>NC_080757.1:45639894-50639894 GCF_020826845.1 Diceros bicornis minor | reverse complement strand
CAGAACAAAATGATTAAAAAAGAGATAAGCATGTGTCAACAAACTCAGGCCCTTCTATACAAGAATTTTAAAAAATGGAGAATGAAAAAAGAGAGCTTATTGGTATGGTTTACAATATATGTTTTTCCATATTTAGTGAATGAAAATCCATCATGCAGTGTTTTTATCCTATCTTTATTACTTTTTTTGTGTTCACAACTTCTACAGGCTAGTTGATTAGGAGTTCTAAATATAATATTTTACAAGTATTGCAGAATAAGATATATTGTAGAATAGGATAATATTTATGACAAAACATGAAATTAACCAAAGGACTCATGACAGCTCCTGAAAAATAAAGTAACATTTTATTGAATAGAACTAGCCATTCTCCAAATAATTAACCCACTTGAATTTTGTGGCGATGTTCTAATTTACCCTGAGCCAACTTTGGTGTTAGGGGAAAAAAAGGAAATAAGCTAGACAAAATGAAATAGATTTTTAAATAGGCAAACCATAGCACTACACTGGGGACATTTTGATTAAGACTCTGCTAATTGGTGGGTCTGGGGGAAAAAAATCTGTGAGCAAAAATTAGAAAACTTTTTTTGGATCTCTTTTCAAGACTATGCTTTTTATAAACATAGAGTGGTTTCAGGGAGCCAGATCACTGACTGTCAGTATTTTTGCATTCTGTTGAGTTTCTGATGTAAGGAGTGGATATTAGGATGAAGAGATTTGCTATATTTTACCATGAGATATATCTTGGACTGCCTTGGCCACGTAGAGGCTGCATTCTGTTTAAAAATAGTGAATAACATTTCGGTGGATGCTAGCAGAGTTCACATCGTCCTTTTCATTCTCTGTGATAGCTCTTGGGGCAATTCAATTCTAATATTTTGGTTGTTATAGTGACAAAGGGTAAATTTATAATGATCACGCACTAGAGTTTTTAAAAAACTTATTAAAAATGTTTTAAATCCCCAAATGTAGAAATATCGGTCAAATGAACCCACTTCCTATACCATTCACCCACAGCAGTTGACAACTGTTAACATCTTGCTGTCTTTGCTTCATCTCTCTCTCTCTCTCTCCCCTCTCTCTCTTTCAAGATATATGACACTTTACTGCTAAATACTTCAGCTAGCATCCATAAAAATTAAGGACATATTCTCCTACATAACCCCTAATACACTTCACAAAGTTAGCAATAATTGCATATAATCATCTAATTGCACGTCCAAATTCAATTTTCTAAATTTTCCCAAAAATGTCTTTTATTTTATTTTTTGAGGGGAGGAGATCAATTTATTTTACTTTAATTTTTTATTTTTATTTTTTTGAGGTAACATTGGTTTATAATATTATATAAATTTCAGGTGTACATCATTGTATTTCGACTTTTGTATAGAAATCAGAAAAATGCCACTTAACCAGGAAATAACTACTGTAGCAGTAAATCAGGAGTATAAAAGAATTCGTTCAATCATATTTTTAAAAATGCTAGATTTCTAGAAATAAAATTAATTTAAGGGCCGACCCCATAGCTTAGCGGTTGAGTGCGTGCGCTCCGCTATTGGCGGCCCGGGTTCGAGTCCCGGGTGTGCACCCGCATTATATCTCTAAAACCACTACTCTTTTCAAAGACACTCAATTTTTAGCTCTACCTTTCCCACATATTTTTCTACATGTCTCCAACATCTTTTGTTTTCGTAGTTCTAGAAGTCATATGTTGTTGAATCTCTTCCTTTCAGCATCTCTTTTGGAGTGGCACTTGCTCAGGTTTATCCCCTTATATTATAGTAGCTTTCAGTAACAGCTTGTTGTGTAATATTATGTGTGAAAACTCCGTGTTGTTTTAATTATCCTATAGTCTCTGAAAAATCTATTAAATTCCTTCCTCTATGACTAATAAATTCATATTTTATGGACATATCCTTAAAATACCATCTCATTTTATTTTCTTTGATTCTTTTGATCCACAGCTGAACTTTCTATTAATTCTCCTTTCTTACCATTAAAACATAAGTCCATTTAAATGTCAAACAATTTTTAATTGATTATACATGCAACCCATTCTGCCTTGGAATGATATGAACTATCTCATGATGAAAATCCTTGTATAATTTCCTGAGGTCATAAAAAAGGATTATCTGTGTATCTGGTTGAAAAAAATCTGCATAAAATAAGACAAATGAAGATGTGGCAGAAACAGTTCGATCTGTGTTTCTTTCATTTTTCTAATGATTTTTAATATTTCCTATGCTTCCCACTTCTGATCTCTTAACTTTAATTTTTTTCCCTTCCACACCCTTTTCCTAGATGCCAACAGTTATCCAGCCTTACATCCACCTTTCTGTTCTTAATAACTTAATATTTCTGCTTTAGTTTTATTCTTAGGCCTTCGAAAAAGGTTAACTTTTGATTTATAGTGACTACTATACTCATTATTTTCAATATTTGTTTTTCTATATTATCAAAATAATATTTCTTCGTATACTATGGCAGGAATCAGCTACAACTTTATTTTCTTTGATAAGCTCTTCTATTTTTATGAACCAGAGCTGAGAATTTATCAAAGACCAAAACACTGTCTTAACTTTAATATCCCTGTGATACTTTACTTTTAACATTATAACTAAATTCCCAACATAATAACTTAAATTCAAAGTTGATATTAAGCTACTCTAGGACAGAAGTCATTCTTTACTGATGTGGTATGGTTGATTCCATATGTAATTGTGCCTTGATTGATTACATGAAGATGGCCACCAGTATTCGCCATTGTTTTTCTAAAGTCTTCGTATTGGTCCCAACATCAAAATGCTCATCATGAAATCTTTGAGAATGAAATAAATCCTGAGCATTCCTCTGATGACTCTTTTTAACCGTTGTCTCCGGAGTTCCATGGAAAAGAAGCCATAAGATAACTAACAAATTATGTGACTACGTTCACTTACACGTAAAAGCTTAGTAAGCTAAGCTGCAACAGGGCCACGCACAGGTCAAATGTTGTTATAGATTATGTGTTTTTGAAAGTTCCTTTCTTTCAGGTATTTCTACCATCATCCTAAATTTCTCTCATTCGTCATTTTAAAAGTAAATACTGTTGATATTGCCAGCAGCAAAATTTAGTAGCCCTATTCATTTTCTTGTCCTTCATCTTCTATTTTCTTTCCCTGCCATTTATACTCTCCTCCCTGCGTTGTCTTCTAATACACACACACACACACACACACACGCGTATATGTTATGAATATGTATGTATGTACATATATGGTATTTTGGATATATAATACACACACGTTTTTCAAACTTAGACTTATCGGCCTTTAGGGAATGTATGGATTGAAATTTTGAGGTCAAAAGACTTCATCATTTAGTAGCTTTGTGACTTTTTGCCAAACTATATGAGCTCTTTAAGCCTCATTTTCTTCACTTCTAAGAAATATGTAATGTAATTCCATAGTATAATGCTGCCTTCTTGAGTAATTTAAAGAATGAGTGAGGTAATTATGTAACAAGCAAATATGCTTGTTACATAATAGGAACTGGATAAATGTTAGTTCTTTATCTTTATCCATATGGGTTTGGTTGATTGAAAGGGCATAGAAATAAGAAATAATGTAGGGGAAAGCATCAGTAAAAGATTTTAAGGGAAACCAGGAAGATATATAGACAATGCCTAATTCTTAATTCCATCATAATTTAGTGCATACTTTCCTAGGTGTTTGCTTATTTTATTGAAGGAGATTATTGAGAAATACTGTTAAGTGACATTCCATTTATGTGAAGTTATCTTTTGAAAAGTGTATTCTGAGCATAGTGATTACAATGTGGTCTACGGATTTAAATCACCTGGTTTGAATCCTGGCTTTGCCACTTGTTGATTGTGTGATCCCAGCTAAGTTACTTAACTTGCCTGTGCTTCAGTTTCTTCATCTTAAAAATGGGCATCACAATGGTATTAAGTTTGTTATGAAGAGTAAATGAGCTACCACATGTAAAGCTTTTAGAGTAATGCCTAGCCCATAACAGGCATTCAATAAATGTTTGCTGTTAAGAATATCCCAAATAAATGCAGTCAGATACACCTATATCAATTCACGTATTGTGAAACAGTTAGGTAGAAAGCAATTGGCAAAAGTCTCTGAGAGAAGAGGGAAATGAGCAGGGAGACAACAGAGGAAGGAGAAAATGATAACCTGACATGGAAAGATCAAAGAGAAAGTACTCTATTCCCTGGAGTTGAGGGAACTTCTCAATTCTACCATTTTTAGTAGTCTTTCAAGCCCTATCTTCTATGTGGAGACTTCTATAGGTATTCCAGTTTATCATGTTCCTTACTATTAACTTTTACAGTAATTATGTTGACGCCAGAAAATTTAGCTAAATTAACATGTTAAATTAGGACTAAATCACATTAGTTCCTCCTTTTCAGGCCAAAAGCTCACCTTTTAGCAACATGATTCAATAAAGGCCCAGAACCTTGACTCTGACTCATATTCATCCAGTGGGCAATGGCGATGGGTATGGTTGTGTAGTGTGAAGAAGGGTCATTTAGCAATCCTAACTAAGTGGTCACCACCAGTCGTTCTATTGACTGGTCTTAGATTCAATTTGCCCTTAATACTTTAATATAAACTGAGTATACTCAGGTCAATATGATAGCTTTAGCCTGTCTAAACCTGCACACCATGTCATCTACCTTGGCTTTCCCTCCATCTATAGTTAATGGCCCAACATGTCTCAAACCAGCTTCTGTTTGATCATTCTGCTGGTAAATTAGTTACTTCATTCATTTATTCATCATTCATTAAGCCCTCTGCTAGAAGTAGGATTCAAAGATTAATGGCAGTCTTTAACCTCAGTAAGTGCAGCATCTAGAGGAAAACTGGCACTTAAACAGAAATTATTTGAAAGAATGGTAGAGATGGACAGAGAGAATTAAAGGAACATAGAGAAGGATCATCCAGCCGAGCCTAAGTATGGTGGAAAAGGTCATAAAGAGATGACACTTGAGGTGAGTCTTATGGAAAGAAAAGGTCTTGGTCACATAAAGTGTGGTGGGGCATGTGAAGGTTCTTCCAAGCAGGGGACATGGCATGAGCAACATAGGATGGCAAGAAACAATATATGTGTCTAAGGAATCACAAGAAATCAACTTTTCTGACTCAAAGAGGGAGAAATAAATCTTATGCAGTAGGGACCAAATCAGATCATGTAGAGTTTTGTTTGCCAAATTAAGAACAAGCTGTCCTGTATAGTGTGGGGAATCACTGAGTGATTTTAAGGAGGCAAATTAGACAACCAGACCTTTGATAGAGCACTTTCACAGCTTTATGGAGCATGGCTTTGAGGGTGACACAATTGGAGAAATGGGAAACATTTAGGAGATTGTGTCAGTCTCGGTTTAGTCAGGAAAAGTGAGGCGCTGGAAATATTGTGGGAGTAAAGGGATGTGATATAGGAATTAGGAATTCATAAATGTACAAGGGATAGAAGAGAGAGGGTCAAGAAAGTTGTAGCCAGAAAGTCAGGGAAACAGCCACTGAGGACCTTAGCCTGATGCATGGAAATGGGTGGTTCTCAAGAAGTTTGCTGGCAAACTGCTGCAAGTTTCAGGATTCTCTGGGAAAGTGCCCACCAATTTTCTTAATCTGCAGCTACAAAGCAGTACTTGTCAAGAAGTCTGAGAAGCTGGTACAAACCTTAAGTCTGCCCATGTGTCTGGCCTCCAAGACCTTTGGAGAATAATGACCTTTCTTCACTTCTGCTCTCCAAATCTTCCCAAGTTCTTCTCATTGGCAAAGTCCAATACCGAGAAGGGGATTCTGGGAAATGTAGTCCTTGGTGTGTCCTCTGCATTGCACAAGAGAAGGGGCTAGGACTGATGCAAAGGGGATAACTGACAATCAAGTACAGAGGTCACAGCCCTGGTTGAGGTGAGAAATGATTTAAGTCTGGACTAGAAGGTGGTAGGCAAGGGATAAAGGGTTAAATTCAACAGATTCATAAAGATAAATTCACAAGGTTAAATTGTAATAATTTTGTAGATCTCAGGATGCGGTGAGAGAGGGAGGGAGAGAAAGAGTTAAGGACGCTTCTCAGGCATTTAGCTTGAGTTCCTGGTTGGATGGTGGAAACACCAACTGAGAGAATGGAAGTGGGACAGGTTTAGAGGGACAAATAATACACTCAGTTTGATATCCACACGCAGATCTATAGCAAAAAGTTGAATATATAAATCTGAACCTTTGCAAAAAGGCCTAAAGACACAAATTTGGGAATCATTAGGTCTAGGTAAGAATTGAAGCAATGAGAGTGGACAATGTTGTATGGCAAGGATTTGAGAAAAAGAAAAATAGTTGGTCAAGTATAGAACCCAATTCAAGGACTCCAGAAAGTATGCTGAGAAGGAATATTGAGAGAAGGATGTGGAAACCAAAAGGATAGAAGCCAAAAAACAGAAAAGAGTGAGCAATTGGTAAGTCAGTGATGAGGTCTATTAAAGAAGGACTGAAAGTTTCCATTGGATTCGGTTGTTATAATGTCATTGGTGACCTCACTGAGAATAGTTTCAGTGGAGTGGTAGGGTCAGAAGCTGTGTTGTCTTAGGCTGGAAATAAATGTGAGGTACAGAAATGGAAACCAAGAGTAGACACTATTGTTTTGAAAAATTGGCCTGTGAAAGGGAAGAAGACTGAATAATAGCTAGAGAGGGTGCAGGATGAGGGAAAGCCTTTCTCCCTTCCTCCCTGCTCTTTCCCTGCCTTCCTTCCTTTCTTTCAATTGTAGCTTTCTCTTCATTTGCTCACTTAGAGAAGTAGCTGGATTACATGAAATGCCGAGCTTGGTAAGAGTATGAGCAGGTCTGTGTACATCTCTTTTGGAGGTGGTGTGGGCTTTTACTACTGTTCCCTTTGGATCCCGTTGAGGTAGTGACACCCTACATTGTGAAGTTTAGGTTCAATCATGAACTGTAGTATCGGCACTTAACGTAATTTATGTTCCTAGAAAATATATTTACCTCAAAGTTGCTTAATCTTCTTTCAGAACAGAAATGTTAAAAAAGAATATAATGGAAAGCCTGAAAAAATAGTAGCATTGCAAGGTAAAGAGAAAAACTTCACTGTTTTGATGATATTTTTAATTAAAATTTTTTTCCCTGAAAATACAAGTAGTCATAGTGGAAAATTAGAGGATGAATATAGAGAAAAAGAAAAATTAAAAAAAAATTTCTACTATGAGGGATAATCACCAATAATATATTATCTTTTTCTATGTATATATGTATGTATAAAATATTTTTTAAAAAGTAGGATCGTACTACTTATGATGGTTTATAATGTTTGACCTGAATTTGTCAAACTGAGCTTAGAGGATCACTGAAATTGTTTTTACTTTCATAGAACTTTTCATCATCTGTTTTGGGCTGTGGTTTGCCTTATTTTTAACTCTTCCAAAATATAATTCCTTATGTTTTCTGTCTTCAGAGAATCTCTTAAAATTCTGGGAGGCTAATGGAACTCATTGTTGTTTTCCAATGGAGTTAGATAGTTTTTCAAATATTAAAGAAAAAAATTGTCCAGTTCTAAGCACACATATACGAAAATGCCTATGACATGTCCTGGATCCCAACATACCTCTCTAGAGACCATGCCCATACTTTTGTGATACAAAACGGAACAATGACCAGCGCCAGGGGAGAATTTACCATCCTCTCCTTAACCCAATCTCCCTCCTCATATGGAATAAACTCCCCCTTTGCCTCTATACCTGGCCCGTCTGTCTCCAGCTCTGGGATCCTCTGTGAGACTATTTCTTAAGTCATGCTGCTTTCCTTTGCCCGGCAAACAAACACTCTGTTTACTCTGTTTTTATCCTTGGTAGCATTTGCTCTGTTCTTTAATATTAAATTTATATATTCTTTGACATTCAAAGAATTTGAGATAGGGAGGAAGGTAGAAATTTACATTCTCAGTCTTGATCCATATTCTCTGGAGAAATTTGATGCTTTGTCTTCTTAAATAGACACAATTAAATATATAATTTTATAGGGGACATATTAGAATACCAGTGAAATGAAATGCTGAGATATATTTTACTCTTCCCATTTTTTTAAGGTCCATTGTATCTGAAAATAGTCCAAAGTCTAATTTTCACATTTTATTCTAAAACAGGCATATTTCTTGAAATATATGAAGGACAGGTCACTGCAATACTTGGACATAGTGGAGCTGGTAAATCAACACTGCTTAACATTCTTAGTGGGTTGTCTGTTTCTACAGAAGGTAAGAAAATAATTTTAGAAGGCAAGTTGACTGAAAAGCAGTTCTTCAATCTGATCATGTAAAAGAAAAATATTTCTCTAAAGCAGGCTTTTTACACGTTGAGTAATTTAGAACAGGAAATATTTATTTCGTATTTACATAAATTCATGAGAAAGCTTGTATCTCCATTCCACTATCATGTGTCATTCCGTGTATATTTTGCATTGCTATAGACACTGACATTTCTATTAAGAATAATCTGAATTTCTCAATGTATTCATTATGCAACTATAAAATGTGAAGTTTCTTCAACTAATATCCTGTATTATCACTCTGCACAGAGTTACTATCCTGGTGTTAAATACTTTAAAATTTCTATTTACAGGATCAGCCACTATTTATAATACTCATCTCTCTGAAATAATTAACATGGAAGAAATCAGAAAAAACATTTGAGTCTGTCCACAATTCAATATTCAATTTGACTTTCTTACTGTGAGAGAAAACCTCAGGCTATTTGCTAAAATAAAAGGGATTCAGCCAAAGGAAGTGGAACAAGAGGTAGGTGAACATATTAGAATTGATGGCTTTGGAAATAATTTACTTAATTTGCTCCTGACCATATTTTTAACTATTACCTCATTCTTTCATAATTAAGTTTTAATCAATGAAGTTCTAGAATAAATTTCTCCTCATTAGAGAGTAAGAATGCTTAAAGTAAAATATTTTGTATTAATGCAGGTTTTTTTTGGATAGGTAAAAAGAGTTATAATGGGATTAGATATACAAAATATTCAAGATGTCATTGCTAAAAAATTAAGTGGTGGACAGAGAGAAAATTAACATTTGGGATTGCCATTTTAGGAGATCCTCAGGTGAGAGAAAAAACATTTTTTAGGATTAATTTGGGTTGGATAGTATAAGACTATCATTAAAGTCCAAACTCTACTTTAATTACCAAGTGTGAGAGAAAATTCATAATAAAGGATCATGCAGGCCTGATAGGGATCCAGTGAAGGACTGTATTTGAATCTAGAAGTCATGTTGCTTTCCATGCTACTTTCTGAAGATCCTCACTCTGAAGTGGAAGATACTTCCATACATTTTCTCCTCTAGGTTTTGCTACTGGATGAACCAACTGCTGGATTGGATCCTTTTTCAAGGCACCAAGTTTGGAACCTTCTGAAGGAGTGTAAAACAAACCACGTGATCCTTTTTAGTACCCAGTTCATGGATGAGGCTGACATCTTGGCTGGTTTATTTTAACTAGTTATTTAAGGATTTAATATGAGATAATATTTTAATATAAGGACTTTATAACCTCTTTTTAAAAGAAGAAAATCTTGTTTGCAATCCATTTGAGTGTCTGTATTCTAAAGATCAGAGGAATTCTGATCTTCTAATGAGTTCTTAAGCCCATGCTTTATGTATCTTCTTGTCTGTATTTTCCTTGACTGTGTACGTTAATCACAAGTATAGTTTTTAAAGTTTGAAACTCCAATGTTACCTTTCATATATAGCTTTTTGTTGGATAGCTGGGAAAAATTCTTTTTAAGTGTACGATTTTTCATTGACTTCTTAGGAGGATCCTTTGTTCACTGAGTACAGTGTTGGGTGTGAAGATGCAAGCTTGGAGAATTAGGACAAATGTGTTTGCCTAGGAAATAGTGGCAGGTAGGGAACACTAGTTTTAGTGAGCCAGGAGAGTGTGTGGAGGAGGAATCCAGAAAAAATGAAATCGGAAAGGAACTCAGTGAAGGAAGTGAAATTTTTGCTGTCTGATGTGCAATGTAACGCTGTTCTGTTTCCTCCATGAAATCTGTGGTAAAGTATACTCCTTGTATCAGTTATCTCCTACCGCAATAACACTATGTGACAAACCATCCCCAAACTCAGTGCTTTAAATAAGCAAGCATTTATTTAGGCCATGACTTGGAGAGTTGGCAGTTTAGCGTGGGCTCAACTAGAGAGATTTTCAGGTCTCGACTGGGTTCACTCACATGTCTGGTGGTTGAGTGGCCATTGGCTAGGTTGACTTAGATGACTCATCAGCATTCCAGGTGTGTTTCGTCTTCCAGCAGTCTAGCCCAGTCACTGACATGTTCTCATGAAGGAACAAGGAGAGCAAGTCCCAATGCATGAGCCCATTTCATGTCTCTGCTTTCCAGTGTCTGCTAACCTGCCACTGGCCAAAGTAAACCACATGGTGGAGAGTGGTGTCAAGAGTGGAACAGGTCACTTTGCCCGTGGTGAGAGAACACTGAAAAGATACATAGCAAATTATGTAGATAAAGGGAGAGGGGAAGAATTGGGCCATCCTTGCAATATTTGTGCCATTGCATTAGCTGTGAGAGACGCAGTGGATTTCTGAGTCCAGCTTCAAGGTGGGCGTAGGGGTGAGAGGTGATGCTGCATCCAGGAGCTCAATATATCATGATGGTGTTTACACTGAAAAATTCCTTTGGTATTTTGGTCTCCAGAATGGAGAATATACCCATGTAAGGAATTCACATAATTTATTTTTTCTTACTTTCTACTCAGATAGGAAAGTGTTTCTGTCTAATGGGAAGTTGAAATATGCAGGGTCACCTTTGTTTCTGAAGCAAAAATAGGGTATCGGATATCATTTAAGGTAATGTATTCTCAGTGTAGTTGTTTTTAATGTGAGTATCAATACGAGGGGTGACATTCCATGTAATCGTTTAGAGATATAAGAAAGTCAACTTAATTTTGGGTGGAAATTGATTTACAATAAATAGTACAAAATATCTCCCTCATTAACATTTTCCTTGTTGGTTATCTCTTGGAAATTAAGCATGCAAATTTCTAAAATCGTATGTATCTTTCAATATAATATTTTTTGGCCAATATTTATATAGGAAAAATTTATGTTTATGTCCCAAAAAGCAATTGATCATTTTTAACAAAATAATTTGTCCTCAAAGTCTGAAATTGTATTCCAAATTTACTTCTCGGAATGTCAGAATATCACATGGGGCATTTTAGAAAGCATGACGTATCAACAAATGAGACCTGTACATGGGAGTTGTTGGCATTAAGAGAGGCCAGTTACTACATAGATAGCAACTGTTTATTAAAAACCTTATTAATTTTTCATTGATCTAGAAGCAATGTTTCATGCACTTTACACTCTATCATGATTTTATATGTGTGTGTGTATATATATATATATATATATATATTTTTTTTTTTTTTTTTACCTGCTAACCTATCTATCTATACATATTATATATATACTGAAATTCCAACTGGCTTTCAGTTACATTTTAGGAAATTGGTTGGGGGTTTGGGGTTGACATGTAACGTACTGTATTTTTTCCCATTTAAAATAAGGCAAAATAGGCTGCCAATTAGCACCTTGAAGTGGCACATCTGATTTGTGGGAACTGATTACTGAATTTAGCAGGATATACCTATAAAATGTACAAATTTTTAAATCAAAAACTGTCTTTTCATTAGCGGTAGTGTTGGAAAAGAATTCAAAAGACTTATGCCCCTTTTGAAACATTAGTTTACACAGGAATGAAACGTGCAATCCAGAGAGAATCACATTCCTCCTTAGACAGCATGTCCCTGATGCCAAGTTAACAGCAGAGAGTGAAGAAAAACTTGTGTATAGTTTGCCCTTGGAAAGAACAAACAAATTTCCAGGTAACTTACTGTATGATCCCGTAAAATACAGCTAAAGGTCCATGATTTTGCTGATTGCCTTTTCTGTTTTCTATCAGTTGGGTTTTAAAGCTTATACACATGAAAATATTTATTCATAAGTACTCTGCCTCCCATTTCTAACATGATGAAGTGTGTTACCAGATACATGATTTTAATGTGAAAGCAACTAAAATTTCCCTGAATGTAGTTCACCGAGAAACCCAGATTTGTTCTCTTTGTCAGCGTTAAATGAAGGTTTGAAATATCTTTTTTCTGAAACAGCAGAAACTTTTAATTTCTGTTAGAGGCACAGATTAAATAAGGTCTTATTTTTTAACACACTTGTAAGCGGTTCAAGGGTCTTTGTAAATTATGATTTTAATTATAAATATAATATGGTTAGTACAGAAAAGTTAGAAAATACAGAGAAGAAAATATAATTTACCCCATGCCTAATGAGTTTTTAAATAGACATACAGATACACACTTATACAAACACATGCATGGCCATAGTGACACAAGAAACTTTAAAGCTTATGAAACAAAATAAAAATGTAAAATAATAAAATCGATTTGAAAGACAGGAGAACATCTTATGGGAATGTTTTCCTTGGATTATTATAGCAGCTCTAATATGAAAATATTTTTTAGATTTATCTCTTCTGAGTAATCCTTGGAAATTAGTATTTTAGTGTACTCATTACCAATTTTACTTGCATCATTTTGTTACTATTTGCTTTTTAGATCTTTACAGTGACCTTGATAAATGTTCTGACCAGGGCATAATGAATTATGGTGTTTCTATGATGACTCTGAATAAAGTATTCTTGAACCTAGGGGGCAAATCAGCAATTGATGAGCCAGGTATGAAAATGTGGGTCTAGCAGAAAATTAAGAAAAAGAAAAAAGAAAATGACCATGTATTAGTTCATATTTGTAGATTTTTATGTGGAATTCTGCCTAGAATGTATATTGGATATAAAATAGGATTGTCCACTTTTAAAAGTATCATAATTATTTTGTATCTAACATAGGCTTGGTGCTAGGAAATTACTTGATGACATTTGTCCACGTCGCATGTCTGTTAACAGTCGCATCCCTTTGCAATGCTCACTTCCCCCTTATTACCAATAGCTGTCTGCTAATGTCATGAATTCTAGCATTGTCTCTTACATACCATTCCATATAAAAATGTGCTCTTACTTAGCTAATAAACTAATTCTAATTAACGTATTAATAACAGATAATTAAATAAGGTATTATCTTCCTTTAGTTTACTTTGTAATAATAATAATAATTAGAAGAATTTAGGAGCCTACTATGTGCCAGCCATTGTGCTCAGCTGTTGGATTTATTGTTCTT
Source organism: Diceros bicornis minor (assembly GCF_020826845.1). Taxonomy (NCBI): domain Eukaryota; kingdom Metazoa; phylum Chordata; class Mammalia; order Perissodactyla; family Rhinocerotidae; genus Diceros; species Diceros bicornis. The sequence goes on along the minus strand of NC_080757.1, from coordinate 50,626,608 downwards.
AATTCCCATAATAACTTCATGATGCAGGTGAGTAAACTGAGATTTAGAGAAGTTGAGCGATTAGCCAAAACTGTACAGCTAATGTGTGGCATATGTGTGATTTGAACAGGAGGGCTTTCGTGGACTTTCTATTACTTAAAACCATGGTGTCTTGAAAGAGTCACTGAGATGTCAATCATCAGTGATGAACTAATCTTGTGAAGGAGATTCCAGACGGCAGAGGAGACCTTTTAGAACCTCAGCTCTATAGATTTATCCTTGTGCTTTTTTAAGACTGGCTCAGCAAAAATCCCTTAGTGAAGAGCTGCTGCTGTTGGTGTGAAAGAATAAATGCTTCCCGAGAAGCCTAAACCATCTTCAAAAATTAACTTATTCGCTTATTGAAGTAGGATCTATTATATTTGTTTGAAGGAAAGATTTTGAATATAAGAGTTATGGATACCAGTAGCTTGACTTGTTAGAAGAGTTGTTTCAAATATTCTAACATAATTTTCAAAGTTTCTAAAGAGGAAGTACAAATAACATAGCCTATTATAATGGTTTATTAGCTGGCTGAAGCTTTTGGCACTCAGAAACAGGAGAAAATCAATGTGACAAGAGATACTGAAAGGGAGTCTGAAATGCAACCGGCTCTTTGTTCTCTCCCTGAAATAAAAAGGGTCGTCTGTACTGGAACTCTCTGGAGACGACAGGTCTATGCAATGGCAAGGCTACGCTTCTTAAAGTTAAGACGTGAGAGGAAAGTTCTTTTGTCCTTGTAGGTATCAGACTACTTTAAATCTCTTTTGTCAATATATACAAAAAAGATTTAAATGTGAAGAAAATAAGTCTAATAATTTCTTCATTCATTTAACAATTTTTTTTGAATGCTTACAGTGCTATCATACAGTAGTGAACACGGCTGACAAGGCCTTTAGACTTACTATCTTGTGGGGTGAGAAAAGTACCAATTAAATAATTTCCCATTAAAAATATGTTACTCGTTCATTATATCACAAATCATTATTGAAGCCTGTTACGTGCTAGGCATTGTTCTAGGTGCTTTGGTTACATTAATGAGCACAAAAAGCAAAGATCCTTGCCCTCATGGTGTTTACCTTCTGGTTGGGGGAAAAAGATAAAAAATAATAAATATAAAAACTAAGTAAATTATATAGCAGGTTATACAAAATAGAGTAGAGTAAAGGTATGGGGGTGCTGGGGAGAGTTGGGAGTGCCTTACAATTCTAAATAGAGTGGTCGGTGTTGGCCTTACTGAAATGGCCACATTTAAGCCAAGATTAGAAAACACGAAGAGACTAGCAAATAAGAGGTGGAGAATGGCAGCTCAGAACAGAAAGTACCTATTGGATTTGGCAAAAAAGAAATCATTAAAGGTTTTATCAAGAGAAGATCTGACAGTTGACAGCTCTTTTGGGGTGCTTGACCACGGAGGGAAGTAGAAAGAACAGTAGCTGAAGGGAGATTGAAGTGAGGAGGGAATTTCATTTTTTTTTTTTTTAATCAACGGAAGATAGAACATGCTTCAGCGATGATGGGAATAAGCCAGGACAATGAAAGTAACTGAATGAAAGGAGAGATGAGCTAACTGTGCAAGGTCTGGGGGAGGGTGCAAAAGGACTGGAACCATAGCAGTATTGAGGCCTGGCCTTTGATAGGAGCAAAGACATCGTCTATTACAACAGAAGGAAAGAATGAGAAGATGGGTGCATCTGTGGATAAGTTTTCTTTTCTTTTGGTGGTGATAAGACCAGAGGGAGTTTCTATCTGATGGACTTTCATTTTTTTTCTTTCTATGAAATGTGAGGCTGAGGAGGAAGGAGGTAGGGTCTAAGATCTCATGAAAAAGTAGTTATCGCAAAGAGTGGACTCGTGTATTTATCAGAGAAACAGAAAGATTGCTTGGAAGTGTTTTGCTTGTAGTTTGGGTTGGGGGGATGTGTTCTAGGATCTGAAAATAGTGTATTTTGCACTAAAATATTGCATATAGTTTTATGAAAATTAAAATATATGTAAAATAACAGCTGATGAAAGTTCAAGTTTTACTTGAAACTTTGCACATTGCGAGCTTGAGGCCACAGTGTGAAATAGGGCTTCTTTCCCTTCAGTGCTACCTAAGCAGGCTGTCTGACGCTCCTGGTATCCCATAAAACCGTTTCCCATTTCCCATTTTGTCTTAGTCAACTAGCAGGCTCACAGAGGAACCTCCTGGATCTCGACTTCTCTCTTGATGCTCTGTTATTCTTGGACACCTTGCAATGTGATAAGAATTATGCAAAATTTGGAGGCTGTTTTCAGTTTAATCTCACTTTCAGTTTTATTTTATGTAACTAAATGCTATATTTGTATGTTGAGTTTCCATAGGTTGCCATTTATATAGCATGTTTGTGACTTAACTAATCAGAGGGAAAATGCTTTAGACTCCTGTTTTAATTTTCTTTACTTAGGTTACTGGTACTTGGAATTGCTTTTGTCTTCACCATTTACAAGAAGATAATGTCTGTAGTATTTCTTCACACTCATCGTTGGGAGTTTTCATCTAGTAGGTATTTCCTCTCTCTGGAACAACTCCCACAGACTCCTCTTACCAGTCTACTGATCATCAATAATACAGGTGAGAAATAGGGCTTAAATTTAGTCTTAATTTTTATTATCAAAGATCTTTAGAAAGCACAAACCTGAGAGGCAAAAGGACCTATATTAAAAACAACTTGAGAGGAAATGGGAAAAAAGTGATGTGTGCTCAGCTTGCTTCGTTTTCAAAATAAGGAAATTGATGGGCTCATTTTCAAATCAAGAAAAATAATACAGATAATGGAAAATATCAAGTTCACCTAATTTCATGAAAATGTTTTGAATGCTTCAGTAATACTATAAACATCATTCCAAGTTTAGCAAAATTCATCAGGTTACATAATGAGTAGCACTGACTTGTATCACTAGGACAAGCCTGGGTCCTGAGGCATGCAGTTTGTATGTTTTATTTGTAATTACAAACATTACAGGGTTCTGGCAAAGTTTATAAAAATCACTAATAAAAAGTTTTGTTTCTGTGAGAATTGCAAATCTAACTCTCAGGAACAAACTCTTTTTCCTTTATAAGAATTACAAGATAAATTAACATATTTCTGAAAGAAGTCTGTTACACTGCAAATAGTAGACTGAATTTCAATGTCCCAGCATCAGAATTAATTTCATCATATTCTTAAAGAGTGAGGGTCTTTACCATGTTATTCTGGATCTTCCTTAACATGAGAGGAAATCATTCTTATTTTAAAACTTTCATGTTGATTTTCTTGCTTTTATGCTGCCTTCCTTCCTTGACTCCATTAGGATCAAATATTGAAGACCTCGTGTGGTCACTGAAGCGTCAGGATATGGTTTTGGAAATAGATGACTTTAGAAATAGAAATGGCTCAGATGATCCTTCCTACAATGGAGCCATCGTAGTGTCCGGTGACCAGAAGGTATGTTTGCCTCCATGTACTGTTTTATCATGAATGGGTTTTGCCACGTTCTAATACTTTAGAACTATAGAAAAGCAACTCAACCATTCTATATCAGCGTGACTCAGAACACCACCTTGGCCCTTTTTGAGTAAGGTATGAAATTTTATTCCTTTAAAGGGCATGTTTTCCATCCTCAGTAATTTCTTAAAGGGATCATTTTTTATTAGTGATTTGATTTGTCATAAAAGCAATGCATGTTTTGTGACAACATAGATGGACCTTGAGGGCATTATGCTAAGTGAAATAAACCAGACAGAGAAAGACAAATATTGCATGGTATCACTTAATGTGGCATCTAAAAAAAAAAAAAAAGTAAAACTCGTAGAAACAGAGTAGACAAATGGTTTCCAGGGGCTGGAGGTGGGAGAAATAGGGAGAGATTGAAAAAGGGTACAAACTTTCAGCTAGAAAATGAATAAGGTCTGAGGATTTAATGTAAAACATGCTCACTATACGTATTTGGTAACACTGTGTTGTGTCATTGAAATTTGCTCAGAGAGTAGAACTTAACTGTTCATAGATATATGTGAGGTGATGGATGTGTTAACCAGATGAGAGGAATCCTTTCACAATGTACTAGACGTGTATCAATCAAATCATCACGATGTACACTTTAACTATCTTACAATTTTATTTATCAATTTTACCTTAATAAAGCTGAAAAAAAAAACAATGCATGTTTGATAGAGAAACTCAAACATTACCAAAGTATATAATGTAGAAGGTAAAATTTTCTCTATAATTTCATTCCTTTATTTTTCCATATTATATTTCTATTAATAGTTTGGTAAATATCTTCTATACTCATTTCATTTATAAAAACACAAACTCACTATGTATATTATGATCTTATATTTGAAAATATATTTTCTAAATTGAAATTGTATTAGAGGAGTCCCGCAACTTTCTTTGTCACATAAAATCTAAGTCTTTGATATCTTTCCGTGTTAGTGAATGTTACTCTATTTCATTTACGGGGTAAGTCACTTGAATTACAAAAATAATGCATTCTTGTACCGATTCCAAAAGGCAGAAGTGTCAAAGAAAAATTAGTCTCCTTCTCACCCTAATTCCACCCTAGTAATATGTTAACTATACAATAAATATATTTACTCTAAGAATTTAGAACTTATATTTGTGTGCTTTCCTTTTTTTAAGGATTACAGATTTTCAGTTGCATGTAACACCAAGAGAACGAATTGTTTTCCTGTTCTTATGGGAATTGTTAGCAATGCCCTTCTTGGAATGTTTAACTTGACAGAGCTTATTAAAATGGAGAGAAGCACATTTCCTGTCGTAAGTATAGTATTGACTTATGTAAGGGGCGGTGTAGCAGAGGGATAAAGGGCGAGGACTTGAGAGCCTGCCACCTGAGTTTGAATCCTGCTTCTGCTACGTATTAGCAAGTTTCTTTTTCTTTTTTTTTTTTTAAAGATTTTATTTATTTATTTATTTTCCACCCAAAGCCCCAGTAGATAGCTGTATGTCATAGGTGCACATCCTTCTAGTTGCTGTATGTGGGACGCGGCCTCAGCATGGCCGGAGAAGCGGTGCTTCAGTGCGCGCCTGGGATCCGACATATTAGCAAGTTTCTTAGCCGCTCTTTGCCTCACTGTCCTTATCTGTAAAATGAGGGCTATAATAGTACCTACTTTATATGATTGTTGTGAAGATTAAGTGAGATTACTAAGTGCCTAGAACAGAGCCTGACATATATATTTTTCATTCATTCTACAAATACTTCTTGACTGTCTCTCATGTCCTGGTCCTTCCAGATGTTGGGGATACAGCATAAACAGAACAAACAAAAATCCCACCCTATGGAACTTACATTCTTGTAAGGGAGAGAGTAAGCATTCAGTACACATTTGCTATTATGTATTCTGAAAGATCAAGAATTTTTCGAGTAGTTTTATGTTTAGTCTCATTAAATTTTTTCCATTATATTTATATTTAAAAGATTTAATGGAAAAAATTTAAATATATAATAGAATTCCTTACTTTAGTAAATTAAATGTAACCTATTATCTTCTATCCCTTCTGTTGATTTTTTTTCCATTACATTTATTACCCCTTGAGGCACTATTTGAGTTACGTTTTATTGCTGGCCTCACTCCTCTAGTCTGAAATCTTGTCTGATCAAAAATTGCACCCAGCTGCCCAAGACATAGAATATTAAAAGAGCCAAGATCCAACAGGACACTGAAAAATTTTAAATGATAGGGAAAAATCATAGAACTGTTAAAGAATCATAGTTTAGGCTTTGTTTGGTTCACTGTCCAGAACAATTCTTCACACTTACTAGGTGAAATCATACATATTTGCCGAAATCAATGAATGAATGGATTTGCTTGGAAACCTAGAACACAGAGAAGCCTCAAACTCAAATCCTTAATCTTATGTCAGATTTCCTTGGGGAAATTTGCTGAGTATGTCGTATACACTGATTAAAGCAAGCGTGGTAGGTATATATGTGTATATACATATGTACCTCAGTGAGACTTATGAGAATCTATGGCCCAATCCTAAAATTATGATTATTTAACAGTTCTGTAGTATTTTATCTATTATTTTATTACTATTATTTTTTTTTTGCTGAGGAAGATTGTCCCTGAACTAACATCTGTACTCATCTTCCTCTATTTTGTATGTGGGATGCCACCACAGCATGACCTGATGAGCGATGTGTAGGTCCATGCCTGGGATCGGAACCTGCAAACCAAAGCAGAGCTTGAGAACTTAACTGCTGCACCACTGGGCCGGTCCCACGCTCTACTATTTTAAATTCTGCAGTGTTCTTTTGGGCCTTGGCTCTTTTATGTTTTATATCTTGCAGAGTGCAGTGCAATTTTTGACCATATGTGATTTTAATAACCCTTTCTCAGCCTTCAAATAATTTCTAACAAGTGTGTTCGATTATGGTAGATTAAAAAAAGGGAAAAGCTAGGGAAATTGGGTGGATATTTGCAAGTATATGCATAGTGGTTATGGAAAATGAAATTTTACTGGAAAATTTCACAATGAGAAATTAACATAATGCCAGCTCTAGTTTTTTACATATGAAATAGGGCAATTTAATTATAAGTATAAAAACCGTTTAATATAAAACAATATGATGTCTTTCTAGATGGAAATAGCAATGTGCTACCAACTCAGAGCAAGAATAAGGAAAATACAATCAAACCTCAGTCCCAGTAATTTCTCAAGATTGAGATCTAATATCGTTTCATCTATTTCCCAGTGCCCCAGAGTTAATTGTGCCCTCATTTAGCCTTCATTACATTTACTTATGTTACAGAATTTATGTTGTCTTGCCATTATTTGTTTATTTTTCAAATATAAACTTCTTGAGGGTAGTAATCATACCTGATTTCTCTTTTTGCTCTCATCACAAAGGATAATGCCTGGCACAGAGCAAAACTTCCATAAGTGTTTGTTGAATGGATGGGTCAATGGATAAATGAGTGAGTAGACTGGATAACTTCCGTCATGTCAGTTACCAATTATCACCTCTAAACCACAGCTTTCTCTCCTGCAAGATGAGAACTGCAAGCAGATAATCTGTAATCGTTTTTCTATTCCTAAAATTTTGTGATTCTAATATTTGCTCTTTCTAACTCACAAAGTAGGTGTAAGGTTCAGCTGAGAGGTTATTTTTGAAAGTACTTTGGGAGTGTTTAAGGTATCGTACAATCATGAGCCATTGTTATCCTTACTGTGGAGCGTGTTACAATTATCCCTCGTCAAAATCTTCTCTTCTCTGCTAAGAGATAAAAATTGTCTTGCAGCCTTTGAATGAAAGGGCTAGAGGGCTTTCGATCTGTATAACTGAATGAACATTTGGCTTACTGAATGCAAACCAACTGTTAGGTCACCTTGCATTTAATCAAAAGCTTTCTCTGTCTGAAGGGAAAGTAGGTCTGGCTGAGCATGATAGCCTTAGAGGGAGAAAGACAGTGTTTGGGGGTTTCCTCTCAATGATAGCAAGCCTTGCCAAAGTATAAATGATGCCTACCTCTGTTCACTAGATAAAAGAGCCTAGGGACTCTGGGTATTGTCAGAGTGAATTCCCTAGAAAAATATCAAGATGAAGAACATTCTGCTCAGGCAGAAAGTACTGCCAATGGAGCTCTTTATCACCTACAGTCTCATAAGGGTACCTTTCCTCTTGACTCTCTCTTCAGCTTCCTCCTTCCTCACTTCTTTTTCCCCAACATTATTCAGAATGTTTTTTCAATCTTTAGGCAGAGTAAGTAGAAATGGAACTGAGGGGAGAACTTAACTCTGGGCGCTTTTGCTTCAGGTGCAATATGATACAAATTTATCTTTTCCATGTAGCCTCTCACTCTGAATGAGTCGTATGTGGCCAGTGGACCCCAAAGGGATGCATTAGTTGCTTTAGTTTAGTTTTTGAATCTGCTTGCGAAGATTATTACTCATGAATTTGCAGAATATTTGTCTCAGCATATTACCTCCAGACATCAAATATGTTCATTGTTGATTCTCTCAATTTATTAGCTAGAACCCCCTTTATTAGTTAGGGGTTCTATTCTTCCCTCCTGACACAGCTCTGACACAGCTCCTTGATTTGCCCTTTTGCTAAACCAGATCAGAAAATGAGAGATGATGCATGGATGCCTGGGCTTCCTCCCTTACCATCTAGGTAAACCCAGACGAAATCGGTGTGTGTGTGTAGGGGGAGGGGAGCTTGTCAAGAAAGTGATCTGGGATATTAATTTTGTTTTCTGTGGATCCAGGGCAACTGAGTTGTCCCTTAGTCCCTCATGAATACCTTTTAAAATATTCAATTGGAAATTGTATTTCTTTAGGAAAATTACAAATTTCAGGTTTTTTTCTAGTTGTTACATTTTCACCTGATACAGGTATTTTCTTTTAAAGAAAATAACTATTATTCATTTTTTACACATGCATAACCTAACAAAGTAACCAATTATAGTCAGAATAGGGATTAGTATAATATAGTTTACTGCCCACTAGTCGAGGGACATGATTTATTTTTATTTTTAGCCACAATCACCCTTTTAGTCAGGTATAACAACTTCCTGTATCAGCAACACCTCAGATCTAGGGGCTGGTTTTATCCCAGCAGAAAGCACAGACCAGTAGTTCTCCTACTTTAATGTGCATCAAAATTACCTGCAGGGCTTGTTAGAACAGACTGCTGGGTCCCATTCCCAGAGGTTCTGAATCAGTAGGTCTGGGATGAGGCCTGAGGACTTGCATTTCTGACAAGTTCCCAGGTAATATTGATGCTGCTGGTCTGAGACCACACCTTGAGAACCACAGGCATAGAAGTGTCTATATCTCCACAATTCAATTTACAGAGCCAGCTGTACATTGCCTCTGATGTCTGCAGGTGTCTTCTAATGCTGTCAAGACTTCTTTTAATAACTTCCTTTACACATTCCTCATTATTTCTATACTTTGAAATGGGTGCTTCACTTAGCTCTTTGTTATCTGTCCCTTCTTGGTTCTTGCCTGATATTGCTTCCTGGTTTTTCTTAAATTCTACTGTTTTCCTCCTCACTTAGGTTAAATACAACTGCTTTGAGTTATTGAGCACCTCTCACGTGGCAAAGACTACACTAGCTAAGAATCATGATTTCACTTAATCCTCACTAATGCCTTTGAAGTTAATATCATACTCATGTTGCAAATAGGAATACTGAAGTACATAGACAGAACATTCACTAGTTAATAAGTCCCACTAGTCAAATATTTAGCATTGGAATTCCAATGCCTACATTCAACCTCTGCCCAGCAATGAGTTTCATTGGTTAGCTCTGACCTTCCACGTATCTGGACCGCCTAAGCCTCCTACCAATATTCATATTCATATTTATATTCACATTCATATGTCCATTTCATATTCAAGGGCCAGTCAAGGCACTTTTTGTCCAAGGACAGAAAAGGAGTCTGGACAAGGATACGGAAAGAAGAATAAATGAGAAATGAAAAACCCAAGGGAATTTTAAGGAATAGTGATTTTTGATGGCAGATTGAAACAAGTTTAAAAAAGAGAGACACGTCTAAGAAGACACTGTTTTCTAGCTTAGAAAATTGAAAAAGTCACAATACTACTGATAGAAACAGGGAAGTTGTAAACACAAGTTTATTTGGAAGAGATGTTGGTATTAGTTTTGGATTTAGTATATTGGGTGAAGCAAGAGCCGTAAAGAAGAGAGATGGGAGAGCACAGAAGAGCAGAGATTTCGGTGAGAACATCAGGAAGTACTTACAGGTAGAAGGCATAGGATGTAGAGGAGGAAACATTTATCTATCTGGCCAGACCGATGGGAGAGAGAACAACAGATGTGTGTCAACCTATAATATTGACCCATTCAGTGTCCGGCAACAGGGTCAAACAGATGGGTAACACCCCTTCCAGAGGAGTGAGGCTAGGAAGCTATGGGTATGGAGACCCAGGTGTTATTGCTTCCTCACACTGATGATTGTGTATGTGTTCAGCCTCTGCTAATCTCACTCTTCCCACGTCTTTCCTGATGCTCTGGAAAGTATCTACTGCTTCTTTTCTGTCCTCCCACTTCCACCTGCATTCACAAAAAAATCTTATCTTTTCTGCACTCCTTTTTTTTAAGTCTATTGTTATAACAGTAATAAATTAAAGATTGTTTAATTTAAACATTTCTAGAAGTCGAGAAATTATTTATGCAGGAAAGATTTGCTCCCTTCTAATTATATCTTGTATGTAGGAGCAAGAACATAAGAACAGCTTCAAGACAATTACTATTAGAGTTTTAGAGGCTATTATTTATAATTCATCTACTTGGAAATAGGGAGCAAACGACAACTTAGCTCAGTGCTTCAAAGGCTATAAATGTAGTTCCAAAGAGTGTTGGTCTTCATTTAAAAATTACTATGTACAGGGGGCTGGCCTCGTGTACTGCTGCTGGTGGCCTGGGTTCGGATCCTGGGTGCGCACCGATGCACTGCTTGTCAGGCCATGCTGTGGCGGCGTCCCATGTAAGGTGGAGGAGGATGGGCATGGATGGTAGCCCAGGGCCAATCTTCCTCAGCAAAAAAAAGGGGAGGATTGGCATGGATGTTAGCTCAGGGCTGATCTTCCTCACACACACACAAAAAAATTATTAGGGACAAATGAAAGAGAAACTGCTCTTGCCCTCTAAATATGTGCATTTAAAATTAAAAATTTCAATTTCTTTTGATATCACATTGTTCTTGGGAAAGGAATCTGCCATTAAGGGTAACAACACATGCTTACTTCTCTTTTTGTTTGCTTTTTAAATCAGATATATGCTTTCATCTTCAGTTTTTCACAATTTCCCCAAACATACCTTATAATTATGTTTGAGTGTGTGATTTGTAACAATTTCAATAGCTTACAGGTGTGTTTTGAACTTCTAAGATGACATATGCTGGGAATTGGTTTTTTGGAATGGCCCGTATTTTTGTTTGTTGCAAACTGCGTTTGTTCTTATGTCGACATGAGCAGCATCAGTGATTACAAGTCAGAGGCAGTGGGAGAGGGAGGAGGAGAGGGGGGAGAGAGAGAATGATTTTATCTGACTTTAGGAATTAGAATTTCTTATACATACAGGATTGCCCTTCAAGAAAAATATGTTTAAGTATAAATTACCCTATCCTAATCTCATTATAGATTCTAGTAAATGGTTAATCGTATGTCAGAGAGGTCAGGAAGTTCATTACTCAACACAATAAAATTGCCTCAGCTTTAAAGGAAATCATACTAAATCAACTTCAGAGATGAAAATGTGGTCCTTTGTGATTGCATGTAGTTGTGTCACAATTCCAAAGGGAATTTGTATTTCTAACATAGCATGAAATATAAGATATACCACATTTCCAAACTTTTAATTACGCTTTTGTATACTAGCCTTCAAAAATTTATGGTATAGTCTATCTACAACAAAGTGTAAATCAGCTTCACAAATGGGTCAGACTTTTCCTGTTGAGCCAATGGCTGTGCCTTCCCGCATTGCTTGTCAGATACTTAGGAGGATGCTATTTTCCGGTCACAGAGACACTATTTTCTTTGGAAGAGTATTGGTGTCTTAGTTGTCCGGAGGCCTACTTCCCTAAACCTGGGCTGGAAAGTTACTGAAGCTCAGAGTCACTATATAAAACAACATAGACTAAAAGAACTAGCTGCCGCTATAACGTCATGCTATTTAATAAAATTTATTAAACATTATTTTACAGAAACAAAATATCTTTTTCTACCTAAGATGTCAACCCCTCTTGCATTCCTTCTATTTCTTTATCAGCAAAAACCTCAGTCTCAGTTACGGATTGCAGGTCTCTGTCCTCCAGCATACTGGTGTGGACAGGCTCTGGGGGGCATTCCATTACTGCCTGATTCTTCTTTCCATACATTTAATTCACTGCTTCATGTTTTCGATTTTCACACTTTCATTGGGACTCATGTTTGCTCTGGTAAGTGATAATTTTTTTCCCAGGCCAAATATAATAAAAGAATCAAAACAGAAATTCATTTGTATTAATATTTTGTCATTAACAAAAGGCATATGCAAGAAAATTGCCTTGGACAGCTTTATGATCTGATTCTCTCCCTGCCCCCTGTCCCATACATGACCTGCCATCTCTAATCTTGCTATTAATTCTATTGTTTGCATGTGGTTTGCATCGTTGGTTAGGCAGCTTCTCTTATATTCTTCACATATGTGATTTCATTCATCTTTCGCAAGGGGAGAAAAAGTGACGGCTTTTGCTCTCTTGGCTTTCTTATTGTATCTATCTATCTATCTGTCTGTCTGTCTGTCTGTCTGTCTATCTATCTATCTATCCATATGCATATTTATATTAAATTTTCTTAAAGTTCATTTTTAAAAATGCAAAGTTAAGTACAAACACTTTACTTAGAAGAGAATGGAGTTACTTCTTTTGTACTTCCATTATTGTTGGACCATGTTCATGGTTTCAAGTATTTTTTGCTCATTTTCTTTCTCCTATTTTCCATCTGTTCTTTGAGGTTTCTCTTTTACACCTCTGTTTCTTTGGAAAGAAACAAAATATCTGTAGAAATCCTGGCAGGTCGCAGCTGAAAGACTAGATCGTTTGGGACAGTCTCCTCATTTTACAGAGTGGGAAAAACTTAAAGAATCAGACCTGAATGCAAGCCTCTCAGTGAGGTTTTCCTCCTGAATAGTTCTCCTTATTTAAAAAAAAAATGCATGATAGGTGGCCATATTGACCAATAACATAATCGAACAAAAAATATTTAAGTTTCTTAATAAATTGACATTATTGATATATTGATACATTGATATATTTATGAATAAATTGATTACTTTAGGCATGCTCTACTGTGTCTCCTTCCCCATGCCTTGTTGACATCTTGAGCAGACACCATAGCTTTCTGATCATGTCAGATGTTAAAATAGTCTCATTTTGTTAATTAAGATTCACTTTTGAAACTAAAAATAAAAGCCCAGTCAAGTCCAAATCATAATTTTTATCTCATAATGTAAAGCTCTCTCTCCACCCCCATTTCAGGCATGCCCTTAGTTTGGGAAGCAGTGATGAGAAAGGGAACAAGGTCTATTTTTTTACTCTTCCTCTTTTCTGGATTCTCCTTTCTCTTCTACATTATCAGGAGGGATTAGGGTAAAGAGACCAAAGTCTTACTTCTCTGAGGCTATTATAGTTACATTGGCTGGTCTTTGTGGGTAATATCCAAAGGTTGGATTTAGTATGCACTGGAATGTCACAAATATAACCATTTGTGAATTAAATATATCAGCAAAAATCCTAAAAGATATTAAATTGCTTCTCAGCCTCTAATTCTGAGGCTGTGATACTTAATCACATTATTCCTTGGGCTAATTTTATAAGTGGTTGTGTGTGGTGGTCAAATGTCATGAAAAGGTAATGCCCCATTAACTATTGGAATAGTCCTTGTTCTGTTGGGTTTTTTCCTGATGCATCCCAATATAAAGGTAGATTTGTCAGTTTGTTCCTTTATTTTAATCAATTTTGCTTTATATATTTTGACACTATTTTGTTGAGTGCATTCAAATCTGGAATTATTATGTAGAGATCCTATTTATTCTAATAATGGCTTTTGGTTATAAAGTCAAATGTGCCAAATATTAATATAGGCACACAAGATTTCTTTTATTTAGTATTTTCCTGATAAATCTTTTTTGCCATGTGTTTACTTTCGACCTTTCAAGTGTCCTTATGCTTTAATGTGTGTCTCTTGTAAAGCGAATCTAGTTGTATTTTATTTGTTGTTGTTTTTTAATTGTCTGACAATCTCTGCCTTTAATTAGAGTTTATTGTGATTGCTAATATACTTGAACTTGTTTATCTCATTTTACTTTGTGCTTTATATTTGTGATATACGTCATATAATTTCTCCTCTTTCTTGCCCTTTTCTTTTCTTGATTGAATTTGTTTTGTTTTGTTTTGTGAGGAAGATTAGCCCTGAGCTAGCATCCACACCAATCCTCCTCTTTTTTTGCTGAGGAAGACTGGCCCTGCGCTAACATCCATGCCCATCTTCCCCCACTTTATATGGTTCGCCGCCACAGCATAGCTTGACAAACGGTGCGTCGGTGGGTGCCCAGGATCGGAACCCTGGCCTGCCAGCAGCCGAGCACGCACACTTAACCGCTGCACCATGGGGTGGCCCAGAATTTGTTTTCTTTTATTCTATGTTTTGCTCCCTTTTGGTTTGGAAGTCATAAACCATATTTTATTACTTTGGTGGTTACTCTTTGTTTTAGTTTTCTAGAGCTGCCATAATAAAGTACCACGAATTGGGTGGCTTAAACAACAAAAACTTACTTTCTACAATTCTGGAGTAAAAGTCCGAGATCAAGGTGTCCACAGAGTTGTTTCTTATGAGGCCTCTCTCTTTGGCTTACAGATGGCTATCTTCACATGGTCTTTTGTGTGTGTCTGTCTCTAAAAGTTCCTCTTCTTATCAGACAACAGTCATATTGGGTTAGGGCCCACCCCAGCGACTTCCTTTAATCTTAATTACCACTTTAAAAACCCTATCTCCAAATACAGTCACATGCTGAGCTACTGGGGTTAGGATTTCAACATATGAATTTTGGAGACTCAATTCAGCCCATAACGCCCTTGATTTTTTTTTTTTTTTTACGCTAAACTTAACAAAGCCTAAAGTTAATCAACATCCTAATTACTTTCAACACTGTATTTTGGAGACTTTATCATCAGTAATTTGCTCCTCCTACTTACATGCTCTTTTCTAATGTTTTGGTTCTCTCTTTTTTCAATCCCACAAATAAACATTACTATTATTAAGAACTTAAAAAAGATTTGTAAATTTTTTTCATCCATTTATTTGTGCACCATTTACACTGGGAGCTTAGTCTTCTTTCTCTGTCATTTTTTTCTTCCTATAATGTATTTATATATTCTTTATGAGGGTCAGTTAGCTATACACTTTTGCAATTTTTATTACCTTTTTTCTCTTTTATTCTTACTGCATATGCATTTCTTGGTTGACAATTATTTTCTGTCATCACTTTGAAAATTCACTATCTTCTTGCTTACATTTTTATTATTGAGATGTCGTTTCTCCGTCCAATTCTGATTCCTTTGTAGAGGATCTGTCTTTGCCTGCTTCTAAGATCTTTGACTTTAGTGTCTTTCTTTTCATTACAATGTTTCTAGATGTGGATTTCTTTTTATTTATCTTTTTTAAAATATGAATTGTACTGCCTGGATCTGTGAATTAATTTCTTATATTAGTTCAGGAAAATTCTCAGTCAATTATCTCTTCAAGTATTTCCTCTCTTACTAAAGTAAGAATAAAATATTTATTCTTTGCTCCCTGAACTCTACTGAGATAGTCTTGCTGTTAGTTATTCGCAGTCTATTCTCCACATCTCTTAACATTTTGTTAAAATTTTTCATGTCTTTTGTCCTTGCCACATTCTGGGATATGCTTAGACTTTTCTTCCAAGTCACTTATTTTTTTAATCAGTTGTGTCTAAGTTATCTTTAATCCTTGAGATTTTAAAAATTTCAATTTTGTTTTCCAAAACTCTATTTCAGGTATGCCCAGTTGTTCCTCATAGTCTTTTGTTACTTGATTGTATTTTTTATTCCACATTTGATTTCTTCATACATTTAATTAAAATAGTATTTGTTATTTGGCAATTCTAACCTAAAGTCTTCAGATAGTTTTTTTTTTTTTCCTGAAGAAGACTCACCCTGAGCTAACATCTGTTGCCA
The DNA here is from genome assembly GCF_020826845.1 of Diceros bicornis minor. Classification (NCBI taxonomy): domain Eukaryota; kingdom Metazoa; phylum Chordata; class Mammalia; order Perissodactyla; family Rhinocerotidae; genus Diceros; species Diceros bicornis. The sequence continues at coordinate 50,610,844 of NC_080757.1, read as the reverse complement.
ATCTTCCTCTTTTTTTGCTTGAGGAAGATTAGCCCTGAGCTAACATCTGTGCCAGTCCTCCTCCCTTTTGTGTGTGGGTTGCTGCCACAGCATGGCTGATGAGTGGTGTAGGTCCGTGCCTGGGATCCAAACCTGTGAACCTGGGCCACTGAAGCAGAGTGCACTGAAACTAACCACTATGCCACAGGGCCGGCCCCCAGATAGTTTTAATTTATTGTTTTTTCCCCCTCTTGATTCACACTTATTGTGTCTTGTTGCCTTGTATGTTTGATAATTTTTTTTTGTTGGGAGCTCATATTTGGTTGACCTTTAAGTATAGAACTCCCAAGATCCTAAATTGGACATATTTTCATCCCCAAAGAATTTTCAATTACTTTTGTGAGAAATGCAGTGTAGAACCCACCTAGGATTGCATAAGCCATCTTAGTGTCATGCACTAATGTGGTATTTGCAAGGAACACCCATAAAGAGGGTTTCATTTCATTTCCCTGAAGGTATTTGCAAGGAACGACCTTAAGTAGGGCCTGAGTCTTAGCCTCCTGATCCCTGCACTGGATTGGGCATTTGTTCCCAGGTCTCTCAGATTTAGTGTTTACATAACCAAGTCAGGTTTCAGGCTTTGTTTTTGCCCTTGAAGAATTCCCTCACTTTTTTCCTGAGACGGGTAGTACACTTAAAGGACATTTGTTAACTTCCCCAAATTTAATCGTATGGTATGGGTAAGATCCTTTAGGGTATCTATTCCTCCGTATTTCTACATATGGAACTCCAGAACTAACTTTTAATACTACAGTTTTATAAAGCAGTGAATGTAGAATCTGGTTTACAGCAGATAGAAGAGTAAATATAGAATGGGGAAGTAGAAACAGAAAGTGTTTTACTACTCCTTAAAATGTATTATTGTTGCTTGCCAGAAGGAAGAGTTAATGGAAGGCTTCTTTTTATTTTTTCTGATGGATAAGACAAGATAGATAGGCTGATTTGTGCAGTAAGATAATGACAAAAAGGAATGAGAGGAAGGAAGTAGAGTGGTCAAAGATAAGTTCTTTCATTGCATCGTTAAAATTAGAAAGTTTAACTTCAATTTCTATGAGACTGAAGATATATTGCTGCATATTTTTGTTAAAGCAACACCTTTAATAATTATAAATGCTATGGCCAGTAAATCTTCGAGGAGAATCTGATATAAGGTTATAAAATAAGCTGACGCACCCTCAGATTATTTCAATTTATATTGTGTTTTCCTTCAGAAAATGATTCCTGTGCTTGTGGAAGAAGTGTTATTTATATGCTTTTTTGTACTATTGTCTGTTTCATATGTGTAACTTCTGGGTACCCAACACATTATACATTGGCTTGATGTATGGACAGTTGACACATACAATATCTTCTTGTAACAAAGTATAGTTGTTAAGAATTTGGCCTCTGGAGTCAGACAGCCCCAGATTTGAATCCTTGATCTGGGTTAGGATTGAGTTTTTAAAGAGCATTGACTATCACAGTGCTGGTAAATCGTTCATCAAAGTACTCGGTAAATAGCAAATGCTCAATAGGTACACAGTAGGCGTTTCTATCCTTTTCTTCCTCTTCCTCCTCTTGTTATTCCTATAACCACACTGACTACAATGCCATTTAACAGAATGTTTTGCATAAATTGGACTCTCAATATGCATCTTTTTTGATTATTTAAGGAATAAAAACATAAAAATAGAAATTCTTATTCTTTGTCTTTCCCAATATTAATTAATTAATTAATAAATATTTATTGTATTTCCCCGGCACATACCAGACACCTTGCTTGACCACAACAAAGTCTCTGCAATCAAGGGGCTTACGTTCAATGGAATATATAAAAGAAAGAGATTCATATTCAATTTGAAATATATATTATTTGGAATGTCTCATAGATTTGTAATGGATGGAGAACTGGAGGCAGGGGGTCCACTTAGGAAACTACTGAAGTAGTCTGAGTGGGGATAGGGGCTGCCCTGTACAGTGCTCTATCCATATTATTTTCCTCTGGGGATGTTTTAAGCCTTTCAATAGTCCTACCTTAGATATCAGAATGGATAATTCTCGTATTTCTCCTGTTGCTTAAATATGGCAATAAATATCCAGTTCAAAATTTATTTTGTCCTTTTACCTTTTAAGTTAATTGGTTAATGTCAGTTAACTGATATCATATCATCAAGTCATATCATCTGTTAATTCTTAACTATATCCTGGTGCTGAAAGCATATGAGGATTTATGGTAAGAAACAAAGTAAATAATGTTACATCTCTTTCTTTTATTATTGCTTCTATCCATACGTGGTAGTGCAATTCTTTTAGATATGTATGTCAGACCTTATTGTAATCCTAGGTTTCAGTTGTAATGATAGTTTGGTGCTTCCTAAAGAGGAAATCCTAACAATATTGGTGTAAATGAGGTGAAAATTGAAAGTGAGAATATCTCCTAGGAAAACAGATTATTCATAGAAAATATCTTAAAATATGAAATATAACTGAGAAAATTATAATACATCTGGATTTTTTTCTTCTAGATCTCAATACTTATATTAATTATCCTGGTATCAACTCAATCTGGAAGTTTCAGCTTAATTTTATGCATGATTTTAATACCTTTGTACACTTTGGGTTTTTCACATTTTTGATAGAAGCAAGCAATATTACCTACTGTGTCAGTGGGCTTGACCACGTAGCCCATTAATAAAATCTGTGCCCTGTGTTGGAACAGGTACCTCCTGTAAAATTTAGAAATTATTCAATGCTGATAAATCATGAAAATAAGATTTTAAAACTGTATAAAGATGAAAGTTGTCAAATTCATTGAGACCAGTATTCACACCCATAGGAAAGTGGGTAAATCTATTTAGAAATGCAGTAGGAAGCAAAACCTTGGTTTATGACTTCCAAGAGGGGTTATGAGAGAGAACCTGAACTTTTCCATTGTTACAAAACATACTGTCTTGGGCAGAATCAGTCTTATCATAAGGTAGAAGTTTCCCATTTCAATTTTGATAAATATCTGAAATTCCTATTGTGCTTAAGTCTATCTTTTCCTAAAATATAGGACTGCATGGAAGATGTGACATAACTGTGCTCATTGATGGCATACCACTTAGTGTCAATAAATTGCTTTTGGAGTGCAATAGGATTGATTGCATAGGATTCATAACAGTGTGATATATTTGATCTTATTCAAAGAGTGGGAAATTGAAATATCCTAAAAATACCTGCTCTTACTATGTTCTACATTCAAATATAATGGCAGTAAAACCTAAAGGTATTTTTCTAGGTAAAGTCATCGATAGTATAATATATACCGGAAATTCTAAAGACTTTATTGCTATTATTATGATATACATTGTCGATATGAGATGTATATATATCCAAAGACAGTTTGAGGTGGTTTATAAGAAATATCACAGATGTTTTGTGACTAAAAATCATTTAAATACAGATAAAAAGATAAGTTAATTTGAATAATGAAAAAAAAGGGGAAATTAAGTGGAGTTTTATACTGGGGAAAAATACGGACACAGAGTGCAAATGTTTCTGTGTGTTATGGTAACGGGCGGAAGCGGGAAACGGGCTTACAGGCTTCTTTTTTCCTTTTAATGGCAGAACAGCAGATTATCGAAGGAGGAAATTTCCTAAATTTTTATAAATTTATATACATTTTCACATAGGTCTTTGTGTATTGAATGTATATTTTTCCTATTTTGTCAATGTATGTGGAGTGTTCCATGTACAGTCATTTTTAACTGACCATTAATAAATACTAAAGTTATACAATTGTTTGATTGGGACATATATTCATTAAAATTTGCAACTCTGGCTAACGCCACAAACAAACCCTGGAACCTCCAAGGCTTAAGACAATAGAGATTTATTTTTCACTCACATAAAGTCCAAGGTGGGTTCTGTGGCCCTCTTCCATTTTGTAGCTATGTCATCTGAAACTCTTCATCTCCAGAGTTGCCTCTGAAGGTGAAGAGGTTGGAACATTGCATGGGATACTGAGGGTCAGCCCTAGAAGTGGCTTGCCTGACTTCCTACCATATGCTTCATGGCTCTTTGTCTACCTGTTTTTAGTCAGTTATATGTGGTTGTAAAAACAACTGCAGGTTTTTTTAGATGTAAATTTTTTTCAGCTTTTTAAAATTGTGATTAAAAAAATACATAACATAAAATTTACCATTATAACCATTTTTAAGTGTATAGTTCAATAGTGTTAAGTATATTCACATTGTTGTGAACAGATCTCCAGAACATTTTCATATTGAAAATGGGTAACTCTATACCTATTAAACAACCGCTCCCCTTTTCTCCCTCCTCCCAGCCCCTGGTAACACCATTCTATTTTCTGTTTCTATAAATTTGACTACTCTTGACACGAATATAAGTGGAATCATATAGTATTTGTCTTTTTGTGACTGGCTTATTTCATTTAATGTCCTCAAGTTTCATCCGTGTTGAAGCATATGACAGGATTTCCTTCCTTTTTAAGGCTGAATTATATTCCATTGTATGTATGTACCACATTTTATTTATCCATTCATCTGTCGATGGACATTTGGGTTGCTTCTACCTCTTGGCTATTGTGAATAGTTCTACTATGAACATGGATGTGCAAATATCTCTTTGAGACCTTGCTTTCAATTCTTTTGGATATATACCCACAAATAGGATTGCTGAATCATATGGTAATTCTATTTTTAATTTTTTGAGGACCCTCTGTTTTCCATAGTGGTTTCACCATTTTACATTTTCACCGGCAGTGCCAAGGGTTCTGATTTCTCCACATCCTCGCCAATACTTGTTATTTTCCATGTTTTTGATAGTAGCCATCCTAATGGTTATGAAGTGGTATCTCACTGTGGTTTTGATTTACATTTCTCTGGTGATTAGTAATGTTGAGCATCTTTTTATATGCTTGTAGGCCATTTGTATATCATCTTTGGACAAATGTTTATCTGAGTCCTTTGCTCATTTTTTAATTGGGTTATTTGATTTTTTTGTTGTTGAGTTGTAGGAGTTCTTTATGTATTCTAGGTATTAACCCCTTATCAGATATATGATTTGCAAATATTTTTCCATTCTATAGGTTGCTTTTTCACTCTGTTGATTGTGTCCTTTGATGCACAAAAGTTTTTAAGTTTGATGTAGTCCCATTTGTCTATTTTTGCCCATGCTTTTGGTTTCATATTCAAGAAATCGTTGTCAAGTCCAATGCCATGAAACTTTTTCTGTATTTTTTTCCTAGGAGTTTTACAGTTTTGGATCTTAGATTTAGAATTTTAATCCATTTTGAGTTAATTTTTGTACATAGTGTAAGATAAAGGTCCAACTTCATTCTTTTGCATGTGGATATCCAGTTTTCCCAACTCCATTAGTTGAAGAGACTGTCCATTCCCCATTGAGTGGTAGTGGCACCCTTGTTGAAGTTAATTTGACAATATATGTGAGGGTTTATTTATGGGATCTCTATTCTATTCCATTGGTCTATTTGCAGATATAAGTTTTGTACCTGATGTATTTCTTTATTCTCTTTCTCTCTCACAGTATAGTGATGGCCACCTAAGTCAATTTGGAACAAAACAGTCTGAGAATGCTTTTATTTCACCTTTAACATTAAAGGATAGTTTTACTAGATATAGAATTCTTGGGTGATTTTCTTTTCAGCTTTTGAAAGCTCTTTGAATATGTCATTCCAGTTTCCTCTGGCCTCCATTGCTTCTGAAGAGAAGTCAGCCATTAATTGTATTGATACTCCTTTCTAAGTGATGAGTTCTTTATCTGTTACTGCTGTCAAGATTTTCTCTTTGTCTTTGGTTTTCAACAGTTTGACTATAATCTGTCTAGGTGTGGATCTTTTTATAGTTATCCTACTTAAGGTTTGTTGAGCTTCTCAGATGTGTAGATTGTTTTTCATTAAGTTTTAGGAGTCTTTGGCCATTATTTCTTCAAATATTTTTTCTGCTCTTTCTTTCTCTCCCACTATTCTGGGATTCTTATGACATGTGTATTGGCATGTTTCATGTCTCCCACTTCTTTAAGGCTTTGTTCATTTATCTTTCATCTTTTTTTCTCTGCTTTTCAGATCAATTATGGAAAGTCTCTCTTTGATGAGTCATACTTTTAATTTTTTAAACATGATTTTCTTTGGGTCAATGGGCAAACTTACAATAGCTTCTTTTTAAGTCTTTGACTGCAAAATCCAAAATCTGGTAATACTTGGAGACTATTGACTGATTTTTTTCCTGAGTATGGCTCACTCTTTCCTATTTCATGATGTTTGCTCTTCTTTTTACATACTTAAATGTTTAACCCTCTGGATATTTTTTATGGTTTGTTATATGATAGAGAATAACATTTTAATTTAACTTCTCCCCAAAATGGGCATTCAGTTATCTCAATGCCATTTTTGAATACTCCATTTTATGCTTTCTGAAATTAAATAGCATCTTTATCAGTATTGAATTTGCTTATGCATATGGATCTAATTCTGTTGATATTCTCTTTACTCCATTGATCCATTTGTTTATATCAGTGCCAGGACCACATTGTTTTAATTACTGTAGTTTTGTATATTTTGCTTAATCTGAACTGATAAGTACCCCCTATTCATTCTCATTTTTCAAAAATTTTCTGACTGTTTTCACATAGAATTGAGTAGTCAAGTGCCAGAAAGTGGTATGTAGATTTTTGTGGACATTGTTTTAAATGTCCAATTCATTACAGCATAATTTATGAGTTCAAAATATTGATTTTTAAATATTTTTCTGCATTTAAGATTTATTTTATATACTTTAATACTTTTATTTTATATTTTTATTTTATTTCACTTTTGCACATTTCTGGTTCAGTTTATTCCTGTGTACACTTATTTATTTATACCTTTAGCCATTAAAATTTTTTCACTGTATATTCTAATTAGTTCTTAATGGAATATAGGATTTTTGTGTAGTTATCTTGTATTTGTTTACTTTGCTGAATTTTCTTATTGTTTCCAGTCTTTTTTCAGATACTTATCTTGTATTTTATAGTTGAATAACATTATATTGAAATAATTATATATATTTTTGAAACTATATACTGTATTATATATTCTTGCCTCATGATATTGGCTTGAATCTCTAAAAAAAAAATCAACTAATACTGTTGCTAGCAGTCATCCTTACATTGTTTATGATTTTACTGAGGACGTTCTTAGTGCTTACCATTAGCATTATATTAACTGTTTGTTTAAAGTATCAACTATTTATCTTAATTCTCTCAATTTCTACTTTACTAGAGGTTTTAGTCTTCTGTTTTTTGCTTTTCGGATTTATCAAGAAAGAATCTTGAATTTTTTCAAAGGCTGTGTGCATTAAGAATAGTCAAAGATTTTTTTACTGTATCTATTAAGATAATTAATGCATTTTATTTCATATTTCATAATGTTTAAGAAATCCTTCCCTCCTTGAGGCCATGAAAATATTCTTTTATATTGTCTTCTAAAAGATTTATATTTTCCTTTCATATTTATGTCTCTAATCATCTAAAATTGATTTTTTTCTGTATTGTGAGGAAAGGGTCCTATTTTATTTCTGTCTTTAAGGAGACCCAATTGTCCCAGTACTATTTATGGAAAAGTGTGTGCTTTTCTCATTGATATTCAGAGGCACTTCTGTTCATATATAAAATCCCCATAGATGCAGGGTCTGTTTCTGGGATATCTATTTCACTTTGTTTGCTTCTGCCAAGTTCTTAGGGAGGCTTCTAGTCTGATACTGCTTTCAGTTACATTCTAGGCTTGAGGTTCTTTGGACCATTCAGGTGATGTGAATTTGGGCTACAAATCTGTGCAAAGGCTGGCTTCCATTTCCACCTTCACTCCCCATGGTCACCACCCACAGCAACTGTCTTAGAAATATCCTGGGTGTTCTTTTCACCCTTCACTAAGAGTATAACCCTATGAAGTCCATGCTTTATTAGGGAAAGGATCACCTATTCTCCTCCTTGCTTGGAGAAAACTCTCTATTTGTATACTTTCCTGTCTTCTGCTCCTGGACATGAAAATTGAAGTTTGAGAGTTCCAGGGTTTGGAGAATAACTCCAGGAAAAGAGTTGCTTTGATGCCAAGCCTCCCTCCTACTGTCACTTAAAAAGGCCTTACTATTTGTCAGGTTGTCTATGCTTTAAATTTTTTAAAAACAATTTAATCCAGGATTTCTAGTTTTTTTCAGTGGGAGGGTTGGTTTGGATAAACTTCTCCATGTGAGAAGTATTTTATAAGATTTTTGTCAAATTTATAGGAAAACGGTCAAATCTTCTACGACAAAAGGAAAATATTATCCGCTGAGTTTGAACCCCATGATGATGCTCATTCTAATTATCTTTCCTTGCCTTTAGCCGTACCTTCAGAGTGTCATTTTCCTTTTTGTTATAAGGTGTCTGGAAACGAAGTATGGAAAAGAAACAATGGGAAAGATCCAGTTTTCAGTAGGGAGAACACTAACTTCTGAATGTAACTTAAATATTTAATGTTTATGGCGGTACATTTAACATCAATTTATTAGGACAGATTTACTATCCAACTCTCGGCTAGGCCCATTGGACAGTGTTATTCTGAAACAAAACAAAACAGGACTAGATTGAATGCAGGGATACATAGTCTAAATCATAAGTCTTACTGATTTTACGCAAGCTGAGTTTTTGTCCCGTGCATCTCCATAAGCAGTGGTTAAGCACCAAAGCTTGTTTTTCTCCTGCTTTTGGCAAGTATAGGTCCCAGTGTGTGAAATGTTTTGAAAAGGCAAAAGAAGCCAATTATGGTGATCATTTTGATGTAATGTGATGGTGATCTGGATGGCAACTGACTAAAAAAGACTGATAAGTCTACATTTGAGAGAATTTAGAGAGCTAGATGACAGATGGGATAAAGCTTTTAAAGAGAAGAAACAAAGAGAATTTCAAGGGACTTGGCTACTGGAGGGGTTATTGCTGTTAAGGGGAATCTTATAGGTAGTAAATTAATCATTTAAACTCCTTTTTTTTTGTGTGAGGAAGATTAGTCCTGAGCTAACATCCGATTCCAATCCTCCTCTTTTTGCTGAGGAAGATCGGCACTGGGCTAACATCTGTGTCCATCTTCCTCTACTTTATATGGGACACCGCCACAGCATGGCTGGACAAACAGTGGGTTGGTCTGCACCCAGAAGTGGGAACCTGTGAACCTTGGGCCGCCAAAGTGGAGCGTGTGAACTTAACTGCTACACCACCGGGCCAGGCCCCATTTTATATTCTTTTAAAGCAAAGGATAATAATTTAATTATAGAAGCTTACATTCTCTTAATATTTGTTGTGCAGCTAGAATTGCATTTTTCTATTTTATTTTCTCTGTAGAATCTCTCCAAGAAGTAGGGAAAATCATCCAAGTCCAGAAGAGCTAGAAGAAAAAGATGAAGATATTCAAGCTGTAAGAGTGAAAAGGCATTCACTACTCCAAACTTGGATGAGGTGAACACAAGTGACTGGACCCTTCGTGAAATACTGAGATAGATAGCTTGTCCTGTAGAGCTGAGGAACTGTTGGTTTTTAGTTTGACAATTTACTTTTGTTTCTGTAACAATTCCATTTGTAGATCATATCCAAATCATTATCTTTTGAAGTATTTATTCTATCATCACTCTTATGATTTTCTCTTCCTTAGCTTTTTGTGGGTCTTAATCTGCCAGGTTTTCCTTCATCAGTACAATTCAAGAAGTTCTGTGATATTTTTATCCACTTTAATAAAAATCCCACATTTTTTTGCAAGAGTTTCAATTTCATTTTGCATTATATTGAGATTGTAATATTAATAACTGTAAATAGCATATAAAAAAAGCAAGTGAATTTACACTATGTGAAAATCAATAAGAAATGCACTAGAAATGAAATTAGTGCAAAGGGCAAGGTAGATGCTCAGCACAATGCAAAGGGAATATTTTTGATTGGGAATTAGTTTTAGCAGTAGTTGATAAAGTAGTCTTCATTAATGAACGTACGTTTGGGCATTTTATTTGAAGAAAGAGGCTGACTTACCACTCACACAAATCTGATTAGATTCATAGGTTAGGAAATCAAAGGTAAAACACGAGTGCACAAAATTTAACAAGAAAATCTTGCTTTGTCATGTTTTCCAGAAACCAGTCCTAATGGCAAGCTGTTTACACAAGGAATATAAAGAGAAAAAGAAAAGTTGCTTTACAACAAGAAAGAAGAAAATAGCCATTAGGAATGTTTCCTTCTGTGTTAACAAAGGTTTGGATAGTGTTCCCTTTATTAGAATGTTCCTTATTCTCTACATTTAGGACGATGAAGGGGATAATTTTCCCTTCTTTGAGACTATTCATGTATCTTGGTTAAGTGTAATTATAAAAATATTTGACACGTCAGCAGAGAAACCTTTTCTACTTCAAAATCCTGTCCGAATTCAAACGGCAAGAAACCCAATCCTGAATCAGAAAGACCAAATTATTCTGCTGTAAATCCAAAGTCTTTCCATTAACATTGTCATATAAGAAATAAAGGTGCTGTTTGAAAATGTTATTTTGTTTCAAAATGTTTCTGAGCTAAATGACTTTGGGCTAGTCAACCTTTCAAGTACAAGTATTGATGGTGACTCTTTCTTCCAGGTGAAGTTTTGGGATTGCTGGGACACGATGGAGGTGGCAAAAGTACTTCTATTTAAATGATAACTGGGGACACAGAGGCCACTGCAGGAGTGGTATGTGGCATGTAAAGGAACAAGTGTATTGCCAGGGGAAATTTCATTTTAAGTATCAATGGCATCCTTATATTATTCCTTTGTGAATTCCATGATTTTGTAAAAAATGAATAAATAGATGAAAGAATTTGTAAAATATCTCTCGCATGCTCAAAAAATACTGCCTCTTAATGGCTACTCCATGGAGGATTGGAGCATAAGCCGGCTGTGGATCTGACATTCATTGTTCCCTGTAGGTGGTTTTAGGAGGCTGCAGAGTGTCGGTGAGGCCATGGGAAGATGATATCCTCAAGTTGTGGGGGTTCTGTCCTCAGGAGAGCTCCCTGTGGCCCAGTCTTATGGTAAAAGAACACCTGGAGTTGTACGCGGCAGTGAAAGGACTGGGCAGAGAGGATGCTGCTCTGAGTGTGTCCTGGTGCAGAGAGAAGCCTCCCTCACACTTCGCAGCTGGAGGAAGGGAGGGATATATCATTTCCTCATTGAATATGGAAAGGAGATCCTAAACAACATCTTTAAACTTTCACGCAAATAAAATGATTGAAAATCTGAATAAGAACCAAACCATAAGATTTAGTGTTTGTGACAATGGTCCTTAAGTGTACTATTTTCAGATCGATAGTGCTGGGGTTCTATATGGTTGTTTCAAGTAGGGACAGGTGCCTCATGTATAATCATTTTTTTTTGTCAGGTTGGTGGATGCGCTCGCGCTGCAGGGCCAGCTGACGCTCCGGGTGAAGGCCTCATCGGAGGGAATGAAGAGGAAGGCAGGGGCGGGGCTCAGTGTCACTCTGCGCATCCCGCAGATCCGAGCCAGACGCGCTGTTCCTCCCCTTCCAGCTGCGCTTCGCGCTGAGCATCCTGGGAAACCCGTGGGTGGTGGTGCTGGACGAGCCGTCCACCGGGATGGACCCTGAGGGGCAGCAGCAAGTGTGGTGAGGGGTGTCGTATTAAGTGTCAGCAAGTGTGGTGAGGGGTGTCGTATTAAGAGAAAGAATGTATTTCTTTCTCTTCGCCTTCCTCTTCGCCTTGCCTCTTGCTTCTTCCATTTTATTTTGCAGTTATTGAAAATCCTACAATGTGGTGTTTCTCTTTACTCAAACTGTTCTTTTTAAACCAACATTATTTTACTATTTCCTACCCTGTTAATGTGGTAACATAATTACATAATGCAGTACAATATTTATTCTTTCTCTCTAGAGCAATGATTTTTTCTTATAACCTAATATAAAATTTTCTATTTAGGCTTCATACTTATTCCCATTCATCTGTTTTTTCAAATTACTTTCTAAATGCAAACAATTCCTTACTTTATCTTTAGGCAGGCAGTTTGGGCCACCTTTAGAAACACGGAGAGGGGCGCCCTCCTGACCACTCATTACATGGCAGAGGCTGAGGCCGTGTGTGAGCGGCTGGCCATCACGGTGTCCGGAAGGCTGAGATTGGAGCCTATGGGGAGCCAGCACCTGACCCCACGTTCTTGAAGAGAGGATTTGGGTTCACTGTGAACAGCTGATGCTCTTCAGCAACTTGATCTGTGATCCAGCACCTTCCTCTGTATTTGCAATTGAGGAAGAAATTGAGACAAGTATTTTTCCTTCACCTCTTCTTTCTCCTCCCTGGATTAGGTGTATTGGTTCCATTCAACATCTGAAAAGCAAGTTTGGTAAAGATTATTTACTAGAAGTAAAAATGAAGGAACGCACTCAGGTGGAACCCCTCCACGCAGAGATGCTGAAGCTGTTTCCACAGGCTGCTCGGCAGGGAAGGTGAAGGAGGTTTTTGGTTGGGGTAACAGGTGTAGGGGTTTTCCAGCCCACATCATATAGTCTTGACCTAGTCTAGACAGGAGGAGAACGATTGAGCTGGCTTGTTGATTACAGAATGAGTTGTTTGGGGGTCACTAGGATGTATGGATAAAGGATTGTAATTGAAAAGTTATTTTCAGTGAGTGTTTCATACCTCAGAGAAGGCGAACAGAGAGTGTGTGTGTGTGTGTGTGTATACACGTGTGTGTAAATGGTGGAATAGCTTAGAGGTTAGAAACAAAGTACAAATGAACTAAACCATCAATTTAATGTTTTTTTAAGTAATGAAAATTCTGTATCAACCCATAGCGTTTTACCAAGTATAAAATTGCATCACGAGCTCAATTAAGCAGACTCACATGCTTCAGAAAGATTGACTCTATTCTAAATTAATTGATGTGGTTCTTTTCAAGTTGTACGTGGTCAGCTATGAGTTACAAGCAAGGTTAACCAAACCCATGTGAATAGCAGAATGAGGATGAATTTAATTGAAATACATACAGGGTGCTCCTACGTACTACTTCTATTCATTTTTTAAAATAGTATTTATTCAGCTCCTACTATGCGCTGGAGACTATGTACGGAGTAGTCAATGAGTAGACAAGGTTCATATAGTGCTTCCAATGTTTTGGGGGCAGGATATTAAGGAAATAAAAATACAAATAAATGAGAAAATGACATTAAGGTAGGACTTTAAGACTGAGCTGGGTCTGGCCAGCTGAGGAATGGGGATAAGAGCCACTCTTTTGAGAAAATAGCATGTATAAAGAACTTAACTCAAGAATAAACTTTATACATGCAAAGGGTGGAAAGAAAGCTCACATAGTTGATGTGTAAAGAGATATCCAAGTGGAGATGCCAAAATACAGAGATGTAGGCTGTGGCTCAGAAGAAAAGTGAAAGGTCATTGAGAGATCTGGTCTGGCAATAAACAAAGTGGGGGCATTTTTCCCATATAGAAGACCATTAAGCTAGGAGAATGGATGAGGTCAATAAGGTGAACGGAAGGGGGAGACGGTCTAGGATGGAGCCCAGAAAGTCTCAGTGTTGAGACTGGATTGAGGAGAAAAGCTGGTGGGGGAAACTACCACCACCACAGCAACAGCCAGAACAGCAAATACTAAGGTGTGTCTAGAACAGCACTGTCCAATAGAATTTCTGTGATGATGGAAATGTCCTGTATCTGTGCTGTCCAGTATGGTAGCCAATGCCCACATGTGGCTACTGAGCACTTCAAATGTGGCTAGTGTGACCAAGGAATTGAATTTTAAATTTTATTTATTTTAGTTAATTTAAATTTAAGTAGCCACGTGTAGCTAGTAGCTAACATTTTGAACAGAGCAGGTCTAGAGAGTTAGAAAGAAAATCATAAAAGTGCAATTGTCTCGGAAGCCAAGAGACAGAGACAGAGAGAGAGAGAGAGAGTGTGTGTGTGTTTTAAGGAGGATGTGTACAATTTTATTTAATACTTTTGAGAAGTCAAAAAAATAAGGCCTATAGAGTGTTCATGGGACTGTGCTTCATGGAGGTCGTGGATGAACTCATTTGGGGAGGAAGGAGCTGGAGGTCAAGAAAGAGTTTTTTTAATGGGGAGAGTTCAACAGGTTTTATTTATTTTTATTTTTTTCTAGTTCTTTATTTTTTATTATTTTTTAAATTTTTTGTTTATTGCAGTAACATTGCTTTATAACATTGTATAAATTTCAGGTGTACATCATTATACTTCTATTTCTGCATAGATTACATCATGTTCACCACCCATGAAAAGATGTTCAAAATCATTAACTATCAGGGAAATGCAAATCAAAACTACAGTGAGATATCACCTCACGCCCGTCAGAATGGCTATAATTAACAAGACAGGAAACAACATGTGTTGGAGAGGATGTGGAGAGAAGGGAACTCTCATACACCGCTGGTGGGAGTGCAAACTGGTGCAGCCACTATGGAAAACAGTATGGAGATTCCTCAAAAAATCAAGGATAGAACTACCATATGATCCAGCTATTCCACTGCTGGGTATTTATCCAAAGAACTTGAAAACACCAATGCGTAAAGATACATGCACCCCTGTGTTCATTGCAGATAGCCAAGACTTGGAAGCAACCTAAGTGCCCATCAAGGGATGAATGGATAAACAGGTTTTAATTCTTATAGGAGAGATTGAACATTAAATGCAGAGGGAAAATTTTGATTAAAAGGTTCCAGGGAGCATGTTGAAGGATTGGCTTTTGAGAGTAAGAAATATAGCACAGTAAGAAAGACAGCACAGGCTGAGTATGAAAGATTCTTTCTCAGAGCTATTTTTCAGAATTTATCCTGAACATTAAATTAGGAGCAACCCGGATTTTTGTTGTTATCAAATTTTTATGACTAAAGATAAGTTCTTTGGCTCAGATTCATGTTCTATCAAATTAAACTATTTACCTTTTTATTTAAAGAAATCTTTGAAAAATTCTTTTGTTATTTTACCTAACAATTCCTTCTCGATATTATAATACTGCAACACGGTAAATCTCACTCTTTCCTCCCCCCAGGTATTCCTCCACAGTGGCATATAAATTACCTGTGGAAAAGGTTCACCTTCTGTCTCAGGCCTTTTTCAAATTATAGGCAGGTAAGTTTAGACATATTTAAGACTTTATGTATTGTGCATATTTTACATGGAATACATACTATATAATTTCAAGTTGAACAATTATATAATCAGTCAAAATTTGGAAAATTTCCCGTGGAATAGTCTTAAAAATCCTGAAGGGAATGGAGTGGTAGCCCTAGATTTAGGCATATTCCACCTGATTCTTCCTCTGCTAACAGGGACACCCAGCTACAAATAAGTCAGAACATTCTGTCCTGGTTCCATTGCATGGTGTTGGAGGATAATTATCAGCATGTTGTCCCAAAGAACACCAAGTTGAGCTTCTAGCATCTGCATATTTATCAAAGTCAGAGGTACGAGGAGCAAGACTATGGAGCCGATGATCAGAAGCCCAGATGAAGATCAGAGAAGAAACACACACAAGGGTGAGATGTGACAAGTCAAGACTAGACTCTGAACTAGTTCCAGAGACACTGACTAGGGCTCACCCTGGGTATTTATGAGGTCTTGACATGTAAAAATGTGGGATTCATTAAAAGGGGACCAGCATGGAGTGTACTCCTCCATAGATTTACAAATATAGAATGAAGCAATACTCAACAGTTTATTTGAAGTCCAGAACATACATATGTAAAGAATCAAAAGACAAAATACTTTGTCTGAAATAGGACACAAGGAGCTCTCCAAAGAAAAAGTTTCCTGGTCATTTATACATTTGTGCATTGCTATCTTTTGATTAGCCATGTCAGCACTCTGCTTTAATTTATCCTTCAAGAAAATTGAATTACTGGACCTGTGTCTTAAAGTATCTCATGGATTTGAAGGTGCTGTTTAGGTTGCATACTTTAAAAACACTTTGGGGGAAAAATATGGAAGCCATTAATGTCAGTCCCTTTAAATGCAGTGAAATAGACCTTCCATCTGGAGGAATACAGCCTCTCTCAGGCTGCCTTGGAACTGGTGAGTTTTCTTTAAACCAGTGAGCATCGTCCGGATAACCTTTGTGTGAATCTCTGTGTGCATCTGTCTTTCAGAAGCACGCTGACGTTTTTGTTTCCTTATTGATTTTCTCCTACTTAGGTATTCTTAGAACTCTCTAAAGAGCAGGAGCTGGGAAATTTTGATGATGAAGTTGATACAACAGTTAGATGGAAACTCCTCCCGCAGGAAGAACCTTAGAAACCTGAACCCCCTAACGTTAGATTTAGGTCTTACTAAATTGTTAGTTTCCATAATTCTAGAAGAATCTTTCATATTATTGCAGTTAACAAAATTAAATATTCAGTAGTTTAAACATTCAATGATGATGAAGGTTTTAAATGGTTTTTAAAATTTTAGAATGGAGGGGAGAGGCAAAGATAGGGAAAGTTAGTAGACAAAATTAACATAATCACACATTAAATTAATCAGTAATATAGGCCTATTTTGTGCTTAATATTAATTCAAAAATCACATAATGTTAGACTAGTTTTTTATTATTATCAAGAAGGCTGAATGCTGAGCACATTTTACAAATAAAACATTGTAGGTTTTTTTAACCTATACTTTAAATAAATCAGCCATCTTTATGCATTATTTAAGTATCAATTTAATGTGACATTGACTATAAGAAGATCTAATAAAATGACAGATGACATTACATAGTATAACCTTTAAATATAATGATATATTCTTATTATAAAATAAATATATGCTAATTTTAGGATATATAGAAATTATTTGGAGAAATATAATAGGAATTTGTAATAAAATACCACAGTAGATATTTTGGCCTACATATATTCAGTATGCTTTTTTTGAGTGCTTTTTCAAAGTTGACATCAGTGAGCATAGTAATTTTTTATATTTTTTCACTTCATAATTCATGACCATTTCCCATGTCATTATGACACTTTAGTGTTCTGTAACCACTGCATTGCATCCCTTTGATGTACTATCATGGTTTTTACTTAACCTTTTTACTATTATCTGACATTTTGGGTACGTGCAAGTTTACCTCATAAATAAAGCTGTGATGAACTTCTCTTAAGTCTTGTTTATTATAGTCTTAGGGTAAGTAGTTCAGATATCAACTGATGGCTCTCTGCTCTGTGAGATAGGTAACTTTGTTCTCTGAGCATAAGAAAATTCAGTGCCCATCCTAAGCTTCTGAAAACTCCCACAGGAACTTTCAATCTCATGCTCATCTCTGACTCGGACTTCCCTTATCTGCTGAACTCTGTTATCTGGTCTGTGGTTGGTGTCAGTTCCTTGACCTCCACCTTGACATTGACTTAAAGGTAGGACTTGGCCTCTTACCTACAAACAACTATTTCCACAGGTAACTTGTAAAAGAGGCAAGTCTTCCTAACTTATAGGAATATTTAAAATGTGTATAAAAATTTGACATATATTTCGCGTGAAGTAAAGCTGAAGTAAAGCTGAACATCATTTCATATACATTATATGTTTTCTCATAAACAGAGTATGCCGTTGAAGATACAAAGAACTAAGACATTGTCCTTAGCAGACCTTGAAATACTGTCAAAGTATATAATAAGAACATCAATGAACAGAAACGAAAATAAAATATCTAACATTTACACTTAATTCCACATAAATACAAATTAATTAATGTGAGTGGGGGCAGAGGCGGAGTGGAAGGATATTAGGGGAAGGGGTCTATGAGGGAGGAAGAAAATCTACAGAAAACCCAAACTTATGGTTAAAACAAAATTATAGTTACTCCTCCATTGTTCAGGCTTTGGATTTTTTTTTGATTTCTGATTAACCTAAGAACATTTATGGGTTCACCTCTCCACCCTGGGTTAGAAATTAGGTGCCAACTGAATAGTGAGATTGCTGAGCCTTTCCCATATCTTTAGGGAAGGAGAAAGGAACTAAGTCTCGGGGCTGCTCTACCTCGGAAAAGGAGACAAAGTAGAAGGAACCGCTCTGATTGAAACAGGGTGTGAGGGGCTTTGGAGCCTGGTGTCCTTGGACAAGTCTTGTTTCTTCTCCTTCCACCTAGCAGAGGGCCCACAGCTGTTGACTGCCAGTCACTGTTGAATCAACTCCTGTTGCCTGGATAATTATGTCCTTGGTCCCTGATGCACTTTAATTGTGTTTTATGAGCCATTAGATAACCAAGAATTGCCCATTTACTAACCACATGGCATCTCTTAGCTTTTTTGGCTGCAAGGAATAGACATTCAAGTCAGCCTAGCTCAAGTATGGAGCTTTTACAGTAAGGATGCATGGTTAGAAAAGAAACCAGAATCCAAAAACAGAGATGGATTTAGGGTTTACTCAGCCATTATCTCTTCTTGAAGGATGATCTGCAGCCATGCAATTCTAGGAATCTGAGCAGCAGAAGATCTTGGATCCCTACCCTGGTACCCCTCTTTGGGTCTCTCCTTGTCTTTATGCACTTTGTGCTCTGCTGCTGTTCCTACCATGGCTGACTTCTCCACCATCTTCTCTGAAAGGCACTTACTCTTCCTCTGGTCATATACTTACTCATAGATTTCGCTGCTGCACAACGTTGGCTTCTTTATGGCTCCCCTGGCATCATGGCCTGTGTCTACGCATTTTTTCCATAAAATATTCATAGCTTCTTCATTGGAAACTGCCCTCCTGAGGGATGAGGGCCCAGGCTGTTCCTAGTGTAAGGCTGACCATAATTTGTATCATGGGCACAAGACCACAGTGCATTCAGCGTATGTGTTGTTGGTTGTAGAAAGCTCAGTTCAAATAGAGACAAAACCAGTCACAAACTTTGGCTTTCTGGAAACTGAACTGGAAAATACAGAGGAAGCTAAAAAGATGCACAGAGAGAGGCAATGAGGCAGGAGGGACAGTGTAGGTCATGGGGGCAATTTTTTTTTTTTTTTTGTGAGGAAGATCAGCCCTGAGCTAACATCCGTGCTAATCTTCCTCTTTTTGCTGAGGAAGACCAGCTCTGAGCTAACATCTATTGCCAATCCTCCTCCTTTTTTTCCCCCAAAGCCCCAGTAGATAGTTGTATGTCATAGTTGCACATCCTTCTAGTTGCTGTATGTGGGATGCGGCCTCAGCATGGCCGGAGAAGCGGTGCGTCGGTGCGCGCCGGGATCCAAACCCAGGCCGCCAGTAGCAGAGCGCGCGCACTTAACTGCTAAGCCACAGGGCTGGCCCCATGGGGGCAACTTAAAGCTAGAAGTAAACAAAAGCTTTAAGAAAGCAGAAGGAGTAGGTTGAGAAAAGATGTACCAAGCAGTGGGCACTGTAGCCAGTTAATTGGGGGAAGAAGTAAGACTATATCTAATGATAAGCAAAGCAGAGCAAGAAGCTGAGTCTCTATCATTGGTGGATTACTCTATTGACGTCTCATGATTTCTGGTTATGAAGATTCCTGTGGCTGTCTTGAATGCACAATGACCTTCAAGCTGTCTCTTTCAGTCTTGTTCTTATTCTTGGATATGCCTGGAATTACAACAAGCCCCTCATTACCTGAATTTAGCACATGTGAGTCTATTTCTTGCAACTAGAGAAATCCAAGTAATGCAGAAATTACTACCAGGAATAGAGATTTGTGAAATATGAAATCAACGAGAATGTGGAGATTTTGCAGTTAGTTAAAACATCATGACTGGAAAGCACTGAGAATGTTCCACTTATTCCAAAACTGTATTTTCTTTGTACTCATACCATGTGGCCAAAGAAGATGAGGCTATGGGCAACAGCTGCAAAGCAACAATTTTAAGGGCATAGGAAATGAAACGGAGCAGAGCTGGATTATTTTAATTTACAAAGTTAAAGTCAAGAATGTCCTCCTCAAAACAGCTAATGAAATGTGTTAGAGGAGGTGCTTTAACGTGATAGCTGACAGTGCCCACTGCCAAATGGTTGCATCAGAAGAAATCAGAGAACCTTGCTGCATCTTTTTTGGTCAAGGCAAATCCTTATTTAACAGGAAGGGGAACATTTGTGGAAAGTGGAAGGCATTAGTTTTTACTGAGCTCCTCTTTTGACGGATTGTGATAATCCATCACAAATATGAAGCAAGCCCTAAAACTATCGCCTTTTTCTCTGATCAAGCCACTAGGACCTAGAAGAAAAGACTCATGCAAAAAAGTCCCCAAAAGATCATAGACTACAATAGGGCTGTGAGACAGGCTCAGATGCTAGATGTTGAATAATCCGAGCCTAGAGGATGTGCTCATATAGTTAAAAGTAGGAAAGATCATGCTTTTCATTCTCTAATCTACAATTGATTGTGCCTTAACCCAAGGACCCTCATTTCATTGCCTGGGATAATGGCCGTTAAGGTGTCCTAAAAAGCAAAACTCTAAGCAAAGAAGGATGAACTGAGGGGACTTCTGTTACAGAATTTAGACTAAAATACATGGAGAGAATCTGGCAGTTAGCAGCAGGTAAGCATCATATTTGTCATCTTCAATGAAACCTATATATATACCACATATATAGAGTTCGTGTCTTTTAACACAGATCCTCCTCCCATTGAATATAGGTGAAATTCTGGATAAAATAGAACAAAACCACTTAAATACCATCAGAGCAGTAAGCTTCAGCTTGTGTTGCAGTGGCCCAGCATCATATTGAACCTGGATATAAATCCCCAAGAATGAGCCTGGGATTTGCAGGCCTACATAAGTATCAGAGAAGTGGTCTCAAGTTGATGAGAAGTGAGGCCATAGAACCATGCCTGCTGCATAAAGCCAGCTTCTAATAAAGGCTTCCCAGGCTGGGACAGGGGTATGATACACAGTGTTCACCACCTGGAGAAGCTGTCCTGATGCTAATGGAAATAGAAAAGTCTGAGCTATACTCATGTAGGGGGCTAGAATTCATACTAACCATGTGGTTCAGGAATCTCAACTGAAAAAGTCAGCCTGTATCATCAGATAGACAAGAAGTAACGAGTGTTGGAGAGGGTGTGGAGGAAAGGGAATTCTTGTGCACTGTTGGTGGAAATGCAAATTGGTACAAACTGGAAAATACTATAGAGGTTCCTCAAAAAATTAAAAATAGAACTACCATATGATCCAGCAATCCCACTACTGGCTATATATGCAAAGGAAATGAAAACAGGATAATAAAAGGTATCTGCACTCCCATGTTCATTGCAGCATTATTCATAATAGTTAAGGTGTGGAAACAACCTATGTCCTTTGGCAGATGAATGGATAAAGAAGATATGGTAGATATATACAGCAGAATATTATTCAGCCATGAGAAAGAAGGAAATCCTGACATTTGTGACAGCATGATGGACCTTGAGGGCACTATCTAAGTGAGATAAGTCAGACAGAGAAAGACATACTGTGTGTTATATGATGTCACTTATATGTGGAGTCTAAAAAAGCTGAACTCTTAGAAACAGAGAGTAGAATGGTGGTTACCGGGGGCTGGGGGCGGGGGAAATGGGGAGATGTTGGTCAAAGGGTACAAACTTCCAGTTATATGGTGAATAAGTCCTGGGGATCTAATGTGCAGAATGATGGTTATAGTTAACAATACTGTATTATGTACTTGAAAGTTGCTAAGAGAGTAAATCTTAAATGTTCTCACCACGAAAAAGAAATGATAATTATGTGACATGACGGAAGTGTTAGCTAAGGATACGGTGGTAATCATTTTGCAAAATGTAAGTGTATCAAATCAACACGTTATACATTTTAAACTTACACGATGTTATATGTCAATTATATCTCAATAAAGCTGGGGGAAAAAAGTCTTCAAGTGACCCGTGGAACACCTAGGAGGAGAGGAGGTCAGGCAAGCAACAATGTCTATGCAAAATGTGACTTGTTCCGGAAGAGGCGGGAGAACCAACTGCCACAGAGGCCACCCTGAAAGCAGAGTCAGAAGTGGCAGTGGGATGATAGGGTTGGTGGAGGCAGAGCTCACATGCAGTTGCTGTCTTCCCAGTGTTTGACACACGCAGCATTTGAAAGCAGACCAGCGAAAAATGCTGATGGGACGAATGCAAAAGCAAGTGTCTCAGAAGATCTAGCAGGATTGCCCTGGATTAGGTAAAAAATACCAATGGTTGCAAAAAAAATGAGTGGGCATCTATTGCCTAGAAATTCTCAATGTCTTAATCCATTTGATTTTTTAAAATTATGGGAAAGTATATGCATAACATAAAATTTTCTTGAAATAAACTAAACATAAATATTGTATGAATATGAACACTCTTATGAAATATCTAGAATAGGCAAATTCACGGAGACGGAAAGTAGATCAGAGATTACCGGGGCTGGGAGAGGGGTGAATGGGGAGTTATTGCTTAATGGTTACAGATTTCCTGTTTAGGGTAATGAAAATATTTGGGAACTAGATAGTGATGATGGTTGCACAATATTGTGAATGTAATTAATGTCACTGAATTGTATACTTAAAATGGATAAAATGGCAAATTCCATCCATTTAATTTTTAAAAATATAATTTAAAATAATTCTGACATGATACGTGTGTGCTGGAAAAAATCATACAATTTATCTAGGTCTAAAATATAAAAATTCTTTTGCTTACCTAATACATTTTTCTATCATATACACACACAGGATAATATTATAGCTACTGTTTTATAATTGTCTTATTTAACAACATCCTATGAACATCACACCTTCCCAGTTGATTATATATCTACATCATTGTAATGCCTATGTATTATTGTTTCAGTGTTTGGATGCACCAGAAATTTTTAGTTGAAAATCAATTGAAAGATACATAGGTTCTTTCTAAATTTTCCTGTTATAAACAATGCTGCAACTAAGAATGTTGCACGTATATCTTTGTCGATTATCTACTTAATCACTTGGAATACATCCTAGAGTGCCTGGGGCAGAGGCTCTGGGTGTGTCTAAACTTCCAACAGAAGTCTCACTGAGAAGTATCGCCCGTACACTCCAGCCACCTCCTAGGACGCAGAAACTTCCCAAGAAAGGAAGGAATTAGAGACTGCTAGCAATAATGACAAGTGAAGCGTCCTTTCCGTAAAGCCCTCACTCTTATCTACTAAAATGGAAAAAAACAAAAAAGTGGCAGAAATGGAACTAAGAAAGATCCCTGACTCTTCCTGTAACTCCCAAATACCTCTGTTAGCATCCCAAACAATTATTTACTAAACTGAAGGAAGATGCCAGGAGCCAGCACACAGCTCTCCAACCTGTGAGCAACGTGACAGGTGGAAGGTGAAGCAGAATCTGAGAACGCCTATTATGTTCTGCCTCTTCGGTTGGGGGCATCCTGAGGCACGATCAAGCTAAGGGAAAGCCTGTTCTATCACTGAACAGCTGGGAGAGGTTAGTCAGAGGAAGAAAATGCTCAGCTAAGTGCTCATTCTACCAGGTACCACCATGTGGTTGTATTGTCCTCCCTCAGAGCCAGGTTGAGGATCGTGTGGAGTGAAAAATATACTAGGAAGGACTTTGGATACTCAGTTGAAGCCATCCTCAGCTGTGGTAGCAATTTAAGTGAAGAGGGCCTTTGTTTCTGAGGAATCTTGTATTTACTCATCTTACAGAGAAAAGGGAGGGGAAGGCAAAGAGAGGAGTTAGCTTACCCATTCCCCACACCCCCCCTCAAAGAAAAGGAAGAAAAGAGAAAAAGTTTTTTTAAAAAAGTAACATTGGCCTTTGCTTCTGGACTGGTGCAAGAGGCATAAAGGATGGCCTCCTCAGATCTGGAATAATTATGCTCTCACATTAATGAAAATATTGGTAATATTTAAAAAAACCCCCAAAACTCTGCCATTAAGAAACTGTGGCCAAGAACTGGCCTTGAAGACTACATGAAATAAAATAGGAGATGAGATCATTGCAGTAAATGAACTTCTAAATAAATTAGAATTGGAAATTCAATATCAAGAACAAACTGACAATTCACTCAAGGGACCTTGTACATCTCTTGAAGATTATAAAGATGTGGAACATCTCAAAGAAAATAGTCCTCTCCATTTGCTTCAAGTAACAGTAAGCTAGGGCTTTATTAAGGGATCAGATTTTGACCCTGAGGAACCAGTCAAAGTTGAGGAACTTGCACCCACACAGAAGCCCCCAAAAGAACAAAGGAATATTAAAGAAATGCCATTTATAAGTTCTGATAAGTTCAATGGTATTCCTGTGTATATGAAATCTCGCTTCAGGTACTGTCAAATTAATGCTGTTATTTAAGAAATCAATAAGGCAGTAGTTAGTAAACACGAGACCTTATATCAACCAAAAAGTCTATGAGTTCTGTGGCTAGAAATCTCTATCACAGATATATTGATGAAGAAACAAAAGATACCAAAGGTCATTATTTTATAGTGGAAGCTGACATAAAGGAATTCACAGCTTTGAAAGTTAACGAGAGGTTTCATGCAATACTGAATATTTTATGACACTTCCAGAGGCTATCAGAGATCTGAAGGGGAGGACTTACCCATCATGTTATAATCTAAGGCCCTTGTGAATTTTTGACCTGATTTTGAGGCTATTCCTATACAATTATATACACACACACACACACATATATATATACACAATTTCTTTCTCTTTTTCATGTTCCTTTTCTTGTTTCTTGTAAAAGTAAAAGTTTTTTTGATAAAGCATATATATTTAAAAATTTACTTCATTTCAGCAAATATTTAACCACCTACCGTATGAGCCTCTGTGCTAGGCATATAAAGCAAATAAAAAAGTGTTCATGTCTAGTTTTTATGTTTAGTGGACAATGCTGCAGACCCCAATAAGGTGGGTATATATGTGGTAATGGCAGAAAAAGGTCAAGAAGATAAATAAAGTCAAGGATACTCAGGTCCTTTGGAATTAAAGGTCATTAATGTCTAAATTCCATCAATGACATTTCAGTCTACAGGCAACCTTCCCAGAAGCTGGATTTGGAGGCAACTCATCCATCTGATTATTCTGCTCTCCCATATGTCGTTAGAGAAGAGCTTACCTGAAATGCATTCAGTATAAACCAGTTTGTAAGCTTCAACCTGTAATGAAATTGTCATAAAAGTATACTGAGATAAAAAGATGATAACATGTGTGAGCAGGTTAATAGTCATGGAAAATGGGTGGTTGGATTGTAAGAACTTAGCCATGTTTCTCTTCCACACCTAGGGAGACTCTCTGGTCTGTCTATGTCTGTGCCATCTGCTTGGCAGGTTTATCCCTGTAGCAGAGAAAAAAAGCGTCTCACCAGGCCCTGTGGCCTGCTTAACACAATCAGTGTGATGACCACACAGTACATTATGGGCATTGCAAAAACAAACAAACAAAAAAAAGTAACATTGACCTAATCAGTTGCCAAGAGAGACCACAACCACCACCCACCATGCTGGGCGATCTAGACCTCTATCGTATGGGCCATTAATGGAAAAAATCATTGGCCAGATGGGGAGAATTAGACTACAGCAAGATTGAACCTTAGTAGAATAAGCAAAGTTCTCTGAAGAAAAAAACACAATTAATTCTAGGAACAGGGAAGATCTTAAAAGTACTATTTAGTATTCTGTATTACTCACATTTGGAAGTGCTTGCTGAGCTCATAACAATTTCCCCTTTTCAGGGGACAGCTTTATCGCCTTTTGGCAGGCTCACAGGGATGGGCCTCTAGCAGCTGTACCTACATCATGTGACTCCAAACCAAGGACAACAACAGATTGGAGCTGGAACAGTGCCAAACTCAGGCAGGGATCATTCAGGCTTTAGCCCAGAGGTCTAAGTACCGAGATGCTGACAGCTAGGGTCACTCTATAGAGAGGTCTACACACTCGTGGTGCTGAGATTTTATTCCAGGGTAATTCTGGTATAATCCTGATATGTGAGCCTAGTCCCTCTGGCCACAAATGGGTGTCTGTACATGTTCTTCATAAAGCAGAGAAGCAAAATACGGAAGCTTGTAAGAGAAAAACATGCAAAAAGAGAAGAAATAGATGGATAAATTACTGCGGCAGCTAAAATTGCGGAAAACCTGTGGTTAGCTCTAATACGCTGACCGAACTGCTCAGTTCCAGTGTACTTGAAGTGTCATTCCTTAGAAGATGAATCATGACCACATATTTTGTTTTATCTCAGTAAAGCTTTGATATAATCTTAGAGAGTCAGCTCTCTGCCATGTAATTGAAAGCATAATTTGGGAGCCAGTGCGCCAAATGAGGTTGGCAAGAAAGAAGGACATCTTCCTCTCAGACTTTCCAATGAGGAGTCCTCACCTTTCAAGAGAGAGGCTTACCTCAGCTGGTAGCCACTTCCTATCTACACCATCAGTGCTTCCTGTGTACGCCCTCTCGCCCTTCATCATAACTGCCTGGCAAATCTTGGTTAAACCTGTATAAGGGAGATGAAGATTGGTAGAAAATACACATGAATATAGTGACTAGTCTCACTTTAAATGAACAACCACTGCCTTCAGGTGGAGCCTTAGTTCTGCCTGCCAACTCCACTACATCGCCCAATCTATTCACTTTTTCACTGAATTGGGTAACTAATTAAAGGACTTAGTCACATCGTCTTGCTTCTCAGACTCTAACATCTCTTTCTCCCCTTCACTCTCAGCAGAGGACCTTGCTTTCCACTTGACTGAAAATGGAAGCAATTAGAAGAGAATGCCTTCACAACCTCATAGTTTGCCATGGGGCCCAAAGTTAACCTCAGTAGTTAACCAGGTTTCCTTGTACCCATATACTCTGACTTTCTTCTTCTTAGTGTGAATAAACAACATTCTTATGTAAGGCCAATATCCCCACCTGTGTGCCTGATCCCTATTCAAGAACTTACTCTGTCAATGCCACCCTCCTAGCCTGCATTATTATTATTATTATTATTATTATTATTATTATTATTGGTGAGGAAGATTAGCCCTGAGCTAACATCCATTGCCAATCTTCCTCTTTTTGCTGAGGAAGATTGGCCCTAGGCTAACAACCGTGTGCATCTTCCTATACTTTATATGGGATGCTGCCTCACCATGGCTTGACAAGCAGCGCGTGGGTCCGTGCCCAGGGCCCAAACCTGCGAACCCCTGGCTGCCAAAGCAGCACATGCGAATTTAACCAGCCCAGCCCCTATTTTTAAGAATATAGCTCACAAGGGGTACTTTTTAAGTGAAATGGGAGGATTTCCAGTGACAAATAGATGAGAAGGACAGTAATCCAGATAACTTTGGGCCCCACGGCAAACTCTGAGGAAAACAATGACATATTACACGTCAAAACCCCTAACATTCTCCACTCCCATGCCAACTTTGTCTCTGCTCTTAACTAGCAATTAAAGCCCTACAAGATCATAGAAACCTCCAAGATTTCATCAGCAGAGAGTGAAGAAATGTGTAGGTTGAGAGGAAGTTCTGCTTCCTTTGGCACAAAATTGTTGTTTACAGCCAAGAATATTTAATTTTGGTAACTTATTTGCCAAACACTTCTGACACTTAATTCTTTCTGAGTTCAATTTCCCTTTTAAAAATTATTATTTTATTTTTTACTGAAGTATATCCTTTAGTATTCTTTCAGCCTGCCTGTGTAAGGGGTAAATTCTCTCTGAAGATATCTTTATTTCATGCACATTTAGCTGGGTATAGACTTTAAGGTTGACAGTTCATTTTCTCTCAGCTCTTTGAGGACATTATTCCATTATTTTATGACATCTTTTGGCTAACTGTTGATCCTTAGTTGATAATCTGTCTTTTCTATTTTACTGGTTTTTAAAAATATTTCCCTCTCTCCTCTATCTCTCTTTCTCTCTCATGTTTTGAAAGCTCACTGCAAAACAGTTAGTTGATGGATTTTTGTTTGGTTTTACACATCATTTTTCTAATATGAGGGCTCATGTCTTCAATTCTGAAAAATTCTCATCCATTTTATCTGTGAACATTCCTCTCTTTATTTATCCTTTTTATTTTCCTTATTATAAAATGCCTATTAGACATGTGCTGGACACCCTCATTCTGTCTTTCGTGTCTTCTAATCTCTCTTCAATACTTTTTCATCTTGTTCTGTCTTTGCACTAAATTTTATATGATTTCTTCAAATATATTTCTGGTTTATTAATCTTCTCTTCAGCTGTGTCTAATTTGCTGTAAAATTTATCCATTAAATTTTTAATCTTAACTATCATTAATCCCTTTAAACATCTATAAGTTCTAATGGGTAATTTTCCTATTAGTCTTCCTTTTCATTGTCTCCTGTTTTAACTAACTTATATCACTTCTTTAATACTTTAGATATATATTTTATGATCTGTCCTAATTTTTATTTTCTTCAGTTCTTGAGATTGCTAACAGTCCCATTTTTTTGGTCTGCTGATTCTCTTTTATGGCGGACTTTTGATTATGAGCTTAGCTGCTAGGAGGAATATTCCTTTTTAACTCTGTTGCTTTGTGCCCTGAATTCTGGACATACCTCTATAAATTGTCTCTGTAGGGCTCCAGGATAATAGTAGTAATAAGAGAATGAGGAGAACAATGACAATGAAGAATAGGAGGAGGAGGATTGTCAGCAGCAAATAACATCTGTTGACCTTTTACAATTTTCCAGGCATTGTTCTATGAACTTTACTTATATTAATTAATCTAATCCTCGCAGTAACATTATATATATAGGCACTGTTATTATCTCCACTTTTATGGATGAAAAAACTGAGGGGGGGAAAGGTTAAATAGATTGTGCAAGGTCACACAGCAATGACAGAGTCAGAATTCAAACCCAAGTTTGGCTCTAGAGTGCGTACCCTTACTGCTCTGATAGTGTGCTTAGGCATGTTGCTTTGCAGGGAAAATTCAGATCCCATTCCCGTGTCCTGTATCTGACATGTGCTACATAGGCGTGAGTTTTTCATTTTCTGTGGAGGAGATGTATTTTTTAACCCAGAGATTGGGCAAAGAGTACATAGCCTTACTTTTCCTGGGGGTAGTTGGTGAAGTGTTTCTAGACTCTATTTCTAGCGCTGAACAGTCCCGTGAAGCCTCTGGATTCAAGCAGAGGTATGAAGTCCAGCTTCATAACCTGTCAAGCACCTAGTCCAGGTCACTGGGTTATGAAAACACCTCTCTGGCCTGCTGGGTTTCTGACATACCACTCACAGTTCTGGCGTTAATTTCCCTTTTCATTTTTAACACTGAGGATGTGCCTTCCTTTCTCTTTGTGTCTTCCATTCATTCTTACTTTCTTTCCTTCTTTTTTAAAGTTTGTTTATATATCTGAAATTCTATTTTACATATATTTTACACACCATTTCAGTGTGCTTCTAGCTGGAGGTTAGGGGCTTCCTTATCATATGAGGTCATATTTATGGGGAAATCTTCTGGTTTAAATGAGGAAAAAGGCCCTCAAAATAAAAATAAATCAGAGTAAAGAAGTCAAGAGAGACAAATACAAAGAATACACAAGGAATAATGATAAGAAGTGAAACTAGTAAAATGTATATAATCTAAATAATTTTTCATATTGTAGTTGTGAATTTCAATGCAATTGTAAGAAAAGCAAAGTGATAATGATTTCTAAAATAGAGTACATTATTGTTCTGAAACAACAATAACAACAACAAAATTAAAAACCTAAACTATATTCCAGGTGATTTAAAAGAAACTTAGAATTTTTGTTTGGACCATTGACCCATTATTAATACAAAATTTTAACAGTGTTTATGACTTTCTACCCTCCCCCCACAATAAGACCTTTAGAACATCCTCATTACTTTTATTTTTTCCATTTTTTGATGTAAAAGGCATGTAATATTTTGCTGTTGACTATTTTTTAAAATAGAACTAATTACCAAGGAGAGAAATGTATCTACATAACATCATGGTCTTAAGAGTTTTTTAAAAAATTATCCCCCTTTCCTCCAGGAAATCTCTCAGATTTATGATTATTAACATCTGTGGATCGGGAGCCATGTCAAATATTTGAGATTTCCCAATTCACGGACTTTGGTTTCCTGTTTTGCCATTAACTTTGGCAGGTCAGGAAAAGTTTGCAACTCTTTGCGGAGAAAGATAGACTGTGCAACGGGAATTGAATAAATTTCAGGGTTTTTTCCTAGCTTTCATGCATAAAAATTGACCTGAATCTTTTTGTATGTATTTTAGTCCTTAGCAATTCACTTACTTTTTGTTTGTGCATATGCCTTATGAAATCCTGCATCTACTATGACCAGAGAGAGAGAAAGGAATTTTTGTTCACAATTCTTCATTTGTCCAACTTAGGTGCTTCTGCAAGGCAAACTGTGGGTTGCTTAGATTTTATTAGGTAAAAATAGGAGCTGGTTCAGCTCCAGCACGTTCTGCCCATTTGGTCTAAATTAGTCAACTATATCATTGGCAGTTGTGTTTATGCATTCGTAGTGAAAAAAAAGAAAAGAAAGCATAGCTAAAGATTCGTCATACAAATTTAACTCCTTTGTTTGGTTAGTTATTGTTTTCACTTGTTTATTGCTCTTTCCCCATCTTGGTCTCATCATATCTGAAGGGCTAGTTTCATTTTTCTCGTTTACCATTGTCCCCCTTATCCCTGGAGTTGAGAGGCCAAGTCACAAACACAGGGTTTGTTTTTTTCCCACCAACCAGGGAGCAGTCATTTCCCTGCAGAATAATTGGCTTAGGGAAAAAAAGACAGAAAACAAAACAAGGTCATCACGTGCAGCTTGGTCTGACTACACCCCTTTTCAGAAACCAGCCTGGGTCAGAACTATTGGGAGTAGGTACCCATTTAAGGAATAAATGAAGAAGTGGCGATAAAGAAATTTTCACTGTTGCTTTGGACGAAAGGAGAACTGTGCTTTGACAGTGTTTCCAGAGTACTTTTTGTAATTTCTTGACAGTAAGTAAAGCTCTGTTTTGTTGTGCTATGCCAAATATGTGGGTGGACACTGCTAAAATCAGTCTATTTTTCAGATCTTACCAAATACATGTTTTATAGTGGAATTTTAAAATTTTTTCCCAACCAAATTTTATTGTGTAAATACAATGGTAGAATATAGAAAAATAGTAAACTTTACTTCTATACTAGCTGAGGGAGAATTGTCTGAATATTTTGATATGCAAATCTAAGATAATTTAATTTTGAGATTATAAAAACAAATTATCTCGGTTTATTTGCAAACATTTGGGCAAAATTACTTTCATATGTGATTTTTTTTCTTTTCTTTCTTTCCTTTTTTTTTTTTTTTTTTTTTAACTTACTTTGTGGTTTGTTTCCTGGGTTATTCAGGGACTTCTGAATTCAGAAAATTGAGATAAATTGTTTTATTCTTGCTGTGTCTCAGAATCAAGTTTCAAGTAGTTTGAGTCTGGATTGTTATCTCACGGCCTAACTTTTTTGATAAAAGTTGTTCAGTTCAATCTGGAAGGTAAATAGTCCAAGAAAATATTTCCCTAGGGTTACATCTAATGGACATAACTATTCAGATGAATCTAAGTAATCCAAATTTTGACGTTAATTTGATTAGCTCTGGGATTTCTATTTAAATGCAAAGAGATGAGATACAATTCAAGTACTCTATTCATATAGGTGAATTTCATTATAAAAGTTCAAAAATGTGAAGTATCTTACAGGTTCTGAAATATAATGATATTTTTTCTTTTGCAATATTCCATATTATTGTAGATTGTGAAAATATTCACTCTACCTCCCCACCATTACCCCCTCTCCCAAATAGCTTACAGTGAGTATATTTGATGTCAAATTTTGCAGTCATGAACTATCAAAATAATATTTTATTTTTTAAATTTTTTATTTAGTTATTTTTAAATTAATTTTATTTTTTATTGCAGTAACATTGATTTATAACATTATATAAATTTCGAGTGTACATCATTATATGTCGATTGAAATAATATTTTAGATCAATTTTTTTGCAATTCTTAAAGGTAGGAAATGTTTTCCAGAAAAATATGTTCAAGGTTTTTCTTATTACACTTATTTTTCTAGTTAATGCTCTGCCGTGTTTACTTTCTCCTTGTTCATTTAATGAACAGGCTGAATACATATGAAACAGAAAAGTGTGTATCAACAAACTCAAGCACTTCTGTGCAAAAATTTTCTTCAGAAATGGAGGACGAAAAGAGAGAGTGCGTGGGTACGTTTGAAAATTTGTCTCTTCTGCAGTTAGCATCATTCTTTTATTTCATTGCCTAATGATTCCCTTATTTTATATTTTAGGTAGCAGACTGGCTTTATTGATTTTGAGGTTGTCTCTAGTTGTATTTGTTGAATTGAAAGACTCACAGAAGTCCTGAAAAATAACATAGAATTGTAAAGACTGAAAGTATTAACTCATATTTTTTTAAAAAAGGAGATTAAGTGAAAATTTAATTATATGGTAAATTATAACAACTGACAAGGCTGCTATAATTTACATGTAATACATTTAGAGTCAAGAAATAACGTAAGTAGTGCCTAGCAGAAGTTGAGATATTTTAATTTGGGGGACTTGTATTCAAGACCATGAATTTTCTACACAGAGATTATTTCCAAGAATTATGACCAAGTAACACCACTGATTGTCAGGTCGAATTAGGTAGGTGGGCTATCTACAGGTAACAGCCCCAAATCTCAGTGGCTTAACACAGCAAATGTTTATTTTTTCACTCTTTTCATAGTTTGAATAAGGTTGGAAGTGAAAGTGAAGTGGGTTGAGTAGGTGAAGGAATCTTCTCCACATAGTCATTCAGGGACCCAGGCTTCATCTAGGGATTCTGCCATCTCCCTAGGCCTTGGAGACCTCCACTGGATCCTCTGCATTCAGTCAGAAGATCAGGACATAGAGCGACCAAGACAGAGAGAATATAGAAGGTTGTGCGAGGTTCCACGATCCAGAACTTGAAGTGGCACATATCACTTCTGCCCACATTCCCTTGGCCAGAACTCAATCACTTGGTCCCACCTAATTTCCAGAGGCTGGGAATGTAGTCTAGTGTTGTGGCAAGCAGGGAGAGATTACTGATATCAGTGAAACACTAGACAGTCTCTACCACTCAGTTCCTTTTCATTTTCTTTGATTTCCAATAGGAGGATATGACAACTGACAAAAGTGTTGCTATTTGCCACCATGAACTCTATCTGGGATACTCTGTGCCTTATAGACTTTAGAATCAGTTGCCCATGCATATAGAGATTGTCAACCTATTAGTTTCTTTTTTCTTTTTTTTTTTTTTTAAAGATTTTATTTATTTATTTTTCCCCCAAAGCCCCGGTAGTTGTATGTCGTAGTTGCACAATCATTCTAGTTGCTGTATGTGGGACGCGGCCTCAGCATGGCCGGAGAAGCGGTGTGTCGGTGCTCGCCCAGGATCCGAACCCAGGCCGCCAGCGGCGGAGCGCGCGCACTTAACCGCTAAGCCATGGGGCCGGCCCTATTAGTTTCTATGATAGCTTCTGCAGTAGCTCGTGATTTAATGAAAAAGTTTAGCTCTAGTATTGGAGAATGATCCATGTGGCAACTATCTTGGTTTGTATCTTTCATTGGGTTCCCTCTGCTCTGAAGAGTGGAGAGCAAAGAGAAGCCAACAATATGGCAAAATTGGAGTTTGTCTTCAACAGTTCTTTGGCGTTCACTGAGCTGTTTAAGGAAATACAATCTAATTTTTTTTCTGTGTTATAGGAATGGGGGGTCCCAATACTTCTAGGACTGTATATGGGCCTATTTTCAAATTTAAAAGAAAATATCCATTTTCCTGAAATGCCTCCTCAGGATCTGGGAAGGGTAGATAAATTTAATGGCTCTTCCATGGTTGTCGTGTATACACCGATCTCTGATATAACCCAGCAGATAATGAATAAAACGGCATTTGCTCCCTTTTTGAAAGGTAGGTGTACTAATGGCAAAAAATGTCTGATATTATTTTATATCTTTTTGAAAAGATGTATACATGTTTAATTTGAGGTTACAGTGATCTGTTACACTAATTATTTAGGTATCAAGATAGCATACAAATTTGGTTAGTTTTTATTTTCTCTCTCACAACAATTAGCTTTTTAAACCCTTTCAGCTTGATGGGAGTCCAATTTAGGGAGGCCTACATTTCTGTTGGAATTTAACTAAAACAATAGATTTATAATTTTGGATTTGCAGAATAGTGTCTAGGAGGAGTATGCCATTGGTGGATGTGGGTGTTTTTAACATGGGAGTACAATAATTAAGACTTGTAACTCAGGAAAAAATATCTAAATAAAAGAAATTCAGTTATGGTTATTAATCAATAATTTCAGAACTATGTAAAGTAAAGATGGGTAATCTAAAGATATTCTGTCCGTGTTTGGCGTAATTTGCAAACATCTTTAAAGGCCTTCATTCTACATGAGGTGACTGAGATAACCACTAGGTAACTGAGATAACCAAAATGTATATTTCACTCATGGGCAAGTTGGGTGCAATCTGACTGTCTACTATTTATTCCTCAATTTCTAACAGGTGAAATTGCTGGCTGTTAGAAGTAGAGTCAATTTATGATTCCTGCATAAGGCAAAGTTCATATGAGGTGCCTTTGCTTCAATAACTCTGAGCTCTTATGCATACCAATTATCTTATGCATACTTATGCTGGCATAATCTTTTTATGTACCTAAAACTTGCCCAATACCTGTCATTATTAAAAGAAAACACACTTAATTCTCATACATGTCTCCTGATTCTAGAACCTAACACATTAGAATAAAATTTCCCTTCTTGCATTTGGGATAAGTTTTATTAAAATGGAAAATGATTTTAGTTTAATTCCAATGAAAATACATGATGACACAGTTGGATATCACATTCTGTTTTGGTGAAATGCTTCAACAATCTTCTGTTTCTATTTTCCCTTGTAATTCCCAGGAAGAAGAGTCATTGGGGCACTAAATCAGAAACATATCGATGAAATGCTTCTAGATGATTTCCCATATGTAGTAGGAGTCATCTTTAATGACACTTTCTCTTATAAGTTAAAATTTCTTCAGGGATATGCCATTCCATTTTTGAAGGAAGAACTTTTCTCAGGTAACTTTCCATATAAAATATCATTATGGCATTTTTCATGTTTTTAGCATAAGGAAGGGGTCAGGATGGGCAAGAGAGATGCTTTCAATGGCACATGAGGAAATAGATAAAGCACATTTCATTGCTGAATTTATTCCAAGATCAATCATATCTTCCCACTAGAGGATGATGCTCAAAAAATCATAAAGTCATCCAACACATAGATAGTGAGCTCACAGATGTAGGCTGCAAAGGATACAGAGGGTGATCAAGACTGATAGGTCTCAGTCTCAAGTGAGATTCCAGGTTAGCAGGAAAGAAAGACATTGAACAGTTAATGTCAAGTGCAAGGAAAGGTGCTCTGGGGCACTTAGACCAGAGGTTCCTAATAAGCGGCGGGGTTAGAGAAGACCTACCTGGGGAAGT
Source organism: Diceros bicornis minor (assembly GCF_020826845.1). Classification (NCBI taxonomy): domain Eukaryota; kingdom Metazoa; phylum Chordata; class Mammalia; order Perissodactyla; family Rhinocerotidae; genus Diceros; species Diceros bicornis. The sequence continues at coordinate 50,575,333 of NC_080757.1, read as the reverse complement.
GTTGTTTAAACTAACATCAGAAGGAATAGCACATGTGAGGTACTAGAGGCATTGGGTTTCAGTTAGAAGAAGGTCCAGTGTGAAGGCCCTGAGGTGAAAAGGGGCGTCTTTTGGTATATATGGAAGAAGAGCAGTATAGTTGAATAGAGAACATGAAAGAGAATGTGATGGGAGAATGAGGCCAAAGTTACTCAAGACCTAGATCCCATGGCGTCTTGTAAACCTAGGGTGATGGACAGCCATCAAGGTACTTGAATCAGGGCAGAGTCTAAGGGAGCACTCTGGATATATAGCCCAGAGAATGGATTGCCGAGGAGTCAGTCATGCCTTGAAATGTACTAGTGTACATTTCACTAGGGAAATATACACTAGACCAGAGTGGAGGCAGCTGAGAAGGAGAGAGGTGAATGGATTTGAGGACCTGTTAGGAAGCGGAATTGCTGTGAGTTACAGCATTGGTTCTTTTCCATTCATTCACTGTATCTACTACGTGTTTCACACTGTTCTTGTTCTTGACCTTGAGGACTGAAGTGAACAAAACACAGAGCCTGTTTGCACGAATCATTCTAGGCAGGGACAGGGGATGGGGGAAAAAACAACCCACTCTGTCAAGTGATGATAAAGCAACAAAGTAAAATAAAGCAGGGATAGAAGATAGAGATGAAACAGCTATCTTAGATATTTTTATTTATGGTGGCCAGGAAAGACCTCTATGCTAAGCTTACTTTTGAGAAGAGATCAGGATGGAGGGAAGGAGTGAGCTGTGTATCCATCTGAAGGGAGAGCATTTGAGGCCAAAAAAAGTTCAAGCACTGGAGTGTGTTTGGCATTTTGAGCACAGCAAGGAGTTCAGTATGGTTGGAGCAGAATGTTTTCTTTCATTTTCTTTTGAATTTTCAAGACTTCCTATGCATGCTATGGTCTCCATGAATAAAATTGCCTTGTTAAGAACTTTCATTTGCTTCTTTTTTCCAAGTGGTTAAAAGTTCTGACTGGTGGAGCCTCCTCTAGGTTGTTTCCTCTTTGATTCTTGTTTCTTATTTTCTGATTGCCCTCATCCTATAATGTTGGTTATGCTTTTCTTTGTGCCTACAGCTCATTGCTGGGATACACATTATGGGTTTTCATGTTCACTGGCCAAATACTGGAATAGAGGATTCGTGACTTTACAAGCTGCAATTAATGCTGCTATTATAGAAGTAAGAAAAGTTCTAATAATTAACATAAACTAATTCCAGAAACATCAAGACTTTCATGAAAGATGATGAATACTCAGGTTTTCATATGTTTATATAGTGAAGCAGCTATACAAATGCTGAAATTGGATTTAGGCAAAGAAACACATTGCTTTTTCTTTTTAACTTTAAATTTTCCAGTAATTATAGAATGATAGGAAGTTGCAACAACAATGTACAGGGAGATCTATGTGCCCTTCACCCAGTTTCTCCTAATGATAATATCTTACATAACCACAGAACAATATTAAAACCAGGAAATTGACACTGGTACAATCCCAATAGCTTATTGATTTCACCAGTTTCTCTACTTTAAATAATGATTTTGTTTTTGTAAATCCTTTTTTAGATCATGACAAATCACTCTGTGATGGAGGAGCTGATGTCAGTTACTGCTGTAAATATGAAGACATTACCTTTTATATCTAAAGACATCCTTCAAAATGAGATGTTTATTTTCTTCTGTTTACTTTACTTCTCCCCATTTATATATTTTCTATCATTCAATGTTACAAAAGAGAGAAAAAAGAGTAAGGATTTGATGAAAATGATGGGTCTACAAGATTCAGCATTCTGGTGAGTGACCTATTCAAGTAATACAAATGAATAAGAGAAGTTAAGAAGCCGTGTAAAAGCATTATTGTTTCAGAACATTATGATCTAAACTTGACACATTGGCTACTTTTTCTTTTGTTCTGACTTTTTGATCTAGTCTTTGTTACATTTTGCTGTGCAAAATAGTGGTTATGATTTGCTGAACACTTTTTCTGTGCCATATGTTAAGCTAACGCTATGATAGAGGAAGCGTTAAGATCAAAGAGAATAAAAGAGTTGCCCAAAATCAAGTGGATGATGAGTGCCAGAGCTGGGGCTCCAAACCAGCTGCCCTGATTGCAACTCTCCTGCTTGGTCTGCCCACAGTTATCATTTGATTTCTCGAGATTTCCTCATGTTGAAGAAAGTATAATCCTATAATGGCTAGTTTGTGTTCAGAGGTTTGGTCACCAGGGATGTATTTCTTAGAGCAACTGAATACCATATGTTGAAGTTAAACAAGAAAGGCTACATAATGTTCCCAGCGTATACACATAGAAGGGCATATAGGACGAGCTTAATAAGAGCATTTGCTTCATATATTGATATATTTGTATCTTGCCCCATTCCACAAATGATTTAAAGTGATTTTGAAATATACATACATGTATACACACACGTGTGTATGTATGTATCTATCTATGTGTGTATTTATATTATAATGAAAACAAACAATTGAGGATTAGAAACAAAGACCTAGAAAAATAATAAATAGGTAAGTTTAGCAGATAACAATGCAAATCATACAAGCTCTAAGCCTCCAAGAGGCCAAAGCAGAGAATTCTGCAATATAATTAGTGACAAAATCCATGCTAAAAAAAGGAAAGAAGGAAAAATAATCTGTCTCACCCCAAAAGAAACCTAACATTTTTCGATATTGAATCCTGGGAGATATTTCTCTGAAGACTCCTCATATCAAGAAAATACTCTTTATAAATGTGGAATTATCTGGAATGGATGAGGAACTACTTACTGAATAATTCTTTGCAAGCCACATGTTCCCTGAAATAAAATTATGGTCTAGGAAACTTTAAATTTACTATAAAGTATATTTTATTAACAGAGAGATTCTAATTAGATTATATTCTAATTCTAATCTAATTAGATTAGATTCTAATTCTAATATACACGAAGGTTGTAAAATAGAAAAAGGGGAAACTCTTGAAATAGAAAAGAAAGGAGAAGAGTATTTTTGCAGTGGAACTTTGGGAAATAGAAAGGAATGGATGGAGTCTGTTAGGAGGGAAGAGAGAGGGGATCTGTGTAAAAAGGGTGTGTCCCGTGGGACAGCATACCTGCAGTCACCTGAGAATAGGTAGGCACAAGTCAACTCTAGGTAAAATCAGAAAGATATTGGATGTTTAGATGTGGATTCATTCTCGGGATAAATGCTTCTTGGTATACATGTAACCTAAACCTTAGCAAAATGAATTTATATATACATTCTTAAAACTAAAAAGGAAAAAGATTCTGAAACATTTTTGTTAAGTACAGGGTGTCTGTTGGAAATAAATTTTATGACCACGTTTTTTTTTACTAAGGTAATAAATGTGAAATGTCATCAGTATTTATTCTTTAAGTGTGATGTCTGAATTGCTTTGTTTTTATCATGAAAGTTTTCATAGGTTTATTAACATCTCCCCATCCCCCTCAGCTCCCTGCAACCAGTTCCTTTTTCTAGGTAGTGTTTTACTTTCCTTCATTTGTAATTCCCCTATCCTACGTTTTTTCAATTCCTACCTATAGTAGTTCCTGTCTGTACTCAGGAAGTGGATTCTGCAGGATGTGGTATGCTTTTTCAAAAACGCTGATGTTTCTAACACAGTCTGAATCATTGTAATGACGTGAAATTTAAAAAGAAATCAAATAAGCGGTAAACATGTTCTACCGGGACATATTGATGCAAGTTCCTGATTTTAGTACTTTTGCTATTTTCTTTGGTTGTTGAATTCTTATTTAATTAGGCAATTTTATGTGGAGGAAAGAGCTCTGGACTGAGTGAAGGCCTGTAGCATCATCTTAGCTTTGTTATTGATTTACTTTATTGACCTTGAATAGACCCATTAACTAATAAAAGGGACTGCAGTTTACGCATCTGTAAAATGAGAAGCTTGGACTAAAACACCATGTAGGCTTGTCAGATCTAAGATCGAATGCTATTTCTTAATACCTACTCCATAAAAATGAGGACACCAGCTCATCCAAAGCAAAACAATGTGAACTACTTAAGGGTGTACCATAATTTATATCAGTTTAAATAAAGAAATCATGAATAGGAATAACAAGAATGGAATGGCCTTAGTGCAGTTATGAAATGTCCATTTTCCGCTACCGGGGAGAGTGGAGGTGCTGAGATCCTCAAGAATGGCCGAGTTATCATCTGCCCCCAGTGCTTCTGTGGTTACTTGATTGATCAGCAGCTAAGTTTCCTTCTAATTCTACAATTAGAACACTTTGGTAATATACAATAAAGCTGAAGATACAAAATGTTTATCTCCTTTAATTCAGCTATTTCACCTTAGAGAAATTTTTATGCATTTTACCAAAAAAGACAAGTACGAGAATTTTCTTAACAACATTGCATTAGAAATAAAAATTGGAAACAATCTAAATATCCATAAGCAGGAGAACATTGGGTTATATTCATACAATGAAATATTATACAGCAGTGTATAATATTGTATGTATTGACTGATAAAGGCAAGTTGCAGAATACATACAAGATGATACTATTTATGCAATGTTCATACTATTTATACAATACGTGAATACAGAGCTGACACCTAGCCAGTAGGCACCTGCACAGCCATGCCAATGTAATATTAGTAATATCTTAGTTATTAATCTAGGTGGTACAAGGGTAATCGTAATATTCTTTAGACAATTTTCGTATGTTTTAAATATTTCATAATAAAGTTAAAATAATTGAAATAACTTTTTTCTTTATTTAGGCTTTCCTGGGGTTTAATTTATGCTGCCTTCATCTTCATTACTTCCATAATCATTACAGCTATCATAACATCTACCCAAATTGTAGTCATGACGGGCTTCATGGTCATATTTACACTCTTTTTCTCATATGGCTTATCTTTGGTAAGTTCCTACATTTATTACCACTTTCTCTGATTTAGGTCTTAATTATATACAGCAAAATTAATGTCTCAGCAGGCTGCTGCAGTCACTTCATTCATGTCCATGTTGTGTGTGTGTGTGTGTGTGTTTGCTTGAGAAAATCTCTATGGGTATGAGAAAATGATGTAACCTAAATAAAATTGGACCTCTCTTTTGCATAAGGGTTTGAATTAATGAAATGATGCATCAAAAAAATTGTTTTGACTCAAAAATATCAAAGACTTTTCTAGATGATTAATGAGGATGCTCTTGAGGAGTGAACCCATCTTTTTTCCCCAAAGGTCCCCCATCACATGGTAGCTTTCCACAACGTCTCTTCTCCCTCAAAATAGCCCACCTTGTGCTGACTTCCCACATCACTCTCCTTCTCTGAACAAGAACCTCTAATTTCTCCCACCTTCCAGGGTGTTTCTGCAGAGGGTATGTGTATGTTCTTGCTTAATACATTAATTTAGTTTCTTTCAATCTTTCCAATTCTGCATTTCTATCCTTTCCTTAGCTCTTCATCCCGCTTTTTCCATCCTTTCCTCAACAACAAAAGCCCAGCATCTGAGTAGGGTAAATATGTATCCTCTTTACAAAGGGGTTGACAGAAGGACTGAGCATGATTATGCCTTAATATTTTCATCACTGTCTCACTGATAAATGTTTATGTTATGATATAAAGACTCTTATTTTATTGTGCTACCAACACTTCTCAGTGAACTAAACCTATATAACAGGTAGCTGTCTTCTCTCTCTTTCAGATAGCTTTAGCATTCCTGATGAGTGTGTTGTTAAAGAAAACTGTCCTCACCAATTTGGTTGTGTTTCTCCTCACTCTCTTTTTGGGGTGTGCGGGATTCACTGCATTTTATAGACAAATTCCTTCATCTTTGGAGTGGATTTTGAGTATTTTTAGCCCCTTTGCCTTCACTGCTGGAATGACTCAGGTAAGAGCATAGTTAATGGGTTTATTTTTAAACTTTCAAAAAGAATTTGATAGTTCATTACTCTTCATAATCAACACTCTTTCAAATTAAGAGCTCTTGCTCTAAACAGTTCTACTCTAAAGCTAAATTTGAAAATATTATTGCATTGCATAAAAATTTTCATCTCACAAGGAAACTTGAATAAAAAAATCTCAAATAGGGGCCAGCCCAGTGGCATAGTTGTTAAGTTCGCACACTCCACTTTGTCAGCCCAGGGTTCTCAGTTCAGATCCCAGGCGTGGACCTACACACGGCTCATCAAGCCATGCTGTGGCAATGACCTACATACAAAATAGTGGAAGATTGGCACAGATGTTAGCTTAGGGACAATCTTCCTCACCCCCCCCCAAAAAAAAAAACAATCTCAAATAAGACATTTTTGCATCTCTGATGTGTTTTCATTTTGAAGTATTTTCTTCTAGTTTTTTCTATATGCAAATACTTACCCTTCTTTTTACTTCATATAATGAAAGCATTCTGCTAATTTATTAAAATTTGTTGTATAAACCTCTTTTTGAAACGTCAAATATGGAAAACTTTCAAGACATAAATATACAGATTAACAAATAATTATAAGTATATAAAAGTACTCATGAACTAGATCAAGAAATAGACCATTGCTACAACCCCAGAAGCTTCTCCAAAACTTCCTTCTAAAGGTAAAAGTTTTATGATAATCACTTCCTTGCTTTTCATTATTACTTAAGTATGTGTTCCTAAATACAAATTTAATTTTGCTTATTTTCAACTTTATATGTCATATTGTACAAAGTGTATTTTTGAGAATCTGCCTTCTGTCACTCAACATTATGTTTTTAGATGTCATCCATGGTTTGTGTGTAGTTATAGTATAGTGTTATGTAGTATTCTATTGTACGAATATACTATTGATTTTCTCATTGATGGACAAAAATATTCTCCAGTTTTGGACTATTATGAGTAAGTCTGCAAAAAGAAATTCTTATACATGTTTCCTAGTGAATATGGGCATTCAGTTCTGTTTGGTGTATATCTAGGAGTTGAATAGTGAGACCTAGAGTTATGTATATATAATCTTCGTAGCTGCTGCCAAATATTTTTCCAAAGTAATTGCATCAGTTTACTTTTGCACCAACAGTGTTTCAGAATTCAGTTGCTCCAGATCTTCACCAACATTTGGAAATGTCAGTCTTCCAAATTTTAGCCATTCTGGCAGATATGTAGTGATATATTGTCGTGGCATTAATTTGCATTTTCCTGATTATTGATGAAGTTGAATACCTTTTCATATGCTTAGTGGTTTTTTGTATTTTCTCTTTTACAAATTGCCTATCCAGTTCTTTTCCCCATTTTTTTTAACAGAGTTTTCTATCTTTTTCTTATTGCTTTGTAGAAATTCCTTATATATGCTGGATATGAGACATTTTTCAGTTATTTGTTGCTCACATTTTTGCTCTTTTAATGATGCTTTTAATGAACAGAAGTTCTTAATTTTGATAAAGTCCAGTTTGTCAAGTTTTTCTTTTATGTAGAGGGCTTTTGTATCTTTAAGAAATTATTGCATACCCCAAGATTATAAAGATATTCTCCTATGTTTTATTCTGGAAGCTCAATTGATTCAGCTTTTATATTTGGATATAAAATCTATTTCAAAATAACTTTTATGTATTTATACATAGAGACAATATTAATTTTTCTACGTGAATATCCAATTGCTTCAGCTCCATTTATTGAAAAGACCATCATTTCCCCAAATGAATTGCAGTATTTTCTTTGTCACAAGTCAGCCAATCATGTATTGACCCGTCTGTCAATCCTTGCACTGTTGTCACGTTGTCTTCATTGTTTTTCTTTATAATGTGTCTTGATACCTGGTAGTAACAATTTTACTACTTTATTTTCTTTTTCAAGAGAGTCTTTTCTAGTCTAGGTTCTTTGCAGTGATGTAAATTTTAGAATTAACTTATGCAGTTATACACACACACGTGTGTGTGTGTGTGCAAAACTGTTGAGATTTTGATGCAGTTGAATTTTTTCATCAATTTGGGGAAAATTAACACTTTTTTTTGGTCATGAACATAATATATCTTCACATTCATTTTCCCTTAGTATTTGTTTTAGTTTTCAGTATAGAGTCTTGCATATTTTTTTTGATTTATTCCAAAGTTTTTGATACTTTTGATGCCATTATAAATAGCATCTATGTTTAAATTCTTATTTCTAAATGTTTGTTGTTAATGTAGAGAGATGCAACTGATTTATGTACATTGGCATTGTATTCAGTATTTTTGCTATTTTTTTAAATTAAATCTAGTATTTTTCTGGGTTTTATCTTGGGATTTCCTTATATATAATCATGTTGTCTAAAAATAATGATGGTTTATTTTTTCTTTTTGCAGTTCTTTATGCCATTTATTTACTTTTCTTGCTTTATTGCACAGATCAAGACCTCTAGTACAATGTTGAATAGAAATATGGGTAAAGCAAAAGCTTTCAACATTTCACAATTAAGCATGATTTTTGGTATTGGTCTTTGTACATCTAATTCATCAGATTAAGGAAGATCTCTTATCTTCTTAGTTTGTGACGAGCCTTTCTTTATTATAAGCACATATTGAATTTTATCAAATACTTTTTCTGAATCTATTATATTTATCACATTATTTTCTCCTTCAATCTGTTTTATGTTGAATTACATTGATGGATCTTCAAATGTCGACCCAGCCTTGCATTCCTAGAATAAACTCAACTTTGTCATGAAAAGTTAACATTTTAATTAAGTTGAGAAGTTGTATAGTGTCTATGGTGAGGAATTGGGCTTGGGAGCTGAACTTCCTGTATTCTGATTTCAGCTTTGCCACTCCTCACTCTGGTTTTTGACTTCATCTGGTTAAGCTACTCAATTTCTCTGTGTCTCAGTGTCATCATATGAAAAATGAAAAATGCAGATAAAAATAATAACGCCTTCCCCATTGGGTTATGATGAAAATTGAATGGGATTATATAAAAAGTATGTAGAACAGTGCATAGAACATGGTAGCTATTATTACATGGCAAAATTATAAATAGAAATATTTATTTGTAGTAATAACTAGAAAAAGAGGTAAATTCTCTTATCACTATCCTAATAAGATGCTTCAAAGAATTTTTCATATTCTTTCTAAAATTTGTATTTCTTTGTTGCATAGAACAGATATTTTACAATATTGCAGTGACTTTATGAAAACAAGCAAATGAATTATAATTTAAATTCCTGTTATTAGAACACTGTATTTTTTTTTCTTCTTTTTGGAGAGGAAGATTGGCCCTGAGTTAACATCTATTGCCAATCCTCCTCTTTTTGCTTGAGGAAGATTGTCTCTGAGCTGATGTCTGTGCCAGTCTTCCTCTACTTTGTATGTGGGATGCTGCCACAGCATAGCTTGATGAGCGATGTGTAGGTCCTTGCCCTGGATCCAAACTTGTGAACCCCAGGCCACCGAAGTGGAGCATGCAAACTTAACCACTATGCTACTGGGCCAGCCCCAAATATTATATTTTTTAAATCAGTGTTTCCTCCTAATATTCCTTGGACTGCTATAAAATAGAAATAGTTTCACTAATAACTTCATTTTCAGGGCTTCTTGAAAAAGCTACTTAACAAAATGATAATTCTTGCTTCTACACTGAATTATTTTTATTTATTTAATTTAAATATTTATTATTATTTTTGTTTGAACCTTAGATTATCCACCTGGATTATAATATGAATGGTGTAATTTTTCCTGACCCTTCAGGAGAATCATATATGATGATAGCGACTTTTTCCATATTGGCTTTTGATGCTCTCTTCTACTTGGTATTGGCATTATACTTTGACAAAATCTTACCCTGTAAGTAATAGGGGATTTTTCTCTGACCTCTACTGATATTGATCACATTGAAGATGTTTTTCTTAAGGTTATATAAATACATTTTTTAAAAAATAATTTTATTTATTTATTTATTCCCCCAAAGCCCCAGTAGATAGTTGTATGTCATAGCTGCACCTCCTTTTAGTTGCTGTATGTGGGACGCGGCCTCAGCATGGCCAGAGAAGCGGTGCTTCGGTGCGCGCCCGGGACCGAACCCAGGCCGCCAGCAGCGGAGTGCGCGCACTTAACCGCTAAGCCACGGGGCCGGCCCTATAAATACATTTTAAGAAATGAAGAATAACAAATATTTCCTTTCACAGGCTGGATGAGTTTTTTATTTCTACTTCATAATTTTAATGATCCCAAAGAATTTTTATGTAGAAAAGCTATTCTTCTGACTTTAATAATAATACATATTATAGATATACAATAATGATAATTTTAATACGTATTATAATTATATAGTATTAAATAATGTTACTTTTTTCAAAGATCCCTGAAAGTGTTTTCAAAGAGCGATATTTAGGATTTGTATCAGAACAAGCTGAAAAAAATTAGTTAAGATGATTTTGGCTAGTATAAGACCCTCTTAAGGTTGAAGTGCTTCCTAGTAAATATTTGTTCATTTTACAAGAATGTGGGGCAGACTATAAACTAAATGCATCTAGAAAGGACCTCAGGTGTGAAATAATCAGTGTCTTCCTCACTGCCCCCTGCTTCTGGGAGGACCATTTCAGAAGGGGAGATGTCTATCCCTTAAGGAAATAACAAAATGAAAATTACATTTTCAGCATTATTCTGAGATTTTTTCATATACTGTGCATATTTACAGAAGTATGTTACCCAGTTAGATGTACTTTTTCTTGCAAACAACCAAAAATTTCACTTATTATAAGCCCAGAAATTCTTCACGTACACCAGGATCAAAATGCTTTTTTCTTTCTTACCTTCAATAGACGGTCTTCTTGTTTTTTATGTTCCTTCTACTTTGACTGTATTTAAGGTTGTCTTATATGTTTCTATGTATTCCTGTCTTTTGATCACTTCTGGTTAATATCTGAAGGCCCTTAATAACAAATACTACTTTATTTTTTTAAATCTGGAAAATTACTATATGTTCATCCTGAAAAAATGTAACTTTTTCATGTACTTTTTATCCATGTACTATATAGATTTCAGTATTATGTTCAATTGTATTGCTGTGGTCAAATGATTTATCAAGTTCACAAACATGTTTATAATTATTTTTATGTGCCATGTTACAACTTTGCCCCAAATATTTGGTTTTATTCATTCTTCTAAATACCTTTTAGGACATATTTTATTCAAACTTTTGATTTATACTTTGTTGAAAGTTCTATTATATTGTTTAACTTCTGTGATAATATGTTATTTCTTTGAATTTTCACTGTTTACTTCAAAATCAAGTTTTCGTGTCAATAATAATAAGTTAGAAAGAAAAGAATTTCTCTGTGATGCTTAAAAGTCCAAGACATTCTGCTGTCTTCTGAACAAGGCTTCTTTGCTCACTGTTTTAATGTTACTGATCCAATATTTATTGCCTTTTGATTAATTAGATGGAAATGAACGCCATTATTCTCCATTATTTTTCCTGAACTCATCATGTTGTTTCCAACGCCAAAGGACTGATAATAAGGTCACTAAGAAAGAAATAGATCCTGAGCATCCCTCTGATGATTATTTTGAACGAGTATCTCCAGAATTCCAAGGAAAAGAAGCCATCAGGTAATGCACTTATACTAATATATGGATGTGAGGCTAATGAATTATTAACCAACAGCAACAAGGTGAGCCTAAGGCAGAATATTGAAGAAGAAATTTGTTTTTGTGAGCATCACTTTGAACTCTTCCACTGCCGTCACCAACAATGTCCCCTAACTGCTACTTGGAAGGAAAATTCTCTTTGCTTAGCTCCACATAATGTCACTGCATCACTCTCCATCCTGTCTCCCTCTTTGTTTCTGTCCCTTGTCCCCCACTTCTCTTTTATACTTGCTCTTTTCTTTCTCTGTCCCTTCCTCCTTAGTTTTGTCTGGCTTACGTGATATGATGGAAGGAGTAAGAAATTTAGAATCAGAAATTCTTAAATCTTAATACTACACTTCCCTCTCATTTTATGTGTAATCTTGGAAGAATGAATAAGTTTCTCTGAGTCTTGGTGTCCTCTATGAAACAAGAGTAGCATTTACTTTGTAGGGTTGTTTGTAATAGACTTATATGAGTTCTTAAAATATCCCTGCTCTCAGCCCCTACCTCCAGTGATTCTAACTCAGGGGATGTGGGCTTGAACCCAAGTGTCTGTGGATTTTAAAGAGCCCTGTAGATTTTTCTAGTGTGCACTAAAGTTAAAAAATTAAAGTTTTATTATTTTTATTTTTTTAATAATTTTATTTATTTATTTTTTCCCCCAAAGCCCCAGTAGATAGTTGTATGTCATAGTTGCACATCCTTCTAGTTGCTGTATGTGGGACGCGGCCTCAGCATGGCCAGAGAAGCAGTGCGTCGGTGCGCGCCCGGGATCCGAACCCGGGCCTCCAGCAGCTGAGCGTGCGCACTTAACCGCTAAGCCATGGGGCCGGCCCAGAATTAGAGTTTTAAATATTAACTGTATATTTATTTAGCAGATATTCATATAGTGCTTACTATGTACCAGACACATATTTAGTTCCCGCCAAATACTTATACGGCAGGCGCATTTATTTGGCCCGTATTACAAATGAAAAAATTGAAGTACTGAAAGGTTAAGTCTCTTGCCCAATGTCACACACTTGTAAATGGGGAGCTGAGATTGGAATCCAGTCTGGCTCCAGAGTTTATGCTCTTACCCTCTGGCTACTGTAGAGATGTCAGGAGGCAAAGGAAGATGAATAAAATGGAACTATAGCTGGAAAGTGAAATATTTCTCTCTAAGACAAAGAGCATAGGGTGAACCTATGTACCTAAGCTTCGTCCTTCTAATTCTGACCCTATTTTCTGTTAAGCTTTCTGAGAGGCAACAGCCACTCCCAACCCCAGCTCCATGGAAAACATCTACCCCAAAAAGAAAGGCCAAGTCGGGAATAATCATGAAAACTCAATCCCAATGTCATCAGTCCCTCTCTTCCAGTTGAGAGCACAAAAAATCAAATTATATTACTATTCAAATTATAATAATTTTCAGATTCAATTTTCTAAGAAAGTCTTAAGATTAGTTACATAGATCAAAAAATGTTTGTTCTTCTACTGCTGCAAAGGAGAGAAAAGTGAAATGTCCTCACCCACCCACCCACCATTCCCCGTACCCTCAACGCTGACCAATCTATGCAATGTTGACTCTGGACAACTCTGTCTCTTGGTATGGATTCTTCATTAAAGTAGAGATCTGGGGCCACTGACAAACTGGGAAAGGAAAATCATCTGATCCAAAGCCTATCCACTGAAGCTTTTGGCTCCACTGTGGGACACCTCACCCCAGATCCACACCAAAGTAGCAAAGTAGGCTTAGGTGCCCAACATTATAGCTCTTCAGTGACAAGATGCTCATATTCAGTCACCACTGAAGCAAGTTCTGGGGTTGCAAGACAGCCTAAAATTGACCTTTACTCCCCAACATTAGATGCAGGTCCCAATCCACAAGTCTTATCTCTTCTTTCTTCACAGCAACCCTTTCTTAGGACAGTGGTTGCCCTTTCCCACCACTAGACAAGTGTCAACTCTGTCGTAATCAATCCCAACATGTGAATTTGATTTTGTATGGCTATAGAAGGTACTAAGGTGTCAATTCTCTTTTCCTCAGGCAGTCTCTTCTTATATACTAATGAACTCTTCCCCTTTCCCTAGCAGCCCTTAAGCCATATGTATCTGGAATTATGGAGGAAATCTTGCAGAGTTATAACCAGAATCTAGATCTTGGTTATGTAAAAATACCTATTTTTATTCAGCACTGGCTCCCTCTCACCCATAACCCCTCCCTCAATTCTCCTTCTTCTTTGGGGGCGTTTGTACGCCCATCTGTCCATTACTGGAATTTTAGACCGTACATGCAACACTCCCAGGACATAGGCAGGATGTCTGCCCCAAGTGTAAATGGATGTCTTCATTTCTGAAATCCCCAAATAACCAGCTGCTCCTAAATGGAAGTTTATTTATTAAAATAAAACATTAAAGCCCCACTTCAATGGGTGTCCCACCACACAAAGAAAGGTGGAAATAAAATGCCCTGTCAGATTCAGCACCTTTTAAGCCTTTATCTTTTAAATTTCCCTACTCTTTGGTGTAACCCCAAGACCACCAGCATCCTGGCTGAATCAACGTCTTTACCTTTATTCTGATTCATGCTCAGAAAAGAGGGTGACTAGACTCTGTTTCCCTTTGGAAGTGAAGATGCATTGTACACGATCTTATGTAATCATGACATCTCTAATCTGTCTGGTTCCTGCCTTCGCCTGCAGCAGTTCCCTTTGAGATTCCAATGTGCATTCAAATTTGATAATCACTCATTTAGAGGTGTGTGTGTGTGATATTTGGATGAAGAAATTCAGCAAACCTTTAGATATGTGAGCTCAGGGAAAAGGATGAGGGCAACTTTACGTTGGTGTTGAAACCATGAGAACCATTGAGATCCTATTGAGAGAGTTAAGAGTGAGAAGACCTGTAATATACACAGAGAACCTGGTCGAACATCAAGATGATGTGTCGGGTGAAAGAAGAGGACTTTATAAGGAAGCAGAGAAGGAACATTTGGAAAAACAGGAAGAAAACCAATAAAGTGGAATGTCACCTTGAAGTAGACACTTTCAACAAGGAGAAAGTCATTAAGAGTGACCTGTAATCCAATAAGTAAGGATGGAAAAGTATTTATTGCATTTAGTAATTAGGAGGCCACCAATGAGTCAGTACGAAGAGGTTTACTAGAGTAGTGGATTCACAAGCCAGAGTGTAACTGAATAAGGAGAAAGTGAGAAGTGAGGAAGTGGAGATGACAAGTTTACATTTTTAATTTAAGAATTTTGTTAAGATGGGGAGGAGAGAGATTCCATTGTATCTAAAGCAGAGTTAGAGGTTAAAGAGAAGTTATCAGAGAGGAAACTATAGAAAATGCAGGTGACAGGCTCTGATTAATGAACGAGATTGGAAGGGATGGGAGATAATGGTTAAAGAGTGCAGATAAATGAACTGATCTTGAACAGGAAAAAAACCCACAAAATCTTCTAAGAATAGAAGAAGAAAGTGAGAATAATTGCAGGCACTCTACTTTTCTAAGCAAAGCCTAATAATTTAATTGTAACTTTCTAAAAAGACTCCTTTATTTTCTACCTCAGGGGAAATGATTAATCAAAAATAAGTCTTTGTCTTTTTCAGTAGATGGTAATGCCATCCCTTATTTCAGGTAACAGGCTTGACTACATCCATCACTCTAAGGGGGGTCATGATCTGTACTATTTTGCCTCTGTGTTGGCTAAGTAAGCACCCCTTTTGTCATTCCAGAATCAGAAATGTTAAAAAAGAGTATAAAGAAAAGTCTGGGAAAGTGGAAGCATTGAAAGGTAAAGAAAAAGCTCTTCATTGTTTCATTGACTTCTTTATTACAAAAAATGGGGAAAATTCAATGTGAAAAAGAAAATATAGGTAAGCAAAACAGAACGAGAAAAAAGAATACAAACAGTCTAACTCCACTACCTGGAAATTAACTATGCTTGAGAATGGATATAAAATCCTTCCAGATGTTTCACGGCTCTATTAATTTACAAAAATGAGATCATACAATGAAAAATGTGATTTTACTTTGTTTTTTAAGATGAATTTGCTATAACCAATATTTTATTTGCAATATGAGGAAAGAACACCTAGACTTAAAATTGATAGTTTTTTTGACTAGCCAGGAAATTTACATAGTTTACATGTACTGGTGACATTCATTAAAACAAAATGAGTAACACCATTGACCATGAATTAAATTTCACAAGTCAATATCCTATGACAAACATAGTTTATAATTTTGAATAAACCAACATATTTGATACTAAAAATTCTAACAAATATGGTTTTCTATAACAAACATTTAGGCAAGCATCAGAGCTAGTGGCTACATTTTATAGAGGACAGCTTGCTTTTAAAAATTAGTTAATTTTTATTGAGTTATAATTGACATATAACATATTAGTTTCAGATGTATAACATAATGATTTGATATTTGTATGTATTGTGAAATGGTCACCAAAATAAGTCTAGTTAACATCCATCCCCATACATAGTTACAAATTTTTTTCTTGTGATAAAGACTTTTAAGATCTACTCTCTTACCAACTTTCAACTATGCAATACAGTATTATTAAGTGTAGTCATCATGCTGTACATTATATCCCGTGACTTATGGATTTTATAACTGGAAGTTTGTACCTTGTGACTTCCTTAACTCATTTTGCCCACCCCCCACTGCCTGTGGCAACCACCAATCTGTTCTCTGTATGTATGAGCTTGGTTCTTTTTTTTTTTTGGTTTGTTTGTTTGTTCGTTTAGATTCCACATATAAGTGAGATCATACTGTATTTGTCTTTCTCTGTCTGATTTATTTCATTTAACATAATACCCTCAAAGTCCATCCATGTTATTGCAAATGGCAAGATTTTGTTCTTTTTTATGATTGAATAGTATTCCCATTGTACATATAGTTTGCTTTTATTAATAATGATTTTAGGAAGAATGTAAATCATTTTTTCAAGGGACAGAAGTTTTAAAAGTTAAAAAAGAAGAGCTGTAGACCCTGAGAAAGATTAAGAGTTCTCTCTCTATTGTGTTTATATTACATTTATTTTCTAACAAATGCAGCATCCCTTAACTCAATCTTACTTATTCCTTTGAGATTAGTTTTTACTTTGAGAATTTAATGTACTTGTGTCAGCAAGTTTATTCTCACTCCAGGTTTTTCTCATCAAACTCCATCTAGACCTGTGGTTTCTTTAATTTTAGCCAAGGATATGTTGGAGTATTCTTAAATTTATCATTTCAGTTTCCAGAGCACATTATGAACTGCCTTTGCACTCATCAGTAACCATGAACTTCTTTTTATGTCTAAACGTCTTCAACTTCTGCAAGAATTTCTTCTGTTTTTAAAAGTAGCAGAATCTTAAGAAAAATTGAAAGCACTGAACATCAATGCATAAAAAAATATATGAAACAGAACCAATTGGAGTTGCTCTTTTGGAAGTAAGAGTGGAAGTTGTCTCTCTCAGCCTTGTCCCCATGCAGCTAGTTCCTGCAGCAACTTTGGAACACCTTTTGGGAACACACTTTTTTGTGGGTGTGTGCTGAGGAAGATTGTCCCTGAGCTAACACCTGTGTCAATCTTCCTCTATTTTGTATGTGGGTCACCACCACAGCATGGCCACCAACATGTAGGTCCGGGTGTAGGTCCCCACCTGGGGTCAGAATCTGGGCTGCCAAAGCGGAGCGCATAAAGCTTAACCAATAGGCCACGAGGCCAGCCTCAAGGGAACACACTTTTGAAATCGCTTATCAACAGCCAACCTTTCAATGGCTAAATAGCATTCCATTGTGGCAATACCGTGATTTACTTAACTAACACACTAGGGTATGAAGTTCTGTTTGTTTCCAATATTTTCACTATCATAAAAAACACTATAATGAATATTCTTGTTCAGCCTCTGTTAAGATCATTATTTCCTGAATATAAATTTCTAGAAGCAGAATTATTCATTATTCAAAGGGGCTGCAGTTTTAAGATTCTTGATTCAAATTTCAAATTGTTTCCTTCCAAAGTTATAAAAATTCATACTCCCACAAGCAATAATTAACCACAACAACAATAATAACACCGATGATGATAGCAACAAACACTTAAAGTTCATTGAGCACTTAATGTGTGCCGGGGACTATGCTCAGTGGTTTACGTGTACTTTTTTTTTGTTTAGTCCTATGAGATATATAATATCTCTCCCATTTTGCGGATGAGGAAACTGAGGCTTACATTTCTTTTTTTCAGTTAAATGGGGCAGTTCCAGGATAGCTAGTGTCATTTTTCTCTTATTCTTGAAAATATTTATTTTTCCTTCTAAACAAAACTCATAAAATTTGTTAATGTACTTTTTTAGTTGTCCCAATATTATTTATTAATTAATTCATCTTTTTTGGTGAACTTGAAAGGTTGTTTCATTAATATATTTCTTATGTTTACCTTGGTCCATTTTAGGCTTCTATTCTATTTCACTGATCAGTGTACCGTGGACCAGTAACATATTATTTTAATTATTGTATTTACTCCACTGGTATTACTGTATTAGTAACATATTATTTTAATTTTTATAGTTCTCCAATGTATTTTAATATCTTGTGGCCAAGACTAATTTCTTACTATTCTTCAATTTTTCTTAATGATTTGAGTTTATTCTTCCAATGATCTTTAGAATCTTTTAGTCAAATTATAAATGAAAGTTTTAATGGATTGGATTAAAATAGGAAGAATTTTCTCATTACATATCACTATTATTGCCAGCACATTTAATAGCTGACTAAACCGAATCTTATAGAGTTTAGTTTGTCCAAGATCACTCAGACAGAAAATAGATGAACTGGAATTTCAGCCTAGTCCCTAATTAATTTCAGTAATGCTTGAAAATAGGTCACATAATTTAATCGAAAGGACCTGATCTTTTAGATATAACGTATTACATACAAGATTCTTAAGAATTTTATCTTACTCTGTCCAACAAATTTCCATAATAAAGTTTGATTTTCACTTGATGGTAAAGCAAACAAAAATAATACCTCAAATATTCTTAGCTAAATGATTTTTGCTATTGACATGTAAATGCAAAAAGTTTATAACAAAAGAATAGAAAAATGGGCATGGGGAACTATAAATTTTTGGTGAATATATTTTAGAAGGTTATTAATGCCTTGGAAAATGTTTATGATTTAATATTTGAAAAGGCAGACTAGAAAAGAATAGAGTATGATCAATGTTTGTAAATATATATGTACATTTACATATTCATATATGCAGATGCATACACACTGGAAATAAGTGTATTACAATGTTAATATTTAGAATTATGCTTAATTTTATCCTCTTAAGTGATTATATTTATTTTTCAAGTATTCTACAGTAAGTATGTTATTTTAGCAACCAGAAAATATTGAATATTATATATTTTAAACTACTGAAATGCTTGAGAATACACAACTAAAATAGATTGTCTTATTCTATTTTTAGAACCAGCCTTGTCTAATGTGCCTCATTTATAACATTAATATTTTATTCTAAAAACAGGCTTGCTCTTTGACATATATGAAGGTCAAATCACAGCAATTCTGGGTCATAGTGGAGCTGGCAAATCTTCATTACTAAACATCCTTAATGGGTCGTCTGTTCCAACAGAAGGTGAGCAAAAACAAATTTTTTAAAGGCAAGATGTCTGATAATAGAATGAGGTGACGGGTATGCCTCTCTCATTTTAAGGTTTAAATTTGACTGCTTAAGAGAAAATAATGTTTGTTTATCTAAAGTTGTTTATCAGAACTATATGATTTTGAATATATATTTTCTTTCCCAAATTTTTATGAAAATCATTATCTTTTTCCATTGCTGTGTGATGTTCCAGGGGAAATATACACTACTCTGGGCATATATTTATGTTAAGAATAATTAGTAGTTGTTAATAAGTTATGAAGTCATCATTTTAGATATTTGCGAATATATGCCAATATTTTCCTGAATAAGATCTCCAAGCATTAATAAAATGTATTATCTTGCCAATGTTAAATTATTTTTAACTTCTATTCTTAGGATCACTTACCATCTATAACAAAAATCTTTCTGAAATGCAAGACTTAGAGGAAATCAGAAAGATAACCGGCATTTGTCCTCAATTCAATGTTCAATTTGACATCCTCACTGTGAAGGAAAACCTCAGGCTATTCGCTAAAATAAAAGGGATTGAGCCACGGGAAGTGGAGCGAGAGGTAGATAGACGTGCTTGGATTGATTGAACTGCCACCATTTACCAAGTTAAATCACGACCACAGAATTCCCCTCAGTGGTTTACCACCCTGTTATGAATAAAATTTAGCCAATAAGGCCCTATTAAAAACATCTGCTGCTGTAATGAACAGTTAAAATTGCATACCATGAATCCTCTTGGATTTTAAGCTTTCTCTATTTTCTTGTATAGGTACAAAAAGTTTTGTTGGAATTGGACATGCAAAACATTCAAGATAACCTTGCTGAACATTTAAGTGAAGGCCAGAAAAGAAAGCTGACCTTTGGGATTGCCATTTTAGGAGATCCTCAAGTAAGTGAGATCACGCATGTGGAGGAATGCAGATTGAATATCAACAAAAAGTCAAGCTCTTCTTTTACCACTGAAAGTAGTAGAGCTTTCACTGTAATGTATCGAGAGAGAACCTGGCATGTTTAACTATGAATCTAAGTATATTGGACATAAATGGTTCGATAGTTATTTATTTATTGGTTTTTATTGTTGTCCATACTGTCATGTGGAAACAATTAACGTGAGAGAGAGACATATTTTATATATCTTCATCCTCTGCAGGTTTTGCTATTAGATGAACCAACTGCTGGATTGGATCCCTTTTCAAGGCACCGAGTATGGAGCTTCCTCAAGGAGCGCAAAGCAGACCGTGTAATCCTCTTGACTACCAATTTCATGGATGAGGCTGACATCCTGGCTGGTAATTGTTGGTTTTATCTCAGTGTCACAATAACGAATTTTGTAAATGTTTATTCCCAGGGCAAAAGCCTTGCTCTCAGTGTGCCTGCATTCCATAACATTCTGGGGATGACAGAAGTCTAGTCCCATTGTAGAATTCCTCGCTGACTGTACATTTACTAGATTGTGACCCCTCATAAAAGATTGTGATTTTTTTCAGAACAGCTATCAATTAAACATCAAAATCTTCTTTAATATATGTTTGGTTGAAAAATATCCACTCATTCTTTAGCATCCAGCATAGAAAATATGCCAAGTAATTTATACTTTTTTTCAGAAGTATTGGAGGGCAATGAAGTAGACTGGAATGCATAAGCTCCTTTTAAATGCATAAATTTTAGTGTGTGTTGCAAATTTTTAAATGCACATTAGATATAGTTATGCCCACAGAATACTTCTTTAGAAATCTGAGCTTTGGCTCCTGATCTATATTTTCTAGAGAGGGAAGAAATGACTCAATATCCTTTCTTTCTGGCTTCTTTTTACTCAGATAGAAAAGTGATCTTGTCCAATGGGAGGCTGAAGTGTGCAGGCTCTTCTGTCTTTTTGAAGAGAAGATGGGGTCTTGGATATCACTTAAGGTAAAGACTTCGGGGCTAGATTAGAGATAGATAGCTAGATGGATAGACAGATATACTGGTATAATCAAAAGGTAGACACTTAGGAGAGAGAATTGGCCTTATGCTTCATCTCTGCCAAACTGGATGGATCAGTGTTTCCCAAATGCTTTTTCTACATTCCTGCCTCCTTGTGTCTTTACTAATGCCAATGATAAGCAAAATTTCAAAATTATAAGCCCAGGCTGCCTGATCTCAGCAGGGCTACACTTTCAGGATGTTCCTCTGTGCAGCATAAACCTTACTTTCTTCCTACTCTCCATTTTCCTCAGCTGATCCGTATGATTCTATAATATATTTTCATTCTTTCATAGGGCACAAAGTCAAATAGTTTCAGAAGCTAGTATCAGCAGAGATTAAATCTGGTGGTAGAGGGTGAAGAAGACTGTGTCTAACAAGAAAATGTATCCAGGCTAAAGGAATTAAAAATAAAGAAACTTATGGTCAAACAAAACATGAACATAGGACAAATTTCCCTATTAGCCACTAATTTCTGATATCTACGTGGTCTTGTGTAACCATCATTTCCCCTAAGAAGTCTCTTCTGCCTAATGTTCTCACCTCCCTCTGTGTATCTTCATATTTGATATATATAGTTTTAATTACGTTATGTATTTGTTTGTATATTTGTAGCTCTTCTGAGTTTATACACCTTCTCTGTGTAGATCATAAGATTTTTCAAACTGATGGTTTGAATAATTATTAACAATTATTATTGTTGTTATTGTTTACTCATTTTGTTGGTTCCATAAAGCCAAGTAAAGTAGTACCCAAAGGCTAGATATTCAATAAAAGTTCTTCTTTTGTGGTATAGCAGTGGAGAAAATACAAATGAATTGTCTTTTCTTTTAAATATTAGTTTGTACACAAATGAAATATGTGATCCAGAAAAAATAACATCCTTCATTAATCATCACATCCCTGATGCTAAATTGCAAGCAGAAAGCAAAGAAAAGCTTGTGTATACTTTGCCTGCGGAATGGACAGATAAATTTCCAGGTAACTTAAATATGATTACAATGGAATGAAATTTTGGAACAAATGTTCACATTATTGCTACAATCTACAATTTTTTGTTTAATGGAGTTGGGTTTAGTTTTAGGTTGGGTTCCCCAAGGAGCAGAACTTGAGATGAGGATTTTAGTGTAATTAACTGTTTGAAAATTGATGCTTAGAAGCACCAGTAGGGAATGGGGACATGAGCGGGAAGGGAAGGGAGCCGGGGAAGTTTATATTATCGAGCAAGTCGTTGCGACAAGAAATGAAGGTGTAATACCACAGGAGAAATAAATGGACGAGTAAACACATGGGCTCAGAGTTATGTCACCGGAGGGATGAGAAAGCTGGGGTATTTATTCGCCATTCCTTGTCCATCATGGGTTAAGAGATGCTCCAGGACCATTAATTTTCTGACCCTTCTTTCTTGTGCTCAACATGAGCTTAGCATACTTGGGAGCCCAGAAAAAAAATGCCTTCAGGCAGGTGTTCTTAGTAAGCAGATTTGCTAAATATAGGCAAGAATAGAAGAGTTGGGGATGGGGCTTCAAGGTGTTGGCTACAGGTTCCCTTTTGTATTTTAATTCAATTGTATACGTATTTATTTCACAGACAAAAACATAGTTTATTTATTCTGCAAAAGTGTTCACCGTGAGTTCCCAGCCTGCTGGGTAGTGGTAGCAACCTAGGCTTTGTTTGATAAGTAGTCCTAATCATCACTAACTCTTTGTACAGTGCTTAGTCTGAGCCAGGCACTGTTCTAATGGCCTCATATATATCAGCTCATTTAGTCCTCACAAAGATTCTATGAGGTGAGCGCTATAATTTTCCCTGTCTTACAAGTGAGGAAATGTATCTCATTCTTTTATGACTTAAACAGCTTCCTTTTTGTTTAAACATTTAGTTTATTATAAGTTTAACTCCCTATAGGCCTGATTTACACAGGCTCATTTGGATGATTCAGTCTCATTAGGCAAATACTCAGGAATTCAGACTTAATCCACCTCCAAATATGGCACTCTGTGTGTCCTTGTAGTAGCATGGAAGATGGCGTCCTCAGGACCATGGGCTATATACTATGTTATTCTGTTCTTGGACTAATGTCCAGTGAGATGCAACTAGCCCACCTTCTTTTTGATTGGGGAAGGGGAGTAGTGAGTTACATGCTAGTACCACCACTAAAATATGTCACTTAGCCAGAGTCCCTGGTGTTGATGTGTCAGCCCATGGCAGCCTCTTTATGTAGGCCCCAGGCCTCTGCAAGTCCAATGGTATACTTATGTTTTTGCTAGGACATAGGAGACTCCTAGATCTCTGGCATGCCATGTGCAGGCCTTGGGGGAAACACAGTGCTGCTACCACCTCAGCACTCATCTAGTTCCTCTCAGTAGTGTTGCTGGCCATCATCCCATCCGGTGTAGAAAGTGGCACTGAGAGTCTTCTCAAAGAAGCTTGCGTCCTCATCCAAGTATCCATCATGGAAGAAGTACACAAGAACCTTTATTGGGTTTATTGGGAAGCTATTATATAAAAGGTATTGCTCAAGGTGCTAGGGATATAGAATTAAAGAAGACATGAGTCCCTACCCTCAAGGAGCCTACATTCTTTGTGTGGGGAGAAGAGGAACACACAATAAAACAAACAGTATTACAATTGTATAATAAAATAATAATCAAGGCCATATGGATTGGAGAAATGACTGGTGTCAGGCTGGGGTTTATACAGAGTGGTCACAGAAGGCCACAAAAAGAAAATGGTCTAGAGCATTCTGAGCAGAGGGGAAAAGAGAGTGTCTGTCGTGCAGTGAGTAAGGGAGGAGAGTGGCAAGTGGGGAGGGGTCAGGTTGTAGGCAGAGCGCCTCACTCAGATGGAGCTTTAGAGGCTGTGGTATGGTCTTGGATTTTATTTTAAATGCATTGAAAAACCACTGGAAGTCATTAAGTGGGGGATTATTGATGTGATATGACTTATATTTTCATTCTCTGGCTATAAAAGGTCACTCTGGATATAGAGGAGCAAGAATAGATACTGGGAGACCAGCTATGTGACCATTTCAGAGGTATAGGTCAAAGATGATGGTGATTGGGCTACCGTGGTACTAGTTGAAAGATGGATGGAAGTGGGTGGATTTGAAACATATCTGGAGATAAAGTCAAAGTGTCTGACTGATGGCCAGTCTTTGGAGCATGAGGAAAGTGAGAAATCAAGAGGGACTTCTAGATTTTTGGCTTGAATCGCTGGGTGGAAGGTGGTGTCATTTATTGTAAAATGATGGTAGAGACAGTTGGGTAGGATGGAGAAAGAGAAATTAATATTCTATTTTGGAAATGTTTACTTTGAGATGCTTTTAGACTTCCAAGTGGAGATATCAAGTGGCTAAGAATATAGTTGGTTATAGGACATGAGAAATCAGAGAACAGTCAAAGTGAGAATTGAATTTGGGAATCATCAGGATATAGATGGATTTAATGCAAAGAGATTGGATCAGAGTGTATGAAAAGAGAAGATGATCTAGGACTGAGCCCTCAGGGGAAAGTAGAGGAGGAGTCAGAGGGTGGTGGAAATCGAGACCTCCCAATGAAGTTAGAGGAAAAACAAGAGAATATGTTCTTAATATCTCAAGCGACAAAACGTTTCTAGAAGGAGAGAGTAGTCAACAACTTTGAATGCTACTGAATTAAAACAAAAAAAAACAGAGAGAGAGACCAAGTTAAAAGAATAAAATAAAAATAGAAAAAACTTCTCCCTTGAATTTAATGACATAGAGTCGTTGATGACCTTGAAAAGAGCAGCTTCTGCGGAGGGATAAGGGTAGCATTTGGATTTGTGGGGGTTAAGTTGAATAGGATGTGACAACTTAAAGGCAGAAAAGTAGACAAATCTTTGAGCCATGCGCATGCATGGGCGTGTGTGTAGGAAGAGATTGTTTTTTTGTTTGCTTTTTTTTTTGTTTATCGGGTGTCCTTACAGTATTTTTGCCTGCTGTTTAGGATGACCCAGTACACGTAAGAGACATTGATGATACAGGAGAGAGAGAGAGAGAGAGAGCAGAGATTAATTTGGCAAGTCCCTGAGATGCCAAAAGAGGATAGAATTCAGAACACAAGTCAAAGAGGTAGCCTTTGATAGGAGCAGCTTCAAGTCCATACAGAAGGAAGACCCAAAATATGGGTAGAAATACACATGGATTTGTGGTGTGGAGATGAGAAGATGATGCTCTTTCCAATTGCTCATATTTCCTCAAAGAAGTTTGTGGGGTATTCATAGGTGAGGATAGAAGATGGAATGCAGATGGTTTGAGGATAGAGGGAGAGGTCTGACATATTCATTTTAGAGAGGGAGAGCATTCTAATGAAATTTTTCTTCTGCTTATTGTGATATTCCAAAGACATAAATTTTCTGAACGATATTCTGCATCATCTTTTAAATGTAGATTTTAGATTTAGGTATCAATGTGATATTTCCAATGTATCTGATCTGATCTGTTGCCTTAGACCTTTTCAGTGATCTTGATAAGAGTTCCGGCCAAGGTGTGATGAGTTATGACGTTTCCATGTCAACTCTGAATGAAGTCTTCATGAAACTGGAAGGAAAATCAGCTATCGAACAAGGTAAATCCATTTGTAGAATTCACAGAAAATCAACTTCCAAGTGATCACGTACCAATTTAGTATTTATAATGTCTTATGCGTGATTCACACTAAAGAATATGACAAATTCCAAATTTGACTCTGCTGTTTGGAAAGGGCTGTCATTGTTTCCTAACATCACTACTAGGACTGTACACAGACTCCTTCTTGGAAAATACCAAATTGCTCTTTGAAAACTATTTGCTTCAATTTAAACAGTGTCCTCCTATCTCCAGATACTCACTGCTTCTTGAACACTTTGAGGATGTGAAAGGCTCTCAATCAGGGTCATGAAATCTGAGCAGATATTTCTTATAAAAAATTGTTCTTAGCTTGTTAATATGCAAACTTCCACAAAGATCTTAATGGGGAAGTCTTGGGACCATCTCATATGTATTTTAATGGGTGATGCTGATAAGAGCAGTCATTTATAGAGCCCCTATGCCAGACGCTTTGATCAATGTGTGAATATATTGCATTACCTTCCTACAATAACCATACTTTCCACCAAGTGTCATTGGCGCTATCTTACACATGAGAAAATCATACCGAAGTTTAGCAGTTAAGTGATTTGCCCCAAATCATCCCAAGTCATATATGTGGGAATCAGGTACAGATCTGGTGGTTTCAGAGCTGGTAGTCTTTCATCTACACTTCTTGATAGCTTAATAGTAAACATTTAGGCATCAATGACAGCCTATT
The DNA here is from genome assembly GCF_020826845.1 of Diceros bicornis minor. Lineage (NCBI taxonomy): Eukaryota > Metazoa > Chordata > Mammalia > Perissodactyla > Rhinocerotidae > Diceros > Diceros bicornis. Next base: position 50,548,837 of record NC_080757.1, on the reverse strand, counting down.
CCTGTGGAGAAGATTTCTTGGAATCTCTCAGAATATTGTTACATGTGGGACTTTCTATGCCTGTTGACAGACTGGGCATAATGAGGTCACTCTTTAGTGAATTTTTCGTTGGGTATGAATTCAGCATTTTTTATCACTGGGTTTATTGAACGTGGACATCATAAACATAATTTGTTTCTTATATTGTTTGCTTTGTAACCACAAACATTCTAAAATAATTTTTAATGTTGAAAAGAGAAAACTGTGATACCCAAGGGTGGCATTAATAATGTGTCTGTGTGTATGTGTGTGTGTGCAGACTTTGAACAAGCAGAAAGGATAAGAGACACAGAAAGCCTGCACAAAACGGAGCTGGCTCGCTCTTCTCTCCCTGAAATGCAGAAGGCTCTGAGTGACATGGGCCTCTGGAGGATGCAGGTCTGTGCAATAGCGTGGCTCCGTTTCTTAAAGTTAAAACGTGGAAAGAAAACGCTTTTGGCCCTGTGAGTATCAGAGTACTGTTGTTTTGTAAGTGAGTTTCAAAAGAGGGTCAAACCAGAAGAGAATTTAAAACTAGAACACAATACGCAACATTCCTGCCAGAGGCAACAACATTCCTGCCGGAGGAGGCAACATCTGATTTTACTGATAGTGGGAATACCTGTCTGTTACCACTTGATTAGCTTTATCTACAGGTCTGCTTCGTTTTCATAGTTTGATAGCCTGGTGTTTATATAGCAATGCCTTTTAGTACTGTTGGCCCGCTAAAGTACAACTTCCAAAATTTTAGCACCTATAATCAAGGTGTAGAGTTGGCACTCGACAAATATTTGTGAAATATTTGACTGAATAAATAAAATTGCTATAGATTTATATGGTTATTTTTCTTTATTGGTAGACTATTGGTATTTGGAATTGCAATGTTCCCTTTGATTGTGGAAAAGATACTTTATGCTGTATTAAATGAAAAGAATGATTGGGAATTTAAACCTGAATTGTATTTCCTCTCTCCTGGACAACTTCCCCAAGACTCTCGTACCAGCCTTTTGATCATCAATAACACAGGTGAACAGAAAAACAAAATGTAAATCCAGAAATAAGTTATTTTTATTGTTACATAGCACATGTAAAGGGGAAAAAGCAAATCATGAGAAGAAAAATGTGTATTTAAACTTCATGTATAGAAAACAACTTTGAGGAGTAGTGCGTATTTGCTCTGATTTTGGAGATGGTGGGGAGGGTGGGACAAGATAGAAGGAACCCAAGTCACTATAGGAACGGAATAGAAGGACCCTGGTAGAGCAGGGCTGCCTATTTACCTGACTACCCTGAGCCGTTATGTGAGAGAGAAATAAACTTCTATATTGACTGAACCCCTCTATTTTTAGATCTCTTTGTCACTAGCAGCCTAACCTCCACTATAAATATTATACACACTGATTGACATGTAAAGATGGTATTTTTATACACTGTGCCCCTCCAACAGGATCTAGGAAGATTCCTTAAGAGGATTTGGAACCTGTGCTCTTGTTATCCTAAATGATGGGTAACTGGTTTTGTCTAACTGCTTATTTAACTTTGAAGAAGAAGCTTTTATGTTTCTGCCCAAGCTATTAAAATATATTCAGAGTAGGAGTCCTCTCTGGATGAGTTCTCCAACACATTCCAGTTTTCCATATACATTTGTGATTCAAGGTATAGAAGTCTCCTCTTTAAACAAAGGTTGTCTTTTCATTTCTGTTTCTCATTCTTGTGGTTTTCTATTTGGGTTTTGGAAAGTAGATTGTATTCACTCTCCTATCTCACTGAAAGCCTTGCTAATTGTGTATTTGACTTCCAAGATCTAGAATTGTTTCTTCACCTTTCAGCCTGTTGTTGTCTCACGTATGTATTTTCCTCTCTAATTACTCTGAGAACAATGTTCTTGTGTTAACTTATTTATTTTTTCTTCTCTGTGCTCAGTTGTTAGGTATTTTGTGATATAAGTTTGGAGTTTCTATGCCATCTTGTTTCTCTTTTCTCAAAATCTGACGATTATTGGTAAGATGTTCATATTTAAATTGGAGAATCCCTATTTGCCCAGGTGAATGTGGTCACCATTAGGGTATCTTACCTCAAGTAACTGGGGAGATGCAGTGGGACAAACACTGCCCCAGGGTACATGGAAAGCTTATTTTCTATGTGTACCTCCATATCCCACCTGGTGGAAATCCTAATTAGGATTCTAATCCCAGAGCCCCCTCTGAGTGTCCCCAGTATGAACTCCCATTTCAAAGTCCAAAAGAGCAAAAAATGAGAGTCCTCCTTTCTCTTTTCCTATTCCGTCCTGTCCTTCTGATTGCCTGGAGTTACTTTAGGTCCTGCCCTACTGTTATCTCCAGATACTGTCTCTTAGAAAGTAAATTGGGGGTCTTGTAGCCTGGAGACAACTACAGCTGCTGCCTGCTCTGTGTGGAACGCAGGGAGGGGCCTGTGGTCACCTTGTTCCAGGTGTGGTTGACCAGTCAGTGAGCCTGACTGTGGCTTCAGAGCCCGCTTTGCCCCTTGAATTTCTCCATTCTGAGTTCTGATATCCTGGAAATTGGTTTTATCTTTGCAATTGTTTGCTCCTATGTGCTCTAGGCTGTGGGTTTTTCTCAGCTCTTAGTTCTCTGTCAAACAATCTCATCTGCTTTCTTCCTTAGGGGCAAATCAGAAACTTCAGTCTGATAGTGGCACCTTTTTCGTTTCCCAGTTCCCAAGAAAAAATATATTTATGTACTATATATGTACGTAATACATATGTAAATATGTAAAGGTATATGTTATATATACATATATTTATTTTTATGTTATTTCAAAGAATAAGGGAGAGAGGAGAGTGTTATTATTGGCCATTTTAGGCTGGACAATCTGAAGTACTCCTCATATAATTATTGTATCTCCACAAACGTTTGAGTTCAAATGTATTTTTAAGCAAGAATCATAAAATAGAATTATCTTATTTTAATGGTCACGTGTTAACTTGCCTTAAACAGAATTTTAAAGCTAACTCATCACAGCATAAGATTCCATAAACTGAAGACGGTAGAGTGGTTTCTCTTTCAGGGGCCAATATTATTACTGTGGTGCCCAAAGAGACATGCCTGCACATAAGATTCTATAAATATTGACTGTTAAAAATTTGACACATATGTCCTTGCTTTTATATTGTCTTCTATTATTGATTTCATACTAGACTCAAATATTGAAGATTTTATACAGTCACTGAAGCATCAAAATATACTTTTGGAAGTAGATGACTTTGAAAATAGAAATGGCACTGATGACCTGTCATACAATGGAGCTATCATAGTTTCTGGTAAACAAAAGGTGTGTTTGCCTCTTGCTTCTTGTTTTGCTTTTATGAGAAAAAAAAGCCCCAAGACGTTAATAAAGTGCTACGTTTTAACTGTTTCAAAAACTGCGGAAAGTCAACCCAGGTAGTATACAGCAATACGATTCAAAAACATTTTGGGTCATTATTGAATAAATTGTGAAGTTTAAAGAAGTTTTTGTAAAATATTTCCTTTTTTTCTCTTCTATGATAATTTGTACTTTATTTTTTGTAATTTTTTAAAATGTGGAAATAATATTTCCGCATTTATTATACTTACACAGAAGTATATAGAACACATATGTACGTCTTCATTATTGCAAAGTGAATTAAAATATTAAGTGAACACTCACATTACCCATGTTATCACCATTCATGTTAAACAAAAGAACATTGCCAGCATCCCAGAAGCCCTCTGGTTGTTTTTCCTAATGATAAACCTCTCCCTCCCTCCAAAGTAACCACTATCTCACTTTTACGCTCCTCAGTTTCTTGCTTTTCTTTGTAGTTTTACCACTTACAATACTTCCCTAATCATGATAGTTTAGTTTTGCCTGTTTCTGACCTTCACAAGTGTACAACTTGTAATCATAAAATATGTTGTCTTTCTTGTCTACTTTTATTTTTATTTTTTCAAGTTTATTACTATTACTTTTTTATTGACATATAATTGACATATAACATTATATTAATTTCAGGTGTGCAACATAACATTTTCTATCTTAACTTTTGAATTAGATAATTTTTACATTTCAAAGTAGCTAAATGTAATTGCCTTATTCAGACTCAATAAAGTAATAGACCTTATAATTACTGACTCATATAGTTATGAATTTAAGGAATCCTATTCAATAACTAACTACCCAAATAATGTTTTCATGTATTGAGAAAAGACATTAAATACTTTAATAACCACATGAAATCTCTGAGAGAAAAGTGTTCTCAGTCTGCTATCTTAACATCTTTCAGTTTGGGTAAAAAAAGTGCAAGCAATAGAGATCCTTCCAGGATCATGACTATTGTAACTACATCATCAGTAAAACTCTGAGTCTTACTTACATTCCATTGAAAATTAGGGAGCCACATTAAATGAAAATACCTCTTTATTTCTTGCTACCAGGGAAATAAAAACAAAAACTAAAGCCTTTGAAGCTGCATCAGTGAATTCAGTTCTACCTAAACTAGGTACATCATAAAAAATGGAATCTCTTTGTGCCAACTGTAGGAAACTATGTTGTTTGTCAGTTGCTTTACTTGTTAGTTATCTAACATATTTATTACATGAACTATTGGTAATATTTAAGCAATACTGAGCCTCTTGATGAATATATAAACATTTTCATAAACATGAAGAACATAAATATTATCGTAGAAAGTGTGAAAATGCTTCATGGGCAGTGTAGCCATGAATATTTTATGAACCCCGTGCTTGTCTCTTATCCAGAAGATCATGGTTCCTTCGCTTGCTCACTGCAAACTGAGTGTGTCTCCTTGTCAGGGCTACTTTTAAATTCCGTTAGCTGAAATTTCCTCATCAGTAAAATGGAGACAAAATGATCTAAAATTAGTAATATTAATAAAAATTCATCTTGCCAACTGTGCTATCCACTGTACTAGGGTCTAATATACATTATCTCATTTGAACCTTATAATAACCCATTTATTACCCCCTTTCACAGATGAGGAAGCTCAGAAAGGTCAGTTAACTTGAAGATGGTCACACAGCTAGAATGTGGCACTGTTAGGATCTTCTATAGAAAAACTTTGTTCTTTAAGAACAAATTAACATTATTTATTTTATTTGCATTTGTTTGTTTTATATTAAGGATTATAGATTTTCAGTTGTGTGCAATACCAAGAGACTGCACTGTTTTCCTATCCTTATGAATATTATCAGCAATGGGTTACTTCGAATGTTTCATCATACACAATCTATTCGAATTGAGAGAAGATCATTTCATTTGGTAAGTATCAGATTTACTCATTCTGAATAACTAGGAATTTGACAAGAAACCCATGTATTCCCCTTTAGCTTTTAAATATTCATAATTGGTTGTTATCCTAAAAATTATTATTTTGTTCTAACATTTTAAACAGATTATATCTAACAAAATATGATTTTTTTCTTGTCAAGTTATTATCAGAGAATTCTCCTGGGGGAATACTTTTCAATATTATGTCATAGTCTCCTAGGGAATCTTCTGAAAAATTATGCACACTTGAGTGCAGAAGGAGAGAGAATGAGAGCGTGTGTGTACACTGTACTGGAAGTCAAGAGCACTTGGAACCCAGCTTTAGAATCTTATAAATCTAACATAACTTGTTAGTGGACCGTCCACTGACTAAATAGGCGATAGACTGACTGACATGAAGGAGAATTTGCCGGTTCTTGGGCTACCTGCTTTCTGATGAACTCCTTCACCTCCCGTGGTTGCTCTACATTGCAGGGGTGTCTCATACACACAGGCTGCATTTTCAGGATTCTATGTCTGCCAGCTACAGGCTGGGTTTAGGCAACTGGAAGCAGTGGTGGGAGCCAGGAGAACAGGAGGATTCCCCACCCGGGGCTCCAGTCACATCACTTCCTTCCTTTGTCCCTCTAGCTGAGAAGTGACAGTGGCTTCTCACTTCATCATCCTTGTTGGCTTCTCTGCCCTTTCCACCCATGTAACCATTACCACTGCCTGATTAATTTCTCTCTGTTTTAAGTGCTGAAGGTGGTTATGGTTTTCTGATTAGACCCTGACTGATATCCAAGAGGGACCTCTCAAAACTGACTCCAACTGTTTTAAGCCAGGAGGTTGGAAGAACAATAAACATGATTAGAAATGGAGCCATCAAAAAGGGAAGCCCATTTTGTGACAAAGGAGTCGAATTCAGTTTTGGCTTCACTGCATAAGTGGTGCTGGGGGTCCACGCAAGAGCAGATGGACGGAGTATACTTGAGAGGTCAGCAATGGAGACATGCATCTGTGAGTTGAAGCCACCACTGACCGTGTGAACAGGGAGAGCAAGGGATGGTTCAAGGGTAGTGGAAGGGAACTCTCCAGAAAGTGGAACCAGCTGGTAATAGAAAGAGATAGACGTTATCCCCACTTGGTCCTTTAGTTTCTTCATGTCATTACCTGTTTGCTCAGGATCAAAATGGATCAAGGCCCCATGGCTACACTCTTAGGAATCCCCAGTGGCACACATCTTTCCTCTCTCGGCCATTCTTATGAAGATGGTAATGCATTTTCCCACCTGGTGAAAAATTGGAATTTATAGGTGTAGCCTCCAAAGCCTTATATAAAGTTTGAGAATTGTAGAATTATTTTGAGATAGGCTATTGCATTGCTCTTCTGTAATTATATCCATGAAGCAGTCTTTGTACCCTACCTGAGCATAGTCCCAGCCTCAGGCAGACACCAATTTGGAGGTGGTGATTTGAAGTTCATCTTGAAGATGGGCTCAGTGGCATCGAGTTTTCTTTTTACGTCTATGCTTCAGAACACACCCACCCAGCTTCACATATCCATCACTAGGTTTGCTGAGAAAGATATGCTCATGCCTGAATAATTGTTCATCTAGGATTGCAATTTCTGAACTATTATTTTTTTGTATGGTGGTAAAAAATACATAACATAAAATTTACCATAACCATTTTTAAGTGTATAGTTTGGTAGGGTTGAATATATTCACATTATTATAAAACAGATCTCCACAACGTTTTCATCTTGCAGAACTAACACTCTATACCCATTAGCCAATAACTCCCTATTTCTCCCTCCCCACGCCCCCTGGCAATCACCATTCTACTTTCTGTTTCTATGAATTTGATTACTTTTGTTACCTCATAAAAGTAGAATCGTATAGTATTTGTCTTTTTGTGACTGGCTTGTTTCTGTCATCTATGTTGTGCTTTGTGACAGGATTTCCTTCCTTTTTAAGGCTGAATAATATTCCACTGTGTACACGTACTACATTTTGTTTATCTGTTCATCTGTCCATGGACATTTGGGTTGCTTCCACCTCTCAGCTATTGTGAATGGTGCTGCAAGGAACATGTGGGGGCAGATATCTCTGAGACCCTGTTTTCAGTTTTTGATATGTGCCCTGAAGTGGGTCCTGAGTTATTTTGTTAATTTTTTTTTTTTACTTCTGTTTTTTTCTAGGAGTTGAAGCCTCATGTTAAATGATTAGAAATCATTTTCCCTCCCACCTTCATGTGTAGATGTTGATGAACTAGATGTACACTTTTTATTTTGATTTTTCAATATTTCAAAAACCATATTCCTTTTTTTGTTTTTTTGTGAGGAAGATTGGCCCTGAGCTAACATCTGCCAATCCTCCTCTTTTTGCTGAGGAAGACTGGCCCTGGGCTAACATCCATACCCATCTTCCTCTACATTATATGGGACACCGCCACAGCATGGCTTGACAAGCGGTGCATCGGTGCGCGCCCGGGTTCCGAACCTGTGAACCCTGGGCCGCCGCAGCGGTGCACACGCACCCAACCGCTTGCGCCACCGGGCCGGCCTCTCAAAAACCACATTCTTTATGATTATTAGTATTCGTTTCATTTTTTAAAATATTCACTGGTTTAAAGTACCTTTTATATTTGCAGAATTATGTACTAATCTGGGCTGAGCTGCTGGAAGGCTCCTTTTTCTTATTTCTGGTTGTGTGCAGCATTTCTCCCTACATCGCCATGAGCAGTGTCAGCGATTACAAAGTAAGAAAAGAGAGAAAAAAGAAAAGGGACTTCAGGGACTTCTGTAATTGTATTTTGCATGCTATGTGTTCAAAATATTTTTCTGTGATAAAAACATTTAAACACACGTTTAATTTAGATAATGTGGTTAAGCATTATTTCTATCAAGTCAGAAAATTTACTTCTACAATAACAAAATGATTTTTACTTCAAAATTACAGGAAAGGTGCAATAATTTTGCAGGGACTCAAAGGGAGATATTATAAAACTTTTGACTATATTATTTCCTAACCACAAGGAGGAAATCATTGATGTTGAAATTGAGGACCAAATTTAAGACTTGAATTCCCCTATGTACTGTGGAGAATATGAATTTTTGTTATATTTGTGTTTGATTATGCTCTTTATCCAGGAAAAACAGTTAAATCAAATTTAGACAAGTCACCACAGTCACTCTCCCAGAGAGTATTTGGATAGTGGAGAATTTATTGTCCTTCAGGCTACAAAGTAACATTTCTTTTGAAGGAAATTAATGCCTTGAACATTTTGTGGTCTCCTTTTCTATTCATTTTTCATGAGCTAAAGTGGGGTTATGAATCAAACCTGTCAGATAAAACCATACTCATTTTCAAAATTGCCACTTATGGAATTGGCTCCTAAACAGTATGTGCATAATTAAAATTATAAAAAAAATAAAATTATTAGAAGATTAAAAAATATTAGAAGATTAAATTTATATTTATCTTTTAAAAAAACCTTTCAATGTGTTTGTTTTGGATTTGGATTTCAGTTGAATCTGTGTACCTCTTGTGTTTTTTCATCAGAAAAGAACGAAGTCCCAGCTATGGATTTCGGGCCTCTACGCGTCTGCTTACTGGTGTGGGCAGGCACTGGTGGATGTTACCTTCTTTGCTTTTATTCTCCTTTTAATGTACTTAATTTTCTATGTAGCAAACATAGCGCACATTTATCTCACAAGTCGAATTGTGTTTGCTTTGGTAAGTCACACGTTACATAGACAATATCTTATAATGTAATTCATAATAAATTTTAACATTGATATTTTATATAATTGAGACATTTTCATTTCTATTTTGTCATAAACAAAACAAAAAAAAACAGGAAAAGTACATGTGCAATAAAATACTTTAAAAATATTTGTAATTGAATTTTTCCCTCAGTTAATATTTCAGTTTTTGACTTTGATATCATTTGTATTATCTTCAGGTTGTAATTACGCTTGGTTATGCCATTTCCCTTATTTTCCTGACCTATGTGATATCGTTTATTTTTCGCAAGAGGACAAAACACAGTGGCCTTTGGGTATTTTGCTTCTCTTTTGTAAGTACATATACAAACAAATAAATAGAGAAATGGAGTTCTTTTTCAAACTTTCAATGTAACACTAAATATAGTCACTTTTGTCTTGAGCAATGGGGAAAATTAATATCTTAAAATTACACCATAGAAAGGAGAGGGAAGTGTAATATGTTACAATATTGCCTTTTCTTATTTTAATCCATAATAATTCAAAAATAGTTGGCAGCAAAGGAAAAAAGATATCCCATCATATGCAGATGTATTTCAATTTGAAATATACAGTGTTTCAGAGTCACATGTTTGATTCTCTGCTGTGGTCCTTTATTTGCTATAGTTTGTTCATATCACAATGAGAACATCTTAATCATCACATTAGTTTGCAAACCTACTAAAAAAGATGTTCTGCATTGTCTTGACTTTCCTTAGAAATAACAAAGTCAAATTGCTTCATTTGTTCATTTATTCACTTTGCAGCTGAGGAACTGTGCAAGAGGAATGCATAATTGATAATGCAGATTCTATTCTATATACATGGCAGAAGGCAGAATAGAATCTACATCTTATGTAAAAATGTATCATAAGTTGATGGTCAGTGCAGTAGTCCTTTTTGATCTTGGGTATATTTGGAAGGACAGTTTAGGCAATGTCTCTTCATCATTAAGTAAAGCCACAGTTAACAGTTAATTTGTTTCTAGAGTCCAATGGACTCCAGTACCTGCAAGGAGGTGACACTTCATGGATATCTTAGGCCCTTGTCTAATAAAGAAGCACCCTTCTAGCCCGTATTGCAGCCCAGTGGTGGAGGTATAGTAGCACATCTTCTTAGCACACTGAGCCATAGGGTATTTCCTTTGATGCTGTTTGAAATCCTATCTTGATCCAGTGGGTGAGAAAGGAGGAAAAAACGCCTACAAAAGCAGAAACTTAGAGGCAAGTAGAATAAGAGGAGTCGGCTAAGTTGACTAAAGGACTTAGAGTTATAAAAAAGAAGGAGATAGGAGAAAAAATAGAAGAACGTGTTGTCCTGGAAGCCAAGAGAAGAGAAATATGTAAACATGGACAATTGTGCGATACTTTTGCAGAGAGATTGTGGTGATTGTAAAATGAGAAGAGTCCTATGGATTTGCTATCTAAAATGCTTATTGTGCTCTTACTGAATACTTGATTATAAGTTATATGGTTCTATTCCCAATTGCTTTTTATATGTATATTACATATTCCTCAAAATTGTAAATTGACACAACATTCCCTTGTATAACAATCCTCAAAATATTATAGTTCTCTGACATAAAGACTTAGGAATCACACACACACGGAGTTTTGAATTCCAGCTTTGTCATTCCCTAACTGTGGTTTTGAGGCTATTGTCTAAGGTGTCTGGACCCTAGATTTCTCATATATAAAGGGAGGGATAATAAGAATAACCACATTATAGAGTAGTTGTAAGGATTTAAATAAGTAAGGCACGCTAAGTTCTAAATGCCTGGCATTTGTATAATATTCAGTGAATTTAGTAGTTATGATTCTTATTATTTTTATTATAATTAATACATTAATAAGATTCAGCAGAGATTCAAGTGCTCAATACACACTTGTTAACTGATAAATTGATCCTTAAAACAGAAAAATTTTAAATACACATTTCCCAGTATTCTAAAAGAAAATGAATCCATGCAATAAAAATGCACAATCTTGGAAAAATCATTTGTTTGGAATGGGGAAGAAATGCACCAGGGAGGACAATTAGAATGCTTTAGTCTAGGTGAGAGGCAATATGGATTCGTCTTTTTTATAACTGCTCATATACCTTTTCAATATTTACAGATTTTTATACATTAACAATATTGTTACCTTAGCTATAAAAAGTTAATTCCTCTCTTTATCCTGTTATCTTAGATTGCATTTAACCACTGTCAGGAAGTCTATTTGGTCATTTTAGCTTTCACCTTAATCTCCTGATTTTTTGATCTAAAAATTTTCTGTTGGGGAGCTAAAAGTCGTATATATTCTCAATAACAAATGCTCCTCTCTTCCCTTCTCCTTCTGGAAGGGGTGTATCTGCATATGGGGAAATTCTGATATATAGGATGAGAACACCAGCATCTTCAGTATTTTCTCACATATTAATGGACTGAGTGTGTCTGACATATATTTCAACTTGCCTTGTAGACCTCAATCATCATGTTTGGCATCGTTTCAATGAATCGAGCCGACTTACGTAGCTTGGTTCCTAGCATGGTATTAGTTCCCTCATCTACCTTGAGTGGATTTATAGCTTTTTTGGGAGAGGTAAGAAATGTTACCAATTGTGTTATTAATTTTGAATATGCAGCGTATTCAAGTGCTTTACCAAATCTATAAAGACAGAAAGTAGGCTGGTGGGTTCCTGGGGCTGGGTGGGAATGGGAGTGACAGCAAATGCATACCAGGTATCTCTTTGGGGTGACGTAAATGCTCTTAAGTGGAATTGTGGTGATGCTCTCACAACTCTGTACATTTACTAAAAATTCTTGAATTGTACACTTAAAATGGGTAAATTTTATAGCATGAAAATTTAACTTCAATAAAGCTGTTAAAAAAGCTTTGCCATATGCACTTTGCAAAATGTAAGCACTGTCAAATGCTATTCAAAACTAATGTCAGATTGAAAAAGGTGGCCTAGCTTGATGAGTATTCATTATTCACTGTGAGGATACACTCGTGTAGAATATTATTCATTCATTCAAAAATATATATTCAACACTATTCTTTGTTAGGCACTGTACTAGTAACTGGGGACGCCTGATGAACAAGATAGCACAGTCCTTCCTTTCACGGAGCTGAGTGGAGACAAAGACAGACCAGCCCCAAGCAAGTGAATGCCAGGGGTTTAAAGGTTACAAAGGAGAAGGCGAACTGCCAAGGGAGAGAGAGGAAGAACAGGTGATGTGCTCTGGAGAGTAGGGAATTCTTCTGGGGGAGCAGTGTTTCCACAGAGTCTTGAAGAATGAGTAAGAATTCATTAGCGGGAGAGTGGGGCAGGAGTAAGTGTGCTCTGCAGAGGAAAGCAGAGGCATTGAAACAGGAAAGACCAGCAGGTGTTAAATAAACTGAATGTGATTCAAACGGAAAAAGGTATATAATGAGAAGAGCAGAGCAGCTCAGTCAGGAACGTACTTTTTAGGGCCCTGCACCATCCTGGATGAAGAAAGCAGAGAGGACTCCCCTAATCGCTTGTGTTCTTGGGGTCCTGGGAAAGCCTTCCAGCTACAAAAGCACTTTTCCATTGGCTGAGCAATGCCTGGAATTCTCAATTGGAAATTCATTGCTTTGCTTAAAGCATTTCTCTCCCAAAATACAAGTAGACCTACAAGGTGAAGTACATTAACCTAGGTCTGTCACACATTACTTAGGAGGGATGAGTTACTTTTTGAATGCATTGATTGATGAAGAAATAATAACTGGATGGGACCAATTATTGTCATGGGAAATAGTCACCACTGGGGTAGGAAGGACCCTGTAAAGGCCTGTGAGGGGCATTTAGGACAGTTATTGTCAATCTCCAGAATTTTTCATGGTGCAGGCACCTCTCTCTGTCATGTGTTCAATATTTTCACCAAACATTAAACCAAAAGATTAAAAAAAAAAAAAAGAATTGGAAGAGAAGAACTGACATAGGATACCTGCTCATTGAGAGACAGTGAGAGTTGAGTAGGGCCCCCTCTCTTCTCTGCAGGCAATTGCTTGGGCACACAAGGGAGCCCAGCTTAATGAGGAAAATATTCAATATGCGAAATGCCATTTTATTTAAATGCAAATTGTAAAGCTGATGAATTTCCATTTAGCCATTTTTTTGTCTTTGCAGGGAGTCAACAAGCACCAAGATAATGTTCAAGACCCAAATTATGATCTAAGTGGAGTTGATTTTCTGTTATGCCTAATAGTAAGGACTTTCTACCTCACCATCTATTTTTTTGGATAGTTATCATTTACTATAATAACTATTTGATCTTGTCTGAAGTGTGCCAACTTCGAAAGTGTTTTTAATGTAATCTTAAATAAAGCAATTACATTCAGACATGATTCTAAATCCTAGAGTTACTTTTTATGTGCATGAATGGACTGTGTAAGTCCAGAATTCAATATAAAGTTAATTTTTCTTGTGTATTTATCCTTTTTTGCTGCCCCTTCCAAATTTGAGAGAGCTTGTAAAAAATACACATGCAATATGACTTAAATCCTTTGAATTAGAGATAAAAAAGCAAAAGTCGAATAATAAAAAGGAAAAGAAAAAAATGATTACATTGGTATATTTAGCCTGAAGAAAGCTATTGTCTTTGAATACAACGTGTCAGTATGTTGCTAGGTATAGGAGGAAATACAGACAGAAGTCCCTGCCCCCTTGGAGCTTATATTCTGATGGAGGAAGACAGATAATAAACTAAATACATAACAGATACTGTGTTAGATGGGTGGTCAGGAAAGACCTGGCTGAGAAACAAAGATCTGAAGGAAGTAGGCTCTCAGGGAAAGTTTGGGGATGAGCATTCCAATGGCAGGGGGCAAGAGTGCCCCTGGCTTATTCCAGGGTTAGCCAGGAGGCCAGTGTGGTTGTGGCCGAGTGACCAAAGGGGAGAGTGGCACTAGAGATGGTCACAGAAGTAATAGGGTAAAATGTAGGGTGGACAGAAGGGGTTGCAGAGAGCGTTCTGGGTCACTACAAGGACTCTGACTTGGAGTAATTGAGGAGTCATTGGAGGGTTTGAAGAAAAGCGATATCATCAAACTTACGTCTTAAGGACCTTGTGTTTTAAAAGAGTAGCCCTAGTGACTGTGTTGAGAATAGATGTTTGAGGCAAGAGGAGAAGAGGGAGACCAGGTAACAAGGTGCTGTAATATTACAATAAGAAATTATAATGACCCTGGCCTGGGGGGAGTGGCACAGCAAGGGTGAGAAGGAGCTGGGTTCTGGATACTTTCGAAGGTAGAGCAGATAGAATTTGCTGACAGACTGGATGTGGGTTGTGAGAGGAAGAAAGCAGGCAGGATCCACTAAGCTGGGTAGTCACTGTCTAGCTGGATTTCTCCCCCGATTTGTAAGAATGATTCATATCTGTGTTACCTGGAGACAAATGGCCACCAATATAATTTAAATGTTTAAAAAGTATTGTGATTTTATGCCTAAATATAACTGTTTTTCTTTGCTCCTAGCCTTACTTTCAGGCTTTGCTATTTGTTTTTGTTCTAAGATGCATGGAAATAAAGTGTGGAAAGAAAATAATGCGAAAGGATCCTGTTTTCAGGTTGGCATAAAACTTAATTTCATACTTAATATGGTATTTTAATATTCCTAGATAGTGTCTGTACTATCAACTTGTTAATGTGGATTCATATTTACAATGTAAACAGCATGGTGATTTTCACGATGGTCTGTGGGTTGCTGGCTTACTGCCAGGAAACAGGACTCTCAGGCAGAGTTCTGCCACTGACCAGTTGAGGGAAGCTTTCAAATTCCTCAGAAACTTAATGGGGGGGGGGTGCTGGTCTGGTGGCCTAACAATTAAGTTCATGCGCTCCTCTTCGGTGGCCCAGGGTTCACAGGTTTGGATCCTGGGCACGGACCTACGCACTGCTTATCAAGCCGTGCTGTGGCGGCATCCCACATAAAGTAGAGGAAGATGGGCATGGATGTTGGCCCAGGGCCCATCTTCCTCAGCAAAAAAGAGGAGGATTGGCAACAGATGGTAGCTTAGGACTAACCTTCCTGAAAAAAAAAAAATTAATGAGTACTCAAATATACCATTCTCCCATTGAAGATGATTATACATCCTTGAACAGAAGAGATGGGGTGGAAATGGTTGAGCAACATAGTTCAGAGTGCTTCACGAGTAGAGGGGCTCTAGACAGAGTGAACAGGGAAAGAAATTGAGGTGAATGTCGGATAGATTAAGATGGGCTCAGAGTGAACAGAGAAAATGTAGGTGACCTGATTTTTAAAGAAGCGGCAGGACTTGCTGACAAATTTGAAAGGGTCAAAGATGCAAACAAAGTTATGACAACACCACCAAGAAGAAGATTCTAGCTATCCGGTTGGAAGTTCTTGGCAAAAGCAGAAGCAATGTTCACACAGCCATCATCCTCACCAGTTTGTTGAAAGAAAGGCCAATGGTAAAACCAGAGGGAAACTGATTTTCAATGTATCTTTGACAACAAGAAAGCTACATGTCACACATTTCATTTTCTCCACAGAATTTCCCCCCAAAGTAGAAATGTTCGACCAAATCCAGAAGAACCTGTAGATGAAGATGAAGATGTTCAAGCAGAAAGAATAAGAACAGCAACTGCCCTGACCACTTCAAACTTAGAGGAGGTAGAAAAGCAAGTGACAAAGTGGATTTAATGGAAATATTCAAGAATTATCAAGAATAGAGGTTGATATGCTGGTTTTCATTTTGAAAGTTTGGATTTTGGTGCATTTTCGTAATATGTGTTTTCATAATCTTAAATATGCAGGCATTTCTTTGGAGTGTTGTGGAAGCTCAAAGAAGAACACAAAACATGATGGTTTTAGTCTTTTGAGAAAAATGGACTTTGATAAGTAGAGCTATAATTTCAAAACCAAAAATTTCATGAGTTGAGGAATTTATGTGAGACTTGTTATAAAATCCTTAAGATTTTAAGAATTATTCTTTTATTTGATTTAGATGTTACGATGTTTCCATGAGATTAGACACTTCTGTTCTGGGAAGGCCATGAGCCGCCTTCCATGAAACCATGCTGTTTTCTCAGTCCATTTAGAAGTAAGGAATATTATTGACATCAATGAATGCATGTTACATTTGAAACAAGCAATATGGATTACCCTCAACTCAAAATATGGTTTGGTTTAAGACATAGGGCAGGGAGGTTCCAGTAGGGAGAACATAGGACCGTAAAGTGTCTGAGTTTAAGAGAAAAATCACGTTGTCCTCTATTCCAGAAACCAGTCATAATTGCCAGCTGTCTACACAAAGAATATGCAGGCCGGAAGAAAAGTTGCTTTTCAAAGAGGAATAAGAAAATAGCAGCAAGAAACATCTCCTTCTGTGTTAAAAAAGGTTTGGAAGAATCACTTTTTTTATTTACCATTGTTTTTAAAAATATCAACTGAACATATATGTTATAGGCACCGTTGTAATTGCTGAAGCATTCATTCATTCATTCATTCAACAGATATATATATTTTTTTGTTGTTGTTCATTTGTTTGTTTTTTTGTTTTTTGAGTGTGCCAGGGACTGTTTTAGGCTCCGGAAATGTAATTATGAAAGAATCAGGCAAGTTCCTGTGTTCATGGATTTTACATCCTAAGAGGAGTTGATTAACAAAAAATAACTTATCAAGAAAAGTGTCAGATATCACATAGGCAAGTTCTGTGTGGAGCATTCAAATATGTGAAATGACGTGAGTGACTTAGGGCTGCGTTCACTGAGGGTGAGAGAAGGCCTTTCTTGAGCAGTGACGGCTAAGCCAAGATCTGGATGAGGGCAAGGTGGCAGCTATGTGAGCATGACAAGAGCACCCCAGGCAGAGGAAGCAGTGAGGGCAGGGACCAGGCATGAGGACGCCTTTGGAGTGGTTGAGGCACAAAGAGTCCAGTGGATGCATCTGCAGAGGGGAGGGATGAAGTTAAAGAGGTGAGCGGGACCAAAGACAGCTGAGAGTTTAGATTTCATACCAAATTAGGGGAATGCTACCGGAGGGTTTTTAGCAGGCTTTTTGTCACCATTTAATGTATATTTTGAAAAAATTACACATTGGCTATTGTTTGTTCATGAATTTGGGTGGCAGACAAGTTAAGAGGCTTTTATATCAGTTCAGACAAAAGAGGATGGTGGCTTGGACACAGGTGGTGGAATTTGGGGTGGAGAAAATGTCCCTGACTCCCCAAGTTTAGCAATCATTTATATGTGTACACAGCACACAAGCCATCTACTATCAAAACCAATCTGGGGACATTTTTAACTGAAAGAGTAATCTGGAAAAAAAAGACAGATGTATTGACACCAAATCCATAAGCTTTTCACTAACACTTATATAATTATAGGAGTTAAAGGACATGTTTTGATGACATGGATTACGTATATGTTATAACTTTCAAAATGGTGCTAAGTAAGGGGTGCACGTATCTCAGAAGGTCATTGGAGAAACAGGTTTATGTTAATCAATATTCGCTTCCAATATTAATAGTCAGTGTTCCTTTTTCAGGTGAAATTTTGGGATTGCTGGGACCCAATGGCGCCGGTAAAAGTTCATCTATTAGAATGATATCCGGAGTCACAAGGCCAACAGCTGGAGAGGTACTGAAAAATGAAGAAATGTTTCCATTCTTGAAATATAAATTTTGTGGTAAATATAGGCTATATCTTTGTAAGACTATACTTTTATATTAGTAGTTTACATAGTTTTTTTTACAATAAATATATGAAGTAATTTCCATATATTTCTTTGACGCTCAAAATTTTAGGCATTTATCAGCTATGTGTCAGTTTCTTGAGTAATCGTGTGATTGGAGAAGAGGATACATGTGTTTCTAAAACTGGTTTACTTTCTTAGGTGGAATTTCAAGGATGTAGTTCAGTTTTGGATCATCAGGTAGATGACACGGTCAAGTTCCTGGGGTACTGCCCTCAGGAGAACGTGCTGTGGCCCAACCTGACAGTGAGGGAACATCTGGAGGTGTTTGCTGCCGTGAAAGGGCTGAGGAAAGGGGACGCCTCCGCTGCCATTTCACGGTACAGAGAGGTCATGTGATTCTTTTGTGTCAAGAGGCAGGGAGGCTGTACCATTGACGGTGAACTCACTAATAAAGAATGGAGAGTGGAAATGATGTCTCCACCTTTTCAGAGTGTCAGTGGTAGAGCAGGGATGGGGGACAGGAGCTGTTTCCTGCATCCCTGATTGAGGGGTCGTTAAAAAAATATTGCATAAAATAATTGACAATGATGAGCAAATGAATAATCATCCATTTCAGTTCCAAATTCAGAATTCTAGTTATTCTTAAAATCTTTTTACGAGGTGAAGAATCTTTCATGTTCCAAAACAAAGTGCTGCTTCTTTTGATCAGTAGAGTTAGAGTTTTGAGAATAATAGTGCCAAGCTTCCCTCCAAAGCTGTTACTCTTCCGTGTGATTACATTTTCCCCAAATCCTCTCTTGATCTGATATTCTCGTCCTATTTTCCATCAGATTGGTGGATGCTTTCAAACTGCATGAGCAGCTGAATGTTCCAGTGCAGAAATTAACAGCAGGAGCCGCTAGAAAGGTATGTGTGGTGTGTGATGTTATTCTGATGTTATTCTGTGATGGTGGCAGCAACTAGGTGTGTTTCTCTGCATTTCAGTTGTGTTTTGTGCTGAGCATCCTGGGAAATTCACCTGTCTTGCTTCTGGATGAACCGTCTATAGGCATGGATCCAACAGGACAGCAGCAAATGTGGTGAGAATTATCATAACCCTCAGAGCCAGGAGGATAAACCTAATGTAAAAGTTGCATTTTTAAACTGATCTTGGAAAACCAAAACCGCTGGTTCCTAATTTAGTGGGGATAATCCATATTATTAGAAAAACAAGTATTTAACAAATAGATTCTCTAATGTTGCATCATATTCATGTAGTATTCACACTAAAAAAACAAAAAACCTCTAGGTATTTTGTCAGAGTTTTAAGTCTTGCAATTTGGAATGTATTTTAATTATTGAGATGTCTATAAGTTTCCTTAGAAACTATTAACTTTCTGACATAAATTCCCCATTTCCCTTTTTTCCTCCTTTTACCTAATCTGTCAAATTTATTTGTACAGTTTTTCTTAGTTTTAAATTCTTTTTACTTTCACATCTAGGACTTTCCATTTGGATTAATAAAACTCTCCAATCCAATTTTATATTTGTGACTGCCCAATATTTTCTCGACTTTTTAAAAGACTTGTGTTATGGAAATTTTGCACAAATGTGAAGAGAATCCTTTATGAACCCATTATACCCATCACCTAGTTTCAACAGTTACCCACGTAAGACCATCTATACCTCCACCCACTTCTCCCCACTCTCCAATTATTTTGAAGCAGATACTAGGTGGCATATGCTTTATTTATAAGTATTTGTTAGTATCTCCAAAAGATATGAAGTTTTCCTTTTCTTTTTTAACTTAACCAGAAGACCATTAGCATAACTAAAAATATGCAAAACTTTTCTTTATGTTATCAAAAATCTAGTCAGTATTCACACTTCCTGGTTTTTTTGAATTAGTATCTAAATATGATTCATAAACTGTATTTTATCTATAAAATTTCCCCTCTATCTTTCTTTTTTTCCTACCCTCTTTCTTTCAGTGGTGTTAATTTTTTGGCTTACTTTAGGCAAACGATCCAGAAAGCCGTTAGAAACACAGAGAGGGGCGCCCTCCTGACCACCCATTACCTGGCTGAGGCTGAGGCCTTGTGTGACCGCATGGCCATCATGGTGTCTGGAAGACTGAGGTAGGTGTCTTTCCAGAGCCTGCACTTGGCTCCCAAAATGAGATTCCCTATGAAAAGGGCAAAATCATGATGCGCACCTTGAGTTCTTCCTTTCCACTCCCTCAGTGGCATCCTTTCCCCTACATTTGAAATTTAAGAACAACATGAAAAAATTTAAGGAGTAATATTTTTCCCAACATGTTTTCCTTCTTGCCCACAGATGCATCGGCTCCATCCAACAACTGAAAAGCAAATTTGGCAAGGATTACATTCTAGAACTGAAAGTAAAGGATGCTTCTCAAGTGACTTTGGTGCACATCGAGGTTCTGAAGCTTTTCCCACAGGCCGCACAGAGGGAAAGGTGAAAGGAGCTTTCGATGATGAAGAAATCTGTTGGCTTTATGCACTCAGTGGTTCTTTTTCTGCTCTGTGAGACTTTCAGGGTTATTTGACTTTATAATAAAGTTAGGGACCTCAAAAACTGATTTGTTGAGTTTTCCAGATTATAGGAGATTTGGGAGCTACCCAGGAAGCTGTCCCCACCTTCACTGCCCCTGCCCCCAGGGAGGCTTGGGGACACCCTGTGTGGGCCTTCTCAGCCATCCAAGACTGGTCCCTAGCCCTGGAGGGGGACTTGTAAAAATTAGGAGAAGGAACGTCTGATAACTCAGATCTACACAGGACTGCTGCCAAGCCCATGACCCCCATGCCCCCCAGGCCTCCCTGTAAATATAAAAAAGATGTAAATATTTATAATTTAAAAGATGCAACTATTTAGAGTGAATCTTCCTCATGTGAAACAAACAGCAATTGAGATAATTAAAGAGTCTCCCTTTAATGGAGTTTTCATGCCTCAAAATGGAGAATAGAAAGGGGTAGGATGTGTGCATGCATATACGTATGTGTGTGTTTGTGTATGTCTGTGTGTTACTGGGGAGGAGGGCCAGGGAGTAGAGCAGGAACTAAATTTGAAATTCCTTGGAGGGATAAGCACAGCAAAGACGCAGGACATAACAACTGGGATTTTTATTTTAGCACAGTGTGAATGTAATGGAATTACCTTAGGTATATGCCCGGACATGTAACTCAGTCCTATTCCCGGACCCTCGGTGTCACAAATCCAAGAAGCGGCTTTGATACAGGTGGAAAGGTCATGACTAGTAAGACTGGAGGAGCAGGGAGTGAGCTGAAGAGGGCCACTCCCGGAGGTCTGGGCAGCTTTAGGGCTACTTGGGGCAATCAGACTTCTGTTTGGGGTTGTCGGGGAGGAAAAATTTTCCTTTACCCTTCTAGGTTCTTTTGCCTGGCGTAATAATTAAACTGACATAAGAGAGATTAACAGGAGAAAAACAAATTTTAATTTTGTATGTACAGGAGCCCCACAAATATGTGGGAGGCTTCCCGACAGTCAGGCAATTGAGGCTTATATGCCACTCTGAGCTAAGAAGAAGGGAGTAGGGGTCTGGGGCTTCAAAGAGAAGGAAGACAGTTCTCAAGCAGATGGGAAGAGCAAATGCTTGGTAAACAAATGTTTGCCACGCCAAGCAGAGACAATGGGACACAGAGAGGACTTTGAACAAATCAGGCCCTGCTGAGCTCCCCCAGCTTCCCCCAGCTAGCCCACACTCTGTAGTCATCTCTGGTGGTAGCTCTCTACCTGGACCAGGCCGTCTATCTAAATTCTTGTAGGCAGTTGAGGGGGAAGTAAAAAGCTCTTCCTGAGTCTTTTGGGCCTTTATTGTGTTCAGCTCAAAATAATCAGCATGCCAAAGTGGCGCATTCTGGGGACGTTTGTTCTGAACCCATTGAAGGTCATATAGCCAGAAGTAGCACGTGGAAACAAGATGCCAAAAATCAGTTCTGGCTCTTCCTCTCCTCAGAGGTCAGGGAAGTTTTTAGTTAAAGCCTTTTGAATCCCTCCACTATTATGTCCCTCTCTCCCAACCTCATCTCTCCCTTTGCTTAGCTTTCTGGTGACAAGGATGAAATATTAGGTTAGAATTAGTTCCAACCTAAATTGAACTACTCAGAGGGATTAGTTCAGAAGATCTGTATTCAACAAGAAAAACGTTTGCATAAACTGAGCATGAATGTAATTATGCTGGATCATTTCTAGAACTATCTCCAAAAGCCAGCTACCGAAGCCATTTTAAGACTTGTCCATTGATAAATTATTTTATTTATTTCATATGTAAGCCAGACATTAATTTGCATTACTTTTATTTTAAAAAGGAAATTGCTGATAATATCAGTATTTATTTTGATGGTCATTTTTTTTTTTTTAATAATTATTTATTTATTTATTTTTTTTCCCCCAAAGCCCCAGTAGATAGTTGTATATCATAGTTGCACATCCTTCTAGTTGCTGTATGTGGGACGCGGCCTCAGCATGGCTGGAGAAGCGGTGTGTCGGTGCACGCCCGGGATCCGAACCCGGGCCACCAACAGCGGAGTGCGCGCACTTAACCGCTAAGCCAAGGGGCCGGCCCTTGATGGTCATTTTTTTCCCCTTGAAACTCAAGGTCAATTATGATATTTTCCTATTCCCAGGTATTCCTCCTTCTTGGCCTATAAACTGCCCGTGGCGGATGTTCACCCTCTATCTCAGGCCTTTAACAAATTAGAGGCAGGTAAGAATGACCATTTTTTAAAGAAAACTTTTGAAGAATAAATTCAGACTTAGATAATAATTTAATTGGGAGATAATTGTGTAATAAATTTTAAAAGTAGGCCCTGGAGGGTAGGATTTTAAGAATTTTAATGGTAGGTAATGGTAGAATTTAACCCCAACTTTGGATAATCCAGCTCTCTGGAAAGTGGTTAATCTCCAGTGCAGAGACCAAAGCTGCAGGAAACACACAACTGTGCTGATTGGTTTTACTGTGAATTCATGACATGAACCTCAGACAGCCCCTTAGTCCAGCCTGCTTTGCTTCCATTCGCACCAAATGTCCTAACATTACTTCACTTCTCCTCTTACATATCCTTCTCCTTCCCGCTTTTCTCCCTCAGTTGATGCCCTTGCTTTGTATTTCACTGATAAAATAAAGGCAAGAGAAAACCTCCCTGCGGTGCTGTGTTCTGCCTTCCTGTTAACAATGATGAACTGTCTGTGTCTCTAGCTAAGGCCGTCCGCTGCATTGTGCATAACTCCTCTTGCCGCTTAAAATTGTCCATTCCCTCTTTTCATCATCTTTTTCCCACTTTCAAATGGGTCATTCTCAACAGCAGACCATCATGTGTAATTTCTCAACACAGCATGGTGGCACAGAGCTCAAAGGAGTGCCAGGCTCTCTGGGGTCCTGTCCCAGCACAGCTGCTGACCGGCTAGGAAACGCTGGGTAAAGCCACATAATCCCTGCATGTCTAGATGGCTCACCTGTAAAAAGAGGGATAAGATCAGCACCCACGTGGCAGGGTTGTTAGGAGGATTTAATGAGTTCGTTTGTGAAAGCCTAGAACAGTGCCAGCTCATTGTGTTTGAGATAATATAAATCTCCGGTTCACGCCTTCCCCTCCAGACACCCTGACTTCCTGGCTCTTCCTAAATGTTGCAGACATGCATACTCTGCCTCGGGACTCTGCATTTGCTAATTCTTCCTGGAATTCTACTTTCTAAATATCCGGTTGACTTCCTCACTTCTTTCAGGTTTCTGCTCAATTATTGCCTTATTGCTGTGGCCTTCTCTAACCGTCTTGTACCAAGTGCCAGCACTTCCTGTTTTCTTTACCTGATTTATTGTTTCTCCGTAGTAGCTATCAACATTTACTTTATTATATATTTAAGTGCTTATTTATTTAATGTCCATGTTCCTCACACTAGAATGCCAACTACACGAAGGCAGGGGTTTTGTTTCCGCCTGTTTTCTTTACTGCTCTATCTCTGGCACCTAAGGGTGGCTCACACATGGAAGATTCTCAATGTATAAATGGTGAACTCTGGGCGTGTGAATATGTGAATCTGGTGACTACTGTCATGCAGAGTTCCTGGTGGGGAAGCCCAGGAGAGAGCTGGTACGGCAGATGAACTGGCTGAAACAGTTACGTGGAAGGATCAGGTCCTTTTAAAGGGGATGGAATGGGATTGAAAGAATACGTATATCAATCAATTATGCAGTTCCTCAAGAAACTTACGTATCTCCCCAAGATACATATACTAAGTTATAAAAGACATTATCAAAATGTAATGTGAGAAAATTCTAATATCAAGATTAATTTAAAATGTATTTGTATTAACTCTATGACTTTTCATGATTTCATTCTTTCACCAAGCATTTGCTTATTCATTTGCTATATTCCTGTATCACTGATTTGCATTTTTATTTTTTATGACTTTGAAAAAATTCTTGGTAATAAATTAAAAGCATCTGCTACTAGTCTTTTTTTTTTTTTTTTTTTCCCAGTGAAACGTAACTTTAACCTGGAAGAATACAGCCTCTCTCAGTGCACACTGGAAAAAGTAAGTCAGCTTTCATGGTTTCATATCATCCCTGTGAATTTCACATGAAAGTAACTGCATTTTTCTTGTTTATTTGGAAGACAATCAACAACTTGATAATTCTTTTTCGTTCTTCTTTACCTCCTATATAGGTGTTCCTGGAGCTTTCTAAGGAGCAGGAGCTGGGAAATTTTGATGAGGAAGTTGACACAACCATGAGATGGAAACTCCTCCCTCATTCAGACGACCCTTAAAACCTCAAGCCTAACCATTCTTTGTTGATGTCATATAAGCTTCGTTGTATGTACTAATCAGCAGTATGTATAATTTTAAAAATCATCAACATCAATATTAGGTTTATTTTGTATATTTAGTTAATCAATGAATAAGTTTTAAAATTATTCCTCCCCTCAAATTTAGGGGTGATAGAAAATCTGGCGATAAAGGTAATACAAAATATTAAGATACCTGAAAAGCCAAGCACTGGGTGTTGTGGAAATAATACCACAAACTTGCAATTTTTAAAAATATAGTCTTTTAGAAATATGATATTTACTAAAAAATTCCCTTGCTGAAATATGTGAGGGATATATTTAACAGCCAGAAGCTGCGTGATCGCTGCATGCCAGTATGTGATACACTGGGTTTATGAGCTTGCTTTAATACATAAGCACAACCCAAGAGTCTTCCTCTGAAACCTTTTCAGAAATTGTTTTAAAATTCACGGGGTCTGGAGTCCCTTGAACTGGATGAACAAGCATGTGCATTGGAAGAGCAGTTCAAATAGACTTATTGAAAACAATGCGAGTCATAGCAGCATTGGTTCAGATTTTTAAAATTTGAATACATTATATTGAGTTCTTACGATTGTGGGGGATGCTGATTTCCCTCATCAATAGTTTTCTGTGTATTTACTGCTATTTTAGATCATGCCCCTCTTATATGCGTGTATGCACATGTGTGTATATCTATATACACACACACGTGTGGGTATCTTTTGTATTCCTCAATTTAAAAAATCTATCAGCTTTACATATTATTTTATTTTTTTCCTTAAGCCATAGCTATTTCATTTTGAATATTACCAGAAAATTTTTTGAAGACCAAGCAGTATTCTTGCTGCTTTTTTTGGGAGATGTGTTATATAACTTAAAAAAAAATTGTTACACTCATTGAAGAAAATTGTATAATGTAGAAAAATATAGAGATTGAATAAAACTGAATAAAAGAATCACTACAATTTCTCCATACCAAAAGAAAATCAACTATTTCCCTTTTCCTTAGTGCATTTTTTACATAGTTGGAATTATTATAGTACATATAATTTCCTCATTAAATATATATGCATATTTGCTGATATAACATTGAAGTTGTTTTAATTTACTTTTAAACTTATGGGGAATTTGTAGCTTTATATTTGCGTTTTATTTTGTGTTAATTATTTGTATCTTTTGTTCATTTATTTTTGTGTTTTAGTCTTTTTCTTATCTATTTTATAGGCTTTTTTATATAATTAAATATTTTATCTGTATATTTTACATATATCATAATTATATCTGGAGTATTGTATTTCCAAATCTATGATGAATCACCTATAGTTTACTGTTTACTCAGGAGCTTTTAGTGTCCTACAAAATAAATCTATATCATAGTGAGAGTAGAATTTAAATTATTTCTAAAACTCAAGCAATAAATTCTCCTGTCTTGCTCAAATGTGTAACATCACAACATACATAACCATTTCACATAACAATATGATGAAATCTTCGCTTGTATTCTTTATAAATTATAAATTTTCTTAACTGTTATAGAAATCTGTTTAGAAAGTACTGAATAACCAATATCAGATGTGGTATGAATATTTTAAAATGTTAAACTAGACATAGTTTGCTAAAACCAATATAATATGGTTACTTTTGAAGCTATTAACTTGGGTATTTATTAGGATTGTGTTCAAGAGCAAATGAATGGGTATGAAAAGAGATGGAGATGAGAATAAAACAAAGGAAGCCGTTTAAAAAAAAGGAAGACAGATCTGTGCTGGTTTTGTTCTCTATTTTCCTAACATACCCCTTCCAGAGAAGGCTGACCACTGTGGACTGCATCACCAGTTCCCTTCATTGATGGTTGGCTTCCAGTTGGGTTTGACCAATCCAAGAGGAAGTAGCAACAGGAGGTGGGAGGGTGGAAGAAGAGAGAGGTCAGAGGATTTCTTCCCTTTACCCCCTGTTTTGGTTCCAGATCTCAAGCCGTAGACATATCCTTGCAGGCTTATAGCCTTTGCCCTGCTCCAGTTACACCCACCTGCTTCTGCCCGCCCCCCCCACCCCATACTGTTGACCCCAGGAGTGTCTCACTCTTTCCTAGTCCACACTCAGCCTCCAGGAATTCATCGTAATTACCATTTAAGTGTTTTTTTTCCTACGAATTTGTGACTCTAGTGGCTTCTGCTCCAGATAAGCTAATCCTGGCTGCAATTCTCCGCATTCACTTCTATAAAAGAATAAGATATATATTGGTTTCTGCCCCTGGTTCCTTCTAATATTGGGTCTTTGACCTTGGTTCCTGGCACAGAGCTCCTAAGAGTCTTGGGATTTCCTGGGTGATAGGAGCATTTTCTGTTCTAATGAGATAACTCTGGTGGGCTCCTGGATTGGGGCTGTCACCAGAAAGACCAAGCCGTGACTAGAAGTTTGGTACTTTCAACCCCACTTCCCATTCTCTGGAGATGGGAGAAGGGTTGGAAATTGAATTAATAATTGATCATGCCTAACTGATGAAGCCTCCATAAAAATCCCAAAAGTACTAGGTTTAGAGAGCTTCCAGATTGGCAAACACATCCACGTGCCGGGAGGGTGGTGCAGCCCAATCCCACAGGGACCAAAGCTCCTGTGCTCAGGACCCCTTCCAGACCTCGCCCTATGTATCTCTTCATTTGGCTATTCATCCGAATCCTTTATCGTACTCTTTATTATATAATAAACAGTAAATATGAGTAAATGTTCTCGAGTTCTGTGAGCTGTCCTAGCAAATTGTTGAACCCAAGGAGGGGGTGATGGGACTCCCAATTTACAGCCAGTTGGTCAGAAGCACAGGTGACAACCTGGGACTTGTGATTGCTGTCTGAAGTGGGAGCTGTTTTGTGGGACTGAGCCCTTAACTTGTGGGATCTGATACTAACTCCATATAGATAGTGTCAGAACTAAATTGAATTGTAGGACACCCAGCTGGTGTTGGAGAATTGGTCAGTATAGGAAAAAACCCCACACATTTGGTGGCCAGAAGTGAAGTGTGAGAGCAAAGGAAAACATAGTGTGTTTTTCCTAGACATCTAGCGTCAGTGAAGTGGGATTTGCCTGAATGGCTCTGGCTCACGGAAACATGGTTTGGGAAGAGAAAGAATGAAAGGGCAGAGTGTGAGGAACCGTTGCTGCCTGGATGGCTACTTCATCACTCGTGGAGTAAACTGCAGCTATGCTTCGATCAGTTGCTAAAGGTAAAGGTTAACAGCAGAATTAGAGATGAGAGTAGACCCAGCTCCTGAGGAACTGGCTCACTGGGTACATAAGAAAATGCAAAATAACATAAAGTACGCTAAACATAGAGTCTCTTGGTTATTGTTATTTGTAATAGCTAAAACGAGGGAAAGTGCTGGGTGGGAACTTGATGCTGGACTAAGCTCAGATTTGAATCAGTCTGAACTTTGGCCACTAACGTCAAAGCTGCCCACAATGGGAAAAATCATGCCAAGAAAGTACCTTGAAGGCCTCTGGTCACCAAAAAAGTAGTCAGTGTGGTGAAGCATAAAACCAAGAAACTACTGAAACCAGGGGGTACAGTGTGAAGGAGTTGCCGCATTGTGTGGATGGGTATCATCAGCTGCCTGAGGAACCTTTACTAAAATGGATTGTGAGAGTGACTAATCTGGGGGCTGTGTCTTTGGTTTTGAATGTTGCAGAAGGAAGAGCGTGTTTGGGTTGATACCGGGCCCACAGTTCGCTGCTGAACAATTACAGATGGCTTTAAGTGATCCAGACACACAGAGGTTATTCCTGAGGGAACGGTCTGCCTGGTGGACTGGATAACAGCCACCGTCAAGTGTGTTTATCCTGAGAAGGGAGACTGCCCAATTCCCCCTGTAAATGCCAAGCAGAACACCTCAGATGAAGCAGCTGATCTGCTTCACGTGCAAGCCATGAGGGATTGGCTTTATCATGACTGAGATATTCACCCACTGAATATGCCGGTTGCCAGGTTATGGTAAATTCTGTGATTAAGGGGGCCCGTTTTACATGGGCACCGCATGTGACGTTACTCTTGCAAAATGAAACAGTCTGAGAAGTTTTATCAGGTTGCTGTCTCAGCTTCCCTCTATGGATATTATTGACAACAGGGTGTCTGACTGCACACCCAGCTGTGCAAGCAGTGTGGGATAAGTAGTAGAGAGGCTGAAGAAAAGACCCAGAGACAGTGTACGAGACATAAATGTTGATTGGGACTTACATACAGAGAGTGTCCAGGAGTGGCTGTTTGAGTGAAAGTGTGCACCTGCACCAGCTACGGTGAACAGAGCAGGAGTTGCTTAAGTAGGCAGGGGAACAAAAGCTACAGGCTTGCCAAGAAGGACTGTCCCTGCATGACCAGCATTCCAAGGACCAGTAGCTCATGTGGAGGGGCTCTGTGTTCCTCCAAGACGTGATGTTCTTTCTGAATCGTTGCAATACTAGATGGTTGACATCATGCCCAGAAGGAGGCCAGAAGGACACATGGTTGCTATAGGGCACGTAGTCTATTGCCAGACAAGTGTGACGCTACACAAGGTCACTAAAGTAATTAAAAATAAAATGGGGAGAGACAGAGAGGAGAGTCAAGGGACTGGTCTCAGCAAGGTTGAAGTCTTTAGATGGAGTGATATTGTGATTTATAATAAGACATATATATGTTTGGTTTTCATCTTTGTGTCTGGCACAGATCTCCTAAAACCCTTGGAATTTCCTAAGAGATGAGAGCAACAAAGGTGTCTCTTGTTAAGTTAATGACGTGAGTTTTGGACCCACCTAAGGAGAGGGGCTAGTTGCCAGGAGAACCAACCCTGTGATTAGAGGGTTGGAACTATCCAGGGAGGGGAGAGGGCCTGGAAGTTCAATGGATTGCCAATGGCCAATGATTTAATCAATCATGCCTGTGTAGTAAAGCCTCCATAAAAACCCAAAAGGACGGGGTTCAGAGAACTTCCAGGCTGGTGAACTCGTGGAGATGCGGGGGGGAGTGGTGCATTCAGAGAAAGCGTGAAACTGTGTGTCCCTTTCCCCATACTTTGTCCCATGCATCTCCTCCATCTGGCTGTTCCTGAGTTATATTCTTTTATAATAAACCGGTAATCTGGTAAGTAAAATGTTTCTCTGAGTTCTGTGAGCCACTCTAGCAAATTAATCGAACCTGAGGAGGGGGTTGTGGGAATGTCTGATTTATAGCCAATTGGTAGGAAGTATAGGTAACAACCTGGGCTTACCATTGGCATCTGAACTGTGGATTTTGGGACTGAGCCCTTAACATGTGGGACCTGATACTATTTCTGGGTAGATAGCATCAGTATTGAGTTGAATTGTAGGACACCCAGCTGGTGTCTGAGAAATTGCTTGTGGGTTTGGGGAACCCCCATCATTGGAATTGGTACAAGAAACTATTTACATGGTTATGGAGAAATTAGATGGAGGTGGCAGATATTGATGGTGTTGAAACAAAGGTGTTGATGTAGCACTATCAAAGGTTGGGTGGATCAGTGGGACTCCCTGCTGGTCCCCCAACATTAGAAGGCCCCAAACAAGCCCACTCCATTTACCCCAGTTTAGAGGAATTTAAAAAGCCAGAAGGCAAAAATTACAATGAGAAACCCCACCTAGAATTGCCTAAGGTATAGGTTAAGCAGATTAATCAAGGTAAATATTGAAGGAGAGGCCAGGGTCTTCTGGCTCAACCTGACGGGAACCCAAGGCCATATGCACATGTGTGGATAAAATGGCCAGGTTGGGGTGGAAGGAGAGAGACTTTTCTGGGACTCCTCGACACAGGAGCCCAATGCTCTGTGATTTGAAAACTGTTGGTGATGTCTTAATGGCAGCTAAATTTAGATTGGGAGGAAATGAAGATGCAAAGGTTAATGGGATTAAGGTGAAAGTTTAGATGACAATTGGGATTTTTGAACAAACTTTATATGGGGTAGTCGGGTCTTCTTTACCTGAACTTATCATTGGGATGAATATTATGTCCAAGCAGAGATGGTTTCCCCTACCTAGTATTGTAAAGAGAAGGCATGAAAGTCCGCCTTCAGGCCAGTCTTAGTTGGACATGCTAAATGGGAACCACTAGTTCTGTCTGAACCCACACAGGTGGTTAACTTAAAACGATATGGAATTGGGCCAGCCCTGTGGCTTAGCGGTTAAGTGCGTGCACTCCGCTACTGGCGGCCCAGGTTCGGATACCGGGCGCGCACCGATGCACCACTTGTTGGGCCATGCTGAGGCAGCGTCCCCCATACAGCAACTAGAAGGATGTGCAGCTATGACATACGCTATCTACTGGGGCTTTGGGGGGAAAAAAGGAGGAGGATTGGCAATAGATGTTAGCTCAGAGCCGGTCTTCCTCAGCAAAAAGAGGAGGATTAGCACGGATGTTAGCTCAGGGCTGATCTTCCTCACACACACACAGAAAAAACAACCAATATGGAATACCTGGTGGGCAGAAAGAGATCACCACTTCAATGACATGTTAGAAGCTGGAGTGCTGGTACCGATGAATTCTCTGTACAATAGCCCCGTGTGGCCTGTGAAAAAGGCTTATAGCTTGTGGACACTAACAGGAGACTATTGAGGCTTAAATAAAGTTGCACCGCCCATAGCCTCAGTAGTTCCAGACATGGTTTGGACGATACGAAAAAATGTAACAGTCTAAAGGAGACCGGCACTCAGTTTTTTCAAATGCTTTCTTCTCTATCTCAGTCTTGGAGAGGAGCTGTCTGGCCGCATGCCCAGTTGGGTGAGCAGGGTGGGATAGGTTGGGGAGAGACCAAAGAAAAGAGCCGGAGTTGGAGAACAAGACATACAGGTTTATTGGGAGTTACTTACAGGGACGTCCAGTAGCGGCCGGCTGGACAGCAATGTGCACCTGCATCCGCTGGTGGGTAGGGGGTTGCATATATAGGCAGGGGACACAAAGGCTATATGCTTGCCAAGAGGGGTTGTCCCTGGTATGACCAGCGTTCCCAGGAACTGTAGCTCATGTGGAGGGGCTCTGTGTCCCTTTAAGATGTGATGTTCTTTGAGTGAGATAAGGTAAGATCCGGGCTAGCCAGGCTCTGGATTGTTACAAATCCCAGCAGCTGGGCGTCCAGCTCAGAAGGGAGCCAGAAGGACACATGGTTGCGATGGGCTTGTGGGCTTTTGCTGAGCAAGCAAAGCCCAGGCCCTACAGGAGCCAACTGCAGTTCACTTTCACATGGGAAGGATCCCCTCTTACATTGACCGTGCTGCCTTGGGGTTGTCTAAACTCACCAGCTTACTGTCATAATTCGGTCAGAAGGGATTTGGACTTGACACAGGTCTCCAGTGTAATAATACACCATATATGATGATGTATGATGTGTTGGAAACTGAACAGCAGGCTAGGACTAATTTGAATGCAATGGCTTGCATAACCAACCAAGGCTGGTTAATAAATTCAGCAAAGCTCCAAGGACCTGCCCTAACGCTAAAACTGTTAGGAATAATCTGGCCAGGAGCCACCTGGAATATTCCACAAGTGACTAAAAATAAATTGCTTTTGCTACCCATCCCTAGGACCAAACAGGGAGCCCAGCATTTGGTTGGTTTATTCGGGTTTGGGGAAACGCATATCCACATCTGGGAATACTGCCAGCTCCTATACATAAGACTACCTGAAAGAAAGCTGTATTTGAGTGACCCCAAAAAAGTGTGCCATGACTGAATTATAAAAAGCAGTTTCAATGCCTTTGGGTCCTTATGATCCAGATTTCAGGGCTGTGGTTTGCCCTGAAAACTTAATCTCTGACGAGTCCAAGAAACATCATCGATTTTCAATTTGCTTAGCTTTTTCTTGTTGTTAGAAAGGAAATGATGACTTCCAAGCTCTTTATATGTCAGAGGTGAGGGAATTGACTTTTAAATTTTATTGATCTTTAATGAATTAACATTTAAATTTAAATACCCTCCTGGAGCTGGTGGCTACCATATTGGACAGGGCACTTTTAAAGTTAATCAGTATTTCCGTCCTCCTTAAACTATAAGATTTCAAGAGAACCTGGTTCTGATGACGCCTCTCTCTTCTCCCATATGATTGCTGTTTGATATTTTAGTCTTCATTGTGTTTAACAATCCCGCCCCACACAAATTAGTCATTGTCATCATTATTTTCCACCATCAATATTTATTTAGTTTAGCAATATATTTATTAGTTTCTAGCACCCAACTACTTCCTTCCGGTTAGTTTCCTTCTTCTGGAAGGATTTCTATCTATTAGCAGTTCTTTCAGAGATATCTATAAAAGAGAAGTCCCAGATTTTGTTTAAAAGATGTATCTATTTTATCCTTACCCATGAATTATATTTTAGCTGGTGTATCAATCAGCTTTTGCCAAACCACCCCAAAACTTACTGGCTTAAAATAGCAATCCTATTTTAGCTTTGTTTTCTTGTTTCATTTTCTGGCATCTGAATATTTATTTTTCTTTGAATTTGATCTCCACTTTTGTTATATTTTATGCATCCACTTTATGTCTTTGTTGAGAAAGCAAACACACCAGCATAGTCCAACAACTGGTAGAAATCTTGCTATTGTCTTTTAAAATCACACTGTGTGCTATTTTGTTCCAATGATTAATAAAAGTCAACTGGCCCCACATTTTCTTCAGCTTTTTAAGTTTACACTGACTTGAAACAGAAAACTGGCAGAAGATACTCCTAGGGTGGAGTTAGAAGGGTAATGATTGTAGATTGTCAACAATACTTTTAGGTGACAGAATATATTTTTGTTTGGAGTTCTCATTGAATATTTTACTAAAAAGCTGAGCATCTGAGCTTCTTATCTAATAGTCAGTAAATAATTTCCATGAAGAAAAAACGCTCATGCAAAATTTAAGATCTATGAATTCAATCAAACATCTGAAAAACAAATATAGAAAAGATTAGTAGCCAAAAATGTTGTGAATGAGGCCTGAATTTCCTAGTTTATAAGAGAGAAGGAAATGAGATTCCCATTTTCCATTTAGGCATTCTGCACTGGCATCTACCATAACATCCACCATAACAAATAAACTCACTTTTTGCATACTGCCCTGAGATATTCCCCCACTGCCAACAAAAGTTGAGAAGAAATTCAATGGCGGTATTGCTTAGTTCTTTAAAACCCAATAAGCTGTGTGCGGCAGCTTCTGTAAAATCTACCTAGAGCTTGTAAAATGATGTGATTATAATTGATGGTGATGTTCGAGGAGCCACAAGCTTAACAGTTAGGCTTATATAAAGTAAGAAAATGGGAGAAACTTGTGTAGACCCAATGACTTTATTTTATAAATTCAAAATTGGTGAATATAAGTAAAAATGTTAAATTGTATTTAATTATGCATCAGGCAAATTACGTTTTGTAAAAAGAATGAAATAGCAAAAATATTACAAAATTCAACAATACATATGTCAATTCATGCACTTTTTGTGTTGCTATTTTGTCACCGAGCTACCACTGCTGATGACAGTGTCCTGAGTTTGAGTAACTCACCTTGTTTGATAACTATGTTTTTTCTTTCTTGCTCATTTTAAGCATTTTGAACTCTTTAAGTAGTTCATTACTTATCAGTTTCAGTAGCTGTTGACACCTTTATTGATATGCCAAAGATTTTAGTCAACCATAAGCGACTTCTGAAAATATGTTATTTTAAACCATCCATTTAGAAGTGTCGACACAAATAATCAATCTATAAATCAAGTTTATTATATGAGCCAATCTGAGGACTATATCGCCTGGGAAAATGACCTTCAGTAGGGAATGCAGCACCCTGGAGAAGTGAGGTGTACAGCACAGTTATATACCGTTTTTGGAACAAGGAACACACATCAAATATGACAGAAATATCTCTTTTTACAACATTCACAAGATGTTTTGCTAGCACAGCAGGTCAGTGGTCACAAGATGTACACAGCAGGTCAGTGGTCACAAGATGTACACAGCAGGTCAGTTTGACCGTTAATTTCGGGGAAGAAACGCTTATCTTTAAAGAAATGCTTATATGAGAGGGAGGCAACATTCCTATCTTTAAAGGCAGCATTCTTTGCTTTGGGATATTGCAAATATTTAAAGCAGATGCACAATGCATTCTTGACAGGCCACGTCAGGCCATTCTGGAAAAACAAGATCAGGCTGAATTAGTTTTAAACCAAATGGCTTCCTCATATACCTCAATATATTAACTCTTCTCATTGCTTTTCATTTATGATTCAGAGGCAAATTTCACAAGTTTTTCTTTTGTTTTAAGGAGTCCTACCAACCTCAGCAGGGCTTTCAACATGACTTGAGATCTCCTAACATGTCTACTGTAAATATCTTCCATTCTCCTGACAGCTATTTCAAGACTGCTAACACTATCCTCACTTGCCAAGCACATCTGTTGGTCTGTTCTTAGAATTTGCTTCCTACTTCACAGAAAAACATCTTAACTCTCAGGGGTGAAATCTCTCCTTCTTGTTGTCGTATTTAAAAATTCTCTCTGCTCTCACATTCACCTTCTTTTTTTCATGTGACAAAGAAACTCTCTCTTCTCCTTTTCAAGTCTGTCCTCTCGTCTTGGTTCTGATCCAATCCGTTCTTATCCCTACCGTCCCCCCAAAAAGCAATGCTCCACCTGTTACTTGATTTCTCCTGTATTTTCAGCATTTTCCTTTTTCTTTCCTCTTGTAAATACCATCTTTAAAATCCTTACCCTTGTGGCCAGCCTGGTGGCATAGTGGTTAAGTTCACACTCTCTGCTTCGGTGGCCCAGGGTTCGTGGGTTTGAATCCCGTGCATGGACCTACACACCACTCATTAAGCCATACTGAAGCAGCATCCCACATACAAAGTAGAGGAAAATTGGCACGGATGTTAGCTCAGTGGCAATCTTCCTCACACACACACAAAAAACAACCCTACCCTTGACCAAAATAACTCATTTTGGCTACCATCCAACCAATGACCTTTCTTTTATAACCAGGCTTCTAGAAAAAATAAATAATACATTTTCTTGCTTTCCCACCTCATATTCAACATTATATATTTAAAATTCAAAATATATGTATTGAGCAACTTTCATGTCCCAGGCTCTGTGATGTGTACAGTGACAAAGATTCTGCAGTACTCTTCAGATGTGTACAATCTACAGTGGAAGAGAGATGAGTATAATTAGTTTAAAATATGGAGGAGTACATACTACAATGACAGTAACCATGGTGTGCTAGGGAGCATCTGGGAGGGGCATCTAGCCCAGATGGGAAGAGGGCCAGGAAGGCTCCTGGGAGAGGAGAGGTTAGGCTTGAGACCTGAGAGACAAGTAAGAATTAAGCAGATAGATGTAGCCATTATAAGAAGGCCAGTTGAGAGAGGGGGTAAATAGGTTCTGGTACGAATTCTAGTGGGAGGTGGGTTCCCCACACCACCAAGCAATACTTGGAAAATCAGCCAGCTGTCCTAATTCAACTCAGTTCTCACACTATCTACCCAGAGATAGCATCAAATTCCACAGGTTAAGGGTTCAGTCCTAAAAGGCTGTCCCCCCTTTCAGACGTTTGTCACAAGTCCAAGTTGTTACCTGTACTTCTGATCAACTGGCTATAAATCAGACGTTCCCACAACCCCCTCCTCGGGTTCAATTAACTTGCTAGAGTGGCTCACAGAACTCGAACAAACATTTTACTTACTAGATTACCAATTTATTATAAAAGGATACAACTCAGGAATAGCCAGATGGAAGAGATGCATGGAGTAAGGCATGGGGAAAGGACATCTCTCCAGGTGCATAACTCTCCCCAGATCTCCACATGTTCCCCAACCCAGAAGCTTTCCAAAACCTGTCCTTTTGAGATTTTATGGAGGCTTCATTACATAGTCATGATTAATTATATCATTGGCCATTGGCAACTGATTCAACCTTCATATCCTCTCTCCTCCCCAGAGGTTGGGAGGGTTGGACTGAAAGTTCCAACCCTCTAATCACATGATTTCTTTCCTCGGCAACCAGCCTCCATTCTTAGGTTACCTAAGGGCTTTCCAAAAGTCATTTCATTAACATAACAAAAGACACTATTATTGCTCTTATCACAGGAAATTCCAAGGGTTTAGGAACTCTGTGCCAGGAGCTGGGTTGAAGACCAAACATATATTTCTTATTATAAGTCATTATTATGACTTATAATCACAAGGGACTGACTACAGAAGAGCAAATAGAGGTTAATGAGAATGCATTGCATTC
The DNA here is from genome assembly GCF_020826845.1 of Diceros bicornis minor. Lineage (NCBI taxonomy): Eukaryota > Metazoa > Chordata > Mammalia > Perissodactyla > Rhinocerotidae > Diceros > Diceros bicornis. The sequence goes on along the minus strand of NC_080757.1, from coordinate 50,512,072 downwards.
ATTTTAAAAAAATAATCATGTCTAACTATGACTGGGGTTAGAGGAAAGGTTAAGGCAAGGAAGCAGGGAACAGATGATAAAATGTCTTGTGTGTTTTTGCTACAAAACCAGGACATTGTGAAGGTAACAATGGGAATGACATAATAAAAATTGTGTGCCAGAAAGTTTGTTTCTATGTGATGTGAAAATGGACTGCTTTCCAGTTTCAAGATAGTAGATGGACAAAAGGTAGAGATAAAGATGATACTGGCAAGAGGTTGAAACAAGGGAAGCCATAATGCAGAAAAGAAACTATACCGTAGCTTTGAATGACCTCCGATTAACTAACCCAGCTGGATATGCACCCTCCAGGAGATATACATGCTTTGTAGATTTTATGGCCCCTGTGTGTATATGTACCTCCCAGCTGCGATAAGATGATAACTTTGTTCTTTTGAATTCCCTAGGAATGTGATGACTCTCAGACAGAGATTCTATTCAGATATCCATGACAACTGAAAGATCTGGTGTGGTGACTACCAGACTAATGCCAGAGGGTCAACATAACTAATCCTCTCCCCTATAACCCACTGGATTTTATAACTGCTTCAAGATTCTGTGCCCCCCTTAAGATGGTTCTTTAGGATGTTAGTCAACCCTCTCCCTATTTGCTAGCTCATCATTTAATAAAATTCCCTTTCTCTGCCAACATCTTGCCTCTTGACAGATTGGCTTTTGTCTTGAGGTGAGCAAATTGTGCCCTTTGAGCAGTAACAGAAATTGGCAACCATGAAGGGATCTGCCAATCTGCCCATGGCTAGCTGATTTTGGGGGAAATTCTTGGGAAAGTCCCTAGCAGCTGCTGAGGTTCTCTTTGCCTTGGGGATGGCCCCTGTCAGTTTCTCTCCACTGCCACCTGCTTCCAACACTCCCTATGGTGGAAAGAGAAACAGCTACTTCTCGTGGGTCAACTGGCTCACATCTGGAGTAGGGCAAGTTGCCTCAGGGGTACACCACTGAAAACCTCCTTCCCCTCCATCTGGGGTCCCCCTCTTTTGGGGGGGAACATATGGTTAAGAGGTTGCCCTGCCAGAGTGGGAAGAGTTATAGGACTTCACCTGGAATCTGGGAACCAGTTCACAGGTGTCTGGTTTTTCTGTGTCTCTGTCTGTGTCTGTGTCTGTAAACAGCTCCAGGTTCAGACATCTTTTGGGTGAGTGATCTCATTAAAATGCACCTGTGCCTAAAATTGTCTAATACCTTATCAGGATTGTGGGTTAGAGGTCCCACTGGTAGATTTCTGCAGGGTTAGAGTCCCAAGGCTAGGATTGAGTGTTTAAGGGAGAAAATATAAAAGGGTTACAGCCAATGGGGCACTCAAAAGGATTGGGTTAGAGTCCTGAGCTTTGGGGTAGGGTCCCAGAGTACCCTGGGTTAGAGTCTCAGAGTACTGGATTTTGGTGCCTGTTCATGTTTGTCTATGTCTGACTGTTTTATTTGTTAAAATTTGCTGTTTGGGGATTTAGTTTCTTGGTGATCGTAATAAACTTTCTTTAGAAATTACCTTGTTTGTTGTGGCCACCTTGGGAAAAGCCCCCTAAAATGGGATAACTGTAAACAGCTGGCAAGATAACCCAGGATAATTTAAAATTACAGTAGCCGGGGGCCAGCCCCATGGCATGGTGGTTGGGTTAGGCACACTCCATTTCAGTGGTCCAGGTTCATGGGGTTCAGATCCCAGGCACAGATCTACACCACTCATTAGCCATGCTATGGTGGTGACCCACATGCAAAACAGAGGAAGATTGGCATAGATGGTAGCTCAGGGTGAATCTTCCTCAGCAAAAAATAAATAAAATAAAATTACAGTGGCCATTTTGGGCTCTTTTTGAGCCTCCAAACCAAGAAACAAGGAAAAATATTTAATCTTTAAAGAGTCAAGGGCTCCACCTTTCAACTGAAAGTTTCCAGAAGCTTTAAATATTTACAGAGAATAGCAGAATCTTACCAAGCTTGTTTTGCCTCCTGAGGGCTTAGCTTGATAATCATCATGTGGGGGGGGGGTCCCAAAACTACAGTGGGACAAAAATGCAGTTGCACTCCATTTTGCAATCAGAGATGGTTGGACAGAAATATGGATTACACTCCCACTTGTGGCTAAGGGTCCTACCAAGCTGCCATCAGTTTTAGGGGAATTACTTGGGCCATTAGAAGAAAAGTTCTATTAGATAAGATCATTTAAAAGTGCACTTAAAAAAATTGAAAGTTTTGTTGCAAAAAGCTATGGAAAATTAAATTATAATAGGTACCTAAAAGAAAAGCCTATTAGGTCATGGTTTTATGGACATCCCATAATCTACCTTTGGAGGAGGGCCGCAGATGAACCCCTCCCAGAGTTAATGAAACTCAGAGGTTTTCTGGGAAACTGCTGTTCAGTACAACCAGGTATAGTTACTGTTTGTCCCAGCTGAAACTTGACAAGGTATTTGAAAGGATTTAGCAACTTATGCTCAGAAATTTAGCCAAACTGGAAGCTAATATTCAGAGCTTGATAAGAATTTTTTAGGCCTTCTTCCCTAAGTTAAAATAAAACTAAGAACTCAGAGGGAAAGAAGCAAATTAGAGATGATGTAGTTGGACAGGTAGATCAACCTATGATGCCATTTGAGTTACAACCCAATTTCTGAGGAATCAAGAGCAATTGTCCTTAAAAAAAAATCCTTGTAAGACTGGAAATGCAGCTCTAGAGGCAGTTCAGGTTCCACCCATTACCCTTATCTCAAAGAGCTTGCAAACCCTCCAGGGCATTAATGATCTAGACTACCACTAATTCCTAGGACTGAAGAAAAAAAAGGAAAAATGAAAGAAAAATGGCCATAAGAGTGCCCTCACCAAAAATTTAGCATCTTGAGTGTCTTCTCCACAAAAATTAGTAAAAAAGGCTTTAAAAAAAATTTAGATTCATAACTAGGGAGCCTTGTATTACTCTACCTGATTCATAGCAGTAATTTTAAAACAATAGCTGTGGAGTCTCTGTGTATATGTGTCTATACGTATGTTATATATGTGTGATATCTTACCTCCAGATAGTATAATTTCTAAAGAGCTCTATTCAATTGGCTTAAAGTAAGCACTTACACAAATGTAATGGAAACTAACACAAATGTTTTTCAAGTTAACATAATATAAAACAATCTTTGGCAAGTGAAAGCTTATTTAAAATTGTTGGTTTGATTAAAATGGATATATCCTCAGAGTTATCAGCATTGGATATGATGCAGACAGGTCACCTTTATTCTACATTTATTGGTCAAATAAACTGATGTCATCTCTACTACAAAACTGGTTAGCAAAAATAATAACTTAAAATGATAGCTAATTTTATCTAATGTCTCATGAAGTTTTATAGGCAATCTAAATAATTATTGGGAACGAGAAAAGTAAATAGATGTGAAAAAGATAAAAGTGTTGGGTGAACTTTTTATATGTTACAGCATGTATATTTAAGATAACATCCAAAATCTCTCTGGTACCTTGCAACTTTGAAGTTTTGCTAGGTGAAGTTAGTTGATAAAAAATTTGTTGAATATCTAGGTCATTTTCAAATAAGACAACGTACTGAAACATTATCAATAAAGATGTCTAAGTTTATCTACTTTTGGCATCTTGTTACAGAGAAACTAAAAAATGTTTGGGTTTATTAGTAAACACATCTTGTATTTTATTAAAAGATTGCACAAATAAAATTAATATTATTAAATATTATATATAATAAAATAATATTATATATAATAAAATAATATTAATAAAATAGTACATAATTGCTTACTTTTTAGTTTTCACTAAGGTCTATAAGGGTCAAAAATTCTACTAAAAATTAATAAGGAAAACATCTTTGGATTCGAGGAAAGTAAGATGTATGTTTTCAGTAAAGAAGGTATAAATAATGGAAATATTTTTGTTTTTTTGCTAAGAAAGATAAATTTGTCCCAAAGAACTGGGAGGGAAAAAAAAAAAGGAAAGCATGGGACAAATTCTGATGTAAAAAGAAAGTTATAGGTTTGTGGAAGAGGAAAACCTAAAAAAGAGTTTTATGCATAGTCAAGTTGGCTAAGATTGAAGTAAACCTAATTAAGTAAATGAGTTTTAATATAAAAGGTAAGCTGTTGTAAAAATTAAAATTTGGTTTTCTTTCTCTTAAAAGGGATAATTTTCTTAAACTCTTAGTCTGCTCTTGATAAAGCAGTTATAAATGATTTTTCTTTACCTTTGAGTAAATCTACCTAAAAGACTAAAAATCTATGTTTTGTTAAATAATTTCCTATGTTCAAAAAGACTGAGGTCTCTCTATTAAGGTTTTTTGACTGTTTCTGTTGTCACTTTAGTTGAATGGATAACTGAGCATTGTTTCACAGTGAGCATTGTTTCCTATTTGACCAACTGTTTTAAAACATTTTAATAATTTTTGACAAGCTTGCCCCAAAATTCAAATCCTAAGTGAAATCTTTCTTTTGACCCGAAGGAAAAAATTTTCTTTGAGAATTTTCAGAGGACCCCTGGGACTACTCAAAGAAATTTGCGCTCTCTCTTCCTATAAAGAAGAAGATATTAAACTAATTAGGCTTATTTGGTATGTTAAATTACGTGGGAAGCCTTGTCAAATAAGTGATGATAAACCTTCTTAGATGGTATTATGTGGGTTAGTGTTATTGTTATAAACGTTTTAAAAATTATATAACATTCCTAAAATTCTGATCCATCCTGGTTGTCAGCTGTAATTCTAGTTATTGTCCTAAGTGTTGTATGTCACAGAAATAGCCAAGTTTGTTTGTCAATTGCCCTTTTTCAGTCTTTTGTCCTTTGTAGATAGTTGTTGTTTTACTCTGATATTTTTACAGACGTATTTCATCTTCAGAGAGATTCAAGGAAAGAACTCTGACACTTACTCTAGAATACAGGTTTCTGATAAACTTTCAGATCATAAAGCTGAACTGGTAAGAAATTACAGAACTCTAATGGAGAAACTGATGGTCTCACAAAACTGCTAACAGAAGATTAAGATCAAGACTTGATTACACAGGACTGAATAAATTGATGAGAATGATTATAATTTTTATGACTTTTCATTTGAGATATTGCTGATTTTTTAATGTTTTGTTTCTTCCAGATTTAATTTCCTTAAATCTCCTTCTCTTAAGCAAACTATGACTTATAGTAATTTGGTAAAATTATACCTTTGTGAGTAAAATTGAAACATTTATCTTTTTTCTCCCTACCTGATGCCTCCAGAATTTGGAAACTCTTAGTGAGTATTGTTTTCATGGCAATACAGTTATTTGCATAAGTTAATGAGAATCTATTCTCCTTATAATAGGACACACATAGAAACATTGGTTATCTTACCAAAGTTTTGACTGGAATGTCATATTTGAGAGAAACATGAAGACACAGATATGACAAGACAGATTTGAGGAATAAAGATTGACTTTATAAAATAAAGCCACTTGAAAATACTGGCCTGGTACTTTGCTGACAGGGTTCCCAGCAACCTTACGAGGTGAGTATAGGTCACTTTTCTGACAGGTACAAAGAACTGTAGGACATTTTGGAGAAACTCAAAAGAAGAGAGGAATTCACCCAAATCTATAAGTATCACAGGTGAAGTCTGACAGTAAGTCCGTGGCTTTGCTGGCCTTGAGAGGCCTTTAAAGTTCAATCTGAGATTTCTTATAACAAATTCCAGAAAAGGAGATTTGGAAGAGTGTATATGATCAATTGCTATGTTTGCTGTACTTATGTAAATAACTGGGCCAAGTTTATTGAAACTAGACTTATTTTATAAACCAGTTAGTCTTAATTTGGCTATCTTTGGTAAAAATGAGGATGATCTTAGAAAAAATATTTTTCATAAAAACTATAGTACACATTCATGGATATTAGATTCTAGTTCTGTTAATTATCTTTGAGGTTTTTGTTTTCTATCTGTAAACTGGACTGGATCCTGAATTCTTCTAGTCTCCTGAAATGTCTGGCTACAAATCTCCAAACTAATGTTTTCAATTTCTTCCCATCATTTTCGTTTGAAATCATTGAGAACTGAAACCACTCTTTTTCCTGAAGCCCTACAAACTGAAGATAGAGAATTTGATATAAACTTAAGAGAGATTCATGTCTGTTGCCATGTAAGTCACTCAGAAAGATACCTGAACATCTGATGACATCATCAAAGACATTTCAAACTGTAGAAGATACTTTGATTCTGATGTCTAGAAATCTTTTTGACTAGCTGCCCCCTGGGCTCAGAGACTGGTTTATAATTTGCTCCAACCACTAACCTTGTTATTTTTTGTTTGTTTGTTTCTCTAGAAGTGCTTCTTATTAAATACCTGGTTACTTGCTTACACAATATAGGCCTAACTTTGGGAGGCCACCTGCATCACCATCTTACTAAGAGACTGGTTCACTGATATGGAACAGCTTACACCTCTTATCAATAGGAATTAGCTAAAGCAGTCATGGCCCTATATCCCTTAGGACTGAGGAATAAACAACAAAAGGGGGGAATTGATACTGGCTCAACACAAGGTTGACAGAAGGGAGGCCATATTGTAGAAAAGAAACCATATGGTAACTTTGAATGACCTCTGATTAACTAATCCAGCTGGATATGCACCCTCCAGGAGCTATACATGCTCTCCTAGATTTTATGGTCCCTGCTTGTGTATGTACCTCTCAGCTGTGATAAGATGGTAACTTTGTTCTTTTGAGTTCCCTAGGAATGTGATGACCCCTGGACAGAGATTCTGTGCTGATATCCATGACAACTGAAAGATCTGGTGTAGTGACCCCCAGTATGTAATGCCAGAGGGTCAACATTCTTAACCTCCTCCCCCATAAGCCACTGGCCTATATAATTGCTTCAAGATTCTGTACCCCCCTTAAGATGGTTCTTTAGGATGCTAGTCCACTATCTTCCAATTTGGTAGCTCATCACTTAATAAAATGCCCTTTCTCTGCCACCATCTTGCCTTTTGACAGATTGGCTTTTGCCTCGCACTGAGCAGACCATGTGCTTTGCACACTAACAAAGACAATAGATCTAATACCTAATAAACTTTCAGGAAAAAGTACATAGAAAGACTAGAAAGGAGGCAATATTTGACAAAAATATTAGCCAAAAGTTTCCCAGAACTTAAAAAAAAAAAGACACAAGTTCTTTGATTGCAAGTGAGCACAAAATGCACTGCAGGACAAACAAACAAACAAACAAACAAAAAAACACAACCCAAAAAACAAAACCAAAAACCTACACCTTAGCACATTGTCATGTAATTTTATACACCTGTGGTTAAAGAGAAAATTCCTAAAATATCCTAGAGAGAAAAACAAAATACCTCAAATTAATGAGAATCAAAGTTATGTAAGCATTCTTATCAGCAAAACTAGATGTGAGAAGGCAGTAACATATTATTTTTAAAATGAATAATTTGAGACATTTTAAGTCTGGGTCAAAACAAGAATATAAACAAAAAAACCAGAATGACAGAGTAACAGAAACATAGGTGGAGAAAATGGACAGATTTATTAGTCAAATAATTTACAACATAGTCAAACATTATGTTCAAATATGCTTGACAAGTAATCTAAGAAACGTATGTTAAATAATCAAGGTGGTGGTATAACTACAGGACCAGAACCAGAATTTGTCATCACAAAATGTACTTCTTTGGAATAAGAATTATTTTAGGCTGATTATTATTATTTTTTTTTCTTTTTTTTTGGTGAGGAAGATTGGCCCTGAGCTAATATCTGTGCCCATCTTCCTCTATTTTGTATGTAGGAGGCTGCCACAGAATGGCTTGGTGAGCAGTGAGTAGGTCCATGCCGGGGATCTGTACCTGGAAACTCCGGGCTGCCGAAGCGGAGTGCATGACCCTAACCACTATATCACCGGGCTGGCCCCTAGGCTGATTATTTTTAAGAAACAGCAGACATAGGGAAAAAAGCTATGAAAATCTAGTAGAAGTTACACACTTGTAGGGGAAATGTACATTTATAAGATAAATTTCCATTTGTAGGGGTGCCTTCTTCTCTGAGCCTGCTGACTAAATCTCTAGAAACTCTTTATCAGTAGAGAAGGGAATGACTTAAATCTACATAAGAACCTCACCCTTGTTTACTGTGCTGACCTCATCTTAACAACAGAATGTTAAGACTATTTTTCAGGGGCCATGAGCCAGCCAGGAGTATGCACAGAAGAGACAGCCGGTGGAAACCCATCCTGCCAGCGCTTCTGCATACCAGCCTGCCCTCCCTAATCCCTTAAACCTTACCCTATACCCTGGATCCGGGAGACGGAGTTGAGAGGCTGTCCTTCTGTCTTCTTGCCAAAGGATTGCATAACAATAAATTGCTTTTTCCCTCAAAGCCTGGTGTACACAGTATCGGCTTCTGTGCGCATGGGTGGAAAGAGAACCCTCGCTTGGTAACAGTAGTATGTTTTATCAATCAGATTAGTAACTTTTAAAAATACCTGTAATTCCAGTTTTGGCAAGGCTATGGAGCATATAATTGCCAGCATTTACTGAGTGCTCATTCAGTGCTAGGTATTGTGCTGAATACATGTATTGTTTTCTACCTATCCTACCCCTAAAATCCTAAATTTTTAAAATCCTAAACAAACCCCATTAGATACTGTTGAAAAACAAAATTCAACTGAGTAAGTTTAAAGATCTAACTGGCTTTATTAAGCGATTCAGGAGTCAGGCAGCATCCCTTCTAGCAAGTAGAGCGATACTCTGAGGAGTTATACAAAATAGCAAGTTTTTATGGGAGGGAGAGCGGGGCAAGGAAGTTATTGGCAAAAGAAAAGAAAGGATTATTTGGGGCCAGGACATCTTTTCTCTGGAGGTAAGGGAAAGGCAAGGCAGATTGCCTCTTCTTCTGGGGGTGGGGGGATGGAGAGGGCTCACACAGGTTACCTCATTGGTCCTGACCAGAAAATTCCAGACTGGTTGATTAAGATTACATTTTGGGGGAAGGAAACTGCAATTAGGGTAGGTATGAAATCTAAGTTTGATGTCATGGGATTTAGCACAATTGATGCCATTTTGGGCCTGTGGTTTTCTCTTTAACAATCCTACTGTATCCTCTGTATCTTGCAGGTGAGGAGACTGAGGCTTCCAGGGTAAGTCACTTGCTCAGCAGTAAGCAGAGCTAAGGTTCCCAGGTCAAATATGCTGAAGGACTTATCCTGTAAGGGGTGGCATGGAGGCACATGCATAGCAGGTCACAGGAGGAAAGAGAGCTGGAGATATAGGCTGATTTTTTACATCGCCAGAGTAATGTATGTTCAAATATGTTTGTCAACATGTAAGGATGATCACCAGTAGAATGAAATAACAGGAAATTCTCACTCAGAACTTTCCAGATGGGAAGAAGAAAGAAGGGCAAGGGGAACCTAAAAAAAGGAACAGAGAAAAAACATGATCAGAAATGGAGAAATGGAAAACCACAGGAAATCTTAATTTAGAGACCATAAAATCAGATGACTGGATGAAATGGATTGGTTATCCTAGGGACTTACCTTCTCTCATGCAAAGTAAAAGATGTGCAGACAAAGTGAAAAGAAAAATAAGATTATACTGTTTCAAGAAGATATTCTGTAAGCAGATAATAGAGGTAGGCCAAAATATACCTGAGAATTGGAACTGCAAATAAACAGGATGGGGGGCAGAAATATGTCACACAAGGGATGTTTCAAGACAAAAAGAAAAGGCATAAAACAGGACCAAGTAGAATTTGTTTCTTATATTTTTAAGAAACAAAAAGAAGTATTTGGAGAGTATCTGACAAAACCCAAATGCAGGCAGTGCAGCTGGGTCTGAGGAAGGATGAAAAGAACAGAAAAGTCCCTGGAAATGAGCAGACACTCCCAGTCTCTCTTTATCAGGTTGCTGGACTGCATCCTTCTTCTCTCCGTGCAAGTCAGGTTTTTCATCTTCTGCACACACAATGTTGGGGGTTACACACAGGTCTGCAGTACCAAGTACTCTGTGCAAGTAGCCAGGAAAGAATCCAAGAGGAGTGTTTTAGCCTGATGCAAAATACATGACATGAAATCTATAAAGCTTCTGGCACCAGAGAATACTGCTGCAAAATATATGAAGCAAAAGGCAAGGAAAATTGTAAACCATGTGCACTTCCAGTGAGAATCATTGAATGAACAGAGACAGGCACAAAGGAGACAGGACGGCATTTGTTATTTCAGCTCACAGACTGGAGATGGTCTGTACTAGAAATCAGTCGTTGCTTACAGAGAACCCAGGATCTCTGTAAGCTGCTACTCACCAGCTGTGTGAAACTGGGCAAGTTATTTCAACTCTCTGGGCCTCACTTTTCTCCTCTATAAAATGGGGGTGATTATGATAGTGCCTGCTTCATGAGATTGTTATGTGGATTAAATTTGTTAATATTTAAGTATGCTCTCGGGGTGGGGAAAATCCCCTTTCTTCCCTACTTGTGTTCTTATGGCTGGACTAATAATAAAATTGACACAAGGCCAGATGAACAGGAGAAAAACCCAGTTTAATATGTAGGTATTGGAGATCATAGATAAATGCTGCTCAGAGAGTGAACAAAGCGGACAGTACCTATATATATTTTTTACACAAAGAAACAATAAATTTGTGAGGAATGACAGGACAAAGAAATTTAGATTTGAAGTACGTAATTAGTGAGGAATTTAAGCAGAGTTTAGGCTTGAGGTCGTAAATTAGCAAGGTTTGTTTATTCAGGCTTCTTCGCCCTGAATTCCCTAGCTCTGCTGATAAGGATACAGGGAGGGAACCTTTCACATGGGAGATTTATTTTCTGCTTTCAGGGAGAACAGAGACAGGAGGGTCAGAATGCACTTTTTGCTTCTCAAGTAACTTTAATCCATAATAATCAATATGTTATTGTGGGATATTTCGGGGTGGGCTGCCTGGGCCCCAACAGTGCCTTGCATATAGTAAGTACCTCATGTGGTCGCTAAGTAACCCCATTATGTTATAAAATCAGCACATTCCACTTTTTGAAATCCCAATGGGACTTTTTTTTTTTTAATTGGCAAGTGGATACTAAAGCTTATTTAGAAGAGTGAAGACGTATGACTTGATCAAGGAAAATGTTGAAAAAGAAGATTAATGAGGATGGGCTTGCTCACAGTGCTACAGAGATTACTGGGTGGTACATGTGAAGGGGCCAACATACTGAAGGAAAAGAATAGAGTTTGGAAGCCATCTAGAGGACCAGAACTCACAAACTCCATCCTAGATACAAAGTTCTTCTAAGAAACAAGTTATTGAAAAAAAGTTTCTAAATAACATTCTCTGTGTTCGAAATACTGGCAGTGTTATTAAATATGATAATTTTGTATCTTCTACAGGAGACAGCAGACATACAGAAATAATCAGAAGTGTTTTTTTTTAATTTGACAGTCTCATGCATTAATGAGTTCAGTCTGTTTCTACTTTGCTTGCTGAACAATCTCTGGATTTCATATAATTAGTAAAAGAGTAAACATGATTGAATAAATATTGAGGGAATGGGAAATGGTAAGGAAGATTTCACACGATTATCATGGACAATGGGACACAGATGAAAGTCTGAGTTAAGAATTGCATGCTTAGCACATCGTTTCCCCTTCTGTTGTATATTTAGGAAGTAATTAGAGTACAGAAGAACTTAATAGACAGACTGGAAGCAAAAAGATAGTGACCCCTTTCTACTTTTCTTCTTCAGCCAAAGACAAACTCCATGAATTACAAGAAGTTTTGGAACTGCCTTGTTACATGAGGTGCTCAAGAAAGATAGACTGGCAGCTCTTACCTGTTAAAAATATTCCTTGAACTTTACTGGAAAATAGGATGTACTAGAAACCAGTGGTTTGTTACAGGGAAAGTAGTATGTTTTCTGGGACTTGTTGCAGAAATAACAAGCCTGTAGGTCTTGGGAATGCAGGTGTTTTTATTTGACATTGCTGTAAGGATTCTTCTATTTTCCATTCCAAGAAAGATGCTGCAGTTGGGGCGCATGCAATGCAACTGAGATGCAGGTATTCAGAGTTCATTTTGTTATCCTGAAAAAAATCACATTGCTTCACTGCCATGTTTCTAGATCCAGGTATTAAGAACTACATTTCAGTTCTGAACTACTTTCTGACCTGATTTGTATGTTTATAGCTATCATTAAGAAAACAACAATCTCTTCTTTTCCCTTCTGTCTGCTCTGCTTTGTCTGAACTGGCTCTTATGCATCTTTAAAAGATTGTGTTGGGAGTCGACTCTCCCATGAGGGCCTTGTATGAAAAAGCTCATTAAGAAAGCCTAGATTCTCTTGGTTTGAGAGTTCCTAATGTTTTGATCTGTCCAGCTAGCATCTGGAGCTATGAACTCCCTGCTGAGGAACTGGCCGGGAGACAAAGAAATGGAAAACTGTAAAGAAGTCGCCCTGTGATGTGAGCAAAGAGTTTTTGGCAGCCTGGCTGAAGTAAGACCATAATCCTTTTCGGAAATCAGTCTAAAACGGAACTATTCATAAAAAACATGAAATTAAAAGCATGGTGTAGTAGTGACCCAAAAGGAATGTGAATTCTTCTCCAGGACATGCAGAGACCCGTGGATGAACTGTTTCTAGATTCTTGGTAAGCTTTCCTGAGAGTAAGTTAACCTCTAAAATTGTGGTTATTCTGCATATGGGAATATAACCTAACGACTTCAAATAGAAAATGCCAAACATTTGGATGGAAACTATTTAATGCAGTAAGTTATCAGCGAGTTGTTGTGATTATTCAAACTGTCTGCGCATTTCATATTGTATCACTGAATAGTTAGTTGGAGAAGTAAGATATTTTTTTTCATTTTTACCCCATGACTAAGGCATGTTAGGACAAATAGCACGTATTATGGAATAGGCTATTGGGTAAATTGAAAGGAATGTAACTTTATGTTGCCTCTCTTCAAGTATGTTTCCCAAGTTATTAGAATTACTTACTCTTTTTTGTTTGTTTTCAATTTTTACTGCCAGAGGATTTGTGAGCACGGAGGGATACTGATTTTCTGAGTTTTGAATTCTTTTAACTGGCTTGAGAATATTTTCATAAAGAAAACTTAGGGCAATATTTTTATTGAGCTTGTTTATCATACTAAATACATAAGAATTTTGATCTAATTTGTTGTGCAATGTATTTATTCTGCGAATACTAGGAATTCTATCTGATGGGAAAGGACTGGCTTTTTATAGCCAAGTTATTATTTCTAGATCACTTGATTTCCTATCAGAGCAATTTAAGCTAGTTTGATGTTTTGTGCTACTACGGTGAGCAGTATTTTTTTTTCCTATTTATATCAGCATGTGCAATGGAAAATAAATGTCTTAACAGTCAGAAACAAATAGCCACAATCACGACAATTGGATCATGTTAATTATTATTTATTCATAAATAATTTCCAGCACATGCATTAATCCACAGAAAGAAAGAAGAGTAGGCCCTCGGGCAATAGATTTAACCCTTTCAGATACCATGCTTTACTGCCACATTGATTTCCTAATTGGAAATGCTGCAGGTTGATTTCCTGGACAATTTTTAAACATAAATTCATGTCCTTCTGTGTTCCTAAAGTCCTTGCTCTGGACCCACTTTAGAATTTCTTCCTGTCTTGTTCTCAGTGCTCATGCTCTCAGCTCCTTTTATGCTCCTTGAATTAGTTTTTTTTTTTTTTTTAAAGTTAATTATTAATGATTGTTTGGAATCACTTCCTCAGTAATTTTATAATTTTATTTTTCCCCCAAAGGCCCAGTAGATAGTTGCATGTCATAGTTGCACATCCTTCTAGTTGCTGTATGTGGGACATGGCCTCAGCATGGCCAGCGAAGCGGTGCGTCGGTGTGCGCCCGGGATCCGATCCCGAGCCGCCAGCAGCGGAGTGTGCACACTTAACTACTAAGCCACCAGGCCGGCCCGAATTAGTTTTCTATTGTTGCTGTAACAAATGACCAGACGTACCGGCTTAAAAAGAAACAGATTTATCACCTTACAGTTTGGGAGGTGAGAAGTGTGACATGAGTCTCACTGGACTAAAAATCAAGGTGTTGGCGGGGCTGCGCTCCTTTCTGGGGGAGGTAGGGGAGAATTCTGGTGTCTTGCCTTTTACAGCTTCCAGAGGCTGCCCACATTTCTTGACTCATGCCCTTCTTCCTCCATCAGAAAGGGCAGATTGAGTCCTTTTCACATTGCATTCTCTGACCTCCTCTTCTGCCTCCCTTTACCACTTTTAAGGACCCTGCTGATTACAATGGATCCGTCCAGATAATCCAGGATTATCTCCCTGTTTTAAGTCAACTGATTATCAACCTTAATCCCATCTGTTACCTTAATTCTCCTTTGCCGTGTAATGTAATATATGTATTCATAAATTCAAGGATTAGAACTCGACCATTATTCTGCCTACTGTGTTCTTCTTCAATTATTCCTTTTTCAGACTTAAATAACAGCAGCACGGTATTCCCCGAAATAAACCATGGCTTGGCTTTGTCTCTGGCAGTGCCCTCGGGGCTGCCTTGAGTAGATCATCTTCCATTTGAGCTGCCTTCTGATACCAGCAGGAGCCAGCATATATTCATGGCTTTACTCCTGCCCCATGGATACGATCAGGATTTTAGGCCATGAACCTAGTAGCCAGAAGCAACCTCATTGGTAAAATGATGGAAAAGACAACAGCAACTCTATGATTTCCATTCCTCTTCACTATGGGTCCAATTCTGGCAGAGCCTCAGAATCCAAGCTTCCTAAGAATGCACAGAACTTCAAGGGTTCTGTCTCTTCAAAGGTCCTCCAGGGGCCAGCCCCGTGGCTTAGCGGTTAAGTGTGCGTGCTCCGCTACTGGCAGCCCGGGTTCAGATCCCGGGCGCGAACTGACGCTCCGCTTCTCGCACATACAGCAACTAGAAGGATGTGCAACTATGACTCACAACTATCTACTAGGGTTTTGGGGAGAAAAAGGGGGAAAAAAATAAACATAGTTTAAAAAAAAAAGATCCTTTTCACTGTTGCTGTTTTTGGGAAAATCTAAAGTGGCTGTAGGGTGAAGGAAAAATTACGTAGGCAATTTTTTTTCCTTTGCCTTTTGGACACTTTTAGATTCCACTTGTTCCTCCCAGCTGTACTATCATCTAAGGGTTGATTTTTTTCTCCTCATCCTTGCAAATACTCTTCCTAGTAGACTCAACTTCTCTGTCTGCCCACATCCAGATGAGGTTCTTGCCTCAAATATGGAAGCTGCAAGGTGGCTCTTCCCACCCATCATGGACTTACTTTTCTTGGGAATTCAGTTCATAGGGTCTCCTTGCATCTACTGTTTTTTGCTGGTGCCATGGAAAATAAGATTTTAATTTTGCTAAGGTTATTGTTTTTGCCATTGTTGTAAAAGCATTTCACATTCTTCTATGCCCCAAACGTGGAGTTGAAGAAAGCAAAGCTACTGTATTCATGCGGATTCTGCTGCACCCACACCTCCTTGACATTCCAGGACGTGGAGTCAGACCCCATGCTTTGGTCTTGGCCTTTAACAACTACAGGTCATCTCAAGCGAAGGAATGTTGTGTGGGTTTCAGTGCTTTCTCAATAATTTTAGATGAAATTAATTTTCTCAATTAATTTTAGATTAATATGCACATTTAGGTCATGAGAGTTGAAAAACTATTTTGTTGTTTTTTTTCTTAATTTGAGGCAAATTTTAATAATTTGGCTGACTTTTCAGGGAAGAAAGATCTGTGGTTTGGGGTTAAGTCATATTCTAGTTTTATTGGGAATGGATATTTCTTCAGTGTTCCTCTTTATTTTTGTCCATTTTGGTAGGTTTTTCAAAAGAAAATGAGCCACTCATTTTTTCACTTCTACTTCAAAGATATCAGGCTGATTTTTGTTCCATTTTAAACTGTTTACTCACTCCCTCCTGACCTACCCCACCCCACCCCATCCACTTGATTCTTACACACTTCCTCCTTTATCTTTTAACTTGAAAAATATCATTATTTTTTAATATTTTTTGTCATTATATTTGATACTTGGAGGGCCCTTTTGGGAAATACACATATCTTCCCACTGCCTTGAAAAATTAATTTTCATTGTACTTTTTACAATATATATATTTTTTCTTCAGTGTATTTTTCTTGCAACTGTACTTTCTTCTTTGTGGATATCTCTTTACCAAATACTTTACTTGTCATCATTTTTTTCTCTCTGCTCCATGTACTTTTATTTCTCTCATTGTTTTCAAATGTGTTTTAATTTTTTTTGAAAATTTGACAGGATTACAAAATTTTTCTCTGTATTATGGAAGATTTTATGTTCTTTACTGACTTAATGAGAATTTGTTATTTGCTTTTTATTTCTTTTTACTTTTCTTCTTGAATTTTATTATAGTCACTAAAAGGAAGATTTGAAATCTTCTGCTCATTGTAATAAAGTTTTCTTTTAAAAATTACGTATGTTCTCTGCCTCTTGAGGGTAATCTACCTTTCCTTATGTTCCAGCATTTGGGAGCTCCTGATAATGACCGCAGAAAATGAAGCCTGTGAATAAATAGCCTGAGTAAATCCCTCTGAGAGCTCCTCACTGCCTGTCTGGATGCTGGTAGAATCTCTGATCTTGCACTGGAGGGAAAATTGACCCACATGATCCCTAGTCAAATTTCTATAAGAGCGTGGCACACTGGTAAAGAGTGCAGTCTCCAGAACTTGGCCATCTGGGTTCAAGTCCTGGTTCTGCCACCATTAGCTGTGTTTGGCCAGTCATTTCTCCTTTCTCTGCTTCACTTTCCTCATCTTTTAAGTGAGAGAATGATAGAATCTATCCCGAAGGTTTACTGTGAGGATTAAACTAATTAATTCTTATAAAACACTTAGAACAACCCAGAACATAGGAAACCCTCATGAAACAGTCAATATTATTTTCTTTTCAGTATCCTATATTCAAACTCAAATTCTCTGAAATTTCATGAGATTTTTCTATCGACTTACCTTTGGATTTTGTTGCCCTTGGGCTTATTGTTTGTTTGTTTAATGGTTGGTTTGAGACTTTTGTACTCTACAAGGATCGAGTTAATCATACTTTCGATTTCATGGCACACAAAATGATTGGTTTAAACAAAGCTCCTTTCTTGCTTTGGTTATTTATTTTCTTAAATTTACACTCTCATTTCATCCTCAACCTCCATTCTCATTTCCCACTGCCACAGGTCACCTTTTCATTGTACTTGATGGCGATCCTTCAGTTCTCGGATATTCTTGAAAAATGTGTATTACAAGTAGTGTTAATCAACACAAATGATATGGTGATATAACTCTCAAACTTTTCTTATTTTTATTTAACTGGCACTGTTTTTAAGATCTCTTCATGTTGATGGGTGGATGCCAATCCATTGCTTCTGAATCCGACACAGTATTCTATGGACTAATGTTTGTTTTACAACACTGCACCACAATACTCTACATTATGATGACTAGCTTTGTACAGGTCCCCTCATGGGTCCATGTGGGAATTTCCTTGGCACACATACCAGGAGCAGAATTGATTGATGCGAGGATATTGCTAATAGTAACGAATTGGTAGTGAGTCACCAAAATGGTTGCATCAGTCTATACGCCCACCAGCAGTATGTTAAGTTCCTTAAATTCCTTTAATTTAGAAAATTCAAGTATGCCAAATGGTGGGGACATCATTTGACTCTGTTACACTTTCTTTTATTTTTTTTTTTAATTTTATTTATTTACTTTTTTCCCCCAAAGCCCCAGTAGATAGTTGCATGTCATAGCTGCATGCCTTCTAGTTGCCGTATGTGGGACGCGGCCTCAGCATGGCCAGAGAAGCTGTGTGTGGGTGCGCGCCCGGATCCGAACCCGGGCCGCCAGCAGCGGAGCGCAAGCACTCAACCGCTAAGCCACAGGGCCAGCCCCTCTGTTACACTTTCTAATTTTGTCAGTCCAATGCGGGATAAATATAAATTATGTCTCATAAATTGTCTTAATTTTTATTTCTTTCCGTCCTGAGCTTGAACATCCTTTCATGTGATTTTTCAGCCTTCTGGCTCCCTTCTGCTATGCATGCAATTGGAAACAGCTGTTATGATGTTTCTTTTTGGTTTGATTGCACAATGTTTTCTATTTCAGAGCTTCAAATTTACTTCCTTTACTTCTTCGTTTTAAAATAAACAGGTCAGAATGAGCAAGAGGCACATAAGCGTGGGTCAGCAAACGTGGGCCCTTCTCTGCAAGAATTTTCTTAAAAAATGGAGGATGAAAAGAGAGACATTGATGGTACGGTTCAGAGTTTATGTCTTCCCCATATTTAGAAAAGGATAAAGTATTTTCTCCAGCAGTGCAAACACTTTATCTTCATTATTTAATGTTTTATATATATTCTATTTCTAACTAACAGGCTGGATTTTTCTTTGTTCAAATTGTGGACTTTGCTATTATTTTAAATAAGATTCCTTTGAAATGTATCATTATTACATGTCTTAGTGGAGGCATTTTAAAAAGAATTCATATTCAGAAACTCCCTGAAAAATAAAGCCACATCTTTATACTGCAGAGACAATAATTCTTAACGTTTGAACTCATTTGAATCTCATAAAGGAATAGGTACAGAAGTTCAGGGTCAAAGTTGAAGAAAGAGGCAGAATTTAATTCAGAAAGTAATCCAAAGTTTAAAAAAACACTCAAAAGACAAATTGTAGCACTTGCACACAATTGTACTGTGGATTCAGACAATGCCAATTTGAAATAAATAATGGGCATATAAACAAACAAGAAAAGAAAATGGCATTTTGAACTTTTGCTTCTATTCGATAGTACTTATTTTCTTCTGATCGTAGAATGATTAGATGTGCTTTGTGTAGAAAATTCAGAAAAATATAATAAATAAATTAAAATCACTCATTAGATACCATAGATCAAGGTTTGATAGATTAACATTCAATCTCATGAGCATTTTGTGTATGGGGGTGTGTGTGTGTGTGTGTGTGTGTGTGTGTGTGTGTTCTTTCAGCAAATATGTACTGAAAGCTTGGATTGGTGGTGAATAAGATATATAAAAATTCCTACATGGAGTAAGGATTATATAAATATAAATATAAAAGTTGGATTCTACTCTATACAGATGTTTTACTTACAACCTTTTAACTCTTTTTTATATGAGCATTATATCTGTCAATTTATCTATCTAGATAGATTAGGTATAGATTAGACCAACACTCACAGCTAAAACCAGATCATATGGTGAATAAGATATACACCTCTTTTAAAGGCCATGTATTTAGAATTACAACTAAATAATGAAGTGTGTTCTTGTCACTGGACTTCGAATGCATTATGTGCATTTCCAATTCCAGAATGTTGTCACAATGATGAAGACCTTTACAATTCTTTTTATGAGCAATATTTTGGGACTATCTTCTTCCACATGTGGGCAGCAGAAGATAAAATATGACCTCGCTCCTGTTTATGGAAGCTGGTTATCTATTTTATGCCACCTAACATTTCTTCACCATTGTCACTCAGGTGTCAGCGTAATTCTAAACTGTTGCGCTGTTCATGAAGCAATCCAGCCTTTAGCATTTGCATTAAAGTATGATAAACTTAGATTCTCAATTATCATTGGAATTGATGCTGCAACTCTGTCTTGATGGATGATGCGCATATTTCAAAATATGCAGATTAATGGACAAAAGAAAATCGAGACATTTAAAAACTGGGAGAGAGGAAAAAATGGAATCTAAGCTACATAACAGAATTACAAATTTTAAATTGTTTGTGGATGATTAATTCATAGTTGAACTGCTGTTGATTTGCTTCATTTTTCTCTCATTGCTGTGTAGGAATGGTTTTTCTCATTTCTTCTAGTACTGTTTGCATACCTATTTTCCTCCGATTTACATCAAGTTAATGACTTTCCTCAGTTGCCTGCAATGGATCTGGGACGTGTAGATAATTTTAATGATTCTAATTATATTATTGCATTTGCACCTGAATCCAAAACAACCCAGGAGATAATGAACAAAGTGGCTTCAGCCCCATTCATGAAAGGTATGTTCTCTGGCAGTTCATGGTAATTTCCTTATTTGCATGGTACATAAATTCATTTTGGGATTTCCTTGATAAACTGTGTTAAATGTCCAAGTTTTTAGATTCAATTAACAACATTAATGCATATTCCTTTCCAATATCAAGGAGATTTTCTTACTCTATTTACTAGTCTCCTATTTAGAAAATTTTATGTTAAAAGAGTTATCCTCATTATAGTCCATATCAAAATGAGATGGTCCAGGATTGTTCAAATGTTTGTTTATGAAAAGATTCTGGAAAGATTGGGCAGTGGTGACAGCATGGTTTTTTAATGTCTTCTAATACACACATAGAAATTGAGAGAAACGTTAGCAAAACCAAGAAACCATGGATAATATTTACAACAAAACTAGATGACAAGGTCTTTCTTTAAACCCCAAAATATGAGTGAGCAGGGAAGAAGCACTAACAGTCAATAGGCCTACATAGTATCTCTCTCAGGAGTGGTGAGAGAGCAAAGGGAAGCAACAGGGTATCTGATGGACCTGAGAGGAGAATCAGAACCCCTTACGAGGAAACTAGTAGCCACAGCAAAGCAGAGAGGGCCAATTTGAGAACAGCAACTGAAACCATCTTCAGTAATTGCATTGGTAATGTAGTATTAGCATGTTATTCTGAGGCTGTTATATATTTCAAGTGGGATATATCAAATAAGTAATCATGGAATAGTCAAATTCTCTCACACCTGTGTCCTTGAAACACAGGAGTCTCAGTATGGGAAGAAAGGAGATGCAGAGATCTGGGACAGGAAATTCACGGGGTGAGGAATCTTGTCATTCCAGATAGCTAGGAAGCCACTGAGAGTGAATAGGTTATGTCAAAAGCAGTCAGCAGTCAACTTAAAGAGACTTCCACTGGTCAAAGTTGGCACCCTTGAGCTTCAACAAGAATAATAAGTGCAATGATTTGAAACTCATCCAATATGTATTTAAATCCACACTTTCATAATGATATTGGAAGAAAAAAATTGTTTTGCCTTTAAACGGTGATAAGAAATCAGTTCTTATTATGGAAATTTGTAAATAAAGGGGAAATACCAGCATTTATCCTATATGAGCTGTACTGTTAGATAACCAGACAGATGATGGGAAGTGCTGTTTTATAAACATTTTCTACTAATAAATGAAAAACAAATGATGGAAATAGAACATCACCATTTTGAAACTCCCATTGAATTAACAGATCTAGACATTGAGCAGCAATGGCTGCTAATATCTCAAATAAGAGAAACAATCAGAAATTATGACACACTGATGAAAGAATACACCACCTACAGTCTTCCCTAAAGGATTGGACCTGAGTCTGATTAAGACTGTGGATACAACTGCCAGAGTTCAGGAAATACAGAGGACAAAGGAACATGTTGAACTGTCCCGGGAGCATGCATTCAACAGAATCCAGACAGTGGGAAATTATACGGGTTAAACGGCCTGGGTTTGATCAGTAACAATCGTTCATTCACAGTATATATTTTAGAATAGATAAAGTCTCTTGAGAAAGCACTCTTCAAATTTAACAATTTTATGCTGTCTTTGGAAGTTTGACCATGTCAATACCATTGATATATTATAATTATAGTATATATTTTAACTTTAGATACATCTGTGTGTACATGAGTTTAAATGAATGCATCAATGTTGCTATTATTTCAAGTTCATTGTGCTTTAAATTATTGGTTAAATAGTTTATTTGGGAAGGCACAATCTATTTGTGATAAAAATGATTGCCACATAACACTTCTGATTTTATCTAGAATGTTAGAATTCCTTGCCCCACAAGTGTGAGTCTCTTATTTAGGACCAGCACTACCTTTAGTTAGTTAAAGAAATAACTTTAACATAAAGTAGCTTTAACATAATTGAATATGGCATGCTGTCTTTGGACCACATAGAAATCTTCTTATTTAACTATTCCCTTCTTTCACACGGCAGGAAGAACAATCATAGGGTGGTCTGATGAAAAAAGCATGGACGAATTGGATTTAAACTATTCTGTAGATGCAGTGAGAGTCATCTTTAATGATACCTTCTCATATCATTTGAAGTTTTCCTGGGGAGGTAGGATCCCCATGATGAAGGAACACAGAGACCATTCAGGTAACTTTGCTGTTAGAAAAAAATTTTTTTTGCTGTCATGTCATTAGTCACAGTGGGCATATGTGATAGCAGAAGTTTACACAAATATGCTTAACATATACTTCTAATTTCTGAACATAAATGAGATTCATTCTTATTAAATAAAGCTTATATTCTTAAGTATGTTGTTTACTAAGAAATTATATTTGCTATTATTCCTATGTTACTCCTAAATAACTCTTGCTCATTGATTGCCAAAGGCTCTTGCTCATTGATTGCCAAACATTAAAAGAAAAAAATTCAGGGGGTAGCCCGGTGGCACAGCGGTTAAGGGCACACTCTCTGCTTCTGCAGCCCGGGGTTTGCCGGTTCGGATCCCAGGGGCGCACTGACGCACCGCTTGTTAAGCCATGCTGTGGTGGCGTCCCATATGAAGTAGAGGAATTTGGGCGCAGATGTTAGCCCAGGGCCAATCTTCCTCACCAAAAAAGGGGAGAATTGGCATCAGATGTTAGCTCAGGGCTGATCTTCCTCACACACACAAAAAATTCAGTGCTTTCTTGGCAAAAGCAACAGAAGAGCAAAGCTCAACAAAACCTTCTTGACTAATGGAAAGAATTATAAGATTGAACAAAAATTATGGAGAACTGATCTGAGCAACACTAATAAAGCAATTCTGGTGTATCCTCCTTGGGTGTACTCTACAAACCTCACCTGAGAATCTTACTACACACTATATTATCATGGACTGGGAGTGCATTTTGGAACATTTGAACTTTTGATTTTTCCTATAACCAAGATTATCCCATTCTGTCATAATAGTTGTGTTGTTGTTCTTTTCCTAAAGCTCATTGTCAAGTAATGGACGAAAAAGTCACATGTGAAGGTTCAATGTTCTGGGAGAAAGGCTTTGTAGCTTTTCAAGCTGCCATTAATGCTGCTATCATAGAAGTGAGTAGTAAGTTAAAGGAATCTAATTACATTGTAAATTAAATTTTGATGGATGGTGATATAATGGATTGTTGTAGGTTATCATTTAATTAATTTATTCACTTAATTTGGTACACTATGCTGAACAACTACTATATTTAAAACTTTATGCTAAGCACTGAGGATCAGGAAATAAATAGAACACAGGCGCTTTTCTCTAGGGATTCCAGGTAGTGGGAGGATAGAAATACAGATAAATAGTCATAATAAGAGTTTAGGTTCTACCATGGAACTATAAATGACATGCTAGGCAAACAATGAAGCAGAAGATACTCTGATGAGAAATATCAGCGAACACTTACTAATTGAAGTGACATTTCAGCTGAGACTTCAAGCTTGAGTAGGATTTTGTCCTGAGAAGATGGTAAGTAGGGATGTTCTAAGGAGTCAAGACAGAAACCGAGTGTTCCAGGAACTACAAGGGGACAGATCATGATGGGCATATATATTTAAATGCAGAATGCACATAATTTCTTATAATTGAGAGAAAACACATGAGGTTATAATTAGCTTAATGATAATTTGTTCATTGATGTCTTTCTTTAGATCACAACAAACCATTCAGTGATGGAAGAGCTGATGTCAGTTACTGGTGTAAATATGAAGATATTACCTTTTGTTGCCCAAGCAGGAGTTACCACTGATTTTTTAATTTTCTTCTGCATTATTTCTTTTTCTGCATTTATATACTATATATCAGTCAATGTTACACAAGAAAGACAGTACATTAAGTCATTGATGACAATGATGGGACTTCGAGACTCAGCATTCTGGTAAATTACATGGCTACCATCCATCATGCAACATAATAAACGGAACAAGTTAGCTGGTTGGACCCCCTAGACCTATTAAGTACCATATTTATTAGATTTATCATATTGATGCTTTCATAAAGTAGTGCATTATAAATGAATGGAGTAGATGAATGTAAAGGCTTGGCAAATGAAACTCACTTCTTTGAACTAAAGAAAGCCTGATCCTGTAGACTGCTGAAACCCAGGTCACTAACCAATACTATTGATGACTATCAGTCATCTGGTTACCATATATGGGGGAATCCAAATATATAAGAACTTGAGGTTTCTAATGTTTGATGAAATATATGTCTCAGACATTTCATTAGCGAGGGTGAGTGATTTTGCCCTTACATTGAATGAGTCATCACTTTTATGACACCAAAAGGGAAGAAGACTGTCAGGCTCTTTAAGCATAGAGCTTTCCTTAGTGGCAGTGGAGCAGGACGGTATGAACACAGGCCTGGGAGGCGGGAAGCTATGGGTCTTCTTCATCCAAGCATTTAGTAGCTACCATCTTGAACAAGTTACTTAATCTCTTTAAATCTCACTTCTCTTTTCTGGAAAGCGTTGATAATAATATCTCTCTCTCATTGGCCATGAAGATTAAAGAAGAGAGTGTATTTAAAATACTTTGCACTGAGTTCAACACAAACTAAACTCTCAATATTAGATAGCAGCTGATAGAACTTTAGGAAGTATTATGACCTAAGAGGGCACTAGATGCAAATTAAGAAACCAAGGATCCAATCCTCAATTAGCAACAAAAATTTTTTAATGAGTTTGGCCAAGAGATGTTTTTGAGACATACAGTAGTAAAAGCATATGTTCTGGAGTCGGAAAGCAGTGGTCTGGATTTGCCTTTTACACACTATGGTATTATTCTCAATGTTTCACAAGATTTGTAGAATATATAGAATAGTTCTAGATATATACCACAGAGTCTTTAACAAAATGGTAGACACGTTGAGTAGCAAGACTCCACAGTTTTAATGTTGCCAATTTACACCAAATTTATTTATTTTTCCTTAATAAGTGTTCAATAGACTGAGTGTAAGAGTGGAGAAAATGGACTGCTGGTTTGGTCTAGAATGGGAGTTTTCTTTGGTGTCTCTTTTTGTGTTTACATTGTTTAACTCAATACTGAAGGAAATTTTGGTCACTGTATTTAAAAAAATAATGGGAAGGTACAAAGAGTCAGAGAAAAGCAACCAATTAGATAAATTTAAAAAAGAAACCAAATATATTCAACCAGGAAGGGTTAAAAAGAATCAGGGCTTTTTCCCATGAGAAAAGACTGTGACATCCTATTCCCACAACGTATGAATGCAATTATGGAGAGGTTTATATAACACATAGAGACGAACAATTTCAGATGAACAGAAGTGTGTTGTGCAAAGAGAATCATTACAATTAAGCAAGACTTTCCAAAATATGATGGCATTTTTCTACTTTGAATAAAAGAAAACTAATTGTTCATTGTGGACCCATTATAAACCAGTTGCCATATTAAACCCATAAAATACAATATTTCATTTAATTCTCTTATTGTTTTTCAGTAGAGGATAAGGAAGTTTAATAAGATTAAGTTACTACCTCTGAGGATCATATACAATGTAGCAGAGAAAACTTGCACCCAGATCTGTATGATTGGAGAGTTTATTCTCTTTCCCCTATAAAGAACTTTCTTCCTGTTTCCTTGACATCGATAGCAAGAAAAACATACATCGTATCCATCTGTGTATCTGTATCTATCCATGTCTTATGTCTATGTGTATATCTGTAATTTATTTCAGGGGTTGGCAAACTATGACCCATTTTTGTACAATCTGCAAACTAGAAATAGCTTTTACATTTTTAAATGCTTGAAAAAAATCCAAAGAATAATAATACTTTGTGGCACACAAAAATTTATATGAAATTCAAATTTCAGTGTCTACAAATAAACTGTTATTGGAACACAGCATTTGCATGTTCCTGTGACTGCTTTTGTGCTGCAAAGGCAGTGTTGAGTAGTTGCAACAGAGATCATATGGTCTGAAAAGCCTAAAATATTTACTATCTGGCTCTTCAGAGAAAAAATGTGCTGATCCCTGCTTCATGGTGTATTTTTTGCCCATGGTGTTTATACAATTACTTTGCTGAAAGAGGAAGTCCAGAACTGACAAATGGTCACAGATGTCTTCCCTCAAAACCTCTCCCAATTACTCTCATTTTATCACTCAGTTTCTTTCTTTCTTATTTTGCAATTAGCTATCTATTTTAGCTGTTTACTTGTTTATTGCCTATCTTTCCCGATAAAATACGAACTTTAGGGGCAGAGAAGTTTTCTGATTCATTGGCTCTTGTATTCCCTTTGCCCTTGATATATGGTAAGCTTCACAATCATTTGCTGAATAAAGGAATGAATGAAGTGATGAAGTACCAGTATTCTGAACGTTGCTTCGTTTCTGTGCTAGGCTCTCCTGGGGTTTGCTGTATGCTGGCTTCATCTCTATTATGGCCACTCTGATGGCTCTTATTATAAAATCTGCCCAAGTTTTCGTCCTAACTGGCTTCGTGGTGGTCTTCGCTCTCTTCCTCCTCTATGGCTTGTCTTTGGTGAGTTGGCGAATTTAATATCAATCCCTCTCTCTCTCTTTGGACTCTTTCTCAGGGAAACATACCCATCATTTCTCACTGATTCTGGTCACATCTCTTTTGTTTTGTTTGCAGTATTTGCATGAGACGGTATCTAGGGGTGGAGGGGAATGGATGAAATATAGTTTTGTAGTATGAAATTCTGTTTATTATGCTATTGATGAGTCTCAGAGAATTGTATACTACCTGAAGTTTTTCTCTCCTCTCAGATAACTTTAGCTTTCCTGCTGAGCGTGTTGGTAAAGAAACCCTTCCTTACTGGGTTGGTTGTCTTTCTCCTTATTGTCTTTTGGGGGAGTCTGGGATTCACTGCGTTGTACAGACATCTTCCTGCATTTTTGGAATGGATCTTATGTCTTCTTAGCCCCTTTGCTTTCACGGCTGGAATGGCTCAGGTAAGAGTTAATGTAACTATTTAATTTTTTTAAAAAACAGAGTCCCTCTGAATAATTGATGCTACATCAATTGATGCTACATTTAGTGCTAAACATTAAAATTCCCACCCACTTTTGTAAAGATACACACTGAAGAGCTAGGAAAGGTTTTTATTTTTCTTTCTCAGCATAATTAGTTTTCTTTTTTTTTTTTTTTTTGGTGAGGAAGACTAGCCCTGAGCTAACATCCATTGCCAATCCTCTTTTTTTTTGCTGAGGAAGCTTGGCACTGAGCTAACAACTGTGCCCATCTTCCTCTATTTCACGTGGGATGCGTGCCACAGCATGGCTTGATAAGAGGTGCATAAGTCCACGCCAGGGATCCGAACCTGGGAACCCCAGGCTACCAAAGCAGAGCGTGCGAACTTAACCACTACGCCACCAGGCCAGCCCCATAATTAGTTTTCTTTTATGTCACTAAGTATAAGCCAATACTCCATGATTGATGTGGTTCAGCTTTTCTTTTAATGGACTGTCCCAAAGAACATTTATCTAATTTAATGCTCAGGAAACATGACCCTTAATGTTATTGCAAATATTTGAAAACCAGCAACTTGGTAGAAATAAACTGTTATTTTTTGATTGGCCAGTTATATACGAAACTGAACCTCCTCTCAGAAAATTTAATTCTAGTTGTGACATCATACAAAACGCTAAGTGAAGGGTTATGTTACATATAAACTCATTTTATCTTACTATAGTTCCGTATGAAATTATTCTTCTGTCAACCGCCCAGCTACCGAAGTACTTTCGCCTCTCCATGTTTTTACTCTCAAATGGTGTTCCCTGTCTAGAATGCCCTCTTTTTTCCTCCATCCTCAGCCCGATGAAATCCTATAGGCAGCCCAGCTCAAATATCACCTTCCTTGAGTTTTTATCTCCTCTTGGAGGACATGCCTGCTGCTGCCTGTGGCTCTCTAAGCCCTTGGTACCTACCTCCACTAACTTCCCAAGTTGCTTTGTAGTTAGATGGTTTCATTGCTGTACTTTCCAATAGATTAGAGCTCTGTAAAGACAAGAACTACGTTTTATTTATTTTCAATCCTGGTGTCTAGCAGAAATAAGACAATAATAATTTTTAATGCTCTGTTTATCCTTTTTAAATTCAATGTATGTATCTTTTTTCAGCTTATACATTTGGACTACGATGTGAATTCTAACACCCATTTGAATTCTTCAAACAACTCACACCTAATAATAGCTACTCTTTTCATGTTGGTTTTTGATGCTCTTCTCTATTTGATATTGACATTGTATTTTGACAAAATTTTGCCGAGTAAGTAGTAACATGATTGTGATTCAACATAATTTCATTCTTTGCCTTTCTTTAAAATAACTGTCTACAATGTATTGGGTGTAAATTATCAAGCTTTTTTTCCCACAATTTCTAAAATAAGCTTAATGGTATTTTGCACTTCGTTTACAGAATCACGTTCTAAGATCTTGTTCTACCATAACACTTTAAATTGTTTATTTTTAGAAAGAGACACTTGCAAGAAGCTAAGGATAATTATACAGTTAGTGCTTGTACCAGAACTAGATGAAGAATGCTAGTGCTTGATACTGATCTTAGGAATTTCTAAATGTTTCCTAAAACAATTGCATTGACATGCTATCCTATGGTGACTATAATCCTTAAAGTGGTGACAGACCCTATATTTAATTGCTTCCTCTTCATGTAGCTGAATATGGACATCGACATTCTCCCTGGTTTTTCCTGAAATCCTCTTTTTGGTTTCAACGCCAAAGGGCTGACCATGTGGCCCTTGAGAATGAAATAGATTCAGATTCTTCCTCTAATGACTCTTGTGAACCAGTGTCTCAAGAATTCCATGGGAAAGAAGCCATCAGGTAAAAATAAATTACATGGAGGTGCAAAGGGAGAATGGGTCAGAGACCAGAGATCTATCAGACAAAACACCAATGTGACAAACATTTCCTTCATTGCTTCTCTGTACCCACCTATATCCAGGCTGCTACACTCATGAAAGCCTATACTCATTCTTTTTTTTTTTTTTTTTTTTGGTGAGGAAGATTGGCCCTGAGCTAACATCTGTTGTCAATCTTCCTGTTTTTGCTTGAGGAAGATTGTCCGTGAGCCAACATCTGTGCCAATCTTCCTCTATTTTGTATGTGGGTTGCTGCTACAGCACGGCTTGATGAGCAGTGCGTGGGCCGTGCCCAGGAACCGAACCAGCAAACTCCAGGTCGCTGAAGCGGAGCGTGGGAACTTAACCGCTACACCACTGGGCGGCCCCAGCTATACATTTACAAATATCTTATGGTGTAGTGACAACCACCAATGAATAAATAATCTTTACATTTCCACTTTCCTCATTATCTCTTTTTTCTCCTCTTCATGCTTCTTTCTCTTTCTCTGCCTGTTATCTTTACGACAGACCCTGTCATCAACTCTATTGCTATTCTCACCCCCTTTTCTGTGATTCACTTTGTCCCTCTCCTCTTTGCTTTCTGATTAATAAGATGAGAAGGAAGAAGCGGGTGACGCAGAAAAAGAGTGGGAGACATTCCAGAGAGGTGGAAAGAAACATAAGTCAGGGGTACTCACGCCATCTTCCCTCGGAGATGATGGATGTATTTTATTCAATGCTGATTGCTTTATTTCCAAACGCTAGAAATCTCTGAATTCCCTAGATCTCTGCTCAAATTCTGTCCATCATTCAACGTTGCCTTTGTCTCACTCCTCAACAAAACCTTTCCAATTCACCTCCTCCAGTGATCTATTTTAATTCTGAATATTTATGATACTTACAATCTCTAAATGTTTAACTTCTAAAAACATAGGTCCAATATGAACAGACAGCAAAGAGCAGTATTCTCCCATTCCTCATGTGTTAGTGCTGTGTTATCAAGAATTTTGATCTCCCTTCAAGCTGGAACTCTAAGTTTTGTGTCCCTTGCAGTGTCAAGGCCAGAATCAGGTGCTATCAGAGCAGTGATGGAAAGCCTGGAATACTGAGAGAAGGCATTTTGATTTATCCAGGGGGCAAGACGGAGGGTATTGAAGGTTTGTGAATTGTATGTAACAAGATTAGCCCTACGATCCAGGAAAATTATCCCTGGCAATGGATGGAGGCATTGGAAGCAGAGAGTCTCACATATCTGATTGTTGGTGTAGTCTAGAAGGTTTGATCTATGGATCAGCAACACAAGGCTGTCTGTCCTGCTTCAGTGCTGTGGCCTGCACTGCATCCAACAGACCAGTGCACAGAGCTCTGAAGCTCTGGGTCATTCTATTCCAGAGGCCAAGCCAGCTGGACTCACAGTTACCTCTCAGGATAGAAGGCAGAAGAATGGAATGTCAATTAAAACACGCTGTGCCAACTGCAGAGTAGATACCTAAACATTAAGGCTACATTGTATTAAAATATATGGAAAAAAGCCATCATTCATATTGTCTATGAATTCCTTATGAAGGAAAAAAACAAGCTAATACCTATTACTGCCTGGAAAAGAAAAGAGGGGGAAACAGAGGCTGGGAAAAGCTGAGCTAGTGGCCTGAAGTTACACAGTTTAGGAAGAGAGGCAGTATTTGAACCCATATGTGCCCAACTGCAAAGCCATTGCACCTCACTGCCCATTCTCTTCATAGTTATTTCTGTACTTAACTGGATTATACCCATGCTATGGACTGAATCATGCCTCCCCAAATTCATCTGTTGAAGTCCTAACCTTCAATGTACTGGTATTTGGAGATGGGGCCTTTGGGCGGTAATTAGGGTTCAATGAGGACATGAGGGTGGGGCCCTTACGATGGGATTAATGTCCTTATAAGAAGAGGAAGAAAGACCAGAGCTCTCTCTCTCTCTGCCATGTGAAGACACAGCAAGAAGGCAGCCATCTGCAAGCCAGGCAAAGAGCCCTCATCTGCTGGTTTGTTGTGGGGATATAAAAAAGTAATGCAGATAACATGCACAGGACCTGGCGTATAGTAGACCTTCAATACATTTTAAATCCTTTTTCTCTGTAATCAGTTTTCCTTGTCTTCTTCCTCTTTTCTCATCTTCTTTGGAGGTGTAAAAGCCTTTTGCATTCTGTACATGATATCTTATTCATTCTACAAATCAACCATATGAGATAGTTACTATTGTCATTCCCATTTTACAGCTGAAGAGCTGAACTCAATAAGTTTTGAATCCACAGAATTTGTGAGAGAGCTAGTGAGCGGCACAACTGGACTTGATTCAGAACAGTCTGACCCCAAAGCGCTGACCCTTCTGTTAGGGTGGTCTCTGCTTCTCTTCTTTTCTCCACCAGAGTCTTTCCTAAGCATTGAGTTCATCTCCTACTTTCCTCTCATCCAGTCATTTGTCACAATCCTTACAGCATCTACTTACATGCCCTCACTGCTGCCTCTGTAGTGTAACCTGTTCACTTGACAGTGATCGGGGGTGCTGCCTCTAATGAGAGGCCCTAGATGCTTCTGCCAGTCACCTGGGCCTTTGTGAGAGAAAGAACCCCCAGATTTTCTCACAGCCTCAATGGCATGATTTATCAGTCTTCTGTATACCTCTACCATGACCTCAAAACATTTTCCTTTTTTTCAGAATAAAAAATCTTAAAAAAGAATATGGAACAAGAAAGCATGAAAAGGTAGAGGCTTTGAAAGGTAATAAATAGCATCATATTTAACATGGCTGTTTGATTTAGTAACTATGCCTCACTGTTATACTGTCTTGGTAGGGACCAAGAACAAATATCCCAGATGTCATGTCTCACCTTTATTTGAACACATTATATTTCCTTCCAAGTAAATTAAAAACCATGGAACAATTTTAGAAAGTTGTATGCACCATTGATATCTTATGGGTTTGAAAGATGTATGATAGCATCATGATATTCTTTATTTTCAACTCATCATATTCTCTAATCCTAAAGCTATCTTTATTATAGTCAGCCTATTTTTAATGACAAAACTGCTTTTATCCAAAAAATTGCTAATCACATAATAACATCGTGACAAGGCTACAATATAAAATGTGTATTATATGAGATGCAATTTTAAAGGAAAGAATTTTGGGATGGATTTTATTTTGAATACTGCTAGCCAAATATACACATGCTGTAAGAAATTATAAAAATTTTGGAGAACATAACGTTACTATGCAGGCTCTGAGTGTAGTTTATTTTGTAATAATGCCAGGTTTGGTATTTGACATCTATGAAGGCCAGATCACTGCCCTCCTTGGTCACAGTGGAGCTGGCAAAACGACGCTGTTAAACATTCTCAGTGGACTGTCGGTCCCAACATCAGGTGAGAAGACAATTATCCAATGACAAGAACACGGGCAAATGAATCAACTGTGCGTTTCATTAGTTCATTAGTTTCATTAGTTAATTTCAATAGTCATACTGAGGTATTTAAGAGAAAAGTTTTAGAAGTTTCTTCAAGCCATTCTTTTATAGATTTACATTTAACTGATTTCAGAAAGTCTTTGTGGTTTAAATATTTCATGATAAATAGCTTTATGCTTACTAATTGGTATTCCAGCTGGATCAGAGGTATTGTGAATATTAAATTTTTAGTCAATAGTGTATTCTGTATAGGTAGAATATGTTCAAAAGACTGTAGTGATTGATACACATTGTTTTCCATTCTAAAATATTGTAAGTGAAGCATGGCACATTATCCTGATGCTGACTCTCTCCCTTCCACTTTTAGGTTCGGTCACCATCTATAATCACTCACTTTCAGAAATGGCTGACTTGGAAACTGTCAGCAAGCTCACTGGAGTTTGTCCACAATCCAATGTGCAATTTGACTTCCTCACCATGAGAGAAAATCTCAGGCTGTTTGCTAAAATAAAAGGGATTCAGCCACACGAAGCGGAGCGAGAGGTAGAAGAACAAGTTAGATGTCACACAGCAATGAAAATGAGCTTGTTTACCCAGAAAATCTTAAATGTATTTGTTATTTCCACACAATTCATCGCATAAAAGGCAAAAGGCCCCTTGTAATGAACAGCAAAATGATAGTATTTTAAAAATAAACATTCTGGGTTTTGGACTAAATATTCTTTATTTGGTTAGGTGCAACGAGTTTTACGGGACTTAGAGATGGAAAATATTCAAGACATTCTTGCTCAAAATTTAAGCAGTGGGCAAAAAAGGAAACTAACTTTTGGGATTGCCATTTTAGGAGATCCTCAGGTAAGTCAAATTAAAATTACTGGTGAAATCCCATTGAAAGCTGTGCAACTATTGTATTTGATCAAACTTAATTTGCAAATGATAAATGTAAGAGAACTGTTACAATGAAAAATTAAGTACTAAGATATCTCTGCCAAGTACTTTTACAAGTATATTGCTTTTTAAAAGAATTTTGCCTGAAAGGGGAAAATGATTATATGTGTTTTCCTACTGTGCAGGTTTTGCTGTTGGATGAACCAACTGCTGGATCAGATCCTCTTTCAAGGCACTGTGTATGGAACCTCCTGAAAGAGAGGAAATCAGACAGAGTAATTCTCTTCAGTACCCAATTCATGGATGAGGCTGACATCCTAGCTGGTGATTCTTGGTTTTCTTTCGTGCATCTTAGTGAGAAATTAGGGATATGTGTGAAATATGTATATATATGTCCCAACACAGCTGCCATGTGTGTGACTGCCATGAACCAAGAGAGGAGAATCTTACTCTCATCCATTTGAGTGTCTACATCCTCGAGAACATTGTGTCATGGAGATATTCTGATCCTATTGCAAAGCAGCTCATTGGTTGTAAAATATACAGCATACTCTCAAAGACATACTATGTTTTATTTAGTATGAATGTCAGTTGGCTTGAAACAGATCCTTTCGAAGTATGATAATTTTTCTAAATATACTAGAGAATCAACTAACATATCATTTTAGTTATTGGGTGACAAAGAAAGTGGCTTACATGTGACCAGAATTAGAAAGCATCTATTTTAGTGGGTCATGCTCCCAAATTACATTATTTATTAATGGATTTGTTCTTTTATAAGTAGTAAAAAATAATCTCTTAATACAATTTATTTGATTCTTTCTACTTAGATAGGAAGGTGTTTATATCCAATGGGAGGCTGAAGTGTGCAGGCTCTTCTCTATTCCTGAAGAAGAAATGGGGCATTGGGTACCATTTAAGGTATAGACCTTTTTGTTGGAGACATGTTGGAATATGTTGGAAATGTTGGGGACAGGTGATATCAGTATTAGCATGGTAAAGTAGGCTCTCTGATTAGTAAGTTCATTTCAAGAGAGCTGTGTTAGAACTATTCCACAACTCTCTCTTTCTTAACTAGAATGAAGGGTAAGTGAGATTGTAGACATTGAGACTATAAGGATGATTAAGCTAAGTTTAAATAAAATTTTTGGAAAATATTTTCACAACAGGGTGTTTGCTAAGAGAAATTTATAGATATTCCAGCCCTCTCTTTTATCATATATCTGATGTTTGTTTTTGTTCATCTTGACAATTTCAATAGCCTCCTCTCTGTTCTCCCTGACTTCGTTTTCTCCTTTGTTCTTTTCTGTCTCCTTCTCTTCCTGATAATAACTATTATCATTATTAAGTAACATCTATCACTTATTAAGTGTTGGCTATCTTTTTAACTTAGTTAATTTAACTTTTAAATTATGTGTTGCTAAGATATTTACATATGGAATACTCATATAATCATGTTTAATCCTCCAAATAATTCTAAGAAGATGGCATTATTATCCTCCTTTGACATGTCAGAGAGTTTTAATAATCTGCCCAATCTCATATGATTTATAAGTGGTAGAATCTTTGGAACAAGATTACAGGTGTGATATGAATTGTTTTTTATATTTCCCACTAAAATATTAATATTTCTTTTAAAAATTCAAATCACTTCATCCCCAGTGGTTAAATGGATCCCGCATTATTTACTCTAAGTGTTTAACCTGACCAAATCTACCATTCCATCATTATCGATAAATTTAGGACCAAAAAAATGATAAAATTAGTTAACATAGATAGAATATATGAAAGTTTACTTAGTTCAAGGCCCTGTGCTTTCTCATACACAGTTTTTTTTTTGTTCTGTGTTTTGAAATTCTTTGAGAGCTGAGGATTATTTCATCTCACAGATTAGAAAACTAGTGCTCAGAGACATTAAGCCTGAGTTCTGGAGCATGGATCAGCAGGACATTAGGACCATGTTCTTAGTGACTGTATCAAATTACCTCCGTTTTTGTTTTTACCATGTTCAAATCTTAGTTTCTGCAGAACTCATACTTTACTGCAAAGAGAGAGTTCAAAGTTGAATTTTTTAATAGGTGGAGACAAAATAGCGCATTCTCCTCTACCTCACTCTAGCCAAGATTTAGCCAAATATCTCTTTTTCTGAATAACACTCTTTAAGTCAGCTTATCTGTCTCTAATTATCCTTTCTGCTAGTTCTTCTGCCATGTTGTACGGATTATACCGTTTGGACTACATTAGTATTTTTATGTCTTGCTTCTTCCATTAGAGTATACATTTGTTTGTCTCATAAATATTAATGAAGCAACAAGCACATATTACAATTGTTTGTAGAGATAATGTTAGAGAAAAATAACTTGAATTTACTCTTTTCAAATGTTAGTTTGCATCTGAATGAAATGTGCAATCCAGACAGTATAACATCACTTGTTAAACAGCACATCCCTGATGCCAAATTAACAGCACAAAGTGAAGAAAAGCTTGTATATATTTTGCCTTTGGAAAGGACAAACAAATTTCCAGGTAACAGAACGCAGAGACCACAGAATGATTTATAATGGAGTTACTAACAGTAACAGTGGTGCTAACAATGATGACTAACATTTTAATGCCTATTAAGTGCATGGCACTGTGCATTAATTCATTTAATATTCCCCACCCTAAGGTCACTTCTAATATTAGCCTCTGATAACATCCCCACATCACTTATGACTGAACTGAGGCACAAAGACGTTGAATACGCCTCAAGCTGCAACATGTGCAATTAAGAGGTACGGGACAGCATCAAGCTAAAATTAGGAATATTTGGGAAATACGTTTTAGGAATGAATGAAAGAGTGCAGTCTGAGCAGGAAGAGATCTGGGAAAGCCTCGCAGAGTATCGAAGGCGAGTAAGGGAATGGTACACAATATGTAGATTGCTTTATAAAGATCATGACATGATGTTATACTCTAAGTAGTCAAATAGTAATTATGATCAATCTTCATGTTGCCAAACGTTCTAAGACTCATGACTTTGCTGCAGATACAAAAGCCTGGAGGACCATTGTCTTTACCACTTTTGTATCTGGTCTCCCAATGTGCTGTTTCATTTCCCA
This sequence comes from Diceros bicornis minor, assembly GCF_020826845.1. Classification (NCBI taxonomy): domain Eukaryota; kingdom Metazoa; phylum Chordata; class Mammalia; order Perissodactyla; family Rhinocerotidae; genus Diceros; species Diceros bicornis. The sequence goes on along the minus strand of NC_080757.1, from coordinate 50,475,689 downwards.
AGAGTTTTGAGGCAGATTACATTTTTTTTAAAATGTAACCCATCAAATTTTGTTTGCTTTATCGAGTTCAAGGAACTTGCCAACTTTTAATGGAGGATACTGGGTCCATCGCTGCATGCGTGAATCAATAAGCCTGCCAGAATCATGGTTAATGAAGAAATACAGCACCAGGCAATAGGGTGCAGTGATTGAAAGCTCCAGTGCTAGAGCCAGACTGGCCCGTTTCCAATCCCAGCGATGTCGTTATTAGTTCTGTAATCCCGGACAGGTTATGTTACTTTTCTGTGCCTCAGTTTCCTCATTTGTAAAGAGGGGATCATAATAGTACTAACTTTATAGGGTTTTTATGAGGAGTAAATGATTTAATATATTTACATTTATTATTAAAATATTAAATATAAATAGAGCACCTAGAATAATACCTGACATGTAGTACCCATAGTATTTCACCAAGTCTAAGATACCCTCTACTACAGGATGTGCTACCAAGAAACAGAAAGAAATCATGTTGACATTTAAAATATGACCTACCTGCATTTATAATACATGCTCATTTCAAATACATTAAAAGATGATGAAACGTATTCATCTTAAAATCAGTGAAATAATGGTAGTCTTAGATGCATACACAATGTCTTGGATATAAGTATCACTTATGAAAACAGAAGTCCTTATGAGGTCCTCAAAACCAAGTGTTACCTGATTGCTTATTAAATGCATTTCAAAGGGGGATGCACAATTTAGAGAAAGACTGAAAAAGAACCAACATTTAGATGGACTTAAGGACTCATTAGAAATCATGAATACATCTCTATTTTTCTTTATCTAACATACCATTAAGATAGAAACATTTAATTTCTCCCAATATTTGAATTATTCTTTATTCTACTTTCAAATTTCCTGAACTGTCCAAGGATCATTTCCAATATCTTTTATTAAAAAAAAGTAACCTCTCAAAATGACCCACTAATCCCTCATGAAGACCTACCATCTTTCAAGGCTTTTATGTAATTTTCATACCATGGGCAGAAGCTGGAAGAGGAGAGGGGGGAGAAAATGAAAAGTTACTTTGTTCTTTCCTTTAACGTATATATATATATATATATATATATTTTTTTTTTTTTTTATAATTTTATTTATTTCCCCCCAAAGCCTCAGTAGACAGCTGTATGTCATAGTTGCACATCCTTCTAGTTGCTGTATGTGGGACGCGGCCTCAGCATGGCCGGAGAAGCGGTGTGTCGGTGCGCGCCTGGGATCCGAACCTGGGCCTTCAGCAGCGGAGCGCCCGCACTTAACCACTAAGCCACGGGGCCGGTCCTAACGTATATATTTTTAAACAAAGGAAAATTCTGCAGCACCTAATTATTTCTATAAACATTAGTCCTTTTTCATTTGTTATTACGTTGCCTAACAATTATCCCTAACATGAAATCACAAATCTCTATTGTCTGGAAAATATTCCTTAATTAATGTAGGTTTAGAATTAATCATTTCCTATCTTAGTTTGGGCTGCTATAACAGATACCATAGACCGGGTGGCTTACAAACCACAGATATTTATTTCTCATAGCTCAAGATCAGGGTGTCAGCACGGTTGGGTTCTGGTGAGAGACGTCTTCTGGGTTCCAGACTGCTGACTCCTTGTATCCCCACATGGCGGAAAGCAGAGAGAGGAAGCAAGCTTTCCTGTGACTCTAGAAAGGCATTACTCGCATTCACGAGGGCTCTACTCTCATGGCTCCATCTAATCCTAATCACCTCCCGAAGGCCTCACCTCCTACTACCATCACATTGGGGGATAGAGTTTCAACATACGAATTGTGGGGGGGAGCACAAGCCTTCAGTCCACTAACACTCCCTATAGTCTAATAGAACTAAATTTTTTAAAACAGTAAATAAAATATAATAACTTTTTTCAAAACCCCCCATATAGCAGTTTTCTAAGAATGAAAAAGTAAATGTTTAGAATTTTATACTCAAGAAGTCATGGAAACTAACACACTATATAGACTATTTTAGAAACAGGGAAATGTCTATATCATAGTTTTGTTTCTGATTAATGCATTTGGCCTATCACAAATGTTTTCTATTTTTAAAGACTATGATTATTATCAATCTCATTATAAACTATAGTTTTTGATGCATTTTTGTGCTTACTTTTAGACCTTTATAGGGATCTCGATAGATGTTCTAACCAAGGCATTGAGAATTATGGTGTTTCTATGACAACTTTGAATGAAGTGTTCTTGAAGTTAGAAGGAAAATCAGCTATTGATGAATCAGGTAAAAAAAAAACTTGAATTTTGTCTTTCTGTGCAATATTTTATCTTGAAAATATACTCTGAATGATGAAGTTATATGCTTTTGGAGGTGCTATGATTCAGTCTGGTCTTGGGAAAACTTAGAGCAGAGAAGAAATGTATTTCTGTCTCCTTCTTTCTTCTTCTCTCAGTGCTGGTCTCCAACCTTGAATTTCTGATCTTGTACCATGCGTCTTACTAAGCACAGGGAATACAGCAGTGTGCAAGACTAGGTCCTCATGGAGCAGACAGCAAATATGTAATGTAAGTGCTGTAGAGAAAAGAAAATTAGAATTGTAGATTGACACTTACTTGTAGTATTTTGAGGCTGTTATTCCATTGTCTTCAGGATTCCATTGTTGCTGTTGAAAAATTTTCTGTCAGTCTAATTGTCATTCCTTGGAAAATATTCTGCCTTCTCTCTCTAATTTCTAGTTAATTATTTTCTTGTTTCTGGTTTACTATCATCCTACTGTATTTACTCTTTACTACGCTTTTTCATTTTTTTTCTGATTGATCAAGTATTTTTTAAATCTCTGTTTGATCCACTTTTGAAGTTATGAACTTGATATCTTCTTAGTGGTTACACTTAACTTTTAATGTACTTGTCTTATAGCTTTCTAAAAATCTAAAGTTGATCAGTTTCTCTAGGCTCCTCTTCCAAAAGAAGTAACTTTTACCTTGTTTTCACCCAGGGCTATATTAAAAAATATTGTCTCTACCAATTTCCTATTCTTATGGGGGTGAGAGGTGGGTCTATATGTACTGACTCTTCCAATTTGGTCAGAAATACTAAGACTATTTATCTCTTGCAATGAATAGATTTTTTCTAGGCTGAAATAAGGGTTTCTTTTCATTGGTTTCTGCAGAATGAATTAAGTCCTTTAAAGCTGCAGACACAGAACTATTTTTCAGAAAATACAAGATTTTCTTTTATTATATCACTTTTGTCTTCTTGCATTATATCATTTCTTTTGCTTCCTTTCCCATTTCTTCAGTTGTTTCTCTAGTAGTGCCATGAAATAGATTAGCTCTATCTTTTGTTCAAGACTCTCTACTCTGACACCATTTTCTGAAAAGATGATCACAGCAATATCTAAATAATGCACATCTAAAATGGCACTTTATAAATCACTGATTTTATGTTTTATAGACATTGGAATTTGGGGACAGTTACAAAGTGATAGAAACAGAGACACAGAAAGCCTTGTTGAGCTGGAACAAGTGTTGTCTTCCTTTAAGGAAACAAAGAAAGCAGCCAGCGGCCTGGCTCTCTGGAGGCAGCAGCTCTGTGCCATAGCAAAAGTTCGCTTCCTCAAGTTAAAGAATGAAAAAAAAACTCTGTTGACCATGTGAGTACCCAAGTGTTTCAGGTATGTTTGGTCAGTGCATTCAAAAGAGAAAAAAAACTTCAGATAGAATGAATTCCAGCAACTGCATATGGTCTTATGAACATAGAAGCCAATTTTTAATTGCTTAGGTGGGTATGTATTTAAGCCAAAGAAAGTTTGGGATTTTTTTCTTTTAATTTCATACAGAATCTGCTCTTATCAAAGGGTTGAAGTAGTTTTTCAGAAGCATGGAAGTTAGCACTGAGGTCCCATCCGAAACACTTGCCTCTTTCCCCAAAGTAGCTCTGTGCCAGGGCTTATCTTAACCTAGGCTTCATGTTACTCTCTGGAACCTACTATGTGGTTCACACATTCCTCTATAGCTTCAGACTCTTCATTGAGTAATACTACCTGCACTCCACTCAGGACACTCATTCATTCAAAAATATTTGTGAGCACCTCTGCATAACACTCTGTTTTAAATGTCTGTAAGACATCAAAATCAATCAAACATGAGATTCAGCTCTTGGTGATTAGAGGTATAGTGAAAAAGCATAGTACAAAATTAGGGCAATTTTGTCAAGTGTAACATTCACTATGAGACAGATTGTTTCCAAATAGAGAAATCTGAAAAAAGAATTTTACATGAGAGAGAATTTGAATTTGGTGTAGGAAAATGAAACATTTAGCTAAGGAAAGAGAAGAGAATGGAAATTCAGACAGAGGGGGCAGTCCTGAGCATAGAGATACATGGGGAGTCTGAAGAACTGTTATTAATTTAATGGCAGCATAGAGTGTTCAAAAGAGTAAAAATAATTTTGATAATATATTATATGGAGCTAAAGAGTTTGGACTTTATGAATAATAAGGAACTATTAAGCTTTTATTTTTTATTTTGAACAGGCTATTGATATAACTAGAACAGAATGCTAATAAACTTAATGGGGCAACAGTGCAAAATGGTTTGGAAACAGCAGACTTTGGAGACAAGGAAAACAATCATTTAGGACAATATTGAAAGAGGTCAGGAAAGAAAAAATTAAGGTCTAAACTTGAAATGTGGAAGAGAGAAGAAGATTTGGAGGCAAGCAACGATGATATGAGCTATAGAATTTTTCAACCATTTGGAAAAGGGACTTAAGAGAGAGAAATGAGTGTAAAATGACTGAGCCTTGGAGCCCAAGTGAATGAGAAAATGTCGTAATTTATAGAAATTGGGAGCAGGAGGGAGAAAATGTTCAGAGTGTAGTAAGCCAGGGAGTTGGTGACATGCCAGCTTGCAGTAGTCCAGTAAAAGGAAGAAATGCAAGACTGAGACAGAGCAAAGAAGTGGGCACTGGAGAGAGAGGTTTAAGAGTCATAATCAGCAGACTTTATAAGCTTGAATGAGACGTCCAAAGGTTGAGGGGGAGGGGCATTTAGAGAGAGAGAGAGAGAAATCAAGGATAACTACACAGGAACAATCTCATTTTAGAAAGAAGAAAAAAAGGGGAGAAAAAGCATGATTCATATGTTTGGTTAGTGCTTATAATTTATTTCTGTTATAACATCCATTATCTGCTCAAACTTAACCGACGAAAGTTGCTATAGATGATTTTTTTTCTTTTACTTTTTCCTCCATGTAGATTATTGCTTTTTGGCATTAGCCTTTGCCCTCAGCTTTTGGAACATCTATTTTATGAGTTATATCAAAAAAGTTATTCTTGGGGACTGTCTCCTAATATGTACTTCCTCTCACCGGGACAACCACCTCAGGCTCCTCTGACCCACCTACTGGTCATCAACAAAACAGGTGAACGTGGGGCTACAGAGCAACTTTCACCTGCCGGTTCTTGTTGAGAGATTCCACAGACAACACAAACCACAAAGGAAAGATATTCTGTATGTTTTAGAAAGCACATATGAGGCCAAATAGGAAATTAATTTCAAAATGAAAAATACAAGGTTGGAGAGTTTGTTTTAGAAACACATTATTGCAAGTTTACTTAAACCATAGAGCTTACTGCACAAAGCAACACAAGGGGATTCAGGAAGGTGGATCATTGACTGATCTTTGAGGTTTTTCCATAACTTTTTTTTTTTGTTTGGTGAGGAAGATTGGCTCTGAGATAACATCTGTTGCCAATCTTCCTCTTTTTGCTTGAGGAAGATGATCCCTGAGCTCACATCCATGCCAGTCTTCCTCTACCAGTCTTCCTCTACTTTGTATGTGGGACGCCGCCGCAGCACGGCTTGATGAGTGGTGTGTAGGTCTGTGCCTGTGATCCGAACCCACGAACTCCAGGCCACCAAAGCGGAGCAAGTGAACTTAACCACTATGCCATCAAGCCAGCCCCCATAACATTTTTTTTAAGTACTATGCTTTCTTGATGTCTGGAAAAAAAATCTGTTCCAAATTTCTAAGAAAATAGAAGATTAAGATCTTCAAGGATTATAATGTTAATTTTAAATAGTATTTTTATACTAAGAGAAATTATAAGTAAATGTCTAGGCTCTAGGTAAAGAAACTTTGTCATATCCTTGATATTAGAATGGATTTTAGTACCACAGCATCAATTCTGCTTTTTAAGGAAATCGTTAGACAGTTCTTATTATGGTATGCTTTGAGTGACATCATTTATTTTTTTCTTAAATATTGCTTGACTATTGTTTTTCTTCACTGTTGCTTCTTTTGATCTTTACCTTCATGGTAGGGTCAAGCATTGATGACTTTATACAATCACTGAAGCAGCAGAACATTGCTTTGCAAGTGGATGCCTTTGGAACTAGAAATGGCCCGAACGAGCCATCATACAATGGCGCAATCACTGTGTCAGGTGATAACAAGGTATGTTGGGCTCTGATTGCTGCATCTCACCAAAGATGGACTATGAGTGTGCAATTTGAGTAATACATATCAACTGGCATAAAAGACCAATTTGACGCAAACAAATGGGATATTTCTCATTTTTAGAGAAGCTGGACTATAATTATTTGCCCACAGCCTCCATTAAAACAATATATAATGAAATGCCATTTGATTTTATTCCTTGTTAAATTGTATGCACTGTTATAATTAATAATGCATTTAAATCTTATTATAAATTGTATTTCATTCCAATAATTAATTTAAATCTTATTCTTAATTGAATTTCAACTCAAATGACATTTTGATGAATCCTCCAAACATAAATCTGATTAATGTATATTGTGAACTTCAGCTCCAGTTACAAAAAAAATATTGGCTCTTAATTTTTTCATGGTAGATTTTTGTGTGTTTTTAATGGGAAAAAAGCTCAAGTCCTACTAGCTAAACTTTACACAAGTGGGTCAAACCTTCAGATAAATGTTTATGCTCAGCTATCTGATGTTTAAAAAAAATGCCTTAGTTTTCTGCAACTCAAAGGGTGGTTCCTGAATCAACATTACTGGATCACCTGGGTGCTTGTTAGAAATGCAGAATCTCAGGCCCCTCCCCAGACCTACTGAGTTAGAATCTGCACTTTAATAAGATCTGCAGGGGATTAGTCTGCTCATTAAAGCTTTAGAATTGCCTTATTTGGCAATTTTAAGATTGGCATATTTCACATAAAACTAGATTTCTGGCTTCTCTTGAAAAATTCCTCCATTTACCAATTCTGGCAGTCTGCAGTTGGAACTGAGAAACCGTTGCCCCATGTAGCCTTGGACTTTTCTTTCAGCTTGCCATATCTCCACACTGCTTCACTCATGTATATTACCTGCGTAGACCCTGTAGGAGTTTGGGTAGAGATCTCTATAACAGACAAGTGGAAAAGATGGGAAGAATGTTACATGTATAAATCACAACAGTTAAGTGTCACAAAGCTTGACCACTGGTAGCTTGTCTGAGCTAATTTTCAGAAGTAATTTCCATGCCAAAAATAGAGTAAGAAATTACCTATGATAAGTAAGAAATTAGTCCTTGATATGTCTTAACCAAGTTAGTTTCTAGTATATCCAGAATAATAGTTTTAAAAAATGGCGCCCTTAATATCAATAAACATCATTTTCAGTAATTAGACTAGATACAAGGCACTTGATTTATTTATGATTGCACAAATGTATGCTCAAAGCTTGCCCGTATTTTGGGCAATATAGATAATTTACTTATATTCTTTCTATTTGAAGGACAAATAATCATGTTTTTAATATATATGTAATGTCGTTTTTAAATAGATTTTACATGCAGGTTGCTATTACCAGCTCAGTATTTGTGCTTTCATTACAACAGCTACCTGCCTCCTGCTTTCCAAGTATTCACACATTCTTTATAAAATCAATGTATCATATTTTGAAATAAAGCCTACTGCCATGTTAAAGTGAGGTTGCATTACGGAGTTTGATAGTGTTGCTGCTAAAAAATCATTTGGGGTATTTTGTCTTGTGAGAGTTTAGGCATAAATAACCACATGGCTGATGCTACTGTAGGTAGAGACCAAAATACTGGATTCCTGGAAGTATATTGTGAATTAATGGGATGATACGGGCGATGGTGATATCAGTCACATTCAGTGCTTTAGCCCTACTGTATTGCCAATAATTTGAAGGATTTTCTACTTTATTCTTTCATTAAATTTTATATTTACTTTTTGAGGACTTAGAATGCATATTTGTTATATTTTAGGATCACAGATTTTCAATAGCATGTAATACCAAAAGGCTAAATTGCTTTCCTGTCCTCATGGATATCATTAGCAATGGGCTACTTGGAATTTTCAATTCTTCAGAACACATTCAGACTGACAGGAGCACATATTTTGAAGTAAGTATAATATTATCTCACTTATACCAAGCCATAAGAAGTTTTCAAGAAAATACATGAAATGCTGAAATAACATCACGTAAATTTTTGTGAACTTATTCTTGAATAAGTTTATGTTTATATACATATTAATTACTATACATACACACACACATATACACACACACACAATATTTAGCAATGATTCCATAACGTTATAATTTTAGTTGGATGACTTAGGGTCAATGGAACAGCAGATAATATAATTAATCGGGAAAAAGAAATGATGACTTTTGGTCTTAGATCTGTCACCATTTGTGGCCCTAGGTAGTAGGACATAGTTGAAACAGCCAAAGTCTTAAGGGCCAGACCATGTGGCCTTCTTAACAACTTGACTTCTGTAGGCCTTGGTTCACCAATCCAAAAAAAAACACAGATAAAAACTTTATCATAAAGGTTTTAAGAAGTAAATGATGCAATGTGAACACCAGACCGAGTTGGCTGAGTTATTGTAAAGACCAGCGATAAGGCACATAAACCTTGAAAACCATGGGTGCTCAATAAATTGTACTTATTGTCATCACTGATGTTAATATTATTTTTCTAGGGAATGCATCGTTTCCATTGAAGAACGTACAGCTTTGACTAGATAGGGGACTGGCTGAATTAGAACTAGGAGCAGATCTTGTTTAAAAAATAACTTGCCACGTCTGCTCAGATCCTGAGTCAGAATCTCCACAGTGGGGAGGAGGGTGTGCACATCTATGTCTTCAAGTCATCTCTTTCATCTTGCTGTGTTGAATCTCTCTTTGCCCAAATGACACCTTGGGCATATTCTATAGTTTCCTGGTCACTTTTTGTTATTGAGAAATATTCCAGTGCTGTCCCAAACTTCAATTTCCTAGCTGATTCAAACACTGGGGGTCAATATGTGACCTAAAGGAAGTGGATTGGGGCAGGTGGTGGTGGTGTGATTTGCTCTTTCATTCCTTTTTATTGTCTAACATCTTGGAGTAGAAAAGAGAGAGTGAGCTCTCTCTGGAACACCTCCCTTTCTTCTCCCTTCTGAACAAAACATGGCCAGCCTGGGAGCAGAAAGGAAGGATGGAGAGATCAAGGTAGAAAGAAATGGTGCTGTGGAGACACCTCTGCTTTCTCCCGTTGTGTCTGTTACTGGTACCTTCTACTTATGCGGTTGCCACAGCCTAGGTGACCTGTGTGATCGTCTTGGGGTAGTGTTTAGCTTTGACCCTAGTCCATTCTGTGGATGAAGACACACTCACTGTTGCAGAGCAAAATGTCTCTTAGGCTGCTGAAGAGAAGCCCACACCATCAAGCTTTCTCCAGTTTCCATTGTTCATTGTTTGATATGGCCATCATCCAGGTAGTTTAACAACTTATTCCCCTCTTTAACCTCCGTGCTTTTCAAAAAGAGCTCTGAGAACTGTTGAGTGCTTCTTGCTCACTGATGGAAAGCTATAGAGATTTAGGATGTGATGGGGTTTCCTCCATCTTCATCAGCACTTTATATTATTGTCCTCTCAAGCCACATCTCGGCAGTTCTCCTTCCTTCTGAAATCTCTAGAGCAGAAAAACTGTCTCCCTGTTCACGTGAGGCCCCAAGTGAACCTTGAATATTTAGAACATTTACTATGTGATTTACATGTATTATCATATTTAAATATCCTAACAAGACTTTGAGATAGGCGGTATTATTATTATTGTTATTATTATACAGCTGAGGAAACTGCAGTACATAGAGGTGTGATATGTTTCATTAGGTGTTATATTTGAAGAGACAAGTCAAGTATCTGGATAACCAAGAATAGAGTGTGCCCAAGGATGAATAAACCACCTGACCTGAGTTCTTGCTTTTAAAAAGATGGCTTTACTACAAAATATTTGCTACCCTCCAGCCCAGCTGACCTTGAGATCATGTGTAGATAAATTCTCTCTCTTTGAATTGCTCCTGATTTCCACACTCAGCTCCTGGCATACTTATACAATTCTGAAGCCCAATCTCCTTGATCCTAAAGAAAAGAGCTCACTGTAGCTCAAACCTTGCTTCTGACTCCACTCAATGACTTTAACCATCTATCAGAGTGTCCTGAAGTGTTCCCAACCAGCTCCTCCTGTAAGTTTTCACCCGACCAAACTACCCAGTTAATATCAAGTGTCTCTGTGGGTCCTTCCAGTCTAAGCCCCAGTAAACTTGACTGTAGGTGGGTATAATCTAATAACATAAAATGTTATTTATGAACCAAGTTGCGAGTAAGGGAGCTGGCTGTTGAGACTAATTATGAATTTTCCATCCCAAAGATCTTCCAAATCTGGAAAATCAACAAGGGTGACCATAGGCAAAGATGTCAAATGGGTGAGGTGGTCCTTGGTACTCTTTCTTCCCCTTCCAGGGCTTCATCTCCACCTTCTCCATCTCCATCTTCATATGCATCTTTATTTAGGCAGTTTTATGTGCTATACGATCTCTGACGGGCACCAAGTTTTAGGAGGGGCTAAGAGAAAAGTAAGGAGATCTTAAAACTCATGACACCTGACCTCAAATAACTTGCAGTATAGTGAGGCAACTTATTGTAGATCAACTAAAGGCTTCTAGCAAAACCCAAGGCCATCTTTAACCTGTACAGGATTTTGAACTTTTTTAAATTCAATGCCTTTATATGGAATGTGTGTTGACCATTTTTATTCAAGCCCCATCACTTTTATTTCCTAATGCCCACCTACTCATTAATTTATATCTGCCAGGTTCCTGAAGGCATTTGAATTTGTTCCTTATGAATAAAGTTGAGCTAGAGGAATGATTCTTCATAAATGTTGAACTGAACTGATTTGCCACAAATTTCTGAGAGTAATGAAGTAACTCATCCATTGACAGTCCACAAATGCTATTGTCTATTAAAACATCAGCCTAGGGCCGGCCCTGTGGCTTAGCGGTTAAGTGCGTGCGCTCCGCTGCTGGCGGCCCGGCTTCGGATCCCGGGCGCACACCACTTCTCTGGCCATGCTGAGGCTGCGTCCCACATACAGCAACTAGAAAGATGTGCAGCTATGACATACAACTATCTACTGGGGCTTTGGGGGGAAAAAATAAATAAATAAAATCTTTAAAAAAATTAAAAACAAAAACAAAAACAAAAACATCAGCCTAAATGTTGTCATCGTGATGTCAGACAGCAGAAATTTTATGCTTACCTTGTTACCAAGCAAGGGCTTGCTGCCTGATCTGCATAGAAGCTGATACTATAGCACTGGCTTTTGAGAGAAGAAAGGGCTTTATTGCAAGGTCAACTGAATCAAGGAGACAGGAGGCAAGGCTCAAATCTGTCTCCCCGAGCTGAAGCAGGGACAGATTTTAAGGAGTTGGGAGTGGGAGTCATTATGTAAAACACTAGCTTGGTGGGGTCTGATTGGAGGGTGGGAGTGTAACAGTCTTATAAGTCCAGTGTGCTGCAAGTCAAGGGAACCCTTGTTTGTTATTAAGTTCCCTGCACCACTTTCTGTTCACGTTGAGTTCCGTAGTTAGGGAACTTTTGGTTCCCAGGTGGCTTGAGGTCATCTGAGAACAAGGTTTCTGTCTTCTGAGCATGCTCCAGCTACATGACTTGCAGTTTTTGCTCATTGCCCCTGCAAAATAACTTTGATACTTTGTTATTGATACAATAAGATACAATAGGTCCAGTACCAATTGGTCTATGATGGTTACAACCTCACAAGTTATTAACTGTGGGACCTTAGCCAATTCATACAACATGGTGGAGCTTGCTCCTTCACAAGTAAATCAAGACACCTGTTCAAAATGTCCAAGTTGCTGCAACACATGATTGAAAACGAATGTGGGTAAGAAGTTGCAAACGGGACCTTGGGAAGTGCTTTGAGTGGTGAGACTGATTCATTTATTTGAATGATTTAGTTAGGAAAGTACAAGTGAATCATATGCTCACCTGCCATCAGCTCACACGTTTTGTGTAATTTCAGGAGCACATGTCTTATGAGTATGAGTTCCTGAGTGATGCCTTCTTCTGGATACTCGCGGCCGCTTGTTTTACTCCTTTTATTGCAATGAGCAGCATCGGTGACTATAAAGTAAGAAGAGTTGACAAAGCCTTTACATATTCTTCATATCCAGAGAACCTGTCCCCATCTTATGACCATAAACTTATATGTAGGTGGTGCACCTAATTTATGTGCTTGACACAATGAACAATCAAGCATTTTAATAAAAGGTTGACAAATATGAAGAAATGCTATTTTTCTTAAACAAATGTGAGACCTCAAGAACGACAGCTTAGGAGATATCATCAGCTAACAAGGAATGGCAGTTTTATCCAGTATACCCCTTAGAGTTTTATTTCCAGACACTCACTGATGTAGTCACATCCCTTCTCTCAGTGGTGGTTTCCACTTTCCAGATGGTGGTTATGTTACTCAGTTAAACAGCCCTAACCAACTCGCCACAGCACTTTGGCTTTTTGTTGAAAAGACTGTTCCTTTAAAGCTTCATTTTTGCAATTCTTTTATAAAAATTCAAGAAGCCTATAACAGAGTCCTTCCGCCTTTCCATGGTACTTCTGTTCCATGGAAAGGCCCTTTCTTGTGTCTCCATGTCCTTAGCACTGTCATCTGATGCTCCCTTTGTGCTGTTGAGCCCTGTGAGAATTCAGATGTTGTTGATGGGTTTGAATTAATTTTCATGTATTCAGCTCTTAAACTGTCCCTATATTTAGCAATTTCTCACATGAGAAACACAAATATAATTCTTCCTTCACTTGTATGAGACCATACATTCACCACTTTCTTTTACTGCTCTTGTCACGCTTTCTCATTCTTTTTTTTGGAGTCAATCTGCTTCATTCAAATCTTGACTCTTCCATTGTCAAACGGTATGAACATCTAGAAATTGCTTAATCACTCTGTGTCTCACTTTTATCACCTGTAAGTAGGGAATAATAATTACATCTATTTGAAATAGATTCCTGTGAGGATGTGGTGAAATAATATCTATTAATTACTTAGAACAATATCTGGCATACAGTAAGTTTCCTGTAAATGTCAGTGCTTTATGTCCAAATGTCCGGGATTTAGTCCTGGAGCCCCTTTGCCCCTATTTCCAGAATTCTCGACTTCCATATGTACAACAGCCTACTTGATATCTCTACACTGATGCCTAATGTACATTTCAAATATGGGCAAAAGGAAACTTATGATTTTCCTGGCTAGATCCACTCATCTCCCAACTTACCCATCTCAGTAAATGGTGCTACAATCTACAGTTGCTCTATCACAAACTTTTGGAGTTATCTTTGCTTCTCTCCTTCTTTTACCTCCCTTGTCTCATCCGTCAGCAATTCCTTTAAACTCTACCTTGAATGTATCAAATCCATCCACTTCTTTCCATCTCTACTATTTTGGTCCTGGTCTAAGTCATTTTCATTCCTTGCCTGAACCACTGCAATAGCTACTCATCAGTCTCCTTCTTTGCAATTAATTCCACATACACAGCCACAGCAAGCTTTCAAAAGTTTTAATTGTTACCTTGCCTCCAGTAACAACCTCTAGTAACATCTTTTTGCATCTAGACAAATCCTAATTCCTTACTTTGTCTGGCAGAGTCCTGCATGATCTGTCTCCTATCTCTCAATCTTCTCTTATTGCAGTCTCCTCCCCTACCCACCCCACATTTCTTTCTGTTTCTCAAGCATGCCAATATCATTGCCATCTCTGCGCCTTTGCATTGGCCGCTGCTTCTGTGGAATGTTCTTCCTCCTGTTCTTGGCACTGCTCGCTTCTTCTTGTCATTCAAATCTCAGCACAAATATCATTTAAACAGAGACTCCTTCCCTGCCTGCCCATTCTAAAATAGATTCCCCATCACTGCCACATGAGCTCATTTTAAAAATCTATGCATAGTGCTTATTGCTATCTGAATCTTTTCTCATTTTTTTTTGTTAATAATCTCCTCCCCAGTAGGAATAAGCAGCATCAGAGCGGAAATATTTTTCTCTAAATTTTACCTACTCCATTGTTGCTTATCTCTATACATAATGGATTACCTTTCATTCTTTTACTCTTGACTAAAACCTAGGAGCTATTTCTGTAATGGTTGTCAGAGTAAGCAAATAAAATTACAGATACCAAGTTAAACTTCAATATCAAATAAACAGTAATGTATTTTTTTGGTATAAGTATGTCCCAAATACCGACTGGGACATACTTATACTAAAAAAATTGGTATGTATCTAAAATTCAAATTTAACTGGCAACCCCATGACAGTGATACCCCTCTCTCCCTCACCTCCATAGCCGGTTAGTGGTGAAGTCATAGAATTTACTTCTGAAATATATCTGGAAGCTTTCCACATTCCTCCATCTCTCCTACGACATGCTAGTCAGAGCCTCTATCATCTCTTTCTCGGATGAGCACAACAACCTCCCTAACTGCTCGTCATGGATCCACATTAGTCTTCTCCTTATCCATTTTCCACACAGTGTGACAGAGCAATATCTTAAAAACACAGATCTAACCATGTAAATTACCTGCCTAATCCCTTCAGTGGTTTCTCATCAGATTAAGGAGCAAGAATGAAATCCTTGCCACAGCCTGAAAAGCATGTGTGATCTGGACCTGGGTGTCTCTCTCCACTTTTATCTGATGCCACTATCACCTTAATAACTATGTCCAGCCACACTGGCTTCTTTCCAGTTTCCCAAAAATATCAACTCTACCCACTGCAGGGTCTTCCCTCCCGTTCTCTCTGCCTGCAATGCTCCCTATCTGTCGCCTGGATAACTCCTACTCATTGCTGAGACCCTAACTCAAACCCTTCACAAGGAAACCCTCCCTGACCCGACCCCCTAATTATAATTCATCTCCCTTCTAAAGGCTCTTATATGACCCTGAACCCTCTTAATACTTCTAATTTTACTTCTTTAATTTTTAATTTTAACAATTTTAATTATGTAGCTATTGCTATGCTTATTTACTTTTCGCCTTTATCTCTCTTCCCTTCTGCAACTTAAACCCCACAAGAGCCCCAGGACCAACACAAAGCCAGGCACACGGTATAAGCTTGGTAAATATATACTGAACAAATTAATGAATAGGGAATGTCAAGTCCTCTAATGCATCCTCACAAGCATTCTCTTTTCTGCTTCCTTCCAGATGCACTCTCCTTTCCAGAATATTTATCGGCATTCCAACTTTTCCCCTAATGAATCTCTTTATTTTATTTTATTTATTTTTTTGTGAGGAAGATTAGCCGTGAGCTAACACCTGTTGCCAATCCTCCTCTTTTGTGCCGAGGAAGATTGGCCCTGGGCTAACACCTGTGCCCATCTTCCTCTACTTTATATGTAGGACGCCTGCCACAGAATGGCTTGATGAGTGGTGTGTGGGTCCGTGCCCGGGATCCCAACCTGTGAACCCCAGGTTGCCAGGAGCAGAGCACACGAAATTAACCACTATGCCACCAGGCCGGCCCTG
Source organism: Diceros bicornis minor (assembly GCF_020826845.1). NCBI lineage: Eukaryota > Metazoa > Chordata > Mammalia > Perissodactyla > Rhinocerotidae > Diceros > Diceros bicornis. The sequence continues at coordinate 50,459,816 of NC_080757.1, read as the reverse complement.
AATCTCTTCATTTTAGATTGAAAATTTTAATTGCTTTTGTGCTTTACTTTTAGAAAAGTCCAAGTTATAGTTTAAGACCTTGTGTTAAGACACCCAGTGCAACAACAGGGCTTATAATGAGTCACAATGTCAAAATCCACACACTAGTTTTAACATATAATCATGAAATATATGGTTTAGTTCAAGACGATGTATCACATTTTAACGGAAGTCTGCTTATGCCACCCTAAAGAGTTTTTAATGTAATTGACTCGTTAGATGATCGTTTCTTAGACCCAAAATAAGATGCCAATTATAAATGCACTGTTTACGTTCAGCATAAAATTTAAGAATCTTACAAGAAACTGTAAACCTACATCTCTTGAATCTTTGTACAATTTGCAAGTCTTTATAGTGTCAAAGGGAAGAGTAGCTTTGGAAAGAAAAGAACAGGTATCTTCTCATTGAGGCAACCCCCAGTCATTCTGTGATGGAAAGTGAGCTGGTCACGTTAGTGCATTTTCCCTTTAGACAATGAAGTCGCTGTGTGGTTTGCAGTGTTATTAATGCCCCTGAAGTGAGAGTGTGGCAGGCAAGTGACGATGTCATTTACTAAATCAGCATAATATATAAAAGGGACATAGAGAAAATGAATGCTTTTGTGACCACATATTTGCAATTTCTCAAGTCACAACTGTTTAGAACCTTTGATGATTCTTCTATTTCTTTACCAGAAAAAAACTCACTCCCAGCTGCGGATTTCAGGGCTCCATCCTTCTGCTTACTGGTTTGGGCAGGCGCTGGTAGATATTCCTCTGAACTTCTTGATCCTCCTTCTAATGCAAATAACGGATTACATTTTTAGCCCAGATGAGATTATATTTATAATTCAAAACCTGTTAGTTCAGGTAAGTGACAAAAATTATGAGATGGTTTTATTAGACTATTTTTCATGAATGCAGTAACGTTATTAACCTTAAGCCAAAGAACCTCACATTACCTTTGCGATAGCTTAGTTTAGAAAGCTGTGGTTTAAGTATGAATACTTTCCTAGATAACATTTACCTTATCCAACTTTAATATTTTTATTTTCAGATCCTGTGTAGTATTGGATATGTTTCATCTCTTGTTTTCTTGACATATGTGATTTCATTCATTTTTCGCAATGGGAGAAAAAACAGTGGCATTTGGTCATTTTTCTTCTTAATTGTAAGTATGCAGACAGTGCATATTATTCTTAAACCATTTTAAAGATAATTTTAAGGACATATTTTAATCTTTGTTCTAAGCAGAATGGAAAATTAATATTGCTCTCTTGGAATTCTAATTACTCTAAGATAATCATAAACATATATAAAGTACTGTATGTGTGGATATCTACCATTCATAAACTATGAACCCAAATATGTCTCCAGGTCTAACCTCTCCCCTGAGCTAGAGACTACTGCCTCTACCAGTTCACTTGCAATTTCACTTGAATATTTAAAAAGCACCACAATGATCACATATCTGAAATAGAATCCTTTCTGCAATCTATTCTTCATATCTTAATACATCACATTATTGCAGCACAATCTACCCAGCTAATTGCTTATACCAAAGATCTAGAATTATCTTTAATTCCTCTCTCTTTGTTTCTCTTCACATTCAATCCATTTGCATGCCCTTTAGACTCTTAACATTTCCCAAGACTGTTTGGTATGTCCCAACTTCACTGCCATAGCCATTGTCTAAGCTTCCATCATCTCTCAACTGGAATATTCCAGCAGGTCTGTAACTTGTATCCTTCTTTCTAGTCCTGGCTCCTATAAACTATTTCCACATAAAAACCAAAATGATCTTTTAAAATAAATTTTTGTTAAAAAGTATAACTGACATACAGAAAAGTACACCATAGATTAGTCTAGCCAGTTTCTGAACTGAATAAACATGGAATCATGTAGAAGGTATTATTCTCTATCTGCTCTTAGTCAGCAGTATGTTTTCAGTCATCCCTGATGTTGTATCTAATTACTACAGAGTAGTTCATTCCTTTCCATTTCTGTAGTATTCTATTGATGAATGTGCTATTATTTGTCTGTTCTATTGTTGACAGACATTAAATTGGCTTCCTGTTTTGGACTGTTATGAATAATGCTGCCATGAGTTTTCTTGTCTGTCTTTTGGTGCACATATGTAAGACTTGAAACCAAAAAACTCCTTGAAGAAAACATAGGAAACAAAGCTTCCTGATATTTGTCTTGGCAACAATTTTTTGGAAATGACACCAAAAGCACGAGCAACAAAAGCAAAACCAACAAGGGGGCAACGTAAAAAGCTTCTGTACAGCCAAAGAAACCATCCTAATATCCAAAGACTAGAGAGAACTCACACAACTCAATAGCAAAAAAAAAAGGAAACAATCCAATTAAGAAATGGATAAAGGACCTGAATAGACATTTATTCCAAAGAAGACACCGAAATGGCCAACAGGTACATGAAAAAGTGCATTAACATTGCTAATCATCAGGGAAATGCAAACCGAAACCACAATGAGATATCACCTCACACTGTTAGAAGGGGTGTCTTCAAAAAGACAAGAGATAACAAATGTTGGCAAGGATGTGGAGAAAAGGGAAACCTTATACCCTGTTGGTGGGAATGTAAATTGGTAAGTCACCATGGAAAACAGTATGGAGGTTCCTCAAAAATTTAGAAATAGAACTACCTTACGATCCGGCAACCCCATCTCTGAGTATTTATCTGAAGGAAATGAAATCACTATCTCATAGAAATATCTGCACCCCATGTTCGTTGCAGCATTATTCACAATAGCCAAGACATGGAAACAACCTAATTGTCCATTGACAACGAATAGATAAAGAAGATGTGGTGTATATATACAATGGAATATTATTCAGCCTTAAAAAGAGGAAATCCTGCCATTTGTGAAGATTGGAGTTTCCTTCATGGATTCTCCTTGAGGGAATAAGGCTAAGTGAAATAAGTTAAACAGAAAAAGACAAATACTGTAAGATTTCACTTATATGTGGAATCTAAAAAAGCTGAACTCATAGAAAGAGAAAGTAGAATGCTGGTTATCAGGGGCTGGGGGGTGGGAGAAATGTGGAGATGTTGGCCACAGGGTACGAATTTCCACTTATTAGATAAATAAGTTCTGGGGAATCTAATATACAGCATGATGACTATAGTTAACAACACTGTGTTATATACTTGAAGTTGCTAAAAGAGTAGCTCTTAAATATTCTCACTATAACAACAACAAAAATGGTAATTATGTGAGGCGAAGGATGTGTTATTAACTAACTTTATTTTGGTAATCATTTCACAATATATACATGTATCAAATCATCATGTGTACACCGTAAACTTACACAATGTTATATGTCAATTATATCTCAATCCAGCTTCTTTTTAAAGCTGGAAAAAAAAAAGATGAGCTGATTAAGGATGAAATTAATCCAACCAAGAAATAAGTCAAAATAAAGAATTCAAGAAAATAAAAATTGCTGCAAAGCACCGGTAGGGACCGCTGAATTCTGTTAAAAACGCATGAAGATTACATAACTTTGGGAATCATGGTTATGACATTTACATAGCAAAATCCACAAAGTTTAATAGTTCTTTTACAAAGCAAGCTTAACTTTAATAAAAAATCCTGAAGAAGACAGAGTAAAAAAGAAAATCATTGATAAATTCACTTGGAAAAGTCAAGGACAGCTCTCTAAATAAAACGATGTAACAGCAAACCTAGAAGTAAATTAAAAGAATAATAATAAAAAATAATCAAGTATGATTTATTCCAGAATGCAATGATGGTTCAGTATTAGCAGCTATCACACTAAAGGAGGAAAACTGCATGAGCTAAGAAAACACCATACAATTCCTAAAAAAACACCCAGTGAAAAGAAAATATAAACACAAGAAGGACAAATTACCAAAACCAATGGCGAATATCTTAGTACATGGTAAAACTATACAGTTAATCACCTAATACCAGGAGTAAAACAAGGACACCCTCAATAATTAATTAGCATCCTGTGTCAGCGAGGTGGCATAATGTGCACTCTAATTCCTGGTTTGTAGGAGAATAGACTGTCATAATCATTTTGAAAAATAATCTGTTAATAACTGTTGAAAATTTCAATGCACATAAATTTTAGCCTGCAATTACAGTTCTCAGAATCTCTCTTTAAAGAATAAAAGTGTCAATATATAAGGATTTATGTAGAGCATCATTTTCAGGAGCAGAGAAATTGAAACAACACATTTTATGAAGGCAAAATTGTTGAATTCTTGCATATCCACTCAAAGAAATACTATAGAGCTATGAAAATGAGCAGCTGGTATGCCTAAACCTAAAAAGATGTCTATGGCCTATTGTGAAATGAAAAAGAGAAAAATGCAGAATAATGTGTAATAAATGGCCCCTTTGTCAGAATCTGAATTTCAGCAAGAACTCTAGCTGATTTGTATGCACACTGAGTTTGAGAAGCCCTGTTGTGCCTTAAAAATTTCATAGTCAATCCAATACAGAATTGTGACACAGTGTTGCAAAGGACAAAACATGACAGCAGTACTGTCTTGCAGTGGGGTGAGATAGAAGTTGAAAGTGAGAGCATTTATAAGATGAATTGCCACCCTCTTGGAAAACATCCTAAAATTTGGATTGTGACACTAGTGAAACTGTGCTGTGCTTTTGTTTTAGATCACTGTCTTCTCGATAGTTGCTACTGATCTAAATGAATACGGATTTCTAGGGCTATTTCTCTGCACCATATTAATACCACCCTTCACAATGATTGGCTCTCTATTCATTTTTTCTGAGGTAAGTAAATTCACTCCTGTCCTAGGGTCATGAGATGTGTGGCCGGTGGAGAAAGCCTTAAGTATTGTAAAAATGTAGGTAGAGTCCTTAGCTGCACAAAGGTTAAAGTCTCTGTCTTCGGAAAGCCAATTCTCTTACTACAGGCAAGAGTCATGTTCTCATTCGATAGGAAGCCCTGCCTTGCTTTATGAAGGTCAAAGGCAACTCCACAGTACTAGAATTTTACAGTTCTCATGATAAGCATCACTCCTGGGAATAAATGACCTTGCTGGGAGGCTGACGAGATGCCCTTTTTCTGTTAATTTTGGACATGTTAGGTTTAAGTTTCCTAATAGACATGCAATGGGAAATGTCAAGTAGCCAGTTGGATATGTGATTCTGAAATTCAGCGTGTCGGCTTATGTGGAGTTTGGGACTAAAGTTAAATTCCTGTGATTCATCAGTATATAAATGATATTTAAAGCCACAGGACTAGACAATATAACCTACAGAATAAGTACAGATAGAATGAAAAGAGGGCCAAGGATTTGGCCTTGAATTCCAAAATTTAAAGACTAAGAAGAGGAAGAGTCAGCAAATCAGCTTGAGAAGGAGCCTGTGAGGTAGGATAAAGAATAGGGGACTGTTGTGTGCCAGGATCTCTTCTCAGAAACTCTCCTCAAACACTTAAAGTATCAGTATATGAGGATGTGGGCCAGACCGCAGTGAAGAATGTTTCAAAAAGGAGAGAATGATTCACCCATCAAATGAGAGGTCTAGAAAGATGACAACTGAGAAGAGACCATTGGATTTGACTACATGGAAGTCATTGGTGATATCAGCAAGACAGATTTCAATGAAAGGATGAAGACAAAAGCGTAGTAATAGTCAGCTTAGTAGAGAATGTGAGGTGAGGATGTAGTGCAGTGGCTAGAGACACAAATTTCTAGAAATTTTGCTAAAAACGTTACCAGAGAAATGGAAGAGTAAATGAATGAGGAGAATAGGTTTTTGTTTAAGAAGGGCAATACTAGGCTGATACGAGAGAAATTTCTGATGAAAAGAGACGTATGGAATACCTAAGAAGCCAAATCCTTGAATAGCTGAGAAAAAATGGCATAGAGGGCACAAGCAGAGAGGTTGCCTTCCTTAAAAGCAGGAACATTCTGTCTATTTATCAAGATCGTAGCCAGAGTATATGAATACAGAGGCAGATGGTTTAGTAGTTTTGATGGTAGAAAGATGCCGTGATTCTTTTCTGACTGATTCTACTGTTTTAGGGAAAGAGGTGACGTTATCAACTGAAAGTAAGGTGGAGAGGGGTGTTGGGATTTGGAGGATAGAGGAAAAGATGTGAACAATTATTTCAGAGAGTAGGTCAGTGGAATTGACAGGCAGTGCTAAAGGACCCCTCACCTACTTACAAGTGAAGTCAGCAAAGTCGAGTGTTTTATTACCCTAATTAGCTTCTCAGAGGCAGTTCAGGGCAGGTGGAGAGTTGGGTTCACTCAGGGTTTAGTGTTTTGCAAGACGAGTCTGACAAAGAAAATGATAAGGGAGCAAGGGTTCTGTATAAGGAGGGATTATAACAACGGACCATGGATTCTAAGCTAGGGGATGAAGAAATGAAGGAAATGAGGCTTACGGACAGTGAAAAGGTGGTGGGGTTGGTGGATGGGAGGTTCACAAACTCCAAATTATGGAATAATCATACTAGAGAAGGAAGCTGAAAAAATAAGATGTGGTGGCAGAAAGGACAAAGATCAGGGGCCTGAAAGTGATCTTGGATGCGGTACAGTTATTGGAAGCAGGTGACAGAAGCTCTTAGGAGAACAATATCATTTGCAATGATGTCAGGTCCTGGCAAATCATCCAATGTGAAAAACAAAATCATCTCGTTTAGATGGTGGATGGCTATGATAGTTAGAGATTTACTACATCAGCTTAAAGTTGCTCAGAAAAAAAGCCTTGGAAAATATAGTTCAAGAAACAAACTTGGCCCTTTACTCTTTATTCACTAAAGAGTTGGAGGATGTTTCAGAACGTATTGTAAATCTAATGAAAACCGTGCACTTATGTGTATGCATGGGAAACTCCAGGTGGAGAGCTTTGTTTTCAGCATGAGGGATTGTCATGATTATTCTCAAGAGTGGATGCAGCAAGGGACAGCAATGTAATGGTCCCAGGACTCTTGGGGAAGAAGAGAGGGAAGGAGCACAGATGCAGAGAGAAAGGCAGGTAAAGTTAGGGGAGAGGGTTGTCTTAAGACAAATCTTGCCCGTGGCTTTGGTGGGTCCTGCCAGCACCACCCAGGATTCCCCTCGCAGGCAAATCCTGCTAAGCCACAGTGTTACACATAAGAGCATCTGAGCCTGTGACCAAGCACAGGTTAACAGTCACTGAGTGAACTTGGAAGCAAGGAAGACACACTGCACAGTCAGAAATTGGCTTTGACCTGATGCATCAAAGAGAATCGCATCGAATGCTGGCAAGGTCATTTAACAGACGTGAATTTGTCTTTTGTGAGATGAGACTCACGAATAGATGATGGTTCATCTAAATGCACTTTTTCCTCATTTTACAGATTTCTCCCGACTCTATGGATTATTTAGGAGCTTCAGAACAGCAAATTGTATTTCTGGCATTGCTAATAGTAAGAAGACATTTCCATTTAAATGTTCTTGCACGAGGGGACACATTTGTATGTTTTGCATTAAACTCAAAATTTAATTTTGGCACGTAAAAATTCGGCATTTTAGGCATCTGAAGCAACACAAAGACACACAGAGGCTTTAAAACCTGGACCACCATCTTTATCATGATCATCTGACACTGAGTGTGAAGCCCAAACTCTAAACAACATGAAAAGCACTAGCATCAACTTACCACTACTATTTCTGTCACGGTTTCTCTGAGAGCAGTGAAGCTGACTCTGAGAGTTTCATAGAATATTGTTAAATAGATTGTCTTTCAATCTTGTGAAAATGCTACCAAATCTACCTTTATATATGATCAAACTCCTTAAATCAATTCCAATACTGAAATTGTTGTTTTTATGGTGATGCTCATTTTGATTGTCTTTTTTTTCCCCTAGCCTTACCTTCATTTTTTTATTTTCATTTTTGTTCTACGATGTCTGGAAATGAACTTTAGGAAGAAACCAATGAGAAAGGATCCTGTGTTCAGGTTGAGAAAATTCAAACAGAATTTCTTGTTTTATTTTAATATTCACTGTGTAAAGATATTTTAATATGCCTCAATTAAGTAAAAAGTACTGTACAAGATTGTTTTTAAGGGACTGTGTAGTATACAAAATTATAATTCATGGTACTTTAATGAACTTATAATCTAGTTAGAGAAGCCATAGTAGCATACACCAGACACTGAAAAATTAAGGCAGACCATAATTTCACCGACATATTAGAAGAAAGTTGCATACCAGAGGTAGAATCTTTAAAATAATAGGTAAGTATAGATAAGCAATTAGATAAGTATAGCCAATCCAGGAAGGAAGAACAGTCTGAGCAAAAGAACAAAAGTTGAAATAAATACCACCTTCCTGTAGATTTGAAAAGGCAGCTGGAACAAACTTGAAGGCTTGTGTCGGAATATAATGGAAAATTAAACTGAAGCTAGATGTTAGAGGGTCTTGGAGTAGGAAAGGTTTTGCAGATTACAGGGTGGGAAACAAAGACAGGTGTGTTCTGAAAACCTGGCTTAACTCACACAATATGAATCAAGCTCAAATCTAATGGAGGTGGTGGAGCAGGAGAGTGAGAAGGTGACGGCCATGTTTTAGGAAATCAGCTGACAGCAGGAATTGCGTATGACATGAGGGAGAGACAGGAATCAGCAGGATTCAGCGGTGGGATAAGGAAGGGAAGAATTAGATTGCTATCAGTCAGGAAAGAGTGATTCTGACACAGATTCCCAAGGAATGACAGTGCTCAGTTACTGATGATTATATGTCCTGGGTTTTCTGGGACACATCTCTACTTCCAAATGTTCTGGTCCATTGTTCTCAGAAAGCATTCAGAATTCCAAATTAGCTGTCAAAATTGCAGTTTCTAGATTCCTTTCTCATGCAAGTCTGCTCCAAAGTCCTTTGTCAGAGAGTGTGCACTGTTTTATTATTTAAAAAAGAAGTCATGACTGACAAGGAGAGTTAAACTTAGGCAAAAAGCTAGGATGATTTTAAAAGTAGCATCATTTGACTCATTGATGAAAACTAAGCTGTTTGAAAGGCAGATGGTGTAGAGAAAAATGGGGATTATGTTGTGCTCACAGTTAATCTATTCACATAACTGATAACAGTATAGAGAAAATTCATTATTTTTGCTACAAGTTTTTCAACTGGAAACCTGTTATTATCACATTGTTTTGATTTTAGAATTTCCCCAGGAAGCAGTGATGTTTTTCCAAATCCAGAAGAACCCGAAGGAGAGGATGAAGATGTTCAGATGGAAAGAACGAGAACAGCCAGTGCTGTGACGGCCCCAGACGTTGACGAGGTAGAAAGACTGAAAACGCTCCTCGTCAAATAATTTTCTCTGGCAGATAAAGTGGGCAACTTTCTAATCTTAATTTTTGAAAAACACTTTGAGGTTCTTTCATCCTTACACATACAGCTCATTGCTTCACTTCAGTAAATAGGTAATGCCCACAAAGATAAGAGAACAAAGGAAATACAGACACACGCACACACACACACGCACACACCCCTGTTAATGTATATTTCAGAATCATAGTTTTGGTAAGTAAAGCTAAACATTACAAAACCTAAGTAAGACTTCGTGAGTTTTAGAAACTGAGTAAAGCTTACTGCAAGCAATTCAGAGAGCTTTTGTCTGAGGCATATATTGTTTGTGTGCATGTGTGTGTGTGTGTGAGCATGTGTCTTAACAGTACTGTTGATTTGGTGGCTGTCTCTATTCCTATCTTCTGAGGAAGGGCAAATACAAATCATATGATACAGTGCACATGTCCTTTCCCTGCAGGAATATAGAGTGAGAGAGGTCACCTGAAAATGGCAGTTTCTAGGGGAAGGATTGGTTTGATTCGTGATTTGGTATAGGGGAAGATTTGGTCATAAGCAGTACAGAGCACTCACTTATTTCAAGGTGAGAATAAAGCCCCGTTGTTATTTACTTGTCTTTACAGAAACCGGTCATCATTGCCAACTGTCTACGGAAGGAATATGCAGGCAAAAAGAAAAACTGCTTTGCCAAGGGGAAGAAAAAAGTGGCCACCAGAAACGCCTCTTTCTGTGTTAAAAAAGGTTGGAAAGAGTAGTTCTGTTAGCAGAGCGATCTTCACCTCTGAAGATGCGGTCCTTTGAGGGGAATAATGCTATCCAAGCCTGGGGCCCTGTACTGATAAACACGAAAGGCAGCCAGCTCATCAGCAGGCTAAGGCTGATCCATCCTGCTTAAAAGCCTCAGTTACGATTATAACAACGTTTGTACTTTGCTTAGGGAGACAGTTAGGTTTGTTCTGTTAAAATAAACAAACAGACAAAAAGAACAACAGCAGCCACCAGAAGGGAGGCAATCTTGCTGTTAAGGAGGATGGGATAGCTTTCTGAATGATAAAAATAATTTCACAGCATGGAATACCACCCAGAAGAGAACTCACTGGGGCATAATGGTGCATTCTTCATTCTCACAAATAGCACATTTTGTGGAGAGTTGGTTAAGTGTAACAGTCTTTGGAATCAAAACTTGTTTCAAATTCCAGCTCAACCTCTTATTGGCTGCACGACCTTGGGCAAGTTATTTATCTTCTTTGTGCCTCAGTTTCCTCACCTATAAAATGATGCTAGTGATAGCACTCAGGTTTGTGTGTAGGTGTGTGAAGAATAAGTGAAATAATGTATATAGTGAGTTTGACATAGAACTTGACACAGAGTGAGTCTTCAACTAGTGTTTTCTTTTGATTTTTGTTGTAATTATTTGAAGTTATAATTCTGAGCATACCTATTTCTTTCAGGTGAAGTTATAGGGCTGTTAGGACACAATGGAGCTGGTAAAAGTACAACTATTAAGATGATCACTGGAGACACAAAGCCAACCGCAGGGCAGGTCAGTAAAACACACAGAAATGTGGTCATTAATGCTGCCTAGAACAGACATTTTACAATGAATATTGATGACAACCTTAAAAATACTTAGATGATCCTGTCCTATCAATCAATGTGGTTTATGCATTGAATGAAGAGGATTAATTTAAAATTTCTCTCTTTAATTCCAAAAATAGGTGCTGAAAAGGGCTACATATTATCTATACTATGCCTTTTACTGAATGAAAAATAGAGACATTAAAGGAAGTATTTATTCCTCGTGGTCAGAGATCTTTGTTTTGTTGACTTGTGTATCTCAAGAACTTGTTGAATTGAATTGCCTTATCCAGCATCACATCAGAAACCAGTGTCAGAAGAAGGACAAGTCCTGCTTGTGTGGTTGCAGAGACATGAATCTTCATACAGTCATGTGTCACTTAATGACGGGGATACATTTTGAGAAATGTGTCGTTAGGTGATTTTGTCCTTGTGCAAACACCATAGAGTGTACTCACACAAACCTAGATGGTACAGCCTGCTACACACCTAGGCTGTATGGTACTAATCTTTTGGGACCACTGTCTTATATGTGGTCCGTGGTTGAACCAAATGTCTTTTTGTGGCACATGTCTGTATTTAGTAACTATTCTCTACCGGTATGCTGTAATTAAATATTTTATGCGATTGTGAACAATAAAAGTCCATTATCAAGTACAAGTTCATAGGTCTTTACAAAGAGTATATACAACAGACATTCTCTTATAATTATTGAGACATATTCTGGCCCAATTGATATAATAGGGTGACCAGTAACCGTAGATAAATTGAGCAGCAGAGAGTATCATTATAGATACATTGAAGTTCTTGAAGCACAACAGTAATGCTGGGATAGGGGTAAAAGATCCAGGATTTATTATGAAAATGGAGATCGTAGGTTAGAGAAAAAATTAAAAATTGCCTAAATTCCAAAGCAAAAACTAGAAGCGTATATGAATACTACTTGGCAATATGTCTAGGCCAAGATGGGTAAAACGATGGACTGAGGTCCAAAGGACCACGACTTTGAAGGGGAGATGCTATTGACATTTGAGAGAAGGTTAAGGTCAGCAGGAGTGTTCATCGAGAGAGGTTCCTCAGTGGTGTTGATAGCTACCAAGGTTTGCTAAATTGTCTTTCCATTTCCACTCTTGCCTCACACAGCAACCAGGGCAGTCCTTAAAAAATGCAAACGAGATCATGTCCCTACCCTGCTTACAACCCCTCACTAGAATTGATCCCAAATCTCTACCGTGGCCACAAAAGGCCCTGCAAGATGTGGGCTGTCAACCGCATCTCACACCACATCCCTTGCTCACATTGCCTTCGGTCGTCTTCCCACTGCAGGATCTTTGGTTTTGTTTTCCTGTGGTTAGAGTATCCTTTCTTGACTCTTCATGTGCTTGGTTATCTCCTTCTCATCACCTTCAAATTTACCTCCCCTAAAGGCCTTTCCCTGACTACACTAGTAGCTAAATCGGAACCCCCCTTTTATTCTTTAGCTCATCTGTTTCCTTGAAAGCATTAAGCAGGGGCTGTAATTCTTTCACTCATGTGTTTACATGTTCATTTTCTGTTTCTCTCTCTAGATCAAAAGTTCTATGAGGCCAGGTTAACTAGTTCTCTACTTTATATTGGAGAGACACCATATAGCATCAAGGTCAAGGGCTTTGATTCTGAAGGTAGATCCAGGTTTCAACTCCCACGTTTACCGTGACCTTCTGCAAGTTTCTAAATCTATGCACATGTCGCTTTTCTCATATGCAAAACAAGGATGATACAACTAATACCTAAGTCACATAGAGTTTTTCTAAGGATGAAGTAATCTAAAACATAAAATGCTTATATTCTGGCACATAGTAAGTATTGGTACACAATGCTTGTTGTTATTATTATATAGCACAGCATCCGGCTCATAATAATAATAAATGCTATCATTGGTTCCTATGTGCCAGACTAGTGCTTATAACTTTTCGTTTATTACCTTAGTTCAGGATTTCTCAAGCTCGGCACTGGTGACATTTCGGACTGGATCGTTTTTATTGTGAGGGACTGTCTTGTGCATTGTAGGAGATATAGCAGCATCCCTGGCCTCTACTCACTAGGTACCCACTGGCATCCCAACTGTGACAACCAAAAATGTCTCCAGACATTACGAAATGTCCTCTGGGAGGAGGATTGCCCTAATTGAGAACCATTGCCTTATTTAATCCTCACAATAAACTTGTGAAACAGATCCTATAATTACAACTCTTTTAACACTGGGGAGTCAGGATCCTCAGCAAATATCTAATGCTTTGAATGTTTGGGTCAATGAATGGAGTCAAACAGTGGACAACCAAATAAGCAACCTTGAATTTAACCACAGAGATGGACTTGGTAATAAAGTCTAAGCCATAATGGAGAGACATAACAATGTGGAACAATGTTCCACATTGAGTTTTGATTTATTGAGTTTTTATCATCTTTTCCTCAGACCTAAGTGATTACTTATTTGCTTTGGTATTCTTGGCAGCCATGTGTGTAAGAGGAGGACATCACTGAAATATACACTCAGGTGCACATATAAACACACACAATTTTGGTGTGATTGTGAGAATGAACTTTTTTGTATAGGTGACTTTGAAAAGCAGCAGTGGAAGGGACACTGTCGGGTTCCTGGGGTACTGTCCTCAGGAGAACGCACTGTGGCCCAACCTGACAGTGAAGGAACATCTGGAGGTGTTCGCTGCTGTGAAAGGACTGAGGAAAGGGGATGCCACTGTCGCCATCACACAGTATGTGGGGAGCCACACCTGTCTCTACTGGGGGGATGTGATAGTAATGATGTTCATGCGGTTAAGGAAGGGAGATTCCAACTGTTGCCTCCGTGCCTGTGGGAGAAGACGTGGTCATCTAGGACCCAGTTTAGTGCTGTGTTTTCTCACTTTAAGCCTGGAGACCAAAAGTTTATTGATTATTCTTAATATGGAAAGAAGTCATTGAAAATATGAGTTGGACTACCATGAATGGTTCATAAAGTATCTTAGATGGTTTCACTTTTCATGATCACTCTGAATACTCTTAAAAATTTGTCCACTGTAGTGTTTGTTCTGATTTGCTCATTCCCCATTGAGCAGGGGTAATGCGGATTGACTCACTGTTTCCTTCAGGTTGGTGGATGCGCTCACGCTGCAGGACCAGCTGACGCTCCGGGTGAAGGCCTTATCGGAGGGAATGAAGAGGAAGGTAGGGGCGGGGCTCAGTGTCACTCTGCGCATCCCGCAGATCCGAGCCAGACACGCCGTTCCTCTCCTTCCAGCTGTGCTTCGCGCTGAGCATCCTGGGAACCCCGTGGGTGGTCCTTCTGGACGAGCCGTCCACCGGGATGGACCCTGAGGGGCAGAAGCAAGTGTGGTGAGGAGCTGTCATGAGCAACCCTAAATGAATTTATTAGTCTTGTAACAGCTAACCTTCAAAATTATAGTTTACTTATAAAGTCAAAGATATCCACATTATCAAGAAAAACAATATTAAGGAAAAAAATCTGATGTTTTATCACAACCAGTTTTTATTAAGGAGAAAAAGATAATTCTCACAACCTAATATGCACTCTAAGAATTTCATTTTCCTCTTAGATCTTCTGGGGTGCATGGCCCATTTTTATACTCAACCGAATCAGTCTATTATTAAGTTTTAAATTCTTCAACTTCACCTGATACACAAGACTTATGGAGGAAAAAATATTCCCAGTCTTCAATATATTCTGTAGTTACTTTAGGAATATTTTGAAATCTGTCATTTTGTACATTATATCATGCTTTTAAATAAATTCTCATTTTCTATCTTTTTTCCCACTGCTTTCTCATAAATATTCTTGAAATTCAGCATGTTTCTAAACAAGCTTGTACCCAGTATCATTCTCTACATTCAGCCCAAGCCATGCTCTGAATTAGACACCCTAATCAAAAGTTTGTTTATTTCCACGCCTGTTGTCTCTCCAAAAACCTTTCTTGTCTAATCTGAATTCACTAAATTGTTTTATATGTGCCAAGCGAAATTTCTTTAAAATTTCTTTTCATTGTATCTTGAGCATTCCCCCTAGTTAACATTTCCCTTAACCACCTTAGGCAGGCGATCCGGGCCACCTTTAGAAACACGGAGAGGGGCGCTCTCCTGACCACTCACTACATGGCAGAGGCTGAGGCCGTGTGTGACCGGGTGGCCATCATGGTGTCTGGAAGGCTGAGGTGGGTGCCCGTCCAAGCCCACCCTTGGCCCCCCTGGTGCCCTGCACAAAGGACGTTGCCCTGCACATGGCTATCACTGTGAAGAGCTGGAGTGGCTGGCTGCTATCTCTCCTTTTTCTTGCTTGACTTCGTTCTCCTCCCACCTCCAGATGTATCGGTTCCATCCAACACCTGAAAAGCAAATTTGGCAAGGATTACCTGCTGGAGATGAAGGTGAAGACCCCCACACAGGTGGAGCCCCTCCACAGTGAAATTCTGAGGCTTTTCCCCCAGGCTGCTCGGCAGGAAAGGTAAACACAGGTGTTTAGTTTCATCTTGGTCTTTGTTTTGTTTTTCTATTATGGCAATGAGAAACAAAAGCTTTAGCTTCTCATTCTTTTTGTTTGTTTCAGCTCTGTGGTAATTGTGAGTACTTTAATTACTAGAGAAAGGCTCAATTCCGAGAAATACCCTAGGAGGGAAATAAAAGAACAAAGTACCGATCTGGAAGCTGATTCTTGAAAGGGAATTACATTCCCGGGGCTCTAAATGTGCCCCGCACTAATGTGTGCGTGTACCTAGGTCATCTCAGTGGTCCATTGTAGAGGATAAACCCATCTCCATTATATGAGATCATCTGCATAAAGCCTGTCTGTGCCCAGTACCAGGCATCAGTCCCAGCTCAATGAACAGTGTCTCTTAGCATTTTTATCATTCTCAGTAAAGGCACTTGAGGCTCAGGTAGGTCAGATAACGCCAAATAACTAGTAGTGGAGCCAGGAGGTGAACCTAGTTCCTGTTACTTAAATAATCTTCTCTTCTCACTAAGGAAGAAGGATGGTAAGTAATTTTGCTTCATCCCTTCCTGAGCTGTAGGTGCTGTCAGTTTCCTCCCCTTTGTCTCCCATCCCCCATAGGGTAAAATGGAGCCTTTTCTTAAGAGCCTTCTAATGGTTCTGCTTTAGTAAATTGACTTCTTGTTGATCAAAGAGCATTCCCACCATGGCTGTCTCCAATGCTATACAGATGCATACACTTAAATGAATTATTGACGAGATTGTTGCTCCTTTTCAGACTTGCATCCATCAGTGGTCATGCTCTGGAAACCTGGAGTTCAGCCTCACTCTCTTTTCCTCACAGGTACTCCTCCCTGATGGTCTATAAGTTGCCTGTTGAGGATGTGCAACCTTTATCACAGGCTTTCTTCAAATTGGAGTTAGGTAAGAGTGACTGTGTAGAGATAAGACTCTGGGAAACAGATAAATTCAAATCTTGCACAAAACCGTTGTAATAACTACATGGACAAAGAATTGTGATATTATACTATAAATAGATTATTAAGACATTTAATCGAGTGGTTCTCAGTCAGGGGTGATTTGGCAATGTCTGCAGATGTTTTTTGGTTGTCATGATGGGGGTGGGTTGTGGAGAGGGGGGTGCAACCGTTAGCCAGTGGGTCGAGGCCAGGGAGGATGTTAAACATCCTCAATTGCACAGGTCCACCCTCTCCCAGAATAAAGAATGATCAGACCAAAAGGTCATTAGTGCCAAGGTTGAGAAACCCCTCCCTTATAGAATGAGGCTCTAGAAGGAAGAGACCATTGGCTTTTGGTCTGGAGTATCCACAAATTCATACAAACAGAAAGATATACATTTGTTTTTGTCTCTCTGTACTCTTTGATAGCATTAGATGCTTGGAGGTTCCTTTCTGTCGAGGTGGGCTAAGCCGTAACTCTTTTCTAGACTCTTGAATTTTGATCTTTGCATAATCGCTTGATCTATCATGGACTGTTTTGCCTGTCAGACCAGTGTATGAAATGTAATTGAGACAAGGTTAGGATCACTCCAGATAAGTTTTCTTTTCACTTTCTCATTCTGCTGGTCACCTTCGCTCTGTGGTCTATGGGACCATGTCCCACACTGACCATTTTGGCTTAGTGACCAATTTTGCATCATTCCAGTGGAAAGGATTCCTGCAATGGCTGTGATCAACACGAAGGCTTTTATAACTAAGTAGGAGCAGAGAGAAAGATGTTCCAGGAAGGCTACCTCCCTGGAATACAGTGTAGGCTTTTCTTAAAAGCCTTCAAATATTTCTGCTTTCAAAAATGTTCCCTCCCACCTCAAATTCCTTCTGCTGTGCTTAATTCATTAAAACTGAAGTTTTCATTTAGGAGGAAAAAAATAACTTTTTATCATAGTTTCTTGCCCCCTTATGTGAAGATTACACGAAGTACAAAATATTGAAATGTAAGCTGCATTTTTTTTCTCCAAACCTTAAGTAGACACAGTTACATTCTCAGCTGGGATACATTTATCGAATGAGCCAGGCCCAGTCACAGTAGAAGCAAAGTGCAGGGCCCCATGACTATTCCTTTGGCTTGCTACGTACACTCATTCTTCTATACCATCAGATCACTTTTGGGTAATGCAAAGCCCAGCAAAACTCAAGCCTCACGTATCCCCTCCAGGTCAGATTTACTTCAGATTTGAAAACTTGAAGCTAGGAAGGTAGGATGGTCAGTTTTCTCTCTCTTCTTAGTCTATTCCCTCCTCTACTCAAAAGCTGATGTTTTGGGCCTCTCCAGGGTGGAGTGGAAGGGGAGGGAGAAGAGGTAAAATGGCAGCAGAGCTTGATTCCCTCATAGAGCTGTACTGTGGCATCAGGCCTGTAGAGAGGGACAGTTGCTGGTCTTCCTTTCGTGGAGTGCTTTTGTGAATTCCTTGAAGACTCCCTCTCCCATCCCATCTGTAGCCTCTGGTTACATCTTCTACCATGTGGGGGGTGATACCTCCTCCTCTTGGCCTCTTGTGAATACCTTGCAGCCCCTGGGCCCCTTCTCAGAGTCCATTTACCCTGCCAGGAGATCCTCTTGGGGCACATCCCCCTTCGAAGTCCATGAGAAACATGCAGATTCTTTGCTTCTCCAACCCTGAAAGTGCAGGGCCATCAGCCATCTACTGCATTTTTTTTCTTTATATGTTTCTAGACATGAGTCAAGGACTCATTCCCATGTCCCCAAATTGCAGGCCAATGCCACCACGTCCTCTGTCCATGGAGAGGAGAAAGGAAATGCCACAGTAATCTGATAACTGTCCAAAAGAAACCTTTGCTTTCCAGTCTCACCTTTCCATTCATCATTTTCCTCCTCTTATGTATCTGCACCTTTGGGGTCTCAGTCACAGTCCATATTGGCGACAGATGGTAAACTGAAAATAGGATAATTCAAGGAATTTTGGTTTATAAAATGACTCTTCACAAAGGTGCAAGGAACAGTGCAGTTACCTGAGGCTAGAAACAGAAGACGTGTTACCATTCTTAGGTCCAAAGGGACTAAGAGAAGAAGCAGTGATTGGAACCTGGAAGTAGAGTCATGTAGAATTTGCCACCTTGAGAGAAGTAGTGACCTTGAATCAAGGGACACACTTCGTATCAGGGAGGAAGTGAACGAAAAAAGGCCTTCATCTTCCCTGTCCTCTGTCCCTCCCCCTGGGCTTTCCACTGGTGGAACCCACCAGGAGGAGCTTCTTAAGTCAGCCTCTGGAGCAAAGAGCAGGATGGAGAAGAATGGGGGCAGATGTAGAGAGGCACATGGTGGTTGTCCAGAACCGAGGGAACCATTTCTTAGCTTATTCTGCGTGGGTGGTCTGGAACCTCTTATACTATTTTGCAGTTTTGTGGTGCCTCTGCCCAAACTTGAAGAGGATGGGAGAGTATTTCCACCATAGTACAGAACTATATGGTGAAATTGCTTTCTCATATTTAGTCCAAGAATATTTACTACCTTATATTTTATATTTAAGATCTATTTGGATGTACTTTTTGTATATGACTTGTTAAAACTCTCTGAATGAAAAAATGTATGAACTCCTAATACATATTTACCCTTACACAGTTAAACAGAGCTTTAACCTGGAGGAGTACAGCCTCTCACAGTCCACCCTGGAGCAGGTGGGTCAGTTTTAGTGATTTTATATCACCCTTGGAAGATAAATGTGTAATATGTGCATATGCTTTGCACTCACTTGGAGCCATAGGAAGCAGTGTGACATCCTTTCTCTTTATTTCTTGCCTCCCATTACAGGTTTTCTTGGAGCTCTCCAAGGAACAGGAGCTGGAGGACTTTGTTGAGGAAGTTGATCTCTCAGTGAAGTGGAAGCTCCTCCCACAGGAAGAACCTTGAAGCCCCAAATACTCTATGTCTCTCTTTAAGCTTGTGACTAATTTTTAAGATAATATTTTATAGCATTTATATACTTTGTCTCAGATATGGTACACAATTCTTTTGAAACTCATGGCATCATTTTTCTCAGTAATATTACTTGTAGAGGAGTTAACAGGACCAACGTGGGTCTGCTCGTTGGTGAGTTGAAATCAAAATCTTTGTCAGAAGTAGTTGTCACACAAAGTAAAATTTTATTTGCAGCATGCAGCAAATAAAGGAGACCACAGGGAGTAATTTCACAAAGCTGTGGCTTCCCAAGCAAAGGGGAAGCAGTGCCTTTATTTGGGGTAGGGAATGAATATTCAAAAGGGATGTTTTGTCATCACATGTGGAGGTGGGTACAAGCCTGCTCATGCTTATAAAACATGCTTCACATGCATCACATGTTATGCTACCTTGGCTTAAGCTCCTCTTGGGGCAGTGATCTTAGCATTATAATGAGGCAAAATTCACTTTTGCACATTTCTCCACCAATAACTATACCCTTGGACTACAGTCATCTTGGGAAGATCTGCAGGAGCACCAGCAAATGTGGAGGTGGTAGTGCTGCCTGAGATGTGTAGCAGTTTTTTAAAGGAGGAGGCAGGAGGGATATTGTTACTTCTTACAGAAATAAAAATGACTACGGTCATGCATCACTTAACAAGGGGGATACATTCTAAAAGATGTGTCTTAGGCCATTTTGGTGTTTATGAACATTATAGAGTGTACTTACACAAACCTAGATGTTATAGCCTCCTGCACACCTAGGCTATATGGTACTAATCTTACGGGACCACCATTGAATATGCACCATTGAATATGCATTTGGTTGACCAAAATGTTGTTATGTGGCACATGACTGTATAAGGGAATACTATGAGCAACTGTATGCCTACAAATCAAGTAACTTAGATGAAATGGAAAAATTCATGGAAAGTCACAAACTGGAAAACTGACTGAAGAAGAAATAGAAAATTGGAATAGATCTGTAAAAGAAAACAAATTGAAATAGTAATTTAAAAACTACCTTAAAGAAAAAACTCAGACCCAAATAACTTCACTCATAAATACCACCATATATTTAAATAAGAATTAACACCAATTATTCTATACTAATTCTTCAATTAATACAAACTCTTCCACAAAAAGAAGTACAGGGAATATTTCTCACCTCATTCTGTGAGACCAATATTACCCTGATACCAAAACCAAAGACATCACAAGAAAACTGCAACCAATATCTCCTATAAGTACAGATGCAAAAATCCTCAACAAAATACTGTCAAACATAATCCAGCAACAAATGAAAACCTGCTCCATAGCTAAGTGGGATCTAACCCAGGAATGCAAGCTTGGTTTAATATCCAAAAATCAAGCAATGTAATACATAGTATCCATAGAATAAAAAATAAAAACCACACTATCGTCTCAATTGACACAGAAAAAACATTTTACAAAACCCAACAACCTTTCATGATAAAAATGCTCAACAGACTGGAAATAGAAGAGAACTTCCTCAACCTGATAAACAGTGTCTATGAAAAATCCATAGCTAACATCATACTTATGATGAAAGACTGAATGTTTTCCCCAAAGATCAGGAAAAAGATAAATACGTCTGCTCTTACCACTCCTATTCAACGTTGTTCTGGAGATTCTAGCCAGGGTGATTAGACAAGGAAAGGAAATAAAAGGCATCCAGATTAAAAAGGATCTGAATAAAAATTTCCCCAAAGAAGTTGTACAAATGGCCAACAAGCAGATGATAAGATGTTTAATGTTATTGACCAATAGGAAAATGCAAATCAAAACCACAATGTCATACAACTTCATGCCTACTAGGATGGCTCTAATCAAAGACAGATAATAACAAGTACTGGTGAGAACGTGGAGAAATTGAAATACTCGTACATTGCTGGTGGGAATGTAAAATGGTGCAGCCACTTTGGTAAACAGTTAAGCAGGTCCTTAGAATGTTAAATATAGAGTTACCATATGACCCAGCAATCCCAATCCTAGGTATATACACAAAAGAAATGAAAACATATGTCCACATGAAAACTTGCACACAAATGTTCGTAATAGCCATAAAGTGGAAACAATGCAAATGTCCATTAACTGATGAATGGGTAAATTAAATGTAGTGCATCCAGACAATGCAATATTGTTCAGCCATAGAAAGGAATGAAGTATACGTACATGCTGTAACACAGAAGAACTTTGAAGACAGTATGCTAAATGAACAAAACCAGTCACAAAAGGCCACATAGTGTATAATTCCATTTTATATGAAATCTTTAGAGACAGAAAGCAAATTAGTGTGTGCCTAGGGCTGGGGGGTAGGAAGTGACTGTTAATGGGTTCTGAGTTTCTAGTTGGAGTGATGAAAATGTTCTAAAATTAGATTGTGGTGACTAGTGTACAACTCTTTGGATATACTAAATACTATTTAATTGTACAATTTTTATGAGTGAATTGTATGGTATGCGAATTTTATCTCAATAAAACTGCTTAAAAAACAACAACAGAGAAGGAGGCAGTTGAGGGAACTTGAGAAGCTACCTAAGTTTTGCATCCAGCAAATGGTTTGTCATCAGCAAAATCTCATATCTTTAATTTCTTCCTGTTTCAATTGAAAATTGGCAATTCACTGAAGACACTGCTTCTCCTGCAGTCCTCTCCAATAGTAAATTTTTTTTTCACCTATCCTCTCAGATATGACAGGGTTAAAAAATGAGGTAGGTACTCTCTTTTTTTCCCATCATGTCACTTCTAAGCAATTTTCCTCTCTCTTTTCTCAAAAACACAAATCCCTTTAAAGTTTATCATTAATGTCAGTCACTTAATTCTTAAATCATCTACCAATTTCTTTATTACTCTTCTTCATTCTTTAAATATATATGTATATTTATTTTTGGTGAGGAAGATTGGCCCTGAGCTAACATCTGCTGCCAATCTTCCTCTTTTTGCTTGAGGGAGATTGTTCCTGAGCTAACATCTCTGCCAATATTCCTCTATTTTGTATGTGGGACGCCACCCCTGCATGGCTTGATAAGCTCACACCTGGGATCTGAACCTGCGAACCCTGGCCGCCAAAGTGGAGCATGCAAGCTTAACCACTATGCCACTGGGCCAGCCCTGATTCTTTAAATATTTTTGACATTTGAATCACAGTATTTCTTTCACCACTACCCCTGACATCATTCTTGGGTACTCATCGTCTACACAGATCATCCATACAATACGCTGGTCTCTCATTTTCTTGGCCTTCTCATTTCCAAAGATCTCTTCCTTTGTTTCATTTCTGTCATTGTCCCTCCCTCCACCAAAGAATTATTTAGCGCAAAATGCCAATAGTATTGAGGCTAAGAAACCTTGAGAAATGCTATATAAAAAATAAACAAAGTAATATGATCAGGTAACAGAGAAGGTGAAGGAAAGATTAGAGGTTATTCAGAAAAGACTTCTTTGGCAGATGACAATTAAACTGAGGATTCAGTGACAAGAAGAAGGCAGTGCTGCTGAAAACATGGGAGAGATGGACAGGCCAAGAGAAGAGCACATACAATGGCCCCAGGTCAGAAACAGGTTTGCATGTTTAGAGATGTTGTTGGAGCAATTCAGAGGGACCTGGTAAATTGGGAAGTTGACATGGGTTTTAAACTAAGTGCAGTGGGAAGTCTTGGAGGGTGCTAAGAGGGAGAGTTACACATTTTAAAAAAGAAACATTTGCCTCTGAGTGGAGAATAGATCATATGGTCTCAACAGTGGGTGCAGGGGAATTCATTAGGAGGATATTGCAATAATACTAATTGAGAAGTGATAGGGGCTTAGAGTAGGGTAGTGGCAATGGACATGGAGACAGTGAATAGATTGCAATATACTTTGGAGCTAAAGTTGATAGATAAGATGTGCTGATGGATTGGTTGTGAGGGGGCATGATGGGAGAGGGAGGGAAGGATAGTCAAGGAGATTTCCTGTACATATTTTATGTTGAGCAAGGGGAAGGAGTTGCTACTTCCTGAGATACAGAAAATAGGGAAGGAAGATGTGATATAGGAAGTGGAGAAGAATGAAGAATTTGCTTTTAAAATGTTAAAAACCTGATTAGATAACCTGAGTCAACATGTCCAGAAAATCCAGAACCCCTGAGTAAAGATGAAAGACTTTTCTCTGACTAAACTCTTTAATTTTTTCATGTTTAGAGATAGTGTTTGATATTTTGAAATTAGCCACTTTCCTCTGAGGCATAGAAGAGAACATTTACAAATATTAGATTCTCTCTGTGAGATACCTCTTAATAGGATACAGCCAGCCAATCGAGTAGAGCTGACACTTCTCTGCCACAGGAATTGGACGGACGTCAATAAAAAAGCAATTTATCTGAGTGATCACATGAATTCAATGTTCTGAGGCCAAGAGAAATGCCATGACAATCTCCTCCCAGAAAGCAGTATTAAGGGGAATTTTCAAAACAGTTCGACCGTAACTCAGAGATGTAGAGACTAGGAAGAAGTGTGAATAGCTTTTCCTGAAAATAATGAGATCAAGGGATAAGCTGAGTTTCTAGATTACTTTCCCAAAAGGTAAGTTCAGGTTTTTTTTTTTTTTCTGTTTTGTTTGTATCATGCAATTACAAATAAGATTCCCATATACTAAATGCCAGAAATCTCTGGAGAAATTATTTTTAAAAGTAATGAATTTAATGTTTATGAATTGCTGCTGATTTATACTCTGCAGAAAATAAGGGTTGGCTTAATGATTTTAAAAATTTTGCAACTATTTTATCATTTTAAGACCAAAAACGAGTGTGTGAACAAGCTAGAAATTTGCTAATGGATTGATCATGAGGAACTTAAGTAAATCTTGTGAATGCATTTACAAGTCTGAGTTGCAAAACCAAATACATATATATGCATATATGAGTATGTATACACTTCTATTGCATAACAATTTGCAGGTATTTTGGATACACTTTCTCTAACTTTGATACTTTTTCACCAGTAACATTTAGAAAAATGTTTTTGTCTCTGCCTTGCTCTCAGACTTACGTTTTTTATATTTATTTATTTATTTATTTATTTATTTATTTATTTATTTAATTTTTTGTTTATTGCAGTAACATTGGTTTATAACATTGTATAAATTTCAGGTGTACATCATTATACTTCTATTTCTGCATAGATTACATCATGTTCACCACCCAAATACTAATTACAAACCATCACCACACACATGTGCCGAATTATCCTTTTTGCCCTCCTCCCTCCCCCCCATCCCCTCTCATAACCACCAATCCAATCTCTGTCTCTATGTGCTTGTTTGTTGTTGTTATTATCTACTACTTAATGAGGGAGATCATACGGTATTTGACCTTCTCCTTCTGACTTATTTCGCTTTGCATAATACCCTCAATGTCCATCCATGTTGTCACAAATGGCTGGATTTCATCGTTTCTTATGGCTGAATAGTATTCCATTGTGTATATACACCACATCTTCTTTATCCATTCGTCCCTTGATGGGCACTTAGGTTGCTTCCAAGTCTTGGCTATTGTGAGTAACGCTGCAATGAACACAGGGGTGCATGCATCTTTATGCATTGGTGTTTTCAAGTTCTTTGGATAAATACTCAGCAGTGGAATAGCTGGATCATATGGTAGTTCTATCCTTGATTTTTTGAGGAATCTCCATACTATTTTCCATAGTGGCTGCACCAGGTTGCACTCCCACCAGCAGTGTATGAGAATTCCCTTCTCTCTACATCCTCTCCAACACTGTTGTTTCCTGTCTTGTTAATTACAGCCATTCTGACGGGTGTGAGGTGATATCTCATTGTAGTTTTGATTTGCATTTCTGTGATAGTTAATGATGTTGAACATCTTTTCATGTGCCTGTTGGCCATCTGTATATCTTCTTTGCAGGAATGTCTGTTCAGGTCTTTTGCCCATTTTTTAGTTGGGCTGTTAGTTTTTTTGTTGTTGAGATGCATCAGTTCTTTATATATGTTGGAGATTAAGCCCTTATCAGATGTATGGTTTGCAAATATCTTCTCTCAATTGTTAGGTTGTCTTTTTGTTTTGTTGATGGTTTCCTTTGCTGTGCAGAAGCTTTTTAGTTTGATGTAGTCCCATTTGTTTATTTTTTCTATTGTTTCTCTTGCCCGGTCAGACGTGGTGCTTGAAAATATGTTGCTAAGACTGATGTCGAAGAGCGTACTGCCTATGTTTTCTTCTAGAAATTTCATAGTTTCAGGTCTTACATTCAAGTCAGACTTACATTTTTTAAATGAATGATGCTTTCCTGTATTTTTTACCCCTTGGGTATAATATGTTGAATCAGATTGAGTAATATATAGTACTTTTCTTTAGGCTGGTATTATTTCAAATCCACATCCTTTGTTTTTCAGAATAGTTTGTAGTAAACAGTCTTTTGCACTCACGGTGAATAGGAAGAGTTTTCTTCTGACATTATCATCAGCGTGACAGGAGAAAAACCAGAATCTTTAGAGTTAGATTACAGTTAAAAGCAAACAATGAAATTCTTAATATAAGTCTACATTGTTGTTACTTTTTCTTTAGATAGGAGCTAAAGAACGTACATGAGTCAGAGAATGAAAATGGAAAATAAGCACGAGGGGCAGCTTAATGAACTCATTTGTACTGCAAGACTGATGCACAATGGAAAATCTAAGGGTTTGGAGTCAGACTCAGTTCTCTATCCTACATTGGGCTGTGGTTGATTCCATAGCTAGGAGACCGCTCTCTTGGCCAGCTCACTCTCTTATACAGCCCTGCATGGTCCCTTTGAAAGTGTCCACACTGTTAGGATCAATTCCTGGGGATCCCTGAACACTTGACCCAATGCTTTTTCTCTGGGCGTCATCTTCCTCCGCCCACTGTCACTCCACAGGCTTTCTAACCCTTTTATGTCATCTGCTTCTACCTAGACTTGCCTCTCAGCCTCATTGAGCAGCCATGTGTAGGTTCTCCCTCTGGCAATGCCCTCTGAGGCTGTCTTGGATAATATGCCTCCCTTTGGAACTGGCTTCTGCATGTCTTACCTGGGCTTTGTCTCTAGGAAACAGCACAGCCTTCAGCATCATTCTGTTGCATGAGTGAGATGAAACCTTCAGACAAGGTGTACCCACTCCTTATCTCCATGCAATATTCCATTACAACTGTGTAGACTGTTCTTGGCTAACATGGTATAAAGGGAGGAGGTCTTTTCTCTCCGGTGCCAGGACCTAAAAGCCAACTGAGATAAGCCAGGATGGAGCTGCTGGCGTTATGTCTAAAAGTCCTGATCCATTTATGCAAGCCGTACCCCTGGCATGCTTTCCAGAAAACTAATTTTCATTTTAAAATAACTTTTTTTTCTTTTTTTTTTGTGAGGAAGATCAGCCCTGAACTAACATCTGCCAATCCTCCTCTTTTTTTTTTTTTTTGCTGAGGAAGACTGGCCCTGGGTTAACATCCATGCCCATCTTCCTCCACTTTATATGGGACATTGCCACAGCATGGCTTGATAAGCGGTGCGTCAGTGCACCCCTGGTGATCCGAACCAGCGAACCCTGGGCCACTGCAGCGGAGCGCGAGCACTTAACTGCTTGCGCCACTGGGCCGGCCCCATTAAAATTACTTTCTTGGTAATTCAGATTGAGAAATCTATTTTCTTATGCGATTAAGACCTTTTGTGAGCACTTAACTTCCCACAGTTTATAGAAGAGGCCCAGAAAATCATATTTGTATGAGATGTGTTGATTGAGGCCATGGAAAGATGCGATATTTGACTAGGCACTGAAGCTTCTCCTTCTGGGAGATATTTTGTGTTTCCATTTATGATATTGTGATTTATAATAAGAAATACATATTTAGTCTTTGTCCATGTTTCTGGCACAGAGCTCTTAAACCCTTGGAATTCCCTAAGTGATAAAGATGTCTTTTGTTATGTTAATGAGGTAACTTTTGGACCAGCACCTCATGATGGAGGCTGATTGCCAGAAGAACCAACCATGTGATTAAAGGGTTGGGACTTTCAGTTCAACTTCCTGACCTCCAGGGAAAGGAGAGAGGCTGGAGGTTGAATGAAGAGCCAATGGCCAATGATTGAATTAATCATGTCTCTGTAGTGAAGCCTCCATAAAAACCCAAAAGGACAGGGTTCAGACAGCTTCTGGACTGATGAACACGTGGAGATTTGGGGAGAATGGCGTGCTCGGAGAGGGCATAAAAGCTCCAAACTCCTTCCCACGTACCTTGCCCTAGGCATCTCTTCCATCTGGCCCTTCCTGAATTATATCTTTTTATAATAAACTGGAGATCTAGTAAGTAAGATGTTTCTCTGAGTTCTGTGAGCTGCTCTAGCAAATTAATTGAACCCAATGAACTAGGGGGTCATGGGAACCTCTGATCTATAGCCAGTTGGTCAGAAACACAGGTAACAACCTGTGCATGCATATCCACACTCACATACACAAACAATAAAAATCAGAAGTAGCATTTTTGTATCACATTCTTGGAAATTACAGTGGTTGCTCTATCTCCTAGGGGCAGGGTGACTGGACCTGCCAAATGCCAAGTGTATCCAACACAAGTCCTTCTGCACATCTATTGACAGCACCCCCTTTCCCAGCAATCCCTATGTCCCTATGTCAACAAGCTCCACCACAACGCAACGGGCTGTCAATGCCTGCAAAAATCTTCTCTTCCCAGGACATTATATAGCAGTATCTCAAACTATCCATGGTGAAGGACCATTTTATTTTTAATCTGAAGACTAATACTTTTTTTAATTGATGTTTTAATAGTTTATAACATTGTGAAATTTTGGGTTGTACATTTTTGTTTTTCCATCACCATATATATGTCTCCCTTCACCCCTTGTGCCCACCGCCCACCCCCACTGCCCTTGGTAACCACAATACAATTTTCTCTGTCCATGTGTTGGTTTATCTTCCACATATGAGTGAGATCATATAGTGTTTGTCTTTCTCCTTCTGGCTTATTTCACTTAACATAATACCCTCCAGGTCCATCCATGTTGTTGCAAATAGGACGATTTTGTCTGAGTAGTATTCCATTGTATATATATATCACATCTTCTTGATCCAATCTTCAGTCGATGGACACTTAGGTTGCTTCCACTTCTTGGCTATGGTGAATAATGCTGCAATGAACAGAGGGGTGCGTAAACCTCTTTGGATTGTTGATTTCAGGTTCGTTGGATAGATTCCCAGTAGTGGGATAGCTGGATCTTAGGGAATCTCTATTTTTAATTCTTTGAGGAATCTCCATACCATTTTCCATAGAGGCTGCACCAGTTTGCATTCCCACCAGCTGTGTATGAGGGTTCCTGTTTCTCCACATCCTCTCCAACACTTGCTGTTTCTTGTCTTGGTGATTATAGCCATTCTAATGGGTTTAAGGTGATATCTTAGTGTTGTTTTGATTTGCATTTCCCTGCTGATTAGTGATGTTGAACATCTGTTCATGTGCCTATTGGCCATCTGTACATCTTCTTTGGAGAAGTGTCTGTTCATTTCCTCTGCCCATTTTTTGATCGGGTTGTTTGTTTTTTTGTTGTTCAGTGACTAATACTTTTTTAAAATAGAAAAACATGTACCATGAGGTTGCTATAAAAGCTGCTAAAGCATATGCTCACTTTCTTTACTATTTCTTCACTGGCCAGAAACCAGCCATGCCTTGAGTTATATTGCCTAAGTGCACAACATGCAGCGGCTGAGGATGGTGCCCATGGCAGCAACACCCTCATCAAGGAAGATTATGCAGGAGGATATATATCCTAGTCTGGCTCATATTCTACCATATCTGCATCCCCAATATTGCACTAGCCAAGACTCCGAAATAGAAAATACCATTTCTCCCATCTCCAGTTTTCCCTACCCAAACATGCTCAACCCGTTTTTCTTTCATATGCCTGCCCAACTCAGATTATAATCACTCATTTTATAATCCACACCATTTGACTCTCCCAGATGATCAATGACAGGAAGCTAAGAAGACAGGTCAACAGGTCATAGGTTTTTAATCCAGCTGAAGCCTATCCAATCTCAGTTACAGGAGGAGACTCTTCCCATCCCCGCAAGCATATCACAGCCTTTTCATGGTAACTGATGACATCCATTCATGCATCTAATTAACTCATGATTGTAATAAGACATCTACTCGTGTGTATCACAAACAGAAAAGGTGGAACTAAAATTCTATACAGCAATAACAAGGAAGATGATGATTGGAAATTCCAGAGAGTTAAGGTATGTTGAAGTTTCTTTCCTGTAAACCAAGGTGATTGAGATAGTAAGTAATGTGAGGCTTTGATAGACTAAATTATAGTTATGAAGCAATGTCCAAAATGTAAGGATTAAACACTGAAGGAATAAGACAAGTCATTACTGAAATGTTTCTAAGATGTTTCTCGTCAAAATGTTTCTAAGATTTGGAAGATGTGGAAAGGTAGACAAGTTAGGCTGCAATAACATACCAACCCAAAAGAGTGTAATGGCTCAAACAAAGAGAAGATTAATCTTCTTCACAAAAGAATCCCAGGTAGCTATGCCTGGTCAGTGAATACCTTTCCTCCAGTGGTGATTTACAGAACCAAACCTACCCATCTGTTGGCTTTGTCATGAGCTTTGGTATCCAGGGAAAGAAGGTCCATTGGGCAAACCCAATTCTTAAAAGTCTCGACTCAAAACTGGCTCATATCACTCCTGCACATTCGCCTGTCAAGATCAGAGTTTCATGACCACACCTGACTTCAAATAAACTGTGAAATGGAGGTAGGTATGTGCTCAGGAAAGAAAAGGGAAAATAACAACAATAAATACAAAAGAAATGCCTTTTAATGAAGAGCTAAGGCCGTCAACTGCAGAGGGTAAAGTCCCAGAGTAGCCAGGACAATTTTTAAAGAAAAGAATAGGGAATTGGGCTGGCCCGTGGTTTAGCGGTTAAGTGCGCGCGCTCCGCTACTGGCGGCCCGGGTTCGGATCCTGGGCGCTCACCGATGCACCGCTTCTCCTGCTATGCTGAGGCCGTTTCCCACACACAGCAACTAGAAGGATGCGCAACTATGACATACAACTATCTACTGGGGCTTTGGGGAAAAAAAAAGGAGGAGGATTGGCAACAGATCTTAGCTCAGAGCCGGTCTTCCTCAGCAAAAAGAGGAGGATTAGCATGGATGCTAGCTCAGGGCTGATCTTCCCCACCAAAAATAAACAAATAAATAAAACTTTAGGGTATGTGTGATCTTCAAAAAAAAAAAAAAAACAATAAGGAATCATATATCAAGACTTCTTATAATTAAGACAGTGTGGAAGGGATATATAAAGGGATACATAGTAAGAATAGAGAGCCTGAAAATGAGAGGGAAGCATAAAAAAATCCATGAGGAAAGAGAACTATTAAGTAAATGGTGTTGTGACAATTAGCTTGACAAATGCAAAAGAAAAAAAGTTAGATACCTACCTTGTGCCATACACACACAAATAAACTGCATGTGGATTAAAGAAATAATTATGACAAACAAAACTTCAGAACTGTTGCAAGAAAATGTAAATGAATGTATTTTGACTTCCAGAAAGGAAAGTGCCTCTAAAACAAGACACACATGCACACACAATCATAGAGTAAAAATTGTTACATTTGATCACAGGAAAAATTAAACTTCAGTACAATAAAAGAAATGATAAACAAAGTTGAGATGAAGAAGGTTAAAGAGCTAGCAAATGTCTAAAGGTGTCTGAAACGGGGAAAATGGAAAAAAGGAATATCTAGAATAAAGAACTCCTACAAATACATTAGTTTTAAAAGTCAAATAGGAAAGTGGGCAGATAATATAGAAGGACAATTCAGCAAAGAAGAATCTAAATGAGAACGTTTGACTTTTCTGGAAAACAAGGGAACATGGACTCAAAAAGTAGTGAAATACCATACACCCCCATCAGAGAGGAAGAGAGAATGGTGACGTCCAGCACTGGTGTGGATGTAGGAAAGTAAATTCTCATATAATTTAGGTGGGAGTATAAATAGAGTAGTTTGGGGATATGGATACACACACACACACACACACACACACATCTTCCATACCCAATAATTCTGCAGTTCCTCTTCTAGGTACATCATCTAGACATAGTCTCATACATGTACACAAGGAGTCCATGTTATTCTTGATACAATCCTCTTCACATTGTGAAAAAGCACAGAATCGTCTAGGTCCAAAATTCCGGTAAGTTTTCTGTTTCAACACTGCAATGTTTTCAAAGAAGGAAAGTGAAGACTATGTTTTCCTTTCAGGGAAAAGGTCATGTGGTAGTTTCCCCACATCAAATTCGTGTAAAGGAAATGACTTCTACCAGAATTAACAATATACCCCTTACGTTGCGTTAGATAAATCAATTTCTGAAGATTAGTATTTATTGGTATACTTAAATGGCCAAGTACTATGGAGAATCTAAGTTTGAATACAAATGTACGAAAATATGTTAATGGAAACACTAAACCCGGACTTTTTTTAAAAAAGGATGCTGTTCATAGAAAGTGCCCTAAGAACCAGGTAATGAACTTGCTGAGATACACACATTGCACTTCAGAAATTCTTGATTTCCACACTCCTTCTGGCACTCTGAGTGTCATCTACTAAAAATACTTGCACATTCTAACTTTGGAACCAGTGAAGTATGTTTAGATTTTAAAAGATGCTCTTCATTTTAAAGAAAGAGGATAAAAATTCTAAATTCCCCAATCTAAAAAAAAAGGGTCAGTCTGACATATATTCCCAAAGGAACGGTTGTGTCCAATCACCTAGCTAGAATTTTCTCTGATAGTCCTGATTGCAACTATTCTAGCCTATCATGCTCATAAAAATTTTCATATTGTTCACATTTTGGTGTCAAAACTATGATTCCCAGAATAATGATTTCACAAATTGTGGTATAAAATTTCTTTCCTAGACTATATGGATTAGCTTCCCACTGAGATTAAAAACTCTACATAGTAAAGAGAATGAAAGAGAGGTAAGAAGCAATAATTGCTTAATTTGGTAGTACCAACCAGTAAAGGAGATATTTACAAAGGGGCTAGGGTTTGCCAAGGAGAGATAGAAATTATGAAGTTATTAATCATCTAATCTACTCGAGTATAAAATTTCGAGAATGAAATAATCTTGGTACAACATTGGCAACCTGATGTCGATTATTCTTGGATTGTTTTGACTATAGAATTTCTCCAAGAGATAGCAACATGTGTCAAAATCCAGAACAGCCAGAAGAGGAGGATGAAGATGTTCAGATGGAAAGAGTGGGAACATCAAATGCCTTGACTTCTCTGAGACTTGAGGAGGTAAAATTTGCAAAGTAGTTCTTTCTCCAAATAATAGAAATCATTGCCAGTTACAATGAACTACCTACCAATCCAATTCTTAAATGACTGTGTTACTCTACTCCAATATTTCTAAAATCTGATTTCAGGACCTCTTGCACTCTTAAAAATTTTTGAAGACCCCAAGGACCATTGGTTTATGTGGGTTAAATCTATCAAAATTTACTGAATTAGATATTAGACTGAGAAATGTCTAAAATATGCATTTATTAACTCATTTAAACATGAAAATAATAAACCCATTACATGTTAACATAAATAACATATTTTTCATAAATATAACTTTATTTTCTGAAAAATATAGTGAGATGAAAAATTGTTTTACATGTTTGCAAATCTCTTTTATGTTTGACCTAATAGAACATAGATGTGTTCTCATATCTTCTGTATTCAGTCTGCTGCAATGTGTTATCTTGGTTGAAATACATGGAGAAAATTTATCTTCACATAGAGTAGCTGGGAAAGACAGCAGTATGTTAATAGCCTTTGTTTTTGGATAAATGTGCATATTTTTCTTTCATATTATACCAAAATTAGACAATTGGTAGTTTCTTAAAGCTTAGTTACAACGTGAAATTTGAAATCTTATCAATAAACTATTTTACTTGATTACATTAAAATCCATTGGTCTATCTTACACTTTGAATAGATCTTTTACCCATGCCTGATTTTTTAACTTCGTGCATTGGTCATTTAGAAACTATTGATTCATTGAGTTATTACAAATCTTCTAAACATGGACACATTTCATTCAATACCAAAAGCTCACATTTGTTAATATCACTATCAATCTCATCGAAAAGTCATGAAGTTTTTGGAAGCTGTCGAGCTCACAGTGATGGCTACATGTTCAAGAATTCTAAAAGTCTGATTTTTTGCTTGAAACCTTGAACTTTATCATAGGCAGCAGATACCATTTTGTGTTCTTGAAGTGTGTTCCTTGTTGTGTTCCTTGAAGTGATTTAGTTCACTTAGTTTTGAGAAATCATCTGCCAAATTCCAGACTGTTTGCCAATTGCCCTTTAAAATAAAAATAGAGTTCCATTTACAAAGCTCCTACTTGAGAGCAGAACTCAAACAGTTCCTGGAGAGTCATTGTTATTAGCATGCAGCAGAAGTGCCTTTTGTGTTTATGTTCTGCAGCATAAGGCACAAAAAGGAAAATGAATAACCTCCATCAGACCAAGGGGGAAAGGTGGCTTTTGTTATACTTTGATTCTTACTTCCAGCTTCCTTCAGCTGTTTTGTTTTAAGTAGATCCTTCTCTTCCATCTATCAAAGAACTTAGCTGTGAGATGAGAAAGCAAGTCTAATCTCCCCTTTTTAAACATAACAAATATTTAAAAAATTGTAAGTATTTATTATTTGAAATAAAATACCATTAAACTCTAAAATAATGAGTTTTAGATAAAATTTAAAGTTTAGATGAGTTTTCAAAAAGTTTTTAAACATTCTTGAAAACAAGACAATTATTTATTTCTTACTGTATTTCCACGTAGATATGGGGAAAGCTCGGGGGTTTCAAAATAACTGTTTATTGGACAGTAATGAGGTTACAGAGATTATAGCAGAAATAACTGAAGATAGCTAGTAAGAATACAGTGGAAATACTAAGAACAAATTCAGCTAATTTATATATATATATAGTGTTTTTAGGAATATATATATCTCCGTAAAATTCATTCCCTGGTGTGATGTTCTTGTCATTTACAGACGCCAATCATTATTGCCAGCTGTCTACGTAAGGAGTATACAGACAAGAAAAATGCCTCTTTTCCAAGAGAAAGAAGAAAATAGCAACAAGAAATATCTCTTTCTGTGTTAGAAAAGATTGGATATGTTGGCTCTTCTGCTTTTGCTCCGGGACTTTCTCCAAGCTTGAGCGTCCTTGACTGGAAGTGTTCTGAACTCGCAGAAGCCAACGCTGTCTCTTGTTTGACGTGCAGAGTGACCTTGACTATTTCTCTTCTAGTGAAAATTAATTTTCTCCTCGAATACGGACGTAGTTACGTCTACACTAAAACCACAAGCTTTCTGTTAAAATAAACCACTGAAACCACAACCTTTCCTTTTAATTAACATGATTGATTTCCTAATGGTCAATACTATTCACAAGGGAACTGCCATGAGGCCATGCTAGTGCATGCTGAAATCTTGACAGCGGGTGCAAGAGGAGGCTATTTTGACTTCTATCCTCCTCCAGCACACCTGGCAAAGGTGTGGCTTTGCCACTTCCTACAGGTGTGACCTTGGGCAAGTAATCACAAGTCTCAGAGCTTCTATCCCCAAATGTGTAACAAAGGAATGAAGATCACAACCTCTCAGACTGACAAATGAGATGCTATATATAGAGCACATAGCATAGCGCTTGTTGCACACTGAGACTTCTAGTCATTTTTCTATTATCATTAATGTTTCTTTTTTTTCCAGGTGAGGTTTTAGGGTTATTAGGACATAATGGAGCTGGTAAAAGCACATCCATTAAGATGATAGCTGGAGAGACAAAACCAAGTGCAGAACAGGTAGGTGGACGAAATAAATAATATGTTATCTAACACCCAGGATAAATTTATAAAGATGTGGCAACCTAAAAAATGTTGTCACTCCTTAGTTGATTAAAGCAATTTGAACATATTTTGAAGAACAAATTGAAAAGTTCTTACTTTAAAGCACACAAATATTAGTCCCACGGCATGGGAATACTTAGTAACTACCTTTTTTTCCTTTAAGTATATAGAGAGGGAATGTGGCTTATCTAGCATCAGATAAGGAATCATTCTGAAAATCATGACAAATCCTACTTATTGGGCCATTTAATTCACGGATTATAACTTTCAATGAGCAGTATCATTTGAGTATGTTATTGTTTAATCTTGAGTGGAACTGTGTAAAAGATAAAATAAAAATCTCTTATTCCTTGGCCTTTAAATTGGCGTTACCAGTACATGGATCTTTGAGCATATACAGTCTTACTAGAAGCTTTCCTGGTACAAATTGGATAACATGCTTCCTGGGATGGCAAGATAATGAGAAACAGAGATGTAAAGTTGATCTGTTTTCCACTTTCATTGCCCATATCAGAAGCAGTGAGGTCAGGCAAACCGCCAGAGAGCTCAGGATTATCAAAGGGAGAGACATCACAGAACAGAGACAAAATATTTTCCCCCTAAATTCTATGTCAGAAGGTAGAAAAAAGGTTAAGGATGTCTTTGGAAAGTATGTCCAGGATAAGAGAGAGGTCTGTAGAACTGTGCTGTGGGAAAAGCGTTGGTGGTCAAACCAGGCAGGAGAGAAGACCTCTAGGTAGATAATTGACGAATATTCCACTAACGAGGGAGGACAAAACAGACGTTCACAGTCCCTCTAAAGCCAAAGTAGAGTGGGTGTTCAGGAAGGGGGTCTCTGAATTGATGGCTCAGCTGACCCTAACTGGACTCCTTAGTTCAGTGGAGACCACCTCCAATTCGATCACCACCTGGACCCTTAATCAATATTTTATTTCTCATTAAGCCTGGGCAAAATGGAGGTAACTGTGCATTGATATATTGGAATGAAATATTTTGAAAAGTAAGTAAAATCTGAATGATAAAGCCAACTAGTTGGGTGTCATGAAATCAGCTTTAATCAGATCAGCCAGTGTGATCTTTATAAACAATGTCGTCGTCTGGCTTAAATACTTCCAACGACCTCTCACTGCACTATGGCTGGAAGGAACTCTCCCCCCTTGTCCTGCAGGCAGCGGCAGGAGCCGATTTCCATGTCCCTTCTGCCACACGTGTGTCCTTCTCCCTTGCTCTGCTCCAGGCCCCCTGCCTTGGCCTCAGAACACATCAAGCTTCATCCCTCCACCCGGCTTTGCTCTGGCTCTCTGCTCTGCCCCAAATTCCTTTCCTCTGGGCTCTTCCAAGGCAGGTTCCTTCTGGCTCCTGCTGAAATGGTTCCTCACAGACAGGCTTTCTGTAATCATGCCACCTAAAGTGACTTCCCCGGCTATTATCCACCCCAGCCTCCTGAATACTTCTTTTGAAGGACCAATCACAAACTGTATGTATCCAACTTACTAATTATTGGCTCATCCTACCACAGAATGGAAACATCAAGTGGTCAGAGACACTGGTTAGTTTGTTCTCCTCTCTGGACAAAGCTCTTTGTGCGGTGACATAGGAGGAATAAAATTAAGTGGTGTGAGTCAAGTCAAATGCTGAACAATTAAGGTGCTTTATTCTGATAATGATGAAGGCATTGATGGTAAGATTTCAGCTACAAAGGCAAGATGCAGCAAGCCTGGGATATTTCATTTTTCCACGATGTGCTGCCTCTGTGTGCATCTGATGGTCTGTCTTCCTTGTCTACGTGGATTCTCTCCCCTTTGCTAGATTGTGACCAAACCTAAAATAAAGAGAAGGATGTCTGAAAATACTCAGAGGTTGTAGGCTCCGAGAGTGATCTTTCCCTGCAGGTGCGACTCAAAGGGAGCAGGGGAGGGGACGCCCTGGGGTTCCTGGGGTACTGTCCTCAGGAGAACGCGCTGTGGCCCAACCCAACGGTGAAGGAGCACCTGGAGGTGTTCGCCGCCGTGAAAGGGCTGAGCAAGGGGGACGCCGCGGATCACAGGTGCGCGGGGAGCCACCCTGTTCTCTACCTGAGTGGCCGGGGGACCAATGGGGTGACGACCTTCACGGGAAACTCAGGACGGGAGCGTCTGAGACCCAGACCACACTGGGTAGATTTGCAACTAGAAACCGATTTCCCCGATTTCAAAGTTTTGGGGTATTTTCCCCCTCAGATTAAATATAGAAAGAAAAAAGTATTCACTGGTAAAATTTATCAAAAATACTAAAATTTCAGTATATTTTATTATAGGACAGCTATTTTGATATCACGAAATCTGCTTACATTCTTTTAAAA
This sequence comes from Diceros bicornis minor, assembly GCF_020826845.1. Classification (NCBI taxonomy): domain Eukaryota; kingdom Metazoa; phylum Chordata; class Mammalia; order Perissodactyla; family Rhinocerotidae; genus Diceros; species Diceros bicornis. The sequence goes on along the minus strand of NC_080757.1, from coordinate 50,422,213 downwards.
GGAAAAACTATCTTTTCTGGGGGATGAGACCAGCCAGTTTTTAGGCGGCCTGGTGTCTGTGTTCTGAACCCACTTCTGAGCTCTAATCCCCACGCTTGTCCTGCGGGGACTCTGCTCCCGTCAACTTTCCTCGTTGTCAAGAAGCCTGTAACGCTGCATCGGTTTGTCAGGTTGGTGGATGCGCTCGCGCTGCAGGACCAGCTGACGCTCCGGGTGAAGGCCTCATCGGAGGGAATGAAGAGGAAGGCAGGGGCGGGACTCAGTGTCACTCTGCGCACCCCGCAGATCCGAGCCAGACGCGCTGTTCCTCCCCTTCCAGCTGCGCTTCGCGCTGAGCATCCTGGGAAACCCGTGGGTGGTGCTTCCGGACAAGCCGTCCATGGGGATGGACCCTGAGGGGCAGCAGCAAATGTGGTGAGGGGCGCTACCCCGTCAGGCCCAGCATGGACGCCTTGTGAGAAATCCGTGAGTTTTGATAGTACTGTTAAAGAAACAAACAAAAAACTGTCCTTTAAAACCGTTTTTATATGTAGCAAACATCATCCCTATCACTAGGAACTAATAGTTTGCAAAAAAAAATTTTTTTTAACCCTTATCTATATTTTATATCCAGTTCACTGAGGGAAAAATAAGCTTTCAGAGTTCAACACTCGCTCAGTGTTTCATTTGCCTGTTGACCTTGCAGGCGTGCAAATGTTTTGTGTTGGTACTAGAATGAAATGGCTTCAATACTTAGCTTGAGGACCTGATTTTCAATAGCCTGAGAAGTCTGAGGTCTCTGGATGCCCTCATTTGTACATTTCCTATGCATTCTTTTTCTTCCTGTCAAGTCCTGATGATGCTGTAGTTGAGTTGGGTCTCTCTCTGTTTGCCTTCCTTCTGTCTTCTCATAAACAGTTTCTTTTTATTGGGAATTTTCCTTTCATGTAAACTTCTAATAAATTTTTTTCTACATTCCTCCTCCAATTTAAGTTTCCACTTTTCCTCTGGAATCTGATTTGTCCTCATCTTTGCTTTATCTTACCGTCTTGCTTTGTCCAGATTATGCTAATTGTTTCACATTTCTGCCATTTGGAATTTCCTCTCCGCCATTTCCAGATTAGTCAGAAGACTTCCATTAATTGTGAATATTCTCTTCCCAATTTAGGCAGATGATTCAGACCACCTTTAGAAACACAGAGGGGCGCCCTCCTGACCACTCATTACATGTCAGAGGCTGAGGCCGTGTGTGACCGGGTAGCCATCACGGTGTCTGGAAGGCTAAGATGAATGCCTTTCCAGAGCTAGCACCTGACCACTACACCTTATGCCCAGAGGAAAGCAAGTTTTGCCATTGAATGAGTGAGATCGTGGGGCAGAGTTGCTTCCTGATTTACCAATGATAAGACTACGATATTTACAGTAGTAGCTGAATAGCAGCATGACATTTTCTTATATATACTGCTCTTACTTGTCTTGTTCACTCAGTATTCCTGTTCCAGATGTATTGGTTCCATCCAACACCTGAAAAGCAAATTTGGCAAGGATTACCTGCTGGCAATGAAGGTGAAGACCCCCACACAGTCCATGCTGAAGTGCTGAGGCTTTTCCCTCTGGCTACTCAGCAGGAAAGGTAAAGATGGTTGCTGGTTTCCATTGGGTATCAAATGTCAGCTTTTTCCTGATAGTTGTTTTGCTTTGTAAATACTGAGGGTCACTTTTACTCCCAAAGAAAACCTAAAACAAAGAGATTATTGAGCCTGATGGCCTAGTGGTTAAAGTTTGGCACTCTTACCACTTCGGTGGCCTGGGTTCATTTCCTGGTCGCGGAACCACACCACCCATCTGTCACTTGCCATGCTGTGGCGATGGCTCAAGTAGAAGAACTAGGAGGACTTACAACCATGTACGGGGGCTTTGGTGGGGAAAAAATATCAAAGAGATTTTTTTTTGGGATACTACAAAAAAATAAACCAGAGAAGAAAGCGCTGATTTAGAAGCTGATATAGTATGTATTGTGGACCTGCTATGGACCACATATTGTCCGATCTTGTGTTGTCTTATCTGATCCTCACCAAGACCTTCAAAAGTAGACACTGTTATTCCAGTGATAAGTTGACTAAAGCAAAGTAAGGATCAGACTTTTATGAGTAATCTGATGAGTGGATTTTATTAGTATTTTTATTAATAGGAAATGGACACAGAAACAAGATAGGCCATGTGACAAAGCTGATCAGTGGCAGGGATAGAATGTAATTCTTATTTTTATTTTAAATCTATGTGTTCCAATTTTATATAAAAGCTGCTGGGTGACACTATCCTTGGAAAAGTAATAGATGTTTTATACTTCAAATTTGCTGCAGAAGACAGATGATTAGGAGTTAGAGGGAAAAAAGCAGAAAATGAGAAATATAATTCAAAATAGCAAGAAAGGCTATATATTTTTTCAGTGAATTATACAAAAGTAACCTATGCATTGCAGTACTAAATTTTAATGCGTCACAGGGACATTATAGGTAAGCATCATGGGTGGGAGTGACGGCCCCATAAATGCAAGAAATAAAGTGTTATGAAATGGAATCTAATTCATTCTGATCATTTGTGAGAAATAAGCGGATATATATTTACCTGAATCACAAATTATGAACATTGTGCCCACCTGAATGAAATTTGGTGCTGAATTCCTGAAGATTTTCACTTTCCTCTCAGAGACCTATTTACTTTACCCCATGTTAAGAAAGCATTTTGACTGGGGTAACGGGAGTGGATGAAGAAATGGAGAGGCTCTGTAGAGAATGGACCTAGTTTCTACTATATTCAAAAATTTTCGGAAACTATAGTGTGGTATGAGGACCCTGCATTCCTGGTGTGGGGGACCTCAAAACGTACAGTGGTCCCCCCTTACCTGTAGGGATACATTCCAAGACTTCCCAGAGGATGCCTGAAACCAAGGATAATACTGAATCCTTTACATACTATGTTTTTTCCCACACACACATACCTGTGATAGTTTAATCTGTAAATTAGGCACAGTAAGAGATTGACAACAATAACTAATAATGAAGTTGGCTTTGGGGCCATTATTATTATTATTTTTTTTTCTGAGGAAGACTGGCCCTGAGCTAACATCCGTGCCCATCTTCCTCTACTTTATATGGGACGCTGTATGGCTCAACAAGCAGTGCGTCGGTGGGCACCCGGGATCCGAACTGGCGAACCCCGGGCTGCCGCAGCAGTGGAGCGTGTGCACTTAACCGCTTGCACCACCGGGTCAGCCCCTGGGGCATTATTAAGTAAAATAAGGGTTACTTGAGCATAAGCACTGCCAGCCACGACAGTTGATCTGATAACCAAGTTGGCTACTAAGTGACTGATGGTCGGGTAGCGTCTACAGTGTGGATCCGCTGAACAAAAGGATAATTCACGTCCCAGGTGGGAAGGAGAGGGACAGCACGAGATTTCATCACACTACTCAGAATGGAGTGAAGTTTAAAATTTATGAATTGTTTATTTCTGGAATTTTCCATTTAATGTTTTCCAGCTGCCGTTGACCGCAGGTAACTGAAACCATAGAAAGTGAAATGGCGGATAAGTGGGGACTGCTGTACTTAGACTGGCCCAACCCACTTTCCTCCAAGGAGCCTAAGATATGAAACTGAGTCTCATCCTTTTCTCCCAGTCCTCCTGCTTGTGAACTGGCTTCCTTTAATTACCGTGAATTCATCCTAGAATTTTCTACCACAGACACTCTTATTTATGAAAATAAATAGTGAAGATGTTTTCAGTAGATTTACGTCAGCCATAGGTGGTAACCTGAATACCCAGAGATCAGCCCCACGTCTAACTTCCTTTCAGGTACTCACCTATGATGATTTGTAAATTGCCCGTCCAGAATGTGCAACCTTTGTCACAGACTTTCTTCAAATTAGAGACAGGTAAGAGAGGTCCATTTGAGTTAAGACCCTGGGAAGCAGATAATTCCAAAACTTAAAATAACCCGTATAGTTGATAAATTGAATTGAGACATAAGATGCTGAATCTCAAAGTTAAAAGTTCACTTTGGATTTCAGAAGCACAAAACCAGGAGGTGAGACAGTTCTGTATATGGATGTGTGTGTGCATGACAAAGGGTGAGGGGTTATATTTCACTTTTGATTAGTGTATTTTTACTTTTTTTTTTGCACAGATAGTGGTACACGATAAGACAAAACTTACTACACATCGAAGGAGGTTACATTCTTTAGATCTTCTAGATCATAGATATACACTCACTTTGAACACTGTATTTAAAATGTGTCCCTTTGCATTGCCTGTTATTTTATTGGCTCAGGCTATAGATCAAGAAACAGACCTGCTGTGTAATCATGAATAACATACTTTCACACTTTAAAACTAAACATCCTGCTTCCCTCCAGGCGCTGTTTTTCGTTTTTGTTTTTTTTTTTCTATTTCTTGCCACTTTAGCCCATGAACTCTGCTACTTGGAGAGCTGTTTTCATTGTCACTGCTTAGTGATATCTTTGCTTGCTTGTGACCTGCCCTAAGGAAGATATTCAGGTCTCCTCGTTCTAGAAGAGACTCTTCTTACTCCTGTTGATAGCATCCGTGGTCACAGTGATACATCTCCTTTCTCTTCTCTGGGTTGAGTACCCCAACTTTCTGGGCCATGTGGTCATTCACAGCACTCCCCAGATGGGCACTGCGACCACTATTGGCCTGGGACTTTTGGTGGCATTTTCCCAATCTGCTGAGCTCCCATAGGGGCTCTAACTGCACTTCCCAGTTTAGTTGTTCAACCAGAAGGATTTTCAACCCTATTAAGGGTAAGTTGCAATGGCTTTTGGGAAGAGGCCCAAGAGGCTATCTGGCCCCTAGAAAACCACAGACATCTTTCTCTATAGTCTCCTGATGCATCCCTTTTCAGAATGTCTCTTCTTCCCGCAGCTTCCTCCTGCTCTTCTGAGTCTGCTGACACACTGGGTCACATGCAGGGAAGGAAGCCTTCTCAGCACCATTTCCTCCCTTAAATAGAGATCCCAAAAAGTGTGCAACATGCAAGTGTAACACAAGCTCTCTTCCCCTAGTCCTAAGCAAACGTGTTTGTATATGTCAGCTGTAAGATGTGCTCAGCCCATCACTTCATTTAAGATTTGCATGTATTTTCTATTTGGACCTTATGATGATGTAGTAAACCATCCGGGTTTAAAATATATGGAGCCCTGATGTGCATCCATCCTTACACAGTTAAACAGAGCTTCGACCTGGAGGAGTACAGCCTCTCACAGTCCACCCTGGAGCAGGTGGGTCAGTTTTAGTGATTTTATGTCGTCCACGGGATACAAATGTATAAATGTGCATACGCTTTGCACACACTTGGCGCACCAGGAGGCAGTGTGACCTCCTCTCCATTTCTTGCCCCTCTTTCAGGTTTTCCTGGAGCTCTCCAAGGAGCAGGAGCTGGAGCACTGTGACGAGGAACTTCCCGCCTCAGTGAAGCAGAAGCTCCTCCCGCAGGAAGAGCCTCGAAGCCTCAAATACCCTGTGTTTTTATGAGAGAATTATGATGTTATAATCTTATTAAAATGTTTTAGCATTACAAAGCTATCATGTTATCATTTTTCTGAGAAATACTGACATGGTTCTTCACGTGGTGGAGAGGAGAACGAGTGCTGGGCAAATGCAGGTGACAGTGTGGACAGAGACACTCGACTGAGCCCACCTCCCAGTCACAGCTTCCGTATCTCTGCACGTCACATCTATTTTGTGTCTAGTTTTTTGTATTTTTTTTTAAATTTAACATTATGTGTGAAGTCCATCCATATGGCAGTGGATCACTTTCATTTGTTGTTGTGTAGTGTTCCACTGTATAAATACACCACAATTTATTTATCCATTTTGGCTATTATGAATAAACCTGATGTGAAGATCCTTTTATAGGTGTTTTGGTGGAAATAAGCCTTCATATCTGTGTGTCTATGCCTAGAGTCCAATTGCTGGTCATAGAGTAAGCATTTCTTTACCTGTAGTAGATACTACCGAACATTTATGAAAAGCAGTCATACAAATTCACAATCACATCAATAGTATGTGAGAATTCTAAGCCTTCCACATTACCTATCTATTTAATATCAGGCATTCTGGTGGATGTACACAGATATTTTATTATGATTTCAATCTTCATTTCACTGATGACTAGCAAGGTTAAACATGTTTTTACATGTTTGTTGGCCATTTGGAAATTTTTTGGTATGAAGAACCTATTGAAGTCTTTTACCCATTTTAAAAAAGTTAAGTTGTATGCCCATTGCGTATTGACTTGTGGAATTTCATGTATATTATGAATGTGAGTCCTTTGTTGAACAAATTTGCAATGGATACATGCAGCAAATATTTTCTCTTAATTTGTGGTTTTCATCTTCACTCTCTCGATAGTTCCTTTTAATGAACAGAATTTCTTAATTTACAGTTAGTCTTGTTTAAAAAGTACTTTGTTCATTGCAAGGATGTAGAGATGTTCCTCTGAGTGATGGTCTTAATTCCTTCTCCTAATAATTGTCTCTTATTTCATTTTTCTCCATTTTTGCACTGCTAAGACCTCTAATACTACACTGAATACCAATTCTGATTGCGGACATGCTTCTTTTTCCCAATCACAGGGATAAAACATTCAAAATTTCACCATTAAGAGTGATATTAGGGCCGGCCCCGTGACTTAGTGGTTAAGTGCGCACGCTCCGCTACAGGCGGCCCGGGTTCGGATCCCGGGAGTTTACTGACCCACAGTTTGTCTGGCCATGTTGAGGCGGCATCCCACATACAGCAACTAGAAGGATGTGCAACTATGACATACAACTATCTACTGTGGCTTTGGGGAGAAAAAGGGAAAAAAAGGAGGAGGATTGGCAATAGATGTTAGCTCAGGGCTGATCTTCCTCACACACACAAAAAAAGATTAAGTTTTGCTTTAAAAAAAAAAAAGAGCGATATTAGCTGTATTTTTTAAAAAATATCTGTTATCATATTGAAGAATTCCCTTCTCTTCTTAGTCTGCTGGTAGATTTTATTATAAATGGGTGTAGAACTTTATGAAATGATTTTTTGTTCTAGTGAAATAATAATTAATTATTAATGATTAATGTGATTAATTAACTCGATTGATTTTGAATGCTAACCAACCTTGCATTCTTGGACCAGTTGATGCCCAGTTAGGTAATATCTGGATTTGATGTATTTGATACAATGATGTATTACCTGGATTTTATTTGGTAACATTTGCTTAGGATTGTTTATCTATGTTCAGGAAGCATATTTTTCTATAAACTTCATTTCTTGTAATGTCCTTGTCTGGTTTGGGTATTAAAGTAGTCCTGGCCTCATGACACAAGTTGAGAAGGTGCCTAGATTGCACAGGGTCAAATATCTGAAAGGATTCTCACGACTCCTCACACAAGCTTTAATAAAAGTAAAGTGCTAAACCAGAAGAAAGCAAGCTTAGGCAAGCGTTGGGGCTCTAACAGTAGCTCCCTAGGGTCTTTGTCAGTCACACAGATGTGCTTCTTTGAATTAATGATCTCCCAAGATATGTGCAAGAAATTTGACATCAGGAACATCTGGGCAAAAGTTTCCAGCAATATCTTCTATACCTCACTGCTCATAAAGCCAAGCCATCTTCAGGAGTTGGGCCAAAAGACCCTGGCCCTCTCATCACTCAGGATCACAATACTACCCTTTATTTCACACCATTTTAATTGACACTGGCTTTTCAGGGACTCTAGATTCCTCTTTGGAGTAATCATCAAATATTTAAACAGTCATTGATGTCAGGATAAATTGAGCAAATATGTCATGGTCTTTTTGTAGTTCTAGGTGTGGGTGAAACATCTGAATCATCTAATCTCTTTAGTTATCCATTAAAATTTTAGTAACTACCCAACTCCTCCATTTTCATGCCGTTTTTAATTAACCGTCTGAACACTCTAACCTAACTAAATTGTCCCAAGGGTTTTTTTAAAAACTTGTATTTAAAATTATTTTCTTTCTTCTGAATAACTCTTTTTTCACACACACACACACACACACACACACACACACACACACACACACACCATTATTCAGCCACATTTGTGGTAGCTGGGTGAGGGAGTCTGTGACAGCTTCCCTCACATCATCCTGTCCCCCTAACAATAAAGACCCTACAAGGAGCCAAAACAACGGAGTCTTTTTTTAACATAACATCAGCCGCCAATTGAATTAAAGACATAGAATAAGAAGAAACTTTAGAATCATCATTTAACAAGTCCAAAGTTATTTGCATTCTCAACATTTCAGCATCCTCAGAAGGAGTATTCCATTTAATATATATGACTGCAGTTGCACAATTCCCTTTTTCATTGTATTTTATATAATCCCACATTTACCCTTTTTAACAGATTGGGGATTGGGGGTTGTCCCTTTATGTGTATTTCTGCAAAAGTTGTTGCTAACTGAGGGTCCTCGTCTGAGTAAGACCAAGCATTTCTTCCACTTGGGTGTGTCTAATGGAAGGAAAATAGTTCCTTGATATCCATGTGTAAAATTCATTTCTCTAGAGGTTCAAGAGAGAGTTCCTGATACGGGCTTACTGGAAAGTGGCCTTCCTCTTTGATCAAATTCCCCATGTTTAGGTAGTCTCTTGATTCTCTCCCCCTACTACCTGTATAATCTTTTTGATGATTATTGTTTGGACAGGGACCATATTCCTATCAAAAGAGATAGCCACCAAACTCCTTTGTGATGTTATGTCCCGCCCTTGTAGACTGAATCACCAGTCATAAGTCAGCAACTCTGGCAGCCTCAGGCTATTTCTTAGTTGCTTTCATTTTTGATGAAAGAACCAAAAGTAGCCAAGGTACCATTTTTTTGGCTGACTTCCTTTTAGCTTGACTTTCTTTTATAATGTACTTGTAATTCATCTTTGGCCACAGATGTACCAACTCCAAATCCCACGGATATGTTTTTCTTTTTGTCAATGATTGGAGAGCTTTAAGGATCTTCCCCCAAGGCCAGCCAGGAAACCCAGGCCAGCAACAACGGTTCCCAGAGCCATAGCCATTATTAAAACTTGTAGAGGGGCCGGCCCGGTGGCGCAAGCGGTTAAGTGCGCGCGCTCCGCTGCAGCGGCCTGGGGTTCGCTGGTTCGGATCCCGGGCGCGCACCGATGCACTGCTTGGTAAGCCATGCTGTGGCGGCGTCCCATATAAAGTGGAGGAAGATAGGCACCGATGTTAGCCCAGGGCCGTCTTCCTCAGCAAAAAAAGAGGAGGATTGGCAGATGTTAGCTCAGGGCTGATCTCCTCACAAAAAAAAAAAAAAAAACAAAAAAAAAAACAAAAAACTTGTAGAGTCGGGTCTGGCCCCATGGCATAGTGGTTACATCTGGCACACTCTGCTAAAGCAGAGTGGCCCAGGTTAGTGGGTTTGGATCCCAAGCACAGACCTACAGCACTCATCAAGCCATGTTGTGGTGGTGACCCACATACAAAATAGAGGAAGATTGGCAACAAATGTTAGCTCAGAGTAAATCATCTTCACACACACACACACAAAAACTGTAGAGTCAAGGGTAATTTAAAAAATCTTGCACACAGTGCCAATTCCATAAATTTTATAGGATCAGATAATTGAAAAAACTCACAGACTCTTCAGGTGTACTTATGTAAGGTTTTTGTTGTTAGTGCCTTTGAGTCGATTTTGACTCCTAGTGACCCTGTGTACAGCAGAGCGGAACTCTGTCTGGTCTTTTTGCACCATCTTCTCACCTTCCGGCGCTATATCAGATAATGCTCTGCTGCTATTCATAGGGTTTTCATGGCCAATTTTTTCAGAAGTGGATGGCCAGGTCCTTCTTCCTAGTTTTTCTTAGTCTGGAAGCTCCTCTGAAACCTGTCCACCATGGGTGGCCCTGCTGGTATTTGAAACACCAGTGACATAGCTTTCAGCATTACAGCAACACACAGCCACCACAGTATGACAATTGACAAACAGCTGGTGTGGTTCCCTGACTGGGAAATGAGCCCAGGCCTCAGCAGTGAGAGCCCCAAATCTTAACCACTATACCACCATAGGGACCTTTTCAGTTGCACAGGTTACTCTTTGTTTTTTAACTATCAGCCACTAAGATATGTGCAAGGAATATTGGTTTCAGGTGAGTCCAGGTAAAAATAGGTAGCAGGATATTTTATATGCTGTTGGTGGTGTAGCCAAACCAGGCTGTGTAACTGGTTAAATGAGATGTAAACAATCAGTCTATATCTCTAAACGATGAAGACAAAGTAGCCCCAGGTACCAGCATGGGAATTGCAAACTTTAAGCTGCACATTGTAAATTACTAACTGGCCCTTCTAGTCTTCTCTTGGCCGAGAGTCAGTAGCCAGCTTCCAATGTCCCTGGAGATAAACATGGAGCTGTCCAGTCCAAGAGTAAGGTAACTTTTCACATAAGTATTCCTTCTTCCATTCTCCGAAAAGTTTGTGTAAGAGTATACTCATTCTTCCTTAAATATTTAGAAAAATTTTCCATTCACACCTGGCTTTCCCTCCTCCCCTCCAAGGAAAGTTTTATGACTACAAATTCAACTACTTTAAACTGATAGAGGATTATTAGATTTTTTATTTCTTCTTGTGTTACTTTTGGTTGTGTTTTTAAAGATTTTTAAAGATTTCCCATTAATCAAAATTTTCAAATTTATTGAGGTACAGTAGTTCATAATACCCCTCATTATTAAAAAAAACCTTTTTTTCATTCCAGATATAGGTAATTTGTTTTGTATTTTCCTATTTTCTTACTCAATTCTGCTAGTGGATTATCAATTTTTATTCTTTTTTTTAAAGAAACAAATTCTGGCCCTGTTGGTTTTTCTCTTTTGGGCTACTATATTTCTCTATTGGGTTAAATTTGCTGTTCTGATTCTAGTTTTTTAAGACAGAAGTTTCAATCACTGATTTTCAAACTTTTTTCTTTTCTAACATATGCATTTGGAGCTACAAATTGCCCTGTAATTATTACTTTAGATATAGTCACAAGTTTGATATGTTGTATTTTCATTATCATTAAGAAATAATATTTTCTAATTTTCCATTTTCATATATTTTGTCCCATTTCTTATTTAGAATTGCATTACATAATTTCCAAACATTTGTAGAATACATACACACATATGTATACACCTGCCCGCATTATCATATTTTTAAAAATCTTTCATTTTAATCTGTGTTTCCTTTTAGGCCCCAAAATGATTAAATTAGCTAGTGGTTTGCATACTTTTAAATACTTATTTATAAAAGAGTTTAGGTTGATTAATTAGATCTATTTTTCTATTCTCCACTCATTAATTTTTGCTTTTCTTTTTAATATCTCTTTGTTTTGGCTTTCTTGTTGGTTTATTTTCTTATTATTTTTCTAGCTTTCTCTGTTGGAAATTTATTTTTATTCTTTTTTTTTCTGATAAAAGTGTTTATCGGAGGAGGTCATCTAGAGGACATGACCGCCCATTCACCCTCGAGCTGGCCCAGGCAATCGGACGCTCCTTGCCCCCTCCCCTGTCCCTGGAAAGTATATTCTGCCCACTGTTCCCACAGTAGAAGCCATGTTCAAGGATGCAGCCTTGAGAGAGCACTGTGTTGTTGAGATCGTCTTGATAGTATACGCTACTGAATCCCATTATGGCCTCTATATAAACTTTTAAGATTCTGGCAGGCAGGCATGGAGATCTACTCGTCTTGTGGCTGTCCAAGACAAGCCTCATATGTAAATTCCTTTGCTTATTAAACCTGCCACCTGCCAATCTGGAGTGATCTGCCTCTTTCTTTGGTCTCTCCTTGCCCACTGTGTTCCAGGGCCAGTTTCAGATTTCACCCAAGGAGCTCCTGAGTTTGTGAACCAGCAGTATTTAAGGCCATGAAGTTCCCTTTCATTAGTTATTTAAATATGTAGTGTTTTGTTATCATTATATTGTATAAAATTTCAACTTCAGTTTTTATTTCTCTTTCCACTCAAGAGATGTTTAACGGAAGGTTATTTAATTCCAGGTGTAATGCCTTTTTAAATTTTGCTACTAATTCCTACTTTTATTGCATTGTTTTCTGAGAATGTTGTTTATAATATTTCTATTTTATATAGAACTTAGTGATTGTTTTTGTGACCCAATATGGGATCAGTATTTCTGACTGGTTCACGTGCACTACAGAAGAAGGTGTATGCTCTATTATTAGAGTGCAAAGTTATTTATATTGGCACATGATATATTGACATAAATTCAGACTTACAGAAAAGTTGCAAGAATACTTGCACACATGCAAAATACACACACACACACACATGAACACACACCCTGAACTATATATATAGTACCTTGTTGATTATTATTTTTAAAATAGGTAGAACTATATATATAACTATAGTTTTATGTATCTGTGTCTATATTTAGTACCTTTTTAATTATGCTGTTCAGACCTTCTATATCCTCACTATGTCTTGTCCTGTTCTTCTGTCTTGTACTGAAGGTGGTGTGTTCAAGTGTCCCACTATTATAATGCTCCTATTTATATTATCTTGAGTCTCTGTAATTTTGTTTTTATAAAATTGGTTGCTGGGTTTTTGGTGAGTAGATAATATGTTATAAATTCTTTTTTTTTATAATTTTATTTATTTATTTATTTTCCCCCAAAGCCCCAGTAGATAGTTGTATGTCATAGCTGCACATCCTTCTAGTTGCTGTATGTGGGACGCGGCCTCAGCATGGCCGGAGAAGGGGTGCGTCAGTGCGCGTCTGGGATCCGAACCCGGGCTGCCAGCAGCGGAGCGCGCGCACTCAACCGCTAAGCCAAGGGGCCGGCCCTATAAATTCTTTATCATGTTTAGTTTTTCTTCTTTAAATTATATTTTGCCTGATATCAGTTATTGCTACATATGGTTTCTTATTCCCAATTACCTGGTATATTTTTGCCAGTCTTTCATTCCTGCTATCGGCAATTGTATCTTCTGTCTTTTTTTTTTTATGATCAGTTTAGCTAGAGGTTATCAATATTATCAGTCTTTCCAAAGAACCAGCTTCTAGTTTCATTGAATTTCTCTATTGTTTTTTCTTTATTCTAGCTTTTATCTTTATTTTCATCTACTTTACTTTTGTCTACTTACTTTTTGTTTAATTTGCTCTTGTTTTTCTACTTTCATAAGGTGGGAGCTTAGATCGTTAAATTTAGATTTTTCTTCTTTCTTACACTCACATATAAAATCATAATTTGTCCTGCTCTTTATCTCTGGCAATAATTCTTGTCCTGAAGTCTTGTTTGTAGCATATTAATAGAACCACTCCAGCTTTCCTGTGAGTAGTGTTTCCATGGTATATCTTTTCCCATTGTTTTAGTTTTCATCTTTGGGTTTTTAAATTTAAAGTGGGCTTTCTTTTTTTGTTGACAGCATATGTTTATGTCACTCTTTTAAAATTAAGTCTGGAAATCTCTCTTATAATTGGAGTGTTTTGATTATTTGTATTTAGTGTAATTATTTACATGGTTGGATTAGGGCTACCATATATTTTTTTTATTTCCCATCCGCTCACTCTTTGCTTTTGTCTCTATTCCTATCTTAATTTTTTTTTTTTACTGATTTTATACTTTTTTTTGCCGATTTTATACTTTATAGTTAAAGTATTCCACTTTATCTGTACTATTGCTAATTAGCTATATCTCTTTAATTATTTAGTTATTTTTAGTGGCTGTTCTAGGGTTGACATTATGCATCTTTAGCAATTTTTTTGCAGTGGGCCAAACTCTCTCAGCTATTTTTGTTTTTCTGAGAAGTGTTTATTTTGTCTTCATTTTTGGTAGATATTTTTACTTGGTTAGAAATCTAAGTGGACTAATCTCTTTCTCTACTACAATGATGTGGCTCCATTGGCAATTTATTGGTTTGTATGGTTTTTGATACGAAATTCATCTGGCTTTTTTGTAGTTGCTGTAATAGAAGTTAGAAACAATGATCTGACACGATCTGCTACATCAGAAGCCTCCAGCAAACTTCTGTTCAAAGTTCATGGGTTTGTGAATATTTGCAAAAGAACATAGGACTCAACACTGAGTTGCTCAATCATCTGTAAACCATTTATGCATGAGAAAACAAAGAATCAAAGCAAATGAATTGTAACATACACTGATTAATGAGACCTCTGAAAATTTAATTGTAGCAAAGAGTATTGAAATGATAGAGAAGTCATCTGCCCAACTGGAGCCACTCAGTCTTAGCCAGAAAAATAATTATTGAAAAGTTGCCCTGTGTTTACACTGAGATAATGCCCCTCATTTTGGTAGCCTGACTAAACACAAGCTCTTCACCTGAGGCTTAGGAGTGCATTTTAGCCAGCGTTAGAGTATAATCATAGTATATAGACCTGAAATTGTCCATGGAGATCATAGTGTCATTCACTTACCTTACAAGTAAAGAAACTTATCTGCATGTACGAGAACAGAGAGAACTTTGTCTCAATGTGTTATAAATATAGCACAGTGACTGATCGCTAATGATCGAAATCCACTCCAGGATGAGAACCATGCTCAGTTTTATCAGTTGCCTGGGCTATGAACTTGTAGTCCACCTCACAGAGTAACTTATAGCAATCCAGAACTATTGTGGCCGAGAGAATAATCGCCTTTACAGTTGGCTCAGTCTGGATTCTGCATCTTTGCGTGTCTCAAGCTGCTCTTGACCTTCACTCCAGGCTCCGGCATATCGACTCCTTCTCTGAGGATGCTTATTTCTCCAGCAAAAATTGAGGGGGTACACTTTGGCTGATGGAGCAGAGGTAACAAAATGATGGATTGGAAGAGGTTAGAAAAGCCTGTGTCCCGAAAAAAAGGGCTAAGAATTAGGCACAAATGTACATATCACTTAATGCAGTTTTCCGTATCTTGTTCTATTTATCTTTGTTTGGGTAGCTCAGTTTGCTTATTTTTCCACAATGTTTTCCAAATTTCTTTTGGCAAGTGTCTAGAGACATTTACATAGATTATGAAAAGAGAATTATATGATTTCAAGACTAGTGAATACACTGACTTGTCTATATTTTCTTCCCCACTGAGACATGTCTCCTTTCTTACCATCTAGTCCATGTCCAATGATACGTAAACTCTATCTCCATCAGAGTCTGTCTCCATGAGTCAAATCGGGGTCAATCCCACACTCCTATTTCTATCTTTCTGTTGGAGGCTGGACACTGCTGGAGGAAATCACTTAACCTTGGAATAATGCCACTTTGGCCTTTGATTTATCGAGCCCTCCATTCATTTTAGTCACAACCTCTCCCATTCCCTTCTCCAAAAGTTCCCCAACTTTTCCCTTCTCTTCATGTCATAAACTCAGTACAACGTTTATCACTCTAACCAATGACCTCACATTCTAATTTACTAAGAATAGTAAGGTGCTTGGGCAAAAAAACATTTCTTCAAAAATCATTTTCTCTTTTTGTAGAGTTGCAAATAGATTTTGTATGTGTTCTTTTGAACCTCAGAATACCATGTGCTCTATATTCTGATCAAAGCTAAACCTTCACCCTGTACTCTTGGTCTTGTCTCCTCTTTATTCCTCTAGGACCACTCTCCATCATTTCCCCCTCTCTCTTATGTCTTCAGTCTTTGCTATATGATTAAAACACTCCACTCCAAACATGAACATTCTTTTCTCTTTTGTCTCAAAAACATCCTCTTGACACTGCTGTCTTTTAGACTCCACAGTCTTTCAGATTGTCCAGACTTCTTAAAACAGTCATCTGTACTCATCATGCTCTCCTATGATGTCCACGTTAACCCACAGTAATTTCACCCCATATCTATCATGCGTTGTGTTCTAGCAGGCCCACTTCCATAATCTTCTTGTTCCTTCCTCTACCACCGCCCTGGCAGTTTTGTCATTTCAACTTAGCTCAGCATGGACCATTGGTTTTTCTGTTAGTGAGTTTGCAGCATTTGCAGGAGTCCTTGTAAGGGTGTTAAATTTGGCACCTTGAGAGAGATCTCCTAAGTTAATAAACTCTTCCCTATCCCTAGTTTATATTCTGACCCCTCAGAGTCTAGTCTCACATGTTCTTCTCCAGCTCTTACTGGTACATGTTGGCTAGGTCCTACCTTTGGGGTGTAGCCCTTTTCTTCCCTAATCAGGCCCAATGTGATGGCTAAGTTGATGTGTCAACTTGATTGGGCCAAGGGATGCCCAGTTTCCTGGTAAGGCATTATTTCTGGGTATGTCTGTGAGAGTGTATCCAGAAGTGATTAGCATTTGAATCAGCAGACTGGGTAAAGAAGATCTGCTCTCATTAATGTGAGTGGGCATCATCCAATCCATTGAGGGTCTGAATAGAACAAAAAAGTGAAGGAAGGGTGAACTCTTATTCTCTCTTCTTGAGCTGGGACGTCTATCTTCTCCTGCCCTCAGATATCAGAGCCCATGATTCTCAGGCCTTTAGCCTCAGAATGGAAGCTGCACCATCAGCTCCCCTGGTTCTCAGGTCTTTGGACTTGTACTGAATTATACCACCAGCTTTCCTGGTTCTCCAGCTTGCAGACAGCAGATTGTGGGATTTCTCAGCTTCCATAACCAGGTGAGCCAATGCCTGTAATAAATCATCTGTATATCTATACCTATGCCTGTGTTTATATCTATATCCTATTGGTTCTGTTCTTTTTCTGGAAAACTCTGGCTGATACACCCAGCATGTCTCTGGCTATGTTACCCTGCAACTTTACCTGTTATAGTCTAATGGCCAGGAGGGCAGAGGAGGGCAGATCCTGAGGGGTCACCTGTTGCCTTCCATAGGAGAGGCTTCTAGATTGTTTTCCACTGTGGGGAAGTGCTAAACTTACTAAGGTAGGGTGGGCCACTTCTGCAAGCTCAGAAGGTTTACAGGATTTGGAGAGTCAAAATATTTGGAAGCCCGCACCCAAATGTCCCCATCATATGTATCAGGATCCTGGATTTTCCCAACCAGGGCTGCAATGGCGTGACAAACCTGGCATGGTGGGCAGTTAACTGTCTTATAAATTCAGTCACGCGGACTATTATGCTGTGAACTTGGTTTTCTGCTTCCTCTACATGACACAGACATGGGCACTTGAAGAGTCCTTGTGGCTTTCACACCTGGTTTCCAATTGTCTATTACTGGACCTCAGCTATAGTACATTAATGGTGTTTAGTAATAGCCATCAAATCTCTTCATTCTTACATTTACTTTTTACTTAATGAGACCATAAGTCTCAAAGGACTTATAGGTTTGTGCCTGCTGGTGCATTCCTTCCATTGGTACATTTACTAATTCTCCAAAGTTTTAACACCTGGACCACCACCACCTTGTGCATAGGTTCATGTTCCACTACCACCATACTACCCAAACAAGGTAAGTTCTCATTTCCAGCCAGGAAATGAGTGATCCAGTTTCAAAATCCAATCTCATCACCTGCTTTCTTGGACCATTTCTGGTACTAAATGTTTGATTCTCTAGCATAAGACACTAAATTGGAATTTTGAGTGCAAGATAATCAATAGGGATAACATCTGTTAAAAGAAAGAGGAGGAAAGAGGATGAGAAGGAAAGAGAAATGGAATTGTGATGCAGGAGCAAGAAAGCCTCAGGCAACCTGGCTGGGAGCTCTGGAGCAAGTCATGCCTATCAGAGTTGCTCCACATCGGGTGGAAACAGCTGGGCTTCATACTCCTGCCTCATTCAGTCACTGGATGCAAGCAGCCCCAAGGAAGCATGTGACCTTGTGCCAGATGGGTTTCTGCAGCTAGGGCGGATCCAGAAGGAATTGACAGCTGGAGCCTGTCTACAGATCACATTTCCCAGAGCTAGGCAGCAACTCCTTCCTTGAAAGGAGAATCAGATGAAACAGCTCCATGTCTACCACAATAATATGAGAGCAACATCATAGCAATCAGTGTACAGCTCATTACTTACTATAAGAACATTACAAAGACACAACAGACAAGCACTGTGAATGAGCATTACTGCCTCATAAACACATGAAATTCAATCTAATGCTTTCTGATTTTCAAACGAGGCCTGGACAAATATTTATCTAAGTAACAAACACGAATATTGAACATTCCTGGAGAGAAT
Source organism: Diceros bicornis minor (assembly GCF_020826845.1). Taxonomy (NCBI): domain Eukaryota; kingdom Metazoa; phylum Chordata; class Mammalia; order Perissodactyla; family Rhinocerotidae; genus Diceros; species Diceros bicornis. Next base: position 50,404,092 of record NC_080757.1, on the reverse strand, counting down.
TTGGTGCCAAATTCCTAAATATTTCCAGTCTCCTAATCAGAGAATCATTCATATTATCCTCTGTTTGGGAATATAGTTTGACTTCATAAATGGAGTGAAGGGAGAATGGACCTAGATTTCCACCATATTTGGGAACTTTTAGGAAACTATAGGGTGTCATCAGGACACTGAGTCTTGGTTGGGGTAGTGATGCCCGGGGCCAAGTATACAGCTTAGAGAATAAGTTAAGAGCTGCCAAAATTAAGACTCAAAATGCCATTTGGACAGCCCTATCCACTTCCTTCCAAGGACCCTAAGATACTAAACTGACTGGTTTTACCCTCTGTCCCCCAATCCTTCTGGTGATCCAGATCCCTTTACTTACTGTGAATTCCCTCTAAACTTTTTGACTATACCAAACAGATTTGTATTTACCAAATAATGATTATGGAGATATTTTCTGCAGATTTGCATCAGTCATAGGTTGTAGCCTGACAACCCAGAGACCAGCCTCACTTTCACCTCTCAGGTGTTCTTCCCATGGTCCATAAATTGCTGGTGGGGAATATGCAACATTTAGCCCAAGATTTTTTCAAATTAAAGATAGGTAAGAAATATAATTTTGAAATGACACTCTGGGAAACAGATAATTTCAAGCATTAAAGTAATCCATGCATATGATCCATTGAATTGGGACATCATATGATAAGTGTTAAAACCTCAAAACGAAATTCAAGAGCATGAAACCAAGGTGGTGAGGTAGTCTGTCTATATATGTGTATGTTGTTGCTGGGGTGGTTTTGTTTCTTGCTTTGTAGTACTTTTTTTCATTTGTTTTGCATATATGTTGGTACAAGATACGACAAAACTCAGTTACATACACAGTTATACATATCCATCAAAGGAGATTATATTCTTTTAGAGCTTAGAGACGTCCACATCAAGCACAAAATGTAAGATACGTCCTTTGGTACTTGATATTAGTTTATTGGTTTATACTTTAGATCAAGAAACAGGCTACTCATCTAAACATGAAGAACACATTCTCCTTTGGTCGGTTGCACTTTACAACTAAGCATCCTGCATCACTCCTTCCAGTGCAATCTTGTGTTTGTTTTTCTTTTTGCTCTAGCCCATGAACTTTGCTAGTCGGAACTCTCTCCTTGTGCTATTTTCCTCCTCAGTGCTCAGTGATGTCTTTCCTTGCTTGTCATCTGCCGTAAGGAAAAGATTCAGGTCTCCTACTTCTAGAAGACTCTTCTAACTCCTGTTGATAGCATCCGTGGTCACAGTGACACATCTTCTTTCCATTCTTTGATTGAGCTGAGCACCCCAACTATCTGTGTCACGTGGTCATTTGTCACTCTCCCCAGATTGACACCGTGGCCAGTACTGACCTGATACTGTTGATGGTGTATTTTCAGTCTGCTGGTCTCCTCTTTGGGCTCTACCTGCCCTTCCCAGTCTATTTTGGTCAACAAGAGGGGTATTCAACCCAATTAGGGGAAAACAGCAATGGTTTCTGGAAAGATACCCACGAGGATATCTGCTCCCCAGAAAACTACAGATGTCTATCTCTATAATCTTCTGATGCTTCCTTTTCAAATGTCTCTTCCTCCCACAGTTTCCCGCTACTGTTGAATGTGCAAAAACACTGGCTCATGGACACAGAAGGGGGCTTTTAAGCATTGTTTCCTTCCCTTTGAGTTCGGATGTCATGAGCTATGCAATGTGGAAGCATTTTTTATTTTCTCAAACATAAGCAAATGCACTTGTATATTTTAACTCTATGGCAAACTCAGTCCATGAATGTTTATTACCTTATCTTGTTCATTTAAGATACTTTTGAATTTGTTACTAGTACTTTATGTCAATTTTTCAGACCATCTGGATATGAAAATATATGAACCCTTAAAATAATTTTATCCTTGTACAGTTAGAGCTTTGACCTGGGGGAGGATAGCCTCTCATAGTCCACCCTGGAGCAGGCAGGTCATGTTTTAGATAAGACATCAGCATGTAAAAGGAACAGATTAATAAAGCATCTTCTTCCCACTCACTTGGAACTATAGTAGGCGGTATGACATCCTTCTCTCCTTATTTCTTTCCCTCCTTTCAGGTTTTCCTGGAGTTCTTCAAGGGGCAGGAACTTAATGATCTTGATGGGGAACTTGATCCTTCTGTGAAGTGGAAGCTCCTACAAGAAGAGCCTTAAAGTCCAAATACCCTATGATTCTGTTTAAGCCTCTGCTGTCTTGTAGCTTTAATATTATGCCTTAATATTTAATAATAATACCAATTATTTGGTATAAGTTATCATGGAACTCATGCTATAATTTCACACAGAAATGCTGAAATGAGTCTTCATGCCAAAAGAAGAGCAAGTGCTGGGGTAGAGTCAGGGACGGCATTGACTGAGAAGATCACCCGGCCATAGCCAAGACAGAGAGGCAGATGGATGGAGAGATACATATAAGTGGATGGATGGATAGGTAGATAGATAGATAGACAGATAGATAGATGATAGATAGATAGATAGATAGATAGATAGATAGATAGATGATAGGTAGATACACAAGTAGATAATAGATAAATCATAGCTAGATAGATAATAGATAAATAATGGATAGAAAGCTGATAGATAATAGATAAATAATATATAGATAATAAATAATGAATAGATAGCTAGATAGATAATACATAGATAGATGATAGATAAAAAGATAGCTGATAGATAAATAGTTATCTTTGATAACAGATCAAACTGGTGAGTGTACAGGTACTGGACTCTAAAAGCATCACAACTCTCATTTAGGTCAATGTTGGATGTTGGCCTGATTATTATGCTATCTGCCAAATGTAAAAGTTAAATATTAATTCCAATTATTTCCCGGACCCCTTTCAGGTTTATGATAAAAATAAAACCGAAACCAAAAAACATAAAACAGGTGATCAATTTAGAGTATAATCCTCAACTATCTATTTGGTAGCGCAGAAGGTTAAATCTTTGTGTTTTTCGGGAAAGAGGTTGGAATTTGGAAGCCCAGGTCATCTGAGACTGGACTGGCTTCTTTCTAGCTACGTCGTTGAGAGTAAATTCCATAACTGTACTGAGTCTAGTGTCCTCTTAATCCTACTTACTCTTTGGGTTATACGGGACTCAAATGAGAAACTGCAGGTGGCAGCTTTTGTAACTGTAAAGTTTACACAAATTATCTATTGAAGCAGAATGCCATGAGTAACACTGCAGAATGTGTGAAAGTTGACTAAACAAAGTGACTTTCTAATAATTCCTAAAATCTTCGCTGGTAAAGAGGTCACAGCCCAGTAAGTCTCTGATCTATTCCTCAAGGATGAGAATCCCACACAGTAAACTATTCTCATTTTAACAGAATTTACCCACCCTTGACACCTCCAATGCCATAAGGTCTGTAGGTCATATGGCTAAAGTGGCAAGACCACAGCACACTCTGGACCTGCTGTGAAGTCCCTTCTTGCTCCAGGCCACACTCAGTGATGGTATCCTTTGCTGTCAGGCAATATGTGGGCTGGAGCAATGTTACTACATGTTGAATGTGTTGCCTCCGGAACCCAAAGAGACATACCAGGTACTGTTCTTTCTTCTTATTGGTAGGGGATGCAGGATGTGGCAATTTGTCTTTTGCTTTGGAGGAGAAATGCAGAGCACTCCTGACCACTAGACCCATAAAATCTTCACTGAAGTGATGGGTTCCAGAATCTTTGCAGGATTTATCTCCTACTCTCAGGAGCATGTGTGCCTCCCAAGGTCACCAGTATTCTAGTCATCTCTTGCTAGTCCTGATTGATCAGCATGATGTTATTGATGTATCAATAGGATGTTCTGTGGGATGTCCAGGTAGTCCAGATCTCTTAAAACTATGACAGAGGCAGGAGTGTTAACATAGCCCTGAGGCAAAACTGTAAAAGAATATTATTGTGTCACTTACCTGAATGTGAACTCTTTTTGATATTCTTTTCTAATCAGAATAGAAAAGAAGGCATCTGGCTAGTCACTGGCTGAATATCACGGATCTGCTCTAGGAAGAGATAGCGTGTCTAACAAAGCAGCTGTGATTGGGATCACTACCTGGCTGAGCTTACAATAGTCTGCTCATTCTCCAGAATCCATCTGGTTTCTGGAGGAATGAGATTGGCAAATTAAATGAAGATGTGATAAGTACCACTCCTTTTGTATTCTTTATGGCCTTAATGGTCTCTACTTTCCCCCTCCTCAAGATACAGTATTGTTCTTGATTAAATGTCTTGGCTGAGGCTTGGGTTGAGGGAAGTGCCAGAGATGTCCACTTTCCCTTCCCCATTATGAGAGTTTTTACCCCACAGGTCAAGGACCCAATGTGGGGGTTATTCCAGCTCCCAATCAATCCTAATGATATACTTGGTGATAGAGAAATGACCACTGGGTATGTTCATAGACCCAGTGGGACCGCATGAAGCTAGACTTTAACTAGAACTCCACTTACTACCTTGGCACCATACTCCCATTCTAACACAGTGGGGCCATAGTAACATATTGGTTTTCCAGGTATCAATGTCCACTTAGACCCTATGCCAAATAGCCTTTGTCTGAAAATTTCTCTTTCTCCGGTACACAGTTATCCAAGTAAATGGCTGTAGGTCCCTTTGAGTAAGGACTGGGGGAACCGTCATAGTATATACTTGTCAAGATGTTTCAGGATCCTTCCTTCTGGCTACTTCTTCAGACAGTAGATTCTGGTGCTAAACATTAGCTCTGGACTGAGAACTAAACAAGGGATAATAACTTTTTATTGGGGTGATGGTGACTGACCTTAGCCTCTTACTCTACATTCCTGACTTTTTCTGGTTGTAGCTACTAAGCAGCATCCAGTTGGCTGCCTACCTATTTTGCCCCTATATGGTGGTAAGTTTTCTACATTCCCCTTAAAGTGGTAAAATATTGCTTCCAAGTAGACTATGTAAAGTTAAGTGTGTTTTTGTAATCCCTGGAGCAATCACTAAAGTAACTATACAAACACGTATAGTTTAAAAACACAACGGGTAAATTAAAGTAGAATATTAAAAAATGTTCAAATAACCCAAAAGAAGGCAGGAAATGAGAAGCAGAATAATGAAAACCAGAGAGAAAAAACAGAAAACAAATAACAAAATGACAGACCTGAGTCCAAAAATATCAACAGTTACATTAAATGTAACTGGTCTAAACACATCAATTAAAAGACATATATTGTCAGATTGGATTTAAACAAAACAATAACAACAAAAAAATTACTCCACAATAGGTGTTCTAAGAGAAGTTCAATTCAAATATAATGATATAGGTAGTTGAAAATATAAGGTTGGAAAAAATATACCATGAAGACACTAATCAAAAGAAAGTCGGAATGACTGTGTTAATATCAGAAAAAGCAGTCTTCAAAGCACAGAAATCTACCAGGGATAAAGATAGACATTACTTAACGATAAAAGGGCTAATTCACCAGGAAGACATGACAATCCTATATGTGTATGCACCTAATGCCACAGCTTCAAATTACGTGAGGCAAAACCTGTTAGATCTGAAAGGAAAAATAGGAAAATCTCTAATTTTTGTTAAAATCTTCAATACTCCTCTCTCAGTAATCAACAGAACTAGCAGACAGAAAATCAGCAAAAATATAGAACAATGGGACAACACCATTAACCAACTAGATGTAATAGATATTTATACAACATTCCATTCACTCAATGGCAGAATATACCTCTTTTCAAGTGCATATGGAATATTCACCAAGATAGATCATATCCTGGGTCATAAAATAAATTTGATATATAAAATAAATTTTCTGACCACAATAGAATTAAACTAGAAATCACTAACCAAAAGGTAACAGGAAAATCTCCAGACACTTGGAAATTAAGCATCACACTTCCAAATAATTCATGGGCCAAAGAGTAAGTTTCAAGGGAGATTAGAAAATATTCCGAACTTAATGAAAGTGAGAAACAGAGGAATGAAAATCCCGATTATCCAAGTGATGGTGTCAATCAGGCAGACTAGAGCTCTGTAGAGAGAAGATCTTTTCTCTTTTTAAACCGTTTACTTTCTCATGGTTTAAAGACAGTGCTTTAAAGTTTGATATTAGCCACACTCATCTTGGGCATAATAGAGAAAAGCTTACGAATACTAGATTTTCTCTCTAAGGTTGCTTTCTATAAGATGATGTGGCCAGGTAACCAAGTGTAAATGCCACTGCTCGGCAAGAGCTGGCTGAATGTCAATGAGCAGACAGGCAGTCCAAGGGTGATCATGTGAATGTGATGTTTGGCAGGGCCACCAGAATTGAGATCATAACTTCTCTTCTGAAAGCAGTCTTCACAGGAACTTTTCACAGAAGTCAAAGAGTTAAAGCGAATTCTAGAGATATGGACCAGGAAATAATGTGAATTATTTTCTGCTAAATGAGCAGACCAGTGGACAAACTGTGCTTCTAGACTCCTTGCTTCAAATTTCTCAAAAGTAAGTTCACTGTATGTTTTCTGTTTTGTGTGTTTTGTTTTGAGGGTTTTCTTTTTTCAATCACAAAATTATAGAGAAGAATAGGAATTGAATGCCAACCATCTGTGGAGAAATTATTTTGAAAATTGAGGGGCTGTTATGATGTTTCGGATATCTAGTGTCTAATATTATAAAGATGAAAGCATTGAGTTAAAACACAAGTTTTAAAAAATTATGCAACTAGTTTTAAGCCAGAAACTGAGTGTGGGAATAGCTGAAATTTGCTAATAAATTGGTTGTGAAGAACTAAGAGTCTTAAGAATTGCTTTGTAAATCTGGGTTGTTTTTGAAGTTATAGTTATTTACTTTTATTGCACAATAATTTGGGGCCTTTCTTTTCTGGCTTTGAGACTGTTGACCAAAAGCATTTACAGAAATATTTTTACTCCCCCTATCTCTCACTCTCAGGCTATAGGAATTTTGGAAATGTAAGATGCTTTCCAGGATCTTTTACTATGTGCACACCACGTATTGAATCAGAACGTGAAATATGTAGCTTTTCTTTATCACAATATTATTTCAAATGCATATTCCTCTCAGTAAACAGAACTTGCATGTTCCTATAGTTTTAGCATTTGTTCTGAATTTAACAGCCATATGAGAGGAGAAAAATCAGAGTCGTTGCAGTTTGAAACTATTTACTATATGTATAAAAAGGAATTCATGTGGTCATTAGTCTTTTGATAAACTATAGAACCTACATGAATTAAGGAAAAATAAAGTAGGCAATACTAATTTATGATGGAAAATCTAAGGGGTTGGAGCCAGACTGAATATCCATGCTTACATTGGTGTGTGGCTGATTCCACAGTGAGGAGATCACCTTCTTGGCCAGCTTACCCTCCTGTGCAGCCCCGAACAGTCCCTCTAAAAGTGCCTATGCTGAATTCTCTGCACTGGGAACAACCTTTGGGGATCCTCAGCCCCTCTCACTGGACACCCTGACCTAATGCTTTTTTTCTTGGAACTGTCTTCTTCCCTCCAATTGGCACTCCATAGACTTTCTGACCTCTTTACTCAGTCTGCTTCTGCGTAGACTTGCCTCTCAGCCTCACTGAGCAGCCATGTGTAGGCTCTTCCTCTGGCAATGCCCTCTGAGGCTGTCTTGGCTAATATGCCTCCCATTGGAACTGGCTTCTGGACATCTTACTTGAGCTTTGTCTCCAGGAAATAGCCCAGCCCTGAGCATCATCCTGTTCTGTGAATGGAATGAGAGCTTCAGGTAGGAACACACCACTGCTTATCACTACGGAGGAGGAGCTCATGCAACCATGTGGTTTTTATCCCTGGCCAACATGACATACACACAGAGGGAGGGGACCAGTTGCTCCAAATTCAGGACTTAAGAGCCAAATTCAGGGCAGAGCTGCTGGCTCTGTGCTCAAAAGTCTTGACCCATTCTTCCAAGTCACATCCCTGGCATGCTTCCCAGAAAACTGATGATTGCTCCAGAATCCCTTTACTTTCCATAATTCAGCTTAGATACACTATTTCCTCCTGCAGTGAAGACCTTTTGAGAGAACTCAAGTCTCACAATTCTCAGGAGAAGCTCAGCACATCATATTTGTGTAGTACCGGTTGATTAGGGCTATGGAAGGATGTGTTGTTATTATTATGCACTGAGGCATCTCCTTCTGGGAGGTATTTCAGAAGGGTCTCCGTGACAATAAAATCTACGTATAAATTCCCTTACTAAATCGTCACCACCACCACCACACACACGCATACACACTCATATATATGCTCCTTGCTCAAGGTTGAATACGCTAAAACTGGGATTTGCAGCTTCTACCAGGGGAAGGGTGTGGTCTACTGCTCTACTCCTGCTCTCTGTGTGCTGGTGCCATATCTATGGAAGAATAATGCTGCTCTCTGCGGGCAATTTTAGGTAAAGTTTGTGGAATGTTTTCACAGTGAACTAGCCTACACACAAGTCAAATGGTCTTGAGATCTTAATCTAGCTAAAGCCTCTCCAAACCTGGTTCAGGTGGAGTTTCTACCCTCCATCTCAAGCACAAGCTCAAATATATCACAGTAACCTATACAATCCATCGGCAAGTTTAACCATAAGTGGTAAAAATAAATCTACTTTATGTATGATTTAAATTAAAGATTGAGCCAAATTTCTATATAATAATAACCAGGATGATCAGGGTTGGAATTCAGCAGAGAAGTAAAGCATCTAGAAAGTTTTTGGTTGTATGAAGACGATAGGGAAAATAAATGGTGTTAAGTTTTCATTAAAAAAAGTTCCCCAGGAAAATCCAAAATTTAAGAGTAACCATTAAAGGAACCTAAATATATTCGGTGTCTTTGGGATAGGAAAGAAACCATGGGGGAAAAAAGAAAATGATAAAGTTCAATAGAATATAAGAATATGTATAACTAGAAGCAAAGAAAAAGCAGGTTTAACATGAGAGTAAAACACAATGAAAGATCATTCCAAACAAAAATTTATACATGGTTAAATTCATCTCTTAAAAATATAGTATCCATCAGTTTGGTTTTCTAAAAATAAAGCAACTATGAATTTTCCATACATTAATCAAACATTTAAAAATTTAGTAAAAAGTTAAAAATAAAGGGATGGATAATGCTACATTAGGCAAATATTAAGCTAAAGAAACCTCATGTCTCTATGCTATTATCAGAAATAGAAGCAACCTACCATTAAATCATAATCAATAGTGCAGTGTTTTATGCACCTAACCACTTACCCTTTAAATTCCCATACTAAAAACTAACAGAAATATAAGAAATTGGCAAACTTATAATAAAATTTCATGTAAAATTTCAATAGAATTCTATATGAAATTATTGATCTTGTAAATATAACATTAGAAAGGATTCTGAAGATTCAAAGAACACAATTTAAAAAATTAAAAATATATGTACAAAACAACCTAAAACATGATATAAGTTTATTGCAAGTATACATGGAATATTTCCAAATATTAAAGTATGCTGCACCACCAAGGAAGTCTCAGGGAATTTTAAAGAAGCACTATCTTACAGACTAGTAGTTCCTCTGACCATAACATGATTAAGTTAGAAATCAAAAATAAGAAGTCACTGAAACCAAAGAAACGATATCGTAGAGGATAAACAGGCAATCCTAAGTAACATATCTGTGGTCTATTGCTGAATTTACATTGCATAGCAGAAAAAAAAAAGGCAACAAATAACATACCACATAATAATTTATAGCTGGGATGCCTGGAGTGGTTCTTAAGAGGCTCTGCTGATCCTAGACAGGCTTGCTCACATCTCTGGGGCCTGGCTGGCTATTGTCTGATGTAGGATACTCTAAACTGGGATGCCTAGGATGACTCAGTTCTGTTTCATGTACCTTTCATCCTCCAGAGGCTAGCCCCGGTATGCTCTTACAACAATGGCAGAGCCACAGGAGCAAGCAGATACACTCAAGGCCTCATAAGGTCTAGGTTCAGATGAGGCACATCATTACTCGCACCTCCTTCTACTGGTCAAAGTTATAGTCTGCCTTTATGGAAGGAACTCCAAAGTTACCAGACAAAGGGCATGGACACAAGTTGAGGTGAAGAATTGGGGCCGCTGTGTTGAATAAGACTGGTGAGAGTGGGCACCCTTGTCTTGCTCCTGATCTTAGAGGAAAAGTGCCTTTGAGTACGATGTTAGCTGTGGGCTTGTCATATATGGTCTTTATTGTGTTGAAGTGTGTTCCTTCTATATCTAATCTGTTGAGGGTTTTTATTATGAAAAGATATCATATTTTGTCAAATGCTTTTTCTGCATCTGTTGAGATGATCATGTGATTTTTATCTTTCATTCTATTCACGTGGTGTGGCACATTTATTGATTTGTGTATGTTGAACCATCCTTGCATCTCAGGGATAAATCCCACTTGATCATGATGTATGATACTTTTAATGTGTGGTTGAACTCAGTTCGCTAATATTTTGTTGAGGATTTTTGCATCTATGTTCATCAAAGATATTGGTCTGTAGTTTTCTTGTAGTGTCCTTGTCTGGCTTTGGCATCAGGGTAATGCTGGCCTCATAGAAGAGATTGGAAGTGTTCTCTCCTCTTTAATTTTTTGGAAGAGTTTGAGAAGACCTTGTGTTAATTCTTCTTTAAATATTTGGTAGAATTCACCAGTGAAATAATATGGTCCTGGGCTTTTTTTGTTGGGAGATTTTTTGTGTGTGTGTGTGAGGAAGATTAGCTCTGAGCTAACATCTGTGGCCAATCTACCTCTTTTGGTAAGGAAGATTGGCCCTGGGCTAACATCCGTGCCCATCTTCCTCTACTTTATATGGGATGCTGCCACAGCGTGGCTTGACAAGCGGTGCGTTGGTCCACACCCAGGATCCAAATCTGTAAACTCTGGGCCGCTGAAGCAGAGTGCACAAACTTAACTGCTACACTACTGGGGGGCCCCCCCGCCTTTTTTTTTCGGTGAGGAAAATTAGCCCTGAGCTAACATCTGTGCCAATCTTCCTCTATCTTGTATGTGGATTGCCACCTCAACATGGCTGATGAGTGGTATAGGTCCGCGCCCAGAATCCAAACCATCAAACCTGGGCCACTGATGTGGAGCACTCTGAACTTAACCACTATGCCGTGGGGCCGGCCTCTTGTTGGGATATTTTTGATTACTGTTTGAATATCCTTAGTTGTTATTGGTCTGTTCAGATTTTCTATTCCTTCATGATTCAGCCTTGGTAGATTGTATGTTTCTAGGAATATATCCATTTCTTCTAGGTTATCCAATTTTTGGCATATAATTGTTCACAGTAGTTTCTTATGATACTTTGTATTTTTGTGGTATCAGTTGTAATGTCTTCCCTTTCATTTCTTATTTTATTTATTTGAGTCTTCTCTCTTTTTTTCTTAGTCTAGCTAAAGTTTTGTCAATTTGATTTATCTTTTCAAAAAACCAGCTCTTAGTTTTGTTGATCTTTTCTTTTGGTTTTCTGGTCTCTATTTCTTTTATTTTAGCTCTTATCTTTGTTATTTTCTTTCTTCTGCTAACCTTGGGCTTAGTTTGTTCTTATTTTTCTAGCTTCTTGAGGTGTAAAGTTATGTTATTTATTTGAAACCTTTCTTTTTTCTTTTCTATTTTTTTCTTAAAATATTCATTTATCACTATACAATTCCCTTTTAGAACTGCTTTTGCAGCATCCTATAGATTTCGATGTGTTGTGTTTCCATTTTCATTTGTCTTGAGATATTTTTTGATTTTCCTTTTGAGTTCTTCTTTGACCCATTGGTTGTTCAGGAGTGTGTTCTAAATTTTATGTAAAAAAATTTGTAAATTTTCCAGCTTTTCTCTTGTTGTTGATTTCTAGTTTCATACTATCGTGATGAGAAAAGATACTTGGTATGATTGCAATCATCTTAAATTTGCTAAGACTTGTTTTATGGCCTATTATATGATCTATCCTTGTACATGTTGGGAGGTCTTGAATATGTGAGATTTTCCTCTCTCCTCCTTCAGTGATAGTTTATCTGCTTTGTGTCCATGCTGGGTCCCTTCAGTAAACCTCAGCAGCAACTTATCTTTGCTTAGGAATGGGGGCAGGAAGCTTTCCCATCCCATCCTCAGTGGTAGATGGCTGTTGCTTTTTACATGGTGCAAGGATTGTGTCCAGGGCAAGGTGGTTTCTTTCCACTCCCCCAGGGGAAGATGGCTGTTTACTTCTACCCATCCCTTAGCACCAGTAAAAGTGTGTCTGGAGCAGGAGTAGAGGTGGGGGTGGGAGGATTTACAGGTTTCCCCCACCAGCAGTCATTGCCTGTTGCTTCAACCGCTCCCCAAGATGCAACAGCAGGTCTTTGTGTGGAGCTGACAGGGACTCCTTTCCCTCCTCAAGAGGTCTGCAGATTTTGCTCTTAGGAGAAAATATTCTGAGAAGTGAGCAGGTTTTGTGACCTACGAGCCACTGAGGAGTCTCTCAGGTCTCTTGTTTTGCCCCCATCTTTTTTATGAGTACCAAGTGTTGCTTATGGGAGAGAGTTGGCAAATAAGTGTGGACTCCGCTTGTGCCAGGACTCCCAGGAATTGTAAACAACCATGCTAGTCCACACAGCTAGTCCACACTGAGCCTTCAAAGATTCATTCACATTTCATCTGTTTTCTTCTGACTTGCTTTTTTAGTGGCTTTGTCTTCCTCCCATACTTACCAAAAGTGAAAGTGTTATTGGATCCCATCTATCCTTGAAGGAGACTTTTACCATTTGAAATTCAGTTCACCTGAGTGCCTTATGATCTCAGCTCTTTCGTGGGCTCAAGAAAAGTTATAGGTTGTCTGGCTTTCTCTCATTGTTAGGAGAGTAGTAACGTTGTCTTGAGACTTTATGCATCATAAGTGAAAGGGGAATATAGGAAATCTTATAGAAAATGGCAATATCAAACATTGGTGAAGATATAGGGAAGATGAATTTTCCTATACTTTTTATAGTAATACAAATTGCTGCAATGATTTTGGAGCATATACATACATGTTCCTGGTGACTCTCCCATGCCTCTTTTTGGTAAACATAAGTACATTCTCCAAGATAGGACCAAGAAATAAATATCATTTAAAAATATAATCCTCTTTACAATCTGCCAGATTCTAAACTCTGGTGAGTTTTCTATCTTTACATTCTAATTTTTCACAGAAAGTAAAAATTAAGTTTTTTTTGTCACTGGGAAAAAAATTTTATAGTTTTCCCACACAAATCAGTGTAGAGTGCAGTGACTTCTGGAAATAACAAATATCCCATTGAATTGTCTTAGATAGGTTAATTCCTAAAACTAACCATTTATTCAGGTTCTTTAATAAGCTAAATATAATAGAGATGTTAAGTTAGGTGTACAAGGATGTATTTACTTGTTGAAGCTAAGAGGGGTATGTGTGTGTATTGGTCTGGGTGCAATCAGGAGACAGAAACCACAGAGTAATTTAAACAAAGGGAATTTAATATGGAGAATTATTAAACAATGATAGGAGAATAAGTATAAAGATAAACTGAGAACTCAAAAGGGTATCCTAGGCTGAAGGAAGAACAAACTCAGATGAGGATATCAGGTGCTGAATAATGTGTGGTTGCATAAGATGTGGTTGCAGGCCACTGAATGAAGAGAATCCTGAATGGTAATCGATGGTCACAAGGACTAGAGTGTACTGTCTTTGCAATAGGAGAGCTGAAGGAAACAAAGCTCTGGGAAAAAAGCTCTAGCTCTCTGGGGCTCCCGAATACACTACTGCTCCCTGAGCCAAGAGCTACAGAAAACACACAATGAAACCTGCACTATCCAGGCACTTTGCACTGGAGAAAACTATTTAGTCTGAGCAGTCGGAAAAACATACATTCTCTGGGAACCAGGCAAATGAACCTCTCTGACACCAGGAAGAAGAGCCTCTTCTTCCTGCAATGTCTCTCCAGTCTTCTCTACCGACAAACTTTTACATCATGCCAGCTGGCAAAGAAAAATATTTAAAGGGCTCAGATCCATTTTCATAGAGCAGGCCGCGAAGGGTGAATTTGGAGCTGAGAAACAATAAATTAATAACTGGCACAGTGCATAACAAAAAAGTGATAGAGTAAAGAGTTTGGAAGTGGGGGGAAAAGGGAGGCAGGGGAGTAATAAAATGCTAACTTTGGAACATTCAGATTCTAAGCATTCATTTGGAATACTGGAGTTATCAGGCTACTCTTTTTTGTTTACAAGATATTTCTTCTCATTAAGATCTTCATATTTACTGCATCTTCTCTCTTTCTTTCTTATTAAACAGAGAAAAAATGAGTAAGAGAGAGAGAAGTGTGTGTCAACAAACGTGGGCCTTATTATGCAAGAACTGTATTTAAAAATGGAGAATGAAAAGGGACCCCCTACTGGTATGAGTCAATATCTATGTCACTTTGTATTTATGAAGGGAAAACGTATATTCCTTGGAAAGTATCTACACTTTGTTTATCTCCCTTCCAAAAAAATAAAACACTTTTATGCAACAAAAGAAGCTGTTCCTCGAACCAGAAATCTCTCTGAAGACATTTGCACCGACACTGGTTCATAAATTGAGATCTAAAAGCAATGAACTGGTCAGCAACAGAGAATCCAATAAATGTTTTAAAAGTCAATGGTCACACTTTTTACCAGTGTTCCCACTTACAGATGCTCAGGTTAAGATATTGGCATTCTGAAGATATAGTAAACATATCAACCCACAGAAATAGGTAACTGGCATTTTCTTTTCTAGATCTCTTTCTCTTTTTTAAAATCAATCATTCTCTTCAAAGATAGTAGAAAATTTGGAAATGTAATTAGTGCCAAGAAGAAAATGAGCACTAGCTCTCATAATCTGACCATATAACAAAAATCCTGGTTAAACTTTGGTATCTTTTTAAAATCAGATAAATATAGCGAAGTAGTGTTTTTAACCAAATTGGAATTTTCCTGTATATATATTGTGAGCTGTTTTCTATAATTACACATTTAGGAAATAGAGTGATTTCTTATTGGAATTTTTCAAGTGACCAGTGTTGATAACTAACCAAGACAATGTTTTTCAGGTTGCCTGCATTCTGTTGAGTTTCCGATAACAGAATCTTGGCATGTAACCAATACATTATTACTAAGCGAGCAATTCCTCGGAACTGCCTTTTGTGACACACAGGCTTTCAGCAGAATTAAATACAGCATAAGTAGTTCACCATGGTGATACCAGAGGATAATAATTTATAACAGCTTGCCACTGTTGCCTCTCATATTTTTATGATCAGTGCATGCTTTATACTGGTTCTGTGGATCAATAAATTTGAATTCATTTTAATCGCTCATTGGAATTAGACTGCTGAATTTTGTGCTGTACATATTTTAAATAGTTCATAATGTGGGATATATTGAAATTAGAAAAGTGAACAACGAGACAAACTGTATGACCAAATGATTATGGATGACTAATTCTAAATCATAATTTTATTTATTCTTTCTCTTGGCTTCTGTAGGAATGGTTAAACTCATTGTTCCTACTACTCTGTTTGTACCTGTACCCTAATAATCATCAAGTTAATGACTTTTCTTCACTGCCTACCATGGACCTGGGACAGGTAGATTCATTTAGTGAACCTAAATTTGCTGTTGTATACACACCTGTCACCAATACAACCCAACAGATAATGAATAAAGTAGCTTCAGCCTCCTTCATGAAAGGTGAGTTTTCTAGCAACCTAAGAGGAATTTCTGATGTCAATATTTGGCTCATTTGACTGCAGATGCATTTAATTTGCATTTCAGTTGATAAGCCATGTCAACTGTCAAAATTTGTAGATTATGTGAAATGTGAATATACTTTCCCTTTGTTGAAAGTAAGAGGCTATCACTTAATATCTAGTCAAACTGAACACATTTCGTGCCATGCAAGGGATTATCACTTGCAGTGCACAGTCTCTCAACAAAGAAATCTGCTGATCTTGCAAAGGGTTTGGGAAAGCATGGAATACACAGATTGACAGACTTGGAAAAGCAGAAGTGTTTAGTGATTTGTTGACTTGTAGCTATGGAGGCATTGTTACTACAATGAGATTGTTGCTGTGGTATTTGCTTGTTTTTATAGACAAAAACAGCTAGTCTTTTCTTGAATTTGATTAGAGGCATTTTATCCCCACCTTTACTACCAAATGGTTGTCTTACTATATTTGAAGATTGTATTGACGAGTGTTCTGTGCTTCAAATTTTCACCCTTCAGTGTGAAGTTACTTATCAATGAAAAATAAGCAGAGCATTATTATTGTCAAGATCACTTCTGTGACAATTTTCTGAAATTAGAGGAGAAGAAGGCAAGAGGCAAGAGCACTGAACTTAGAGTCAGAGAACATTTGACTAGAAGTAGTTCTGCAACTGTGTTGGTGGTGTACATTTTGCAAATCATCAACTTCTCTGAGCCTCATTATCATCATATTCAAAATAAGATTAACAATACTATATTTTTCATGAATATATCAATTGAGAGTGAGAGAATCCCAATGCAACTTGTTTTGAGGAAAAAGAGCATCTTTTGTCCAGCTTAATGGAAAAAAGTATTAATGCACGACTGGATGGAGGTGTGTTGACAATGGAGGAAGAAATGTCTCCACTTCTCAGGTCTATAGTATTGTATACTGGCTTTGTTCACACATGGACTCTCCCCAAACAGAGGCAGAGTTGGTCTGCAGAATCTCCAGATTTAAGCTTTACCACATAAGCAACACCAGCAAAAGGAGTACAGATCCTTTCTAAGAGTTCAAAATAATTTCAGAGATTACATCCATTGGAACAAATGGTCTACTTTGGATTAGTCTTGGTCTTGGGTCCACCAAGAACTAATCTCACTGGGTAGAGGTATGCAGTGTTGTTATTGCCCATTAGTTGGGTTCCTAGGTCACTCTGTGAACCACATTCAAACCACGTGGTTTGCATTCTGCATTCTGCATTAATTTTAGGGTGTCTACTAGAAGAAGGACTGGACATCAGGCAAGTAAAAACAACAATCATTCTTTACGAATATAAATGCATACCTCAAAATGGAATCTATGGTGATTGCCCCATAAATGTGAGTTGAGTTATAATTAATAAAAAAGCTTATAAAAGAAGATTAGAGCTTGAACAACTTTGTGAATATACTGAAAACCATGAAGTTGTACAGTTAAAAAGGATGAATTTTATGGTATGTAAATTATATCTCAATTTAAAAAAAGAATATAAAAATACCACTTAGAAGGTACTCAGTATTAATTTTAAGCACCATAGTTCCCGACCAAGAATATTATTATAAAGGAACCTGTGGATCTTGCTCCACCCAGTCACTGGAAGTCCACAGAATGTCTCTTCTTTTTTGTCAACCCCTGTTCGTAATTCCACTCCAGCCTAGGTAGCCACTAATTTTGTGCTTGGATTCTGACCCCTTAACTGGATTCAGTATCCAGAAGTCCGCCCTTCTCTGTAGTCTATATTCAGGCATTTGCTTTTAGGAGTCTCTATGGTAGCAGTTCCCACACTATGTTAGACTTCTCCTTCCTCTCCATGCTTCACTGCACACTGCTAGGCCAGGTGGATGTAAACCATTTCAAACTTGCGCTCCCTGGGACCTCCCCAACCATCACACCATTACCTCCACCTGAATCTGAATGTCTGCTCTATGCGTCTTGCCTGCAAACACTGAATCCATTTCTGATTCAAGATGGTAATCTGATCTGAACTGTCCACCTAAGGTCCAGGATCCCAGGCTATCCTGAGACATGTTTGCTGTCACCCTCTGTTTCACAGATGTCCTCCTGAAGGTCCGCATGTCACGAACTTGTCCTTCTCAACAACATCCTCATTAAAAGCCACATGAAATTGTGATAATAAATATTCATTAAATGTCTACTGTGTGCAAGATCTTTACATAGAGTTTATCTTCACAATGAACCTGTTATTATCTTTATTTTAAAAATAAGGTAATTGCAATTATAACAATAAATATTCATTAAATGCTACCATGTGCTAAATCTCTACAGACTTTATTCTATAGTAATTGAATATTATTCTGTAATAATAATATTATTTTGTATTATATTTTTCTGTACTCTGTATTAATATTTGGTACTACTAATAATAGATATTATTAAGTTTATTTTACAAATATGAAAACCGAGTCATGAAGGTTAAGTGACTTACTCATGATCACACAGATTTAAGGATTAGATTCCAGAAAAAAATTTGATTCTATCAAAATACATGCTGCTTGCTGCCTTCACTTTTATCTTCAATATTCCCACCCCAATCCAGAACTTTTCTTCTATTCCTTCTCATTTTTTCAGTCTTAATAAAACATTTATATGGCGTTTTAATATCAAACTCAATATCTGCGAAAAAGGATTATTTTAGTGATATCAACATAATTACTCGACATATTTTTAAAATTTTCATTTTTTCCCCAGCATATTAACCATACTGTCAGGGTTGTTAAAGGAAAATGAAGTTATATAGTTATTTCCACCTGATACAAACCAGTGACTAATTGTGATTTAAATATATATATATATTTTTTACTACCATTTTAGATTTATTGTAATGCTAATTCTTCTGTGAATAATTTAATTGGTATGGTATGATATTATATGTGATTTAAATCAGTTCAATAATTATAACATATGAAAATAAAATAACTAATTTTCACGTATTCTGTCTGATTGTATCTAGATGGAACTTTAGAAATGTCTCTCTCCAACCTTTACTCCATGACTTACTTGTAGTTAATACTTGATTTTGTTTTACTTCCATAAAGAACTCTAGTACAAACAATTGAACATGAAACCTGACGTTAGTCTCCTAGTAATTTACTAACAATAATATTCCCTTCCTGTAATGGCAGACAGAGAAGTCTTGGGACTGTCCGATGAAGAAACTATTAATTAAAAGCCACAGTAGATTATCCTAAGGAGATAGTAAGAGTCATCTTTACTAACACATTCTCATATCATTTGAAATTCTTGCTGGGACACAGAATCCCAACAAGGAAGGAACACAGGGACCATACAGGTAACTTTCCAGCTATACAATTCCACTACTCTCTATTTCTGTCACTCTCTATTCCACTACTCTCTATTTCAGCCTTACGTGAGAACAGAGGTTAGTACAGCAAATTTTAAAACCCCTCTCTGCTATGGTGATGTCAACAGGCCCATCGACACATTTAAAAAATGTACGTTGATTTTTGGGTATATTAACATACTGTATTATATTGTTGTTATATATGGTTATATATACATTTATATATATACGCATGCATGTATACATATACATATATATTATATGTCATATATTATTGTTAAAGGAAAATAAAATTGTTGATGGATAAAATAGAACAAACTTTCCTTTAATGTTTGAGTAAGCTTACATGAAAGTAAGGAAAATCCCCAACGGCCCAAAATGAAAAGGGCACCAAATCCAGAGTGATGAATTATCATTAATGCTATTTGATTTTGCCAATCTCAGTAACCAGAAGTTTGGGTTTTAGTAGCTACATGAGGACAGGTCAGAAGATCTTGGGTTTACAGTGACGGTTCCTGTATCAATTTGGAACCCAGAGAGGCTGTGTACTTAGTGAAAGTAGAGGGAAAAAATCACCTGTTGGCAGAGGAAAAACAAAAGGAAGATTGTTTGTCTTACCGTGAGCTCTGGATGACAGAAAGAGAATTCCCCTTTGAGAATCTGTAGCTCTTGGCCCCACTTCCCTTGAGTTTGGGATTCTTATTCACCTCCCCTGCCCCATGAGAAACCCCAGTGATTTATCTGGGAAACCCCATAAGTATAAATAAAGTGATCAGAGGTCGGTCAGGCACTGTGGTGCCTAACGGAAGACATTATAAATCTTCTACAGAAAAATGCAACCTCAACTCAGCCCACAAAGATAAAAACATCTCTGAATATAAATTTACAGTCCAATGTGAGAAGACAAGGCACCATAAATCAGAGTCAGGCGAACCAACAAAGCAGGATACATCTTTCCCAGCGGAATTATAAAACTGAGAATATAAAATAAGCATGTCTAAAATGTTAAAGAATAAAAGAATCCAAAATACAAGAAAGGGAAAAGATACCATAAAAAAACAGGAAGTGCTAGTAATAATTAGTTGGAAAATATAATTGTTAAAAGATGCAATCCACTAACTGACTAAATGATAAATAGATAATAGCAACTAAACATTTATCTGGGAGGAAAAAGCTTCTAAGAAAGATAAGATCACTATTATAAAAAAAGTATAAAACAATTTAAAAAGACCCAAATAAATGGTAAGATAGACCACATACCTAGAGACATATATCTTATAGACTTTTTATTAGTTTTCTATGGCTGTGTAACAAATTATCACAAACTTAGTGCCTTAAAACAATACTCAGTGGTTAGCCTGTAGATGAGAAGTGTGGACAGGCTTGACTGTGTCTCTGCTTAGGGTCTCACAGGCTGAAATAAAGGATTGACCAGGCTGAGCTATACCTTGAGGCTCTTTGGAAGAATCCACTTCCAAGCTCATTCATGTTGTTGACAGAATTCAGTTCCTTGCAGCTGTAGGACTGAGATCTTCATTTCTTTCCTGACTGTCAGTGGGAGTCACTCTCAGTAATTAGAAACCACTGTCCGGTTTTTGCATGTGAACGGCTCCATCTTCAAAGTCAGAAATAGCTAAGTGGATCTCTTTCTTCCTCTAAATGTCTCTGACTTCCCCTTCTGCTCCCAGCTGGGAAAACTGCTTTTAAAGAGCTTGTGTGCTTAGATTAGCCCACTTAGATAATCCCCCTATCTAAAGCCAATTGTGCCTTATAACATAGCAGAATCGTGGGAGTGATATATCACCATATTCACAGGTTCCACCGACACGCACAGGAGACTAGGTATTACACAAGGGCAAGAGTCAAGAATTCTATTAGAATTCTGCCTACTGCAGGTGTGAATTCTGCCCAGATTTCTTCAGGGATCTATTGTACTTTCAATCAAAATCATAATAGATCTTTTCATATAAATTGACATATTCATTCTAAAATTGACCTTTATAAGGGGCACAGAATACTCAAGATGCTCTTTAAAAAGAATACAGTTATAAGTAATGAAGAAAGTATGTTATTGCCATACTGATAGAAAGATAGACTAATGAAGACATATATCTTATAGACATAGATCTTATAGACCTTTAATATATAATATATTTTGAAACCACATGTGATACCACGTTTACCAAATTGGCAAAAGATAGTAAACAGAACAAGACAAAGTATTGAGGAGGATATGTAGCAAAGAGAATCCAACATTACAAAATGCTTTCAATTCCACAAAAATTGAGAAATTTTGTTTTTACATTGAAGATAGGTGTAACCTACAACCCAGCATCATAGGAATCTTATTGGGGAAAGTTATCATGCCTGTGGTAAAGACCTGCATGCAGCCTATACTCTTCTCCTTCCTAAGGGCATAGCGAGTTAAGTTTTGTAGCTCTAATCAGATACCTAGACTCAAGGCATTGAAAAGCAGATGTGAGTTCTCTACCACCTTTCCTCACTTGCTTCTTCAAGCTAGGTAGTTATGCCTGACAGATAGTGCAGCTACCTATGGGAGGAAACTCCATCATCTCGGGACTCTTAGTTTGGTGTGCAATAGACGACTCCCCCCAACCCCTCCTTCTAAAGACCTAAGCTGAATTTGTAGCCTGAGTGAGAAATGGACTTTTTCTGCGATAAGCCATTGAGATTTGAGGGTTGTTTGTTACTGTAGCATATCCTAGACTATCCTGACTGATGCACACATATTCATGAGAAGACGTATATAAAGATTTTCATAGCAGCAACTTTGTTTTTTGTAATAGTAAAAAGAAAAAAGGATCTAATCAAATTATCAACAGGAGAATGGATAAGCACATTGAATCACATTCCTGCAATGGGATTCTACACAATCATAAGAAGAAAAAAGGGTCATTTATATAATTTTCAAAATCATAATATAGAACAAAAGAAGTAAAGTACAGAATGACAAATATAATGAGTTATCAGATTTATTTATTTATTTATTTATTTATTTATTTATTTATTTATTTATCTATTGTGAGGAAGATCAGCCCTATGCTAACATCTGCCAATCCTCCTCTTTTTTTGCTGAGGAAGATTGGCCCTGGGCTAACATCTGTGCCCATCTTCCTCCACTTTATATGGGACGCCACCACAGAATGGCCTGCCAAGCGGTGTGTTGGTGTGCTCCCGGGATCCGAACCGGTGAACCCTAGGCGGCTGCAGCGGAGCACGCGCACTTATCGGCCTGCGCCACCAGGCCGGCCCCATGAGTTATCAGATTTAAATAAAGCTTGAAAAATTTTTAAGTTATGTATGTAGTTTAAGGATACATAGTAAAAGTTTAAACACAACATCCAGGAAAGCAGTTAGCTGTTAGGGATTGGGGCTACAGAAAACATAAGATCAGAGACAGACACAGGAGATTCCAACTGTCTTTGTAATGATTTACTTATTTTTATAATTTGATTGTAAGTACATGTGTGTTTATTATATTGTCATATCCTTTGTCTATCTAAAATATTTCAAAATGATTTTTAAAATATTTAAAATTTTAGTGAAACATTTAATTCCTCAATTTTAATTTGCATATTAAATGATATCTCTTTAATGTAGTTTAATACTCAGTGGACTGGTAGGTCTTGTTTTATAAGTAAACTTTTTTCTTCAAAAGATGTCCTGATTGACGTGATTTAAACATAGTGAGTTATTTCATCCAAACTTACATTTGCCCCTATGCCTGTGTTATATCTAACGTTAGACAAAACTTTAGTTTAGTGTTTCTCAATCCATATTAGATTCTGCTAACTTTCGAAAAACATAAAAAGATATTGTTCTCACAGTACAAAATCCGAAAAGAGAAGAGCTTAACAGAATTCTTAATTGGCGAGGGAGCACAGAAGACAATGTGAGAAAGCTTAGAGTGTGTGTTATAAATTAACGCAGAATGTTCCCTAGGAACGCTCTGCCCACCCTACTTTGAGAATCATTACTATAATTTATGTTTTCATAGGCTTTGAGTCAAAATAAGAATGTTTGGAATTTGGGGCCATTGTAAAGTCCACTGTTTCCTCTAATCAGGACTGAAATAATCCATAGTGATAGTCACCATTTTCTTCTTTTCTTAAAGCTCATTGTTATGAAATGAATGAAGACATTGACTGTGGAATCTCAGAATTCTGGAAGAAAGGTTTTGTGGCTCTTCAAGTTGCCATTAATGCTGCTATTATAGAGTGAGTACAAAGTGTTCAATGCAAACTGATGTTCAATGCAGATGAATGGTATTAGAGGCATCCAAAGTTTCGTGGAAGAAAAGATAAACAGATAGCATTGTTCTTTCATTTACTCACTGGTTTCTTTACAACAAAGTTTACTTAAGTTGCTATATGCCTTGGGGGATATAGACATAAATAGAAGAGAAATTTTCTCCTCCAAGAACTCAGCCTTTGCAAGAAGCGAGGCATATAATAAGAAAATTATTAGAATAGGAGAAGTAGGCTACCACGGAGGTATAAATAAAGTCCTTATAAATAAATAAGCAAAAGCTTCTCAGCCTAGAAGGCCACGGAAGAATTGTAATAACATTTAAAATTGAAGCTTGAGATAAGGGATTTGTCAAGTACATAAGGTCATAAAGGCATTTCAAGCAAATTATAAGGTAATGTTAGACGGGGGTAATAAAACACATAGTAAATTTTGAGAACTGTGAGTATCTCAGAATGCCTGGAGTCGAGGCTCCAAGTAGACCAGTGGCAGAGTACAGAAGTGAAAAGTTAGGCTAGCATCAGATCCAGGCAGGCCCATTATGCCTTCACAGGGAAAGAGATGACTGAAAGAAAACAGAGCATGCCATCTATTAATATACAAATTTTGTTTATATTATCTTCCTTCAGATCACAACAAATCACTCAGTGATGGAGAAACTGATGTCAGTTACTGGAAAAAATATGAAGATATATCCCTTCATTCGTCAAGGAGGAGTCAGGACTGATTTCTTCATTTTCTTCTGCATTATTTCCTTTTCCCCATTCACTTACTATGCATCTGTTAACGTTACAAGAGAGAGAAAAAGGATGAAGGGCATGATGACAATGATAGGTCTTCAAGATTCAGCATTCTGGTGAGTAAAGTGTAGCACAAATAAATAAATGTAGGAATTCAGGAAAAGTGGGCTTCTTCAAAGCATCGTTATTCAAACCTAATGATTTCCTAACTTTTTCCTATGAACGGAATACATTGTCTTTGGTGAAATGCTTGCCAGGCTAAGGTTGAGTGTTATTATGCTTCTGGGACTGAATTAAAAACATCAGGTTTGAGTTTGCTGGTTGATTGTAAAGCAGGGATAATGGAGAATGGTCACTGAGTCTACTGGTAAGAATGTGATAGAAATGGTAATCTTTGGTGTCTAAGACAAATAGAAGTGGAATTCAAGCCAGGATGGGACTGAACGGAAAAAAACAGAGGTCAAGGATCAGGAGCTTTTTTGAGACTGAAGAACAAGCATGAAGGATATATTTGAGGGAATAAGGTTGCAGAACAGGATTGTAAATAGGGGCTGGATAGTTTGAATTTAAAATGTCAGAGGTTGAATAATTCTAAGTATGGCCAAGGTCCTGGGTGAGAACTGGTGAATAACCGACTGAAAGAGCCTGGAGGTAATGTTTATAGCTAGGAGAAAGTACAATAACAGAGAGGCTGGGGAGCCAGTTGGGATATGCATATGGCAGCTGATTAGGAGTCTGGAAGAAAATCCTGTAAATCAATACCGAATTTTTATTGAATTAATATTGGAGGAAAGTATAGCGGAGCAGTAAAATCTAAAAACTCTAGAGCAAAAATGTCTAGACTTGAAATATAGTTACTTAACATCCTTGTTCAGTAGGTTCTTTGTCTACACAATGAGGAAAATAGTGGTATTTCTGCATAGGGCTACTGTGAGAATAAAATGATTTAATATTTGCTAAATTCTTAAAACATTCTCCGTCAGAGTAATTGCTATATGTGTCAGCTATTATTTTGTTGATTTTTCTGCTGTTCTTTTAAATCATTGTTTCATTATCCCCTTCAAAGAATATTAATAAACAAGATAAAGGAATTGAAGAAAGGAAAGTGAATTATGCTTTCTTAGCAGAAAATGAGTGGAGTTAAGGCAAGTATGTAGACTATTTGGTGTACACATTCAGAGAAAGATGAAAACAGCTTTTGGAAAAAGAGAGAGGTGACAGAATTACACATAAGGAAGAATTTTTTTATCTCCAGGGAAATTTGTGAAGCTCTGAGCCCCCAGAGAGCTCCCAGAGAGGAGAAAAGGATTTGAGATTCACTGAGGGGTTACCATGTTCAAGGACAGGGTCCCACACAGACATGACCTCTCTGTAGTATTATTCCTATTGTCCAATAAAAGAGCAATGAAAGAACTTAGAGAGGATACGGAGTTTGCCTGAGGTCACAGAGTAAGAATACAGCAGAGAAAATGTTTGAAACAAAATATATCAGACTGGAAGTCTATTTTTTTCCTTTTTTCACAGTGATGTGTGTGTGTGTGTGTGTGTGTGTGTGTGTGTGTATTTCTGGGAAAAAGAATATTCCTAATTCCTAAAGAATTCTTCCCAAAACATTTACTTCATATTTACATATCCTAAACACTCAATAAATATCTACTGAATGAATGACGTTAGAATCCATTCTAGGTCCTCCTTTTCAACGGAACATGAAATACTAAATTAACATTTTGTTTCACGTTAGGCTTTCCTGGGGTTTGCTCTATGCTGGTTTCATCTTCTTTATGGCCCTTTTCTTGGCACTTACTGTAAAATATGTCCAATTTGTCATCCTGACTGGCTTCATGGTGGTCTTCACCCTCTTTCTCCTTTATGGATTGTCTTTGGTAAGTTGGTGAATTAAATTTCTTTGCACCCAACTCTTATCCTAAGTGTTGCTTTCCAATTAGGTTATATTTCTACATTTCCCTTTGCTTCTCTGTCTGTGCTGTTTGCATGGTAAAGTCTGTAGACTGGTACAATTTGATTTGTAGTGTTTTGTAATATCAATTTGTAGTGCAATTTGCAGAACATAGCTTTGTATTTTAAATACAGAATAATAATATGGCTCTAATTTTGTATATTAAATTTCTTATTTTATTATGTTGATAATAATTCTTAGAGAAACATAGACAAACTGGATCTTCTGTCATTTTAGATGGCTTTGGCTTTTCTAATGAACGTCTTGGTAAAGAAATGTTTCCTCACTGGTCTGGTGGTGTTCCTTCTCACTGTCTTTTGGGGGAGTCTGGGATTCACAGCATTGTACAGGCACCTTCCCGCATCCTTGGAGTGGATTTTAAGTCTTCTTAGCCCCTTTACCTTCACGCTTGGAATGGCCCAGGTGAGAAGCAATCCAATTGTTTATTAATGACATTTTTGAAATATCTTTCCTCTCGAATTCAGTTGTCTAGTCATTTCTGTGCTCAGACTTGTAAGGTTTAAAACCCTAGTGAAGACCATCATGAAGCTGCAAAGATGAACTTTTAAAAGCTTTGGAAGTATTTAGCCCTGCAAAATAAGCCACTTGGTCAGTTTAAAAATGGAAGGTCAATATATAATTCTTTAGAGACAATATAAAGTGTTCTATTTGGCTATTAATCAAATATGGACTTGATGTCACAAGTCTAATTCTAAATAACTATTCCAATTTGTATTTTGACTTAGTAACTGGACAGCACATGATTGTAAAAAACACGAAGTAAAAGACAAGAAAATTAAAAGTTAAAAACACCTTGAAAATACATTAATTGATTAGTAAATTACATTTCTGTCCATAAAACGTCATTTCTCTTTATCTGATTCTCACATTGAACTCACTTTGCCATCCCTCTGATCAAATGGTAATGTTAATCACTACATATCCATTATGTAGTACTAGCAAAAAGATTATTAATTATAAAGTATTCATTAACTCAAACATTATAGATCACTTTTTCCCACTGGTTCTCCTTAAACACACAAGTGTTTTTTCCAAGAGCATAAATTCTCTCTCATGCAGCCATTTTCAAGGAGCATCACACCTTTTTCCTGTGTCCTCATTTGTAAAAATTTATTGAAAGTCAAGCTCAAATGTCATCTTTTACCATACTTCCCTACCTCCTCCTAATGCTCCAATTTCATTTGGAACATATTTTAAACATAGCAGTTACTAAATTGCATTATATTTGGTTACACGCCTGTGCCTTCCAATTGTAAAGTAGGCAGTCTCGTTTAACTTTGTATTCTCAGTATGAGGCGAAAAGTAGCTATTTTACTTTTATGCTAAATCTGTTTAAAAACCTAACTTCCTTTAATTAATTACTTTTTAATTTTCAGCTTTTACACTTGGACTATGATTTGAAATCTAATGCATTTCCTGATCCATCAGACTGCTCAAATCTAATAATAGCAACAAATTTCATGTTGGCTTTTGATATTTTCCTGTATCTGGTACTGCCGATCTATTTTGACAAAATTTTGCCAAGTGAGTAATAATATGATTAAAATCGAATATCATTTTAATAATTTTATTTCCTAAAAATGAATCTCCTAGCGCACGTGCTATTTATGTTTTAAGAACTACTTTGCGCATCCACGGGAAGGAAATGAGGCCAGGTAGTTGCCACTGGCCAAATTAGTTCTTTTTTTTTGTGAGGGAGATCAGCCCTGAGCTAACATCCACGCTAATCCTCCTCTTTTTGCTGAGGAAGACCGGCCCTGAGCTAATGTCTATTGCCAATCCTCCTCCTTTTTTTCCCTTTTTCTCCCCAAAGCCCCAGTAGATAGGTGTATGTCATAGTTGCACATCCTTCTAGTTGCTGTATGTGGGACGCCGCCTCACACAGGCCAGAGAAGTGGTGCATGGGTGCGTGCCGGGATCCGAACCCGGGCCGCCAGCAGTGGATCATGCCCACTCAAACGCCAAGCCACGGGGCCAGCCCCCCAAATTAGTTCTTTGTTTGTCTCTTGCTACTTGACTGGTCAGAACTAAAGCCTGAATTTTGTTTATAGAATCACTGACCTTTGTTTGAACTTCGCTCTGCTCTAAGTGTATGGCTTGTTTCTTTTTAAAGAAATGCTTAGAAGTCTACTTCCTAAGTGGGTCTGGCCTGGTACTTAATCATGGAAATTTATAGCCTAGCTGTTTAGCTCAGCGATTCCGAGCCCCGGCTAATACCTCAGAACCTGGGGAGCTTTAAAGAAATACCAAGCCCAGCTCAGCCCCTAGAGATGCTGATTCAATTAATCAATCATGGGGCCAGGGCACCTATAATTTTAAAAATCTCCCCAGAGTTTCACAATAGGAAAGTCAATAGATCATAAATTTTCATTTTTATCACCTTGCAACTTAAAAGAATATGAGTCCCACAAAAGCAACGATCTGTTCTGTTCACAAATGCACCCCAGGCACCCACCTCAGTGTCTGAGGCACACTAGGGACTCAGTAAATGCCTGTGGCCAAAACACCAGTTCATTTTTTTCCTCCCTCCTTTTAATCAAAGGCAGGGTCTGTGTCTTTCACCTCTATATTTCCTGTTCAAAACAGTATGCCAAGAGCCCTTCATTATACCATATAATCCAGCAATCCCACTTCTGGGTATATATCCAAAGCATATAAAGTCACTATCTTGAACAGGTATCTGCACTCCCACGTTCATTGCAGCATTATTCATAGTAGCCAAGATATGGAAACAATCTAAGTGTTTGTTGATGGATGAATGGGTAAAGAAAATGTGGTGTGTGTATATATATATATATATAGAGAGAGAGAGAGAGAGAGAGAGAGAGAGACAATGGAATATTATTCAGCCGTAAAGAAGAAGGAAATCTTGCCATTTGCAACAACATGGATGAAACTAGAGGCCCTTGTGCTAAGTAAAATAAGCTAGACACAGAAAGACAAATACTGCTTGACATCACTTATATGTGGAATCTAAAAAAGCCAAACTCATAGTAACAGAGAGTAGAATGTTGGTTACCAGGGGCTGGGGGTGGGGTGGGAGAAATGGGAGATGTTAGTCAAGGGGCCCAAACTTTCAGTTATAAGATGAATAAGTTCTGGAGACCTAATGTAGCAGAGGGACTATAGTTAATGTATTATATGCTTGAAATTTGCTAAGGCAGTACATCTCAAGTGTTCTCACCATACACACACACAGAAAAACAGTAACTATGTAAGGTAACAGATGTGTTAATTAGCTTGATGGTGGTAACATTTCACAATGTATACATATATCAAAATGTCACATTGTACACCTTACATGTATACAATTTTTGTTTGTCAATCATACTTCAATAAAGCTGGAAAAATTGTGAAAATCACTAATGAAATAAACACATCGAGTAGGTAAAAATAAAAAGTCAACGACTAAACACTTGTAGAAAGGGAAGAAGGGGAAAGAATGAGAGCAAAGAAGCAGAGCAATGTCTGGAAGCAGTAATTGATCATGTTGTTTTTGGATAATCCCTTAAGAACAATAACTGTCTCTGACTTTTAGAAGAGTCCAGAATAATAGATGCCAGGATCTACAATTTTGGGCTAATATATTTATTATGTAATTGGAATTATTTGTATCATCCATTCATTAAGCCAGAATTTATGCCTGAATTTGAACAAGGTGACTTTGTTCAAAATTCTTTTAAAGATAAGAAATATGAATGACAGAAAGGAAAATTAACTGGATAAAATGACAGAATCATGTAATAGTAAATCTAATGGTAAAATGTATCCAATATAGTGCAGACTTTTGTTTGTCAGATTTCCTAATCAAAGGGAAGACATGAGTACTAGCTAACAATAAGCCATATGCCAGGTGTATAGAGGCTATTCAGTAAATCTTTACTGCATAAATGATTGACTGAAGATGTGAAAAATACACCTAGGTTTGAAAACCCATCAATCTTACTCTGCAGGTCAGTTGCAGAATATTAGAGGAATATAATTCTTCCATTTCATAATGTCTCCTAATACATAGAAAAACAGAAAGTGAAAATTAAGGGCAAATACACTGTGGATTAGTTTCCAGAAAGAAGTTCATGGATAATATGTTCTTAAAGCAGATCAGAAATTTGCTTCAGAGGAAAGTTATTATTTGGGGATAAGATAAAGCATAAATACAAAGTAGCATTTTTAAAAATTCCACTCTATGTTAAGTTTCAATAAATTCTTTTGCCCCATTCTCTCTTTTCCTTATAGTGTGTCACTTATTTTTGTTAAATCCTATTCTATCTTCTCTTGGAATGTTTGTTTTATATATCCCATAGTCACTTCTCAATTTCTTCTTCCTATGCCAGTGTAATGGCACCTGGACTCCTAGACAGAATTCAACATGCCTGGCACATCTTGCATTTGTATTCCACTATCTGGCTTTCTGAAGGTTAAGAAAAGTTTTAACATTTTTTTAAGTTCCTCCTGAACTTTTTTAAATCACAGTTTCATTTTTCCTATAGGAACAATTATTATAACAGAGACAGCTTAGTGATTTTTTTCCTTATGAAGCTACACATATCAAACAAAACTTGTGCATTACCTTGTGTCAACCATGTGTTCGAGTTTATCGGCAAAGGGGTTGCATTGCTATGCTGCATTAGAGTGACTCCCTTAAAGTGGTGATTGACTCAATATTTAATTGTCTCCTGGTCATATAGATGACCTCCTGGGCATCCCAGGAGGGGAGCAGCATGAGCAGAGGTGTGGAGGCCTGCCTGAGAACCAGACCGGCAAGGAGCCCACAGCGGGGAGTTTGAGGGGTTGAAGAGTTGGGCTGAGGGAGGACGGAGAAAATGCCTGTGATGATAGATGATTAGGGTTTTTTTTGTGTGTGTGTGTGTGTGAGGAAGATCAGCCCTGAGCTAACATCCATGCTAATCCTCCTCTTTTTGCTGAGGAAGACCAGCTCTAAGCTAACATCTATTGCCAATCCTCCTCCTTTTTTTCCCCCAAAGCCCCAGTAGATAGTTGTACGTCATAGTTGCATATCCTTCTAGTTGCTGTATGTGGGATGCCGCCTCAGCATGGCTGGAGAAGCGGTGCGTTGGTGCGCGCCCGGGATCGGAACCCGGGCCGCCAGTAGTGGAGCATGCGCACTCAACTGCTAAGCCATGGGGCCGGCCCCAAAATAGAAGCTTTGAAAGGTAAAAAGAAAAAAAGAGAGAGAGAACATTTAGTCATTATATTGATATTGATTTCCTGATTTTAATTCCACTTTTTTGCTCTTGATGAGAAATTACTGATGGTATTTCAAATTTGAAATGAGTCATTTGAGCCACATGATAAAATTTCCCTTCCAACACATTACTTATACTGCATAAAAATTAGAAAAAAATAAGTATATTTTAGAATTATATGTATTTGAAAAATATACTCTGTAATACTGAGGTAACTTAAGGATATTCTGGATTTTTTTCCTACAAACTCAAGTATTTCTGCTGTAATTCCAAAGCTATTGTAGATATTGTATATTTTTCTTTTGTGCAAAAAAGTCTTTTACCTCAAAGGATTTTTAGCCACATAATAATTTACTAGACTATTAATCTATCCTTCCAAGCAATGAATATTAACATCCACCTACCATATGCCAGGCATGTCAATGAACCTAGGAGAATAAGACATGTTTCTTGCCTTTAAACCAAGTAATTTCAAAATTTCAAAACAGGATAGACATATGAATTTATAAAAGGGTGTTTTATTATTTTTATTTTGACTTTAACAACCCAGTATATTCATATTTAGAAAATATGGCCATTCAAGGAAACAAAAAAGACAATTCATCAGCTCCGTAATAAAATTTTATTTGTAGTTTTAATTGTTTTCCTTCCTACCTCCCTACCTCTTTTCCGTTTTTCCTTCCTCCCACTCTTCTTCTTTTTTTCTTTTTTTCCTTTTTTCTTCCTAGATCTGGTATTTGATGTATATGAAGGCCAAATCACTGCAATACTTGGTCACAGTGGAGCTGGAAAATCAACACAGTTAAACATTCTCAGTGGGTTATCTGTTCCCACCAAAAGTAAGAGATTTTTTCCAAAGTCAAGTTGACAAATAAATCAGCTGTTAATATAAAGTCCTCCTGATCATTAATAACAAATACAGATAACTAGGGAAAAATGGAAGTTAATTTATAGTTTTATTCTATAGATGTATGTAATATTTAATTCGTATATATGGAATCTGAGTATTTCATGATCATTATCTTCATGGTCATTAGTTACCATTTGGCATTGCAACTTGTATCTGTTAGCTTTGGCTGCATGACAAGCATCCCTAAAATTAATGGCTTAAAATTAAAATGTTTTATTATTTCTCATGAGTCTGTGGGTTGACTGGCAGTTTTTCTGTCTGGACTGCAGGGACTGGGGCTGGATGTTTTAGCATAGCTTCACTCCCATATATGGGGCTTCAGTTAGAACTGCTGCCCCTCTCTTTCTGCATTGACTTTCGTATTCCATGAGGCTAGTCTGTGATTCATCAGCCAGTGGTCTCCATGATCCCAGAAGCAAAGAGAAGGCAAATTCCAGTGTGGAGACACTTCATGGCCTCTGCTTGTATCACATTTGCTAAGATTTCATATCTTAAATAGCCAAGCCAAAATGTGAGGGGTGGATAAATAAATAGACTACATCTCAATGCGAAAGCTGTAGATAGGATTTTATTTCTTTTTTAATATACCACACAACTAAAATGGAAGCTCATAATGCCTGAATTGTATAAACCTTGAAGACAAAATCATATATCTAAAATGTAATTAATAAATATATAGTGATTTTTCTTTTAGAAAGATCTTAATTTAAGCATTATCCTGATATTAACTCTTATTCTTTGTTATAGGTTCAGTCACCATCTATAATAATAAACTTTCAGAAACGGCTGACCTAGAAAATATCAGCAAGCTCACTGGAGTTTGTCCACAATCCAATGTGCATTTTGACTTCCTCACCATGAGAGGAAATCTCAGGCTGTTTGCTAAAATAAAAGGGATTCAGCCACGTGAAATGGATAAAGAGGTAAATAAATATTTTAGAACTACCATATTGGTCAAAATGAGATTGTTAATTCTATTTGCACTGAGTTTTTTTGCTTTCATTACATTATTTTTGTGCAAATCATTGTATAAATGTTGGACAAAAAAATCTAATTTAGATAATATCTAGCATTTATGTATAACTTACAGTGTGCCGAGCATTATCCTTAACTTTAAATGTAATAATTCACTTCCTCACAACAACCCTATGAGGTTGGCACTGTTATTATGCCCCCTTCACACATATGGAAACCAAGGTTCAAGAGAGCAAGTAACTTGACCAAGATTATGCAGCTAGTTAACATGGAGTAGTATTCAAATCCAGGCAGTCTGGCTCAGTATCCAGGCTTTTAACCACTACACTTTATAACTTTGTATTTACAAATTTAAAAATAAGAGAAGAAATAAATCTTGATTTGTGAAATAAATGTCATTTGATTAGATCCAAAGAGTTTTTCTGGAATTGGAAATGCAAAATATTCAGGACATCCTTGTTCAAAACTTAAGTGGTGGACAGAAAGGAAAACTAACCTTTGGAATTGCCATTTTAGGAGATCCTCACGTAAGTCAGACTAAATGTATAGATGAATTAAAATTTTTAAAAATGAAGCTTTTGGTAGTAGTTCAAACCTTTCATTTGCAAAGGATATCTGTGATAAAATATTTATGATAGAACATTAAATATAAGAACAAAATCCTAACCACAATATCCTTTTAACTATAAATAATATTGTTTCTATGTGTTTTCTGGAAGAACTGCACCTTACTGGAAAACCCCTTTATATACATCGCTCTGTAGATTTTCCTATTGGATGAACCAACTGCTGGATTGGATCCTTTTTCAAGACACCAAGTTTGGAGCCTCCTGAAGGAGCAGAAAATAGACTGTGTGATCCTCTTCAGTATCCAGTTCATGGATGAGGTTGACATCTTGGCTGGTAATTGCTGGCTTTTTAAAGTATCATGTTGAGGACTTTATGAAATTTGAGAAATATGGATTGGTTTTCTAAGCACCTGTATTTTGTAATCTGGTCATCTAGTTGTATGTGGCAATCTGAACTGCTGGTAATGATAGGAACTGGGCCCAGAGAGTCTTACTCCCAACCGTTTCCGTCTATCTCCTAGAATTTTGTATCTCTTGATTACATAGGAGCATAACCTGCCCGGAAACTCACTTATTGCAAAGCAAGAGTCTATATTCTAAAACACTAATCCTTTTACTCAAAATTGAGGTCAATCCACTTGAAATATTAAAATAATGTTGATGTTTGATCCTTTAACATTTATAATGTGATGATTCTCTGTATTAGAAGATATACGAACATAACCTCACTGTGTGGTTGGATGGCAAAACAATTGCTTAAAGTATATAAATAAGATTAAAATGTGTCTGTTTAAATGAGTCTTTATTAAGCCCTGTATTTGAAAATGTAGAAGCTCCTGAATTAGAGTTGGATCATATAGATCATTATTTGTCTTTTCTTGGGAAAGAATGGGCAACTTCTTAATAAACTTTCTTCTTTGCTTCTTCCTTTTCATTAGTCTAAGCTGATTCCATCCCCTTACTCCTCCCCTTCTAAGATGTTGTTGTCACAACTTATTCCATCTTGTCTTGTGAGATTGTGGTTAAAATGACGAGATCATCGTTACTTTTGATGTTTTCCTTCCCTTTATCTTTAATGTTCTAATTAAGTGTTTGCTAACCTGTTCTGATAGACAGCAGCAATTTTCTGATTTTGTCTGCCTATTTATCTCCTTGCTCAGGGCTTTGTAAACCCTTTCTTTTTTTTTCAGGTATGAAAGCCTTCTTGATCATTTCTCGCGGGGGGGTGGGTCTTGTGGTGATGAACTCCCTTAGCTTTTGTTTATATGGGAAAGTTTTTATTTCTCTATCATATCTGAAGGATATTTTCACTGGATAGAATGTTCTTGGCTGAAAGTTTCTGTCTTTCAGAATTTTGAATATATCATTCCACTCTCTCTTAGCCTGTAAGGTTTCTGCTGAGAAATCTGCTAAAAGCCTGATAGGGGTTCCTTTGTAAGTTATTTTCTTCTGCCTTGCTGCCCTTAATATTTTTTCTTTCTCATTGACCTTTGCCAGTTTTACTACTATATGCCCTGGAGAAGGTCTTTTTACAGTGATATAATTAGGAGTTCTATTAGGTTCTTTTACTCATAAATCTGGCTCCTTCCCCAGGTTTGGGAAGTTCTCAGCTATTATTTCCTTGAACAAGCTCTCTGCTCCTTTCTCCCTCTCTTCTCCCTCTAGAATACCTATAATCCTTATGTCACATTTCCTAATTGAGTCAGATATTTCTTGGAGAATTTCTTCATTTCTTTTTAGTCTTAGTTCTCTCTCTCCTCCACCTGAAGCGTTTCTATATTTCTGTCCTCTAGATTGCTAATTCTGTCCTCCATAATGTCAGCTCTGTTATTCAGGGACTCTAGTTTTTCTTTATTTTATCCATTGTGTTTTTCATCTCCATCATTTCTGATTGATTTTTCTTTATAGTTTCAATCTCTTTTGTGAAGAATTCCATCTGTTCATTAATTTTGTTCCTCGTTTCATTGAACCGTCTATCTGTATTTTCTTGTAACTTGTTGAGTTTTTTTATGATAGCTATTTTGAATTCTCTGTCATTTAGATTATAAATTACTGTGCCTTCAGGATTGATTTCCGGGTGCTTGTCATTTTCCTTCTGGTCTAGAGTATTAATATATTTCTTCATACTATTTGATGGTGTGGATTTGTGCCTTCGCATAGCGAGAGTATGTGGTTGCAGCTTCTACCTGCCACTGCTGGAGGGGGCAAGTCAAGAGCTGTGTATTCTGAGCCCACCATGACCTCTGGTGTCTGTGCCTATCCTTTGGAATCTATGCTGACAGGACCCATCTGCGATTGCCAGCTCACTCACTCACAGCTGCTGCTTTTCTAATGTATGCATTGGTGCTCTGGCCGACTGGCTGAGCTGGAGCGCCAGATGGGAGGAGGGGCACTTTCTTTCACGTCTGCAATCTCGGCGGTGTTCTTGCTCTGCCCTCACTATCTGCTCTTCTGGGGTGCTGGCTTGATGAAGACACCCCTGCAATAGATTAAACTCCTCTGCATGGGGCTTTCCTGCAGGCTGTGAGGGAACTTGGAGAGCAAAGTGTTCCCCCGGAGAGCCGCCCCTCCTCCCTCTTTTCTCAGAGCTAGGCGTGGTCCCATTTCCTGGGTCACTGTCGGGGACGGAGAGGAGATCCCCTTACTTCCTTCCACTTCCTCTGAGGGGGTCTAGCACCTTCACCTTCAGACATATGGCTACCTGGGTCTCTCAAGCATCTTTTGTGTTGTGTGAATGCCCTCTATTGGTTTCTGAATGTCCTTTTCAATGTGTCTTAGAGGGGAGAGTCTAAGGTAAGAGCTCACTCTGCCATGATGCTGACATCACTCCCACTTCTTCCTTTTCAGATAGGAAAGTGTTTCTCTCCAAGGGGAAAGTGAAGTGTGCAGGCTCTTCTCTGTTTCTAAAGAAGAAATGGGGGATTGGATACCACTTAAGGTAGGGCCACTCAAGGAGGCTGGGAGAATGGGAACTGGGCTTGAGTAAGACATGACGCTTGAAGCAACACATTACAGCACACAAGAAAAACCTTTATTGATATGATTGATGTTTGTATGTATGTATACACATATTGTGTATATGTATACGTGTATATAGAGATATATATATTCATTTACATCCATATATATATGTGTATATATGTGTGTGTATATATATGTAATGTATATATATTTATACATATATGTAATATATATGTAATGTAATATATGTAATACACATATATGTGTATATATACGTGTGTGTGCACGTATATATATATATGGAGTTAGTAGGTGTATAGGAAAGATACTGATTGGTAGTTATTAGAGATTGAAAATATAAGATAACAAAAAAGTTTTAAAAAATATGATAGAAAATATATCCACAACACACTGTTTGTTAAGGGAAGTATGTATTAAGGGAACTTTCTCAACTGACACCTTGTATTTCACTCCCTCATCACCTCTCATCCAGGGTGTTCATGTAATTTCTTAAGTAGTTTCCTGGCTTCTACTTCTTCTCCTGGTTCCTCCTCTTTCTTGTTCCTCCTCTCCTTTCTACCCTCTTTGCTTTATCTTTATCATTATTTTGAATAGTAGCATATTCAAACTGTTATTTACTGAGTGATTCAGATACTTAACATTATTTTATTTAAATATTCTATTTTTTTGAGACAGCAACTGTTGTTATTTTTACTCTATAGATGAAATTATAGGCTCCCTAAGTTCATAAGTGGTAGACCCAGGAATTGAACCTGGATATTTTTAACCTCAAGCTCTGGTTTCCAAATCCATATTTAAAATTTTTAGTTTATATGTGAATCAGTCATTTTGTCTAAAGTAAATCTCTGATTTATACTATCTACACTGTAAAAAGAAAAAAAACATATGATGATAATGAGATACAGCAAACAAAAATACTTCAATGGTTCCATTTTACCTACCAGAGTCCAAACTACATAGCCAAGTAATGCTGATGTGGCCCACACTATCATGACCCCCATATCATTTGCCCATACCCAATTTAATACTCTCTAGTTGAAATGAAATATCCATTGTTCTTTGCACATGCCCTGTCATGGCCTACATTCCCCATTGTTTGAGTTTATTTCCTGAGGCTGGCAGTTTTCTTGAACCCATTTCTACTTGTTCAAGTCCTAAAAGTTATTTGAAGCCTACCTCATCTAGCCTTTATTAACCTTCCAGCTCTGTGTATTGTCCCAATATTTTGATTTCCTAAGGCACCTTGAATTTCTTCTTGGAAATTAATTAAACTCTCTAAAACTCAGTTTTCACACTTATAAAGTGGGAATAATATTTCCTACTTGAAAGTAAAGGTTATAAAAAAAAAAAAATGACATGGCACCTAGCACATTGCCTGGCAACGTAAGAGGCTCTCAAAATAAAAAATGCTAGTCAGAATCACTGCCCAATTCATGAGTCTCTTCATGGGCTTCTGGATAGTAATATGTGTAATTGCCTTATTTCTTCTTCTAAATCAGGATCAGCAAGCTATGGCTCGTGAGCCAAAGCCAGCCCACTTTCTGTTTTTGTAAATAAAGTTTGATTGGAATGCAGCCATTCGCATTTGTTTATGTATTGGCTATGGCTGCCTCCATGTTGCAATGGCAGTGCTGAATAGTTGCCACAGACATCTACTGGCCAGCAAAGCCTAAAATATTTACTATCTAACCATTTACAGAAAAAGTTAGCTGACCTCCACTACCAAGCTATAAACTCCTCAAGGAAGAATACATGTACTGCTCATGCAGACCTCTCTAGCACCCAGAACAAGTTCTTGTAAGTGGCCAAGAAATATTTCTTCAATTATTTTTATTTCAGGGGACAGCATCATCATGGAGAACAATTATGATACTTTTTTGCTTCATTTGCTCATTGGGTTTCACTGCTTCTAAAATTGGCATGTATTCTTGTAGGTTCATAATAGCTTATGAGTAAATAGAATAATTTTGATGTAAACATTTGATCAAATAAAATAGCCATTTTTAAGGACTTGCTAAGTGCAGGAATCACTATTATTCAGTTCTTAGAACAACCCGAAATGTTTGGAATCATTATTCCATTTTACTAATGAGGAAATTGTTCAGAGAGGTTAAATAACACATTTAAAATGGCAAAACCAAATTTCAAAGCCAAGTCACTACTGCTATTTTATCTACTATATACTTTATAACCTTGATTAATATATTTTTTTGTTTTTCTACATTGATGATTTTCTACATGGATGATTTTCTCAATGATACTTTGTTCTTAGTCAAATTTCTGGGGTTAGCACTAAAAGGAAAGCAAGAGTTAGTGATCTCATCAACCCAAACCCACATTCATCCATAATTAATTTCTCTCTATAACTCCATTTCCTTCATAGCACTTACTACTATTGGTAATTATTTTATTTTTCTGTTTATTTACTCGTTTTCTTCCTGTCTCCCCCACTAGACAGTCAACTCCATAAGCGCAGGACAATGTTTTATTCATCATTGTACCCTCAGCACTTAGGGTAATTTTTGTCACATACTAAGAACTTAATAAATTTGCATTGGATGCCTAAATTGAATAACTGAACCTGTTTTGTGCCTATGCCTATCAAAAGTCCCTTGTTCATGCCCAATACAACAATCCTATTTAGCGAACTTAAACCCCCTTTGAAAAATCTTCAGTGCTTTCTGTCTTGTATAGTCCTGATCTTTGCCGTGTTGTGGCCCTGGTATCTCTATTTTGTAGCTATTTTCTCCTTAAGAACCTGAGTCAATATTGACCCTCTCTGGGCGTCATCCCTGAGTAACCTGAGCAGTAGTTCTGATAAGTTCATTCTTTCCTTTCCCTCATCACATTTACGTGATCTGATTTTTTTTCCCCTCTTATTTTATGTTTGGATGGCCTATTTCTTGCAGTAGATTTGAATTAATTTTCCTTTGTCACATAGAGACTAGTAATATTCCTCATGCTATTGGAGACTATGTCAAATAACATATATCTTTTTTTTTTTAACATCAGTTTGCAGTTGAATGAAATCTGTGTTCAGGAAAACATAACATCACTTGATAAACAACGCATTGCTGATGCCAAATTATCGGCAGAAAGTGAAGGAAAACTTGTCTATACATTGCCCCTAGAAAGAACAAATAAGTTTCTAGGTAAAGTACATGAACACCATGAAATGAAATACATAAATAATACTCATAATAATTATAATTAATATAAGTAATATTTATTGAGAGCTTACAATGTGTTCAGGTGTTTGAAACGTGATGCAAAGAGTAGTATAATAACTGATTATTTTATCTTTAGTGGGAAATATTATATTCTAACAGTTGCATTATGATGCCTGGGCATTTTAGGGAGCTTTTTTGGTCCTTCATTTCCTTTGTAGTATATAGCAGAATATTCTAGTATTCATAACCGTGCATAAACACAAATAGTTGAAAACCTCTGGCTTAACCATTGTGTTAAAAAGTCTCATGATATAGCTGTTTCTTCCCTTGACAAGACATTTGTGATAACTTTGGGTTATCAAAGTTTACTTTATGATAGCTATTTTGAATTCTCTGTCAGGTAAATCATATAGCTCCATTTCATTAGCGTCAGTTTCTGGAGATTTATCTTGTTCCTTTTTTTGAAACATCTTTGATGATTTTTTTCATTTTCCTTGACTTTCTGTGTTGATGTCTGTGCATTAGGCAAAGCAGGCACCTCTCCCAGTCTTCACAGACTGGCTTTGCTGGGGAGAAGACTCTCCCAGTCAGCCTGGTCAGAGATTCTGGGGGCCTCTATCAACTCTTTTGCTACCCAGAGAGAAGCAGGCAGCTGTGGTTTTTGTCAGGTCATCTGTGGTGAGCCAGGAGGATGAGCTATGGCATTACGTAACCTATAATAATGAAGAATATGTAATTTGGCAGAGTGATAGACACATAGATAGAGAAAACACAATAAGGAATCCAGAAGTAGATCCACACAAATATGCCTGATTTTTGACAAAGGCAGAAAAATAATTCAATGGAGGACAGATAGCTTTTTCAACAAATGGTTAAGAAGCAAATAGATCCACAGACATAAAAATGAACCTTCACCTAAGTCTCATACCTTATGCAGAAATTAACTCAATATAAATCATGGACTTAAATATAAAGTAAAACTATAAAAATTTTCGAAAATAAATAGGAGAAAATCTTTAGGGTCTACGACTAGGCAAAAAGTTGTTGGATTTGACACCAAAATCACAGTCCACGAAAGGAAAAAAATTATAAATTGTATTTTCTCAAAATTAAAAACTTTTACTTTGTGAAAGATCTTGTTAAGAGGATGAAAAAACAAGCGACAGACTGGCAGGAAGTATTTGCAAACTATGTATCTCACAAAAGACTAGTATCAAGAATATATAAAGAACTTTGAAAACTCAACTGTGAAAAACAAACAATTGATTAGAAAATGGGTGCAAGATATGAGGAGACATTTTACTGAAAAAGATATACAGATGACAAACAAGTACATGAAAAGATGTTCAATGTCATACGTCACTAAGGAAATGCAAATTAAAACCACTATGAGATATCACTGCATACTTATTAGAATGGCTGAAAAAAAATCTTTAAATAGTGATAATGTGAAATCCTGGCTAGGATGTAGAGAAAATGAATCACTCATACATTGCTGG
Organism: Diceros bicornis minor; assembly: GCF_020826845.1. Classification (NCBI taxonomy): domain Eukaryota; kingdom Metazoa; phylum Chordata; class Mammalia; order Perissodactyla; family Rhinocerotidae; genus Diceros; species Diceros bicornis. Next base: position 50,362,717 of record NC_080757.1, on the reverse strand, counting down.
TGGGAGTGTAAAACGGCACAGCCACTCTGGAAAAGAGTTTGCAGTTTCTTAACTACCATACAACTGAGTAATTGCACTCCTGGGAATTTATACTAGAGATATGAAAATATGTTCACACAAAAATCTGTACATGAATGTTTATAGCAGCTTTATTTAGAATAGACAAAAACTGAAACCACCCAGATGCCCTTTAACAAGTGGATGGTTAAATAAATTGTGGTACATCCATCACATGCAATACCACTCAACAACGAAAAGGAACAGGCTACTGACTGGTATCTGTAACAACCTGGATGACTATTCAGAGAACTACGTTCAGTGGAGAAAGCCAATACCAAAAGATTACATACCGTATGACTCAATTTATATAACCTTCTTGAAATAACAAAATTATAGAAATGAAGAACAGATTAATAGTTGCCATGGGTTAGGAGAAGATGGGGTCAGGAGAGACGTGGATGTGACTATAAATAGACAGCATGGAAATGTTCTATATCTTGATTGTGTTAATGTCAATACCCTGGTTGTGATATTGTACTGTGGCTTTTTTAGATATTACCATTGTAGAAAACTGGGTAAAGTGTACAGACATCTCTGTGTTATTTTCTGTGTTATTTTTTACAACTGCATATGAATCTAAAATTATATCAAAATAAAAAGTTTAATTAAAAAAGAAGTTTGCTAATTACATTTTTCATTCGGAAAAGCTGCTCCCTGGGTATAGGGCAGGGTGAGAGTCTGCATTGAGCGGTTGAAACAATTAACCTTACCATGTGTGATTAACAAAGACACACAAATTACCCCACAGAGTCATTCAGATATACACTTTATGGTGACAACACAAGTATTCCTTAAAGTCATCAGGCAAAGTGTTAATTGAACCCTAGTTAATGCATTTTAATAGTAGTTATAATTTAGAGGAGGTTTGTAAAATTTAGGTAAAATGAAGAATGACACATAATACTCACTGGTAGTTTAAATCTTACTCTTCTACTTTTCTGTGTACGGTACTCTAATCAAAACAAAAAGCCTTTAATTTATTCTTTTGCCTAGGGAGAAGCTCCAGGTTGAAGCCTCAGGACTTCTCTAATCATAATAGGATTTAAAATTAAATTTTTATTTGTTTCATTTGATTAACCGTTATCACTCAAATCCATGCAGGCAAGGACATTGTTCATTGTTTTAAGAACAATGACTGATGCAAAAGTATTTTTGATGAATGAACTAAAGAATGAATAGATACAGAATGGCTAGAGGGAGTATTGACTACCACAATTCCCAGAAAATTCCGAGATTCTTCATTCTCTGTCTGTGAGATCTTGTGATTTTTTTCTTCCATAGTCAAAAGCAGAAATAAAAAAATGATTTATAGCCTATGTCCTTCCTTTGACAAATATTTTCTGAACTGAAGAAGGTTCTGCACAATCCAATTAATTCTCAAAAAATTGGTTCTTTCTCTTTTGTTGGTTAAAGCATAAATAGCTCCCATTTGTATCTGTTCTCTGGAAAAGAGTCTTTAATTAATTAGGCTTAGAGTTGAAAAACTCTGAAGTTCCACATTAATTAAATTTTAAAAACAAGCCAGAAAAAAACTAAAATGAAATTTTAATAGAAATATAAATGAATATTTGATCAAAAGAAGTTAATATCTAGGCTGTAACACAATATAAAATAAATAGTATATAAAATTTTGAAGAATAAATTTACTTACTATGAAATGTTAGTTTTTAAAATGTCTGACATATCACAAGTATGATCTCATATATTTGTGCTTTTTAGTTTGAAAAGTTATCCTCAGTTCACTTGTGATTTTTCTTGTGTTGACTTGCTACTGTGTATGTGTTCTTTAGAACTTTATCAGGATCTTGATAGCTGCCCTGGCCTGGGAATGGAGAGTTATGGTGTTTCAATGACAACAATGAATGAGGTGTTCCTGAAACTAGAAGGAAAATCAGCTATTGATGAATCAGGTAAATAAAATGCATGAAAAATATCATGTAAAGGTATTTACAACACCCAGTGTGGAATGTATTTCAGTAAGATACTGTTCCAAAGATGTGATTACAAAATATGGGGTTCCATGATTAAGGCCATTCTTAGACAAGCATATATAAAGATGAAATACATCCCTGTCAAATTTGTTACCTCTACTGCCAATATTGCCTTGTTATTAAAGATGGCCCATTTTCTTCTATTCAAGACTCACTGCCCTCATCTTATCCCGTGTTCCAAGAGCAATTTCAGACAAAACATTTATTTTAAATCTATCTTTAAGTACTTTGAATATGTCATCTCACTGGCTGTGGGCCTCTCTGGTTTTTAATGAGAAGTCAGCTTTAGATCACACTAAGGAGCTCCTGTGTATGAGCTGTTTTTCTTTTGCTGCTTTCAAGATTCTCTTTTTGTCTTTGGCTTTTGACAGTTTGATTATGATGTCTTTAGGTGTTGAGCTCCTTGCATTTATCCTACTTGAATTTGTTGAGCTTCTTATATGTGTAATTTAGTGTTTTTCATCAAATTTGGGAAGTTTTTAGCCATTATTTCTTCAACTGTACTTTTTAACCCTTTCTCTCTATGCTCTCCTTCTGGAGCTCACATTATTGTATGTGCTAGTGTATGTTAGTATGCTTGATAATGTCTCACATTTCTCTGAGACTTCATTTTTCTTCTTTTTTTTTTCTTTCTGTTGCTTAGAACAGAATTTATCTTTTGTCATGTTCACTGATTCTTTCTTCCCCCAAGTGGAAATCTGTTGTTCTTTTATTTTTCGGTGAATATTTTTTCAATTATTGTACTTTTCAACTCCAAAATTTCCATTTGGTTATTTTAAATAATTTTTACATCTTTAATGATATGCCTTATTTGATGAGATATTATTGTCATACTTGGTGATTTACGAATGTGTTGTTCAATGTAAAAATATTTGTAAATTGCCAAGATATAATTGTTATTGACATTAAAATTCTTAATGTGGTCATAAAACATAACCTATGACTTAAAATATTTTAAATTTATTGAGACTTGTTGAACCAGCATTTGGTCTATTTCGGTGAATATTTCTTATCCATTTAAAAACATTTATATATATATATATATATATACACATACATACATATAAAGGCATATTTGTATGTGTTTATAGAACTATATACACACAGAATATATATTTATAGAACTTCAGTTGTTATATGGAAACTTGTATATTTGGTTGTCAATTTGGACAAGCTAGACAATAGTGTTGTTCAAATATTCTGTGGCCTAACTGATTTTTTTTTTTTTTGGCCTACATTTTCTGTCAATTGCAAGTGAGGGATATTAAGTTTTCCAACTATAATTCTAGATGTGTGTAGCTTTGTTTCTTTCTCTCTTCAGTTAGGTAAGTTTTTACTCCATATACTTTAAGTCTCTGTCATTAAGCACATACTCATGTAGGATTAGCATGTCTTCTTGATGAATTGCCTTTACTGGCCTTATGAAAGATCACTTTTAAACTCTGGTAGTGACAGTTACCCTGAAGCCCAATTTGTCTAGTAATTAATACAGCTGCGTCAATTTTAATGTGATTTGTGTTTGCCACTTTTAAACTTTTTTTCAATTCTGCTTGTGCCTTTAAATTAAAATGCATTTCTTATAAACAGCATATAGTTGAATTTTACTTTTTTTTTTTTTGATGTTTTAATGATTTCTAACATTGTGAAATTTTGGGTTGTACGTTTTTGTTTGTCCATCACCATATATATGAACTCCCTTCACCCCTTGTGCCCACCCCCCACCCCCACTGCCCCTGGTAACCACAGTCCAGTTTTCTCTGTCCATGTGTTGGTTTATATTCCACATATGAGTGAGATCATACAGTGTCTGTCTTTCTCTTTCTGGCTTATTTCACTTAACATAATACCCTCCAGGCCCATCCATGTTGTTGCAAATGGGACGATTTTGTCTTTTTTTATGGCTGAGTAGTATTCCATTGTATATATACACCACATTTTCTTAATCCAATTGTCAGTCGAGGGACACTTAGGTTGCTTCCACTTCTTGGCTATGGTGAATAATGCTGCAATGAACATAGGGGTACATAAGCCTCTTTGGATTGTTGATTTCAGGTTCGTTGGATAGATTCCCAGTAGTGGGATGGCTGGATCATAGGGCATCTCTATTTTTAATTCTTTGAGGAATCTCCATACCGTTTTCCATAGAGGCTGCACCAATTTGCATTCCCACCAGCTATGTATGAGGGTTCCTGTTTCTCCACATCCTCTCCAACAATTGTTGTTTTTTGTCTTGGTGATTATAGCCATTCTAACAGGCGTGAGGTGGTATCTTAGTGTTGTTTTGATTTGCATTTCCCTGATGATTAGTGATGTTGAACATCTTTTCTGGTGCCTATTGGCCATCTGTATATCTTCCTTAGAGAAGTGTCTGTTCATTTCCTCTGCCCATTTTTTGATCGGGTTGTTTGTTTTTTTTGTTGTTCAGTTGTGTGAGTTCTTTATATATTATGGAGATCAACCCCTTGTCAGATGTATGTTTTGCAAATTTTCTCTCCCAGCTGGTTGGTTGTCTGTTCGTCTTGATTCTGGTTTCATTTGTCTTATAAAAGCTCTTTAATCTGTTAAAGTCCCACTTGTTTATTTTTTCTTTAGTTTCCCTAGTCTGAGTAGGCGTGTCATCCGAAAAGATTCCTTTAAAACCAATGTCAAATAGTGTGTTGCCTATATTTTCTTCTATGAGTTTTATAGTTTCAGGTCTCACCTTCAGGTCTTTAACCCATTTTGAGTTAATTTTTGTGAATGGTGATAGCACGTGGTCCACTTTCATTCTTTTGCATGTGGCTGTCCAGTTTTCCCAACACCATTTATTGAAGAGACTTTCCTTTCTCCATTGCATGTTCTTAGCACCTTTGTCAAAAATTAGCTGTCCGTATACGTGTGGTTTTATTTCTGGGCTTTCAATTCTGTTCCATTGATCTGTGTGTCTGTTTTTGTACAAGTACCATGCTGTTTTGATTACTATTGCTTTGTAGTATGTTTTGAAGTCAGGGATTGTGATGCCTCCTGTTTTGTTCTTTTTTCTTAGGATTTCTTTAGCTATTCGGGGTCTTTTGTTGCCCCATATAAATTTTAGTATTCTTTTTTCTATTTCTGTGAAGAATGTCATTGGGATTCTGATTGAGATTGCATTGAATCTGTAGATTGCTTTAGGTAATATAGACATTTTAACTATGTTTATTCTTCCAATCCACGTGCATGGAATATCTTTCCATTTCTTTATGTCATCATGGATTTCTTTCAATAATGTCTTGTAGTTCTCATTGTATAGGTCCTTCACCTCCTTGGTAAGATTTATTCCTGGGTATTTTATTCTTCTTGATGCAATTGTAAATGGTATTATCTTTTTGAGCTCTCTTTCTGTTAGTTCATTATTAGCATACAGAAATGCAACTGATTTTTGTAGATTGATTTTGTACCCTGCAACTTTGCCGTAGTTGTTGATTGTTTCTAATAGTTTTCCAACAGATTATTTAGGGTTTTCTATATATACCATCATGTCATCTGCAAATAGTGAGAGTTTCACTTCTTCGTTACCTATTTGGATTCCTTTTATTCCTTTTTCTTGCCTAATTGCTCTGGCCAAAACCTCCAGTACTATGTTGAACAGGAGTGGTGAGAGTGGGCAGCCCTGCCTCGTTCCTGTTCTCAGAGGAATGGCTTTCAGTCTTTCCCCATTGAGTATGATGTTGGCTGTGGGTTTGTCATATATGGCCTTTATTATGTTGAGGTACTTTCCTTCTATTCCCATTTTATTGAGAGTTTTTATCATAAATGGATGTTGTATCTTGTCAAATGCCTTCTCTGCGTCTATTGAGATGATCATGTGGTTTTTATTCTTTGTTTTGTTGATGTGATGTATCACGTTGATTGATTTGCGGATGTTGAACCATCCCTGCGTCCCTGGTATAAATCCCACTTGATCATGGTGTATGATCTTTTTAATGTATTGTTGTATTCAGTTTGCCAATATTTTGTTGAGGATTTTTGAATCAATGTTCATCAGCGATATTGGCCTGTAATTTTCTTTCCTTGTATTGTCTTTGTCTGGTTTTGGTATCAGGGTGATGTTGGCCTCGTAGAATGATTTCGGAAGTGTTCCATCTTCCTCTATTTTTTGGAACAGTTTGAGAAGGATGGGTATTAAATCTTCTTTGAATGTTTGGTAAAATTCACTGGAGAAGCCATCTGGTCCTGGACTTTTATTTTTTGGGAGGTTTTTGATTACTATTTCAATTTCTTTACTTGTTATTGGTCTAGTCAGATTCTCCATTTCTTCTTGGTTCAATTTTGGGAGGTTGTATAAGTCTAAGAATTTATCCATTTCTTCTAGATTGTCCAATTTGTTGGCATATAATTTCTCATAGTATTCTCTTATAATTCTCTGTATTTCCATGGTATCTGTTGTAATTTCTCCTCTTTCATTTCTAATTTTATTTACTTGAGGCTTTTCTCTTTTTTTCTTAGTAAGCCTGGCTAAGGGTTTGTCAATTTTGTTTATCTTCTCAAAGAACCAACTCTTTGTTTCATTAATCCTTTCTACTGTTTTTTTGGTCTCAATTTCATTTATTTCTGCTCTGATTTTTATTATTTCTCTCCTTCTGCTGGCTTTGGGCTTTGTTTGTTCTTTCTCTAGTTCTGTTAGGTGTAATTTAAGGTTGCCTATTTGGGCTTTTTCTTGTTTGTTAAGGTGGGCTTGTATCGCTATGAGTTTCCCTCTCAGGACCGCTTTTGCTGCATCCCATATGGTTTGATATGCCATATTATCATTTTCGTTTGTTTCCAGATAGTTTTTGATTTCTCCTTTAATTTCATCAATGATCCATTGGTTGTTCAGTAGCATGTTGTTTAATCTCCACATTTTTGTCACTTTCCCAGTTTTTTTTTCATAGTTCATTTCCAGTTTCATAGCCTTATGGTCTGAAAAGATGCTTGTTATGATTTCAATCTTCTTAAATTTATTGAGGCTTGCTTTGTTTCCCAACATATGGTTTATCCTAGAGAATGTTCCATGCGCGCTTGAGAAGAATGTGTGGTCAGCTGTTTTTGGATGGAGTGCTCTGTATATGTCTACTAGGTCCATCTCGTCCAGTTTTTCATTTAAGTGTACTATTTCTTTATTGACTTTTTGTCTGGATGATCTATCCATTGATGTAAGTGGGGTGTTAAGATCCCCTACTATTATTGTGTTGTTGTTGATGTCTCCTTTTAGGTTTGTTAATAGTTGCTTTACGTACATTGGTGCTCCTATGTTGGGTGCATATATATTTATAAGTGATATGTCTTCTTAATGGAGTGTCCCTTTTATCATTATATATTTCCCTTCTTTGTCTTTCTTAACCTGTTTTATCTTGAAGTCTACTTTGTCTGATATGAGTATGGCAACACCTGCTTTCTTTTGTTTGCCATTAGCTTGGAGTATTGTCTTCCATCCTTTCACTCTGAGCCTGTGCTTGTCTTTAGTGCTAAGATGTGTTTCCTGAAGGCAGCATATTGTTGGGTCTTGCTTTTTAATCCATCCTGCCACTCTGTATCTTTTGATTGGAGAGTTCAATCCATTTACATTTAGGGTAATTATTGATATATGAGGGCTTAATGTTGCTATTTTGTCACTTATTTTCTGGTTCTTTTGCATTTCCTTTGTTTCTTGTCCCATTTGTTTCAGACTGCCAATTAAGTTTGGTCGTTCTGTCTTATGACTCTTCTAGTTTTCTCTTTGTTTATCATATGTGGTTTTGTTTTAATTATTTGTTTAGTGGTTACCTTGAGGTTTGGGCAAAAAATCTTGTGTATGAGATAGTCCATTATCTGATGGCCTCCTATTTCCTTATACTAAGTCAATTCAATCACTTTCCTCTTCTCCTTCTAAGTTGTTCTTGTTATACCTTATTCTATCTTGTGTTGTGGCTGTGTGTTTACAGTGATGAGGTTAAATTTATTTTTGGTGAGTTTCTTCCTTTGATCTTTGAATTTAGTATTTAAGTGTTTGCTAACCTATTCCGGTAAAGATCTACAATTTTTCTGAGTTTGTCTACCTACTTTTCTCCTTGCTCCAAGCTTTGTGTTCCCTTTCTCTTCTTTTTTTCAGGCCTGAGGGCCTTCTTGAGTATTTCTTGTAGTGGGGGTCTCGTGGCCATGAACTCCCTTAGCTTTTGTTTATCTGGGAGAGTTACTATTTCTCCATCATACTTGAAGGATATTTTTGCTGGATAGAGTATTCTTGGCTGAAAGTTTTTGTCTTTCAGTATTTTGAATATATCATTCCAGTCTCTTCTAGCCTGTAAAGTTTCTGTTGAGAAATCCGCCGAGAGCCTGATGGGAGTTCCTTTGTACGTTATTTTTTGTTTTTGTCTAGCTGCCCTTAATATTGTTTCTTTGTCATTGACCCTGGCTAGCCTTACCACTAGGTGTCGTGGTGAAGGCCTTTGTCTGTTAATATATATAGGTGACCTGTTGGCTTCACTTACTGGTATTTCCTGCTCCTTCCCCAGATTTGGGAAATTCTCAGCTATTATTTCCTTGAATAGGCTCTCTGTTCCTCTTTCCCTCTCTTCTCCCTCAGGAATACCTATAATTCTTATGTTACATTTTCTAATAGAGTCAGATATTTCTCAGAGTCTTTCTTCATTTCTTTTTAGTCTTAGTTCTCTCTCCTCTTCCATCTGGAGTATATCTGTATTCCTATCCTCTAAAGTGCTAATTCTTTCCTCCATATTGTCAGCTCTGTTCTTTAAAGATTCCAGATTCTCCTTTATCTCCTCCATTGTGTTCTTCATCTCCATCAGCACTGATTGGTTTTTCTTTATGATTGCAATCTCTTTTGTGAAGAAACTCCTAATCTCATTGAATTGTTTGTGTTGTCTCGTATTTCGTTGAGTGTTTTTATGATAGCTATTTTGAAATCTCGGTCATTTAGATTATGGATTTCTGTGTCTTCGGGGTTGATTTCTGGGTGCTTGTCATTTTGTTTCTGGTCTGGTGATTTCATATATTTTTGCATTGTGGTTCCTGTGTTGGTTTTGTTTTTCCCATCCTGGAAATCTCTGGTTGCAATTTCCACCTTCCGCCACTGTCTGGTGGTAAAGGGCTGTGTAGTCTAAGCCCCCTGCGCTCTGCCCCGGTTTTTCTGCTGCGATCCGCAGTTTTGTTTTTTGTTTTTTGTTTTTGTGTTTTTTTCCCCCTGCGATCCACAGGTCCGGTCGTTTGATCAGGTCTGCCGCGGATCGCTTGGTCTGGTCTGGTCGGTTGAGCTGCAGAGTCCGGGTTGCGGGGAGGGGGGAGCTCTCTCTTTTGCCCTCTGGGTCCCTGATGTGGGAGGCTTCTCGTTTGCCCCTTTTTATCTGCTCTCTGGGGTGCTCAGATGTTGATGGTAGCCCTGTGGCTCTTCTGAGTCCTCTGTGTGGGAGTTTCCCACTGGCTGAGAGAGTCCGAAGAGCCACGTTTCCCCGTGGAGGGCCGCCCCTCCCCCCTCTCTGGGAACCTCTCGGATCCTGATGGCTGATCTGATGGGGAGGGAAAGGAGTTCTCCTTACCTCTCTCCACTTCCTCCAGGGGCCCAGCACGTTCTGCTCTCAGATGTGCAGCAGTGTGGATCTTTCCGCTCTACCTTTTCACTGTCTGGGATTCCGTTGTTGGTCTGTGACTGTTCCTTTTGTTGTATCTTGTCGGGGAAGAGTTCACGGGAAAGCTCACTCCGCCATGATGCTGACGTCACTCCTAGGAATCGAATTTTACTTTTTAATACGTTTTACAATGTGTTTCTTATAAGTGGTGTGTTTAGTTCACTTATTTTTAATGTGGTTATTGCTATAGTTATGTTTAAATCTGCCATTGTGGTTCCATCTGTGCTTTGCTCCTCTCTTCCTTCTTGCCACCTCTTGTTTATTAGTAGTACCATTTTATTTCCATACTACCTTTTTAGCTGTACTTTTTTCTATTATTTTTTATATATAAACTACAATGGGAATATTTACTTATAATAGTCTATACTCCAACCTTATTATACTACTTCACACAAAATGTAAATGCCTTCAAATAAATACACTTCTATTTTCCCCTTTTCTTTTTTATGAGTTTGTTTTCACATATTATATTTCTACATATATTATATATCTTTTTATACTTTATAATTATGTATGCTTCAAATATATATAAAACAGAGAGAGAAATGGAGAGAGAGATTTTAAGGTTCTATTATATTTACCCATTCATATCCCTTTCTGGGACTTTTAACTCTTTCTTTTGGATCTCACATTTTATATGGTATAATTTACCTTTATCCTAAAGGACATCTTTAGCATTTCTTGTAATCCATGATTGGTAGAGACAAATTATCTCAGGTTCTAACTGTGTGAAAATGTCTTTATTTTGTATTTTTCTTTAATAATTGAAGGATACTTTTGTTTGATATAAAATCCTATAAAGAATGTAGGATTCTAAGTTCATAAGTGTGTGTTTGTTGACCTTTCAGTATGGTATATCATTCCATTTTTTTCTGACTCCATTTACTCTGATGTGCAGTTAGCCATTATCCATAGCATTGTTCTCCTTTATGTAATGTGTCTCTTTTTTTCTGGCTATACTCAAATATTTTTCTTTATCATTGGTTTATAGGAATTTGTAGTTTCATGAGGCTGTTTTTAATATTGCTTAGGGTTCTTTAAATTTTTGGATCTGTGGGTTAATATTTTATATCAATTTTGGAAATTTTTTCCTCAATATTTCTCCCTCTGTCTCATTTCCTTTCACTTCTCTTTCTGGGACTCCATTTATACTTTTGTTAGACATTTGGTATTGACCCACAGATCTCAGATACTCTGTTTAGGCTTTTTATTCTTCATTTCTCTTTGTGTTATAAATTGGACAATGTCTATTTACCTGTCTTCAAGGTCTCAGATACCTTCTTTTCTTGTATTCAGACTGTTTTTAAGCCCAACAAAATAAACCCCTCATTTCTGATATTGTACATTTCCATTCTAACGTTACCATTTGTTCTTTTTTATAGTTTCAGTTTCTCTATTTTCAATATTTTCTCCATCTGCTCACTCATATTGTCCATATTTCCCACAAGATCTTATAACGTATTTATCATAGTTATTTTAAAACCTGTGTGTGTTAATTCCAACATTTGGACCATGTGACTGATGACTCATATCAGTGACTGATATTTTCCTCTTCCCTATGGGTTACATTTTTCTGCTTCCTCATATGTCTTGTAGTTTTTATTGTATGCTGGGAATTGTTGTAAAAAATCAGTAAACACTGAAATAAGCAATGCCCAGAAAATGACATGACTCTTACTCTGTCGGGCTGTTGATATGGATGGATAAATTGATCTAATTTGTAACTGGCAAGTATCTGGGATTTTGTACAGCTTGTATTAGATTTAGTTCACCCCTAGCTTCAAACATTTTAAAGGAAGAATCAGATCTTTCCCTTCAGCATAACTTCATATTCTAGTACAGGTAAAATTCTAGAGAACTCTCTATGTTATACAGCCCCATTGCCAAATTTATCGACAACAGGAGATATCTCCCTGATTTTCAGCCTACTACTATTTCTGTTTTTTTTGTTTTGGGGGGATTTTTGTGTTTTTTACTACTAGGGAATTAACCTACCTCTCTACTCTTGACTATGGCTGACCATGCCTTGAGAGATCTCTTCATCTTACCACCCCACATCCAGACTTTAGCATGTCAAGGCATTGTACCCAGCCAAGGTCCATTCTACCTCAGCATATCTCTCTCTGCTCACTTGTCCAATAACCAGCCCTTGGTGGGCTTCCTTCACACAGTAAGGCTCCATGCACCTTAATGATGTCTTATACAGGTAAAGAGCATATGCACCTTAGTGTGGCTATCTCTCAGCTTTTCCTTCCTGTCTCCAGCCTTTGGCATACTGTCCCCATGCACTTGGTGAAGTTCTCAAGGTAAAGAATTGATAGATGGTGTAAACTCATTTTGTGAGTTGGGCACCATGTAACTCTACTCTGTCATACCAGCCCACATGTGACCATAAAATTATGTTTAATCTGGGGTGTTCTCCTTATTCATGTCTAAAATTGTTCTCTCCTCCTTCTGCAATGCTCCTAAAGATGACAGCAGCCACAGGTATCATCTCCTCTAAGAATAGCTCCTCCCTTATGAATGTTATTATTCTTTTTAGCTTTCTTTATGCCCTCATCTATCTGATGGATTAAAAATTGCTGGTATTTATTCTTTTGATAAGAGGGATGACAGTCTCTTGCAACTAACTGGAAGCAGAAGATCCTTGAATTATTTTTTAAATATACTGTTGACCACTGTCTTGTGTAAGATCTTTACATCTTTATTCATAATTGGAATGGAGTGTTTTGTAACTGTGGTGAAGCATGTGCATTTATGAGTGTGTGATTTTTGAGATTTGATATCAGGCTTATTTTAGCATCATACAATGGACACCATCCTGGTGTCCAGAGACTGCAGAGAATATACAAAAACTGGCAGCATCAAACGGTGTGAATAGATTTGAAATCCCTCCAGTAACAACAATGTACAGTTAACACCCAGATTGTAGCATGTCAATTTGCAGCTTGTGTCTCTAGGTGAACGCATAAGATAATTGTTTCCTTTACCAGGTTTCCAAGTCATACCTAGATGCTATAATGATCTTGCATATTTATCTTAACCTCTTTAATGTATTATCTGTATCCAAACTGTCTAAGATCACCTTTCCACTCTTTTTCTTCAAGAAATGAATCTTTCATCTATTTTTCTAGTTCATGGCAGCAGCCGATAATACCACATAATGCCTACATTTATGCAGAAGCCTCTGACTGTGATATCGTTGGTAAAACAAACTCCTATAGTAAGCTCAATAAAGTATCTCTGAAGAGGGATTTTATGAATTGCTTATTTTGCATTTTGCAGATATTGCTATTTTGGGAGAAGCACAAGTAAAAAGGGCTGGAGACACCACAGGCTTGTTGAGATTGAACAAGTTCTCTCTTCACTTAATGAGATGAGAAAGACAATAGGGGGCATGGCTCTCTGGAGACAGAAAATCTGCACAATTGCAAGGGTTCACTTATTAAAGTTAAAGCATGAAAGAAAAGCTCTTTTATCACTGTGAGTATCAGAGTGCCATAGATATTTTTCAGTCAATGCATTAAAAAACAAACCCAAGGTGTAAAAAAAGAGAAAACAAACAGAAAATAAAAATAAATTTCTGCATCTACAAAACTGAATAAAGTATAATACCCAGTCTAGTCAATCGTCCTAGAGGTTATCTATTAGCAGACTAGCAGGTGGAATTTATAACATTTCGAGCCAATGTTAGGGGAAAAGTTGAAGTAAAGTAAGTTCTCCTGTAATATTCACTCTCTTTCAAATCTTCCACTCTGGTAGGTGACAGAAACATTGGGATGTGGATCTTTTTGCCCAGTATCCATGTGCCAATGCCCTGTTTTAGATGCTATATAGTTATGCTACTGACTCTTCCCTGGATGTCCTGACTGTCTCATGTATCCTACTTGCTCTTATCTAGATGTCATGACTCCCTCCATGTCTCTTAAGTGATGGTAGCTCACTCTTCACACCTACTGTGTGCATGGTGGGCACTATCCTTGCTCCTAAAAACCATATCTCCTCTCATTAGCACCCTAATGTCCATGGTACATTGGCTATCAATCAATGCTTTGTCTATGAATACTTTGATTAAGCATCAAGGAGATAGGAGGCTTGGCACATAATAGAATCTCAATAAATACTTGCTAAATAAATAAGTAATGAGAATTCATGGAGAATCATCGATAAGGAGATAACCATGATTTAAGAAAAATCTTTAATATTAATCTGGCAACTCTGTATAACAATTATTTGTATAACAACTCTGTATAACAGCATCTGTAGAGATGCCAGTCATTGAGCAAGAATTCAGACAAGATATAATCTTGTAAAATTAGAAATTAGGAATGCAGAAAGGTTTTGAAGTAAGATATAATGCAAGTATAACAAAAATTTCCAACTTTGAAATTAAGAATACAGGAAGATCAACAGTAAAAAATAATTGAAAATTTGAGCCTGGAGACTAAAGAAATCATGCAATCACTAACAGAAATAGGGACTGTGTGAAGATGACTGGACGTGAAGAAAACTGAGTATAAAGTGTTGATGAATTAACCAGCAGAAAGGGAGAGCATCCCACCGGAATCCCAGGAGAGAGGCAGAATCTGAACAGAGAGTTAAAGGACACGTATCCCATGAAATTGTGTGGGATATCCAACGGCCAGAGAGCAGCAAGAGAAATGAACAAAGGATAAATCTACATTGTGTCATCTCTGTGGAAGAGGACAAAATACTCAAGAAATGAGCCAGAGAGCTATATGTTTAATTTTCATCATTTCTTGATCTCGTTAAATGATAATCTGCTCAGACAGTTTTAGAAGGTTAGGAAATGACTGTACATTTACGTTGGCTTGCATTCATATTAGCAATTTTCTTCTGTGTAGGCTATTGATTCTAGGAGTTGGATTTTGCCCTCTTCTTTTGGAGTATACCATGGTGAAAATAAATCAAAACAGTTACATGTGGGAACTTTCTCCTCATTTATACTTCCTTGCTCCTGGACAACAACGACGTGATCCTCTCTCTCAATTATTAATCATCAATAAAACAGGTAATAATGTGGTGAATACTCCATTTCCAAATACATTCCCTATTCGGAGCATTACTTAAAAAACATAATCATGAGAGAGAAAAATGAGCTTTTGACTTCAGTGTGTGTTAAAAACAATTTATGAGGTTTGGAGACAATGAATATAAGCCCCAAACAGAGCAGGAGCTAGGAAAGAATTTGCCAAGGAGAAAGAAATGATCTGGCGGCAGTTTGCAAAATGAGTTTGTATCAAAAAACATTTTTACAGCTTGAGACATAATTCACTTGTCACACAATTTATTCATTTAAAGTGTATAATTCAATGGTTTTTAGTATATTCACAGAATTGTGTAACCCTCACCACAATTCAATTTATAATATTTTTATCTCAACAAGAAACCCCATACTCATTAGTAGTCACTTCCACTCAATCTGCCCCCAGCTCTGGGCAAACATAAATTTACTGTCTGTCTATGGATTTGCTACTCTGGACATTCGCATAAGTAGAATCATACAATATTTGATCTTTGTGACTGACTTCTTTCACTTAGCATGATGTTTTTAAGGTTCATCTATGGTGTAGCATGTATCAATATTTCATTTTTTTAATTGTCGAATATTCTACTGTATGGATATACCACATTTTGTTTATTATTCATCAGAAGATAGATATTTTGTTTTTTCCCAATAATTGGCTATTATGAATAATGCTGCTATAAATGTCCATGTGCAAGTTTTTGTGTGAACATATGTTTTTCATTTCTTTGGGTTATAAACCTAGGAGTAGAATTGTTGGGTCATATGGTGACTAACCATGTGAGGAACTGACAAACTCTTTTTTAAAGTGACTGCACCAATTTACTTTTACACTAGCAATTTGTGAGGGTTCTAATTCCTACACATCTTTACCAACACTTGTTATTTTTCTGTCTCTTTTATCATACCCATCCTAGTGTGTGTCAGGTAGTATCTTGTGGTTTAATTTGCATTTTGCTAATGGCTAATGATGTTGAGCATCTTTGCATATGCTTGCTGACCAGTTGTATATCTATCTTCTTTGGAGAAGGGTCCTTTTTTTCCCCCATTTAAAAAGTGTGTTGTATGTGTTTTTTATTGAGTTCTAAGTGTTCTTCATACATTCTGGATACATGTCTCTTATCAGATACAATAGATTCTCATTATTCACAGATTATATATCTGCAAACTTGTCTACTCAGTAAAATATATTTGTAACCCCAAAACCAATACTCATGGCATTTTCATGCTCATTCATAGACATGTTCAGAAAAGTGAAAATTTTGCCACCTGATGCACACATTTCCAGCTGAGGTAGAACAAGGCGATACTCTGCCTTCTTGTTTCATTGCTCACACTGTAAACAAATATCCTTTCTGTAGTCTATTTGGTGCCACATTTTTCTGCTTTTTATTGGTGATTTTGCTGTCTAAAATGGCCCCCAACTAGGTTGATCTCCATAATATATAAAGAACTCACACAACTGAACAACAAAAAAACAAACAACCCGATCAAAAAATGGGCAGAGGAAATGAACAGACACTTCTCCAAAGAAGATATACAGATGGCCAATAGGCACAAGAAAAGATGTTCAACATCACTAATCATCAGGGAAATGCAAATCAAAACAACATTAAGATATCACCTCACGCCCGTTAGAATGGCTATAATCACCAAGACAAAAAACAACAAATGTTGGAGAGGATGTGGAGAAACAGGAACCCTCATACACAGCTAGTAGGAATGCAAACTGGTGCAGCCTCTATGGAAAACGGTATGGAGATTCCTCAAAGAATTAAAAATAGAGATGCCCTGTGATCCAGCCATCCCACTACTGGGAATCTATCCAACGAACCTGAAATCAACAATCCAAAGAGGCTTATGCACCCCTATGTTCATTGCAGCATTATTCACTATAGCCAAGAAGTGGAAGCAACCTAAGTGTCCCTCGACTGATGATTGGATCAAGAAAATGTGCTATATATATACAATGGAATACTACTCAGCCATAAAAAAAGACAAAATCGTCCCATTTGCAACAACATGGATGGGCCTGGAGGGTATTATGTTAAGTGAAGTAAGCCAGAAAGAGAAAGACAGACACTGTATGATCTCACTCATATGTGGAATATGAACAAACACATGGACAGAGAAAACTGTATTGTGGTTACCAGGGGCATTGGGGGTGGGGGTTGGGCACAAGGAGTGAAGGGAGACATATATGTGGTGATGGACAAACAAAAATGTACAACCCAAAATTTCACAATGTTAAAAACTATTAAAGCATCAATAAAAAAAAAATGGCCCCCAACTATAGTTCTGAAGTGCTATCCAGTGTTTCTGAGTCAAGAAGGCTGTGATGTACCTTATAGAGAAAATATGTGTGTTAGATAAGCTTCGTTCAGGCATGAGTTATAGTGCTGTTGGCTGTGAGATCAATGTTAATGAGTCAACTATATATGTATATAAACATACGTAAAATAAGGCAATGTATTGATTGGTCAAAGAAACCGTTGTAACCAGAGGCTCAGAGGAACGTAACCCTGGGTTTCCCCAAAGAGCAATGGCACAACATTCAGTAATTCAGTGTTTGTGGTGACTTTATAGAACATCACTACCATGAATAATAAGAATCAACTGTAAATGTTTTGCATATATTTCATCTCATCCTGTAGATTGTCTTTTTACTTTCTCATTGGCGTCCTTTGAAACATAATGTTTTAATTTTTATGAAGTCTGACATATTTTTTTTCCTTGCTTGTGCTTTTGGTGTCGTAATTAGGTTAGGCTTTGCCTAACCCAAGATCACAAAGATTTACTCCTGTATTTTCTTCTAAGGGTTTTATACTTTTAGTTCTCACATTTAGGTCTGTGATCCATTTTGAGTTAATTTTTGTGTATGGTGTGAGGAAGGGATCCAACTTCAATGGAAATTCAGTTATCTTCCTGGGAGGGGCAGGCCACCAACCTTTCTTATTATCCCCAGCTCCATGTTGCAGAAACTCAATACCAGACAAGAGTGGCTGAGAGGTCTGGCATTCTCTTCTTCCATCTATCCCCTACTCATAAGGTGGAAGCTGTATCCTAGGAACAAGAGGCCAAAAATAGTGTGGGCCAATCATCCTTGCCCCAGTTCCTCCCAAGAAGATATTCTAGTCCTAGACTGGGCTTGAGGGGGAAGGATGCCTGAGCTCCTGGCTACACTCATTCAGAGTGGAGCTTCTGTCATGCTAATTGAGGAGGGTGAGTGAAAGTATAGGTTTTTGGCTCAAATGCCACAGTTTCTAAGTCTTCTTACCCAGATTTAATAGATTTTCTTAAATAAATGGGGGGTTTTTTCATGTTCTTTATGCCCTTAAGAAAATCAAGAGATTTTAACTTGTTGGTTTTTTTAGTAATTTTCACAAGTTGTGATTGTTTTTCTGGGAAGAAGGTCCACAGAGCACTTCACAAAGCCGTTCAACAAGTTGTCTTTCTGTATCAAGAAGCATTTTGAAAATCAATTAATAATCTAGCAGTGGTGAAATGAGATTTAGCAAATTTGATGGTTAATTAGTAGAAATTATCTGTGTCATTAAAACTTTATTGGTTATGGCCATTCATTGCAAGATCCAAGGGAAAAAAATCGATTCCAAATGCCATATGGTGCTAAAAACGACTTTCACATTAGCAGTAATCATAAGCAAATAAACATATTACAAAGTAAACTCCATGAGAAGTGAAGAGATTTTTAATTCAGAGTGGCAAACAGGTTATCAGGTGGAAAAATATCCTGACAGTCCATATTACAGTATCACATAATGACATTAATTATAATTTCACTGCCCAACTTGACATCATCGATTTTCTTAGTTTTGTGATACCTGATATATTTAACTGCAAATTAGGAGCAAGCATTGATAACTTTATACATCCTGTGGAGCATCAGAACATAGCTTTGGAAGTGGATGCATTTGGAACTAGAAATGGCACTGATGACCCATCTTACAATGGAGCTATCACAGAGTCTGGTAATGGAAAGGTATGCTGGTCTCTATTTAATAATTTTTCCCAAAGGTGTGGAAAGCTAATATAATATCAATATATTCAGGTCTCCAATTTAGGAAACAAAATGAAAAACAAATACTGCTTTCATTTATTACTTAGTGAATTGTAGACATTACTACGATAAATAATTCATATATCAACCACTGTCTACCAAAACAAATGCTGTGTATTAGCAAAATAAGTACTATACAATACCCACTGTCAAGTGCATATTTAAGTCCAAAGAATTCATATTTCCTCTCAAGGATTTTATAATACATATATTCTAAAACTTCTATTTTATTCTTAAACAATAATAATACTTGATTCTAGCCTAAAGCCAGGCATCTGGTATCCTGAAAATTAGATACAAGCTATATACGTATTTTGTTTTACTTACACAGTGTTTGGTTTTTGTTTTGATTATTTGACACCATTTTAAAAACATGATTTTTTAATTAAAATATTGAATTTTGACCTCTATAGAAAAAAATTGAAGATCATTGAGAATTTATAACCTTACTTTTTGTATTTTAGAATTACAGCTTTTCATTAGCATGCAATACCAAAAGACTGAATTCCTTTCCAGTTCTTATGGATATTGTTAGTAATGCGCTACTTGGAATGGTTAATGCATCAGCACATATCCAAACTGACAGAAGTACATTTTTGGGGCTAAGTACAGGATCTTGTAGACTCTCTTCCATCAGGAATCTCCCAGGCGCTCTTTTAAGTGTTGAAATCTTATTCTAATTAGTAAACCACTGTATAATAAATTAGCATTTGGATTCATGCTAGCTCTGTGGTTTTGTAAAATCAATCCACTTTTCAGAGTTTCAATTTCTTTAATGTAAAATAAAACTGACAAAATATTTTTCAAAGACAATGTGAGGTAGTGAAAGTGAAATCCTACAGTGCTATCACTAGTGTCAAAATAATGAAAGAAAGAGGGGAAGAACCAAAAAAAGAAAGAAAGAGAGAAAGAAATAGAAGCCATATTATTATTACTTTTAGAAATGCTACAAAAGAAAAAAATTTAGGACAAAGTTCAGGCTGGAACTGCAGATTGGTTACATTAGAATTACTCTAGTTCCTTGTCAAAAATATTAATTCCTTGGGCCTACCCCAGGCCTACCAAACTGGCTTTTCCATACATGGAGCAAAAAAATCTTATTTCTTAAAAATGGCCCAGGTTATTGGAATGTGTACAGCACTTTAAGTTTAGAAACCAGGATACCTATCAGAGTTTGTAATTATTCCTTTTTGATTATTTCCTAAACATATTTCTCCATCTTAGAGAGTTCTTTGAGCACAGAGACCATGTATTTTTAATGCCACGTAGTGCCCTGTACCTAGAATAGGGCCTGACACATAATAAGCACTAAATGACTTATTTGTTAAATCCATAAATGAATGTCAGAGGTCAATAAATTATCTATATCCCACTCAACTCTAGGGTTTTGTGATAATATATATTGCTAATAACTGTTTACCCCAGGGCACATAAAATGGACCAGGTACCCATCATTATTTTCATATGCTCCAGCAGGAGCTTGCCTTACCTTCTTGTTACATACCTCTTTGTGTGCTCAGGAAATAAAAATTCCTTTCAGTCAGGGTGTGTAAGAAACTTAATCATTAAAGCAAAAAGTTTTAGTCATCCATCAAGTATTAATTAATTTCAGAATATGTGCTCTGGTTCATTTAATTAACCTCCTGTATAACTGTGAATGTCTTTTCAATTTGCTGGTTTCTGAGGGCAGGATACAATCATTGAGCAAATTGCCTTGGGCTTCCATCTATGAAAACTTCCTGTTTCAGCTAGGCTGAGTCTGACACCAACCAGCTCAGTTGACCTGGTATTTATGTGCCCAGCATCTAACTTTAACTAATCTCCGGCAACTCATTTTATACTCTATTCTAATTTACCTACTCATTGCTCAAGTAAGAGATTTCTGTAGTTTCAGACCTTGCTTCTGATCTGCCCCAAGTCAATGAATTTGCCTCTGAGTACTGAACCTACCTAGCACACAGGATGTTCTGGAAAGATTCTGATAATAAGCTTAAATCTCACCTTTCTGTGGTTAGCAAGTGTCTCTCTGATGGCCAGTCTGGCTCTGGTTATGACTTTTTTCCAGTAATGTGCTTGATGAAATAACAACTATGTGTATCATGAAAGCAACATGGGGACTGCTTTCAAGACAGTTTGTAAATCTTCTATCCTTAAAGATTGTTACAAACAGGAGCAACAAGTATAACTAAGGGCACAGGTTTTCCTTGGAGATTTCACTTCTCCTTCTAGCACTTCTTCTTTACTTTTGACTCCTCATCTAATATTTATCTGGTTTCATGGTGTACCTAAGAAAAAATTTATTATCACTGTGCCCAAAAAAACATCTGATATGATTTTTGAGTCAAGATATCACATATGAAATAATTAAAGATCAGTTAGGAAATTGAATGTTTCAACTGTGAATTGTCATTATTTATTATTTAGCATCAGAATAAATTTTAGAATCATAAGGTCAGAAAATGGAAAATATTATTCTTATTACTTTCCAACTGTGTAATATTAGCAATTCATTCACCTTCTTGAATCATTTTTCTTATCCATAAATTTGAATATAAACCCAAGAGCCAAGCTTCAAAACTGGTTGGATAATGAAAGAGTTTGGGAACCTCAAAAGGGACCAAAGGCAGGATTATAAATAATCGCTTGTATATTTTAAAAAATGTGTTCCAGAAAATGAATTTTGAATTTGTTCATTCAGCTCATTCTGCTCTTTGCATTTTCAGGAGGACCAGGGCAACCCATTTGAATTCCTATGACATTCTATGTTCCGGTTGGTTTTGTCATCCTGTTGTGCTCCTTGTATTGCCATGAGCAGCATTGACGATTATAAGGTAATAATGAGCAGCTGAAACTTTTGTTACCTTGGATAATTAGAAGCTGAAGATAATATAGTTACAGGATTTTTCATGAGGCTATTTATACATGTTTAATCGAGCAGCCAATTCAGACATACATCCTAAGTTATAAGAATAAAAGGAAGTTTTATAAGTGGAGATCTAAATGTATAGGTAAATAAATAGATTACTGATAGAGAATGATTCCAAAATTTATATGGATATGTAAAGAACCTAGAATAAACAAAATAACTTTGAAAAAGAAAAACAAAATTAGAAGACATGCTTCTGACTTCAAAGCTTACTACAAAGTTATAGTAACTAAGAATGTGTTATATTAATTAATGATAATCATATAGATGTATGAAATATATAAATATTCATATATAGATATATGAAATGGAATAGACATTTCAGATATAAATCCACACATACATCATCAATTGATTTTCAAGTAAACTACCAGGGAATTCAAGGGGTAAGGTTAGTCTTTTCAGCAAATTGTACTAAAACAACTTGATATTGCTATGAAAAAAAATGTTCTCAACACTCACTTCACACCATACACAAAATTACTTTGAAATGAATCATAGATCTTGTGGTAGGCAAATATTTCTTAGATGGGACAGAAGAAGCATATATTATAAAAGAAAATGATACCAAAGTTCATCGAAGTTAAAACCTTTTGCTCTTTGTAAAACACCAATAAGAAAACACACCAACAAGAAAATAAAGAGCTACAAGCTGGGAGAAAAACATTCACAATACATATATATTTAACAAAAGATTTGTATCAAGAGTATAAATAATTCCTACACCTCAGTAATATAAGATAGTCTAATTTTAAAGATGGGCAAAATATTTGAACAGATACTTCGCCAAAGAAATTATACAGATGGAAAGATGGCTAATATCATGAGTAATCCAGAAAGTAACCCCAATGAGATACCACCAAATAAAATGAATAATGTTAAAATGACTGACAATATCAAGAGTTTGTGAGGATGTGGAATAACTGGAATTCTCATGCATTGCTGGTGGGAATGTAAATTGTACAATCACTTTGTGAAACAATTTGGCTCTTTCTTATCAAGTTAAAATTACATTTATTGTATAACTCAGCAATTCCTCAGCAATAGATACTCCTAAGTATTTATCCAAGAGAAAACATCTTTTCACATACCGACTTGTACATTAATGTTCTTAGCAGCTCTATTCATAATAGCCAAACCTGAAACAAGTCAAATGTCCAACAAGCTGTGAATTGATAAACAAATTCTACTATAGCCATACAGTAGAATACTACTCAGCAATACAAAAGAAGGAACAACTAATAAATGCATCCACATGGATGAGACTCACAACCGTTACACTGTGAGAATGAAGACAGACACAAAAGAGTAAATACTGAATGTTTTCATTTATGTGAAATTCTGAGAAAGGTAAAACTAATCCATAGTGACAGAAAACAGACCTGTAGTTTCTTGTAACCAGCAATAAAGGCTGTTGACTGCAAAGAAGCATGGGAAATTTTGGGGGGTGATGGAAATGTTCTATATCTTGATTATGATTGTGATACAGGAATATACACATTTGTTGAACTTCATGCAACTGTATACTTAATATGGTCACTTTTTATGGTTTGAAAATTATATTTCAAAAAAGTTACTTAAAAAGAGGTTGTTGAAATAAAAGGAAATTTTGAAAATGTGAAAACTTGGAGAGATAAAAAGAAAATTTCAGTGTTTAACTGACAATCTGTTTATAAATTTTCATTCACAGACATTCTTTCATTAATCTAAATGAATCTTTAATGTGTCTACAAATTATTGGAGCATCTTGTTAAAATGAAGATTCTGATTCAGTAGTTCTGGAGTAGAGAAATTTTGAGTGGTAATCATAGGGTGCTGAATTTATATGACTAATCAATGCAGGCCAACTTGCATTAGCTTTACTTACAAATTTCAATAGAATATCCGTCAACGGCTCCATTTTTGTAACTTTATTACACAAAATCCATGAAACCTTGCTTAGGCATTTCTGTTTACTCAGTACCATCTTCATCTGTGTCACTTCTTTCCTTTCTAAAGTAATTCTGTTGCCCAAGGGAAGAGAGTCCCATCCATGTAACCTTCCCTTTCTAGTGTAGAACCTCCAGGAATCTTGGGAAATGCTGTTTACTGGCCTGATGTAACTGTCAGTCACTCTGGCAGTAGCATAGTCCAAACTTGAAAACTTCTCCCCTAGGAGACATGAACACGTCCTTTCTTTGGCCTGTGGGATGCCACAATTTCATCACATCTCTCCTAACACTTTGGCCTAACACTGTCTCTCTGTCTATCTCCTTTGGAGTTTCTTACTCCTCGATATCATCTCTAAATTTTGAGAAATTCTCAGGTCTCAACCCTTGGCTATCTTTTCATGTGAGATGTCATTCTCTCCTACGCAAGCTCATCTAACCCTAGGACTTCATAATCCCCTCTACCTACTGGTCACTCATGGATTTGACTGTACCCCAGGTCTCTAATTTCCAGTTTCACCTCCCATGCTGATCCAAACTCCCTTCTCAGTATTTCTACTGGTGGCATCACAGATTCTCAAAGTGCATGCTTCCAAAACTGAAGCGTGTATAATATTCTTAAATGTGTTCCCCCTTTCATATTTTCTGTCTCCATAAGTGGCAGTACTGTGTACTCAATTATCCCGTCAGTCACCTAAAACCATCCTGTAATCCTCTCATAGCTTCACTCACATATCGAGTCAATTACCAAATCCTTGTCAGTTGATCTGAATGGACCTGTGTTCGAATATTTTGATATGAATCCCTAGGTCAAATTATGTCTCAGACATGAGCATCATTTAGCTAATCAGAGACCATCAACAAATGAATTTAAGCCTGTTTTAAAAGAAAAAATACATTCAGAATTATTAGGATGGTTTAATGTGTAATTTGTGCCAAAAATTGCATCATTTGATAAGTCGTTTTAAAATATATAATTTAGTATGTTTATACAGAGAATGGCAAGCAATACAAAATATATTTATATTTATGGATGTATTTATCTATATGTACATATACATAAATATTTGGATGGGTAATAAATATTTGAATACATACTATGGCAAAACTACCCTAACACATCATTTGTTTAGATTAAAAGGATAAAGCTATTTGATACATACACAGAGAGAGGGAAAGAGAGAGGGAGAGAGAGACCTTCATGTTGAGTCGAAGTACAATCACTCTGATGGGAAGTTAGCTGCTTAGATAAGTGTTGACCATTAACAAATAGACGGCCAGTTATTTCTCCAGCAAAAATGGGTTTATTTGGGATCAGCAAAGAATTGCAATTCAGGCTCTGCAACCATGGCAAGTCTCTAGCAGCAGGGGGAGGACACACTCTTTTATAGAGGGGAAGAGGAAGTTGGGAGGGTTATTGTAAACAAAGAGTCCATTGGAGAAGACTGGAAGTTCAATGTGTAGTGGCTTTTCATTGGTTGAGTTGTGACAGCCTCTCATTGGCTGAGCTTCTAGCTGGTCAAGAAGAGGAAGTCTTTTTCCTTCCTGTTGGGCTCTGCCAGCAAGGTAGGGATGAAAGAGCCCCTTTCTGGCCTCCCAACTCCATTTTAATAAGGTTTCTGTTTATTAATTTCCACAATAGATAACTTCTCCCACCACACGCCCCATAACTCATTAATCACTGTTTTGTCACTGCAATATTGTTACCTTGATTATTCTGAAGTCTTCTTTCACATATTTCTACCAGGTGTGTGATGAACAGCAATGTAATTAATTAAATCAGCAAAGTGATCATTTACAATTGTAACTCTCCATATCCCTTGGTCTAGATTAACATTTGTAGCCATGATGCAAAATTATCAGAAATGAAGATTGTTTGAATATTTTCTTATATAATTCTCATTTTCTTAAACCTCAAATTGAAATACCACTTTGTATCTTTGCTGTCTCCTAATCAGAGCAAAGCTTGGTCCCAGCTATGGATTTCGGGGCTCTTCTCTTCTGCTTACTGGTTTGGACAGGCGCTGGTGGATGTTCCAATGTACTCCTTGATCTTCCTTTTTATGTATCTAATGGACTACGCTTTAAACCTCCAAGACACTGTATTTAAAATTGTAAATCAGATTATACAAGTAAGTGACAATATTCATAGAACAAACATCATTGTATGATTTAATTAGAAAATTTGAAGATGCAAATTGTTTTCATTGATATTCACATTGCCATAAATTAAATAACTATAAAACCCTGTGCTATGACTATGTTTTGGATCCTAAATGTTATCCTAGATTGCATCTGTCTTTAATTAAACTTAGCATTCCTGTTGATTTCAGGTCCCATGTGCTGTTGGTTATGCCACATCACTTGTCTTCTTGACATACATGATTTCGTTCATTTTCCGCAAGGGGAGAAAAAATAGTGGCATTTGGTCTTTTTGCTTCTGTATTGTAAGTGTGTTTCTTGTGACTATTTATTTTGTATATTTGATATACAATTCTGACCTAATACTTTAAAATTTGCACTTGGTAGACTGATAAATTAATATTACGGTCTAAAATATTTTAAGTTTTCCTTATGTACAGATCCTTTTCAAAATCTGCATCTTTTTCTCTTCCTATTTCTACCCTTGTCTTTCTTTAAACGTAGCCAAATTGTTTCTAAAAGTATAAAATATTTAGTAGAAGAAAACCTGGAAACCATCTGTATCTTCTTTTTACTGAAAAAGAAATAAGCCCAAAGAATTCCACAAAGTTATACAAGGTTATAAATACTGTCACTAGCATAGTTAAAACTAGAAACTACTTCCTCAAACTCTCTCCTGAGAATTAATTCCATAAAGCAACACTTATTTTATCTAAATTAGGAGGGTAAATACATATGATTTATGAGTATCTATTCTAATTTCCTGTCATTTCAGGATGCCAAAAAATAATTAATTCATCAAACATTTGTTGGCTTCCAACAATGTGTCACCAACTAAGACTGATAATGGATTAAAAATAGACAGTTCCAACCTTGAAAGAGCTCTCAGAGGGTAAACGAATGAGTAAGCAGATGCTTATTAAAACAGAGTGATAAGGAAAAGATTATGGACGTATCATCCATCTTTAAAAGTCTGTTGTACAACTGAGTAATAAAGAGATCTATGAAAACCAGAGAGGGGAGAGATTAGTTCATGAAAATGAGAGCAGAGATTTCCTTTAGGAATTGACACCTGAAGAAGAGTAAGATTTCAACAGCTAAAGAATAATGATGCAAACAGAAAATAATGAGTAAACAGAAACCCAGAGGGAAGAAAGTCCAGACTTATCTTAGGAACTGGTAATAATCTGGTGTGGATATTGATCAAAAACAAGGTACAGCCTGGACTTGGTCCTAGTTATGGTGAAAATAATGGTTGGAATCATGGCTAGCCTTCAGTGATGTGCTCAAGAATTTATTCTCCAGCCTGTGGGAAGCCATGGGCGCTCATAGGTCAGAAAAGAGACATGATCCGAGATATACCTTTAGGAAAAATATTCTGAAAGCTATCAAAGTGATGGTTTGTAATACAGAGAAACCAGAAGTACAAAAACTTTTAGGAAGTCATTGCAATGGTTTAGAAGAAAAGTCTGAGAGTTTCAGGTGTACTGATAGCTTTCTCTTATCCCGGAATTTTGTGTTTTAGTCCTTCTCCGTAAGCCACTCCAGATTGTTAAATGCTTATATTTCTCCATTGATACAGTTAACAAAAATATACTTTCATTGTTGTTGTTATTTTATTCCTACTAGATATCAGTTTCCACTTTTCCCTATGATTATTGCTTATCTATTATTCTGAATTTTACCTCCAAAAACAATACACACCACCTTTTTTCCTTTCCTATAATTAAAATATTCTATATATCAGATCCTATATTTATCCAGTGATGTCTCATTCATGATACTCCAGGTCAAAGGAATTTGGCTAAGTCACTAAAAGAATACGTCAACGGAGATATGCTGATTTCAACTTAGTTTTGAGATTGGAATTGAAATTAGGAATATCTCCAAGATGAGCCTTCTCAATTTGGAGCATATATTGAAATGAAGAGTGGCTAACATACATATTTGTATTTTCTTCAGATCACCATCTTCTCTGTGGTTGGATTTCTGTTGGATAGCTATGGACATGGCATTGTATGGCATTACCTTTTTAATATCACAAGCCACATTAATTGGCTGTGTGTTCTTATCTTTTCACGTAAGTGATGCCGCCATCCGTCCCAGTGTCCTGGACCTCGTGACCAATTGTGAAAGTTTTGCCTAGGTTTGGGGCTCTACGACATGTTGAATATGCATGACATTTGACGATTTCTACTTCATAGATTCCAGTTGAATTTCTCCCAGATAGGACAGTGTGTTCTGGCTGAACTGTAACAGAGAACTTGGCCCTGGTTAATGTGTGGGGAGGAAAGGTCACGGGTTGTGGGAAATAGAGCAGCCTTTATACTCATTCTAAGCCTTAGACAGTCCTGGGCATGCTCAACTTTAGGAGGAGGCAAATGAAATGTCCCTAATCTATGGGATTTCAAGATTCTAGAGAAGTACTCAATATGAATAAAATCCCTTTTTTTCTTGCTGACTGATACCTATACTTCCACAAAAGGAAGGAAGGTACAGAACATGAGTGAAGAGGTATCCATGGGAAGGGAAAAATGGGAAGGGGCCTTATGAAAGGACCAATGGGCACAGGAAGGTGTGTGAAGCTCTGTGTGATAAGGATAAACCCTGTCCCTCTTTCATTATTTGGGGAGACTAGCACAGATCCCCCAGATTCTCTCACCAGGTGAGGAATAATTGCTAAATTCTATTGCTTCAAATAAAAGCACAGTAATTCATAGACTTTGGGAGGAAGGCAGCTCCTCACTATACATTTTGGTACAGATACTTACCTGATTCGTTAGTGCCCTTGAGTTCCCTGTGTACAGCAGAGCTGAGCTCTGCTTGGTCTTTTTGTGCCATCCTCTCACCTTCTGGCACTATATCAGACAATGCTCCACTGCTCTTCATGGGGTTTTCATGGCCACTTTTTTCAGAAATGGGTGGCCAGGTCCTTCTTCCTAGTCTATCTTAGTCTGAAAGCTCTGCTGAAACCTGTCCACCATGGGTGACCCTGCTGGTATTTGAAATACTGGTGGCATAGCTTTCAGCAGCACAGCAACACGCAGCTGCCAACAGAGAAACAGGTGGTGTGGTTCCCCTCCCGGGAATCAAACCCAGGCCACAGGGAGGAGAGCACTGAATCTTAACCACTGGACCACCAGGGCTGGCTACTTAACTGATACTCATGAAACCGGTGAAATCGGGGACATGTTAGTAGGGCTGTTGGATGGCCCAATTCGCATTTATATGGATGAAATTCACAAAACAAAATAACTTCCTATTTAACCATTGTCTTTCCTTTTGCAGTATTTTATGCTTTATTTCTTTAATGAAGAACCAAGAGGCGTAGAGCTCTTTCTGGTATTCCTAATTGTAAGAATATCCTCTTTAAAAATTATGTCTTTTACTATACTAAACCATTTTAATTCCTACACATGGTGAAACTTTTTATTAAGGTGGATATAGAGATACCTGTAGCCCATGGAGATAAAATATTTGTAAAATATGGAACAAATCTTTATATAAAGATCTACTGACCATCTACTAACCATACTTCCTAAACTTTAAGAACATTGTCAAATATTAGAGGAAATGCCAAAAAGTAATGGTATCACATAATCATATTTGTTTCCAATGTTGCTGTAAATAAGATTTAAAATGAATTTGATAGTTTCATAATTTCACAAATAGATTATTAGAAATTTGTAATGATTTTGCCAAATGTATCTTTTGTAGAAGTCCAATTATTCCTCATTTACTTCTGATGTTAAAACAGTTTTCTTTTACTGTTTCTAATTGTGCATCTCTTTCTTTATTCCTAGCCTTTCCTTCATTTTATCATCTTTCTTTTTATTCTTCGAGGGCTGGAATGGAAGTTTGGAAAGAAATCAATGAGAAAGGATCCCTTCTTTAGGTTAGGAGAAGTCAAATTGGATTCTTTTATTTCAGTGAACAATATTTTAAAATATTTTTTCATGCATAAACTAATCCATTGATGAAGAGGTGACACATGCTAGGGGTAGGAACAATGTGCCAATAGAAATAATAGAAATCTAGATACCTAAATCAAAGAAGATTGTATTCTAGTGGAGGAAACAGATATGAAATATCGAATATTAAGGGCTCTATCTGTCACCATGCAGTGGAGAAATGGCTGGTTCAGTTTAAATAGCAATTTGAATAGACTGGCAGTTGAAGGAATGCTGCTGACCCAGGAAGGGAGAATAGAATGATCAATGGGCCAAAGACAGCAGTAACTGTGCTCTTTCCCTGTGGTAGTGAGAAGCCCAACTGATGGATCATAGACTGTTCAGTTATTAATGGGACTTAAAAGCTGAGACTTTTTTTGCACCATGCAAGGACACAGCCATAAGCATCTTATTCCCTCTGTGTCTCTCACACTACATCAGTTTCATCTTTACCTATTACAAATAGTTGGATGGGAGACTTCCAAGATGAAAGCAGACCTTTAAAAAATCTTTTAAGATCAGTATTGGGGATTAGGTTGAGAGAAGAGAGAATAGAATGAGATATATTCTGGGTATGAAGGACCAGGCTTAGAATGGAGAAGAAAGAGTGAATCTGACACATACTCCAAAGAAATGACCAGGCTTAATAATAGATCAAGCTTCTAACTTGTATTTTCTGAAACCATCCTGATTTCAAATATTCTGGCCTATTCTCTCCATGAAAATATAATAATGCCAACTTGTTGGTGTCAAAGCTAGGGTTCCCAGAAAATTACTTTGCTAAGCTATAATATAAAAATTCTTTGTCAGATAATAGGTACTAAGTTACCCTTTGATATTGACAAAAATAATGTTTCTATAGATAAGTAGAATGAAAGATATCTAAGAAGCAATGATCATTAAATATAGTAGTAGCCTTGACAGGAGCAAGAAGGTCGGGAAGGGAGGAGAGTTCACTGCACTGAAGGGAAATGACGGTAGTTCATTAATTACCCAATCTACTCAAGTATAAAATTTAAAGAATGCAAAATTCTTGATACAAGGACGAAAACACAAAACTAATTACTAATGGATGGTATTGACTCTAGAATTTCTCCAAGAAGTAGCGATGTGTGTCAAAATCCAGAAGAGCCAGACGGGGAGAATGAAGATGTTCAGATGGAAAGAGTGAGAACAGCAAATGCCTTGAATTCCACAAACTTGGACCAGGTAAAACACAAAGCAGTTATTTCATCAAATAACACAAATGTTTGTCAGTTAAAGTGGCCAGTCTACAAGTCTAATTCTCAAATGATTTTGAGCTTCTCTAATCCCTACAAATGAGGATTACTACTTTATTTCAGAAGGTAGCCATCATTTTTTGCATCTAAATGAGCAGATGAAAAGTCATGTTAACTCACTTTGTCTTTCTCAGCAAAAAAAAAAAGTGCAGTTGAAATCCAGGAAAGAATTTGTGAGTTTTAGAAACTGAGCAAAGCGATGCATATCACTGCTTCTTGGAGAAAGTGCACTGTATAAAATTCAGGGCAAAATCCAGGCCACGGTCTTTTTGTGTGTGTGTGTCCTTTGAGGATGATTCAGTGCTTCTCTGAGTCTTTTTGCTCCTGTTCTGAGAGACAGGCAGCTGCATAAAATAATGTGCTCCTGTGTCACTGCCTTTGTAGGGGAGGAAAATGACAGTCTCTTCTGTCCCAAAATAAGTGCTAGGATGGGAAAATGGCCAATGAGTGTGTTACCTGGTAGAAGGTCTTCTTTGATGCATGACTTCTGCAGTGAGGGGCCAACCCATTGGAAGGATACAGTTTTTTCAAAATTAAGGGAGAGAATTAAGGTCTGACATGATTGACTTGTCATTTACTGAAACCAGTCATTATTGCCAGCTGTCTACGTAAGGAGTACGCAGGGAAAAGGAAACGCTGCTTTTCCAAGAGGAAGAAGAAAATAGCCACAAGAAATGTCTCTTTCTGTGTTAGAAAAGTTTGGACGCCGTGGCTTTTCCACTGTTGGCGCAGGGCCTCCTTACAGCTTTATGGGTCTTGACGAGAACCATATGGTTCTGTACACCACTTCTTGGTTCACACACAGACCCATCAGCGGGGTGACCTTGACAGCTCCTTTTACATGTCTCATTTCTAAATGAAATTAATTAAATCACCCCATGATTAGCAGCATAGTCACATCTACATGGAAATCATAAGCTCTCTATTAAATGAACCATTGAAACCATGACATTTCTACTTAATGAACACGATTGATTTCCTAATGTGCATTATTTTTCACAAAAGAATGAACTGGGGATGTGCCAGCACATTCTTGAGGCTTGACCGGTAGATGTTAGATGACCTCACTTTGTGTCATTATCGCATAGTGCTTAGGATCACAGACACACTTGGCTTCCAAGAGTGGATTTGCCACTTCCCATGTGTGACCTTTGGTGACTAACCTCATCCCTGAGAGCTTCTGTCCCCAGATATGCAGGAAGGACTTATGATAACAACCTCTCATGGGGGCAGTGACAATTAAATGAGATAGTATATATATAGCACATAGCATAACACTTGTCACATAGGGACACTTCAGACTACGTTTTATTCTTAATTTTACTATTAAAATCAATTAATATTAAGTGTAACCATTTCTTTTTCAGGTGAGGTTTTAGGATTATTAGGACACAATGGAGCTGGTAAAAGTACATCCATTAAAGTGATAACTGGAGACACAAAACCAACTGCTGGACAGGTAGGTAAATTATGAGGAAAATATGTTGTCTAGTAGCACTCAAAATAAATTTATAAGACGTTAAAACTTTGTAAACAGCAAAATGCCATTTAATCATTAGATGATTGATGTGATTAATACAATAGAATAATCCATTCACAAATTATCACATTAATACACACAAAAATTAATCACTGGAAGGGATAATTATTCACGCCTTCAAAGGCATTTAGAAGAAATGTCCGATATCAGATCAGAACTCAATCATACAAATCCTGTTTAAAGTACCATAAAATACATGGATTTGCACTTTCAATGAGCATTGTCTTCCCGGTATGTAATGCTTTAATCTTGAATAAAAATGTTGAAGAAAAACTTTATTAAGCAATTATATTCATTGTCCTTTACAAAGTGCTTAGTTACTGGAACATATATTTTTGTACAAATATACTATTTCTTGGGAATATTTTCAAGGGATCGCTCGAAATCGAGCACCAGGGATATGAAATCAATTTGAATTGTCCATGCAATTCAACTGTATAAGGAAGTCACGCAAAGAGTAAAAGAGCTCAGATTTATCAAAGAGAGAGACCACATGAGGTAGAGAGAAAACATTATTTTCCCAAATTCTATGGCAGAAAATAGAAAACCTTAAGAATTCCTTTGGAAAGTATGTCCAGGGGAAGCGGAGAACAGAGTACAAGGCAGAGGTCTGTGGAACTACACCATGGGAAAGGGGTTGGTGGTCAAGCCTAGAAGGGAAAAGACTCAATGAGAGAGGAGAAAACAGATATTCACAGTGAGAGCAGGTGGTCCTAAAGGGGGCCTCTCAGGTGACGTTGGTGGCTCAGCTGACCCTAACTGGACCCCTCGGTTCAGCTGAGACCACTCTCCAACTCAGTCACCATCTGAACCCTTAATCAATATTTTATTTCTCATTGAGCCTGGGCAAAAAGGAGGTAACTGTTTATTGAGATATTAGAGAGAAATATTTCAAAAGGTAAGTAAGATCTGAACTATAAAGCCAACTAGTTGGGTGTCATGAAATCAGCTTTACTCAGATGAGCCAGTGTGATCTTTATAAACAATGTCATCGTCTGGCTTAAACATCTTCAACGACCTCTCACTGCACTATGGCTGGAAGGAAACCTGACTGATTTCCATGTCCCTTCTGTCGCATGTCTGTCCTTCTCCCTTGCTCTCCTCCAGGCCCCCTACCTTGGCCTCAGGTCTAAGAATACATCAAGCTTCATCCCTCCGCAGGGCTTTGCTCTGGCTCTTTGTTCTTTAGTCTGCCCCAAATTCCTTTCCTCTGGGCTTTTCCATGGCAGGCGCCTTCTCACTGGCTCTCCTGCAGAAGTCGCCCCTCCCAGACAGGCTTTCACCCCACCTAAAGTCACTTCCCCTGTTACTCTGCACCCCAGCCTCCTGAATACTTCCATTACAGCACAATTTATGATCGGTCTGCGTTCTATTTACTCATTTCTCTCTGTGTTTATTCCCTGATTCTCTTAGTAGAATGAAAACTCGAAGTAATAGGGGCGCTGGCTCTCCGGTTCCTCGTTGTATCCTCAGCAGGCAGCACAGCATTTGTCACATAGGCGGTTCTCAAAAAACGTTTGACCAGTGAGTGAAGTTAAATAGTGAGTAATTAAATTGATATACTTCTTTCTGACAGCGACGACAAAATTGGGTATAAACTGTTGGCCATGATGGCAAGACGCCGCATTTGTGAGAGAATTGATTTTTCAGCTTAGATTAGGTTGTGCACACGCTTGTTTTCAAGTATTTCCTCTCTGACAACCTTTCTGCAAAATGATTACAGATTATTAAACTCAATTAGGGCCTAGAGATTCTCTAGTTTTTCTAGGTTTATAAGGAGAAAGATGTCATCCAAATATGCAGGGGGGCAGGGAGAGCATAGCCCCTGAGAGTGACCCTTCCCTACAGGTGCGACTCAAAGGGAGCAGCGGAGGGGACGCCCTGGGGTTCCTGGGGTACTGTCCTCAGGGGAACGCGCTGTGGCCCAACCCAACGGTGAAGGAGCACCTGGAGGTGTTCGCCGCCGTGAAAGGGCTGAGCAAGGGGGACGCCGCGGATCACAGGTGCGCGGGGAGCCACCCTGTTCTCTACCTGAGTGGCCGGGGGACCAATGGGGTGACGACCTTCACGGGAAACTCAGGACTGGAGAGTCTAAGACCCAGACCACACTGGGTAGATTTGCAACTAGAAACCGATTTCCCCGGTTTCAAAGTGTTGGGGTTTTTTCCTCATATTAAATATGGAAACAAAAAATATTCATTGGTAAAATTTGTCAAAAATACTGAAATTTCAGTATAAAGTATCATGGGACAGCTATTTGGATATCATGGGGGCGGGGTGGGTAGGTGGGGTGGGGTCGGAGCAGCCAGTTTTTAGGCGGCCCGGCGTCTGTGTTCTGAACCCACTTCTGAGCTCTAATCCCCACGCTTGTCCTGCGGGGCCCCTTCTCCCGTCAACTTTCCTCGTTGTCAAGAAGCCTGTAACGCAGCGTGGCTTTGTCAGGTTGGTGGATGCGCTCGCGCTGCAGGACCAGCTGACGCTCCGGGTGAAGGCCTCATAGGAGGGAATGAAGAGGAAGGTAGGGGCGGGGCTCAGTGTCACTCTGCGCACCCCGCAGATCCGAGCCAGACGCGCTGTTCCTCCTCTTCCAGCTGCGCTTCGCGCTGAGCATCCTGGGAAACGCGTGGGTGGTGCTTCTGGACTAGCCGTCCACGGGGATGAACCCCGAGGGGCAGAAGCAAGTGTGGTGAGGGGCGCTACCCGGTCAGGGCCAGCATGGACACCTTGAGGGAAATCTGTGAATTGTTTTACTCTTGTAAAAATTGTCCCGTACACTATTTCTTCATGTGGGGAAAAAAAATCTCAGTATCATTAGTAAAACGAATACTTTGGAAAAAAAGAAAAAGTATTTCCCTGGTAATACTTCCTAACCATTTCTCATTAAAGGAAAAATAATCATTGTCAGGGCCCAAAATGTACTCACTCTGAGTATTGTAATTGCTTGACTGATCCTTTAGGTAGCTAGGGTGCAACTCTGGACCACAATTACCTAGCGTCCAATACTTCGGGCGAGAATGGTAATTCTCATCTGGTTGTAAAAGTGGGGGAAGAGGGAGGGTTCTGGATATTGTCATGTATGTTTATTGTTTATTTTCTTCCTACTAGGTTATGACAACTCTGTTGTTGAATTCTGTGTCATTCTTTTGCCCTTTACACAGTCTTTTATAAGCAGTCTCTTGCTCAGCATTTCTCTTTCAATACATCCTTGTAATAAACACAGTCATGCACCACACAATGACGTTTTGGTCAGTTATGGACCACGTATACAATGGTGATCCAATAAGATTAGTACCATATAGCCTAGGTGTGTACTAGGCTATACCACCTAGGTTTGTGTAAGTACACTCTATGATGTTTGCACAACAATGAAATTGCTTCTCAGAACATATCCCCAGCATTAAGTGATGCATGACTGTATTGTACTCTGTAAACTCCCCTCTTCCAATGCCTGACTTGTGTTTAACAGCTCTCACCTGGCTTGCCCTTCCTTATCCATCTGCCCTCTTGAGTCTTCCCTTGCTTAATCTCTTTTGGCTAATATTCACATTTATGCTAGTTAAAAATTCTTTTCTCTATCCATTTCTGACGAATTAGAAGACTTCCTAAATTGAAAATATTCTCTTGACAATTTAGGCAGGCGATCCTGGCCACCTTTAGAAACACGGAGAGGGGCGCCCTCCTGACCACTCATTACATGGCAGAGGCTGAGGCCGTGTGTGACCGGGTGGCCATCACGGTGTCCGGAAGGCTGAGGTGGGTGCCTGTCCAAGCTCACACTTGACCCCCAGGGGCACGGCTGGAAGAGTTGGTCTGTGGACGGAGAGATTACTGTGACCAGTTGGAACCACTGCCGCTGGGTCTCACAGCGAGACGCTTGAGACGAGGCCAGTTGCAAATCCAGTCTCAAACTGCATTCTACGTCTTTTCCTCTCTTGTGTTATGACCTCATCCGCCTCCTACCTCCAGATGTATCGGTTCCATCCAACACTTGAAAAGCAAATTTGGGAAGGAGTACCTGCTGGAGATGAAGGTGAAGACCCTGGAACAAGGGGAGGCCCTCCATAGAGAAATTCTACAGCTTTTCCCCCAGGCTGCTCGGCAGGAAGGGTAAAGAGGGTTGCTGGTTTTGATCTGATAACAAATGTCGGCTTTTCCCTGTCGGTTCCATTGATTTGTAGTCATTTGAGTCTGCATGTAGCACAAAAGGAAACCTAAAAGAAAGAAATGACTATTGGATACTGCGGGAAGTAAACTAGAGAGGAGAGAGCTGATGTAAAAGCTGATGTGGCACGTGTTGTGGTCCTACTGTGTGCCAGGTACTGTCTTGGTCTTGTGTTACCCTATTTTATCCTCACAAAGATCTCCAAAATGGATGCTGTTATTCCAGGAAAATGAGGTGATTTCTGAAAAGCATTTGAGAGTCTGGCTTTTACGAGGACCTTAATAAATGGAATTGATTTTTATCTTTAAGAATAGGAAATTGATAGGGCCGGCCCCGTGGCTTAGTGGTTAAGTGTGTGCACTCTGATGCTGGCGGCCGGCGTTCGGATCCCAGGTTCGGATCCCAGGTGTGTACTGATGCACCGCTTCTCAGGCCATGCTGAGGCCGTGTCCCGCATACAGCAGCTAGAAGGATGTGCAACTATGACATACAACTATCTACTGGGGCTTTGGGGGAAAAATAAAAATTAAAAAAAAAAAAAGAATAGGAAATTGATAGATTAGATCACATGATGGAGCTAACATGTGGCAGAACTAGGCTGTAAATATTATTATTTTACTTCAAATCTATTAATATTTCCAATTTTACATAGAGTCTGGTAATAGTAGAGTTCTCATGAAAGTAACACAGTAAATATCAAAGATTCACTTTAGGGTCATTTTAATACCTAGAATTTACTGCAGAAGACAGATGATTTATGAGTCAGGGGAGAAACAGATAGCAAAGAGAAATAAGTCATAATGATAAGGTGGGAAATATATTTCTACAGTGGAGTATAAACTTCCAAGCAACCCTGTAACTCAGTGTGTAGCCCATGACTGAATAGAAATATGTCATAAAAGCAGAGGAAATGAGCAAAATGGATGAGAATGATTGCCCCATAAATATATGACATAATATTTTATGAAATGAAATATAAATCTCCCTGATTTTCAAATGATGAAAAGACAACCATTTGAGAAACAAATTATTTTTAAAAATTATTGTTACAACCAAAAATTTCACAATGTTATACACTATTAAAACATCAATAAAAAAATTTTTTTTAAGTAAACAAAAAAACATTGTTCCTGAACGTTATCTGGTGCTGAATTCCTGGAGGTTTCTAGTCTCCTAATGAGAGACTTAATTATATCACCCTATATTAGAAAGCAGTTTGAGTAGAACGGGGAAAGGTGGGAGAGGTAAGATTCCCTGGAGAATAGATGTAGATTTCCACCTGAGTTGGGAAGCTTTAAGAAACTATATGGTGTCCCTGCCTGGCTGGAGGATGAAGTCGAGGAGCAGCTGTTCAGCTTAGAGAATAAGGTGGGAGGTGATTTTGGCAAATCTCGAAATTTCCTTTGCACTGCACCTGCTCATCTCCATCCAAGGAGCCGAAGACGCTAAACTGTCTGAGTCTTACTCTCCCGTCCCCCAGTCTCCTCGTCAACAGCCTCTTTTTCATTACTATGGATTCAGCCTACGTGGTTCACTTACACCAAGCCGACTCTTATTTACAGAAATAAGGACCAGAGAGATGTTTGCAGTCAGTTTACATCGGCCACAGGTGGCATCTGCCTCACTCTCCCCTGCTCTCCTCCCAGGTACTCATCTCTGATGGTCTATAAATTGCCAGTGAAAGATGTACGACCTTTGGCCCAAGCTTTCCTCAAATTAGAGAGGGGTAAGTGCCATAAGCTTTGAAATAACATCCTGGGAAGCAGATAACTCCAAATCATCAAATAATCCATCAGCATGATGAAAATGGAATGTGACACAGTGTGTTAAATTGAAACGTTAAATCTCAAATTGGATTTTAGAAGCACAAAATCAACGAGGTGGAGGGATTCTGGGGGGGGGGCGATGGGAGTGATTTTTCACTCTTTCTTTGTGGGGTTGTTCCATGTATTTTTGTGTGTATATATATATAGGTACAACCTAAGTCAAAACTCAGTTATATATGCATTTAAGGAGAATACTTTCTTTTGGAACTTTGATACATACATATTTAAAATTAGATTTCACGTGGACTTGCATATCGTTTTATTGCCTTAGGCTTTCGATTAAGAAATTGACCTCTTGTCTGGTCATTAAAACAGTCTTCTTGTGTCTGCTGCACTTTAAAACCTACCACCCTGCCTCTGTTATCACCGGGCTCATGTTTTCCCTGTCGTCAGAGGCCATTAACTCTGCTACTCTGAACTGTGCCAGCCAGGACTCCCTCTCTGTACTCTCTTATTGTCACTGCTCAGGGTTATCTTCACTTGATTTGCCACCTTTGCTGAGGAAGAGATTCGAGTCCCGTAGTTTCCAGAAGACTCTTGTTACTCCTGTTGATAGCATCCCTGGTGACAGTGACGCCTTTTCTTTCCATTCTCTGAGCTGAGCACCCCAGCATTCTGGGCCGTGTGGTCACTCAAGCACCCGGATTTGGCACTGCGGCCATTCCTGGCCTGGAACTGTTGGTGCATATTTCCAGTCCACTTGGCTCCTATCAGGGCTCTAACTACCCTTCACAGTCTATTTTGGTCAAGGAGAAGGGTTTTCAACCCGATTTGAGGCAAGCTGCAATGGTTTCTGGAAAGAGCCCCATGAGGCTATCTGCTCCCTAGAAAACCACAGACATCTTTCCCTATAATCTTCTGATTCTGATGCAACCCTTTCCAAAATGTGTCTTCCTGCCACCTCTTCCTGTGCTGAGTGTGCAAAAACACTGGCTCACCTGCAGGGAAGGAAGTCTTCTCAGCACCGTTTCCTCCCTTAAATAGAGATCTCAAAACCTGCACAACATCTGAGCAAAACACAAACACCTTTCTCCCCAAACCTAAGTGAATGCATCGGTGTGTTTTAACTGAATGCTGTACTCAAACCATGAACGATTATTCTCTTAACCTATTCATTTAAGATTTTTTAAAAACTGTTATTTGTACTATATGCTGACTTCTAAGACCATCTGGATATAAAAATATATGAACTCCTAATGCATGTCCATCTTTATGTAGTTAAACAGAGCTTCAACCTGGAGGAGTACAGCCTCTCACAGTCCACCCTGGAGCAGGTGGGTCAGTTTTAGTGATTTTATATCATCCACGGGATACAAATGTATAAATGTGCATACGCTTTGCACGCACTTGGAGCTCCAGGAGGCAGTGTGACCTCCTCTCCATTTCTTGCCCCTCTTTCAGGTTTTCCTGAAGCTCTCCAAGGAGCAGGAGCTGGAGCACTGTGACGAGGAACTTCCCGCCTCAGTGAAGTGGAAGCTCCTCCTGCAGGAAGAACCTTGAAGCCCCAAATACCCTGTGTTTCCAATCAAGCCTGTGGTTGTTTTTTAAGACATTTATTTTTATAGCATCACTGCCATATTTTTAGAAACTGTCAGTAAACACTGACATGGTCCTTCGTGTGGTGGAGAGGAGGAGCTGATCCTGGGCAAATGCAGTGACAGCATGTTCAGAGACACTCGACTGAGCCACCTCCCGGTCACAGCTTCTGTATCTCTGCACGTCACCCTGATTCCATTTTTCCGTAAAATGGGGAATAGATAAATCTATAAGATTGTTTCAGTTTCTGAGTATGATAAACAAATTTTGTTTAATTTTTTTTAACAAAACCTTAAAATGGTTTTTCTAAGCCAGACTGAGAAGTCCATATATTTACTCTTCCGCAAATTTGATCCTTTGCAAAGCTAGTATTTTAGCAAGAATTTAAGTGACCACGTCAAAAAATATCATACTCTTTGAAATAGTATTTTCTTACGGCTAAAAACATTAAAACATCATTGGCCATGCTATCTGATATCAATGTACTTGATAACATATCCACTGGTAACACTATCAATAATATAGACATAGTCTGGAAAACTAAAAACTTGCTATTAGAAATTTATTGTACTTTTTTAATTTTTGTAAACCAACAGAGTCCCATTTTCATTGTATTTTTAAATCTAGGCTTTAGAGATGCCTGTATTGTAACTGATCTTTTGTGGATATTTGGTTTCAGAAAGTTGATAAATGTGGTAAAAGGTCAAATGGCCAAGTTGGTGAAACATACAAAATAAAGATCATATGTGTAGTTTTGAAATATCTTTTCCATTTTATGTGTCTTTTTCTTGACTCAGTGTCGTCCTATTTACAAATTCATTGAATCTAATTCAGAATAATTTCTAATGTAAGAGCTAGTTTGCTGCTTTAATCAATGTGCTACCAAAACGTAAAGAAAGAAAGCATCACACCATGATTTAGGAAGTAAAAAGTGGTGGCAAGCAGAGATATTTCCTAGAACAGTCTTCTAAAAATACCAGTTCTGATTACCGTGCATAAAATGTAGTTAAATAAGATTTTCTGAGTTATGGAGATGATTCTCTGGGCTTTCCTGCCAGTTCTTCACATATCCTTTCTTCCCTTTCAGAATCTCTGACCCTTCCAGCCTCAGAAAATTCTTAGCATTCTAGAAAATTCTGTTCTGGAGAGCATGCCTCCTCCAACTCCCTTCCCAAGCCCAGGATCTTGTGAGGTCTATTTATTCATCTTGTGATGGGAACAAAAAGATGAATAAAACTCAGTTCCTACCTTCTGCAAATGTTGCTCTATAGCACAGTGATTTAGAGCTTGGCCTAAATTCAGCCTTGGATCTACCATTTACTATCTGTGCAGACCTTGTTTCCTCATCCATAAAATGGAGTTATCAGAACCCACTTCGGAGGGTTATCATGACAACCAAAAGCTCTCCCGTACCCTGGAGAGCTCCCTTCTTATTCACATCCCCTCGCTTCTCAAGGACACATCAAAACGTACCTGTTTTCACCTCATTTCTCAAGGGCCAGCTGAGGCATCTATAAATAATTCACCGAACAGACTTATTTTATTGAAGGACTTCACATTGTAACCCAAAGAAATAATACAAACTAGCTCCATTTCTTTATTTGAAGCAATTCGGCAGGTCAGCAGGAGAAATATCCTGGGCAAAGCATAATTTTAGCACCCAAGTAGCTTTTCACTCAGCCTATGGATTGAGCCAGTCTCCATATCACAGACAACCAGGTTTTTGGAAAAAATGAAACTGACAACTGCATCAAACTTGAGCGGAAGTTTTGTACCTGCTCTTTTGCTAGGAAAAGCCTGCCCAGCTCTTCATGTGGTTTCACGTGGGACCAAAGTCTGGTGTTAGCTTCACCTGATATTATCAGCAAAGGAAATTCGTTGTCTGCTACTACACAGAGCACGGTGAACTATGAAATATTTGAT
The DNA here is from genome assembly GCF_020826845.1 of Diceros bicornis minor. Lineage (NCBI taxonomy): Eukaryota > Metazoa > Chordata > Mammalia > Perissodactyla > Rhinocerotidae > Diceros > Diceros bicornis. The sequence continues at coordinate 50,320,709 of NC_080757.1, read as the reverse complement.
GACCAGGTGGCAGATGTTGACATTTCTGAGGCCAATGAGAAAACCTGGAACTAAAAGCACAGATTGGCTCTGAGATTTTACCCCCATCATGTCACAGCCAGTTATATTTATAGGCCACAGAAGATAGAAAACATATTGCTGTGCAAAAGATAATTCTTTTTGCTCCCTATGTTCAGTCTTATTCTATCCGTTCTTCTTTTTCTCCTCATCTCACTTATACTCTATAATATTCTTTTAACCTCCTTTGTTTTGCCTTTTCTCTGGTTGTGTAGAGACCATATAAAATTGTATTCAAGGGAAACGTTCAATTAAAGTAAATTGATTGGCATGGTAGAAATAATACGCCTTGCTAATGGACCAACATCTTTATTTTCAACCAGGTATACAACGTCAAGGAACCTTGGCTTCTGTCCCCCTGTCCCAGGCTCTCTCTTGTTCCAGTTTGTATGCTTTTGATTCCTTTTTTGCTCACACATTTATTTCCTCTCCTTCTAGCCAAGCCAATGCTACTTTCAAAACTTTTCCAAGACTTTGTTGAGTTAAAACTATGGGGGACGATTTTTCCCACAATAATAGAAAATATACAGTCTTCCAAGATCCCAGAGAGGCCAAATAATATGTTGAGCAAGAGATGCTGAAGGGAAGAGGGCAAATATGCAATGTCTTGAAGATGGTGTGAGTCGAATGTCTCAAGAGACATCCTTTGTCTATGTCACACAAGGAAGACATCCACAGCTGTGACAGGATGGAGGGGAGAGACTAGACAATTACCATCACATAATACGGTGGAAATAACATTTTGAAAGAAGGGAAGGTTTCATATTCTTTTTATAACTCCAGAATTTCCCTATTTTTTTCTGGTAATTTAAAATTGTGTCTTCATCCTTCTCTTCACATCCAAGAAAAAAATACATGAAACTTAAACTAAATAGAGACTCTAGAATTGAGATCTTAACCTTTGGGAGCCAAAGAGATTTAAGTCTTGATTTGGAGACTGAGAGGTAGCTTGTATCCAGGTTCTAAGTAGGCTGACGCTGCTCTGCTGCCACTAGTCAGAGAACTGATGAGGGCAAAGCATAAAACGTGCTAGGAATTGTTATTATCTTGGTTATTTGGAATCTGACTCCCTGGACTGGTTGGGGTGGTCCTGAAATGAAGGAGAGGAGACTGTAGCAGTTTAGATTTCCAGCCTCTGTAATACTGGAAAGCACGCACGAAGGAGCGTGGAATAAATGTTGGAATCCAATCTTTCAAATGCAACAAAACTTTCAAATATCTCCAGCCCTGGCTTTTCCCTTAAGCTCCACTCATATATCCAACCACTTGCTTAATTTTTCCAGTTGAATGTCTAGTTAGCATTGCAAACAAAATGTGTCCAAAATAGAACTCTTAATATTTCCCTTGACCTGCTCCATCTCAATAAATAGCAACACCCTGGGTGCCAACCTAGGGGCCATCCTTGATTTCTCTCTTCCCTCTTCTTCAGCTGATCCAATGGTACTATTGACTTTACTCCAAATCGAACCCCAAATCCCTCCACTTCTTTGCATGTACTGCTACCACCATAGTCCAAGCTGCCATTGTCTCTTACCCAGATTTCTACGTTAGCCTCCACACTGTTCTTCCTGCATCCAGTTTGCACCCTGGATTTCATTTTCCACACAGGGGCCACAAATCACATCGTCACCCATCTTTTAAAATCCACCACAGCACTGAAATAAAATTCAAACTCTCTACTCAGGCATACAAGTCCTTATATGATGTGGCCTCTGCCCACCTCTCTGAGCCTCCAGCCACATGGACCTTCTTTCTATTCCTTAAACGCACCAAGAGTACTTCCACACAGGACCTTTGCATCTGCTTTTCCCTCTGCCTAAAACCTCTTTCCCCCAGACCTTCACATGCTTGACTCCTGATTGTCCTTCAGGTCTCAGCTCAGATGTGTCCTCTTCAAAAATGTCACCCTGCCCACCCAATCTAAAGTAGCTCCCAGTTACTCTCACTATTTGATCTGCTTTATTCTTCTGAAATTATCTTGTTTATGTATTTATTTACATAAATACATAAGAGACAGGTGGATGACCTGCCTCTCCCCAATTAAAGGCAACCATCATGAGTGAGGGGTCTCATCTGTCTTGTTAACCATTGTTTTCCCATGGACTAGAACAGTGCTTGTCCCATAATAGGCAACCACTAAACAATTATTGAATTAATTAACTAAATACAACCTCTGCTTCTCTCTGTTCTAGCACTTATTATTGTGGAATGTAATATCTATCACTAAAATTTTTCTCCATTAGATTATCACTTTTTGCGGTGTAGGGGAAAAAAATTTCCCTCTATCTTTCTAGCTTCCTGGCTGAGATCCCCCTGTAATAAAAAGACAGATTAACAGGAGAAAAACAAACAAAAGTTTGATAACATGTATGCCTCCTGTATATATGGGAGACACCCAGGAAAACTGAGTAACTCTGAATAACCACCACCACCATGCCCCCCCCCCAAATGGCCCAAGTCATCACCTTAAATATTATATCCAGCTAAAGACAAAAGAAGATGTTGGGGAGTTGGGGGGTGGGGGTGGGGAGAACCAGTTATGGGAGGTTTTCAGGAAAAGCACAGTAAATAAGGGTATGGTTGTTATACAGATTTAAGTCCATGCCTTCTCCACTGATAAGAGTTTCTAGAGATTTAGTCATCCTCCTCTTCCTGGTACAGAGAGGGAGACACCCTTACAAATGGAGATTTCCCTTATAAATGTAAATTTCCCTTACAAAAGCGGAACTTCTACTTGGTTTTCAGAACTTCTCCTGTCTACTGTTTCTTAAAAATAACCAGCTCAGGGGGCTGGCCAGGTGGCGCAAGCAGTTAGGTGTGCGTGCTCCACTGCGCCAGCCCGGGGTTTGCTGGTTCAGATCTTGGGCATGCACTGGCGCACCACCTGGCAAGCCATGCTGTGGCAGCGTCCCATATAAAGTAGAGGAAGATGGGCTCGGATGTTAGCCCAGGGCCACTCTTCCTCAGCAAAAAAAGAGGAGGATTGGCAGATGTTAGCACAGGGCTGATCTCCTCACAAAAAAATAAATAAATAACCAGCTCAGAATAATCCTTATGCCAAAAAGACATGTTTTGGAGTGGTATATTTTGCTCCCCTTCAGAGCGGAAGGCTCATGTCTCATTTTGTCACCAACTAATTGCCTCAAGGAACTCAAAGGAGATTTCAGAAGCCTTTAACTGTTTCTCCGAATTGTGTTTTTTTGTTATTGTTAAGACATATAATCACCAACCACCCTGAACCAGACCGAGCCCCACTGCAAGAGCAGCACCTGCAAAGATGAGCCAAGAGATGATCTAAAATCGCCCTAGACTTCATTTTAATGCTAAGATCTCCGCCCCCAGGAGGAGCTTAGGCCTCATTACCATAACCTGTAGTGTTTGTGGAAGCATGTTTTCCAGCTGAGCCTGCACAAGCAAATACCTGCCTCTCCCTTTTGAATATTCATTCCTCATCTGAAATAAAAGGCTCCTGCTGTCCTGTGCTATGACTTTCAAAATGATTCCGTGTGGTCTCCTATTTGCTGCAAATAAATTTTACTTTGTGTGACAACTACTTCTGGTGTAGGCTCTGATTTCAACTCACCACCATCCACTTTGGTTCAATAACAATGTGTCTTTGTGTTCCCAGTTCCCAATACATAGTAGATGCTCAAAAAATGTCAAATAAATACTCCAAGTAATGGAGAATAACTGAAAGAGTAAGGGAAAGATTATTTGAGACAAATTGCTCTTACTTCAAAATAAGACGTGGCTGAAAATAACCTGCACATTGTTTGACCAAAGAGCTATGGATATTTGAGCAATAGTGACTAATTTTTCTAGTTATAATCTGTGAGTTTCTGAGATCCAAAGAAATCTGGTAAATTGAACTACAGATGGAAAATACAAAATCAATGACTAGGAAAATAGATTAAACTTGAGATGGGTGGTTTGTTATTTTCAAGATGAAAAACACATGATGTATAATTTACCCTCATAGAGAAGTCTTATTCATTTTCTCACTAACTATATACTCCTGAACCCCTTAGGTTCCAAACACTGACACAGTTACAGGAATATCAAAATAAATAAGACGCTAACAGGAAGGGGAGAGAAGAGGACCCCTCTTAATTAAGCATCTATATCAATGCCATTAATTAAGCATCTAATTAATGTTATTAATTAAGAATCTTCTGTATACCAGGCATTCAGATTACAATCTTAAAAGGATGATTATTACCAGTTTACAGGTGAGGAAACTGAGTTGCAGAGTTTGAATAACTCACCTGTGATCATACAGAGCTGTATTTGAACCTAAGTCTGTGTGGTTTCAAAGCCTCATGATCATTCCAGTGTATCTAGAATGAAAACAGAATATGATAAATGCAATGCAAACATAATTACATAAAACCAAATTGGTAGCAGAGTAATCGACTCTTGTCTCTTCCTGGTGGTGAGTATAAATTTGGAAGCAGAGAAAACTTCAAGGGTAGGTTTCCTTGAACTTAGATCCCACAGGATAAGTAAGAATATGTCAAGTCATGAGGGGAAGAATGAAAAGCAGGTGGAGTTGTGGAGAGTCATGAAACCACCTAATCCAGTTCCATTCCAATTTGGAGAAGGCCAAGACCAACAAACAATAAGAGTATTTTAACTGCCTAGAGAATTGGAGGGGGAGGACTGGAAAGGGGAGACCAAAAAAGTTCCCAGAGCCACTAATTTTCAGATCTGTGCCCTGAAACCAAGGACATTTGGCCATTTTTTATATAATGACCATGGCCATGGTTTGTGGCCATTCAATATTTTATTGGATTTGTTGCAAAATGCAAACCACAGCTGCTGGGCATTTAGTTGCAGCTGTCTAAAGAATGTCACATCCAGTCTGTGCTTGTTGTAATCTCTGTGGGTTCCTTTATGAATGGCCATTTCCTTTGTTCTCTCTGAAGAGGGGTTTCGAATAGCAGAGATGCTTAAAAACAAATACAGGGAGATTGCTATTTCTGTGCGATTTCTGAAACTGCATGCTGTATACCCACTATTCAAAAAATGGGAAGTTATGAAGAAACCATGTTCTGTGTTCTTAAACTTGAAGAGCTTGGCTCCTTTAAGAAATCCCAGCAGGGCAGAAAGAAGATGTGGGCAAAGAACACAGAAAAGAAGGAAATGAGTTCGGGGATGAGAGGGACGGTGCCAAGGGACCCTGGGCTGGAGAAGAGGGAGCTGATCTGCTGCCATTTTGCGCAGAAATAAAAACGTGCTGGAGCTCCAGAAGGACAAATGTTTGAGAAGTTTGAATAAAAGGAAGCCAGGAAGGTCTGTTAAGCCACTGGAACCTTTAAGACTAATAAAGAGCAATTACCACAAATAGCCCAATTTAAGGTAAAACCACGATAGCAGTATTTCTCTCTCACTCAAAATCACCACGCAAGTGACTTCTGATTACCAGGGCTCCAAAAATAATTCTGCTTTTGTTTTTAGTTTTGTTAAACCATACTGTTTAATTGTAGCTCCAAAAGCTCCTCAGCAAGGAATTTATAAGGACTTAGTCTGATAATGTTTCCTTATCTTTTGGTTGCAATAACAGGTGACTATAGAGTTAGTAGCAGCATCACAGGACACTTGAGCAGGTAGGGATCTGGGTCTCTGTCCTTACCAATGTACCCATGTTGCATTTAGGACTTTGACGCTACAAAGTCAACTTAGCTAAATTTTTTTCTCGGAGCATCTAATTACATTTGTGAATTAAAATAGAAGTTGAGGAGTGTTCTAAGGGAGGATATTAGAACTCTGGCTTCCTCCTCCATTGGGGTTCAAAGATATTTAACTGATAGTTTGAGATATCCTCAAATTAAACAAGATTATTATATTTTGTTTAACACTTCACTGAACATCAATAACACAGTGAGAGTGTTTTGCTCATTTAAAGGGAACTTGGATTTTAAAAGACGGAGAGACAAGAGTTGAAAGGTTTATTTGTTCCTTCTCAGTTACTTGTTCTCTTGAGATTTTTCTAAGTATCAGATGCAGAAAGCATAATGTGGGTTATTCAACGGATTTTAGTTGCCGTTACAATGAATGTGTGTCTTAGCTTAGTGTGCAAGCATTTTAAAAGAAAATGATTGAATTATTTGAACATAATGTTCTCATTTATTATTCATACCATCTCACAGTGATAAAAGGAGTTGAGATAGCTTACAATAAAAACAAAACACAACGAGGCTACTAGGAAAAGAGTTAAAAAAACAGAAAAACTAAAACAACAATACCAAGAAAACACACAGTGAGAAGAGGAAAAGGATGGATAAAAATGTAGGCACATATAAAATAATAACCATTTCTGTAAACGGTTTTAAAAGAGAACTGAATAATTTTTCATCATTAAAAATGGCTGCAGCTGCATCTCAAAGGAATTAATCTAATCTGGCCAGCCAGATTTCACAATAAATGAAACTTAAAAATACTGCAGCTGCAAAGGACCTCTGGGGGAGAGAGAGAGATGTATCAGTCTAGAACATTCCAGAAAACAAAGGAGAAATAAAAAATAATTCTTGTAGGTAGGTAAGAAAATAAACTCCATAACGGTGACATTCTATTAAGAAAACCTTTATTTTTTCTGCAAAAAACATAAACGCTGGTATATGAGCACTTGAACTGCTGTAAAAATTCATTTGTCTTGTGTCACACTCTGAAGAGCAATTGTAGGACTATGTACTTCCAGTGAAGGCAGCATGAAGTGGTCAGATAACTCCCCTTCATAGAAAAAAAGTATAAAACTGGACAAAATTTTTGAAAACAACCTTTTTAAGGTACTGAAAAATGACCAAAAGTAGGCAACAAATTTGTGAAGATTCCCCTCTTGACAAAGTGCCACTGTATCTGATAAAACAGTGGTGAGCATGTGGCGTCTGTGCCCGGAAGTGCTCTCATCCTTTCACACGCGGGCAGCAGAACCTGCAGCATCACCTGTGAAAGGAGGTGCAGAACTCAGTTTACAGCTGGCAGCCAAGACCCACAAGTCTACTGCTGGAAGCAGGAAACTCAATTCAGGGCAGCTAGAAATGTAATGGAATGATCCTAGAAGTCAGCAAGCCATAGAAAAATCAAGAAAATAAACTCACCACATGTGCATGACTGTCTACAAATCAAGGAATGCCATGAGAGCCTGGCAAAATCATGAAAGCTAAGGGAGACTTGACAGCTTGTTAGGATTTCTTTAACCCACACACAGCTCAGGCAGCAGAAGGCAGAAACCTTACAGGCTCAAAATGCCTGGAGCATAATCTCTGCCCAAATCATTATCTGGCCTCCAAAGTGCAAAGATGCTAGGAGGAACACTAAGAAGCTAGGAATAGTCTACATATCTGCTTTCCCCTGTCCTGTGACCCACTGCTCCCTCTGCTGTAGCACGACACTGGTTTTCAGGTAACTTTGGGGCACTTGGGGATGAGGGACAGAATCATTTATTATAAATCATGGCTACCTAAGCAGCAGAAGCTGTAGGTAGGGTCACGATGGGCCTGCACCATAAAAAACATATTCAATGGAGACACACAGAACAAGACAAGACATGGTTCTGACCCTTCTGAGAGGAATTTATAACAGTGTATGACGTGGAAACGTGCTCATTGGGAGGAAAAAGGCAGAGGAGTGTTTAAATCTGAAGAGTTCCTTTGGAGCCAGCAAGAATCAGCGGACACATACCCCTCTGCCTTCCAGAATGCCCTTTAACCAAAATATTGTAGTTCATAGAAAAAGGACCCGGATCCAGATACCGAATGACACTGACATATTTGATCTCCTTTTCTCTCTATCATCTTTCTGCAGAGATAAGCCAACCAATCTATAGAATGACCCATGGATAAGTACATACATAGCTTTGTGCCACCACCAGAGGCTCAAGAAGGATCCCACTCACAAACCAAAGCCTCAAAGAACTGTTTTGTAGATAACGTAACAGTCTTGGTTTAAATAATGGAAGTCAAACCTGGCAGCTGTAAAAGGCTTTATTGTAAAGATATTGGGGAACTCACAGAAACTTTGGAAAAGCTAAAGACCTCGTCTCAGAAAGTGGTCAGGAGCCCGAAGAAGCTAGGCAGTAGGAAAATACAACTAACATCACACCTCAGGGACAATCTAGTTCAGGGTTACAGTACCAGCACCACTACTGCAAGACTGTTGACACCAACAGCAATGGTCACAGCCACTGATTCTCGATGCTGACACTGCTGCTGGACTCCCAGCACTGCCACCATGAAGACCTCCTCTACTATCCCTTCATCTTTACCTCTCCTTCCCTGGGTTCAAAGACTCCAGCTGGAGCATCCTCTTGGATGGGATGAGAGGGAAGAGTGATCCATTTGGCTTCCATAGCAGGCAGCCAAATTCTGTCTTCCACTAAGACTTAAACTTTATCAATTGCTCAACTTAGCATTTGAAAGAATTGTACTAAATTTAAGAAAGGTTGCATGAGGATTAGAAAAATGGCTTGCTTGAGCAAGTAATGCTTCAGGGAATGGAAAAGACTGACTCATCATGGAAGGAAGATGTACTCTTCAAAAGACGAATCTTCACAGGAGACAACATCTGGAAGATCAGCAGCTGTGAAAATATGAGAGGAGAAAGATCACTCAATGACACACAGAAAAAATCAGATTTATTACAAGATTTTCTTGTTCTATTATTTGTTGTGGGATGTGTTTTGTTTTGTTTTTGTTTTTGTCACTACTCCAGGATCTCAATACTCTTCTTGATTCTCATCAATTATCATCTATCTTAAATTTAAATACTTTAAATAATCCAATTCCATATGAGATTTTCTTCTATATCCAAATAAAAATATCCTGGACCAAAACAAATTCACTAAACACGGGCTCTTAATCTCAGAAACTTTACTGGTTTGATATCTTTATTTATTTTTTATGATGGAGAAAAGAATAACAAAATCATATTGGTGGTTGATTCCTTAGGCTAACTGATAGTTCTCAACATGATGACCAAAGGACCTCACTGAGTAGTTGACTGTATCTACTTTTTTTCTAGTTGTAAACCACTTTGCTGGTTGCTTTTGAAGCATCACAAAGATTTCAAATAACTTCCTGTATGTTAACAAGGTTGATGACCACTTTGTTCTAGTCCTGAGCCACTCTTAAATGACACAGTGATAACATAGTTGAGACTCTCCAGAATCACCAAAAATTTTATTCGATTCCAACTTTCTATTTAAGCTGTACTCTGGGGCTTTTCCTTCTTTTTTCCCCAAGTCCAAACTTGCAGTGTCTCCACATTTTTGAGCCAAACATTGAGCACTTTCTTCAACAAGGGATATTCTGCAATTTGGGTAGTTGGCCAAGTGAAGCTATTAAAGGTCAAGAGGGGAATCTGAAATTTCACAAACTTCAGATTAAATATTAGAGACCAATAAAAGAAAGTCTTCACAATACTGTTTACTTTAAACTAACCAACTGGGAAACTCAGTAGCCATGTCATTAAGAACTGATATGATTCATTTTGTGTCTTTTACAAGTCAGAAAAATAGGCTCAGATCTGAACCTATTTATCTTTGATAAATGCTGGAAGAAAAGTCACTTGGCTTCTTACATAACTATCTTTTTAAAAACCAATTAAAATAAAGTGCATTTTATCCTTTTGCTTGCTCTTGAGACTTTGGTGCAGGGTAAATCCAGTTTTTACCACCCCGTCCTGTGATCACTTGAAGAGCTCCTCCCCACACACTCAATGTTTTGCTGAAACAAAAGGATAATGGAGCCTCACGCTACTTTTCTTGGTTAACCGAACTGTTCAGTGAAGTCTTCATGTAGAGAAACATGCCCGTTCTTTCTCAAATATACTAGAAAGCGGTGAGTCTTGTGTAAGTGGGGAGGGGAGAATGCAAGGAGAGTGATACTTTCCTTGTTATTTGCTATCTCACACTTAAATAGAAGATTGTTTTTTTAATTTTTTGTTTATTTATTTTTTCCCCCAAAGCCCCAGTAGATAGTTGTACATCATAGTTGCACATCCTTCTAGTTGCTGTGTGTGGGACGCGGCCTCAGCATGGCCGGAGTAACGGTGCCTCCGTGTGCGCCCGGGATCCGAACCCGGGCCGCCAGTAGCGGAGCGTGCGCACTTAACCGCTAAGCCACGAGGCCGGCCCAGAAGATTTCTGTTTCAAGATAAATACATCCTTCCCTCTTGCTCCAAATCCTCAGAAACTATGAGAAAGATGAGAAAATAAATGTATAATGAGTATGAAAAAAAAGAGAGAGACACTTGGTGGACCAGAAACTGTGAAGAATTCCTGAAAAAAATGAAAGCTACCAAGAGCACATTGGAAAAGGAAACTCACCCCAAAATGCAGATCAGAAAGGACTGTAGAAAGAGTAGGAGTGATAGGGAGCTCCACACTTAGCAGCGGGGGTACCAGGAGTAACAGGGGCGCAGGGCCAAATAACAGGGGATTTTTTAGAAAGGTTGACCCTGCATAACACCCTCCATTTAGGCCAGCAGTATTCCTGAAACATGGCTGGGGAATATTAGAGAAAAGAGGGCAATGGGTGATAAAATAAGACTGAGGTGGAGGGATGCACTGGGACTAAAACCGCATTTCCAATAGACTAGTCCTGAATACATCTTCCTGCAAGCTTTCCACCTCATCTGGTACTTAAATGAAGCCACATCTGTTCTCCACATTAGTGGGTTGTTTACACTACATTAGTGATAAATTCTTCACCATTGAAGTCATTAAGCTTTGTCCTTAATGCTTCTCTTCCCAGCCTAATTCTCTTTCATTTTAGCCAAGTTGGGTCTGATTTATCGAGGGTTGTTTGGTTCATCAGGGATGTTCCAGCCTCGCTTTCTCTGAAGAAGCAGCTCATGATAATCACGTTCTGACCTGGGCATGTTGACCTGGCATGTTACCAATCCTTGCCTGCTAGCATCTCTGGCTCTGACATCCCCAGTGGCTCACACTCTCTGCCATGTGTCTGCCCCCGTCTTCTACTCCCCAAGTGCAAACTCTCAGGGAATTCCCTTTCATTGGAATTCTTCATGCCTAAAGGACTCAAGTAAGGGCAGAGATTTAAGCATGGTGTCTATTGGGATATACAGATAGGAAAGAAATGAGCTAGGAAGACCTCGTAGTGTGGTATTTCCTTTCAGTTGTGGCAATGGATATGATTTGAATGCTGTCTGTACTAAAAAAAAAAAATCCCTTATATCAGATCCCTTATAGTATTTTGATCAAATACAGCCTATTTGGTTAGTATGTCAATAATGAAATTTTAAAAATAGATTAAAATTAAAGCAGTCTAGAGTTCATAATAAACAGAATCTTTACTACTATGTAACTAGACAAAGAATAATTTCAATAGCTAGTTTTCCTGAGGACATGAGCATGGTTCCTGATCAAAGGGGAACTGATTTCTGAGATTAGAGCTGCTACAGGTAAATTGTGAGTACTTTTTTAAATTAATCTGTGTCCACACAGATATGATCTAAGCATTGTATTAGCTTTATCAAGAATTCGGGCTCGGGGCTGGCCCAGTGGCGTAGCAGTTAAGTGCACGCTCCGCTGCGGCAGCCCGGGTTCGGATCCCGGGTGTGCACCGCTTGTCAAACCATGCTGTGGCGGCGTCCCATATAAAGTGGAGAAAGATGGGCACGGGTGTTAGCCCAGGGCCAGTCTTCCTCAGCAAAAAGAGGAGGATTGGCAGATGTTAGCTTAGGGCTGATCTTCCTCACAAAAAAAAAAAAAAAAAAGAGAGAGAGAGAATACGGGCTCTTCATTTATTTTGAAATAATTTGGGTTCTGGAATATTAAGTGACCACATTAGCATGACCAAATGCTAGACTAGTTCTTTAGGTTTTAATGATTTGTTCTAGGCTGTGTTAGTGCTGGTTTATAGAGGAACTTTATTTTTTTTTTTTTTTTTTTTTTTTGTGAGGAGGTCAGCCCTGAGCTAACATCCGCCAATCCTCCTCTTTTTTTGCTGAGGAAGACGGCCCTGGGCTAACATCGGTGCCCATCTTCCTCCACTTTATATGGGACGCCGCCACAGCATGGCCCACCAAGCAGTACTTCGGTGCGCGCCCGGGATCCGAACCAGCGAACCCCGGGCCGCCGCAGCGGAGCGCGCGCACTCAACCGCTTGCGCCACTGGGCCGGCCCCTAGAGGGACTTTATTTTTAGTAAAATACAAATAATATTTTAAAATTTCAAATGCTATTTTTTTTTAAGTATTTAAAATCCATCAAAAGTTTCTGGGTGCCCCCCCAAAAGAGAATTATCATTTTGTCTTTTAGATTATGAATATTTAAAAGTTTTTTTCTTTACCATGGCAAAAAGAGTTTTATCATCATAATATTTGAAACTTAAGTGAGACAAATACAAATGACAGCAGACAGCTGTTAGTTTTATTTTCTCAGCATCTTTTTCCTTATTATTCTTTACCCACACCCTTTTTCTCAAAGGAATTCCATCTCCCCCATGGCAACTGAGGAGTTGTATTGTACTCCGGCAAGCCAGGCCAAACATGCACTTCACCCCTCTCTCCACAGCAGTTAGTCCAAAGCAGTGAGCTTACGACCCAAGAGAGATCACTTAAATTCATCACTCTGGTGTCTAGAATTGAAACTTAGGATTCTTTTTTTTTTTTTTTTTTTGAAACTTAGGATTCTATTTGCCTTCTGATGGTTAAGCTAAGGAGATGAAAGCTTGGAGCTGCCCACAGACATGGTTCCCAACTCAGAGAGAAATGCAGTCTGAGACATGCAGAGATCAGAGATCAAGGGCTACTTGCTGCATCTTCAGTCGTACGTGAGATACTGCATTACATTAGATGAGAACATTTTAAGAGTTGCATTAAGGGAAGGAGAAAGCATGTGAGAAGGGGCAACCAAGGGGTAGACTGTAGCAAAATGTCTCTTTCCTGATAAATCCTTCTTTCCAAAATAATCTAGAAAAATATGACCCATAAAAGCAAAGAGCATTGAGTGAAAGTTGACACTTGGTTCATATAAGTTACATCTATGTATTACATGTGTGTGTATGTATATATACAAATGTGTACACATATAAATGTGTGTTTATATGTATAAAATCTTCACGAATTTTTGTAGTGAGAACAACATGTGAACAGAGGAAAGGAAAAGAGAAGAAAAGTTAAAGAGCAATTTCATACTTTGTCAACGAGTTTACTCCCTCTGTTAAAAAACAAAATTCAATTGAGTAAATTTGAATGTCTAGTTGGATTTATTAATCTATTCATGTATTGGGCAGCATCTCCTCTGGCAGGCAGAGAGAGACTTGGAGGGATTACATAATATGGAAGTCTTTTATACTAAGGAGGGCAGGACAAGGAAAGGAAGTCATCAGCCAGGAAAAAGCGAAAGTTCATTGGAGGAAAGTAAAAGTTCAGGTGACAATGGCTGACAATGGCTTCTCATTGGCTGAGCTGTGACATTTTCCATTGACTGGGCTTCTTGCTGGGCAAGAACGAAGTCTTCCTTCCTCCTGCTGGAGTACTAAAGTAGTTGTACTTCCTGCTTGGGAGTGCAAGGTAGGTCTCTTCCTGTTGGGGTCAATAATTGACATCTTCCTGTTGGAGTCTGTAATTAACGTCTTCGCGTTTGGGGTAATTGATGAGGAGTGATAGGATGTGAGAGATCCCTCTACAGGACCTCCCAATTCCAATTCTAGTCAAGGTTTCCTTTATTAATTTTAACACCTCCCTCCAACAACACATCCCTCCAAAGAATATTAAAAGGCACCGCTAACAAAGACCAATTAAACTAATCAAATGTCCTCCAAAATGAGAAGTACTTAAAACATAACGTGTAATTAATTAAGACTATATGTGTTCCATTTATACACATTGCCTGGACAATTAGGATAACAGATATTTTAGGTTTTTAATATAATCATGAGAAAGATCTCTAGAGATGGCATGATGTAACTTGCAGGCATACCCAGCATGTGTGGAATAAAGCAATATCCTCCTAATAGTGTTTATCTGCACTTATTTTTCTCTGGCTGGATCTAAGTAAAGTGTGAGGAACTCAGACATATGACAAGAAAAAGAAACAGCCTAATGTTTCAATAAAGAATGTGACCCAACCAGGTAATTAATATAGAGGAGACAAAAATTACACACACACAGGGGCCAGTCCGGTGGCACAGCAGTTAAATGTGCATGTTCCGCTTCCGTGGCCCGGGGTTCGCGGGTTTGCAGGTTCGGATCCCGGGGGTGCACCGACACACCGCTTATCAAGCCATGCTGTGGTGGTGCCCCATATAAAGTAGGGGAAGATGGGCACAGATGTTAGCCCAGGGCCAAGCTTCCTCAGCAAAAAAGAGGAGGATTGGCATCGGATGTAAGCTCAGGGCTGATCTTCCTCACACACACAAAAAATTATACACACACACACACACACACACACACACACACACATATAATAGTCTTCAGCCATGTGTCAATTCTGTTGTGAGTTTATGAAATGAAAATAGGAAAATTGTAAGTTGAATATTTTTCTTTCATCATTTGTGATGAACATAGACAGCAAGAATTGCTTTCTAGCAATTCTTGAATAACTATAAAATAAAGTGAAAATGATTGACTATTTCCTTTCTTTTGAATATTTTTTATGAAAGGAATCTATTGTTTACAATTAGACAGAATTCCAAAAAATAAATTTTAACCAATCGAGAAATTCACACACTCTTTTGTTCTCAGTAGCATTTTTTGTTGAGGTCCTTTATTTTTTCAAATTTCCTTAAATACTAAAATTTACCTGGTAGAGATTTATATGATCATTAGTAGTAAGTTTAAAGTTAAGTAGTATTTAAATGCAGATAAATAAGTGCAAACATCATCAGAAGAAGATAAACCTCTTTAAAAAGTTGGTGCTTAGCTATTTAAAATATTCATTTAATTTTTACTTTACCAAATAATTATAGTCATATGAAAATATTTATGAATTTTAATAGTCCAGTTGTATATTTAATGATTTTATTTTAGTACCCAAATAAAAAATGGAGGCCCAGAAAGCCAAAGAATTAACAATCATTGGGTAGCCTTTGCCATGCACTGGGATAAACGCTGAGGTCTCACAAAAAGCCTTAAATTTCAGGAGATTTTTAAACCTGGAGTGGGAAACTACATCATATAAAGTAATCTTAGTCTTTATACGATATATAAATATGAACTATTCCTATTTTTGAAAAAATTACAACACAATTTTAAAAGCCTTTATCTATAACATATCAAGGAATTTTTACGAGTTTCTTATTCCATGAAATCTTGGCTTTTCTATTTATGCTTATATGTACATATACCATTATTTCTACTTCTTCAATGTTTCAACCACTTACTTCATTTATTCAATTAATTTTTGTTGGGCCACTAGCATACGCTAAATTCTGGGGATACAAAAATGAATAAGACACGCTCTCTACCCTCAAGAAACTCAGCTGAATGGGAGAGATGGAAACAAATTAGGTGACTCAAATAAAATATAATAGATACTATAATTACTGTGTGTCTAGTGTGTTGTGGAAGCAAAAAAGAAGAGGCTAATAATTCTTCTTGGGAGCCTTTCCTCCCTACACCCGCCACCACCTCCCTCCCCTAACTGGCCATAATATCAAAGGAGAGTATGGATCTTATTATACGCTATCTTACTAAGTAAAACTGTATAATTCTCAACCTAACTTAAAAGAAAAAATGAATTTAAAAGTTATACTTATGCAAATAGTTTCGAGGACTAATAGCCTAGGATTAAAAAAAAAATCATCAAAGCATTCAGGGAAAATAAGTAAAATAATTTTACTAACAGATATGATCATTCTTAAGTTTTTTCTCTAGTTTTTGCCTAAGTTACCTACCAGCTCCCATAAAACATAGTTATTTCAATTATTATAAGATAATCATGGCAATTTTATTAATTTTTTTCATTAACTTATTCTTTTTCCTTTGCGTCTCTAAGCTAATACCACCTGATACTTTGTTGCACAGAAAACACTTACCACTCACTCTGTCCACAATTAATATTCTCTGTTAAGATTTAAATCCAGTTACATTTGAGATTTGAAATATGATTAAGTACTTGCTTAGGAGAAGGAGGAACATGGAGAGCATAAGATTCTGTGACTGTCTTATTGGATTTGGAAATCAATTATGGTTAAAATTTCCTCCATCTTGCAAGAAATAAATGAACTACTTGGCCTCTGACATCTGACTAAACTGATATGCAACCAAGAGTAGCCTCATCTTGGCACTGAGCCCTACATTTCTGAATCGCTTTGAAAGGAAAAGGCTAGCATCTGCTTTGATTCCTGTTACTTAAATCAGAAAACATTTTGTTCATCTCTCTGTTGATGTGAGAACTTAGTTGTGGTCACACTGGACAGATTAAATATTTATGATGTTTCTTCTCAAGTTGTTGACTTCCTGCAGCTGTTGAAAATCTCTAAATAACGTTTGCTAGAAACATCAGAGGTCTGGTCCTCCTGTTACTATTTTGCTTCTCAGCGCTCTACAGAAGTGAGAAGCAAACCTACATCTACAGCAGCTTTGGTCATTCCTAAGTTTCCAAATCCAAATTTATGTCACTCTGATTAAACAGAGCAGTTGAACAAAACGATTGTCCCATTTTGTTGGAGCATCCCATAAGGAAAAGCGTTTATCATTTGCTGTTACTCTGTAGGGGACTGTAGGGGAGCAGAATTTGATACCCCAAAATGTGTCTCTTTGGCTTGATTATTTTTAAGAACAAATGACTCAGGAAGAAACTTTGACCTTCCCCCTAACTGCCTAAAAGAATTTAAGATAGAAGGCCTGTTCCAGGAAGGAGCTATCACCATAGAGAACTATAGTAGAATATGAATTAGGTGTGGTAGACAGGGAGGAACCTAGCAAGGCCCATTTGATCATAGTCCTCTCCATGTCTCATTGCCTCTGTAAGGCATGGCAAACATTTGTTTACTAAACATTTGCTTTTCCATATGTGAATTGCCTTCCTCCCCTTTGAAGTCCCAAACCACTATCCCCAACATCCTCCTTTGTCTTAGCTGAAGATGGTATTTAACGTGTTGGTTTCAGCCATTTTGGCAAGTTACTCAGTTTTCCTGGGTTTCTCCCATGTATAAATGTTATTAAACTTTGATTTTCTCCTGTTATTCTGTCTCATGTCAATTTAACTTTTAGAGCAGCCAGAAGAACCTAGAAGGGTAGAGGAAAATTTCTTCCTCTCCTACATAAGCAACATTTCTGGTATCAGCATCCTCTGCATTTACTGCCACCTACCTATCCCTGACAGTTGAATGTTTTCCTAAATGTGGCACTCATGAATTGTTCCAGCAATAATCCTCATTCACTGACTCCTTTTAACTTGTGCAACTCAAATTTAACCCAACTGAGGTCCCGGATGTGGCTTGTCTTTGTGTCTCAAGCAAATATTCACGAATATTAAATACTGGTGGAGAAGACACTTGATTGAGCAGACAACAGAGTCATAACTCTCTTGAAGGATGGACACTGAAAAAACATGCAAGTAAAAGAAGAAATGCAAAAAACTGATTAATAGGGGCACTGAAAATGGTCTTACACAGGAACAATTCTCATTCAACCATATTGTTGCCACGGCCATCCCAGCTCTCTCGCTCCCACTCTCAGCCCTCAAGTTCTCACCCCAAATCACACTTAAGCTCTGACTGCCCTTTTCTTATCCAGAACAAGCCTCCTTGGGCTACTTAGTTCAGCAAACCAAACAGACATTTTCAAAGTCCTTCTTTATTAAAGGCTCAAAAAGTGTCTCCCAAGTGGCTGTGGTTGAAGAATGGAGGTAGGAAAGAAGGGGCTATGTGGCACCTATCTGAAGGAGGATTTTGAGACCATATTGTCACTGTAGTTATTATAGTAGCTATTTTTAGAAGGTTGTTCTAGGACCAGAACCATCTTTTTTCATAGAGATGCAACAAAGAAATGGACTTCACTCATCCAAGAAATATATTCAGTGATGTAATGGGATCCTGAATTGTTTCTTAAAGACCGTTTTTTCTTTCCTTACCTGGATTAAAACCTCATTAGCATAAGAATCATATTTTCTGCTTTAGCTTTGTGGTAGACTCAAAGAAAGCACTCCTTAGGCGCCGGCCCCGTGGCTTAGCGGTTAAGCGTGCGCGCTCTGCTACTGGCGGCCTGGGTTCGGATCCCGGGCGCGCACCGACCCACTGCTTCTCCGGCCATGCTGAGGCTGCGTCCCACATACAGCAACTAGAAGGATGTGCAGCTATGACACACAACTATCTCCTGGGGCTTTGGGGGAAAAAAGGAGGAGGATTGGCGATAGATGTTAGCTCAGAGCCGGTCTTCCTCAGCAAAAAGAGGAGGATTAGCATGGATGTTAGCTCAGGGCTGATCTTCCTCACAAAAAAAAAAAAAAAGAAAGCACTCCTTAATATTACTGCAGAGTTGTTATCAGCTCTTACACTCTTTGGCTTCTCCTTAACTAGATTATCTTTTTCTTTTGCCCACCCAAGTTGTACATTTTCTTCAAATATCTAACTACCTATAAAACCCTTTTGTCAGCTCTGCCTGGCTCACGATGGATTTTTCTTCCTTAAGTTCTCATCGACAGCACACTTGTTGTTACTAGGCAGTGAAACATTTGAGAGTATGTTGTTCTATTCTCTTCCATGGTTTGCACTAAATATCTATAAGTTTTCTTCTTGATAAAATCGTGAGGAAATTAAAGAGAAGGACTGGGTTTTCTAGGTCCACTGTCCCCTTACCAGTGTTTGGTGAGTGCTCACACAGCTGGGGATAGTGGGTTTGCCATGGGCTTGATGTTAGGCCAACCTGGGTTTTGATCCCAGCTGGGCTAACTACTAGTTGTATGTCAAAACTGACAATAATGGAGTCATTTTAAATGAAGTCAGAGCTGCCTTTCTAGAGAAACTGCTTTGCTGTCTTGAACCTTCGACCGGGCCAAACCTTTGGACTGAGCCAAAATGGCAACTGTTTAACAAGCACTTGTTTGAGAAGTCAGCAAGAGAATGGACATCCTGATCACAAAGACCAAGGATTGTGAACTTTCTGAAGATAGAATCAATAGTCAATCAATATTTAGCCAAAGCCAGCTCTCTGCCTCCAACTCCAATTACAATTCTTTGTAACACAACCTCCCTTTTTTGCCTTTAAAAACCTGTAACTTTTATTCCCTAGCAGAACACTATTTGGGTTTCTACTTGAATCTGTGCTCCCTGAATTGCAATTCCTGAGACCCCCCAAATAAAATTTTGGCTTCTCTTGCAGTTTATGTCTCTTATTTGTTGACAGGTTTGATATTGATTAAGTTACTCATCTTCTCTGAACGCTCATTTACTATTCTGGAAAAATTAATCAATCGACCAATCACTCAGTATCTTAAATCTCTGCACCAGTAGGAATAGAACAGACACTTAGAGAGCTGTGACCTGTTGGACAGTGAAGTTTAGATTCTACTTGACAAGCCCCGTGTTTAGTCCATTGCAAGCATTGCACACAGCTACATGTGGCTGTCTGCTTCTACAGACACTGTGTGTAAAGAATATTAGGATTAACCATTAACTATCAGGGAAATGCAAATCAAAACTACAATGAGATATCACCTCATGCCTGTCAGAATGGCTATAATTAACAAGACAGGAAACAACATGTGTTGGAGAGGATGTGGAGAGAAGGGAACTCGCATACACTGCTGGTGGGAGTGCAAACTGGTGCAGCCACTATGGAAAACAGTATGGAGATTCCTCAAAAAATCAAGGATAGAACTACCATATGATCCAGCTATTCCACTGCTGGGTATTTATCCAAAGAACTTGAAAACACCAGTGCGTAAAGGTACATGCACCCCTGTGTTCATTGTAGCGTTATTCACAATAGCCAAGACTTGGAAGCAACCTAAGTGCCCATCAAGGGACGAATGGATAAAGAAGATGTGGTATATATACACAATGGAATACTACTCAGCCATAAGAAACGATGAAATCCAGCCATTTGTGACAACATGGATGGACATTGAGGGTATTATGCAAAGTGAAATAAGTCAGAAGGAGAAAGTCAAATTAAGTAGTAGATAATAACAACAATAAACAAACACATGGAGACAGAGATTGGATTGGTGGTTACCAGAGGGGAAGGGGGGAGGGAGGAGGGCGAAAGGGACAATTCAGCACAGGTGTGTGGTGATGGGTTGTAATTAGTATTTGGGTGGTGAACATGATGTAATCTATGCAGAAATAGAAGTATAATGATGTACACCTGAAATTTATACAATGTTATAAACCAATGTTACTGCAATAAACAAAAAATTTTAAAAAAAAGAATATTAGGATTCACAAGAGCTCCTGCTGCAGCTTTTTATTTGAGACCCACAGTAACCCAGTAGGTGAACAGGATTTAAGAGGAAACCAAGATTTGGCAAGGTTATGGGATTTACTCAGGATCACAAAGCTAGAAAGCAGCTAGTCTCAGACTGCCTGAGATCCCAAATCTCTTCGACTTCAAAATGGCGGACAGGGAATGGGGAGTTAGCATTTAACAGGTATAGAGTTTCAGTTTCTCAAGATGAAAAGAGTTTTGGAGATGCATGGTGGTGATGGTTGCACAATAACATGAATGAACCTAATATCACTGAACTGTACACTTAAAAATGGTTGAGATGGCAAATTTTACGTTATGTGTATTTTACCACAATTTAAAAAATTTTTAAATGTGCACGGAATACACATAGTATGTGCTCAATCTATGATAGCTATTTGCTACCCGTTTTCCCTCATTTTGATACTCATTCTTCTGAAGTTACTGTAGAGCTGAGATTCTGTGAGACCCAACTTGAGTGAAGCATCAGTTCATTTTATTAAAAATCAGACTTAAATTCTCTACCTAAAAAGATATTTTTCTTCACTTTTAAAACTTTGAGAGAACACTGAAAAAGCTAAAACAATGCAACAGGCTGTAACAGGCTATTAGCTTGATTCCCAGAATCTAGCTCATTAAACCTTCTAAATGGCAAAACTTTAGCAAAAAGTAGTGTAGTCTCTGTGTTTGAATTTGGAGAGGGACAAAAATCTTATAAAGGGTGAAGGAATCAAACAGAATTAGAACACTTTCTTTAGTTTTTCTTGATACAGGGAATATGATTTTTATCAATTGATATGTAAAATATTTTTTGTTTTATTAAGAGTGTCCATATATTACTTGATTACCAACATCACCCAATAAGCAAGAGTAGTATTTCTCCTTTAAAGATGAGTAAACTAAGGCTCAGCTCAATAAGTTTTACTAAAGTTTTTCCTCTGATCAAACGCTAAGTGACAGAGCCACACTTGTATATAGTTGAAATTCAAATCCCTTCACGTTTCCTGAGATTCACAGATGTTGCACGGATGTTGCAATTTGCAAAGCATGAACTCTGCCCTAGCAAATACAAAGATAAGCATTATTCTCTCTGCCAATGACCTAGTTTTACTGTTACAAATCAGAAGTAACTGCAAAACAACTGAAATTGTAATCTTTTAAGAAAAAAAACCAGCCCAATACAAAATACGTCGAATTTCAAAATAATGACCCTTGGCAGATTTATAGCACTGTTAAAAGTAGTTAGAGTTAATATAGTGTGATTTTTAAAGATATTTACTGTCTATATTATCTCCAGTTGCATGTGTTATAAAAGACAGTGCTATAGGCTGAATTGTGTCCCCCCAAATTCATATGAGGAAGCTCTAACCCCTAATGTGACTGTGTTTGGAGATGGGGCTTTTAGGAGGTAATTAAGGTTAAATGAAGTCATAAGGGTGGTGTCCTAATGAGATAGAACTGGTGGCCTGATAAGAAGAGAAAAAGATCTTTCTTTCTTTCTCGTCCCCGCCCCCCCCAAACAGGCACCAAGGAGAGGCGATGTGACCACACAGAGAGAAGGCAGCTTTCTGAAAGCCAGGAAGAGGGCCCTCACCAGAGTCCAACAATGCTGGTACCCTGACCTCAGACTTCCAGCTTCCAGAACTCCAGAGTGGATTCAGCTGAAAAATGGTGAGTCAAGTCAGTGAACTCTCTCCCAAAGCCCCAGAAAAGAATAACAGATAAAAATAAATAAAATGAAACTTCAGACACTTGTAAGATGAAAAGTGTCAAAATAATGTAATTGGGTCCTCATAAGAAGGAAAAAATAAATGAAGGGAAGAAAATATTTGAAGAAATATTAACTGACATTTTCTAGAATTAAGGAAAGATGTAAGATTCAAAATTAAAGTGCATAAAGCAGTAAATGGGACAGATATGAAAAATGAACACATAGTTAAACACAAAAGTGTCATGAAATTTCAGAACATCAAATACAAAAAGAAAATTTTAAAGCATGGAAAGAGGAAAAGCAGATCACAAGAGTATAAAGATCACATTATTAAGGATCTTTGCAATAGGAATACTGGACATGAAATAAGAATGGGTGATATTTTCGTTGTGTTAAACAAAAAGAACTCTGAAGCTAGAATTTTATACCAGCTAACCTGTCATTTAAATGTGACACTGAAATAAAGATATTCTCAGGCATCCAAGACCTTTCCAAGTCTACCAAATAAACACTTTCTTGAAACATTCTTGGAGGAAGTATTAGATTAGAAGAGAAAAATAATGCTGGAGGAAGCAAAAAGACACCAGAAGTAAGAATAAGCCAGTAATTAGTGCAATCTATTTTGGTTTAAATAAGCAGTTAAGACTCTTCACCCCAACAAGTTTATTCATAATATTGCAGAACTAAATTCAGGGTGCCCACAAGGGGGAGGAGGAGAGACCAGATACAGGTAGGAGTAGATCAAGATGCTTATCTCTTTTAGGAGACAACATACAAATGATAAGCTTAATCAAGTAAAAAAATAATATATGTATGAGTCATATTGAGTTAACCCTAATCAACAAAACAAACAACAGAATGAAACCCTAAATTAAATAAATAAATGTTTTTTAAAATTTCTAAAATACCAAACTTTACACACACAACAAATAATACAATTGGATAGAACAGTAATATTAATGCTGTTCAAATAATAACTGAATCCTTTATATCCAAAAAGCCCCAGGTTCACATAGTTTTAGGGATAAATTCTATCAAATTTATGAGAAGTAGGTAAAGGTTATCCTTGTTTTATCCACATCGTGTTAAGATTTTATAAATATATATTTATATATAATATATATAAGTGATATTTCATTCTTTGGACTGAGATACCTATCTCTCTTTTCCTAGTGACAAACTATAATTTAGAATTATATGTATAATATAATATATAATAATACATAAAGGTAACATATATTCTATATAATTGATAAGTTAGATATAATTATATATTTATTAATAATTATATATTTATAATTTATATATTTTATATATTATATATAATTATACACAACGTTATATAATAAATTACAAATATATAACTATATAAATATTTTATATTATATTTATATATTTATTATATTATATATAACTGCAATTATATATAATATAATAATATAATATAACTGCAATTATATATAATTATATTATATATTTATATACAATTATATATACAATATATTATAAATAATATAATTATATAAGTATAATTTTATATATACATATATATATGTCTAAATTATGGTTTGTCGCTAGGAAAAGAGAGATGGGCTTCAGAGTCCAAAGAAGCAAATAGAAGAAAGAGCAGAAAAGTCAGAAGCTGGAAGACTGGAGGAGAGGAGGATAAACAGCTTGAAGAATGGACCAGAGCCAGTGGTTTGGTGAAAAGGGAGCCTTTTTGATGTGATACAAAATGTCTGCCTCAAAGATAGAGTAGAAAGTTTAGAAGACCCAGATGGTCTTGGTCTGAATGTATAACTAAGACACCCTGCCCTCCATGGGTGATGTGTGCATGTGTGTATGTGTGTGTGTGTTTGTGTGCAGGCGCACCTTTGGGTTTGGACTGTCCCTCGTCATTGGACGCCTGCACTATGGCGTTGGGAACATCCTCAGCAGCCGCTTTTGCTTTGATTCTGGTTGATTTGGTGGTCTGGGTCCTGGGGCGGCTCCTCGTGGGTGGAGGGTTGGGTCACCTGTGTTTCTCAAGAATTTGGCCTTCAGGTTCTGGGGGGTCTTTTAAAAGGTTATGCATTTGGGGGTTTTTGGAAATACAGCCGGTAGTTGCCTCATTTCTGTGGTGGTGAGTGGTAGCTCGGAGCCAATATTAAACACTCTCAACAGCCAGTTGGCCTCTTTGTCTCCTTCCTGCCATAAAAAGTCTTTTAAAATATGTTGAATCTCGAAAGCATAAAGTTTCGAGGGTCGGTTCCTAATTCTCTTTTTCCCACTGATCTGACCTTAGGAATTGTTACCAGAAAGATCTGCTGTGGGTGTCCCCGGTGGCCGGATCCTAAGTAGTCACTTCCCTCTGCAGGTGTCCCAGTGGACCTCACTAGCACTGGGGCCGGCCTCCCCCAGCGCAACGGCGGCAGGAGGGTTGAGGCTGGCCGCCGGACCCCAGAGTGTGCAAACAGCACTCTGGCCTGCTGGTACTCCGCAGCTCTGAGCAGCGCCCAGGCCGCTTCCAGGGGCATTTTTCATTTAGTGAGGAGCTTGCTAACTTCCTCGGGTGTTTTAGGTGGCACTGGCACCAGGTACTCAGGCTGTATACATCGGGCCACCATGCGCCAGGGATGGGACCTACAATCTCTCATAGGGTCAAGGGAGGACGGGCGACAGCAGCAAGCTATGCAGCAACAGAGGGCGTACAGGGCTCCGCTAGCACAGGGAGCGAGGGTGCCCCTAGCATGCTGGTTAGGACTTGGAGTCCCGGTGTCCCCGCAAACACAGCGGTCAGGAAAGGGAAGTCTCCCTCTCTTTCTTACAAGGGCATTGCCACGGCACCTTTATCCAGTAGCCCACGCTTGGGCAGGGGTTGTCACTCACATGTCCCTGCCATTAACTAATGCAATGGGACCTGGAGAAAATCTTAGCAGCAGGGTCAGTGCTTAGAGTCTGGAAATACACGTGAAGTCTAAGCCGCTGCGGGGGTTCACCCTCCGTGCAGCGTTAACAGGCGGAAGACACATACACGCGGCACCTCAAACCAGCTCTGATGAGCAATGCTCCGAGGTTTGGGAGGATTCAGGTTGTTGCATTCAGAGCTTGCACTTTGGGATGGGAAGCTGCAGCAGCATTCTGCATAATAGGCAGTACCCTGCAGTGCACAGCAGTGTAAATCCACGCCAGCAAGTAGTGGATCCCTCACAGATAGAACTACCCACCTGGGAGAGCCAGCTAGTCAGCCATTCACAGCTAAAAGGCATTCTCCACCGTCAGTTGCAAGCACAACTCTACGATCCTGTTTGTGACACCGATTCTTATGACTTTGTTAAATTAACATTTGTTAAGTGGAGCTCAGGATGCCAGATAGTGAACTGCAATTAAATAACAGGCTACAAGAGAAACTGAAATAGAGAAGTTTATGACTCACAGGTCCTAGAAGAAGTATACTGCATGCCTGGAGGGGCCACACAGGGAAGTCAAGGCAGAGAGCAGACAGAGAGTGACAGGACCTGGGGCACATGCTTTTATTAGGGTCCATGGGTAGAGTCTTTGGGGTTCCCAGGCTAAGGCCAGATTGGTGAATTCAAACAAAGTAAGAGAGGTTTCACTAAGTTCCACAAGGGTCTTATCTAAGGGGCCACATGGGGAAGGCCCTGGGAGGCAGGGGAGACTGTTGACCATAAGAGCTGGTGGGTTAAAGTTAGCGGTCAAAGTTCAGCACACTCTGCTCCAGCGATCCCCAGTGCAGAACCACACCACTCATCTGTCAGTAGCCATGCTGTGGCAGCTGCTCACATAAAAGAACTAGAAGGACTTACAACTAGAATATACAACTATGTACTGGGGCTTCGAGGAGGGGAAAAAAAAGAGGAAGATTGGCAACAGATGTCAGCTCAGGGTGAATCTTTCCCAGCAAAAACAAAAAGCAAAAAAAAGAGCAGGTGAGGAAGTAATTTCAGAAAGTCACATTTGCTTGTGACTCTGTGGGTTGTTGACTCTGTCTAGGGCATACATTTGCATGTGGGGGCTACTGTCAGCTTCTTGGCCAAACAAAACAAAATGGATGCCAAGGCAGTCACAGCATGGAGCAGCTTAGCTAAACTCTCTACAGGGAGCAAGGATACAGAAAGGGAGAAAACTAAGCAGAGAGTGGTCTAGGCTGGAGAATAGATTTATCTTCTTCAGAGAGGACGAATTGCACACGGACTTGGTGCCATTCAAGACAAGTGTGCTGGTCTTTTATACCCCATGTCAGGCAGTCAGTGGTTGCTGGCTGTCACGAGGGGTGGAAAAGTGGCTCCCACTTGGCCAAAGACAATTCTTGGGAGAATAGAGTGGCTGTGAGGCTGTGAGCCAGAAGCAAACAAAACTCACAGTCGCTGGGTGATGAGTGGACTAGCTCAGAGAAGGAGAGATTAAGGTGGGTACCAACAGCATCCATTACACACAGTTTGTAAAAGCAGAGCCAGGATTCCAGCCCAGGAGATTGGTCCCAGAGGCACCTGCTGTTTGAACAAACACACATATTGCTTCATGTGACTGCAGAGGACAGAACATGCTGATCTCTTGATTTTTAAAATTAAGATATCACAGTATTATCTCTAAGCTCAATTTCAGTTCAAAACTAGATGATGATTTTGTATCTTGGGCCAAAATACACTCACTTGCTTAAGTTTGAGAGCCACTGTTCTCTCCAGCTCCCACAGTAATGTTCTGTTTTTCACTATAAGCAGACTGTGGCCATTCAGAAACCGTCTTTCCTGTTTACCTGTTGCATAAAACAATTCAGACCCCGTACCCTATTGTAAATAGTCAAAAAGACAAACTTCAGAGTAAGTTATCTCATCACCTAAAACGATTCCTTCCAATGGAACAAACAATAATCATTGCTACCATTTTTGAATTATTTCAGTCAATTAATAATAAGTATAATAGGTAAAGGATAACTTAGATGGTGATGTTGACTGAGGAAACAATCACTACAACTTAAACAGCAGATATTTATTTGGGCAATTATAATTGCAATTTGGGAGACATATTTGTGTAGAAACCCAAAATATGTTCTGATTACAAGAGAGGGGTTCAGAGTTTTTTGGGATAAAAAGGAGGATGATGTGAGCAGTATTAACGAAGAGTTCATTGGTGCTAGATGAAGTAAGGCTAGGTTTGTACTTCATTGATGGGCTTGAGATTCAGTCATCAGTAAAGTCCAGTTTTATCAGTCCTTACAAACAGGATATTCTTCTCCTTACTGATTTCTTGGAATTTTGGTGGTTTGGTCCAATTTGGAAGCTAAAGAAAACAGGACATGCAAGGCAATTCCTCTGAAATGGCTGCTCCAGCTCTACTTTATTATGGCTCCACTCATGTCATCTTTCATGGTGATAATGTATGAAGGGAAAACGTGAAGCAGAGTAAGGGGGATTGAGAATGAAGGGCAAAGAGAGGGTAAATGGCTCCTTTAAATCGAGTGCTTAGAGTAGACCTCATCAAGTGCCTCTGGGCTGAGACTTGAAGAAGGTGCGGAAATTAACCATATGGAAAAATCTTCCAGGCAGAAGAAACAAGGGCAAGGCAAGGCTGCTGTCATGGGCGCATGCCTGGCATGTGCAAGGAACAAAAAGACAGCCAGTGGGATTGAAATGGAGGAAGCCATGGAGAAAGACGTAGGAGATAAGGTCAGGGAAATCACAGAAGGAGCATGCCCTTGTAAGCACTTTGACTTGTACTCGGAGTGGGGAGGAGAGTCTCTGAAGGGTCATGCTGGCATATATCTTGAAAGGGGTATTCTCACTGGGGAGTGAACGAGAAACTGTAAGTCTCAAGGATGGACAACTGAATTCTTTTGATATCTGAGCAAAAATAGTTTGAAATGGTTAGGCAGTAACCAGAGACTCAGAAAATCGCCTGATACTCATGGGAAAGAAAAAAATGTATTCCTCACTCCACTACCCAGCAAATCCTGTCTTTATAATAATCCTGAGGTAAAATATGGTCATGAACTGACCTTGTCACCACACTCTAACCTTCCCATCTGGAGCCAGACAGGAGCCCTTGAGAACTTCCTGCCTGTGTGGAAGGGACAGGAATTAATTTGGAGAAGGAATAATAGTGAAACTAAGATTCTCTTTCCTAATATGCTGATAATATTCTAAGCAAAGTCAGAGGGATTCCTAGAGCAGAGAAGGAGTTCTGAAGACTATAAGCTGAGATGGTGGGTTCCCAAAATTTGGGAGCAGCATGTTAAATTTTTTACTTTATCTTGGGCCCCAGAAAAATGATTGGTGAGGCAGGAGTGCCCTAATAGATGAGACTCCTTCATCAGAAATCATCTCAAGTCAACTAAGAGCATCCTTAAGGCTAGGAATATCGAAATGTGGAAGACAGAAAGGAATTTTCCAATTTTCTATAACAGCAACCCAAGTAAATGTTAAACTTTGTGTTCCTGTGTTTTAGACCTATCATACTTTCAAGATATGGATCCAGAATATGAATACCATCTGGGTTAGAGTAAAAGATATTCCCACGTTACAACTTCTAAACATAGCAGGATTTTAATTAAATTCTTATACTAAGCACTCTTGGTTCATGATGGGAAGAACTAATTAGCCTTAAAGCTGGCATTAGAAGGTCAGTTACACCTACATATAACATCCGTGCAGGAAGTCTCAGGGCTGAGAGCCTTATTTTACTTCCTGCCTCTTTAGCAAGTAGCTATTCTTACCTAGTAAAGAAAGAATGAAAAAAAGAGCCTCTGACTCCGTCCTGTTATTTACATGAACACAAAAAGCTTTGTTTGCAACTTTCTTTAGAACATTGTAAAATGTCTCCAACTTTCCCAGAAAGTACCTAAGATTTCTTTGCCAACTTCTTTGTTTTCAAGATTTCTTTGTTTTCAAATCTGAAAACAATTCAACAACAACAACAAAAATCCCTCAAACCATGAAGATGTCATTTAAGGTCATTAATAAAATGCTGTTCTTTTCCCAGCTCTGCATTACATTTCTGGAATTGACATAAAGAACATCTTTGTATATATTTTCCTTTCATTTGCCAAGCTAAATTTTCAAAGTGTGCCATCTTTTGGTCTGATTTTAAAAATATCCGTGGACTTCCAATTCCAGAATCCTTCTGGAAGTTTACTGTTCAGTGGCCCTGCACTAACAGAGAAATACTTGCTTTCTACTGCCAGCCACCTGGGTGGCATCAAATGTCTCAGTCTTCTGAGAATCTGACTCAAGCTTCTTGGCAAGCGCTGGCTGGAAATGCATTCCAACAGGATGAGGATTGCAAATGTGTTATGCCTGCAGTTTTGAAGGCAGCTTTTAAGTATCAACATTATGTCTTACAAATACACATAGTCTCTGCACTAGGGACAGGTTGCTACCACGTAATGCTCTTTCCTGCCAAAGGAAGTGAAGGTCCACATGCCATGTGCTTTTCAGCCTTTCATACATATGCAGAATGGCATCAACCCTGGAATCCAGAGCTTATTCCAACACAAAATACTGTAATTTTCCTTATTTATTTTAATCATTTCATAATTTATCATGTCAAATTTTAAAATCCTGTCTTACTCTTCTGAGTGCAATGTACAACTTAAATCCATGTAAGCATGTGCCAGTTCCAATCATAACAAAATAGCTTTGTGTTAGAGTAACCCTCCTGATGATAACAATTACAAAACTTGGGGGAAAATATTCAAAGACAGTGGAGAACAACCAAAGTATATAAAAATGGAATAGGATATGACCCTTGAAAGAAGGGACACACACTAGGCAAGCTCAATATTTATGCAGCTTCTCTCCTAAGGGAAATTTCCAATACTTTCCAATTCTGGGAATAGAGCCTAAGCAGAAAGTAGCTGTTGTACTGAATTTAGAAGACAGAGCTAGAGTTCGTGGCTTCAATAGTGGCTGGAAATTAATCCTGGAGAGGAGGGAACCACCAAGTGGGAGCCCCAAATGCTGCACACAAATACCCCTGAAATAGTTGATGTATACCTCACTGCCTATGTGTAGACTGAAACTCCAATAAATCTAATGGAAAGTCCCCCTAAGAGAGGGGGACTAAATTGCTGACAGAGGTTTCAGCAGCTACCCTATACTTGCAAGGTCTGCCACGTTAGAGGGGTTTGTAAACACCTTGGACTTTCTGTTGAAACCCAGAAAGGCAAAACTTAAGTAGATAAGCCCTTACAAAGCTCATGATCAAGGCGAACTGCTGGTTCTCTATCTACTGACTAAAGAAAATCTAACCCTCTTGGAAGGAAAACATCTTCCAGAACCCCTATAATTTATCATCGAGTCAATGATAAAAAGAGAATCAGTCGACTATAAACTAAGAGAAATAGCAGACAAGAAACACTGGAACTTCAGGAGATTCAGATACTGAAGTTAGCAGACAAGCACCTTAATATCCATCCTGAATTGAAAAAGAAAATAAAGAATAGATAAGCAAAATAGACAATTATACAAAGAATTGGGATTTGTTTTTAAAATCAAATAAGTATTTTATAAGTAAAAAATATAATATCTGAAATTAATAACTTATTGCATGAACTTAACAACAGATTAGAAACAGCAGAACACAGAATTAGTGAACTCACAGACAATTCATCAGAAAATATCCAAACTAAGCACAGAAAGAAAAAAGAAAGGAAAGATGGAACAGAGCACAAGAAATACATGTGATGTAGTCAGATAGTCTAACGTACATATAACTGGCATCCCAGGAGGCAAAGAGTGACAGAATGGGGCAGTAGCAGTATTTGAAGAAAGAAAAGCAGAGAATTCTCCCAGACTGATTTAAGTATCAAGCTACAGATTCAAGACCCTCAGTGAAGCCAAAGCAGCATAAATACAATGAAAACACATCTAAGTAGTGATAGACATTTAAATTAAGTTCTATATTTTATTATTATAAATGCAACTGTTATGAACATTCTCTTACATATTTCTACACAAATATGAGTATTTTGTTTGTGGGGAAAAGACAGAATGGTTAATAAATGGTGCTGGAAAAATTGTCTGGAAGAGTTGCACTTCAAAAATTGTTGGGAAAGTAAATATAGACCTCTACCTCCCATTTTTTCAGAAGTAAAAACCCAAGATTTCTTACAAAGCTATACACACAAAAAAACACAAATTATAAAAATATTAGAGGAAAATATAACATTTTGATCATGTTCCAAACATAGTTCAGCCACTCCTTCCACCCAAAATCTCCCACTGGCCAAGTCCAGGTTGACTATGGCTCCAGCAAAAGGTGTGTAAGAGGCCTCCTAATTATCAATTGCTCAATTCATTCTGATTTCATCCAGTAGCTCTTTGGATGGGTCATGTGCCTACTCTTTCATCCTTTTTGGAAACCGTGCACAGAAGTAGACTAGATGTAGGTTAATGCTACCTAAATGCATTAAATGGACCATTAATTACCAGAATACCTTATGAGAGGACACCTAACCATACTCTGGGAGTAAGGACTTATCTAAGATAACTGCTTTGCAGGGCTCTTGATTTTTCATTTTTTGTTTTTAATTTTTTTTTTTAAGGATTGGAACAACTTAAAGCTCCCAAATACCTGAGACAAAATAATCACCTAATAAATATTTGTTCAACTGGTGAATTAAACATTAAATAAAATATTTTGGCATAGCAACTGAAATTCAAATGAATAAAAATACTGAATTTGCTAAGAAAACTAATTTCTCTCCCTTCTGTAGCTCCCACATTACAAACCACCAGTATGTAGTTTGCCAGAATGATAGGTGACGAAAGTCTGAAATTACACCAGGAGGAGGAAATTGTATTACATTTTACATTGGCAGAGTTGGGTCCTTGGGTTCAAATCCCCATTCCAGCTCTTCCCAGTTGTGTAAAATGGGGATAATAATAGTACCTACTGTAGGGCTGTAGGGCCTCGCTTTCCCAGCACTGGTCTACATGCCCTATAAGAACCAGGTGTCCTTCAGGCCCCTCTTCAAGGCAGAAGACCAACCATCTGGGATTGTAACGATCCAGGACCTGGCCAACCCAGATCTGCTTATCTCAAAGAACATCACGATTTGAAGGAACACGGAGCCCTTCCATGTGAGCTACTGGTCTTTGGAATGCTGGTCATGCAGGGACCCTTTGGCAAGCACATAGCCTTTGTTCCTGGGCCTTCTTAAGCAACTCCCTCCCAGTTCTTGGTAACGGTACACAACTCCATCCAGCTGGCCACTCCTGGACTCCCTGTATGTAAGTTCCCAATAAATGCTTATGTCTCGCACATCATCTCCAGGTCTTTTCTTCGGTCTCTCCGGCACCTTCCCATTGCAGCTCGCACAGCTGGGCTAGCAGTCAGACCCCTACTTACAGTGTTTTATTAGGATTGAATAGATTAGTATCTAAGTTTTTATAATGGTGCCTGAAACATGGTTAGTTCTCAATAGATACCAGGTTGTGATTACCATAATAAGAGCAAAAAATAAGACATGACAAAACAAGATAAAGTTGTGTGGGTGCTGGGTGCTCCTGGGGACTCTACTGGTCACAAACTTTCTGTAAAGGGTCAGATCATAAATATTTTAGGCTTTTCAAGCCACATGTGGCCCCAGTTGCATGCTCTTTTTTTTCTGCAACCCTTTAAAAATATAAAAATCACTCAGCTCATGGGCCATACAAAATAGGCCAGATTTGGCCCAGAGGCCAAAACACCACCTTCATTATGATATTTACCAGAAAGAAGTTAATCATTGTAATAGCCAAACTGGTTAACATCAGTTTGTGACATATGTGACCACTCCGTGCACACTATACCCAATCTTGTCTCCCTCACGAGTATATTTAGTTGATCCATATGAAATTGCCGTTTCTTTAGATCAAAATTACTTGAACATTGGCAATTTTGTGTGGCTCAACTTAATAGTAAAGACACACAACCTGAGACCTGAATCCCTCATTGTCTTATTTTCCCTTTCTGTTTGCAGCTATAAGATGAAAATAAGTTGCCTTGATGGACAAATAAAGCCCACCACATCTAATGTTGTGCATAATGGAAATAAAATACATAATAGTTAGGGTTTGGGGGTTGTATATTGTTTTTTAACTTTTCAGCCAATTATCTTCACAAAGCATAAATACTTCCTCCACCTTGTTTTCCAGCTTCTCCCCAGGTTACTTCTTTTCTTGCTTTTGGGTTTACCAGCTCTTTACCTACTTCCATCATCTTCTTTCTAGCTTGCTCATGTTTATTTTTCTACCCTGAAGGAACTACACAGACTTCCACGTTGCATGGTGGTAAGAATGATGGATTGTTCTGTGTAAATAATATGGAAAGGGAGAGAGTAGGTGGGCATTCTGGAAACAACGTGAACTTGGGGCCTCAAAGGGCTTTCTATGCCCAAACCTCACAACAAGAACATCTGGTGCTACATGCAGCTGTAGAAAGAGCTGGTTTTTAAAAGCAGACAAAGCCTTATTATATAAAGGGAAAACCATGGTTTTTGTTATGACAAAGTTTCAAGTGCTCCCTCTTCTGTCAACCTTAAGCATTTGTGCTCTCTTTGGCCACTCTGCACATCCAAGAAAAAAGTCCTTGACTTACATAAAATAATGATGCAGAATAAAGTTCTTCCCCCATGGAAGTTTGAATTATGCAAGCCCTAGGAAAAGATACAGGGACATTCTCAGGGTAGTGATCCCCCTATATTAAATGGAATGTCCCACATTGGTGGTGGAAGCCGTGGTTCTGTGCCGTTTGGATGGTCTGGCCACTTTGGTGCAAATATGGGCCAGTTTCCTGGTAGTTAGTCTCTGATTCTAAAAATTTCAAATAATTCACTGTGCATTGAGTCATAGCTCAATGCTGACTTGTTCACAATGCCCTGAAACTTCTCATTCAAACAACCCAGGGCCAGCTCACAGGCTCCTGACCCTGACCCAAATCCACCCAAAGACACATGGCTTAGAATGGGATTATTCACATTTCTGCGTTTTGTTGCATTTTTCACCTGAATCTTTTTTATAAAATGCCAAGGAGGGTTTTTACTTCTAAGATTTTTCCAAGCACGTCATTGGAGTCTGCATTTTTGAGCTAAGCACTGCGAACTTTGAACATTAGGATCTCATCTATGAATCAGATAACTTGTCAGGTGGAGGACCAGGCTCCAGCCTTCTGGTCAATCTAAGTGACTTGGAAACAAAGGACAGAGAACCATTATGTTGGTTGGTACTTTTTTTTTTTGCAAGCAAGTTTTCTTTTTTTGAGGAAGATTGGCCCTGAGCTAACATCTGTTGCCCATCTTCCTGCTTTTTTCTTTTTTCTCCCCAAAGCCCCAGTAGATAGTTGTATGTCATAGTTGTACATCCTTCTAGTTGCTGTATGTGGGATGCCGCCTCAGCATGGCTTGAAGAGCAGTGTGTAGGTCTGTGCCCAGGATCCAAACCGGTGAACCCCAGGCTGCCATAGCCAAGCACAAGAACTTAACTGCTACCCCATCAGGCCGGCCCCTGGTTGGTACATTTTTTAACATATTCTTACTGGGATGCTCGTTCTATTTTGCAGCCAGAATCCATAATGACCCACACTGCACTCAAGAACTACTCAGAAGAAGGAATTTCCATCCGAGGAAGAAAGAAGCTCTGGGGCATGGACATATGCTGTCTTCTAAAAATAAATCAATAGTGCATGTGCTTAAATTTTACGTTCAAAGGGGCAAAGAGGTTTTATTTTTTTAAAAGCACTCAATATTATAACATATCTTACTGTGGAAAGGCCGTTGTGGAAATTACTCATTTACCTTCCTTTTTAAAAAAATTTTAGATAAAAAATAAACTTTTAATCCAATCACTTATTCTTAAATTTAGTAATACTATTTTGATGTCCTTTTTACTCCAATCATCACTGTCAGAAACCCGGAGATACATGAAGATTACCAAAAGGAAGCTTTATTTCCAGAAACAACCAGAATTAAGTATTTCTTCCTTTGGCACGGAATTTGAAGGTTGACTTTGAATTCATCTTGGAATCTAGCATTAATCAGTTAATGTAGCATAGAACAATAGAATACTCAGTTGTAGGAAGGCAGAATGTGGCTAACACTACCTGCAATAGAACCCATAACAAGGTCACAGCCCTTGGGACCTAAGGGTGTTACCTGATGTTTATGGTTTTGGGGAATAGTGGTAAAGATGCCGACACACGGTTTTCCCAGCAAGCATGATCTGACCAGCAATGGGACTAGATCTATGGAACAGCTGCCCTTTGTAACTTGGCTTTATTATGTTTTTCTTGGTGTGACTGGCTTAAGTAAAGTCTGGGGAGGCAGAAAGGTGAAATAGAATGGACAACCCAAGGTGTCACTACAGAATATGCTCCCAGCCCAAGAATCAGTCTGCAAAAAAATAACAACATGTATATTGTCATTTTTTTTTCAAGTCTGGTTTATGAGAGGAAAGAAGATGGCAAAGAGTATAGCTAAAATTTTTGTTTTCCTTCAAGATTTATCAGGCCGATAAATTTGTCCAGTGACCTTTCAACCACAAAACAAGAGGGAAATACACAATTCTTAAAATCTTCTATTTACAAACGAAAGCCTTCTGTTTACAGTGTTTATGGAAATAACAATACAAAATTAGCCACTTACTATTATTGATAACAATACGGGGGCATGTGGGAAAAGCATTTTTGCTTGCTTCTTATTCTTATCTGGATTCTGATTGTTGCAATTGTCATATATTTAAATTCCAGAGAGATGAGGCACTAGATATTTTATTGAGCCTCTTTCTCTCTGCTTTTACCTTTTCTTCACCCACTTTCCCACCCTTTCTCCTTCTAACTCGGTGTGCGAAAAATACAAACAACGTTTGTAAATTACCAAACACCCTGCAGAGCTAGTCTTCATTGTTTGTTCTCTCACCTCCTTTGCCCCTCATTGCGTGACAATTGCTCATTCCTTTTTTCCTCATGTCATTTTATTTTTCTCCACTCTCACATTACTCTGTCATCTGCTATGAATCTTGGAGAGAAATTAACATACTTGTTTTGAAATGAGAGAGAAAGGAGAGGGAAAAAAGTCAGAAGCTGTTGGACTTCCTCTTGCTTCATAGAACATCTAGTATTGTTCAATGCCTCATTAGAGTCTCAAAATATTAATCACAGATAACAAATGAAATGCCTTACTTATCATGTGAGGACTAGTTCAAAAAACTGCCCAGCAACTACAAATGAGCCCATTTTCTTTGTATCTGGTCACTAGGATCTCTATGATGAGCTTAGAATTTAGTACTTTAGACACTTCTTCTAGCCTGGACATTTTACGTAGATGTGGGTGTTTGGTATTAGTTACTGATTTCCTGCAGCTGTTGATACATTTTTAAACTTTAGAGATAAATAGCCAAAAGGTGCTTCCTCTTATTTCTTAATTACCCATTTTGCAGTGTAGAGTCCAGTGGCCCACATGCTATTCTTATGTAAACTGATGTCTCTGGCCCATTTCGAGCCGTAGAAGATGTCAGACTCGGAGTGGTAAAGCTATCTTTCCCAGGGGTCACTCTGGGATTGCTGACAGATTGGGTGATCAAACGTCCAGGATTGCCCAAGACTGGGGGTGCTCCCAGGACACAGGACTTTAAGATTTAAAAATGGGAAAGTTCCAGGCACACCAGGACGAACCTGTCCTGACTCACTCCACAGTGCGTGTCCCAGTCTGTACCACATGGTGCTGCACCGGGTCTGACACGACAGTCCCATTTCCAGCCTGTCATCCTTGTGAAACTTATTCCCATCTTTGAATATGAACTCCTTCAGTCATATATCCTTTTTTTCATAAGTTTTGAAAATCCTTAAACCCAAAAGCAGAACTGAACTAGGATTTTGACTACTCAAAGTGGGGGTCTGCTCTAAAATGCTTCCTTTATCCTCCCCTACAAGCCTAACTCCTTGGGAAGGGAAGGACTGAGATAGATGGGGTTAAGTGTTTCTACTTAACCAACTGCTGCTGTAGACCTCATTCGGTTGACTGTGGACCCATCTCTTGCCCACACTGGCCCTCACTGCTGTCTGAGAGGCAAGTTTTCAAAAGCTGAATCTCTTTCGAAATCTATGTGAGTTCCATGAAGGACTTTCCCCATTGCCAGTTCCCTAACATAGGAGATATAACTTCTAACCCAATTTCTGCCTTGAGCAGTGCATCCCACAGCCTCATGCTGCTGGTGACCCTTCACCGTGAGGACAACCCATTGAGGAGTCAAGATGGTGCAAATCCACTTAATTCCTTGGTGGCCTACCACATGACCCACAGAAACTCTGTGCATATTTGACACAAAACGGATGGGAGTGCAGCTGCTCCTCTCTCAACCATGTCCTCACCCTGCCAGCTCTCTCCATTTCTTGTCTCCCCTAGGAACACATTAGCAAATACAGTGTCTAAGCAGAAATCCAATTAGGGAATGGAATGCGAGTACTCCCTTCTCGCAGACATCCCTCCACCCCTCATCTTTACTAAAGATTCTCTTGGCGACCCTCTCCCATTCTTGGCTTTAATGAGGGGAGGGAAAAAGGAGAAGTCAATGACAGGATCCTTCCCCCTCTCGTTAGGAGTACGAGGCTAGGTAGTAGGGCTGGCTCTGCTAGGTCTTTGGACTCCTTGGGGCAGGAGTTAGGATCTTTATGGGTCCACTTTAAACCTATTTGCTTGTGCCAAGTTCCGGGCCTCAACAGCTGACACTTTAGCTCCAAGAAGAGCTAATCCTCATGTTGGAACGTTACGTTAAAGACTAGACATGCAACTTGAGATGATGAAACTTGATTTACTGGGCACCATCATGGCTACCATAATAGGGTGCTCTTTGGCCTGGTGTCAGTTCCCACTGCCGGCAACTTGTATGTGTCAAACCTAATATTCAACTTCATATATATTCTGCTTATTTCTCTCTGATGAAGCCTGTCTTCATTCTCCACACCCTCCCTTCTGGCTGAAGATCCACCTTTGGGTGCTGCCTACACATTTGTCTGTATTGTATGATCATCTTCTGGCGTATTTGCTAGGGGGGTAGCATTGTCACGGTGCTGTAGGAGTGTGAAGATGATGTTCATCTCCAGCCACCACAGTTTCCACATACAACATGCTGCTTCACACCTCTGGGGTTTGTTCATGCTGTTCCCCTTCACCTGGCTGCCTCTTCTCTCTTATCCTCATCCTCTTCCCATTCTCCTGCCAACACCAGCTCATTCTCCGTGATTCACACTGGAAGAGGCATCCCTGACCCCTCAGGCAGGTTCTGCCCCGTCCTCTGGGCTCCCACTGCACTTCACATGCTGAGGACATGGTCTGAGCTACTCTGTGTCTCTGTGTCCCTCTCATTGACTCTTGGGTTCTCTGTAACTCCACTGTCTGACACTCAGTGGACATTCAGTAAATGTTTAACTAAATGGTCCTCTTTTGAACTAAATGGGTTTGATATTTAGATTTCTCATCAGTAAAGTCTTTTTTAGGAAAAGCAGAAGTAAGAAATACAATTAATGCACCAGGAACTGTCCCGTTCTATTCTTTGATGGCTTAGTAAAGTGGTTGAGTAATTCCAAGTTTTGCAAATAAGAAAACTAAGGCTCAAAGAAGGAAAGTTGATAGCTCACAAGTGTCTGAGTTTGAGATGAATAGAGGGCTGTCTGGTTCCAAAGTCTAGGATCTTTCCACTATGGCTTTAAAAAAAAATAGAGGGAAGGAAGGAAGACATACTAGACAGACTTCCGAACATGGAGCCGAAGCTTATTCTAGTGTCATCTGCCCACACATGCCCTCAAAGGTGATCACCACTGGATGACTTTTAAGTTCCAGAAAACATTAACAAGCCAACGCTGCTTTCACATTCTCCAGCTTTGATATCCCGCCATCTGGGCAAAGGCAGCTACTGAATGTTGGCATGGACCTACATACTTTACCCATGTGCCGCAGAGGACGCTGGCATGGGCTTGTGTCATTATCCACAGTCCTTCAGAAGCTCATCTAGAAGGCAGTTAATGCTTATTGGAATGATTCCTTTTCTGTAATTGTTTGAATGGTAAATACTTAAGTGGTTTCTGCAATAAATCTTAGAATATCTGTAAGCAATATTTGCTTACAAAATGCCAAACATCATCCTTCGTGAAGTGCATAATAAGAGAAGAGAGCATTTTATAAACTACAGAGTAAGAGAAACACCTAAGGAATTAGTGGTTAAGAGGTCAGGCCCTGATGTCAGGCTACCCAACCCAGTCATTTACTCCCTGGACAATTTGGGTCAAGTTCCTGTAGCTGTCCAGCCTTGGTCTCCTCATGTGTAATATATGGCTATAAGAGTACTTCCCATATAATTGAGTCACAATGGTTAAGTGAGACAACAACCAGAAAGCTTACTATTAGCATGTATTTGCCTCCTGGCTGGTGCTCAATAAATGTCAGCGAAAACATCACCATAATCATTATCGCCCAAAATTTGAAGAACAATTCATGGCAATCCGTGGACACAAAGTTTTTACTATGGAAACATCATTGTTCATACCATCACAGACATTACTGCTTGCCAACTTCCTCAAATACATTTTTTTAATTGTCAGGTGCTTTTAATTTGCTTTGCTTTAATTTAATACACCTATTTGAGTTAGATGGAGAAAAATAGAACAAAACAAGGGGGAAAGCATTTCAAGCTGTATGTAATAAGGCAGACAGATTGTAAACCTAGCTCCATGTGGCTTTAGAGCAGTGAATTCTAGCATAGAATATAAAATTCTAAAGCATAGAAAAAAAACTTATATGAGGATAACCCGACTACCTCTGAGTTGTGCATTAAAAATTAATGGTAGTCAGGATTCAAGATTTAATTTGATCAGCAAAGAACAGATCTTGGGCTGTGTTTTTCACAGAGGTTGGAAAGGAGATTTGGTACTGCATGTATCCCCAAGGGAAAGATGCTGATGGGTACAATGAAGATTCGCTTCATCTCAGCTACAGTATCGGTCTGTGTTTGCATTTTCATCTATGAATGTCCTATTTCTAAAATAACGTGCTACACGTTCAGAGCACGTTTGTTTCTTTACTAACTTCATCTGCTGTGGGAGGGGTGGGGGGTACAAATGTACAAATGTAAATGTACATTTTAGCGCAAATTGCTATTATGTTTATACTCAGTTGGAGAAGAACAGAACTGTTATTCCTGCTGCTTTCGGTGTCAAATGGCAGGGGCGACCTCCTGCATTTGTGTGTGCACACCAGGACCTGGTGTCTTATGGTACCTTGAATAAAGATAATGAATACTTATTCCACAGCAGGAGTTTATTGAAGCTATAATTCTGTGTTTTCTACCACGAATTCAAAACTGTAACCAGAATAAATTCCACTCAGATGTTTATTGTCCTTAAGCTACTTGCAATGAGCAAATAAGTGATCAGGGTACATAGAGTGCAAAAAAGTTTCTGTGCCAAAGGGACAAGTCTTAGCAAAGCTTCCTTTGCTTTACGTGAAAAAAATCCCTGGCTCCTTATTCTGCTGTACCCTTTCCACCCAGTGTTTAAAGCCATTGTGCTCACAGAATGGTCACACAACGCTGGCCATTGGCGTCTTGGAGACTGTCCTCCGGTGGTATGCTCAAGTCCCCTCAGTGCTCTGGAAACTGGCACATGAGGCCACACAGACATAGCGTGTGCTTTATTCATGCCAAGGGAACAACCAGTCCCTTCTCTAGGAAGGCTACATCCTTAGGACTGGCATTTGGTCACAGATGCACAGTCTTCATTACATGGAAACCCAACTCCTATCACCCTGAGGGGTCACCCAAAATTCTGTTCCAGGCTCTCACATGGGCCAGGACAATTCACGCTTATTTTATACAAAACGCAGCAACTCAGAGCAAGAATAACCCCCTAACCTATTCAAAGGATCTATCTGTGTGGGACCTTTTGGCCTGAACCCCAGGGACAAGAGAGCCTCCCATTTTAACCGTTCTCCAGTCACAATTTTTTTATCAGGAGAGTGGGAGGAGGTTGTCACAAATATTGATCCTAATTAAATCTTTGGATACTTAATATTAATTGAATCTAAGATTGGCGAGATAGTTCAAAAAATGAAGGATTCCCATGAAAGCTCTACGAAGCCTGACTTTTCATTAAGGGTGGAAAAAAACAGCTTATCCATTGCAAAGTAGGAATAAAAACTTTCAATGCCACTCATTTTAATCTCTGAATCCCCTTTGTGGAAAGGGTGGAATTTTTAGCATTTTTCTGAGTCTGGTATGTCTCATACTTTTAAGAGCCTATGGAGAACAGGAAAAGAGAGAGACACTGTCTAGAAGAAGGCCTGCTGTCCTCCCCGAAATTGGGCCATGAACTGATCCCGTCATCACATTGTCCATCTTCAGTCCCAGGACTCAATGTTGCAAGATCCCTGCACGCCAAATTCCATTAACCAAATGCCATGACAGCCAAATCTCTGTCTGTCTAAAAGATGTCGCCATCTTGGTCAATGGCCCCCTCACTGGAACATAACCTGAAGCCTCAGAATTCTATATAGAAAAGCCATTATGATAATTTCAGAGTCCCACGGGGCTTATTAGAATGAGACTCTGTTCCCTCACAGTTGGCATCAAAATCATGGCTCTAGCTACACATACTCGCAGCTGGAATTAAGTAGTCAGTTTCCTGATTTGGAAATTGCGTAATTGCAGAGATTTTACTAGGCCTTTTCCCAACACAAAAGTACAAGGCAAGTGTACATTCCAGGATATTCACATGCAAAAGAATGAAATTGGACCCCTTCTTCACACCATATACAAAAATTAACTCAAAATGGATCAAAAACCTGAATGTAAGAGCTAAAGCTATAAACTCTTTAAAAGGAACATAGGTGTAAATCTTAGTGACCTTGGATTAGGCAATGGTTTCCTAGATATTACACCAAAAGCACAGCAAACAAGGAAAAATTAATAAGTTGGACTCCGAAATTCAAAAATTTTGTGTGTCAAGGACACTACCAAGAAAGTAAAAGGATAACTCACAGAATGGGAGAAAATCTTTGCAAATCAAACATGGCAAGGGTCTAGTACCCAAAATATATATTTAAAAAAATCTTGCAACTCAATAATAAAAAGATAAATAACCCAATTTAAAAATAGGCAAAGATTTGAATAGACATTTCTCTAAACAAGACATACAAATGGCCAATAAGCACATAAACAGATGCTCAACATTATTAGGCATTAGGGAAATGCAAATCAAAACCACAGGAGATATCACCTTACACCTACTAGAATGTCTACAATCAAAAAGAAAACAGAAAAAACAAACAAACAGAAAATAACAAGTGTTGGTGACAACGTGGAGACATTGGAACCCTCATACATTCCCAGTCAGAACGTAAAATGGTTCAGTGCTGTGGAAAACAATTTGGTCTTTCCTCAAAATGTTAGGCATAGAGCTACCAAATGACCCAGCAATTCCACTTCTAGGATTAGAAAATTGGAAACGTATTTTCAAACAAAAACTGTATACGAATGTTCATAACAACATTATTCATAATAGCCCAAAAGTACAAACAAACCAAATGTCCATCAACCATGAATGGATAAACAAGTGTAGCATATCCCTACAATGGAATATTATTCAGTCATAAAAAGGAATGAAGTTATGATAAATGCTATAACATGGATGATTCTTGAACACATTACGTTAAGTGAAAGACTCCAAACACATAAGCTACATATTGTATGATTCCATTTACATGAAATGTTCAGAACAGACAAATCCATAGAGGCAGAAAGTAGATCAGTAATTGCCAGGGCTGGTAGGAGAAGAGGTGAGGGGAGAAATGAGAGTGACTGCTAACAGGTACTGGGTTTCCTTTGGGGGTGATGGAAATGTTCCAGAATTAGATAGTGATGATGATTACACAACATTGTGAATTTACCAAAAGCCACTGAACTGTTTACTTTAAAATGGTGAATTTTATGTTATATGAATTATATCTTAATTTTTTTAACTGCAAAAAAATAAACACAGAACAGTAAGTGCTCAATAAATCTCCAAATCAGGGGTTACCACTGAAATGGTCTATAAATAGATATCAGCAGAATGGACCAAAAAGTCCAGAACTAGACCAGGAAAACAGGCGAATTTTTACGGGATATGAGCCCATTTCAGATCAGTGAAGAAAATATAGATTATTCAATAAATGGTGTTGGGGCAAAGTTTAGCCATCTGGAAAAAAAGTAAGGCTAGTTCACACCTTATACCTTACACCAAAATAAATTATATAAAAGATTTCAACATAAATAACAAAACAACAAAAATTCTAAAAAATATAGTATTCTATAAATGACTGCATATATTTTATAATTCTAGGATCAACGCACAATATCATATATTTTTAAACTTCTCGTTCCATATTTACTTTTATTGTTATTATTAAATAAACATTTAGTTTTCTTAATAATGCAGTTCCTGTGTGGATATGTGATGGAGTGTTTTTCAGTATTGTGGAAGTTAAGGGACAAACAAAAAGTGGATGAAAAACCAGTGTTGCTCTAGAAGCAAATGACCGGCAGAATATGCCATAATGTGTTCAAGCTGCCTGTGTTGCAACAATCTGTTCCTGGTCTAACGAAGTAGTTCCCAACTGGAAAGAATTTTTGTCCCCTGGGGGACATTTGGTAATGTCTGGAAAGACTTTTGATTATCACAACTTGAGTAAGAGCTGGGCTGCTAGCATCTAGTGTACAGAGGCCAGTGACACCACAAACAGACTGGCCTCCCATGCCAAAGAATCCTCCAGCTCAAAATATCAATATGCCGCTGTTGAGAAACTCGGGCCTAATGGAAGGATGGCACTTGATGCTCTTGATAACAAACTTGTTTCCAGGGAGCCATGAGCTCAGACCCAAGGCATTGGAGTTTAAGGTGCTAAATGATCTTTCTTCAATGCATCCTTTCTGTTATTATTATTTATCGAGAACATATTTTGTGCCAGGCATTGTGCGAAACCCTTTAAGTGTAGAATTTAATTTATTCTTCACAATTACCCTTTTCTATATATCACGCTATTGCATAGGTTTTTTACTCATAATGCTGTTTTTTATTCATAATGAGGACACCAAAGTTTGGAAAGCCTAGGTAACTTACCACAGGTCACTAAGCATTGAGCTTCAGAGGTGGGACCAGGACCAAACAGTCTGATGTCAGAGTCTGTGTAAAAACCTCCATGTTTGGGCTGGCCCCGTGGCTTAGCGGTTAAGTGCGCGCGCTCCGCTGCTGGCGGCCCGGGTTCGGATCCCGGGCGCGCACTGACGCACCGCTTCTCCGGCCATGCTGAGGCCACGTCCCACACACAGCAACTAGAATGATGTGGGGGAAAAAAAAGGAGGAGGATTGGCAATAGATGTTAGCTCAGAGCCGGTCTTCCTCAGCAGAAAGAGGAGGATTAGCACGGATGTTAGCTCAGGGCTGATCTTCCTCACAAAACAAAAACAAAAAGAAAAAAACACCCTCCATGTTTTACCATCTCATCAAATCCCGAGCCTATTCCATGGTTCCAATTGCATGTCCCTATCCTCCACAGTAAAAGATAAGGCAAGACCACGATCAAACAACTGATGTTGATTAGGGAGGACTCAGGGACCAGGCTGCTCGCTATTGAAGGACTCAGTATTAAAGAGCAACAGTAAATACCTCTCTTTTAGGCAGAACATGAAGTGTGAGGTCATACTTAGCCCAGGAGGGGTGCTGGCATAGAGCCCTCGACCACGGCTTAGGAGCAGGGAGACCTGGGTCCAACAATGTGTGAATGCTCAAGAAGAAGGAA
The DNA here is from genome assembly GCF_020826845.1 of Diceros bicornis minor. Taxonomy (NCBI): domain Eukaryota; kingdom Metazoa; phylum Chordata; class Mammalia; order Perissodactyla; family Rhinocerotidae; genus Diceros; species Diceros bicornis. Next base: position 50,275,768 of record NC_080757.1, on the reverse strand, counting down.
ACCTTTCCTAACAGCTGATGGGTAGAACAGGGCTCTGGTCTTGGAGGGGTCAGGGAGTGAGTCTGTGGCCCTGAGACTATGACACCATGGGCAGATGTTAAGACCAGGGAAACTAAGAGATTCCCCAAAATGGACTTAGGCTTCAAAGGCATACTGTTCCCGCAGTCTCTTCTTCCTGTAAGACAGATCAAAGGAACACAAGATCTTGCCTGGTGGGATCTTTCAAGGGGGAAGCAGGTAGGACAATAGAGTTCTCCATAGCAAAGATGGTGCAGACTGGAACGGAAACCACTTTTCCTTTGGGATGACTCTGTGCATTAGTTAAAAATGTCACGAGGGTTGGGTAGGATGGGATCTCCAGGGTTTGGGCTTAGGTGGTCACAGCACCTAGCCCCACTTTCTGCAGAGGGGCTGAAACAGAATGTCTGGGATGGAAGGAACGCTTCCCTCAGCTCAGCTGGCTTTCCCCAAAGAGGTAACTTCCTTGACTATGCTGGCCAAACTTAAAAGGCAGAACCCCCATGGCTGGGAGACAACTCCATGAAATGTGCTTTGGATGTCTGAGGCACTAAAAAACTTTGGAGTGTGGTCAGGGCTTACACTGACCTTTATGAATTATTGTTGTAATAGAGAATTCTGAGCCCTCATCTAATATTTGCATCTCAAATTACAGGAAGTATAAAGACTTTTTTTTAGCTTCTTTCATATTTGCTGGAGAGTTTTGCAAATGGCATGTGTCTAAGAATGAAGAAGAACATCTGGAAAGAAGAGACCCAGTAGAGTTTGAGTGGCTTCTAGAGCTGGAACTATCCAAAATCATTCCACACCTGCATTTCCCAAAATGATAAACAGGTGTCCTATAATCAAAGAATTTTAAAGTCAAGATTGGAAAACAATGGGTTAAACAAAGTTGTATTGGCTCCTTGAGTCAACATTATAAATCTCCCAGAAAGGCATATAATAGACAAGTCTTTTGTGAAGAATCTAATTAGATAAAGTTCCATGGAACAGATTTGTAGGAAACATTAGAAAGTAAAAAGGAATTTCAGCTACTTTAAAAGACTTCTAATGGAAAAGAAAAATACACCATCATCACCAGTATCAATTTTTCTTAAGGCCCTTGCTTTTTAGGCTCCTTTCAGCCTTAAATGGGCAAACTACTCCAGGGACTGATTATTTTCACTCACAATAAAACTTTCCCTGGTGTAATTAAATCACTTTAAGCTGTACTTTCTTTTTCTTCTTCCATCAGTAGAAACAGATTAAAACATGTCAGCATTTTTCTGTATTTGAAACAGGCCCTATAGCCTATTCTACCCATATGATTTTTCCAGCAAACAAACAAAAAACAAACACATGGATTTTATGTGTCTAACCAACGCAAGTAGAAACCCAACTAATTCACTGCATGCTGTAGTAAAAGTAATAGGTTTAGACTGTACACATGTAAGTGATATAAGTAGACGGAACAATAGAAAAAGTGCCAGGATTAGGAACAAGGAAAATAGTGCAACTTGAGTAGATAAGAAGAATTTGCTGAGCTTATAAACAGTACTTTAAAGCACGCTATCTGAGCACCTAGTAGACTCTTAAAAAATAAAGAACGAATGAAGAACTGAATAAGTTAATGAATAAATACCTAGAGAGTTTCGTATTCCATGCAAATCAACAGTATGACTTTGAAAAAAAACATATGCAACAAAGTCTGTTGGCAACGGTAGCAACATTATTTTAGCATGTCAGAGTACTTTCACACGGATTTCCTCATTTGCCTCGCACGGCAATCTTGTGAAGGAGGAAGAGGAGGTATAATTATTCCCATGTGGTAGATTCATTATTTTACCAATTTGCCAGGAACTGCACAAGGCTCTCAGGGTTCAGTGATGAACAGAACAGCCCTGGCCTCTGTCCTCACAGAACATAGCCCAGTGGGGAAGGCAGATGTCCAACGAATGAGGTATAGCAGTCTCAGAAGGTTACAACAGGGAGAGGCCTACAAATCAGGAAACGGAATCTCAACGGGGTTAAGTGGTTTATACAGGGTCAAGTGAGAGCTGGTTTGGTTGTAGAAATACAATCAGACCCCATATCCTCTCACTCTGGACAGAACACCCTACAGATCAAGCAAAACAATCACATCCACTGTTTCTAGCCTGGTCACACCATTTTGGGCACCATTTTTAAAGAGGAACAATGACAAATGTGTAGCTTACAGAGAGAGCACAGAGCATAATGAGAGGTCACCAGCCATGTCTTTTAAGGAACAGTTAGAAAACTGGGTCTGTTTAACCTAAAAAAAAATAACAGAATGACTGCCAGGAGATGCTCATTGCATTCAAGTATTTGAAGGGTTATCATGTAGAAGGAGTAGACCTTAGACTGAGGAGCCGAAGAGCATAAGAGGGATCCAGGTGCCCTGTAAGGCACAGGTGTCTATCAAGGTCAAATGAAAATGCTCAGGTGGCAGAGTGAGAAGACAGGATCCCTAAGGGGCCACCATAAGCCCTTTGGGAGACACAAGAACACTGTAGTTCAGGGTATGCACGCTGGATTAGGCACACTTGATTCAAAGCAACCCCCCGCCCCAACCACCACCACTTGTTAGCTGTGTTTCTTCGGACAAGTTACTGAATCTTTCTGAGTGTCAGTTTCCTCACGCAATGGGAGATGATAACAGTACCTGTCTCGGGTGCTGGTTGTAGGGTTCAGTAAGGTAAGGCATGTAACCTGTTTTGCTCAGTGTCTGGCATGTGAAGCCAAGGGTAAATACCTGTTAAATAAATGAATATTCATTAAATGAGTGGCTTGTGAATGAATAAAGTACTAGATTAGCAGTGTTAGGAGTAGCAGTCATGGCAGTAACACAACTAAAACAACCACCTCACTTAGGGGTCTGAGGATGAACTGAAAGATGTGTGAATATACTATTGACCCTCCTGAGGTTTGCAAATGGATGGTATTTCTACTAGCCACTAATAAGAACGATTCCTGTGCTGGCTAAAGCATGGACCAAATGTTCTCAAAAATCCTTTCCAATTCTAAAATTCTACGAGAATAAGAATTGTCAAATGGTCCAGTTATAGAAACCAGGAAGTTTCTATTCCCTCAGGACAGCGAGAAAGGTCATGGAACTGGAATCATGAAGCTGTTTCTTTCTAGAAAAAGAATGAAAAGTACTTCTCCCAATCTGGACCCCAATTTGTTATTTACAACGACATAAAAGTGCTTTGTTTTTGCACCTTTCTCTAAAAGAACATGGAAAATTGTGTCTAAAATTCCCAGACGACACATAGGAGATTTCTTTTGCTTTTTATTTCCCCAAGCCCTCCCAAACAAATACACCCAAGGACTGCAAGACTTTTTAGGATATGAATTATGGTCTTTTACAATATTTGGTCTTCTTCCAGTTCTGTTTTGGATCTTTGACCTCAGTGTGGAAAACAGGAACTCCTTGTTTCTACCGAGATGCAGAAATAGGTTTTCAGATTGTGCCATCTTCTGGCCAAATGTGAAAACCAACATGGCAGAGTCCTTGCTTGCTTTTAGCGTGGCACCGAGTCTGTGCCATCAGAGAAGCCAGACAGGAAATGTCTGTCTCCCCAGAATTTAATCCCGGCCTCTTGGGAGGTGACAGCTTGAACTGCATTCCAGTTAAACCATGGGACAGTTTCAATTTCAGTGCTTACTGATTTGGAAGCACGTGTTCTTACCAAAGAGCAGTTACTCATTATGCTCTGATGCAGGTTCACTCTGGAAAGGGAAATCAAATCTGGACCCTTCTAAAATGCTCTGAGCTGCCAACATCATGGGATGTGTAAGCCATTTATTTTTCAGTTGTCTGAACACACTCAAAGCTACTTTTGTGACTCTGATAAAGAGAGATTGGGGGTGGGGGAAGAACGAGGATCTGAAATCCCCAATCTATTTATATGACCGAAGGTTGACAGAGGACACCTGCAAAGGAGCTGTTCTAGAGAAACCCCTTCATTTACCACCACGAGGATCTCTAAGGGGCCATCCATATGCACTTTGGGAGACACAGGCCCAACCCCAATTTGGAACCCTTTCTACCTATAAGCTACCAGGACTCCATTTGTGCCTTGCCCTGAGCCCATATGACAGAAAGCTGAGTGACCTCCTTGGACCCACATCTTAATCTAAGCCAATATCTGGGTGGAAGGAGGCAAGGAAAAATGAACCCAGGTTAAAGAGCCCCCAAAATAACAGAGTTTCTTCCTGGAGCTTCAAAACCCTAGATTGAATCATCCATTCCAGCCTTCCCAGGATGGAACAGAGAAAAAAGAAGGCAGGTTTATCCAGGAGAAAGACATCCCCACGTCCACTGAGTACTTAAGCTTCAGGGATGCCCCAAGTCTGAAGAAGGCAAGCCCCAGACTCTGAGTCCCAAGGCACCAGTGAAGGGCTCCAGTCCCTGGACTCGTCTTATTAGCAGCTTGAGTCCAGCTCTGGAACCCTGGCATGCCTCTGCTCAGCGCCCCTCTTGACAGAAGGGTGAATGAAGGAGAGAAGGATGTTTGAACGTTCTCCATTCTCTCGTGGGACCGGCAGCTTTCACCAGAACAAAATCACCAGCCCTTTTGGACTCTGGAATAGGTTGGACTTGTAATTCACACTTACAGCTGATGCTGAAAAGTGGTGTCTCCCAGAGAGCTGAAACATCACGTCTGGCGGTGTGCTCTAAGCACAGAGCGCTGATACAAACACACACTTCCAAACATGACTAAGATTTTTTTAGAAAAGCATAAATATTTCCAAAAATAGCAGGAAAATAGCAGTATGAATGAATTATTCTCGGTGAAACACATCAATAGAGATGTTTTTAAAAGGAGCACGATATGAAGAGATATTCATACATAGGCTTAAATATGTACCTGATTTGTCATAAGGTGAATCCTTGGACTATGTCTATTTACTGTTTAACAAAATTTTATATGAAAACTTCAGTTTGTAGTTTTCTTCTGGAATAGACAGCTACCAGAAGAACTTGGTCTTAAGTTACAGGTTGAAGTAATACAGCATTTCTCAAAGTACGTTCCTGGGACACCAGTCCCTCAAGATGCTTGACAAAAAGGACGTCTGTACTCAAAAAGTTGGTGAAATACTCTGTGTTTTATCTGCCTTCCAGGAGATTCACAATGTACCTGAACTTACGAAGGATCTGAGAAATTTGGAAATAAAGGAAAATTTTTAACAGATTTAAATTCACTTAATATCAAAATATTCAAACTTCATCGGCCAAGGAATACTTATGTAGAGGAATATCTAACAAGATCTCAAAAGCAGTGCCCTAGGAAACACATCATAGGACACTTTGCTCATAAAAAAAGCAGGTATGTGAGGTTTATGTTGTTGATGATGATGATTTTCCAGAACCAGGAGAGGAGGGTCTCAAAATAGGGACCAGTGCACAGTTGCTAGGTGACAGTGAAAACAACTCAGTGACTTGAGAGCAGAGAGGAGAGACTGAACCAATAGTCCTTGAGTTGCTGAGGACCCATCTATATCATTCCACTTAAGCTCTGCCCATAATAACTATCTGAGTTCCAGGAAATGACAGCACGGCTTGTAGTTATGACGACAACAACAACAACAACAATCAGCTTCTGCATAAACCATTTAGGACGTGAATCAACCAGGTGGTGTCCGAAGAACTGGTTTCTATTGTAAAATTCTGTCTCCAATAAACCTTGTAGAATTCTTGCTCTATATATCACTCCTCCAAAAAGGAGTGGATCTCTATTTCTTCTCTGTAAAATGAGAATGCACGGACTGGGGTGGCTTCTCAAGGCTTTTCCAGCCTTAAGAGTTCATAACACTCAAATTCATCATGTTCTCCTTTTTGCTGCCTTTCCTAGAATTTTAAATTTATAAGGAACCTCTTTGTATGTTTTCAATGCTAAATATACTGCTTTTTATTTCTTTGTAACTGTCATGAAACCAGAAAACCATGTTTTCTGGTTTGGGGGAGGGGGACGGAGAAGTGTGTACCATAATCATTGTCTGGTGATTTGCGGATGGGTTTCTCTGGCTGAAACTTGTTGAGGGTTAAGCAAATCTCCCTGGAGAAATGCAATTTGCTTTGCCTCTCAAGAGCAGTAAATCATAAACTGGCCACACTTCCCCTTCCACTTGACCTTCATCACCACAAAGAATTCCTCTGCAAGGATTGGGTTCCCTTTATTTTGCTACTTTAAACAAAAACGGATTAAGCACAGTGCCCTGAAAACCTACTCTCCTCATTCTGAGTTTCTTACACACTCACAATTGCACTAAAAGCATTGATGACCCCTGTGGAGTCTTGTCATAGGCTGTTGGGAGCAGAGACCCCATCCCATTTCTATCAAGAAGCTCAATCTGAACTGTCATCTACAAGAGGGAGAGTTACCTGATGGGAAGTGTTCATTTCAATAAAGGTTGGAGAGGAGTTGCATTTTTTATTTCATAAACGGGGTCTTTATTTTCATCCAAGGATGTTGGACCTGATTTTCCCAATCCTTTTCCACTCTGCTATGGAAAAATCTTTATGCAATCAAGGTGGTGTTCATGGTCACTTCTGCCCGTGCTAACCAAAGGATCGGGCAATTTTTTATCACAAAATACCACTACCATGAAGCATGACAAAGTAAGAAATTTGAGGGGGAACAGTAAAAAGGCCAAGATGAAAAATTTAAAGACCTTATCTTGGACTCTATAAAGAAGAGTCTGTAACTCAGTAAGTCTTATACTGTTGCATATTTTTAAGATACTTTTGGACTTTTCCAAAGAAGTTCCTGCCAATCTGATCCAGTCCCACCTGTTCAGGGACTTGTGCAACTACAAATATCTAAGGGGTGAATGTGCTCATTTAACTGAAGACACTCTTGCTGTCTTACTGTCACTTTTCTTCATCCAGCTATGATTAAAGTGAAGAGAAAAGTCTCAGAGGAGTTAGACCTGAGTCGTTTGCAGCACTTGGAGGCACTGTTTGCTTTTCTCTTTAGGATCCTGAAAAAACCCCAGCATGAGAAAGCTGAAAGGATGCTCTGGGACAGGATTCCCCCAAGTAAATTTGCCATTTCATTCCTCTAGAGTTTTGACTATCCAAGAGTTCCAGAAGGCTCTATCTCAGTTCCTGGGCTCTAGGCCCTGAGACCACCAGAGTTCCCTTTCAGCAAGGTATTCTCCTTCAGACTTAAAATCTAACCCTTTGTTGGCATTGAGTATGGGGCAGGCATCCAATAGAGGGCAACAGAATGCTCCTCCAGGAATGGAATGGCACCATACTTTGCCTGAAACGGAGATGGTGGTAGTAGCTTGGTCTTATGAGATTTGAATTCCCAACTCTCACTGTGAAAACCCTCCACTTCTCACAGTTTTATGTCTTTTCTCACCCTCCCCCTGCTTTCATTCTGTCTCATTCTTTCTTGATGTACAACCCTCAACTCCAGCCCAAGGAAGCTAAAGAAACAAATTCTAGCAAGAATCAAATATATCATCAATGATTTCTCCTTTCCAGTAGACATCTGTGGTCATTAAGAACCAAGAAGATTTTCTTAATTTCTGCCCTCCTTGGATGTAGTTACTTTGCCTTATCAATGTGTTTGAAATATTAAAAACATTTTAGGCAAGGAGAAATATTGCCCTCTACAGGGCGTATGAATCTCAGAGTTGTATAGGCAATCCTTCACAAGTACAGCACGTTCTTTTCTTATGGATTGTTCAATCTTTTCTTCTTTTACTTTGAGGTTAATGCAGCTGGTAACAATCTTGTTGACCAGAAAGGCTTCTGCACACATTTATTGCTCCAGTGTAAAAGGAGAGATGATGCCAAGAGAATTTTTTAAAGTTCCTTTCTTTTTTGCAAAAAAAAATGCTGATCCAACAAAATTTCCAAAGTCATGCGGGCATAAGGACGTTTTGGGTCCCTCAGTGTTATGGGGGAAGCATGAGAATCTCCATCATTCAGCTATCTTATCCCTCTCTGCCTATTTTTTTTGCAGGGAAACATGAGGTTTTAGTTCTTTTAGCAGAAGAAACAGACTAAACCATCTGGCCACATATCAATATCAAGATTCACCTATTGATTGATAATTAATGTGTTTTTCCAAACAGAAGGTTTTCCTTCACCTGCCAGGTTTCTTCTTTAGCTTTCCGTCTTTTGAAGCTGGGGGCTCTATCTACACCTGTCCCTGAAAAATGCATGACGCCCCCTCTCCTCAGGTGTTGGCCTCACGTTCCCTACCTGAGACCAGGGCGCTCTTCGTTTTCTCTTCCTGTCGGGTGGGAGCCTCTTCAAGTCCTCCTCTTCCTTTCTCCTTCCGAACCTGTAGCAAATGACTGCCCAGCCTGCAGAGAGAAAATCAACTAGCTGATCCAGGCAAATGCTTAGGAAGGCATTTCAGGTCATACACATTTCCCCGGGCAGGGCATTTGCAGCTGGAAGAGGAGAGATGGGGCAAGGCAGGCATTTCCCATATATAACTCGCAGCTCTTAGTAAGGAAACTGCTCAGGCATTGATGCAGCTTCTAACATCAAAAGGCAGTAAGGGTCAGGAACCCCATGGATGGTTCCCAAAGATAGTCCTGCATGGCAGTGTTGCACAGTCTTCCCTTTTCTAACTTAGGCAGTGTTCTCAGGATGAAAACAGTCCAAGAGGGGCAAGAGGATTGGAGAGGGGAGGTCAGGAGTGGAGAGTGGGCAGATAGTTCTCTCTGAAAGAAAGACAACAACGCTAAAGGTAAGTTATGAACAGAGCAAAATGGCAAAGTCTGACAAACAGAGAAAAGCCTAGAATAGAGCTAATAAAGGGATCTGAGCACAAAGCTGTGTGGAGTCCCCCGTCTCAAAACAAGAGAAGAAGGACGCATCTGTTCATTCCCTGAGTCTCTGACGGTCTGTCTGAGCCCTCCGCTCAGGTCTGACCAGGGTTATGCTAATAACTGCAACAATAAAATACACCATCACTTTTGTAAGTTTTATTCTTTCTTTAAAACATACCAAGTAAATGTTAATAGTTATGTTTGTTATATTTATCCTTTATTTTTTAATAAAATCAAATGGCTTATTCTGTAGTTGCTACAGACTGAATGTTTGAGTCCCCTCAAAATTCATTTCTTAAATCCTAATGCCTAAAGTGATAATATTAGGAGGTGGGGCCTTGAGAGGAGATTAGGTCATGAGGGCGGCGCCCTCATGAATGGGATTAGTACCTTATAAAAGAGACCCCACAGAGCTCCCTTGTCCCTTCTGCCGTGGGAGGACAGAGCAAGAAGATGGCCATCTATGGACAAGGAAGAAGGTCCTCACCAGATACCAAATCTGTTGGCACCTTGATCTCGGACTTCCAGCCTCCAGAACTGTGAAAAATAAATTTCTGTTGTTTATAAGCCACCCAGTTTATGGTAGTTTGTTACAGTAATCAGGTCCTGGGCATTAAGACCTCAACATATGAATCTGAAGGGGACAAAGTTCAGCCCATAACACCTGGTTAGATGAGTTATAAAAACTAGAGTTACATACCAATAATTATGATCTATAGAGATGTGATACTTCCACCTTCTCCCTTAGCTGATTCTGGGGGATTTTCCTGCCTCCGCCATCTGGCCAGAGAGGCCCCGTGAGATCCAATTTCCTTTTTTTCTCTTTCCAACAAGAACCAACCACGTGAGTCTTGGCCATCCTGTCCTCCTCCTCCGTGCTTTCTGAGGGTCCACAGAGGAGGGATTCTCAGTGTCTGGGACCACAGACGCCTCTGTCAAAAATCATAGGAGGTAAAAAGCCATCACATCAGTGGAGTCATTTTTCGTTTTTGCAGATTCAGATGGGAGACTTACGCAGGGTAACCATTTCTCTCTGTGGGGTGCCTGCCGGGACAGGAAGCTCTCTCTCAGCTTCTGCCAGGAGTGCTGGACAGAAGAATATCAGCTTCTAAGGACCAAGGGTGCCCGTCCTCCTGGGAAGAGGCTCTGACCAGGCTTCTGAACTTTGCCTTAAACTACATGGCAAAGAATTCTGGTTGAAGAATTGCACGTACATGCAGACCCTCAAATATCAGCTCTGGAAAAACACTCTATCTGTTGTGAAATGTATTCGTGCCACATATCTTTGCTATGATGAGATAAGGGGAAGTCATACAACACATATTGTAGGCTGGTAGCAACACAGAATCTAACCCCGTGTTACAAGGAATAACTAGAAATGGCCATGTACCTAATACAACCTGAGTGTCACTGAATACTTACAGTAATGGAACGAGTGAAGAATAATTCATTCAGTTAATGTTAAAAAATATATCGTCTAATTGAGCTATTACTGCTTCATGAGATGGTTAGTTTTATGTGTCAATTTGGCTGATACCCAGTTATTTAATCAAACACCAATCTAGGGGTTGCTATGAAGGTATTTGGTAGATGTGATTAACATCTACAATCAATTAATCTTAAAGAGATTAACTTAATCAATTTAAAGGAGGTTACCCTGGATAATGCAGGTGGGCCTCATCCGATCAGTTGAAGGCCTTAAGAGCAAAAACTGAGGTTTCCCAGAGATGAAGAAATTTTGCCTCAAGGTTTGTAACATCAACTCTTGCCTGAGTTTGCAGCCTGCTAGCCTTCCCTACATATTCCAAACTTGCCAGCCCCACAACCACTGGAGCCAATTCCTTGAAATAAATCTCTTAATAGCGTACCAATATATCCTATTGGTTCTGTTTCTCTGGAGAACACTGACCGATACACCACTTTTTGCTAAAAATAATTCAGGCTGGCATAGAGGTAATCCAGGCCTTACTGTTCTGCTTGTTGTTGCAAAAGGCAACCGCCAGCTCCATTTGCCCCATCTCGGAAGCGCTGCTCAGCCCAGTAGGGTCTGCAGTACTCACAAACAACTCAAGGTGGCGCTCTTGTTCTACTAAAAAAAGCCGGCCTTCTGTCGGCAAGCCACACTTCACAGGCTTTTTTCCTCAGATTTCAAGATAACCCAATGACTCAGCAATGGGCAAGAGGAAGCATAAAAATTTGGACAAAGGACACTGCCTACATGCCCAGTGTACCCAAGCTTGCCGTCACCACCAACAGAAAAAAAATCACTTTTTAGAGTGTCCTTTCTTGTGAGTCCCGTCCCTTTGGTAGGCCCGAGCATGCTCTAAGCAAATACCCACTTGGGCAGTCCCATAAAACCCCCAGTGACTAGGGAAACCTATAGGCTAATGGAAAATGAAGATACCATGCTGGTTGAAGGTTGGCGGGCTATTTTGTCTTGTTTCTCTCTGCAACAGAAGACAGGTCATTGTTCTTCTCATTGTTCTAGGTTTTCTTTCTCTTCGGGGCTTCAGGCTTGTCTTTTGGGGCTGTAAGCCACCATAGCCCAGGGGTGCAGCCTGCGTGCCCTCCGGCAGGCATGTTTACGCACACAGGGCGTGACTCACCCTGACCCCAGTCCTGGCGGCGCAGACTCTTTGCCTGCTCGGCAAACCCTTCGGGTAATCCTGCTGGCGGTCAAGACTATACCCTGTCATCAGGCCGTGTGTGTGACCACAGGCCTCAAAACATTTCAACGGCATGGGCTTGTCTAATCCTTGTCATATTTTGTAAGAAAAGTTTGAGATGCCTTTACTTTTTAAATTTCTGCTTTGCATATGGGAAACAGAACCAAAGATGTTGAGTGACCCTGTGAAGGTCACCCAGTGATTTAGAATTAGAATCACGGACACTTGACCTTCAATCAGAGGGGCTGACTTAAATCTCTACCTCGAAAGCCCTCACTCTCCCCCCTCCCCATCCCCACCACCACTAATCCTCTCCTTGTACATGCGACGTTTGTTTGGTTCTTTTTCAGAATATACACATTCACATAAAATATGTAAATCCATGTCTGTGCTCCTGCAGTTTTAAGCAATGTGCCAATGGTGCTGTGTTACTGGAATAACCCAAAAGTAGAAGCATCACCTACCTTTTACATTAGAACCTGACTTTTCAAATATACACACAGTCTTCCTCTTAGAGATACACCATTCAACATGGCAGATGAGAAGTCCTGAGAAATCCTGTAGAAAATAAACAGTTTAACTCCATTTAACCACATATTTTCCAAACTTACTTGAACATAGATGGCTTTTTTCCACAGTACCCCTCCATTAACATCATTGGAATAGTATGCCCTGCAATACTCTTTTGGAAATGCTGAATAAAATCACCATCTTTTTGTAGCATAGGATTGGGTGTGTAGGCAACGCCTCCCACTCCTAGTTCACCTTGCTGTGCTGAGGAATTCCAGAGTTCACAGAATTCGTCTTCTTAGAGTTAGCTGGATTTTTGTGGTCTCCCAGGGCATCCTAATGGTTGACAAAAGCCAAGTCCCATGGCAGTTTTCCAAACCTAAGATTGTGGAGCAGAGAGTAGATTAAATAGGACTCTCTCTTGCTTCTGATGGGCCCATCCCATCCCTTCCAAAGCACACAGGCATCTCCACCCAAGGCCACCCTGAGCCCCCTCCAGCTGTTCCACCATTGGCATCACTCCCATTCCCAGTCCCTTGGAAGTGTCCTTCAGCCACCTTCAGTCCCTTGAAAGACAAATTGAAAGACAACTTGACTACTGGCATATTCCAAAAAAAACTGCTCAGTTCTTCATCTCTCTGCAAACCAAAGGCGTAACCCTGGGGCAGTAACTCTTTTTTCTGCAATGATAAAAGCCCTAACTCTCTGCCAGGAACACACCCTTCATCCCTTTTATTTGTCCAAAAGAGTGGGCAGGTTTGCACAATAGCTACAGTTGCTACACCACCCCTGGTAGTCTTTCATACTCATAGGATCTAGGAACAGGCATGTACTTAGTTTGAAGTCTTTTGTGGGCCAAAGACCTTAGAGCAATGACCCTAGGAGGCAGCAATTCGTTGTTGAAAATAACTGCATCTGTTAGTTTCCAAACTCTGTAGCAGTTTCCCGGATCATCTCAGAAAAACGTATTGACTTAAAAGAAAGAAAACTGCTGAGCCAGGGAGATGTTCCCCTGCTGGGTGATTTCTCTCCGGCTTCCTCATGAGCTTTGGGACCGTCAGTAAGACTTGTCTTCACTGTGTGGCTCTTGCAGACCTTCCTATCAGGATAAGAATCTTAGTTCTGCTTTAAACAATTACAAGTGCTAAGCCTGAAAGGGCAAGGGGACCAGATAGAATCGGCCTCTTTTCTGGTAGAATTTTAATTCCTGTTGATCAGATATATTCTTTTAAGAATCAACCAATGCCCCAAACTCTCCCCACCCCACCCCCCAACCCTGTAAGAAAAAGAGCCATATCACTTATAGGACTAGTAACATCTACATCTACAGACAATCCTACCCAAATACTTCTTTCTTCCTGAAGCTCAGGGTCCAAAGCAAACAAAAAAGACTCCTGTGTGAGTGCTTTTAAGGAGTGAGAATCCAGCTAACTTGAATGACTTGAGTCCTGTCCAGCCAAGATATAGAGAAAGAAATTCATCTCTTAAAACTTGGTTTGGGCCTGCCTCCTCCAGGAAGCCCTCCCTGACTACCCCATACAGCTCAGTCTGACTTAGGTGTGCTCCTCTCTGAGCCCTTAACACCAGGGACAGATCTCCATTCACCTGTGCATGTAGCACAAAGGGTTATGATGGTCTGCTCCTTGGCACAAGGCCTGGTGCTCATTCTTTTGTGGGTCTAGCACTTAAAGGTTTACTGAACTAAACTGAGGCTTCAAGGCCAAGGATTCTGGAGATTCAAGGATGGGAGATGAGAAACGATGCCCATAGAGTTCATCAAGGCAGCTTGTAGCCTTCCCTACTCAACCTGCATCTGAGGGTTGACATGGCTCCTTCCCCCACCCACCAATCTATAGTCATTCACTCTTACTCTGGGGGGATAACCATGAAGACCAAGTGTGCTCTGCTCCCACCATCCTCACAACAGTTTATTTGAAACATCCTTGGCTGAGCCATATGGACTCTCAGGAATCTTCATGAAGGTTGAGGATCAACTGTCCTTGTTGTTATTGTCATCGTGGTTGTTGTGCTACAGCTACTATTTATGGAATGCACATTATTTGCTAGACACTGTGTAAGGAGCTTCACATATTTAATTGTAATTAATCTTTACAATACCTCTTAAAGGTACCTCTTATCCCAACTTTACAGATGAGGAAACTGAGACCTTGAAAGTTTTAGTACCTGTTCAACATCACACAGCAGCCAGAACTGGAAATCACTCACCTCAGAAATCGAAGTCCAGGTATCTTCTGCCCCCAAATTTCCCTGCTTCCCTGTTGTAGAAGATACGTGAGATGTGAAATTGAAAGACAAGAACAGGTGGTGGAGGAGTGAGAGGAAGGGAAGAATGAACTGAATAATTTGTAAAAAAAATACACTATCAAAGGAATTAATAAGGACAAAACTTTTAATTTGAGTGACGTTGGTAGAAGTCATGCAAATAAATCTTACTATAAAAGACAAAATATTTATCTTAAAAATAAGAAATTGCCTGTATTATCTATTGCTGTGTAGCAAATTATCCCAAGACTTAGCAGCTTAAAACAACAAATATTTTTTATCTCACACAGTTTCTGAGTGTCAAAAATTTAGGAATAGCTTAGCTGGGTGGTCCTGGCTCAGAGTTTCTCTGAGGCGTCAGGGCTGCAGTCATCTGAAGGCTTGACTGGGGCTGGAAGACCTGCTTCCAAACTCACTCCTGTGTTGGTAGGAGGCTTTAGTCCCTGTCACATGGGCTTCTCCACTGGGTTGCTCATGACTTGGCAGATGGCTTCCTCCAGAGTGAATGATCCAAGAAAGTATGACTAAGACAGAAGCCAGAATGATTTTTTAACCTGATCTTGGAAGTGACATATCCCCACTTCTGCCACATTCTGTGGCCAACAGAATGTGGGAAAAGATAACACGAGGGTGTAAATACTAAGAGGCCGAGATCATTGGGGCTCATCCTGGAGGCTAGTTACTTCTCTGTCCAAGGTAGAACATCACAGAAAATTGAATTGCCTATGAATCTGGAACCTAATGCTGAGAATCCAGCTCATGAAGTTCAAATGTTCAGTAGACAAAAAGCCACAATAATGGGCTGTGTCAGTAGACCTTTCAGTTTAGCCTTAGCCACAGATAAGGAGAGAACCAAAACAGTAGCCATTTGTATGCAGAGACAGTGAGATGGGAATCACACACAGACCTGGTGGACGTTATGGAGGAATAAGCAATGTGTTGGAGTCCACTCAGACTATCTCAAGAGAGATGATTGTGTATCTCTCTTTTCAATTCCATCTTCACCGGAGTTGAAATCACCCGTGGAGGGAGTATTGCATCATGCAAAACAGCCAATGCTACAAACCTGGGATTTTTTTGTTTTCTGGGGAGCCGTTGGTTAAACATTTACCAGCACACCACTGGGGGAAACCTACTTTCATCTCGATCAGGCCCCACTGGCGTACACACAATCATAGATAAAGGTCTGAGTTTTGTTCCAATGAACTCTTAGGCTTAATCATAAGAGGATAACTTCCTGAATGTGACAACCCACATTAAACAGATTAATTCCCTCAATGCTGCGTTGGTGGCTGGCAATGCTGTCTCCTTACATATTTAAGTCAAGCCTTGCAAAGGGTACATTCTTGTTTTAGTAAATATTGTTAAGCTGCGGTTATATGTTATCATCCAGACTCATACCAGGCACCATGCTAGGTGCTTGTGACCAAAGAAAATTAATAATTTATGGCAATATATGGAGAGAAGGACAACGTTTCTAACTTCAATATCTTGCCAGAAATAAATAGTGCTTTTAATCAAATGAGGTTAGTGATTTTTGTTTGCTTGCAAAAATATAAGGTGGCAACATCTCTTAACATCTCTAAACTTCTTAATAGTTTCAGAAACCGTCACATAGAACTCATCAGTTCAGTTAGTTCAAGTGACAAATATTTATTGGTTATCAACTGTGGGCCAACACGCAGGTGCAGGGATACTAAATTCTAATAAGACATAGACCTGCTCCTTTGGGAGCTTAGAATCAAGGACATTCGTCAAAGATGTAGGTGCGGCTCTTGAAGAAATATGCTTTGTCCAATACTTCTCTAAGTCAAGTTAAAAGTCACAGTTTTTTAGCTTAGTGGTTAAGAATGCAGCCTCCAGGATCAGAGGGTCTTGTTCAAGACCCAGTTCTACTATATACTAGCTGTGTGACCATGAGCAGGTTGTTTAACCTCTCTAAGTTTTGGTTTCCTCATCCACACAATGAAAGTCCACACACATAGTCCCTATCTCTAATTTGTCATGAGGATTAAATGAAATAATGCATCCAAAATCCTTTGTGCAAGGCCTAACAGATAGTAAGCTCTCAATAAAGAGTAGCATTTACTATTCACTTTCTTCTCCTCACACCCCAGGATATAGAAAAACACAGCCACTTGCTGAGCTATCTCTACATCTCCAGTCTCTACTATGAAGCCATTTCCCAATCTAGCACGTTCCAGAGAACCAGATCATTTCATTCTCTTCCATCCTCCAAACATCCATGGTAATCATAGACATCGACCTAAAGAGAAAAACTACAAAAGTAGTATTAAAGGGGTGACGTGGAGGGGCTGGCCTGGTGGGGTAGTAGTTGGGTTCACGTACTCCACCTTGGTGGCCCAGGGTCCTCGGGTTTGGATCCTGGACATGGACCTATGCACCGCTCATCAAGCCATGTTGTGGTGGCATCCCACATGTGAAATGGAGGAGGATTGACACAGATGTTAGCTCAGGGACAATCTTCCTCAAGCAAAAGAAGGAAGATTGGCAACAGATGTTAGCTCAGCTCTGGGCCAATCTTCCTTACCAAAAAAAAAAAAAAAAAAAAGGAGAGAGTGAGGTCGAGATCTATCCCAGACATTCTTTAAAGGCCAGTGGGAGAGTATCCCTCTTCTAGACCGTGTTGTCCATTCACATAGCCTTGTGTGATTGTTGTTTACTCTCCAAGAGGTCACATGCTTTGACTATTGCAAATCTCTGAGCTTCCCTGGGAGGGGCTGATGGCTCTGTACAACTGTGGAGTCCATACACCATCAATCACCCAACAGTCATTCTCCAAGGACATTGCATAGACATTCTGGAAATCTATGAAGCTCAAGGGCAGATACTCAGCTATTCCAAGAATGCAGTGAGTGGGCTTTGCTTTCACTGGCTCTGGCTGTCCATGGAACATGCCTGGTGCTCTTCCCATGGTGAAGAGAGAGTAAGATGTGTTCTTTTGGCTGTTTTCCCTTAGCAGAGAAAACCCCGCACCTCCCTTCTTTAGGGTGTGGTGCCTTAGGGAATCACCTGGAAATTCACAGCTATTTATACCAGCTGCTGTAACCCATGGACAGATCCAGTGCCAGGATTCTCAGGCTCATAGCTCACCATTCTGATTCACCCTCCTAACACCAGCACAGTTTGATCCGTTTAGTAGAACATGGTGCCAATGCAGAAGAGATCCTAGTTGTTTCTTAACCATGTTTTATACTCAAAAGCTGCTAAAAAGAGATTAAAAAGTTTGAAAATGAAATCAAGCCAATAGGATGTTTTAAAGAGGGTGAAGGGTACAGGATCAAAGAATCACAACTAATTGATAAAGATTTTTTAAAAAGAAATGTCCATAAAAGTTCACCATTGATCAAATTTTTGCTGTGTTCTAGGCAATATACTAAGTGCCTTACATAGATTTTCTTATCAAATCCTCCCAAAATCTCTCTGAGAGGGTGCCATTATTATCCCCAATCAAAACTGAGAAAACGCTGAGGCTTAGTGGGGTTAAGCAACTTACACAAGGTCACACGGTAAATTTTTGGTCCTTCTTCATTTCTTAAAAAAACACTGTATCTGGGTAAAGTCAGGTTTTAAAAACTCTGATCAGGAAGAGAAAAAACATAATTTCAAGACTTCTTGGCTTGCCTTTGTAATAGAAGGGTGTTACGGGCTGGTTGAAGGAATATGATCTTAATGCCTTGAGGTGTGGGCTGGTTGAGCCATCTTCCTTCACAAACAACTATGCCTGAAGCACAGACTGACGTAATCAACCAACTCTGAAAGTAAATATATGGTCTGAGTGGTTTTCCAATGGTTCCTAGTCTCACCTCTCAGGCTAGTACAGTCTTCTGCTGGAACAGAGGAGGGACAGGAGTTCTAAACAGAAGCAGAATAGAAAAGCTCAGGAACCTTCTGTTCCTCCTAAATTGATGTAGGCCACCATTATGATGTGGCCTTGTTTTCTTATTTGAGGTATAGACACAGTTACTTCCCAGCAATCAGAGTCCTCAGAGTCCTGCTGATTCTAAAACAGAGCCTCATATTATCATCACATGTTTCATTCACATACGCCCCCACTCAAGCTAAACCCTCTACACTTGCGTTCATCTGCCGAGGATCACTTACTGGGTTGAAGAGTTAAGTATCCTTGAGTTAATGTACTGCATGGGCAAGTTAAAATGATGATGGGGAACGAACAAGTGTCACAGGAAAGAATCTGCCTTCTCCTTCCTCAGAAGATAGAAATACACTGTTGAAAGAGATTCCGCAGTTAATGACCTTGGCAATTAAAAGTCCTAAATGCTACTTAGAAATGCAGCATTTAAACTCTGTAGCCAGTGAGATGCAGACTGTAGGGGCTCAGCGTTGACAGCAAGCAGGACTGGATTTCAGTTCTAGATGTGCCACCAACTGGAAGGGAAGCATTGGAGAAGTTACTCCACAGTCCTAACCTTCTAGCTCACAGGGTTGTAGAGAGTAAAGGCACATGGAACATGTTTGCTGAATGAATGTTGCATTTTGTTTTCATTATTATAATTAACTATAGTTTGAAATATCACGACTTCCCTTGACATCAGGTGTCCTCATAGCTCTCTCCCAATTGATGGCCTCACTTTGTATTTCTCTAAATAGAAACACTCAGACAAGAGCCATCTCATCTTTCCAATTGTCCCCTACCTGGTCTCTCTAACACCATCCTCGTCACTTTGGGCCATTCTCTGACCAATAATTAGAATGGGTCTTCCAAGGGCTACATCAGATCATGCTTCTCTCCTGCTTGAATCCACCAGTGACTCTCCTTCACTCTTAGTGTAAAATCCACACTCCTTCTCTTGACCTACAAGGGGCCCCAGCTCTGACCCCTTCTCCTCCTGCTTTCTCCCTCCTGCTTATCATGTTCCAGTTCTGCTGACCTTTGAATGTTCCTTGGACATACCAGCTTCCCAGATGTACATGCTTGCTCTTTTCCCAAATCTTTGCGTGAGTGGCTACTTCTCATCAGTTATCACCTATCTAAAACTATCCCCCATTTCTCTGTCCCACTACACTGATTTATTCTTAAAGCTCTTCTCACCATACGAAAGTACAATGTTTCTTCACTTGTTTACTTTTTATTGTCTCCCCCACAATTATGCTATAAAAATGTTTTCCAAGTGTCAACAGTAATGGATTCTCATAGGTACTCAATAAATATTTATTGAAATGGATGGATAGATGGATGATTCCAAAGCCCAGGGGTGTGTGTGTGTGTGTGTGTGTGTGTGTGTGTGTGTGTGTGTGTGTTTTCATTTATTTACTATTCTGGAAAATTGACGCCTTCACTCTACGACATTAGGGTGGCTAGTTGAGAAGTGATACCATGGGTTTCTCAACACAGGAACTTCTAACAGAGTTTATTGACTGTCCACCTGCAGAGAAAGTAAGTATTTCTTTCCGTGTGGAGTTAAGTATCAGAAACAATTAGAATTAGGGAGAATCTATAACAGAGGCAAGTAAAACTAGAAATAAAAAGATGTAACTTCTGAATAGAACAAACTAGAACCAGAGCTAATGGGATAAAGGAACCAGAGAAGCAGCCCTAAACCTAGATAAGAAGACCACAATCTCTGTTGGAGAAGAGGTTTCACCCTCCACCATGATCCAAACTATGAATTCCCTACTTTGCTCCTCTGCCCACTCTCACGCTGCTTCTCCTCCTGTATTTCCCAGCTTAGTTAATGGTCTAATCATACGCCCACCTACCCATGCCTACAACCTGGGTGTCAGCCGAGGATTCCTTCCTCGACTTCACAAATGTTTCTGAGATTCAACTAATCTCCAAGTTCAGTCAATTTGATTCACCTTCTCATCGCTCTTGTCTTAGTTTACAAGCTCCCGTCCTCTAATCCACTCTCCACGTTGCTTCTCAAGGGATCTTTCTAAATAGCAAATCTGGTTATATCATTTCCATGCTTAACACCACTGTAACAAAGTCCAAATTCTATAATATGGTTTTTGAGGGACTTCTGCATATCTTTCCAGCTTCAATATCTGCTCCACTCTGTCACTCCCACCACCCTGAACCACACACGCATGCAATCTCTCTCCTGACTCTCTCACTCTCTCTCTCAAATATTCTTACTGCCCGGCCTTGCCTAATTACTTGCATTCCCTAAACACGTCTTGGTCTTTCTAATCCTTTGCTCATCCTGTTCCCTCTACTCACCTTATAAGACTCAGTCCAAATATCTCTACTTTCAGAGGAATTAGGAAGTTCTCCCTGATCTATAAGCAGGTTTGATAGTTTCTGTCTGCACTTCTTGCATAAACCCTATCACATGACATGTTAACTATTGGTTTACATGTCTGTCTTCCTGCCACATCGAGTGTTCCTTGAGGACAGTACCTATGTTTTACTTATCTTCATAGTCCCCAGAACCTAGTGAGTACTTAATAAATATTTATTAAATGATAGAGACAAAGATAAGACAAAAATCCATTCTTGATTAATGCTTCCTACAACTGCCGGAGAAAGCAACTGTCTTCCTTCATGCATAGATAACATCACCATAAGGCTGTTTCCAAAATCATTATCCCTGTTCCACACATATGTCTTGGCCATCAAAATAAAAGGATTGTCATTGGAATGAGTCACAGTCAACCCACTACTATATATGTAATGTTCAGGCCGTTGTGGGTACACACGCATCTTAGAAGAGGACATAAATGAGCATCCCAATCTGCACAGCAATGACTGACGTGTGTGGGAGGCTCTAACATTAACACAGGCCAGAGCCCCATGGAAAGGATGGCTTGCCTTCTTTCCTGGGTGTTGAAGGTTTAGGACATTCTTTCCCACATTGCCCCTTCTGCGTGTCCAGCAGCTTGCCTTCCTTCTCCTGGTTCCCTGTACCGTGTCGGTCTCCTCAAGTTCATCAAAGAGCCAACCCACATCCAGACCCCACCTTGTGAGTCTTGTATAACCACAGTTATCACCACTGTGACTGAAACCTCTTAGGGTTTTAGGTCCACACTGATGGAACATGCCAAGGATACGGCAAGGATAGATTTAGTCTCTAGCCTTCTCCCTAAGTGAAGTGTGAGGTGAAAGAGAAGGGAATACAATCCTTTCCAGAAACGCCCAGAGGCAGGCAATCTATGGTAGATATCTGCTCTGCAAACACTTAAGCCACCTGTGATGATCTTCTCAGCTTAGCTTTCATCTGAAGCGCTCAAACAATAGTCCCTGGAAGCACAAGTGGCTCCAACACTTCTCCAATTGTGATTCCTAAATAAGAAACATTATCCAGGGGCAGAAATAAGTGCTATGGAATGGAGAAAAGGAAATCCAAGTACAGCCAAGGTCTCAAAGAGTCTGTTCTGAGAAAGAAGGGATAAAGAAGCTCTGGAGTACACAATTATGTTTTATAACACAATTACTACTTGAATGCTGAAAACTCACTCTTTAGTATCTGGAAATAAATTACTTTCATGCTGAGAGGGTCTAAGGGGAGCCTGGGGGACTGGATAGGTTACCCATCCTCACTTCTCCCTCTCCACCTCTCACCAAACTTCTAAGAGAGACTCTCATCTTACAGCCCTTCTCAACCAGGGATTCTGCAGTGACTTCAGCCCTAACGCCCTAAGGCATCTATTGTATGTAATGAATTAACATCTCTCCTTCTGTCCTTTGCAGCTAGAATGGTCCTACTCTGTGCTGCCCTTGGGAGAATTGAGAAAACAGTCACTCAAATCACTTTCTGTAGGGATTAATGCTTTCATGAAATCCAGGTTGAAAAAGTCTGCGTATAGGAGACTAGATTTTGTTTCTTAACACAGTTTTAAGCCAACCAGTTTTTGCTAATTTGTGGCAGACCTAGGAAACTAATACAATAGTGTTTTTGAAGTTTTCTATGTAAAGATATTAAAATCTTGTTTAGATATATTCCTACATTTTTTATGCTAACATAAAATATAGCATTTCTTAAATTTTATTTTCTAGTTGTCTGTTGGTACTACATGAAAATACGGTTGATTTTCCAAACTGACCTTATTTCCATCAACCTTGCTAAGTTTACTTATTAGTTAAAACTCTTTTCTTGTAAATTCTTTTGAATTTTCTATATACCCATAATTTGTGTGTATATGTGTCTTCTTTAAATAATAATGGCTCTATTTATTCTTTTCCAATTTTTATGGGTTTCTTAAAATTTTTTATTGCACTGACCTCGAATAGAGTATTCAACAGAAGTGGTAACAGTGAGTAAGCATCCTTGTCTCATTTCTGATCTCAGAGGACAACTTTCAGTAATTCAGCATTAAGTAGGATGCTTGCTATAAGTTCTTTATAGGTAAGCTTTATCAGATTAAATAGTTTCCTTTGTTTCCTAGTTTGTGAAGAGTTCTCATCATGAATTACATGCTGAATTTTATCAAATGTTTATTCTGCATCCATTCAGATGACCATATGTTTCTTGTTCTTTATTCTGTTAACATGGTAAATTACGTTATTTGATTACCAAATGCTAAAACAAATTTGTATTCCTGGATGCAGATGTACATAATCTGTTCTCCTTATGCATCACTGGATTTGATTTGCCAATATTTTGTTTAAATTTTTTACATCTGTTTGCAAAAGAGATTGGCCTATAATTTTCCCTTCCTGTGATGTCTTAGTCAAGTTTTAGTATCATGGTTTCATAAAACGAAAGCTTATAAATCATCTCAGATTTTTTCTTTAATCTAAAGTGTTTCCTCTTGTATTTTTCTGGAAGAGATTGTATATAATTGGCGTTAATCCTTCTTTACACATTTGGTGCTAATCTCCAGCAAAATAATCTAGAATTGAAGATTTCTTTTTATGAAGTTTTAAAATTACAAATTCAATTTCTTTAATGGTTATAGGTCTATTCAAATTATCTATTTCGTATTCTGTGGTAGTTTGTGCCTTTTGAGGAATTGGTGTATTTCACATAAGTTGTCCAATTTATAAGTGTAGAGTTGTTTGTAGAATTCTCTTATTATCTTTTGATATCTGCAGAGTCTGCAGTGTTTTGTTTAATTTCTGGTATCAGTAATTAGTGGTTTTTAAATCAGTCTCCTTTTCTCTGTAAGTCTTGATAGAGATTTTGTCAATTTTCTAGTTATTTCCAAAGAAACAGAATTTTGTTTCATTTATTTTTACCTATTTTTGGATTGTGTTTGTTTAAACCACTCTGCTGATCTCATTATGGAAGGCCTACTGGTGACAAATTTTCTTAATTTTCCTTCATCTGAAAATGTCTTGCTTTTCCTTTCATTCCTGGAGGACATTTTCACTGGATATCAAATTGTGGGTGTATAGCCCTTCTCTTTCACCACATGAAAATCATTTTGCCATTTCTTTCTGGCCTTCATTCCAATAAGAAATTATAGTTAAGGTGTTACATCTTTCTTGCTGCTTTCAAGATTTTTTCTTTGTCTTTGGTTTTCTGGAGTCTGATTGCTGTGTGTCTTGGCATAGATTTCTTCCGTGTGGATTTCTTTGGGTGGTGGGCTGGATTTGGTCCACAGGACATAGCTTGCCAATCCCTGCCTAGAAGATTGATGCTACATGAAAATTTAGGCCCACTATTGCCAGATTTTCTGATTTTACAAGAGAAACTTGATATATGGAATTGTTTTTTATTTGAAATTGACTGATTTTTAAAGTCTCAATAAATTCTAATTTTTTTCACCAAAGTACAGGATAAAAAATGAAAACTAATAGAAAAATGATCTTCTAGGTCCCACAGACCATGGGACATATTTGGCAGATCTTAAATGTGGTTCTCTTTAAAATTGCAAAGCCTAACCTTCTTTGTTTCATTTAATGTTCTTTGCCTTGGCTTTAACTTTTTCTGACACTAAGATGAGGATTCGTACTTTCTTTTAATTTATATTTGGCATTCCTTTTCCCATCCTTTATGTTCAACCTCTTTGTGTCACTTTATTTTAAACATATCTCTTTTCTCACCTTATAGTTAGTTTTTGCTTTGTAATCCAGTCAGATTTTTAAAGCTATGATATTTAGCTCCATTACAGTTATTGATATGCTAGACGTGATAAATCTTAATTTGCTTCCTCTGTGACAAATGTGTGGCCTTTTACACTTGGTTCCTGAAGGCAAAGACACAACGACGGAAGAGACACACTCCAGCAAAGATTTAGAATAAGCATGTAGTCAACATGACTACATTGATAGGGTTTAACATGTTTAATACTCCCTAGGATGTGTAACTTTTGGTATACCGAGTATTTAAAAGATCATTCTCACTTATTTCCAGTTTCATCATAGATTCCCTTGAAAGAAAACCATTGAAGAATAAAACAATTATGCTTCCCTTCCTCTCTTCTTTTTCCAATGCATAAAGGAGCATAAAGCCAGTTAGGATTGTAGGTTTTTACGCTTCCCATATACCAGCTGGCACCCCCACATTCCTCACTGCTGGCTGTTAAGCAGCTGGCCTTAATTTCAAGAAGTGGAGAGCTCAGGCATGTGACACAGGGGACCATGCTGCTGCCCAAAGCAATTGGAAAAACCTGCTCTGGTTTTGCAGTCCTGCAACCCAAGCTACCAACGGGCAGAAAGAAATCATCAGAAAATTACCACCTTATCTCAGACCTTCTGCCCTTGGTCCTAAATGGGGAAGATTAATAAGGGAGAGCTGTGTCATCCCTCAGTCCACCAGCCCTTCTCCTGTAGCATGGACCCTGAATTCCTCCCGTGTGCTTTCCAAGGCCCACATTTACACCGCGAGGGGCAGGAATAAAGGGGGAGGCTGCTGCCAGGAAATATTGAGAAGGAATAGAAAAGCAGAGTATCTCTTTGGCAGGCTGTTGACGGGATAATGGACTCCCCAGCTGAACTTCCAGGCACCTGGAATGGAAAGAAACATCACCTCTCCTTCCACTGAAACTGAATGGCTCAGAAGGACCAGGTCACCCTGATTCCAGCCAACCTGAGCTGGCAACAAGGCTCAGGCAGTGTTTTCTCAGCCTTGAAGGCCAGTTGTGTTTGTACAGCACAGCCAGTGAGGCAGTGAGCCCAGTCACTTGATTCTCTGTTAGGTCTCCTATTAGGTTCCATTAGAATCTTCACACCAACAAGAAGCCAGTGATTCAGGTTCTAGTTTTTCAAAAGCCCTTCCCTGAGCTCTAAGAAGTGTGTTTTGGTGAGCACAATATTTGAAGTCAGACAGACTTGGATTTGAATATTGTCTCTGCCACTGAGTAGCTACGTGACCTTGAATAGTGCTCTTAAGAATGAAGGGAGATATACATAGAGTATCTACTATACCACTTTATTAGTCTGGGTTCTCCAGAGAAACAGAACCAGCGGGATGTGTATATATATGAGAGAGATGTTGCTTTACTTTAAGGAATTGGCTTACACACTTCACAAGTCCAAAATCTGATGGGGGAGGACAGCAGGGTGGAGACTGAACAAAGGGTTCCAGGTCAAGACCAAAGGCAGTCTGCTGGTGAACCAGGGAGAGCCAATGTTGCAGATGAAGGCCAAAGGCAGTCTGCTGGCAGAATTCTCTCTTGCTCCAGGGAGGTCAGCCTTTTGTTCTATTCCTGCTTTCAACTGATCAGAGGCCACATTATGGAGGGCAATCTGCTTTATTCAAAGTCCACCTATTTAAATGTAAAACTCACCTAAAAACACCCTCACAGAAACATCCAGAATAATGTTTGATCAAATATCTTGGCACTATAGCCCAGCCAAGTTGATACATAAAATTTACCATCACAACCGCCAACACACACTAGAAATCCAATAAACATAGTTCCCTCTCCCTCATTTCCTTGGATCTTGAACCACTACCTCCTGTTTCTCCCAACTACCTTATCTTTTTCTCCATACTGGGCCATTTGGTCATCAAAAGACTCTGAATGACAGTCCTCTCCCAGAAGGCTTGCTCATGGAATCTTCTGCAGGTGTTTCCCATTGCTGTCTGCTGCTCCCTCAATAATCCTCTGTCCTTCACTGTACCCTTCTCCTCCTGCCTCTGCTGCCCTAGGCACTCAGCAAACATTTACTCACACTCAAGGCCACCTGTCTCACCTTACATGCAGTCCCTCCCTCCATGACGTTTATCCCCGTCAGAGGAAATTAGAGTGAGTACAAATAAGAATAATCACGAGCAAAAAATTGCAAAGATTAAACGTAACCTCTTCTTGACAATCACCCACTTACAATATTTCTGAGTTCCGTTTCTCTTATATGTGGCTTCCTGGTCTTTGTTATTGAGAAAACCCAACAAATGGCATCCCCTCCTCGTTCCTTTTTCCCTGCTCCTCCCCATCTTTTGGCCAAGTCAGTGGAGCTTATTTTGCAAGGCTTTTCAGGCATTTTTTTAAACAGATATGGAGCGAATGGAGATTTGCTCTATGCCATCAGTGACCCACTAACCAATCAACAGAAAAAAAGGATTTGGGCAGAGAAAAAAAAATTTCTCAATACTGGAAAACATGCAAAGATTTGTATGTGCAGATTAATCTATCTGTAACAGATAAATATGATGGCTATATTTACAAATTATAGAACTGCAGAAGGATCCTTTCTTGAGTACACAATTATACAGAGCCCCACACTGGGAACTGGAAAGGCATCTAAAGGTACAGAAGGCACGAGAAACATAAACACACACAATGAAGCTTGAAAAAATTTAGAGAACACGTTAAACTACCAACCAATGTCTAACTGAAAGAGCGCAGAGTGACAAGTACTACCAGACTGGGTAAAGACCCAGAAAGATGTTGGAAGCAGCTCATCCTTTCTCCAGATATCCGATTCCTACCCAAACTTAACCCCCCAGATCAAATTCCTCTGCAATTCTTAAAGATTTCCCAAAGAACTCCAACCCACATGTCATCATTTCCTTCTCCAAACTCAGAGAAATGTGTTGTCATAAACTTCATTTGGCACTGGTTGTGCCATCTAATAAACTGGTACTGCTTTGTGTTGCTGCTGATTAGTTTTTCCACACTTGTATGTCTTGTTTTTCTCATTGGATTGGGACGTCTTTGAGGGTTGTGAACACATCTCACTTCTCTATGAGAAGTAAGAGAACATGACACTGTGACTGAAATGCTCATTCAACAAATATAAGTCGATTCGTTAAGATATGTCATATTTCACCCACATCATCAGGAAACGACGAGAGAATATCCCCCCATCCATCCATCCATCACTCAGCAAAAGTAATAACAACCATACTCATATTAGCAGCTGGCAGTTACTGAGTGCTTATTCTGTGCCAAGTTATATTTGAATCCATTTAATACTTAGCACTTATATTTTAACCCATTTAATACTTAGTAACAAATTCATGAAATAAGCACCTTTATTATTCCTCTTTTACAGATGAAGAAACCGAGACACAGCAACCCCAGTTCTATAGCCAATAAATGACAGAGCTAGTTTTTGAACCCAAACTAACTGGTTCTAGATCCAGGACTCTTAACCACTGTACTATGCTTAGAAATAATGTTTTTAAAGCCCTAAAAAGTGGACAGATGTGTCTAAACCTATTCAGCAACTATTCAAAAACTATTCTATGTGCCTGGCCCGTAGAAATAGATGAGATAATGTGCCCAATTTGAATAACTCAGATGGCTCTCCACTACATACTGAATTAAGTCTAAATCCTTCTGCCTTCCATAACCCTCCAAGATTTTCCCAATTTAGTCTAGAACCCTCCCCACCATCTTTCTTCCAAACACTAGACAACTCACAAGACCCTGAACACTTTCCGTCTTTCACAACTTTGCCCAACTCTTTTTACAGCTAGCTGCCTCCTGCACCCCGGAGTGATCTGTGCCCACCTTTCAAGACTCAGCTTAGATCTGTGCTATCCAAGAACTTGACCCATTGTCTTTCCTTTCTCATCATAATTTATCTCCCTCTCCCCTTAATAGACAGTATCTGTAATAATGTCACCATAATGACTTGCATTCAGATAAGCTTCTTTACACTGGTGAGAAAGGCGGGGGGTCAGAGCTGGTACACTGGTTGACACACATACACCACCACTCATCTTTCTTATGTTTCAGCTGAAAGAAGCAACCACTCCTTAAATAGGCCCATGGGGGTGTATGAGGCATGTGCATCAGAAGGGAAAAAAGTTGAAAACTACAGTTTCACACTCATAAATAATGCTACAAATATTATGAAGGGTTATTATAAAAATAACTCTGAATCCACTCAAATTTATTTTTAAAAAATAAGTCATCCTCATTCAGTACTTTATTATTAGTAACAAATTACTGGTGACACATCTCACAACTAATTGGACCCACCAGTGTGTGTTAACAGGAAGGAAGAGAACTGCTGCACTAATGCCTCCTCTGGCTTGTCTGGAAGGTACAGACTATGTCGTATTCATCTAAAGAGCCTAGCTCTGTGCTTCAGGAACTTATTAACTCTGAATGGCATTGACCTCGACTACCGTGACCAGACTTGATTGAAGGTTTAGTCAGACTAGCTCCCAAAGTAGAAGACAGGGTGTGTGGAGAAATTGGGCAGTTGGTAAACAAGCATTTACTCACCCCCTCAGGGCATGGAGTCCTGTAAGCAGACACTCTAGATAATGGATAGTGGAGAAGAGGCCCATCCCTACCCTTTAAAGAGGGTGTATGGGAGACAAGACCAACAAATGTGTAATCAGCATAAACACGAACAGAAAAATACAGTAATTCCAAGAGTATGTTGAGGGGGAAGAATGAATGGATAAGGTGGGAGAAATGAACCACAAGATCACTGGTGAGAGAAGAGACTGGTTGTTGTGTCTCTGGTTCACCTAGTTATTAGTACCTGGAGAAGAAAACCCCAGAAAGCAGTCTGGGACAGGCCTAGAAATACACTTTTTCCACTGCTGGGAAGGGCTGGCATCAGCAGAGTCCTGCTCTAGACCTCTTAAAGCTCATTTTGGGGTGTGGGGCTGTCAACATCCACCCAGTCCACTGGGCAAGGGAGACCTATCCTCTCTGGGGACCCAGATGAGTCTCTTCCTCTATGGTTCTTTCCAGAACATTCATGGGATTGCCTACTATTCTTGGAAGGGAGGACAGTTCCACATGGAATGTGTCTGAGCTGTGGATGACTGTCCATCTCTTGATCTCCGTGCTACCACCAGTTTTGTTGGAGAAATCCTTGTGTGG
This sequence comes from Diceros bicornis minor, assembly GCF_020826845.1. NCBI lineage: Eukaryota > Metazoa > Chordata > Mammalia > Perissodactyla > Rhinocerotidae > Diceros > Diceros bicornis. The sequence continues at coordinate 50,246,324 of NC_080757.1, read as the reverse complement.
AATGTGGAGACCCAACTGGCCTGCTCTACTTCACAGAGCCAGTGCGTGTCCCTCTCAGAGAGAGATGTTGAATGACAAAGGAAGGTTAGGAGATGCCATGCTGGCTTCCCTCCAAGTTACATTAATTGGTGATCAGGTGAAAAAGGAACTTTTCTGCTAATAGTCTGTCTTCCCCATAATCATTTTATTCACTATTTTTATATGAATCTCAGGAAATGTCATTTTATATGAAAGATTCTTATTAACTTCTTCCTGCAATGTCATCTTAATGGACTGGGCAAATCAGCAGGCTTCCCCTCCTATATTTGACTATCCCAAGAATTCTCAGATGATACAACTTGTGAGTGTTTCAAGGTGGCCCAAAACACTGGAAAATCTGTTATTAAAGAATTAAACCATTCCATTGAGCAGCTTTGCAAATAGCTGCCTGTCTGCTGAAAAAAAAAAAATCAATAGGCTAGTGGAAAAGTTCGTCATGTGTATTATCCCCTAAGGATCTAGGATTGCTGGTTTCAAAATAATTTCATGAGTTAAATTTTCTTGGCATTTACATGTAAGCTCATATTTTTGGTACCATACTATGTCTGTTTTTTATGAACATTAATGCTATAGACTGAATGTGTCCCCCCAAAATTCATCTGTTAGATCCTAACACCCAACATGGTGGTATTTGGAGGTGGGGTCTTTGGGAGGATGATTAGCTCATGAGGGCAGAGCCCTCATGAATGGGATTAGTGCCTTATAAAAAGACCCCACAGAGCTCCTTCGCCCCTTCTGACATGTGAGGACATGGCAAAAAGACAGCAGCCTACAAACCAGGACATGGGCCCTCACCAGACTCTGAATCTGCCAGGGCCTTGATCTTGGACTTCTCAGCCTCCAGAACTATGAGAAATAGTTTATTGTTTATAAGCCACCCATCTATGGTATTCTGTTATAGCAGCCCAAATGGACACAGACAATCAATCTTTCCTGCCACAGGTTCATTACATTTTGGTCAGAACCAATGGGATAGAATGAAAGTATTCCCAATGTTTAGGTAAAGACCTGAGCTCATATCCTGGACCCATGGCTAACCAGCTATGCAGTGGTACACGAGTCTCAGAATCTCCCTGGACTTCAGTTTCTTCCACTCCTAGAATGGAGACAACTATAGTTTCCCACACAGAACTGTTGAAGAGGTCAAGTGGGAAAATGCCCACGAATCTCTTTTGTAAAGGAGAAGGTGTACCGATGTTAATTACAGTCCTGCTGCTAGTATTTTTACCCTCACTGTGATCACAGAGGACTGGCCACCAGATTTCAGAGGGTCATTAAAATCCAAATCTAGGCATCAGCAAAATCCCACTGCTTTCATTGAAATGTCATTGCGTGGCATTTGACTATTCAATTTTGAACTTCAGAAATGTACTTCGGTCAAACTGAAAAGGACTGAAACATTCTTGGACAATATATGTGCTACCAATGCCTTTATTTATGAGTATTTCCCTCTGTGTCAAAGGAGCTACCCTTTTCTTAATTCTTTCTTAAGGAATAGGGTGAGTTTGAATCCACTTCCACGTTCACTTTTCCTTCTGACATCATGTGAGATCGGCATGTGTAGGATGGGTTCAGACCCACCAGATTCAGAAAGAATAGGAACATTACACCAGAAGAGATGACAGTAAAGCTGTAATGTTCCCACCCCTATATATGACTGAGGCAGCCTACATAATCTGTCTAGCTCTATTTTTTATTTCACTCTAGAGCTAATAAAATCAGTTCAGTGGCAATTCTATTAGCAAAAGATAGTGCAAAATAATGGCTGTAAATCTGCTGGAGGATTCAAGCTTCTAGAGCTTGCGTGGGTTGTTTAAGAGAATCCAGGTTAACATCTACACTCTGAATGCACTCATAGGTGTAAAGCACTTAGAACAAGGCCTGGAACACGGGAAGCATCATGTACGCGGTGGCTGTTATGTGACTTCTGTGGAGTAAGGGGCGCACAACGAGGCCTGTCTTGTGTTTCTTACTAAAGTTCTTGACCTCATGATCACATTGGGTAAAGTGGAATCCCAGTAACAGTCACATAGAGTATTTCTCAAGTCCCACCTCCCCCGCACTGTGCAACTCTGACTCCCTTCAAAACTCTTCTGGAAAAGTCCGGGGGTCCCCAGAGGGTATCTCCTGCTGCACCACTAGTGAGCCTCTTGGCCTCTATGCAGGACTTGTTCTTCAGGGCCTCCTGCAAACAGACCCACTCCAGCCACCCTCCTGATCTCCAAGACGCCCTTAAATACTAGGGCCAATACGGTAACATTTGCCAAATTAGGACCTGGCTGAATTACAGTAGGTCCCCCAAGGGAGACAACACGGCACACAGAGCCAAGCTTTTGGAGTCAGATAGACCCAGAAGCAAACCCGGGCACAGCCACTTACTGACTTTGTGATGTTAGGTAAGTTGCTTGACCTTTCTGAGCCTCATGTTCCCTGTCAATCATAGTATCTATTCAGAACCCAAAAGATTTTTATTTTATTGATCAAATACTTATATATAATTTACTGTCTATCTAATATCAACTTATGTAATTCTCCGAACAAGCCTATGATGTAGTACTATGATTATCCTCGTTTTATAGATGAGGCCATCAAGGTGCAGAGAGGTCAAGTAACTTACTCAAGGTCACATAGATAGTAAGTGGCAGAGACAAGATTTGAACGCAGGCTTTTTGGCTACTGAATCCTTGTTCTTAACCACCATCCTATCTAATCTTTAGTAGCCAAACAAGGAAGTATTTTTTCTACTTTTGTTAAGATGGAAATTTTCAAACACACAAAAATAATGAGAATCCCTTGTACCCAGCACTCAGCTTTAACAATTATCAACATTCCACTGTTCTAAACAAAGGAGTTTTTAATTTGTATTTTCCTTAAGTTGCCATAAAAAATATTTTTTCATTCTTTTTGATCTTGCTTAAATCATTGGCTAAATTTAGGTAATTTCCTTTGGTTTCCTTGCACAATCATAAAAACAAGACAGCGGGTCTTTATTTTTGTACAGTACTTCTACAATACTGTTTTGCACATTACTTTGTATGGTTTACTGAGTACTTGGACTTGATTACTTCACTGAATCTTTCAGCAACTGTTTAAGACACGCAATGAGATTGCTGTGATCCACATTTTACAAACAGTCAAACGAAGCCCAGAGAGCTTAAAGAATTTGCCCAATGTGACACGGCTAGTAAGTGATGGAGTATATCAAAATACAACTTGATTTTTGAGGTTTTCAATTGATTTATTCTCTGGACATCAATATATAGTGGAAAAAATAACGGGCTCAGGAATATGGTAGACTTCAGCACAAATCTTCCTTCTTCCTCTTATGTACGACCTCACACAAGTAACACTCTGAGCCTTTGACTCCTCATCATTAAAATGGGAAAATAATACTTATATCACAGGTTTATTGCAATTATTACATTTTAAATTATTATAATATATTATGTAAAATGTGAATATATGTATATAACCTGGGTAATCTAATATATATGCATGTAATCAATATATATGCATATGTAAGTGTGTGTGTCATCTAACACCATGACCATCTCAGGGCAGACGCCCATTAAACATAAGTTTTCTTTTTCTCCTTCTAGATAGGATCATTCACAATAAAAAGTCCCCTGATTACCCAGTAGTCACCTGCAATACTTCCAAATGTCCCCAAACCTTTTTTTAAAAAATTTTTATTTATTTATATATTTTTCCCCCAAAGCCCCAGTAGATAGTTGTATGTCATAGCTGCACATCCTTCTAGTTGCTGTATGTGGGACACGGCCTCAGCATGGCCGGAGAAGCGGTGCCTCCGTGCACGCCCGGGATCTGAACCCAGGCGACCAGCAGCGGAGCGCGCGCACTTAACCGCTAAGCCACGGGGCCGGCCCTCCCCAACCTTTTGAGCATTAAGATATTTGCCAAAGTCCCTGAATGCTTTTACTCTTCCCCCAAATTGTTTACCTCTCTGTTCTCAGTGGCCCCTTCCCATGGAAGATGTCCTTGTTTTATCAGTGACGTTCCTCCCCTCTTTGGAAGATCTGAGCAAAACCTTCATTATTTTATTTTAACTCTGTTTCCTTTTGAGGGCCACATTGGAGATTTTATGACATGTTTTTATGAAAAGAATCATTTATGCATGATCACTAAAAAAAAGAATGCACCACAAAAATTGCCCCCTAGTAAGCCCTTTCTAAGTCAAATAAACACATCTGTGGCTCCATATCTTCCGTCCATATTTATCAATAGAATTTACTAAGAACATCATAGATGATCAATTTTTAGTTCAAGTCTATTAGACTTTAACAGTGAAGGAACAGTTTGTCTTTTGTGCCTGGAAACGTCATGTAATCCACGTTTCTATCCTCATATGTTTGCATTAAACTCTCCTAAATCAGTAGACACTATAAAGTGACTTTTGAAGAAGAAATTCAAGAAAAGCAGTTCTTTTCACTTGTTCCATTACATAGTGAATCTTTGGACTGGATGGTACAAAGCCCTGGGGCAGAGCTGGCCCTCAATATATTTTTGTTGAATGACTAAATGAATGAATGAGATCATCTAAGTATCTAGTGAAGTATATGAATTATTACATTTTCAAGAAACATGATTCTTTTCCATACATATGTGAAGTAATTTCCATTAGAGCTAATAGTTTTTTCAAGAAGTAATACTTTGGAAACCTGTTTCAATGATTAAAGAGTAAAAATATTTAATGAACGTATTGATCATCTTATACAAATAGATATTTTTTAAGTAGAAGAAATATTTGCTATTTTAGTTTGTCACTACCTCTCTCTCTCTCACACACACACATACATTCTCTTATTTTCTCTCATTTTTAAAATAAAGAGCAGAAGGTAAACATCAGCCTTTCTCCATCTATATAATTATAACCTCTGAGTTAGTGAATTAAATGAAGTTGTATTGTGTCTAACTTGAATACTTTGCATTTAAATTGGAATCCATACTGAGATATGAAGACCAAATGTCACCAGCTTCTACGTGTAGTACCAGCCCGTGAGCAGAGTGCACCACCTTGCAGAATGAATACGCAAACTTATATAGATCCAGCTCTCAGCTGCTTCTCAAGGCGAGCGATTACTACTGCTTAAATCTCTTCTCAGGGGACTTCTTCGGTCTCTTCTAGCTTACAGTGTTGTGTGGAAAAAGGATTGTTTCTCCAGCATCCTGCTACGCATTCCTCCCTAAAGAAGGCTGCAATCCAATGAAGCTCCAATTTAGGGTCTCTCCACAGATGGAGTGTCTTTGGGGAGAGAAAGGAGTATGGTAAGCAGCGGTTCAAGACAGCCAGGGCCTCAAGGCACAAGGGTGCACTGGGGTGGGGGTGGGGGAATGAGGGTGGCCTTCATAGTCATAGCCAGAATGGTGAATTTGGAATTAAGAAACCAAAATTCTAGGTGCAGTTCTGTCATTAATTCTAGGTCCTCCTCTGCAATTAAAAAAAAAGAATTTTTTTTCAAACCCCAGGGTTTTAAATGACCTCAAATAGCATCCAGACTGACTCAGAGGGAATCACCACTTCCTAGTGCAACAGGCTTGGGTCTCTTGGGTTGAAATCTCCAGTTTTAAATAGTGTAATGCAGACAGTTAGAAATAAAGTCAGATGGCGTGGCCCAGGCCTCCTCCTTATTTCCTTGCTTGGAGCCTCCACGCCCTGCGTCGGAGGGGCCCGGCATGACTTTGCTTCTCTCTCAAAGACGGAGCTTCTTGATGGGAAGTTTTCTTCCATCTCTACAGCTTTAGGATTCTGTAATTACTTTGATAGATTAGGGCCCATGGTTATTGGCAGCTGCAGGAAGTCAACGCCGATCCTACAGCTAACACTCTGAGACTCTTCTCACCCACCCTGCTACTGTAGAAAAAAACTTCGAATATAAGCAGGTGCATTTAAGAAGTGGCTGATAACAATGGGCTCTGAGGTCCATAGTAAGGAGCCAGTGAAAATTCCAGAGCATTTGTTCGCGAGAAACAGAAACTCACTCCAACCAGCTCACAAAATGGGAAATGGGTTCTAAGGTACACAGTTGCTTGCAACCTATTCAACAGGACCCCAACCCCAGGAGGTACTGGAACTGAAAGCTGGGGTGCCTTTGGGAACCCAGGCAGCTTCTCGCTGCACCCCTCTCTCTGGGGCCACGTGTCGTCTTGTCTCTGCTGTATGTCAGCCTCATTGCCCTTGTTCTGCTGACAAACATCTCTAGCTGCTCGCCCACATGCGTGGCTCCCCGCGACTAAAGTCTCAAGCCCTGATCCACGTGACCTTTCGGTTCCCTCCGCCATGGCTGCCTCAATTTTTATGTCTTCATCCCCAGTTTCTAAATCTCTCTGAGATTATCTGCCTGATTTTCCTCTCTACCAACCCTATCAAATGACCGACTCAAACTGTAGTCTTCTCGCGTATGTCCACAGTCTCTGTGTTATAACTCACTAATTTAAATTCTGCATATAGCAAACATATAAATAGATCTATTCAAGGTGTTTTTAAAATGTAGATTATTACACTCATATAATGTTCATTTTGGAAAAATTAGGAAGTACAAACAAAGGAAGATACAAATAACCCATAATCCAGGAAATTCTATCTATCTCCTCTGAGTGTATCAATATAGACACTATTTTTACAAAACGAAATTATATTGCATTTACTGTTCTGTGACCTTTTTCACTCAATAACATGTGGTGAGCGTCTTTCAACTTATCATCCTTTCAAACTAAAGAAAAGGAGATTTTGATGCCAGGAATGTTAGCCAATATTTGTGGAACATTTAACTTGTGTTTTTCTGTCATTTAGCTCTATTAACTTAACCTTCACAACAGGCCCATGAGGCAGGAACTGTTATGACCTCTATTTTGTAGATGAAGCAAGCAAGGTAGAGAAAGGTTAAGTAACTTACTCAGAGTCACTCAGATGGAAAGTGTTAGCGCCACGCAGTCCAACAACAGCGCCACACTCTTAACCTCCACACTATAGTGACTCAGTGCTCATGTTCCAGTCTTTCCTTGCATATAATTTTGAAGACAGGGAAAGAGAGAAAAGGCAAGAGCCAGGGAGAAGAGAGTAAGAGAGACAGATGGAGATTCATGGTGGAAAATAGAGGAAGGGTGCAAGGAAGAAGCAACATAGAAAAGAAAAAAGAAAAAAGAAAAAAATCTAACAGGATGGGGAAGTAAAATATTACATTGAACTCCAGGAAATTGCCATTTTTGTCAGTCAACAGCAATGCTCAGTTTATTAAATTCCATCACCAAAGATGCTCCTCACTGCTCAGCAATCATTAAGGAACAATATATGTAAACATAATTAACCTTGGGACTTGAGTTGAATTATTAAGCAAAGAATCAAAATACTACTGAAAGTTAAAAGCCCCCAGGAGGACAACTTAGAGTCGTTATTTGATCGCCCAGTGAATCAAATCAAATTGAACTATAATCACATAATTTACATAAGGGGTGAGTGCCAGGCATCTGATACAGATCTCCCTTTACATTTAATCAAAGGCAGTGGTTCTTAGAGTGTAGTAGCTTTAATATCACCTAGGACCTCATTAGAAATGCAGATTCTTAGGCACATCCCAGAATCAGAGTGAGGTGGGCTCAACAATCCATATTTAAAAAGCCCCCTTGGTGATTTGAGGCACACTAGTTTGAGAACCATGATCTAAGTAAGGCAAAAGATGGTGCAATTGTGAGAGCTGGGCATCGTAAATCAACTAAATGCCTCTCTTGATTTTTCACTATATTCAGGTAGATCTTATGCTCCTTTCTACCAGCTATATCTGTGTTTGGGCTGACAAGTGACCAGATAAACAGCATCCTGGTCTCTGGAAAAACCAGTGAGTTTGTCCACATGTAGGATATTTCCAACTACTGAACACTCCCTCAAGCTCAGGTGAGTTTATCTGGAAAAAAAAAATGAAGTCATTAGAGTTGAGTCTCTTGGTAGGACTAACATAGACATAGAATATACTACTTCCCAAAGAGTAGAGAGAGAGAATCAACAGATTAAAGAAAACTTACCTAACTAAAGGATGTCAGGAATAAGAGGAACAGGGAGGGAAGAAAAAGCGTAATAAAGAGAAAAAAATAATATGCCACACATTAGTCCAAATAGATCTCAATCACAATAAAGGCACATAGATTATACTAGAAAAATATTGATCAAAATGAAGATGTTCTAACCACATAAATATCAGATGGAACAGACTTTAAAGTAAAATACTATTTAGGGACAAGGATGGTTTTCACGTAATATACCAGAGAACTACAAGAAGCCAGAGACAACAAACATCAGCAACATAGCCTCAAAATAATAGGTGAACCATATGAAGTTTGTCAAAGTTTGATTGACCTATAAAAGCAGAAATTTTATTTAAAGTAAAAATCAATAGAATTATGAAAAACTGAATTTCTTAAAGTGCGATTTTAATATCTATCTGTTAGAAACTGATTGATCAAGTGATAAAAAATTAATAATGATGTTGGATATTTGAACAGCATGATTAAGACATTTCATAAAATCCACATATTTAGAACTTTATCTCAACTCTTAGATAATCTGCATTCTTTTCAAATTTTCAGGGAATATTTCCAAAAATTGAGCACATACTAGGCCATAAAGGACATCCTAATAAATATTGAAGAATTGATCAAACATATGGACTATATTCTCTGACCATAATATGATAAAATGAGAACTCAATTCCAAAAAAAAATTTGGAAACTAAAAACGGTTCTAAATTATTCATGAGTCAAAGAGTAAATCATGATAGAATTTAGAAATAATACCAACCTGGTTTATCATGATCTGCTTTTTCCCATTTTATTCAGTAAATGTGATTTAACATCTGGTCATGCCAGTAAAGCTAATTTGGTAGGCCTCAGGAACAAAAAAGCCTTGTTTTTAGTGGGAAAAAACTATAAAGCCTTAATTAAATGGCTTATTTCACCCATTTGTCCATAAATTTTGTGTCTAGATTTTACTCAGTATCTCCTCCATTTTAAGGGGTAAAAAGTACCCCTTTCTTCACAGTTGAAAGGCCCGTAGAAGCATCATCACTCATGTAGAGTACTTCACATGTGCAGCCAAGGCCGCCATCATCCCAGGCTCTTCTGAACGAACCCACAAACTGTGGACTGCTGAGGGAACACTCAGGGGAGTGAGTATCTAAAGAGACAACCAAATGGCTTCTCAAAATACCAGCTGCTTTCATTTACCACAGGTAGGTTTCCCCATCCACACTATCACATCCAGGTTAACCCTGGCAGGCAACCTTGTTGAAATTAGGCACCTGCCCTACTCACAGATGCGAGCAGATCTGAGCATGTCTCTTGAGTTCCAGATAAATGGAAGCACATAAACAAGCAATCGTTTAGAACAGCATCTGCTTCCAAATCAGAGCAATACATATAAGAGCAGAGGAATGTATTTTGCTTCACTGCACAGTCCCCAGTCCGAGTATAACACTTTAAAATGTCACGTGCATTGGAATACAAAGTGGAAAATATGCAGAGGTCAACAAAGCTAAAATCTCTTCTCTAGGACTCCAGTTAAAAAGGCCTGGGAGTTCCATCTGCAACATTCTTCCAGGAACCTCATAATGTCAACATTCCAAAGGAGGCTAGAGCTCCAGAATCAGGGTCTAGGATGCCAGAGACAGGAGAGAGAAATCCCCATGACTCCTGGGATTTTGGATAAGGACAAAGGCTAAGAAGTAGGAAATAAAGAGTGAAATCCTGTCAACACTGCTGAATCTGAACACCATCCTAAGAATGTCCCATCTCACTAATTGGAAGGTCTCCCAAGTAAGCAAGAGCTTGATGCCATATGACAATGTCAGGTAATCGGCTCATCCTTCTCTTCCTTTACGTCACCAGGGACACGCTCTGGGTGTCAGCAACACACTCTTTCTTAGGCAGAGAGTTTGCCCAATCTGTCAGCCAGTATTTTAACAACATGGATAAGGAAACCACTGAAAAAAAAATGGACGTCTTTGCAGTAGGGTAGAGAAGATATGGATATTTTTCTTTCTGTATTAATTTCATTTAATGTTATTGTATTAAAATTATTTAATAAGTAAAAGTAATAATTGGATTAGGTTAAACACATTCACCACCCATAATTTGATTCAATGGCTCAAAGGCAAATGTCCAGTGTAAAGGGTCAATCTTGTAAGGAAATCAAGGAGAGGGTGTCAAACTTTACATAGAACACTCAGCTATCAAAAAAATGAGGCTCGTCATTTATCATCTACTACTCTCTTACTCTGGAGTTCCCATTCTTCCTGATGGCAGAGAAAAATAAAAATTGCCAATAAAGGGAAACTCACTCTGTTTCTATTTGAAACATTTCACTTTGAGATTAACTTGGCCTCATTTGGGTAAACACCCAGGCACTCAAAGGCTATTTCTTTCCTCTCTCAAGGGGTCACTTCTCCCACTCCTTCTTCCCAACAGGGTATCTGGGCACAGAGGGAAGGTGACATATCCTTGAGGCAGGGGACCTTGGTGTTCTTGGTGTCCTCACTTATGGAATGGCCTTGTCCCTAAATGTCCTGGGCTGGTGTTTACTTAGTTGTGGCTGATTTCACTGTCCTCCATGAGCATCTGCTGCTGAAGCCCACGGTCCCACGGTCCCTCAAATCACCAGGTCTCTGTGCTTTGCGGCCTCTTGCTTCTTTGCCCTGACCACAGGCCTATGCTGGGACACAGCTGCTCTCAACACCCTGGCATCCTCTCACCAGGGCAGACAGGAACTCCAGGCCATGAGGAACCCTCTACTCTGGCTGTTCCACCACCCCCAAACCATGGTAGACCCAGTGGGAAATCAGGGGTGAGCCAAGATGGCTGAGTCTCCCTCAAACCATCTGGGGTTTCTGTGAGGATTTCTCACAGAAATTTCCTCTGCCTCAATTTTGCTTAAGCCTGGTGGGGTGGTGGAATGGGAAGCCTGAGGGAAGACACAGTCCCTTCTTAATGGCCAAGCTTTGATACGCATCCTAGTTTTACCCCCTCAGAGTCACCCTCCCATCTCCTGTGGCAACACTTTCTACTTCCTCTTCATATCTGGTGGAAATTTCCCACAAGTCCTTTCCTCTACCTGCTCTGCACCATGGTTTTGATCCTACTTGATCTAGCCTGGCTCCTTATATGGTAAAGGAAACCTCTAGGAATTTAGAAAACTCTTTCTGTCTTCACAAAGCATGATTCTTACCTTGCTGTGGATTTAAAAATGCTATCTTGAGCTTAGGACCCTAAAATTGACTCTACCTTCTTTCCTTTCTGCTTTAAGAATCCTAATTTTTCCCAAGGTAATGGAAGCTACATCAGCTGATGACTCACTCAACGTAGGATAAGATCAAAGTGGATTTGCAAAGGTATGGGAGAGGTATAGGGGAACTGCAAGAAACAGCGCATTGTCCTGGGGCTATTATCAGTGGAATCATTACCACTCCTGGGTCCAAGACCTGAAGATCTGAGGGAAGGGTTACCAAAACCAGAAGGAGAAAGTGTGTAGAGAGAACCAGTAACCTTCAGTTAGGGTCTCAGCAAGCTCAGGGTAACCTCTCAGGGAAGAAGCCAGCCAGTGGGATAAATACTGACATCATTGTCCTCCCTTCTTTTGATTCCCCGCTGGAGCATCCAATCGGCCACACCTAACTGGATGCCAGAGGCAAAGGAGTCCATTGATATAACCCAACCAGTCAGCTCCAGGATGGAGACGAGTAGAGGGTGGATGTTATGGACAACAGGAGGTATCCAGCCAAAAAGATTTTCCTTGAAAGGGCAGTGAGGAACAGATCAAGTACAAGGATGTGTGAAAAAGAAAATTTCATTGATATTTAAAAAAAATATTATATCCCTATAACATATGTCTGTCTTATCCATAGTTTAATTTTTGTCAGTGTCCATCAAGGTATGTATTTCGGTTAGATGCCCACTAATTTGCAAAGCATTCTGATAAGGATAGCTAGCTAACCCTGAGTGCTTTCTGTATGCGAAGCACTGTGGAAAAACATTTTGTTGATGTTATTTAATCCTCAAAAGAATCTTCTGGAGTAAGCATTGTTATTATCATCTCCATCTTGCAGACAGGGAAACTCAGACTAAAAGAGTTAAAGAATTTGTCCAAGCTCATGCAAGCTAGCTAAGAGTCTGCATAAGCTCTGAGACTAGGCTTTCTAAGAGGAACAGGGAGCTGGGAACAGACAGGGGAGAAGTGGAAAGAGCACATCCTATCTTAGCATCTGCTGCTTCTAAGTCACAACTGATGGTCGCCATCTGGAAAGGTGAGGGCTAGAGTCACCAGATCTGCTTTTTCAAGAGAAGCTTGTAATCCACTTTGCGTAGGAAAGGTCTCCATTTTTTTAATTTAATTGTTTGGTTTAAATTTTTCATTCAATTTGAAAAATGCATGAGTTAAAGTAAACTTCCCAGGAGCTTCCAGTTCGCAACCTTGACTAGACCATAACAGAGAAACTCCACTCCAGTACCCCAGCACTCCAGCACCCTTCCGCCCGTGGCTGTAATGCCTGTCAACAGCTTTTACGGGGTTACAAACTAAGAATGTGTATTTCCTGTCAAACTGGCAACCATCATGCTTGTAAGTTTCACAATAATAATATGATGGACTATTTGTGGTTACCAGCATGAATTAAGTAGCATGCTAAGAACTTTACATATGTCATATCATTTAATCTTCACAACAAACCTGCAATTGATGTATATATCATAACACACATTTTACAGATGAAAACACTGATTCAAAGATGTTAAGTCACAAACCTGAAGAGACAAAATAGAAAACAGACAAGCTAAGACTCAACTCAGCCCTCTGACTCCAAAACTTAAACTTTTTCTACGAAAAGTAGATGATTTTCCCCTGCACAACTCTGAGATTCTAAGCACACAAACCAGAAACCCACTGGACAATCTCTTCTTCCAAGTCAGGTACCAGTGATAACCTCGAGATAATAAATTTTACATTGTAGGCTGCTCACCAACCATCCAAATATTATGCTTCCTAAAAGCACCATGGACACTCTTAGAACACCAAACAGAAATGAGATAAGCAAAGCAAAGAGTGGGACAGTGTGTTCTCAGAAGTGGGCAAGCTGGTGGAAAAACAAACAGAATCTGCTAAAAATTAATGGGAAGGCAGAGACTCAGCTGAAGAAGTACTAAGAGGTGCCTCAGTTCATTTTTTTTCATACCTGATTTACAAAGAAAATGTCATTTTTAAAGAGAACCTTAAAAAAAATAGATTCCACCTGCTGAAACTCAAAAGACAATATTAAATAAGTCTATTCTATCATCCCCAGGCACGCCTTCCAAGCTCCAAGCACTTCCTTCTCTCTCTGAATCATAATTCTCGTCTTCCTTTCTGGATGTTTCCACCACCCATCTCAGCACAAGCAGCTCTCAGACTTCCTGCACCCACCCCTCTTCTAGCATTTTTATTTCAATATAGGAATAAAGTCTGACCAGACAAGGAGTTGCAAAGGAGAAAATCCATAGTTACATATTTCCATATGTTACGCCATTCACTAGATTTATTGCCAACCCTTAAGCCATCTCTAATTTCCCCAGATTTTGTTGTCTCAAGCTCTACCACACGTTCTTCCAAATGTTTCTGTCATTGCTTCTAAAGTTATAATAATAAATTACAAAGTTTGCCTTTTCAAGAGACTTATAGTGCCAAGAGACTTCTTCATTCTACATTCTACTACATAGAGCTTAGTAAAAGCTCTCTCCAATTAATATGTTCAAAACAGATTTCCATTCCCCACCTTCCCACAAAACAGTCATCCCTCTTCTAGGACCCCCCACTCTCTGTGAGTAGCACCATCATCCACCCTGTTGCTCAGGTCAAAATACCAGCAGGTCTCTTGAGCATTCCTTTCCCTTATCCCCTCAGGCCAGTGCATCAGCAGGTCTTGTCAAGTCTACCTCCAAAACCTCTCCATCCCAGCTCCTGCCTCCATCTCCAGTGATGCTATCCCAGTGCTAGCCATCCTCGTCCCTCACCTGGACTGATGCAACCACCTCCCACCTGGCCTCCCTGCTTTCCCCTTCCCCCTCTCTGATCTGTTCTTCACAGATTAGCCAGCCTAATCCTCCTAAAATGCAAATCCAAGGATGGTGTTTTCTCCTGCCTTTCTGTTGCTTCTAGAATAACATCTAAAATTCTGAACATTTCCCATGAGCCCCAGCCTGACCTGGCCCTGGCCTCTCTCCAGCCTCATTTCATGCCACTTTCCCTCTCTCTGTGTCCTCTAACCACACTGGCTTGTTTTCTCTTCCTCAAATATTTCAAGCCCTTGACTGTCTCAAAGCCTTTAGAATTGCTGTTGCCTTTGCCTGGAACATGCATCTCCCAGTTTCTATTTCAATGGCTTGTTCTTATCTTTCAGGTCTCTGCCCCTAATTCTTTTGCCCAAAGAGCCTTTTCCCAATTCAAAAGGTGGTCCTTGACAGTTACTCTCTCTATCTCCCTTGTTAATTTCCCTTCTGGCAACTTTCACAAACTACAATTACTTTACTTAAATATTTACTTGCTGACTGCCTTGTTCCCACTCTACCCGAACACCTAGCATAGAGTCTGGATGACGACAGGGAAAAAAATGAGTGTTGAACAAATAGAGCCCACAGACACCCTCCTATAGCTCTGATAAAGCACATATCAGAGTCAAAGTAAAGGAAGAAATGTCACTGCCTCGTGTGTGAAAGCGAACAGCCAGTTAAACTTATAAAAATATGCTTTCAGTTAAGATCACAGAAGATATTTTCTGACTGATTATGCTGAGCTGGGGAGCAAGATGCAAAGATAATAAACACATTTAATTTGAAACAGATGGAAATCTGGTCAGTTCCCCACTGGTTCCTTGACTTGGGACCCTTTAAAAAACATTCTCTTCTCTTCAACATTTTATGAGTATAATTTTTCTGTGCCAGAATGTGCTCTCATGGAGGACATCCCCAGCTCCCCAGCAGTCACTCGATGGCCCTATTCATCTTGACAAGGCAAGGCGTAATTGAGTCCTGTGGGCCCACACTCAATTGCATATCTGCCTGGGTCTGGTAGATGGTAATGTTTAGCTTCAACTTTATATACAGGCATCCCAAAGTGAGTGAAGCACTTTTAAGATCCTTGAATAGGGCACTAGAGACGTGTATAATAACATATTTATTGAGAGTAGATTTCCTTAATGTGCCAAAATATGCCTTAGGGTTGTCAGTTCAAATGTTACATACAACTTGCTAGAAAAATTGGAGGTATCTAGTAATCAGACACAGAGCAGATGTTCTTCTAAGCTTAAGAATTTTGTTTTTCTAAAAAGCTGCCCAGCTACTCACAACGGTGCATCATATAAGCTGCTTAAGTTGGATCTTTCGAGAAGAGCAAGAGAACCATCATAAGTGAATAAAGAGCTTCAGAAACCATAACTTCAGAAACCAAGGTTAAACTCATAAAAGAAAAATGATGCACTTTTAAAAAAAATTTGTATGGCATGAGGAAAATTTCAGGTTTCCATCCAATATCAGCAAGGATAGTTCAATAACTGGTATTAACCTAAGGCTCCCGGTAGGGACACTGTTATTTCTAAGTCCTTAATCATTCTCTTCTAATTATCACCTCCAGGGTGCTGGTCTTCAGATTAAACTTCTTTGGCTTTCAGAGAAAAAAATTAAACCCACCAGAGATGTTACCACTTAGTGCTTCTGCAGATGGGCTAACCACAAAATGCCAAAGCAAAATCATGTCCTGCTTTCTGAGCCCTTACTGTGGCAGGACACTCTTGACGAATCCCAGATGCAACCTTCATGGGTACAGAAGCACCACCTTGACTTTCTGCTCCTAACTAACTCTGGTCATCACTGTGGATCTGGGCTTGATTGAACAGATCCCCCCCAACCCCATTCTGTCTCTCCTTTTCACATAGCTAATATTTTTAATCTACTGTCTTTTGTTCCCCTACACTTTCACCCAATACTTTGTCATCTATCCATCCATTCATTCATCCATCAAACATGGATTGAGCATCTACCTCTTGCCAGATATGTTGGTGAACAAGACAGACTGTACAACCTCATGGAATACAAAATCTAATAGTGGAGATAGGCATAAAAACTGACCACTTATTGCACAATTGGTCATTACTAGAATGGAGATACTTGAAAGATGCTGGAGACCAGAGGGAGGGCAGGACTACATCTAAGGATGGGAGTTGGGAGTGTCATAGATAGCACCATAGAGGAAGTGACAAGTAGGAGTTCCCCAGGAGGATGGGAGTTCAGAGGTGGGAAGGAGGGAAAACGTTACATTCCGGGCACAGAGAGAAATACAAGCCGAGTCACAGAAGTCTGCGAGCCCACAGCATTTCCAGGGCATTGGGACAGTTCTGCTGGTGACACAGCACTAGGGGGAGAGAGGAAGAGGGGATGAAGAAGTGAGCAGGGTCAGATCAGGAAAGACCTGTCAGGTCTTGCCAAGAGGGATGCCTTGGATGTTTGAGAGGCACTGAAGAACTATGTTAATACTCCCCAAAATATAAACAAATACCTGATATAAGGGAAAATGGGGTGGGGGGGGAAGAAATGGAAAACACTGTTTGATGCAGTATATTAATCCTACCCCATAAAAATGAAATACTAGCTCTTAGATGTTTCCTTCAGGCTCTCCTTCAAGAACAACCTCCCGTGTTTCATCCCTTTAAGACTGTTTTCTTTCTAATACATATATATACACGGGTGTGTGTGTGTATTTAATTCTGTGATGTCACCACTGGAACATTATATGTGGAACTTGTTCTCCAACTGTCCTACTGCTTGGGAGATATCCCACCCTTCTCTCATTACTACTATATGCAAGAATAAGGGGACAGTTTCAATTTATTTTCTTTCTAGATTAAGTAGTTTTTCATGAAGCTGAGAGTTCCAGTTCAACTGCTTCCTCTTATGACCCACGTGCTCGGCCACTCCTTTGGGGGTTGTTGAATCACTCACAATATCACACCTGACGGTGGGGTTTTTTTATGTTTAGAGTTCCCTGTGACAGGAAGAAGGAGAACAAGAAGCAAGAGGATCTGCGTGAAGACCAGCCCTCACCTCATGGTCAGATGCTGCAGAAGGAGGAAGGTGCCCAGATCACCAAGGACAAAAGAAAGGAGACAGGAGATGACAAGGCTGCTGAGGAAGGCCCTTCTCTCAGCAAGACAGACCTGCGAAAAGACACCAAGGGTAAGGCCAGCCCAGGGCTACAGACGCAGTCCTGTTGCATTTGTAGGCATCCTTTGGTTTTATAAAATGGGGTCTTGGACCTGGAGGCTCCTGGGGCAAGGGCAGAGCTGATGTGATAGGACACAACTAACAGGAAAAAAAATCAAGGCTGTAAACAGCAACTCTACAGAGCTACTGTTATGCATGACTGAACTTCTGGCTCAAAAGCTCTATTTTCCATATTTAGGTACTTTCTGGTATTGGGCAAAAGAGGACTGCTTCCAATGAAACCAAAGGCCATGCATGCCACTTAGCTCAATGGCCACATTCTGTGTCCTGGGTCACAGAGGGTCAGCCTCATTTTCTCAGTGAGAGAATATGATTCTTGGAAGGAAAGGTAGAGAGCACCATCTCCAGGGGATGGCTTGGTTCTGGCCAAGGGCCCATGACTCCTGACCCCATTCATTGCCTTGACTTCTGCAAAGTTGGGCTCCTCCCCACTGGGCTCAGTCTCTAAGCCCAGCGAAACACATACCTGAGCCTCAGGTGTATCCCATTAAGGCAAGGTACAGCCGTTAGCCAATGAGGAACAAATCACTTAGTGCCAACGAAAGATGATTTCAGGCCAGGGGGCAGTGGCCATGGACCTGATCCACAGAATGGCAACTGAGCTGGCTGGAAATGTGTCTCCTTCTTTCTCTTTTTGTAAATTCTTTCTCCTTTTCCCCCTTCTTTCTCCCTTCTCCTCTGCCTAACCTATCTACTACCCAAGGAATGACTTATCCTTGCCTGTGGCTCTCAAAGTTCTAAAATTGCAAGCCTGGGCTAAACGTATGGAGTAGCCTGTGCTGTCTCTGCCGAGAGAGCTGGGGAAGGCATAAGGCAAGTCATCCTTGCATTTCCATCCCTTGCTCTAACTAAAGAAATCAAACTTTTTACAAATACATCTACATGATGTTTCTGCTAAGTATGCCTCATTGATGGAGGAGGGGGGAAGGGGGGTATTTTTAAGGTGGAAAGTTATCTTTAAGCCTCATTTACTAACTGGAGATGCAACTCTTTCTGATCATTAACATAGAGCTATCATTTATTCCAAGTGCTAAACAGAGTGACAAATTCCAGTTGCCAGAAGGGGATACATAAATTCTCCTAATTACCTCTAGAGACCTATTCACACAGAATCAGACAGCATTTTGAGTTATGGAGACACTGCTCACTTTTTGAAAATCACAGTTTCGATTCCCTAAAAGTCTTCTTGGTTTTAGTCACATTCAGGCCAATGAAAGCTGTGAAGATGTGAACCAGCTAAGACAGAGCTTGGAAAATGGGTCTTTTGCAAAGCTCAATCTTACTCCCCAGGACTGACACTAGTAATTAAGGAGAATTGTAGGGTGACAATTCTAGGATACAGCGAAGTAGGAGAGAGAGAGGAGACCGTTTATCTTAGGATAAAGGCCTCAGCCTTAAAGCAAAGCAAGTACAAAGTCTTCGTTGCAGCCAGAGTACAGAATGAGCTGTAAACTTCAAAGGCATGTAGAAGAAACTTCTGGACTCCTCCTGTCTCCCAGCTCAGATACTTTCTGCGAGTCTGCACATGAGCTTACAGCTTTCCCAGACACCTCCACACAGCCACATTGATTCTCCCCAACTCTTCCCAACTTCCCAATTCATATTCTTCCCCAGTTCTGTTTAGACATCAAAGTCTCCTTTGCTTTTTTTACCTAGGTTTCATGCAGCAACAGTTTATACAAAGTCAGCTAAGTGACAAGAACTTTAGAGAGTGCATAGGATACAAAAAGGATTCATTCTTTCATTCGGTGAATACTTGTCGAGCACCCATTCTGGGTCAGGCACTGTTCCAGGTGCTGAAGATACCTCGGTGAATAAAACTGATAAAGATGATCAAAGACACGAATGCAGGGAATGCCCTAAGGGGGCCTATTCCATTCTCCAACTCATTTCCAGCCTTCCAGAGCAATGTTGGGGGAGGGTGAATTAGAATGCCACTCCCACCACTTATGGTCTAGTCTGGGGCAAATAAGTCATCGCAGGAGAATGTCAATGCTCGCTCCCTAAGAAAGTAGCGCATTGGAAGCATTGGAAACATTTATCCTGGGAGCCGGCAGTTCAGAATCCACAGACTGCACCCATGTGAACCCGTCTGTTTCTTATTTTCCTCCCACTTGAAAGTGATTAGGATTTTCTTCCATTTGGGGGTTTCTACCCACTTCTGACCCTGAAAGTCTCAGGAAATTACAAAGCAAGTTTTCCAACAGATGCTTTTACCAGCGTCAGACTGTCTTACACAGCTGCCAATTTGCTCTCTCTACGTCTTGCAAGCCTGAAGCATTACAAGTAAAAGAGGCCTGAACTGGATGGCCCTGCTTGCTTGTGGAATGCCCAGCTGCAAAAGCGAGGTTGGCTTTCATTGCCTGATGAGACACTCCTAAACCCGTGGAGGCTCTGCCAGGCAAGAGATCCTGGCAGGAAATAGTCATAGATATAAGATGAAAGATTGAAGTGGAGTGGTGGAGTGTGTGTGTGTGCGTGTGAGAGAGAGAAAGAGAGAGAGATTCAGAAATGTCTAAAAAGAAGTGAGCTTGCTTGGAAATGTGCGGTTTCCACAGCAATTTTTGGAATCTCAGTGGAGAGAAGAGCGGGGGTGCCTGTATCGGAAGAATCCACAGCCACTCCCCAATCAGAAAGCCGTGTGTTGTATGAAATCTGAACCACAGCCCTTGCCTATAACCCGCCTCTGCTCGGGGGTGTCTGGGGAGACTTGGAAGATTGCAGATCAAAGGGAGAGCTGGCTCCAATTTGTCAGAGTCAGGAAAACACATCATTCAGACCAGTATTGGGTAACTGTACATCCTGCCTTAACACGCTCACCAGGACTAGATGGTTTAGCAGAGCATGACTTGGTTTTTTCTGAAAGCAACAGATGATTGAAAAAGAAAGGAGAGTAGATAGAGCAAAGGCTCAGAGAGAATGAACGGTCTGCCACTTACATGCTGTGTGGCTTTAGGCAATTTGTCCCAGATCTTGGTGCCTTGGGTTTTCCTTGTGCAAAATGGAGCTCATCATACTCAGAGCATCAAAGAATCACAAAGCTGGGAGAGATCTTAAAGGTTGTAGTCTGACCACTAAGAGCCTGACACATATTGTGCACTAAACAACTCTTTAATTCATCAGTGAAGTCATTGAGTGAAGGAACCAGCATGTGAATGTGTGCTGGGATCCCTGCAAGCAATGGTTCAATCTATGCTTAACTACCACCAGCGACGGGACCATCTACTGGGATGAGTCACGTGGTCTTTGGCAGCTGTGGCTGTTAGCGTTGTGTGCAAACCCAAATCCAAACCTGCCTCCCAGAAGCTTCCGTTATCGGTTCCAATTCCACCCACTGGGGCTGGGTCAAATGAGTTTGATCCCTCTTCTACATGGCAGCCCTTCAGATATTTGAAGATAACTGTCATATCCCTCATTGGGTTCATTCTTCTTCAGTCTAATTACTCCTACCTCCGTTAGTGGTGCCCCAAAAAACAAAGAGAGTTTTAGGGTTTTAGTAGTCTGCACCATCCTCATCACTCTCCTCTGAATGAGCTGTAGTTGGTCCAGGTGCCCTTGAGCTGAATTCAGGGATTCAGCTGTGATTGGACCAAGAAGAGAAAAAGTGGGTCTATCCCCTTCCTGTTCCAGATCCTGTTGGATCTGTGTCTGTTGATGCAGGCGATGGCCTTTCTGGCATATATACCGGCCACAGCCCACTCATCCTACCCCAAACCTGTACATAATTTTTAGATCTCAAACAGATGCTCAGGTAAGGTGTGCTCGAAGACAGAGAGCAATTCCTTCTTGGGTCTTTTCTGCCTCAGAAAAAAATTAGACACATCAAGCCCAATGAGTGATTTGCTATTCTGGTTAAATTCTATTTCAACTACCCTATTCCCCATCCCACATCTTTATCCATACTTCTCATGAGTCAGTACTGAAAAAGAGAGGTGTCTCTGTCCTTCCCCTCTCATACTGATTACAGCTCTAGAAAGGGAGCATTAAATTATAATAAAGATATTTAATTATTCCTTACACCTGTTAACATTGGACAGTTTACCAAGTATTTTCAAATACTTGGGGGGTGGTGTACATTATGAAGTAGATTTTTATATCTAGAATTGCATTTAACCTGGAGGGATAAAAAGAAAAAAAATTCACCAACAGAAAAAGGATTGTATTTCCCCCACGTGACAAGGCAGTACAGGGCTAGTAGGTGGCTTCGTGATGGCATCAGAAACCCAAGCCATTCATATAGCTTTCTGCTTCTGCTTATCCTCATGTTCACAAGATGGCTGCTCACCTCTGTGCATCACATCCATTCCAGGCAGGAAAAGGGTAGGTGGGTGCAGAGGAAAGAGAAAGGTACATTCTAGCTAAGCACCAGAAAACAATAAGTCTTCAAGACACCTCTTCCCCACCAATAGACTTTCACACATACAATGGAATAGCTGGATTAAAATGTACGTCACTACTGGAAGTAAATGTTAGCTGTTCTCTAAGGAAAGGCTACTCTAATAAGGTCTAAATTCTGGATCGGATCATAAAAGTAGGCCAGCATCCTCTCAATGGGAGCAAAGCAGATGGGCGTCACTGTGTGACCACAGCCATGTCTTTTTCTTCTCAAGGCTTTTTTGATGGTCAGTAAATTGGCCTTTGTGCTCCCAGTCCTGATTAAAAGAGTCTTCCTCAGCCCTTCTCCTGTGCACAACTTACATATGTGTCAAGTTGGGGGTACAGCTTGGAGTGTGGATCTGAAAAGACATCCTTTCCACACCTCTGGCTCTGATGCCCACTGTGTGTGTAGAAACCATGTGTGGATATGCTGGTACCTCCTGCCTCTAATTCCGCTTCATTTCACAAAGCAGCAAGCTTTGGAATCAACCCTCGTTTTGTCCCAGCGTATAGCTTACAGAAAACCAGTGAGCTAGGGCAGATGAACCTCATCTTACAAACTGATAGCAGCGTTGTGGTTAAACAGCATGGGGTCAGAAATGTTGGGGTTTGACTCCCAGCTCCACCAGTTCCTAATGTGGGTCCTCAGCCAAGTCCTTTAATTTCTTTGCACCATTATTTCTTCACTGGTGTATTAGTTTTCTATTGCCATGTAACACACCACAAACTTAGCAGCTTAAAACAACACCTGCTCATTATCTCGCAGTTTCTGTGGGGTAGGGGTCTGGGCACAGCTTAGCTGGGTCCTCTGCTCAGGGTCTTAGCTGGGGCTCAAGGTCTTTGGCAGAATCTATTTCCTTATAGCTTTAGAACTCATGGTGGCTTGCTTCTGCAAGGCTAGTAGGACTTGAATCTAACTTCTAGACCCTCTTTTAAAGGGCTCACTTAATTAGGTCAGGCCAACCCAAGGTAAGCTCCCTTTGATTGATTTAAAAGCAACTGATTAGGAACCTTAATTACATCTGCCAAATTCCTTCATCTTTGTCATAATGTAACATAATCATTAGTGAAATCTCATCATATTCACAGGTTCTGACCACATTCGGGGGGGGCAATTATACAGGGCATGCATAATAGGGGGCAGAATCTTGGGACCATCTTAGACTTCTGCCTACCACACCCTATAAAATAGAGATACTAACAGGACCTATCTCGTATGGTTGCTTCAAAGATTAAATGAGATGGTGAATGTAACAGTATGTAGTCAGCAAGGGGCAGCTGTTATCATTATTTCAGCATTTTTGAGCATCTACTACACCGCAGGCTCTGTGCTAGCAACTGGGGATTCAGGAAATAATAACGCAAACCTTGCTCTGAAAGAAATCATGGCATTTCTCTAGTGCTAGTACTGCCCCAACCACAGTTCAAAACTTGGCAAAAAGCAATAAAGCTTTAATCCAACTAAATGACTTTCAATCTAAAGACTCATGATTTTCTTGGCTTGTCAAAGCCACTGTCAAAAATAAAAAGTATTGACTCCAATCAAATACTGTAATCCACAGGATTATTATTTCCACCCTTAAATGCCCCCCGGTTTGAAGGCTCAATTGCAATCAGAGGAACAGCTATTTGATGCTTTTGTTCCAGCACTGGAGAATTCAAACTCTCACCCAGTGGTTCTTGGCCTCCACTGCACTCATTCGAATTACCCGGAGGGCTTGTCCAGGGTATCACCTGCCAAAACTCAGATGCAATTGGCCTGGGGTGCGCCCTTGCACTGGAATTTTTAAAAGCCCCCCAGGAGGCTCCAACACATCACCAGGGATGTCATCTGACTTCTAACTGTTGCTGTAGGCAAAGCTGGCTAGACTCTCAATGGTCTGAAAGCGAAATTCTCCTTAAAGAGAAAATGCTGGCGACATGATAAGCCAAAGAGACATGAGCAGCAATAAAGCATTTTTCCATTTACTTTCAGCCGAGAGACTGAAATTCAACACGTGTCACACCTTTTCAAGCCACTCTCCCACATCTGCTTTTCGCAGACAGCTCACCTCTGGGTGGGGAATAGCCGGGAGAGGGTTGGGAAAAGACGAAATTGCCCACATATCCAGGAAAGCCGCTGGTGCTCAGCGTGTTCTCTGCTTGCTCATTCAATGTGTACTCTGTCACCTACATGCGTTAAGCACCTACTGTATGCCAAGCTTCCTGCTGGGTGCCGGGGCTTCTGAGATCAGCAGAATCCAAATTCTGCCTTCCAGAGCTCCGAGTCTAATGCCAAGATGCAAAGATGCCCTTTCTGTATCAGAGACGTGCTTTCAAGATTGAGGGCATGGAGCTAGTTTTTAGTTTATAAATAACCATTTTTAAAACTTTCTCAGTCTTCTGTGTGTATTTCTCTCCAGGGTTTAATCACTTCCAGAAAGCAGCCTCTTTCCAACTTTCCCTCCTTCTCCCCTGGCCACCATCCTCCCCCCAAAAAATTATTACCAATGATAGGAGCTTAAAAATTGCCAAAATGCCATAATTATTTTACAAGGAAAAAGAGCAACAGAAAGCTACAGTCTCCTCTTCCCCCACCCCTTCTAACCCCCCAGGGCCTTCACCCATACAAAGGGTTCGCACGCTCCACAACCCAGAATGCATCCTGGGCTGGGTGGAGGCTGGTCCCTTCTGCCCGCTGATAGTCCCTGCTTCCAGCAGGACTGATGGCAAACGCAGCGGAAAGCAGACACATACTGTCTGAGGAGGCTTGGGCAAAGCCCAAGGAAGCTGGATTCCTCTTTTAAGATAACACTCAGCCAGTGGCAGCTGTTTGAGACAGAGAGCATGTGAACTCTGGCTTCGTAAAATTAAGCCCGGATTTGGTTTGCCTGGGGTCTAAAGGGGAGTGTTTACCCCAGAATATCACATGCTCCTACAAAGACCTGAAATGCAACCTGAGAGGCCGTTCAGCTGGAAGAAAGCCAAAGTTCCCGTTCAGACAAAATGCTCTCCAAAACCCTCACCCCCTCTCATTTGGTTTATAAACATTTATTGAGAGTCTACTGTGTGGCAGACATTGCGCTGGGCTGTGCTAGTCCACCCAACCCACACTCCTGCCAACAGAAAGTTTTAAATGATCAGAATCCCACTATGGTCTCAAACATTAAGTTCTTTGGCAGACCCTAGAAAGAATCATTCTGAATTATTTTTTTTTACCTACTCTGGCATCCTGGGAAACTGCTAGGTTAAGCTTCCTTCATTCTCTATTTTTAAGTTCTGATAGGAGGGCAATGCTTCCCCTCAGGCTGCTGGAGGCAGTCAGGAATCACATCAGCAAACACCACCCGAGTCCCCCAACCCTGGCTCTCCACAGCAGCAGCTCCTAAAATCTGGGGAAAAGGAAATGAACAACACCAAGGTCATGGCCAGCCTAGAAGAGGAAACCATCCAAGAAAACCTAGACGTGGAGTCTTGCCGTTATTTACCCCTTCAGTGCATATGTGTGGGAGAATAAATAACAATGCCCAACAACCCTGGGAAGTTAGATTACACTGAAGCAGAACTGAGTTGCGCCCCTGAAAGCTGGCCAGCACGAACGTGAGTTTGATTAAGGGACATGAGGATGATTTACTCTAGGAGTTGGGTTCTGTTCTTTTCTTTTTTTTTTTTGGAAGAGAGCCTTGTATGCCTAAGTTGGTTTAAATGTGGTCATACATAAAGTCTAGAATATGGACTGAATAACTTAAAGGTCCCTGGGAACCCTAGATTTTGTAATTGAATTAGGCCATCCAGCCTGGGCTTGGTTTGTTTAAGGCTTGGTCATGGGTCAGGTGTCTAGGCTGAATACAGATTTTGAACTCTCTGAGAAAACTTCAGAATGCTCATATCTATTTTGGAAACCAGCACTTGTCTCCTTGCAACAGGAATCCACTAATGGATTGAGGATGCCATTGAGGCATCCACTAATGCAGGGGTCAGCAAGCCATGGCCCACAGGCCAAATTTGTCCTGCCACCTGTTTTTGTATGGCTTGCAAACTAAGACTGGTTTTTCCATTTTTAAATGGTTGAAAAAGAAATCAAAATAATATTATTTTGTGACACGTGAAAATTATACGAAAGTCAAATTTCAGTGTCCATAATTAAAGTGGTTTTTTTTGCCAAGGAAGATTAGCTATGAGCTAACATCTGTTGCCAATACTCCTCTTTTTTTGCTTGAGGAAGATGAGCTTTGAGCTAACATCTGTGTCAATCTTCCTCCACTTTATATGTGGGTTGCTGCCATGGCATGGCTGACCAGTGGTGTAGGTCCATGCCCAGGATCCAAACCTGCAAACCTGGGCCACCAAAGCAGAGCGCACCGAGCTTAACCACTACACCACAGGGCCAGCCCCCATAAACAAAGTTTTGTTGGAACACAGCCACACCTACTCTTTTACATGTTGTCTATGGCTACATTTGTGCCCCAACAGCCATGTTGTATAATTGTGAGACACTGCATGGCCCACAAATCATAAAATATTTACTATCTGGCCCTTTACAGAGAAAGTCTGCTTATCTCTGCACTAAGGTAAAAAATAATCCTGCACAAATGCAGAAAAATGAGAGGGTGACATTACTCATTCTTTAATTAACCTAATTAAACCACCATGCTGGAGCCCCCAATGATTTTCTCTACTCAGTTAAACCCCCAGAGCAAGAATCAGCTCAACTCATGTGGTATTAGCAAAACAACTTACCAATAATGCACCTGGCAGAGAGAATTGCCCACCATGCTTATCACATTCCAGAAAAGCAAATCAGAATATCATATAGGTTCAATTGCTCTCCTAACAGGAACTTTCATTCTTGCCTCTGGGTTGAGGGTCTGCTTCCTTCTCAGTTGCACAAGGCTCTTCCTTGTTATGCTGCGGGTGGGGTCAAAGAAATTAACCCTGGCCTAGCTGGGGAAGAAGCTAGCACTGTGCGTGGATTCTACAGCGTGGCATTTCTCTCCTCGCCTCCTTGGAACAGATTGGAAGCTTCCGATCCCCCCAGGACCTGTTTATCCATCGTTAATCTCGAGTCTGAGCACCACCAAAGCTGTGGGACGAAGCTGGGAATTGTCTCCTCAGATAGCAAAGAGCTTCCGAATGCAGGACGTAAGTCTTCCAAAGATTCCTTTTGTCCTTTATCCATTGCAGACTGAGAAGTGAGAATGTGCCCCATACAGGGGCGAGCTGAGCAAATGAGGTGCTGCGGCTGACCGAGACCAAAAGAGTAGGAGTAAGCGGTTTCTGTTCACCACCATCCCCATCCCACCCCCATCACCTCCTGTCACCGTGTGAGACAGTGCAAGGAGAGCAATGAAGCCGTGGACACAGAACGTAATGCATTTTAAACCTCATCAGGGATCCCTAAAAAGAAAAAAAAAAAAAAAAGAAATCCTCAAAATCAGACAGTTATGTCCCGAATGGTCTCTCCCACCCCAGGGCACCTCTGCTCCTCCTCCTGGCCCTGACTTCCTGCTGCCCCTTCCACCATGTGAGATGCTGTGAGTCTTTATCCCCTAATACCTCACCCTCTGGTTACCAGGTTCATTTTGCTTTGTGTGAAAGAGACGTTTTTGAAAAGTTTGGTGGTAACCTAACCTTTTCTCTCTATTGTCTTAAAATCCAGAAATGGCCTTCTTCAAAACTTAGTTACTCGCTCGTGTGACAAAGTTCTGTTGAGCATTTACTAAATGACATGTAATCTAGGCAGATGGATAATCCATGTAGATGGATAAAACAAGCCCCGTTCTCGAGCACCTTAGGGTCTAGGTGGGACATGATCAAGTAGAGAGACACACGCAGTAAGTCAAGTTGGGGACACAGACTCTAGGGGTAAATAGTAATGAAAGCCCAGAGGAGGAGGCACTAACTCTGACTGGGGGGCCAGAAAGGCCTCTAGTGGAGGTGACACTTCACTGGAAGCCAAAATCAAGGTCATGAAAGATGAATAGGAGTAAGACAGGAGAGGAAATGGAGGGGAAGTGATCCAGGCAGAAAAGAAGATGCATGCAAACTTCAACTCCTGTATTAAAAATGTGATAGTGGTGCTGATGATGGTGATGACTCTCCTAAAGAAAGGCAACATGACAAAAGGCAAGGGATGGAGGCCTCTCTCGTCTTTCACAGATGATACGGCTCTGTTCTGGGTCAGCTCTGACCCAGCCCAGAGTGACTGGGTTTGGAGGGGTCTGGCCCTAACTAAGGTCCATTGGCATCAAACTATCTTTCTTCAAAGTGGACTCTGGAAACCACCTTCCTTGGAACAGAGCATCCACCCTGAAGCTACAAATGTGAATTTAAACTTGATGCAAGAGAAGGTGACAGAGACCTCAGGAAAGTTCTCTCACCTTGCTGGGTCTCAGTTTCTCCATCTGGGAAGTGGGATGTTTGATCTCTAAAATCCCTAGTGGCCTCCCATTTTCGTCAGCTCCCATGTCTCCCGTCTGCCTCCAGAGTTATTGCAGTGCCTGTCTGGCATCCTTACGGTCAATGCTGGGAGAAATAAAACAACACACATCTTTGTTTCCTATTGTGTGGGAGGCAGGAAATGGCCTAACCCCCTAATTGGAATGAGGTTCCTGCGGTGTGTCCAGCCACCCACTCCTCAAGACATCCCCACTTCCCAGGTGCCCCTGCCAGAAAGGCAGGCACACTTGGCCATCAGCAGCCAGAATCCATCCACGACCACCATGTTGCCAACCACATCCCTGCCTCTGAGGGGTGAAAAGGATTGAGATGTGGATAGAGACGTTTGCTGAGCCTCCTCTGTACATAAGGGGGGAATGGGCCAAGCATGCCTGGGGTGAGCCCCATGGTCAAGAATCTGGGCTGGACATCACTCTCCCACTGGCCACACAAGGGCAGAGCAAGAAGAGGTACCAGCTCTTATGGAGAAACTGATGTACAGGCAGAATTTGGGACTTGGTTGTCAGTCTAAAGAGGCTAGGCCAGAAGAGAGAAAGTAAGTGAAGGTGAGATGGTCAGGAAGTGGGAAAACCCCTTGAGAGCTAGAGTCAATGCAGTTGAAAGGCAAAGCCTGTGCTGCTGGAGCTGTGGTACCCAGCAGGAGCCGCCTTCAACAGAGAGCTCGCAGACCTGTGTACGGGCAGCGGGGGCGCCATGGAGGGAAGCTCTGGGACCAGTGGCTTGGGAAATCTACTGGTCACCCTGTGTCCGTGTCTCTCCTAGTGGAATGCAAATGGGGCTCCTTTGCTCCTCGGTTTCTAATATCAGTGAGATTAGAATCTCAATAGAACCTTCCATCACACATCAGAAGCTGCCTCCTGCCTTCCGGAAGGATGGCCTTCAACTCATAGCATTCTTGACATGCCAGTTTCACATAAATCATGCCATTTCCAGGCTGGAACAAGACTTTCATCAATAATCCACCATAGAGGTGGGTGGTGAGTGGAGGTCCCATAGTGAGTGGCACAGTCTGAACTAGAACTCAATGCCCTGACCCTCAATCTACTGCTGTGCCAGGCTCCCAGCAACAAATGGAGGGCACGGCCCTTTTATCTGCCTCCCAAGGCCACAGAAAACTAATAGAGGTAAATGGAAGTCCAACTAATGAATGAGAGGCATAGCAAGAGCTGCCTATTTTACAAAGTACACCTCGTCTTGATGTGACCCCTGGTACTTGGTGACCACGTGCTAGCGGGGCTCTTCACTGCAGGTGCACATGGCCCATCTGCCCCAGCAGGGCCCTTTCCAGCACTTCATTGACACGAAGGCCAAGAAGAGGCTGGCAGGCCGGAAGGAGCGCCGCAGTCGCTATGGAGACGTCAGCGTGCACAAGTGCTATCAGTTTGGGCAGATCTTCTCCCCTTTCCAGGCCCTCGCCACCACGGTGAGCAAGCTTTTCTTTTGTAAAGGGTTCCAAAGTCCTTTAGTGAGACCAGTGACAAACCCCAATTCTTTCTCCTTTTGAGGAATGGATTAGTCAGTTCTGGCCACAAAAATGCTGCGTAACAAACCACCCTAAAACTCAGTGGCTTACAATCTCAAGCATTGATGTTCCTCACTCTCCAGTCTGCAGAGAAATACTAACCCCACTTTTATTCACTGCAAGCTCACAGGGTGGGAGGGAGTAAAGCATTGAGAACAAAGATCCATCTACCACAAGAGACTAAATCCAGCTTGCCTAAAGGGTGGCGACATGAGGTCTAGGGGAAGATAGAAAGGCAAATGGTTGCAGCTGTGGTGTTCAGAAACAAGAAGACCATTTCAACGGGAGGAAGAGATCTGGGGAAGGGGAAGGTTTTGGTGATACAGGAAGATGGTTCTGGTTCCCATCCCTCTACCTCACCTGTTACCTTCTGGACCCAAGTTAATTCAAGTGGGACTATTCTAAAATGCATATCCTTGAAACTATGACTGTTATGTCCTGGTGATACTTTCTAGATATACATTCTTGTGATTATAAAGTTTGGGTGTGCATAAGAATCACTTAAGAAGCCTGATTAAAATGTAGATCTCCAAGGCAGGTAGTGATTCCAATTCAGAGGGTCTTGAAATTTCCTTTTTTAAACAAGTTCTCTGTTTATCACCTTTAGGCATCATTGCTCAGTCAGGGCTTCTCAACCTTGTTCATTTCATCAGCACCCCTAAATCTGAAGAGAGCCAGCATGTCAGGCCACCTGTAATCCACTCACAGCTCAACAGCGTGCCCAGGAACCCAGGTCACGAACTTTCGCTCAGCAGCAGTTCTCATCCTTTCTGAACTTCAGAATCACTTGGGTAATTCACCATGCTGATGCCCAGGCCTCACCCCATAACAATTAAATCAGAAGCTGTGGGGGTGGGTCCCAGGCATCAGCTTGTTTGAAAGTTCCACTGGCAGGGTGACCAACTCATCCTGGTTTTCCTAGGACTTACTTTCAGACTTCTTCTGGGACTTTTTATCTTTTAGCACGAAAAGTCCTGAGTCCCAGGAAACCCCTCACTCCTGGCTTTAAAACTCAAAGTCTTGAGTCCCTGGAACCTGGGCAAACCAGACGGTTGGTCATTGATCACTCTACCCACACGTGATTCCAACGTGCAGCCAAGTTTGAGAGCTTTTGCTGTCTGAACTTTCTAGAAACTAGTCCCAGTTCCTCATATCACAGGTAGCAGCTGCCCATCTGTCCATACACTTGCCAAACATTCCTTAAGCATGTGCATGTACCCAAAGTTAAGCCCTCTGGAGGACCCAGGATCAGAAATCTCAACCCTACCCTCAAGAAACTTCTGATCTTCTAGAGAAACTGAGCCATGAGCCAAAAATCATGCAACAAAACACAAATATAATGAAACATCAGTAAGAATAGCTCCATAAATTGATAGAGCCAGAAGGAGATGAGAGTTATCCAAATTTGAGCTGCTTTCTGCTCAATTCAACCCCCCAAGGTCCTGTGAAAGAACAAAGTCTCCAGATAGGGACATCCTCTCAACTCACAGTGCCATTGGAAAGAGCAGATCTCCCACGCATTGGGAGCAACAGTACCCATGTATTGAGTTCTTGCTATGGGCCAGGTATCATGCTAAATACTTCACACATCCTTGATCTTCATGACCTCCACCATATTAACATCATCCTCAATGTATAGATGAGGAAACGAAAGCTGAGACGTTAACTCACTTGTCCGTGACTACCGTTAGTCAGTGGTAGAGACAAGATATGAACCTGCTGTGCTGGAGGAGGTGCTCCCAACCCCCATCCTCTATTTCATTGCCATTATTCTCTGCCTCATAGGAGATGCGAAGACTGGCGTTTCCCCAAGATCTGCCCATGAGTCAGCACATACAGAGAACAGGCATTTCATGCACCGCCAAAGGGAATCTCCAGGATTTATCCTTGTCTTCCACAGAGCTGGCCTTTGGAAAGGATGACAGCAACCAGGAGAAAGAGAAACCAGCGAGCCACATTAAAACACCTTTATTTCCCCCAATAGTTAAAGTAACAAAATCTAACGACATGAAATAATAAAAATTGCAAAATTGCATTCTGGCCCCTTGCTGCAAGTATTTGCATTAAAACAGTTTGAGCTCAGGGACTCGGGAATGCTGGGACGTTCCCAAACCTGACTTAACATTTAGATGACTTGAGGAATTCCCCAACATGCCTCTGTGTGAACATTTTGGGGAGGGTGAAACAATTAGAAGCTGCACTATCCAACTAGAACTGAATCCTTAATAAGTATACTTTTCTCAGAAGTCTGAAGATGGGGGGAGGGGATGGTTACAGTTCAATGAATCAAGGGACCAACTCTTTCCATCCTCTGGTCTACCATCACCAGAGTGTTGGATGGTAACCTCAGAATTAGCTCCTCATGGTCACAAAATGGTTGCTACTGCACCAAACACCATATCCTCACATAAGCACATCAAATACTAGAAGGCTGAAGTTTCTCCTCATGCTACACACACACACACACACACACACACACACACACATGCACACAGAAGGAGAACCTCTCCCAGGAACCACTCAGCAGCTTTCCCAACAATTCTTCTTGGCCGGGATGGTGTGGCTTGCCCATGCCATAACCACAAGGGAAGCTGGGAAGGCAGGTATCGGGTATTTACTGGGAGGCAAGTTCTACCATCAGGAAAGGAAAGTAGGAAAACAACTGATGGGGAAGCAATTAATGTCTGCCACAGTGGGACACTCATTAGTTTGCAGGTCAGACCATTACAGTGAGAATTTATATTTATGCTGAGTGAAAATCCATCTTCTTATAATTTCTAAGCATCACTCCTAAGGTTGTTCCTCTAAGAAGCCTCCTCCACCTTAAATAGCTTTCATTTTCCTATGATTTTAAAATAATATATGCTTATAATTAAAAAATTACTCAAAAGTACAAACAAGAAAATAACAATTACCCAACCACACCATTTAGAGACAACTAGTGTTTGCGTCTGGAAGCTTTTAGATTGTTTTTCCATCTCTCGCTCCTGTTGATAATGCTGAGGTCGTCTTTGGGCCTAGGTCCCTTTTCCATAGTTCTGATTAGGCCATTTCTTGCCACCATTGCCGGACATCTCTCATAGGGTCACCCGCTCCACTTCCAGGTCCCCTCCCACGTGGCTGTGGTCACCAAAGCCATGGCATCTCTTTGCATTGGAGCACTGTCCCCAGACAGGTGGTCTATCCTTTCCTTGCTTCCAACTTTTGAACATACTAAACAACCCCGCAAAACAAACACAAAACCTAATTCTTCTTTATTTTTAACCCTTAACCTTTTTCACAGGTTCATGGAGGGCTTAATTTTTTTTAGCCCTGTTATGTTTATTTCTGAACGACACGATACGCAGCAGACACCACAGTTCCCCTCCTTTCTGGCACATGTTCTCTTCCAGCCTGGGGCAAACGTTCCCTTTGCAGCTCTGTTGATTAATTCAATTGCCTGCTTGCTTTTCATCTTACTCACATCCTTTACATTTACACAGGCAGAATTCTAGATTTTGGTGTTTCCCATTTCTCTTGAGCCGGGGATCGATCCACAAACTCTGGCTCTTGGGTCAAATCTGGCCCTCCTCCTGTTCTTGTAAATGAAGTTTTATTGGAACACAGACATACAATTTGGTCACAGATTGTCTGCTGCTGCTTTTGTGCTACAGCAGCAGAGGTGACTAGCTGCAGCAGAGACTCTGTGGCTTGCGAAGCTGAAAATATTTACTATCTGGCCCCTTATAGAAAAATCTTGCTGCTTTGTTGTAAGCCAAATTTCCCTTTACAATTTCTGACTAAGGGATTCTAGTTCCCTTATCTCTGGTTTAAAAAAATATATATCCCTAAAGTCTAGAGTCCATGACTATGTCCATCTACCGGCAAAGAAAGTCAAGAACTTAACCAGTTCCCTTCCTAGAAGGACCTATGGTAGATGGCTGCCTGATGCTGTCCCATCTCTACCTTACCTGCCCGCAAGCTACTTTGCCATCTGTGTTCAGAAACCACCCTGCACATCTTGTGCATGACCTGGCAGTTTGTGTACAAGCTTCTGTCTTTCTCTCCTTTTATTCTAAGCATGAGCCACACCCTCCCACCTGCTTCTACTTTCATGGGGAGGATTCCATACAGAAGGGCAGGTTGCATATGGGTGCCAGTGAAGGCTTAACATCAATGCTCTCCCACCCGGGTGTGTTTGCTTTTAAATGAGGTGTAGCCTTCCACCCAGACTCAAGCAGAGATAAAGCTCTGGAGAATTACAATGGAAGGCAATGAAAGCTGGAGACCCACAGAGATTTTCCGCGCTTAGACCACGTGCCCAAGCATTAGGAGGAAGAACTATCAATGTAATTCACAATTGACAATAAATCTGACTTACCTACGTCTTTGCAGGAACCCATTAATACATAAAGCGAGATCCACGTAGACAAAGCTTTTCTTCTACTGTGGGACTTGAGCAAGGCAGGACTCATAGGTGAGAAGCAATAATAATTGCATCAGCCAGCATATCCTGAGTAATTACCTTGTCCCAGGCACAGGGTTAAAAGCTTGTGTGGATTTACCTCATTCAATCCACGCTATTGTTCCACTATAATAATCCACTATTATTAAGGATGAGAACAGGGATGTTTCAAGAGCTGCTGCCTCGCTTATGCAGGCGTTTGACTGGGAGCCCTCTACAGCCCAGATGTGCTTTCCCTGGCTTGCCCGGGGCACACAGCCCCGATTAGCAGTCATTTATATTCCATCCTTGCTCAGAACCACCACACACATTTTTACCCCATTCTGCCCTACGGCTTATTTGCTCTTTTCTTAGCTCTCTTGATAAAATAACCCATGCATATATGACAAATGCTAATGAATTCTTCTGTCCCTGCTTGTAGATAATGTCTTTCAATTTCAGCTGCTGCCTTCTAGTGCGAATTCGTAAAAGTGAGAACGTCAGCCGCCTGGCAGCTGATGGGGGCAGGCAGGGTCCACGGCAAGATCCCTGTAAGGGAGACTCTGGAGCTTTGGAAGTGTGCAAGTTCCATGAGTGGGGGGAATTTAGGAGGAATGGAGGGGAACAAGCAGAAGTTTCCTTGTACAGTTAGAAGCTTAAAGCTGGTTCAAGTTCTGCCACTTATGACTGTGGGACCTCGGGCAAGGCGCCTCTGGGATGTTAAGGAGGCTGGCTCCTGGTGAAAAGTCTACGTGTGATTTTTCAGGCCTGACCATGGGCAGTTCCAAGGCTTTCCTGGCAGGCTGCCCGGGGAAAGAAAGCTGCGCTGCCCACACCAGGCCTGGTGACTGCAGACTCTGAAGGGCATTGCGGCAAGGACTCAGGCCCCTCTGGCCAGCTGTGCTTTTCCCGTATTTGTGTTCCTAGCCCCGGTGCCTTCCTTCCTAGGTCTCTTTATCTGAGCCCTTGGGCAAATAGAGCTCTTCTTCAGGAGCCTCTGTCGAGGCCTCCTTGTGGGGCGGGGAACGAGGGGAAACCTTGAAGACACCTTTCCCCATGCTGACTCAGTACCCAGTACTTTTCCACCCCTGCCCTTCCCCCTCCCTGTCTCTCTGCCCCCCTCACCCCGACCTCAGGATCTTGCAACAGCGAGCCGCCCAACGTCTGCGCTGATCCCCCTGAGCTCCCGTTTTAGACTCTTGCTCATCCATGGCAGTCATTCAAGGCTTAACTCTCTCATTTTCGGCCTGTTCCTTGAATCAGCTACTCGACACCTGACAGCTCAGCATTCTCTCTCCAGCTCGCTGAGCTCCTACGTGCCCCCGAGTCTTTCTCGTGGAGAGGTGGAGCTCCTGGCGAACCCCTCTCACACCAAGGTCATGGGTAGAAAGTGTCGGGCACATAATGAGTACATAACCATAGCTGTCATCGTTTTTCCTTACCTTTTTCCAAGACTTGATTCTAGGTCTCAAATCCAGACTTCTGTGCACATGCGCGTGCGTATGTGCGTGCATGAGCGTGTGTGTGTGTGTGTGTGTGTGTGTGTGTGTGTGTGTGTGTAATGAATTCAGGAAGAAGGGTGCGAGACGCGACTAAGGCTGCAAAATCCAACATAGCAGCCCCTTAGTCTATGAAGGCTCCCCCACACCAACCTGGGAGCCCCACCTTTCTCTCTGATGCTTTACTTTTCCCCCTGAGAGCAAAGAAGTTCTCCTCTTTCTATGAAGAGCAGAGCCCCGCCCTCCCACAGCCCAGGCCAGGCGAGTGCTGCTCCTTACCAGGTGCCCAGAGCCTGGCCTGGGGTTGGTTGGGGTGGACAGAGGCTGGGACCACTGCCCGTGGATGAAAGCACCTGCAGTCTGCTCTTTACAAGGAGGAAGCAGGACTGAAGCCCAAGGACATGAGTTGACTCCATTTTTTTGGAGTTTCAGGGGCACCTTTTATTTGAGACTCTAGAAATTGTAATTTTCTTATTGTATGTTAAACTTCCTCCTCTGCTTTGCCGTTGTGACCTCCCATATGTCACTGGATAAACGTGCGGGCCCTCAGATACCCTCCCACATGCCTCAAGGTGGCAGGGAGGACAGGAAATCTGTGATGCTGGCTGGACTGGGCCTGCCTGGGCCCAGGAGAGACAAGCCCTGATATGAAACTACATAGCTGGTAATCCCTGGAGTTTACATCTGCAGGGGATTCTGGGTCCTGAGGGTGACAAGTGAGGGAGGCGGGGGGATTGGAGGACAGACAAGCAAGTGGTTGCCATAAAGGATGATACGTGAGTGATTTCTACAGGAAATCTGGGATTTTATGGGGGCATATTGGCAGAGGGACTTGGCTTTATCTGGGAAATCAGGGAAGGCTGCCCTGAGGAAGTGACATTTAAACTGAGACGGGGTGAGTCAACTATAGAGGATGCCTCTTCCAGGCATGGGAACAGTATGTGTGAAGTCTTAATGGTAAGTGAGCACAGTGCCTTCAAGAAACCGCAGGGGGAGCCCGTGTGGCTGGAGTGGGAGACAGCAAAGAGGGAATAGTGGTGCCAGGTGAGGGTGACAGAGGCAATGACTTCAGACCTCTCCCCAAGGGCAGTGGGAAGCCACTGAAAAGTTGCAAGTGTGGGAGAGTCATGCTACTTTGCTTATTAAAAGGATGACCCTCCTTAGCACATGGAGAGAGCATTTGAGTATCAGAAACAAGAGCCTCTAGTTCGAGGACTAATGCCATGGTCCAGGCAAAAGATGTGATGGCCTGGCCCCCGGCAGAGGAGGAGGAGATGGAGAGACGGCGATGGGTCAGAGACACAGTCTGGGGGACAGTGGCAAGACTTCATGGTTCAGTGGACGTCACAGGTGTAGGAGCAGGCTTCAAAATAGCTTCTAGGTTTCTGGCTTGAGCAACTGGGTGGATGCCGCTGTCAGTTGTTGGAGCAGGGTTATTTGCCCAGGCTGGCCCAGAGACCTGTACACCACTGTCTCTATGCAAAACCGAATGCCAAGTCCCAAGACACGGATCTAGCAACAAATTACTGCAACAGGGCTCGTGTAAAAATTGCAAGTACCCTGTACTTTCATCATTTCATTGACATCCGGTATTTTCAAACAAGGCTTGCAAGCCTAGGTCTCAGATTATCGACATCCTTGAGAAGCAAAACAAAACAGAAAAAAAAAACACAAAAAGCTTACAGTTTTGTTTTGTTTTGTTCCTATTTCTTGCTGACTAGAACTGCTGCCATATGCTCCGAAAATGTCCAACGTTTGCATGTTTTGTTTTTTTTCAATTTAGTTTTATCTGGTCCAGTCATAGAGCCTTGAGCTAAGTTACCCTATAATCTGTACTTCGTGAATAACCATGGAATTGAGCAATTGCAGTAATCGCTGAGGGCTGCTATGTGGACAGTAGGCTTTTGGGTTTTTTCCAAAATTTTTTCTGGAATGCCAGGAAAGGAAACACGTGAGCTGAATCTCAGGGCCCAGTGTCCTTCGGAATCTGCAGCCTTCCTCCAGGAGTAACGAAGGTGAGGAAGCAGGGCCTTGGTAAGCAAAGTGGAAGCCTGCACCCAGCTTGGGAGCATTTCCAGAATGATCTTCTGGGTTTTTTTTAATTGAGAATCTTGGGAATAGCTAAATCTGCACAGAGCCCACTTGAGTGCTTAAAAGGGTCTTTTTAGAACTCTGTGCCATGCTGACTACTGTTTACAGACTGTCTCCCAAGTCTCAATGCGTCACCACAACCCTGTAGATTGGTATATCAACACTGTAGATTGATACGAATATCCTCCACTTGTCAGATGAGTGAGCAGGCTGGTAGCTGCTGGTTAACTTGTATAAGGTCAGGTTGTTAGGAAATTACACTGACAGGACTCGAACCCAAGCCTATCTAATGTTCAAGAAGAGAAAGTTTCCCGTTCTACCCTAAAATTGTTAATCTGTGAGTAACGTGCAGAGAAGTTCTAGAGCCCTGAAACAATACCCCTTGTATCTTCATCCCTCTCCCCCTGAGTTCTAGACTTGTCTGGGTGTCTCTAAGTTCAACATGTCCCAAACCCAAAACATCACATTCCTTCCAAAGTCTTTATTCCCTCCTACATTCCCCATCTCACTTAATAAAGCTGCCATCTATCATGCTATTGGAACTGGAAATCTTGAGGTCAGTCTTAACATCAATCTCTCCCTCCTTCTGTATATGTGTGTGGCCCACTTATTATTCCCATTTTCTAATCATCTTTCAAATTAGTTGCATGCTTCATCTCCATCCGCCTCAACTATCTTAGCTTTAGCCCTTGCCATCTCTTCTCTACATTTACAATAGCCCCATAACCATTCTCCTTGTCAGAAAGATTTTTGTGAAACACAAATGTTATTAGGTCTCCCCACTCCTTAAAAGGCGCCCCATGGCCTCTATACAATAAGAGCCAAAATCCTTAGCATGTCACACAGGGCCCTTCTTCATCTGTTCTAGCCTCATCTCCTGTTTCTCCCAGCCCCCTCCTTTGAATGCCACCCCTTCACGTCCACGCTTCTCCACTCACACCAAACTTGTCTTCACCATTGAATATTCTTACACTCCTCTGTACCTTTGCACATAATATTCCTTCTGCCATGACTGTCTTTCCTCTCTTCATCTCCTGGGGAACTCCTGCTTATCCTCAGGACTCAGCCGGAAAATCACCTTCTCTGTGAAACCTCCCCCCAACTCACAGGCAGAATTAGTTCCTCCCTATTTTGCTCCACTGTTACAATGTTTATCACAATGAATAAATGTCTGTCTTGAAGGCTCTGCTTTCCTAAAGAGTGGTAATTATGTATTATTCACCACCGTATTCCCCCATGCCTGGTCCAATGCCTGGTACTCAATGGCTACTCATTAAATGTCTGGCAAAGAGGTGGATGAATGAAAAAACACGTGGCATCCAGGCTTTGGAAGATCAAGTGTGGTTTTGTGTTAATGTGGCAGCTGCTACCAGGGACTGAAGAAGATGCTAGAGAGAGCACAAGGTGACTCAGAGGTGAACGTGCCCATGACAGAGGGCAAACGGGAGGTTTGAAAGCTCCAAGAACTAAAAATGAATGTCAGCAGACTCCCCTGCAATTGGCAGGCATTTTCCTTAGGCAGCACTGTGTGTTTTGTGTAATTGAGGCAGTTCTGCCCCTCTTGTAAATCACAGTCTGGAAATGGCCACATTGCAGCAGGCTTGCAGGGAAACGGGAGGAGGGCTTTGGTTGGAGGCCTTCCTCTGCCAGGCTAGGCAAATCGTTTCCCAGGTCTCATTTTATTTCAGCACAAATATATTGCACACCTATTGGGAATCTGGCCTTTTGCTCTACACTCTGACAAAATATTTTTAAAGTATTAGATGTTCTTTCTCCACTCAGGAGATTGCAGTCTCACTGGAAAAGCTAATATATATCTCTGGAATTATTAGAAGTCACAAGACCATACAAGATGAATGTTAGATTGTATAAAATCGGTTGGGAGTAAAGATGCACCTAGAGGATGGATGGATGGATGGATGGATGGATGGATGGATGGATGGATGGATAGATGGATGGATAGATGGATAGATATGAATGGATGAATAGATGGATGAATGGATGGATATGGATGGATGGACAACTGAATATTCTCTGAACTTGGAATTGCTTCAAGTTAATCAGATACGTGAGAAAAATATAATGCTTCAATGTGTCAATCTTTCAACACTTTAAGTCACACAATGATTTAGCGTAATTTGAAATACTCAGTATGACTTTAAGGAATTATGCTGATGAGCGAGAAGTGAGAATTTTTGGAAGGTTGCAGGTATTGATATTTTTTGGTCCCCAAATGACACCTTCTTTGCCTGTATAAAATGCTAGTCCTGGCAGGAAGTACCGGCAACTCCTTACCACTTAGGAATGAAAATAAGAGGAAAACAGGAAACCATGTTTATTTTTTCCCACACGTCAGCCAAACTCCCACACCTATGCTGTGCATTTCCTGTGTTGGGTGTTATAAATGCAGCAAGAAAATGACCCTCTCCTCCTCCCTTTCTCCCAAGAAGCTGCCTTACAGTCTCCGTGCAGGGTACAGAGTGTGTGAAAGATTCCAGTGGAGAACAGTAGGGATGAGCGCAGAAAAAATGCTCCATCCTCCACCCGGGATTCCTCAAGAGAGGCGTTTCAAAACTCCCCCTCACAGGGAACCATGTAGCTATTTAGCAAGGGTTACGCTTTTAGAGACAAGGTAGCGTTTGATGAAAAGCCCCACCGGAACTTTACTGAGCCACAGGGTAGACCAAGTTGCTGCTGAAAATTGTTCTGTGATGAAATGACTTGGAAGAAAACACGAGAACCCTTAAAGCCATGAGAAGTGCTGCATGTTTCTAAACCTTGCTCACCAGGGCTGGTAAAGTCTACCTTCGAAAGATTATTTTGCTCATGATTCCTGCAGTGAATTTTCTTTATCCCATGGAGACTCTTCTCAAGAGAAGTTGAAACGTGAGTACCTGTTCTAATTTAGACTGCTCTTTCAACTTCGTTTAAATTACTGTTATCATGCCCGGGCTTCCATAATGATGCGCCTAGGTAGGCCAAAATGTCTCGGAGGTGCAGGCCTTTAATGAGGATCTTAGTCCAAGAGATATAATTTGACCAGTCTGCCGTGAAGCATCCACCAGCTCAGCTGGGCCTTGTCTCCACTTGAACTGAACTTCCCTTCCCCCCTTAGGAAGCACTCCGCTTGGTTCTTTTCCGATTTCTCAGGGCATAGGAACCTGACTGTGTCTTTCTTCTCAGATCTGCCTGTCCGTTCTTCACATAACAATAGCATCATAGTCAAACACTAATGGGCAGATTGGAGAAATTTCTTTATTCATATCCACATGGGTAAAGACATATCATAAGGTCATCCGTTTGAGAACAAATTTCCTTTAAAATATAGTTGCTTTCCACCTCACACCTATTAGGATGGCTACCGAAAAAACTGTTTTTTTAACAGAGAAGAACAAGCGTTGACAAGAATGTGGAGAAACTGGAATATTTGTGCATTTTTGGTGGGAATGTAAAATGGTGCAGCTGCTGTGGAAAGCAGTATGGCGGTTTCTGAAAAAACTAAAAATAGAGGGGCCAGCCCATGGCATAGTGGTTAAGTTGGCACCCTCCACTTCAGCAGTCCGGGGTTCACAGGTTCAGCTCCCAGGCGCGGACTGACACACCACTTGTCAGGCCATGCTGTGGTGGCATCCCATATAAAGTAGAGGAAGATGGGCATGGATGTTAGCCCAGGGCCAATCTTCCTCAGCAAAAAGAGGAGGATTGGCAATGGATGTTAACTCAGGGCTGGTCTTCCTCACACACACACAAAAAAATT
Source organism: Diceros bicornis minor (assembly GCF_020826845.1). Lineage (NCBI taxonomy): Eukaryota > Metazoa > Chordata > Mammalia > Perissodactyla > Rhinocerotidae > Diceros > Diceros bicornis. The sequence goes on along the minus strand of NC_080757.1, from coordinate 50,204,874 downwards.
AAAAATAGAATTACCATATGATCCAGCAGTTCCACTTCTGGGTACATACCCCAAAGAATTGAAAGCAAGGTCTTAAGGAGAGATTTATACAACCATGTTCATAGCAGCATTATTCACCACAGCTAAAATGTAGAAGCAACCCAAGTGTCCATTAGTGGACAAACAGATAAGCAAAATATAGTATGTAAATATGATAGAATATTATTCAGCCTTAAAAAGGAAGGAAATTCTGACATGCTATAACATGGATGAACCTTGAGGAAATAATGCTAAGTGCAATAAGCCGATCACAAAAAGACACATGCTGTATGATTCCGTTTATATGAGGTACCTAGAATAGTCAAATTCAGAGACAGAAAGCAAATGGTGGTTGCCAGGGGCTGGGGAGAGGGAGGAATGAGGAGTTATTGCTTAATGGGTATAGAGTTTCAATTTTGCAAAATGAGGAGAGATTTGGAGATGGATGGTGGTGATAGTTAAACAACGTAAATGTATTTAGTACCACTAAACTGTAACTTAAAAATGGTTAATATGGAAAATTTTATGTATGTGTATTTTATTACAATAAAAAATTTTTTTATGTAGTTGCCTGACTTTTTGCACATGTTGAAGAATCTGGATCATTCTGACCTTTCCCACATACAGAGGAGCCAGAAAACTCTTCTAAAAGTTTCAGAAAAGCAAACTGCCATTGTTCTCAATGCAGCAAGGATCTTGGCTTGAACTTAAGCTGCTTCGCTGAGGATTCAGGTATGAATAAGCATCACTAGAGGCCTGTTGGGCACACTTATGTAATCACCTAAAGTTGATCAAATAAAAATGCCTTAGTCATTGGGAAACGTGAGGCCATTTTTGGCATAGCATGAGGATCTGTCACTCAGACCCACCACTCGTGGACTTAGGCCTGAGTCCCAGGAAGAAAAGTGCTACAAATAAAATGATGGAAATCCCTTGAGACCATGGGAGCCAAGACAGCACTGGCCTGGAATCAAGGCATGGTAACACAAAATGGGAAGAGACAGGGCATCCTTGGTGTGGTAGAAAACATGAGCAACTTTGGCACCTCAGAGGCACCAGCAAATCAGCAGTGCCCAAGACTCCAGCACTGACAGTCTGAGCCCCTAGAACCTGCAGCTATATTGGAAGCAGGAAGAGACACTAGCAACTCTTGGCCAATCAAAAACAGAGCCTTTGGTGGAGATGCCAGCATTTTCGATCATGGGCCCCTCCATGGCAGCGCCATGGCAGAGTCTCCCTGTATAGCTCAGAAGGCAGAAAATAACATCAAAGGAGCTTAGGGGAGAAGAAAGAGAACACGGCAGAGGCCGGGGTGAAACACAAAGATTTTTTATGAGCACATATGAGGACACCTAGGAATAAGGAGTGGGGCTATGAAGGGAGCTGTTCATCCTTCAGTAGTGAGAGGCACATCCAAAGTCAAGATCATTTATTACTATTATGAATGTGAACCCATTCTGACTGCCAGGCAGGTTGGCCTGGAGTTACCATGAGTTGCATTAAAGTTCTCAAATATTTTTTATACGAATAATTCTCACTAAGCTACATGTATAGATGGGCACGTGGACATATGAAGTATTAACTACCTTTCTTAGGATGGGTTCCCTAGGAAACAGACTCTGAGATGGAGATTTGTGTGCAGAAGGCTCACTGGTGAGCACTTCTGCAACACTTGTAAAGGAGTGAGAGAAGGGAGATAGTGAAGAGGGAGGGTTGAGCTGTCATGTGGCTGCAACAAGGGCCTCATCCCATCCCACACAACCCTCGGGGAGTTCTGAAGATGGCCCTTCAAGAGGGCTGAGCCTTGTACTCCTGCATCAGCCAGTCACTGGATCTGGGCTGCCTCGGGGAGGGGATGTGCTCTTGAGTAGGGAAGTTCTCTTCAGCAGAGGGGAGGGGCTCAACCAGGAGCCACAGGCAACACTCAGGACATCAGTAGGAATGAGCACCTGGTCCTGAAGGCAAGATCTTAGCGGCACATAACAGCATCCACTACACTCCCTTTCACATGCCTTCTCTTTAGTGCAGTGCACACCTAATCCTGGATTATTCTGGAAAGTAGAATACAAAGATCCAGTTTACTATGATTGACCCTTCCAACCCTCCTCTCCCAAACTCACTTTAATTGAGAAGGGAAAACAATAGGGCAGGGGAGGGGATGTTAAGCAGAAATCTAATTTGTTGAGATTAGACTCTGAGGAGGAAAGGAGACAGCACCAATAAACCTTAAAATTACAGCATATGCCTCTGGTCCATCTGACTTTCCTGTCTTTGTCCTGCCCCTCTTCTTCCTCTTGGTTAAGAGAAGTAAAATGACCCATTTCTTCATTTATCATTATTGATTGGAGTCCTACTCTTTCCCAGGCACTGTGCTCAGTGCTGGAGACACAAGAGTGTACAGACAGACAAGATCCCAGTCCTCACAGAGCTTCCTGTCTAGTTAAGGACGCAGGTAAATAACTACAGTATAGTAATGAGGTGCTGACTCTTGTAGCACAGAAGGATGCAAGTGAGGGGAACCTAACACCAACATCAGGCAAGACTGTTGGGCACGACTTCTAACTGACATATGAGCACTGAGAAGAAGGTAGGCAAGAAATGGGGGAGAGGGAGGAAGGAGCGAGTGGGAGGCTGCTCACAAGCAGAAGGATCAGAGGTACAAAGATATCAGCTCATATCATTTACGAGCCCTCTACATGAAAATAAGTTGGATGTTGTGGGCTGTGATATGATGAAACAATATGGTAACATATTGTGGTTGTCATTGTTTCTGTTGTTGTTGTTTATTACATTATGGAGACTTCCTTCTAACATCCCCCCCACCCCCACCCAGGTCTGCCTTCCAACTTCAAATTTTCTTTTCTCTCAATCAAAACTCCACTTTAGGAGTGCTGCTGCCTAGAACTAAGTGTGGAGTTGACTACCAGAACAGAGCAATTGATACTAAGGTGTACTAAAAGATCAATCTATCCCCCAGATTTGCACTTCAAACTCAAAGACTGTTCATCCTAATGGCCTTCTACTTGGTAGAACTGAGAGGGAGAGATGTTTGAGCCTATGTCCTTTGGGTCTCCCAATCCAGCCCCATTTCTTTTAGAACACCCCCCACCCCCATCCCATAGCTAGTCTGCAGAGGACAATCAACAATCACTATCTACTGAGGACCCACCACTCCTCCTCACCTTTACAAGAAAGATCCTTGAAGCACCTGAGCAGAAAACGTGCACTAGAACATTCAACAAAGTCTACTCTGAGAACCGAGGGCCTCTAGCTTGTGACCTCAGACCCAGAAAGACAGGGAGGTGGTGCCAGGTTTGGGAAGAGGAATAGAGAAACCTGAGTTCTAGCCCCAGCTTTGCTGCTAACAGATGCGTCACCTTAGGCAGGTCACTTCCCCCCTCTGGCGCCTCTGTTTTTTCTTATGCAAAATGGGAGAGCTGCTGGTAATGAATTTCCTCTGGGGTTTCCTCTGGGTCTGGAATTCATTCTTTAAAATGTAGCCTGGGACCTCCAGACTCTGGAAATACCTGCATGGCCTGGGAATGACTGCACAGGAAGGTGCTCAGGGTTTCCAGAGCCATCATGCTATGTGTCAAGATGTCCACCTGCTGCAGAAGCTGGAATGGAGAAGTGCCAACACGTGCATCATGGGTACTCCATCACCCAGCTGGTTGGCCTCCAATCTGCATCCATTCTCACGCCTTACCTCTCTTGATTACTTTTCCAAGTGGAGAATTTAGCATCTGGAAAGTGAACAGCCACAGCCTTGAGGAAGGTTTGCCAGCTGTTCTTTTCAGTTTATCAAAATCATACCGCACCATCTCCTTCCCTTCTGGGCTGGCCAGTCTTTCTTACCTTCCTCCCTGAAGTTGTAAACACTATATATTCAGAAGCTAAGTAACAGATCATTGTTGTGATAATTGAATAAGAAATAAAGCAGTTTGGTTTGGAATAAAGGGAAGTCAATGTGGGATCGGTTTAGTAATATTTAAAAATGGAAGTAGGGAAGGATGAGTGAAGGGCATATCCTTCCTTCATTTATCCACCTCCCATCCTTACCACTACCCTGAGATTAAAATTCCTAGTTAAATATCTGGTTAGTTAAGATGATGTTCACCCCAAAACAAAACCTCCTCTTGTGTGTCATTTGCTACTTGTCTTTTGGTCTCTTAGATGCTGACCTCACATCTCAAACCAAAGGAAATGTGGAATGGGAAGACAATGACAAGGCAGGATTTGCTTTAACTGCTGTTTCCTTAGGCCAGATGGGTCTGTCCTTAATTCCACTTTCCTACTAATTGGTAGGTCGCCGCTGTTATGGTCATTGCAGGCATTTGGGCCTGGTCTGGTCTTGATTTAAGAGAAAGAAATGTCTCAAATCCTTATGGGGAAAGATAATTGCAATGGGACATGTTTTTCCTAACCAAAGTCTTTTCCTCATTGCCACTGGATTCAAGAGGACTGCATCTTGCCAGTCTCTGCCACCGTTGTCTCCCTAGAGTGGGTGTCTGGGTCCTTGCCCTCTTGGCTTTTAATGTGGCCATCAGCTAATCTTTGAATTTCCCCTCTTCCACCTTCCACCTTCCACTAGATATTTCCCGAGGCTTAAGAGAAGTTTTCCTTTAAAGCAACAAATCTACATTGTCCAGATAAAGGACTTTGTACTTCTCCATTTGAAGTCTAATTTTTCAATTCATAGGTTGATGAATGAAGTGATCCATTATTTCTACACATATTTATGTTGTGAACCGGCCTAAGGGTCATGCAAAACTCCTAAGTTCTTTTTGTAAATAATGGTGGCTGCTAAAGTTTAGAATGGGAAAGGTTTAGCTCTTCTCTTATAACCTTCCTACCAAATTATAAGCAAAGAAAATCTCAAATCAAATTCTTCCTATCACGTGGACATTTATTCAACAAACATTTATTGGCAAGAAGACACCAAACAGTTCATGCAATCTGTTTCACAGACTCAAATGAAGTCCCAGCTCTCTGTCTTTTAGGAACTATGAACACTACCTTTACTAGAAAGGTTTAGTCAACAGTCCCAACAACGTTCCAGAGGTAGGATTCAGCTGCTCTCAGTTGGAATCAGGCAACCAGAAATGTTCCAAAGTCAGAGGCTAAACACAAGATTATCCACTGACTCAGCCTCAGAGGCCCACTCTAAGAGTACAGGCTACAACCTTGCAAGATTTTCATATTCTGGTCAGGGAAGTTAAGTAGTGTCTCCAAAACATTTTAGCTGATACACAAAACTTGAGTACTTTCCTTTCTCCAATGACAACTCATTTCTAACAATCATCATGCTCATTAACAAGCTATGATTGTCACCTTTGAAAGTAATTCTAATATCACTGTTATCTAGCAATTTCTGTCGTTTTCAGCCACCCAGCCTGTAGTAGTTTGTTACAGAAGCCCTTAGAAACTAATACAGCATTGAAGAGGAGACATTCAGTTGTTGGCTGCCTCCATGGATCTGGAGCACATAAGACTAGTATATGGACGGCAAGTTAACAACAAACAGATAGTAACGAAAGGAAAAGGATGAGATTGCCTGGGGCAAGGTATGCAGAGTGAGAAAAGAGTATAGGACAGAACTATAAGGAAGACCAATATTCCTGGTCAGAGGAAGAGTGGCCTGCAAAGGACAAGGAGTTTGGAAAATTAAAGAGAGAGGAATGAATGTCCTTAAACTTGTTAGACCAGCTCCAGCAAGCAATCTACTCCTGGAAACTGGCAAGTAGAAGTGAGAAATCTGATAAGGATGTATTTAGGAAACAGGTGAAATCAGGGCAGGGTTGAGACTGGGAAGCTCAAGAGACAGGATGAAGAGAGTAAGAGCAGGGCCTGGGTGTGATGTGGGGAGAACTATAGCAACGACTGAGAGCTCAGGATGCAGAGGTAGGGCTGGCAGGTACGGTGGAAGTGACACACTGAGAAGTAGAAAACAGGCTGACCATCAAACGTCATAGTAGAACTCTCTTAGGTTGTGTGCAATCGCAGCAAGCCTACATTCACAGTACATGGTCATGAAGAGCAAATCAGAGCAAGCTGGGGGCATCTATAATAGTCATTTTTTGCCAATGCAGAACTTAAACTCAAGTGGGTGAATGATGCCCTTGAATTAAAGCTATTTATGGATTTGCCTGAAAAGGCCCTTAATTCCGATATCCCCTCACTTCTTTTCAAAATGGAATTCCTTTGAATTGACTGAATTTAATTCACTGGCATCATTCGCATTAACAAACCCACACAGATTTGAGAGTTTTGCTTTATTCTATTACAGCTTATAAAATGCTAATAAATACAGATCTTCTTATAGTCTCCTAGCTACTTTAGAAAAAAATAGAAAAGAAAAATTCAGCTACAAACAACCCTCACTGAATTCTGATGATGATCCTAAAATTTTCCCTCTGGTAGCCAAAAGTAATTACACTCAGTTGGGGCGAAGAAATCTTTGTTTTCTAATTATGGAACAGATGTTTTGCAGAAGCAATTACCCCTACGCCACCAGTAAAAAATAATCTAACAAATTGATCTTTGATTTAGGAAACAGCTGTTTGATGCTACCGGCAACAAACCCTTATTAGGGGGAAAACAAAAGTCATCATTTATGTGGACCAAAGGTTCAATGCAGCTTTTCCGGATTTCTCAGAATTCTGAGATTCCAGGAATCGGGAGCAAGTGCCTGTCACTGTTGGTTCTGTGGAAGCAGGTGTGGGCTGGGGAGGGAAATGATGCACTTTACCTTGGCAGAAGAGGAATTTCATGAACACACCTCTGTTGGACCCCAGAATCTAGGTAAATCTCACATAATATCTGCCGTGTAAAGGTATTGATAACTTTCTAGAGGATAGTTCCGATCAGTCATTCACTTAATATTCAACTTTGTTGAGCATCTACAATCTCAGGCACAGTATCACTGCTCTGCTTGAAACTTTCAGTGCTTCCTCTATTGCCCACTAAACTAAGCATCAGTGCTTCACCTGGGATTGGAGACCCTCTGTGGATGCTCCTAAAATCCTTTTCCAGGCTCAGTTCCCTCTCCTCTGTGCTCCCACCAAGCTGGACCACTCACCGTTTTCCTAGCCCTCTCAGCTTTGCCACCTCTACTCCTTCCCACCCGAGGTGGACCTTCCCAGGAGAGGCTGTCCCATTTTATGCAAGGAACGTGTTTCTTCGACTCATATATCTTGGGACCAATTATCCTGTAGCAACACACACAAAGATTGGAGTATATATTTTCTGAACACATAGAGCTACAAGCAAATTTATTCTTACAGATGTGTAGTCATCCGTTTTTCCATTTTCCCCATTATTTTGTCCAATTACCGAATTTTGGTGAACCTGAAGGTGTACCCACTGTAAAGCACTCTGTTTTGTTTCTACTCAGCATTAGCTCTAATGTTGTGCAGAGAGCATTCTTCTAGACTACCGTTACAGTACGTCATAACCACTGCTTAGTCTTCCTCAGAGCACTTTACCACATCTAACTTCATTCCCAAGTTACTGATGTTTTTAGAGACATTTTTCAGTATCAGGCTGAGCACCAGCAAATAATAAAAGTTTAGATAATGTTGTTATATAACATATAAAGATTTTAAATGATTAATAATTGTAAATGTTAAAATAATAGCATAACAATTGCCACAATCATTCACAGAATTTCCAATACCCATAAACACCAGATTGGCTTTTGGAACAATAATAATGACATGGAATGGTGAGAATTTGGTTTTACCAGAAAAAGAAGCATCGACATTTACTAATAATTTAAACACAGTCTACTATCCCCTCAGCCCGCCAGCTTAGAAATTATACAAAGAATTGTGTTTTTAATTTTGGAATAACAATAATTCCAAATTTTGTACAATGAGACTTTGTTAATATTTCTATACATCATATTTTTAATTCTTATAATTCAAGTTCACACAAAATGGAACAACTTTGAAATTTTCTCCCACTAATTTCCTCCCTCCTTCTGCCAACAATTTCTACCTGTCGAATCTTACCAACATTTTAAGGCCTCGATCAAACACTACCACTTCTTTTTTTAAAAAAAAAAAATCTTTTCTAATCTTCCCAAAATAATTTGATCTGCGTTTTGCTTAAATCCAGTAGCATTTGGACCTACGTTACAGTACTATTTTGAGTAGATGTGTCTGCTTTTCTTATCTTTTCCTATCTGTTTTTAGACTGTTACTTTTGGAGGTGAACTGTGTCTTACACAGTTCCTTTGAGTACAGCACTTGACAGAGGAACTGTTGAATGAAAGTTTGCTTTTAATTGAATGAAACTGTAGATCAACGTTAATCACTTGTTGTCTTGAAATGACCTGGCCTCAAAGTTGATTCCTCTGGTTCAATCAGTCATACCTGAAAAATCAACTATTTCCTAAGAATTAAGAATTGATACTGTATTAATTTTCTAGGGCTGCCATAACAAAATTCCAAACACAGGGTGGCTTAGAACAAGAGAAATTTATTCTCTCACTGGAGGCCAGAAATCTGAGATCAAGGTGTTGGCAGGGTTTGTCTCTTCCAAGGGCTGCAAGGGAAAATCCATTCCATAACTTTCTCATAGCTTCTGGTGGTTTGCTGGCAATTTTTATCGATCTTTTGCTTCTGCTGCATCATCCTGATCTCTACCTTCATCTTCACATGGCATTCTCCCTGTGCATGTCTGTGACCAAATTTCTCCTTTTATAAGAACACCAGGCGTATTGGATTAAGGTCTACCCTACTCCAGTTTGACCTCCTCTTAACTAATTACATCTGCAACAACCCTGTTTCCAAATCAGGTCACATTCTGAGATACTGGGGATTAGGACTTCAGCATCAGAATGCAGAGGGGACACAGTTCAACTCATAACAGGCACTTTTCTATAAAAGAGCCAAAGGGAAAAACCTGAGATCACTTTCTGGGACAAAGGAATGGTCTTGCGGGTTGGCTTTCAATGAGCTCTGGATGGCAGTCAAGAGACCATTCCGAGTTCTTCAGGATTAGTCACTGAGCCTTTCGGGGTCTCTTTCCATATCAGCCCTTTGAGTATAACAACAAAACCTGCTCCATCATCCTCCAACGGTTGTTTGGAGGAACATATGTGTCTCACAATATGAGTGATGCTCAGGAGGAAGTTATAACACTCCTCAGAGAAAGAGACTATCTCATGAATCTGTGCTTTCCTGTGAATGAATAACAAATAAGAAATGTGCTGAAAATTATTGATCCAGATGAGAATAGCCCAAACAGGTAATACAATGTATCCAGAAAGTTCATTATTTACATAATTACTGCATTCCTTTGATAGAATATTTTGGGGAGGTAGAGGAAAGGAAAGTATGATGTTTACGCCCCCACACCAGCCATCAGGTAATGAACACAGCAACCCAGTCAAAAGAGGAAGAAACAGTTAACCCATCCATCCGGGTTTTTTATAAGATCACAGAAACCCACATTTTATAGTTTTTTTTCAATGACATAGCCACCAGACTTCACCATCTTCCATACTTGAAACTATTTTAGGGCTTTTGTTAGTCAGAAATATATTTTATAAAGAAATCATTTGAAAGTTTGTATTTCTAATGTTATTCTTTTCTTTTAAACATTTGTGAAGATTACCATGTATGTTGTCCAACAGCCTTCTTTCTTCACCTCATAGCATTTCTTGAAATTATTTCCTTATCCACCCATATAGAGCTAGCTTTTCATTTTTAACAGTTGTATAGCATTTCAGTGAATGAATATAACACAATTTGTTTAACAGATCCCCTCTCAGTGGATGTTTAGATTAGTTCCCAATTGTACATCATTTTCAATGACGCTGTAATCAATATCCTTGAACATTTTTCTTTGCAGTCTTGCCAAATCACTTCTTCAGGTGTAACCTAGAAATGTAACTACGTGTAATCTGGGAGTGAATTAGTGGGCCAAATTTTATTACCAGATTTCCATTCATTCACTCTTTCAACAAACATGTACTGAGCCTGGACTATGGATGATATATTGGTTAAGTGCTGGAGATAGAATGGTGAACATGGCAGGCACTGACTTTGCCTTCATGGAGCATTCATTTAAGTAGGGGAAGACATAAAATAAACAAGTAAAGGTATAAATACACAAGATGATTTTAGATAAGACTCAGCGCTTTTGAAAAAATAAATGGGTTGTGTCACAAAGAGCAATTGGTAGGTGGGAGAGAGGGTTTATCAGTCAGAGTCAACCAGAGAAGCAGGACCAGTAGCAGATATATATTAAGAGATTTATGGCAAGGAACTGGCTTAAATGATTGTGGGGCCTGGCTAGGCAAGTCCAAAACCCATAGGGAGGCGAATCAGGAAGGGTAGGCTGGCACTTTGGGCATGGACTGAAGCTGCTGTCCATGGGCGAAATTTCTTTTTCTTCACAGAAGCTTCAGCTCTGGTTTTAAACCCTTTCAACCAATTGAATCAGGCACACCCAGATTATCTGGGAGAATCTCCCTGTCTTTAAGTCAACTAATTATGGACTTCAATCACATCTACAAAGTCCTTTCACAGCAAAGCTCAGATTAGTGTTTGACTGAGGAGCTAGAGACTGTAGCCTAGCTAAGTTGACACATCAAAAAGACCATCACAGTATTCTGGATGGGACGGTCCAAAGAAGTGACATTTGAACAAAAACTTGAAGAAAGAGAGAAGCCAAGCAGAAGGAGCAACAATTACATAGGCCCTAATACTAGAAAGATCACAGCATGCTTAAAGTACCACAGGGAGGCCACGGGCTGGATTGTTATGAGCTAGGAGGAAGAGAGGGCAAAATTAAATGGGGATACCAAATTACGTGGGCTTTTAGGTCATAGAAAAATGTGTAGATTTTATTCTAACTAAGATAGGAAGTCATTAGAAGTTTTAGCCAGCAGAGCACCAGGAATTTACATAATTTAAAAAAAATAACCAGTTGCTGTGCAGGGAGGTCAGTTGGAAGGGTATCCAAGGGAGAATGGATTGTGGTATGACTGGGATGCTGATGACGAAGATGCAGGAAAGTGGATAGGTTTGGGAAGTATTCTGGAGGTACACCAAGACAGACACTGCTACTTAACTATCAATATTCATTCTCCCCTTTCATTTACCAACAGTCTTAGTTTTGTAAGAGGTAGGAAGATGCCCTATTGTAATGCACCTTATCCCCAGGTATTCTGCTGCTGAAGTTGACCATGGACATGCAAGGGAAAGTTGCTGGGCAGGGATTCCAGGAGAGCTCTTTTTAAGGACAGACTCGATCGGCTTGGGTTTTTACCCTCTTCCCCTTCCACCTTCTTCCTGCCTAAACTAGGAATGCAGAGAAAGATGGCACAGCAGCCATCTTGCAACCATGAAGACAAAAGCCACACACTAATGTGTGTGCATTTGTGTGTCTCTCTGTACTGAGACAAGGGTGCCTATATGCATATACATTGGCATTGAGAAATGGAATCCTTTAGAAATGAACCGATTTGTTGAGTCTGGACTTGAGTTATCAGAAGTAAAAGTTCTAGAAGTCACTTCTCTTCTCTTGACAGAGCACCCATTTGTCTTTTTTTAGCAAGACCCAATTAGGCCTTGATGTTGAGATGACAGGTTAAAATGTTATGATTCCATCCATCATGTTCATAATTCCTTTCGTGCATCTGCATCTCTAAGGAACCAGATCAGAATAAACAAACTCCTGGCATTTTCTCAAATTTTGGTCTCTGGCATCTCTCTCTTAATAATTTCCAGAAGAGATGGTAGAAAAAGAAGCAATGGCTCATTCTGGGTCAGCTTCCACAGCAACTGACTGACGTTGGCATTGGAATCTTTCCTCTGATGATGTCTTTAGAAGAGAGAGAAGTGTGGGAGTGTAATGCGTAATCCCCGTTTATTCTGAAAGGATGCGAGACACTACAGAGATGTGTACAATCTGGTGCTTTTGGATTTTCCTTTCTTCCTTTTTTTTTGGCTTTGTTGGTAGCTTTGTTAGGAAGATACCTCCAGCCTGTTTCATTAACGTAAATGTCAAAGTGGCCTTTGGAATAATAGGACTCAGAGTTTATTTGTAGCATCTCTTGTTATGAAACTAGAAATATTGGCCCTAGAGAATCATTTGCTGCACCAGATGTTTTGTTCTCTGGTTGCCCAATTGTCACCTTATTTACATATGAGAGACTAGCTTCCAGGAAGAGCAAAGTTTTTAAAAAGTGCAGATTCTAGGACTAAATCTCAAACCAATAAATCAGAAGCTTCAGGGGTGGGACCTAGGCACCTGTATGTGATTCTGATGACCTATGCCTCCTCGCACTCCTAGGAGTCCAGGATATTGTGATTTCTCCTGGGAGCAAACAAGAACAAGGTCTAAAGAATAATCCAAAGGCAAAGTCTGTTGAAATTGGCTAGGTTCAGAGCTCCATATAAAACCTAATCGTGTTGGGGGATATGCAAGAGAAAAGGCTACCAGACTTGCCGTCATTTATTGGAGAAATCAAGTCTATTCACACGGTAAAATGTTCCAGGAGTAACAAAAAGTAACATGCAATGGAAGACAGAAAATCAGCCATAAATGCTGAGGGTATGAGTGGTAAAAGAATAATTGGAGTTGGGAGGAGATTGTTTCTTGCAAGAAAATAGTTTGGTTTTGATATTGGGAAACTGCACATATTCATAAGTAACACTGATTTGGTGACAGTTATATATTAGAATTAATTATTTTCAGCCCATAAATAGAAGCACGAATATGTGGGCATATAGTATATAATGTAGCATTTTCAAAGTGGAGGGAAAAAGAAACAGTATCTAATAATTGTGTTGACACTTTCCATTTTGAAAAACGAGTTAGATCCCTCCCTCATGCCATATACAAAAACAAATTCCAGATGGATTAAATACCTAAAGATAAACCACAAAACTACAAAAGCATTTGGAAAAAATAGAAAAATATTTTTATAGTTTTAAGGCTAAGAAAGCCTTCCTGAGCAAGATATAAAACTGAGAATGTGTAAATGAAAAGATCTGACAGATCTGACATCACAAAAATGAAAAATAAGCACTACAAAAGACATCATAGACAAAACAAACCAATAACAGCCTAAAACAAAATATTTTCAGCAAATATAATAGATAAAGAAATAATACTCGAAATGTAGTTACTGCAAATTAATAAGAAATGGGCAAATATCTCAACAAACAAATAAAACCAGGTAAATGGTAAGAATAGACTACAGGAAAAGAAAAAGGAATAAATCATAAGCAAATATGAAAATATGCCAAACCTCATTTAAACTCTAAAGAGATAAAAATTATTACAGCAGATATTTATTTATTTTTTTTAATTTTTTGTTTATTGCAGTAACATTGGTTTATAACATTGTAAAAATTTCAGGTGTACATCATTGTACTTCTATTTCTGCATAGATTACATCATGTTCACCACCAAAATACTAATTACAACCCATCACCACACACATGTACCGAATTATCCCTTTCACCCTCCTCCCTCCCCCCTTCCCCTCTGGTAACCACCAATCCAATCTCTGTCCCTATGTGTTTGTTTATTGTTGTTATTATCTACTACTTAATGAAGGAAATCATACGGTATTTGACTTTCTCCCTCTGACTTATTTCACTTTGCATTATATCCTCAATGTCCATCCATGTTGTCACAAATGGCTGGATTTCATCGTTTCTCATGGCTGAGTAGAATTCCATTGTGTATATATACCACATCTTCTTTATCCATTCATCCCTTGATGGGCACTTAGGTTGCTTCCAAGTCTTGGCTAGTGTGAATAACGCTGCAATGAACACAGGGGTGCATGTACCTTTACAAATTGGTGTTTTCAAGTTCTTTGGATAAATACCCAACAGTGGAATAGCTGGATCATATGGTAGTTCTATCCTTGATTTTTTGAGGAATCTCCATACTGTTTTCCATAGTGGCTGCACCAGTTTGCACTCCCACCAGCAGTGTATGAGAGTTCCCTCCTCTCCACATCCTCTCCAACACATGTTGTTTCCTGTCTTGTTAATTATAGCCATTCAGACGTGGTGTTTGAAAAGATGTTGCTAAGACCGATGTCGAAGAGTGTACTGCCTATGTTTTCTTCTAGAAGTTTCACAGTTTCAGGTCTTACATTCAAGTCTTTAATCCATTTGGAGTTAATTTTTGTGTATGGTGTAAGGTAAGGGTCTACTTTCATTTTTTTTACAGCAGATATTTAACAAATATTGATAATATCCATTATTGGCAAGAAGGCAAGATCAAAGACACGCTCATGTGATTATAAACCCATAAATATTAATTAATTAATACCAATATAACTGGAATCAGAAATTCCATTCTAAGACTCTATCCTTAGAAAATACCAGTGCCAGTACTGCAAAGATATGTGTAGGGAAAAAAAAAAAAGGTCACTTCAGAACTGTCTGTAATGGCAAAAAAATTAGAAGCATCTTAAAGCAGAAACCTAAAGCGTCAAAAGGTAGGAAACTTCTCTCTGGCCTATTTCAAAATACTCTGTACATTTTCTACATAGGGCTTAGGATTAAAAGTAATCAAACAACCCTATAATTATTTGTTCAACAATATTATAGCTTGTCTGCTGCTCTGGAAGCTATCTGAGGGCAGAGCCCACGCCTCGCCTGTACCTGATAGTCATTATGGAATGAACGAACCTTTCCAAGCCTTGACCAGACACCAAGTTCTGCTGAAATAAAGAGCTTCAGCTATTTATGAGAGTGTGAGACTCCTAAAAGGACCCTGCCTTGTCTAATGAACATGAATTAAGCTAGGAATTAGATGACTTAAGTTAAATTGCACCCATAATTCACGTCACCTCAAACAAGTCATTTAACCTCCCTGATCACCAATTAACATGTTTGCAAGATGATGATAATAACATCTGCCCTTCTAAAGGACTACTGTGAGGATTAATGAAATAACCTAGGAGGTCGAGCTTTAGTTCCTTGTAGACCTGGAGTATGATCAAGACTGAGTATTTCAGGCAATAAAATGAAAACCGCAAGATACTCCTGACAGCTAATTGTTTTCTTCAGGTTCTTAGAAACACTCATCATTTCACTCTATCCCCGCATAGACGTATCAGCAGAGCCAAGAGTAACCAAAATGGGTAACTCATTCTCAGCTCTCAGGAACAGGGTTAAGCTTCAGGAAGGGAAAAACTTGCTTATTGTTTTGTTTCTGTCTCAAACATGGTGCTGGGGTTTTAATATAAATCTAATTTTCACATCACCTCCTGAGAGTGTGTGGTGAATACTTTTCAGAGTGAAGGTCCAGCATTCCATGACCCTATCATTGTGCCACTCATCCAGAGTCCTGGATCCTTGGAAGCTATTTTGTACAATGTGACCCCACCACCTGGTCACAGATGATTGGTCTAGAAAGGGGCAGCTTGCCCAAGCTGGTCCAATCAGAGTATCTCTTCTAGGAACTTGGACAAGGCCAGCCTCTCTGTTGACTGAAGTTGTAAACTTGAACCCTGAAATGGTAATAACAGCCTCCCTCTTGACAGTTATTAAAAGTGGGATTTTTGCATTCCATTGACTCCCATTCTAACTCACAGGATAGAATTTATCAGTAGAGGTAAGACTAAAATTGTAACCTGTTATGTATTTCAGGCTTTGGTCTCCCTCCCTTCCACTGTCTGGTCAATCTCTTTGTAATCAGGCACACAAACAAAGGGGTAGATAAATTCACAAAACCTCAGTACTTGTCATGAACAATTTTCCCCCACTGCCGTGCAAGTTTTAAAAAAGAAAACAATAGTAGGCTTTCTTCCATACCCCCCACTCTCCACCAGCTGTTGCAATTTTATAAGCTAACAAAACAAGCTTGTGGCTGGACAAACCAGCATTGCAAAAGAGGTAGACAAATCACTTCCTGGGCCAACAGCTCACCTGGATGCAGTGGAGACCACGGTGTGGCTTTTTCTTTTTCTGTGCCCTTGAGGCAGGCGTTTTGTGGCTGCTAACACATGCTGTAGAAGCTGTGTGATCTGTGGCACTTCAATCAATGTGAGAAACAGTTTGAAGAACACCTGCGTCACCAATATGGAAAGTCTCCAAACAAGTGTTTTAAAATAATGGCTTTAACAGCCAAGTTTATAGATACCCTCCCTACCCACCCACCCTGGCCCCCATAAGTAACTGAGAAGCCAGCCTGGAGGGTGGGGAGGGAGAAGAAGGAAGAAATTGGCAAGAGAAAAGTAGAAAGGAAAGGAGAAAGCATCTTTCCTGGGTTTCTGACGGCTTTCCCTCTCCAGCTTCCTTTTCTTCTTAAGTTACATGAGACACTCCAGCAGCCTTAAAATAAATTCCCCAGTGTTTTGCTCAAGTTGACTTGAGTGAATTTCTGATATTTGTAACGAAAGAAGTCTAAATGATACTGATAGATGTTACTACCCCCCCTTTTCAATGAGGAAACTGAAGGTCAATGAAGATAAGTAACTTCCCCAAGGTCAAATGGTTCTCCTTCCAGATTTATCTAACTCCGAAGCCCATGTTCTTTCCGTTGAGCTGATGAGG
Organism: Diceros bicornis minor; assembly: GCF_020826845.1. Taxonomy (NCBI): domain Eukaryota; kingdom Metazoa; phylum Chordata; class Mammalia; order Perissodactyla; family Rhinocerotidae; genus Diceros; species Diceros bicornis. The sequence continues at coordinate 50,188,318 of NC_080757.1, read as the reverse complement.
ACAGGATGTGTCTGGGAGACGGCAGCCTGAATTATCAGGGTATACTGTCTTGTTGATTTCCTCCTTGGTTCTCTGCAAGAAGTTATCGAATGAGAGAATCTCATCCATTCGTTGCTCCTATGCTCCCTTATGATTCATTTGTCTTCCCATTTTCCTGGTCAGGACTAGAACCCCATTCCCAGGCACAGCCCTGAAATCTCTAGGTCCTGGCAGGTCAGTGAGAGAGGAATTTGGGAATGAGAGCTTTAGTACATCTCCTCTTCAGACTTGAGGCTGGAAAGGGTGCCTACTATTTACCCCTGCATTTCAGGTTTCCCCCACCATCTGAAAGTTTGCTTTATGCCACTTCACTTTTAGGAAAGACCTACATTAGTACCTGTTTTCACTAATGGAAAGAAATGTGAAGAGGATTCTCGCTTTTACGAAAAAGGTGAAAAGTGAAAATTGCATTCAGCGTGTGTTTCCCAGCGAGCAGTTATGGAGGCAGCGTGCACCCCAGCAGAGTGAGTGGCGCCACCAACCTCCTTCCCTGGGAACTACACCCAGCATCTCATCATCAACCTGCCACAGTTATTAACTGTCTGTGAGCATCTGTGCTCTATCTTGATTTATTTTGGTAGGTTATTTTGGGGGTCTTGGAACGCTCAAAAATTTTTTCCATATGAATTGGTGGTAATATCTTCTTCACCTTATGCCATTTTGGCTTACAAAAGCTTTCCTAGGAATGCTCTGCTTTCAGCTAGCAGGGGACATCTGTATTTGTTTGTGCACTCAAAGATTAAAAAGCAAGTGGTAAATTGACGTCCTTCCAGTCTGCCAAAGGTCAACACAATCTTCCCTCCCACTTTGCCTCACATGCAAGATTTCTGAAATGAAGGAAGTGGGCCTTGCCATTGAACAGAGTTGATGCATTCGAATTTTCTTTATTTTTGTAAAAAAAATAGAGGGGCTGGCCCCATGGTGTAGTGGTTGGGTTCAGCATACTCTGCTTCTGCAGCCCGGATTTGGCAGTTCAGATCCCGGGCGCAGACCTACACCTCTCGTCAGCCGTGCTGTGGTGGCGTCCCACATACAAAATAGAGGAAGATTGGCACAGATGTTAGCTTAGGGCTAATCTTCCTCAAGCAAAAAAAACACAAAAAAATTGAGGAACAAAAGTAGATATCACCCAACATCCTACCATCCTAGCACTACCAGTGTTAGGAATTTAGTACATTTTTTTCATCCTTTTTCTTGTGTATCTGTTTCATATAAAGTTGTTATCAAGGTGTCTATCAAATTTTGTAACATGATTTTTTTCTTACTTAACATTGTATCATAAGCATTTTCCACGTTGCTGTATGTTCCTTACAACCAAAATTTAAGGATAGGCAAATCTTAAGAAGGTAGCATAATTACGGTGGACATTTGCAGGGGATTCTTTGCTATCTTGCATCTAGCCTTCTTCTCTCCAAAGGCCAATGTTCTTGTTTTTAGGAGCTGAGACAAATATTCCCTCTCCCCACTTCCTGGAAGCCAGGACATGGGAACAGGCTATAAATTCAGCCATACAATGCTTTAAGCCTTCTGAGAGAAACGCAAAGGTACAGGAAGATGCAAAACTATTCACTGCCACGGAGGTGGCACTGAAGGTCCAGCAACGGCAGCTTGGAGTGTAAAATGATGGTGATGCCAGAAGCAGTGTCATAACCAGGCCATTCCTGGGGCGTGACCCTTGCTCCCTTCCCTACACTCAATCTCCCTTGATTCCCATCATTTCCAATCCAAGTTCTCCCTCCTCCCCATAGATTCTGAGAAATCTCTGATACAATCACAATAATTTCCTTGTCTGCCTGCATTAGCCAGAGGCAACTTCCATTCCTCACAACCAGGAATTCTCTGACTATTCTCTATGTTTGGACAGTTGAGTTAATTCATTCCATTCAGTCAACAACTATTTATTAAGCCCCTATCATGTGCCCTGTACTATTCTAGGAACTAGTAGTAAGAATCTTTTCTTTTTTAAAATCACTGCTCACATGGAGCTTACTCTCCAGTGGAACTCTAGTGTAAATTTTGATGGAAAATAAGGTTGTTTCCAAATTGTAATTGTTATTGTTAAGGTTGAGCAAAATTTAGAGTGATGTAAATAGTTGAGGAGAGGTGCTTATAAGGTTTCAAATATTTGAGCCATATATAAACCCTAGTCCAGAATGGAAAGCTTGTATTACCTCTACTTGCTTTAAGCTCTGTATGCCTCTCACTGAGATTATAGCTCTGTTAGAACAGGCACATAACAGATCCTCGTTAATTGTGCAAATTAAAAGAGAGTGGGCAGAGAATGTCTCTGTACCCTAGCTGAGAGTTGTATATAGCTCCCAGAACTGTATAAGGCTTCACATCAATAGAAAGCCAAACCCACATCCAGTTCTCAACTAGGAAAACATTGACTTGGAGGGAGAGAGACCAGATGGTTCAGAAATGGCTTAATCATTCAGCCCAGGGCCTAGTCATTCTCTATCACTCAAGCTTTTCATCCCTTCAGTTCTCTAAGGAGAATCAAACTGCTTCAACTGTGGGTGGATGTATGGGTGGTAGATGGATGGTGGAGGGAGGGAGGGAGGGATGGATGGATGGATGGATGAAAGGATGGGTGAGTAGTGGATGGGTGAATGGATGGATGAATGGGTGGATAAATGGATGGATTGATGGATAGTGTATGGTGAATTGAGAACAGTGGATGGATTGATGGTGAATTGATGGACGGATGGTTTAGTGGTGGATGGATGGATGGAAGGATGGATGAGTGGATAAATGAATGAATGGATTGTGTAGGGATGGATGGATTGTTAATGGATGGGTGAATAAGATAGATGGGTAATAGGTGGTAGATGGATAGATGAATGATGGTGGATGGCTGGGTGGGTGAATAAGTGAATGGATGTAGGAGTACCAAGGCTAGAACCAATAGTGTTGTCTTACATGCGTCTTACATTTTTATTTCTAAATAACTTAGAGTGCCTCTTTACTCATGAATTTTAACTTTTTTTATTGTGAAATATAAAAGAGAAAAGTGTAAAAAAAATTCACCACCACAATAAAGCATACACTCATATAACCACCACTCAGGTCAAGAAATAGAACTTTCCAAGACTCTAGCAGCCTTTGTGTGCCTCTTCCTAATCACAACCCCATCCCTCCGCACAAAGAGAATACCACCATCCTGACTTTTATGGTAACCATTTACTTGCCTTTTATATACTTCTATGTACTATTTATTCATCCTTAAAATCTGTAAGGTTCTACTTTCTCCACATCCTCACCAACACATGTTATTGTTATCTTTTAATTTTAGCCATCCTAGTGGTTTGAATTGGTATTTATCTTATGACTAATGATGCTCAACATCATTTCATGGGCTTTTTGGCCATTAAAATATCTTCTTTTGTGAAGTATCCATCAAACCTTTTGCCCATTTTTTCTTGGGTTGTTGTTCTCTTACCATTGAACTGTACAAGTTCTTATATATTCTGGACACAAAGCATTTGTCATATAAACGTATTGCAAATATTTTCTCTGTTTATTTTCTTAGTGGTATCTTTTGAATTAAAAGTTTTAAATTTTGATGAAGTTCAATATATTAATTTTTTATGATTAGTGCTTCTTTGTGTCCTAATAAATCTTTGTTTACCCCAAGGCCATGAAGATTTTCTCCTATGGGCCTTCCAGAATTTTTATAGTTTTAGCTTTTCCTTTAGGTCTAAAACCTATTTTGAATTAATTTTTTTTTCTGAGGAAGATTAGCCCTGAGCTAACACTCGTTCACAATCCTCCTCTTTTTGCTGAGGAAGATTGGCCCTGGGCTAACATCCGTGCCCATCTTCCTCTACTTTATACACAGGACGCCTGCCACAGCATGGCTTGATAAGCAATGCATATGTCCGCGCCCAGGATCCGAACTTGCAAATCCCAGGCTGCCAGAGCAGAGAGCACGAACTTAACCACTACGCCACCAGGCTGGCCCCTTGAATTAATTTGTGTGTGTAATGTGATGTACAGTTTTGTATATGGAACTCCAATTATTCCAGCACCATCCAATTGTTATTATTGATTTTTAACTTAATTGAGTTTTGTTTAGAAATCAAACACTGTATGATTTGCATTCTTGAAATTTGGTAAGACTTCCTTTATATTTCAGCACATAGTCAGTTTTTATTGTGTGCTTAAAATAAATGCATATTGGTTGTTGACTACAGTGTTCTCTACTTATTCCTAGGTCAAATTTGTTGATGGTATCATTCAAATTTTGTATATTGTTGCTGGTTTTTCATACACATTTTATCAGCTACTGAGACAGGTGTGATAAAGTCTTCCAATATGACTGTGGTTCTGTCCATTTTTGCTTTATACATTTTGATGCCATATTATTGGATGCTTACAAATTTACGATTCTTATAGCTTCTTGATGACTTGAACCTTCTATCATTATGAAATGTCCCTTTTCTCTACCATAAAATCTGCATCTTTTAATCTTTATATAGATATACCAAATTTCTTTTGATTAGAGTTTGCATGGTATATCTTTTTTTTCATCCATTTAATCTTCCCATATTCTTGTGTTTGGTATATAAGAAGCTAATTAAGGTTAAATAAGGTTATGTGTCTGTTGTAACCAGCATATAGATGGGTCTTCTTTAATTCTAATTTAACAGTGTATATCTTTCAATTGGAGTATATAGTCTATTTACATCTAATTAAATACTGATATATCTAGGTAGTTGTGTTAGTTTGCTAGGGCTGCCATAACAAAGTACCACAGATTGAATGGTTTAAACAACAGAAATGTATTTTCTCACAGTTCTGGAGGCTAGCAGTCTAAAATCAAGGTGTTGGAAGTGTTGATTTCTTCTGAGGCCTTTCTCCTTGTCTTGTTGATAGTCATCACCCTCCATCTTCACATGGTTTTTCATCTGTGCATGTCTGTGTCCAAATCTCCTCTTCTTATAAGGAGATCAGTCGTATTGGATTAGGGCCCACTTTAATGACCGCATTTAGCCTTATTTACCTCTTTAAAGGCCCTATCTCCAAATACACTCATGTTCTTAGGTATTGGGGATTAGAACTTCAATGCATAAATTTTACAGAGAAACAATTCAGCCTATAATAGTAGTGGATATACCACCAACTAGATAAAACTACCATCTACCATGTGCTTTCTATTTGGTCCACCTGTTCTTTGTTCCCTTTGTCTTTTCTTACTTTGTTTTGGATTGATTTTTTTATTATTCCATCTTTTCTCTATTAGCATGGAAGTTGTACGTGCATTGACCATTCTTTTAGTGTTACCCAGAAATTACAACATGTATCCTTGACTTATCAAAGCATAATGATACTTGATGGCTTTACTCCCTTTCTGGGCAATACAAAGACCTTAGAACACTTGAACTCCATTTACCCCCATTCCTACTTATGTTCTCGTTGTTCTTTATTTTAATTCTAAAAATATTTTAAATCCCACAATGTATTATTGTTGTTGTTGTTGTTTATACAATCAATATTAGTTAAAATTTATTCACCTATTTACCTGGAAACAAAATTCTCTGCTTCGTTTACCTCTTATGCTATCCTTGTGCAACATATGGAAACAGATATGTTCATCTTCTTGTGAGGTGGGTGGAGGCAGGACTAAAATTCCAAACTCTTTCTAGAGAGTTCAGGGAGGAAGCTACAGAAGTCAGAGGAAACTTTAATATCAAGAAGTAAGTTTGGAAAGAGGTAAATTATTAGACTACTATACAAAGATATAACTTCTGCCACACCAGATGATATTGATTCATTTCTGTGATGTTTATTTTGTTTTTTTGAAGAGAAGACTAGAAAGAAAAAAGCCAAGGTGGAAGAAAGGATGAAGGAACATGTAAGAGGTGAAGGAGAGTCTGCAGATGGGAAGAAGGGCTCCATGAAGGCATCCATGAAGAAGGTTAGCCCAGTGACACGACAGCAACCAATCTGAGTTGGAACTCAGCGATTGGTAGATGTTTGTCACTCCCAAGCTTAGATACCTAGATAAAAGGAGCCCAGAAAACTGAAGCAGAGGCCCAGAAATCACACTAGTGACAGCAAACCAAGTCTTCTCCATATTTATGAACTCTCCAACAATTAGACTCAGTTTAGAGCACTATGAATTTTATCAGTCCCTGCTCATGGGCTTGTGAAAACCTGTCTAGAGCTTTGCAACTTGTGAATATCCAGCCTCAATTAATGTAAAGGAGCTGCAGGTTTAGGATGAAAATATCCTTTCCTTTGCCAACTCCAAACCATATGTCTTGCTTTTGGGATACGAGTCCAGTTGTGATTCAACAGGTACAACCTAACCTAGTCTTCCCACCACAAGCATTTGAGGATATTTTACAAGTAGCCATGCCTCAAGTCTTGTGTATTAAAACCAGGGTCTTAGGTTTGCTAAATCAACATGCTCAAAATAGGGAATGTTAGAACCATAATTGCTATGGTGAAAGGAGTGATGGCAAATCTACATCACAGGCTTTGCCTGCTTTCAGGCCTGAAGCATAGTTAAATCAAGGTCTTTGTCCCTTTTGGGTTTTTTCCATCTTCATAAACAAGGACCAAACAAAGGACCTCCTTGAAGATAACTAAAACAAGAAGTTTTCAGAAAACTAACCCTATTTGTATGATTATTATTATAAGTAAACATTTATTCTGTGCTTGCCAAAGGCCGGGCATTCATTGTACTAAGCTCTTAGCATGTGTTACAATATCTCATTCAAACATTTAAACAATCCTACCATATACTCCTATTATCCCCATTTGAAAAATTGGTGAGGTTGAGTAGCTTGCTCAAGGTCAACAATATAGGAGGTACCAGAGCCAGGAATTGAATGTAGTCTTTCTCACTCCAAAGCTGATGTCCTTAACCACCACCCTATATTACACAGTCGAGTCAACTTGCCACCAGTATTATCTTAATAATTGAATTAGTTACCATTAGTCTTTCTCACCCCATTACAAATTCACATAGAATGGGCCATCAGTATAAGCTACATTTTCAAAACCATGACCCAACAAAGTTCTCAGATGTGCTCTGCTAGCCTTCTTTCTTCTCCTCTAGCTCTGGATCTCCCACCTCTCCCAACTCCACACTTCTTTGGCAGAAGTGAGTGAACCTCCTGAATAGAGAAGGACAACATGAGGAATAGCTTTTAGGAGAATGATAGTATCATTAAAATGTGTATGGGGTGGAAAAAGAGCCAAAACACACATAGATCTACACAAATTACATGGAAATTCATCTGGGGCATTAGATTTTGTAGCAAGGTAATATATTTCAAATATTAACCTCTGTTCTCTCTTTTTTGGCCCTTCTTCCATTCTTAACAGCAAAGCTATTTTACACTTATTGGTTTAAGGAATGATGTAAAGAAGGAAGCAGAGGAAAAAAATAATATTTTCCTGGCTCTGGTGTTTTAACAGCTTAGGATGTTAGGGGCCTGGAAAGAACTCTCAGCTTAAACAAAATATTTCCTGGAAAACATCTTGAATAAGAGTAGGCCATGTAGGAACCATACAAACAGGAACAAGGAAGTCTCTGTGGTGACATGCTTGGGCCAATGAGCAAGAACCAAATCGGGTGGCAGATGTCTCATCCAATGCTCTTATAATCAGATTACATTAAAGAGTAGATAAGCCCATGGGACATCTAGTTCCCCCAGAATTTAAATGCAATCCTAGAGCAGCAAGAAACCCAAAACTAACTGAAATTAAAATTTTTCCACCCTGGTGAAGTGGGACTTAAAATAAGAGTTAGATTGAATTTCAAAAATATAAGTTGTTTTTCTTGTACACTAAAGGTTTCAGGCTGAGATTCACACCTATGACAATTTATACAATTGAATGCAAACCAAGAGAGCATTACTGGCAGACTCCTGTCTCTAAGGGAATCTTGGGAAGGGCTTGAAAGGAAGAGGTTACAGGCTACAAGTTTGGGAGATTTCTGGACAGCAAAAGGGACAGGCCATGCTTTACTGCCAAGTCAGCTCCTGTGAAAGGACAATTTGTCTCTTTATGGACATCCCAGAGCAGGGACGTCAAACAATTTCGAAACACTTCTTATTAGAGAAAAGGCCAAAATGTTACATAAAGTTAAAAACCAGTTTGCAGCCTACAGCCCAAGAAGAATACTGAACCCTCTCCAAATTATTAGAAACGCTGTTTCCCTGAAAAGGGAGGACTATGCCTTTGTGCTCTAAGACTTGATGCCATTGTTTGCTTTTCTCTTTGAGAAGAGCTAGATATGCTCCCCTTTAACCAACAAACGAAGGAAGGGAGAAATCCATTCAGATACACATGTGCTGAATCTGGTTCCCCTCTCATTGCCACATATCCTGCTTCACTGCCATGAGTTTGTATCCAACTTCATGCACACTCTGGACTCAATTGATGCCTTGGAGACAATGCAAGTGAAGAAAGAGCAAGAGAAGTGCCTCCTGCAATAACAAAAGATTCTTGGTTTTTCTATTTGAAGTGTGGTCCAAGGGTCCCCAGGAACAGCATCACTTGGGAGCATGTTAGAAATTCTGGATCTTGGGTCCCACCCCAAGGTGGAGCACAGAGGATTTTTAGGGCAGTAAAAATACTCTGTATGATATTATAATGATGAGTACATGTCATTACGCATTTGTCCAAACCCATAGAATGTATAATACCAAGAGTGAACCCTAAGGTGAACTACGGATTTGAGGTGATTATGGTGTGTTAATGTAGGTTTATCAATTGTAACAAATGTACCACTCTAGTGAGTGACGTCGATAATGGGGGAGGCTACGCATGTGTGGGAACAGGGGTATATGAGAAATCTATGTACCTTCCTCTTAATTTTGTTTCAAACCTAAAAATTCTCTTAAAAATATAGTCTTTTTTTAAAAAATGAGGTCCCCAACTGCTCCAGCAGGAAGGATTCCTCCTGGGGGGAGCTGTGTGAAATCACATGATTATCACAAAGAAGAGTACAGGCCCTGGAGTTAGTCTGCCTGAGTTCAGATCTTGCCCTCTTTCCTTATTAGCTCTGGAGCCTTAAGCAAAGTGCTCTCTGGACCTCAATTTCCTAATCTGTAAAATGGGGACAATGATGATAATAACAGAATTTAGTTCCTAGGGCTGTTGTAAGGATTTAATGGAACAACATACATAAAATATTTAGAACAGCATCTGGCACAGTGAGCCCTCAATAAATGTTAGCTCTTAGTATTTTTAAGAGGAAACATTTTGTGTTTTGGATACCTAACAAAGGCTCTGTAACCATCTTGGAGAGTCCATGTTCTTCCTTTTCAGGTGCAGAAGACATAGTGAATGATTTTAACTACTTCTGACAGGTCCATGCTAAATGGTGGGCAGTGTAGCCAGTTCTAGGAAGGAATGGCATAAATCACTGTTTGTTAAACTTTATTCATTCCAGAAACATCGTCACTCTTTCTTTTTAACCATTTCTGTATGCAAGCTTTATGTATTATTTTTACTTAAATCCATTTACAATGAATTTTTTTAAAGCCACATCCTAAGCAATAAGTAATATCTATGAAATTAGTAGTTTGATGTGCTAGTTGTATTTTTTTTCTAATCCACATTAAAGTGAAATCATATCTATGGAAATAAAAACATTCACACATGCATAAAAATGTTACTTAGAACTCCAGGAAGTCTCTTCATTCCTACATTAGCGTTTTATTAGCTCTCAGCTGCAGTTCTAAATGTTTTGACGTTAAATCTCTCCACCCAAGTGATTTGAGCAAAACCTTTTGGCTTCCAGCTCATCCAGCTCAGCTGGGGACCAGAGTCACCAATCGATTTGCCCAAGAGAACACAGCTGGTGCAGGGCAGAAAGATTAGACCATGGCTGTTCTGAAATACAGAAGGCGTAAGGGTCCCTCTCCCCAAAAGCACGGAGACAGCAGCGAGTCTTTGCCCCTTTTCCAAGCCTCCCTGCTTGATGACTTCTGTCTTGTTCCTGTGGTGCTTTAGAGCCCCCTTCCTTTCACATCAGTTTGATTGCTGGGTTCTTACGACAGGGCTAGAAGTAATTATTTCTAAATGTCATGGCTTTCATTTTGCAGTTTTCCAGTGTCAGAGGGGCCCGATTTCTTTCAGAGTCATCAAGATTTTGCTCACATAACCAAAGCAACAGCTTGGTTTTCCTACCATCTGACTTGTCACAAAGCACATTTCAAAGGATGAGCCTCCTGGGCCAGATTCCATTCTCCTTAAACATGTAAAGCTACTACAAAAGGAATGCCGTGAGCAAGCTCCCGTGAGTGAATGCCTCCAGCCCAATTATTTCTTTTCCATGTTTTTTTCTCTGTGAATTATCAAGTGATATTCTGGCGATTCTTGACAACATCAATTAATGTATGAGGAAGGAGAACAAATTAGCAGTGTTTCCCTGCTCTGTTTTATGGCAAGAATGATAATGTTCTTGGACATCGTGTTATCAACATTTAGGTTGCGAGTTCCAGGCAAGCCACAGATGCTAAAGGCTTCAAGGGTTACAAGACTTAGATGTGGCACCTTACAGCCCTCACAAAAGAGGGATGTGTCTTTTCTATAGGTCACCTAACAGAAAAGTTTTCAACTTGTGTTTAAACACACAATCAGTAAGACAGAAGGGCTACTCAACTCCAGGTTCCTCTGACTCTATAACTAGAGCACATAACCTCTACACTCTACTGCTTCTCCAGTCAGTATAGTCATCTTCGTCACTGGCATCATTATTAACATTGTCATTGTCATTGTTGTCATCACTATCACTCTTGTCATCATCACAATTATCATGGTCATCTTTATCATTGTTGTCATCATCATATCGCCATCATCAATCACCATAATCACCATCATCATTGTCATCATCATAACTAAATGCATCTAAATCATGCATTGGTTTAGGGGCAAAATTTTGTTCTTGGAGGTGCAAATATCTTAGATGCTACAATGGTGTGTGGCTCTCCAAAGCTTAACTCTACCCAACAAAATCTTAAACTCCCTAGTATTTAATTTCTCTCATCAGGGAGAAATTTAATTTAATTTGAATTGTAATTAATTTATAATTTAAGTTTAATTTTTTCTGGGGAGGTAATAATGAAAAAAAAGGTTGGGAAACACTGATCTAAATGAAACTATATTTCAAATATGCTTCTCCTTTGATCTAGCATTTCCACTTCTGTTATCTCTTCCAAAGAAAGAGTCTCCCAAAAAGGCGTGTATACAAAGTTGCTAACTGCATCATCTTTTTTAATAGTGGAACAATCTAAATGTCCATCGATTGGAAATGGTTAAATAAAATACAGTATATCTGTTTTATGAGATACTACATATCATTTCAAAGGAATGAGGTAGTTAAGTCTAGGTACCGAGAGAGAAACTAACATGGAGTGGCCTCCACGTCCTGTTATTGGGTGGAAAAAGCAATCTGCAGAATATATACCCATGATCACATTTGTATTAAAACAAGCACACAGCAGAACTACAAGTTTCTATATGCACATGTTATATATGTAAATGCAAAAGAAAATGAACGAAATGATACACACCAAAGTGATAAACCCAGGTTACCTCTGGGGAGAGGAATGGATTGGGTGACAGAGAGGTGGTTGAAGAGGTACATGGACTTTTTATCTCTTTCTATGGTGCTTTGTTGTTGAATTTTTCACAAGAATGAGTCATGAATAATTTGTATAAATAAGAATAATAAATATGCAAATATTTATAAAAAATAAACCCTACCTTAACCCCTTGACTACTGCCCTGGAGAAAAGATTAGTTACTTTATTTCTAATAAAACTGGAAATCAAAAGCCTGTGTGCTCCAGTTGGATTAAAGTTTTATCTTTTTAATCAAATGATAGAAAAAGTACATAAAGGTATGCCAAGTCTTTGAAAAAAGATCTACTAAGGTTTGAAGCAATAGAAGAAATCGAAAAGGTAAAGAGAGATCCATCTTTCTACACAAACGTGAAACCATGGTGGACAACATTTCTAGAAGGTGGTTTGTATCAAATACAAACATACAAAAAAATATGTATCAACGGTACATATCAAAAAAATATGTATGAAAATGTAAATGACCAGACCTTTTAACCAGCAGTCACAATTCTAGGAATTACACAAAAATGTTTATTGCTGCATGTTTTACAAAAGAGAAAAATTAGAGATCACTTAAAAGTCCATTAATAGAGGACTGGATAAGCAAAACATGGAAGATACATACAAAGGAACATTTTGCATTCCTTCCCAATGATGGTCTATATTTAGACATGGAAAGAGATCCACAAAATATGGTTGTATAAAAAAGTAGGTTATAGAAAAACACAAAGAGAATGATCTTATTTACACAAATGTTTACAGCCACTCTGGCTGTTGGCAAGAGGACTCAGTTGCTCGCCGTGTGAACCTCCTCCATAGGACTGCTTGAGAGTCCTCATGACATGGTAGCTGGATTCCTGCAGAGTGAGTCATCTAAGAGAGTAAGACGGATGCAGCGATGTTTGAATGACCTAGCCTCAGAAGCCTTCTCTGTCATTTCTGCAAGTTCTATCAGCCACACAAGTCAGCCCTATTCAATGGGGAAGGGGATTACATAAGGGCATGACAACCAGGAGGCAGGCATCACTGGGAAGCCTCTCAAAGGCTGGCTACCACAGGTATATATTTTTCTACTTTTTTATAAATCTTATTGAGGTAAAATGGGACATAAATAAATAAAGTAACTATGGCACTGTGCAAAGAGTTCTACATACATTACTGTTTTTCATCAAATCTAAAATGCCATCAGCTGAAGGACATACCACTATTTTCTGTACCTCTTAAAAGTAAATAAAATGCTGCCAATAAAATTATGACACAATGCTTTCTTACCACTTTGAATTTTTATTGTCTACTTACTGAAAGAGCTGCTTTAGATTTATATTTAGTGATTGTTTATCATATATCACTTGTGAGTCTTAAGGAGAAAGAAAATATAGAGAAATAAAACGTTCAGAGTCTGAATGTTCTTAATTGTTTTACAAATCAAAGTCGTAAACGTCCACACCAAATAATCCTTCATGCTACCGATGGCTCTCCTCAGGGATTTTCTTTTAATACTGACACCCGTTCTGCAAGTTTTGATGTTGGTGCTTTCTTGATCTTGCTACAATCAATTACAACAGCTTCTCATTGCTTTGAAATTTCTTTCATTTAGTCTGTGGAATTTCACAATTTCTCCTGCCTTCTATTGCGTTGCTTGGCATGGGCTAAAAAAATCCTCCTACATGTATTTCAGGAAAAATAAATAACACAGCTTTATCTACTCATGAATATCTTTCTTAGGTCCCATGAAACAGTCACTGTTTTGCAAGAAAAAAACATGGAACTGTGGTCATTTCTCCAATGATGACTACTTGCTTCGAGAATATCAAATTTATGTTTCACTTATCTGTCAATAATTGCAAGATGCATCCTGGATTTCAGAGATGTTAAAGTATAAACAGTATGCATCCTAAAATTAATGATATTTCGTATTCTATTTGAACTCCTCAACAGCCCTGTGAAATAGTTACTGTTTTTACAAATGATGCTGAAATATCATTAGATAGATAGCTTGCGCAAGGTCACATTACCAGTAAGACAGAACAGATATTCAACTTCAAGTTCCTCCGATGCTATACCCATTGCACATAACCTTACACTCTACTGCTTCTGAAGTTGGTATAGTCATCCTCATCACTGGCATCATTATCAACATTGTCATTGCTGTTGTTGTCATCACCATTACTCTTGTCATCGTCATAATTATCATGGTCATCTTTATCATTATCCTCATCATCCTTGTCACCATAATCACCATCGTCATCATCATAGCTAATATTTACTGAGCACGTGCTTACTATGCGCTAAGCTCTGCGCTAAGGGCTTTACGTGGTTTGCCTCATAAGTGCTCTATAGATAGGTTTTATTATACCTCATTCTACAAACATTGATAGTGAAGCTCAACAGGATTAAGTAACTTGTTCAAAGTTATTCAGCTGAGGCATGAATTCAAACCCAGGCCATCTGACTATAGAAACCATGCTCTTAACTACTACAGTATTAAGTACAGTACACAGCAAACTACAGGCACTAATGGTGCATATATTTGTGCCTACCTCAGTGACTGGCATGCAGAAAATAAACAATTATAACAATATAACAACAATAGTAGCTAATATTTATTGAGCAATTATTATGTGCCAGGCATTATGCTAAAAGCTTCATAGAGTTTATTTCTTTTAATCTTCATGTTTGCCCTATGAGGTAAGCACTATTTTTATCCTCATTTTATAGGTGAGGAAACTGAGAAATGGAGAAATTAAGAAAGTGTCCAAGGGAGGGAAGGACAGGTATGGTAATTTCTGTCCTAGATTCTTATATCCACTACCTGCCCTCGTAACGCTCTTTACCTTCCTTCACACAACGGTCAGTATATTTTGTTACAATTACTTGAGTAGCCAAGTAATTTGATCTGCCTGTTGCTAGGATAGACAACACACACACACACAACACTATTTGTCTCCTTCAAGTGCGCAGAAGCTTCTTCCATTTGTAGCAGGCATTTGAAAGAGGAAATTTGGGGAATGAACCAAAAGAAGTGATGAAGGAGAATGAAACAATGTCTGTGCACTGCCCACCCCACTAGGTCTCTTGGAGGTCCATGGGGGAGGAAGACACTAGAGGCAGAAACCCAGAGAGCTGTTGTGAATCTCCGGACAGAAGAAGGAATACTTTGCAAGTGCAAGAGACAATGTGTAACACACAGTATAGACAAAGCCCTGTCCAGAGTCTCACCCTTCTGTGTGACGTTGATGTTCTCACGCACATAGGTTTTTCAGGCAATGGGAATAGAACAGACAAGTGGAAACTACAGTAGGAGAGTACCTGCAGGACAAATGCAAAGTGGCAACCGCAGAGGATAGACTGGTTTCTGGGCCTATCCATTTGGAGATTCCCCTAAATATCTGACAAATCATTTGGATGAGGGTTGATGCCTTGCCACTCACAGATGGGAAGAGTTTGGATCAACTGTAACCTGTATGAGGAAAAAGACAAGGTCTGACATCTCTACTGCTGTGTCCCTAGTAACTAAGACAGGGCTCACCACACTGTAAATGCTCATTTATTTTTGCCTATGTGCGTTTCTTTGTATATTTCTAACTCTCTGCTAGAAAAGCACAGATCTTTCCAACTCAACATATGCAAAACCAAGCTCATTGTCTTCTCCTCATTTACCTCCTTTGTCTTGGAAGTTCCTGTAACTCCACCATGTTCTTTGATACCCCATAGCCAGTCCTCCACTATGGTTTCCATGTCCCACATCTCTCTTGAATATTGCCTTATTCAAGTCTTCATTGGCTCTTACCTTGAGCCTCTTCTCCATTCTAGCCCATCGTACACACTAATTCCTAAAACCCAATTGTTCACTCCTCTGCTCAGAAACTTTCCATGCCTTCTTATTTTCTATATAATAAAAACTAAATTCCTTAGTAAATCTTGTAAAGGCCTCTACTTTCTGGCCCCTTTCCACTTCAGTTTCTTCCATTTCCCTCACCCTACACTGAATACCACCTGCTGTACACTTTTGCGTCTCTGTATTTCTATCCGCGCGTCAGGCTATTTCTTCTTTCTCATGCTAGGTTGTAAGTTCCTTGAACCCTGGGACATGTCTTATTTATCTCTAAATCCGCTTGTGCCCTTGTGCCCAAAACAATGTCTTGTCCTGGGAGGGGTACTTAATACGCATTCCATGGGAAGGACATTAATTGGAGTTATACTCAGGACTCTCTCTTCCCCCCTCAATGACTCCACCCTAGAGAAGGAGAAGATGATTTATCTGATTCATGAGTTTGGCAAACAGATCTCAGTTTGCTCAACTCAGCACCCCCCATTCTCTCTTTGAAGAACCGGCCACCTATAGTTAACCTGTATTCTCACTGAATTCTCATTTCTTCTTGACCATCTGGAAAGTTTATTGGGGGAAGATCATTCCAGCAAAAAAGGCCTCCAGTTTGAGGGAGGAATGCAAGTTTGACCCAAGAGAGTGTAAACAAGCCTATTGGCCAGGTTAACCCATGCCCTCTAATCTAGTGCTTTATGAGTAAGAAAGGTGATATTTTTATCTCCATCTGTCTCATTCTTATATCTTTTTCCAACTCTTTCCAATTAAGACAAGTTAGAGTGATGTTATACAGACTACGTGTACCCTTATGTGTCCTTGATATAACTAATTTTAATTCTGTCCCAGAGACCTATTTTCAGCTTTCTCATCCTGAGTAAAATTGAGCAAACAAAGCCTTACTTTATAAATAGTATAACAGTAACATGGCATCTTTCAGCTGAGGAAATTGAAACATTTGGGGTTTGAGAAACATCATTTGTTATTGCACAAACAGCAGGAGGTTGGGAAAAGCCAAAAATGGATTTTCCATGTCAAATTTCTCTTCATCTATAAATCCTTCCCTTCTCAGGGAAATTTATAGGTTTCTGGCTTCCTTTTCCCTTTGGTCATCAAATTTAATTTCCCAGGAGTTGTTTTTTTTTTTTTTTTTCTTTTTTTAGTTACTATTCTAAACTTGTAAAATTTTCCCAAATCTTCTTCCAGATCTTCTTCTCTCTCCTCAATCCATCACTTCTAACCTTCCCCCTACCTCTACTCTCCACTTTTATTCCTCAGTAAATTCTAGAGATGACCAGACTTTCTGCTTCTCTAAGATCCATTTTGAGCTTTTGTATTTCTTTTGTTATCATCCCCAAACATCCACCAACTTTTTCATCCTTCCCTCCAGCCTCCAATTATATGCCTCTCTTCCTCTAAAAAGTGAGCTTTTCATTTCTAACCTCCATAATACCTGGGAGACCCACTTTTATCCATTCATTTTACATCCTCTCTATTTCTCTTTCTCCACCAAGTCCTTCCCACCTATCTTTCAACATACCCAGATCTCCCTGTTTGAAAAACTTCTCGATTTTTGCTTCACGTGCTGCCCACCTCTAGCTGCCTTCCCCACTTGCCTGCCTCCCGTTCACTATCAAAAATCTTAAAACATCATTACACACATTCTGCCTGACTTTCCACATCGTTGGATTGCTGCATAGCTCCCTGACCTGCTTCCAACCCAACCGTTCAAGTGGAAGAACTGCTTTTCAAGTTCATCAACAACGTCTTCGTTGTCACATTCTTCAGTCTTTATTCAGCCCTCATTCTTCTTGACGCCTTTGCTCCATCTGACACTGTTGATCACTGTCGTACCCCTCTTTTTACGTTGAGTTCCACCTGACCAACACCACCAGCTAACTTATCTATCTTTTTCCTGTATTCGTTTCATGCTCTTTCCCTCAAAACTGTGATTCAGTCCTGGGTCTTGATGAACTCTGTTCAGCACTTATTGTTGCCATTCCCACTTTCTTTCTTGCTCACAGAATAGGGTGCTTAGCCTAATCATGGCAAACTGTTGCCATTTTACAGTGATTGGTGTAGGGATAGGCGTGTGGCCTATTTCTGATCAGTGATAAGGGGAAGACCTCCGAGGGATTCTGGGAAATATTTTACTTCCTGTAAAAGAGGCACATAAAGAGAAAGTAGTTTCTTCCTGTCCATCCCTCCTTTCCTGGGACGTTATCACATAAGAACATGAAGCATTGGGCTGTGTCATCTCACCACCATGAGGAAAGGTCAAGAGAAGAGCATAGAAACCAAGACTGTCTCCTAACATCAAGGAACTGCCAAGCCAGTGCTGCAACTACCCATATGCTTGAATAACAGGTCTAGATGTAAGTAATCAGTTATTGGCTATATTTCTGTTACTTGCAGACGAATACATTTAAGCATTCTTCCAAAACTCTCTACCTCATCCATTCTCACAGAATATATTGTGATGTCTATGCTGACCTCATCAAAATCCTTATCTCCAAATGTTTCTCCCACCCCTAGACTCCCCTAGCACTAAATGTTTTCGCTTGGATTTCATGTCATCAGCTTAATGCAACACGTTCAAATCCAAACTCATCATTTTTTTCACTAAAGTCAGACAGCCTTTCGTCATCTTCATAAAGATTAAGAACACCTTTGAGCTTTATTAGAAGAACATGAGTTCCAACCTAGCTGGAGCTCCCTGATGGGGGAACTGTACAGACGGGTAAGACAGAATTAAGATTTGTGTCTTAAGGAGGATTATCTCTGTCTGGGTATGCTAGGTATTTCACAATGGCATATAAGTATAAAACAACACGGATGAGACACAGGGTGTACAGCAGGAAGTGGCCAAAGATAAAAGCAAAGTGAGAGCAGTTATCAGGCCTTGAGAGATGCCCTCCTAAAGAGTTTGGCCTTTGTATTGTCAATAGTGTAAGACTTTAAGCTGTGGAACAACGTGATCAGATTTACATTTTGCAAAAATAGCTTCAGCAACAGCCTGAAGAATGGATCAGTCTTGCACCCAGAAGATGCAAGGCCGAGATGAATAAAGCAATATAAAAATCCTCTAGCCAAAAAATAATGAGGTCCTGAATCAAGATTCTGGCAGCGGCAACAGGGAAGAAAAATAATTAGGAAAGAATTCACAACACTATAAGACAAATTGAATACAGAATGTGAGATAAAGAGAAGAGTATGAAAGGAGAGATTTTGGTTGACTAAGTGGTTGATGGCATAATTGTATAGGAGAAAACATAATAATTATTATGAGTCAATATAATGGAGGTCAGCTTAGCACATATCCAAATTGAGTTGCCTTTAGGACATCCAGGTGGAAATGTCTAGAATAATACATGTTTCCAAAACTCAGAAGTAAGATATGACCTGAAAACACAGATTTGGGAGTGTGAAAGATACTGTGGTTTGTTATGCTCAACATCCATTCCAATCCTCTTCTTGCATGCTTTTCTCTCCTGCAGGGGCTAGGATGTTTTTTTCAAAAATCTACATTTTCCATCTTCCTTTGTAGCTAGGTGCGGCCATGTGACTATGTTGTGACCAAAGATATAAATAGGAATGTTGTGTGGGACATCTAGGAAAACCACTTAAACTTGCATGACTCAAATGGGAGGTAGACTCTGTCTACTCTTCTACTCTGCCACGTTTCTTCAGCTAAGATCAAGGCTATGATAGCTGGAGCTCTAACAGCCATTTTGGCCCTGATGTGAGCTTGAATGTGGAAGCCATACACTAGGATGGTAAAGTAGAAAGACAGAGGATCCTGGGTTCCTAATTACCATGCAGCCACCATACCAGCTCTGGACTGAGAACATCCAGATTCATTTTACATTTAAACCATAGTTATTTGGGTTTTATATTTATGCTCTCAAATATAATCCTAACTTTTATACATCAAATTGTTAGTCAATTTATAGGTAATCCTTGGCATAGAAGACAATAAGAGGCCACATTGGAGCCATGGAAGTGAAAGAAATCTTCCAGAAAGAGTCTATAGAATGAGGGAGAGGACTAAGCAAAGATTTCTGGGTAACCTCAATGCAAAGGGCAGAGGAAGACAAATCAGCTAATGAGACTTGAAGGGAAGAGCCAGAAAACTGAAAGAATGTGTCAAGCCTAGAGATGTGCCACTCAAGTCCCCCTTGAGAAAGGACTCACTGCCTACCTGCAAGGAATGTGGTTGGGTGACAGCCTCCAGCTGTTAGCTCCATCATGTTCCATCTCAGCTTTCAAGGCCATTAACTGAGTAAGGCTGTGGTAGCCAAGATCCTTTCTTCTTAGGGCAGCCCTGCCAATGATCGAGCAATACATGGTACAAAATTTCCACCAACACAGGACTCCTCTAACAGGCACTCTTTGCTCCAGAGCTCCTTATTGGGCTAGTAGAGACTATCGGATCTGTATCACAGTCTGATGCCCCCTCTGCCCAGTAAATCTTTTGCACTCCTAACTCCATTTCAGCATCTGCTTCCCAGAGAACCCAACTGGTGCAGAAGATATTATTAAGAGGCTACGTGAATGAATGTATGTTATTTGATTGGGTTAAATAGGCATTAATGTGAAGTGGTAGGAGGTTAGTGATTTCATCAACTAACCCAAGCTACCAAATACAGGTATTCTTTCTCAAAGCAATTCACTTTCCAATTAATGTGCTCAGTCTTCTTTGGTTTTTTGTTTTTTTATTCCTGTTAGCCCAGAATATAACCGAATTCCATCAACAGTCCCTCCAAAATATCCTCCACTTCTATTGTCTTACTTTCCTCTTAAATTTTATCTCCCAATCAAATATTATGCAGGAAAAATGAACAAGGATGAATTAATAAATCACAGATAAAGTAATTCATTCAAGCACCTTTGTGTATGTCATTACTGATTATTTTGCAGATTCAGCTATATTATGGCATAAACCACAGGCATTCAATTACATAACTGCATATGGCAATATATACATATAATATATACGTGTAGTAAGATGAACTTATAAGTCAAGTATTAAACCTGTTCCCAAAACATAATGGCCAGAAGTACTGCCACAAGAACTAATTGAAAAGATTCTTGTTTCTGAGAACCCAACCATTTATTTCACAAAGACAAAGGTTCATTTTCTCTTTCTTCCTTTTATGTCAATCATCATTTAGCCCAAATTAATCTTCCAAGAAAAGCACATATACCAGCAAATGTTGGCATTTCCTTCTTACAAGAAAAACAACAAAGCAGATAGAAATCTGCTTTCCCCAATTCTAGGGTGCCACTATTATTAGTATACTAGTGCAACTCTCTGAGTTTTTTTTTCACAGGTCAGCAGACTACCACCCACAGACTTAATCTGGCCCCCCACTTGCTTTTGTAAATAAAGTTTTATTGGAACTTAGCCATGTTCATTAGTTTATATATTGTCTATAGCTGTTTTCAAGCTACAGTGGCAGGGTTGACTCATTGCAACAGAGACCATCTGGCCTACAAAGCCTAAAATATTTACTATCTGGCCCTTAACAGAAAAAATTTGCCAACTCCTGTCCTAGTTAATAAAGTATGGTATGTTCTTACATTTCAGATATTTATTCATTCATTACTATTCATTCATAACATTTTAACTGACATCTTAACATGTCAACAAAAGTTAATAAGTGTCAATCTGAAGTCAGCAATGATTTTTAAAGATCATAATGAATGTTCTCTTTTTCCCTTGATTAATTGGTGATTATTCTTTTCTAATTAATCTAATTTTAAAAAAATTATCTCCTACCCAGAAGACATTTAGAATCTTGAGGACAGCACTTGACATTCATCTGTGTTTTAGGCTAGCTTTAAACTTCAAGATTTAGAACAAAACAAATTAGTCCTCAAAAGAGACTGGAAATAAAACATGCACAGCTTTAAGAGAAATAAAAAGGCAATTATGCCCTAACTCCAATGTTTTCTTTACTTTCTTTTTGGAAAGACTGCGTCTCTAAATAAATAAAGAAGATGACAGCCTTTTAGAAAGACTTTCATGCTCAGATCTTTTGACGTCACAGACCTTCTTATTTCAGTGGCGCAACATCTTCCTAGGAATTCATCAATGAATCATAGCGTGAGAATGAGGAGAAAAAGGAGGAGGAGGAGGTCTGCACTGAAAGAAAGCAATGCAGGAGATTCCAAACTTGATCTGCTGCTCTAGATGGTGAGTGCTGCACAGGCCACAGGTTTGCTCAACTCAAATGCCCAGAAGGCGAAGTGTGGATTTCTGGTTGCCAGCTTCCCTGTGTCTAGCTTTCAGCTGTGAGCTCTTTACTTTTGCCCTAGAGCATAAATGAACATAGGTCTCTGTGTGATGAATTTGCCCCTCTCCTGGGCTTCATTACTTTCTCCTACTGTTCCTTTTCTAAGTGGGTACAGTTATTTGGGGTTTTGTGAACTATGGGTTCAGCCATATCTTCAAGATGATGAAATCGGTGCTTCTCAATGTATTCCCTCATTTTCATATGCCAAATACTTTTTTTTTACTTTCTTTTTATTTCAAAAGTAGTATAAAGGTTTTTGCAGACAAAAATCATAAAAATAACGGTAAAAAAAGAAAGAAAGAAGAGAAAACCCAAAATTCAGATCATCCATAAATCCACCCAAGGAAGCCACTCTAAAATATTGCTGTGTATTTATTTATACATGTAGTGGGTTGAATGGTGCTCACTCACTCCTCCAAAAGATATGTCTACCCAGAACCTGTAAATGTGACTTTATTCGGAAAAAGGTTCTTTGCCAATATAATTACTTGGAGGATCTCAAAATGACATCATACTGGATTATCTGGTAGGCCCTAAATCCAATGATGAGTGTTCTTATAAAGACAGGAAAACCCATACACAGAGAAGAAGGCCACATAAAGATGGAGGCAGAAACTGGAGTGATACTGCCACAGGAACGCCTGGAGCCTCCAGAAGGTGAAAAAGACAAGAAAGGATTCTCATCTAGAGCCTTCCAAGGCAGTATGGCCCTTGATCTCAGACTTCTGGTGTCCATAATTGTAAGAGAATAAATTTCTGCTGTTTTATGCTAACAAGTGTGTGGAAATTCGTCACAGCAGCCCTAGAAAGGTAATATAGTACATTTTTTTCAGTAAATATTTATTGAACAACAGGTATGAGCCAGATATTATAGGAGTTAAGGAGTTGATGAGTAAGATACCAAACCTTTCAAAGATTTTTTTCTCTGTATATGTATAAATATATGTATAAATATATTTTTAATGGATCATAACATAAGAGTTATTAATACATCTTTTTTACCTAATAAGATGTGTCTTTTCATGATAATAAATAAATACAGCTTCATCTTATAGAGGAACCAAGATTTTACTCATTAAGTTCTCAATTTTTGAACAATGAGTTTTGTTTCCATTTTTTTTTCTATACTGCAATAACCATTCTTTCTCTAAATACTTACATCCACCTTTAACTATTTCCTTAAATTTTTAAAAATGGAATTCAGAAGTCAAAGTCTGTGTCAGTTATCAATGTCTTTTCTCTCAGTTCCAAATCTACCCTTCTTCTCCCTGCTTTGTGAAACTGGAGCTGGACCCTGTAAACATTTCTCCTCCATCAGTCGGCACAATTATAGGCTTTGTCATAGGGGGTGCTATGTCTTGCAGAAATACTGCAAGACAGTAGTGGTGGGAAGACACTTCCCCTCAGGGTCCCAGCCCTCCATGTTTTTATGCAGCGTGGGAGCTCAGCAGCCCTCACACACCACCTCCGACTACACTCTCAGGCCACACTCCCCCTGCCACACTGTAGCTGTTTCCACAGTAGCTCTGGCCATATAGCCTCAGACATCTGTCTCCCCATCCCATGGACACATCTATGCAGCAACATGGCCTGCTATCTGGAAAGTTTCTTCATCACCAATGGCTGGGTTTTCCAATGGTAGACACACACTTTCCAAGAAGTTTAAATCTCTTGGGTTGGGGATGGGGGAACCCTCCTAGTCCTTAATTCCTTCATTGTCCACTGTTCCTCAACCTAGATGTAATAGCTTCTTTTCTGCACAATCTACTTCTGGATCCTTTAGAGGTGTCTTACCATTTTTACCAGTTAACAATTCTTTTGATTGAGTCTTTCTTGTTCAAATGACTTTCACTCTCCTAACTGACCCTGGTTGATGTAAAGTCTGAATGCATTTACATGACCAAATTAACTTCCAGAACAGTTGCTCCAATTTACAATTCCTTCCCCAAGCCCTAACCAGTTCTGGATATTTTCATTCATTTTTAGCATGAGAATATGATAAGAAAGAAATTATCCCTTGTCAGTTGTTTTCATTTGCATTTCTTTGGTTACTAGTAAGTAGAGGAAAACCTATCTGGATATGTGTTGTATTGGAAGGAGTTATATCAAACCAACAATGGTTACCTCGGGGGAAGGGAATAGGACAGGGGAGAGGGAGAAGGAAGGGCAACTTTAACTTATTACTCTAAAATCTTGTATATTCTCCAAAGATAAAATACTCATGTATTATTTATATAATTAAATGTGTACACATCATGAAAATAAGGTGCTGTTGAGCCCTCTGACTACACATGCCTGCTGCTAGTCAGAGTTGTTGCTTTCTTTAGCAGAGCTGAGCCATCAACTGTGGGAAGGGCTTATCTAGACCTGTAACCACAGGCTCCACTGACCAGTGACTCATCTCTCTAAGGCTGCATCTAGAACACCAAAAGGAAATGAGGACTCGGCATATGTGTCTGGTCACAGCAGCTATAGTTCCTGTATTTTGAGGGATAGGAGAGTCATGATTTTTCATACCCTGCTTGCTTGTAAGAGTATGTGTAAAACCATGAGTCAGACCCTAAGTTCAGATTTTTAGTTCATAAAATATGGTCACCCTATGTCTTGGGAAGAACAGAGGGAGAATATAGAGACCATAGGGTCCATTTGCCCTTTCCTCTCTATCAGGGGAATACAGTTGAAGCTTGTGAAATGTGGGACGTAGTCTAAACTCAGAGAGAAGGAGAGGGCATGGCTAGTTCAGCACAGAGCTGGGCTACAGTCATCTGTCTGTTTCCAAAATGATTAATCTTCTTTTACATCTTTCATCCTTGCTTCCAAATCAAAAAACAAAAGCAGCTTGAAGAGAGTTAAGATAATGTAATTGTACTTATCACAATTGATAATTTTATAATTCTTTGTCTGACAGGGCTAAAATATTATAATATTGTATTACAAATATTTGAAAGCCTCCTTTTAGGAAGCAAGGATTCTTTAATTACCCAGCCAGCTCTTAGACCTCTGTTGGGCTCAACTACGCAGCAAACGGAGAGGGGAATGGCAGCCAGCAGGAGAAGAGCAGATTGCCCTACATATGAAAGGATTGAGGTGGGATGGAGTAAAGAGAAGAGAACAAGCATGGTGGCGTGGAGTTTGTGGGGGTGGGAGACGGAGGGGAAGAGAGGGATTAAGTGAGACCATAAGGCATGGATTTTGTCAAGAGAGAGGCACGGATTAAGGATGTTTGGAAAGGTATATTAATCATCATATACCTCAGAATTTAATTCTCACTTCTCCACCCCCTCAAAAGTTCTTGACTTAAGACATGTTAATTTTCAAAGCTTTTTGGCATCATTTCTGTTCATTTTAGGTGTATTGACGTTCTGAGACTGAACTTTGAGACTGAACAAGATATTTATTTGTGTTACATTTGCTTAATGTTTGTCTCACCCACTAGCTGTGAATTCCTGTGATGGGTTAGGAGTTGCTAGACAACAGTTAAAATACTTTAAGACAAGACTTTCTAAAGACCAAAAAATCCCAACTTCCCACCTTCTGAAAATAGTTATACTGTCAAGGTAGCAAAAACTGAAACAGAGAAAACATATCTGTTGTTGTGCAGTCTGGTATATAAAGCTCGCATAACATGTGCAAGGGTGCTGCTTAGAAGAATTACATGAGCTAAAAGCAGCGACACATAAGTTTATGGATTTCTGCCAATTCAAAATATAAATACAGCTAGTTTAAGTCAAGGATGTTCTTATACATTTTCTTTGCCTTCTATCATGTATCTCTTTTAAAAAGAAATGGTGCAAATTTCTTGATTGTGGTCTTTATTAACCTGTTTAACCTTGAGCTCAACACTTCAGCTCAACTGTCTCTTTAAGACGATAGAATAACCCAGGATATGAAGCCACAAGGTAAATCAAGTCAAGTTTTTAATTAAATATTGTAAGTTTACAGAAAAGTATAGAGAATAAAATCAATAAAATAAATAATAAAATAAATAAAATCAAATCAATAAAACATCCATGTACACACCTCCCAACTTTGTCAAATTTTAACATTTTGTAATATATCCTTCAGATCTTTTTTCTAAGAAATAAATCATCACAGACATTATTGAAGCCTCATGTACAATCTTTAACAATCCTATATATAACCACTTTGCATCATTCTCATGCATGTTTTCATAATTTTACTACATGTATATTTATCCACAAATAATATCATGAACTACTTTGCCAGTTTCGAAGTTTATCTAAATAGTATCATACTGCTATTTACACATGCACCCACACATATACATACATACACATAAATATCATATATAAATATTCATATCCTTTTACAACTTGAAGATGTATCCATGTTGAGAAAATATGTGTATAGTTCCCTCATTTTAACTGCTGTTTCCCATTGTATAACTATACCACTATTTATTTACTTATTCTTCTATGGATAGACTTTTAGATATTTTCCAATTCTTTGCAATTATAAGCCAGGCTGCAGGGAAAATTCTTTTGGATAGATGTATCCGTCCTTTGTTTTTTATTTTATTTTGCTTTAACATATAGTTAAGAGAATAATATGATCAATAAGATGACTTTTTGTTAACATACAGCTCTGTAAGTCTTAATGCATAGATAGAGTGCTGTGACCACTGGCACAATAAGGACGCAGGGCAGTTCCATCACCAGAACAACTCCCTCCGGCTGTTCCTTTGTAATTACACCTTTGTCACTGCCCCTATTGCCTGGTAACCAATGGTCTATTCTCTCTCACCATAGTTTTTCCATTTCCAGGATATCATATAATCACACAACATGTTACCTTTTAAGATTGGTTTCTTTCACTCAGCATAATACCTTTGAGATGCATCCATGCTGTTGTGTATATCAATACTTTGTTCTTTATTATTGCTAGTAGTATTCCATTGTATGGATATAAGACAGTTTATTTTGCCCATTGAGGGACATTTGTGTTATTTCAAGTCTTTGGCAATTATTAATAAAGGTGCTATCAACCTTCATAAATAGGTCTTTATGCAAACATAAGTTTTCATTTCATTTAGGTAAACACCTGTCCATGGTATTACTGGGTCATATGGTAAGTATATGTTTATCTTTCCAAATTCTTGAAGATTTACCAGTTATCTTTCTGTAATTGATTTCCATTCAAATTCTATTATGATCAGAAAACATAATTTGTATGATTTTGCTCTTTTAAATTTGTTAATGTTTGTTTTGTAATCCAAGATATAGTCTATCTCAGTAAATGTCATGTACATTTAAAAATAATATGTATTATGCTGCTGTCAAGTGGAATGTACTATAAATGTCAACTAGATCCAGTTGGCTGATACTGTTGTTCAATTTTTCTATATCCTTGCCAATTTTCTATTTGATCTATTAATTGCAGAGGAAAAAAGTTGAAGTTTCCAGCTACAATTGTTGGATTTGTCCATTTCTTCTTTAAGTTTTATTAGTTTTACTACATGTACTTTGAAAATCTGTTGTTAGAGACATACACATTTAGGATTATTACGTCTTCTTGGTGAATTGCCCTTTTATCATTAGCCAATGTCTTTTTTTATCCCTGGTATTTTTCTTGCTCTAAAGTCTATTTTGTCTAATATTAATATAGTCATTCTAGATTTCTTTTGATTAGTGTTTGCCTGGTATATCATTTTCTATATTTTCACTTTTAACCTACTTGTATCATTGTATTTGCATCAGGTTTCTTGTAGGCAGTATATCATTGACTTGTTTTTTTATTTTAATTTAACCCAGTCTGATAATCTCTGTCTTTTAATTGGTGTGTTTAGACCACTTACATTTAATGTAATTATTGATACGTTTGCATTTAGGTCTACTATTTGATGGTTTACTTTCTGTTTTTTCCATCTGTTTTTTGTTCATCTCTTTCTCCTTTCCTGCTTTCTTTTGTGAGATTTGAATATTTTTTAGTGTTCCACTTTAATATAGCTATTGAGTTTTGATTATATCTTAATGTAGTTTTTTAGTGTCACTCTAGGGATTACAATATACAAACTTAACATTTCTCAGTCTACTTAGAACTAACATTTTGCCACTTCAAGTGGAATGTAAAACCCTTACCAGCATATAGGTCCCTTTATCCTCCTCCCCATATGTTGTAGTGGTCATTATACCTATATATACTTAAACTCTATCAGACAATGTTATAATTTTTGCTCTCAACCATCAAACATATTTCAAAGAATTTAAAAAGAGGAGAAAAATAATCTATTATATTTATCCAGATATTATCATTTCTCTTGTTCTTCCTTCACTCCTGATGTTCCAGGTTTCCCTCTGGTAGCATTTGCCGTCCATTTTATAAATTTGCTTTAGCATTTCTGTTACAGTAGTTCTGCTGGCAATGAATTCTCTTAGTTTTCATTCATATTTTATCATCATTCCTGACGGAAATTAATTCTGGAAGGGAACTTTGACATTTTCTGACTTAAAGTACTCATTTTACGTTGTGAGGAAAATGAAGCTCAGCGATATTAAATAATTTGCCCCCATGTCACCGAGCTATTTAATGACTGAGCCAGGACCAAAGTCTAAGCTTCCTGACTCCCAGTTCAGTGCTCTTACTCTTCCAACACAATCTCAATTATTTGGTTTACACTGGGAATAAAGTTATGCAAAAAGAGCTTGATCGTTACATGCTTAGTACAAGAAAAAATTGTAAAATTATCATTTTTTAGAACTGAAAGGGACCCTAGAGATCTTTCATTTCTGTGTTTCATGTTTCAGATGAGGAAACTGAGGCCCAGAGAAGGTAATTCAATATCCCAAGGGAAATTTACTAGTAAGTAGAGCCATGACTTTTTATAGCAAGAGTATACTACATACCCACTATTTGTAAAGAATGAGCACTGGGGTTGTTTGTTTATTTGTGTTCCCCAGTAGTAGTGATGGATTGTGCTGGGCCACACACACTCTCTCTCTAGACTCCTTATGACCTTATGACATAAGTTGGATGGCCAGCGCTAGACAATGGATCCTAGCTAGACCATTTGGAATCAAATTGACGGCTCTGTTCTCATTAGCACTATCCTTTCAACCAATGATTCTCAAACTTCAGTGTGTATCAGAATTGGACCTCATGTGTGCAGAATCTTATAAAGCTGATAAGAATCAGTTTACTGAAATTGCACATACCTGGCCCCACTTTCAAAGATTCTGATTCACTAGCTCTAGGGTGTGACTGGAATTTGTATTTTTATAAACACTCCAGGTAATTCTGATGCACAGGCTGCACAATGAGAAATCTCTGGCCTATGCTGAGACATTAGGTTTTGGTCATGCATAGAAAATTTGGAACTTTCTAGCTCAGAATAAGAGAATTAGAGATTGGGTACAACCCCAAATCAGGATCAGGTTTCTTAATCTCATTCCATTCGGGATCTGCCATTCACAGTACTTTACTTGCCTCCCTCCTCTCTCACTGATTGCTGAGACAGTTAGCAGGTAAAGGTAGCATTGCCCTCATACACACCCATACAGTAATAAAAACCCTGAGGGACATAGATGTCTGTGGTTAGCAAAACTATTTCATTACACGTCTCTTACCTATCGCTCTTTCAACAGGTCCATTAAGGTTTCTAAGATTTAGATATTCTAACTAAATATAATAGTTAACATTTATAAGAGGCCAGATTTAATGAGTCCAGATTTTTATTTTAAAGACTCCTTTTCAAACCACTCCCCCCATACATAAGCACACACACACCTACATACACAAGCACCATTTATTCTACAGGAATTTGTTAATTCTCAGCTCTATGCCTTGCTGTGTATGAGGGCCTATGAAAGCAGAAAAAGGAAGCAGAAAGCATGTTGGCCTTGTACTTGTAGAGTTACAGTCTAGTGTAGAAAACAACCTCACAAACAAGAAACAACGAGTTGTGTTTTAAGCAACATGTGAACACGTGCAAGATAAAAATAGAGTATAACCTTTACAGATTGAGGAACTCCTGTATTAAATACTGACTCTGTTGTTTTCATGATTTAATTCCTTGAAGCAGAAAGCTTGATATTTAGCTAGACTGAAAGGAAACACAAGGGCCCTTTGCATCTGCTCCTCCTAATGCATGCAGTGGCACAGATTCTCTAATCCGCTCAGTGTACTGCCTTGTACTTTTTCTTAATTGTCTCATAGGTACAGACAGATCTTATTTCTCTAATAATCATAAAGAATGCTTGAAGGCAGGAACCATGTCTTATATTTTTTCTCTGTCTCCTACAGGGTCCAAAACTGTTATTTTATTGTAAGCAATAGTTAAGCCCCTACTGTGTACCAGGACCTGTGTGAGATGTTAAGATCCCTGCCCTCAATGATTCCCCTTCATTCACTCAGCAAAAATTTCTTGAGCATTTCCCAGGTGATAGGCCCTGTCCTTAGAGCTCTAGGTCCATAGATAAGTAACATCCTCCTTCTGCACTTTAAAAGGTCATGTGCCAGTGAGGAAGGCAGACATGTGTACTGTATTAGATTGCAAGGGCCACTGTAACAAAATACCACAGACTAGGTGGCTTAAACAACAGAAATGTATTGTTTTCTACATTAGTAGATCTTAGAATCTAAGATCAAGGTGTCTGCAGGATTGTTCTCGTCTGAGGGCTATGAAGGAGAATCTGTTCCATGCCTTTTACCTAGTTTCTGGGGTCTGCTGGCATTTTTTGGCATTCCTTGGCTTGTAGAAGCATCCCTGATCTCTGCCTTCATCTTCACATGAAATTCCCTCTGTGTCCAAATTTCCCCTTCTTCTAAGCATACCAGTCACATTGGATTAAGGCCCACTCTACTCCAGTATGATCTCATCTTAGCTAATTACATCTGCAACGACCCTATTTCCAAATAAAGTCACATTCTGAGGTGTTAAGAGTTAGGATTTCAATATATAAATTTTGGGGGGACATAATTCAACCCAGGACACAAACAACTAAACACAACATGGTCAGTGCTTTAACAGGAGTGTATTAAGCACTGAGCTTAATTGGCATGAGGACAAGCATCAGAGAAAACGGGACAAGTGTCCAAAGTTTGGGCGGACCATGGATATTCTCCAGGTGGGGAAATGGGAAAGAGCTTTCGATTAAAGGCATGTCTGTGAGAGCACGGCGCACTTGGGGAACTGCAGAAAATTTTATGGGGTGAAAACTGGGGGGCATATAAAGGAGACGTGTGAGATGAGGCTGGAAAAGGAGACAGAAGCCAAACCATGAAGAGCCACATCACAATGAGCAGCCTAATCCAGAGGCAATGAGAAGCTATGGAGAGTTTTTAGCAGGAGAACATCATGGCTTATCTACATACTCGCTTGGCAAGACTTTTGATGATATCAAAACACAGGATGGGCACTGAAATGGGGTCATATTGGAAGCAGAGACACAAGTTAGGAGCCTATTGGTAAGAATCTAAGCATGAAATCTTGAGCTCCTAGATACATTCAAGAGCAGTAGAAATGAAAAGAGGGTATAGATTTACAATGGGAGGCTGGAAACAGAATGATGGGTCCTAGTAAACAGCAGTTGGAGACAACATCAGTGTGAACTGAGGGGAGGTAGATGAAGCTGGTGAGGAAGCCAGGGGCCAAGAGGCGGATAGTCACAGCAGGAACCCAAGGGAAAGGCCCATTTCTGGGAGGGGGAAGGAGAGATTGAGACAGCCCTTGAGGATAGTGGCATCAGACTGGCCACACCCGTCTCTAGGATTTCCACTCTCCCACCCCAACCTCATTCACACTCCATATCTGACTTCCACCTGCAGTTTTGTACTTGACCTTTATAGGGCACGGAAAACGTGTTTAGATGATCTCTAATCGAGTCAGGAATACTGTTCCCTGAATCGAGGCCAGACGAAAGAGTGTACTGAGGGAACATGACCCCGTGGGTGGGGGAGAACTGAAATCATAAGACTTGTGATGGCTTCCTGCCCATGTCCTTTGCCAGCCCAGACAAATGCAAACCAGTTTACCACAGTTCTTGCAGGTGCAGCATCATTTGGTGCCTGGCTTCTTCATCCACTGGCCATGACACCTAATTAGACACAATAGAAGTTGCAACTGGAGACCAGTTGGAATTTAATTCCTAATAAAAAGAAGGAGGTGGTTCAAGAAACCCTAAAAGTGTCCACCACCATATTCAGCTGAGTGGAGTTGCTGGCAATAGTATCATCTTGGGGTTTCTCACTTGGACTGGGCATTCACGGCACTATGTTCTGCTCCAGAAAACGGTCCCTTTCTGGAATCTTTCTTTTCCAGACTTTTCTCTTTCTCTCTCTTTTTTTTTTTTGTGAGGAAGATTGGCCCTGGGCTAACATCCATGCCCATCTTCCTCTATTTTATATGTGGTACGCCTCCACAGCATGGCTTGATAAGCGGTGCACAGGTTCGCACCAGGGATCCTAACCTGTGAACCCTGGGCTGCCAAAGTGGAGCAGGAACTTAACCACTACATCACCAGCCTGGCCCCCCATACTTTTCTATTTTTGTCCCACTCATGAACAGTCTAAATTAAGCTGGTGTACTACAGGAACCAAGAAGTAATCATATTTCTAGCAAACACGCATTGCACATTTATTTACCATGTGCTGGGGGCTGCTCTAAGCAAGTTATATACGTTAACTCATTTAAGCCACACAATAACCCTATGGGGTAGATTCTATTATTATCTTCATTTACAGATGAGGGGCTGGCAAAGGCCACAAGAATCTCCCACTCAACCACAGGAGGAAGAAGTCTGGTTTGAACCCACCAAAGTATGTCTGAGGGTTCTTCACGCCAGCAAGGGAAGGCGGTGGTTAAAGAATAGGATTAACCTACATGGGAAGCTTTGCTGCCTGGACAGGCAGCTCACAGCAAAGACGCATTTTCCTGAACATTCAGCAGGGTGTGGCCACCTCCCCGGTCAGAGTTGGACTTCACTATCCTACCAGGTCATTAAACAGAGGAGGTAGGAATTCACAGCTGGGCTACCACCTCCCCCTCCCTCTTCCTCAAAAGGAAAGTGGGCTGGGGGGAACATAAATTACCTCACAGGATATCGGGAGAAAGCCTCACATGTGTCCTCAGTGATTCATTTGGGTGGACTACTTTCACACCAAGCGAAATGCAAAAGTTCAGAGTGGGGTCATCGGAGGCCCCTCCCTCCTCGAGTGCAAGAAAAATTTCCTTCTTTGCAAAGCGCAGGCACAGTTGGAATACAACTCCATCCAAACAGGAAATCACTAAGATTCTAGGTAAAATTGGTGCCTTACTTCTAAAGGTCAAATTTTTTCATTCACTAAGTGGGTGTTTCCTGAGCGCCTACTGTGTGCCAGGCACATGACATTCATTGTTATGGATCTAGTATGCGCTTTGCGGGAAGATACAAAGAGAGAAAAGACCACACACACACACACACACATCTGGAAAATCTTACAGGAGAAAGACTTTCAGGGAGCTGTCTTTTTCTAAAAAATAAAAATGAAAATAAAAGGTTTCACACACACACACACCTCTGGAGTCCCCCAAAGTGTCTGGACTGAGCCCTGAGCAGGGAAAGGGGGAGGCCCGGGGCGAGGGGGGATGGGCGCGAGAAGTGGGTTGGGTGACAAGGTGGAAGGGCAGAGCCAGCAGAGGGATCGGGAGTTGGCTGGCGAGCTGCGCCAGAGGCAGGTGCCAGCTGAGAGTGGGCGGAGGGGCGGGCGCTGGGCCAGACGGGGGAGGCCCGGCGTTACCTCTGCCTCTAGGAGTCAGGCGCGCAGACGGGCTTGCCCGGAGAAGCCGGGGGCACGGGCGTCCCCGCCACCCGCAGAAGGAGCCGCGGGAACAGTCGCAGCAGCCGCCGAGCGACAGCATCCTCTGGAGAGACGCCCCAGGCTCTGCAGCCGCCTCCCTCCTCCGGGGGCGAGCGCCGCCGCCTGCTCCCTGCGCTCCTGCTCGCCGTCGCCCCCCGCCCCGCCGCCCGTCCGCCCGCGGGGGGCAGCCAGCACCCGCGCCCCTGGCCGTTCACCTGCCGCGGGCTCCAGGGCGGGCGGGCGCGGGGCAGAGAAGGTGCGAGAAACAGGAACCCGAGAGACACCATCCCCTGGTCTGCACTCCGCGCGGAGAGGGACTCCCGCCAACATCGCGATCCCCCGCGCGCCCTGCACTCGGCTCCCAAGTTCAGGGGCGACACCTCTCAAAGCGGGGCTATCCCGCGCGGTGAGCATTCCGGCCCCATCGCCCGCGGCCGGCCCGCGGGACTCCAGGCGACCCACTGCGCCCAGCGCCCTCCCGGGTCCCCGGCGAGGCCATGCCCGGGCTGCGCCGGGACCGCCTGCTGACCCTGCTGCTGCTGGGCGCGCTGCTCTCCGCAGACCTCTACTTCCACCTCTGGCCCCAGGTGCAGCGCCAGCTGCGGCCCCGGGAGCAGCGGCGGGGCTGCCCGTGCGCCAGCCGCGCCTCCTCCCGGGCCCCGGACTCCGCCGCAGCCTCCTCGGACCCCCACGCGGCCGCGCACAACTTTTCCCGAGGCGGGCCCCCGGCCGAGCAGGACGGCGGCGGCCGCAGCGGCCCGCGCTCCAAGCTGCAGGCCCTCTTCGCCCACCCGCTGTACAAAGTCCCGGAGGAGCCGCCTCTCCTCGGGCCCGACGACGTGCTCCTGGCCAGCCAGGAGGCGCTGCGGTATTACCGGAGGAAGGTGGCCCGCTGGAACAGGTGAGGACCCCGCCCGCGAGGCGGGAGAGCGCGCGCGCCAGCCCCGGCCTCCTCGCGCCCCCGCCCGCGCTCCCTGCCACGCCGCCCCCGGCCCTGGCCCAGGCCTGCGGCGCTCGAGCCCGGGCACTGGGCTCGGAGCATGTTCCCCACCCGGACCCCACCAGCTGCTGCGGACCTCAGAGTTCAGCCCCCGAGTAGATCTCGGTGCGAGAAAAAGTTTCTATGCAGCAGCACAGCGAAGAAATGCTCGCAGCCCCTGCTCTTGAGCTTCGTGTTCACTCCTTAGCACCACTTCTGTTCCCTGGGCCATTTCCCCCTCTTTTTCTCCTTGTCTTGATGTGGAAAGCTGCTGCTGAACTTCGGTTTTCCAGAATGTGGTTCCCAAACAGCAACTCCAGAGCTGGTTCGAATTCAGCACTTACCTCTCTGCTCTTTGGGCAGAACTGGGCGCCTTCCAGAAAGCAAGGCTACTCCCTGAAAACTCAGTTCTTTCCCTTTCCTTGTTCCTCTGCCCAGGGTCAGAGATCACAAGAGGTCAGCTGGGGCAGAAAGTAAACGGTCAGTCCCCTAACATGGTCACCGCTCTGTTCTATTTAAAACGTGCCTTGTGTCTCTCTGGCGAGTGTTATAACTTGAAGGTAGCTTTATCATCGTGGTGATTTGGGCTGATTTGGATCTGAGGCCTGATGTTTTCACAGAGGAGATAAAAATCTACCTGGGAATGTTTAAAATTCAAAGCAAAATGTAGAGGAAAAAAATACCAAACATATTTAGGATAGAATTAAGAAGGATGTTTTTGTGAAAGGGCAGGGGGAACGGAGGGGGAGTGTCAGAGAAGGTGGAATGGTCAATACTGAGATCCCTAGCTAATGGCAGAAGGTCTTCACATGAGGTAAGTGCAGGCTTGTCTAAATATCATTCACATCCAAAGTTCACTTTTGCACCACACCCATCACTTTTCTTAATACAAAAGATTTCAAAATGAGATGTCATCGGGTGGTTTTATAGTCCCTCTGGAGGATGGGTAAACTATAAATCTCTGTGGAAACTCAATGCTAGCCAATTTAACTATTCACTCATTATTCTGTAGCTGAGACTGACTAGAGGGGTGAGAAAAAACCTTCAGAAAGTAAAAAGAGAAGAAGTTGAGAATTATTGTCTGAAATCACTGTGGTGGATTTCAATTGCAACTCTACAGCTGATGATTTTATATTAGAAACAAAGTGGTTCTTGATTCCATTGCTAATTGTGTGCAATAAAAAGGCAGTTTGAGATTGCTTCTCAGACACTGTTATTTTCAATATTACCTTTATTTCATCAATAACGTGGGAGTCTGGATCAACAAACCAAGAAATTTTGCCCTGAGAAAATTATCTACATGTCTACTGCAGATTTGAGAATGAAGGACTGTGGGCAGTCACTTGCTTTTGTAAATGTAGATCAGCATTCACTTCATCACATTTGTGTGGCCTTAAACTTCCCTAAGTTACTTTGATCCTGAAGGAAAGTTCAAGGGAATATTTTGGCAGAAAAGCAAAAATCTTTCTCACCAATCTCCCCTACAACCGATTTTGAGCTTGATTTCTATACTGTTATGTGTCACAAAAACACATTTACTGATCAGAAATGATCTTAGTCATTTAACAGAGGACCGATCCATGGGGGCTGGTGACCTTGCTGTATTCAGAGGTAGCAGAGTAGTTTTGTGTGGTTGGTTGAATGTGACCATTGTGATATTTACTCATCACTTCCTTCTAGTACTTGAGATCTCAAGTGAGATTTCTGGGCTGTAACAGGAGAGTCAGCTGCACTGATGGGTGTTGAAAGTGGACCTCGGAGGCAGAGAACGTCTTCCCTTCACCCGAACCGTATTGCCAACGTCAATGTGATATTAATAAGCATATGTGCTGTTACTTATATCAGGGTTAAAAATGGAACATGGAAGACTCATTAGCCAGCATGAATTTGAGTCACACTAAGTTCTACTGTAAGAGACAGTCACTCGGTACCTTGAGTGAGGGAGCACCCTGACGAATATGAGGACACGTAGAAGTGCTGATGAAGCCCATGTGCCTGCTACAATGTGCAGGGCCAACGAAGGCTCCAGATCTCAGGGCGGGCACATAATTAGAACGGACGGCAAAGGAAGAAATAGTGAGTGACCTTGCTAATTGTTTGTCTCTTATACAGACATGCCCTCCTTATTTGTAACCACAACCCAGCCAGTATTTAAACACTAGGGATTTATAGACATATGTGGGTGCCACCATGCCAATAATTACCTAACATTAACTGCTATCCAAAATAATTGTATCAGCAAACCATCTGCCACATCAGAGGAAGTGCAGGTAATAAAATAAGCCAAATCAGCATTCTTCACCACTGGCCCAAAAGAGACCATTAGTCTGAGTGAGTGATTTTTTTTTTACCATCACACTAATTCAAAGTAATGGTATGAAGCCGGAAAGTATCTTTCTACAACTTGAGCTCATTACCAATAGGAGATAGGTAATGGCCTGTCTTTTTCCCCCAGCACTTTCCTTTTTGATTTCAGTGGAAGACAGAGCTCACACATTGTTTTGAATGTTTCAGGTTCTCAATCAATATTTGTTAATTAGATGTCGATATTTAGTTAAGTCGAAATGCGAAAGACACATCGTGTGTAGGGCGGGCTATCCGCGTGCTGACACTCAGGGTTTCTGCAAACCTCCTCAACCTGTTCTTCTCTCCCTTCCTCTCTTTTTCCCCTCAAAATGTAACTAAGCGTGGCACAATCCAAGTTAAAAATGTAATAAGGGAAAGTGTTTCTGTCAGGTCGCCGGCCACTGATCACAGCAAGCGAGCCAACGCCAGACTCCGTCAGGCATCATGACACATTTGGCACCTGTCTTGAATAGTGAAGAGGAGAAAGCACAGGGAGCAGGGAGCAGGGAGCGGAGTAGTCTTCACTATTTCAGGCCACAGACCAACAAGCCAGACGAAGGCTTCTCCTTTCAAAGTAATGATGGAAGGCAGCGCTTACCTGGAGCCCAGGTAGCTGCTCGCGGTGCTGCTATCCTTGCATCTTAGACGCAGAGCTCTGGGTTTCTCCCTGGCCACAAGCTGCCCCAGCCAGACAACATCTGTCCTTTGACATGTCAAAACTGGTCAGCTTGGTCTGGCCTTTTGCCCACATATCTTTGGTCAGTTCTTCTGTAACCCTCTGGTCTTGCCAGGCAAGGTCAAACAAGGTCATGCTTCCGTGGTGTAGAAACTCCAGCAGCTACAGCACAAATATGAGTTCTCGACTCTCCACTTTTCTTTCTTCAAATCTTCCTCAGGTCTCAGGAAGGTTATATTTTCCTGCAGTTACGGTTCAGCGTTTCTCAGAAGTGTGTGTGTGTATACGTGTGTTTTTCCCACCAAGGGAAGCTTCTGTCTTTCCCTCTCCTCCTACCTACTTGCTGTCGCTAAAAGAGTCTCTCCTTGAAAACTGTAACAAAGAGACTGGGCAGCTTTTCAAAAATGACAGTTATCCAAGGGAAGTAAATTGGCCCGAGTTTTTCTGGGGGAAGCTTTGAGGAGATCCAGAAGCTGAGGCAGATATAGGAGAGGAGGGAGAAAGAGCCAGGAGAGATGAAAAAGAATTCAGCTGGAAATGAGAATTGTCTAGTCCAAGAGTTTTTGAAAGAAAAGCTGCTTCCCACCATGGCATCTGTGGAATGAAAGAGATAATCTCTTTATTCTCACCTCCTTTTTCTCCCCTCACTCCCACCTTTTATCTCTTTCCTGCTTGTCTCATGCTGGCCCCAGACCATTTGGAACATAGATTTAATGGGATCAGGCAGTTCAACCCTCAGAGCAGATAAAAGTCCAGAGTGGTGGCCTACTCATGAGTGGTGGCCCTTTGCCTTTTGCCCAGAGTCATCAGGGTCTTGGCCCCTTGTCTGGTTCTTCTGCCAGTGATGCCAGGCTAAGAAAGGAAATGGCCTCCTTTGATTTGAAAACGGACCTCAACTACGACCTGTGTGTGGTTAGCAGAGGGAGTAGGAATCCTGACTTCTCTTTCCCATTTCTCCCAATTAGAGCCTTGCTTAACTGGTTTGGGAAAAGCTATTATTTTAGTGGTTTCTGAATCCCTGGACTTGTAGCTAGAGGAAACCTCTCCATTCTTTGCAAAATCAAAAGCTCTGAGCAGATGATTTCTGAGAGAGCTAATCCAGAGGCCGTTTTCAGGCCCCTTCTCCCTCATTCCAGAGCCCCGTCCTCACTGCCATTACCACGGCAAAGACCTAAATCAAGGACTCTATCAGTGTTGTTCATCCAAGGAGGACAGGCACTTCCTGTTTCCAAATATATCAAAATGAAGTCCCTTGGCCAAGAATTGGAGGATATTCATCAGCTGTTCCATTATTCCCAACCCCTAACACTCTTCTTATACCCCAACCAAGTTCTCGTCAATCCTGGGAACTCAACTGGCTAATTCTTTGCATGCAAATCCTCCTACCTGAACATGCTTGGTATGTGCCGGGTACTCTACATATACTTGTTAACTTAGGCTTCCCAACTTCCCTACAAGTAGGTGCATGTGGTAGACAGAACTCCAAGATGGCCCCACTAGATTCCTGGCCCTGGTGTACACACATCTTCGCCTCGTTATTGAATCAAGTGCTAATCTAGGTACTGCCGGAAAGGATTTTACAGGTGTAATTAAAGTC
Source organism: Diceros bicornis minor (assembly GCF_020826845.1). NCBI lineage: Eukaryota > Metazoa > Chordata > Mammalia > Perissodactyla > Rhinocerotidae > Diceros > Diceros bicornis. The sequence goes on along the minus strand of NC_080757.1, from coordinate 50,149,178 downwards.
CCTGATCAGTTGACCTTGAGATAGGAAGATTACCCAGATGTGCCTGACCTAATCATATGAGCTCTTTAAAAGCAGAGAGTTTTCTCTGGCTGATTGGAGAAGACTGAGTCACAGATTCAAAGTACAATATTGATTTGATGTGCCATTGCTGACCTGACGATGTAGGGGGTCATATGGCAAGAAGATGAGCGACCATTAGGAGCTAAGGTTGGCCCCCCGCTGACAGCCAGCAAGGAAACAGAGACTTCAGTTCTACAACCGCAAGGAAATGAATTCTGCTAACAACAAGAATGAGCTTGGAAGCAGATTTTCCCCCAGAGCCTTCAGACAGCAACTCAACCTAGCCAACAACTTAACTTCAGCCTTCTAAACCTTGTGTGGAGAAGGCAGCCGCACCAAGCTGGACCTCTGACCTACAATTCTGTGTAGGTTTGTTTGTAAATGGGTGTTGTTTTAATCCACTAGGTTTGTGGTGATTTGTTACACAGCAATAGAAAACAAATACAATATTGCTGTTTACCTCATTTTATAGAGGAAACTGGGGACAAGAAGGTTATATAACTTGCTTTCTAAAGTCAGGCAGCAAATCAAACCACAGGTAGGGTTTGTACCCACAGGGTCTGGCTGCAGAATCCATGCTCTAACCATTAGCTCCCCACCCTGCATCCTTTGATGTCCACAGGTCCTGGCTTTTCTGGAAAGGCTTTTCTGACTACCTCCACCCATTCTGGTCCCTCCCTGTCTAGATGAATCCTCTCCATATAATTCCATAGTTTTTTGTTTCTTGGGTTTATTTTTTGGTGAGGAAGATTAGCCTTGAGCTAACATTTGTTGACAATCCTCCTCTTTTTGTTGAGGAAGATTGGCCCTGCGCCAACATCCATGCCCATCTTCCTCTACTTTTTTATATGTGGGACACTTGCCACAGCGTGGCTTGGTAAGCGGTGCATAGGTCCACACCCGAGATCTGAACCTGCAAACCCCAGGCCGCCAAAGTGGAGCGCGCAAACCTAACCACTACACCACTGGGCCTGCCCCCATAGTATTTTTTATGACTGCACTGTCCAAGCTTCATGGCAGCTGCCGGGAGCTTCGTGTGAGAATGTGTACTTGCTCCTGGCATGAAAAGCCCCAAGCTTGCACATGGTCACTCCAATACATCTGTTTCATGGTTTTCCATAGGGGAGAGCCAAAGTAAATATCTGTGGAACAAATAATCGGGAACAGACAACATCAGGATCTGGGGGCTGTTAGTCAATAGCCTATCATCTCCTATAAAAAAAGCCTTGAACAAGAACAATCCCAAAAAGTCACCCCACCTACAACTTGTCTGCTCCTCCCTATTAAGGCAAAACCACCCTACGGAGACATTCTGAAATTTGGATCTGGGGTGCTCTCTCTATTACAGTAGCCTAAACAAAATCAATTAAAGCAAGAAAAAAAAAAAACACCCTGAAGGAAAGCTGAGACAGTGTCATTTGCCAAAAAGAGGGAATTTCTTCAGCTCCCTGTGCTTTCTGAGTAAGTGCAGCCAAGACGTCTTGCATTAAGGAAAAGTGGGAAACACAGAGACTCTGGCTTCACCAAAGCAGTCCCTGCTCCAGCCCTTGGCAGGTGCTGGCCTGTGTTTTTCTTGTGATTACTCATTAAGCTGGAGGCTGGCGAGAGCCTTGGATTCTGCTGAAGTAGGCTTGCATATGGCTAAAAGCCGAGTGGGGATACCATTCTAGACAGCTGCGGCTTTAGTGGAGCAGTAGTTACTAGGTCTAAGACTATCTGTGTACCTGTTATTATAGGCAGACGCACGCATATATGCCTAATGAAAACCATAGTATGGAAAAAAAAAAAAAAAGGCTTAGTTCTTTTTGTGGCCTGTCGCTTGGCAGGATGCCCTATGGTTGAAATGTGAAATCAGGACAGAACTGAGGTTGGTGGCTTGGAGATGCCAGTATTCAGGACTTTCAGTCCCTGGAGCCTGACCTCTGAGGCCAAGACAGCCAGCGTAATTTGGCTTGAGCAAGAGGCAAAGAACCAGAAAAGGGCCTATTTTATTGGGTTCACTAATAACAAACCAGATAAATTTGGGAAGCCACAGGAAATGGAAAGTATTGGAAGACTATGGTTCCTAAGAAGCCAAGAACCTGTAATAAAATTCAGCAAAATATGGAGAGTAAAAGAGAAACAAGGAGTGTCAGCCCAGGGGCACGTGGACTGAGAGGCAGGACCTGGGAAGGACCAAGGTGACCTGGGAAGAGACAGGATTTTTACGAAACTTGGGAGAGAGGTTGCTGTGTTAGGAAAGAGCTCTACTGGCAGAAGAAAATCAGAGCTGTCCAGCCCCGGGAGGTGGAGCGCAGCTCTCAGAGAGCGAACTGGCCTTCAGCTGTCAACACCTGGGTCAAGCTCCGGAGGCAGTGGGTAAATATTTTTGATGAGGCTCAGCAAAATGGAGTCTATATGCAGAGACAGATTGTCTCCTAGCCAGTTCAAGTGTCCCACAGGGTCTTAATTCAAATGAGATTTCATCTATTCAAATGGGATTTTTATATTTCTGAGTTATTTTCTTCAGTGGCCAAATAGTTACAAATCCTGTAGGGATAGTGTATTTATCTGCACTCACAGCTCGCTCCTGTTTTTTCACTCTGAGTTAAGAATTATGCACAACCAGTAGCTGCTGATTTATGCGTCTGTGCTCCGCTGAGCGCTCAGACATACTAGAGAAAGGCAGACCAATCACAATTCCATAATCAATCAAGCCCTTATTAACCACCGTTTCACTGCAGGAGTTTTTAGCTGGGGTCATTGGACCCCACTGGGTTCAAGTAATGAGGTCCATATTTCCCTTAATTTTTATGCAAAATTTGCATTCTATGCATATGTGTATTTTCCTAGGAAATAGTTCATTATATTTGCAAAGTATTACCTACATTCATCAAGATACTGTGGTTTCAAGTGACAGAACCCAACTCGCACTAACTGAAGCAGGAAAAGGAAATGTAGAGTCTCAAGGAACCAACACTCAGTAAGGGCCGCTGTCTCTACTCTCCCTCTCCTTAGTTTATCTGCCTGTCTTAATCCCCTCCTGGGACTTCACGTCGCAAGAGCCTTGGGACCAGAGCGAAGAGGGCTTCTCCGATTTCCAAAAGGAAGATCCTGAGCAAAGACGCTGATTGGCCAGGTCTGGGACAGCCAAGCTGTAGAGGGCTTTGACTGGCCCAGCTTTGTAGCGGATACCCACCCCTCGACCAATCACTGATACCAGGGAGGCAGAGTCATTGAAAGCTCTACACAGCTCTCCATTCAGGCCACGTGGCTCAGTGTGGGGAAGAGCGCAGACTTGGGCGGAATGCTGTGACTGAGCGATGGCGGGAAAGTTTCTCACCTTATGCTTGCTACAGTTTCTGACTCCTACGGCCACTGTTCTGGAGTTTTAATAAGACTTCTTAAAAACAAATTCATTTATAACAAATTCCTAACGTGCAGAATTTTTATACCAACCATAAAATCCAAGAAGGTAGGAATCTTTATTTACTTGGGCTTTCTGTTAAATCAACCTTACTGTCTTCATGGGAGCCTAAAGAAGAAATTGATATGGACCCAGCTCATTCATGGGTTCATGTCTCTTTCTCCTGAAAAGAGAACTCCGCCAGGAGCCAAGATACGTGTGTTTATCCAGGTACCTTCTTAAGGCCTATGTTCCTCCTTTTGAAATGAAGAGGGTGAGTCTGAGGTCCCTGAAGCCTCCTGCAGCTCTGTTTTCCAAGCTTTGCACATCTTCAACCAGGAGTTCTTCTTAAAGACCATCAGAGCGAAAATATGGGACAAGCACTTTCCAAGTGTGCTTCATGAACTGCCAGGGTTCTGGGAGATGCTTCACAGGTTCTGGAAATGATTGATTCAGTTTGCATTATGAAAAAGTGTACTTTAAGGTAATTTTGATGTAATATGAGAAAACTCGCATGTCGTAGGCGTTATGCACTGTTTGTGTTATGCACATTGTGGCACATTGAGCCTACCACCGGTAACTCGTGCGAGCAGATGGCTTCTCCTCCCATCTTTGTTTCATTGAGGAGTATCCTGCAATTGCAAGGTAAGCTGTTAAAAACCATTTCCCGTCCCAACTCCTTATGTGTGTTTATAAGGGTTTTTAATACTCTGCTACCAAAAAATATGCAGAAATTAATTGGGTACTGAAATAAGACAATTCCTGTCTTCCATTACCCCCAATTTTGAATGCTTGAGCTAATAATCCTATTATCCCTCTTGTTCTTATTGACTAATTTTTAAAAATAATTTCACATATTTGACTCTATAAATTAGATTTATAGCAGTAAGTTACAAATTTTACCTATTTTATACGTTGGGGATTCTGTGTAAGATTTCTTTTGAAAAGAAGGTTCTATTCTAGAAATTTTTTGAAAACCTATGATTTGGCATATATGGAAATAGGGTAAATTTCTTTTCTTCCTTTCTCTAAAATTGATGTGTCTAAAACCCAAGCCTCCTGCTCCTCTTGCCCCCCCACTCAAGCTATTATCACTAATGACAGCATGGTACTTGCTCTCTAGTAACCAACCTCCCCTCCCCCTGCATGGCTTTGCCAGTGCTTCTGGCCACTTGAGCATAAGAGAGCATCTTTTAGGCCCCGTGTACTATTTGCTTTTGCTACATAACAAATCTTTCCAAAACCTAGTGACTTAAAACAAGAACCATTTATTTAGCTCATGATTCTCAAGTCAGCAATTTGGGCTGGGCTCAGCTGAGTGGTTCTTCTGGTCTCTGCTGGGCTCACTCAGGCATCTGTAGTTGGCTGCTGCATAAGCTTTGCTGATCTTGGATATTCTCCCTCCCACGGAGTCCCATGTCTAGGACGTTGGCTGAGATGATCTTGGCTCCACGTGGCCTCTTATCCCCTAGTTGGCTAATCAGCGTTGTTCACATGGAGAGATGGAAGTTTGCATAGCCTCTTGAGGTCCAGGCCAGACCTGCTAAATGTCACTTCTGTCACACTCTATTGGCCAAAATAGATCCATGGCCATCTGGGGAGATTCAAGTGTCCTGGTCTTCAGAGAGGAGGTGGTCTACACAACTTAGTACTGTTCTATTGAGCAAAGGCTCAAGGGAAGGCTTTTCTGCTGGTGAGTTTTCAGCCAGTGGGTAGGCAGCTGTAAGTGGTAAGAGCCCTTCCCCTATGTCATTGAGGAAGAACTCTAATATAAGCCTTCACAAATCTAATGAAGCTGTTATGGACTGAATTGTGTTCCTGCAAAATTCATACATTGAAGTTCTAACCCCCAGTACACCTGTGACTGTATTTGGAGATAGGGCCTTTAAAGAGGTAATTAAGGTTAAATGAGGTTGTAAGGGTGGGGCCCCAATCCAGTATGACTAGTGTCCCTATAAAAAGAGGGAGAAACACCAGGGATGTATATACAACGTGAGGACAGAGTGAGAAGACAGCCATCTCCAAGCCAAAGAGAGAGGCCTGAGAGGAAACCAACCCTGTCAGCACCTTGCTCTTGGACTTCCAGCCTCCAGAACTGAGAGAAATAAATTTCCGTTGTTTACGCCACTCAGTCTGTGGCATTTTGTTATAGCAGCCTGAAGGGACTAATATAGAGGTTAACTCACCTGGAATAGCCATGGATAATCTGCTGGCTTAGGCCTGACTCCACCTCAGCTCCCTGGGGCAGAGGCAAGGCCATTTCTAAAATTGTCTCCCTCCTCCTAGTGTGGTCCTTCCAGCTTCAAGAGGCCTCTTGGCCTCCCCCTTCAAGCCTCCTCAGCCTCCCTAAGTCCCGAACAAGACAGCCTCAGTCCTCTCCGTAGAGCCTACTGTTTAGTTCTTCATTTATTTATTTATTTTTAAATTTTATTTATTTATTTTTCCCCCCAAAGCCCCAGTAGATAGTTGTATGTCATAGCTGCACATCCTTCTAGTTGCTGTATGTGGGACGCGGCCTCAGCATGGCCGGACCAGCGGTGCGTTGGTGCGCGCCTGGGATCGAACCCGGGCCGCCAGCAGCGGAGCATGCGCACTTAACCGCTAAGCCACAGGGCCGGCCCTCTTCATTTATTTTTAATCTATCTGTTTATGGATATACTTTAAGCTCCCCCTTCTTCTGGAGACCATTTTTCAGGTCAAAAGCTGAAAACTGGCTCTTTGTCTCTCTTTGCATTTCTCTTATGATAGTCCTAATCCTCTCGAAGGCCACAGATGCTCTGTCTGACTAAATGGGTCAAGTACACAACATCATCTCACAAGGTCTTTAAAGCTTGTTTTACAAATTTTTAAACATTTCCTTTCATATTAACCAATATAATATTTAGAACAGTAATGCAGATTTGCTTTTCCTTATCAGGTATATTAAGGTATGTTTTATAAATGAATTTCCAAAGACCATTATCTGTCCATTTATCTATAGGACATCTGTGAAAATAATTGTTAATATTGTTAACGCCATGAATATGCAGTTTTTTCTACTTCCTAAGCTCTTTTAAACAGTCTGTAGTTAGTTCATTACCAAAAAGGACTGGTGTTTACAGCCAGTAAGTGGTTCACCTGAGAATCCGCATGGAAAGACATCCAGTCAATCCGTATTTTATTATAAATCAGCATCTCCTGGCATCGCCCTAGGCTGGTGAGTCTTCAGTTGTCCACAGTGGACTCTATGTAGGACCCTGGTGAAAACACTCAGCAGGAACCACAGGTTCTGCCATTGTACTGAGATCCTCAGAGGCCAACCCCTCAGAGAACTCTCCACTGAAATGGACAAAAACATCAGTGCAACTCGACGGCATCAAAGCAACACAGGGAAAATTTTGTGCTCTATGTTTATTATAGTCATGATCATTATGTTATTTAATATAATGTGAGAAACTGAGAGCTTCTAGGATAATTTGCTATCAGGATATTAAATATACCATCAAGGATGGATTTTATACCACAAACTTTTCTGCCTTGGTAGCCTGGACCCTTTGGCAGAGAGCCCTTTATGAGCCACACAGCACCACCTGGACGCCTAAGATATCCCACTTCTAGGAAGTTGGAAGTCAAGTCTTTCAGCCATCAGATCTCTCAGTATTTCCTCAGCAAGTTCTGAAAAGGAATTGAGTCTCTGTATTTGTTTCCTAGGGCTACCGTAACAAATTGCCACTGCTTAAGCCACTGCTCATGGCTTAAAACAATGTAAATGTATTCTTTCACAATTCTGGAGGCTGAAATCTGAAATCAAGGCGTTGGCAGGGTAGTACTCCCTCCAGAAGGTCTACGAGAGAATCTGTTCTTTGCCTCTTCTAACTAGTAGTGGCTGCCAGCATTCCTTGACTTGTGGCTGCATTATTCCAATCTCTCCCTCCATGGTCACATCACCTTGTCTTCTGGCTCTGTGTGTCTGTGTGGCCTCCTCTTCTGTGTTTCTCTCTTATAAGGACACATGTCACTGGATTTAGGGCTCACTGGATAATCCAAGATATTCTCATCTCAAGATCTTTAACTTAGTTACATCTGTACGGACTCTTTTTCCAAATAAGGTCACGTTCACAGGTTCCGGGTTTTAGGTCATGGACATATCTTTTGGGGGACCACCATGCAGCCCATTACGGCCACATCCCATTATGAATACAAAGGCCATGCAGTTACCATTTTATTTTTTAAAAAGATTCTTTGTATAATTTACATAAAAGATAATAAAAGATTATCAAAGAGATAATAAAGATAATTATGATATATCTCACTATAAAATAAATGTAAAATGGTTGAGAAAAAATGGATCAAAGGGAAAATAAGGATACACAAGACCAATGGAGCCAAGAGTGAAGAACTTGTCAGAACACTTGCCATGAAAACCTACCCACCCGAGTTAGTTCTGCTCAGGGGAACCACCAGTCATGTCTGTAGGGTAAAAGCCAGCCAGTAGCCCAGGAAGAGCACAGTAATTCCTGGAAATTCCCTGCACCCCTCCTCACCTCCTACACCTCGTAGGACACTATGTGATGTAAAGACCAGCATCCTGCACCTTAGAAGAGTTCCCTGTTGATGGCTCTTAGTGCATTCCTCAGTATAAGCAGGCACTGTGTTCCAGAGCAAGTCCATAAAATCATGTCTACACAGGCCCCACACTGTCCAGTCCTGGCACTCAGGCCTGCTGGCTTGTCTTATCTAAGGAGAGAATTTAAAACATTGAGGTTCCAGAGGAATGGGCAGTGGGCACATCCTTTGGGCAGTCCTCCACCAATCTTGCTTTCTTAGCAGAGCTTCTGATGGATGCTGAGTGGCAGTGCTTTTAGGATGAAACTTATTGACCTTAAACAAATAGACAACCAATTGTTTCTGCAGCAAAAATGGGTTTATTCAGAATCAGCAAAGAATTACAGTTCAAGATGTGCATGCTATGGTAAACCATAGGCAAATCCCAAGAGACAAAAGAAGGGGCTTGCTTTTATAGAGCAGAAGGGGAGTGGGAAGGGGTTGTTCTAAGGGAAAGTCCGTTGGAAGAAAGTAACAGTTTAGAGTGTGACGGCTTCTCATTGGCTGAGCTGCGGAGCTTCTCAGTGGCTGGGCTGTTGCCAGGAGGGGAGAGAAATCTTCCTTCAGTAGTAAAGTGGTTGCACTTCCTGTGGGAGATGTTAAGGGTACATCTCTTCCTGTTTGGAGTAATTGACTATGTATGATAGGGCATGAGAGCTCCCCCTACAGGCCTTCCCAGCTCTAATTTAGTCTAGGTTTGTTTTGTTAATTTCCACAAACTCCTGGCAGGGCCTGGAGTGCAGACATAGACTTGGCAATTAGCTGTACTTGGAGGCAGGAACAAAAAGCTCTTTATGAAGGTCGTGGAGTCAAACAGGATAGGTGAGGGAACTCAGCCACCGACCTCAGAGGGGAACCAGAGGTTGGAAAGTCAGCCTGGGTTCTCCTCAGACCAGCTTTTGAATCTTCTGTGACAGACGAGCCAATGAGTAATCAATACCTGAGAGCCATTATGCCATGGAGTGTGGCTGCAAAATATTTGGCTGGAAAAATACTAAAATAGATTATAACAAAATGCCCACCTTGGGTATTAAAAAACTGTCAATAAAGCCACCATTGAATGCCTAATTTGAGCAGTGTAACTTACCAGTGTCCCCTCCAGGTTAAACTCATCGCAAAATGTACGCCCCAGGTACTACTGAATGAGGTGGCATTCTGTTCTGTTATTAGCTGCAAATCCATTAAAAGGTAGGGGAGGTCAGCCAGAAACGATGAGCTTGGATTTATAGCAATTGATCTGCAGCCTTTCTTTTTGGCAGTAACAGAGCTAGTGGTCTGTTTAGGCTACTGTAATTTGTGATATTACAGCCATTTTATCTGCATGTACGAAAATGCTTCTTCCTCACTCTTCTGGCAGGGGGTGCTGTGCCCAACTCATCCAAAAATATTATTTACTCATTAAGGTATAGATTAACAAGCAGATGGGCCAGAACAGTTGGACCCCACCAGAGACAATCAGCTGGCTCCTTCTTGTCCTTCAGGTCTCCTTTCAAGACTGCCCACTCAGAGAGGTCTCTCCTGTTCCACCAACCTAAAGGGGTCCCAGACCCTCTTTCACCAACTCCTGCATCATTTTCATCAGGGCTCTTAACACGACTTAACACCTTCTTGGTTATTGATATGATTGGCGTATAACCTCACTAGATTTTAAGCTTTGTAAAGATTGTATTTAATTAAATGCATATATCCACGTCCTAATCCCCAGAGTCTGTCACTGTTACCTTATTTGGGAAAAAAAAAAAGTCTTTGCTGATGTAATTAAGTTAAGAATCTTGAAATAAAGGGATCATCCTGGATTATCTGGATGGGCCCTAAATCCTATGACAAATGTCCTTAATAAGAGGAAAGCAGAGTGAGATTAGACACAGACAGAAGAGAAGGAGACAATGTAACCAAGAAGGCAGAGACTAGACTGATGGGGCCACAAGCCAAGGAACACTGACAGCCACCAGAAGCTGGAAGAAGCAAAGAATGCATTCTCCCCTGGAGACCCCAGAAGGAGCACAGCTCTATAGACACTGTCCTTTCAAACTCTTGGACTCCGGAACTGTGAGAGAATAAATTTCTGTAAAGCCACCAAGTTTGTGGTCATATGTTATGGCTGCCACAAGAAACTAATAGAAGGGTAGGGGCTTGTTGGCTTTTTTGGCAGTATAACCCCAGTTTCTAAAATGCTGCTTGTACCTAGTAGGTGCTTAATAAGTGTTTGGTAAATGAATGAAAAAAAGACTACGTAAGAGGCTTTGTGGTTAGGCAGTTCTGGGTGTAAATCCTGGTTCTGCCACGTAAGTGCTGGGAGACCTGAGGCTCATTTCCTCCAGCCTCGGTTTCCTGGTCTGTAAGGTGGGCCATAATACCAACCCCAAGGGGTGTCAAGAGGGCGGAGTGAGTCACACATGTAATGCACTGAGCAGGGTGCCTGGGTCATACAGCATTGAGTCACCAATAGGTGAAGGACCACTAGTTGTTTATTCTTTAATGTTCCATATGGGTTATTGGATACCCATTCATAGCCAGTCTTATTCACTAATGTTTGATGCTTGCTTGGGTTGATGAGGAGGAGGAAACAGCTTTCGTCATCCCCGGTTGCCAGGGAAAAGCACCAGTGCTTCCAGCCCAGCCACTGCCCTGGCTTGCATTAGCCATGTCTGGTGCTTCCAGAGAAAGAAAATACAGGTATTGATCTCTCCACCATCACGTTGACATGAAATACCTAGTGTTTGCTGACAGGGAGAAAACACAGAACTGCGATTAGTCTACTTGTTTCAGAAATTATGCCCCCCACACATGCACATGCACACACACACTTCTGAGTGAAAACAAGTCAGCTAACGTTCCTCAGTGGCTTGATTTGAAATGACAAGAATCCTGCAGATTCTAGGAATGGCTCCTTTTCTTTTCTTTTTTCTTTTCTTTTCTTTTCTCTTTTCTTTTCTTTTCTTTTCTTTTCACAAAGCGTTTATTAAGCTGGTTAAACAGACTGATCTCTGCTCACTGGAGACCTTTCCCTTCCAACCGTGCCTCTGGTGAGTTGGTGACGTTGACGACAGCTACCACTTGATCAGCACTTACTCTGTGTGAGGCACAGTACTGACCACTTCACATATTATCTCATTTAATCCTCACAACAACCCCGTAAGAGAGATACTGTTATTTTCCTTAACTTCAGATGAGGTTAACCTGGCTCAGACAGGCCAGGTTACACAAGAAACTGGATTTCAAAGGCAGAAATTCGACATTAGCTTTAACTTTGCCTCATGTCTTAGATCGGGTTCTAGAAACAAATCCGAGATGAGGTTTGAGTGCAAGAGGCCCAGTGGGCAGTGCTGTCGGAGTGCCACCCCTTGCCATCAAAGCTCAGAGGTAGACAAGGCAGAATTGCTTCCAATACTCTGCTATGGAAGGACAGATGGCTGTGGTCTTTCTGGAGGGCAAGCTGGCAATAGCATCAAAAGCTTTAAAAATAGCCCAACTCATCCATCCTTATATACCGTAGACTTGTTTTTTATTTTCACACCAAAAAATTTTTGCTTTTATAATCATGGAAAATACAGTAGAATCTCTCATCCATACTCTGATTTCAGGCTTGGGTTTAATCACACTGCCACTTCCCGGCAGTGTGACCTTGGAGAAGTCATTTGTGCTGCCTTTACCTGGTTCCCATATCTTTAAAATGGAGGTAATAACAGCAATACTGACCTTCTAAGGAGTTTCTGTGAGGACTCAATGAGTTAAAATAACAGTGCCTGGCGCCGTGTTAAGTGTTATGTAAGAGTTAGCTATTTTCCTTATTATTATTCAGACTATAGACCCATTTGGGGTCACTGGTTCCCCTTGAATCTGATTTTTGCTCAAGAGGACAGAGGTCCACGTGGTTCCCACACCTGGGACGGTCCCTGATGTGCCCCTTCTCATTCGGGTCCCCTCTCATTTGAGTCCAGTCCACCTTAGAAACCATTATCTCTGGATAGGTCTTACTCGACCGCTGAGCCAGAGCTGTGGGTCTGTGAGGTCAGGATGGGGTTGGGGACCCAGTTAGCCCGGAGTGAAAACAAGTGGTCTATTGCGACATAGCCTGAAACCAGCTCCGAGAGGAGGAAGTGATTGTATTTCAACCAGGAGGGGATGAGTTTGTGCCGGGAAATCAGCCCATTTGGCAAATCTTACTGAAATCTTGGTACAGTCGCTGGTTTCTCAACAGCAAACAGATAAACAGGTTTAGCGTTCCCAACCCAGCACCACCATCCTGATCTTTAAGGAGGTTCCAAATATTTTAAATCAGTCTTTGTTGAAACATCACTTTCTCTGTAGCCTCTGTAGAAGAGCAGAAAAGGCTCAGGTCAGAAACCCTGGCTGTTCGTTCCTCTTTTCCATTTACTATGTTGTTCCTTTCACTTTGTGGACCTCAGTTTCCTCCTCTGTAGATTGGAGGGATGATCTGTTCACAGGACTTGAAGAGACTGGAATAGGAATACATGGAAAGAACCCAAAAATAAATTTGTAATAAACTCTACACGAATGCAAATTATTAATAGTATTAAGTTAAAAAATGCATTCTACATTAAGTATGAGGCTGTGGCAGAGGCACCAAAATCCATGTGTTCCCCCTGTGTGTCCCAGCCCCCTTGTGGCAAGGTGGCGCCACATGACTAGTTCTAGCAGATGGTACGTGAGTCGAAGTGACCTCCGTTACTTCCTGGCCAAAGCATTTAAGAGCAAGTACTTACCCCTCCAGCTCCTCTCTTTTATAGTCCTGACGACCGTGAAGACCAAGCACTGGGATCTTGGCGTGTCCATCAAACCGGGTCCCTGAGTCACTCTGTGGACCAGAATCCCTGCTGACCATCATCGGGCAAGTAGCATGAGTGAGAAGGAAGCCTTTGTTGTGTTAAGCCACTGAGATTTCAGGATTAAATTGTTACTCTAGCAGAACCTGATTTTCCTCCACAAACTCGTGTGAAAGAAATGTAACACTGATTTCTTTTTGTAAAATCAAATCAAATGGGACTCGAAGTCCCCTTTCCTGTTAGATTGGCCGGAAATTCAATCTCAGTCATCACTGGAGCTCCTTTCCCCAAACCCCGTAGGGTCAGGGGAATGTCCTTAGGGTCTTAAGTAGCAGAACATTTGAGGAGACCCTCTAGTCCGTGTTCCATCACTGGTCTCGTGCAGGAGGGTGGCACTGCTGCTTCTGTGCCAAGCTCGAGCACAGGATTATTTGCTGAGGCTGTATTCCTGGTGCCTGACATGCTCCTTCCTAGGCACACCACAGTCATTTCCCACCACCTTGGGTCACCTCCAGGATCAGGCCAGACACACAACCCCAAGCCAACTTTCTTTTCCTAATCTTGGAGAATCTGCATGCTTCCCCAAAAGTTTGTGCTTCTGTACACACTTCCTACTCTCTGTCAAACCCTCCTGTCTAGCATATTTCTTCACTGAGTTTAGGCTTTCCAAAAATAGAAAATAAAAAAAAGCCAGAGAAGGAATGGGGGAGCCTGTCTAAACTTCTGATTGGTCCTGGATCATAAACACCCTCTAAGACAAGGAAACACAAAAGCCCAGCTACCATCTTAGGACAGGGGTGGGTAAAATTCCACAAGAACAAAAAACACATTAACATCTTAATAAATTACCCTATCACATGGGTGACTGATCACGTTGAAGAGGAAAATAGGCCAAGATCTGTAATCATTCTCTCAGTTTGTAAATCAGATGGAAAAATAATACCATGCAAATTAGCACTAGCTCCAAGGACTTGAAAGGATTTAATCTGTAGGTGAGCCACAAGAAATTTGCCTGTGAACCAAGAAAATACGTGCCCCAGCCTAACCCCCTACTGCAACCCCCTACATTCAGGTCCCCCTACATTCAGGTCCTTGTGTCCCTTCTATGTCCATTTTGTCTGCCTATGTGATAGGCAGTAAGGCGACGTTCAAACACTTTTAAAAATAAATATTCTGGTAAACCTTTGATTATTAGAGGACCCAGGGTGTGGATTTTTAAGGCTCCTAACTCTGAGTACTGCCTTTTGACCACATTTGTGGAAAATGGTAGAGGAGAGAGAGGACACATAGCCATCCAGTGTCAGTGTCATCTGCTAACAGTGTGTGTGTGTAGTGTGTGTGTGTGTGTGTGTGTGTGTGTGTGAAACATATATTTGTTTATCTCAGGACTGCACAGTTAGAGGATGAAAAGAACAAAATTTTTGACATTTAAATGGATCAATATTGCATCTTTTTGCAAGTAACGCGTGTTAGTATTTTATCAATATGCTTGTTGGGTTGGTATAAGTCTGACAGCTAAATGACTGCTGACTCACACTTGTTTTTTTAAACAATTAAATAACGTTTTTAATTTTTGCTGGGCACAAGATCTAGGAGTGTGGGAGGCCCTGAGGGACGCTTTTATGCTGTCCATGGAAAATATTACATTGCACAGAGTCCAGACTCCATCACAGCAATTTCCAGGTCATCATCAGAGGATTAAGTGCTTTATTTGCCCGTGATTCTATGGCTCTGGCCCAGGGTTTCTCAGTCTCAGCACCACTAACAATTTGGGCCAGATCATTTTCTACTGTGCTGGGCTCTCCTGTGTATTGTAGGATATTCAGCAGCATCCCTTAGCGCTCCTCTCACCAACTATGACTCAAAAATGTCTCTAAATATTGCCACCCCTGAGGGATGAAATTGTTGAGAACCTCTGGTCTATGGGAAAAAAATAGTCTGCAGCTATGAGACCCCTGCTTTATGAATCATCACATCATGATGAGGTTGAAGGGCTCCTCAGTCCACTGTCAATATTTAATGTTTCCCCAAATCTGTTGTGTGCGACACTGAATCCAGTGGATGTCGACATGTTGCTATGTAAAGGAAGAGTTTAAGAGATGCTTTCTGAACAGGAGGCCTGACTGCAGGACTTCTCAGAGCCTTTACTGTCTTTATGTAACTGTGACTCTCCCAGAGGGGCTACAGTTTGCAGCTCTTCCCAAATTTATTTGTGTGAAGCCAGTGGTGTTTGTTAGCATTTTGGTGCTTAGCTCTATGACCAGGACTGGAATCTGGGAAACTTGGCCCAGCTACAAGGTGTCTGCCAGTTCCCTGACTTGACTCTGGGGATCTCTTAGACAAGGGATAGTTCTTGTATTCTTCTCCGTGGTGGCCTATTCACATCCTGGATGTTGGGTCTAAAGTTGCTGTGAAGGTAGAGACACAGGTTTCTCACTGAGGTCATAGTCCTAGCTCCTGGAATGTCCCTCCTGGCTTGCCATAGCTCATTCTTTTAGACCATCCAAAATTGACAAGATCTAAGCAAATGAGCAAGTCTAGCCACTTTGATAAAACCATGAAAAAAAATCACATTTCGGGTCAGGACTTAAGGTTTCTATTTTATCTCAGATTTATGTGTCAGTTAAACAAGTCACTTTATCCCCAAGTCCCCAACTACACACAGAGCTAACGTCTTCTGTGATACCCTCCACCAAGTGTCTGAAAGGTGTCTACGTGATGATCTCCCTATCTGGATTGAGGCTCCTGGCTGCATTTATGGGCCTATAGATCTCTCTCCCTGGGGAGGAGCCTCTGCTCAGAGCCTCAGTGTGAGGAGCCCGAGGGGGCTGAATGGACCATCGCGTGAAAGGCATAGAGAGTGGTGGTGAACAGCTTGACCTCAGAAGCCAATTGGCCAGATTCAAATCACTGCTCTGCTACTGCCACTCACCAGCCAGGTGGCCTAGCTCAAGACAGTTTCCTAACTCGTGTCAGTCTCCTCCTCTGTAAAATAAGGCTAGCAGTGGACCTGGCTCATTGGGTTGTCGTGACGAGTAATGAGCCGATGCGTGTGAAGTGCTTCAGGAGAGGTGCCGACACAGAGCAAGAGCTCCATAATGTTGACCGTTATTATATGTGTGAGGGAGCGTGGAGGGGAAAGCAAAGAGCACCGGAGACAGGTGTGAGGAGGGGGGTCGAGAGAGCCAGGCGGGAACGGGGCAGCAGCACAAATGTGGATCCGGCTGACCACCTAGTTGCTGCCTGTCGCTGGGCTTTCGTGTTAATATCAGAGCTTGGTTCATTGGCCAGCTGGATCCATTTAAAGGATTCAGTATGCAGCCAAGTTTCAGAATTTGGGATGCGATAGAGAAGGAGTAATCTCTCTCCAACCTATTAGTTGTCACTTCCCCCAGTGACAGCTCCTAGGTGTGGGAAAGGAGATTCCTTAGGGGGCGTCCAACTTCCCTTGGCCTCAAGGGCCCAGAGATAAACAGATGAGGACGCAGAGGAACAGAAAGGGATGAAATAGAAAAGATTTGAACCCATGGGAAGGAGTGGTGGGGAGACATCAGTCAGCATTCTGTGGCTTGTTTATGATGAACCGCAGGATTTTGATGTGAGGCAACCAGTCTGCTGAAGGTGCCTTCGGGGGAGTGTTGGTCGTTCTACATAATTCTGTGGTGAGCACATGCAGCCAGCAGGAACTTAATGCCTGGATCTCAGAAATAAAGTCCATTCGGATGGTGAACAGAAAAACCGTTTCCAAAAGTCCACGCCCTTCCTGGCCTCAGTCCCTTCCGCTCAATGCTGTTGTTCTGACGTTCTCATACTCACGTACTGGCTCAGAGAATCAAGAAGGTCCATTAGATAAAACCCCTGACTTCCCTAAAATAATGCGCCTGCAAGTGACATACTGGGCGCTAAATGAGTATTTCTGGGTTGTGAATTGCACAATTGCCTGTCAGAGGCAGATTTACCGTGAAGCCCACGAAGCTTCAGCCCAGGGTCCCTGACGTCCCCTGTGGGTGCTGGGAGCTGTACACTGAGGAAGAAAGCTAGCTGGGCGTGGGGGCCAGGTCGCAATCGAGACATAGTTCTACGTAAGTATGAAATATCAGAGGAAAGGGATCTAAATCTTCAAGGACTAGTAATTTGTTGGTATCTTTTCTCACTCTAAATAAATAGTCTTTCTCATGCCTAACTTTGTATTCATAATGTTGTACTCCTTTTCTTAAAAATGGTCCCCCAAATTGTTTAAGCATCAGGTCCCACTAAACCTGAATCCTTCTTGGTCACAGGAGAAATAGAACAATACAAAGGAGAGGATTTTTCCAAACTCATCACCACCATGATAAAAACAACTCTGAGAAAATGTTCCTTCTAAGGCCAATGTCAAGGAGGAGAATACTGAAATAGACATATGAATCAAACAGATGCACAGATTTCAATCGAAAGCAAAGTCCGCTACCGGCTCGCTGTAATGTTTTTGGAAATTCACAAAATGAGTAAGACCAACCTTATGAGTTCCTTTCTAACAGAGATAGGATTCTAGTACAATTCTCATGTTCAAGAGATTTTTTGTTTTATTTTTTTTTGGAGTCTGATGGAGTTTTTGCAGCAGGAAACTCATTCAGGCATCTAAGAATAAGTTGCTTATCGAGCATTTACTGTGTGCAGAGCACTTTGCCAAATACTGAAGAGGATGCAAAAGAAATCTAAGGCAGGTCTTTGCCCTCAAGGAACTTAGAGGTTGTTTGCGAAGAAACCACGTGACTCTGAAATCTTTCACTGTTGCTCTCTCTTCTGGTGCTGTGGCATAATGACCACTGAACTGAGTTCCCAACAGAGAGGATTTTGTCTGAGTGCCTGATGGCCCCATTCCCACCTCCCTCCCACTGTTCAGGATCTTGAGTGCAGATGGCCAGGGCTCCATGAACCTCCACAGATCATCCAACCTAACCCAGGTGACGGAGCAGGGGGGAGCCCCATCATACCACTCCATCTGGTACAGTGCCTCCTAGAATTGCTCAGGAATGAACAACTCCAGGAAATGAGCAGGGGTTCAAGCAATTAGAAAATAATTAATGGATTATCACCAAATTCCTCTCCAGGGGACCTCAGTGTGAGCTTTTAAAGCAGAGAGAATGTCATGTCTCATAACAGTTTTTCTCATACCAGTGAATTGAGCAAAGTATAAATTCTGTGGCATGCAATTTAAATAGCTATGCTTGAGAGGGCTTGGCATCATTGCTTTTGGAAGGGAACTTCTGTCCAGATGCCAAAATGAGACTAGTTATTTCACCAGAAAGGACAGAAGTTATTTCCCAAGATCAGTTCAGTCCATCCTGACTCAGGAGAACTGGGAAATTTAAGAGATGACGCAGTTAGAAAGAAGGAAGGATAATAGGTAGGATTTATGGAAATTTTAATATTATAGCAAACATAGGATATACAAAAAGCAAATCAACTTCTCTTGAGTAAACCTTGATTCACATTAACTGTCTTTCCAGAAGAATGCAGAGGGTAGTTCTTATAGAGCCGCACATCCACTGTGTGTGAGATAAGGGGCACATTCATTCATTCAACAAATATTTATTGAGTATCTGTTACATGCGAAACGCTAAGGGTCTGGTATTAAGCAAAAACAGACAAAAACTCTATCCTTGTAGTGCTTGGGATGGATAAACACATACAAATGTGGAGTTGTAAGTGTAACCTGTATGAAGGTGAATACATAGTGCAATGGAAGACAGAAACAGGCACATGGGACCTGTCCAGGGGCCAATGCAGGCTTCCAAGGAAGTGAGGTGGACAGATGAGAAGAATTTAAGCAGGCAAAGAGGGGATGAAAGAGTGCCCCAGACAGAGGAAGCAGCATGTTCCCAGCCCCTGCGGTGGGATGGAGCATTACCCTTATGGGTGCAGTGGAGGAGCATGAGTTTAGACCAGTGCTGTCCAACAGAGCTTTCCACAGTGCTGGCGATGTTCAATATTCTGTGCTGTCCAAAAGGGTGGCTACTAGTTGTGTGTGGCTACTTAGCTGTTGAAATGTGACTGAGGAACCAAATGTTTAATTTTGTTAGTTTATTTAAATTTATTAATTATACTAGCCACATGTGGCTAGTATCTATCGCATTGGCCAGTACAGGCCTTGTAAGCGATGTTCAAGAAGCTTATTGAACAGCAATTGAGAAACATTGAATGCTTCTGGGCAGGAGGCTGACCAGATTAGATTTGCATTTTGGAAAACAATCCTTTTGGATTCAGTTTGGGAAAATGATTAAAGGGAGTCAGAATGAAGTATCCAGTTAGGAGGCTATGGAAAAAGTCCAAGTGACTTAGACTAGGGGGATGGTGGCAGAGTTGAGAGGGGTGGGCAGATTCAAAAGCTATTTAAGAGGTAACATCTACATGATTTGGTGATAGAGTAGACACCATGAGGAGGGAGAGAGAAATTTCTAGGATGACACCTGGGGTTCTAGCTCACTCAACCAGGTGGATAGTGGTATATATCAACAGTGTTGCTTCTCTCCCCAGCTCTGCACCCATCCTCCAGCTTCTGTATGTTTTGCTGCTAGCGGCTGAGACACTGACCTCACCCTTAGGAAAAGCCAGAAGTACCTGGGAGTTTTTTTTACTCTTTGCATTAGATAGAAAAATGACCCCCCCCCCCGAAAAGATACCCATGTCAAATCTTTGGAACCTCAAGGGTGACCTTATTTGGAATAAGGATCTTTGCAGATGTGATCAAGTTAAGGATCTTGAGATGAGGAGATAATCCTGTATTATCCAGGTGGGCCCTAAGTGTGTCACGAGTGTCCTTAGGTAGAAGAGGAGAAGGCAGACATGTGACCACAGAGGCAAAGGTTGGAGTGATGGAGCCACAAGCCGAGGAATGCCTGGAGCCACCAAAAGCTGAAAGAAACAAGGAATGGATTCTCCCCTAGAGCCTTCAGAGGAAGTGAAGTCCTACCAATACCTTGGTTTTGGACTTCTGGCCTCCAGAAGTATGGGAGAATAAATTTCTGTTGTTTTAAGCCACCACGTTTGTGCTCATTTGTTATGGCAGCCTTAGTAAGCTAATACATGCCCCCAAAATCTCTTTCCCCGGGAAAAATCGTAGCCAGTGACTGACCAGAGCAAGAGTTCAAAAGCTCAGCTCCTTTGCCCCTCAATGCAGGATGAACTTTTAGGTGTAACAAGTTCCAGAGCTCCCCAAAGGATCAGACCAAGTCTGGGCCTTCACCTGGAATCACACTGCCTCCTCGCCACGTCCTGCTTCTCTCACTTTCTCCCCCGTTTCTCCAGGGAGCACTTTCATGATCAATTACCTGCTCCTAAGCCCAAAGCCCAGCGTCAGCTCCAGGGAGAACCTGACCTAAGACAGGCGGCCTTCAGTGAGCAGAAACCACCGCTGAGGCCCAGGTTTGGAGGGAAGAGCATGAGTTTGATTTGAAACATGTTGAATGTAGATGCTTTTAACACAGGGCTTGGCAAACTATGGCCTACAGACAAAATCTGGCCCACAATCACCTGTTCTTGTAAATAAAATTGCATTGGAACACAGCTTCATCCATTAATTTACGTATTGTCTAAGGCCCCTTTCATGCTACAGTGGGAGAGCTGAGTAGTTGAGACAGAGACCTTGTGGCTCACAAGGGCTAAAATATTTGCTATCTCATCCTTTATAGAAATAAGCAGCTGGCCATATGCATCTACAGCTCAAGGGGCTGGACGTACACATTTGTGAGTCCTCTACATACAAGTGGTAATTGAAGCTGTGGGTGTGGATGCAATCACGTCAGAAGTGAGGCTAGAGGGACAAATGGAGAGAGCCAGAACAGAGCTTTAGGAATTCCAGCATTTTATGGTGGATGGAGGAAGGCTGGAAAGGAGACAGAGACCAAGCTGCCAGAGATGTAGGAGCAAAACCAAGAGAGTCCCTTAAAATTCAAAAGACCAGAGAAACATCTTCCCTGCTGCCCATTTATTTTTGTGTCTGAGGACATTGAAAGTTTTTCTTTTCTTCTAGAGAATCAGCATTTAAAACCATCCACCAAAAGAAATGTGTTTGCTCTAGGACTTTCAAAATGATTTCGCATTAAATTATTTGGAAGTTAGTTTGGTGTAATGCAACTAAACATGTAGAGAGATATTCCTTATACCTATGCCAAACCCTGGTTGGGATGATCCAGTGATCTTCAGACTCATAGAGAGATGTCCAATCCTCACTAACCCTTTGGCTATTGACCCTCTCTGACCCTCCTGTACTGTCACCTCACTCCCATGGAGTTCCCTTATTTAGAAAGTTTTCTTTGTAGACAACTTGGAGGGAAGTGATCTGAGAAAGACCAGATTCATCTTGAATTACAAACCATCGAATCCTTGAAATATTCTGTAGCCCACTAATACCAAAAGTATACCCAAACCATAGCGTATGTTGGCACCAGTTGGGAGCTTCCAACTTCTCTCAGTAATCAGTGTAAGGACCTTTTGTGTGCAAGGGGCTGTGTTATGTTTTGGAAAGGGTGCAGAGATGAACGAGTCGTTGCCCCGTCCTCGACCTGTTAGAAGGAATGTGAAATGTGCCTACATCAGCTATGACGCAGAAATGGCAAGAGAAATAGAAGAAATGGGAGTTGTATGAACATTTGCGGGAGTGAGAGAGAAAGATCATATCCGGGTGTCGGACTGGAAAAGCTTCAAAGAGGAAGTTCCATGGGAGTTTGGCCCTGAAGGCTGGAAGGATCTCTGGAGATGAAAATGGGGAAGAAGGCATTCCAAGTGAAGAAACAGCTTGAGGCGGGGAGGAACGTCCCGCAGCATTAAACATAGAGCTTAGGTAGGAGGATAACGGGGGAAAAAGAGTGCAAGAGGCTATATTGGGACTGCTAGAATTAGGAGTTTGGACTAGATTTCATGGGCAGCAAGGACCTAGGGGAGGATCTTGCAGGAGGGAGACTGTGCCTTGTGGAGCTGTGCTTTATAGTTCATTTGGCAGTGATGGGGGCCTGGAGGGGGAGAGACTGAGGTGTGAATATCAGTTAAGAGGATATTCCAGGCCCCGGGTAAGAGGTGTGCCTGTTGAGTTGGCACAGGCAGCAGGAAGAAAAGGAAAAGTTAAGAGGTTGTGGAGCTGAAACTACAGGATTAAGAAATTAGTTGGAGGGGAGAGGTGTCAAAGATGTCTGCTCTTTGCAGCTGGGTAACCTTAGGAATGAACACTTGCTCCTTAGTTTGGGAGGAGAGCAAATGGAGGCCTCGACTTCCCCTTCTGATACTGCCCCACTTCTCCACTTCACCGGCCAGCAGAGAGTATTGTCATGTGTATATTTGTGTGGTCTGCTGCCAAAATTATTCCAAAAGGGCCTGCTCTCAGCCCACAAGGAACCTGTAAATATAATAGAGGCATCTATGGTCATCATAGGTTGATCCTATTCCTTCTAGTTCCTCTAGACAAGGACATTTAGGCACTGAGGAGGTTTTTCAGACCTGAAGCCATGTGGTCAGTGACTAGGAGCATGGGGACCCGCCCAAGCCTCTGAGAACCTTCCAAACCCTCCCTGAACCCTCTGAGTCACAGTGTCTCCCATCCTTGTCAGGTGCATTTGCAGCACCTGGCTAGTTAATACCACTCCCCAGTGGCTCTGCCCTCAGGATCCTAGAAGGGACCAGGGCACGGGTTGGCACCCTCCAGATGCTTTCAGCTCCCCACATCCCAGGAAGAGGATCCAGGCCCCCACTTAGCCCACCAGGGGCAGCTGAGGTGCCCCTCCTCCAGGCTTCCCACCCCTCCCCATGCCAGCAGATGCCCCCTCCCGTGTTCCAAGGCCGGATGTGCTTGAACATTCAAAGGATGGAAGACAACATTTCTCTCTAATGACTTGACTATCACTGACTACTGCTTAGTTTGCACACCGAGAGACTGCAGACAAGCTACAGCGGGATTCTGAGGTTCCTTGGATGATCCTTGACCGTGCAGACATGCCAAGGCATGCAAATGGTGGTGTCTAATGCAACAGTATGACATAGATGTCGTTCCCTTGCTTACGGCATATTCCAAGGGATTTTGCTCTGGCTTGCAAAGCTGGTTGTTTCTAGTCACCCACTACAACTGTGTTTTTGAAAACTTATTATCCATTTGGTCTCTAGTCTTTATAAACAGTAATAATAATAATAATGAAAAATAGCAACCATTCTTAGATGCCTGCTCTATGGTTGGATATTGCTACACTTAATTCTTATGACATACAATGAGATAGATGACAGTAGCCCCATTTTCCACAATAGGTAAACTGAGGCCCAGAGGGCTTAACCTACTCTTTTTTAAGGCCAGTCCTCAGTCTTCTCATTCGCAAGTTGGGGATAAGACTGTGTATCTCATGGGATGGTTGTAGGCTCACGTGAGATATTGTGTGTGTGGCAATGGCTCCTGGCCCAATCCTCAAGGTCATTCTGCTGGTAAGAGGCAGAACCAGGTCTTTATGACACCAATTCTGTGTCCTTCTCTCCTATTGCACTCCTGATTAATTCTTGCTCAATTCATGTGCTTATTAATGTCTGTGTTCTGATCACCTCATTCCAGCGGGGTAGAACTTTGTCATTGTCATCAGTGTCACCCAAAACACGCCTCATGTTTTGCTTTTGTGCTGTTTATTCCTTATTTGGGAGAGTCAAAGAAATGTTCCTGCTGGGGATGGAGGCTTTTGAGATGGTCCTTGAAGGAGTTCTTGGTGAAGACTCTATTACAATGGACTGAAGTTTGGAAGCATGCCAAGAAAAAGTATTTAGGGTGATTTAGAAATTAAAAATAACTCTAATTGGAAATAAAACAAGAGTTTAATTAGGCATTGAGTGATAATGAAGATTATTGAGAAAGGCACCTATCATGTTGCCTCACATATAAAATGAGATTAGGGGAGTGGTTTTGTTTGTTTATGAAGAAAAAAAGTCCCTAGTAATTGTGGACATGGGAAACAAATTTCAGAGTCCTGCTTGGAACCCATGGGGCAGATGAGGTTGCCGGGCTCTGTCCCACCATGGTGTGTGTGGGCTATGTAAAGTGGGAGCTGACATCCTCTCCCAAAACCAGGGCAAGTGTGGGACACATCAGGAGCAGGACTCACATCTTTCAAAGGGAAGCGATGGAAACCCAACCGAAACCAGCCAGAGGAAGGGGCCTGTTCCACTCAGATGACTGCCAAGTCCAAGCATGATGGCTGCATCCAGGTACTCAAACGATGTCACTGGGCAACCTCGCACCCACTGGCTCTGTCTCTCCTCTTTCAGTTCTGTCTTGCTCAGCGGTGGCAACATTAGGCAGGCTTTCTGGCCACCAGCAGCTCCTCATCACAGTCTCCTTATAGCTGAGAATCCCAGAAAAGGAGAATAGCTCTTCTCTGATAGCCTCTGAAAAGTCTTTAGAAATCCTCAGATTGGTATGGCTTGGGTCATTTGCAGGTGCCTGAATTAATCACTGGGGCCAAGGGGATGGTGTGTTCTGATCCAAAATTGTGGGTCACAGTCCACCCAAGTACAAGGAAAGCTTGTGTGCCAGGTCAGGGAGAGACGATTCAAATAACAAGAAGATGCAAGGCTGAAAAAAAGTGATGGAGAGAGATGTCAGATGGAGAGACAAACGGAGGAGTAAGGGAGAGATTTGCAAAGGCAACTTTCTGTGTTAGCTGTTTAATTGAACTGCAAAATTACAGAAATACATAAAGTAAAAAGTGAAAGTTGTTCATCACCCTCAAGGCTGACCATCATGAGAGTTTGGTGTATGTTCTTTTCATACACAACAAAGATGTGTTTGTGTGTTTACGTCTATATATGTATATGTATATGATATTTTTAACAAAAAAAATCAGATCCACTCTATACACTGTTCTGAAATTAGATATTCTTCTATGTCACTAGATATAGAGCCGTCTGTTAAATACCTCTATCAGAGATATTTGTGTTTTCTCCATTTTTATAATTATGAACACCACTGCAGTATAGTGAATATCTTTGAATGTATTTTCTTGCATAGTTGTGCAAATAATTCTATAGGATAAATTGAAGAAATGAAATTGCTGAGTCAAAGGGTAAACTCATTATAAATTTCGAAATGGAAAATTGCCCTCTAGAAAGATGTGCCAATTACACTGTCATCAATAATGCAAGCGAGCATTAAAATATAGCTACTTGATAAGCCTGTTTAAAACTTTTTAAGGTTTCAATTTTAAAAGGATTTTTGTAATCGTAAAATTCATGTAGATAACTACACAAGTTGGACTATATAAGAAAACTCTTATAAGAGCAATAAAGAGGAATTAGCCCTACCAGCTGTCAGAGTGTTTTATAAAGCTAAAAAAGTTCAAACACTACCCTATGGAGTATGGCTAAACAGAATAAGCAACAGAATGGATAGCCCAGAAATAGACCCAAATATAAATGGAAATTCATTGTACAATAAAGATGACATTCCAAATCAGTGAGATTAAAAAAATGGATCGTTTAATAGATGATTTTTAGAGAACTGGCTAGCCATCTGGGGAGGAAAAAAAAAGGTGCATTCATACCGAACACCTTGTACTAAGTAAATTCTAGACTTTCAGATATTTAAATGGAAAAAATAAAACCACAAAATGTTAGAGGAAACCATGGTTTGGTTTGGAAGCCTTATAATTTCAAAGTGAGACTGGGCTTTCTAAGTATACATAGAAGTCAGAGCCATGACTAAGAGGACTGATCGTTTCAATCTTATAAAAATGAACATTTTTGCATGAAAAAAAATCACCCATAAGTAAAGTCAAAAGATGAATGAAATATTATGGGAAAAATATTTGCAAATCACATCAGAGAAAAAAAGCTAATTTTCTAAATGTATGAAATCAATAAGAAAAAGACTAACAACTCTGTACAAACATGGGCAAAGGAAGTGACTCTTGAGCTCATGAAAAGATGCTCAGTTTCACTCATAACAAGACAGAGATGCAAATTTAAAATACATTGAAATACCGTTTTTCACCTATTAGATTGACAAAGATTAAAAAGTGTAATAACACTGTTGGCAAAGCTTCGTGAAAATAGTCTCATCAGTGCGGGGGGGGCGAGAGGGCAGTTTGCCAATATCTATAACAATTACGAATATTCCTACCCTTTGAGTCATCAATAACATTACTTCTAGGAATTTATTATACATATATACTTCCGCCCATGGGAAACATCATGTGTACAGGTTAAACGTCACAACATTGCTTAGCATAACAAAAGATTTCAAACAACCTAGATTTTTAGGGGAGATTAGATTAATTCTGTGACTTTCATATACTGGAATACCACACAGCCTTAAAAAAGGATAAGGCACATTCTATGTGCTGAATTGGAAACATCGCCAAAAACTTTTGGCAAGAGTATAAAGCAAGTTTCAGGATGGTGTATATTTTATATTACCATACCTAAAAAAATAAAGGTGGAAAAAGACAATGAAAAAAAAACTGGCAACATTAGTTGCCTCTGAAGAGGGTAAGAAGAATTTTGAGATTTAAAATTTGGAATCATGTAAATATTTCCTATTCAAAAGTAAATAAAATTAAACATGTTAATATGCTTTGCTTTTCTTCTAAAAGAGGTGCTGTTCCTTTCAGGAAACGATTTCCTAGGAAAACCCCAGTATTGCAGGGTAAAGAGCGATGTGGTTTTTACTCCTCCCCTCAAGGTCACGAGATTCGTAACAGAGGTTTTATGTTTTTTGATGTAAGCAACACTCATCAATACTTTGTGCTTTATTTTTGTGAGATCTACTTTTTCTCTTCCTTTAAAAGTAAGACTAGCTTAAAAACCAGCATCATCTTGGCTGGTATTGTGCGTAGCGCTCTCTCTCTGTATGTGTGTATTTATTTATTTATTTATATAAAATGTAATGATATTTACTGTTGCCATATTGAGCTGCTTTTCTACGAGTCTACTTTCTTTTTTTCGCTTAAGTATAACAAACAGGGTAAAAAGCAGGTAAATTCTCTCTGTGTTCACCATTTTTTTATTTGCAAGCACACAACCATAATCAGAGCACAGGCCAGTGGTGTGTTGCAAAACCAGCTCTCCTCTTTGGGGAAAAAAAAAGCCCTGATTTGTACCATTTGCCAATTTCCATGGTGTAAATTCCCCCGACCATGGCCAACATCAAGCTACTTGTCCAAGCCTGCTCCAGCAAACCCTCGCTGGTTGTTCCCCAGGAACAAAGGGCACACAAGCAAAGTTTCTGACAAGAAACAAACTACTCTTGACAGCTCTACCTTAACCATCAAAAAAAAAAACCTCACAAGAAGGATACCGTGACACCCTTTCTTCCCTCTCCTCACCTTCTCCTCAAGTTGTAACGCTGGCTCTGGCAAAGGCAGAATAGCAAACCAGAGAGCCATGTGTCCCCACCAAACAGAAAATGTGAAGGTTTCAAAGAGCAATTTGTCCTCATCCAGAAGTTACACTCAATTTGCCACATTTGAGTTGTTGTTGTTTTTTGCTGAGGAAGGTTCACCCTGAACTAACATCCACTGTCAATCTTCCTCTTTTTGTATGTGGGTCGCCACCACAGCATGACCACTGACAGACGAGTGGTGTAGGGCCACGCCCAGGAACCAAACCCAGGTCACTGAAGGGGAGTGTACTGAACTGCCACATTTGGGTTTTGTTTTTTTTTTGTTTTTGGTGAGGATGATTAGCTCTGAGCTAACATCTGTTGCCAATCCTCCTCTTTTTGCTGAGGAAGATTGGCCCTGGGCTAACATCTGTGTCCATCCTCCTCCACTTTATATGTGGGATGCTGCCACAGCATGGCTTCATAAGCAGTGAGCAGGTCCATGCCTGGGATCCAAACCTGCAAACCCTGGGCCGCCAAAACAGAGTGCACGAATCCAACCACTATGCCACTGGGCTGGCCCCCTGCCACATTTGTTTTTTGATTTAGGTACTGTATCCCCACCTGTTGTGATAGCTGGACTCCATCAGCTATCAGCTCCCCTTGAGAAAACTCCACCTCGTCCCCACCCCTCCTCCCAAAACCCAGCACAGCCAGAATAATTGTTTCCCTTTCTCCTCACTTATTTTCTGTACTCCTCTAGTGCAGAGGGACTAACTTAGCTTAGGACTTTGCAGTCTTTCCACCAGACTGCCAAGAGAGTTCATAGCTTTAGCCTTAAAGTAGCCCTGGGAGCTAAAGCCTGGCTCGACTATTTTTTAAAATAAAAATAAACGTTAAAAGGAAAAGCTGGCGGGAGGCCTACAGACCTGGTCAACAATTTGCCCTTTCCCTTGGTTTTCATAAAATGCTAGATCTGAAGCAATTTAACATGTGTCACTTTAAATAATTATACCAGTAGTTCAAATCTTCCCCCACCCCAAGCTGGAGGGCTGCCGAGGGCTTTCTCTTGGGAGAAAAGTCCCAGCCACCTTTCTCTCTGCTGCTCTTGGAGACCAAAGTCCTCAAATAATAGTGTTCCCTTGCCATGTCACCTCTGTGCAAGTACTTCCCCAGAGCTAGGTGTGGGGTATCTTAATATTACCCTACACTGACCCCCATCATGGCTGCATTTGCTTTAATGCATCGAGCTCAGAACACAAACTGGCTGCTACTTTGTTGTTGTTGATGTTGTTTTTCCAGCTTTATTGGGGTATAATTGACAAATAAAAGCTGTATATACTTAAGATGTACAACTAATATTTTGATACACATATACACTGGGCAATAATCACCATAATCAAGCTAATTAATTTAGCCATCACCTCACATAGTTACCATTTGTGTGTGTGTGTGTGTGTGTGTGTGTGTGTGTGTGTGTGTAGTAGGAACACTTAAGATCTACTCTCTTAGCAGATTTTAGGTATGCGATACAGTATCAACTATACTGACATTACTATATATTAGATCTCCAGAACATATTCATCCTGCATAACTGACAGTTTCTATCCTTTGACTGACATCTCCCCATTTCCCCTCTCTCCAGCCCCTGACAACCACCATTCTACTCTGCTTGTGTGAGTTTAACTATTTTAGATTCCACATATAAGTGAGATCTTGCAGTATTTGTCTTTCTATGTCTGTCTTATTTCACTTAGCATAATGTCCTCCAGGTTCATTCAGCTTGTTGCAAATGGCAGGATTTCCTTCTTTTTTAAAGCTGAATAATATTCCGTTGTGTATATATACCATATTTTCTTCATCCGTTTATCCTTTGACAGACATTTAGGCTGTTTCTGTTTCTTGGCTATGTGAATAACGCTGCAGTGAACATGGGAGTGCAGATATCTCTTCAAGATCTCAGTTTCATTTCCTTTGGATATATACTTAGCCCACACAGGATATTTTTAAATTTAAGTCAACCTGTTTTAAAAAGGAGATTACACATTCTGATCAAAATCTGGATTTTTAGCTTCTCTTGAAAACTCAGAATAAATGATTTCCCAGGAAAATGTAAGTTTCACAAGCACAAAGACTTTATTTTTACACAGCCCTTGCTTCAGAATATAGATCAGTGTCTAGCAGTCAACAAATGTCTGATGAATGAATGAATGAATGAACGAGCAATGACAGGACATGACTACTGTTAGCTGAAACTTCCTAGCAGCTGTCCATCCCCCGTTAGATGGAGAGTGTACTCTCCAGTTCCACACACCCTCCACCACCCTTATTGCCTTTAGTCTGAATTCTTCGTTCATTTATGCTGCCTGCCTGGTTTCTTTAGGCATTGAAATTCATGGTCCCTCTCATCATGATAGTTCTACAGCTTTTTGATCTGCTGAGTGACCCTGGAGAACTCAGAAATATTAGTACCATCCTAAAGCTGATTAAACTCTTTAATGAGAAAATAAAACTCTAAAACTTATATGACTAGTTTTCTAGATTTAAGGAAAAATATTACTTAAGGTAAATTTTTTAAATAAATAAAAACCTATGCTTAACATAAGAGCATTTTAGCTTTTTAGCCTCTCTATAAACAGAATCTGTATTGGTTTGTTTGGTGTTTGTTTTTGTTTTTTTTTTTTTTTTTTTTTTTGGTGAGGAAGATTAGCCCTGAGCTAACATCCATTGCCAACCCTCTTCTTTTTGCTGAGGAAGGTTGGCCCTGGGCTAACATCCATGCTTATCTTCTTCTACTTTATATGTGGGACACCTGCCACAGCATGACTTGATAAGTGGTGCATAGGTCCATGGCCAAGATCAGAACCTGCGAACCCTGGGCCCCCGAAGCAGAGCACTCAAACTTAACCACTACTCCACTGGGCCGGACCCCCAGAATCTGTGTTAGTTTTTTACTACTGTGTAACAAATTACCACAAACTTAGAGATGTAAAACAGCAACCAGTGTGTCCTATAGGTCAGAAGTCTGGCTTGGTGTGACTCATTCTCTGCTACGGTCTCACAAGACTGAAATCAATGTGTCAGCTGGCAGGGCTGCATTCTCCTTGGAACTCAGGGGTCCACTTTCAAGCTCCCTTCTGTTATTGATAGAATTCAGTTCCTTGTAGTTGTAGAACAGAGGTCCCCATTTCCTTGCTGGCTGTCAGGCAGGAGCCACTCTCAGCAACTTTTGGCAGCAATCTGATCTTTGCACGTGGCACCCTCCGTCTTCAAAGCCAGCAGTGGTACCTCAAATCCTTATAATGCTTTGAATCTTTCTGACTTTCCTTCTGCTACCAGCCAGAGAAAACTGTCCACTTCTAAGGGTCATATGATTAAATCAGGCGCAGCTAGTTAATCTCCCCATCTCAGGTCGCCTGAGCCGTGCTACATAACAGAATCATGGGAGCAGTAGTTCATCATATTCACAGGTTCTAGGGATGAGGGCACAGAATCTTGAGGCCAATTATAGAATTCCACCAACCACAAAAATCTCTCATATTTTCCCAGACATATGTGATGTGGTTCCCCCCAAATTATTCATTCTTTGGCTGCATTAATAGAAATAAAACATCTAGAATAGGAGTGGAAATTATCCTGTTCTCCTCTGCACCAGGCAGTCCACGTTGGGGTACTGCATTTCATTCTGGATGTCAGAAACAAGAGGGAAATGTGTAAGCATAACCAAGATCACAAATGGATTCACACCTGTGGCCTGTGAAGGGTGGGGGAGGGAATGCAGAAACTTAACCTGAAGATGGGAACATGCTGAGGTCATATGACAGCCATCTTCAAATATTTAAAAGGCTATAATGTAAGAAAAGAATTTGTTCTGCGTGACTCCGGGCTATAAAGTCAAGACTCCTTGATGGAAGCTCTAGAAAGATTTTGGCTCAGTATCGGAAAGTGCTTTCTAACAGAGCAGGTCTGGTTGATTGAGCTGCTCTGGGAACGGTGCATCCCCTTTGTTGGAGCTAGTCAAGGAAAATAGGCAACTCCTTGCTAGGAATGTTATGAGGGGAACAGGAGGTTGGGTTAAATGCTCTTTCAGATCTCTTCCAGCCTGAGCTCATTCCCCAATAGTCTTGGCTTCCTTCACAGTTGCTTCTTTGGTCCAGACCTGCTGTTTGTATCTCCTCTACGTGGTATGCATGTCCTTGCTCTCAATCGTGATGTTGAGTGTTGCGGTTTGGAATTCGGCTCCACCAAGTCTTTCTTTCCAGTTGGCTATTTTCAGAAGCAAGGCTTGAGTAACATAAAATATGAAGTGACAGGCTGAAAGAGAGGAAGAAATGGTTGTCCCAGGAAGCATCAGATTAAGCAAATGCACAGGTATAGAGCCAATGGAGCTATTTCTCTAGGAATGATCATGGGGATAAGAATCTGGAAGGAAGAGCTAAGACCAGAGAACAAACAGAAGGAGAAAGCATAGGCAGGATATAGGTTCCATCAAATTAGGTCCAAGGACAGCACAGGGTCCTAGACACCAAGGGGAACAGAACACAAGGAACAAGATTAATGAAACAGACACATGGTTAGAAAGTCAGTGGAAATTTAAGGACCTGGTCTTGGTAAGATGGCAAAACTTCAAGTGTCTGAACCTATCCAAGCAGAGTCCTGGGTGGGAAGGCAACTGGCAGAAGATCAAAGAGGCAATGAGTTCAAACATCCAGAAAGAAAGTGGTGGTGGAAATTCAAAGGGGTGCAGAGTAAATATGCAACATCAAATGCAAGAACCTGATCCCCAAAGGCTCGGGAAACCTGCACCAGACATCAACAAGATAGAAAGCCAGTCATTGAAACATGGCTCCTAAGGATCCGAAATCCAGCTCTTGAAAGGCTGAGTCATGGGGTCAGCGTGTGCCCAATAAAAAGTCTAATTTGATGCTGAAATATTGAAACCCAATAAATCCCTCTGTGTAGTGTTTCGCAGAGTGACTATTGCACTAAGAAGATGGAGCTGAGATGATCTGGCAAGTGCTGTGTGGTACACCAGCCAGGAAGAGTCGAGGCAAGAAGTAGCTGGGACCTAGGTTCCCAGATTACCAGGGTAAACTGTCCCTGACAGCTCAAAGGCCTAATAGAACCAGCATTTGTCGCTGCCTCTTCTCAGGTTCTTGAACAATTAGGGAAATTACCATCATAAATGTAAAAGATAATGACAGGCTCCTTCTTTGTTTCCATGACTTTCTTTTCCAGTTTGTGAATTACTTGTACAGGTAGAGAAAATATAATGGGTGTTTCACAGACAATTATCGGTTTCTTTGTCAACATCTCTCTGCTTCATTTTCCTCTCCCTTGGTTAAGGAAGTGCTCTGCCACGGAGTTCAAAAAAGTAACTAGAAACTCTCTCTTTTAACTGGTGAAGAGTAGCTCACTGTCTGAAAACCAAACTACCTTTTTAGGGAGAAATATCTTCACCTATTTCTGAATTTTGGAGGTGAGGCCTTTGGGAGGCAATTAGGTTTAGATGAGGTCATGAGGGTGGGGCCCCCATGATGGGATTAGTGCTCTTGTAAGAAGAGACACCAGAGCTTCCTCTCTCTCCACGTGAGGACGCAGTGAGAGGCAGCCTTCTGCAAGCTAGGAAGAGGGCCCTCACCAAGAACCAAATCTGTCAGCACCTTGATCTTGGACTTCCCAGCCTCCAGAACTGTGAAAAATAAATATCTGTTGTTTAAGCCACACAGTCTGTAGTATTTTGTTATGGCAGCCAGAGCAGACTAATATACATATACTGCTGGCAGATACTTATCTTAGCCCCCAGAGAAGCTTATCAAAGAAAAGATGACAGTAGGTAGCCCTGCCTGACAGAGACAAGTCTAATCAAATTCTGTAGGTGGACGGAAATGTGCTCAGATATGAAGTCCCAGCTGTGTACAGATGCCTTGCAGTCCCACCACTGCCCTCGCCTAACTCCTTGGCCTGTCTAGAGAAAAGTCTTGTGGAGTGAACCATACTGGTGATTAGCAGGAAAGATTGTGGGTGAGCAAGTATTACGGACTGAATTTTGTCCCCCCAGGATTCACATGTTGAACTCCTAACCCCCAGTGTGACTGTACTGGGACATACAGCCTTTAGGAGGGAATTAAGGTTAAATGAGGTCATAGGGTGGTCCCTAATCCAATAGGGCTGGTGTCCTTATACGAAGAGGAAGAGACACCAGGGATGCGTGCACATGAAGAAAAGGACATGTGTGGAAACAGCAAGAAAGAAGGCGGCTGTCTGCAAGCCAAGGAGAGGGCCCGCAGGAGAAACCAAACCTGCCGACGCCTGTTCTCCAACTTCCAGCCTCCAGAACTGTGAGAAAATAAGCGTCTGTTGTTTAAGCCACCCAGTCTGTGGTATTTTGTTCTGGCAGCTCCCACCAACTAAGATAGGGGTCAGGGTCCTTTATCCATGAGCACTGTGGACACACAAAAGCTTTTAAAACGCTCCAAGACCTGAACAAAGAAAATGTATGGGCTCGAAAATGAAAACTCCAAAATCAAAATGAATTAATATATAATTAAATGTTTACAAAACAATGAGTGAGTGTTGACAGTTATTTCCTAGATAATTTATTCTTAACAGAATTCAAAATGATAAAAGAAAAACTTTTAAAAATTATAGAAAAAAATAAACATTGAATGTGGGGTGGATTTTAATATGTTTGACATGATAGGAGGTAAGGGTCTCCAAAAGTAGGGGTGCCCAGAGGCTACCAGGGGCCCAGAGAGGGCCAAAATCTGCTTCACATCAGTTTATAAAACTGAGCCTCTTCCTCAAGACAACTGATTTTCATCCAGGACAGGAAACTCCCCCAAAAGGCCAGCCAGATTATTTTACTCTATCCACACAAGGGTAAGGTGAGTGACAGCTGACCTACTCGGATCTACATTGCTTCAGATCAGTGACCCAGCTTGGTATTCAGCACTTACCAAACTCCTCCACTAGGGGCAGTGCAGAGTAAAAACACCTTCTACTCTGGAGGGTCCTGACTCTTGGAGATGAAGTCTGAGGTGACCAAGTGAAATTTTCTTTGAAAATTAGGGTTTTATCTTAGAGTATCTCATTTTCTTCCCCATAATATGTCTATGCTTATTTTAATATAAAAGTAGTTTTTAAAACTATTTACTGTTG
This sequence comes from Diceros bicornis minor, assembly GCF_020826845.1. NCBI lineage: Eukaryota > Metazoa > Chordata > Mammalia > Perissodactyla > Rhinocerotidae > Diceros > Diceros bicornis. The sequence goes on along the minus strand of NC_080757.1, from coordinate 50,114,878 downwards.
AGAAAATTTGACATTCCCAGAAGATTGGCCATGTTTGTTTTACTGTTCATCCCATCACAGACCTCAGGGGTGTGGTATCACAGTCTGAGAAATATGGATGTATAGGAACACCCAAACCCTGCCCCCCATAATTCCACCTAACCCCCACAATCACCTTTACCTAGCCAGATGACATCATGCTATTTGCCTTGCCTGCCAATCAGAAGGCCTCCATCTTTTTATTCAACCATACATTTATTCAGCCTTCCTCTCTAATCCCCAAATATACCCATCCCTGGCCTACCTCCCATGGTGCTCATATTGTCCCCAATCCAGCAGTGCCCTCCACATCTCCCCTTCAATCCGAATACCACCCATTTAATAGGGTCCAGTTGAAGTCCACCTTCTTCCACTGTAGTCATCCTCTGACTACTTCATCATAGAATCATCTTTCCTGTCTCCAAAATGTTAAGGTATTTTAGTCTGAACCACATGTCTAGCATGATACAAGCAATTTCCCACAGTCAGTGCTGATGAGGTTCACAGGACCAGGCGGGATGGATTGACTTGCTCCCAGAGGGGCTGGGTAAACCATCTCTGGCGGGCTGCAGGGGGAAGTATTAAAGGGTTCGCTCTGACTCCTGATAGACAGAATAATAATTTGCAATTTACAACTGCCTCCTATTTTGCTCTGATTATTTCGTAGACATACAACTTGTCTCCCAAACTAGACTCTAAGCCTCTATATGGCATTAGCCATGTTCTTTACTTTTTTCTTTTTATCCTGGCAGAAAAGGCTCCCGAGCAGGACAAGTAGTAAGTGGCTAATTAATTCTTCTTTTCCTCTGTGACGTAGTGATGCATCTAACTCAGCTTCCGGCTCTGCTTAAGGAACCTCACCCTCTGTTCTTTTTGTTCTCGCCAATTACCATCTCTCCCCTAACTCCTAATTCCTTAGGTCAGAAAATATTGGGAAATATAAGATACAGACTTTTTCATGGGAAAGTGCACAAAGAGGCCCAGGATCACTCTCTGAGAACCCAGACTGTATGAGGTCCCTAATCTTACTCTCAACCATCTGCACTTGTCCTCCATGGGCTTTGTCACAGTTCGTAGTTAGGTGTTTGTGTATTGTGATGGTATTGTACAATTGTCTGCCTATTCTGCTCACCAGATTGTAAGCGCTCTGAGGGCAAGGAAGGACCGTGTGGCTGTTTTGCCCTGCATGGTATCCTAAGCACAGCATAAAGCCTGGTACATATAGGTGCTTAATACTCTTGTTGAATGAGTGAAAGAATGAATGGGGAGTCCAGATAAGGTGTTTCAGCAGGTTTTTGCATTCTTGTTCCTCCAACTTAAAAAAAGATCTCCTGGCTCTTTCAGACGACAAAAGGTGTACAAGGAGCAGCTGAACCTCACTTCTTTGGACCGCCCACTGCATCTCCAGTTAGAGGCTAGCTGGGTCCAGTTCCACCTGGGGATCAACCGCCACGGGCTATACTCCCGGTCCAGTCCTGTCGTCAGCAAACTCCTCCACGACATGAGTCATTTTCCCACCATCAGCGCTGGTGAGGTTCACAAGACCAGGCAGCATGGATTGACTTTCTCCCAGAGAGGCTGGGTAAACCAGCGCTGGCCAGGCTGCAGGGTGAAATATTAAACGGTTCACTCTGACTCCTGATAGACAGAATAAGAAGAAGAAACATATAGACATTGACGTTTTTCCCTTTGAAAGAGATCTTACAACCATTATCTTATCATAACCCCATAAGGGAGGCATAAGGAGGTGTTCTGTACCCTGAAAGAAAGGTGATGGCTACCATTTATCAAGTGCTTCTTATGAACCTGGCAACTCTCTCTTATACAATGATCTTATGACATGGACATTATCATTGCCATTTCACAGACGGGAAAACTGAGACTCAGACAGGTTAAGCAACTTGGCCAAGGACCCAGTGGTGGAGCTGGGATTCAAACACAGGCCTGCTCTCTCCAGGTCTGTGCTGTCAAGCACTGTGACAGTCTAAGTGACACCGCACATTATTAGCAGAGACAAAACTAGCATTGGTTTCCCAACCTGGTGCTGTTGGAGTGTCCATTGAAGGGCTAGAGAGCATGGGGCCTGGGTGGAGCAGGGTGGGAGACTGCAGCCGGTGGAGGCTCCGGGAGATCCCCTGTTGAGTGGTCAAGGGCCCCCATGTTGTTGGCTCTCCCAGGAGCACGGCTGGACGTCCTCACTGTCCTTCTCCTCCTCCGCAGATTACAGTCAGGACGAGAAAGCCTTGCTTGGGGCGTGTGACTGCAGCCAGAGTAAGTGGCCTGGCCTTGCCTCCATCCAGCCCTCCACCATCACAGCTGTGTGAACCCCAGGACATGGCAGCAACGTGAAGGACCCACTGTCCACTCCCTCAGGGGCCTGGTCAGGAGCTGAAGGAACAGCTCTCTGTCTAATCTCTGAGAACATTTCTCCCCACCTGCCCACACACAAGGAAAGGCATTTATGCGAGCTCTTGTGTAGGACCCTGCTGGTCAGCGTGTGGTCCTGGGGCCAGCATCATTGACATCATTGAGGAGCTTGTTGGAAATGCAGAATCTCAGTCCCCACTCTGATTTTCTCAATCAGAATCTGGATTTTAACAAAATCCTCAAGAAACTGGAGTCCATTTTCAAATGTAAGAAGCAATTGTACAGCACAGGAGTTCTCAACCCAGCGACACACTGGAGTCACCTGAAGAGCTTTAGTAAGTGCTGAGGCCTGGCCTCCACCCCAGAGGCGTCTGCTCCAATTGCACAGAGTGAGGCCCAGGCATTAGCATTTTTTAAACGCTCCAGGTGATTCTCATGCAGTGAAGGTTGAGCCCCACTGGGGTAAATGATTCACAGAATCAAAAAGACAGACATGAGATACAGCACAGTCCCCTCCCAAGGTGCTGTGAATTGGGCACAGTTGTGCCTGGACACTGTACTGGACCCAGATCTCAGAGTGGCCAAGTCAGGCCTGGACACTGAAGCCCCCAGGCCAGTCACCACTGACCAAGAGTGATGTCATCCATGTCCCTCAATATACTGAACACACATCAGAAACTTCTGTGTGTGTCATGACATGTTAAAGGTTTGAAAGACAAGGTCTGTAGGGCCCGAGGCTTCCCTTTTATTTAGTTTAACTCCTGTGATTTGCCATTTTATAGACCACAAAGGTGAATGAGGCATTGTCCCGACCCTCACGGAGTGTACAGCAGGGCCAGGACAGGGTGAGGTGAGTGACATGCCCGGGACACGACATGTCGGGGGCAGCACTCACCATCAGGGTCGTGTGGATGCACTCAGGTGCCTTGTCCACCAAGCCCCGTCCCAGCCCAGGTGTACAGTCAGAACTAGGAAGAGATGTAGATAAACAAACTAGTCTAATGCAAGATAACCGATGGCATAATCAGAATCTATATGGGTGCCATTGACACACAGAGGGGAAGAGGTCGGCCCTCCTTAGGGAAACATTCTTTGGGGTTTTCAGTGAGTGTCGATCTGAGAAAACCTGCGTTGTTTGCCCTTTCCCATAACAGCAGAAAAAGTATCATCTTGAGCCCCGGGACACACTCTCCATGGTCTGACACAATGGAATTTACCCTGCAGGCTTGGAGGGCAAATCCTAGTCTTTAGGGTCTTATTAAATAAGAGCAAAGAGAAGAAATCGACTGGTTTATTGAATGAACAAAAGGTCACAGCCCTGAGCTCAGGCCCAGAAACATGGTTAACTCCCCCTTCTCCCCCCCCAGTTGTGAAACCCAGTGGGGTCCACCTCAAGCTGGTTCTGCGGTTCTCGGACTTCGGGAAGGCCATGTTCAAACCCATGAGGTAAGTGACTGCCTTCCTCACCTCCACGCCCGGCTGTGGCAGCCCCTGGGGAGTTTTGACCAAAAATTAGTCAAAGTGGGTCTCAAATCTTCAAGCCAGTCATTTGGAGAGTCTTTTGGGCAATCTCTTTCTGATGACAATAATTAAAAACAGTAAAAGCTAGTCTTGATCAGGTCTTTGCCGGTATCTGTGCTACACACTTTACATGATTGTGTCTTTGGATCATCAGCGATCTTATGAACCAGGTACTGTGACAGTGTCCACTTTAAAGCTGAAGACGGAGTCCCAGAGAGGCCAGCTTGCCCCAGTCTCCCACTGCAAGCAGTGGAGCCAGGGTTCACACCCAGGCAGCTGGATTGTTAAATTCACACTCTACCTCTATAGCTGAGCTCCACTTTTTTCCAGGGCTAGGACCCTCTAAAAGTTTACAGATCTCTACATAATAATGCTTGTTTTGATTGAAAAACTAGACAATGAAGAAAGGCATTATGAAGTCAATGACACGTTTAAATTATTTTCTGTTTTCGTAACAACAGCAAATACATGCTTTTTAAAACTTTGTAGTACATATATGTGGGTGAAATAATTTGTATTCAGTCTACAGACAGAGCTTCATGTGCATATGGATTTCTGGCCCCTAAAGGGTGTGCAGCCCATGGGTTGGGGACTCCAAATGTTCCTCTTGAAGATGACATGCACAAGAGAAAATGGCCCAAGAGGGGTTCCCCTTAACCAAGTGATGCTTTCCGCCAGAATGCACTGTGTTCCAGTGGAGTCCAATTAGATTGACTTAGAGTCCAAACCTTTAGTCAGTTGAGAGGGCTATTGAAGGCCCAGTAATAGGTCTGGTGGGGGGGCACAGTCTTAGTTCTAGTCCCAGCACTACTTTGGCAAAGGCACCCCTTTAAGGCAAGCTTTGGAATAGATCAGCTCCACGTTGCAGCCATTTGGGGAGCCTTAAAAAATCCTGATGCCTGAGTTCTGCCCTCAGGGGGTCCAAGAGGATTACTCTGGGGGCTCCCCCTATGATCCCAAGGCCCAGACAAACTTGGGAACTGCTGCTATATACGAGCCCCCGTTTTCCCATGTGAAAATCCAAAAACCTAGTTATTCGGTCAATTTAAATGTATAACTTTTCAGAGATGTACATGAAAGAAGTGAACGTCTGCCTATATTTAATTTATTGATGAAAAAGTCCCATCACATAAAACAATACATAAATTTGGGAATATTGCTTTCTTCCCCCAGTCTCACATTTCAACTGTCCAAAATTTTTGCTATTTTTCGTCATCATCACTAGAGCCAAGTTTGCAGTCAATGTTAAATCAATGTTAAATCCTGTCCCCATCACTACCACCGGTCTGTTTTAACCGGTTCTGTCGGATAATAAAACCAGCACAGTATGAAGGCATCTCAGGTGAATAAATCAGTCCCAAACAAAACAAAGAAATTGCAAGGAGACCATGTCATTTGAGAGACTATGCAAGGACTTAAATATGAAGAATCTCCCTTTTCTGAGGGAAAGTTTTGGGATGGGGTCTTATATTCAGGCATGTAAAGTACTAAAAAAAAAAAAAAAAAAATTGAGTTCCTTTTAAAAGAGAAAGAGCAGAGCGCACACATGGCAATTAACCAAGGTTCCAGAAGCAGGCACGTGCTTCTTTGGCACACCAGTCAGCTGAACACATGAGCCACTGTCGAGTTCCGCCCATTAAATCATTGTTATAGTCAGTCATGCACGTTTAATGCCCACTCATAAGTGAGCTCCGGTTAAAGAGAGGAAGCAGAAGGAACACTGATGTAGAAACACGAGATGTTCAAGGGAGGCAGAAAAATCATGATAAATCTGCAGATTCACCATACATCCCCAGATCCCTGAATTACGTTCTCTGAGCCAAATTCTTATATGGCACATTAGGCTGCCTGCAGTTTTTTAAAACTGGAAGCTGATATAGAGTGGGTGAGCTCTGCTTTCACTTTTCATGCATGGGTAGGAAAAAACTACTCTGGCTTGCAATGTTTTATCTGCAGGAAATCACGGGAAGCACCAGCCTTACTCTTCTCTGCCTTGTTGATTACAAAATACAAAGACTGTTCAAATGAACCAGTTTCCTTCCTGAATATAATGCAGAAGTTTCCAACATCAGGTCACAAAAGTCATTTTATCGATTCTTACACCATAACACAAAGTTGAATCTGCATTTTTCTCAAATTCAGTCCAAATCCAAACATAGTATCATTTTAAAATGTATTTCTTGAAAAAGCATGCATTTTTTTCTATAAGTCATTTAAAGGAAATAGCATTTTCTCTTATTAAGAAGGGAAAGTAGAAATTTATCTTTGGATAATATAAATTATGACCATAATTAAAGATTATATTTTTAATGGAATATTTACAACAAAAAATACATGAGAAGCACTGATGTAAAAAATGATTTTCACATTTAAAATCACTTCTAAATTTGCCATACAAATATGAGGAAATGATGTTCTAGAAGATTCTAAAGGGTGTCAGAGAGATTGTACATTCTTACAGACGGAATTCAGGCATTAGAATGAGATGAGGACACGTGGGCAGTTCTCGCTGGCGCAGACATGCAGCTATGCTAATGAGGAGATGCAGGTCAGGCCTGGGCAGGAGGCTATACTTTAAAGCTGGCCGCACCTTTGATAATAGAATCCCCACTTTTGGCAGCCCCTCCAGTGTGGTTTCCAGGACTCGTTTGTGCTTTTCGGCAAAGTGCACATGACTGTTTCCATTGCTGGTGCTGTTTATTTACAGCTTTCCACAACATTACGTTTATTTACATTTAAATTGCTTTTTCAGCCATTGTGCAGTCCCACACGGTGGATTATAAAATTATTCGAAGATCATCATTCTTCCACGTTTATTAGCATCGAGGCAGTCAACCTGGGGGCCAGAAGCAGCAATGCCCTTAACGATTGGGAAGTACCTTCCTGAACACACACACCCAGCCAGCCCATCACACTCAGGCAGGCTGACGCTTTTCAGGAATCCATTAGAGATTTAAAAATGTATATAAATCAATATCGTCTACACCAGCCTCCGCACCCTCTGGCTGGGCCCACTCTCCTGACCCAGCTAGGGTTTCTCTGAGGGGACGGTTCTGTTTCTTCTTCCCTAGCACCCTAAGACCCAGCGCTTTTCTGTTCTTCAAACCTCAGTCATACTAAATTGCGTCTCTAGGGCACTTTTCCTTTCATAAAGTCCTCTCGCACCCAACCTCTCTTAATCCTTGGGCATCTGGTTCTGTACAATCTCTGGTCCTGCTAGCCAGTCCCCTCTCCTCTTTATACCTGCAGAAGGAGGTCTGTATTTCTTCCCTCCTAACTACTGGGTTTTTAAAATAATCAGCTGCTGTCACCAAAGCTGTTAAGTAGGAGACTTGGTGTTGGGGGTGCCCACAGGACAATGTCTTGCGAGAAGCCTGGCTCCATCTCTTGTGCAAGTCTTCTCCCAGCCAGGAGCCATGGGACATTCCTGATGTGTCGTTCCATCATCTGTGTGTACGTTAAAAGCATAAAAGCGTGTTTTTTTTCCCCTCCGGTCATGCTTATCAGCTCTCTTCTCAGGCTCCCAGCTGAAGTCTGAGTCCAGGGCGTGATTCCTTCCTTCCTTCCAGACAGCAGCGAGATGAAGAGACGCCTGTGGACTTCTTCTATTTCATTGACTTTCAGAGACACAACGCTGAGATTGCCGCTTTCCATCTGGACAGGTAGGGTCGGGCCCCGTGGAGATGGCGTTGACTGCAAGGGCCAATCCCGATCAGGCAGGACCTCCCTGGCGTTTCTGCCTTCTGGCTCTTTATCCTCTTCATGAACCTCAGTGTTGCCTTCGAACCCAACGCGTCCCATCTAACCCCATGGATTGGAAAACACAAGATCTTTTAATATAATGAAAAGAATAACTTACAAAGGAAATTAACCCTGCCAGGCTGCTCAGGCTGCCACCTTGGGCCTGACGTTGTCCTTTGCTCTCATTTCCTGATCTGAAAATGAGGAGAATGAGCCCACTCCCATTTATCCAAGGAGTCTTAAGGTTGTGATATTTAGAAGTGAAAGCACATTCTTAACTTCCTAGCTCCTCCCATTTGCCTGTTATGGCTACTCAGGGTGTGGTCTGTGGACTGGCAGCCTGAGCACCACCCAGGAGCTTTTCAGAAATGCAGAATCTCAGCCTCGCCCTGGACCCACTGAGTTAGAGCCTGCATTTGAACAAGACCCCAGGTGACTCATCTTCACACTGAAGTATGAGAAGCTCTGACCTAGAACACCGCTTGGGTGGTCTGGCCAGGAGGCTTGATAGAATAAGGATTCTTTTTCCACCCCTTTAGATGTAGGTTTGCTCTGGGCACCGTCAGCTCAGCACTGCAGAGACCCCCTCGGCTGGGTTATGGTCAGGAATGCCGGTCAATTGCTAATCGGCAATCATGTAACTCCCTGACCATCCCTTAGATCTGAACAGGGCTCCCTCTCTTTCAGGATTCTGGACTTTCGACGGGTGCCACCAACAGTGGGGAGGCTAGTCAACGTGACCAAGGAAATCCTGGAGGTCACCAAGAATGAAATCCTGCAGAGCGTTTTCTTTGTCTCTCCAGGTAGAATACTGGCCAAAGCACTATTCCAGGTCTAAGAACATGGTAGGCCAGTGTGGACACTGTTACGTTCAGCAGTGGTCTGACCTCCTGCCTGTAGCACCATCCATTATTGGGAAGGGTGTATGCTGCCATCAGACACTCCCACCCTGGTCCACCTGCGCATCACACAAGATGAACGGGGGATGGGAAAGGGTTGTACGTGAGATGCTAACTAGCCGGGATGGGCACTGATCTACAATGCTGGCCTCCCTGGGATCAGATGTTCTTCGTTCAAAGAACATTCTAATCACATGGATGGGATGCAGTGAGGCTGGGTTCCACACTGTCTCTGCTATGAGACATTTGAAAACTGGTGCCCAGAATGCTCAGTTTAATAGCATTCACGAGCCCCTACATCTGGAAAGAGCAATGTTTTCTTCTTCTTCTGACTTTTCCCAAGCTGTGCATTCAGGGTTTCCCTTCCCTCTTAGTGGATTTCTTGGGGGCAGGAAGATGGCATGCCTCCAAGGTCCTTCTCTTACTCCCCCTCTCTCCTCCTCCCCACTCTAGCCAACAACGTGTGCTTCTTTGCCAAGTGTCCATACATGTGCAAGACGGAATATGCTGTCTGTGGCAACCCGCACCTGCTAGAGGGTTCCCTCTCCGCGTACCTGCCATCCCTCAACCTGGCCCCCAGGCTGTCTGTGCCCAACCCCTGGATCCGCTCCTACTCGCTGGCAGGAAAAGAGGAGTGAGTTGGCCCCCTGGCCACAATGCCATGCCCACGGGCCTGCAGCACCAAGGACTTGTGGCTAGCCTGGCTTTTGGGCCCCAAAAGCTGCCTCAGTCTTCCTTTGCCTCATCTCATATTGATCCTGGGACCGGCTCTGTCTGATTTCTCCCTTTAGTTCATTTATTCAGTTATAAAGAGCCTACCATGTACCCAACGCTAGATGCTAGGGGATACAGAAATGAAAGACACGGGCTCTCCCCTCAAGAAGGTCCATGGCCGAGTTGGGCAGACAGACAAGTAGCCAGATTATGAACACACAGTGCAACACTTGCTGTAACGCAGAGGGGCACACGAGGAGCCTGCAGGGACACCTGGTTCACCTGATAAGCCCTGTGATGCCAAGGACCTCATAGTTGTATCCCCGGGGCCTTGCACACTCCCTAGCACGTAGTAGGTACTCAGTTAGTGTTAGTTGACTGACTGAATGGGTTCATGAATCCAGCCACCCCAATCGTGGTGGGAAGAGAAGTAATCAGGGAAGAATTTCTGGACATCTGACAGATCTTGAGAGACTTGTACAGGCTAAGATTCCATCAGATGAAAAGGGACCGGGGCGGCATTCCAGGCAGAGGAGCACGTGAGAGAGAGAAATGACAGAGAATGGCTTATAGGGGGACTATGAATGGCTCAGAACTGGAGGGCCAGGGTCCAGGGCTTGGTGAGACGAGCTGCAGAGGAAGCAGGTGAGGGAACGCAGCCAGCCATTCCCCTGCTGCCCCGTCACCTCCCCTCTGGCACGGGGTATCGCAGCCTCAGTACAGCGCTCAGCAGAGAGGAGGCTCAGGAAACGTGGTGAAAGGAGCCAGAATCTTCTCAGCACACGGCATCTGCAGCCTCCCATGTGTCTTTGCCAGGATCCTCCTGCAAGTCCCCAGCTACCAGGTGCATGCTGAGGAGCGGCCACTAGCCCAGGGCAGGATCAGGGAGGCAGGGATTTGGGGGACGGGGGAAGTGTGAGGAGGGCCCCAACACCTTGCCATCTTGGCTTTTCCAGCCCCAGGACTTCTTCTCCCCCTCAGGTGGGAGGTCAATCCACTTTACTGCGACACAGTGAAACAGATCTACCCGTACAACAGCAGCAACCGGCTCCTCAACATCATCGACATGGCCATCTTCGACTTCTTGATAGGTAGGTCCCTGTGCTCAGGGCATTTGGCAGAAGTGGGCTCTGCTGTTGGGCTGGCATTCTCTGAACTTGGGCAATAAGTTACAGTCTGGACCATGAGGACTGAATAACCCCACACCTCCCACAGCCTCAGAAGTGGCAGAGGTCCCAGAGTTCAGAAGTTAACATGCTCCCCTCCTGGGAGGGGACATCACTCAGGCATACAACCCTGCCGAAGGCCCGAGCAGGCCTCAGATTTGGAGTTATCTGTTCCATTGACAGAGTGAGGGGAAACCAGGGAGGAAGGGAGGAGGGAGCACAATGAATGTGTAGCAGCGGGAGGGCCTAGGGAAGGGAGTGGTCATCCCACCTTCAAGTCCCTCGGGGACCAGGAAGGCTAGGGAGAAAGCAGAGAGTTAGGACGGCGGCCATCACACACAGGCTTAGATCTGAAGTCAGACAGCGCCCACCCCAGAGCGCTCTCATGCCCTCTGGGAAGGTAACCTGTGTCCTCTTACTGTACCCGGGCCTCAGTTGAGGAGCTCGAGTGAGGAAAGCCCACCTTGACGTGGGCATTTGAACCCCTGGCCGAGGAGTCGGGGTGGGAGGGTGGTGAGTCTTAGATTTGAACACAGGCCATAGTAGGGTTTGCTTGCTTGGTTAGCTTCCTTCTCCCTCTGCAACTTCACTCATAACCCTGGGGAAATGACAGCCTGTGGCCCTGGGTTCAGACTCATCTCTGAACTGCAAACAGGCCTCCATGCCCTGGAGAGAACTCAGAGGTAGGGAGCATCTGTCCCCTGGCCTATGGGCCCTAGTGCCAATCTCTCCTCGACAGGAAATATGGACCGTCACCATTATGAGATGTTCACCAAATTTGGGGATGATGGGTTCCTTATTCACCTTGACAATGCCAGAGGGTAAGTGACCCCACACTCCCCTCTCCCAGCCCTACTCCTTGTGCAGCTGCTCAGGGGAAACCAGAGGCCCCGAGGATGAGGGGCATCCACGTTCCGTCTCCTAACCGTACTCACTCCATTTCCTTTTTCTCTTCATCTTTGCTGAGTACCACTTGATTGTCCTCCAGCCTAAGAGCACTAGTGAAATAGACTGAAGTTTTCCATAATTTTTTAGTAGATGGTTCACTCCTGGAGATAGAGCACATGGCTTATCCTCAGTGTCTGGTCCTCTGTGGTTGATGAAAGAATGAATGGATGATTGCTTGGTTTTAACATCTTTGAACAGAGGCTTCTGTAAGCTGATTGAGGAGGGGGGCTGGACAGGCAACTGCCGTGCACCCCGGCATTTACTCCAAGCTGTGATTCAAAAAAGGCTGAGCTGGAGGAGAGAGAAAAACCACTGAGGAGGAAGAGGCTCCTTGCCACCCCTGAAAGCCTATTTCTCTCCTAGGTTTGGACGACACTCCCATGACGAAGTTTCCATCCTCGCGCCGCTGTCCCAGTGCTGCAGGTAAGCTTGCAGCTCAAGGGCAGGTCACAATTGTGACTTCATCCTGCTCGCAACCAAGCTCTGAAGGTTTTGTTCAGTTTTCACTGGTCTAGGACGCGGGTGGGTAGAATGATAGGAACTACCTCACTTCTGATACTATAAGGACAGAATTTTCCCTAGCAACGTCTCAGATTCTTTCATCCTTCAGCATACGATGACTTAGGATCTGATCTTTTAAACTTTTCAATCGCCAACTTTAATCTTTAACCCACTCAGATAATCACCCACTTCTGCAGAACCTGACAGTCTTTGATATGACTAATCAGGCCTCTGCTTTGCCCAGCACCCATATAAGCTCATAAATATTACTACTTGATCATCATCTAAGCAAAATCCTGATTAGTCCCATAAACCTGTGTCAGATTGAAAGGAAGTACTTAGACCTGGGCCTGGCCACCATTTCTCTAGAGAATCTCTAACCTACTTCCATCCAGTGTTTTAGCCAGGCTTGTAAAACTGTCCAGCTGCTCAGCTGCAGTATCCAGCTAAAAATATGTGATTCACAGCTAACAAAACCATCTCATTTGTTTCTAGCTGGAAAACTCAGCACAGACCCTGAATTTTCTTTATCCACATCTTAGGTTACTTTAAACGTGCTTCCCTCCTTGCCTCCCTTCCTCTCCTCCTGAGTAAAATAGGCAGTAGTTGTTTATGACAAAAGTCAGACAATTAAGCTGCTTATACATCTAAGTCCAAGTCAGATTCCCACAGAGAAATCAAAATCCTGAAGATCGTCCCACTCCTTTTCCATCCCTCTGACTTTAGAATCTGACAGAGAAATGTTACAAAGTTGGCAAGAAATAACCTGGAAGCTAACAGTACCTACGGCTTTTGAGATGACAAACACCATCATCACTTCACTTCTAGAAACTTCTCTCATTAGTTTTAAATCTCCTTGAAAAGTAAGATTACTTTTCACTAAGTAATGACTAAGTGACTAAGTATCACTTCTGTTTTGATTCCCTTAGCACTGTCAGATGCATCCGGGTCCAGCATCACTACTGGGTGGCAGGACAACGATTAGAGTAAAAATGGCTCAGCAGGCCCTTGACCAAAAGGCAACTCGGCAAAGGACTGCAAAATAATGGATGTCATCTTTTATTCATTCCCTTTTTACCTGGTTTTCATTACAATGTGCTTAAGACACTGGGGAAGAAGGCTCTCAGAATGTCAGCTACCACAGCTGTCTATGGGGAAAGCAGCAAGTTCAGGCAAGTTCTTTTCTTTACGTGTACTTATTTGGTTCCTATGACTTTGTCCTTCCAGGATAAAAAAGAAAACGCTTTTGCACCTGCAGCTGCTGGCCCAGGCCGACTACAGACTCAGTGATGTTATGCGGGAGTCACTGCTGGAAGATCAGCTCACCCCTGTCCTCACAGAGCCCCACCTCCTTGCCCTGGATCGGAGACTCCAAATCATCCTCAAGACAGTGGAGGGTTGCATAGAGGTCCATGGAGAGCACAGTGTCATAGCCAATGGCCCAGCAGAACAGTCGGCCCCAGACTCTGGCCAGGCTAACTTGACAAGCTAGGGGCTGGACAAGTCCAAGCTCCAGGAAGCTACACCTGGAGCCAGCAGCAGACTCTCGAGGGTGAACCTCACTCATGTCCCCCATCAATGCTGCAGGTTCTGAGTCATGAGCTCAGACAGCAGGGAGGACACTGGGATGATTCTAGAAGAGCAAAAGAAATGGGATCCACTGATCTTTCTTCCTTGGTGCACTGCATCACCAGTGGACTGCCTTGGCTGCTTCTTTCCCAGACAGCACTGCTTCATCAAGAACACAGAACATCTCCTGAGCCCACTGGGAAATCTGGATATGGGTCAGGTTTAGAAGCGTTGTTCCCAGAAGAGAGTATTAACTGTAACAAATAAAAGGACATCAAGTGGATACCTAACTGACCTCCAAATCCTTATTATATCTACAAGGATAATTCCCAATCCAGATAAACATCTGGCATATCGCTAGCACAGAAAAAACCTAAAAATGGTCTCAAACTGGTTCAAAGTAGAACTCACACTTCCTACTTATATTCCAATCACTGTAGCCCAATCTGAATAATTCCTACTGACTGGTCCTAAAGTAATTTCTCAGAAATATTACAAGAGGTAAAAAATAATATAAGCATTTGCTCAAAATATCAGAAAAAGGATGTTTTCATCTGGAGTATTTAATATCAATTGAAATAAAGTAAGTATGTCAAGAGTAGCATCCAGTAACAATGAAAACAAGCATAGTCTTGAACGTGGCACAGTGCAGGAATGGGCCCAGCAGGTGCATGAGCCTAGACTAAAGCAGGAGAAACGCCAGGGCCTACCACTGCTCACAATCCTCCTTCCCATAAGACCCCAGAAATTGTCCCCACCTGCCCCCGGGAGAAGCAGGAGGCTATCTGGAGAGGTCTGACACTCGGGACACCCCTCTCTTCAGTTGCTTGCTCAAAAAGGACTAAATCAAGTTGCCTTTCCCAGCCTCCCTTAAAAGTGGATACATCAGGGATTCCGTCTCCTCAGCCTTCTCCCAACTGACTTACTGACAATGAACAACTTTAACAGGAGACTTGGTTTCTTATCCCATAATTCATGACAGAAAACACAGATGACAGAAATGTATTCATACTATGGAGTAAGTCAGTCAACCAGTAAAAATTCCTGATTTTATCAGATCAACTTTTCTGATAAAGGCCCGAGGGCAGTAGAAAGTTTTCACTAAGGAGGGTACAAGGTCAAGAACTAGAGATGTCACCCAAGACTTCTGCACTGTGTCCGAAGACAGCCTCGATAGGACAAACAACAAGGGTATTTCTGACGCACCCTGGTACCCCACATGACTGTGACACTGCCCCTGAACCTTATGTTTCCATGATAGTAACATCCCTTCATTCAATGAGCTCTTACCATGTGCGAGAATCCACACACAGGGTTCCAATCCTCCTGAACACATGGATAAACTCCCCTACTTCCAATGTACACAGAAAACTAAGGCTCAGAGAGATTAACTACAATCACCCAACTGAATGACTTAAACCTACTGCAAAGTGTTCTTTCCATAGTAATACAAAAACTCAACAGTATCCCACCCAATTTATTTTTTTTATATTTGTTTGCTTAAAAAAAAAAAAAAAAACAGAGGATTCGCAGATGTTAGCACAGGGCTGCTCTCCCTCACAAATAAACAAAACAAAAACAAACAAACAAACAAATCCCAGGGCCAGCGCTGGTGGCCTGGTGGTTAAGTTCAGCATGCTCCACTTCAGCGACCCAGGTTTGGTTCCCAGGCACAGATCTACTACCACTCACCCATCAGTGGCCATGCTGTGGCAGCAGCTCATACAAAAAGAGGAAGATTGGCAACGGATGTTAGCTCAGGGCCAATCTTTCTCAGGGGAAGAAAAAAAAAAAAAAACTCTTTTAAAGAGGAACCTTAATAACAGAGACTTCTGTTAGGAAATGACTACCACAGCTCAGGGCTTCTTCCCACGTCATGAACTGATTCTCCTCCTTCAGGCCAGTATTTCCCTTTGGAGGAGGGACCCGGTAATTACACGCAGAGGAATGGGAGAAAAATATTCAAGCAAAGCATTCAAAGAATAGCACAAATTAGTCTGGGACTTGCAAATTGCAGAGTCTCAGGAAGGCAAGTTACAGCTCCATCTTAAACCCAGCCATTTCCATGACAATACACTGGTTTTCAAATGGCCTACTAATAAAAATGTTGGTGTACTTTACAAACTGAGAGTAACAGAATTGAGTTTGACCACAATATGTGGGGTAACTAGATAACGAATTATTCACTTAAACATTCCATTGATTTTTCACTAATAGACTCTATCATTTATGACGCATACCAGAAAACAAAAGATTCCATTCTTGGAACTATCAGTTTCTTCCAAGACGTTCATTTTGGGCCATTGTCAGCTTCCCATGACATAAAAATTCTCCTGTTTCCATGTAAGAATTTTCCATGTTACTACAGAAAGCAAACCAAAAAATGAAAGGGAACTGTATGGTACACAAGTTGGTGAAGAGTTTGGAGGAATTCATTTTATCTTTCCCAAAGGTGAGTAGGACAATATGAGTTGAACACTGTAAAAAATACAGGTGATTCTCTTATTCATGATTCGTGATAGTTTTATAGTCTCTAAAGTCACCACAGACACTGAATTAGCAGATACTGAACCATTTGTTCCTAGAGGAAACACAGAGTTAGGTTCCTGTGAGCCTGTGGTTACAACATTTTTGTCAACCAATTAATACATAATCTTGTTTTATGTATAAAGGTGTGTTAAAGACGCCTTATTTAACATATATTTGTTAATTCAATGACATTGAACTTCTGGCCAACAGCACTGTAACTCATGCCTGAAAGAAGCTGATTAGATACACTTATTTTCCCCATAAGGCACATAAGGAATGCTAGCCAGCACTTCAGCACTACATTTGGGGGCCATTTTAAACAGTGAAATCACCAACAGAAAGCACAAAAATGCAAAAAAAGCGGCACTAAAGAGACCATGAAAAGGACATTTGATTATAGTATGAGAGCCAAAACAAGGCAGAGCGTCACCTTATTTGAACTCAGCTGGGCACATGTGTGATGGGAGACTCAAATTCTTTGCCACTCCACTCATGTCACAGAATGTTTGTAGAAGCGCTGCAAGTATTGATTTTGGGGTTACAAAATTCGCAAAATTGACAAATACAGCATCCGTGAACAATGAGGATCAACTGTACCTCATTTTGAAATTAACAGTAACTCGTTTTGAAATTAACAATGATAAAAAAGCTCTCCATCTAGTGGTGACTTTTAAAATCACAAAGCTACTAAAGTCACAGCTCTGAACTTGTGTCAATAAACAATTTTAACTTCATGTGTACACAACAATACTGATTTCTATGTAGAAGTTCCACAGGGTAAGAAGGGAGAGATTTAAGATTCCCCCCTTTTAAATTCTCCTATCTACAGCCTTTATTGAGAGCTATCATGATAGATACTTTGGGGGACATAGTAAAGGGTGATCTAGTCATTGCTTCTCAATATTGTTTTAGCTCACCTAGAAATACACTGCCAGGGCCTAAAAAAAGAAAAACAAGGTTCAGCTATTAATTTGTGGTTGGAGATAAAGCAGCATTAAGAAAACTGACATCATGCTACTTCAAGTTTAAAATGTCACTACTTAAGTCATTAAAAAACAAAAAAATGATTCAATATGAGCCAATGATTTAGAGGGAGAATTAAATAACTATAAGCAGTACAGTCAACTGGGCAAAGAAAAAGAAATTTTTCTTTAGTTATATTCTGTTGTGACTCTAAAGGTTCCAACTCCAGTGGGCTGAGGGAAAAGATTACTGAAAGTGGACAGATGCAGGTGTTACAAAGCAGCATAAATTAAAGAATGTTCTAGAATACAACATATCTCCAACTTCACTGGATGTAAAGAAATTAATACCAATATACTAATGAATACAACTTAATTATCTCACTGCTCAGATATGAGGAATAAACATCAGAAATAAGACTTTATATATTCAAAACATAAAAGCATACCTAAATATCTAAATACATATATTAAACTCAACCCAAAGAGTATGCTGACCCAGAAATGATGTTTCTCCATTAAGTCTGGGAAAGTTCCAAGGCCAGAGAACCAGTTTTGTCTTCAATAAAAAGGAAATCTTTGCCTTTTGATTTAAACTTTTCCTTCCATTACTTGGTAAACAGATCTGCTACATCTCAATTACCCTTTAAGCAAGGTTTTTAGATTCACTCTTTGACAAACTAACTTGGAAAACATTGAAAACAAACATATTACTCTTGCAAAACACTGATCCCATAATTTGCTTTCGATTTTCATTTTCACCCACCAAATTATGAGATTCTGAGGGAGAGGGAGAAGGAGGAGAGAAGGAAAGGAGAAAGGGAAGAAAAACTGATTCATTTAAGAATTTAAATTATTTAATCCTTTTTTATTACTTGACCTACCGTTAAGACAATCTATAATAAAAAGAAGAGAGTATATTAGCACACACAGTATAATGAGACTAGTAACCAAGAAACAATACAAAATGGTCCTTTGGCCATCTATACTTTCTAGAGCAGTAGATCTCAAAAACTCACTTACCAAGCCCAGAAATAATGACTTCTAAAGCCCTGGATATCAACTGTGACAAATTATGCCAATTGTGATTTCTCACATATACTCAGATTGCACAAAGATAAAGCTTTAAATGTGATAATTTTGAAATTTAGACTTAAAATTTCTTAGATTAAAAACCACAAAAGGGAGTAAACAGCAAGCCAAATGATTTAAGAGCAACACTTAGAAAGTATTATACGTATCTAAATATACATGAAAATGATTATATACATATATGAAACTGTGCAAATTTACGGCATTCTAAATAATTCACTTAAGTACAGTTTGGCATTTAAACAAAGATCAAATCAAGCTTTAAGCTAATAAGAACATAATTTTTATTTTTAATTTTTTAAATATAAAAAGGCAGCTAAACATAAAATACAGAGCAGAAAATCCTCATCTAATACAGATTTTGAAAAATAAAAAATTTGTAATAAGGTGGCTTTTTATCCCACACTAAAATGTAAATAAAACCTCTTTCCCAGATTTATACTTCAAACTTAGTAACAACCTAAAAACTGTTCATATCTATGAAAAGAAAACCTACCATGACCAATTCAATTGCCTGGGAAAGGGTAGGAGAGGGGATTAATAATCAGAGCCAGTTGCACACAGATGGAAAAATGCTTGCAGTCACTCCCAAATATAACCCTACATTTATATATATAAATCACAATGAAAATAAAAGTGCCCACATTATGGAACTGTGAAATTTTGTTTAAAAAAATAATAGTAAAAATAACCTGTGGGGTATCATTGGTGCACATGGAAAAATGTAACACATAAGGTTGATAAGGCTGGAAAATACTGAAATACAGTTAAGACTCAAAACACAAGTTTACTTTAAAAAAACAAAAAAGTATGCCAGAGAAATAACTGCTAGATAGGAAAGCAGAACTTTTCAGCAGGATGGCCTTTTAGACCAATTTGAAACAACACAGACACACCCTACCCTACCTCCAACCCACCAGAAATTCTAGCTGATGTAAAAAGGAGGGAAAAAAGTGAAACCAAACTAAAAAAAACTTCTCAAATCTCATGCCCTAATGAATTTAGTGGGACAAAGTTCCCAACACTGAACTTTGTCCACCTGGCATTTCTCCCTCTAGCAAGATCACCTCCATTTTTCCATTATGACATTTGTTCCATCTATTCTATCTATCCCCAGCACATCCAATCTCCTGCATCAGTATTCAATGAGCACAAGAGATTATCCCAGAGTCAACTGAAGGATATACATTAACCAAAAGCTCTAAGTTAACAACCAAGAGTGTAGACCTCAAATTCTCATTCTCAATTCAGCATCTATGATCAATATTTGGCACTAGCTGGATAAATAAAGGTCTAATCAGAATCTGTGAGCTGAGGCAGATGTAGTTCAATCATAACCCAATATTTGCAGCCTATGATTTGGTTTCAAACTCAAAAGGCAGGTGTAGACAACCATACCTAAACAATTTCAGAACTGGAGGGGAAACATCAACAATGTGATATAAACAAAACCAGGCAAATCAGCTTGACAAACAAAAATTCTGGTTAAAAAGAAAAAAAAACTGAACAGATCACATCCATCTGATAATTAGCAAAAATGGGCATTTTTCCACCCTTTAACTAGTTTAAATACAGGCAGATGTCTTTCTACTATACTAAGATTTTGCTATATCCATTTTTTCTAATCCTTAGAGCTTAATGAGAAATCATTTATTCTACAAAGAAATACAGCACATATGGCCACAGTCTAAAATATGCTTATGATAACTGAAAAATTATGTCACTTAAGAAAAATCTTGCACTGTTACATCATTACTCTATGGTAATTCGTTTGGTGCAGGGATCTGCCCTCACCAAAAAGCATGGCACGCACGGCCCAGGCTGAACACTAACACTGCACAAAGAGAAGCAGTAACAGCAAAGTCTCCAGAGAACTCTTTCTATTTATTTAACCGTGTATGAGCATTTAGTTAATGCTCCAAACTAAAAACGGTGCAATAAAAGCAACTTTTAATATAAACACAGACAAGAAGCTGCGATGCCAGTGGCCACGTGGCGCTGCAAATAGAGAAAATAAAGCAGTCTGCGTGAGTGAAGCACGGATTGGGGAGAGGAGAAAAGGGAGGTACAGGAGGCAGACTTTAGACAGACAGTGACACGAAACTGTTGTACTGCTGGATGTTTCGTTTGAGGATATCTGAGCACGGGCCAAGAACACGTTCAAATCTAGGTCGGTCCAGCTTAACACACTTCAAAGGGCCACGAGCGACCACCGTGGCAGCACGAGGACGATTCATCAGTAGTGCAATTTCACCTGGAGAAGGGAAAGGAGAAGGGTAAGAGTAGGCTAACTCTGCTGGAAACACTGTCTTGGAGGCACGCTCCTGAGAAAAAAAAGAAAGCAAAGATTTATTCTTCTTAATAACAGTGCAGGCCAACCACATCTGCACTTCGAAAAAAAATACCAACTGATAGATATGAGACAACCAATAACTTAATTATTAACTGAGTAAAGGTCAAAATCTCACACTATTTCTCTAAGATCCAAAAAAGATGTCAATTAAAAAATAAAATTCAGAAGAAAAGACAAAACTACAAAAGACTACACTATCTTACTGAGAGATGACAAACTATGCATTTATTGTGAGAAAATACACATACCAAAATAATCAGAAGGCCCCAATCTTCCCACTTCAACAAACTCTTCATTTTCTGACCGACGCTGTAGCACAGCAGCGGAACCCTATAATAAAATCACCAAAAAACAAAACAAATAAATACTTTCAAATCCAGGAGTGGCATTTTGAATATCCTATGCAATTTTAGCTACTTTGCAAAAAAAAAAAAGTATTCAGTGGTTATTTCAAATCCCCTGTATTCATATGATAAAAGGCGACTGAGAAGAGTCACTACTTGAGCTTCGATTCTATTTACCCAGCAGCCCGTTAGGGGGTTCTTCTCTTCAAGCTAAGGTACTTAAAGGGTTCAGACTCAGCTTAGCAACCGTTAGCCGGAGGGCCAAATCCAAGCTCAGTGCCTGTTTTTGTAAATAAAATTATAGGAACAACACATCATTTACATATTGCCTATGACAACACAATTGAGTCTTCACCACAGAAACTCTATGGCTCATAAAGCCTAAATTACTTACCACCTGGCCCTTGACAGAAAGAGTCCCATGACCCCTGGGTTAAATAAAACCTATTAGCATCTACTGAGCCTCACTCGTAGAAAATCTGCTATTTGGGTCTGCACGGCAGATAAGAGTATCTGCTATACACATCCATGGACTGCGAAGATATAAAACACAGCAACTTTTAGAATTCAAATAATTACCTTTGATTCTGTTTGCCAAATAGCCTAAAACATGATTTTAACAAGGATGGTGCAGAACTATAATAGTTTGTTATGCTAAATGGTTGAGTTTTGTCTGGCTTGCATGATGAGGATTAACTTGTAATTAATTTGAGTAGGTCAGAATTTGGCTTTTACTTCATGAATAGCCCTTCCAGAATTCTGACTCAAACTCATTTAAAATGTGGTGGCCTGGCAGAACACCAAATAACAGCATTTCAAAGTGAAATATAAGTTTTAAATAAAACTGTCAGGTAGTCTTAAAAACTAAAGCTACAAATCAGAATTACCCCCTTTCTCTCTCTCACGATGTACAACTTTTTTTAAAGTATCAAATGCCGGGTTCTTTACCTCTAAAATAATGAAGAACTCATCTCCTGGTTCTCCCTGCACCACAATCTTCTGCCCATCTTCAAACTGGACCGGTTCCAACGCATCAGCTACCGTGAGACGTTCCCACTTGTCCAGAGATTCTGAAAGACAAGAATCACAAGAATTTCTCTACATTATTTGGTGTTGCTAAAAATGTCAAAACAAAAAAAAGTATCAAGACGGTCAACCAAATAGCCATGCCCATTCAATACTTGAGTAGTGTCTCAGATTAAACATGGCACCTGTCTTCAATTATCTCTAGTCTCAGCAAGATCCTCTTACTACTTTTTTTTAAGATTTTTTTTTTTTTTGTGAGGAAGATCAGCCCTGAGCTAACATCCATGCCAATCCTCCTCTTTTTGCTGAGGAAGACCAGCTAGATCCTCCTATTACTTACAGATAATCTTTAGATCCTCATTTCAGTAGCCCAGTGACAAGGTTAATTTATACCAACTGTACCCAATGGTAAAGGAATAAAAAAATGCAATTGTTAAGTATTCCTAAAGACTGTCATCAATGCACATCAAACCTACAATTACAGAAAATAAAGTAATAGTGTCACCATCCATATTATTCCAGGGGTTCACAGAAATAACTTATCTATTTAAATCCTCAGTTGAATTTATTTATGAAACCCAGAAGAAGAATTAGAAAATAACTTTGTTCCCAAAGGCCACATTAGTACCCAAGATGCTAACCAAATGTAACCATTTTAGAGAAAGGACAAATAAAGGCGAAAGAGTCAATTCACTATAACAAAACAATGGCAGAAGACTATTATCTTACAAAAATTGCCATTTCCCCTCCCAACGAAGAACAGGTTGTAACAATGTCTCTAGATCCACATAATAAAATACATAGAAATATCTCCACTTAATCTGCTTTGTTCTAAATTCCAACCAACTTCTGGCATTTTTTCAAAGGAAGTCAGCACATGACACCTAATCTTTCTACAGAGGACATGCACTGTTGGAAATATTCACTTTCCTGAACTAATAAACTCACCAATGGAGCAACAAAGACAGAAGTCACAGGGGGAATAACTGACTGTCCAGTCAGAAGGAGGACACTTTTGGCCTTTCTGTCTCTCCAGAAGGAATGAGCAGCACATGATTCCAGAAAGCTTTTCCCAAGTCCAATCATTTCTACTTAAGAGGTCTGTCATACACTAGGCAAATTCAACACACTTGAAAATTACTTCTAACTTAGTCAAACTTCAACTCTGTCAAATAAAAACTCCATGTGTTTTTCATTACTATTAACAAAAGAACAATGAGTTGATAACTAGAGCAGTTTTTATGAAATACAACAGGTTCTCCTTAAGTATCACTAACACTGTAACAATTCTCCATGCAATCTTCCAAAACTCACCCAAAATGGACACTTTACTAAGAAACTCCTCATACATCTTCCGCTTTCTCAGTGTGCTTCCCTATAAATGAAAAAAGTAACAAGCGTCATATCTCAAAGATGTGTAATTTCACATAATGTTGTGGAATAATAAATATTAAGTTTCAACTAACTTAAAAAAAAAGACAACAGAAAAGTCAAAGTTTGCTGGTGCTACTGCTGCTTAATACTTGATTATTTTTCTTCATTTGAACACGGTAAGCCCCTCTGTTCAGCTCAATAAAACACTCTTAGTAACTTGCTCCTAAAAGGAACACAAGGTCTACGGCCAAAGAAGGTTCCTAGCACCACTAATTAGTGAAATGCCAAATAAGCAAATGATCAGTTCTCAAAAAGAAAAAAACCCAGTTAATATATGTGACTATAGCTGAATATATTTCCAGCTGAAGGGTCCTGCCCCACCACCCCAATCCTCCACAGAAGTAAGGAAGTAAACTGCTACTACTTATAGACCCAAAAACAAAAACAAAAAACAGTGCCACAGCCCCAAACTTAACCAAGTTATCTTATCTGCAAAGTTCATTACATACATCCAGGGGAAAGACAGGGAGAAACACACAGTCCTCTATAACAAAAATTCCTTACAAAGTAGATTGCCTGGGCAATTTATATATTTATATACTTATAAATATTTATATACATACATGCACACACACACACACACCCCCCAAAATACAGAAAATCTTTAAAGTACATCCGACTGCATATTATCAAATCATCAGATAGGCACTGCACAAATTTAAGAAAATCATTCAAGATGACTAATGCCATTAGCTGGAACTTAAACATCTCAAAGCTATTCTATAAATTTGTCACAAAGTTCTCAAAAAGTCTGATTACATCAGCAGAATATTCCAAAGGTGTTATTATTTTGTTTATTCGTTTAGTGAGAGGGGACATGACATTTGCATTACTAATAACCCACTTTGAGTTTAGGGAAGCTGATTACTTCTGAATGGCCTTAAATACGCACTTAGAAGCAGCACCTATCAGGCTATTTGTGATGTGTAACAATTAGGTAAGTGAAGACGTGCCTATGAGCAAATGGAGAGCTTGCCAAACACGAGCTGACCACAACATACATACCACATTTGTTTCCCATGTTATTTCTGGCCAAACCTTTATTCTAAAAGATCACTGTCTCAAATGGTATAATAAAAAGTGCTACATTGGGCTTAAAGCAAAGCTTTTAATCATTAAACATAAGGAATATTGTCATTTTAACTTGGTGATATTATTCAAACATTAGTTTCATAGACTGGAATTCCAAATCACACTCCAAAAACCATGGCGTCTTACCATAAGGATTCTTCTATAGCTGTCTCGGTCGATACCCCACAATTTCACATTTGTCTTTGCTTTGACAGTGGCTGCTCTAGGTGTTCCATAAATCAAAGCAAGTTCTCCAAAGCTTCCTCCTTCCCCAACACTAGTTGCCCATTCATTGTTGACATAGACCTAAAATACAAGCGACATCAAAGAATTGGTTTTTTCTACATACACAATATATAAGTATTAAAAACCCTCAAATCTTTTTAAAGAGTCAGAATCCTGAACTTTGTTTTAAAAAAAAGATTATGTTTTCAGTACACAGCAAAATAGGTGACTTCTGACAATGAGTTAAATAAGTTCAGAGTATCTGTGATTTACCTGGTTTAATCTGATAAGAAAAAGATACTCTGTAGGGATGATCAGGGCAAAAAAGGTGAACTAAGAATTAGTAACAACCATATACATTTACAGAGCACTGTGCTAAGTATTCTACCTCCACAAGGCACTGAATTTTCTAATAATCCTATGAGAGCAATGCTATTATTATCCTAATTTCAACTGTAAACAAGACTCACAGAATCAAGAAACCTGTACCAAATCTCATAGCTAATGGCTGGGTCTAGACTCTTCCTTACATTTGGTTTACTCCACAGCATGCATGCACACCTTAATCACTACTCCAGCAAAAGTTTTGAACTGCATGTCTAGCTGAAGAAATTACCTTTAAAAAGTTTCTCTGTGTCATTAAAATATTTAGCAAAAGGTGTTGATGGAATTTGACATACAAGGGCTGTAACAGCCCTTCAGAAACTCTTAGAAGCAATAAATATCAATACATTGACTTTTCAGATTATCAACATATTTTTGCTATTATTAAATCTTACATCCATCTCTCCTTGATCAATCACATAGAAGTTATCCCCTTCATCACCTAAAAGAGAGGAGAGTAAAAAAAGTTAGAAGTATATTAATAAACAAATCAAAACTATCAAATTAATGTAAAATAAACTTTTATAGAGGTGCTGTGAGAGAAAAGAATGTGTTATAAATTAACACGACCTTTCAGAAAAAAAAAATCCAGCAATATATTTTGCAAGTCATAAAATTGATCAATTTTTTAGTCATCTCATGGTGAAGAATACCTCTGAAAAATAACTTAAAATAAAAAAGAGCCACGTGTGTACAAGATACTAACTGCTACATCATCTATAACCACCACCAAACAAGAAACAACTCAAATAGTAACAAAGTATCAGATTGTCACTAAACCAGAAAATATATGGATCATGAAAACATCAAGAGTAAATAAGGAAAAAAGAGGAGCTAACCAAAAGATCGGATCCATGTTAGTCTATGTGGGCAAAAAGGTAAGAATCAGCAGAAGGCATAGAACCTTATAAATAGATGGGCTATACAATGAAGAATGTAAGTGATTTGCTTATTTCCTACTTTACTTTGTAAGTGGTTAATAATCAATATAAAGGATATATGAAATATATAGGGTTAGGAAATTACATACAGCATTCAAAATAAAAACGCAGGAATTTCCTTTAACAGTTACCATAAACAAAATTGTATTGACGCTAGGGAAGTATTAGTCCCTTAGCAAAAGTGTATCTTTTAGCTCCAAGGATTTTAATTTAAAAAAAAAAAAAAGGAAAATCCAACAATATAACAGAAGCAAAATGGTAGGCTGAAAGAAGAAAACAAACTTCAATAAAAAAAAAAATCCTACAGTTTCCCTCTCCCATAATAACACTGCATGCCATAAAAGCAGCAGCCCTTCCTTACCTTGCTGAATGACAGTCTCTCCAGCAATAAAGGAAACTGGGAACATGGCATCAAAAATATCACTGCAAAGGAGAAAAGGCCTCGTGTTACATTTCATGAGCCTCTTCTGTGGATTTCAAACATTAACCTTGGAATTAGAGTTCCCAGATTTTCAGCCCAGATCATCATCAGGTGAATGATTATTAAGAGCCTTACAACTTGCAACAATGATGAGACTAGACCGGAACCACAGAGAAAAATTAGTGTAACAAAGCACCTGTACCTACCTCCTCTCATTATCATCAAGATGCGAAAACAGCACATTCTTTTCAATGGCTTTGGCTAAAGCAGCCATCGTCTTATAATCTTTTGGTATAACCTGGAAAAGTACAGAAGATCAAATGACAATCCATAAACCAAAAACACTTCATGTTGGCAACCTGCATTTCAATTAAAAGTTGTTATATTACGGTATTTAAGCAAAACTGCTCTGAGTTAATTATTTTCAACACAACATGCTTTTACTATCTTTGATCTACAAAGAACTCAACAAATATTGACTAATTAATCCCTTTTGCCTACAACCAGGCCTGTATTTACAGGCTGCTGGTTGGTTCCTTGTCAACAACTAAAGAAGCAAACCAAAAATACCTTGACCAAGGTCATTATTCTGAGGCAAAACTAAGCATTTTATGACAGTTTTTAAACTGTGATCGTGTACTATCAGTTTCACAAGCCCTTTGCCAGGACTATTCACTTCCCTTCTTCAGGCTAATAGCATAACTCGAAAGGGCAGGCTGGTTCTAAGGAAGACCCAAGTAGGATGAATGAAGCTTATAGGGTAAAAGGTTAAAAGCCACAACATGAATTATAGGATGTCAAAAAACTGACACTATGATTCAAGAGAAAAAGGAGTACTGCCTGCTTCTTCTACTGCAAAACAACAACATGGAAAAGAACACCCCCAAAATGCAATTATGCACTGTTTTATACCCATTATTAGTTATTTCCTCTGACGGCACGTTACTACAGAAATCCACTCCCCAGTACCCAAGAACTGTACAGGATGGAGTCCAAGCCATCCTGTTTGTGCGTTACTACTATTCAAAACAGTGTACACACTCATCCAAGAAGAGGAGATGACTACCTCGTGAGTCCCAAAAACATTCCTCCGATGTTTAGGTATCAAAACTACCTTTCTAACGTAAGACGCGGCATCCTCCTCCGTGTAGACTTCAGCACTGATAGCACCTCGTCGCCTGCGGCCCTTAACCACTGGGTTAGGTGGAGGAGGAGAGATTTCATCCTCCCTTGAGTCTGCACGGGCGCTTGCTTTCTGCAGATTCTGAATCTGTTTCGCCTCCTCCTGAAAAACATTATAGGTTTATAAAATGAGCTCCTTTAGCATGTAAAGTTGGTGTTCTCAGAGTTCAATGACAGCCCATCTCAGTCACTTCAAATCTCTTCCTTTACTACCAATGTGAAAGTTTAGGGGAAAAGGCCAATTCCAAATGGGAAAAAATGGAGAGCCAAATTTGAAAAGAAATACTCTGAAGGACTATACCGTTTCTCAGACGATAACAGATGCTATACTTATTAACAAACAAAAGCCATTAGTACAAGGACACATAACACGCAAGTGAAAAATCAGATACTCATTATAATAATATACGGACAACAATGATTTATAGCGTACACAATAATAAACTGCAAAATAAAATCCTGAGGAATTAGATTATTTTGTATGCTGCTACAGATAGCATGAGACTCTCCACCTCTAAAAAAGAATGTTATTTAGGAATAACCACTCAGGCACAGCCAAGAGCTACAAGAATGTCCAGATTACTGGGTTATTTCATTAATCTGGTAAGTATTCTCTGGGTCTGCCACGCCAAGTCTACACTAGGCAAGAGGAATATAAACACCAATAGGAGAGAGTCCTGAGCCTGTTCTCAGACATAAATAAATAATGAAATGATGTGACAGTAACCAAGAATTTAAATAAGATCAGAGCTAACAATACTTCTCCCAGCAGAGCTAGAAGCATTCTTTATCATCAGGGTTTACACTTCAACTTAAAACAAAAAATAGTTTACCTGCTTTTAAAAACTTCTTAATAAACCAATTCATATGAAAACTGAGATGAACAATTTAACATTCTTATTTTTCAGGTCTAGGGCCTTAAAAGGAAATTCCTCTCAGGTTTGCAGTAAAGAATGAGTTGTTATGCCCAAAGTAAAATAAGAATGAAAAAAACAAGAATGTTATCTACTTCTTTCTCATTCATTTGATTCATTCTCCATTATTTTTCTAAACCATCTTTCAAATTCTAAATGAACTTTTAGCATTTACTGATTCAGAAAATTTTCTGATGAAAAAGAAATTAAAGAGATGCCAACTTTTTCTCCTGCATGGTACTCAGCCCTGCTTTTGGCATCAAGACAAATAAAAGAACTATATATATGCAGCAAGAAAAGTCCAGAACAATAACGATCAAGGTATTAATAGTGTTATTTCTATTAGTAGAATCATGCCTCATTTTTTTTCTTTTTTGAAGAGTGGAGTTGGCTTTATTTTTCTCATTTCTCTGGATTTTCTAATTTTCAACTAAGAAAAAAACACAATAAGAAAAACATATAACAAAAATAACTTTAATATATTTGTATATTTAATTACAAACGCATTTACTTCTTGACTGAATAATCCAGTAATTCTACTTCCAGGAATTTATTCTAAGATATGCGTAGAGGTGAAATAACATATATACAAAGTTATTCATGACATCATTGTTTTTAATACTAAAACACTGGAAACAACCAAAATGATCATCTGTGGGGTGATTAAATAAATTATAGCATACCAATGGAATGTCATGTACATGCTGGAAAAGAACAGGAAGCTCTTTTATATATGAATTTGTCTGTAAATGTCCATACATTAGCTACAGAACACTGGCTGCATTCAAGGAAGACAATGGAGTGGGGAAAAAAACTTTATTGTTATGCCCTTTTATACCTGCAGAATTTTGAAGCATGTGCAAATATGTAACCAAGTTAAAAAATATATATATATATTTTACAAAACCCACTTCATTTTCATTCTGGTAATTCCAATAATCAGTAAGGTTTTCCCATTCCATATTAACACAGAATTTTAAAACTGAAGACTATAAATGAAAACACAAATTCTACCCCCAAAATTTGTCACTGGCTTTCACAAAAACTTCACAAATAGGGGCCAGCCCAGTGGCGTAGCGGTTAAGTTCATACACTCGGCTTCGGCGGCCCGGGGTTTGCCAGTTTGGATCCTGGGCATGGCACCACTCATCAAGCCATGCTGAGGCAGCGTCCCACATAGAGAAACTAGAAAGATCTACAACTAGGAAATACAACTATCTGCTGGGGCTTTGGGGAGAAAAAAGGAAAAAAGGAGAAGACTGGCCACAGATGTTAGCTCAGGGCCAATCTTGCTCAAAAAAAAAAAAAAAAAAAATCAGGGGCCGGCCGGTGGCCTAGCGGTGTTAGCCTAGGGCCAGTCTTCCTCAGCAAAAAAGAGGAGGACTGGCAACGGATGTTAGCTCAGGGCTGATCTTCCTCACAAAAGAAAAAAAAATCACAAATAACATCTCATTTAGAACTGTATTCTATCTAACTGAATTTTTATGATAATTTTGAAGTACCAAAAGCATTTCAATTTTAACAGTTTCATGGATTCTGGTCTTTAACAGCAATCAGATATAACCTAATCTTAACAACTCAGAGCCATTATTGAGATCATCGATTTCTAATATGTATTATGATACTTTTTTTTATCCTTTTTCTTGCTGTTGTCATTCTGCTGTCAGTCTCCTCCCTCTTCAGTTCTCTCACTTATTAAAACAAAAACAAAACAAAACAAAAAACCCTCCCAGTCTACTTACTGGTTAATAGTATTATGTTCTAGAGTTTAAATTTCAGATTCTGTCCCCACCACCTACTTAATATATTTTCAACAATTATTTGTTCCCTCCCTGCCCTTGTCATTCCATTCTTCCCTCTAGGTGAAGTAATAAACCTCCCATCCCACTGACTTGGGGCTTGGCCATATGACTTGCTTTGGCCATGGAATGTAAGAGGACATGCCATAGCACGTCCGTTTGAAGGGTTTGGCTCTGCCCCCCTTGAGCTTCTGATCCCTCTCTGCCTTGAGAACAGCATGCTGTACACAGTGGCTGCTCCTTCCACTCAGCCCCAGAACAAGACATGTGGAGTCAAGAAGACCAGATGGGCTGAGCCCAGAAGAGCTTCATATGACTGAAGAATAAGGTCTTTTGTAGGAAGCCACTGAAATTTGGGGGCTGTACGCTGCTGCAACAAAAGCTAACCCACTACACTGTATGACCACAGCCAAGTTCCTTAATTTCCCTTAGTTTTACCTTCTAGCTCTGTAAAATGGTGATCATCACCTACCTCACACATTTGAGATACTGAGAATGTATACATGTAAAGTGCTTCACATAGTACCTGGCACACAGGAGACACTCAATGGCCATAGCTATTAAAATTCCTCTGATCTATCAGACAGGCAAGGTTCTAATAAATATATGCAAAGAAAAGGACTCAAGGTTCTAATAAATATATGCAAAGAAAAGGACTCAAATGCCTGATGACGGTCTGAAGTAAAATGCAGAAGCTTTCAATGGACCAACTGTGAGAGTTTTTTGGCACATTTATTATTGAGTAGTTGAGGGTACCAGAAACATGACCCTTATTTAACACAGGGAAGGAGGTGACAAGAATGTGACCGTGTATTTTCAGACATATAAACCTAACACCCAATGTATAGAACGATGACCTGTTGAAAAGCTAAAAATCTAGTTACTTGAAAGTCCAGGTATCTATTATCAACCCTGGCTAAAGGAATGTATGTAAGTGAACAATGACTCTTGACTTACTGGAAAAAGTGTGTTACACTGTGACTTGTATTAAGAGGTAAAGAAGCCAACACACATTAAATCTAAAAATCGCATCTGCGAGGAAACTACTTTAATAATGATTTCTTGCCTTCCCCCTCGGTTAGTGCTTAAACAGCGCTATGGTAAGTGCAGGCTCTGAAACCAGCACTGTGCATGCAACACTCCCTATAAAAAGACACACACTTAATGTCTCACCAACTTCATCCCCTCACCTGATGGTTTCTATTGATGTCCAAAGAGAAGAGGGATCACCTTACAGCGACCCATTTCAGAACCAAATCTCCAGGAACACACTTTATTTCAAAACAGGGAACGCCCACAGCAGCCTGGCTTTACACTATTTCACTAACTATTTGGAAATTGCTTAAATAAGAGAAAACCAGACTTTCTACCACAATTCCAAGACAGCAAGGCTACATTAATAGGGACTGGTTAGCGGTTAGTTGTTTGTTGTTGTTGTTTTTGATTATTCTAATCATGGTACCAAACACCAATTTTAACAAACAGTTTTTCAAGAAAACAGTAGAAAATGCTTGATCACTGAGCCACTCAAACATTTTTTAAATCTTAGTAAAGATTTAGTAAAGCTTTAGTAAAGAAACAGATTCTTTTACTAATAAATTATGCTGATTAAGAAACTGTCCAAACCAATGGGATATATTACAAATATTTCTATTACACAATTAGATAATCAATGATCATATACCTAAGAAACATCTTCCTATTGGTTGATAATCATTAGGAACTAGATCAAAACTTCAATATGCATAAGAAAACCTGTAAATTTATCTCGCTGATTTACAGAAGCAAATCAAACAAACTACTCAAAACATTTAACAATCCAGACTTTCTCGTTCATCATTTCTTGAGGGAAATGAACTGAAGTATTGTCCTTGATGCAAAATTAGCATTTTGCTTAGAAAAGCATATACTATATGTTTAGGTCACACTGACATACACACAATGAGGATGAACAACAAAGAATAAAAACTTGAAAAAAAAAATTTTTTTCAAGAGGAAACAAGTCCTGACCAAAACTGTAAATAAAGTAAAATTCTGACAACCATCAATTTTGATATCTCTGCCCATAGTGGATTCATCTGAGAGATATCCTCCAGGAAAACCTTGACTTCACTAACTCAGAATTTCTGATCTATCAGTCACAAGATAGACTCAAATGTTTCATTACACTGGCTTTAAAAGGTGGGGTGAGGCTTATTAAGCTTACTTGCTTTGTTGAAGAGAAAAATATTATCTGCTTTCAAGTATTGTAGAATTTCTCATTTCATACAACTGCTGTACTACTTCTGATCAATTGTATGTCAGTTATTTTATTTAGTCGGTTTCATGTATTAATTAAAACAGTTACAAGAACTGTTTGCAAACCCTTTGTTAGCCAAGCAAACTTAGCATAGAAATTTGTTTTCTGATAAATTCTACTGATCACAAAGTTAAAAATTACTACAAATGCCTTAACTGCATTTCTTTTTTGAAATTCTATTTTAGACTTCTTATTTGGTCAGAATTTCTTTTCTTCCAAAAGACACACCTTATTAACGACACTCTACAGCGTTACATTTAACAATTGTCAGGGTCATCTCGTCATCTCCCCACATTTATTTTTACCTTCTCCAGCCTCTCGAAGTATTCCCTGAGGAATGCCATGGGTCTCTCAGGTCTCGCAGTGCACAGCTGCACAATAGAATCCTTGAGCAGGGCCTGAATGTTGTGCTTCTGGACATAGAGCTCACATTCCCGGAGGCTGCGCTCCTCCTCGCTTGCGGCAGTGCTCCCAGACGCCATGGTTCTCTACAAGGAAAAAAACAGACATATGCCTGTACAAACTATTTACGAAGAGCAAATGCCAATCTGGCCTTTGACTTAACAAATTCATCAAGTAACTGATTCACAAGGATGTTTTTTTCTAAGTTGGTTTTTTTTTTTAAATAGGGAGGTGGGGGCTAGGGAGTAAAACATGTAGAGAAATAGCATTCTTCCAAAGAAGTGTTTCATTTAGTTCCTGCTGCAGGATCTAGGCTCTGCAGGCAGCAACAGGGAGAGGCAATAACCTCAGCTCCTGGGAGGAAGTATGAGCCACTATCCCCTGCAGAGCCGGGCTGCTGAGGAGTCAGTCCCTTGAGGGAATTTCATTCAGTCCTCCCCCTGCAAAAGAAATCATGGTGACGTGGGAAGTGTGTAAATGGTAAACAGGACAGAGAATTACAAGGGCACACAAGTTAGCTCTAAGTGACAGCAAGTAAGCACAAGGAAGAACATCTGACATTCCCTATACGTAACGCCTACCCCAGGGGAGTGTTCTAATGTCTCCCAAGAAATCACTGGAGCAGAGGATCTGATTAGCCAACTACTAGTATAATCAAAAATTTTAAAAACACATAAGGAACCTCAGATGAATTTTAAAAGCAACCTTTTATTCCACACTCTTTTACTACATTCCAGCCCTAAATGATAACACACTCACCACCCACTGGTAGGAGGGAAGATCCTTAATAGAAAAAAAATAAAACAGACCAAAAAAACCTTGCTAAGTAAACGATAAAAGATTTGGACAGGAAAATGTCAAAACACGTTAAATTTTAAACTTACGTGAAGATGCAATAGATAAATTGCATTTAATGAATTTTACAGGGTTCCAACTACCTTGATGTGAAGTAAACAGATACATAATAATGAGCAGCTAACCTTACCCTGGAATTTAAAGTTTAGTAATTTAACAACAGAGTCATAAACTGTTTTCCTTCCAACTCCTAATTACTGTACTAAGCAATAAGATGAGAAGATAAAATCCAGGTGCCCTCCACTCTGCAACTGAATTCAATACTAATCGGACTTTTCCAAATATAATGTACACAAAACCACTGAGGTAAAACTATAAATTTAAAAAGAGAGAGAAAGAAATACCAGAGTAAAGAGCTCAAGTGCTACACTGTTAGTCATTTTGTTTTGACAACTTTCATGATAAAGGTCAATAACGAGTAGACTAATTAACAGACCATGAGAAAGTGTGTAGCTCCCTGACAGGCACATAAATTAGAGGCATGGAAAAAGAATCATGCTGCTACATCAGAAATAGACACTCCAAAAAAAAAAAAAAGGGTCATTAACTTTAGGACAGATTTATACCAGCCACTTTTCCAAGTGAATCATATAAACTCAGAATCCACTTCAGTAGAATTTTCTGTATAGCAAATAACACTGAAGGCCCTCAAGAACAATGATAAATCAGATCCTTTGTGCTTCAAAACATTCAGACATATTTCAGAAATATCAATACATGTATTCAACTGATCAGAGAAATCATTCAAAAATCAGGTCTCTGACTGATAGAAATGAGAGAATTGGGTCTCAGAGATGAAATTGGTTTTTGTCTGAAATAATGTATTAAAAAGACCAAAAAGATGACGCTGATAATAAGGTAGCACATTAACAAAAATGTCCCAAGATTAACGCAGTCACTATATAAACCACCAAATACTGAAATTTCATGGTCTTAATATTTTTAATCAAACATACCTAGATTAACTCTGTACTTGTACTTAGTTTTAAGAGCCCAACAATTGAGCTTCTCCGCCCAAAAATTACTTGACTACTTTAACACTTCCACCGCATTGTCTCTACTCATAAGAAAATACTCAGATTCCTTCTTTTGGAAATTCAGTTGTGATAAAATTCAGTTTGAAAAGGATTACACGCGAGGAAATACTTAAAACAGTGAGAAACTTGCTGATTCAGACCGCAGCCCCCCAGACCAGCCAGGAACACTTCCTTGCGGTCATCTTAAGGAAGTGTTAGCTTTCTGTGCTCTGCTGAAAAGACCGATCTCTTGGGAATCTCTCAAGTAGTTAAGTCGTCTGGCATCACACCTGCACTGAGCTGGACGGGTTAACAGGTATCGCGTATTTTCGAGAGGAAGGACAGAAAAGTGCCCTTCACTTCACTTATGCCACCGTCATGGCCACAAAAAGAAGACGGGAGGCCGATCCTTCATCCTACTCTAGTCGGAAGACCACAGCGGCGGCGAGGACCCCTCAGAGAAAAAAAATCAGGAAAGGAAGGGAGGTGAAAGACGACAAAAGGAAATTTTTGAGCCAGCCTAAGATCATCCTGGGGGGTGGGGGGGGGCAGTAATCTCGGGAAAGAGAGGGAAAGCGACTGCTAGGCATGACAAGCAGGAGACAGCAGAGAGGAAAACAAGAACGGCTAGGTCTCGAGATCACCCACAAACGCTGCGGGAAACGATGGCGGATTCCGGTAAAATCGAGCTGTCGTCCTTCAGGAAAGGGGGGAGGGCGAGCGAAGAGGCCGCGGCGCGCGGGGGCGGAGGAGGCGGGGGCGCGATGGCCGCGGAGGGCTCGGGAAGGCCGCAGAGGCCGGGGGCCTGGGGGCGCGGAGTGGGGGTAGCGCGCCGGAGAGGAGTAGGGGGCGGGGCGGCGGGGAAACCCCGCACCGGAGCAGACGCCCCGGCGGCCCGGGGGCCCTCGGAGGTGCAGACTCGGGGCCGGCGGCCCGGGTCGTGAGGCCTGCGGGGAGGCGCCCGCCGGGGCCGGGGAGGGGCAGGGGGTGCGGCCGTTCCCCTGCAGGTCGCTCCCCGTGACGCCATCTTGGATCGGTCCAGCGCCCCCAAACGGGCGGCGGGGCGGCGAAGCTCGCCGCGCCGGGGCCCTCGACACACCCCACTCACCTGGGGACGGGCGGCGGCGGGCACGGGGCTGAGGGTGCGAGGCTGCAGCTGGCTGAGGTCTCCCAGCGATTCCCTCCCAGCCAGGGTCCACTCTGCGATAGCGGCTCCGCCGCGGCTCCACCGGAAACGACCTGGCCGCAGCCAATCAGCGCTCGGCTGCCGACGTCAATGCGCCTCGCTCTGGCCAGAGCCGTCGCCTTGGCAACCTTAAAGGCGCCGCGGCCCCAGGTCTTCCCCCGCCCCTCTTCATCCTGAAATCTTTCTCCTTCTGCTCGTTTCTGTCTTACCTGGTCTCTTATCCGCAGCCCCTTCCTCACTCCCGTCTTTTCCTTTCCCCATTCTCTCTAGCCCGGTGCTTCCCTCCTTCGGTTCACCTGCCCCTCCTTACCTGTTCCTCTCTGGATGCCTCGGGTCCCCTTTATTCTTCCTCTGCTCTTCGCTAGCTCTCTGCGCGGCTATCGGGAGTTCTCTCTCCTCTGCTCCTCTCCTCCCCACTCTCCTGCCTCCCTCGCCGCCTCTGCCTTTTCTCCCTCCCTTCAACTCCCACCCCCCCCCCCCCGGGCCGACCCACGTGGGGCGTCTCGGATGACAGGTGGGCGACTCCGCCCCCTGGCCCCTGCCGGGGGAGGACGCGGGGCCGGGGCGGGAAGGTTCCTGCCTTTTCCAGTCCGCGGAGGAGGCGGCGGCCCCGGCGGATCTGCGGCAGCTGCGCCGCGGGCCGAGCCCGGGCGGATGCCCGGGATGCGCACGCCCCGCCGCTCATCCTGTGCCCGGCCAGCGCCGCGCGGGCCTCCGGGCTCGGGCCCGCCATCCGGTCCAGGAAATCTGAGCCCCGCCAAGTGTCTGCTTGGCAGATCGAGCTGCTCTCCCCTCCGGAGGTGCTGTCGTCAAAGGAGGCCACACGGTCCCTATGAGCACAAGACACTGGAAAGGACTTTGTCAGGGTCCGAGAGAGGCCTCAATCCTTCTAGAACCTGAAATACCCCCCATCATCACGCCTGACCCCGCATGGTGAGAAGTACAAAGCGTGCCGATTGGCATAAGCCCTCTGTGACCACACAAGAAATCTCAACTGCCCTCAAAAACTGCGCTAGTCAGGGATGACTAGGGGGGAAAAAGCGACTTCTTTACTGCCTCAGCCATTTTTTACCATCAGAGTATCTGCCCGTGGAGGAAGAAAGGGGAAGCCGGGGACAGTTTTAGGCACATAAAGTCGCTAAATGAAAAAGGCCCGTGGAGGACACAAATTCTTGTGTCGGACTGTACCTGCTATATCGCATGGTATATAGCTCCAGAGCTGTATGTGTAAAATACACAATGGGTTTGTGTACAAAAAAAGTATATAAATATCTCAATAATTTTTATACTGTTTCCAGATTGAAATGGTAACATTTTGGATATATTAGGTTAAATACGATTAAAATTAATTTCGCCTTTGTTTTTTACTTTTTTAATATAGTTATTAGAAAAATTTTAATTACATATATGGCTGATGTTTTATTTCTTTTGGACAGCACTGCCCTAAGAGGCCAACTGCTCCCCTAAATCAAGCAGTGTGATAAGCGTCCTGCTCATCAGAGTATTTCTTTTAGTTAGTTAGAGTTATCCTCTGCTTTCTGAAAGAGCAAGTGTAGGCAACATCACAAGGGCCGATTAGGCCCACAGAAGAATGTAGGAGGGAAGTTTCCCCTCCCACTGACCCCTCCTCATGCTGACCTGGCCTTTCGCCAGGGATGGGAGGAATGGAGGATTAAGGACAGCGCCTCAGTCGTATAGGATTTCACCCTCGTCAGTACAAAGAAGGTCTAATAAACTGAACCCTAAGCTGGCAAGCAGGAGAGGGAATTCGATAGCATTGAGCAGGCCCGATCGTGTTCTAAGAAGAAAACACTGCCGTCAGATAAATCTGAGTGTGGTTTCAGGCTCTGCCATCTCCGGTAATTGACTTAATCGCCATGAACCTCAGTTTCTTCCATCATAAAAGGATAAGCAGGGCTCTGTTAAAATTAACTAGTAAAGATAATAATGGCAAAGACGCATACAGTGCTTACTATGTTCCTGGCACTGTTCTAAGTGCTTTACACATAATAATTAATTTAATCCTCAGAGTAACTCTATGGCGTGGGTACTATTATTGCGTTATTGTTACGGAAGGAAAATGAGGCATGAAGAGTTAAGTGACGTGCGCAAGGCCGCACAGCTAGTGTGGCTCACACCCAGGCAGTGATCTTTAATCACTCACTCTCCTTTGCAGCATAGTATATATAAATAAGGTGCCCAGCACAGTGTGGGATGCAGTAAATAAATGTTTACTTCCCACTTCTCCCTCTTCCTAAAGCGCCACTCAAACTACAAGCTTAAGACTGAGTTGTACTGTGTCCCAACAGTAGTGTTACCTCCCTAAGTCCATTAAGACACTTAGAATAAGGAAACAAGCAAGCTGGTGATATTAAGCCCAGTGCTTTGAGTGACAGCTGTTTCCCTGCCTTAGCACGGGTGTGTGACCCCATTCAGCTGCATTTGGGCATCTGTCCAGCCACGGGCCTGTTTCCTGTGTCAGTCGCGTTCAGCCTTGTTCTGGCTGCCAAATCCTCATATGCTGGGGCTTTAACAGACAAAAAGGGAAATGGACAGGAGATAGTTGAGCCTGGGGAGAGTTCACTGAGACAGCTGTTCTGAAAAACCAAAGAGCCACAGTGGTTTCCAAATGGTGTGAATGCCCTTTCAGTACCACCGGGCCGCTGTGAGAATGACAACTTGTAAATTACATTTCAGAAATGACAATTGCTCTCCTGTCGTTTCTGTGCGGTTTCCCCTTCTCCAGAGGACTCTGCCTTTGATGCCAAGGTCCTTTGA
Organism: Diceros bicornis minor; assembly: GCF_020826845.1. NCBI lineage: Eukaryota > Metazoa > Chordata > Mammalia > Perissodactyla > Rhinocerotidae > Diceros > Diceros bicornis. The sequence continues at coordinate 50,076,221 of NC_080757.1, read as the reverse complement.
CAGGCCTTTCCTTTGGCCTGTGTCCTTGAAAAGCTCAACAAAGTAAGTTTCTAGGATAGTGGGGCTGTAAGTAAACTTTTTTCTTTAAAACAAAGTTCCTCAAATGCTGTTAATGATGTTTGCAAAACAATAGCAAACAATCTTAAAGCAAAGTAAATATCAGTGGTCCATTTAGTAAGCAGAAGTAGAACTGAGAGAGCCAATACACAAAAGGAAGGAACACTTTTGTGGCCCATTCTTTTTCTTTTTTTTATAATTTTATTTATTTATTTATTTTTCCCCCAAAGCTCCAGTAGATAGTTGTCTGTCATAGCTGCACATCCTTCCAGTTGCTGTATGTGGGACGCGGCCCCAGCATGGCCAGAGAAGCAGCACATCGGCGCGCGCCCGGGATCTGACCCCGGGCCGCCAGCAGCGGAGCGCGCGCACCCAGCCGCTAAGCCACCAGGCTGGCCCTTGTGGCCCATTCTTAGTGTTTCTTATGCCTAAGGTTTCCATTGGCTAAGGACGAATCCACATATTTCAGATTTCCAAGGAGACCTTTTCAGACTACCACCACCTATTTGGTGTGCGGTGGTGCCCAGGATTTATGCTTCCTGTGCAACCCAAGGTTGTGGTTTCAGACATAACCCAATTCCAGCAAGCATTCAAATGCCAAAAGTCTTCCTATTTTTCTCACTGGCAAATGCTTATCTACATGGGGAATGAGTGTTTATCTTGAGCATTAATTGAAAATATTAACCATGAAACCAGAAGTGTGGCAATCTTGGGTCTAATAAAAATATCTTCATCCAAAATAGCATATTTAAATCCACAATGTTCCACAAGAGAGATAGAGAGTTGTATTAGTCAAGTTCTCCAGAGAAACAGAACCAATAGAACGTGTATCTAGAAAGAGAGAGAAAAGAGATTTATTTTAAGGAATTAGCTCGTGTGATTGTGGAGGCCAGCAAGTCCAAAATCTGCAGGGCATGCCGGCAGGCTAGCAATCCACGAAAGAGTTGATATTGCAACCTTGAGTCTGAAGGCAGTCTAGAAGCAGAACTCCTTCCTCGGGGAACCTCAATCTTTTCTATTATGACCTTCAACTGATTGGGTGAGGCCCACCTATTATGCAGGGTAATCTGCTTCACTCAAAATCTACTGATATAAAAGTTAATCACATCCAAAAAATACTTTCAACAACATCTAGACTAATTTCTGACTGAAAATTGGATACCAGGGCCTAGCCACATTGACACGTAAAATTAATCATTACAAACAAGTCAAGCCCAGATATTTGTATGAATTGCTTCTAAATATTCTCCCTCTGATATCAATTTCCCTTGCCTAAACTATTTTTAACTAATGCTCACCTTATATCTATAGGTTATGGATCTGAGGCTTTAAAAAAATAGTGATGAGTCTGTCACCCACACAGACCTTTCGAGTGTGTTGACTAGAATCAGGAACTTTCTTTGATTCTGTCAAACTGACTAAGTCAACAAATCTTGTTAATTTGTCCCCATGTTAGCATTTTACTGACCATGTATCTATACCTCTTCCAGGAAATCTTAATTTTTTTTTTTTTTTTTTTTTGGTCATGGTCCCCACTGAGAAGCTCATGAAAACAATGGGCTTTCTCCTCAGAAAATATGCCCAAACAGACACACGTAAGACATTTATCCTCTTATTTCAGGGGACTCAGAGATCTGAAGCCCATCTCTGCATGGATCCCAGGTCCAGAAGCTTTTACAAATGTTTCCTGAGCGTCCACACTGCAGGCACTGGGTGTGGGGATGCAGAGATGAATGAGTCATGGCCCCACCCTAAAAAGCTCACAGTCTCAGGGGAACAGCAGGAACATGGGTGCTTTCCACAGACAGGCCAACCTATGGGGGGAGAGGGAGGTTGAGGAGCACCGAAGGGACACCTAACCTAGGCTTAGAAGATCACAGAAGGCCACTCAGAAGAGGTGCTGGGATGCAAGAGAATGCTGCCTGAGTCTTGCCTGGTCTTTTCAGTAGAGAAAACTGATGGGCAAGAGAGAGCATGGATTTTTAGAGAAAGTATTTTTCAGGATTGCTGGAGGAGTAACCAATGGCCTGAAGCAAAAGGGCTGTATATGCCATAGGCCAGGGTTCGGCTGGGTTTTTCTCTGTAAAGAGCCAGATACTCAATGTTTTAGGCTTTTTGGGTGATCTGGCTGCTGTGGCAACTTGGCCATTGTGGCGCAAGAACAGCCATAGATAATATGTACAAGCATGGTGTAGGTGTGTTCCAAAAACACTTTAGAAACACTGAAATTTGAAATTGATATATTTTTAAATTCATAGACGTTATTTTTTTTGAGCAATATCAGGTCTGCAGAAAAACTGTGCAGAAAGCGCAGTGAGTTCCCGGACACCACCTCACCCCCACCCATCATACAGTTTCCTCTATTATTAGTATGGTACATTTGTTATAATTGATGAGCCAATACTGACGTGCTATTATTAACCAAAGTCCATAGTTTACCTTAGTGTTCACTCTTGGTGTTTGACTTTCTAGAGATTCTGACAATTGTATAACGACAGGTTTCATATAGAATAGTTTCAGTGCCCTAAAAACCCACTCTGTTCCACCTATTTGTCCCTCCTTTCCTCCCCCAAGCTGCTGGCAACCACTGATTGTTTTACTCTCTCCATAGTTTTTTGCCTTTTCCAGAATGTCAGATAGTTGGAATCATACAGTATGTAGTCTTTTCAGACTGGCTTCTTTCACTTGCCTTTATGCATTTAAGGTTCTTCCATGTCTTTTCATGACTTGATAGCTCATTTCTTTTTAGCGCTAAGTAATATTCCATTGTATGGATGTACCACAGTTTTTTTATCCATTCACCTACTTAGGGACATCTTAGTTGCTTCCAAGTTAGGCAATTATGAATAAAGTTGCCATAAATATCCATGTCCAGGTTTTAATGTGGACCTAAGTTTTCAATTTCTTTGGGTAAATACCAAAGATCATGACTGCCAGATCCTATGGTAAGAGTATGTTTAGTTGTGTAAGAAACTGTCTTCCCAAGTGGCTGTACCATTTTGCATTCCCACCAGCAATGAATGACAGTTCCTTTTGCTCCACATCCTCACTAGCATCTGCTATTGTCAGCGTTTGGGGTTTTAGGCATTCTATTACATGTTTAGTGGTATCTTGTTGCTGTTTTAATTTGCAATTCGCTAATAGCATATGACATTGAGGAACTTTTTATATGTTTATTTGCCATCTGTATATCTTCTTTGATGAGGTATCTGTTAAGATCTTTCGCCCATTTTTAATTGGGTTATTTTCTTGTTGATGAGTTTTAATAGTTATTTGTATATTTTGGATAAAGTTTGTATAATTTTCACATGTCACATTCTTTTCATTTTGTTTTCAACAATTTAAGAATGTAAAAATTATTCTTAACTTATGGGTTGTACAAAAACAGGTAGGGGACCAGATTCAACCCACAAGTGGCGGCTTAACAACCACTGCCTTAAAAGTTTGGATTTTTTTCTTAGAGCCATCAGGGATTCATCATATGGTCACATGCAAGGAAGTGACGTGGCCAAGCACACTCTTTATCACTCTGCCTATAATGAAGCAAAGACAGGAGCAGGGAGTGTGAAGGAGCCTGGAGCAGGACAATTGTCAGGAGTTTTTGCAGTGATCTGGGTGAGGGGTGATGATAGCTTAAACTAAACAAGCTTTAATGCAGATGAATAGAGCTGGGCAGATTCAAGAGATATTAAGGAAATAAAGAGATATTAAGGAAATAAAGAGATATTAAGGATGTGACAGAACCTAGGGAGTGATATGGAAGATATGGAGAAGAGGAGACTCAAGGATGATATCTAGTTTGCTGACTCCGACAATGAATTAATGCTGCTGCCATTCACTGATTCAGAGGATACAAGAGGAGCAGCAAGGGTGGATGGGATGGTGCTGGGTTCAGTTTAGAATGTGTTGAGTTTGAGGAGCCATGGGACATCTGGGAGGAGCTGTCTAGGTGCTTGCTGGTCGGAAGTTCAAGAGAAAGCTACAGGCTTTGAAATCATCAGCTTATTAATTACAGAGCCATGGGAGTGAATGAAATCCCTTCCGGTAGAGGGTGTAGGGAGAGAAAAAAGACAAGAAGGAAGATGGCTGAGTAGAGAACCATGAGGAGGGCTGAGAATGAGAGGATAAAGGGAAGAAGGGGACAGAAGGAGCATTTAGAAAGCAGACAGCAAGCCAGGAGAGAGTGGTCATAGAAGCCAAGAAAACAAGCGTCTTGAGGAGACAGATGCAGCCAAGAGATAGAGTGAGACATGAAGAGTCGGGGCAATTCATGCACAGGTGGCGTCTGGAATCCACGAGGACACTTCTGATCTCTCATCAAAGGGGGAATATGCTCAGAGCTGTTTCTCGCCATGCACTCATTAGCGTTGACCAGCCAGCAAGAGATTAGAGAATAAATAATCACAAAGCTGTCAGGCTGCTTAATGTTCATTTGAAACTTGTATCAAAAGGCGCAGGGAAAATACACAGAATGTCAAGGCTGCACTGTTTTCATTAACTGCTTTTCTATTCACATCGCGTGGAGTGAATCCTGAATAGTGTCCTTACCCAACCACTTCCACAGCGTGACTCAGTGTTGTCCCCAACAGGCACATTCCCCAAGCCTGGTTCTCATGCCTTCCCAGAAGTTCTGTGAATTACCCAATACACGTACAATAAATTCCTTTTCTATTTAGATCATCTAGAGTTTGTTTCTTTGCTTACATATGAGAATTCTGGCTAAGTCCCTTACCCGGTCCTGGAAAACAACAATATAAAAATCTCTGGGGTCATGTTTGAATAATTAGGAAATGACCTATTAATTAATGTGCAGTCTTCATGTCCAAGACCCATAAGAGAGTGACCATGGTCACTCAGTCAAAAGTCACAACTGTGTGCCCCAGGCAGGCTGGCCACACCTTAACCAACCGTGATCCACCCACGCCTGAAGGTGGCAGCCCAGAGCGGGGCACTCTGATCAGTGGCCATCACTTACAACTCAGCACTCTACAGCACAGTGGTCATCTCAACTGTAGAGGACCAACACAAAAATTCTCCTTTGTAAGCTGAAGAAAAGCATAGAAAAATTTCCAACGCATACACTGAGAAACCCTGTGTGCTTTCTCCACCTTGAAATAAACATTCGATATGCGATAGTCTTCATGATGGTTATTGGTGAGCCTTGATAAGCAGCCCTGTTGGCTGGCGCTTCTGGACCAGATCCTGACTTGCTGCCCCAGCCCTGCCTGCTCCTAGATTTAGATCCCAGGATGGAATTCGGCGCCCCACTTCTGAATGTTTCCTCATCCCTTATTGCTGAATGGGTCTGATCTACTTATATCCCTCTCCTTTCTCTCTCTCTTGCCTCCATGACACCCCTGCCCTCTGAACTGAGTTTGGCATTCTGGATTTGCAGCGGGCCTCCTGGCCATGACCCCAGGTTCTCACAGACCCTTATCCTCCCACCCCCTTGATGCAGTCCAAGGTCCTGTCCCAGCATTTCCTTGCTCTTCCCCATTTTTCTCCCATCCATCAATAGCCTTAGCTTGTTCTTCAGCCCTAGTCAGGAGAATACGATGTTAGCATTTTATGCAAACCACAAATTCCTGAACCTCTCTCGTGATTTAAAACTGATTCTGAGGAAGGCTGCTGGGTATTGTTGCTTACTAGCTAAAGTGGCGCCACCAAGTGGCAATAGGATAAACAGAGTTTAGAATTCACTCCAGCTTTGAAATTATGCAGCCAGAACTTTATATCATCTTATTTCAGATTTGCATAATTCTAACACCTACGTTTTTTGTCTACCCTGTGCCTTGACTTGAGGGCAGTCATCCATTCATTCAATAACAGTTTAATGTGTACTTACTCTGCCAGGAACTGTGATAGTCCCTACAAGGGTGTGCCAAACACAGTCCCTGGTCTCTAGGGAGAAAGACAGAAAAATGCACATGGGGAAGGGAGGGTGGAGAGTAGGCAGAGAAGGCTTCCCAGAGGAAGTGGCACCTAAACTGAGACAAGAAGAATGAGGAAGAGTTGGTGAAGAGGGGGAAGAGACACTTTTCAGACATAAGAAACATGTGCAAAACACCCAGAGGGAAGAGGGAAGAGGCTGGAGGGCATTTGAGAAACTGCAAGTAATTCAGGACATGTGGAACCAGAGACTGAGGGAGGGGAACTGGCAAAGGATGAGTTTGAAGAGTTTATAACAATGAGGCCCACACGTGGAGACGTGGAGAGTGCTTACTGTGTGCCAGGAACCGTTCTCATGTTGTACGTATGTTAACTCAGCCAATCCTCACCACAACCTGCTGAGGTAGGCACTATTGTTATTCCCATTTTGCAGATGAGGAGTCTGAGGCATAGAGAAGTTAAGTAATTTGCCCAGGTCATGTAGCTAGGAAGAGGTAGAGCTGGGGTGTGAACCAGGACCTTCAGCCAAGCTCGTGAACTTGGGCTTTCACCTGAGAGCAACTGAAGCCCTTCAAGGATGGGGGGACCTGGTCAGGGTGTGCTTTAGAAAGATTATAGAATGCCAATGTGTTCTCTGATGCCAACAACAAGACTGAAACCAAGGATGTTTGGAAGTTAACGCTGGAAGAAGACGCCAACAGACATCAGAGGGGGCAGTAGCATGGGGTGGAATTAGGGTCAATTACCAGGTTTCCAAGAGCTGAGTGGGGAGCTGCCAGGATGCCAGCCAAGGCTCCAGGAGAAAAGGGCATAGGGATTGCACCTGCTGGCTCAGGGCTATTTCTTCAAAGTGGAAACACCCACCAGCCTGCTTGAGCCTCACAGCCAGTGCCTGACACCAACTTATCTTTTCAGACTTATCCTCCTGCATCCACCCTAGATCCTCACCTGAGTGGAACCTACTTTGTTATTTACACCCAGACACATTCACAAAAGGACTGAAGGAGAATTACAATAAATAAGCATATAATAAAATTATGTTAAACATGAATAAGAATAAATATTCAGATCAGACAAAAAAACATAAATTAGAGCAGAAATCAAGCTTGGGTAGGAGAGATGGGAGATAAAACACAAATATTCAAGCTGTAAGCTTCTCCCACTGTTGCTTTAGTTAAGCTCAAGTTTGACGCTAAGCTTCCAGTCAAGGTGAAAAGGGAGACAAGGTCATTTACACGGTCGTTATTGATAGAACAGAGGAAGCGCACCCATCTGTCAAGAGAATTTGTGTGGCCCTTGGCTAGTGAAGTTCTGACAAACCGGACTGCTCTCCAATCCCTTAACGCCCCTCTACTTGCCCAACGCCACACCTTTGTCTAGGTCATTGCATCCTCCTAGTTTACAGACCCATGGCTATCAGTCAAAATCCTGCCCAAATGTGAAAGCTCAGCTTAAGATATTTGGGGCTCAGGAAGATGTCTCTTTCCTCCCTGGTCAGATGTTCTTCCCTCATTTATTTCCCTGCCTTGTGTTCACTTCTTTCATAGCACTCAGCATATTCTGTTATATTTTATAATTCAAAATGTATATGTCCTATCTCACTGAGGTGGTACAGCCTAATGGTTAGAGTGACAGGTCTGGAGTCAACCTACCTGGGTTCCACCTCTGCCATTCACTAGCTGTGTGACCTTAGACGAGTCACTTAATCTCTCTGAGCCTCAGTTTCCTCATCTGTAAAATGGGAATTATAAGAGTGTCCTCCTGATTGTCTTAGCATGGCTCCTGGAACATGGTGAACTATCACATCATTATCAGTATCTTCACAACCTTCATCTCTTCTCCTAGGGCAGAGTTGTCCAGTGAAGTAGCCACTAGCCACGGTGGCTCTTTACATTGAAATCAATTATAATTTAAAAAAAGTAAAAGTCAGTTCCTCAGTGGCATTAGCCTCATTTTGAGTGCCACACGTGGCTAGTGGCTACCATATTGGACAGCACAGATAGAGAACATTTCCAATATCACAAAAGTTCTATTGGACAGTGCAGGTCTAGAGCAAGGATCAGCATTTTTCTTCCATAAAGGGCCAGAGAGTAATTGTTTTAGACTTTGCAGCCAGATGGGCTCTGCCACAACTACTTAACTCCACCGATGTCGTATGAAAGCAGCTACAGACAGTGCATAAAACTTTATTTATGGACACTTAAAACTGAATCTTTGTGATTTTCACATTTCACAAAATATTATTCGAGTTGTTTTTAACCACTCATTTTTAGCTTGCAAGCTGTACAAAAACAATTGGTGGACCATAGGTTGCTGACCACTGCTCTGTAGTATATAAACTTCTTCTGGATAAATCTCCCATCTTATTCATAGATCTATAGCCTGGAATACCTATTATTGAGTGCCTACTATGTAGCAGGCTTCGGTTATACTTTGGGGGAGAGTCATGCATACGTCACAGCCTCTGTATTGTAAGAATTCACAGACTATAGTCAGCAGAATAATGGCCCCCACAGATGTCTACATACTACTCCCCAGAACCTGTGATATGTTGTATTATATAGCAAAGAGGAATTAAGTTTGCACACGGAATTAAGGTTGTTGATCAGATGACCTTAGGATAGGGAGATTATCCTGGATTTTCTGGGTGGTCCCAATGTAATCACAAGGGTCCTTAGATATGGAAGAAGGAGGCAGAAGAGCCAATGTCAGAGTGATACAATACAAGAAAGACTTGACCAACCATTGCTGGCTTTGAAGACGGAAGGGAGTCACAAGTCAAGGAATGTGGGCGGCCTCTAGACAACGTAAAAATCAAGAAAGCAAATTCTTCCCTGGAGCCTCCAGAAAGGAATGCAGCCCTGCCAACACCTTGATTTTAGCCTAGTGAGACTTATTTAGGACCTCTTGAACTCCAGATAATAAATTTGTTTGTTTTAAGGCATTAAGTTTGTGGCAATTTGTTACAGCGGCAATAGGAAATGAATACACAGACTAATAGAAGAGATGGACGTGGGAACAAACGTGATGGGCAGATGAACACAGTAGACGCAGGTACGGTGTACAAGATGAGCACAAAAGAGAAGACATGGAACCCTATGGAGTAGGGGGTGGAGAAGAAGTCAGTCTTTCTAGAAGCACCATCAGAACCGGATTTTGAAAGATGAGCAGGAATCCAACAGGGAGATGGAGGAGTTGGTAGTGTGGTAGAGAGGTGAGGACAGAGGGATGAGAATAAGGATGAGACGAGGCAGGCCAGGTAATTGGAATAAACGAGAAAAGAAGGCCAGCACGGAAGTGGAATCAGACGGTATTTGTCCTTCTGAAACTGGCTTATTTCACGTAGCATGTAAAATTCCACTTATTTCAGGTATCTAAAATAGTCAAACTCATAGAAGCAGAGAATAGAATAGTGGTTGCCGGGGGCTGGGGAAGGGGGAAATAGAGAGTTATTGCTCAATGGGTATAAAGTTTCAGTTATGCAAGATAAGTAAGTTTTAGAGATCTGCTGTATAACATTGTGCCTAGAATTAACGACACAATATTGTGCACTTAAAAATTTGTTAAGAGGGTAGATCTCATGTTGAGCATTCTCACCACACACACACAAAGGAACACAAGGAAACTTTTGGAGGTGATGGATATGTTTGTCACCTTGATTGTGGTGATAGCATCACAGGTGTATGCATATGTCCAAACTCATCAAATTGCACACATTAAGTGTGTGTAGTTTTTTTGTATATACATTATACCTCAATAAAGCTGTTGAAAAAAAAAGAGGCTCAGCACGGACAAAGGCACAGAGGGTGAAGACCATAGTGGGTTCAGGAACCTGTAAGAAGGCTGAGATTACAGGAGAGCACAGTAGAAGGGGAAGCATGAGAGACGAGGGGCAAGGTAGGACCAAATCTGGCAGGACCTCAGCCCTGCTGAGAATCCTGTCTTTGTCTACTGGAATTCCAGTTGTCTATCACCACCTAACAAATTAAGGCAACACTTAAAGCAGCGATCATTGCATCTCATGATTTTGTGGATCAGGAATTTTGGCAGGACTCAGCTGGGTGATTCTTCTGCTCCATGTGGTGTTGTCTGAGGTCGCTGGGTGGCATTCAGCTGGAAGATGGGCTGGTCTGAGGACCTGAATGGCTTCCCTCGCATGTCTGCTGCCGTGGTGGGGAGGGCTCTAAGACTGGACCCCACTGGGGCTGTTGACTGGAGCACTTGCAGTATGGGAGTCTCAAGGTGACAGACGTCTTCCATGATGGTCCAGAGCCCCCAGAGAGTGTCCAAGAGAGCCAGGCAAAAGCTGCACGGCTTTTTAGGACCTAACCTTGAAGTCCCAGAATATCATTCCTGCCACATTCTCTTGGTCAAACAAATGACTTTGGCCACCCCAGATCCCAAGAAAAGGGCACTGAAGCTGATCTCTCGATGGAGGTAGTGTCAGAGCTCCTTGGCCGTCTTTAATCTGCCATGACTAGAAATAGTGAGCCAGTAAAGGGCTTTTTTTTTTAATTTTTTGAACTATGTGGTTTGTTTGCTTTTTTTACATTTTTAATATGGAAAGCTACAAAAAAGGAAATTAAAATCACCCACAATCCCACCACCCAGAAACTATCACATAACATTGTGAAGAATTTCCTTCCAATATTTTTGATGCTCTGTCCTTTCAAACTCTCCGTATATTTTTGTTTTTTTCCACTAAAGGACTTTAAATAGGAAGTTGACATTATTAAATTTGCATGTTGAAAAATGACTTTGGCGTCAGTGTGGAGAATAGTTTGGCAGAGAGACAAATTGGGCATCTATTGCTATGATGGAGGCAGTGACCCCTCCAAGGCTTGGCTGCAGAAGATCAGGGAGTGCGTAGGGGGTGGATTCAAATATTCCAGGAGCTTCTCCTCACTTAGTTTTTTCGATATGAATAATTTGACTTTTAAAAATATTGTACAAAGTGCCTTGCAAATACAACTCTAAGACAAGTCCAATCCAGAAACAGGCTGGAGAAAGAGCCATCTGGAAGTGTATTTCTCACTCACACCACACATCCACAAGGTGGTCTGAAATTTAGCTCCATGTTGTCTCCACACCAGACTTCAGGTTTCAAAAGTGACCTCTTTGTAGAACACTGTGGCAGAGGGAAAGAAATATTGGAGAAGCACGTGCCAGCTCTTCAAGTTCTATGGAAGAAGAACACACATCCGTTTCTCTTGCATTTCATTGGTCAAAGCAGATAAGAGGCCAGAGAGGTTGTAAATGGGGCAGAGAAGACTTGCAATGTCCTACAAGCCCCTCTCATCTGGCCATGGCCAGCCTCTGATCTCAGCCCTGATCTCTCCTGCTCACACATTTCTCCAGTGACACTGACATCCTTGCTGTTGTTCAAACAAGCCAGGGCCAGCTCCACCTCAGGGCTGGCTGTTCCCTCCACCTGAAACACTGACTTCCCCGGACAGCCTCAGGGCTCGCTGCCCCACCTCTTTCAGGTCTCTGCTCAAATGCCATCTGATCATCTTGTTTCAAATTGCAACCTTCCACCCACCTCCAATACTACCCCCCATGCTCCCATTTACTCCACATTTATCACCACCTGACATTAGTATATATGTTTCACTCATTTGTTTATTTCCTCTCTCTCTCCCTCTTACACACACACACACACACACACACACACACACACACAAAAATGTAAGCTTCATGAGAGCAAGGTTTCTGTTTTGTCATTCACTGTTGTGCCTCCAATACCTAGAAGAGTAGTCTGGCACATAAAAGGTGCAAAAAAAATCTTTGAATGAGACAGTGATGAATAAATGAATACTGGAAAGATTATTAGCACAGGAGGAAGTCAGAAAATGTTGACTTAAATTATAAGTATATGCTCTCACTACATAGCATCATGTCAGGCCAAATAAATATAGATTAACCAGTTTCGTGGCCTTTGTTTGAAAACTCTAGAATGTAAAAATGTACCTGGAGGTCAAGTTTATTTCCCAGCAGTCAAATGATAAGTAGCTTTAGTTATCTATATTTTCTCATTTTTATTAAGAAAACAATATTTTGAGCTCTCACTATGTGCCTGGCACATATGTGTGTACGTGAATGTCTTATGAAATTCACACATCCGCTCTGGGAGGTAACTAGCATTAACACACCCATTAACGCTCTGGTACCTGAGGTGTATTAGATGAGTGACTTCTGTAAGGTAACACAGCTATTTAGCAATGAGACCAGATTTTTTCAAACTCAAGTTTGGTTCCAGAGCAAGAGCATAGCCGCATCATGTTGCTGCTTTCTACAGTGAGCGTAATTTATTTTTACAGTATGAAGAAGAAAGGGGAAAGCTTATTTAAAAGAAGAAGAAAGAAAAAGAGGGGAAGGAAGAAGAGGAAGAAGGGGACGAAGAGAAGGAGGGGGAAGGGACAAGCAGGAGAGGAAGAGGAAGAGAGAGAAGAATCTCCTTATAATCAAGACCTTGTGCCTCCTGACACTATAGCAGACTCCAGCCCAGTGATCTTCATGGCACAGTACCCTGGAACACCATTTATGCTTTCAGACTCCATAACCATGCAGACATTACACAATCTCATGGGGTCTTCTCTGCCTAGTCCAAACATCAGTCTGACTAATGTGAAACTGGTTGCAAAGTTGGCTGGTTCCTGAGAGAATCTTTTCTTTCATTTTGATCAATCGACAGTTCACCGAATCACTAAACATGTTACGGACCGTAGGACTTGATCATTGGGCTTCAAGTATGTTTCTTTAGAATCAATGGGATGAACACAATTTTTTTAAATGAAGAAAATGTAGTTCTTCAGGCTTTGCAAGAATAATTGAATGTTTCCTCCTTTATTCACCACAAACCTTCATCTCCAAAAGCTGTGGATGCAAAATGAAGTCTCTGCCTCAGTGGTTCAGTATTATCACTGTTTTACAAACACTGGGAGGGAACTAGTAGAGTTTAAAAGGTCCTATTTCCAGAGTAAAAGATCAAAAGGTCAAAATGACAAATGGTCACTAAAAGGGAAATATTTTTAGAAGGCTTAACTCACTAGAAGTAACAGATGTCTTCTCTGTTTTACTTTGCCCTCTCTCGTACAAAGCAAACCTACTGCTGTGTTATTACAATACAACCCAAGGACATGGAATGACCCGGAGGTCTAGGATAATACCCTTGTACAGCAACAGCTGGTTTTAGAGGTCACAGAGCATTCACCTCTTTGTGGAAGTAAAGTCAGTCAGTCTCCTACTCTCCATCTGTGTTGAGCTTACCTTTAACTCTAGACAAATAGTACTATGTGCACAAACTACTGCTTTTTTCAAGATTTCTCCAAGATGATTTGGTGGGTAAAATAATCTAATTAGCAGAAAGAGAGCCCACAGTCTGCCCTTGAATCCAGCAAATCACACAAGTTCAGGTTGCTCTCTGAGTCCCTGGTAAAACAGATACATCTGTGATGTCTTTATATGTCCCAGGCATCTCTTACAAACTAGACTGTTAATTTGTTAGGCTTTGCTGTTGTGGTAGAAAATTAATTTATTTTTAAAGTGAATGGAGCAAATATAACTTTGCCTTGAACAATTAAATTTAACATTGTCCAGTGAATCACTACATTTATTTTCATGACGAATTCAGGGACATTTTCTTAGTTTGGATTATCCCCAGGATCTGAGACTTCACCTACCCCCTTCTTGCTTTCTGCATCATGGCGCAGGATGCTGTTCTGTTTATCAGCCCTTTCTTGCTAAGTTTGATGAGCTTCCCAAACTGACCCAAACAGAGCATCCTCAATCTGATAAGGGCCATCTGTGAAAAATCTATAGCTGGCGCATAGTGAATGCTTAATAAATATCAGCCATTATTGTTTTTATGCATAAGTTTTAAATTGAATGCAGTCAGAACTGTCAGTCTCTTTCTTTACAGCTTCATCCTGCTAACTGCTGCTCATCTTTCAAAATTCGACTCAAACCTCTCCTTGAAGACCTCTGCTCCCCTGGCAGCCTGCGCCTCACCCATTGGAACACACAGCACTTGCCATGCTGTCATGATCCGGTTCCTCGTCTGGCTCTGGCTCTACCCACTCAATTATAAACTCCTTGAAGGTAGAGCTTTCCTTCCATTTTGTACCCCAGCACCTAGAACAGTGCCTAGTACATACTGAGCACTCAATTCACATCAGTCTCCTTTCTCTTAATCTACATGGCTTGGCTTAAGTTCCACCCCATTCAAGAATTTTTCCTTGTCAACTCAAGCTTCCACTGGGTTTTTTTTTCCAGCTTTACTGAGATATGATTGACAAATAAAAAATTGTATATACATGACTTGTACAATGTGATGTTTTGATGTAAGTATACCTATTTTTATAATGATTACCACAATCAAGCTGATTAATATATCTATCACCTTACATAGTTACCACTTGTGTGTGTGTGTGTGTGTGTGTGTGTGTGTGTGTGTGGTGCTATTGGTTTTTATATGTTCCGGTCATTTTTGTACCACCAGTGCCTAGCACATATTAGGTGTTTAAGTAATATCACATGAATAAATGAATGAGTGGCTGACTGGATGAGTAACTAACAAGATAGAAGACTGATAAAGAGGAAAATCTCTGGCTATCATCACCTGGAAATTTTAAATCAAATATAAGAATTTTTTAATGAGTAGCTAAGCTCTTCGGGAAGAAAGGGAAACCTTAGGAGCCAAAAACAGGGCACAGGCAGATAGAAATCACAAATGAAAAGGACATTGAAACCAGACCTACAAGGGATTGAGCTGATGCTATAAGCGGGTAGGGAAAGACATGGTTATTAGACCTGGTAAATGACAGGCTTAGATTTTATTGCCTACATAGACACAAGAGATGAAAACTTAGACCTACATGAGGCAGAGAATTGAGACTAATACCCCCTCATAAAACCAAAGTCTTTGAAGTTCTGCCCCGAAGTAAAAAGGTGGGGAACTACCCAATAGCTCAGGAAGGCAAAGAAGCTTGTCTTCCTCTGAGTTCTTGGCAAATTGGAAAATCTCTCCCAAGAAACGGAAACCTCCAGCCTGTAAGCAAGTGGGTTTGGGCCTCGAGTGTATAGTAGCTGGGTTATCTGGGAACCCTTGAACTCATAAATTAACATTTAAAAAAGTCCCAGGATCATGATATCTCTGGGGTAAATTGGTATAGCCACTATGGAAAAGAATATGGAGGTTCCTCAAAAAATTAAAAATAGATAATTTTTTAATTAAAAATTAAAAAATTAAAAATTAAAAATGATCCAGCAATTCCACTTCTGGGTATTTATTCAAAGTATATGCACTCCTATGTTCACTGCAGCATTATTCACAATAGCCAAGACATGGAAGTGACCTAAGATGCTTTCAATAGATGAATGGATGAAGAAGATGTGGCATGTACATGCAATGGGATATTATTCAGCCATAAAAAAGAAGGAAATCTTGCCATTTGCAACAACATGGATGGACCTTGAGGGCATTATGCTAAGTGAATGCCAGACAGAGAAAAACAAATACGGCAAATACCGTATAATCTCACTTACATGTGGAGTCTTAAAAAAAAAAGAACTCACAGATACAGAGAACAGATTGGTAGTTTCCAGAGGTGGGGGGCAGGGGGGTAGGCAAAATGGGTAAAGAGGGTCAAAAGGTATAACTTCCTTTTGTTATAAAATAAATAAGTCATGGGAATGTAATGTACAACATGGTAACTATAGTTAATAACACTGTATTGCATACTTGAAAGTTGTTAAGAGATTATATCTTAAAAGTTCTCATCATAAAAAAATTGTGACTATGTGTGGTGATGAATGTTCACTAGACTTATTGTGGTGATCATTTTGCAATATATACAAATATTGAATCATTATGTTATACACCTGAAACTAATGTAATGTTATATGTCGATTATATCTCAATAAACAAAGCACAAGAGGTATACCTAAAATGACATTAAAAAGCTGAAAGCAAAAAATGGAAAAAGATACATTACATAAACACTAGCCGAAAGAAAGCTAACATAGCTATATTAACATTGGAAATAAAACACAGTGTTTAAGACAAAACCGTTAATGTGTTAGGAATAAAGATAGATATTACATAATGATAAAAGAGCAATATCCCAGGAAGATGTAATAGTTCTGTACATGTACATAACTAACCACATGGTCTGAAAGTATATGTAGCAGTGTGACAAAGACACGAAGGACCTACAGATAAACTTAACAAGAAGCATGCCAGATCCACATGGAGAAAACTAGGAACACCACTGAAGACCCAAAAAAAGTTTTGGACAAATGGAAAGGCATGTCACCATTTAGGACATCACAACCGCGTTGACGTCCCCTACACACATTTATAAATTTAACTAATAAAAAATACAAAGTTTTATATATCTATATATTTTGTGTGTGTGAGGAAGATTAGCCCTGAGCTAACATCTGTTGTCAATCCTCCTCTTTTTGCTGAGGAAGACTGGCCCTGGGCTAACATCCATGCCCATCTTCCTCTACTTCATATGTGGGACACGTGCCACAGCGTGGCTTGACAAGCAGTGCGTAGGTCCACGCCGGGGATCCGAACCCCAGGCCGCCGAAGTGGAGCCCGTGAACTTAACTAGTTACTTAACTTAACCAGAACTTAACTTAACTATGCCACCAGGCCGGCCCCACAAAGTTTTATATTTTGTTTTATGCTTTGTGTGATTTTTTTTGCAAAAGCAAACAAACTAATTCTAAGACTCATACGGAAAAAATGTATAATTAAGAATAGTCTGGAAAATAATGAGGAGGCACTGCGCCTCTAGATATTAATATATTACACAGTATGGCACATGAATACACACACACACACACACACACACACATCAGGGGTTCAGAATAGAAAGTATCAAAATAGACTCCAACACATGTAGGAATCTCACTCATGATAAAGATGGCATTTCAAGTAGATGAGCGGAAAATGAATTATTCAACAAATGATTTGAGACAATTGGTGAGTCATCCAGAAAAAAGTAAGATGCTCATACCTTTGACCTATCATAGGAATTTTTTCTCCAGATACACACAAGAAAGATATAGGGGCAGGAATATTCATTGGAAACACTACAAATATCCATTAACAGGGGTGATTAGATAATATATAATACATAAAGATATATAACAATATTTATAATGTATAATGATATATAATATAAAATGATACATAGTATAAAAAGATTTTTTTTTCTCACAATAGAAAAAGCAGCCATTCAAAACATGAGCCAACCCTAAATGTTCTAATATGGTGAGATTTTTCACTGAACATCTCTAAAAGATTAAAAACAAGGTAGAGAACGGAGAACAGTCCATATGCTGTGGTAACATCCATGTTACATAAGAAGAAAAGGAGAGAGGCAGACAGACAGACAGACAGACATCTCTGGAAGGATTCACAAGAAACTGGTAAAAGTGGTTGCCCCCTGTGAGGGAAGTTGGGTGGTCACAGCCCAGAGGAGGGGCAAAGACTTACTCTTCACTACATGCCTTTCAGTACTTTTAAATTTTGAGCCATGAGCATGTATTATCTATCCTCCCCAAAATATCTTTCTTGGAGACTTCTCCTCCCCGCAGTGTGACAGACTAAATATCCTGAAACACTTCTGGCTACAAATGCCTGTTAATGCTGACTAGAATACGGCAGCAACAACTCATAGCCATAGTGAGGGATTTTTGATATACTATCTCCTAGTATTTGTTCGATGAAGCAACTCAAAGCATTAGCAAGAAGAGACAAGGTTTGAACAACGTAATTTAAAGTCTTGATCTAATGGATATATGGAGAGGGCTCTGCACCAACAATTAGTGCACTCACATTATTTTTAAATGCTATAGGACGTTTACCAGAATTGACCAGGCCACAAGTACACAAATGCATTAGGCTACAATGTAGGCGTCAACAAGATCAAGCAACCAAAAAATCGACATCACATCGCCATGCTCTCTGCCAATTTTGAAATCAGCTTTAAAGATGGCAGCAACAACAACACAAACTTGACATGTTTAGAAGTTTTAAAATGTTCCTTTAAAATATATATATATGTGTATATATATATGTAAGTGACCATAATGGAAATTAGAAAATATTTAGACCTGAGCAGCAATGAAAAGAATATGCATCGAAATGGCTAGGCTGAGCTAAAGCAGGATTTAAAGGAAATGTTTCCTGCTGTGCACATCCTTCTGTTATCGGCTTTATTTGCTCAATATTATGTTTCTTGAAATTTTATTGACCCTTGAAGATTTAATTCGTCCATTTAACTGCTGTGCAGAGACACAGGACACACAAGCCTCACTTCAAGGAAATTCTTGCTATGTTTCTACATTAAGTATGCTATTTGTTGGAAGTTTTTGGTGTTAGGTTAAGGACGTTCCCTTCTATCCCCAGATGGCTGAGGATTTTTATCATGAATGAATTTGAATTCATCAATCCACTAAGAGATCTATTGAGAGGACTATGTTTTCCCCTTCACCCATCAGTATGTTAAAATTACATTAAATGTATCAATTGATTTTTGAATGTTAAACCATACTTCCATTATAGAAATAAATCCAATTTAGATTTTAGAATTTAAGACATTTTTTAAATGTTTTATTGACTTATTCAAGCAAATAGGAAAACTCGGGTGTTTTGATTTCAAATGTTGGTGTTCTTTGGCATTTGTTTGATAAGCTGCTTGAGAAATCTTGATGGAGAGCTGAGAGAGGCATCACCTGGCATCCTGCTTTGCTGACCGCTCATCACGCAACCGGAGGTGGTTCTGCCTGTCTGCTGCCAGCCTTCTCGCTGTGTGTGACATCAGACGGCCAGAGATCAAGCACGCCCTGGGGCACCGCTGTCCAAGTCACCCAGCCCTCAACTCCTCCTGCACACGCACGGCATGTCCAAGGCAGGAAATAACCTGTTGGCATCGTCTTCATTAGTTAGGAAGCACACCTCATCTTTTTAAAAACAGCCACAAAATGACAGCTGACTCCCTGCCTTTCCGAACACTTAGCCCCAAGAAAAAGCAGAGTGGATCTGACTTAGTGCTCTAAATTTGGAAGTTTTCCAGGCTTAACGTTTTGGAATTGAAGATGCTAACCTATATAAAGGTGCGTATAATGTAAAATGAATATAAAAATGTATTTAATGGTTTTAGAAAGATTAGCAAGAATCAAAACATGACCAATGAGCAACTGAGTACTGAGATTGTAAGTCAATATGCATTTCTTTCTTGAAGAGTTCCTTTTCTTGTTAACAAGTTTTAAAATTAAACAATTAGTACATACATGTGTTTAAAAAGTCAAACAGTGGCAAATTATACAAATAAAGAGTAAGCTCCCTCCTACTCCATTTCCCCAATCTCCAAGGCGTTGGGAATGGGAAGAAACCCAGAAATTACCATTTTCTGTTTCTCTCGATCTTTCCAGATATCAATAATGCATATCCAAGAGAGATAGGTCAATTGATTGGTAGATTGACAGATAGATCAGCAGCTACGTCAATAGTTCTGTCTGTTCATACTAATCAGTTCTGTGTAAGTCTGAATTTAAGTCCAAATGTAAATTCGTACAGTGACATTTTTAATATTTCCTCTGACATCTCTTGTAATTTGTAGAGGTCGTACAAAAAACCAAAACTTGCATCCGCAGAATAATCCTTCTCAAAACTAAAAATGATTTACAGTCTGACATTTGCCAAGAGCAGTGGACATCACTTTCAATTATACCAATTAAAAATGAAGTTGCTAATAGTATCGTATATGATGATGTAATAAATGGATTTTCAGAAAAGTGAGCCAGAAAAACCTAATGATTGATCAAGATATCACATTAACAAATTATTGTGTTATATAAAATTGTGACACCAAAATGTTATTTTTGTAAGTTTGTGTTTATACTGATGAATTTCTCTCATCTCCATTATGTTTTATAAGTAATAAAACATTTTTAAAGGAAAAAGCTCTATATTTTAGTGCCTTTAACAGGACTTGTTCCTGCTTTTTGAACAAGGGACACTGCATTTCCATTTTGCACTGGGACCTGCCAATTACATAGCTGGCTCCAGTTGGAAGCTTTGTTGGCCTGTAAAGACTCTCATCCCAGTATGCCTGAACAGAGAGTGCAGGAAAGTTCTTGGGAGTTTGGCCTGTGTCCCCTAGAATGTGGGAGGGAAAGATGTGAACATAGAGCCTAGTCTCTGCTTCCTACCAGCAGGGTAAGAAGAGAGGGTAGCAGCGTGGAAGTCTCTACTCCAGCCATAGCAAGGTAAGGATTCATGAGCTCCTGGAGTAACAGGGGCTATAGGCGTTATCAGAGCTGGAGCCATCTTGAAGGGCCCCACCTGCCACCTGCCAGTGCAGCAGAAGAAAGTGGCTGTGGATGGGCACTAGGGGAAGAAGACGAGGTGGTCTGCTACATCACCCAAATCAGGAACCAGGCCATGAAGAGGGTCCCATGAGAGCCCTCTGAATAACCACAAATGGGGCCCATGAGAGGGCCAGGCATTTGGAGAGCCACCCTAATGGGAGAATGTTAGGCAAAAAAGAACTACAGAGGTGTCACTGATGACTGTCACTACTCACCTGCTAATGCCATGTCTTGGCTCCAACTTAGAAGATGGAAGGAGGAATGGGGAGGAGGAGGTGGGGAAAGAGGAAAAGAGGAGCTCAGAGGTTTTGAATTGGCTGTGAGAGAGAAGTTTTCTACTCTCTGGAAGGACTTGAAAAGTTAGTAGATCTGCCCATACCAGACCTCAAAGTGTACATATGGGGGAGGAGGAGACTGTAACTACAGAAAAATACGCTATCTCCTGCTTGTCCTGCCATTGAGTTCATGGAAGAAACTAGTTACTTGTGCACATTAATACATACATTTTTAAATAGAAATAGACCTGCTGCTAACTTATTTTTTCATATAACAACATATCTTATAGATGGTTCTATGTCAGTACTAACAGAGCTAGTTGGAAGAGATAGATAGTAAACATGTAAACAAATACACAAACAAGATAATTTCAGGTTGTGATACTGCTTTGAAGGAAATACCTAGGCTAATGTGTTAAGAATCCCTGGGGGTGGAAGGAATTGGGCTGTGTGGTCCTGGGAAATTAAACACCTAGGTCAAGAGGACCTAAGAATCTATACTATGTTCATGGATTTGGAGAAAAGAAGAATGGAAAGTCACAGCCTACCATGCAAACAGTCAATGCAGAAAATGGTGCAAAAAAAGTGATTCTTGTCCTTGATGTGGGATAAATCTGTTTTTAACAAACAACTCTCCCAGCATTCCCTAGGAGTTGCTGAAGCAGGGTTCTCTCAAGGGCTCAAGAGAAAGAGATCCCATCAGGAATACCAGCGGAAGTGTGTGTTGATGTGCTCTGGGATGAAAGTCAGAGGCAGGCAGAGCATTCCAGAGAGTGAGGTCAGACAAGGGTCATCTGTAGATAGAGGCTGACTTAAACCCCCACCTGTGAGACAGATCCCTGGGGAGAAAGCAGAGAAAGAAGAACTGAGGGCCTAGGAAATAGCCACTTTAAATACTTTAAGATATTTCTTGTCCACTTGATATCTTTCCAAAAGGCTTTTAAATAGCCTCTGGAACCAAACTTCCATAAAAAATTAGAAACCCACCAAAGAATGTTTCTGACCTCAGAGAAATCATGGAAAGTCTAAATCATACCCATTTCAGATATGCAGCCAGGAAAACTCTCAGTCACATTTTTGGAAAACATGCTAGCTTTTTATTCCCTGTGCTTATTTGCAACCAATAAGGAAAATAGGAGATCGTGTAGATAATAGGTACCAAAATAAACTGTGCATTCAGTTTTAGCCAATGAGCCTCTGCCAGTTCGCATTTCCATTTATAACCACGGCTCTCACTCATCGGCAATGTGTGACTGACTTAAAGCTGCTGCAGCCAGCTCAGCCCACAAGCCAGCCTCCTTTCTGATAGTGTTCCTAAAATTAAAGGAATACTCAAAACAGCAAACCAGGACATTTCCTTCCAGTTCTTCACCAACTGACACATTTTCCATTACAGGTTACCTCCTCTCATGGCTTCAGCTACTGCCTCTGCACCAATGATCCTGGATCTCTCTCAATCCCATGTATCTACCCTATGCCCAGGATATAGACATCAACTGCCTCTGAGGCATTCCCTCTTTGATGTCACACAGGATCTTCACAGTCAAAGGAACCCAAGGTTCTGGTTACCAAAGCCGTTTGTCCTTCTGTATCAGCTGTGTGATTGGCCCCACTCTCCACCCTACTGGGAAAGCTGCATAGTGGAGAACTCCTGGCTAAAGAGAAGCTGGGATGCGATCATGTCCCAGCATACCTGAAGAACTAGTGGTGCATCAAGGGGTGTTAGCCAGGAGAATAAAAGATAAAAATGGAAAGAACAGGACAGAGAGGGCAGCCCAGGGTCTGCTTCAGATATTGATCCCTTGACCTGTCTCCATGGACTCACATTTGAGCTTTATGTGTTGAAGATGAACAAATTTCTGTATCATACAAAGCTTTGTTGCCCAGGTGTCAGAGTGTGACACAGAATGGGTGTGGGAGTCTTGAGGATATGGCATGGCTTTGGCTCGGTGAAAGTGCTGGGAGACCCAGCACTACTTGGATATCTCAAGAGTTTGCCACTTTGCAAGCATGGCATAAAACTTCAGTGTTCTTCACACCCACAGGGATGGCTATAGTAATTTTGTTTGTTTGCTTGTTTTGTATTTTTTTTTTTTTTGGTGAGGAAGATTCGCCCTGAGCTGACATCTGTGCCAATCTTCCTCTATTTTGTATGTGGGTTGCTGCCTCAGCATGGCTGACCAGTGGTGTAGGTCTGCACCCAGGATCCAAACCTGTGAACCCCGGGCTGCCAAAGCAGAGCATGCCAAACTCAAGCACTATGCCACAGGGCCGGCTCCTCACACTATAGTAATTTTAAAACACAAAACCAGAAAATAACCAGTGTTGGCAAGGATATGGAGAAATTGGGACCCTCGTACATTGGCATAGGAATGTAAAATGGTTCAACCTCTGTGGAAAACAGTTTTGCAGTTCCTCAAAAAGTTAAGCATAGAACTACCATATAACTCAGCAATTCCACTCCTAGGTATATACCCAAGAGAGTTGAAAACAGGTACTCAGATAATTATATGGATGCACACGTTCATAGTAGCACTATTCACAACAGCCAAGAGGTAAAAACAACTCAGATGTCCATCAGCTGATGAATGGATAAACAAGTTGTGGTATATACATTCAATGGAATATTATTCAGCCATAAAAAGAAATGAAGGGGCTGGCCCTGTGGCATAGTGGTTGGGTTCACACACTCCGCTTCAGTGGCCCGGGGTTTGCAGGTTTGGATTCTGGGTACGGACCCACATGCTGCACGTCAAGCCATGCTGTGGCAGCGCCCCATGTACAAGGTGAAGGAGGATTGACACAGATGTTAGCTTAGGGACAGTCTTCCTTACCAAAAAAAAAAAAAAGGAACAAAAGGAAAAGAAATGAAATGTTGATACACGTTACAACACGGATGAGCCTCGAAAGCATTATGCTAAGTGAAAGAAGCCAGACACAAAAAGTCACATATCGCATAAACCCATTAATAAGAAATACTCAGAATAGGTAAATCTGTAGAAACAGAAAGCAGATTGTCAGGCACGCGGGGAGGTGAGGAATGGGAAGTAACTGCTTAATGGGTACAGGGTTTTCTTTTGGAGTGATGGGAATGTTTTGGAACTAGGTAGAGGTGATAGCTGCACAATAATGTGAATGTGCTAAATGCCACTGAATTGCTCATCTTAAAAAGGTTACTTTTGGAGCTTCCAAGTTGGTGACCATGTGGAGATGCTGGGAGAGCAGCATGTGGAAAGGGCAGGGAAGCTCCATGCCCCTTCCCGGATACCTTGCCCTGTGCATCTCTTCCATCTGGCTGTTCTGGAGTTACATCACTTTATGATAAATCTGTAATCTAATCCTTATGGTCCACTATACTTCTGGTTAGATTGAAGTAGCATGATGAAGGAATTGAGAAGAAACAGTGAACACCTTCATGTTGTAGACAGGACAACGTGGAGCAGCCATTTACTGCAAATTCATCCACTAGCTTAGACCCACAGTAGACATGGAGAGGACGGCAGCTGTGTATTTGGAAGAAGGAAACTTGGAAAATGGCTTTGTTCTTTATAATCAACTTATAACTTTGTTTGTAGAAAAGCTTCCCAGCCATTGAAATTACCAGCAATGTGCAGTACCTGAAAAGCAAGATATTATGGAGAAACTGAAAGAGATTGCATTCTTGAGAACAGGTGAATTGAAAAAGGACCTTTTAAAGAAATATAACATGGAATACCAAGAATATTTGCAAAGGATGATCAAATATAAAGCTGAAATTCTCAAAAACCTGGAGCATCAGAGATTGATGGAGGCAGAAAGGATGCAGATTGCTCAGATGCGCTAGCAGCAGCTAGAATCGGAGCAGTTTCTGTTTTTCAAAGACTAACTCAAGAAGCAAGAATTAGCCTGAGGTCAGCTGTGAAGCCAGGAACCCCCAGCGCTGTTGGAACAGATTGATGGGACCACTTTGTCCTACTGTTCCACACAACAGAACAATTCTTTGCTGAACGTACTTGCAGATCAGCCCAGCAAAAGTGATGCAATCAATTACGATAGCCACTCTCCTCCTGTGGCCTTAAACAGGAGGCCTTAAAACCAGCTGCTACTCCAAGCGCTGTTCAGAATTTAGTGATTGAAGGACTGCAGTGTGTAGTTGGTTTTTTTTCTGTGTGTGTATGAGGAAGATCAGCCCTGTGCTAACATCCATGCCAATCCTTCCTCTTTTTTCTGAAGAAGACTGGCCCTGGGCTAACATCTGTGCCCATCTTCCTCCACTTTATATGGGACATCGCCACAGCATGGCCTGACAAGTGGTGCCTCGCTGGGCACCCGGGATCCGAACCCCGGCCGCCAGCAGCAGAGCACACGCACTTAACAGCTATGCCACGGAGCAGGCCCCTGCAGTGTCTAGTTTTATCAAAAGATCCTTGCCGCGAATTTCTGCAGCAAGAAGAATCTAATAGTGAGAGGAATAGAAACCTGTGAAATACTCTGTGGAAAACTGATGCCTAATGAATTCACTATTAGCCACGTAATTGCACCACAGCAGTCTGCGGAACCTGACTATTGTGACGTGGAGAATGTAGAAGAATTATGCCATGTTCGGGATCAACTGAATCTCCTCACTCTGGGATGGATCCATACACATCTTACCTAAACTGCATTCTTATCCAGGGTTGGTCTTCACACTGTTCCTATCAGCTCACGCGGCCAGAGGCTGTTGACATTGTTTGTTCATGAAAGCGTAAAGACACTGGCACCTTCAGGCTCACCAGTGCTGGCAAGCTTGAGGTTTCTTCTTGTAAAAAGAAGGGTTTTCATCCACATGCCAAGGACCCCAGGCTGTTCAGTATATGCAAACATGTGTCGGTAAAAGACAGAAAAACAATTGTGCTGGACTGAGGTGATATCTTCCAAAACACTGTCAACACCAGACACTCGCCCATGGACATGTGGTTGCCAGATTTTCTCAAGATGTTTCCAGAAATGACTGATATCTTATATTTATACATTTTAGATCAGAAAGTTTGATATTTACTGCCCTTGCACATTTTGGAGTTTTCTTTTTCGGTTGCTCTGTCTCAAGAGAGGTCACAATGGTGTTAAATCAATACCTATTAATACACCCAAATACAGTACCCAAACATGGTGCTGCAAACAAACAAAAAAGTTAATTTTATGTGAATTTCACCTCCATAAAAAAATTGTACAATGTTATTCACCACGTTAACACAAGATCAGAGGGAACATAAATGATCGTTTCAATGAAAACAGGAAAGTATTGGGGAAAAAAACACTTTGGTGTCATCACAACAGACACCAGCAGTCCTGGCAGTAATGAAGCAGCATCCTCAAGGGCCTCCGAAGAAGCATGTGCTCATACCCAAAAAGGCAGGTCCCTGCGTGTGTGAGGCATTTCCAGGGACTCCAGTCATTACTGGGGAAGGCTGTGAAGGGAGTGGGTTGTCCTATAGAAGGTAGAGACAAGAGCCAGTGAACTGATGACACAGTTGGGGAACTGATGACACACCCTCATTTCCACCAAGAAGCCAGTGAGGCCTGAGGAAATGCTAGTTACACTTGACAGCCACTCTGCATGCTGACCTGTCTCTCCCCATTCCCACACCTAATAGGCCACTGGTCCTATAGCCTCTACCCCCGTCCCCCAGCCATCACCTGAGTTCAGGTCTGATAATCTCTGACCTGAACTGATGCACCAGCCTCCCACCTGGTCTCTGCTTCTACTTACCCATCCCTCCTCTACATCCTCTGCTTCTGCTGCCACGATGGGCTTTCTAAGATGCAAGTCTGATTTTGTGGATCACCATTGCTCACATGCTCACTACAACTCAAGTGTGCTGAGGAAATATACGTTATTTTGCCTAGAACAAATCTGGTCCTTCTCAAGGCACCTGTGTATTGCCTGAGAAAGCCCATGGAGGCCCAGGGCAGGCAGGAAGGGTATGAAGCCCTCATCAAGACAAGAGGGCCCACGGCACAAATGTTCAGCCAAAAATGTTAGCATCAGGAGGGACCAGACAGACAAGGTCAATTTATAAAAATAATACACACTTCCTATTTTAAAAATAAAATACACTCCTCACCCCTTTTGATCATGCACAGTTTTCCAATTGGTACACAAAACATTTTAGGTGGGGTGCAATGTCTCAGCTTTAGACTCATAGAATTTTATAATAGGAAGCAATCATTTCATCCAGCTTTTCTTTCTTTCTTCCTTTCTTCCTTTCTTTCATTTATTTATTTATTTATTTTTTGTGAGGAAGATCAGCCCTGAGCTAAATCCATGCTAATCCTCCTCTTTTTGCTGAGGAAGACCGGCTCTGAGCTAACATCTATTGCCAATCCTTCTCATTTTTTTTCCTCCCCAAAGCCCCAGTAGATAGTTGTATGTCATAGCTGCACATCCTTCTAGTTGCTGTATGTGGGACGCGGCCTCAGCATGGCCGGAGAAGCGGTGCGTCAGTGCGCGCCTGGGATCCGAACCAGGGCTGCCAGCAGCAGAGCGTGCGCACTTAACCGCTAAGCCATGGGGCCGGCCCTCATCCAGCTTTTCTTAAACTTTGTTCTACAAAATACCAGGGGCTGATAACAGTTATAAGTAAAGACCACCAGGTTCACCAGGTCAATGTTAGTTTTATTGACTTATTGCAGCGAGGGAGTGTGAACACCAAATGAATCATGGGTGGGGTCTCAGTAAAAGGCTGTAGGAAGGGGCTTTTTGTCGGGTTTGTGTTTGTGCTGAGTGATTCTAAAGTGGAAAGGGTAGAAGAAACAGTTATCAGGTCAGGGTTGGATCTGGTCATGAAGCAGGCGGTGGCAGGAACAGACCCGATCTGGGGAAGGCACTGATAAGAAAGAATCAGTCACTCAATATTAGTCATTCTGCAGCTGTGGTGTGGCTTGGGAAAAACACTGTTTTCTGTTGGCCTTGCGCTGGCCCTGTTTATGACTGTCGGGAACTTCACAGTCAGCTTATCAGGGCTGATTCACTTTCTCAGATCCCACAAGAAGTTAGTGGGTGTTCCTGGAAGACAGAGATCGAAATAAGCCTGGAAAGTACTCATTAAACCATGTTAAATACACATAATTCTGGGCTTTCTGGAGCTTTTAACGTGCTAAAGTGAATTGTAAATCTCCCAAGACACCTTCAGTTTATTCTCAACACAGCTGCCTGAGTGATCCTGTCCAAATATGAGTCAAAATGTCCAGTGGTTTCTCATCCCTTCCACCCCCCAGCATTGCCATTCTGACCTCTTTTCCTGTTTACTCTGCCCCCTCCTCTCTCTGCTCCAGCTAACCTGGCCTCCTCGATGTTCCATGAGCACTTGTGTTCCTTCGGTCAGGAATGCTTTTCCCCACGTGGCTGCATAACCTGCTCCCTTCTCTCCTTCAGGTCTTTGTTCAAACGGAACCTTCCAGTGAGGCCTTCCCTGCCCACTCTCTATAAAACCTAGCCCCTCCCCAACACTTCCAAATGCCCTTTCATTACTTCTTCTTCTTAGCACTCGTCACCATCTAAGATACTCTCCTTTTTATTTCCCTTGTTTATGGTCTCTCTGTGCGTGTGGGCAGGGATTTTTATTTATTTTCTCCCCTGGTGCATCTCCAGGAACTGGAATCATGGCGGGAGCATAACAGGCACGTGATAAAAATTTGTCAAATGAATGAATATGCATAGCCCTTCCAAACTTCTCCTTGAGCAGAAGAAGTGGTGAGGGAGGCCTCTGTGTTTTCCATGTATAGACAGTAAAGAGGTTTTGGAAGAACACATGGGGAGCCTCAGGGATTCTTCTTCCAGAGCTTAAGGATCAGCTCTCCTATCTTCTCACTCAAGCCAGTCTCTCCCTCAAGGTCCACTCACCAGCCTGGATAAATACTGAGGATCACTAGATGGCACTGTTCACCAAGAATCACGGAATTCTTAGACCCTTTCCCTGCTCCCCTAAGGCCTTTGAAATCACCTTTATCCCAGAGAAGAAGAATTCCAAGGAATGGTCACCACTCCCTAGGCCATCTACAGCACCACCTATCAACTGGCCACCCCGCCCACGAGCGCAGGTTAACCCTTTGCTTGGGAGCAAAAGATGTTTTTAAACACAGTAGTACCCCTGGCAAATGTAAGCAAAGCTTTGGTCCCCATTGAAAAGCTGCAGGACTTCCCCTTGGACTAGGCCTTGGCTTTCTTGGCACAACGCTACCACTTTCTCTCTACCCTTGTATCTCTGTCCCTTTGTAGAATAGAGTACAGGTTAAGATGCCAATTCTATTTCTAGTCTTGAGCCACAGCCATCTGAGAGGCAGCGTGGAATGGCAACCTGGGAACCTGGTGGAGGGGACTGGGTGCAAACTACGTCTCCACGACGAACTGTCCTAGGACCTTTAGCAACTTATCCGACATCTCTCAACCTTGGTTCACGCAGCTGCGTGATGGGGATAAAATCTTCTGGACAGGACAGATGTAGTGAGCATTCAGTGAGAAGATGTATGAGGCTTCAAGCCAAGCTTTGTACGAAGATTTGTTTTCCATTTCTAGATATCACCTACATACATACTCTAAAACCTAAGTCAGGGTGATTGGCTGGCCTGATTAACCCCTCTCTGTAATCTCAGGTGGTCTTAAGATGTCCCAGGGAACAAAAACTCCATGACTGGACCTCTCTACATTGTCTTGAATAATAGACCTTAGCTCTAGGAATGTCTGCAAATGCACATGTAGAAAGCTACTGTCGTCATGAATCTCAGCCGATCAGCAAGGATTTATGGAGAACTTGTGATTTGGCTTGGTGTTTTAGGAACGTAATTCCAGAAGCAAAAGTAGGACAGATGGGGGAGAGAATGAAGACGAAGACATCAGTTCACTCTTTAGTGAAATACCATTGCTTCTTACGCTTGAGAGGAAATATA
The DNA here is from genome assembly GCF_020826845.1 of Diceros bicornis minor. Lineage (NCBI taxonomy): Eukaryota > Metazoa > Chordata > Mammalia > Perissodactyla > Rhinocerotidae > Diceros > Diceros bicornis. The sequence goes on along the minus strand of NC_080757.1, from coordinate 50,046,705 downwards.
TAAGTCAAGGAATATTAGAATGGTGTTGGGTTTTGCTCCCTGCCCTCTTTTTTTAATCAGTAAAACCTGAAATAATGGTTCCACTTGGGGAGCACATAATAGGGACTGTTCATGCACTGCAATGGGCTCTTCCCCACAGACGGTGCCTATGATTAGTAACAAAAAGGCCCAGATGTGCCTGCTGCTCAGCCACATCGCTGGCTGAGAGGACTTCCTGTTTGCCAATCCAATCATCTCCTTTCCCAGAAATCACCCTACAGTCCAACCTCTCTCCTCCTACTCTAGAACCAACGAGCTGACTCCTTGAGCTTCCTTCACGTTGTGACACATCACCCTTCCCTTGCCCCCACTGCCAAGTCTTACCTGTTCTATATTGTCCCCAGAACCTTCCTCCTTTACTCTCTTCTCAAAGTTCTACCATACACTTGTCTATTACGGCTCTACTCTTTCTCAGCTCACGTTCTAAGTGTTGAAACATGTCAGAAAAGAAAAAGGAGATTGTTTCCTGTGACTTGATTTTATAAAAATAGAATGGCTTTTATAAAAAGAAGAAAAGAACAGGAATGGTTTTTTCTCACCTAGTAGTTATTCTAATTATAGACAGTTGGGTGTTATGGGCAACCATTTTGGGTGACATGAGAGTTGCATCAGACAGGATGTCTCATTTCCAACTTCCCCTGTTAATGCCCTGTGCATGCCCTAATCAGCATTTTAAAATTACAACCTGATTGTTACACAAATAGGAAGACTTCCCATTAGCTGAATTGCGGCCTGCAATTTTGTATTACCAAGGATGCTTGACTCCCAGAGCTTGGCTTTATTCTTCCAGATTTTGCTGATTTACTGTTTCCCTAGAAATAATGGACATTTTGTCTGGGAAAAGATAGACACTTAGAGATTTCAATTGGAAGAAGGAGAAAAAGCCGAAATCTCGTTCCCGTTGTGGTAAAGTGTTGTGTCCCCTTCCTCCTCCAGATATCCTTTACTTCTGTTATTTCACATTAAAATTTCTGTTCCAAGAATGTGGAAGGATTAGGATGCCATAAGCCCAACATTCAAATCAGGAGTTTCCTCTCCCACAGAACCTAGAACTAGAACTAGAACTTACAAAAAGAAAAATCAGCTTGACGTTAACTGAATTCAGCACTTTTGAATATATTTATGAACTTTTCCTTGGCTTTTTATACAAATGGACTTGTGAGAATTTTTTTTGGAGGGTGGAACCCCTCAAAGAGGCTCCTTATGCCTCTAACAGAGGTCACAAACTGGCCGTCCACAAACCACATCCAGCCAGCTGATGTATTTAGTTTGGCCCTCATAGCGCTTTTTAAAAATAAGAATTAGTTGTCAACATTTAAAATTTTTACATAAAAATATAGGCTTATGTAAAATAAAAATAGATTTCTATAAATATAAATTTATATAAAAATACAGATTTCTGTATTGTCTTGGGAAGAAAAGAACCAGATGAGGCAGCCCTGGGATGTTATTTCCACATGGGTGGTGGTGGACAGCGGACCATTGACCCAATAGGAAACATACAAGAGGGATCATTCACAGGAAGGGTGGGGCTGGGAAGATGATCAGTTTTCTCCCATACCTACATCTCTAGGCCTGAAACTTAATTCCAATGAGCATTCAGTTCCGCCACCTCAGCCTGTCTGAAACTAAATGTATCTTCCTAAATACCTGCCCAAACATCTGGTCTCCGAAAGCAGCACAATGGACTTCGCCTTTCCTATCCATGGAATCAGCTTTGACTCCTCCCTCTTCTTCTCTGTCACCACCCCCCCTCCCCATCAGCCACCGTGCCCTGTGGTTTATTCTCTCAAAACTCCACTGGGGGGCTGCCCCGTGGCACAGTGGTTAAGTGCATGCGCTCCGCTTCAGTGGCTGGGGGTTCGCAGGTTCTGATCCCGGATGCGCACTGACGCACTGCTTGTCAAGCCATGCTGTGGCGGTGTCCCATATAAAGTAGAGGAAGATGGGCACGCATGTTAGCCCAGGGCCAATCTTCCTCAGCAAAAAGAGGAGGATTGGCACAGATGTCAGCTCAGGGCTAGTCTTCCTCACAAGAGAAAAAAAAAACTCCATTGAGCAATAAGATATCATGAGCACTTAAAATGGGGCTAGTGCAAATTGAGACAGGCTGTAAGTAAAAAAGATACACTGGGTTTTAAATACTTATGCTAAAAAAATAATAATCGAAACTAGTTGATTAATAATTTTACATTGATTCCCTATTAAAATGATATTTTTGACATATTGGCTTAAATACATTATTAAAATGAATTTGCCCATTTCTTTTTACCTTTTTTAACGTGGCTTCTAGGAAATTTAAATTACATATGGGGTTCATATCTGTGACTCATGTTATCTTTCTATTGGACAGCATTGCCTCAAAATATTTCTTGGTGTGATGTGATAGAGGTGCTAATTATCACTACAGTGGTAATCATATTACAATATATAAATGTACCAAATAAATATGTTGTACACCTTAAATTTACACAACATTATATGTCAAATATATTTCAATAAAAACATATCTCTTGGTTTTGTTCTAACATTTCTGGCCTTGGCTGCCATCCAATAATATAGTCTCTCACATGTCTTCACTTCTTGAATTTCACATTAGCCTAGGCTTTTCCTCCTTCTAATCTGTTCTGCACACCCTGGCTGGGTTTATCTGCCTAAAACACTGCTTTTATCTTGAAACACTACTGCTCAAAAACTAACACCAGCTCCCAACTCTACCCCATAAAGTCCAAACTCTTGACAGTAACAGCTTCTACTTTAAAAATTTTATTGTGCACTGTATGTAATTCTCCCAACAACCTAGCACCTAGCATGCCACACTCGGTTTTCTAAATAGAATAGAAACCACTGCAGCATTTGGCTGAGTTGGGAGTGGGGAGGAGAAGCACCTTTCATCTGAAAGGTTACAAAATGATGCAGTTAAAGCATCCAAACAGCAGCTCTTTTCACTTACGATGGTTTATACAACACCTCACAACCAACTCAAGAGCAATCAACATCTGTGGATCTATGAGCTGAACTATTTTTACATCAGTTGAGAGAATGAAAGCGGTGACAGAAGAAACTGTTATATTTGCATTTCAGAAAACCAAAACTGAAAATCCAACCAGAAAAGCTTAAGTAAAATAGTCCTCTTTGCTCATCCATTCTAGGTCTAAGTTTCCAAAATATATATATAGCTTTCTGACAAAATAGATAAATTTTAATTATGCCAATTGTCAGATTTCATCTCAAATTATGTGAGTTTTGAATTGTGCCTTCGAGACTTAATCCCTTTCATAAAATACATTATCCTATACATATTTTCTCTTATTTTTTCAGCTACAGATCAAATAGGTTTTGCCAAATACTGTCTAGCAGAGTTGTTTGGTGTACAGGTCTTGAAATGAGACAAATCCACACTCTACTATTTATTGTGTTACTGTAGACAGATTGTAGCAGTTCCGAGCTTCAGTTGCCGATTCTTTAAATTGAGCATAACTATACTTTCCACACAAAGTTTTATAAGAATTCAATGAGATAAGATACACAGTTAATACAGTGCTTGGCATGTAGTAAGAATTCTCAACGGCAGGGCAATCGGTGAGACAACTTCATCTCTGTCTGGCCTAAGCATCCTCATTTTAGAAACTTCTCAAAGCATGTTGAAGATTCTACAAAAGGGTAGGGCTCTGGCGCCTAACGCTTCCTACTAAATTCTGTAAGTTTAATAGACAGAGAGTTACACATGACGGGGGGTTGGGTGGAATGGGAACGAGCGCGTCTGCCTGTGCCCTCTCTGCGGCGGCCGCGACGCAGATGCTGGCTTGGAGCGAGCAGGTCGGCCCCAAACTGCACTCGTGCTTCCCTTCTCTGGCTTCGCCGGGTAGCTCTGGCAATGAAAACACCACCACGTGGCCGGCAGCGTCTGCGTCAGGCGCCTTCGCCCAATGGTGAGTTGTGTCACGGAGCTGGAGGCGGGTCGCCAGCAGGGCGGTTCCGCCCATAGCCGTCTCCAATTGGCCAAGGGGGCACGGCAAGCATAGGCTCCTGGCCAATGGCGGCCGAAGGCGGGGCCCCCGCCCTCTCGGGTGCTCGGCTCCGTGGGACGGGCAGGAGGGGCGGGGCGGGGCGAAGAGGGGCGGGGCTAAGCGGGGAGGGGCGGGGCTAGGGGCGGGGAGGGGCCGGCGACCCGGACCGCGGAGCCGGCGCCAGCGGGCTGCTGAGGTGGCTGTCGCCGGCTCGGAGCTGCGGCTTCCTCGGGTCGAGCCCCCGATGGAAGCTGAGGCCGCGGATAGCCCCCCGGGCGGGGTCGAGGCGGCGCTCTGCTGCTTCTCTTTCAACCAGGACTGCACGTAAGCCGCGGCGCCAGCCCTGCCGGGAGGTGGGGGAGAAAATGTCTCGACCAGGGGTGTTGTCCTGTCGGCAACTTGTAGCAAGAGGCGCGGGCCGACGCCCCAAGAGGCCCTCGACGGGACGGCCGGTGGCTGCCCTGGACGGGTTCGGGTCTTAGGAGTTCCCCTGCCTCCTGCCCCCTCCCCAACCCCCAGCCCCGTGCCGGCAGAGAGCCAGGAGGGGCCGGCCGAGGGTAAAGGGAGGGGGTTAGCGAGGGGACTGGGGCTGGAGAAGGCTAGAGAATAGGTGGGGAGGGACTAGTGACCAAAGTGGGGGTCTGGGGAAGGAGGGGCAGTGGCCAAAACAAAGGAAATGGGAGGGGAGGGGGAAGTTGCAAGTTAACCCAAGACGAGGTAGTTGGGGCCCAGGAATATGGGAGTACAGGAAAAACTTTCCCATTTGTCCTTGAGCATCTCAACGTGGCATCTGGGCAGGGCCTCGGACAAAGAGGTAGCCTATCCCTGCGGCCTGGCCAGCCCCTGTCCCAGCCCCAGCGCAGGGCATCTCGCCTGCCCGCTCTGGATGTCAGAAACCTTTCCATTGCTCTCAGTGTGTTGCCACATAGCCCACTCGGCGAGGCAGAATCTCCTTCTCGGAGTCCAAGAGCCCTTTCCTGGCCCTGGGCTGCCTTCTCCGAGAAGCATGAGCTCCACTCTGTTGTTTTTTGAGTGAATTTTTAATGTTTCACCTTGATGATCATATTTGGACTTTGGCCAGAGAGCCGGGAGTTACTGAACTGTGTTTAAGATGTCTGGAGGAGCCAGTCCCTGAGAAGCAAACGCCTGTTTCCTTCTCTCTTGTCATGGAATTGTCCGAAGCCAGCCCTGGGGAACCATATGGAATAATCTCTTTGGAATGTGCACCCAGAGCATCAGGCAGGGATGACAACTTCCCAGTTTTCCAGTTCCTGGATGTACCAGTTTCTCTTGTGTTCTTGTTTGGAGTCGGCTCCAGGCTTTGGCTGCCAGAGACTGGACTATGCTAATATTGAACATTCAGTGGCGTAATTAACGCCATCGTGTACCATAAGCACCTTTGGCTTCCATTCCCTTTGTGTTTCTGTTTAAAATTACCCTATGCCAAACAATATGCCTTTGGTCAAAGAAACGGTGTAATCGGGTAGCTGGACAGCTTAGATGAGTGGCTTTCAAGCTTTCCTTGACCACAACCCACAATAAGAAATACATATAACAACATTACCCAGTATCCATATATGTATGATACCACTGAAAAGCGATTCACAAAATGGTGTTTACCTTTATTATATGCAAAACCCTCTGATATTTTCTATTTCTTTTTTTTTAAAGCTGTTTGTGACTCACTGAATTGTTTTTAGGATCCACTCAGGGGTTGAGACTCAAAGTTGACAAAAATGATGGTCTAGATAAAATTCTGATGTTTTGTAAGAAACATTTTGCAAGAGGGGATGGCTGTTGAAATGCCTGGGTGTTTTCCTTCCCAATTGAACACAGGTTAAGGAGGGGAGGGGTGTTAGTTTGCTTACTGGTGGTAAATGTTCTAAATTCTGCTTTGTAGCATTATTAGATTTTTTAAGTGATATTAATTTTCACTCTGGCTGAGTCCTAGGTTTCTATAGCAATTGGATAAGAATGTTATTTTCAAAACCGTAGGGTGCTTAGAAAGTTAATTTCCTTAGTCCCTACTGTCAGTTCTATTTTCTTGGATGAAGGCTCTGCTGGGCAGCTCTGTCTCACCTATAAATAAAAGTTTTTGTCACAGTCAGTTGCTTTGAGTCACAGAGGGTATGACATTGGATTTTGAAATAAGTCAAGCCCCTCACCAAATCCATTTAGGAATATCAGTGTGTCTTTTTCTATAAGTGTAGGCTGAATTTGGGAGCCAGGACTTCTGCAGAAGGTGAGTGAAGACAGCTAAACTTCACCAGTCTGCCTCACTCTTACTTCATACTTGGCACCGTGCTAAACACATTGGGTACATTTTTTTCATTTGATTAGTAATACGTATTTGTGCCAAACTCTATTCCCATGAGAGGTGATGAGAATAGTTTTTTTCCTACAGAAAGGCCATATGGATAAAATAAGGTCTAACTCTGAATTCCTTGATTCAAAGTCTTTGGTAGCCATTGACCAATCATTTAAAACATAATAGTATTCACACTGCCATTTCCTCCTATATAAAATTCTTCTGTTCCAGGAGCAGGGCTTACGTTTGAAAGTTACTTTAAATTGCTATCTCTTGCTTGATATTATAAGACTCTAGTTACGGTATTTTTTCCCCTTACTTGTAAGCTTTAGAGACTTCGGTTTGTAACTAAATGCATCTGTATTTATGTGAAAAGTTTAAAAATAGTCATCACCACAGAGTATATTTTGAAGTTGTAAGATGCTGCGGGCTTGCCTTTCCAGTTGCAGTTTGTCATCATTAACGCTGTGGTTCTGGATGCCAAACCCAGCTCTAAGTGCACTGCTGCCCTCATGCAAATGTCGACCACGCCAGCTGAGTCACTCAGCAGGCTGAGGAAGCAGCTACCTCTCTGATTCAGAGTTGATGTAGTCACCTGTCCCTGTGTCCCAAGGAAGAACAAATGTTTGGGTAGGAAAAAAAATTCCTGGGAAAATCATGTGACCTTCTCTTTTTTAGCCTGGTGAAACCAGAGCCCTGGGCATCAAAGGTTGGAGCCGTAAGCTGCTTATTTTAGCATGTGCTTCCCTGTGGAGAACAAATCTCAGCTTTTCATCTATTTGTTTTAAATGAGGAAGTTGGACTAATTTTTCGGCCCACTTAGGACCATTTTAAGGTCCATTATCTCTGACATTCCATTTTCCCAGGGTGGACGTGCTCAGGGTCAGACTGCTTATTCTGAGTGTGCTCTGTGTCAGATTTGTTCATCACTTAGGTGTGGAGGGCAAAGCAGGAGAGAGCCGGTTGGGGATTCCCAGCTGCTGAACAAAATTGACTCGTTTGCTTTCGTCCTGAGGCCAAGGAAAATCCTGGGTTCACACTCTGTCTTTGTCTATTGGTTGAAAAGTGAAAAATTAAGAAAATAAGATTTTTTTGGCCCACATTGTCCCAGAGAAGTGTTTTGTTTTGTCTTAGTTGTTGGCTGTGATGCTAGCTTTGTGGAACAGAGTATAAAACAGAGTTCTCTACTGTGGCTGCACATTCGAGTACTTGTACTTAAAAAAAAAAAAAATCCAATTAAATAAAAAGTCCAGGGTTGGGAGAGCAGGGGTAGATGGTCATCAGTATTTTTTTAAAACTTCCCAAGTGAGTCTAATATACATCCAGAGATGAGAGCTACTGGTATAGATTATCTAGGATATTTTCATGGAAATGATGAAAGAAAGCATCTATTAAATTTTGCCTACTAATGACCTCTGTGCCTATATGATTGTGTATTTCTTTTCTAAGAAAAAAAAAGTCCTCAAGGAAATAAAAAATAATTTACCTCTTGGTAAAGTACCTCTCAAACAACCAGAAGACCCCTAATTGTGTTGTGGGTAGGGCTATGATGAATATGCTTAAAAGTTCCATTTTTCCTATTTCTGTCCATTTGGGAAAGCGTGGTCTCTGGTAGGTCTGACATTTCATTTGGTGATGGAGCCCATGCAGTCTCAGGTCTGTTAGCTGTTTCATCTTTTTGTATGTAGTTGTCTTTGACCTTTTCCTTTTATGGAACCTGCCCACCTGACAAGGCGTGCCTCGCCAGTTAGAGAGTTATCAAATATCAGAGCTCCTGAGGATGTGTGTCTGTCCGCTCTGAGGCTAGATGGAAAGAAGGAGTCTATCTTCAGTCAGCTCTGTTGTTGGAGTACAGTACCTGTTGTCATTCCTATGCTGTCATTATCTTCCACAGATCCCTAGCAATTGGAACCAAAGCCGGTTATAAGCTGTTTTCTTTGAGTTCTGTGGAGCAACTGGACCAAGTCCATGGAAGCAGTAAGTGTGTGTGAGAAATCTCAGGGACACCAAATCCTCCCTCTAGACGTTAATCTGTGCTGCTCCTGAGCATTCTGCAGTTCCCTCCCTTAACGGTCAAATTTGAGAAGTCAGTATTTTTTAGATTTAACTGTAAGTCATTGCCTCCACTTGCTTTAAAAAACCACAGTGAAGCATTTAGTAAGATTTGAAATAGCTTAGGTAACATTTTCTTTTTATATTAAAAAATCCTTTGTTTAAAACCATAGTGTTGTTACTTTTTCATATACTTCTTTGCAGTCATCAGTTTTTATAATCGTCAAACCAAAAAGGTCACTTATGGTTTTTTTCTTTTTGCCATTATATTGGCACTGTAGAATATTGGTAACATTCATTCAGTCATGAAAGTATTTCCTTTGTTTTAATAAAGCAATACTATCCCATTTACATAGTCCATATCAAAGATGTTAAAGTACTTCTAGTGAATATTTTTAAAAATTCAGTTTAGGAATGTGACTCTTATTTTGTCAGGGTAAGTAATAATTTATGCCATCATAATAGTGAAGATTACATAATTTTTGGATTTCGTGGAAAGAAAGTGGTTTGGTAAATAATATATTAGGCTCCTAATTTATTTGTACGTTTTTTCTTTATTATACCATTTCTGTGAATATTTTGCTCTGTATCTGTCCTGTGTTGTTCCCTATCGGACTTGCCCACGCACAAGAAAGGCATGCATAGGAAAAAAATGTTGTCAGAAGAACACTGAGGCCTCCACCAGGTGCTCAGGAGGCTTACTAATTTATCTTCTTCCTGAGTTCAGGAGTGCTTCCCTGATCATAACACGGACGTCCAGATTGTTTTCAACAGGAAAGGGATTCCAGAGAGAGTCAGGGAGCACAGCAAGAAGGGAGGGGGTGCAGATTTAACTGTGTCACTGCTGTCCTCCATGGTGGTACCTGTACCTCCCAGGGACAAGAAGACTCTGAAAGCAGAGGCTTCCAACAGTCACCCCTTTGAAACCTCTCACAGAGAAAGGGTAGACTGAGATTGTCCAAACCTCCCAAATATGTTTTACAGTGCAAACGGTGGCGTCCTAGGGCCCTGGAGGGGTGATTCCACCATGTAGAGGGCATCTGGGAAAGCTCTGAAAATCTGACTTTGTGTTCTAGTCACTAGCATTCTCTTTACTTCAGATATTTGCAAGGGCTTTGGAATTGCTACCTTGGGAAACGGTTAAAGCTTCACTGTGGGGGGAAAGAAAGTCATGGCAAACTCCTGTCAACGGAGGGCGCCCAGTCAGCCAGACCTAGGGAACGTTGACTGACTGCATCAGATGCGCTCAGTGCAGGGGCCCCTGAAACCCGCGTAACCTCGGCCGCCTTCTCTCCCAGACGAGATCCCGGATGTCTACATCGTGGAGCGCCTTTTCTCCAGCAGCCTGGTGGTGGTGGTCAGTCACACAAAGCCGCGGCAGATGAATGTCTATCACTTCAAGAAAGGCACAGAGATCTGTAATTACAGCTACTCCAGCAACATCTTGTCCATAAGGCTGAACCGGCAGGTGAGCGGGGGAAATCCCTCCGGGTTGCGAGGCTTCTGCTAATTGGAGCTGAAGAAAAAGATGAATATCTTGAAAGATGAATGTCTCTACAACAAGCAGCAAATTCTAAAGGGGATTTTAGTACTCAGGCCTAGTATTGTGGGGATATTGTAAAGAGAGTCTACTCCACGTGCTTGGTTCAGTGGCATGTCCTCCCTGGTCCTTCTACCTCGTGTTCTTTCTCGAACGTTGGCCAATGGCTAGGGGAACCCTCTCCCCTGGTGCAGGCTGGGCAGAACTCTGGCGCTAAAACTGTCTCCTGAGCTACTGCAGGGGCATCTTGAACGAGAGGAACTCCTCTCTGGTTTGGGCCCTAGACGCTGGCATCCACTGGTGGTAATAATACCTCTCAGAATGAAACTCCTGAGGAGAAGGTGTGGGCCTCCTGGGCAAGTTCTGAAGCCAGTCAGTGGAATTGTCCCTTCTCTTCCTGTTTCTTGGGCTTTCCCAGCTGGCCAGGTGCTCAGTCTCATGCTTTCCCTTTTCTTTCTCCCAGCTAACCCTTGAAGATTTTTTCTTTTAGTCATTTCCTTGTTGAAGGAAGAATTATTCTTATCTGAACTATGCAATATATTCTCTTTAAAAATATAAGTTCTTGTTCAATAAGTGTTTGGGGTATTAGCAGAGTTTCCCTTGAATTATTTGATTTTAAATCCTGTGAGGACAGGGACTGTGTCTGTTTCGTTCAGTCCTGTAAGACCTGGTAGAAAAGACAGTGCCTGGTAGGAAAATGCTCAGTCAACTGATCGAGTTGATCAACTGTCTTGGTTGACTATCCACTTAAGTCTGTATAAACCCGGTGGTAGGAAATAGCCTGAGAAATAGAAGACGCGGATTTTTTAGCAAGGAGTAGCAGAGTAAAGAAGAAAATAAACCCACGTTCTTGGCAAGGGAAGGAGAGGCAGTGTGCGAGTTTTCAACTTGAAGGCTTTTAAGCTCGGTTCTTGGCTCAGGTGCTCGCTCTGAAATCTGTTGGTAGCACACTGAATTTCATCGCAGACCTTTTTATCTTTGCATGTAGTAGTAGCCAGTATATGAAAATTAAATATCCTTATGTGGCACCTGATTGACTTTTTGAGATTGTTTAGGCAAATGTTCTGTGAAGATCAGAACCCTCAATAGTATCTATGGTATTTAATTGTATTCTCTCTCTCTTACTTGCTCTCTGATATTTTCATTAGCAAATGGGACAAGGAAGGGTCATTTAAGTGTCTGAGTCTGTTAACCTTCAGATGCCACCCTCCCCTCAATATAACACTCATTAACTTTCAGGTTCTCCTCCCCCATCTTCTAGGAACATTCATGCACCTAGAGCTACTCAGCAATTAATGGCCAAGCTCTTCGGAACCCAGATGGAACAGGTCTCTCTTCCTTTAGCATTTCTTCTCCTAAGATGATTCAAAACAGGTCTGGAAAGTGTTTGGGGTTTGCTTTTCTTAAAATGTTCAGGTTTGGGCCTTAACAACTTTGGGTTTAGGCAGCTGCTGCAGGCCCTGCCTGCTGGTGGGGGTCCTGCAGTGCCTGGGACTCTGCCCCTGGGCCTGCCCCCTCCACCCAGGAGACGAAAAGAGGTGTGAGGGCAGTCCATTCTGTGTGTGATATCCCTACTTTATCAGGCCTTGAAGCAGCACTTGTTCCTTTTTAAAGAAAATGAAAAACATTAAAGATTCATGCAGGGAGTTATGCAGAAAGAAAATGCCTATTTTCCTCTAAATATTTAGAAATGAAGAATATTTAGTAATTGTGATATTTTTCATTATTAATTGATGCTATTCCCCTTGTACTTAATTGAGGAAATGTATCTTATGGAATAAAGACAGTAAACCCGATGTATTTCGATATGTAAACTTTTGCAGTCCTCCCACCATGTGTTTGCAGCCTCCATCTGGATGACAAGCCTCCTCAGAGCAGATGTAGCATCTACATCTAGCCTCTGAAGATAAATCTGAATTTATGGTGCTCGAGGACAGACACTATAAATATTTTTTAGAATTGATAAAAAGAGTTATGAGTTATAAAACATAGAAAAGTAGATGAGAGCCAGAGTGACAGGGAAAGAGCTCAGCTGAAGGCCAGCCCATGATTCTGCTGAGACTGAGACTGGTTGTTCAAGGAAGCAGTTCCCAGATTGTACTCATCCCAGAGGCGTGCTCTCCTGTGAACTTAAGACCACGTGCCTCCTCTTTCCCTCTGAATGTTTTCTGTCTGTTTTCCTTCCATTTAATTCTTGTCTGCAGCCAGCACAGGGTGACCTGAAATTCAGCTGAGTGGGCCACAGAGCAGATGGTGCCGTTAGAGCTGGTGGGAAAAGATGCAGAGGAGGTCAGACAAGCTAGCTGTAGATGCAGTTCCTGCCAGAGACGTTATGTTGAGGACCTGCTATTCTGGGGATTGGGTGTGGGGCTGGGAGGGGCTACTCAAGGTTATCAGAAACCCAAGAACATAAACAAGCATCGAGTAATATAGTCCAAACCACGGTAAGTGCTGGCAAAAGGCAAAGGGGTCAGGCAAATCAGAGAATATATATTTCATGGAGAAACACTAATATTTGTCATCAATTTTGAGACTCTGTTAGAATTTGTGACTCCTCAGCACCTGGCCTCAGACCTGTGGCCACAGAGCCTTAATTAAAATTGAGAAAGGTGTTTCAATTTTATTTTTCTACTTGGTTAAAGTGACAGTCTCTGTTTCTCTGAGCTGTGAGGCATCTTTCTGGGAAAAGAGTAGGGTAGGCTTTTCCAGGAGGAGAGCTTGCCGCTTTTTTGGTAGTATTTTTAGGTACCTTCCTTTCCAATTGGTGTTCCTTGGAATAAAAGGATCTGGCCTGCGAGTGTCAGAATCACCAGGGGCACTTGTTGACAGACCTCCCAAACCAGAATCTCTGGGGAGGTCCAGGCCTCGCCCCTTAGGTGCTTGGGTGCTCATCAGAGTCTGGGAACCACTAGCCTGGAGGAAGCTGAGTCAGGCGTGTGGGCAGTAGGTGGCTCCTCGGAGTGAGGAAAGAGCTACCAGACCAAAAATTCCTTCCCTGCAGCTCCTCGCTGCCACCCAGCATCTGCAGTGGTGCCCAGCTACGCATTCCCTTCCTTTATGCACACAGCGGGTTAAGCCGGTGGCCTGTTGCCACTTGGTAGAGAACACTTCTTCTATTGGGAAGACAAGTTTCATTTGAAGAGGAAGAGAAGGGTCTCATGGCACTAGGGAGGGGAGCCCCAAGGAGAGAAAGTGAGCACAGGGGAGCTGCAGGGGGTGTCAGGCGCTGGCATGGGGTGTTCATATGAGGGCTGAAGGGCTTCTCGAGTTCCCTTTACCAGGGCTGGACAGACAACGCAAAAGTGAGTCTGGAGGAGAGTTTGAGTGGAATGAAGTTAAAGCTGGGGGCCAGTAAAACATAAGATTGGGCGATACAGAGGGAGCAAAGAAGCCCACAGCCGTACAAGAGGGACACTGTTATGAACATCGAACCAAAAAGCTACCCGAAATTGTCCTAAATGGTGAAGGAAGTCTGATCAGGAAGTGTTCAGGTCCCTGTTCTAAGGAGAGGGGAAAGTACGAAAAAAAGAAGAAATCTCAATTTTAAATGAAATTTCTTAAGATCTTGTATTCTATGCTTCTGTTTAGGTGAATAATGATGTATATGTGTGTGTGTGTGCATGTGCATGTATATAAGCATAATCTTCAATTCGATCTCAAAATTCTTCCTCCTTTAGGTTTAGAATAATCAAGTTAGGACTCTCACGAAAGACGAGTGATATCGATTTGGTTGGTCCCTTTCTGAGGACTCGGTGCAGTAGATTGACGGGTCTGTGTGATTACAGAGGCTGCTGGTGTGCCTGGAGGAGTCCATTTACATTCACAACATTAAAGACATGAAGCTGCTGAAGACGATCCTGGATATTCCTGCAAACCCAACAGGTGAGCTCCCAAAACGGAATAGACGCCCCCAAATCTCATGTCCGGGCGCCCCTTTCACAAGCTGTATGTCCACCTAAATTGAAAACCTGAAGCAGTGTTTACCTCGAAGCTTTGTCTTAATGGTGGCAAATTCCAATTATATTAGGCTGTGCATCCTGCAGGAGGGCTGTGTGGCCATCACTGCAGCCTGCGAGAAGGCCCTTTCATCTGGGACCCATTCTCAGCAAATATGTCCAGGCGTTTAAGGTAGGTGTGTAGGAGAGTTCATGCATCTGACATTGAAAGGTGTGTACCTCTAACTATTTTTTGTGGTTGTTCAGTACCGAGTAGGTGGAATAATTAGAAGCAGGTTTTGACTTGGTGCGTCCACACGACTAGGAGAAAGACAAGCCGAACTGTAAAGAATGTGTTTTATTACATTACAAAGGAATCTCTCTACTTGGTGATATGCTAGGATGTTGAACTTTACTAAATTCTCAGGATGTAACCCTGTTTAGTAAGTTTCCCATTTAAGAATGGGAATAGTTTGGCTTTGTTAAATTGAAGTAGCAGATGACAATGTTTTATGAACTCATTGAGCTAGAATTAAACAAGAAAGAAGTCCTTCCTTGTGTGGTAGCGTGGGGCATCATCACTCTGGGACAATTTGTGTACCTAATGCCTCAGTTAATATTTGTAAACTGTATTCCAGTTTAGTGTCATGAAATGACTGCTGTAGTTTACTGTCGTTTCCTAATGCTTTGACTTGCACTGAATTTCAAGATCAGTGTGGCCCAACTCAAGTCACCTAGACTCTTTGAGTCTCAGTTTCCTTATCTGTAAAATGAGATAATAATACCCATCTCACAGGATCAGCTGAGAATTAAACCAGGGAGTGTTTGTGAAGTGAGCAGTGCATGGCCTGCCATGCAGTAAATACCTCCTCTGCCTCGTTTCCTCCTCTCCATCTCAATTGTGCAGATGGCCTTTTGCTGTACACTTTCGTGCTTTAAAACTTCAGCCATGACAAAATGATATTTTATAAGAACAAAGCCACGGAGGCCGTTATAAAGTCTCTGTGAGATAATGACTTTAAAGCATATTTTGCAGAATGGAGGATGGTAAGTGAAGGAGCTATGGGTGGTGAGTTTTTTGTTTTAGGAATGAGAGGTTGAACTAATCTGGAAAAGTGTTTATTGAAGACATACTGTGCGCCCTGTACCATAGTAGGCACTGTCAGGATCAGATATGGCAACCACACACCGGGATCCCAGAATCCAGCTGCACTAGTTCTCTGAGATGGTCTGCTCCGTGTGGCACAGCACAGACCAGTGCTCTGGCAGCCTCTGGGAGGGGTAGGATCCAGTGCGGGACTGTGGGGTGCCAACCGTTGGAAGGAAGATGTGCTCTTCTGATAGGGCAGGAGAGGAGCTGTGGAATCTGAGCAGAGCTCACGGGAGGGGTAGGCCTGAGTGGACCTGGATGGATTTGGGCAGGGGACATACCAGGCAGGCAGAGAGCTCAAAGCTGCCTTCGGCTCTCCATTTCTTTGAAAAGACAGGAGTTGGACATAGCCAGTGCCCTCTCCAGCAGAGGGACCTGTGGCTCAGCGCAGTGGTCAGCTTCCCTCACTCCCGCTGTCACACACCCAGCCTGCTCAGGCCGGGGGACTTCAGGACTGGGCCTCTTCCTCCTGCGAAAAGTGAAGTTTTTCCCCATCTACTCTTAATTTTTAGCAAATATAGTTGTTTTTCTTAGCTCAGAAAACTCGTTGGTTGCCTCACTTTTTGCAGTTTAAACAGGGAGAAAAGACAGTTTGAAAATGTGGGGCTGTTTGTACTTTATGTTAGAGACAATGTGTGTTACTTGTAAAGGGAATAATTTTCTCAAGAAAAAGTAAAAACAATGGGAGGCGTTTGCTCTGTCTCAGATAAACATTAGGAATGGATTCAGGGACAGATTTAGCTTTCCCTTCTGAAAGACCACGGGCAGGTTGAAAGACCAAAATGTGTGTTATTACACCTTGACAGTCTTTGGAGAGAGAGCCCAAGACCTTTTCACATCCTGAAATTTATAATTATCATCTCAACTTACACTGAGCTCCCTCTCTTCTTCAGTAAAAGGAAGATGATCATTTTTACCCCATCGAGGATTAACTGAGGGCGCGGAGTGAGCGAGAGCATGGCACGTCTGCTCTGCGTGTGCGGGCCGTCAGCTAGGCTCACTCACCAGCCCAGCTCCAGCCCCAGAGGCAGCCTCACAGCCACCAGTCAAAGTCATGCTGCAGTGACATGACCAGTTCCTCACTCAGGAACCGTCAGCGGCCACTGAGCTGTCAAAACCATGAACATAAAACCCTCAGAGGTCAGGAGTCTCCTTTATTTGTTCTCATTCTGTATCTTAACAAAAAACATAAGACAGAAACTCTGGCTCTTGATTTTATAAATCCTTAATGGGTACAGAGGGAGACAGAATCACTTGTCTGATTGGCTTGTGCATGCAAATTCTGAATGTATTTTGACCCAGCGAAGTACAAATAAATGATATAGAGTTCTACACTTGCTTCATGCTCAGTATCTAACGTGGCTGTAAATTTCCTTCCTTTTGTCTGTATTTGTGTCTTGCCCATTCCTGTTGGCTCAAAGATTTCAGGCTGTTTCCTTTAAAGAGTTTGGCCAGACAGGGCGCGAAGTTAATTTCCTGCTAGCGCAGCAGTCTTACAGCCTTTTACGGAATATGGAGGGAGTGGTCTATACCACACGGCAGAGTGTGTATTAGAACAAAGTAGGGTTTATTCCTCAGCGAGGGCTTTCTGAAATGGTAATACAGGTGGAGTAAAAGGCTGTCATTTGCAGTAGCATAGAGCATTGGCAAGTACAGAGGAGATTTCTGTTTTTGAAAATTGGAAAGCACATTCCAAGACATTCATCAACCCAGAGGGAACTGCATTTTAGAAATCCCTGTTAACTTGCTTTAGCTTTAAGTTTGACATGTAATACTGTATACACCACGGTGAGGATGATGTAGGATGACAGGACTTCCTTCCAATTCTAGCTGATAATGCCATTCGTTCTGAGTTGACAGCAGGCACTTCTTTTCCAGCTGTAGAAGAATTACAGCCAGACAATTTCAGTAAAATTGTAGCTGACAGTGATTTATGAAGATGTGTGTCAGTTCTAAAACAAGTCCAAATGCCACATCAATTCCTAACTCCTACATAGAAAAAAGACTGGAAGAAAATATGCTCAAATATTGAGGAGAGTGAAAAGCCTCTGGGTTTTAGAATGATGGGTGATTTTTTTTTTCTCTTTCTTTATATTTTCTGGGTTCTGCAAATTTTTTACACTATCACTTTTCTATTTTAAAATAATATCAAAGAAAAAGCTCATTTTCTTCCTAAAAAAGGCTTTGTGTGACACCTGAGACAGAAACAGAAGACTAGTAGAATGGTTACATCTAAGCCTGAAGCAAACTCTTCATGCTTTCCTGGGGGGCTTCACAAGAAATAAAGATGCATTCTTACAGCTAGTTGAGTTTGTCTGAGAATTGGACCATAGGAAATCTAAGGATCTCATATTAAGCATTTCTGGGGACCTTCATTCAGTCTATGTGCAGGATCCCTTGGCTAAATTCAGATGGGTTGGCAGAGGTGCAAGGCCAGAGGCAAAACTGTCAAATAAGAGGCTGTGTGTCAGAGTATACCTGCCCAAGCCATTATCCTTTGTCCTTTCTTCTTAGAATCTAGTGTCATCTCGTTCTCCATTAGGTATTACAGAAAGTGCCATGTTAGCTGAAGAAGTTGAAGCCTTTCCTCCTTTCTGGGATGTTTACATATTGACATAAAACTCTGAAGGTCACCTCACACCTGTTAGAATGACTATTATCAAAAAGACAAGAAATAATTTTTGGTGAGGATGTGGAGAAAATGCACCCTTGAACACTGTTGGTGGGAATGTAAATTGCTGCAGCCACTATGGAAAACTATATGGAGGTTCCTCAAAAAATTGAAAATAGAACTACCATATGATCCAGCAGTTCCACTTCTGGGTATTTATCTGAAGAAAATGAAAACATTAACTAAAAAAGATATCTGCATCCCCATGTTCATTGCAGCATTATTTACAATAGGCAAGATATGGAAAGAACCTAAGTGTCCAGCAGTGGATGAGTGGATAACGAAAATGTGGTATAAATATACAATAGAATATTATTTAGCCATAAAAAAGAAAAAAATCTTGCCATTGCAACAACATGGATGGACTTTAAGGGCATTATGCTAAGTGAAATAAGTCAAACACAGAAAGACAAATACTGTATGACCCCACTTACATGTGGAATCTTTAAAAAAAAAAAAAGAACTCATAGATACAGAAAACAGATTGGTGGTTGCCAGAGGTGGGGAGTGGGGGGTGGACAAAATGGGTGAAAGGAGTCAAAATGTACGTACTCTCAGCTATGAAATAAATAAGTCCTGGGGATGTAATGTACAGCATGGTGACTATAGGTAATAATACTGTATTGCATATTTGAAAGTTGCTAAAAGAATAGATCTTAAAAGTTCTTATCACAAGAAAAAAAAATTGTGTAACTATGTATGACGGATGTTAACTAGACTTATTGTGGTAATCATTCCGCGATATATGCAAATATCCAATCATTATGTTGTACATCTCAAACTAATATAATGTTAAATATCAATTATACCTCAAAGAAAAGAAAAGCCTCTGAAGGGCAACGGGAAGTATTTGTCCAAGCCTACTGCACAAAGACCCTCTAGCTCTCCCTGCCACAAAGATGGAACCTGATGTTTTCAGATAGAGGAAGTAAATGAAGACTTGGCATCTTGGAATGTTAAAGCTGGAAAGAACCCTAGATCATAGGCCCCTCATTTCATGGATAGGAAACAGGCCTGAAAAGGCCACAAATAACTCAGCTAGAGTTATATAGTAGATGGCAGACTCAGATCTTGAATCCATATCATCAGCCTCTCTCTGCCAGATAAATATTCTTAAAACACTGCCTTTTTTTTTCTAACAGCTTTCTTGAGATATCGTTCACAAGCCATATGATTCAGCCGTTTAATGTGCATGATTCAATAGCTTTTAGTATATTCAAAGAGTTGTGTAACGATCACCACAATCAATTTTAGAACATTTTCATCACCCCAAAAAGAAACCCCATACCTCTTAGCCATCACCCCCTATGCCTCCAGCCCTAGGCAACACTGATCTGCTTTCTGTCTCTATAGATTTATTTATTCTGGACATTTCATATAAGTAGAGTTATATAATATGTGACAGGCTTCTTTCACTTAGCATAATGTTTTTAAGATTCATCCATGTTGTAGCATGTATCAGTACTTTGTTTCTTTTTATTGTCCAACAATATTCCATTGTAAGAATACATCACATTTTATCTATCCATTCATCAGTTGATAGACATGGGTTGTTTCTACTTTTGGACTATTATGAATAATGTTGCTGTGAACATTTGTATACAAGTTTGGTTTTTTGTTTGTTTTCTTGTATATAAATTTTCATGTGGCTATATGTTTTAATTTCTTTTGGGCTTATACCTAGGAGTGGAATTTTGGAGTTACAGATAACTCTATATTTAACCTTTTGAGGAGCTGCCAGGCTGTTTTCCAGAGCACTGCCCCATGTTACATTCCCAGCAGCAATGTATGTGGGTTCCAATTATCTGTCTTTTTGATTATAGCCATCCTAGTGGGTGTGAAGTGGTATTTCATTGTGGTTTTGATTAACACTGCTCTTTTTAATCATATGTGCTCAGAAACCTTCAGCAGTTACCTGCTGCATTGGTAAGATCTTAACTCTTTGGTTTGGTGCTCAAGTCCTTCCACAGCTGCCACTTTCTATCTTAACATTCTTTCTGCTAACCACTCCTATGGGAACCCACTATGCAGTCTCCCGATTGTCTTCCTTCCCCAGTTTTACAAGACCAGATGCCTTCTGCCTGCCTGGCTGTTCTTGAAATTGCATTTGGATTGCAAAGAACTCACATGAGATAGGGAATTGGGTTCCCAGAGAAAAAGTGGGAAGGTATGAGGGGTCTCTTCTAAGGCCGGGGCCCGGAGTGACCTTGTACAGGCAAGAGGTTGCAGGGTGCCAGAGCACACAGGTAAGGGTGCTGGGCTCTGTCACTTTCCCCCCTAGCTCTGCGAGACAAGTGGTAAAAGCTCAGTCAGAGCAGGAGGTAGGACTTTGGTTCCAATTCTCAACGTTTGATTTTTTTTCTCAGCTCTTGCCCCAGCAGACTAGGTAGAGTACATTTTAGCCTGATCTAAAGTTTTTCTTATACTTTTATAAGAAACCCATTTAACATACTAACTTGTAACAAAGATGTCAGTCACCTTTTGTATTTAAAAAGATGTCTCTCTGGCCTAATCTTGAAGTTCCTATTCTGATAATGCTTTTGTTTCTGGAAATTCCTTGAATTCACTTCTATCCTGTACACCTTTATTAGTCTAAACCGTTGTTGTGAAAATCCTTTAATTAAGTGCTATTAGGATTTTCCCCTCTTGAGTTCTCTTGTAAATAAAAATGGCTTATGTTGGTTCAATGGTTTGATTGGCTGTTTATGCTTCCAGAATATTGTCGAAGCATCTTAAATCCAAAATGTTCTCTTTCTTTAGTTTGTTTCAGTGGCAGACATACCATCTTAACTGCAGGTGCTGCCTTGAAATGAACTTCCAACCCTGGAGGTGCCCGTTTCCCTTATCAAGGCAGGACATTTAGCTCAGAAGTGAGCAATTTCTAAATAGGTCCTTGCCACCGCCCCTTACCTCCTGTTCTCCAACTTGAAATGACTGGCCAAGTGTATTTAATCACATGGAGAAAGGCAGACACATACTGCTCTTTCACAGTAGGAAGATTTATTTCAGTTAGGAGTAAATTCTCTTGTAGCCCTCGAGGGTAATGGAATTAGAAGAGAAGTAGATGTTGTTTTAGAGCCTTGGGTAGAATGTGAAGAGCATGTTCAGTATTCTAAATTCTGATTGCTTAGCTCTGGAGAGAACATGGCCAGTGTCAAATCATGAAGTTTTCCCCTATGAATTTACTTTATAGGAGTCTTTTGGTTAGAAGAACAATCAATTGCAAGTCAATGTCTGCAGAGCCGTTCCTCCCCTCACCAGTAGGTGGCACTGTAGTTGTGCTGTTTTCAGATGCCCTGTCCAGGCAAGTTCTCTTCTGTGGACACTGGCTTTTCATCTGCTCTTTATTCTTTGCCAGGTCTGTGTGCCCTCTCTATCAACCATTCCAATTCTTACGTGGCCTATCCTGGAAGCCTGACTACAGGCGAGATTGTGCTTTACGATGGACACTCCCTGGTAAGTTGGCAGTGACCCTAAACAACCCAGCTCACCTGCTTGGCTGTGTGGTCAATGGCAGGTGATGGGCAGGCAGTGGGGGCAGTTGGGGGAGGTGTAGAGGCGGAAGCAACGCTGGGGGAGTTTGTTCTGGCCACAGCCACTGTGTGGAGGAGAGGGTAATGATATTTGCCCTCGTTGCCATCAGTCAACATAACCAGGAGGCAGCGTGCCAGGCCAAGGCAGACATCTGCAGCATAATGGAAACCACTGGCCAGCTGGTGGCCCCTTGTTGGATTGAGTGTGTCATGCTGTGCCATGTCGCAGCATGCGACACTGGGCAGCTGTTTCACGTTGCTTGTCCTCTGCTCTCCGAGGCTTCACAGAGCGGGGCACATTGCTGTGGGAAGTCCCCAAAGGTGCGTGCACGGAGAGCCACGACAACATCACTCTGCATCGGGCAAACTGTTGGTTGTCCATCTTCCCGAGGGCAGGAGAAGGGATAGAAACAGTGTGGCTCTTGAAGCAGAATTTAGAAACACCAGAAAACGATGTACAGCTTCTCTGTAAATGGTCTGGTGGGAAGAGACAGAACCCAGCAAATAAGGTCTCGGAAGAAAAGAGGAAAGAGAGGGAGATGAAATCCATCTTCCCTCTTCCCCGGCATCAATACCCATCTTCTCTTTTCACCAACAGAAAACAGTCTGCACTATTGCTGCCCACGAGGGGACACTGGCTGCCATCACCTTCAACGCCTCAGGCTCCAAACTAGCGAGCGCATCTGAAAAGGTGAGTGGGCTCCCCGGCGTCCTCATGGGCTCTCTTCCTGTTGGGGTTTGCTGGATGGCTCTCAGAGCGCCAAAGATCTGGTGGAAGGAGACTCGTGACACGAGGACTGACTGTTTCTGGGCCCGCTCAGAATTCATTTCAAAGGGAGAATTTCTGGTGCCTACTTGTTGTGGTATACTGATGCATTTATTAATTCAACAGACCAAAGGCCCATGCTACTATGCAAGATACAAGATATTTTGCACAAAAACTTGCAGTCTTATTAAGAAATGTGCATGCACATCATCATATATACAGATAGATGCTGCATTTCATAGACATGGTATAAACAAAATGCCCTGCTGTTTAGCAGAGATTGATCCCTTCTGACTAGAATAACCCAGGGAGGTGATAAAGTTGAGTTTCAAATGCCATGAAAAACAGGTATATTTTGGCAGGCAGAAATTGAATATTCTAGGAAGCCAGAACAGCTTGAGTGAACACACACAGAGCCCTGGGCTAGGGTGGGAGGGACAAGGGAGCAGAGAGTGTTTAAAACACATTCCAAGAATTACTTCTATGGCACATATACAAACAAAAAGGCCTCTGTGCTCAACACTTGGTGCTTCCCCTTCAGAGACAGATGTTCTGAACCAATAAAACAAGCTCCTCTCTAAAGGGACAATGTCCTACGTGAAGCCATTCATGGTATGAAATGTCCCCTGCTTTCTTTTCCAGGGCACTGTCATCCGGGTGTTCTCTGTACCTGATGGGCAAAAGCTCTATGAGTTTCGGAGAGGAATGAAAAGGTCTGTGTTCACTGTAAACCCATTTTAAAGTACCCACAGAAGTCCTGCAGTGGACGGCTGGCCGCCATCTAGGGAGAGGCCGAGGGCGGCTCTGTGCCCTCCGCTCCCCCGGAGGAGGTATAACTGTCCTTTCTCAGGTAATTCACTTGGAGGCCCCCTGTAGTGCATAGTACACCTGAGAAGGGAGACACCGTTTTAACACAGAGTTCAGCCATGAGACTCCTTTTTTGATGTGTGCATGGGCAGCCGGCAAAGGAGAATGAGAGAGCAAGAGGGTCACAACCCAAAAGTAATTTCTGATCCCCTCCCGGGGAAGTAAAAAAGTCTGATGGTCTGAGATCCGATCAGCTATAGGGTTTGCAGCTGGTGCACAGAGCAGCTGGAAAACTTACCCAATGGCAGGAAGGAGTCTTGTTTCTTCTCAACTGAGACCGTGCCCCTTTATGGATCTTTCCAACGTTAATTCCTAAATATGAATGACACAATGTTGAAGGGATTTTAGAACACTAGACTCTTCAGGATACATTTAGTTTTCTTGTAAAGCTGATTTTTGAGCTATAAGGCAGTTACCCTCATTTTCCTGCCTCACTCGTCTGTGTGTCGCTCTGTTTCCAGGTATGTGACCATCAGCTCTCTAGTTTTCAGTATGGACTCACAGTTCCTCTGCGCCTCAAGCAACACTGAGACTGTGCACATCTTCAAGCTGGAACACCTCACCAACAGGTAGGTACAGCGCCGGACACGAAATACTGGCTAGACTGAAGGAGTCAGGCCCGGGTTATTCTGCACTGCCGACCGCTGCCAGCGTAAGAGTTTTCTTCTCTTTTTGAAGGCCATAAACTTGGTTTTACTGGTTATGCCTTCACCAGAGTGGTGAGTGTATGTTAGTGGTGTAATGCACAGAAGCACAAAATCGGGGGCCACCCTCCTGAGTTTGCACCCCAGCTCTGCCCCTTATGAGCTGCGAGAACTGGGCAGGTAATTTAACCTTTCTGTACTTCAGTTTTCTCATCTGCAAAACAAGAATCGTTGTACACGCATCTGAGGCTTGTTGTGAGGATGAAGTGAATTCCTTAACCTTGAGCACTCAGAATAGCACCTGGCACATAGTAAACACTGATGAGTGTCAGCCAGTCTAGCCATAAGTGCAGCAATATAGTCGTCATTGCCGTTACCCCCACCACTGCGTGCTCAGTGCCCGTGACTGCAGCTGTGGCGGGAGTGGACTGAGGGTGGGCAATATAAAGCGTGTGTTAGATTCTGTATTCATTTCCTAGGGCTGCTACAATAAGTTGCCACAGGCGTAATGGCTTCAAACAGCACCCGCTGTGATCTCACAGTGCTGTAGGTCGGCAGTCCGAAATGGTGTAGCTGAGTTCTCCACTCAGGGTCTCACGAGGTGGAAATCCAAGCGTCAGCCAGCCGCGTTCTCATCTGGAGCTCAGGGTCCTCTTCCAGATCGTTCTGTTATTGGCAAGAATGCAGGTCCTTGCAGTCGGAGCAGTGAAGTCCCCGCTTCCTGGGTGGCTCTCAGTTCCAAGAGGCCACCGCATCCCTTCTCACGTAGCCTTCAGTCCAGCAAGTCACGTTGATTCCTTCTCATGCTTTGATTTCTCCCATTTCCCTTCTGCCGCTAGTCGGAGAAAGCTCTCTGCCTTTAAGGCTCATGTGATTAGATCAAGCCCACCTGGATAATGCCCCCATCTACGGTCATCTGGGTCATATAACATAACACAGTCATGGGACTGCTATCTCATCACCGTCACAGGTTCCAGGGACCAGAGCGTGGAATCTTGGGGCCACTCCTAGAAATGCTGCTTGCCGTAGTGTGAGCGCTAGTTGATAGTGTCAAGAACCCACCATGTGCGTGCCCTTGTCCACTCTTGGAGATATTTTACACTGGGAAGTCGGGGAGCGGTGAAGAATTCTCCTCCCACCCCAGCCCTCCCCCCAAGGTCAAGATCCTGCTTCTAGTAGCACAGTAGATGGCTCACGCCTTCTCAGGGGACTTCAGACACCTCGTGTCTTCTGACACTTCTCTCTAGTGTCATTATAGGAAATGGAAACATGAAGAGCTAGTGATGAGCTCAGTTACACTCAGAAAGCAGGTGGGAGAGTCAGCCATAACCACACTTGCACGCGATAGAGCACGTCACAGTTTATAGAGCATCTCTGGATCCCCTCAATATTCCTAGAAGGCAGGAGGTAGCGGTTTCATAACTGGGGAAGCAGGTCCAGAGAAGTTCAGAGTCTTGCTCAAAGCCGGCCTCTGTCTCCAAACCCAGAGTCCACACTGAGTGCCACATTTTATGCCCCTGCCAGGCTTCTAGAGCTGCTCCGGAGTGGAAATGTCCCAGGCACATACTCCTACGCTGGGTTCACAATTGTACCAAGAGAGACCCATCTGCTGTGACTGGAAGAAATTCTTCTCCTCATGATATGGTAGAACTTTCATGAGAAAAATACTTTTTCCACCTCATTTGTATGAAAAAGTACCCAGCCTCTGTTATCTATGTATTAGTGTGTGTCTGTGACATGGTACCCGGTCTCTGTCCCCCGACTTCTGAAACTCCATCCAAGGGCACCAGCATCCAAGTCCCTGTGCTGCGGATTTTTCAGTCCTGGTTCTGACTTCCCTCTAAAGGCTGGTGTAACGCTCTTTCTCTGGAAACCTTGTCCCCCACTGGTCTTTGAGACACTGGGAGCTGCTCCCTTCTCACGCCTCAGTTTTCCTGGAACGCTTCAAATGTGCACTCCTGTTTATGTGCATCCCAATGCCCATTGTTAGCCCTGGAGTTCTTACTCTGCACATTTTCCCCAAAGATTATATCTATTTTCTAGACTTTCCTATCACTTCTCAGACGGCTTCTAAAACGTAAGCCCTGATCTCTTCTGGGCTCTAATTCATCACCTGTTGTAGCGGGTTGGAGCACTGGAGGGCGGCTGAACTGTCAAGACACCGTTCGATCCTGAGGTTCCGTGACTGAGTGATCTCAAACCACTGCTTTACTCACATCTCCATCTAAGTTTATTATTAGTGCTTAAGACAGGAAATTGCCACTTGAACCCATTTCCCTCTCCAGCCTCTCCTGTTTCTGTCAGTGATCTCAGAAAACCAGGAGCAAAACCTCCGAGTGGTTCTTGACTCTCCTCTCAGCCCATCCACGAAGTGGTAACGTGTCCTGCCTGAGGTGGCTCACATGTGCCTCCTCAGTCCCGTTTCTCGGACCACTGCCCTTAACCAAGACTTTAACACCTCTTGTCTGGTCCACCTCACTACTATCCTGTTTAGTCTCAC
This sequence comes from Diceros bicornis minor, assembly GCF_020826845.1. Lineage (NCBI taxonomy): Eukaryota > Metazoa > Chordata > Mammalia > Perissodactyla > Rhinocerotidae > Diceros > Diceros bicornis. Next base: position 50,020,690 of record NC_080757.1, on the reverse strand, counting down.
TCCTTCTAGTCTCTTCTTACCAATCCAGCCTATATCTTCTTCATGGACTAATCTTCTGAAATGCTCCTTTGAACATGACCCTTCCTCCTCAGACACCTTTATTCCCCTTTGTCCTTGGGAATAAAGTCCCAGCTCCTGGCAATTGCTGCGTGCCAGACACTATGTGAGGCCCTCGCCATACGTCACCTCTTGGTTCTCACAGGGAGGTGACTATGGTTATCCCTGTTTTCCAGATGAGGAAGATGGGAACGAGAGGTGAAGGAGGCTCATCCACCTCTCCCTCCTCTGAGGAACTGGAGTAGCACTGCCTGTGTCCTCTGTTTGGCACCCTGTGTCAACCGCTTATGTTTTTTCTTTTTATTTATCTGGACTATGTCTCCACCTTGAACACTCTTTGTAAATCCCCACCCTTAGCACAGAGCTCTTGGGCAAGCAGTACAGGTGTGTGTCACGATGCTTAGGGTCACAGAGTGATGGTCGTATGCCTAGAAGGGCTATCACCTTCAGATGAGAACATCGAGGCCCAGAGAGGTTTGTCCAAAGACCGCCTAGCCAGTTGGTAACAGAGAAATAAACTTCAGAGCTTCTGGGCTGCAGTGTGTTCCCCACCAGGACTGGTCCCTCAGCAGGTGCTCCTGGGAGCACGTGTGGCCACCCTGGTCCTCGATGTGCTGCCCTCTGTGCAGAGCACAGAGGCAGGTGTGTGTGCCCCGTACACTCTCACGTCTCTCTCCAACAGAGCAGTCACCCGCTTTGTCTGGCGGAGGCCCTAGGATGAAGTTTGATGACTGCAGGGGACGCACCAAGTCCCTTTGAATTATCTTCAGCATTATGAATCGCTGGGTACCTGCTGGCTCCAGGGCTGTAATCAACGCCGCCCAAAGCGTCTGCCCGGAGGCCCACTTCCCACTCAGTCTGGCTTGGGAGCCTTAACGCTGAGATGGGTCTGTTCTTCTGTGAGCCCAGGACAGGCTTGGCCTTATTTTACAGAGTCCGGATACTGATTCCATCTCATCCTCTACCCTAGCCCCCTTTTAGAAATCTAGAAATCGGACTGATCATCAGATACAGCTTTTTTAATGTAGGAAAGCAGGAGCATTGGGTACCTCTTAACAGCTTGCAATGGCTCTTTGGAAGGACAAACAAGCCCTTGATGCCCTTTTGGTATTGCCAGAATAATATGTCCTGAGTTGTTCTAGGTGGGCAGAACATTATGTTAAGGCACAGTTCCTTCCTGTTGTGCTGAGTACAGCTCACAGTGTCTGGGTGTGTAGATGACTGGATGGATGCCGGTGCCTGCAGCTCAGTCTCATCCTGGCCTCTGCATTGCTCCCCCAGTCGATCAGAAGAGCCTTCGACCTGGAGTGGCTACATGGGAAAGATGTTCATGGCAGCTTCCAACTACCTCCCCGCCCAGGTGTCAGACATGATGAATCAGGACAGGGCCTTTGCCACCGGGCGCTTGAATTTCTCTGGGCAGAGAAACATCTGCACCCTCTCAACGTACGTATGGCACCACCCACTCTCAACAAGCACAAACTTCACAGATTCATTTCCCAAAGCACAAAATCCCCAAACATGCAAAAAGAAAAAAAGAAAGACAGGAGAAGATGGCCAGGACTGAAAAGCATGCGATCTCCCTGTCAGCCTCTTTTCCTGTCTGACTGTAGTCTGTATTCTCAGGGGCAGTTGGAAGGTGGCGTGGGAATTTCAACCTCTGGCTATAGTGGCACCATCTTGAAAACAATTCCTATTTTTACATAATTATGTACAAAGGCTCTAGTTCCAGTGTCTAGGTTCAGACACCTATGGGGTCGACAGATACTTCACCTAAGAAGCTGAACATTTAAAAAATTTCATAAAACTAGCCAGCAAAGATAGTGAGCCAATTTTGCACTTTTTCTCTTTCTGTCACTGTGAAAGGCAGACACACATAAGACAGAGACTACGTCCCATTCAGGTGAGTTAATGTTTTTGCTGGCAGTAGCTTTTCACAGAGTAATAGTGTGTACACACATCATTTTGTCTCATCCACGCAATTATGTTCTAAGACAAGGAGTAATCCTCAAGGTAGATCACTAGGTCAGATTGCAAAGAAATAGCCAGAAACCCAGACTCTTGGGTCAGTGGGCTAAGGGTTTGTTGATGGCAGGAGAAACCAGGGTGAGCAAAGCTTTGTCATTTGAAGCTGGTCCGAAACCCATCTTTGTTGGAATCACAGCACATGTTTCACTTGGCTCTTAGGATCCAGAAATTGCCAAGGCTGTTAGTTGCATCATCCGATGGACACCTTTACATCTATAATTTGGACCCTCAGGACGGAGGAGAGTGTGTCTTAATCAAGACTCACAGGTAAAGAGACTAGTTTTCAAAAAGACAGCCTTCAGGAGCTGGTTGTGTCGAGCTGTCACTTGACCAAGAACAATGTCCAACTTCAGTGCTCTTGCTTTTCACCCTCCTTCACCGGCAGTCTCGGTGGCGAACCTCTAGCGGGCACCTGCTTTGTGTTGGGTTCCATATCAGGCTCCCTCACTACGCTGGACGCTTCTGGGAAAGTGTTGGGTGAATGACATGCAAAATGGCATGTCTTCCTGCTCGGCCTTTCCTCCTCGAACAGTCCCTCGTTCATGATGGGTGCTCAAAAATGTTTACCGAATTGAATTAAAAAGCTCTCTTGATTCCTGTGACCAAGCGCAGGGCGACCTCTTCCTGCTGTGGACAGGACACCATGAGCTGCCCTCGCCCATGGAGCGCCCCTTGAGAGCGTGTCTCAGTGTCCTTGCCCGAGTGTTCCAGGAAGAGCAAAGGGCCAGTCTTGTTTATTAAACGTAAGAGAAAGGGGTGGTGTGAAGGTGCGTGACTGACCCGGGCAGTTCCAGGTGACGTCAGTCCACGCTGACGCACAGGGTGCCGAGAGGTCTGTACTTGAGACTCAAGTGGTCAAGCGTGAGCTTCCTAGAGCTTTTCCTTTGACAGTGTCCTGGATTGGTGATGAGCTTCTTTTTCTTTCTTTCCCCTCTTAATTGCTGCAATTAGCTTGCTTGGCTCAGGAACCACAGAAGAGAATAAAGAAAATGACCTCAGACCTCCATTACCTCAGTCTTATGCAGCAACTGTAGCCAGACCAAGCACATCTTCAGCCTCCACGGTGCCAGGTGAGTGGAGGCAGGGGGCCAGCTGCGGCGCTGTTGGGGAGGCATCTCTAACAGCGACCCTCTTCTCCCTCCACTGTCCTCTGTGGATGGAGCACTCTCCCTCAACCATTACTTTCCTCCCAGGTGAGGCCATGGCAATAGCCTTTAAACTCGGGCCCCTAAACCTGGCAGGCACAGCACAAAACGGTAATTTCCCTAACAAGTAGTTCCACCCTCAGCCTCTTTGCGAATTTGCAAACAGGTGCAAAGTGTTTGGTGCCTGGGGTGGAAGGGTGGGTGAGACCAGCCCACCCGTCTCTCAGGGGCTGAGACCATAAATGGTGGGGATTTTGACTCCCCTGAAGAACAGTCTCACCAGTTGATAGGCAAAGGCAGCCTCCATGGTTCCCCTGGATTCGCTCTTTCTCTGCGGTCCTGCCCTGGGGTCGTGGCGTAAGAACAGACTGTGTGGCTTCTCTCAGGTCTCATTCTTGGTTTCCAGGTTATTCTGAGGATGGCGGGGCGCTCCGAGGAGAGGTTATTCCTGAACATGAGTTTGCGACGGGACCAGTGCGTCTTGATGATGAGAATGAGTTTCCGCCTGTGAGCATTAGGAATCCTTAAAGAGCGGCTCAGTCTGTATGCTTAGAAGGAGACCTTCGCCTCGTGCAAGAGGCGAGGTCACTTTCCCTGTTACCTGGTCTGTAACAACTCCTCCTCCTGTCTAATAGTCAGAAAGCCGTAGAGTGTTTATTGCGCTGCGTGCTTCAGATCCTACAGGCTAGTCTTTAGGTGTTGTGCTAAACCTGACAGCATTAGAATAATCGAATACTAATCCAGGGAGTCTCGGTGGCCTTACTACACTCAGAAGCCTGGAATCCTTGACTTTGCTTCATTTAGAAGCACTATCTTTGCTGCTCATAAGGTAGGAACTCATGCCTGTGTAAGTCCTATTTTCCTGAGGCTCCTAAGGATGCTCTTGCAGAATGCTGCCGCCCTTGGGCTGCAGGTGATGATCTAACAGGGCTGGGCTGCTGCACTTTGCAGGCAAGCTGGACACTCAGCCCTCTCCTGCCCTGACAAGACAGACCCCAGGCTCCCCTGCAGCTGTAGGCAGTTGTTAATTAACAGCCTGACAGCCACACGGAGAGCGGGAGCCGTGGTGGAGAGCTCCCCCGGGCACCTCTAGCTCGGTTTCCCAGCATCCTTCTTCAGCTCTTCTGGGAGCAAGGGCCCCCAGGGTTGGCTGGGCACCAGGCCTGGCTTCATCCAGCATCCCCGTCTGAAGAGAAGATTCTCTCCCTGGGTGGCTGCCAGGGCCTCCTTAGTTTCTGATTCTTCAAGCTTCCATTTAGAGCAATAGACCCCTCTTGTGAACTTCGGTTAGGGCACGACCCAGATAGTCAACTTGAAATCATTTAGAGATGGAAGGAGTGTTTGGGCCAAGACTGGAGAGTCAACTGAGTGACCGTCCTGGAGCCAGATAGAAGTAGCCATGTGGGTATTCCTTTGGTGCCCGTTAGGTCTTGGTGGATAATGTTTTCTCCTGATCGTTATTTTGTATCAGTTGAGATGCCATTTGCAAAAGGATGGAGTGCAGGTCTGACTTCTTTCTTGCATAGATCCATGGGACAATCTAGTATGTGTATTCAGCTAAAAAAAAAAGCTATTGTGGGGCCCTTTGGGCAGAACTGGAGGGCTGGGTTTGTGATTTCCCATAAAGGCTCTATGGAGTGCAGCTTGAGATGTACATTTCTGGCTTTTAATAAGCAGATTGCCAAATATGATGCCAATAAGGAAGTTTATATTTTAGAGGTGGAGAGCAGAGGTTCTTAAAAATACCAATTATGAGTATAAAAACATCTGTTCGTTTGCTGCCTCCTGATAAACCAGTTGTTTTGCATTTGGGTTCTCATGCCCTGACTAGCCATAAAGGGAGTTTTTCTGTCCCCCAAAAGTTGGTGTTTACCTGAAGTTGCATCTTCCAGGAACCAGAGCAAGTCAGATGCAGTGGGGATAAATGTGACTGTCACGGTTTAGAGTGTTCACTCATTAGGTTCTATTTCAGTAATTTTGGTAAAAGTCTGTGACTACTATAAAAGATTATTCGATCATTAATTAGATTCTTAATGGTAATCACAGTAAACCTCACAACCTCTTATATGTACAGAATTGGGGTACTTTCGATATTGGCATTCAGGACGTGGTCCCTTGCCAAACAAATCCTTTATAAAATAATAGGTACACTGTGTAGATCATTTGTTTGGAGTAAAAAAAAAAAAGTGGAGATGCTTAAGAACTAGTGCTGAAACTTGTCGAGAGGCCTGTGGGCCTAAAAACTGCCAGGAAGCTGGGTAAGAGTCAGCCGTCCTATCTCCCTCTTAAGGACCAGATGAGTGAGAGCTGGTTTAAATTGCATCAGGGATTTCTATTTATATATGAGGAAGGCTTCCAGCCAGTAAGAGTGTTGATGACTGAACGAGGTTCCCCAGAACAGTCGTTAGACACTAGAGCCGGTGGTAGGCGTCATGGAGGCCTTCAGCCCCGAGCTCCGCCCTTGAACTGCAGGTAGATGAGGAGGAGAGTGCCGTGCTCCTACGAGATACCGACGTGGTAGCAGGTAGGACTCTCCATCTCACTGCCCGAGGATCAGAGGTGTGAGTGCTACTGGGATGCTCTCAACAAGGACCATCTCAGTCACGCCCTTATTGGCAATAAGGTTTAACTGGAGATGCCAGACAACGTCTCTCTCTGCCTTCATTCTGAATGGTCACGTCTATTACAAATACCAGAATTCACATCTCTACCCACATTCCTTAAAAACTTCCAGGATTGTGAAAGAATCTTGGAGTCTCAGCTTCGTTAAATCACTTCTCTCACAGTTATGAACATGGGCTTCCTGGATAATCTCATGAGGGGCTCCCTGGCCCTTCGCCTTAAGAAATGGGTCATCACCAGTGGTCTCTCTTTTTTTTTTTTTTAAATATACTGACACTTCCCTGGATAGGATCACTCTTATCTCCTTCGGATTTACTTTACCCGATAAACAATGGAAAAAAAAAAAGAATTGATCATTTCTGTTATCTTAGAAAGATGCTGTATTCAGGAGGGTGAGTAGCTTTTGTTTCAGTGACAAGCCAACCTTGACCTTTTCCGACACCGGCCTTACTCTTGTGAGCAAGAGGAAGGGAATTGGGACCAAGGTATTGACTGACGTTTTACTAGTGACTCAGCAGTCGGTGTTTACAAGTTAAGACGAGCCCTTTTAAAAAGCACACATATACATAAAAACACACACATATTTTATATATACATATTTTCTGAAACTGTGCCGTACTCGTCTACACCTAAGTAAGACGGGTGAATTTCCTGTGGCCATGTGTGAGGGTCAGTCTGTGGACAGCCTCCCCTTGCCAACCCCGCATGGGCACAGATCTGTGTCGATGATGCAGCCTGCCTAACAGCCTCTTCCTGGAAAGAGTAAGGCCATTCTGTTTTGATTTCGGTAGATAATCTTGTGCCGTGGAAGTCAGAAGGGCAGAACAAAGCAGTCATGATGACAAGCGCGCCTCAGAAATCAGCACATCCCTATCAGGTGGTTTCGGAGAACACGAGGAAGGTGGAAGAACGGAGCGCGATTGTGTGCGCAGAATGGGGGGCAGGAATGCCGCGTGCCGCCTGCCTAAGCCCCAGAACAAGGTTCTCTGCTCACCACGCCCTCCTCAGCCCTGGCTGCCAGTGGGCGCGGGGGGGACTCTGCATACAGGTCCTGCTATTTAAAATATGTTACAGCCATAGTGTCCATGCTAACTCACCATATTGGTCTATAACCGGAATTTTATATTAAAAAGGGCATCCTTTTTAAATGTATGCTGTGTAAAAATGTACTTATAGGAAAATCTCTTCGAATTGTATTTCTGGTATATGACATACATAGAGAGAGAGACTATTTTAGCCAGGCAAAGTATTTTTGCAGTGATTGGAATAAATCATTTATTACCTTTGAGTCCCATTTAGGACACTAATAATAAAATCATGCCAATGCATTTTTGAGGCTTTAAAAATTTATTTCTTCGTGGTTTTAGGAAGCAGGAAGAACTCCTAAAATCTTTAAAATACAGCCATTTGACCTTTAAAAGGGGGTGAGGGGAGGTGGGTAGGGCCATGGAGTTATCTGTGGGCTCTTCTGCTCTGAGACCTGGAAACAGGTCTGACTATCTAGTCAATACCCTGTACTCAAGGTGTCCGTGGAGAACTTTGTAGAAATGGAGGCTCTCAGGCCCCACCCCAGACCCACTGAGTCAGAATCTGCATTGTCACAAGATCCAGGTGATTTGAATGCGTGTTAAAGATGGGGAAGCCCTGCTCTAGACACCAGTTGGAATGAATCTATGCTAAACTGACCAGCAAAACTGGGCACGTTAAAAAACAAACCTGGGGCTGGCCAGGTGGCATAGTGGTTAAGTTCATGTGTTCCGCTTCGGCAGCCTGGGGTTCACCAGTTCGGATCCTGGGCGTGGACCTACTCACTGCTCATCAAGCCATGCTGAGGCAGCGTCCCACATAGAAGAGCTACAACTCTACAACTATGATCACAACTGTGTGCTGGGGCTATCAGGAGAAAAAAGAAATAAAAGAGGAAGATTGGCAACAGATGTTAGCGCAGGGCCAATCTTCGTCAAAAAAAAGATAAAAGGAACCGAAGTGCTAAAAAAAAAAAGAAAACCTAAAATGTATTGAATGCCTGCTCTACTTCACGCAGCGTGCCAGGCATGTTCATGTACTGCCTTAGGTAATCCTCAAAATCAGCTTGCAGGTTATGTTAAACAATTGCCCAGGTTTGGATGCTGGGCCTTGAACCTGGTCTGACTCAAAGCCCGTGTGCTTTCCATTACAGCTCAGCACAGCTGATCTCTCAAGCCAGCAGGCAGAAGGGACAATGGGGGGCGCCAAGTGGTGGCCTCAAAACAAAATTCTGAGACTTAGTTTGAAAGCATAACTCTAAAGAGGGTAAAACTGAAGTTGGGGGGTAAACTTGCCCCATCTCATTTCTGGATCTTTCTGCTCATGGAAAAATCGGTCTGTTGGGTAGTTTGGCAGCGGCAGGCAGTCTGGTGGGGATTGCAGCAGGGAATTACTGAAGGATCCTGAGTGTAATCCGCTCTGGAGATGTTGTCGGCAGCGATGTCTTGAAGGATGTCCGCAAGGACCTCTCTAACCTTGGGCAGTGTGCGCTGGTATTCGGCACTGCCTCTTTCTAGAGGCACACCTTCTGCAATATCATCTTCTAGATTAAAAATAAGAGGAGGCTCATGATGCTGCTCGGGCCCAATGCTCCCATCACAGGCTTTGGCTCCACCTGGAGAGAGGGTGACAAGAAATACCCCGTTAAACCCAACTTTGGCCCTATGCTGGAAAGAGGAGAACTGTGATTATCAATTAATTCAAACCAGCACTTGAATATTCAAATGATTGCTTTCGCTGTCAAAGAAATTACGTTGAGAATCTAGAGGCTCCTTCCAGTGATGCTCCTGTTGTCAAAATGATCTGGAACTTCTCCTTGGAGTTGCCCTCAGAGGCAGTAAAACATCTATTCAAATATCTTTCATCTCTGCCCTTTGGGAGTAAATTTAATGTTTTTTGACAATTGATTTCTTGAATACCAAAGATATTCAATTTGGTGAATTAGGCGGCAAGGCGAGTAATTTCACTTTGAGTTGAAGTTGAGATTCTTGTATGAATCAGAATCTGGCTATTAAGGCAGTCCCAAAAGAAGAGTGACAAAAATGTTTAGAGTGATGGCAGCATCTCTGGCTGTTAATGATCCAGAGTCCTCGTTTTTTTGTGTTTGCCTTTTCCATAAAAAAAATAGTTAAGGTATCTGACAGAAATCAATATAATATAATTGAATAAACAAGAGGAATTAAGGCAAAGGATAGCCCATGGAAATACAGGAGTTGCTAGACACCCACTTTGCCTCTGAGCTTCTCAGCAGCCAGATATTAATAACGTAGAAACTTATCAGCCGCTCAGGAGAGACAGAGCTTTTTCTGGCACTGAGATGTGAGAGAAATTTTCCCAATGCTCCTCCTCCGGGGGACCCTGCGTGATGGAATGCTCAATGGCTGTGTGATTAGTATGGTCCAGCTGATGACAACTGATCACACCCTTCAGTACATGATGAGAGCATAATGCCAAAGTGCAATTCAGTAAAAGCAAACCCACAGGGGCCGAAGCCATGCTGAGGATACGGCTTTCATTCTGGTCCAATCTGAACAGAAATAAGATGTGAAATATGGAGTGAGAAGAATGGGTAGATCACACAGCCTTTAGGCAGCCCTCTGTTAATGGTCTTCCTCTTGTGACTGAGACTCAGGTTGTTCAGAAGAGAGGAAGAGTTATTGCCTTTGCCTAGAGTTTGGAGTTGAATTTGGCTCTTCTTCATTGCCAGTAAAGGGCAGTGACATGAGGTTTGGCAATCAGCCAAGCAAAGGTTGGGACTGACCTCTCTTATAAAAATGAAAGGCTCCCACTTAAGGCAATAGTGGAGTAGCTTACATAGAACTAACCCTCCTGTGAATAGCAATGATAAATTCTAGGCAATATATTAAAAAAAAATACAACCAATTGAAGGCACTAGAAAAATAACCAATACAGGCAGAAACTGAAAGAGATTCAATCCTTGAAAGGAGGAGGCCGCACTGGTTTGGGTCTGTGTTTAAAAGTTTTTCCCCTGGGGACGCCCACCGTCTGTGCAGCACGGAGCAGCTGGAGCCCAAGGAGAAGACTGTGGTCTCTTTGGCTTGAGATGTCAGGGGACCAAGTTCAGGGCTCTACAACAGATGAAAATTGGTGGACGAAATCCTGGGGAGGTGGGAGCCAGAGAGGGGAAGCGTCGAAATCTGAGAATAAACTCCCTTCACATCCTTGGCCAACCCCTGAACTGTGCACGCACAAGGGAGACAGATTCTAGCAACAGCTAGAAGTTTGAATAGCTCAGCAGACATTTCTGTGCCACTTCCCCACTGCAGGGAAGATAGAGTTTAGAGTATGAATTCTATTAAGTTAGAAAGGCTTGATAAACACTTCGTATTTTCCACTGAAGTCCCAAAAGGTTCATGTTAGGAATAAAGACCATGTCCCAGGACTAAGGCATTTACCTAAGATTACAAACAAAATCTGAAAGAGCCAGTTCTAACGAAGTATAAAACCAAACCTCCACAAATTTAAGGGGATTAGCTAGTAACTGCCTGTGAGAACAAAAAATCAACACTCCTCAGGTAACAGACGTCAGAATCTCTACAATGCATCATCCATAATGTCCAGGTTTTAAAAACTAAAGAAGAAACTTCCAGTTTCTGGTCCGGCATATAAGGAGCTTAGAAGTTGTCCCTCCATCCTAACAAGTAAAAATCTGAACAAACTGAAAAATCAACAACTCTTCTTTGATCTATCAGAGAAGTAAAGTCACAGGGCAAACCGCTGCCCCCAAATGGGAGAGACAGACCGGTGAATACGGAGAATCACAACATACTGGGGCAGAAACCTATGAGCAGACACCTCCGGGAACCAGTGCCCTTGGAGGAAACCTGAACTGTAATTGACGAACTGTTGGAGACTCAGTGCGGACAAGTTTGAGAGTTAAAAACCCCATGGGGGTCCAGTCATTTCTGAGATGGAAATTCTAAAAAAGAATCAAAAAGAAATGCTAGTGATCAAAAACACTGTAATGGAAATAAGAAAAAGAATGCCTTTGATGAGCTCGTTAGTAGAATGGACATGGCTGAGGAAATAATCTCTGAGCTTCAGGATATCTCAAAAGAAGCTTCCAAAATTAAAAACCAAGGAGAAAAAAGGAGTGACAAAAACAGAACAGAATATCCAAGAACTGTGGGACAACTACAAAAAGTATAATAAATGTGTAATGGGAATACCAGAAGGAGAAGAAAAAGAGAAAGGAACAGAAGAAATAAATGAAACAATAATGACTGAGATTTTCCCCACACTAATGTCAGACACCAAACCATAGATTAAGGAAGCTCAGAGAACACCAACCAGGATAAATGCCCCTGAAAGGTACTGTCACGAGAATGAGAAGACAAGCCATAGACTAGAAGAAAATATTTGCGAAAGACATATCCGATAAAGGACTGTTATCCAAAATATACAAAGAACTATTATAACTCAACAATAAGAATGTGAACAACCCAATTAAAAAGTAGGCAAAAGACCTGAACAGATACCTCTCAAAGAAGCTATACAGTTAGCAAATCAGCATATGAAAGGATGCTCAACACCATATGCCACTAGGTGGTTGCAAATTAAAACAACAGTGAGATACTGCTACACGCCTGTTAGAATGGCCAGAATCAAAAACACGAACACCACCAAGTGCTGACGAGGATGTAGAGCAACAGAAACTGTCACTCACTGCTAGTGGGAAAGCAAAATGTACAGCCACTTTGGAAGACAGTTTGGTGGTCTCTTACAAAACTAAACATACTCTTCCCATATGATCTCGCATTTGCACTCCTTGGTATTTACCCAAATGAGTTAAAAACATATGTCTACACAAAGACCTGCACATGGAAGTTTATAGCATAATTGTCAAAACAATTTATTCATAAGTGTGAAAACTTGTAAACAACCAAGATGTCTTTCAGTGGGTAAATGGATAAACAAACAGTGGTGCATCCAGACAATGGAATATTATTCAGCACTAAAAATAAATAAGCTATCAAGCCCTGAAAAGACATGGAGAAACTTTAAATGCTGTATTAGTCAGCACATGCAGTCATGACAAAATACCCTAGAAAACGACAGACCGATATCCCTTATGAACATAGATGCAAAAAAACTCAAGAAATACTAGCAAACTGAAGCCAGCAGCACATAAACCATAACCAAGTGGGATTCATCTCAGGGATGCAAGGTTGGTTCAACATATGAAAATCAATGTTAAACAATGTAGATTAATAGAATAATGGACCAAAAAAATGATCACCTCAAAAGATGCAGAAAAAGCATTTAACAAAATCCAACACCCTGTCATGAGATAAACACTCAACAAACTAGGAATAGAAAGAAACTTCCTCAACCTGATAACAAGTATCTGAAAAACCCACAGCTAACATCGTACTTAGTGGTGAAAGACTGAAAGCTTTCCCTCTAAGATCAGGAACAAGATAAGGAAGTCCTCTCTCACTACTTCTTTCAAGATTGTACTGGAGGTTCTAACCAGAGAAATTAGGCAAGAACAAGAAACAAAAGGCATCCAGACTGAGAAGGAAAAAGGAAAACTACCTCAGGGCTACCACAACAGATGAAAATTGGTGGGCGAAATCCTGGGAAGGAATGAGCCAGGGAGGGGAAGCCTTATCGTCTGAAAATAAACTCCCTTCAAATCTTCGGCTGACCCCTGAACTGTGCATGCACAGGGAAGACAGAGTCTAGCAACAGCTAGAAATCTTTGTAGATTCTACATATAAGATAAAATGATCTTACATATATAGAAAAGCAAATGAATGAAACTCTCCAATTAAAAAGCAGAGACTGTCAAACGGGATGATATAGCAAGAGTCCAATCTATGCTGTCTACAACAGACTCATTTTAAATAGACAAACAAATGAGTTGAAAGTAAAAGGAAGAAAATAGATACATCATGCAAAGAGTAAGCATAAGAAACTGTGGCTATGTTAATATCAGGCAAAATACACTTCAAGATATGGAATACCAAGATAACGAGGGACATTTTGTAAGGATAAAGAGTCCATTTTTAAGGAAGACAAAACTAAAGGGAAATATAGACCATCCACGTCCTAAATGGCGATTTTAACACCCCTCTCTCAACTAGTAGAACAACTAGACAAAAAGTCAGGAAAAATATAGGTGATTTGAACAGCTATCAACCACCTCCATCTAATTGATATTTATGGAACATTAAACACAAGAACTGCAGAATACACATTTGCTTCAGTTCCACAGGCTATTTTCACCAAGATAGACTATGCAAGGCCATATAATAAATATCGGTAAATCTCAAAAGATTGAAAACTTCCAGGATATACTTTCTGATGACAATGAAATTAAATTAGAAATTACAAAGATAAAGTATCTAGAAAGGCCCCCAAAATTTGGAAATTAAGCAACACATTTCCAAATAACCTATGGGTCAAGGAAGAAATTGGAAGGGACATTAGAAAATATTTCCAACTAAATGATAATGAAAATAAAACATGTCCGAATTTGTGAGATGCAGATAAAGCAGTGCTTAGAGGAAAAATTGTAGCTATAATTGCTTATATTTGAATATAAGAAAAGTTTAAAATTAATTGTCCAGTGTCTGCTTCTGGAAACTAGAATAAGGAGAGTAAATTAAACTCAAAGTAAAGAAAGAAATAATAGAAATAAAAGCAGAAATCATAACATAGAAAACAATAAAGGAAGTTAACAAAGCCAAAAGGTGGTTCATTAAAAAGGTTAATTAAAAGGACAATGGGGAATATATTATGAACAACAATATGCTAATAAATTTGACAACTCAGATGAAATAGACAAATTATTTGAAAAACACAATTTACCAAAGTTGATACCAGAAGAAATACAAAATCTGAAGAGCCCTATGCCTATTAAAGAAATTAAATTTATAAGCAAGAACTTTTCCATTAAGAAATCTCCAGGCCCAAATAATTTCACAGATGAGTTCAATCAAACATGAAAGAAATAATACCAACGTGGCACAGACCCTTCCAGAAAGCAGAGGAGAAGGGAACACTTCTCAACTTAATTTACGAGGTCAGCAAAACCCTGATACCAAACCCTGACACAGACACAAGAAAGGAAAATTACAGATAAAATCTTAGCAAATCAATCCAGCAATATATAGAAAGAATAATACATCACAACTAAGTGGGATTTATCCAGGAATGTAAAGTTGACTTAATATTTGAAAATCAATCTGTGTAATTCACAGCATTGAGTGTACTTACATAGGTATATACATTTAAAAAAAACTCATCATATTGTATAGTTTAGATCTGTGACTTTCACTGTGTGTAAAGTTTGCCTTAATTACTTAAAAAAAAAAAGAAAATCAGTAAGATACCTTAATTCTAGGCCACACACCAAAACAAAAGAAAATCAGTAAGATACCTTAATTCTAGGCCACACACCAAAACAGACTAATTGCCTTTTCAGGCCACTCCTAGTTCAGGACCATAACAGCAGATCCTCATCGTAGGACACACATCTTTCTCTGATCTAATGCAGTAGAGGTCAACTCATCTAGCTTATCCAAAAGCAGTTGTAAACAATTAGGATGCAGATTTCCCAAGGGCCAGGGACGGGAATCAGAGCATGTCCATGTTTCGTCCTATTCACAATTTTCATCCCATCTGTTGAGGTTTCGGTCCTCCCTACCCTGACTCTCCCGGGAGTTTGGTGACTCCTCAGAAGAATAGACCTCTCCTGGGTATCGTAATTCCAGTCTGATAGTGATCATTTTAAACAGTCCTATTACTTCATAGTCACATTTATAATTCCAATACTGTGGTGTCAAGGGCTTTCTGGCAGGGTTATGACTTCTGAAATTAACTCAGCCTGGAGAAACCATACCTCTTAGATAATGTAATGTAAGGACTGTAATCTAGAAACTTTCCATCTGAAAGCATAACAAATATCTGACTGGTTTGCATTTTAGGTTTTGGAGAATCAAAGACTGTTGTGGCATTTTTAATATCCCTAGAGTTACGAATTCAAAGAACTTGTTTTGTTTTTATGCCACATTTTCCTCGGGATCATTTATTTACACTTGGGGAAAATAATTTGTGTTCTTTATTATATAATTCTTTGGAAAGCTCTAACATTAAATAACTGAATCAAATTGGAATCCACATCAGGTCCTAGATTTGGGGGGGAGGGTTGTTTTTTTGTTTTCGTTTTTCATTCATTAAAAAGAATGTTAGGGTTCCTACTAGATGCAAGATACTGTGCCACGCACTTAAGCACTTAAAGACAATAAAGATTAACAAGCTTATAGAGCTCTGAGTTTAGAGAGGTTAAAACCAGTAGAGGAAATAAAACGTACATAAATGACTGGCATATATGGCACAATGTGATAAATATCAGAGTTCTCCACATCCTACCTGGCTGGGAGGATGAGAGGGAGTTTGTGATCAAGGTGGCATTTGGCCTTAAAAGGTAAGAGGGACTTTAATATGGAGGCCAAGGAAGAAGGCCATTGCTCTTGGAGAACTAAGACTAGAAAAGTAGAGGGACCCATGATGGAGGGAGTCTGAATTCAGTTGGCAGGAAGAAACCATTGGAAGAGTTGAGGACCATCCTGATCCAGTATCATATTTCTAAAATATACATTTAAGACAGTCACAGAGTGAAGCAAGAAGCAGAGAGACTTCTGTTGGTTTGCTAAATGGACCTCTAAAGTCTATTTTCTGAAACAGTCTATTGTCAAGTAAATTACACTTTAAAATATCTCCAAGCTTCCATTTAATGTTGAGCCAAACTGGCATTTAAAGCATAACAATGGAATGAAACATTCTTCATGTGAAAAGGAGCTGTGTAAATGTGCTGAACTAACTCTGAGCTTGCTGGAAATTTAGGCAAACAGTAGAAAGACCTTGTTTGTGCATTTGTGGGTACGGAGGGTCTGTGCTGGGCCCTTGAATGCTGGGACCTTCTGCCAGGCCTGGGTTTTGGCGGGGGGGCACTGTCAGAGGTGCTGAGAGTTCCCGGAAGGAGGGCAGTCCACACTCATTCCTGGAGGCCTGAGTGAGAGTCCAGGTGGAGTAGGGATCAGGGGCCACCATCCGGGTGTGTGAGCGGGAGGCACCTCTCGAACTCACCAGTGGTGTAGAAGGCCTTGTAACGCTCCAGGCGGACAGTCTGAAGGGCCCCGTACTCTCCTGCTGCCCCGCTGTTGGGGTGTAACAGCACCTAAGAAAGAGTGGCAGGGCTTACTAATAGGAAAACCATGCTAGATGCCCCCTGGAAAGCATTACTTTCTTTGTCGTGGTCCTGCTTCCCCATCACCCCACTATCCCGGCCCCCACCCCTACCGCGCCCCAAACGCTGACAGCCACGGGACTATAGTCCACACTGGCCATCTCCCAGGAGCCTTTGTAAAATAGCTATTTTGCTAATTAATTAATTGGAGCGGGTTACAGCTCTGGTCAGATTCCTAGGCCCAAAACCAGCTCCATAATTTGCAGGGTCCAGTACCAAATGAGAACAAGAGAAATCTTGTCCAAAAATTAAGAATTTCAAGACAGCCACAGCACGTGGGCTATAAACCAAGCACAGAGTCCTTCTAAGGGTGGAGCCCTGGTCACACGCCCAGGAGGCCACCACTGCCTGGGTCCCACTCTTCAGGTTCAAGATGGGGCCTGGGAACCTGCATGGTCTGCAAATATTCCCAGGGATTCTGACGCAGGTGATCCTCAGATCTCTTTGAAAAATGGCTTCTTCAGCAGCCAGTCAATTTTCTAACTCTCACTTGATCAAAGATGGCATGAGAAGTATCCTTGAGAGGACAGCTCAGTGTGGTTTCTCCAGAACTGAGCACAGCCCAACCTCTGAACGTAGGTGTCCTCACCTTTGACTCAACCCTCCTCCACTTGGACTGAGGAAATCCTTCCATCAGGTCATCGATGAAAGAATCACTCTACAGAATGGAACACTTAATTAAGGGTTTCCAAGGGTGGGATTTGGTAGAAAATAAATGACCTGTGTCCTTGGTAGGTTGGTGGGTTTGGGCTGGAAGCGTGAGACCGCCCTGGTATGAATCATGACCAATATATATTGCTGGAAAGCGCTTACATGATTCAAAGTTTCCATGGGGCTAAAAAAAAAATGAGAAACATCTGTTGGAGCAGTAAACAGCTGTCCCCCCAAGTTTCCCAGCTCCGAGAGGATGCCGCCAAGGGTGGGGCTCCTCCCACACCTGCCGCTTCCGTGCTCTCGTGACAATCCTCGCAAGCTCCCCCGCCAGCGTGATGACAGCAGGCTCCTTCCAAACAGGAAAAGAAGTCAGTAACTCAAAACCCTCACTTCTTCCAGGCCTGCAGGAAGCCAAGCCTCTCACCGCAGGAGGCTGTTTTGTTTCCTTCTGGAGAGGGCAGGAAGTGGGAGATTTGGAAAACCTATTGTCAACTGATCTATGATGCACTCAGACCCCCAGAAGGTGGGAGTCAAGGTCCACGGGTTTGAATCATTGACATTATTTGAGTCTCAGTAACAGAAATTTCATAAGGGTGAGCTGCCACATTCAGGATATTTATGCGGTGTTACCAGAGGCAGCTTCCAAAATCCAAAAGGAAGCAAAACTTCGGGATGGCTCGCTCTCAGAAATGTGGATGGATTTTGGAGAACTCGTATATGCCTTTTTTTTTTTCCCTTTGAGCAGACTGATTATGGCGTTCTTGTTTATATCAACATAGGAAGGAGGTTGGCAAATTTACACATGAATCACAGCTGAAGACATTTCCTCTCCAAAGGACTTCCGGTCCGAATTTCAAAGATAACTTTATCTTCTGCAAACATGTTGCACCTTCCAGGCTGCGTTTCTTACCTGTTTGCTCCGTTTTATTTTGTTTTGCTTTTTTAAGCAGGCCAGTGTCTCCTTACATTAGGCCCTGGGGTCTGGTGCTTAGTTAGCATCCCCAGGAGGGCACCTCCGCCCCATCAGTGTGGGGTGCACAGCTCTCGTCTCCAAAAAGTGTTTGGCCATTTGCCAGCCACTCCGGATGGCGTCTTTCACCACTAGGGGCCTCCCTAAGAGAAGTGATCCGTGTTCTGGAGACTAAAACCAGCTTCTGTTCCCTCAATGTATGGCCTCCAAGGATGTGCCAAGCATTTTATGACCCACAGCAGCCCCAGACTGGTTTGGGCTGGGCAGGTGCAGAGCCATTAAGGAAGCCGTCCCTTTGCCGACAATTTTTGGACTTGGTCATGGCAACGTAGGGCTGAGATAGGACTTGACCAGTGTTGACAACCTCCAGCTTCCACTTGGGAGTCAGGCAAGGACAAAGTGGGACATTTGGTGCCAGGCTGTGCATCCTTGCCTTCCTGGCTCCCCTCTCCCTCCTTGGTTGCCCTCATTGCCTAGACAAAGAGCTACCAAGATCAGAAGCAGAAGGCTCAGCAGATGCAAGAATGCACAGCATGGCATCAGCCGCTGTTGGCTTCGAACATCAGACATGATATCCCTAGCTGTGGATGAAGTGGGTAGTGAGAAGACCATTCAGGAGGAAAACCAAGAGCCCATTATTTGCCTTTAAAGCTCTTAAAATTGGGCTTGAGGAGGTTGCGCAAGGGTACCTCGCTCTAGGTTGCTTTAGCTCTTCAACTTTCGGTTACTTTGTTTGCAAAATGGGGAAGAACCCAATTGCTGAGAAGTATTTGCATATTGTTTTGAGATAACCATCAAGGAGTTACTTTGAGCTTCTTAAAACTGGAATGGTTTTCTAAACCAACCCACATTAGAACGGTTGTAAGCCCAGGACATATCTAAGAGTGAACATAAATTGTGTTTATTGAAAAATACATGTGTACACATGTAAGTATGTGTGTGTATATACGCAGGTCCATGTATGTATATCTCCATAGTCACTCATATTTTTACCTCCTGGCCTCCCTTCTGCAAATTCAAGATGATGGACTCTAGTCTCTTTAGTGGCTGACCAGAAAAGACCAAAGACAAATTCAGGGCCAACAACTATCTATGTTGCCCTCAAACTCCAAATAATCTTATCTCGAGCATCTTTACTAACATTGCAGGAATATAGTGCTCTGGGAGGCTGGGTGTGGCCCACAGGTGCCAGCTCTAAACTGCTTTCACTCTTGAAGATAACCATCAGCAGCTTCCGGTAAGCAGTAAGTTATAGCTGTTTCCTTCTGGGCCATGGGGTGTGGTTAGGGAGCAAATTAGCCCAACTCCAGTTGTGTTACCACACATCGTATGTCCCCATGAAAACCCCAAAGGGTGTTGTGGCTCGTATCGGGTCCTTCTACCTGGTTCCTGGGCCCAACCCCTTTGGGCACGAGACCAATGACGATTAAGCCCCGAGGATGGGGCCTGTGTGAGTGTGCAGAAAGCTGCAACTAGAAAAAGAGAGCGCGCTCCCGTCTGAGAACGGAAGTTAGCGCGAGAAGGAGCTGGCTTCCACCGGTGGACCAACAACGTCAAGGGGACCGCAGCCCTTGAAGCACTTCCTGGTGACCCCAATTATTCTATTAGTAGCTGTGGTAATAAACACTCCAGAGCACCTCTCCACTGACGTCTTCGATAACCCCCCAGGGTTACATACTGCAAACTTCCAGCCTGCAGGCGGAAACCATCTTCCTGCTTTGCTGCTGCTGGGAAGTGAGGCTTGGCCTGGAAGGGTCTACAGCTCCGGAGGGTCAGATACTCCGGGAAGAAGCAGTGCTTCTTCAGATGACATTCCAGACATCATCTGACAGAAACTACACCAGTGCTCACAGAGGCACCGACGGCCCCCTCAGGACCATTGTGCTGGTTTGCTGGGGCCGGCGGAGAGGGAAGGGCAGCTCCAGTAACCGCCACAGTACCTTTGAGCAGCACTTGAGTCACTTCCATGTGACCCTCGGTAAACACATAAATAGACTCTTTGATGTGTGAGTCCTTAACTGAGAAGCCGTGTACTCACAGGGACTTACAAGGGGCCCCTGGGTTCCGCCGGCCTCCTCCTCTCCTCCCACTTCCTCTTCCTTTTGGCAAAAGGAAAACACACGGAAATGACAGGGAAAGGCCATCAGGCCTGACATTTCCTGGCAGTCACTGCTACCAAGGGCTTCAGAGCATGCAAAGAAGGGACAGTGGGGTGCTGGGAAGCGGAAGCCCAAAGCTAGTACGGGGCTGTAGAGTCATGTGTGTGCAGAGCCCTCCAGGAGCTGGGAAACGTCCCTTCTTTCATTCATTTATGCATCCAATTTGCATTTACTGCATGCTGGCTGGGTGCCAGGCACTGTTAGGTGCGCTGAGAATTCAGCGGCGAGATCTTTGCGCTCAGGAAGCTTCTGGTGGGGGAGCCCCACAACACATAAGTCACAGACACTGGTCAGCCATCTCATCTAACAAAATGTGCCAGGTGCCTACATTGTGTCAGAAAATTGAATAATTTTGAGAAAAAAACCCATACGTTATAGGGAATGAGCACCAATGTACACCCACCCTAAGCCAAATTGTTAAATATAAATCCGGATGGACAAACTGGATTGATTATAGGAGAAGAGAAGGAAGGGAGTGGAAAGAGAGGGTCATCTCTAAGGAGTCACTGCTTAGTGACTGGATCTTCAGCAGCCACTTGCATGCATCTTCCGAGGACAGTTCTGTTTGCACAAGGGCTCCCGGATGAGAGGTGGAGGCCAACCTCCTGAAGAGCCTGGGCGGGGCACATACCTCCTCCACTTACCCTGTGCCCAGTCTTCGACCCACCAAAGAGCACCTCAGAGGCGTCCAGACCATCAAAGTGCCGGTCGCGGGGCAAGCTGGCCCCAGCCAGAGCCACCACGGTGGGGAAGATGTCCAGCACACTGCAGGAAGAACAAGACAGCATTGGCCCCAGCTGTTCCAAGACTCTCCCTGGCCATGCTGTGGTCAAGACCCACCCGAACCAGCCCAGACTGAGCACCAACAGTCTCCCATATGGCCTGCCCCCTCTGCCTGCCTGTCCTTCCTTCAGGTTCCACCTGGACTTCTGCTCCTACAAGAGGCTGAATGGCTCAGTGGTTCAGCACCCAGGTTCCAGAGCCAGGTGCTGCCTGGGCTCAAATCCCAGCTCTGTCATCCGTCTAGCTTCTCAGTGCCTCAGCCTTCTGTTCTCTAAAATGGGCATGATAATAACAGTGCCCACCTCACAGGGTGGTTGTGTGGATAAAACACACAGGTAAGGCATGTAGAAGGTGGCCAGCATGCAGAAAGTGCTCACTGGATGTTTGTGTTATAATTATTCTCAGGGGCACCTCTCTAAGGACTAAGGGTTTCTACCTGTCACCAACTAGGCCACAGCCACTCGCTGAGAGGGAACAGTGTGCAACAGGTACCCACCAGAGATTGTTCACTTCATTTTTCTTTCCCTGGGCCTCTGTGTTGCAAATATCTAGACTTTGTTTAGAATGCCATGATATGTGAAACATTCTACTCTTTTATTTTAGCTCTTTTTTCCCATCACAAAAGAGTAAATATTTATGGTGGGAAAAAAAAAATAGAACATCCAGAAATATAAAGAGAGAACAGCGCTCAAATAGTCCATCACCCAAAGGCAACCATTGTTAACATTTTGGTGGATTTTGTTAATGTGATTTTTTTTTAAGTCATGTGGTACAATTTTTACTCTGCTATAGGGCATAGCTCCCTCCAGGCTGCTGTGCTCACGTCAGAAAAAACTCTTCAGCGTGAACAGACAGGCTGCCCTTTCAACAGAGCTGTTTATCTGAGGGCCAGGCCAACTGAGAGTGAGTGGGACCTGATGGAGCCGGGAGGGCAGGGCCAGTGTTGGGGATGGACTTCCCCAGGAAAGAGGTCCTGGTTCCCTAAGGCAGAGCACAGCAGCAAACTTCAGACTCATTCACAGGGAGACCTTAAGGGCCACGCCTCCCACTTTCCCCACGGTGGGTCTGGGGAGGGGCTCTCCAGCCTCCAAGATGCACTGCAGGAGGGACCTGTCATGGCGCTCCTCTTCCCTCCGCCGGCCTCCCTCTGCTCTCCAGGACTCGGCTATAACCCCAGGCAGGATCTCCCCTCTGACCACGGTACAGGGTGTTTCTGGTTTGCCTTCGGCTTTCACAGTCCACATAGCTGGTGGTTTATCTCTTGAGATACGCGCTCCAGGAGCTGGCATCTCACACGGATGCCGAGCCGAGGAGTGCAGAGTGAGCACTCACAGAGTACAGCACAGTCCAGAAAGCTGTCCAGAGTCCAAGGTTCCTGCCACAAATCGGGCAGCACAGGGGACTGCACTTCAGTCCCAAACGCCATGGTGGTCGGGGCTGTTTGAGCCTTCTCAAAATTGTGTCCCTAAGAGAGACTGGCGTCACACATGAGTCAAATCAATGAGCAAGAAAAACAGGATCTGCGTTAGATTTGGGAATGTATGATATACTTTCTTTTTCCATCTTGTTTTTTTTTCCCCTCTATCATAAGGTTTAGCATCCTAATTACATGGCACTAAGTCTAATGTTCACGGAACCTAGTGTCTCAGAATTTGGCAGGAACTTCAGAGGTAGTTTTTAGTCCACCCAGAGCACAAAGAAAACTCTGGCCCACGAGAAAAGCTTCAACATCTCTGGTCACTTGCCAATCTGGCATTGACTGCCAAGCTCGGGCTGTCAAAAAGGCCTTCCTTATGTCATCGAGGAAGCTAAGCCCCCGAGGTTAGCCCTGGAAGAGCGAGATCCTCCTGGGCACGCACAATCCCAATGCCGTCCCAGGGCTGGGCCGCCAGCCAAGGTGTGAACTTGGACAAAGCATTGGTTCCACTGGCTACCAAAGGGACCCCAGCTGCTCCAAATCCCAAATCTCACCTCAGAAACTGGTCCTGGGATTCTTTGAAACCTTGGAGAAAGAGATCAAAAACCCAAAAATTTACCTTTTCAGGTTTCTGCAGCTCATAACGATGCTTGGGATGGAGGCTTTGGCAGGGCTCCATTCTGACTTTGGTGGGACCTAGGTAGTTTGGCCTTCGTGGGCCCCTTCCTCCATACAAAATATTAAAAATTATATTTCACAACTGCATTGACATAAGATGAATATAGAGAGTCTATATGAAACCATTTTCTTCAACCAAAAGTTCCTTTTTTTCCTTCTGATTTTAAAAGAAAATAAAAATTTCATGTGCCCCTAAACTTCAGTCTCGTGGGCCCTGGCACCGTGCCTCACTGACCTGATGGAAAAGTCGGGCCTGACTCCTGGAGGGAGGAAACCTCACTTCACCGGGCCTTTTGGTTATGAGAAGGGCAGCCAAGAGCCTCCTCATGGCAGGAGAGGCTGAGGTTGCTCTGCACGAGGACACAAAAGGCTGCCGTCAGAGTAGGCAGGGGACACTTGTGCAGGTTCTGTGGCCCATGTGAAAATATTTTCTTGTTTTCTTAATGTGGCTTCAGCCAGCCCAGGGCGCTGAAGGTTGTTCAGAGGAAGTGCGTGGATTTGTGTTCTTATCCAAGGAGTTGCCAAAGGAACCTGGTGCAGAGAGGAGAGGATGGCGAGGAGGATGCAGGAGGGCCCTGCCCCTGGTCGGGGGGCAGGGCGGGGAGGGGGGGAGGCTGAAAGGCTGCAAAGGGGCTGTCCCAGTGGAATAGCCTGGACCTCAGGACACGGGTTGATGGGAACTGAGGTGTTGTGCTGGCTGTCCTGGGGTGGAGTGCATCCTAGGGCCTGGGGGTGGGGGGGTTGGGGGGGGTGTTTCCTAGAAGCTGAGGACATTATATCTGGGAAAAAGGCGGATGTGATCTGAAGACGGGAAGTGAGGAGGGTGAGGGGGGTGCTAGAGGAAGGATTGGGAGTGCGTGGGCCTGGGCACAGCCGAGGCTTTTTTTTTCTCTGTGTCTGGAGTGAGGCAGGGGAGAGCAGAACTTCCTCCAGACCGTGGAAGAGTGGGAACTGTCCCCGGGACGTGGCCAGCAATTCATTTTTAGCATTTAGTTGTGAATTTCTTCCTGTGTTGTAATCCCCTCTTGTTACCCTGGGAAAAGCTAGGTACCGACCCCTTCCTGGCCTAAGCCCCGCTGCAAAGGTTTGAGAGGCTGCAGGTTCCCCCAGAACTCCCCTCGGGTCCCTCTTAGAGGCCAGCAGAGCACAACAGCACCATTTTCGGGGAGCACGGGAGTCCCAGAGCATCAGGAATGCCCAACAGCAAAGCGTGCACGTCTGTTACAGAGCAGGGTGCAGCCAGGGGCAGGGGTGGGTGTGAGATCACCTCCCCATCTCCCCCCACCACTGCCCACTGCTAGGTACAGGGAAGAGGGAGGCACTTGGAAAGGAAACAAGTGGGTAGACTCTGCCCGGGGGCTGACACCTAAACCGCAGGACACTGACATGAACATCACGTCCTTGTAGCTTTGTATTTCTGGGACTTGGTTCTGCACCTCAAGACAGTACAGAACCAGCCGAATCCTCCTTCCACATAACTGACTGCCTTTTGAATATTGTAAAAGAGCCACGAGGTACCCCCCAAGGGATTATCCACTCTCCTGGCTAAACAGCAGCTATAGCTGTTTTTCAAATGAGATTGTTTCAAGTCCTTCACACCATCCTGGTCACCCTGTACTTGCCCCGTAATCTCCGAAAGAGAGGTGCTCTGTTCTGAACAGAGATGGGGGTCTCCCAGCTCAGATGCAGAGCAGACTCTTCCCCTCTTTGTACATGACTAAGAGAAATCACATTAAAGTGGTGGTTCTCAATCAGCGTGAGTCTGTCCTCCCAGGGGACATTTGGTGCTGCCTGGAGACATCTGGGTTATCAAAACTGGGGGTGTGGGAGCTATTGGCCTCTAGTGGGTAGAGGCCAGGGATGCTACTAAACATCCTACAATGCACAGGACAGTCCCCACAACGAAGGATCCGGCCCTAAATGTTAACAGTGCCAAGGCTGAGAAACTCTGCTTCAGAGTTTTAGAGTCAAACCACCAGGCTCTCTCCACATGTGCTGTCGAAGCCTGGCCCTCCTGAAGGTAAGGTAGCTCCTACACACCAGGAGCCTTCTGTTTGATTTGCTTATTACTACATCTGAGTCCCTACAGCAATGCTGGACCCATAGTTGAACACAGCAGTAAATATTTGTTGAATAAATGAATTTCCCCCATTCTGCAATTGTGTCACTGGGATTTGGGGTCAGGGCATGTGCAAGACCTTTCTTTGATCTTATTACATCATATGGGTGCACACCAAAATATTAACACTGATTATCTCTAAAAGGTAACCAGTGGCGTTAGTGTGGACCCCTTCTCTCCTGCCCCCCGCAACACACTTTTTCCTTTTCTGTATTCATGTGAGTACTTATATCAACTTATCTACTTTCTGATGCCCATAATTCCTCAGGCCACCGGAATACAGGTTTAAGGCACTCTGGCCTTAGCTCCAAGTGGCTTAAGGGAGTTACCTCTGACCCAAACGCAGATCTATATCCCTCTGAGGAATCAAATACTAAAATAGGTGGTAAGCGCTTTGGGAGGGAGTGCCTGGTGGGGCTTCCAAGAACATGAAGTATTAGCATCAGTTTCTTGAAAATGGATTGTAAGGCCATTCTCCTTAGAGGTGACCCTGAGGGAGTCATGGAAAGGGGCAGTCGACACATGGTGGCCTTCTGGCAGGAAGGACATCCACCCAGGTTTGCTTCACATGAATTCACGTGGGGAAACAGCAAGAGAGTGAATTCTATGAGACAAACTGTCCTACTACAATCGAGGGTAATTTAATGGCAAAACATATCCAAGAGGGGCTGATATGGTATATCGGTCTTGTCCTGGTAAAATTCCAGGGGCCCTCAAGCAAATATTACCTTGTCCCAAGACTCGCTTCCTTCTGTCACCAAGCTATTCCCTAAATCAGTTGTCACCTCTAAGCCCTGAATTATCCACGAGATGATGCAATTTTACCACGGTGCCACAGTTGACTGTAGGCGCAAACCGTTCTCAAATGAGAAGCGCGTGCTTGGTTTTCAGTGATGTAACTTGAGAGAGGGCCGAGGTATTTGTGCATGTGCGGCCCAGCCCGTGAACACTTGGCCTGACTGCACCAAGTCAGCCCCATAAAAAGCAGCCCACTTGGCCCTCTTCCCAGCCAGCCTGACATCACCGACTCCAGCCTGTGCTGCTGTTGTCACACCTGCTGGCACCCCCTGACAGCACGCTGCCCCCTCCTGATTGTACAGGGCTGACCCGGAGTCCTAGGGGCCCACAGGCTGCCAGGGAGGGTGCCTGCTCACCGTCAGAGCTGTTTACCCTTCCTTTCCCCTCGGCTTCAGCCTCTCCCCTTCCTCCCACCAGGGCAGGGGAGGTGGAAGGGAGCCAGTGCAACTTCCTTTCCTCTCCGAGGCTGTATTCTTTAGGCCAGAACCCATTCGGCTAATGGTGAAGAACCTTTGAACCAGTAAATCAGTCTTTAACCAGAGCAAAACTTCTGGGCACGTGAGCAAGCACCGGTTTCTATGGAGGGTCCCCTTGTCAGTGATTACGGGGGCAGAACCATGGAGAGGAAGTCCCCATCAGAACACGTGAGAAGCCCCCATTATAAGTCATGGTTACATAGCTGCATGGCATTGCTTTCAGTGGGGCATGCCACAGCTAAGTTCTGTGCCAGGGAGATAGCCTCCTGGATGTGCCTTAATAAGGACGTAAGAGTGATGGTGAGATATTGTCCCATTTACAGTTGTCCTTCGAATATAGAAAGTACCCAGTAACTCACCTTATTCTAGTAGCTTCATTGCTAGAGGTAGGAAGAATGTCCTCACCTAAGCATTCATTCTTTCCTTCCTGGAGTGGTGGGGCTGCCTCTCTTCTCCTTCCTCTTCGGGGCAAGTGGACATCTAGATTCCTTTCTTGGGGCCATGTGACTGCCAGGGACACGCTGGCAGCCAGCATGGGGGGACAGCCACCCCTAGGACACCTGCCCTACCCCCAAGGATGGAATAATTACAGCTCGAATGATCTATTCCCTCCCGTCAGCTTGACCCAGGCCAAAAAGGGAGATGCCGCTGCTTGCTCTCCAGGAGACACTGCCACGACTCAGCACCAAAGGCCGTGAAACCCACCCAGTCTCCTCTTCCCTTGGACATTGAACCCAGAGATGATTTGAAGAGTCCCGCTGCATTATTGCTTTAACTAGCCCATGCAACTGCCTGCGCTGGATCCATGCTGCTACAACCAGAATTTTGGAAGAATCTGAGAACAAAGTCAGGCAAAGTCAAGCAGTGGATGAGCTTCCCGAGGTCTCTAGCCATTCGAGCATCCACGACTTTGCTTGCTCTAAACCCCAACATCTCAAGGTAGTTGGGGGTCTCATACCTTAACAAAGCAGTGCTGGTGACATTGATGGGGACTCTGCCAGGCCAGTAGGCCAGAGCCGGGACCCGGTGTCCTCCTTCCCAGGTGGTCTGCTTGGCTGGACTTCCCCCTGTGAAAGGAAGAGAGGCAGTTGGTCCTTTGACGTGGTAACTCGGAACTTTCCATCTAAGAGCTAGTCTCTGGGACAATAGTCCCTGTCCAAGAGGACTCTGTAAGAGTTTCTGATAATTCCAACAAAGGAATGAGTTCTTGTAGTAACCACTTAGTTTTATTCAATGAGCTAATATCTTTCAATATTTGCTTTTATTTTACTGGACTCAACATATGTAAATAGTTGCCCCAGTCACTCTCTATTGAATCATGTCAATTTATTTTCTCCATGTTACTTTTAACACTTCAAATTGTCTGCTTTGTTTATTGACTCGCTTATCGTGTATCTCCATTCCATCGGTCTTGTGCACCCAATTCATACTAGGTGTTTAACAAATATTTGTTGAATAAATGAATTTGTCTTCCTACTGATCATAATGTGACTGTTTAGGATGAAAAAATACAATTATTTGAAAAGAGAGAAAAGCAGAAACTTCCCCAGCTATTTGATCTGCCCAATACCCAACAACTGATCTGGCCTGGATTTTATTGTATTTTGTTCTGCTTTGCTTTGCTTTGTTTTTCCTTGAATTAATAAAATTGTTCTGATGTTGTAGAGACAGCGTTAGTAATAGCTCTGACCTCTTGCCTCTTGCAGGGAGGTAAGAACAATCTATGTGCAATCTATGAATTTCCACTTTGGTAATTCAAAGAATTATTTCTGTAACCACTAAGTCAAAAGTGACCACCAATATAATGATGACCAGCGGGCTGGAAGAGATGAGGTCATGCTTTATGGAAACATCCTGAATTCATGTTGTGTTGAATTAACCATGACCATCCCCACCACTCCCACACACATCCCACCCTCATCCTAGTGGAGCCAAGGATTCCACAAAGTTCGCGTGTGGAAAGCCCTTCCAAGGCAAACGCTGTATGTGGCTCACACATACTGTGGTCATTCAGCTTCCCCATGTTGGGCTGGTGTGAATAATGAAAGCAATGATGATGAGAGGGAGGGGGCCACAGGACCAAGGCTTCTGTTGCTCTGTACTCACACAGCAGCCAACAGAACCTTTGATGTCCCTGGCCCAGCGCACCACACCGGAAATGCTCAGCATTCTTGAGATTTTCTCATAACCAGCTTTGGAGTCCCCCAAGTGTTGAAGTAAGAAACAAAACAACTCACGTCGTACGGACTGTTTATGTTTAAGGGTGTGGGGTTCTCGAAACCACGTAGCGTTGCAAAGGCTGAATGGGAAGCTCTTTAACCTGGCCCAAGATTTCTCAAATACATTCTTCACACTGAGAGCCACACCTCCCATAAATACACACAGAGCCCACTCCCAATTATTCACGCACATGGAACAGAATCCAGAGCTGCAGCGAGCATAAAACGCACTCCCACCCACGTGGCTTTGGAATGCATGACTTATGCTTCAGCTTAAGGCCAAAGAGCAGGGAGGAAGCATCCACGATTGCACATGTCGGGGCTCTGCAGCTCATCCCTCCCCCAGGAGGGCATTTGTATGGAAGCTTGGGGGATGGTGGAGAGAAAATATGGACTCTGTTTGTTTGCATGTTCACGGTGCACAAAATTGAAACAGACTTTCTCAGCCTTTGAGGCCAGATGCCAAGGAAAGGTGAAGGTTTCAGTTCCAAGAAACAAGCCAATAGTTCTGACAATCAACCAGACGGCAGGAGCAGGGAGCCTGCGCTGCGGTGGGCAATGGGCGCTGAGTCGGCACACAGGATTTGGTCTCTGCCTCCAGGATGTTTCCAGAAGGGTACACTAGCCCCTAATTAATAAATTTGCTAATTGGTCTTCACCACTAGGGGTTCTGCTCATTTGTCACAGGCTCTTGTGTTGCTCTTTTTCAGATGATTAATTTTCCTAATTTGTTTTTCAGAGAAAAATATTTCAGTATTTGCCTTATTTCAGCAGAGGGTTAAAAGCTGGAGAGGTTGGGAGGAATTCAATCCATTATAAAACGTGTATATGTCAACAGAGTGGACAGTCCCACGCAAAGAGTCACGAATTAGGAGAAAGAGGGGCAAAGGTTGGCTGAGAGAAGACCTCAGCGTGGCCACTTGAGGGGCAATCCCCTCTCTGTCGTCAAGACTGGCCAGCTAGTAGTGGCTGCACTGTGGGTTCTGGCTTTAACAGAAAGACACAATTACCTATTCCAGCCATACCCACAAACCTTGTAGTCTAAAGGAATTTATCTTAAAGAGTTCAGAGTACAAGTAAGCAATTATAAAAAACATATTTCCCAGCGTGGATACCATCTCATTCCAAATCCCAGTATCCCGTTGGGCACTGCTCGGGGTGGACAAATTTAGAAAGATCCAACTAGCCTCCTCTGTGGATCCCCAAGGGTGATGCTTGATAATCAAGCGTCTGATTATTAGGAACCCCTAACAGTGTTTGTTGTGGTTTTTCTGCACCAGCAAAGGCTGAATCCCAGGACAGCAGCCCCTGGTCCCCCAGTACTCTTCAATGATACCTGCTCCTACTAATGGACCCTCACCCCGAGTTCCTCATAATAACAGTAACAACACTATCTCCTATTTAACGAGCCCTTCCTAAGCACCACGTTAAGTGCTCCTAAGATTATGTCAAGTGCTTCCCTGCATTGTCTCATTTAATCCTTAAGACAACCTTGTGAGCGAGGCACTGGTATCCCCGTTTTTCAAATGAAGAAGCTGAAGTTCAGAGAGGTTAAGTAATTTGCCGAAGGTCACCCAGCTAGCAAATGGTAGAGTCAGGATTTGAATCTAGGTCTAACTACACAGCCAGCACCCTCGCCCATTAAAGCTTCTAGGACAGTAGTTCCCATCCCTAAAAGCGTTTTAGAATCACTAGGGGAACTTTTAAAAAATATCCATGCCAAGGTCCCTTCCCCAGAGACTGTGACTTAATTGGCCCGGGATGGGGCCTGGACATCAATATCTTCTAAAGCTCTCCTGGTGATTTAATGTGGAGAACACCTATTCCAGGGGAAGGAGGACAAGGGGCAAATCAGGAAGTAGACACAATGAATTTCAAAACTAAATGTAGTTTATGTGCTTTTTAATCACAGGTTTGATATTGCCCACGCCTTTTACCTTTATGCCATAGGATCATAAATGTGAATCTCTAAGTTATTGCAAGAACAATAGATAAGCCCATAAATGAAACTTCTATGCACTTTTTGATTTCAAAAGCTATTTGTCAGTTTAGATAAACCTTAATACTTTGATCAGCGGCACTGGTCCATTAAAAGTGTTGGTTGCGGGGCCGGCCCGGTGGCGCAAGCGGTTAAGTGCGCGCGCTCCGCTGCGGCGGCCCGGGGTTCGCTGGTTCGGATCCCGGGCGCGCACAGAAGTACTGCTTGGTAAGCCATGCTGTGGCGGCGTCCCATATAAAGTGGAGGAAGATGGGCACCGATGTTAGCCCAGGGCCGTCTTCCTCAGCAAAAAAAGAGGAGGATTGGCGGATGTTAGCTCAGGGCTGATCTCCTCACAAAAAAAAAAAAAAAAGAAAAGTGTTGGTTGCATTTGGCTTTCTGTTGAGAAATGCATGTCTTACGGTCATGAGAATGCATCTCAATGCACTTGCGGTTAATTATGACTCTAATTGAGGCAGAACCTCTTACTTAAAGCAATAAATATTTAGCCTCAGCAACCAAAATATAAACAGAACCATGATTCATGAATTTACTTACTTGTTGTTCCCTGGCCACGGAAGTGAAATGGCATTCCGTGATGCATCGAGACGGGGCAGACAGAGGGAGATTCCCCACGGCCCACGCTTAGGAACAGAGGTCTTCCCCGGAAGGGATCTAAAGGCCATGTTGCACTGAGTCAGAAAGGCAGTGCAGCTAATGAGGACGTTTGCAAAATTCTCATGACCGTAGAACCACCGGGAGAAGCCCCAGAGACTCTGATTTAATAAGTCTAGGGTGGGGCTCTGATTCTAATGCCAAAGGCCTGAGGACCAGAGTTTGAGAAACATTAGCCAGGTAAGCAGGAGGACGCCTTTGGAGCCAGGCAGGTCTCAGTGCCAGCTCTAGCGTCCCCCTCCGCATCATGTGGCCCCGAGCAGAATGCTTAACCTCTCTTAGTCTCCATTTCCTCAGCCGAGAAGGAGAGAAATGACTGTACTCATCTCTTGGGGCTGTGGGAAAAGTTACAGAAGATAATGTAGATAACGTTCTAAGCAAGGTCCTGTGGCATAGTGCCTGCCACGGAAGTACCCAACAAATGCAATCTAAAAACAAAAAAACAGAAAGAAAACAAAATTACTGGGGCTGGCCCGGTGGCATAGTGGTTAAGTTCTCACACTCCACTTTGGCCGCCCAGGGTTCACAGGTTCGGATCCCAGGCGCGGACCTACGCACTGCTCATCAAGCCATGCTGTGGCGGCATCCCACGGACAAACTAGAGGAAGACTGGCACAGATGTTAGCTCAAGGCCAATCTTCCTCACCAAAAAAAAAAGAAAACAAAAACAAAATTACCTATGGATCAAAAAGAGTAGAAGTTGCAACCTCGCAGCTTGCACACTGAATTCAGCCCCCTGGCAGTATGGCTTGGCATGCATGGGTTTTTGTATTTTCTTAACTAATGTTGAATGTCATTAGACAGGGCCGTCTCTCCAGTTAATTGATTCCCTAGCACTGCCCACAAGTGACGAAAACAAGCATTTGTTCACATACGTTACCTGCCTGACCCACGGAGCCTTCTGTGTTGGTGACTCGGGGAGAAGAACAGGCCTGTTCTGAGGAGTGCGCATTCTATAACCTTCTAAAGAAGCAGGCTTCATTTCTAAATATAAATACGTGCCCTTGCCAAAGGATGCCCGCCCGTAGCATACTAGTTTTCTAGAAACACAGAGCAGCCAGGGCTCTGTTGGAACCAAGGACTCTGGCTGGCCTGGGGTGGCCTTGAGTGTGGTGATGGGACATTCCAATCCTGGTGGCCGAAGGCCTAGGAGGACACACAATTCAACTTCCACTGGGTCCCCACCAGCTGGCCCTGCCCCCAGCCAGGGCCAACAGCCAACATCCCTTGTCTCTCCCTCCTTCACTCAGCCCCACCTCTGACCTTTCACCACCCCCTACCCCAAATTGGACAGAAGGCCCAGGATGCAGAGCCCGCTTCCCAGTGGGAAAGGTTATGCAACGACCTGATAGCATCAAATTACGACAGCCAAGGTCTCCTAGAAGCTGAGGATGCCAAGTTCAACAGAATGTTTCCTCATCACCAAGGGGGAGGAAGGAACAGTTCTGCTCTTCAAATAAAACAAGAAAAGATTTTCCAGACAGAGGATCAGTCAGTTAGGGGACAAACAAGGTGTTGGTCCTGTAGGAAACAGGTCTGGAGTGGGTTGGGGAGGGACGGCTGCTCTAAGCCAGGCCTGTGCTGGGGCTGCAGGCTCCGTGTCAGCAGTGGGCACGCACCTCATGTCCTCTTTGTGTGGGAGGAGGCAAAGCCACTCTGCTTTGCCCCCTGCCCCCCAGTTCAGTTTCTCCTCACCCCTGCAGGGTACAAGCCAAGCCCAGTGGAGCATCCTCACTCCAGCACGGGATGAAAAGACGACTCCAGGAGACGCTGCCTCATCCCATCAGCTGAGCGAGGCGGCTTGGCCAGGAAAGGAAAGGGAAGACGAGGAGGGGGGCCCAGGGGCCCTGGGAACAGGGGAAGGCAGCGCGTGGCCTGACGTAGCAGGCTGGCTGCGGGAAGAAAGGAGCAGGGCTCTGGGTACTGTTTGTCCTACTCTGTTGCGAAAACATTGACTGTCTTCCCTCTTTCATCTGTCTCGAGACTGGCCCCCACGCAGCAGGATGTGCAGGCATCCCACTGATGAGGAACCTGGCTGAGGAGGAGCAGGTGGTCCAGAGGGACCCCCAGCCCGTCGTGACCTGAGCCCCTGGCCACACTGCTTCCACGAAGGGCTCTGCCTGGCTCCCCACAGCCCCCCAGCACGTTCCGGGCAGAGAGGAGAAGGAAGGCTGTGGAGTAGTTGACAGGAAGCTGGTTTGGAGCATGAGGAAGGGGAAGTGTTTACCTCTAGGCAAAGTTCGCCTCCAAGATCTCCTGAGAAAAGAAGAGAACGGCATCCAGCCCTCACCCCACCACAAATGCAAGTGCTGTGCCCCACAGATACCACATCGAGCAGCAACGTCCATGCAAGGCCTTGCCCAAAAAAGAGTGTTCTCTTGAGATGACCGAAATCCAGCTTCAGAGCAAAGTCTCCCGGGACAGAGGCCTAGAGCACTTGTAAAGTCATCCACGTGTTATTTAAGTGGCCTGTGTACTTTAGCGGGGAAATCTCTTCCAGGGCATTTTCTGATCCCCTTCCAGTTCTTCTCTTCTTGGGGTGTCCCCAGTTCGTTTCAGCTGGGAGTGAAGAAATGGAGTCTTACAGGGGTTAGAAGAGGCCAAAAGCAAGGCCGAGTGCCTTCTGGATCCCAGTTGATCCCCCAGCAGGCCGGCGAGGTGGGTCCACCACCCCACATGACAGAGAAGGAAACTGGGCCGAAAAGGGGCAGGGCCCGGCGGGCACCAGTTCCTAAGCTGAATCGAGATTCAAACCCCACCTGGGCCTCTGAAGCCATTAGCTCTTTCCACCTCTCCACTCTGCCTCCCACAGATTTAGGAAGATTCAGACTGTCACGGGGGCTAACGACATTTTCCTTGACAACCAAGGGGTCCAAAGAAGAAAGGCAGGGCTTTCCAGATGGCTGAGCAGGCAGTAGGGTAGAAGAAGGCGTGAGGAATAACAAGCATGTGGGTTGAGGAATGAGTGGGTGGTGGTCAAACCATGTGGCCCCCTCAGTGGATGGCCGGCCTCAGGAGAGCCCTCCACCCTGCTCAGCCTCAGTTTCCTCATTTGGCCAACAGGCTGGCTGGAACAAAGACCACTGAGCCCCCACCCCCCACCCCGGCATTCGTGGGATGCGGGGATATTCCTGGAGATGCCATCACTCGCCTCTCTCATTTGTTATCTTTGGCTCAGTGAGAATGAGTCTAGTCCCGGCCCCTCTCCCTCCTCTCAGCCCCATGAATGTTAGGGGGTCTTTTAAAATTGAACAATATGCCGGCAGGAGTGGGAAGTGGGGAGCTAGTGTTTAAAGGGTATGGGGTTTTCTTTTGGGGTGATGAAAATGTTTGGGGAGTCAGCAGAGGTGACAGCTGCACAACATTGTGAATGTGCTAAATGCCACTGAATTGTACGACTTTAAGTGGTTAATTTTATGTTTCATGAATTTCGTCCCAGTTTAGAATGTCACTCTCACTCTTAAAACCCTTCCACGATTTCACATTTCTTTAGAATTAAGGCCGAAAGTGTTCCCCCAAAGGAAAAGACCTTTGAACACTGGCCCCGGCTTTCCCTTCAGCCTCGTCTGTCTCTACTCAACATGCTCCCATGAGCTCCAGACACAAAGACAGCCAGGCAGCTCCTGCTCTCTGGTCTTCCCACTTTTGCCCAGGCTACGCAGAACCTCCTCCCCAGCAAATCCCTGGCTGCCTCCTACTCATTCTTCAAAACTCACACCGCTCAGGAAGCTTTCTTGCTCCCCCTCCCATGTGGGTGAGATGCCCCTGTGCTGTCCTCTACCATGGAGTTCTTACCCTGATTATAATCAGCTGCTTACGTGTTTGCTCCCAGCACTGCCCAAGAGAACTTTCTGCAATGATGGAAATGTTCTATATTTGCACTATCCAATATGGTAGCCACCAGTCGCCTGTGGCTTCTGAGCCCTTGAAGTGTGGCTAGTGTGACTAAGGAACTGAATTTTAATTTAATTTTAATATAAATAGTCATGTGTGATGGGTGTCTGGCGTATCAGACAGTGTAGCTCTAGACCAGTGGTTCCTGAATTTTAACCTGCAACAAAATCTCCTGAAGGACTTGTTACAACACAGACTACTGGTTTCTGATTCACTAGGTCTGGGGTGAGGCCCTAGAATTTGCATTTGCTCACAAGTTCTCAGGTGGTGCTAATGTTGCTGGGACCACACCTTGATAACCCCTGGTCTAGATCCAAAAGTTCTAGACTCGGATGACTCTAGACTCCTGGTCTAGATGTGGATATTCTAAATTGGTGGTTCTCAAAGTGTGGTCCCTGGACCAGCCGCATCAGCATCCCCGAGAAGCTTGTTAGAAATGCAACATCTCCATCACCATCCCAGATCTACTGGGTCAGAACTGCAGTTTAGCAGGATCCCCAGGGGACTATCTGCACATTGAAGTCTGAGAAACGCTGCTCTAGACTGTCATTCCTTAAAGCCAGGGGCTAGGTTGGTCTTTGCGTCCCAAACACTGAGCACCCTTCCTGGCACATAGTAGTTGCTCAACAAATGGAAGGAAGGGAGAGATACAGATTGCCCAGGTAGTAAACGTGTTTCTCATATGGCAAAGTTCTTCCATCGAAGAATGGGGCCCCAGTCCACATCCTTAAACTTGATTCACTGTTTCAAAACTGCCTTACAAGGGGGGAAAGACAAGATAAGGCAGGTCCTCAGAAAGGAGATTAAAGGTCATCTTAGGGAGCAGAGAGCTCCCCACAGAGGAGCCACTTACTGACAGATGTCTACCCCCTCATCCTTGATCTCTATGCTTTCTGGACTTTTACCCCTGAGAGTCCTGATTCTAGGCTCTTCCAGGCTTCCCAACTGAGCATTGATGATGGCAGCCTGACCCAAGGGTATCCCAGGTACAGAGAAGAGGAATTATAATCAGCTAATGCAAAAAACCACTCCCAGCCCACACCGTATTTCTCTAGGCTGCTGTTGCAGGTCTCAGACACATTTCCACCCACCTCCAATCCAAGCGTCTTTTCCTGGTCCAACTCTCCAGGAACCAGAACTAAATCACACCGTTCTTGAACTGGAGGGAACCAAAGAAATCAATATATAGAGAGAGAAGCACCAACATGCTGAAAGACGAAGTAATCTGGTCACTGCGCAGGTCAGGCGGAGGTGGCACCCAGTTCTCCTGACTCCCAACTCAAACCTCCAGACACAAGATGTGGCCACAGTCCCAGCGGCCACTCAGTTGTAAAGTTCTCAAGGGATCTGATCCAAGGGACACCAGGTTACAGTTGACAAATAAAAATGAATGATCAGCATTTCCTTCTCGCCACCAGCTACGAGGTGCACGAATGTCCCTGTTTCTAGTTACAACAAATATTCTGCCAGACGAAAATAAAAAGGAGTTGGTGTTCTCCGACCTGGAGACAGTGGGGCCATAGCTCAGGAGCAAGCTGCACGGCAGGGAAAACCCAGCTCCAGGGGGTGAGCTTGCCAAGCCCACCTCTGAACCCCTTGGGTACAAGCACCTTCTAAAAAATTTATTTGAATATTTTAGGATACAAATAATACAAGTTTGTTGTGGGCAAAATCACACTTAAACCCTCCCTCCTCTTCCCAGAGGTAATTACTGCTAATCTGTTGTTACCTTTTGTTGCCTCTCAAGATTTTTCTGAGTATACATATTCTTATTTTTATATAATAAAGTCATACTTCACCTATTGTTTCTTAACCTGTTTTATTCACTGAACAGTATTTAATGTAAATGTTTCCGGGTCGATAATATGCACCATTTCAGTGGTTCCTTAGTATTTCTTTAAATAAATGTGTCATAATTTCCTTAACACTCCTCTCTTGCTGGACACTTGAGTTATGTCCAACTGTTTTTCTAAAAACCTACTGCAATGAGCATTCTTTTACATACACCATTACGCACTTGGCTAATTATTTCTTTAAGACAAATTCTTAGAGGAAGAATTGATATGTTAACAAGCATGCATACTTTTCAAGCCTTTGGTCCATACTGCATGGCTGCTCTCTCAGAAAGTGAGGTCCTTGTGGGGAAACTGTCCCAGAGCAGATGGGGGCTGGGCTTGGGGACTGAGGACAGAGAGGGGAAGAAGAGGGTAATGGGGAGATCACCAACTTTAACTTTGCTAGCAAGCTTGGCTCCATCCTCACAAACTGTGTGACCGTGGACAAGTTACTTAGCCTCTCTGAGCCTCTCTCTTTCTTCATCTGTAAATGGAGTTATTACAACATACCTTTTATGATTATAAGGTTTAGAGATCATGTATATAGGAACTTTGCATAGTTGCACACTAAATATTTCTTGAATGAATGAATGAATGAATGGTTGGATGGATGGAGGGATGATTTTTTTAAAAAAAAAGGCAAGAAAAAGGAAGGAAGGAGAAAGAGCAGAGCAGCGGGATGAAAGAAAAGGCAAAATGTATCTGTTGGAAGGTCCATGGACGGGCTTGTCGGGGAAAGGGCAGGTCCCTTGAGGGAGTCCAGGGAGAAAAGGAGAGAAAAGGATGGTCCTGCCAAACAGACACCCTCTCTGTCCCCATCTGTTTCTTCTCTGGGAGCTGGTGGCTGGTGAGCAACTTGTCCCTGTTTCCCAATGACGCCCCTAAGGCCTGGACATAAGCTGGTCCTCCCAGAGGCAGCATCTCACACCCCAGCCTGGGCTCGGCACCCGCAGTGGATGCACCGACCCCAGCCAAGGCCCCTACCTTGATGACTTTGCCACGATCCAGTGAAGGGACCCACGCTGCCCGCCAGCTCACACTTCTGAGCCCATGGGCCATTGTCTCCTAGAAACCAAAAAGAGCAACAGGTAACCGTCAACAGGCTAGTAGACACTTTCACCGATTCTCTCTCTCTGGCCCAAATCCCTGTGCACAGCAGGGGACTGGATAGAAGAAGGACTTGTGAAAACAAATATGATCCCTCCTCTTGAAGAGCTCCACTTTATATGAGGCCAGCCTCTGCTGGGCTTTCAGAGAGCTGGGCTCTCCCTGCCTCAAGCCAGCGCCAGCTGAGGTTCTCGTCTCACAGGCCTTTTTATATAGTTTTGACAATCCCATCAGCATTGTCATCAGCCCAGCAACTATTCATGGAGCACCTATGATGCGCCCAGCGCTCCACATACATTAGCTCATGATCCTCCACCTAGCTGTGGAGTAGATTCTGTTATAGTTCAATTTTGCACATGAGGAAACAGAGGCTCAGAGAGGTCAAAGTAATTCTCAATAGTACCATATAGATTCAAACCCAGGTCTCTACTGCCCTCATTCCAGACAGGGACCTGAGATCCACAATGCCTGTGTGGGCCCTTTAAATGGCTCAGTAGTTCAGCTCCACTCAGCCATGAGATGTGACCTGGTGAACAGTGGCAACCAGAGTCTTTGGGACCAGGGAGGATGGTGAAGAGGGAATCTTTAAACTGCCCGAGGACTACATAGGTTCACAATGTCAAAGTCATTCATTAACAATTAACATCAATACCCAGATGGCCCTAATCAATACACAAGGGGCCAGCAGGGTACCTGCTCTCACTGTGCAAACCTTTCCAGTGGCTCAGCCTTGGAGGCCTCAATGGACAGATGCTCAGCATTCAAACCAAAAAACATTAGCCAGGCCCCAAGTTCAAAGCAAGCCCCTGCCCTGATAAGGAGAATCACTTGGCTAGACTCTGCTCTTCAGGGAGCGTGTGCAGGGTTATCCATTAGATCTCAGTTAGGCTGGCTGGGTTTTACTACTTAACCTGTAAACCAGAGGAATGTGTTTTCTTTTGCTGTGTGGTCGACTTTGCCCTTGATCTGGCCCACCAGGCTGTCCATCTCCCGGAGACCTGCACCATACGGCCCTCGGCCCTGCGCGTCTGCTGATAGCTGGGTCCTGGATAAGGGCACGTGCATGTGGGCCAGGCCCACGTAGAGCAGGAAGGGTCTTCCACTGGCGCTGAAATGGAAGAGCCAAGAGGTCACTCTCCAGAAGGCTCTCCTGGCTTGTCCAATGTCTCTGTGGCTCTCCCTTGCCTCAGAGAAAACCCCCAGAACACCTTCTGCCCCATGTGCTCAGGAAGTACACATCTGTCCACACCTTCCAAGGAAATGTGGAGATAATCTGGTTAGCCAAGCAAAAACTGAGAGTAACTGTAATAATCGTTACTGTCCTTCATTCACTGAGAGCTTATTAAATGCGACTCGTGTTGCCTAAATTCATCCTCATAATGACCCCCAAGTTCCCTTTTCAGATGAAGCCTCAGAAGCTTAGGGAGACGAAAGGACTTGTCCCAGTTTGTGCAATTGGTGACAGAGCCGGGATTGAAATTCAGACCTGGCTGAGAGCAGAGCCCTTGCTCTCAACTGCTGCACTCTCAAGTCCGACGCAAACAGATTCGGGAACTTGATCTGCTGTTTAGCAGCATCCAGGCCGCCACGTCCATTTCCCAGCCCCGGCCCCTTCTACGAGATGAATGGATGACTCAAGTTGACCACAGGGAATTTCAAGGATGCACATGACCACCCAGGAACAGCTAGATGAAGGCTGCATTAGAGGCCCAGGCGCCTGGCTGCCCCTTTTCTAACCCTGAAGATTCCCGTGGAAGGCAAACAGGGAGCGAGGGGGTCCTCTACTTCCTGTCTGTCCCCCACCCCCATTCTCGGGCAAGGAACAGGATCAAGGGCAGCTG
Organism: Diceros bicornis minor; assembly: GCF_020826845.1. Taxonomy (NCBI): domain Eukaryota; kingdom Metazoa; phylum Chordata; class Mammalia; order Perissodactyla; family Rhinocerotidae; genus Diceros; species Diceros bicornis. The sequence goes on along the minus strand of NC_080757.1, from coordinate 49,980,932 downwards.
CAGACCACAACCTTCCGCTCCTGCAGCAGCAGGGACCCTCATGGAGCCCCTTCCCATATACCACACCTGTGGGGGCATCTTTCAGAGGACACAGGAAGGGTGAGAGGAGAGCTCCCTCAAGTTCGTACCGAGCGCTGATAGAAGCGTGGCTCTTTTTCCACCAGTTCCCCCAGAGATTCGACTTTCAAATTGGCCCCAGTGTTCTTGGCTTACTCTGACTGACACCGCCCCACATCAAGTTCTCTGAGTCCTCCCAGCCTCAGCCCTGCATCAAACCGCACCGTGGAGAGCCTCCTGCATCCTGAGTCCCAGGGTCCCCTGGTTGGGACTGTGCCTGCACTCAGCTCTCTTTGACAGGCATAAAACCCAAGACACAAGTCCCAAGACAGGGGCCTCTCCTTCCTCATTTTAATCAACAGTTTCTCTGCAACACTTCTAGAGTGGTGTTGCCCAGTGCAGTAGCCATGAGTCATGGTGGTTATTTAGATTTCAATTAATGAAAATTAAACAAAATTAAGAATTCAGTGTCTCACATGCTACAACACAGAATAGCCTTGAAGACATCATGCTAACTGACATAAGCCAGTCACCAAAGGACAAATGTTGTGTGAGGCCACTTATAGGAGGTACCTAGAGTGTCAACTTCATCAAGACAGAAGGTAGAATGGTGGGTAGCCAGGGACTGGGGGAGGGGAAATTGGGGAGTTGGTGTTTAATGAGCACAGAGTTTCAGTTTGGGATGATGAAAAGTTCTGGAGATGGATGGTGGTGATGGTTGCAGAACAATGTGAATGTACTTAAAGCCACAGAACTGTACACTTAAAAAGATACATTTTATGTTATGTATATTTTACAACTATATATATAATAATAATATAATATAAATCTACAAATATATATAAATTCATATAAATATAAAATAATATAATTATATATTATATGTATTATTTATATAAATTCAGTGTCTCAGTTGTGCTAGCCACATTTCAAATGCTCAGGAGCCGCAGGTGGCTAGTGGCTACCATCTTGGACAGCACAGATAGAGAATATTCTCATCCTTGCAGAGAGTTCTATTGGATGGCGCTGATTTAGTGTCTGTTGCCTGCTCTCGCAAAGACGATCATGTCCAGTTGTGTAGGTTGGGTCCTGCACGAGGACATCCTGCTGAGAGAGCAAGTAGGAACTTAATTCCAGCCCACAATCCACTGGCCGAGCTGGGCACCCGGGCACAGATCAATGACCACCCTGAGTGGGTGCCTTTTGCTAATTTGCAGGTAGATCCCATATTGCAGTGGCGTGCTGGATAGAGCTGGCTCAAATTTCAGGAATTTTGAAAGCCAGCTATCAAACATGCCACCACTAAAAATTAAATTATAGAAACTTACAATTAAATAAATTATTTTAGGAACAAAGTTGATAAATTCTCATGATTTATCACATCCTAATTATTCTGCTATATTTTACTATGATCTATGTCTTGGGGTTATTTGACGTCTATTGTACCTGTGTGGTGGAAATACCACATGATGGTGTGCCACTGCACATCTCCCCCCAGCTCCATGTTCAGTGACATCTCATTGGTGGCTAAAATCAGCCACAGTGAGAGTATTTACACCATGGAAATGGGCAAATACTACAAATCAGGGCTTTTCTCTCAGAGTGCCGGCTGTTAAACATTTACCAGCTCACCATTACATACGGGCTGGGGGGTGGTCCCATCTCCCACTCTTTGTCCCATCCCCATCATTATCCTCCAAACTCCCACCCATTATCAAAGTCCCATTAGCTCCCTGGGCCAGAAGCTGGAAGAAGCATGCAACGGTGAGAGAAGGCAGGGTGGACTGAAGAAAAGCACAGGCTTTGGCAGCCTGTATCCAAGTCCCTGGAATTTTTATTTCATGGCTGTGTGACCCTGGGCAATTAACTTAACCTCTGTCGTCTATACAATGGGGACAATTATGCCTCCCCGATAAAGTTGTGATTATTAAATTCCCATAGTAAGCGTTCAATAATCAGTAGCCTTTTTATTAATAATTATGAATAATACATGCTAGCAGTAGTAAGGATATATGGTACCCAGGGATGTACCTCTTTCCCTGCATCCTGATGCCATGCAGGATAAATCTAGAATTCATAGACGTGGCATGAATCTAGAATTCATAGAGATGACGTGAGTCTAGAATTCATAGAGATCTAGAATTCATAGAGATGGTCTTGCAGAAACCACACACACTGGCTCCCTGGGGAGCCATCTATCCCCCACGCCACCCCTTCATTATGCTCCTGTGCTGAACGAAAATAAAGAGTGGAGCAGACCTGGTGCTTTCCCCAAAAAAGCTGATTATAGGACAGTATGATTCCATTTTTGTTAAAAGAAAAAAAAAATATATATATATATTTATACACCAGCACAGAATGATGCTAGAAGAAAATGCTCAAATCTACCAAACGGGTGTAGCATTTAGGGTGATTTTCTTTGTTTGCTTATCCCTATTTTCAGAGATTTCTAAAGGGAACACGTATTATCTGTATGGCCAAATGAGAGGAGTGATGAGCAGAGACAAAGAAACACGTAAGATGCTGGAGAAGACATTCCAGGAGAGAGAAGATGGGGCAGAGCATGGAGATGTGCTCAAGATGAAGACCTGGGGATAGCCACATCCGGAGAAAATCACCTGATCTGAAATGGAAAATGGCAGGTGAGGGGCACCCTCCTCTTACGAAAGTCCCCAGTGGGCGCCTGCCCAGAGGGAGCCAGGCCTGCAGGTAAAGGCAGGGCTTCCCTCTAGCAGGGAGGAGTGGCCACCTGCCTAGCTGGTTCCCAGCTCCCGGCCCTCTTGGCCCTCCCGGTGGACCCCTGGGGTTGAACGGACAAGGGGTCACTCTAGAATGGACCACTGCAATAGCCACTTGCCCCCACATTTCACCATCCCTCTGGGCCTTGGTGTTACAGACAACCATCTCAAACTCAGACTTGACCTGACAGTTCCCTGTTTAGAAACCCACTGGGGCTCCACGCAGCCTGCGGGGTCAGTCCAAACCCCGCATCCAGTATATGAGGCCATTCCAGCCTGGGTCCCTTCCAGCTTTGCATTCCTTCCTCCCTGGCTCCTCTATGCCAGCTTCTCAAACACCTCACCTAGTGTCCTGACTCAAAACATTTAATCAATTCTTAAGATCCAACTCAAAAGCCACCACACTCCTCCTCTGCTCCCAGGTCATGGACAACCTCCCTTCCCTTTCCCCCCTTCCTTATAGGACTGATCGGTATGGATCATACAAGCTCATTGAGCCAGATTTTTACATTTGTTTCCCCACTAGCCTGGGAGCCACTCAAAAGCGAGGACAGATCTAATTCACGTTTGTATCCCCAGCACAACACGGGCACGTCTTTGGGGCTAGATAAAGTAATTCACTCATTAGTCACTCAGTCAATGAATATTTATTAAGCTCTAACTAGGCCTCAGACACTGGGGAATCGAGCGATGAACACGATAGATGTGATTGCCACCTTCTTGGAGCTCAACATCCAAATGGAAACAGGAGAGAGAAAAACGCAACCAAAATATTAATCAGATAATTATTTACAAGGTGAACAGGGGTGACGGAGGAGAAATACATGCAGGATGGTGTGGAAGAGTACGACACGGGAACCAAACAGGGTTTGGGGTGAGAAGGGAATGGAGAGATCCCTGAGACAGCCAGGCTGAAGGACGAGAGGCTACAGGTGGGCTGTGCGTGGTGGCCATTCAAGGCAAGCAGAACAGCACAGGGAGAAGACATTCGGTCCCATTGCCTAACTATCCATTAGTTCATTCATGTTCTCACCCGTTATTCACTCGAACATTCAAATAGGAGAAAGAAGAAAGAAGGGGATAGGGGTGAGGATAGTCTTGGAACTGAACCTGGAGCCCAGATGCAGGTGGCAGGTTGGTGGGTGTTAGGTGGGAGCTGGGTGAGGGAGATGAGGAGGGGCAACTCTCAGGGGAGAGCAATGCAGGGGGAGCTGTTGAGTCAAGTAGAAGACAGAAGTGAGACCTTGATGCGGATCCTAGGCTCCAGCCCAGGAAGGCGGGGGCTTGTTTGTCATCTGTGCATCTCTAGGACCTGATTCTGAATGACGAATGCCCTGGAATATTGGCCACATACTCTGATTTCAAATCCCCTAAGCTACTGCTCACACCTATGCCCAATACACTCATCCCTGTCAAACCTTATACCCTCTATTTAGCTTCAATGAGCAGTCCCAGACCCTGGAGGGAGCAGAGGGCTGGCCAGCTGTGACCCAGGATCCCAGGCCATCTGCTCTCTCCTTTTTTGCCAATTCGGAGCTTTGCCTACTGCCTAAAAAACCCAAATGAAGGATTAGCTTTCAGCATCGCTGCTAGGTTAAGGGTCAAAAGTCAAGTAAAGACCCAAGTGAAAACTTTCAAAGAAGTCCTAAGGGGGGCCTCTTGCCAAGGAGAAGCAGGAAACCACACTCATTTCTAACAAACAGGTCCAGGTAGGGGGCGGGACTCGCCCTGGGGGCAGGGGCCAAGAGGAGGAAGAAGTGCAGGTCTGGCGGCCTTTTCTGCTGACGCTTCGAAAATCCGAGATGAATCTGCAAGTCAGATCCCAAAGAAAGAGCACGCCTGAGGATTATTTTCCAGGGTTCGTGTCACTGTTCACTTAATCATTAATCAATCAATTAGCAAACTCTTCACCTTTTTCCTATTGTTCATTGATTTGTTTGTCTTTTAACTAATTAATTAACTGGTAGATGAGCAGCACCATCCCCACTTCAGAGCCTCTCTAGAAAAGTCCAATGCGGTTGAGCAAGGGGTTGGGGGGATTCTTGCACATTCAGGGAGCTGATGTGATCGGTCATCCAGAGGTGGAGTGCATTTTTAATTCTGCACAAGTCGACAGGCACACAGCACATTTTTCTTACCCAGTTAGGCTCAGGCTGTGGAGACACCAAAGGACCTACTGGAAACTGTTCCACTGCCCTTGAGGAGTTGGCAATCTTGGGAGAGAGATGAGATGAGCACACATGAGCTCATTAGAGGACAGCACAAGGGCCGTTGTGAAGGGTCAGGATGAGGCCTCAGGTGGTAGGGGAGGGGTGATTGTGTGTGCACGTGCACCCAAGGTGAGTGCGCATCATTTGCGAGTTGTCTGTTGTTTCACAGTATCCACTCTCTGCCCTGTCCTGACCAAGGTTGCAAACCAGCAGCCCTCGCACATAGACAGCTTGGGAGAGACACGCTGCAGCTTGGTTCTGTTTTTTGCTTTTTGTTATTTTTAATTAGTACTTTCTAATATTTAAAGATCAGGAAATTTCACACAAGGACTAGGTCTTCTGCCTCTCTTGTGAAACGGAAAGAGTTGACAATCCAGACTCCCATTCCCACAAAGAAGTGGGAGCTAGGTAGAAGCTGCCCCCTTAGATGGGGCATCTGCTTTCAAGTTCACCAGAGGCCCCACCACTCCCTAATGCCTTACTCTCAGTCTGCTTCCCTCTTTAAGGCTACCTACCTGAGCCCTGTAGATGCTAGAATTTGTAACTCCTGGGGGTTACACTGAATAATAGTCCCCAAAGATATCCAGGGTCTAATCCCTGGAATCTGTGAGCATTACCTTAATGGCAAAAGCAACTTTGCAGATGCAATTAAGTTAAGGATCTTGAGATATGGAGATTATCTTGGATTCTCCTGGTAGACCTTAAATGTAATCATAAATGTCCTTATAAGAGAGAGGCAGTGGGAGATTTGACTACAGAAGAGGAGAAGGCACAGCGATAACAGAAGTAGAGATTAGAATGATGCAGCCATAAGCCAAGGAATGCCAGCAGCCACCAGAAGCTAGAAGAGGCAAGAAATGGTTCTTCCCTGGAGCCTCCAGAAGGAAACAGCCCTGCAGATACCTTGATTTTAGCCTCATAAGGCTCATGTCAGAAGTCTGGCCTCCAGATCTATAGGAGAATAAATTGCTGTTGTTTTAGCCAATAAGTTGGTGGTAAGTTTGTTACAGCAGCGATAAGAAATGAATACACCCTGCCAACTAATGAATTCAGCAAATGCCTTGAGTGCCCAGAATACAGTTGTCGGCCCCTCCCTTAAGGAGCTTATACTCTAGTAGGAGAGGACAAAATGACAATGACAGTAGAGCATTATCTGAGCAGAGATATGGGTAAGCCTCAGCAACTCGGGGAACACACCTGAGGAACTTCTAACGGTGGCCTGGAGATTCCAGGTGGACTGTTTTCCAGTTTCATTTACAGAAGACACACACGCATCCATCTTTGTTGGGCAATGGAACTCCACCATGGCTCTGAGGAGTGCTGAGGCCAGAGGGCATGGGGGGGTGGGAGCAGGGGGACCAATTCTTGGGGGCCAGGGGATTCCTTACCTTGCATGCTGGATGAACTGGGTAGCTTTCTCGGCATACTTCTGTGCAAGGCTGCTCAGGTTCACGGGCTGCTCCACGATGTTGAGGTTTTCATACAGAGGAAGGGCCACATCATTGTAACAGTCCCTCTCAAGGTTCCTGTTTGGAAACCACAGAGGGTAGAGTATTCATTTCCACGACCTAAGTAGTTATGGAGTAGAACTAAATGCTTTAATGCAGCGATGCACACAGAAACAAAACACTGAAGAGCCTGGCCCCAAATGATTTGTCCAGTCTGCCATTTCCTCCAAGTGTAAAACCAATATAATACCTCCTTCCATTCCCTTTGAGTAGGTGTTTACGCTCCTTGGACAAGCCCAGCCACTCTGTAAAGGTCACAAAGACTTTTGTGAACTAGGGACATTATTACTCCCATTTTGCTGGGAGAAAAACTAAAGTCTAAACAAACGAAATTACTCAAGCAGAGTTGCACAGCCAGTCAGTAGCCCCATCCCTGGTTTTTTCCACTGACCCCACTGACGACGACTTCTGTCTATGGGGTGCAACTCTTGGTATTTTCCTAAGTCAACAATTGGGACTTCATGTGACACGATGTCTGACAATAGGACAGAAGGCCAGGAACAATTTTAAAATTTCAAACCATATTTGGAGAGTTTGGAGAAACTTTAGCAGTTGGAAAAGGTGAGGGTCAAACCAATTCTATCTCCTGGAAAAATCAAACTCAGCCCTTGGTCTTGCAGATTGAAATGAATCTGACACATGAATGCCCCATCAGTGTGGCTGAGGAATGACTCTGGCCGTGATCTTGGGCAAATTACTGAAGTTCTGAGAGCTTGACTTTGCTTGTCTGAAGTGTGGGGTGCCCGTGCCCCTTACACGGTATTGGGAGGACTAAACGAGATAACAAATGGTCAGTGCTTTGCACACTGCTCAGCATACTAGGAACTCAATAAAAACTCGAGCCCTCTGTCCTGGTTGCCGCAGAGAACCAGGAGAGAAGCTGAGAACAATGCAGAGAGAAGGGGGGTCACTGAAGGCCTCTCAAGTAGAGGAACTGTCCTCATGGTGCAGGGAAGGACTTGGGAAGACATGAAAACTCCCCGTCCCCCTACATGCACACATACTCAGAACGGAAGCTAAGAGACAAGGTCAGATTGGGGTAGATCATCACCAAGGACCACAATTTCCTAAAAGATGAAAAAGAGTTATCTCTGTGCTGGACATCACAGTGCTAATCTCATCATTTGTGTCAAAGTTTTCAGCTTTTTATGATCTCGTTGCAACTCCACCATCATTTACATTCTCTCTGATTCCCCCCAAAGCCAACCTTTTTTTTCTATTTGACTTAACATGGATTTATTTATTTATTTGTTCTTTTGCTGAGGAAGATTAGCCCTGAGCTAACATCTGTGCCAGTCTTCCTCTACTTTATATGTGGGTCGCTGCCACAGTGTGGCTGACGAGTGGTGTAGGTCTGCACCCAGGATCTGAACCTGCGAACCCGAGCTGCCGAAGCAGAATGCACTGAACTTAACCACTACGCCATGGGGCCGGCCCTTAACATGGATTGAAAAGGGGCTGGCCAACACATGTCATACCATGATATGGCTAGGTGTGACCACAGGTGTGACCTCCAGGCCCCACTTGGTAAGGAGGGCAGCGAGATGTTCTACAGCCTCACTTCTCACACTGCAACATGCACATGAATCATCTGAGCATCTTATTAAAACGCAGACCTCGAGGTGGCATCTGAACTTCTGCATTTCTAACAAGCGCCCAGATGATCCCCACGCTGCTGGTCCAGCAACCACACTTTGAGTAGCAAGGATGCAGAGGACATGGGCTCTGGACACAGAGAGACCCAGGTTGAAGTCTCCATCCCTACTTTACAGCTCCGTGACGACCAGTAAAATCAGAGTAAAGACCAGCCTCACACAGTGGGCGTGTAAATTGCAGGGAAGTACATACAGTGCCTAGAATGTAACAATTTCTCAATAAACGGCCATCGTTATATTAACAACTGTTATTAATGAGCCAGCTGAGACACTTCCCTAAGCGGCTCAGCCACCTGTAACCTTATAAATAACCACAGTGCACAGTCTGAACAAGCAAAGCATCTGGTTTGTGTTGCTTTGTATCCTGAATAAGGTTTGCTACCTTTTTCTGATAATAAATGTATTGCATCCTCATTACAGAATATTTGGAAAATACAATGGGAAAGAAAAAAATGACAACCCTTTAGTCCCACAACCAGAGTGAATGAACCATTGTTACCGTTCTGGCATATTCCCTTTGAGTCCCTCTCAATAGGACTATAAAGGTATAGATACAGAGGTAGTTAAGGTCACACTTCTGATGATTTGCTTCCGGCTTTTGTCACTTACTATTATATTGTGAGCGTTTTCCCATTTCATTGAATATGTTTTTAAAACATCCTGTTTAGTGCCTACACTGCATTTCAAGGCCGGAATGAGGGCTTATGTGTCAGGGCAGGGGGTGACACTTGCAAGGAGCGCTGTGGACTTTCTCTCTCTCTCCATCCCTCCTGATGTCCAGTGTCTGGGCCAGGTAAGTGGTCCAGCAGGAGAGCTAGCAGGCAGAGGAGGAGGGAGGCCCCACCTGTGTGAGACCTTGGCAGCACCAGGCTCTCCCCAGCTGAGCTAAACAGTCCAAGGAACCTGGAAAAGTCCAATAGAAGAGTTTTGTAGAACTCACCTTTGGTAAAAGTTTTCTTGCACTCTGTGCAAATGATGCATTTAAGTTTGCACTGAATGCACACTCTATCTTTTTTGCTGTCCTAACTGTCCCTTGTCAGCCTGTCTCATTTACTCCTGATGGGCCACGCTCTTAGGACTTCACCTGGCTCTGGAGCCCATAGCCAATGCCTTGGATAGGATTACCTGAGTGGTCTATCACCCCGTGGACATGCCGGACAAGGAGGGTGGTTGTAGCCGGGGGTATCCGTGCAGCCCATATCGTGACTGTATGGGATTCCAAAGTAGTAATCAAAACCTAGAAGAGAAGCAATGGTTAGCACCCCCACTTGGCTGCTGCTCTGTGAGCCTGCATTCTTACACCCAGGACAAAAATTTAATTTTCCATGATTTAATACTGCAGTGCTATGGAGTATGTAATTAAAAGAGGATTTGATTAATATCCCTTTGTAGTATGCAAAGAAAACACTTCACTGGGTTCTGGCTGTAAGACTAGATTTGCAATCTTGTGATTAGAGTTAACCCAGAAGTGGGAGGAAGTAGAGAGAATTAATGAACAACTACCATCCCCAGTGCAATTATGGACACATTCAGTAAATATTGGGTGAAAATTTACTACATGCATGACACTTTAAGGGATGAAAGAATAAATTCTGCCCTCGAGAGACTTCCCATCTGAAGCGGAGATAAGATATATAGGTTAAGCTATAAGAGATGATCTAGGAAGGGTGTGGAGGGGAAGCCATGAGGCTGATGGAGAACCAGGTGAGTGCACCAGGAGGAGGTATAAGAGGTAGGAGGGAATAGGAGTGAACCTGGAGACAGGAATCATGAAACCTCAGAGTGTCCAAGCCGCAAGGCTTTTAGAGACTGTCTGGTCCAGGGACAGCAAACGTATGCGAGGTGCTCTCTCTTCCCACTTCCTACTCTCTTCCCACTCCCATGGCAGACATGATGAATCCAAAATGGCGCCACTTCCTGCTGTGCAGTACCCAGTCTCAAGATCCCCCCTACCACAGGACTCTAGGAATATGCTCTCAAGTTGTTGACACACTGATCTAGTCCAACCCCCTCACTGTCGTGAGAAAACTGAAGACCAGGGAGGAAAAGAAAGTTCTGGAGTAATTTTTAGTTAGTGGAAAAGCCAGGTCTTCACTTCCTCCGTCTGACATTTTTTAAAAAGCACACGCGAAAGATGCCATGGAAGCCCAACTGGGAAATGGGCACAAGAGAGGAGAGGGGGAGGAAGTAGCACCACAGGGAGGCAGGAGTTGGAGAGGATGTCAGCTGACAAGGCTGCTAGTGGGAGCCAGGGGCTGAAGGCTGAGTCCAGGCCAATTGTCTGAAAGTCATTCTCCAAATGCAAAAACCTTCCCCTAGGTCTAGAACAGAGAACTGAAGCCCTTTTCCACAGAGATACAGGGCGATATTGGGGCAGTGGAGAGGAGAAGTCTGCAAAATAGTCAGAGAACCACCTTTTAGGAAAAGGTCACCCATTTGCTTATAATGGCAGGAGTGGGAGGGAAGCATACACAGAGCAGGGATGGGGAGAAGCCACGGAAGTTGAGATAACGATAAACTGCTTTTAAGAGAAAGGCCACGGATTCCCATATGAAATGGAAGAGGCAGACAGGGGAGGGAGACCAGTGGCACAAACCACAGCTTTGAACAACCATTGATAATTCGGTGAATCGGACATTCAGACAACTCATCAATCAGCCAATTGATTTTCAGAGAATTGGTTCCGGCAGCTTAATCATGGCCTATTCCCCAAGGCCAGAGAGTCAGAACTCTGAGGCAGTGAACGGCTGCAGGAAGAAGCCAAGAAGGAGCAGCTCCTGTTTGAGTTCATGGCCGGGTTCCCTGCTTCAGTGAACCCATCAGACAATTTTTACTTCTTATTACACTAGACATGTCTGGACCTCATGGGGGCCAAATGTTCCCTGAGACATGAAGAACTGGGTCAGGGAGAAAACCGATGGGCTCACGATGGGGGAGCCAGCAGGCAGACAGGCATCAAGGAAGGGGGGTGGCAGGTAAGGTGCCAGGCGAGAGGGATGTGAAGTCAGAAAGAGCCCCGGGCACCCCAATTACACCTAAGTGACCCTGTGAACGAAGATGTCCTAACTTAGGAGGGATGCCCCCAGGGACAGGGTGGCTTAAACATTCATGGAGTCCTTTTACACAGAGATCTTTCTTTTCTGTTTCCCCAGTAACAAATCCCCCAAAGGATTCTTACCACGGAAGTTGGGGTGATAAGAGCCGTGGTGCCCAAGATGCCATTTGCCTGTAGGAAAGCAAGAGAGAGACTTTCAGAGGAATCCCTGTGGGGGCTCCCAGCCCCTCTGGGCAGCTGATCACATACTCAGTCCTCCATCAGCCTTGCCCTTTACGGAGGACAAGCAAAGAGAGGCGGCAATGCCGTGTGCAAGGCGAGCCTTGCTCTCAGGGACTGAGAGGGAGTCCAGAGGGAGACAGCAAGCAAGGATGACTCAGGAACCACACAGGAAAGCTCGCAGCGAAAGGGGAAAACAAGTCTTTACTGGGAGCCCAGAGAAGCCAGCAGGCTGACCTTTCGCCCCTCAAAGAGGGTTCAGTGCCCACAGCAACCCCACATAATCCAAGGCACCCTCCACTCTGTCCTCCTGCGCTGGGTGGCCCAGGGTGCAGGTGCAGGCCCCAGACAGTCTCGGAGATGCCTGCTTCCCGCCTGGCTTCCTCATCTTCCTCTCTGGTCAACATCAGCAGCCTGCAGAGCCTGAGCAAGAGACCGCCTCCCCGCTGCAGTTCAAGTGCGGAGACCCCCACCAGGCCAGCAAATGAGGAAACTCAGACACCTGCTGCTCCTCGCTCTGTAAATGCATTTGGTTCAAGGGAATAATTGGGCGACGGGTGGCGAGAGCTCTGCCAATGCTGGAGCTCTCTGACCTGCTAATTCCGCTCTGAAGAGTCAAGACCCCAGGGAAATCACCCACAAGGCAAAGGGGCAAAGAAAAGAATGTGGTACAAAGGTCTGAACAGTGGCAGCATTAAACAACACAAAGGAGAGAAATCCACGGACAACCCCAGGAGTATGACTAAGTAAATTATTTTATGTGGCCTCAATAAAATACTTTCCAAACTCTCTTTTCAAGATGAATGCATGTAGTAGAAATGAACACTCAGTGAATACAGGTGAAGGGGATATAGTGTCTATGATTCCCTCTTGCAACTGTTCTAGAGGTTTGAAAAAAATATAATAAAAAGTTGAGGGAGGGCCGGCCCCGTGGCTTAGCGGTTAAGTGTGCAAGCTCCACTGCTGGCGGCCCGGGTTCGGATCCCGGGTGCGCACTGACGCACCACTTCTCCGGCCATGCTGAGGCCGTGTCCCACATACAGCAACTAGAAGGATGTGCAACTATGACATACAACTATCTACTGGGGCTTTGGGGGGAAAATAAATAAATAAATAAAATCTTAAAAAAAAAAAAGTTGAGGGAAATGGATTACGAGGAATGCTTGGATGAAGCATTACATGGAAATATAAAACTATATTACAATTTTAAAATTATAAAAATTATAATAAATATGTAAAATTACACTACATGCAAATATAAAATAATAGGAAAGGGAAAAAGGAGGACCAAGTGGTATGCACACAACTAGGTAGAAACACATTAACATGGACCAAGATGGGCAGCAAAGTGTGAGGGGTGTAAATGGACTTTATATTCCTGAGGCAGGCTTTTAATTTTTCCTATAAGCATGCTTATAGGAAATTCACAATCTCAACAAGTGGAGGCGTAAATATCCTCTCCCGGACACGCAATAGGTGTAACGAGTGGTGAGGGGAGAGGGGAGCAGCTGAATGGTTCATCTGTAATCAGTTGCTTCCTTGGAGTTTAAGGCATGAAGAGGGAGGGGCAGGCGAGATGAAATCCAGTTCAGGAAGAACCCGGCCCTGTGTTGCAGCAGGAAGATTTAGAGTCAGAGAGCCCAGGGACCAAACCTTAGCTGGCTGTGAGCTTTACACGAAAGTATGTAACGGGGCTAGTAAAGCACCCAGCCTACAGTGGGAGCGTCACAATAATGAATACCTCTGGGTATGAATACCTCTGGGTATGGAGAGAAAGGGATTGAAAAGGAGAGAAAGGTTGGACCTTAACTGGTACCTCCTCACACCGACTGGGGCTTGCCCTCCTGGGACAATGAACGCCACACTTCGGTTTGACCTGCTGTAAAAGTATGTCGGGATCCTTGACCCAGAGGAGGAGGCGGGGCAACATCAGAAACACCAGCCTCCCACAGGTTAACACGGGTGCTCCAGGCACCAATAACACCCCCACAGGAACCCTTGCTGGCTGCCATCCAGTTTGTCGGCACACCCTCCCTTGCCACTTCACGAATGGTGGAGGGAGGCAGGAATCTCACTGGACCCAGCTCTTGGAGAGGCAGAATAACAAGCACACACAGCTTGAGGGTGCTGCTGGGACACTGGGTTGTCTTGGCCTCTGGAGGGGAGACCAGAGGTGAAGAAAGAATAAGAGCCTGTCCAGATCCAGCCTCCACCCGCCCCAGGCTAGGCAACATTGAACAAGTCTCTTTGCCTGTCTGAAACTATTTTCTCACCTAGACAATGGGGGCAATTGTAATCTCAGAAGGCATCACCGTACCCCGATGCAAATAAACTCAGCCAAGTGCCCGGCACAAAATAAATGCAGAGTAAGAGGTGCCTGCAAAAGTTTAAAAGGAAAGGAAGCTGCTGGACTGTGGCAGACGCTACTGGTTACCCATGTCCCCACTCATCCTACTAATAGAACTTCGGTTTTGTTCAGGGGGTCAGGGACCCACGCCCAAGTTCAAGTCAATCATAACTCTGATCCCAGTTTCCCAGCCTTCCTTGCAGCAAGGGGTGGCCATGTGACCCAGCTCCACCAATAAGATTTAAGTGCATTTCTGCTGGGGGGAGGTGAAGTGTCTGAAAAAAGATTTGCTTTCCTGGTAAAAGTGAACAAATAAGGTTGGCACTGCTTCCCCTCTCTTTTTCCTTCCTTGAGCCAAATTTTAGTGAATAGTACTAAAGCTGCTATATTGTAACGGAGAAGCAATAAGCAAGAGAACAGAAGCCAACACAGTAAGGTTAGCAGAGCCGAAAGACAGAAATGATTTCTTTGAGCAGCTAAGCCAATGAAAGCAATCACTTACCTCTAAGCTTGTTATAATGGGAGGAAAATATCTCCATATATGGTTTAGTCCATCGTTAGGTCTTTTCAATTACCTATAGCTGAAAGTACTCCTAACTCATACAGCGAGAAACAAACGAAAAAGCAGACAAGAGCAGAAGAGATGGCAGCTCACTGAGGCTATGCAAACACGAAGCAGCCACCACAGTAGATGTAGTGGGAGATGGGGGTCCAGGCTGTGGGGCTCCGGGGTTACCTATCATTGCAGTGACATAGCCAGCCTGCTGCAGCACCTCGGCGAAGGTGGTCTCGTTGAGTGGAAGGCCGCCCACAGAGGTGACTGCAAAGTTGTGGGTGACTCCATGGCGGAGGCCCAGCCGCCCGGTGAGCAGGGAGGCCCGGGAGGGCGAGCAGGTGGAGGCGGCTGCGTGGAAATCCACAAACCTGCACCGAAAGGAAAGTGATCAGGATCCTTCCAACCATGGGAAGCCAAACCAAAAGAAAACCCAATTCCAACCCAGTGCCAGGGATTCCAGTGCTGGGAAAAATCTCAAAGGTCACCCAGCCTCAGGACAGGTAAGGTAAGAGGGAATGCCACTAATCTAAGGTCACACAGCTAATTCAAACTGCTTTAACCCAACACATTTAGTCAATCCTCTTTATCTGAAGATTCCATATTTCAAATTCACTTACTCACTAAAATTTATTTGTACCCCCCAAATCAATCCTTGTAGCTCTTAAGTGGTCATTCAGGGACTCGGGCAGAGCGATGAGTCGCCCGACGTGCACATTCCCAGCTGAAGTCAAACAAGGCGACCTTCTTGTTTCAACTCTCATACTGTAAGCAAGTCCTCCTTTTCAGTCTATTTAGTGCCACAGTTTTTGCATTTTTTGTTCTTTCTGTTGGTGACTTCACTGTTTAAAATGGCCCCCAAGCATAGTGCTGAAGGGCTGGCTAAGGTTCCTAAGCTCAAGGAGGCTCTGAGGTGCCTTACAGAGAAATACAGGCCTTAGATAAGCTTCATTCGGGAATGAGTTACAGGGCTGTTGGCTGTGAGTTCAATATTAATGAATCAAAAATATATATTAAAGAAAATGTCTTTTAACAGAAACACATATAAAACAAGGTTCTGTACTGGTCAGTTGACAAAAATGATGTGACCAGAGGCTCACAGGAACCTAACCCTGTATTTCCCCTAGAAGCAATGGCTCTGTATTCCCTAATTCAGTGTTCACAGTGACTTGTAGAACATAATTCCTGCCAATAACAAGAATTGACTGTGTCTATTACACATTACCGTATGTTCTGCCCTTTTTCACACACTATGGAGAAATATAAGAGGGAGTCTCATAATTTTCCTACCCTCAAGGAACATGATTAAACTTAATGTCACTAATAATGGGACTACCTGACCTTGTGTGTCTCCTGGTGGGATGCAATATGAAGTTCATAACATCAAGGCTTCTTGCTAAAAACGTTTAACCTGAATCTAATCAGACCTCTGGACCTAATTTCCAGGTTACAAGAAATATAGCCAATAGAAGAACAAATTAAATGACACCACAAGGAAATAACTTAACAAACCAGTATCCAGACATTCTACAAGACAACTGGTCTGGCTCTTCAAAAAGTCAGTATCCGAGGGGAAAATGGGATGGAGGGAGAATATTCTACATTGAAGGAGACTAAAGAGACATAACCAAATGTAATGCATGATCCTTGATTGGATCCTAGTTCAAACAAGCTAACAACACATTTGGGGGCTAACTAGGGAAATTTAATACGGACTGGATATAAGGTGATAGTAAGGGATTATTGTTCATTTTCTTGATTATGGCTATATGGAAGAAGGTTTTTATTCTTTTTTTCTTCCAGTTTTATTGAGATATAATCGACATATAACATTGTATATGTTTAAGGTGTACAATATAATGATTTGATATTTGTATGTGTTGGGAAATGATCACCACAATAAGTTTAGTTAACAAACATCCATCGCCTCACATAATTACAAATTTTTTTTTTAAGATGAGAACTTTTAAGATCTACGCTCTTAGCAACTTTCAAATACACAGTACAATATTCTTAACTATAGTCACCATGTTGAACATTATATCCCCAGAACTTATTCATCTTATAACTGGAAGTTTGTACCTTTTGACAACCTTCATCCATTTTTCCCACCCCCTCCCCTACCACCTACCATCTTTGGCAACCACAAATCTATTCTCTGTTGCTATGAGTTTGGTTTTTCAGATTCCACATATAAGTGACATCATATAGTATTTGTCTTTCTCTGTCTGACTTATTTCACTTAGCATAGTGCCCTCAAGGTCCATCCACGGTGTCACAAATGGCAAGATTTCATTCTTTTTTATGGCTGAATAATATTCCATGGTATATAGTATATACCACATTTTTTATTACATTAAGAATATATTTTTATTGAGGGGCCGGCCCAGTGGCACAAGCGGTTAAGTGCACGCGCTCTGCTGCGGCAGCCCAGGGTTTGCTGGTTCGGATCCCAGGCGCACACCGACGCACCACTTGTCAAGCCATGCCGTGGTGGCGTCCCATATAAAGTAGAGGAAGATGGGCATGGATGTTAGCCCAGGGCCAGTCTTCCCTCAGCAAAAAGAGGAGGATTGGCAGATGTTAGCTCAGGGGTGATCTTCCTCACTAAAAGAAAAAAAAAAAAGAATATATTTTTATTGTATTAAGAATGTATTTTAGGGCCAGCCCCGTGGCTTAGCGGTTAAGTGCGCACACTCCGCTGCTGGTGGCCCCGGTTCGGATCCCGGGCGCGCACCGACGCACCGCTTCTCCGGCCATGCTGGGGCCGCATCCCACATACAGCAACTAGAAGGATGTGCAGCTATGACATACAACTATCTACTGGGGCTTTGGGGGAAAATAAAGAAAGAAAGAAAACGTTTAAAAAAAAAAAGAATGTATTTTATTACATTAAGAATATTTTCATTCTTAAGAGATGCATACTGTAGTATTTATAATAAAAGATCATGATGTCTGCACCCTTCAAATGATTCAGAAAAAAAAACATTTCTAGATAGAGCAAATATAAAAATGACAAAATGTTAATGGTTGAATATACCAGTATTTATTTGACTAGTTTTTTCATTTTCCTTTATGGTTGAGATTTCTAATATTAAAAAGATTAAGAAGGATGTCGGTCTAGAGTCTAGAATGAGCAGGGTAGTGACAGGGTGGGTGGCCAGGGGCCATGCTGGAGGGGAGGTGGGGTGGCTTAACATAGAGCAAGGCATCTCAAAACCGTATGTGTCCAGGCTGCCCGGGCGCCCGGCGGGCAACCTCAGCCGCCACCCTGGGCAGAGGGAAACCCGAGGCGGGAGGATAAGGGACTGGCCCACAGCCACAGAGTTAGCCAGGGAGAATGGTCACCATGCCTCTACTTTCCCCATATTATCTGTCCTCCCACAGCAGCCGGGGGGCTCTAAAGTGTTCCTCTGACCACTGCTTAACACCCTAAAATGATTGCCCTGAGCACTCTGAAACCACGCTCCCCCACAGCCCACCTTTTGGGCCTCTCCTTCCCTCCTTCCATCCAGCCTCGGGCACTCGGGTCCTCTTTCAGTTCTGCACCCATGCCAAGTTCCTTCCCAACTAGGCCTCCACGCTGGTCAGCCCTCTGCTTGGCAAGCTCCCCCGGATATTTACATGGGCCTTCCTCATCCCTCAGGTCCCCCCCGAGGGAGGCCCCCTCCGTCCTCCTCTAATCAGGCACCCTGGGTACGTACTTGGTAGCATGGATCCCAACCTGGAATTACCTGATTTATTTTTGTGTTCCTTCGTTCCGGGTCTTCCTCCCTCCACTAGAACGCAAGCTCTGTGAGAGGAAGGCTGGCCTGCGCTGTTCACTACTGATCTCCAGCTCCTAAAACAGGGCTCTATAAATAGAGTGTGGAGCAGAGGGGAGGGGACATGGAGGGGGAGGGGAGGGGGAAGAGGAGTCTTTCCTCCCAGCCACTTCATTTGAAAACGTAACCAAACCCCAAAATAACCAGTACTGGGAAGCGTGAGGAAGGAGGGATCGGGAGCAGCGGTTTCCTTGAGCACATTCACCAAAAGCGGCCTCTTTTCAATGGTTTTAAAGATAACATGCTAACGTGGAAGTTGCAAGTCTCATGGTGTGGAGTGTCATGAAGAGATGTGACATCAGGGATCCAGTGTGAAAGAAAGGGGAGAAGGTTGCAGAGGGCAGTGTGCATTTAAACACTCCCTCGCCACCACTGCAGAGCCCGCCACCATCACATCCCAGGCTGGTCGCCACCTACTAGGTTACAGCCTCAGGTCTCAGCCATAACCCCAGACCAGGACAGCGGCGGCTCCCAGAGCCCACTGACAGCAGCTCTGAACTGGGCCTGGCCAGGGCAGTGCTTGTTCAAGGGCTGAGACCAGTCGGGGGACACGTCCTTGTTGTCTGTGCCCTCACAGAGGCCAGCCCGGAACAGGAAATTGGGGAAACGCATGCAAATCCGTTTCTCTGTGCAAGCAACTCTGGGCAGAGGGGGATGAAACACGATGTTTGAAAGGGCGTCCAGCTGCACGTCACCTATGCAGCCTCTCTCTGGCCACCAGAACCGCCTGCAAACTAAAGTCCTAGGAGTCTCTAATGCTCTCACACCCCTTGGAGACAGCGAACAGGGCCCAGAGCCCCTGCCCTTCACCATGATCTTGGGGATGGCCCTGGAGGGCAATGAGGTCTGCAAAGCGACACAGTGGATTCCTCTTTTTTCTTATTTCTTTCCTTTTTTTTTTTTTAAGATTAGACTCAATCCTAGAGATCATCAGGAAAAACTGTTTTAAAATCTTACAGACTAATTACCATATGATCCAGCAACTTTGGAATGCCTGGTCTGGGAGATCAGGAGCCCGCACTCAACAGCCTTGAGCTGTCTTGAGCAAGCATTGCCATGACTGCAGGAATTCACGCTTCTGGAAAGAAGAGTCTCCACTGAGCTTCCTCATCTCCAGGTTCCTCATCTCCATCGGCCCACGCCAGCTGGCTCCCGAGCCTCCACTCCACAGAACCCGCCCATTCAGGGTGGTGGTCACTCAGAGAGCTCTCTCCTTTCAGAAATCTTCCTTTGCCCTCCAGGAGACCTGTCTTCATCCTCCTTCTGCCCCCTGAAGGCTCCTTTTCTACCTCCATTGTGGGCTCAGTCTTCCTTTGTCCACCTCTAAGATATCGGAGGTCCCCGGGACCCCCTCCCCAGTCCACACACCCTCCCAGTCCTCACACACCCTCTGGGAAGTCGCAAACAGTCCCTCCCCCTCCACCCATGTCTGAAAGCTAACAATTCCCAATTCCAGATTCCTGGCTCAGACTCCCCACCGAGCTCCACACTTTCACGCCTCAGCCCTCCTGGGCATCCCCACCTAGCACCTTCACGAAGAATCCAGGGCTGAGCTCATTATCTCACCTCCCAAACTCGCTCCCATCAGCCACCTCGGTGAGCAGCACCACCAGCGCCCCACCATTCCAGCAGAGAACCCCAAGGCCTGCCTGGATTCTTCACTCCTCCCGTCAAACTGGTCACCACGTTCTATCGCTTCTGCCTCCTAAACAGCTCCCAGATCTGTCCCCACTCTCTGCCGCCCATTGTCACTGCCTCAATAGAGGCCCTGAGGAGTGAGAGCCCACATTACTACAAGAGGTTGGTCTTCCTGCCACCCCACCCCATCCTCCATGCTAATGCAAAGGCCTTTCTACAATGCAAATCTGATCACGCTGATCCCTTATTGAAAAACATGATCTCTCTCTGCCTGCTTCTCTGGGCTCATCTGCCTCCCTACCTCTCCTCACCCCATGCTCCCAACACACCATATCACTCCCACAGCACTGTGCCTTTGCACATGCTGTTCCCACCACTGGGAACCTCCTACTGTCCTACCTTATCTTGATTGACAAGCCCCAGCTGTCTCAAGACTTAGCTCAAATGTTCAGATGTTACCCGCTCTATGTCATCTTCCCTGTCTCTCCCTCCTCCAACGTATCTGCACCCCCACACACACCAATGCCTACACAGAATCAGGGCCCCCTCTTCTCTATGTAATTACATAGGCTTTGGCATATTCTTTACAACACGGAACTATAATTCTTTGTGTTCATGTTCAGGGCAGCTTAAAGATGGCCATAATTTCCATGACGTGCCTCCCATTGAGAGGTGGGGTCTGAGTCCCCTCCCCTTGACTCTGCGACTGCTTTGATCACTAGAATAATGTGGAAGTGACACCGTGCCAGTTTCTGGGCTCAGGCCTTACAAGACTGGCAGCTTCCAGCTCCTCGCTTGAACTACTCTGTGAGCTGCCGTACAAGAAGTCAGACGACCCCAAGATCGTCATGCAGGAGAGCCTCCTGTAGGTGCTCCAGCCAATGACCCCACCTGAGGCCCTCCGCATCCCGATGCCAGCCATGGGAGTGAGGCCACTGCGGACCTCCCAGCCCACCCGTCTGCTTGCTGAATTCCATGGAGTGACCCTAGTCAACAGGACGTGGAAAGGAAGAATTGCCCAAGCAAGAAATGCCTGAATTCCTGACCCACAAAACCGTGAGACATAATAAAATGGTTGTTCTTTTAGCTACTAACCTTGGGGGAGTTTGTTACTCAGCAATACACAACCAGAGCAACATCTGTCCCTCTCACTAGGCAACATCTGGTTCCCCATTAAGTCCTCTGACCAGCACAGAACGGGCGCCACCCAGTGTGTGCTGCGTGGGTGCCGCCACCGTCCTGCTTGCTTTTGCACAACATTAACAAGTCTTGCTCAAGAGACCTGGGCCTTGGTCCCAGAAGATGGGTTAATTCCCTGACACCATTTTCCAAGGTGACAAATGGTAAAGGAGGGACATCATCAGGGAGCAGTGACATCACACTGGGAGATCCCAGTGCTGCCGACCTGGACACGCTGGCCTGGCTCTGAAGCCACACTCTTAAAAGCAGGCTGTGCGATGCCTCCATCTGACAGAAGGAGGGCAGGAAGGTGAGTGCTCCAGCACGCACTGTTGGGTTCACAGCTGCTGGGGGAGGCCTCGCTCCTGGCCTCAGGGGGCTCTGGGACTCCCAGCTCTGGCTTAAACCCCTGCTAGCACTTCGTCCTGACCCTCAGTCCCCGGGGCTGGAAGAAGCACTGGCATCCTTCCTTCTCTCAATCGCTGGGTGCCTGGGGCACTTTCCCAGGCACAGGCTTCCCTCAAAGCATCGCCACCTGCCAGACATACTGGGGCAGTAGGGTGTCAAACTCATGGGGGGACATCCGAAGCCCTGGGTGCTGCAAGGAGCTGGCAGATGCTACCCTAAGAATTCCAAACCAAGTCCCACCTCGGTGCGCACACTTTTGCTTCCAAGACAAACATTCATTTCTACTCAGTCTTGTCTGTTCTCTTCCTCCTGAGACTGAAGCACAAGGACCCTCTTAGCTCACACTCCTAAATTTCCTTAAAATAATTCTTATTACTGTCACAGCTAATGCTTATAAAGCATTTCTATAATCCAGGATCTTCTCCAAGCACTTTACATACATGAAGTCATGAGCATCTATTGCCCCCGGATTCATTCTGGTTTGAATTTGTAGTTCTGTATGGGCTGACCCAAGCTTGTTGGCGTCATCTCTTTATCCACCACAGCAGGAACAGCTGCACAATTTGCAGGGCCCAGGGCAAAATGAAAATGCAGAGGTCCTTGTTCAAAAATTACCAAGCATTTCAAGATGGCGACAGCAGAGCATGAAACCACCATTCACACCATGGCTTGGAGTTGAGCAGTGCACAATCTGCCCACCTGTATGTGGCAGCCCTGTTCCCCATTTATAATTCCTGCTCCCAATTCCTCCTCCTCCCATTTTCCATGGGGCAGCCAAAGTGATCTTAAAAACTGTTTATCAGCTAATATTAATTCCCGGCTGGAAACTCTCTAATGCGTTCTCATTATTATCCAAATAAATCCAAAGTTATTATCATGGTCTACAGGCCTCCCATCAGAGCTTCCCAGCCCGGGACCTGGAGCACACAGAGAGGGCCAAATGGGGCATAGGTTTTCTGAAATGGGGTTCCCCGTAGCCAGAGGGGGCCCTGGGCAATTGGAGGCTCCAGCGCTGTCTTACACCAGCTCTGTCTGTGCCCTGCACAATTCCAGGGAAAGCTATCCCCCCAGAGCACAATATGGAGAGAGCCCTTGGGGCAGGGCATCAGGCGTCCTGGTTGGAGCCCCAAGCTGCCCACCTCCAGCCACCAGCAGTCTCAGCGGAGTTTCTTGGAAAGGGGCACAAATATCATTAGTTTCCATGTGGGACATCACACGGCAAAGGTGGGAACTCACCACCCCAGGTGATCTGGACCCCGTCTGACATCTTCTCCCCCAGCTTTCCCCCAGCTCTTCCCTCCAGCCACACTGTCCAGAGTTGTTCTTCCTAGAACACCCCAAGCTCGTTCCTTCCTCGGGCCCTTTTTTATGTCCCCTCTGGCTGGAACGCTCTGTTCTGGTCTCCACATGGCTGGCCCTTTCTGTCATCTCAGCTCTCATTTCACTTCCCCAGGAAGGCCTTTCCTGATCCAACCACTCTCCGTCTGGCACATCACTGTTCTGTTTTTTCCTTAGCCCTTATCATCTCTGACCTCATCTTGGTCACGGATTTGTCTCCTTGCTTGCTGTTCAGCTCCCTTATCTAGCATAGAGTTCCAAGAGAGCATGGGTGTGTCTGCCTACTCCCACCACTGCCCCTGGGATCTGGTTCCAGACCTCCAGAAGGCTGTTTCTCCACTGTCGGCAGCTGGGGTCCTGCACTCTACTGGTGAGACTACTGTTCTTCCCATCTGGTGGGACAGCTGTAGCTTGCACCGATGCTGGCTTGTTCAACCAGATTCTCTGTGGGCACCAAGACTCCATCTCTCCAGCACCTGGTTATATAGACATTGAGACACCATTGGACATTCCTCCCTCACTCATCTTTCTGCCTCCCAACAGATACACACACACATCAGCTGCCAACTCAAACCCTTCACCTGTGGGCTGCTGGGTTTAGTGCAACCAACCACAGCAGAGCTGCCAGGGGAGCCACAGGGAAGAAGCCACAGCCCTTTCCATCAGGAAGCTTACACTTTAGCAGAAGTGTCAAGACGTATGTGGAAAATAAGACAAAATAAGGTGGACCCCATCAGAGAAATATAAAGATAGTGCTTTGGGAGGCAGAGTGGTAGGAAGGGTCAAAGAGTGAACAAACCAGCCTCGGTTCAAATGAGGCCCCAACCCGCTCTAGTGTGAGACTAGGCGGGTAACTTAATCTGAGTCTCAGTATCTTCATCTGCAAAATGGGCAAAACCATATCTACCTCCCCAGGTGATCTGAGGATCCAATGGTATGACGTACATAAAGCACTTCGCAGAGCTCCAGGTACAGAGCAGGGTTTTTTTAATTCATGGTAGTCAATGAGATTACTATCATCACTAGCTAAATGGGAGAAAGAGAACATTCCAGGTATGATGGGGGGCAGTGAACAGGGCATGAATGGATGGAATTCCAGAGGTGAATGGCACTTGGCTGCTGTTGGTACTATGCAAGCATCATATTCATTGCTATAAATATGTCATAGGTCACCTTGGCCTCAACTTGCATCTTCCCTCCAAGAGCCTGTGTCTACCCCTGTCCCGGTCAACCTGGCTAGAAGCTGAGGCACCACCTTTGAGTCTCTCTACCACTCCCTGCCTCTTTCAGCTCCTCCCATTCCAAATGATACCACCCAGCATCAATATGGCTGTTGTCCCTCACCTGAATCACTTCAGCAACCTTCCGAGATGCCAGGCTCACACTCTGCAGCCCATGCTAGCACAGTGATGGGTCATACCATCCCTTGACCCCAGGGCTTCGGTGACTTCCTTCTGCTTGGTCATCTAACCTGCCATGCTCTGGCTCAACCTTCACCGGCAGCCTTCTTAGCCATTGCTGCCTATTATGGGTTGAACTGTGTCCCCCAAAAAGATATGTTGAAGTCCTAACCCCATACTTCGGAATGTGACCTTATTTAGAAATAGTCATTTCAGATGTAATCAGCTAAGATGAGGTCGTACTGGAGTAGGGCGGGACCTTAACCCAATATGACTGGTGTCCTTATAAGAAGATGGGAGAGACACAGCGAAGAGAACACCATTATGAAGACACAGAGACACACAGACGAAAGACAGCCATGTGATGAAGGAGGCAAGGATTGGATTATGCAGCCACGAGCTAAGGAATGCCTGGGGCTACCAGAAACTGGAAAAGGCAAGAAGGAACTTCCCCTAGAGCTTCAGAGGGAGTGTAGCTCTGCCAACACCTTGATTTTTAACTTCTAGCCTCCAGAACCATGAGAGAATAAATTTCTGCTGTTGTAAGCCACTCAGTTTGTAGTACTTAGTTACCGCAGCTCCAGGAAACTAATACACCACCCTACATATACCCAGAGCTCAGCCCAAAAGGACTCTTATTCCTGGAACATCTCGCATCCCTCCCTCCCTCGCATCCCACACACAACTCTCCACTCAACACCTCGACTCCACTGTATCTCAGCCCAGAGCGCTCTACCCCTCTTCCTGCCCTTCCAAATTCCTACCTATCCTTCAAAACCTACCATTAGCACAAAGTCTATCCCGCAGGACAATGAGTCTGGACTTTGACTTCTGGAGCGTGTGAAACTTCCTTGTAGCCTTTTCATATCTGAATGTAGACATTTAGCTAACAACATCTGAGCACTTACCAGAGCGGTCATCAGTTGTGTTTTTCTGTGGTGCAACCAGCCCTTCTGCACCCATCTCTTCCACATGACTCTTGTGGGGCTGCTGATGCCCGTTCCCTGCCCCACACCCACCCACTCCAACGTGGGCCCAAGACTCTAGTGTCGGCTAATCAGAGTAGCACAACCTCCTAACCTCCATGACAGGCCCACGACCCATGCATGACCCAGGCAGGGCTACTCAGAATTCAAACCTGGAGTTTTCTGAACCAGAAAGTGAGGAATAGCTCTCTCTTTCCCCTTGAATCTCAAGCTATAAGGATGCACCCCCAGAAGGGCAGGGGCCACATCTCCCATCATCTGGAGGAGCCTGAAAGAATGGGCCAGCTGGCTCAGAAGACCAGACAGAAGACTGAGTCTCTCCAGAGCTTAGTTCATGGGCCAAAGCTGTGCCCCTTTCGTGCTTAGGCTGCTTGAGTTGGGTTTCTGCACCTACAACCAAAGAATCCTGGCTATCACAGTGTGGGTAAAACAGGACGCGGCCCAGAATACAACAGTGAACAAGACATATCCCTGCCCTCAAGTCGCTCATGGTTCAGTAAGGGAGGTGGATAATTCCAGTACATGGGAGAGCTCCAAGAACAGCAAGCCAAGGGGTTCTGAAAGTACACAAAGTGTGCACACCTATACGATGGGGAAGCAAGTGCTTCTCCAAAGCAGTTACATGTAAGCTGACACCTAAAGTATAAATAGGCATCAACTTTATGTTAGTCTTATAATAATAAAAATAGCTACCACTTGGCCTGGCCCGATGGTGCTCCGCTTTGGTGGCCCCAGGTTCACAGGTTCAGATCCCAGGTGCGCACTGATGCACCACTTGTCAAGCCATGCTGTGGCGGCGTCCCATATAAAAAGCAGAGGAAGATGGGCACGGATGTTAGCCCAGGGCCCATCTTCCTCGGCAAAAAGAGGAGGATTGGCCTCAGATGTTAGCTCAGGGCTGATCTTCCTCACACACAAAAAACATAGCTACCACTTACCAAGTGGCTACCACCCTAATCATATTACATATATTATTTCAAATCATCAGAATTCCCATTTTAGGAATAAGGAAAGTGAGGCAGAGAGAGGTTAAGTAGTTTTCCTAAGACCATGTAGTTGGTATGAGCACAGATGTATCTTAGTCTGTGGAATCACTGTGCTGTAATGAGACTGTAAACCCCTACACTCAGGAAATGATAGAGCTCGAACTTGAACCCAGGCCTGTAAAGCAAAACCCCATGTTCTTTCCACTTCCCTTTCCATTTGAGAGAAGGATCTCTGGAGCCAGGCCAATCACACAGGGAATTACCTTAACTAGGTCACTGGTCTGGGGCTGGGGAGGTCCTGAGACTCACTGTTGATGGTGCCCACCCCAAGAGCCTGACTCACATCCACACAAACCATGTGAGCCTGAGAGAGACACCAGGATGCCTGCCTCCCAAGTGACTTCCAAGGACAGGCACAGGAATCAGAGTGTCAGCATGGTCAACATGTTTTCTTCCTGCACATGAATTACAGGGGAAACCAGAATCTCAAGTTTGCCTTGGTGAGTGTGGAGTGAATTAATGCTAAGAGAATTCAAATAGATCATAGAAAAAGTCCGTTAGGGGCCGGCCCAGTGGCATAGTGGTTAAGTTCGTGCGCTCCACTTCAGCAGCCTGGGGTTCACAGGTTCGAATCTCGGGCATGGATCTATGCACCACTTATCAAGCCATGCTGTGGCGGCAAAATAGAGGAAGATGGGCACGGAAGTCAGCTCAGGGCCAATCCTCCTCACATACACACAAAAAAAAAAGTCCTTCAGTTTGCTGTGATTCGGTGACTTCTGCCCACTGTGGATTGAGCTTTGTCAGTGGTCTGGGATGCTCCAAGGCTGCTGACCACCATTTCTTCTTCCCTGGTACTGCGCACTGAACATTTGTGTCCTCCCAAAAATACACATGTTGAAGCCCCAACTCCTAACGTGATGGTACTTGGAGGTGGGGCCTTTGGGAGGTAATTATGTTTAGATGAGGCCATGAGGGTGGAGCCCTATAGGGTGCATATAAGAAGAGGAGGAGACCAGCGGTCTCTCTCCACTCTCCATGTGAGGACACAGTGAGAAGGCGGCCATCTGCCAGCCAGGAAGAGGATCCTCAGCAGAACCTGACCATGCTCGCAACGTGATCTTGGACTTCTAGCCTCCAGAACTATGAAAAACAAATTTCTATTGTTTAAGCCACCAACTCTGTTATATTTGTTATAGCAGCCCGAGCTGACTAACACACCTGGACGGTGCCAAATATATATTGCCCGAATGCTCTCCGTGCTTGCCTGTTTCTAACAACTGCCCTGAATGTGGTCTCTCCTTGAACATGTTAACATCATCATCTTGGGAACAGCTCTAGCACATTTCTACAGCAAGACATAGCTTCGAGTTCCTTCCCAGACTGTAGGTTCTATAAGCATGGGGCTCAGAGATGCAACTCCAGCCCCAACCAGCCCCACACAGGGTGACTTGGTGGGATGGAGCTGCTCTGGTGAGCGAACAAACAAAGCTTAAAGAGAGAGGCCCAGGTCATTTGATTGGAAAAAACATGTTAGTCCGTTTTTTACATAATCACTTAAGCTGATGCTTCCAGGGCTCAATTCCTTCCCCGCAGTGTGTTAAAGTTCATGGCTTAACTCTCAGAAACAATCTCGTCTCCTTGATTTCCAAGTCTTTGGAGAGCCCTGACTGTACCCCCTCCCCCCAAAAAACCAACAACCCCCCACGCAGCCCGCTGAACTGACCTGCACGTCCCCTTCTCCCCTCTCCCGGCATCTACCTCCCTTTGGCAGGGACTAATTAATAAGCAATAAAATGGTCTTGCTATTTGGAAAGCTTCTTTTGTTTTTCCCCAAATCTATCTGGGCAGGCTCAGGCCAGTTCATCAACAGGGGTCCTAATTAAAGTCTGAAAATACATTGAGCAAAGCTGGAAATACAGATCCAGACATTACAACCGCCTGTTAACAGGAAAGTCAGCGCAAATTAAGACACAGCCAGACAGAAACCAAAGCAACTTGCCATTGCATAAATTACATGTATTAGGATCAGGGAACGTTAGCCCTGGAAGCGCTGCCACGAAAGCCCTGGAGAGACATAACATGGCAGAGTTAAGCATGTCCAACCTTCATTTATAAGGAATTTTAAATAGATGATGAGGCCTTCTGTGGCAACACTCTAAATTGCTATGTGACTGGAATAAAAACTATCTTTGCTCCATTCATAATTTAAAGGCTTGGAAGAGGAAACAGCTTCTAAAAATCATTTGCTGTTGCCTCTGTGCATAGAGAGACAGGGGTGGGAGGTGAGAACTGGAAAAACGCTGAAGTAGGACTTAGACAAACCAGCTCAGCTCGGCCTCCGTGTTGCCTTCTGTTCAATGGGAAGAAAGCTGGGTCATCCCTCAGAAGGTTAAGTGAGATCATTGAGATAATGGATATGCAGGCCCTTTGTAAACGACAAGTAAATATGGCAGCAAATAGTGAACTTGACATGTTTTGTTTACTCATTCATTCATTCATCCATGTATCCATCCACTCATACTCTTGTTCTTTTCAAAAAAGGATTCCTGGCACCTGAGCTTGGTATGATCCTCAGCAATTTTCCCCTTTCCTTTTCACATTCTCGTTGTGGATATGTGCACATTCACACTCAAGGAAGGACACACAGGAGGTACTTGACAACAGGACACACACACGGGCATCTCGGTGCCTCCTGGACCAGATACTTCTCCCATTGCCACAGCCCTGACCAAGCCATCCTGGAGTTCCCGCAATACGCTCTCTGCCCTCCCAGCCACCAGTGTGGGCCAGCCCTAGTAAGCTGGAACAATCCATCTCAAATGCAGGTCGATGACTTCTGTCCTCAGGGCCCCCACTGCCTTCAGGATCAAGTCCAAACACTTGAGTATGCGCATGACGCCCTTCACCAACTGCTCCCTCCATCGGTCCGGCCTCATACCCCTTATCCCAGCCATACTCAATCACAGAATCCAAGCCAGCCCCCGGAAAGCGAGGGCTTGTCATTGTTTGGCTCACTTTGGAGATACTCCCAGCACCTAGGACAGTGCCTAGGGGAGCCTCTGTGAATATTTATTGAGTGAACGGGCACCTTTCAGCTCTGGGTCTTTGCTCATGCATTTCCCTCTGCCTACAACACTCTTTCCTCCCCTTCATCTGGCTAATTTATACTCATCTTTAAGGTCTCGGCACCCTGGTCCTAACAGATAAGCTTTATGGAATATCTCTGGGCTTCCCTCTGGAGAAACGGCCTTTCCCTTCCTGTGGTCCCACAGCGCTGTCTCTAACTCTTACTTCTCGCTCTGAGCTTTATCACCCAAAAGGTGAGAAGCCCAGCGCAGACCTTTCTCATTCTTGACTGCAACCAACCAACTGACCTTGTATAAGTAATGTGCTAATTCCACCCCCTAGGGTGTCAATTCACTTACATCCAACTCAGGTTATAAAAGCCCCAGGGGGGAAGATGTGTCAGGAGTTCCTGCTCTTAGAGCACACTCCCTTCTGCATTCTCTAGTCTGGTTTTCCTGTCTTTATTCATCACCAGCTGTCAGTCTCTTAAGGGCAGTGCTGGCTGGGGTCTCCCAGCATTTGTCTCGTGACCCACACTCAGTCAAGATTCGTTGTTGAATGACTGTAGTTGGGCTATTTTGAACCTGCAGTTGTGACGCAGGCTGGCACCAAGGCCTCACCGGTTAATATTTCAGTTCCTTTTCTCTAAGATTGCCTGACATGTAGATCACTGTGTTCCTGCACATCCCCATCTATTAAACAGAGCCACGAGGATAAAACCCGCAGAATCTTTGTTTTTAAGCTTCACCTTGCCCCAGTTGGTAGATGGGCATTACATGATTTTTATGTCTATCTGACCTACTTAGCAAAGGACAGAGATGTAAAACTGCCTGTCCCATGATGCCGAGAGCTTACAGAAGAAGATAGGATGGGATAGTCCAAGGCAAACCTCTCAGAGTTAATGGTGAAGATCATGGGACAAGACGATTTCTCCCTGACGAAGGTCCTCAACTCTGAATCTGAATTACTGTGGGGAGGGGCATAGAGCTGGAAGGGGGTTACATGGTGGGAGAAGAGTCTTTCTCTTGCTAATGTAAGTCTCCTTCGGAAAGTTCTTTCTGCCCTAGTTCTCACCGTGTCCACCAGACCTCACGACCTCATTACAGCCCCCTGCAGATTTGAGGGCCAGCCTGGTTCTCATCTTCCTTCGGGTTACTGTAAAATCCCAAAGGCGGCAGGAGGGCTGAGCAAGTCCTGAGATCCAGTAACAGGGTGGATGAATTTCCACAAAAAACCAATTCTGAAAACAGAAATCACAGTAGATGTTTGACTGAATTGACAGCTCAATTTATTCCTTCCCAAAGCCCTTTTTAGAGACAGCCTCAAGCTTCGGGGAGCCTCTGACCTTCCAGGGTGAATATCCATCTTGGATTCCTAGCTAAGCCACTGCCTATAACTCTCAGCAGCAGCACTGACTTGACTCAAAAGTAAATTGGGGGCAGGGAAGGGGTGAAGCAGAGAGGAAGAGAAATCAAGGCGCAAAGTTAACATATTGCAAGTCAATTTACATAAGTAAATGTATTTACAATATACTGTCAACTTCGTTTCTGAGCCAGCCTGGCAGACAATTTAAGCGAGTGGGTAGTGTCTGGGTTTTGCTGGCTGGGACCACTTCTCTCTCACTCTCACTAGTCATTCTCCTCTCCCCCCAAAACACCGGGTCGTGACCACTCAGAGGCTCAAACCCCAGTTTGGACATCCTTAGCCATTGCTTGAATCCAATCACTTAGCCAGGAGACTTATGCACGTTACTTCTCAACCCAAAAGTTTCAATAAATACATTGCTTGTTTATTACAGGTGAAACCAGCGTTGGCCTTCCCTGGATGTGCCGCAGACAAACTGAACTAGTGCTGCCTTATCAAGGTTATTCACTGGCTTCTCACAGTGATTCAAACATTTTTCAGACTGCTGGAAATGCTGGAAGAGATGCCAATGAAATGCACTTGTTCTTTTCTCTTTTCTGAACTCTGAGCAATTCATTCTTCTATCCTGTATTGTAATACAAGTTTTCTCATTGCTTGAGAAATTTAAGTTTTATTTGATTACTAAGTCCCTGGCATTTTCACTTAAATTCCAACATTTCGACTTTCTTCTGGTCATCAAATCATTTTTAAACTTTCAAATATTCAACAGCACTGCCCCGATCAGTTTTGCACAAGACACTGGCGAAATGACAGCCCATGAGGTCAAGAGCAAAACACATTGGCCGAGAATCTACTGACAGGTGCAAGGGGCCTGGCCGCCCTGCGCTGCACACATGGGCAGTCACTGAACCCTAGGGGGCCCCGAACGACGACGCACTCTGATAAGGAGACGTTTGCTGCTTTGTGGTAGCTTTCGTTATTTTCACAAATAAATTGTCATTATTTTTAACGTGGCGAATCTGCAAACTGGATAACCTGCCCCCACATGTTAGAGAGCTGATTAAAACAGCAAAATCACTTCATTTCTCTCTGGGTCTCAGTTTACCCCTGTGTGGTATGTGGCATGGATGCTCTTGGACCTGAGCTACTGTAAATGAGCTCAAGACCGTGGGGTTTCAGGTCACAACCGCTAGTTTATCTCCATGGAAATGGAGTTTAAGAAGTCTGAAAAGGCACATCAAAATCAAGGCACCGAGAATTCTGCTTTTCTTCCCTCAAACATTCCTTTTTTCCTGCAACAATGATAACATCACAATTATGTTGTGAATGGTGCCCTTTCTGTTCACAAAGTGGCAAATTGCATCTACCATAGGCAGGTTAAAAAGAAAACACTACCGGTGTGGGCCGGCAGGGAAGTAAAAGGGAAATGATAAACAGACATTTAAAAGTTGCCCTGGGGACTTAGTCTAGGAATGAGCAGAATCAAGGCAAGTTCCACGGCCCAGCTTGGGGAAGGATGAGGGTCGGGGCACAGACAGAGTGAGGTGCTGCTGGAACATAAGCTGCATAAATAGGCGTGGCCCCCTAGCCAGGGGAGGGGGACATGGTGGGGAGCAGGGGAGCAGAGCCAATGTTACAGGGGATAATAAGAACTATACCCACCAAGCACCAATATGTGCCAGGGACTCTTCCACAGCCTTACATGACTTAACTCATTTCCACCTCAAAATGACACTGTGGTATAGATGCTGTCATTGTCTCATTTTAGAGATGAACAAACTGAGGCCCAGTGAGGTTTAGTAATGAGCCCAGTATTCCAGTGCTAGGAAGTGACAGACCCAGGCAGCCTGGTCCCAGATCCCACGCTGTGGTTAACCCATCTATGCACATCCAGAAGGTTAGACCCAGGAGTCCAAATACATGAAGAAATATTTTTTGAGCACCTGCCACGTGCCAGGCATTGTTTCAAGCACTGGAGGCATGAACAACATAGATAAGGTTGCTCCTCGAAGGAGCTGACATTCCAGCATGACAGACAGGCAATAAAGAAGTAAACATAGATCATTTCAACAGTGATGCAGGTCATGGAAATAAAGCAGGAGAAAGAGTAAGAGACACGCATGGTGAAGGGAGGCAATGTTGGAGAGAGTGGTCAGGAAAGGCCTCTTCAAGGATGCGAGTCTGAGCAGAGACCAGAAGGATGAGACGGACTGGCCGCTCGAATCCTGAGGGGAGAGCTTCTTCCCAGGAAGAGGGAACAGTCAATGCAAAGGCCCTGAGGCAAGCAAGAGTGTTCGAGGACAGAAATAAGCTCAATGTTGGGGGCGTAGCAAGGGGCTTGGAGATGAGGAGTGGGCAGGGTGAGATCGCAGGTGCCTGCAACCTCAGCAACCACACATCCCAGGCTGGTTGAGCCTGCGTCCAACAGCGGCACCAACCTTTCCGACGATTAGCATCCCATTGCTCAGGGTGCCTCTCGTCCCTGGACAGCACAGAAATCCTCTGTCAGCCCCAAAGGGGGGAAAAATGTTGAGATTCCAACCTCCTCCTCTTCAACAGCCCCCATGGCAAAGCCGGCCCAGGCCTTACAGGATACTCTTCGTTAATTCCCCTCTTCCTCCCAGCCCTTCAAGATAAGGCTCTAGAAGGAGGGAATGTTGAACCGGCCACTTACCAACTCTGGGTGAGTTACTTGACCTTGGTTTCCTCATCAGTGAAAGAAGAGAAATGTTGGTTGGTAACCAGAAGCACATGGGGCAATGCCGAGAGCCGGGCCCCTTGCAGGCACTCGGTACGGGTCAGCTCTTGGGGCAGCTGTTGTGTCTGATTCAGATACACGTGCTGGCCCAGGGGGCACGGTCCACATAGAGATTAACAGGGACCTGTCCCTGGAAACCCACTCCTCCTTCTAGGATTTCTCATTTAGACCTTTCATCATGCAGAGTAGCCAATTCGCACTGACAATTCAAATGGATATTATTTCTAATAACAATAACAAAAATAACCAGAGCTAACATCTATCTGTTTCTACTGTGTGCCAGGCTCAGTGCTAACTGCTTACATGGACTGTTTAATTCAACCCTCACAACATCCTATGACGTGAGAGGATAAATCCATGTTGCTTTAAGTCCCTCAGTTTGTAGTAATTCATTGTGGCAGCCCTAGGAAACTAATAAAAAAGGAGACAATAGAAAAGATACTTCTCCAGTCACCCTTAGACCCTGTGTGGCAATAACAGTTCTCATCTGAAAGTCATGGTTCCCCACTGGCCGCGAGTAGGCAGGAGGTAGTCAGCGATGAATCAATCAATCCGTGGCTCACAGGAAGCTCGCTTTCCTGTCAACAAAGCACGAAGTGAAAAGCCGTCGACCTCGGGCCAGAGGGCCGTCCACCTGGCCCCTGTCACGAGACTCAGATGGAAAGAATATTTTCATAAAGAGGAGAAAAAAATAGGAGAGCCCAGCAAACTGTGTTGGCATCTGGTCCCGGAGATGCCCTTTCTGCTGAGGAGGAGAGCGTGCTGGTGGGGACAGCCTGTAAGAAGAATGTCTAGGCCTTGCAAATCTCGGGTTAAATAATGGGCCAGATATTTCCCCACAAACCCATTCGATGCTAAAAGCAGAAGTTCTTAAGCATTTGGCAATCCAGTTCTCTTTGAGGACCTGGTAAATGCTATGGATTAACTCTCCACCCAGAAAAAATCCCCACGTGCAAAATTTGGGGTGACATTTCAAGGCATCTTAAACTCCCAAAGCCCACTTATTGATGAACCAATATTTATCAATTGCCTACTATGTGCCAGGCACTGACCTACATGCTGGGAATATAAAGGAGGAAGAATAGACAAGGTATTTTTCTTCTGAAGCCCAGAGCTAGAAGCGAGGTGTACGAATTTCCTGTGGCTGCCAGAACAAGTTACCACAAATGGGGTGGCTTAAAATGACAGGAATTTATTCTCTCACCATTCCAGAGGCGAGAAGTCTGAAATCAAGATGTGGGCAGGGCTGGTTCCTTCTGGAGGCTCAGAGGCAGAGTCTGTTCCACACCTCTCTCCTAGCTTCTTGTGGTTGCTGGCAATCCTTGGTGTTCTTGGCTTGTAGACACTTCACTCCATTCTCTGCCGCCATCTTCACATCCCCTTCTCCCTCATGCATCTCTCTGTGTCCTCTCCTCTTCTTATGAGGACACTAGTCATTGGATTTAGGACCCACCCTAAATCAATTATGATATCAAGATCCTTAACTAATTACATTTGCAAAGACCCTGTTGCCAAATAAGGTCAGGTTCTGAGGTTCAGAGCGGACATGAATGTGGTGGGGACATTACTCAACCCAACACAGGTGGTCAGATGGTTAAACAGTCACCAGGGAGAGCAGCAAGGGACACCTGAGGCAGCCAAGAAAGCTTTCCTGAGGACTTCATGTGGAATCGGGACCCAAATGGTGAGTAGAAACTAACTACACAGAGGAAGCGGAAAGTGTCCCCAGAAGAACTAACCACATAGGTGAGGCCCACGCAGAGGGAGGCAACAACTGCAGACGGCTGCGAGACAGAGAGCAGTGCTGGGAACCAGTGTGGAGAATGGGCTGGTCTTGTAAGCTGCTGTTTGGAGTTTGGATTTTATCCTTAGGGCCACAAAATGCCTTTGAAGGACTGGAAGCAGAGAAGTGTTTCTAGAAAGTTCACCCTGCGTGAGGTGAGGAGGATGGACTGGAGTGGGTTAGACCAGATGCAGGGAGCTCAAGGGCCCATATCTCAGGGGAAAGCTCCTAGCCTGAGGATGCAAGAGGCTGAAACTCTGTAGAGACATCCCATGCGCTGTCCTAACCAGCTAGCTGGAACTCCCACGAGCCTAATGGAGGCGTTTAACCCAGCGCAGATGGGATCTGAGCCGGCCAGTGTGATCAACACCAGCCCAAGAAGAAAATCCAAAAGTCTGAAAGCTCTGACACTTCTTCTCTATCTAAGTGGGCAAAGGGGCTCAGCATCTGAACAAAAACGATTTATCAACACTTTGACCCATTCAGACGCACGCCTCTCGCCTTCTGCTGTCCCTTCGAGGCAAGTGTGCCTAAAAGGACCAGTAAGTCCTGTCTGCTCACAAATAAGTCCTCTTGCCTTTGTGGGCTTCCCTGACTTTCAGTTGTTCTTCAAAGGTCACCTTCTCCCTTGAACCCCAAGGCTGGGTTCCACACCCCAAAAATTCCTGATGCAGGCTCATGTACTAGATAGTAATCTTTATTTTCCTTTTAACCTGCCTCCTCTACCAGACAATAAGTACCTTAAGGGCAAAGTTTTTTATCTTGTTCACCTCTGTCTGTATTCTCGGCTCCTAACACACGCACAATAAGTGTTATCAGATGGATGGACGGATGGATAGGTGAATTTCTTCATGATGCTGTACTGGCTTCAAATTGAGTTAATCAATTAATTAAATCAACACGGACCCATCAATTGCTCTTTAAGTGCTTTATGCTGCCCTTTCCCCCCAGAAGAGTCAGGGTAAGACATCCAAAGAGATGCTGGCTTGGCATCTTCAATACTCACCTCATTCCTTCTGCAGCCATCTGATCAAGGTTGACAGTGTCCTTCGTTTCTGCCCAGTTTGCTCCCAGGTCACCCCACCCCATGTCATCCGCCAAAATGATCACGAAATTCGGTTTCTGGCCTCTTGTTTCCCCACTGAAGCAAAAATCCACAAGAGGATAAAGACATCCCGAGAAACTCACCCCCACCAACAAAACCTTTAGAAAAAGCCAGCCCATGGTGGTAAAGGGAGGATTCTGGGTGTCTGGAGTGATGGTGGGCCACAGCTAGAGACTTCTCTAAGAGCTCCCTTCTGCTCACTTTCAATGCCGGGAGTCCCTGGAGAGCAGTAGTGGAGTTTGCAAGAAGATACTGCTGCTGCTGGTGGTGGTGGTGGTGGTGGCAGTGGTGGCGGTGGTGGTGGTGCCTAGAGGGGTGGTGGGGGCTACAGAAATGGGGCCCCCATCTGGAATCCTAATTCAGAAGAGTCAGGAAACTTGCAGCCTCGAATCTGGCTTTCCCCACTGCAGCTCTGTAGGGTCCCTGGTTGTGCACGGCAACCAGACATCAGTGTCAACAACTGCTCTTTGGCCACCTAGAAAATGACCCCTCTGTGCTCAGGGATGTTAGAGCCGAAGCACAAGCCTTGCATCTGTTCAGGACTCCAGCTGGTGAGTGCAGGATAAATTCTCACATCTGCAGAACACCTGGATGTTCTAGAAACCACAGTCAGCCTCGAATGAGTTTCTGAGTTCCAGATGGTTAAGGACTTCATATTTCTCTAAGATTTCCTAAAAGAACAAAAATTGACAGGAAAACAGAGTTAAAACTGCCAGTGCAGCTGTGTTTTACTCAGTAGCTTAGGAAATAATCACTTTTCCATGCCAACACATGTTTTCCTTCTTATTCAAATATTCAACTGGTTCATCAGTTTCTCCACCTGAGAAATAGTGATGCTAATAATATTTGCAACGGATCTATAATCACAGGGTTGGAAGTAACACTGGAGATGATGATACTCAACCCACTCACTTCATAGATGAGAATATGGAGGCCCAGAGTTCTGGATGGAGTAAGGGCCAGCACCCAACTCTGCAAAATCTCAGTGCTCCCCCCCTCCCACTCCACCATGATTCTCTGACTCACAAGAAATTCCTAAATTAATTGTGATCTTATCAAACCCATTGAGGATTCTAGAAGAAAGGGTGAGACCCTAACTTCCTCTAAGACATGAGTGACACCCATACTTCCTTTCTAACAGTCATGCTGTAAACTAACATTTCTATATAAAATTATTGATAGAAATTAACTTGGGAAAAAAGGAAACGTAAGAAAAAAGTTAATGGCAGAATCTAGATGGAGATTCTATGGGAGCTCACTGTAGAACTCTTTCAATTTCGCTGTATGATTGAAATGTTTCATAATAAAATGTTAGAAAAAATTTCAAAAGAATTTTTTAATGGAAATGTGTCCCTTTACAACTTGACAATGTAATTTTTAATAAGAAAATCTAACTATGTGGTCAACCAGGGCTTCTTACACTTGGATGTACATACAAATCAGCTGGCGATTAAAATGCAGATTCAGTAGGTAAGGCTGGGGCCTGGGATCTGTATTTCTAACAAGCTCCCTGGTGAGGCCTAGACTGCTAGTCCTTGGATCACACTTTGAGTAGCAAGATGCTTAGAAAACAAAAACCTCATGATTCTGGTCCTAGAAGAAAACTAACCTAACCGGAGATAATTAACCTAACTGATGCTTACCTAACTGGAGATGATTCAGCTTCAGTGGATAAACAAGAAAGCAATAAACCCAGTTGAGTTTTGAAAGATAGGAATTAAAGGTTATGCTTTCAACTGCAACTTGCAAATGGAAACCATAGAATAAAACCATATTACCTGTAGTTCACTTAAAAGCCCTAAATTTACAAGGTTAGTAAGGAGACACAGACTTGAAATTCTGTACCAAATAAAAACTTCAGTTGAACACCCAACCCATGGAGAGGATTAAAGGAGAACTAATTTGTAAGATATAAAGATGCTACTAGGGCTGGGGGTATGACAGATGCTATTTCCAGTTGTATATTCCTGCCCTCAAGGAAGGAATGCAGAGCTGACAAAGTCAGCCAGCCAACCCAACGGCCAAGCCAAGTGGATGGGGGTGGTTGGAGGTATGTAAATTCTGGAAGACCTAGATAAACTCAAAAGGATGGGCAACGCACTTAATCAAAATAAAAGGAAGTCCAAGTAAACAGCCATGGTCATCTGCAGGCCAATGAATCAATTGTTCAGAAATGCAAATTCTTCCGTTTTCCAAAAGGAGAGTTATTATTTCAAACTCAGTTAGATTCAACTGGTATTTGTTGTTCTTGAGGCCCAAAAAACTTCTCTTTTTCTAGAAGAAAGAACCTTTGCACAAGGAGGGTGCCTAACAAACACTTGCTGACCTGCCGGTTGATTCTTAGCCTCATTCTACTGCCTTCTGACCATCAGCAACAATCATAGGAGGCTTTTCTCCTTAAAGCTACTTAGTTTGTTCCAAACTAAGTAAGCCACTAAATTAAGTGGCCTCATTCTTCAGCCATAATCTATTTCAGAATGATCCAACACAAAAGACTTCAGGGAAAAAAATTCACTTAAGAAAGAACTTAAAATTAAGATGGGAACATAAATAAACAGATTGTTTTTCTTAACAGTTCTATGATAAAACATTCCTTTGAGGATTTCAAAGAGAATCATTAATACTTAAATTTTTCATAGAATGGAAACAAGCTAACTTAGCTAGTACACCATTGCATTATCCTTCACGCCCACACCTCCAGGGAGACGTTTAATTCTTTCCCCACTTATTTTTTTTAACTAAAGGGAAAAGGCAAGCCAGACATTCAAAGAATGGACTCCAAGACATGGACCTTGATTAAGATCCAAGCTGACGTTACGGAAAACAGTATGGAGGTTCCTCAAAAAATTAAAAACAGAATGACCATATGATTCAGCAATTTCACTTCTAGGTATTTATCCAAAGGAAATGAAATCAGTATCTTGAAGACATATCTGCACCCCCATGTTTATTGCAACATTATTCACAATAGCCAAGATACGGAATTAACCTAAATGTCCATCGATGGATGAATGGATAAAGAAAATGTGCTGTATATATAATATATCTAAACAATGGAATATTATTCAGCCTTTAAAAAGAAGGAAATCCTGTCATTTCCAACAACATGGATGAACCTGGAGGACATTATGCTAAGCGAAATAAGCCAGGCACAGAAATACAAATACTGCATAATCTCAGCTACATGTAGAATCTAAAAAAGTTGTACTTATAGAAGCAGAGTGTAGAATGGTTGTTGCCAGGGCTGAAAGGTCAGGCAAATGGGGAGATGTTGGTCAAAGGACAGAAACTTTCAGTTATGCAGGATGAATAATTTTTGGAGATCTAATTACTATAGTTAATAATACTGTATTATATACTTGAAACTTGCTAAGAGAGTAGATAAATGTTCTCACCACAAAAAAATTAAAAAGGTAACTACGTGAAGCAATGGATGTGTTAATTACCTTGATTGTGGTAATCATTTCACAATGTATACATATATCAAACTATCGTGTTGTACCTGGTAAGTATATACAATTTTTATTTGTA
This sequence comes from Diceros bicornis minor, assembly GCF_020826845.1. Taxonomy (NCBI): domain Eukaryota; kingdom Metazoa; phylum Chordata; class Mammalia; order Perissodactyla; family Rhinocerotidae; genus Diceros; species Diceros bicornis. The sequence goes on along the minus strand of NC_080757.1, from coordinate 49,941,220 downwards.
GATTATACCTCAATAAAGCTGGGGGGAATTTTTTAAAAGATCCAAGCTGAGACTTTGAGTTCAGTCCCTAATCTTTCCCAACTTTTTCATTACACATCTCCCTCCCCCTCTTAGAACGGAGAGTGGACACAGGCAAGGAGAACTCCTCTGGGCTGAGGAAGAAAGTGGGAGTCTTTGGCAAATACAGCATTCACCCCTCCTTCCACTGGCCTAGAAGGTCCCTGACCCCGTTACTCAATAAACCTCACAAGGAAGGCCCATCTGTTCCATTCAAGCAGAACTGACTGGGAGGGATCCTCGTTGAGCACAAGTATGAACCCCTGCCCACGTCTCAGTGCTCCTCAGGCAGCAGGAGAGTGAATGTTAGTTGCCAATCAGATTTAGCAATGATTCGTGTTCTTCTCTCCGACCCCTGTTCTAAAGCAGGGCTACTGCGTCTACCAAAGTTTGAGCTCCCTTCAGGCTCCAGGCTTACTTCTGGGTCAAGGCACTCATAAGCAGCAAAATGACCAACAGGTGGCTGTCGGCAGGAAGGGCTGAGGAGCAGATGGGGCGAGGCAACCTGAAGATGCTCTTTGCGGTGTCCGAAGTCCATCACCTGACCCTGGCTCCCCGTGGGCCTCCCTGTGGCCAACCAGCCTTAGAGAGCCTTGAAAACAGCTGAAATAACAAGAAAGTCGGCAGACCTTTCTGGCAGAGGGCTCTGTCGGTTTTCCAGAGACAAAGCTTCTGATGAGCTGAGGCCAAAAAAGACAAAGGCACAGGGGGAGTGTGATCTCTGGTTGCAGAGCACTGTTGTTTCACCCGCCAAATCAGAACACGGCCTCGGCGCTGGCTGGGGCCAGCAGTCACGCGGGGCCGGCAGGAGGCGCCTGGGGCAGCAGCTGCCCACCTGCAGTCTGGAATGATTCCCCCATGCATTGTCATCCACCCAGCAAGCGTGGACTGAGGACACGTCCCGTTCTAGGCGCCGTGCACGCAGCAGTGATTGAAACCCCCAAACCCCTGCCCTCACGCTGCTTCCTTTCCTGTGGGGGGAAGAAAGGAAATGAGTAAAATACAATTTCAGGGGGAAAATCAGATCAGGAAGGGGATCAGGAGTGGTGCGGGGAGCAGGTGCAAAGTTAGAGAAGGTCAGGGATGACCTCACTGGAAAGGTGATCTTTCTATAAGGACCTGTAGGAGAGAAGGGAGGAAGCTCGGCAGCTGTCGGAAGTTATGTCAGAAAGGTATGGCCGGCAGAGAAATCAGTGAGGGCAAAGCGTGAGCTCGCGTGAAGGGCAACAAAGAAGCCACTGTAGGGCCGGCCCTGTGGCTTAGCGGTTAAGTGTGTGCGCTCTGCTGCTGGCGGTCCGGGGTTCGGATCCCGGGTGCGCACCGATGCGCCGCTTCTCTGGCCATGCTGAGGCCGCGTCCCACGTGCAGCAACTGGAAGGATGTGCAGCTATGACATACAACTATCTAGTGGGGCTTTGGGGGAAAATAAATAAATAAATAAAATTATATATAAAAAAAAAAGCCACTGTAGAAACAGTGGAGTGGGGAAGGGTGAAGACTAAATGGAGTCAAGAGGAAGACAGGCTCTCACTGAGCAAGAGGGGAGGCTAGAGGAGGCTTCAAGCCAGAGCAGCGAGTTCTGACTCACATCATAACAGAGTCCCTCTGGCTCCTCTGCAGAGAATAAACAAGTGTGCTGCAGGGTGTCAGGTGAGAGAAAAAGCTGAGGAGTCCAGCTTTTTTTCCAGTTAGGAGTCCACTGCATCAGTCCAGGTGAGTCCAGGTGAGAGACAGCGCTGGGGTGAGGCAAGCCGAGTGCCATAGGCATGAAATTTGAGGAGTGGCACACCCTCCCAGGAGCCCATCCCACACTCACATGACTGACAGCGAGCGCGTCCTTAAATTTTTCGTCATGCTAATCCAGGCCCAAGTGGAGAGGAGAATCCAGTTACCGTGGTAGCCAGGAAAGAGGGCTTTCAGGCTTTTAATATCTGTGTGTAATAAACATCCTTGTGGCCCCTTCCTGTGCCCCTAGACCCAAACAAGTCAGTTTGGGACTGGCCCAACTCAGAAAGATTGCTTTCTTAGAGTGTATCTGGGGGACCTCAGTCTTAGCTCAACAGAAGATGAGAAGGAAATCTTTTTTTTCTATTATATTTTTTCTTTTAGTTTTATTGACATACAGCACTGTATACGTTTAAGGTGCACAGCATAACGACTTCACTTAACATATACTGCAAAATGATTACCACAATAAGTTTCGTTAACGTCCATCATTTCATATAGGTACAAGAAAAAAAAGAGAAAGAATGATTTTTCCCTTGTGATGAGAACCTTTAGGATCTACTCTCTTAGCCATATAGCAGTGTTAACTATAGTCATCACGTTGTATGTTACATCCCCAGGACTTACTTATAACTGGAGCAAAGGAAATCTTTGATTGATTGCCTCTATCCAGGCTGGACAGCAATTCCACTTAGATAATTAACATGCTTTTTTTTTTTTAAGCGTAAAAACCTCAAGCCAGAGCCTGTTGTTGGGAATATCACTTCTGTGAACCCAACAACGCCAGGATACTCATCCACAGGGGGCATATGACATCCTGCCTGGCTTTAGGCTAGAACCACCTGTTGGGACTGTCACAGAAGGAAGCCATGTGGCAGGACCCAATTTGGGAGGGCAGAGGTGGCATCATGCCATGTATCTGAAAACTCAGTAGCCCTGCGGAAAGTATAGCTGGGTCCTTGAACACAGGTCAGAAAAACAGAGAGAGTAGATGGGCCTCTGAATAACATCCTTTCTCTAAAATTTTATCTTCCACTTGACAAGAAAAATCATGAGGGGTGTGGTCAAGTAGAAAGGGCTCAGAGTGAATTACCTGCAATCCACTCCTTGAAAGCCTGTTTGCCAATTTTTTAAGGACTTTTTACAAAGTTGTATTATTTTTTTTTAATTTATATTTATTTATTTTTCCCCCAAAGCCCCAGCAGATAGTTGTATGTCACAGCTGCACATCCTTCTAGCTGCTGTATGTGGGACGCGGCCTCAGCGTGGCCAGAGAAGTGGTGCGTCAGTGCGCGCCCGGGATCCGAACCCGGGCCGCCAGCAGCGGAGCGCGTGCACTTAACCGCTAAGCCACGGGGCCAGCCCCAAAGTTGTATTTACTTATTATTTATTAACCATTTTATTCTGGAAGTTGTCAAACATACAAAAGTTGAGAAACTCATGCATAGCTACCCAACATCTAGACTCAACAATAATCAACATACGGCCAGCCGGGCTTCATCTGTCTCCCCTTCTATTTCCCTTCCCCTCCTCCACATACATTGGATTGTTCTGAAGCAAACGTCAGATATCATGTAATTTCATCCATACACATTTCTATATGGTTCTCTAAAAGATAAGAATTATTTTTAAATATAACTACAATTCTATTAGTAGCCCCTTTTTAAAATTAACCATAATTTGTTAGTATCATCAAAAATCCAATCAGTGTGTAAATGTCTTCCATTGTCTCATCAATGGCTTTTTTTTTACAGTTGGTTTGTTCTGATCAGGGTCCACAGTCCACTACACATTGAATTTGCTTCTTGTATCTCTTCTCTTTTCATTTATGTAAGTTCCTCCTCTCTCTTCCCTACAATATATTTGTAAATAAATTTGGTTGTTTGTCCTATAAAATTTTTCAAATTTTGGATCTGACTGATCGTACCCCATGGTGTCATTTAAAATGTTCCCTGGACCCCCATCTTCCCTGTAAACTGGTTTGCAGATCTAGAGGCGAGATCAGATTCAGGTGTGATGTTTTGGCAGGCCCACCCCATACATCTTATTTTTCTCCCTGTCATGTTAAGATTGATCAGTGGTTCATGTGTCAAAGTTTCATTTTTTTTCCTGTCATTTTTGCAGGAGAATAGGGAACTTTCTATCAAATGCTACATGCTATCTTTTCTATTTTTGCAGACTTATCCTTTCCCTGGATCTGTTCCACCTCTAAAACGAAATATGTTAGATTCTGTTACAGACTGAATGTTGCATCCTCCCAAAATTCATACGTTGAAGCCCAAAGTCCCAGTGTGATGGTATTTGAGAAGGGGCCTTTGAGAGGTCATTAGGTTTGGAGGAGGTCCTGAGAGCGGGGCCCTCATGATGGGATTAGTGCCCTGATAAGAAGAGATAGGAGAGAACTTGTTCTCTCTCTTACAAGTGAAGACACAGCAAGAAGGCGGCTGTCTGCAAGCAGGAAGAGAACTCTCACCAGGATCCAAATCCACCGGCTTGTGGATCTTAGACTTCCCAGCCTCCAGAACTGTGAGAAATAATGTTCTGCCGTTGGTGGGGCCAGCCCCATTGTGTGGTGGTTGAGTTCAGTGTGCTCCACTTTAGCGGCCTGGGTTCTCGGGTTCAGATCCCTGGCACGGACATACACTGCTCATCAGCCATGCTGTGACAGTGACCCACATACAAAGTGGAGGAAGACGGGCACAGATGTTAGCACAAGGTGAATCTTCCTCAGGAAAAAAGAAAAATAAAACAAAAAATAAAGTTCTGTTGTTTAAGCCACCCAGTTTACGGTATGTTATGGCAGCTCAAACCAACTGAGACAGATTCCAGCTAAGTTTTATCTGAGAACCTCTGAGGCGGAGGCAGGGGCAGAAGTAGAGGTCAGACCAAAACTTGGGGGAAAAAATGCTCAATCCAGTGAAGCAGTTACTTGGCAAATTGCCTTTCGGGGGTGTGTTGACCTGTTTCCAGAAGAATGTGTGTCCAGAATTCAGCATAGTCATTCGCTGGCTGTGTGACCGTGGATAAGTTACAAAGTCTCTCTGTTTCTCTCAGTTTCCCCACTGACCTGAAATGTAGAGCCATAGTAAACTTCCTCCACCGCGAACACAATGTGAGAAGGAAATAATCCAACACACGTCTACTCTCGGTAAGTGCTCAGAAATGTTGGCTACTGTTATTCCATCTCTCAAACGTTTGGAGGATAAAAAGATAACAAATACTAGAAAACTTTGAAAAAGAACTATGCAAGCCCAAAGCGTCACTAAAATTAATATTAAGCAAAACTTTTCTGAGTGTAGATGCTGAAATCCAGACTCCTCACAGCTATTGGCTGGGTTTTTGTCATAACTGTTGGTCTGCTCGCTCTGCTGCTAGATTCTGAACCCGGAGAGGGTAGGAGCTACGAACACCATGGTCACCAACAATGCCAAAGTGAAAGTGAAGAGTCATTCTGATTTGCGTTTCCAAAGCTCCAAACTATAGTTCCTTGTCACACAACCCCATGGCTGCCTGTGCCATTCTGGCTAAACCTGAGCCAGATCTCGCTACCTGGACAGATTCTGGTGACAGCTGGCATGGTCCTTGGAGTACGTTGCCTACCAGCAAATCTGATTTCGGATAATACAACAGTATGAGGTCAAGTCACGGTGTAGGGTGGGTGCTAGGAAAATCCCCCTTTGCTGACACTAATTGAAAGTGGGAATTACATTTCAATATCAGATATATCCAAGAGAATTATTTGTCCATGACACTAGGCTAGGTGCTCCAGCAAGAAAAGTCCACAATTCTAGGATGCAAATTCCATAAGGGCTGGGATAAATATCTGTTCTATGCCCTGCATAATCCCGGTACCCAGCCCAGAGGGTGTTTAACCAGTACTTGCTGGATGAATGCATCTAACATCAACAACTACGGCCGAGCCTGCTCTGCCCCACCCCAAAAGCTCAGCTCCATCTCATCAATTCCCTAACCTCAGATGACTTGTCTAAGTTCTCCTTTCTCCGAGATTCTCACTTGTAAAAGTACACTTGTTGAAATGCTGCTTTAGGTAATAATCACACGTGTCCTATCTTCTGAACTAGACAGTAAACACTCTGAGAGGAGGGACCACATCCTCTGGGGTGTGGTTTTGTGGCCTGGGAAACGCTCACGAGTGCTCATGAGTGGGCTGTGATGAGCAGAGGCTGCCCGGGTTGAGGAACAGTGGGTGTGGGATGGAGGGAGGGATGCTCCCTGTACCCAGTCCCGCCATGTACCCCTACTAAGCATTCAGGCTCACCTAAGGAGGGCAGAGCCCTCCACTGACCACGGCAGGGCAGGGTCCCTCCTGGCCTCCATAACACAGTCCCGGAGCACCCCTCTAGCCATCTGGAAACGCAAGGATGTACTGGTCCTAAAGGGTTAAAATAGGAGCTTAACACCATGTATTATCCCAGGGAACAGCACGACAGGCTGTGCGTGTTTAGACAAGATGGAGAAAGCCAGCATCTTCCTTCAGGCAAGAAACATAGCAGGGAAGCAGGTTTTTATTTCTTGGCCTTGAGGAACACGAAGGGTGAAGCAACTTCAACAATTATTCAAAGAAAGCCTGATTTAACCGGGGCCAAATCCAGTGGTCCCATACACAGCACTTTCCAACATTTCCAATTACATTTCATGACCCACAACTGTGTCATAAAATTTACTCCTAAAAACAAGGTGATTAAAATCACTTTGTTGGGAGAATTTTGATTTTTGTTTTGTTGTTTTTAGGACTTTTGCAATAGGCTTGAGATATTTATAGAGGCCTCCTCGAGGTGATGTTCTCTTTTTTTTTTTTAAGTAATAAGAGGATGACAAGGCTATAGGAGCAGTAAACTGTGAAGACTGAGAAGTCTGCAAATATCAGTGTTGAAATCAAATAAAACTTACTCCAGAGTGAATGAGACACACCCAGTGATACATCATCAACACTGCACCCATAGTAACCAGGCATTGTAGAAGTCAGATCGCCGGAGGCCCCTGCCTCCTGGGTGGGGAGGTGACATCCCGGTCCCCAAATCCAGCATGCTCTCTCTTGCCTCCTGCCGTCCTCTCGTGCTTTTCACCCTCCCCCTCCCCCTTGCCAGTCTTTGCAAGGTCTTTCTGCCTGTTCTACGCCTCACTGATCTCCATCCTCCTCAATCCCCCAGCCAAGAGTTACAGGGCCTCATCGTGAGCCAAGCATAGCGCTAAGCTGCCAAGCCCCTTAAACATTGCTAACTCAGTTAACCTAGCAACACAGCACGGGGCCCCCACACAACAACCCTATGCAGTAGGTGTTATTATTATTACCCCCTCTTCTTGGACGAGCCGAATGAGGTAGAGAGAGGTTAAGTAATTTGCCTAAGGTGACATAGCTAGTGAGGGCAGAGCTGAGTCAGGCTCCAGAGCCCATGCTCACTGGCTTCCTACATTTATAGCATCTTACATCGTACCTCTCCATTATACAGCCCCTACCTGGCCTTGCACGCTCCACTATGGTGACTCTTGGGTTTGTTTTATCTCCCCAGAACTTAACCCCTGAGGGTAGGGACCACATCTTTCTTGGCCTCATATTATTATGGACCATACTCACTGGCCTGCAAATTGTTTTGCTTAGGCATCCCATAAAAGAATTTGGAAAAACACTAAACCTGGTCCATATCAATCAGCTGCCATAACAAAATATCATAGACCGGGTGGCTTAAACAATCGAAATTTATTTTCTCACAGGTCTGGTGGCTGGAAGTCTGAGGTCGGGCTGCCAGCACGGCTGGGTTCTGGTGAGGGCTCTCTTCCTGGCTTGCAGACAGCTGCCTTCTTGCTGTGTGCCCACACGCCTTTTCTCAGTGTGTGCTCTCACAGAGAGAGAGAGATTTCTATCTTCCCCTTCTTATAAGGACACTAATCTCATCATGAGGGCCCCACCCTCATGACTTAATCTAATTCCTCCCAAAGGCCCCATCTCCAAATACTGTCACACTGGGGGTTAAGGCTTCAACATATTAATTTGGGGGTGGGGGCAGGGGGGACAGACATTCAGTCCATACCACCCTCACACAGGTTTAAGTTATCTTCAATGTTTCATTGTAACTTTAAATTAGTGGCAAAAGATATCATTTCAATTGAATCTGTAAATGTAGACTTTTATAATAAAACTATCAAACCACTCTTTTAAATATATCCAATGTAATATAAACACCAGAGCAATTTGAAAAACCACCATCATTCCTTTAAAAATTACATGAGAACATTTCTCCTTAGGTCAGAAATAATTTTCTATCATTTCTTTCTCTTTTTTTCAAAACTGCATTTCCATTCCATCTCAATACAATATACTTTTAGGTTTAAACGTACTTAATTACCTTATCCTGTTTCTCTGAAATACAGACTTTGAGTATAAATTGAAATTTAATTTTTTTTTTAGGGAGATTGGCACTGAGCTAACACCTGTTGCCAATCTTCCTCATTTTTCTTTTTCTCCCCAAAGCCCCAGTACATAGTCGTGTATCTTAGTTGTACATCCTTCTAGTTCTTCTATGTGGGACGCCACCTCAGCATGGCTTGATGAGCGGTGCACAGGTCCGCACCCAGGACGCAAACCGGCGAACCCCAGGCTGCTGAAGCAGAGCGTGCGAACTTAACTGCTAAGCCACTAGGCCAGCCCCTGAAATTTAATTTTTCACACTTTACTCCAGGTGTGAAAAAAAACCCCTTCTGGACTTGAGTTCCTATCACAATTACTACTCTAAGTGATAATTTATAATCAAACAACATATACTATAAATTTTGACAAATTATTATTGAGCATACAATAATTTGATTGGAAAAGCATCTTTAACAAGATGGACTGAGGGAGATGGGACATATTGACTTGAAGAAAGGAAGTTTCCTTGACGTCCATATTTCGATGCTCCCCCGCGAGACGTTTTAGCAGGAGAGGGCACGCTGATAGGATCCTGGCTCTGGTCAAGCAGGAAAAGGCCACCTGCGCAAGGCTAACGAAGCGCCAGGCCTGCAGCACGGTGGGTTCCCAGAGAAATCGGCTTTAGGAAAGAGCTGATGTTCTGAAAGCTGATTCCCCTAAAACTATCTGTGCCTTAGAACCCCTTCAAATTCCCCCAAGGGCATGCATTCCCATTTGAAGGGCCCTGCCTTCCATCAAGCTGTAAAATGTAGGGGTTGGGAGAGACCCCACAAACCACAAGATAAACTCAGCACATCTACCTGGAATATCAGTATTCCCAGATGCAAAAGATTGTGAGGTGCTCTGCTGTGTGGAGAAGCAGATACTAAAGTTTTAAAGCAAAAATTTGCTTCAGTTGAATACACGTGGGTCACCAGGAACACAGGCCCTTACATGAGATAATGGGTGGGTGTTGCAGAGACAGGAAGGTGGAGAGTGGATGGGAGGGCAATCAAGGCCCCGGTTGAAGCCCCTTCAAATGCTCCCCCTCTTCACTGGCTGCTCTGAAGACCCAGCCCTAAAAGCAGGCTTGCTCCTCTCTGAGCTCCAGACAAGATTCCTCTCAATCTACTTACCCCAAGTTAAAGTTCTCACGGGCTGGTAAATGCAGTGAGCTTATTTGCAAGCCAGGGTCATATCTGCCTAGCAACCCAACGTGAAGACTAGAAGGACTCTAAACGTCCACAGAGAACAAGCAGGCCAACTTTGTACAAAGGAATCTGTTCTCATGCAAATGACTCTAAGCAAGACGGCTAGAAAAGAGAGAGCAGTGGGGATAGCTCTCGGGAGCCAATTTATTTCCCGAGAAGATGTTGAGGGACATTTTAAGGGCATCATTATAACCCTGCCCACTATAAATGAAGGGCTGGAGGGGCTCTACTGATACTTGGGTTGCAACAGACACAACAAAAGAGGCTAAGAGGGGAGGTGAACCCTTGACTTAATTTCCAGATTTTTCTGGTTCTGTACTCCAGACTCCAAAGGTTCTTTTGTTGGGGTTTAGAAGTAAACAGAGTTAGTTTTGTTTGGGGGGCGGGGGTTGATTAGCATGGTAATGCAGTGCTCTCCCTCTCTTTGCTTTCCCTGGAGGAGTGAAAACAGCAGGGGTGTTCACGCTTGGTCTGACCAAGACTGAAGGAACAAGGTGAAGCCAGCCCCCAACCAGGGCGGGCAAGAGTCATTGGTCTGTGGCTGGTAAGGCTGGGCAGAGGGTGGGTTTCCAGCCACCTCTCCATTATCCAAACACAGATAGCAAGTGTCATCTGTGGATGAGCTCTAGTTGCAAAAAGGGCCAGTATGTGTCTATAAATATTGCGAAACCTCCAGGGAATACCTCCAGTGCTCTGTGCCTCAACTTTTCTCTCTGCAAAATGGGGATGTGTGTCAACTGCAGAAGGTTGCTGATGGGGTTAAAATTAGATCACATACGTGGCACTTAATACAGCATTGGGAACAAAGCAAATATGCAAAATGTTATTAATAGGTATAATTAATACTAATAAAAATAATAGTGATAATACATTATTATTATTACAGTTACACCCCCTCCCAACAGCCAGTGGTTTCACTCGGTCAAATATTCACATATGACTTTCCCAATCACTCATTCACACCTAGCGCTTCCGGCAATATTTATCTAATTTTTAAAATCAAGGAGCTGAAGCACCAAGATCTTTCATGACTTGCTTAGAGTCATAAACGATGGTTATAAATGATGAGCTGCACTCCTAGGTTCCTACTTAGTACAGTAGATGCTGTGTCAAATTAAATATGACATTTCCATGTTGAGTGCAGTGACAGGTCCTAATGCACCGTAAGATCCTAAATATCAAAGATTAACTTACAGTCAGTCCTGTTTTAGCACTGTTTTCATGTCAGTGATTAAAATCAGTTTCTAAATATCATCAGGTACGGATTCTTCGAAGAACAACTCTAAAAAGCATCGCTTGAGGGGTGTGTGTTGGAGTAAGCAATTGGACGTGGTAAGCCATAAATAACAAGAGCAATGGGTCCTGACGGCTTACCATATGCCAGTCACTTTGATCTGAACTTTACAGCATCATAAATTAAACCTTTCCGTTCTGGGAATGCCACCATTGTCCCCATCTTCCAGATTTGGAAATTGACGATCTAAGAAGTTACTCCGTCAAGGTTGCACAGTAACTCAGCGGCTCCTAGTTGTACAGTTCTGGCCATAACAGGGCACTTGACACCACCATACCTGCTCACCACCTAGCCCACGCCAGCGCTTGTTAACAGCACAGTATGGCATTTAACCCAGTGGACCCTAGCCCAAAATCACGAGAAAAATCAGGGCGCGAGCAAGGAGCGATGTTTATTAAAATTCAGATCGCCGACTCCTCCCGGTGGCGACCCTCCGCGCACACACTCCCAAACTAGGCTCTCTTGAGTTTCTGACGTTAGAACCACATTCTCCAAACCCCAATGCAGGGAGCAGCCAGCGCCAAAGTTGGCAGAAAAACTGGGAGAATAAGGCCTTTGCTTCCCAACAGGTCCCAAATTGGCCTGGGGATGTGAGGTGGAGACCAGGAAGCAAAGTCTGCGCCCCCGCGGTCTGCGAAATGCCTGGGATCCAGCACACTGCTTTGTGCCCATGACGAGCTCGTAACCGAGGATTCCCGTGCATCCTCTACTGAGTCTACAGTGACCTTGAGGTCGGGGACTTAGGGATGAGGGGCACGTATTCCCTAAACGTCAGGATCCCTCCCTACCCGGAGCTCCCCGCGGGTTAGGCAGCCATGCACCTGTGCGACTGTCGCCTTCCGCCCGGGAGGGAGGATGCGCGCGCGCCCGGGGCCTGGGATGCTGACTCAGCCTGGCGGCTCACATCCCTTCAACGCGGATGCTGTTGGTGCTGCTGCTGCTCCTGCAGCAAAGAGGGGAAAGCAAGGCACCCATAGCAGCCGGGCCGCTAGCTCCCTGGGGCCCAGTGTGGCACTCCGCCCCTCGCCCTAAAGGGGAACTGTAGGGCAGCGCGAGTTGACGAAATTGGAGGAAGTGGGCGCCGGAGGAGGAACTCGGGGTGCGCGGCGCCGCGCGCACAGCTCACACCCAAACTGGAAGGAACCTGTTCTGCTCCGGGCGGGCGCGGAGTCGCCGCACCCGCGCGCCCCCCACCCAAATCCCCAAATCCTCAGGGCGCGGGAGAGGCTGGGCGCGCCGGGGAGCTGCCGGAAGGGAAGCGGCCCGGGGGCCCCGCGCGCGCCCGGCCAGGGGTCCTTGTAGAGAGGGTGCAGGCGCCCCAGAACACGCCCGCGCTCCCACTGGCAGTGCAGCAAAGCGCCGAGGTTTGGTCGCGCCAGACATGCAGAGCCGCGCCCGGGCCAGGGCGATGGGGGTGGCGTGCCAAGGACCCCGACGGCGTTGGCGGGGGCGGCCCCGAGCCGGACAGCGACGCCGTTACCTTCCGTGACCCCCAGGCCGGGACCTGAGCGGGCGCGCGCCCGGCGCGGCCCCGGTCCACGTGGGCCGGCGCGCGCGCGCGCCAGGCCTGTCCCCTCCTTGGCGGCGCTCAGCCCTCGCAGCACATGGTCGGCGGCGGCGCGCCCCCGAGGCCGGCGGAGACCGGCTGCAGCCGGTATAGGATAAGAGATAGGCAGCGACGCGGGGCCGGGGCGCCGGCAGCAGCACGCACGGCCCGGGCGCAGGCGGCCGGGGTGGGGGGTGGGGGGAGGGAGTGGCTGGGGTGTCCGAGGCGCGGGAGTGGGTGGGGGGCCGGGGCCCGGCGCCGGGCGCTCACCCGCCGGAGCCAACTTGCTATAGGCTCGGGCCCGCGCCCTAAGGGGTTAAACCTTTCTCATGTTACCGAGCGGCTTATAAGGAGGGGGAGGCCAAGCCTCCGCCTTATTGGGAGCCTTTTGGGGTTTATTCTCTTCCCTTCTAACTTGGTGAGTTGGTTTTATTATTTTACATGTTGAAAAGTTTGATTGTGGGCTGTGGGTTTTTTCTTTTTTAATCTGTGTTGGGAGCTTTTTTTTTGGCGAGGGTGGGGGAGGCAGAGGAGACCACTTAACATCTTAACATTTTGGAAAGGTTATTCCGAAAAATACTTTCTCTGACAGTTGGGAATGCTCAGGGCCACTGGGATGACGCGCTCTGGCCAGTGTGGGCAGCTGAGAGTTGAATGTCCGTGGCCCTGGTACAGTTGGGGTCCGGAAAATACCTAAAGGTAGACTTGGCTTTTGCGTGCCCTCTGCCCCGCGTTAGGGGCTCCAGGCCGTCGGGGGAGTCGGGGGCGCCGGGCTCGGCCTCTGCGTGGATTTTCCGCATGAAGTCTGCGCGTCACAGGAGCGAAATGTCAGAGGTACCTTCCCCAGGCTCGCGCGCGCACGCAGGGCGGCCACTGGGGGAAAGTGGGGATCCCTGTCTCCCCGACCCAACACACACACCCGGGGCGGCCAACGTGGGGAAGGCAGGGATTGCCCTGCAGAGCGCAGGTCCCACACCTTGACCGGCAGAGCTGTCAGCGCTGCCGGCTGGTCCCGCTCAACTTCCAAGGTTCCCCCAGCCGCCAGCCGCAGGAAAGCGCCCGTGTAGCTGAGCAGTTACGTAGCGAGGAAGGATGATTTTGCAGAAGAAATGGGTTATTTCCTTCTGGATTTTTTTTCTTTTCTTTTTTTTCTTTTTGAAAGTAAACCCCCATCGTCCCCCAGCAGACAGGTGATAGAAGTTTGTTAGGTGGCACGAAAAATGTCACCAAACACGGGGGGGCGTTAGTCTTAGAAAAAACTCCCCGGAGCCAACTGGGGAAGAGCAATTACAATTTGTCAACCTGGAAGCTGGTTGTGTTTGCACAGTTAGACACTCCGTGCCAGCTCTTTCTCGAAGGAGATGGTTTCTACCCTGGGAACGAGATTTCTCAGTAATCTTACCGTTTTGCAAACCATAGTAAGATGAGTGTCTTGTTTGCAAAAAAATACCAAGTGCTTATGCCGAAATCTCTAAGGGATGCACCTCCCCATGCCCCAAGCACTATTACGTGGCATTTTTGGGGTCAACAATACATCCTGCCTGGTGGATATAGAAATACCTCTTCTCATAATTAAGGGGAGGGTGGCCGAGAGAGAGTTACAGTATGTAAATAAACTATGCAGCCAAGTGGAAAAGCTCCTTCTATCTTAATGAGTACCACGAACCCTGAGTTTTCCTTCTGTGGTTTCCAAAAAAGGACTTTCCTCAGTGGAACTCCTGAGGAGGACACAAATTAGGGGCTCAGGTTTCAACATCATGATCTTGGAAAACGGGTGAATCGGTCAGCTCCAGGGATACGAAGCTGCTGAGGCAGCCGTCCAGGTTAGGTTTGGGATTTTCTTTTTTTTAATAGAGAATTCAAATGAACTTCACCTAAATACAGACTGGTTTTGACAACTGGGGCCCGGAAACAACTTGTCGAAAGCTGTTCTCCAGGCTACGCCTTTAAGAAGAATGGAGATTGGCAGTGCATTTTCCGAGGCTTTGCTTACACCAGCAGCCATCACCGTTTCCATCCAAAGCCTGCATTTTGAATTTGCTCTGAACTGACCCTGGACTAACACCCCGATGGTCTATAATAATCCAATATTTTGCATTCTTCACGCCCCTGAGACAAATCTTTTCTCCACAAATGAAATCACAGTGCAATTCCCAGGTATAGCAGGTTTCCGAGCCTTGGCAGAATACTCATTTATTTAAGGTTACGACGACCAGATGCTCACAGGAAATACTCCAGACTGCCCAGCGTACTTGGTCCTTATACTTCCTTTGGAAGAACATTAGGGTGAAGGCAAGATGGCTGCCAGGGACCCCCGTTCAGAAGCATAGAATTTTACAGTTGGAAGAGACCCTCAGGACCACTGTGTTTAACCCTCGTGTTTACAGATGATGCAATTTAGGGATTAAGTGATTTCCCCAAGATTGTGCAGCCAGTTAGTGGCAAACAGAAATTCAACAAATAATGCCCGAGGGCCTCAAGAAGACAAACCCATGGGCCTTGCGTCAAAGGACTCCACAAGCATGGAGAAAGATGACGGGATAACTCAGAACAAGGCAGAGGCAAAGGCTGTCCCAGAATTGTAGATTCATAGGGCAGGAAGAGATCTGAGATCCTCTGAGTCTAGCTCCACTCCCTGTTTGCCTGTTGGTGACACTGACACTCAAGGAGCCAAGTGATGTGCTCAAGGCCACAGAGTCACTCAGCTTGCCTCACCAGTTAGATCCCACATGTAAACTAATATCTCTTCCCATCAGATAAATTCCATAAACCCAAAGCAGGCATTCTGGAATTTACAGAGGCTTCTAAGTAACTGAGTTCAAAATTCAGGCCTTAGTTTCTTGCTTTGTCTTTGGAGGCCGATAGTTTGTTAAGCCAGTTGGCCTGCTGAGTGAATGGAAGACAGGAAAGAAGTGTCCAGGAAAGGATTTCTTCTGTAACCAGGGGCTCCCTCACTTGATGACTCGGTTTTATAAGGATAGAGCAGTGCAGTGCTTCAGGAGCAGCCCAGGACTCATACTTGGCTTAGTAAACGTTTATTGAGCACATACTGTGTGCCAAAACTCTGCCAGGCACTGGGTCTGGAAAGAGGGGCTGACTGCCCTGGAGGTGCCTGTTCTGTATGATCTTACATGCAAAATGCAGAAGTTATCATCCAGTAGGTTTTAGAAACCAGGTTATTCTATTCTTATTCTATATTTTGGTCTTATCTTCAAAGCTCAATAGAATAGACAGAGGATGCTTTAGGATGAGAAAGGCACAAACTTTGGAGGCGGAGCAGGTTCTGAGGTGTCATCTCTCCTGTATGATGTTCCCAGTAATAATAATAAGAAAGCTTCTGTCCTCCAAAAACCTAAGAAGGCAAGTGAAAGTTATATTTGGATCTAGTTTCAGGAGAGCAGCACAGATGTAAAGCAAAGTTTAAAAAAACAAACAAAAGATTTGAACACCCAGAGGTGGCTCAGAAAATAAAGTAGAGCAATCAAAAGTCTGCCATCTTCTAACCAGCTGACTTTGCAAGAACCATCTAGCAGTTGCACTTTCCCACCAGCTCCCGGGTTTCCTTGGGCTGCCAGGTTTGGCCTGAGGCATCGTGATTAACAGCACTTGGTGCTAAATACGAAAGTTCCAGCTATTAAGGCTGGAGGGAGCCTTCAAGATTCTCCAGCCCACCCTCCTCATTTGACTATGAGGAACTCAGGCCCAGAGAGGTGCAGTGACTTTCTCAAGGTCACAGTTAAATGGGGAAACAGCTCACAGACCTCTTCACACACAGAGGTCAAGAGAGCATTTGTCTTTGAAGGAAATTGTCTCCTCACAGTCTCTCTATAAACTCCCCTCCCTGGCCAGTGCTGTCCTGTAGGCTGATACAGCAGGGCCCTGGGAGGCAGCAAATTTGATTCTGGACCATTTCGGTCAAGTCCCTTTACCTCTCTGGGGCTCAGTTTCCCCATTTTGCAAAATGAGTAGGATTTTACAATCAGATGGACAAGGTGAGCTCCACATTCCCTTTTCAGCTGTAACATTCTGTGATTCTAACTCCACTCTGGGGCTGCCAGTTGATCCTAATCCCACCCATTCTGCACGTCCACACCACTGATCCTAACAGGCAAAGAAAGAGAGGTGGGCACCCATCGCCAGAACTGGAACGTTGGCCTGACCCAGAGCCTTCTGATGATGGGGAGGTCATCTCGTCTTCATACAAAAGCTGCGATCTAGTCCCGCTCATGTAAATGCAATCCAGCGAAAAGATGCTGTCTCTTGATGCCACAGTGATTTTAGGCTAGAGAAAGACTCGGTTTGTCTCTTTGGGGCCTTATCAATTTTATCCCAATATATTTTTATTCAATTTATTCAATTTATTGGTCCTGAGCCCTCTGGTAAGACTCTAAGACCTTATGGGCACCCTTCTGGGTTAGAACAATCGTGCCAACACGGCCTCAGACTTAGTAGCTGCTTAGTCCTGACTGCTTGTCAGAAATGTGCTGAACCCTGGAAGGATGTGGCTGAATGGTTCTAAAATAGGATGCATTTCAGTCTTAAGGTTCCTTCCCATTAACAAATATTTAAGTCCTTAGAGGCAGAGACCATCTCTACCTTTTCACTGTAGTATCCCCAGTGCTTAGCATAGGGCCTGGCTCTTAGTAGGTACTTTGTTGAAAAAATAAATAAAATCTGTGT
This sequence comes from Diceros bicornis minor, assembly GCF_020826845.1. Classification (NCBI taxonomy): domain Eukaryota; kingdom Metazoa; phylum Chordata; class Mammalia; order Perissodactyla; family Rhinocerotidae; genus Diceros; species Diceros bicornis. The sequence goes on along the minus strand of NC_080757.1, from coordinate 49,924,301 downwards.
GCAAGGTACTGGGCGGGGGGGGAGGGGGAAGACTATAGGCCCCAGATTTTGTTTTCCATGAGCTTATAATTGAATTGAGCCAATAAGATAAATGGATAAAAGTAAACAATACCCCATTATCAAATGATACCTGTCACATGAAGAGAGGCCCTTCAGTGGAGTGGGTCAGAGGAAGCATTATGGAAGGAAGATTTGATGGACCTTACAGGTGCCAGCCGAGGGGGAGGGGCGGGTTGGGGGGCATCCAGCCTAGGGAAAGGGCAGGGCCACAGGCAAGGTGGTTAGACTGGAGGGCAAGGAGGAATCCATTTTGGCCAGGGCAGGCAAGTCAAGTCTTAGAACAGGAGTTAAGGCTACAAAGATTGGTTGGGGTCCACTTAGGAAGGACACTGAAAGTCAGGCTAATCAGTGGATTTTATCCTTCAGAAAGAGGAAAGAGAAAAATGTCATGACAAGGCAGCGTTTCAGAAAGATTCATCAGACGGGACCCGTGGAGCCAGTTCAGAGGCTAGTCAAGGAGTCGTGGGCTTCACGAGGAATGGCTCCAACTAACGGCCTGGTGGGGGTGAAATGGAAGAGGGAACGCCAAGGACCTGAGCTGTGGGCTCACCACCACCACTTCCCCGCCTTTCCTCCTACACCCCCTCCCTTGGGGAGAAGCACCATTCTAAAGGCAACATTGGGAAGTACTTTTTTTTTTTTTGTCTTCTAAATCTTAAGCCTAGTGCTGTTGTCACTCCGCTGTCCCAGCTGCCTCATCTGGGGAGTGAATTTTGAAAGTCTAATGAAGGAGGGGTGTTGTGAAAACCTCATTTGCTGGAGGGCTCCGGGCTCCCATCTTAAATCAGTTGCTTTCAGTGCTGGGGAACACCAAGGACACCCCTGCTGTGTAGCTGCTCAGCCTACATCTTGAGCTATTTAACGGTCCTTCCCACCTTTCCCTTTGCTCTCAGGAATGACACACAGAGACACAGCAGAGTGCAAAGACCTTTGCTGCAGAGAGCAAAAACTTCCTAAAGCATCTTGTGCCCTATTTTATTCAACCAAATATTTAACAGTAATAGGGTAAAAAGTGAGTACACAGTCCTTTCCAAATACTAGGCTACTGTGGGAATGGTGCTATCAACAGGATGAACAATATTAAGTTAGGTCAGATTTGCTGCTTTTTAAGATTTTCAGAGAAATTCAAAATATTAGATCCTAATACCAGAAATTGGCAGGTCTACTGGACAGATAAGATTGTGTCCTGTTATTTTTCAATTGCCATAATCAATAAAACCTGCCTTAGTCCTCGAAAGTGACAATATATGATTGGAAAAAGGATACACACACATCCTGAAAATTCACCTGTATACAATTCTATAATTGTAGAGAATTCTTAAACTCAAAGTGGGTTGCCATTAAGAGCTCTAAGAAGGCCGGCCCCGTGGCTTAGCGATTAAGTGTGCGTGCTCCGCTGCTGGCGGCCCGGGTTCGGACCCCGGCGCGCACCGACGCACCGCTTCTCCGGCCATGCTGAGGCCACGTCCCACATACAGCAGCTAGAAGGATGTGCAACTATGACATACAACTATCTACTGGGGCTTTGGGGGGAAAAAATAAAATAAATTTAAAAAGAAGTAAAATAAAAGTTTACATAAAATTATTTAAAAAAAAAAGAGCTCTAAGACCATGGACTCATTTATTATTATAGATATTAATTTCTAGTGGGGCTAAAAACAGGTACACATCACTGTTTCAAAGTGTATGTAATTGCAGAGGCTTTGAAAAGGATAGCGTTCGTGTGCTAGAGTCCAATGCAGAAGACTTAAGTTAAACTACCTCCCTCCAAGTGTTAAATATAGTGTTTCCTCTTAGTGAGCGGTGTTACTGCACAGGTCTGCTTGTTCCCATGTGTGTTGCAGTTTGAACCGAAAAGCCTAGTGAGGTCAGGGGTAACTTAGTTACATTAACTGGCTCCCCAGGCCCACAAGTTGGTAGCGCCTTATTTGGTCACGTATTCTAGAGTCTTGGTTGTGTGCACAAAAGTTCAGTTGCTAATACATAAGTAGTGATCAACTTTGAGGAACTTACTCATGCTGAACAAACTCCCGGAAGACAATTCCCACATTTTGATTTATAGTCACTTTCTGTCCAGGCAGTCCATTTACATGGGACACCAGATCATAATCAGAATGTTGCTGAGTGGGAAATGGGATCCAGGAGAGGTAGCTGGATGACATGAATGGTCAGTGGCCTCAAGCATAGGCTATCTCAAGCACTTATCTTGTGGAAGGTGCTAGATGTATTGTCAATGTTTGCCTCTTAGCCTCCCTTTTTCTAGGCCTCATTTCTGATCAACATTCCTTATGGTCAGTTCAATCTTCCTTTACCTACCTTGTCTTCGAGTTCAAGGGCGGCATTGATACTCGGTCTGGTGGCCATTCTCTGTCCTTCAAAGTGCCTCTAAATATTCTGTTCTGATTCCTTATGTTTGTTTACTTTTCCCATTTAATTGTCACAGCTTGGAAAGCTTACTTCCAAATTCTTTGGGGGCTCCATATACAACACAAAGATTTTTATATATATACATTATTTTCCAAAGACTTTTTACTAACTGCACGATTTAAATATTCATCAACCTAAGAAATGGGGTAAGTAGTTCTTATCTGTTATGTTTGCTAAAGAGATTAGAATCATCAACCTTCGTGCTATTGCTGGTCTGAATTTTTTTTTTTTTTTAACTTTTTATTTCAGATTAAGAATGACCCAAAGGAAATCACAGCTTTGTTCCAGAGCCAATGTTTATGCTCAAGTGCCTGATGGAGGGTGGGGCTGGGTAGTAGCTGTTTCTTTTTTCTTCGTGGAAGTCTTCACTTATGGCATCATCAAGTCATTTGGGGTCTTCTTTAATGACTTAATGAACAGTTTCGATGAATCTAACAGCAGGATCTCATGGATAGTATCAATATGTGTGTTTGTCTTAACGTTTACAGGTGAGTACATCGTTCAGCTTAAACACTATATAAGCATCTGTCTCTCTTAATTTGCGTAACCACGTAATGCTCCTCGTGTTTGTGCTGCATTTCCTTGTTTGACCCGTTGGCCCTTTCTGGCCTAAATTAAGTAATATGGTGTTGGGGGTTGGGGGATGGCAAGAGACAAGAGGCCCTGAAGAAAAATGCCTATTTGCCAGCCTTGACTGCCTTTAATTTAACACACAAGTATTTAAATTAAGAGTACTAAACACTCTTAGGATCCTGTAGATTACTTTGAGAACAGCAGTAAATCCCAGTTCTATGGGAATGTAGTCATTTTCTAAAGAAGCCACATCAAAAGTACGCAGCATACTAGGCCTGGTCTCATAACATGAAGTGGAGCTCCATGAAGAAGAAAGACGGGGTGTGTCCAAGGATATAGCATAAAATTACAAATATTCTCCAGAGGGGACACTGAATTCCACACAGCTGCTTCCCTACAGGACTTCACTGGTTAATGAGTGTGCAGTACTCCCAGATCCAACAGCATCAAATAAAGTGGGGTTTTAGTATAATTTTTAATATACTGATTTCCGTCCCATAGTCCTAATTCGACACGCCTATGAGGTCTCAGGCTGGTTTATCTGTCTGTCAGGGACCACGCCAAGGGTTTTTTGAGGGAACAGGCTGTTGAACTCACCTCAGAAAGTTAACCAGGCTGACCTTAAACGTCCCTAACTTTACCCTAGTATCCTGTCATGGCACTGCTGCCTCTGAGGTTTTCCAAGCCCTTCTTTAAATGTAGTTAGTTTTCAGCCATACAGTGTCTTACAGAGGCAATCCACTGAGTAAAGGAAAAATTTCTCTTATTAGGCTGGATACCATCTCCTACAAGTTTTACGGAAGAACTCCTAGTTCCAGTTTAATTGAGTATTAAGACACTGAATTTTTTAATTGTGGAATGTTTACTTTCTCAGAAAGATCATTTAAATGAATTAGAACCAACATTTTACATTTGGTAATCTAAATAAAAAGAAAATCCCAAAGCTCACCTCTTGGCTCTTTCATAACCAAAGATAACAATACAGTCAACAAGAAGTTTCCAGTTAATACTATTATACGAGACAATAATTCTTCTAAATGCTGTTATTCTAGAAGTTAATGCTTTGAGCCAGCATGCTGCCTGAAAATGATGATAGTGGTTTCATTATGAGCTATATTCAATACAGTCACATGCCACATAATGACGTTTCAGCCAACGATGGACCACATATATAACGGGGGTCCCTTAAGATTAGTACCATATAGCCCAGGTGTGTAGTAAACTACACCATCTAGGTTTGTGTAAGCACACTCTATGATGTTCGCACAATGACAACATCGCCTAATGATGCACTTCTCAGAGCATATCCCCGTTGTTGAGCAACGCGTGACTGTATTAGTTTACATTCTACTAGCATAATAGATATGTGTGGACCAACCACAACAAAAGTTAGTCTTTTTTTTTTTTTAACCCCTTCTATCCAGCACGTTCTTGTTGCTCTTTCTTCACGCAACTGGCAACAGTTCCCTTATCTCGGTATACTTGACGTCAGTATCAATGTTAGCCTAAGTAACATATGCCTAGGAAACTAATTGGCCAGATTTAAATGTCCTAGGGGTTATAGAGCACAGAAGCTACACAAATTATAATTCATCAGCCACTTTGAATTATCTGTCCCATCCCTATCCTCCTTTTGGTGTGCATAACTGAGAAGTCACTATACTTTCATATCATTTTCAGAAAAGTCAAATGAAACTGGGCTAGGATTTGACCCTAAATGGAGCTTTTTAAAAAAGAATCCATAGCAGTGAGTATAGAAAAAAAAAGATTCAAGGAATCAGAGGAAAACCCATTTTTATTACAGAATAACATAAACGCATGTCTAATTTTATAGGCACTCATGGGGAGTCAAAATGTTTCATCTAAAAATACAGATGTAAGTTTTATACTATTATTCTGGCTTTCTCTTTAAGGAGCTCAAAGAATATATTGTCCAATTTGAACAAATACTAAAACAATTCATGAGCTGACTTAAGTAACCATTGCATAAAATGTATTCTGTATTTTACGTCGCCTCCATGTTCAGGACATAGAAGAAGGAATCTTATCAAAGCTGACGCCTACACCTCTGGGAGTTAAAATATCACTGTATATTCTTTACTGCAGCTCCCCTCTCCACCGTCCTGAGCACTCGTTTTGGACACCGCCTGGTGGTGATGGCGGGCGGGCTGCTTGTTAGTACAGGGATGGTGGCGGCCTCCTTTGCTCAGAAGGTTTACCACATGTACATTGCACTTGGCCTCATCTCTGGTAAGTGTTTCTCCGGGGCTCAGAAGTTCTCCAGATACTTAGTTTGAAGAACAAGGAAGGGGAAGGAGGGAATCCAACCCACAGTATTTCTCTCTTTCTCTTTTTTCTTTAAAATGAATATGTCCCAGATCAGTGGTTTTGAACTGAGCTGTATGGACTTCAGGGGATACGGGATCCTGTTCTCAAGTGCTCAAGAGCTTTTGTTTGATTTCTTTGTTTTTTTTTAATGTTCCCCAATGAGAAAGATAACTTCTCTTTTGCAGTAGTTTGCAGCCGAAAGACATCATTTTCACAAAGTAAGATTTGAATTGCTTTAGCCGGTATTTCTCAAACTGGGGTCCAAGGATCCTGAGCTGTAGGGGGCCTGCAGTGTGCTGGACTTATTCTTAGGAATGTGAAAAAACTTTTTTCCCTTTAAAAGGAGTCCATACATTTCTCATCGATTATATATATACATTATATATCCTTAGTTAAGATTTGCACACTTTTAAAGTTTTCATATATTTCTGCACATATCAAAACTCATTTATTTCCAAATGGAAGTCTTATATTCAGTAATAGTTCTGTCCATTGTGAATTATATAGGTTTTTTATGTTGCCAGTTTTTTTTTTTATGTCACTAGTTCTTTTTTTTTTAATTTTTTATTTATTTATTTATTTATTTTTTCCCCCAAAGCCCCAGTAGATAGTTGTATGTCATAGCTACACATCCTTCTAGTTGCTGTATGTGGGACGCGGCCTCAGCATGGTGGAGAAGTGGTGTGTCGGTGCGCGCCCGGGATCCGAACCCGGGCCGCCAGCAGCAGAGTGCACGCGCGCACTTAACCACTAAGCCACAGGGCCGGCCCAGTTCTTTTTCTTTTAAGTTTTTTTCTAAGAATCTTCTTTCTCTAAAGAAGGCTTTGGGGGTTTTTTTTTTTTTGGCAGGAAAAGGTTTGCCCTGAGCTAACATCTGTTGCCAATCTTCCTCTTTTTTTTTTTTCTCCTTCCCAAAGCCCCAGTACATGGTTGTATATCCTAGTTGTAAGTTCTTCTGGTTCTTCTATGTGAGCCGCTGCCACAGCATGGCAACTGACAGACAAGTGGTGTGGTTCTGCGACCGGGAAGCGAACCCAGGCCGCTGAAGCGGTGAGCGCTCAACTTTAACCACTAGGCCATCAGGGCTGGCTCTTGTGATAGTTCTTGATAGGGATTTGCAAAGGATCTGTCTGTAGCTGAGAGAAGAGCAAATTATTTAGAATTGGCTCCACTTTTTTCTTTTTTTTTTCTAACACTGCAATCTTTATTGAGAGATGAGGCTTTCTGAAGTCTAGCGCTTATCCCTCCCAGCTCGGACCTCAGCTCCCTGCCCCGGGTGGTGCAGGCCTCCCCCTTCCTGGCTCCTCCTGCCCTTTAGTCACTGTTTGTAACTGTAAGTCACACCTCCCCAGGACTAGCGCAGGGAGGAGGGAGGAGGGAGGAGCGGGAAGGGAGAGCAAGAACTTACTCACTTATAGGACTGCCCTGTAAAATACATAATATAAAATGTACCATCTCAGCCATTTTTAAGTGTATAATTCCTTGGCATTAAGTACATTCACATTGTTGTACACCCATCACCACCATCTACCTCCAGAACTTTTATATCTTCCCAAACTGAAACTTCACACCCATTAAACACTAACTCCCCGTTCCCCCAGCCCCTGGCAACCACTGTTCTACTTTCTGTCTATGAATCTGACTACTGTAGGAACCTCATATAAGTGGGTTCATACAGTATTTGTCCTTTTGTGACTGGCTTATTTCACTTAGCATAAGGTCTTCAAGTTTCATCCATGTTCTAGCACGTGTTAGAATTTTAACTTCCTTTTTAAGGCTAAATAATGTTCCATTGTATGTATATACCATGTTTTTTGTGTTTTTTTTTAATTATTTTATTGAGGTTATATTGGTTTGTAACACTGTGTACATTTCAGGTGTACATTATTATCAGTTTCTGTATAGACTGCATCACGTTCGCCACCAATAGTCTAGTTTTTATCTGTCACCATATATATGTGCCCCTTTACCCCTTTCACCCTCCCCCCACCCCCTTCCCCTCTGGTAATCACTACTCTGTTCTCCTCATCCATGTGTTTGTTTATCATCCACATATGAGTGAAATCATAGGGTGTTTGTCTTTCTCTGCCTGGCTTATTTCACTCAGCATAATACCCTCAAGGTCCATCCATGTTGTCGCAGATGGCAAGATTTTGTGTTTTTTTAATGGCTGAGTAGTATTCCATTGTGTATATATACCACATCTTCTTTATCCATTCATCCATTGATGGGCCCTTGGGTTGCTTCCACGTCTTAGCTACTGTGAATGATGCTGCAATGAACACAGGGGTGCATAAATCTCTTTGAATTTTTGATTTCATGTTCTCATGTTCTTTGGATAAATACCCAGTAGTGGGATAGCTTAATCATATGGTATTTCTATTTTTAATTTTTTGAGGAATCTCCATACTGTTTTCCAGAGTGACTGCACCAGTTTGCCTTCCCACCAGCAGTGTACAAGGATTCCCTTTTCTCCACATCCTCTCCAACATTTCTTATTTCTTGTCTTGTTAATTATAGCCATTCTGACAAATTATATAAATTTTTTTAATGCAGAAAAGTAGGAAAAAAAAAAACAGAAAAAAGTTTCTGTAATCCTAGCATCCCAAAACAACTGTGGCAGCTTATCCAGACTTCTAATGAAACCCATCTTTCTTTGCTACAGCACGTTTTTCCAGCATGAATTACTGAGCTTCCAGAACTTATGATTTAAAAAATAAACACAAAAATCCCAGATCTTTGAATGCATCCTTTGGGCATCAGTCTGTAAGTGGTTCTCACTGTTCTTTTTGACATTCTTTCACAGGTTTGGGATACTGCTTTAGTTTTCTCCCAACTGTCACCATCCTGTCACAATACTTTGACAAAAGACGCTCCGTGGTCACTGCCGTTGCTTCGACAGGAGAATGTTTCGCCATGTTTGGCTTCGCACCAGGTAGGTGGACCACAATAGTCTACGTATTAATGTGGAAGAGGGGAGGCCACTCAGCTATTCTTGCTGCACTAACTCGTGCCAGCGTCGGCTAATGGATGACTTCAACTGTCTGCGTAAGGAAAGGTTATTTCCCTTCTCTTCTCTGGCACATTTTTGGGACCTATCCTCCCTAACCCCCATTTTGGGAATTCAAACACTTTAATACTAGGCCAAGTTTACATAAATAGGAAGCTTCATAGCACATATTCAGCGGGAAGGCTTGAAACATCCATTCCAAGATAAATAATTTAATGATTTGGGATTGTTCATGCTATTATTTCTCTCCTTTGTCAAAAGAGCCATTAATATGTGAATTACACTCTAACAAGTGGTAGTTCACCTTGGAGATTCAGACTCATTTCTTGCTCTGCCATTTCTTGATGAATGTTGTCAGTGGATTGCACTTTGTTCAAAGGAGATTCATGTAGAGGTATTTCGGGGTGACATGTCAATCTCTGAAGCTTTTCATATAGTTCAGAAAAATGAATGTATGTGTGCATATAAATAGAGACATAGAAAAATGTTAATTGTTGAATTGAGGTGAAGGGCGGGTAGGTACAAGGTGTCATTCTTTCCACTTTTCTATGGGTTTGGAATTTTTCAAAGTAAGCCCTTGAGGGGAGAATCGGTGGCCTGTGAACGCCCTGAGGCTAGGGACTGCATCTTAGTCAGCTCTGTTCCCCAGCACCGGCCATATCTGTGGCACCTGGTAGGCACTCAATATGTTAAATGGAGTACAGAAAATTAGCCCAATTATTGCCAGATGACTGTAAAGCACTTTGAAATACCAAACCTAGAATACACTGCAGTTCTTGGTTTTCCATATGAATGGGGGAACAACGGTGTGAGCTAAAGGTATGCTGGAGAAGTAGGTGGAGCCCCCCGGAATGTGGGGCTGTCTTGCTAAGCCTGACTTCTGGGTAACCAAGTCACCACGGCTCTCATACCCGTCAGCTCTCCGAGAATGACAGTACAGTAAGATGAAATTCTCAGGAACATCACTGAAGCTTTCTGGGACGTTATGAGTATACTTTAAGACCTTGTGGGGCCCGCATTATTCTATCATCCCTATGGAGCTTATGCTCCTTTTGGCCAGGCCCCAGCTCACATTCCTGCGTCCAGCCTCTGGTCAGCAGCCTAGGACCCAACTTACTGGCAAGAAGGAGGACGACTCAGGTAGTTAAGGATGTTCCACAAAGTAGAAACCCTAGAACTGTATCATTTAATTCTGGGTGAATCATATGAGCTTTCAGATTCTTAGATTATTTTTTACTTAATCCATTACGACTCAGGATTGAATGAGCGGATGTATAATGATCTAGCTCAAAGGTTGGAAATTCTCTTTTTAAAAGGCCAGATAGTAAATACTTTAGACTTCATGGACTATAATGTATCTGTCAGAACTACTCACTCTGCAGTTACAAAAGCAGCCGTAGACCACGTCAACGAATGAGCAGGGCTGCGTTCCAGTCAGGCTTTATTATCAAAAACAGGACACCGATTGGAACTGGCCTGTAGCCTGCTGTTTGCCAAACCTGGATGTAAGTCACAAGCTTAATTCACTTCTTGTGTCTCTGCCTGGCAAAATGCACCCGCCAAAGTTCTTTTGGAGACCTGGGCTGAAAATTTTTGCTTATATGTAATAATTATTATGCACATTTTCTCCTTACTGACTCATAAGAGCACCAAAATCTGCAATAACGGTACAGATTGACTGCATTCACACTGCTGAGTAAATTTTTCCAAAAATCATTACTCAATCTGAATCCTTATGTCTTCTCAATATTGTCTCCTGGGTCTTGAGTCCATTACCGACCTGAGATTTTATTTCTTTTCTGCTCCCACCTATCCAAGCAATCACGGCTCTGAAGGAGAACATTGGCTGGAGGTTCAGTCTCCTCTTCGTGGGCCTACTACAGTTAAACATTGTCGTCTGTGGGGCACTGCTGAGACCAATCATTATCAGAGGACCAGAGTCACCGAAAATAACCGCACACGAAAATCGGAAAGAAGTGCAATATATGCTTGAAAATGAGAAAACACGCACCTCAATCGATTCCATTGACTCAGGAGTAGAACTAACTACCTCACCTAAAAATGTGCCTAGTCACGCTAACATGGAACTAGAGCCGAAGGCTGACATGCAGCAGATCTTGATGAAGACCGGTTCCAAGCAAAGCGATAAGAAACCCCCATTACTGGACTTCTCAGTCTTGAAAGAGACAAGTTTCATTTGTTATGCATTATTTGGTCTCTTCGCAACACTGGGATTCTTTGCACCTTCCTTGTACATCATTCCCTTGGGCATTAGTCTGGGCATTGACCAGGACCGAGCTGCTTTTTTATTATCTACAATGGCAATTGCTGAAGTTTTTGGGAGAATTGGAGCTGGTTTCGTCCTGAACAGAGAGCCCATTCGTAAGATCTACGTTGAGCTCATCTGCGTCATCTTATTGACTGTGTCTCTGTTTGCCTTTACTTTTGCTACTGGATTCTGGGGTCTGATGTCATGTAGCATATTTTTTGGTTTTATGGTTGGGACGGTAGGAGGGACCCACATTCCCCTGCTCGCGGAAGATGACATCGTGGGCATTGAGAAGATGTCTTCTGCAGCAGGAGTCTACGTCTTCATTCAGAGCATAGCAGGACTGGCCGGCCCACCCCTGGCAGGTAATTTAAATACACAAAATACAAACCCTTGTCTACTATCCCCTTATTAATTGTGCTAGCTTCCTGTTTGAGTCTAATTTTAAAAATCTACTGATTTTTATACTTCCATAGAATTTCAGAGCTGGCAGAATTAGGGATTACCTGAGCCAACTCTTGATTTAAAAATGAGGAAATTGGGGGCCGGCCCGGTGGCGCAAGCAGTTAAGTGTGCGCACTCCGCTGTGGTGGCCCAGGGTTCGCCGGTGCGGATCCTGGGCACGCACCAACGCACTGGTTGTCAGGCCATGCTGTGGCAGTGTTGGCTATAAAGTGGAGGAAGATGGGCATGGATGTTAGCCCAGGACCAGTCTTCCTCAGCAAAAAAAGAGGAGGATTGGCAGATGTTAGCTCAGGGCCGATCCTCCTCACAAAAAAAAAAAAAAAAAATGAGGACATTGAAGGCCCAAGAATGTAAGCCAAGTTAGGACTACAGCCTGTGTCTGCGGTCCAAGCTGCCCCAGGCTTTTTCTACCACTTGCCTTGTACATGCTATAGGGAACCCATGGATTTTTAACCTCATTACCCTCTGACTTTTGGAATAACAGAACTAAGGGACTTCTGTCCATCTTCTTCCCTTTATTTATTTATTTATTTATTTATTTTTCCCCCAAAGCCCCAGTAGATAGTTGTATGTCATAGCTGCACATCCTTCTAGTTGCTGTATGTGGGACCCGGCCTCAGCGTGGCCAGAGAAGCAGTGTGTCAGTGCGCGCCCGGGATCCGAACCCGGGCCGCCAGCAGCGGAGCGCGCGCACTTAACCACTAAGCCACAGGGCCGGCCCAGAAACATCTTCTTCCCTTCAAGTTAGGAAACTAAGCACAGAGCAGCCTTCTGCACATACTTAATTGATTACTACACAATATTTCCTGGTAGGAAGGACATGGGTATGTTTCATATCTTTGACATGAAATAGTTCCTTCAAGTTATTGTGATTAGAAATCTTACCTCATGTGAAAAGACACCTGAAGTGAATTCAAGTGAAAAGAAGAGTGCTTTTTTCTCGCTTAAGAATATTCCCTTTACAAAGAAGCATGCATCTAACTGTCTCATGTTTTAGACTCTCTACTAGGACGGGTTAGCCTATGAAGAACATGTTAGCAACATAATTTTCTCAAGTGCTAAGTATGTTATATGTTTGTCTGATTTATTTCTTCTCCCCTACCAAGAAAAGAATCCTACCTTCAGTGCTCTTTTTTCTTTTTCTTTCTTTCTTTTTTTGCTGAGGAGGATTTGCCCTGAGCTAACATCTGTACCAATCTTCCTCTATTTTGTATGTGAGCCACCACAGCATGGCCACCGACAAGTAGTGTAGGTCCACGCCTGGGATCTGAACCTGGGCCACCAAAGCGGAACGCGCCAAACTTAACCACTAGGCCACGGGGCGGCCCCAACACTCTTTTTCTTTAGAAAAATGAGATAAAACAAAGAAGGCAGAGAACCTGAGCAGCTTCTGAATTTGAGGGCATCCCGGGGGAGAGATGGTTTGTGTCCATGTTGCTAACAGACGCGAATGCTCTCTCCAGGTCTGTTGGTGGACCAGAGTAAGATATACAGCAGAGCCTTCTACTCCTGCGCAGCTGGAATGTTCATGGCCGCCATGTGCCTTGCACTCGTGAGACCATGTAAGAGGGGACTGTGCCGGCATCACGATGCAGGAGAAGCGAAGGCAGAGAGTCGTCGTGTGAAAGCTTTACAAGACATACCCGAAGACTTTCTAGAAATGGACCTCGGGAAAAATGAGCATAAAGTTCATATGAAAATGGAGCCAGTATGACCCACTTTCATGTAACATCAGCCACCCTGTTGGCTGGGGAGGTGCGGGGTGGGGGGACATAGGGAGGTAGAGGAGCTGACGACTCTACCCACTTTCAAAACTACATTTTAAAGGGAATGTATTCGTGAACACCACTACCAACATCCTTTTATTTTTTCTTTTAAGTTTTCCTTTTTGCTTGTTTTTAAAGCCAAAACAAAATCAACCAAACACTCTTCCGTACAGAAATCTGGCTGCGTTCGGTAGCAATACAGAGATACAGAGGAGGACTCTTTGGTTCACATTCCGATTTTAAAAAGTGATGTGAATTGGCAAGGTGGTTTAACAGCTCTCACATGTGATAAACTACTATCTTATAAAGCAACATGGAGCCCAGGTCATTGAAATGACATTGGCCATTCAAAGACAATCTTAAGTCATTTTTAAAATTTCTCATTTTCAGAAATAGGAACAAATTGTTTAAAGCCCTTTGAAAAATACTGAGGTTTCCATGAACAAATCATGGCCTCTCAATTTTCCAAATATTCCATGGAAATGAAGTACAGTTTAAGAACAAACATTTGGCCAATAAACGGAAATTTTAACAATATATATAGCTTGAACTTCATAAATGTGAAGATTACCACTTCTTTTTATGGCCAGTCATTTACCAGAAGTATTTCAATACAGAATATACAGAATGGCATTCAAAAATGTGTTTCCTGTTGCTTTTAATTATTCAGAAATATGTGATTGTAGTGTCTTTAATTTAAACCACTATTTATTATTAATTTATTCTAGGATGATTAAAATAATCAAAAGAAATAAAATCTGAGACATAAGCATCATTTTTACCTCCTTTCTGCAGTCGTTTAGATGCCTCAAAGAATACTTCTTATCTTGTAAAGTTACTCTCATGAAAGTCCAAGTTGTAATGATTCTCCAATTTGATTAAAGAAAACGTATGCTATTTAAAGGGGAAAAATATAATGAACAGCAACTCACCTTAGCTTTTCAAAATAATTTGTTTTATCACCTAAGAATACTTGAGGATCTTCTTGATCAGAGTTATATTTCATTGAATTGTTGAAGGATTTCTGATTTTTTTTTTAAAAAAACATCTAACTGTTGAAGCATTTCTGTATTTCACTTAGGGTAGCAGAGACACTTATTTTACCATCACAAGTTACAAGTTGCAATTTACAGCTTATCTAATCCTTGATTGCTCTGAGTTGCCAGAGTTATCAGGTGACTGGTCATCGTTTTTTTTTGGAGTTACACTACGCGTCTAGTATTTCTCATTTTAGCATTTTCTGTACAGAGGGCGAGCGTGAGGATACCAGGTGGGCTCCTTAGTCATACGTACTGAGTCTCACTCTCCAGGTGATGGTCAGCGCTTTGCTGTTCCATCTTTATTCGTCTTTACTGTTAATTTATGACAACTCAGGGGGAAAAAATAGAACAAGCCTTGTTTGGTTACAGGTACACACAAGCTTGAATCTTTCTCTGCACTGAAATGAAAGTGGCATATTTCATCACCACCTGCGACATTTTGTATAGCATTTTATCAGCCATAGAAATAGACAATCTGTAAAACTTTGGAGGGGGGGATAAAACGACAGTGTCCGTCAAAAACAGACACATCGAAAACAAGGTGGATGTAGCAAACCTCTGTCACGGCCTGAGAAGGACCTTGAGCTTGTGGTAGTTTTGCAGACTTTTGTGACTTCAGCACTTTACAACATTTTTTACTATGAATGTTCAATACAATTTACTATTTATAACTAATTTCTGAGCGATCTGCTCTGTGTTCATTCTGTTAACTGCATGAAAAAAATGTATGCCAATTTCAGTGTGTCAATAATCAAAGTTTTAAATGTTTGGAAGAAAATTAAAACAGGATTGCGATTTGTTCTGTATTAGTGACATTCTGGTACTTCTAGATTTGCAATAAATGTATGGCTTTTTTATTTAAAGAGACTAATTTGTTTTTTTATTGACTCATCAGCATTCATTGTTTGATCCAATTAAAGTTATAAAAACTCAAGGAACATTCATGTTGAATAAATAACTTTTTCTTAAACTTTTCTTTTCTGCAAAATCTTTTAACTTTACTAGAAACATAAATGTTTCCAAGAAGTGTTTGTTGAACTTAATTATTTCTTTTTTTTTTTTTTGTGAGGAAGATCAGCCCTGAGCTAACATCTGTTGCCAATCCTTTTTTTTTTTCCCCCTTTTTCTCCCCAAAGCCCCAGCAGATAGTTGTATGTCATAGTTGCACATCCTGCTAGTTGCCGTATGCAGGACACCGCCTCAGCATGGCCGGAGAAGCGGTGCGTCGGTGCGCGCCCAGGATCCGAACCCGGGCTGCCAGTACCTGAGCACAAGCACTTAACTGCTAAGCCACGGGGCCGGCCCCAATTATTTATTAAATGAAAAATGCATGAATGAAATGATACCCTGGTAGCCAGAGAGTACTAGCCAAGTCTATCTATCTATACTCAGAATAGTCCTAAGAACTGTTCTAACCTCTAAGTAAACAGCACAGACTCTCCACGCCAGGGGCTGGCCAACTTTTTCTGTAAAGGCCTAGACTGTAAATATATAAGGCTTCTCGGGCTCTGTCATGACTATTCAGCTCTGCCATTGTAGCAGGAAATCAGCCCTAGACAATATGTAAATGAATGAGCGTGGCTGTTTCAATAAAAGTTTATGGATACTGAAATTTGAATTTCATAAAATTTTCACACATCATGAAATATCATTGATTTTTTTCAACCACATAAAAATGTAAAAGCCATTATTAGCTCACAGGCTGTAAAGTAAGACAGGTGATGGACGGGATTTGGCCTGTGGACTGTGGTTCCCGACCCCTGCTCCTTCCATCTGTGACCCTGGAATGGACAGGTACCACCAGGGGGACAACTCTGTAAATTAACAGTCCCGATGACAGGAAAGGGTCACTGTGGTCAAAACAATTCTTAGATCACAGGTGCCAAAGAGGAAAGACCAGCAGCTGATAGCACGTTAATTATAAGTTTTTGTTTCCTGTGATTACAGAGATTCTGCTGTAACCTGGCTAACTTAATAAGGTTTCAGCCTAAATGTAAGTTGTTTCCCTCCCAAAAAGTAAAATTATTCCAATTGTAAAAATGAGTTAAGATCACGTGCTCTTTTGAGACAAATGCATCCCTAACTGATAGAATGTTCCCAAACCTCTTAACAAATTTATCAATTTTATACTCCAAAAATGAGAAATGTAGCTTTTGTGCATTTATTTGCCTTTCTTTTAGCTTAATACCTGGTGATAAAACAGAAAATGGATTCTAAGACAGGATCCTCTGGCCTAGCTATCCATTAAAGTCACCTAGAGGTATTTGTTACATTTAGATTTCTATACTCCTCGAATATTCTAAATCAGAAGTAATCATGAATCCCTATTTTAAAAAGCTCCTAGATATGGGACTCACTAATAGGGATCTAGAGTTTAAAAGCCATTGCCTTTAGGGGCCAGCCTGGTGGCACAGTGGTTAAGTTCGTGTGCTCCACTTCGGCAGCCCAGGGTTCGCAGGGTCCGATCCTGGGTGCGGACCTACGCACCGCATATCAAGCCATGCTGTCAGGCCATGCTGTGGCAGGTGTCCCGAGGATTGGCAATGGAGGTTAGCTCAAAGCTAATCTTCCTCACCAAAAAAAAAAAAAAAAAAAGCCATTGCCTTTAAAATTTTAAATGGTTATGAGCATTACTTAAAACGACTGATTTAAAGACAATTCAGACATGTTACTTGATAACAGGTCTCCTGTAAATATACACTGCACTGAGAAAAGAGAAGCTGTCCTTTTCAGATTTGTTTTTAACATAGATGTTAATGTAAGTGAGGGCTACCATCACCAGCAGGTGGGCCAGGTACCAGAGTATAAGTAAGGAAACTAGCTCCCCCTGGTGTTCAATTTCTGTAATGACTCCCTGAGGATGCAGAACAAGAAAAGCGGCAAGTTCAGGAATCCGCAACTTTGCTTTTCACGTAAGAAAAATTCTCACATCCAAATCAAAATTACTTCAGTGACATGGGTTTCCTATAGGGTAAACTGGACAGCAAAACTTATATCCCAGAACACTTTATCTATAAAAGTTTGTTTTTTATTTTTAATGAGGAAGATTAGCCCTCAGCTAACATCCGACGCCAATCCTCCTCTTTTTTTTGCTGAGGAATATTGGCCCTGGGCTAACACCCATGCCCATCTGCCTCTACTTTATATGGGACGCTGCCACAGCATGGCTTGACAAGCGGTGTGCTGGGCCGCGCCTGGGATCCCAACCTGCAAACCCCCGGGCCACCAAAGCAGAGCTTGCAAACTTAACCACTACACCACCAGGCCGGCCCCTTTTTTCTTTTTTTTTTTTTCTGCTGATAAAGATTCGCTCTGAGCTAACATCTGTGCCAGACTTCTTCTATTTTGTATGTGGGTTGCCGCCACAGCATGGCTGACAAGTGGTATAGGTCAGCGCCTGGGATCTGAACGTGCAAACTTAACCACTACGCCACTGGGCTAGCCCCTATAAAAGTTTTTAAAATATAGCTCACCAAAGATTATGGAAAGAAAATACAAATTCTGGCCATGTGTTTGTATTATTTATACATCTTTCCAGCAACTCAAGAAAAGAATAAGAATGCTAACTATCCCAGCAACTTACTCCCCTAGAAGTCAACCAAAACTTGAAGTACCTTCTCTACACCGACAGCTCCCATTCTAAGTCCCGACTTCACTGCTGAGATCCCGGCTTATATACGCCCATGTGACAGCCATGGGTGCCAGCTGGGCATTTCCAACTTAACATGTCCTCAGCAGAACTCTTAATCCTCCTCCCCAGACCTGCTCCTCAACAAATCCTATTGGCTCTACTTTCTAAATATATCCAGAACCAGACTCCTTTAGCCAACTCTATCAGCACCCCTGATCCAAGCCAGTATCATCTTCGCTGGATTATGGCAATCATCTTCTAGCTGATTTGCCCGCTTCCACTCTTGTTACACACCCACCCCACCCCGCCCTTGCCTTAATTTCCCACATAGAAGCCTTACAATAATCCTTTCAAAGCACAGGTCAGACACAATCACATTTAAAACCTAAAATCCTTAACACTGGGCTCTTCATGAAAGGCCTAATGCCGTTACTGCCCCTTGTTGCGGCTACCCCAGCTGCCTTCTTATGGCTTCTTGAAAACACGAGCCTCAGGTCTCAGCACACGTGGTTCCCTTTGCCTGGTACACCCTTCCCTGAGATGTGTACATGAAGCAGCCCTTCAATTTGGTCCCCTCCAAAGGTCACCCCCCTGAGGAGGCATTCCTGGCTCTCCTATCCCAAACAGCGCTTGTTTCTATTCCTTTACTCTGATGTTACGTTACAAAAGTATGTGTTTACTCATTTATTATCTGTCTCTTCCACCTGTACACTAGGGTAGTGGGTTTTGGTTCACCGCTATATCCCCAAGGCTTGGCAGGGCCTGGCACATAGTAGGTGGTGCTCCAAAAATATTGTTGAATGAATGAATGATTGAGTTCTTTGTTTTTCATTGACTTTTTTTTTTAATTACACACGAGAAAAAATTGGTATCTATTTATGATTACAGCTCAAGAGAGTCTGGTGATGCTGTGAAGCAGCTGGATAGCCGTAGGACACTGAAAGCATTGTGATCAAAACCTGCTGGCGCAGCATCTGAGTGGGTCTCAAATGCCCACCAGCAGTGTCCTATATGGGCGGGTCAGCTGTAAGGAAGGAAACATTGCCAATAGAGGGCAGTCAGTTGTAACCTATTCCTGCAGCAGATTTGGTTTTAACTTAACCTGTTTTCCAGTAGACATTTTTTTATGATGCTTTTTTCCAATGCTTCAACTGGTAGCAAGTGCTTTTCTGGATACTGAATGTCTCTTTTTTTGGTGCTAAGGCAAAGTACATAGACTGTGACTTCTCTGATTTGGGGCAACCCCAGTTGGTCCCACGTGAATACAAAAGAAGTTGAAAGAAATTTTAATCTTATAACCACTTCTCTAAACAATCTGAAAAAATTGGTTAGGTTTCTTGCTTGCGTTATTTTACTTATGAGGTCATGCAGCACGGTGAAAACAAAGCAGAACTCAAAATGAGGGAGACCTGGGATCTGGGCCCAATTTTGCCTTTGGTTTAACTACACACAAGATTACTTAGCTACTGCAGGCCTGCTTCCTCGTCTGTGAAATGAACTAAGCAACATCCACATTATTAACACTTTACAATTCTGCTTTCCAAAAATGAAAACACATTTACAGGAGATACCAGGCCCTTGGCAATGGGAGGAGAAGGTAAAAAAACAATCCACCACAGAAAACAACAGCAAGATCCAAAACCGAATCAATTCTGAATCCAGAGGCCCTTACAAGTGTCTACACCTTTCAGCTTGGATGTCAACACTCACTGTACCCCCAGAGACGTCCATGACCGTTTCCTTAAAAAAGTCTTTCTCTCCTCTTAACTCAATTTCATAGGTACGTTTCCATGTATACTAGAAATCAGTACTAACCTAGAGCTGTGCTGCCCAGTAGGGTAGCCATAAGCCACGTGGAGCGCTGAGCACTTGAAATGCAGCCAGTGGGAATTGAGATGTGCTTTAAGCGTAAAATACGCACTAGAATACGAAGACTTAGTACCAAAAAGAATGTAAAACATCTCAATAACATTTATACTGGTGACACGTTGAAATGATAACATTTGGATGTATTGGATTAAATAAAATACACGATTAAAATTAATTTCACTTGCTTCTTTTTGCATTCGCTAATGTGGCTACTAGAAAAATTCAAATTACATATGTGGCTCGTATGATATTTCCATTGGAGGGTGCTGCTCTAGATTATCAGTCTGAACGGAGGAAGTGACTAAGATTCAAACTCAAAAAGAAAGCCCTTATTGCACGCTCTACTCGAGGACTGGTTCCACTCACTGCTCTGCTGCACTGCCATGCCGATTTCCACCGCCTGCGGCCGCGCGGCCCACGTGAGCGCGGCCACGTGGGTGGGCCGGGCGCTCCCCTCGCGGTCCTGCGGTCCCCGGGCCCGGGGGCTTGGAGGAGCCGAGCTGGCGGCCCGCGCTCTGAGCGCTCGGGGGAAGTCCCGGGCGGAAGCAGGTGACGCGCGGGCGCCGCTCGCAGCTGCTGGTCCGCGGCCCCGCGCCCCCGCCCGGGCGCAGCCGGGGACAGCGACGCCGCTTCCTGCGGGGGCAGGGCCCGCGCGCAGGGCCGCCCGGCGCTCCCGCCGCCGCCGGCTGCGACTGTAGCACGCTTGCTCCGGAGAGGGAGCAGCCCGGCCGTCCGGCCCGCTTAGGGTTGGAAGAGGACAAGCATTCCTATCAGGGGCATTTGTGCTTCAGAGAGCAAGCGGAACAAGAACCCACGGGTGATCCCAGCCACCTTTTCCTGTTTCCCCCGCCCCGTTAAAAGTCTTTGCGGACTGACATGCTAGCACTTAATCCTTCCCTTGACCGGAGGGGTGCTAACTCCGCAGGCGCCAAGGTGAACAGCTTTCCAAATTCACTTATTTCTAGAACAGTGTTTGGACAAGAAAGTTATTAATTCTCTGTATTCTTAAATACCTTGTTCATTCAGCATTTGCAGAGCAAAATCTGCATGGATTTGTTAGAGTGAAAATCATAAATTTAAAACTACAAAGATTTACCATAAAATTTAGTGCAGTAAACAAATTACATTTTTAAACTTAGCCCTAAGAAATTGTCCAAAAGTAAATACAATGCAATCCATAGTTACACACAAAACTTAAGTGATGATTGCTGAGTAAATGCTGTTACATAAACATAATGTGCACCCGACTTGTGTGTGTGTGTGTGCACGCGCGCGCGCGCGCACGAGAGAGGAAGATGGGCCCTGAGCTAACATCTGCCAATCCTCCTCTTTTTTTGCTGAGGAAGACTGGCCCTGGGCTAACATCCATGCCCATCTTCCTCTACTTTATATGGGACTCCACCACAGCATGGCTTGACAAGTGGTGCGTTGGTGCGCGCCCGGGATCCGAACAGGTGAACCCTGGGCCACCCCAGCAGAGCACGAGCACCACCAGGCCGGCCCCTGTGTGCCTGACTTTTAACAAGAGGGAATGATCCGTTTCTTTAATAGAAGAGCCTCCTGGTCTCACAGTGGAGTAGGTACAAGTGGACTTTATATCTTGTCCAAATAACTATAATCCCCAATTTACACACCTAGCCAAATCTGAGTTCTTTTAGGTTTGTTATTTGACATACTGGACTAAAACTGCACTTACCTTGTAGGAAAATGAAAGAAAACTGAATAGAATGGACAATAATTAAAAGCACATGGTTCAAGGAGGAAATAAAACCTATAACAGAATCCATAAGGGTCCACGCTCCGTTGGGTTCTCTTTTCAGTATTAGAATGACTAAGTGTTTGCTCTCCAATTAGTTTTAGTGACAACCCACTATTTTCTAAATAACTTAAAGAGGCTTAATCAAGTAGGGGAATGAATGTAAGGAAAACCATTGATTCAGTTATAAAATGTGCTTTAAATCATACCGCATAAATAATAGCAGTGAAAGAATTTAGGTTTCAACGTTCAAAAAAATATTATCTTTAAGCTTCACCCTCAAGGTGAAGGTGGGAAGGTGGGAAATGCGATGCTCACCAGCATCCGGTCAAATGATCTGCTCTAATTTCTAGATTCCCGGGATACGTTGATCCAGCAGAGGCAGTTTGTGGAGTCTGAGGTTTTCAACTTGTTCCCTACCATAGAAATCCAGGTGATGCTAACAGACTGACAGGCCATCATGGGCCTTCCTGGTACATGGACAGGTAAGCCCACCACACTCTCTCCCCCACTCAAGTAAACACTTAATGCAAAGAAGTGGGAAAGAGATTATTGCAGGCTTGTTGCAGAAATAAACCAAACACCTGCTCACTCTGTGCCATGCTACGCAACAGTCACAAACATAAGGACCACTATAGCAAATTATTTGCAAGACCCCTCACAAATGTCTGTCTGTTAAAGCTGAGAATGGCAGTGTACCCCCCACCACCAAAAGTTGGTGTAGTACAAATACCACTGTTATTTTCACTTGTAAATATTCTCGAGGAGGTCACATTTTAAGCTGCTAAAAACCCAAATGAGTTGTTGCTTCTTTCAGCCATAAGCTGACAATCAGCAAAGAAAAAAAAGGAGGTGAGGCAGCCCAGAGGGTATAAAAAGTTCACAGAAAAGAAGGGAGGTGAATGAAGAAGGTGACTTGGCTGGGTCTAACACAGCAGGGAGCACCTTTCTAAAAATTGAACCAGAAATCACCTCCCTGAGAGGACATTCCTTGGAAATCCCTTCTTGGGACATCTACAGCTATTTTTACAGTATTTATTTACTTACAAGTTACTGCTGGCCCTAGCGCTCTCATGAGACAAACATAGGTGAAGAATGGAAATGACATGCTCGCTGCCACAGACAGGGCTACTAAGACAGAAGAGAAAAGAGTTTAGGGTTTTTATCATTCAGAATGAGCCTCACTTCAAAGTTCAGGTGCCTTCATGAAGGTTCTACTCTGTTACTCTGACACAGTGCAGAATCAGTAGACAGTTTATTCCAATGAAGGACTCCACCCAAATGAAAGCATGATGTGCAAGTTATTTATTTCAATTGCTCCTATTTGAAGGCTCTTATTTTTGGAGAACAGCAAGGCATTTTATTATCCACTCTTTCCATTCCTTAAAGGCTTCCACAGGTTTTGGCAAATTCACGTTATTTTCACGACTATGTTTCGGGGTGACGCCCGGTGTGTCGGCAGACTCACCATCAATCCACAGCACGAGCGCCTTGAAAAACAGAAAACAGATGCATCTTTTAACAAATCAAACAAAATAGTTTTAGGCAAGAGGAAAACACTGGCCTCTGAATCAGGTTATCGAAATCTCTATTATCCCAGACAGATGTTCCATTTGATAAAGATGGTTATGAATATGAAACAACACTTGTGATGACATATGAGTGAAAGAGCATATCCCCAAAATATGCAAACTAGGATTACAAATTACAGTCACAAGTGTGCATAGGAGAAAAGATGAAAAAGAAACACACTAATCCTCACAGGTTTTTTTGGGTGAGAAGATAATCATTTTCTTTTCTCAACTTGCTGAATGTTCCACCAGGTATTATACTGTGCTTTTAAGTTGATGTGAATGTGTATACATATGTAAGTGTACACACAGACAGACCTGTGAACATGAAGATTCATGTGTGGACATGTATTGCAGGCAGTGAATGGTTATACCCATGAAGAGTTACATGATGTAAACTGTGGACATGTATGGACACAAATACATTCACATGCATTCTGAGATTAAGTACTTTCCCTCTTCCTTCTTTTTTTTTTTTTTTTGTGAGGAAGATCAACTCTGAGCTAACATCTGATGCCAATCCTCCTCTTTTTTCTGAGGAAGACTGGCCCTGAGCTAACATCTGTGCCCATCTTCCTCCACTTTATATGGGACGCCGCCACAGCAAGGCTCAACAAGCAGTGCGTTGGTGCGCGCCCAGGGTCCGAACCGGCAAACCCCTGGCCGCAGCAGCAGGGCGCGCACCCAACCACTTGCACCACCGCGCCGGACCCCCTCTTCCTTCTTAAAGGAAATCATCCTTTCTTCCTAAGGAATATCATACCTCTGTCCCATATTTGGAAAGATAAATCACCTCCACATATTTATATAATTTTAAAAAATGAATTTTGCCACACATATCAATATTTATTCTGTCCTGCAAAGTCAAGCTCTCTCGCCCTAAATGAATGACAAATACAGAAACCTCTTCCACCATTTCTCATTGAACTATAAGTGTATGGCACTCAGAGGCAAGTCAAAGTGTTTAAGAAGGATATTTCTTTGCATGTTTTTTTTTTAAACCACAGCTTCCTGCTTCTCTTTGCACTAATTTCCTCTGATAAATTACAGCTCCAGAGAAGGGCCTAATAGAAAATGGTAGTTTGCTACTTATATAACCACTTCTCCCTTTTTCACTCCCTCCATTTACCTTGTATCTTTCTACAATGTTGAAGCCAACAGCACACTGTAACTTGCGTAAACAGATAGGGCAAAGGTTTAGGGGGCGCCGGTCAGCTTCTTCCAAGTGGTTGGAGCCTTGCATCAGGCATGCAAGCCACTGGCAGTGTCGAAGTCCAAATATGTGTCCAATCTCATGGGTTAAAGTCTGCAAGATATTCACACTGAGGCTTTATAGCACCACCATCATCAACAACGAGTTACACACCCCTTCTTTTTCTTGCTTTTTCCAGAAACAAATTTACAGGAATCAACTCCCTTACCATCATCACCAAAACTTCAACCTGCCCAAAGACTTAATCCCTCACTTCCCTAAATGTCTTCCTGCCTTCCTCACTATATTTACTTCCCCGGGACCAGGGTTTCTCCACCTCAATACCACTGAAACACTGGGCCGGGTCATTCTTTGTGGGTGGAATGCTGTCCTGTGCATTGTAGGATGCTTAGAAGCACTCCTGGTCTCCACCCACTAGATGCCAGGAACAGCCCCTCCCCAACTGTGACAACCAGCAATGTCTCTAGACATTGCCAAATGTTCCTAGGCGGCAAAACTGCCCCTGGTTAAGAGCCACTGCTCCAGACCAGTGGGCACTTGTCACAACTTAGATTCTGGGGCCCTGGCCCCAGAGATGCTGAGTCACTAGGTCTGAGAGGAAGGGGGCTTGACCTGCGTGTTAACAAGCACCCCAGCTGATGCTGATGCAGGGACCATACTTGGAAAACACTGCTCTATAAGGAGTAGTTCTCAAACCCCAACAAATAGTACTGCTGAAAGCAGAAAAACCTATGCCTCTGGCTACGGAGAACAGGGAAAATGAGGAGATAGGCTTTCGAAGAGCAGGGGTGGGAGAGATACCAGGAACTGTCAGGAGAACTACCTATAGTAGAAGGCAGCCTGGAGCCCAGAGGAAGCCCCATCCTCCTTGAGAGGCCAGAGAGCAGAGCTCCGCCAGGCCCCAGAAGGGCAGCTTTACTTGATGACCCTGGCAGCTTGAAAGAGTAGGTTACATACTCATACCAGAATTCTGGAATTAACCTCATGGTGAGGATGTGGGCACAGCCAAGGCTGCGTGTAACTAACAGGACAAAAAGCTGGCACGGATACTGTAAATTTCAATGTTAAGGTATCCATTTAAATTCTGTTTTTATCCACCATTTCATTCAACCAATATCCACTAAAAGTATAAAAGTGATACAAATTCACTTATAATATTACCTTAAGGATTGCTGACATACAATTTAGGGAATTAAGATCTCAAAAAAAAATACTCCTGTTGATTTTTTTAAACAACTCACCTTACAGGACCGAAGCAGCAAAACACTAGTCACTTCGGGAGTGTAATAGTTATCAAAAACGGAGTAGTCACTGGGAGAGATTTTCTGCGACTTCTTCACTCTGCCTTCATAGCGTGAGCTATAAAAATCACTGCCGTACCTGGCAAAGCTGAATATCCCCACACCTACAAGAAGACGACAAGCAACCAGAGAATGAGGCCAAGATTCCACCAGGAAAGACCAGGAAAGAGAGCCTGCCGGGGCACGTGGTCAGGGAGGTCTGTACCCTGTGTGCTTCAGCTCTGCCGAGACAGAGGGGACTCCTGCCCCCGATGTCCCTAGCCGAATCTTCTTCTGCTGTCCAGTCCACTCTGCCCTGTAAAACTTGGTGGTCTTGAAGTCAAATTCTTAAGAAATTGGAAGTTCCAGAGGTTTTTTCCCCACAAAAGAAGTTTTTTTCTCAAAGAACAGTCTAAATCAAGTACTCCAAAAGGAGCACTGAGAAATGATCACATGAACGACACACACTCCTTTTACTCTGAGAACACAGTAAACAGACCTCTATGTCGTACGTGTCACTGAGGGTTCCTGTACTTCCCTCATGCCGCGCTCCTGAGGAAAACTACCCTGCCACTGCCCCCAGGCCTTGGAGACCATGTTTTGGACCACGCTTTCAGACAGAAGAACATCTTCCCCGCCTCCTCCTCTTCAAGCACAGCTCAGCTCTATTATGTGGCTGGTGCCCGGTGACCAGAATAAACACCCTCTTAACTGACTTCCTGTGTTACACCTGTATTAACCATCTTTGCATATGTGGAGAACAGAGTCTGATGCACAACTCATTCTAAAGGGGATTGCTTTATAATTCAACTTGTTTACATCATCACTTTTATTTATGCCTCTCTTTCAGTTGCTATAATAAGGAATTTTTTTGGTAATTAAATATTTCTCATTTTTAAAATACCCATCTTTGTAAACTTGGTGAGAATAAAGTCACTCATAGTAGGATATTGTCTCAATGCATGGCAGATCAATCTTGCTATCTGACTACATCTTCTCTTATATCACGCAATATTTAAGAAATTTACTAAAAAAAAAAAACATACAAAAATCAGGAAGACAGTAGTCTCCAAAAGAGTGTGTTGATGAGGTCATGGGGTGGGGGGCTATAAGAATGTAGACATGTGAACTGAGGATGAAGGAGTAGGTGGGAAGAAGAGGCTCCAGAGCACCCTGGGCCCCACTCTGAGGAATGGGTAAGAGAGGACATATCTAACAGGAAGAAACACTTGTCAGAGAGAAACCCCCACCCCCAACAAACCCTGAGGCTAATGTAACATCAGACAGTCCATGAACTCTGAGCTCATGAAGTGCAGTCCCTGGTTCTTACTCCCCATCCCCACAACACCAATGGACAACCACTCCCCTTAGCTCACTGGACTTCTCCCCTTCCAACCTGTCTTAGATGCTGGGGGATGAGGGTAGAGAAATAGGAACAAAAATGCAGGGGTGGGGAGACGGAAGAAAGAAATAGGCAAAAATATGATTTGCTCCTGGATCCTTTCCCGACCCCAATATTACCATGCAGGGTTCCTAATGAGTCAAATTTTATTATATCTCAAATCAAAGACTGAAGTTGACTTTTTAAATAAAATGTCATAAGACACAGGATAAGCAGCAGACTAATAAATCAGTCTATGGCCACTCCATCTATGCAAGACAACTATGAAAAGAGTTGAAAAGCAATTTGCAAGATTTTTACTTACGTTAATGATAGTTCAAATATCCTTAATTTATTTAATTCACCTTGTTACTGAATTATTTACATTTACCATCTGTTGTGCTGAATGCGTATATATGTGTCAGGCATATATACACACTTTTTCTGTATCAGTACTTTTATGTAAATTATCGCAAAAGGACTCTGAAATAGGTATTAGCTTCAAGGCCACGTAGGCAGTGAATGGTGCACCTGGAGACGAATCAAGACCATTGGAATGTATCTACAGCACACTTTCTGCTAAGAATGATGCCGCACCAGAAATATTATACAGTTTTAAGTATCAAAATTATAATTGGTTGGAATTTTTTCCCTCTTTCAACATCTTCAAATATTCTCAAGTTGAGAAAGTTTCTACCAACAATGTCAAAAAGGAATACCATCTGTCAAAGAGGCCTGGCCGAAGACAAAATTCCAGGAGTCTCTTGGGTAAAGATCAATCATTGTTATTCCCACAATACAGAAGGCATCTCCAGGTTTCTTCTTTTTTAAGAACTTCAGGATGTGTCCTATTTAAAAAAGAAATGTACATGTGAGATAGATATAAATCTACATATCCTTTACTCCGTCCAAACTGTAAAGCTGAATAACTCACCTGCATGAATTTGTAGGTTTCGTGTGTTATCATTAACTCGAAAGGAACACCCTGTTGCAGAGACAGGAACCGGTTCTAGCAGTTTTACTGTTAAGCCATAGAAAAATGCTTCACAGTAGCCCTTGAGCCACTTAATGTATTCCTCACTGATAATTCTGGTGTTTCCTAGAGATCCTATAATATGGAAGAAAATTTAAAGACAGACTTTAAGATTAAAATATTCAGTCTTTACCTCAGTCTATAATTAGAAATTTGGAATTTGAAAGCAACCAACTCTAACTTTTCAATACATCTTTACCATTCATTGTTGTGAATACGAACTACAAACAAAATGTTCTCTTTTAAGGCAGTTTGGCTACAAAACTTCCACCACTGAAATGAATGTCACAAATGATCACAAAAACTGCCCGCTTGAATGAGATCAACAGCTTGAACTATCCCTGGCAACAGCACCATCACAAAACCAAACCAAACCCAGCACATTACATGTATACCAATGCACTGTATATAAATGCTGCGCTTCTCTGGAGAGGGTGTCTTTCTGTAAGGATCACTGAAAAACTGTTCAAAGTCTTGGGGATCCTCGGGATGGGAGGTGATCCAATCTGATCGGGAATGCACAGTAATGGGTCCAAAGAGATCACTGTCTGGCTGGAAGGCTTGGTTCATCAAACGCCGTTCCCCAGCATCTAATTTCTCATACTGTGACACAAGCGCCGGGTTCTTTGAGATGAGAGCTGTTTTTAGTGTCTGTTCAGAGTGCCGGACTGTTTGCATCTACCAGAAAAACACAAGTAATCAAATATAAAATGCATATCCACGCTGGTGACTTTAATCTACCTATCCTCCACACGTCTCATTTCTCCCAAGAATGGAACGACTGGTTGCTAATGCCTTAGAGTGGTCACACCAAACTATTGTTTGCTTTCCCCATTTCCAATCAATTTCTTGGGGAGGAATCTGAAAAAGTGAAAAGAAAATCATGAAATCCTCTCCCGTGGAAACTGATCCCATCACAAAAACTAGTGGTAATCATAACAGCATGATCTGATTTCCAGCTTCCTTCTGTCATTTGCGTAATAATAACAATATTATGAATTGACTCATTACAGCCACATGAAAAATACTCATCCTTTCCATTGTGACTCAAAGATGTTCAAGACCAAACAAAAAGAGAACTGAAGTCCTGCCATTTCCATAATTTAACTGGAGGCTGATAATAGATCTCAGCCACTGATGTTTATAAGTCATGTCATCCTGGGGAAGACATCAGGTGACTAAGAAAAAGCCAGACTCACAATGACAGATCTCTTCCATTCACACCATGTTCCTCTGGAGAGCTTTCATCCTTCCGTTTGAATGGGTCAAACAGCTGTTTCACCATGAGGCTTTTGAGTTTAGAAAAGGAAAAAATTGGACTTCTCTGTCTGGAAGCTATCATATTGTCTAATTATCTAGATTTTTCCAGTTTAATGATAGACAGTTGACGGGAAAATTTAAGCTAATGGCTATTCTGACTGGACATCTGAATCCTGGGGTTCCAGAGTGTGGAAGAAATTCCAAAACAGAGGTCTCTATTGTCAAAGCTCTGATATGAGCACAAAATCATCCTCACTGCTCCACAAGAGGGCTGAAATTTCACTTCTGCTGGACAAAATATCAAGCAAGATGTGCCCTCCTGCATTCTACCTACCTTTAGGGAGGCAGGCTCCCATTGAAGTTTTTACCGTACAAGGACCGGCATGTCTGGGCCTGGCTGGGAAAGTGTTGTGCTGGGTGCCTTCACCCTAATACTAAAAAGGCAATGTGAAAGGTCAGGAGGCCTCCTCCGCCTCCCAGGTCCACTCTGGGTGGAGCCGCGGGAGGAAGAACAGGGTCACTTCAGTCGGTTGGAGGGCTGCAATGCTGTCCGTGCTAAAACCAGCACGTCCCCGGGACAAGCTGGTCACCCTATCGGGCTGCCTACCGCAACTCGCACCTTGGGCTCGGACCCGTGCAAGCGCGACCCGGGCCCCGGTTGGGGATGGAGTGGGGGATTCCCCCCACCCCCGGGGACTCTCTCTTCGTCTTTCCTCCCCCAGGGGCCTCCTGAAAGTCTGGGCCTCTCTCCCCGGAGCCACCCCCGCCCCCGCCGTCCTCCTTGCTTCCGCGGCGGCCGCCCCCCCCACATCTTCATCTCTCCCCACCGACCGCGACCCCCATCCTCTACAACCAGGGTACCCGGCCGAGGGGTACCCCGGCCCGACTCCGCCAGCGCCACCGCACTACCCTCACCCAGCCAGGCCTCGACACCGCCCCGCGGCCTCCCGGAGCAGCCTTGCGCGCGTGCGCATCGCACCCTGCGCCTTGCCACGCCCCCTCGCGCAACGCCACGCCCCATAGCACCACGCACCGCTCCGTCGCACCACGCCCCTTTGCGCCGCTATGGCCATACCACGCCCCCGTGCTGCACGCCACGCCCCGCAGCGCGAGGTCCTCTCGCGGGCGCGTCGCCCACACCCTAACGGCGGCCGGGGCACGTGAGCCCTAGTGGTCGCTTTTCTCCGCGTTGCTCTGGCGGGGCCGACCTCGGGCCGAGCTGGGTCACGGGGAAGCTGGAGCGAGGCGCCTTGTGCCGGTTCCGCTGCTGGCGTCGCCGGGTTTGCATGTTTGTAAATGTGCTCGGTGGGCCGTGGGTTTGAGACGCGCTCTCGGCGTGGCTGATGTAACCAGCCGGGGCCAAAATAAGTCAGCCGCGGCCGCCGGTGACGCACAGCCTCGGCGCGCTCCCCGGCGCCCGCAGCCGCTGGGCTGTCCCTGTTGTGTTGGGTCGCAGCGAGTGCAGCGGCCTGGGCGCGGGCAAGGCCGGGCAGCAGCCGCGTCGGTGGATGGAGCGCCGAGGGGCGGGCCGCGCGGAGGCGGTGTCCCGGCCGGATGACGCCCAAGGGGTTTCTCTTCGCCCAGGGATGCGTCCCTTAGGGTCTCACTGGTGCTGAAAAGGCCAAAATGTGTGTGCCAGAGACAGGCTGTGAAATAGAAGAGGGCCCGCGGGGCGGGCGTTGGGACTGAGGTGGCTCGGTGGCTTTGGGTAGGCCGCTTAACCTCTCTGGGCCTCGCGGTTCTCATGTGGAAGAGGGCTCTGACCCCTAAGCGCCCTTCAGCCCTGAAAAGTTGAGTGTATCAAAGCAGGGCATCCCCAGACCGACGAGGTACAGCCACCTCATGCATCCCAGTTCCCAGTAGACATTGAGACCTGGTCGATGGCCAGACTAGCTAATGCTACTGAGTACTGTGAAAGACAAATCACGACCTGATCAGCATCCCCTCTCCATTCGAGGTGATGGGCGTCCACCTGGCCTCCAGACTGCCCACCCACTCCCCATACCCTCCTTCCTATCCAACTCAGTTCATTCTTTCCAAGTTCGTCCCATGCTCTCCACCTCGGTGGTCCTAGCAGCTTCCTACAGAGGAAGCCCTCGTCAGTTATAAACCTGCTTCTCAAACCTCCACCTTTTTTGACGGGTTCTTTTCCAAGACCTCGCCTTAAGGGACACCCAGCTTTCCCCCCTGGACATCTCTTCTTCCCTCCCAACCATCACTCAAAAATACTCCTAAGTCCAGATTTTCATTTCCAAGCCATCATCCTACCACTACAAAGCAAACTCTATTCTTGTCAATTTCAGGCCGTTGGCCCATACTCTGGTTTTTCTTCATCCTAATTCTCCTTCACACACACACACACATTTTCTCCATGACTTGTCTAATTGTTATCTTCACCCTTAACCCTTTGTTGACTCTCTTTTAGAGGACCTTAACTTCATAAATGTTTGATCTTTTCGACTCCAGTGATCAACTCAGCCGCTGATCTGTTCACCCCTTCATCTTGAAATCTCAAAATTCATTCCAAGTGCCCATATCCACCCTTACCTGAACCCATCCTTCAATAAAATGTATTTCTACCGTGCTTGAGAAGTAGCAGGTTTTCTTGCATGTTGAGCCTTTTGACTAAATACCTATCTCCAGACACCTGGAGAGTCAGTGTAGCATAGGGGCTGAGATCATGGTCTGTGTGTGAACCCTGGAACCCCAACTTGTGAGCATGTGACCTGCATCAGTTGCTTAACCACTTTCGCATCTCTTCCCTAGTTTGCACAACAGAGATAATAATAGCACAGACCTTACAGAGTTTTAGGGATCAGATGAGTTATTTTGGCTGCTTTGCCTTTTAACTGAATGGCATTCTGACGTCTCGAGAGGCTTCTTTAGCTCAGTTTTCACCTTTTCCATTAAACTCTCCTTAACCGCACCCCACCCCACCCCCAAGATAAGACTCCCTCCTCTGCATGCTCATTGCCTGTGCATACTATCATTGTGCTGATCACAATGATTGTAACTTATTTCTTTTTCTTTTTTTTTTTTTAGTGAGGAAGATTGGCCCTGAGCTAACATCTTTTGCCAATCTTCCTCTTTTTGCTTGAGGAAGATTGTCCCTGAGCTAACATCTGTGCCAGTCTTCCTCTATTTTGTATGTGGGACGCCACCACAGCATGGCTTGATGAGCAATGTGTAGGTCCATGCCCGAGATCCGAACCCTTGAACCCCAGGGCACTGAAGCAGAGTGCATAAACTTCACAACTATGCCACCAGGCCAGCCCCTAAAACTGTTTATTTTGAAATAATTTCAAGCTTACAGAAAAGTGGCAAGAATAGTATCAGTAATCCCTGTATAGTCTTCACCAGATCCCCCAGTTGTTAACATTTTACCTCATTTGCTTTTACTCTGTTTCTCTCTCTGTGTCTCTCTGTCTCTTTCTCTCTCTCTCTCTCTCTATATATATATTTCCCCCCTGAACCATTTGAGAGTAAGTTGCTGATGCGATGTCCCTTTACTCCTAATTAGTGTATATTTTCTAAAACCAAGTACATTTTCGTAAATAACCACAGTACAATTAAAACATATCAGTATGAACTCATGTTTTAATTTTACCACTTCAACCTTCCCCAATCCATTTTCCCTACAATCTCTGAATTTTACTCACCCTGACATTCCACTAGTTAGAGATCCGTTTAGATTAACAACTAGTCTATCACTCTTTTTCCTAGTTCTTTGATTTTATTTAAAAATTACTAAATATATGAAAATATTCCAAGCACATGTTTTCACAAGCCAAATAATAATAAAAGGGTTGTAATGAAAAGTAACAGTTTGCACCCGATAGGCCGACTTCCACGAGGTTACTGCTCTCAGCTCCCCAGCTGTTTTCTCTGGTATTTATCTCCACACTCCTAAACAAATGTGTGTATAAAGAGATTTCTTGATCTGTGGATTTAAGGTAGTATCTATTGATTTGTTGCTGTGGTAGATGGGACTTAACTCTCTCATATATCCTCACACTTCCCACCTCCCCTTCCTCTTAATGAAGTTATATCACAAGTTTTGATTGAATCTATAGTCAGCACTTACATTATGTTTATTATGCAAATGTTCACTGTATAGCCAAGTAGTGTACTATGACCATGCTTGCTTGCTTATAGAACTCTTTACTTTGGCCTGGAGTTAATAATCATTTCATTTCTGTTACTTGATTTATTTTTTTTAAACTATAAAAATTCATTTGCATAGTTTCTTGTGACCTCTCTAATTCTTTTTTTTAAAAAATGCTTCATCATCTCTGTTACACACTTGTCAGTAATATTTTCTAGACAGCCCAAGCACATCAGTTGCATTTGTGTGTGTGTGTGTGTGAGGAAGACCAGCCCTGAGCTAACATCTAACGCCAATCCTCCTCTTTTTGCTGAGGAAGATTGGCCTTGAGCTAACATCTGTGCCCATCATCTACTTTATATGGGACGCCGCCACAGCATGGCTTGACAAGCGGTGCGTCGGTGCGCGCCTGGGATCCAAACCAGCAAACTCCAGGCCGCAGAAGCGGAGCGCGTGCACTTAACTGCTTGTGCCGTTGGGCCGGCCCCATCAGTTGCATTTCTTTCTGGGAACGTTTGTTCTGGAGCTCTCTGCCCTCTGTTCCAATCTGAATGGGTCCCCTCTAGCCCTGCTGCATAGCTGTCACTCTGGGACTGCAACTGTACTCTGCTCTGTTGGATCCCCTATTTCTTAAATTCTTAAATTCTGTGTCTGCCTCTTTCTTGGTTTACTCCTTTGATTGTAGTGGCACACCTACAGAACCTTTTGGAATAAAGGTACGTAGAATAAATGTTTTGAAATCTTGCATATCTGAAAATGTTTTTATTCTACCCTCACTCTTGACTGAGAGTTTCCCTGGATTGGTGTGGAATTTTAGGTTGAAAATCATTTTCCCTCAGAATTGTGAAGAGTTTGTTCCATTTTCTTCTGACTTCCAGTAATGCCATTTTGATTCCTAATCCTTTTTATGTTAGGAAGATCTTAGGATTTTGCCTTTATCTTTAGAGTTCTGAAGAACTCTAAATTTTTTAAATTTAGAAGTTTATAAGTTTTTTAAAGATGTGCCCTGGTCTGAGCCTTTTTTTTTTTTTTCATTCATTTTGTTGCTCACTCAGTGGGCCCTTCAATTTTGAGACTCTTATCCTTCCATTCTGAGAAATTTTCTTTTTTTTTTCTTTATTTTGTGAGGAAAATTAGCCCTGAGCTAACATCAGTTGCCAATCCTCCTCTTTTTGCTGAGGAAGATTGGCCCTGGGCTAACATCCATGCCCATCTTCCTCTACTTTATATGGGACGCTGCCACAGCATGGCTTGACAAGCAGTCTGTCAGTCCATGCCCAGGATCTGAACCTGCAAACCCTGGGCCACCGAAGCAGAGTGTGCAAACTTAACCACTACACCACCACGCCAGCCCCTTTTTTTCTTTTTTCTTTTTTTCTGCTGAGGAAGATTCGCCCTGAGCTAACATCCGTGCCAGTCTTCCTCTATTTTGTATGTGGGTTGCCACCACAGCATGGCTGACAAGTGGTGTAGGTCCACACCTGGGATCTGAACTCGTGAACTTAACCGCTACACCACAGGGCTGGGCCTCTGAGAAATTTGCTTGCATTATTTCTCTCTTTTTTTTGTTTAATAATTTATTTATTTTTTTCCCCCAAAGCCCCAGTAGATAGTTGTATGTCATAGCTGCACATCCTTCTAGTTGCTGTACGTGGGACTCGGCCTCAGCATGGCTGGAGAAGCGGTGCATCGGTGCGCGCCCAGGATCCGAACCCGGGCCGCCAGCAGCGGAGCGCACGCACTTAACCACTAAGCCGTGGGGCCGGCCCACATTATTTCTTTATAATTTTCTTTCCTCCATTTTTGCTGGATGTGGGACTTTCAGGATGGATCCTCTAATTTTCTTATCTTTTCTTTCATATTTTTTCATCTATCTTTTTGTACAGTTTTCTGAGGTTTTCATCAACTATCTTCTATCTTTTCTTTTGAATATTTATTTTCAAACATTTTACCAAAGACCCAAAAACCCTTACTTGTTCTGATTATTTTGTACATTTTCTCATTTCATGGATAAAATGTCTTCTGTTATCTCTCTATGGGTATTAACTGTACTACTTTTGAAGTTTTGTTCTGCTGTTTCCTCTGGTTTGGTCTTTTTCTTTCATGTTAGAACATTCCACAAACATCTGGTGATCCTTGGCTATCTGTTAAGGTTTCATCATAAGGCACAAAAAGCTTGTTGACGTTTCTGTGGGCATGAAAGTGGCTTATCCACTGGGGGTTCTCACAGATGATCTGGCAGAGAGCCAGCTGATTCACTGAGGGGAGATTCCCCAGTGTCTGAACCTGTGAGCACCTCGTTTTTTCCAAGAAGGATCATTTCCTAACTGCCTGCCATGTTCTGGGTGCAGGGTGCAGTAAGCAGTGTGAGAGTCCCACTAATGAGTGTGCAGATTCGGAATCCTTAACCCCCTTGTTTTCAGCCCCTGTACCTTCCTGCCCACAATGACGCTCAAGTGTCATCACCAACCCGTTTTAACATGAGAGTACATTAAGAGGATGTCCGTCATTCACCTGCTAATATGAATTCATATCTGCTCAGTTTGTTTTTCTTCTAGTCCTTAGCTGATAACAGCTGCTCTGAGGAAATGGAAGTCTGATTGGTCAGGAAGTGGGTACAGGTGGGTAATTTGGGGTCACAGAGTCCCTGAGCAGGACAGCACCCCAGAGCAGGGAAGGCAGGTTGGGAAGGGTGCTGTGATCCAGGGGATTAGGCACTGGGACCTGGCTGACACAAGGGAGGTGAGAAGATGGACGAGAAAGTTAACTTATATGTAAATTGTGCTCAGAGCCAGGGCTACATGTGGAAAGCGGAGCTGACTTGCTTTCTCCCTCCTGCACTGCAGGCGACCTGCCCTCAAAGCCCAGAGCCCAGGGACAGGAGGAGGTGGACGGTGCTGTGCAGGTGCGCCTGAGCAGCTGTCACCCTGGGAAAGATGGTCTCCAAGGAAAATGCATTCTGCGCTCCGAACAACCGACAAATGATCTTTTGGACCATGGCCTGCTTGCCAACTGAGGCTCAATTTGCCTGCAATGGGCCAGCTCTGGTAGTGCCAAGGGAGAGAGGCCATTAGCAGAAATGAAAAGCAAGAAATCTTTTAGTCCATTAGGCTAAAAGAGGATTTTCTATCTTTTATTATTTATGATTTGTGACTTCAGTTACTGTTTCCCGGAACAAACAAAACGTTACAGTTCTGCTTCAGCTTACTGGAGCAAATTGATGCTTATCACCCGTACGCTACAGACTGCTAGGCGGCCGCTCGGGCCGCTGGTGCTGTGGCCTCCCTGCAGCTCTTTGATGTCTTGTCAGCAGGTTGTTTTCTGTGCCTCAGACAGTTTCCAAAAGCTACCACAGCCTGATGTGTGTGTGTGTGTGTACATATATATACACACAGATGTGTGTGTCTGTTTCTATCTATCTTGTACACAAATACAGTAAACTCAATGAAATGAGCAAAAGCAGACTTGCGTTTTTGCTATAAGGTCGTTCCTTGGAAAATAGGCATTGGGGCCCGAAGGATCTCCTGTAGCACTGGGGGAGCCAAGAAAGGTGACACGAGGGGAGGAAGAAAGGCCAGGTGAGGTGGCCTCTGTGACCTCTGGAGGATGCCATGACCCCCCTGGGTGACTTCCCCAGCCACTGCTGAAGGACGGCAGCATGGTCCCCTGGGCTGTAGCTACAGCTGAAATTTTCAGTTTTCCTTTCACGTTCCCCTTTTCAGTCTCCAAGAAGGCGGGGGGAGGGGTGCCCTGAGTGAGACGCAGATGAAAGAGGAAGTGTCTCAGCACTGACCAAACCTAAGACGGCCCATCCCATCGGTGACCACCATGGAAATACCAGAGACAGCCTCCTCGTCATGGAGACTTTCCGGGGGAGGGGACGGCTGCTGCCCAGAAGCAACCAGCTTCCCTCTGGCCAGGTCACCTCGGGGAGCCGCGGGAGCCTGCGGTCGCCTGTCTGGAGGCAGGAGGAGCTCCCTCCGCTGGGCTTCCGATGAGCCGGAGGCAGGGAAGGCCTCCTCGCCCCTGTGTGTCCCTCCAGGCTTCCTCCTCACAAGCTGGAATCCACTTAGCTCACAACACGGAGATGGCCAGGCTGCGTTAAATGCAGGTCCGAGGGGGCCGTCCTAGGACCATGAGCCGTGAACACCTTGCCTCCAATTCACTCTCCAAGTCAGTCAGCAACCCCCACTGACACCTGTGGGGTCCAGCTGGCGCTAACTTAGGGACAGGATGGAGGGCCTGACAGCCCTCTGAGGGAGAGGACGTGAAGACAAGTGATAGGGTGACAAGTGGTGGAAACAAGTGTGGAGCACAGGAAACGGGAAGGAGACGGTCACCAGAGGTGACAGTTGAGTGGTTAAAAAACACACACTCCTTATGCAATGTAAAAATACATTTCTACTCGAGTCAACATAATGAGAGACAGTAGTAAGACATACTTATAATAGAAGAAGTTGGAAGGACAGAAAAGTAGACAAAAGAACAAAATCACTCCTGGTCCTTCTGCCCAGAAATAACCTGTGTGAACACTGGCTGAACTTTTAGGCTTTTTCGTGGTGTGCATTTTTTAGCATAATTGTGATCATATGGGACCTCCAAAATTGTACATACTGATTTTTCAGTCTATTTATTTCTCATTCCAGAAAGAAGGCATATAAATCTGTTCATCACAGTGTTGTTTATAATTCTGAAAACTGGAAAATGAATATTCATCATTAGCATTTCAGTCAAATAAATAAAGGTATAAGCTCACAATAAAATATTATATAGTCACTAAAAAGATTGATCTCATGCTATTTTTATTAACATGGAAGGATGTCACCAAGATCTTGCAGAATTTTTAAAAAAAGGTTTCAAAACAGTATCTATAGTTTGAGCCTATTTACATAACAACATGGTTGTATGTGTGTGTAAAGAAGATGCTTGCCAAAATGTTAATGATGGTTCTTTCTAGAAGAAGGGCTTTCTGTGCTGTTTATTTTATTCTTTATATTTTTTGGTACTATTTAAATTTTTTTGTGTTGGCATTTACTAGTTTTATATTTTATAAAACTATTTATTTGAAAAAAAATTTTGTAAATCTATACTTATTGATATAAAATCTATCCATTATATAGTGAGTGAAAATGAGAGTTACAAAACCTGTACATACTATGATCCCATTTTGGTATTTGACATTCTTTATATACAAATTTATGTATTTTATATATAAAATTTGTGAATACAAAAATATATAAATTACAAATGTTAGGTAAAAAATTTACGAATGTATTTTACATATACATAAAACAAGTTTAAGACTTATCTTGTGTTTGTTTTTTTTTAATAATGACTGTGTTATATTTTAAACAATAATGATATTTCCATCGTGGGGAGAAAAAGGTAAAATTTTGGGCTGAGTGTTGGAGGAGTAGGGACCGGCCAGTCCAGGACAGTCCAGGCTGAGGGAACAGTACGCACCAAAGACACAAAGTCACAGCAAAACGTGGCACCTTTTTCGGCCGCACCGCCCCTGGCATCTGACACCGCAGCGCACTCCCTCCTTCTGGAAACTCCTCCTCACCTTTCCAGGTCACTATTCTCTCTGGGCTGCTCAGTGGCGTTCATCAGCCAAGCAGGCACCACTGAGGGGCAGGTGCGGGGGATGAGGGAATGAGGCACAGGCTAATGGCCTTGGTTTTGTTGGGTGGGGTCTCCTTAGAGATCAGGAGGATTAAACTAGCCTGCTTCATAATATTCTAGGGGCTCAGGCCTGTGCACCACGGGGAGAGAACCTAGAATCCACGGTTAATGCACTTCAGTTCAAGTTGAGACACCACCACCGCCTCGATGGCCTGTGTCAGACATGATATTTTACCTCCCTGAGCCTCAGTATCTTTATCCACAAAATGGGACAATAAGAACCTCTACCCCATCAGGCTGTTGAGAGGATTAAATGAGACTTGGGAAATGACCCTCACAGCTAACTGTTTATGGTCAGAAGAAGCTGCCTCCAATATGACAGCAAGGCAAAACCCCACAGGCAAAACGAGAAGCCCTGACATTTCAGCAGGTCATTTTTGGCCAAGAAACCGGCACTCACGACAAGTACTTGTGATATATCCTCGTGGCTGGACCCGTCGGTCACAAGCTCTAATTATGGAAACGCTCTCTGACGGAGCAGCCTGCTGTCTTGAGTCACCGGGGCGGCGTTAACTCCTAGGCCGGGAACTCTGCTGGAGACCGGGTGGAGATAAGTACGTTCTAACAACAAGAAAGCAGTGATTTATAATCATTTTCACCCAGAAAGATCAATTTACAGTCCTGACAGGAACCGGCTTCTGAAACAGCGCGTGGTAAAAATAACTCACCAGAGTCACCTCCTTCTACTTCCTTGAAGCGCCTTCTGTTGCATTTACTCCTATTTAGAGTCTCTCGTCTTACATACTCACGTCTGTTGATTCAGGATCCCGCCTGGTAACCCGGGGGAAATATTTTCAGTGCTAATTCAAATAACTTCAGCCCTCTCGTAAAACACAAAACGCGAGAAGATTCTGCTTAACGTGATGGCTATAAAATGGCTTCAAACCGATTAAGCTTTTATTGACGGCCCTGGGTGCGAGAGGGCGAGAGAATGTTACTTCCTTTCAAGGGTGTATATGTCTTCCTCCTTGCTAGTTGGATTTCTTATCTGGAGTCTTCTGGAGCTTGTTTTCAGAATCGTCAAGGTGTTTGTTAACAGTGAAAGCTCTCCTTTGCCCGATTCTGTGGCACAGCCATTAGCAGCACATACGTGGAAGGATGGCCCCAAGATCTTGCTGAATTTTAAAAAGAGGTTTCAAAACAGTATATATAACTTGGGCGTATGTATATAAAAACATGGGTGAATGTGTGTGTAAAGAACATGTTTCCCAAAATGTTAATAGTGGTTAATAATCATGAGAAGAAGCCATGGGCTTGAGTCCCAGCTGTGCCTCCGTCTGAAGTTTGTGACCTCGGACAGCCTCTCTGAGCCTATTTCTTTATTTCTGAAACTGGGAGAGAGTTGTTATAGGGTTACATAAGATATAGTAAGCACTCTATAAATGCTA
This sequence comes from Diceros bicornis minor, assembly GCF_020826845.1. Classification (NCBI taxonomy): domain Eukaryota; kingdom Metazoa; phylum Chordata; class Mammalia; order Perissodactyla; family Rhinocerotidae; genus Diceros; species Diceros bicornis. The sequence continues at coordinate 49,884,191 of NC_080757.1, read as the reverse complement.
TTTATTATGATTCTGCACTTGGACCCTGAAGAAATGGATTCTGCCGTTTGCTGTAGTAGAGACCCAGAGAAACAGTGCAGCAGTTGAAATAAAACACAACTTACTGACATTAGGTGTCACCTGGGGATGATCCAGCACAGCAAGGTGGGTCAGACTGCTATTATCCAAGTTCACAGACCGAATGATGTAGAAAAAGCCCAGTGCTATTTAATTGTCACCCTCAGAGGGCTGAATCCATGTGTTCCTAGATCCGCACATTCATTCCCAGGAGGCATAGGAAGCCAAATTCTAACAAGTTTTCTTGGTAAACATGGGGGATCCGTTGGATGACACCCAAGGTCCCTGCCATTCAAAGGCCTGGTAAGTTTCTCTGCATGATGAGATCAGAGCTGTCCCAGACCTCGAAGTTGGTGCTCCTGGACTATGCGAGAACGACCAAAGTTTGTCTCTCTGACCCTCCATTTTCTGTTGTTGGCCAACCCCCTTCTGACTGGCACATTCTTAAGATATGTTACAAAAGGTTCGAAATGTTTTCATAAATATGCTTTTCTTATATCCTGCAATTCCAATCAAGTCTTGCTGAAGGACCCATTCTGACCTCTTAAGGTGACTTGATATTTCTTCCTTCTACTCCCTGTGTGTTAGTTTCATACCCAAACCTCCAAGTAGGGTTCCCAGATACAATGCAGGATTCCCAGTTACATTTGAGTTTCAGACAAACAATGTTCAGATAAACAAGCTTGCGTGGGACATACTTATATTAAAAAATTATTCATTATTTATCTGAAATTCTAACTAACTGGGCATCCTGTCTTTTAATTTGTTGAATCTGGCAACCCTAGCTCCAAGGGAAATCTTATTTCCCTGTTTCCAAATTCTTGGAGGTGGTGGTGACCTCATGGTTGGTCATGTAACCCATACACCGTTCTGGGAAGGTAAGAAAGATCACTCTGTGTGCACAAAGACACATTCCACACAAATAGCAAATGTCTCCCCGTGCAAGGCACGGCGCTGGGTGACTCCGGGAGACACACAAGCCCTGCTTTCAGGGAGGCTGCAGTGGAGAATATATAAACAGCCACCATGCAGGGCAGAAGCAAGAGCCGTGTGGAAGGTGCTCCACATGGTCCAAGTTCAGAGGGGAGGGAGGGCGCGTCTGCTTGGAGGGGTGGATGAAGGAAGGCTCCTTGTCGGGGTGGCATTTGATGCACCTTAAACAACACCAGCAGGTGGGGACGGAGTAGTCTGGCATTCCTGGTGGAGAGAGTGACTTGAGCACAGGTAAAGTAGAGAGAGAGAATGAGCATGTTTGGTGGCTTCCTTTGGGCAGAGCATAAAAGAGTTAAAGAGGCAAAGAAGGGAATAAGGCCAGAAAAAGGGGGTTAGATTAAATAAATATGCAAACAAAAAACAAGCCAGAAAAAGAACCGAGAGTCACCCAAACTTTCTGTGAGTATAATTTTCAGATACTGAAATGTCCCCAAATATTCTCCTGGGGTAGGAGGTGGGGGTCATCTTGTCCTTTAAGGAACTGGTTTTATCACATCTAGAGTAAGTGGCATTCACAAACAGATGGTGCCACCACTTAACTCAGTTGTGGGGTCAAGCAAAGGGAACGAGAAATAACCAGGTGTGTTCAAGCAAAGCGGTAAACGTCCGGGTGAAGGTGGCCCGCGGAAGAAAACATGGATGCCCCGCGTTACAGATTAGACACAGTCCAGAGAAGTTGGCCAGGGAATGAATTTCTGAAAAGTAAATTCATTTCCTATTTTTCAATAAAAAATAGAGTCCTGGGCTCTCAAGTCTAATCTGCTAATTTATCATGTGGCCTTTAGCAAGTGTATAAGCTAAAACGTCAGAGGGGACTCTCTGTTCTCATCTGTAAAATGAGACGGTGGCCCAAATTACTACATTTCCCTCCAGCCAATCCAAAGGAAAGCTCTTGGTGACAAAGGGGTTAGCAGTACGACAGGCTCACTCAGATGGCCCCATGGTACTTGCGGTCCCCTTAGTCCAATCTCAATAAGATGAATGTAGATTAAGCAAATCCTAGGAGCCAGCCACTATGAAGGGTGCTGAGGGGTAGAACCATCCCTCCATCCCTCCAAGAATCAGACTCTGCCTGGAAAGACAAGACATACAAAGTAGTTTGTTCCAGTGATGGCCCAAAGTGATCCACACCTCCTGGTTTTCATGCCTCCTGGTATTCAAGGAATTCATCCTTGAATCTGGGCAGCTTAAAACAATAGAACGTGACAGAGGTGACACTGTACCAGCTCTAGGCCTATCCCTTAAGAAAGCTTGGTGGATTCTGCTTTTGCATTCTTGGGAGCCCTGAGCTACCATCTTACAAGTCTGTCTATCCTGTTGGAGAGGCCACGTGGGGAGGCCATGTGGAGAGGGAGAGGCCCCAAGACTCCGTGGAGGAGGACTGAGGAACTCAGCCAGACGTGTGCCTCCTGTTCGAGCCCATCCAGCCACCCCCAGATTCCAGAGCCAAACCAGCTGAGACACTTGACATGGGGACAGGGATGTCCATCTTGGATGTTCCACTCAGATAGAGACCAAGCCGCCCTGCCGTGCCTTTTTAAACTCCTGACCCACAGATTTGTGAGCAAAGAACATCGCCGTTGTGCTAAGCCACTAAGTTTTGGGGTCTGTTACACAGCACTAGGTAATCAAACCCCATACTCTCAGGAAAGGTCAAATGCCCATAAAAATGTCAGGAATCCGTGCCATCTGGCTGATCAGGTTTCTCAGGGTCAAAAGAAAGGACATGCCCAGTTTAACCACAGGCAGGAGTGTGTACTATTGGGGACCAAACAGGAATCCCCTGAGGACCCCCGTTTTCTGGACTCTGGGGTGGGACTGGGTGACAGGCCCCAGAGGAGTTTCTCAGCCCTTGCTCAGAGCACCCTTGGGCTGAGGGACCTGCCCCGACTTTGCTCAGCCACAGCTGTGCTTCCCCAGCAAGGCACTGGCCCAGATGCCACAGAATCGGGGCCACAGAATCAGGGGTCCCTCTGCTAGACAGACCACTGTATGCCCCCCACCTTCCGAGCAGTAGCAAAAACCAAAAGAAACAGGTGGTAACAACAAGTGGGGGCAGAGCAGGGGGTGAATGGAGGCAGAAAAAACCCCCAGAGACGGGAAGGCTGCTGCCAGGGGCTCCTTCAGTGAGGCCTGGACAGAAGCAGGACGGAGGGTGGGAGAAGGTGCACACCAAGGAGGGGGCTGAATTCAGGGCCCTGGACTGGCATGCAGGGCAGGCTTCCCGGGCAGCAGCAGGTGCTGGGCTTTGAAGAGTGCACGTGCTTCGACAGGGTCAGGAAGGGACAGGGTGTTCTGCACACAGGGGACGACCCCTTGCACGTGTGGGCACGGGAGTGAGGGCATCCCAGCTGTGGAGGTGGGCTTGGGACAGCGGAGGCTTTGGGGGGCAAGAGAGGCAGGGGAGAACCATGAATGCCAGGCCAGGGCAGCCTACAGACCAGACTGTGATGGAAGGCAGGGTTCCTCATGGACCCCCAGCAGCTAGCACGTAACAGATGCTGGATAAACATTTGCTGAATTGATGGATGTCACTTCCAGGTCATGGGGAGACATTGAATTATTTCCACAAGGGTAACCCGAGTGAAAGCAGTGATGCTGGGTGACTAGATGAAGGGGAGACTGGATGAGGAAGGCCCACGAGGCTTCTGCAGTGTCCCCATGAGAGGAGACGAGGGCAGGGCCAAGGAGGGGGCAGCAGGGCTGGAGATAAAGGATGGAGGGAGCATGGTCCTCAGGAAGACTTTTACCAGGATGGGCAACCATGGTAGGAGGGGGTCTCGGAGCCCTGGGCTCTAGTCCAGCCTTGCCATTAAATCGCCATGTGACATGGGCAAGTCACCGCCTCTCAGCTCCGTCTCTGTGAATCAAAGGTGTCAGAGAAGAAGTTTCTCTTCTGCTTGGAGACTTTGTGATTCTGAAATTTGGTGACTAATATGAAGTGTGGGTGGGGTGGTGTCAGGGAAGGGAAGGAGCTGGAAGGGTCACAGATAGTTCTGAAGAGGGCTGTGGAGAAAATGGTGTGGCCGTCGGCAGAAATAGGAAGTCAGAAAGGAGAGCTGGGCAGGGAGGGAAAGATGATGCGTTTGCTGTTAGGGAAGTTTGGAGGGGACGAGAGCACGTCTGCAGAGCAAATGGGCAGTGGAGACACAAAACCACAGCCAGCTGGGACCTTCCCTCTGTGGCCCCCACAAAAGGTATCCCTGTCCTAACCCCTGGAGACTGTGAATGTTACCTTATACGGAAAAAGTCTTTGCAGGTGTGATTAAGTTAAGGTCTTGAGATGGGGAGAACATTCTGGATGATTCAGATGGACCTTAAATGTCATCATATGTATCCTCATAAGAGGGAGGTGGAGGGAGATTTGACACACAGAGGAGAAAGCCATGTGAGGACAGAGCAGAGAGAGATTTGAAGATACTGGCCTTGAAGATGGATGTGATGCCGCCACAAGCCAAGGAATGCCGGCAGCCCCCAGAAGCTGGAAGAGGCAAAGAACGGATTCTCCCCAGAGCTGCCAGAGGGAGCACAGTCAAGCGATATTGTGTTCAGACATCTGGCCTCCAGGACTGTGAGAGGAAAGATGTCTGTTGTCTTAACCCAGACTTTGTGGTAATTTGTTACAGCAGCCACAGGAAATGAATACATTGGCCACCCCCTAAATCACTGACTCTTAACCCACAGCCAGGTCCCCTCACCCGGGCTCCAGGTTTAGTGTTTGCTTCTGTTATCTCTTACTCCTCAGATGAGCCTGTGAGGCAGGAAGTGTTAGTATCCCCACTCCCAAAGGAGGAAACGGGGTGCAGAGAGGTCGGATAACGTTCCAAAGTTCCCAGAGCTGACCCATGACCGAGCCCAATTGCCCTGAGATGGGTGTGACTTCAGAGGGTATCCTCTTGACCACTCTGCTAGTCTATCTCCCAGCTAAACAAATATTCCTAAAAATGTTGCCTTGGCCAGGTTTCAGGGTCTCGTAGCGAAATCAGTGCCTTACTCTCCTAGTGCCCTAAGTCGTAACAATCACGCTTCAAAATCCCAGCTAGTCACAGGGTTAGAGCAGGTTAGACCTGTCACGGTCCTTTGAGCGTCCATCTCCTGTGACCTGATATGTCACAGGGGAGCAAACTAGGATCCTAAGAAGGGGCAGCTTGTTCAAGGTCTTAAAGTTGGTCCCCTGATGTTAGAGCCGGAACCAGAAGCCAGTTCAGAACATTCCCAACCCAGTGCACTGAGTATGTTTTAGGAGCATATTAAGCAGCTTAAAAGTGAAAAGAAAGGCTGGCTTGGTTACATGACCCCTGCTATTTAAGACAGTCCCAAGACCACTCTCCAGAATTAAAATAAGTCAAATGCACTTTCCTTATGCACACTGGGCGTGTCAGGTGTGATGTCTGCCACCCACCAGAGGGTGCACAGGGAAGCAAAATTGGGCATTTCCCAGATGACCAATTAGATCAGAGAGGTCATCTGACCAAAACAGGCCCATCCATCAGCTGACTGGGGGCCCATGGGGGCACTCTCCAATGGGGCAAGCTATTGGATTAATCAGACTAGCTCCCTGTAATGAACTGGAGGATGTGGAGAGGATTGACGAGACAGAGAAACAGAGATAGAGAGACAGAGAGAGAGAGACGAGACAGAGCACACTGTCCCCTTGCATCCTGGAAGCTTTCTCAGACAGGGCATGCACATCCTCACTCCCCATCCTGCAGGAGGCCTCGGTGATTCTCCATTCCTCACAGTGGACGCGAGCCTCCTACAGAGCTCACAGGGCCACTGCAGAGGCAAACTTACACAATTAGCTGATTTTCCCCCCAGCCTGTTTGCTCTGCATTTTTGCATTCAGATATCTATGCTTTTAATTCCTTCTTAGGTGATATAAATGCCTTCCTGAATTTATTTCACTGTCGGTCACGCTAGTGAATCCGCCTTGGGCAGGTGGATTTGCAGGGGAGTCCTCTCTCCTGAGACGGGTCCCGGGACGGGCCCCAGCTGCAGGCAGAAAGCACACCATGTTCTATTTTTTCACACTCGAAGGACCAAATGAGATGGGGGTGGGGCCATGCAATCTGCAACCCTATTTTCTCTATATCAATCTTGCCCAAATTAAAAATATTTGAAAAATGAATGTCGAACCCTTTACCCATTGAGGAATGTTTAGTATCTGCCTGAAGACAATGCTAACTTTAAAACATACCTATTTTGGTTTTCCCATAGTAAAAATGGAGTAGAGCTAAACTCCATTGGTCATTAGTCATTGATCTGATAATGACTGATACCTGTGGTGCTCAGCCAGTCACAAGATTGGGGTGCACGTGTGTTTTGCTTACAGATCCTATTAATATAAGGCTGACCTTCTCCAACTGCACCCTCCCCTACAACCACCAACATCAACACAACTCCGTTCTCAGGGGGCTTTTAGCTCAAGTATCACCTCTGGGTGGCAAAGATCACAGCCTGAGAATTTCACATGTTGATTTCCAATTTCTTTAGGGGAAAATTGTCAAGGTGAAAAAGGAAACAAAGAGGAGGATGAGAGGGAAGAAAGAAGACATAGAAAGCGAAAGGAGTGAAAAAGAATAAAGTAAAAAAGGTAAAATTAATAATAGCTACCCCCAATTCCTAACTGGTGGCTGGCACTGTAGCAGCTTCTGCATTTAATGTCTAATAACAATCTTACTGCACAGGTGTTATAGATGAGGCAGTCAAAGCCCAGAAAGGCTAGTCATTTGCCTAACGTCACACAGCTTAGTAAGAGAAACCTGGATTTGAATCCAGTTCCTCTTGCTTCAAAGCCCATGTTCTTGTTTGTCAATCACAGAATCATCTATAGTCATTTTGTAACAATCTTAGAAAACAAGGGGAAAAGCAGCACAGTAATTCTCTAGAAAAGTCATAATTTAGAGTTTAAAGCTTGGGTGAAAAAAATGTCAATTTAGAGTTTAAAGCTTGGGTGAAAAAAATGTCGTGAGTTATGTCCTCTGCTGGAATTGGCAATTGCTCAATAAAACCTCTTGTTTTATTGAGCAAAGAAGCCATTAAAGAAATGGATCACCCAGAGACTGGTGAGAAAGTGCAGCCTCTTGGGGTTTCGTTGTAATGAGGCCACACGAGGACTGTGGCTGAGATGAAAGCATCTTGATGTCATGGATTTGGCATAACTCAGACTTGCACGCCTTCTAGTATGGACCCCACTCGAGTCTAGGCTTTGAAGCTGTTTTTACACTTACAACACCACCCCCATGAGGCCATGGTCTCTTTATTTTTTCTAACCTTTTATTATGAAAATTTTCAAACATACACAAAATTTGGAAGAATAGCATAATGAACAATTAATATTTTGCCATTTGCCTTATCTCTCTGTCTGTCTCTCTCCATCTCTCTCAGGGAGAGTTCTTGCTGCTACCCCCACTTGAAAACTCTACCATGCCTCAGTGCCTTTGCACATGCTGTACCCTCTGCCTAGCCCTCCCTATGTCCCACTCACCTTTTATCATAGCCTTCCATATTTTGGTTTCCCCTATTGGGCAGTGAACTTATTGGGGTGGGAATAGGGAGTTGTTTCTCCTCTTTACTTCCAGTGCCTTACAGAAAGCTGCTCAATTAAAGATGCTTTCTCATTTCAACGCTGTTCCATCCATCCAGCATGCAGCCTTTCCTGCTCCCTATGTCCAGGTATATTTAAATCATCTTTGAAGGTCCAGCCCAAATGCCTTCTCTTCCACAAAAGCGTCCCTGATTCCATCTAGATGGAAGTAATTGCCTTTCTGTGAAGGCCTGTAGCACTTTACCTAGTCCCCTTGAGCGTTATTTATTACTGTATATTGTGGTTTAATTATTCATGTGCCTATATTTTATCCCCCACAAGACTGTGAGCATCTCAAATTCAATTCTACAAGTGGATCATTTTCTTATCACCCGAAGTACCTAGCACATAGGTGACAAAGTAGACATTTAATAAATTCAGTTAAATTCCAAAAATATTTTTTGAGCATTTACATGTATCTAGCAAGTTACTAGATTCTGGACATACAGAGGTTAATGAGGCAGACACAGTAATCTCTGCCTTCCGGAAGCTTACCATCTGTTCTAGAAGTCAGACTGGAAAACAAGTAATTACACATGTGATGACTGAGATCAAAGGAGAAGTAGGGGAACTGTTTTATAGGAGGCACAGAGAGGCTTACACTCTGCTGGTCAAACGCAGGGCTGCTTTTTTGCTTTTGAATATATATTGATTTGTTTGCTTACTACAAAAGTAACAGATGCTCTCTACAGAAAATTTAGAAAATGGAAAAGTGTAAAAGAAGACAAAATATCTTGTGATTACCATCACTCTGAAAAAAAAGTTAACATTGCGGTGTCTCTTTTCAGTCTTTTTGCAAACTGTGTGGGGTGACTGAAGGCTCAAATTCTTTTTTAAAAACAGCCTTATTGTGTATATAATTCATATACTATAAAATTCATCGATTTAAAGGGTACAATTTAATGGCTTTTAGTATATTCACAGAGTTGTGCAACCATCACTATAATCTAATTCGAGAACCATCTCATCATTCCAAAAAGAAGCCTGGTAACCATCAGCAGTCACTCCCCATCTCCCCCGCCACCAGCCCTAGGCAACCACTAATCTCTGTTCTGTGTCCATAGATTCGTCTATTCCGGACATTTCATATAAATGGAATCATATAATGTGATTGTAAAGATTAAGCCTTTTGTGACTGGCTTCTTTCACCCAGCATAATGTTTTCAAGGTTCATCTATGTTGTAGCACATGTAAGTACTTCATTTTATTGAATAATATTCCGTTGTAGGGATATGCCACATTTTATCCATTCATCAGTTGTTAGACATTTGGGTTGTGTCCACTTTTTGTCTACTATGAATAATGCTGCTATGAGCATTCATGTACAAATCTTTCTATGGATATATGTTTTCAATTCTCTTGAGTATATACCTAGGACTGAAATTGCTGGACCATATGGTAACTCTACATTTAACTCTACGTTTAACAATTTGAGGAACTGCCAAACTGTCATCCAATGGGGCTGTACCATTTTATAATCTCACTAGCAATGTATGAGGGTTCCCATTTCTCCACATCCTCACCAACGCTTCTGATTGTCCATTTTTTTGATTCTAGCCATCCTGGTAGGTGTGAAGTGGTATCTCATTGTGGTTTTGGTTTGCGTTTTCCTGATGGCTAATGATGTTGAGCATCTTTTCATGTGTTTATTCAAAGCTCCAATTCTGATTTGGACGTTGTTGCAAAACTCTTGGTTACTTCAAGTCACCAGTATTCACTGGTGAATACAGTATTCACTGGTGAAAAAGCCTGCGGTTTGGTAGCCAAGTGCCCTTTCTGGGCGCCGCTCACAGATAGTTTTGAGCTGGCTTTTGTAAACAATTATGAGGACATCCTTGGACAGAAGCCCTTTACTGTTAGAGAATGTCCCCTGGACACAAAAAACTAACAACAAAAAAGACCCCAAACTCGAGGACCATAAGAGTAAAACTAAAATAAAGCTTCATCTTACAATGTGGAATAAAATCATTTCATTACTTTTCATTACTAAAGGGGTAAAATTTACTATCAAATTTTGAGATATCTTCCCCAAACTGAGAATTATTCACGCAATACCAGTGATCCACAGAATACGGCACCAGTTTTTAAATTTTCTGTTCTGTTCTCTGGTGCCACAAAGAAGGCGTGGTTCAACTCATGAAAATCTGGAAGGTCTTCGAGATATTGGATTTATCAGAACATTGGAGATTTCAGAACCAAAATCACTGGTGTCTGGGAGAAAAAGTCTGGTTCAGAAGTAATCTGATTTGCAAGAATTCGAAAACAAATTGGGCATCATCATTGCTACTATCGTTAAGAACAGTTCACAACACTAGTTTGGGCAAGAAGGTCACGCAGAAAGATACAGGCAGACACTAAGTGAAATATGCAACTATTTAGAACAATTATCATTGGGACTTATGCTAATGACATGTTAATGAATCATATATAGGGATAATTAGACAGAAACATCAAAGCTATTTACAGTGGTTGTGGCAGGGTACTAAGATTAGGGGTGATTTAGTTTTTGGTAGTATATGGAGAAAGTTTATACCAAAAAGTTGTCAAACAGAAGATGCTCAGGAGCTGCTGGATTCTTACCCCTCCACCGATCACTGAAAAAAATGGTTCTTGGAGAAAAAAAGGCAGAAAGTCAAACTAGATTCATGCCAATCTTGATGACATTTTAGTGACTGTTATGGGCTGAATGTTTGTGTGCCCCCCGAATTCATATGTTGAATCCCTAATCCCAATGTGATGGTATTTGGAGATAGGGCCTCTGGGACGTGATTAGGTCATGAGGGCGGAGCCCTGATGAATGAATTAGGAGATGCCAACTAGCTCTCTTTCCACCAAGTGAGGCTACAAGGAGAAGTTGGCAGTCTGCAAACCAGAAAACGGCCCTCCCCGGAACCCGATCATGCTCGAACCCTGATCTCAGACTTCCAGTCTCCAGAACTGTGAGAAATAAATTTCTGTTGTTTGTAAGCCATCCAGTCTATGGCACTTTTTATAGCAGGCCAAACTAAGATGGTGACCATAAAACAAATGAATCTGACCTTCACGTATCTGAAAGCGCCAATGTGTTTTTGAGGCGATCAGATCCTAACTTTCAACACCTCAGGAAGACTAACAACGTACTCTTGAATGTCCATGGCTTGTTACAAGGAAATTCCCCATTAAGAAGAGTGCAGGAAAAAAATTTAAAACCACTGGGGATCAATTTTTGAAAAACCTATTAAGTCAAAGATACTTATAATTTTTCTCATGAAGTCCTTCCCTTTATTATTTTTTTCAGAAAAATTTGAAGACTTTATCATAGGAACTTTGTATTATAAGCTATAATGCTATACCATGCTACAAACAATTTTTGTTATGAGTTGGAATATTCTAGAAGGCTTTCAAGAATCTGAATGTAGTAAAGAACACGGAAGCCATTTAGCTCAACCTCCTTATTTCTCAGATATTCAGTCTAATCAGGCCACTCCTCAAACTGGTGACAGTCAACTTGAGAGCCACTTCTCACACTGGAGGCAGGACGTTTTAAGTGCCCTGAGAGAGGAATAAGGTGGGATACGTACACAAAGGAAGAAAACTGCTCCTAGCCTCGAGGTGGTAGAAATCCAGCAGTCTTCCTCAGAGCCCAGCCTTGAAGGATGAGCAGGATTTGGCCTCTGGCAAAGAGAACCAGAGAGAAGAACCAGGAGGAAAACAGCGATCTGGTTTAGTTGGAGTGAAGGAAGCAGGAAGGGAAGGCTGGCTGGCAAGGGAGGTTGACGCTAGATGCCTTGAATGTCAGGCAGGGGTTTGAACGTAATTCTGTCATATGCACGTTAGAAAGGATAACGCTGTACAGCATACCTGTGTTAAATTGGTACTCATTACTGATTTCCATAAAGCTGGGCATCCAGCCTTTAGTTTGCAATGTATTCCTCTTTTACACTGATTTATGGCATCCTCCCCCAAACTATAACCTGCTACATAAATGCAAGGATTGCCTGTACAAATTTAGCTTTAACATGTAATTTCACCAATATCGCTGAGCCATGGGCGCTGTGATGTTGTTTTTTTCAGGATGAAGTTTCGATGAACTCATTTTCGCATTAAAATAAACCAGCTAGTTAAATCCCACAAAGTTTACAAGACCTGAGATTTTTCCATGTAGAATAATAGGAAAATAAAACAACTATACTTTTTCTCTCCCAAGGTCAGCAGTGTTTGGCCTCCAGCGACACCTTGCGTGCTTGTTTCCTCTCTTCTTCACGTCTGACAGGGGCAGAAAATCAAGCCCAAGTCTAAAGCCACGGTATAGTTAATTACACAAGAATGATCAACTTTTCAATAGACTTTGTTGCTTATGTTTTCCTATCATGTACCTTCATGAGGAAAAATACAAATCAACACACCACTCCACTCAGTATAAATGTTAATTCTGGACACAACTTCCCTCAGTATTCTTGTGGCCAGCAGAGAAGCTTAACACAGCTGCCTCAAATAGTTTGTATCGAAACCTTGTTTGAGCCTTCTGTTGTGTTGGCACACTTGAAAAAAGGACACTTGTGAAACACAGTTGCAGAGTGTTTTCAGATACTTCCAGCTCTAACCACAATACTGTAGTTCAGGTACCCCACTAATTTCTCAGGAGAGATTACAGCATGTATTTTAAAACATTGCCCTAAGTCATTAGTCTTTTTGAGAATTTGCCAAATTTCCCATCACCAAAACAAACCTCTGGTTTAACCTGTAAACTCTGAGTTTCCTGCATTCCCATGAGACCACAGTCTCTCTTTTCTCTTTCAGCGACCCACATTGTGGGCAATGGAACAGGTCATTGTGAGAGAGCGTCCCATGCCAATGATAACGTGATTGTGCCAGACCACGATGGTGCCAAAATACTTTACTGGACAATAGTTTGAGTTTTAGCTTAAACTATTCAAACAAATTCATTTGTTCCTTTGACAAATGAATATTCTCTTGTTCCAACAACAGCATAAGAATTTTTTTAAAAGATTTCTTTGTTTTGGGGATTCAAATACTCAAGTGAGTTTAGTTTCAATTTTAAAAGTTCTTAAATCTCTTGAAGAAAGCCTTTAACGACCTGTTTCCAATCTACAGATTTGTTGATACTTGGAAATTTACAGATATTTTTAAGTCCAAATTTTTCTATCTCAGTTTGTCTTGGGACCAACAGTGAAATCCCACGTTCAAGGTGAAGCCTTGGAGCAGAACATTCACTGGCCCGCAAGGCCTGGAGCCAAGCAGTCTCAGAGCACGGCCACTGCCACTGAGCATTTACTCCCATTTGCTTTGCAATTCAATTGTGGGGAAGGGCCCTTCATCTGCTTTGGGGAAGAAAAGTGCATGCTCAGCTTTCAATAAATGTCAGTTAAGGAAAGGCATCAACATGCCAAATTATTCAAGGACTGCCAAGTTAGCTGAAGTTGTAGGGGGAAAGGATGTTTGATACGATTTGATGAGAGTGGTACTCTACCTCTGTGGTCCCCAAAACACACAACCCGGTCTGATCATGAGAAAAACATCAGACAGATCCCAAAAGAGGGACGATCTACAAAATACCCGACCAGTATGCCTCCTCCTCAAAACTGCCAAGGTCCTCAAAAACAAGGCAGGTCTGAGAAATTCCAACAGCCAAGAGGAGTCTAAGGAGACTTGACAACTACACATAAATGGTTTCCTGGATGGATTCTGGAACGGGAAAAGCTAAGGAAATCTGAATAAAGTATGGGCTTTAGTTAATAATAAAGTATCAATATTGGTTCATTAATTATGACAAATGTCCCATACCAACACAAGATGTTAATTGGGGAAACTATTATAATGGGTGTGGGGGACAGGGGAACCCTACTATCTTTGCAATTTGTAAGTCACAGTCTAAAATAAAATTTACGGAAACAAAAAATGAGTGGTGACGTTGGTTTGTTTTAAAAACACCATTCCAATTACAATAGACATGACAGCATTGCTCCCGCAGGCGGACAAACCGTGAGCCCGGAAACACCCTCGTGAGGCTTCAGCAAGTTTAAGAGGAGCGGAGAGAAAAATGAGTGGTTCCCCTTTCCCCATGCCCATGTCAAAACGTACTAAGTGTCTGGGAACTCCCTTGGATGAAGTCCACCACTCCATCTTTAATAAGGAAAAGTTTATAGACTAATATTAAGGCAAAGTATTGTTGGAGATCTGCTGAAATAGAGATTTCTGTGCTTTAAGTCACTAGATGAAACTTTTGCTTTCAAGCTTTAAACTAAGTATCTGCTTTACACTTTCCATTTACCGAACTGTTAGTTTAAATAACATCGTAGTATTGAATAGTTTATAAAAGTTTATTAAATGTCAGTAATTTTTACAAAGCAAATATTAATAGCAAGAGGCAAAGATTTGGCAAAATACATACAAAAGTAAAAAGCCTTAATGAACTAGTGACTCATTTTATAAAATCAAACCATTCTTTCCACTTTCAGCCCTCCTTTAGAAATAATTTATTGCCAATCCTGAACTAAAGCACTGACAGAAAAAAATTTACAACAATATCAGATAATGTGCTTAGTTCCTGGAAAGTTATAAAAAGATATATGTATAAAAAATTCTAAGCCACAGATACTTTTATACAGAGCTAATACAAATCATGTTTTTTTGGGTACAGTATCTATGAGGTTGTTACAAAATATACTTTTTGATAAAACTCCTTGTGGCAAATGAGCTCTCACTTTAGAGTAGAATAGAAAAGCCATTTAAAACATTTTGCGATTCTGCTTTCAAGAAAGAGGTAAAGAAAGGGTAATGGCGTAGTTTGTTGCATTGTTACATATACTTTCCAAGAATTAACCCCTACCCGCCCCTCCCTTTTTATTCCCTGGTGCCATCAAATAGGCATGAGTGAGGAAAAATGCATCACTTACTATGGCAAGAACTATTACACACAGGCTTTCCAAACACAAACCCAAGTCAGATACCAAGTAAGGAGCATATTCTTATCACGACATTCACTGACTGAAAACTGATGCATAGTCGGTCCTAGCACACTTTGATTCATCTGGAAATTTTCATCATTATCAATAGCAGATATGGATAGGTCGCAGAATCTCTTATCAACCCAGAAAATACTGCCCTATCATAACACTTTTTTTTTCCACATAAGCTCTGGCATTTGAAATCAGATGGTTAGACCTGGATGCCACAAGAATGAACATATTGGAACATACTGTTAAATGCTAACTATACATTCAAGTACAGACATAAGAATGCTAGTGGTACAACACTGTACTTCAAATTATGTTAATCATCACTTACCAGCCTAAGGCTAATATCGACTGATGGTACTTGAAAAAGCCATAAAGTCCAACTTGTTTAAAACGTTTTATACTTCAATCTCTAGCACAAATTTATGAAGCCTAACCTCGTACCGTAAAATAATGCGTATGTACTACATTATTTACTTTATTTGGAACATGGAGACACATACACACCCACTCACATACAATCCCTCTTTTCCTCACGCTTACTAGACTGAAAAGCCGATCTATATCCCATGGTTAAAAAAAAATCAGGACTTTTAGTCAAGCAGCACAACATATGGACAGATTATTTGTGACTAATGGAATTTAATAGATTGAAATGATGGGAAAGAGAGAGAAAGTGACTGGGTACTAAGTCAGATTTCCAAATGAAAAAGACGTGCAAAATTTGTCATCTTGATACCTCAAAACTGAAAGAAATGAAAAGGTAACAGAGTGACTTCCTCTAGATTTATTAGGGAGTTTGTTACAAACGTTTGAGCTTTACAGGCATGATTTCATGGATTCAAACAAAAAGTTAAGAGTTCACACTGATATTTAGCCTTCTCATTACATATACAGAAATAACATTGCTACAAATTGCAATGGAGAGAATCTTGTTTCAAATGGCTTGGTTTGGGGTTTTGTCTAAATGTATCATTATATAATCAAAGCACCCATTTGAGGGCTTCTCAACTAGTGATTTGAGTTTCAGATCATAACAGAACATAACTTGGTAACTTTATTCTTCATATAAATAAGGCATAACCGGATATGTGTACTAATGCTGAAAATACATTTTATCAAAAGCATAAACACAAGTATTTGGGTATACACTGGAAGTTAAGATTAATTTATTCACTCTTACAAAAAATTATAGGGCATATGATTTCTGTTGAATCTAAATCAATACTTCTAATTATTTCTGGTATGAAGATAACCGTACTTCCTTTTACTTTAAACCAACCACTGCCACCAACCGAGCAAGGATTTCCCTAAACAACCTCACTTGAGAGATTAACCAGCAGATCTTCACTATGTAAGATAGACGCCAATGCAACTTCAAAGAAAACAAAACAGAAACAAATGATCTTTTTCACTCCACACTGCCTTCTCCAGTTGTGGTTACTCTCCAGCTATCAAGTGCCCTTTCCAGACAGTAAAATTGGAATGGAGATTTCAATTTAATACAATATTTGGCAGAAGACAACGATTAGGTTATTAAACATAACATTTAAGGTGGCAGAGGCACGCCTTAAATTATTTGGATCTTCAGAAAACATTTGACAAAAACTTTTCCCTATTAAAATCAAGGCCCAAATATGTGGTGTTCTTTGATTTATAAGGCAACTCTATATATTACAAATATCTTCAAGGTCAATGAAGACACTTGTATGACATTTCTCAAGAATCAAATGAGAAGACATTCAGATTTAAGAACAGAATGTAAAAAGAGAATCAGGCACATTTTATTCCAAATCACAACCATGAAGACCTAAAAAATCAAGCACACCAAAGAACTTATTATTAAATATACTTTTTTAGAGATAGGGGAAATTGGCATAGTGGAAACTATGCACACATTTTCAATTTTGCTCACTAAATTTCATCTCCCTCTTCATATAGTGGTATTTCAAAAGGATCCAGTTTTCATGAGATACGTGTAAGACTCCTGCAAATGGTTTAAAAATACAGTATATAAAAAACATGAACTAAAGCCTTCAGATTGAACCTTATAGTTTCACTGAGTGTCTAAACAAGCCTGCCATTAAATATAAGTAATTTATTACCTCAAAATATACCCTAAATCTTAAAAGAATGTTGACTCTGAGACATCACACACATCAGAAAAGAAAATTGCAAACGCCCAAAATAATACTGTATCTATTTGGTGTTTTAACATTTCTTGGTAGTAGTCAAAATAAGGAAACTTTGTGATTTCTGCTTTGTCAGGCAATATTTATGGTTCATATCACAGATCTTAAATATAACTTAAATAAGACTAAGCTTCCTCTTTATACAGGGAACTTACTTTAACCTTCACTGGAGTTAAATAATGTTTTGGCCATTCAATAAAACTATTTGCTAAATTTACACAGTCTCCACCAAAAAGTCTAAATGTTACTGTGCACATTTTCAGATAGTCACTAGCACTGAAATTTTTCTAACTCTGTGAATTTAAACAACGTATTCTTTCTGGCAAGAAGCACTAGACGTAGAACTACTCAAACATACTCAAACATACCTGAACTATACTATGAACACTTGCATTACGATGTGGGGCTACATGTCTGTAGCGCTCATGTATTACGAAGGCATGACGCCACTGGAGGTTACCACAGATATAATGATGGTGGAACTTCAAATGCAAGAAAAGTCAGGT
This sequence comes from Diceros bicornis minor, assembly GCF_020826845.1. Lineage (NCBI taxonomy): Eukaryota > Metazoa > Chordata > Mammalia > Perissodactyla > Rhinocerotidae > Diceros > Diceros bicornis. The sequence continues at coordinate 49,866,901 of NC_080757.1, read as the reverse complement.
ACATTAGGAACAATCCCTGGTTAGCTCACTTTCTGAAAAGCCCTACTCTCACAGTAGACAGCAAGACAGACCAAGAGCCATTGTCTTGGAAAGGCTGGTGATCCATAATGTTGACCAATCTTTCAAGGACTTTCTAGCCAATAAAATTCCTGAGAACACAGTCAGTTATACAGTAAAGTGACAGATATCACAGTCAATCACAATTTTCAGGAAAAAGACAAAACTTGTCAGATTTTCCAAACTGTCACCAGCCTTGTGCATCTGTTTCTCTAATCCAATTCTAACACTACACCTAACCTACAAAGCAGTATTTTTAGGACTGCAAACCAGCCATTCTGATGAGTTCACTATCACTGTATCTGTAATCACAAAGCTACTTCACAGGCCCGTTTTAATTTGGTAAGAGGTGGGGGGAGGTCAAATGTAGTCATCTTTTGGTGTGAACTAAAAAAATTACTACTCATTTTCTTAGAAGTATCCTCAAAACATTCAAAATATACCTCCATAAAGCTGGAATTTCATAAACAATAATGACACAAAAATGTACATACTGTATCTTTTAGAGACACACCAAAAATGAACAGGAATCTCAAATAATGCCTTCTTTAATAGTCGGACAGGAAAATACCACCCTTGGCAAGCTCCAAATAAACAAGAAAAGTCCCATAAATGCCACAGTCTGGAGTTGATGGGAACAGACAGGAGAGCAAAAAGAAGATGGTTGTGATGGTGCAACAATGATTTCCTACAGTGAGGACCAAAATCATCTGAGACAGGATTTAAAAGTCTGAGAGTAAAACACATAACATTCTGGAAAGGGTATGTTTATTTAGAAAGTTCTGTTATCAAGTTGTTTGTAATTTTAAATATGCAAAGGGCAAATTATATTTCACTCATTCCTTTTGATCATAACTATATACGGCATTGGCTTGCCTTCTGCTCTTCCCGTACCATTTGTGAACTTTCATTAGCATCAGACCAGAAATCCTTATGTAAACTTTAAAACACTAAGAACATTACCTTCAGAAACCACAGAAATTTTAAAACAAAACAATTGTTGTATTTATAAGCAATTAAAAAAATACGAAGGCTAAACCTGTGTAAATCTACAGAATGCCATCCGCTACATCAAACTTTTTTTCCAACAGCCCTTTCAAAATAGGTCACCATAAAGCAGCACAAGTGTCACTGCTGTGTAGGGCAGACAAGAGCTATCTTACTTGTTCTAGAACTGAATATTCTTAAGCTCATACCTACAAATATTTAAGGACACCTTCTATACTTGGCACTACAGGAGAAGTCAGTTTGAAAAGGGGAAGAACTTAGCCTGAAATATACCTAGTTTGAGTTCCGGCAGGAAATTACAACTCAACTGGAATGGAAGCCACAGTGGAACAGATCAAAGCCTGAACTTCAGCAGATACTGGCGATGTGTCATTCAGCAGCTTTCAGCCACAAACCCAAGTCTGAAGAAGAAGGACTAAAATTTCCAAGAAGTTAAAGACAGAATCAAGATTTTTCTAATTCCTGTTATAAACTGCTATTTTAAAAAACAAAACGAAACAAATAGAAAACAATCAAAAAGACAAAGATATTAAAACAGCAAGTCTTCTGTACATCACTGTAGCATCAGCTGCTTGAGGTTGTCATGAAGAATAGTATCCTTCACGTCACGGAAAACAAGGCGGATGTTCTCCGTGTTGATAGCGGTGGTGAAGTGGTGGTACAAGGGCTTCTGCTGCTGGTCCCGGCGTTTGTTACGGAAACATTCCACCAGGAATTTTTGGACGTCTCTTAAGCAGTGGGGATCCCCTTCAAAATCTACGAAATAGTCTTTGATGCTCACAATTTGCACTTTCTCCTCAAGCAAATCTGTCTTGTTTAAGAAAAGAATTATGGAGACATTGCTGAAAACCCGGTTATTGACGATTGTTTCAAAAATGTTCAGAGACTCTGTCAGGCGATTGGTCAGTCGATCTTCCATAAGCACCTGGTCAAATTCACTTGAGGAGACAAGGAAAAGTATCGACGTCACGCTGTCGAAGCATTCAAACCAACGTTTTCTTTCTGATCTTTGACCACCTACATCAACCATTTTGAAAGGAACATTTTTAATTTCAAAGTCATACTCATGAATGCCTTTGGTGGGTCTTCTGGCAAGCAGAATATCTTGTTGTGATGGAATGTAATCCTGGAAAAGAAAAAAACTGTTTTATACTCAGTAACCCAGAAGTAATTAGAATTTTTAATGTACTATTAACTGGTCTAGTGAATGAACATGCAAATAAAATTATCTTCCTAACAACATCTCCTGATAACATTAAAGCATCAATACCATTATTACACTCATTATAAAATGCCAAGATATATTAAAATGTTAGTGTACAAAGACTGGTTCAAAATTCACTGCAAATGAGCAGCACCTACTATTTTTTTCACCCTGCAATACTACTCAAATTTAAGTCTTATCCACCAACTGCCCTTATGCCCCCACCCACTGCTGTGTATCTGTAATTATTCCTTACCACTACCTACTCTTAGCTCCAGCAGTGACCTTCCTGCTGGCACATCCCCCTGTTCCTTGCTCCTCTATTAAAAGCAATGAGGTTTGAAATGCCCGTTTGTGAGGATCACTTCCCAGTTCAAGGTTCTGCCCGTCTCTCTCTAGCCCATTCTAAACATTCCTTTACTGTGCCCCCGCCTTCATGACTAAGAACTTCTATACAGATCACCCCATGTTATCACTGCTGCTATACTACATGTGTGGAAAACAGTTCCTCTACTACAACTAATTAAACAGATTTACGTTGGGCCACTTCCTAGGTTTGTCTCCAGGTAGTCTAAGTGGCTGTGTTCCAGCTTTCTCATCTATTGACACAAGTGGTCACTTACTCTGTCAACACCTATGGCTGTGAAGTGAAGGTGACCATACCTGGCCTACCTGCCTCGGAGGGAGAGTTTACGCAAAGATCAAATGTGCCCCTCTCTGTGACCGCGATCAGTCAACTACAAGCCCCTGAACAGACAGAAGCTGCTGGTCTCATAAGTCACCAGCGACCCCGACAGCGCTCTTCCTTATGCAACGTAACTCAGTTCTTTCTTCCTAGGCTAGTATTTTTCCAAAACTTTGACACAGCTTTTTGGCAATACTGAACAGACGAGCTTTTAATGCTCATCATCAAGGTCAAAATGCTTTTTTCAATTGAGGCAAGATTTTAAAACAATGTCGATTGTTGTTCACAATCCTCTATTCTATGCCTTTCCAAATAGTGTAATAGGATTTTAAAATTTCATTACAATGTAATACTTATCTCCTCAAAATGGTGCAATGGAATTAAGAAAAAAAAAAAAAAAAAAACAGGCAGTTCTCAGATATCTGTAACCCACAGCATTTATTAAATAGCTTGAGGACTCTCATAAATGTGTTGGTGTTTCCATGCTTCCTCCTAGCTTTTGTTCACATAGCCACCTCCTTTACTCATAATCAGCATACCTACACAATTTTTAGCCTGCCCCCGCTTATCTGCTTAACATTTTATCTAGAACTGTTCCACATGCTGATACAGTTGTATTGCATTTTAAGAGTATAAAATACATCAAATGGATTAAAGTGCTATAGTTTACATACACATTCCCCTACTAGTGGTCATTTAGGTTGTTTCCAATTTTTTGCTTTAATTAATAGAAATGCTGCAATTAAAATTCTCATGCACATACTTTTCTCTTCTTGCACATATTTCTCATGCACATACTTTTGGACTATTTCCTGAGACTAAATAACCAGGAATAAGATTACGTGGTCAAGGTTATGAACATTTTGATGACCCTGGACTTAATGACCAATTGCTTTCCAGAAAGGTGGTATCAACTTACAACGCATATGTGTGCCAGCTGCCTCAGAAACATGCCAGCCCTGAGTTGTTGTTTTTCTTTTAAATTTTCTAATTCCATAAAAATAAAAAGTTCTTTGTTATTGCCTTAATTAGGAGTTAACAATCTAGTTAGGAGGCTAAAGACTAATTCACATGAGGCACAAAACACAAGACAATTCAATCAAGTGCTAATTGGCCTGGCAGAGTAACAGTGATTAGGACTGTGAATTCTAAAGGCAGCTCTCCACATACTAGCTGTGTGACCTTGGACAAGTCACTTAACCTCTCTGTATCTCAATTTCCTCATTTGTAAAATACAGACAATAACATTCATAGGGGTGCTGCCAGGACTAAATGAGTTAAATGGGTGAAGTGCTTAAGAACTGTGTTCAGCATATAGTTTATGTGTTACCAGTCTAGCTGTTCCTACTGTGTCTACCACCACCACTGTGGCCACCACCATCGCCAATGCTGTAAAGAGGGAAATCAAGAAGGCTGTGAGACCGAAGTAAACTTCCATTCGAGTCTTGAGTCTCTCATTTTTAAATGCTCACCATTCACTTGCACTTGACAATCTATTTACAAACACAAGATGTTCAATAAGAACTCATTTTCTCCCTCAACTCCTGTGAGTCCAAGTAGTATGCTTTCCTTTCTACTTCTTGCCCCACCAACAATCCCAGCATTCTTTATGCCTCCCTATCACCTTGGACTCTTCTCTATTGTCTCCTATTTTCTATCAAATCCTGTTGCTCCTTCTTTGAATCTTTCTGACATTTTCCCTTTCCTCTTTATTTCCACTGTCCCCATCTTTTTCACCTCAGGCATGGATTACCATCTCTTCACTAGTTTCTCTGCCTTGGAGGTCTCACACCTCTTGGATCCATCTCTAAGCCATTCCCAGGCTAACCTTCCTATATGGTGACTTCAAAACTTATGGTGCGGTTCCTCACTGCATCAGGTCCAAACGTGGCTGACTGGCTTTCATGGCCCTCCTTACTCCCTGTTTCCTGGAACCAAACCGGTGGGTGGTTCCACACTGTGCAGGCTTCCCACAGAGCCTAGCACCAAGACCTGCCCAAAGCTGCACGTCTTCATACCATCACATGTCCATTCATTTGCACAGCAGTGCAAGTGCAATGAACGGTGCATCCAACCCAAGCTACTGCCTTCTAGAAATTTGTGTTTATAAGGTAGAGCCAAGAACTTCACATAACCTTTGTCACGCAGACATGCCTTCTAAGACTAAACACATCCAGCTGTCTCCCATCTCGGTGGGCCACATCTCCACTTTAAATATCTAAATCCCATCCATCCCTCAGGCAGTTCAGATTTACTTACTCTTATGGGCTAGCTCCAACTTCTCCAGCCAAATCATCTCTCTCCACTCTGTGAACTAATACTATCTTCATGATCAGTATCATTTAACTGTCCTCTGTTTGTTTTATTTATGTTAGTTTTGTCTCTGACTAGAATGAGTTCCTTAAATACATGGATCAAAGAACAAAACAGCTAACACTGAGAATTTATTACATGCAAGGCACCATTCTGAACACCTTACTGGGTGCTATGGACTGAATTGTGCCGTCCTCCCCTCCCCCCCCTCAAAATGCCTATGTTGAAGCCCTTAACCCCTAATGTGATTATATTTGGGGATAAGGCTTTTTGGAGGTAACTAAGGTTAAATGAGGTCCTATGGGTGGGGTCCTAATCAGATAGTACTGGTGGCCTTATAAGAAGAAGAATGCTAGATCTCTCTCCCTCTCTCTCTCTCTCCCCACATGTAGTGCTGAGCAAAAGCCATGGGAAGACACAGTGAGAAGGCCACAGTATGCAAGCCAGGAAGAGTCCTCACCAGAAATCAAACATGCTGGCACACTGAACTTGGACTTCCCAGCCTCCAGAACTGTGAGAAATAAACGTCTGCTATTTAAGCCACCCAGTCTGTGGTATTTTGTTTTGGCGGCCCGAGCTGACCAAGACAAGGGATTTATTTCATGTAATTGTCCCATAACCCTATGAGGGTGGTTCTCTTACTATGTCCATGATACAGATGAAGAAACCAAGGTTTAGAGATGCCTAAGGTCACAAAGAGCCAATCTGAGCCAGTCTGTGATGGAACTGGGATTGGAACCCAAGTAGTCCGGCTGCAGAACCGATGTCCTTGACCCCAGTGCTATTCCACCTCCCAGAGGTCATAGGGTTTGGCACACAGCAGGGCTTCAATGGCCCTGCTACTTCAGTCAGATATGGAGAAGCAAAAGCAATCCTGTGACTTGTCTGAATGGGTGGCCAACCTATAGTACACCAGGGTTTATTCTCTGCTCCTTTACAACTACCTTCTGATCACAACACTTTTTTCTTTTTATTCCAGATAGGGTCTCAGAATTGTTCTCAACATAAGATGCTAAGCAGCTAGTACAAACTGACTGGAGTCAGCCTGGAGTCATTCAGAAGCTATTTGTTGGGTGCCTACTACATGCCGGGCATTGTCACTAGGCATCAAGAACTCAACTCTTCACAATCAAGAGATGAGGTCCTTGCCCTTATGGAAAGAGGTGGGTAAAAGACCAATAAACATATAAATAAATAAGCCAACTGTAATAAGAGCAATGAAGTCTGAAAAAGCAAGGGCTGATAATGAAAACAAGAGGAGGGGACCTACTTTGAACAGTGTGCTCAAGAAAGGCCTATCTGAAAACGCAAAGTAAGAAGAGCAGGTCAAGGCAGCACTGTTTGGATTGGAAAACATGAAATAACTCTTAAAAATTAGTTTATCTACTAAGGCTTCTCTCCATTTGGCCTATACTTAGCTTTTTTTAAGGCTAACTATCTGACCAGATGGAAAAGTGACAATGAATAAGTCTTAACAGAAGGTTTCACTGATGTGGACTGAGTGAGTAAAACTAGAGAAGTATAGAGATCTCAACTTCTGGAACACCTGTGCCTATGAAACAGGCAGGAGAAAAACATACTGGCTTAAGGGCAGACAAATGCAATTCAGCAAAATACAAAATAAGGGAAAGTGCAAACATTATCTTGATAAAGCAAAAAGAAGGTACTTTTTCACATGTCCTAGATACATTAGTACGTGGCTTTCCTACCTGCAACAGGTTTCATTTTGTGCTTCCCTTCAGTCCTATTTTTAAAGTTAAAAACCTCAAAGAACCCATAAGACCATATTAAAATTTATAATAGAAATCTGCTGTAAGAGGAGGCAAATGAAGCCGTACGAAATTTAGTAGGTAACAAATGACTCTAAGGCAATGGTATTCAAACATGTTCTAAGCAGCAGAAATCTTTCTTTCAATGAAGTCTTCTCATGATTCCAACACGGTGAACAGACAGTGGCACTGCCCTGCCTGCAGCAGGCCTGGGAGCCAGAGCTAGCCATAGTGGCAGCTGAAAGTTGCTGGCTCTGAGGGATACACTGCAGGAAAACCATAAACTCTCCTTCCAAGGGTCATCCCTTCTCCTACATCATGGAGTTGGTTCAGCAGGCCTTGAGAAGCTAGCCATCCTACACTGTAACTCAATACAAAGGGCTTCCAAACAGGAAAATACTGTTTGCTGAAAGGTTTTGAAATCAGTTAACCCACTGTGTTCTTTCTGTTTCTGCTTACAAAAAATACAAAAGACACTGAAGTAGACTAGATAATGTGCAATCTCATTTTCAAACATAAACTTCTTTTTCTAAACAACTTTACTTTCAAGAAATAGTGGATTTCTTGAATATAGGGCATTCTGCAAGGAAATGGCAGAGATCTGGACGGTAGAGGGAGAAAAAATGCAGCAGGAACAGTCAGAATACTGCCACTAGGAAAAAGGAAGAAGCAAATACATAATTTTTCTAAATTTCCTAACATCGATATCCTGACCACTGCTTTCAAATGGCAATAAACATAAACGTTCAGTTTAAAAACTTACTGGTTCTCCAAGTTTATGCAAGTTATCCAGGAAATATTTTACAGATTCACCCTAAAAACAAAAAGAAAATAAAGTTATTAGGGCTTAGAAATGGAGATTTGGTTACAACAGTTTATATTAAACTATCTGGTTGTTCACTTAATCCAAACATACTTTGTTTAGTCACAAATTTCAGACTGAACAGCTAACCTCACTGAAAATGTATAAAATGTCTGCCTCTGGTTAATTTCATAAATGCTTCACACAGGCAACGTCCCAAGTGATCACCCACGAGGACACATCACATGTGTGTTTTTTGATACAACTGTCTACGTATCCAAAGAGAGGATGGAATTAAAAGGTGAAAACTGCTTTTGAGATAAACATACTAAAATTTAAGTGGAATTCTTTTTGTATACATCTTTTTATCTTAACTTTACACCAATGGTGGTTATCTTCAGAGACAAGAGCAAACCAGAGCCAAGGTGAGAACATGGTATAAAATTTTCCAGTAACAGGAATAAGCCTGGACCAACAAGCCTTGCTCTGAAAGACTGTGAACAATGCTGCAGGCTTGCGTCTCCACCAGGTCTTCTTGTCCCGAGTGACCAGCCTACTCTCTCTGAGCCCAGATTTCTATCAGACCTCCAGACACTTTCGAACATCTAAACGGTAAGAGAATACATTCTAAAAGGAAACAGTGGAACACAGGAGAGGAAGAGAAGAGGGGAAACATCTGGGGAAAGAAGGGCTCTGTGTCTTGGAGCCTCTCAGCACTCTCTCCCTCTGTGCTCACTTTCCCACTGGATGTCCACCACCATGGCACTCCCTGCCTGAATCTGCTTCCACAAGCTCCTGAAGGCGGTGCTCCTTTACTGTACGGGACCATCACCTGAAGATCCTGTTCAACTGTAGGTTCTGATTTAGTGGGGGAGGGGGCGTGGTTTCTGCAACCTTAACTAGTTTCTACCATCTTAAGATTCCTGAGGATCCCAAAGAGACTTTGTTTATGTGGTTATAGCTATCAATATTTACCACATTAGAAAATAAAACTAAGAAATTTTAACAAATATTTTATTTATTAATTCATCTTAAAACATCAATAACAAACCCATTACATGTTAACGTATTTTAGTATAGCTTAATAAAAGAGAGCAAGACATGCATCTACTTCTGCATTTGAACTGCTACTATAGGTTGTTTTGGTTGAAGTATATGAAGAAAATCTGGCCTAACACGGAAACGTAGGTGGAAAGGGGAGCAGTATTTTATAGATAATTGTAGATATTTTTGTTATTACACCAAAACTTGACAAGTGGTAGTTTCTTACAAGTTAGTTCACTGTGGAATAGAAACCCTACCAATGACCTTTTCCTACTTTGTTACACTAAAATTTACTGGTCTATCCTGTACTTTGAATGGATCTTTTACCCACCTACGATTTTGTGACATCATGGAACATAGTGCATAACTAAGTTATACAGATCTTCAAATGTTGGCACGTTTCATTACACAACATTAAGGAAATCATATTCATTAATATCACCTTGATCTCATCAGAAGTCTTGAGTACCGGGAAGTGACAAGCTCACAGTGGCGGGCAGACACAAGTTTCCTCAATTTTGATTTTCACTTGAAAGCACAAATTTTATCAATGGCAGCAAATACTCTCAGTTATTTTACTTGAAATGATAGGCTAACTTCATTCATTTTCTAAAAAATGTCTGTCAAATGCCCAAGTCTGAATAAGTCAGTTGTTTTTTTCAAGTAAAAACGGTGTTCCATGAAAGGTATTAGCTCAGCTCACAACACAACCGGTCGCAAAAGTGCTTTTCCTGAGACAATTACCCCACTTCGGTGTGCTGCAGGAGTGTTTTTAGTGTGTCTCCCGTTCCATCACACAGAATACTAAAAGATGTGTCATCAAGGGTTGAGATTGAAAACAATTAATAATGTTTACTGCTTAATTAAGGATAACATTAAGTGAAACAGGTTGGTGTGTGTGTGTGTGCACGCACGCACGTGTTTTAAATTGCAACTGCATATTGGTGAAGAAGACAACAACTAGTATTGTCTGTCCAGGGACCAATGACCTGATCTGTGCCAAGGCGATGGCTGGCAGTTTCAGCCACTGCTGTTTTGTACCATCAGTGTAAGGTGTCAACACAGTGAAGAAGGGAAATAACATCTTAATATCATTAGAAAGAGCATTGAACTCGAAGACTCCCTTTAAAGGGTTGCTGGGACTCCTAGGGGTCTGTGGACCACACTTTAAGAGCTGCTGCCTTAAAGTTTAGCATGGAGAAGTACACAGGTGGGTGTGCTTGTGGTGGGGGTGGGGAGTGTCTGTGATTTCCTCGTGATTTTAAACAGTGGTAGATGATTTTGCTTCTTGCTGGACCTGGTACAGTATTCACAGCATCTAAAGATGATTTTTAGGAGAAAGGGAAAATAAAAATCTTCAAGGAATTCATTTTGAGTTAACGAAGAGATTATTTGGTCAAATCTGTATGGATATTTTGCATTATATCATCCATTTTAACAGAAAAATATTATTTTTGTGTTTTGATGGATAACATATAAAGGCCAAAGGGAATCTGGGCTTAATCTTGAAATAACATCAACATTTACTCATAAGATTCTTTGTACAACCCCAATGAGGTTATACATTTAAGGTACTTAAAAAGTAAAATCAAATAAATATTACCAATTCTGTTGCACTGAAGTATATACATTAGAGTCTCTTGGACAAATATGATAAAAGATAGTCACTCTATTCATGTATGAGTCAGACTAACAAAACTGTTACCCTTTCAGTAATGTGTGTACTGAATACTTATGTGATGTTAAATATCTTAAATGAAATTTAACACATTTCAAAAAAGGTATTTTTTTGACTGGTAGTGTTGTGTATTGCATTTATGGGCTTTTTTCTTGACTTTAGAATTAATATAAATTCACTGTGTAAAATTTCAAAACTAGAAAAAGGTATAAAGAAAGACATAGGCAATAACCACTGATTCTACCACTCAGAGATAACCACAGTTAACATTTGAGGATATTTCCTTCCAATAACTTCTTGTATATTTAACACAGTTGAAATAACAGAGACAAGTTTGCATCTCGATTCTTCCACTTAAGTAATTGTAAGTAAATTTTAATGATCAAAATAATTCCTGGTATTTATATGCTAAAAAGTTAAATAAAACCACTAACCTAATGTTGAATATTTGAGTTATTTCCTTTTTTAATAAACAGTTTTAATATTTTAAAAATAAATATTGTGATAAACAGCTTTGAGTGTATAGCTTTATGTGCTCTGAATTATGTCCTTAGTGATCCCAGAAGAATTACTAAGGCAAAGAGGGTAAACATTTTTAAGATGCCTACTATCACTACCACAAGATTGTACTGATTCTCTCCTACTCAACAGTTGAAATACTGAGTTTATTAATAGTGAAACTATGATGAAGATAAACTAAGCCAAGATCATGTAAGAGCGTTCCGCAGATGCTTCTATAACAAACTAATGCGCAAACTCAGAGAGGCTCCACATTGTGGTGACTGATGCTTATCATTTCAGGGAACCCAGAGCAAGGGAACTTTGTTTAAAAGACAAAATGACACGTTCTCTATCCAAATCAACAATAAAAGTTCAACTATACAAAAATTTATTTCGATTAATATTGCTGTATATCTTAACTAATAGTCAAATAAATAAAAGTTAAAGTAACTTTAAGATGAAGCAAGTGCACTTCCCCCTTTAAAAAACAAATGCTTATACCCAATCCATTGTTTGTGAAAGCAGTAGGAAATTGGTATATCCATTGTAGTGACCTTGCAAATTTATACAAACTTTCTAGAAAGTTATGAGTAGCATACTGCATAAAACTTTCAATGAACTTTCACCCATTCTAAGGAATTTATTCAAAACATAAAACAAAATGATACAAGCAAAAAGATATTTTTCTCAGTGCTGCCTATGGTAGCAAGATTTGGAAGTTCATTTTTTCACTTATTAAGGGAATGATTTAATAAATTTTGTTACACTAACATAAGTCATCAAATAATTACTTTGATATAATTGCTGCATATGAAATATCTATACTATTAAATGCTAAATTAAAGTAGCAGATTACAAACGAAGGTCCATAACTCCTTATCCACAAGTTTTTTGTAAGCTTGGCCCCAACACTCATTTGGTGGCAAAATCTGACTTGAATTGATGTGCGGTTCTTTATAGTCTTTATTTCTCCTACTTAGCGTAACTATTCAAATTTTGCTGCCAAAAAAAAAAAGTTTGGCCGTAGATATTACATAATAAACAGTACATGCACTGTATTATTTTTCTGAAATTCAAAAAAATTCTTAATTCCATAACAAATGTAGACTCAAGGATTTATGATATGAATGGATCTGCATTACATATGCTTTCATTTTAGCTATTTAAAATATGGAAAAGGTAACTGTGGCTCTATGAGTAACTATATTCTCTTTTAAAAAAAGAAAAAGGAAAAAAGAAAATCGCCCCTATTTGTTCTTCTCCTGGTATTATGAATATAAAAAAATATTTTAAAAGTCCTTTTCACTGAAGCCTCTTGATTTAACTGCCTTCCTTAAGAGGGGATCTTAGATCTTTCAGGTTCAAATTACTACATGCCTTTGTTTATTAGGAATTCATAATCTCACCAAAATCAAATGATAATAATTAACAGAAATATGCACATGCTCCTGTTACTAAATTTCAACTTCTAGTGAAGGAAGTTTCATTAGTATAATTCACGAAATCCTTTGTGCACTTGGGACTATATAAAATATTTATAATTCACTTTCACATGTTTGAATACGTGGATTCTCTCTAATATTTTAGGATCTAAATAAGGTGCCCTATGCCAACTGACTACACTTTGCCTTCTCCTCTACCACTCAGCCAGTATCTATTCAAGGAGTATAACACTTTAAAACATTATTCCTATGAAAAATACATTTTGATTTAAAATAACTCCTCAATCAAAAAAGCTATGTTAATTCACCATTTTATATCATAGGTGACAGTACTGATCCTTCCATTAGTAAGAAAACTGAGAGCGGGAGACATAAGAGCAGCTTAATGATCTTTTATTGTGTGTGGTTGGAACCTATAGCCTCATACTGTTAAGAGATTAGGTTCCCCAAACTAACCTACTCTGAAACAAATGATTTTAAACACACATACATGCAAATGCACACGTGCATGTGCAAACACACGTGTGCTATAAAAGGAAGAATACTTTTCTGAATTAGGTAATTTAGGGGAAATTTCTCACGGTAGCTTTAAACAGTTTTACTAAAAAAAAAAAACACAAAACCAACAACAACAACAAGACAAAAGAGAAAACTTGTCTTTTTACAATGTTAAAAAAATTCCAAATTAAAAAATATAAAATGTGTGTTACTTGCAATTTAACCACGAAGGACATGGAAAATGAATAATGGCATCTGTTCTCAGCGCGCCCCAGAGCTTCTGTGGTTGCCTTCTGTCAGTGAGCTAGTGCCGTATACAAATTTTACACCTAGCTTGATGCCAGGCACCTGGGAGCTTCCCCCTCTTGCTCCCCAAGTGCTGGATGAATAACGCATGAATTACTAGGGAGAAATTTCCCTCAAATATTTTTTTCCTAACAGTTTCAGAAGTGATCAAACGTCTATCAATTGTCTAACATTAATGGCAAGGAAAAGATGTAAATTCTAGTCCTTTCTCTAACACTAAATGATCTGGCAAGTCTCTAAACTTCTCCAGGCCTCAATTTAACCATCAGTAAAATGAGGAAGTTCCGTGGTTTGACGGATAATCACTCAAGTTCTGCCCTAGGCAACAATTTCAGTTTGTACAACTGATTTAAATTTAAGTTCTTCTTTCCTTATATCTATACGTCTATTAATCTTAAATTCACTTTTGTTGTGACTTATTATTCAAGTTACGTTGCTAAGTCTCTTGGCTAATACAGAAATAATTTCATGAATCAGGCAAGCAATATCATGGGTTTAAGGCTCAATTTTTGTTGGTTATGACTTGAAACTCCACTATAATTTTCTCCAGTCTGTTTTATGTTACTGAAGGGAATTTTAATAAAATTCCAAAGAAAAGTCATTTCATACTTAGGATAAAATTTAAGATATTTTATGTCATCCCTTAGTTGTTCTTTCTCTGTTCAGAATACTGAGATAACCTTCTAAGCTACTGCAGTCAGCCTGTAAAGTATAAAGTAGCACAGCACTCTGAAGAAGTCCTCCAGTATTTCTTCACCCTGTGGATCTTCAGGTTCCATCTAAACAATGCCATAGCAGCCAGTGGACCTGGGTTCTCGTCACAAGATAGGCTTTGCTTTTGACAAAGCCAACGAACACGGGTAAGCTTAAGTTAACTCAAGAATAAAATCGTAAGATGACAGATGAAATTAGCTCCAGTGTCCCTTTGAATTTAAAAATTCTATTCGTTCTATGAACTATATTTTCTAACAGCTTTACAAAGTTGTGTCTAAACTAGGAATGGCCTCAACGTTGTCCCCCATTCACAAGAATCACTTTACAAAGATTATTTCTTTGCTTGCAGAGACAAAACAGGTCAGAGCTCTGAGTTTGAAGGTAACAGAAAAGCCGAGAACACAAATTAGAAAATAATTTCTATTAAACAAATGTATAGTTAAAGGGATATCTGGCAATTTATTTGCTCAGTTACTGAACAAGTGACAGATTTATTCAACGCTGTCTTCTACACAGCTAAAATATCTAAAGAACAGGATTTAGAATGTACTACTTGAAAAGGATGTGGAATTGGGGACGGCCCGGTGGCATAGTGGTTAAGTGCACGCGCTCCGCTTCAGCGGCCCGGGGTTCACCAGTTCGGATCCCCGGCGCGCACTGACGTACTGCTTGTCAAGCCATGCTGTGGCGGCGTCCTATATAAAGTTAAGGAAGATGGGCACGGATGTTAGCCCAGGGCCAATCTTCCTCAGCAAAAAGAGGAGGATTGGCAACGGATGTTAGCTCAGGGCTGATCTTCTCACAAAATAATAAATAAATAAAAATGAAAGGACATAGAATTTAAGCTGGACAGGCAAAGAATACACAAGAAGAAATTATCTGCTTTTTTAGAAGAATCTACTCAGGGGCCGGCCCAGTGGCGCAAGCGGTTGGGTGCGGGCGCTCCGCTGCAGCGGCCCGGGGTTCGCATCCCGGGTGTGCACTGACGCACCACTTGTCAAGCCATGCTGCGGCGGCGTCCCATGTAAAGTGGAGGAAGATGGGCATGGATGTTAGCCCAGGGCCAGTCTTCCTCAGCAAAAAGAGGAGGATTGGCAGATGTTAGCTCAGGGCCGATCCTCCTTACAAAAAAAAAAAAAAAAAAGATCAATCTACTCAAATACTGGCAGCTTTATTTCAATAGCAAGGGGGCAACTCTACTTATACAATATAAGTACAAAGCCGAGATTTTAACTTCAAAGTCTGATCTAAACTTCTAAAGTCTGTGGAGATACGGATCAAACAGATTTTTTTGAAAGCAAGGGACATCTTCTAAAAAGCAATTTGGCAATATGTAACAAGAGCTTTAAAAATGGTCCTCATTACAGTACTATGGGAAAAGTATATGCAAGTACAACAGTGGTAGTGAATTACTATGTGGCAGAAGGAAAGGTTGGTTGAGAGCCACTGGATTATTCCTTTTACATATCTCTATTCTAGACCAACTATGACCAGCAGGCCAAATCTAGCCCACTGCCTGTTTTTGTGTGGCCCATTTCTAAATGTTTGGGGAAAAAATCAAAAGAATGTTTCAAGACATCTGAAAATAATATGAAATTCAAATTTCAGTGTCCATAAATAAAACCGTATTGGAGCACAGCCGTGCTCAAGTGTTTATGTACTGTGGATGGCTGCTTCCTTGCCACAACAGCCATGAGAACAGTCACGAGAGAGGCTGTATGTGGCACTCTCTTCACTGCACTGACACAGCTGTAACTTGAAAATGTTTCAAGTGTCACCAATATGGTCACAGCATGACTTTTTCTTTTTATTACTAGTGCACAGCCAGGGCTGGCCTGGTGGTTAAGTTCTTGCACTCTGCTTCGACGGCCCGGGGTTCGCAAGTTCGAATCCCAGGCGCGGAGCTGCACACCACTTACCAAGCCATGCTGCGGTGGTGTCCCACATACAAAATAGAGGAAGATGGGCACGGATGTTAGCTCAGGGCTAATCTTCCTCAACAAAAAAAGGATTGGCAATGGATGTTAGCTCAGGGCCAATGGCAATGGATGTTAGCTCAGGGCCAATCTTCCTCACACACACACACACAAAATGAAGAGAGAACTTTTTTTTAATTATCTAATTGAGGTCATATTGGCTTATAACATTGTGTACATTTCAGGTGTACATTATTATATTTCAGTTTCTGTATAGACTGCAGTGTTCACCACCAAAAGACTAGTTTTTATCCATCTCCATACATATATGCCCCTTTACCCCTCTTGCCCTCCCCCCAGAAAAGAGGACTTTAAATGTCACACTTTTGAGGCACAATGGAATGTGGGTGATTTTGATATGAAATTAGATGGCAAAGCCTTGTGTTTATTATGTGATAATAACACTGTAGCTATGCTAAAAGAATATAACGTATGTCAACATTACCAGACTAAACACTCTTCAAGGTAATCCCAACAGACAGGAAAGCAATGGTCAGAAAAATTACAAAATTTAAAATGAAACAGTTCATCACAACAGAATTTCTTCACAAAAGTAAAAAAGGAAAATGAGACTGCAACCAAAGTAAGTTTTCAAGTGGTTCACATTTGTTAGCCAAGCAAGGACTACCATTTACTGCTCAGTTGTTGTTTGCTCAAGGAATCAATGCCAAGTCTGAAGCAACTAAAGAATTAGCCTGTATGAACAGTTTGTGTGGAAGGACTACCGATGAGAATAGTTTCAAAGAAGCTGAGGAAACAGTAAATCAGTACAACTTAAATTGTAATATGCTACGGTGTGTTACAACTGATGGTAGTCAAGATATGTGTGGAGCAGAAAAGGGACAAATTTACAAAGCTTGTGAAAGGGTTACGCATTGTGTTATTCACCAGCAGGTACTCTGTGGGAAATATATGAATCTATCGTGTGTTATTAAACCAGTAGTATCAACAATTAATTTAATTCGCTCTCTGGACTTGACCATCATCCGTTCCACGAATTTTTGTCAAAAATAGAAGCTGAAGGGCCGGCCCCGTGGCTTAGCGGTTAAGCGCGCGTGCTCCGCTACTGGCGGCCCGGGTTTGGATCCCGGGCGCGCACCGATGCACCGCTTCTCCGGCCATGCTGAGGCCGCGTCCCACATACAGCAACTAGAAGGATGTGCAACTATGACATACAACTATCTACTGGGGCTTTGGGGGAAAAAAAAGAGGATTGGCAATAGATGTTAGCTCAGAGCCGGTCTTCCTCAGCAAAAAGAGGAGGATTAGTATGGATGTTAGCTCAGGGCTGATCTTCCTCACAAAAAAAAAAAAAAAAAAAAAAACAGAAGCAGAAGATGCTGACTTGCCCTATTCACAGCTCAATGGCTTAGGAGAGGTAAAGTTTTACTAAGATTTTCTGAACTAATGGATGAAACTAAATTTTTTCCGAACAAGAACTACCTTCAACCACTAATGGAGACTACTGAATGGCTTTGGAAATTAGCTTTAGGGTTAAGATTTGATTATATTTCTAATGAATTCAACCCAAAATTAAAAGGCAAAACAGTTTTTGCATAACTTATACTGTGGTAAAGTCATTTCAACAACTAGCATTATTTGAATCATAAGCAATGTCAAACTGCTTTATATACTTTTTTTGCGGTCAAACATTAAAACAAGTGAGGCCTCCATTCTCACACAAATTTGCAGCAGACACACATTTCCAAAATCAAACTATCATTCTAGGCGCATCTTTCAGACCCCAACGCAACTGCAAAGGAAATTTCCATATTTCAAAATCCATTTCACTGTGCCATGAGGAGCTTCCACCTACTCCTCAAGTGGAAATGGTTAATTTGTAAATGACATGCCAAGGGGCAAACATCAAGAAGTATCTAACAGAATTCTATAAAAGTCTTCCAAGGAATGACTATGCTCAATTAAAATCATACACTCATTTGGCAGTACTTATCTGTGCAAAAAGACACTTTCAAGAATGAAATGTGTAAAACCTCATTACGGATCGGCATTAATGGATGAACATTTGCAATTGATTTTGATGACAGAGAACACTAAAACTTTGAATCTCAATTAAGCAAAATGTTATCCCTCTCCAAAGGAATCCCATTCTTCTCATTAGTAAACCTATACTACAAAACACTGTATATAATTTTATTATTATATTTTGAATTTCATCGATAAAAAATCTGTGGGGCTGGCCCCGTGGCCGAGTGATTAAAGTTCCGTGTGCTCCACTTCGGCGGCCCCAGTTAGCGGGTTCAGATCCCAGGTGCAGACGTACACCACTTGTCAGCCATGCTGTGGCAGTGACCCACATACAAAATGGAGGAAGATTGGCACAGATGTTAGCTCAGGGCCAATCTTCCTCAGCAAAATAAATAAATAATTGTGTTCTCTCTTGTTATATAAATACCTACATAATGCCCTTGATTTTTGTCTCTTGGCATGTGAAGTCTAAAATACACTACCTGGCCCTTTACAGAAAGTTTTCTGACTTCTGCTCTAAACCAACGGTTCTTAACATTGGCAGTGCATCAGAACTGCTCAATGTGCTTATTAAAAATACAGATTCCCAGGTCTACCACAAATCTACCAAATCAAAATCTTAACAAGCTCCAAGAGAAGTGATTCTGATGGAGCCATCGCTAGTATCACTTCAGTCCGCACATACATTTTACTTGAAACTGGATTTTATATTAAGTTCATCTTTTGGTATTGATTACACCAAATCAGCTGGGTTGTTTCTAAAGCCTTGGAAAAATGCTAAGAATATTAAGAAACTAGATTAGAAACTTATTTAGTATTATCCTATTGCAAAAGTAGGTTTCAAACAATATTTATGTTCAACTTGGTCTCACAAGTAAAACATCAGGCCTTCATTTGACATATCTGAATTATAAACAGCAGAATTCAGTCTACAAATAGAGCTTTCTCTTTTCAAAACTGATTTGGTAATTGTGACATACTGTATACAGTTCTAGCTGCCTTACTCCCCACATCCCTAGAGCCTATTTTCAAATGTCTACCATAGTCCACAGCCTTCACAACTAACTCCCTGAGATTTTTGTGGTTAAAAATTAATGAAACTGGTACTCCAGTTGTGACACTGTTAAGCTGCTAAAAGCACAAACAAGAAAAATTATTTTAACTATTACTTATATTTTAGCAATAGGACCCTAAGGAACTTAAAACCTCAAACTTACAAAATTAATTTGCTTCTACAGTAGACACCTAAACTTTGCATGATAGGTAAATAAAGCAATTCAAAGTGCTTAATAAGAAGGATTCCATCTTTTTTCCCGGTAAACAGGTAAAAATCATACTATGGAATGAAAAGAGCACTCCAGATGGGTGAAGTACAAATGAAACAAGATTAGCCATGTGTTACTAATTGGAGAAGCTCTGTGGTGGTTATATGGGAATTCATTCACTCATACCATTCCTTCTATTTTTGGATTCAACTGAAATTTTTCATATAAAAAATTAACCATAAAAAGATAGGACCTGTAGAGGTAGGCACTTTTAACGCTGGAAAGCAGTGACAGATAGTCATCTGATAGTTAGGGCGGACTGTGAAACTACAAAATGACAAAAATGTTACCCACACTCATTAGACTTACATCATTTAGCAGAAGAGCTAATACATATCAGTAGTCCCCAAGGACATTACTGTGTTACCTAAAGCTCTCATAATTAATCTTACAAGCAAAACCACTGAACAACCTAGCAAATGGCAAATTATGTTGTGCATAGTCTGCTTCAGAAAGCAGAGCTTCAGTTAATATATTTTACAAAGTTTAAAAAAAAACTATAAGTAATGTATCGAATTTTACTTTGCTACTAAAATGAAGTACCATTTCTTACTCTTTTAAAATGTCCAGAATTTAACTGCA
The DNA here is from genome assembly GCF_020826845.1 of Diceros bicornis minor. Taxonomy (NCBI): domain Eukaryota; kingdom Metazoa; phylum Chordata; class Mammalia; order Perissodactyla; family Rhinocerotidae; genus Diceros; species Diceros bicornis. The sequence goes on along the minus strand of NC_080757.1, from coordinate 49,847,008 downwards.
GGCCAATTAAGTATGTCTGTAAACGGCAGAAAGTTCACTGTGAAGAAAATAAGTCAATTAGAAAAAATAAAACAAGTGAATTAAAAAGTATCCCATTTTTATGTGTTGGGGCCCTTTTAGTTATCAGACTAGCATCACCTAAAATAGATTTTTTTTTTTAAAGTAAACATAATAGTACAAGAAATATTAAAATTGGGAGAAAATTTGTATTACCAAGATAATTAAGCAGTAAGTACTTCTGAAATCTAAGTATGCATGTGATTCTGAAAATGACAGCATAACTCAAAGTTAATGTCCAGTTTCTCTTTATATAGAGAACCAACCACTAGCCAAGTGCTATAAACAGCAAAACATTCCTGAAGAAGTACTAGTCAAGTACAAAATAGATGTTTGTGTTCTAAAATGGCTAAGTCCAATGGTTTCAAGTGGTTTACACATTTTCCACGCATATTAAGTCCTTCCATTTGCAAGTCTGGAATATTTCAAAGAGGAAAAAGAATCAAGAGATAAGATAGAAAACCAGAAATCTCTGTTTACTCCTTAAATTGATTACAACTGTGAACTGTATTGCCATATTGCATTGCCTCTATTGTCATAATAAAGTTTTTGTATACCTGTAACATGCCTTTAATTTTCATCAGTCTTATAATCCCCAAACTAAGCCAGGTCAAAATGTTTTCTGAATATTCATTAGACAGGCTTCATTAAGCATGTGTTTGGAGAAATTATTCAACAGGAAACTTATTAAGTTGCCTTTAAAAGTGACTCAGAAGTAGGTTTTTAAAATCAATAATTCACATTTGTATATAATTTCAGCCCTGCAAATATCTTGGTGAAGCCACATCTAAATAAGGAGCCTTTAGGGCAATAGTCTATGAATAGACTTTCTGTAACATAAGCCTTTCTTTCCATCTGGCATTTACTTGTATAAGGTTTACAGGTAGAATCAAATGCCAAATATAAGGAAAGTACAAAATGGAAAAGTTTAGGGTTAAAGCTGGTTAATGAATCTTCATTTCAATCTAAGGATGTGGCTAATAACAAAGACAGATGGTAATACTTCTTATTATTTAAAGACAATTTCCCATCCTATTTGTTCTTTCTCTATTGTCTCTTCACATATTCACATGAACATATGAAATATATCACAATATCACTCTATTCACACTACTTATTACAAGTCTAAGATTCTAACATTCTAATTCCTTAAAGACACTGAACATAAAACCAGGCCTAATTATATATTTTTTTAAGAGTTTGTTCATAGCTTTGAAAATGACTCAAGTTAAAAAATCTTGAAACCATCCTATTTGAAATATACCACCTCTATAATGAGTTTCATGTCTTTCCCCCCCTTAATTTTTATTTCAAAATAAAATATGATAAAAAGGCTAGCTCTACACACAGAGTAGACATCAAACCCTCCTTCTGGTTCTCAGAGCCCACTGTGAATAGTTCTCACTTCGCCTTTCATTTAGTGCCCTTCCAGCATTCTCATTTTGCCGGGTCTTCACAAAGGACCTATTTTATTGTTCCTTATCTTTGAGATGACCTACCTTTTTTTTTTTTTTTAAGACTTCCCTGTTCATTTTTCTCTGGAAAAAACAAAGTATTGATGTGATGCACAGCACGTGATTTTAATAAGAGTAATACCATCCTCTTTATTATTAAAGCATACTTAACGTACTAGCACTCATGTCTTTTTGTTTCGTTCACAGGAGCAAGACAGTATTTGCTTACATTCAAAGAAACATAAGCTATTTTCCTTCGCTATGTAGATAGGTCAAAATTAAGCAGACTCCAACTGAATGTACAGTTTCAAATTTCTTGCTAGCATTTTCTATGTGCATCACTTAAAACTTCCAAAAGAGCCAAAATTAGTCAGTTACATTATAAACCACCCCAATTTTTTAAAACATTTTTTTCAAATTAGATACCTTTCCAGACTAATCTAAGATAGTTTAGGGTAGCCTAAATAGAATTTCCAAAAGAATATCTTTGTCTAATTTAGACAATTAATTTCAATTTTTTATTGCTTATAAGTTATAAAAACAAACTAGTGCACAACATTAGAAATAAGAGATGTGGGGAAAGAACTAAGTTATCACTTCATTTTGTAAACTTCCCTTTTGTTGTCACTGCTCACAAATTAATAAATTCCTTTTTATACCAAGTTTTTCAATTAGACAATGAAATAATTTAAGCCTGATGATTTTAGTTTTCTAAGACTATTCCTGTAGTCCTACAAAATTGCAATTTACACATAACACAAAATGTACAATGCAGTTTAGTAACTCTCCTACTACAAAAGTCACAAAAAAGGACCTTATTTTATTAAAATGCTTCATCCTGGAGAGAGAGAGAAAGAAGTTGAGCCATATATGTAAGCATTTATAAATACATATGTATCTTATACTTATAAGCTGTTCAATTTTGTTATCTTAAGAAAGTATCAATAATTCTCAAAAACCTATATAAGAATTACAGCTGCTTCTTTAAAATAAAATAATGCAGGTTTCAGAGTGGAGGTCAGCATTTCTTTTTAAAATCTTCCCTTAAAAATTAAATACAAATTTTAAATGTGAGGAAGGAGTTTAATATTGCAAAGATGGGCTAGCTCTGACATAGTACAAAATGCTGCTCAATATGGTACCAACACGGTAAGATTTACCCCATATTTATTCTATGTTACCATTTAGCACCACCACCTTTTGTTCATAAAAAATATATATAGGAAAGAATTTTCCATTTAAGTCAAAAATTCACATCCACTTCCAGAAGAATGGCTTACCAGTCCTCTGAGAAAAACACCTCCTCCAGGAAATGCTAATGTTGCAACATTAAATGAACAGGATACAAAATTGTACAGAAAGTACAGAAAAGTTTATCTCAACATCCAATATTGTATTCAAGTACCGGAAGGAAATACACCAAAATGTCAACAAAGATGTCTTGGGGTGGTGGTACAGCAGCTAACTGGATGATTTGCTACAACAGACATATATATACGTTTTAAAATTTAAACTTTACAAAAAGCTAATTTGGATTCTGGAGCCTATAAAGAATTCCCTTAAAAACAAAACAGCTTTCCTACTTTTCAGTTTTTACATAATGATAACACTAAAAAGCTGTTTAGAGTTTTGAACCCTGCAAAACTCCTCAAAGTTAAAATACTTTTTTGAAAAGGGTCAATCATATATAATCCCAACAGCATATCAAGAAACATTTAGCTTTGCTAGAATTAGGACTCTTCAGTAATAAAATTTTTCTGATTTTCAAAAAGAAATGACCTCAATTGTTAAAAAGAAAAAAAACAATATGCAGTTTTCCAACATATGACATACTTCCCAAATATAGTTTCAATTCCCCTGCTATCTAAATGGAGGGCCTATAACACCACTCCGTAATACCCAGAAGTCCTTGTGAACACACACCAGATGAAAGTTCAGCTCTATGATGATGTGCTACAATGCATTTTGAAATCCCCACAACTCAAACATTATGCAAGAGTCAACATTAATTAACAATCAACATTAATTAATGAAGTGATTCTATGCCTAAAATCACACAGCAGGGGAGGGGAAGATCCAGATTACTTCATTTCCAGTTTAGTGTTCAATCCATCATTGCAAACCCTCTTGCCAGCAGAGAAGCTCCACACAGCCTACGTGAGCATTAACTACCTTGCCCTCCCCACCTGCCAATCAATCATGTCAGACAGCAAAAAAATGCAACCTGTGAATGTTTCTAAATACTGATGAATGTGGGTAATAGCTCCAAATTTATATTGGCATATCAGTTCCTGTTTCCAAGTCACTATTCAGTTAATTGTGTTATTAAGGGACACAGGAAAGCATGGTAGTGAGTATCAGACATGGGCTATGGAGTCCTACAGCCCTGAGTTAGAATCATGGCTCTATGACCAGAACTAGCTGTGACCTTAACCTCTATGAGCCTGTTTTACGTACAAGATGAAGGGAACTGGACTACATACTCTCTTAGGTCTTTTCTAAGTTAGTAAATACTTAGTGATTCTGCGTACTCTCGGCAGAAAAGCAACAAATGCAGTATACTACAGTATTATCATATCATTTGCAACCACTGCTGGCTGACTTATTGGCTCCCCACTAGATTGAGAACCTCCATTAAGGCAGCCAGCTAGGCAGTTCTTGAGTCCACAGGGCTATTCAGCCTAGAACCGGTGTGGGCAGGTAATCAATACATGTTGGCTGAAGGAACAAAGGAATGAATGAGCGCCATGTGTATAACTGATCAAGTTACTGACCTCACTAAATAAGAAATGGTCATAAGTGGGCCGGCCCCATGGCTTAGCGGTTAAGTGCGTGTGCTCTGCTACTGACGGCCCGGGTTCGGATCCCGGGCGAGCAACGACGCACCGCTTCTCTGGCCATGCTGAGGCCGCGTCCCACGTACAGCAACTAGAAGGATGTGCAGCTATGACATACAACTATCTACTGGGGCTTTGGGGGAAAAATAAATAAATAAAATTAAAAAAAAAAAAAAAAGAAATGGTCATAAGTAAAACAATCAAGTACAAAACTCTTATGTGTTTGCCTGGCCTAACAGATTAACTATTATTAACTGGTATTAACTCTTCTGAAAGTGAGATTCAAAGAAATTGGTTAACATAAACTCAATGTCCTCTTGAACTTTAAAAAGGCTTGAAAAAACCCAACCTACTAAGCCAGGTGGTTGAAATACTGCAAAACGGAAATGAGAACAGTCAGCTTGATTTCAAGTGAATCTTCGCCACTTCCTCACCTTTCTTCCCTCGTCAAAAGCCCTTCCAGCCTGGCTTGTCCCTCACCACGTCACCAGCCACAGTCAGCAATAAGCTTTTTGTTGCCCAAATCAATGGACACGTCAGTCTTCACTTTACTAGACCTCTCAGTGGCACTGAAGCCCACATTTTCTTCTTTGAAACACTTTCCTGGCTTCCATGGCATTACCTGTTCCTGAATTTCTCCTACCTTTCTGGCCATTTCTGGTAGCATCTCCTCTTCTGAACATCCTCAGAAGCTCTGAGAGTTCCTCAAGACTCTCTTGTGAGCCCTAATCTCTTTTCACACCCTTTCCTTGAGTAATTGTACACATACTAGAGACTTTAAATATCACGTGAATACAAACAACTCCTGAATTTCTGCCTCTAGCCCAAAGCTTGGCTCTGGATTCCAGACTCATGTATCAAACTGTCTACTTGATTCTACCTATATGTCTCACAGAGATCTCAACCTAAAACGACCAAACTAAAGTCTTATGTTTTCTCCTCCATTCTCTTTCTCACACAATCTTTTCATTTCAGCAAAAAGCACCACCATCCACCTGGTTGTTAAAACCAGAAACCCAAGTCACTCTTAACAGATACTTTGCTCCCTCATCTCATACTCAATCTATCAGAATCCCAATGATTTTCTCTACAAAGCATACCTTGAATCCATTGTCTTCTCTTCATCTCTATGGCTACCACCCGACAATGAGCCGTTCATTCTACAACAGTTTCCTAAGTCTGGAACTGCTCAGGATCCAGAACAGCACAAAGGCTCTCGATAAGTATTTACTGACTGTTCTCTCCACTTTCCTCCAATTTCCACACTCCAGCAAGCTTTTTCCCACCTTAGGTGTTGCACACATGGTGCTCCTTCTGCCTGTCAGGCTCTTTCTTCTCCTCGCCTGGCTGACCCTTTCTCATCCATCAGGTCTTAACTTAATGTCACCTCCTCAGACCATCCTCTTGTTCTCTCGTTGCTTCCCTTTTTTTCCTTCACAGCATTTATCACACGTGTGATTATCTGTTTGCCTGTTTAATGTTAAGTTCCTCCAACTAGCATCTACGATCAATGGGACCAATGAGTTTCATCTGGTTCACTGGCAAATACCCAGCCTGCAAAAAAGTGCCTGGCTCATTAATAGATATTCAACAACATGTTACTGAATGGCTGCTGAAAGCTGCCAGTTAACTGTTATCAGACTTGTTAAAGAACAACAGATGTCCTGAAATCTGCTACCCAAGGCCTTCTTGCCCTCATCACCTCTTACATTTGCTCTTCACTTCTCACGTTTGAGGAGAAAAGAATTCAGATTATCATAACGAAACTAGATACTCAAAGTAATGCTCTAAACCTTAATACTTACATATAGTATAAAATATAATTACATATAAAAATATCAGATGGACATATATATTCCTAGCAAAAGAATGCATTTCCACAGAATGAAATTTTTTTAAAAATAAAGAGGCTTCTCATATCTTACATTAAGGCCAAATATGCAAAATACTATGCAACAGGTGGGAACCTTGGTTTCTTATTAAGTTGTAACACTAACCTTAAAATTGGTTGCAACATTTAATCATAACATAACATAATTTAAAAAGTCAAGAAAAAAATTAAGCAAGTGTAATTCTCCTTGCCCTAGTCTAGAGTTGAAATGTATATAATCTATATGGGCAACATTTTAAAGTCCCTATCATTTTTGAAGCTGTAGCTAATAAACAAAGACAGTTTTACTGCACAGGTGGCAAGTTAGTAACAGTTAAAAATAGCAAGACGGGGCTGGCCCAGCGGCGCAAGCAGCTAAGTGTGTGCGCTCCGCTGCGGTGGCCCGGGGTTCACCGGTTCGGATCCCGGGCGCGCACCGACGCACTGCTTGTCAGGCCATGCTGTGGCGGCGTCCCATATAAAGTAGAGGAAGATGGGCACGGTGGTTAGCCCTGGGCCAGTCTTCCTCGGCAAAAAGAGGAGGATTGGCAGATATTAGCTCAGGGCTGATCTTTCTCTCTCACACACACACACACACACACACACACACACAAAACAGCAAGTCATTTGTATTGCAATATTTTAACTCAATAGGCTAAATCACATTACTCTTTTTAAAATATTTCAACTAGGATAAATAGTATTTGCAGCTTTGTGACTATACAGCATTCAATTATTTAGGTTTTTAAAAATCAATAAAAATGAATTTACAGACCATCTTATATTTTAAATAGCAATTTATTTCTCTAAAATGCACATACATCTTCTCATTTGTTAGGCCTCATGTAGTACAAAGTTGGTCAGGCAATAACTTATGAGCGACTCTCTAGCAACTCAGAAAACCTAGTGCAGTTGCTCATTGCTAGTAGCCTCCATGAGTTTTCCTTTTGCTTAATATCAGTAAACAGATACAACCACACTTCACATCATGAAGCCTAAAATGAAAATCACATGATGATATAAGACGACAGATTCTCTATACAACTTTTATTGAGGCAGTTCATCCTATTTAACAGAAAAATAACTTTTAAAAAGATTATCCAGGGAATAGGAAAACAGTAACAGGACATTGAAAAGGAAAGTGCAAGTCTCTTGCCCTAATTATTCACTATTCTGGCTCTTTTTCTTTAACTGTTCTAGAAGGGTTAAAGAGAAGAGAAATGTCCCATTAACAGGGTAAATGTAGCTGCTCTGGCTCAAAGAACCCAAAGACACTTGTTTTTTGCGGGGGAGAGGGGGTGAAGGAAGAGTTTTGTTTGTTGGCTAACATTGTTTTTAAATGCCAGAATCAGTAAAATGGCTTTTTTTTCTTTAGGGGGACAAATTTGAAATGTTTATTTTCCTCCATGAGAAAAAGTAGAGATTCTGTTAGACTAATGTTTTTAGTCGGTTTTTACACAAAATGGTCAGGAGTTCTAAAATCTCACAAAAAGTACCATGAAATCTTAAAAAATCATTCTATATTTTATGAATATAAGGAATTTTTTCATCTTGGAAAAGGTTAAATACCCTCTTTAACTTGAGTACTCGCAACACCTGTGCCAAGCCACAGGCACAGGAAACAGCAGAAAGGGAAAGAGCATAGCAATGCGTGCAGGTGGAAGACTGCCCCAGAAACGGAGCAGGAGGCAGAGAGAAAGAAGGAGGCAGAGAGAAAGAAAGAGAAAGAAGCACATTCAGTGGGAGTGGCAGAGCGCCGGCACCTATGCCCAGGGTTATCTCATCATGCCTCCAGCAGGAAGAGGGCAATTTGGCTAATTTGGCCTACACATCTGAAGCGTTTCAGGAACACACTCTCCAAACAATTAAATAACTCCGGCTATAAATCTCATAGTGAAAATAGAGAAGGTCAACACCGGTTAGGTTCACCATACATCTATACAATGTTTATTATCTCTATTATTTTCAATAATTTTAATAATTTAATTTAAAATTTTAATAATTATTTTATTATTTTCAAAGTATTTTTTTCATTATTTGATTCCTTAGAATTGTAAATGCTTTGTAAATCATTTGAAAATATATAGAAGGACTAGCCATAAAGATACAGTCCCATCATTTATAACATGTTTTTTGTTTAAAATGAACGTATAAGCAAAGGGCTTTCAAAAATGACAACACTACGGCTGTCAGGAAGACAAATTATGCAATATTTCTTTAAAAGTTTATAGCATACTGTTCAAGGAGATGGAAAATATACAATCAATATAGTGAAAAGTAAAGGTAAAATTAGCTAATCTGAATCAGTATGATAATTTATATAAGAAAAAATAGTCAATATAAAATAAGCAGAGAGCTGACTTTCAAATGGATACTGGGCTGGAGTATCTGGATCTCTGTCGTTTCTAACGTTAAAAGTTCAGAAAATACTATCCCTACCTTCACAAAATGTTAAAAAGGTACTATGAAGAAATGAAAAATCGTATCATAAATTTTCAATCTGAAAATCAAGCAAAGTGACATTACAAGGCAACAAGAACCAATGTAGCAATGAAAACCTCCAACCTCTCTTTGACGTGCTACCTTTATTAGAGACAACAAATGGTCTAAGGAGAATGTAAGTCATATTCTGCATTATTTAGAATCCAGAATTTTTATATTGGTAATCAAGTTCAGAGAGTGAATCAAATCAAAGCTCACAGTGCTTTATATTTTAGAAAGCTACTTATAGTTTGTGCATACGGCATATTAGGAATATTAATGGATAATGTTAATACTACAGTTAATACGTGTCAGGCACTGTGCCAAAGGCTTTACATGGATTATCTCATGTAATCCCTACAACAACTAATAACAGTAGGTCCTTGGACCATCCCCATTTTACAGTTGCAGAAAGAGAACTTCAGAGAGGCTGAGGGGCTCACTCAAGCTCACACAGTGAGTGGCAGAGCCAGGACACGAGTTCTGGCTGGCCGTCTAATTCCACTTTATCCAACAACAAAACAAAAAACCACATCAAATTTTAAGGTCATCACATTAAAACTACTTGTTAAAAATGTTTTACAATATGTAATATAAATCAATAAATTTGAACATGGTTATTTTCTAATTTGTTTGAAGATACAAAATACAGTTCCACATAGCAATACCAAGTACTCAAAACCAAAATAAATCAATGCAGGGTAAGTCTAGTAAAGTATTCTGCAGCTACTGCAGAGCAGTTGAGGATGAAAAAGTTCACCCACTGCACTGATTTAAAAATCTTTTTTTTTCGTTTTGCCAAAAGAAGAGAGATTAAATTTGAAAGACTAAGATAAACAACTAGTATCACTGCAAGGGATTGGTAACTTTAGCCAAGGCCACTAAAGGACAGTTCTTAAAACAAAACGATTTCCTTGATCCATGTCAGCCCATTCTAATAATGCTCTGCTAATGTAGATTAACAAGGTCTCTTGAAAAAAGGCACCTTGTAAAAAAAATACGTTCACAATATAGACAAAAGTGAATTTTATCATGTAGCTAGAAAAAAATGAAGTACTTTCAAATAAGGAAATAAAAATCACTGTTAATTTCCAGAAATACATACTCTAAAATAATACGTAGTTTCTAACCAGAAGAAAAATTTGCAACAAACTGCAATCTGGAATGCTCATAAGCAGAATGAAAACTGTGACAACTACATGAGAAACACTGCAAAGGAGTTTATAAAAATAACAGAATAAAAATGTTCCGATATCTCCTTCTCCAAACCAGAGCAAATCTGGGCAACTGTATACCAGTTATGTGCCAATTTCCAAATGATACTTTCCTAGAAAAATATATGGCTGCCTTTCAGATAACTAGCTGCCATTAAACTTCTATTTTTCAGGGTACATTATAAACCACGTTCACTGATGGAACATCAGCTGAGGATTACTAGTAGTTAGTTTTCAAGGAGGTGAAGATTCAAACAGCCTTTACCATGATGAATGGTGGTTAGGATGAACTGTACCACTCTAAGTTAGTAAATTTACCATTAAAGTTCCCTTAAGATTATTTATATAATAACTATAATTTAAGTTAATAAAGTAAAAAAGGAATAGCACAAGCTATTATGAAAGTTCACAACATAAAAAGAACTATGTGGGGCCGGCCCCGTGGCTTAGCGGTTAAGTGCACACGCTCCGCTGCTGGCAGCCCGGGTTCGGATCCCAGGCGCGCACCGACGCACCGATTCTCTGGCCATGCTGAGGCCGCGTCCCACATACAGCAACTAGACGGATGTGCAGCTATGACATACAACTATCTACTGAGGCTTTGGGGGGAAAATAAATAAATAAATAAAATCTTTAAAAAAAAAGAACTATGTGAATATCAGTGCAATGCTATGTATTCTTAATAAAACACTACATATATTTAAAACAATGTGCTAGAACTTCCCAGGGGAGTGTTAATTATTTGAGTGTATGGATATTGGTCAGAAGAGGCTGGGAATGAAAGGAAAGAATGCTCCACGGATATAAGGCTTGAGTGCTAGCAAAATGGTTCAGCGGCCAGCGCTTTGGACAGGAGTCAGCAGCTGGAGGTTCCAGTGTCTATCCTATCATCATACACTCTCTCTGTGATCTGAGGCATTGAGGAACCTCTCTGCATCTGAATTTTTTAATCTGTGAAATGGGGACGATAGCCCGTATTCTGTTTCTCTCTCAGTTGTTTTTTTTTTAAGGATTATATGATAATGTATGCAATAGAGCTTTGAAAAGTACAAAGCAATCTTTATAAAACATAAGGCATTAAAAAGTGATAAAATTATCAGCATTTGAATTAATTTTCTGGAGGAAAAAACTGGCACCTGTTTTGGGCTAATATGACGAGATACCCCAACTTGGTTGGGCTGCCACCTATTTGTGAAAGATGAATGGAGAAATTCAATCCAGAAAGTCCTTTGGCCATTACACTTTTCTTAAAAGCAAGCTCACAAACCTTTCTCCCAGGTTAGGTCCACACTCCAGTAAAGAATTCTGAAACCAAAGTCTAGTTTTCATAACAAAACTATTTCCTTGCTTTATCTCTTAGTTGTTTAATAAACATTTTCAGAGCAGCATAAATTGCTGTACCACTAGCTTTGTTCAGCAATAAAAGGTAATAGAGAAAGCAGCAAGCACAGTATTTTACAACCCCTCTTTAGCACCTAGAGCCCAGACATCCCATGGCTAGTCAAGTTTCTACCAAAAAAAAAAAAAGATATAAACATGAACACGTCAACATAATACATCAAGAGATACACTTATGTATGCCTGTATATATGTACGTACACACAAACATTATCTCACCAAGTTGTATTAAAACCATAAGCACATGCCAAAACATCCTCTTTGTTTCTAATGTAAATAATACTATAGCTTTGGGTTTCCAAGGTTCAGCTAAAATGTAACCACTATGACATTTGACCAAATTCACCAAAAGGAAATTCTATCTAAAGAGACCTAAATTTTAAACTCTCTACAGTCTCTAATGTTATATAAAATCCTTATGTTATATAGGTTGAAATATTTTACCCTAACCCTAGAATCAGTAGACAATACGTTTTTAACAACTTGAAGTAAAAGTCCTTTCTCGATTTTATTCAGAGAAAATGGACCAAATCCTTCTTCAACTAGAAACATGATAACAGTTTACAACTGAAAGTAGTGACTGATTCATTTTAAAGCAAATCCAAATTAGTGTTAAATAAACCAATGACTATAATTTCAAACCCACGCTGCAGTACAAATAAAAGAAATAAGTATCGTAGCCCAAATTGAAGTTCCTATTTTACTTACCACTCAGCTCCTTTTTACAAGCTAACGCATGAGGCTAAATAGTTACTTTGTTATACGGAGTAAGGGAAGCTCTGTCTTAATGAAAAACTACCTCATCAGCTTGGAGAACTGTAACTATCATCAAGTACAAACTGTACTACTTGAGTAAGAAAAATTAAGTCTAACTGAAGGTACCATGATAACAAAGAAAACAGTTTTGGTTTCAGGAATTGCAAAGACTGGTCACTACAGGAAGCAGTATTAATGCTGACAATGCTTAAGTGTTTATAGAAACTAAGACGCTCTGGAGTGTTCCTCCCACTGTCACACACTTTCCCGTCCTATATAACCAGTTCAATAAATTTTGCTTATATTTCTGAATAAGTAACCGTATATAATATACATTATACTATATGTATAATAAATACAACCATATATAATGTTTATACTAACATTAAAAAAAATTAACTCGCCGTGATTCCTAGCCATTTTGTTACTTTTGCTACATATCTCCAGTTGTATCATTTCCCAGCCAATGCTTGACTCCCATCTCTTTAATCATCCAAATTACCAGATTCTGTAGCTATAGTCACATACGAAGTTTTTCTAAAGAGAGAGTCTCTCACCAGCCCAGTGGCAGGCTACAGTGAAGGTACAGTCAAAGCGGGGCAGTACAAATATTTAATCCAGTACTAACAGAGACCACTTCTTAGGATAGATTACCTGCAGTGTGCTAGTTTATAAGAACTAGGAAGGTACCCTAAGCTATCACAACAACGTGAAGCTTAGATTTTTCTTTTTCCACAGTAGCTATTTAGTTTACCCATAATGAAACTACACAGAAAAGGAAATGTTTGCCTTTGGGAACTGGGAAAGAAAACATTCATGTTTGCATCTGAAGTTATTACTAACAAACAAATGGCCTGCTAAAAACCTAAGTTGTGATATCACTACCCTATCCCTTGTCCCCAAGACCAATTACAGGGCAGTCATTCACGTTAAGCAAAAAAGCCACAGAGAGGCTTAAAACTGTCCCCATTTTTTTTTTGCATTTCAATTTGCATTAAGTTTAATAATCAATCGTTAGTTGAAACAAAAAAGGCTAATTTTATTTTATCTGCTAACTCTTCCCATTTCCCGATGTTACTTTTTCTATCCAAGATTTAAGAATATACATTGTTAAACATAATAAAAAAGAAAAATTAAGATTCTGTGATACAAGGACTTCCCATCTCCTGGAAAATTAACAAACAAGCATGTAGAAACATTTCATCCCAAAAGGAACTTAATGTGGGATGTTTCTTTTTTTGTAGAAGAATCTTATAATTCAGAATGTCTAAAAAGTGAGGAAATAAAATAAGTGCCAGGCCCTATGCTAGTGAGAGAGAAAAAGACAAACAAGGCATACCAAAGGAGCTTCTACTTTAGTGGGAGAGCCAAACACGAATGCAAATAACCTGAACACAGGCGACTAGACGAGGTTAGAAAGCAGGGAGGGCAGAGAGTGCATTCCAGCCGGTAGGACTGGGGAAAGCTCTGACCTGACACACTGTTCCTCAGTGTGACCAAGGAGCAAATTCACCCAAATAGCCTACGGCTGTCGGCTACAGATACAGATCATGGGGTCCCATCCCAGATTCCTGAATCAGATCCTCTTGTGTTGGAGTCTAGGAATCTTTGTTTTGTATTAAACAAGCATTCCAGTGAATCTGATGCAAGGGGTCCATGGACCACATTTAGTCACATTAAAACTTGATTACCACTGTTCTAAGTGAAAGGTAAGACCTAATGAACAGATATGGTAATGGAAAACCCTGACAGAAGGACTTTGTGAAAAGAACTATGAAGTAGAAAATCGGGCTACGTGGGAATTGAGAAGTTACAGGGTATGTGCAGTGGTCTAATGAAACACATTGTCGGCATCGTGGGTAAGCTAGCTAGACTGACTCACTTAGACAGGCTGAACTCTGTTCTGGAGGCAACGGAGAATAGCAAAGTGTTTTGAGCAAACCTATGCTGTGTTTGAACAAGATTACCTCAGAGTCCAAGCAAAAGGCACTGGGACAACAATGTAAAGGAAGAAAGGAGGCAATGGATGCAAGAGACTTTTCAGGGGTAGAAAAGACTGGCCTTGGGGATATGCCGTATGTAAACAAGAGAAGGAACTGAAGATGACTTTGAGGAAAATTTTAAATAAGCCAAGTGCCTTCTCGGGGTCCAATACTATGCCAAACACCACAGAGCATTCAAAAGTAAGAGTCATTAATTCAGTGTAATAACTGAGCACCTACTATACATGCCAGATACCATTAACATACACACAGGAAAAAAATTCCTGTCCTCCAGGAGTTTAAAATTAGATCTCTCTCTGTTCCTCTTTTCTTGTGTCCCTACCTTTTATCAGGAAAAAAAGTATTTCTGGAACTTGTTTCTCCTCACCCTTCAGGCTTTCTTTGCCCTTAAAGCAACAGCTGGCTCAAGTCAAGAACATGCAGGTCCTCATCCTGAGAGGTTGTACCTACTTGTTCTTAATGGCAAATAAACCTTTAGGAATGCTTTTTCAACAATGACATGACAGTCTTGATATGAGACTATAAGACATGAATGTCCAAATTCAAGAAGAGTCAGTGAAGCCCAACTTCAATTAAATGGACTCATGGAACCTTCCTACAGAGAACTTTAGAGTACAGTCATGGGCCACATAACTATGTTTGGATCAAGGACGGACTGCACATATGACGGTGGTCCCACAAGATTAGTACCATAGAGTCTAGGTGTGTAGTGGGCTATACCATCTAAGTTTGTGTAAGTACACTCTATGATGTTCACACAACGACAAAATTGCCTAACAATGCATTTCTCAAAATGTGTTCCCATTGTAAGTGATGTGTGACTATACAGTCATCTGTTTATTCACTCAATCAATGTGTAGTGGATGCTATTACAGGTGGATGTTTCTTCCTTGACCTAGAAGAATGAATACTTAGAACGGAAAACTCAGAATGGAAAGTGTGGTTTGTTGAGAAAATGAATTAAGAAAAAGGGAGAATAAGCAGCACTTAAAAACATGAGGGAGGGTGAATGGAGACGGAGGAGGGATGTATGGAGGAACTTATGCAAGCGAGACTACCAAAAATAAAATAACAAACACTGACCAAAGGACAAAAATTAACCACATGTCTGAGAATTGGATGGCGGTCACTTGTCAAGTTAAATGCATAATTCCAAAATATAATGCCGCCAGCTACTCAATTTTAGCAATAATGTGAGATAGTTTCTGCTTTCATTAATGGACAAATTATTTGACAAGATACACACACAGAAGAAGAGAACTATATAAGACAGTACACAATGAAGTGCTAGGCTGTATGGTACACATGAGAGCCATAATTCAAAGTAAAGATTCTGTGTCAGTTTTATAAAAGGTTATCATGAACACTTTTCTAGAACTTTTACAGCCAAGACTGCTTCTGAGTACAAATTATAATAGCAAAGACTGCTGGTTACACATCATTTTGTAGCCACACCCATAAATGTGCATCACTTTAACACGGGTGACATCATCAAACAACTTTCTAAGCAGTTTTACTTTTAACTGTCACTTTACTTTGATCATATTACAGTAAAACACTTCTGATCTGAACTACCTTCAAATTGCATACAGTCTAGATTGCTATCATTCCTGGGATCTCTCCGGTCTTTGGCAAATAAAACCAAGAATACAATCAAAGCGTTCACAATTAAATTACAAAACACTGATAAAAAAATCTCTATTTCAATTATTATTTTTGTACCTTGAACCTAGATCAGATCTTTTCTTTTTCACCCTCTCTTCAATGCTGTGTAACAGCTACAAAGTTTTATGGGTTTAAGACAAAGTAGAAAAAATAAATGTAAAGTAAATTCTAGGTGCTTCCCATGTGAAACAGAGGTACAAAAAGTAACTAAGATTATTTTGTTTTTTAAAAAGGAACATTTTGTTCAGTGTGGTTAGAAGCCTTAAAAAAAACACAGAATGCAAATATATAAAAAGCACAATGACTGTTAAACATTAGTTTAATCTCTCTATATATTAAATTAATCTGTATCATAAAACGAGTACCTCTAAAGACTAAATAGCACATTTGAACAATTAGAGTTGGTTACTGAACTCTCAGTCCAAGAGTAAAAGGTCAATTTTTCTAGAAGGATGAATATTATTGCTGTAATCGAGAGGAAATTATTCTCAAAAGAACAAAATTAGAAGTGCCTAAGAAAATCACTCTAATCTCACTTTCAAAAAGGAAAAAGGACCAATTAAATATAATAGCTTCATCAAATCTACGGGGTTTACCTTATTTTTATCTTGCTTGGTTTAAAAAGCTCATCTATATAGCAATCCAAATTTCTGAGGCTAAAATTCTAGATAGATACATTATATTGTGAAAATCAGCAAAAATGGTGTGTCAGAATCAGATATTAAAAAATGTCATTAAAATAAAATCACATCTTAAAAGAACAAATCTCTCACCAGCTGAAATTCTCGACGCCGGTCATAGGCATTCTGTATGCCACTGTCGGCCCATAAGGCTCTTATAGCAGGAAGGTACTGTAGAAAAACCCGGGTTTCCACCATGCCCTGGGCCGCCATGGGGGACCGCGTGTCAAATGCCATCATCACATCTCCATTGAGCTGGTTTGAGTTATCTCCCCAAGGAATGTGAAGCTTCTCTCGAGCATCTACCAGCACCCTCATACCTTTGTTTAAAAAGAAAAAAAAAAGTGTGATAGGAGTCATTAGATATTCTCATAGATTCTATTCCAGTATTATTTTCTTAAACTTCTTAACTGCTCCAGGCCCACCACCTCCAAAATGGAGACCAACATCAAAACAAACACCATAACTTCTCAGAGCTTAAAAAAACTAACAGTTGTTCAGAGTCATAAAATTAGAGCCTTGAAAAGCAAATACTATTAACATAATTGTTCTTTCTGAAGACTTTTCACATTTCTAATTTATAAAATAACTTCTGGGGTAGAAGGTAGTCACAAGAGAACTAAAACTAGTGAAGGAAAAAGAAATTATACTGCATAGCCCGATGTCCAGGCTCTGGAGAAAACGGCTGCAACCAAGATTTTATGAGCCTCTCAAAGACATTTATTTATGAAACGCCAAGAACCAAACATTATCGCTGTGTTCTGTTTGTTCCCTGAGCACCCTGCTTATAAGCCAACACTGAGTCTTCTAGGATCACATTCAAAACTCAAACACTTCTCTCATACCAAGCTTCAAATCAGTGTAAGTCACAGGATGGCCTTCGATTTCCCTAAAAGGGAGGAAGATCAACTGCAAAAGAGAGAGAGATTTCCACTCACAGAGATTAGTTCAAACTCAATATTTCTATCACTAAACTGTTACCTTGGTCCATCTTAATAGTCACATGACTATTAAGTCATTTGTTTGGACAACTGAAAAATTGTTTTGCTGTCAATTTTCTCATCATGCCAACTCAAAAAAAGTAGATGTCTAGTGACTTCATCTCACAAACAATGCTCAAAGTAGGTCACACTTAGGACCTAGTGCACATTAAGAACCAGGTGTTTACCTGGCTCATAATCAGTTAACATGTTGACTCTATTCTTTGACATAATTCCATAAGATCAGCTGCATCAGGATACAAAGGTACCTTCAATTAAAGACTGGCAAGGCGGAGTCTTCGGCCTTGAAAGGGACCTTAGTTTTGTGCTCAACATTAAGATAGGATAAGCACAACTTTTCGCACAGCTTAACTGCAGCGATACTAGGGCTCAGAGCTAGCTGTGGTCTGTGAACTCCTGGCCCTGTGTTTTACTCCCCTCCATTACCCCCCAGTACTCCCCCCAGCCCAAGCAGTTTTCCTCTACCCAATCCTGGGAGAAAAAAAAGCCACACAAAGGAGTTGCTTAAGTACTTCCAGAATAAAAGAATCCCACTTAAAAAAACACTGCTTGAAAACACCCGAAATCTGTAGCAAACTCCTAAGTAATTGCTACCCAGATAAAATAAAAAGAATCCTGATGCACCTGAAGTACCAGGCTCTGCATCTCAATTTTGCGAAAATGCCTTTTATGCAGAAAACATCTGATACTAAGAAAAATGAGTTCTAATTACTGTTCAAATGACAAAATAAAAACCATCATCTCTAATTCTTTGAAAGCCCAGACATAAAATTCTTGTTAACTTTTCACTCAAGGACAAAGTTTACCTTTAATTTTAAAAATACTGTCAGAAGCAGAGCCTATGATTCAAGCCGACGATTCATTGACTCAACCTGTACAGGCTCCGCATCACTTTTAGGCCAAAGATTCTTCCTATCAAAGCACGACTTCATTTAAATAGTAGAAGCAAGTGGTGGGTACCCCCTCCCCTCCGCCCGCCCCCAGTTATTAAGCAAAAAGGAGAGTGGAACGTGTTGCATAGTGATTACAGGCAAACATCCTGCCCGACCGTGACACTGAGGCGAAAAACCACTGATGCTAATTTTTTCAGACGAACTGTATGGGTCTACCCTTTCCTGATGCCAGCACAGTAAACATGACACCCTCAAGTTTCACATCCTTGCCCAAAAATGCCCCAGGGCCTGTCACTCTTCGCCCTTGACAAGAGTCTCAGGCAAAAGTTTTCTTATCGCAACGGTTCCAGAAATCCCTTGCTCAGGAGGCGGCCAAGGAAGCGGGGAGTTGGGAGCAGACCCGACCCCATCTGACTCGGGTCACCCACCCGGGGCGGCGAGGTTGGGCAGGCAGCGCCCGAGCAGGGGGTGGGGGTGCAGGGGTTGGCTCTCGGGTCTTCCCGCCTCGTCTGGAGGGAAGAAGACAGGAGAGGTCGCCCCGGAGCCCGGGCACCGGGCTCGCCTCACTTCCCCCTCGGAGGGGGCGAGGCCAACGGCGGGGTGGGGGGTAAGGGGCTGGCCGTGACCCCCACTCCGACGGGAAGGGCGAAGCGAGGGGCCCCCCGACATCCTCTCCCTGGGGCGCGACGGCACCCCGGGCAGGCGGGACGGTGCCCTGGCCGCGCCCCCTTCCCGCCCGCTCGCCGGGCCCGCTCCTCCGCCAGGGACAGAGCGAACGAGGGCGGTGCCCGGCCCCGCGCCGGCCGCCCCCGGCCCCCGCCCTCGGCCCCCCGACCCCGGCCCGGCACCTTTGATCACGTTGCTGTAGATGGTGGGGCGGAACTCCTCGCGCGCACGCTGGTCGAAGTCCTGCCCGTGGATGATCCGCATCTGCTTCAGGAAGGTGGACTTGCCGCTCTCGCCCGCGCCCAGTAGCAGGATCTTCACCAGTCGCTTCACGTAGGTCTTCTCCCGGGACAGGCATTTGTCGATCTCCTTGGACTTGCGCTGCTGCTCGGCCTCGCCGCTCGTCAGCACGCAGCCGGGGAAGCACACGGACAGCACGGACCGCGACGGCAGGAAGTCCGCCATCTTGCCGCCGCCGCCGCCGCCTCGGCGGGCCCCTCCGGCTCCCTCCACCTCCTCCTCGGGCGGCGGGCGGCTCCGGCTCCGCGGCTCGAGGGCGGGGAGCGCTGCGGCGGCCCGAGCGCGCCGGGGGAGGGAGGGAACGAGCGACTGACTCGCAGGGCGGGCCGCGCAGGGCGGGCCAGGCGAGCGGGGAGGGAGGGTAAGAGGGCGGGCCCGGGAGGGGCGGTGGCCCCAGGGGCGTGCGCGCGCTCGCTGCCTCCCGGGGGCGCGCACGCACGCCGCGCCCGCTCTCCCGCCTCCCGCTCTGGGCCGGCGAGCCACGCTCTAGCTCGCGTGCCCGCGGCCGCCGGCGGGCTCGTGCGGGGGCGGTGGGCGGGGGGGGGGCCCCCGCTAGGAGCGGTCACGTGGTCTCCCGCCAGGTCGGGGGCGCTCTTAGTCTGCGGAGCTCGACTTTGTTTACCTTTAATGAGCTGCGCCCACTTAGGGGCAGAAAGGCTACTTCCCCGAGCTCTGGAGGCCGGAGACCGGATCCCGGACACTCCGTTTGGGCCTCCCAACCGCTCCCGCCGTTCTTACACCCGGGTTACGTGCCCGCCGCCGCTTGCTGTCACCGTTCGCGCGCCTTACTTCGAGGCCATTGGATCGAAAGTTATTCGAACAGTGGGCGCAAGCCTGGAAGACTTCTGATGCGTTTTCTTAAGGTGGCTCCCTTGACATCCTGCTCTCCCAAGCCCAGAATGATAACCAAACGTCGTCAATCTCCGCCCCAGCTCCCCCCGCCCCCAGCTCTTTTTGGCATTCTCAGACCTCTGCAAAGACCCTCCGTTGAGGAGAAATAACTCGAGTTGATGTTAATCTGAGATGGGCAAGGAGGGGTTGTTAATGTGGATCCCCGAGCTGCCGCGCTGAAATCAGTGGATGGTAGCTGGAGGAGGGTGAGGTCATGGTGAAAATCCCCCTGAACCGGACACTGTGATGCAGACTCTTCCCTACAAGGAAGCAGATAAGCAAACAGACCGAGGACGGGAGCAGGCAAATTTTAGGTTTCCTGCCAGATTACAGAGGATATGACCAGCCAAGGGACTTTTTTCTGTTCTAATAGCAGATTCAGGCCAGGACACCTGAAAGGGCTGCCAGGAGACAAGTGACAAGTGACAGCTGAGTTGGAAGAGAGACTGCTTAGCAAGGGCCCCGGAAGCCAACTTCTTCATTCTTAATATTTAGTTTCAAGGGGAAAAAGCCGTTTTGGTCCATGTCTGTTTTTGGCAGTGCAATCATAATACTTCTTGATTTGAGCTCCTGTAGCTCAGAAACTACCTATGTGTTAGGCAGTGGAGCTAAGAGATCAGCATTCTGAGGCTCATGAACAGGTTTAAATAAAAAAAATCAGTGCTCATCAGTGTACTGTCAGGGTTGGGTTAATGGTTGAGGAGACTCATGACTCAGTAAATTAGCTGCAGTAAACAATGCATGTAGTAAGATTATCTCCTGTTGTCCTGGCCAAGACCATAGGGTGGACCATGTACAACATACAGAGTAGGGTAGGTTCAACTTCAGTATCTATAGATTGATAGGGTCAGAATCATTGGGCAGTGCCTTCAAGCAAAATGTATGGTACAAGTCTACCCCGGATGGATGGAAGATCTCTCTCTAGTCTCAACTAGTGTTCAGGAGGCCCTGTTCTCCCATCATGAAAGGACGAATCTCTGCTCAGAACTGAGGTGTAGCATTGCCTCCGAAGCACCATTCCTACATGGACTCCTGGTGCTAATCTGAACTCTTCTGCAAAAAGAGAAGGAGCGAAGCCTGTAAGCTAGGTAGTTAACATCTTTTTTTTTCCACCCAAAGCGTGTGCAACATAATGGAGAACCAAGGATGCCTAGGAGGCAGGAAGATATTCCTGCCCAGCCAGTTCATGCTGTGACATGTAGAGCAGCAGAGAAAGCTGTTCAAAGCCCTGCCCGTAACCTTGTGTTGGAACAGCTTGGCTCGGATCAAGCCTAGCTGCTCTAATCAGCGTTTCTGAAAAAGAGACCTCTTTGGGCCCAGCCTGGGGTTTGGCTACAGTAGTACAAATGCTTCTAACTGTCTGGTAATCAGGCCACCTTGAAATTGTAAGCATAAAAATGAGTTAGAGGTTTGGTGGTTCCTCAGAAAGTTAAACATAGAATTGCCATATGACCCAGCAATTCCACTCCTGGGTATATATCAAAAATAATTGAAAACAGGTGTTCAAACAAAAAATTATATACCTCTGTTCATGACAGCACTATTCAGAATAGCCAGAAGGTGAGAACAACCCATATATGCATCAGTGGAGGAACAGATAAACATAATGTAGTATATCTATACAATGGAATTATTCAGCCCTAAGAAGAAATAAGTGCTGATACATGCTGCAACATGGATGCACGCTGAAAACATTATGCTAAGCAAAAGAAGCCATACATAAAAGGCAACATATTGTAAGGTTCCGTTTATATGAAATGTCAAGAATAGATAAATCCATAGGAACAACAGATTAATAATTGCCAGGGGTTAGGAGGAGAGAAGAATTGGGAGTGACTTCTTAACGGGTACAGGGTTTCTTTTTGGGGTGGTGAAGATGTTTAGGAACTAGATAGTGGTAGTGGTTGCAGAACATAAATGCCCCTGAACTGTACACTTTAAAATGGTCAAATGATGAATTTGATGTTATGTGAATTTTACCACAATAAAAAATGAGGTAGGGAAAATAATATTTTCCATAAAAGCAATGTCATTGACATCATTTAACATTGAAATACCCACAATGTGTAATATTCAATAAATGAAAGTACAATTGTGTTTATTTTGAAATAACATTAACAATTTAAATTATTTGCACCAGAAGCAAATCTACCCTAGCAGTTGCATTGTTACAGTGTAATGATATTAGTGATGTTTTAATTTTCAGATAGGTTGTTTCATAACTGAAAAAAAAATCCAAACTTTTTAAGAGAGTAGAGAGTCTATTGGATCTGCTGAGTGCTATATTTCCAGTAGACTCATTGTTAATTCATTGGAAACATCTGTATTGTTGCTAGCCAGTTAATCCATGTGCAAATGAGGGCTTCAGATGCCCCAAGGAGCTGTGATAAAATGATTGAATGGTTGATTTGTTCCTATGCTCTTTTCTTTCTGGAAACTCAAGATCTAATGGCAAACAGTCCTGCAAGATAAATAATGAATGTGTGACTAAAAATGTAGAAATGGACATTTCCAAATGGCCTTTCTCCTCTGATGTGGTCACCTTAGGAAGGAACAAGCCATTCCCAACAATACTGCCAATTCTTGAAATCTACTACTTTTAACTCTTCTGTTTGAACTGAAAGAAAGATCAGCTTCCTATCTTATAGTCATAGCTTTTTTTCAATTAAAAAAAATGGTGTTGCTTAGGTCACTTACTGTCTTCATGCGAAATAACTTTGGGCTGTTTACAGAAATCAGTATTAGCCACAAAAGACAAAAATTTGTCACCCTCAGACATATTCAAAAGAATGTGCCAGAGGCTCTAGGAATAATTCCAAAAGAGGAGTTAAAAAAATTTTTCTTTGAATCATGAGAAATATAATTTAAATAAGTATTTCACCTGCCAAGATGACTGCTCACTGCTCTGGATAGGACAACACCCATTTGGATATGTTTACTTAAAAATCAGTCACATTACTGATGTTATTAAACCTTGTGTTAATTTTCTAGTAAGAATGATGACACATCCAGCATTCTTGTTACACAACTCTGCTCTATCTCATCTTCATATAAAATAGATGGATTCTAATCCTTTCTCACAGATAAAACAGGCATGGATTTTTTTCTATCTTCCTTCCTTTCCATACTAGAAGAGAAAGGGAATTCCCTAGCCCTCCCGTAATACAAATCCCTTACGTTTGTGTAATGTTTTAAACGCCCCAAAGCACTTTGACCTACTTTATCTCATTCTCTGCTCACAGTAGCCTGACTAGGAACACCCATCATTAACCTCGCTTCCATCACACAGGAGGAAGCTGAGAGGAAGAAAAGTTTAACTCAGCTTGGCCAATTACAGAGCACCCTCTTTTGACTCTGAATCCAGTGCTCTTTCTGATTTGCCAAAATGGTGGTTAGGCCCCTAATGCCCACGTGTATGAAGTTCAAACTTAAGAAACAAGTAGCTAACTGTACTTAACTGTGAGTCACCATAGAGTCCAGTAGTTTTCTTTGTTTGTTTATTTGTTGATTGGTGGGTTGGTCTGTTTTTCCAGCCCCTTTTGGACTGACTGCCATCTCCAAGTTTACCAGCTCTTAGACTGATTCTGGTAAGATATTCTGTACTTTGAGCTCAGCCTCTGGTTTGTAAAATGTTCCAGGTGGCTGATGCAGAAATAAAAGAAGAGCCAAGCTTATGGCAATATTTACATGGTGTGTAAGCCCCAGACGTTTCCTTAATGTGAGTTAGATATGAAAAGGCACCTTTTTTGTAATGAAGTTTGATGGTGCCCTTACCAGAATAAGCCTCTCATGTGGAAAGTTTCTTATGAAACTAGACATGTGGAATTGCATTGTTGGTGGGTTTTTTGTTATTATTATTAATGGAAAACATGACTTTAATTGCTGGTTGTATTTTTCTCAGCCTCTGAGAAAGATCCATGAGCTGCCGTTGACCAGCTGTGACTTCACTCAGCTTATCCAAAGTCAGAAGCCTGTGCTATCTTAAAGACACACACCAGCACGCGTATATAAACTCTTACACCTTGCTGACTGCATCGGACTCGTTTATGGGCAATCTATTTATATAACACTAAACACAAGGCTTTGCCTGTAAATCTGAGATTCTTTCTGAGAAACTCAAAACATCCTGCTCAGTCTCTCTCCTTTATTTTCCCTTCCAGCTTTTAAAGATGAGAAATACTTTTTATGTTTTGTTGCCCGTAAATGGGCTGCCCCTTGCCAGAAACAGTAAGGGTTCTTTAACATAAGTTCTGTTTCTCCAGGGAAGTTTAAGTCTGCAGAGTCTCAATTTATTCCTGCAACTTAAAATCCTCTGCTCCCAACCCGGAGGTATGGGTTTTCTTTCCCTTGGAACACCGGATTAGCAGGCGTGGACCTGCCACTTCCAGGAGCCACACTCCTAGCTAGCTGGCTGGCAGGTAGCATCACACGTCACGGCCTGTAGACTTAGCCTTTGCCTCAGTATAAATGCCAGGGCGTGTCAGCTGGTCAAGTTGACCCTTAAGCATAAGAGCTCACCCAGGGGCCCTGAGAAATGGTCCACATAGCCTTTGTCAGACTGTGGCAGCCTGGTTCCCGGAGCCAATAATGTCCTCAGACCATCTGTCTCCAAACTCCTGAGTCAGCTGCTGAGGAAAAGATGGCTAGCTCCTGGTAGGATTCAGGGAAAGGCAACAACTGCTGAGTCAGAATCACAGAACTGGAGGTCTAGAAGATGAGGCACTGTCGCCGAGGTCCTCTCTTACTATAGTTATTAGCTTTCTCCTGGCTGTGGGAGGGTGATGCCAGGCCCACACATGAGAAGATGAGAGGAGGGAATAAAAGCAAAGAGAAGCTGCTCCGTGTGTGTCAAGTAATTGTGTTTTCCTTTTCTTTGCTAGTAAACAGAAATCTAATAGGAAAAGTTCCCTTAATAGTGAAGTAATCTGCTTTTCTGTCTAAACCATATTAATCGCATCAGATTGTTTGCTAGTCATTTTGTTTTCCAGAGAGGGAAAGTGGTACAGTGGCGGAAACTTGGTGAGAAGTCAGTTAACGTATCTGAGCCTTGCCTTTCAGATCTGTAAAATGGGAGTGGTTATATCCTCACTACTACTACTAATCCTCACATAAAGATTTGTCGTGAGGATTAAATTATAGAAGAAATGCACTCAGTGTCTGTCCATAAATGAGGAGTTCAGTTTTAGACTATTTGAGGAAGGAGCAACCAAACTTCTTTACCAGCCCCTTGAAGGTTTAGCACTATCATCATGGTCAGAATGTTCTCCTGTACCTTTCCTGAGCCCTTACTTCTATGGTTTAAACGCATCTCTTCTCTTTCCTGTGCTTGAGTTCACTCATGGCAGCTGACGTGTCCCCCAACAGGATCTGTTTCTGGTTGAAAGAGTCTATATATATATATATATATATATATATATATATATATATATATATATATATAACAATGAGAAAAATACGTGCATATTAGGGATGGTCCCCCAAATCTGAATTCTGAAGAGGGATGGGATTTATTATTTCCCACCAGCACCCGGAGCATAAGCACCTCAGCCAGAGAGCAGAGGTTCAAGTGGAGATGTTGGCATAGTGAATTAGGAGCATGGGCTTTGTTTTCTAATCTGTAAAGTGGGTATAATCATCTCAGAGTATTTTAAGGGAGTTATATAAGATGACAGAGCAGGCTTTCAGTCTATGTCACCACGTTTCCTTCTGTCAAAGTGTTTACTCGTCTAACTGACGAACTGGTATCTATGTCATCAAGGTCATGGGTGAGGAGGGGATGGCTCATCATCAAGCATGTGGATACCTCAGTCCACACGGCCATGCTGTGTGACGCCCCCACTAACAGCCACCACTGGACAGCCCTCGAGCCTGTGGCACATCCCCCCTTAGGGAAACGGGCTTGGCCTGCTTAAATAAGGAACTTTGGAATCCCGGTACCTGGAGTTTGGACTGCAGGGAAGCACAGGCTCTGGGCGGCTCCCTTGGCCTTGCCCTAGGAGTAGGGACAGAACTAGGAGAGGGCCAGAGCAGGACCCTCTAAATCACAGGCAGAGGCAGGGCCTTCTCTTGCCTGGAGCTGAGGCTGGTACCGCCTGGCAGGATGTAATGAGATAACATCTAATTTGCCCTCATTTTACAAACATGGGGCCTAAACTAGACCTCAAAAACGTCCTACTTCCTGGGCTCTTGAAGTGGATCCCAATGGGGAAACTTGAATGTTTGACTGAAACACTGCATTTAAGTCATTTATCAGCCAGTTCTTCCTTGGACTTTTGTGGCCCTCTGGAACTTGCTGAGGCTCTAGGCAAGCCTTCCCAAGGCAACCCTGGGCAAGAAGTCAATGAGCATTTTATAGAAGAGCAGACACATAATGCATTTTGGACCAATCCTCAGCTATCCCTTAACCCAGGATTTCTGTTAAGGGCCTCAGGGAAAGCGAAGGAAGTTACCCACAAGAAGCTAAACCCAGCTCCAAGAGGAGGTAGCATTCTGCAGCACTGCCTCGGGCAGGGCAGGGTGTGAAGCCTGGAAGGCAAACTGCTCCTCTGTAACTGAGGAGCTCTATGCTGGGTGTGCATTTCAGAGGGCAGAGGGGCTGGATGCTCAGATTATGACACCTATTGCTTTAGGCGGTTTTCTCTCTAAGAATCCAGCAAATCACAGAGACTCTTGGCTAATTTGTTACGATAATTAAGGAATTTCGATTTGAGGGGCTATTTAACTCCCCCTGGGACAGACGTACTTGATCCACAGACTCACTTTGAAAGCCAATGGGTTCTGCTGGAAACTCTAAACAAACTATACCTACAATTGAGGTATGACATGCACCTCCATGGCCCTATCGTTTTTTTTTTGTTTGTTTGTGTGAGGAAGATCAGCCCTGAGCTAACGTCCGATGCCAATCCTCCTCTTTTTTGCTGAGGAAGATTGGCCCTGGGCTAACATCTGTGCCCATCTTCCTCTACTTTATATGGGATGCCGCCACAGCATGGTTTGACAAACCGTGTGTCAGTGCGCGCCCGGGATTCTAACCTGTGAACCCCAGGTCGCTGAAGCGAAGCGCTCACACTTAACTGCTATACCACTGGGCTGGCCCCGCCCTATTCTTAATTATTGACTCTTCTCCATAAATGAAGAAATGAATAATAGTAGTGGGCACTCTATCAAATAGCCAGCAACTAGGAGGTGTTTCTGAAAAGACTCCTCCCCCCTAGTATAATCCTTTCATGGAATAATAGCATTTTTTTAGATAGACATTTCTTTTGACAAATTACTCTTTTGGTGAATTTCATGCCTATTCCAACAGTGCCAGCCATCTTTCTAGTTTGGCCAGCAGTGGTAGGAAACACCCAGAGTCATCCCTGTTTTGGTTCCCTGGACCTCTTTCCTTATCTCCCATTCCTTCTTTCCCCAGCTCCTTTCCTTCTCCTGTTCCCTCCCCCAGCCCCATCCCTTCCTTTGCTCCCCTCTCTCCCTCCTCAGGCTGGTCAAGGTACCTGGCCTCTGAGGTCCTGCAGCATCCTCACTTTCCCCCATCACAGCAGGTCACGCTAGACTAATTGTCCCCTCCCTCACCTCCTGCACCAGCACGTGGGAACTTTGAGGCAAGGGACACAGCTAACTTACCTTATATCTTCAGCATCTCGCAGGGCATATCGTAAAGGCTCAGTGAGCAGCTAGCAGGGCATATCATAAAGGCTAATCAAATATGATTTAAATGAGTATGCACCATCTGCCTATTCCCAAATCGTTTTCCTGCATTTCTAAGGGTTGCCAGCTAGATTTGCAACCCTCCAGGACTGGAGGGACCTATGCAGTAACTAGAGAGGAAAGTTTTGGCTCAGCTCCACTTGTCAGAACCAGGGTCCTGGATCTTGCTACACACGGTGCTAACTTGGAATGGCTAGATAATACCGCATTGTGGGTTATTAACTGACTTGAACTAGCTGGAGCATGTGTGGGGTGGGGACGATTAGGACACACATCATAGGGCACACCATCACACAATGGAAGTCAATCAAGTAGCAGGACAGTGGAGCTTGGCTGAGTGGGCCAGGAGAAACTAGAACTTGAGCCATCCTTCTCAACAGCAGATCCTTAGTGAGTGCCCATTCCGATCAGGCACGACCCAGGGTCACACAGAGCATCAGGGAGAGTTGGGCAGGTGTGGGTTTGAATCCCAGCTCTGCTACCTCATGTATCTGGCATAAACCACCTCAACTCTCTGAGCTTCATTTTCCTTATCTGAAAAATGGAGCTAGTTATGCCCACACCTCACTGGGTTGCTGAGAGGATTAAGTGTGATAACATATGCAAAGCACCTAGAACCAGGCTCAAAATAGATGTCAGGAAACAGTAGCATTTGCTGCTGCGCATTGGGGATTAAAAGCAGTTAAAATGATTTTGTTATATACATATAAAGATTTAAAAACATACTAAGTTGCACTTGTGAAGTTTTCAATGAACTAAACTGATCATTGCTTCACAATCTAGCGTCTAGAGCATGGCTGTCTAATAGAAATAATGCAAGCCACGTATGTAATTTAAATTTTCTAGTAGCCACATTAGAAAGGTAAAAAAAAAAGTGAAATTGCTTTTAACAATACAGTTTATTAAACTCAATATATCCAAAATATCATTTCAACGTGTAATCAATACAAAGATTATTAAAGAGATATCTTAGATTCTTTTTTTGTACTAAGTCTTCAAAATCCAGTGTGCATTTTATATTTGCAACAATCTCAATTCAGACGCTGAATTTTCCTCAGAGATATCTGGTCTGTCTTTAGATTTCATAAAATTTACAGTTGAAAAAGATTCACAAAACCAAGTTGTTCCAACATACTTAAGCATTTTCCAATAACCGAGTCAAGTATCAGTCTTTAAATTTAAATTAATTAAAATTAAATAAAATAAAAAATTAAGTTCCTCAGTGTTGCTAGCCACGTTTCAAGTGCTCAATAGCTACATGGAGCTAGTGGGTATTTCCTGGACCAATCCATGGGAAGTGGACAGAAGCCTTGAATGATTGGTTACAAGGAAAGGAGTGAGGAAGGGCATTACAGGCAGGTGGAACAGCCTGAGAGTAGGCACGCTTCCGTTCTGTGCCCGGGACAACGTGGGAGCCGGTTTGATTGGAACCAATTAGCTGAGGTTGAAAAGGCACACGGAGTCAGATTGGGAAGGGTTTGTGTTCTGGGTTACGATGTTGAGACTTTATTCTGTCGCTAAACAGGAACTACTGGAATATTTTTGAGTAGATGGTGGGAGACATGGGCACTGCTTTAGGTCATCCATCTGGCCCTGGTGCCCGGGACGGGAAGGAAGGGGGAGACACAGCAACCAAGAAGAACAGCTTGGAGGTGGCTGCAGTGATTCAGGTGTGCAGTGATAGGACCTGGTTAGCCTGAGAGTGAATAGAACCATCCAGAGACTTTACAAATCCCGACTCTACAGGACTTAGAAAGCAACGCGGCTCTTTAGAGTGAGGGCGAGCAAAGGGGCAGAGATGGTGGGATGCTTGGGGACTGCATGCTTGGGAGGCTGGGTTGACACTGAAAGGTTTAAGGGACCAGGAGGTGTCTGCTATTCAGAAAGAAAATCCCCTAAGACAAATGGCTGAACCCAGGCCCAGGAGACTGTATTTTTCAAGGATTTTTTAAAAAGCAAATTTATAACACCTGCGCCACCCTCTGAATCACACGGTGACCCTGGACTTTGCCCAGAGTCTCTGAGGTTGTGAAGACACTCCTTAGTTCTAGGGAACTCCTTGTAGGTGCTGACTTTTCCTCAGAAGTCAGAGGAAAGGTCTAGGCTGCAATCCTCTGCTCCCTGGCTAGTTTTTTATGCCCCTAATATCTGCCCTAGAAAAAGCGTTAGTGCTACCGAATGCAGGTATTGCTGTGTTGTAAGGAGGAAGGCTCTGCTGGAAAGGAAGCTGCTCACCCCTCCCTGACGCCACCCAGGCTCCTCTAATCCTCCAGTGGCCTGAGTCATCATAGTCTCCAGTCTCCACGTGCAGCTGGTCCAGGTCAAAAGCAAACCTGATGGGGCTGCTGGCACACAGTCAGGGACTGACCTATGGACTGTGAAACAAGCCCAACACTGCATTGTCTGGATGTGTGGGGAGTGCCTGCCTGGGCCAGGCACTGTGCTACGTGTTGGGGAGTACAAAACAGAATAAGTTTACAGGGAGTTTACAGTGGGTGAGGCCAACTGGTCAACCAGCCATCACTGTGCTAAGTGCTCTGTGCCATCATGGGAGCAGGGACAGCTGCCCAGGGCCGTGAGAGTTAGAGCATCCCAACCAGCCTGGGTGCTCGGTGTGGGGCTTCTCTGAAAGCAGGTGGGTGGTATTCGAGTTGAGTTTCGAAAGAAGAGAAGGGGCTCATGGGAAGGAGGGCATCCTGGGCTGAATGAATGAAGACTGGGAGGCATGGAATAGTAATGGAATAATAATGAGATTGTGGTGATAGTCGTTGTCTATGAGCTCTTGCTATGCGCTAGGCACTGTCCAAGGACTTTTTATCTGTTAGCCTTCTCCCCATTTCCCAGATGGGAAAACTGAAGCTCTGTGCAGTAACGTCACTCGACAAAGTCACACTCGAAGGATGGTGCTGACTCAAATCCAGAAATGCCTGCTTCATGCCACACCGCTCAGCAGCAGAGTGCACTCCAGGGTCTGCAAATCATTCAGGTTGCATTGGGAGCACTTGGGGACCCCACAGAGACGCATAAACATTAGGGTTTATTATCGTCTTGATGAGTGGACCACAGTCATGTCTTAGGGGCGTCATGAGGTGCTCCCTGTTACTGACTGGAATAATTGAAAGAGTTGAACAGGTAGGAACACATAGTCCGTGCAGGACATGGAGGGGATACTTAAGTGACCGTCGTGGCTCTGCCCAGCACTGCAGTGTCCAATATCAGGGCAGCAGTGTGCAGGATAGCCCCCGCCTCCAATGTGTCCAAGCAGCTCTGAGCCCCCTGGCAGGGTGGGTCTGGGCAGGCATTTCCTCCCTGCGCTGGCTGGGCACCAGCTCTGGGTTTTTCTAGGTCAGGCAGTTCTATCTGCAGCCGGGCCGAGGATGCAGTTTGTATAAACTGCAGACATTGCCGGCGTGCTGTGTAAACACAGACTATCTCCCACTCCAACGTTTCCTTTGGGGAGGCTCCTCCTTCAGTGGGGATACTTGATTCCAACTTTCTTATCAACTTGAGCTTCCTACCCTGATATAAGGAAGCTATTAAAGTCCGTTTCCTGGTGCTGCCTTGACCTCACCAGGGCATGCTTGCATTGAAGCGAATGTCCCTTAGAGGAGAATATTTTTCAACTTCAAAAATCCGTTACCCAGCCTCAAATCCCCCACATCAAACAAGGCTGCAGGCATTTTGAAAAGGTGTTTTGCCAAAGCCGGGTATCTTTAATGTTTACTTTCTACCTCAGCGAGTTTAAACGTATTCACTTTGCTTTGGGGGCTCTCCCCGAGCAGGCCCAGGCTACCTCCTTCACCCTATTTCCAGACTTTTTTCCTTCCCAATGTCAGTCTCCCCTTTACTATCCCTCAAATGGGTCCTGCTCACCTCTTTTACACTTTTCCTCATACTTCCCCTGCTTCCCTCTTGCCCCTCTGATTGTAAAACTCCTCCCTTCCTCTCTTTCCTAGTGCTGTAGAAGTCAAGAATGTGAGGAAAAAGAAATGGTGAAGGACGTCCCTCTAAGATCTGGCTTAAAAAAATCAGAACATTCCCTGAGCACTCTAACCTTCATTTTTCTCCCTCTCTTCTGAACTCTAAAGGAACTCATAGTCTCAGCCACACAGTTTAGGACTTTTGGTAGCCAGCCTCCAAGACAGCCCCCAGTGAGTCTCTACTCCTGTGTAGCCCCTCTTCACACCCTTGTGTAGCCCCTCCCAAAATGGACAGGGCTGACCCGAGTAACTAATCAGTTATTGTGCACACAGTTTTAAGATAAAAGAAATTGTGGCTTCTGCCTTGCTCTCTTGGATTACTCACCAGAGGAGAAGCCAGCCGCCATATTGTGAGGACACTCAAGCAGCCCCGTGCAAGGGTCTACGTGGGAAAGCATTGAGGCCTCCTGCCGATAGCCAGCACCAACTTGCCAGCCATGTAAGCCATCTTGGAACAGATCCTAGTCAAGCTCCAGGCAACAGCTTGTCTGCAACCCTGGAGCAATCCTGAGCTAGAACCATGCAGCTATAAGTTGTTGCCAAATTCCTGACCTACAGAAACTATATGAGATGATAAATGTTTATTGCTGTATTAAGCTGCTAAATTTGGGGGTAATTTGTTATGCAGCAATAGGTAACTAATTCAGAACTTAAAAATAAAAATGATAATAATAATAATAGCAGTTAATATTACTGAGTGCTTGATAAGTGCCAGGCACTGCTTAGTACTTTATATATAATATCTCATTTAACAGTATAGTCAATAATAATGAGAACAACAATTAACACTGATAAAGTGCCAGAAACTGTTCTAAGTGCTTCACACATATTCTATTCAATCCTCAGAAGTGGCCCTGTGAAGTAGGTACTAGCATTAGTATCATTCTCATTTTACATTTAAGGAAATTGAGACAGAGAGAAGTTCAGTAACGTTTCCAGGGCACACAGCATGGATGTGGCAGAGCTGGGATTGGAACCTAGCTTGGCTCTAAAGCCTGTGCCTTGACCACTCTTCCCTATATTGTTGTGCTGTTCTGTGTGAGTCTTGGCTCCCAAGACAAGCCAACTCTCTTTCTAGTGACCGTGTCTTTTGACTTTGATCCCTCACCACAGTGTGCAATAATAAGGGCTCGATAAACGCTTGCAAATCTACCGAAGCCCTTAGCTCACACTCAATCATTCAAATGGTCGATTGTGGCACTTATCACATGTAAACACAGGACAGCTTTTTCCAAGCATGAGCAGAACTGCTGCTGCACCGAGCGACCAAGACAACAGCACTGTATGGAGAAATGTATTTTGTAGATAGACTTGTGAAGAGTCTCACTCTGACTGATTTATGCCAGCATTGGCCTGATGACTCCACAATTGCTTTAAAAAATTCATTTTACCAAACATTTGTTGAGCACCTACCGGGAACAGAGCCCCAGACCATAAAGATGACTATGACAGGGGCCCTGCTTCAAAGTGCTAACAGCTAGCAAAGAAGACGGATGAAAGTGTAATATATTATTCAGACCACTTTAAAGGCCGTGATAGGGGAGGGGGAGGGCGATTGCCTGGCTCTAGTTTTCAAATAGAGACATCGTGGTCACAGCCACTTAAATGTTATTCCAGTGGCCTGCTCAGCCTCTTGCATCTGGAAGCAGGATGCCAGGCTGGATGGAAAAAGCTGCTTTTACATCCTGTTGCAAAGGCTTCCTGGAAAGACAGAAGAAAGGAAAAGAAAGCACAGGGTCTTGAGTCCCAGTCTGCTTCTCTCCATGGAGCTGTGAGTCACCCTTGGGAAACAGTCTGCAGAGCCCACCAGAACATCCCAAAACTTTACTTGGTTGTCTTGACCTTGGCGCGAGACCGAATGTGTCCCGGGGTGGGCCTGTGTGAATGGGCACAAAAGCTATGCCCGGCTTGTGGACACCCCTTGAAACCCCCAACTCTGCACGGACTCCTGCTACCTTAGCTGAGCAGAATTCACTGACTCAGTCCATGGCACTGGAAGCCTGCGGGGTGTTAGGACCCACATTAGGAGCTGGGGATTTGAAGGTACTTAGGATACGTCCTTGGGGGGTGCCTCAGGTTTACAGATGCCTCGCATCACAAACCTCCAGGGTCACTAAAACCAGTTGGGAGCACAATTTTAAGTTGGTGACTGCCAGGAGGTACTCAATATTCCCAGTAGAGGCCCCAGGAGACTCCACATTCAGCTGGCATCCCGAGACCCTGGCCTCAAAGCAAGGAGGTGTTGAAGCCCTTCTCAGGGTCAGCATCCCCAGCTTTCTGAGTTTCTCAGCGCTGCCATAACAAAGCACTCAATCTGGGTGACTTAAAATACCAGAAATGTATTATCTCAGTTGTGGAGGCCAGAAGTCCTAAATCAAGGTGTGGGCAGGCCACACTCTCTCTCACAGTGCCAGGGAAGAATCCTTCCTGCCTCTTCTAGCTTCCGGGGTTTGCCAGCCCTGCTTGGCACCCCGTAGCTCATAGACGCAGCACTCCACTCACGTGCCTGTCTTCTCCCTGTGTGTCTTCACATCGTCTTCCTTCTGTCCAAATTTCCCCTTCTTATAAGGACGCTAATCATATCAGATTAGGGCCCACTTGACCTCATTTTAACTTGATTTCCTCTGGACAGACCCTATTTCCAAATAAGGGCACGTTCTGAAGTACGAGGTGTCAAGGCTTAGGACATACCTTTTAGGGGGACACAATTCAACTGTATCAACAGCCTCACCAGACTATTCTTGGCAAGGTCCATTGCCAAGGGAGAAGGAGACAGACAGAGAGAGAAAGGAGAGTAACAGAACGGAGCAAGGTCAAGGAAGAGATACCAGGAAACACACTCAAGAGCACACACAGCTGGAAGTGGTGGCCACGGACAGGAGGAAAGATACCTCACTCTCTGACGGGAGTGAATGAAGATGAGTTTGGGGGGTGGGGGGATGGGAGTCAAGGTTGCCAGCTGCTTAGCCAAGTAAATGCCATGTTGCGTGCGGAGAATGAAGGGGGTGGAGTCTGGTTGGGGACTTGAGAAGAGGGCTGATGTGTGGAAGAGCCGCAGAGGCAGCTGCCAAGTTCAAGGAGGGGACGTGTAGTTTGAGGACTCAAGTTAGATGGTAACCTTGGGATGGTACTGACCCGATTTCACAGTCGTGTTTTCCGCCAGTGTCCCTTATTCACTTGCCTATAGAATTGCCCCACTCCTGGGGGATTTGAGGATGAGTCGGTCGTGTGGGAAGGACCAAAGAGGCTATTGTGAGGTTAGTTCACGTGACTGACCTGGAGTGCAGGCTGAGTGGGGTGGGAAGTGCGGCTGGGGAGGGCCTGGTGACTGGAGGGCCTGGAGGGGTGGGCCCTAGCAGTGAAGGGCACTTGAGAGCAGAGTGAGGGAGAGAGAGCTGGAGGGACCGGAAGGTGGCTCACAGGGCCAGGAGCTGAAATCCAGGTTTTGAAGGCAGCATATTTCTGGATGAGGACAAAGTCCAGAGAGTGGTTGTGGGCGTGGGTGGCTGAAGTGAAGGGGCAGCAGAGGTCCTCGGCGATCTTTAAGATTGGGAAGTCGGGTGAGTCACCCAGGGGGACCCTGAAGTCACCCAAGATGAGCATGATAGAATCAAGAGACTGAATACAGGGAAGAAACCTGGAGGCTGATACCTAGATGAGTAGAAGGAGGCAAAGCTGGGTGAAGTGAGCCCCAGAGTTGGAGAGCTTTTAGCATCTGAGTGGGTGAGTGTCGGAGGAAGCTATGAGAAGCCACTGCTCTGGGTGTGGGAGAGGGAGATAGGGTAGAGGCTAGGGAGGTGGTGCCCTCAGGGCTGCTGACTTAACAGAGTGCTTCTAGGAGGACAGAAGGGGGTTTGTTTAGGAAGGGGGTTCGGGGGGCACTGCAGATGTGATGGGGAGGGAGCAGGCTGGGCGGAGAAGTGTGCAATGAGGGGCAGGATGTGGGGTGTGAGGAAGTTGTCTGAGCCCCTGGCTGTACTCCTGTGGATGCCTGTAGTCCAGAGGGGTCATGGAGCCCCTGTGAGCAGTGAGTGTCACAAGCAAGCACGGAACCAGGGCTGAAGAAGGAAGAGGAAGGAAGCACTGGGCACAGGGAGACTTTCTGGAAGGGGGGCTTTGGGGCTGCATCAACTGCCAAGGATGTGGAGGAGGGGCTCCAGGCAGAGGGAGAGGCAAGAGCCAAAAGCAGGTTCAACATGTGTGCAGGAAAAGGCAAGTTGCCTGAACGGGCTGAAGAAGAGGGTCTTAGGGAGTGTTTCTTAGGGAAAACAAGAGCAGCTCGGGCCAGCTTTGGAAGGCCAGGATGAGGGTCGCGGTCTTCATCTGGGAGGCAGTTGGGAGTCACAGAATATCTTGGAAGAAGGGATGCTAGCAATCCCCGAGGAAGAGAAATTCTCTGTGCTTGGATAAAAAAAACATTTGGTGTCTGCAGGGCAGCCTTGGCTTTGAACCTAGAAGGGCTGCCAGTCAAAGAAGAGAGAGAGAAGGCAAAAGGGCACAGCCACTGTTTCCAAGGTGAAGGTGCCAGCTGCTGTTACTGGGGAAAGAGAAAGAGAAGGGAGGGAGAGAACGGGGGAGGAGAGAAGGGAGAAAGAAAAGCAGTGTTTAGACCCACGTGGGAGCAAAGAGACATAAGAGTGAGGGAGACGGAATTTGAAACTCGTTGTCTAATAAAGAAAGTGAAACTTGTGGATGTTAAACAAAATCCTCGCAGGTGTTCATGTTTTCATTTCCTTTGTGTATCCTGGATCTGTCATCTTCCTGCTCCTTTCCAGACGTTGCCCGTTCCCAGGAAAATCAGGGGCAGAGAGCAGCAGGGCGGGAACTTTGGAAAGCCCCTTGCTTTGGAAAGTTCCAGTAGGACAGACACACTTGCTCCTGCTCCTGTTCCTCAGGAAAGATGGTGCCTGCTCAAGCAGAAGGAGGGGGTGAGCTTGAGCCTGAGCCTGTCGCAGCAACACCAGGGATGCCAAAACCCCGGGGGAGATCTTGGTGGCCAGCGTCCCTGAGGGTCATCAGCTGGTGTCCATTTGGGCCGAAGCAGCCCAGGACAGACTTTGGAGTGTGGACTCCAGAACCAGCCTTCCTGGGGCCACGTCCCAGCTCTGCCACGTACCGTTCAAGGCTACCTGACCTGGGCTAGTTACCTAAAGCCTCTTTGACTCAGTTTCCCCGTCTGTAAAAGGGGGATCATTATTGTAGCTTCCCCACAGGGATGTCATGAGGATTCAGTGGGTTGAAAGGCATAAGGGCTAGGCACCCTGCAGAAATCCAGTAAAGGAGGGGTATTCTCCTTCAGCACCATCTGTGTTGCCCCAGGGAGCCCTGACAAAGCAGAGAGGCCCCAGGTCAAGGTGGAGGCCGCTCCACAGGCCTGGGTTCCCCGTGTGCAATGAGGGCACTGTCCACTTCCCATCTTAGAGCAGTACCTCTGGCCCTCTTCATTCTTGGGCGAGGGAGGCTGGGGCAGTGTGTGCAGGGATGGAGGTCCCTGTTTTGAAATGCCTGCCACTGGGAATTCAGCTTATGGTGCCTAAGCTCAGAGGGGCTTAGCACTAAAACCCACTCCTCCACCCAGACCACCCAGGACACCCTTAACATCCTACTCAGTGTGGGGTCTCCGATGGGACATCCAGCAGAGCCTTCTCCTTTGCCTAAATTGGATAGATTGAGCATGGAAACAGCACTTTTGTTTCTGATAAAGGCTGAGCTGCAGACCTGAGCCCAGTCTGAGAGTCAAATGGGCCTGCTGAAGTCCGAAGGAGGCAGGACCTCACACTGGTCACGGTGGTGCTGGCCCAGGGCAGGGCTTCTTAGGGTGGGGTAATGCTTAATGTCTAAGTGGAAGGGGGCAATAGTTCTTCCCAAATTTGCCAACCAAGTGAGTCACTCACCTCCTCCAGGACGGAGCAAGCAAAGGGGCAGAGCCAGGTTGGGAGAGTTGCAGCTAGTTGGGCCATACTCCGGGAAAAAACATCGGGGGAGGAAAATGAGCCTTCCCCTACCATTCAGCTACCCCACGTCTCTCATGTCTCTATTCCACAGACAGTTATGCCAGACTTACAGTGGGGATTTGCAATGCAGTATAATGGTTACGCACACGACTTTGAAGCTGGACTGTTAGGTTCAAATCCCACCTCTGCTACTTCCTAGTCTCATGCCATGTCCCACCACCTCTGGATTCTCACCTGAACATTGGGAACTGGATCACAGTACCTCCCGCCGGGGGTCGTCATGAAGATTAAGTGAGTGGTCTCTACAACACTTACAACAGTGCCTGGCTCATAATCAGTTGATGATATGAGCATTTGTTATTGTTATCATTATTATTTGAAAGGCCTTGAGGGAGTTTTGAAGGAGAAGCCACAGTTCCAGCACTCCAGGAACAGAAAGGCCGCCTTCAGTAAAGGGATTGTAACGACATGTCTATGCATACAAGGACAGGCAGCAAAGTCAATGGACAGCTGGGCTGGAGCTGAACAGATAGAAACTGAGGCTCCTGGGGCCATGTGGTCCCTCATTTCTGTTCTCTGCATGTCTCCAAATCTCCTTCTGCTCTCATGTGTTGATTGAAAGCCTGCTCTACCCCAGGCAGCTGCCAAGTGCTGGGAAAAGCGTGTGAATAAGAGGATCAAGTCCCTGTCCTCATGGGACTGATGGTCCAGTTAGGAAGACAGACAGACAATACAGAGAGACTCACATAATAATCAGCAATTTGTTTCTTGGGGGGCTTTTCTTTTGGTGAGGAAGATTAGCCCTGAGCTAACACTCGTTGCCAGTTTTCCTCTTTTTGCTGAGGAAGATTAGCCCTGAACTAACATCTTCGCCCATCTTCCTCCATTTTGTATATGGGACGCCACCACAGTGTGGCTTGGTGAGCGGTCCATAGGTCCACCGAGACCAAACCTGCGAACCCCGGGCAGCTGAAGTGGAGTGCCCAAACTTAACCACTACACCACTGGGCCAGCCCCAATCAGCAACCATTTGAAGGCTGAATAATATTCTGTTGTATACAAATACCACATTTTATTTATCCATTCATCCATCGATGGACACTTGGGTTGCTTCCACCTTTGGGCTACTGTGAATAATGCTGCTATGAACATGGGTGCACAAATCCAACCTTTTCCTTTTACAAGTGAAAAAAGTTATAATTAAGGAAAGTGGACCCAGAAAAGACATGATGGAAGGACCTAACCCAGTTTGGAGAGGGAGTCAGGGAAGATTTTCACCTGAGGAAGTGACGATTTGGTTGGAACCCAAAGGATGAGAAGTTAGCCAGGTAAAAAGTAAGTGAAGAATAGTTTTGGCGACACACAACAGCCCCGAGGCAGAAAGAGGCTTGGGTTGCTCCAGAAATGAAGGAGGCCAGTGTGGTGGGGGCATAAAGATGAAGAGAGAGGGGATCATGGGATAGGTCTGAGGGGCCTTGTAGGACTCATTACAAGTGGGCTTGTTCCTAAGAGCTGTGGTGCATAATTGAAGCCCTCTAAGCAAAAGAGTGAAATATCCAAATATAGACTTAAAAAAATCACTCCAGTCACACTGGGAGGAATGAATTGGGACTTGGAAGGGGGTGAGGGGCAGGAACGAATGTGATCCAATTAGGCGCCATTGTAGTTGCCCAGGCAAGAGATGCCGGTAGCCTGGATTTATCTGGTAGCAGTGGAGATGACAGAAGTAGATGTATTAAAAAAATATTGAGACAGAGTCAACATAACTTGATGATTGATTAGATCTCAGGAGAAAGGGAGAAAGAGGTATCTGTTTGACACCCAGGTTTGCGGGATGAGCAAGCGGGTGGATGTTGGTATTATTTGCTGAGACAGGAAACAGTGAAGGAGGCATAGGTTTGAGATGCACAGGGATTACTCCCTCAGGTTTGGACATCACAAAGTGGAGATCCCAAATGACATGTGAGGTCTTGGTGATGCTGAGTGGACCACGTTGGACGTGTGGCTCTCAGAAAAGAAGTCTTGTGTGACATTAGATATGGCTGGAAAGGCAGGCTGGACCATATTTAAGATAATAATGGTAGCCAACATTCACTGAATCATTAATATGTGAGAGATATTATCATGATCTGCAGTTACAGTTGGAGACACTGAAACATGGATAGGCTATGAAATTTACCCAGGCTCAAACAACTCATAAATGACAGTGCTGGGAATGTAAACCCAGGCAGTCAGGCTATAGCACCTGCCTATTTAACTATTCTGTGATCCTGAGGTGCTAGAAGAGTGGGTGTGGCTGGCCCAAACTTTTCCTTTTACAAGTGAAAAAAAATCACCTAAAATAAGTCACTTGCCCAAGACCACCCCAGTTATAGCAGAGTTGGAATCAGAATCCAAGTCTCCAGACTTCCAGTACGTCCCTTTCCTTCATGCATTCCATTTCAAGTCATTCAAACTTATTTTCCCAGATTAGATATTATTACATTTAAAAAATTTTGCTTTTCTCTATTTTCTAAATTTTAAGTAGTTAGCGTGTATGTTTTACAGTGGAAAAATTAAACTTATAAAAGCAAAGATGTCGATATTATTATACAGAACCCATTTGACTTCCATTTAAAGGAGGCATAGTGTGGTGTCTCAGGAGGACAGAGATGGCACAGTATTGTCATATGCACCTTTGATAATTTCTAGAAAGTGTTTCTGGGAATTTTCTGCCTTGGACTCATGGCAGGAACTCCACTCCTTAGGATGGAAAGGATGGAGGAGAAACATTTCTTATTATAGGACAGCATACTGGGAGGGCTAGGAGGTCTCACCTACATCAGGTCATTCTACGTAAAATCCCAGAAGTCCCGGCACCCATCCACATTCCTACCTACTTCCTCCCTTCCTCACTTACTCACTCACCCACCTCTCCTGGAAATGATGGAGGTGCATTGGGGAGAGAAGAGATCCAGGCTTGAGGGAATGAGACATCCTGTTACTTCTAAGTTGAGCTGATCAATTTAGGTGGACAGAGTGCTCTAATCAATTGTCTTGTAAAGAGAGCAGAATGTTTACCAAACTTGAGTATATTTTCACCACATTGTTCTCCCTTTAGCAGTTATCTTGGACCAAAACAAAACAATGTGGTTTCAAAAAATCATTCCGATAAATATAGTTACTTATCTTGAAGACTGTTGAGATTGCTCATATTTTCCTTTCTCCCTCACCTTGTCCAATTCATCAAGCCATCTCCCACTCATCGTTCAAATATAATTTATTTATATCCTAGCCATTCCAAAAAAGGGGTTGTGGTGGCTTACCAAAAGAAAAAAGCCCAGATGATAAAACCGATGGTATATGAACTCAAATAGGAAAAAAGAGTGGAGACAAAATTAGAAATCGAATGTTCATTCCCATTGCTCCAAAGAAGCCTAATGCCAGATTTGAAGTGGTCTGCTGGTCGAAATGAAAAAGAAATATGACACACCTCTCTCTTGATCAGGGGAAAGGAAGCATTGTGGGTTTTTTTTTTCCTGTTTTAGGAAGACTAAATTTTTGTTGGTACTAAACTTTGAAAGAAATTTCTCCTATTGTACACGGTAGAGGCATAGAATGGACTATATCTTGACAACAGTTTTGGTTCAAATCAGAATTTTTTTATAAAGAAATTCACATAAGTTCTTACAGTGACTTTTGATAATAGTTAGAAATCCTGACACTGAAGTTTGGCCCAGAGGTGCTGATTCAGTGCAGGCATTTGATCAGTTCTTGAAAGCACACTGCATTATGCTCAGGCTGGCAAGAACTTTTGGATGCAGTTGCTATTTTCTAATGTATTAACCATTCCTTTCTTTTGCATCATTGTTTGAAAATGTAAACACTGTGTCATCAAAGTTGTCATCCAAATCACTATGATTTTTAACAGGATGCAATTTGGAGCGAATATTATGACATGCAACTAGAGACCTATCTCTATGTCTCCACTTGGATTATTCAGACACGAATCCACTTAAGTTAGTTCTCATCTGATCTGCTTATTTATTTATACCATGTCTCTTTTCACAGTTGAATCAATCAGGCATACAGGAGATGCACAATATAAAATGGCATACTATAAATTAACAATCAGGGCAAGGAAAACAAATTAAATATGGAGTCAAGACCAGGGTGAGTATAGGGTGAGGTTGGACAGATATGGTGGCATTAAAGTCCTACATTTGCCACAAATTTGCAGATTTCCTTTGGGCTTCCTGGAGGGGATGGGGCAACACTCACTTTTTTCTTTCTGGTCCGCATATGTCTTGCTGAAACACAGCTATACTATGTTTCCATCGTTTCTCTAATCTGTAGCCCATCCCCACCAGGAAAACCAACTAAGGGTGATAAAATTTGCTCTTTGTGACCCAACAACAACCCCTGGTGGGGGCCTCCACTTCCGTTGTGAGAGCTCTTGGGGTATCTCTGCAGCGCTCTGTGCTGCTGTTCCATTCTCCTTTCTACTCCGGGCTTCCACCACCCGCTCAGTCTTTGTCTCCCTCATAACATTAGCTCCCCTATGGCTTTGCCTCATCATGGGCCTGATTCCACGTTGGGGCTTCTTTTCAAATTTGGCCACCTGTACCAGCCGGCTCAAGTGGCTATTTCCAAGAGTGATAATCTGGTTGCTCCAGTTCATCCTTTTATATCTGGCCGTGTTGCAGGTTGTTGGCCAGTCTATGGACTGGTGGCCTGGGTCAGCAACTCCAGTGTCCCTGGTCAGTTAGCAGAGGGTCAAGCACATGACCCAAACCACGAGCCAGGGGTGGGTGGGGATGTGCAGGGAGCTGTGGGTGAAACCTTGCAATGAGGCTTAAGTATGGCCAGCAATCAGAGACTTCATCTACTCATCTGGGAGAGGGATTGAGCACAAGTGTGGGAAAGCTAGCTGCCCTCTTGCCTCTGTTGCATCCGTTTATAAAACAAAGACCTTGTCTTTCTGAAAAACTTTTCTTCTGAGTTGCTCAAGTCACTCTCTTTGGAAGTATGTTAGAGGCTTTGGGGAGCCCTGCAGTAAACAATCTCTTTTAAACATATTAGGCGTATGGATTTCTGAATGTATTTCACTATAATCCCCTCCTCACTTTTTTTTTAAATGTCATATTGATTTATACTCTGTGGAATAAGTCTTTTTAGACCTTTGCTACTCAGATTGAGGTCAGTATGGGCATCACTTGGGAGACTGTTAGACATGCAGAATCTCAGCCTCAACCTGGACCTCATGAATCAGAATCTGCATTTGAACAAGGCCCCCAGGGGACTGGTTTGTGCATTACAGTTTGAGAAGCTCGGCTTGTAGAGCAAACTTTGGGAAGTGCTGAACAACTCTGACCAGGGATCGAGGCTTCGAGAGGTGACGTGCCTCACCTGAAGTCCCCCAATGCGTCAGTAATAGATTTGGGATCAGGATCTGGGTGTCCCGGGTCCTAGTCATATTCTCCTTCTACCACCCCATGATGTCTCCCTCACCTAGGAAACAAGGAGGCTTGATTAGATTATTGTTAGAACAGGAAATTGACATGTGATTAGGGGACCATATGATTTATCATTCAATAATAAATGGATACAAGTGCAAGAGGATGCCGTCAACTACTTCATGATGATAAGGTGCAAAGAGACACAGGGGGTCACTCTACATTCCTAACGTTTTTTTCTAGTTTATAGGCCCTCTCCCAACTGTTCACTAGTGTAAGCAGCATAAATATCCAATGACTAGGTGATCTTAAAGTTCTAACTATTGGGCTGGCCCCGTGGCTTAACGGTTAAGTGCGCGCGCTCCACTGCTGGCGGCCTGGGTTCGGATCCTGGGCGCGCACCGACGCACCGCTTCTCTGGCCATGCTGAGGCCGCGTCCCACATACAGCAACCAGAAGGATGTGCAACTGTGACATACAACTATCTACTGGTGCTTTGGGGGGAAAATAAATAAATAAATAAAATCTTTAAAACAAAAAATAAAGTTCTAACTATTGAATAAAACCTGGTTCTCAAGTAAAAACACACACACACTATCTCATTATAATAAATAAATCACAATGTAATATAATCAAGAAAAAAGGGAGAAAACCCAAATCAATGAAATAAGAGAATGGGGAAACAACCACGGATACACACACACATTTAAAACGATTCTGGGGCCGGCCCCGTGGCTTAGCGGTTAAGTGTGCGCACTCCGCTGCTGGCGGCCCAGGTTCGGATCCCAGGTGTGCACTGATGCACCGCTCCTCCGGCCATGCTGAGGCCGCGTCCCACATACAGCAACTAGAAGGATGTGCAACTATGACATACAACTATCTACTGGGGCTTTGGGGGGAAAAATAAATAAATAAAATAAAGCCATCCTATA
Source organism: Diceros bicornis minor (assembly GCF_020826845.1). Classification (NCBI taxonomy): domain Eukaryota; kingdom Metazoa; phylum Chordata; class Mammalia; order Perissodactyla; family Rhinocerotidae; genus Diceros; species Diceros bicornis. The sequence continues at coordinate 49,802,831 of NC_080757.1, read as the reverse complement.
TTAAAAAAAAAAAAAAACGATTCTGAAATTACTTTGCTTAACCTATTCCAATAAATTTGAAAACCTGGAAGAAATGAGTGGTTTCCCTGCTGTCTGTCATACACCATTGCAGTGGCCTAGCTGGGGCTGGAAGCTACATTTCATGGCTTTCCTCCAAGTCATTTCCCTATGAGTCAACCAGACTTCAGAGTTCGGTTTCTGAAACTGTTGCTCCGGCTCTTGAAGTCAGAGTTAAGATGTCTGGGTAGCTCGGCAGGAACCCGGCTCTTCAACCAGGATGGGAACCAGATTATCAAAAGAGTTGTTGCCTGAGTGCACCTCTTATGGCAAATGCCCCCTACACTCCCCTTTCTGACGTCAGCTTTATCTTCCACACTCTGGCTGCCCAGGTCTAGAAATGAGAAACAGGCACATCCCCGAACCTGAGAATCCTGAGTGTTCAACCTGGGAGGTCTCAACCTGTCAGAGACTGGTTAGTTCTAGCCCCTCCTTTTGTACATGAAGAAATTGAGAACAGGGGGAAGGAAGTAACTGTCAAGCTGAGACTCTTTTCATTCCAGGTTTTGTGCTCTTTCTATGACACCATCCTTAGTGATACTAATATTAATAACAGTAACAACAATTGATATCTATTGATTTGTTTACTCTGTTATCTCCTCTTAGCAACCGTATGAGGTAGGCAGTCAATGCGCCATCTCCATTTTACAGACACTGAAGCACAGAGGGGTTAAGTAACTTGCCCAAAGTCACACAGCTACTTAGTAAGCAGCAGAGTTGAGATCTGATCCCAAGCAATCTGATTGCAGAGCCTACACTCTTATCTCCATTTACTACTCCAATAGTTCTCATATTATTCTGACTGTGTATACAACGACTCACTAGGCATGGGTCGACTTTTAAGAGTCCCGAGAGACATAAGAGAAACTACGATTTACCCGACATTCACCTCGCCTCAGTCATGGTTCTAAATGCTTTTACATGCATTAGCTCAGTAATCTTAAAACCAAAACCAAAACCAAACCCCAAAAAAAACCACGAGGAGGTATAGTATCCTCATTGATCAGATGGGGAAAACGAAGCCCAGAAATGTTCCGTAACTCGCTTGAGATCCTACAGCTAGTGGCAAATGCGGGGTTCAGAGCCAGCCCACCTGGCAGGTGAGCAGCATTCTTCACCCCCAACCACACTCCACTGCCAGTCGCCTCGGTTATTCGTTGCCGCCTCACAGCACCTGACAGACAGGAGTCATTTCCCATCCACTCATTTGCTTTTCTCTGCTTAGATGAGGAAACGGACGTTCAGCAAGTTGAAGCAACTTGCTAAGGTCCATCCAGTGACTTGGTGGCAGGCTAGCCAGCGATCCAAAGCCCGTGGTATACTGTTGTCACTTCCCCAGGCTTAGCGGTGCGGGCCAAGGCTCGCCCTCTGCGACAGATCCTTCACTCACGAGTCCGGGACACGCGGGTCTCACCTGAGGCTCCCAGTCCGAGCGGAGCCGGACGCCGCCCCCTGGCGGCAGGTGGGCGCAAGCGCAGCGCATGCTAATAAGCCCGCGGCGCGGCTCGCTGATTGGCTGGCGCGGATTCCAGCTGCTCTCCGGGGGCGTGTGCCGGGCGGGAGTAAAGGGGGCGCCGACAGCAGCAGCCGCCCCGCCCCGCGCAGCCGGTTCCCCCCGGACGCCAGGGCGTGTGCGGGCTCGCTGGCTCTTGCACTTGGGGGCTTTTCCTTTCCTCTCCCGTCTGTGTTCTGGTTCTGAATTCATCCAGGGTCCAGGATGACAATCCGACACCAGGGCCAGCAGTACAGGCCGAGGATGGCATTTCTCCAGAAGGTGAGCGTGGTCCCCTCCCCGGGACCCTGGGAGGTGCGCTGGGACCCAACTCTGGGAAGTGTCCGAGGAGATGTTGGGAGGCTCGGAGCGTGTGGGCAGCAGTGGAGGAGTGGAGGGCATCCCCTGTGGTCCGTTAGTGCTATTTATGCTATTAAACGACTGGTATGGGTTGTGATAACAATATCTGTTCAAGTTTCCAGGCTGCCTCTTGGTCCTGAAGAATCGGCATTGCTTGGGCAGAATGTTGGAGGATGAAGAGCCTGTTACCAGGAGCAGAGGTGCGGGGACTGCAGTTCAGCTGGGCCCACTCCAGCTCTGAGCCATGAAAGGTAACTGGAGGGCCAGATATTAACTTCATAGCTCCCATATGTTGCCATTTCTGGATCTGAAGTGCGATATTTGAAAGTTGAAACTTATCTCACACACATAGGCCACAGCATACATGCAGCTCAAAAGGCTTCTCATCTTCCATCGCCTGGGGCCATGGTTGAGTTTGAGTCTAAATGTCAGGTTTCTCTGTCCATGACTTCATTCTGCATCATTTGCCCTCAGGCAGCAGGTCAGTCAACCAATGGGTACTAAGAGGCTAGTGTGCGCAGAGCACTGCCCTAGGTACTGGGGTACAGTGATGAACAAAGAAGGCATGGCCCTGCCCTCAAAGGCCCCTGAGGCTCAGTGACCCACCCGAGGGCTGCCCAGCTGTGGGGGATGTGGGCTGACTGAGGACCGGACCCATCACAAGGGACCTTAGGGCACCCCTCATCAGATACACTGACTTTCTGGAGGAGCCAAGCTCACTCAGCCGGCCACTGGCAGAGCTGGAGGGAGATGGTATCAGATGCTGTTAGCATCCTGCCCAGGTCCAGATACTTCCACTGCAAGCACCCAAGCCTCTCTGCTCAGGGGCTTTTCGCTGCCCATAGGAACGTGACTGGCACGTGTGTGGCCAGAGTGCCAGGAAGTGGATGCTGCCCCTCCCTGCCCATCAGCCTGAAGCTGACAGCAATAGGGAGTCGCTCAGTACAGAGCTTCCTCCTCTCTCAGTGGGACTGTTCTGAGGGTGTTCCACTCTGTTTCTCTCAGAGGCCCCCAAGAGGATAGAACTCCAGTGGCCCACAGGGGTAACCTGCTCGTGAGTGCACCCTCTTTTGCCCTCCTTTCTTTCCCTGGCTCTCCCCAACCCCATACTACTGCTTCCCAGGATCAATCTTGCCACCAGTACTATGAGGTAAGTTCAGTTATTACCCCCATTTTACAGGAAAGGAAACTGAGGCTAGTAAGGGCCAACCCTAGAGGAACTGTCGGTGTGATACAGTGAAGCTGGTCTCTATTGTGGTAGAAACATAAAGTACAGTGTGCAGTGGGAAGGAGCTTCCAATTCTACCATTCTACCTGGGGAGTAGGGGGAGGCACCCCGGAGGAGAGAGCTTTGAAGCTGAGACTGAAGTGTGCCGGGGCTTCCGCTGGGCTGGGAAAAGGCAGAAGGAAGACCCGGCCATGGGAGCGGCACGTGCCAGAGCAGAGGTGTGTGCGAGTCTGGTGTGTTGGAGGCAAGCCACTCGCTGTTGCTGAGCTTCCTACACAGGAGGAGTGTGAGCCTGGACGGGCAGGCAAGGATGGGTCATAAAGATCCCCTATGCCTTACAAAGGTCATCTGATTTTTCCCCAAAGAAGCCACTGAGAAATTTGGAGCAGGTGAGTGATGTGGTCAGATTCAAGTTCAAAAGACCACTCTGATGTGAGCAGGAGGAATGGATGGGTGTCTTCTTTTCCCTGAGCTAAGAGAGTTCACTCGGGGTCCTCCTGTGTCCTTTACAACTCCAGCTGCCTAGGAAATGACAGGCTTGTCACAGGGCCTGGGAGAGGTGCTGGTCAGAAGGGCCCTTCTTTTCCTGTGACTCCTATGCCTCTATCTCAGGCCCAGTGCAACCCTGGGTAGACAGGCCCGCCAGCCACACTGCCACCATCTCTGATTTCTGTTGCAAGGCCTGGTGACTGGCACCCCACCAGGAGGGGTCCTGGGCTTGTTTAAGATGTGGTGGACAGAGGTGGAGGGTCCATAGTCCAGAAGCTTTGCCTCGGAGAAGTTAGCTGATGACACACAGTGGACCAAAGAGAATGGCTAGACAGCCTGCTGTGGCCTCTGGCTCTGTTCCAGTTCTGGCTTGTTATCTCCTATGTCCTGGCAGCTTTGACCGTCTAGGGGTGAGGTGGGATAGAAGTTCCTCCAGCCCTCTAAAATGCTTTCCTCTTCGGGCCGGCCCCGTGGCTTAGTGGTTAGGTGCGCGTGCTCTGCTGCTGGCGGCCCAGGTTCGGATCCCGGGCGCACACCAAAGCACTGCTTCTCCAGCCATGCTGAGGCCGCATCCCACATACAGCAACTAGAAGGATGTGCAGCTATGACATACAACTATCTACTGGGGCTTTGGGGGGGAAAAATAAATAAAAAAATAAATAAATAAAATTAAAATGCTTTCCTCTTCCGTTTGAGGAAACAGTTGGGCCTGAGTGAGGACTACAAGGAATAGGGATCTTCAGGAGGCTTGGGCGCATTTAGAATTTCTTCTATCATTTTTATACATTCTTCCATGTAACAAACATTTATTGAGCACCTACTGTGTGTCAGACATTGTTAAACACTGGGATAACAAATATATTCAAGACATGGCCCCTGTCCTCAAGTGGCTTCTAGTCTAGTAGTGGGAGACAGCTACATACCCCAACCCACTGGCACGTCACAGGTGCCATGACAGACACCTGAGGGTAGAGGAAGTGCCTAAGTGGGGGCATTCACTTTATCCTGGGTGGAATATGATGAAAAAATGCTGGTAGTTTCGGTGGTGGTTTAGCTGGGTCTTGAAGGATGTGAGGGTGTTCTTGAGGCACATGGGGTGCTGGAAGAGGGCCTAGACACAGGAGGAGGGACGTGCATTTACCAGTGGATCTCTTGTGTGTCAGTTGTTGACTGAAGCCGGGTGGTGATGGCCAATGGGCAATTCTGTTTCTGGAGGGATGTTCTGGAAGATTTGAGAAGGGTTCTCAATGGTTATTGAGAATGGAACAAAAACGAGGACTTTTTTGAGGCTGGACACAGCCAACAGGGCATATGGGACTTGGGCATTTGGACTGTGACTGGTAGTTGGGACATGAGGTCCTCCTGGGAAAGAGAGTGCAGTGGTTTTAGATGCTGTCACATCTTTGCATAGCAAAGCATGCGATTGGTATTGTCCCCAGGGAGCCCCCTCTGGTTTGCAGGAGCGCTCAGCTCCCTGAGATCTTATGGAGAGTGACAGTCACTGATTGTGAGAAGAAACCGTGAGCCTGGGTGGACCGGATGTGGAGCCATCGCTTTCTGATACTTTCAGTAACTGTCTGGATTCTTTGAAATGCTTGATGTCACACCTCAGTCAGCTGGAATCTGAGAGGGGAAACACGAGGCCTGCTGTGGGGGCCAACGATGACCTCTTCCTTGCAGCTTTTGTTTGTGGCCTCAGGAAATAGTCATGAAGAAGTTGGGATTCCGAGAGAGCCAGGAAGCTGTGGCTGTGGTCTGGTCAACAGTGTGTGTGTGTGTGTGTCGGGGGGGTGACAGTGCGGAAGGGCCAGGGGGTCTTCACTGGGTCTGATGAAAGGAGATACCTCAGGAGGGATGCACACAGAACACAAAGATGAGAGGGGCCCAGAGAAAGGCCACAGCAGCCCCCTTTCTGGAGAGCTCTAACATCATGGTAGATTTTCTGTTGTAGGTGGACGGGGTTTCCGTGTAAGACAAGGAGATGGCCAAGATCACCTCTTCGAGACCCTACGAGTCAGTCATATTTTTTGCACTTTAGATTTATTATGTTTTTTTAGCGAACCACTTCAGTGAATTTACATGGGAATAAGTCTGAGGAAAATTGTTCTGTACCGTGATAGGAAGACTCCTGTCTTAGTCTGTTCAGGCTGCTATAACAAAATACCACAGGCTGGGTGGCTTATAAACAACAGATGTTTATTTCTCACAGTGCTGGAGACTGGAAGTCCGAGATCCAGGGTGGTCACGTTCTGGTGAGGGCTCTCCTCCCAGTCACAGACTTCTTGTTGAGTCCTCACATGGTAGAGGGGGCCAGGGAGCTCTTTGGGGTCTCCTTTATAAGGGCACTAATCCCATTCACAGGCCTCTGCCCTCATGACCTAAGCATCTCCCAAAGGCCCCACCCCCAGATACCATCACATTGGAGGTTAGGTGTGAACATATGAATTTCAGGGACACGAACATTCAGACATAACCACCCCCTATAAACATACACAGCGCACATGTCCCCTCTTCCTGGCAACACATTCCTTTGTACAAAGTGGAATCCCCCCTGCTGGAAAGAAATCTGCCTCTGTTGTATTTTTAAAAATAGTTCTTCTTGATCTCCTTTGAAGGTTAGTTTAGTTTCAAATTCTTCATAGGTTGATATGTTTTAACACAAAGGGAAAGGAATGAACGTACTGATGTTTTTATCAGAGAAGTTTGAATTTCTAACTGGCAGAGCAGCTCAGACCCCTCCCTCCACTGTTTAGCTCCCTTGACTCCCCACTGAGAAGATGGTCGTTTCACCCAGTGAAGCACTGCATTTCAGTGAACGTTATTTATAACCGGAAAAGTTACGAGTGAAAAGAGGAGGAAGTTTTAAACCCTGTCATCAGAAACTAGCATAACAGGGTGTGTGTGTGTGTGTGTGTGTTGGGGAAGAAGGGACAGCTGGCTGCTGCTGGAAGGAGTGACTCCCGCAGCCCGTGGCTCCCTGGTCCCCTGGCCGGGTCCAGGAGAAGGGGGCCGCCTCCCGGCCCCCCACACCCTGCTGGGGTCGTCTCTGCCCCCTCGCTGCTGCGGCCTCTCGGCTGCCCCAGGGGCCCGAGACGCTGCCGGGCCCTGACGTTTCAGAAGGCCAAGGCCTGCAGCTCCGAGTGGAGAGTTTCTGTTCCAGAACTATTCTGTGAGCCAAGAGAGTGTCGGTGCGGGTGAAGCTCGCGGTCAGTGTGCACGAGGAGCCCCGGCCGGTCTCCCCGTGGGCTGAGCGGCTGGCGCTGGGCCCGGAGCGGCCTCGACCGCGCACCTGAGCCCGGCTGTTCCCGAGACCGTGGCTCAGCTGCAAAGGCTGGGTTAGCAGCAGAGGTTGAAAGAGGAATCCCCGCCCTCAGCGCTGACTTAGGACATCGTCCCTCACCCCTTCTCTCCTTGGGAGAGCGGGAGCCTTCCAGCTTCAGGAGCAGGCTGGCTGAGTGGGAGGTGGCAGGTAGAATTTTCCAAATCAGGGCTCCCCTGCATGACCCTTCACCTCCAATGCAGCCAGGTCAGTGTACACCTCCTTCCTCTCTACCTGCCTACATCATGGGCTCCCTTCAAAGTCCACTTCCTCCAGGAAGCGTTTCTTGACCATCCTGATGATCTCTGCTCCCTTTGAGCTCCTGTGCAGTTCAGATCTGTACGACCCATATGGGGCATGCTTTATCCTGGGCTGTGTGTTAATCTCTGTCTGTCTACATACTTGGCCTCTCCGGCTCCCAGAGGACAAAGATTATGTTGTTTATTTGTAGCAATCATAGAATTGGATCCATAAGAAGCATTCCACTAAATCTCTCTCTTTGGATGAGGTTATCTAGCTGAGTTTTTGTTATGTAGCTTTATTGACTGGCCCCTAAAGGGCATATTGTGACAATAACTTCCATCACTCCCACCTCCATCCCAGCTGTCACCGTTCCTATATTGCCCTAGAGATTATAAACTGTTTCACATTCAATGTTTTCATTTGATTCTTACAACTACCCTTTTAAATAGATGGGGAAAGTATTACATTTTTTTCCCTGGTGGATGGAAATACTGAGGTTCAGAGAGGGTATATGACTGGCTCAGGGTCACACAGCTGACACAGAAAGCTTCCCTGATGCTGGGAAAACCAGTGGTCCCATGCAGACCACAGGTACATTCATGCATGTAAAAGGGCTTTGTGAACGAGGGCTCATACAGTGTCGCATAGAATTATGATAAATTGCAGAAAAATAGCTCCTGTAAGATGGAAACAGTTAAATGAAGAGGCAGCAATCTGTTTGGATGGTTCTGGGTTTGATTGGCAAGAGTCAGGGTGTTGGTTGCATTTAGGGCCCTCCAGGTGGATATGGAGCAGGCAGGAGGCAGTGGCTATGAGGAGGGCGGGAAGGGCTGAGGTCACAGGCCAGGAGAGACCTTTGTTCTTACTGTAGTTGTCTGCACGTACCCTGGTGTTTCTTGCCCCTGTCCCTCAGCTGTGCCCTCATCCTGGGCTACCCTTCCTCACTCACCAGAGCTTGAGGTTGTATTTCCAGTTGTTTCCCAGACATTTCTGAGTGTATGTTCTAGCAGCAGGGCACAAACAGAAGTCTTTCTCTTCCCAAACAGGCTGCTGCTTTTGTGTTTCCTATTTTGGATACTGATACCACTCTTTGCTCGGCAGGGAGGCCGGAAACCTTGGAATTATGATCTCTTTCCCTCACCGAATCGTATCCAGTCATCGAGCACAAGAGTCCACATCTGCGGTGCTCCTAGTCTCCATTCTCTCCTGTTCTCACTGCTTCTGCCTGCACGGTCACTGTCACCAGCTCTCTGGGCTCCTACTCTGCATGCCTTCCCTTTCGCTACCATCTATAATCTCATATAACAAGGCAAACTATCATGCTTGTCTCTGACAGCTGCCTATTGTTATGGGCTGAATTGTGTCCCCCCCAAATTGATGAGTTGAAGCCCTAACTCCCAGTACCTCTGAATGTGACTGTATTTGGAGATTGTCTTAGTCTGTTCGAGCTACCATAACGAAATACCACAGATTGGGTGCCTTAAACAACAGAAACTTATTTTCTCACAGTTCTGGAAGCTGGGAAGTCCAAGATCAGGTGCCAGCAAGGTAGGTTTCATTCTGAGGCCTCTCTCCTTGGCTTGTAGGCAGCTGCCATCTCGCTGTGTCCTCACATGACCCCTTTGTGTATACACAGACAGAGAGGGGTCTCTGTGTCTCTTCTTATAAGCCCCAATCCTATCAGATCAAGGCCCCATCCTTAGGACCTCATTTAACCTTACTTACTTCCTTAGAGGCCCCATCTCCAAATGTAGTCACAACGGGGATTGGGGCTTCAACATATGAATTTTGGGGGGATGCAAACTTTCGCCATAACAGATAGAGCCTTTAAAGAGGTGATTAAGGTAAAATGAGGCTGTTAGGGTGGGCTCTAATCCACTTTTACTTGTGTCCTTATAAGAACAGGAGATTAAGACACAGAGAGAGATACCAGGGGCATGTGCACAGAGGGACGACCATCTGCAAGCCAAGGAGAGAGGCCTCAGAAGAAACCAGCCCTGCTGGCACCTTAATCTTGAACTTTCCAGTCTCCAGAACTGTGAGAAAATAAATTTCTGTTGTTTAAGCCACTCAATTTGTGGTATTTTGTTATGGCCACCCGAACTGACTAAGACATCTGTGAAATGACATTCAAGGCCTGTTGGGTTCTAGATCTATTTGCTCTTCCCCAGGCATATAATGCATTTTTATCCATTTATGCCTTTGCACGTTAGCTCCTCAGTCTGGAATGTCCCTTTTCTCTGTGGCAGAGGCAATAAATTCTCACCAAATATTCCATGTGCTCTCCTAGAACCAACAGGTCAGGAGCATAAGTGATGGGTGTGGCTTCCAGGCTGAAGGCACTGGAAGACAGGTGCGAATTCTCCACATTTTTGTCCCTTCCCCTGCATAGTGACGGTGAAAGCATGTGATGGAATGAGGGATCAGGGGTGGTAGCAGCCTGGGTGGCTGAGTCATGACACTGAGGGAGTGCCCTGGACATTGCTCCACTTGAATTAGCATTTGCATAAGAGAAATAAATCTTTGTTGTGTTAAACTTTTGTTATGGTGGCATAACCAAGTCTGTCCTGACTAATATACTCTCATTTTCTGCCGGTTAAAATCTTCATCTTTTCAGTCCCAGTTTAAATGCTACCTCTTTCTCTAAAAGCCTTCCAGAACCAACCCATCCCCAGGCAGAATTAATCTCTTTCCTTTCTGCTTTCACAGCATGTAACTTATGTGTATTTGACACTAATTGCTTAGTATTATGGTTATTTATGTAGATGTGAGTTGGTGACACAGAATGATGAAGAGTATGAATTCTGGAGCCAGACTGATTGGGTTCACATCTCAGCCCTGCCATTTCTCAGCAGCGGGACCTTTGATGAGTTACTTAATCTTCCAGGACCTTGGTTCATATTTGGCCCTCTGGTACCTACCAGAGTACCTGGTACAATAATTAATTGTTCAATAGTACTTGCTTGCCAGCCTCCTTCTGTTTTGTCTTGCAGATTCAAGCATCAGTAAAAGACATGCTGACCAGAGATGGGGATCAAAATGCAAAGCCGGAGGATCCTGTGATTTGAGAATCGGGCGCCCTTGCAACATAACACGTGGTACAGCCTATGGCTCAGGCCAGGCCTGGAACAGACTACGGTCTTCCACAAATTAATTCAAACTAGAAGGACAGAACTCAGAGAGAGGAAGGAAAGAGGAATCCATTGTCACTTCTTGAAACTACTTTCCCTGAGGTCATCATTTTCATATATCTATCAGGATAGTTTTATGATTTTACTTTTTTTCTACTAATGTGATGACTTACTTTGATTGATTTTAGAATACTGAATCACGCTGGCATTCCTAGCATAAACCCTAGTTGGATGCTTGATTTTATTTGCTAATATTTTATTTAGGATTTTGCATTTATATTCACGAGTGAGGTTTTTTTCTTTCCTCCTGACACCAAGCAAGTCTCCATTCTCTGACACCAACTGGGTGTCCAACAAGTCAATTTTGACACTAACTTCCTGGACTCATCTGTTTTATGTTCCTTCTTTCTTGCATTCTTTTGGATTAATACAATATTCTCTCTTACTCTACTCTCCACCCTAAACTTGTACGTTAATATTCTGTTGTTACACATTATTTTCTTTTAGATGTTATCCTAGAGATTAGACAACATGTAATCTTGTCTTATTTCTGTCTAATAAAATGAATACTTTTATTAGTTTCCCACTACTGCTAGAAACTTAGAAAACTTTAGCTTCCTGAAAGTTCAACCTCTTCCTCATTTTGTGGTGTTGTCATACATTTTTAATTCTGCACATATATTTAAACTCCATAAGACATGATAATTGTTGGGTTGACATTTAATATTCATTAATAATTACCCATATTTTTGTCCTTTCTGATATTTTCCATTCTTTCTTGCATTTCCATGTTTCTGACTAGGATCGTTCATTTTCATTCTGCAGACCTGTTGAGAATGAATTCTCTCTGGCCTGCTGTGACTGGGAAATTATTTTAAAAATCTTTGCTGGTTGTTTTATGAAATTAATTATCAGAAAAATTACATTTGGCCAAAATATTTGACCCTTTTCTTATCCCCTTCCCTATTCACATCATTCTCAATCATAAAATTAGGGAACAGTGTAAAGCCTCTTATGGGGTAAGGATAAAGGGCCTGGAAAACATCCATTGAGAATCCTGAATGAAGGCGAGGGAGATCAAAGGAAAATGCATTAGGATTAATATGTTGTATGTATGTATATATTTTTATTGAAATATAATATTCACTCAGAAAAGAAAATATGTACAGATTTTTCTGTACATGTTTGCACAAACATGCTTTTCATAAACAGAATGTGGCACATGTATTTTAAATCATTAAATTCCGTTTAAAGAAGCAGAATTTTGCATAGCACGAACACATTACTTAGTGTTCAAGCCGATGGCTTCCTGAAGAAATGTGTGTGAACTTGCACTATGTGGCTGTCTTCATCAGACCTCCCTGACTGTCCTGTCACAGTCTCCCTCCCCTCCCCTCCTCTCCTCTCCCTCCACTTCCTTCTTGTCAAGGTGCCTTCCACAATTCAATTCACCTCTGGTTCAGGTAAACTGAGCCAGGGTCTCCCAGTCAGCGTTTGGCTTCCTTTGCTCCTAGGGAGGAAAGTCTCCATCTGACCCCCAGTAGCATCTCTTTCTGCATGCTCTTCCCAGAGTCAATTTGGAGCCTTCTCGGGGCTGCTCTGAGAAGTTGCCTAGTCATGGCAGCAAGGCCTCCCTTTGAAGGCACTGTTGTCCCTTGTGCTTCTGCCTCCTGTGGAGAAGGGCTAGAAGGAAAGGCTGGTGACACTGATGACTAATTTGGCAACAAGAGCTCTAAGCTCTTTGGGAGGGAAGACTGAATATTAAAATTTCAGCATTCATTAAGCACCTACTGTTGTTAGGTTCTCTGCCAGAGACTTATGTATGGTGTCACATTAATTGTCACAACAATTCTGTGAAGAAAATGCTATTACTATCCGATTTTACAAATAAGGAAATGGAGGCTCAGAGGAGTTAAGTAATTTGCCTAAGGTCATACACCCAGTAAACTGCAGGGAGCGTTTGGACCAGGCCTAACTCCTGCTCTTTGCTCTATGTCTAGCTATGTCTTCCACTTGTATCTCAGCTGCTGACACTCTGACTCAGCTATCCCTGGACATTTTCCCTGGAAGTGCAGGAGTGAAAGGGACCTCAGAGGTCATCCAGGCCAACCTTGTCATTTCACTGAGGAAGAGACTGAGACTTGGACCAGGTCAGCGGCCTGACCGTGGTCACACTCCCTGGACATTTTCCCTGGAAGTGCAGGAGTGAAAGGGACCTCAGAGGTCATCCAGGCCAACCTTGTCATTTCACTGAGGAAGAGACTGAGACTTGGACCAGGTCAGCGGCCTGACCGTGGTCACACTGCAGACAGCGGCAGGGCCTGTCCCCATCTCTCTGGACACCCTTCTTGTCTGCTCTCAGTTGTGTTCTCCTCCTGGTGGCTGTTGTTGGACGACTACTTCCCTATTGGGGACTTTGTGGATCTAATTATATTCCCAGGGCACAGGAAGCTTGTCAGTCTCTATCTCACCTTCTCACTTCCTTACTCAGAAGGGTGTCAATAATTGTTCACCTTGGGTCATTAGTGCAATGGCTGCTTCTCTGACTCTCAAGCTGGAGTGCTCAGCCCTGACCGTGACCTTCTTTTACCCCATCTTTGGCTTTCTCCACTGCCTTTCTCCTCTTTTGCAAGAGGATGGGGTGAAGATGGCAGCCTTGACCCAAGCTTGCCTTTCTCTGACACTGAACTTCAAGTGTGCCCAGCAGCTCTGGACTCCAGGTCATGCCAGGTTAGGAATGGAGGTGGGGACTGCAGTTTCTCCCTGGGATGTCACCTGTCCTCATCTTCTTTAGGGTGCTGGCGCCTCCCCCATTTTGCTGGCAGTTGCTGAGATTGCAATGCTGCTGCCATCAAGAGTGCCTGTTCCTAAGGCCTGCCTGACAGGACCCAACCAAACCAGAATTACTTGGTCTTTGCTTAATTACCCAGCAAGTTATTCTATGCAATAATACTTTTTGTGGCTTGACAAGAGCTGTAAAAGTGAAATATTGAAAGTGATACTATCCTCTTTGTACCAATGGAAAAAGGGTTCAGTCTCTATCATATTCAAATACCTTATTTTTCAAATTTTTTACAACAAGAAATACATTTTCCATTGTCATCCAGTACACATAAAATTGAAACAAAGCTTTTATGAAATAATACTTTTGATGTACTTACATGTGACACACTCCAATCCATTAACAAATGCTGGCTCCAAGTTAATTTCAGGACCCATTAATTGAAATTGCACACTAGAAATGGTTGCCTCTGGGTGGTGGAAGCTTGGGAAGGCTTTAGAGGGAAATGATGCTTGGAATGAACCTTGAAAGCTAAAGAGATAATTAACAGCTTGAAGAGAGGAGAAAGGGGGCTTTAGGCAGAGGGAGCCTTGTTAGCAAAGACAGAGAGGTGGGGAGAACTCGATGCATTTGGAGAAGTGTGTGTAGTGGGGTGGCTGGCACATGGATATGGGGGAGATATTGTGAGAGAGAAGGTTGGCGAGGTCATCAGTGACCAGATCACGGAGGACTGAGTGTGCCCTGTGGGACTAGACAGGGGTTAGCTGGATGGCTGGAGGTGGAGAGAATTCCAGGTAGAAGGAACAGCGTATGCGAAGATGATGATGGCATGTTCAGGGAACTACAAATATTTGGTATGACTGGAGTGAAGAGTATCTGTGAGGATGTGCTGGAGGCCTGATATGGCTTTCAGCTTTTTTTTTTCCCCACTAAGAAAATAGACAAGTATATTAGAGCAGTGTTTTCACAAGGAGAAAGAAATGTGAAGGCAAAACTTTGGGGAGACTGGCACGACAATGACACAAAGGTATGTGCTACGAGTGGGGTCTAGGAAACCCTCTGCCTTAGAGAGAATATTGTTCCTTACTTCTTTTTCTACCTGGATGGAGTTCTCTGTATTCATACTGGATAGTCTCTCACCTTAACTCTTCTCAAAGCAGTCTTTGCTTCTTATCTGTAATGCTTAGATAGAGCTGGGGGTCCTGAAATTCTTGTTTCCATTGGCTTGGGACACATACTTGATGACACATGAGTCTTTTCCAGAAGCAACAACTTCTTGTCCATGCGTAGGGAGACCTGTGAACAGGTAGTAATGTTGTGCTTGTAAAGGAATCAGCATAGAATTGTAGTGAAAACTCTAGAAGAAAACACAATATCTCCAAGGATACAAGAAAAAAGAAAATGAAGTCAGAATCTTCATTAACTTCCAAGGGCAGTAAGCTTTAGGGCAAGCTTTAAGGGATCAGAGAGACCAATACTTTCAGTCCGGCCTAGCAGAGACCATTTTAGCATCTCTCCTCTCATTATTGGGACTATGCACCTTGCTCGAGCTTGGTGGTCCGAGCTCCCTGCACCCCCTCCCTTCCTAACTCTCCACATGCTCAAACCTCCTGCCTTTCACCACTATCCTGCATCATGCTGCATCTCCCCAGAGCTCCTAACACAATCACAGCTCCCTCTGTACTTGCTTGATGATGTTCCACAGGAGTCTGGCATCCTTTGGCAGAATGGTGCAGTGTGAGCAGCTCCAGTATCTGCTCTTCTGTATAAATGTCTGGACTCAGCCTTTCATGACACAGCTCTTGGAGTCTGCTCAAAATCTCATGGGATGTTGGCATCACCTGTTATGAGAATTTCCTAAAGTTCTGACATAAGATCTCTTGGCTGGCGTTATTTTCTTGGCTGCATTTCTGCCCCCAATTGTCGTCCTTTCCCATCTTCTCTATACCAGGCCCCTCTTTCTCAGGTGGAGCAAGGGGATCCCAGGTTCTTGGGTCCTTGAATTATTCACTTGTCCCAGATGGGTTCTGCTGAGCTCAAACCCCACGAGTTCTTCAAATTCCTGGTGACTTCTCTTTTGGGCCACTCTTCAAATATAATAAATTATTACCAATATAGATAAGTGACAACTGTTGTTGGGGGCACGTATAAAATATACACAAAGCCAGTCACAACTGGAATTTATAATTAGAAATGGAGAAAATACCTAAAAGGTACCAAAATAATGATAGCTATAATATCCCAACAATGAACAAAATGGGTTTTGACCATCTGTCCTGTGGAGTTGAAGGGTATTATTTCATTACAAAGTTATGTGCAGCTAATCTTAACATCAAGTACAATGTCACAGAGGAAAGGAGATTATTAAATAGATTAATACAGGTCTTGGTTCTTGGATGGGTTATATGGGCCCATAGATACTTAAATTTTAGAAAGAGACCAAATATATAGAATGAAATCAGTCATCAATAGAAAGGACCCAAGAGACTGTCTGTGAACACCCCAGATCCAAACTTGGTGACCTTCAGGGAGGCACAGCTGGATAGGGGCTGTAAAGAGAAAAGGTTAAACTAAGTCAACTGCATTGTACCCTAGCTTGAGAAAGAATATGGGGAGAGCATCTCTGAAAGGGATGTTCAAAGACAAAATGACTTATCTCACCTCTCTTTTTACCCATGAAAATGAATATGTAGCCAAACTGACAGGTACATCTGTAGAGTGAAGACACCTGATGCCATTAGACTTGGTTATCATTCTCCCTGTTCTGGTTCCATGCCGTGTGTCTCCAATGTAATCTACCATAGTATAAGACTCTGGACTCCCATGTAGATCTTCCTTCAAGAAGGAACACACTGTTGGCAAATACAATTATCCAGCTGACTGACAATTGTATTTTTCACTAGAAAAGAATTAATTCACACTCTAGATTTATACATTAGTCCCTTTTGAGTTTGGTTAGCATTAGTGTGTCTTCTGAAGCCTGCTTACGTATGTGAACTAATGCAACTAGGTTTCCAGCCCTGTAGAATGGATGATCGGACACTGGAACAAGGGCGCTCCAACGTTACTGTCATCCTCAGGCAGGTCTTGCTTGAAACTAAGTTTAGTAACAAACTAGGAAGTCACTTCAAAGCTCTCCTTGACAGAAGTTTGTGCCAAGCATGTGAAACTATCTCAGTAAGAGTTTCTATTGTTACTTCAGTAACTAAGCGATCTTGAATGAAGTTCAAGATAATCCTTTTACTAAATTTTATTTCATGATGTTAGGGCAAGTTTCCAGTGAATGTCACTTAATACAAACATACAACACACTTAAATAGTTTTTAGCTACATTCTATTTATAGGAGAAAATGTTAATCATGTCTTACTCCTGTAGGTCCTTCTAGCAGTCCATGAACAAATTTCCTACGTTTGTCATTAGAAGCCCTGAATTGTAGAATATCCACTTGGAATAATTAATATTTTTTTTCCAAATATTTCAATTGTTTTATAAATAATTATATATTGATCATATTTGCTCAATATTGAGACATCATCTACTGTCCATGATGTATACAGGAGGAACAGCAAGGAGGGCTCACTTCCCTTTCCAAATATTATATGGCTTGTTAGTGCTTCATTAATTATATACCATTTTCTCTAACGTTTGTTAAAACTGAAACTATCCTTACTGAAATCCAGTCGCATGATTTTCAAAAAGTAGTTCTGAAATGTCTTGTGAGAAGTGAGAGTGCCTTTTGAGCAAGTCTGTGCCCAAAGGAATGAATGATTTCTTTATGTGAGCATTTCCCAAAATGTGTTCTGGGAAAAACCAAGTAGCCGAGATATTAATAGGGTGTTACTCAAAAGTTTCTGTGGTCAAAATGCTTGAGCAACACCAGGCTCAACAAAGTTAGGCGAGTTCCCTTAACCGCAGGGCTTCTCAGAACAATTTAATATTCTATTATTAACTGTGCTAAGAGACCATAGCCCAAATCCCACACTTATTTGTCCATCTTTTATTTTCCCCTCAGGAACACAGGATGGTAAAAGCTTCTTTGTATGAAATATTCCCCAACACAATCTTATAAAATAGTGTCAGAGAAGGTAAATCCGTTTATTATAAAAGAACATATACCACCGTACAATCACACAGAGTAGGATAGGATGGCAGACATTATCCTCATTTATACAATTGAGGGCACTCAAGTTCAAAAAGTTTAGGCAGTGAGGGCCTGTGGCAAGTGGCTGCCCTACAAGGCAAAGAACCCAGGCCGGTATTCTGCAAGTAACCTAAAATTGCGATGATCCCATTTCTCCTTGGTGAGAGACCTTGATTTTAATCCACAGGGAGGGCGTTCCGACCCTTTCCACCCAGGTATCTTCTGTCCTCTTTTCAAATTGCACTCTGCGTATTCCCCTTTACCCCATTCTTCTGCCAGGGCCATAGTTTCTCTTCGTTTGACCTAACTCCGCTCTCCCTTATCTGGCCGCAATCAAATACTACGGTACATTTTTTTGTTTCAGTTACTTGACTCTTCTTTCTTTCTTTTATTGAGGTCATATTGGCTTTTAAACGGGCAAGTCGGTCGTTCTCCCAGATACACAAAAACGGGCCCTAAATTACGTATTTTTAAATTGAGGTGTCGCCATTATTTTCTGCGAGCCAGTCGGCCTCGAGCAGTTACAAAACGGAAATAAGTCCACAGCTCTGAGTATTCAGAGGCCGATCCCGGGGCATCACTCCCGGAAAAAGGATCCCGGCCGTGGCTTCGAGGTGGCGCCTCCGTGAAGCCTCCCTCCCCGCCCCTCAACTCCGCGGCGTGCGGGTCCCGTGGAGCAGGCGCCGCCCGCGGTCCCGAGCCCGGCTTCTGGGGCCGCGCCCACCCCGCACCCTTCCCAAAAGACCCGAAATACGGACACAGCCCCCAGCCATCACGCCCAGACAGTCGCAGCTGGGGAGCGGGGCGGGGCCGGAAGTGGGCCGCCAGCGGAAGCCCGTCTCCCGGGAGCCTGCGTTTCCTCTCTAGGAGTTTGGAGGTATCCGCACCTCTATGGTCTGGACCCCGCGCTGCCCTACGCCGGGAAGGAAAGCTGGTGCCGGGGCCGACGGCGTAGAGCGCCGGTCAGTGTCTTCGGGACACTTTGCTACGCTTTTCTACTTGTGTGTACTTGGCAGCACTACTAGCGGAGAGTCGGAAATTACCCTCCTCAAGACTCTTGAAAATGGAGATACAGGAACACAATAGGACACCCCAAAACTCCTCAAGAGTTTTTTTAGCCGTTTTTAATTAGTGTTTGCACACATACATTTTTTATTAACTTTCATGCAATAACACTGCTAAAATGACCCAAAAGAGGCTTTGCATTTGAAGTACCTTTTAAACTTGAACCCCAGGCTGGGCTGGACCTGCTGCTCCTGCCACTTCGCACAGACCCAGCTCTCTTGTCGCCTAATACTGCAGGGATGATGGGTACACCTGCTCTTCCCCTCACCTTTGGGGCCCCAACTGGCTCATCTGTTGATTCAGAAGTTCATATTACCAACTTTTATGTACTCTGTTATTTGGATTTTCTGCTCTAAAAAGAGAAAGGGAAAACTATGCAAATATAAATACAGAGTCTAGTAAAATTAGAATTGTCTAGGTTTAAAAAATGTAATAGCATCCAATACAGATAAGGGTGTGGTGAAATTAGTTCATTCTAGGCTAACAGAATGTAAATACGCAATCCTGTTGAAAAACTACTTGGCATTCGATATCAAAACTCATTAAACTTGTTTAGGTTGTGACCAATGAGATATAATCTGTTGTTGGGGAAGAGGGAGAATACCCACCCCCACCTCCCTCCACCCTTTCCTTTAAGGTTCTTATGGTTGGCCAAATAATTAAAAAGGCAGATTACCAGGAGAAAATAAAACAATGTTTAATAGCATGTATACATGGGAGTGACCCAGGGAAACTGAGTAACTCCACAAATGGCAGAGGTTCTCATGCTATTTATCTCGTCATAAATAGCATGTTCAGGTAAAGTCAAAGGAGGATGTTGGGGGTGCGGGGAGTCAGCTATGGGAGACTACCAGGAAACCACAGTAAACAAGAGTATGCAGATTTAAGTCCTCGCCTTCCACACTGATAAGAATTTCTAGAGATAAGGTCATCCCCCCTTCTTTCTGGTACAGACAGAGAGATACCTTTAGAAATGGAGATTTCCCTTATAAATGTAAATGTCTCTTACAAAGGGTAACTTATAGTTTTACTTGGTTTTCAGAGCTTTGATAAGAATGGGCTTAGCAAGGACCCTCCCAGTCTATCCATACCCAGAGTTAGCTATGGTAATGGTGCGTACCCAGGAAAATTTGTCCTAAACAAATAATCCAAGAGAAAGGAAAAGCTGTATTTCTGAAGTGATTCTACAATGGACAACTGTTGATTTTGCTTGCCCAATATCCAGTTTTCTTTTTCTCATTTTATTTATTTATTATTTTTTTGTGAGGAAGACTAGCCCTGAGCTAACATCCGATGCCAATCCTCCCCTTTTTTCTTGAGAAAGATTGGCCCTGGGCTAACATCTGTGCCCAACGTCCTCTACTTTATATGGGATGCCGCCACAGCATGGCTTGACAAGTGGTGCATCAGTGCGCGCCTGGGATCTGAACCTGCGAACTCTCGGGCCGCTGCAGCGGATCGCGGGCACTTAACCGCTGTTAAGTCGGCCACCAGGCCGACCCCTTTTTTCTCATTTTAACGCGGTGATTTTTCTGTGGGAAACCAGCTAGCTCTCAATCCACTTCCAGGATGGGCACGTGACCCAGGCCTGCCCAATCAGAATATCCCAGAGGGGCATGGAGGTAAGGTAAGAAGTCAGAGCCCGGGCTGCCTGGGTCCCAATCCTGGCTCTGCTGCTTAATAGGTGCATGAACTTCAGCTTGTTTTTTATCTTCTCTGAGTCTCAATTTACTTGTTTGTTGAATGGGGATATTGATAATGGGGATATTGATAATAGATATCAACCTCATAGAGTTGGAGTGAGGACTAAATGCATGAAGCAGGTATGCTAATACCTGTCGTGTACTGCTATTATCATTTCCTATCTCTATGCCTCTGAGCAGGCTCTCACCACCCTTCCTTTATTTACTTTTCTTTTTGCCTTCCACATACTCCACTATCATCTACTTCTTTATCTCAGAATTATATTTTATATCTTTCTTTCCTACTGGAAATACCCTAAAGGCAGGACTGTGTTTATTCACCTTTATACCTGGGTGCTTAACACAGTTCCTACCCCAGAAACGGTGCCCAATAAAGGTTTGTTGAACAAAACTGAATACTCTCTAACACAAAGCAGAGAAGGTTTGAATAATTAATGAAAATGTAGTAAATCCTGGAGGATAAACAAAAGGGAAATAGAACTACATGAAGCTAGAACAATTTTCTTACCAAAAATGGCTTGATCCCTGGGGATTGCAGACTGCATTTCTTCCTGGCCCTGGACTTGCTCTCATATGGTGGGCAGATGAGTTCCAGCAACAGACTGGTACCTAAAGCCAAACTTGCTGAATTACTGCTTCCCTTTTCTGTCTTAGAACCCATCTCTTCCCTTGGGGATTGGCAGGAGAAATGACCATTGCTTTCAGAGAGATCAAATCTACACTCAGGATATCAGATTCCACACTGCAAGCCCAATATTCATGTGTAAAAATTCACACATACAGTGCAAAGTGGAGAGGGGGCTTAAGAGGACAGGCTTCGTTAGGTGCATGGAGGGGGTGGATCGGGCCAGCCAGGAGACCCTTTCCAATGGGTGATTGCCTAGCCTCTGATGAGGATACTGAGTGAGTGAGATCAGCATCTATGTCTCTGCCTTATGAGACTCCCTTGGAGCCACACCCACCTGAGACTCAAAAATTCTTAAGAGTTGGTAGAGATGGAGAGGAGCATTTGAGAGTAGCGTAGATCTCATCTGCAACATCTTGGGCCATGGCCTCTATGAACACTCCAATGACACCCAGTTCCCTGGTCCATGAGATAACCTATTTAGTTTATGGGACAGTTCTAGTCACTAGAAAGTTTTTCCACTGAGTCCTAAATGTCTTTATGTAAGGATGTCCCAATTCAGGTTTTGCTAATCCTTGGCAATCTTTGGTGCTGCAACATGAATCTAACAGATACAGAAGGACCTCCAACTCCCATCCAGTGACTCTGTGGTCAGCGATGTCACATTAGTAGTATTTACACCACAGAAATCAGCAACGCCACAAATCAGATCTACCCCCTGCCAAAACCAAAACCAAAACCCAGAAACCACTGCTTACAAGCCACTGGCTGCCCATATCCTTGGTGAAACTCATTGATTGGGAGGGGATGTAAGATATGCACCAATTATCACAACCCAAGTCGTAAGTGGAAAATGCCACATGTGTGGCACAAACTCAGTGCCGAAGGAGTGAGGGGGAGGGAGGCACGTCCTCAGAGAGTGCACTTGATTTGGGTTCTGAAGCAGGGGCAGCAGAGATAGGATTTCATTTGTCAAAAATACAGATGAGGGGATTTTCAGCAGAACAACTGGCAAGAGAAAAGACCTGAAGGTGAGAAAATCCACCACATGCTGGAGAAAAAGCAAATTTCAGGCCTAGCTAGAAAAGAGACTTCATGTTAAAGAGGAGTGAAACTATGGCTGAAAAATCAGATTGGGCCAGACTCTGAAAGAATGAACCTTATTAGGAGGAAACTGGGAGCCACTGAAGATATTTGAGAAAGAGAGAGGCATTACAATAGCAATGCCTTTGGAAAATTAATTCTCTGAGTTTGCACTTTGAAAAATTGAGATATAATTCACATACCATAAAATTCACCCTTTTAAAGTGTACAATTCAGCAGTTTTAGTATATTCACAAGGTTATGCAGCCATTGCCACTATCTAATTTGAGAGCATTTTCATTACCCCAAGAAATTTCATACTTATTAGCAGTCACTTCCCATTCCTCATTCCCCTAAAGGTTTGTACTTTTTATAAAACACCAGATTTGGTGTCTGTAAAGTGGCTTGAATTTTGAACCCAGAAGGGCTGTCTACCAAAGATAAAGAGAGAAAGGTAAAGAGCAGAACTAGCTTTTTCCAAGGTTCAAGTGATATAACCAGACATCTCTGTCTCTATGCCTCTGTATCTCTTTATCTATTGAGAGAGAGAGAAGAGAGAGAGGAGAGAAAGCAACATTAGATCCATACACAGGAACAGAGAGAAATGAGCATGGGTGAAGTCGATCTTCAAATGCAACGTTTGAATAAAGTGGAAGTTATGAATGTTAAAAAAAAATTCTTCAAGGGTTAATGTTTTTATTTTCTTTGCATCTCCTGTATCAGCCGTCTTCCTGTACCCTTCCAGACATTGCCATTCCTGGGAAACCAAGGGAAAAAGCAGAAGGGACAGTTACTTTGGAAAATCCCTTGCTTTGGAAAGCCTTCAGCAAGACATGTGCTCTCTGCTGCCCTCTGGGCTCTCCACAAAGGGCTATGATGGCTGCTGGAAGCCGGAGGAGGGGCTGGGAACCCCGGGGCTGTGGTGCCTGAGCCGCCCCACGTAGGCCGGGGAGTGTCTGGGCGTCAGTAGAGGATCCTCAGCTGGCGTGCAGTCTGTTTAAGCATCCTTCGTAGGATGGGCATGTTTGACAAAAGAACAGGACTTCACAAGACTAATACAAATGGGGTACACCAAGTAGTGCATTTTCTTGGGGTCTCTTCTCCTAAGGTGGGTGCTTCTTGCCCCTCACCCCACTCCTGTCTGATCACTGGTGGTGGGAATAGTTGGGCATGTCGACAGGAGTGCTCGGCTCTTTTGAATGTCTGTCACATGGAATCCCATTTTGGGGTGGCTGGTCGAAGTCCAGAGGGGCCTCGCTTTGTCGGGAGCAGAATCCCACTCTGCCAGCCTTCAGGCTGATTGAGCTTTTTATTCTGCTTAGAATACTGAAGTCATATATTTTTAAAATCGGAGAGGACTTTTGAATTCATCAAGTTTGATTCTTTTTTATTACTAGTGAGAAACTAGAGAACCAGAGAGATTAGGTAGCTTGATCAAAGTCACCCCTCCAACTAATCCATGGTGACAGAAAGCAGATCAGTGGTTGCCTGGGGATCACAGGGGGAGGGATCAGAAGGACACAAGGTGGCTTTTGGAGGTGATGGATATGTTCCCTATCTTGATCATGGGTGTAGTTTCACACATATATACACATATCAAAACTTATCAAATTGTACACTTTAAATACGTGCAGTTTAGTATATGTCAATTATACCTCCATAAAGCTGTTAAAAATAGTCACGCATCTGGTCAGAGGCGGAGCAGGGATAGAACACACATCTTGTGCCTTGAGGCCTTCACACTTCCCCTGAACCCCAGCGCTGTCTGAAAACCAAAGCCTATTTCAGTTGTGAAAATGCCTTTTCCCCAATGTGATTTTTTAAAACATCATAGTTCCAAATTTTCTATAATGAAAAATAGTAACACCCTTGACAAAACAGCAGCAGGTGCCATCCAGCAGTTCCACCCTGACCTGGTCCGTAGATAGAGAGAAGTGTACCCCACGGGGTTGGGAGGAGAGTGGGGCAGAGCAGGGTGTGATTTTGTTCCATTTGCCTATGTTTATCTCTGGCAATGCTTATGAAATGTATCATCTCTGGATGCATCCAGACAATTTAGGATAAAAAAGATAAGGATGGGTTTTTATAGGACTGTACTTTGTGGTGTAGCTGGTGGCCCCCACTGGGCCAAAATAATTTCTGAACAATCCCTGGATGAGGAAGAGGAAGGAAACCTTCCAGAAACGTTCTAATTCCTCTTTTTCTCCCTCTCTCCCTGGTCAAACGCAGCCAGGGCCATCAGGTGTGGCCAGCTTCCGAGATTTAAAATAGCTTCTTTGTGGGAAAGGTTAAAGAACAGGGAGAAGGGTGGGTGTACTCCACCCACACTTGGCTTTATTGCCGAACTGGCGCTGACCAATGGGTGCCCAGAGAGAGTCTGTCCAGCCGGCCCAGTGTGCTCACTGCATGGAAAATAAGGCTTCTGGTTTCCCTACCAGAATATGTTTTCACGAGCATTTGCCTCTCTGCAGGAGCTAGGAAGAAACATGCACGCATTTTCCTATTATTTTTTAGAATTGCGAATGTAACACACACTTGTAACAAATTCAAACAACACAGAATCATGTGAAAGGCAAACAGGGGATAGAGCATGAGCAATGAATGGCCCAGGGGGTCAGATGAATTCACCATGATTTCTGTCCATGTCAGGGAGTCAGGGAGACATTAGCGCAGGCGTGGGAGGTGCTGTTACCGAGTTGTCCGAAGTGCCTGGGGATACAGGATCAACTCTGAGAGCTGTCCTCTGGGTGTCCACACTACCAAAGACATTTAACTCACTGTGCAGCTTCCTCACGTTTGCCTCCCCTGAGTCTCCCACCCCGGATCCTTTGCCCTTCTCTGCCTTGCTCTGTGCTCTAGAAGACTGACCCTAACAGATGGCATCACCGGGACTCTATTGCCCTCTGGCACTTGGACGGAAAAATGGGAGGCACCAGAAGGAGAGAGAGTCGGGGTATTTATTCCCCCGGTGTCCTCTCTAACAATGGCTGTGTCCCTTCAAGACGACGGCCCTGTGTGGTAGCCCCTTCACCAGGGCTCCAGCCCTCCATCCCTTTGGGCCTGGGTAATGGCAGTGGCTTCCCACGGTTGCTATTCTCTGGTCATCTCAACATCCCTTAGTGTTCCTTAACCCTGCCCCACCTCTAAGAAGGTCTCTGCTTGGAAGTGGTCTGATGCATCCATCATGTTGCAATTAACTGTTTAAGATTCTTCTCCCCTCCCAGTCTGGGAGGAAGACACAAGAGCTGGGAGTGTGACTCTTTAAGCTCTATCTCCTCAGCACTTAGCACAGGGGACTCAACTAACTGTTGAGCTGCCCAGGGGTTTGGGACATTTTACTGGAAGGTGACTTTAGACCTGGGTTTTAAAGGGCACTGCTGTGTGGATAACCACATCATTGTGCCTGATGAGGTTTATCCTACAGGGGACAAGGTCTAGGCCCACCCAGATCTCATTGTATAGTATCCAGGGCAACATGGCCCTAACAATTTAGGTCCTGAATCACACACTTTTGTTGATGAGGAGGAGGACACTGACGACAATAGTGATGACGATGACGATGACGAAGTCCACTTACCTGAATGAGTCACGGGAGATTTCATTTTAGCACTGTGTCCCTCTGCCATAGTGCAAGATATCTGCTTTTCTGGTCAATCTTTTTACTGAGGTGTAGTTTACAGACAATGTCATGTTCCAATTTGAAGAGTACAGTTGGATGAGTTTTGAGAAACTTATTTACTGTGTAACCACCACTCCCATCAAGATATAAGGCATTTCTATCACTCCAGAAAATTCCCTTATGGCCCTTTTCATTTAATCCCTGATCCAAACTCTCCAAACTCCTCTACCATCAAAGCTAACCACTGTCCGATCCCTCCCCACCTCCCTCTCCCCAATCTCCCACCACCTCGTGTCCAACAAATTCCTTGTTGCCGCTCTCAAACCGTAGTGATCCCCGCCTCTTGTGCTTTTCTCTGTGATGTACCTGCATTTTCCCTTTTCACCGGTTAACTCCCCATCTTCCTTTAAGAATCCTGCTCTAGGAAGTCTCCCTGATCTTCTCTTCTGCTCAGGCTGGATGAGGTGCCCTGCTACAAAGTCCTGTAATGCAGGGACTGGATCTCCACCATATACAGATTGTGCGTCATAACATTTTGTTCAAATGTTCTTCTCCCCTGTAGCCCGTGAGCTCCTGGAGACAGGGACTGGGTCATATTCTGCTTTGAATTCCTGACTCTAGCACAATGCCTGGCATGCAGTATGTCTGTTGTTTAAATGCATAGGGAATGAAGTCAATTATTTTTTTCAGGACGCTAAACTTTTAACACCACGTTATGCATTGATTGCAAGAAACAAAGACTCAAGATATGTGGGAGGATTCGTGAAGATATATGTGCCCTTGGAAAGGCACGGAGCCAGGTTAGCCCCGGGGATGCTCTGTTGGCCTTGTGGCCCCTCGGCTGCTCTCAGCCTGTTTAGTTTGTTTGCTTCTCTTTTCCGATTGGCTTCCTCTGCTCGCCTTTAGTTTCTGCTTCCTCGTGAGTTCACCTTGCATTCGGCCTCAGCTTCCTCCGGTCCCAACTAGACCTCTGCCTGTCTCCAGCTGACACTGTGAAGGTAATAATCCAAGAAGCTCATGCAAGCTTTTCCCATCTATATAATGGTCACATTATGGGCCGGGGACTGGCTGCTGGGTCACATGCTCAGCATCCCTGGTCCAATGAGCTGAGGGGGTCCCACAAAACGTGCTTGCTTGGAGAGCACGGCCTGATAGAAGAAGCAGTGTGGAGGAGAGTGCCAGGCACTCTGGGGGCCCTCCTATCCTATTACCGAGCAAAGTTCCCTGTATTTTTGCCCCTCTTTGCTCCTGAATAATTTAAATTTTCTCATCCTTGATCTTAGGAAAGCCACTTATCTCCTTTCTTCTTAGGTTTTATAGAATTTAAGGAACATTGAAGCTGGAAAGAAGCTCGTAATTCATCTGTTCCAGCATATCCCAGTGTGTGTTCTTTTTTTTTTTTTTTTGTGAGGAAGATCAGCCCTGAGCTAACATCCATGCCAATCCTCCTCTTTTTGCTGAGGGAGACTGGCCCTGGGCTAACATCCGTGCCCATCTTCCTCCACTTTATATGGGACGCTGCCACAGCATGGCCTAACAGGAAGTGCGTCGGTGCGCGCCTGGGATCCGAACCCCGGCCGCCAGCAGCGGAGCGCATGCACTTAGCTGCTATGCCACCAGGCTGGCCCCCCGGTGTGTGTTCTATATAACACTAGGCCCAAAAGATGCTGCATAAAATAAGTCAGGATATTCCAGCACTTTCCTTGGAGCTTAGCTCACACCAGGAACATACTTCTCAGTGGCCTAGTTTGCTTGGCAGGATCTCTGGTCTTCTGCGTGGACGGACCCCTGTAGGGTCCAGCATCCTCTGGATGAGTGAGTGTTGTGTGAATGTGTGTGTGCACACGCACACGTGAGTATGTTTCCTGAGAAAGCATCCATAACTTTCATCAGATTCTTACAGGTATGTATGACCAAAAATATGGATGAGAACCACTCATCTAAAGTGGACATCCATTGACTATGCCTTTCTGAGTCAAAGTCTTCTTTGTTAGCTTCCAATGTAAACTTTTTATCTGCCCCAATTGATAGCCATCCAACTTGTATAAATAGGAAAAGGTGCTTTATATGGCAAAACTGGAAACGTCCTGTTGATTACTTAGGAGGGTCATCCTTTTATTTTCTAGATAGGAAAACACTAAGGACCAGAGAAGTAAAATATAATTGCCTAGACCAGGTAGCTGGCCCAGCAGGGACTACAACTTTCTCCTGTACCTCCTTCCTTTCTTTTATTAACCAACATCTCACCAATTCCACTTATGATTTATTTTCTCTATATATTTCCAAACATTTGTTGAGGGCCAAGCACTGTGTTACACATTTCCCGGTTAAATGATATAACCATTCTTCTGTTGGATATTATTATTCCACTTTTTATTGTCACTTTTCAGACAAGGAAATTGAGGCTTAGGGACTTTAAGGAACTTGCCCGAGGTTGCCCAGCTGGCTAGCGGCAGAGCCGGGATAGGAAAGCCCGTTTTTTCCACCGCGCTAATTAATGAGCGGCTTTGTCTCACTTCTGTGCATAACTCCACCCCGGGTTAAAAGGCTCGCCCTCTGCGACAGATCCTTCACTCACGAGTCCGGGACACGCGGGTCTCACCTGAGGCTCCCAGTCCGGGCGGAGCCGGACGCCGCCCCCTGGCGGCAGGTGGGCGCAAGCGCAGCGCATGCTAATAAGCCCGCGGCGCGGCTCGCTGATTGGCTGGCGCGGATTCCAGCTGCTCTCCGGGGGCGTGTGCCGGGCGGGAGTAAAGGGGGCGCCGACAGCAGCAGCCGCCCCGCCCCGCGCAGCCGGCTCCCCCCGGACGCCAGGGCGTGTGCGGGCTCGCTGGCTCTTGCACTTGGGGGCTTTTCCTTTCCTCTCCCGTCTGTGTTCTGGTTCTGAATTCATCCAGGGTCCAGGATGACAATCCGACACCAGGGCCAGCAGTACAGGCCGAGGATGGCATTTCTCCAGAAGGTGAGCGTGGTCCCCTCCCCGGGACCCTGGGAGGTGCGCAGGGACCCAACTCTGGGAAGTGTCCGAGGAGATGTTGGGAGGCTTGGAGCGTGTGGGCAGCAGTGGAGGAGTGGAGGGCATCCCCTGTGGTCCGTTAGTGCCATTTATGCTATTAAACGACCTATTTGCTGTGTGTGTGTCTTTTAAAGACTATAATGATTAGGTTTCCTTGTAACCTGTTTTTAGTGAAGAACCTGAAGCCAGAGGCGATGGTCTGCTGGAGGCTGAGAACAACCTGTTACTCTGGAGAGGAGGGTGCCAGAAGGCACTTCCGCCGAGGCTGTGTCAGATTTGAGCCAGTCTCCTGATATTGTTATAAGGCACCCAGATGTTAAATTAACATTTTTGCCATTTTTCTGATCCCAAACTGCAGTATTTTAGAGTAAATGTGTGGTGTGGTGAGTGTGTACACATAGACCATGAAAAAATGGTGTGATTTGTGGGATAAAGGGACACCCCACTTCCAGCACCCCCAGATCCCACATTCGAGTATGTGTGTTTGTGTATCTCCGGTGTCTCTGTGTTGGCAGCAGATGTCAGAACCTTTTTCCTTCTGTTGCAAAGGCTTTCTCAGACCTAGTGGCCAGGCACAGGTGTCCTGTGGACATCTGGGAGGTGGAATGCACCTTGTAGGGTGGTGTGTTTGGGGACGAAGTGGCTCATTTTGTTCTGGGCTTTTGAGATAACCAGTGTCGAAAGAGATCGACAGAGGATTAGGTCCCAGGTCACTTGTCTACCCGTCCCTTCACAGCCACTTTTCACAGTGCAGTGTCCACCTTCTTAGGCTTATCCTGTTGAGTAGAATTAGCTCAATGCTTTGTGACGAGCTGAGCCCTGCCCTGGGCCCCTGGGGCTCAGCAAATTGGCTGATTTACCCAGGACTTTCAGTGCTAAAACCTGGACACTCTCAGGCACACTGAGCAGTTGGTCACACTCGGTCCACCTACTTCCAGAAGCTTGTGCTCATATTCCAGGTGGTAGAGGTGTGGGGATCATCCGTAAAATGGAGAGGCGGGGTGTTGTCTCACTCAGAAAGAACCCTTAAAGCCTGTATTGCAGACACCACTTCCTAAGAGCAGAAGAAAGCGCCCAAGCCCAATATCTGCAAGCCGTAAGTCACCTTCCAGGATTTTCTCAGGGTGCTTTCTCTCCCAGGCAGAGCAGCTCGGGCTTGGAGGCTCAGGGAGTGATTGTCTGGAGTCCTTCTGTTTGTTTTCTGAATCTTGGACATTCTTTTCCATCATTTTTCTCTCTTTACCTTGGCCTTCTGACTAGTGTCTTGGTCTCCAGCCTCCCCCTCCCACCCCAGCCTCCCCTCCTCTACCCCAGCCTCCCCTCCTCCACCCCAGCCTCCCCTTCTCCATCCCAGCCTCCCTTCCTCCACCCCAGCCTCTCCTCCTCCACCCCAGCCTCCTCCTCCCACCCCAGCCTCCCTTTCTCCACCCCAGCCTCCTCTCCTCCACCCCAACCTTCCTTCCTGCCCAGCCTCCCCCTCCCACCCCAGCCTCCCTACCTCCATGACATCCTTTATAAGCACACTGGTTTTCTTTCCTAAACCAACGCTTGACCTGAAATCCTCCACTGGCTTCTCATGTTCACAGGATAAAGTCCAACCTTCTCTGCCTGGCCACTCAGGGTCCTGCTCTGACCCCTCTCTCTGGCTTTACCTCCCACTGGCCTTCCACACCTGTCCTCCAGGGAAGTGAAACAAAGCAGCCACAGGCACTCAGTGGGGCTGTTGCTCAACGACCTGCTCACCTTTCTAGGAACCCCACGTCCTTTCATGCTTCAGGCTCCTCTACTGGGAAAGCCCTTTCTCACCTGCCAAGCTCCCACTTTACCTCCTCCCAGCCAGCTCAGCGGCCTCTCCTCTGTGAAGGCTGGTTCTCCCCACCCCCCAGTCCTGCAGAATGACTTCCTTCTCTGCCCCACAGACTCTGCCCGCACCTCCAGGACTGCTCTTTCCCCTTGTCTTGAGGGGAGGGACCCATCTGTCTGTGTATTCCGAGGTCCTCAGTCAAGTCACAGAGCTCCTGAGAGCAGGTCTCAAGCCCATGCCAGGGGGCCTTCACAATGAGCCAGGTGAACTAGATGTCCGGCCTTCTGGAGAAGGACCCAGACCAAAGGAATGTGGACCTGGGTGCAAATGTCCTTCACCACTCAATGAATATTCAATGAATATTTATCAAGTATGCTGTGTCCCCAGTGGGAGCCTTGTGTGCATTATCTCATCTATTCCCTAAGATAGAAGTTATTATCACCATTTTACAGAGAAGGAAACTGAAGCTCAGAGAGGTGTAGTGACTTGCCCCAATCATATGGCCACAAAGCGGTGGAAGCAGGACAAATACAGGACTGACCGTCATCTGTCGCCATGTGTGATACAATGCCATGAGCTCTCCTCTGATGTAGGGTGGAGTGGAGGCTGTGGGATGTACCTGGGGGACCTGGAGCTGAGAACTGAGGGGTAAATGGGGGTTCTAGGCAGAGAGAAAGAGAAGGATGTTCCAGGTAGAGGGAACAGCATGTGCTAAGTGTGTGTGTGGTGACACACAGTGGCCTACCTCCTATGGCTCTGGCACCTGTGGGCTCTTGTTCTAGTGCTGGCCCATCCCCCTCTCTGATTTCCAGATCACTATCCCAGCCACTGCCAGTTGCTGCTGCCCTTGGGATTCCCTACAGGATTGACTTTCTTGGTGCCTCGTGGAGAAGCCTTCTGTTAGACTGATTTGCTGTCTTGTGTGGGTTCTGGCATCTCTTTTTGCTTGGAAGAGGAGTGCAGAGACAGGACTATTAGGAGACCTGGGCAGAGTATGGTGTCTTTTGCTGGTATCATTCTTTCACTCAACACGAATACTTCATCGTGTGCTTATGTGCTCAGCTCTGTGCTGGTGCTGGTGACACTGTAGGCCCCTTCCTCCCGGGGCTTAGAATCTAATAGAGAAAGACATGTATAAATAAGGAGAAAGTGTTCCATAGGTCGTGGCAGACATCGTTAGAGCAGATATATGTAACACAAAGCAGGGAGCGGTCCATTCTACCTGGGCTGGGGGAATCAGGACAGGTTTCACACGCGGGGTTGTCACTGAGGTGAGGTACGAAAAAGTAGTAGTTTTTTTTGCCAGGAGGATGGGAAGTGACATTTTAGGCAAATATAAAACACAGAGGTGTGAAAGAGCATGCTGGTGTGGGCGAGTCCTCAGAGGGCTAGCTGGCCCAGAGTGGGCAGGAGGTTGGTGGACGGAAAGGCTGATGGTTAAGAATGTCCCGGAACTGGGGGCCTTGCATGTGGCGCCGAGGAGTTTGATGCCTTCTGTGTTCAGTGAGAAGCCGTTTGATGTTTTAAAATCAGAGATGAATAAAATGAGCTGGTTTAAATGCTAGAAAGATGATTCAGATTAGAGGGTATGAACGCTTCTCTACCCTGGCTGCACTTTAAAAATATTGGTATCAAGTGCCCATCTTTTTTTTTTTTTTTTTTTGTGAGGAAGATCAGCCTTGAACTCACATCCATGCTAATCCTCCTCTTTTTGCTGAGGAAGACTGGCTCTGAGCTAACATCTATTGCCAATCCTCCTCCTTTTTTTTTCCCCCCAAAGCCCCAGTAGATAGCTGTATGTCGTAGTTGCACATCCTTCTAGTTGCTGTATGTGGGACGCGGCCTCAGCATGGCCGGAGAAACAGTGCGTCGGTGCGCGCCCAGATCCGAACCCCGGCCGCCCGTAACGGAGCGCGCGCACTTAACCGTTAAGCCACGGGGCCAGCCCTCAAGTCCCCATCTTTAAGAGTTTCTGACTGACTTACGAGGTAAAGTCATTAAGTGGGGTGGAGCCCAAGCATTGGCATTTTTAAAAAGCTTCCAGGTGGTTTGAATGTACAGCGAGATGAAAGCCCCTGGGGTATTGGGCAATGTCTGGAGACGTTTTGGGTAGTCACAGCTGGGGAGGGGGTGCTGCTGGCATCGAGTGGGTAGGGGCAAGGATGCTGCTAGATGTCCTACAGTGCAAGGACAGCCAGCCACACCCAAGAATGATGGGTCCCAATGTCAGTAGAGCTGTGGTTGAGACCCCTGGGCTGGAGGACACCCTGGAGGCTGGAGACGTGCCAGTCGAGAGGTGGATGCCAGGGAGGCAGAACGTGACGGTCCAGAAAGGAGGTGAGGTGTTCCCATGAGGCAGGATTTATTGGGTGCATAAGAGATACCTCAGAAACAAAAGCAGAGTCAACAGAAGTTGGCCGCTATTGGCCCGGTCGTCTAGAATGCTCCCTGGGCTTTTGACCGGGGTGGGAAGAGCAGATTTGGGGGAAAGCCTACTAAGGACAGATTAGGGTATGGTGCTCGTGAGGGTCTGCGGGGCGCTGGGTGAGATGGCCGGGAGGTCAGTGGCCGCTGTGTGGCCAGGCTTATTAGGAGGAGCACCTTCTCCTCTGTTGGCAAAATAACCCCATGATTCTGGGTCACTTTCCCCATCTTTGTACAGAAAAGTACTAATTATTATCATCCCCCTGGGAGCCTTCTCCGGCTCACAGGAAAATTCCAGCCCTGGAGATCTTACACAGTGAGTGACAGCTCCTAATGCAGGAGCGGCGTGGGTGTGGAGGGGGTGGGCCTCAAAGCCATGCCTCTGCTCCTTCGTGATGTCGGAGTTCCCCGACACGCCTGCAGTCATGCCACGGCTCGTTGGCATCTGAGAGAGGAAATGTGGGGCTCACACCCATCATCCCCACCCCCAACACAGGGTCCCACGGGGTCCAGTGGCGCCTGGTTACCCGGCATTTGTTTGTTGCCTGGGAATGAGATGTGGTCCTTGGGAGGCGCGGGGAAGCAGAGTCTGGGTAGGAGTGGGCCCTGACATTTGGGGTGGGGATGGCCGTCCTCTCCCTCATCTCTGGAGGGACGCCCATGGGGCACCAGGAGGAGGGTGTGAGGATTGGTAGCAGTTTGGAGCAGAAAGGCAGGGGCTTCTCGCTTTCTGGAGAACTTGGGAAACAGGTCGAATCTCTCCTCTCTGCCATGGGCAAAGGGGTTTTCTGATTGAGGTGAAAGACAGAACCCAGAGGCTGTCTGAGTTTGCTGGGGCTGCCATGACAAAGTACCACACGCTGGTGGCTTAAACAACAGGAGTTTATTACCTCACAACTCTGGAGGCTACAAGTCCAAGAGAAGACAAGGTGTCAGCAAGAGGCCTCTTCTGAGGCCTCTCTCCTTGGCTTCAGTGGCCATCTTCTCCTGTGTCTTCATATGGTCTTCCCTCTGTACGTGTCTGTGTCCTAGTCTCTTCTTATGGGGACACCTGTCCTACTGTATTAGGGCCTACCCTAATGACCTCATTTTAACTTAATTACCACTTTAAAGACCCCGTCTTCAAATACAGTCACATTCTGTGGTGTTGGGGGTTAGAACTTCAACATATGAATTTGTGGAGAGGTGGGGAGAGACACAATTCAGCCCATAACAGTCTCTCCAAATTTCCGTGTTGGGTGAGTGGGAAGACCCCTCAGAGGAATCTATATGAGGAAAGTTCTGAGGCAAATTGATCAGAATCCCAATGGGCCGAGCCCCCTCAAAATGTTCTCAAGGCCCTTGTGATGTTCCCTCCTCCTACCAGCCCTTCCTTTCTGTGAAGAGTGACACACCTGCTAGAAAGAAACCTGACTCCCCTCATTGTGTTTTTAAAATAACTCTCATTATTCCTCCTCTGAAGGTTATTTTCAAACTCTATATGACTAGATTTTTTTTTTTTTTGTTTAATGATTAGAGAAGGAATCAAATTCACTGACTTTCTCTCGAGAAACTCAGGTTTCTAACTTGTAAAGTGGGTGTCTCTTTCTTCTTCAATATATGGGCCCCCTGTTTCCGTGGAACGCTGCTGTTTCATCCAAAAAAAATTTTTTTTAAACGTGGGATTTCAACTGACAGCTAATGAGGGAAAGGGGAGGCCTGGCTCTCACATCAGGAAGTCGGGCACTTCTTGGAGTAGCGTATAAATCCACCGCTCACGGGCAGTTGGGAACTCCGGAAGGAGTGACTCCCGCAGCCCGTGGCTCCCTGGTCCCCTGGCCGGGTCCAGGAGAAGGGGGCCGCCTCCCGGCCCCCCACACCCTGCTGGGGTCGTCTCTGCCCCCTCGCTGCTGCGGCCTCTCGGCTGCCCCAGGGGCCCGAGACGCTGCCGGGCCCTGACGTTTCAGAAGGCCAAGGCCTGCAGCTCCGAGTGGAGAGTTTCTGTTCCAGAACTATTCTGTGAGCCAAGAGAGTGTCGGTGCGGGTGAAGCTCGCGGTCAGTGTGCACGAGGAGCCCCGGCCGGTCTCCCCGTGGGCTGAGCGGCTGGCGCTGGGCCCGGAGCGGCCTCGACCGTGGCTCAGCTGCAAAGGCTGGGTTAGCAGCAGAGGTTGAAAGAGGAATCCCCGCCCTCAGCACTGACTCAAGACATCATCCCTCACCCCTTCTCTCCTTGGAAGGGTGGGAGCCTTCCAGCTTCAGGAGCAGGCTGGCTGAGTGGGAGGTGGCAGGTGGAATTTTCCAAATCACGGCTCCCCTGCATGACCCTTTACCTCCAATGCAGCCAGGTCAATCTGTCTCTCTCTCTCTTTTAGAAATTTTATTTTCTTGTGGTAACACTTAACATGAGACTTAATAACACTTACTGTGAGAATCTCCCATCTTAAATTTTTAAATGTACAAACAATATTGTTAACTCTAGGTACAGTATCATACAGCAGGTCTCTAGAACTTATTCATCTTGCTTAACTGAAACTTTATGCCTGTTGATTAGCAACTCCCCATTTCTCCCTCCTCCCAGCCCCTGGCAACCACCATTCCACTTTGGGATTCTATGACTTTGCCTATTTTAGAACCTCACATAAGTGGACTCATGCAGTCCTTCTGTGACTGGCTTATCTCACTTAGCGTAATATCCTCCAGGTTCGTCTATGTTGTCGTATATTGCAGAATTTCCTTCTTTTTAAAAGCTGAATAATATTCCATTGTCTGTATGTGCCAGATTTTCTTTATCTATTCGTCCCTCGATGGACATTCAGGTTGTTTCCACATCTTGGCTGTTGTGAATAGGGCTGCAGTGAATATGGGAGTGGTTATATCTCTTCCAGATCCCAATTTCAATTCTTTTCAATAAATACCCAGAAGTCGGGTTGCTGGATCATGTGGTAGTTCTATTTTTAATTTTTTGAGGAACCTCCATGCTGTTTTCCATAGCAGCTGCGCCATTTTGCATTCCCACCAACAAAGTACAAGGGGTCCAATTTCAATCTCTTCACTTTCCTGCATAGAGAAGCCCAAGGCCTTCTCATGCCATCCCTCCCCTGGAGGACAGCCCCTTCCTCACTGGCTAGGAAAATCTTCCTCACCCTCTATGCACACTTTTTTTTGGTCATCTCAGCCATCCTCTTCTCCTGGCTCTTATTTCCATCAGTACTTTCCTTATTGTTTGGTGCAGAATTCAGTCTGCAATTGCTATCTAATAAATACTTGGTACGTAGAACGGAACTGAGTGCTTTATTTATTTATTTATTTATAAGAGTCTTTGAAGATTTTATTTATTTATTTATTTTCCCCCAAAGCCCCAGTAGATAGTTGTATGTCATAGCTGCACATACTTCCAGTTGCTGTATGTGGGACGCGGCCTCAGCATGGCCGGAGAAACAGTGCGTCGGTGTGCGCCCGGGATCCGAACCCCGGCCGCCAGCAGCGGAGCGCGCGCACTTAACCGCTAAGCCACGGGGCCAGCCCCGGAACTGAGTGCTTTAAATGGTTAATCTCATTTAATTTTCACAACATCCGGCTGATGATGTAGGTACTATTGTAATCGCTATTTTACAGAGAAATGAGTCTTAGTGAAATTTAGCAATTTACCCAGCTTATGTGCTGGAGCAGGGATTTGAACTGAGTGTTTTCTGCGCTCAGATCCCTAGTGTTTATCTTAGTTAACTTTTTATTTTTGTACAATTGTCTTCCCAGCTCTCCGAGGACTGGGAGTATGTCTTTTACCTTGTTGTGTCCCCCACAGTGCTGGGCACTTAGTATGTGCTCAACAAATACCTATATTTGATTGGTTAGTAGAGCTGGATTTTTATTCCCAGGCATCTAAACACAGCCCTGCATGCAGAGTTTCAAAGGTGCATTAATTGTACAAATGCTACTAATATTAATGATTCTAACAGTAACCACTAATGTATATCTCTCCTTATAAAGTCTGTATCTTTATGCTTATATAACATATATCTGTCCTTATAAACCATTTTTACACAATTACTGAATTAGATTCTAAGAGATTATGAAACTGTATCAATCAGTTGGGCACGTAATGTCACTGTTCCCATTTTATGATAGAGGAAGGGGATTCAGAGAGGTAAGTGAGATCCTACAGTTAGTAGAGAAGGGAGACCCACTGAGGCTGTGAGAACCTTGGGTTCTTTTTCTTTGGACCACAAGCAACTCCACCCTCTAAAAGGACTTCGTAAACTGTAAAGGGCTGTACAGGTGGGGAGTGTTATTTTATTAAATAGCAGGACAGTAACGATGATGTAACCAAGTTAGTCACATCGGGAGGAAACAGGTGGGTCAGTGAGCTCTCTCGGTTTGGGCGGTGGCTAGAACGTGGACAGGTTGGGTCCGAGGTGAGACCCTCATGAGGATATGGCCAGCTGTGCCTAGCCGCCCTGACCTCAGGAGAGGGCTTCCGGCTGGAGACGGACGGGAAAGGTCTGTGTTCCTGCTTGCTCGTTCATGCTCTGTGTTTCTGCTCCTACCGCCCCTTGAGCCTGGAACGCCCTCACCCACCATCCTTTTCCCTTTCTGCTGCCTAATTCCTATTTATCTTTTTAAGATTCTCTCTGAGCATCCCCCCTCCTGACTCCCTCCTGGCACTGTCGTGTTCTCGTGACACCATGGACTCGCCTTCCTCATTGTACTTCCCATATTGTCCTATAATATCCTTGCACCAGACAGTGAGCTCCTTGGGCTCAGAGACCACATCTTCTTTGGTTTCCCAGAGTCAATCATGACTGCATGGTTGTTGAATGACTGACTGACCATTTGCAAGGGAGTCTGGTGGAGTGCAGGGTTTCTCTATCAGTGAGGGGTTTCCTGGGGGAACATGAAGTTTGAAACCTCTGCCTGTGATGCTTTGTCAAAGCCAATCACCAACACTGACAAGAGAAACACTTGGGTTGTCTTTTTATGCCAACCCCTCCAGTTTGTTTTAAAATATCCTTTAGTTGATTTTATTCCCATTTAATTTTTTCATGTGGAAAAACACTGTTTATTAATAAAAATTAAAAAATACTCTAAATACAATCAGGGCTATCCTTGTGGCTGTCTTCCTGCAGTTCAGTCTTCCTTGGGCAGTTCATTGATTCTCTTTGGCTTCAACTCTCTCTTCGATATTCGTGACTTTGATTCATCTCTCTGACCCTTACCTCTTTTGAACTTGGGACATTCATTTCCAGTCAGCTGCCAGGCATTTGTGTACATCTCAGCAGCCCTTCACA
Organism: Diceros bicornis minor; assembly: GCF_020826845.1. Lineage (NCBI taxonomy): Eukaryota > Metazoa > Chordata > Mammalia > Perissodactyla > Rhinocerotidae > Diceros > Diceros bicornis. The sequence continues at coordinate 49,764,984 of NC_080757.1, read as the reverse complement.
GTCAACATTCCAAAGCAGAAGCTTTTGCTTTCAGAAAGTGTTCCTTGTGCATTTTCTATTTTGGTAACTGGCAGCTCTGATCATATAAGTTATAAACTTTGCCACCCTACCTGACCCAGTCAGTCACTTGCAAGTGCAGTTGATTCTAGTTAGCTAGAATTAGAACCAGGGGTCTGGAAACCATGCCTTCTTATCATCTTCCCTGCCGTGGCCTTCATTTATTCATTAATTCAAGCATCAGCTGATGATTGAGTACCACCTGTGTGCCAGGCACTGTTCCAGGCAGGTGAAATACGGCATCAAACAATAACAGACAAAAGACCTGCCCCTGAAGAGTTACTTTCTAGAAGCAAGGGAGACCCACAATAAACAATGTAGTGAATAGGTAAATTATTTCGTATGTTAGAAGGTGAGCACTATAGGAAAAGCGAGTAGGGGATCAGGAATGCCAGGGGTAGAGTTCAAGGTTGCAGCACTAAGTGAGATGGTCAGGGTGGGCCTCCTGAGACTATTAGAAGAGGAAGGAGGGGAGGGAGGGAGCCATGTAGATCTCTTGGGAAGAGTGGTGCAGGCACAGGGAAGGGCCAGAGCAAAGGCCCTGAGGCGGAGGCTGGGAGCGTGCTTGGCGTGGTCAGGGAGCAGCAAGGGGGCCAGTGTGGCTGGATTGGAGGGAGCCAGGTGGGCAGTGGTAGGAGAAGAGTCAGGGAGGAAGGGATCTCAACCACATGGACCAGTAGGGGAACTTTGCCTTTTACTCTGAGTGGAATGGCCCTTGCAGGGTTTTGAGCAGAGGAGTGACACATTCTAAAATAATTGAAAGACTCTGGCTGCTCCACTGAGAACAGACCGAGGGGTAGAAGTGGCAAGGGCGGAAGCCCCAGCATTTCTTGTCTGGTAGGGTGGGAAGTAGCTTTGAACAGATGCCCTGCTTCTCTCTACCGTGGCAAACCTCTTCATACTTCAGTATTCCTCTCTCTGTCGTGGGCCACATTTCCAAAATGCAGGCCAGATTATGCTGTTCTCTAGTAACAGCTGCTGGAACAAAATCCAAACTCTGGGAGTGGCGTTCGAGGCCCGTTGTGATCTGGCTACCACCTGCCCTTCCAGCTTCCCCTCCCACTGTTCTCTGTTCCTCTCACACACCGGGCCCTGTCATCCTCCCATGCCTTTGCTCGTGTTGTTCTCTCACTTTCTATGCAGCAAAATCCTTTTTTGGTTAAGTCCCATCTTCTCTTAAAAGCCTCTGCAGAGCCTCCAAGTCAGAATGAATCTCTGAGCTCGCACACCCAGGGGGGAGGGGGTTTGTGTCTGTGAAGCACACATCTAGTTCTGTTGCACTGTAGTTACTCAGTGCCTCCTAGGTTGTAAGCTCCTGGTTGTAAGCTTCCTGTGTTCATCTTTGCATCTTTGTGCCCTCAGTCTGCAGAAAGGGCCTAACTCAGCTTTGGAAATGGTTCTAATCAACCAGCTTTTTCGGTTCTTTCTTGCAGATTGAGGTGCTAGTGAAGGACATGCAGCACCCAGAGTCGGGGGTCAAAATGCAGAACCAGAAGGTCCTGGTCACCAGCGTCCCTCATGCCATGACAGGTAATGTATCTCATGATTTAGTCTTGGCCTGGAACAGACCACACGCAGGAGTTGGCAAACTATAGCCCATGGGCCAAATTCGGCCCGCAGCCTGTATTTGTAAATAAAGTTTTATTGGAACACATCCACGTCCCCGTTTATGTATTGTCTTTGGCTGTTTTTACACTACAATGTTCAGGAGAGTTCAGGAGTTGTGCAGAGACCGGATTATGGCCCACAAAACCAAAAATATTTGCTTTCTAGCCCTTTACAGAATAAGTTAGCTGGTTCCTGGACCACAGGCTCCTTCTGAGGAAGGGGTCAGAAAGGAAGGAGAAGAGCGCTCAATAGGTCACTTCCTGAAGGCATTCTTCCCAGAAGGTCATTTAAAAAACGTTTACTGTCACTTTTTTTTGTTTGCCTTGTTTGTTTTATTTTCACGAAACTAGGTAGCAGGAAAAAAATACTATTTGGGAGAAAAAAACTGACCTTTGTCTGTTCCACCCTTTCCTACCTTCTAATGTATATTCAGACCCTTCCTAACTGCCCCACGGGGATAGTGCCGATGTCTCCTTTCTCTGGACGTGGGATAGAGAGCTCGTGGAGCATCATTTGAGGATATCAGCAGAAGGGGCTGACCCCAAAATAAGAATACCTTTTGATTAATATGTTGCATATGTTTTATGATTTTGGATTTGTAGTAAAGAGTATATTTCCTTCTGGGGCATATTGTATGCAGTAGCAGACTGCTTCTCAAAGCACAAGCCTGGGACTCACTTTCCTGCTGTGCTCCTTGTGAGCCCTCCCTCTCTACCCTACCCATGACCTGACTATTCATTTTTCCTTCAAGGTGCCCTAGTCTTTGCAGAGGCAACCTGGCTAACAGTCTCCCATTTCCCTTTCTGACTGCGTGCGAGAAGGAGTGCCCTGCCAGCAGTGTGTCACTCAGGTTTCCTTGAGTGCAAGCAATGTGGCTAGTTGGAGCAAAAGAGGAATTGATTGGAATGGAACGGGGTAGCTCACAGAGGAAAAGGAATCTCTGACAAACCAGACTTGGGAAAGGCTAGGAATCAGAGTAGCCTAGAAACCCAAAGAGCAGGGATCGATGGGCAGACTTTCCAGGGTGCCTCTGTTCTCCCCCAGCGTTTCAGATGCAGCTGAGGCAATTCTTCCTGACAGCATCCCTGCCCCTGCCCCCTCTCTGCTCCTGGTTGTCATTAATTCTGGCCTGAATTCTCCACTGGATTGGAGAGCCATCCAGGGGAGATAGCTTGTCTTGCTCTTCTGGGTGACCCCAGTGCTTAGTATAGCTGTGGGTCAGGGTGGAGGTTTAATAAAAGTTTATTGAGGGGGCCGGGCTGGTGGCGCAGCGGTTAAGTGCGCGCGCTCAGCTTCGGTGGCCCGGGGTTCGCCAGTTCGGATCCCGGGCGTGGCCCGATGCGCCGCTTGTCAAGCCATGCTGTGGCAGCATCCCGTGTAAAGTAGAGGAAGATGGGCTCGGATGTTAGCCCAGGGCCAGTCTTCCTGGGCAAAAAACGAGGATTGGCATTGGATGTTAGCTCAGGGCTAATCTTCCTCACAGACAAAAAAAAAAGTTTATTGAATGTGTGACTCAGTCCTGGTCCAGCACTGTGCAGAGGCACTGGACATCGAGTCAGGCACCCTGGGATTGAATCCTTCAGGTCCCTTTTTCTAGCTGTGTCGCCCTGGTCTCAAATTTCTCATTTTAAAAGCAGAAATAGCAATCCCTGTCTAAGAGAATGGTTGCAAGAATTAAATGAGATAGTACTGTGCAAGTTGTCAGCTCTCAGTGATGCTTGATGGGTGGCGATGGTAGCAATTTTCTGCACTGTGTCAGTTGATACCCACAATAAAGTTGGGGATAGGTATGACCGTCCGCTTTTTGCACTTGGGGACATGGAGACACAAAGAGGTTCCGTAACTTGTCCCCATGTCACTAAGCTCACACATAGCTGAGCTTGGAGTTGAATCCAACTTGTGACTCCAGCATCCACGCTCTTGTCCACTGTCTGTATGTGTGAGCTGCTTTCCTTCTCTTTTTTTTTTGGTGAGGAAGATTGGCCCTGAGCTAACATCTGTTGCCAATCTTCCTCTTTTTGCTGAGGAAGATTGTTGCTGAGTTAACATCTGTGCCCATCTTCCTCTACTTTATATATGGGATGCTGCCACAGCATGGCTTAATGAGCAGTGTGTAGGTCTGTGCCCGGGATCTGAACCCGCAAACCCTGGGCTGCCGAAGTGGAGTGCACGAGCTTAACCACTATGCCACCAGGCCCACCCCTGCTTTCCTTCTTTGCACATGGGGCGCACTTGGTTCCTGGATTTGGGCGAGGCTTCCCTCCCCCCACCCCGCCACCCTGCCATGTTTTCCCTTGTTCCTCTTGCGTGGGTGACTTCCACCTGCTGTCAGAACAGAACACAGGGAGAAGCCCTATCCTGTAACATCAGCACTAATAAAAGCAAACTTGGGTAATCACATCCAACTCCTCAGATGGCAGGTGACCCAGGGCTTCTGGGCATGAAGGTGGCTGACATGGGAGCCTGCCATGCTATCAGCACAGACCACATGGTGCAGATGCTGGTGGCCCTGTAATCTCATTTGATCTATTTCAGGAAGCAGTCCAAGTGGATGAGAAAACCCTCGGCTCCTTGGTGGACAGCGCTAATCAGTCCGCCGTCTGCCTGGATCTCGCTTGGTCTGCATTCCACCGCGTAGCACTTAAAGAGAATTGGAGTGGAAAGTCTAAAACACTCAGTTCCAGGGTTTTAAGTAGGATTTTAGATAAAGAGTTTTGCTTTTGAACAGCCAGCCAAGGGCAAATAAAGCTAAGAGCAACAGAGGGGAACGCATTGACAGCAATAATGGTGGGCATGTGGGCACTGAGAGAGATAACGGCTGGACATTTGTGCTCCAGGGTGTGAATAGGAAGGGAAGAGTCACAGGTTGTCCATCCCCAGCCATGCTGTGGGCAGGTAGTTAAGCTCAGATAGCACATGTGTGGGCCATAAGGGCCCTTCCTAGAGGGTACCAGAAGAAATGCCCCTTACTACCTCCGAGGAGGGAAGTATCATTTGCAACAGTCCAGCCACAAGGACACAGGCAGTGGGGTCTCAGACCCTGACCCTCCTGCTTGACGTGTTTTCTGGGCTGGTTCTCATGCAGGCAGAGGACCCAGCTCAGCCTTTGTAAAACAGGCTAAAGTTGCTGGAAAATGTGGTCATTGGTGTTTGCGAGATGGCGTCTGAGTTGGGGTACTTGGTTCCAGGACTTCTCGTCTTTCTTCTGAGATGCTGCTGCCCTCCTCCTACAGGAGCATGTTTAGCCAGAGAGCCCAGGTTGAGGAGGAGGTGCACAGCTTCCTTGGGGTCCTGCAACAGCCCTGGACTTGTTGGTGGAACTTGGCTTGCCTTGGTCCTTAGATAAATCTGAATCCCTAGTGGGTGGGTGGGAGGGGTGCACATTTTCTCCTGATCTTTTCCCCGTCTGCCTCTCCTGCTTTTTCTCATGCCAGTCTTCACTCTGCGTTGTTCCCAGGCCAACCCCTAGGACTTGCCAGGCACAGGGCAAGAGTACAATGGAGCCCACATTCCATTGTCCATACATCAACCTACAAAGTGTTACCAAAATATGTCCCATCCTCCTGCTTTGACACACGTACCTTCACAACGACCTGGAAGGCCAGATTTGATGCAGAATTCACTGACTCCTGAGAGTTCTGTCCGGGAACATGGGGGCGCCCCTCACCTCCTGCCCACCCCCACTTCTCCTCCCATCCAGGCTCTGATTTACTCCCATGGGTCCAGGCTCCATCCAGAGCCCCACAGAGTCCGATTTTTTTCAGTGTTAAGACCTAGTCTGTTTACTTCCTGTCTGATGAATGATAGTCCACACACAAATTATTGCGGATAAGAAAATAAGTATCCAGAGAGAAGTAAAGCCTGAGGGTATGTAGTGGGGTTAAGCTGGACATCTGGCTGGAGTTAGGTCATGGATGGCCCTGAATTATGGGCTGCAGGGTTTGGACTGAACATAGTGCGGAGGGTGGAGGGGAGTCCCTGAAAGTGTTGAGCAGAAGAGGGACCAGATTACAGCTGGGCAGGGAGGAGGAAGTGTAGTGGGAGGCGTGGAGGTCAGAGGATGTGTTAGGAGGCTCTGATGATGGCCAAATACTTCTGGTTTACAGGAAATGATGTTCTACAGTGGATCGTCCAGCGACTTTGGATCTCCAATCCGGGTGAGAGCTCAGGCGGAGCTCAGTTACCAAGGACCACTGTGTGTGCACACCGTGTGAGAGTCTCTGGAGGGGAGAAGCTAAATGGAGGCTTAGCCTGTGTCTCTGAGAAATTGACATTTTAATTGGAAAGACAAGGCCTTCCTGTGTAAAACAATCAGAGTCAAAAGTGAAGGCATGATGATTGGGGGACAAAATTGTTGTTTCATACAAAATATCGAGAGCATGTAAACAACAAGGGTAATTGAGGAGGAGTCGGTCAAGAAAGACTTCTTGGAGGGGGTGATGTGTACACACACCTGGTCTTGAAAGGAGTGATGCTTGTGAATTGTGGAGGGGAGTTTGGAGGGTCTGCCTTCCTGGAAGGGGAAACTAGCAAGAGCAATGCTGTAGAAATGGAATGAACAAGAAATAGAGTGATAATGAGGGGAAATTGGGAGAAATGATTTCAGCTGAGGGTGGAAGGCAATGGAGGGATGGGAGTGCATCTGGCGTATTTGCAGATTCCAAGTTTTATCTGGGAGATAGACAATAGGAAGCCATAGGGGATTTTTGAGCATGGTAGTGTGTACGATAATCATATGTAAGCTAGGATGTTTGACAGCAATTTGAAGGGTGGATTAGAGCAGAAAGGATCTGGGGACCAGACTTCCCACTAGAAAAAAGGCTGTTGGTACAATGAGGTACCAAAAATGATCTGGTCTCTGATGGAGGGAGTGGGACATGAAGAGGGAGGGTTGGAGGGGAAGTCTTCCCAAGCCTTGGAGACCGAGCTATGGGATGAGATGTGGGTTGGATCCTTGGGCAGGGTGGGCCTGGGGGACTGGAGGGATGGAATTCTCTCTTGATGATGGAAAGATGCCTGCTTTCATTGGTGCCTCTGAGAAAGAACCAGGAAGATTTTCCTACAATTAATGCAAATTCAGAAGCAAGGCTATGTTTCCAAACAAACCGGAGGGGTGTGGGAATTAAAGTGAGGTGGGGAGGAGCTGGAGGATCTGGACTTGGGAGGCAGGCAGAGTTGAGCTTGGGATAGAAGTTGATGATAAACATGGCCTCCCTTTCCCTTCTCTCTGAGTGAAGAAGTATCTGTTGGTCAGGCAGAGACATTTTCTTCCTACTTCTGGGGCCGTCTCCAGACCCAAAGGGCCTGAAGACGCTTCTCTAGGATTTCCCCAGCTGTCACCCCCAACGCCTGCTGTGGTCCACCTATGGCATCTGTTAACATTCGGGTTCACTGGCTCTCCTCTGACTTGCTGAGTTGTCATTCCCAGGGGTGGCTGGGGAATCCTCCTGTTAGCATGCTCCCTACTGATAACTGTCCACAGCCAAGTTCAGGAACCACTGTCCTCACTCCTTGGAGGAAGGGCTATTAGGATGGGGGCATCTCTCCTGGAGTTTGGGGTTTTGTGTAGGGGCTGGACAATGAGCTTCTGCCTTTGGCCTCTGCTCCTAACTCCCATGTCTGAATTGCTTCTTTCCAGAGGCACAGAACTTAGGCAACTTTATTGTCAAGTATGGCTACATTTACCCCTTGCAAGACCCCAAGAATCTCGTTCTCAAACCTGACGGCAGCCTCTACCGATTTCAGGTGAGTTTCGGCCTTGACCTTGGGTGTTAATGTGGGGTTATTCTTATCCAAAAGGATAATTGCTTGGCTTCATATCCTCACAGATCAGGACTTTAGAAAGGGTCGAGGGGGCTAAGGTAGTTTCATCTCTTAAGCCACAGGGTTGGGGCTCCAGGGGGTCACAGTGTTTAAGTGTGGTTTCCTGGTTTCTTTTGTAGACGCCGTACTTCTGGCCCACTCAGCAGTGGCCGGCTGAAGACACAGACTATGGTAAACTCCACCCGCCATGCCTTTGGTAGTGCTTAACATGCTGCTTATTTACTCGCTGCATTTTGGTGACATTTGTCTTGCTGTCATCATAACCTTTATGTCAGTTCACATCTGTATTGAGAGTGTTCCCCGGGGAAGGGACCGGGTCTGCTGAGTGTTCTGTTCACCAAGCTGAGCACAGCAGCCTCACACATAGAAAGGCTGCAGATGCCGTTTTGAAATATGATGGCGATAGAAAATGTCATGTTTTCTTTTCCAGCCATCTATCTAGCCAAGCGAAATATCAAGAAGAAAGGGATTTTAGAAGAATATGAAAAGGTACAGAGATACTTTCAAATATAGGTTATTATAATTGAGTGGAATATAGAATATAGTCTTGAGCTGTTTTGTCTTTGTTCCCTCCATTATACATTCATATATACCCTCATCATCCATCCATCCATCCATCCATCCATCCATCCATCCGTCTGTCCACCCACCCATCCACCCCACCATCCATCCATCCATCCATCCATCCATCCATCCATCCATCCACCCATCCATCCGTCCATCCACCCATCCATCCATCCATCCATCCATCCATCCACCCATCCATCCATCCTTCATCCATCCATTCATCTGCCCACCTACCCATCCACCCATTCATCTATCATCCATCCATCTATTTAGAAGCATCTCGCTGAAGTAAGTTCTTCCCCATGTCAAGCTTCAGTTTTTCCTGCTATAATTTAAGTCCTTGCCTCAGTGGCTACTGGGTACACAGTAGCTACCACCTTCCTTTTGCTGTGCCCAAACAATATGACTTAATTAATATGCACGATAATGTATATTACATGATGAACAGATTTGAATTTGCGTTTGTGATGGGAAAACAATAGTATAGACTTTTGTTTTACTTTAGATGAGTCAGATTTCTTGAACAACACATCCTAACCCTCAAAAGGCTAAATTTCTGGGCAGATGGCAACAATCTTGCTGTTTTTATTCATTACAAACATGTTTTTAGAAGTGCCAGCATCACACCAACACGAGGGCTTATCTTTGTGGATTTATGATTTTCTGTTGTTGCATATTGAGTTTCCATATTCTTCCCCACCCTGTGCCCCTCTTCCTAGTCAGATTTGGGATACATTTATTAAAAAAAATATCCAGGCCAAGTTGTGGCCTTTCTTGTGGAGGCTCTTTGAGAAGTTGGTGCTAGTTGAATGAACACCTTTGCAAAGCTGGGGCGGGAGGCTGTTTGACCTTGTCTGTGGTTGCATTAGAGCTAGGGGCAGCCTGAGTGACTTAGGGCTTTCTGCACATGGCACATGTCATGGGGGCAGTGTTCTCACTTTATTTTCCTTCTCTAGGAAAATTACGATTTCTTGAACAAAAAAATTAACTACAAGTGGGACTTTGTCATTATGCAGGCTAAAGAGCAGTACAGGTGAGTGGATGGTCATGTTCGTCCTCTCGTTGTCCTTCCTCCCTCCCTCCTTTCTTTGTTTCCTTTTATTAAAATAAACCTTTATTGGGCATCTCTGTGTCCAACATGGGGCTAGACATAAGGACTACAAAGACACAGTCCAGTGGGTTGGGCAGACGACAAACAGGCCATGGTGCTACGGTGAAATGAGAGCCACAGCAGAAGGAGCTGTGGAAACGACGTTGAACCTAGAGGCTGCGTGGGAGGTATCCAGGCATGGGGTGGTGCTGGTGGATGGAGAGGAGAGGTTGGGTAGAAGGAAGGGTGTTCTGAGCAGACAGAACCAGAGTTTGGAGGCAGGAGAGTGCCCCCTTGAAGCTGGAGCAGAGAGTGCAAGGCCTGGAACTGGCAGAAGTGAGGCTGAGATGTTGGCAGGAGCAGGTTGTGAGAGGGCTTTGTGCTGAGGGCCACGGGGAGCCACAGAAAGATTTTAAGCAGGAGAGAGATATAATCAGATTCACATGTTAGAACCACCCTCAGGCTCTCATTTGCCTGTGTTCACCTCAGAACTGGAGCTGAGAGTCCCCATGAGGGCTCTGCCTGGTCTATGAGAGGCAGATGTAAGTGCTGAGGAGAGTGTCTTGAGTCAGGACGACGTTAGGCTGTCGTAACAAGCAAATGAACCACCAGGTTCATTTCTTACTCATGTTACATGTCCACTGTGGGTCAGCTGGGGCCCTGACATGCTTTGTGTCCACTCCAGGACCCATGCTGAAGGAGCAGCACCATCTGGGCTTTGCCTGTTGCTAGAGCAGGGGGAGAGAGAGCCCATGTGGGTCACAAGTGATGCATGTCACTTCTGCTCACAGTGCATTATCCAGAGCAGCTCATCTGGTTATGGCTTGGAATTGGAGTAGTGGTGGATTAGTTAGGGTTCTCTTGAGAGACAGAATCAATAGCATGCATATATATATATATAACGAATTAGCTCACGCATTTATGAGAAGATCCAAGACCTGCAGTGGGCAAGGTAGAGACCAGGAGAGCTGATCGTGTAGTTCCGGTCTGAAAGCTGGCAAACTCGAGACCCAAGAAAAGCCAATGTTTCAGCTTGAATCTGAAGGCAGGAAAGGACCAATGTCCCAGCTCAAGGCCATCAGGCAGGAGGAATTCCTTCTTATTTGCAGGAAGATCAGCCTTTTTGTTCTGTTCGGGTCTTCAACTGAAAATACCCTCATCCAAAAACACCCTCACAGACACACCCAGAATAATGTTTGACCAAATATCTGGGTACCTCATGGCCCACTCAAGTTGACACATAAAATAACGACATTTCTTGTTGTCTTCTTGTAGTCTCTGGGCCCCTCCATGTGGTCTAGCCTGGGCTTCCTCACAGCATGGCAGCATCAGGGCCGTCAGATTGCTCACAGGTGGTTGGAGGCTTCAAGGGCAAATATTCCAGTGAGGAGGGTGGCAGCTGTTCCGCCTTTTACAGCCTAGCCTCACAAATCACAGTACCATTTCCGATGTACTCTATTGATTGGAACAGTCACAAAAACCCACCTGGTTTCAAGGGGGTGGAGTAGAGGACTTAGATCTACCTCTCAGTAGAAGGAGTGTCAAAGAATCGTAGACCTATTTAAAAACCACTACAGTGGCTCTTCCTGATTCTGCATTATAGTATGTTAAACGTTTACTTGTAGCTCATAATGCAGTCTGTAATTTTATATTTATTTCTTGACTATTTATGTAATGTTTAGACCCAAAGCCACTCAAGGGCAGGGAACATGTCTGTGTATTAGCCAGCTCAGGCTGCCTTAACAAAATACCATAGATGGGGTAACTTAAACAATGGACATTTATTTTCCCACAGTTCTGGAGGCTGGAAAGTACAAGCCCAAGGTTCTGGCAGCGTTTGGTTTCTGGTGAGGACTCTCCTCCTGGCTTGCAGATGGCTGCCTTCTTGTGTCCTCACATGGGGGAGGGAGGGAGAGAGAGAGAAGCTCTCTGGTGTTTCCTATTACTAGGGCACTAATCTCATCATAAGGGCCCCACCTTCATGACCTCATCTGATTACCTCTAAACCCTAATTACCTCTGAAAGCCCCCATCTCCAGATGCCATCACATCTGGTAACACATGAGGTAAGGTCCTCAACATATGAATTTCGAAGGGATACAAACATTCAGTCCATAACAACCTGTTTGGTCCACCAGTATACTCCCAGTGCTTGGAATGTAGTGGGAGATCAATAAATAAATGAATAAATGGATGAATAATTGATTAAGTGATACTGTTGCTAAAAAAATCATAATATGACAAACTAAAATAATTCCTTGTTTACTGGCTCTCTTGGATTCCACTCTTCACAACTCTCCTCCAATAACATCTGTCAGAGAAGCTTAGAAGAGCAAAGCCACAAAGGACCATTAGAGTAGATTAGCCATCAACTCTGTTTACAAGGTGTCCAGCGTTATGGAGATTCCACAGTGCCTCAGGCGTCTGTGGCTCATCATCCTGAGGACGTGGGGCAGTTAACCTAGTGGAAAATCCAGTTAGGTTGGCAAGGGGAAGTTGGAGCGACAGTGTTTATATTTAATTTCCAGAGGTTGGCAATACACCCCAATGGAATGGCGCTCGTCACCCGTCTGGCCCTCTGGATGCTCTGGTGTTACTCACGATACATTAGCTGGCAACTCAATCCACCGACTGTCTTGTGGAGGGCGTGTGCGTCATCCCACGTTGCCTGGGAAAACAAGCACTACTGAGTGCGAGCGCAGGTCGCTGTGGAAATGGCGGTGCCTGGGGCCCATGGCACCATAATTAACGTCGCCTGGCTCCTGTAGGAGGAGAGTGTAGGATCACTTCCTATCCATAATGGGAAAGGGGCAGACTGAGAGACCAGAGGGAAGATAAATAGCCTTTTACAATAATAAGTTGGGCTCAGAAAAAACCCTGACTTGGCACGAACTCTTTGAAGTGACGGAGTGGAACTGACAGGTAGAGAGACATGAGGACTCCCTGAGGCCAGCATTTTCCCTGTCACAAGCTCTGGCATTGCTTGCTGCCTGCTTGTCTAGATGTTGATTATGATGTTTATCAAAGCAGGGAAAAATTAAGAAGCCAAATGGTCAAGTGTTAGCCCAGAATGTGATCCACGGTCACTCCAGGACCGAAGTTGGTGGAGGTGACTCGATTCTAGGGCTGGTCATGGTGGCGTGACTGCATCGCAGCACAGTGCTCTCGGGCAGACCTGGCTCTGGGACCAGACCCCCAGTTTAAGTCCTCCTTCTGCTACTTGCTGACAGTGTGACTCTGGGTGGGGCATTCAACTTCTCTTTGCTTCAGTTCTCTGAACTGTCAAGTGAGAAAAGGACACTGGGAGGATTAAATGAGTTAATACATGTGAAAGAATTTCACAGAGTACCTAGCACATAAGTGTGAGACTAGTGTTTGCTATTTTTATTGTTATTATGGCAAATATAGATTACTTGGGTATATTGAGAGAGTGGTCCAGGTCATCAAGAGTGGACCATCAATGAGCAAAAGATGCAAAGTCTTATTGGCCTTCAACATGGCTTTTGGCTTTTCAGGACTGGAAAGGAAAGGAATAAAGCAGACAGGTATGCATTGGATTGCCAGGAGAAGGCATATTGGCTGGTCCACCGATGCCCTGTGAGTATTATCCTTCCTGGCTTCACTCATCTCTTTTTGTGCCTCCCCACCCCCACCTTGTATTCACCATCCCTTTTGCTGGCTCATCTCCCTCTGGGGCTAGAATTGAACCAGCAGGAGGAGCTGCTCAGTGTTGGGTTAGCATCCAAGTGCCTCTTGGCTGGAAGAGGAAATACGCTGTCTGGATGGGGTCTGCTTGTGGTTCATCTGTTGCTGTCAGGACTAAGTGAAATTACCTAAGGGAGGGACCTGCGTGAGTTTGTCTTTTATGAGGGCTAGGACTTTTTTGGGGGAGTCAGGATATCTTGGGAAAGGAATATAAGAAGAAAAAACTAGAACACAGGCTCCAAAGCAGAAAAATAAAATACTATAGAGAACTGACACTCTGCAGAGCTAAAGCCGTGCCTCATGTCTCTTGCTCCCTCTCGTTTTCCTCTTCTCGATCCAGTCCCCAGTGCTGAGATGGGAGGAGATGAGAAGGAATAAGTGTGTGCTAAGCCTCATTGCTTAGAGCAATTGCTTCTCTGGCTTTGGGACTTAGTGGCCTAGAGAGACAAGCTGTACGGAGTGATGTAACTTGTCACGGCTCGTCATTGGGAAATGATGGCCTCATTCTCCAGCATAGAGAAGCAGGCTGTAACCCTCCCCCCACCGTGGTTAACTCTGCTGCCTCAGTTTCCTCCTGGGTCAGACCCCTGTGCTGCCTACGGATCATGGGAGGTGGGAGATGTGAAAGGGATTCTGGAAAGTGAAGAGTTCAAAACAAATATTCTTCCTCCTCCTCCTTTAGTTTCCTTGCCTGCCAGGTAACCGAATTCTCAGAACCAGAGAGTGAACTGGGTCAGTCATGGTGCCAAAGCTTATGGATTTTTGAACTGCAAACCCATTAGATTTTGGCCATTTTGCTTATTTTCTTTCTACATTCAGAACAGTTTCCTGGGGCCAGCCCCATGGCACAGTAGTTAAGTTTGGCACACTCCGCTTTGGTGGCCCGGGTTCGCAGACCTACACCACTCATCAGCCATGCTGTGGCGGCAACCCCTGTATAAAGTGGAGGAAGATTGACACAGATGTTAGCTCAGGGCTAATCTTCCTCAAGCAAAAAAAAAAGGAGGAAGACTGGCAACAGATGATAGCTCAGGGCTAATCTTCCTCAGCAAAAAAACCCAAAAAAACAAAACAGATTCTTGTAAGGAGTCATCTGTGGGGGCATTGGTTTGGATGACTTCTTGCCAAAGTTAAGGTCCTAAGGTTGATCCCCAAGAAGCTTGTTTTGTTTTGTTTTGTTTTAGCGCTCCTTGTCTAGGTAGGCCAGTTAGCCAATGCTCGACACGGGCCCCTGGGGGCTGGGTGACAGAGTGGATCACTGAGCCCAGGGTCCTGGAGAAACGGAACCAAGCACACGCCTCCCCGTTGGTAGCTCAGGAGTGAGATATTTGTACGAGAAGGGAACTGTACATTGTTTGGCCTGCATTTGGGCATCTGTTCCTAAAGAGTGAGCCTTGGTGAGGATAAGGGCAAATGGCAGATAAGCCACTCATTTGGCAAGATGCCCTGGTGCCCAGTGGCACTGATGACTGAGGGAATCCTGCTCCTCGCAGGGTGGAGAATGGCTTCCATATGACCTGCAGAGACCCCAGGGTGTGAGAATGCCAATTTGAGTGTGTTCCTTGCAAAGTGACATAGACTGGCTGTGCACACGATCTGCCCCGGGTCCCTGTCCTCTTCTCTGTCCATGCAACTGGGAGGCCTATAGGGCACAAAATGAGAAACAGATGTTCTGAGTTCTCCCCAGTTCTCCTGGGGTAAGCTCTCAGCTCTCACACCAGGCAAATGGCTGAGTGGCTCTTCGTGATATGATATAGAAGTACATAAACATGACAACATGTCTCTGTGACCACTACTTCCACCGTCACCACCCCCTTCACCGCCTCCACCTCCCCCACCTACCCCGCTTTTTCCACCTCCATCACCTTCATCACCACCATCACCATCAATGTCATTGTCATCGTCATCATCGTCATCATAATGTCTTCGTGCATTTAAGGCCTTTTTGTAACCTCCTTGGTCATTAGAGCATTGCATGAGTCACTGCTGCTCTAACAAACGTGATGCCAGGGTTCAGATGTGCCTGGTGCCTCTTCAATAGCAGAGTGAGGCTTTGATGTACTCGGAGCAGTTGTAAAACTCCTTGGGCACAAAACTGCTCTTCACATCCACTCTCTCCCACTGCAGCTCCCTAAGTCAAAACTGGACCAGTGAGTCAAAGATGAGGCCAGAGTGCCTCCAGATCCTGCTCTTCTGGACTTTCTTAAAACACTCAGCCTCTTGGACGCCTGAGAGGTTAGGGTTAGGAACGTGTTCCGTTTGAAGAGTGTCCTGTTTGAAGTCTGTCTCAGCCTAGAAATTGAGCAATCTGCTACTGACAAACCCAGGTTTGCTACTGACAAACCGAGGAAGCCCAGGAGCTTAGGGACTGTCAGACTGTCTCCAGGAGACCCAAACAAACTGTCAGTTC
Organism: Diceros bicornis minor; assembly: GCF_020826845.1. Taxonomy (NCBI): domain Eukaryota; kingdom Metazoa; phylum Chordata; class Mammalia; order Perissodactyla; family Rhinocerotidae; genus Diceros; species Diceros bicornis. The sequence goes on along the minus strand of NC_080757.1, from coordinate 49,749,725 downwards.
AGTGGGAAAAAAGCCAGCCAGGCAGACAGAGCATTTGGCTCTGTGGAGTGTGGAGCAGTCAATATGTGGACTGACTGTAACCCACTGTTGTGTGGGACACAGCTTGCAGCTACTGAACTGATTCATTCCCCTGTTCATTTGACTGTCCATTAATCCACGAAACCTTCATGGGGCCCCGAATCTGTGCCAGCTCAGAGTTAGGTGCTGGGTATAAAATAACAGCTAACAGTCATTGAGCACCTACTGTGTGCCTGTGTTAAGCTCTTGGCATGGATGATCCCATTTACCTGCTGATGCTGTGAAGTAGGGAGTATCATCATCCCCATTATTCAGACGGGGAGATCAAGGCTCAGAGAGGTTCAGTAGCTTGCCCAGCGCTGGGATGTGAATCTGCATTTGTCTGGCATGCTGCTGCTGTGGAAGGTGCATCCACGTGTGGTCTGCTCTCCTAGCTCAAGGAGCTCAAATTTCAAATTGCCAGCACTCTCCCAGACATAAGACCTAAGTGCTGAGGACATGCAGCGAGGGGTGATTGATTAAGAGAGGGGGAGGGATGTCGTGCCAGGTGTTGTATCAGGGATATCATCACAGGCAGGGGCCAAGGTCAGATGTGGGTGGTGGTGGCTGAGGGATGTGACCCCAATCCCCATTCTGAGCCCAAATGCCACGTATCGCTCAGCATCCTGTAAGGAAGGAAAGTGACGGTCCTCTCCCAGGTTTTACCCAAATGGAACAAAGTACAGATCTGAGCAGGATACAAACAATAGTTAATTGTGTAAATAAACAGAGGGAGAAACAGTTCCTTTAGAAAAGTCATTTTGGGGCCTTCTGTGCATCTTTGCTGCGCCATCTGTGACTTCTGTGTCTCCCGAAGACATGGTCCACTGACATGTGGACCATGGATATGTGGAGGATATGGTCCAGGGACAGAGGCTGCCTTTGGCAGTGTGCACTCTAAATCAAGTGGTCACTTGTCTGAATATCAAGATAAGTGGCCTTTGTTTCAACCACAAACGCAGACACTCACCAGAGAAGGAGATGTCTGCTTTCCATTTCCTGTTGAGGTTGGACTAAATGTCCAATGATGGAGAATGGTGAAATAAATTAAGATATATCCACAAGATGGAACACTGTGAAGCTATTAAAATAATATTTTCAAAGGCCATTTATTGACCTAGGCGAATGGTCTGACATATAACGTTACATCAGAAAAATAGGATGGAAAACTCCATATACTCTCATCCAAATTACAAAAAATTTGACGTGTATTTGGTGAATGCCCACTCTGTGCCAGAAGCTGACTAGGCAATGGGAGTATTTGAATTGTGAGCTGGGACAGACGTGGCCCATGCCCTCAAGGAGCTTACAGTCTGGTGGAGAGACAAAGACTAAAGCTGTTGCACAGATGAGTGTGTACTGTACAGAACGCCAGGACAGCTCGTGAGAGCTGGGGGTCCTGCGTCAGACTGGGGGTCTGGGACACCTCTCCGTGGAAGTGACATTCAAGCCACCATCTGCTTGGAGCCAACTTCTCCAGCCTTTGAATCGAAACTCGTCTTCCCGTTTCAGCCTCATCTCTCTCTCTTTCTCCTGTTTTATTTTGTTTATAAAACGATTTGGTATTTACTATTTGTTTTCTATCCCATGCACCAAAAGGGTCTGAACTGATATGTTAGGGAAGAGCATGATGATGAGAGAAAGAAAGGAGAACAAGAGAAGGGACGGGAGGGACACAGTAGAGTGTCCCCAAGAAGTGTACATTGGCTCCGCCTGGCCCTGCTCTGAATGCTGCTTCTGGGAATGTGGCCTCCTCGTGGAGCAGCTGTTGGGGGTACAGAGGTCCTTTTCTAATCTGAATTATGAGGCATTTAGCAAATTGCCTCTTTGGCTTGTGCCCAAGGGATGTTGTCAGGGCATCACACCCTTGCATTCACAGTTCCTTCAGTTGAAGGGGAAGGCCTGGTCGTCCCTGGAGGGCTTCCTGCACGTGGCACTGTGGCTGAATGCGTCTGCATGCCTCCTTATCTGCTGGCAGCCCGCCGCAGGGACGCCGATTGCCCTGTTTTCTGTGCACTGACTGTCAGTTCTGGGTTATCTTCATTCAACCATCCTCTTGAGTGCCAGAAACTGCAGCAGCAGCAGCTCTGGTGACCATCTGGGCACAAAGACTTTATGTACCTGATGAATGAGTGAATGAATGAATGGAGCCTGGAAGTTTCCCAAACCAGCAGACAGAAAGACAGCCCCCTGGGAAGTTTTGAAGGTAGGGCACTGGGATAGGACCACAGTTTGATCCAGAACAGCTGAGACTTACAGAGATGCCAAGAGGCTGCAGGAGCCCAGGCAGCGGGACAGCCAAAGGAGCGCGCCTGGACGTTCTGTAGAGCTGAGGAAAGCCACGAGGGGCTGCCACCGGACAGGCTGGCAGAATAGTAAAGCCCATTGGGTGGCTACAGCTCTGCGAGTCCAAGGCTGTCTGATCTGGGCAGCTGAGGGCAGCCCTGTGCCGATTACCGTTATGCAGGTGTACTGTTGAGCACCAGGGCAGCTGAATTTATTTCAGAGCTGGTTCAAGTTCAAAGGAAAGAGTTGGAGAACTAATTCAAGACTCGAGCAGACAATCGCACTGAGGCTGCTGAGGCAGTGAGCGCCTGTGGAACAGCAGCCAGCCGGTGGTTATAAGGGCACCATGGGCATGGGCTGTGTGTGTGAGTGTGTCAATGTGTGCATGTATGTATGTGAGAGTGTGTATGTGTGAATGTGTAAGTGTGAGACTTGTGAGGGTGCCAATGTGTGAGCATGTGTGCCTGTGTGTGAGAGTGAGTGCATGCTTTTATGAGTGTGAACATGAGTGTGAGTTGTGTGAGGGTGCATGCATGTAAGTCTTTGAGAGTGTGTGAGACAGTGTGTGTGTGTAAGTATGACTGCATGTGAGAGCGAATGTAGAGTGTGAGAGTGTGTAAGTGTGAGTTGTATGAGCGTATATAAGTGCATGTGAGTGTGTATGTGTGTGTGACTGCATGCTTTTATGAGTGTGAACATGTGAGTGTGAGTTGTGTGAGAGTGCATGCATGTGAGTCTGAGAGTATGTGAGATGGTGTGTGTGTGTAAGTGTGACTGCATGTGAGAGTGAATGTAGAGTGTAAGTGTGAGTTGTAAAGTATGAGAGTATAAAAGTGCGTGTGAGTGAGTGTGTATGTGTGTGTGAGGTCTGTCTTCAGTTACCCTGGAGGACTTTCTTTGTACCAGATGGAGGGGCAATTCCTAGAATCCGCTTTAGGCAAAGGCACTGATTCTGATGACCCCGCCCCCCACCCCCATGCTGGGTTAGATCCCATTGAGGGCTTGCTTGGACTCCTCATTGTCCCTTCATAGCACTTGTCACAACTGTAACTTGTTGTTTGTGTGATTAATTCCTGAGTGGCTGCCTTCTCCAAAAAACCGGAAGTCCCTTGAGATGCCTGCTGGAGAGGCCTCGAGGCTGAGGTCTCTGTCACATTCACCAGGGCTGAGCACTAAGTCAGCCATAAATATGTGTTGATTGAGGTCCACATGTAACAACAGGGTGAGGATAGCGCTCCCTTTCCCTGTCCTCCTGTAGACCCAATTTTCTGCTTTTTTCTTTTTTCTCCTCTTTGCCTGGGCTGTATGCCCAGTGTTTGCCCCTATGGTAGCCCACTAAGCTAAGTTGCCAGATTTAGCGAATAAAATAGAGCATGCTATGTTAAATATGAATTTCAGATAAACAGCAAATGATTTGTGTCCCAATATTTTTATACGTGTTGTATATTTATATGAAAAAACATATGGAATATATTTTTATATGAAATTGTATATCAAAATGATGTTTCTCTGAAATTCAGACTTAGCTGGGTGTCATTCATTTTATTTGGCAACCCTGTCTCTGAGCTAAAAATGTGCCTGATCACGTTGACGAGGCTGAATCTGTTGGGGAGAAAGCCCAGTTGCTTCCTGCCTCTGCTGCAGTGTAGTCAGTCTGGTTTATGACATGTGTTGAGCACTTGATGGGTACCTGGCACCCAACTAACAGAGAGGGAAGTGAAAGACCCAAATTGCTGGCCTCAAGGAATTGAGAGAGACAAAGCAAGACTGGCTGGAGAGTTGACTGCCCGATGGAGAAGGGAGCTGACAAAGACTGAGGCCCAGGTTTGAGCCAAGCCTTTACATACATGATCTTAGGATGAATACAAGCCCTTGCTCAGTAATAGCTACCCTCTGATGAGAGCTTCATAGTCTATCTTGTTAAATCCTCACAAGAACCTGACAGGTAGGAAGGATCGTCTCCATTTCTCAGAAGGGGTAGAGAGTGCAGAGAGGAGAAGTAGTTTCCAAGATCTTGCTCATAGCTAGGAACTGGCAGAACCAGGATTAGAACCCAGAGGTGCTTGACTGAAGCCTGGACTCTCTAAAGCACTGCACTGTAGGGTGGGGAAGAGCACTGTGGGAGGAGTTAGGAGTCCCATGTGCTAATCCCAGTGAACTCTTATTGAGTTTGAGTGTCATCCATCCATCCATCCATCCATCCATCCATCCATCCATCCATCCATCCATCCATCAATCCATGCATGCACCTATCCACCCAAACACCCATCCACCCACTCACCCACCCAAACACTCATCCATCCACCCATCCATCCACCCATCCATCCATCCATCCATCCATCCATCCATCCATCCATCCATCCATCCATCCATCCATCCCACTGTGTTAAGTTCTGGGGATGCCATGGTGGCAAAAGAGCCGCATGAAGCTCACCAGCTCTCCCAGAGGGTCTTACATACCCTTGTAGCTCCCTGTGGGCTAGGCCACAGCTTAGTCTCACAGTTGGCAGCTTAGCCAAGACCCAGAGTTAATCAGAAACTGGAGACTCTCCCAGTAGTGGTCCTTATGTTGTTTTTATTCCATTCAGCCAGGAATGAACAACGTGCTGGACTATGGCCTGGACCGAGTGACCAATCCGAATGAAGTTCAGGTAAACCAGGTAAGTCCCTGCTGCATACTTTGGGGAGGGGCTAGGTCAAGTTCTTAGGCTGGGAAGGTGTCCACATGTCTATTATCTATTTGTGTCTGTTAGCACAATGGTATCTCCTCTTTGAGACTACCAAAGAGAGGGCAACTTTGGGCTCTGTGATGTCAGTGTCAGGGAGTGGGGAGGCCATGGCAAGGGTCTTGGGTAGAGAGAATGTAGAGTGCAGGTCATAGAAAATGGGATCTAGATAGTTTCCAGACTTTTCTGAGTCACTCACCCCTTTGAAAATCTGATGAAAGTTATGAACCATTCCACCCAAAGATGCACAGACAGACGTTTTGCACACAATTTCAGCCAGTTCCATGACCCTCACAAGACTATAGTCTCCAGGCTCAAAATCCTTGAATCAACTTTGGGTTTAAACCTTAACCCACATGACAGGAACTGGAAGGCCATCCTTTCTTTTGCATCTTAGTGAGGTGGGATCTTTGCAAAGATTCTCCTATGCTTTTGTTTTAAAAGGACACTTTTCCCAAATAGGCTACCATTTATGATGGATGGCAAATTTCCTGTGATGGCTTTTTATTTAAAGAAATGCAGTTCATAGCTGTGGAAACAGTGAGCATCCAGGTTAGGGTTTCTCAACCGTGGCACTATTATTTGGGCCAAGTGATTCTTTGGGAGGCTGTCTTGTGCACTATAGGTTGTTTAGCAGCATCCTTGGCCTCTACGCACTAGATGCCAGGTAGCTCCATGCCTTTCCCTGCCTGTCAGGACCTTCCCAGTCCTGACCATCAAAAATGTCTTCAGACGTTGTTGAATGTGCCTGTGCCGTCGGGGGGCAAAATTGCCCTGGTTGAGAACCACTGATCCAGGTAACTAGCCTGGAAACCATTTACATTAGTCTTAGATGGTTTCATTGCTTTCTGTCTGGCATTGTCTTTGGGCAGCAAGGGGTCAGGGATCTCGTTAGCTTAGTGTGTCATCTCTCAGCTTTGGCAGTACCTTAGGCCTGAGTGGGAGCTGGGAGGGATATACCGGGAATGAGGAAGAAGGAAGCTGAAGGGGAAGGAGGAAGGAGCAGGAAAAAGGTGGCGAGGCAGCTCTGAGACAATGTGTACTTTTGTCCACTGAGACCTGGAACTCAAGATGGCTATGGGAACCCCCCACCAGTGCGTGAGACAGAGGCCCAAGTTTAGGGATGGAGGCCATGTGGAGAGAGACGCCGAGTCCCCAGAGGGCGTCACCCCGGGGAATCGCTAGGTCCCTTGTCCACAACTCAGAATGACCCTTCCTTTGATATGCATGTGGCACTGTCAGCCTTTAGCGGCCTTTTCTACGGCCTTTTCTACGTTCCCCTAGTCAGATGACAGATAATTGCTGAGGCCTTGTCTGCTTGGTTGCCATGGAAACAGAATCATCAAGGAAAATACTGAACCCGGGTGGAAGATTTGCTTTTTCTATGGATAACAGGCAGCTCTGGCAACCTCTCTGGTGTGGAGGAGGGGAGGGTAGAGGTGGAAAGAACATCGGTCACTCTGACCACAGCCAGCCAGGATGTCGCTCGTGTGTGTGTGTGTGTGTGTGTGTGTGTGTGTGTGTGTGTGTGTGTGTGTGTCTTAGTCAACGGAGGGGGGACCTTTAACTTCAGCTCTGGGAGGACAGCTGAGGAGCCCAGCTGCTCCTTCCTTGGTGCTACTTTGGGGTAGCTTCCAAGGAGTGTGGCCAGAGGCCCCCTCACAGAGAAAGCATCTCAGGCTCACTGGCGGTCAGGCTAGGAGGAGAACGTGCCTTCGGCTTTCAAGTCCATTTCTTGCCAGATGCTGGCAGTGCTCTCAGCCCAGTCAGAGCGCATGAGACCGAGGGCCGTCTCCCCCGTGGTGACGGGTGATGTTGGACATGGAGTGTGCTTCCTCTCTGTTGACCGTTATCTTCTCTGTCTCTCTCTTCCGCCAGCTCTCTTTCTCCTGTCTGCACTCTGGCTGCTGTGGAGCATTGAGAAGAATAAAGAACCGTAATTCCCATGCAGGGGCTCCCCCCAACCCTCCCCTCGGCCAGCCTCAGCTGGTGTGTCAGATCCAGCTGTTAGAGAAATGGAGGCTGGGTGTTTTATCTGTCTGCAGCATTTCCCACAGTTCGACTAAGGGTCCCCCGTTTTTCCATGAGGGGAGAGGAGAGGGTTGCGAGAACGTGAGGTGTCTCCATGAGGCCCTGGGAGTGCAAAGGTTTCAGATTTTTGTCTCCTTTCAGAGAAGAGCTCACAGTGCTGGTTTGAAGAGAGAGGCTATTTCTGAGACTTACTAAATTCTTGAAAAGATATCTGTTTTCCTTAAATGAAGGCAAATAACCCCAAAGAAATAAATACCATCAAGTGTGAGAAAAGAGGCTGTTAGGTTGGCAGATTTCTAGAGCCCTGGGTGACCCACTTCCTCAGGCTGATGGCTGCTGGTCGGTGTGGCTGCCCAGCCCTGGGAGGAACCGACCGGGGGCCAGGGGTCACACCCAGAGAGCGTGTCCTCTCTCAGTTCCCATTCCTTGAGGCATATGGGCGTGCCAAGTATGCAAACCACCACCTTCCCTTTATTTCAGAGAGAGTCTGGCCCTGCAGTGAGGAGACTGAGTGGTGGCGGGGCTCTAGCCTGGCTGTGGGCAGTGGTGTGCCCCGGGCTGCCCCTTCCTCCCTCAACCCCGACAGGGTTACCATGGTCATTTTGTGATGAGAGTCAGTGGGGTGTGCTGAAGAGAGCTTTGACGTCAGAATGAATCCCGGCTCTGCCACTCCCTGGCTGTGTGATCTTGGACAAGATCTTGACCCATTCAAAGCCTCAGGTTCCTCATCTATAAAATGGGCATTGCCGTAGTTCCTTCCTTGGAGGATTAATTGAAATCATGTATGCGAAGTGTCTAGAATGGTATCCAATATGTACAGATGCTCTACAAATAGTAGCTATCATTGCTGTTATCACTGTCACCATGCTGAGAGAGAGAGAATAGACCCTAGACCCCAGACCCCATTTTCGAGGGCTGTTCCTAGCCAGTCTCCTCTTCTGTTCTTACACTTTCTCATACTTCTGCACTGTTTGGAGGGGGAGGGAGGAAGATACACACCAACTCCAGCCTCCCTGCCTCATCCAAACAGCTGCTGAGAACAGCACAGTTTACACAGTTTTGGGTAAAAGACAGGAATGTGGCTTCACCGTATCAAATACCCTGCTCTGCACAGTCCTCAGCCTGGAGCCGTCAGTGAGAGAAAGCCCCCCATATACTCTCACCAACAGGGGACAAACAGCTTTCTTCTTGTGGCTCTTGTGTGACTGGCGCTGGCTAGGAAGGGACGACTCTAATGGCTGACTATTTGCTGACCGCTCTGTATGTGCCAGGCGCGGGGCTAAGAGCTTGACACCCGTCACAGTCCAGTTAAGACTCACCTCACGAGGTAATGAGTATCACTAGCATCTCTATTTCACAGATGAGGAGACGGGCCGGGAGAGTAGAACCTCCTCCAGGACACACGGCTCGAACTGGCGAAGCAGCATTTGAACCTCAGCTGGTGGGCACCCGAGCCCACTCCATATCCTGCCTGATGTGTTCTGTGTCCATTATGTGGCTTCTAGAAGCTTTGCTGGATTTCATTAAATGCTTACAGCAGCTTGGTAAGAGAGGTAGCGTCAGTTCCATATGTCATGTAACGAAACAGGAACAGAGAAATTGAGCCCAATTTGCCCAAGCTGGCCCAGCCGGGATTCACATGTAGGCCTTCCTAGTTCTACAGTTCTTGCTCTTCCTTGATATCACTCTTATCCTCCTCCCCCCTTGCCCCGAACCATGCCGTTGGGTCCTGCACCCAGGGCCAGTTTCTTGGGCAGGTGACCTGTTCACTGGCCCAGGGCTCCACACTCAGCAGGGCCCCACACTTGTTTTCATGTTCCCCTGTCACTGTCTTAAAATTCTTAGTACTTTTTTTTTCACTTTGCACTGGGCCTGCAAATTGTGTGGTCCGTCCTGCCTCCACCTGATTGGGAAGGACGTGGGAGGACAGATGCTCACTTTAGATGGTCACAACCTGGAATTCTCCTCTCCTTGGCCAGCTGGCTGCCTCCTTTCTCTTTTCCTGTCTGCCTTGCGTTAACCCCTTTAGTTCCCGGATTTCCAGGTTTCTGACGTTTGACCCTCTCTCTGCTCTCAGCGCCCCTGTGTTGCCGGATTCCTCATCTTGCATTTCACTCTGGCTTGCCCACCCTCACCTCTATTTCTGCACGGATTCCTGCCTGGCTGCCTGATCCCAGGGTCCTCACTTAACCCTCCTCTGGGCTCCTGCACTCCTGTCTGCAGTAGCCCTAGAGCATGGCCCTGACCCCTCCTGCCCTGTGACAATTGTTTGCAGCCTGCATCTGGGTTTCCGGGTCAACAAGCTGCCCCAGAGCTGTGTAAATAAGCTTTAGATGTGTCCCTATTTGGGCAACTCTGCAAGCGAAAAATAATAAGCTAGAATTCCAAGAATGCAGAGCATTTGAAGATTCCTTAGGCAGAGTATCTTACTTTAGCAAAGTGTGTCACTCAGATGAGGAATAAAGAAGTGATTTCACTCCAGGAGGGCCAGCTGTTGAGAAAGCAGCGGATTTGTGCATGAATTCCAGGGTGAAAAAAATGTGTTTCTTATTTTATCATGAGGTAGTTTTCTTTGAATTGCTTAGAAATGTGCGTGCACGTGCGTGTATTTTTTAATTACTTCACTTTATTTTAAATTAATATTTCTTATGGCCTTGAGCTAAATAATAATAAGATTGATAGGTTTATGAGATTTGGCAAATAAAAATACAGGATGTCCAATTAAATTTGAATTTCAGTATACTGCAAGTAACTTTTTTTAGTGTAAACATGTCCCAAATATTACATGGGCATCCTGTATTTTATCTTGTAATTAGGGCTAAAACTGTAGCATGCATATTCTCAGCAGCAGTATATGAACCCTAATCAATGCCACTGTATGTTGAGTCTCTGCTGTGTGCCAGTCACTTATGTCTATTATCTCATTTAATCCCTTTTTTTTCTATCTCCTTTTATGAATGAGGAAACAGAGGCTTTGAAATGCTAAATAACTCATCCAAAGTCAGGTAGCCAATAAGTGAAAGAACCAGGATTTTGACCTTGGTCTGATCCTAAAGCCGTACCCTTTCCTAAGCCTTTCCCACCCCTCCATCAAATTCTCTCCATCTTTTAGAAGAGTCCAGAACCCTCTCCCCCACAGCTCTAATACACCCCTAAAGGGACAGGGATCCTTGCCTGTCAATCTAGAGGAAGCTGATCCCATGGAAAGCTATTTTTAAAGCTAGAAATAGATGCTAAAATCCATGTGGACAATCCAAGATGGAGATGGAGAAGCCTCAGATTCAGCCAAATCTGCTGTAGTCGTCGGATGATTCTGGGAATCAGACAACCAACAGCAAACCGTACCACCGAGGCAAAGTCCGAAAAGAGGAATAAAATCAAGTGAAGTGAATAAAAATATCAAAAATTTTAAAACCCTGAGGACTGAGATAATGGCCCTAGAAGCAAATATATTAGGCCAAAGTCAGATCGTGCTAAGTAGACTAGAAATGAGTGTGTGTGTGACTGACTTACAGGGCCGGCTCCCCGTGAAGCCCAGAGAACATCAAAGCAGACTGAGAATCTGGCTCATTTTATCTGTGTTCGTCCACTCAGGAGCCCGTGGTCACAGCACAATGGCCAACAGGAAGCTTTATCCTGGGTCCTGGGCATTTTGAAGGAGGGTATTTATGATGCTGGCTCTGAGCCTAGTGCAATTGCGGTCTTTACCTTCATTAGTGTTTTTTTCCCAGCTTTATTGAGAGATCATTGACGTATAACATATGTAAGTTTAAGGTGTACAATGTGATGATTAGATACATATATATATTGCAAAATGATTACCACAATAAGGTTAGTTAACACTTCTATCTCCTCACATAATTACGATTTGTTATGTGTGTGTGTGGTGATAACATTTAAGATCTACTCTCTTAATAAGTTTCAAGTATACAATACAGTATTGCTAATTATAGTCACCATGCTGTGCGTTAGATTCCCAGATCTGATTTATCTTATAGCTGGGAGTTTGTTTTACCATCATTAGTGTTAATTAAAGAGTGTTTCCGGTGTTTGGGTTTCATTTGTGATTGGGCCTCCAGCTCTCCTTTGGTTTTAATTTTAAATTAAATGGTTGGACAGAGTCATTCCATTCTGTAGTGTACTCAGCTTCAGGGCAAGGAAGGAGTTGGTGATGAGAGCAGGCTATTTTCTGTTTCTCTTGGGTCCTTCCTCAGCTTTGCAAAGGGCAGATCTAGGTTTGAATCTTGGCTCAGCCAATTACCAACCAGGAGATGTTGAGAAAATTGCCCGTCACTTCACAGGACCCCGTTTCCTCAACTAAAAATCAGAATAATAAAACCTTCCTCCCTTAAATTTGTAAGGTTCAAAAATGGGTCAATTTGCTTTGCATTAATTACTAAGTGGTCATTGTTATGAAAAAGTCCAGCTTCCGCTTTGAGTAGAGGGCATAGAGCAGTAGATGCTATTCTTAATAATGTACTTCCCCATGACTCTAGCAGAAGACTCTGACTATGTTAGATTTGAATGCAAATCCACTCTGACCCCAGGGTCCTTTTCCGCCTGAAATTGTGTGTTCTAAAACAGTGTCTTGTGGTGGGAGAGAATGGGAACAAATAATCAGTGTGGTTGCCAAAATATTTGAATCATTTGGGGAGTGTTTTCAACTTTTTAAGTGGAAAAATATTCTATTAAGTTTAGACTACATCTCCATTTTCCTAGACCTCTGAGTGCATGGCAAATGCCTTTTTTTTTGATATTTATTGAGCATCTACTCTGTACCACACATCATGCTAGGGAAGATAGACGTAATAGCCCTGCCTAGTGGGTCATATGTATATTAAGCAAAGAGTCACACAAACAAATGTATAATTAGAATTGTAATAAGTGCTATGAATGAGGAAGTCAGGGTGTGTGCGAGTCCAAAACAGAGACCTGGCTGAGCTTAACGTTTCTGAGATAACTCTCCCTGCTCCTCCACCCAGGAAAAAGGATTTTCTGTGAAGAGCAATTGTATAAAAGCAATCTAATGAAGGAGAATGAAAGCCAGCATGGATTAGGAAGGAGAGACGAGTGTGAGACATTTCGGATTGGACGTTCCTTCATTCCTGGTCAATGGACTCTGGGCCAGTACTTATTTTGCTAACTGGAGAAGGGAAATAGCATTTTCCTTGGACTTCTAACTCTATTCCAAGTGAAGACTTGGTAGTGTTAAGCAGCAAGGATATTAGCAGCCAGGAATTAAGATGATCAACTTAAAGTATAAGAGTCGGCACCAAGCAGCCCCTGGACACAACCAAACCTAGGAAAACTGGGACTAGAATCAGCAACTGTGCCAACCTCCAAGAGTTGCATGGGGCAGAAGAGTGACACCAAGGGAGCATATCAGATTGTAGAAGATTTTAGTAGGAGATAGGTCTGAACGATTTCCAGGAGCTTCTAAGAGCCTAAACATGGAGCCCCTCTTGGAGCCATTCTTTCTCTGCTGTAACTCAGCAAGTCCAGAGAGAGGGCGCTCTGTAGCTCATCCCCAGCATGAACTTGCTTCCGTGAGAGGATGAGGCCCATATGATCTTCCACATTACAGCTCAACTCTGGGACTCAGCTTTCAGTGGATACTGGTCTCAAGTCTTTTAATTATGTGCTTGATTTTTGGCAGTGTGGCTCTTTTTTTCCAACTTGTGGTATGGGTCAGGTTGTTACGAATACTGAGGACTGAATCTCACCATTCATTCAGAGCTCTCTTCTGTGAGAAAAGGAGCAAACACTCCAGCTCCACGCTAGTTTCCCCATCTTCATCTCTCAGTCCATATAAGATGGTTCTGTAGGCACAATGGTAGATTGGGATCAATCCCAAACCTAGTCTTTAACACATCTTGGCTTTTAGGAGAACAGCGTAAAGTTGTGGTGGTGAATCATATCCCTTCCCTCACCAAAGCTCTTAGTTGATTTGATTCTCCAGTGGTTGTGTAGAATAGAGTGGAGGTGGTGGTGATGGGGAAATTCTATCTTTTAAATGAGAAAAGATGGACAGTTTCATGGGGAAGGATTTTTATTTTTCAAATGGGTATTTGAACTGTAATGATTTAATGACATCTGTTTAATGGCTTTTGCTTCTTTGTTTTACAGAAACAAACAATCACTGCTGTCAAAAAAGAGGTAATCAGTCCCCCAGTTCCAGGGAAATTTGATTTTAAATTGGCTAACAAATTATATGTGCTTTGGCTTTATGCTCTGCACTCAGAATGAAATGAAAACCATGTGTAATGTTCAAACAATTGTTTCCAAATTAATGGACAGCACGAATGGCAAAGCATCTTTTGTAAGATCTGAATGGGACTGATGCTGCGACTCAGGATCTGAAACAGTCTCAGGAGGCACAGATCTGAGGGATGTGGGAGCTAGTGCTGCAGTGTCTGCGTCCCCACCCTGGCCCTCCTCCTCTAGTTACAGGGCCGTTCAGAATGTGTCCAGGGTGGGGCCTTCCCTGTTTGGCAAATATTGTATCCAGGGCCCTGGAACAGACTGAGCCCGGGGAAGACAGAGCCCTGGGAAGCATTGGCCATTGGGGTTAGACATGCTTTTGGCAGAGGCATGTGAGGGAAAAGCTAAGCATCTATCCCCATGTCTTTGTTTAATGCTTCTTAAAAAATTTTTTTTATCATTTGGTGCCTTTTCTCAGGCTAACACATGATGGGTTAAGGAGGCCCTTTATTTGGAGTTTGGGGTCACTTTCTACAGTGGGCCTGCACCCTGTTGGTACTGAGGTGGCTGGCTTGAGGGAATGGATTGGGGTGCTGTAATGGTTAAATGGCTTCTGGTTCTGGAGGCCTTATGTATGTGTCAGTGTTAGTGACACTCATGGGTGGGGAAGTTGGATATCTTCTAGCAACTGTGTCTCTTGCAGATCATGTATTACCAGCAGGCCTTAATGAGGTCCACGGTGAAGTCTTCGGTGTCCCTTGGAGGGTATGTCCCTGATGTGTTGGTCTTGCTAAGGTTTGAACAGTAGGTTGACAAGAGAAGAACTTCTGCTTGAAGGCAAAGTTGAAGGTCATGACCTGACTTAAGATCCTAAAGGATTCTGAGGGACAAAACCAGTCTCTTGGGGGTTAAGTTCCTAGTTCTTCACTCACCGTGAGTCTCCAGGTCTCATCTTGGGTTAGGCAAAATCAGGGGTGAGTGAGGTTCTGTACAGGTCTGTTGTCTTTCTTGGAATCCACTAACGTATGAACGGGGAAGGTGGGAAGAGTCAAAAGTTCATGGACTAGAGCCTATGGGGATCCGTGATAGCCTGTGTTCCTATCATTACCCACTCAAATTTGTTAGGGATGTGTAGATTATGTTTACTGGTTCAATGTACTGTTAAAATGTCCATCATTAATTTTTGATTTAAAATCCAATTAGGGTAAATTGGAAATTTATGTTTGATTTATTGAACATTCTGGCTACCCTGATCCAGTCCCCCATAAGACATTATTTGGGAGACACAAAAGGGGTTAGTGTCCCCCAAATGTAAGGAGTTATCCTTTTGAAATGTGAAATTCATTTTGGGACCGCCTTACTGACTCTGAGATTTTTCTGCACACATGAAAATGGACTTGGCTGATTCCTGGGGAGGCACAACGTGACAAATCATTTATTCTGACTGTGTGAGACTCGGGGAGTGGTACTGATCAAGATGGAAGATGCTGTGATTTGTCCAGTGCCTTTCTTCCAATGCTGTTAGGAATTAGGCTCTTGTAAAAACCTTCTTATATCTTTTTACATCTTCCCAAATCCCTAGTTTGCAAAAATACTGCCTGCCTGAGATAATGTGCCCGGACCTCACTTGCATTTTTCAACCACTTCTGTCTACTGCTGCTGAGCTGGTCACAGATGAGAGGGCACCATGCACTCAGCAGGCATCCACTTTGGGTTATAATGATACTCATTTTTCTGTGATAATGTAACAACTGCCTACTCTGATGTTCCAGAAACCCAGCTTCGTGAAACCAAACAGAAAGGATAATGAAGGAGACTCAGAGGCTATTGGATGCTTCTTAGACCCACTTTCCAATTTTTATTTGTCTGAGAGCCTCATTACCCATAATTTTGAAATCATTAGTGTTTGGACCTGTGGGCAAGTTTTTTTTTCCTTCTCTTCCGCTTCTCCACTGTAAGGGTCTGATTGAAGAATAAAAGAGTCTTGGGAGAAATTAAGCCAAGGGGCTTGAGTTCTGCACAGAATGCAAACCCAGTGCTCTGGTTTATCTCTAGGGCATCAAAATCCTGTGGCCGTGGGCAGGCTTCATGGCAGATGCATTATGTGTATACCTTGGATGCAATTCCCCACCTATGGGGTGCAGGCCTGGCGGGGTTTTCCAGACTGCCAGACCACCAGGAAACGTGTTGACTCAGAAGGTCTAACTCAAATAGAAGGAATTAGTTCTTGCCCACCTTTGTGAGTGTGGGATTCATACCTCGATGAGACCACAGATTTTGAATAGTGGGTCTAGGTTCCCACACCTAGGCCTTATCCTGACAAAGGGTGCAACCCAGTGAGGCAGCGGAATCTCAGCGAGTCCATGGCAACCTCGTGCTTCCAAGATGGCGCCGAGACACCTGTTTGAAGACGTGCAAACTGTGTTGGCTTTGAATTTTGAAAATTCATGATAAAATGTGAAGAGGCCATATTTTAATGAAATAGGTACAGAGATACTACAAAGGGACTGGGTTGGGAGACAACATTGCATTTCACAAGTAGAGTAGGGACAGATCTTGTCAAATACTCGCCAATCTCAAGGGCCGTTAGAGCATTTTCCTAAGAAGACAGTAATAAGTATGTAACTAAATCGATAAAGGGAAAGGAGGACAGGCTGGTCAATCAACCTGAGTGTTGATTTAGTCTCTTGGGTGTTGAACTTCTAAGAAATCGTTTTCCATTTGCTTTTCAGGATCGTCAAATACAGTGAGCAGTTTTCATCCAATGACGCCATCATGTCAGGCTGCCTCCCCAGCAATCCTTGGATAACAGATGACACCCAGTTCTGGGATTTAAATGCCAAATTGTATGTATTTGATATATTGTTTTTTTAATAGCTTTTTGAGTTATAATTAACGTGCCATACAATTCACCCATTTAAAGTATATAATTCAATGGTTTTTACTATATTCATAGAGTCATGCAACCATCACCACAGTCCATTTTAAAACATTTTCATTACCCAATTAAGAAAGCCCATGCCGTTTAGCTGTCTCCCCCCAATACGCTTCCAGTTCTAGGCAACCACTAAACTACTTTCTGTCTCTATGGATTTGCTGTTCTGGACATCCCATATAAATGGAATCAAACTGGCTTCTTTTGCTTAGTATAATGTTTTCAGGTTCACCCATGCTGTAGCATGTAACAATACTTTGTTCCTTTTTATTGCTGAAGAATATTCCATTGTATGGATAGACCACATTTTGTTTATCCATTCTTCAGTTGATGGACATTTGGGTTGTCTCTGCCTTTTAGCTATTATAAATAATAGTAATTAAGCTGTTATGAACATTCATGTACAGGTTTTTGTATGGACATATGTTTTCATTTCTCTCAGGTGTATACCTGGGAGTGGAATTGCTGGGTCAAATGATAACTGTTTAGCAATATATTGTTTTTGAAAAGAAGATAATCATCTTTATGGCTTTGCATGTTGGTATCTAATTAGAGTCAGGATGAGTTCATGGAGGAAGGGCCCTGAACCTGCCTTGACAATTACACCACTTGCTCCTTGGATCTGTTGGTGAATTTTGAACAGTTACTGCTGCTGACTGGGCCTGCATAAATCTCTTGTTTGGAAGAGGGGCAAAGACAGAAATGCAGAGGGAGAGTCCAAACTAACAAAGGAAGGAAGAAGAGAGGGGCATAGATGTCAAGTCAGAGGGAAAGGTAGAGGAGAGGGAGAGGGGAGAAGGGGCTGGTATGAGGGTATAAGACCACAGCTTAGGTCAATGCCAAGGCCATCACCACCTGAGCCGTGAGGAACATACAGGTAGCACAGATCCAGCCGGGTAAGCAGGGTCCCCTTTCACCTGTCCATGTAGCCTGCTGTGGGCAGCTGAGGGGTTACAGAGGGCACTCCTCTGGGCTTTGGGGTCACTTGTCTACTAGTAACTGCAGAGCTGAAGACTCTGGAACCACCTTCTGGGGAGCCTTCCCTCCCTCTCTTGGGGCTCTAGTTATTAGGATGGCTTTCTGGAGCCTATGCCTGTCTCCCAGTGTGTCAGATAAGAGAGGTGAATCTCCTTGTGGACAAGGTTGGGCCGAGTTTGACTCTCCATGGAGAAGGCAGAGCCACCTGGCTGAGAAAAGGGTTTCCCGGGAGGGCTTGGGAAGAAGATGTGGGCAGCTGCTGGATTTTAAATGAAATGGAGAGCATGGTCTAGACATAAGAGCTGGAGATTTGCTGGTGAAAAGAAGAGGGGTGATGTTTTATGTAGGAGCCATGATCAGAGGGGACTCGGTGGATGCCAAATGAATGCCCCATTCAAAACGGGAAGTCTTCTTAATGGTTTAGATTTTAGAGCAGTATTAAAATTACCTAGGAAGCTTAAAAAAACAAGCAAAAACCAATGTCCAGCCCTTACCCCCAAAGCCTCTTATTTGATTGGCCTGGGTTACTCCCTCACCCCCAGCAGTGGTTTTTAAAAGCTCCCATTGATTTTAATGAGCAGCCAGGGTTCACAAGACCGATTTACTGCTTTGGCCCCAGAGTGGGCCCTGGACCAACAGCATCAGCATCCCCAGGGAACTTGTTAGAAATGCAGATGCCTGGGCCCCACCCTGAATCCAGACCCCTACTGAATCAGAAACTCAGGATGGGACCCAGCAATCTGTGTTTTAATGAGTCTTCCAGGTGATTCTGGTGCACGCTGAAGTTTGCATACCGCTGTTTTACTCCGGGCTCTGCTTCTACTGTGTGAGCCTGGCCAAGTATTTAACCTCTCTGAGCTTTGGTCTTCTCAGACATAAAGTGGGGATGGCAATATCCAGCCCACGGTGTTCTCTTAAGGATCCAATGATGGATGTGTAAAGCATGGTGCCTCACAAATGGTGACACTCTGTAAATGGCAGCTGTTAATGTTACTATGGTTTTCTTATTGTCTTCACGCTGTCATTATGGAAAGTGTAAACTTGCTTGGCTGACGTTAGATCCCATAGACATGAATTGTGTCTGGTCACGGTTCCAGCTTCTATGTCAGTGGGAAACGTGGTGTCACGGACTTGGAAACCTGTGTTTCCAAAGGGCTGTGTTGGGTTACAGAGAATTCCATTAGGAATAGGAGAAAAACTATTTTCCTGATTTTCTGGAATGTTAGACCTCAGCTAGCTGGGCTCGAATGGCCTACCTGGGATCAGGGAGACCTTTCAAAACATGGGAGTGGAGTGGGACTTGCATCTTAGAGGAAGCTCTGGGACAGGGTGCATAGATGACAAATAGCGTCTACTGGGGGCGTATGGCCTGACACAGGTACAGGAGGAACCGCCCGATGCTGGTCTGTCCCATGGGGAGGGGCAGCTGTGCGGTGGGTGACAGGCAGTGGCCACAGCGCCCGTAATCTGTGCTGTCTGGAATTCTCTCCTGGTCTGGTGTGGCAGCCTGACTCAGCTGGCCTGTCTCCACAGGCCTGGAGGAGGTATTCGTGTTCTTTTGCCATGAAGGCTAAGGGAGCGGCCAGAGTGGGAGGCTCTCCTTGTGGGTGTCCTTCTCACCTTTGGGGTGGCCAGCTCCTGATACGAGGCCCAGGGGATTTGTCCGAGGCTGTATTTTCCTAGCAAGTGATGACTTGGGTTGTATGTTTGTGCAGGGATGGGGAGTGGGGGTTGGAGTGGGTTGAGCCCTGGGCTGTGGGATTAATGGAGATTACAGGGGCTAAGGCCCCCACCCCGACCCAGGCCACCGCCCAGCACAGCGCCTCCTCGCATTGAGTGTCTGGTGCATTTACGATTCATCGTCCTTGCAGGGTGGAGATCCCAACCAAGATGCGGGTAGAGCGATGGGCCTTCAACTTCAGTGAATTGATCCGAGACCCCAAGGGTCGACAGAGCTTCCAGTACTTTCTCAAGAAAGAATTCAGTGGTGGGTCTTTGATTTTTTTACTAAAATTTTTACTTTCAGAAACACTCCTGTAATGTCTAGCAGAGGGTTTCGAGGATTGCTCAGCAGATGTTTTCACGCCTTTGCTTGTGTGTGCTCTTAAACAGGCGCTTCTCGGACCCGTCCCTTTCATCGGTTCCAAGAGGTTCCGCAGCCATCTGCTCACCAAATCCACGTTAGCATTATTCCCGTTTCCAAGGGCTCTGTCCCCTCCGGCTGTCCTCGCCTCAGGTCACCAGCCCCAGAGCTCCTGCCTCCCTTGCCGCTAAGGGCAGCTCCTCAGGGAAACTTGACAAGAAGGGAAGCGGAGAAAAGCTTTCTCTTTTTGTCTCACAGCCTGGTTTTCTTCAGCTCGGTGCTTCTCTCCCCTGGCTGCACATTCAGTTCGCTTGGGGATATTTTAAAACACGTTTGCCTGGATCCCATCCCCAGCGGTTCCTTTTTTATTGGTTTGGGGTGGAATCTCCGAAGTTTTGCAAACTCCCCAGGTGATTCTAACATGTGGCCGTGGTTGAGAACCACTGCCCCCGCTCCTGGTCTGCTTCCTTCAGGGTCTTAGGAGTGTGCGGATTTAATGGGTGGGGCCCTGCTTTATATCTCATCTCTGGATGTCTCACCGTGGTAGGCACTTGCAGCTTCTTAAATATGTTGCACTGAGGAACCCGTGGGGAAACCAAGAGGCCAGATTAGAACCAGTTTCATTAGGCTGCGCAATCAGTTGGCTTCCCCACCTCTGTTGAAATGTTTACTCTTATGGGATTTGTTTACTTCCTTACTGAGTCCCCAGCCCTGGGGAGCGTCACATTTGAGTCTCGACACTGCTCACTACATAAGACCCGCTTGTCTGTGGGGTTGCTCCTGAAACTAATCCCACGGCACATGCCATTAGCCCATTTGACTAATGCGGCACATTACATAATAATATGAACTCTTGAAAATCTTTCTCTTTAATCAAGCCTAATTGCCATGATATAATAAAACCCAGAAAAGATGGATGGGAAAGGGAAGTTCTCTTAGCCTGGGGCCAGAAGCAACTGTCAAATGAGTGGATAGGGTGCCACCTAGTGGCAAAGTGACAAACCACACCCTGAGCTTATGGCACCCACACATGACTTAGTAACAGTGAGAATCCATCGAAAAGATTTCCCAGCATTATTAAAATAGCAGTACCGTGATATCCTCATGAGATTCCCGAGGCTTCGGGTATGAACATGGCAGATGAATCATCAGTTGATTTGATTAAAAATTTTTAGTTGAGCTATAATTCACATACCATAAAATTTACTCTTTTAAAATGTACAGTTCAGTGGTTTTCAGTATATTCATACAGTTATGCAACCATCGCTACTATATAATTCCAGAACATTTTCACTATCTCAAAAAGAAACCCCTTACCCATTAGAAGTCATTCTCTATTCCTCTGCTCCCCACTTTCTCCCTCCCCACCAGTCCTAGGCAACACTGATCTACTTTCTATCTTGATAGATATGCCTATTCTGGACATTTCATATAAGTGGAATAGTACAATATATGGGGCTGTTGTCTTCTTTAACTTAGCATAGTATTTTCAAGGGTCATCCATGTGATAGCACGTAACAGCCCTCCATTTTATGGCTGAATAATATTCCATTGTATGGATACACCACATTTTGCCTATCCATTCCTCCGCTGATGGGCGTTTGGGTTGTTTCCACCTTTTGGCTATTGTGAATAATTGCTCATTTAATTTTAACCCTGAGCAATGAACTGTCTTTTGCCATGGGCAAGGTGGTCTACATTGCACTTGATGTAAGATGATTGGCTGTCACTAAGAGCATCGCTGGTCTGTTTACTCCTGCCTGTGATCTCAGTCCTAAGAACATGCTGAGGAGGAAGGACCTGTATAGGGGTAATGGGACAGACCTCAACTAGTTTAGAATTCTGCAGCCTTTTCCCGTCTGAAATACCTGGGAGCTTTCCAGAAAATACTGTGAAAGGAGAGGAGAGGATGCTGTCGTCTATTTCCCCACGTCACGGCATTCCGTGATTTACACACAAACACACGCACGCACGCACACACATACACACACACGCATGCACACACACACGTGCACACACACATATATGCACACACATGCGCATATAGGCTCTTGCTCTCCCACTAGTGTGACCATCTTTATTTTTTCAGGCAAAAATTTCCACCTGGGATGACTGTACCAAGGTATTCACAATATACTTAGGTGCTGGGGAGAACGGGTTAGAGAACTTCAAGTTGGAAGAGAATGAAGGTTTGGGAGGAGTTGGGCTTTCCTTCTGGGCCCAGAGGAGCAGAGTCTCTCTGGCTCAGGTGACCCCCTGTGGCCAGGCCTTCCCTGAGAGTCAGTTCCTCAGCATCGCTGCTCCAGCAGCCTGTCTGTAACCAGCTGGAATATGCCCTGTGAGGGGCATAAAAGATGGGGTCTCTATGCACAAATAAAGCAGGCAGAAGTCATGCACAGTCATTGGACATGAGCAAGATTTAACAGGGGCCTTTGTGAAGAAAACCTATTGCATAGCGGTAGGTGTGTACAAGCCTAATCTATGCGAACTTGTTCAAACGAGATTTGCTACAGCCGAATACCCGGACCAAAAAAACATGACAGACTGGGGGTCAGTAGGAGCTCTGACATGTGTATCGTTGAGGAAAGAGCCGGGTTCACAGCAGACGTGTATGGCTGCGAGCATGGTGGGTACCAGGCTAGTTCATTTCAGAGAACATGTGTGGAGCCATCAGTAGGTTAACAACGCTCTCCTGGGCCCTGGGAGTAAGATGTGGCTCCTTCTCTCAAGGAGTGTTTTGTCCAACCTCACAATGTACCGTGGGTTGTTTTCCAGAAGGGGTGATGTTCACCACGCCGGGGAACTGAGGCTATCCCAGCTGACCCATTTCTTTTCTTTCCCCTTTTCTTCTCCCAACTTGTTTCCTGTCTGTCCTTCGTCTGTGTGGACCCCTCCTCCCCACGCAGGGGAGAATCTGGGATTCTGGGAAGCCTGTGAGGATCTGAAGTATGGAGATCAGTCCAAGGTCAAGGAGAAAGCAGAAGAGATTTACAAGTGAGGATTAGCCAGATTGTTGGGGGCACCTCCCCTTGGGCCCCCACTGGCCACACCACGGCGTTTGAGGTGGGGACGGAACAAGAGGTACCACGTGCCTCATGTCAGCGTCAGTCGCTGCCCCTGTCAGGCTTGGGAAGGCTTGGGGTTCCTCTGAAGAAGGCCTGGTGTGGTGCGTGACGGGATGCCCCTGCTTCTAGGGGATGTGCTTAGGAGTCTAAAAAGCCAGCTGCCCTGAATTACAGCCCAAAGTGCTTTGACTGAACCCCCTTAGGCCTCCTGAGAGAGGGGTGTGTGTGTGTGTGTGTGTGTGTGTGTGTGTGTGTGAGAAAGAGCAGAGAGACAGTAGGTGAGATGGGAAAACCCATTCCCCAGGCCTTCTTAGAGAAGTGAAGACCATGAGGGAAGGGAGGTTCCCCCCAGTGTCAGTGACAGTGAGTCCAGCTTGGGGTACAAATGTGGGCCATCTCTTTTTTCTCACTAAGTGGCTCTAGTCCCCACTTGCTCAGTGTAACAGTAAGTCTGTCCTTCTCCAGGCCTGCCTCTCTTCCAAATTACCCAAGAGCCCAAGGGTTCTGCTTCTAGTGGCCAGGTAGAGGGAAGGGGAGGTGTGATGAGACCACCGGTGTTGCTGAGATGCAGAGCTGCTGTAACCTGCACCCATCCCCGCCCCCGCAGCTGGGAGGGTGCTCTGGTGTTGCTGTGGTGGTATCCTTGCCAGTCCTTCTCTCTGCACCAGCCATAGTGGACACCAGCCTTGGGCTCTGAGGGCCCAGCGCATTTAGTTCATCCTCACATGCTTAGCTGTGGTTCTCGAAGCCCAGCCACCATGCTGGGCTGGAACCAGCCCTCTGCAGCCACCAGACTGTGGTGCTGAGCTTTGGGCAGCAGGCCAGACACACCTCTCACCCCGCCCCCTCCCGGGCACTTATCCTTTTGGACCTCTGGGGTCCGTCCTTCAAATGGACTCAGGATGGACCATCCCACTTTTCAGAGAAGTGCTAACAATCTTGCAGTCTCACTCCTCATACTTAGAGGCTCCTGTACTTTCTCAAAAATTTGCCCACCTCCTCCCACAGTGGGGGACTCTGCACACCAAGAGAAATGAGGGAGAGGGGTCATTGCCGTTCCAGGAGGGTCCCGTGACATCCTTGCCCAGAACGGTGGTGCCCGATGGCTTCGCACACTACGACACACGTGCGACTCCTAATTCCAAAAATCTGCTGCAAGGAAGCTTCCTGCCTCCACCGTTACAGCAGCTTCCTTCCTCCCCAGGCTCCCTGGTTGTGTATTCTTAGTTTGAATTCCACAATTTTAATGTACAGTTAGGAGTGTGGCCAAATATCCACATGAGTATTTCTAACCCCACAACAGCTCAGAATGGGAAATATCAGAGAGCTCCGAGGGCCAGCATCCCAGCTGGAGCTGCAGGACTCAGGCAGTGTGGCCGAGTCAGGTTCTCATGGGGGCCGTTGGTAAGGATGCTCAGGTCATGAAACCTCTGGGTGCTGGGATTATGGGCTGCCTCCCAACTCAGCATTTGAGATTCATCACCCGACACTCTAGACTGAGCCAAGGGAGAGTAGAGGCCCCAGAACACCTGTTTGGAGGTGTCCTAGCCTGGTTCCAGGTGGGCCTCAAAACCTGCTGAATAAGTTGGAGGCTGGATTCGTCACCCTGACGGCTAGGGCCTAACCCAACCTGGGTTACCCCACCCCCCTTTTGCTCTCTCTCCTAGAGGTCGGGAACACCAAAGTTAAATATTAATGTTCCCAATACTGGCTGTTTTCTTGCTTCTAGGAAATGTTGCTTGACAGCCTGTTCAAACTCTTTGGTGTTTCTTAAAAAGGGACCACTTTTATCCTGATGACCTGAGCCATGTCCAGCCCTCCATCCCAAGCAGCTGTGAACTTTTTATTAACTGACTTGGTTTAGCATCTTTCGCTCACATTTTCCTCCCTGGCCCAGGCTATTCCTGGCCCCAGGGGCGAGGCGGTGGATCAACATAGACGGCAAAACCATGGACATCACTGTCAAGGGGCTGAGGCATCCCCACCGCTACGTGCTGGATGCTGCGCAAACCCACATTTACATGCTCATGAAGAAGGTAGGTGGGATCTGTGCCGAGGATACTCGGGCCAGGAAGCCCTTCCCGCCCCCGGTACCTGGAGAGTTCTTTAGATATGGGAAAAAGGAAGATAATACGTGGTTACTGCTTTGCTGGTTTTGGGATGCAGGTCTCTTCCTCCTGTCCTGGGCTGGGACCTCCTTGTGTCCCCAAGCTCACTGGCCAGGAAGGACCACCTGCAGAAGCTGTGTGCATTCTTACAGGCCTCTCCCTCTGCAGTTGTGGTACAGGCAGTAATGATATTGGTCATTGGTACTCAAAGACAACCCATGAGGTTGGCATCAATTCTCCAGAGTCCAGTAGTTTGCCTAGTCTCAAAGAGGTGGAGCTGGGGTTCAAACTCGGGTCTGCCTGAGTCCAAAGCCTGAGCTCTTAGCTGCTACAATAGAGTGGTGGCAGTTCTGGTGGCCCTGGCCCCAAGCAAATGTAACATGTGGGGGGTTCAGTATCTGAAAGAGAAAAATTAGGTGTGATGATGGCAAAACCCTGTGAGAATTCAGATTACCTTCTAGATTGTTAGTAAAAAGTGAACATGGTGAAAATTTTCCGGAAATTGTTAAAAAAAAATAAAGGGAACTTGAAAGAAATGTCTTAAGAAATTAGAATTTGGGCCTCAGAGTTAGCGTTAGAGAGGTTGTCTAGTGTGGCTCCTATGTGGTGCCATCCCCAACAAGACTTTCTTCAGTAGCTTCAACTTCTCAATTACTCCTTTTATGGCAGAGTATCTCTAGAAACTTCATTATTCTGATGTAGGTTTGTGCAAATGGCCAACTTTTATTAGCTTCCTGTTTTTATATTTCTTTTATTTCATCTTTTATGTGTATTTTGTTATAAGAATATATGTATAAATACACTTTTATATGTGTATTTTGTTTTTATGTGTGTTTTGTGTATTTTTACTTTACTTTTAAAATGTGTAATAATTTAGAATTTTCACCAAACCAGATCAGCCATATTTTTTTTTACTATTTATTTTTCATCAGTGGATTTTCTCTGTGTTTACCATATTAGAAAATTCACAGCAAAGTTTCTTTAATAACGGTCTTCCTTAATGTATTTTAAAATACATTTTGATTCTTAAAAATGTGGTTTTCATACACCCTTTTAGGGAGACACTCAGAGAAGCCAGCTACTAGCCAGGACAAAACAGAGTCATGGATAACTTAAGAAAAGAATGGTATATATGTTTATTGGACTCTCTGTCGCTATAGGCCACGTCTGTAAACTCAGCATGACCCAATGGTTCCATAATCCTTATTCCTAGACTGTTTCCTGGTTCTCACTTAGTCTTTAGAATGGTACTGTTTCAATAAATTAAAAATATTCTCAATATGTTGTTGAGAAATTCTCACAGTTGTTGCTGTGGGCTTCATCCCATATTTGTTACAACTAGAGTTTTCGGTTGGCTTAGAAGTAGCCAGTGTTCATGAAGCCACTTCTCTGAACCTGCCCAGGGTCCCAGGAAATATGCACACAAGAGGAGTCTGAGCCTGGGTCTTTTTTTTTTTTTTTGTATTTTCTTGCCTTTGTGCCCAAATTCAGGGCAGAAAGGGATGTTAGTGGGCTTCGAAGTGGGTTCCATGCTCATGGCTGCTCATTTTCCTTGGAAGAAGGTGTGTGGAGGAGGTTGAGCGCAGGTGTCCTCTTCTCCCATGCTTGCTTCACTGGAATCCCAGCTGGATTTTAGTGGGGGGTGCTATAGACCACGGTTCTCTAACCTCAAGTGCAGCAGAATCACTCGGAGGCCTGTTAAGACTCAATTGTCCCACCCCCAGAGTTTCTGATTCGGTAGGACTGGGCTTGGTCCGAGAATGTGCATTTCCAGCAAGTTGCCAGGTGAAATTGATGCTTTTGGTCTGGGGACCACACTTGAGAACCATTGCTTCAGACACACACCGAAACGCCTTTCACACAAGGAGACACATTCTCTTAACTTCGCCATCTGACTGCCAAGAGAGGGCTTGAAAATGGCAAGTGTATTCATTTGTTTTGACACTTTCCCGCTTGTAATTACTGTTTTTCTCTTGTTCCCACTAGGATTCTTATGCTCGCTATTTAAAATCTCCAATCTATAAGGAAATGCTGGCCAAAGCTATTGAACCTCAGGAAACCACCAAGAGAAGGCAAGTGGAATGGCCTGTAATTACTGGTTGCCTGCTGTTTTGTTTACAGAGAAGTGAGGGACTCTTTCAACCAAATGGCTGTCATTGAGATATTTGCTTGATGAAAATATTGGAGACTAGGAAGTATATCTAAGGGTGTGATTGCCTCATTGGCTTCATAATGCCCTGAAATCACCCTAGCAAGATTTCCTTAGTAATTACTGCCAGTAAGTTTTGTTTCCGTAATGCTGATTTGAAAGTGTTTTGATTATCAGACTGATAATTACCCTTATCACAAATGGAAGCATCTCATTGGTGTTTTAATTGTCATACTTCTCCACCTCCAAGCTGATGTATGGGAATTAATTTAGCCACATCCTGGTATCCGTAACATCCTAAGACCTTAGAGAGAATAGCAGATTGCACCCCAAGAGAAAATGGTAGACTGTCTAAGCCCATTTTGAAGTCCTTAGACATTCTAAGGATCCTGCCTTTTAGCAAGTCTGTTAGTTAACTCGCTTCTTCTCATCTTCCTCATTGGAGATATAGATCATCTCATCTGGCTGAGCCCTTGGGCAAAGGATGAGATAAT
Organism: Diceros bicornis minor; assembly: GCF_020826845.1. NCBI lineage: Eukaryota > Metazoa > Chordata > Mammalia > Perissodactyla > Rhinocerotidae > Diceros > Diceros bicornis. The sequence continues at coordinate 49,722,612 of NC_080757.1, read as the reverse complement.
GTTCAGAGAGGTAGTTTGAACTCTTCTTTTGGGGGAAAAAGAAAACTCTGTAGGGATTGAAGATTCAAAAGAGTAACCAAATGACTGCTTGAAAAGGACGTGGGACTTTGGCGGAGGTTTTCCCAGCGCCAGCGCGTGTCCTGTCCAGGCATGGTTAGTAAACGTTCCTGCGCGTGCCAGCTCAGCCCACGCTGGGCTCTTTTCCAGCACCTCCAGTCAATTCAAAAGAGGGTGATTGGACCAGAGCCTTTATCAAAGGAGCTGTAAAAAAACCTCCAACTTGTTTTCATTCTTGAGGATAATGGCCCTGTTATGAAAAGGAGAGAAAGGAGGTCTTTGTGGTGCTGTTCTTCTAGGTTTACCCAGTAAGGAAGAGAGTTGAGTGTCTTGAAAGCTTCTCCTTTAAGCCGCAAGAAAGGGCTGTAATAGCTCCATTGGTTCTGCCAGAAAGTAGGGGAAAGAGAGAGGAGTCTCGTACTCTCTCTCTAGATATTTTATAAGTTGGGGCAGACCTGAGAAATCAGCTGGTATCTTCTCCTGGGCCCCCTGGGTGCTTTGAGTGCTGGGGTGGCACTAGACCATGGAGGCAGTGCTTGGCTGTGGGGTGGGGTGTTGCAGTCTGGCAATGTCACTGATACCGTCAGTGAGAATGCACGTGTGAATGCTTTTCTGAGGTGTGAAGCTCGGCCTGTAAACACGTGGGGATTACAGTGGGTGTGAGTTTGTTACATGACTCACAGATGAAAGACAATGTATAAAATTTAACTTTTCCGGAACAAGTTAAATCGAGCTCCAAGCCTCCCCTTTGGCAGGGCTAGTGGGAGACCCAATATCAGGCATCACCTACTGGTGGGGGAGCCCTCTTCCTCCCTAGGGTGGATACAAGAGTTCTAGGGGCTTATGTTGTCCAGAAATATGGGGAGGTCCTGAGTTTTAAGTCTGCCATTGCTGCTAAAATGCTTGTTTTCCAAGCCTATAGGGGGCTAGGCTGCTCACCATCCCCTGCATCCCTCAGGCGCCTGGAGCTTTGTCCTGACCCCCAAGCCGTGGTAGAGAGAGTTTGGTCCCAGGAATCCACGTTTGGCTTCTATAGAAGGTTCTGACTTGTCTGGCACATGCGTACAGTACCACCAGCTCACCAACCCACTTCAGGCCCCTTCCCCCTTTCTTTGCCCATGGAGCCCTCTTGGGCAGCCCAGTTCTCTCCCTCCTTCTCAGAACCTTCGCTTTTGAAAACAAATGCTGCAACTCTCCCCTGAGGCAGGAACCCTGGGCTTCCAGTATCCAAGCCCTTCTTGCCCCTTCTTTCAGGAAGAGCCTACAGGAAGTTGAGATGACAAATTGATTTCTAAACATTGTAGAAGGTATGTCTGTAATCATCACCATCCAAGCAGTCTTCCTGAGCCTAACCTAAAATCTGATGGCAGTTGGGACTCGCTCTGGTCCCATCCTCCAGGGGGGGAGAAAAGAGCTAAGATTGGACACGCGTCTGAGGACTCCACTTGAGGTTCACAGGAGAATGAGGGGACAAGTCCAGATTCTGGCCTCCAGCCCTACTTCCCACCAGGTGTTAGTGTCATTGTTGGGCAAGCAGTGTGGCTTTCTGCCACACACCAATCCTGTCCTTCCTTCCAGCTCCGGCCTCCCGTTTATGCGGCGTCACCTGCGCTCCAGCCCAAGCCCCGTCATCCTGAGGCAGCTGGAAGAAGAAGCCAAGGCTCGAGAAGCAGCCAACACGGTGGACATCACCCAGGTCATGAGCAAGCTGGACCGTAGGAGCCAACTCAAAAGAGAGCCACCTCCTAAATAAATCTGCAATTCCGGGGTGGGGTGGGGTGGGGGTATGCACTTGGGAGAGGCAAAGAAAGAAAGACAGAGTCAGAGTCTAGAGGATTCCCTTCCCCGTTAGTGGGGTGGTGGGGTAGTCAGGTTCACCCCATATTCCTCTGACCTCCATCGTGGAGGACTTCTCAATACCACAGCAACTAGAGCTAGTCTTCCCTCCAACTCACCAACGGATGGGGTTGGCAATCGTGGGGGGAGGTCACCTGACGCAGTTGCTGTGTGACACCTGTCTTACCTTAGGGAGTTCTTGTGGTGAGAACCAGAGAGAGAACAGGTTGCTTTGGATGCCACCATTTGCTTTGAAAATTAAAAAGAAGGCCTCTCTCCACCCTCAAGGATAGTTCTTTCAGGCATGTTTGTTTAAAACAGCTTAGTGAAGCTGCTCATCCCATCTCTCCAGTTAGACTCTGCTTCTAAAGCAGTCTGAGCTCCTCCAAGGGCTAGTTGCAGGGTTGCCCCAAAGATGTGCTTCCCCAAGACTCCCCTGTCACACCTGCCTGGAAAGGCCCTGCTGAGATGTTTCTGTTCAGCTTGTTCTCAGTCACAGTTATTGAGGGCCGATGGGCTCCCTCCTTCTGTCTTGTCTCCCCATTCACTCATACATGCTAGCGGGATAGGTACTTGTAGGAATGAAGGGCTCAGGCCCGAGGCCTCCAGAGCAGTCAAGGTGAGATGGCCTTCTGAGGAGCATCATTTTGGGTAAAGGAGAAAGGCGCTGATGTCTCATTCACGGAGGAGGGATGGTAGATATCTGCGACATTTTCAAGATGAGTCAGAGTCAAAGATAATACTCTCCGGGATATTTTCTAAATGTTGGTGCTTCCCTCCTCTGTAGCTGTAGAGTAGGCCAGCCCTGTGGTCAAGGGTGGAGGGGAAGACAGTTAGAACTCTGACCTTGGGAGGCCTACAAGGTAATTCTTGAAGTTAGCCTTACCTCATACACCTCTGTAAGAATGCAAAGGAGATGGAACAAGTTGGTGAGCCAGGGACCGACCTTGCAAGAGAAGACTCACTTATTCAACACATTTACTGAGCTCCTCCTATGTGCCAGACATTGGTGAATAAAATAGACATGGTCCCTGGCTCATGGAGCCTATAGTCTAGGACTGACAAAAAATAACAAAGCCAGCTGTGTCAGGTAGCTGTTACTGTGTAACAAATGACCATACAACTAGAGTGGCATACAACAATAAGTGTTTATTGTTCATGCATATAGGGTCATCTCTGTGGCTCTGTTGATCTTGGTGGGGCTCATTCCTATGCCTAGGGGTTGATCTGCAGTGGCCTAGGCTGGGATGAGTGGAAAGATTCTGCTCTGCTTCCCATGTCTCTCATCCTCTAACAGCCTAGCCTAAGCATGAGCCTATGGTGATGGCAGAATTGCAAAGGAGTGAGTAGAAACGCGTAAGATTCTTGAGGGGTAGGCTTGGAACTGGCATGTGGTCTCTTCCACCTCATTTTGTTGACCAAAGCAAGTCACAAAGCCAGCCTAGAATCAAGGGATGGGGAAGTAGACTTTATCTCTTTAGTAATAGAAATTTCAAAATCTCATAGCAGAAGACGTGCAGATAGGGAGGGGTGAAGAATTGGGGCCATCATTGCAATCAACAATATAAGCAAATATGTGATAAAACCTGTAGAATGTGTTATAAAGGAAACGGATGTGGTGCTGTGATAGGGAAGATGGAGGTATGTAGACTAAGGAAGCCTCTTCAAGGTGGTAACAGATAAGAAGAGGTTGAGAGAGAGTTGGCCATACAAAGGATGTGGGCTGGGTGGGGAGAAGTTCCCAAGCAGAGGGGACTGCGTCGGCAAAGGTCCAGCAGTGGGAAATGGCCCAGAGTGAACTGAAAGGGCAGGGGAATGGAGCCTGATGGACAATGGGGAATGGTACAAGAGGAGGTTAGAGAGGTGGGCAGGGCCAGGTCATGGAGGACTTTCTAGGCCATTGTAAGGAGTTTGTGGCTCTTGGTTTCGTGTTAGCAAAATGATTCCATCACTCTTTCCATTTTCCATGCTCATGGACTAGATTATATTCTGAAAGAGCAACTAGAGATACACTCTGTTCATCTCTCTTTTGAAGACTGTTGGAGTCCCCCAACTCAGAGAGGGCACCCCAAGCAGAAATTTCAGGTAATGAACCATTGTAAACTGAGTGACAGGAGGGGAGGGACCATATCTATCTTACTCACCACTTGGAGCCTAATGCCTGAGTCCTAGCAGTCCTAGTCTGCATAAACATGTGTTACATGAATGAATGAACGAATGGATGAATGAATGAATAATTGGAAAGAGCCTTGGATTTAGAGAAGGTCTCTTGGGCTCTGGTCCTGGTTCTACCACTAGCCTTGTGGTCTTGAGCAGGTCACTTCACCTCTCTGTTTCCTGATTTGTGAAATGAGGGATTGGGACCAGATCCAAGCTTCTTAGAACAGATTTTGTGAATTCCAGGAGGGTACCCAGCCTGAAGCATCAATTTTACTTGAAGATTTGGATTGAGAGGAAAGTTAGGTAATTTTTAAAATTTCACATTAAAATAATCATGAATATATTATGAATTAGAATGCAAAATGTACATTAATTTTTTAAGATAAAATTTGAGACATCAAAGATAGTTCATGCTTGGCTGTGGCAGGTTCAGGCGTTGCCCTCAGACTCCGGGGAGAGCATGGTTACCCCAGCTCTCCTACTGTTTGTCCTACTTTTGTGGGAAAGTTTGAGAAGCACGAAACCAGAGATATTTGCTATCCCTTCTAGTTACCTCATATGAGCTGAGATTACACACCTAGCAAAATGGTAGTGAGGATGGTGGGGGTGTGGAATACTTCATGAATTCTCCAGGTTACATACTGTGTCTTGTTCATCTTTGCTCAACCATCCACCATCCCATTCCCCACATGTGAGACATGTCTGCTTCACATGTCTCTCATCCTCCAACAGACTACCAGGTGCTCTGTGTCAGACACATAGTAGGTATGCCACACATATTGACAGAAACCTTCTCAATGTCAGATGCACAAGGATCCCACAATCTAATGAGAGATGCAGGCATGTAAACAAAGTAGGTTGTCATTCTTTATTGGATGAATGAGTAAATAAGTGTTTCAACATTACCCATCTAAAGGGAGGTAGATGATAAATGGCTTCACTCCTGGATGGTGGCTATTTTGTTGCGCAAGTGTATTTTAAACACCTGTTTTGTGTAAGGACCAGTGGTGGGTGCTATGGCAGATATAAAAATGGACAAGATGTTCTCTGCCTTCAAGGGGCTGACAAGGGTGCACAGAAACAAATGGCTGTAACAAGAGGCAGAATGCCATCGAGGCTGGGGGTTGTCCAACATGCTAGAAGAGCACAGAGATGGGAAAGTATGGTTTGGCCTGGGGGATTGAGGGAATCTACCAGGAAATGCTCGTGTTTGGTTGTAAAGGAGCCACAGGTCCTACCCAGTTTTGAGGTTTTGTAAGTGTCTGCTGCTAGACTCCAGCAGGTGGCAGCTGCTCCTGCTGGCTTTGTTTCTGTGCATCAAACATAACAGTAGCCCTGCATGGCCCATTCGAATCTCAAATAGCGTCAAAAATAGTATTTATTTGGACATTATTATTGATACATTTAAATCATTATGATATTCTCTATTATGCCATATACTTAGGCACCATCTTAATTCCTTAATGCCATATTTTAAATAGCTTGAGTTTCTCTACCCATAGTAGTGTATATCTTATGCTAGGATATAAGTTATGCTATAAGGCACCAAGATTTCCTATGTAGAATTTCATTTTCAAGCTTGGCTTTTAGAGAAAGACTGTGTTTGTTGTGAGAGTTGAGTGGAGACACAAGGGCTCGGGACAAAAAAATACAAGTAGAGTGCTTGGGACAATGCCTGGCATATAGTAAGTGCTCAATATATGCCCGCTGCTGTCATCATCACAACCATTATTGCCATCACCATCACCATTACCGTCATCCTCACCATCACCATCATCATCCTCACCACCATCATCACCATCACCACCATCATCCTCACTGTCACCATCACCATCATCATCAGAACCCTCATCAGCAGCAGCACCATCATCACTGTCATCATCACCATCATCATCAACATTTCCTAGTAGTTTCCTGGTCTTAGAGTAAGCTTGTGCTTTCTTGCATCTGTCAGTGTTGTCCAATACAGTAATTGGTTATTATTTATTATGTAAGGCATTATCTGAGATGTATTTAAAGCATTGTTGACATTTTACTTTTTTTCTCAGAGTCTTGTATAGCTCTGAGGGACCCAGGGACCTCCCAGCTCTCCAGGGACCATTAAGAGATATTTCAGGGGAGGAGAATGGGGAGTTAATGTCATGTCCTCTGTCTGCAGCTCCTAAGAGAGGGCTGAGCAGTAACAGTGTAGGGGTTGGTCAGTCCTTTGGTCTGAATTTCATGGCTGCAGTAAGGGTCAGTTCTAACTGGGAAGGTCTTGTACTGGGCTGTGACAAATGAGATGACTGTAGGAGAAATGATGTGTTCACCCACGAGGATTTTTCTCCATGAGGCCAATTTTGCTCATTTGCTTTTGGGAACAGTGGGGAAAGGGAGACTGAGAAGGCACTGGGAGGGGGGACTGTGCACACTGCATGCTGAACATGAATGCAGCCCTTTCCTCACCTGCCTGCTCCCAGGAAGTGGGAGTTCAGGTGGCCACAAGTCCCCTTAAAATTCTCAGCCAGCTTCTGGACAGAAAGTGAGTTGCATCTCTTTGCACCATCTGCTTTGCCTTTCATTGAAAAGCCTGTGACTGTGTCCTCATGTCAATGTACCTGCTCCATTCCGTGCTCCTCTCCCCCTTCCCTTGGTTCCATTGCATAATAAAACAGCAGCACAAAACCAAACCAAACCACGCTCTCCTTCACTGTGTCTCTGCCGTGTCACATTTCTTTGCCATGTGCCTTGCATGCCACTGCTTTGCTGCCTCATGCCAATGGTGGGTGTGCCACAGGCTGGAGGAGCTGGGTCTCCACGCACAAGCCCCTGGAGTCTGTGGGAGGGGCCAGGCTCATGGTGGGAGCAGGTGGAAAAGGCATCCTGCTTAGAGTGTCCATGGCCAGTTGGGCTAATGGGTATTTGCCCAGAAGAAAGGACCTTCTTGGGCAGGTAAGTGAAGTAGGACAGTGACCACCTTCCTCACCTGTCCTGTCGTTTGTCCTGGAAAAGAGCCGGTGCTGGGGGAGGAGTAGGGAGGGGAGGAGGGCACAGAACTGGGTGGGGCTATATGGAGTGGCTTGCCCTGTCGTAAGCGGTATGATCTTGGTCAAGTTATATCATCTCCATGAGCCTCAGTTTTCTTATCTGTAAAGTAGGGATTATAACAGGAGTTTATCACAAATTCTGGGTAACTAGGATTTAAGTTAATGAACCGGTGGTGGGGGTGTCAGTCAATTTGTTGAAGGAGGAGAACTTTGATGCCCCTCTCTCTCTCTTAACAAAGCCTGTTTCCTAGTTTTGGTGTTTCGGCCCACTCTCCAGGACCCCAAGTCCTATCCGAGACCCATAGGCAACAAGATGGCAATATGAATCAGAAGAAAAGCAAGGGCTTTTGGGTTATCCAGACTTGGGATCAGATCCTCACTTAGTCACTGTACTAGTTATCTATTGCCGCGTAACAAATCAGCACAAACAACCACCATTTATTAGCTCCCAGCTGGCCAGGGGAGACGCAGCTGGGTTCTCTGCTCAGGGTCTCACGCTCACGGTGTTGCCGAGCTTTTCACGTTCTTATCTGGAGGCTCTTGGGAACAATCTGCTTCCAAGCTCATTCAAGATGTTGGTAAGACCCACTTATCTTGTTGTGGGACTGACGGCTCCATTCTTTTGCTAGCTGTTAGCAGTGAGCTGCTCTCAGCTTCTGGAAACTGTTCGAATTCCTTGCCATGTGGACTCCCTCCATCTTCAAAGCCAACAATGGGGAATTTCTCCCTCACTGAACTCCTATCGTGCTTCAAACCTCTCTGATTTGTTTCTGGTCTCTAGTCTCAGGTTCATGTGATGAGGTGAGGCTCACCCGCGTAATCCTTTTTTAAAGTCACCTATGCCGTGTGACATAGCCTGACATTCACAGTTCACACCCTCACTGAAGGACAGGGGCAGGAATCTTAGAATTCAATGTACCACAGTCACTGGTTTTGAGAGCCTGGGGAGGGTAATGAACCCCTCTGGACCTCAACGTTCTAATCCTGAAAATGGGGTGGTTATAGATTCGCAGAGTACCTAGCACATAGTAGATGCTTAGTAAATTATAGGCCATACTCTTTGAACCAACAGTTGTCTCCCAAATCTTTAATCAGGGCCCAGCCTTCACCCCTATTATTATTATTATTCTTTGCAGACTGTGTCTAAGTGGAGACACATGTCCTATGGGAAGGGAGGCGTTAGAAGCATCGTGCAGAGCTCCACAAACTTACTGGGTGTAATAACAAAACAACGACCTTGGGTGCTGGTTAGAAGATGCTTTCCCTGAGTCACAGCCCCTGAGAGTCCCCTTCAGTGGGTCTGGGGTGGGGATGGGATCTGCATTTGTAATGGGCACCCTGGGTGATTCTGATGTGCTGATCTACAGGCCTCACTGAGACATCAGCCAGCAGTTACACGTGAGCCCTGTGGAGTCAGCGACCCTGATTTCAAAGCCTGTTCCCCAGTTCCCAGCAGCATGTCCTTGGGGCTCGGCTTCTCAAAGCATTAGTTTCCTCATCTGTAAAATGGGTATAATAATAGCTGCCTTGCCAAGGGGCTTGGGGAAGTAAATGCGATAATCCCTGTAAAGTGCTCAGCCCAGAACCTCACATTTGCTGAGTTCTCACTGCATATTAACAATAATAATAATTATGATTCGTATAATGATGCAGTGGCCCCAGGCCTGGGCCTTGGCTCTGATTTGTCGGTCTGTGGATGTCTGAGCAGGGAAACAGAATCAGTGGCTCCCAGATGCTGTTTCAGAATGGAATCCTGCTTGAACTTCAGGGAGCTGATGGGAGAGAATGAAGACCACTCCCCTGCCCCCACAGCAAAGCCTTCTGTGGCCTCCTGGCCTTTCTTTTCCTCCAAAAGCCATTCTTGGATATGCCTGTCCTTTCCTTGTCAGGTTGGGCCTGGCACACTCAGGTGACCTGAAAACTGGGCCACACTCTGCGGAAGCAAGCGGCCTCCAGCTCAGTGCCCGGAGCTGCCCTCCTTCAGCCCCAGGGCATTGCCCGGGCCCCGGGGGCAGGCAGGTCCCTCTGAGCAGGACGTCCGTGTGGCTGTGGCAGTTTCAAAGAGGGTTTGTTCTTCACTGAAGTCATTTCTGATTCTCTCTTGGAGGCGGTCTTGGTGCCTCTATCCCAGGGAGCCGCCCTCCCTGCCAGGACCAGCATGTCCTCCAGCTCTGCTCATGCTGGGCTTTGATGTGATGCATGGCCACAGCAGGCCTTTAGGAGGCGACACAACAAGCCAGGCCGGTGGGTCCATGCCCTCTGTGAAGGCCTGGTGACAGCAGAGAGCCTTCCTGAAAATTCCCATTTTAACTTTCTCTGTGGGCTCAGACAAAGCTCTCTCGGGCTCCTTGCACTGAAGACATGGCTGACCCTGCGCTCCTGCCCCAGTGCTCCAGGACTCGGGGGCCACGGCGGCCCAGGAGGTTGAGACATGCCCCTGGCTCCACCAGTAAACTCCTTGTCCCGTATTTCCTGTTTCCTCCTCCCGGCTTGTCCCGGTTCCATACTCAGCCTTTCTTCCCGGCCCCTGCTCTGCCCACGGGGGGCCTGGCAAGTGCTGGGGTGAGAGCATCCCCACAACGTGGTCAGTGTGGACATGGGTAGGGGTTCCAGACAAGGTGGGTGGTCTCAGGCCTGGAAGAGTCAGCAAGGCACGAGCTGGGACTTCTGCCACCTCCACTGCTCTGTTAGAAGTGTTTTAAATGCCTCCAGTCCTTAGTGTGGAAACCAAGGACAGAGAAGGGATGAGATGGCATGTGGCGGATACTAACGAGCAATGGTTCATTGGGGGACGGGAGTGGAGGGGCGATTGGAAAGTCAGCCTGACCATACCCCAGCATCCCAGGCCTGGAAAAAGGTCACTCTGTGCCCTAGGATGCAACTGCCCAGCTCTGGGGACTGTGGCTAGGGCTTGGGGACAGGCAGGCCACTTTGCAGGAGGCCTCTGCATGACTGTGCCATCATCATAGGTGGCTTGAGGTATCCTTCCCAACTCCCCAGCAGGCAGCCATACCAGGCCTGTGCCCTGGGCACTGGAAAGGGCCAAGTTAGCAGGGGGTGGCTCACGGGCCTGTGGACTAGCCGCACCACTCACTCTGAGCGTTCTCTTTCCTTCTCTGCAGCCGGGCCAGCACGCTGCTCCCAGCCCCCACCTGGCTGTGTACACCGGGACCTGCGTGCCCCCCTCTCCTTCCAGCCCCTTCTCCCCCTCCTACCGCTCCCCCAAGAGGCCCTTCCCCTCACCAGGCCGCTTCATCCGGCGGCCCAGCAGCACCGTCTGCCCCTCGCCCGTTAGAGTGGCCTTGGAGAGTTCCCCGGGCTCGGAGCAGAAGGCGGAGGCCAGCGGATCCAAGGCCCAAGGTGGGCCTGCCAACACCGAGAGCAGCGAGGCCTCCATCGACCACTCCCAGCCCCGGCCCCCACGCAGGGCCCCTCCCAAGGCCCGCATGGCTCTGTCCTTCAGCAGGTTTCTGAGACGAGGCTGTTTGGCTTCACCAGGCTTTGCCAGGCTCTCACCCAAGTGCCCCCCTGTGTCCCATGGGAAGGTGCAGCCCCTGGGGGACGTGGGCCAGCAGCTGCCCCGGCTGAAACCCAGGAGAGTAGCAAAGTAAGAACCAGAGGGGATTGTGCTGTGTGTGTGTGTTTGTGTGCGTATGTCTCTGTGTGTGCATGTAGTATGTCTGTGGTGTGTGTGCATGCATGTCTCTCTGTGTGCATGTATGTCTGTGGTGTGTGCCTGCATGTCTGTGCACGTATGTCTGTGGTGTGTGCATGCATGTCTCTGTGTGTGCATGTATGTCTGTGTGCGTGTATGTCTGTGGTGTGGACCAAGGCCCTGTGTTGTGAACATGGTCTAGAACCAGGGGCTGGGGAGCTGGGTCACGAGGAGGATTCTGGGCAAGCAGACACCACAAATAGGCCATTTAAACCCCTTGGCCACTAGACCGCTTCCAGAAACTCAGCGTTGTCCTCCCCTCTTCTTGAGAAAGAGGAGAAGGAATGGGTGTCTTTCTTTTCCACCTTGTTTTTCCTTCTATACTCTTCCACCCACCCCGCCCCACCCCCAAGAACATTAGTCTAATGAACCCATTGCCTCGTTCAAGCGCAGGCAAGGTCAGGGGCAGCAGTGGGAGCCAAGGGTGGTGGGAGGCTCGGGGCATGTTCTGGGGGCCCCCTCCCCTGCCTTAGGTGCCCTCGCCTCACCCGCAGCCCTCCTGTGTTCACCCGCACAGACTCTCAGAGGGGCGTGCAGGGTCTTGCTCCCGCAGTGGTTTCTGTGAAAACGACAGTATCCAGTCTCTGCTGGGAGGAGGCCCCTCCACCTCCATTTTGGGTGGGGCTGCAAGCCTGACCTCTGAGAACCCCAGGTGCCCTGAGACAGCTCCTTGGGGCAGAACAAAGGCGCCAGGGGGCACATGGTAACTCCTGGACCAGTGACAGAAAGAGAAGTAGTAGACAATGCAAAACAGAGAATCAACCTCCCGCTTCCTTTGGTTTTTGGGGACACAGTCAAGGGCACCCCTGCACCCATCAACGTGCTCCTGGGTTTGGCCCTGCCTGGTCTTGGAGAAGGAAGGCACCACACGAAGTCTTAGGTTGCCATGGATACCTGAGTATTCACAGGCTCTGCTGTGCAGTGTGCTTGAGGGGACAGCCAGGAGCAGAGTATATGACCCACTCCTGCCTGTGTCAGTTGGGGGAGGAATAGGGGGAGTCAGGATCCAGGGTGAGCATGTCTATTGATTCTTCCCAACTAACCCTGCTCAGGGAATGTTCTAGATTTGCAACCACTGCCATGCCGCACACATGGGCTTTGGGCTTTTAAAAGGCTCTTTTCTCAGGGGCCACCACTTCATCAGAGGCAGTTTAAAAGTGTTGAGGATTAAGTACTGGTATGTCCTATAGGAACATCCCAAATTCATCAAAATCATAAAAATTCAAGCCTCTGAGAAATGAAAATAAAGTGTCTTCTGAATTATCTTACTTCAGCATGAAAATATGAGTCCCCTCTCCACTCCACTAGAAGGGATCTACTGAGCCCATGGCTGCACACACAGCTCTTGGCAAATGCACCTGTGTGTCACTCTTCTCCAGCGACATCAGGGTAAGGTGGGGATGTGCTGTCCCTCTGCCCCCACACATTTGCTTTCCTTTTGTGCCTGAAGCTTTTTCCAGATCAAAATGGACCTGCCTACGGAGAGTGGGACCTGCCTGATGGACTCGGAGGACACTGGGACAGGAGAATCGGGTGACCAGGCCACAGAAAAGGAGGTCGTCTGTCCCTGGGAGATCCCGGCCGAGGGGAAAGCTGGCTGAGCCTGGGGCCTTGGACCAAGAAGATGCTCCTGGCAGATGCCACTGAATGGGGCCTCAGGGCACGCTTGCTCTAGAACCAAAGTGCATTAAGATCATATTTCGGGGCCGGAGAGACAAGATGGGGTGGCTTATGGGGAAGAGTGAGCTAGCTGGTCTCCCAACAGCTGACTCCTTCCCTTCCTCCTGACATTCCCTCCCTTGGGCAGAAGAAAGGCATGTGGACCAGAAGACATTCCTTGCTGCCTTAAAACCGATAAAAGGTTAACTTGTAAGAGTCTCTTGGATTGGAATGTTAGTGTGTGTCTGGTATTATTAGTTATTTATGAGCTATTAATTATGCGTTAAACTCATGTCTTCTTTGGTTTTCTGGGCAAAGGGACATTGAGTTCCAAGAACTCCTTCCCTGTCTAAATTGGTATGTGCATGATATTTTATCAATGGAGCTCCCCAAGGGGATGCCCCAGGGTGTGGCATCAGGCAGGAAGGGGGGAGCTGGGGAAATTCATCTTTCTAGAATGCCAAGTATGTTGTTCAGATCCACCAAGAAGCAGATGCCAAGACGGGATTAGATGGGCAAGGGATTTGTTGGGGGAAACGCCTGTGAAGGATACAGGATGGGAGCTGGCGAAGGGGCAAGTGCTTTCAGACCATGCAGGTGCAGGGCTGACCCCTGGGGAAGGAGGAATGGGCAGGAAGAGTCTCAGATAGCAGCGCAGTTCCAAGAAAGTTTTGGCCACGCTGCTGGGGTGTCCTTGAGCCAAGTCACTATTGGAGGGGTCCTGTGTCTTGTGGGAATGGTTCTGCGTTAGTACCTTCACCACGCAAGGTCATTGTCTGGGAGTGCCTTTGGGAAGCCTGGCCCTGGCATGGACGTGCTGGTGGCCATCAGTCCACATGCTCTTTGCAGCAGGAGATCTGAACTGCATTTTCATGTTTGCTGCACCCAGCCAGTAGGCACCTCTGGAGGTTTGGGCCTCAGTGCACCCCTCCCACCTCTTCTCCAGTTATTCACTAGACAAATATTTATTGAGCCCCTACCATGTGTCAGGCACTGTGCTAGGCCCTGGGGATGCAGCTGTGGGTAAGGCTCTTTGCCTCATGGAATTCATCTAGAGCAGTGGTTCTCAACCAAGGGACACCTTTGCCCCCAGGGGACATGGAACAGTGTTTGGAGACATTTTTGGTTGTCAAGATTGGGGTAGGGAGTGCTACTGGTGTCTAGTGGGTAGAGGCCAGAGGGCTGTCCTCCTGCACAGTGCACAGGACAGCACCCTACCCCTCCACAACACAAGATTATCTGTTTCAAAATATCAGTGCCGCTGCTGAGAAATGCCCTATGCTGCTGGGCATGTGCCCCTTGTCATTGGTTTCTGCCCGAAGTCCTGGAGTGTTGCTCCAAAGGGTCCTGCTGGGATCGTAATTGGATTGGACAGTGGGTTGAGACAAAGGGCTACTTGGTGAATAAAATAGTTCTTAAAAGTTGCATGGAAAGTCCTCATAGGAAAAAAATTCAAATGGTTTGGCAAACCACTCATTATGCCCCTCCCTTTAAGTCTCAGCTTCATCAGAATTCAATTAGTAGATAAGAGCCCCTCATTTGCTTTTAACCTTGGACAACTTACCTTATTAGCCCATAAATACTGGGGCTGCTGAGTCATCTCTGTGCACTTCTCAAGATGAATGGTGGGTAGGTGCATGGCCAAGAGCTGGACTTGCTAACCTGAAGGGAAACACAGCTGCTTCACTACTGAAAGAGCATCTCATTTTCGATTCTACAGAATCCACTCCATTGGGCTCACAAAAGAGTCACTTATCCAGGGGTAAGGAAACTTTTCTCCCAGAGAGTAAGTGAAATAGGCTAGGTCTTTTTTGGAAGGTGAGTGGGCCAATTAATTTGATGTCTTGATTTCCAAAGCTGGTCTAAAATGAGATTAAAGCCAAGGCAATCCAGGCCCTTAGTCTACCAGCAGCCTGTGTGTCTGGAAATAAGAAGAATCTCAACCCTGGACTTGCGTGCTAGTGTTTCTGGGGCTCTACTCCCAAGCTCCCAGGGTCCTAAAGAGAAACCAAGCCCCCGTGGATCCCCAGGATCAATGACTGAGGCTGCAGGACTCACTGGTTGGCTTAGGTAAGGTCCACTCCAAAGTGCAGTAACAAAGAGACCCCAGAAGGAAGAGGTCCGGACATGAAGGAGTTTCTGCCTCTGTCACATAATTGTCCAAAGGCAGGAGGCAGTCCAGGGCAACTGGAGTCCAGAGAGGAGAGAAAATCCAGGAACCAATATTTTTTTATCTCGTTGCTCCACTTAACCTCTAGTCACCAGTATGATGATTCTCCATCTTGTGTGGAGATTAGAATCCACTGGGGAACTTGAAAAATCCCGATGCCCAGGCCACACCTGGTCCAATCATGTCAGAATCTCTGGAGGTAGAGCCCTGGCATCTGGATTTTTTTAGAGTCTTTCCCAGATGATTGCAAGGTTGAGAAACTCTGCCCTGGGGTAGTGATCCAATGTCCAGTCTAGGGTAGTGATTGAAGCTGGTTCACCATCCCCACATCCATGTTCATTCCCAGGGAGACAACAGGAAAAGAAGAAGTGGTGGGAAGGCAGCTTCTTAAGTTCATAACCTGGAAGTAGTTTGTGCCATTTTCACATTGGTCTGCACATGGTCACATGGCCACACCTAGCTGCAAAGGAGGCTGGGAAATGTAGTCTCTAGTTAGGCCAGCTTGTGAATAGTTAAACCTCTGGAGGTTCTAATACTAGGAAGGAAGATGGGGAGCCTGGATATTGGTGGTCACTTTGTCTCTCCCACACTGGAAATATTGCACGGTATTGGCAGGGAATGGAAAGTAGCATGGAAAAAGGGAGAACATAGGAGGCAGGGCAAAAGAAGACAGCAGTGGCTGATTAGTTTTTGTTTGGCCAAATATTTGGTAAATATCTATAAAACGCAGCTATGCTCTATTCCATGGTTGAGTGGCTTTTCATTCATTCAGATTGAATACCTGCTAGTTGCCAAACACTAAGCGAGGTACTGGGAGTAACGCTGATTCCCTCATGGAGTGCTATCATTGCTCAGAAGCAAACTGGGGAAGTTGGATCTATGGGTCACTGGTGGAGCGTAGGGTTGAGGGATGCTCGAGTCCCGCCCTGCCCCTTCCAGCTTGGGACAGCTTCTTGATTTCCTCATCTGGGAACTGGAGGTGACAACTGGACCTTCTTCATAGGGTTGTTTGGAGACACATAAAATGTTTTGTTGTTAGTGCTGTTGAGTCGATTCTGACTCCTAATGGCCCTGTGTACAGCAGAGAGGAACCCTGTCCAGTCTTTTTGTGCTATCCTCTCACTTTCTGGCACTGTATCAGATAGTACTCCACTGCTATTCATAAGATTTTCATGGCCAATTTTTTCGGAATTGGGTGTCCAGGTCCTTCTTCCTAGTCTGTCTTAGTCTGGAAGCTCCACTGAAACCTGTCCACCATGGGTGACCCTGATGGTATTTGAAATACTGGTGGCATAGCTTTCAGCATCACAGCAACATGCAGCCACCACAGTACGACAACAAACAGACAGGTGGTGTGGCTCCCTGACCAGGAAACAAACCTGGGCCTCGGCAGTGAGAATGCTGAATCTCAACCACTAGACCACCAGGGCTGGCTACATAAAATGAGGTGAAACGTATATAACTTTTTGCCTCTTCAGAACTTCATAGGGTGCAAGAAGAAAACAACTTTATTTTTCCCCCCAACTCTCCCTTTACACCTACAGTGTGAGTTATTTCTTTTCCTAATCCTGGATGAAAGCTCTGAGGAGTCCCATTACTTTTCTGGTCGTTGTCAGATAATAAATCCCCCAAGCACTGTCAGTGACAAGAGCAATCTTGATTTAGCTCCGTGCACAGTTCAAATGTTAGTGTAATGAGCAAAACGTGGAACTCCATCCAAAGGTGAAGTTCCTTCCCTCCTCCAGCTTGGACTGTTCCAGGCTGGGACGCCTGTGGTGGCGGGGCTGGGGAGAAGAGGGTCGGCTTCTTCTCTCTTCCCTGCCTTGCACTTCTTGTCTTCCTTCCCTGCTCAAGTAGTCTCTGGCTCCTGGAAGGCTCGGTGGGAGAACCAGGAAGTTCTTAGTTGACTGACACAGAAACCAACCTTCATGGTGCGCGCTGGGATTTCCCTGCTGGCTCTTACTTAGATGGAGGTTTTCCTAGAATCTTGGGGCCTCCTGGCCTCAGCTTCCTTGGTCAGAAGGACCACGAGTCTCCTGCAGCGGCTGCATGAAGATCTGTCTTGGCCCTTGAGCATCCCATGGCCCACATCTTGGTTGTGGTCACATCCCTGGTTGCCTGGGGCAAGATTTAAATGGCTGCAGATCAGCTCCCTTCTGTGCAGCCCCTTCAGACCCTGGCATCCTCAGCCAACAGGGCAGCCCTGTCCTCTTTCTTTCCTCTCTGCTTCATGGCCTCATCTGCCCTCAGCTTCATCCAGTTCTTTCCCGGTCGCTCTGGCAGCAAAAGTCAAGCCCTCTGAATGGCCCTGTGAAACCTCCTCACTTAGCTTAAGAGAGGGCAAAGCACCCTCTTCCCCAACAGGTGGGGTTGCAAGAATGACTTTCAGACCACCACCAAGGCTAGTCCCACCCACATGTCCAGCACCTTATTTTGAACTCGGCAAGTGGTTGGTACCTACTGTTTTATTCTCAGCCTTTGGGGCCACTGCAGAAATGGATATAGAAAGAATCTTATTTTAACATCCCGTTACATCTGTCAAAGTTTCAGGAATGTATTTATTTTCCTTCTCTTGAAAATCTACGAGCAGGGCAATTTCTCCAGGAGTCCTATGGCCATTGTCCCTTTGCCCTCTGGGGCGGGGATGCTTGGTGGCCACTTTGAGGCTGTGAATTCATTGATTCTAAGAGGTGACAGTACTGCCCCTTGCTTATTTGCTAGGAGAGAGAAGAAGAAGGATCTTTAAGGAGTCTGTACTGGCCGAGTACTCCAGGGTCCCTGGGTGCCCAGAAGGTGAGCTGGGGAGGTGAGGGGACATGGGGCCTTGGCTCACCTCAGCCTCAGAGGTCAGCCCTCTGGTCTGGGTACAGTCTCCTCCTCACACTTCACCAGAAGAGGGAGTCCGAGGCTCACCGATCCCCAAAGAGACAGGGCTGGGATTTCCCCTTAGACTTGTACTGGAGAAGAAGAGAGAGAGATTGGTGAGAGGTACTTTCCTGGTTGGAAAGCCAGATTGAGGTGGGGTTGGGGAGCAGCAGAAGGGACTGGGGCTGCCCTTTGTGCTTTGTCCTCCTGTCCTCAGCCCCAGAGCCCCTGGAGCTGGCCGAGGTGGAGGCTGGTGAGAGGGAAGCCTCTTGCTGGGCCTCATGCTCCCTGTGGCCCTTGGCCACTGGGGCCCCTGCAGGGTTCTCCTGGCTGCTGTGCCCTGATGGGGACGAGAGGCCGGTGCTCTCTTCCCAGTGGCTTTGGGTGAGGGTTGAGACTCTCTGCAGAAAAACTCCTGCAGAAAGAAAACTCCCTCCCTCACCTGTAGACCAAGACCAACAGAATTCCACCCTTTGAGGGTCATCTCTTTGTGTCAAGCTCTGACTCCTAGGACTGGAAACCGATTAAGCTTCATTCATCTTCCACTCCTCAGCCTGAGTGATTTGTCAGCTCCTCTGTTGAGCAGGTGAGGCTGGAGGGCTGGGGCATCCAGAGGGTCCAGAATGGGGTGATATACAGGGGGAAAAAATGATATCAGAAAATAGCTTTTCAACTTCTCTGCTGATGGGAGGGACTGGTGTATGGCCATGTGACAGGGAACTGAGGGAGGAGCGGCTTATTTTCTTTTCAAGAAGTGGAACAAGGATATTCAAAAGCCCCTGTGAGTAGGAGGAGTATATTAGGGATGCTGGGTTAGGGTATAGGCAACCGTCTTATCAGCATCAGCCATGTGTAAGGAGGGGAGGGAGCCTGCCCATGTGCATAGAGGTGTGTGTGTACACACACGTGCATACACAAGCACCCAGGACCATGTGTGTACCCCCTGTTCTGCATGTGCAGGGAGTGTCTGTGTGGTGCATGCATGGGATGCTGTGGATGTGGATCTGGTACTGGCTGCAGTGGGGACACAATGGACACCCCGACACAACAGTAAATTGATGGTGAACTTGGAGACCATGATGCATGTGGAAAGCATCACAGGCTGTGTCCTTGAGAAGCCCGATGTTTATGAAGAATGCCTCTGACTCCTTGACCCCACAACGTTTAGGGAGGGATGAGCACAGCATGTTAGACGAGGGTGCTGGGGTGCAGCGAGGTTCAACTGATATGACCATGGCTGTGCTCTGGGCTGGTCCTGGGCAGAATTATAGTAGGTCACTTCTCCGAATCTTTAGAAAGAAATCCTTTTTCATAGTCCATCTTCTAACCAGTTTTGTACCCCCTGTTCCCCCTGTTCAACCAAGTTGTCTTGTCCTGGAGTTCTCAGACAACCACAGCTTATGGGCTTACATTTAAAGAGTCCCTCCATGAATTCCTGCTTGCATTTAATCCTCACCACATTGCTGTGGGGAGACAACATCACTTCCCTCATTTTGCAGGTGTGATCTCCCTACTTAGAACTGGTAGAAACTCTCCAATTGAAGTGTAATGCACTTTATTTTCTTCGTATATATACGTGTCGGTTAGTGAATATTTTAGACCTTGCAAGCTACATTTGGTCTCTGCCACATCTTCTTATTCTTTTTTTAAAAAGAAACATTAAAAATATAAAATCTATCATATATCTGATAAGGGGTTAATATCCAGAAAGTATAAAGAACTCCTACAACTCAACAACATAAAAACGTACAACTCAATTAAAAAATTGGCAAAGGACTTGAATAGATATTTCTCCAAAGAAGATATACAAATAGACAATAAAGCTATGAAAAGATGCTCAACATCACCAAGTGTTAGGTAAATGAAAATCTAAACCACAACGAGATACCATTTCACATCAGTTAGGATGGCTACTATAAAAAAACCCCAGAAAACAAGTGTTGGCGAGGATGTGGAGAAATTGGAACCCTCATGCATTGTTGGTGGGAATGTAAAATAGGCAGCCCCCGTGAAAAACGTATGATTGTTCCCCCAAAATTAAAAACAGAATTACCATACGATCCAGCAGCTCAGTTTCTTAGTATAGACCCAAAAGAACTGAAAGTGGGAACTTGAACAGATATTTGCACACTCGTGTTCATAGCAGCATTATCCACAATAGCCAAAAGGTGGAAACAGCCCAGTGTCCATCAATGGATGAATGGATAAGCAAAATGTGGTATATCCATACAACGGAATAGTAAAAAGGAAAGAAATTCTGTCATATGCTACAACATGGATGAACCTTGAAGACACTATGCTAAGTGAAATGAGCCAATCACAAAGAACAAATACTGTATGATTCCACTTATGTGAGGTCCCTAGAGTAGTCAAATTTATGGAAACAGAAAGTAGAATGGTGGTTGCCGAGGGCTGAGGGGAGAGGGAAATGGGGAATTATTGTTTAAAGGGCATAGAGTTGTGGTTTGGGAAGATGGGAAAAGTTCTGGAGATGGATGGTGGTAATAGTTGGACAACATTGTGAATGTACTCAATGCCACTGAACTGTAGTTTTCAGAATGGTCAAAATGGTAAGTTTTATCTCATGTATATTTTACCAGAATAAAAAAACGTAAAAACCATTCTTACCACAAGGGCCTTATAAAAACAGGCTGCTGACTGGACTTAGTCCAGGGCCAAGGTTTGCTGACCTTTATTCAGTGTTATTATTAGTATCTTTACGGTTTTAAACAAAGGAGTCATTATGATTGTTTTTAGTGTGTGTTATAGTCAATGTTTATTTAACTTCAACTACATGTTTACCCAACTCTCTGCTCACCATTGCTCCTAGGATCCCACTTTCTCCTTCCAGGTACAGTTTTCTTTGTACTGAAGTACGTCCTTTAGTGATTCTTTTATGGATGGCTTTGAGGAGTAAACTGGCTTTTTTGTCTGGAAATGTCTTCCTTTTACCCTCATTATTATTGTACCCTATTACTATTTTCATCATTACTGTTAGATGATTGTTTAGCTGAATAGAGAATGATAGGTGGGAGTAGTTTCCCCTCTGCACTTCAGACATTACTTCGGCATCTTCTGCCCTGTCTTGTGGAGAAGTCCAATTGCTGTTCCTTTTATAGATTTTCTTCCAAGAACTGGCCTTTCTCGAGTGTTCTGCGGTTTCCTTGCAGCATGTCTAGGTGTGGATGTTCTTGTGTGTATCCTGCTTGGGCTGGTGTTCCTTCAACCTGAGGACTCGTGTCTTGTTTCCATTCTCAAACTTCTCATCCATTGCCTCTTTGAATAATGGTCCCCCCTCCTCTCCATTCTCTCTGTTTTCCCTCTTGATAGCTCCTATTATATGTTGGTTATACCTTGGAGAGAAATCTCTCCTTTTTTCTGGGTCCCCCTCTCCTTTCCTGGGCAGCGCTTCAGTTATCGCAACTTGATGGAAGTGTCTGAGGTCTGGTCCTCCAAATCTTTAGGTCCCCAGCCACCTCTTGTTGCTCTCTGCTGGGTCCTGTGTAATTGTTTTCTTCATTCAGTATTATTTCTACATTTTATAACAAAGGGGAGACCATGTTAGCTCAGTTGTCTATTCAGAGCCTTCTTTTCCACCACAACACAGCTGCCTGCCTCTATGTCTCTATATCTATATCTCACATTATCACACACATATATATTCATATGTGAATAAATACTGCTCCAAGTTGTCAAATTATAGTATTTCCCTCTCCCATGGGGTTCCCTTTTAACAGGGACCTCTGGCTCAAGGAAACGCATCTCCAAACTTGGAATTGTAGGCACCACAACAAGCTGTGGATATAATTTGGGGGCAGAGAGATTTACACTCCTTGGTGAACGTCTTATGAGGCTGACTCCGGCTCTGGCCCTGCTGTGAAATGCCTCTTCACTCTCCATCCTAGACACACAAATGAGTCCACACCATCCACCTTCATCATTCCATCCAATCATCCATCCGTCCATCCATCATCTATCCATTCATCCACTCATCCATTCATCTATCCATCTATCTGATTGGATCCACTTGAACCCACCAATGTGGTATGAAGCTTATTTTAAGCTGAAAACATCTGAACAAACAGCAGCCACAGAAAAAAAAAACCTTATCTAAACTTTTGTTGTTTGCTGGCTTAAGTAAAGCCTCTCAAATATACAGCCTCTATAAATCCCCTATCTGGGAGGTTTATAGCCAGAAAGGAGATGGACCACTCACACCTGGATGAGAAATTACATAAACAAAACCTTACCAAAATGTTCTGTATCCTTTGCTTGTTTTCTCCTACTTGTTTCTCATTACTTCTCAACTTTTGATTTCCCTTGAAATCCTAACCCCTCTTCTTAAGATGATAGATAAATCCTTAACTGTAGCTGTTCAAGGAGCCATTTCTTTGTGTGCTTTTATGTAAATGAATAAATTTTGTCTTTTCTCTGTTAATCTGAGAATTAATCTCCATTAATTAATCTGTTAATCTGTCTTTTGTCAGTTAATTTGCAGGCCTCCAAGCACTGAACATAAGTTGGTAGAGGGAAAAGTTTTTTTCTTCCCTTACATGTCCATGCATGCATCCATTCATCCATCCAAGTTTTACGGAAGGCCGACTAGGCGTTGAGTATGTTGTCATGAACGAAATTAGATTCTGCTCTCAAGGATTCATAGTTCAGTTGGGGAGCATACTTTTAAACTAAGAATTAGAATACACTGTATTAGGAGGCGGTGCAGAGCACGACAGCTAAGAGCACATTGCCTGGTGTACACTGCCTCAGATCAGATCTAGGCTCTACCCTCTCCTAGCTGAGTGACCTTGCGCATTTTATGAAAGCTCTCCAAACTTCTCATCCATAAAGTTGGGATCAGAGTAATACCTGCCTCGTAGGAGAGTGTAAATATTATGAGCTAATTTATGTAAAAAGCTCAGATGAGTGCTGGTGAATGCTCGAGAAATATTTGCCATTTTTATATACAAGGTGGTATTGACGCAAAAAGGAGCCTTGAGAAAGTCTTGTTGGCCCCAGAATGTGGCTCTGTGTGTGTGTGTGTGTGTGTGTTGGGCTAGTGTGTGGAAAGCTTTGGTTCCCTTGAGGAACATGTAGTAGGGAAGGCCAGAAACATATGAAAATAATCTCAGAACACTTACCTTCAATAAAACGCAAAAGAACATGGTGAGATATTATCCATATGAAACGAGAAGGCACAGAATGAAGGAGACATCTACCTGTGTGAGGAGCTGACATAAAATATCTTCTGGGATCCAGTTCTGGAGGCCCAGGGAACGAGAAAAGAGCAGATCCTATTTCAGCCAGCAGGGAAACATGGTTCCCTATTCCAGGAGTACAGCAAGCTTCATACCCAGTAGGGCCCAAACACTTGACCCATCATTAGCTTCTATTGTCTGTGTTATTAATTAGATATTTGAAAGACCTAGATTACTGCGTTATCTGCCTTCCTTGCAGAGCCTCCAGCTCTGGTCCTTCCCTGTGTGAAGCCTCCATGTTCTCTCATTCTTCTTTGGCTTTAAGACAAAGAGAATTTGGAGCATCGTAGTAACATGACGCTCCTGAGATTTTCAGCCTAGACTCTGGACTACTGCAGGACAGGCTTCTGTCACACTGTCATCGTTATTGAATCTTATTTGTACAGCTCATTACTCTCATCTCCATAAATTTCAACAATGGGAGCTTCTAAAGTGCAGGAGTCATGTCTACAGCCTCATCTTTGTACAGAGCCCAAGGCCAAGCCACATTCAGTTTGAGGTCTGGAGTCCTGAAGATGTTCTATCACCTATTAAGATAAAAATCACCTGATTATACAGCAAACGTCCAGATACAGTCATGTGTCTCTTAACGACAGGGATACATTCTGAGAAACGCGTCATTAGGCGATTTCGTCATTGTGAAAAAAATCATAGCATGTACTTCCACAAACCTGGATGGTATAGCCCACTACACACCCAGCCTGTATGGTGCTAATCTTATGGGACCACCATCATATATGTGGTCTGTCGTTGATTGAAACGTTATGCGGCACATGACTATATATCACTTTATAAACTGCACTAATATTGTGAATCACAGGCCATTTTATTGCTTGACTTTTACATTTCTCATTAATCTCTAGCATTTTTGTTGGAACGGGGTGAAAAGTCAATGACTTCATAGCAGTTATGGTCTGAATTTTGCAGTGTCTTTTTTTTAAATCGCTAATGGTGATTTTACTGAACTACTTAGTAGTCCTACTGGATTAGAGTGGGCCCTAAACCCAATGACTGGAATCCTTCTAAGAAGAGGAGAGGACACACAGAGACACACAAAGGGAAGAAGGCCGTGTGAAGAGGGGGTCAGAGATCAGAGCGACGAAGCTACAAGCCCAGGAATGCTGAGGGTTGCCGGGGCTACCAGAACTGGAAGAGGAAAGGAAAAATCCTCCCCTAGAGCCTTCAGAGGGAGCATCGCCATGCTGACACCTTGATTTTGGACTTCTGGCCTCCAGAACCAGGAGAGAATAAATTTGCGTTGTTTTAAGTTATCTCAATTGTGGCGCTGTGTTACAGCAGCTCTAGGAAACTAATGGTTTGATTAGATGAACAGTAAGTTGTTTTCAATTCTTCATGTAAACAAACAATGTTGTAATGAATATCCTGGTGCATTCCTCTCTGTGCACATCTACAAGTACCTCCTCAGGACAGAAATAAAAAAGAGGGGTCGCTGAGTTAAAGAGTGTGCGTATTTTTAAGACTAATCCACTGTGTTAAATTGCCTTCTTAAAAGTCTATGCTAATTTAGATTTCTACCAACATGAATGTATGAGAGCAATCGTTTCCTTACATCATAGACAGAACTGATATTGACACAGTTATATAGTCCATGCTAGTGTTTACTCGGCAGTGACACCACCTGGGGTCAACCACATTCCACTAGAGGCCAGGATGTGAGGCCGAATATGCCAGGGCTCCGGTCCACCTCCGCACTCCTAACCCCAGGAGGACGGGACAGTGAGGACAATCACAGAGACTGTTGGGCACGTGCCTCCCTGCCTGTCCTCTGGGCACCCCAGCCTGGCAAAGATGAATCAGCCTTGCTGGAGCTTTGAGTGTTTGCTGGTTTCTTTGGTGCCACCATCGTCAGTGGTCCCAGTGTAGAGCTTAACAGGAAATGAGGGAATCTTTATTATGACCTCAGTTACAAAACGCTTTGTGTCATTTCAATACGTGATTTACCTCCCTGAGAGATGGTGACGTCCTTGGTGGATGCAAATGATACAGAAGAGCCTGGGGTCCTGGAGGGGAGAGAAGTGAGGTGCTGTTTTCAGCCTCCTTGTGGGGGTTCTGCCCTTGAGGCTTCTGGTGCTCCCACGCCTTCCCCAGCAATGCATCCTATCTCTAGAGAGGTGAGTGTGATCCAGCCCCTCCCGTATCAGGCCTCAGAATATCAGCTACTGGGTCGTCCTGACCCCAGAAAATGACTCAGGTCCCTCAGGTGTACCCCAGACCCTCATTGTGGGGAGTCCCATCCTGGAGAGGTTGGATCCAGTGTTGCTGAAATAGAAGAGGCAGGTTCTGCCAATGACTGCTTAAAATTCATGTTGCCATAGCAGCGTGGCATTAGGCCACGGGTGATCCGGCTGCACAGAGCTTTGATCTGGGGGAAAGCAGGGTTTCTTTTGCTCTTGAGCTGGTTCCGAGGGGACACAGCCTTGGGGTCAAGCTTTGGCTTGCTCCTTGGCCTGGGGATTGTCCCAGAAGAGGAAAGCTGGGGACAGGAAGACAGAGGACGAGGCCCTCAGAAGGCGGATAAGCCCTGAGATTGAGTTGGCTTGAAACCCTCAGGGCAAGAGATCTGGGTCTGAAGAGAGAGCAGTGGGATGGGTCTGTAATGAGGGGATGCGTATGCACTGCTTGACTTGAGAGGAAAGCAAAATGAGATGGTTTGTGTGTGTTTTAGCAGCAGAGCTAAGGAAGGGAGTGGCCCAGCTCAGCAAGTCTCAGCAACGTAAATAACATAAGGATTCATCCAATACCTCTTTTTTTTGTGTGTGAGGAAGATCAGCCTTGAGCTAACATCCATGCTAATCCTCCTCTTTTTTTTGCTGAGGAAGACCGGCCCTGAGCCAACATCTATTGCCAATCCTCCTCCTTTTTTTCCCTTTTTCTCCCCAAAGCCCCAGTAGATAGTTGTATGTCATAGCTGCACATCCTTCTAGTTGCTGCATGTGGGATGCCGGCTCAGCATGGCTGGACAAGTGGTGCATCGGTGCGCACCCGGGATCCGAACCCGGGCCGCCAGCAGTGGAGCACGTGCACTTAACCGCTAAGCCACGGGGCCGGCCCCCCATCCAACACCTCTTACGATGACTGACGGTCTGGTTGGTGCTGGGGGGGTGCGAGAATGGCTCGCTCAGCTTCAGTCCTCAAGGACTTTCCAAGTTGTCAGGACACTAAAACGTGCATCGAATAATACAAAACAGAATGTGGCCAATTACCTGGAGAATATGGAGTTTCAGAGGGAGGAGAATCACCCCACTGGTGTCATCGGGCTTTCATAGATGAGTTTAGGTTGAACCTTAAATGACAAGGAGAGGAAAAAGGAAAGCATTCCGGTTGGAGGGAACCACAAAGAGACGGGTGTGGCAAGAGGATGGAGAGAGGATGCATTCAAGAACAACAGGGAGTCTAGTTTATCAAAGGGATAGTAGGAGATAGTCTTGTAAATTTAGGTTGATCCCAGAGCTGAGCTAAGAAGGATAGACTTAATTTGATAGGCAATTGGAGAGCCATGGAGGCTTTTGAGCCTGACAGTGGCTGATCAGAGCCACATTTTAGAAAACTAAATCTGGGGACAGGGTTTGGGTTAGACTGAGAAGTGAAGCAACAGTAAGTTTTTGCAATTTCCAAAGGACTGGAGAAGTGAGGGGACTGCGCTGGGGTGACAGCAATGGGATTGGAAAGGAAAGAAAAGAGGTTGAACAGACCTGGAACATGACCTCAGGGGAAAGGAGAGGGCAAAGTCAAAGATGGCTGAGACTGTGAAACCCGGTGGGTTAGAGAACGAAGCTGCCATTTGACAGGCCCAGGAGATCAAGAGGAAGTGGTTTGGGGAAGATAAATTCATAATATTGAGTTTGAAAATGCTAAATGTGTCCCTGGGAGAGGAGACAGGAATGGGGATGTAGCTTTTGTGGACATCCTCATAGACATAATGAAAATATTGAAGCCCTGGGAATAGATGAGAGCATTGAGGGGCAGAGTAGGGGGAGAGAAGACATGAGACAGAAAAGCAGAATCTGGAGGAGCGTGGGAGTGAAAATAGGCAAGAGGACTGCGGAGGGTTGCCGGGCAGTGCTGAGGACCTGCTGGTGGTTATAGAGCAAGAGTTTCTTGGAGGGTACCAGAGAGGTTGTGAGTTGTGTGGCTGCTCCATGTCACAAGAGTTTTCGTAGGCAAATGCCTCAGCCCCATTACTAACTTATGGGTCCAAATATAAGCCCTTCAGTCTGTTCTTCCTGTAGGCTCACTCTACGTGTTTGACCTCATAAGTCACATTTTTGGTGACTTTCAAACCTTCTCCTTTTTTTCCAAGGCATAGTTGAAATTCCCTGGTAACGTCACTCCTACGTAGTATGTAGAAAAAAAGTTTTATCCTTAAACAACTTTTTCTTTCACATTTCTCCCTACCCGCTTGACCCACCGCGTGTGATGAGGAGCATACAAGTAATAATGTTATTTTCCCTTCCCTCATACATATTTATGATCATTTATGTTCCATCTGTATTTCGGTGGTTCCTAAACTTTGCACCACTAAAGACCTGTTTATTATTCCATTCCACCCACGTTTACCAAGTTTAAAAGGAATTAAGAAATGGAGTTTATTTAGTATTCATATATTTTCCATTTTATTAATTAAAAGTTATGTAGCTCCCAATCAGCTCTTCTCTTCTGATATTTTCATGATGCTGTAAGCTACTCATATGGCCAGAAACTGGCATGAGGGATGGAAGGACCAGGGGTAAAACTAGAGGGGAAGCCAGATTATGAGTATTATTCTAAATATGACACTTTTCTATGAATACGATGGAAAGTCATCAAAAGATTTCAAATCAGGAATGACATGACACGATTTGTACGGTTGAAAGTTCTCTCTAGAAGCAATGTGGAAAATGGATTAGCTCAACTAAGGAAGTGGCAATGAAGGAGAGAAATACAGAGATTTAGGAGATATGTAGGTGGTAGAATCAACAGGACTTGGGGGACCATTTGGATACAAGAGTGTGAAAGTTAAGGATAAGAAAACAGTGTTTGGTGGAATGGGATTCAGATCTGGAAGGTAGCAAAGTAAGGTCATATCAGATTCCAAAGAAGCAGTCTACACAGAGAGGGAGCACTATTTGACAGAAGGAATATACATCTGCAGGGAAATTTATCAGCCAGGGCATAAATTCATTCATTCAAGTATCACTGCCATAAATATTGATTGAACACCACATATATAGGAAACTCTCCCTTCCCTTAAGGAACTGAATATCTCCTTAGGAAGACAGCCATGTAAATAAATAAATGTCAATACAATCTACTAATAAAAATATATACCAAGTTAATTTTGACATATTTCCCTCAAGTTATATTTTTTGCATAAATAACACTTTCTCAAAAATTTTACTAGATCCTTCTGCTGTCCCTACACCAATATCATGATATTTTACTTATTGCAGCTAATTTTGCTATCATCTTTATCATTTTACTCTTCTTAACAATGCAGCCGGTGTTGAGACAGGAGTTGGAAATGTAGGGGAAAAGTGTTATTTGTATATAATATGATTGTAAATATAGAAAACTCAAAAGAATCACCTAAAATTATTTAAATTAATTAAGAATTTAGTAAGAGGGTTAGATCAAAGACAATAATTCGAAATTCAGTAATTTCTGGTTTACCAGTGTGGTAGATTCATTATTTGTGTAAAATTCCTCTTTCCTTCCCATTCTTGCTATGACTTTCCTGAAGTCAGCATATATTTCCCACCCTGTGGGCCACGTGACTTGCTTTGACCAATGGGAATGTGGGACAAAGTGACAATGTGCCACTTCCTAGCTGAGGCCTTAAGATGTACAGCAAGTTTCCAACAGGCTCTCTTGGAGCTCTGCCCTGAGAAGAGTATATCCCAGGTACCAGTGCTCTTTTGGACAGCGTCCAGGAATGAAGACACATGGAGTAAAGCCGACCTCAACTGAAGGCTGGAGTCCAGCCTAGTTCATCTAATCCTGGACAAGATTAGACAAACTGCAGCTGACCTATAGACTATGAGATACACATTAGCAGGTGCAAGCCACTATGATTTTTAGAGTTGTTTGTTATGCAGAATAATCACCCACACACAAAAACTGACTAATACAACCAGCAATAACCAGTTGGAAAATGTAGTAACAGAATAGATTACATTTACAAGAGCTCCCCAATTCCAATTCTTAGGATTAACTGTAATGAGAAAGGCATTTGACTTAAATAAAAAATACCATCAAAATTCACTGAGATTTGTAAAAGAAGACTTGAATGAATTGACTTGAATAAGCTATATCATATTTCTCAATAGAAAGAACTTGATTAATATTAATTCTACCAAAGTTAATATTTTATGCTCTTAATTAAGCGCATCTTAAGCAAGACCTTTAAATTTTTAGGATAAAAACATACACAGTTAAGAATTGTTAAAATAAGTTGAAAAGAAGGAATGGCAATGGAGAAGAGGAGTTGGCACTTCTAGATATTAAAACATACTATAAAATATGTTTATATCATATTACAAACACTGTGGTACTTGCGCAAATTGAACGCTACCATAAATGGCCAAAATATGGCTATAGGAGTAGTTAAGAATTTAAGAAAAAGAGGATTACTCAATAAATGGTGCTAGAATAATTAGTTCTATGTGGAAAAATATATATTTACATACATCTCACACATCAAGTAGCAAATTAAATTCCAGGCCAATTAAGCAGTTAAACATAAAAATTAAATCAAATTAAAATAGAAGAAAATATAGACAAGTTTTAAAAAATTTCAGGATCAGAAAAAACTTTTTCTGGTTAAAACTATATAAGACAAATGGTGCCAGATGAAATAGTTATTTATATGAAAAAAACAAATCTTATTCCCTACCTCACACCATACACAAAATCAATTTAAGATGGGTCATAGGGCCGGCCCCGTGGCTTAGCGGTTAAGTGCACACGCTCCGTTGCTGGCGGCCCGGGTTGGGACCCCGGGCGCGCACCGAGGCACCGCTTCTCCGGCCATGCTGAGGCCGTGTCCCACATACAGCAACTAGAAGGACGTGCAACTATGACGTACAACTATCTACTGGGGCTTTGGTGGGGGAAAAAAAAAAGGAGGAGGATTGGCAATAGATGTTAGCTCAGGGCCGGTCTTCCTCAGCAAAAAGAGGAGGATTAGCATGGATGTTAGCTCAGAGCTGATCTTCCTCACACACACACAAAAAAGATGGGTCATAGCCCCAAACATAAAAGCTAAAATAATAAAGCTACTAAAAGAAAATACAAGAGAATATTTTCATGACTTTGGGGTAAATGATTTCTTATAGAGTTCATAGAAAACATATACCATATAATAAAAAATTGATAAATTGGACTTCATCAAAGTTTAAAACTTCAGCTTATCACAAAAAAAACACAAAAAACAAAACACCAGCAAGAAAATAAATAGGCAGGCCATAAGTTTGGAGAAAATATTTGCAACACATTGTATGTGACAAAGGACTTGCATCCAGAATATATAAACTCAGAATATATAAACTCCTACAACTCAATAATAAAAAGATAAATAATCCAATTAAACATGGGCAAAAGACCTGAATAGACACTTCACAAAATGATATACACAAATAGCCAAGAAGCAAGTTAAAACCACAGTGAGATACCATTGTCTTACCCTAGAACCGCTAAAATGAAAAAGATCGACAACACCAATGTGGAGAGACCGGGGAGCAACTGAAACTCGCATACATTGATCACGGAGTGTAAAATGGTCACACGCTTTGGAAAACTGTTCAGAAGCTTCTTAAGAAGGTAAACATATATCTATCTTATGAGCCAACAACTCCACTCCTAGGTATTTGTCTTAGGGAAATGAAAGCATATATTCTCAGAAAGGCTTATATAGAATGTTCTTAGCATCTTTATTCATAACAGCTCAAATCTAGAAACTACTCTGATGTCCATCAATAGAAGAATGGATAATCAAACTTTGGTATATTCATACAATAGAATACTACTCAGCACATAAAAAGGAATGAACTACTGACTTATGCAATAGCATTTATGAATCTTGATATGAATTTAGAGTTTAAAAAAAGTTCTTAACCAGTAATTCCACATCTAAGAGTGTAGTTGGAGGAAATTATCTGAAATACAGTGTTATTTACTAAAGCAAAAAATCCCCAGCACTCTAAGTTATCAGATATGGAGAACTGGTTAAGTGAATCACGGTACTTCAGCAATGTAGCCATTAAAGTTATTTTTATGAATGGCATTTAATGATGTAAGAAAATTCTGATAATATGGTAAAGAATATAGTAGAATATAAAACGGACTATACAATATACTTTTAGCATTAGAGTAATGCAATTATAAGCTAACTTGTGCAAGGTAGTTCTTTTGGTGGCTTATCTGAAGAGCATGCGTTATTTTTCCCTGTTGAAAAGTGGTTGCAAATTATCAGTCATGAGTTGAATTTGGCCCACAGTCATATTTGTTTGGCCTAGTGGTTTTTTTTTTTAAATTGAGTTAACAGTGGTTTATGACATTATATAAATTTCATGTGTACATCATTATATTTCAACTTCTGTATAGACTACACTGTTCACTACCAAAAGTCTAGTTTCCATCCGTCACCATACAAATGTTCCCCTTTACCCTTTTCACCCTCCCCTCACCCACCTTCCCTTCTGGTAACTACCAATCTGTTCTAGCTATTTATGTGGGTTTTTTTTTTTAATCTTCCATATATGAGTGAAATCATATGCTATTTGTCTTTCTCCATCTGACTTACTTTGCTTATCATAATACCCTCAAGGTCCATCCGTGTTCTTGCAAATGGCAAGGTTTCATCTTTTTTATGGCTGAATAGTATTCTATTGCATAATGTCTTCTTTACTCACTCAGATAAAGTGTTGATGGGCACTTAAGGTGTTTCCACGTCTCGGCTATTGTGAATAATGCTGCAATGAGCATAGGGGTGCATACATCTTTTTGAATTAGTGTTTTTGTATTCTTTGGATAAATACTCAGAAGTGGAATAGCTAGACTATGTGGTAGTTCTATTTTTAATTTTTTGAGCAATATCCATACTGTTTTCCATACTGGCTGCGCCAATTTACGTCACCACCAGCAGTGTACGAGGGTTCTCTTTTCTCTGCATCCTCTCTAACACTTGTTATTTCTTGTTTTTTTAATAATAGCCATTCTGATGGGTGTGAGCTGATAATTCATTGTGGTTTTTATTTGCATTTCCCTGACAATTAATGACATTAAACATCTTTTCATGTGCCTATTGGTCATCTCTGTATCTTCTTTGGAAAAATGTCTGTTCAGATCTTCTGCCCATTTTTTAACAGGGGTGTTTTGTTGTTGTTGTTGAGTTGTGTGAGTTCTTTATATATTTTGGATATTAACCACTTATAGGATATATGTTTTGTAAATACCTTCTCCCAGTTGGCGGGTTGTCTTTTCATTTTGTTGATGGTTTCTGTTGCTGTGCAGAAGCTTTTTAGTTTGATGTAGTCCCATTTGTTTATTTTTTCTTTTGTTTCTCTTGCCTGAGGAAACATATCCAAAAAGATATTACTAAGACCAACTTCAAAGAGCATACTGCCTATGTTTTCTTCTAGAAGTTTTATGATTTTAGGTCTTACATTCAAGTCTTTAATCCATTTTGAGTTAATTTTTGTGTATGGTTTAACATAGTAGTCCAGTTTCATTCTTTTGCATGTGGCCATCCAGTTTCCGCAACACCATTTATTGAAGAGGCTTTACTTTCTCCCTTGTACATTTTTGGCTCCTTTGTTGAACATTAGCTGTCCATAAATGTGTGGGTTTATTTCTGGGCTTTCAATTCTGTTTCATTGATCTGTGTGTCTGTTTTTCTGCCAGTACCATGCTGTTTTGATTACTATAGCTTTGTAGTATACTTTGAAATCAGGGAGTGTGATACCTCCAGCTTTGTTCTTTTTTTTCAGAATTGCTTTGGCTATTTGGGGTCTTTTGTTGTTCCATATAAATTTTAGGAGTCTTTGTTTTATTTCTGTGAAACGTGTCATTGGAATTCTGATTGGGATTGCATTAAGTCTGTAGATTGCTTTAGGTAATATGGATATTTTTAACTATGTCAATTCTTCCAGTCCATGAGCCCAAAATATCTTTCCATTTCTTTGTCTTCTTTGATTGCTTTCAATAACGTCTTATAGTTTTCAGTGTATAAGTATTTCACCTCCTTGGTTAAATTTATTCCTAGGTATTTTATTTTTTTGTTGCAATCATAGATGGGATTGTATTCTCTATTTATCTTTCTGCTAGTTAATTGTTAGTGTATAGAAACACAACTGATTTTTGTATGTTGTTTTTGTACCTTGCAACTTTGCTGTATTTGTTTATTATTTTAATAGTTTTTTGGTGGATTCTTTAGGGTTTCCTATATATAAAATATGTCATCTGCAAATAATGACAGTTTTACTTCTTCCTTTCTAATTTGGATACCTTTTATTTCCTTTTCTTGCCTAATTGCTCTTGCTAGAGCTCCCAACACTATGTTGAATAAGAGTGCCAAGAGTGGGCATCCGTGTCTTGTTCCTGTTCTTAGGGAGATAGCTTTAAGTTTTTCACCATTGAGTATGATGTTAGCTATGGGTTTGTCATATTTGGCCTTTATTATGTTGAGGTATTTTTCTTCTATACCCATTTCATTGAGAGTTTTTATCATAAATGGATGCTGAATCTTGTCAAATGCTCTCTTTGCATCTACTAAGATGATCATATGATTTTTACTCTTCATTTTATTAATGTGGTGTATCATGTTGGTTGATTTGTGGATGTTGAACCATCCTTGTATCCCTGGAATAAATCCTACTTGATTGTGGTGTATGATCCTTTTAGTGTATTGTTGTATTTGATTTGCTAATATTTTGCTGAGGATTTTTGCATCTATAGTCATCAGTTATATTGGCCTGTAATTTTCTTTTCTGTTGTTCTTGTCTGGTTTTGGTAATAGAGTAGTGTTGGCCTCATAAAATAAGTTAGGAAGCATTCCTTCCTTTTCAATTTTTTGGAAGAGTTTGATAAGGATAGGTATTAAATCTTCTTTGAATATTTGGTAGAATTCACCAGGGAAGATGACTGGTCCTGGACTTTTGCTTTTGGGGAGGTTTTTGATTACTGTTTCAATCTTCTTACTAGTGATTGATCTATTCAGATTCTCTATTCTTGATTCAGTTTTAGAAGGTTGTATGATTCTAAGAATTTATCCATTTCTTTCTGGGTTATCCAATTTGTTGGCATATAGCTCTTCATAGTATTATCTAAAAATCCTTTGTATTCCTGTAGCATCTGTTGTAATTTCTCCTCTTTCATTTCTGATTTTATTTATTTGAGCCTTCTCTCTTTTTTTTCTTAGTGAGTCTAGCTAAAGGTTTGTCAATTTTGTTTATCTTTTCGAAGAACCAGCTCTTAGTTTCATCGATCCTTTCTATTGTCCTTTTAGTCACTATTTTACTTATTTCTGCTCTGATTTTATTATTTCCTTCCTTCTTCTGATTTTGGGCTTCATTTCTTCTTCTTTTTTCTAGTTCCTTTAGGTGTAATGTTAGATTGTTTATTTGATATTTTTCTTGTTTATTGAGGTAGGCCTGTACTGCTATAAACTTCACTCTTAGCACTGCTTTTGCTGTATCCCATAGATTTTTGTATG
Organism: Diceros bicornis minor; assembly: GCF_020826845.1. NCBI lineage: Eukaryota > Metazoa > Chordata > Mammalia > Perissodactyla > Rhinocerotidae > Diceros > Diceros bicornis. The sequence goes on along the minus strand of NC_080757.1, from coordinate 49,688,159 downwards.
TTGTGTTATCGTTTTCATTTTCATTTGTCTCCAGGTATTTTTTGATTTTTCCTTTGATTTCTTCATTGATCTAATAGTTGTTCAGTAGCATGTTATTTAGTCTAGACATTTTTGTGACTTTTCCAGCTTTCTCCTTGTAGTTGATTTCTAGTTTCATACCATTGTGGTCAGAAAAGATGCTTGATATGGTTTCAATCTTCTTAAATTTATTGAGACTTGTTTTGTTTCCCAACGTATGGTCTATCTTTGAGAATGTCCCATGTGCACTTGAGAAAAATGCATATTCTGCTGCTTTTGGATAGAATGCTCTATATATATCTATTAAATTCATCTAGTCTAATGTTTCATTTAAGGCTGATGTTTCCTCATTGACTTTCTGTCTGGATGATCTATCCGTTGATGTAAGTGGGATATTAATGTCCCCTACTATTACTGTGTTGCTATCAATTTCTCCCTCTAGGTCTGTTCATAATTGCTTTATATACTTTGGTGCTCTTTTGTTAGGTGCATATATATTAATAAATATTATGTATTCTTGATTGTTTGTCCCTTTTATCATTATATAATGTCCATCTTTGTCTCTTGTTATCTTTTTTGACTTAAGTCTATTTTGTCTGATATGAGTATGGCTACATCTGCTTTCTTTTGTTTGCCATTTGCTTGGAGTATCATCTTCCATCCCGTCACTTTGAGCCTATGTTTGTCTTTAGAGCTGAGTTGAGTCTCCTAGAGGCAGCACATTGCTGCGTCTTGTATTTTTAATCCATCCAAGAACTCTGTGTCTTTTGATTGGTGAATTCAGTCCATTTACATTTAGGGAGACTACTAATATATGAGGACTTCATATGGCTATTTTATATTTTGTTTTCTGATTGCTCTATATTTCCTTTGTTTCTTTTTTCTTGTGTTTCTGTCTGCCATTTCAGTTTGGTGGTTTTCTGTGATGTGTTTCTCAGTTTCTTCTTTTTTTTGTGTTTCATGACTCTGCTCTGAATTTTCGTTTTGCGATCACCATGAGGTTTGAATAAAAGGTCTCATAGACAAAATAGTCCTTTTTCTGCTGATAGCATCTTATCTTCATTTGCCTAAGAAGGTTCTGTCCTTTTCTTCTTCTCTGTCTGTTTTTGTTGTCACAAATTATTCCTTTTTGTATTGTGAGTTTGTTACCATATTGAAGTGGCTGTAGTTATTTTTAATGCTTCCTTGCCCTTTAAACTTTGTTATAATTAAGTCTTTATTATCCTATTCTGACACAGAGTTGCAATTTTCTGATTCCGTCTATCTATTTATCATCTTGCTCAAAGCATTGTATACCTTTGCCTTTTTGTATCAGGTAGGAAAGCTCCTTTCAACATTCTTTGTAAGGCAGGTCTAGTGGTGATGAACTCCCTCAGCTTATGTTTGTCTAGTAAAGCCTTTATTTCTCCTTCATATCTAGAAGATGACTTTGCTGGATAGAGTATTCCTGACTGACAGTTTTTATCTTTCAATATTTAGAATATATCTTTCTACTCTCTCCTTGCCTGTAGGGTTTCTGCTGAGAAGTCTACTGATGGGGGTTCCCTTGTAGGTTATTGTCTTTTTCCCCCTGGTTGCTTTTAATATTCTTTTTTATTTTCTTTTTGGTGAGGAAGATTTGCTCTGAGCTAACATCTGGTTCCAATCTCCCTCCTTTTTTGCTTGAGGAAGGTTATCCCTGAGCTAACATCCACTCCATTCTTCCTCTCTTTTGTATGTGGGTCACTGCCACAGCATGGCTTGATGAGTGGTGTAGGTCCATGTCTGGGATCCAAACTCACGAACTCAGGCTGCTAAAATGAAGTGCACCAGACATTACCACTACACCATGGGGCACGCCTCTAATAGTCTTTCTTTGTCATTGATTTTTGAGTTTTATTATCATGTGTCTTGGAGAAGGTCTTTTTATTTTGTGACAATTGGATGTTCTATTAACTTCATGGATTTGTATATCCAGTTCCTTTCCCAGGCTTGGGAAGTTCTCAGCTATTCTTTCTTTCTTTTTTTTGTTGTGGTAACGTTGGTTTATAACATTATATAAATTTCAAATATACATCATTGTATTTCAATTTTGTGTAGACTACATCACGTTTACTACCCAAAGACTAATTCCCATCCATCACTGTACACATATACCCTATTACCCCTTTTGTCCTCCTCCCTCTCTCCTTCCCCTCTGGTAACTACCAATCTAATCTCTGTATCTATGTGTTTGTTTGTTGTTGTTGTTTTTATTTTCCACTTATGAGTGAAACTATATGGTATTTGACTTTCTCCATCTGACTTATTTCCCTTAGCACAATACCTTCAAGGTCCATCCATGTTGCCGCAAATGGCAAGATTTCATCCTTTTATGGCTGAGTAGTGTTTCATTGTGTATATATACCACATCTTCTTTATCCATTCATCTATTGATGGACACTTAGGTTGTTTCTAAGTCTTGGCTATTGTGAATAATGCTGCAATGAACACAAGGGTGCAAATATCTTTTTGAATTCTTGTTTATGAGTTCTTTGGGTAAATACCCAGAAGTAGAATAAGTAGATCATCTGGTAGTTCTATTCTTGATTTTCTGAGGAATATCCATACTGTTTTCCACAGTGTATGCACCAGTTTGCACTCCCACCAGCAGTGTATGAGGGTCCCCTTTTCCCCATATCCTCTCCAACACTAGTCATTTCTTGTCTTATTAATTATAGCCGTTCTGACTGGCATGAGGTGATATCTCATTGTTTTGATTTGCATTTCCCTAATAATTAGTGATGATGTTGAATATCTTTTCATGTGTCTGTTGGCCATCTATATATCTTCTTTGGAAAAATGTCTGTTCAGATCCTTTGCCCATTTTTTAATTGTTTTTTTTGTTGTTGAGTTGTGTGAGTTCTTTATATATTTTAGATATTAACCCGTTATGGGATATAAGATTTGCAAATATCTTCTCCCAATCAGTAGGTTGTCTTTTTATTTTGTTGATGGTTTCTTCTGCTGTGCAGGAGATTTTTAGTTTGATGTAGTCCCATTTGTTTTTTTCTTGTTTCCCTTGCCTAGTGAGACATGATATTCAAAAAGATACTGCTAAGACTGATGTCAAAGAGTGTACTGCCTATGTTTTTCTTCTAGAATTTTTATGGTTTCAGGTCTTACATTCAAGTCTTTAATCCATTTTGAGTTAATTTTTGTGTATGGTATAAGATAATGGTCTATTTTCATTATTTTGCATGTGGCTGTCCAGTCTATTCAATAAATGGTGTTGGGAAAACTGCTCAGCTATTCTTTCTTTAAATAAGCTCCCTGCTCCCTTCTTTTGCTGTTCTCCTTCTGGGATATCCGTTATCCTTATGTTGCCCTTTCTAATGGAATCAGATAATTCTTGTAGAATTTCTACATTTTTTAAAATAAATTTCTACATTTCTTTTAAGATATAGTAATAAAGGAAATTTCTACATTCCTTTTTAAGTCTTAGTTCTCTCTCCTCTTCTACCTGCATCATTTCTATGTTTCTATTTTCAAGCTCACTAATTCTTTCTTCCATATGATCTGCTCTATTTCCAATGCTTTCCAATGCACTCCTTATCTCATTTACTGAGTTCTTCAGCTCCAAAATTTGTTTGGTCCTTTTTTTAGAGTTTCAATCTCTTTGGTAAAGTATTCCTTCTGTTGGTTGATTTTATCCCTGAGCTCATTTCTTGTAGCTCACTGAGTTTCTTCATGGCAGCTATTTTGAATTCTTTATCAGGTAGATCACAATCTTCCACGACTTCACATTTGGTTTCTGGAGAATTGTTGTTTTCTTTTTGTGGTGCCATGTTACCGTGGATTTTTGTGGTGCTTGCTTAGTTATTCCTCTGCTGGTGCATTTGTCATAGCAAACACGTTTCTTATTAGGTATAGCTGTATTTGTTTTGATTCAAAATTTTCAACTGCTTAGAGATTAGAAGCCTTTCTTTTGTTTTTCAGTAGGTGGCTCTACAGCACTAGTTTCTGTTTTTCTCACTTGCACTGCCTCTGGCTATATTTGAAGATCTGCACTCCATCCTCCATCAAGTCTATTTGGGGTGTTGCCAGTACTTTTGTTGTCACTGCCTGTGCCTCTGGGGGTCACTGATGCCTTGCTGTTGCTGGTGTCACTGCAGTTGCCAGCTTCACCACTAGGGGCACAGGGACGGCTGATGCCTCATCCAAGTCCAGGATCATCTGGGTCAGAAGCTCCACCACTGTGGCAGGGGGAGGGAGAGTGGGGAGGGAGCCAGGTTCACAGGGCAATATCTCAGCTGTTGCATTTTACCTTGTGGCTGCAGGTGCCACTGCAGCTGGCTGGCCAGAGTTGCATGTGTACCTCCACTGCTGCTCACTCAGTGTTTTGGGGCCAGCTGCCACAGCCAGGGATCCAGGGTCCTGGGCTCTGCCTTTGCTGTTGCCCTATTTAGCCTCCTCTATGTGCTCCAATCCACCACCTTCATATGTACTGATGTGTGGGTCTCTCTGGTGTCCTGCTGTGTTGGGCAATGTAGCCTGTGATGGGTTATAGATGTTTTATTCACTGTAGATTGAAGGGGAGAGACAAAGGGATTCTCTCACACCAACCTGATGGTAATACCAGACCCAATGTTTTAAAAATAATAAGAATTCATTTCCAGTATTTAAAAAATGAAAAATTTTACATAGAAATTCTGTTTTCCAGGTCCTCTTGAAAATTCCATGTCCTCTTGAAGATCTGGCAACTATGTTCCCACATAGAAACTCCCAATTAGAGCTGAGTAGTGGCTCCCTCAGACAGGAAATGTGCCCTTCAATTAGTTTTTTTCTTACATGGTGCCTCATTTACATTACCCGCCTAGCCCCTGTAGGCATTTTCTTGTGCAATCCCTGATTACATGCTGAATTTAATCCTTGGATTTTGTCAGAGCATCAGAGAGCTCTTTCCCTCAACCACAGGACTTTGGCTCTTTGCTGGCAGCTTATGGAATTTCATTACTACGATTATTGCAGGAAGTTGTTGAGGATGTGGTTCTCTACAATCCACAGGACAAATTTTTCTCTGCACTCAATGTCAGAAATTACCTCTTTTTCTCCCTAGCCATGAATTTTTTAAAATCCCATGGGTGCCATGAATCATGTGGCCAATCATGGCTCTCTCAGCACTGGCTTCTGAGAAGATCAGACCCAAATCTTCCATAAAGCACAATGTATTGGAGCCTCACGATGTGCATTGTCATATAGAGAAAAGAATGGAAGGAGTTGCATTAAAGTATCAACAGCAACATCATAGACAATTTTCCTAAAAGCAGACCCTAAGATGAGGATTCATGTGCAAGTGGTTTATTATGGAAGTGCTTCTGGGTGAAACCAGTCAGGGAGTGAGAGAAGAAGCCAAGTAAGGATGTGATTTCAGTACAACAGAGAGTAGCTTCAGTTTTCTCCCACTTCTTACTCTGGAGTGTAAGTTATGCCCTGCAGGATTTTGTATTCCTGTGCATATAATCAGCCCAGCAACTTCCACCCTCTGTACGTTTGGGCAAAGCAGCTCAAGTATCCTGAATATAGTCCTTCAAAGAGAGTTACAGGTGCTGGTGGTTAGAAGCAAAACCACGTTGAACCCAGTAGAGGAGCTCCAGAAATGGTAAAAGGGATCTGGGGGACTTCATTGGAGCACCAGAGTGCCCACTACCCAGTGATCATTTCTGAGAAGCAAGATTATGTGTGACTGTTATACTTTTTAATACATTTTTGTAATGTTCAGATTTTCTACATAATTGGAATATGCTATTTTATGACCAGAATAAAGACTAAAATAAAATGTTAAACCATCCCTTGACACTATTTTCCTCTACCCACTAGTCTTTCTTTTTTCCCTCTTTGCTAAGTTTCCCTTAAAGAATATTTAAGATAAATTTAAAATAAAATTTATTTATTTTTATTATTCCAAAAGCAATACATACTCATTGTAGAAAATATGGAAAATACAGATAAGTAAAAAATAAAAAATAAAAGCCCCCCAATCCTGCCATGCAGAGATAACCACTGTGATCACCTTCAAGTATATTCTTCTAGGTCTGTGTGTCAAATAAAAATGAGATAGTATAAACACCTGCTTTTTAAAATATTTAGATAAACTTTAAAATTTGAGAATAGTTTTAGATTTACAGAAAAGTCACAAAGATAGTACAGAGTTCCTGTATACCCCTCACTCAGTTTAATACCTGCTTTTTTCACTTAACTTGTCATGAACACTTTCTCATGACAATAAACATTCATCTCAACATCATTTTTAACAATGGGATTGTATTAAATTGTAGGGATATAGCATAATTTGTTTAATTTATCCCATTTTGTTGGCTATTTGGGATATTTTTAATTTTTCACTTCTGTAGGTGTTTCTTACAAAAAGTTCCCAGAAGTAGAATTGCTGGTCAAATGGGAGAAAAATTTTTAAGGCTCTTGATACCTGTTGATCATCTGCCTTCCAGGAGAATACTCTCAGCAGAATATGTGTGCACCCGTTTCACCTACTGGGGTAGTTGACAAGGTAAATATAGTAAGCTAGTACATGTAGTTAATTAGAAAAGTCTAGAAGGCTTAAAGAATATTTCAGTGGTGTGGGTAGTGCCTCTCCTACTTTTATCTGCTTGGGCATGGGCATTCAAACTCTTCTGACTTCCATCCATGATAAGAAATACATTTTATGTGGCCGAGCAGATACTGTTGATGCTCCATCTAGATGCCCTTGGTCTACCCTGAGGTCACTACACACAGTTCCTCTGCGTTCTGACAGCTGCCCCATCTCTCTGTCTGAAGGTGTTCTCTGGCCATGGGGGCATACTTGGTCTATATGGGGGGCATCCTAGAAGTACCAGGGAACTAATGCCCAGCTGAGACTCTGACCAATGGAGGATGGGCGTTTGTGGACCAATGCTCCAGCTCCCTCACCTCTGGTGGGACAACTCTGAGGCATGTTCCACAGAGCCTCTCAGAATGTCCCCAGAAGGACTGAGCTCCAGTGGCTCATATTGGTAGCCCAGTCATTAACACACACTTTATTGGCTTTCCTCCCTTCCTATTGCGTTTACCCTACTACCTCACAGTACTTTCTAGAATCAGTCCCCCATATAAAAGATTCAAAAAGCAATACCTTAATACCTCAAACACACTGATATTTTCTTTTTGTTTTCTAATCTATTCTGCTGGACATGATCCACTAAATTGATTGGGCAACGCACTCACGGGTCTCAGTCTGTAGTTGGAAAATCACCATCCCAGAGGGTGGGTGTGTTAAGGAGAACTGGGCCTTGATCATAAGGGCAATTTGATAGTTGAACACTTCCTTGGGAGGCACAGTGAGCAGCTAAGGTCAGCTGAGAGAGCTCCTAACAGCCTGTGGATGCCTCTACTTTGTCAGATTTCAAACTGACACTTCTTGTCAAGCGGGCTACTTCATCGGCCTCTGCTGACCATTCTGGCATGAAGCCAAACAGAAACAATGCCCCGCTTTTCTCTGAACAGTCTTTCGGGTCACCTCAGAGAAGACCAGGGCTGAGAGTGAGGGTGGGGAGAGCAATTAGGAAGGAGCAGGGGGAGGAGTAGATGTGGATTTTCAAAGGTCAGCTGGAGTATGATTAGTGAACACTTAGAGATTTATTCCAAGTGCCTTTTCTGACTGGAAAAACAACAATAAAAGAAAGAAAGAAAGAAAAAAAAAACCCAAACCCACAAGTGGGGTAGAAGTTGAAGAACACTTTAATTCATAGGGAAAAGGGCTTGAATAATTGATGCTGCCGCCATGCCAAAGATAATTTCAGCTCTCTCTCTATCTCACAAAGACATTTAGCATTGATTGAGATCAAAGGATCTAGAACCCCTGCTGCGGGGCTGAAAGGCAAAACTCGCAGCGGCCTTTCCCCGCTCTGATAATGTCGTCTTTATGTAGTTAATAAACTGCACACTTCAGTCAAACTATATCATTACAGAAGACTTAGGGAGCTAATAATTTAAAAGCAAAGAATTGCCTCTGTTCTTTGCTTTGAACTAAACAACATTCTGTTGAATGAGGTGGACATCAAAGTCTCGTCACTATTACCAGTGTGGATTGAGCAAAGGCCGCACAGAGTGGGTACTTCAGTCATCAATAAAAAAAAAAAAAAACCAGAAAGAAAGAGAAAGATTAAAGATATCGGCTTATCAACCCAAAGGCAGTACCAGGTGTTTTATTATTATTTTTTCTACCAGGCAAGCATCAGGTGGTTTGCTTATGCAATGAGTGTCCTTGTTAAATGGATGTACGTGAACTGGGTCAGACTGTCCGTTTTTCACCTTGGCCCCGTCCTGAACTTGGTCTCAACTACCTTCACGTTCACCTTCAGCCTGCCCGCCCCTCTCGCCACTCCCGGTGCCCCGGGTTCTGTGTTCCTGCTTCCTCAGCCTTTCTTTGTGAAGGGCAGTAAACACCGCATCTCCCTCTCTTAGTGCTGGCTTGTCTGTCATGGCACGGCTTGCCTGCCCTGATTCTGCCTCTGAGACTCCACTGGCTGGCTGGGCGAGGGCATCCTGTGCACAGGGCGTGTTTGGGGAGATGCACCCATTTGGAGCAGGGATGTTCTGGGATCGAGAACCCCATCCCACCAGCACACACACTCATGCTGCCAGGCTCTGTTGTCGGGTAGTTTTAAAGAGTGACACCACATACAGCATCTAACCTCCCACCTCACCACCCCGACCCTCACCCCCATACACTGCTATAGGAAGAGTGTCTCAGGATGGATTCACTAGAAGGGATTCTCAGGCAAGTGATTTACTTATTGAGGGAGGCTCTTAGGAGAAAAACCTTTGAGGAAGTGAAGGAAGCAGGATAGAGGAAGAAGCTCAGCAAAGATGGGGCTCAGCGGAAGTCTGGTCTTAACCTGATCCCATAGGAAGCATAAATGGCACCACAGATTGCCCCACCTTGAGGCAAGGGGGCTGGCCTTTGCACCCTGTATCGGTCAGCCATTGGCTGTGGGCTGCCCTGGGGGGCGGGCTAACATTCCAGGCACTCCCCAGGTAGGAGGCTCCCACAGGCCAAGGGCAATTCTGCAGATAACAGGGCAGTTATGAGCTCTTGGCAGTCAACACGCACGACAGCTGGGAGATGGCCACACCAGCCCGGCAATAGGCTCTGGGTAGGGTACTATGGAGGGTAATTCGAATTATTTATCAGAAGACTTTAGAAAATGTACATATCATTTAACCCAGCAGTTTTGTTTTTAGGTTTTTATCTGGAGGAACATATGGATGTGTCAGAAGTTGTGTTGTTGTCATCATGAGCATCATAATTATCTTCATCATCCCTTGTTGAACACAAGTATTTGCTGAGTACTTTCCATCTTTACATATAGTATCTCATTTAATTTTTTCAACAATTCTGTGTGGTATGGCCAACGTTTTATAAATCAAGAAACCGAGGCTGAGAGAGGTTGTTATCCTTGCCTTAGAACCCACAGCTTGAGAATGGCATGCCCCTGGAATGTTCATTGCAATGTTACGGTAACAAGGACTTAAAAATAATCCACTTCTCCAACACTAGGAACAGTAAGGTAAATTACTGTACTTTCATACAATGGCATAGTATGCAGTCAATAAAAATGCCATAACAATACAGTGATGGGTCCATAATACATTGTTAAGGGGAAGAACTAGATCACAAAGCTGCATTGTGTGTGTATGTACGTGTGTGTGTGTGTGTGTGTGTGTGCATGTGTGTATATGGGCATAGACAATATCTTTAAAACATTAAGGGATATTTTTGTATCTGCATTTCCTCTTACTTTACTGAACCTCCTCCCTAACCACTATCCACGGTATTGAAGTTCAGCTCTTTGGTGTTGATTGCCTCAGGAAAGGGACATGAAATAGAAAGCAGTGGAAAAGGAAAGGAAAGTCAGTTGTCAGGGTTTGAGGCTTAAAAACAGAAAGATCTCAGGGTTGAGACAACAGAAGATGTGAGGGATAAATTTTCCCTCAGCCCCACCTAGAAAAAGATCCTCTGGGGTTAGGGTGAGGAAGGGATGGAGGTATGTTGGGGAGTGGGGAGAGGGAGAGAGGCTGAGAGCTTAGATCTGGAGAAAAAGCCCCGAGCCTTGCCAGTCACTTGGCCGAGGCTGCAGGGGGCTATGCAGAGGTGGAGAGTACTTCAAATACTGCAAGAACCAAGGGGATCTGAGGCCAGTTCCTGAGAGGCCTTTGACCTCAGAGAAGGAATGTTGTGTGGAGAGGATCCTCAGGCAGCCCCTATGGCACACCCTGGCTTGCCACACCCACGAAGCTGAGACACTGGACTCGGGGGGCCTGAGGATGGGAGTGAGGGGCAGTGGGCAGCAAACCGTTTAGGTGGATGCCTGGATCTATGGATCACATGCTTTTGCCCCTGAATCCTCCACCTCCTCGTCTTCTTTCTTCTCCTCTCCTCCACCCTCCATGGGAATTTGGACAAAACTCCAGGGAAAGGAGGGGATTTGAGTTGACGAGATTGAGTCCCTGCCTACAATGGATAGTGAGCTCATAGCAGAAATCAAGTTGAGCTAAAGGAAATAAAGATCTATTTCTTGTCCATCTGAAGCTGTGGATGGGGATTTATGCCCAGGAAAGGAGTAAAAGACAGATCGCAGAATTACAACTCAGTGGTTATTGCTGAGAGATTTCTGTTTCCTTATCGGTGCTTACCTGTGTTTTTCATGTTTTTTTTTTTTGCAATATCGCATTCATTACTTTTGAAATTAGAGAAAAAATGTTATTTCACCTCCTTATCCGACAGCAACGATAGTAGTTTACATTCACTAAGGATCTCAACATGGAGGGCACTGGGCTGGCCACCTTATATTATTCCATTCATTCCTCACAACTGCCCTATGGGGTAGGTACTGTCATGGTCGCATTTTACAGAAATTTGAGACTTGTAGAATTTAAGCAACTTACCCAAAGTGGCAGAAATGTGCTAATAGTACAGGTCTAGCTGACTCCCAGTCCTGTGCTCTTTGCATCTCACCCCGTTGTCTATCAGGGGAACTTTTTCTGCTAAACACAAAACTAGCCAAAACATCGGGGATGGGGTTAGAGATTCCAAGTGAGCACAGGTGCTGAGCAGAGCTGGCCTTGCCAATAAACAGAAGAGTCCATACAAAGGGCTGACCAGCATGGGGCCTGAGGACACAGCTGTCTGTACAGTGTGAAAGGAAAACTTGCCATGATGAATTATATTGATACAACAATGAAAGAATCATTTTTGAAAGAAATGAACTGTTGTTAAAAGACAAAGGCACATGAATCACATCAACATTGATCTACTCAGTGTAATTTCTGAACTAGGCAGTATTTCTTTTTTAAGGTACATTCTCATTGAAGTTTGACCTAAATAGAGAAGCTCACCCAGGAAACCAGGGTACAGCTTGAAGAATTTTCACAAAGTGAGCATGCCCATGTAACCAGCTCCCAGATCAAGAAACAGACATTCCAAGGACCCCAGAAGCCCACCTCCTGCTCTTTTCCAGTTACTTCCTCCTCAATAAAGCTAACAACCGTCCTGACTTCTAACATCTCAGATTAGTTTTGCCTTTTTTTGAAATTTATGTAGACAGAACTTTCTGAACATTATGTATGGATCATACAGTATGTTTATGAGATTTATCCATGATGTTTAAGTAAAGTTTTTTTATTCTCATGGACATATAGTATTCCATATTCCATATTCATATTAGGTAACTATATTTATCGTATGTAAGTATTTGGGTAGAATTTACCCATTCTCCTGCTGAGGGGCATTTGATTGTTTCTATTTTTTTTTCATGTTGTTTGGTGAACATATGTATGAATTTCTTTGGGGCATATACCTAGGAGTGGAATTGATCGGTCGTAGGGTATACGTATGTTCTGCTTTGGTGGATACTATCAAACAGTCTTCCAAAGTTGTACCACGGTGCATACCCACTCAGAGTGGTAAGAGTTTCCAGTTCCTTTACTTCTTTGCCAACATTTGGTATTTTCTATTTTAGGTGTGTGTAATGGTATGTCATTGCCTTAATGAAGTTGAGTACCTGAATACATTTTCATGTATTTATTGGCATTTGGATATCCTTTTATGTGAAGTCCAGTTCAAGTCTTTAGTAGAGAATGCTATCTTAAGGAAGAATTACTATAATCCTTTGTATGTGGTAGAATTCTGATACTATTGGTTAAGTTGGACACTGTGTCTGTGTGGTATGACTTTTGATGTTTCTTTGCTCAAAAGTATATGTACCCACTAGTGTTTTCACTGATGCCGAAATGTCTACATCACTCTTTCTTTTGAATTAAGACATTAGCTACCTAGCCTAAAAATGCACATGTTAGAGGAAGAGGGGTATAGCATATAACAAGTTCTTTTCGGCTGTAAGGAATGGGGGAATGTTCAGGTTTCCATGGACAATGGGGTTTATGATAAGCGAATTTAGAGAGACAGGAATTGTTTCAGCAGTCCCATAGCCAGGCCCCACAAAGAATGGAAACATCTTCTATCATAATAGGAGTCCTGGTATTTCAGTAGCAGCTCCGGTCATCCAGCAGAGTGACCTGATCATATTATTGCCCTCTGAGCAGAAGGCATCAGTTATCAGCCTCTTGGCCAGTAGGTTCCTACGGCCACTGACAAAGCAGCATCAGACTTTCTTTCTTCCCACTGCCCTGATTCTGCCATGTTAAGGCTTCTCCGATCTCAGAGCATCTATGGCATCTAATGTCTTCTCTTCACGTGCCTTTCAATGGCTTCCTCCACTCTATTAATCACATCTCTCTCTGTCTCTTTCTCTGTGGGCCTCATTTTGCAGTGAGAGAATCTGATTTGATGGCCACTGTAGGGCACTCTTGAAGAGCAGAGGTCTTGCACCAAGCTGCCTCAAGGGCCACTGGCTAGCCAAGATGGCTGCTCATGTTAGTCACCTGTGTCAGCATCATGTGGTACAAAACACAGCAACACATGCGCAGGGACCATTTCTGACCACTTTGTTTAGAAGGGGGTGGTGGGTGTAGCAGAAGTGCAGAGGTACATGGACGCCTCTCCAGTAGGTCAAGTCATCATTAGGTATTAATACTTCAGTTCCAATTAGTCAGATCAGCTGGGCTCATAGAGAGAAAGACATGGTGAAAAGAATTTTTGTGAGGCAATTCTATAATTGTTGGAGACATTTCACATATATTTATCTCATTTATAATAACAATTACTAGAAGGGAACAGAGATTGTGTTATTTTCACTTTAAAGAGGAGAAGACTGAATGCCAGAACACTTCAGTGGCTTCTGTAATTTACATCTTGTATATGGCAGACCTGGGGTTTGAATTCATCTCTGTTATCTTCATTCATTCATTGATTCCGCAAATATTTATTGAATTCTTACAATGACTCAGGCACTGTTCCCGACACTTGGGCTAGATACATCAGTGAATGAAGCTGACTTACCAGCTGTCAAAGAACCCCGCACCACTAAGGAGGCCATGCCTCAGCAGGGAGCTGTATTAGTCAGGACTCTTAGCTGCGAGGGACAGAATCCAACTCAAAACAGCTTAAAGGAAAGTGAGTTTTGATTTGAACAGAAAGTAACATGGCAGCTCTGAGGACCTCACACTCATAGGCCCAGGGACTTTGCTCACAGACTCTCGCTCTGCCTCCCGTCTCTGCTTCTCTCTGGGAGCAGGTCCTTTCACTCAGTAAGAGAGTATGGCTACTGGTAGCTCTGGGGTCCCATTCCTTACCATAGGATGGGGTTCTATGATGAGACTGTTCTATCAAACATGTCCCCTCAGCAACCAGGGAATTGAGGTCTTTCATGAGAAGTTGGGGGTAGGGAACAATGCTGAGAAGACAAAAACTATAGTTACCCAGGTGCCTCAGACGGGCGTCCCTAAGTAGCCAGGAGTAGGTAAGAAGTCTGGATTCATAAGGGATGTGGGAAAGGAGGAGCATGGGAGGACTCCAAAGTGAACTTGGTCTTCATTCAGGCAATATTTATTGAGTTCCTTCAAAGTATCAGGCTTTGGATGTGGTGCTGGGAACAGAGGGGTGAGTAAAATACTATTCTTCTCCTCGAAAAACTCAGTCCAGCAGGGAAGACAGTCATATATATAACTAACAATTATATTATGTGATAACAGACAAGAAAAACCCTGTTGTGACCACATTCTTACGACAGGTGGGCCCCTCCCAGTCCCAAGGGATAAATCATGATTGGACCTAGCCAAGTGTAATCTCCACTTTGAGGAATTGGTCTAGGGTGACCAGCGACCAGACCTGGCCAATGAGGCACTAAGGGAGCTCTTCTGGGGAGAGATCTGGCACCATTTTCCTGACTGGAGAATGGTTGTGTATAGATATGGCATTTGGAGAGAAAGTAGCTATACTGGGACAAGACCAAGGATGAAAAGCCAAATGCTGAGTTTCACAATATGGAAACAAAGAAAGAGCCAGATACCCAGAGGGCCTTGTTGAATTGCTGTGCCAACCTTAGAACCACCTACCCCTGGACTTCTTGTTAGGTGAAATAATCAGATCACTTCAGCCACCGTCAGGCACTCTATAAGTGGGAGCAGGGCACATCCCAAAGGACACGCATGTGCACAGGGCTGCAGGAGCATGGAGTCAAGAGGTGGGTATTCAAAGTGGAAAGGATCACAAAAGGCATCTTGTGGAGGAAATTTCTGAGGTGAGTCATGCAAGATAGATAGAAGTGTTAGAGAAAGGGACGGGGAGAGAGAAGAAACATTCCAAAAGAACAAGGCAGAAGTGCATGGCATTTTTATGACTTAGCCTTGGATGTCACGAAGTGTCACTTCTGATGTACTTTACTGGTCAGGCAGCCACCAGGCCCACTCAGGCTCAAGGGGAGATGGAGGGGGAAGGTTCTAGACGAGCATGTGAGAAAGAAGATATTGTTGCAGCTGTCTTTGGAAAACGCAATCTGCCGCGATCCTTTGCCGTGGGCTCCAGAACTACCACAAGTCCTACGGCTTTTATGAAGGTAAGTGTATCCTAGGGAGAAGTGGAGAAAAACATAGTTGCATCCAGAAACAGAATAGTTAAGTCAGTGTAGTAGCCAGGTGGCATTTTTGTGTCCTCCATATCGCTCCCTCTAGACAAAGAACCCACCTCTCCATTTTGCTCGCTGTCAGTCAGCCACCACCATACACGGCCTGACCAATCAGAATATTTATTCTATTTTTCTGGTCACAGCGATTGGTTCAGGAATAGTCACCTGACCCAAGTCAGACCTATCAGAGTTAGCCCTACCTCAGCTAGAACTACTGGGAAAGAATCTCAGTCTTTTCACTGTGACCATTGGCTCTAAGGACCAAGCAAGCTTGGAGCTACTTGGTGTGCAGTATGCTTTTAAGGCTCTATGTCTAAGAGCCTGCTTAAGGATGAAGCCAAAACAGAGGAAAGCAAAGCTGAGAGATGAAGAGAAAGATCTCTGATCATATTTTTATGGACCTATTTCAGCTCTATGAAGAGGTAAATTTCCCTCTGGAGTTTTTATTTACGTATACCAATAAATTCCCTTTGGGGTAAGCCAGGTTGAGTTGAGTTTCTGGCATTTGCAACCAAAAGTGTTCTGATTAACATAGTGAGCTTCCTACATAAATATTAACATGGAGAAATCGAATCAGAAGTTTGCAATATTCTCCATGGAAAAAAGATTCAAGGTTCCAAGGACATCAAATCACCGTGTAAAATATCTCTTCCTCCTCCAGAATGGACAGGTTAGAGGCAAGGCTGGGCCTGAAAGAAATGAACCTATGGCTGGGGCTGACTTATATGGCCAAGAAAAGATGGGCCACATTGGATTGGTTCTGCTGTGTTTCTGACATCTGCTTTTGGCATTTTTTTTTTTTTTTTGTGAGGAAGATCAGCCCTGAGCTGACATCCGATGCCAATCCTCCTCTTTTTGCTGAGGAAGATTGGCCCTGGGCTAACATCCGTGCCCATCTTCCTCTACTTTATATGGGACGCTGCCACAGCATGGCTTGACAAGTGGTGCCTCGTGGGCACCCGGGATCCGAACCTGCAAACCCTTGGGCCTCCGAAGCGGAGCATGTGCACTTAACCGCTGCGCCACCAGGCTGGCCCCTGGTTTTGGTCATTTTTGTTGAAATATTGAACCCTGGGCAGGATAGAAAACATTTGTTAGTCTGATAGAGTTTCCCTCCATCCATTCATCTATTCATCCATCCATCTCCACATTTGTCCATTAATTTTCTATTGAGTTTAAGTAACTGGCACAAGGCCTTCTAAGAGAGAGGGCTTGATGCCCTAGGTCAAGGTCAAATAGCAAGACACTTCTGTACCTGGAGGCCAGGGCTCAGCCAGATACCCTCTTTTTCATCAGAAAATCAGAAAATGTAATTTAGATACTTGCTCACATCCCTTCAAGAGCTATTACTTGATGATTCAAATAATTTTCAAAATGGATGATAACTTAAAGTGTTATGTGGTCCAGTTTTCCCATGTCTGGGATGAGAAAACCCAAACTGGGGGAGCTTGAGGGATTTGTGCACAGATCTGACATCCACTTCACCCGGTCTTGGCTCCATGTCTTGATGATGCTGTGATGGCTGGTGGGCAGGAGAGAAGAGAGACTGTGGGCAGAACACGAAGGTTATGGGGCAGCGGGGCCAGTTAAGAACCAGAAGCAGCTGATGTGATGAGGAGGGTGGAGGGCCAGCCCCACACAGGCACAAAAGTGGAAAAGAGAGCTGGGAGCCACAGAAAAGCTGCCCCTGTGGGTTTTCCCCCCAACCATGGAAACACAGTGCATATCTGCGTAAACTCCTTAAGGAAACAGGTTCAGCAGCCTTGCGGGGTGCCATTTCTGAGCAGTGGCCCCAGGAGCATGTGAAACGTCTGCTCCAGGGAGGCTCACGGTGGGCGCCAGGCGGCCCTGCCCAATAGCTGTGTCTCTGACTTCTCTCCTCCAAAAAGGAAATTGCAGGCATGTTACTGCTTTGCTCAAGACCGGGGATTACGGAGCTTAAATTCTCTCCTCCAAGCCATGTTCAAGTTTTTGACTTAAAAGGGAAATGTTTCATTTTAGGCCAAATGCATCCCCCTCTTTCCCCCTTCCTGGAACGAGAACAAAGCAATTCAAATCAGAAAACAGAGGGAACTCCATGCCCACCGTCCACAGGGACCTGGCTCCCAACTGGATGCGACGGAATTTGATTGAAGTACAACTGAACCCCTCCGCGTTTGTTCAAATGTCATTTAAATAGAAATGTTTCAAATCTCTGCCAAGGCACTGCCCAGGGGGTGGCGTGGAATGGAGTCGGGCCCTCACTGCTCTGCGGGTGGCTTGGGCCGGAGACCACAGGGGCGGGCCCAGGCGAGGCTGACTCAACCCAGCTCAAAGCGGGGAATAAAGTAGTGGGAAAAGAGAGGAGGTGGGAAAGAGGAAGGAAAGAAGAGGGGTGGAGGTGGACTTTCTGGTCAGTTTTTACACTTCAGATACAAGATATAAATGAGACACAAAATGCCTGCATTTTGGCATCCATTTTTACCTTTTTTTTTTTTTTTTTTTGACATAGACAAATTCGAAGCCTGGAAAAATTCATGATCAGGAGAGAGGTGAGTCTTCAAGATTTGGTGAGTCACCCTCTTTGGTGTCATAATGATCCCAATGTAAATGCACCATGCAGCTGCTGTCTTAACTTATCAATTTGGAAAGAGGGCAACTTGTCTGGCTTGCTGGGCTTTGTCAAGACAATTGGGTAGGATTTGGTATGAGGCTAGGGCCTTAGGATGTGAGCCTTGGTTTTCTTACCCTGTGGAGTAAAGGTGGCCATGAGGTCAGGGGTTTGATGCTGTTGGTTTCCAGCCCTGAGAATCTGCAAGCAAAGCCATGGTGGACCCTGATGATGCCCAACGAGAAGGAGTCTGGGTACCCCATCCTCCCCTCAACTGAATGGCTACTCTTTTATGTTTTATATTTTGTAGTTCTGGGTAAAATTTTATAGCAAGAAGACATCTGCTACTACCAGCACTGTTTGAGAACCATTGAAGTAGACATTTCGAAGGGCCCTCTGCTCTGACATTCTGAGGCCAAAATTGGAAAGAGAGTAGAGTGAGGTCATTCCCTCATCCCTGGGGACCCATTAGCATGGGATGGAGTTAATTTACTGCGTTAAGACCTCCTTTCCCAAGACAGTAGGCTTACCTGGCTGTTGGAAAAACCACATTGATGCCAGGATGCACCATAAGCAACTTGCTCAGCATATTTGACTCGAGTCAAACCATCATGACAGGATTACGTCGCATGCCTCTGGTTGTCCTTCAGCCTTTGCTCATGGGAAGGCTACAAAGCAGTGGAGTCCACATTTCTCAGAATGAGGACACCTTTTAAATATCAAAAGGTTCTTGCGGACCCTCATATAGTAGCAGCTAGCCCTTCCTCATCTGTGGACAGAAAACATGTATGACAAAAGAAATCCACTCTGAATTGAATAATCCTTTGAAATAAGCTTGCATTTTATTACTATATCTACTTGTATTTGAAAAAGTCATTGCACATATATGTGTAAGATATCATTTATTCATTCTAGAAATAATGCTCAGTATAAAGACAATTTGAGCGTCTTTACAGTTACTTCAGCGTTCACAGATTGGTGAACATACATATATACAAACTTGCTGTTGTATATAGATGAGGGATGGAAAATATGTGGAATCTATGCCTCCAGGCCCCTATCTGTGCTTACTCCGTCATCCCACTTTTTTCCTGCTGAACCTGAAACTCAGCCTCAGAATCCTTCTCAACAGAGTCCTCTCAGAAATCACTACCAACCTATGGGAGTTGGCACGTGAGGTCACACAAACTTATTTCCTTCCTCTGATATAGACTGAAAGTTTCTAGAGGATAGGGGTCAGGGGATGCTTACTTGGCATTGTTCTGAACCTAAAGACAATAATGAAAGACTTCTAGAACTTGGGAAGGATTCACATGGGCCTAGTTTCACCAGGCTGGTCAGTGGCTTATGCAGATGGTGTTATAAAACTCCAAGAAAGCTCAGTATCGGTGATCCTACAAGATGAGCCTCCCCTGAATTGAAATTATTAACCTAAAGATGTATGAGAAGAGCAGCCCAAGAGCCACTAAAGTGAGGTCTCCCCATCTCTTATAGACATCTGCTCTCTTATCTTAGAGACCCTCCTAAAGCAGCAGGATACGCTCAAACAGAGCACATCCCCTTTCATCACTGTGTTCAGCCAAGAAGTAGCTCTGAGGAGTCCTTTTCAATGAGGATCACCAATGGAGGTGATGGCTCAAGCGACTGAGAACGGACTCGAGATACACAGGGGCTGCTCACTGTAACCCAGCCAATCATTGAAATCATAGAACTTCAGAGCTGAGAGAGCCCTAAGAATCATCTCTGTTTACAGATGAGAAAACTGAGACCCACATCAATGAGGGTTCATCTATAATTAATTGTTGCTTTAATTAATTAACAGTGATCTAATTTGGCACAATCATATTTCCATAACCTTGGTCAAATTTCAGTAACTTTGGTTAACAATCACAGAAGATATGCCATTTAATTTCAAGATGGTGTGCTAAACGCCAAATCAAACTCATTATGCATCTTGACCCTCTTGGTGATGAATTACATTGGATGAAAATCAGTTCATTCCTTTGCAAGTGGCCATAGAATAATGGATAGGCAAATGTAGAATGCTCCCCCATTGGGGTGGCTTGGATGAAACCAAGTGCAGTGTATAATTCAGCTCGTTATTAGCCCGTGAAAGACAATTCATCTGGAAGACAGACGTTGTCCTGTTCCCGTTGTTGATGTGCTAAGAAAGTTCCCTTACCTGCCCACAGCTTTTCTTCCTTTCCTTTTTCAGAGATAAAAGGCCACAGGTTCGAAATCCCAGCTGGCCTTTTTATAGAAATTGGCAAGCTAATCCCAAAATTCATATGGAAATGTAAGCGACCCAGAAGAGCCAAAACAATCTTGAAAAAGAAGAACAAAGATGGAAGACTCATACTTTCTCAGTTTCAAAGTGTACTATAAAGCTAGTAATCAAGACTGTGTGGTCCTGGCATAAGGATAGACTTATGCGTTGACGGAATAGAATTGAGATCCCAGAAATAGACCCATATACTCATGGTCAATTGATTTTTAGACAAATGTGTTAAGACAATTCAATGGGGAAAGAATAGTCTTTTCAACAAATGATGCTGGAACAACTGGATATCCACATGCAAAAGAATGAAGCTGGACCCCTACCTTACATCATAGATAAAAATTACCTCAAAATGGTCAAAGATCTAAATGCAAGAGCTAAGACTTCTAGAAGAAAGCATAGGTGTAAATCTTCGTGACCTTAGATTAGGCAATGGTTTCTTAGATATGACACCAAAGGCAGAAGCAAGCAAAAAAAATTGGACTTCTTCAAAATTAAGTGCTTCAAAGGACACCATCAAGAAAGTTAAAAGACAATCTACAGAACAAGAAATATATCTGCAAATCCTATATCTGATAAGGGTCTAGTATCCAGAGCTCTTGCAAATCAAAAATAAAAAGACAACCAAATTTAAAAAATGGATAAAAGATTTGAATAGACATTTGTCTAAAGAAGATGTACAAATGGCCAATAAGCACATGATACTCAACATCATTAGTCGTTAGAGCAATGCATGTAAAAACCACAATGAGATATTACTTCACATCCACTAGGATGGCTATAACAAAAAAGACAGACAATAATAAATGTTGCTGAAGATGTGGAGAAATTGGAACTTCCATGCATTGCTGGCAGGAATGTAAAATGGTGTAGCCACTTTGGAAAACAGTTTAGCACTTCCCCAAAAAGTTAAACATAGAGTTACCATAAGACCCAGCAATTCTTCTCTTAGGTGTATACCCAAGAGAATCAAAAATAAATGTCCGCACAAAAACTTATACTCAGATGTTCATAATAACATTATTCATAATGGCCAAAAGGTGAAAGAATTCCACATATCCATCAACTGATGAATGGATAAAAAATATTTCTACGATGAAATATTTTTCAGCCATAAAAAAGGAACGGAGTACTGATACAAGCTACAACATGGATGAACTTTGAAAAAGTTATGCTATATGAAAGAAGCCAGACACAACAGGCAACATATTATATGATTCCATTTATATGAATGTCCAAATAGGCAAATCCAAAGAGACAGAAAATAGATTAGGGGTTTGCAAGGGCTGAGGGTTGGGGATGGGGTATGGAATTTCTTTTAGGGGTGATGAAAATATTCTGGAATTATATAGTGGTGATGGTTGAACAACTTTGTGAATATACTAAAAACCACAGAATTGTTCACTTTTAATGGGTGAATTTATGGTATGTGAATTATATCTCAACTTTTTTAAAAGGCCATGAGGATGAATTTGGGGGATGGATTAAGAGAGCTAAGAGGGCAAGTGAAAGCTTAGGAGGCATCAAGACTCATTTCTATTGGCCACACTAGGATTTTCCTTAATCATTAAATGTAAGTGAGGCATGTAAGAGGTCATCTGTCCATAGTGACAGTGGCTCAAACTAGGTGGCTGGAGCATACATGTTTTGGTCTCATTTCTTCCACTGCTGAGTGACTTTAATCTGGTCATTGGACATCTCCTTATGTTTCTTATACCTACAGGGGGCTCAGTACAGAAGAAAAAACATGAGCTTCAGAGCTAGACAGAGTTGTGTTGAATCTTGGTTCTGCCCTCTACTCGTTGGGGGACCTTGGGCAGGTTACTTGGCCCTCAACCTGATTTCCTCATCTGCAACATGGGTTGGTGGGAAGACTCAATGTCAAGTTCCAGGCACCTGGTGCAAACCCCATCAATGTTAATGCCTTGCTTTTCCCTTCTCATCTTCCCAGGGTGGTGAGAGCTCTGTTTCTACATGAGCCAGCATGAGTAGGGGAAGGCTGGGTGAAGAGGCAAATTGCATCCCCGTGTGCTCTCACCCAAGATGTAACAGGAAGGGCATCTGATCACAGCCAAATCCCTCAGGTCTAGATTTTGTCTGAAGGCAACTTCCCATGAGCCCTACAAGAATTCAGCTGGACCATAGGGCTCAGGGCTGGATGAATTTCCCAAATCAGCAAACCACCATTCACCAGATACCTACAATGAATTTCCAGGAACCCAAGCTTCTGTTGCTTCCTCTCCTCCTGTGGAAAAATTCAGATTGCTCACCAGGTTCCTAGGTACCTGCACCATTGCACTGGCTGCCATGATGTCACCGGACTTCCCCTAGTGACCTCCCTGCCACTCCCTCCTTAACATCAGAGAGAGCCCTCAGCAGAGGCAAAAACTAAGTCAGATGGTTCCTTCCGGAAGCCATCCCCTCTCTTCGCTTTCCCTCCACACACTCTGACCTGCAAGCTGGTTTTCATTCTCCCTCTCTCTCAAGCTGCAAAGAGTATCTCTTCCTAACACTTGTCAAAAATTAAGGCGAGACCTGCTTTCAAATGTTCTGTCTGTACTTGCCGGCCAGGAAGGCAAGTCTGTCTCCAAAGAATTTGCATTTACAATTCCAAATATGCACTTGTGCTAAGACGAAAGAATGTCTTCTCGCTTTCAAGCTGGGTTTGGCATGACCTCTAGGTTTTAATATTTTCAACAAAATGTCATTTGATGATTCAACCACATTCGGAAAGAGGAGAAAAGTGAATGTCCTTTCACATACATGCCGACTGGATTGCGAATCAGATGAGAAGACTTAGCCCGGAGCGATCTGCTTATTTTATCTTTTGTTTTCGCTTCTATTTAATTCAAAAAATCTCCACAGAAACATTATTGTTTTCATTTCTAGGTTGTAGCTTCTGTTTTGGTTAAGAAGATCAACAGCACCCTTCTTAAGAAGACCAAGGTGTCTGCGTTTCCCAACACAAAAGCATCAGCCAAGTCATTGATCCTGTCTCTCTCCATCTCTCCCATCCAACCCAGGACCCCATGCACCCTGGCCCCAGCTCCTACAGCAAGGGAGTCTGATCACAGCGATCCCCAAGGTCTAGAGTTTGTCTGAGGGCAACTTCCCACAGATCCTACAAGAATTCTACTGACTGGGCTCTTTCTAGGTCTGCCCCCAACAATGGTGAACAGTCCTGTTTCCAAAGCCAGCTCAGAGTGGTGGGCTCTGGGCCACCCCACGGACAGGGAGCTCTGAAGCTGCCGTGACAGGCGCAGTCCTGCGGGAGGCCAGGAGGGGGTGTCTTGTGCTTCACAAGTCCTGGTTATGGGCCATGGTGCTCCCTGGTTCTTCAGCTCTGTTATTCCTCTTCCCCTTCCCACGCAGAAGGCTCCATCTTGACAAATATGCGGCGGTCACTCCACAGCTCAGCCTGTAGATCAGCTTGTCACAATAATCAGTGCTGCCCCAGGCCATGCCACGGAGCCCCGGCTTCTCTTAGAAGTCGGCTGAACAGTGGGATTTCTCGCGACAGCTTCATTCAACACTCTGA
Organism: Diceros bicornis minor; assembly: GCF_020826845.1. Lineage (NCBI taxonomy): Eukaryota > Metazoa > Chordata > Mammalia > Perissodactyla > Rhinocerotidae > Diceros > Diceros bicornis. Next base: position 49,664,655 of record NC_080757.1, on the reverse strand, counting down.
CAGGCCTGTGGGCACAGGACGGGGCAGGTTTACACAGATGCTAGCCCCTCTGGCACCCCAAGCAGGTGTCTGATAGCCTCACTCAGACCACCCTCGCAGTCAAGAGACCCCTCGGGCTTGAGGTATGGAGAAGACTTCGGGGGGGAATTCCCTACCTGCCTAGTGCCCATGGGCTGGTTGGGGCAGGACTTGAGCGGACACTGGAGGACGATGACATAGGGTCCAGCACTGGTGGAGCACATGGGTGCTTTGCACAACCCTTCATTGATTCATCATGGCCGCCCCTTGGCATACCCACCTGCCCCATGGCATACGCACTTACCCCCCAGGAAACAGGCTCAGGTCAATGAAGTGCTTTGCCAAAGGTCACAAAATCAGTAGGCTGCAGAGCCAGGGCCTGATTGGAGGCCCTCTGAGCTCTTAGCCCGCCCTTGTCCCACTGCACCACCTGTCAAAACAGACGTGACCCCTCAGAGGCCAAGGAAATAACCAACCATCATCGTGTGCTTTAAACTTGTAAAAGCCTTTTCACATCTACTTCTGTTATCTCCTTTGCTTCTCCCAATAGATCTCTGATGGCGTGGTTGGGGGAATGCCAGACCTGGCGATCGTCTCTCCTCCCTGCTGACTTCTCGCCCAAGGGACCCCACCAGCAGTGTCGCACAGCCTGCTCCCAGGAGTGTGTGGGTGGCCATCCTCTCCCAGGAAGGCTGCCTGGGCCTAAGGCCTTCGTTTGCACCGTGAACCGATGGGACTCCCCTGTACCAAAGAGGAATGCGATTGAATGACTTCCTCAGAGCGCGGGAAAAGCTCTCGCTTGGTGCTGGCTGTGCAGCGCTTCTCGACAGCTTCCATCTATGTGTCCTTAACAGCAGGGGAGAGGGGAGATGTCTGAAAATTTTTTGAAGTGTTATATTTTATCTTAAAAAAAGTTCTTGGAAAATTACTTTTTACTTCACCACATATCTGTTTCTTTCTTTTTTAAAAATTGTAGTAAAATGCACATAACATAAAATTGACCATTTTAACCCCTTTTAAGTGTACAGTTCAGTGGCATTAAGTACATTCACATTGTTGTGCAACCATCACCACCATCCATCCCCAGAACTTTTTCATCTTCCCAAAGTGAACCTCTCTCCCCAGTAAATACTAACTCTCCATTCTCCTTCCCCCTAGCTCCTGACAACCACCATTCTACTTTCTGTCTCTATGAATTTGACTACTCTAAGGACCTCATGTAAGTGGAATCATACAGTGTTTGTCTTTTTATGACTGGCTTTTTCACTTAGCATAATGTCCTCAAGTTTCATCCACATTGTAGCATATGTCAGAATTTCCTTCCTTTTTAAGGCTGAATTATATATCATATATATACATCAAATCTTGTTTATCCATTCTTGTATATCAGTTGCTTTTAAATAAAATGTCTTAAATTACTTATTAGTTAAACGAATTATTCACACCATAATAAGGCCTGACATGTAGGGCCAGTGGTTGACAAACTTTTCCTTAAAGGGCTAGATAGTAAACATTATAGGCTTTACGGGCCATATGGTCTCCGTTGCAATCACACAACTACAAAACTCTGCTGTGGTACTATGGCTGCCATTGACCAGACGTAAATGAATGAGTGTGTCTGTGTTCCAATAAAACTTTATTTACAAAAACAGGCAGTGGCTGGGATTCGGCCTGCAGTCAGTGGTTTGCAGACCCCTGGTCTGGGGGTCAATATAATATATCATTAAGAGCACAGACTTTGGTGTCAGTGGGATGATTCAGTTCAAACAAAACGATGGTTTCCTCCCCAGGAGCTGGGGCCAACACCCAGAAGACGTGCTCTGCCCCAAACTACCCTCAGCCCTGCTCTGCAGGTCCTGTGGCTGAGTCTTGCACCCTCTGGCCATACTCTTTCTCCCAACATGTCTGATTTTCAGATGATCTGAGTCCTTCCCAGCACTACCACCCAAAGTTTGCCAAATATGTCTGAGGATGACTGAACAACGATTGTGTACAAGAAGGTTCTTACCCAGGAGGTCTTCAGCCCCTCTGTAGACCCGGATGGAGATAGACATTGGGGGAATTGGGTGTTGCAACTCTAGATGCCAGTCCAAACAAGAACAAGCACTCTATGTCACTCTCAGTAAAATCATCGTAGTCACTTACAAAGTATCCATGTTCATTTTCCTTTCTTGGAAGAGATTTTACCTGGGACACTTGGCACTTGACCCTGGGCTCCTGGAGGTGCTCTCTCCAAATTGAGAATGCCGAGCTGCATGTCTGATGCCTTCTGCCAATGTCTCAGGAGCAGAACACATGAGCCTGGGCACCAGGTAAATTGTGCAACCTCAAAAACAAGATTTCCAAGTGGAGACTTTCTCCTCTACCTTCTGGAGAGACATTTTTAAAAACAACTTTATTCAGGTATATTTGACATACAATAAGCTGCACGTAAAATGTACAGTTGGGCAGATTTTCACGTATATGTATGTATATATATACCCATGAACCCATCACCACAACCAAGAAAGTGAACGGATCTCTCTCCTAAAGTTTCCTCATGACCCTTATTAATCGCTTCCTCCCCCTCCTCCCCATGCCTTTCTCTCCAAGTAACCACTGATCTGCTTTCTGTCATTATAGATTAGTTTGCATTTTCTAGAGCTTTGGTTCCCTTCTTTTACTAAGCGTAATTGAGATTCATCCATGTCATTGAGTGATTAACAGTTCTTTCTTTTTTGTTGCAGGTAGTATTCCACTGTATGCGTATACCACAATTTGTTTATTTATTCCGTATTGATGGGCATTTGGGTTATCTCCAGTTAATTAGGTCAAGTTGGTGGATAGTGTTGTCCAAGCCTACTATATCTTTGCTGATTTTCTGTCCACGTGGTTTGTCAGTTATTGAGAGAGGAGTGTCGGAAGCTCCAATTACAACTGTAATTTGTCTATTTGTCAATCTGTAATTTTCTTCTTGCACTTCTATCAGATTTTGCTTCATGTATTTTGAAGCTCTGCTATTAGGAGCATAAATGTTCAGGATTGTTATGTCCTCTGGATTAAGTGATCCCTTTATCATTAGGAAATGATCTTGTTTATCCCTGGCCCATGGCTCACAAGGCAACATTTTTGTTGCTTCAGCTTGGTTTCACCAATTAAGACTGTGGGGACGAGGGTATGTCCAATCCATTGTGGGAGGCTAAGTCACACTCATGACTGGCTTACACTGATGGGCTGTGCAATGCACCATCTCCAGTTTCTTTCCCATGTTCTCCACTGGGAGGGGCTTAATGGAAGCCAGATCCAGGGTGGGGTGGGGTTAGGGTTAGGGGTCCATGACCTGGAATATCTTGGTTTATCACTGGGCACACTCCCAATCTGGTGACATATGAAGACCCCGGGGTGACAAGGAGGTCATGCGGACCTTGTCTAGACTGTAAATTTATTTTTAAGAGACAATTTTGTTGGAACCAGGGCCCAGCCTGTTCAGTGTATTCTGAGCTGGTGCTAAAAGGATCTACTGTACAGAGGCAATGTCCTAGGTTTACAGTTTCCTGACTAATTCCACCATAAACTTAATTGCCTTTTCTTTGGCTTTGAAGACCAAAGACTCCCCTTGGCACAGGGCTTCCTCCCACACACACTCCCAGACTCCTGGCAGGAAGCAATGACTGAACATCCAAGTGCCAGGATTCCTTGACTCACTCTCCAAATGGTTACTTCTGCCTGGCCCAGGAGCTGGACTCTCCCTCTTCAGGAGGTGATGTCAGGGAGAAGCCACTTTGCCAACAACACGCTGGAGCATTTGGGAGCTAATGCCAGGAGCTGCCACTTTTAAGCCTTGTCCTGAGTGCTGTCCTGAGCACTAGGGATTCCCACTCATCATCTCATCGGCCAGGGACGAGCCCTCTGCGACGGAGGAGCTCTGCCAACTCTGCCCCACAGTTTACCTGCATTGTCTCAGATCTCATTTCATTCTTACTATAACCCTGGAAGCCAGGTTACAGTGCCCTCATTCCACAAAGGAGGACACTGAGGCCTGGGTGAAAGTAAAGGGGTTGTGTGAGGATACATGGCTGGGAGGTGTAGAGCTACGGCTCAAATTCAAGTCGTCTGATTCTAAATTCAGAGCTCATTCCATTACTCTACATAAATCTGTGTTTGTTTCCTAGGGCCGCCATAATAAATTACAAACTTGGTGGCTTAAAACAACAGGAATTTATTTTTTCTACAGTTCTGGAGGCCAGAAGCCCAAAATCAAGGTGTTGGCAGGATAGGTTCCTTCTGGAGGCTCTGAGGGAGAATCTGTTCCACGCATTTCTCCAAGGTTCTGGCGGCTGCTGGCAATCCTTGGTGTCTGTTGGCTTGTAGATGCATCACTTCAGTCTGAGCCTCTGTCTTCACATGGGTCTTTATGTGACCTTCTGCTTGTGATGACAACGAAATAAGCCAGAGCGTTGAAGGCACTGCGGGAAAGGTAGCTAAGACTGAAGGAGGATTTTGAGTCTGAGACTTCTAGGCTGGGTCCTGGGCAATAAACTCAGGCTTTCTATGCCTGAGTTTCCTTATCTGGAAAATAGGGATAGTAATGGTATGCACCCCATGGAGTTCTCATAAGAGTTAAATGTATATAAAGCTTAGCCATAATTAAGAGCCCAATTAATATCAGTAATAAAAAAATACGATTAATAAGATGGCTCTCATCTCACCGTGAGTAAAACCCAGAGCCCTCACTGGGGTGGACAAGACCTTCCGTGATCTGGGCGTAGCTCTTTCTGATCTCACCTCCGACCCCTCCCTCCCCGTTCTCTACATTTCAGCTGCCCTGACCTCATGGCTGTTCCCTGTGTCTGCCCAGGGCCTTTGCATTTGTAGTTCTTTCTGCCTGGCTTGATTCTGGCCTCTCTTCGAAGGTCATCTGATTTGAGACGTTCTCTGACATCCCTAATTAAAATGCCACCCCATAAAAAAATAATAAATAAAATAAAATTCCACCCATGTGTCCCCCTTCCCAGCACTTCTGGCCCTGTGGGCTGCTTTATTTTCTCTTAGCACTTATCATTAACTGATATATTATGTATTTATTTATCTGATTATTTATTTCCGTCTCCCTCTCCCAGAGTGTAAGCTTCTGTTTGGTTCATTGCCAAATCCCCAGTGCCCATGGCAGTGACTGGTTGATAGTAGTTCTCAATAACTATTTGCTACATGAATGAATGAACGAATGAATGAATGAAATCTGACTGGTCAGCCCCAGTTGGTAGTGTGGTCCATGTAGACAATCCTGCCCTATTAGCCATCTTTTGAAGAGGGAAATGACAAAAGCGAGCATCTATCATATACGCCAGGTACTGTATTCAGTGCCTCAATTAATTTTAGATCTACTTTTATAGGTGAAGAAAGGGCTCAGAGAGGTTAAGTCATTTGCCTAAGATCACACAGTTTGTAAAGGGGGAGATGGAATTCAAATCCATGTCTGCTTGTCTCAGCGCCTGCCTGTTTTCCACCACCCCAAGCTGGGGTCTCCCTCAGCTTTGGATTCTAGAGGAGGAAAATATGGGTAAAGATGGAATTTGCCCCCATCAGGGGGCTCCATGGGAAACTCTCCAACCTCAGCTCCCAGAAGAGGGTCCTGGCCTCTGGAATTCTTGGCAGGAGGCATGAGATGTGCCTGGATCCTCCTGTCGCTGACCTTGAAGACATGTCTTCAGAAATTCTTTTAATCTAAAATCCCCTGCAGCTTTCAGCCACCCACATCTTAAATCGCGTCCACAGAACTCTCTCATATTTGACATTCTTTCCCGGAGTTCCTGACCCCGGCATTCTCCAGCACGGCTCTCTTCTGCATTCCCACCTCTGTGGTCTGTGGTGCCTTGGGGAAGGAAGGGTAGGGGGTGGGAGGGACCAGAAGACTTCAGCCACTCCACTGGGACAGGGAGCAACAGTTCCTCTGCAGCTTTGTCTCAGAAAACCCACCTCTGGGAAAGACCCCAGAAGCTGCCATGAGAAGCTGGAGTGGTTCGAGGGCTGTCTGGAGTCAGAGGCCACAGGATTGTGGCTCAGCATGTGCTAGTCCAACTTCAGGGGCAATCGGCCCAACACACAAGCCAGCAGAGTCATCCTCCCACTGTAGGTGGGTCTGTGCTCAGACAATGGGACCCCCACACCCTAGATCTCTGAGTCTACCCTACATGGCTCCCTACTCTGCCATAGCGTCTCCATTAGAACCAAGTTGAAAGTGTTTGTGGAGCCAACATGCAACTTGCTCCTGGCTCTAGGCCCTTTGTGCTCACCTGGAATGTCCACCCCACCTTCCCTGCCAATCCATTGTCTGGTCAAGACTTAGCAAAGATCTCAAATCCATTCTGAAGCCTTCCCAGGTTAACTTGCCTCAGATTCTGACACCAATTCCAATGTGTGGGGGTTTCTACTACCACCAAACAACTCTCTGTGACACCAGCTGGGTGTCCTACAATTTAACTCAATTCTGACACTATTCATCTGAAGATAGATCCCACAGGTTCAGGGCTCAGTCCTATAAGACTGCCACCTTCCCCCGCTTCAGAGGCCAACTGCAAGTCCAGGTTGTTACCTGTGCTTCTGACCTACTGGCTATAGATCAGAGGTTCCCAAGACCCCTCCTTGGGTTCAATTAATTTGCTAGAGTGGCTCACAGAACTCAGGAAACATTTTACTTTCTAGATTACTGGTTTATTGTAAAATGATATAACACAGGAACAGGCAGATGGAAGAGATGCATGGGGCAAGGCATGAGGAAAGGGTGTGGAGCTCCCATGCCCTCTCCAGGCACGCCACTCTCCCTGTGTTCACCAACCCGGAAGCCCTTCGAACCCCATCCTTTTGGGTTTTTATGGAGGCTTCATTACATAGGCATGGTTGATTAAATTGTTGGCGATTGGTGGTTGATTCAACCTCCAGCCCTTTTCCCCTTCCCAGAGGTGGGGTGGGGGAGAGTTGGGAGTGGTGAGACTGAATGTTCCAACCCTCTGATCACATGGTTGGTTCTCCTGGCAACCAGCCCCCATCCTTAGGTGGGTCCAAAAGTCATCTCATTAACATAACCAGAGACACCTTTGTTGCTCTCATCATTTAGGAAATTCCAAGGGTTTTGAGAGCTCTGTGCCAGAAACAAGACAAAGACCAAATATATATTTCTTATTGTAAATCACAACATCACATTGCCCAACTCAGATCCCTCCAACCTGTATTCCACGCAGGTGCTGAGGGTCTCTCTAGAGCACAGATCTGATGAGAGCCCTCACTCTTCCCTTAGGATCAGCTCCTAGGATTTGGAAGCTCTTGAGTTCCCCCGTCACTTTCTCTCCAGCCTCATCTTTGCTGCTGCTGACCTCAAGAGCCACTCTGGCCACTTTCTTTGGCCAGCTTTCTCTTTCTTTTTCCAGGCCTTTGCCCATCTGTTCCTCCTGTGTACTGGGTTGAATAGTGTTCCCCAAAACTCATGTCCTTCCCAGAACCTCAGAATGTGACTCATTTGGAAATAGGGTGTTACAGATGTAATTCGTGAGGATGAGGTCATACTGGAGCAGGGTGGGCCTTTGATCCAATATGACTAGTGTCTTTATAAGAAGAGACACAGAAACATGCAGGGGAGAAGGCCATGTGAAGACAGAGGCAGAGATTGGAGTAATGCAGATACAAGCCAAGGAACACCAAAGATTGCCCTCAACCATGGGAAGTTAGGATAAGGCAAGGAAGTCTCCTCCCCTAGAGCGTGGCCCTGCTGACCCCTTGATTTTGAACTTGTGGCCTCCAGAACTGTGAGAGAATGAATTTCTGTTGTTTTAAGACACCAGTTCATGGTACTTTGTTACAGTGGCCCTAGGGAACTCACACCCCCTGTCATGGACACTGCCTCTCTGCTCCCCAATCCCATGCTCACTCCATCTTGTGTTGACCACCCATCTCCTATTGATCCTTCAGCCTCACCACCGCCTACCTCACTTTCTGACCTCCCCAAACTGGGTAGTGTCCTCCCAAAACACTTCACATTTTTTCACATTGTAGCAATTTCCTTGCGGTTCCTTGAGGGCAAGGATTCGGGAATGCAGCTCTCTGAGCCATTCCAGGCAGATCTAAGCATGTTTCCCAGAGCGCCTACCAAGAGATTTCCTCCAATGGGTTCTGTGGTGGTACTTGCTGTGAAACCATGTGCCTTCTCAGACTCCCTTTACTGTCCCCTTCTTGCCTCCTCTGGGTTGGTGTCCCACCCTTGCTGAGACACTCCTCCTCTTCCAGACTTGGATGGAAACTCACACCTCCAGGTATGGAATCTGGAGTAGTTGCCAAGGGGTCAGATGACACAACTGGTGGGATCAGCTCCTCCTGGAGGGAAATTTATCAATGGGACCCAGGAGGGAGCTGGGCAGATAAATTCTCCCTCTTTCTCTCTTCAGAGGACTACTCTGGAGTGCATTTCCTCCTTGTAGCCATTCTGGAGAAATCTTATGTCCCAGCACGCACACCTACTGAGCAACGTCGTAGTAAAGGAGTAGCCAGTGTGATGGGGCATCGCTGGGGCGTTGCTTCACGGGTCTCCTTGCCTCCTTTCTCTTTCCTTCATCCTCACCGCCCTGGGCTTGTACCTCGCAAATAAAGCATCACACTTTCATCTTTGCTTCAGGCTCTGCTTCCTAGAGGGCCCCGTCTAAAACAGTAGTCAAATAAGATTAAGAAATGCTACCTACTTCACCGTGCTCCCCGCTTCAAGAGTGACAGTGCGCATAAGCATGCCAAGGACTCCGAGCAACTCTGCAGGATAAAACAAAACCTGTTCACCTTACAGGCTAACATTTATTGAACACTTAGTCTATGGTAGACATCATTCTAAGCATTTTACATATATTAACTTGTTAAAATTCCTACTGCAACCCTCTGAGGTAGGTATTAGTATTATTCCATTTTATAAACAGGGAAACTGAGGCACACAGCATTTAAGTAATTTGTCTAAGGATGCACAGTTAGCAAGTAGAGAAGCCTGGCTTCTAATCCAGGAAGGCTTGCTCCAGAGTGTGTATGCATAATCATAATGCCGTATATACTCTTGCTTTAACTCAGACTTGCTCTTATTTTTTGATGATAGATTTTTTTTTTAATTACATCACCTGTTAACATCAACTGAGCCGGTTCTACTGAAAACAGCCTGCTCTAAGTTTATCTTGATTTCCCGCAGAGACGTTGGGGCAACCAGCAGTGATCCATCTGTGCTTATCTGCTCAGAGACCTAGCCCAACCCCCTTATGGGCTTACAACTTTGCACTACAATAAATATTTGTAGGAAGGGAAGGGAGGAGAAAAGGAGGGAAAGGTTGTTCTTATAAAAAGACCGGGATCCTGTCTTAAGAGCAGCAACCCTAGACAGAAATGCAGTGGCACTTTAAATTCTTCATTATGGCCCCACATTGAAAGAGAGAGTCTTCTACCTACACAGATAATCATCAATTGCTGTACTTCTTTGTGGCTTCTAAACATGGCGATGGCCAAGAAGAAAACCAGAAGAAGCTGCTGTGATGATGAGACACAGTTCCCTAGCTTCTAGGAGTGGAGCTGCCACATATAGTTGCATGGATTGTGCACTGCACAACTGTAGGGGTTGCTGTTCACATGATTGTCCATTGCACAGTTGCCCTGAGCGGGAATCACACTATACAGCCACCACAATGCTAAGGTTTGTGTGGGGTGGAGTGAGGATAATTGCAGGACTATAATCATTACAAACACAATCTGGCTTATCTGAGTGGCTCAGGGTGTAGTCCATGCCATATCACAAAGCACCAGGAAGTTCTGACACTGGCGCCTGGAAGCCTGCCCTGTCTGAGGCGAGGTCTGAGCTCTAACAGGAGTGTCTGCAGTGGCATCACCCTGACAACCTGGCATCGAGTGCCCACTTCCTCCCAGCATTATGTGGAGCTCTGACTTGCCTCTGTCAACATTTTGGGCTGGGTCACTGTTTTGGGGGGCTGCCTTGTGCATTATAGGATGTTTAGCAGTATCCCTGGTCTCTATCCCCCTGTTGTAACAACGCAAACTGTCCCCAAACATTACCAAATATCCCCTGGGGAACAAAATTGCCTGGGGTTGAGAAGCATTGCTCTAGGGGTTAGCTCAGTGTTGTCTAGAATGGTCGTCACTAGCCACATGTGGCTCTCGAGCACTTGAAACGGGACTGGCCCAAATTGAGATATGCTGTGAGTGCAAAACACAGACCAGATTGCCAAGAGTTAGTACAAAACAAGCAAAAAGAATGTAAAATATCTCAACAATAATTTTAAAGCATCGATTACATGTTAAAATGATAATATTCTGGATATATGGGGTTAATTAAAATATAACATTGATTTCACCTGTTTCTTTTTTACTTTTTTTAATGGGACCCCTAGAAAACTTAAAATTACATATGAGTCTTGAATCATATTTCAATTATAATATCTTATATTATATTGCCATTCTAGAACCATTCCATCCATTTGTTAACCCTTGTTCCTGACTCTGATCTCTTCCTTCTGCAATCTTCCAAATGCATTGCTCTGATCCTAACCATCTTTTGCTTAAGACCTTCAATGGCTGCCTCATGACACCCAGAGGAAGCCCAGACTCCTTAGCCGGGTGTTCAAAGCCTGCTGCAAACTGGTCACCATCCACGTTTGGGGGCCTTATTGCCACAGAGCTTCTTTTCTGTTCCAACCAAATGGGTATATGTCCTTTCATGTCCTCTTCACTTGGCATTATCCCCTCCTCATTTCTGCCTGTCAAAACCTGTTCATCCTTTGTTGATAGTGTCGTCCAACTCCTGCGACCCTGTGGACAGCAGAGCGGAGCACTGCCCAGTGTCGTGCACCATCCTCTCACCTTCCAGCGCTGTATCTGTCAATGCTCCACTGCTATTCACAGGGTTTTCATGGCTACCTTTTTTGGAAGTGAGTGGCTGGGCCCTTCTTCCTAGTCTGACTTAGTCTGAAGCTCCGCTAAAACCTGTCCACCATGGGTGACCCTGCTGGTATTTGAAATACCAGTAACATAGCTTTCAGCATCACAGCAACATGCAGCCACCACAGTATGACAACTGACAGACGGGTTGTATGGTTCCCTGACTGAGAAACCAACCCAGGCCACTGCAGTGAGAGCACCAGCTCTTAACCACTAGACCACCAGTGGTATTCACCCTTTAAGACCCTTTTAAATCCCTCCTCCTCTGAGAAGCCTTCAGACTTTACCCTATCAGTGGTCATCTTTCTAATCGTCAGAACACGTCTGCACCACGTCATTGGGAACAACTATCTGATTGTCTTGAGGAAACTCTGGTGTCCAACTATTCTTCATTGACTTCTTCATCTCTCCTTAGCTTTTCACCTCTTTAGATCTTCTTTACTTATGGAGTCTATAATCCCCTTGGGCTTGCCTTATGTGAATATCCTCACTAGAATAAATAGAGAGGGTATTTTAAAATTAGGGATCTCCCTCTCACATTGGAGATAGATGGTGATCATATTTAAGCTTCTTGCTATTTCCAAAAACCCCAGCACTGTGCAAGGCACGTCTGGGTATTTAGAAACATTTGTTGATAGTTTTACTGGAGAATAAGGCCCCCACTCAGACGAACAAATGAAACAGGGGTGGTCCAGGCACCTTGGAGATATTTGGGTACACCTTGGAAACAATTGTCCCCCATACCTATGTGTAATATGCCCCAGCTCTGAGCCCTTCTCTGAGAGGGGAAAAGCGTGAGGGGCATTGCTGGCAGTGGTGTCCCTGTTCTTTGGCAGGACATCTGAGGAACAATCTCCCTGGCTGTCTTTTGGATGAGTGATTTCCTAGGAAGTGGCTATCCTCTCTTCTCCAGCCTCCTTATAGCTCAATATTTGAACTGGCAAATTATGGCAATTAACCAGAATGGTGGGCATCATTGCTTTGCATCAAATGGTGCCGGGCCCTGGATATGGGGTTGTAAACACTAATTCAAAGGGAGATGGCCTGCCAAGGAGGATGGTCCTTCCTGAATAACACATTCCACGTCCCATCAACCTGCAGGAGCTGTTACTGCCCCTTTATTTGCATTATAGAAAAGCCACTCTTTGTTTATTTGGCTATAAACGGCCCTGCCTTCTCCCTCCTGACTGTGAGCAGCCCTCGAGCTGTAAGCAGCCTCACCAAGGGGCTGATGGTGCAATAAAAGTTGCCCTTTCTCTTTGGGGCAACTTCTCTTTGCCCTCAGAGCAGGACGAGAAAAAGAGACCAGGGTCCTCCCAGGCCTTCTCATGGACCAGTTCAGCCTGGCCAGAAAGCGGGGAGACAAACAGGAACCCCTGCCAAATAGCTGTATCCACCCCGCCCTCTGAGGGATGAGACTGGTTCCAGGGTTTTCCGGGGCCCTGTGCTTGGAGCAGCCAGTAGGTGTCTCTGTTACATACTGTTCACGTCCCCCTGGGTTCTTGGAGGAGGACATGCACCAGAAAGGCCTCCCTCCCTCTCTGCCCAAGTCACATCACCCACCTGGCCCAGGGATGCTCTGGGGGGTTCCTCAGGCCCTGTCTTCTAGGGAGGAAGCAGGAGGGGACATTTTAGAGACTAGGAAAAGGCTGGGAATGCAAGACACCATGTGAAGGGATGTAGGAACTGAAGAGAGCACCGGTTTGTGCAAAGTGGAAGAGGACCTGGGGAGGTGGGGCACCTTGTCCCTCAGTACAAGGTGGGTGGGAAATGGGGAAGGGGGCGGCCGGAGTGAAGGCAGGAGGCGGTGTGACAGTGGAGTTGGGTCCACGGTTCTGGGAGGAAGGGCTGGGTCTGGTCTGCACCCTAGCTCTAACTCTTACAAGCTATGTGGCTTTAGACCAACACTCAATCTCTCTCTGTACTCATCTGTAAACTGAAGATGTAATACCCCATAGGGTTGTTGAGATGAGAGCCCACATGAACAATGCCTACCATGCAGTAAACACTCAATAAATCCAGCTACTTCTTATTAAGTAGACTAGCCAGGCAGGAGAGGCTGGTGCAAACTCGCATGGCCCCTCCACCACTTACCTGCCCCCAATCCTCTTAAGGAGAGGAAAAGGAAGCCAACAACACAGGGCAGTGGACAGGAATGCCCCTTTCCCTTTGGTTGTACAGAGATCTGATTCCACCGGTGGTTAGATGAAGTCTCCGTGGTGAAGGAAGTCTCACCCGGAGGAGGAAAGAAGCCGTGGAGAACGAGCAAGCCAGGTCTATTCAAACTACTGGGAGATGAGCCTGAGGGGTCCCCGAGGGACTGGTGCATGTCGTAGGGGTGGACTGGTGCACGTCGGGGTGGAACAGTTATTGTGGTGGCATCACAGAGGACCAGGAGAGCCCCGAGGATGGGAAGTGGCAAATGAGTGCTCCTCTCTGAAGTAGGAAAAGAGAGTAAATGAGCCTTGTTACCCGATGACCAGTGGCTGAACCTTTCCTGGGAAGATGCTGGAACTGATCACCAACCATCTGGGGGAGCACAGGGGTGTGCAGCTTAGTGGCTGAGAGTAGGGGCCCTAGGGTTTGAAGCCTAATTCTCTCACTGGCTATGTGGCCGCAGGGCAAGTGAATTGAGCCCCTTCAGTTACTACCAGGCATGAGGATGTTGTGAGGGTCCAACAAGTTAACCCCTGTGAAGTACTAAATAAATAATGACTATTACTGTGAGACGAGAGGAAATAATGGAATGATTTTGTAAAGAATGCATTATCCCAGACCAGGGGCCGGCCTAGCGGCACAGTGGTTAAGTACACGCACTCTGCTTTGGCGGCCACGGGTTCGTGGGTTCGGATCCTGGGCGCAGACCTACACCCCACTCATCAAGCCATGCTGTGGCAGCATCCCACATACAAAATAGAGGAAGATTGGCACAGATGTTAGTTCAGGGACAATCTTCCTCAAGAAAAAAGAGGAAGATTAGTGACAGATGTTAGCTCAGGGCCAATCTTCCTCAAAAAAAAAAAAAAGAATGCGTTATCCCAGACCAATTTAATTTTTTTTTTTTTAAAGATTTTATTTATTTATTTTTTCCCCCCAAAGCCCCAGTAGATAGTTGTATGTCATAGTTGCACATCCTTCAAGTTGCTGTATGTGGGACGCGGCCTCAGCATGGCCGGAGAAGCAGTGCGTCAGTGCGCGCCTGGGATCTGAACCTAGGCCGCCAGTAGCGCAGTGCACGCACTTAACCGCTAAGCCATGGGGCCGGCCCCAGACCAATTTAATTTTAATTCATCTTCACTTTAAGGGAAAAACATGGCAGGTTGGGGTTAAAAGGTTAATCCAACCGTTTTGCTAAACCAAGGCCCAGAAAAAAATAACTTATCAAAGGTCATAAGTTCGTTAAGGGCAAAGGAGGGATCTGGTCTCCTGACTTTAAGTCAAGTGCTTTGAAAAATTATTACTCTTCATCCTGATGTCAAGATTTAATCTGTAACAGCATTTCTACAAATGTATCTCGAAGGAATAGGAATAGGTGCTTCTAGAAACATGGTCTTATGGATAATTAAATTTGAGGAATGCTGAGTTAGAAAAAAATACATAGTTTTTTTTTTTTTTTTGTACTGCAGGACTTTCTCAGAGCCTTTAATATGTCTATGAACATTGGGAACCTCCTAGAGGCCAGTATAGTGAAAAGCATTTCTCAAAGGAATTAACAATGCTATCCTTGTTTTCTTGGACCATCTCGTGGAGCTAGTATTCATGGAATATAGTTTGGGTTACACATGTGTGTGTGTGTACACATTATACATAAAAGCTTTTGACTTGGGACTGTCTGTGTAGCAGTCGAGTATCAATAACTAGCTCTCTGGTCATGCTATATGAGCAAGTCCACAAATAGACACATCATAGTGCAACGTACATTGCACATTGTTGATTAACGTACACATACTTAACAAGAAGGTTCCACACCAAATGATGGCACTTACATCTGCATGGTGGGGTTACAAGTTCTTTTCGTTTCCGTTTTCTGCTTATTTGCACTTTGTAAATGTTCTACAATGAGCACATATTTCTATGGCCAAAAAGAAAAGCCATTCTTCATTGCATAATCAGTGCTGTGGCATCGACTTGAAAGAACGCCGCTCCTCTGGGGATCCACTGCCAGGCCTGTCTTTACTAATGACTTAAACAAAAGGACGGAGGTTGTGCTCCTCAAATCCTCACGTGATACTAAATTTGCTGGGGTGGCTCATGCTCAGAAAGCCAAGAATAAAACTTAAAACAACCATGACAAATTGAAAACACGGCCCTGCAAAAACCGGGTGAAATTCAATAGTACAATTATAAGGTGATATATTTAGGGCTAAAAGCCGCCACCATATGTTTAGAATGAAGACATGACCAGCTTCCAATCGGTCAGCAATACCAGGTGCGACCCTGTGGGTACCTGACTCTGAGCTAAGGTTTGGGGCCAGACACAGATTTAGGAGAAAAAGACCCAGCGGTGGTCACCGTGCACAGGCTGAGGACAAATGATCAAGATTGTCTCAGTGATCATCTTGTCGGAAGACAAAATCCTAACAGAGTGGTGTGGCATGACATAGAACTCCTGGTTCCTAAAAGGGAAGAGCCGTTGAAATCAGGACAATTCCTTTCACTCTAGGACTGCCATCATGTGACTTCACCACATCAGGATGTCATCTGTCCCCAGCCAGGCGAGGGGAACATTTTAGTGTCACGTCCATGTGTAAGAGGCACTCTGGGGCCTGCAGAGTGGAAGCAGAAAAGTTAGAACTTCTGGGACATTTTACTGGTTTATGGGGACCATCAGATTGAATATTTGAAATCTGAACCATCTCCAAAAAGCCCGTCCTGGAAAATCCAGGGCATCTGGTCGTAGTCACCAGAGCGCCTTGCCTTCTTCAAAGCTGACTGGATTCCGCAGACATAAAAGGCCCGTGACACGCCCGGCCCCCAAGTCATCCCCCTTCTCGGGTCCTGCATTAGTCAGCTCCTCATTAGACTGCTGAGTCGAGTCTGTGTCACCCCTCCTGAAAAGGCTTGGACAGGCTGGAGGGTGTCCAGGCAGGAGCCACAGAAATGATCAAAGCCATGGAAACTAGGCCCTGTGAAGCAAGGTTAAAGGAATTGGAACTATTTCGCCTGGAAAAAGCCAGGGAGAGTCTGAATAACCCAACTCCAGAAATGAACCACACAAACCCCACGTTAGCCTGACTTTCTTCCATCCAAAGGGGCAACTGGAAGGCACATCAATAGTTCACAGTGATTGTGCACTTACTACGACCCAGGCTTTTTGTTAAGAGCTTTGCTCTCATTTCATCGTCACTATGGTCCTATGATGGTCCCTGCCTTTCCGATGAGGCCCAGCAGAGAAGTCATGTAACATTGCACTTGTGAGTGGTGGACAGCGGATTCAAGCTCAGGCAGTCAGTCTAATGCCATTTCAGACTGTTTTCCAACAGCAGGTGTTCTTCACAGGTGCCCTTTACAAGAGCACCCTCATCTTGTACGGCATGAAACTTGTAGATGATTGCTAACAAGGAAAACTTGTTAAATGACGGATGGCACTGAGCTGTCACCAGATTCAGTTTCAACAATACACTTTATACAATGTAACACAACCACTTTCCCCTACATTATATCGGATGTTACAGTCTCAATTGTGTCCCGCACCCAAAATTCATATGTTCAAGTCCTAACCCCCAGTACCTCCAATTGTGACTGTATTTGGAGATAGGACCTTTAAAGAGGTACTTAGGGTAAAATGAGGTCATTAGGGTGGGACCTAATCCAATATGACTGGTGACCTTATAAGAAGAGGAGATGAGGACACAGACACACTCACAGCAGGAAGACCACGTGAGGACACAGTGAGAAGACGACCATCTACAATCCAAGGAGAGAAGCCTCAGAAGGCATCACCCCTGCCAACACCTTGATATTGGTCTTCTAGCCTCCAGAACTGTGAGCTAATAAATTCCTCTTGTTTAAACTACCCAGCCTGTGGTAGTCTGTTATGGCAGCCTGAGCAAACGAATACATCGGGAAATCCTCCAACAACCCCCTTTTCAGAAGAGGAAACTGAGTCTTGGAGGGTTCTAGTACTTCTCCCACTGTCACGTGGGGAGTTCATGGCAGAAATAGATTCAAGCCCCTTTCTTGTGATCCCGAGTCCTGTATCCCTTTCAACACCCCCCAGGAACATGGTGGAGAGAAAGAAAACACGCAAATATCGGATAACACTCACCTGGGAGGTCAGACAACTGACATGGGCAGGATTTCGATTTCATATCTCAGGAAGCACGGACCTTTCCGTCCCCTAATATGGATTCGCAAAGAGTTTTAATAGCGAAGTTAAACATGGGGCGGGACGACCCTGTTGACTACAAAACAAATGGGTAGAAAGGCCTGGCAAGATGCTCTTAAAATACACGTCTGAAAAAGCTTAGCCGGCTCCTCAGGGGGATAATAAAATGGATCAGAGGGTGGAAACACAAATCCAGCCCATCTTGAACTCTAGTGAGGTTCCTGCAGATCAAAGAAGAACATGCTGGCTATCATCCTGCCAGGGAAAATGTGGAATTAGGCCTTCGTAATTAGGCCTCCACTTAAGTGCAGGGGAATGATTACCACCGAATAAATAGAAATAGCAGATTAAGTTCCACGAGCCCCAGCTCGGGCTCCCCGGGCCAAGGTGGGAGATGGGCTCGAAGGAGAGAGTAGCCCATGGTTCTGGGGGCTTTGTGGGGTACCCAAAGACAATCAGGATCTGGCTCCCCTGGGAGGAAGCTGGTTTCAGGATGGGGAAGTGGCATTGGGAGGGGGGTGGGGGATTTGCTCACAGATCCTGGACTAGAACAGCTGAGTCCTCAGATTTCTGCCTGCTGAGGGCACAGTCTACTCATGACATAATGATGGCTACAACCTATGGCATGTGCTGTGGGTACCAAGTGCTTTATATCTATTTTATTTTGAGGCATCACCAACATTCTAAGATATTCTTATTTTACACAGGAAGAAATGGAAGCACAGAGAGTAACTAACCACAGCTCATAAATGGCAAACGCGAGTCTTGAGCCCTGGTCAGCCTTATTCCAAGGCCTCTGCCTTCTCTGATACACTGTGTTTTCTCCCAAATCCCTGCCTTCTCCTTGCTTTTCAATCTTCCCAGTGTTCCGCCTGGTACTCTGGACCGAGTATGGGGGCCCAGTTCTGCTGGATCAAATAATAGCTGTGATGAAACACGAACCAAAGAATCCATCTCCCCATTGGACCCAAGTATCATTCAGTGTTTCTCAAAGCGTTGGTTGTGATACACTGCTCCTCAAAGAAGGATTTCTGTGGTCAGAGAGGAGTGGGGACTCTGCATATTACAGTCCCCTCTTTGAGAACCACAAATCACATTGGCATGTAAAAGGCACAGAGGATGCCCACTGTCCCCACTGTGTCCCCAGGGCCCAGCCCACACCTGACTCCAGGAGGAACTCAGCAAATATTATTGATCAAATGAGGGAATGAATAAATGATGATGGTACCGAAACCTCTTCTCTTGGTTTAACATGGTATATTAGTCTGCTCAGGCTGCCATAAGAAAATGTCATAAACTGGGTGGCTTAAACAACAGAAATTAACTTTCTCCCAGTTCTGGAGGCTGGAAGTCCAACATCAAGGTGCGAACAGGGTTGGTGTCTGGTGAGGGCCATCCCTTGTGTTGCAGACAGTTGCCTTCTCTCTGTGTCCTTTCCTCAGTGTGTGTGTGGTGAGAGTGAGAGGGAGAGAGAGAGGGAGAGAGAGAGGGAGAGAGAGAGGGAGAGAGAGAATGAGAGAGATCCTCTCTGGTGTCTCTTCTTAAAAGGACACTAATCCTATCAGATCAGGGCCCCACACTTATGACCTCATTTAACCCTAATTACTTCCTTAGAGGCCCCATCTCCAAATACAGCCTCTCTGGGCATTTGGGCTCCAACATGTGAATTTTGGGGGTGACATTCAGTTGACACATTCAGTCCATAACACCCAGTATCTCAGTCTTATTTATCTAGTATATTCCTTTTTGGTGTATAATACCACAGTATGGTATTCTGGGAGACATATTTCCAGAAAGGCTGGTTGATGTTAATGTAACCTGACAAGAAACCCACAGATGACTGTGCTGTGGTGGTGAATTCCCACTGTTCCAGGTCTTGGAAAGTCTCTCAGTGGAGAAACTGGAGGTAGAGTGGTGACTGAGCTAGGGGTTCAGAGAGGAAGTTCAGTCATGTTGGGGAGCTGTTTGGGGAGCTGGTGGATAGAGACAAACAGCAGCTGTGAGACCAGGCTTGATTGGGAAGACATGGACAAAGTTCAGGAGCGTTCTTGTGTCAAATTTCAGGTAACTTTGGTAAGAGCAGCCTCCCCCTGAAGCTGAGAGTTGGGCGTGAGGCCTAGGGTCTTAGTCAGTTCGGGCTGCCATAAGAAAAGTACTATAGACTAGGTTGAAACAACAAACATTCCTTACGGTTCTGGTGGCTGGGACATCCAAGACCAAGGCACTGGATGATCTGGTGTCTGGTGGGCCTGTTTCCTGGTTCATAGATGGCAGTCTTCTCTCTGTGTCCTCACATTACGGGAGCGAGGAGAAAGAGGAGGGCAGAAGCAAACTCTCTCATGTCTGTTCTTATAAGGGCACTAATCTCCATCATGAGGCTTCACCTTCATGACCTAATTACCTCCCAAAGGCACATCTCCAAATATCATCCCACTGGGGCTCAAGGCTTCAACATATGAATTTTGGGCACACACAAGCATGTAGTCCATAACACCTAGACTGAAAAGGATCTTGCTTTTTTCTTGGAAATTGAGAGAGGAGAGAGAGAGAGGTTGAAAATTGGAAAAACACAACCTGGACACCTAGGAGTAGGCACACAATGTCCCGACAAGATGTGCACCTCCAAAGATCAGGGAGGGAGACCACAAAGACTCTAGTGAGAAGGAGGGGGAGTCGGGGAGAACCTGTGAGAAGCAGAGTCCAGCTGCCAGCCTGTGCCAAGCCCACGGAGTGATGGCGGGTCCCTCTGCTGCAAACTCCTCACCCTTTGTACTGACAGGTGGGCATAAGGCAGAGGAGCTGGACGAGGTGGGCAGGAAGAAGGCTCAGGGTCATGTCGACGAGGTGCCCACAAGTGTCCTTGAGTGACATGGGCTGAAGAATCCCCAGGGGACTTCCATCTCTGTGCTGCTGCTTCCTGGGGAGGGTGCAGCCCCAGGTCACCTCCGCTCAGAAAGTCCCCTCAGGTGAGGGGAATCGGCGCTCTGGTTCTGTCCTGCTTCAGTGAAGTTGACTCATCACGGCCCACTCTGTCCTTAGTGTTGTATCTGCTAAGTGACCGTCTATAAGTTCCTTTCAACAGTCACATATGATTATTCCGTGATTCTGAAGGATCTAGGGAGGCTGAGAGCCCATCAGCCAGGAACCCAGAAGGTCTGGCTCCACGGGAAGGAGGAAACTCTTCCTTTCTCTGAAGCGGGAGCCCAATCCTGGCGGCCCTCACGGCAGAGTCAGTTCGGAATATTTTTCTTCCATTCATGGGACTCTAATGGAATCAAGACCAGGCTATTTATATTTACAGATGGTGCAAACTTTAGTGGAACATCAAATGCGCCAGATGTTGTTAGGACAGAGGAAAATTAGTGAAGTTGGCTGATAGAAATCAAAGAGCCCCCCGGAGAAGGCTTTCTGGACCCGAGACGCACAGGACCCTGAACAGGCAGATGATAAGAAAGGCCGGGACGCGGGACCCATTGGACGGAGCGCAGCTCCTGCTCCCCGGCGAGAAGAGTGCACTCGAGCTTGATTTGCTGGGGAAAATGCAGTCATTGTCTGTGCCATTGTTCCTTCTGAGGCTACGTGGGGGACCTGAGCAGCAGGCGTTTCATCTCCAATTATTTTCAGCCAAGGGAAAAAACAGATGGTAAATACCACTGAAAAAAAAATTTTTTTAGAATTAATATTAATAAAAGATGTGTCGGAGGCTCTGACTGAATCCCAAGGAAACAGGGCCCGCCTCGTGTGTGGGGTGGGGAAGGGAGGTGGAGGCAGCAAAGAGCTCCCCAAGTGACCTCTAATGTGCCAGAGGGCAGTGTGGGTGGGGGCGCACCCTTGAGAGCCCAGCATCTAGCAGGGGCTGGAGCCCTAATGCCACAGGGCGCCTGTTGAGGCTCTGAGCTCCGCGGGGGAGGAGGGTGGTGGGGGCTGGCAGAGGGCTGCCCAGCGCTCGCAAGGAACACTGGCGCCACTGGGCCCCCTTCCTGTGGGTGGGGCCCAGATGGCTCTTTCGTGCTGCAGCAGCACGCAGAGGAGGCAGGCGGGTGTCCTCACCTCCTTGGCAAGAGCCAGCCGGGGTCCCGGCCCAGCTCCGTCTGTCCCAGTGTCCATCTGTCAGCAAGTGCTATCGAGTGTCCACTGGCTGCCCAGGTGTCCTCTGAGAATTTGGATTCCACATTCGAGCAGAGAAACTGTCCTGGCTTCTTCAGGATTTGTAGACTTCACAGGGGAGAAAAGAGTGACACACCAGGGGACGCGTGTGTGGAGGGGGGAAGGCAGGTTCCTGGGGACACTTGTTTATTCAGCAAAAGCTTTTGAGCTCTCTTCAGGTGCCTGGGATTGTTCTAGGCCCTAGGGAAACACTGGGGAACAAAACAGATGAGGTCCCTGCCCTTCAGAAGCTTCCTCTCCAGGAGGAGAGGAGAAATAGTGAAACGCACACACAAGTGTATGTGAACTACTATTGATTTAAATTAATTCACGTAAAATGACAGTTGGTGACAGTGCTGTGAAAGAAGGAACTAGAATGCCATAAGAGCTACACAGGGTGGGTCTGTGTAGTGGTTATTTACCAGGGTCTCAGGGGCTTCTCCTAGCTTCTGTGTCCCTTAACCCCAGAGCTCAGGGAGGCATGAGCTTGGAGAAGAAGCTGGGAAGAGAGTATGTACCACAATCACGAACTGTAGACATTAATATTAAAAAAAAAGCTACCTTACAAGACAGAAATGCCCACCTGGGACCAATCTGCTGCCGTGTCTCTCTGATCTTGTTCCTTTCTTTGCTTTGGCCACTAGAAAGCTCAAGGTAAAAACCATGCTTCATCTCCAGTGACAAATGTGAAGGATTTCATGGTATGTCTCTTATGGGATAATCTCACCCCACTGCCCCCCAACCCTGGCTTTAGTTTTTCTTGCCTTCTCTCATATTCCCTCTGTTTCAGTTCCTCCATCTGACAGTTCTAATTTGTATTTTATCTTATTATATATTTGTGCCTTTTTTCTATGATGTTTGAAATCCTTTCTGAAACCCAGCAGAGAATATATAAACAAAACAGTATGGACATTGATGGAGTTCAGTTAAGATCTAAAAATCATCCTTGCTTTCTGTGATTCTAGATGGATCAGGAGCCGGAAGACAAAATGTTGCCATAAAGGACATTATTGAGATAATTGATGACATTGGAATAGGAACTGTAGATTAGATAAAAGCATTGTCTTAATAGAAATGTCCTAAATTTGGTAGATTACTGTGGTTACATAAGAGCATGTCCTTGCTCTTAGGAAGTGCACTCTAAAGGGCGTGAAGGTGTTTGAGATCTGCAGCCTACTCTCAGATGGTCCAGAAGCGGGGAGAAAAACATGTATATATATTTCTATACAAAAATCTATGTGAGAGAGAACAGGGAAAGAGGAAAGATTATAATCTCATACTTGAAAAATGAAAGCACTCGTACGTCTGAGTGAATTTGCTCTACAGTTTTAATTACAGTGGATGCCCTTTTAAAAGGGAATCTCAAAAAACGATTTTTGCCTTCAGTGCTCCCTCTTCTCGTTGCCTGTCTCCTGCCCTGTCTCCCAGACGCCCACCCCCACTGTAACACTAAAAGAAGACTGAATTTTGGAGTGATTCTGGGAAGAATTGTTTTCAGATAATTAGGCATGGTCTGCATTTGCCGCTGGCATTGGCGTAGATGTAAAAATCCCATCTGGGTCATCAGCAAGTGTTTAAGCTTTTAAGTATTTTCTTTTGGAGGCTTTTATTAACCCACTGGAGAAACACCTCAACATTTTTCTCCTAGCCCTGACTTCTTGTCATTTGCAATCCAACCTCTTTGGCCTTCAGAAGAGAGAGTGTTGCCAGCAAGGGTAATCACAGACTTTCTAGAATCGGAAATAAGCACTTTCCACTGGCTCCGCTGCAGCCTCTGCTTGGCCGGAAGTCTCTTCTGGCCCGGCACCGCCTCCTCTTTCTCTCTCAGACATCTCACTGGAGCCCCAGTCAAGGTGGGCTGGGTGGAAAGCTCTGGAAGAGAATGGTGAATGCCAACCTGTAACTGTAGTTCAAGGAAACTCAAGCAGGTGCTCCAGACTTTCTCTCTACTCTGCTCTCCTGTTCCTGAGGCATCAAGACTATAAGACGAGGAAACAACCCTCTAAGAAGAGTCTTCAGGGGGCCAGTCGGGTGACGCAAGCGGTTAAGTGCGTGCGCTCTGCTGCGGCGGCCGGGGGTTCGCCGGTTCGGATCCTGGGCGTGCACCGATGCACCGCTTGTCAAGCCATGCTGTGGCGACGTCCTCTATAAAGTGGAGGAAGATGGGCACGGATGTTAGCCCAGGGCCAGTCTTCCTCAGCAAAAAAAGGAGGAGGATTGGCAGATAGCACAGCGCTGATCTCCTCATACACAAAAAAAGAGTCTTCAGTTCTGGTGATGCCCCCACTCTCCTCTCCTGTGCCTTCTGGGTGGGTTCAAGCCCAGTAGAAAGGACTTCTGGCTGTGGCTGGCCAGTGGAATTGGTCACACCTGCCTCTCTCCTTAGCAAAGGCTTGGTAGACTTCCTATTTATCTGCCTTCCTCTTACCACTGATCCCTTCACCCTTCCACAGGCATCCCACTCATCTGCACTGGCCAGCGGCACAGCAAGGGCGAGCTCCCATTTTCTGACCATCCCTTTCTCCATCTCCAAGTCACAAGAAAGGCTATTAAACCTGACTTGTTTAGTCCAGAGCAATGCCCAGATGATTGGGGGTCAATGGAGGAGTTATACCATTCAATATGTGTGTCTACGGGGAAGAGAGGGAGAGAGAATGTGGTGACTGCAGAAGGGCCTCTACTATATTAAAGGGTGATGTGGGTTCAGGGAAGTAAAGTGACTTTCCTCGCAACACCCAGAAGTGGCACTTTATCCCCACAGTCCATTGCTTTGCTCTTTTCCAACTCTCTTCTGCAAACCCTCTCATTCACACAGTTCAAAGTGGTTTTCGAACTCGAGCTCTTTAATCCTGGCAATCACCGCATGAGGCAGCCGCCAAGGACGGTGATTAGCCTGGGAGCGGGGGAAGCCAGGCCCTGGCAAAACAAAGGGATTTAGCCTGGGACACGTTGCGTCGGCCTCATCGTCCTGCAGGTGTTCTGGAGGCTGAGCTGGAGAGAGGTGGAGGTGACAGGTGGAGGCACGGGGAGTGGGCAGGGTGGGCCAACCCGGGCTCCGGAGTCTCTCCAGCCAGGTGCAGCGATGGCCGTGGGCCAAGGTCAAGACTGAAAAGTGGATGTCCTTCCTCTTGAACCCTGCCCCACCTCCAGGCCAGCTCCTGGCTCTGCCCCCTCCCCTCCCACCCTGTTCCTGACCCCCTCATGCTGCTCTCACACTGCCCAGGCCCTCAAGAGGAGACACTGTGTCGTGGATCCAGAGGCCCGGGTTCGAGTCCCGTCCTACCACCTGCCAACTAGGGGAACCTGGGCTGACTGTGACGTCTCTGGGAAGTTGAGGTGTCTGACCTTCGTAAGATGTTTCATCCTCGACCTGGACAATCTCGTCCCTCTCTTACACTTAAACAAGGTTGTATTTGTATTGACTTCCCCTGGAGCTCTTCTGCTTTCAGCCTACAAACTAACTTGCACTGAGATTGATGTAGGCAAATGGGCGACGGTGGTCCCATTTCCCTTCCAGGGAAAACGTTTGTGTTTAATTTAGACCTTGTGACAGTATGTAGAGGTTTAAGGGAATGACAGTTGGCATTTGAGAGGGATGAAGGGACGTGTTAGGACCATCTGCCTGCCCTACCCACCCCATAATAACAACAGCCGCCGGGACCACCAGAGCAATCCCATTTACTGAGCGCTCACTCCGGGCTGGGAGCCACGCTGCTCCTGTCCCAAACCGTTTAAGATGGGCTGGGGCTGTCGCCGTCTGGTAAGTGAGGCTCTGAGGCCTGAGGTGCGGAAGTGCTGTGCGCTAGCTGGAAGCAGCCGAGCAGCCTTTGCAACCCCAGGGCCCCTGATCCGCCCAAATCCTGAGCCAAAGGCACCTCAAAGAGACCCCACGAAATGGTGCAGGGGCAGCATTTTATCTGCTTAAAAAAAGTATATGTACAAACGCCGACAAGCCGTGTCCTGCCCATGGCCTTGGGGAAAAGGCGTGTGTCAGATGGACCAAGCTCTTGGGAGTTACAGTCGGGTGTGGACGAGGTCAGTGTAGACGGTGTAAATGAGCAGAGTGGAGAGAAAAGAATCTGGCAGGAGATGGGTTACTTTGGATCAGGTGGTCCAGGAGGGCCCCTCTGAGGAGGTGACATTTGGGCTGGGATCTGAAGGGTGGAAGGAGCTGGGAGAAGCAGAACCTGGGTGGAGGGCGCCGCGAGGGCAAAGGCCCGGAGGCAGGACCGAGCCTGGCATGTCGGAGAACCTGTAAGTGGCCTATTGTGGCTGGAGAGAAATGAGCTCAGGCCAAAGAGGCCACATCAAGGGGGCCTGCGCAGGTTGTGGAAAGTGTTAAGAGTTGTATTTTATTGGAGGGATTCTAGCAGGGACTGGAATGTTCTGGTTCGTGCTCTAAATGGATGACTCTGGCTATGGTTGAGGGATGGACTGCTGGGGGTCAAGTGGAAGCTGGAAGACCCGTCGGGAGTACTGGGGAGGCGGCCAGCACATCTTACACGGGGGGAAAAAGAGCCTGGAGCCAGACTTACGGAAAACTAGTCCAACCCCAGCACAGGTGCTGACGTTCTGCTGAGGCCGAGAGGCTGCTGATGCAGAGGATGGACGGCCCGTGTGAAGCCCAGTAGGCTCATCCTAATCGGCTGTAACTCGATGATAAGGCCCATTATGGGCACCGTCCAAAGCGGCGGTATGGACTCTGGTGCCCACCCCAGCATCACCTCCAGAAGCAGCCCCTCCACTCGCACAAAGGCCCCTCTGGGCAGAAAAAACCCCAAAGGTGCCCCTTCCTGCAGCAGGTGCAGAGTGAAACATCCCTGTTGGGCCCTGGGCTGGAGGCCTCTGTGAGTTCCTGCCCCGAATTACACGGTGGGCCAGTTTGGAGGATGATTAACCCCCTCGCACAGGGTTATTAGGGGCACCACCCAAGGGACAGGATAATGAGCAAACAGTCGTATAAAATTTACCCCGTCCCGGGCACTCTCGTAAGCCTTCACATATATTAGCTCTTGTCTCATCCTCAAACAACCCTTTGAAGAAGGCCCTAGTATTACCCCCACTTTACACTGAGGAAACTGAGGCACAGAGTGGCTAAGCAGATTCTCCAGGTCACAGAGAGAGAGAGAGTCAGGGGCCCAGCCAGCATCCAAACCCAAGCCGTCAGGCTGCGGAGGTTGTGCTATTAAGTCAGACCCTGTCCTGCCTCTCAGGAAGCTTCCCCAAGGTGCTGAGAGCTACAGATCCTCTGAAGGCGAAGCTCTCCACAGCAGCTGCCGCCAGCAGCCCAACCTTCTCTCAGCCAGGAGACCACGGGGCAATTCATCCTCAACGTTGACCAGAAAATGAAGAAACTTAAAAGAGAGAAGAAAAGGCTGCGAAGTCTGAGAAAAAATATGTGCAATATGGCTAAACAAAGACAGCCCCGAGACTGTCAGGAGAGAAATGCCCTGTCCGGGGCTGGGGCCGCAGCCTGGCTTCCCTGGAAAGGAGGAAGGCTGGGCTCTGGTCGTCCCAGGGAACTCCCGGTGCTTAGTGGCTGACACTGAGAAAGCCAAGCCCTTCTGTGGGAAAATCCAGGATGGCAGTGACTGTTCCCCCCATCACAACAAACCTATACTTAAACATGATTAAATATGCTCTCTGCAAAGGAAATACCCCACGGCTTAGCCAAACACAGGGCACCCTCTCTCTCCCCAGCGCTGTTCTGGTGGTTTATGTGGTGTACTGTGTTCTGAACCAGGACCAAGTCTATTAGGCCAAGTTCCAAACTGGTTTTTTTCTAGCAGCCAGGCCTCACTTATGCCAAGGAGAAGGCCAGATGTGGAGGCTCCATCCTGGAGCCCTGCTCACCGCTTGGGGCTGAGGCGGGCAGACCCTGAACGCGCCTGGGGGTTCTCCTCTGGGTCGCTAAGCTCCAGACAAGCTGACCCCCCGGCTGGACTTCCTGAGTCTTGGAAACAATCAACTCCCCTTCTCCAAGGAGAAGCATGGAGAACAGATTCCTCCTAGGTGAGAAAAGAAAAGAATATAAGTTTGTCCCTTCCTCATGTCAGACAAGTAAAGGAATTGGTGGCTGACTTCGTATAAACCAATCCCCTGCTCTCCCAACTCCCCATTCAGCTCAGAAATAGAGAAAATGGTTTCCTAAGTGACCATTTTCCCTCTCTGGAGCAGTCGGAGGAAAGGCATTTCATTCTCTTAATTATATGGACACCCAAGCACATACATCAATACCCACACGTGAGATGATATGCGTGCACGTGTGTGTTTGCACACTCTCACACATCTGCTTCCAGAATCCTGTGATTAGCACCCCGTGAAGGACAATTCTGCGTATTAGAAAACACCAGCCTGGATCCTGGATGACTGACAAGCCAGAAAACTTAATTTCCCTCTTTGTAGGAGAGATCTTTTAAGCTACAGTTTGATCGCCTTGACAGATTAGGCTAGCTCTGAACTGCTTTGGAGAAATTTGTTCCTTTACTCCACACCCTCCCCTCCTGACTCTCCCTCCCCACCCCCTAAGCGATAAGGCATCTGTAAACACTCTCTGAAACTCTTTCTCCAGCCTTCTTGGGTTTGCTACTTTGAAGCAGAACTGCAGGAAGACCTCCATACCAGATGAAAATGTCTTGCAAGCTGATAAAGAAGTGCGGACCCAGCTAAAATCCACTCGGTAATAGGGATTAGTGAACCTGAGAAGGTTTGTTTGGATTGAAGACTGAGTTGAGAAATATGGGGTTTGGATTCAATCAAAATGAACCCAAACATCAGTCTCCTACCTCCCACCCCCATCCTACAGACGGGTGTGCCCAGCCAGACACTGAGTGCACCCACCTTCAAATTCAGAGAGTCCTTCAATTTCATAGCAGTTTTCCTCTAAGTTCTGGTTCTCAAATTTTGTCAGGCACACAGATCTCCTGAGGAGCTGCTTAAATGCAGATTCTGGGGTTCTATGGCCACAGGGTTTTATTTGCATGGTCTAAGGGCAGACTCAGTGAACCGGATTTTTAGGAAGACCCCAAGGGCTTCTAACGCAGGTAATCAAGATCAGACTCTTAAATACACCATTCTAGAACCAGCTCAAAATGGTGAATACCATATATTCAGGGCTGTGTTCTGGTGGTATGTGCTAGCACTGGTGGTGAAAATATTGAAATACTGGGGCAATGGTTGGTAACAGCCACAGCCTCTGGTCCCTGAGTGTCAC
This sequence comes from Diceros bicornis minor, assembly GCF_020826845.1. Taxonomy (NCBI): domain Eukaryota; kingdom Metazoa; phylum Chordata; class Mammalia; order Perissodactyla; family Rhinocerotidae; genus Diceros; species Diceros bicornis. Next base: position 49,636,006 of record NC_080757.1, on the reverse strand, counting down.
CTGCTGTTCCAACTACCCTCCCCCTCTCCCACGACCTCCTGGACTCCTCCACAATTCAGACACCAAACAGTAAATCCCCGGCACAGCAGAGGGTCTCTGAGACTCTGAGCCTGCTGCTAAGGCCCAGTGTCTGCTCTGATTGGGCAGAGTCTTACCCGTTGCTAAGTAAGTTCACTATCTGCCCACACAAATGGATTATATGGCAGGAGCCCACCCAGCTCTCCGCACGTTTCTCTTGGTTGACCACATCATGGACACCATTGTCCACTCTCGCCTGCTGGCAGCACCTTCCACCCCTGTCCAGATTTTCCTCCTATCTGCTCCTTCTCCTTTGCTGCGCCCTTCCTTTGTCCACCTCTCCGTGTTGGTCCCCTTCTCTTGTCCAGCCCTAAGTGAAGACTTAAGTACCATCTAAATGTCAATGTGGAGTTACCGCTCCCTGGAATTGCAGGCATATTTCATTGTCCACTGACATCTCCAGATAGATGTCTAAGGAGCACCTCAAACTTCACAAAGACAAAACAGAGCCCGTGATCCCCTACACTGTCCCAGCCTACACTGTCTCTGTAGATGGCCTTCTCTAAACAAGTTTGCTCAAGTTGAAAGTCTAGGAGTTTATCCCTGGTTCCTTGCTTTTCCTCATCACCCACATCCACTCCATTGGCAAGTTCTGCCCATCTATCTGGAGTCCACTACTCTCTCCACCTCCACCACTACCACCTGAGTCCACTGCCATTGTCCTCCTACTGGACCGACCTCCCTTCTCTCACTCTTCTTCCTTGCAATCCTGGCAAGGTAGTCCTTTTAGAACATAATAGATCATCACTACCTTGCTTAAAAATCTCCAATGGCTTCCTCCCGTGCTTAGAATAAGATCTAAATTCCTTACCATGGCATACAGAGTGATTGCCACCGATACCCCAACCTCACTTCACACCACTCTCCCTCTGGGTCACCACAGCCCAGCCTCTCTGGCTTTCTTTTCCTTCCTTAGAAAAATCTCAAGCTCATTCCTGCCTCAGGGCCTTTGCGCTAGATGTGCTGTCGGCCTGGAATGCTATTTCCGCATAGCTGGTTTCTTCATGTTCAGATATTAGCTTAAACAGACTTTCCTGACCTTGCAAACTAAAGTAGCTATCCAGTCACTCTCCATCACCCTATTCTCTTTCTCTGCATAGTGCTTCCCATTAGCGGATGTTTTAATTGTTTACTTGTTCACTCAGTTGTTTATTGTCTGTCCGCCCAACTCTCCCTAATGAGGGGGTTAGCCCCAGAGTGCTGAGCTTTGTTTGCCTTTTTTTTTCAGTAGTTTTTCTGACTCCTCCCTTTTTATTGAACATTGTCACTTTTTGCTGTAGTCAGGACTCCTGTATCTGCCGGCCACCCTACTGTTAACATGTGCTGAACTAGGAAACCAATAGGCACGTCCATTAGAAGTGTGTACAAAGTAAACGTGAATAATTCTGAGCAAGGCAGAGACTCTCTAAAAATGAAAAGATGCCTGTGCGTTAGTGTGATGGTTGCTCGATGCTCACTTGTGGATTAGCTACATCAGAATTAACTGGGGAACATCTGAATGAGACTGATTCCCGCACCCCCCTCCCTGGAGGGCCTGTTTCAAGGTGTGGAGTGGAGTCTGAGGATCTGTATTTGCCAAACAGCAGCCCAGGTGTCCTCACACTTTGTGGGCTTGGTAACCACGAGCTCTGTGCACAGGCATACAGACTGCGGGGAGAGACCTATGCTGCCTACCTCTAGGGCAAGGTTTCTCAATCTCACCAATAGTAACATTTTGGGACACATCATCCTTGGCTGTGAGAGGCTGGCCTGTGCATCCTAAGATGTTTAGCAGCATCCCTGGCCTGTACCCTCTAGATCTCTCTTCCAGCTGTGACAACCACAAATCTCCAGACATTGTTAAATTTTCCCTAGGGGGCATAATCGCCCTCGGATGAGAACCCTGCTCCAGGGTTTCAGCTATGTTCCAGATAGCTGAGAGGAGACCTCTATGTTTGATGGTCTAGAAGATTCAGTTACCTAGAATATACAACAATATATGAGGCTACTTATAAGGCCAACTTCTGTTATGCTAAATGATTGCCTAAACTGATAAGTGCATATGTGCTGGCTAATTGTGTACATGGAAATCAAGAACACCTTTGAACTAATCAAAAAGAGATCTCCTGGTCAAAGCTTATTTGAAGACTGCCATGTTTTAAAACTCGACATGACTTAAAACAGAATCCTATAAGTTCCTTTGCTAAAATACTTTCAGGATATATTAGGTATAACAATAGCTGGCTACATGAAAATGGCTTTGAAAATCTTAAAAGTGTTTTAAAAGAAAAGGGACTTTTTTATTTTTTTTGCAAGGCATTAAATTGGATGTGAATATGACAGATTTCAAAGACTGTCAAAATAACGAATTTACATCATAAATGCATCGGCTTTCTTTTTAAAGGCTTTTCCACCACTCAGGAAGGCATTTAATGGTGAGCAGGTTCAAAATGTCGCCAACTCCCACTGGTACAAAAAGGGAGGCGATCCCTACCAGAGTCTCCGGGCTTCAGATAATGTCTCTGCCTCTTTTCAAGTTAATAAACTGCACTCCTGTCAAATTGCAGATAAATGAAAGAGACGGCACCATTGTTTTTTTCCCACATCTTGCTAAGAAAGATATCTCCCAATATTTCGGGAGGACCAGTATGCCAAAAACTAAACTTGAAATGAATCCACCCTGCCGTGACTTTACGCGATCAAAGACAATGGAATTTCCACAGAAACACTTTTCTGAAGTTTGCAGTGCTTTTGTTCAGATAGCGGCTCATTAAGAAGCTTCTAATGCATTTGATTGTTTCAAAGTTAGCCATCTAAATTTTTAATCATGTGTGGGTGCAAGATAGTCTTGGGGTTGTACCCAAACACTGCAGAGCCTTTATATTCTAAAGAGTCATGTCAATATAATATTTTCCTGAATAATCAGCAGGTAGGCTTGGAGAGGAGGTGGCTTCAAACAACTCGGCTCTTTGATGGAGGGTGGACAGGTTTCTGAAGTTGCCTTTTGAAAGAGAAATAAGTCTGAGTGTTTTGAAATCTGGATTCCTTTCTTTCTGAGAGAGTGAGGCTGACACTCTCTTTTCTCCTCTCTTTTCCTTTCTTTCAGTAGAGACAGAACTGCTGTTAAAAATAGAGAGGAAAATAGAGCCTAACTGGGAGCCCAGCCTCTCCACTGGGGTCTCTCGGACAAGGAGCACACTCATTTACTCAACCTGCTTAGGTTAAAATTTCTTCCAGTACTAACCACACATCACTTTTTCTTATTCCTTCCGCTTTGGGGATGGTCTGTTTTTCTTTCTCAAGAATCTAATATTTGATCGGGAACATGGAAGGGCCTGGGAGCTGGCTACACGCAGTTCTGTAGCTCTCATGTGGTCCCTGCAGCTCCTTCCTATTGATGGGAGTGGGAGCTGCACTTACTATGGGCAAAAGACGAAGGAGAGGAGAGGGCTTGGAGAGACCTTGCTGTAACCATCCTGTAGAAGATAAGGCAGAGCTCACCTGGATTTGAAGGATTGTGGGAGGCCACGAGATCTATCCCTTGGCCTTGAGATAGCTCTTAATCCACTCTGCATTTATTGAGCATTTACTCTGTGCCAGTCTCTGTTCTAAGCGCTTTACTTGGATTAGCACATTTAATTGTCACAACAACCCTGTGTGGCAGGTTCTTTTATTATCCCCATTTTACAGGTGAGGTAGCTGAGACACAGAGCTGGTTAGTTGCAGAGTGAGGATTTGCACCTAGGCCCTCAGGTTCCAGAGCCCATGCTATAAGTATGTTCCTTGTAGCACTATTTATAAGAGTGAAAATTTTGAAATAACTAAATATCCAAAAATAGAATATTGTCTAAATAATTTGTAGCAGATCCACACCAAAGAATACTCTATCTTAAACATGTTACAACTATTACACATGACATGTGAAACAATAATTAATGACATAGAACACAATTCATACTATATAGTTAAGATAAGAAAGCAACTTACAAAGTAACATGTATATAAAAATAAGATTTCATATTTTGGTAAATAAAAATAAACATTCACAGGGTATCAAGACTGTATTAGTCTGCTCGGGCTGTCATAACAGAATGCTATAAGACTGGGTGGCTTAAACCACAGAAATCTATTTCTCACAGTTCTGGAGGCTGGGAAGTCCAAGATCAAGGTACCAGCTGATTGGGTTCCTGGTGAGGACTTCCCTCCTGGCTTGCAGACGGCCACCTTCTCGCTGTGTCCTCACATGGTCTTTCCTCAGTACGTGTATTGAGAGAGAGAGAGACAGATCTCCTTCTTTTAAGGCTACCAATCCTATCTGATTAGGATCCTACCTTTATGACTTCAGTTAAACCTAATCGCCACCTAAAAGCCCCATCTCCAAACACGTCATATGAATTGGGAGGAGGGGAACGAAGCAATTCAGTCCATAGCAGAGACCAAAATGTTAACAGCAATTATATCCAAGTGATGATGATAGAAGTCATTTTTAGTTCCTTTATTTTCAAAACCTTTTACAATAAACATAATTTACTTGGAGTAATAAGAAAAAAAAAGTGTTTATAAACTTCAGGTACAAGATGAATTTGATCCATTCTATGCAGATGAATCCTGAAGGCTCACCTCTAACTAACCTGTTGGCCGCATCCCTCCACGTCAGGGATTATTTTTTCACGACACCCAGCCCGTCACCCTCTGCCCTGGAGCAGCCTGAGAAGGGCCCAGATCGGAGTGTCTCCCACACTGGCTCCTGTGCAGGCCTATGTGTGTGGCTGGCATTGTGGGCCCGGGCAGAACCTGGCAGCATCAGCACAGCGCTGGAGACCTTGGTAGATGGCGTCCTTTCTGCAGCTGTGTTACTTAGAAGCAGAACCAAAGCACATTAGGTAAGTGGTAACTTGAGAAACAAAGCCCAAACCAAATGTTTGAGGCTTTGTTCTGAAGGACGCCGATGAATCCACAGCGTGAATGTCTGGGAGGAGAAATTCACTAGACTGGAACAGCCTGAGCTCTGGGGCCAAACCGCGAGGTGTGACTGCCACGCGGGAGGCCCTGGAGGGGGAGTCCTCACTGACCACTCAGTCTCCACCACCCTTACGCAGAGAAGTTGGGGCCAGCACTACCCTGCCAACCTAACGCAGTTAACAAGACAAAATCTAGGTTTCCAAGTCTTTCAAAGTGTCTCTTCCCCAAAGTTTAGTCTCTTTCTGCTGTCGGGCCTGCAGACTTGGACTAATTTGCACACATATGCAGGAAGCATAAAAGCAAACACTGGTATGTGCCATTCATTGTCACCCCAGTGTAAAGCATGACCTAAGTCAGGAGACCTGCACCCCAGCTCTCGTCTGCTGGCGACTGCAGGTGCAACTTCACCTGTTTGACTCAACTTTCAAATGGGAATAAAAATATGTGCCCTGCCTACTTTATGGGATTATTTTGAATGCAGTATCTCTCTTGCTTACCACTGTATCCCTTGTGGCTTGTGCAGCGCCTGGCAACAGGATAAATTTGGGGGAAAAGAATCCATGGTGATTCAGAAGTTGAAACCACTTGGCCTGAGAAGTGGCCGAGTCCCTGTGTGGGTAGCATGGCAGGAACAAACTCTCTCAGCCCAGCCAGGGGTCCCTAAGGCTGGACCAACATGAGAACAGAGAAGTACCATGAATGCTTCTGGGGGAAAGAGAGTGTACAAAAGATCCCTCACATCTTAAACTCTCTAGCGCACAGTGAGTGCCCGACAAATATATTCTGAGTGACTGAATAAGGAAAAATATGGGCTAATATCTATGAAAGTGGTTTTCAAAGTATAAGGAACCTTGCACTTTGTGGCAGAGACTGCATAGCTGCTTACTAACTCTTTTCTCCCTGGGACCACAGCTAGACATTTCCCAGACTCTTGTAGGTGAGGCAACGCAGAAGCAGTGAGCACAAAGCCTGGCCATCAAAACATCTAGGAAGCCAGTGTTGACCACAGCACAGCCATAAGATGGAAGGAGATTGGATCCCTGAATAAGAGGAAAGCCTGTCCCCAGTTAGGCAAACCTGTTCTAACTTTATATAGGTAAGTAATAAACATCTATTTTGCTTGAGCCATCATACGTCTTGGGGGTTATTTAGTATCTGGTGATATGTTAGCTAATATACAGTCTCTGGTGTAATTCATATCATTGATCTGAGAGGCTCTTGGAGGCCATGTGATGTTCGAGAGAGAGAGAGACCAGGTTCACAGTTCTGGAGTTTTGTACACAATTCCACAGCAATGGCTGTAACAGAAACAAGCTTCAGGAGAGTTGGAAGCTTGTAGAAATGTGGCTCTGACAATGCCATTTCAAATGGTCCCAGTGAGGAAGCAAAGGGGGGTGGGGCATGCCTGAAGAGAAGAGCTGCAAAGGGGATGTCCAGAGAGCTGAAGTTCTAAAAGAACACATGCAACCAAAGATAGAACGAAGTTCACAAGGTCTAAGATGCTAGAGTAGTCTAGAATTCGAAGAATAATGTCCATCAGCTGAGACTTCTGAAAAATACTTAGGATGACCCTATTAGTTAGGACAAGGCCAGCCACTGGAACCAACAAGCACAGCATGTCAGTGGCATAACATAATTAAAGGTGGTTTCTCACTCATGTAACAGTTAAACAAGGGTGTCCTGATCGGCATGTGGCTTTCCACACGGTGTTGCAGGGATCCGTGCTCCTTCCACCTGTGTCTCCACCCTCCACCAGGGTCTCAGAGCCCTCTGTCATCAGCTGGTGGAGGTGGGGGAAGGGGGGATAAAGACCACTCACATTCTAAGCTCTTTAGCCTGGAATTGATGTTTGTCACTTCTTCCATGTTCCATTGGAAAGAACTAGTCACATGGCACCACCTTGATGCAAAGAGGGCTGGAAATGTAGTCACTGGCAGGGCAGTGCTTCTCAGATACAACCCTACACTATGAAAGGGAAAGCATAAAGTGTTGGTGGACATCTAGCTGTCTCTACTACAACAATATAAAGGGCTTTCTTTTTTCAAGCGATAGTTAAAACAAGAAGATGATCAAGAAAGGGGAATCTAGTGGTACAGTAGTTAAGATGGAAAGGGAAATGAAGTGCCTCATCTCATCTTCTCTGTCTGGGAATAGAATAGTCAGACTGAATAGAGTAGAATGGACATGGGGAAAAAGGCATTGAAGCTCTACCTGGAACAGTTACTGACTGCACATGGATTGAATCTCCCGGCCTGGATGGTCCTACTCCAGAGACCACAAGAGGATTTGTGAAACTGATGCCAAACTGGACATCATGGAGGACAACAAAAGTGCCTGAAAACAAAAGATGGGTAAAACGCACTCCTAGTCGTCATAAAGGAGAAGGTGTCTTCATGTATGCTTGCTTGGTGGATTGATAACCAATTCCAGGTTAAGTCCTAAAAACAATGTTTTAAGGGACAGTTTATATGCTCTTAGAAAGGTAAATCGTGATGGTTAAGAGTCAGAATAGGTTCCTGAGACCAAGACAGGCCAAGCTAATCTGAATTACATCTTCCACAGTCTTCCTAATCTAATAAATCAAGAGGATGCAATCAACCTTGATAACTGAATTGTATATGGCATTTGGCAAGATCTCTCATAAAATCCAAGGATGACTATACGGCCTGGGAGATGGTGAAGTAGGTGGATTTACAACTAGTTGACAGATCATGCTCAAAGGAGGGAGTAGGGGCTGCTAAGTCAATACCTTCAGGAGTGAGACAGGCATCATCCATGAGTAGGAGTGGCCGGTGCTTGATAATAGGGAGTGATGGGGAAAGAGGCAAAATGGAGAGCCTATGTCTTGTCTAATGGCTGTGGTCACTATACATATCCAGGTGGGATGTGCAGTCCACAACCTACACAACCACACACAGCTGCTTTGGCCATACCAGCTGGTTGCTGCCATGTTGGATTGCAGACCTTGTGTTGAGATATCTTCAATCTTTCCAGGAGAAGCTACCAATCCAGATGTTGGCCACTGATTCAAAGTTAAAAACAAGAAAATGCTTTGCAGGCAAAACAAAACACATTTGCAGGCTGCCTTTGGCAGCTGGACCATCAGTGTGTGACCTCCAGCTCCCCCCCAAAATTTTAAGTAGCACAGGGCTGTGTTATTGGTCCAGTTCTATTCAACATTTTTATCAATGACTTGGACTAAGCTCTAGAAAGCATGTGGATCAAATTGGCTGTTGATCCAAAGCCACAGGGACAGCTGGATGACCAACTTGGGATTCTTAATAACCTCTACAGAGACTAGGATAGGGTCTGAACCACACAAGGAGGAGCTCTTGGATAGATGAATGTAAGATCATGTACTTGGGTCCAAAAAAGTCAGCTGTACAAGTACAGAATGGCTTAACAAAAGCACATGTTAAGAAAAAGAATGCTGTAGAATTTTAGTTGCCTGCAAACCAAGAGGAGGCCATGGTGTGATGTGGTTGCCAAAAGCAAAGGCAATCATGGCCTGCATCAAAAGAAGCAAATCCTGCGCAGCTCAGGCCAACTGCATCTGGAGCTCCACCTTCAGTTCTGGGAAACACTTGAGGAGGAGCGTGAAGCAACCAGAGCCCATCTGGAGAACAGCAACTGGGATGGTGAAAGGATTAGAAACTACTCAAATGAAGAATGGCCAAAGATGTTAGGGTTACTTGCTTAGAGAAGCAAAGCCTCAGAGATACGTAGATGCTAGGTTCCAATATTTGGGAGCAGTCATACGGATGGGGAATTAGACTTGTTCCTTATGTCTAGACTAATGCCAAGGCAGAAATGGTTCAGGGAGCCAGAATTCAGTTCAACATTCAAACACCTCTCAAACACATCTGTGGCAAGGGGAAGGACAATCTAGAAAGGAAATTAGCCCCTACTCCACCCCTAATGATGGAAATGTGGAAGCAGAGGGTAGGAAACCTCTGGGCAGGACAGGGTAGGGGGAGTGTGACCATTAACCTGAGTTGGAACGCAGGCAGAATCCAGGTGGGATGTAGGGTTTTCCTAGGTACTCCTAAAAATAAAACAGCCACACAATAAACTTCTGACAAATAGAGCTGGCATGGAATAGCATGTCAAAGAAACTTATGGGGGTGGTAGGAGGAGGCAATGACAGTAGGGATTTAGGAGAAATCTAAATATCAGAGTCATTATAAGCCATAGTCTCAGAAGGATAAATCATTGCACATAGTGTTGGTTGAAGATGGCGCATTAGTCCTGCAGGGAGATATGGGGACTGAATGTTAAGTTGAATTCTTAGTAGTGGTTGTGAAAATGCTGGATCCCCTCTTGGTGGGTATTGTGTATCACCAACTGAGCCACAGTTGTAGAACAAAGTCTTCTTGAATTCTTAAGGCAGAAGATGGACTGTGGATGAACTAGTTTAATCTCTCTGTTAAACAAATTATGAAATTGACCCCCACAAAGGGGAAGTGACTTGTGTAAGGTCTTATAGCTGGTAAATGACAGACTTGGAACTTGAACCAGGTCTCCTGACTCGAACTGTTTCCATGACTGTCATGCTCAGTTGGATCCTCCATGGAAAACTTGACCTCAGACTCACCTTTATCCTCAGAATCACCCCAATTTTGGTGGCTTAAAAAAAATAAAATCATCTTGGTAGTAATTATAATATTCTCCAGATATGGAACCCTCAAGAGTCTGACAGATAGGTCTTGATATATCCATCAGTTTCCATTTATTTTCCCCTCAGGTAGGTTTGTTCCGAGAGTCACGTTTCATTGTATTCATTCTATGCCATAGATCTCTCCTATCTGTGGTTCCTATTACATCTTCTTGCCAAAATGCAGGTCCAATAGGGTCCCTGGGGAGAAACTGGAGGCTTCTCAGTCCATCCGTGGAGGCCAGTTCCTAAATCTCCTTCATAGTCCTTCCTCTTCGCTGAAGTCTAGCTAGCATGACAAAGCAGGAGCGGGCTGACAAGGCCCATCCCCCTGCCTGTGCCTGAACATAGTCCACTGGTACAGACTACCTGAGCTCATCGCTGGGTCAATCACATCCCTCGATCTCTTCAGAAACACTGCTGAGCTGCCTACTGAGTGAGAGACGGAGAGAGGGACACCCTGCGGGGATAGGTTTACTCCATATTGAGGTACTGTCACAGTTGAACAATTCCCTCAGCTTCCCCCCACCAGTGGCCAGAAAGAGTGATGGAGCAATTCCCCACTGGAGAGTCCCCATGCCACCAGACCAAGATCCACTAAACAGAACCCTTCTCTTGGAGTCTTGCAGCTTTGGCTATTATTCTGCTGAGGTGAGGCTTCCTGGGACAGACCTAAAGTGGCATCTACAGTGTTCTCCTTCTAGCACATCAGCAGTGATCTTGTTTCCCTCCACTGCCTTTCCCTTCTGTCTCACTGCTGCTCAAAGTTTTCACACTTTGTTAGTCATGATTTTCTCAACAAGTTGTTAAGAGAAGAACTCTCTCCACTCCAAATTCTGGAATCTACGAAACCTGCTCCCTTCCCAGAACAGACTCTATCTGGATTCTAGGTTCTTGGGGATGCCAGACAAGCCTAACCAAAAACACAAAGCATGAGGGATCAGCTGTCTTGCAGTGACTGAAGGAAATGTACATTTCATTGTTGCCAAAGGAGGAAGAGACTCCTTGGAGCTCAGAGTCATTCCTTACACTCCTGTAGACCTAAGGCTTTGCTAGTAAGCATTACAAGCACCTCCCAGAGCAGGAAGTGAGATGACCTCTAGGTGAGGCAGGGAACCTGAGCTATAGACCAACCTCCTGCTCTTCTGTCGTGTCATATCACTTCATGCCAATTATCTTGTGATAGAACGAAATGCAACTTCCGACTTGCTGTAGACCATGAACCTGAACCTTGGTTCTACACATCAGGAACAGCCTTGGTTAGCAGTGCAGTGACGCCAGCTCTCAGTGAGCAGGTGTCTCCAGGCTGAGACTAATCCCTTTTCGCCCCACGATTAAGGCGACCTTCAACTAGAGCTTGAGTGTCATCGCACCTGGGCACATCCATACCACGGTCATTTTCCTGGGTGCAAGACTTCTCATTTGATTTTTATCCTTAGCATTTGGCTTGGCTCACCACTCTGTGATAGCCAGCATCCAAGATGGTCCCCAAATATCCTCACCTTCTGGTATTCACAGTCTTGTGCAGTTCCCTCCCACACCAAATAGAGCTGACCTAACTAGGCCTGACTCATGACGCAAATGACAGAAAGTATGACTACACAGGCTAGGTCATAAAAAATATTACTGCTTCCTCCTCTCTTTCTTACACCACTGACTCTAGGGGAAGCCAGCCACCATTCTGTGAGGACACTCAAGCAGCCCTCTAGAGAGGTCTACATGGCAAGGAAGGGAGGCCTCCTGCCCACGGGTGAGTGACTGAGCCACTTGGAACCAGATCCTCCAGATCCAGTTGAGCCTTCAGACGAATGTAGCCCCAGCCAACCTCTTGACTGCAACCTCATGAGAGACCCTGAACCAGGACCACCCAGCCAAGCTGCTCCTGAATTCCTGACCCACAGAAATTATAAGAAATAATAAACGTTTACTGTTGTTTAAGCTGCTAAATCTGGGGGCAATTTGTTACGCAGCAATAGACAACTGATAGGTGCTCCATAAATGCTTGGTGAATGAATGCGTGAGTGAATAATTAATGAATAAACATGACAATGCCTGTAGATGACCCAAGAGTCATTGCCACTCAGTTCCATCAAAAAGAGGCAAAATGGCCATGTCCTACCACAAAAATGCCTCAATCTCAATCCATGCAGGAGGAAGGAAATTGACAGCCTAACATGGCTCTCAGTCTACCAGAAGAAAATTGTTTCCCACCAAACCCTGTCAGGTAAGATATGCTTTAGTCCCCAAAGATCACCCCAGATGCTTGAAACCCATTCCATCACACCTCTACACCATTGCACAGGCTCTTTACCAGGCTGGGAGGTCCTTCCCTAATTCTTCCTCCTGATAGCTTCTACTCATATCTCATAAGATAGGAATACAAAAAATAAAAATTCCCAGAGTGAACATGTGGTTCCCTGTGAGTCCTCAGGGGCCTGTGGATCACAGTTCAAGACACCCAGAACAACGGAACATGTGTGTGATAGAATACTATACAGTCATTAAAAAGGATGTTATAGAAGAGCAATTCATGGCCAGGAGAGATGTTTATAAAATACTGTTACCTGAAACAAAACAAAAGAGCTTACAGAAGAGCAAGCACACTTATTGTGTAATATTTATTATTACCTTACATTGTTAATATGCATTATATAGCTGTATGTGTAAATATATGAATAATGAAATACATTCCCACATAACTTGGATATAAACAGAATGAGAGAAGGAGAAGAAAGTATACGTAAAATGCTAATAGCTCTTCTCTTTGGGTGGGGTGTCTTGACTAATTTTTAGTTTGATTTTTAATGTTCTATATTATCAAGATTTCTACATTGAACATGTATACATTGCTTATAATTAGAAAAAAATGCGTTTTTTCCCCAAAACGTGGAGAAGAGAGGGCACACATGGCTTGGGACTTACTTCTCCAGCTCGAAGAGAGACCCTGCTGGTGGGGGCTGGAAGAACAAAGGGACACTAGCGCCCACAGGTTCTTGGGGATCTCCTGCAGCCACAGGGCAAGGCTTGGCTGGGAGGTCCGGCCTGGCCAGGCTCCCACCAGCGTGAGGAGCGGGAGGGGCCTGAGGCCCACCATCTGGGCTGGAAGGTCAACATCTTTTCCTTCCAACCCAGCAGGAGTGGGATGAAGGCGTTGTTGGGAGAGCAGGAATAAAGAGCAACGACGAGAAAGTAGGTCGCCAGGAAATCGAGGAAATAAACAAAGGGTTCCTGGGAAGGGGAGGCTCGCTTTGATCCTGGGGTGGGAATGGGACGGACCGACTCTGGGAAGAGTGACCGAGTTTCTGCCACATCCTCAGCCCACCACGGGCTGACACAATCAGAGTCTTAGAACAGCCCAGCTGGACGGGGGACAGGGCCCAGGAGTCAACCCACCAGCCTCCTCCCAACCCCCAATCGTCTCCCCCCACCCCCACACCACAGCTCTGGAGTGGGCCTCCAGCTACTCCACTCCTACTGCCCACGGCTGGCCACACTCAGCTCTTAGTGGTGCCCCCACCTCACTCCCCAGCTTTGCACAGGCCAATCCCTCTGCCCAGATCATTCTTCTTGCTCAGCTCTGCTTGATGAACAACTTTCCTTTAAGAGTTAGTTCAGCTCTCCGTGATCCAGAGCAGAATCCTCTGTGTTTCTCACCTTCCTTCCTCCCTTCATATCTTTTTCCCTTCCTTCCTTCCTTCTTCCCTCCCTCCCTCCCTCTCTCTTTCTTTCCTTCTTTTCTTCCTTATTAATTTTTTAAAATTGTGGCAAAATATGCATAACAAAATTTACCATCTTAACCATTTTTAAGTGTACAGCTCAGTGGTATTAAGTACGTTCATATTATTTTGCAACAATCACCACCATCCACCTCCAAAACTCTTTTCATCTTGCAAAACTGAAACTCTTTCCCCATTACACAATAACTCCCCTTTATCCCTCTCTTTCAGCCTCTAGCAACTACCATTCTACTTTCTATCTCTATGAATTTGACTACTTTAGGGCCCTCATATACGTGAAGTCATACCGTATTTGTCCTTTTGTGTCTGGCTTATTTCACTTACCATAATGTCTTCAAGTTTCATCCGCATTGTAGCATGTGTCAGAATTTCTTTCCTTTTTAAGGCTGAATAACATTCCATTGTATGTATGTACAGCATTTTGTTTATCCATTCATCCATCCATGGCCATTTGTGTTGCTTCCACCCTTTAGCTGTTGTGAATAATGCTGCTATGAGCATAGGTGTACGACTGTGTTATATTTTGACTGCAACAAATCTTACCTTGGAGTTTGTTGACACCTACTATCCGCCATTAGCATACTACTGGCTTTATTAATTCTGTATTTACCTGTATATTTCACACTGGCCGCTTTTCCACAAGAGGCCTTTGGAAACCTCCTTGTCTCTTGTCCAAGAGAAGTTTCAAGAAAGAGTCACTCTGAGATTTGTACCTTGCATCAATCTAAAATATACATCACATTGCAGACATGACTAAGTTAAGGATCTCGAGATGCGAGATTATCCTGAATTACCTGGTGGGCCCTAAATGCAATCACAGGGTCTCTATAAGAGGGAAGTAGGAGGGTCAGAATCAGAGAAAGAGACGTGATGACAGAAGCATAGGTCCAAGTGGTGTGAGAAAGGGTTCAAGGAGTGCAGGTGGCCTCTAGATACTGGAAAGGATAAGAAAATGGATTCTCCTCTAGAGCCTCCAGAAGGAACGCAGACCCGCTGCCACCTTGATTTTAGGACTTCTGACCTCCAGAGCTGTAAGATAAATTTGCATTGTTTCAAGCCATTAAGCTTGTGGTGATTTGTTACAGCAGCAGTAGGAAACTAATACGCTTACTATACGCCAAGCTTGTTCTAAGCACACCACTCATATTTTTTCCTTTAATCTCTCACCACCCCAGGAGATAAGTGGTATCATTGTCCCTATTAGATAGATAGGAAATGGAAGCAGGGAAGTTAGGTGACTTACCCAAAGCTTCCTGATTATTGCTTTAACTAACCAGAATCTTCCCCCACCTACTTTCGGTAAAGCACTCCAGTTTCTTTGAGGCACATTATAGCTCTGCATTGTGGGTGCTCTCAGTGAGCCCAATGTGGGGTCATGTGACATAAACCAGGCCAGTCTCAGGATGTGAATCTCCAGCCCAGTGGCCTAAGGATAGAGTGTTTAGAGCAAATACACTCCAGCAGAGGCATTTTCATAGATGTGTCTGCTGCTTCCTGCCCACCAGCCCCCAATCCCACTGCAGGGTGACTTGTCCATTTTCCAAGCCAGAGACAGTTTCTGTTGCTCTGTGCAAGGAACCTTGCATCAAGATGCATCCTCCACCTGGGGTGTAGTCGACAGCAGGAGTGAGGTGTTGTCGACTATATCCTGGTTTCCAAAATCCCTGTCATGGTCAAATACAGCAGATTTGGAGGGTGGGACACCTCCGTGATTCTGCTCCCCTTGCCTCAGCACAGACGGCCAAGAGTTGACTACGTGGTAATAGGTACACTTCCTCGCGCCCTTTGACCAAGCAGGCTGGCCTTAAAGAGAAACCTCTAAACTTGCTGCTTCAATCTGGCCTCCAATAGAAGCCTTCGGACCCTGCAAACACGCAGACCCCTTTTTCCTAAGAGCTGCCTTCATGGCCCTCGCCATCCTGCACTGTAATGATGTCATTTACCTGTCTGTCTTCCCCAGTGGCCTACTGAGACCTTTCTTATTCTTTTTATGTCCCCAGTGCCCAGTGGAGTACCCAGTACGACTCTCAGGCTCCCTACATTGTGATGAGTGAGTGAGTAACTCCGGAAAGGGGATAAACTGCTTGCCTAGCTATAACTGATTTTCACCCCACCCCAAAACCTCAGGGCTACCTGGCTTTGACTGATGTTCAGAGCAGATTGCCCCAGGGAGTCCAGGTCACTCTGACACCCCAGCATTCTTCCCATGCTGGGCAGAGCTGCAAGCAGGGCCAAATCACTGCTGGTGGTCAGGTGTTCTAATGTCTTCTTGCTTGTGTGTCTACCATGCACGGAAGTCTATTATTTTAATTTGCACCCAAATCTCCTGTTCCCCAACACACCTTCTGATGATTCATCTTATGTGTCAACTTGACTGGGCTAGGGGATGCCCAGATAGCTGGTAAAACATTATTTCTGGTTGTGTCTGTGAGGGTGCTTCTGGAAGAGATTACATTTGAATCTGACTGAGTAAAGAAGATTCCCCTCGCCAATGAGGGTGGGTATCATCCAAGCCATTGACGGCTCAAATAGAATGAAAAGGTGGAAGAAGGGCAAATTCACTCTATGCTTGAGCCGGGACATCTACCTTCTCCTGCCCTTGGACATCAGTTCTCCTGGTTCTTAGGCTTGCAGACTCTGATCAGGACTTACACCGTTGGTCCCCCAATCTTAGGTCTTCAGACTCGGATTGTATTACTCTCTGGCTTTCCTGGTTCTCCAGCTTACAGATGGCAGACTTCTGTGTGACTTCTCAGCCTCCATAACTGCGCGAGCTAATTCCTACAATAAATCTTCTCTTATAAATATCTCTATATATACAATTGCTTCTGTTTCTCTGGAGAACTCGGACTAATATATCAGTCTGGGTTCTCGTCTGAGCTCAAGGTAATTAATTTCTCTGGTTCCTGATTGCTTTGTCCATAAAATGGGAGAAGAAGGGGCTAGACCGACCTCCTTGTCCTTGTACGTATCTTGCTTCTTCACTGTGGGGTTTTGCGCTCATGGTTCATATTAGTTAGGATTAGATTCAGCTGCATAGAGAAAAAACCCAAAGTCACAGCGAGTTAAATGAGATGGGAGTTTATTTCTCTCATGTAAAAGTCCAGGTAGATGGTCCAAAGCTGATGTGGTGGTTTTAAGACAACCAAGGACTCAGGTTCTTTCTATCTTGTTGAACCATCCTCAACACACAACTTCTACCTGATGGCTAAGATGGTTGCTCAGTTTCAGCAATCATGTCCACATTCAGCCAGCAGAAAGTTGAAAAGAGAAAGCAAAAGGCACATCCTTCCCCTTTAAAGACACTTCCTGGAATTTGCACACAGCATTTCCTATATCCTATTGGTCAGAACTCAGTCACGTGGCCTTACTCAGCTGCAAAGAAGGCTGGGAAAAATAGTATTCATCTTGGACAGCCATGTACACAGCTACAATTTGTATAATATTTGTTAAAACTTTGGTTCAGCTGTGATATATCCATACAATGGAATACTACTCAGCAATAAAAGGAATGAATTATTGATACATACTACAACACATGAAAATAAAAAAAATTATGCTGAGTGAAAGAATTCAGACCAAAAATAAGAGTACTATATTATTTCATGTATCTAAAATTCTAGGAAATGCAAACTAATATATAGTGATAGAAAGCAGATCAGTATTTACATGGGGTCAGACAAGGAGGGGCTAGAAAGGGAAAAAGGATAACATATGAAGGGACATGAGAAAACTTTTAGAGATGATGGATATGTTCATTATCTTGATTGTAGTGATGATTTCAGAGGTGTATATACACGTCAAGATATCAAATTGTACACTTTAAATATGTGCAATTTATTGTATGTCAATTATACCTCAATAAGGTTCTAGGAAGACTTTTTTTTTTTTTTAAAGATTTTATTTATTTTACTTTTTCCCCCCAAAGCCCCAGTGGATATTTGTGCGTCACAGCTGCGCATCCTCCCAGCCGCTGTATGTGGGACTCGGCCCCAGGATGAACGGAGAAGTGGTGCCCCGATGCGCACCCGGGATCCGAACCCGGGCCACCAGCATCGCAGCGCGCGCACTTAACCACCAAGCCACGGGGCCGGCCCATAGGAAGACTTTTATTATAATAAAAAACTAAGGAATTGCTCTGGATAGTTAAAAAAAAAAACTACTAGCATATCAAATCCAGCAATACATTAAAAAATAATAATAAAGACTAAATAGTAAGCCTTACTTGGCATTAAGAGTTTTTTAGGAATATGTTTCTAATTAACATTAGAAAACCTAGGTATGTGATTCAACGCATTAACAGATTAAAACAGAACAACCATATGATCATCTCAGTACATGCAAAATAAAACATTCAATAAACACTTTTACAGACTAACATCATAAAGGAACTCTCTCATCTAATAACCTAAAAAATTTTATATTTAACATAGAAACATTACAAACTTTCCTTTAAAGTCAGAAATAATATAAAGAGTGTCCCTATCACTGCTTCACATATCTACTCAACATTACACAGGCAATCCTAGACAATGAAATAAGACAAGAAAAATAAAAGAGAGGTAATGTTTGAAAGAGAACAAACAGTATTGGCAAAGATGATTTCCACATAGAAAATTCTTTAAAAACTCTACAAGAATACTATATGAACTACCAAGAGAATTTCTTAAAGTTGATTATTTGGGTAGAATTTACATGCTGAGCCAGAATCAGGCATCCAGGGCTACAAAGAACTCTGAGAAATAAATCTAGTTAATTTCCCTGCCACTTAGTAAAATAATAATAGCAATAGTAATAGCTGCTAATTATTACTAGTCTACTATACTAAAAATTCTACACTTGCTTTTTTTAAGTGATTTACATTTTATTAACCATAATATCATCTACCTACAATTGAAAAAGCAATATGGAATATACATACAAAATATAGTATTTATTCACCCTATTTACAGTGCCATCATGCAAATATGCAGATGTTGAAATAATTCCACCACCTATAGTTGTCTGCATAAACAAACTAACATAGGCAGCTAACAGGTTGTATTAGCTGCCAACTAGCTAACTAACCATATGCAGCTAACAGGTTGGGATCCACCACCACAGAGGACTATAACCTTTGTTATAGTTATGTAGTTAGTTAGGCCAACAATTGCTCTCAAATATTTTTTTCCTGTGTAAGAGTGTGTCTTCTTTCCTTGCATCTAATAGTGAGGAAACAAAGCTTTCTTTAGACCTAGGAGTGTCACAATGCTTATCTCTTGGGTGAAGTATGTGGGGAGTGGCAAAATGCATTAGATGGGGAAAGGCAGAGACTTTAGGTCATGCACATTATTCTTCATATTCCCAACAATTTTGTGAGGCAGGTACTGTTATTGTCTACATATTACAGTTAAAGAAACTGAGGCCCAGAAAGGATACATCAACTTGCCTAAGGTCACACAGCTAGTAAAAGATGGAGCCCAGATTTAATCCAGGTCTGTTTGATCCTAGAATCCAAGTTCTTTTCATCCTGCTAGGCTGCATCACTACAAAAAGATGAAGAGTTACGTTGTTGTTTAAAGATCTTCAGATTCCCATAATAAACAAAGAGAAGTCAGGCAGGTAATTCAAATTGACATATAATAAAACTCAGTGGCTTTTGAGTCAGTCAAGATTTGAATCCTTGCTCTGCCATTTTTTCTACCTATACGACTTTAGCAAGTTTCTTAGCCTCCCTGACCCTGTTACTTCATTTATAAAATGATAAAAATAATAACAATAATGCCAATTTTACAAAGTGGTTCTGAAGATTATTCACTCATTAATTTATTTGGCAAATACTTGTTGAGTACCTGCTGTGTGACAGTGAACAGAACAGATAAAAATCCAGCCCACGAGGGGCCTGGAAGCAATGACACCTCAGTAGCAATGAGTACACCAGCCTCCAGATCTTGGTTTCTAATATCATTCTCCAAAAAAAAAAAGGAAGCAGGGCTTCCCGGAGAAATGGCTGTTTCTAGGGATTGGGTAGGGAATGTACAACACGAGCCTGGAGCAGCCTGTGTGCCAGAAAGTGAAGAAGTGCTCAAAAAACAAAATGGTGGGGCATGTCAAAGTATGTAGAAGCCAACCCGAAAGAGCTCGTAGTGGCCAAACTGGAACAATTTGAGTAACAAGATAAATAACAGTATCGGATTATAATCTAAAGTATAAAATAAATATCAGTAAGCCCATGAGTCCATACTGATGTAAAAAAAATGCTGGAATAAATAAGTAAATGAGGGAGAAGAAACAAAACCCCTCACAAAATAATTCCAAATAATTTACGTAGGTACTCTATTAGCAGAGAGTGTAGGCTACTGTATTAATTTTCTGGGGCTGCCATAACAAAATGCCACAGACTGGGTGGCTTAAACAACAGAAATGTATTTTCTCCCAGTTCTGGAGGCTGGAAATCCAAGATCAGGGTGTCAGCAGGTTTGATTTCTTCTGAGGCCTCTCTCCTTGGCTTCAGATGGCTGCCTTCTCACTGTGTCCTCACATGGTCTTTTCTCTGTGTGTGCACGTCACGTCCAAATTTCCTCTTCTTATAAGGACACGGTCATGTGGGATTAGGATTCACCCCAAAGGCCTCATTTTAACTTAATTACCTCTTTAAAGACCTTATCTCCAAATATGGTTACATTCCAAGGTACTGGGGGTTAGGGCTTCAACGTATAAATTTAGGAGGGACACGTTCAACCCATAACTGCTGTATTTAGTGACTTGCTTCCAGAGATTAGACTGTAGAAACAGGGAAAAATGTATGTCTACAGTGGAGAAATCTGGCAAACACTCCCTCGGCCAAGGGTGCAAGGTCAACATCATCAGTGATGTCATGCTGACAGTGTGGTCCTTGATGTGTTGGTGAGAACGGCATTCACCTCTATGGTCTTCCTTCCCAAAACCCATCACCGCTTTGTAACCATGAGAACAACATCAGATAATCCCATGCTGAGGAACATTCTACAAAACACAAGACCAGTACTCCTCAAAACTCTGAAGGTCACACCCAGGGAGTCTATGAACCTGTCACAGCCCAGGGGAGACTAAGGACACATGACAGCTAAAAGCAACTTGGGATCCTGGATGAAACCTGGGAACAGAAACAGGACATTTGGGAAAAATTAGTGAAATCCGAATAAAGTCTGCATTTTTCTTAATAGTAACAGACCCTTGTTGTTTCCTCGGTTGTGACAAATGGACGTAGTAATGTAAGAGGCTAGCAACAGGAGAAACTGGGTGTGGGGTGCACAGGGACTCCCTGTACCATCTTTGCAACTTCACTGTAAATCTAAAGCTATTCTAAAATAAAAAACTGTATTTAAAAAAATATCCCACCCTCATGGACTTACATTCTGGTTGTGGGGGGCAGGGACAACCAACAATAACAATGAATAAGTACGTTAAATTATATGGTATGTGTGAAGGAAACAAATTCCGTGGATAAAAATTCACTGGCAGGGGAGGGCGCTGCAGAGTTGAATCCTAAATGGAGCCAGACCCTATGAAAGGCTAGTACAGGGCTGGTGCATAGTAGGTGCTCAGGAAATCATGGCTGTCCTTCTCTTTTATACAAGTAGGCACGTGGCAGCCCCGCCTTCCAAATATTTTTGTTAGGATGGTGTTCAAATGAACTGCATTATTTAAAGTACCCATGACAGAGGGCAAAGAGAAACAACCCTCCAGCTCATTGGGTTGCAAGAGGAAGCCAGAGGAAAATAGTTTCCACGGGTAATCCACAAAATGAGAAAGCAGAATTTAGCAGTGCACCAAAGACCTAAGGCTGCCTGTCCCATTAAAAACCTCCTGAGAAAGAGGCTTCTAAGAGCCCATTCCGTTAGCTCAGAAGCCCAAGATTTGGGAAATTGTAGTTGAACATTCCCATTATCGATGATAAATAATCACAAGAGAAAAAGAGTAATAAGTACTTATGCAGCACCTTTGACATGCAGGCTGGGCACCATAACCCTCAGAATAATCCTGCAAACGAGATTATACCACACCCATTTTACAGGTAGAGAAACTGAGGCTCATAGTGCTTAAGAAACTCACCCAAAGTCACAGAACTTAGCACCAGTGACACCTGAATCCTCCCTGCTTTTCTTCGACATCGGGGACCAGAGCACAAGGCAACGTGAGTCCATTTGTTCTGTCCTTAGTAGCCACGGAGGCCTAGCGCCCCACACTCCCTTGAAATAGGTTGGCCAGGCGCCCCCACCCCAGCCCAGCGCACACCAAAGAGCCAAAAAGTCTCCATTTATGTGGTCCCACAGGAAGCCCGTGTTGAAAGCAAACACACACAGAGTTGACGACGGTGACTCACAACTTCTAACCCTCCTCCTAACCAGTTGCATAAACTTTTCCAACGCATTGAAGTCTTGTAGAAATAGTGCTTCATGGGAAGATATCAAGGAAAATGTTCCAGGAGCCGACCAGCAGGCCCTACTCCCAGTCCTCGGCCCCTTTTTGAGGTTTCTCTCTTTTTTTCCCTCAGCAATTCCTTTCAAAAAAATTTCTTTCCCTCACCATTGACCTTGTTAGAGTTCTAGTACTTTTTCCCCTTACACTGTAGCACTTCTGTAAATGTTTTTGTTCTTTGTTCTACTTCCTGCACTCTTTGAGCTCGGCTGTGATGTCTGTTCAGTGGGGCCTTTCTGATCCAATTGCCTCTTGCCTGTACATCTTCTCCCCAGGTATCAAAAATGAGGGCAGTGGGGCCTAGAGGGCCCCTCATTAGAAGGAGGCGGCTCCGCTCTCCCACCAGTCACAAGCAGAGAGGGCAGAGCCAACTCCACGAATGACCAGTATTGAAAAGAAAGCTCCAGGGGTGAGAGAGAGACACAGACTGGCAGAGTCAGAAGCAGAAGGTTAAAAAAGACAAGAAAAGCAAAAAAAAACCCCACAAAAGCCTTCTTTCTGACTGCCTAAGTGGCTCCCTTTCAGGACCAGAGGCTTTCCAGAAAAACGTCCTGTGAAGAATAGACCATTTCATGCTGCACAATCTTCCCTCTGAGGGCAACACCTCGGGTGCATCGAGTATCCTTCCCGACTTGTTGGCCAAGCTCCACTCTCCACTCTTGGGATGAGGGGTGTCTTTTATCTCAGCAAACTCTGCCATGGGGATCAGAGGGTGGGTTGGTGGCCAGCTCCACCAGGAGCAGAGTCCAGGAACTTTGCTGGGATCTACATGAGTCAGCCTCCTTGGAGAGAGGAGGGCGGGGGAGAGGGGCCCTGGAGAGCTGCCAAGGGTGGGTCAGGGCGGTGCAGAGCCCTGGGCAGAGAGCTGTGTGCTCGGTGGGGGCGCTGGCTCTCCACAAGCTCATGGGGGCTAGCCCTCTACAAGAGGTGCTGCTTACTCTAGGTGGTGCAAGCAGCGCTGGCCTCGGGCATCAGAAGACCTGGCTTTGAGCCCGGCTGACCCAGTGTGACTTTGAGCAAGCTGTCCCAACCCTCTGAGCTTTATTTCCTTTTCAGTAAAATGGCGACAATGCCTCGTCTTCATTCAGCATTGAATGCGTGTTTTCTTGAGCACCTACTAGGCGCTGGCTGCTGGAAATAGAAAGATATCAAGAGGACGCCTGCCCACAAAGACCACTCACTCTACTGGGGAAGATGGACACGCGAACCGATAATTATAACCCAGTGTGATGTGTACGGTGAGAGAGGGGAGGGAACAACATGGGGGAAGCAGCAGTTATTTCTTTCTAGGGAAATCATGAAAGCTGACTTCAAGTCTTGAAAGATAACTTAGGAGTTTGATAGGCAGATGAGGGAGAAAGAGAAAATGGCATTATAGGCAGAGGATACACTTGGTGCCACAGCATGGAGGCACGCTCAAAGAACTGTGATATGCTTTGTAGGGATGGAGCGTTGGCTACAAGTTATATGTGTGTGTGTGTGTGTGTGTTGCAGGTCTAGGGTGCAGTGAATGATGCCCTTGCCTAAGGGTCCAATTTTTTTTTTTTTTTAACATTTCTAGAAATCCAGTTTTATAAATCACAGACAATGAAGAACATTCTTAATTAAAAAAAATTTTTGTGTAAGTTAAGCTACTTCATACTCTAAATATTTCTTTCCAGTATACTGTTTAATTATACATATATGGCATATTATTAAGAGTATTTTTTTTTTTTTGGTGAGGAAGATTAGCCTTGAGCTAACATGTGTTGCCAATCTTCCTCTTTTTGCTGAGGAAGATTGCTAAGGGCCCAATTTTAAGGCGGCACCAAAAGACTCAGTCATCAAGATAAATAAAATTTAGTGCAAGGTTTTGAAAACTCAAAATTACTGCAAAATGTCTATGATGAAAGAAATAGCAAAATTTAAACTAAAAGCAGGTTTGGACCGTGCACTTGCACGACTCACTTCAATGACCTTGCTTTAATCTCGACCCTGTCGGATCCTCTTACCGTTTTATCCAGCCCAAATATGAGGGTTCAATAGACGTGGATATTCCTGAGTAACCATTCGGGGTAACACAAGCATCCGCTTCCCCTCTTCAAACAGCATCTTCCTCTAACACACAGGGTCGGGGGCATTGGAAGGAGGTCAGGGCTTGTTGGTTTTTCTGCTGGTTGTCATCTGTAACTCTAGGAATGCCATTGTTCTTTGATACAGTGCTGCTGTTGAATTATGCTGGCCTCAGAGGAGGAATGATGTTGGGGAAGACCCCACTTCCCTTGACCACCCTAATTCCCCCAGCATACACACGTCACCAACATGAGGCTGGCTGTTGTTTGTGCATAGACATTACTGAAGGTATAGAGAAAAATAGGAAAAAATTAATGTAAGAAGAAGCATTTCAAGTTGAATATAAAATATGAATGTTTCCAGAATTGAAGAGGATGGTGGGAAGAGAGAATAAGATAAACTCTTTCAATCTGTGCTTCCTTGCCTTGAGGTCTTGTCTACTCCTCCCTTCCTAAGACATAGAGTCCCTTCCTCAATCTCTGTCTCTCTTTGGGAATAAATTTCCTCCTACCCAAAATGTTTGTCTCATCTGGTAGCTGTTCCACCATCCACCAGTGCAGCTCATGGGACACAATAATACCTGAAAAAGAACCCAGCCATCTGAGTTACTCAGTCTGGAGTAAGACCAGGAGAGTCTTCAATGGGGCAGCCCAGGGTGAGCACTGGCACTCCACACACAGACTCCTTCAAAGCCTTACTACCAGCATAAGGAAAGATATGCCCCCTCATTCTTTCTGCAGTCTTCAATCTTCTGTGGGTAAATCTTGGACAGAATACATATACCTTCCATGGATACAATACACTTCTCAGAGACAGTAGAGCCTAAATTCATACTCAGGATAATACACGTTTTCTAAAAACAACATAATTGGTCAAAAGTTTCTTAGTCCCTTATAGAGAGATATAGGCAGAGCAGTTTCTATTTCCCTTTTCTTGCTTATCTTTCTGCTTCTAGAACACGTCCACTCATCTACCCAGGCATAAGAAATTAGACCTGTAACATTACCACCACAAACAAAGTCATACACTCTTCATGTCCACCTTAGCTACATGAAGACTGGGCAGAAGTTTTGAAATTCCACTTTTTCCCTACTTTAGCTGGATAAAATTCTTAAGCAGGTCTGTCAACACTTCTCCCTATCTCTGTAAGCAGAAGGAAATAACAATATCAAGGTTCATTCTCCTCAATCCAGAGCAAACCTTCAAAGGTGGGGAAAGAGAGAGCTTGTTCTACAAATTATATCAGGCGCAGTGTTCCTCTGCCAATAATTTCAGGCTTATCATAAGCATTACTGAGTTTTCCCCTAAGTAGGGGAGGAGGAGGGGACCAATGGCAAAATTGAAATGGCATGACTCTGCTGCAGATTGAGCCTTCTACAGTCAGTGACAGAGATAGAAAAGAGCTTGTGTCCAAACAGACAGCCCAATGATCTGTCCGGGAGATTTTTGCCATTTCTGAATCTACCCACTAAATCCAAGAGTTTGAACCATTTCTCGAGGGTGCATGGCAGCATCACCTTATAAGATGGGTGCAATTCACATAATATTAAGTATGTGATGATTAAACAATGACAATTGGATCTCTACTTCCAGGAATGAAGAACAGGGTAACTCGCACCAATCCGCACTCCCAACTATGTACAATGAGAAAAGTTGGACAAAATATTCTTAAAAGCACTCAAAGGCATTAAAGTGCTAAAAACGTCATGAAGAATTATTGGGTCAAGACCTAGGAGAAGGTGACAACACAGAGAGGCAAACCTGGACTTTAGGACTGCTTTTTCTCTGGGGGCAGTTGTCAATTCTAGAAGACACTGAGAAGCAGAAAGTCTGAGCAGTGCTCTTGACATACTCAGAGTGATAAGAGGATAAATTTGTTGTCCGGAGTCCTCTAAGGTTGGTAAAACCTGTAAAACCTGGTAAAACCTCTGTGCTCAGAAAGAAAAGATCTGTGACAAAAACTATAGTCCAAATTTGAATAATCTCAATGGAAATTGGATTAAGGTGATGCCATATTGCTCATGTTCCCAGGCACCTTGTAGAAGCAAATGAAAATTCCCTCTGGAAGAAGATAACCATGCAAACATGAAATGAAAGACAGCTTGTATAACTAGATTAAAACAAAGTAGATTTTAAGGGAAAAGAGCATTACTTGAGACAAAAAAATTTAAAATACTAAAGTTTCAATTTATTAACAAATCATATAGAAATTCTAAATTTTCATGCAATAAACAAGATCACTTCAAAATACATAAAGCAACAATTTACAGAACTACAGGAAAAATGGATAAGTCCCTAGTCATAGAGGACTAAATTAATATTATCTCTAAAGTTACAATAAAACAAACAGACAAACAATCAGTAAGAATACAATAGATTTAAACAACACGAATAGCAAATTTGACTTAATGGATATATACAAAATGTTGGCATCAACAACTCCAAGTACACATTCTTTTTAGCATTCATGAACAAAGGGATTTAAAAATGACTATATGCCGGGTCATAAAACAAGGCTCAATAAATTCCAAACTATTGAAATCATACATAATAAATTCTCTGGTCAGAATGCAGTTAAGCTAGAAATCAATAACAAAACAACAAGTAGAAAATCCCCATATGCTTACAAATTGAACAAAATAGACTTCCAAATAATCTATAGGTAAAAGAATAAATCACAATGAAAATAAGAAAATATTTTTCAATAAACAATAATGAAATATAATATAAAATTTGTGATGCAGCTAAAGTGATGCTTAGAGGCAGCTACACAGTCTCAGTTTCACACATTAGAAAAAAAGAAAGTCTGAAAATCAGTGATCTAAGTACCAAACTTAAGAAGTTAGAAAAAATAACAGTAAATTAGACTCCCCAAAAGGAGAAGGTAATAATAAATAAAACTAAGAACAGAAATTAATGAAATAGAAAATGAACATAAAATAGAGAGACTCAATAAACCCAAAAGCTGATTCTTTAAAATGACTAATGAAATTAATAATTCCCTTGTAAGACTAATCAAATAAAAAAAAGAAGGTACAAATAACTAGTATCAGTAATTAAATTTAAAAGAGACATCCCTATAAATCCTAAAGGCATTAAAATTATAAAAAAGAAAATATTATAAATAATTTTATGCTAATAAATTTAAATGTAATGGACAAAATTTTAGAAAAGTTTAACTTACCAAAACTGACACTAGAAGAATTGAGAAATGTGAATAGTCCTAAACCTACTTAAAAAAAATCTAATCTGTAATTAAAAAGTTTCCCATAATGAAAGATTCAGGTCCAGATGGCTTCACTAGCAAATTCTTTCAAATGTTTGAGGAAGGAATAATACCAATTTTACATAAACTCCTCCAGTAAATAGGAAAGATAAAATGCTTTTCAACTCAGTTTATGAGGACAGCATAACCTGACACCAAACCCTGACAAGGTCTTTACAAGAAAGAAAAATTACAGGTCCAGGTATCTAATCAATAAAGATGCAAATTCTAAACACAAGATTGGCAAGCCAAATCCCAAGATATAAAAAAGGGTAATATATCATAACCAAGATGAGTTTATTCCAGTAGTGTAAAGTTCATTTAACATTAGAAAATTAATCACTGTAATTCACAATACTAGCAGAATAAATAAGAAAAATTTTATTATTGTCTCAATAAATGTATTTGATAAAATTTTACAACCATTTAAAAATCTTACAAACATGGTTAAAAAAATGAAAGCCTTCATAAACCAGGGATAGAAGAGAACTTCCTTAACCTGATAAGGGATATTTACAAAAGTCAAACAAGACAAACCAAAAACCATACAACTTACCACAAATATCATATTTAATAGTGAAATGTTAAAATCCACCCCTGAGATCAGGAAAGAGACGTGGGTGCCCAGTAACAACACTTCCATTAAGCATTATACTGGAAGACCTAGCCAGTGCAATAAGGCAAGAAAAAGATATAACAGTCTAAGGATTATTGTTCACAGACAACATAATTGTATATGTAAACAATCTAAAAAAAATTATTGATAAACTGAAATAAATAAAAAGAGACTTTATAAAATTATTTGAATATATAAATTCAATACACAAAATCAATTGTATTTCTGTAGATGAACATTTAACAATTAGAAAATGAAATTTTAAAAAATTGCACTTACGATAACATATAAAATCATTAAATACTTAAGTAAGACTAAAACTAGTAAAGGTATTCAAGACTCCAGTTAGAAAGTTACAAAAGATTACTGAGGGAAATTAAAGAGGACTTAATATATGAAGAAATATACTATATTCATATATTGAAAGAAATAGTCAATATTATAAAAATGTTAATTCTCCCAAAACTGACCTCTAGATTCAATGCAATCGCAACCAAAATCTCAACAGATATTTTTTGTGTGTGTGTGTGTGTGTGTGTGTGCGCGCGCGCGTGTGTGTGTGTGTGGGGGCAAGATGATCCTAAACTTTATACAGAAATCCAAATAACCATGAATAGCCAAGACAATCTTGAAAAAGAATGATAAAGTGAAAGTACTTGCTCTACCTGATATGAAGATATTAATTGCTATAATTAAGACATTGTGGTAATGGTAAGTTGTTAGATAAATTGACCAAAGTAACAAAATAGAGAGTCCAGAAGCATAAACAGACACCTACATAGATGAAAACTTGATTTATTATAAAGGTGGCACTACAGGACAGTGCAGAAAGGACAACCTTCTCGGGGCCGGCCCGGTGGCACAAGTGGTTAAGTGCACGCACTCCGCTGCGGTGGCCCGGGGTTCGCTGGTTCAGATCCCGGGCGCGCACCTATGCACCGCTTGGCAAGCCATGCTGTGGCGGCATCCCATATAAAGTGGAGGAAGATGGACACAGATGTTAGCCCAGGGCCAGTCTTCCTCAGCAAAAAAAAGAGGAGGATTGGCAGATGTTAGCTCAGGGCCGATCTTCCTCACCAGAAAAAAAAAAAGAAAGGACAACCGTCTCAATAAACAGTGCTGGGTCAATTGGACATACATTTAGAACAAAATTAATCTTGATCCTTTTTCATACCATAGGCAAAAATCAATTCCACTAAGTTGGGCCCTTACCTTACACCATATACAAAAATTAACTCAAAACAGATTAAAGAACTAAACCTATAGAGCAAAGACCTAAAGCAAAAAAAGACAAGTGGAACTACAAAACTCAAAAACTTTTGTGCATCAAAGGAAACAATCAGTAGAGTGAAAACGCAATTTACAGAATGGGAGAAAATATTTGCAAATCATATATCTGATAAGGGGTTAATATCCAGAATATAAGAAACACCTATAACTCAACAACAAAAGAACAAATAACTCAATTTAAAAATGGACAAACGGAGGTCGGCCTGGTGGTGTAGCGGTTAAGTTCACATGCTCTGCTTCAGCGGCCCGGGGTTTGCAGGTTTGGATCCTGGGCATGGACTTACGCACCGCTTATCAAGCCATGCTGTGGCAAGCATCCCACATATAAAGTAGAGGAAGATGGGCCTGATTGATAGCCCAGGGCCAATCTTCCTCAGCGAAAAGAGGAGGATTGGCAAGAGATGTTAGCTCAGGGCTAATCTTCCTCACCAAAAAAAAAAAAGAAAAGAAAAGGCAAAGGCCTTGAATAGACATTTCTCCAAAGAAGATAAAACAAATGGCCAAGAAGCATATGAAAAGATGGTCAACATCACTAAGGATTAGAGAAATGCAAACCAAAACCACAGTGAAGTATTACCTCACACCCATTAGGATGATTAATATCAAAAGAAACAGAAAATAACAAATGTTGACGAGGATGTACAGAAATTGGAACACGTGTGCACTGTTGGTGGGCATATAAAATGGTGCAATTGCTACAGAAAACAGTATGGTGATTCTTCAAAAAATTAAAAATAGAATTAAAATAGAATAGAAAATAGAAAAATAGAATTAAAAATAGAATTATGGTATGATCCAGCGACACCACTTCTGGGTATATACCCAAAAGAATTCAAAGCATGATCTCAAAGAGATATTTGCACACTCATGTTCCTTGCAGCATTATTCACAATAGCCAAGAGATAGAAGCCACCTGTGCCCATCAACAGATGAATGGATAAACAAAGTGTGGTATATACATACAATGGAATATTATTTGGCCTTAAAAAAGAAGGAGTCACATGTAGCAGTCACATGCTACAACATGGAAGGACCTTGAGGACATTATGCTAAGTGAAATAAACCAGTCACACTAAAAAAAAAACAAATACTGCATGATTCCATGCATATGAGGTATCTAAAGCAGTTAGACTCATAGAAACAGAAAGTAGAATGGTGGTTGGCAGGAGGTAGGGGAAGGAGGAAGTGGGGAGATGGTGTTCCAGGGGTATAGAGTTTCAGTTTTGCAAGATGAAAAAGTTCTAGAGATCTGTTACACAACAATGTGAATATCTACTGAACCATACAATTAAAAATGGTTAAGATGGTAAATTTATATTATGTGTTTTTACCGCAATTAAAAAAAAATCAACTCTGGGTAGATTTTAGATCTAAATATGAAAGATACAACACAGGGGACTATCTTCATGATCTTGGAGTAAGCAAATATTTCTCCAGAGAAACAGAACATACTCAGGAGTTGACATTGCAGCCTTGAAGCAGAATTTCTTCTTCTCAGAGAAATCTCAGTTTTGATTTTAAGGGCTTTCAACAGATTGGATGAGGATCACCCAGGTTATGGAGGATAATCTGCTTTACGTAAAGGCAACTGACTGCAAATGTTAACCACATCTACAAAGTACCCTCCCAGCAACACCTAGATTAGTATTTGATAAAATAACTGAGTACTGTAGTTGTCTTAGTCCACTGGCACCACTACACCAAAATACCACTGACTGGGTGGCTTATAAACAACAAACACTAATTTCTCTCAGCTCTGGAGCTCTGGAGGCTGGGAAGTCCAAGATCAGGCTGCCACCGGTCTGATTCCAGTGAAGGCTCTCTTCTAGGTTGCAGACAGCCGACTTCTTGCTGTGTCCTCACATGATAGAAAGGGCAAGCGAGCTCTCTGGGGGCTCTTTTATAAGGCACTAATCCCATTCGTAAGGGCTCCACCCTCACGACCTAATCATCTCCCCCAAAGTCCCTACCTTCTAATACCATCACTTTGGGGGTCAGGATTTTCACACACAAATTTGGGGAGGGGGCACAGACATTCAGATTGTAGCAATAGTGTTTTAAAGCACAGGTTTTAATATCACTCTGGCAAGGCCAACAGATCAGGAGACGATTGCCGTTGAAAAGACAGTTGGTTATGCTCACACGTCCCAAGAGGAGAGGGCACCCCAAGAGAAGGGGGTGTGGGAGAGCCGCATGGTGAAGTACCAGGGTCAGTTGGGAGGCAGAGAGAGGGAGGCAAAAACATGAGCAAGAGTCTTTATGGTGGTTTCCACTGGAAGGACTGGGTGTGGCAGGGGGAGCAGCTTTAGGATTGGCCGGTTTCAATAATTCCAGTGGGCTCTGGGGCACAGGCTGTCCCTAGTGGTCTGGTAGCTGGCTCTGGAACCATCAGGGCAGGGAATAGTGGCCCCGAGTGTGAGATCCCCAGAAAGGCGGCTGGGGGTTGGGCTCTGGGTTGGTTAGTTTGCCTTTGAAAGGCGTGCTTGCAGGTGAGCCTTTTGCCATTTCTAGAAAACGGCTAACATTGCCAGGGGCAGTCCCTCCAGGGTCAGCAAGGCCCCGAGATGTTAAAGTATTAGAATAAAAAAACCAAAAAGGCATGATTAATACACATAGCCTAGCCAAGCTGACACACAAAACTAACCGTGACAATAGGTGATTAGAAAAATAACTGGCAAGTGTGCACCAAAGTGTTAACAATGGTTCTCTCTCTCTCGGCGAACAGTGAGATTGTGGGTGATTTAATTTTTTTTTCTTTTCTGTAATTTCTAAATTTTCTACGTAAATGTGAATTACTTTTCTTATTGATGTGTGTGTGTCGGGGCGGGGGGGGGGGGCTAGATTAAAAAAACTATTTTTGGCACACAGAGTGACCAGCTGAGTCACTAACTAGCCAAGCAGCTCGCCCTACAGACTCATGTTCCTGTCTGTGCCGGTAACAGCTAACACAGGCATCCCCCGGTCCAGCCCTTGCTGCCTCCTCTGTTCCCAAGAGCACAGGCTGATTCCAGGACAACCACCCTCCTCCTTCCTTCCCAGGACACTCTAAGGAGGCGGGACTCCCCTGGAGGATAGTGGGGCATTACTTCTGAGGACCTTGTGTGGAAACCTGAGCTTTTAGGGGCCTGTGTGTGTGTGTGAGTGAGTGTGTGAGTGTGACAGTGTGTCAGGAAGTATGTTTGTATGTGTGTAAATGTGTGTGTATATATGAGTGTGCATGAGTGTATGAGTTTATAGGTACATGTGAGTGTGTGCCTGTACATGGGTGTGTGAGTGAATGTGTATATGAATAAATGAATGTGCATCTGTGTGTGTGTGCATATGTTAGTATGTGCGTACAGGAGTGTGGGAGTGTATGTGAACAAGTGTATGCAAGTGTGAGTGACAGAGAGAGAGAGCGTGTGTGTGTGTGTGTGTGTGTGTGTGTGTGTGTGTGTGTGTGTGTGTTGGGGGCAGGGGCCCAGCGGAGAAGGGAGAAAGGCAGCAGGAAGCACAGTGACCCGTGCTGTGGTGTCCCAGGTGGACAGGCCACTACACCTGAGAGCCACAGAAAGGAGATCAGGTTCAGCTTCCAGCTCTGTCCCAGGGTTTTCACGTGTGACACCCCCAGACAGTAGGTCTGGGTGGCTGATTGGCGCTGGGGGAAGGGGGGGGGGCGTCTCCACCACCCACAGAGGCCTGCAGTAGTTCTCAACTAGGGGAGGTACCCTGCAAGGGGTCTTTTGGAACTGGAGGTGGGGGCATTTTGATTGTCACGTGACTGAGGAGGACTCTGACATTTGGCGGAAAGAGGATGCTGAATGCCCTGCACAGTGCGAGCTTGTCCTATCCAATACACCCACGGAGGTGGGGGGGTGGTGCAAGTGTCCTCGCCTGCTCCGCCTGGGCCCTGCCTTTGGGGAGTGTAAATTACGTCAGCAACAAGGCACTCGTGCAAAACCAGTCTCCAGTTACACGCCCTCGCCCCCTCCCCTCTGCGCCCAGCCTCCCTTAGTGTCTCAGGCTGCAAACACCAACTGAGGTGGGACGATCACATCCCGGGAGAGTCAGGCTCGCGTCCAGCTCCCACCTCTCCTGGGCCCCACCTTGCAGGCATCTTCCCTGAACCAAGATGACAGGAAACAGCGGTGGGGCGGCGGTCGGCCCAGGAGGGACAGGAGAGGGCTGGGGAGGGAGAAAACCAAGGCCTTTCCTTCAAAGGGGACGTCCCTCTCCTCTGCGACAAAGAGAAGGCCCTATCGGAGGGGAATCGCCCCCAAAGTGATAAGGCCTCTCGGAAGGGGGGCCGGCCCGCAGTTACACTGCATCTTTGAAGCCGCCCCCCCAGTGCTGCGCGGCTTGGCGGGACGCCCCAGCGCTCGGTGGGAACGTCTTTGAAGTGTGCGCTGAGGCCGAGCTTCTGAGCCGCTGAACGGCAGGCACGCGGGGAGGGGAGGCGGGCCCTCAGGTGGGGAAGGGGGCGGAGGCTGGCAGCTCCTTGTCTGAGGATGAGCAGGAGCGAAATGAACAAGGGGACCAGAGAGTCCTCCGCAGGTCCTCGTCCCCGCCCTGCCGGGCTGAAGGCCCTGGCAGCTGATCCCCGAGACCCTGCGGAGGCCGAGGCCCCGCAGCTTCTGACCCTGCCCCTCCTGCAGCCAGGGGAGGGACCTGCCCCCGGCGCCGAGCATCCCTCTCTCTCATGAAAGAGAAAACCACGGAAGGGATCCTCGCCTGCCCCCACCCCAGGGCCCTGCCGCTCGGAGGGTGGGCCAGCAGCGTGGGCTGCACCTGGGAGCTGGTCAGAAATGCAGCATCTGGGGCCCCAGTCCAGACCCGCCGGGTCAGCACCGGCGTCTTAACAAGGCCCCCCGGTGATGCGTGTGTGAGGTGGAGTTAGAGGAGCACGATCCACAGGAATCAATAACCAGTGACCCCCTTGACCCTCTCTGGGAAGGATATATAATCTCCCCCTGGAGTCAAACGGCCCTGGGA
Organism: Diceros bicornis minor; assembly: GCF_020826845.1. Taxonomy (NCBI): domain Eukaryota; kingdom Metazoa; phylum Chordata; class Mammalia; order Perissodactyla; family Rhinocerotidae; genus Diceros; species Diceros bicornis. Next base: position 49,601,963 of record NC_080757.1, on the reverse strand, counting down.
GAGAGGAGTAATCAAAGGTGGCATTAGCTGGCACAGGACAAACATTTTCTATCTTACAAAATGACTCAACCCTCATAACTGGTGGTGAGAGTTGCTTTTAGACACAAGGAAATTCATCTGGGCTTGTGTAGGGGGAGGTTTACAGATGGGTAAACTGAGGCATAGAGAGATTATGAGACTTCATACAGGGACACAGATACAGGACCAGAGCCTAGGCCTCCTCAAAGCTCAGCATGCCCCTTTCCACCTGGACCACCATTTAGCAGCCTGGCCCAGTGGAAGGACGCTGGACAGGAGGAGAAGTTGGGAATCCCGAAGTTGATCTCAGTTCTGTCCAGGCTTGGCTGTGTGACCTTGGTCAGGTCGCTTAACCTCTCTGGGGGTCTCAGGCCACATGATCTCAACGAACTTTCTGTTCTGAAATGCTATGCCCCTTCCCTCTCCAGAAGAATTTACCAGAGAATATTCTCTTCACGTATTATAAAAGGCAATTCAACTTATCAAGTGCTGTTTACATCCATCCATTACATAAAACAAGGTACTTACGGGAATGGGGGTTAGCCTCAGGTTTTGCGTGTCACCAACAGGGAGGTGACTGGCACTTAATGGTCAAAGCAAGGTCAGGAGGAAGTCTGTCGCTGAAGGAGAGGAAGTTTGCAGGTAACCAAGGGTTTCGGTGAATGTCCTCTGGCAATTAAACACAAAACAAACATGGCAGGGCAGGGATGCCTCCCCCTGCTCCCCTTGGCCTCTCCCTCCTGCTTCTGTAGCTATTGTCTGTGTGTCTTGTTTTTAAAATTTAAATTAATAGACTTTATTCTTCAGAGCAGATTTAGACTTACAAAACAAGGAGTGGAAACTACAAAGAATTCCGTATTACCACCTCCCCCCAGTTTCCCCTGTCATTAACTTCTTGCATTAGTGTGGTACATTTGTTACAATTGATGAGCCAATATTGATACATTATTATTAACTAAAGTCCTTAGTTTACAGCAGGGTTTGCTCTTGGTGGTGTACATTCTATGGGTTTGGAAGAATGTATAATGACACATATTCACCATTACAGTATCGTACAGAATAGTTTCACCGCCCTAAAAAATCCCCCGTGCTCTGCCTATTCATCCCTCCCTCCCCTCTAAGCCTGGGCAACGGCTGACCTTTCTACTGTCTCCATAGTTTTGTCTTTTCCGGAATGTCATACAGTTGGAAGCATACAGTATGCAGCCTTTTCAGATTGACTCCCTTCACTTAGCAATAGCCATCCGCATTTGAGTTTCCCTCACGTCTTTTCGTCTTTTCGGAGCTTGCTAAGTTCCTTTCTTTTCAGCGTTGACCCTGTGACCTCAGATGTGGGGCAGAAGATCCTGCAGGTTGGGCCAGGACCTTGGCAGGAGGACCCCCGGGGCCTGGCAGCACAATCTCAAAGGCAGCACACAGCCTGGGCCAGCCCATCCGCCGAGTGCGCCAAGGAGTTAGGGACAGAGACATAATAAGGGGGGCCAGGCTATTGCTAAAGCCCACCCAAAATGGGTGGGAGAGCTCCCTGGAGAGCCCTTTAGATGGGCTCTGGCCTCCCCAGGTACATCGCTCCTCTGCCTGCGGGTAACACAGCCATCATCTGAATAGGGATGCTGGGTGGTGACAAGGTGACCCCTGGGCACTCCGCTCCACATCCTGCCCAATTCCCCCAACCGGGCAAGGAAAGAGAATTCTGGCAGGAGAACGTCCAATCCCCCACCCACCTTAAAGCCGGCCAGGAAAGCAGACTGGCTGTCTCCCACCCGCTCCACTGGTAGAAGGCTTTCCAGGGGAACCAGAGAGCCTCCTGAGCACCCCCAACACGTGCAGAGTGGGCTTGGTCTCATCGGTCTACCCTCCCTCTTGGGCCAAGACAAAGGTGTCACTCTGTGTCTGACACCACGGCCTGAATTGCTCTCACCCCTGCCGTCCCAGTCAATTACTCCCAACCTTCTCAGCCTCATTCCTGGCTTTATTCTTTGCCTGCATGTTTATCACTGCAACAGGAACAGACGAACAAGCCTTTCACTCAGGGACACCGCTCTACCGGAAGAATTCATGCAAAGTTTTGCAAAACTTGGCCACAATGGGGTCTGGCGTCCTGAATCTTGGTGGCTTGGAGAGGGCTGGGGCTCAAAGAATTTCTGCACGATCACCGGAGGGTGGGGTAGAGGGGCCGGAGAAGAATCACAGAAGACCTGCACTATCCCCAAAGAAGAAAAAGTCCTTTAAACACCATCAGATGTCTCCTCCATAAAGGGTCTCGTGGAGCTGTTTTTCAAGTCTGCATTTAACAATACCGAGGACCCAGGCCTGTGTATCTCAGGCATAATGTCTCTGAAGCAAAAACTACAAAGGTCTCTGATGTTCTTCTTTCAGACTTTTTTTTCCACAATATGAACTTTTTTAAGCCCCCCCTTTCCAGGGAACTCTCTTCTGTCTCTTTTTCTTGCTGAAGCTGCAGTTGTACATTATGCGAGTGTGAACAAAGCTAATTAAACTGCAGAGGCTCGGCGGGAGGCAGGGAAGGCCCCGCGAGCACACGCGATGATTGATTTGCACTGTCACACGGCTCTGCTGGGTGTCATAACTTAGTGACAAATCAAGGATTACAGTGGCCCAGAGTAACTCTCTCCCTTTGTTGTTCGGCAGACATCAAAGCAGCTGAGCATATTAGTGTTTTTAATAAGTAGTTGTCAGGAGTAGCTTCCAGTTTAGAATTACTCTGTGTACAATGGAAGGGGTTGGGGGCGAGGGTAAGAAAAAAACAACAAAAAATTATTAGTTGGTAAAGAATAAAATAAAACAAAAGAAAATGAAATGAAATGGAACCCATGTGGCAGGAGCAAGTTCTTTTAGGGGTTGTTGGGGATTTTGCGTTATTTGTCGAAGCCACACGGAGACCTGCTAGGCGGAGGCACACGGTCTGGAAATTAGGTCTTCTGGGGGGGAAAAATGACTTTAAATGCTACAGTTCTGAGGGGCTTCATAAGCAAATGGCTTCATTTTAATCAGCGCAGAAGGAGGCTGGGAGGGTCACGGTGATGTGTTTGAGGATGAATATCCTGTTCTCCAACAATTAGTATCATAAGGGATTGGGGCAACTCACCTTATCTTGAACACACACATATCCCCGAAGACAGCTGCCGTCAAGACAGCTGCCGTCGACACCGGTTTTTCTCAGGATATTTACCTTCAGCAACAGAGCAGAGACCTGAAAATCAGAGCATGGTGGGAAGCTGCAATTCGTTGCTGCTGTAAAGCCATTATCACCGCTGTAATACGGATGCTGCTTTCTCTACAGGTAGGACTGGACGATGCTGTCGGAGCCAGGGCCTCAACAGACAGGATGGCCATCGTGCTCTATGGGGTACCAGTTCTCCCCTAGAGACTTTAAGCAGGTGGAGCCCCTGGACAGAGAGATACTCCGCCATAATCACACATGGACTCCGGAGGTGTGTGAGTCTACACCAATGACGGGGGACCCCCGCCCACGTACTGTGGGAGAGGAGCAAAGGCATGGTTGGCTCTGTGATTCTGGGCAAGTCTGTCAACCTCTCTGGGCCTCAGTTTCTTCATCCTGCATAATTGGAAATAATCCTTTCTTCCTCACTCAGTGGGTCGTGAAAATCTAATAAAACAATGCTGATGAAAATATTTCACAAATTCCCGAGCATTTTGCAAGTCAGTCAGACAGCAGAAGCCTGGAAAGAAGCCGTCTTCGCACATGTACTCTCAGTCGACATAGGTAAAGGAAGGCTATCGTGGAATCACCAATGTGGGCACCCCGTGATAGATCTGAATCTCCAGAAGCACTTTCATTGAAGTTTACTTTGGTCTATACTGTGTCTAAAATCCATTTGGGGCAAATAATGGCCTGGATTTTCTTTTGTGTGTATGTATGAATCTATGTATTCTTATTTGCATCCTTCTGAGCAAAAATAAGAAAAAATAATCATGGTAGTAGATTCAGTTTTTGTTGTTATGAATAAAATGATGAAATTGGTGAGCTGGGCTGAGCTGCAGGGCAGAGTGTGAGGGTGAGGGAGGTGGGCCTCCGCACACAGGGAGGCCCATGTAGGAGGCTGATAGAGCAATACCCATTGTACACTATGGCCCCTATGGCTGAGTCTTGGCCTGGTGGGTTTCAAAGTGGAATATTTATCGGTTTGCTCAGGGGAGATGAGGCTTTGAGGAACTGATGGTCCCTCAAACAAATTCATGCTGACTGACGAGCCAGAGTGCCCCATCCAAGGTGGAGTCTGTGTCATTGGAAAACTGGGCTCCAGTCCCCAGCTCTTACTTAGTGCTATGGGCAGCCCAAATGGCAAGTCGGGATTCCCTGACTCTCTTTTTAGACTGTAGACCATCTCCTTCTCTTTTTGGCATTATCTCTGACACACTGCAATTAAGTGCATCACAGTTTATTCTACTTAGGGTGTTCCATTATATGGTAGAAGTACCACGTATTAATAAATGCATCCTGCAGAGTGGGCTTCTTCTATATACCCCCAAGTGCATCATATTATATTGATTTTTATTTATTTATTAAAATTGCAGAATTACTTTTCAAAAACTGCTAACTTCCTTTGTAATGATTACAGAAGATACTTTTGAGCTCACCTAGACCTGTTCCCCTTCTCCACCTATAGAGAGCTTTCTTCAAATGAAATCTCCTGTGGAAAAGAGCTCTGTCTCATCTAATAATGTTGAATCTGCTCATAACACTCTATATCAGCAATTCCACTCCTCCATCTGTATCCTAGAGACACTCTCACACGTGCGCCAGGAGACAGAGACAGGAATGTTCACGACAGCATTATTCATAATAGTAAAAAGTGGAAAACTGCCTAAATGTCCATCAGCAGCAGAAGAGACAAACAAATTGTGGCATTTTCCTATAAAGAAATGCTACTGATGAGAGACAAGGTCTGAACTACAGCTGTGGGCATGAACACGAATAAACCTCAAAAACATAAAAAACGGTGGACGAAGAAATGCAAGTCATAAAAGACAACACCTGTGTGATTTTTGTTCATCTAAAGTGCAAAACCAGGCAGCAATAAACAGTACATTGATTAAGGATACAAACGTGAGTGGTGAAACTGTGAAGAGAAGGAAAGAGTAAACCAGGAGGAAGGAAGGAGAGCGGGAGGGAGAGAAAGAGGGAGGGAGGGAAGAGAGGACGCCCTTGTTTCTGGAGAGAGATTGTGTCCTAATAGCTCGATGAGTCTCAGAGAGTTAGTGTGTTAGGGGTGGGGGTAAAAGGAGGTGAGGATTATCTAGGACCTTGGAGTTCCTTTATTAACACGATCATATGATATTTAGATATATGATCAGTGGGTACCAAGAGTTTACTAACCAGAATGTCCACATAATTGGCATATTTTCTTCTACAGTCCTCTGGAGAAACAGAAGAAGACAGAATAAATTCACACCAGGGACGTATTAAAAATAAATAGCATCTAGAAGCTGGTCCAGGGCTGGCACGAGTTCTAGTTGGTCTCCTGCACCTTCCAGATCTTCAATTTGCATCACACACTTTCTCTAGTCAACGTGCTGCTCAGGAACTGCTCAGACAGGATGAGCGACTTGTGGAGAGGACGAGGGGTCTTAGTTCCGATACAAGGGAGGGAGTAGGAGGGAACAACAGGCAACCCAGATGGTGGACGTCTGAGCCTGCCCCTTTGATTGTGAACGTGTGAATGTCAGTGTGTGACTGTGTCAATGGAGAAGAAACACACCTGGTGTCAGGACAACTCTCAACGTTAAGTCCTGTTGGATACTATAAAGCTGACAAAGAAGAGATTTACCCGTTATTCATGTTATTCACCTTAAAAGCCGCCTCTTCAGAGAGACATTGGGAGCGACCACTCAGTCACTCCCCAACACATGGCTCTATTTTAATTCTCTGCATAGCAATTAATAGTATCTCAGTGTTTAGGATCTGTTTGTTTGTTTATTGCTGGTCTCACCCCCACTGCCTTCCCTGCCACTGGATGCAAGCTTAGTTCCCTTAACATTTGAGTTAGTCAGAGTAGCATCCTTTGAAGACTCCCTCCTTTAGAATAATATTCAGATACCCAACACTTTAATTCACACAGATCTGTAAGAAATAACTTCTTAGTTATCTAGTAAGGATACCCAAGATATCAGTAACACTAGTTGCCTCTGGGAAGGAGAACTAAGGAACTGACGGTCAGGGATACAAAGATAAACTTTTTACTGTATATTTTTTGTACTATTTGACTATTTCACCAACCACATGTATTTCCTATCAAGTTCATTTTAATTAAAACCTCAATACCCTTCTCTCTCTCTTTCTTAATTTCCCAGAATGGGCATTTCAAACTACCTCATTTATAGTCCCTTGGGCCTAATGATGTTTCAAGGGTTCACCTCCCTTTCCTGTGCATTTGGAATTTAGACAAAATATGTGGATGTTTCCTTGGAGTTTCTTTTAATCCTCTTCACCTTCTTTTTCCCTGGAAGAGTCAGAAGAAATTTCCAGAAGAATCTTGAGAAATGATCTGCTCGTCTGGACACCACTAAAAGTGATGGCCAGACTTGCTTTTCTGAGCGCTTGTTTGCTGGAATGTTGGGGCTTACCACAGCAGGATGAACAGAAGTTTTCTTCTCCTACTGGCCGATGTCCTGCTAGGTTGGACCTCTGTGCCCAGGCATCCAGGCACGAGCCTCCCCAGAGGGTGTCAGCACCCTCCCGTCTGAACTGGGAAGAAAGTCACTCTCGCAGAAGGAACCAGGTAGAGTGGATTGTCCATCCCGTGCCAGCTGGCCAAGTTCCTCTCTCAGCTCAATCAGGAAGCTCATAAAAAGACTTTATCTCTGGGTAACCCACGCCTCCCCAGCTTCCACCCGCCTGGCGCCTGGGAAAGGACAACAAAGGGGTGTCGAGAACAATGCCCGTCTGTGAAGCTGAGCCTGCACCAGCAGAGTCATGGGAACCCCAGGGTCTCAAGCCCTCCCCTCCCTTGGCCTGGTGCCCAGTTGGTCAGGCATCCTCCTGGTAGACCAGGCGGCCCTGGTGGCCATTTGTGCTCTCCGGCTTGTGGCCTTACCCACATCCTTTCTTAAGTGACATACTCTTCTAAAAGAGCTTGATGGGTGGCCTAGGTTTCTCCTTTTATTTCTTGCAATACTCCTAGAGTCACACTGTAGAATAACAATGCCATCTCGTTTATTACCACCCCCTTCCTGGACTGGGCTGAAGACAATGCCAATGATCTGTCACATCCTGCCCCTCACTTCAATCGTTCTTCCCAGAACCCCCCGTCTGGGTTGAACACTGACCGCTGAGACTGCTGCCCTAGGGTTAGGAGGGGGTCACGTTCCCCTCTGCCCTGCCTGAGCCTCATGGCTGTCTGTGAATGCCAATACATTGGGTCATCTCTCCCAAGAGAGACAGTCCTGCCAGACCCTTCAGGCAGATGCAGTGCCTCAGTGAGACTGGAATACTTTCCAACCCCTTGACCCCCAACCACCACCAACACCCACCGCCACGGCGCTCACCACCGCTGAATAACTTGTATTCTTTTCTTCACATTTTCCCACCTGCCCTTTCATTGGCATTTTGTCACTAACCTGAGAAGTACATAGATAAGTATTTTTATTTCTCCTTTATGGATAAATTAACTGAGTTTCAGATTTGTTTAAAGTCTTTATTAGTTACTGGCTGAGAGAGGACTCAAAACTCTTGACTCCTATTCTGAAGCTTTCTCCATTCTATTACCATCTCAGAAACACTTCAGGCTTTGGTCCTCTTCCATTTCACAATTCCTGTCACAGACCATTAGAGCTGGAAAGGACTTTAGGAATGTTCATGTCCCATCCCCTCACCAGGAAAGTAAGCCCAAAGAGGGAAGGGGTTTCCCAAGGTTATATAGTGACGGGGCAGCCATGTTTGGATGAGATGATTGGGCTGGCCCCCAGGTCACCCTCATCCCAGACCTGCCCTCTGTTCCAGGCCCCCTGGTGCTGGGAGCCAAAGCCCTTTCTCCCTAATTTCTCTCCTGCCCTTCCTCTCTGCCAGGGTGATCAGGAAATCCTTGGTCTCCCGGCCCCCACGTCTCTCTGTCTGGGCTTTGAAGCTACCAGCGCCCTCTGAGGACGGGCAGGCTGCAGGAAGAGAGCTGGAGAACTCTGGACAGAAAGGATGGATATGGGAAAGAAAGAGTGAGATGAGAGAGGACACAAGAAAAAGGGCAAGCATCCCAGTCTCCGATGACACGGGACCTTGGGAAAAGCCCTCGTCATTTATGCTCATTACGGATTCAGTCCGCGGGAACTAATAAAATGAGAAAAGGAGAAAAGAGACGGTTTTATAACATCACCGTGAATTAGAGGTGATTAAGCAGAATGCTCTCGGCTGGGTCTGATCGCCGCACGGTTCCATGACAGCTCTGTGTGTCATCAAGAGTGTCGGTCAGGTGGACCTTCTGTACATCGTGCTTTATGAGGCCGGTTATCCGTATCCTGCCTGCTCAGTCTAGGCAGCACGGCCAGAGCTTCAGGATTAGAAGGGAATTCAAAAACTAAACTTAAACTTAGTTTAAGTTTAAACTAAAGCCGCAAAAACTAAAACCAAGAAAGTGGTGTCCTTGTGCTCTGCCTGTGGCTCCTTGTATTTCTGGTCTCTGATATTAGGCCACACAAAGTAGCCACAGGGCCTGCCTTGAGTAGCTCAACAGCCCTGGCAGAGTTAAGTTCTGGAGAAGCTGGAGCAGGGAGGGAGCTGCTCACTTTGGTTGCAGAGCGAGAGCCGTGAGTTGCCCTAAACTGCGGGCACCCGGGTGGGAGCACCATTCAGCCAGGTGCTCCCTGAGCAGTGCTGCTGGGCCGGGAGCACAGAGGGAAAGGAGGGCTTCTAGCTTTTGGCCCAGAGGTTGTAGTTTAGTGGAAATGTGGGTCGGGGATTTCCTGACGCCCCCTCCCTTTGAAGGTGGGTGTGAAGTTGACATCCCCCTGATCTCCAGGAGCTCTTCCCAAAAGTCACTCGTTATTATATCGCCTAGTAAACACAGGCTTGTTTTGCAAACACAGCTTCAAAACTTATCCTCTAGCCTTCCCTTCCGCCAGAATGATGCCCCTAAGTTCCTCCCACATGGAAAATCAGGGGCCACCTCATAAGCAGTGAAGTCTATTTCTCTATAGTGGGAAAAACAACAACAATAATCTATGCATTAAAATAAAATTAAATGGAAACACCTTAACTATTAACAGTTGCTATCTTTAGTTGGTGGGACAAAGCCTAACGTTTTTTCTTATCTACTTTTTTTGAACTTCCAAATATGCTATAATGCATATACAATCACGAGTCCCTTAACGACAGGGATACATTCTGAGAAATGCGTCATTAGGTGATTTCTTCATTGCGTGAACATGATAGAGTGTGCTTACACAAACCTAGATGGTATAGCCTACTACACACCTAGGCTATACGGTACCTATCTTATTGGGACCACTGTCATACATGCGGTCCGTCATTGACTGAAAAGTCATTAGGCAGCACAACTTAATAGCCATTTTATGCTAAAAAATACATGAACTAAAAATTTTGGAGACACTACAGCCCTCAAAGGTGAACTATTTGACTATCTTCCACGAGGACTGAGCGGGCTCTCTCTGCGCAGACAGAGTCCCTGGAGGGAAGTCTCTCCTTCATGGAGGGCAGGTTCCTGCACTATCCCCACAGCCTCGGGTGGGCACCCCAGCTTTGGGTTCCTCCAATGCTTCCTTAAAGAGCTCCTCATTCCCTCCCATCCCCACAGAGACAGAGTCATAGGGAAAAGCCAAATCCCATTATTCTCCAAGTCAGCTAAATGGTGAGAAATTTGAGACTGGTCCAGGCATTCCATGTTTTACATTGAAGTCTGAACAGATGCTTCTGAGTCTTCTTCTGGCTCCCTTGTTGCCCCCTCCTCCTTTTCTTCACCAGGTATAAAATATCTGCAGAGTAAAAATAAATATCTCTTGGGACAGCTCAGGTGCAGGACAGGGTTTTAACTTCAATGCCTTGCACAGCTCTCATCTTCCTGTCTTCACACATTAAACGCTTTAGCTACTTTAAACGTAGAGCTACCGTATGACTCAGCAATTTCACTCCTAGGTATATACCTAAGAGAACTGAAAACATACAGCCACGTTACATGTTGTACATGAATGTTTATAGCACCATTATTCATAAGAGCCAAAGGTGGAAACAATCTAAATGTCTATCAACTGATGAATGGATAAACAAAATGTGGTATATCCATACATTGGAATATTATTCAGCCATAAAAATGAATGAAGTTCTGGGGTCAGCCCCATGGCATAGCGGTTAAGTGCACGCACTCTGCTGCTGGCGGCCTGGGTTTGGATCCCAGGCATGCACTGACGCACTGCTTGTCAGGCCGTGCTGTGGCAGCGTCCCACATAAAGTGGAGGAAGATGGGCACAGATGTTAGCTCAGGGCCAGTCTTTCTCAACAAAAAGAGGAGGATTGGCATGAATGTTAGCTCAGGGCTGAGCTTCCTCACAAAAAAAAAAAGGAATGAAGTTCTGATTCATGCTACAACATGGGTGAACCTTGAAAATATGATGCTAAGTGAATAAAGCCAGGCACAGAGGACAATTTAGTATATGAGTCCATTCATAAGAAATGTTCAGAATAGGCTAATCTACAGAGACAGAGAGTAGATTAGTGGTTGCTAGGGGCTGCGGGGCTGGGGAGCAGGGGGATGATAGCTCAAGGGTATGAGGTTTCTTTTTTTTGCTGAGGAAGATTAGCCCTGAGCTAACATCTGTGCCAATCTCCCTGTACTTTGCATGTGGGTTGCCGCCACAGCATGGCCTACAAGTAGTGTAGGTCCGCACCTAGGATCCACACCCGAGAACCGAGCTGCCAAAGCAGAGCATGCGGAACTTAACCACTACGCCACAGGGCAGGCCACCTGAGGTTTCTTTTTGAGGTGATGAAAATGTTCTCAAATTGACTGTAGTGATGGTTGTACAGCTCTGTGAATATACTAAAAACCATTGAATTGCACATTTTAAATGAGTGAATTGTATGGTATACGAATTATATCTCAATAAAGCTGCTTTAAAAAAGCTTTAGCTACTTTATTCATAAATAAATCAGTTAATCACACACACTCACTTGCAGATTGTGTAGCAGCTCTGGGCTGGGGCAAGGGAGGAATTCAAGGTTGAACTCAGCTAGAGGCAGCCAGGCCCACACTCCACGTGGAAAGCAAACATCCGGCTCAGGAGTCCAGAGAGGTGTGCCAAGAAGTGAAAGCAGGCACGGTCGGCTCTGTCGACCTCCGGCAGCAGCCACTTGGTCAGGTGCAGGGGAAACCAGGTCAGGGGGGTGGAGCCAGCACTCAGAGGAAACCGGAGGTTGCCACGGGAGCTGGATTCTCTTCTCTCAAGAGAACCACGAGCCGCCTGGCCCATCTTTTCCCCCTGGACTCGCTCCACCCCGAGGCTGCCTACTCTGGGGTGGCGCTCTGTGCCCTAGTTCTCGGGCCACCTGGTTGGGTTCCCTTCCCCCTGGATTGCTGATACAGAAGGAAGATGAAACCTCCGATCACCTGGATAGAGGTTTGTCAAGGGTTTACTTTGTAGATTTTGAACCCTGCATTTTGGGACATTTTAGTCCTTGAACTAAATTGTAAGCTAGGGAGAGGAAGCCCTTCATACCAGCAAGAAGCGATCTTGAGGTTCCCTATCCTCCTTTAGAGAAAAGGAGAAATGGGACCTGAGTGCTCGCTCCTGCACACAACACGGCCTTTGCATGCAGGTAGTGCAGACAAAAAGGCCGAGGGTTAAAATAAAGGCAAGACCACTTACCATGTTCTTTATTGATATTGACTCATTGGAGCCTCCTCATCAGCCCATGTGCCCCAGTTTGCTCATCCGTATAGTGGAAACTAGACCCCAACTTACAAGTTCTTTGAAAATGTTAAACGAGGTCATTTATGTGTAAGTTTCCAAAACTCTGAATGCATCAGAGATATCAGGTCTTATCACGACCAATCTTTTGTAAGATATTGTAGATACTGTAAGCACCCTCTCATGTGGTCCTGGCTGGAAGGGATTATTATACCCATTTTAAAGATGAGAAAACTGAGGTCAGTCACCTGCCCATTACTGTGTGGTAAATTACGGAATCCCAGGATTAGAACCTCTTCACTTAGTGTCCCTCCCATTACCAGGTGCCTCAAAGTCCAGTTGCATCTGAACCATTCAGGCATTTGTCAAAATGAAAGAGACACAGGATCTACCCCAGACCCAGGGAATCAAATTTCCAAGACTGGGGCAGACATGTGTGTTTTTAAGTCTCCTCTAGGTGATTCAGGGGCACTTCAGAGTTTGTGAGGCTCTGCACTAAATCATGCAGAACTTGGAAAGAGAAAACCTAAAGGAAAACTAAAGACATAACCAGAAAAACTAGCGGATAAAGAAAGAAACTAGAAAATAGGATATGCTTATATCTTATATGATAGCTAACTTTCCAGAATGTTTACTTTATGTAGGTACTGTTGTGAGTGCTTTATAGACTTTACATTACCTTATTTGAGCCCCAGAGCCACCCCATGAGGTAGGTACTATTATCATCCCCATTTTACAGATGACAAAATTGAGGCTCAGAGAATGTAAATTGTTTGCCCAAAGTCACACAGCTAGTCAAGAAAGCCAGGAAGAATCTTAACCACCGTGATACAGCTGTAGAGAGGAAAATATTTTCCCATAGAGGGGAGAACAGGCCAGGATAGTGAGAAACACAAAAGGCGAGAAAGGAGGCATCACGGAAAGCTGACATGAAACCAAGCTGTGCCAGGTCCCAGTCTGCATCCTGCCTGGGTGTGCTGGCATCACCCTCCTGGGTGGCAAACCTGTCTGAGGATTTGGCAAGTTTAAGATGAGACTTGGGCGCTTGTAGGAAAGTTCACTTCTGAAAGTAGCATTCCCTGCCACTTAAGAGGGTACCTCCCACTGAGTATAATGGGTTGAATGGTGGCCCCCAAAAAGATGTGTCCATGTGCTAATCCCAGGAACCTGTGAATGGGACCTTATTTGGAAAAAGGGTATTTGCAGATGTAATTAAGTTAATGATTCTGATTTGAGATCATCCTGGATTATCCAGGTGGGCTCTAAATCCAAAGACAAGTGTCCTTATAAGAAGAGGAGAAGACACAGACAGAAACGAAGAGAAGGCAATGTGAAAACGCAGGCAGAGACTGGAGTGAGCAGCCACAAGCCAAGGGATGCCAACAGCCACCAGAAGCTGGTAGAGGCAAGGAAAGGAATCTGCCCTAGAGCCTCTGAAGGGAGCGTGGCCCTGACACCTTGACTTTGGACTTCTGGCCTCCAGAATTGTGAAAGAATAAATTTCTGCTATTTTAAGCCACCTGGTTTGTGATAATTTGTTACGGCCACCCTAGGAAACTATACACTGGGGAATTGACAACCGATTCAATGAACGTTGCTGTTTCAGTCTGCTCAGCATCTCTTTTTCCTCTACCTGGGTTATGACTCCTACTTTCCTTTAGAGACCTGCTCCCCCGACCTCCTGCCATGTGTTTCTAGTGGCCCATCCTAGCCCCAGATACAGGGAAGGGCTTGTCATCCACAACTGGCCAATCAGAGAGCCCCAGCTCCTTGACTACAGTGATTGGTTCAGGAGTGACTCATGACCCAAGCCTGCCCAATCAGAGTCCTTCCCTAGATTTTCGTATTATGGAGCAGGCGAGAGATATGCTTCTCCTTCCGTTGGGCTGTAAAATTGGTGCATGGAGAATCGAGGCCACTGGAGGACATGTTCCTGCTGTGTGGAGAAAGCCATGTGCAGTAGGTAGGAATGAGGCAAATGTATGAAAGGAAATGAAGCAAGAGGCCAAGTTCAAGAGTGAGGGGATCCCGATAGTGTTTAAATTTCTGGATCCAGTTGACCCTTGGGCCACTCCACCATTCCTATGGTTTGTCATGTGAAACTTAATGTTTCTATGCAGGCTGGCTGAAGTTGGGTTCCAGCCCTTGCAACTGACAGAGCTCGGACTAACACAACAGATTTAGAGCAACTGCTATTTCCCCCAGGCAGAGCAGGGGCATCTAAGAACAAACTTGACTGCATTGCTTGTATCTCTTCCATTTTGGGGAAGGTTTGAGGACAAGATCAAGGGCTAGCAGTATTATGTGTGGAAGAAAAGAAGAGAGAGAGACACGCTTGAGAAAATGGGTCTCCTTGATCTTCATAGCATCAGTCAGAACGTCCAAAGGACTCAGTGGAGACTATTTCCAAGCATGAGAATGTTTGTTCCTGTTTGGTGGAGCCTGGAGAAGAGAAGAAAAAGAAAAGATTCAGACAGGGAGCCAAGTCTGGGTGGGCACAGAGGCTCCGACCCCCCTTTCATAACCACATGAAGCCACCTATCCATCCAAACACTGGCCCCAGGATCACAATGACATCTGAAACTTCTTTCAGGCATTTCCTTCCCTTTCAGGTCTCTTCGGGTTCCTCAGCCCATATGTTGCTAATTTTCCACCTTTTCAAAGCTCTCCATTGCATTTAAAGTCAGAATGCATCCTATTCATCCCTTCTGAATTTGAGAGGGAGGAAATCACAGAGGTCAGCAGGCCTTTTAATATAGAAAATAAATGAGCAAAGCTGTGTGCGAACGTGTGAGTGCGTGCGAGCACACACACAGCTTGTTATTTCCTGCCTTAATCCACTTTTCAGCTCCACTGTGCAAGATCACAGGACAGACTTGGGCAGTGGCTCTTAGAAAGGTCCTCATATCTCCTTCAAGAAAGAAGCTTCTCCTCAAAAGTTGCCCTTTGTGGTTCACTGGGTCTGCTATGCAGACTTCAACCAAGCTAATTACTGGTCAGCAAGTGGTCGCTTTGACCTGGTCACACACCAGAGGCCCTCCGAGGATCCTGTTTGCTAGGTGACTGTTTTCATGTGTCGCCTGTTATGAAGGGCTCCTTCTCTCTCACTTGAGGCAGAGAGAGAGGAGACTCTTCCAACTAAAGCAGCGACAAAGAAGCGGAGGAAGGTTGGGGCACATGTTCTTCTGAAAAGTTCAACAGCAAGAGGGTTCATGAAGAAACTGAGTTTGGTTGCTGTTATTCATCTAAAGGAAAAACAGATTTAGAGAAAAAGAGAGCATGTGGAAGGAAGGTGAGCCATTGGTTTCCTTCCAGCATAACCAGTAAATTTCCAACCTGTTCATGGTCACTTGCAGAGTTCCCACTGGAGTGGTGCACAGGCTTGGAAATACACATGGATCCTGTTCTAAAAAGGCAGCTTGGAGTGGGTGCTAGGAAATCAGAAAAGTGGCAAAGGTCAATCATTTTACTAAATAGGCCTTGTTTAAAGTAATAGAGTAGGAGCTGGCCCAGTGGTGTAGTGGTTAAGTTCATGCACTCTCCTTTGGCAGTCCAGGGCTCATGGGTTTGGATCCCGGGCTTGGACCTACACACCGCTCATCAAGCCATGCTGTGGCATCATCCCATATACAAAGTAGAGGAAGACTGGCACAGATGTTAGCTCAGGGACCATCTTCCTCTAGCAAAAAGAGGAAGATTGGCAACAGATGTTAATCAGGGCCAATCTTCCTTACCAAAAAATAAATTAATTAATTAGTTAATTAGTAGATCCAAAGAGGAAAAAAATAGTGGATACCAAAGAGTTGATGGTGCTCATTTTCAAGCTAAGTTAACAAATTCATTATAAACATGACTTTAATTTCTGAACCAAAAACGGAGAGGCATGTGGTCTTATGGCTACAAGTATACATGGAAATTATGGGATAGAATTCTTAAATTTGACTATCCCAGATATTATAGGGTAGTAGTTCACAACTGGGGGCAATTTTGCTCCCCAGGGAAAATTGGCAATGAAGGCACTTTTTATTGTCATGACTTGGGGGTTGGGAGTGGTACTGGCATCTATAGGATAAAGATCAGGGATACTGCTAAAAATCCTACAATGTACAGAACAGGCTTCAGCAACAAAGAATTATTCAGTATAAGTGTCAATAGTGCCACTGTTGAGAAACTCTAAACATAGGTTATATATCATGGCACACCCATCGTAACCATCTCAGGCTACTTTAACCCCTAGGCAGCATATTCCCTGTCCCTAAATTACGACTGCATTTCTCACTAAGACCGTGGAAACCTCCTCTCTTAGTGGTAATACTCCCCTCTACACACTCTCCTTTCTGAAGTGATGAGTGCAGGCACATTTCAATCATGATTCATCTCTACTCCAGCTACATCTTATTGGACCAGAAATGGACAACTGACCCAAACCAAGCCACTCAGAATCTTCTCCCAATAACTTATAGTTAAATAGGAGACAGTCTATTAGTCAGGACAGGATAGGATATGCCACAGTAATAAATAACTCTAAAACCTTAGTGGATTAAAAAAAAGTTATTCCTTGCTCATGTGCTCATTACATGCCAGTGTGCATGCTGTTTCCTGTGTGGGTGTCTCTCGTGATTATCTGCTCCTCTGAAGGGAGTCTGGCATCTCCCTGACACACACGTTTGCTTCAAGATTTACATTTTTGATTTCCTTGCCCATTTTCTGACTGCATACATAAAAGAATTGTAAATGGTTAGAAAAATCAAAGTTCTTCTTAGACACCTGCCGTTCTACCAAGTCAGTATTCTCTAATTCATGCCAAGAAGAGGCTGAAGAAATGAAGTGGAGTAACCTGGCCATTTTCTCGCTGAAGTTTTCCACACTTTATTTCCTCTCACTCTTGGATTAGCTTCAAGTTCGCAGGGCAGTTTGGATGCTTGTCAGGCACAGCTTCCTGCTTTACGTGGGCCGAGGTACTGAGGGGAGCCCACTCTGGGCTCACCTCACAGAGATAAGTGTCAGGGAAGGAAGGGCAAGGACAGCAGCCACTGCTGAGGGTGGGAAGGGCATTGGTCTGCCAATGTCCAGGCCAGAGCTGGGCAGTTAGCTAGACATTCCATTCCCCACCCCCATACCACAGGCCCCCTTGGCACACCCTGCCTTCATTCCGCCATCCTTCCGCCATCCTTCTCTGCCTGTTCCCTTTTTGCCGTTTAGAACCTGTGGGGTGCCCACAGCTCTGCATAGGGCATTCGGGGCTGAGGAGACTGCCAGCTCTTGACAAATAGCAAACATTTAGTGTTAATTAATTCACAATCAGAAAAGCGTGAGCTGCACTGTCATTTCCATTGTTTTCAGATGAGAGAAAGCAAATGCAAGGACTCTCAGGGCTATCCTTATAATAAGAGGTGGAAGTTGAGTGCACTCAATGGTCACAAGTAGGGCCAGTCCTAGACTCATGCTCTTGGCCCATTAGAAGGAAACGTGCTGAGTGATAGATGAAGTCTAGGACTTCTAGGCTGAGTGATGATTATCCGTGGAACACTGGGGACCAAAAGCCATAGGTTCATATCAGCTGACTGCACAATTCTCTACAGGTTCTTTAGCCACTGACTTTCAAACCACCTCAAGCCGGATTGCTAACAGAGTGATATTATTAGGTTTCAAGTTCACGTCACTTTGCCTAAAGAAACCCACGCTGTTCCCACTACCACACCTACCACTTGTCATTGGAAATGGAAAACTCCATCCCATAAAACAGGTTCCTTCTTTCAAATGCCCCACTAGGACCCTTTCAGAGAAGTCCGAACTATGATGAACAAATTTTTCCAGCTTCCAATTACAAGGGAGTGGGCCACATTATGATTTCCCCAGAGCTTATATCACACAGTTCTATTTTTTGCCTTCTATTTCAAGGGAAGACCCTATTTGGCCATCTTAATCCTCTGAGCAGGGACAGAAGAAAAGATCCTCCTCTCCCATTTTTTTCCCTTTTAGATACAGTCTTCTTGAATGTTACAAAGAGTGTATATGCCAGAAATACCTTTCCAAGAATTGAATTCGAACCCTGATTTCACAGACTCTGGTATTCTCAGCAGTAGTCTTGATTGAAGAGTGCTTCAGGAGACAATTAGCAAGAGCCTAGGGCTGTTTTGATTGTGTGAGAATTGGGCTGGGCAGTTTGGGCTATAACAACATATCACCAGGATAGTAAGTTTGGAAACAGGAAAATCAAAGAGAAGGGCATTCTGGACAAGGACTTAGCTCTCATCACTGGGAAAATTCACAGTGCTCTTCTGTTTTGGCCCACTTATACACCATTCATGGATCCCAATTTACTGCAAGCTTCTTATCCTTCAACTCAGCCTATGAAAATGAGAACATCTGGGAATTCCAAGGCAGGGTGGTAGGGGAAACGATATCATGGGCCCTCTCCCTCTCCCAACCTCGTAACCTTTTATTGCTTCACAGCTCATTGTCTCACTCTTTCCTCTGCCTCCCACCACCATCCTTTTACTCACACAGCTCCTGTGGGAAACTTCATCTGGTGAGGGATTCAGTTCTTTTGGAACGGCTGCTGGAAGATGAGAGTCTCAATGAAATGCCCAGCTGGGAATATCAACTCTCCCTTTAACATTCCCTCCTTCTGGCTCAATATGGAGCAATTTCAAGGCTTGCCACAGCTAGGGCTTGGAGTCTTTCCTTGTTTTCTGCTTCTCATCTATTGTGCATTCCCTGAAATAATCTGGGGACGGGAGCCAGGTTGCAACAATGCAGCAAGTCGCTGAGACCAAAAGATAATTGAAAAATCCCAGTAAGTCCATTTCTTTTTGGCCCCGAGTTCACATATGGTCAACACATTAGAGACCTTGCCCAAAAGACCAGCTTGGGACACAGGGTAGGGGTGATTTCTGTCTTTAACTCAGACTACCTTCCCCCAAATAATCAGGCATTCGGGGCTTTGTGTGCCTCGGGTCCACTGCAGGTTTGACCATGTCACAGGTGTTAACCCAACCTGATGTCCCTTCTAGAATGGTCCACGCTCTAGGAGATAAAGTAGCTGTCCTCATGAGTGATTGCTTCCAGACCCAATGAAGAGAACTCATGTGTTTGAAATGCCTGCCATTCTTCTCCATTTCACCATAAAGTAGCCAATTTAATTTTGCACAATACTGTTTGATAACAACCATGTGTGTGTCTTCTGTATTTATATACTCAGGAAAGGACCTACTTGGTCAGTGTGAGATAATTTCACAAGAAAAATGGAACCAGATGTGACTCCTTTTTATTTGGCTCTTCAAACTCAAGCAATCTAATTCCCAGGGTCAGTCTTTACTTGGGTTTTCAATTACCTTGCAGAAGAGGATCCTTTTACACTACGTTTGCTTTTCTGAGGTACCTGACAAGCAGGAGCGGGCCAAAGATTCTAGGAAGTTGGTTCTCAGCACTTTCCAACACTTCCAGGCTTGAGATTCAGTGGGATAGAAGTTTCTTCTTTTGGAACAGCACATGTTTGTCCGGTAGTAGGCTTATCCACTTCAATTAAACCATTCTTCCAACTACTCAGAATATACAAGCATTTTGGGCCTGAAATACAAGGTCAAATAGTGCTAAGATGACTCATTCAAATCTCCAAAGCAAAGGAGTTGGGCAGGACTGACATCAGAGAAGGGCAGACTTTTCTCTCTTTTCATCTTTTTCTTTTATTTCCATCCCAACTTGTGCTGGTAAGCCTGCCATGCACAGTGGTACAATTTGTGCACTGTACAAAAGTGCTCGGCCAAGCGAGCAAATGGGAGCTGAAATCCAGCCCATGCTATGCTTGTTAAGCCATGTACCCCAACATGGAGTATATCTACCTGGAGGAAGAGACCTTTTTTTCCCACAAAGGGACTAACTCGTCTCCAAGTTGGCATCCCTGGGGCTGCATCTGCCCAGAAAAGGTGCATTTTTCTAAGAAGCTGTATGTGCTGGAGGTGCCCCTGCACACTGGTGATAGCCTGAAATATGAATATGTAAACACCAGAATGTGTGCTGTCTACTCCTACCTGCGTACATTAGTACTTTTCAAGACATTCCCATCTTCTGCTCTGTCTTTGGGAGACCCAAAGTTAAGTCATCAGGAGAGGCTTTAGACCCAACATAATAGATACATAGCATTTGTGCCACTACTCTTCCTGTGGTAGACATCACTAATCAATCTTGGAGTTCTTTTACACTGAGTCCAAATTGGTCTCACAATCCTTCTCCACTCAGTGAAGCACTCTCTTCAATCTCTAGCAATTGAATAGAGTTGACATACAAGAGGAACCCAATCAGCCATCTGTCTCAGCTAGCTATTGCCACAATAATGCTGTGTAACAAACCACCCCAAAACTCAGTGGCTTAAAACAAGAATAATTTATTCGTGTTTGCCTGCCTTGGGGGCAGCTGGGGTTTGGCTGATGTATGGTGAATCAGGCTGGGAGTGCTCTGCTTCAAGCTGCAATCCAGCTGGGCGTGGCTCCTCACTGTGGTTCGGGCTCAGGTCTGCTCAGTGTGTCCGTTCTGGGGCCCGTGCTAGAGGGTCAGCAGCCAGCCAGAGGACACTCTTCGCATGTTGAAAGTAGAGGCATATAAGGGCAAGACCCGCCATACAAGCACAGTTTTAGTCTCTGCTTATGTCACATCCACTAACATTTCACTGGCCAAAGCAAGTGATGCGGCTGAGTCCCAAATCAGGTGGTGGGAAGTATGCCCCTCCCACCCTAAGACCAAAGCAAGGATGAAAAGTTGTGACCAAGTGTTGGATCTACCACACCATCTCTGCCCTAGGCAAAGGGGCAGGGGTGGCGTCAAACCACGGTTAGTGTGATGTCCCCTGTTTGGTTGGTACTCCCTTAATATCATCATTAAACCCACCTTCCCTAGCCAGACAATCAACCTCTTGGCCCAGGTGGGTGGATAACATGGAGGGCTGAACTTCAAAGCCCAAGATGCAGGGATAGAGTGGGTCTTTATATAGCCCGCCGCTGAACCTGGTGATTAATGGTAATTAAGATGGATCTGAGGCATGCGCTTGCTCTAGGAAATGCGTACACGTACACAAGTGAGAGGGCCAGGTGGAGTCAGGGAGCCTGGGCTTCAACGTGTGTGATTTGGGAGAAATGAGAGAGTGAAGTAGAAAGAGCAGAAGAGATGGCCGCGTAGGACACAGGTACCCCAACCAGACGTAAGCATGGGCGTGACAACCCCTGCTGATCCTACGAGGGCTTTTCATTTTCACTCATCAAAAGCAAAGCATGTCTTCAGGCCACATCATCTTATCATCATCATCAAAGGTTAACCCATAAAATTACAGAGCTGAGGTCCTGCCCTCCAGGAGTGCACGATCTAAGACACCCAGGCAACTACTCTAGGGAGTCAAATATAAACAAAGAACTAAGACGGTGTGAAACAGACAGATGGCAAAGGGAGTTCCAACTGCAGATAAGAGAAAACATGGATCAATCCAGGCAGACCCCCTGGAGGAATGGGCATTCAGGAGTTCCTCATGGAAGGGAGTGCTGTCATCCCAGAACAATGGCACCACTTAGAGCCTTGAAGCAGAAGTGGGTGTGGTTGAGAGGGAGGAAGACAGGACAAGCTGAGAGGAGGGGAATGGAAAGGAGTGTGGGCCACATGGCAAAGTCTGAGCGGTCGGCGTCAGCCTTGTGCAGCTCAATTGAAGGTGACAACCTTTGCAGCAGCCTGACAAGGAGGCTTTAGAAGGGCCTGTAGGGATTTCTCTTTAGAAAAGTCTAGCTGCCTTTTTTGTTTTTAATTTACAATGATGGATGGAAAAAGAAAAAGGTGATGAGAAGACTTGTGATCTCCCAATCAGACATCTCAGTAAAAGGAATTAGGAAGAGAAGGGCAACCAAGTCTATATACTCGCCTCCCACACCAACTGCATCTAACCCACCTAACCCGCTTGGATCTCCAGTCGTGTGGATCAAGCCCTTCTCAGGCCAGGCTCTAGAAGTACTTCACAATTGACAGCAAACCTGTGAAGTGGGACTGTTGTTATCCCCTTTCACAGATGAGGAAACTGAGTCTTCATAAAGATAAATTACTTGTCCAAAGTCACATGATTAGAGAACCAGAGGGCTAGGAATTGAACCCAGGCCGTCTGAATCTAGAATCCACGTCCTTCATCACTACATGATACTATTTCTAAGAAGAGTCACCTGCTTAAATTTAGACACCACAGACGTTGGGTTAGTCATGCCTACCTGGTAACTCTAGGATTCATTCGCCACTCAGGCTATAAAGGTTTCAGCCACCCAGAAAAGTGATGTGGCCTCATTTTCCACATTGTACCGGAGATTATGTGTCCTAAAGCTACCAAGAGCCTTGGGAATGTTCTTTTACCAAATGGGTCCCAAGTTTTTCCCTCTGTGCTGCAAAGTCCTGGCATGTTTTCTTTTGGAGAGAAGTAAGGTGTTCGTAACAGCTGAGGGGAGGCTGAGAGAAACACGCTCTTCCCTTTCAAGCCAGGTGAACCGAGTCTGGCTGGTAGGCAGGTCAGTCATTGATGTTCCTCTCTTCTCCAGAGAGCACTGCCATAGTTCCATGGATAAAAGCCGAGGAATAAAGACAGAATTGAACGGTCCAGGTTGAAAGAAAACTTTTGAAATAGGTTAGAAGACTCCAGTGGGGGGTTGGTTTGTAGTGTGAAACGTCTGCTACCGAGCAAGATGCTGGGTGTTGTTTAGATGTGGTCGAGAGGGAGGGAGAGGTTGCATAATCGCCATTCCTTCCAAAACCCGAAAGGAAACCACTTGCTTTTGTCTTCCTTTTTTTGTTTCTTGCAGCCTGTACCCACTGTTTGACTCGGAGCTCGGATTTTATAAAAGCATTTAGGGTTTGGCTTCTGTAATGTCAAGCTCAACACAACCCACACTCAAATGTTATTGATGCTAAGCCTCCAGCCTTGCAAAGAAAGGCTCCAAATCACCACAGAGGACCTATCAATGCTGGGAAAGGTTGATGGAAAGAAAGCTGTATTACCTGAAGGTGTGGCAAAGCGTGCCCTGCTCTGGGCCCCCCGGGAACCATTCCTGGAAGAATTGTCTCCCAGTAGAGATCAGTCCAGAGGTTCAGGGAAGGTAGTTCACCTTTGGCAAAAAGAAGTAGAGGAAAACGGTGGGATTGCAAAATAAGAAATGTCAATTCACATCCACAAACACTCTTTAAGTGCCCGTAATGTGCCAAGAAGTGTGCTAAATAATGTGAAGAACCATATCCATTTTAGCCACTTTGCATAAGAACCTCAAGAAATAACATTAGTAAAAGGAAGAAAACAAATGGGCAAACTGAGTTCTCTTTCCAGCCAAAGGACTAAAGGCTTTGAATGGGATCAGTTAGGAGAAAGAGAATTCTACGTACAAAATTTTGTGACAGCTGATACGAGCATCCCGTTAGCCCCAAGTGACTTTTGGAATAGACTTTCCAGTTAGCTGGAATAGTAGAAGATCGTTCTATGGACCCACCATCAATATAGCACAGACTAGGAGGTGATTTTTCAACATGGGAATGGGTTGAATTGAACCACTTAATGCTTCTCTTTTCAGTTCACCTTGTGATAAACAGCAGCTATTTACAAGGTGGGCGATTAAGGTTAAAGGCTTAGTCTGAACAAAACTATTTGGTCCATCTGGCCAAGGTAACCCCTCAATCTTGTCCTCATTAACATTGTTCCCGCTTGTTAACCAGCTGAGGTGCTGGTTAACTCACTGCTTTCTTTCTTCTAGGTTTCTTACCACACAAAAGGATTTTAACTTCCAGTTCTTTCTCATTAAGCTCTGTTGTGATCTGTTTTTGGAAAATAACAACTCCTTTTCAGCCCTCACTTAGTTGGAGAGACTCAGAGATCACAAAGGTCCCTTGAGCCCGGCTTTCAAGACCGGCTCACAGGTCAGGCCAAGTTTTGGGGGCGAGTGAAAATTAGAGCAACATGTGCAGCCAAATATGTGGGGGTTACGGCTTTGAGATACGTGAGAGACTTCAGGGCCATCTGCCTGGTGTGGAGGGGAAGCCATCTGTGCTCTGCAGATGGTGTGTCTACATCTCAAGAGCAAGAATATTGTTTTTGCACTTTTCACCTATAGCAGATGCTGCTAGTAGCCTTTTTTGACTACTTTCTTAGGAACAGGATCCTCTCCCCATCTCCCTTTTAAGCTGGGCCTGTGGCCTAAAGACTACATTGACCCTCCTCCCTTCCAGTTGGCTAAGCACTAGTCAATGAGGTATAGGAAGTGGTATGTGCTAATTGCTGGGAACGTTCTCAAAGGAAGGGAGTATGCTCTTATCCTCCCTCTCTTCTCCTTCCTGCTGGCTGGAATGTAGCCAGAACTAGAGCAAAACTTTTGGTCCAAGAGGACAAGGGCCCTACCATAGGGTCCTCAAACTTTTTGGCCTCAGGACTCCCCTTACACTCTTAAAGATCACCAAAAAGCTTTTACTTGTGTAGGTTATATTTATTGATATTTACAGTGTTAGAAATTAAAACAGAAAAATTTAAAACACAAGTATACACAAGCACATATTTCACTAGCCTTCAGAGCAACAACAACATAAAACCTCTAGAACACTCCACTGTATATTCACCCTTGAGAGAATGAGAGTGAAAAGACAAATAACATCTTGGTATTATATAAAAACAGTTTTGATCTTGCAGATCTCCTGAAAGGATCTTAGGGACCCCAAGTTTCCTAAGGGATGGTAGAGCAGTGAACTAGAAGGCTTCTAAGTCTTGGAGGAATTTGTGGAGAAAGTGACCACTATATCAGACATAGACAGTCAACCTCCAGACTCTTCATGTAGAAGAAAAAATAAATGAAAAATGAGAAAAATGAAATTCAGCCTCTCCATCGTTGAAGATGCTGCTATTTTGTCCTTTGTGGAGAAACCTAATCCTGAATAACACATTCTCCTTAGGCGTTTAGTGGGATGTACTCTGTGACTGTGGGCCTATTCCTCTGATTTTCCTCTCCCCAGAGGCTAAAAATAACACATGCATTCTCATGCGAGTTGAACAAATTTTTTAAAAAGGCAAAAATTTTCGGGAGGGCATTTCTCTTTCTCCTTTGTCAGTTTTTAGGCAAAATATCATCTTCACTTCAACCCACATGATGAGGGGAGACGTAAACGAAGAGTGTGAACCACAGGATTCACCTTGACTTGCAGATGCACTACACTGTAAAAATCGCTCCTGAATATGAAAGCACAAAGCAGGTTGGAGTTAGCATTAATCTTCGCAACACCCCAGTGAGATGGGTGTTATTATCCCCATTCTGCAGATGGGGAAGCTGAAACATGAAGGAGCTTGCCAGTTATTATAATATAGTGTTTTCCATTTTCAAAGCATCCCTGCTCATTAATTAGCACATCCACTCAACAAGCCTATAAGGTAGGTAAGTGCACTTTGTACTCACATCCGAGCATGCCTAAGTCCTTTTTGGATCCTGGACTCATTAATATTCTTCCAGCCTCCCCTCAAGCTTGTTGTGTATGTGGAAGAGAGAGAAACAGCTTCCTCAAATTAGAATGTCCAGCTGGGACCCTCTTCCCCCGCTCCCACTAGATACTCCTCTCTCAGATTCTGATATCAATTATATTCAGGGCAGAATCTACTGCAGCTATCTCCTCCAGGATGTGTCTTACATAAAGATCCATGAAACGTGGCTGCCAGGTGCAGCAAGCTTCCAGCTTCATCCCGTGTCACCGTGAAAGCACCCTTTTGAAGAAGTACTAGGACCATTCAATGACCACTCCAACCTCTCAGAAGGTATTTTCACTAGGTCTGAAATAGACTAAGAGGAGGGAGAGCAATCGAGCTACTTATATTGCCTTAAAGGTTCATGGTAGTTGGAGAAACGACTGCCCCTAAAATCTTGTGGTGGAGCCTGCTGCAAAACATGACATGACATTTATGGCTTGCAACATGCTGCCATGGGGAATGCTCAAATATTATCATCCCTACGTGCAATTTAATTTTCTTAGTGCTATGGGGGCACGGTTGGGGGCTGGAGAGGAATAGAAATAGGGCAGCCTTTTGGGGACTGGGCATGATATTCATAAAAACACTTTATAAGTCTTTAAGTAATGAAATAGTCAAGCTGAAGATACCAAATTTGGTTATATTACAAGGGAAAATGAATAAAGTAGGCTAACATAATTTTTCAGAATAGTGAACATTTTTTTAATGTGTTGATTTTTCTCCCCCATATTGCTACTCCACAGATAATTTCAGTAAGGAAAGAATGTGTGTATTATTGAAGAATGAGCAAAGATAAACCTGGTATTTTGGCTTAAAATAATACATGGAATTTACTCATTTTCACTGTGATGTTAATACAATAACATCATTCCTGCTCACACTTTTTCGTCATTCCTTTTCCTCTTTCTAGTTAAAAAAATTATTCATGGGCAAAATAAAAAAACAGCTATGTCTATCAAAATCACAACCCACAAGCAGTGTAATAATTCACAATTGCTACAACTCTCAATGATACATCAGTAGTTATAGTTCATGACTGTCTTGGAATCCACACCAATCCATTGATTAAGATGGGGACTAAGATGATGAACTCTTGTGTTCCCTATCTTCACAAATGCCTCCATCATCAACATTAAGCATTCATTTTGTTATAAGTACCAAAGTAAGTGGTGACACAAAGTAATAATTAGAACTTCTGGCGAGAATGCCTGCTCTGGACCAGGGCACTCAAAACTGTGGTACTCAAATTGCTGTTGCTCCACAAACTGTTATTACTGTTCCCAAAGAGGTAAGATTCCCAATGAGAATTGCGAGTGAGCATTTAGAAACTTTTTTTTTTTTTGATGAGGAAGATTGACCCTAAGCTAACACCCATTCCCAATCTTCTTCTTTTTGCTGAGGAAGATTAGCCCTGAGCTAATATCTGTGCCCATCTTCCTCCATTTTGTATGTGGGATGCCGCCACAGCATGGCTTGAGGAGTGGTGTAGGTCCACGCCCAGGATCCAAACTTGTGAACCCTGGGCTGCCGAAGTGGAGTGTGTGAACTTAACCACTACGCCACTGGGCCAGCCCCTAGAAACTTTTATAGTGATTTGACTTTGCCACGACATCCAAGCACGTGATTAGCGGACTTGTCTCCCTGAACATTATGTAGACATTTCTGGAGCTGTCCAACTCCCACGGTGAGTCACACTGATGACAGCTGCCCACTAGTCTTGTTCCGTAGGACCATGTATTGCCCCCAAAACCAAAAATAACCACAGAAAGTTTGAGAAGGGTGACTGTATCCCATTTCAGTCGTGGGACCAGTCCCAGCCATTTGTCTTCTGTAGAGTGAGTATCTTGCTGCTGGACAGAGTTGAGTGTAGAGATTTAAATTCCTAATAAGAGAGCCCTGTGGGTGAACATGTCCTTCCAAGCTGGGAAGTAGGCATTTGGGAGAGAATTGGAGTTGGTTTGGAGAAGAAGGATATGACTTTCTTGCCCTGGAGATTGTCAAGTCAGTAAACAGAACGTGAGTGGGATCCATCATGTGGACTCAACCCTAAGGCCAACACATCTTCTAATTCCCTGGCTGCATCCAGATCCCCAACTTTACACTTCCAGAAATTTTAATGCAAGGCAAAACCTCTTCCTTTACAAAACTCTTTCTAGGCACAATACTTGATCAGAGAGAAAATTGAGTCAGTTCTTTTGTCATTGAGTGACTCAAGAACACCTATAAGGTTTTGTTCATCCAAAACAAGTCTCAGAGGTGCTTAAGGATGACACTGATGTAGTGGTGAGAACAAGAATAGTTCTTCCATCTTAGTCAACGGATTTCTTTGATTACTTCCTAGGTTTAAATTTTTAAGGTGAGTTTGTGCCGATATAGTCATTCAGAGGACATGCCACAAAAGGTGTCCAGAAACTTTCAATGGCCGGAGGCGTGGTACCCAGGGCCATTCTCCACACTCCATCCTCAGCCCCCTCTTTTGCCCCTGGGTCTTCTAATGGCCAAGTTGGAATCACACATCCAAGAGAAAAATATTCTAAACCACAGTTAAAGAACAGTATGTCCGCATTAAGAAGAGATTTTTGATGCTTAAACTGAAAACCCAACACATGTTAAATGCATGGAGAAACAGAAAAAAGAAAGCTGAATACTTGAAACATTCCACTTTTAAAAGGATGCAGATTTCTAAGACAATGTCCCACTGTGGGTATCTTGAATATTTTCTTAATGTTAATTGACAGTCATGTCCGAGTGAGAAGAATGGTCTGAGGAACATTTGTTCAGCCAGAGCGCTACATGCCGCTTTGTTCTTTAATACTTTTCAGTAATTGTGAAAGAACAGTTAAGTATCTTTTAGGATTGAATCATAATGAAAGAATCAAAATTCAAGAGCTATCTTCTAGGCATAAATTTGGATACAGTTCTGGCTAGAAATGGGGATGAACCAGAAGATGATAGCTCAGCTTCTCTCAAATTTTAAATTCCCAGAATAACTAACGTTAAATTAAGGATAAGTCTATTGATTGATTCAGATAAGCTTAACTAAAAATGGCTTTCCTACATGTCCTTTGAACTCGAGCTAAGTTTTGCCAGAGCCCTTCCCTTGAATAATTTACCAACATGCGGGCCAGCAGAACTTTCCTTCCCTCCCTTTTTCCTTCTTTCCTTCCTCTCCCTCCCTCCTTCCATCTCTCCCTCCCACCCTCTCTCCCTCCTTCACCACCTTCCTTCCTTCCCTCCTTCCTTCCCTCCTTCCTTCCTTCCCTCCTTCCTTTCCTTCCCTCCTTCCTTCCTTCCCTCCTTCCTTCCTTCCCTCCTTCCTTCCTTCCCTCCTTCCTTTCCTTCCCTCCCCCTCCCTCCCTCTCCCTTCCCTCACTTTTGTCTTTCTTTCTTCCCTTTGCTCCTTCCTTCGTTTTGTCTCTCCACTGGCTATCTGTTCTTCCTACTTTTCCATTGTTCCTCCTTTCCTTAAATCTTCTTTCCTTTCTTCTTTTTTTTCTCCATTTGCTTCTTTCCTTTTTTTCTTTCTCTCCTTGCTTCTCTCCTTCCTGCCCTCCCTTCTTTTTAATCTTTCTTTCTCACCTTCCTTGGTCTTTCTCTTTCTGCTTCTTTCTATTACTTCTTTCTCTTTCTTCCTTCCTAATTGTCTTTCTTTCATTTTTTCTTGCCTTATTTAATTTTTTTAAAACAAATTCTAGGTATGTGGGCAAAACTCTTTTCCCACATTGACTCCATGTAGGACTTACGCATTTACTCTAGGCTCCGAAAACAAAACAAAAAGCTCACAATCGTTTCTTATCTTCCAAGGCAATGAAATGTCTTGATAGAACATAACTTAGCAAAATTAGTAAAAATGCTCAACTTGCCCCCTACCAGTGCTTTCCTTTACAAAGTTGTTCTGTGCAAGTTTCTTTAAAATCTCAGCAGCATTAAATCCTCATTAATATAAGCCCAGTGTATTTATGGTGTCAAAATATGTTTTAGTAAAGCCAAAAGCAACCGTTACACAAGTTGCCTCATTATCAATAATCTAGCATCATGCCTTTTATGTGTCATTTCTTTACACAATATACTATCATTCATGACTTTTAGCAAATACATCATGGCAAAGGATTACTCTCATCAGAGGCAGTCTTTGAAAAGGATATGCTAATTTCTAGGGAGCAAGAAAACATCAAAACAGTGCCAGCAAATAGCCAAGGAACTTTTATGTCTTAATATCCTTCAGAAGTGCTTTATCTCCTAGTGCAATGCATATCATAGTATAAACAGAAAATGAAACAGCCACAGCATCAAAGAAGGCCCGGCCATGGCTGTAATTTCAGATCAGGTTTAATAAAGGTTATCTACAGTAGGCTAATCAAACAAAAGGGTGCATGTTTTAAAGAGCCGTTTGATAACTTCCGTTTAAGGTGCCCTATCAAAGAGATCCCAACAATGTCCTAGACTCCTGCTGAATCTCTGCACCTTCTTTCCAACGTGACTCCGTTGGTTGCAAGTCTCTTTTGATGTCCTAATTTTTTAGGTGATTCTAATTTTGAGGTGATCAGCTTATCAGAAGTTGGCCTACTTTTATGCAGGCCTTGATTTCCAATATATGTGTATGAACACGAGAATCAAAAATGGAAAAGAGTCTGGAAAGGCAGCCAGCCATTACAGCTGGATCTGCAGCCAAGCAAAGACGAGTTTACCTGTCCGTAAAAATACTTGGGGCCGCCGGTGGTGTAAGCCCAATCTAAGTCCAGGAGAACATCAGTTTGTGGCTTTTCACCAGAGCGTGAACTGGAAGCAACCAGAAGCAATATCCTTCCTCTACTTATTGTAAGTTGGACAGCCTTTGAGGTTCTGATTTAGGTGCCAAAAATGGCTCTTGGTATTCCCGTGTCGGCAGAGAACCAAGAAAAGGAATCCAATCTTCACTCTGTTCCGTCCTGAACATAAATGCCCTTGACAGTCATAAGCCTGGAGAGATACAGAGCGCAGAAGGCAGATTCTTCAA
The DNA here is from genome assembly GCF_020826845.1 of Diceros bicornis minor. NCBI lineage: Eukaryota > Metazoa > Chordata > Mammalia > Perissodactyla > Rhinocerotidae > Diceros > Diceros bicornis. Next base: position 49,571,547 of record NC_080757.1, on the reverse strand, counting down.
TGGCAGACTCAGGAGTGTGCTGGGAGCCATTCTATTGACTTAGGTGACACCCCCCCTCCCCCAATCACTCCCTATCCCTCATCCAGCCCTGACTCCTCCCCACCTTCCTCACTTCCCAACTGGGAGGGGAAGCTCCCAACATTTGCAAGTCAAATACACCCATTCCGCTTCTCCAGCGGACTACTGTGGAGGTGTCAGAGGACAGATGGGCCACCTGACAAGCAGTCTGTGCCCCGCCACCACCCCTCGCCCCGCCCGTCTCACCAGGGAGGAGGAGTCAGGGAGGGAAAAGGGTTGTCTGTGCAGGAATTGGGCCGGGCTCAGCTGGGACTCAAGTGCAGCACTTGGATAATTCCTCCCTTCTAGGCATTTCCAGCAAAATTCAATATCCCATGGCCAGTTTCTCGGTTTAGTCTGCTCCATGAGGGAGTAGGTGTGGGGTGGGGAGGGGAGTTTCTGGCTGCGGACACCCATAGTTTTAGCTAGTCCTCGCCCGCAGCCTCACCCCCTCCAATATCCTAGTTTCCCAGCTCTCAGCCCCTCCAGCGAGGAATTCCTCCTTTTCCTCAGGCTTTGACCCCAAGGAGAGGTGGGGAGGGGGTCCTCTGGCCCATCGCCTGCAACCCATCCATCTCAGCCCATCAGCAAAGGCTGGGCTGTGTCTGCCCCTACCCCGCAGCTGTTGCCATGACAGGTCTCTGTGCAGAGGGGATCCAGGCGAGCCAGACGGTGGTGGCTAGGGCCAGAAGGGTCAGCGCCACGGCTGGGGTGATGCCATATGCCAAGGCCCACAGCTCGGGGCTGAATCAGCCAACAGTTGCCCATCGAGACCCCTCCAGCTCATTGTTGAAGCAGCTGGGGGGTGGAGGGTGTTTCGTGCTTTGTTGAGAGATATTCTGCCTTTTTAAAAAATCTTTTCCCTACTCTTCTGGCCCCCAACAGAGGCCTAACTATGCCCAGGCCAAGCGCACCACAGGGCTAGGAGCCAGGGCTACGTGAGAGCCATGTTGATGAGCCGGAGTGGCAGAGTTGAGTCTCCAGTCCCTGCGGTGGTCCACACACCCCGTGCCCCACTCCCAGGCCCAGGATCTAGCCCCCACTAGCAAAACTCAAACTTGACAAATTTCCCCAACACAAGCAACCCAGCCCATCCGAATTCCAAACCTGCCCTGTAATCACTCCACCCTTATGTTCTGTGCGTAGGAATCTGATAAAACAAAAACTCAATCACTCCCACAAACAATGTGGGCCGCACCATCCATGCAGCATAACAGATCAAAGGCACCAAGGATAGACAAGTCATAAACATCAATCTGAAACCCCCAAGACCTTTATCCCTCGATCTCAACTCCACCCACTGCAAGCGAGTGTGCAAATGCAGAGGAGCTTCTGGGACGGCTTGCAGGGAGGATGTAATTCCTATCTGAGGAAGCCGGCCGTGGCGAAAGTGCTTGGGAAAACAAGCCTGGTAAAGCCAGCTTTTAAAGGCTTGCTTGTAACAGGAGTTCAGCTCTTAGTTTTTTTCCTTCCTTGAAACTTAATTTTCAGCCAGTAGGAAGGTGGCCTGGCTAATGGGCAAGTTTGTGAGGGCTAAAGCCACATGCAACTGCCTAGTACTATTATTTTTCATTTCATTTACTCAACGAGTATTTATGGAGGGGTTTCTTATCACACAAGCACAGAGGGAACCTAACAGTTCAGAACGCACCCTGTTGCAAATGAATATAATATTCGACCCCTCAAAGGTCTGTGATGGCGGTGGACTAGTCTCTGTGCTCTATTGCCATGTCACTTTCTTTGGGGAATCAATGTGACCCATGAGAACTTGGATAGACCAGGAGTTTGGTCCAGCTCTGCCACTTATTAGCTGTGGGAGGCTTGATTTCCTCTTTTATAAACCTCCTAGGACTGCTCTGAGGATGAAGTTGTCAATACTTATAATGGCAAATCCACTGAGTACTTAGTATGGACCAGGCATGGTACTAGGCACATAGACTTTTCTTATTTAATTCTCTCAACCACACTATAAGGTAGGTATTATCATTATTTACATTTTACAAAGGAGGAAGCTAAGGCACAGAGAGGTCAAGTAAGTTGCCCAAGGTCACAGAGCTACCAAATGGTGCAATTGAGATTTGAACTCAGATAAATATGCATAAATGTCAAATTATAATGTAGAAGGGCAAGTAAGAAAATCTAGACCTGCACTGTCCAATACAGTAGCCACAAGCCAGAATTGGGCAGCACGGCCATAGAACATTTCCATCATTGCAGAAAATTCTATTGGACAGTGCTGATTAAACGTCAGTTGTCAAACATTTTTAGCAACTGAATTATTTTTCCCTAATAAAATCTTACATGAAGGCTCTATGTATCAAAAAAACAAAAAAGCCATTTTAAATTATTATTGAGGTATTTTATAAAGGCAAATTAATAACATTTGCTAATTACACAATCAGTAAGAACCATAATGTTTTATATATGTTAATTTATATGTCATTTACTTTTAAACATTTTCATTGTTAAATATTACATATGCACACACAAAAACGCATAGGACATAAATGTACAGTTTAATGAGTAATTATAAAGTTGACAGCCATGTAACCATCACCCAGGTCAAGAGATTGAACTTGCCAGGATTTGAAACACCCGCTCCTCTGCCTGCCCCTTTCCCGTCATATCCCCTTCCTTCTCCCAGAGGTTACACCATCATGAGGGTGTTTCAACTGATGAAACCAATGTTAAATTGAGGGTTATAGAGATGAGATCAGCACACGAGTTAAGAATGGTTTCTACATTTTTAAATGGTTGGAAAAAAATCAGAAGAAGAACAATGCTTCATGACATGGAAATATATGAAATTCAAATTTCAGGGTCTGCAAATAAAGTTCTATTAGAACAAAGCCACGCTCTTTCTTTTACATATTATCTGTGACTGCTTTTGTGCTGCAACGCAGAGTTGAGTAATCACGACAGAGATTATGTATGTCCCACAAAACCGGACAAAGCTTGCCTACTCCTGTTCTAGATGACAATTCACTCCTAAACCAGCCTTAGCATCCACTGTGTAAATTATTTCAATATGTTCATTTTGGTTATGGAGTAACATGAAGCTTCTGATTCACACAGAGAAGAAGTTGACAATGGTTTGTTTTTCACACAACTCACCTTGCAATTTCAGAATACTCTTTATTAAGCTGATCTGAAGACTCCAAAGGGAAATAGCTTGAAATTTTATTTCCAAATTGAAACACATACAATATCCAACCTTGGCTTACATTCTTTATCATAGACATAGAAGTGAGAAAAGAAACACTCAATTTGGAATAAGTGCAAAAAAACCTGTAATACACTATCATCAGGATGACATGTTATAAGTTTACTTGTCATGGTGCGACTGAAAAGAAGGCAACGCCAAAAACACGCAGTGAGCAGATGTATTGAGTTCTGTCTACATTTGCTGCAGCAGCACACGATTTTATGTGAGCAAACGTGCCAAGCCTGAATCTAGAAAAAGACCCTCCTTTCTTTTCCTTTTTTTTTTTTTTTTGGTGAGGAAGATCAGCCCTGAGCTAAATTCCATGCTAATCCTCCTCTTTTTGCTGAGAAAGACCGGCTCTGAGCTAACATCTATTGCCAATCCTCTTCCTTTTTTTCCCTTTTTCTCCCCAAAGCCCCAGTAGATAGTTGTATGTCATAGTTGCACATCCTTCTAGTTGTTGTATGTGGGATGCGGCCTCAGCATGGCCGGAGAAGCTGTGCGTCGGTGTGCGCCCGGGATCCAAACCCGGGCCGCCAGTAGCGGAGCGCGCGCACTTAACCGCTAAGCCACGGGGCCGGCCCAAGACCCTCCTTTCTAATTAATGACACATTGACAAGAAGCTCAACTATACGCCCAGTGACAATCAGTTAAGACATTGGTGGTTTCTGATACGTTACCATTTGGTAGATAACACCCATGACTAGACCTCTTGCTTTTAACTACCGCTTTTAAGTCTTAATTTTTTTTTTAATTGAAATTGAATTAAATGGTTGGGAAACCCCCACCAGTCACGCATACTCCACCAGACTAGGGAAAGAGTTGGAATTTGTTGTTAATGATTCTTGGGCAGTAATTCTCAAAAAGTACAAAGATGGAGGTGGGCCTGGGTATCAGAATTGGGGCAGGAGACATTATATTCATAACACTGGCGACACAAAGTCAAGTTCAGCAAAGCCTTGGCTGTGGGGGCATGCACCGAAAAGGTTGAGAAACTCTGCCCTGGGTTGAGCCAGGTTGCAAGCTGGATGAAGGAGGGATAAATTAGCACACGCAGGCAATGGTTTTATCACCCTCAGCAGCACCTCCTCGACCATCTCCTGATGCTCCCCAGTCTTTCCCTTTCCCAGTCTCCATCCCCACTACTCTACTGGACTATGGACCACACCTTTCCTGACCTCCTGCTGCTCCTCCCCCAGTCCCCTCCCAGTGCCTGGCTGAGCCACACCACCTCTCCAGTAGACCGACTCTGGGGGACCCTCCTTGTACCAGGTAAAAACTAATAACTGAAGCTGGCTCGAGATAATGAGTTCTTGCACCATCCTATTCCAGAACTTACATTTCCATGGACTCTTCAGGAGGCAACAAAGCCTGATTTAATATGCATCATTGTGCTACCTTCACAATTTTTTGTTGTTGTTGTTGAGGAAGATTAGGCCTGAGCTAACATCTGTGCCCATCTTTCTCCACTTTATATGTGGGTCACTGCCACAGCATGGCTGACGAGTGGTGTAGGTCTGCACCGGGGATCCGAACCCATGAACCCAGGCCACCAAAGCGGAGCGCACTGAACTTAACCATTACACCACAGAGCCAGCCCCCACAATTTTTGCTATATACAAGCCTCAAGAATTTTACTCAAATATTTTTTGTATTACTATATTATCATTATTAAAATTACCTAAGTATTTATTTTTAAAGGAAACTTTATATCAGTACCTTAAACGGAAAACAAGCAGGACTGCCATGCGTAGAAGGTAACTCAATATCAAATGCAATGGGAACAAAGCCACATTAAATTCGATCGTATCTGGGTACTGTTTCAGCCCACCAGGGCTCTGAGCCTGGCTTCTGTCCTCTCCGCTTTTTAAAGGGGGAGATTAGCAGGTTAGCAGGTGTTAAAGCCACTCTCACTCCGGGCTGAGCCTTTCTCCTTGCCTGGAATCAGGAGGATCGAAAGAAAGTTGCAAGGAGGAGTCACTGTCTCTGCTGTGGGATTCAACCCTATTTAGGCTATATTCCTTTACAATCGAAAATCATCTCCCCTGCCCGGGAGTCACACATGCCCCCTACATCAGGACACAATGTGGATAGGAGCACGGAGTCCAAGACTCAGGGACTGCCACTGCTACCTGTTAGCTCTGTGACCCTGGCGAGTCCTTACAATTGCTGTGCCTCCCTTGTCCCTTCTGTACAGGGACAATAACAGTCCCTACTTCAGAGGGCTGTTGCAAGCATTAAATGAGATACTACACGCAAAGATCTTAACACAGCTCCCATCATGGAGTAAGTGCTCAACAAATGCATTCACGTATTCCATGAATATCTATTGGCCACCTAAAGTGGGCTGGGCACTGCTCGGAGCTCTGGGGATTCCATTGTTAATGAGAACACATAAGACTCCTTGCCCTCTGGGAGTTAGATTCCGGTGTTGACTGTGACTCTGCAGGGCTCCTCTGGAGAGCGCTTAGGTTACGCCCCGTCTCAGGAAGGACATCATTTTAGTCAGACAGAGCTTGGGGCTCACCCAGGATCCTACAACACAATTGTCTTCCCCGCAGCTGGCCGTGCGTCATTCCCTCTCCCCAACATTCTTGTCACTGAGCTCACAGAGACACCATTTGTGCCTCAACTGAAGCTTCATGGTAAAGAGCCTGGCTATCCAGGATAACATCAAAGAGGCCAGGTAACCAAGGCAACCTGTGAGTGGGATGCTAGGATGCTGGCCTCCCCTCCCGAATCACCTCTGGCTGGAGCTGAGCTTTGTGGTATTTGTGGTAAATGTTTTCTAAGTGGGGCCCGAATACTCAGAAGAACGAGGTCTCTGGAACATGCAGAACCCCCCCGTTTTTCCTCTTGAGAGGAGAGGAGGACTTGCCAATGTTAATGAAACTTAACTTTTAGGGCCTCTCAGTCATGTGGGCCCCTCTGAGTGCCGGCAGGTGCTGGGAGTTCTAGAATGTTCTAGTGGGTAGAAGAAGATGGGTTGTAATTGGGAAGCATCTCTCTATAAGCATTCCTGATAAAATTGATACATTTTTTAATGATTTTGTGTTCTTTCTCTTAAAGAGGAACCCCCAGAATTCTGTAAGCTTCAGGACCCATAAATCCTGAGTTTGACCCTAACTGGGGGTCTCTAGAGAGAGGTGGATGTGCTCCCCAGAGGAAGCTGGTCCAGGGGAAGGACAAGACCATGAACCAACCAGATTCTAGCTACAGCTCTTGCCATAGGCAAGTGGAGTGGGCGAGTCACTTTACCTCTCTGGACGATCATTGAAGAGGGTGGGTGGGCTTACAGCTTGAGTCAAAGTCACTCTTCTCTGCCCTGGCAGACCCTGGAGCCAGGAGGGAGAGCGACCACAAGGTGCATGGCCTCTCCATACCACTGTGAACCTAGAGGAGGAGGTGGCTCCTCCCGTCCCCCACCCCACTAAATGGGCCATCTCCCACCCCAGAAAGCCCTGTGAGGTTTCTGTACATGCCATTTCCACAGCACTATCTCCAAACCAGCAAATAATATGATAGCTATTGATAACTGCCACGTACCTCATCCATCAGAAGATGAATACAAATGTGCATCTTTATAACAGGAAGTATATGGATGAAGGTTGCTGAAGCCCACCATGATGTCCCTACAGAACTTTCTAGATACACAACATCCCAGCTGAACAAGCCCAAGGTCATCTTAGGTGACCTAAGAGAATTCTATATGAAAAAGGTGTTGTTGGTCCTGAAGCTTGCATGCATTAGTTCATTAGCCTGGAATTTAATGCAAAAAAATTTTCATTCATTTAAATAAACAGATAGATAAATCCCTGTATAACAGGAAGGATGCTTTGGGATATAAGTGACAGAAAACTAATATCAAGCCAGCCTAAATACCAAGGGAATTTATTGGTTCTTATAATGAAAAGTGCAAGAGTAGTGTGGGCTTCAGGAATGGTTTGATCCAGAAATTCAAAATGCCATAAGGACTCCATTGCTTTTGTCTCAAATGTGTTTTTTCTGCCCTTTCTAATATATTTCTGTCTTAGTTTGGGCGCCTTGAGAAACAGAGCCTGAGACCAGAATTCTAGAGCAACTGGTTTATTTGGGAGGTGATTCCAGGAAACTCTAGTAGGAGAGTGGGGAAGTGAGACGGAAAAGGGAAGGCAGCTACTATAGAGTATGTTACCAAGCAAGTGACCACTAGGAGCAACTGGAGCTTCATCCCCCTGGAGAACTCCGGGAGACAGTGTAGAGCAAGCATCTTCAAGTCATCGTGCCCCAGAGGCAAGGGAGCAGGGTCCGTACCCACCTATTTCTGTTGGCAGTTGCAATGGGCTGAATGTTTGTGCCCTCCCCAAATTCATATGTTGAAATCCTAACCCCAATGAGATGGCGTTAGGTGGTGCGGACTTTGGGATGTAGTTAGGTCATGAAGACAGAGCCCTCACTAATGGGATTAGTGCCCTTAGAAAAGGAACCCCTGAGAGCTCTCCAGCCCTCTTCCCACTATGTGAGGACAAGACAAGAAGTTGGCAGTCTGCAACCCAGAAGAGGACTTCTCCGGAACCTGACAACGCTGACACCCTGGTCTGGGATGTCCAGCTCCAGAACTGTGCGAAATACATTTCTGTGTCTATAAGTCACCCTGTCTATGGTGATTTGTTATAGCAGCCCGACCCAACTAAGACAGGAATCATTGGTGGAGGGTAGGTGTCCCTCACAGTAGCAAAACTTCCAAAGTAGTAAAGGCCTCACATGCACCTCTCCCCGCCCCAGAGGAAGGGTACACCTCTGTCCCAGCATTCCAGCCCAGCCTGAGAGTCACTCTGACACACTGGTGGAGCTCACACACCCAGCCCTGACCCGATCATGGGGCCAGGGGACGGAATGCGCCTAGCCTAGGGGGGTGCCGTCTCCCCCACACTGCGTGGATTTCAGACAGAGACCAGGGACTTTGGGGAAGGAGAAAGGGAAACAGAGGATGCAAGCGCTTGCTGTACAACATGACATAACGGTCTGGACTAGTTAGCAAACACTAGATTACCAAACCCAAAGGCACCAGAGGGCTCCTGCAGGGATCATAGACCAAAAGGCCAGCAATAATGTCTGTGGCCGAAGCAGGCCGGCGGGAGGCTGCTGTGTTCTGAGCGTGCACGCCCGGCCAGAGCACCCAGACCCTGCTCTCAGCCTTGGGCAAGGGCTGCCATGAGAGAATGTGGCCGATTTTCTATTTCAAGAGTAGCCAGAATTCTGGATTTTTATATGAAATCTCCCCATCTGAAATGTTGGAAACAAATTAAAAGTGTTTTGGATACTACATGGGCCAAATAACACACATCTGTGGGCCAGATGCAACCTTGGAGTGCCAGTTTCCAACCTCTGATGCAGATCCACCCCGTAATTTTACAGAAGGGAAAACTGAACTGGTCCAGAGCTGGTCAGTGACTGACCCACAGTCACGCAGTTGGTCAGCGGCAGAGCTGGGACTGGAGCCCCGTTCCCTCACTGCAGTCTGCTATATTTTCTGATCTGTCATGCTTGGGAAAGATACACTCAGTGCCCAAACCTGAGATGGCAAACTACAGCCCACCGGCCAAACATGGCCGGCTGTCTGTTTTTGTAAATAAAGTTTTACTGGAACGCAGCCACGTGTATTTGTTTACACATTGTCTATGGCTGCTTTCCTGATACAGCAGCAGAATAGAGTAGTTGAGACAGAAACCACATGGCCTACAAAGCAGAAAAGATTAACTATCTGATCTTTTACCAAAAAGGTTTGTCGAGCCCTGCTCTGGACCCTTGACATTTGCAGATGTCATATTTCTTGTTTCAACTATTCATGAGCTATCCCAGTGGTCCGAGCAGAATTATTCACTAACAGCTCTGAACCCTGCCTGCGGTGCAGAGGTCTGGGGGTGCAAATCCCTGGAGAAGATGGTGAGTGAGCCCAGTGGCTGAAGCTTATCTCATTCCGTGTGAGTTATTCCCAGAGATGATGAAACAGGAGGACCACCACTACCACCACCACCAGCACCAACTCCTCTTCCTTGGTGGGAAATAGCCCTGAAAGGAAAAAAGAGTTAACTAGAATTAAGAGGACTAACAATGTGAAGGTGCTTACAAGTAAATAGAAATTTCAGATAAATGGTAGAATGTTGGTGATAGCAGTGGACAGGATACACACACAAACACACACACAAGAAACAAGAAAATGTGATTTCTGAAGCCGTTTCAGACATAGCCCCACACGTCACAAAAATCACGCATCCAATGAATGAGACGGCGTTAATGCGGATAGCAAGGTCGCCAACCCGCGTGAGACTCAGCCAGGACTCCTGAGGCTTGCAGGAAACATGATCTCGGGAACATCTAAGGGCCTCTGTCAGAGGAGCCTCCATCCCCGGGCTTCACGCTTACACCAGCGCGACGTCCCGGCCTCTCTTCCCACAGCATCTTCTCGCTGCTCTCAGTGAGCAGGGCTCGCTGGTCTGATCTGTGAGATTGGCAGGAGAAACCGGGCATGCTCAGCTCTGCCTTCTTGGGCTCACCTTGGCCACAGAGTGGCAGTGGCAGTGCGTCTGCGTGCCTTCTCTGCCGCGTGGAAGGCTCTCTCGCCGCGCAGGAGGGGGCCCACAGCTCCCCGGCAGTGGGGATCGGATCGGTAGGAATGTCTAACCCGGGGATGAACTATTAGGAAGCCCATTGTGGCTGTGTGCCTAAGCCTCTCCTTTTAATCCAGCTTTTATCACTAATAATCTCCAGCTATCTGAAGGAATCAAGCCAGCTGACCTTGACTTTGGACTTCTAGCCTCGAGAATGGCCAGAAAATAAATTTCTGTTGTTTCAGCCGCCCGGTCTATGGTGCTTTGTTATAGCAGTCTTAGCAAACGAATACAGGCATATATCTAAGAATGGAATTGCTGACTCATAGAGGATACATATGGTTAGCACTGGGAAATCCTGCTGAACAGCACACAAGTTCAATTTAAAAATCAGGAAAGATGATACGCATTTTGTGTTTTCAGTTTTGTGTGCATTTAGTTATAAATACAGATATTTCCATATAGAAATAAAGATAAATATAAATATACAATAGAAGGAAATTCATCAGAAAGTTAACTGTAGATTTTTTCTTCTTTCTGTCTATTTTTTAAATAATTAACCTGGTTTATTAGGTAATATAGAAATATAATAGTTATTACAATTTTAATAGTGGTCCTTCTGGGCAATAGGATTATCGGTGACTTGTATTTTATATTATACTGGGTTTTGTGTTTTCTGATTTTTCTACAATAGGCATAAGTTACTTTTATAATCAGAGGAGGGAAATGTTCCCAATAATGAAAGGAGAAAAGCCTGGAAGGAAATATAGAAACTTGCTCTTGGCACTGATCTCTGAGTATTCACACCACCACAGAAATTGGCAAATGCTACACACCAAGCCCTGATTTATACTTCTCTTGACTATCTAGACTTAAGGAAGCAATGGAAAAAATGTTCATAACGCAGGTTAAAGTTAAATGAGTGTCATCTCTGTAACCATTACAATGTGACTAGCACAAAAAACTGAGATTTAGAATTATTGTTGCCTCTTCTTTGTTTTAAATATCTGCATTTTCCACATAATATAGTGACCATCTGTTACTGTTATAATGGGAGTTGGGGGAGAAAAGGTTCTTCTAAAAATTTAGGAGGAGATAAACCACAAAGTTGTAAGTTCTCGAATGAGTGGCAATGCCATATTTCAATAATGGTTGACATACAACAACAATTGTGTGACACACTATTATTTTACGTACCAGTGAGAAGGAAAACACTTCCAATTGAACTATGATCCTTCATCAATGGTCAGATGCATACAGATTTCAGGGATATTCGAATGTGAAGAAAAGTGCGTCTTAGAACTGATGGCATTCAATGGGTAGCATTGTGCGCTCTGTGAAAGAAGTGAAGGGGTTTAAAAGTCGTGGGGCCTGTGCAGACCTCACCACCACAGTGCAGAAGAGAAGACCTAGGGAAGGCGAAAGCAGAGCCCAAGTGGGATGATACAGCTGTAAGAGCTGGGATCCTGGCTCTGACCCCCACTCCCTGGTGGCCAAGGGGGGAAGGAGTCACCCACTCACTGGCCCAGTGACTGAGCAGGAACTGTGACGTTTAATTGGCTAATGTCTGGAGAACACTTTGAAGATGAAAAGTACCAGGTGAGTATCTTCCCCATATACTTCTTAAGATGATACATGGAATAATAATAAAGTTCTCCCCACTGGGCCTTTCATCGTGGATTTCAAAGCACTTAGTGAACTTTAATTAACTCTCCCAGCACCTCTGCGAAGTAGGCATTAATAGCCTCTTGCCTTAGATAGAGAGACAGAGGAGTGTTACATGGAGAGACAGAGAAGGGTAAGTGACTTGCCCAGGCCCTCAGAGAGTCACGACAAGTCATTCTGGAAGCGTCCATTCCTTAAATGAGCAGTGTTTAGTGCCTCCTCTGTGCCAGGCCTCATGCCCAGCTCTAGGGACACCCCAGCTAAAGCTGGCTGGTACCAGTTCCTGAGCACCTGTTAAATTTTTGGGAATTTTGGAAACCAGTTGTGAAACAAACCCATTATTTAAAACTAAATTATATAAATTTATAATTAGAGTATATTGAAAACAAAGGTAATAAAAACTCAAAGACATCACTCCTAATTGTTTTACCACATTTTACTGTTATCTGTGCTCTTGAGGTGTTTACACCTGTCATATCCGTAAGATGGAAAGAGTATATAACGATGTGCTACTGTGCATCACTCCCCGACTCCCCGTTCAGCGATGTTCACATTGGTCATCTAAAATCAGCCATGGTGGGAGTGTTTACACCTCGGAAAGTGACATATGCTACAGACTAAGTCTTGGTTTATTGTTTTCTCGACTATCTAGACTTAAAGAAGTGATGGAGGAAATGTTAATAATGCAGGTTAAGGTTAATAGTGTGTCATTTCTGTAACCATTACATTGTGAATAGCACACACAAAAAATTGAGGAAATACTCTTCCAGTATTCAAAAACCATTATCTGATTCAGCAAAGAAGTCACTCACATCATTGACAAATGAGTGAAAATCCTACAAACATCTTCATTGTATTGCTTTTGTCTTACCTGATACATAAGTGAAAAGATCAGTCAACTTTCACGTCAGAACTATACTTTCTTCAATTGCAACCATAGGTCGGCTACAGATGTAAGAGTTTGACAAAAAGCAATGAAAGCATTCTATGAGAATCAGTTGACTATATGGAATGTGCAATAAAAAGAATTTATATTTTATTTGTAAATTGTGTGCTACATATCCTTTATATTAGCGTAATTTATTATTTATACACTTTTTTTTCCTGGAGATCCTATTGTTAAACATTTGCTAGCACACCACTGGTAGACCCACGGATGGGAAAGACACAGGGCCTGTCCCGATGCAGTTGCCAGACAAACTGGTACTTTCAGCGTGAAGGGCTATGATGGAGCCAGAAGCAGCTTTAGTGTGAAACTAATCAAACTTAGTTAAGTTTCCAGACCCATCACTTACACGGGAGGGGCCCTAGTACCGTGTTCACATGATCAAACATTTTGTAAAATTTACAAAGTAAGATGTTTGAATAGTAATTATAAGACTACTGCCTCCTTCCACCCTGACTTGCCCCCCATTTCACAACCCCTCATGTCCACTAGCATTGGAGTGGCCGTGGCATTCTTGGATCCAGCCAAGAATTTGAACTGGGGATACATTTAGTTTGGGTTCCATGGGATATACTTACCTAGTTCAAAATCACTTCCACATATAGTGAAGTCAACATTAGACATGATAGTGGAGCAATGGCCTCCAGGAAGAAGCCTACCAACTACTGTGCCGATCTACCCAGTGTGATGAGCACCAAACATTGTAGATAACGGAGGACAAGTAGGGTTCGAAATGTATGGAGCCAGAAGCCAGTCTATGGAAGATTCTTCCCATTATCAGATGTCTAACATTTAAGTGGAACCTCTGATTCTCATCAACATCTTGTCAAAACAGAAGTCCTCTCTCCTGATGGGAATAAGCCAGTGATGTAGCCTAGACAATTATAAATGCACATGCATTTGTTTTATTTTTTGATGGGAATTGTGTGAAACAGGATGTATCAGAATCCCGTGTTTGTAGGGCACGAACCTGTAGCAGAACCACAAATAGCAAGTATGTGAAGTTGCATGTGTGATGTATTCCAGCATTAAATAATAGTCACATTTCAATCAACCTGCTAAAGGCAAAGATTTCATTATCTTTCTAATTTCCCTGTAGAAAACGACATTACAAGATCATTGTCATATGAAGAGGCAATCAGAGTATACAATCAAAAAATGTAAGGAAAAAACACTGTAGAAGTGGGTCAGGAGTTAATTAACCTAAAAATTTGTAGTATTTGCCAGCTTTTAAAAGTTTATAATTTTTTGTAATTTATTTAATCCTTCTAAATAAATATTCAGTTTTATACCAATTTTATATTCATAATTTGGATTTTTTTCTTAAAGATCTCTCAAATTTGTATAAATTTCAGGCACCACAAAACCCAGGAGAGCCCCCTGCTGGGGTAAACAAAGGGATGTTTTGTGAGTACCGAGGAGGGGTGGCTATTCCAGGGAAAGCTTCGTGGGGAGATGCTGCCTACCCTACCTGGAAACGTTAAGGATGAGTAGGAACAAAACAGGCAAAGAGGAAAATGAAACAAGAGAGATTGTTGGCCTGTGTCTCCTCTGTCTCCTCTGCATTCTTTCACTTCTACTTCCTTTGTGCCTCCAACCCTCCCTGGAGGATAGGTAGGCAGAGGGCCCGGTTCTGTGTTCTCTTTCCAGCCACAGGTGCTGCGATCAAGGGGGATGGTCAGTGAGCCTGCTGGGGCCAAAGAAGAGAGAGCCAGCCAGGGAGAAAGGGCGAGTCCTGATTCACTCAGAGGGGCTCTGAGATGCGGGTACACGCCGCATTGTGAGAAATCCCCTGGCCTGGAAACAGCAGAATGACACCCCCTCCCCCACCCCATCCCCCATCCTCCACCCAAGGCTCTTGTTTGGGCTCCAGGTTCGCTGTGATCCACCATTAGGAAAGCAGCGCTGTTGAAATGAAGGATTGCAGACCTGCAGGGGAAGGCAACAGAATTGTGAAAAGAATATCATGATTTTAAAAAGATCATCACGATTAGAAAAAATACATATATATGTGTATGTATGTGTGAGATATATACCCACACACACACACATAATGTACATATACATATATATTTTGTAAAACAGATTCCAGAGTGTAAAGGTGTGAACACAACCCCACATCCTGGCAAGCTCCGCTGAGGCCTGACCTCACCCAGGACTTCCTTCCAGAGACTTCCAGAGAACTTTGAGTCTTGCAAGTGAAGGAGTGGGATTTAAACTTTTCCATGAGAATAAAGCTCTGCTATGTCAGGGAAATCCTAGACCCAACTCTGACTCATGAGAGCAAGCAGCATGTCAGATAACTTCCTGCCCTCTGGCCCCTTCCTGAGCCCTTGGCCACAACCCCTTTGACACACATACACAGTCTTTTGGACACTGAGTGGGACGATGGGACAGTTTAGTCTGCTGGGTCTGCCTGACTCTCGGATACCAACTGAACACTCATCAGAAGACAGGCCTGTCCGAGCAGTATTTGAAGTGGTTCAGAATGCTCTGGAAGCAGCTTTCACGTTAGAAACTCTATTTAGGAGAACACTGCACTCCTAACAAAGAGTTTCCCAGCTAAGAGGGAGTGAGGGTCCACCCCAGGCCAAGGAACACATGCCACCAGTCCCAACCAACAGAACCAAAGGCCAAGCAGAGAGGTCCAAGATCTGTGGACTGGACAGCACACATATCTGCCGAGTCCTGCCTCCCCAACCTGTCACCTCCATCCCCATCCCTGCCGCCCCCTGCCCCCACAGGACTATCATAGAAGCAACCATTTTATATAATATGACCCTGCTGCCTTCCTGGCCACACTTGATTGGTGAAAAGCAGGTGCCTGGTCCAGGTTGGGCCAATCACAATCCATTCCTGAGAAATGTGTGACTGTGTCTGAGAAGAGAGCCAGGCTTTCTGGTGATGAGGCTGTATGATATCAACCTATGGAGCCGGGGTGGCCTGACTGCGTGTTGTCCACCATATGGATAAAGCCAGTGAAGGGAGAGAAGGATTAATGGCGCCAAGACAGAAAGATGCAGGTAAGAGATATCTCAACGTTGTTTTAGTTCCTGGTTCCGGGTGGCCCTGAGCCCCATATGCTTGCCTTCCCCTCGTGCCATTTGGAGTTCAGCACTTCTTTGGATTCCATATTATTCCTTGGTATTCTTCTAGTAAAGGATCTTTTTTTTGCTAAGCTAGTTGGGTTTTAGTAACTTGAATTAGAATTGTCCTAACTATTATAACTACACAGGATGCTAAGTTGATTCTTTCACAAAGCTTTACCAGGCCTCTGCTTAAATGTATGGTGTGATGTATAAATTGTGGGCACAAGACTTCTGAACAGTGAAGGTTAATGATCTAAGACAAAGGGCAGGGTGATATGGGCATCCCAAAGACAGATAATTGGATAAAACCCAAGTACAAACCCAGACTAAAAAGATAATTTCACAGTCAGAATTAGAAGTGAACTTTTAAGGCTGCCTAATCCAGCTCCCATCTGACACATTTCTACTTCCCAAAAGATTTCAGCCCATTTTCAGAGCATTATTATTATAAAAAGATCTTTCTAAGTTGAACCAAAATCTGCTTTCTTGTAACTTCTAACCACTGGTCTTAATTATATATCCTGGAGCTGTACAAAATAGATCAAAGTCTTCTTCCACATGACAGCACTTGAAATATTTAATGTCAAAATACTATTTATTGAGCAATTACTACATGCCAGCCCGTGGTTATGGCTTTTATTTATTTATTTATTTGTTTATTTATTTATTTATTTATTTATTTATTTTGTGAGGAAGATGAGCCCTGAGCTAACATCTGATACCAATCCTCCTCATTTTTTCTGAGGAAGATCGGCCCTGGGCTAACGTCCGTGCCCATCTTCCTCTGCTTTATATGGGACGCCGCCACAGCATGGCTCGACAAGCAGTGCGTTGGTGTGCGCCTGGGATCCGAACCGGCGAACCCCGGGCCGCCGCAGTGGAGCACGCGCACCTAGCCACTTGCGCCACCGGGCCGGCCCCCAGTTATCGCTTTTAATCCTCATCACATGCTGAGAAGGTGATAGCATCCAGAACCTCATTTTACAAAGGAGGACCCTGAGACTGTGAAGGATGGAGCTGAGGGTGGAAAGTGAAGGAGAGACAGGTAATGGGCCATGGGTGTGATTGTCGTATGTCACAGCTGTGGAATTCTAGGAACCCAAGAATCTGAACCTGGCCTTCCAGGTTGTCCTGAACTTATATATGTCATGACAGAAGGGTGGAATATGCTTAACAGTTCGTTGGCTTGACTTATTACTTTTAATGTCTAGTTATTTAGATATGTGGTACGTGGGCCTCTATGTGTACTTCTCCTCCAAGCCCTGCAAAGGTCAGGAGCGAGCCTGGTGGGAACTCCAGGAAAGACCATCTCTCGGTGAACAGCAGCTAAACATTCCCTTCCATCTCAGGCCCTTGCTGTTTCCTCTTCAGAGTTCCATTACCTCTGGTTTCCTGCAGGGTGGCACTTTGCATTTTATTCACATTTCCATCCTACTGTCACCATCTTCTGCCCCTTCACTCTTGGATGCTGCAGGCCAGCATGGTTGAACTCCCAGCTCAACATGTAGGGAGCATACCAGTTTTCTGTTGTTGCATAAGAAACCACCCCAAAACATACGGGCATAAAACAACTACTATATCATCCTGACAGATTATATGGGCAGCAATTCGGCCATGGCACAGTGAGGATATCTTGGCTCTGTTCCACAAGGTCTGATGCCTCGGTGGGGAGACTTGATGACTAGTGGTGACTTGGCCACCAGAGGAATCACCTGAATCATCACTCACACATCTGATGGTTGATACCAGCTGTTGGCTGGGACCTCAGCTGGGCCATTGGCTTGGTCAAGGCCTCTCTAAGTGGTCTTTCCACATGGGCTAGTTTGGGCTTTCTAACAACATGGTGGTTGGGTTTCAAGAACCCAAAGAGTGAGCATCCCAAGAGAGCAAGGTAGAATACATGGTATTTTTGTGCTCTGACTTCAGAAGTCACACAGCTCTGCTTCTGTCGTACGCTATTGGTTGAGGCGGTCACAACGGCCTTCCCAGGTTTAAGGGAGAGGACATGGACCCCATCACTCAATGGGAGGATTGTCACAGTATAGGAAGAGCATGTGGGATGGGAGATCCTGTTGTGGCCATTCTGGGAAAGAACAATTTGCCACAGGGAGGAAGAGAAGGGCAAACAGAAAGAAGGCTGAAAGAGACCCTACTTTCATCAGATACGCTGCACCAAGAGCCGTTGAACTTACCACGTGGGGGCCCCTATTCTGACTTTGCAGATGAGGAAACGAAGGCTCAGATAGGTCCAGGTACTTACCCCAGGCGCTCCAGAAAGCGATGGAGTATACTAGTGGTTCTCCAACTTCAGTGAGTGCCATGTTGGACACCATGATATTTTGATTCAGTAAATCTGGGATAAGACCCAAGAATTTGCATCTCTAACAAGTCCCTAGAGGGTGCTGATGGTGCCGGTCCAGTGACCACACTTGGAGAACTGTTGGCATATACTTTTTGAATCCGCATCTGTGTGAACTTCTACCTCATCGTATAGCTTGTAGTGGAGAGCAATGATACTCCTCAACCAGGGTCAGAGAAACAGGATAATGGCTTATAAGCATCGTGTCTTTAATTCTAAGAAAAAACATTACATAGGCATCAAGATAAGCTTTTCTTTACCCCTCACCCACTTCTCTCTCCCTCTCTCCTCACTCCTGGAAGTCTTGAGTAAAACTGTATAAAAGAACACAGACTTCATCAGCAAAATAACCTACCGAAGAAATGCCATGAGAGGCCATCAATAATAACAAAGGAAATATGTATCTAATTTGGAGATGCTTCACTCTGAAAAACCAAAGATGTCCTCTTCCATTAAAGCTAAAGGTTGGAAGTAAGAGATGAGCTAAAACCTAAAGGACCTGACCCTGAGCTTCCTTCATGGATTAGAACCCCATGAAGAGGCCAGAGGGGCCACAAAAGAGGGAGGAGTCCTGGGAGGAGGAGGAGGAGAAGGCATAGTAAGTAGGCTTTTTACCCTATGTTTCCAGTTCTTGGACATCCTAGATTGCATTTTCTGCTTTCCCCATTGTTAGTAACCAGGTAGCAAGTTCTTGCCAAGAACTGACAATCCAAGAAGTGACAGGTGTCGCTTCCATGCTGGAGCATTTAATTGCCAATGAGAGATCCTCCTTCAGAGCCCTCTTCTTCCTCTGCCACGGAGGCTGGTAATGTCCATGACGGTGGCTGCTATATAAGCCTGGAGCAGAACACCTGCCAACCCATGATGGACATGGGGAGTGAGAAACAGACATTTGCTATTTTAAGCCACTTAGATTTGAGGAGGTATTTGTTGTTGCAGCTAGCCTTTCCCAACTGATACAGGAGAAAAGAGAGAGAAGGAACATCCAGGCGTCCTTCCAAGGAGCATTATGAGTAGGCCAAAATGAGATGGGTTGGGAAAAATAAATAGATATTTTCACCATCTTCTGGCCACCGTGAAATTTGTGACCTTCTTATGGTAAGATTCTTCTGCATCTCTTCCATATTTTGCAGGCTTATCTAGGGGAATTTGGGCTGTGTGTCCTCGTCATTCTCCACTACTTTGCTTAAACTCGTTCCAGTCAGATCTGCTCCTTCTCACACGGATCTTGTCTGAAGGATAACTTCAATACAATGGCCTATAGCCAGATTCAAGACTCGGATTCTAAAACTCCCTCCTCTCGCTTACTCCCAGCTCTGGATCCACTTGGCAACACACTCTGTCTCCTGCAGGTTGACGAAGATGCTAAGACATTGTCAATGAAATGCAATCAGTATTCCCCCCCCACCTACTCACTGAGCATCCTTTGGAAGATGCCTGGGGCTGCCAGCAGCTGGCATTCATGGCATTCCTGGAAGTATGTCCTGCCAGGCAGGAAGAAGGGGAAGCTTTGTCTCGCTAGGTTCCCAACTACCAAGGGGCCTGGTTCAGACCATTGTCTTGCCTGGTGCAAACAGAGGGCCTGAATTCCGGCAGAAGCAGCTGAGATCCGAGCCTGGATGGCAGGGCTGGGCTGGAGCTATCCTAAGCACTCCCACCCCACCATCTGCTCCTCGGGGTTTTTATTGCTGTCTTATTTTTAAAAATAAGTTCAAGAGGAAAAACAAAGCAAATTGATGAAAAACAATGTGAGGGTTGAAACAATTTATATTTAGAGTCTGATTTTTTTTTAAAGTATATTTTCAGCATCTTTAGTTCTATGGGACTATGTTTTACATCAAACTTTGAAAAAGAGAGTGAAAAAAAAAGAATCATGGCATGCCATCAGTGCACTTGGGGTCGCTCTAGGAGTCTCTGTTTAGTCCCTCCATGCCTTCCTAACATCATCCCAAACCCTATTCCAGGCTCCAAACACACCTGAAGCTTCCTGTATGAACTGTGTAGTCTTTTTGTTCTAGTCACCCACTACCTTTGAGCATACTCCCCATATTTGGGTTATTTCCCCCTTAGTGGTCTGTATTTCCTCAAGATCGAAGCCAGATACTTACTTTCCTATCTTTCTTTGCAGCAAGGGCATGGTCATGTGACTTAGGCTCAGCGAATCAGAAACGCCTTCATGGGACATGGATTCAGGAGTGACTCCAAGAAACAGGCATGGCACAGAAATCATTTAACAAAAGATGGCTGTGTAGGGGCCAGCTCGGTGGTGTAGTGGTTAAGTTTGCACACACTGCTTCTTCGATGGCCCGGGGTTCGCAGGTTCAGATCCCCGGCGTGGACATACGCGCAGCTTATCAAGCCATGCCGTGGCGGCGTCCCATATAAAGTGGAGGAAGATGGGCACGGATGTTAGCCCAGGGCCAGTCTTCCTCAGCAAAAAGAGGAGGATTGGCAACAGATGTTAGCTCAGGGCTAATCTTCTTCACACACACACACACACACAAACAAATAAAAGATGGCTGTGTAAACATCTGGTTTCCAGGATAGATGCCGAGCTGCCAGAGGCAGAGGCTGTATCGGCAGTGGGGTCATGGGCTCTGCCTGGTGTTGTCCCGAGGAGTGGCCAGGGTGTTCCCTGGAGCAATGCTGAGGGTCATTTGGGCATTGTGTCGGGCTGCAAAGCCTCCCAGCCTGGTTCTCTGGATTTCTCCAGCTTTTATGAATATACTTTAGTAAATTTCTTTTTTGTTTAAACTCTCCAGAGTGAGTTTTGTTGTTTGCAATTATGAATGTTGACTAATAAGATAGCTAACACAGCACCCCACCATCCAAAATGCATGTTCCCCTTAGACTGCAAGCCTTATAACACAGAGAAAGATGCTTTTCCACGGCTCTCCTGTGCTCTCCCATTCTGGTCTGGTCCATGGAAGCATCTGAATTTCAAGGCTTTGGAAACATTATTGATGGACTAATTCCTTCATTCAAAAAATATTCATTGAGCATGTGCTGTGTTGCAGACAGGACATGTAGGACCCTGCCCTCACGGGGCTCATGGTATAGTCAAGGAGACAGACATCAACCAAATATTCACACAAACTAATGTAAAACTGCGATAGTAACAAGTACTCCAAAGGAGAGAAAAATAGAGAAAACAGGTGCCTTTATTTGGGACATTTAACCCCATCAGGGAGGTAACAAAAGGCTTAATTGAGGAAAAGACGCTGGTGGTGGAAACAATGCTCCATGGTCATCAAACTCTCATTTACCTCCTGGGCACATAAGACTACATCTCCCAGCCTTTCTTGCATCTAGGTGGGCTCATGTGACTAGGTTTTGGCCAATGGAAAAGAGTCAGAAATGAGGTAAGCCACTTCCATGCTTGGCCATCAAATATCCCCCATGCAGTCTCCTGCACTCTCACTTCCCCAAGACCAAGATGGCAGAACCAGACAAAGGGAAGACCCTGAATCCCTGTGTGACTGCTTAGGGGAATCACCAGGGAGAGCCAATGGAAACACATCTGACTTTCATGATAGTAGGAAACAGATTTCTATTTTGTCAAGCCATTGAGTTTTCAAGGGCTATTTGTTACTGCAGATTAGCCCAGCCTACACTAACTGATACACAGTTGGGCAGAGAGCTGAAAAATCAATAGGGGTTAAATATAGAAAGAGGAGGTGAAATCAGTCTAGGCAGAGAGAACAGCCCCATGCAAAGGCTTTGTGTGGGAGGGGGAAGGACTAGAAGGAGGAATTGGAAAAGGGCAATGAGGGTGGATGGAGTCAGAGGCAGCGGGGTTCAAGATAAGGCTACAGAGGTTGGCAGAGGCTAGACTGTGTGAGCCATGTATTGGCCAAGTGCAAGAGTCATGCCTGCAAGATTCATGCTTGCTCACATTCCCACCGCCCAGATACTCTGGCCGGGGTCCTATGTGTTTGTTTTCAAGCCAGGGACCCTGGAGTTCTTCACTGTTAGCCTTCCTTACTCCCAGATGCCGAGGGCCTTGGGAAGAAGCTGTACTTTTCCGTTCTACAGTAAGCTGCCCACATCAAAGCCCAAGAAGCCACAGGCATCTGGGGAGTCGTGGGTCAGATATTTAATTATTCTAATCTAGAAGTCTCTTCTCCACACACTGCCAAGAACAGAAAGTTCCTTTTTGAAAAATAGGGTCGTTCATTGGAAGGGTTGAATCTCATCCTTCATCTACAAAGATCTCGGACTCACCTCAAGACCTCCAAATCTTGAGAACACACAGACACCTTCCCTCACTCACAAGAATGGGCAAAGCAGGAGGCCTCTAGCATTTGCGGTAGAGGGAGGCGAGGGTGGTGTTAGGTGTATGCTATTTTTATTTATTTTTAAGAAAAACCACCATTTAAGAAAAACGGGGAGATGAGAGTGGACATATATTTCCAAACAACTTTGTTGATCTGATGAAATCAGATAAAGAAATTACTATAAAAATATTGCCTCATCTACAAAGCTTAGGACATTTTTTTCCCTTTTGCTCTTTTTTTATCTTTGAGAAAGATAATGAAAGAGGAAGCTTGAAACTCCATTTCTATTGATGTTTGAACACACAACTGCTGGATTTAAGAACCAGAGGCGATCAAAGGGAATGGGTCCCATTTTGATAAAATTACAGCAGCTCTGGCAGAGGGTGTGGGGCTCATTTAGGACCTGGGAGGCAAGGGGCTGTTAACACACCTTCGTTTGAGCCAAGGACGGAGGAACATTGCCTGAGATTCTGGAGGATTAATTAGGAGTGTAGCTAATAACATTATAGCAGCTACATACGCATTCGGCTGATGCCTTTCCTTTGGCAAAACCTTCGAGCCCCATATCAGTCCCATCCGAAGGAGAAATGGATGGTGGTGACTCTATCCTAGTTCCAAAGAAGAGTTCTCTTGCTCTGAAAATTTTACTGGCCTAGGGTCGTTAGATCTGTTCTTGTTGGGACTTGGGGCGAGAGATTGGGAGAAAGAAATAGAGTTGGAAATACAGTGGCGGGTAAGGAACCAAAAACATTTCATATCAGCTTTGACCAAATCTTTTACTGTTTTACTCTTAGAATAGATATTCCGGTGGATTTCCATCTTCCCTCCAGCTACCAGTCCAGGTGGGGGCTCCTTGCCCAACACCTGACTATCCAGTGACTAGGCTGTTGGGCAGGTGCTCTTCCCAAAAGCAGATGGAAAATTTGGGAAAAACCCACCTGGGTGGTCCTTGTAAATATGATCAATAGCTGCATAAATCTAGTGCTGATATTAAGAACTGATTACCTGTATTAAATAGTAGAGACATGAACATTCCACGGAGCTGTCCTAATCCCTAACTCATAGTCCACGCCAGTTGAAAGAGCAGGAGTTGAGAAGCCTCGCCAACCATTTTCATCTTAAACTAGTCATTGCAAATGAAACTAAACACTTGTAGATGCAACTTTTGACAATCAATTTACCAAGTGGTTTTAGTATTAGCTTAATTCAAATATAACCAGGAAGGTGAATGAATTTCAAAAAGACTAGAAACATATTTTAAAGCATAACTTATCCCTGTTTCTTCATTGCCTCTTTAATGGAAATAACAGTAATATTATTAATAGCCAGAGCTTGCTTAGCTACTAACAAGTCAGGCACTGTCCTACGTGCTATGTGTGCAATATGCCATTTAGGTTTTTTAACAACCCAGTGAAGAAAGTACTTCATTATCTCCATTTTACAGATGAGGAAACTGAGACTCGGAAAGGCTAAATAGTTGTGCATAATCACTTAGCCAGTGAGTGGCAGAGACAAGATTTGAACCCTGGTCTGTCTGACCACCTTCCTCCAGTCTATATTCCCAATCAGCTGCCCACTTTGCCTCTCAGGAGGTAATCAAGTTTACAATAATAGAGATTCTAATGATCCATCAGCTGAGAGAGTGGCAGAATTGGCAGATGATTCTAGAGTGTGTGACCTCATTCAGACCTTGAAAATGAACCTTCACTTTAAAAAAATAGCCATCTCGCCCTCGTACTTAGGTTGGTCTACCTACAATAGAATGAATCAATGATGAAGGCAGCATTTCTAACATAGCAGCAAATAATCGTCCAAATTTTAAACAAAGCTTTGATCAAGCTTACTCTCCCAGTGTATACCTGTTCTTCAGGTCTTGGAAAAGCATTAATAGTAAAACGTATTGTCATTTAGTGCAACCTATGAATAACAATAGCATGATGTAGTTACCCTATATTGTGTTCTTGCTAAATGATAGATATGGAGCTGAGCATTTTACATACATCACCTCCTCTAATCCTCACAGCAACCCCATGAGATGTGTACTTTTGTCCCGTTTTTATAGATAATATCCCCTTTCCCATAGATGAGGAAACTAAGAATCAGAGATGTAAAATAATTTTCCAAGCTTTCCAAGCTTTGTACAGCTTCTAAGTGGTAGAGTTGGGATTTGAACCCACAATGTTCCAAATCACATTCCATGTTCCACATCGTGTTTTCCCCTTACTACGACTTCAGCTGTAATTCCCATTATGACCAGCTTCTACCCAATCAGTTCCTCCTCCAGTCCAAATCTTGGACAAGGCACCACCACCCAGGCTTCCTATCCAGAGACCTGAGAGCCCTTCTTGTCTTCTCAGCATCTGTTCCTACCCACATCTAATACATCACCAAACCCAATCACTCTAACTCCATTGTCTCTCAGATTGTCCCTTCCTCTCTACTCCCAATGCCTACAGTTGGGTCCTCTAATAACAGACTTGAAAAATGTATAAGAAATCTCCTACGAGTGCATTAGGGATGTTAAAATAGCTTTGTAAATGAAAAACACTTGAAGCGTAGCCAGAGGATTGCCACAGGTTTAAAATCTCCCATTATGGGAAGGAGGAAGAAAAAAGAAAAACTAGTAAACTCTATTTTGAAAATTTTAAGTCTTTCCCCCACCCCCACTGAAACATACTCATACATCTATGACTATGAAAATTGATACAACCATTTTGGAACATAATTTGGCCATATATATCAAGAGCCATAAAAACGTTTGTCTCCCTTGACCCCGTAATCCCACTCTCGGGAATTTACCTGAGTGAATGATTCAAAACAAGAAAAAAAAAAAAGGGCTAGTTGTATACAGATGTTTATTAGCTCTTTGTAATAGCGAGAATCTAAAAGCAAAAGAAATGTTGAATTATAGTGGAATAGTGAAGTAAATTTCAGTGTAATTAACTCAGTGGTATATTAGGTGGTTGCAAAAATAATGAATATGGGCAGTAGTTAGAACCTTGAAAAAATATAAAGGAAATAATGCTGACTGAAATATATATGCTCCACAATTACAACTACATAAAAATAAGTATTTTTACAGATGAAAAATGGAAAGGGCATTGGAGAAATATAAATAATGTACACCATTGATTAGTGAGATTATGGACATGGCTTCTTTGATGCTTTAGAGTTGAATAAAAATGTTTTCAAGCCCCTTAGAAGCGTCTTAATGAAGGGAGTGGCTGTGACCGAGAGTGGGGGGACTCCAGCCCCAGATCTGTGGAGGGAGGGGGCTTCCTGCTGGTTGCTGTATTGCACGTAGGGAAGTTGGCCAGCTCCCCAGACAGGGCCACGGCTGCCCTATGTCAGGGACAGCTGGCAGAGCCCTCAGAGGCCTCCCCATCCTGGAGACAGAACCAACTCCTTGTTCCCCTTAGGCAGGCAGCCCTGGGTTCTGGTCACTGAGAGCAGCCAGGTCAGGAATTGGGTACTGACCCTCCCCTAAGGATAGAGCTTGTCCAAGGTCCAAACAGCAAGTTAAGACTCCCAACCAAGGAGAGGAACATAGGTCAGGATCCTGGTGAGGGCAGGTGGAGGATTAGAGAGATGTATCAAAGCTCCCAGTGACAAGATTCAAACCCCAGAGGACATTGGGCTTGGCCACTGCCCACCTGTCTGTGGCTGATCAAGTGGTGATTCCGACCTTACATGCCCAGCCAGTCTGCTCCTCAGCTGAGCCTGCTCAACCATCCCACGTGGCACGGCCCCCTTTCTTCTCTCTTCTGTACCTCTCCCTCTCCTTCATCCTCTTCTTTTCTCCC
Organism: Diceros bicornis minor; assembly: GCF_020826845.1. Taxonomy (NCBI): domain Eukaryota; kingdom Metazoa; phylum Chordata; class Mammalia; order Perissodactyla; family Rhinocerotidae; genus Diceros; species Diceros bicornis. The sequence continues at coordinate 49,545,556 of NC_080757.1, read as the reverse complement.
CTCACTGGCCCCAGTCCTGTCAATGACACCCAAGGGCACAGATTAGGCTCTCAGTGGGACCCAATGCTAAACGATGCTTGACTTATTAGGACGTGTCCTTACAGATACCCCACCGAGCAATTCCAGGTGTGCCGATTGCTGGAGGCTTGGGCAAGGATCTCCACAATGCCATCCTGTGAGTAAACACCACTTCATCACAAACAGGATGCCCAACACTGACTTTCATCTGGCTGCACACAGAAGGGCTGGAGAACTAGGGCTTTGGCTGATCAAGACACAGCAGGCGGGAAGCCAGCAGGAGCTCCACTGTCCCTCTCTCCCATCTTGGACTTCCCTCCCAAGCAGCTGCCTTCAGATCTTTAAACACTATTTGTACAGGGGACAGTGGTTTTTGCCAAGGCTGGCGCTGGACTCAAAGGAGTTTGAAACTGGGTAGCTCAGAACCACGATGATGGCTCTTAGCCTTTCCTCTCTTGGCAGGTGTCCTCTGTGTCCACAAGAAGATGGACAAATCCCACCTACAGAGAAACTCACAGAGGAGAGGCCAGAATTAATTAGCAAGAAGGTGCTGTTATAAACAACAGTTTCTTAAGAAATGCATTGGTGACTTTTAAGCCCAAAGGTAAATCAAATCAGACTAATTCAGGATAGACTAGTAAAAGTCTGTTTCAAGGAAGATAGAAATATTATGCCTATTATCATTCATACCTCAATAGGTCCACCTAAGCTCTTGGGGGCATTCAGAAACTGAAAAGCAGCTTTAAATATTTCATCTGCACTATTCTTGTATTTTGTAGCATTTCCTGTTGTTCTTATTGTTGTTGCTGTGGATTTAGGGCGGGGTGTCTCAAGCTGGGCACTGTTGACATGTGGGGTGGCTCATTTTTGGCTGTGGGGGCTGTCCTTGCATTGGAGAATGTCTAGCAGCATCCTTGGCTTCTACCCAATGGATGCTAGTAGCACGCCCTGAATTGTGACAACCAAAAATGTCTCCAGACACAGCCAAATATCCCCTGGGGGGCAAAATCGCCACTCTGCCCTCTGAGAACCCTTGATTTAGGGAGAAGGAGAGGTGGAGATGGAGGATGTTGGTGAATTCGGAGTAGAACTCAACCCAGCTCCCGCACGGATGATCACTGCCCCATAGAGACGCCTTTATGAATGGAATGTTGCTGCACTTTGTGTTAGAATGTGAGTAGAAAGATAAGGTTTCTAGCGCCATCACGTCTAGAAAGGAGAATGCCCTAGACAAGACACGCCGTTATTAATGGTTAGATGGCACATCCAAAATGTCCCTGCTTTTACAATGGCACTTGTGTGAGCAGGGGTGCTCACAAACTTATACACAGGGAAGTAAGGAAAATTAAAAAAAAAAAAAAAGATTCATCTTATGGTTCCTTGAAATGAACCCCCTCAGCACATCTCCAGTTGTGTTTGGTGTTATTAACTTGACAGACTGTCTGGGCTGCAGAGAAGCTTAGAAGATTAATCAGAAACGAAGAAAGCATTTCTGAAATTCTTATGTATGTCAGTTTTGTGTAAAGTGATATTTACCCTGATTGCTTTACCCGTGGCTTTTTCAGCTATACCTATTGGCGAAAATGGGGTTCATAAACAAGTGATAATGAACAATCTGAATTCCTCCCCCAGGGAATTTGGAATATGGACTACAAGCTTATATTTACCATTACTACATGGAAATGGGACATTGCATGTCTTGTTTATTTAACAAATATGTATATAATGCTTACTATATACCAGGCATTGCCCTAAGTGGTTCATAAATATTAATTCATTTAATACTCATAACAAGTCTATGAAGTAAATACTCTTGTTGTCTCCCATTTTACAGGCAGGAACACAGAGGCACAGAGAAGTTAAGTAACTTGTCCAAGGACACATAGTGGTAGGAGGCAGAGCCACTATACCACATTGCTTTGGGGAATTAAAAAAAGAGCAGGTGAAGAGCTGGAGTTAGGCTTCTGGTCCCATCTCCGTCACTTTTGATTTGCCCTTGTGTAGATTGCTTAGCTTTGCTGGGCTCAGTTTCCCCAGCTGTAAAAGGATGAAGTGAGATCAGTGTTTCCCAAAGTGTGGTGTAATGAGAGATTATTTTAGGTAATATATAAAAAAGATTCTTTCATAGTTATGTATTTATTTTCATATTAGAAAATTATATAAATGATAGATAATATATATATATCTATAGAGAGAGAGATGTATATATATAATACTGCAAACGTCTACTACCACAGATAGTATTGCTTGGGATGAGACCAGAGTGAGTAGGAGCACCATAATTTAGAACCAAGTTCAGGAAACAGAATCACACAGCAGACGAGGTAGAGCCTTGACATTCACTTGTCCCCACCCTTCCTGAGTCAATGTGGCTGGCCAAGGCCACCTTGGCCAGGCCAAGGTGGATTTCTGACCCAGGCCTGGCCACACTGGTTGTCCTAGAGATGGCCGTGTGATCCGAGGGCCAGCGAGGCCTCCCCGGGCTTTTGCTGGAATGGTGGGACAGCCCAGCACTACCAGGGGCATCTTGCCACCGCCTAGAAGGGATGGAGTCTGGACAGAGACACCGAGAGCCAGGAGTGCAGAGAGAGGGGCTCAAAGTCATCCTGTGAGCCTCAGAGCCGGCCAGGTGGACACCAACACCAACAAGATCCAGGAGTAGATCTTTCTGGATCTTTCTGTCACCTAAGGCACGTCTTCCTCTGGTTTGAATTTTGTTTCTGTCCCTTGAGGAGTTTCAATGATCACAGGTATGAAATGTGGTCTTGGGTCCTAGTGAACAGCTGCTATTTTCTAGTACCAGGTGGTGACAGCATCATCTAAAAAGCCACAGCCACTTTGGTGGGGAGAAAGGAGAGACACAGCAGTCACATCCACTCCTTTGCTGGAAATGACGGCCTTACGTCTCTGCTTTGTGTCCAGCAGCATGGCGAGAGAAGAGAGGAAAACTTTGGTATCGACCTCCCTGAGCCTCCGTTTTCTCACCTGTGAAATGGGAATAATACCCTCTCCTTGGTGGGGCTGTCCTGGGGCTAAATGGCACGACACATCTAATGAAGTTTCCTGACCCAACAAACGATAGCGATTACTATGTTGTGCCAGTGTTTTCTATAAGTTGTTGTATTGAATGTGATCCTCACCGCTATCCTACACTTTAAAATAATCATCCCTATTTTGCTCCAGAGAAACTGGGGTTCAGAGAGGTTAGGTGACTTGCCCACCACTCAACAGCCGATAAGGAACAGGGTTGTCATTCAAGCCAATCTGACACACCCAATCCCAGGCCTGGGTGCCTTGAAGGGGCGTTCCTAGATCTGGAAGCATGATCCCAAGAACGAATCGTCAGAGGCGAAAGGGTGGCAAGCAAAGAAGTAAGACAAGATAGCAAAGCGAATTCCCCGAGAGCTCTTCTTACACCCTGGCCACCTTGGAAAGTTCCTTGGAAAATCGTGGGGCTAAGGCTCAGAGGAAAATCAGCTTCATGGAACAAAGGTATAGAATAATCCAGCATGGCACCAAGTCCCGACGTATCAAGAGGAGCTGACATTAATACACGACCACAGATCCCAGATGTTGTTATGGTTGGATTACATGGACTTGGAAAGTTCGGGCATGAAATGCCTGAATGATAACAATAGAAAACAGATCAAAAGCCCAAAGAAAGAAATCAGGAGAAATGAAAAACAGAAGGAGCTGTCGGGGAAGATGAAAGTGGAGAATTACCATTTGACACCAAAGCGGAGCCAGTGTTTAAGGTTTTGCTGGCAGCTGACCCATATCCAGATGAGATTTTTGCAGCATTATTGGAGGTATGAAATTACCATCTTTGAGTGGCTCTGTAGACTTCTGGGACCTCAGGGTCAAAAGAGTTCCCTGACAGCCTCCTAGGTTTACCCCCGCCTTTAAATAATTTTGGAGGTGCTCAGCACCTGAATCTGTAGAGACCCTGTCACAGTCAGCCTCTCCATAAAGACTAGGGAGATCAGCAAGGTAGAAGAGGGCTTGAAGATAAAATCCCCCTGGCCACAGTCTCGTAAGAGTCTCAATGTCCCATGGATCAGAACACTCTCAGTCTATCCATTCAGATGATAGAGGACCTAATCTATACTGACTTTAGCAAAAGAGAGAATGTATTGGCTCAGGTAACTAAAAACTTAAGAGACATCTAGCTTCAGGTATGGTTGGATCCAGGGGCTCAAAAGATGTCACCAGGACTCGATCTCTCTGTTCCATTTCATATTTGATTTATTCTCAATCTTCATGTGGAGACATGATTGCAAATTTCAAGACAATATTCTCCCAGGTTTGAGTTCAACAAATCTCTCTCCCAAAAGTCTCTCTCCCAAAAAATCCCAGCAAAAGACTCATCAAGACCCACTGGCTCTAACGGGGTTATACGCCCATCCCAGTGGCCAGAGGACTATGATGCTCTGATTGGCCAGGCCTGAGCCACATGCCTGTACCTAGTCAGGCAACTCTATCCCCAGATTGAGAACTGAGAGTAGGAAACGAATGTTTCCCCTGAAAAAGTGGGCTCTCCTCATTAGGAGAAAGTAAATGGATGCTGGAAATCAAAACAAATGGGTGTTCACCATTCCCCATCCTAGCTCTTTCCCCCGAATATGACTCTCCTTTGCCATTTTCTTCCATCATGACAAAATAGGAAGTAACAGCATTATTACCTGGTTCCTAAATATCAATGCCAAATATCATCCCATAAGAACCCCTCATTGACACCTACTTTGACCGTGCAATGTCCTTGGCACTGGGGACACAAACAGAATCCAAGACCTGGTTCTCATCACTGAGAAACCCACACTCTAGTAAGATTTAGGGGAACACTGGCCTTAACGGAAAAATATTAACATCAAGTTTCTCATGAAACGTCTTGGTTCTTTAGTTAAGTCTCTTGGGAAGAGATCTTCCCTGCCCCCATCCCGTACCCCAAATTTTAACCAATAACTTGACAGTTAACAACACTCTTTCAATCTATTTTTGTATTTGAGACTCTCGCTATCTCTAGGAGCTATTTTTATTTGGCATTTTATGGATAAAGGAGAAAAGCTCAGAGAGGTTAGGTGACTTGCATGGAGTTACACAGCTAAAAGGCGATTATACCCAAACTTCAAATCTTCTCCTCCAACCCCATCCCAAGCCACAAGAACCTGGCAGAAGTCACAAACTCTGTCGCTCATGCTGGATACAAAGGAGGCCAGAGGTCCAACAAGAGGTTGTCCCAAGACGGAATAGCCGGACTCCATTAGAGGCCTAGGATGTTATCTTGTGTTCTGTACTACTCAAGCCGCGTGTACAAAATTAGAAGTCTTCCTACAACTGAATTCCTTCAATCAGCAGCATTTGTTTGTTTGTTTGGCCTGTTTACTAGATGCCAGGCACTGGGCTAAGCTGTAGGATTACCGAGACAAAATAGGTCCATGCCCTCCAGGAATGCACATTCTGGGAAGGTGGAGGAGAATTACAGTTGGCAAAGCCCTGTGATGAATGCAATGGTTCAGAAGGGCACAGCCAGCCCAGGCAGCCAGGAGGAGGATGCTTGCCGGATGGGGAAGGCTTTCAGGAAGAGACAGCCCAAGGGAGAGAACGCGGAGTCTGTCAGGTATCAAGGCTGAGAATAGGAAAGAATGTTTGCATGAACAGAAAGTGGAGAGTAAGGAGGGGGAGTTGGGGAGGCAAAGCTGGCGCTTCTGGAAAGGCTGACATGGGCACTAAGGAGATTGGCCACTGAACCCTGCAGGCTCCAAAGTGGACATAGACTTGTTTCAGTTCTCTCTGGCTGCAGTGCCATAGATGGGTTGGATGTGGGCAAGTCTGCAGGCACAGAGAGCTGTCAGGAAGCTGTTGGAGTCATCCTGGTGAGAACTGGTGCCACAGATCTAAAGCTGTACTGGTGGAGATGGGAGAAATGCTCAGGTTGGAGAGGGATCCAGGGCTGGCAGGGCTGCAGTGGGAGGTGCCCGAGAGTGGAGCGTCAGAGGTGGTCCCCGGGGGTCCTGGTCGGTATCTGTGCCTGGTGATTTCGGTAAATGAGAGGGATGTGGGGCACGTGGGAGGAGGATGCTGAGATATTTTGAACTGTGTCGAGATTGCACTGTTTTGGGAATGAAACAGGAGCAGTCCATTGGGCTGCAGGATATGTGGGGTGGGGCTTCAAGACCAATCTGGGCTGGGAAGAGAGGCGGGAATTATCCTGAGATATCCACGGAAGTGCAGTGTATATGGGTGGTCGCTAGGGCTCTGGAATTGAATGCAACGTGTGGGCAGCATTTATCGAATGAAAAACAGACCAAGTATAAAGTCCAGAAGACAACACTTAAGGGGTATGAAGAAATCCAGGAGAGAGTGATGTCCTGGGAGCCAAGGAAGGGAAAGCTTTTTAAGGAGAGGTTAATAGTTAGAAACTGCAGGGACATCTGGGGAGACAAGGACAAAACAGTGCTTCTTGGATTTCGCAACAAAGAAGTCCTTGGGCTCCTTGGCAAGCGTGTCAGTGAAAGGATAGGACCAGCAGCCAGCATGCAGTTGATGAAGAGGTGAATGGGAGGTGATGACATAGCTACAGTGGCTGGGGACAAGTCTTTGAAGAAGCTTGGCAGGGAAGGGATGGAGAGAGATGGGGCCATAGGGTGGAGAGAGGGTTTGGAGCCTGGGCGTTTGGCTGTTGTTATTTTAAGACAGTACAAGGCTTGGGCATGTTTATATGACCGTCAGCAGGTGGGTGGGGATGGATGCAGGGTTCAGAGGGCAGGACGAGAGTCTTCCTCTGAGGCTGGAGGGAAGAAGAGGAGCGAGAGTCAAGATGTAGATAAATATATTGGTGTGAAGGCAAGACTCGGAGAGAAGTCAGCCTAATAACCTGGATTTTCTCAAAGAATTAGGAAGAAGGAGTGTCTGCCAAAAGTGAGGGCACAGGCCTGGGTGGGCAGGGCTGGACTCGAGGATGGTGGTAAAGATTCCGAGCAGCACTGGAGTGGCACAAGAGAGGCAGCCAAGCAGTTTGGGGACCGCTGAACTTAGAAGCTCTGAGGCCCTAGTGGCTGAGAGCAGTCCCATTGTATGGTTTTCAGATCTTCTGAAAGACCCATGGCAAGGTCAATGGGGCTGGGCTGAAATATTTTACTTATGCAGAAAGAATTAGCTAAACTAGTAAAGACAAGAAAATAAAATTGAAGAGAAATTGGTTAATCTACTTGGGGGAGCAAACTTTTCAAGCACTTTAACAGCAACCGTCTACCGTCCAAGTGGTGGGATGATAGAAAAAGACACTGATCCATTCATGGAGGTAGGTCCATAGAATTCCTACTTGACAACACTTCTTAACCTGAATTGCTTTACTAAGAGCCCTTGAAAGTAAAACCTTCCCAAATGCAGCCTGATTGATATTTTTCAATAATTCAGACTGGGCAATGGGAATGAGTAAAACCCATATTTTAAAATTTAATGGAATTTTTCATTTTATTTTTTTTATTTTTGTGTTTTGTGAGGAAGATCAGCCCTGAGCTAGCATCCACGCCAATCCTCCTCTTTTTGCCAAGGAAGACGGGCCCTGGGCTAACATCCGTGCCCATATTCCTCTGCTTTGTATGGGATGCCGCCACAGCATGGCTTGGCAAGCGGTGCGTCGGTGCGCACTCGGGATCTGGACCCGTGAACCCCAGGCCGCCAAAGCAGAGCGCCTGCACTTAACCGCTACGCCACTGGGCTGGCCCTTGGAATTTTTCATCTTAAAAAATGAATGCTAAGAACCGAAATACCAGCATACTGGAAAATCCAATTAATCTAAGGTATATAAGCAACACTTTGTGTGTGTGTCTTCTACTCAGAGCAACAGTCAATGTTCTTGTTGATGTCCCGCTAAACTCCAAACAGATGCACTATGAGGGATGAAGAGGGGATGGGAAGGGTTAGCCAATGGTCCGTCTATCCCGCTTTTGGGAGTCATATATTCTGTAAGGGGAGTGGGGTTGGGGGTGAAGGACGGAGACCACCGAAAGCACCACTGTGCTGCAGCAGCACCCTGTTGGTGATGACGACAAGAGCTGACCCTTATTGAGGGTCCCTCTGATCTGAATTTGTGCTAAAGGCTTGACCTGGGCTATCTCAGGTGATCCAAACAACAGCTTCTGACATAGCTACCGTTATTATCCTCTCCATTTTGGAGATGAGGAACTGAGACATACTGCCCAAGGTTGCCCAGCCAACAGGTGGCAGAGCCGGGACAGAGCTCAGATTCGTCTGACTCAAGGCCAGTGCTTTAAACCAATGTGCTTTATTGCTTCTCATCTTACATGAAGTCACAACTGCCCATATTTCTGCCCATCACAGAGTCCCAAGCACCTTCAGCCAACTCGTGAGCCTTCAGCAGGCACTGAGCTCTGAGCACACATATTAAGCTAACAGTGCCAGGATCACTTGGCGACGGGAGCTTTCAATGGAAAGGGCGTTTGCTGTCCCAAGTGTCATCTCCCACAGACAGGGTGCAGCCAGATGTGAAGAAGGAAGATTCAATGAGATCGTGTGCCCAGTACACCGGAGGCACTCAGTCATAAAGGTGAGAAAAAAGAAGCAACTTTGGCAGGAAGGGAGGAGGTAAGGAAGATTCCTAGCCACTGATTCTGAGATTGCTGGTTTCTTCATTCTACCAACATTTATCCCATCCCTAACAGGTGCCAGATTCTTTTCAAGGCAATAGAATGATGGGGGGAATAGGACCATGTTTATCCTCAAGAAGCTCACAGTCTAGTGAGAAAGACAGCAAGGACAGCACACTTACAATGCACCAAGTTGTCAGGGTGGAGGACGCTTCGGGTGCTAAAGGGGATAAATGAAAAGCAAGTAACTCGGCTTGGAGGTGAGGGGTTGCAGTGGATCCCATGATCCTCACCCCTTTCTATTCATGCCCATATGTAGTCTCCTCCCCTCCTGTGCGGGCAGGACCCCTGACTTGCTTCTGGCCAATAAAGTGTGGCAAAGATGATGGGATGTACCTGATTATGTATACATGATTATATTGCATAATATTGTAACAGCCGTCTTGTGAGGAGACCCTCTCTTCCTCGCTAGCTTTGAAGAAGCTAGCTGCCTTGTGTGCACTGCTGTCTGAAGAAGGCCACGTGGCAAAGAGCTGAGGGAGGCCTCCAGCCAACAGCCAGCAAGAAACTAAGGCCCTCAGCCCAGCAGCCTGCAGGAAACTGAATGCCGCCCAAAAGCATGTGAGCTTGGAAGCAGATCCTTCTCCAGTCAAGCCTCAGATGAGACCACAGCCCTGGCTGACACCTTATGGAAGCTTGTGTGGCCCTGAGCAGAGGACCCAAGTGAACGTGCTTGACTTCCTGACCCACGGAAACTTTGAGACAACAAATGACTGTTGTGTAAGCTGGAAGAGTGGTGGTAATGTTGCCATGCAGCAATAGATAACTGAATGTTTGTGTCCCCACAAAATTCATATGTTGGAATCTAATCCCCAATGTGATGATATTTGAGGTGGGGTCTTTGGGAGGTGATTAGGTCATGAGGGTGGAGCTCTGGTGAATGGGATTAGTGCCTTTATAAAAGAGACCCCAGTGAGCTCTCTTGCTCCTTCTGCCATGTGAGGACACAGCAAAAGGACAGACACCTGTAAATCAGGAAGCGAGCCCTAACCAGACACCAAATCTGCTGGCATATTGATCTTGGATTTCCAGCATCCAGAACTGTGAGAAATAAATGTTTGTTGTTTAAGCCACCCAGTCTATGGTACTTTTCTTATAGAAGCTCAAACTGACTAAAACAATCTCCAAGGTGGGAATCCATTCGGGCATATTGAGGAACAGAAAGTAGCCAGTATGGGTACAGTGGGGCTCAATGGTAAGAGGTTCAAAGTGAGGCCAGAGACCTGGCAGGAGACACATGGTGCAGATGCCAGAGTTTGAGAAGTCATCAGAGAGTTTTAAGCAAAGAAATTATATCATCTAAATTACTTTCTTGAAGATCACTCTCATGGCAGTGTTGTGGAGGGCCATATTAGGGATCTGATGAGAGATGACAGTGGCTCCCGCCATTGCAAATGGTGGCATTGGGGGCAGAGAAGTGGGAAGGCTGAAGCATATCTCCGAGGAGGAGCTGACCTGGCTTGCTGAAGGATTGAAATTAAGTGGAAAGGAAGAGAACAGACCAAGAGTGACTCTGAGGTACCTGGCTGAGAACTGGATGGATGGCAGTGCCATATGGTGAGATGGGTAAGAGTCAACAGGGACCATGTTGGGGAGGGTGTTCCTGGGGGAGAAATGTGGAGTTCCATTTAGGACTGGTTGAGTTGAAATGCCCATGGACATCTAAATGGAGATGCCTATCTGCTTGGATGGACTGAGAGTCACGGGCCTGGATGAGACCCTGCTGAGAGAGTGTGTAGAGAGAAAAACTCACTGATCAAAAAAAAATTTTTTTTTTAAACACGACAGATTGTTTTTCTCCTTTCAGATTAGCTAAAGTGAAAAAAATGACAAGTTCCAGTTTCACACTTTCGGCAAAGATGTGGGAAAATGGGCACTGTCAAATACAGCTACTGAGTGAGCAAGTGGGCATTGTATATTTAATGCCTTAAAAGTAAACATATCCTTACAGCAACTAGAAGGATGTGCAGCTATGCCATACAACTATCTACTGGGGCTTTGGGGGAAAAAATTAATTAATTAATTAAAAAAAAAAAAAAGCAAACATATCCTTAAACCCAGAAATCACAGTTCTAGGGATTCAAGGAGGGAAAAAACACGTGCTCAAATACGTCTGTATCCATGTATGCTCTCATTGCAGCTTTGTTTAACAAAGTATTGAGAAATAGAGTAGCTCAGGATAATGGAATACCATGTGGCCATCACAAAATGATGTGGCAAAATTTTACTGTTGAGTCAAGGAAAATTGTGAAAGACTTCGAAATGGGCAAAGAAGTATGGTGCGTCCTTTGGATGGAATGCTGGGCGGGATCTAGCAGACCCTTTGGGGTAATCTGGTTCTATACGTGTCTCCACCTTCCACTGTCTTTGATGAGACTATTTTGCAACTCTCTAAGCTGTAGTAAAGTGATAGCAATGCAAATCAGTCTTATCCATAGAAATACAAATGAATTTTGCCCTAATTGTTGCCCACCCTGCAGAAAAGACAATTCCAAATATAATACTTTATTGCCATAAAGATATTAACTCGTTTTGCATCTATTAATAAATTCTTTTCAGCATTTCTGATCGCCTATATATGTATCTGTTCTTCAGATTCTCCTTTGAACAGGTTGTAACTTCTTATTGGAGTTTCTTCATTAAGTGACGAGTTGAGTAAAATCTTTGACATGTCCATTTTACATTTGCTTGACGGTCACAATTTTACCTTTTCAAAAATTATCCTTTAACAGTTGGCATAGGAAGATGTTTATGCTACAGATCAAGGATGGGCAGCCTATGGATTGAGAGCCAAATTGGCCTGCTGCCTGTTTTTGTAAATAAAGTTTTATTGGAACACAGACACGCCAATGGCAGAGTTGAGTAGTTGCAACAGAGACCATATAGCATGGAAAATATTTACCATCTGGCTCTATACAGAAAAAGTTTGCACTGACCCCTGCTATAAATGAAAAGATATTACCAAATAGGATTCCAAAATTGTATTATATGGGGGCTGGCCCCGTAGCTTAGCGGTCAAGTGAGCGCGCTCCGCTGCTGGTGGCCCGGGTTTGGATCCCGTGTGTGCACCAATGCACCGCTTGTCAGGCCACACTGTGGCAGCGTCCCACATAAAGTGGAGGAAGATAAGCATGGATGTTAGCTCAGGGCCAGTCTTCCTCAGCAAAAAAAAAAAAAAAAAAAAGAGGAGGATTGGCATGGATGTTAGCTCAGGGCTGATCTTCCTCATCAAAAAAAAAAAAATTTATTGGGGCCGGCCCGGTGGCGCAAGCGGTTAAGTGCGCGCGCTCCGCTGCGGCGGCCCGGGGTTCGCTGGTTCGGATCCCGGGCGCGCACCAACGCACTGCTTGGCAAGCCATGCTGTGGCGGCGTCCCATATAAAGTGGAGGAAGATGGGCACAGATGTTAGCCCAGGGCCGTCTTCCTCAGCAAAAAAAGAGGAGGATTGGCGGATGTTAGCACAGGGCTGATCTCCTCACAAAAAAAAAAAAAAAAAATTTTATTATATGTACATGTATATGCATATACGTAGACAAAAGTCTAGGAAGATATACAACAAAATCTTATCCTGGGGTTGTTCTTGATTTGAACATCTTCCCTTCATACCCCAACCACCAGTTATGATAAAAATCCTCTTTAGTATTAAACGGAAGTCCAACCCCAGAATGGAATGTCATAAAATGTTTAATATAAAATTATTAATTCAAAAGTTATTCATGAAGCCTACACGGTATGGTGGAGCATGAATAGGGTGACCAACCTGTCCTGGTTTGCCCAGGACTTTCCCAGTTCTAAAGCTGGAAGTCCCATGCCCAAAGATCCCCCTCAGTCCCAGGCAACGGGGACAACTGGCCACCCTAACTGGACATCAGTTAACTATCCTGGCTTGGGTCTTGGATTTGCTCCTTATTGGCCACTTGGGGACGCGTGGGACCGCTTACCCTCTCTAGGCCTCACTTAGTTCAACTGCAAACACATACCCCTGTTCTGCAGATCTAGTTGTGAGGATGAGGTGAGGTTAGCATATGAACTCAGTAAACCGTGACAGTCGATGAAAGAGTTATTATCACTTTGTCCCCAAAATAACTTTACACATTGGCTAGGCTTTGCGTGGCATTACAACACAAATAAGATGCAAGAACAATTACCAAAAAGGTGGTCATTAATTACAAGGTGCCTGTATAATTTGTTGTCTAAACCAGTGTTGAGCATGAAAGGGGAAACCTTAATAAGTACACTGGGATAACAGGAGTGAACCAGGACTGTCCCGGGTAAACCGGGCAAGACAGTCACGTGGTCATGGACCACAAAATGACTTGGGAACAGGGCTGGCTTCATGGGCATGCAACCTGTGCAGTCACACAGGGGCCTCATGCTCAGAGGGGCATGCGTGTGGTTTAATGTTCTGCTGTCGCCATCTTGAAATTCCTAATAGCTTTTGAATAAGGGGCCCCACATTTCCATTTTTCACGGGACCCCTCAAACTACGAAACTGGTCTTGGGAGAATCCTATCATGTAGCGGGGAGAGATGTTGTGACCTCTGAAACCCCTTCCAGGTGAAGGCAGCTAAGCTTATGGGCCCCAGAGCAGAAAGTTCTGGTTTTAACCCCAGCTGGTTCAAATCCTCTGGACTTAAAAATAGTAGCACATAATGAGGAAAAGATGGAGCCTGGGGTCCCCGAGCTGCCGCCTTACCCCATTCCGCCCGGCTCAGAGCAGGTGCTGGCCTGCAGCGAGGAGCCAGCCAGCACACGCTCGGGGGCGTTCCCTAGGAAAGACCTCACGCCTGTGTGAACTCTGGTTTTGTCCTTGGCCAACAGTTCCACAGCCTGACCGAGTCTTGGGCAACTGAGCAGCTGATGAACCATAGACGGCATCTGAATGTCAGTCATCCTGTGAAGTTAAACCTACTGATCTGGCAACCTCCGGCCCGCTAACGGCTGCAAACGCCGTTGATGGGGCTTTCAAGGCCATGAACTGTAAAATCCAGTTCAGTGTCTTAACAAACCAGAACAAAGCCGGGTGGCGTGACCAGAAGAGTACAGCTAAGAAGTGGATCCGATACTCTGGGGTGAGCTCTAGAAAAGGCAGCAAGAAGCCAACCAAAGCAGAGTGCTCGAGCCTGATCTGGGAGGCGTGGAGGGGCAATGGAGCCATCCTTTTCAGGTTGTGCCTCCCAGGGCCCCACCGTCCCCATCAGTTATGGCCGTTTCTCAGCCCTGGCACTGCGGACATTTGGGGCCAGATCATTCTCTGTTGTGGGGGCTGTCCTGTGCATCACTGGGTGTTTAGCAGCATCCCTGGCCTCTACTACTAGACGCCACTAGCACCTCTCCCCCTACAGTTGTGACAACCCAAAAATGTCCAAAATTGCCTCTAATTGAGAATCTCTGGTTTATGGCATCAAAGAGTATCTACATTCAGGGTGACTGTGAGGATTAGAACTTGTAATTGTTAAGGAACTTAGAACAGTGCCTGATAGGGTAAGCACTCCGTAAGATGAGTATTTGTCAAATAAATAAAGTTGTTGTATCCATGCTCCCCTACCCCGCCCCGCATGGAGACTGTCATCACACACAGGCTCTCTGTGCCTGCACGGCCCCCGCCTTGGGGTCTTGTTCACACCTCTGTTTGTGGCTCTGCCACTTACTACCAGGACAAATGTCTAATCTCTCTGTGCTTCAGTGTCCTCAGCTGAAAAATGGGGATAGTCGCTGTATTCATCTCATGGGTTGTTTTGACAATTACACGTCATCATGTATGAAAGGCACCTGCAACAGCGGCTGGCCCACAGTGAGCGCTCCGGGACTAAGTAAGCGGAATTGTTATGACTGCCCAACAGTGCCTGGCCGGTGTTAAAAAAAACACACACACACACACACACACGCTGTGTGGGACTGGGTGTTGTGTGTGTGTTTAAGACTGGAAACTGTGCACTGGCCTCCGAAAACCAATCAGGGATTTTTCTTTTTTCTGTTTCTTTTCTCTTCTCTCCTTCCTCTTTTTTTCAATAGAGCATTGAAAGGATGGTAGAGCTGGGCCCTGCTATAAAATGCCCAACTCCACTTCCTCTTTATGTTGCAAAGCTAACCTTGGGTTTCTATAAGCTTCCTCTGTGGCAGCTCTGTCCCTCGAAGCTCCTTCACGGGAGCGAGGAGTGGGTGGGGGTGCCTGGTCGTAGGGTGAATGAGTGTCCAGGTTTGCCCAGGACTGACTGTGTTCCTAGGAGGTTAAACCCAGAAAGTCCTGGGCCAACTCGGATGAGTTAGTCACTCCAGCTGAGAGTTTGGGATTCTATTAAGACTCCTGTGTGGAGTACAGCCCCACTGGCTAAAATGATCCTTCATTGTCAGAAACCCTATTCCCAGTGGGAGACTCAGATACCCCTGCCCTGCCGCACCCCAACTCCACTCAAGGCAAGCTATGGCTCCCGGCTTCCACAGGGATGTGGGTACCTTGCCCGGCTCCTGCCCTGCTCCCCCTCTGCCCCTTCCTCATGCCTTGGGGTCTGGCAGTGGCGGGATCCCTTAGCTGGGCCCAGAGCCAGTCCCTGAGGGGCTGCTGCCCCAGGCCTGGCCCGGCTGCCAGCACAAGCCCTTCCAGCCCCCACGTATTTCAGGGCCCCCTGTGCTTGCTCACAGAGGGTCTGCCTCCGCCCAGGTGGCCCCTAACACCAGGTCTCCCTTCTTGAAAAGAATCGCTGGAACCAAACCTCAGTGACTTATCAGTGTTCTTTCGCCTACTTCCAAATCTTCCAGAAAGCACACCTGTGGACAAGGGCGGCAATTAACGTTATCATCCACAGAAGTTCAGAAGTAAAATCCAATGGCTGTTGTGAATCATTAGAACCATAACCACTTCAAAGGTTTGGGGGTTTGTTTTATTTTCTCCAGTCCAGAGTGGGTGCGGAGAGAGTGTGCCACTTTTCAAATCTACTGCTCCAGACCCTTCTTCCAGAGGCAGAGACCTTGGACCCACTGAAAATTGTAGAGCTCTAAAACTGGCTACTGGGGAACCAACGTGGGGCAAGGACCCCAGGTGGGGTAGACCCCAGGCAGCCCTCATGGAGGCAAGGAAGGTGACTGAGGGACCCCTCTGCAGAGGGCAGTCATGAGCCTAGAGTTTTAACTTACGCTATTGATACCATGCCAAGGCCCCAAGGAAAGGGAAAGAGAAGTCCCTCCACCCCCTCCTCCACCCCCACTCCTCGCCAGTCAGCATGGTAAAATGATCCGGGAAGAAAACTGAGGGGAAGAAAACCAGACAGAGGCGGAGAGGCTGCCCAGAAATGGCTGCTTTTGTCAACCTGGATTTGATGGAAAGGAAGTCTGTTTGTTCCAAAAGGGGATCCCCCATAGAGGAGGGTGCTAGTTCCCAAACGGAGATAGATCTACAGACAGAACTACCATCACCCGCAGGCCCAATCTCATAATGGTTCTAGGACACAATCATTCTAAAACCATCGCTGCACACACCCTTAACAATGACCTGGTGGTTAATAATGGCTCATTAGGCTCTTCCTGGAGGGAATTTACATCTCGTTTGAGCCTCTGCTTTTCAGGCATTTTTCTGCAACGGCTCTGGGCTTTTTTTTTTTTTTAACTAAATCCATTTAGTATTCGTGCTGATTCTCCAAAACGCCTTGGGTCAGTACCTACAACTTGAAACGAGTTTTTTCCCCCAATGAAGAAATTGCCTGGCCCTGATCCCTCCTGACCCTTCTTGATCTCCTGTAGTTGAACAGTGCCTTTTGCGGGGGAATTTTAAAAATAATTACCGCCAAATACTTCAAATGGAATTCAGATTGGAGCCCATTGCACATTTCACAGCTTCATGACATTCCTGTTCAGGAATGAATCTTTTATGAAAGGTCTATTTTAAGTTGCACCTTCCAGAACTTTATTTTTGTCTCAGAAAGGAAAAGGCAGAGGCAAGAGCTGGAGGCTTCCGATTCACCGTGAGCTAAACTTGGCTCTCGGCGAAGGTGGTGGGCTCCGAGCAGAGTGGGTGCTTGCTGGCTTTGCTCTCAGGCCCTGCTGGTTTTTCAATCAGCACATTTTATTCAACTAAAAACAACCCCCAAGGACTGAAGCACGCTTTCTCGGCTCTTCCCTGGAGGTGGAGAGTTTCATTTGATCTCATGCACCAACTGCTGACCAGTCAGATTTCTCACCTCTGCCAGGGAACAGCGCCTTTGAATTCCCCACACCTCTCAGGGCCTGGAGGCTGGTTCTGGCCCTCTGACAGCGGACCTGGAGTTGTTTTTCCAGGTGTGGGGGAGGTTTCCATTGAGCCCTGTCCACCCACTCTTGTCTGTTCATTCCACAGATTTTTACTAACTTCTGTTAAGAAGAAAATATCCAAAAGCTTGGAAATAAGGCAAAAAGATTACTTCATGCCCTTCCAAAGTTAAACTAGAGCATTGTTTCATGAGCCCTCCTGCCCTAGACTGGACATGGACATGGACTCAGAGACAGGGAGTTGCAGGGAAAGGTTTACTGCAGGGGCTGCTCTCAGGAGATGCACCTGTGAAGTAGTGGGGAAGGAATAATTAGGCAAGGAGGAAACCGAGCTGCAGTGTGATCACCACTGAGGCCTCAGCCCACCTCAATTTGTTGTCCCAAATTGAGGCAAGAGAACCAGGCTTTGTAACACCTGTTCAAGACCACCCAGGGGTGGGAGAGGGATGGGGTAACCTTGGGGGAGGTAGCTTCCTTCCATCTCAGGCAATGCCCAGTGGGGGGCAGAGCTGTCACCCATGAGCAGCTGAAATTTGCAGCAGCTGGGTGACAGTGCTGGGCCCTGAAGAAGGGATCTGGAAAATACCAGGGGGTCATTCGATATGAAGTCATTTTGACTTCTTATTTATTATGGATTAAGACCAAGAAGCTAGATGCTCACTTATAGGAAATTGATAAGTTATTGATGATGCTTGTCCAGTCGAGATATAAATAATTCCTGTCTGGTAGAGAAGACAGCCCCAAAGGTTACAGTTTTATTGCCCTGTAGGACATTAATCAGTTTTGAATTTAACTTAGCAAAGTCGCTTCTAGCAGTTTCTTTCAATGACGATATATACTTTAGTCTCTTGTACCCTCCTGTGAACCATCCTGCTGGTTCACTCGTTTATGAATTTAATACATCTTTGACCCACTCACGGCTGGACTGAGGGGAGGCAGGAGGGTCTCCTAGGTAGTTGTCTTTGCTTCATCCCAGTTCCAGCCCTGGACCCATACTCACTATATTGTTCTGTCACGCTTTTAATTTTTTTGAATGTTAAACTTTGACATCTCTGAGCGTTTCCTATACAGTGTTGAGTCAGCCACACTCTGGTGAGCTCTGGTTATTTGTGGGGGTTTATACCTCGCTCCAGAGTGGTTGGAGGCATACAAGTACCTGCCGTGTTCAAGGCAGTGTCTGAGACACAATGATGAAGGCAGGAGGCTGTATGGTCAGGCGGTGGAATCTAAGGCCCTGGGTCTCGAACCCACTACTTACTGTTAACTATGTGGTCCCAGGCCAACAACTGAACCTCTTGAAGCCTTGGCTTCCACATCCTTAAAATAAGGCCAGTAACGATAAGTACCTCTGAGAGCTAATGCATGTAAGATGCTTTGCCCAGGAACTGCCATAAAATAAGGATTCAATAAATGGCAGATATTATTACTAGCCATTCTTTTTTTATTGTGGTAAAATACATAACATAAAATTTACCATTTTAGCCACTTTTAAGTGTACAGTTCTGTGGAATTAAGTACCTTCACATTGTTGTACAAGCATCACCAATATCCATCTCCAGAATCTTTTCATCTTCCCACACTGAAACGCTGTCTCCATTAAACACTAACTCCCCATTCCCCTCTCCCTGTAGCCCTTGGCAACCACTGTTCTGCTTTCTGTCTCTATGTATTGACTACTCTAGGGAACTCATATAAGTGGAGTCATACAGTATTTGTCCTTTTGTATCTGAATTATGTCACTTAGCGTAATGTCTTCAAGGTTCATCCATGTTGTAGCATGTGTCAGAGTTTTATTCCTTTCAAGGCTGAATAATATTTCGTTGTATGTATACACCACATTTTGTTTATGCATTCATCGTCAATGGACATTTGGTTGTTTCCACCTTTTGGCTGTTGTGACTTACACTGATATAAACATGGGTATACAAATATGTTTAAGTCTCTGCTTTCAATTATTTTGGGTATACACCTGGAAGCGGAATTGCAAGATCATATGGTAATTCTATGTTTAATTTTTTGAGGAAGTGCTATACTGTTTTTCCACAGTGGCTGCATCATCTTACATTTCTACAAGCAATGCACAAGAGTTCCAATTTCTCCACATCCTCATCAACATTTGCTATTTTCAGTTTGTTTTTTTCCCTCTGTAATAGCCATCCTGATGAGTGTGAAGTAGTATCTCATTGTGGTTTTGATTTGCATTTCCCTAATAATTAGTGATGTTAAGCATCTTTTCATACCCCTACTGGCTATTTGTATATCTTCTTTGGAGAAATATCTATTCGATCCTTTGCCCATTTTTTAATTGGGTTGTTTGTTTTTTTTGCTGCTGACTTGTAGGGGTACTAACTATTCTGAAGAAGAGGAAAGCTAATCTCTGTCCTCCTGGCATACACACACACACACACACACACACACACACACACACACACAGACTCCAGGCCATGCAACAGAGCTGGGGAGATAGGACGGATCTCTGAAACACGAAGCAAGAGAGTGCCACAGCAGTGCACAGACTTGCCTGGAAATCAGCCACTTGGGTCAGGAGTGCAGGCTGCACTCAGAGGCAGGACACTCCAACCAGCCCCCGAGCACATCAGGACCTTGGCTGCATGAGAGCAGCATACTCTAACCCAGAGAGATAAATGGCCACAGATGAAGCAACTCAAATACCGAGACAGCTTGGCTCTCCACCCACCCGCCAGGAGAGGACTTGGTCTTTGCTCACCAGCCTCTGGACTGGGCTCATTGATCTCATCTGGCAGAGAAGCTGAACAAACTGGGGCCTGTCCTTCTCAGCCGACCCAAGCCCAGGGCAACGAGGGAGCCAGTGACCAGGAATGTCTGAGCTGAAAATAGAGAGGCCCAGTGCCAAGATCAAGGCTTTCCTCTGTGTTAAGTATAGCACCCTGATTTCTTCTTAGTCTGGTCGTGCATCTAGCTCAGTGCCCGGAACATTAGAAGGGATTCAATAAAAGTCATGTTAAACTTGATGGCCCTGGGTGAAGCCTGGGAGGAGCCCACAGGAAAGGGACCCTGTCTCCTTCTAAGGGAAATCAAGGCACCCCCTTGCTGAGAATCTGACACATCTTCACAGATAGCTGAAATAATTTCTGTGGTGAAGCAGTGGACAAAACGTTGCATCTGTATTAGTTTGCTAGGGCTGTGATAACAAATTACCACAGACTTGGTGGCTTAAACACCAGAAATTTATTATCTCACAGTTCTGGAGACTAGAAATCCAAGATCAAGATGTTGCCATGCTTGGTTCCTTCTGAGGGCTGTGAGGGAGAAATCTATTCTGTGTCTCTCTCCTTCCGGTGATTCATTCGCTAGCAAACTTTGGCATTCGTTGGCTTCTGCTATATTGCCCTGATCTCTGTCTTCATCCTTATGTGACATTCTCCCTGTATCCCTGTGTCTTCACATGGCCATCTTCCTATAAGGACACCAGCCATGTAGGACTAGGGGGCCTATCCTACTCCAGTGTGACCTCATCCCAACTTAACCAGTTACATCTGCAATGATCCTATTTCCAAATAAGGTCACATTCTGAAGTACTAGGGGTTAGGACTTCAACACATGAATTTGGGGGGTCATATCCAACCCATAACAGCATCCAAAATCTACGTCAGTCACTTCCTTTCATTCTGAAAAGCTACCAAATAGCAATGGCATTGTTTCTGAAATAATGTTGGGAAGAAGGTGTCTGTCATCTGGGGTATCCCCAACTCCTAGCACCAGAAAAGGGAGCAGCATAGGTTTGAGAGTCAGACAGGCCTTTCCCTGAAACCCAGCTTCACCATTTCCTTCCTTAAGAATTTGCTTAATCTCTCTGATGATCAGTTTTCTCATTTATATATAGGGGATGAAAAGAATCAAATGGCAGAGTTGTTGAGACAAAGAAGGTAAAACATAATGCCTAATCCATAATAAAAGCTTAAACACGTCAGTGAACTGCTAATGGCCACCTTTTTCCACAGTCATAGAGACCCCAAGTTTTAGCTGGGCATATGGCCACCCAACTTCCCCTTGCTGCTAAGTGTGGTCATGTGATGAGTTTGGCCCATGGCATCTAGGTATAAGTATCATGTGGTAGCTTCCAGGAATCATCTGTAAGAGAATGCTGGTGCACACTCTTTGCCTTTCTGATTCATCTTATTCATCTTCCTGCTGATGATGGACATGATGGCGGGAGCTGGCATCTTAGACCATGAGGTGACATTGGGAATGGAGAGCATCCATGGTGGATCAGCAAGATGGAAGGAGCCTAGGTCCATCAGGGCTTCCTAGAGCAGAGCCCCTATCCCACCTCTTTCATGGGAGAGAGGAAATAAACTGGCATCTTGTTTAAGCTGTTGTTACTGAAGGTCTCTACTCACAGCTGAACCTAATCCTAACTGATACAGTTGGGTCCCTTCCCCGGCTCAGAATAAGTGACCATTACCTGTTTGTTGGATTGAATTACATCTTTGGTGTCGCTGGGAGTCCTAAGGCATTCAAATCCACAAGCTTTCCTTGTTGGCCTCTTCGTAGCCTTCAGGGTTGCATGTTCTGCTAATGGACAGCAGAGGGACTGGCACCCCTCCCTTAGACCCCACGTCCCTGTGCAGGTAGTGGCAAGTCTGTGACTTAGAATAAAAATACTTGTTACCCTCTGAGCACAACAGAGCATGTTGCTGAAGGCCCATGGGATAGTCTGTTCTATCTGTAGCACATTGAGGGTGGGTGAGAAGTATGGAGGGAAGGGAGTAGAGAAAAAGCAAAGCAGTTCCCTGAGCCTTGCTCATTCTGCTTCCTCTCCCAATCTCTGAGGAATAACAGAGCTTCTATTCTTGAACAGTTTATGCACAGATTAGCGATCCTGCAAGCCAGTGAACACCTCTCTTTTGGCAGATGGTGTTCGGTGGTTTGCTTGAGGCTCACAGCTATGGAGTCGTAGAGCCGGGATTTGAGTCTGCTGGTTTCCAAAGCCTGAGCTCTCCCCAAACCCATATGTGACTCCCCAAAGCCCTGTGTCCACACTGCTATTGGAAAAACTGTGCAATCCCAGGCCTACACTCAAGTTGTTCTGGGTTGCTGTGCATGCAGGAGCCCACCACCATCCAGGGCACACAGGTGGCAGAAATAGGATGGGCTTCAGAATGTCGGAGGGATCGAGGTATGAATCCCTGCTCCCCATCTCAGCAGCTCTGTGACCTTGGGTACAATCCTTGGCCTCTCAATTCTCATTTCCTCCTCTATAAATAGTAAGAACACCCATCTCAAGGGTTTCCCAGGAGGACTAAATTGGAACCAATGTGACAACTTACGTAAAGTGTCTGGCAGAAGAAGGAGGTCAATAAATATAAATAGTAACTCTCTTCTCTTTAGTTTTATCCAGAAAGCCTGCCTAGTAAGGACTGTGGGGACAGGGATAGGGCAAATCTAAACTACTCCTCCAAATCATCCCAAGCTCTACCTGCCTGGCAGCCTGTAGAATCAAAGGAGATGAGTTAGAGAATCAGAAGACAAGCAGCCAGTCCTGTCTTGGCCACTTGCTCGCTGGGTGACCTTGGGCAAGAAACATAACCTCTCTGAAGACCTAATAAGATCGCACACATGAAAGAATTTTATAAATCATAAAGGGTTGGGCAAACAAAGATGGTGGCCCAGTGCTCAGATGCAGCCTGGGGAGAGAAGCCATCACTCCACATGTTTTCTTTTTAGAGGACAGCTGGACAAAGGACTCTCCTCCACAAAAGACTGGGGAAGGCAGTTTGGTTAATGGTCCTTCACCCAGAGGCCAAAAGGTGAAAGATCACAGCAAGGCCTTGTCTGCCAGGGGGATTCCTGCTGAGAGGCCTGGGGGCTGGTTGCCCTTGTGAGGCCCAGAGCAACTGGCTCTCTAACTGAAGAAAGGGGCACTTTGTTTTCGAGATTCCGGGGAAGCTGAAAGAGAAGGAGGAGGGTGGGTAAGACTGAGGCTTCCAGAGTTTCCCCCTTGCTTCCTGACCAACATGCTGAACGCTCAGCACAATCTAGTTGTACCTTCAATGACGTCTATCGTTACTATTATTAGTTAACATCTTGAACCTATCCAAGGCCCAGCACCCTGCTAAGGAAGCACTGTCTCAATGAACCCTCACAACAACCCGACGTAAGGCTGAACTACCTTCACATCTCCATTCAGCTGATATGGTGGCTGAGGTTCAAGACATTCCCCGTGTGACCCCAGAGTGCATGCCATCCTCTGTGAGTGTTTCCTATACATCAGACTGTGCTAGGGAAAGGCTGGAGAGACTGAAATGACCCCAACAAGGTCCCTGGATTGAAACAAAGACTTAAACAGGAAGAGGGATGTATATAGAGCTTGTAGGACCCCACCTCCAGCAATCCTCGCCTTGTCATCTAGCTCAGTGGGGGAACAACCATCCACCAACCACCCTGGGATTTTAGAAACTTAAGAGACAGGGTCTCCCTCACCACTCCTCCACACCCAGACACTGGTTCAAGCTGACCAGTTTGACCCGGGTCAAGTTGCTGGTCCTAGGCTAGGAGTGACTGGGAGTCTTCATCATCTGATCCCTATCACCGATGTCCTGAAGAAATCAATGCCAGTTTTGTTACAGGGAAAGGGGCAAGGTGGTGAAAAGGGCCGGTCATTTCAAACACACACAGATTGGGCTTCTTCACTCGACTGGTGGTTTCACAAGTTCTTGTTTCACACTCTCAACAGCTCTGGGATGTGGTTCGTGTTCCTACTTCATAGATGAGGAATCTGAGGACTAGAGAGGGGAGAAGCTTGCCTAGGGTCACACAGTGAGGGAGTGGGCAAGCCACGTGTTCCCAGTCCAGGTCATTACATCATCCAGATTTACAAAGCAGGGAGAAGGAAGTGACTAAAGATGCCTGGAAAAAAAGATGCTTCTAGAAAGTCTTCTCAAAGGAGGAGTCCCTTGACTTGGTCTAACTTAATATGGGCTTGGAAGCTAGGCTGCCGGGGTTCAAATCTCATCTCCATACTCACTAGCCTCATGACCTCAGTTTCCTCCTGTAAAATGGAGGTGATAATAGTTATTTATCTCCGGGGATTGTTGTGAAAATTAAATAAGCTAATGAAAGGAAAGCGCTTAGAATAATATTTTCAACAGAGCAACCCATGCGCTATTCTATCATGGAAGGATAATAATATCATTCCCACTAATATTCCTATTGAAGGATGATAATTTGCTGAGTATCTGTTCGGTGCCAGGCCCACACCTGATGGTTTTATTTATATCATCACTACAATACTGCAAAGTATTGGTTTTTATGCCCCACGTTGAGGAAATTGAAACCCAAAGAGGATGTGGGGGCCTCCAAGATGGCCCCCACCGTCCCTCATCTCCCAGTATTCATATCCTTGTGTTGCCTTCACCCATATGAAACAGGATTGACCTACGCGACCAACAGGATGATGTGGAAATGACAATGTGTGACGTCTGAGGCTAGGTCATAAAAAACCTGGCAGCTTCCACGTTGCTCTCTTAGATCACCAGTCTTGGGGAAAGCCATGGTCATGTCATGCAGACACTGCAGCAGCCCCATGGGTTGGTGGACGTAACAAGGAACTGAGGCCTCTTGCCAATGGCCAGCACTGATGCACCAACACGTGAGGGAGCCACTGAAGTAGCAGATCCCCCGACTCCAGCTGACATCTGGACCGCAACCTCATGAGAGACCTGCAGCCAGAGCCACCCGGGTGAGCCGCTCCTAAATTCCTGACCCACAGAAGCTGGGATATGATACATGTTTTTTTTAAGCCTCCAAGTTTTGGGGATAATGTATTACATAGCAAACAGTAATGAATACAGAGGATGAGCAGTTTGCCTGAGGATACCAAGATTGAAACCCAGGCTGCCTGGCTCCAGAGTCCATGCCCACACCCACCACATCACTGCTGAGGAGTGATTTCCACAGTGGACAAGAAAAGGAAGGATGCTCTGGGTAGAGGTGTATGGCCTCCTGTCACCTGCCACTCCAAGCAGACTTCAGCTGGTTGGGGAGGAAAGGTACATAAAGATACCGTGCTGGATGCTAAACCCAGACCAAGCTTGGCTCAGGAGAACTGAGGGCTGCCCATAGGCTGGCGGCAGCTGGTTGACCACCTTACTCCTTATTTGCTGAGGAGCTGTGGGGAGGAAGGGGGTATTCATCTTGTTTGAAAGCCCCTGACCCAGGCCAGTGCCCATGGCAATGCTCAACCCTCAGCGATTCCTCCAAGCCTGGGAACTGCCAGGGCGCCAGCTACTACCGTCCAGATATGTCCACCGGCATCCCAGGCTGCCACCTTCCTCCGGCAGAGCCACCCCCAGGCTGGGCACAGCCACCTCCTGTAGGATCTCCTCTGGGGGAAGGCAAAGGGCTTCTTCTTGCCCCTCAGCCCCGGGGGCCTGGAATTCCACTTCTTTCTACTCTCCAGCAAGTTGCCCTCTGCTCAGCAGGGCCCTTGATCCCTCCGGGAAGGGCCTAGGAACCACCCCGAGCCCAGTGCTCCCAGCTCCCTTTCTCCCGAGCCCTCAGCATTCCGGGCTATGCAGGACAGCCAAAGCGCCCTGGCTTGCTTTGAAAGTGCCTGGGGAGCTTTTGATCCCCCGCAAAAAAGGCATTTATTATCAGAGACTGTTTGTTCCAGGTTTTAGTGTCCTCAAGAGACAAAGTGAATTCTCTCTGCAGTTGAAGGAGTTTCAAAATAGAAAATTGGAGAGTGGGGGTAGGCGCCGGCCAGAAAGCAAAATCTATCACCCAGAAGGGAAGGGGGGACCATAAACCTCTCGGTGGCTGCAGGGGGCTGGAGGCTAGGCATAGATCTGTGGATCTGTCTGACTCCAACCAGGAGGCGAGGAGGGGAAGAGCAGAGCCCAGCGGGCACCTCAGCCCTCCCTCCCTCAGCTTTGGTGGCCACAGTCTGCCTGTCTGTGGTCTCTGTCCTCACCCCTCCACTCAGCACCCCATTCATAAACACCCTCTTTTAGCATTCATCAGGAGAGAGGACCACAAGGTTACGTTGCTGACACTCTGCACACCCCACAACCCCCCAAAGAAATCCCTGAGGCTGGTCAATAGAATGCAGCCACCTCCCCCTGGTAGACGGCATCTCTTGTGTTCCCCGGAGATTTTGAACCCATTTCTTCACGTGAGTCTCACATTATCAAATAGAGGGAAACTGAGGGGCCTTGGAACCAAACAGACTTGGGTTGAAATTCTGACTCCACTTTGTGGGCCCCTCTGGGTGACCTGGGATGAGTTCCCAGTGTCCTCAGCCTCAGAGTGCTGTTGGAGGATTAAATGCGGAAATGTGTGTAGAGTGACCAGTGTAAAGACCAGCATGGGGAAGAAGCTCAAAAGCAATGGCTATAATTATGCAGGGTGACGATGAAGAAACTGAAGCCCAGAGAGGGCGGGTGATAATCCCAAAGTCACAGAGCACATTGGATGCAGAGCCCAGACCAGGCCCCAGGCTCCCGATCCCCACTTACCTTGCTATTTATTTCCCTAAACCAGTTGGACATCTCCTGTCCCCATCTGTAAAATAGGGACAGAGATATTATCTATCTCTAGGGGATCTGTAGGGATATAGGACAGCAGCATGGGTAGTGGTTGAACCGGTGGACTCTAGAACCAAGTGCCTGGGATCAAATCCCGGTTCTCCATTTACGAACTCTGTGACCTTGGATGAGCAATGAACATCTGGGTGCCTCAGTTCTCCCATCTGTAAACTGGAGCTAATAAGGACCTACCTCATACGCTTGTTGGGAGGATTAAATGGGTTAATAGTCAAAACACCCTTCAAATGGAAAAACCAGTATTCTGATATCCCACTGCCTAGGGTACCCAGAGATCTAGGCTAACCAGGCACAGAGCAGGTTTCCAGGAGATGGAAGGAGCTGGCCGCAGAGTGCCCCTCCACCCGACCCCACACAGGGCTTGATGGGATGAAAGCAGGCATTGCTGGGTGATGACCAGACAGGGCTGGGACAGGGAGAGAGGGCCAAGGGAACTGGAGGCCAGCCCTCCACCGCCCACTGCCCTCAGCCAGGCATTACGCGAGCAGGGCCTCCTCTCAGCTCAGTGGAATGGCAGGCGCGCGTGCCAAGCTCTTGGGTAACCTGGTTTTGAGCAATTCTCTAAAGGAGAACAAAGTCTCTAAGGAGCACATGTCTGCTGTGTCCTTACATCCTCTGGGTTTGATCTCTGCTTTAAAGACCTTCATTAATCAGCCTCACTCTATTTTTGGACAACTCATGCCTAGCTATCAGCCAGACTCTGGCCCCACTCCGAGAGTGGACTTTGTTTTCTGATTTTTTTTAAACCAACTATTTTAAAAAATGAGAACTGAAGCAATTTCTTAGTGCTTCCTTCAGGAGGGGCAAATAGACAGAGGTCACTTCTCAGCATATCAGCAGCTTATAAGCTAGGGAAAATCAGGGTTTGCTTTTTTTGCTAAATTAAGACAAAATTCATTGTCCTGCTAACAACGTGTTCAACTATCTCTATTTTGGGACTTTTCACCCTGTTTCCTGATTGTATCTTCAGGAGTCAGCTTCGTCTGTCAGATTGGGAAGGAACAGGGTCTTTCTCCCTTGCTGTTGTCATGATTTCTGTATTAGTGTTCCCAGCAGCAAACACAGCACCTGAAACCGAGAGTCTCCGTGACTGCTTGTGGAGTATATGCTCATTCTTACCATCACCATCCCCTCTTCCCTTCAGCAAGGCACATGGCCCATTGAAGGTAGGCTGTGGGGGACAGAGCTTTTGCCAGCTCAAGTTGCTCTCCCTTCCCTCTTCTGATACAGAAATCTTCTTCCACTAGGGACCCATCTCATGTGGTTCAGATGAGGTGAACCTTGCCCAGTGAATCAGACATGTGACCCAGACCTGGGCAGAGTTCCCAATCTCCATGAAGATGGTTAGTGCAGGCATGGACCCACGAGCTAAGAAGAGTCAATCAGAGCAACCCTAAGAGAGTAAGATAGCTGTCCAATACAGTAGCCACTAGCCACATGTAGCAATTGAAATTTAAATTAATTAAAACTAAATAAAATTTAAAAATTCAGTTCCTCAATCACACTAGCCACATTCAGTAGCCACACATGGCTAGTGGCTACTATACTGTAAAGCACAGATATAGAGCTGTTATATTACCGTAGAAAGTTCTATTAGACACCACTGATCTAGATACCACCATACCTGAATCAGACCCAAACAGATTTCTTTCTTTCTTTCCTTTTTTTTTTGGCTTAAGTTTGAGTTTCTATCATATAGAACCTAAACAGTCTTGATCAATATAATACAGGACTAGCTATAATTCATCAAGCTCTCCTAGGTGCTGAAGTTCATCCCGATGAGATAATTTATACACCTACAGAATCATCTTGTTTCCAGACAAGCCTGCAACAGCAGATCACAGAACACCAGATCTAGCAGGATCAACTAGTTTAGCCTCCTGCCTTTAACCAGGCAAATAGCTCACCCTGTCTTCCAGATACTGATGACTCTCTCTCTCTCTCTCAGGATCACCTGGAACAGTAAACTTATACTTTCTCTCTCTTAATTGCCTTCATTTGCATCTGACAATCAAATTGTTCCCATTTGTTGGATAAATTCTTAGACTCGTACAACCTCCCAAAACTGAACCAAGAAGAAATAGAGAATCTGAATAGACCAATCACAAGTAAAGAGATTGAAACAGTAATCAAAAACCTCCCAAAAAATAAAAGTCCAGGACCAGATGGCTTCTCCAGTGAATTTTACCAAACACTCAAAGAAGATTTAATACCTATTCTTCTCAAACTATTCCAAAAAATAGAGGAAGATGGAACACTTCTATGAGTCACCCTGATACCAAAGCCAGACAAGGACAATACAAAGAAGGAAAACTACAGGCCAGTATCGCTGATGAACATAGATGCAAAAATCCTCAACAAAATATTGGCAAACTGAATACAGCAGTATGTTAAAAAGATCATACACCATGACCAAGTGCAATTTATACCAAGGACACAGGGATGGGTCACCATCCACAAATCAATAAACATGATACACCACATCAACAAAATGAGGAATAAAAACCACATGATCATCTCAATAGATGCAAAGAAGGTATCTGACAAGATCCAACATCCATTTATGAAAAAAATCTCTCAACAAAATGGGTATAGAAGGAAAGCACCTCAACCTAATAAAGGCCGTTTATGACAAACCCAGTCAACATCATACTCGATGGTGAAAAACTGAAAGCCATTCCTCTGAGAACAGGAACAAGACAAGGGTGCCCGCTGTCACCATTCTTATTCAACATGGTACTGGAAGTTTTGGCCAGAGCAATTAGGCAAGAAAAAGGAACAAAAGGAATCCAAATAGGCAATGAAGAAGTGAAACTCTCACTATTTGCCGATGACATGATTTTATATATAGAAAACCCTAAAGAATCCATTGAAAACTATTAGAAATAATCAACAACTACAGTAAAGTTGCAAGGTACTAAATAAACCTACAAAAATCAGTTGTATTTCTATATGCCAATAACGAACTAACAGAAAGAGAACTCAAAAAGATAATCCAATTTACAATCACCACAAAAAGAATAAAATATCTAAGAACAAATTTAACCAAGGAGGTGAAAGACCTGTACAATGAAAACTATAAGACATTATTGAAAGAAATCGATGATGATGACATCAAGAAATGGAAAAATATCCCATGCACATGGATTGGAAGAATAAAAATAGTTAAAATATCCATATTGCCTAAAGCAATCTACAGATTCAATGCAATCCCAATCAGAATCCCAATGACATTCTTCATGGAAATAGAACAAAGAATACTAAAATTCATATGGGGCAACAAAAGACCCTGAATAGCTAAAGCCATCCTGAGAAAAAAGTACAAAGCTGGAGGCATCACAATCCCTGACTTCAAAACATATTACAAAGCGATAGTAATCAAAACAGCATGGTTCTGGTACGAAACTAGACACACAGATGAATGCAACAGAATTGAAAGCCCAGAAATAAAACCACACATCTACGGACAGCTAATCTTCAACAAAGGAGCTAAGAACATACAATGGAGAAAGGAAAGTCTGTTCAATAAATGTTTCTGGGAAAACTGAACAGCCACATGCAAAAGAATGAAAGTAGACCATCTGCTTTCGCCATACACAAAAATTAACTCAAAATGGATCAAAGAGTTGAAGGTGAGACCTGAAACTATAAAACTCCTAGAAGAAAATATAGGCAGTACGCTATTTGACATCGGTCATAAAGGGATCTTTTCAGATTCCACGTCTACTAGGACAGGAGAAACAAAAGACAACACAAACAAGTGGGACTTCATCAGATTAAAGAGCTTCTACAAGGCAAATGAAACCAGGATCAAGATGAATAGACAACCCACCAGCTGGGAGAAAATCTTTGCAAATCATATATCCAAGGGGTTCATCTCCATAATATATAAAGAACTCACACAACTGAACAAGAAACAAACAACCTGATCAAAAAATGGGCAGAGGATATGAACAGATACTTTCCCAAGGAAGATATACAGATGGCCAATAGGCATATGAAAAGATGTTCAACATCACTAATCATCAGGGAAATGCAAATCAAAACCACACTAAGATATCACCTTACACCCATTAGAATGGCTATAATCACCAAGACAAAAAACAACAAATGTTGGAGAGATTGTGGAGAAACAGGAACCCTCGTTCACTGCTGGTGGGAATGCAAACTGGTGCAGCTTCTATGGAAAACTGTATGGAGATTCCTCAAAAAATTAAAAATAGAAATACCCTATGATCCGGCTATCCCACTACTGGGTATCTATCCAATGAACCTGAAATCCACAGTCCAAAGAGGCTTAGGCACCCCTATGTTCATTGCAGCATTATTCACTATAGCCAAGAAGTGGAAGCAACCCAAGTGTCCCTCAACTGATGACTGGATAAACAAGATGTGGTGTATATTTATAATGGAATACTACTCAGCCATAAAAAAAGACAAAATCATCCCATTCGCAACAACATGGATGGACCTGGAGGGTATTATGTTAAGCGAAATAAGCCAGAGAGAGAAATATAAACACCATATGATTTCAATTATATGTGGAATATAAACTAACACATGAACAGAGAGAACTGTTTGGTGGTTGCCAGGGGCAAGGGGGTTGGGGGGTGGGCACAAGGGGTGAAGGGAGGCATGTACATCATGACTGACAAACAATAACATACAACTAAAACTTCACAATGTTATAAACTATTAAGACATCAACAAAAAAATAAAAATAAATAAATTGTTCCCATTTGTACCACTAAAAGCTAACTGCCTTTGATATGCATTCTGGCAAGGATCTGAGGCTCACTTGGGCTGCCTCAAATAAGAGAGACTTACTCTAAGGAACTCGGGTCAGTGAGAAAGAGAATTCCCACAAGAACCCTAGAACAGCCCCAACCCCAAGCTTTCCAGAGACTGAATGTAATCAAAGTAAAAGGAGGATCAGGACCCAAGACAACTTACCCAGCCAAATCTCTCGTGCCTTCTGCAGCACTTGGTTATTAATGTTATTCTATCCACATGAGTCACTACTTGACTCTCAATTTCTATATCTTTAGTTCAAATTCTAATGAAAGAGAATCTGAGGGACCCAATTTAGTCACCACTACCCCTGCTGGGAAAGTTCCAGGCCCATCTCCCCATAGGCTACCTGTTAGCCAATGAATTGGCTGCTCTTGGGTCAGGTGTTTTCCTCTGGTCCAATCAGCTGAACCGCAAGGGGTCACATGATATCAGAAGAATGACGGGTCTGATCTCACAGCAGAGACTGTGGACAGGGTAGTCCCTTCTAAATGCCTCCTGTTGGGAAAGTATTAATGGATTCAAAGTTAAACGTACAGGCTGTGAGGCCAGACTGGGTTCAAATTTAGTTTTTCTCTTCATTAACTGTGACCTTGGACAAGTTATTTCAACTCTCATCTGTAAAATGGGGGTAATAATATTCCCTGTTTATCAGAGAGGCTGTTTGCGGTAAGCACACAGTCTCTGCTAGCTGTTATTATTTCTTGCATTATATTGTTAGCCTGTTCAAGATACCAAGCAGGTTTCCGTAGAGGGAAAAAATTATATCAAGAAGCAAGAGAGTTTGTTTTCTGTCCTCATTCTCAGTCACTAGACAATTATAGTTCTTCAGTCTTCACATCTGGGAATATAACTATTTTACCTGACTGAAGTTACAGGGGGTAGACCAGATGGTCTTCCTCAGATCCATCAAATTCTAGTCAAAGATTCTTCTATTTTAATTTCTTCTTGTTTGATCTCCCAAAGGCAGAGAACAACCACATAAGCTCTGCACATAAAACCCTCCAGGGCCTGCCCAGTGGCGCAAGCGGTTAAGTGCGTGCGTTCCGCTGCGGCGGCCCGGGGTTCGCCAGTTCGATCTTGGGCGTGCACCAATGTGCTGCTTGGCAAGCCATGCTGTAGCTGTGTCCCATATAAAGTGGAGGAAGATGGGCACGGATGTTAGCCCAGGGCCAGTCTTCCTCAGCAAAAAAAAAAAAAAAAAAAAGGAGGATTGGCAGATGTTAGTCCAGGGTTGATCTCCTCACAAAAATAAATAAATAAACAAAATAAATAAATAAAACCCTCCATTCCTGCTCTAATCACACCAAACCATTCCTTTACTGGTTATCCCAGGAGAGTCAAGAGCACTATCCAAAGAGCCTGCTGCCATGTCCTGCTCACAAGACATTGCTCAAGACCCTGTGATAGACATTCATTGAATGTCTGCCCATCTGCACAGAGATGCTCTTAATATGCCTTGTTTCTGCTTCATGACAATGGCCCTGGACACAGATGATTGATCCAGGAATAGACGCCTGACTCCCTCTGGGCCAATTAGGCTCCCTCTCTTGGGAATTGTAGATA
Organism: Diceros bicornis minor; assembly: GCF_020826845.1. Classification (NCBI taxonomy): domain Eukaryota; kingdom Metazoa; phylum Chordata; class Mammalia; order Perissodactyla; family Rhinocerotidae; genus Diceros; species Diceros bicornis. The sequence continues at coordinate 49,512,684 of NC_080757.1, read as the reverse complement.
AGAGAGAGTCTGTCTCAGCAGAAACTGGAACTGTAACACAACACTCATAAGCTAGGGGGCTATCAGGAGCTGCCATGGGGACTAAAGAGCTGAAAAGATTATTCGACAAAGAGAGGAGACAACACAATAAATATACAAGAAAAGTGGAGCAAGAGACCAGAGAATGAGCCTCCCCATTCACAATTCCAGGCCCTTTCTGAGGCATGACAAATGTGGTGGGTTGTATTTTCCAGAATAGTTTCAATATTTCCCATCCCACTGCTCTTCCAGAACCTTGCCACTCTATCAAGAGACAGAGTCTGTATCCTGCCCCATTCAAAACTGTGTGAGCATTTGTGACTCCTTCTACTACAAGAATGCAGCAGCAGTGACCTGTGTGATTTCTGAGGCTAGGTCATAAGGGGTGATGACCAGCTTTCACATGGCTGTCTCTTGGGACACTCATCCATGGAACCCAGCCACCATGCTGTGAAACACAAACCACATGGAGAGCTCCATGTAGACAGGAACCAGAGTCCCATTCCTCGGCTCTGGCTGAGCAACCAGCTGATAGTACCAACCTACCAACCATATGAGTGTGCCATCTTGAAAGCAGATCCTCCAGTCCCCAGTAAAACACCACAGGTGACAGCACATGGACCGGAGACCAGACTTCCTCACTGAGCCCCATCTAATTACAGATTCAGGAGCAATAAATGATTGTTGTTGTTTGAAGCCACTAAGTTTTGGGGTGCTTGTTATGCAGCAATGAATCCCTAGAACAATGATGTTCTGTCTTTGATTTACAAAAGATACCCCTATATCCTTAGAGCTAAGCCCCCATCCTGGCTTAAGCTAGTTCACATGATTTATTTGACTTGCAACTAAAGAATGAAAACCATTGAAGGCCTCTTTTCCCATTTTAGACAGGAGTGGGGTGAAGGAAAGTAAATTAAGTCTGTCTTTCTGAACTGCACCCCTCCACATGCATTCACATAAGAGTTTTGAGTCTTTTCCACATGTATGTGTGTATTTATGCAGCAGGAACCTCAAGTTTTTTCACCCCCTTAGGAACTAGTTACGGGACTTTGCACACAATGGACACTCAATCCCAGGCATGACAATTAGCCACACTGTATCACAAAATCAAAAGACTGCTTCTCACAAAACAGACACAGAGATCAATGGAACAGAATTGAGAGCCCAGAAATAAACCCACACCTCTACGGACAGCTAATTTTCGACAAGGGAGCCAAGAACATACAATGGAGAAAGGAAAGTCTCTTCAATAAATGGTGTGGGGAAAACTGGACAGCCACATGCAAAAGAATGAAAATAGACCATTATCTTACACCATACACAAAAATTAGGTCAAAATAGATTAAAAATTTGAATGTAAGACCTGAAACCATGAAACTTCTAGAAGAAATTGAAGTATGCTCTTTGATATCAGTCTTAGCAACATATTTTCAAGTACCATGTCTGACTGGGCAAGGGAAAAAGTAGAGAAAATAAACAAATGGGACGACATCAAACTAAAAAGCTTATTCACAGCAAAAGAAACCATCAACAAAATGAAAAGACAACCTAACAATTGGGAGAAGATATTTGCAAACCATATATCTAATGAGGGGTTAATATCCAAAATATATAAAGAACTCATACATCTCAACAACAAAAAAACTAACAACCCAATTAAAAAATGGGCAATGTGAAAAGATGTTCAACATCATTAACCATCAGGGAAATGCAAATCAAGACTACAATGAGATATCACCTCACTCCTGTCAGAATGTCAGAATTAACAAGACAGGAAACAACAAGGGTTGGAGAGGATGTGGAGAGAAGGGAACTCGCATACACTGCTGGTGGGAGTGCAAACTGGTGCAGCCACTATGGAAAACAGTATGGAGATTCCTCAAAAAATTAAGAATAGAACTACCATATGATCCAGCTATTCCACTGCTGGGTATTTATCCAAAGAACATGGAACACAAATGCGTAAAGATGCATGCACCCCTGTGTTCATTGCAGCATTATTCACAAAGCCAAGACTTGGAAGTAACCTAGGTGCCCATCAAGGGACAAATGGATAAAGAAGATACACAATGGAACACTACTCAGCCATAAGAAACGATGAAATCTGGCCATTTGTGACAACCTGGATGGACCTTGAGGGTATTATGCTAAGCAAAATAAGTCAGAGGGAGAAAGTCAAACACCCTATGATCTTACTCATAAGTAGAAGATAAAAACAACAACAAACAATCACATAGAGACAGAGATTGGATTGGTGGTTACCAGAGGGCAAGGGGAGAGGGAGAAGGGTGAAAGGGATGATTAGGCACATGTGTGTGGTGACGGAATGTAATTAGTCATTGGGTGGTGAACAGGATGTAGTCTATACAGAAATCAAAATATAATAGTGTACACCTGAAAAATAAAAGTACTTTACCAAAATAAATGAATAAATATTTAAAAAAAAAAAAGAAAAGACTACCTCGATTGACAACAATGATCCTTCCTGGCGTAGGCTGCTCTACCCAGCAATCATTACATAATACTGCAGATGCACACGCTCCAGCTACCCATCAACTGGTGCAGAAGAGAAAACAAAGACCTTAAGTCTGGGTGACTTGGCTGCTTGCACCCTCAGAGGTCAGATTCTGAACCACTACCAGGACACTCAAGACTCCTAGGTGCCCCAAGGTTGATCTGGACCTTCAGCCACAGGTACTAGGGATGCATCATCAGGACAGAGGTGAGAAGGGATTGAAAAAAGTTGCAGTCCAGTGAGAAGTTTCAGTTGAGCTAGATGTACCCATCACATACGGTCACCACAAACCCATCACAACAAAACCTCTATGTCATGTAAAGATTTCCAAGACCTATTGGCAAGAACCAACATACTGAATTCTAGCGCAATCAATGGATTTCAGCAGAGACTTGACATACGTGGCAATGAGACTTCACCTGGTATCATCTCCAGGGATAAGGAAGTGTTGGCAGCAAAGAAGGCAGAACATACAGGCCTTGCTATGCATCTCCCCTCACCTGGCTGTGGAGTAGAGACCAAAATTAAGGCCCAATATTATGTGCTGCCTTGACATCTGGGGAAACTGGTAGGGTGTTGAATGGCCTAACTGCAAATTCCCCTCCCTGTGCTGCTCCCATGGATAAGGTCCCCCAGCCAAACAACCCTCCTTATCGAGGGGACCAGGTGCAGTTCCTGCTCATCTCTGAGTAGTGGGTTTCAGTTCCCTGCCAACCCATGGAATTATTCAAACAAGCCAACCATATCCTCCCTTGGGAACCAGGGGGTACCCCTCCCTCTTGATACTGCAAAGCCTGCCTGCCTCTCACAGCCCCTGGTCATTCACTCTGTGCCCAAGCGCAACCCCCATGGGGCCCTGCATGGAGTGCAGTGTCCGCCTCCCCTGGGATGTGAGTATATGTGACTAATGAACTGCGGTTGATCTCATCGGTCAGGTGTGTATTCTGCCATTATCAAATGCTAGGGTGGGAATCCCTCCCTCACCAATGGGATGAAGAGGAGGCAATTAAGACACTAGCCTTTAAAAAGGTCCTGGGGTCTCCTCACCAGCAGCCTTAGTGGTGTTGGAAATATCAGAGCTCATCTGCTCTGAGGTCACCTTTGCCTCTTGGCCCTGGACTCCAAATGCCTTCTCCTTGGTACCGTCTTGGACAGTGCCACCTCCACTCTTCAAAGAGCTCTACTTCCATTCTCATCTCCTCTCCCAGCAGCCCAGGGAGTCAGGTAGGGACACGTAATCATCAGCCCTATTTGACAGGTGAGGGCCTTGGGCTTGAGGAAATTCATGGACTTGCTGGAGACCACACCCCTGACCTGGAAGCACAGGCCACATCTTCCAGTGTAGGCTTTGTGGAACCTTCAGTACCTCCTGAAGGGCATTTGGAGTCCAGGGTCAAGACAAGCAAAGACCACTCATTCACTAACTCTTTCACTGTGGCTTCTCTTGAGTAATATGGTCAGAGAAACTCACCCTCCTCTTCTTTTAAAAGTTCCCAGCCTTCCAGAAAGGAGGAAAGATCCATGACTAGAATATGTTGAAACTAAAATATGGATCCTAGAACCTTACTGTATTCAGTTTACATGGTGTATTAATTTCCTAGGGTCACTGTAATAATCACAAACCGGGTGGCTTAAACAATAAAAATTTATTTTTTCACAGTTCTGGAAGCTAGAAGTCTGCAATGAAGGTGTTGACAGAGCTGCCTCCCTCTGAAGGCTCTAGGGAAGAATCCTTGCCTCTTCTAGCTTCTGGTGGCCCCAGCAATCCTTGGCATCCCTTGGCTTTTAGCTGTATCACTCCAATCCCTGCCTCTGTCTTCACATGCCTTCTTCCCTCTGTGTGTCTCTTTCTGTCCTCTCCTCTTTTTAGAAGGACTTCAGTCACTGGATTTAGAGCCCACCCTAATCCAGTATGACTTCATCTTAATTTAACTAATTACATCTGCAAAGACCCTATTTCCAAATAAGGTCACATTCTGAGGTTCTGGGTGGACATGAACTTTGGGGGGATTCAACCCACTACACGCTGTATTCATTGGTGGTGTTAATCCACTACTCATTGGGTTATCCTGCACTGACTCCAGCTAAACACGTAAGCAGGGTCTGCTGCTTCTAGTTCCCCCAGAACATTCTCACCTCAATATGTCTTCTAAACCCACCATCTTTCTTCACAAACTGCCCCTTCTCCCACATTCCTACATTGGTGAATAGTGCAGCCATATATTCAGTAATCACTCATGCCACAAACTTGAGGGTCAGTCTCAATAGCTCATGCCCCCTCACTTCCTCCACCCTCAAACCTAAAAGTCACATAATCTTCTATGTGTTTATTCTCATACCTGTCACCTCCTCTCCACTCCCTCTCATTTCTGCCTTATGTCTCCATCATCTTTCACCTGGACCCTATGAAAACTTCCCATCCCCACCCACTCTGCACTGGAATGATCTAAAATGCAAAACTGGCCAGGGCGCTCCCAAAACCCCTTTGGGCATCAGTTGAAAGTAGTGGACCCTCAGCTTGAGAAAAACACACGTAGGCACATATCATACAATTTTACATGGACTTTCATGGGGTTCACAAGATCCCATCACCCATACGGCAAGGCTTCTCAAACTTTAAATCACCTGGGGATCTTGTTAAAATTCTTGTTCTGTCTCGAAGAGTCTATGGTGGGCCTGAGAGTCTGCATTTCTCCCAGCTCCCAGGTGAGGCAGATGCTGCTGGTCCTTGGACCACACTTGGAGTGGCAGGAAGTAAGTGCATAATGATGACTCCTTCCTTCATCATGACAGCTACCAGTTATTATATAATCTTATTTAATCCCTCCAGCAACCCTATGAGGCATTATCAGCCCCATTTTATAGGTAAAAAACTGAGGTTTAGCCAGCATAAGTAAACTGCCTGAGGTCGGACCACTAGTATGTAGCAGAGCCAGAATCTAAAACCAGATTTATTCGTCTCTAAATTCTTTACCTTAACACCACACTAAAATACCCCATAAGGCTTTCCCATCCCTCTTATCACCAACACAGACAGGATATCCACTCCTTTAATATTTTAAAGCACCTTTGACATTTTCCTCACAATTATTTGTTCACGTATCTGTCTTCCGTGTCTTGGAACCCCCAGCACTTAGGCAATGCCTGGCACATAGTAGGCGATCAACAAAGGTTTGAGTGACTGGGTTTCTCCCACACCCCTCCAGGCTGGGCACCCCTCTCTAAACTCGGCCTGAGACTCCTTTTACCTTCTTCAATCAATAGGCACCTCCTGGAGAGAAGCTGCAGGAGCCGGGAGAGGAGAGGCCAGGCACGCTGCCAGCCAGGGCGGGGCTCCCTAGCCCCGCAGATGGCCCCAGCCCGCCCCCCCGGGCCCCGCCCCCCCCCAGAGGTGGATGCGAGGCGGTCCGGCCGCGACGTGCGCCTGCGAGCTGAAGGTAATTGTGTCTCTTAGCCGAGAACCAGGCCCTTGCTCCCTGCCAACCATTCACGGGGCAGAAATGATTAAAAAGCTGGAAAGACTGACTCATGAGGAAATATGAAAAAAGCACAACAGTCCCCAAATATGTTTAGCTTGGCTCCCACACAAAGGGGGGATGTGATAAGGGCTCCGAGTTAGAGGGCGGCAACGTGGAGGCGGGAGAATTGCGAGAGCCCGGCTGGGAGGGGCCCCACCGACGGGAAGGTGAAGGGGGACCAAGGGGGACCCCGGAGGGGGACGAAGTGCGGCGTCGGGGCTGCAGAAAACGGCTCCTGGAGCTCAGGGCAGCTTTCCACGGGGAGAACGGGGTTGGGGACCACTGCCAGAGATTGTAAACACGCGCCCTCCAGCTGGCTCCTGTGGCTTTGGCACCTGGAGACTAGAGGTTTGTTCGTTCAGCAAATGCTCCAATCCCCACCCTGGGCCAGGCGTCAAAACCAGGCTCGAGGGTCGCTCAGCAAAGACAAAGTCCCTGCTTTCAGGCAGCTTATATTCTATCAGGAAGAACCAGGCCCTGCGGCCTTTGTCCTGGCTGTTCCCTCTTTCTAGAATGTTCTTCCACCAGATACCCATATGGTCAACTCCCTTGACGCCGTCAAGTTTTATTCAGATGATGCCTTCTCCATGAGGCCTGCCTTACTTATTGTGGTAACCTTCTTACCGACCACCTTATTTAACATGGTCACCCTCAGGAAGCCCCCTGCCACCACCACACTCCCACTCCTCCATTCTGGTCCGTTTGTTCTGTTTTCCAGAGCACTTTGTACTTTCTAACACCCTAGATAATTGCTTGTTTATTTTGTTTATTGTTTGTTGCCTGTCTTTTCCCCTCAGAAAGGCCCATTGCTCTCTCTCTGGTTCCTGCAGCCAGGCTGTCCGTGGAGCCGGCAAGGCCACAGGACCGACGTGGAGCAAACGCTGGGTCTGCCCTCTGGCTTCAGGGTTCCTGTGTGAGCGTAGAAACACCTCCCCACATCTCCTCCCTCCTGAGTCACCTCCTTTGGGCCTCTTTTCCTCTGGCCATGTGTGAGCCGGCTGGGTTCCCCACAATGGTAAAGAAATAATAAATAATCATCAGGCTAATGAGGATGGAGATGATTGTGTGGCGTCTCCCCGCCACATGACAAACAACTGACTGCCGATTTATTGTGGGAAAGACGTAAGTACTGGTCTCTCCTGAGCGGGAACACATGTTCTTAGTCGTGTAGTAGTTGCTGAAAGCGCCCCTTTGGGGGTGTTCACTCTCTTCTGAGGTGCAGAGGGGGCTGAGAGGCCCAAGTCACCAGGAATGAGTGGTGGTTAACAAAGGGGCCCTTTCCCTTAGCCCGTTAGCCTGGCCACCAATTAAACGAGCCCAAATAACCAGCAGGGGTAAGTGTGAGTTCTAGGGTCAAAAACTCAGGAGACTTAAATCCCAGCTGCCCCTCAGCACTGTGTGACCCTTGATTAAGTTGTTTAACAATGCCAGGCCTCAGTTTTCTCGTCTGAAAATGGGTTAATGATTCATCGGATTGTCATGAAGATCAAGAACGAGTGTCAACCACTTAGCACAGAGTAGGCACTTAAATGTTACCGTGGTTATTATGGCACACAATTTAATGTTAGCAGCTGTGAAGGAAAGGAAAAGGGAGAGCTAGAATCTCTACCATCGGGGGACTTAGAACACCGCTGGGAAGATGAAATAGGGCCCCATGGACTGAGGGGGATGCTCCACCAATGGATCATGGTATCCCCACGTCCTGATTCAGTCTTTGAGTCAGTCGGCTGCCTTCATCAGCCCACAGTGCACGCCTCCATGCTGCCTCACCCCTTGTCCATCTTTCTCTGCCCTCTGAGGCGACAACCACGTCTTACTCACCTCTTCCCACTCCAGATCCCCATCTAGCACAGAGCTTTGTACCTACCCAGCAGGCATCCAACACATGTTTGTTACTATGAAATGAGATCCATGGAGACAGTTTATAAATACCACTTGAGCGAAGCGCCTCATTATAGACGGAAGTAAACTGAGGTACCTGTAGGTTATAGGCCCGGCCCAGGGCCACACAACCATTTATCAGCAGAGCCCACCCTGGAATAAGAGCCCCCCGCCTCCCGGATGCCTGGCTCCAGCCTGACCGCTAGCTTTGGAGATCCCTAACTGTGAGTGATTTGCCGTTCATATTCCCTGGCACCCAGGACCCCAAGAACGTTGTGCCTGTTACCAGGAAGATGGAGGGATGGGGCTTACCGTGAAGGAGACAAAAGCTCAGTGGGAAAAGAACTACTGCTGTCTGAACGAGAGAGACAGAAGAGGGATCTAGAGAACCCAAGAAGTTCAGAGCAAGAACGAAATGCTGAGTTAAATGCTCAGTTTTGCCATCAGCTCCGGAGTTTTGAAGCCCCAGGGCTTTTCCAGGGGCAGGTGGGGGCAGGGAGGAGAGGCAGGAGTGTGTATGAGGGAGGAGGCCTGCTGGGGAGGGCTCCAGGCTCCCTCCACCAGCACGCTAACTTTAATCTGAGGGCTCTGCCTGTATCAGTTTTATTTGTGTATATTTCTGGGTACAGTTTCCTTTGAACAAAGGGATCTGTGAGTAAAAGAATGTTTGAAAGCCACTTACTATTTCCAGTACAAGATCAAGGCGAGGAGAAATCAGGAATGGCTGGGAAAGACGGAGCAGGCTTCCGGGAGGGATGGTTAGAATTTGGACAGGGCGAGGGAAGAGGAGAGGGGCTCTCGGTGAGGCTGATGATGGAAATGGAGCAAGCCCCACCCGGGTGGCCATGGACAGCAAGGGTCTTCTCAGACAAGAGCAAGAATCATGTTGATAAGTGGGGACATGGGGAGGAATAGGCTTGAGGGGGGCCGGAGTGAGGGGGAGGTTAGGGGATGGACTTCTTCCAGTCTCTTGAAGCTGCCCCCGATCTCTCATTTGTGAGGTCCCCTGTGTAGCAGGCCCAGGTTTTAAGGTCTACAACAGCAGTTCCTAAAACCTGATTCTAGAACATTCTAGGCATCTCCCACCATCTTCATGAAGTCTACAATACTTGGTGTAATCTGAGAAGTTTCAGCAGAATCAAGTGCTCAGAAATACCTTCCCTACCCTGCTGTGTCTGAGCTCCTTGCTTCAGGAATTCACTCCCTAAGGTTTCAAAGGCATTTATCGTTGTTAATGTACAAACATCCAACCCAGCAGTTGTACTCTTGGGCATTTATCTCAGAGAAATGAAACTTATGTTCACCCAAAACCTATGAACATATGTACACAAATGTTCAGGGCAGATTTACTTGTAACAGTGCAAAACTAGAAACAACCCAAATGTCCTTCAATGGGTGAATGGTTAAACAAACTGTGGTACAACCATGCCATGGAATACTACTCAGTGATAAAAAGGAATGAATTATTGACATGCACAACTACCTGGATGGATCTCAAGGGAATTATGCTGAGTGAAAACCCCAATCTCAAAAGGTTGCGTACTGTTTGATTCAATTTATACAACATTTTTGATATAACCAAGTTCTATAGATAGAGAACAGATTAGTAGTTGCCAGCAGGTAGGGATGGGGGAAAGATGAGCACGGCTATAAAGGGATAACCAGAAGCCTTGTGGTGATGGCACAGTGCTGTATCTTGATCATGGTGGTGGTTATGTCAGTCTTACACATGTGATAAAATTGCACAGAACTGCCCATACATACACATGAACGCATGTAAAACTGGTGAAATCTAAGGTTTATGGATTGTACCAATGTCATTTTCCTGATTTTGATATCATACTGTAGTTATGCAAGATGTTATCATTTGGGAAAACTGGGTAAGGGTACACAGGACCTCCTGTAGATTTTTTTTTTTTGCAATTTCCTCTGGATCTATAGTTATTTCAAAATAAAAAGTTAAAAAAAAAACAAATATCCCTGGGAGGGGTAACACTTGTGCTTCAATTCAGAGCTGGTAAATTGGTCAAATCTTTGGCAGATAGCAGAGGAGGTGGGAGGGAGGAGGGGCCCCAGAAACTCAGTCAGCATCTCAAGTGGGGTATTAGCCCTGGCACCAAAGCAAGTGAAATGTTACAAAATTAAAGCAAAACCAAACACCACCACCAGGATGTATTGTTAGGGTACTTTTGAAAAAGGATGGTCCAGTGGTGTGCTGGAACAGATTGGTGCATTTCTTCTACTTCGCATTCGGTGAGTTTTGTCGTAGCTTAAAATCAGCCACAGTGGGAGTATTTACACCATAGAAATTGGCAAATGCTACAAATCAGAGTATTTTTAATTCAGAAAGCCAGTTGTTAAATATTTACCAGCACACCATTGAGAATATCTGATCAGAATTGCTTGGATATTAAGAACATTCATTAGCATCTAAAGAGAGGTCTTAAGGCAGGGTGTCCCAGGACTGGTTAGTGTGGTAAGCTGAATAATGGCCCTCCAAATATATTCACATCCTAATCCCTAGAACCTGTGAATGTTACCCTATATGGCAAAATGGACTTTGCAGATGTGATTAAATTAAGGATCTTGAGATGGAGAGATTATCCTGGATTATCTGGGTGGGCCTGATATCATCACAAAGATCTTTATGAGGGACACAGAAGGAGTCCAAGTCAGAAGAGAAGTTGATGCGATGACAAAAGCAGATTGGAGTGAGGCACTTGGATGATGAAAGAAGGGCCCACAAGCCAAGGAATGCAGGAGGACCTAACGAACTGAAATAGGCAAGGAAATAGATTCTTCCCTCAGAGCCTCCAGAAGGAACCAGCCTGCTGATACCTTGACATTAAGCCCAGTCAACCAATTTCAGACTCTGACCTTTAAAACTATAAGAGAAGACATTTGTGTCATTTTATGCTCTGAATTTGTGGTAATTTGTTATAATAGCAATAAGAAACTAATACAGTTAGGAATGTAGTTTACCAATGCCAGCTCTTCTCAGTCACCATTTCTGTAATTCTCCTGGCTTTTCCCTCACAGTCAAAAAATAGTTGCTGTGGCTCCAAGTATCACACATCCTCATCTAACTACACCCAACGGTCCCTAACTTGTAACCTTTGTTAAGAGGAAAAAAAACCTTCCTAGAAGTCCCCAGCAAACTTTAGACATGTTCGTGTCTAAAGCCATCATTGGCAAGGAAAATAGCAATATTGGGCTTGGCTCAACATGATCAATATTCATTCTTGGTGCTGAGAAGGGGTTCATGAAACAAGCACATGCTCAATATTTGAACAGAATTGGGTCTCGAGGAGGAAGATCAGGGGACAACAACACAGCACAGTGATCCCTGGAGGTTGTGAGGTTCTCAGGCATATGGCCAGTCTTCCCGAAAAAACAGCTTCTATCCATCTAGTTAGTGCATCAAATGTGGGGTCACTTTGGGAGAAGGTGGAGGCAGAAGGAGTGAGTAACATTTACTGAGCGTGTACTGTGTGCCAGGTGCCTTCCATATCTTCTCACATTGTGTCTTCACCATATCCTAGAAGCTCAGAGACTCAGAAAGGTCTAGAAATTTGTGCAAGCATACACATCCAGTCAGAAACCAAGTTGGGATTGGAACTCAGACCTTTCCAACTACAAAGGCACAGGCTTTCCCCTAACCCCAGCTTCCCAGACAGGCATAAACCTTACTACATCTTTGTCCCCTGGTCCCACCCCCTCCCCACATCCACATCTCCCTCCCATTGCTTCTTATCTCTAAGACTTGACTTGAATCAAGCCTTGATCTTCACCAGACTTGACTGCTTAATCGAGAATTCCAGGACCGTGGATCTATAAGGAGCCAGCAGCTTCAAATGCCTTCCCTGGGCAATGGCTCCCAGTGGGCCTTGTAGACCCACCCAACGAACACCCACACCCTTCCCCATCACATACTCCTAGTCGCCACCTCCTAGCTGCCAATCAAAAATGGGAGGATGCTGGGGCCGGCCCGGTGGCGCAAGCGGTTAAGTGCGCGCGCTCCGCTGCGGCGGCCCGGGGTTCGCTGGTTCGGATCCCGGGCGCGCACCGACGCACTGCTTGGTAAGCCATGCTGTGGCGGCGTCCCATATAAAGTGGAGGAGGATGGGCACAGATGTTAGCCCAGGGCCGTCTTCCTCAGCAAAAAAAGAGGAGGATTGGCGGATGTTAGCTCAGGGCTGATCTCCTCACAAAAAAAAAAAAAAAAAAAAAAAAAAAAATGGGAGGATGCCTTTGTCCCTCCAGTCATGAAGTTGCCAGAGTGGCTCCTCCCCTAGCCTCATATTTATCACCTGTCAGCTGTGTAAACTTTGGTCAAGTGACTTAACCTCTCTGAGTCTCAGGTCCTCATGTGCAAAATGGGGTGATGGGGTGGTTGTGAGAATTATATGAGACTATTAGAATCACCCATACCAAGGTGCCCGGCCCTTAAGGAATTCTCAATAAATATTAGGCTTTTGCCGATAGAAGACTTTGGGACACCAACCTTGGCTTGTGGCAAATTATAGGTTACCATGGAAACCAGACCTAAAGGCCTGAGAAAGGGCAGGCCTAGTGTGCCCAGAGCATACTAGGACCTACTTCCTTTAGGTCCTTTAGGATCTACTTCCTTAGGTCCTTAACGTACCTTACAGTCACACAGGTACCAAGGAATGGCTCCATCTCTTGTCCTCAGGCCCTGAGGAAGGGACCAAGCACAGCTCCATGGAGGAGCAGGCCCTGAACACACACTCACTGAGTGAAGGAATTGTTGAGGTCCTAGCTCTGTCCCCCTTAGACAGGGGTGCTTAGTGAGCTTTACTTAACGCATCTGCATTGTCACCAAAAGGGATGTGACAAAACGTCAGGTGAATTTGCTGGTCTCACTCCATCCAAGATGGTGGCTCACAGGGCTTGCTTGCTTAGATTACTTGTGCCGGCATCTATGGAAGGCCTGTATCACCAACAGCTGCTTTTCATTGGATACTTTGATACGCATCAGCAGCCAGCAGTTTCCTCGTTTGAACCACTGTTGATGCATCTGTCTTCAACTTAAGGGTTTAACTGAAGGCTGCTGCCTCCTTTGTTTAAATGATGGCTGCTGTCTCCCTTGTGATAGGGTACCCGCCCCATCAGTAGTTATCATTTGGAGGCACTGGACTCAGGCCCCCATAACTACACTGATTAGCTATGTGAACTTGCACCAGACACTTAATCCTCTGAGCTTCAGTTTCCTTTTCTGAAAATAGGTATGGTGCTGCCGCTGGCTGCCCCGCCTGCCGCTGATTTACTGGAACGAGATAAGAGCTGTAGAAATGGAAGGGTTTTGTGAACAGTCAGGCTCTCCTCCAAACTAGACCATCATTACCAGATGGTCTGCTGATCCCACACAACTGGTGTGTTTATGAATGTGTTCCTGAGGATTAAAGGCAAGGGTAGAATACACCCTTCTGATATTTTAAAAGCCACCCTCCAGAGAGACTAGTTATAAGCTCGACAAATAGGCCTCAATACAAGCATAATCTATTTGATCTATGCATCACATGACGCCGGCAAATTGCTTAATGTCTCCAGACCTCAGTTTCTCCATGTGCAAAATAAAGGGATTGAATGGTTGATCCACTTCTTGGCTCTGACTTTCCATGGCTACTGACAGACATTAGATTTTGAGAGACACAAACCATAACATCTACAATCGCACCACAGTCTGTCCTAGCACGATGGAATTATCCCGGCAAGCACTGCGCTCCGCCCTTCACCTGTTCAGCTCATAGATCCCCACAACAACCTATTCTACAGGCGGGGAAAGAGAGGCTCAGAGAAGTGAACCTTCCCAAGGCCACGTTAATGAATGACTGGGCCAGGACTTGAACTTCAGCCTGCTTGCCCCAACACCTAGGTTACTTCCACTTGTGCCAGGTAACGCACAGACTTTCCAAATTTGCAATGAGATATTTTCATGTCGTTTTGTAGGGAAACCACATATATTTTTAAAACCGTTTGAAGGTCAAGACTATAGTCATTTTTCAGCACCCTATGTATGAGCTGCACCCAGAATTCAGACTTTTCAAGATGGAGGAGGAGGGGTCTCGGGGAGGATGGAATGCCCACTGGCACCTGCCAGGTCTGTGAAAGACGGAAGAGGTTGAAGAAGAAAGAGGAGGAAAAGCTTTCTTCCCTCCTCAAGTTAGAAAGCAGGCAGAGAGAGCACGAGAGATCAAAAACCACTAAAGGTCTCTCATGTCAACCTCTCCCTGTTTTAATTAAGCAGCAAGTCCACACACCCACCCCCTCTCCCTCCAAAATGCTTTGCACTCAGCAAGAGCTGCTGCACAGCAAGTTGCAGTTAAGCCTTCAAACAACCAGCAGCCTCAGGAAATGCCAGCAGCCCACAGGTGCCGGGGGTGGCAGAGCCCCTCCCGCTCTCCCGCATCCAGGCAGCGCAGTCACAAGATGGACCGAGAAGCTGCGGGAACATTCCCTGGACCCTCCTCCATGGGTCCATGACCCACGATAGCGTGCTTCCCTATCTGTGATGACCCTCATTAGGAAATGCATTTTCCCTGGAGACCCAGCCTACACCTGCATGCATCCATACATATAAAACTCAAAATCTCACAAACAACACTTACTGCTGTTATGTGCAGTGCATTTATATTTTCTACTCTATGTCTTTTAATGCTGGTTGCAGCCTTCTGCATTGATTTCCTCGCTCAATGATGGCTGCAATTTGAAAACCCAGCCTGCTGGGTGGATGCACCGAGTCCTCCAAATGAGGCCCTGGCCTGGTCCGCTGCCTCCTCTTATCTCCTCTACTCTGCCAAGGCCCCATGCTCCAGCAGACTCCTGGCGGTTCCTGAATGTCTCCAGTTCTTCCACACCGCCAGGGTTTGCCCGTACTCCTTGTTTAACCTGGATGCCCGTTCTTCTGTCTGCTGATTTTTCCTACAATTGTGACCACCTCTATGAAGTCTTTCTTGAATTCCTGATGTGCCATTTGCAAGTGCCTCTGTTCTCCACTGATCAAACTAGGTGTGGTCATCCTATGAGGACTGGGTGTGAGCCCTCCAGGACCTGTTCCCCCATTGGCATGGCCAATGTCCTACAAATCAGAATTTCTCCATCAACATTTCCACGTGGAAGAGAGCAGGTGGAGAAGGAGAGCAGGAGGAGGATTCGGACCTCCTCTAGGGGCAGGTCCAGGTCCTAAGGAAGGAAAGTAGCATTAATCGGGCATCATCTCTGTGTCAAGGCCCTTCCATGCTTAATAGAAAAAAGACAATGGTTTTCAAGCCCAACACTGACTACTGCTGCCTTTGTCTCCAAGTGGGGGCATGATTCATCCTGGAGGTGAGATGCTTAAGAAAGCTCTAGGAGATGACTTGATGGGCCTTCTTGGAAGAGAAAAGCAAGATCCCTTGGGCTTAATCCAGAAAGGCAGGAATGAAGTGGAAGCGTAGGAAATGGGGACATCTAAGGGGGAGCCAGGAGAGAGAAGAGAGGGAGGCCCTGTTTGTAGAGCAGTGATGTCTGACTTTGAATTTATAGAGTCCCCACCACAACCCCAACCTTTAGTAACTCGCACCAGTGGTCCTTCAGGGGACAGAAGGAAGAGCTTCCCCACTGTCACATGGGGATAATAACAGGACCTGTCTTGTAGGGTTTTGGGAGGACCTAATGGGTTAATATAAATAACCACTTAGAACGTGCCCTGGTACCGAAAAAGTGTTCCATTCGTTTCATTTAATCATCACATCAACTCTTCAAAGTGAATATTATTAGCCCATCTCACAGATAAGGAAACTGAGGCTTGGAGGGCTCCAGGAGAATCAACTCAAGGAGCATTAGCCTCACAGAACCAGATCCCTAAAGAATGTTTATTGAGCACCTGTCCTATGAAAGGCACTGGGGATGCAGAGACTAAAGGTCCGCCCTGCCCCAAAGAGGGTGATGTTTCTAGGAGGGCTGGTGAGTGGAAGCTCCAAAAAACGCTAAGTTCAAAGAGCAGAGGGATCCCCCAGGGGAAAGAAGATGGGGAAGAAAGGGATTTCGGCTGGTCAGGGAAAGCTGTGCTGGAGGAAGGTTCTAATCAGGGTTTGTGATTAGATGGAGAGAGAAAACCATCAACAGCTCAGGGCAGGGAGACGCTTTAGTTATGTTTGCATCTTCCACCCTCAGGCCCTGTACTAGCTGGTACTGGTTACAGAAAGAAATTGTTCTTAGCCAGAGCAGGTCAAGGGACCCATTTATCATGGGCCTCCGATGTAGACTTTTGATCTCCAAGTGAGGCTGCATACCCCAGTCACTCTGCCAGCTGGAGAGAGGTGTCCAGCCCTCCGTGATCATGATTAAAGGTAAACATGTAAAAGGACAGTTATAAGCCAGTGGCCCTCAACCTTGGTGGCACATTAGAATCCCCTGGTGAGTCCCACCCCACCCCAATTAAGTCAGAATCTCTGGGGGTGGTCCCCAGGCATCAGTAGGTTTTAAAGCTCCCCAGGGCTGCCGAGCTGGTGAGCACCAAAGGCAAGCTTGAAGTTCTGTTTCTTCCTTTAAAAAAAAAAAAAAGAAGTGGTCAGAGCCTCTCTCCAGGCGAGGAACAGAAAGCAAGCAAGAACTGCCTTCTCCTTGTGATCTTGGTCCAAATCCCTTTTTCTCTTGCTGAGGGATTCTCCCAGCAACCTCCAAGCAACCAGCCAAGAGACGCTGCCCCGAATTTTCAGTCCTCAGCTATACAACAAAGAACTCTTTGAGGTTTAATAAGAGGCTGCTCAGCTCTCTGGCCCCTGGGCTAAGATCTAGAGTGAGAGTCTGGGCTGCCCCCTCTAGAACAGAGTGAGCCTCGGAGCAGGACTGTGAGGCTGGAGGACTCCAAAGGCAGCATCTCTGCTACCTCCTGTCCACCCTGTTCCGACCCTTGACAGAGGGCTCAGCAAAGAGAGATGCTGCAGGAGATAAAAGCCAGCAGCTCACCCCACAGAGCCCTGCACTGTGTTAGGATCTCAGGCAATGAACCACAGCTGCTCACTCCTATCCCTCCCTCCACTAGAAGGAAATCGGCTTAAATTTGACTGGTTAGAGGGAATCCCTCTGTCAACGCCAAGATCCCCTAAGCCTCATGCTCCCAAACGCTGTTCCTTGGGGATGCTATCTCAAGCAGGCAGAAACTTAGCTGATCTGAAGTGGTCCTGAATCCCCTTGTGTTGCGGGGTTGGGAGGACAGGAAGTGAGTACTTGAAACGGATTTGGGTCATGGGAATGAGGTGGAGGGGGAGGGACCTTTTGCTTCACCTTTTTCACTCTCTCCAGCCTCAGTGGCAGGAGGTGTCGAGTGGCGGTCAAGAAGAAATTGACCCCTCTGAGCCTTAGTTTGGGACACTGCCAATCATCCCTTCTCACTCCTGCAGTTTTAATGGCTCACTCTTAACTGGGTCCTCTGCATTTGCCTTTATGCAGGTTCATTTCTCTTCAGGGTCAACCTGCCTGGATCCTACATCTTCTCCCATCTCACTTGCTCTTCGAGGATCTTCACCTTCTGCTCATGGCCCAGTTCTTCCACTGCAGTGATTCTGTCTGATGACTTCCCAGGCCCAAGTCACGTGGACATTTCCACTCCTCTTGCCCAACATCTCAGCAGCCTTGGATATCACTCCACACGGTGTAGTTGTGGTTGTAGGGTTAAAATGAAGTCCTTTATATATATATATATATATAAATGTAGGTCTGGCACATAGTGCTCAAAGCATGTTAGTTCTCTTTCTCCCACTCCTGCTCCCCCTCTCGTGAGTTTGCAGTGTAGGGTGTACCTGAGATCCTGGTGCTGTGTGTGGTCCAGCAGTGGCTGGAGAGCACTAGAGGGAGGGAGATGCTGGGGAGGTTCAATCAGCTTCTAGTCACTGGTTTGAGGCCTGATGGAAGTGGCCATGCCTGACCTCCTTGGGCTGCTTTCTTTGAAGACCACCATCCCTGTGGTGCAGAAAGAGGGAGTGAGATTGTCCCTTCTCCATTTTTCCATAGAAGCAGCACAACTGAAAGTCAGGACGGGTCAGTCTTGAGATAGACGTGACTTACAATACCCCAATTTTCCCAGTGGCTGCTTTAATAAGGATTATTAATCTTTCCTTTTCTCTGTCCTTTGGAGATTTTGGTTTAATTTACAAGGGAGCTGGTAGCCTGTGTTCAGTTTTAAGGACATATGGCCCCCGAGGAAAACATCAATTAAGAAAATGGAACAGCTAAAAAAGACAGACAAGGAAAGAGAAGAAATGGCTAAATTCATAATTTTTTAAAATTTGGTAAGAGAAAAGGAAAAACATTAGTGAATAGTTATGAGCTCAGGTAGGGAAACCTTTCTAAGCATACAAATATTAAGAACATATAATGGAAGGAGTGATAGATCTGAGTAAATTTTTTAACATAAAATTTCCCTATTTTAAAGAAAACAATTTCTATAGGTAAAAAGAAAAATGTATACAGTTATATAGGTTAAAAACAAAATATTTGAAACCAAAAAACAGTAGAAAGGATTAATGAAACAAAGAGTTGTTTCTTTGAGAAGATAAACAAAATTGACAAACCATTAGCCAGACTCACTAAGAAAAAAAGAGACAAGGCTCAAATAAATAAAATTAGAAATGAAAGAGGAGAAATTACAAGAGATACCAAGGAAGTACAAAGGATTATAAGAGAATACTATGAAAAACTATACGCCAACAAATTAGACAATCTAGAAGAAATGGATAAATTCTTAGACTCATACAACCTCCCAAAACTGAACCAAGAAGAAATAGAGAATCTGAGTAGATCAATCACAAGTAAAGAGATTGAAATCGTAATCAAAAATCTCCCAAAAAATAAAAGTCCAGGACCAGATGGCTTCTCCAGAGAATTTTACCAAACATTCAAAAGTTTAATACCTATCCTTCTCAAACTATTCAAAAAATAGAGGAAGATGGAACACTTCCTAACACATTCTACAAGGCCAACATCACCCTGATACCAAAGCCAGACAAGGACAATACAAAGAAGGAAAATTACAGGCCAGTATCGCTGATGAACATAGATGCAAAAATCCTCAACAAAATATTGGCAAACCGAATACAGCAGTATGTTAAAAAAAAATCATACACCATGACCAAGTGGGATTTATACCAGGGACACAGGGATGGTTCAACATCCACAAATCAATAAACATGATACACCACATTAATAAAATGAGGAATAAAAATCACACAGTCATCTCAATACATGCAGAGAAGGCATTTGACAAGATCCAACATCCATTTATGATAAAAACTCTTAACAAAATGGGTATAGAAGGAAAGTACCTCAACCTAATAAAGGCCGTTTATGACAAACCCACAGCCAACATCATACTCAATGGGAAAAAACTGAAAGCCATTCCTCTGAGAACAGGAACAAGACAAGGGTGCCCACTCTCGCCACTCCTATTCAACATGGTACTGGAGGTTTTGGCCAGAGCAATTAGGCTAGAGAAAGGAATAAAAGGAATCCAAATAGGCAACAAAGAAGTGAAACTCTCACTATTTGCCGATGACGTGATTTTATACATAGAGAACCCTAAAGAATCCATCAGAAAACTATTAGAAATAATCAACAACTACAGCAAAGTTGTAGCATACAAAATCAACCTACAAAAATCAGTTGTATATCTGTATGCTAATAACGAACTAACAGAAAGAGAACTCAAAAAGATAATCCCATTTACAATTGCCACAAAAAGAATAAAATATCTGGGAATAAATCTTACCAAGGAGGTGAGAGACCTATACAATGAAAACTATAAGACATTATTGAAAGAAATCAATGATGACATAAAGAAATGGAAAGATATCCCATGCACATCGATTGGAAGAATAAACACAGTTAAAATGTCTATATTACCTAAAGCAATCTACAGATTCAATGCAATCCCAATCAGAATCCCAATGACATTCTTCATGGAAATAGAACAAAGAATACTAAAATTCATATGGGGCAACAAAAGACCCCTAATAGCTAAAGCAATCCTGAGAAAAAAGTACAAAGCTGGAGGCATCACAATCCCTGACTTCAAAACATACTATAAAGCGATAGTAATCAAAACAGCATGGTTCTGGTACAAAACTAGACACACAGATCAATGCAACAGAATTGAAAGCCCAGAAATAAAACCACACACCTATGGACAGCTAATCTTCGACAGAGGAGCTAAGAACATACAATGGAGAAAGGAAAGTCTGTTGAATAAATGTTTCTGGGAAAACTGAACAGCCACATGCAAAAGAATGAAAGTAGACCATCTGCTTTCGCCATACACAAAAATTAACTCAAAATGGATCAAAGAGTTGAAGGTGAGACCTGAAACTATAAAACTCCTAGAAGAAAATATAGACAGTACGCTATTTGACGTCTGTCATAAAGGGATCTTTTCAGATTCCATGTCTACTCGGACAGGGGAAACAAAAGACAACATAAACAAGTGGGACTTCATCAGATTAAAGAGCTTCTACAAGGCAAATGAAACCAGGATCAAGAGAATAGACAACCCACCAGCTGGGAGAAAATCTTTGCAAATCATATATCCAAGGGGTTCATCTCCATAATATATAAAGAACTCACACAACTGAACAACAAAAAGACAAACAATCTGATCAAAAAATGGGCAGAGGAAATGAACACACACTTCTCCAAAGAAGATATACAGATGGCCAACAGGCACATGAAAAGATGTTCAACATCACTAATCATCAGGGAAATGCAAATCAAAACCACACTAAGATATCACCTTACACCTGTTAGAATGGCTATAATCACCAAGACAAAAAACAACAAACAATGTTGGAGAGATTGTGGAGAAACAGGAACCCTCGTTCACTGCTGGTGGGAATGCAAACTGGTGCAGCCTCTATGGAAAACTGTATGGAGATTCCTCAAAAAATTAAAAATAGAAATACCCTATGATCCGGCTATCCCACTACTAGGTGTCTATCCAATGAACCTGAAATCAACAATCCAAAGAGGCTTATGCACCCCTATGTTCATTGCAGCATTATTCACTATAGCTAAGAAGTGGAAGCAACCCAAGTGTCCCTCGACTGATGATTGGATAAACAAGATGTGGTATATATATACAATGGAATACTACTCAGCCATAAAAAAACACAAAATTGTCCCATTTGCAACAACATAGAAGGACCTGGAGGGTATTATGTTAAGTGAAATAAGCCAGAGAGAGAAATACAAACACTTCATGATTTCACTCATATGTGGAATATAAACCAACACACGACAGAGAGAACTGTATGGTGGTTACCAAGCGCAAGGGGGTTGGGGGGTGGGCACAAGGGGTGAAGAGAGGCATGTATATGGTTACTGACAAACAATAATGTATAACCAAAATTTCACAATGATATAAACTATTAAGACATCAATAAAAAAAACAAAATATTTGAACATATGATAAAGTTAATATCCTTTATATATAAAGAGCTCTTATAAATCAATAAGGAAAAAAATGGAAAATCCCAGTTTAAAAAAAAGTTCAACAAACATGAATATGTAATTTACCATGAAGACATACAAATGTAAAAAGTATATCCTATCAAGTAATAAATACAAACTAAAATAACAGTGAAATTCCAATTTTCATTTAGCTTACTGTCAATTATTAAAAATAAATACTCAATGTTGGTAAAAGTATGGGAAACAGGAACTCTGATTCAAAGCTAGTGAAAATATAAAGTGATACAACATTTCTGGGGACAGTTTGCTGAGGGGCATTGAGGGGGTGACATCTGCCATGTTGGGATTCCCAATGACAGTCTGAGCATGTGCTTAGCCACCTACAGAGTGGGGTACCAAAACTAATTTTTAAATGTTTCCCAAAAGCTTTGAATTAAGGAAAAATCGGAAATTATAGATTTCCTTGTATTCATTTAACAGTTTAGTATTGTTTTTCTTTTATTTATTCCTTACATTTAATTTGCATTGTAGTATTGTTTTCCTTGGAATTAAATATGGCAGGGCAAGGAGCAGGGCACAGTCTCAGTCTGGCCCTCATCATCACTCTGTGTCACCCCAGAAGTGCTGGGTGGGGTCTGATCTCCACCCCGCCTGGAGGAGAGAGGTGGCTGTAAAGTGTGGTCTCCTGCCTGGGGAACTGAAGGGTGGGACCAGAGACAATGTCTGGAGAGCCTGCAGGGCGAGGGCCCAGGCTCCCAGACCAGAGCTCAGTACAAACCCCCGAGGGCAAAGCAGGGGGAGGGAGCCGAGATGGGGAGCCTGGAGCCCAAGGTACCCGTGTCTGAGGAGGCTCCCAGGAAACCCAAGGGACTCCCTGAAGTGGTCCTCCATGTTTTCAGTGTCAATTTTTATGCCAAATGCCACCTGGGGCCCTGGTGTGCTGGAAGCATTTAAGTCAGCTAGCGCAGCAGAAAAGATATGAGGGAAAGCCCCCAAGGTGAGGGTCAGAGACCCCACTGTCTTCGAGTTTCACACCAACGACACATTTGCGTCCAGCCATGCTGGGTACTACGCTTTGTACCAGGAGTTACATTTAGGGCTTCCTTTAATCCCCAAAGCACTCCTCTGAGCTTGGAATTATTCTGTTTCACAGAGTAAGGAAATTGAGTCTCCAAAGTTAAGGGAAGGGAGGAAACAAGCATTTATTAAGCACCTCCTGTGTACCAGGCTTTACATTCTTCACATAGTTTTGACAGCAACCTGGTTTTTGTTTTGTTTTGTTTTTTAATTTTACAGATGAGGAAAGGAGGCACAGAGAAGATGGGTACCTTATACAAAATGAGTGGGGAAGCTGAGATTCAAGTTCAAGTCTATCGGGCCTCAAAACTCATTTTCTTCTGCCTCTCTACTTATTAAATAAGTTACTCAGGGTCACCCAGCTAGTAGAATAATAAAAATAACCATTAAAATAGATAACATTCACTGGACACTTCCTATATCCACATCTTGATGTGGTACCTGCTATAGATTGAATGTTTGTGTCCCCCCAAAATTCATGTGTTGAAACCTAACCCCTAAGATGATGGTATTAGGAGGTGGGGCCCTTGGGAGGTGATTAGGTCATGAGGGTGGAGCCTTCCTGAATGGGATTAGTGCCCTTAAAATAGTGGCTTGAGAAAGCTCCCTTGCCCCTTCCGTCATGTGAGGTGTAGCTGGAAAGCGTCATCTACGAACCAGAAAGAGGGCCCTCACCAGGCACTGACTCTGCTGGTGCCTTGATCTTGGACTTCCAGCCTCCAGAACTGCGAGAAATAAATGTTTGTTGTTCCTTAGCCACCCAGTCTGTGGTATTTTGTTATAGCTACCCGAATGGATTAAGACAGTACCATCTCATTTCATCCTCACGCTAACCCTATGACGAGGGTTCTGTTATATTCATTCCCATATCACAGATGAAGAAACTGAGGCTCACAGAGGTGAAGTGCCCCTGGCCACCTAGCTAGTAATGGCAGATCAGGTTTCTCGAACTGGAAGCTCACATCCTCTTCCCTCTGCCCCTCTGGCCATCTCCTCATGCCCAGCAGTGTGCTCTTCCTCCTCAGCGCTGCCCCAGTTCCTTCAGGGCTAAGAGACAATGGTGCTGGGAAGAAGTTGCCTGACAAAGTAAGAGACATGCTTGGTGTCTGGCATGTTGTCACTGTGACCTGGACAGACTGACATCCCTTCTCATATCTGTCAGTTCCCAAGGGCTGTTGTCATAAAGTACCATAAACTTGGTGGCTTAAAACAATGGAATTTTGTTTTCTCCCAGTTCTAGAGGCCAGAAGTCCAAAATCAAGGTGTCAGAGGATCATGATCCTCCCTCCAAAGGTTCTAGGGGAAGATGTGTCCTCACCTCTTCCAGCCTGTGGTGGCTCCTGGCATTCCCTGGCTCGTGGCAGCATCACTCCAGTCTCTGCCCCTGTCATCACATGGTGTTTTTCTGTGTATCTCAGTGTATCCAAATCTCTCTCCCTTTTCTCTTATGAAGGCACCAGTCATTGGCTTTAGGGCCCACCATAAATCCAGGATGATTTCGTCTTGAGATCCTTCACTGATTACACCTGTAAAGACCCTATTTCCAAATTAGAACACATACTGAGATTCTGGGTGGTTATAAATTTTGGGGGGACATGATGCAACCAACCATACCATGGTTGTTGATGTTGGCTTCAGTCCCTTTAAAAATGGTGATCAGGGGGCCGGCCCAGTGGTGCAAGCGGTTGGGCGCACGCGCTCCACTGTGGCGGCCCAGGGTTCGCCAGTTTGGATCCCAGGCGCACACCGACGCACCGCTTGTCAAGCCATGCTGTGGTGGCGTCCCATATAAAGTGGACGAAGACAGGCACGGATGTTAGCCCAGGGCCAGTCTTCCTCAAAAAAAATAGAGGAGGATTGGCAGATGTTAGCTCAGGGCTGATCTTCCTCACACACACAAAAAAAAATTGTGGTCAGAACGATGCACTTGATCAGCTGGGGATAAAAAACCCACTAGTCCATTTGGATAATCATTGTCCCTGCTCCCCGGGATGAAGGGTTTTCCGGGTTATCCCTATCTTCCTTAGAGCAATGCCTTCCTCTAGCAAGATTCTCTCTGCCCAGAATGAATCCTGTGGCCAAACATTTCAGCTCAAACCTCTCCAGCAAGAATCTCCATCACCTCAGACTTTCCAGCAGGTTCTCCCTGCAACCCCAGCTCTCATGTTGGCATTGCCCTCACTGCCATCTAGCCTTGCCCATTTCTGGAGAAAGGGGCACATCCAGGGTCTCTGTGGACCACTTTCCATGATGCTGAGCTGCACTGGGCCTCAGCAAAGCATTTTCCCCTCGCTGCTCTCTCATGGCATCCGCTAAGGCTCTCCAAGTCCTGTCGTTTCTTTTTCAATCCCCCTTCTCCTCTTCTTTCCAGCTTGGAGTGTCTGCACTAACAATTGCTAATGTCTATTGTGCCCTTTCGGAGTGTGGGGAACTTTATTATCTCATTTACTAGCCCCATAACCAGAGGAGGCAGGTTCTATTATGATCCTTTTTTTTGGCAGCTGAGCAAACTGAGACATAAAGGAGTTAATAGCTTGCTGGAGGTCACACAGTAAAGGGCGGAGATAGAGTTTGAATCCAGAGTTAGATGCCAGACTCTAAAAGCTTAAGCACTACCCTCTACAGTCTGGGCTTCTGCTACCCAAAGTGTGGCCCGAGGACCAGAAGCATCAGCATCACAAATTCCCACACATCACAGGTTCATATGTACATTCAAGAAGCACTGGGGATCTTGTTAAACTGCAGACCCTGATTTAGTAGGTCTGGGGCAGGGCCTGAGATTCTGCATTTCTAAGCAGATCCCAGATGATGCTGATGCTGCTGGTCCATGGAGCACAATTGCAGA
The DNA here is from genome assembly GCF_020826845.1 of Diceros bicornis minor. Taxonomy (NCBI): domain Eukaryota; kingdom Metazoa; phylum Chordata; class Mammalia; order Perissodactyla; family Rhinocerotidae; genus Diceros; species Diceros bicornis. Next base: position 49,487,369 of record NC_080757.1, on the reverse strand, counting down.
AAGAAGGGTCTACCACGTATGCTCTACCTCCCCTGACTCTGATGCAGGAGCGTGATGCAGTATGCCACCTTCCCTTTCACCTTGGGGAGCGGGGCTCAGTCTCTCTCTCCTGTGCTCCACAGCCTCCCACCTGCTCCACTAGCTGGTTCCATCAATGAGCCCCTTGCCTCTCTCCAAGCTTGGATCCTCTCCACTGGACCCCCACCATCCACCTTCCCTGACAGATTCTCATGACAGTTGCTGCTTCTTTTTCCTCGCCATTTCCCCCACAAACAAGCCTAGCAATTAGGCTTTGCCTCAGAGCTCTCTTTCTCTGCTGACCAGATTTTCAAAAGTTACCAATAACCTCCTAACAATTCTGTTTATTGATTTTTTCTTAGTCGTCTCTCTCCTTGACCTGCCCCATTAAATGCTGTTGACCAAACCCCACACGGCTTAGCGTGAAATTTTTTCTCTGGCTCATCCTGATTGCTTCCCACCTCTCAGGCCTATCTCCTTCACTCCCGTTCTTCATTCTGCTCCCCACATTGTATGTCTACTTCCAAGTTCAGATGACATGCAAAACTAAGTCTTCAGCCCTGACTTCTTTCTAAATTTTCAGCCATGCATTTCTGATTCTTGAAACCCAAAGTCTCAAAAGAAACTCATTATTTTTCCACTTAATTCAGTGAAACTCAACAAACAAGTGTTGCCAGGCATTGTGCTGTGAAAACAAAATGACAGAGCCCTATTCATGAGGAGTTCCCAAGAGCAAGCCCTCTTGATCCCACTGGTGTGCTGGTGAACCAGCTTTCTAAAAAGAAAGCCCTGATTTGTAGCATTTGCCCATCTCCATGGTGTGACTATTCTACCACGGCTGATTTCATGCTTCTCACATGACGTTACTGAAGACGGAGTTGGGAAGAGATGCATAGAATCAGCTCTCCTGAACCAATACAAGCCAGGTCCAACACACCACTGCATGACCTCCACATATCTGTCAGCTATTCTATCAGTCTGTCAGCATATCTATCAGTCACCTACTCTCAAATCTCAGAAGCATCCTTGACACTCTCCTCTCCCATTCACCCTCATATCTAGTAAATCAGCAAACGTGGTGATTTTAAAATAAGACCCTAAGATTCTTTGAAGGTAGATGTGATAAGTTAAAGAGGAAAAAGAATAAATAGCACAGAGAAAAAAATAGCAAGATGGTATAGACTTAAACCCAATTATGTTGATAATTATGTGAAACACAAATGATCTAAACACTCCAATTAAAAGGCAGAGATTATCATCAAAATGGATAAAAAAAAGAAAAACCCAACTATTTTTTGTTTATAAGAAACACACTTTAAATATAAAGACATAGGTAGATTAAAGGTAAAAGGGTGGAAAAAGATACACATGCATAAGAATGCTGGCTCTATTAGTATCAGACAAAATTAAGTTCAGGACAAGGGATATTATCAGGGATAAAGAGGGACATTTCTTAATGATTTATGGGTCAATTTATCCAAAAGATATATCAATAAAAATGTATATGTACCTAATAATAGAACTTCAAAATACATAAAGCATAAACTGACAGAATTAAAGGAGAAATAAAAGAAATCCACAATTATACTGAGATATTTTAAACCTCTTTTCTCAGAATTGATAGAGCAAATAGATTAAAATCAGTAAAGATATAGAAGGCTTGAATAATACTGTCAACCAAATTGACCTAATTGACACTAATAGAACACTCTATCCAGCATCAGTAAATACTTGTTTTCAAATACACATGGCGCATTCATCAAGACAGACCATTTGCTATACCATAAGACAACTTTCAATACATGTAAAAGAGTTGAAACCATAGATTCTATTTGCTGACAACAACAGAATTAAAAAAAAATAATAAGAAAATGTATCTGGAAAATCCTGAAATATTGGGAAACTAAACAACATACTTCTAAATAGCACATGAATCAAAAAAGAAGTCAAAAGATAAATTAGAAAATATTTTGAACTAAATGATAATGAAAACATGACATACCAAAATTTGGAAGATGCACCTAAAGCAGTGCTTAAATGCAAACTTATACAGCTTTAAATACTTATAACAAGAGAGAAGAAAGATCTAAAACAATTATTTAAGCTTTCAGCTTAAGAAACTAGTAAAAGAAGAGCAAATTAAGCCAAAGGAAGGAAATAGTGAAAATAAGAGCAGAAATCAAAGAAATAGAAAATAAAATTATAGTCGAAAAACTCAATGAAGCCAAAAGCTAATTCTCAGAAAATATCAATACAACTATAAACCTCCAGCTAGACGAATCAAGGGACAAAAAGAGAGAACACACAAATTATCATTGTCAGGAATGAAAGAGGGACATCATTACAAATCCTATAGATAATGAAAAGATAATAAGGAAATATCATGAACAACTTTTTGTTGACAAATTCAACAATTTAGATAAAATGAACAAATTACTTGAAGGACAAACATTACCAAAACTGACCCAAGAAGACATAGGAAATCAGAAACATCCCTAATCTATTAACAAAATTGAATTTATAATTAAAAATCTTCTCCAAAGGAAAACTCCAGGCCAAATGGCTGCACTGGTAAATTCAATCAAACACTGAAGGAAGATATATGCCAATCTTACGTGAATTCTTCCAGAAAACAGAGAAGGGACTACTCAACTTATTCTATGAGGCCAGCCATAACCTGATACCAAAACCAGGCGAAGAGATTACAAGAAAAGAAATCTATAGACCAATATTTCTCATGGATATGGATGTAAAATTCTTAACAAAATATTAGCAATTCAAGGTCAGTAATAATTAAAGTGGATAATACATCATGACTGAGTGGGGTTCATCCCAGGAATACTAGGATGGCTTAACATTTAAAAACCAACCAATGTAAATCATCATATTAACACAATAAAGGGGGAAAGTCATACGATAAATCTATGGATGTAGAAAAAGTATTTGACAAAGTAAAACTTGCATTCATGATAAAAACTCTAAGGAAATAGAAATAGAATGGAACATCTTCAACCTGATATAGAGTATTACAACAAACCTACCACTAGCATCAAACTTAATGATGAACAACTGAACTCTTTCCACTAGGACTGGAAATGAGCAAGGATATCCAAACTCATAACCTTTATATTTAACACTTTACAGCAGGTCCTAGTCAGTGCATAAAATGATTGTGTACATAGAAAATCTTTATGAAACTATTTTTAAAAAACTTATAGAAATAAATGAATTCAGCAAGGGCACATGATACAGGGTCAAAATTTAAAAATCAATTATATATCTATATACTACCAAAGAACAATTAGAAAATGACATTTAAAAATGCCATTTATAATAGCATAAAAAAAAACATGAAATATTTAAGAATAAATTTAACAAAATATATCCAAAATATGTACACTGAAAATGACAAAACATTACTGGGAGAAATTAAAGAAGACCCAAATAAATGGTAAGATATGCTGTGTTCATGGGCTGGAAGACTCAGTGTTGTTAAAATGTTAGTTTTACTCAAACTGATCTATGGATTCGACTGAGTCCCAATCAAAATCCCAGAGTTCTTTTGATAGAAATTGACAAGCTGATTATAAAATTTGTATAGAAATGCAAACAACCTAAACTAGCCAAAAACATTTTTTTAAATAATTGGGAAGACTTATACTATCTGATTCCAAACTTATTATAAATCTACAGTAATCAAGACAGTATGGTACTGGCATAAAGATAAGTTTATCAATGGAACAGACTAGCGAGTCCAGAAACAGACCCACACATACGTGGCTGATTGATTTTTAATGAGGGTGCTGAAATAATTCAGCAAGGAAAGGATAGCCCTCTCAAAAACGGGGCTGCAAAAACTGGATATCCATATGAGAAAAAGATGAACCTTAAATCTTACCTTACACCATAGACAAAATTTAACCCAACATCAATCATGGAACTAAACTTTACAGAACCTAAAACTATCAAAAATTTTGGAGGAAAAATAGAAAAAAAATCATTCTGACCTTGGCGTAGGCAATGATTTTTTTAGAAAAAACACACTCCCAAAAAAGACAAAATGGATAAATTGGATTTCATCAAAATTAAAAATATCTTCAAAGACACCATTAAAGAATTGAAAAAGAAAGCCACAGGCTGATAGAAAACATTTGAAATACAAACATCTGACAAAGAATTTGTATCCAGAATATATGAAGAACTCTTATAACTCAATAATAAGAAAACAAAAGACCTAATTTTAAAAATAGTAAAAGATGTGATCAGATGTTTCCCAAAAGAAGATAATAAAAAGACTTAATGATCAATAAGTACACAAAAAGACGATCAATGTCACTAGTCGTCAGAGAAATGCGATAAGCTATACTACACAGGCACTAGCAGGTTTAGAATTAAAAATACTAATCATTCCAAATGTTAGAGAGGATGTGGAGCAACTGGAACTCTCATACATTTTCATACATTGTTAGGGGAAATATAAAATGATAAAACCACTTTGATAGACAGTTTGGCAGTTTCTTATAAAATTAAAAATATACTTACATACAACCCAATGATTTCACTCCTTACTTAAGAAAAGTCAAAATATATGTTCACACAGACTTGTAAATGGATGTTCATAGTAGACTTATTTATAATGTCCCCCCGTTGAAAACAACCCAAATGTCCATCAACAGGCGAATGGATAAACAATTATGGTACGTCCATACAACGGACTTAATACTCAGCGATGAAAAGGAACACATTATTTAGACACACAACAACAGGGATGAATCCCCAAAGCTATACTGAGCAAAAGAAGCCAGACATGAAAGAGTATGTGCTGTATGATTCATTTATATAAAATTCTGGAATTCTCAACTGTGGATGATTTTGCCCTCCACAGGACATTTGGAAATATCTGGAAACATTTTTGGTTTGTCACAAGTCGGTGTATGCCACTGGCATCTAGTGAGCAGAGGCTGGGGATGCTGCTAAACATCCTACAATTCTCAGGTCATCCCCCACAGCAAAGAATTATCTGACCCAAAATGTCCATAGTGCCAAGGTTGAGAAGCCCGAGCTAAACTAATCTATAGTGACAGAAAGGGGATTGGTGATTGCTACTGGCTGGGAGAAGGAAAGTGAGGGTCGACTGCAAAGAAGCATAAGAGTGAAAAAAAATGTTTCGTACCTTGATTGTGGTAAAAGGAAGCATTTTATTTTATGCTTCAATCAATCAAATTAAATCAAATTGATTTTTTAAAAAAATGACTCTGAACACTACCTTGAAATACTTTTTTGCCGTTCCCATGCATCGGGTAACTAAAAGTGCACGGTTCTAACTGTGAATTACCCTGAGCAAATCTCTCAGGACTGAAGATATTTTTTTACTGTATGGGACCTGAGACACAGCAGTTGGGAAATCTCTCACATCCTACAAAATTGAATCCATGTTTACTGATTAGAATCTGTGGAGGGTAGAATCAGGAGGGGAGCAAGAACAAAGAAGTCTCCTGGTCAATCAATAGTATTATAATACTATGCAACTACATATGTACATATATGTGGACATGGACGCACACACACAGCCACGTGCACAGATGCCATTTGCATGGTGCCTGACCCAAAGGAAGTATTATAAGTCTGTTCATAGCCTTTGCCCTAACCCCGTGTTATTATGCTTTTATCTCTCCATCCATTGATGTTTATTTAATAAAGTCAGAAGACTCTAACCTTGTGGCTAGGGTGCAGTCTTCTGGAAGGAGGCATTGTGGAGAAGAAGGCAGCTCCTATGGGGATCATCTCAGAAACTCCACAATTTTGGAGCCCTTTTCAGTGGTGCCCTGGAGTTAGCTCACACCGGCTTATGAGAGCTGACCTCAGGTTTCAGTGAAATCGACCATGGTGGGAGCATTTACACCATGGAAATTGGCAAACACCACAAATCAGGGCTTGTTCCCTAGAGTGCTGGTTGTTAAACATTTGCCAGCACACCACTGCCTCTGACTCAGAAAGAAATGAAATTCATACCAAAAGAGAACGCAGATGGGTGTGAACGTGGACGTTGTGGTTTGGAATTTATGAATTTTCCTCTTATGTCATAAAGACAATTGCAACTGCCCTGAGGATCCGTCTTCTCATGAAACGAGTCGGGGAGGGCAGAACTTGGATACATTCCGTATAGTGATTTAAGAGAAAATCGTAACTGGTAGCATAGGGGGCTTCTGGTTAAGCAAAACAAAATGTTTATTTAAAAATCCGTCCTTTGTATTGGATTAAAACTGAATAGGGTTGCTTGAGATCTTAGCCGTGTCCTCAAAGGAAGGGCAGAGAAGCCCTAATTTAGGGAGGGTCCAGCCACAGCCACTGTTCGACATGCTTTCTGATGGTTCATGATCCTGCAATGAGCCTGAGCAGACAGAAACGGTCAAGGGCCCCAGAGTGAGCTCCAGGCAGAGCTGAAGCATCCTGCAGGGCTTCTGGCTCCTTACTGGCTGCTTTTCCAAGTGAGTACGGCCAGGGCAGAAGGAAGGAAAGAATCCCCAGACCAGAGACCAGAGTTCCTGGTGAGTTCTAGCTCTGCCCTGAGCTGTCTCTAGCTTTCTGGGTGCCAGCCTGGCCCAGGAGGTAAAGTTCATTTCCTCCTGGCGTGGGGAACAATGAGACCGACTAGGTCCCCCAAGTGCAGCTCAGTCAATATCAGCAAAACTGAGGCCCTGGAGGTGGGAGCCGTAGAGAGTCCTACGGCTTAAGGGATCTCCTAGAATTTATTTAAATCATCTTTAAAATGTGATATTTTTTTTCCTTATCAAGGAAGTGTGGGGTCACTAGTAGACACTGGCCCATGTCCCTGGGCTCGGAGATCAGACCCGGAAAACTGAAAGCCTTCTCTGAGCCCCTTCTGAGGGCAGCTGCTGGCAACAGTCCCCCTCCATTACCCTGGGAAACAAGACAGAGCAGAGAGAGATGGAGAACTCCACTTCCAGAGCCAGCCAGGGCCAGAGTTGGGCCCAGAATCTAGGCTGCCTCCCTCACCTCCGAAAGAGCCCTCAGCTCCTAGGGCTCCCATGGGAACCTTGAGGGTGTGGGGTCATCAGCTCAGGGGCCCCCCAGCCTCCCAGCAGAACAGGAGGCAGGGCAACCTGCTCTCCTGGGTGGAACGTGGGGAGGAGACCTCTCTCTCCCTCTGCTGCCATTTCCCTCTGATGGTGGGATTTTAAAAACTTGATCAAAAAAATAAAGGAAAAAAAGAGAGCCAGCACAAAAGAGCGGGACCCTAGGTAGAAATCAATGAAGCCTTTAAATCTTCCGCACTGAAAAAGTCTGCCTTTCTCTGTTGTCTTTGGGAACCCGCTGAATGGCTGGGAAACCGTTTTTAATAAACAAGAGTTCAAACGCTGAGGCTCCATAGCCAACAGTCACGCCTTAAACTCTCAACTTTACATGAAAACTCTCCCAGTCCCTTTGAACTTGCCTTCCCTCTCCGGCGGAGCATTCCAGTGTTTATGCATTTTTCGAGATTGCTGGCAGGACCGAGGCGCTTTGAATACTTTCCCTCTCTTTAGCAATCTCCTGCCTTCAGAACCCATTAATGCCCCACTCAGCAACATCAAGGTATTGCTTTGAAGTCCCTTCTGGCTACAGACCTCTCACACTCTTTGGTTACTGTGCAATCGAATAATTAAATGGATTCTCAGGGAAAAAAAAAATCATCCTTTTCCTTGGTAATTAAGCACTCCAGGTTGGACAGGAGGGCTGGGTTGCCAGGGGAGTGAGGATCTACAAAGACTCCAAGCCCAGAAGTCTTTGCACACGGCCCCCAGGGCAGAAAAATAATAACAAGAGTCAGCTTAGCCCCCATTTCCCTTATGTACCAGCAGCTGCCCTGGGCCCCGGGCTCTCCAGTCTCAGGACCTCCCTTCTGAAGGGTGGGGGCTAGGGCATCCCGCCATGAAGGCCCCTTTCTGGGGTGGGGGATGGCCGGAGTTGTGGGAGGGCCATATATTGGCCAAAATAAGCCTGTGAGAGATGGCTGCTGGAGGGCGGGGACCAGGGCTCCCCCCAGTCTCAGTGTGATTAAGACCATAATTCGGTTGGGAGGGGGAGACAGGAAGAGGAGGGCAAGCAGGTGTGGGGGGCCTGGAGAAAGGGGAGGGAGAGGAGCAGGAGGAAGGAGAAAGAAGGGGAAAAGAGGGGCAAGAAAGAGGAGGAAGAGATTGAAAGAGGCAAGGGGAGATGGACAAAGGGGGGAGGGGGGAGAGAAAGGGGGAGGAAATGGGGTAGGAGGGGCAGAGGATTGCTTAGGGTTCTGTCTTCCATGTGCATCTTCCTTCTTCCATGCCTGCACCAGGGTTAGCTTCTCCCAGGACAATTGACTCCCACCCACAGTTGGGGCACAGCCCCAATCTGGAAGAGGCCAAGGCACCCTTCACCACGTGCCCCATCATTACAGCCTCCACTCTCCCCTCTTTCCTATCTTCTTGCCTTGGCTAAAGCAGTTCCCTTTCCCAGGATTGCCGTTCCTCTATTCTCCTGGTCAATTCCTGGGACCCCTTACGTCTCAGCCCAGAAGTGACGTTCCTCTGGGGAGCCCAAGCAGAGGGGTCCCTCCTCTGGGTCTCCGAACAAGCTTTATTCGGGCAACTTCTGACACTGAATTATTATCTCTCAACTGGTGCACTTCTAGGGTGGGGACCACGTCTCCATGGTCTGTGTCTCCCACCCCCACCCCCCAGTACATAGTAGCACACTAGTAGCTCTTAGTAGGTGTTGCTGATGCTGGTGATGAGGATGTTCAGCAGAGAAGAACGAAGGTGAGTTTAGGTCCCAAGAGTCACTTTAAATAAAGGCTATTATATACCCTAGGCCTTTGGTTTCAAGCATCTAAACGTGGCATCCTCTATAACTTGAACTTGCAGTATCCCTTCATCACTCCATCCTGTTTTTCAAGCAGCCAGTTCCCCTTCTTGAACCTCCCTCTCCCCACTTTGGACCATGTGATGTGTGTACCTGAACCTCCTGGAACTTAGGCTTTCTGACGTCCAAACTGGTCTTGAGAACAGATCCCCTCACCCCCAGGACAGGAGCTGTATTTTCAGTCAGAATTCTCTTGGTCGAGTATGAAAAAACCCAAGTCAAATTGGCTGAAGGAAAAAAGAGAGGATTTATTGACTCACAAGGCTGGACTTTGGGGCAGTTGAATCTAAGGATCCAAGTGATGGCATCAGAATTTGGTCGATCTTTCTCTCTGCCCCCACCCCTCCATCTTGTGGCTCTGAATCCCTCCTTGTTGGCTTAAACCCCAGGTGGGCACGCTCCACACCATGGCCCCCAAAAGCTCCAGGATTTTGTCCTATTATTTTAGAAGCTCCAATAGAAAGAGAGCACCTCATTCTCTAAATTCCTGGCACAAGTCCCACGCCTGACTCTCATTGGACCAGCTTAAGTCACATGTCCATCCCTGAACCAATCATCGTAGCCAAAGTGATAGAGTACATTAGTTGGCCAGAGCATGTGCAATTTTTGTAGCTGAGAGGTGTTCCCCAAAGGAAAACCAAACTCCTGTTATCAGGAGATGAAGACACGGATGGGATGGTGGGCCAGCTAAAATTACAGATGCCTACTGTAAGAACAAACCTCGCTAGTGTCATTTATGGAGATTCTTAGAGGGATGTGGCTGGGAAGACACTGTGTGTTGGGGACGAAAGAGTGGAGAGAAACCAAGACAAGAAACAAGACCTCATCAGATGTTGTTGAGACCTCCACCCTCATCAGGGTGGGAGGCGGGGAGCAAAGGAACTAGGCAAGCAGCAGACAAATCAAGCAGATGTGATTAAGGAGTAGGACCTCCCAATGGGTAGGGGGCGGGGGGGGGGTGGGGGGGAAGGAACTCCAAACTATTCCTTCGTAGTCCAGAAGTACATTCCTAGGGAGTCAGGAGCCTACCCTGGGCCTAGCCTGCCTCCTGACTCCAAGTAGGAGAGGCTGTGCTATGCTGCCTGTTGGAAAAGGAGGTACAGGTTGGGGAATCAAGGCAGTTCTGCACAGTGACCAGGGTAGTTTGCAGAAACGGCCACAAAGTCTGCTTGAAACAATGGAAGTCTTCACACACGTAGGGATTTATCCTAAAAAATCATGAGATGCTCAGGACACTTCACTGATCAAAAGAGAATGCCGTATATTAGAAGAAAATACGCCAAAATACTACCCATTGGTATCTCTGGGTAGTGGGATTATAGGTGGGTTTCTTTGTCTTTTGCATAATTCTGTGTATTTTTCAATTTTTTTTACTGTGGTTATTTATTTGCGTGGTCAGGGAAAAAATCCAAATTAAAGAGAAAAGTCTCTAAGCTGCTCATGTCAAACACTCTACAAGCCAACCTTTTACTATCATAATCCACTCTTCTATTTAATTCATTTTCTCACCACTGCTCTGTCCCTCACTCTGGGGACCTGGCTATCCCTCAGTCTGGATAATTGGCCTCTGGCCGACTGCGGAGCAGGTGGCCCAAGCAGCCCTGCCCCCTAAAGCGAGGTTGGGAGGGGTCTCTGCTTTTTCAGGCGGGGGCTGGGTCTGGAGCCCCACGGAGCCTGGCGCTGCTGAGGGAAGAGGGCTCAGATGGACAGCAGCTGTGACCCTCCTCCAGCCCCCACCCCCACCCCCCTCCCCACCCTCGGGCTTTTTCGGGCACGATGAATGAACAACAAAGGCCTGTGGCCATCCCAGGCATGCCAAGAAGTGGGTGTCATCTGGAGGACGCTTCAGCCCAAACCTTTTATGTTGACAAACCATGCTGATCAGAAGACTAATTGCTTCTCGCTGTCTTCAGCCCGCCAAGTGCTCGACAAGGATTCACAAATCATTTATACAATTGATGATCACAAAAGGCTTTACCCTCGTGGAAATAGACACCCAGGCACCCACTGCCTGGTTGGGGATGAGAGCCGAGGCTCAGTTTACCAATGAAGGTCCCTGCCAAGACAGAAATCCTCCCCTAAAAGTCAGTAAGACCCCCCAGCGACCAGGTAGCTGACCTCTTCCCTTGGAAAAATATGGCAGAATTACCCTCCCAGGCCCATGCGAAACTCAGAATCGCAGAGAGGAAGAGCTTTGGACAGCTCATCTAGCCTAGGTTGCAGCCTCCAGGCCAGAGGAGGTCTAAAAGCTACAGGAGGTAATGTTGCCTTTATATTCTCGACCTGGAGATCTTTGGAGACAGAAATCCCACATTTCTCCCAGTGACCTGTTTCAGGGTTTTATATCCTGGGAGCCAAGATAGTTTTGGGAGAGACAATTGCATCTCCAGCTTTTCATCCTGTTTTTCCGTGACCGTAGAGGGAAAAGTCTCCGATCTTGCCTTCAGCTTCAGCTGGGCAAAGACTTGGGCAACCTGGATTTTCAGTTTGACCCAGGCTGGGTAGAAATGAAAACCAGAGGTGCGTGTAATAGTCAGTATAGAGTGTGCCCAAGAAAAGCTGGCTTAGTTCGCTCGGGTCTATGTAGGGAGGCCAGCAGGGAGGATGTAGTTACTGAAGTGATTGGCGGGCTGGGGGAGTATGGAGGTTTTGCACGTGGTCATAGTAAGTTTCTCCTTGAGATGATGCTCAAAGTTTTTCTGTTTGAAAGATTTGTGCTTTTTGTTTTTTGTTAGGACGACAAAATGATAGGTGTCCCAATTTTTTCAGTCAGGAGACAGACAACACTTTAAGTATTTGTCATGGGTTGAATTGTGTGCCCCTCAAAAGTTATGGTAAAGTCCTAACACCCAGTACCTCAGAATGTGACCTTATTTGGAAACAGAGTCTTTGCAGCTGTAATCAAGTTAAGACAAGGTCATTAGGGTGGGCCCTAATCCAGTATGACTGGTGTCCTTATAAAAAGGGGAAATTTGGGCAGTCACAGACATGAACAGAGGAAGGACTGTGTGAAAAGACACAGTGAAAAGAACATCCTGTGAAGATTAGAGCGATGCAGCCACAAGCCAAGGAACCCCTGGGACTACCAGAAGCCAGAAGAGGCAAGGAAGTCTTCTACCCCTACAGGTTTCAGAGGGAGCACCGCCCTGCTGACATCTTGATTTCGGACTTCCAGCCTCCAGAACTGTAAGACAATAAATTTCTGTTGTTCTAAGCTACCCAGTTTGTGGTGCTTAGTTACAATAGCCCCAAACCAATACACCATTGTAACAGAAAGTAAATTAATATGGGATATGAGGTGCTTAGCAATTTGTTTAAGGATTTAACAAACAGACTAGATTGAGCCTCTGGTCATGACTTTCAAAACCCTATAGAGCTCACCTGCCCAGGGAGTGTTGATGGATCTGCTGCCATAGGCACAACCCTGTTGTCAGAAAGCAGCCCCAGCCACTGCATCTCCAGGAGCTAGTGGCTGGACATCGAAGTGGGGAGTCTGGCCATCTCTCCTAGCTCCACACCCCTCGGCACTCAGGGACCTGGGAGCAGATGCCCATATGGCTGCAATAAAGCCCTAGGTCTCCATGACTTTGCTTGTCCGTAGACGAGGACCAAAGGAAGACACCTTTGCCTCCCAATGAGCAAACCTAAATGGTGGAACCCACTTTGTATCTAGACACAAAGCAGTCTGGAAAATGTAGTGTTTGGCTTTCCAATCTCTGCAGAATAAGAAAGCACTTTAGATGGTAAAGAGGAAGGAAGGTTGAGCAGGCGATTCACAGCATCCACTAGAACTAGAGTTGCCAGATTAAATGCCAGATGCCCAGGTAAGTTTGAATTCCAGATAAACAACAGATATGTTTCTAGTTTAAGTATGCCACTACTATTGCATGGGACATACTTATACTAAAAAATTATTCATTGTTTATATGAAATACAAATTTCACTTGGGCATCCTGTATTTTAATTTGCTAAATCTGGCAACCCTAACCACAACACTGTACATTGCTTATTTCCAGTTTTTTCTTGTTGAGATCACTGGGAGAGGGAAGGAGAGGAGCCAATCCCCAACCCTCGTGACCATTGGATCATCCCCCGATCCTCTCCATGTACCATGTCTGATACAAATGGCATGAAAGGCTCAGTAGCAGGGACTCCCAACAACATTTGGGAAAATGGAGCGAAGCCAGATGTTGGGTTAAGGAGGATAGTGTGGTCACAGGATGTCTGGATGGATTTTACCTGGCAGTCTCTTTATCACTCAGGGTGACGTTCTACCTGTAAAGCTCTTGTACATCAAGGTCTGAGCCACAGGCCTTGCTCTCAAAGTGGCTCACAATGCAGGGGAGGAAAAAAAATAGCAGAAATGAGCAAAGGCTGAGCACCTGAGAAATGCCAGAGTCTCAGTGAGTTCTGGGGTTCTGAGCAGGAAGCCTGGGGGAGGACAGGGAGGAGAATGGGGGGCAGTGAGTGGGGCCTGGTATAACACAGGTAAGAGAAAGGAAGGAGGGAGAGGGGCTAGCAAAGTCAGACATGGAGACCAGATGGTGAGGATCGGCCGGGGGTGATAGCAGCTGACATGTACAAGGTCCTTATCATGGGCCCGACTCTTCTAAGAAGTGTGCGCACCTTGGCAACTTGCATCAGCACTGGCAAGGACGTTTATGACTCTCCTCATTTTATGAAGAGGCAAACCCAGGTAGAGCGAAGTTCTACACAGCTCGCAAGTGGAGATCATACCGGAAAGGCAGACTTGGCTCAGATTCAGGAGAGCCTTGAATATCCAGATCTGAGATTTAAATTGATGGCGCAGACATGGCTTGAGCGTCAACCAGGTGCGAGGTGCTGAGGATTCAAAGACAAGTGAGCTGTTGCCTCAGACAGTCTGACAGGACGTGGCCAAAGCCCTAGAACGGACCTTCGATGCAGAAATTCTACGTGAAAAACCTCCATCCTGACATTAAGGACTCTTTAGCTATGAATACCAAGGGAGTGTTTAGCTATAAAGATTTCATTCCAATGTGACTTAGAATTGAAGAATTTGAAACTATATAAATGTCCAACCATATGTGATTAAATAAATAATTCATCCATACATTTAAATCATGTTGTAGAAGAATATAGAAAAATATTTATTGATATGGAAATATGCCAATGACATGTTACTGAGTGAAAAATGCAGATTACACAATAGTGTATATTATATGGTCCTATGCAAATATGTGTGTGTATATGTGTATTTTAACCTGGAAAGATACTGTAGAGTGGTACTGGTTATCTTAATCTTAGGTGATACTACTGTAAATAAGTTATATTTTCTTTTTTTCCTTCGATTCTATAAATATTGAGTGCCTACTAAGTGCTAAGCACTCTGCCAAGTGCAACATACACAATGGTGAATAAAAGCATATTTACTCCTTACCTCATGGATGAATAAATGGGCAATTAAATAACTATAGTATAGTTACAAATTAGAATGTGCAGTGAAAGAATGAACGAAGTTCTGAGATGGAGAGGATTAGGTGAGGACATACGTGGATCCAATGGTCAGGGAAGACCTCTGACTTATAAGTCAAGACCTGAAGACTGAAAAGGAGGCAACTTCAGGAAGGGCTGAGGGAGGGGCTGTGCCCAGCAGAGGGAACAGCCTATGCAAAGGCCCTGAGTAGCAGAGCACACGAGGGAACCAAGAGTTCAGTGTGGATGGAGCACAGGGAATTTATGTTTTCAGAACTGGGCCTTGTGGAGGTGGAGGAGCCCCAGATCAGGGGACAGTTGTTCTTTCTGTGGCAGATCCCTTCTAAAGCATTGCCCCCCACACACACACACACTCACACATACACACTCACACACCTCCTAAGCTGCCAGACCTAAGATTCTGTGCAAATTCTACCTGTTTGGGCCCAGAGCAGGCTAGGTACTCCCTGGGATAATTCTGGTAACAGCCAATATTTACAAAAATGCCTTAAAATTTTTGTGTGTGTGGTGGTGGTGTTTTTGTGTGTGGGTGGTTTTTTTGTTTGTTTAAACCAACTCACTACTACCCACTTCCTGGGACAAGTCACAGTAGAGACTCACTCTCATATCAGATTTTTAGAAAATTGGTTGATAAAGTGAGATGATAATTGCTAAGAAAGACGTAAATCACTCTTTTGAACCGTCTGTGTAATTTGGGGAGTTTCTGTATAACCAAATGATTTACTAAAGGTAAAAAAACAGGAACACTTTTCCTCACCAAAAACAAGAAAAACAACCAATCTTATTTGAATAATCTAATATTCAAATACACTGGAATATTTTCTTTGGGGTAATTGCCAATATCCTTCTTTCTGACAGCATGATTATGGCCCCAACACATTCTAGGGTGGGGCGTGAGTAAAACAGGATGCTTTCTCCATAACCCCACGTTTCAAGCCCCTCTGCACGAACCATCATCCTTGATGAGTCCACACGGAATTTCCAAGTATTGTGTAAGGTCATAGACTTAATAAAGAAAAATTTAAAGATGCTTTGGGGCCAAAGCTTGGCTCTAGCTGAAAGTCTCTGTTTCCAAATTGAGCAGCCTGCCAGCCCATTTGCCCACCATCTTCTTGGTTCTGTGCCAGCGCAAGAGAAGCAGGATGCCAGGGCCCAGACATTGCAGCAGGAAGAGGGGAGGATGGAGTGTCCACATGAGGAGCTAATCACAATACAGGTACTGAGGGTGGAGCTGTAAGTACTCCTGAGACCCTGGGAGAGACCCTAAGCCATGTCACCTTCATCACAGCAACCCTAGAAGGTGAGCACGTGTATTATCCCCAATCAACAGGTGAGAAAACCGTGGCTCCCCAGTGTGACAGCCTGCAGTGGACTCAGACCACAGGCTGTGCTTCATCTCCGATTAGCTGGTTAACAATTAATCAGAGAAATGAGGCCAGAGCACGTGGAAGCGCCTCCGAAATGAGGACCAAGTAGGTGAATCTGATTTGAAGCTGGGGTTTGGAAAGGGGAAGGTCTAAGCGGATTAGGGCAGTGCTACTCCACTGTGCACAGGGACCACCAGGGGAGGTCCAAACAAACACGCAGGGCCCGCCCAGTCAGGGGGTCCGGGGTGGGCGCCGCGTCTCACCAGCTCCCAGGTGAGACCCAAGGGCTGGAGGAGGGAAGGGGGTTTCTGGAAGAGCTGGGTCTTCAATGATTTGGAGAAAGGGAACAAAGCGGCTGACAGCCCAAGCCATGAGTTTTAGCTCTTTCCTTTTTTGAGGCATTCATCCCTTTCAGAATCTAATAAAACTACAGCCCCTCTGCTCAGAGGAAGGCACAGGTGATTCCACAAATGGTGGCAAGGGTTCACAGACCCCAGAAGCCCATCCATGCCAGGTGAAGAGCACCTGATTGTTAAAATAAGAGCAGGAGAGAAACGGGACCCCTTAGAAGACGTGCAAACACGGGTGGTTGCCTAGTCCGGCTTTCTCTCGCACAGATGCCCATGGTCCCCAAGAAGGTGGTGGCACTGGGACTTAAGCCCAGGTTTGTCTGAGCCCCAAGCCTGTGTTATATCTCATTATTCTCACTCAACGAATCAAAAGGCCTTAAGATTAAAAGCCATAACCCCCCACCCCACCACGCACAACAGGTTGCATTGCTTCATCCTTTTAGATTGGAAAGAACCTGACAATTCTGGAAGTGGGTTCGGGATACCCCTGCTGTGAGCCCCCATTCCAGCCAGGAGGGGAAGGGTGCAGCAAGCTGCAGCATTAGGACCAAGATTAAAGAGTCCTGCAGCCCAGTGTCGGACTCCCTCGTACCCTCGCCTCCTCCCCCAGCAGCCGCCCCAGACGCCTCATGACACCGCCACCAGATCGGGGCAGCTCAGCCCAAGCCAGCCCCTAGCCCCACAGCCAGGACCCTGGCCTTACTCTACCCTGTCAGCCTCACGCCAGTGTGCAGCCGACAAAAAGCCAGACAGACCCACTGCAGACCCCACCCATGAAAACTCAGCACACGCAAGTCCAACTGCCATTGCAGACTATTTCTAAAAAGGGTTCATCATCGATCTCCTTTAAATAGACCTGCTCTCCCAGATCTGAAATACAGCTCAGCACCCCGAGTGTTCCAGCACACAGAGAGAACATGTTTGTTGAGCGAACCACCCACTGACTTCCACAGCCACACGAGCAAACCGTCCAGTTTTCTTACTGAACCACCTGCTGTTTTTTCCCCGCCACCTTTCTAGCCCAGCCCCTCAATGAAGTCATCAGTTGGGGTCATTGGGAGGGTGGCTGGTTAGCACTGAGCGCAGGGTTCATCGGCCCCACTGGACATTCCAGATCCACACACCGTCTGAGAGGTTTTTCACCTCTGAGACGCCTACTGAAATGCAAGTACTCTTGGGAGGGCCATCTCAGCCCCTTATCACCTGCACCTACCTGGCCAGGTTGGAAATATCTGCCTGGGAGGAAGAGGCTGAATATAGATGGTAGAGGGAGGCGGACATCAGAGGAAATGTTGTCCATAGCCCACTCCATGCCAAGAAAATCCTCAGCCAGTAACCAGGTGATTTTGAAGAAAGAGATTTTCAAAACCCCAGGCAGGCCCAGACAGGGTAAGAAGAGCTCACGGTCGGTTAGAGGTGGGCTGAGCAAGCTGGGAAATCAAGTAGAGACGTTCGCACACAAACATGCCTCTGCCCTGCTCCCACCCAGGATTCAAAAGACGAGGCCAACGTTTTGAAAAATATAAAATTTTAATAAAGGCTACATCTCTTAATTACAATAATTATTGTACCAAGTAATTTTCCTTAAATGAACTCTTTATAATGCATAATTTACAGTATAAGTAGAACAAAATGCCATGGCAAAAGTCATTGAGTACAAGACTTGTAATAAAAAGGCATAAAATATATTTATACATAAACCCCTTTCAAAAAACAAGGGAAAGCTTGAGCCCTCAATATAGGGCGACACACGGAGTGGGACACCGTGCAGGTACAGGTACTGTACTGATTTAAAGTCAAGCACTAGAGATAGTGGATTAATACTCTTTTGCCGTACAATATATACAGACGTATAGTACAAGGAACAATGGCAAACAGAAGGTACAGATTAACTTAACACAAAAACCCGAACGTCAAAATGAAGGTGTCTGGAGGAAAGGGTGCTGCTAGGTCTCCCCACAAGTGTTCACTCCATTGCAGGGCGGGAGTGGGGGATAGTTTCCAGAATGGCTGTGGTCCAAACACTAATTTAAACAAACCCCAAGGAGTTGTTATCGCAATAAAAGCACAGGTTGAACGGTAAAGTTCTAGCAGGCCCCAGCCACTGGGCGCTGGCCTTGCTGGGGAGCTACAAGAGGTTACGGGGTGAATCTGGGACCCCAGCGAGGCTCCTCCCTCCTCCACAATGGATCGCCCCAACCAACATGACGACCCCAAAATGGCGGTGATCTTGCAACGTAAGTCAAACCTCAAGACCTTTATGACAAAATAGAGCAGCATAAAAAATGCACCAATTTCTGTGTGTCAATGGTAGGGCACCATTTAAAAAGTCTATCTTCACTTGGAGAAACACAGGGCAGAGCTTAATTCCTCTTTTAATGAAGAAATCATTAATGTGCTCCTAGCTCAACTCCTAAGTTTAGATAGAACAATTAAAACTTCCTCTCTCCCCCTTCCGTGTTTAAAGCAGCATATCCATAAACTGGGGATGGGGGAATTAATTGTTCAATAAATATCAGTAAGGATTCCTGTTCAGGTAAGCTATACACAGTTTCTTACTTTATGGATTTCAGATCCCTAGGAAGTCATATATTATGTATGGCAGTCTCTCAAATACAGTCAGCATCTTCAATAGCCAAGAGTGGTCATGTTTTTAATAAATAGTTCAGGCTTTACTTATCTCAGTACCCAGCTCGTGAATAATGAAAACCGACCTCCCCCCACCCTCCCAAAGGCCCAGTGGCCAATTCTTCCCTTGACTTTGTCTTCTTCATTGGTTTAATTTTCCTTCAAAATGTTTCCTCGTGGTCGCTCACGTCCAGGACCAGTCGCGCGGGCCTAGGCCCCACAGTTTTCCAAAGCCAGACCCGAAAGGCTCAGTCGATCCTCTCCACCTTCCCCAGAATCCTGCCTTCATACATGGGGAGCACCGTCTCATCGTCCCAGATTTCCTCAAACACTGCTCCACAGGCAAACTCATCGCTTGCTTTTTTGAAGTAATACCTTGAAAGGAAAACCCAAAAAGCGTCTTGGTAAAATTGCATTTTCTCCTTTGTTTAAAAGAAAAGTATATCAACAGTGAGGACTGAGATGTCTTGAGAATTCTGTGACAGCAGGTGTGCATATAAACGTCTGCCCACATTGGATTTAGACGGCAACCGGGACCGGCCGAGTGCACAAACGGGCAGGTCTTCTGTCGCTGGGGAGGAAAGCTAGGCAGGCACCCTGTGAGCAGCAGCCTGGGCAGCCTCCCTCCTGCCAACAGCTCTGAGGCTGCAGTCTTCAGCCCAGAACGGCTGCTGTCACCCAACACACACGGGGAAGAGTACACTCTGCAGAGTAGGGCCGCTGCTTTCTCCCCTTTTTTTATTGGCAGGGGGATTGGAAGGCCAAAGAACGCCTGGAGTTCATTTGCAGCATCAGCCAAGGGGGGTCCCTCAAACTCAAGACTCAGCCACCCTGAACCTGTAGAAGTCTGTGCAAGGCGGCCACCTCTTGTCCTTCCCACCCTCCAGCGCCCATGTGCCAACTCTGCCAGCCAGTCTCGGGCACAGCCATGGGACAGGCTGCTTCCTCTGTGACCACTGCAGGAGGCAGGCCGGCAGGATCTTGCTTCCCAGGGTTGCAGACAGCTCAGCCCACGCTACGGCTAGGCTCCCCTCTTCTCCCTCCCTCTACCCTACCCTACCCTACCCTACCCCACCCTACCCCACCCCACCCCACCCCTCCAGGGTCAAACAGGAAAGGCCCTTCTATTATGCCCCTTGATTAAAGGTTGCTTTTATCCCACCCAGCCTTCTTTCTTCTAAGGCTATTTAATTGTATGTGCAAATGACTGGCCTCTCGCAGCAGTCACATTCGGAAACAACCGCTGTCCGTCCTCCGTCCTCCGGGCCAGGCCCACTCCCAGGCCCCTTCTGAGGAACTTAAGTGAAAGCCTCTTCCTTCCCCTTCCCCAGCAAGGGAGACCCCTCAGACAGATTAAACTCGCCCCTGCAAGCATCATCTTCAGCCAATCAAGGCCACTCACAGGAGGGAGTCACAGTCCCCTGGGGGGTGGGGGATAGCCTCTCTGAAAAATGTAATTGTGTCTCAGGGTTACGGTTGTTTTTTTGTTTTTGTCTTTTCTCTTAAAAAAATTAATTCCCCTTGGTTAGAGCTAAATTTCTTTCCTCTTTAATGAAGGCAAGCCAAATACTTTCATAGGAGATAAGGCGAAGTAAAGTGAAACAGCTGGGTTTGGTCAAGGCTCTTTGTTTTTCGCATTCCCAGCTGAGCTGGAGTGGAGCATCGGGGTGAACAGCTCGCCCAGCTCTAACGGGTGAGAACGCTTCATGGCGCGGGGGTCAGAATCTTGGGGGGGCCTGAGGAGAGGGTGAGAAAACAGGGAGGGGAACTGTGCACGGGAGACCCCGACAGCGGGGGAGAAAGTCACTTTTCCAAACAAGAGGCTCACATTCCGACGCCCCCTCAGTCATGCCCCTCAGCCCCCAGCTCCAGGCCCACTTGGGTTTACCAAGCTGGGCTTTCATGGCATCTCTGAGCAAACACTCGATGACCTTTTACATAATTGCAAGCTCTTCCAGGGAGGAGAGAGGCAACATTCCCTCAGCCCCACCCCCAAGACTTCAAACGTGCTGCGCTGCCCTCATTTTCTCCAAGAAACGGGCTTTTCCACTGCAACATGCTTTATGTGGCAAACTTTGCTTTCTTCTGACATCTGGCACCAATAGCGTCTGGCACGTCTGGAGGGACTGTTCCCCTTCTGAACCCCTGCCATGGTGAGATTACTCAACACAGCCCAGGTCCCCCACTCCACAGCCCCATCCTTGCTGGGATTTTTATTGGGGGACAAGGGGGTGCGAATTGAACGCTGGAGCACCACCCCCCACCATGCCTGCTGGGAGGGCGAGGCATGGCACCCTGCGCCCCCAGGACCCAGGAGCGCCGGGAGAGCAAGTGGAGAGAGATAAGGCGGCTGGGAAGGGCCTGGCCACAGCCTGATCCAATCAGTAAAGAATTTGAGAGTGGACTATTTGTGCACGTCTTTGTGCATTAAAGGGGAGGCCGGGGCTTCAAAGCCAGGCTTATTAAGTGTGCCTTAGGAAAAAAATCAGAGCCAGATGTGGCCAGAGCGGCTGAGTGCGGAGCCTCCCCTGCAGCCCCTCTGCTCAGCGCTCCGTGGCCCTTCTCTCCCGAAGGTCACCTGCAGTTCCACTCCAGCCGAGTCAAAGCTGAGATCAAAATAAATCCCTGGAGGCGCACACTTGTGTAATTAGTTTCACCTTGTGTCTGTTCAAGATTACAAAAAAAAAGAAGCCAGGCCTGTCCCCCAATCCCTTTGATACATTTTCAGAATCGTCTCTGCCCAGGTGTAAAAGGGAAAGCTCTAAACCCAGCTCCATACCCTGCTCGTCAGTCACCTACAGGGTCCCAGTCCCTGAGCCCCAGCCCCTTCCCCAAGAAGGAATCACTTTGGACCCCTTCCCTAATCAGCTCCCAGGTAGAGGTGGCTGGTAGAGCTACACAGGGCCTGTTCTGGAAGGGACGGGGTCTCAGGGCCCTGGAGGTGGACTTGTCTGGGTCCAGGAGCCAGTGCCCAGCTGGCAGGTTGCTAAGTGCTATTAGAGTTCTCTGCTCCCATCCCAGCTGGAGGTAGGACTGCGTTGGCACCTTCTGTGCTCCTCCTTAAACTATGTGCTGGGGGCCTTGCTTGCCTCTCCCTTGTGCCGGCCCTGCACCTGAGATAAGTGGAGAACTCACATATTCCCTTGGGATGAAGGCCATCGAGAAGGGACAGGTAGGACTCTGGATGAACTAAAGTACAGTCATCACCTGCCTGGCATTAAGGGCAAAGTGACCGAGCAATGGCCCAGGACTGGCTCCTTAATCCTCTCCAGGGCTCTGGAAGGCCAGGGTGGGCGTCTCCACTGTGCAGATGGAGAAAGGAAGCCCAGGGTGGAGGCAGTTCCCTTCCCAAGGCCCCAGCAGGGAGGGGACGCAGTGAGGCCCCAGCCTTGTCCACCTGGTGCCCACCCATAGGTCCTACCCTTCTTGGTTATGGACGAAAGAGCATTCCTGCTTCACATGACCCGTAAAACAGTGAGGTGGTCCTTCAGGCAGAAAAACTGAGTAAGGAGAATGCTACCTACATTTCCAGGCCTGCAGTGTGGACAGTCTCTCCCAGACCCAAGCCAGGAGACCAGTCTTTCGGTCTCCTAATCCGCCTGTCCGTCTGTCTGTCTCTTTCTCCCCTTCACACACCTCTTTCCCTGTCAGGAAGAGTCTCCACATGACAGCCCAAGCCCAGCTCTCCTGACAAAGCAAACTGCCCCCTTTCTCCTCAGAGTCTTATTCACCTGCTAGGAAAAGCCCATCCAGGTCCCAAGAGAGCCGTTCCAGCAGCCTCCCTGCTACCATGTTATTTCTGTTAGTGGTGAGGGGAGAGAGGAAATGAGGAAGAACTGAAACGCCAGGCAGCCCACTCCAATGGCCTCCCCGAGCGCTTCCTAAACCCGGCCCTCCCACCCCTCCCAGGTCTGGCCAGGCCAGGGAAGCGACTCTGGCTCTTGGTTCTGAGCAAACAAACTCTGGAGCAGAAAGAAGCCACAGGACTCTTACCTATAATTTCCCTTTTTGCTGAGCTGCTCTTTAAAGTGGCCCAGGGTCAGGCTCTGAGCCTTCAGCATCCTCCTGTATGGAATTTCTTCTCCACAGAAAAAGTAAGTGACGACCAACTCGCTGGCCTGGAGCGCATGGACCCCTGCCACTTTCTTTGGCTCTTTGTGACTGAAAATAAGACGGAACGCAACAAGTTCAGCCTTTGAAGGCAGTGAGCAAACACGCAAACGCAAACACACAGACACAGACACAAACACACACGCACGCACGCAGGCTCTCCAAACACTGTCTCCAGAGATGAAGTGAGGCTGCGGCTGTAAGCTCAAAGGGGGCCTGAGTGTGGGGCCCCCACATCACAGAGGCAGCCACCTCTGGTGGACACAGTCAACTCTGGGTCATCTGTGCGGGGCACACAGGAAGGGACAATTTCCTTTGGGTTGTACAAGTTGCTATTATTTCCCTCACTGCCACCAAATGGGGGGACAGAGCAGTCTCAGGCTGGCACAAACGGGGTGCTTGCCAATGAAGACAAGAGAGGAGCAACTATCACGGGAACACACAGTCCAACCAGGGTATGCTGAGGAGACGAACCCAGAGCACCTTATGGGATGGCGCGGACTCAATGCCAGAGCCCACCGGGGCGTTAGCCCACAGTCATTTCAACTTCCCCATTTATTCCAAGTTTTTGTAGAGTGGCTTAAAAAAAAAAAAAGCTACAGGCCCGGTCTACAGCTGGTAGACTTAAGGTCAACCAATTAAAACAAAAGGGTCCAGGGCGGTGGCTTATTCAGGAATTTAAACATTGCTCATTGCTCAAGATGAAGAACCAAGAAAGAAAACTTTAATTATTTAGACCATTTCAGATCTCTGCAGCAGATTTCTGCTTAAACACACCAGCCTGTAATTAAACGAAGCCAGGCTTCTCTGTCCACTTTCCAAGAGTGTAAATTTATGAAAAGAATCATGGCACAAGTGAGGAAGATGTTCTCTTTTCCCCAAGCAAAACAACAAAGACCATCCTCTCTCTATCTCTACAATGATGGAGAATCATCTTCCTGCTCAGCGTAAAGATGTTTCCAACTTGCTAACTTGCAAGCTGAATGGGGGTAACTTTTCCATCCTGGTTTGGGGTCCCTTTTATCCATCTGCTAATGGCTTCATGTCTCAGCTTTGATTAGTGTGTGCCAGGAACCCTGGGCCATCCATCGCTTCAGGAAGGAACACCTGTGCACAGGTCACAATGCATTTCTCAGTACAGCTAGGGTTTTCAAGATCCTAATTTATGGCAACATCTTTGTTTACTGTTCTTTGTTGCTAACATGAAAAATCAAGGTGATTTTATATACTAAAAAAAGGTTTCAAAAATCACAACTCCTGATAGTGTATACCCTGAGAGTAAACTGCCGGGTGGATCTCAGCAATGCCAGGTAAAGAAAACTCACTCTTCGGAAGCCAGGCTTGGGTTGGAGAAGGGTGTGGCTCCTGTCTGACCAGTGGCCAAGTGGTTCCTGTCCCTCTGCTGACTGGCCGTGCAGCACCTGAGGACACAGCCAGAGTGGAGGACTCAGAGGTAAGCCTGATGTCCCCAGGGCAAATGGGGTGACCTCCTAAAGACACACAGACTTGACTTCCATCTATGGGGAGACCCAGCAAGGCCTTGTGTTAACAGTGGCTCTAGAGGCCTGGAAGATGTCTTGGGAACAGCCATCCCAAGCCCCCCGGGAGCCCAGAACTGAACACTGCCAGCCCAGCCAAGGGCTGAAGACTCTACATTCCCCATCAGTCACGGCTTCTTATACGTTCACCTAACCAGTCTTCAATGATGGGGACATTTGTCAGGAATGGGATTTGTAAGGAATGACTGAAATTCATCCTCCTCCTTCTAGACATGACTTGCCTAACACACAGATCCTGGTTAGCTCTTCATAACCAATGGAACTAAAGGGAACAATTTCTAGAGGTTGGAAAGGAGACTTTTAAGCGGCCAGAAGCAATTCCTCCTCCCTGAGGAAGGATCGAGTCCCAGGCAGAAAAGAAGGCTGTTCCCTTCAGCGACAGGCCAGGTTCTCACCTCCAAACCCCACCCCTGCCCTTCACCTCCGAGGCCTCTTCCACTCACCGCTGCTTTGGGGGCTTTGACACCTCAGCCAGCCTGCGGCAGGCCTCCTCCAGCTGCGCCAGGGTGTTGGGTGGGGTCAGGGGAGGCATCGCAGGGTCCTGGGTGAATGGATGGGCTCGGGGGGTGGCGCGGGGGTGCCCGCTGCTGCCCCCCCACAGGTGGTGCCGGCCGGCTCGCTCGGCTGGGGACAGGCGGGCAGACTCCAAAGGGTAGGCCTTTTTTGTGCTTTGGGCACTGAACAAGAAGGAATGAGGAGAGAGAACGCAGGAGGAAAGAAATTGGGTTAGAAAAACTGGAAAATGTGACTTCAATAGAAACTTCTCTATTCTGCCTTCAGAGAGAGAGAAAAAAATAACTCTACCATAACACGAACAGGGGGCGTTGCCAAAACATGGCATTTTTGTGGTCTGCTCAGTCCAACATTTAATATTAAGATGGCAAGAGCAAACAGTCCCATTTGTTTTCAGCAGACTGCAAAAATAGCCATCCCCACAATACCTCCGTGTGCCTGCCGGTGACCCTCGCGGCGGCGGCGCTGTTTACCTATGGGGCTTGGCCTTGCTCTGCCGCTCGCTCTCCAGCATCCACTGCCAGACATCCTGCGACCTGTCTCCTTCCTCCCCGGGAAGCTGCGGCGCCCCAGCTCCGCCTGGGGCCCCTCCTTCCCTGGCGGGCAGGGCCGGGCCCGGCTCCGTGCCTCTCCCACTCCGTTTGGGCAGGGTACTGCCTCTGCCGCCGCTGTGGGGAACCAAGAACCACACCCGTCCCAGAGACCCCGTCACATCTCCGGGACTCCTCCCATAGGGCAGTTGGGCGAGTGGTGGGGCGACACGGAAGACCCAGGCACCTGCTCCCCTGCCCCGCCCCACCCTGTGCCTCCCGCCTGGAAGCTGAACGCCCGTGACTGCCAACGCCCCTCACAGCTGCCCAGGGCTCCAGTTGGGAGAGAAGCCCCCCAGGACGCTCCAGTCTGCATGACACTCACCCAAACTGCTCCAGCGGCACGGGCTCCAGAGCCTTGGGGTGGCTCTTGCACTTGGAGTAGCAGTAATACTCGGGGCCCCCCGGGCAGAAGCAGCGCACCCTCTGCGCGGCCTCCGCCTCAATCTCCTCCTTGGTCTTAGGGGCGGCGTGGTGGTGGATGTAGTGGTGGTGGACGTGCTTCGTGGTCTGCTTGGTCACGAAGCCCTTGGCCCCGAGGAGGGGGCAGCCGGCTGGCGAGGCTGCCGCGGGGGGCAGCTTGCCCCCGGGCGGGAGGAGGGGGTGGTACTGCTGGTGGTGGTGGTGGTGGTGGTCGGGGGAGCGGGAGCGGGGGCTATAGCGGCCCACGCCCGGGGACTGGCAGCCAGGGGTCTTGAGGACCCTGGACAGGTGGTCGTCCAGAATCGTCTGCGGGTCCTCCTCATAGCTGCCAGAGGGCAGGAGGGAGAGGGGGTGCTGGGTGGGCCCCCCCTCCCGCGAGCTCAGCGCTAGCTCGGAGCCCTCCTTCTCTTCATCCTGGAAGGGAAGGCAGCAGAAGAGGGGGCGACGGGGTAAGCAGGAGGGCCCCCTCGCAGGTCGGTGGGTCAAGGGAAGGGGAGATGGTGCCTCCCCAGACACAGCCCAGGGAGCGGGCAGAGGCCAGCACTACCTCCCGGATCTGCTGCAGTCGCTCCTCCAGGCTGTGCCGGCTCTCCAGCTCCAGTTTCAGCCTCTCCAGCCTGGAGATGAGCTCGGCGGCAAAGGCGGCGGGCTCCACGGGGGTCATCTCCTTGGGCAGGCGGTGGGTTCTCTACAGGACACGGAGAGGAAAGGGATGAGGCCCGTTTAGCAGGCCAGCAAGAGGGGACAGCGCAGGCCCGGCCGGAGCTGCCCGGGCCCAGCGATGGGCACGGTGGCTCCACGCTGGCGCCGAGAGCGGACGGCGCAGAGGCCCGGGCTGCTCCGGAGCTTTGTGTGCCAGCGTCGCGGCCTCATGGAGAGCCATGGTCCCCACCAGCATTTGCCTTGGGCAGGAGCAGTTGGTCGCACTCCGAGAGGCCCCGCTTGTTCTCTCTGTAGTACAACCAGCCCATCAGTAGCTACTCCGAAGTAGAAAATCTTCAAAGACTGTTGTCAAACATCAAAAAAAAAAAAAGGCAGCCCTCTGAGGTGGGGAGGGGAGAGAGACCAACTCAAGGAATAGAAAGTAGAGTCTAAACAGAAAGGGAGTTGGAAATTAAAAAAAATAAGATTGGAAGGGAGGTAGGGGGGAGGAAAAGGGGAAAAAAAAAAAAAAAAAAAAAAGGAGTCACACGGCCGGATCAGAAGAAGTGGCAATTTATTTCCTGGCCGCACACTGTGCACCTTTGAGGTGGTGTTGTCTCCACACTGTCCTAGATCCCCCTCGCTTTCCTCCTCCCCGCCTCCCCATCTCTTTGTACAGAAAATGAAGAAAGCTGCTGCAGGCTAGTAGCAGAACACTGCTGAGTTTGGCTGCCTGAAGCTGATCTATCAAGGGAAAAGGGAACATCTCCAAACCAAGTACAGAATATAAAAGGCACCGGGCGCGCCTGCCAAAAGCAGCAAACAGAGAGAACCCCCACCGCCGGCTTTCTATCCTCCTCCTGTCATCTCGCCCCCCGCCGCCTCGGTTGCTCTGCCTCCTTCTTCCCCTCATTCCCCTCTTGCTTTGCCCTTTTCTTTGGGGCGGGGGCAGCAGAAAGACGACCTGTGAAGGCCAGCATCCCCCCAGCGCAAGAGCCAGGCCTCGCCACGGCAATCACTTAGCTGCAGAAGCAAGGGGAGAGAAAGGCCCCTCACACAGGCCGGCTCCACACAGCCCCCATCAAAGTGCTGCCTCATGGAGCAAGTCAATCTGCACACTCCAGGACAAAATCATGTAAGTTACAAGCTTGGGTGGTAGGACTTTTCTTTATTAACACACATACCGCCCCTGCCCCGCCAAAAAAAATGTGTATCATCAATACCGTTGTATTTGGGGGGATTGTTATTGAGGAGGGGGAGGCTGGCGGCTCCCAGGAAAGCAATCTTAATGTGCTAATTTTAGGACAAGGTTAAGCCTGTCCTGGACTGTGTGGGGAGCCTGCAGAGAGGAGGGGCTCCAGCAAAAATCTGTGCACTAAGGCAACACGGGATTAGCAATTCTATGTGTTAATTTTCTAAACGCAACATAAGCGATGGACCAATCGGATTCTCTGAAGCTGGCAGGAAGGATTCATAAACAGAGACGGCGCTCTAAGCTGGACACTCTCTTCCTCTCCCTAAGGAACAGCTTCCTTGCAACCTGGATCTCAGGAGTTTGCAAGAAGCAGAGCTCCTGAAATGTAAAGGGGAGGCTCTCTGGAGCCCAGGGGCCACGTGCTGGCTGCCCTCCAGTACTTGGAAATAGAAGGGGAGGTTCCAGAAAAGTCCCTCACACCATGCTGGCCTCTCATCTCAATCACAGGAAGAAGTTGCTCATGGGATCCTCACTTCCAAACACTTCATTCATTCAGCATTTTACTAGGTGCAAATTCAATAGCAGGTACTAAGCCAAGTTCTGGGGTTGGAAACAGATGAGATGGAACAGCTGCCCTCCAGGGCTTCAGAAGTCAGCAGGAAAAAGGGCCAAGTGAATAGATAAATGGACGACGGAAATGGCCGAGCTGTGCAGTCAACACAAGGAGATGTCCCAGGGATGAAATTTTCCTTCCACAGGATGCAGAGGTTCCTCTAGCCTCCTCATGCATTCATTCAATGAACAAGTGCTTATTAGGCACCTATTATGTGCCAGGCACTGTTCTAGTCTCTGTGGATAT
Source organism: Diceros bicornis minor (assembly GCF_020826845.1). Lineage (NCBI taxonomy): Eukaryota > Metazoa > Chordata > Mammalia > Perissodactyla > Rhinocerotidae > Diceros > Diceros bicornis. The sequence goes on along the minus strand of NC_080757.1, from coordinate 49,458,742 downwards.
GGACGTTAACAGAATAGACAAAATTCCCTGCCCTCAGTGGGCTTCCATTCTAGCGGGAACCCAATGAGAAGCTTGGATTATCTCCTACCATTTCTTGGTTCCCGGGAAAGAACTGCTTTGGTTTCTTTCTCATTGAGAATTTTCTTTTTTCGAATTGAGAGAATGTAAAGGTTCAGGTAGGTCACCCTGAGCTTCACTCCCCAACGAACCATGTGATACCTCTTGCCCGTTCTTTCCTTCCCTCCCCCCAGTAGTCCCCAGGCACCACTTCTCCTAACTTCATTACACCTCCCGTCCCTTTTCTTCAGGGCTCAACAATGCTGAAGACAGCCGCCTCCTCCCTTCAGACTATACTCACCGGGAAATGAGGTAGAGACACTTGGCCATTGGCCTTCACACTGCGATGCATTTCTCTCTGGAGCTGTTTCTTACTCCCCACACGATAAGGAGGGATTCCATCTCTAAGGGAAGGGAAAAGACAGAACCCAGAGGCTCGTGAGGATGCTTTCAGCACGTGGGCTGACTCACAAGTCATCCTGAGATCCCGCTAATGGACAGGGCCCCTCGCCTCCATGGGAGTGCACCACCCATCCCGGGCACCATGGCTGTTTCCACGGGGAAAGATTAATCCAAGATCAAACTGCCAAACTTCCTGCCCATCAGTCATCTCTGGAAACTTGGCTCCTCTCAGATTCAGGATCATCGACTTGGAAAGAGCTTGGTAAGCTCATCTCTCGGGCTATTGTCTGAGAACTGGGTTACACTCCAGCTGGCCCAGTCAGAGGGAAGGCACCCCTATTTTACAGGAGCCCCAGAAGGAGATTTAAGCCCCTTTGGTCCTCCCAACAGTCTGTTACCACGGCAACGTACTACCCCAAATCAGGAAACTAGGACCTGACGGAGCGCACCAGCACAAGGTCCTGCAGGGATAGGGACCCAACCACAGAGGGCTCAGCCAGGCATTAGTGAAGGTCTGTCATTCTCCAGCAATCAACCTCCCAGTCATTTTCAGATTCTTTCATTTTATAAATCACCCCAAGGGCATCTTTAGGCTCATTCCCTCAGCTCCAAACCCTACTACCCCAACCAACGAATTCTCAAAGGCACATGACCAATGTGGGCATACAGAGAAAGCCCCTACTACGTGGCATTCTGTGCAATTCATTCAAGTATCTGAGTACCTACTATATGCCAGACTTTGTTGTAGGCACTGGGCAAGAGGGCAAGGAAGGAGGGGGATAAAAATGCAGATGACTGCCCTGATGAAGCATATATTTAATGGGGTGGCACAGGCAATAAGCAAAAATAAAAAAGTAAAATCTATGGTATGTTAGAAGGTGGTAAATACTATGATGAAATACACGGCAGGAGGTGGGGAGAGAGGACCGCCAGGTGGGGGGGGCACAAGGGAGCTGCAATTTTAAACAGGGAAGGGTGGGTCAATGCAGTCCTTGCTGCAAAGGTGACTTCTGAGCAAAGACCTGAAGGCAATAGGGGCCCCTATATCCTTCATCATTATATTAAAAAAAAAAAAAAAAAAAAAGCAAGAGGAAGAGGTAAGAAAAGCCTCCACTCCAGCCGGTCTTCACTAGAAACATGACTTGAAGTTGCTATAATTTTTTTAAAAAGAATTTTGTTCTTGAAAGCAGTCGAATGGTCAAGGTGTGAGTATTTTCCATCGCTGTCCCTTCTGGAGGCCACTTACTTACAAAAGCCCCAGGATTCAGACATTTCCATACTGAATCATACTTGAAGGCTGTAAATATTGAAATTAGGCATTTGGTTATTTTCCTTTCCCTGGTGTTTTGTTCCTCATAGGATGGAAGGAAGAAAAACATCTTTGGCTCGTCAGCAGTGGGGGAAATGGGGTTGACCTCGAGCTCCTTATCTGGAATGCTCTAGAATTCTAAGGCATTTTACGGAAGTCTGCTGACCTACGCCAGAGAACAGGGCCACTGTGGAATGATGCAGATCATGGTAGATCAATAGTCCAATGATCTGTTAGCTAAACCTTGGCTAAGAAGCATAAAGGATAATCATATTGAGGGTGCAGGGGGAGGAGAGAGATCAATATAAGGCAAAGACCTACACGCAACGCAAGTCCTGTCCCGGAGAAAGGCCGAGAGGGCGCAGAGACAGTGAGCACTGTGGGGAGGGTTAGCCAGACGACCAGTACAAGTCAAGTCTCCCAGAGAGCCTCCAACTCACTGAGGCCTAGGACTCAACTCAGCCCTCGAAGGCCAAGTAGGATAAAAAGTTCTAAGTCTAGAAACGTACTGAACCACCTGGAACTTATTTACCAAAACTCAATGTTTTCACCCTGGGATTGTTTACAAGACATGGGAGAAAACTGCATTCTCATGAGCATGCCTGGCTTGACCAGTAACCAAATTCCATACCAGGTGATTGATTCCAACCCAAGGCTGCCAGGCCCCATGTTCTACGGTGGGTCAGACACGTCTGACATATAATCCAACTTCATTCTCATAAAAACCCTAGTTCACCACATCTTACAGAGGTCCAGAGATGCTCCATAACTCGCCTAGAGTTGCAGTCAGTAGCGATTAGATCTAGAATCCAAATCCATGCCGCTGTTGGACTCCAGAACAGACATCCTCAACTCAACAACCTACACTCCCAGCCCCGACTGGAGGAGCCAAGCTTCCTGATTGTCTGAGCATGGGGGGGGCGCCATTTCCTAACCCCATGAAGTCATCTGATGTTCTGAAGGGGTGAATGGGAGATTTGGGGAACATTCTGGAAAGTCCTCCCCTACTACTTAGTACTCACTGGCTATGGGGTGTGCCAGGTGGCTCCCAAAGCATGATGAATATCCACCTAAAATCCCTTGTGGGGTGGGGATGACAGTGGGGGTTCCACAGATTGGGTCTCATGGTGGTCCAACCAACTTCTGCTACCCCAGGGTTGCAAGACAATCTCTCTGCCCTTCTCCTGACAAGCAGCTCTTCCAGGGGCTTCCTAAGAGTGGATGGCTCTGCTCCAGGCCTCTTCCTGACAGCCTTGGGGGGGCAGGAGCCAAGCACCCCATGGTCCCGACTGTGACACACGCAGGCTTTAGGTGTCCCAGAGGAGGCCCCCTTCCATCCCCTCCAAGACTCTGTCCTTGAGTCTTGCAATCTTTTCTCCTTTCCTCCCAGACGGAAATCAGTGATGAGGCTTTCATACCTCTTTTTCTTTTTCCATGTAAGGTAAAAGAAAAAAAGATAAATGGGGGAGGTAGGTATGGAAGGGGTGCAGGGTAAGCAGGTCACTTGCCGATTGAAGGCAAGAGGAACAAAGGATTTTTAAGCACCCTCCACCCAACACACACCCCCTATTCACCCAGGGCAGGTGAAGGATCCAACCACAGGCAAGGAAACTTGTGACCAGGGCACAAAAAGGGAGATTTCAACTTGCCCAGGCTCAAAGAGGCTTAACAAGCACCTTCAAGGACATGTGGCTTGAACTCCCCCCCCAGGCCAAGAATCTTCTTCCAAAACAGCCCCTCATTCCAGAAGGGGCCTCTCTTTTTTTGATTCGGGCTCTAAAAGTCTATGATCAGCTTCCTGGATGCTCAGAACTGTGAGCTGAAGAGCACCAAGTTTTGGTCCCTATACAGTCTACTTGAATCATAAACATTTTAGCTAATGAGCCTGCTGCCAGGCCCAGCTGTTTCTGGGGAGCACTGGTTTTGAAGTGTGGACTCCACTTAGCTGCCATTTAAGCTGAGCCAATTAGCTTAGCCTTTTGACTCCCCCGTGCCTGGCCTAACCTGAAGGTCAGTTTTCCGGCGGCTTTGAAAGAGCAGACTCGGGCGCACATGCGTCCACTGCATTTTCATTTGGCAACCACTCGGAAGGCAGCCTCTGATCACAGCCAACATCAAAAGCCTGGTTTGTAAGATAAGGTAATATTTGAAGTTCACTCAGATGCCTTCCCTGGCATCCAAAGTAAACCCATAAATAAGATATAAGGGAATGAAAATAAATAAATAAAATGACCTGTGTCACCCTCTGCGTGACACGCGAGGAGAGCATCTTGCGCTGGTATTGTGACACTCAGCAGCAGCAACCTACAGATCAGGCTGATCCTGATTATAAGAGCAGCTCTGCACAAAAATAAAAGCTGGAGACGCCTCCACGCCATTGACGTAGCTCTCACAATTCCTGGCAACTCCTAACAGAGCAGCCACACTTGGGGGCATAGAACCTGCTGCTTCTGATGTTTTCAGCCCCTGGGCTCCATCCTCCTAGGCCTGATGCCCTGGAACGGCCCTGCAATCCTTCCGCCCCCAGTGTTCCAAGGATTGGGGTTTAGAACTTTGCTGGGAGTCTGGCACCTAACTTTCAAAAAAAAAAAAAAAAACCTAAAAAGCCATTTCTTCTGAGAATGCAGGTTTCAGAGTAACAGGCTGGTAAAATAGCCTTCTCAGAGGCCTATTCTGAAGACCCAAATCCCCAGCCATCTTTAACAGGGCTTTTTACTTTGCGGAAAAACAAGGCAGCAGTGGGCTTTGGGAGAAGGCAATGTTTTCTTTAAAGCCCCTGCCCGCTCTGTACCTCCAGGCCCCGGTGCAGGGCTCCCTGGAACAACCAAGGGGGGCCGGCCCTGCCCAACTTCTACCCAGGCCTTTTGCAAAGGCCCCCGGGACGTAATTGGTTCTGTCGCAAATGAGCCGATTGCCTCCCCGGGCTTGTGTCTAATGAACTCCAACCTTCTGGAGTCTATTGAAGGCCGCCTGTGACCCCCTCTCCCCTCTCCCCAGCCGCATCCCCTCCCCAACTCCCAGCAGGGCAGGCAGCCCCGCACCCCAGCCCCTCGCAGCCTGGCCGGCCATTGTGACCAGGAGAAACAGCCAGGGCCCTTTTCATGCTTTATGGGGCGCTCCTATTCACTTGTTCAAGGAAATTTCAAAGGGGCTGCTACCCTCTTATCCCCTCTAAGCTTCCCCGGATGAACAATGGGCTGAAAGCGATTCAGTTCAGCTTTTCATCCCCCACACACTTTATTTCTCACTCGGCACTCTCATCTGCGCGAGGCCCACTATTGGCAGAGCTCTGAAGAGGGGTCTAATCCCAGCCCTGGGAATCCCGGGCGACCCGCCCGACACTGGGCAGATCACACACACCAGGGCCAGCCAGCCAGAAAGTGCCTCGCACAGCCCGGCTTTCAGTGCACGCCAAGTCTGTCGGGCAGGAGAGCGGGGCGGCCCCGGGGACCCCCAGGGCCTGGCAGCTCGAGACCCACAGGAACCTCTAAGCCCGATGGGCTTTGTCCGCCACCATGCAGCATGAGGCAAACCGCCCTGGACAAGCGACTCCCGAGAGATGGGAAATGCACTCTGGTTGGTATAAACACGCCCAAGTGGGTACAGCTGCAAGGGCCACATCTGATAACCTCCCACTTGGTGGGGAGAAGGCTCAGAGCACCCAACGCTGACGTCAGAAGATCAGATCCAATGCAGCGAGGCCCCAGGTCTCCGAGCCTCCAGGTACTTCTCTTGGCGTTGGCGTCCTGGTTTACTTACCACCAATCCAAGGGAAATACGCTGCAGGAGGGGCTTACAACACGCTGAGGTCCTGCCATTGGGACCCAAGGGTATCGACTGTACCCCAAAGAGAAAGCTGCTAAGTGAGGGATGTGCTCTCTCATCTCTGTACCAAACCCCTGTGCTACCTAGAACAGAGGATTCGCAAAGGTAACTTCTCTGATCCCTGAAAGTGGCTTCAAGTCCACAAGTGCTTTAGCTGAAGGGGGGAAGGGGAGAGCTTTAAAGTCACATGTAAATAAAAGTGAGGAAGTTTTTCTTCTGGAAAGGAAACCAAAGAAGAGTGAAGAGGGAGGGTGTAGGGGAGAAGCCAGAACTTGCTCCCTCCTACCCTCCCCCAACCCATTAAAAAAGCAAGCAGTGTGGTCACTAATAAATAAAAAAGAAACTCAAAGTGGCTCAACAGTCTCCTTATCAACTGGTCCTAATAACACAGCTTATGTGGGAGATTTTCAAGCTTGGGGGAGGGGAGTAACAGGCAAAGGCCAGGGGCTGGGTCTGGCCTGGATTGAGTTCTGTCTCTGACACGAGTGGCTATATGGCACCATTGGGCCTTTCTTCCTCATCTGTAAAGTCACACAGGTGACTTTCTGATTGGGTCTTGTGAGGCTTAGACAGGTATGGGGACGACAGCCAATTATCTCCTCGTGAAGCCAGAATAACACCTCAATGATGGGGACTGAAATGCAGGCAAGGACCAGGAAGCAAGCCAAAATAGTCTCGACAGAACTCAACCGAAGCCTTATAGTCTTAAGGAAACTACATCTGACTTAGGAGATTCACTCAATGCCCTCATTCAAATCCAGCTTACTCTTACCTTACACATAACACTAAGATTCCCACACAATCCACAAATTAATAAAAGCTGAAGGAGGAATGCTGCTGGAAGCAAGTACACAGACAGTGGCAAAAAATGACAGCAGGCAGAATGACAGAGAAAAAAGAAAAACCATTTTTAAAAGGGGGGGGTGCTAATATTTATAGAGGCAGATAGCTTTATACAACCTTGTATTCTATGAGAAAATACTACAACATACTATGAAAACAGATCTCGATATTAATTATTTGGATCAAGTAATAAATTATGCCTTGTATAATACTATTCAATAAAGACAGAGCAAAAACTATTATTTTAAGAACTATGTCCATCAAAGGATAATTTTTTTCAAGTATAGATACTTAAAGAGTTCAGTCAATATGGAAAACTTACTTCTGTGGAATCTTTCATTTCTCCACGTTGGACGAAAGATGTGTATCCTTACTCTATTTGTACTCATGCCAAAATGCTGTTCTTTTACTAACAGGGAAGCTTTCACCTTAAGGATCTCTCTCCCTTTACTAACAGGGGAATCTGAGGTGACACAATAAAAGTCACCAGGAAAATCAATAGTAGAGTCCCAAACCAGCCTCATCGACTTTCCTTCCAACTGGTTCCATGACACAGGCCAACCAACAAGACGCTGGCCAACAGAAATCAGATAATTCCAAACAAACTAGAAGAATAGATGGTACAGTTTTAGGAAGCTAAAAGGAACAAACTCTAAGTAAGTATGCCAGAACTTACAACAGCTCAGTGGGTTTGCCTTTCAAAACTGTTTCCTTAGTAGGAGAAATTCCTACTCCAAAACTTTGTGGAAAAGCCTTCAAAGACCATTTCTAGAACAGTGGTTCTCAACTGCGTGTTGGGTGACAAGCTCTTGGGGAGTTTCGCCCAGGCCCAGGCTCCATCTCCCTCAGGTCTCCGGAATAAGAATCTCAAAGGATGACAGGAGATGGGGATACCCAGCCCACCACACTCACATACACAAATACCTCTATGAGACTCACAGAGAACTGCTGTCCTCCAGCCACAGAGATCACCATTGCATGACCTCAAACGACCTAAAACTCAAAGCGTGACCCTGCCTGATGGCCTGCTGGCCTCATCAGACCACCCTGATGACTTGGGTTGCTTTCAGAAATCAAAGCCATCCATCTGCAAAAGATCCAAGATCAGGGGCTGGCCTGGCGGCATAGCAGTTAAGTTTGCGTGCTCCACTTCCGGGGCCCGGGGTTCACAGGTTCAGATCCCGGGCGCAGACCAACACACCGCTTGTCAAGGCATGCTGCGGCCATGTCCCCGATAAAGTAGAGGAAGATGGGCACGGATGTTAGCCCAGGGCCAATCTTCCTCAGCACAAAGAGGAGGATTGGCAATGGATGTTAGCTCAGGGCTAGTCTTCCTTACAAAAAAGAAGATCCAAGATCAGACACGACTTTGGGTAGAACTCCTACCGGACAGAGTAGGTATGCCACCAACACTTACTGAATTGAACGATGTCCATGTGAACACATCCATGATAGAACATTACACGCAGTGGCCCTTTAGAGAGCTCTGGCTTTCTGACTCCCTCCTTCAAAAACAGTGAACACCTAAACACAAACCCTTCTAATGCCACCCTGTCTCCCACCTGTTGGTTCTGCAAATGGGATACACCTGGGTTTCCAGACCAGCCAAGCACTTCTGCCCACAGGGAAGGCAGGCAAATGACAACCAGAAGATGGGTTTTTAAACTCAAGGAATTTATAGATATTCATCTTAATCTTCTATCTTACTTTAGTTTTCTTCTGTTAAAGTCCCATCCAACTTTCCTTTCAAGGCTCTAAGCTTAACACTCCCCAGACTACCATGTCACCCTCCTAAACCAGCACTGCACCACCAGTACACTCCCCTCCCACCAAACAAAAGTCCACACACACAGATGGCATTTGCAAAACCAGGTGAGAATGGCTGAGAACTCCGCCCAGCTGGTGGGTCACACTGCCCACCATGTACATGATGGGGATACCAGAATACTTACACACTACTGTCCGTCATGGACATGGAATCATCAGTCAGTGCGTCACTGGATATCTCACTATCATTGGCGCTGGTGGCTGGCGCAAAGACATAGCCAGAACCTACATGGTATGGATTCACAGGCTCACTCCTCTTGAAGGACCTGCAGAAAAGTACAATAGCAGTGCATCACTGATTCTCTCCAGAAACCCAGGTAACCAGGTGACAACAGAGCGCACAATCCCGCAATGTGTTCGATGCCGACTTGCTGCTCAGGGCCAGTCGCCCATCTGGGCTGAAAACAGGCTGGGTTCCTCTGCCCCCAAAGGCACGTCTGCCAGGGGACAGGGGACCCCAGAGGCAGCCCAGGGGATCCTACAAAGTTCTAAATACACACTTACAAAGACAGAGGAACAGGACTCTGCTCTAGGAGGGGAGGCTATGGTGTGAAAGAGGGGAATAAATCAGTGGAGATGGAGTGCCTTCCCCTCCCCACCCCCATATCCAAGCCTGCACCAGAAGAATATAATCTGGGGGCCCCAAGACATCTTAAGCTTCCAAACTCCCCACCTGAGGTCTGTCAGCATAGTTCAGAGATGCAGACACCTAGATGTCTGTCATAGCCTTCTCATTTCAACCCTGGGCCCAGTGAGCTAGACAGATGGGACAGAAAAGTTCAAGCCAATGTTGAGGGCTTCCACCCCACCCTGAGCTAGGCCTCTGCCGTGCCCTTCCCCCACGCAGGCCTTCCTTCTCCCAGGGCTGCCTAAGGCCAGCAGGATTAAAATGAGCAGCACAGCTGTTTCAAAGGAAGGTCCAGGCCCCTCCTCCGGTGTCTCCCACTCTTTTGTTTCCGTGGCCTCTGCCTCCTCATTTTGCCCTCTTGATCTCCTCCCAGAACAACCAGTGTGCCTGGCCCCTGCTGGGCCGCATTCCTCTTGTGTCACCAGTGAGGAACTGAAGCAGGGGGAGCGGGGAGAAGGAGGAAGGGGCCACTCTGGTTGGCGGGCTGCAGGAAGGGGCCTGTAAAGCCTGAAGTGGCAAGACAGCTCGTACACAAAGACCCTGGCATACTCCACTGGGCCCGCCAAGTCTAAGCTAACAGCAGAGAAATCGATTGGAGGAGCAGGGAAAGGCTAGAAAAGAGAACATATTCTTTCAGGCCACCGCAGCCGGTCTACACAGACAGCCGTGGAGTTGGCAGATGAAAGGGACCCATGAGAGGTCAAAGCAGCCTTCTGCATGTGTTCACGGAGCTCCTAGTCTCTTACTACGTGTCCAGCACTGCACTGGACTCTGGGTGTACCCAGCCCCGGTCTCTGGTCTCCTGACACCCATGGCCTGGAAGGGGTGTGTCACCATAACATGAAGGGGCACCAAGAGGGAGGCAGACACAGTGTTCTCACAGGCCCACGAAGAGGGGCTAGCCTTCATACACATCATCTCATTTAATCCTCGCCTCCACCTAGGGGAGAAGCAGCACTGTGCCCGTTTTACAGATGTGCCCTTGATGGTTCCACAAGAACAGCAGCATGCCCCAGATCACAGAGCTGGAACTGCTGGGTGGGGGACTGATTTGTTGGGTTCTCTCTCAACTTCTCTTTCTGCCTCCTAATACAAAGACTAGCCTCAACATTTTGAAAAGTTCTAGACTAAGAGGCAGGATGAGTGACCTGGGAGAGGTAATCCTGGTGTAACTAATGATGGAGATGATGTTTCTAGCTGGGATGGCCGGGGATGGCTCCCTAGGACGGCTCCCTGGGACAGGTGGGAGCAAGGTGAAACTTTATGGGCGAGCAGGAATTCCAGATGACACCCAGGACGGGGGAAGGCAAAAGCTGTTAAAAGCCCTCCAGACTGGGGAGGAAGGGGGTGGGGCTAGTTGGGGCAGGAAGGGGCAGGGAGGGGAGGGGGCCTGAGGTTTTCCCAGCAGCACCTGTGATCCCGAGGGTGTGCCACCAGGTTGGACTGGAAGGCGGGGTGGGGGTGGACAGAGAGTTGTTGCCCCAGTTTGGTGTGAGGGCCTCAACAGGGGGCAGTGGGGAGGGAAAAGAAGGTAGAAGAGACCATCTCTGTCTTTAAGGAGTCTGCACTCTAGTGGCTGGAGTGACAAGAAATGTTACTTACAGAGTCATAACATTTTAGAGACAGAATGAACCTTAGAAAGGATCTAACCCAACCCTCTCAGTTTAAAAATGTTAATAAAACCCAAGAGCTACCATTGATTGCGCCCTTTGTATGGGCAGGGTCTTTGTTTCTGTCACTGCTGTACCCCAAGCACACAGGTGCTCAATGAATGTCTGCCCAATCATCTTTCATCCTCACAACCAGCCAAGGAGGTAATAGAACCCAAGGAGGTGGGGGGGAGCAGTCAAAAGTCTTGTTGGAGGGCCACCTGGCTAGAGACTCAGCCACATGGAACCCATATCCAGACTTCCAGAGGAGCTCGACATTAGCAGGGACCTTGATTCTGTTCTACTGAGCTAGGCTGGAACATAAACGTCACGTAGGTGTGGAATTAACTAGAAAGTGCAAATGAGGAATGTTGCACCTGAACCCATCAAATATCTTGGATTAAGTGACCTTGAACTGTCACTTGGACACTCTAGCCCTGTTCTTTTATCTGTATAGGGCAAGAAGTCTCACCACCTCCCAGGATATTTGATGGTGACTAAATAAGGATAGAAGGATCTTCCACACCTTAGAACTGGTCCCCATGTCCTCAATCTGGGATTTCCAGATTCCAAATCTAGAGAAAGGAGGAAAGGCATTTGGTTTTTCTGGAGAAGAGATGGGATGAGGGATGATTCAGTAAAAATAGACTCCTAGTTGATAAGGAAACTCAAGAGGAGGAAGAGGACGGTTCTATTTGGCTTCGAAAGAGGAAATGGACTTTCTTATAGGTCAGAAAGAAGAAAGCACTTCTTTTATTTACTTATTTATTTTATTTTTTTTGTGAGGAAGATCAGCCCTGAGCTAACATCCATGCTAATCCTCCTCTTTTTGCTGAGGAAGACCGGCTCTGAGCTAACATCTATTGCCAATCCTCCTCTTTTTTTTTTTTTCTCCTTTCTCCCCAAAAGCCCCAGTAGATAGTTGTATGTCATAGCTGCACATCCTTCTAGTTGCTGTATATGGGACGCGGCCTCAGCATGGCCGGAGAAGTGGTGCGTCGGTGCGTGCCCGGGATCCGAACCCGGGCTGCCAGTAGCGGAGCGCGCGCACTTAACTGCTAAGCCACGGGGCCAGCCCGAAAGCACTTCTTAACGGCCAGAGTGGACCCATGGAGTAGATGGGGGCAGGTTATGGAATCACCCAAGTCTTTAATATAGCCCAAAACTCCCAGGTATCTGGGTGCTTGGATGGGGCTACTGCCTCAAAGCAGGATAGACCAGATAACTCCTCAGGGTCCCATCCTGTCTTCAGGACCCCATGATAAATAAGTTCCGTAAGCCCTTGATTGGGTCCAGAAATCAAGAGGCCAAGAGCTAGTGCTGGCTTAGCTCCCAGCCAGCTGGGTGACCAAAGGTGACTCACAGCCTCCATGGAGGACGTGGGGCCTCTACCTAAAAACCAGGCAGTTCAAACATGGCCATCTGCATGAAGTTCTTGCATCCTCTGAAAGGCCCAACAAGGGCACGGTAATTTGGGAGGACCACAGTTTAATTCTCCAAAAAACCAACTGCCTGGGGCCAGCCTGGTGGCGTACTGGTTAAGCTCACGAGCTCCACTTCGGTGGCGCAGGGTTTGCAGGTTCGGATCCCAGGCATGGACCCACACACTGCTCATCAGGCCGTGCTGTGGCAGCATCCCACATACAAAGTAGAGGAAGACTGGAACAGATGTCAGCTCAGGGCCAATCTTCCTCACCAAAAAAAAAACAACCGCCAACAGAAACAGTGCTCCAGTAGCTCTTCTTTCTTCCGGGGTATTCATCGTGACTTAGGATTACAGAGCACAGGTGTGTTTACACGCTGAATGCCTGTCCTGAGCAACTTGACTAGAAGCCCTATGAGGACAGGGACCAGATCTGTCTTCTTCACATGTGTTTCCCCAAAACTGCCAGCAGTTTGTGGCACGTGACAGAAGCTCGAAACCTTGTTGAACCTCCTTAAAAGACTCAGGACCATCAAATGGGTTGCTGAAAAGTTTTTTAGTCTAAGAGGCATAGTAGAAGATCAAAAAAGCCAAAATAGCCTTAAATAGCATTCAAACTCTCTTTCCACTCCTCCAGTGTTGCTATCTTGGTGGTATTAACACATTGACAATGTCCCAAATGTAAGGGTTATAATTCAGCCTCTACAGGGAGAAAATGACTCAACAGACATTCCTCCCTCCCCAACAAAGGCACCTAACTCAAACCCATGTGTGCTCACAGCTTTGCGCTCCTTGTTGAACACATGGATCCCAAAATAAACTCGTCTCCCTTCACTTCCAAAATAGAGGGCTACTGTGTGACCCATAATTAAAAATGGAATATACTGCTCTGAGCTCAGTTGACTGCAATAAAGTATTTGGGTTTTCCTACAATCATAACAAGACGAGGAGGAGGAAGGAGGCAGGGTCGTGGGGAGAGACAGAAACTCAATTTTTCAGAACCCAGAACTTTGTCAAAATCGCCACATAATGTGAAGAAAAGGGATTAGAGCTGTTTTCTTGTGATTACTTAAAAAAAAAACGGAAAGAAACTCAACCATGCTACAGTAATTGTACCCAGATGCTTTGATTATTTCTTCAGGACTGTTGTGTTCCCAGTTGCTGCAAAGATTTTAAATTCCTACAGAGAGTGGAGGCCTACGGTACAGATTTTGCACCGGGCTTTGGCCACAGACCTAGTTTGCAACTTCAACATGCAAAGGGCTTTCAGCTGTCAGGTAGCTGAGCCTCCTGGGACCTGAAGGAAAGAAATGTTTGCTGCTTTCCTTTTCTCTTAGCCTATTCTTATCTCTTATCTTGATGAGATGCTGTGGTCCCTGCCCCCTCCCCATACACCAGGGCAGAGCCTCCCTACAGAGAGCACAATAGAACTGAACTTCGGGGCCTCTTTCTGGGTCCCCTCTCAAAACAAGGCAACTTAAAAAGTATTTGCTTATAAGGCTGTAAGTTTAGGGCTTTCCAAAAGCCCTCTGACAATTTACTCACAAAGTCACTGCCCAAAAGGCAACCCTCTCCTCCCCAAGCATTTTCTAAGGCAAGAATGGGCCTTTTGAAAACAGGCAAACTTTTACAAGTGTATCTTAGCAAACTGCCTTCATCAGAGCTTCCATCCTCTAATTGTGGACTACTGCTTCCAGAATATCTTTCCTATGGCATCATTTTCTTTCATAATTGAAGACAAGCTTGATTCCAACGGCTTTGCACAAAAACGGGCCTCATCAGTGAGTCCTTTCAGAGAATAGGAAGCACTTGGAGCCAGCAGAGGGCCATCTGCTGGGCCCGGCTTATTTTAAGTGAGGCCAGAGGACAGGGTCCAATGAGACAGATGAGTCCTGCCTTGGGCAGGAACACTCAAGAGCCAGTGCAGGGAGCACTCTGTGCACCCAGCACTGTCTTCTCCTTCCCAAAATAAATGCTGGGGTGAGCTCCTAATCCCACAGCCCCCTTCACACACACCTCGACACTGTGCGTGTGTTTGTGTGCCCAGCTTTTTACACGTTCTTCTACTAACAGGTCACTCCTGCCCTCGGTTATTTATAGCCCATCAAAAGCCCAGGCATCCCACTCAACCACTCGCAAACCAGAGTCCTTCCCTCCGAGGATAATTCCTGCTCTTCCGTTCCAACTATTTATATTAAACCTGACACCAAATCAGTAAGGACACAAACAAGTCATTAAAAACGAGGCTCCTTTGAGTGCCCAAGGTAAACACAGGGCCTGGAAGACTAGCCAGTGCTCTGGGCAGCCAGCTGCCAAGACTGCTCCTCAACAGCTGATGAAGAGAGACCCCCAGCAGGACTCGTGTTCTCCATTTCATTCATTTTACTAAGTTATGAAGCCCATCCCCTATGCCCGGTATCTGGCTTGATGAGTGAGTGTACTGGGAGGAGGAGGTGAACTTAAAGAGTTAGATAGGATCCCTACATCCCAAGAACTAGCTGGAAAGACAGACAAGTTCAACAAGTAGAGAAAGTTGAGGCATGGGGAGGGGGAACCCTCTCAAACTTTTCAATGAATATGGACTAGAACCCAAGAGTCACTCTTTGAAAGTGGTATCCTAACCTGGCTGCCCTTTTCATATACCCAATTATTATCATTATTAAATTATACTAATCATAACGCTTTACATCTGTTCAAAACATTTCCCTTTACAAAGGGCTTTCATGTTTATTATTTTGATCCTAATAGCAGCCTATGACATAAGCAGAAGGGATGGTGCCACTCATTTTACAGATGGGCACATGGAGTTCAGAAAGGCTTCAATGCAGGGAGCAGGCGGTGGACAGGGCTGGAACCCAGGCCTCTGACACCATTCAGGACACCTCCCAATACACCATACGTACACTTGAATATCTTGCATGTTACAATGAAATTAGATGTCTTAAATTCTCTTTGACAATGCCCAGTTAAGACATATGGGCTTCATGTAGCCCAAGTAAAATACTTCATTTCAACCCAACAGTGGAAGAAAGCACACACAATTAGTATGCAAACTCAAGAGGCTGAGGAAAAGCTGTCATCTATATATTAATGATGCCCACAGTTCACAACCAAGAAGGCAAGCACTGGAAACACAAAAGGATCTTTGGCCCCTGGCCCAGAATCTCAAAAGCTTCATCTCCAAAATGTTTAATCCTGGTAATAACCCAGCTGAGGCCTTTGGAAGTAGGAGGGGCGCACCAAGGCTGGGTCTCTATTGCCCACCCACAAAGGGGAGGGGTCACAGCAGGGTCCTGCCTGGGAATGCTTTCTCACTAATAACATCCAAAACCACACACGGTGCTACTGTGTTTACAAAGGGGATACTCTGGGTCTCGACACTGGGAGGCACAGAAGCCCCACTGTCAGCAGGCCCCTGGAGAAGCAGCCTTACCACAGGCCTTAAGTAGTCTGAGCTATGGCTGCCAAACTGGAGAGCAAGGAGGCCAGTAGGTTTACCCAACTGTTCACATAATGGAACAGAGCAGCAACGGCAGGTGCCCAGTGACCTCCCAGCCACAGAAGCCAGACCCACTATCTTCCTCCAAAACAACCTGAAACCATAAGCTTAAAGATGCTGAACCAACTCGTTTCACGTGATCCTTTGCTGCCTTGCAAAAGCCAATCCATTTCCACTTAGGTGTAGACCAGACGTCTGAATGTGGATAAACTGGCTCCCAAGAGCGCCCCCTGGTGGTGGGAGAACAAGCCCTTCCCTCCCTGTGAAGTATCAACTCTCTCGGCCACCCCTAAATTAGGGCTCCTAGGCTTAACCCTGGCTATCCTGCCCCTCCTCCCGCTGCCAGACGCTGGAGGCCCCACCCTACAAAGACAGAGCAATCTCCACAGAGGCAGCCACCAGGTCGCATCCCGGGTCCCTAACACATGGAGAAATACACAATGGATAGCAAGATAAGCCATTCAGACAGCCCACCACTCTCCCTTCCCCTGCATGCCATAAACAGCAACCTAGAATTAAGAGGCTCCTTCTCTTTTTGGAGATTTGGAAGGAGACGGAGAGAGAGAGAGAAAAAACTCGTTCTAACAGAAGGTCTGAAGTTGCCTCCAAAGGTCAAGAATCTTAAGACTTGGCCATTCTGTAAAGGACTGTTTGTCTTTGAGCCTCAAAAAGAGAAAGTACTCCAGGGCCCCAGTCCTTTCTGGCCAAGACATCTTCTCCATTAGCGCTAAGCCACAAAATAATCAACCAAGATCTGACCCTCAGACTGCAAGCATTTCAAACCTAGATTAATATACCAGCAGACTAAAGCTAGAGGTCCTTCCTTAGGGAAAGTCACCAAGCCTTCCCTAGTTAGGTGAGTTTCTTGCTGGGTAAATACCTAATTCTACAAAGAGACCCACAAGTTCAGTTGTTAAGCCAATTGCTGGCTCTTATCTTAACATAAGTTCAAAAGATCCCACTTACCCCCACGTCCAATGGGTGCACACGTTATTTCCTGTGCCTCCACCACAACCCAGCTGCCTCCCCAGCCACATTAATTCCACTCTCTACTGATGAGTGGTGAATGACCCCTTCCAAAACTGGTGCTTAGTGTATTTGGTGACTCAGAGGCATCAAAAGCTGCTGTCCCCTCTCTCTCTCTCTCTACCCCTTCTAAGACTGGCCTAGGATAATAAGTAACCCGCACTAATGAATACTGCTTGCCACTGTTTGAAGTGAGCACTGGAAGACTGCAGGTATTTAGCTGCGTGTGCATCACTTCCCCCCCCTTTAAAGAACAAAAAGCAAGATCAAAGAGTTCATGGCCAGTGGTCCTAGCTCTCAAGAGTCCTTTGTCAGCCTCAGCAGCACATCCATCCAACCATCCACCCTCCTTAACTCAAAACATCTGCAAAGTCCGTATCATCCTCCAACACCCCCACCCCACCCCCAGGCCCACCCCCTGCCCGGGCAAGTCTTACCTGTATCCATTTTCAGCAGTTTCTGTGGACCTCACATTCGCTGTAGCCCTCAGAGTTTTGCTGGACAAGCCAACAACAGTGGGTGCAAGTTTGCACTTGAAGTCGGCACAAGTCCACTCCTCTTCTTCATTCAAGGTGGGGAGATAGCCACACACGACCTTTAGGCTCCCCAGTCCCCCGTTACTCATGTAAGCTGTGTTTTCTCCCCCACTCCTCACATATTCGAGGTATATATCAGAAGTCAAAAACATCTGGTAGGCATTTTCCTCCATCACCAACTGGATCTCGGTCTGTGCCTGGTCAAACATGATGGAATCGATCTGCTGCTTCTTGATGCCATCTCTTATGTAGGTCTTGGTGGCAGGTTTCAGCTGCTTGGAGACAATGCTGTTGTTCTCGATGTACCTTTTGTAGATTGCTTTGGCTACTCGTAAAGTTTTGGTATCCTTCAGGTTCATCTGCCTGAATCCATTGCAGGCAAACCAAAAGTCTAGGGTATCCACACATTTCTCCCTCTCCAGGAAAGTCCGGAAGAGATAAGCACCATCTTGATCGCCCAACAAGGAGTGCAGCGACTTGGTCCACCTGGTCAGAGGGGAATCTGGAGATGCCCGTCCCTCGGGCTCCCCCAACCCATCCTCGTTCCGCCTGGCGTTGGAGGAGACAGGCATGGGTTTGGGGACCTGGCCCTTTCCCACCCCGGCCTGGCACGGTGGGGTCTCCCCTTCTTCCCCGGGAACCGGGGGTCGGGGCGCATCCTCGCGGAAGCTGCTGCTGGGGTCTGGGAGGCGAGTCACCAACACAGCGCTACTCATGGTGAGGGAGTTCTCACTGAGTTTGGGAATTTTTTTTCTTCTTCCAGTTCCTCTCAGCAATCAGCGTGGTCTCTCTTTCTCTCTCAAGTCAGCAGGGGCTCATCTGAGCCTCCTTTCTGCAAAGAAAAGGAAGGGGGAGGTAGGAAGAGAGAAAAGGGTATTGATCTAATCAAAACCAGATCTACCCAACATCAAAGCAAGAAAGTAAACAGGCTTTTCAACTCCTCAAATTCAAATCAAGCAACCCAGCTATCTGCGAGGTGCTCATCTAAAGTATCAGACGCCGCGTTTTCAAAGGCGAAATCTGAGCTCCCTACACACACGGGGGTGGGGGCGGGAAAGGTGAGAGGGGAGCCCCGAGGGTGGGAGGCGGGAACGGATGGGCATGGGAGGTGTAAGACATAACCTCCCCAAAACCCCCTCGGCCCCGGCGCACGCAGGGTAGTCCCGCCCGCCCCTCCCCACTCCACACCCCTCCTCTCCCTTCCCCCGACAGCATCAACTCCAAAGACGCGCACTCCAGCCGCTGGGCTGTGTGCAGGTGAAACCAATTTCGGTACATTTCCCTACTCGGCTCTCCGCACAGATAACTCGAGCTCCAAACGTGCCCTTCCTCGGCATCTGGTTCCCATTCCCCCCACCCCACCCCTTCCCTTTGCACCCCCCCCTTCCCACTCCTTCAAAATTCAGAAGATCCTCGACCGAGAAAGAAGCCCGCCCAGCACAGGGCTGAATGGGCTCGCGGACTCCCAGCAGGAAAACGCCCCCCCTCCCCAACCCAGATGTACACGTTCGCTGCGCCCCCGCCTCCCACCAAGAATCCGACTCAGTCTACACTTCTGTCTTCCCCGCTCCCTCAAACCAGAAACCAACTTACTAAGACGAGACTTTGATCTTCCAACTTTGCAAGAGAGCAGAGAAGCCTCAGGACCCGCCGCCTCCGTCCCCCCGCCCGCCACCTCCCGGAGCCGCGAACCCTACAAAACCGGATCAGAAACCGTCTCACGCTACCACTGCCTGTGCCAAGAATCCCAGACTCTACTGATCTCAAGCCTGTCTCTTTTTTCCAAAAGCAAAAAGTCTTATCTAACCAATAAACAAGCCGCTTTCCTCAGCACGGGAAGGATCAAACTAAGGAGGGCAGGGGCGGGCCGGGGGGATGGGGCGCGACCCCGAACGAGGGACCGGGACCCCGGGCCTGGGGTGGGTGCGCGCGGTCCCCGCCTGGGGCCTCAGGGCGCTAGGCTGGGCAACTCAGCAGGCGGAGTGGCGGGGCCGCCGGTAGCGCCGCGTTACCCGGGCGGAGGGGAGGTGGGGCGGCCCCGTTACCTGGAAGACGAAGGCGGCGCGAGGCCGGGCTCTCATCTCCGCCGCGCCCCCCCGGCCCGCCCCACCCCCCGGCCCAAATCCAACCGAACGCGTCCAGAGCCCCGGCGAGCGGGCCGCCAGGCGCGGGGCCGGAGCTCCGGGAGGCGCTCGCGGCACCCCGAGCCCGGGCGCGGGTCGGTCCCCGGCGCCTCCGCTCGCAGAGGCGCCCACAGAAAAGCACGGAAAGCAGCAGCCTAGTCCAGAAATGGCGACGCGCGGAGTCTCTGCCTCTCCGCAAAAGGGGCCGGGGGCGCGAGGCCCGGGCGGGGAGGAGGGACGCGGGGGACGCGGGCGCCCCGGGCTCGGGCCGCTCCTGCGCTCAGACTGAGCCTCGGCCAGCGCTCGGGGCCCCTAAGCGCGCACCAGTAGCTGGGAGGGGAGGGGGGGTGAGAGAGGCAGGAGGGGAGGATGGGGTGGAGGGGAGGGGGCGGAGGGGAGGGCCAGCGGGGGGCGCCGCCACCCTTTCATCCCACCTTCCAAAAGCACTCCCGCGCACACTCACACCCCGACTCTCATCCATAACAACGACAGCGATGCGCGCCCCGGGGGGGATCTGGCCCCTCTCCGCCCCCGCCGCAGCCGCCACTTGCAGAAGTCTCTCCGCCGGGGCCCCCCGCCACCCCCAGAGGAGGGGGCTCGAGCGCCGGACGCGCAGAGCTGCCCGGCCAAGCACCCCGGAGCGCTGGGCGCCGGGCCCGCCGCTCCCCTCCGCGCCCTCCCGGAGCGCGCCCCGAAATAGCCGGCCTGCCAACTTCAAAGGGCTGCCCGGCACATCAAAGCGCGCGGGCCGCCCGGCCGCCGCGGCCTCGGCACTCACCATTGATCCGCGCGCGCGCTCCGCAGCGAGACCTCGCAGGCGCCCCGGGCAGGGCCCTGGCCCCGGCCCCCGGATAGGCTCGCAGCGGCAGCCCCGGGCCCCCCTGGGCCGGTCCCGGCGTCGGGGAACATGGGGAGTCGCGCGGCAGGGGAGGGGGTGCGGGGAAACAACAATCCCGGGATTACAGCGAGATCCACCGGCCAGGGAGGGGGAAACGGCGCTCCCCGCCGCCCCTTTTATGCAAAAGATCCGAGTGGGCCTCCACCCCCGCCGCGGCCGCCCCCGGCCCCTCCGGCCCCCGCCCGGCCCGGCTTTCAACACAGGTCCTGTTTCCAGCAGTCACTCCGCGCACCAAATGTCCTCCGGGCGCTTCCAACAAAAACTGCGCTGTGGATTTAACTGTGCACTTCAAAGGCGCGAGCCGAGCGCACGGTCCTGAAAGGGAGGTACGCACCAGCCGCGCCCCGGGCCGCCCCCCGTGCCCCCGCGGCCCCTCCTCGGGGCCCTCCGGCTCGCACCGCCCCTCCTGGCCCAGTCTTGGCCGGGCCGGACCCCTCTCGCCCCCGGCGCCCGCGACGCGACTCGGCGCGACCTCGCCCCTGGTCCAAGGGGGGCTCTCTTTGAAGCAGCTCTGCTGAGGCCGCGCCTCCACCCCCACCTTTTACAGCAGGGCTTTCGGCGGGGGAGACGGGCGCCTCGGACGCCGGGCGGCCCCGAGATCCATTGCTACGAGGGGTTATTTTTATTCCCCGGCTCTCGGGTTGTTACTGAGTTGCCAGGACCTTATCAAAGCGCTGCCGGCTCCAGCCGACTCCCCCGGGCCGGGCTTGGGGAGCCAGTGATCCCGCCGCGCCAATCACAGCCACGCTCGGCTGGCCCGCGCCGCCCGCCTTAAAGGGACAGCGCCCCGCGCCCTCCCGGGCCCGCCCGGCCCGCCCCCGCCGCACGCTCGGCTCCCGCGTTAACCCTTCCCCGGCCCTCCTCCGCCCCCTGCCTGGCCCCCGCGGCCCCAGAGGCTCTCTCAGCCTGAGTTCTGATTCCGTGTTTCAGGTTCTCCGGTCTCTGCTCTGACTTCCTCCCGCTGCCTGCCCTCGCCCTCCCCAGCTCTGGAAAGCAACAGTTTATTGTAGCATTCTGGCCATCGCAAGAACTGCAAGCAAGCAGAATTTTTTTTTTTTTTCTGTCATCAAACACTTTTCTACCTCTCTTCAAGTTTCCCTGGGAATTTGGGCTTGGAGGATCTTTTAAACGGAGTTCTGGTCCTGAGATCGACTGACCAAGTGTCATAGGGTGAACGCGGGCCTGGATGCAGAAGGCATGTGCGTGCGTGTCTCTGAGTGTGGGTTAGAACCACTGTCTGTGGTTGAAGTGTGAAGATGGGCGTGTGAATCTGCCAGCACAGGCCTGAGTGCTGGAGATGGGCTCTGACACCTCGTTAAGAAGCATCCCTCAGGCGGGCCCCTGGCTTAGCGGTGAAGTGCGCAGCTCTGCTTCTGGCGGCCTGGGTTCCAATCCTGGGCAGGCACCTACGCACTGCTTCTCCGGCCATGCTGAGGCCGTGTCCCACATACAGCAACTAGAAGGATGTGCAGCTATGACATACAACTATCTACTGGGGCTTTGGGGGAATAAAATAAATAAATAAATAATATAAAAAAAAATAAGAAGCATCCCTCAATTCCCTGAAGATTTAACCCCGACTTCCCAACCTGGCCGTCAGAACCCTCCTTGCACACATGGACCATCTTTCTCTAACAACTGCATACCCAACACTCTCTCGCAAGCATCCCCCATCCTCCCATATGTTACATATTAAACAGACACGGAATGTCTTTTTTCCCCTCACCCTCATTTTTAATGTATTGAAAACTCCTCCCCACATTCCCCCAACAATGTTATGAGGCATAACCTTCTCACTTAACGAGAAAATATGCCATAAACCTACAACATTATTTATTTACTCATCTATTGCTATAAAATGATGCCTCATATGATAAGCTAATAATTAACTTTTCCTCCTCTTAAAAAACATAAAGGTATAAGCCAGATTCGTTCAAGAAGGGAACGGGAGAGCCCAGCATTATTGGAGCTGTGCGAGGCCCTCCAACTCAACTCCCTTTTCCTTTGTTTACTTTCTTGTTGAGCTTAAAGGATGACAAACCCTCTTCAAGGCAGAGGTGCCTCTAACCTGTCATGAGGGCGTCAGAACTTTGAAACATGCAAGAAACATATCTGTCTGTTTGGGATTCCATAAGAAAAAAAGGAGGAAGATACACCACCCATGATCTGCAGGAAAAGGGCAGGCAGCAAGGACCCTGCACTATGGCCCCCAGCCTACGGGGCTGTGACGAGTGACTAGAGTCCTTGCAGCCCAGGCTGCCAGACTTTTCAGCTCCTGGGTGCCAAGGCGGGTGGCATTGCCCTCCCCAATACCTGCCTCTTTGTGTCCATGGTCTGCCCCTCTGGGCTCACCTCCCCAGGCGGCCAGGCTGGCATAAAGCCAGCAGTCCAGGCTATGAAATACAGCCACCTCAGGGCACGCTAGGAAGGCCAGTGAAAGAGTGTGGCTGGATGACTCATCTTTGCCTTGGGACAACTGCTGGGTGTGAGGAAACTGGAAGCCAGTCCACTTCAGGTCGGCTCCTCTAACAGCCTTGCCTTCCGGAATGCTGGTATGTGGGATCCATGGCCAAGGGCACGCCCACCCCCTCCGGCGACCCCAGGAGAGCCAGGAGCAAAGCTGTCCCTGTGGTTCTGGGGAGTCTTTAGGCCACAGAGGGTGTTATTACAGGAACAAAAGTGTATACAGAGGGGAATGAATTGCCATAGAAGCGTCTACAATATAAACAACAGCAGCGCGCGTGTGTATGTGCGTGCGCAAGCACACACATATACACACACACACACACACACACACACACACACAATGTGGGGGAGGGGAGATAGAAAAATCAAAACATCCCAAATCAAAATAAACAATGATCAGAAAGAGGAGCCTTTAAAAAAGGAAGTGGAAACTTGGTCTTCATGGGTGGTTTTCCCCCCATCCCAGCTGACCCTTCACTGCCCCCCAGCCGGCCCTAATCATCATGGGCTCCGCTTTAAGCAAAGGACTCTCCTGCTCCCTCATTATCCCAGGGCCACAGCAGCAGGAAGGAGGGACTGGGGATGGGGATGTAGGAGCACAGCCTAGCTGGGTTTGGATCCTCTCAGTAACAACCCCTCTGAGAGCCTGGTTTCCAGAACAGGTGCTAGTTCACCTTGGGCCAATGACTTCCCCTTCATCTCACCCCTACTCCCCTCCCCCCACTTCGTATCTGGGGGTACATTTCCCATCCCACAGAAAGCTGGGCCAAGTGCTGAGAAGCCAGGGGCCCTAGAGCCTCTAGGTCTTGGACTACTTGTTGATAATATTTCTGGAGGAGAATCCAAAGTCCTTTGCTTATACGCTTTCTCAAGATAGCACAGTTTTCCATTTTCCCCTTCTCCCTGGCAGCAGTGATATCATGTGACTGGTTGTAATCCCGCACGGTTGCCTGGAAACTGGAAAGCAAGGTGATGGATTTCTGCACATGCTCACTCTCCCCGCTCCTTTAAAGAAAAACCCTACAGAGGATAAACAGCCCACTTGGCCTAAGTGCAGACAAGTTTAATAAAGCAGAGAGTAATTCTTTTCTGGAATTATGTATGAGGCTGAAATCCTAGAATCCCAGAAAATGAGGATTCAGGGCTCCCTGAGAGGCATCTGGCCAGATCTCCGACCTTTAGTCAGCCCCACAAAATCCCTCTGGAGGGGAAGTCACACCAGCTGTGACTGCAGAGGAGCTCAGACTCAGGACATTGCTCTCTAAGATTCAGTGACTTTGTCTTTTATTTCTTTGAAAAAGTACCACCTTGGACAGTGTACCTTTGTTTAGGGAGGGAAGTAGAGACAGACACAGGTAACTTTTCCTGAGACTGCAGGTCACTTAACCACTCTGAGTCCCCGTGTGTTCACCTGCAGAGTGGAGGAAACACCCCTCGAAAGGCTGTTGTGAGGATAAGCAATAAGGTAAATGCCCAGCACGATGCTTGACACACAGTAGGTGCTCAAAACATGGTGGCTATTTCTGCAGAGTCACCCTGTTCCCTCAACATCTGTTCCCTGTTCTGGGAATAAACTCCCCAACTCCAAAGCAAAGATGCCCCTTCAATTAGGAGCCTGGGGGTGGGGACCTGGAAGTGGACCAAGGAGGCCCTGCAGAGGTGAGCCAGTCCGTCCGTTCCCCGCCCCGCCAACCTCGGCCGACTTCCCTGCAGAGAGGAGCAAGGATTGGAAAGCAAAGTGGCCTGTGCCTTTCTGCCATCTCTCAAAGGCAGTCCTATCCAGTCCCCCAAAAGAAATATCAGAATTTTCTAGCCAGGGCACCCTTCAAGTATCATCTAATCCAACCCATCATTTAAGAAATGAAGAAAATTAAGGAAAGAGGAGGTGAAGAGATTTTCCCAAGACCACTTTGCCCATGTCAGAGCTGAGCTAGAACCTCCTAGGGGTCCTGACTCCGGGCTCACCCTCTTTTCTTCCATACCGTGGTAAGGACACCCAGGGCAGGGCTGGCTTCCCCGCAGGGCTGATAAATGTGATTTCGGATGCTTTCCTAAAAGAATCACCACAGGGCTTCAGCCTGAAATTCCCCTGAAGCTCAACTTCATTCAGCCCCTACTTATGTACAGACTTGACCCCCAGAACAGGGCTACTCTCAGCCGGATTCTGGGTGGTTCTACCAAATCTTTTATGGTGGCAGACGTTTCCATGGGCACATCAGTGGGGTTGGTCCACCTGAGGGAGAATTGACTTGAACAGAGCCTGAGAGGAGGAGAGAAGGAAAAGGCGGACTTAACTTCCTGCCACTCTCTCTCCCTACTTCTGCCCTCTGCAGAGGGGGGCCTGAGACTGTGAAGGTGGAGATTTCAAAGCCACAAGCAAAAAAGTAAGGTTTTCCTGAGAAATCCTATTCATAGGAGTGTTAGGGAAACATATTTGTTAATAAAATTATCATCTTTGGTATGTTAAATTTAAAACACAGTTAAGTGAAACAATAATTTAAAACTTCCTAATCTGGTTTACTTTCAAGTGCTTTTAATATTTATTTTAAATGGAGCTACAAACTGCTGGGTGTTCAGCATCTCACCATTCATCATTGTCTTGGAGTTTGGCTTTTAGGAGCTGGACTGAGCTTGTAACCAGAAGAGACCATCAATATTAAAGCACATCCAGAAAGAGGTTCTGATTTTTAAAGTTATCTTCTCCATAGTGTCAAGCAGACAGACACATAAAAGGTTGTTTTCAGAAAAGGATGTGAAAAATAGATAGAAAAAAGAATCCCTAAAGTCAGTCATCCAACTGGCAACATGTGAAACTTTGCTAATAAATAGGCTCTCTCCACAGACAGTTTTTCTGCCCCTGATGTTTCATCCTGCTCATTTAAAACAACTTCTGGAAACTAAAGTTTCACCAAGTTTGAAATCAGTTCCTTTACTCTCGCACGTCAGTGTTTCTTGATCTGCCCTGGGCGTTTCCAGAAGCTGACTGAGTAGTTTCCTGGGCTCTAAAAGACTTGCACAGTGGGCCAGGATACTTGGCAGGGTCACAGCCTGCCCCAGAACACCTGGAGAGATTCTGGCCTTTGCTCCCCGTTGAAGAACCTTCCCTACATCAAGTCCTCAACGTGCGTTATTATGTAACCTGCCAATGCTGCAGCTATGTCCTCGTCCCTTGCCTCATTGGCTTCAGGGCACTCAGGTAGTAGAAGATAGCTGGCAAACTTCTTTCAAGAGGAGTCTACACTTGCTGTCTACACTTTCCTCCCCTCTCATTGTCTCCTCAACCCATGATAACTGCTCCTCCTCAAACACCATCTTCAGCCAGGTAAAAGACACCCTAATTGTTA
This sequence comes from Diceros bicornis minor, assembly GCF_020826845.1. Taxonomy (NCBI): domain Eukaryota; kingdom Metazoa; phylum Chordata; class Mammalia; order Perissodactyla; family Rhinocerotidae; genus Diceros; species Diceros bicornis. The sequence goes on along the minus strand of NC_080757.1, from coordinate 49,432,887 downwards.
AGTCACGAGGGCCCATTTTGACCTGTTAGTGGCCTGGCTTATCTGCAGCCCTCTCTCCTTCTCAAGCCCCTCTCACTTATCTGACAGGACTTTCTAACAAGGACCACCTCCCTCTCCTGCTGCTCTTCAGGACACCTTTTCCTCCTCCCGACTCCCCCACAGGTTGCTCTTTCTCTGGGGTCCTTCCCCCTAAAATGTTTTCTGGACAATCTCCTGTTCCCACCCATTGTTATAAGCTCCACTCTGTAGAAATCAGGGCCTCTCAGACCTACAGGCCTGGCCTATTTCAGTACCTTCCTTCATCACTCCCTCTTTGGATAGGCCAGCCACAAGCCTCTCAAATTTAACACTCTTAAAATGGAGCCTATTTTGTCCCTCATTGAAACCAGCCATCCTCCTGTTAGGCAGTGACCTCACCACCTCCAGCTGCCTCAGTGAGAAACCTGGGCCATGTCTAGACTCCTTCCTCTCCCTCATACTTCCCCATTCAGTCCCCCAACCCTGTCGATTCTGCCTCCTAAAAATCTAAAATCACTGCCTTCTCCCCATATCCACTCCACCACTACGGCTCTGGCTCTTCTCATCTCTTGCCAGGAACAGCAAAATGTTCTGTTCTCCCTGCCTGTAGTTTACAGCCCCCTGCTCCTGGGCCCCCTGATGTGTTGCTACCATAGAGAGCGGTCTGCAATCCAAAATTACCATTTCATTCTCAGCTTCAAATCCTCTCCTGGCTGCACAGAACCTTCAGGATAAGGCCCCAAGCCCTTAGCATGGCACACAAAGTGGTTGGTGCAGGCTGATCTCCAGCTCTATCTCCTGCTGTTACCCCCATGCCCCTGCCAAGGGCAGTCCCACATGGTGGCTCCCGTCTTCCATTCTTCTGTGCATTTATACTCGAGATTCCCCCGGCTGGTTGGCCACCGTCTTTGGCTGCTTCACTCCTACCCTGCCTCATCCCCCTGCACTGGGAGAGGCACCCCTCCTCTGTACTCTCCCCGCACCTGGGCCTCACCTCTAGCAGAACACTATGGTTGATCTACTTCTCAGTCCCACCCACTCAACCATGAACTCTCTGAGGAAGGGGCCATGTTTTATGATCCTTGCATCCCTCAGCCCGGTCCCTGGCATGAGGTGAGAACTCACTAAATGGTTGAACTGCTTTGTGGACAGGGGTGATATGTGAAATATTTAACAACTGCTGAAACAGGAGCATGGGCCAATCAGCACAGATGCCAGCCTGGATCCTGGAGCTGGGTCTCAGAAGCCACCCCCACCGCTCACCAGAGTCAAGCCTTTAGTCGCTGTGTCATGGGGAGATGTGGTTGGCATCCTCTAAGTTGGCCCCCAATGATCCCTGCATCTTGGCATTTGTACCCTGTGTAACTCCCTCCCCTTGAGCGTGGGTGAGACTTACTGACTCGCTTCTAACAACTAGAAAATGGCGGACATGAAAGGATGTCCCTTCTGAGATTAAGTTATAAAAGGACTATGACTTCTATCTTAGGTGCCTTTTTAGGATCATGAGGCAGCCCTGTGGAGCGGAGAGGCCCGTGTGGCAAGGGACGAGGCCTACCAGCAACCAAGTGAGTGACCTTAGAAGCTGATTCCTACCCAGCCAAGCCGTGAGATGCCCACAGGCCCAGCTGAGAGCTTGCCTGCAACTTTATGGGGGACCTTGGGCCAGAGGCACCCAGCTAAGCCATGCCCAGATTCTGAACCCCCAGATTAAGATGCATCCTTTGGGAAGGGGAATGGCAAAAACATACCTGTTGATAAGACTTTTGCCCTGTCAACTAATATTGCTAATGCTAAGAATCAAGTTGCAATACGTGCGGATTACATGAATCTTTTCTGCACTTTATTAGATAACAGCACATTGATGGGGAATGGCAACAAGCATAAACTGGCAATAATTATAACATGTTTGAAGTTCTTTAAAGGTTACTGGAAGTTTCTACAAAAATATATCAAATTTCTCCAAATTGGTTATGAAACGAAAACCAAAATCATTTTGAGATTTTACTGAGTTACAGGATAGAGACATTAGATTACACTCAAAACAACATTTACTTTGCTGTCACCTTTTCCCAAAATTTTTTCTTCCCTAAATGGAGAGATAGAACTTGTTTGTCTAGAAGGTAAATATAAATACTATTTGTTAGTTATTACATTCAACTTTAGAAGAGGGAGATGAATCTTCCCTTTGGTGTGATAGGGATCCTGGAGGAAAGATGCTAATGAGAGTATCTTTGGGATTAAAATGTGGTGCCAAAAGTAGCAGGAGCTTGGGGCTAATTCTTTGAATGATGATGATGTTTGTAAAGCAATTCCTCAGGATTTCCTGTCAATGAATTTAGATGGGTGGGTGGGAGGATAGGGATGGAGGTGGGGGGGGTGGACGGGGTGGGGTGGGGGGATTCCTGAATGGGATGGTCCAGAAAGACTTTGGAGAAGTCTTTTTTTCCCTTGATGACCATTTTAATGATGGGTACAGTGAGAGTGCGTCCCCTGAACAGACAAGGAGAAATTGTCTGCACGTGAGATATGGCTGAACATACTTAATGGTTTTCTTAGCAAAAATATTAATATCCCAAATGTGAATTAAAACGTGTGGATTGAGCCTGCCTCCTGGTACTAACGTTCTCTTGATAAATACTTTCCCCAATAACTTTTGAGCATAGAAAAATTATTGAAACTGCAAAATCTGTCTTGATAATCTCAATGAATCACCCCAGCACTTAAATGGAATAAACAAGTCTTAAGCTAGCCCAGCTCTTCAGATAAAGAAGCCTGGAGCAAGACGCCACCAACTTCAACAGATGAGGGGGCAAAATAGCCAATCTTTTAGCTGATAATATCATTTCCCCTCCCCCTGAACTATTTCTTATTTGCGGAATTGAATTTTTTTTAATAAGATCAATTTGTTCAATGCGTTTAGTCTGTCAACCTTTGTAAAACTTTTCACATGAATCCATTAGTTCACAAATCAGAAAGTGATCAAGACCTGGTGGCCAGACTTTGGGGTCAAAAAATACGGTCACAAAAAGTGAGTGAGTAAAGGGCTTCCTCTCCTTCCCTTTCTCCATTCCCAGGTCGGAGAAGCCGGGAGAACAGTGGGCAAGGTGTGAAGGGCAGGTGTGAGACGGCTGCCTGCCGAGTAGAGAGGGGGTCAGCGTCTTCCTGGTGGATGCTCGGGGGTGGGGCGGCCTGGTGAAGCCCCCAGCTGCAAGACGGCTTCCAGAGGCCAAGATCAAGAAACATGCCAGAGCAAGCTCTGCCACCCAGGCAGGGGGCGCTGGGCATGGGATGGCCGTGAGAGCTGTCTCCCATTTCGGCTTTCTCAGGCGGCCACCCACTTCGTGTAGGTCGAGCAGCTGCTTCACCCGAGCTTGGCTCTTCTGCAACTGACATGACCCTCCCCAGCCCCCACCTGGAGCTTTGACCTTTTCTACCCCCACAAAGGCAGCTTCCTTTCCCCTCTCCAGCCATCCCCAGGGCGTCCCTGCTCTGAATTTCCCAGTGAAAAGGTGTCAACCTTAAACTCTACAAGACAATGGAGGGTCCTGCGTGCCTTGAGGACAGCAGCTTGCCCAAGAAGAAGGCGCCTTTTCCCAGGGAGCTGGGATGGGAAGAGGAAGGCAGTCATCCAGTGCAGTGGGCACTGGGCCCCCGAAGTAGAACAGAAGGCCAGAGCGCCTGCCCCCAGCAGCCTGCGTCTAGTGGGGGCTGGGGAGGAAGGCATCAATAACCTGCTGGCTATCTTGACATTTTTTTGTGCCAGGCGCTGGGCAGGTGAAGTCAGACAAACAGACTAGGAGGGCATAAGATGGGGGCTCTAATCACCTGGGGCAGGGAAGCCTGGCAGTTGCTGTGGGCAGCTGGGAACAGGACCTGCACGGGCCCCAGGCAGGAGGAAGCAGTGCCTTTTCCAGAAACTCACAGAAACTGAGAGCCAGGGAGCAAGGCAAGGAGGGGCAGACTGGCCCAGGCGGGCTTGGCAGGGCCTTGTGGGCCAGGGAAGAAGGTGTTTTCTTTATCCTCAAGTATAATTATGAGCCAGGGGAGTGTAGCTCAGTGGTTAAACGTGGAGGCTCCAAAAACAGACAGTCCCCTATGGAGAGTCTGTCACTTCTCTGTACCTCAGTTTCCCCAAGGGTAAAACGAGGGGAACGAAAGTACCACAGGGGTTGTTGTGAGTATCAAATGAGGTGATCAAGTGGCTAGGACTCTGCCTGGTGACAGGTGAGCACTTGGTAAGGAGTAGCCATTTTGGGGAAAAAACTAAGGAGAACAGCCTGGGCTGGGGCCCGGCTCCCTGCTAAGGGCAGGTCTTTTGGGCTGTTTGAGACCCTCTTCCCTTAACTATAACATGGGGATAAAATAGTGGCATATTTAAGGTGGAGTTTGAGTGGAAATGTCCTAGCCAGTAAATTTAGTTTCTGAGGGATGTAAGCGCTCAGCTTTCTGGCACCAACAGCCTCCCAAGACCAGCAGAGGTCTTGGCACGCATCTCATCTTCTCGATGCTCACTACCAGACTTCAGCTACGGGCACCGGCTGCAGCCAGCTGACTCCATTGTGTGTCTCTCTCAGAATGCACCCCCACCCCCAAGCCTTACTTCGATGGCAGTGAGACTTCTAGGTGCTTGCAAATGGCCAGCTGTTCAGGACCATGAACACTTGTATAGCGTCGGTCCCCCCAGCCTGCTGGCTCCCCATCACTACCACCTCCCACCCTCCAGGCCTTTCCCCGGGCTCCGAAGTGAACAGCATTGATATGTCTTATAATTCTTGCTGCTCCTCCCAAGAGCTGTAACATGGGTCCCAGGGGGTGAGGTCAAGAGAGCCAGGTGCCTATCCCTGGCCCCACTTATCCTCAAACCTGCCAGCAGGGCCCTCTTTCTCAGAGCATTCCACAGAGCTTTGCATAATTGGCAACAGGTAGACACCACAGCGTGCTGGTTCTCTTTCTGTTTTAACAATTTTTTAATGATCAAGGTGTGACGACTGAGTTTATGATGTCTTCCTCCTGCACATTTGTGCCTCTCTTTGTAAACCCTGCAAGATGCTGTGTTTCATCAATTCTTTGTGGTATAGATTCCATTTCTTATTCATATTCTGAGGCGGAAAAAGGCTTGTTCAAAGAGAATCCTCGGGGCAAGTGTTATGATGGCCACAGACATGGCAAGCCTTCCTGCCAGGGTGCATTTTCGGTGGCTGGCCAGGGGTTCCTAAAGAAGAGACACCGTGTGAGATATGGGCGGGTCTCACCCACCAATGAGGCTTCTCTGCGTCTTTGAGATCTGGCTGGCTGTAATGTCTTGGTGTTGCAGTGATGTTGGGGTGAGCCCCACCGGGGGATGTTTGGAGGATGACAACAGAGTCCAGGATGGAGCCTCTCCCGCCATCTCTGGCCCTCCGGCACTCTGCACACTGGACTTAACGCTCCTTCAACATGCTATGCTTTGCCCTCTGCCCAGGCGTGGGCTGTCCTCTTGCTGTGCGTGCCTGGCGTGGGTCTGCATAGCCTGGAGGCTACTTGCCCTGGGTTCTCACAGCCCTCTTGGCAGAGCTTCATCAAAAGACACTAAAGGGGCATGCAAGCCCACCTGTGTCTTCCACGGACTTTGAAGCCAGCACAGCGCCCTGCATAGTGGGCATGTAGTGCTGAAAGGCAGGAGGAAGGGAGGCAGAGAGGGAGAAGTGAGTTTGGTCATTCTGGAAGTACTTGACACTGCCGTTGGCTGTATTGCATTGTATCAGTTTTCAGATGTCATTTCCCCCCTGATGGGGGCTGGCGGCAGGTGAGGTAGGCTGGATGACCTCACTAGGTGCACTGGACCCAGCACAGGGATTCTGGGCCCTGTTTTCCTGACACTGGATGAAGGTGCAGAGGCAAAAGAGAGCAAGGGGAACTCTGGGACTTCCCAGCTGGACCTTCTGTGCTTGGCCTTGCCCACTTCCGTAAAGTGAACAGAGCCTCCAAGGGCTTTGGGGATGGAGGGCACTGGACATGTCTCTTCATTGACCGTATCTGCTGACCACCCTTCCTGGACATAGACCTGTTCCATCCTTTGCTGGTCATCCTTTGCAGGGCCAGCAGCTAAGGGCTGTGTCCTTACCCACTGGCCCTGCATGGGAGCACGCTTGCTCTCCACTCCTTTAGCTTCCGTGTTGGGGAGGGACCCCTGGCCCCAGAAGAGGAGGGGATGAACCAAGTGTACATAACTCTGCCCATCCCTCTTAGGGGTTGGCCTGCAGAGTCTCCTCCTTTCCCTCTGCCCCTCTAAGCCCTAAGTCTCATAGGGCAGGCCCCACAGGAAGATCCGAGGTTGTCCCTCCAAACCAGTGCCAAGCAGTAAGCATGCCTCATTTGGGATCCAGCTCTAGGAAGCCATTTACTGCTGATTATTGCCATGTGCTTAGCTGACCAGCAACAAACTAGATGTTTCATCTCCATCTGCCTGACTCCTGTGTCTGCTCTCAATTCACTCCGCACCTGCACAGGGAAAAGGGGTGCTATTTATTAGCCCCCCTGGAACCCCAACACCCAGTTTAGAAGTTGTTTCCTCTATAAATGAACTCTCTGAGGTGGGCCTTACTCAGGGCACCCAAGGCTGGGAGGAGAAGAGACAAAGGAGGGACACACAGAGGCAGGAAGTCACAGTCACCCCCGGCCCAGAAGCATTTTTTCCCCATCCCTCTGCATGCAGCCTGGGCTGGGCTGTTAGTCTTACATATAGAAAGTGCTGGATTCATCCAGTGATGCTTGTCCAGACAACTTGAACCCACAGAGCTGTCAAAGTTGTCGGGACCAAGCCTTCCACTTCTTCTATATACAGCACAGTGCAATGAAGAAAGGAGAAGAGGAATTAATGAATGAGAAGACACACCGTGCTTTGGACTTTGGAGTCAGAGAGATAAATTCACTAGCTATGACCTTGACTAAGTCATGCATCCTTTTTAAGCCTTAATTTCCCCATCCACACAGTGGAGCTAAGGATAAATAACCACCTTTCAGGGTTGTTTATGACTGAAATGATTTTCAAGCCCTCCGTTTTACATGTTCCCCACATACCAGTCCTGGGTACCTAACAGGCCCAGGATGCTGTGAGTATCAAGATAATGTCTGGGAAGTGCCTCCTGGAGTCACTGGCATGGAGAAAGCAGAATGGCTGCTATTGCTATTAGGACTATTTTCCTATTCAGGGATACACCAGGTCCAGGAAGCCGACTAGGTGACTGGGTAGGGTGAACACACGCAGTCCTATAAGTGTGGCCAAGGCGGGCATTCCCATAGACCCCCTCCAGGGTGACCCTGCCCTGCCACAGGGAATCCAAGGCCTGTCTCCAGAGGCAAGGTGGGTCTGTGGCTCAACGGCCACAACCACCAGCGATGGCTCCCTCCCTGGCGCCATCTTCCCTCACAAAGAGCGGCCCTGTCTGAACCCCCAGGGCCAGAGGCAGTTAAAGAGCCATAAAGAGAGTGGAGCTGCCATAAACCAGAGACAGTCGTTAGCAGTTTCCTTTCTGATAAGGGCTTCAAGGGTTCCGAGGAGACTGCTGTGATTTCCATGTCTGGGTCCTTGTGCCTTAGATATTTGAATCCTTGGTTCAGAGTCCATGGAGAGAAAGAAGATGGAGGAGGAGAAACCCTCCAGGGGACAGGAAGGAACAGGAGGGTGCATCTGGCCAAGGGCAAGAGGCAGGCTACAAAGGGTTTCAGGTAATAAAGAGACACTTCCTGTGGGCCAGGCCCTCTGCAAAGGAGATGGCCTCATTTACTTCCCTGCCCAATCACTCCTTGAGGTAGACACCAGTGTTATCAACCCACTTTACAGGAAATGCAGGCCTGGAGGCAGGACCTGCCATATAATTTGCAGGGCACACTGCAAAACGTGAATGCGGGCCCCGTTGCTCAACAATTATTAGGAATTTGAAGATGGAAACAGCAGAACACTAAACCCAGCATGAGGCCCTCTGAACTCGAGTGACTGTGTGACTGTACTGACACATGTCCATGAAGCCAGCCCATCCAAAGAGCTCAAGACCCTTGATGAAAGTGACACGGTAGTAAGGGGTGTTGGGGCACAGGGTAGTAGGAAAGAACAAGGCTTTGGCTTCATCTCTTGAGTCCTCCCAGCCCTTCTACAACATGCAGAGTGCTGCCACCAGCCATAGGCGAAGGCTCAGAGAGGGTAAGTAAACAGTTCAAGGTCATCCAGCTCTCTGAGAGGTGGGTTCTCCTGATAAGGCAGGGAATTCAAGGCGGGCCATTGCCTTGGAAGATGTCAACCTCCACTTGCTTAGACATGCTGCTGGGGCAGTGGAAGCAGCCCAGCTAGAAGGAACTGCTGAGTAAACATCCCCCTGGGATGGATACGTGGGCTCTGCCACCAGGAACTCGCCTCCCTCAGAGCCCAGGGCTCAGGCCTGGCTCTTTAGCAGATGAGAGTTTTCGTAAAAACCTTGGTCCAGTGGTAGCTTCCCATTCGCTGAACAATACGAGTCAGTCTCCCTAGGCCCAAATACCTGAAGGCAACTAGTCTGAACTGCTAGTTTTAAGGATGAGAGCCATCAAACTGAAGAGGTGTTTTATTAATTTTCCATTGGCTACGTGTTCTTACCAACTGAATGCATAATGAGGGAGGGTTAGTGGCCAGTGCCCAGGCCTACATCCGAGTCCAGGCTCTGGCTCCAACTCGCTCTGTGACCCAGGCCACTCTGGGCTGCCCAGGGTCCTCACCTGCACAAGGAGATGCCTGGACACCAGCGTCTCTGACTCTTACATTCATGGCTCTTCTAGTCCATTCTCCCTCCTCATCCACGGGAGGCAGCTCGGCCTCACCATGGATGTGGCCAGACTCCTCAGGTAAGAGGAATGAAGATTCAAGAGACAGCAGGCTGTCACCCACTCGCTCCTCTCCCCTTTGCACAGCCTGGGCTGGAGCACATATTTCTGAGCCCTCGTGGAGGGAGCAGAGAGGTGCCAGTCTCTGGCCTTTGGTCTAGACCACAGGTCCAGCATTCAACAACAATAACATGGATACAGGCAGATGCTGAGAGGTTAGGACCCACTTCTTCCTTCTGTCCCTGGGGCCTCCTCCAAAGAGCCATCATACCTCTGCCTCATGAGAAAGGGCCAGGTTTCCCAAACACTCCTAGAATTAACAATGAGTTTAGGACGTCATCTTGTGCATTCTTAATACTATTCCCAGCATTCAGGATTATGTATAATCTTAGGAATTTGGAAATAACATTCATGCCTGTGGAGGGTTAAGTAAATTATATACAGTACAGGGGCAGAACTTAGGAACATTATATAATGATTTAAAAGGTAACAGAGTTGTAATGATATTGGAAATGCTTATGATATGAAGTTAACTCCCAAAAGCAAGATGCAAAAATTGTATAGAATATGTATTCAATCAGGTAAAATGTATAGAAAAAAGATTTGATTAGTAGATGGTGGGATTATGGATCATTTTTCTCTTGCTTTTTTTTTTTTTTTTTTTTTTTTTTTTTTTGGTGAGGAGATCAGCCCTGTGCTAACATCCGCCAATCCTCCTCTTTTTTTTGCTGAGGAAGACGGCCCTGGGCTAACATCTGTGCCCATCTTCCTCCACTCTATATGGGACGCCGCCACAGCATGGCTTGCCAAGCAGTGCGTCGGTGCGCGCCCGGGATCCAAACCAGCGAACCCCGGGCCGCCGCAGCGGAGCGTGCGCACCCAACTGCTTGCGCCACCGGGCCGGCCCCTCTCTTGCTTTTTATACTTGTGTCAGCATGCTTGGCTTGCTGGCCACCTCCAGCCCCTTCCTAAGGGGCAGGACTGGATGGTGACATTTTGTACCATGTGACCCCATCCCCTTCCCGGGTACAGTGGATTGGACTGTGTTTGGCCATGTCACTCATGCCAGCCAATCATAGGCTGGCTGGCACCACATGATTTGAGTAGTTGGGCCTAGAAAGCTGAGCTGGGTTGTTCAGCTTTTCTCTTAAGCTCAGAAATTTGAACTGAGAAACAAAGAAAAAGTTGTGCTCCATGGGAGCCAAAGCTGTAGAAGGGAGCCAGAGGGAGGCTGGGGAATGGCTGCCATGGGCCAGGGACTTATGGAAGTTATGAGGAAGCAAGGACTAGAGGGAAAGGCCATGCCCTGAGGGAGAGGGAAGCCCCCAAGCCCCTTGTGTTCTTGCAACACACCCTCATTTTCCCTTGGGGTCAACTGAGTAGGTCTCTGGTCCTTGCAAGTGAACAATATTATCTTGCATTTTCCAAAATTTCTACAATGACTTGATATTACTTTTAATAAAATAATTAGCCACTAAAAGGGGGTTTCATAGCATCCTTGGGTGACCCTATCATTTTGGAATGCCTTTTTATATGGGGACAAATATTTTATGTAAGCTTGGTCCTGTGTCATTTCACCAGGGTTACAGAAGAGCTGCAGGTCAAAGCCGTTTGGATGGCATGCAATCCAGGAGCTCCATTTGGGGGCTTTGGCATCAGACATTTCCAGGCAGGGCCTGTTGGGGACAACGTGTCAGGCCAAAAAGCCTTGTCCCTCTCAGAAGTGTCATCTTTGAAAGGCTGTTTGGCATGGTTTGTTTCACGCTGACCACATTCTTAGATTGCGTATGGGTCTCTATGCTGTCTTCCACACATTCACAGACACTCGAGCCAGAAAACGCATAGCCTGGAAATACCAGGCAAGAAAATATGTAATTAGTCCTACGGAATTTGAAGTCTGTCTCCTCAGCGGGGGACTTCTGTTTGTGAGTCTGAACAGGTAAGGGTGCTGCAGTTCCTGGCCTCTAACCCCGGGAGCACTTCCTTTCCCCTCACAGGCTTCTCCCCTCAAAGGTTTTGCTCCCCACACTTCCAGACTCTTGGCCAGACCTGCGGACTTGAAAGGGGCAGCAGAGCGGCCTCAAACGTTCTCTGCTCCTGGATAGAATGTACACAACCACACTGGCCTATCTGTTAGCTTTGTGAACTTTCTTCCTTCCTCCCTGCTTGAAATGCGGATCACTGGGCAGAAAAGCCCCAGGGTTCTCAGAGAAGGGGAGGAGAGGGAGGTGTATGGACTCTCCTCAAAGCAGCCAGGCAGACAGTAGGGTGTCGCGCCCCCACCCTTACCTGGGCTGCCAGGACGAGGACAGGTATGATGGAGCCGTGAGAAAACTGCTTGGGAGACCTCAGCCTGGGCTTGTATCTCAATTCACCTCTTAAAAGCTAGGTGGCTTGGGCACATTTTTTTGCCCTTCCTGAGCCTCAATTTTCTCAACTGGGAAATGGGAATAAACCACTCTGTTACAGAGTGAAATGAGAAAATGGACATAAAGGTCCATGTATACAGTAAGTGCCCTGTGAATATTCACCTCCTTTCATCTTAGGGAGCCAGGCTGTGGCTGCCCTCTCTCTCCCTCCCCCCGGCCTCCCCATAGGAAAATGTCCAAGATCCTCTGGAGAGCCTGGTGGGGGCTGGCATGCTGAGCACAGGGCAGTCACCCCAGGCCAGGCGGGCGGCCACCCTTCAGATTCTTCCCTGAGCAGACCAATTGCTCGCTCTGCAGACTGTGTCAACAGGCGGTGCTGTCCCGGCCCAGGGAAGGGTGAGCGGCTGCAACCAGGTTTAGAAACACGTGTCAAGCCCGATTCCAATCCGATGAGGCTGGCCTGTTTCCAATGGCCGCTTTCCATCTGAGTCCTGGCCACAGGGAGACCTGTCCAGATCCCACCCCCGGGCAGCCAAGTCTGTTTGTTCCCCAGAGCACTTGGGTCCAGGCTGACCTCTGTTCTGGAGTCTCCATTTAGAAGGTCCGAGCCATGAGTCCTGGAGCAGAAGGAAGCAGGAACCTCCAGGAGAGCCCATCTGCCCATCCTGTAGTTAAGCAGACCTTCCTCTCCCTGATGGGCAGGGGAGGCAGCTGTGCAAAGGAACAGGCTAGGAGATGCTGTTCAACCACCACCACAAGGGACTGATGAGCCATTGCCCCCCTGCCCCGCACCCGAGTGAAATAGCCCATAGGTTGCATTTGGGCCTGAGGCACTTGGCCAGGAAGCCACCCGCCTCTCTCTGCTGGGTTAAAAATGGTGGCTGAAAAAAATACGCCAGCACCACTAAAACACCAGCCCACCAGAGAACGCAGCATACCAGCAAAGAGTCAAGAAGGAAAGGAAATCCAAATGTTTTGAGTTTAGCTATTAAGCATAGTTTCCAGCGAGTGTACTCATGTCTTGAAATGAAACAGATGAAAGCAACATGTGTCAATGGTTGTAGGAAGGCAATAATGTCATCAACAGGAAATAAAGAAATTGAACACTGAAGCCTCAGCCCAGAACTTAACTCTTCTCCTGCCCTCGTCCCAAAGGCTTTCCGCATGGAAGGCTGAGGAAGTTTCCTGCTCGACTGGGTCTCTGCCTCTGGGGGCCCTGCAGGAACCTTCTGCAAGGATAGTGAGCAGCAGAGGACTTGCTGTGTTTCTTAAGGGCTGATGGCCTCGGAAGGGAGGAGGCCCAGGGGCCCGGATCAGCTGAAGAGGACGCTGCACAGCCTTCTCTCCACGAGGAGCTATAAAGCTTTGGCTGTGGGACCACAGTTAAGAGTTGCTGGCAAGGGCAATGCTGGCTGCTGGCAGAGGCGGGAAAGCCAAGGCCAGTGTGCTGGCACTGAAAGGGCAGGCGGCACCACCCAGGAGTCCCGCAGGCCCCAGGAGGCGCTGAATGCTGCTCAGGGGCCAGGGGTGCAGATGGAGCAGGCTGGGGTCTAGGAGATCCCTTCTCACCCAGTCCCTGCACCCAAGACAGAATACAGGAAGCGCACACCCACCCCTCTGGCCAACCCTCAGAGAACAGGAAGAACGGCGACTTTGGGCCTAGGAAGGTGAAGCTAATGTCCACATGCCTTGAGAGTAGTCAGACAGCTCCTCCAGGCCAGTCTCCCTGCCTTCATCTCTGACGGATCAACACAACTCGGCTTTAGGGATACCTGCTTCGCTGTTGACCCTGTATATCACATGCAAACAATACACAAAATTTAAAAATAAAACAGAAAAAGTGGGATAAAATAGACAAAGTGGGATCATGGAGTGAGAGCATCTATCAGTCCGGGTTGAGACCTGGCCTTAGCTCGTGGCCCAGGGGGCCAGATAGCACTGCAGGCTGCACCTGTCACCTCCATCGGAATCCCTGGGGAGGTCCAGAGCTCGGCTTTGGAGAACCTGGAGGCCAGATCTAGGGGTCAGTGAGCTAGTCCACTGATTTTCAGACTAGCCTGGGCCAAGATGGTCTAAAACAAACGGATGGTAACATTGTCGTTATATGCAGATAACGGACAGAAATGCCTTAATTCCTTCTCCCATCATTAAAAAAAACTTGTAGCAGGCCTTGACACTGGATTCCAGCATAGGTGCTCTGGTATTCACTCAGAAATGTACATATTTGGGTTTACTGTGCCTGTGTGTATTAGCTCTGGCCCCCATAACGAAAATCCAAAGACTGGTTGGCTTAAACAAGAGAAATCTGTTTCTTTGGAGGCTGGAAGCCCAAGATTAAAGTGCCAGCCAATTCAGTTCCTAGTAAGAACTCTCTTCCTGGTTTGTGGACGGCCACCTTCTCACTATGGCCTCACATAGCAGAGAGAGAGCTCTGGTCTCTCTTCTTCTTATAAGGGCACTAATCCCATTATGGAGACCCCACCCTCATGACTCCATCTAACCCTAATTACCTCCTGAAGGCCCCATCTCCAAATACCATCACCGTGGAAGTTAGGACTTCAACATATGAACTTGAGGGGAACACAATTCAGTCCACAGCACCATGTTTCGAGGAGTGTCACCAGGTCAATCTGAACCACATCTGTAGGTGCCTGCCATATGCCAGGCACTGTCCTAGGCTCAGGGCAGCATCAGTGACGGTCAGACAGCGGCTTTGTCCTCTCAGAGCCCTCACTGTGTGAGAGAGAACCACAGAAGCAGAAGACATAACACTGACAGGGTAAAGGTCAAAGCAGAGATGCACACAGGGTGCTGGGGGGTGAGGAGGGTACTGAGCCCCCCAAGATGAGATGACAAAGGGCAGAGTCAGTCCAAGGAAGCTGAGAAAGGCAGCCCAGGAAGGTGGAACAGCATGAGCAAAGGCTCAGAAGCTAGACACAGCCTTGGGAGTGGGGACAGCTCCCACAGGATCCTACCACACTAGCACGTAACAGGCGAGGCAGGTGGCTGTCCAGAGAGGTGCTGCCGTGGCCAGATGAAGGAGAAATCTAATGCTCTGCTACAGAGTGTGGCCTCAAATTTATAGAAAAACTGCTTCAAGCCAGCTAGTGGGGGAGCTATGTAATCGAGCCATGTTTTAGGAAGCTCCTTCTTATGGGAGTGTTGAGGGGCTGGATTTAATGAGGGGTGGGACTCAGGAAGCAGTGACCCCGATGGGAGTCCACTATAATCTAAGAGATCGTATTTGATTAGATATTTACATTTTATTTCAGCAACTGTTCTGGGTTGGGCTCCTTGATATGGGAATTCACGTGAATTCTTAGGAAACAGTCTCAGGGAAGCCTGTAAGGGAGTGAGGAAGTGCCCGGGAAGGGAAGGAAGCCAGCAAAGGCGTGATGTCCACAGTGTCCCACAGACGGCAACTTTGGTTCATCCCACAGGCAATCCCATGGCAGTGTAGGCCACCCCTCACCATCACCCTGGCGTGGGGACAAGGGAGCTGGAGTATTTATACCCCAGCATCTGTCAGTCACTGGTTAAGGGCTAGGGAGAGGTGACAGAGGATGCAGACACTTCCTGCTCTCCAAGCTTGCGGGCAAAGTGGGTTCTAGCAGCTTCCACCAGAGATGCAGGAGAGAAAGCAGGAAGAAGCTGGTGCCTGAGGGAGTGAGGGGGTCAGAGAGCAGAGCACTGAGTTAGTTATCTGCCAGTTATCAGACTGCCCAAGGACTCCCAGTGTATCCCAGAGCATCCGTCTCAGCCAGGCTTGGCCAGGAATTAGTGCTTGGGAAGAACTTATGTGGTTCAAATCCAGAAGGTCAAGAAAAGTCCAAAACAGGATTGCAGCATCAGCTCCGTTTCCAGGATTATGTGGACCTTGTGGCTCTAAAAGATTCCTCCCAGCTGTGAAAGGGGCAAGGAGCATGTCAGAGACAGGAATGCTGGCCCTACACTGAGCTCAGAGCCACTGAGGCCACAACAGGGCTTCACAGCAAGAATCGGGGCTGGGCTTCCGGAGCCTGGAGCCCGTCCACAGGCTGCCACTGACTGGTCATCTGAATGTGGGGCAAGAGTGAGTCCCCATCCATTGGTGACTCAGTGCCCTTTATCCCCACAACCAGGATGGCTCTACCTGCCCTATCCCTCTCTAAGATTGTTACAGGGATAAAAATGGGATTCCAGCCTGGGAAGATCTCCAAGAAAGTTCAAGTATACTCCACTTGAGTAATGGTGAGTAATGTCAGACATGAGCAGACAGAGGACAGTGCCATTTACTGAACATCCCCTACAGGCCAACGGCTGCCCTTACAGGCTTCATGCAAATGGTGAGAAGGCACATAAGGTAGAACTTCGACCCTCAGGCGGGATACTGACAGAGATCTTGATCTGTCCCTACAAGCCACAGATACCACTAAGGCATGTGATCTCCACCCAAACACAATTAATCACTGAGCATCTGAGTTACCTCTTCAGACTCTAGGATGGAGATCAAAGCCAGCCAGTCAATGAGACTTTGATAAGCCTTGAACCAGGCCCAGAGCCAGCACCCCGCCCTCCCTCCAGGTCCAGCCAGACACAATCAGCCAGCCGCATGTCAACCCTGAGTCCTGTCCCCAGGGCCAGGCCAGCCTTCCACGGTGCTCCAGAGCCATTTAACCCCGAAGTTAACCTCTTACCCCTATAATGAGGCGAGGAAGCCATTGCTGTTCCTCTGGAAAATCAGCATCGTGGACGAAGTGGCTAAAAGGACCGCATCCTCTCCCCCTGCCCTGTCCCCTTGGCAGCCCCTCCGCGTCCTCTCCCTGGTAGACCCGCAAGCCTCTAACATTAAAATCTGTGCTCCAGGCCCATTTTCAAAGCCTACTTGTCTTGGATCCTCCAGGTTGCAAGAAAAATATCAAAACTATGACGGTCACATCTGAACTGTCAGGGCACACCTGTATAACTGGAGAGCTCCTTCCTCAGGGTTTGTGCCCCATCTCACTGTGGGAACCCTGGTGCTCCAGAGATGGGCATGAGCGTGAGGGGCAGAGAGTCTATGGTTTGCTCCAGGGTGGCCAGGGTCTCCTAGGACCCCTGTGTCTACGTCCAAGTCCCCATTCCACTGGACGGCACGGGAGCCTCTACCCAGAGCTCTGGACCCTGAGCTCTTTAAGGGCGAGGACGAGATTCATTCACTTTTACATTCCCAGAACCGCACACAAGGCAGGTGCCCAGCTTGGGTAGGTGGCCTTGATGCCCGACTAACAAGTGACCATACTTCATCACACGCCACCAGAGAAACCAAGGACTGAGAGGCTATGGGGCTGTTCCCAGCTAAGCTGGTCAGTAAACGGCAGAATCTGAACTTGAACACGTGTCTGTCTGACTTCAAAGTCTGGGCTCATTCCAATACAGCACACGTGTGTCTAAACTAAGACATCTGGGTTACAGCATCATAAAAATCAAAGGTTGGTGGTACTCACATTCCCAGCATCCAGCTTCACACATGGACTCATTCTGTCCCAGAGCCCAGGACTTGTGACCCTGACCTCGGGCACGTCTTTGCTGACAAGGGGTTCTGGGTAAGAGAATGCAGAAGGTGTCCGTGCAGCTCCCAGGGCGGGAAGGACCGGCCATGCTAGGGATGTTTCCAGTTACCTGCACGTTCTCTCTTCTACAGGAGTTTGTGGGCTGCAGTGTATAATATCTAAATTAGCAGATGAGTTTTAAAAAATTTTGGATTGGATTTTGGAACAAATCATAGATATCATATTCCCCTATCAGGCTACACTGAAAATTCATCATAATTTTCCAAGAACAAATCAAATGCAAAGAACTGACTGAGCAATCCTCATTGGCATAATTCGGAGGGTGCACAAACTGTATGTGATCAAGGAGAGTCTATCGTGGACCACGTGATTAGATCACAGGTGTTAAAAGGTGCTGAAACCAAGGCGCTGGCTATCTCCCTTCCCTGGTCCCATTCGCTGACCCATCTCCCCAAGGCAGTCATTCTGCAAGTGGCAAGTAAACCGCTGCACAAGAGGTGTGACTAGAGAGGTGCCTGGAGGGCTCCCCAGCTCCTTCTGCCCTCCCCTGTGCCTTTCACCTGATGCCCAAATATGCAATTCCATCCAGGACTTTGGTTGCAGCTTGAGATGTTGCAAACCCTTTCGCTAGGGTAGCAGTCATGTATACCTTTCGAGAGGTTTTTGCATGGACTGGAGTGAGTGTTGCAGATGGATGGGACCGCATCAGGTGGTGTTCTCAGGCCAGCTGGTGATTCATGCCCCCAGGAGCTGGGCAGAGCCCTTTGTGCTCTGCACACACTCAGAGAACATCTACGGAGCACGCTCGGTGGCCCAGGGTGCATTTTCTGGCCCTTTGGGGACACAGGTGGCTCTCTGTAGAAGCCTGGGTGGAGAGGGGTTTGCAGGCTGAGGCGTGCTAGCAGGGTGAAGGTATTCTAGTAACCTCCCCAACTCCCAGCCCCCAACAGGATGGCCCAGGAATGCGGTCGCTCGGAGACCTGCCCCACAGTCTGCAGAGAGGCTATAGCTGCCCTGGCAGCTGTTCAAGTGTTGATCCATTTCAAAGGCCTTTTGTTAAACTTCTAACGGCCAAAAGGACAGCCTGAAGCCATGCACAGGGAAGGGCCTCGCAACTTCAGTGACCTGGAAGGCTATCAAGCTCCCCTCCAACCCAGGAGAATGGAGACGGGAGCTGGACAATCAGCGCAATAAATCAGGGGCTGGGGCTGAAGGGGCCAGAGCCACCAAGAGGAGGCCCCCTCTCGCCTTTGGGATTTACTGAAAGGCACATGCAGGTGTGCAGAGCAGGACGGCGACCTGGAGGTTTTGGAGAGATACTGCAGAGGGATGTTGCAAGTGTCTACACTAAATGTTGAGCCTCCCTTGAGCGATTTCCTAGTTTATTTTCTCCAGGTCTTGTCTGCTCGCCCATCGTTTAGCTGTGGGAGCCAGACCTCTGCCTCTGGTCTTGGTTCTGCTACCACCAATTAGCTGGTGATTTCTGGGCAACTCACCTCACCTTCTGAGACGCTATTTTCTCATTCATAAAATAGATATTGGCCTGCTTGCCAGGCCTGAGTCTCTCCACAACTGCTGGGGGCATCTCAGAGAATGCAAGGAAGGTCAAGAGAGGCTGAGGCTGGGAGGGGAGGTTGGGAGCTCAGAGGGGTCCCCACCCCACCCCTAGAGGCCCCTGAGGGTCAAGCCCTCCTCCCACCTACTGCTTGCCCCCCAGAGTGGCACAGAGCAGATTTGGGCTCCAAGGAAACTGGGCTCCCCAGCCTCTGTAAAGCCTGCCCCAGAAAGACCAGGAGGGCTTTCCTTCCCAACAATAACCCTGCGCTTTTCCCGTGTCTTTATTTGATTGGAATTCTTGATTGCCATCATGAAGAGGTGGGGGCCAAGGGGGACCTTTGATCTTCTTGTACCACCCCCCACCTTGAGTTTCTGGGGTGTGTGGTTTGCCAGAGAAGTTTGGGGTTAGCAGCAATGGCTGCCATCCTGTGAGGAGAGCGTTCAGGCCCAAATTGATGTCAGGTTCCCGGCCGGTTGGAGTGTTACCTGGAGCTTTGAAGCTCGTAATGACTCCAGACCGTCTTCTCAAGTCAGCGGCTACAAATGTTAATAAAATTAAAGCCACCTGAGAGTTCAGCCTGGCAATCCTTTGAAAGCAAGTCTGTGATGGGTTATTACCCTCAATTATCTAGTTGTCCACTCTCTTAGCTTGGGGTTAAACTCTTAACTCTTCCCTTTGAAGTCATTATCCTTTTATCTATGACTGGACCAAGGAATTTCAAGACAATAATCAATGGAAACTTCATAAGAATAGAGGAGCCGGGAGGAGAAAAGGTGTGAATATCCCTTTAACTGTCGGGGAGGATGGGGGATGGGGGGAAGGGACTGGGTCCCCAACTTGAAGAAGAAGAAAAAAGGAAAGGGGGAAAACACCCCGATAACAACACCCCAGTGAGCAATTTTCAGATCCTCTGGAAAATAAAGAGAAAGGGATGGTTTGGGGGCGACCAGAGAGGTACAGCCCTCATCAAAGGGGAGAGAAAGTAATGAAGCAAAAAGACACAATTAAAGAATGGGTTTAATTAGGGCTTTGATGTCTGACATGGTGCACGACACTGTTCAAGGGGGAAGGGGACCAACTCTTCATGCGCCAGGAAATGGCTTGTTAAAAAGATCTGTCCCCCAAAGAGGCTGTCACAGAGAGGGGAGTTTTCATCCTGGCTCTCCCACCAAAGAGGAGAGTCAGGCTCACACAGGTCCCACCATCAGGAGGAGGAAACATCACAACTCGCTTTTTTTTTTTTTCCAGAAGTCTTTCCAGGCTCCCGGAGGCAGCAGCTCTTTCAGCATCATTACGCTGCCTGTCTCTCCCTGTCTAAAAAGAGAGAGAGAGAGAGGAAAAAAGAAAGAAACAAAAATAGGAGGAGGGTTGCTAACTAACGTTGGAAATATGTTTCATTTCTCCTTTTCATTTAATCCCATTTGGAACGCTTGTCTACACAGAAAAGATGAAAACACACAGGGGAAGAGCCTGTTTCTGCAGTTTCCCAGTCTTGCTGAGCGGGGAGCGGGCCCTGGTAACGAGGCGCAGCCCTGCCCGGTTTTGAATGTGACATTTCCCGCGTCTGCCTTTCCACCGCGCAGCGCATACCTCTCCTTCTGCCTGACACACAGGCACACACACCACCAACTGAGCATTTGAAAGCTCACGTTTTGCCCTCGTTACAACTCCCCCTCTCCTCATTAAAAAAAGAAATAATAAAATAAAAACTCGCTTTATTGTGTGCAACATCTGGAAAGCTCCCTTCTCCATCTGCTAGGCCCTGACAGTGTTTTCAACCACAGAGCCAACCTCACCTCCTGCCATGTGTCATGGAGCTGGGGGGTGGGAAGCCTGGACTGAGGAAGGCCTGGCAGGGGGAGGGTCAGAGAAACAGGTCTGCCCTTTGCCTTCGAGATGTCAGGGCCCTCTGAACCCAGGGCCAGCTCTAGCCCCCCTGGCCTGGGTTCTGGGGCCTGGACTTCATGGTGCTCCGAGTTTAAGGGAGGCAGCTGGTGGCCCCCTGGGTCTGTTCAGACAGGAAGCAATGGCTGCACATTCTCGCGTTCCTGGGAATAACTTGAGTCAGGCCCTCCCGCCAGAGCTGGGAAGAAAGACGAACTGCTCTGAGACCCTGACGTTTGTGCTTATGATTCGATCTGAAATGAGCTTGTCTTGGGTTTTGATTTCAAAACACCTCTGTCTTGGGTTTTTATTTCTTCTATCTTATTTATACACACACTTCAGCTAGCACTCTGGAAAAAAAAAGCAGCAGGTTTTGAAAAGTAGAGTGGTTTATGTGAAAAGATCAAAATGTTTCTCATGCTTGCTCTGAAGGCCTAGGGCTCTTCCCTCCCAGGGACTGAACTTTTTCTCTGAACGAGTAATCCTTTAAAGCCTCAGCCCTCATTTCTTTTAGGTCACTCTTCCATTTCTTGGATTTAAAGGTACCAGCGGGGTCACCAATGTGGGCATGTCACTGAAAAAGAGCCACTGGGCTTGGGCTATTCTGCTTTTGGAGATGAGGGTGTAGACTGTGAGCCTGGGTAGTGACTTCCCGGTTGAGAGGGGCAGGTGACCCCGGCCCAGCCAATGAGAAGACCCTGAAATTTGGGGTCACTTGAGCAATTGTAAGAGGGTGGTGGTGGATGTCCTAGGCTGTGATTATCTCTGACGTGTTACCTGAATGTAAACACATATTTATACGTGAGCACACAGCGCTGCCTGGTCTGGGATGCTCCAAGGCATCTGCTCCAGATTAGAATCGATGCTAAAGTTAGCCTAACAAAAAACAAACTTCTTCAAATCAAGTGTAATTATTCTAGATCCATAAAAGCTGCTTTATAATATGATTTGTGCGGACCCTGGAGGAACTTCTACTTGAATCAGAGGGTTTCATTGGCATTTTTGCCAGAACTACAACTGCTCAAACATTTCTACTGTGAAGAAATAAAGTATCTGAAAAGCACTGTAAGCCTAAATTGGCCCACATTAGGAATAATCGTAATCTCTCCTCCCTACTGTGGGATTTTCCATTTTATAGTGGTTTTCTGATCTTTGCACATTGGAAAGTAAGATGCTTGGGGATGTTCATAATAGGAGAGGAAAAAAAACTTACGGAGGGCCTGAATCTTTTTTAAGGGCTTTAAAATGCTCTGGGTTATTCTAACATACTTTTTTTTTTTTTTTAATAACTTTATTTATTTTTTCCCCCAAAGCCCCAGTAGATAGTTGTATGTCATAGCTGCACATCCTTCTGGTTGCTGTATGTGGGACGCGGCCTCAGCATGGCCGGAGAAGCAGTGTGTCCGTGCACGCCTGGGATCCGAACCTGGGCCGCCAGCAGCGGAGTGCGCGCACCCAACCGCTAAGCCATGGGGCCGGCCCTCTAACATACTTTTGAAAAGGTTTCTTTTAGTGTTCTTTCCCCACAAAAGGAAGATACGGTATGAAGTGTATTTTTAATAATTGGTTTTGGGAAAGTCTATTCCTGGCTTCTGACATGTAATTCTGCTGGATGGGGCTGGGCAGTAAGGAGTGTGGGGAGAGGCTCTGGGCTGGCACAGAGGCCCTGGGAGTCCAGCATGGTGACCCCAAATGCTTTGGGGGAAGTGGGGTCAGAGGTTGGCTTGATTCTTCAGCACCCCTGATCCCTATTTCCCTTTGGGGTATGCCAATATTTCCCCTTTACACCTTGCAAATTTTTTTTTAATGTGACAAACATTTCTGCAGCAAGAGAAAATGGATGTTCATTACCAAGTGTAGCTAAACCCGAATTCACCAAGAGGCCTCTCCAAAACAGGCTGCAGGCCACAGACAGAAGTCTTACTTAGGAACTGAGTAAAAGGCCTTCCTTTCATGTTGCTTTCAGAGAGGAAGGCTTTGTGTGTGATGAGAGTAGGTGTCAGGAACAGGCTCTATTAAAGGTGGCTTTGCTGGAGGCTTGAGAGGGCCCAAAGGCAGGGACATTCTTTTTAATAAGCTTCTACCAGGCTCTGGCCTCAAAGCAGAAACAGGCCCCAGGTCAGCACTCAAAGGATGAATGGCTTCTCCTCCTCGGCTCCCAGTCACCCACTGGAGAGGAGGTAGTGTGTGTGTGTGTGTGTGTGTGTGCGCGCGCGCGCGCACGGCAGGGGGACACACTCCAGAAGCTTTTCACTCTTTGGAAGTAAAGTATGAACTTAAGACCCACAGACCCCACAGTAAGTTACCCCCAAGACCCCAGTAACCTGGCTTTGCAGAGTCTTATCTACCATTTAGCCTGAGTCCACACCTTGCTCTGCCACGTATTGGCTGAGGACAAGTTTTTGGGACAAGTTACCCAACCTCTCTATGCCTCAGTTTCCTAGCCTGTAAGATGGGGGGAGAATCCCAGTCTCATAGAACTGCTGTGATCATCAGAGGCCGCGTAGTGTCTTTGGCACATTGTAGCAGAAGCCCAGTACACTCATCATTATTTTTCCAGTAATTGTTCTGCGTGCACAAAACCATACAAGAATGAATGGATTTCATTTAGCCCCCAAGACCATAAGCACCTTGAGAATAGGAACTGCATCTCCCTTTGTATCCTCAGGTCCTAGCACACTGCCAGGAACATGATGGGCACCAATACAGGGTCATGGTTGCTGTCTCAGACTTGCTGTTGGTCAGGAGAAGGCGGGAGAACAAGGAGAACTACAGGAGGCTTTGCTTTACAAACACATAATCTTATAGGGTTGTCAAAACCTTGATTAGACATTGATTAGTTTTATCGACCGGAAGTGGCAAACTTCAGGTACAAGTTGAAGTCCATCATGTATTAAACAGGGGCACCTACTGGTAAAGCATGAAAATGCACCCCTATTCTATTAGACATTGTCAGCAATTAGCCCAAAGGAAGAGGAAGAGGAGAATGAAGTTCAGGGTTGGGGGACCCTTGGCTCTAGAAGCAACAGAAGAGGAGATGAAGGTGAAGGAGACATTCTTAAGGTAGGAAGAGTCAAAACGCTACCAAGTTCTCAAATTGCTGGCAATACGCCACACCTGGAGACTAGCACATCCACTACACCACAGACCTTCCTTCCCAGTGGAATCTGATCCTACGGAGTAGCTCTGCTCGTCCAGCGGGTGTGACGAATCTGCCTCCATCCACCCTAGTTATCTTGTCTGGGCTCCATGGCCCATCACAAACACATGAAATGACTGACTAGGGCATAATCTCTAACGCTGGCACAAGGAAAATGGGATGGGCCAAGAGGGGTCAAAACCATGGGCTTGATGTATGCTCTAATAGATTGAACTCATTGGAGAGGTTCCCCTGCCCCACCAGGAGACAGTAACTCTGGTCTTGCAATAGAAGTCAACAGGAAAATAGGATTCACTTTATAGTGATCTTTGCTGGAACCCATTCATTTCATGCACTTGCCTTAGCCTTTGCTCTTGGGAGGATGTGTGGATAATCTGATGAGGTTGTCCACTCACTTGTTTCCACTAACATTCATTGAGCACCCACTGTGTGTTGGGCACTGTGCTAAGACTGAAGCCCTACTAGGGCAGAGTGAAGGGAATATTCCAGGTGACGCTCCATTATGGTGCCCACCTTGTATCACGGCCGTTTGAGCAGTTCAGTCACACTTATCACTGGCTAGCCATGTGGCCTTGGCCAAGTCATTTAAATTATCTTTCTCTCAGTTTCTTCTGTAAAGTGAGGGCGTTGGATTTGATCATCTCCAAAGTCTCTTTCAGCAAAAATATTCTAAGCATCATGACCTATGTGGAAAAGAACAGGTAATTGCCATCACTCTGTATAAATGCAGCGTTGCTAAAGAGTAGTAATAAATTTTCTCACTGTCTGTCATAATCACATTCTACCACATCATCTCCCTTCACACAGAGATGTTTTTTCCCCTATCAAAAGCTTGCTCCCTCCCTTCAGAGTGCCTCACCACCGTTGGTGCCATCCACTTCTGTCAGGCTCCTTATTAGAACTGCCAGAGCACAAGGCCTTGATGCCATGCCTGTCCCTCGACATGAAGGGAAACAAGTCAGATACATGACAGCCCATCCACTCTGCTCTGAGCACCTCCTGAAGAGAAGAGGAGGAGGAAGTCAGGCCAGTTGAGGTGAAGAATAAAGAGAAGCAGCGTTCTTTTTCTAGAACAGCTGTGTTGATGGCACAGTGGCAACTCTTCCCTGAAGTTCCAACAGTCACTCAATTGCTTGCCTCACATCTGGGGAGTTTTCTGGGGCTCGCTGAATGACATACGTTTCCATAACTTCTGAGAAGATTATCAGGCATGGGCCTTAGTGTCTTACTATTTTTGTAATTATTATTTCTCCATTGAAATGGAAATGTCTTCCCTCCTACCCTGTTTTACTGGAACGTCGTGTAGGGTAGGTCTTCTGTTGTTCAAAAATAAAAGAGACTGTTTGGAACGGTTTGAAATATCTTTAAAGGAACAGTCAAATCATCCATTCAACTAAATAGGAGTCAACTCCCCTAGAAATAACTCACAGAAACTTCTTTGGAGTATGACATTTTCAAAGTAAAATTCTTTTCTTTTTTCAAAATACCACAAGCAATGCATTGAGTTCAGGGAATACTGCCTGCCAAACTTCAATTTTTACATTTAACCTTTCTTCTTCTTTTTTAACGTCTTGCAAAAACATGCTTGAAACTCTTCAAAAATCTTTTCAAGCCTGAAAGTTTGGGAAAGAGTCTTAACTGACGAAATCCTCAGTTCTTAGCTTCCTTGTATCGTCCCTTCCCCCTTCCCCAGTTAAGGAGAAAACTTATTACTGCCTGTTCAGCAAACAGGGTTCTCTCTCATCAGGCTGGAAAGCGCCAGACACAGTGCTGGCTGCTGACCTCAAATGCCCACACCACCTAAATGACTCCGAATTAACTCATCGGTTCTTGGGTTAAAAGTGAGAACCCCCCAAATTGTGGTTATGGTAGACACACGACATCAAACATGTCCCACTATCCCCATGTCAGGGCAAATGAGCATTGTATATTGAAGTTCTGCCAAAGAAATGGAAAATACATCTATAGATTGGAACTAGTGGCTAGTCAGTATGAGAACTGAACTTTTAAAAAGGTGTTGATAAAATACCTGTTGGAACAGGAAAATTGGATTAGTGGTGGTGTTCTGGGCATGACGTCCTTTGGGCTGAAAAAAAAAATAATCATCTTGTTCTATTTTTCCCGGAGCCCAGACAAGCACTCTCAGCCCAAACATCAGTCCCCTAATCTTATTTTCTTTTTCTCTAGCATGTATTTTATTAACCCATTTTCTCGTTTACCCACTCTGAATAGCTCAGTGGGTAGCATCCTTCTTAGAAAGTGAAAGCCTCCTTGGAGATGCTATGTTGTAGCAGAAATGCACACAAACTCCGAGGCATAGTGCAGCAAAGAAAAGCCCCTTCTGTAATCCTGTCTGGTGAATCCACACATTGTATTCCAGCCTGCCAGGAGTGCTCAGGCCTTATTAAAACATGGGCCGTCAAGGAATGCAGCTGGCAACAGGCTGGCAGTGTGCAAAGTGATATCTAGGTGGGGATGAAAAGCAGTTGCTCCAACCCAGGGCCCAAGGCAAAGGCAGCTGCTTTCCATGTATCTGCCACCTGGCAACAGGCTACTGTCCTAGAGCACGACAGTCCTCGAGTGACGGTCTCTTGGAGCCATCAGGTGCAGCTTGCCTTGCACCTGTATCTCAGGAGATCAGCCATGAGTGTAGATTCAGGCAGGTGACCTGCATTCTCACCTTAACTGTGCAACCATCTTGATATAATGACCTTGGACACCACTTTCCTTCTCATAGCCAATTCATAGGGGGAGTCCCAAGCCATCACATTATACAGGGAAGTTGTGAAGAGTTCTAGGACAACGCCCTAGTCTACATCCCTTGGAAGAAACATATGGATATATTGTTCCTATTTCAAAAGCAGAGCCTTCAGGAAGGGGATAGTTATGTTCCCCCCCAATTTTCCATTCTGACTCCCTGAAAAGTCTGTCCCATGGTATCTCTGCAAAGTTGAGATAGGGTGGAGGTGGGTGAAGAGCTGCACAGGAAATGAGCTGGCTCAAGTTAATGCAACAAACACTGAGCACCTACTCTATGGCCCAGTCCATGCTAGGTGCTGGGATGACACAACATGTACAACAACATCACTCATCGGGGAAATGCAAATTAAAACCACAACGAGCTAACATTACACAGCCGCCAGAATGACATGAATTAAAAAGAATGACAATACCATGTGTTGGTGAGCATGTGAAGCAATGGGAACTCTCATACATTGTTGGTAGGAGTGTAAATTGGTTCAACCACTTTGGAAAATTGTTAGCAATATCTATTAAAGCTAAATATATGTTTGTCCTATGGCCCAGTAATTCTACTTCTGGTACATATCTAGGAGAAATGATTGCCTATGTCCACCAAAAGACATGTACAATAATATTCATAGCAGTTATATCCATAATAGCCCCAAGCTGGAAGAAAACCAAATATCTATCAATAGGTGAAGTGATAAATAAATTAAGGGATATCTATACAATGGAATACCACACAGCAATAAAAAGAAATTAACTACAAATACAAACAATAACATAGCTAAAACTCACAGATGTTTTGTTGAAGAAAAGAAACCAGGCACAAGAGGACATAGTATATGATTCCATTTATATCAAGTATGAAGCAGGCAAAATTAACTTTAGGGATAGAAGTCAGACTAGTGGTTACCTCTGGTGGGGGACACTGACTGGGAAGGGGCACGAGGGAACCTTCTGGGGTGATGGAAACGTTTTACATCTTAATCCAGGTGATGGTTATCTAGGTGATGATTACATCATCTAGGTGATGATCTATGTGTACACTGATGTACACATATATAAAAATCAATCAAGTGGTACACTAAAAATTTGTGTCCTTTACGGCATGTAAATTATACCTCAATAAAAAAGCTAAATTAAATGAAACAAAAACATTCCCTAAACATATATTTTAATTTTTCTTTATATGTTTCCTTGGTCTTCTTAACCAGACTATCAATTCTTCAGCACAAAACCATGTATACTAACTATCTATTAGGGAAAAAAACCCAAAATGAAATGAAATAGACACATGTATGATAAAATTGCATAGAACTAAACACACACACACACATATCAGTGTTCTTCACGCCAAGCTGCAGAAGCAATCAGGCAGATACGGAGGGAGTAGGGATTAAAAGATAGTTTCTGAAACAATCTGAAAGAATGTGACATTTTTTCTTTTCAGGATTTTATAGATGATCCATTGTCTTCTGTCCCCCCCCCATGCCATGTTTCTGATGAGAAGCATTCATTTTTTTGTGTGTGTGAGGAGATCAGCCCTGAGCTAACATCCGCCAATTCTCCTCTTTTTTTTGCTGAGGAAGACGGCCCTGGGCTAACATCTGTGCCTATCTTCCTCCACCCTATATGGGACGCCGCCACAGCATGGCTTACCAAGCAGTGCGTCGGTGCGCGCCAGGGATCCGAACCAGCGAACCCCGGGCCGCCGCAGCGGAGCGCGCGCACTTAACCGCTTGCGCCACCGGGCCGGCCCCGAGAAGCATTCATTTTTAACACTGTTCCCTGGTTAAAATGTCTTTTTTCTCTAGTGGCTCTCAAGATTTTCTCTTTATATCTGGTTTTCAACAGTCTATGATATACCTAGGTGTGGTTTCTTTGTAGTATTTATTCTGCTTGAGATTTGCTGAACTTCTTTGATCCGTAAATTGATGGTTTTCACCAAACTGACTAAATTTTCAGCCATTACTTCTTGAAATATTTTTCCTTCCTCATTCTCTCTCCTGTGCTTCTAATTATACACATGTTAGACCTCATGTTATTGCTCCAAAAATCACAGAGCCTTGTTCATTTTTTGCAATATACTTTCTCTTTCCTTCAAATTGGATGCTTTCTGTACATCTATTTTTAAGTTTATTAACCTTTCTTCACTATCTCCAATCTGCTGTCAAGCCCATCTAGTAAAATTTTCATTTCAGATACAATTTTCAGTTCTAGAATTTCTGATTTTTTAAAAAAATTTTTATTTCTCATCTCAGATTCTCCATTTCTTAATTGATTATGACTGTCTTTTCCTTTAAGTCCTTGAACATATTTATAAATTTGCCTTAAAGTCATTGTCAGCTAATTCCAACATCTGAGTCATATTGGAGTCAGTTTCTTTTGATTGCTTTTTCTTTTGACCAAGATAATATTTTCTGTTTTCTTTCATGTCCAGTGAGTTTTTACTATATATTAGACATTGAGCTTTAAATGCTAAAGGGATTGGATTTCATCTTCCTTTGAAGATTATAGTGATTTTTTTTGTTTAAAGAAGGCAGCTAACTTGATGAGACTCAAACTCTAAACTGTATTTCTTCTGTGGTGGCAGTGCTGAAATACTTGCTCTGCTCTTTTATCCTTCCAGCTACTGCTTTCTGTGGCTACCTGGGGTCTGTCTCCACACTGACAGTTCAGAGGTCAGCCAAGAATTTGAGAGAAATGCATATGTGGATTTTGAGGCTCCCCATCTTTGGATCCTTCTTTTCCTGGATTTCTCCTCAATTTCTAGCCATTCTGGCAGCCCCCAGTGTTTCTTCTGATACCTCAAAGAAATAAGACTGACTTTTGCTTGACTTCTAGTCTCCGCACGTCATGAAGACTGGAGATTGTCCTCAGGGGAAAAACTACGTAAATGTGGCTTTCAGTATTATTCCCTTATTTCAAAGGTTGAACACCCTCCAGTTTATGCCTGATTTTGGCCACTCTCCAGTGCCCCCAAATAGGCTTTTTAAAATTTTTTTAAATGATTTTTTTCAAGAGTTTATCATTGTTTTCTTCCAGAGAGTTAGTTCAATACAAGCTGCTCCACCATTACTGAAACTGGAAGTTGACACAATCTTTATGTCTTTTTCTCCAAAAGAATAGGAAAAACTGTGACGTAAAGGTGGTTCTCATGCCTTGGATCATCTGGGGTATATGTATGTTTCTGTGTGCGTATGGGGAGGTGGTGGTGGCAAGGAGAATGGCATCTAACAAGATGGCTGGGTATACTCCCATCTGAGATTTTCCTAAGCGTCTGTAGGGGCAGAGTGTTGAGGTAAACACTGGGGATCCTTCAGGACAGAGACCACATCACCTATACTTCTGAGGCACCATGCCAAGAAAACACTTACACAAAATCAAAGGTCAGCAAATATTGACCTGAACTGAATTCCTGCTCTCGAAGAACTTATAACATGCTTTTAAAACAGCAACAACAGGGGCCAGCCTGGTGGCGCAAGCGGTTAAGTGCGCACGTTCTGCTGCGGCGGCCCGGGGTTCGCCGGTTCGGATCCCGGGTGCGCACCGACGCACCGCTTGTTAAGCCATGCTGTGGCGGCGTCCCATATAAAGTAGAGGAAGATGGGCATGGATGTTAGCCCAGGGCCAGTCTTCCTCAGCAAAAGAGGGGAGGATTGGCATTGGATGTTAGCTCAGGGCTGGTCCTCCTCACAAAAAAAAACCCAGCAACAACAAAAAAGCCCATTTGACCCAGAAACATAGCAACCTATGGAAAATGATTCAGCCCCATTTGAAAATAGCTATATGGTGGACTGAGATTAAAAACTTTACATCTAATCTTATGTGCACCACGAACTGGCTATGCAATATTGGGTAAGTCCCTTCCCGTAATTTGGTCTTAGCTTCCTTATCTTCAAATGGATGAGAGCCCTGCCCTACAACCCAGATCCCTTTCTGCAGCCATAAGCTCCTGCTCTGTGAAGAACAAGAATGTGTTTTGGTTCACAGAGAGTAAAGCAGTCCTTGCTGACACTTCGGCCTGGTGCCCTAGATTGCAGCTCAAAGCTGCAGTGTGACCTTGGCCTGAGTCAGCTCCCTCTCACTCAAGGCCCTGACATAAGGAAACTGCTGCTCAGCCTGGGCTTGAGATCCCCTCAGAAGGGAGCCTAGTGCCTTCTCTGGTGCATATGCATGAGGAGAAATAGCCAATCACCCTGGCAAGAATGATGAGGGGGTCAGTGCAATCTGACCTTTTCTCAGGTTCTAATCACTGCAGGATTTGAGGTGGAGAAGCAGCAGTAGTGGTTAACAGTGACAATGAAAACAGCAGCAATTACTCACTGAGTTCCTTCTGTGCTGTGCTGGGCACTTTACAAATGTGACAGGTTTGGTAAAAGCTGAACAGACATCGCAGAATTATCTTGATCAAAATTGAGCTCCTGAATGTTCCCTTCAACCTGCACCACCTGCGGTCTCCCCATCTCATTTAACGGCAACTACACGCTGTGGTTGCTCAGGCCAAACATTTTAGAGCCATCCTGCATTTTCTTCCTCACACCCCACATCTACTCCATCCAGAAATCCCATCCCATCTGAGCTGATCTCCAGGGCCTGTGCTTGCTCTGCACTTCCAGTGCCTAAGTCAGCCCCTCATAATAATAGTGGTATATTAATTTCCTTTTATTTTTTATTTATTTTTTTTTTTTGTGAGGAAGACAGGTCCTGAGCTAACATCCATTGCCAATCCTCCTCTTTTTGCTGAGGAAGACTGGCCCTGGGCTAATATCTGTGCCCATCTTCCTCTACTTTATATTGGACGCTGTCAACAGCATGGCTTGACAAGTGGTGCGTCGGTCCGTGCCTGTGATCTGAACCTGTGAACCCCAGGCCGCCAAAGCAGAGCGTGCGAACTTAACCGCTATGCCACCGGGCTGGCCTCTAATCTTTAACAAAAGAAAAGGCATTGTAATTGTCCACTAATTCAATTGACCCAATGAATCCCCAAGATCATGGCTTGGGATTCTGGAGATGTAAGTATTTTGTCTGAGTTGGGGCAACGTGTCACCTTGGTGGGGTAATATATCAGGGGGATGGGGTGGGGCTAAGGCTTGGGACAACCCTGTGCAAGGTAGGTGTTTCATCCCCATTATGCAAGAGAAGGGGCTAAATTCAGGGGGACCAACTCTTCTCTCAAGGTCACAGAGCTAGCAAATGCTGGGACCAGGATCCGGAGCCAACTCAGGCATCAGAGTAAGGCTACTATCCCTTCATCATGCTCTGCCCTAGCCAGGTGTGCTGTTGAGAGGAGCAGATTCCTCAGTATCCACTGTCCCCTGGCCAGGAATGGGCCAGTCCTAAGATGAGCTTTGAGTAGAAGGGAGTGATCAGGAAAAGTCAGGGCTGCAGGATGCTGTCAATAGGTAGTGGATACTTCCTTTCCCATAGTGGGAAGGGCCCTGGACTCGGTGTATTCCTAAGAACATGGCACTGGGGTTGGCAGGAAGGGTAGGGAACCAAAGCAGAGAAGAAAACCAGGGAAGTAAATGGCTTCCTCCTCCTCCTTGTCACCATCACTTCCATAACCATTTATGAGTGCTTTGCCAGGGCCAGGCCCCAGCTCAGCATAGTACTTGCATTACTGTCTGTAATCCTACAGCTACCCTATGAGGCAGGTTTTCTGTCTCTGTAAGTGAGACTATTGGAGGAGGGGAATCTGAGGACAGTGCCTTTGTTTCTTTCCTGGTACCGAGGGCTGGCAGATGCAACCACACAGGTTCTTGTGAGAGGGGGACATAAGGGGAAGCCTCAGCTCAGGCTGGGAGAGGTGGATGGGTGGGCATGTTCGATTCATTCCCAATGCAAGGGGTGATGAGAGCAATAAAAGTGTCTGCAGGAAAGATGACACCTGGCAGCTCCAGGTTCACACTGGTTGGCATCTGGACTTTGAAGCAGTCCAGGCTCCCCCACTCATCCCTCACCCACAGGCAGCCAAATGGCCAAGCTGCGCAGAGGGGACCTCCTACCTTCACAGATTTATTTCCCCAATATCAACAGCTGAGACAGAGACACACCTCTTCCACAGTTCATAGGAAACATCATTCCTCGGTGCAGTGGGTCTGCCTCATCCAACAGAGAATGCTTCAAAGCACCAATGAAGCCTCTGTCCAGTGGCCTGATTGGGCACATGTAGGGTGGAATCCCTGCTCCCAGGGGAGGAAGTCCCAGGGGAATTCCTTCTCCCTTCTTTATAGGGGATTCTTGTAAATCTCTATGTCTGGGATTGGAAGGTCTTCTAGCAGTGGTTCTTGCCCCAGCTGCAGGTTAGAATAATCCAGGAGCTTT
This sequence comes from Diceros bicornis minor, assembly GCF_020826845.1. Taxonomy (NCBI): domain Eukaryota; kingdom Metazoa; phylum Chordata; class Mammalia; order Perissodactyla; family Rhinocerotidae; genus Diceros; species Diceros bicornis. The sequence goes on along the minus strand of NC_080757.1, from coordinate 49,400,463 downwards.
TAAAACATTCGCAGGCCCCAGCTGTAAGCTTTTCCTTTAATTGGCCTGGGGTGGGTAATGGGCCTGGGTACATCTTAAAATCTTCTCAAATGATTCTAATGTGGAGCCTGGGTGAGGACCGCTGTCCACTCTAGCTGGGTTAGTGGAAAGTTCTTCATCAGGCAGACCTGGGTTCCAGTTCCCGTTCCACCACCAGGACTGTTTCTCCTTGGCAATAAGCCCTCAACCACCAGGACTGTTTCTCCTTGGCAATAAGCCCTCAGCCTCATTTCTTCATCCGTAAAGAAGAGCCGAAATAGCCCATCACCACGGTAATACCTACTTCTCAGAGTGGTTGTGAAGATTCAGGGAGAAAAGCCTGTAAAAGTGGCTTGCCCTCAGAAAATAGATTATTTCCAATTAGAATTGATCAACATGTGAATGTTTTTAGTTCAAAGTTGGCATGTTTTAAGTTGTCCAAGAGTAAATGCAGCCAGCGATGAAGGTCGGGCTCTCTTAAGAAATTATTTGCACCCCTTTTTTCAACCTATGTGCAAACTACAGAACAGATGGGAACTCTAGGCTTATTCTAAAGTAATCCTGCCTCCTGATGACTTGTGAGGGGTCCAGAAGCTGCCAGCCCCTGAGATATGATTCATATATTATGCTACCTTGGAGCATTTTATTTCAAGCAAAAAATGAGATGTAACATTTTGAATCTGTCTTCAGCAACAGGGAGACTCAGCTTGGAAAACAGGAGGCTCTGCCTCTTTCCTTCTCGAGTGACATCTTGGACTGCCCCAGGAACCAGTGACATTCCATTCATGTCCCTCAGTTGTGTTTCCATCATCTCCAAACGGAAAATCAGAGACGTCAGCAATGGAAAAGCCAAAACCTTATGTATTTTGAGTCTTTTTGAAGGCATTCGGTTTTAATAATGTCACCATGTGAGGATATCTGGCTGGATATCAAGGATCTCTCAGGTTGCTTCACATTTTTCTCTCCCATTGCCCAAAAATAGCTACTTATCTGCATCCTAAGATTTTGTCATAGAATCTTGGAGTTACAAAGGACCCGTGAGATACAGATCAAGGGCTTGCACAATGCAATCTCTCATTCACCCTACTGCTTCCCTGACACCACTGCTTGAAGACTTGCAGGACTGAGGACCAACTAGCTCCAAAGGGAAGGGAAGGTCTACCTTGATTGGTTACTGTAATCTTGCAAATAATGGAAAAGAAATGAAATTCCAAAGAGAAGGAATTTCCTTATTCGGTTCCAGCAATGGCTGACATTGGAAGGAAGCAGCTTCCTAACAGACCCTTTTCCCACTGCCCAGAAGAGTATCTCTCTAGAGAACAGAGAGGAAACCGAGGGCCCAGGCATGGAAGGGGAATTGCTGAGACCAGAGAGCATTGCTAGGACTCCTCTTGCAATTCTCACTCCATTTCTCACACTCTTGCCCAAGAGCAGACTCTTGCACATACCACTCTTTGGGACTCTGGCAAGTGTTGTCCTCTTATAAAATGTCTTATCAGATGGTTTATGAAATTAAGCTTTGATGCCTTATAGCACATTTCCAAACAGACACTGTTCCCAGGGCCACCAAAGGCTAGACCTTTTGGCCTCTCTAGATCACAAGACTCACAAAGTACTGAAAAAACTAGTAAATGGACATTGGCCAAGCATGACCATTGTGGAAAAAAGGGCTTGGCTCATATCACCACAAAGTTAAATTAATGTGTCTAATATATTACGGCACAGGGGGTGGGGAGAACAAGCAATAGGGGAAGAGTATGGACTTTGAAACCAAAAACCTGGGTTCTAGACCCAGTGTGGCCACTTGGTAGTTGATCTTTGATCTCAGAAAAATCGCTTTACCTTTGATCTCAGAAAAATTAAACAGAAGATCACAAATATTCCTTTTCGAAGGCTTTTCTTCATGGGCTGGGTTGGATGAGTTGTCTTAAAATATGAGTTCAATGATATTGGACAGAAAATGGTATCTTTGTATCAGCATTTTCCATTGCTCCAAGGGCCTTGGAACTATGTTCAAAATTAGGGTCATCTCTAGAAAATAGTTACTGTGGACACCATGTGCATGAATGCTCTAGAAATCCATTGAGTGGTAACCACCAGGGCAGAGAAGATTCCATTGTTCCCTTCGTTAACTCTTCTGTGGAATTCTTTGATGCTTCTAAATAGGTTCTTAAAGTTTTCTCCTGTATTTTGATATCAAACCAACAAGTTCATTTCCAGAAGTGATGAAGCACTGTTTTGGTGGTGTTGAAAATGCTTTCCTGTTCTTCTGTGTTTAGAAGAGAAGAGGCTCTTTTGCCCAAACTACTGCTTGATTCTGAGGCACGAGGATTCATTGCATCTGATTAGGTTGCTACTACATCACCACATTTTTTATACCTTATAAATGAACCTATCACATTCTCTTATAATCAAGGAATTGGCTCTATACAGGATTCAAATATTTTTCGTGTTCTTTGAAATTGTGCTCACAACCAAATAAGATTTTTCCTTTTGATTAAATGCTTTATTTCCAAAACTATGGCCTTTATCCTTTTGTTGATTGAAGAATCCACACATCACATTTGCTTTTCTTAGATATAGTGAAGCGTGAAAACATTTTAATATTTGATGAATTTTTTTAAATGAAGTGTTGCAAAAAAGATCTATTTTTTTTTTCTAAGCTGCAGATGGAGTTAGATGCATCAGTACCAACCTTGACCTTGAATGGGCAGACTGTATATCCAACTCATTTAGGCCATATGTGCAAATATATAGTAAATATGTGTTTTGGTGATTAGCAGTGGTCTTAATCAGGTTAAGAGAAGACCTTAAAGCAGGGATGGGTACCAAGACAAGCTGCTGAATGTGAAGAGTTGTCTATAGCAGCTGCAGGTGGCTTTCCCTCTCAAGATGGCTTAAGTGATTTCTTTTACATTGTTACTTCTATGTCTTAAACACATCACTAATTTGATAATCCTATACTCATTTTTTCTTATCTATTTATCTGGACGGTGAACCTAAGGCATACAGAGTTTAAGTAGCTAGCCCAAAGGCCAATTTAACCAGTGTTAGAAATTGAACTTGTCTATCAATACAAGCTCTTGCCTTAAAGTATCGTGAACTATACTTGCACAATAAAATATTTAATAACTTGCCTGAAGACACAGTAGAATTATACTTTCTCTTCTCTATGGTCAGAAGGCATAATGTAAAATTCAACTATGCTTAAGGGCATAATCATAGGCAAAACCATTATGGCCAAGTAGGAATTATAGTATAAAATCCAAGTATATAAAATGGAATTATTTAGATGCTATTACAGTGAAGCTAATCTGAAATAAGACTCTACTTATTTTTGGCCCAAAGATGCCTTTCAGATGAAGATAAACGCTACTCCCAGTTTTACATCCATTTCTAGGAACAAAATCAAGACTTCTCCACAACATTGTTGGGATCCTCTCCACTTGTTCCTGAAGTGCCTGGGTGAAAAGCACATTCTGGCCAGCAGTAGAGTGGCAAGTATTTGAAAATCAAGCTCATAATTACCTACGGCACTTCTCAGTTTGCTTTTAGCTGATGCCATCTGGCAGAAGAGCAGCAACACCTTAGGATACCAGCAGCAGAAAAACTCCAAGTCAACGTCTACAAACCTCCCTCTCACTGTCTACACTGCTGACCTCTGCAAAGGACAAGCTAAATACTGACGTGCTTTCAAGTTGCGACTAGGATCCAGCTTCTCTTCTTTGTAGCTGGGAGGGCCATATTCTATTACTGAAAAAGCAATCCAGGGCTGGATTAGTGGTGGCGCTTTTAGGCACCATAGTCATCTCCAGACATTCCCAGTGGGGGACCCTACCCTGAGACACTGGGGAAGCCATGGTCGGGCCAGCTTGAGTTGACTGGATTCTCCCAACAGCTCAAGGGCACCGGGCAAAGTTGGGTTCCCTTTGTTACTTCTTTGGAGGACAGGCAGCAAATCTAAAGCATTTATACCCTCCCACCTCCCACTGGGGATTACATGGTGACCAAATGTCCCTATTCTCAATTTTTCTTAGTAGAAAAAAGCCATTTTTTTCCTCCTTCCCTCTAAAATGAGACCATAATCTAAGCTATTTTGACAGAATTATAATGTCTTGCTTTATTTTCTTTACAAGTCCCTATTAGTAACTTTTGGTGTTGGCATGAAGGAAACTTTGGTGCCAAACTATAAAAAAAAAAAGAAAGAAACATAGACATTTATGGCTTCTAGACACTGTGGTAAACATTTACAAAACTTCCTAAAAAAATTTAGGGTATCAAAATGCTTTTATGTAGTACGAAAGTTTGACCTACATTTCCAGAATTTTAATAAGTTTAATTTCCCTTTTTAAAAAGTTGCTTCATCTCTTGGTGTGCAATACTAAAGCCTGTATAGTACTGTCCTTACACTGCTCTGTTTTCAATGCAATCTTTTTTACCTCCAAAATATATTCACAATCATTCACCTGGTTTTCTTAACTAGTGTTTGGTTTTTTTTGCGGGAGGAGGGTGGGCTAGGAGTTAAAAAGTATAATTTTGTGATCAAGTATACTAATTAAAGGTTAAGTTCTACCTAAATATCAAGTTCAAGCTGACTTTTGTTGTAAAAATAAAAATGCCTGAAAACCAACGATAATCCCATATCAGTAAGGATCAGAAACAAAAATATTTGAATGTAGAGGAAAGTCCCTTGAGGATGATCAATTTTATTATCATGATTTATCCCAAGGGCTAGTTTGCAAAATGGCTAACTTCATTTAACGACTCCATAAATTTTACAAATTGGTGCAAATTGTATGATGAGACAAGAGTTGAACTTTCAAAAAAATTTCCCTAAACTTTCATAAATAACCCCGAATACCCATTCACATGGCAGGGCCTGCACAAGCTCCAGTGTTTTTGTGGGGTTAGTGCCATTGCCAACTGCAAACTGTTATCTAGAATCCAAGGAGGAAACCCTGCCTCCAATCCCAAAGGAGCTCTCAGAACTCTGTACCCTGCTGCCACCACTTAGCTCAGGACTGTAGGTGTCTGGGAGCCACCACGCCCTTCAGTTTGGACCCTCAAGGAATTCAGACCGTCTCCTCTGATCCATTGCACCTCCTGACTTCTTCGTCAAGGGCAAATTCAATGGATTTTCTTAGTCCTCCTAGAGGCACGGTAGGTCTGACCCTGCAACCAGCCCTCTCCTTAGCTCTACTTCTCTTTTATAAACTCTTATCTTCAGCTTCCCGAATGGTGCACTCCCTCCTGGTCCCCTCCCATCCCTCTCCTCTCCTCTTCTGTCTCCTCCAAACCTTTCCCCTTCTTGGTGAAACCATCAGCTCTCTCAGCATCAACTCTCACCCAGATGTTCCTGATTGACAAATCTCTGGGCCTTGACCCAGGTTTCTAGTTACCTGATGAAGCTCAGAATGTCTAAACCCAAACTCATCATTCTTCCTCCCACTCAAATCTGTGCCCCGCATCTTTTTAGGCTAGAAACTTTGGCCCACATTTGTTTCTTTCTCTTTCACAATCACCTCATTCATTCAGGTGCCACTGTAGCTACTGATTCTTTGACCTACTTTCCATTCACAGAGAGATGCTTCTCTCACTGGGGATTTGGTCCAACATATGGGACTCCTGCATACATTTCCTAACTTTTTCTCTGCCTGCAGCCTCTTGCCTTTTCTAACGCAATATAGTGGAAGGAGCAAAAATGAGTGAATTATAGAGACATGAGTTCCAATTTCTGCTTCATCACATATTAGAAATGTGACCCTGGGCATATTTCCAAACTTTTCTTTCTTCAGTTTCCTAAAGTATAAACAATACTTATCTCATGAATTTATTGAAGGTTGTCAGAAAATAAAAATAGCCTTCATATATTGAATGTTTATTGTATGTTAGACTTTTTAATGCATTATCTCATTTCATCTTCACAACCATGTTCTACTATTTATTCCATTTTCTAAGATAAAGAAACTGAGACAGAGAAGCTAAGCAACTTGCCCAGTTCCAGGTCCCTCTGACTCCAAAGCTCTCAACCACACGTGCTGAGGCCAGCCCAGGACTGGAGGTGGTCAGTAAATGCAGTTCTCTTTGTCTCCCGTAAGCTGACTCCAACACACCTTTGAAAGCGTCTCTCATACTGCTTTCTCCCAGCACATTATGATCTAGATCATCTGAACAACTTCACTGGCTATCACTCCATCTGGAACGCCCCTCCCCACATTTCTACCTATGGAAATCCTACTCTTGTTCCAATGTCCAGCTTAAATGTCACCTCCTCCTGTAAAACTTCATTTCCAAATGTTACTACTGCCTTGGAATTCCCATAATATTTAGCATTTCTCTTATACAAAGATCATGTTGTCTCCTGCATTATCGGGCTGCTTTTCTTTTCTATATATGTGTATCTTCCCTCATGGATCACAAGCCCTTCACAGGCCAGGAGCAGGTCTGGAAGCATCTTGGTATGTCTCATAGGCCCAGGCTCAGTCCTCGGGAGAGACGAGGTGCTCAGCAAAGGTCTGCAGGATATTTAATTTTGGCGCAAATTTATTCAAGGTTGGAAGAGCTGAGCTCAATTCACAGTTTGCATGAGGTGAAAATGCTCCTCATATGTTAGATGTAATATCACAGAGAGAACAATAATTACCATGTGAGACAGAGATGGGGCCAATTAATCTTTCTCTTCTACCAATAAAAATGCAGAGAGAATGAACATTACATGGTTCTAAGTGAAGTCCCTAATAGCAGGGGCCAGCAGTAGGAGGTCTACTTAGATTTGCTATCTTAATTAGCCTATTTTAAAAAAATTCGGTACTACAAGAAAAAATGTATAGATGTGGCTTTGAAAGTGAATGGATTTACTATTACACACACACACACTTCAAATAAGGCTGTAGGTTGTAAATAAGGATTTAAAAGAAAAAATAATTCTCTTAATCCACCAATTTGTATTCTAGCAGCTTCCAAATTCACATGCCCAAATGCATAAATAAAAATACTGAAGAAAATCAGATAACACAAGTGGGAACTCAATCAGAGAAAGGTTCCCTAACATTGTAAGAAATATCACTCTAGGCAGAAAACTGCTACCAGATCCTTAACTCTGAGAAGGAGCAGGTGGAGACACGATGAGGCAATCCTGCCTTGGCTTCACGCAGTAACCACTATGCCCAGCTTGGATAAATATTTTTATTACAAACACAATGATATGTAATGGGCCAAATGATCAGTTTTAAAAAGGATTTCACACAGGATTGTGACTCAGTGGTAGCTAGGGAACACGAAAGTGTTCAAGGGAGGTTACACATGACTTGAAGAGCAACATCAGGGTTGATATCAGGTAAATGACAGCTGCAGTCAACTCGCATGAAGCAAAACTGGGAAATGCAAACTCGCTTTCGAGGCGTTGCAGTCGATGTCAAGATAATTCTGCAAAAAGTGCAAGATTCTCAGGACTCTCCACCACCCTGTTAGGAAAATATTTCCTCTTCCTCAGGAAACGATGTCTTTTCTATTTTCCTTTTACCCTTAAACCATCAGGCTTTGCTTGCTGAACAGAGCCGAACTCCAGTCAAACCAACCGTTTTAATGTTTTCATGACGCACATTGATCACCAGGCTGGATCAATTGTCCAGCAAGATTCAGAGAGTTAGATGGCGGAATGGTAGCCTAGCTCTTGTACTTGCATACTTGGCACCATTTACATACTGACATCCCCCCACTCAGGTTCAGGCTAAGAATAGTGAGATATAGTGGAACAAGTGGCGTAAACACAGATAACTCAGGAGTGGTGAGAAAGCTAACGGAGCAATTAGGATTCATTTGTTTATCTGGATGATTGTGCTCTACTTAGTTGAGTAGTTTTTAAGTGTTCTGTGGTTCAGGAAATTTTCCCTTGCAGGCTCATGAAGTCCACATCCTTCCACATGCCTGATATTTCCACGAAAGAAAGAAAAACCATGCTAAGCACATGGTATGTGTTTTGGTGGACCGTTATAATAATACACTTGCTAAGATAATTACGATAAACAATGCATACCAAGCCCCAAACAGAGAAGAGTTGAAAGAAACATTCAACTGTGCTTGCTACCATCTTTCAAAAGAATCAGACAGGAAGACATGGCCTAACTGAATACTCCTGACTCAGGGCTTCCCAGGCAGTGTTTCCAACTCCCTCATTTAACCTGTGATTGTAGAAATATAACATAGATTAACAGAATTTTTGAATAGGCAGGAACTTTTTAGCAATCACCTAGATTTGGGTTTCTCTAATCAAGATTTCGCTGAACTCTGTACAATAAAATATGTGGACCAAAGAAAAACCTAAAAAATGATTTCATAGATCAAGTTATTTTAGGAGATTCCAGATTAAAGAAAGTTGGATAAGTTTCTTTACCAAAGGGTGTGGCAGATTAGAGATGGCAACAGATTCTTTGACATTGCTGGAGTCTGTGTCCTCTACCCTTGACTCCGGGTGGGCTCTGTCTTTGCCAGAATTCAGTAGAAGTGACGCTGTGCCATTTCTCTGCCCAGGCCTTATGTGGCTGGTGGCTTCTGTGTCTAGTTTCTTTCTGGGCTTGCTCTTGAGGGCTCCTCACAGCCCTTTGTGGGCTTAAACTCATTGAGCCTCCCATGACTGCAGCCCAGACAACATCTGACTGCACCTGCATGAAACCCAAGTGACAACAACCCAGCTGAGCCTGGTCAACCCTCAGCACCAAGAGAGATGATAGCAAATTATTGTTTTAAGCCACTGGGTTTGAGAGTGGTTAATATGCTGCCTAGCACATGGTAGGCAATCAATAACTATTTATTAAATGAATCAATGACTAAGCAAGTGATGTAAATGTGAATCTTCAAGACGGGGATACAGCATGACACACTTCCTAAATGTGACATCTGAATACTTCAAGACAAATCATACAGAACAGGCTTGATGGAATACTAGTTTGAAAAACACTGAATTAGAGGATTGAAATGGTACAGTTTGGGAAATATTGGCCTAGTATAGACAGATTAGAAAAGTGAGGCCCAGACAGGTGACAAGAATTGCCTAAGGAAACAAAGCTAATTGGTAGACTCCACCTGTGAGCTAACTCCCCTTTCTAGCTGAAGCAAAGGAGTATGGACAAGTTGGTTTCATTCATGTGACCACATTTTAGCTAATTAAATGTATCAGCCTTCTCACTAGGCAGCCCTCTCCTTCTGCTCCATGATCAATTTGAGTCCAACTAGCTGTTTTCCATAAGACCTCTCTTAAAGGGGAGACTCCCAAAGAGGATATAAGAGTATTTATTAGCCTGATGTCTAGACTAAGCTCAGTTCTAAAAACAGCAGAATCTACAGCAACATCTCGGGCCTTTGGTTTTAAAGCATTTGCCTGATGGAAATCCTTGCTTAAAACTGAAACGTCTAGAACTAATTTTCAATGAACTAAATATTGGTGAGGGATCCAGATTTTAAAATTCCTTCAGTCTTATGTTACAAATTCCATTTCTCTTCCTCCACATGAGAGGTAAATAACACAATCTGAAGTGTGATTCAGTTCTTAAAACAATATAGTGAGGGATGTTAATACACGTTAAAATATGGGATATTCAATTTTACTTTTCAAATACATTATAGCCTATGCCACAGCTTCCTAATCAAGTCTCCAAATCCAAGAACCACTTCAATAGTTGAAAAAAGTTTTATCTAATTATCTTCTTTTCCTACTTTGAATTGACCAACACTGCATCTTTTTCTGGTGTTATCAAAGGGGCTGCCAGGACAAAAGCACATCCAATTTTAAGTAAGCTTTAGTTAGCAGACTTAAAATTGATCATGCATTTTAGTTTCAGTAACTTGCAATTTCTATACCCTTTGATAATTCACTTTAAAGAGCAAACCGTCTTTAATGACAAGGCTTAAAAGAGACAACCTTTCTGAACAAAATATGAAAGCTGAGAAGAGAGAGTTCTTTTAAGGAAACTATGAATTAAAATGACCTTGTGTTCTGAAACTTTTCTCCCACCATTTTTGATGTTTTACCTTTCCTTTTTACTCTTAGAAGGAAAGCTAAACCACTGCCTTCTGTGGATGGTGATGCACTTTAATAAGAGAGCTGTTAATTGTTAATTCAAACTCACAGTTTCCTCTTTCTCCACTTTCTCTGCAGATTCCTTTAGTGAGGTTGCTCACCACCATAAGCATATGCCCATTTCCGAGGAAATCACTATTGATATGTGACATTACAGGATAACGTTTGAATCTGAACTATTTCCCTTGAGCCACAGTCAATTCTTTTGTACAAACTACGAAGCAGGTCCATCCATTCTGTTCCCTCTCGCTTAGTCCTTTTTCCTCCATTGTGCCCCTGGATGGCTGCCCTCTGAGGAGTTGATTGTTGAGTGGGGAGGTTGCAAAATCAGGGATCAGACCCCTAAAATGGCTCACTGCTTGGTGATGCAGAAATAGTGGAGTCAAACAAAACGAGGACGTGTGCCTGTGACTGACAGCTGACTTCCATGTTAACCCTTCTCCTGCTCGATCCCATAACTGGATAATAACACACCCCGAGAACACTGTGATCCCACAGCTTTCTTTCTGCTCAGCTTGTTCCAAATGCTTTACCAACCACTACCTGTTGACAATTACGAGCTGAACTGAAAAAAGCACAGGTGTTTGACTCAGGTGCAGCAGCCAGGAATAATAACTTGAAATGTGACTAAATTAGGTACTTGTGATGAACAATTGATCTTCCACCAGATAAAAGAAAGAATGAAATCTTAGATGATTTTATAATAAGGCACAGTGTTTATAATTTATTTCCTGAGCACTTGCTTTTTCTCCCAGTAGCCATTTATATACTCAGTGCTCAATTCAGTAAGGAATTTTAAACATGCCAAGTGCAATCTTTCTTTCTCTTCCTTTATCAGAGAACGTTCACAAAAACATTAGCATCAGCCACCTATTCCTATCACACACAATCAAACTGACCTAAAGCTTCGGTACGTTTACTCCCAGACGTATATGCCATGCTTCAGAAGGGAAACAGGATCTGGGTAATGCCCAAGGTTCAGCAGTGTTTGTAATTTCATAACCCTTGAAATAAGGAAAAGAAAGAATAGCAGGCAGCTTTCTAAAACACCTACTGGTATTTACTCATGGAGAACAAATACTCTTGAGTGGGAGTTCCAATTCCAGCACACAATACAATTTCACAAAGTATTTTCACTGCAAGCAACTAATAACCTTACTAATGAAATCTGCTGAGTTTCAACCTGTTTTTCACGGCCTGTACAGAAGTACTTAAAATTAATCACGTAGTCTTAATCTTTCCCTTCCGAGTACTAAATCATAGTCTGAGTACCAATTGTCCTCATTTGTTAGGTGATTTTAACAGCATCTGCTACAATTTTGCTTTTTCCTGAATCCTCTTTAAGCTAGCTCTATAATTTATTGTATGTGCAAGAAAAATCTGATCTTTCAAAGTACAGAGACTTATATTCCTGGAGGAGGTGTCAAGTCAGGGGGAATATTACCAGGCAGAGTGGTGACCAGACAGCGACGATTTAGTGCAAGAATTCGAGGCCTCCTACTGCTGCCAGCACAAGGCAGTGTTTGTGCTGATCCTGGCCCTGGCTTTGGAGGTGGCTGTAAAACCTGTTACTTCCTTATCATCTCCATGTCTCAGTTATAGTACAAAAAAGGGTAATTAATCCTTGGGCAGCAAACAACAGAGATGGGCGTGGGAAACAGAAAAGAATTTTGGAAAAGTGTAAATAAACGTTCTGCCCTGTCCTTTTACAGTAAACCAGATGATTACAGCCCCGCCCACGGTCCAGATTTTTAGTGTCTCAAAGGGTCTATGGCACGCACCACAACACAGTCAAAAGAATACGGAGCATCCAACCACTGCAATTCAAAATTTCCTTGGCAAATCATAGAACTGCTTATTGGCATTCAGGTGGGGACTTAAACACCCATTCACAGGAGCAACACCATATTCTCTCAATGAGGAAACGGGACCACTCAAAGCTCATTCTGCCATCACTTGCCAGTGTGCTGAGTGTCCTCCCAACACTTCCCTACATTTTAGGCATTTTAAGGAGTGTCAAATGATATAATTAAAACAACAACCATAAAAAGAGAGATCAAGAAAGCAACAACAAAACCACAGCTGCTACATAAAATTCTTATGCTCTTCTGCCTCTGGAGTCCCAGGATGAGACCGGAGTGACGACATGACAAGTACTTGGACTGATGTCAGATGACCTGGCGATTTTTATTCTAAATAAGTGTGCTGCTTATGGACTTGATCTTTGACATGACATAAGGTATTTTTCCCCAAAGTACAATTTGAGACCGCTAGTATTTTCTAGGGAAAAATACCATGTATCTGTCATACTTATTTTAGCAAATGAGGTGCAATAAAAAGTAGAAATAAAACTGATATGTACAAAATAATATTTTAATAATATATGAACATGAACATGAAAACAACATAAACGTGAAAATTTTGATATGATACTACAAACGTGATTTTGATCATACGTGACTGGTAAAATTCTATGCAAGAGCATTAACAAGGCATATCATAAGAAATCATTTCTTTTCCCAATATAAGCCATTCTCAGTACACACTCAAATGCACACAAATATGGAAATCAGAAATAAAGGAATGTTAAAAAAATAACTTAGGCAGACACAAATAAAACCACCCCATTAGTGTATGAGTGATGTATGTTTTTATGGTCTTAATTACATTTATGTATTAAAAGATGCCACTGATCTCACAGTTTACTTTACAATATCCAAATCTGCAAACCTGCTGGAAGAGGTCCACAGAGCAGCCCAGACAGTCGAATCCATTGCACTCTCTTGTGTTACTTAGCTAAGTCTTCAGGCAGTTACCTGAAAATCAAAAATCAAAAAGTTATGACTTCCTCTAGGTTTAATGGGCAGATCACTTATAAAATATGTTCCAATTCAGGAGGAGTTGGATAAAGGTTAAAAGGATATTTGATATCAAAATTTCATCATTTACACCTATAAGTTGTCAAATTCTATCTATACCAAGCAACAGAATCTTTGGACAAGTGAATGATTCACAAGGTTTTTACTTGAACTGAACGCCAAATAAGTGGTTCAGTCTTTCACTACACTAAAAGGAAGGCTGTTTGACTGAATTAGAGCAGGTGAATGTAACCTCTGTCAGTGAGTCACTGGGAACCTTTGCTAAAAAGGTCTCGTGCATCCCTGAGAAGTACACACCCGGAGCAGTGAAGTTGCGGTTAGCGTTGTGACGTCACTGAGCCGGTTATCTATTTTGGTCTGGAGAATGTCTGCAACAGCGCCAAACCTCCAGGGGCCTCGGGGCTCTGAGGATGTGGACTACCATATTAAGAACTGCATAATCTCACTATCTTAAAAGGAAGACAGTGTCTCCTTAATCCTGCAACCGGGCTTCAGGACAATGTCTTGTCGTGACTCTGCAGGTGAAACCTGGACTTGACAGGCACCTGCGGATTCTCTCATCTCGTCCTGATAGTACTGACTAAGCACTGTGATTACTAGAAGTGGGTGCCTTCTCAAAGACACGCTGTTCGCTGAAAAAAGTCTTTTTTTCAAAATTGATATTACGTTTAAGCATTTCAATAAAGACTTTAACATCAAACCATAAGACTATCAGGTGCAAACAATGCAAACAAATCAGCAAACATTCTGATCATGGGCTGTACCTTCTGCCTTGGTATGCAGTCAGTTCTTCCTGAAGGATGGATGCTCTCTTTTGCAGAAAGTTAACCTAGAAAAGACACCTTGTATGAGAAGAGGTGAATGTGGCTTAAACAGCAATATTGTGCAAATACTACAGTAGGATTTTATTTAAATTCAGACAATTTCCTAGATAAAACTCAGAGGATTTGTCGAAAGTCAATGTTGTACTTTTTACATTCGATTACATTGCATCCCTACTGAAAATCCATCAGAGACCACAGAATCAAGTTCAAATTCCTTATTGCAGAGCCATTTTGATTCGGCCCCAGCCTGTATTCGAGGCTGTACCTCTCCTCACGGCCCTCCCACCATCACCACCTTATATACCGAGTCCCTCATACGCTGCGGTCAGGCACAGGCCATTTCCTCTCTTTGGAACGCTTGGCTATCACCTATACATCCTCCACTGTTGGTTCAGGTGTCTCCTCTCCTACTGAATTCTTGGACTCCTCCCGCACTGCTCACCGCCTCCTGCCCCAGGCAGACTCCGTGCACTTCTCGCATTGCCTGCTGGTTGTTTTCATATCTCCCCAAACCTGAGAGCTCTTCTGGGGCAGGGATGACGTTCACTCATCCCTCTGTCCCCAGTTTCTTTTACAGAACTGGGCATGTAGCTGGTATTCTCTAGCTGTTTAACGAATGAATGAGTGAGTGGAAAGAAAATTACTGCCTTCTGCTAACCCCAAGCCATCCTGGGGATTCTCTGAGGTTAGAGAGACAATATTTTGTCATGGAAAGACCCTGAGCTTTGTCTGGAGTTAGGCCAACTTGGGTTCAATTCCTGGCTTGGCCTCTACGGCTCTAGGAAAGTTACTTAAGCTCTTAATGCCTCATCTGTAAAATGGGGTTAATGACAGCTACTTCCCAAGGTTATGAGGATGACGTGAAATGACTAACAGAAACTGCCCAGTGCAGAGCTCATGGCAGGTTCCACCCCATGACCCCACTCTTGAGGGGCTGGGGGATGGAGGAAACTGAGTTGCTTAGCATATTCTCTTAAATGAGACCTTTACAACATGATTTGGTTATTTTGAAGAATAAATTTCTATACTATTAAAGATACCTATATCAGGTATAAATTCAAAAACACCTTACACAACCAAATAAAAATGGTTTTGGGATAACTTGTACTATGGCTTAACGTAATCAAGAGTCAATGGTATTTGATCACTTCAGAATTGTTTACTCTTGCCTCTTTGGTCTGAACTGAAACCATGGCAACGGTTGATTCTGAAACATAGTTATGCAAGAGAGTACAGCTGGCAGAATAGAAAACATGCTTGTAAGAGAGGAAAGCAGTCTTTCTAAATGGGTACATATCAAAGTGGTCCCCTCGGTTTTGCTTATTTGTAATATCACCCTGGTCTTAATGTTATCCAATTGCTCCAATGACCCATAGGACAATAGATAATTTTGACAGATGCAAGGATCACACTGATTCAACTTCCCTTCCTGCCTGAGCTTTGCAATCGGAATTCCAACAATTTTCAAAAAACACAGGCACCTGTGCTTTCAAACTAAATTTGCTCACTATATGGCCTGTGACTCCTCCATGCAGCTGCCAGTTCTGAGGCCCCAATGCAGCTGGCAGCACTCTCCTTCTGGGTCAACATCCAGTCTTAGGAGGCTGAAGTGGCTTTTATTACAGGGAAATGATACGAATGATAACAGAAACCCCGCAGGTGGATATCAGATTTCTTTCTTTTTTCCTAGGAAAAAACTCCTCTGAAGGTGGCAGGTCCTCCACAGCTGACCCTATGGAAGCTCTCCTACAAAGTTAATGGGTAAACCACACCCCGAGGAGAGCTTTTCATGTAAATAAAGATTACTTAACCCTTTCTATGTTAACATTCTCCTGTAGTACTTATTTTTATATATAGGAGAGAGCACAGCAAAACTTCTTAGCCTCCAGAAGCCATAGCCAATAGCAGCATAAGGATTGAAATAATGAACATTTCATTTTCAGATGAGAGACTTTTTACTGAGGGAATATGAAAGGAACGGCTAAAATTCGCTCCACATTTCATCCTACACATTATAAATAGCTAACGTGAATATCATCAAACTAAATCATTTGTTTTATTTGCAAATAAACTTATTGAGCATCTACTATGTGACAGGCACCGTTTTTGGCAGAGAGAGCAAAGAAATCTTTCCCTCATGGAGATTTTCCAGAAAAAAGTACGTTTTAAATTTCTAGAGTATTAAAAACAGGAATATGGGACCTCTTTCTCATGTTAGAGTTAAAACACTCATTAGTTTTTTAAAAAACTAGCAATATATAAAACTAAACAATATATAAAATATATACAGCAATATATAAAACGTGTTTACAGAAATATATAGCGAAAACTTATGTTGGAAGTTTTTAATAAGTATCTCAATTTTAATCAATTTTATCTCTCATATTATATTTTATGAACTATACCAAGAACTACACATTTCAGCAAGAAATATTTAACCTAATTGAATACCTTGTCATTATTCTGCCTTGAACTTAAAATGAATCTTGTTATCTCTAATAAACACATAAAATCCTTCTAACTTGACCATGTTTTTGATTTCTCTGCACATTCACACAGTGAGGAATCAGCAATGTGCTAAGGATGGCATTTTGGGCTTGGTACCAGGAAGAAAAGGGTGAGGCTGTATTGGAATGTGGGCTGTAAATGAATCAAAGTAACCATAACTGAACTTCTCAATTTCAAAGGTACTTTTAAGAAAATCTTATTGATACAATGAGTTCTTCAACGAGTAAGAAAAAAATTCTTAAAAAAACCCCCAAAACAAAAAACAATTCATCCTGGGTATTAGGTTATGCTATGATATCACATTGATTTCTGGCATTAATTCAGAATCAAAATTATTGATTAAGATATGCATATCATCTAAACCCTTGGAAAATGTCTTGATTCTAGTAATTACCTGTGACTTTAGGGAGGAAATGGTGTCTTCAAGTTCTTGTCTTAGAGATGCTGGCATCAACCCTTTGAATTTTGTTTCATATTCCTGTCGTATGTAAGTTATCTAAAGTGAAAAAAAAAATGAAAGCTTATCTTTCTTATCACAGAAATGATTGTTTTGAATTTAAGAAATCTCAGAATAACATCTATCCATCACAAAGGTAAGTTTGTTACACGTGGTCAGAAACCAGACAATAGAGATGAAGTAAGAGGAAACACAGTTACAAACTGAAAAAGGTACTCAGTCTGTCCTTATGAGTCTGGGAAAGACAGCCCCTGTAACAACACTTTAAAATCCTTGTTAACACAATTTTTAGCATCGGATAAGTAAAATACCTGCTCTCTCCTTTTCTCTCATGCTGTACACACTATGCTAACCCTGTATTCTTTTCTTGATTGGGATGTGGACTATGATCATACTAAACTGTGATTTGAGGACAATTCATGGCATGTCATTGGTTTGATTAAGACACTCCTCCAAACTGGCTAGGTACCGGGGTGCTTGATATAATCCATATGATTCTGAAGATATGAATGAAGGAAAATATACACAGCTGTGTCTCCAAGTCTCCCCAGCACAGGTAGACCAGAGTAAGAGAGCCCTTGTCATTGTAAGCTTCTCTGATTTATGGGTTTCCCTCTGCCTCCAGAACACAATCAGGTCTGTGTTCTACTAACCGATGGTCACTGGGCTGGTAAAAGAAAGGTTGGTGCCTCATCTCATTCATCTCTCTAAACGCTAAAGACAGAAACAAGTGAGGAAAGTGGAAGAGAAGTCTTTGGAAGAATATGCCTGAGCAGTATGAAGAGGTGCATGAGTGTGAGCATGAATGTGAGTGTGTATGTCTTGGTGTCTTTCTCCAGCTATGTTTCTTGATTTCTCTCCCTCCTAATCTGAGATGGGATGGAATTAAAAAATCCGTTGCACATGCTGTGTGTGACAACTGATTACTAAAGATGAATTGCAGTGTATCCCACAAATACTTCATTGGACACAAAGTAAACTATGAAAATATGTGCAACTGAGTTCAGTTAGACAAGTCTATAAATTTACTGAGGATGATTTAAAATTACTAGCCTTTAACTCCCAACTTTTCTTATACTAAGCTGAATTAAGGAAGAAATGTGTTCTAATAGTCCACTTTGTTACCTGCTAAAATCCCATGGCAAATGTTCTAAAATGTAATTTTTCAATTTTTGGCAAAGTGTTTTTTTGAGATATACTATAATCTTGTGATTTATACCTAAAGGAAAAACAGAAATAATGAAGAATGATCTCTCCCACTGATGCAATATTTGATTTTTCCCACCTTCTTTTCTTGGACTTAAGTCCAAGAGTTACACCTGTCAACTGACTCAAATGAAAGGCAAATGCAAAGCAAAATACATGCTTTATAACTCAGATTTCAAGGGCAACATTTATTGAGGGTTCACAGGATACTATATTGACTATTTTTTCCTATCACTCAACATTGCCTCTGAAATTTTGAGCTACTATTCTTTTAAAAAGGACTCATGTTTGCTTTATTTTTTGTCTCCTTGTTTGTTTAGAATGTCTTCTGCCCACTGCCTGTACATTTGAGAGACAACTTGGCTGGGTATAAAAATGCTTCAATCCCACTTTGTCCCAGAACTTTGCAGACATTCCCTCAACATCTTCTGGCATTACACACAGCTATGGTGAAATGTGAAACCAGGTTAGTTTTTTTTCCATATTGAATGTGACTTTCTCTCTCTGCTGGGATGCCCATATGATTTTCTTTTTCCTTGATTTAGTAACTTCACAGGGCTATGTTTTGGTATTAATAACTCTATATCAATTTTTCTGAGACATTGTGTGTGCCCTTTCTATCTTTAAATTCAATTCTTGGAAGAAAAGTTTCTTCTTTTAGAAGAATTATTTCTATTCTATTATTGTTACATATGTTCATATTATATATGAATTTTTTTCTATCTGCTCTCTTCTTTAGGAACATAGACTATGCATGTGTTGGCTCTTCTTTGACAATCTTCCATAATTACAATTTTCTCTATTATTTTACTTTCTTGTCATTTTATATCTATTTTATATTTTCATTTCATTTTTGTGTGATTTCCTCTAGTATGATCACCATATTTCCTTAGATGTTTTCAGTTATGATTTTTCTATTTTTGTTTCTTCTAATATAGTTTCAATCTCTGTAATCTTTTGATTTTGTCACCACTTTTCCTAAGCTCTGAGAGATCACTTACATCTCTGTCTGTTGACTTATATCATCTTTAAACACATATCTCTTCTTTTATCTTCTTCTCTATCTCCCTCCACCTCTTTCCTCGACAGAGAGATATATCAATGTGTTTTGTAAATGCTGTGACATTGTGAACAACTGTTTGTTATAAAAACTGTAATTTGTCTGAACCTTTCCCCTGTTTCTTGGGAAATTTTCCATTTGATCTCTGTTCTTTATTTGCTTTTTGCTTACATTGCTTCTTTCCCTCTCTCAATCTAGCGAGGATCTTATGCTAGTTCTTTTTATTTAAAAAAATTAAACCTCAGAGTTGAATGGAACCAACTATTTCCTGAGTGTTGAGGGAGGGGGAGTAAGCTGGGGGGGCAGCCCACAGCTATAATTTGGTTTTGTTGTTTTCAACACCCTTTGACCAAATCTATTATTTCATTTGCTCTTGGTGCCTATCTCCTCTCAGTTTTCAAGTATTTTCGAGGTCATGGCCAAGCACTTAAGCCCTTTGGTTAATGCTCCTAGTTTCTCTTGACTCTTTTGCCCCCACTTCACTTTTCACATCTGATAGTCTCCCTCTATGGGAGGCTAGGCCATAGACAGCAGAAAACTGTGTGTTAGCAATGGTGCTCTTTGAGCACCACTATCCCTTTGAGTACCACTATCCCATACTTTTTAAACTCAGTATGCTATATTTTCCAACTTTTATTGAGGATCCAGGCATTTCTACTTCCTGTCTACTCCTTTCTTCTTCGTTTTTATGATTTCAGCGAATCAGAGTGAACTTAAAATGAGCCCTTGGAAAATCTGAAATTATCTCACCTACGAGTGAGACTATCAATCAGGAAAATATAACTATCCCTGAATTCTTAAACCCAAATCCTGAATTTGAAAATCATTATACCAAGCAGAATCCTGTTACTTTAATAAAGTCATGGAAAACTTTAACCAGTATGTTTTACTTTATTTATGAGGTTAATAATGTTACTTCTAGCAAACATTTATTAAGTACTTTCCACGTGCCAGATACAATTCTAAGTGTTTTAATAAGTGTTTAATCCTTCTGACAACCCAATGAGGTAAGCACAGAAAAGTAAGCCATGATTTGAATTCAAATAGTCTGACTCTTAAGCACATATTCTTAGCCACTATGCTCTGCAGTTTCTCAAATAATCTTTCCAAATGTCGAAATGCGCCCCCCTCCCCCCAAAGGAAAAGAATCTTAGAGACCAACCAGTTAGAGCAGTTTCATCCACTACACACTGATGCTCTCCTAGCATAACAGGGGCTGGGGGAAGGGGGTGGGATGTACTGTCCTTCCAGACATCCATCTAGTCTTTGCTCTATTTTTCTTTTAATGACAACAATAACAACAATTGGTTTCAACATGGTATGGTTCCCCACACCTTACCATTGATTTAAAATGTTAATGTATTAAATATTTAGCTGTTTGATTAATTTAAAAAATCTGTACAAATACAAAGAATATAGAGACCTAAAATAAAAGTTCTACAAATCTCCCACATAAGCACATATTTTAAAGTCCAACCAGTGAAGGATATATCTAAGTCTGTTACATGGCAAAATGAGAAAGAGGAATGAAAGAATTAGCTTATATTCCTTCACACCACTTTTGACTTCTGCTACTATTTTTTATATCCCCACCTCTGACACAGGACATGTTTGAGGGGAAATAATGAGGGAGTAATGACATTTATCTACAGACTAATCATAAACTATTAACTGCTAAATATACCAGTCTCTCCTCTTCCTGTCTTCCCATATTTCCTCATGATATTAATCTGGCCTTACAACAGATCAAGAAAGAAGAGGAAGCTGAATTGATTTAAGCAAAGGGTTTGGTGGACATACAATTCCTTTTACTAAGGGAGATCAAAATTTTTACATACAAATCTATTTTATTATTAGATTTGAATATTAAATTCATTAGCATATAGTGCCTGGTTATACTAGTGAATGATGTTTATTAAATGCAGAAAAATTCAAAGACTGTTCTTGCTTGAGTACTTCTGGAAAGGAATTTCCAGGACTGTTGTGGCTCATTTCCATCCCACCTCACCACTCCCACTGCCCTCAAAAAGCACTGTGTATAATTATCCGCTTTTCCACATTCCTCAACCACATCACACCAAACAGACATAAGCTTCTCTCTCTCCACAATGGTTACTTCTCTCTCCAATCTCCTTTGTCTTCTTTCCTTTAGCAAAGGAAAATTAGGAAACCCAGGACATCATGACAAACAATGACATTCCTGTAATGTAATAAGACCCCTGTAAGCTGAGTGGAAAGGGTGTATGCATAACATGGCACCCATGTGACCAAAGATAGCTGTGCTCTGCTGCAGGGCAACAGACTGCTCACCTTTCCCTCGAAGGCATAGCACTGACAACATTTCCTTTAATTTTTAAAATGAACTATGAAGACCGAGAACATCTACAACTGGAGTTTAGCATTACAATTAAGTAAAACTTATATTCTCTTTAATCAGACAAATACTCATTTGTATAAATGAGAATCTATGAAGTATATAGAATATGTAGTTGACTTGAGCCAAGAGGGTCTCTGGAGATAAAAATTCAAAGTGATGTTGAAAAAAGCAAACCTTGGAAATCTATAATTTCATTAAAAATAGAGAAGGGAGAAATAAAACATATTTAGTGGTGTTTTTATTTGAAAAACACTATATCAATTAGTCATGTCAACACGTCAAAACTATGTTAAATATGTCAACCTTCTGTTGCACAATAAAACAGGTAAGATGCAAGTATGCAGCTTTGTACAAACAACCTAGGGGTGGTGCCTCAAACAAAAGTTATTTTATTGTAAGCTTCAATGCATCCAGTACTGAATTCACTTTTGAAGAGGTGAGAAAAGGGGAGGCCCCTTATTGAGTTATCACTGGTAAATACTGTCGTCGTTTTTTTACATGTCTCCGCATAGTCACTTATTGTATTTTAAGGTAAAGAGAAGCAGTCCTGGAAAGTGACTGTGCCTAATATTACTTTACAAAGTCCAACCAAGCATTTTTGGGGTTGATTCAGCAGAGAAAAAAGGGAACTAAGTAAGAATTCCATTGATGTTATCTCCTAAATATCTCTCCACTTCTCTACATTGCCACCAGGACCACCCCAGTCCAGACTACTTTCATCCTGTACCGGAACTCCTGCAATATTAATATGTTGGTTTTGTTTTTCAAATGAAATTTGCTTAACCTTTAAAATCAAAATCAAAATCCTTTGTGTGGCCACAAGGTCCTGCACAGGTCTGGCCCCTATCCGCCTCTCACGCTCCTGTCACCCCAGAGAGTTCCCCTCACTTTCGGAACACCAGATATATTAGCTTTCTTTCAGTTCATTCACCAAATGCCCAAATGCTTTTTCTCACACAAGTCTTTCCTCTGATTATTCTTTCTTGTCCTGTGGAGTTTTGGCACTGCCTCCATCTGGACCTCTGGGTATTGAAGAGTCCTGCTTTGTGGTGGTACCAGGGATGTTGTAGATCCAGGCACCCAGCTGGGGGGAGCTTGTCAAGACCAGTGATGAGGCTGTGTCTGGGGCAACCACCTTCCAACTTCAGATAAGCCACAGCCCCTAGTTATGGCAGGCAACAGCTTTCATCAGTTAAGAATGGGGGCCCACACCAGCCCTTGCTTTCAGGCTGCAACCCACTCTCTTGTCATTTACCTGGCAAGGAGCCCTTTCAGCAATTTTAGTCCCTGTTACCCCCAGGTCTTTCCGCCCAGCTGCCTCTGCCTGCTGTGGGACTCAGGATCCTGTATCTGTGGCTTCAGCCTCACTCACTATGCTGGGGTTTTGTTTTGTTTCTAGGCCACACAGATGTTCATCTTGCTTTTGATACCAAATACATCCTTTTACTTTTCCCTTTTTATGTTTTATCAATCATTGTTGAGTGTTTGGAGCAGAGGGGGTGCCTCATAATGTGACGTGACAGAGCCATCTTGTACAAAAGGACAGAATGTTTTATAACCTGCCTTTCAACTTAATAACGTGGAGGGTTTAAGAGCCCAGGCTCTGGAGCAGGAATGGCTGAAGCTGAATTTGGGTTGTGCCCCTAAACTGTGTGTCCTAGGAAGGCTAACTTCTCTATGCCTCAGTTTCCTTATCAGGAAAATGGGAATTATAACTTCTCAAGGCTGTTGTAAGGATTAGATAATTTAATACATGTAGAATTTTTACAAGAGTGGCATTTAGTAATGTTCAATAAATGTTAGTTATCATTGCATCATACAATGGGGATTATACATATATTATATATTTCATTACATTATTATGTATATATATTATGAATTATATGTATATTTCATTTAACCAATCTTCTTTCATTAGACTCTTTGCTTTCTAATTATTTGCAATACTCTAAATATTTATAGCAAATTATTTGTATATATTCATAATTAATTTGAGGACCCCATTTAAACCTCTTTTTGTATTTTTTAGTATCCAGTGATTGAGAAAGTACATAATGACAAAAAGCTTCTCTGAATTCAGAATCAACTTTAAATGAATTTGTACTTCATAATTAAAATAATCTACATACATTTGAAAAGCAGCCGTACCTGTTTTTGAGCCATATGATGTATCCGGGCCACGAATAACGACCGGTGTACATATGGATTTTCACAGACCCTTGCCAATAGCTCTGGCCCACAGGTGGAGAAGCAACGCTCCATGCTGAATGATTTAAGGGAAGGATCTCAGCTCAAAACTCTTTCCATCCAGCATGGATTTCTACCAATTAGGAATATATAGGAGGGTAAAGGGAAATTATCAGATGCTCCTATTCATTGTGGATTAGTTTATTCAGAACCTGTCCTTCTAACACCTGGTTTAGCTGAATCCCATAAAGCAAACTGAGTTTGATTGGTGGGTAGATTGTAGGGGCTAGGAAATGGGAGGAAAGAAGAAGAGGTAACTTTGGAGCATAATATATACTCTGAGCGAGGGTGAACATGGGTGGGCACTGCAGTAGGGGGTTTGGGGTAAGTAGAGAGCATCAAAAAGACCTTGGGCTTGTGAAGGGCAGTGAAAGATGGGTAAGAAGTGGGCAGGAGAGGGGCACAGGGAGGAAGGGTACTGGGAGGGATGGGACATAATGCAAACAGAAACGTGGAGGACATTTCTGAGCGATGGGCCTTTATGCAGCAAAAAGGTTTTGCAAGGCCTTTTTAGGGCAGTAAGTCTATAGAATCTGTAAGTTTGATACTGTATTCCAACGTGGTTTGAAGAATAAGAATGAAAGAAATAGTAGCAAAAGATGATGCAAAAGAAATGCTCTAGTGCAGCTGAGAAAAAATGCACTGCCTTCTAAGAAATTTCATTTTTATTGGGGTTAGGGTATTATGCGTTGCCACAGCAACTGCCAAGAGAGATCCATTTTAAGAAAGGTGCTCTGTAGCATAGCTTGTGTACTTTTGAGTCTAAAATATAAAGAGAAAACGTAAAAGGAACCGTAATTCTCTTAACAACCTTCAAAACATTCATTTTCCCCTCTTTCTTCAATGTGGTTTTATCTTATGCTTCTTTATTCCAACTGGTGTTCCTCAGACTGAGGCTAGGGCTCATAGGAGTCCTTGGTTCCCTGTTCAGAGGGACCAGTTTCCACCCCAAGGGAGTGAAGCCTGCTGCTTAATGGGCCTGGGCCTCCCGGGAGAGCAGGTGGCTGATGAATGAAGCAGCTGCCGACCCCCAGAGTGGAAGGGTAGCATGAACTGGTTTCTGGGAAGGGTTATGGTTTTAGGAGGAAGGAACAGTTTTCTGGAACTGTGGAGAAAATGGTGTCCTGAGAATGAAGAGGATGGTTTGAACCTAGCACTGTAATTAGGGTTAGATGCTCTAAACCCAGGTCTGGGTAGTTGAAAAGATTCCTGACACCAAAAAGCAATGTGGGTCTGGTAAATCTACTCAGAAGGATTAATGCACACAGAAAAGGTGGAAATGGGTTAAGACAGTCAAAGGATAGAAAATTACCAATAAACTGCCCACATCTGTCATGAATAAAGGACTTAAATATCTAATAAGAAGATTGAGGTTGTGACATGAAATAAACATCTGTGAATAATAACATTTTGGATATTTTGTATATAAGTTGTATGCTTTAATTCTTGATGGAGATGAGAAAGCTGAAACCATATTATAGAGCTCCTATAAACAAATGTGGCCTTCAGAGGAACTCATTTAGAATTTCATAAGGTATATGTCGCAATTAATTGTGAGTTTTGCCCACTAGCATTCATTCAGGAGTCTTCTGGTAAGTTGAGTCTACTCCTCCCCCAAACCATCCCACCCAAGGTCACAAGGGTGGTGTATGTGACGGGGCATAGCCAATCATCACATCACATTTCCTCTGTGCCGTGACTGACTGGGGCTTGGGTACATGACCCAAGTCCAGGTAGCCAGAGTCACCAACAGTCATGGGACACAGACTCTCTCTCATCCACTGGACTTTACCTGGGAGATGTCATTCTGGGGTTGTGACAGCTATCTTGCTACACAGAATGAGAGCTGGACTGAGAGTGGAGCCAATCCTGAGGAAGGAGAGCTGAGAACTGGAAAGAGAGAAACTGGGCCCTTTATAAAGCTCCATCTGACGTCAGCCCTGTCCTTAGATTTTTTAGTTTGGGTTGGATTTTCTGTCATTTGGAACCAAAATAGTACTAACTGAAACAATGCAGAATATGTAAAATACTAACTTGCATTTATGTGTTGCATCTCTTAGACCAGGGGTCAGCAAATCTTAGCCTGCAGACCAAATCTGGCCCACTGCCTGTTTTCGTAAATAAAGTTTTATTGGAACACAGCCATGCTCATTTATTTCCATATTATCTATGGCTCCTTTCACATGATGATGGCAGAGCTGAGGGGTCTTGACAGAGACCCTATGGCCCGCAAAGCCTAAAACATTTGCTATGTAGCCCTTTACAGAAAGCTGGCTGATGCCTGCACTAGACTATGAGCTTCACAAGGTAGGCACAGTGTTCGTTTTGCTGATGCTGCAGCCCCAGCATTTAGCTCACTGCCTGGCATTTGGTTAGCAACTCAATAAATATTTGCTGAGTGAATGAATGAATCAAAACCTTAGAGCACACAACTGCTAGTGTTAAGTCAGTCTTTGTCTTAAGATGACAGGATCTTCAGAACGTCTAGAGTAAACAAATCACAAAACCTTTCCCTAAACACAAAGAGCAGATTCTGTCATCACGGCATTGCAGTTCTTAATCAGCACAGTGGCTATTAATAAGCAGGCCAGCTTCAAAGCTGAGAAAATTGGAGGCAAACACCAGAGCCTACAGGGCTGCTGAGATCAAAAGTGATCTTAGAGATTTACCTTGAAGGTGGGAGCTTGTGTCACCCCCGCTCTGCCCCCTCCTCTGCATTTCTGCCCCTTTACTCACTGGCAGCCTTTTCACAGGGTTGTGATATTAAATGACTCATGCTTCTCCTTCTTTCTGAAATTAAATCCCGGCTCCTTTCTCACTAGAATATATACTTTTAGTTTCTATTTCTAATCTTTTTCTTCCTAATAATAGCATTCCTAATATTTTCTTTATATATACTATGAATACTCCCTTCTTTCAAAGAAAGGCTAGGATAAGTCTTAAAGGATTATGGTCTGTGCAGCAAGTCTAGAGGCAGGGAATGAGACAGGCTGAACAGAGAGTCTGGGGAGGTACATGTTAAAGAACATGGGCATGAGGTGGGCCAAGCTTGAATAAGAGGAGAGCAAACTGTCCACTTTGCTTTGTAAGGGGCATCTCTGAGATGGTTTGAGAAAACACCTGGGCGAGGAACAGAGTGATTTTCACCTTTGTTTACAGCGCCTGGCCTTCCTTTCAGATAGAGAGTGGATCAGCCCTTTTGGGTTGGGGCTAGACTTCCTGAAAAGCTAGTTTCCCTCAACAGAGGACCAAAATCAAAACCAAGGGGGAAAAAAAGGACTCCTGAGACTTTTAACTAACTGTTAATAAAGACCCAAGAAGACTTATGGAGTGAGACTGATATTCAGTAAGGCCAACAGTGGGTTTTGGAGTCCATTTGTCATTTACTCTTTGTACACTGACGTAAGATTGGAACACTTGCCACAGAGTAAATGCTCAGTGAATATTGCCTGAATGAGTTAATGATTGAATAAATCTATGGTTGAGTAGGTAGGTGGGACCTTGAAATGATAGAGGGCTGACAAGTTTAGATTGAATGTAGTAGAAAATAGAGAAAGTAAAGAGAAAGTAACACATACGATCATCTGATACATGCCAGGCACTGTATTAAGTAATTGATATATAATCTTCCACATACTGGGAGGATTCTGTTTAATCCTTAGATAAAACTTGGGAGATGGCATCATACCCATGTCATAGATGAGTATACAGGCTCACAGTGAGTAACTGCTAGAGCCGGGACTGAAACCTGACACCTAAACCCGCACTGTGCCCACTTATGACGGGGAGGGGGAGCAGAGGAGGATTAACGTGGAAACACTGAAAAGCAGTCTCAGGAGAGGAGACAGCCTGGGATTCAGGGGACAGCGGGAGTGGCTGGACAGATCCAGGAGAGTGAGGAGCTCTTGCTCTAAGGCAACGGCTATGGGAAGGTCATATAATGGAAGCTGCCAACTAACTGGCTTGTAAAAAACTGAAAGCGAGAGATGAGTTAAAGGAGAATGTATGCCTTCAGCGATGTGCCTAGAAGAAAAGTGATGTTACTGTAGAGACGGCAGTAGGTACAGGGAGCTGGTTTGTGTGTCGATGGGAGAAAAGACATGATTTTGGTTTGCATTTACTTAGCTTGAGGTGTCAGGAAGACACTCATGTGGAAATGTAGGAGGGGAGCTCATGAGAAAAGCCAGGATCGAGTACCTGCGAATCATGTGCCGGAGGAAGAAGCTGAAGCCTTGGGAATGGAAGGGCTCGCTGAGGGGGGAGGAGGGCCTAGGAATTTCCCAGGAGCAGAGACTCACCCACAAGTGGCTCCAACATTTAGGATGCAGGAGAAGAAGTAGAACCAGAGAAAGATCAGGAACGGCCAGAGAAGTGGGATGAAAGTCAAGAGAGTGGGGGAGCACAGCTTTGGGTTTCACAGAGAAGGGGAGCAGTTAGGTGTTAGATGCCGCAAAGAAGCCAAGGACGATGAGACCACCTCTATTGTTTGCCTGGCACGGCGTCACCACCTATGAAATAGAGCCATCTACATAGCTATCGGTCATCAGATTTTGGTGAGCAGCAATGCTACAAATGAAGAGAGTTTAAGATGGAACTAGTTCGTTGATAAATATGTTGTTTCCTATTTTAAAGCAAAAATTACATAGGAGTGTCCAAGTCTAACCTTCAGTTAAATATCATTCAAATACCTGATTTAGTCAAAGATGTTTTTACCTTGTTTGAAGGCATTTTTCAAAAGAGGCAAGCTATGACTGCTCTTTCTTTTCTGCATATTTAAGCTCTTGACAATTATAAATAAGTTAAATCTCTCCCTCAAAGTACCAATTATCTCCTTATGTTTGAGAAGGCATTTCTTGCCAGATATGGCATTCTATACAAAACACAAAATAGGAATACAAAGGCGGTCATTGTCCTCCTGCTGCACCCGGGGTTTACTTAGGCAGTTCCAATTAACACTAATGAGGATTTTGTGCATGAATCCCCTTACCTCCCAACTAATGGGAACAGAGACCCCACAACCTCATAGCAGAACATTTCAAAACACTATTGTAAACAGTCACTGACTAAATTCATGAGTTGTTCACCTTTACACAGCAGAGATAAAAGGAATTTTCATTCAATTACAAGTTAGGGAATGTGAAGTTATCAAAAGACTTCATTTAGCGTCTGAATGACAACCGTCAGGATCTGTATCCAGCCAACGTTTACGGGTGATTACTCCGCGCGGCTCTGTCGGGAGGAGCAAAGCGAGTGTGAAATGGTTTTTGTCCTCGAGAAGCTTACAGTTTTTACACGGACGTGTAAAAAGGAGCTACATAAATACATAATTGAAGTGTAATAGGAGAGATTGATTACTTCTAAGTGGGAAAATGGAAGTCTTTACAGAGGTGGTGAAATTCGATTTGGATGTTGCAGAATGAGTAGGAACTTTCTACGTAGATGAGATGGAAAACAAACCGCTAGCTGAGGGCAGAGCAGGGAGCACGGAGGCAAATGTGTGTGGCACACTCAAGGACCAGCAAGCAGCGGGGTGTGGATGGAGGGCGTGTGGCGGGCAGAGGATGAGTGAAACAGGCGGCGACCATGCGGTCAGGACTTTGAAGGCCATGCTTTATTCTGGTTTCTGACTGGAGACTAACACATGCTGACTTCTATTACAGCAAAAGAAAACTATTGTAGCTGTCCTGCTTCTAGTTTTCTCTTCTTCAACTGATTCTCTACACTGCTGCCCATTTCTCTAAAATGCAGATCTGATCATCTTGCCCCCCACACCCTATCATAAAAACACTTCAATGATTTTTTTTAACCTATAGATTAAAGGCAATCTCTTTGGCACAGATCATCTAAGAACTTTCTTATCTATTTTAGCCTAACTTCCCAGGACACCTTGTGCTCCAGTAATGACTTACATTTCCCCCCAAAACCTCATGCCATTTTGTGCCTCATGCCTTTGCATATACTGTTCTGTACCCCTTCTATGCCCTTCCCTCTGCCTGACTAGCTGGAGGACTACTCCCTGTTCTCATGGAGTATCTTCTCCAGGACACCTTTCCTCAGCCTCCCAGTCAAGGTAAACATTCCCTCCTCCAAGATGCCTCGAAATCTTGTGCATCTAACAGTTATTATTACTATGATGATGATGATGATCACCATCAACAACTGACATTTACTAAGTGTTTTCTATGTATTAGGCACCATATTGCACTCTTCTGCATACATTATATTTCATTTAATCTTCCCACCAACTCCATGTGGTACTCTTATAGCTATTTACACATGCTGAAATAGGCCTAGAGAGGTTCTTATCTCAACCACAGTCACACAGCTAATTAGCAGCTGAGCTAGGACCCATATCTCCGGCTTCCTTACCCCAATGCCTCTGCTTTTACTTCATTATCACATAATGTTATAATTATTGATTTACATACTGCTTTCTTTTATTAGACTGTGGGTTCCTGAGGGTAGTTCTATGCTTTACTGGAGAACAATGCTATTTAAATAGTAAACAAAATTACATTATTATTTATTTGAAGTTTGCAAACATTATATGGATTGTTTTTGCCAACCTCTTACGTAGGCTGGAATTTGCGTGAACATATCCGACCACAGAACTCGGGGCTCACTTCACCAGGGCTATACCTGCTCTGGGTGAAATGGAGAAATGGGCCAGGGAGCCGTTCACTTCCAGCCTTTTAAGACTGGGGTTTCTATTTCTACAAGTCAGATAAACTGGTAATAAATTAACTTGGCTTGGTCCACTTGGACATATGTGAAAGTAAAATTTCTGTTAGAAACGGTTACATTAAAGTATCTTTAAAAAAACGTGAGTACGTTGTTTCTGACTTAGATAAAACCAACAACCTTAAGACACTGTGTGGAGAGCATAGTTATGTTAGATTGAGCAAGAGGTTCCTCTTCTAATCTTTTTTTCATTATTATTTTCGTGTTCTTCCAGGAACGTCGCGGTGCATTCTTTATAAAACTGTTGCCCAGATCTTTCTTAAAACACATCAAACCAACAGAGGTCAAATAAAGAGCAGGAAGATTTTGTTCTTCCAGTTGAAGACATTTCTTTAATATTAAAAATGTACTGAAATCTAGAAACATATTCTGATGATGTCTGAAAAGAATTCATGGTAGAGAGTAAAAAGACAAGGAAAAAAGCTCTCCACAGTCACTGGTGGCTGTGGGCTGTGGGATCCTCATCAGGACAGCTTTTTTCTTCACTTCAATGACAGAGAAAATTCACTATTTAAAATTAGAAAAAAATATCCTAAACATTGTGTACTGGTATTACGACTAATGTCATTCTTTGTGTTTATTGGCCCACAAGGTAAAACACATTATGGTGAAAATTTCAACTACCTCATTTATAAATGAAAACAAACAGAAAAGGTGTCTTTTCTTATTCAGACAGAATTCTATAGAGTTTGTTTTTGCTTTATTTCCAACCATTGGAGGCTGCTATAAGAAGGATCTTTCTGTGCAGCTCGAGTGCCTGAGTGGGTAACTCAGGACTCCATAGCAATTTCATTCCCTCTCTTTATCTTGCACATATATTTAAAACCAATGTTGGCAGCAGAAAGTCTAAGATTTTGGGGATAAGCGTAATTTTGCATTATGCTAACATTTTTTCCAGCTTTAAGAAAAATCTTTTTCTCAAAGATTTGCTTTGAGAAAATTAATCTTGCTTCCTCCTGGCCTTAGGAAGATGTGAAATACTCAGACAAGTGAGCCCGCGTTCCTGTACTAAAAGTGGCTTATGTGACCTTTGTTATGTCCAGTGATCTTGGAAATATAAGGGTTGTTGTACTGTGAACTTAGGTCAATATATACTTTAAATGTCCCTTAAGGCAAAGTAAACCTTTGATGGAATGGGAACCTTCACAAGATTCATCTCAGATTTTAATTGAATCTACCCATAGTGTAGCTCAACTGCGTTTCTGGATCACATGTGGTAACCATGGGAAGTCTGGGAGAAAGGGGGGTGGCCAGTGTGATTGTCGAAGGATTTGGTGCAAGGTATCAAAGGGTGGCTAGTCTTAGGCATAGAGGCCTTTAAACTTCTATCTCAGCATTTCTGGAGCAATCCTTTACTTCTTAATTTAAACTGTTCCAAGTGAATGAGAAGGTAGAGCCTAGTGGGTGGTTAGGCGGGAAATTGCTAGGATTGATGGAGCTGCCTCAAGGAAGCCCAGCCCACAGTATGCACAGAACTGGACACATGCATTTTGTACCAGTGCTTCCCTCTTTACCTCTCCCAGTCAAAGCTGAACCCCCAATACTCTACCAGTACTGCTCTATGCTCTGTGGGGAACCCAAAGGAGGTATTAAACCCAGTCTTCAAGGAGTTTACAATATTGTTGGGAAGCAAAATTAGCCCACGAACATTATACATCCAGCTATGGGGAAACTGAGTATAATTGAAATTGGGGGAAGAAAAAGATCTCCGTGGCATGGAATTGTTTGGGAAGGTCTGACGGAGAAAGTGAGTGTTGAGCTGTGC
This sequence comes from Diceros bicornis minor, assembly GCF_020826845.1. Classification (NCBI taxonomy): domain Eukaryota; kingdom Metazoa; phylum Chordata; class Mammalia; order Perissodactyla; family Rhinocerotidae; genus Diceros; species Diceros bicornis. The sequence goes on along the minus strand of NC_080757.1, from coordinate 49,368,306 downwards.
TCCCAAAGGTTAACAGCAGTTGGATGGGCAGAAATTTGGTGAAAGGAAATTCCAGGTGCAGGAAAAAAAACATGAGCCAAGGCAAAAATGAGAGTGGCTGGTATGGAAGCTGAGAGCCTGCCTCAGCGGAGGGCCTGACGGGAGATGCTGGGGAAGGCTTAGAAATGCTATGGGACAGTCAGCTAATCCAGACTGCAGAGAACCTTAGACATCTGGCGGAGAAGTCGAATAAGTGAGTGGGAGCCAGTTGTTTCTTCAAGCAGGGAAACCACGATGACAGTGATAGTTAAGGCAGCTTCCTCAGAGATGAGAGGCAGGGAGACCAGCCAGGAAGAGGCTCTTTGATCCAAACACGAGGTGATTAGGATTCAAAGAGGACAGTGGGATGACAGACGGAGAAAATGAATAGAACTGAGGTGACATTTTGGAGGTAGAAATAACACGACTTGGTGATGAAACGGTTATAAAGTGTGACTGATGGAGACAGCAGAGTCCAGAACAACGCCAAGGCTTCCAGCATAGTCTTCCTATCAATTCTGCTAACACTGTGAGGGCTCAATGTCCTCACAGATGAACTATCCTGATACCTTTGGCTTCTTGGTTCCCACCTGTCTTAGTCAGCTTGGGCTCCTATAACAAAATACCATAGACTGGGGGACTTAAACAACAGACATTTATTTCTCACAGTTCTGGAGGCTGGGAAGTCCAAGATCAGGGTGCCAGCATGGTCGGGTCCTGGTGAGAGCTCTCTTCCTGACTCGCAGACAGCCACCTTATTGCTGTATCCTCACGTGGTGATGAGAGAGCAAGATCTCTCTCATGTCTTTTTGTATAAGGGCAGTAATCCCATCATGAGGGCTCTACCCCATGACTTAATTACCTCCCAAAGTCCCCATCTCCAAATACCATCACACTGGGGCTTAGGGCTTCAACATATGAATTTTGGGGGCACACAAACATTCAGCCCACAACACCATCTCAATTTTAATGACTTCTATTTCCACACTAGAATTTTTTCACCCCCACGCTGCTTGTGCCACTCGGCTTTCTTTTCATTTCTAAACCTAGCCCTAACAAGCTGCTAAGACAATGCAGGGAAGGACAGGAGGTACATTAGTAGACTAGGCCCAGCAGCTGGAGATAGCTGGAATTCTCTTACCATGCAGACCCAGGTTCTAGTGGCTCAGGACCCAGGCAATGGTTTGTTTCATTAACCCAGTTCATATGCATAAACTGCCTTCTCCCCCTGCCTAATGCTCTATGCCCCTGCTAAAATTAGAGCTCGGGGCCAATGAAATAGGAGCCCAGGACTTCTGCAAGAGCTGTTGGTGAAAGGGAACTTTCTCTTTTCTGCTTATCTGAGCCTGGAAACACAGGCCCAGGAACTGCTAGCAGTCATCTTGCAACCACGAGGGGGATAACTTGCAGAGAATGGAGCCAACAATAAGGAAACAGAGCTAAAAAATGGAGAGAGAACAACTGGTTTTTGGTCACATAATTTGAGTAATTGGATTAAGCCTCCCTTGAAGTGAATACTACTTCTCAGTTACGTGAACCAAAAAATTCTCAGATTTTTGAGATTTTCTGCGAGGGCCTTGACTTTGCACCCGACGAGCTGGCCCAATCAATCCGCTGGTGACATAATGATGGGCACTATTTAAACTGCCACATCCTACTAACTGGACTGGATTGTTGGGCACTGACATCTGCCCCAACCCCCAAACCAACTTCTGCATCTCCAACGACCTTGCCTACCTTCTCACTGTTATCTGTATTACAGCTCTGGTCACTCACAGCCTCCCTACTTTCCAAAGTAATGGCTTAGTCTCCTTGTGAACTCACATGCCGACTTAACCTAGACTTTCTACACTAACATCTTATATTGCTGGGTCCTCTGGGCCAAACGCCAGCTCTAGTGACTCCCTGCCACCTGCTTTCTTCATCCCAAGGCTATCTTTTGCTGCTGCAGAAAGTAAACAACAACAATAAAACACACACACTATTTTGATAGAGTCAACTGCAAATTCATGCTATTTAACCTCAGTGGACCTTCTGCACTGCTGGCAAACCTTTCACTGGCCTCTGTTTAACATCGTGTGCGGGCCTTTTTCAATACAACTTCCATCTTACAAGACATCCACACACCTAGCAGCCAGGATTGCTGAGGATCTGCCAATGACCAGCCCTGTGTAATTCAGGACCAATGGCGCCTGTGCTTGGTGAAACTTTTGGTCATACCTAGGAAGCACCACAGAAAATAACCTTATACAAAGACAAGGGGTTTAGTTACTTGCTGTGTGTCTTAATTTATGCAGGCCATCAAAACAATGATCTCAGAGAACAAGGTATAAATCAATAAAATACGTAAATGGAAGTGATTAAAGGACAGAGCCAGTTTAAAGCAAGTGTTGCCCAATCTCCTGAAAACACAACCAAACTGCTTTGCAAGAGAAATTACAATGGTTTGCCTTTGTTTTTACTAAAAAGCACTAATAACAAGGACTACTAATATTAAGGACTAATAACAAATAATGGGAAGTTCAATTGATAATTAAAGAACCAGAACACTTCACTTCTGGGCTTTCATAAGTGAGGCAACATTCTTTTCAAATTATTATAGTCCTGGCAAGGCAAATTCAAGGTACTTTGGTTTCTTTGTACTTTTCTCCCCTTTATTTCAAATTTTATATGAATGAAACACGATGAGTAATTCCTTCAATTTGGATCCTTCAGGATATTATTTAAACACTGGCATCTGGTCTAAGGGAAATTTAATGCTAAGTCAGAGGAGTATTTGAAAAATAGTTTACATCTGGTTTTGTACCACCTATCCCTGGAAGTACACAGTGAGAGTGGAGGAAATGAGCACATTGCTGGCTCTCCAGGTCCTGGTGCTGGTGGGGCTGGTGCCTTTGGTGTAATGCATACCACAGCATTGTCTTTTATAAAGTGAGGGATTAGTGCCACCTTCTTTGTAGCAATGTCGTGACCTCTATAATGCTTCTTAAATTGAGGACAATGATGGACCCACCAAGCCTTAACACATGATTTAAATCTGATCTGACAGTACTTAAACCCAGAAGTCCAGAAGGCTAATGGTTGAACAAGCTTGGGAAAATGTCCAGGGAACCAAATGTAGAAGCCCAGTGAATTACAGAGAGAATCACAACTTCAGGGCAATGGGGTGGGGGGAATAAAGTGATATTTTCTGATTTGTTATCTATTATAGGATAAACTGTGGTCCCACTCTGATGTATTAGAAAGCAAAAAACAAACAAACCAAAAAACCCCAACCAAACCAAACAACAACAACAACAAAAAAACGCCCAAATCCCCAAACTCTCAAATCCTATATTCCTTTCTCTTGTACCTCTATAATGTATTTTATTAAGGATATGCATTTTAAACTCTCATTAAAAAAAAGCCTGCTGAGAGGAGTCCAAGAGAGGCTCAAAATTAGCAGTGGGACTTAAGCTGGTAATTTTAGGAACAAGCATATTTTAAATTTCATACATTTAGTTAGACAACAATGGAAACAAGATTAAGATCAATTTTGTAATATTTGCATACTGAGGATAAACTTGTAGAACCACGAAGAACAAAGTACACAACAAGGTAACCATCATAGAATCCATCCTAGCCCAAAGGTCAGCATCTCCAATGTCTCCACCATCTGGGAAGGTTTGTCACAGCAGCTATTCCTGCCCTTCAGAGCGGAGCCTGAGGCCTGGGACACATTTCAATAAACTAAAAGTTAGTGAAAAGACTAGTTTTTATTTTTTATCTTGTTTTTAGTTTGTAAACAATTCAGACATCAAAAACTTCTATGCCTTGTTCTTTGACTAATGCCCAGGGCCCTCCAGGTACACTGAGCTGTTCAGTATACACGGTAAGCCTTCGGCTCTAAGTCAGGAACTTTCTACCCACATCCAAGAGACTTTATTACCCCAGCGACTTGTATTTCAGCATTTTTCTTTTCATAACTCCGATCCCCCACTTGGAAAATCCTCTGTTTGTAGTTAAGGACTAAAAGTCTATATAATTCATAACCACAAGGGCAGAGAAAACTCTAAAACCACCTGACTACATGTGGCTTCTGGGGAGCAACATTCCTGGAATTACACAAGCTGAAAAGGAATCAAAGTACTCTCTGACAACAACACAGAGTCAGACCTACTTTCCCTCCTTTCCTGGGATGGAATAAGCAGGGTTTCCTTCCTCTCCAGTTTCGATAAAATCTGAGCGGTTTCCCTTCTCTCCGTTCAGCACTACTGATTCATGGTAAGAGCTGGTACCTCCCTTCTAGCCAAGGACAGGTTTGGACTGGCTCCGTTTGACTCCCAGGCCAGCACTGAGCAAAACTGCCGAGTGGTGGCTTCCTCCTGGTCTCTCCTTTCTCTGGCCTTCCCGCCTCCTCACTCTGTTCTGGTACCCACTATTTCCCGACTTTCTCACCACTTTCTTCTAGCAGAACTGTCTCTTGGTAAAGGCTCTAATGGGTGACCATTACGAGGGATAACTTGCACTAATAAGTTTCCATCAAAAAATAAAGTTTTAGTCCCTGATACCTGAAATTTTGCCCCTGTAATTCCAGTTTTCAGCAAGTTGGATCCTCTCCTTTTGAGGGGGCAACTGACCCTTCTCTTTGCACTGAAATCACACTACCAGTTTGACTTTGCCGGGTATTAAGACGAACTCCATTACTACGGCCTATTATTAGTGACTCATTTCTCTTTCCTTTTGAAGATGTTATGACATTGAGTCCCAACTGTCAGATCAACCATAAAACCTAGATTTAGTAGCAAGGAGTTTTTTCTAAAGATGAGTTTTAGACTCTAGAGTCTGATAAGCCAGACTGAGAGGCACGTGTCACCACAGACACAAACGCAGGACTTGAGTCTGAGAAAGAAGTGTGCCCTCGGAACAGAAATTTGGGAATCATCGCAACAGATGAATGCTGAAGCCAATGGGGATAAATTACATCCCTGAGGAAGGGAGAATGTATAGCTGGAAGAAGTAAGAAATAGAGACCAGGAAACAGGGGTTACCTATGATAAATGTCAATGCCAAAGACCAGAGTCAAGGGGAGAGACTGTGAAGGCGGGGTCAACAAGGCAATGTAAGTAACTTGAAGAATCTCTTCTAGGCTGTGAGCTCCTTCAGGGAAAGGTCCTCTCACTCATCTTACACCCCAGGGCTAATGGCACCTGGCACCCAGTAGGTGTTCGATAAACGTTTGCTGAGTGAATGAAAGCCTTCTCCTGTGAAAAATAACTTGCTTCTCCCTTCAGTGAGGCAGATCTTATTTGAGGTTTATCAATGTTTAAAAGAGGGTCTAAAACTTCCGTGTTGTGTCATTTTCAAAACATACCCTGTTTATACTCTAATACAGTTGCATAGATATCATAGCTAGACTTTCCTAACAGGCAGGTCCACTTACTGTTTGGGTTGTGTTACTTTCTGTATATTGTTATAACTCAGCTGAAATTTTTAAAAAACTCATAATTTGAATTCTTAGGAAGTTTTCTATTTGCTGGTAACATCTTTTTACACACAAATGCACTTTTATCATTATTTGTCACCTGTTTAAAAACCAAATACCAAAAAGTGTCAACTTTAAAACACATCATGCATTGTTCAAGCTTCAACCTAACCTCACCTTCCCCAAGACTTAGATGTTCCTAAATGCCACACCTCACAAAGAAGGGGAACCAGCAACAATTAACCAACATAATTTTTCCATATGCTACAATCAATTTTTGGCAAGCTTCACTAAAAAGTTCAGCATATGCATAAGCAAAAATGTAGCAGATTTAAAGATTAATGAAAACTAAGTAGAAACTAATTCAGAATAATAAATCTGATTGTCAGCCAACTCAGTTCAAAAACTTATGGAATGTATTATTTTCATATATTCACCAACCGAGCAGTTAACTGCCCACTCTGTGCAAAACACTGTGTGGATGCTATGGGCGGCAGAGAGGCACCAAGATTCAGCTCAATGTAAATGACTGAAGAATTAACTCATATTATTGTCCTCAAAAGAATATAATAGAGAAATATAATAGATATATTAACATATAAATATATAAAGAAATGTCTACTACTATTTCTAAAAGGAAATGCATTTCTCAGATGTCTTTTGAGGTTGTTTGGCTATGTAGGGGGTAGGTAAAACAAAGAGTACGCAGCTGGTTGAAAGGGAAATACTATAAGCAGGTGGCAAAAGGGAAAACAGTAGTCAGTGGGCCAGGAATCTGAAGGTCAGACCACAAGGTGACATCATAGCAGAGAGGCCCCCTGACTACAGTCTAAGAGCTCCAGAAGGGGGAATTGGGAGAGAGTGTGCATATGCAGTGAGGGGAGAAGTCCCCTATGACCCAAAATAGGATTCTACACCTTGGAGATAAGAATTCTGCACAGTGTCTAAGAGATTCCATGATGATGTAATAAGAGGGCCAAGAAGTCACTCCGTGACGGATGAAAGGACAAGTCGGAAGGGAGTGAGGTATCTATCTTGCATGTGCAAGAGGACTCTGAGGCTTTCTGTGTGTCTATCTAATTGGTACAAGTTCCCTATACCAACTAGAGATTAACTCGATCTTCTCCGTGGTGAAACTTGACTATGAGGCACATATACGTGTGATACACACATCCACACAACATATGTGTATCCTCTGACCTCAAAGGAGTTTTAGTTTAGTGGGAATGACCAAACAGGTACATGAGTAATTATAATGAAGGTGGTGTGTCGAAACTCAACAAAGAGTAGCTAACAGAAACCCTCAGCAACCAGAACCCTTGAGTGAAGCATAGGAAGCTTAACAAGTAAAGATGAGTAAAAGACAAGACACATTCTGTCATAGCCACTTCTCAGTACTGAACTAGAGGTGCAGCTTGTGCAATAACACAACAAATATGGATGAAAGACAGAGAGGAAGACACAAAGACTGTCTCTATTAAGGAACGATATAATTGCCTACTTAGATAAATTTAAGAAATCAACTGAAAATTTACTGAGAAAATTTAAGAAATCAAATGCAAAATCATTAGAATTAATGTCGATAATAGTTCTGGTTGGCTGGATTATGTAAACAAAAAATATGAATACTTTTCTAAAGATCAACAATTACTGTTTAGAGACTATAAGGGGAAAATCCACAAAAGGAAAAAAATGCCATAATACACTTGGGAATAAATTTAATAAGAAGCGTATACCATCCATAAAACGATAAATTTCAGTTGTGCTGAAAGACAAAAAAAGACTTACTGAAATGCAAAGAGATGCAAAGTTCCTGAATGGGCAGGCTCAATATTGTAAAAGTGCTCATTTTTCCCAGACTAATTCATAACTTCAGTGCAATTCCAGCCAAACAATCATTGAGATTTTAAAAAGTAGAAGTCAGCAAGATTATTTTAAGATTCATAAAAGAGTGCAAGTGCTTAAGAATAACTAAGATAATTCTACAAAAGATGATGAGGGGAGGCTTTCCCCCACAGATAGTATTTATTATGTGCTAGTATGCTTCTAAAGGTGTTACTTGTAATAACTGACAATCCTCCCAGCAATTTTACAAGGTGGGTACTGTTACTAACCCATTTCCAAGACAGGGTAACTGAGGCAAAAAAGTAAAGTAACTTGCTTGAAGTCCCATAGGCAAGTAAGTGGACGTGGCAGAGCTGGGATTTGAACCCAGGCATCGCAGATCCAGAGTTCACACCCCTAAGCACCATAATATGTGATTCATACTGGCACAGGAAATGGACGAATAGGAAAGAATACAAAGTCCCAAACAGATTTATGTATACATGGAAAATTTGATTTTTGACAAAGCTAACATTTCAAATAAATGGGGGAAGAACATCTCAGTCAATAAATGGTATCAACAGCTGGCTATCTATTTGGAAATAAAATAAGGTAAGATCCCTGTATTAGCTTTCTATTTTTGCTGTAACAAATTACCATAAATTTAGCAGGTCGAAACCACACAGATTCATAGCTCACAGTTCAATGGGTCAGAAGTCTGAGGGGGCTCAGCTGGTTCCTCTGCTCTGGTATCACAAGGCCAAAATCAAGGTGTTGGCTGACCTAGACTCTTATCTGGAGGCTCTGAGGGAGCATTTGGTTCTGAGCTCATTCAGGCTGTGGGCAGAATTCAGTTCCTTGCAGCTGTAGGGCTGACACCCTCATTGCCTTGCTGGCTGTCACCTGAAGGCCACCTGCAATCCTCCTCGTATTGCCCCCTCCAACTTTAATCAGCACTGGAGCACTGGATCCCTCTTACACTTAGAATCTCTCTGACCTCCCTTTCTGCTACATCTCTTCTGCCACCAGCCAGAGCAAGTTCTCTGCCCTTAAGTGGCCATGTGTTTAGATTGGGCCCACTATCGGATAATCTGAGATAACCTCCCTACTTTAAGGTCACTGATTAGTAACTTTAATTACATCTGCAAAGGCTCTTTTGCCATGTAATGTACATATTCACAGATTCCAGGTGTTAGACAATGGACCTCATTGGGGAACACTCTCTCTAGAGGTATAACTAGAAGAAAATAAAATAGAATATATTTCATAATCTTGGGGTGGGGGGGAATCTTCCTAAGCAAGCTTAGAAACCAGAAAGAAAAAATGGAAGATAATGTCCTCAAAAAATTAAAATACTAAATAAAAAATGTAAAAGATAAGCAACTGAAAAAAGTATTTGCAACCTATTTGACAAGCTGTTAATATGTAAGAAATGTAAGAAAATAATTAAGAAAGTAAGAAAATAAGAAAATAAGAAAAATTACATACAGAAAAGTATGAAAATAAATTTCTATAATTAAATCAGAAAAACAAATCAATAGAACAAATTAGCCATGAACGTGATCAAGCAATTCACAAAAAATGCAAATACTAGATTTCCACTTCTAGTAATGGAAGCTTACATAATTCTCTCCCAAGTCTACTTCAAAGTATTAGTAAAGTAACAAGGCAGGGAAGAATTATGAGGCCAAGATCCTGGAGGGTATAAAAATCAAGAGAGCTTGTAAATCTGGCATTTGGGGACATTTTTACATAGTGGCCTTTGCCAATTCTAGAGTGGCTGGTGAGAGGCTGAGAAGCTGAACAGATCTTTTAACAGCCTCACAAAAAAAAGCCATGGAGACACAAATTGCAGTCCAGGACTCACTAAAGGGGAGTGCCTGGTGAAACCCCATGCTTTGGGTGGATTCTAAAGGGCTACACCCTAGGAGTAGGAGTGAACTGGAAATAGACCAGCCCTGTCCAAAACTGAAATCTAGCTTCAAATCATCTCAATCCCTGAAAATGGATTAAGGTTATTCAAGGGGGTAAGTGCCACTACCTGCCTATCTGGTAATGTAAGCAAATGCAAATTCTCTCTAGAGGAAATTATCATCATCCTACATCTCAAATTATTTCCATAAAGTTCTACATAAAACATTTGGCACTCAATCAAAAATAGCCAGGCTTAGGGCCGGTCCAGTGGTGCAAGCGGTTAAGTACGCGCTCCACTGCAGCAGCCCGGGGTTCACTGGTTCAGATCCTGGGCATACACTGACGCACCACTTGTCAAGCCATGCTGTGGCGGCGTCCCATATAAAGTGGAAGAGGATGGGCATGGATGTTAGTCCAGGGCCAGTCTTCCTCAGCAAAAAGAGGAAGATTGGCAGATGTTAGCTCAGGGCTGATCTTCCTCACAAAAAAGAAAAAAAAAATAGCCAGGCTTGGGGCTGGTCCAGTGGCGTAGTGGTTAAGTTCATGCGCTCTGCTTCGGCGGCCTGGGGTTCGTGGGTTTGGATCCCAGGCGCAGACCTACACACTGCTTATCAAGCCATGCTGTGGCGGGCATCCCACACACAAAGTAGAGGAAGACGGGCACAGATGTTAGCCCAGGGCTAACCTTAGCCAAAAAAAAAAAAAAAGAAAGAAAATTATAGGCCAATCTCACTTATAAACACAGACATAAAAATCCTAAACAAAATACTAGCAAACCAAAATCAAGCAAAGGTAAAAAGGGATAAGTCATCATGATCAAATGGGGCTTATTCCAGAAATGCAACATTGATTTAATGTTAGAAAATCCATCTATGAAGTTCACTGCAAAATAAAGGACAAAATTCATATTATTATCTCAAAAGATGGAAAAAAGGCATTTAAGAAACATCCATTTATGATAGGAAAAAAAAACTCTTGGTAAGAATAGAAAGAAAGTTCCTTAATGTGAAAAACAGAATCTATAAAAAAGTCTATTATATTTCTATATATCAGCAAGAAACTGATAAAATAAAATTTTAATAATAATACAATTTAAAACAGTATCATATCAAATACATAGGAATAAATCTAATGTAAACTGTGCAAGAATCTTTACATAAAATGATAAAAATATAACAAAAATTAAGGAATGCTCGAATAAAGCAGAAGGATATACTATGTTCATGGACTGGAAGACTTATTAGAAATTGACAAATGGAGTCTAAAATTATACAGAACTGCAAAAGGCTATGAAGAACCTAAAGTGTAAGCTTCAGAAGAGCAAGGATTTTTGTTTTGTTTGTTCATCTATGTATATCAGGGCCAATAAAGGGCCTGATACATAGTAGGCGCTCAGTGAATATTTGTTGAATTGAATTGAAATGTTGAAAGTATCACTTAGGAGTTTAGAAAAAGAGTTCACTCTGAGGTGTCATTTAGTTACCATGGCACATTCTGATTTACCATCTCATTTACCTTCCTGTTTATCAAGTCAAAAAAACCTCAAAATTTTATGTACTGAATGAAGTATTTGGGATCACTCAGTCTAGTTTTTCAAGTTTTCCCCATTCTTTCTCCAGGAGCATTCATTCAAATAAAATCTTAAAGCTTAAATCTTAAAGGGTAGAAAAATAACATAAATTGCTGCTCTGGTTCTACAGAGGGTGCCAAGCCTGACATACCACCTGTCAGATCATTGACTCCTTTCTGCTGCTGCTGCTACAGGAACCAGCACAAGTGCCTGAGCCCCACATCTGTGCCCTTTCTTTCCCACCATGCCTTGCTGCCTACCTGAGCAGGGAAGAGCCCCCCACATAAGATTGTCGGGGCCAACACCAACACGTTGCAAATTCCTCCCTTACTTCTTAATCAAAAATAAAAAAGTCTAGGGGCCGGCCCAGTGGCGCAAGCGGTTAAGTGCAAGCGCTCCACTGCGGCGGCGGCCCAGGGTTCGTCGGTTCGGATCCCGGGTATGCACCAACGCACTGCTTGTCAAGCCATGCTGTGGCGGCGTCCCATATAAAGTGGAGGAAGATGGGCATGGATGTTGGCCCAGGGCCAGTCTTCCTCAGCAAAAAGAGGAGGATTGGCAGATGTTAGCCCAGGGCCGATCTTCCTCAAAAAAATAAATAAAAAAAAATAAAAAAGTCTCCCATCAGAGTGCCCTCTACTCCTACTTCTCTCCTCACCCTTTCTGAATAAAGCTGAGTATAAATCTCACACACAAAACCAAAAATGCATCTTTAAACGATGTTTTCCTTTATCATAATAACAGAAGCTCCCAGAGGACAAGTTTTCCGTTGTGTCTACACTGAGAGCTGAGTAGGTATTAAGTTGTCTGATTCAAAATAGGCCTCATATCTCACAAAATTTTAATAATGCCAATGATGCTATATTCTTTACTAGTTCTAATTTTTCCATTTGATGCAATAAGTCATTCTTTGCGCATGAACATTTTATAATAATATTTTTTTCCAGCTGGAACTATGTCCTCTAATTCTGTATAAAAATCCAAAAGATTATCTAAATGGAAAGTATATTCAAATGGCCTTTTAAACTTCTGAATTTTCCTTTGTATATAAAAAAAATCACCTTTCTTTCCTTATTTTTAATTTAAACTGATACACATATAATGCCTCTAAAACACCTCTAGTCTTGTCATTCATTTGACAAGAAACAATTTCAATTGCTTCTATCTTAAAACAGCCCCTTCTCATTAGGAAAAGGAGATCTTTCCTGGCTGGACTATAGTAGAAAAGGGATTGCAATAAGTGGCATCTTAGAATATTTGATACTCTTCTCTGAACGTGATAAGCACAATAAATAGTCATCAAACATTTCTCCCTTGTAACCACGCTGACTCACCCCCGCCCTCTTTTACCATCTCCGTGTTTATCTCCTCTTTTACTTTTTCCAGCTGTTCACTCAATTCCATGAATTCAGTGCTTAGTAGCTGCCAGAAAACTAAGACTTGATGGGACACTGCTCAGGGATATATTCTCCTTTTTATCTTCCTGGGAGACTATATTCGATTACCCAGGTTAATGCTTGATAATTCTTCTTGTCCACCAATTTTAAAAGGTGGTATAGAACACAACTTGGTTTTAAGCTTTTCCTCCTGCTTTTTTCTTTAAGTGCCTCCATAATTTAATGATTTGGAGTAAATCATCTGGACTAAATCATTTTTGGATTAAAAAAATAATTTTAAAAAGCTAAAATTAAAGCCAAAACTATCTTAAAAAATTCAATCAAAAGAAGTGAGACTGGATTATGACATTACATCATTGCAGGAGTGAAAGAGGAGATCCAGCCCTAGGCAGGCAGAGCCAGGCTTTGAACCTGGCAGCCCCCGGTCAGAGCCCTGCACAATCCTGTGGCCCTCACCCCCATCTTCATCGTCCCCCAGTGTTCACTGCATGGATGGAGAGTCACTTCAACAATGTAGAAAATGCTTCATGGAAAAACAGCTGCAATGATGCAGTGGGTGCTTTGCTGACACTTGGATTTGATATGTCAGCAAAGCACAGGATTAAAAACATGCAGCAGGCACATCAGGGACCCGCCTCCTCTCTCCTCCAGCAGCACAAGCCCAGGGAAGTTAAAAACAAAGGGAATCTCAGGAAAATAACGATGAAACGCAGAGCACATTCACCCCAGAAGAGCTGCTTTAAGTTAGCCTTTAAACATGGAGCTGTAATCATCATGTATACTTTTTAGTGGTGGTTTTGGGTATAAGTGTTTGACTTGCTTTGCCACTAAAATCTACTAGCATAACTGATTTATCAGGAATATTTTGATGAGACGTATATTTTAATGAAAATACTCATGTCCCTGACACTGTGCCTCAAGTGTTTTTCAGAAAACAGAGGCAAGTATTCAAACTCTCATTGAGAATAAGATGTGGCCAAAATTAAATGTGGTGCTATCCCTCATAACAACGCAAATTGTAGAATGATGCATCATACCAGCTGTCTGGGAACAAATGTATTTTGTTGGCAGGGGAACAAAAGAATTAGCCTGAATTTTGTAAATAAACTGTGGTTATTAAAATTACTTGAAACAAGCCAGAATAATAACCATTAAACATGAAAAGTCAATAAAAGTCTTTGAATTATATTTCTGTCGCAATTATTATTCCTGTTTTCACAATGTGCTTTGGGATAAAACATAGTTTTGAGCTGTTAGTACTTTTAAATAGATTTCACTGCACAGATGAGTCAGCCAACAGCAGCTAAGACTGTGAAGTTTTAAAATTCATTATGCAAAATGGAAATTAAAGGCTTGGAAATCTGTAAAAGACCAATTCTTCCTTTTAACAATTGTCACGATTATTGCTTAATTAATTTTCTGTCTATGTAGCATCTTCCTCTGTAAGGCTGCCTGTGACTCTATAGATTTGTTGGTTCCCCTTGGTGATGACTGAGGTGGTTTAAAGATAAGCAGTGCTATCCAATGGAAGCTTTAAGTATATTGATGTTGGTTCTCCTAAGATCCACGTTACTTCCCGATAGATCACTGGGCATTGTGGGAGGCAAATAAATTCTTTGGAAAGGCAAATGATAGCAGTTGTAATGGTATAACAGGAAGAAGGAGCTAATGCCTAACATTACCCAAAAGCTAATGATACTATCGGGACCAAATTTTATTCTTAAACCCAGGAACCTGGGAAGGAAGGATCAGAATGCTAAGGGTAGCACGTAGAGAAAATAAAGGACTTTGCTGGTGTCCTCTCTGCTTTGGCCTTCTGAGGGAATCTTATGGAAGAGACCTGGAAGGACAATCTGCCCCGTTTTAGAGAAGAGCAGAAAGATAAGGGCATTTGTGACAACATAGATGAACCTGGAGGACATTGTGCTAAGAGAAATAAACCAGACAGAGAAAGAGGATCTTACTCATATGTGGAATCCAAAAAAAAAAAAAAAAAAATTGAACTCATAGAAACAGAGTAGAATGGTAGTTGCCAGGGGCTGGAGGGTAGGGGAAATGAGGAGATGTTGGTCAAAGGGTACAAACTTTCAGTTATAAGATGAATAAGTTCTGAGGATCTAATGTATAGCCTGATGACTATAATTAACAATACTGGATTGTATACTTGAATTTTGCAAAGAGAGTAGATTTTAAGGGTTCTTACCACACACAAAAAAGTAATTATCTGAGGTGATGGATGTGATAATTAACTTAACTGTGGCAATTATTTCACAATATATATCAAATCATCATGTTGTATATCTTAAATGTATGCAATTTTATGTTAATTATACCTCAATAAAGCTGGAAAAAAATTACTGAGAAAAAAAAGAGAAAAGGTAGGCTCATGGGCAGGGAGCTGGCATTGTGGTTTCTCTTGGTTCTCCTGGCCTACCAACCCCTTTGGTGCTATAAATGTCTGGGGCATAGCCGAGGGCCACAGAGAAACCATGAGAAGGCTCAATGATCCTACTCACCTCAGCTGAAAATTATAAAAGAATATCTATAACATTTATTTTAACAAAAGTCTAGACAAGAATATGTTTAGAAAAACCCTGCTTAGAATATATTTAGGAGGCCGAATACCAAGGATCTGTAATCACTACCCGAGTTTGGTGGCTTCTGGAACGCTTCATCCTTAAATTCCCTTAGCATGTGATAGGGTTAATCCTCCCTCCCTCCTTACTGCTCTTCCTCTCTCCTTCCTTCCCTCCCTCCCTCCTTCCTTTCTTCCTTCCATGAATTCACTGAGACTCACATGCACCAGGCACTAGGCTAAATGCTGATATATAAGGACAAGTATGACACAGCTCAGAAGCCCACCCTCAAAAAGCAAACATCTATTGAGGGAGTCTGATGGGAAAATCTTTAAATGGAGGTTCACAGAAAGTGTTACCAGAGCACAGACGAAAGACGGACATGCGGTGGGCAAGGTCATTTTGAGGATGAGACTCAGGGCAGCAAAGGCTTTATGCAGTAGTTCAGTTCAACAAGTGCTGTTGGATGCCACGAAGATGACAGATAGGGTCCAGGGTCCTTACCCTTAAGGAGCTTAAAGTCTAGTAGGAAACTCTTTCTTTGGTTTTCATGACATTAAATTCTTCTGGCTCTGCCCTTGTCTCTCTGACCATTCATTCCTATTAAATCCTCTTCGTATCCTCCCCTGCTTTCTCTGGTCCCTTCAACGTGGTCCTGCCCATGGGTCTGCCCATGGCCCTCTTATTTCTCTCTCTGCTCTTCCTTGTCAATGTCATCCACATTCTGTGGGCTTTTGCTATACCCCTCATCAAGATGATTCAGACATGTTTACGTTTCTAGGGCTCTTTCTTGAGTTCTAGATTCAGATTTTCAACTACACGTCTCCAAAGGAATGTCCTGCCACTAGCATCTGAGACTCAACATCTAAAAAATGATACTATCATTGTCCACTATGCACTAGCTTATCAACTCAAAAATTTGGTATTAGTTTTGACATATTCCTTTCTTTTTCCCTCTAAATCTTTGTGTTCTATGAATTTTAAGTGAGTCTTCACATCTACTCTTTTCTTTCTACTCCTTTGGATAATATCCAGCTCAAGCTCTCCTGATTTCTCTTGTAGCTAGTGATGTGAATTTTAGTGCTATAACCTCTGAATTGGTCCTTTTTCATTTCTCATTCATCTTATCTTCTACTGGCAGATTAATCTTTCTAAAGTATAAACACAATCATGTAACACTACCCAGTTACAGAAAAAAAATCCTCAATGGCTGACAACTGCTTTCTGACCAATGACTGAATTCCCTAGCATTGCATCCAAGATCGGCCACCAATGGTCCTAACACACAGCACAGTGCTTGGTAAAGACCAGAGACTCAATAACAAAGGGTTTGTTCTTTTCTTTCTTTTAATGGACAAAATTAATGAAGCTGACTTTCTGGTTTTATTTTCCTCTTCACTGACCAAGATGTTATTCACTATTCCCTGAACACTCTGAGGCTGTTCTGCTCCATGTCTTCCCTCATTCTGTTCCAATGTCCTTCCTTTCTCGTGATGCTTAGCTCACATGTCCCCTTCTCCTCTGTGAATAAGTATAACCACGCACATTGCATCTGCATTATGTTTATAGTTTTTGAAGTATTTTACACATATTATCTGGTTTCGATGTTCATATCAGCCATGTGGGAAGGTATTATTACTGACACTTTAGGAACTTGATATTGGGAGAGGTTAAATGACTTGCCCCAAATCGCATGACTAGTAGTGACAAAGGTAGACTTAGAACCAGCAGTGCTTCCCTGCTGGATCACACTGGTCCTTGAAGCCTCTACTGTTTCCCCTCCCTGTGTCCTGGTAGAGGTCCCTGGAAAAACCTCTGTCTCCTCTCCAAACACACACAATTACTACTGAGACTGTCTTTGGTTACTAGATTCTCTCTTAAATTAATTGACGTGTCTAGGACTTAAATACAAAGTTCGTCGCTGTAAAGCTGTGACTGAAATGTTAAGTGTGACTGGCTTTTAGCTACATATTTTAAAACAATGTATGGGTTACTTGTGCCTACACAGTCCAGACCTTTAATGCCTGGACACACCAGATAAGACTCACAACTAAACTAGCTGGCTGCAAAAGGCGGTGGCCATACAACCAGAAAGGCCCTCCAAGGGCAGCCCCAGGCAACAAGATAAAGTAGAAGCCCAGTGTTCCGGGAGAAGGCTGACAGAAGCACTGCCCCTCCTCTGACCAGCCCTGCAAGGACCCAGTTCCCTCAAGGGCCTCAGGCTCTTGAAACAACTCCATGCCAGCAAGCGCCAAGCCCTGCCTGGGGTGGCGGGACCCTAACCTTTTACTGGCTAAAGATCCTCCCCTTCCTTCCTCATGGGGTCAGGCAAGATGGACGGCAGTACCAATGCTATGTTCTTTCCACATGTGGTGATTCTGAGCCTCCAAGCCATTTAGCAGAAAAAGAACCTCCTTTAAATTCCATGCCTGGAGCCGACATTATATACATATCTCCTCTGTTCTACTAGACTGTAAACTCCTTGAGGGCAGGAACTATAACTTATTCATCTTTGTTTCTCCTCAGTACCTACTACTGTCTAGCAATAATACCTGTCAAACGAATGACAATATGCCTGTCAAAATAACGAAATGTTGAGTAAAAAATTATGCCTCTCCTGTGAAATGCACAGCATTATAGTTAACTTATTAGATCTCCGAAGGATTATTTGTTCTCACTAATGTATTTAAAATAATCTTCTGGGAAACTGAATGACCAATGTAATCAAAGCTATTAATACTCTCAAAACCTAAGATACCCAGTTCAATGCAGGAGTTTTGTTACATGTATATTAATATCTACATTATATTAGGCGAAAATCTGACATTGTTTAGCACCTTTGTGATAAATATACGCTTTGTACAGGGTTAAGACTACCAAGTAAATTTCTAGACTATTTCTTTCCTTCTCTCTCTTTTCTATAATTTACCAGATTGAACTATTTTGGCGAAGGTTAGCCAATTACTTAGCTTCACTGTGAATAATGAAACGTTGCTCCTGAGTGTTTTAGTTTTACACATACCTGAACCCAAGTGATATGCGGCATACACCCATTTTAGACCGTGTTCAATAGGAAAGAAAATAATACCCTGGGGTGCACAGCCCATGTACCACGTGGGTAGGAGCGGTCCCACCCGGGGTCCGCCACGACTGTGTAGGAAAGTTACTTCCTTTCCTGATGACTCAGTTTCCTTGCACAAGAAGGAAGTTTGATCAGAGCCCTGATCTCCCCTTCTTTGCTGCAACGATGGGATTCTTGTTTGGATCTTATCTGGAATTAGAAATTATTAACTCCTGGTATGGATAAAAATAACAATGATTTTTAATTACTTCACTATTTATGGATTATAGGAAAGATCATGTTTCTATAAGGCTGACTTAGATAGAAAATTAGTATTTTCTAATTTTATTTGTGTTATCTTGAATCTGCATAAGGAGCAAATAAGTCTTTGTAAGTCTGGATGAACAAGCCTTCTCTGGGCACTCTGTTGACGGATCCGCCAAGGGTGAGGAGATAGAGGAGAGAGTTGATGGCGCAGAGGCAAGTGGTGGGCAGCAAGGATACCACCCATCAAGACCTGATGAGAAGCAGATTTTTGTTTTTAATTAAAAACAAAACTCTTAAAATGCCTCATTCATTTTTTGTTTTTATAGAATCAAAACACAGGAATTTTTCTTAAATGAAAAACAGAAATAGTTTAAACTTTTTTTAAGCAGGCAAGTTAAAAAAAGCAGCCCAGGAAATTGTTCTCTGTAATTCTGCCAATTTCAATTCTGATTCTTTATGCAGCTAGTATTAGGATATTAATATTTGGTTGAAAAGAAAGAGAAGAAAGTTCCAAGAAGCTGTTTTGCACACATTTCAGTTCTTTGATTGGCTGACGTCAGGCTAGCTACTGTTGTTGCAATTGCTTTGACAGATGGCAAAGGAGGAAATCATATACAATAATTTCAACATTTTAAATATCTTAAGTAAGCTCAGATATAAGCAGTCCCTAAAAAATATACATGACAATACTTCTAATTACTTTTGACTACTTCTATTAGTGTCACAGATTCAAAGAGTGGCATAGGTCAAATTTAGATAAAAAAAAAGTTAAATAAATTAAATATAGATGAACAGTATCTATTAAGTGCCCATTAGCTGCTCTTTAGTTTTGTTGAAACAATTGGCACTTTTTTTCTCTAGCTACACCCTAGGACCTTGTGGAAAGAACCCAACATTTCACAGTTGCAAAGATTATGAAATATTCAGCTTTACCCATGGGTATTTCCTGACATTTCTTTGGTATACTGTAGCCTAATAGAAGATATCAGGAATTAGAGTAAGAAATATTCTAAAAAGCTATTGTCACTACAAAGATAAAAGCAACTTTGATGATCAAAAAGAAGTCAATAAAAAAAGACTGAAAGTGGTTCTTGAATCCTTCCCTATTGTTCATTTGGGATTTCTTAATTTCCCTTCTCTCAATATATTATGGAATTTTCTGTGTGAAGTTTTGCCATGAATTAGAGTGATGTCAACAAAGTTTTACCTTAAGTCATATTTTATCACAAACTGGAGAAGCCCCAGTCCTCCAGGGAGCACCGCTTCCTGCTTTCAAGAAGCTTGTCTTCTTTTAGTTACAAGTGTCGCAGACACAGGACGGAGCTCAGCTGACCCTCAGTGACAACTAAACTGAGGCCAATTCCTTTGGAACCCCACGCTGCCATCCATGCAGGCATTTTCATCTACTCCATCGTGGCCAAATCTGCTCTGCTTTTGCCTCCTCTGCTCTTTGCTATTCTCTGCCCACGGAAGGTTAACGGCACTCATGACGGTACCAGGCGTCAGCAACACCAGGCTTGTTTTCCTGCCCTCCTTAATGAACTTAATTCCCCTGTCACTGCTATGCAGCTTTTTTATTAACTAGAAATGTTGTAACCTAGAAATTGTCACGAAAGGAGCAAAGGTTTGGAATTCAGATAAACTTGGGTTTGAATCTACTATTTACTGGCAGTGTAATCTTGGACAAGTTAGTCAGTCTCTCTGGGTTTTAGTGTGCCATCTGTGAAATGGGGATGGTAATACTGGCCTTATATGGTTATTATCAGGATAAATGAGCTAATACGTGCAATGTTTCTTGTACAGTGTCTGTCATCTCATAGGCCTTTGATAAAGTGTAATTATTATTAATTTTTTCATCCTAGTATTATCCTATTATTGACTGTATGACATAGACCCTGTACAGTACATATATGTACATATACATGTATATATACTGTATATGTATTTATGCATATCATATATATACATGATATACACATATATACATGACATGTATATTACACAGGGCATACATTAGAGAGTAGGAAGGAATTATAGGAAGTCAAGTCAATTCAGTAATATTAACACTCAGCATCTATTAGGTGCTTACTTCTGACATTTTGTGCAATCCCCTACCATGGGATCCTGTTTGTAAACAACTCCAGAGATGAAAAAAGCTTCCCTATTAGCCTTACATCAGTGTTTATGCTTCCCACAAGGTCAAAATGACCTAATTGAATATTTCTGTACTGAATTTACTATGAGACAACCAAAGTATAAACATCTGTCAGTACCGATGGCAGGTTGCATGCATAAAGTTTGGTGACACTTAAGAGAATGTCAGCAATTCTATACCCAATGGGGACAATGCATTTATAAAAGATTTCATTAAGACTTGTGATCTTTATTGATACATTGTTGACTTTTTACATTAAATTGTCAAAATTACCACAAAGAATAATTCATTATAACCAGAAGAGTTGGATGAAAATAATCCTGTCATTTGAAAATAAAACAGGTCATTAGCTATCGTCATAGCCAGATTAGTCTGGTTATATTAGATTTATTTTATTAACATAATGAAAAGAGGAGAAAATTAAAAATCAAAAGAAAACACAATTTATGTCTCTATGTATAAGAATGCTCATTTATTTTAACATGATGACATGGCAGATTGTTGGCTGCATACCCAACATCCATGTCCCCTCTTCTTTGTCCAGGTTATCTTTCCTCTCCTAATTCCACCCCCAGGAGGTGAATCCTGATTGGTCAAGGCTAGTTTTGATACCTTTGGTCCTGTTACCAGGGATTGGACATGCCAGGCTGAGCATGTGACCTATTCTGTCCAATGAGATGTGAAGGGAGGTGTCTGTGGAGGGGGTGGTTCTGGGAAAGGTCTCTTTACTCTTCAGAAGGGGACCCCAGAAACAGACAGTCCCTTTCTGCCTCTGGATATTGCTAAACCTGCAAGGGATGTCTGGAACTGCTGTAGCCGTCTTGGAATTGCTTTGAGGCTGAAGCCAACACAGGAGGTAGAGCCACGAGAATGTCAGAGAAGCAGAGCCAGGGCCCCGAGGCTCTCTGCCCAGAGCCTGCCCTACCTACAGACTTCTGGGTTTGTGAGGTAATAAATCCCTTTGTTGTTTATGCCAACTAGGGGTGGAGGAGTCTGTTACCTGCAGCCAAAGTATCCCAATGGAAACAGAAAATACATAAGCTACCTGACCTGGAGAAAGTCAACAAGCAAACCAGCCAAGTGAGAGAGGGAGAGTACCTGTTCCTGTGACTCCAGCTCCTTGTGCTGTAGTTTTCTCTCTGCACATCGCACTTGATTAGAGCGGTTTTCTAGTTCATCTTGTAAAGCCTGAAACAGTGTAAGATAAACACACAAACGTTAAAAATTAGGACCCTTGAGAAAAAGTTTGACCACATGAACTGGCATTAAAAAGGCCTCAGATCTCTAGTCTATTACTGTTGTTCCAAAGAGTTCAGGCAAACAAAACCAGACTTTTAATGTCAGACCCAGAGGTTTTCTACTTTAGGAATAACTAGCATAAAAAATTCCAAACTTATAAAACAGACACATTAGCAGGTGTCAATTCATTTTATAAAAATTTCCCTATATTCCCAGCATAGAACCACAAGCATGCAATAAAGCGTAAAGCTACTGTAATTAAAATTGTTCTATTGGTACACCTGCAAGGTACCCTTGACGAGGTACACTCTGAAAAGTGTTGTGACAGCTAGGAATTGTAGTATTGGACCAACACGACATTTTTCAAAATTAGACCACGGTAATTTGAGTAAATTATAGTAACCTTAAAGGAATTTCTTTATTAAATCATGACGATGGTATGGAATTTGAGGAACCTGTAAGAAGTGGACAGAGATGAACTCTTTCAGTTGCCAAATAGCTGTTGGAAATATAATTCAGGTTAATATGAGGAACTTAGAAGCCACAAAGATTAATAATTATCATTGCATCAATTACTATTTTAAGTAAATAGGCGAACTAGAAAAGAAACAGGATCCATTCAAATAATCCGACTTAATTATAGATATAATACATAGAAAGTCACAGGGAATAGAACACATGGGGTAGTAACTGCAAAGTTGCCAAGTACATTCTCAAAATAAAATTCATTCAGTCAAGACTTTTGAGTTTCCACTATAAGTCAAGAACTGTGATAGGTACTCTAGATAGAGCAGTGAAAGAAAACAAAAACCATTCCTTACTCTCATGAAGCTTACATTCTATTGGGGGGCAGACAATAAGCAAACAGTAAGTATAATACATGTCAGTGATAAGTACAGAAGAAAAATAAAACAGGGAAAGAGAATATTATGGAGTGGGATGGGGGAGAGGGGCATTGCAATTTTAAACAAATGGCCCAAGGAAACCTAACTGAGCAAAGACCTGAAAGAGAAGAGAGAGCAGTCACACAGATATCCATAGGAAGAAATTTCCAAGCAGGCGACACTGTACGTGCAAAGACCCTGAGGCAGCATGTTTGGGGAAGCCACAAAGGCTAGTGTGGAGAGTGAGCATGGGGGACCAAGACTGTCAAGGACACAGCAGGAGTCAAAGTCACATCAGGTCATGTGAAGCCTCAGAGGGCAGTTAAGAACTTTAGATTTTATTCAGAGGTGGATGGGAAGCTAGCAGAGGGCTGTGGGCAGGTGTTGCTTTGGTTGCTGTGAAGAGCAGACTGAAGGGAGATGAGGGCAGAAGCGGAGAGGGAAAGGATGATGGAGGACTGGACCAGGGTGGTAGCAGTTGGGGGTGAGGGAAGTGTCAGATTCCCAAGATATTCAAAGATAGAGATGACAGCCCTCAGGAGTGGATGCAGAGCATGAAACAAAACATCCCAAGGGTTTTGGCTGAGCAGGTAGAAGAATGCAGTTGGGGAAGGTGAAGGGAGCGGCAGGTGTAGGGGAGAAGATTTGGAGCTCAGCCTGGGATACGTTAAATTTGGAATGCCGATTACACATCCAAGAGGAGATGTTGGGTAGCAGCTCGGTGTAAGAGTCTGGAGTGCAGACAAAAGGTCCAAGATAGTGTCCATTAAAAATTCTTCCAACACAATGCCAGTCTTTTCTATGTACAAATATAGACAGTGGTTCTTAACCTTTTCTGGGGTTCCAGATCCATTTGAGCATCTGAGAATGATATGTGGTCACACCCCACAGGGAAAAAAGTGTGCTTATAATTTTGCCTCTGATTTCAGGGAGTCCATGGATTGCCTGAAGCCCATTCATGGATGGACCCCAGGCTGAGAACCTCTAATTTAAAAAGTAAAACGGTTTGAGAAAGAGGTTAAATCTTTAGAGGCTCTTTGATACCATGCTCAATTATAATCCACAATTCAACCCAGTCTGAGAATAAGCTTGAAACTCTCTAGCTTGAAACTTGTTTATAATTCTGCTATTGTGGTCTGTTTCCAAAATGATGAATGCAATTGTTCCTATGCTTGTTGATCAAGTGGCATTTTTTTCCTTTTGATAGTGACCAGTAGATAGGATCGTATCAGCTTCCCTTATGGCATAATGGGGGGAGGGGCGAGTAATGATTACTGCGTTGGGAGGAATATTTGACCGTGTTTTTCTGCTCCCACTCTTTCCTGCTCTCCAATCCATTCTCATCCTGCTGTCAGAGTGATCTTCTTAAACCTAAATCTAATTATGTCATTCCCCTGTGAAATGCTTAAACAAAGCTCCAGTATCCTTGAGATACAGCTCAAACTCCCGGGCATGGCATTCAGGGACCTTCATACCTGGCTCTGGCCAAGCTGAGCCAGCCATATGAAGCCTCGGTGTCATGCTGATGTTGCTGCTGTCAATAACAGAAGCTACCACGGAGCGGATTTTATTTTTAACCCTCACTGCAATCCTGTGCAGCAGGTTTTATTTCACCTGTGTTAGAGAGGACATGACTGAGGCTCAGTAAGGTGAAATAGCTGCTCAGGTCCATGTGGCCAGCAGCAAGGCACCGGACTGCAATTTTAACACACCGACTTCAAATTCACTATGTTTGTGCTGCTCCATGCTGCCTCTTTCTCCCTCTCTACTTATTTTCTCTTTTCTTTGCCTGGAAGCTGCCCCACCTGATGGTGTAATCTCCCTGACCTGTCCCCAGACCTTAAGTATGGACTCTTCCGGGCTTTTATGCATCTAGTGTTTAAGGGAATCAATTTCCGTGTCTGTGTGAGACTCAGAGCACCTGAGGCTCAGGGCTCTCTCTTCTTCCTGTCTGCAAGCCCAGTGCCACACCAGCTCAACGCCTGGGACACACGACACTGAATTCATGTCTGTGGAAGGAACTAATGAATATCTGAACTATACTCCCTGAGGAAAATTAACCTCAATCATCAGGACTTCCAACTGTCCTTAATAAGACACATTAAACTAAAGGTTATTATGTTTGTTGGAATAAAGAATATACAACTATATCTTTCAAATATCTATATCTATACACATATATATGTGTTTATACGATATTATTATTTGTAATAATGTATTGTCTGGTTTCTGCCACAATTAAAAAAACAACATTCCCTTGATTTTTTTTCCTTTGGTGAGGAAGATTGGCTCTGAGCTAACACCTGTGTCAATCTTTCTCTATTTTGCATGTGGGTCACTGCCACAGCATGGCTTGATGAGTGGTGCATAGGTCCACGCCCCGGATCTCAACCCGCAAACCCCAGGCCACCGAAGTGGAGCGCGTGAACTTAACCACTACACCACCGGGCTGGCTCCTCCCTGGATTTTTTTTTAGCTTTTATTTTTATTTCACAGAAAAAAATAAAGGAGACATGCATCTCCCTTGTTCCTACCTCCTGCCTCATCTCCCTCCTCCCGCACACCAGCAGACTTTTGGGAGCGGCCCACTTTCAGTGTCCCCTGTCCTCTGGTCCCATCCTCTCACACCCATCGTCCCTGCCTCCTGCCTCCTCTACTCTCCAGAGTCAGTTTTCCCCACAGTCACTTGTTACCTCCCAAATGCCAAAGCCAGAAGCCAATTTTCTTCCTCATTCCATGGCAGCATCTGGCCCTGTCCGTGCTTTGATCATTTTTTTCCCTTGAATTTTGAGGAAATAGTTCTGCAGAGGGAAGTCAGGGGGTTAAGTAAGGAGGCTGTTGCAAAAGTGAAGGCCAGACACAATGAGGGCTTGAACGAGGGCAGCGGGTATGGAGGAGGGGACAGCTGTGGAAGAATCATCAGTGGGGCATCAGGGAAGAGAGGGACTCAAAGAGACCACAAGGCTTTGACCCTGAATGACCAGAGAACAGTGACACCGTGAACCGATGAAAGGACAAGGAGCAACTCAGAGCAGGGGGCGCAGTACGGTTTCTGACAAGTGGAGTTTAAGGTGCTGGTGAGATTTCTAAAGGGACCAGTTCCCCTGGGAAGGTGGGTCTGAGCAGTGGAGAGGGATCTCAGACAGAGGTGCAGATGGGGACACTTCCTTGGGGAAGTAAGTAAAAGGAGAAGAGGTTCTAAAACCTGACCCTTGGGTGATCCCCGCACTTAAGAGCAGGCAGAGGAGGAGGTGGCCAGGGGGCTGGTGAGAACTCTGAGGGGCAGGAGGCGACTGAGGAGAAGTCAACTACATGGGAATCTGGCTAAAAGAGTTTCTAAGAGGACAGGGAACAGAATTAGACCTGATCCTTTTTCCATACTTCACATGGTGAAGAGACCAATAACTCTTCCATATGTTATCAATTTTATCAAAATAGAAGTGAAATTACATTTGCTTTTCAAAAAGGTACCACTTTTCAAATTTGCTCATAGTTAAAGATGTAAAATATGTGATCTTTCTAAGGTTAATCAGAGAAAGCAGCATATCTAGGAATTACTTTTATTATCTATTAAAAAATAAGATTAAAAAATTGAAGAGGAACCAAATAATATTCCACTTTCAAAAAAGTTAAAATGTACTAGATGAAAGGAAAATGACAGTTTATACTGGCAGCTGTTCCTGGTCTCATATTCTAAAAAATTATTAGGGCATTAGAATTCCAGTCTCAGAATTTGACATAAGGACTATGTGAAAATGACCACAATTGCTCACTAAGTACAAGCAGGAAATTTCTTTTAAGTTGTGGCTTCTTTATTCAAAAACCTTCAAATTTGACATCTGACACACAAAACAAATCACAGCTTTTAGTTTATTCCTGAGAAAAGCTCAAGATAATTAAAGAATGGAATGTCCAACATTGGGTCAAAAATATTAAAAAAAAACCCAACTTGAACAGTAAATCTGTTTATTCTGCAAAATTATTCCTCATCTCTTAGCTCTGCTGTGTTAACTTGCATCATTACTGAAAAGGCAGCTCTTTTCCCTCAATTAAACTTGCTTTTCAGTGCCATGTAAGGTCAGTGTACTGCAGGAAGCTACACCGTGCCCGCTTTCAGAGTGCTATGTGTTGGTTGGGAACAAGGAATGACACTTTCCAGAAGAAAAATGTAAATGACATAATAAGCTTTACAAGAACAATGAAGGTATATCACACTCTTTAAAAAGGAGCAGGTTATAGGATAACTTGACTTATTTGTTTAAAATATGAAAATAATTAGAGCAAATTAAAGAGTAAAAGATTTTACATGTCAGTGGACTTTCCAGGGTGAGGAGAAGCCCTGGTAGCTGAGGTGCCCACTGAATGGCCCCTGTGACGGTACTAGAGATTTTCTGTTGGTTTAAGGAAAAAAGAGAGTATTATAGTCAATCCTATTTTCATAAAATTTATAAAGATGATTCAAAGCACGCCACTCAACTTATAAAACCATGCATTAAGGAATTATGTGTAGTCTTATTAAAAACCAGTTTCTCTTGTAGTTTTGAGTCAATTAAACAAACATGCAATGATGGTAGATACATGGCTTTCAATAATGAATAAATGAAACAAAATTTCATTTCAATTACAAAGTGGTTGAAAGTTATTTAACAAAGGAAACCTGCATCAGAAGGGAGAAATACTGTTATAATGATAAAAAAGATATAATCAAAGTATTCTCATGTACAAGGCATATGACAGAGAGAAGCTTTCAGACTTAGTATTTCAGTTGATCAGAAGTCTTTCTAGAGATTTCTGACCTTGTCTTTGGCCAGCCTCTCAGCCACCTCCACATATGGGGGTGGGCGGTGGGCGTCCATTCTGGCACGTGAGATCTGTGACCCTACTGCCCTTTCCCAGTTGGCTGTCTGAGCACACAAATTTGTCTTCAGCTCATAACCCAGAATGTCTATACTCCAGGTTCTCACCAGAGAGTACAATCTCAAACCCTACTTTCCCATCTTTACTAAAACCTCAGTTGTGAGAAACGTGGAAAAATCCACTTGTACGTCAAAGCAAAATCAACAGTATAAAAGTCACCCTTCTCCTGAATCACTTGTTCTGGAAATATTGTCAGCAGAGTTAACTCCAGAGGCACATTCTCTTACACATTTTATGTTACATAGACTGTAGAATCGTGCCCTCTCACTTTTTAAGAGTTTTCAAGCCAGTTCTCACCAACTTGAAATTTAATGTGTTTTATACTTATACCCTGCCTCATTCTGTGTTGCCAAGTCCTGGTAAAATACTTGTGTCTGGCCCTTTCACAAATCTTCGTGAAGCCTACGGGCACATTTTTCTGGGCCTGCTGTACACTGAGGGGCAAAGCGCAAATGGATCCTTTCCTTGGTTCTGTCCTATAGAACATGTTCCACACGTTCTCTGGGAAGTGGGAACCTTGAATATTATAGTGTTCTTTTATTTAAAGGGACTGGATTAAAGCATATGTAAGCAAAAAGATTGTGGATTAAGTTTTGCCCTATATACATAGAAAATTAGGGTCTTCAAAGTAGTTGATTTTGAAGACTTTGGGTTAAGTCTGTGGTCATGAAACAAGGAAGCAGATAAGCCTCTGCTGGTGAAGTGCAGAAGGGGCCTCCTTAGCAGCAAGCTTTGCATAGCTGAGGAGTTTAACAAGAAAAAAAAAGGAGAGCATTTATACTAAAGATGTTGCCAAAAAGAAGTCAGCCTGGAAAACTGTTGAAAATTGGTGAACCTGGGTGATGGGTAGATGGGCGTTCTGCATACCATTCTCCCTACTTTTGCGTATGTTTGAAAGTTTCCATAATAAAAAATAAAAGAAAAAATTTTCAAAGCTTTTCTTACTTAAAAAACATGAAGTCACCATATCCTTCCTTTCATGAGGTTTGAATTTACTATCTTACTTCAGAGAAACCAGATGATTCATTCATCATTCAATGGGTAGGAGGGATGTAGAAGGATTTCCCCATGTCTATTTTGGACATAAAGAAAAGGAAGCAGGGAGTGCGATATTCATATTTTGAACCAAGAAGAAGATAACTAGAAAGGGAAGGCTTATTTATATTTTTATTGAGATATTTAGGCAAAGATGTTTACAGTGAAACTACCTAGAACTGTAATTTACATAGGGTAAAATTCCAGGTTTATTTTTTTAATGGTAGTGGTCTGTTTTCCATTTAAAACGCGTAATATGATTTAAAAGTTCATGTCATAAAATGTGTTAAGATTATAAAATCTTTATGTAAACCATCTTCCACTGATTGATTTATCCTTCAAACAGAGCTGACACCTGGCCTGTGACTACACTGAAGAGACACTAATTATAAAGGGGGAATAAGAATGACTCTCATTTAAACCTTAACTGCCTTTTTAATAATGTCCACATTTAAGTGGCATTACTTCAATTCAGTTTACAAATGGTACTGACAATATTTCTCATTAGCAGGCTTTCTTTGACATGTAAATTGACAAAGAAACAGCAAATATTTTTCTTTCTACTACTGCTAACTGAAAGTTAAGGGAAAATTAAATAAAAGCAATAAAATCTCACTGTATTTATGTCAAGTTTACAGACTTTTTTTTTTAAATCACATCTTAAACAACTGGGATACAGCAAGAAAACCAAGCCCTGTCTGCCAGAGAGGAGATATAAAACTGGGGGTAGGAAAGATGACACAAAGGCAGAGAGTGACATTTTTACTGGGTGGTCTCACCGGCTATTTACAGAGGCCACTACAGCTCCTGTTTTATTTATTTATTTATTTTAAATAGGCTAAATCTACTAACAAAAAGAACAAGTCTTCTTCAACTGAAACGCCAGTCAAGATTTCTTTTAAAGTGATTTCTTCATTCAGACCTACCCAGGATGAATAACTAACCGTAAAAAAAGTTTTATTAGTGATTCTACAGTAATGGAGAACGGATTCATACTACAGATCTAAAGAAAACCAGAACCACAGTTACTGCAGAGGCCACTAATGCATTCAAAACACAATAGTATCATTTTCTTTTTCTTTATGGCTTACATTTCGTGTTTTTAATTTTTTTCTTCACATTCCAAGCAAGCACGTTTTTTCTTTTTTTAACCCTCCTAATTCAGTCTCTTGTGATATTGTATGAAGAAATGGAGATCTTGGGGGGTTTTAACCTAATGCATATGTTACTCCTCACATATGGCAAAATTCCTTGCAGGTGGAAACTTCTTAGTTGTTGCAACAAACCACAGGGATGAGATACTGCACTTGGCTATGAACTACTGGCTGTTGAATCAGGCTACCGAGTCAACATAAAAAGGCACACGTATTGTGGCCAAAATAAAATAGAACAGTAGTGTTTTCACCAAAGAATAAAAAAGTTTCCACTTTTTCTCTCTTTTGTTCTCTTGCTCACCGATTTTCAGTCCTTTAAAATTCCTGAATAACTTCCTTTAAAAGTCCTAAAAATGCACTTTTTAAAACGTTAGTGTTTCCCGGTCTTTTTTTTTTTTTTTTTTTTTGGTGAGGAAGATCAGCCCTGAGCTAACATCCATGCTAATCCTCCTCTGTTTGCTGAGGAAAACCGGCTCTGAGCTAACATCTATTGCCAATCCTCCTCCTTTTTTTTTTCCCCCCAAAGCCCCAGTAGATAGCTCTATGTCATAGTTGCACATCCTTCTAGTTGCTGTATGTGGGACACGGCCTCAGCATGGCCGGAGAAGCGGTGCGTCAGTGCGCGCCCGGGATCCGAACCCGGGCCGCCAGTAGCGAAGCATGTGCATTTAACCGCTAAGCCATGGGGCCGGCCCTTCCTGGTCTTAACAGAGGTTCCAGGAAAAGAAATCATGTCATTCCAAGACTTTGATGATCTAAGGAAGCTGGAATCTCCTAACACACCTCATTAATGTTTCCCTGGTCACACAAAAGACCTTCTGACATTACCCACATCTTCTCTTAAAGTAGCCAGTATATTTCTACTCAGGAAATTCAAAGCACATTTTCCCTCCTCTATCACTCCAGACAGCTTCACTTGTGAGCAAGTTCTTATCTCAGGTGGTAGAAATCTAGGATCAAGTTCAAGAACCACAGCTAGGGTTTTTTGGGATCATAGAGGAATTTCCTCATTTGGCCAGTGTGATAAAGACTTAAACTTTAGTTAGGTCTCTGCGGAACAGAGTGTAACCTGTTAAAGCCTCACAGACCACCCATCTTCTGCGCAAGCCCAGGGAAGAGACGGCACCTATAACTCATTCATTTAAATTTCGATTTTCTTACAACAGCTAATCACTCACACATGCGATGCCCTGAGCCTGCAGCATCATTCCCACTCCCCTCCAACAAACCATGAATGTCTCCTCTATCAAAACTAAAGTCAAGATTCATTTCTTCCAGGAAACACTTCAAATCTAGATTGCAGAAAACTCCTATTTCTCAGTCAGTCATTATGTCCCCTATATGATAACATATTTACACTTCTTTTTACTATGAATTTATCTGACTTTTCTTTTCTCATTTTAGACTATGAGCTTCATAAAGGTAACAACATTTTTCCCTCATATATTTTTTGTTTTTGGTGAGGAGATCAGCCCTGTGCTAACATCTGCCAATCCTCTTCTTTTTTTGCTGAGGAAGACTGGCCCTGGGCTAACATCCGTGCCCATCTTCCTCCACTTTATATGGGACGCTGCCACAGCATGGCTTGCCAAGCAGTGTGTCGGTGCACGCCCGGGATCCCAACTGGCGAACCCCGGGCCGCCGCAGCGGAGCGCGTGCACTTAACCGCTTGCGCCACCGGGCCAGCCCCTCCCTCATATTTTAAGTGATCTCTGAACTGCTTAGTCAAGTGTTGACACGATGGCAATAGTATTTCCTGGTAACATTAACCAATTATATAAAGATTAAGTTACCTTTCATTTAAAACAGTCGAGGTATTCCCACTAGAATTTCTCCAGATTTCTTTTTTCCTCCCTCAAACTACGTAACTACATTTCCTGTTACTCTGTCTCTAGATAAAAATATCTGAGTTTTACCCAGTCTGCTCCCTCAAATGTCAGATGATGTTTCCTTCTTGTTTTCTCAAGATAATGCATCTATCAGTGTCCTTGTTTCTATCTCTTTTCAAATCCTAAGGGCTCCATCACAACTGTCCATCTCTCCCCTTCTGGTGAGCCTCTCCCACTGTCTAAACCAGCATGCTTGACTTTCCCCTGCTGCCCCTCTGGAAACTCATCTCCTTGCTTTTTGTAAGTTGTGTGGCACAATGTATGTTGAATGGGAAGACCCCCCTTTGGTTCCTTTAACCCTGATATTCTTTTACTCAATGATGGACACATTTCCCAGGCGTTTTACTACATTACTCAGATTTCTCTGCCCCGCCCCCCCCACCCCGCCCCAGCTAACTCCTTCCTCATCTGTAACCCGAGCTGGTCTCCAACACCTTATTAAACTTGCTTTCTGCGAGGTCGGCCATGATCCTTTTATTGCCGATCCAATGGCCTTTTCCACATCTTTATTCTCCCCTTGACCTCTCTGTTGTGTTGAGCACTGTTAAACCCTTTCCTTCCAGAAATCTTTTCCTTTGACACCACAAAATCCTGGTTGTCCTCCTCCCTCTTCCAGCAGACCTTTTGCTCCTCTTCCTCCTCTTCTTCCCTTCCAGTTGTGGATATTTCCCAAACTAGGTTCTTATCTCTCCACTCTTCTCTCTAAACACTGTCTCCTCTGGATAATTACTTAATCAATTTCATAAATTAATAAAAGCATTTCTATAATCTGAGCATATGCCAGGTACCAGGCACTGTGCCAAAGATTACCCTCAAAAAGCACTGAATTTAATACGTATGACAAACTTATAAAGAAGTAATTATAATACCACATAAACAGTGCTAAAGGGAAGTCTTACCAAGCATTGAGCGTGAACACAAGAGGAAAGAAACACGTACATGCTGGGGAAGGGCTGGAGAGAGAAGACTTCATTGAGGAGGCAATGTGTGACTGGGGAGAGAAGAGGGGTCTCCACAGATTCAATCCAGAGGAAAAGGCATGGCCACATGGACCAGCAGGGGTGCTGGCTGTACAGGAGGCATGGCAAGCCGATGATGGGCACTGAACCAGGAAAGGCTGCCTGGGGTTACTTGGAAGGGCCTTGTGGGCCAGGAGGACTACAGATTTTATCCTATAGCAATGGAATGCTATTTTATCCTACAGCAATGAAGAGATAGAAACAAGGACACTGATAGATGCATTACCTTGAGAAAACAAGAAGGGAAACATCATCTGACATTGTTATAGGATATAGCAATGGAGAACCACAAAAGGCCCTAAGGTGACCAGATTGACAACAGTGGAAGAACATTCAGGTGGCAATGTGGAAAGTGGTGGCAGTAAGGCCTGCTGGAGGCTATTCAAGAGTCTTGGCAGGACTCTCACCCACTCTTGGTGGGTGAATCTATGGGACAGAACAGAGGAAAGGATCTGTTTATACTCTGCCCTCTCAATGTATGGTAGAAAACCTGGCCCAGCAAAATGTGCCCACAAGCTTCATGATCATTTGTGTTAAGACTGGGCACAAGCATTCTGGCAAGGCCTGGGAATACAGAATGAGGCAAAACACATTAAATTTCAAGTCAATGAGAGATGGTTTGGAAACTCTAAAAAATAAAACCAAAATAAAAAAGCACAATTTTACAGCCTGCATAACATAAAACATGTAGAAGAATCCACCTTACGAGTTCACTTTGTCACAGCAGGGTGACGAGTAGGAGGCCACTGCAATATAATGCGGGAGATGAGCCGGCTTGGACTAGAAATGGCAAGAAGTGACGGGCCCAGGAGGGGGATGGGTTTACATGCAGGGATGGCAAGAGAGCCAGAAGGCAGAACTACGGGGCTTGGTAACAGAACGAATGTGCCAGGTATGAGAGAAGGCGGTTTAAAGAACGACTATGAGGCTCCCAGCATAGGTGGCTGGTTGCTCTCATTACCTAAGGCAGGGAACACAGTAGAATTAAGCTGCATGGAAATTAAGAGAAAAAATAAGTTTCTGAGTGATACAGATTCAACAGTAACATAATGCAAATGACTTGACCATTAGAGTATGGTGCCAAAAAAGAAACAGTGGAAGAAAGAGTTTTGGGGCAGTAAGATCATGAGTTCAGTTTTAGAGCCAGAGTTTGGATGTGTATCATGACACCCAGCTTTCCCTGTCCAACGGGCAATGGAAACACCAGTTCTAATGAGGACTTTCATGCTGATGATCCCTAAAGCTCATCTCCACACCCAATATCTCACAAGTCCTCTAACCAGACAGCTCCAACTGTCTCTCTCATGTGTGCACATAGTTGCCTCACTGTCATCTCAAACTTATCAAGTTCAAGACCAAACTCATGATTTCCCTCCTCACCCAGCTTCTTCCCAACTGTCCTGCTGATCAATGGCAGAGCCATTCTTGCAGTCATCTGGGTTTAAATCTCATGGCCATCTGTGAGTCCTCCCTCTCTCAGTTCTCACTTCTAGTTAGTTGCTCGAGTTTCTTCAATTTCTATTTGAAATGACTCTTATTTAGGTCTTCATTTTTACACACCAAGTTTCCATATTCTTCCCAGTTGTGTCATCCTGAATACCACTGGAAGACAAATTTTTCTCAAAGACTATCTCTTTATGTCTCCAAAAACATAAATGCCTGATCATCTCTTACCCCATCAAGGTTAAAATTCCTCTATCTAGTTCTGAATCCCTTCATAATCTTGCTTAATGGACTCAACCTACTAACCCAAAGCTAACACGTTCCTATGTCTCAGGGTCTGTGCTAGGGACTCTAAATATTCCACTTCCTTTCACAATAACTCTCCGAGGTAGCAGCCCCACTTTCCAGGAAGCAGCTAAGGCTCCTAGAGGTTGCCCAGGCTGCCCACTGGAAAGTCATGAAGAGAGGAAACAGCCCCAGGCCAGCTTGGCCCCAGAGGAGGGAGCAGTGCTGCCTGCCACCTGCATCTTCTGCCTTTCATCCTCCACGAAGCCCAGCTCCGCACTGCCCTGGGGGCTCTTGTTGCTTTCTTCATCTTATCTAGAATGTGTTCTTCTGCCTATGCTAATACTACCTTCCTTCAAAAGCCTCCAGTGACCCAAAATCATCTGGGTTTGGTTTTAAGATATTTAGTCCTTAATTTAATGAATTAAAATGCATGAAAAGCAGGAGGAAAAATAAGTTTCTGTATCACCGATTCAATAATAATGATGCCAATGGCTTGCCTATTAGAGTGTGATGTCAAAAAATAAGAGTATTACACAGTGTTACTGGTTGAATTACATCCCTCCAAAAGATATGTCGAAGTCCTAATCTTCAGAACCTCAAAATGTGACCTTATTTGGAAATAGGGTTGTTGCAGATGTAATTTGTTAAGGTGAGGTCACACTGGAGTAAAGTGAGGCCTAATCTAATATGATAGGCGTTCTTACAAGAAGAGAAGAGACATAAGGGAAGAGGCTGGCCACATGACAATGGAGGTAGAGATTGGAGACTGACAAATCGACAAGCTAAGGAACACCAAAGATTGCTGGGAAACACCAGAAGGTAAAAGAAGCAGAGAAGATTCTTCCCCAGAGACTTCAGCAGAGATGGCCCTGCTGACACTTGATTTCAGACTTCTGGCCTCCAGAACTATGGTTCAACAACATTCTGTTGTTTTAAGCCACCCAGTTTTTGGTACTTTGTTATGGCAGCCCCAGGAAACTAATGCACATGGGAAGAATCTTCCCTTGATTTACACATTCTCCCTCTGAAACCCTACAACACACACACGTATGCACACACACGTGTGCACATGGTCACACAGGCTCACATGCATGTTTCCTTTAGTACTACCCTGTTCTAGACCTCATTTCATCCATGTAAGGACCAACAGTATTCTCATTATGAGACAGTCTGGAAAATGGCCTTAGGGGAGTATTACTCCTATTATATCTATCATTTGTATTTCTATAATTTTATGTCCATGGTCCTATCGGGTTATAAAGGAAGTCAGTCCAATAAAATGCTGGCACATTCCTAGACGATGAAAGAGAAAATGCCCGAGATGTGGAGGTAGAGATGCTTAGGTGAGCCTGTTTCCGGCACTCCCATATTCACATAGGGGATGGAAATTCTATATGCCAGATAAAGTGTTTTTCTTTTTTTTTTTTTTTTTTTAACCTTAGGATACTGTGCTATCTGAAGCCAATACTTATGAAGGAAGAAGTTTAAAACTTCCCGTTTAAACCCCATAGACGGAGAGGATTTACAAAGATTCTGTTCAATGTTCTGCTGACACATTGTCAGAAACATTTCTCATGCGACCTTTTGAAGTTTCTTCCACTCCCTTTTAGTTATTAAAGCTTGGAGTGCAGTTAGTTATCAACAACAAAGCATACACGTGATAGTGTTTTTATAGTCAGTCTTTCAGTCTGATTTCTGAACTACTGAGCAACATTAAATTCTCCTGATCAGAAAAATGATTAGTGACCTAGTTTTCACGCAGAATGCACAACACAGCTGATTTCTAAAATCAATTCTATATGGACTAGAGACGAGGTGGGGGACTTGGAAATTTCACTTACGTGTTTTATAATGCTCCAAAATTGTAAGAGTCTTCGGATAGAACAATGTGCCACTTTAAGGGAGGCTGTAATTCTTTCGGTGCAAATTAGGAAATAGTGACATACATTATGGAGATTCCTCTGGCAACTTAATTCCTAATGTAAATTTCTTCACATTGCAGATGCCTCCAGTTCACATTTTCTCAAGAGGAATCAAAACTCTTTCTAGATAATTCAATCGAATAATATTTTTAAGTACATACAATGTGTTAGACTTCATATAGAAAGCAAAAAGTTGGTAAGACACAGTGTCGCCTTGTAAGGAGCTTACACTCTCATGGAGGGTATGCAATAAGGACAAAAAGCAAGAGCGCACAGTCAGCGTCTAACTGAGAGAACAAAAGGGAAAGTGGGGGACACAGAAAGAATTTCAATGACACCACAGAGAAGCAAGCAGATAAATGCAGAATGTGGGACATTCTACACGACAGCTGACTTGGATTCTGCAAGAAGTCACTAGCATAGAACAAAAAGTAAGGAAGGGTCTGCTTTAGATCGAAAAAGACATGAGATTTATAACAACCAAATGTAATGTTTGGGTCTTGTTTGGATCCTGATTCAGACAACTGTAAAATGGCATTTTTAAGTCAACTGGGGATATCTAATTATGAAGCAGGTATTAGATGATACTAAAAGATATTGTTAATTTTTTTAGGTATGACATTGTCACTGTGTGAGATAATGTCCACGTTTTTTGAGAGGCATTCTGGAATACATAGAATAAAATGACATGATGTCTGGAATTTCCTTTAAAATATTTTAGCAAAGAAAAAAATAGAGAAAACATAAAGTAAATATGTCCAAATCCTGATAATTGTTGAAGCCGTGTGATGGGCACATGGGAGTTCACGGTACTACACTCTTTATTTTGAGGTATGTTTGCAAATTTTCATAATTAAACTTAAAAAAAATCCATATACAATAAAATGACATGGGAGAAAAAACACAAGGAAATCAGGAAAGTCTTCAGGTAGGAAGTAGCATTTGGGAAAAACCCTGAATAATAGCTACATTTTTGATAGGCAGAAGGTGGGCAAGGGAGAAGTATTGCCTGCCAAAGAAAGACAAAACTAAGGGTGTCCTTAGCAAAGGACATGCAGTCCAAAGGAGGAGCCCCTGGAATACGTAAAGGGGAGGCAGTCCTAAAAAGGGAGGTGAGGTCAGAGCACCGAGGCCTCGAATGCCAGGCTGAGTTTGCACTTAATTTGGTGAAGAGGAGAGAGACTTTCGTGCAATGCTTAAACTCAAGAAAGGATACACAATTATTTCCTAGGTATCAATAACGCAAGTCTCAGGCTTGGCAGGTACAAAATTAGATACATTACCAGTTCTCCTC
This sequence comes from Diceros bicornis minor, assembly GCF_020826845.1. Classification (NCBI taxonomy): domain Eukaryota; kingdom Metazoa; phylum Chordata; class Mammalia; order Perissodactyla; family Rhinocerotidae; genus Diceros; species Diceros bicornis. Next base: position 49,330,976 of record NC_080757.1, on the reverse strand, counting down.
CTTTCTTCCTTTATCCTTTCACCCACCCCTTTGCCTAAACCTGTTTATCTTCCTGTGTATTCAGATCTAGATTAATGGAACCCATGTCCACCTAGTCATTCAAATCAGGAACTTCGAGGACACCTCTGAATTTTCCCTACTCTTAACCTCTCATTCAATCATTCACCTGCCTTCTAAAGGCTTCTCTTCTCCAGCCCTACTGTTACTGCTCTTGTCGATTCTCATCTGGACAATGACCACACTCAAGATCTCTTCTTTCCAATTAACTGTTGCTAGTGTAATATTCCTGATGATCAAGTTTTCTCTCTCTCAGTGAAAAGCACCACCATCACCCACACAATCCATCAAATTATCCAAGGCAAAAACTCAGGAGATATCCTTGATAATTTGCTTTTATTCCACTTAGTCTCTCCCATAGAGTCCTGTTTTTCACCACTAAGCTCTGTGCATTCAATCTCTTAAATACATTTTGATTTGGTCCACTTCAAGCCATCTCTACTGACATTCTTGGATTATATTGTCAGAGGCTCCTATCTGGTCTCCACTCATTCCTTGTGGCTCCCGTTAGTCTATTCTTCATAGAGCAGCCAGTTATCATTTCAAAAGGCATTGTTGAATCCTTTCTTTCTCTCACTTCCCCTGCCACATACAATTCATCAGTAAGTTCTGTTGATTCTATCTTAAAATATGCATAATCCACCCACTTCTTTCCTTCTCTAGTTTTACCACCATAGTACAAGCCATGGCCATCTTTCATCTAAAGATTACTCCAATAGCCTATAGTCTCCCTTTATCTCCCTCTTATACATTCTGCGCATAGTAGTCAGCTCAATCCATTTGAAGTAAAATGCCTCTCACTTGCTCAAAATTCTCCAGTGGCTTACTATTACACTTAGAATAATGTCCAATCCACTCCATGGCCAATAAGGCCCTACAAGACCTGGCTTCCACTCATCTCTTAGGCCTCTTCTTGTACTAGTCTCTCTTTTGTACTGTCTGGTCCAGCCACATATTGCCTTCCTTGTGTTCTTTGAACGTGCTAAATTCATCACCACTTTAGAGACTTGTACCAGCTCTTCCCTTCTTTCAGGAATCTTTTCTCCATGATCTTCACATGGTCAACTCCTTCTTGTAGGTAGTCTCAGATGGTATATCACTTCCTCAGGGAGGCCTTTCCTGACCATGCAACCTAAATTGGCCAACTGGTTATACTTTATGATATCCCATCTTATTCTTCACAGAACACTTACCATCATCTGATACTTTTCTTCTTTATTCCTGCTCTTTTACTACAAGACTCTTTGAAAGCCAGGAATGGATCCTGTTCACCACTGAATTTCAGGGATCTAGAATAGAGCTTGGCACATTAGAAAGTGCTCAACAAATACTTGCTGAATAATATCTGATCATGTCCTCCACTATTTAAAGTATTCCAAAGGTTTCTACACGTCTTCAAGGCACTGCCTGATCTGACCCCTGCCTTCCCTTCCATCTTCATCTGGCACCACCCTCGCCCATTGCTCATGCTAGCCACATTGGCTCTCTTAGTTTGTCATATGTGCCATTTCTCTCCAGCCACATGACTTTGCACATTTTATTCTATCTGGAGCATGATTTGGCACTTAACACTTCATTATCTCTCTCCACACATCCTTGAGATCTCAGCTTAAACATCACTCTTGTAGAGAAATCTCTCCAATCAGGCCTGCTATAATGTATTCCATAGCACCATGTGCCTCTCCTTTGTAGTCCCGTTAGGGTCATACTTTTACATTTATTTCTGTGATCATTTTATTTGACTAGCATCTATATCTTCTTCTAGCTATAATTTCCATGAGGGTAGGGGCTGTTCTTGGCATTGAAGGACTTCAAAGACCACTGTGTTAAAAAAGTCATTCTCCTGGGAAATAAAACTTACTGATAGTGGGGGTAGAGAAAATTTGTATTATTTCTGAATTCCAATTTTAATATACAATGAAGAACATAAACATTTATGGTCCTAAATACATAGCAAGAATTATATTAATATGAAATTATGAGTCATCTAATTTGATTATTTTGCTGCTTTTTTTAAGGTGAAAGTTTCAGAAGTGTCTAACTGGATTTTTTTTTAAGATTGTGGTTTCTCATGTGAGTTAAGAGAATGTAAAAGATTAAAAATTTTTTGAATTACTGGATTAACAATTACTGTTGTCAGGAATGTAAGCATTTTCCCCCTAATCACTAGGAGTAGTACATGATAAACACAAAGAAAAGCCTTTATAATGTTTTAAAACACCTTTCAAAGTAACTCTAATAAAAGATAATAATGTGTAAGGTAAATCATGACTTCATGAACTGTACAAGAACTAGCTCCAATCAAAAGACCCAGCACACCTAAGGTAGGGATGCAAATAGTCAAAAAAAATATTTAATAAAAAACCAAGGCTGGTTCTTGGCAGAGTGTAGCCAAAACATATTTGGTCAATTTTAACCCTTCATCAGAGGCTTTCCTTTACTAATGAATTAGGCCTGTAACTAAAACTGTAAGGCTAGCATGGCTTCTTCGAAAGAAATGGTCGTGAACCAAACATGTAAAGCTTAAGATGAGTGTTGTTTCTCTTCAAAACTGACAAAACTCATTTTACTACATTACATGATTGGTATCCTTGAAAAAGATGATTGTAAAATAATACACGCTAATTGAAGAAAAATAGAAAAGCATATAGAGGAAAATAAAATTCCCATAATTCTTGCACTCAGATATAACCACTATTAGCACAATGTCTTTTTCTCTATGCATATGAAACTAGCATATTGAACCCATATGACTCACTGAGTATAATTATAAAAGCCCCTCTCTCTCTGTCTCCCACTGTTCCATTAATCTTAGTGGAGGCAGCTCTTCTTCTGTCCCTTGGTGAAAACTCAGAAAGGGGCCTTGATTTTTCAGGTCACTCTAGTTCCTACAGTCACTCTGAACTGCACACATCATCTTAATCCACTTGGATCATTCTCAATAAATTTAAATTGTTCCTAAAAGCAATTTAATCTAAGGCAAGACATATTTAAGGGACTCCAGAGCACCATCCTATGACTTATTATCAAGGTACTTTTACTTCCTGTTAATCTTTGACCCAGGCACCTGAACCAGCTGCGGGGTCCTGGTGGGGCCCCTACACACCAACAGCCCTGATGATGGCTGAGATTGGACTGGATGCCTGGATGTCTCCTTGCCTCACCCTCCTGGTTATATTTTATTTTCCTCTGAGAACATCCCTCAACATTTGTTTTCACCCTGCTTCCTGGGCTTCAGCTCTTTGTTGCAGTTCTCTTTGTACATTGCTCTTGCCCTGCTCGATGGAGTGGTCCTCTTTACTCCCTTCTGCAGAGAGTTGGCACACTGAACAGGAGTCTCACTATTACTCTGTGTTCATTTATGTATCAAAAGCCCACCGTGCTCAACAGAGCAATTCCTGAGATGCTGTAAGCGAGGGAAATCAGGGCATGAAATTAATGGTTCTTGCCCTCACAAGGTAACTGTGCTATTTTTCCCCACAACTCATGGATAAGACATAAAGAAGATGAATAGTAGGACAAAAAATAAACACCTCTTTATCCACTTCTTTTAGATCTCTGAGGAGACTGAAGTATTCTGTATTTATATGTCAGGTGGAAAGTAGCCTGGAGAAAATGATGTCTAATATTGCTTATATCTCAGGCAGGAATAGCTCCAAAGACTTTTGAAATATGGCATATTAAAAATGCTTGCAAAAATAACATAAAACAGGACAGGGTTATCCGCATCATCATCCTCATTGTGTAGTTACCGCCCTCTTCCATCCGACTGGCAAAGCCCAGACAAACGTGTAATTTCTGCTGTGCTGTAGGGCTTCAAAAGGGTTTGGAGCAACAAAAAAAGCCTTCTGCTTTCTCACCAGCAAATGTAAATAGCGACCAAAATAGTACTAGAAAGTAAGCTGAGTTAGAGCTGTCTGGGCCCTGCTCTAATTTTCACTTTTGATGAGAAGATGTGAGCAAGTCTGTCCTCTGTGTAGGTGGGTGTTGTGGATGACATTCAAAAGCAAGGACTGGATGCGGCTCAGAGCTGTGCCACCGGCAGCACAGAACTATAATGAAGCTTGCATTCATGCCAAAAATCACCTGTGCCAAACTGAATTAGCTAAAGCTGGGTCAGGAAGGAGGTGAAAACTGGGCATAAAAACTATGAAAGGCAGACTTGAGGCACAAAATAAATGGGAAACACATTCAAAGTATTCAAAGTATAGTACACTGACAACCCAGACCACACTATAATCTCCATACATCAATCATTCTCACTTTTCCTGTGTATTTTTCTGGTTTCTGAGCTTTATAGTAAGGTAGGCAGATGATATATGGCAATTGAGTATTCTGGTAGCTTTACGGAAATGCATAATATAAGATGTGAGTAGAGTATGGCTTTCCAGCTAGTGGTCTAGGGTGTTACCAGGTATGCAGACAATTAGAACCTGCTAATATAATTAAAATTATTACATAGCCTTCCGAAATTGCTGTTTTTATTTTGGAGAACTACAAGCCCAAATCTGCAAAGGATACAAATTATATTAACTTTAGAAACAAAAACATAAGAAAATCTAAATATAGCCATTTAAGGAAAACCTATACTGTCTAAAGAACAATTTAGAAGTTATTTTAACAGCTATACCAAATTGTTGTGCTACACATTGGTTCCTACAAAACACACTCAGGTGATGGCAAAATTCACAAATATAGTCCATTTCTATCCCTCAAATTCTTTAATAACTATTATTTCCTTCCATGTCAAGTCAATTTACTTTCCTTCTTCTGTAAGTTCCTCTCCAAGGAGCTGAAGAACACTAAACTCCCTCCTCTCTCTCATTGTGGCCCCTTCATTTGTGCAGACCAGCTCCCCGGCCACCTTTCTAAAGGAGTCTTTGAACGTCAGTTCTCTAAACCTTGAATATGCTCCTCGCCTAAATTATGCAAGCATCCTCTACCTCTTCCTCTTCAAAAAGGATTTGATATTTCCCAAGAGAATATGTCCCTTTGAGCTCCAAACATAATCTCTCTCTCAGTCTCTCTCTCTCTCTCCGCCCTAGATTCCTGTCCACAATGTAAACATGTAACATTTTTTTTTTTTTTTAAATTTTAAAACTAGTTGTTTTTTTATTGTGGTAAAACATAAAATTTACTATTTCAATCATTTTTTTTTTGATTTTTATTGATATTTTAATGGTTTCTAACATTGTGAAATTTTGGGTTGTACATTTTTGTTTGTCCATCACCCCATATATGACTCCCTTCACCCCTTGTGCCCACCCCCCACCCCCACTTCCCGGGTAACCACAGTCCAGTAAACATGTAACATTTTTAGGGAACTCTATTTGTTACATCTAATTTACTTTGGGTTGTGATAACCCAACTGATCAAACTGTGAAAAAGTCAAGAAACCAGATATTTTACCATATTCTTCTTCTTATTTTTTTGGTCTATATAACGTCAAAATTTTTACCACTGACTTGATAATTATTGACCATTTACATGAAGATGAACATTACCCAACAATATATACATCTGTCAGTTTATTCTTGTCCCTTTATCTGTGGATTCAGAATGTGACCCAGTTCTAACCTCCCCTTCCCAACTCCCACAATTATATGACCTCAGTGTCTTCATTAATCAGCCATCTGTGTCCCTAGTCATCCTCCTAGTTCCTTCATTTCCTCTCCTCTGAAAACCTTGACTTCACTTCCATTTTGGCAACTCATTCTACTGCTATATCATAGGTATTCTCTTCTTATTTAGGATCGGTACATGTCTGAAATCTTAAATTAAGCAACCCAATAGTCTGGCCTGGTGAAAGGAACAACACCATCAAAGATTTATATACAAGGAAACAGCGGGCATATTTAGGCAATAAAAATAGTCCCCTCTGGCTGATGCTTAGGGTACCCGTAGGGAACGGTGGAAGATGAGGGAGACAGGCTGGTTGAGCTGTTTGTTTTATGTTTCACTGGACAGAGGGGATAATTGAAAGCTTTTGAGTAGCGGAGTGACATGGTTGGTGTGTTTAGATATTTGGCTGATTTATCTGCTTTGGTAATACACGAAAGCGTTGAACAAGAGGGAGCAAGGAGACTCAGGAAGAGTCCAGGAGAGAAGTAATAAGCATAAATTGGATTGAGGTAATGGTAACAGGAAGAAAAGGGTTAATTTAAGGCACAGAAACAACTGACTCTGTGTAGGAAGCAAAGAAGCAAGGAAGGGAAAAAGTCAGCTGAGGACTCAGTATAATTTAAGTCATGAGTAGTAAGAGTGGGGAGGAAATATGTTGAGTTCTAGATGCCAAGAGATCACGCACACAGAGGTATCTACTCGGTCTAGAACTTGAGGGGAAACCGGGGTCAGGAGTTCAAAGCTGTCATTCTTCTGCAGAATAATTAGCGTTGAAAGTGTAAGAGTGAATGAGTTGGCTGAGGAAGAAAGAATACAGAAAAAAATCATAGAGTGTCGGTGCAGAATTTATATTTAGGGTTCCTGAAGAGAAAAGAAGAGCCGGTGAACAGAACCATAGAAGGCATTTTCAGTGTAGTGTGGAATCTGGGGAGTCAAAGAAGGGGAGAATTTCAAGGAGGTGGTTAACAGAACTGATGCTGTTCAGGGGAGTTGGGGGAGATTCATTATTGATATCACCCTGACCACCATCATCAACATAATCACCACCACAACAACAACAGCCACTACTACCACTATTGCTAATACTAAAAATGAGGAGGAAGTTGATCATTTCTAAGAATGTGATTTTATTAGTTGGTAGATGTAAATGCTGAATTCATTTCTTCCTTCAACCAAAATTTACTGAGTGCTTACTATTTACCAAATACTGCACTGGGCACTGGGTAAAAGCAAAGAATAAGAAATGAATGCATGGTGAGAAGGCAGAGGGAATAGGCTTGGCCTCACTCTGGTAAGAAATTGGTGGGTAAGAGATTGAGAAGGGAAAGTAATCTAAGGGAAGGGGACTAGTCCGAGTCAAGTCGGAGCTTATCTCTAGGGGAAGAACTGAATATGAATGTGCCGGAGATATTATATTGTGCTAATTGTACTGTGAGACCCATCCACCATTTATAACAATGTCTCTGCTGGAAAGTGTGTTTAGGGTTTCCATTTGGGATGCAAGACACACGTTTTTCCCTACAATAGTCTTGGTAGTGCAACTGATTCAAAATTTGGGGGTTAATGATGGAAATGAGAGAGGGGATTACGAGAATACGAGAAAAACAAGTAGAGAACATGATGCCATAAAGGGGCATTTCAGGGGATAATGTGATTCTGAGGGCCTTGCTGGGAATGTGATGGGGCAAGAAAGTTACAGGAAATGGGAGACTGGAGTCATGCTATGATCGCAGGTCTGGATTCTAGAAATTATTTATTATTGCCATAACCTTTAAACAAAAAACTGCATGTTATACCTACAGAATCCAGGAGTCTCTAAACAGTGGTGCAAATAATTCAACCCCGAAGACATTCTCAGCTGCAGTAAATTTATATTTACATGTTCCATTTTATGTAATTTCTAGAAAAATGCTACTAACCTTTATGACTCAGCTCTCAGTGGGAAATATAATTTCCTCAGTGAAATAAATATGTATATTTTAGGACTTCTTACTACATCACACTTAAAAGCCTTTACTATGAATTTAGAAACTTGCCTTGTCCCTGGAAACAGCCTTTGAAAGAGTGTCATGTGCCTCAGGCAAGTGGCTGGATGGGCAGTATACAGCTCACTCCTACTCTCTTTAAACTATAATGATCCCACAGATATGAAAACAGGTTAGTCCCAGAAGAGAGTGAAGAATACCAAAAACGCTAGAAATAGAACAAAAATAAGGTTTTGAAACTTATTTGATGATTTTCAGAAATGCCATATTATGACCACTGTACTTAATTTTTATCTTTTCTTTTGATTAGCAGTTTTTCCTCTCTGGCTGTTGAGTCCTGGCTCTTCCTCTCGGCTCCAGGGCTTAACCTAAAGGCAGATATTTGAAAGTACACATTCTCCTTCAGTGTCCTCCAGCATAGTAGGTATACTTTATAGCTGCTATATGATAAATACAAAGCACTGCTTTGAAAAACTTTTTTTTCTGAAATCCTTTTTCCAGACTCTCCTGGCTTTCAAGTTTTAATTTTGCTGCACATTATTTCTTGGAAAACTAGCAGCTAGAGAATTTGTGCCCCAGTGGAGGCATGGGTGGCTGAAGGTGAAAATGTTTCAAAGGGCCCCTGACTTCTTGGTCAGGAAGAAATAAGAGAAATAAAAGCAGGGAAGCCGATTGTTCAGTCTGTCCACTGGCAGTCATTTAGGTTGGCAGACCTTATAAGCATTTGTAGCAATATCACTCTAAAATTCAAAGGGAGCAAACAATTAATTTTTTTTGCCTTTAAATATTTTTTTCTGACAATTTTTCTCTATTTTTATAAAATTTGATTCATCTCTAATTCTCCATCCTTGACTAAGAGAATGTGCTGTAACATAAAGGTGATATTTTGCTATATCTTGACTGGAAGTTGCATTGACTATTTTCATTTCAGTTAAATATTTGCTATTTTTTCCATAGAATATAACCAACAACTAAAGTTTTGCAAAGTGCCTCCTTCAGCTCATCCCATGAGGAAGACGGCCTCTTTCCATGGGCCCCTTAATTTTAATGTCTATTTTCCTAGTAGTTAAATATTTACTTGTAGTAAATTCTACTGATTTTTTTTTTCAGGAGGATTTAGTTTAACTTTCTTGTTTTTTGGACATATTTGTTTACGTTTATTGATAAAATGAAAGGAATTTTTATGTCATGAAATAATCTAGCCTCAATATGATGAAACAAAAACTTGGATCATAAGGAGAAAGGAAAGGGAAATCCAACTTTTCAGAGCTTCTAGATAGTTTAGGGACTGACAATTCAGAGAGGACAGACCAGAAAATGTTCCTATCGTGGGGTAAAGCCTGTAAGTATGATTGTTCTCTTAGCCCTAGAAATTTTGTCAAGTGTTTCCACATGAAAAATTCAGAGAAATGCTATTAATGATTTGCCTCAGAGACATGTAGAAAGAAGAGGGAAGAAAGCAGGAGTGAGGAGGGAAGTCTGAGGACTCACCCCAAAACACGGATGGAGAGGATAGGATTTTTGGATGCTTAAGAAGTTAAATTGCTTTTCTCTGCATGTGTTGCCATATCATTCTTAAAAGAGAGAGCTTTCTAAAAGGATTTGTATTTTTATTGCTCTATACAGTCCACACAAAAGTGGACACTAGCCCTGGGTTTATTTGGCAGTGAACATCCAGTGAGCCGACAAATGAACGCTGAGTGACCACGGCCTCTCAGGCACTGGACTCAGCTCTGGGCTCGCGGTGAGTGGCTCTGTTCACAGAGCTTAGACACCAGTGGGAGGTGTGGAGAAGCAACAGTAATCACTCTGTTATGTGGGTCCACGCTACAGTGGGAGAGTCAGAGGGCACAAGAGGAGCATGAAGGATGGAATATAAGCCAGTCATGGTAGCCTGGGATGGCCAAGGAAGTATGTCTAGGGGTAGAGACATCTAAGATGAGACCTGTAGGATGAACGGGAGTTGGACAGGGGAAGGGGCAAAGGCTGAAGATGAGAACAAGCTTGTCATATTTGAAGAGTTACAGGTGAGTAACAGCAGGAGTGTGGGGTGCAAGGAGGCGAGAGGTGAGAGATGGCTGGGACAGGCTGGTGGTCATGGAGTCTTGTAGGCCCCGTTAGCACATCTGGGCTGCCCACAGGGACCCAGTGAAGTAAAGATCACTCTAGGTGTGGTGCAGAGAAGGAACTGGAGGGGGGCAAGTCTGGGGGTGGGAGCAAGGGAGACAAAGAGGGGACCATAAATGTGACCTGGAGGGACCTGCTTTCCACTGCATCAGATGCTGCAGGGAATCAAGCAGATAAAGGCTGAGCATCCAGTGGATTTAGCAACAAGGATGCCATTGGCAACCCAAAGAGCAGCTTCTTTGTGGAGGGATGGGGACAGAAGTCAGACTGTAAAGTAATAAGAAATGAGTAGGGATGGAGTATACACAGTGGCTAGAAGGAGAATGGGATCAAGAGGTTTATTTAATACGGGCTACATTTGAACATATCTCAACTCTTATTGGATATGGTGTTTTTGAAAAATAATTTAACAATTATGTATATGTAGGACTTATTAAGTAGAAGATACTATTCTAAATGCTTTTCAAACATTAATTCATTTAATTCTCACAGCAATGCCCTTAAGTTTTATTATTATTTCCATTTTTTGAAATGAGGAGGCTGATGCACAGAGAGGTTAAGTAACTTGTGTGAGGTTCTCAATGGTGGAGCAGTCTGGCAGTCTGGCTCCAGAATCCATATTATCAAGCCCTATACTTGTCTCTAACACAACACATGCAAGATAATCTAAGAGGATACTTTGAGCCTCAGAAAAATGAAACAGTGGTAACATTAAAAAGATCGAGTTTCATGTAACACTTCACAGTTTGGCAAAGGCTGAAAAATTACTCAAAGTAATACAGAGCCTGCCATCTTCATTCCCCTGTGCTAGTGTCCTTCCAAAAGTCAAGAATGCTGCTGTGTTGACCCCTTTTATTTATTCATTGATCATCTGACATCATAGAAATGAAGTCACTTGAACTAAAGGGTTCTCAAAATAATTGGCTTCCTCTTGGAAAACAAATTCCTCAGGCTTCTCACAAATCAATGTTGGCATAAGTGTCTTTGCTGAACCTCCATATCTATGAGGCTGCAAGAGATGGTTATTCATCAACAACACTTGGTTGTTGGTCCTTTGGAAGGCTCTTTAAATTAGCTAAAATGTTAAGAAAGTTGCTTTTCAAATCATGACCTCTTTTCTAAATTGGCTTTGAACATTTTGTTTCCAAGGACAACTAGCGATAATTTAAAAAAAAAATCACAGCAAGCAACAAAGCCAGCTCCCGAAGGAAACATTTCCTAAACAGTCCAAGGGAGAAATGGCCTTGCTGAGCCCCACTCCAAGGCCAAGGGGAAGTTCTGCTGGAGTCACAAGGAACCACACAAGACTGTGGGGAAGATGCTTCATACATTTTGGCACCTCACATACATTTTAAAGTAAAAACAGTATTTCCATTTTCATGTGTATTTGAATACATGGAGTATTAGGGAAAGACCAAAGACTTGGAAGACTTGGGTTCAAGGCTTGGTGCTGCCAATAGCTACGTGAAAAAGACCAGGCACTTCCCTCAGGTGGGCTCAAGATTTTTATCTGTGAAATGGGGGACGAGGATGGGAAGAATGGGAGGTCAGTGGGGCCAATTCTCTAAGATTCTTTCCAGTTTTAAGATTCTATTAATTAATGAAATAACAGGGAACTATGATTTTAGCTGGTATAAAAGGAAAAAGTTTCACATGAATCCACTATATTTAATACTCTGCTTATTAAACTTTGTTAAGAATAAAGGAAGGATGGGGCCGGCCCAGTGGCACAAGCGGTTAAGTGCGCGCGCTCGGCTGCAGCGGCCCAGGGTTCGCCAGTTTGGATCCCCAGCGCGCACCGACGCACCGCTTGGCAAGCCATACTGTGGTGGCATCCCATATAAAGTAGAGGAAGATGGGCATGGATGTTAGCCCAGGGCCAGTCTTCCTCAGCAAAAAGAGGAGGATTGGCAGATGTTAGCTCAGGGCCGATCTTCCTCACAGAAAAAAAAAAGAAAGAAAAAAGAATAAAGGAAAGATGGATAAGAATATGATGTTTGAGAACAGAGAGATGGTGAGCTTGAATGGAAAACTGCCATCAAGAAGAAAAGACGAGAAATCAGAATAAAAACTCAGCTAGAGGAAATGTGACACAGGATCTGATAGACAAGACTATTATTTGAAGTGATCAGAGCTCAGGATCAGTTTCAATGAAAAAGCACCAGGCCAAGAAGTGAAATGGTAGATATGTTAACAAGGCTGAAGCACAGGCCACGGCAAAGTTGATCCCATGGATGAATATCCGTTGTCTATGTTGGGAAGGACTTTAGGTCAAGCACACATACATCTTTGGCCTCTCCAAATAAGCACATCTACCTAGTATTTGATTTTACACTACCCAGTGTGTTCAAAGAATAATTCACATGCAGTCAGATGCAGAACACAAACTACCTTGTGATGTTAATAATGAATTTGTTCTATATTCCAACAGGAGCCCAAACTGTTTCTGTATCCTTCCCATGAGACATGAACTTACAACGAGGTGCTATTTGTTAACTATACCAAAGAAAAAATTAGGCCAAACTCAGAATTTGTAAACAAGGATTGGCAGATACTATTGAAAAATAAAACAAAACTAGATAAGCCAGCTTGGAAAATAGAGAGAAAAGTCAGTCTCTCTCTCTGCGGAACACCAGTACGTGCTAAAATTTGAAATAATTAGTTTTTTAAGCAACAATGAAATACTACTGACAAAAATGATTCACTGTACAAAAACTAGCAGTGCAGCTGAGGTCTGGTCAAAGCTGTACAGGAAGATAAGTATATTGGGAGGAATCTGAGAAGAACCCAGTTCTCTGGATGAGGAAATGCTGGCTAGCATCACTTTTGAATGTGGAATGAATCTGCCACTACGAATGGCAAAAATATAAAAGATAGAAAAAAGCAATTGGGAAGAAAAGAAAAAATAATGCTTGTTTCTAAGAATGCTGCTGCTTTGTTTTATGAGCTCGTCTATTTGTTTTGGCTCCAACTAAACTCAAGAATGTTTTCTGCATATTTTACAGTGTAGTTTATAGACATCAAAGGAACAATCTCTCCTTTCATCATTATTTACACGTAAAAATAATGCAATTTGTGGTGCATGTAAGACGTTACTTCTTAAAAAGCTCTCGAGTCTAATTTATTAATTGCTTGAGATTTAAAGCTAAACAAGGGTGAGATGCAAATCATATGTTACCCTGAAATATTTTACCACCAAATCTTGTTTTATTAATGAGATGTTGAGCAGCCATATGAATATTTATTTAGGTGGTTAGAGGGCTTTATGAAGAATCCTGGAGCAAGTGACAGAGACATAAAAGTAAAAGGGTTCTGCCTCTCTTGAAAAAAATGGGGGCTGTTTCTTTGTTTTTAATTCCACTTTTTCCTCTGTGCTTCCAACATTAAAGCATTCCTGTAACCCACCAACCACACCAGACCTCTTTCGATCCAAATCTTTAGTTTTAGCTGCTACTAGTGCTGCTGTGACAGCAACAGCCTCCTATTGACAACCCCGGAAACAACATTTTGGGCTTTTGCGATGGCATGACAGCATCACATTTTTTTCCCAGTTATATACATTTGGAAAACACAATACATGTGCAAAATGAGGTTTATTTTTATTAATTTATTGATTTTGATTTAGTTCCTTAGAAATTGTGTAAAGCTGTACAGATTAACTCTTTCATTACATATTTCCTTATGCAACAAATCCCCCAAAAATAACACTATGTAAATGTAAAGCAGAATGAACTAGGCCCATCTTAAAACTTTTCCATGATTTATAAGGCACATTTATGCAGAATCAGTTATGATAATATAACTGTTTATTCATAGCTTCACTTTTTTCTTACTAAGAATGTACAATAACTGTTGGAAAATATATATGCACGTATACACATATACATATAGATATGTATATGCATTCTATCTTTTTTGAAAAGTCTATACACACAAGCACACATACATACACAAATACACACATATATACATTTATATACATGTATTCCGTTTCCTTTTTTAAAAATGTACCTATATCTCAGCCTATACATGTAAACATAGGATCATGTAAAATAGAGTCAGAAATACTTATGAAGTCAAGCATTAAACTTCTGTAGCAACAAAGATGATCCGAAACAAAGTCTACCAAGAGGCCGTCCTGCTCCTCCTCTCATCCCAGTCCAGCCCCTTCCCTTTTCCTCTGCAGTCTCTCCGGCTGCCCTCGAGGCAGCTTGCCCCACCTCTCCTCAGGCTCCCAAATTACCCTCTAGCTCTCTTTTCCCCGCTTTCCCCCTCCAGATACCACTTCCTAAGCCTTCACGTGGATGATCTCATCTAATTGTTAGGAAGAAAGTCTCTGATTAAACAATTCCACATTAGAGTGTGAATTACTTCAAGCAGTTCGATATGTTAACATATTAAGGACGTCTGTATCTTAAAAGAAGAGTTTGCTAACCTAAAGCCTTAAATATTTAACTGTAGATTTTTTTATTTTTTTGCTGTGTGTATGGGGATCCCTACTTCTTCAAACTGCAAAATTGGTGCTGATGTGTTTAAAGCTGTCTTAAATAAAACAATAACAGACATAAAATTTAGCATTTAATGACTGAAGATTATATTCTTTAAACCAACTGAGTCTTAATTTTTAGGTGCCCAGTCTGTGGGTGCTATGCAGAATCCAGAAGTATGAGACATGAAACAAGAAGAGAATCACTAAGCCTTAATAATAGGACTTAAAGTATGAGGTCCCCAGAGACTGGGGCAGTCAGATAATCTTTATGAAGGAGATAGGTAGGACCTCGAGATGGCCTTGCTAATACCTGACAATCTGAGGGGTGAAGGAGAGGCTGTAGTGAGGAGGAAGGGACACACCATGAGTGAAGGCAGGAGGTAGGCACCAACATGTACTGTGGACAGTGAGAAGACCAGCTGGACTAGAAGAGAACGTGCATGCTGAGGAATACTGAGAAATCTGGGTGGGCTTTTTGAGAGCCAGGCAGAAGAATCTACCTGGTTATAAGCAGGCCTTGTAAGCAATCCTCTAAATTCAATTTAGTAATATGACACTGTAAGAAATTAAATCATCAAAAGATACAAAATGAAAAAGAAAAAGTTCTATTCCCCCAAGATAACCAGTTACCCATTTTTGAGATCCATTTTTTTTTTTTTTTTTTTAAGAAAGGCAGACTGCCACATGCGGCGCCTCATTTGGATGTGTCTGGAGTCTTGGCAGCTTGACTACCCAATGTTCTCCTACAAATGGACCCTGAGAGCTTGTCTGGAGGTTCTAGCAGGGGAGTGAAGCTACTTGTATACCTCTGACCAAAGAATGGTCCTCCTCTGTCGGGGAAGGTCGTCCTTTTCAGCGGAGTGCGCAGCTCTGGGAGGGACGCACATGGAGCAGCGAGGGAGGACGGGGACATCTGCCTAGCCAGCCAGATCAGCCGAATCAACCTGGCAATCAGTGGGGTGAGAGATTTCGCAGCCAGATCACTCTCATATCCAAGACCCAATTTTAAACGTATATGACATTCTGCATTGTTTTCACTTACTCCATATTGGCAAGCTTGTCTCATTTTCACATAGAACTATTTCATTCTTTTAAAATGGCCTCATAATATTCCATTGTATGGATGACCCATAATTTACTTTTTCCCTAGCTTTTTCCTCAGATAATGCTAAAAGTTTGTATATCCTTGCAAGTATATCCATGGGATAAATTCCTATCAGTGGAACTGCTGAGCCAAAGGTTATGTGCATTTAAAGTGGGAGTGGATACTCCCACGATGCCCTCCAAAGAGGCTGCACTGACTTATACTCCTAGCAATAGTGCATCAGTGGGTATATATATTTTTTTTGGTGAGGAAGATTAGCCCTGAGCTAACGTCTGTTGCCAATCCTCCTCTTTGCTGAGGAAGATTGGCACTGAACTAACATCTGTGCCCAACTTCCTCCATTTTATGTGGGATGCTGCCACAGCATGGCTTCATAAGTGGTGCATAGGTCTGCGACCGGGATCTGAACCTGCGAACCCTGAGCCGCCAAAGCGGAGCACGTGAACTTAACCACTATGCCACCAGGCTGGCCCCTCAGTGGGTATTTTTTCAAATTCAAAGTTCATGCCCATCAAGTGGCAGCCAGGCCTTTTGAAACTTTGTAGTTTTGATTCACATTTCTTTAATTATGAATGAGAATAAGCATATTTTTCACATGTATGCTGAATATTACTTTTTGTCTGTGAATTCTGTGTTCATATCCTTTGCTCTTTCTGTCCACTGGCTTGTTAGTCTTTTCTTATTGATTTCTAAGCACTCTTTGTAAGGCAGGGAAATCAGTGATTTAAGATTTCTCTGGCAGAGTTCTTCACACTGGACTGGAGCTGCGAGATTCTGGCAGGAACATCAGCTGAGAGGAGGCTGTTTTAAATCAATCGCAAGTTGAGAAGGGCTCTGAAGAGAGTCATATCGGAGGAATAAGAAATACATTCTAGGACGCTGGTGATAGACTTGAGATAAACTGGGATAAAGGAGACAAAGGACACAGATGAACCCAAAGAGTCTAGCAGGAAACAGAAAGACTAGGGGTAACCCTGATAGACTGGAAAGAAGAGCCAATTTGGAAGGGAAGATGATAATTCAATGTTGTAGTGACTGAGTTTTAAATAGTAGTGCATCCTCCAAAGAAGATGATTTACAGGCAGTGGGAGATATAGGGCTCAACCAGGAATCAGGCCGAGGCTTCTGGGAACCATCTCTGCAGAAGTGACAGCTGAAGTCACAGAGGAGATGAGCTCACCGTGGAAGGGAAAAGGAGAAGCAAAGCCCAGGACACAGACTTGAGGAACACCCACTAGGAGGAGGAGAGACCAACAGAGGAGACAAGTAAAAGAAGTATCATATAAACCAAGAGAAGAGTGAGTTTTTAGAGCAGAGGTTAGCAAACTGTGACCAGCAGGCCAAATCTGGCAGCCAGCCTGTTTTTGTAAATAAAGTTTTATTGGAACATCGCCATGCCCAATTGTTGACAGATTTTCTATGGCTGCTTTCATACCACAACAGCAAGAACTGAGTAATTGTGACAGAGACCGTATGGCCCAGGAAGACTAAAATATTTACTTATCTGGCCCTTTACAGAAAAAGTTTGCCAAACTCCATTCTAGAAGGAAACTTGTTGGTCAATATAGTCAAATGCTGCATGAAGTCAGAGAAGGATTAGAAGTGGGAAAACACCACTGAAGTGAGACAGAGGTATCAGGTTACTCTGTAAACTTTCTGTATTATGTTGGGATTAGAAAAGGGACTTGAAGGGACTATTTTGAAGAGCGGAATCATACAAATATCAGAAAAAGCAGAGCAAGCGGTTGGTCGGTAGCTGGAAAGAATAGCAAGAGAGATAGTGGAATGCTGTCTATCCACCTGTCCATCCACACACCCCTGTGTTGAGAAGGTTGAGCATCACCATGATCATGGAGATTAGAGCTGGAAGTCAGTTTCATCAAGAAAGTGGGGGAAAGGGAACTGTTGTGGCAGCAGTACGCTGGTCAATGTTTAATAATTGGCTCTCAAAAAATATTTGTAGCAGTGCGCACTGACTTCCATGGTGCACACATTCCAGCTGGCAGAATTCTCGACAATTTAACAATCAGCTCACTCAAGCTAGTGCAAGCCGATGCCGGCACACCAGCTGGGTGTTGCTGTCACCAATGCTGAAGCTGGGGGCTGGAGTACAGGAAGACAAGAGCAACGTGTTGAATTTTTTAGGAATAAATCCTGGAAGCAAGAGGGAAGCAAGAGATAACATCATGATAGTTAAAAGGAAGAGGCATCAACTTCAATATCGATAAATGGTGAAAGAGAGGTTGGTCGAAAGTCACCAGAGATTGAACAGAAACCCAGCTTCTGCTAGAGAGAACAGGCAAACAGCCAACTCAATCAAAACATCACAAAATTATTTAATATAATTATTATATGAAATAATTATCAAGTCTTCTAACAATTAGGATTCTATGTAACCCAGTGCTTCTGAATACACGTGTGTGAATATATATAATTCTGTGTATATGCACATTTGTATATACATAGTAATCATTCAGTAATTTTGGTTTTTGAGGCTTACAATTACTTCAGCTCGTTATGTTCACCATACTGACTTTGAAATAGTTTCTGATATAGTTCAGAATTATTAAAGACTGAAGTATTTCCAAATAGTTATTTGTTAATTTCTTTAAATATTAAAAACACTAAATGATGCATATATATGTTCCAATATTTGATTAACCAAAACAGTTCCTATTTTGGACCATTCAATAATAAAATTAACCACATATAGTCACTTAGTGACTTCTCAAGAGTAAAATTTACCTACCATTGGTGAAGGAGAATCTGTTTTCACCTGTACTCACTCCTTCAATCACTCTGTCATTTGTGCATTCACTCATCAAACCCTAACTGATTCCTTAGTATATATAAGGCAGTTTCAGGGGCTAAAAATATTTTTCCTAGTGCTTGAAGGATTTTGTCCACTGAACAAATAATCTTCAACTAGTCTTTAAATAAAATAAAAATTTGCCAGCGACTAGAACTGGAGGAAGGATATGGGGTAAAATACTTTGGCGGGGAGAACTGTTCATTTCTCCTCTGCTCATTTATTGTTATTGCTTCTCCTTACTCTAGGAAGCAAAGTCATAATTCACTGTCACACTGTATCCAAGCTTATCTTCCAGAGCATTCTTCCTGGAAAATGGCACTTTTGCTTTATGCTACTATGACTAAATGGCTCTGTCTTCCTTTCTGAGTGAGCAGGCAAGCCTTCTTGGGTGGGATGGAAAATACATTTCTATTCTTAGCATTAATAATTCTAATTCAGGAGGGCACAAAGAAAATGCCACTTCCCTCTGTGTCTTTAGTACATGTGTGCAGGGGAGACAAGAATTAAATAATGAACAGGTCCCAAACAAAGCCATTTGATGCTAGGCACTGAAATTTCTTTCTGTTTCCCAATGCTACTAAAACCCCACAATGAGCTTTGTAATTTTATTCTTTGGGAAATGGATTCCTGTAAGCTTTTAGCACAGTGAGTATTGCCCAATCTTATGAAATATTCTTTCTCCCTCCCTCAAGCCCTTCTGGTAACACAGACCAGATTTCTAGATGTCCTACTGGCAGCCGACCTTTTCTCGTGAACTCCAGTCAGTGGCCAAGGGAGAGAAGCATCAATGCTTTAAAATCTCTTTTCTGTGCCTGCAAGCAAAAATTTTACAACATATCTCCTTGATATGAAATCTCTGCTTGGACATCTGGCTTCACAGTGAGGAACTTTCAATACACTAGCTTCAAAGAAAGGGTTTAGCCCTGGTGGTGCAGTGATGCCAGAAGAATGTTCCACAGTCTCTCTGCAGAACTATCTCTAACAAATTCCCCCAGTGAACTTCTGTGAGTTCAGTGGATATTGCTAATGAACATTTAGATAACTTGGCTTTGGTGTACAGCCTTTTGCGGGCCTCTCCCTGGTCCCCAACTTATGGTCTCAGATAATATATACAAGGTGCAGGGTATTTTATCATAACAAGCCTAATCAGGTAAAATATATCACTGTTACCAAAGATCTCAGTTATTTTCACATATCTGCTATACCATCACAAAATATTTACAATCTTGCTGCCATCAATAAAATGACATGAGAATAAAGTGACATTATTAGTTTTCAGAGCCTTGATTTATGAGGCAACAGCATTCATTTATTCGGCATATGTTTCAGCACTTCCGTTGAACCAAACATTGTGGTAAGCGCTTGCTCTCAAGAAGCTTAGAGTCTAGTTGGTGAGAAAGAGAATTAATGAAAATACAGGTTCACAACCTCTTATCTGCAATCCTGAAATCTAAAAGTCGTCTGAAAACCACAAATTATTTTTAAAAGTCTGCAGTTAACTTGTGAGGCAACAAAACCTGACCGACGTTGCGAGGATGTTTATAGTCTCTATTTGTCCCATTTTTTGGGGATATGCATACCTTTCACTGTGCATTTGTGTGTCTGGGTACAGTGTGCTGTCCCAGACCCCACTGGGGATACAGTACAAGCACTGTATCACCTTTCTGGAATCTGCAGATTTTGATTTGCAAAACGCATCCAACCTCAAGGTTTCGGATGAGGGATGACGGACAGCATCACAGTGCAGCGAAACCTGCACTAGAGGAATGACAAAGTTGGTATAAGCTTCTCGCTATGACACTTCACAGAAAAGATGACATTTGAGTCTTAAAGGGAAAGGACTTTACACAGAGTTCACGGGATCACAGAGAGCATGGCATGAATCCTGAGGACTGGCCGTTGATGAGGTGGAGAGAAGGGCAACATCTAGACAAGTGGTTCTCAAAGGTTTTGGTCTCTGGACCCTTCACACTCTTAAAAATTAAGAAACTCTCTATTCCAAAAAATAGAGGAAGATGGAACACTTCCTGAATCATTCTACGAGGCCAACATCACCCTGATACCGAAACCAGACAAAGACAATACAAAGAAAGAAAATTACAGGCCAATATCGCTGATGAACATTGATGCAAAAATCCTCAACAAAATATTGGCAAACCGAATACAACAATATATTAAAAAGATCATACACCATGATCAAGTGGGATTTATACCAGAGACGCAGGGATGGTTCAACATCCGCAAATCAATCAACGTGATACATCACATCAACAAAACAAAGAATAAAAACCACATGATCATCTCAATAGACGCAGAGAAGGCATTTGACAAGATACAACATCCATTTATGATAAAAACTCTCAATAAATTGGGAATAGAAGGAAAGTACCTCAACATAATAAAGGCCATATATGACAAACCCACAGCTAACATCATACTCAACGGGGAAAGACTGAAAGCCATTCCTCTGAGAACAGGAACGAGGCAGGGCTGCCCACTCTCACCACTCCTGTTCAACATAGTACTGGAGGTTTTGGCCAGAGCAATTAGGCAAGAAAAAGGAATAAAAGGAATCCAAATAGGTAACGAAGAAGTGAAACTCTCACTATTTGCAGATGACATGATTGTATATATAGAAAACCCTAAAGAATCTGTTGGAAAACTGTTAGAAACAATCAACAACTACAGCAAAGTTGCAGGGTACAAAATCAATCTACAAAAATCAGTTGCATTTCTATATGCTAATAATGAACTAACAGAAAGAGAGCTCAAAAAGATAATACCATTTACAATTGCATCAAAAAGAATAAAATACCTAGGAATAAATCTTACCAAGGAGGTGAAGGACCTATACAATGAGAACTACAAGACATTATTGAGGGAAATCAACGATGACATAAAGAAATGGAAAGATATCCCATGCACGTGGATTGGAAGAATAAACATAGTTAAAATGTCTATATTACCTAAAGCAATCTACAGATTCAATGCAATCCCAATCAGAATCCCAATGACATTCTTCACAGAAATAGAAAAAAGAATACTAAAATTTATATGGGGCAACAAAAGACCCCGAATAGCTAAAGAAATCCTAAAGAAAAAGAACAAAGCAGGAGGCATCACAATTCCTGACTTCAAAACATACTACAAAGCAATAGTAATCAAAACAGCATGGTACTGGTACAAAAACAGACACACAGATCAATGGAACAGAATTGAAAGCCCAGAAATAAAACCACACATATACGGACAGCTAATTTTCGACAAAGGCGCTAAGGACATGCAATGGAGAAAGGAAAGTCTCTTCAATAAATGGTGTTGGGAAAACTGGACATCCACATGCAAAAGAATGAAAGTGGACCATGTGCTATCGCCATACACAAAAATTAACTCAAAATGGATCAAAGACCTGAAGGTGAGACCTGAAACTATAAAACTCATAGAAGATAATATAGGCAACACACTATTTGACATTGGGTTTAAAGGAATCTTTTCGGATGACATGCCTACCCAGACTAGGGAAACTAAAGAAAAAATAAACAAGTGGGACTTTATCAGACTAAAGAGCTTTTATAAGACAAATGAAATCAGAATCAAGATGAACAAACAACCAACCAGCTGGGAGAGAATATTTGCAAAACATACATCTGACAAGGGGTTGATCTCCATAATATATAAAGAACTCACACAATTGAACAACAAAAAAACAAACAACCCGATCAAAAAATGGGCAGAGGAAATGAACAGACACTTCTCCAAGGAAGATATACAGATGGCCAATAGGCACATGAAAAGATGCTCAACATCACTAATCATCAGGGAAATGCAAATCAAAACAACACTAAGATACCACCTCACGCCCGTTAGAATGGCTATAATCACCAAGACAAAAAACAACAAATGTGGGAGAGGATGTGGAGAAACAGGAACCCTCATACACAGCTGGTGGGAATGCAAATTGGTGCAGCCTCTATGGAAAACGGTATGGAGATTCCTCAAAGAATTAAAAATAGAGATGCCCTATGATCCAGCCATCCCACTACTGGGAATCTATCCAACGCACCTGAAATCAACAATCCAAAGAGGCTTATGCACCCCTATGTTCATTGCAGCATTATTCACCATAGCCAAGAAGTGGAAGCAACCTAAGTGTCCCTCGACTGACGATTGGATTAAGAAAATGTGGTATATATATACAATGGAATACTACTCAGCCATAAAAAAAGACAAAATCGTCCCATTTGCAACAACATGGATGGGCCTGGAGCGTATTATGTTAAGTGAAATAAGCCAGAAAGAGAAAGACAAACACTGTATGATCTCACTCATATGTGGAATATAAACAAACACATGGACAGAGAAAACTGGACTGTGGTTACCCGGGAAGTGGGGGTGGGGGGTGGGGGGTGGGCACAAGGGGTGAAGGGAGTCATATATGGGGTGAAGGACAAACAAAAATGTACAACCCAAAATCTCACAATGTTAGAAACCATTAAAACATCAATAAAAATGTAAAAAAAAAAAAAAAAAAAAAAAAAAAAAAAATTAAGAAACTCAAAGAGGTTTTGTTTATTGGGTTATATCTATTGATATTTACCATATTATAAATTAAAACTAAGAAATATTAAAACATTTGCTAATTCATTTTAAAATAATAGTAATAAACTCAGTATGTATGAACGTAAACTTCATATTTTTTAATAACAAATAACTATTTTCCAGGGCTGGCCCGGTGGCATAGTGGTTAAATTCACGCGCTCCACTTTGGTGGCCCAGGGTTCGCAGGTTCAGATCCCGGGCGTGGACCTATGCACTGCTTATCAAGCCATGCTGTGGCAGGTGTCCCACATATAAAGTAGAGGAAGATGGGCACAGATGTTAGCCCAGGGCCAATCTTCCTCAGCAAAAAGAGGAGGATTGGCAACAGATGTTAGCACAGGGCTAGTCTTCCTCACAAAAAAAATAAATAAATAACTATTTTCCAAAGCAAAAAAAAATTAGTGAGAAGAGTGGCTATGTTTTATATTTTTGCAAATCTTTTTAATGTCTGCCTTAATAGAAGGCAGCTGAATTCTCAAATCTGCGTCTGCACTCAATCGCTTGCAATGTGTTGCTTTGGTTGAAGTACAGGAAGACAACCTCACAGGGATAAGGAATTGGAAAAGGGAGGTGTATTTTAATAGCCTTTTCAGATGATTGTGGATATTCCTGTGACTATATCAAAATTGGACAAGTGGTAATCTCTTAAAAGTGGTTGCAGTTTGGAATTTGAAACTCTATCAGTGAACTTGGTGTACTGTTACATTAAAATCCATTGGTCTCTTGTACTCTGAATGGATCTTTTACCCATGCGTGATTTTGTAACATCAGGTACTGGTCATTTGGAAAACACTGGTTCAGTGAGTTATATAAATCTTCCAAATGTTGATATGCTTCACTATATTCTTCCCCCTTTCTTCCCATCACATCCTTAGTAATACCACTGCTCTCATCAAAAAGTTTTTAAGTTTTGGGACGCTGTCAAGCTTACCACCATGGCACAAGTTTTCCAAATTTCTAACTTTTGCTTGAAAGCTCAAATTTTATCATTAGCAACAATACAGTCAGTTGTTGTCCTTGAAGCATCAGGCTCATTTTCTTCATTTTCAAGAAAACCTCTGCCAGATACTCAAACCTGAAGACACACAGTTTGCCTGTCAATTGTTCTTCCCAAGTGACTAGAGTTCAGCTCACACTCAAATAAATGCAGAACTGCTCTTCCTTGAGACAACCATCCTACTTCAGGATGCAACAGAAGTGCTTTATGTGTACCTCCTATTAACATTAAAAAGATGTGTGGTCAAGGATTGAGATTTAACAAAATTAACATACTTTATTGCTTCAGTTTTGTTTTAAAGCACAAGTATGTGGTTGTGAAGAAAATAATGACTACCAGGTACATTAGTATCAATGCTTTGTTATGTGCTAAGATACAGCAGTTTTACCTACCAATGCTTTTATATCATCAGTGCAAATGTGAACACAGCGAAAAAGGCAAGCAACGTCTCAGTGTTATTATGAAAATAGTTTTGATCCCTGAAAAGGTCTCAGAGACTCACAGTGGTCTGAGGACAACACCTTGAGAACTGCTGGTTTAGATCATGAAGTGTTTCGTATGCCACGCTGACAAGTATAGGCTTTATCCTGTAGGCAGTGGAAAGCCACTGATGGATTGTAAGTAGCAAACCACATGCTCCTATTTGTGTTCTAGAAAGGTCACCTTATCAACAGTGCAAGGGATAGATTTGAGAGGTTCAAGCTATTGGCAGTGATTCTGCATAGGAGGGATTGTAAAAGGCAAGACCAAAGATGATGAAGATCTGACTAAGAAGGTAGGAACTAACCGCTGGGGAATGGGGTATGAGCCTGGATATATTTAGACATTATTTCTAGGAATTGACCTAAGCAAGGTGAAGGAGGGGAAGATTTTGTTCAAGGGGACTTTCAGAGTCTCACTTGAGTGACTGGGTGGATGACGGTGGTACTTTAATTCAGATAATCAATACAAGAAGAACAGGTTGGTGGGAAGGGAAGAGTGGGAGGAAGATAAATTCAGTTTATGACCTGTCTAGTTTGAGCAGCCTATGGGTCATCTAAGTGAAAATGTGCAACGGTAGTTAGAAATGCAGATGGAGAGCTCAGAAAAAAAGTCTGGGTGGAGGTGAAAATTCAGAATTCGTTTGCATGGAAGTTTACATGAAGCGATGAGATTGTCCACGCACAGTACACATAGAGAAAACAGAAGAGGTCTTGAGTAATACCAACATTTGAGTGGCTAAAAAGAGGAAAAGGAGACAGGGAATGGGAAAGAGGGTTTCAGAATGGTAGATGAACTGGGAAAGTGCTGCCATGGAGCGAAGGGAGTTCTAAAAACTCTAAAAGACCATTTACGAGGCAGATTAAATCATTGTTCACAGATGTTCACGGCCTCTTATTAGAGTGGATCTATAATTTCCCTGCCCATTGATTGGACGGAAATGAGGCTGAGGCTGCAGGGATTGTTTTTCTGCTCACCTTTTTGCACCCCTGTACTCCATGAGGAGGATACTCCAGCCTAGTCCAAGGAGACTGTGCAGACATGTAGAGCAGGCCTGAGGCCAATCTAAAGCCTGGGGTCAAAGCCCACCAATCCACAGCCTAAATATGAGCCACACCAGTGATCTGCACTGGTATTGAAAGAAACATAAATGTTTATTATTATAAGTCACTGAGTTTGGGGGATTGTTCGTTATGTAGCATTATCGTGGCAATAGCTGACTAACACAGGTTCCTTGTTAAATGTTATTAAGGAGTCAAACAGGCTTCTAAGATCAGATGGTAGACTGATTTTCCCTCTCCCAACATCAAATAAAGTAAGTAAATAACAGTAAAAACCAGCACAAATGCACTAATAGCACTGAAATAGAGAAGTGAGGTAGACATAATACAAAAAACCCTCAAAAGCCTGTGGTCAAGGAAGAAACTTGCTTCTGGAGCACACTAGAGAGTTGCATGATAACTCAACTTCAAAATCTGCCAGTGTTTCCTCAATCATTATTTTGCTATGGGTTAACAAAATCCTGAGAATTCTCATTAATATCACCAGATCTGGAGAGAAGAAAACTGTGTGAGTAGCCTCATCTTTTTCCTCTTCTGACTGAGAGAAGTGGAGACAGATGTAGCGGAAAAACAGGCAACTATCCAGCTGTCTATCTCTGAGGGAAGTGAAGGTGTCAGGACTTCAGGGATGTACACCAAATGGGGATAATTCAAACCCCAGAGGGATAGCAGACTCCCTCTCCCATTGGGGTGGTGTGAATCTTGAAACAAAGAGAGCAATCAGCCCAACCAGACTGTAGCACGCCTCTACTCCAGCCCTTCCTTCCCCTTCCCTCAGGTCAGAGAAAATGCAGACACTACAGATAAGATTTACTTACAGAGAGGAAGAATCATCATGCTTCAGAAACATTTGATATTGAATGTTTAACATTTAGAGGTATCCTGGTTAATTAATGAATTTATCCTGGTTAATTTATTAAACTTACACGATAAAGAAAGACTTCTTCAGGAATCCCTCCAAAAACGCAAACCATTTACATGGGGGAAAACTCAGTCTTGCCCAGCCTTCTCCATGGCGATATTAAATGCTAGATGAGCAGTGTTTACAGTTCTCAGGGGAAAAAATGTGAACAGGAATATTGTGCCCATCTAACATGTCATTCAAACATAAAGGTTAATCAGTAGACATTCTTAAACATGAAAAAACTCAGGGAAGATAGTACCATGAGTCTTGAAGAAGCTACTTGACCATGAAGTCCAGCCAATTAAGAACCAAATCAAAGGAAAAATTTTGGCAATGGAGTTGCTATGGTAAAAGGCCTAGTGGTAAGCACCACATCCATTAAAGCTAGCTTGAGTATAAACTAAAGGTTATGATTAAAGACAAATGGTGAATATTATAAACCCAGACAGAGTAAAAATAATAATACCACCCCATGAAGGAGGTGATAAGGAGGGGTGACGGGAGAAGTAAGAGCATACTAATGTACTCACTTTTCAGACCCAAATCAAATTCTGTCCAAAAGTTCAACAATTCCTTGTTTTACTCTAGTTTCTTTCATCTGTTAAATTTAAGTAAAATTAATTTAAGAGATTTTTCTAAAACAAACAAAAATATAGAATCTAGAGTATTATCCCATTTTATAAGTCTTTCTTTCTCTTCTTTCCTTATATGTAGCAGGATATCTGAAATAATGTTCACTTTAATGCTATGATGGTTATTTCTGGGTGACGGGATTTGGGATGACTTTAAATATTTTTACGTTTTTTCCTCTCTGAATTTTGAATTATTTATGAACATTTACCATTATCCATTTTTACAAAAACAACAGAGTAGATTTTCTTAAAAAAAAAAAAGATGGATACAAATATGCCACCATGTTATTTAACAATGTTGATTCTGGGTGGTAGGAATACAGATATAGATATTTTGTTCTTTGTACTGTTTTGTACAGATGAGGAATGAATGGGAGATGGAAACTGGATGTTTAGCACAGACTACTGTGGCAGATTTAAGATGGCCTCATGATCTCTCCCCTTCCTCCCATTAGAGGAGGGGGCTATTTCCCCTCCCCTCGATTCTGGGTTGGACCTCGGACCTGTCTTGACCAACAGAATGTGGTGGAAGTGCTACTGTGAATCTTCCTATGGCAGCCTTGAGAGAAGTGTAGGTCTGCCTTCACCTCTTTGAGCACTTCCTCTTGGACACCAGCTACCATGTAAAAAGTCTGACTACCCAGAGAGCAAGGCCATATGGAGAGGGCCTGAAACCATCTTGGACGTTGCAGCCCTAGCCAAGCTTCCTGCTGAATGTAACCCCACGAGGGGCCCCAGCCAATGCTACACACTGAGCGTAAGAACCACCCCTGCCCGAATTTCTGATCCAAAGAATTACAGGCACATAACGTAATTGTTGCTTTAAACCACCATGTTTTGGAGTGGTTTGTTATGCAGCAGAGATGGCTCTTTTTAGAAGCTTGACTTTGAAGGTAAGGAGTGAGCTAAAGCAGTAAAGAAGTGATAAAGAAGATTTTTTCAATCTCGGCTGTTTTGGTGTGTGTGAGGAAGGTTAGCCTTGAGCTAACACCCGATTGCCAAACCTCCTCTTCTGGCCAAGGAAGATTGGCCCTGGGCTAACATCCATGCCCATCTTCCTCTACTTTATATGGGACACTTGACTCAGCATGGCTTGATAAACAGTGCGTAGGTCTGTGCCTGTGAACCCTGGGCCGCCGAAGTAGAGCCTGTGAACTTAACTGCTATGCCACCAGGCTGGCCCCTCAATCTTGACTTTTTAAGATGGGGTATACTACAGCATAAAAGATCTACTCATCTAAACGTGTTTGTCTCTATAACTCTTCATAGTCCAAGAATCTGTTTTGTGAAAGACTTCACTTCATCTGTTGTGTCTTAGACGGCAAGGATCATGCCTGCCGGTAGTCTCAGCTACTATGCTTCCCTTAATGTCCACTGGATTCCTTTTAGGCTGGTGGCTCCTCCATTTTTTACCAAACTATTTTTGTTGTTTCTTATTGTCAAAGTGATGCTATAACTTAAAATATAGAGCTAAGACAAAAGAAGAAAATTACCACAAATTCCACGACTCAGAGATCTACACCAGTAAAATTTTGATGATTCCAATCTTTTTTCTCTTTATATGCACTTTTCTTTGCAAAAATTACCTCATACGTACATAATGTTTTGTAAACTGTATTTTCATTGAAAACTATCTTGTGAACATTTTCAAAATCTTTAAGTACCCTTCTCCAACATCATTTTCAATATTGCATAGTTTTCCATTTATGTACTATGGTGAAAAATAAACTATAGAAAGGAGAGAGAATGCGGGTATTGTGGGTGGCTAGTATATAATAGGAGCTCAATAAATAGTTATTGGATAACTGAATGAATGCCAGAATGAGTATCTTTTTCGCTAGCTAAGGCTTAGTGAAACTCTTTAATTGCCATCTTAGGGCAAATTCTGGAAAGGGGTCAAAGGCTAGGCACGTCTCTCAGGCAATTTAATAATGATAGGTATCGCCAAATTATCCTGCAGAAATGTTTTATCAGGTTATACTGCAGCAGAACGGTGGCCCTTTAAGTGGATTTTAGTAGACTACTTTATACCTCCAGTTTTCTCTGAAGAATTTAAAGAAAGATCTATTTATTCACAGAAACATTATTGTAGCTCTGGCAGAGTGAGTACTAGGTTTACTCTCCATCTCCAAGCTCCATTCTCAGCTTGAGAGCTCAGCTCATCATCAACCCAGAAATGAGGTCAAGTACATTTCACAGTTAGCATGCACACTGTGTTTACAGCACTATTTAATACGAATATTTAAATACAGCAATATTTAATGTTACAAAATATTATGTACATATGAGCTTATTTTAATATATATGCAGACAAATGTATTTGGTTTCAGAAAACCAAATACAAGCCTCATGGTGACTAGGCCTCTCTCTGAGTGTCTCTATCTATCTATCTATGTATTTATATGTATAAAACGCTCAAATATAATTGGAATGTCCAAACCAAATAACTGTTGCAAAAGTGCTATTATCATTCAGGCAGGCAGAAACTAGAATGAGGATATCTGGGTTCATTTATGCACTTGGCCATTGACTCTCTTTCATAGACAGAATGTAGAGACTGAGATTTGGTGTAATGGTTAATAGCGGAGACTTTCACATCAGAAAGACTGTAACTTGAACTTGGCTCTGCCAGTTGTTTAGTAGTATGACCTTGGGCTGGTTATTCAACCGCAGAGCCTCAGTTTTCCCATTTGTAAGATGAGGATGACAGAAATACCTTCCTCATAAAGATTACTGTAAGGCTTAAGTGAGATAATGGAACATGAGATGAATGAAACTGTTTGGCAGAGAGCCTGGTACATAGTCCATGTTGAATAAATCTCAGCTATTATTCCTATTATTTTGGGTAACATAGCCTGAAAAAAAAGAACCAAGGCAATAAGTGCTAATGAATTAATTATCCTATGTATGTTAATTTAAAAAATGTCATTCACTTTACACATAATCTAAGTGAATGAACCAAAACTGAACTATATCTTAGCTACATTGTAATTTTAATTATTTTCAAGTACCTATGGTATCTATGTTAGGAGGTCATAAATATATATATATTTATATTTATATATACACACTGCCATCTTTTAAATTCAGTCTTTATGATTTGACACTTTGTTAGAAATTAGAATCAGAATGTTTTTCCCTCTTAACAAGTAAATGGATTAAATTTGCAAAAACAAATAATTAAAACTAGGCAGTTATATTAATGACATTTCTTTCAAGATTTTTTTTAATCTTTAAGAAACATTACTAGAAACTATATTGTTATGGAGTAACTTAATTTATGTTTTCCCTTTTTGCTTATATTGCGATTCAATTATTTACTTAAAATTTGGAAATTAACTACCACTTGGTATTTGGACACTAAGTGGAAAAGAAATTCACTTAAAATGAAATTTTTACATAATTAAAACAATTTAAACAAAGTATGTGGCTCAGTTCATGTAAAGAAAAACAGTCATACAGATCAATGAGCACTTCCTGTGCATTTGTAAATGAAAAAAGGCTTCTAAGATTTTTTTAAATTACCAGACTATGGAAAAGAAACATCTTTTTTGTCTCATATCACATGTGCAGGAGAAAAAAGCTCACAGATGGAAATATACAGGGAAAATCTCATTAACAACACAATAAAATAAGTCGTCACCTCTAAAGTGAGAGGCCTCCAAAGTTTTGTCCATATCTTAAGATTTTTATTCTATTCAGTGTTGTCCAGGCTTAAAAACGGTATATATAAAAAAGCGACTTACATTAACACTAACTTTTCCCTAAATTACTCAGATAGCTACAATAGGCTATAGAAAAGAAAGATGGGAGGATTAGGCAGAAAAGGGCAGAGATAAAACCCAAATGTTTCTTTTATTTTTCTTTGCTTTGTATGATTACTCTACATGCTTTAAGTATTGTTATAACAAAGTAAAATCACTGAAAAATAATCTTTTGCTGGAAATTCTTGAAAAAATTTTTGTTCTCTTTTGAATCTTATTTATAAAGGTTTCCAGATGCTTATCCTCATAGATTAAACAGAGCATGATGTAGACACTTATAATAATATTCACTGCTATGAAGCCAAGAAAAAACTACTTTGAGATCTAACCCCCTATCACCTAAAGAATCAGGGTCCAGGGAATTTTCTGTTGCTATTAAAGGTGTGATTCTCTGAAGCCATTTGGAAACAACCTCGGTTCTCAGCAGCAACGCATCTACCGTGTACTATGTCAAAGCACATCAAATTGTTGGCATTCCAAACCTCAAACAGGTTATTTCTCATTATGTGAATACATAATAAAAGGATGTGGGCAAAGAATAGAATGTAAATTGGAAGCTGACTTCTGAATTTATTAGCCAGCAGTCCTGGGCTAAAACAGTCATTCTAATTTCAAGAGACAGTTCCAAAGTGGTTCTCAAGAAAAAGGACAGGGTATTTTTCAAATATTTGTTCAATGTGAATGGACTGGGCTTGCCAAAAATGACTTTTTATGCTGGCATGTGATCTCTTAGAGGGAAGTCAGCCTGAGTCACTGGATACATCAAAGGTAGAGTCCAGTGAATGGAATTACTGCAGGCTGTGTGAACAAGCCAGATACCTGCATTCATCTGCCCAGTGCCGGGATTTCAGCTCTCCTTTTAATTACATTAAAGCAGCTGGTACCACTGGTTACTGAAGTCTTCAGATTACCTTGATTGCTCGGTCATTATCTCTAATCAGCTGCTTCTTCTCATCTTCAAACTTCTGTATAACATCCTGGAGCCGCCTTTCTGCAGCAAGCTGCTGCCGGCTGTTCTCCTCTTTCAGAGAGGAAATGGTTGTCTGAAGCTCTGCTATGATCTAAAATGAAAACAGCATGCTATAACTTCAAATTCTTCAGTGAGAGGCATCTATTTTATATGTATTTATGCTTAACAAAAGAATGGATTTGGCAAAACTCTAGTCCACAAACTAAATATTTTCAATTAACATATCACACACTATAATGCATGAAATTCCACACAATAAAGACTATAATAAAACTGTGAATGGTGAACAACTGCTGAACCAAATATATTTGGAAGACATTTCCACTATAACATTCCACAATATTTACTCATCAGAAGAAAGAACATCTGTGATCTCAAAAATATGAAAAGTGTCAGATTTTATTTTCCTGAGAAATATACTTATCAGAATGAAAAAAGCTATTTTGCCTTTCATAATACTTTGAACTGTAGTAACCAAAGAAAGTAATGAACAGAGTTCATTCTTCATAGTTACCTCACTCTACACAATAATTTTTGAGTATTCACTAACATTTGTGCATTGTGCCAAGCACTTTCAGTTTCTACATCGTTTACTACTGTGAGACAAGCAACACTATCGCCCATCTTCTATAAATGGAGAAACAGAGGCATAGAAAGAAGTCACATGTTTTACATTGTTGAAGATGACATCCAACCAAGGAGACAGGCAGGATCTGAACCATGCAGTCAGATCAATCACTGTATTGACTGGTTCCTCTAACTAGCCTACTTTGTTTTTCTTTTAAACAAGGTTTTGGTATTGAAGAGAAGTTTATTATACATAGTTCCAAATAGGTTGTTTTCTTCCTAACTGATCTATATCCATGAAAGTTTATTTTGGTTCAAAGAGTGTCATTTCCGAGACTCATGTAGTATTCTCTACATTTGAGAATTGGTTCTCTCCATGACTGACCTCCCTCCAAGTTCTCAAAGTAATCATCTGATGAGGGATCTTTTAATTTAAAGAGCTTACTGAGAGCATCGCTCCTCCTTTGGTTTGGATGTATGCACTTCCTTTCAAATTCAATACTGATGACTTTTTAAAAGCAGGAAATGGTTGTTTCTTCTAATAAAAGAAAGAACTTTAGTCCTGGGTTAGAATATAATTCTGTTGGTTCTATGGGAGGAGGGCTAGTTGGTGAGAAAGATTGGACAAGTTAGTTATCTTCCTTGAAGCTCAGTTTTTCCAACTACTATTTGATGACAAAACGAGATTTCAGCATTATAAGCCAATAAATAGAAACTGGCGTTCCCCAGAAGCCAAGTCCTATAGCAATATTAGTTGTTACTAATGACGTAAATAATAGCATATTTACAATAAAATATGGAGTATTTATGCTTTTAGAAGTGAGCAAACTCACTGTAACAAGGTTTAACATTTAGAATTTGTAAATAATCAAATATTAAGACAATTGTGAAATAAATGACAAAATATATGATAGCAGTATATTAATATTTTAAATATTTCTGCTATGAGTGGAGGAATTCATTTACTGAGAATGAAGATGCTTTCATCTGTTTTCTGAATTTTGATTAAATGTCATTTCCATTCTGGCATAAATTCAATCAATTCTCATAGCACTTCTATGAAACAGGGAAGGTTACATTCTTATAGTAAATGTCAAAAACTGAGGCACAGAATAATCAACTCACTTAGCCACAGAGCAAGAGGAGCCAGAGATAAGAAAGAGCCAGATTTCCTTGGCCCAACATGAAACTTAAGATTGATATTTTATAAGAACACGGGGCCAAATAGTAAAAATAACTTACTATTTCAACAACTATTGCAGTGTTTCAAGTTGAGTAAACTACAACTAAGTAGAAGTGATGAGTTTAACTCTGTAATGTGTTCATTGTGTGTTCAATGTGTGTGTGTATGTATGTGTGTGTTTAGTTCTATGCAATTTTATCACAGGTATAAATTCATATATCCACCACCACAATCATGCAATATGTTTTTAAAGTACAAAGTAATTTCATTTCTTTAAAAAGTAGTATGATTTAGATTCACCTTTAATTGACCAAGACTGAAGATAAAAATATTTTGGAGTTCTCCAAATGACCACAAGGGCATGAAACAGGGATCTCTCATTTTCAGAAGATTTATGACAAGAGTACATCAAAAAGAAATAAATGCAGGTTTTGGAAGGAACTACAAGAGAAGTCCAGGATGTTCTGAGGACAGCATGCTTGCTTTTGTCTGGAAAATAAAACCTTATATTCTTTGGGGGAATGATGAGATTCCTTTGGGGAAATAATTAGATTATCTTTGGAAAGTTACTTTAAAAATTTATGAAGATCATATAGGGAGAGTGTCAAAAAACTTCAGGTGAAACATCTTGGATAGATAAATAAATTGATTGATAGACTGATAGATAAGATGGATATAGACAGGTGGCTAATACATGGATAATTTTTAAAAACGGACTTGAGATTTACTTTCAGACTGAGAAATAATCATATTAACTAGATTAATTGCTTTAGATAAGGAACAAAACTCACTTGGTTGTAGACCCAGAATGTAAGACAATAGACTATGTTCACCTTAGCTCAGTGCACATAACTGGCACTCAATGATTATTTAAGTAGTGGAACTATAGTCATAGTAAAGAAGAAAATATAATTACCTGGCAAATTATATTGAGATAATCTAGCCTTTTCATAGAATAATAATGTAAAAAGTTTCTGAGAAAAATGAAAACTAATCTACGCAATCATAATCAAACCCCATCAGTTCTGACTGAATCATAATTAAAAACCATGAAAGAAAACACCACCACTCAACTAAATGTTTACCCTGTATTAGCTTTAGAGAAAGAAGTGGATTAGAACATTTCCACATAGATATTAAAAATTAATATTTTGGGAAGCAAAAGGAGAGCTATTTTGGGCTGATGTTCTAAGCAACCTAACCCATGAGAGCTATAATAGTTAATAATTATTGTTAAGTGATTAATACTTTGCCTAAATGTTAATGGTCTTATTAGGTCTTAAAAATAACAGGATTCTAAAGAGAGGTTGAGATTTCATCTTTAACTCTATGGTTTTTCAGATCGTAGTATAGTTTGAGATTTTTATAAAGCTCTTCTTTAAAATACAATAGATGAGACAAGGCATACTTGGGAAGGTTTGGGGAACACTGAAGATCCTCATAGAATCAGTTGGAAGAGTGGCTCCTGGGCACCTTTTGCATTCTGGGCTGCTCCCCTGGAGAGTGACACAAAGGTTGGGGGTGTGTGGACACGTGGCATATGCCAGGCACTCATCTGCATCAAGTGTGTGGGAGCTAGGGTGGGACAGTGGGGAAGCTGTCCCCTGGCAGTGGGGGGCTCCACTGGCATTCTAGCTGTTATCTTTTCCACAACTACCTCAACTCCTGTAAAACAGCAATATCTTTCTATGAAAATGGCTACCAGGTGAGTCAGTTGAGTGGGGAAAACTGCATTAAACTTGAAAAGCCAAGGTTAATATCTAATATTAAGATAAAAAGAACAAGTATGTGATTCTGATGGAAATGATATTTGAGAGTGTACCCAGAGATGATGCAAACATTCCCATCATGGTGAACACTGAGAATCTCAGAAGGAGCACAGTCCTGGGTGTGCCAAGAATGAGTGTACATGGTCTATTAGGTCCTAAAAGCCTGATAAAAATCTTAAAGATTAAGTAACTTCCTTTAAGGGAGGAAAATATTCAAAATATTTTCCAAATTTAACCTGCTGATCTCCTGGGTACCAATGCATTCATCTTATTACTTTTTTTTTTGGAGAGAGGAATTTTTAAAAACCTGATAAACAGTTAAGCAACTTTGCTTCTGGCATTCTCATCAGCTCAGATATGACTTAGAGATTCCAGCAAACTATTACTGGAAAACAGAAAAAGTCCATCCATAGTTCTGTTTTATAATTTCATTTTCAAATAATCTGTTTCTCTAAACTGACTGGAATGCAGACTAATGTTTCTCAAATGCCAGTTCACAGATACAAATATACACATATATTTATACACATATAAATATTTATATGTACTTACATGTGCACAAAGAAAATACTGTCAATGTAAGGTTGTCATTCTACCTTTTATGAGAAGGATGGACTATCTTCTTTTTTTTTTTTTTTTTTTTTGGATTTTTTGATTTTTATTGATATTTTAATGGTTTCTAACATTGTGAAATTTTGGGTTGTACATTTTTGTTTGTCCATCACCCCATATATGACTCCCTTCACCCCTTGTGCCCACCCCCCACCCCCACTTCCCGGGTAACCACAGTCCAGTTTTCTCTGTCCATGTGTTGGTTTATATTCCACATATGAGTGAGATCATACAGTGTTTGTCTTTCTCTTTCTGGCTTATTTCACTTAACATAATACGCTCCAGGCCCATCCATGTTGTTGCAAATGGGACGATTTTGTCTTTTTTTATGGCTGAGTAGTATTCCATTGTATATATATACCACATTTTCTTAATCCAATCGTCAGTCGAGGGACACTTAGGTTGCTTCCACTTCTTGGCTATGGTGAATAATGCTGCAATGAACATAGGGGTGCATAAGCCTCTTTGGATTGTTGATTTCAGGTGCGTTGGATAGATTCCCAGTAGTGGGATGGCTGGATCATAGGGCATCTCTATTTTTAATTCTTTGAGGAATCTCCATACCGTTTTCCACAGAGGCTGCACCAATTTGCATTCCCACCAGCTGTGTATGAGGGTTCCTGTTTCTCCACATCCTCTCCCACATTTGTTGTTTTTTGTCTTGGTGATTATAGCCATTCTAACGGGCGTGAGGTGGTATCTTAGTGTTGTTTTGATTTGCATTTCCCTGATGATTAGTGATGTTGAGCATCTTTTCATGTGCCTATTGGCCATCTGTATATCTTCCTTGGAGAAGTGTCTGTTCATTTCCTCTGCCCATTTTTTGATCGGGTTGTTTGTTTTTTTGTTGTTCAATTGTGTGAGTTCTTTATATATTATGGAGATCAACCCCTTGTCAGATGTATGTTTTGCAAATATTCTCTCCCAGCTGGTTGGTTGTTTGTTCATCTTGATTCTGATTTCATTTGTCTTATAAAAGCTCTTTAGTCTGATAAAGTCCCACTTGTTTATTTTTTCTTTAGTTTCCCTAGTCTGGGTAGGCATGTCATCCGAAAAGATTCCTTTAAACCCAATGTCAAATAGTGTGTTGCCTATATTTTCTTCTATGAGTTTTATAGTTTCAGGTCTCACCTTCAGGTCTTTGATCCATTTTGAGTTAATTTTTGTGAATGGCGATAGCACATGGTCCACTTTCATTCTTTTGCATGTGGATGTCCAGTTTTCCCAACACCATTTATTGAAGAGACTTTCCTTTCTCCATTGCATGTCCTTAGCGCCTTTGTCGAAAATTAGCTGTCCGTATATGTGTGGTTTTATTTCTGGGCTTTCAATTCTGTTCCATTGATCTGTGTGTCTGTTTTTGTACCAGTACCATGCTGTTTTGATTACTATTGCTTTGTAGTATGTTTTGAAGTCAGGAATTGTGATGCCTCCTGCTTTGTTCTTTTTCTTTAGGATTTCTTTAGCTATTCGGGGTCTTTTGTTGCCCCATATAAATTTTAGTATTCTTTTTTCTATTTCTGTGAAGAATGTCATTGGGATTCTGATTGGGATTGCATTGAATCTGTAGATTGCTTTAGGTAATATAGACATTTTAACTATGTTTATTCTTCCAATCCACGTGCATGGGATATCTTTCCATTTCTTTATGTCATCGTAGATTTCCCTCAATAATGTCTTGTAGTTCTCATTGTATAGGTCCTTCACCTCCTTGGTAAGATTTATTCCTAGGTATTTTATTCTTTTTGATGCAATTGTAAATGGTATTATCTTTTTGAGCTCTCTTTCTGTTAGTTCATTATTAGCATATAGAAATGCAACTGATTTTTGTAGATTGATTTTGTACCCTGCAACTTTGCTGTAGTTGTTGATTGTTTCTAACAGTTTTCCAACAGATTCTTTAGGGTTTTCTATATATACAATCATGTCATCTGCAAATAGTGAGAGTTTCACTTCTTCGTTACCTATTTGGATTCCTTTTATTCCTTTTTCTTGCCTAATTGCTCTGGCCAAAACCTCCAGTACTATGTTGAACAGGAGTCGTGAGAGTGGGCAGCCCTGCCTCGTTCCTGTTCTCAGAGGAATGGCTTTCAGTCTTTCCCCGTTGAGTATGATGTTAGCTGTGGGTTTGTCATATATGGCCTTTATTATGTTGAGGTACTTTCCTTCTATTCCCATTTTTGAGAGTTTTTATCATAAATGGATGTTGTATCTTGTCAAATGCCTTCTCTGCGTCTATTGAGATGATCATGTGGTTTTTATTCTTTGTTTTGTTGATGTGATGTATCACGTTGATTGATTTGCGGATGTTGAACCATCCCTGCGTCTCTGGTATAAATCCCACTTGATCATGGTGTATGATCTTTTTAATATATTGTTGTATTTGGTTTGCCAATATTTTGTTGAGGATTTTTGCATCAATGTTCATCAGCGATATTGGCCTGTAATTTTCTTTCTTTGTATTGTCTTTGTCTGGTTTCGGTATCAGGGTGATGTTGGCCTCATAGAATGATTCAGGAAGTGTTCCATCTTCCTCTATTTTTTGGAATAGTTTGAGGAGGATGGGTATTAAATCTTCTTTGAATGTTTGGTAAAATTCACTGGAGAAGCCATCTGGTCCTGGACTTTTATTTTTTGGGAGGTTTTTGATTACTATTTCAATCTCTTTACTTGTGATTGGTCTATTCAGATTCTCCATTTCTTCTTGGTTCAATTTTGGGAGGTTGTATAAGTCTAAGAATTTATCCATTTCTTCTAGGTTGTCCAATTTGTTGGCATATAATTTCTCATAGTATTCTCTTATAATCCTCTGTATTTCCATGGTATCCGTTGTAATTTCTCCTCTTTCATTTCTAATTTTATTTACTTGAGCCTTTTCTCTTTTTTTCTTAGTTAGCCTGGCTAAGGGTTTGTCTATTTTGTTTATCTTCTCGAAGAACCAACTCTTTGTTTCATTAATCCTTTCTACTGTTTTTTTGGTCTCAATATCATTTATTTCTGCTCTGATTTTTATTATTTCTCTCCTTCTGCTGGCTTTGGGCTTTGTTTGTTCTTCTTTTTCTAGTTCTGTTAGGTGTAATTTAAGGTTGCCTATTAGGGCTTTTTCTTGTTTGTTAAGGTGGGCTTGTATCGCTATGAGTTTCCCTCTCAGGACCGCTTTTGCTGCGTCCCATATGGTTTGATATGGCATGTTATCATTTTCGTTTGTTTCCAGATAGTTTTTGATTTCTCCTTTAATTTCATCAATGATCCATTGGTTGTTCAGTAGCATGTTGTTTAATCTCCACATTTTTGTCACTTTCCCAGTTTTTTTTTCCTGGTTCATTTCCAGTTTCATAGCCTTATGGTCTGAAAAGATGCTTGTTATGATTTCAATCTTCTTAAATTTATTGAGGCTTGCTTTGTTTCCCAACATATGGTCTATCCTAGAGAATGTTCCATGCGCGCTTGAGAAGAATGTGTAGTCAGCTGTTTTTGGGTGGAGTGCTCTGTATATGTCTACTAGGTCCATCTCGTCCAGTTTTTCATTTAAGTCTAATATTTCTTTATTAACTTTTTGTCTGGATGATCTATCCATTGCTGTAAGTGGGGTGTTAAGATCCCCTACTATTATTGTGTTGTTGTTGATTTCTCCTTTTAGGTTTGTTAATAGTTGTTTTATGTACATTGGTGCTCCTATGTTGGGTGCATATATATTTATAAGTGATATGTCTTCTTGATGTAGTGTCCCTTTTATCATTATATATTTCCCTTCTTTGTCTTTCTTAACCTGTTTTATCTTGAAGTCTACTTTGTCTGATATGAGTATGGCAACACCTGCTTTCTTTTGTTTGCCATTAGCTTGGAGTATTGTCTTCCATCCTTTCACTCTGAGCCTGTGCTTGTCTTTAGTGCTAAGATGTGTTTCCTGAAGGCAGCATATTGTTGGGTCTTGCTTTTTAATCCATCCTGCCACTCTGTATCTTTTGATTGGAGAGTTCAATCCATTTACATTTAGGGTAATTATTGAAATATGAGGGTTGAATGTTGCTGTTTTGTCACTTATTTTCTGGTTCTTTTGCATTTCCTTTGTTTCTTGTCCCATTTGTTTTGGACTGCC
Source organism: Diceros bicornis minor (assembly GCF_020826845.1). NCBI lineage: Eukaryota > Metazoa > Chordata > Mammalia > Perissodactyla > Rhinocerotidae > Diceros > Diceros bicornis. The sequence continues at coordinate 49,291,142 of NC_080757.1, read as the reverse complement.
AATTCAGTTTGGTTGTTCTGTCTTATGATTCTCCTAGTTTTCTCTTTGTTTATCATATGTGGTTTTAATTTGATTATTTGTTTAGTGGTTACCTTGAGGTTTGGGCGAAAAATCTTCTGTATGAGATAGAGGATGGACTATCTTTTATTATGCTATTACAGCCTAAGATTTTTTTTCTTTTTTGGTGTTGCAGTGTCCTTTCATTTATGAAATGATGGCTATAGTACGTGATGGTCGTTTCTAGTTGGTTTTTCCTCCTCCTCCTCCTCCTCCTCCTTCTTCTTCATGTCTTTACTTGGGAAAATATTTAGTAATCCGATGCCTCTCCAAATTTTAGGGAGATTTTCTCAATTCTTGAACACCCAAAAATAAATTAAAAATAAATAATTTCTTGCTCCTTCCATACCTTTTTCATTCTTTGTTCCTTCCTTTCCTTTCTTCACTGTAATTTTAATACTGCTACCATAAGAGCTAACAGTTATTAAACACTTTACTACGAGGTTCTGTACTAAGCACTTTTTTGGCACTGTGTTACTTAATGCTTAAAACTCTCCTATGAGGTAAGTACTACTCCCCCATTTTACAAATGAGGAAATTGCATTCCAGAGAGGGCAAGTAATTCGCTCAAGGTCATATAAGTGGTAGGGCCGGTATTCAAATTCAAATCCAGGTCTGTTGGACACCAAAGCTTAGGCTTTCTTCCACACTAACTTACATTTAATTTGCTTTAATATGAACTCATCAGGCTTCTTCATACATTCCTTTAGATAAACTTAAATACTCCTATTTACACTCTCATTATTTAAGCATTTTTATTAGCTATCTTATATCTCACTTTCGGTCTGCCTCCCCCATTTAACATAAAGCAAAATAAGCAGGATGTGAGGGTATGCCAGCTGCGGAGTTTTCATGTTTTAGTTTAAACTTTAACTTTTGGAGTAATAAGATTTCTTTTGATTATAAGAATCTTTTTCAGGTGGCCAGCCCTGTGGTGTAGCGGTTAAGTGCATGCGCTCCACTGCTGGCAGCCCGGGTTCGGATCCCGGGCGCGCACGGATGCACCACTTGTCAGGCTATGCTGTGGCAGCGTCTCGTATAAAGTGGAGGAAGATGGGAACAGATGTTAGCCCAGGGCCAGTCTTCCTCAGCAAAAAGAGGAGGATTGGCATGGATGTTAGCTAAGGGCTGATCTTCTTCATAAAAAAAAAATAATAAAATTAAATTAAAAAAAAAAGAATCTTTTTCAGTGGATTAAAAATGGTATTTCTTCATATTCCTTCCTCAAGGAAGGTCTGGAATAATGATGATGAAGACATAATCATCATCACTTAAATAAACACATGTGACTCTTCACTTAAAGACTTTTTGCTGTCCTAATGGGATGAATTATATAACATATATACATTTTAGAAATAATTGTAGAATCTAATAAATTTCATGATAATTATCACCAAAGTTTTGCCATACTAAAAACAGGAGGGAACGGGCCAGGCTGGTGGCATCAAGGTTAAGAGCTTCCGTTCCAAAGTCAGATCCAGGTGGGATCCTAGCTTAGCTACTTGCTAATTTGTGTGCCCTCACCTCTCTGAGTCGCAGTCTTCTCAACTGGAAAAATGGGGCTGATAATAGTTCCTAAGCCCGGAGTTATTGTGAATGAAGACTGAAAGAGTCAGTATGGTTACTGCCCATAAACATTCTTTGATTTTATTATCACTTTGTTGTTGTGTTGTTGTTACTACTACTATGTGGTAACTCATAAAATGGTACGTAAATTTCAGTTTACTACTACATATCACTGTATACATGCAAAAGCACTACGAAAAGCTGATTTTAAAAATCATTGGATATGATGCCCACAAAATTAAATGGCTTAATCTATCCACCTGTGAAATGACAATTACTATTTATATTTATTCTAGAATTACTTATACAACTAAGAAATGCTTGGGATTCTCTAAATGATATTATAGGATATCATTATAATAACTTATGCAGAAAAAGTACTCTAAACATCATATGTCAAGTGTAGACAAGCATTCAATTATTGGCTTTTCTTATACTACAATTAACGTAGCAGCAACACAGAGCAAGATATGGATGTAGGTACTTAAAATTCTTCTTTTTCCCAAAAGGAGGCAGCAGTTGAGCTGCTAATTTAACCCAAAATATTTGTCATTTTGAATTTTTTTGTTAAGCAGTCTTTAGGCACAGCAAAATCGAATATTGCAAAAAAGCACAGATGGTATCAAACTGCTTACATCACAAATGAAGGTGTGTATCTCCTGCTCTTGTGAAATATGGTTCAGCCTGGGCTTGTTCATGCGCACATGCTGGTTTTACAATATCTGAGTGTGTGTGCGTGTGTGTGTGTGTGTGTAGGTGTGTGTGTTGGTTCTAACGGTTCAATATTCCTAATTCAAAAAATTTTTAAATGAGACTGAAATATTAAAAGCATATTTTATTTATCCATATACCTATCAAAAATATGATACTAATCCATGAAATACTGAAAAGAATTAAGTGTAACTCTAAACCAGAAATGCTTTTATGTGCAGGTTTCTTTTTTGTTTGCTTTGGTTTTGCTTTTTTTCTTTTAACGTTCTTACCTGAGAAGACTTGGCAAGCTTCTGAGTATATTCCTTCTCAATCTGCTTCAGCCTGCTGTTGGCCTGAAAAACACACGTACACGAACACACACACACAGTGACCTGTGAGCTTGGTATCTGTTCCACATGCCTATCACCAGGCAGCTGGGACGGCTGCCAGCTGCACCGCCCTTCTGGGGCAGCCAGAAAACCACAGGGCTTGTCTTTGATCTAACGCCAACTATTCATCACTTAAAAAGCAAAAAGCAAAAGCAAAAAAAAAAAAGATCTCTCCTGCCAATTATTACACAAACACAGACTTCTGTAGAGAGAGAGAGAAAGAGAGAAGGAGAGACAGAAATAGACACAGCAAAAGTGTGAAGGCTCAGGAGGCGCAGTAAGGGAAAGGGAGAAGGAACAAAGGAAAGAGAGAAAGAAGAGAGGGCAGAGGGAATTGGAGGAGGAGGAAAAGAAGAAGGTAAATTTAGTTCTCTTTCCCTTAGTTTAAAGATAAAAGAAACAGATGCTCCTGGACAGAGGCAGATATGAGAATTTTAGATTCGCCAAGCAGAGTTGAGCCCCCATTCTGCCTAACACACGAGAACTAGTTTTTGAAGTGACAAAGATATCTAAATCAAACAATTTTTATGTCCTGGAAGTAGGATGGCCTTTCCAGATTAAGTCCACGTTACTCAGAACTCGATGATCTCCTTTGCCACTTGAGTTCCGATCTTTTGTATGTGACCTGTTTTTCTGCTCTGGAAGCCTTTGGGATCTTCACTTCATCCTTCGTGTTGGGAAATGTCACAGTGACACGCTCTAGACCGGCCCTTGTTTTCATCCATTGTGCGGGCACTAAGTAGGCCCTTTCAGTCTGAGCTTGTACCCTTCACTTCTAGAAAAGGTTTTGGTCATTACTCTCATCTTTCCTCTCTTTTTTCCCTGATCTCTCTCTGTCTTGTCTCTGTCTGTCTCTCTCTGCAGCTCTGATTGTTGGACCCATTAGATTTATCGTCTTTTTTTGTATTGTTTCTATTTTCCATTTCTTTGTCTTTTTAATCTTTTGTAAAGATTTCTCAACTTTTCATTTTAAACTTTCTATTGGATTTTAAAAAAATTCTGCCATACTATTCGTAATTTCCAAGAGGTTTTTTGTTCTCTGAACAGCATCCTCACTCCCCTTTTTACAGGTGAGGAAACTGAGGCACAGAGAGGTTAAGTAACACAGTTGGGCAGTGATGCAGCCAACACTCAGTTCCATGCAGTACAGCATGGGTGCTTCACCAGCTAAAGCATGTAGCTTAGTGCCTCTCAATATAGTTGCTACTTTTCCTGAGGTTATTAATTTCATATATACCTATACATATGTGTATGTTTATATCTCTAGATACACACAAACATATATATATATATTTACATTTTTTCCTGCTCTCTAGAGCATCTGTGGGTTTTTTTTCTGAGTTTCTTCTATTTATTTGCTTTGCCTGCCTGTTTTAGTGTCTGTTTTTCCCTTTAGTTTCCTCAACTATCTGGTGATCTTTGGTGTTCTTTCGTATTTAAAGTGAGGCCCTCTTCAATGGGCAGGCCGGAGGACAGCTGGATGTCATCACAGGGTGTCACAAAGGGGCCTGGACTCTGTCATGCCAGTATATGACTGGACATTCTTCTTGGACCATTTTGCCCAGAGCTGCACCCTCCAGCTGACTGCCTGCAGCATAGATCTGGCTGCCAACATTTTCAGAAGGGTGCCTATGTATTCTGGATGTCAACTCTTGCACAATCCCGTTTTCATTTTTGCCCTCAGCAAAATGAAATGGGTCCCTTCTCTCAATCCATCTCTCCGGAGAGCAAAGCAGGAGTGGGGACAGGGGAGGACATGGAATAAATTCATATGTTGAAACCCTAATCCCAATGTGATGGTATGTGGAGGTGAGAACTTCGGGAGGTAATTAGGTCACGGGGTGGAGCCCTCACAAATGGGATTAGTGCCCTTATAAGAAGAGGTCAGAGAGTTAGCTCTCTTTCTGCTGTGTGAGGATACAACAAGAGCATGGCAGTCCGCAACCTGGAAGAGGCTCCTCACCAGAACTCGACCATGGTGGCAGCCTGATCTTGGACTTCCAGCTTCCAGAGCTGTCAGAAACAAACTTCTGTTCTTGATAAGCCACCTAGTTTATGGTGTTTTGTTATAGCAACCCGAGCTGACTAAGACAACAGCCATGTGTTTTAGGGACTTAAGTTCACAATCAATTCTTCAGTTTACACCATAAATTGCATGTATAATCTCATTGAGTACACTCAGTATTTTTTTTTTCCCCAGAGTAGAGAGGGCATGTGACTATTGCTATTTTTCCTAGTAAGACATCAGACTCTATTCTAGCTCTATAATTAATAAAGTCACTCTCCATTATAGAATTAAGGCCACTTTGAAGCTCCTGAGGTTTATTTGTCTTGGTTCACATTCTGCCAATATTTTTTTTTACCATGAAATGCTTGATAAAGTATTTGTTGCTTATTTAATAAACACTTATAGAGCTCTTACCATGTTCCAGGCACTGTTCTAAGTGCTTTAAAAATATTTACTCACTAGAAAATATAAAAATTATAGTGTCACAAAGATTAAGTTACTTTTCCCTAAAAACGTTGGAGTAGGAGACGCTGGTTAGCACAGGACAGCCTGTGTCTCAGCTGCAGTTACTTTCCATGGGTCTGTGACCAGCCAGCCCCAGAACCCCACAAACTCAGATAAGTTCCTATACAACTAACTATCCAATTCATTCATCCATTCCATGCAAATGGGACTCGAGCAGTGAACTAAACAGACCAAAATCCCTCCCTACCTTTATGGAACTTCTGTCCTAGAAAGTAAACAAAATAACTTACATAAGTAATAATATTTTAGATGTTGCAAGAGCTATGGAGAAGGATAAAGCAGGAGAGAGAGATGAGAAGTGATGCAAGGTAGGAGGTAGTTCACAATTTTAAAAATATGGCAGTTAGGGAAGGCCTCATTGAAAGGATATTATATGAGCAAAGACCTACAGGAGATAACAGAGTCATAGTATAACTCTAGGGAAAGAGCACTCCAGGCAGAGGGAGAGCCAGTGCAAAGGCCCTGAGGTAGAGGCGTGCACAGCATGTTCAAGGCAAAGTGAGGTGGCCAGTGTGGTTGGATTAGAGAGCAAAGTCTCCCTTGGACAAGATGAGGTCTGAGAGAGAACGAGAGGCCAGATCCTGCATGGTGTTGTAGGCAATTGTAAGGAATGTGGTTTTTAATATGAGTGATATGGAGAGTCACTGAAGCGTTTTCAGTACAGGAGTGACACAATTTAAGTAAGTATTCATAAGATCACTCTAGCTCTTGCTTGGTGCAAGAATCAAGCAGAGAAGCCAGTTGGGAGACGATTGCAAACAATCCAGGAGGCGGTGAGAAGTGGCCAGATTCTGAGAAAGATTTCAAAGTAGAACCAATTGGATATGCATTATGATAAAAAGAGATGAATCAAGGATAACTTCAAGATTTTTGTCCCAGGCAACTAGAAGAATGGGGTTGTCATTACCTTACATCAGAAAAACTATGTGTGGAACAGGCTTTTGGGGGAAGATCAAGAGATCAGCTTTGGACACATTAAGCTTGGAGATGCCTATTGGACATCTAGCCTTGAAGTGAATATGTGGATATTTGAGTCTGGAGTTCAGGGGAGAGGTCTAGGTTAGAAGTATAAATTCACACATCACCAGTATATGAATGGCATATAGAACTATGCTACTGGATGAGATCTCAAGGCATCGAGTGTATACAGAAAGAGAGGTCTAAGTATACTGAGCCTTGACCTGCAAATGTCAGGAGACTAGAGATGAGGAGGAAAGCAAACAGAAGAAATGGCCAGAGAGATAAGAAATCAGAATATGGAATCCTGAAGCCAAGTAAAGTGTTTTAAGGACTATTCAACTGTGTCAAATGCTACAGAGAGGTCATGTAAAGTGAGGACTGAGAAATGACCACATGGCTTCAGCAATGTGGAGGACATCGGTGACTTGGATAACAGCAATTTGGGGTGTAGTGGCAAGAATGAAAGCTGGGTTAGAGAGAGCTCAAGAGAGGACAGGAATTGGAGCAGATACAGATAATTTGTTCAGTTTTGTTACAACGGGAAGGAGAGAAATAGGCTAGAAGCTGCAGGGCAAGTGGGCAAAGAAAGGGCTGATTTGTTTGCTTTGTTTTTTGTAAGATGACAGAACTAACAGCTGATGGGAAAGATCTGGCAGTAGAGAGGGAAAAGTAGATGGTGACAGAGATTTACTGGAGATGTGTCCTTGAGTAAAGGAGAGGGGTGGGATCTAGAGCACAAGGGGAGGAGATGGCCTTTGCTGGAGTGCAGGTAAACTGCCCCTAGTAATCGTGGTGGGAACTTCGGATTAATTCCATCTTCTCAGTGAAGGAGGAGGAAAGATTTATCAGCTAAGCATGAGGATGGTAGAAGAGACTGTTGGGAGCCTTGAGGTGTGAGGGAAGGGTAGGAATAGTCATCTAGGAAAGTGGGAAAGGGACAGGACTGAGGAATACAGTATGAGTCCCAAGACTCCAGGAAGCATTAGGGCCCACTTGAATTCACTAATGTTGAATTTAAAATGAGACCAGTTGGTAATATATGAATACCTCTAGAACTTGCTAATAGCAAAATGGAGCAGAATCAATACTTTGGAGAATAATGAGAGTAACTGAAGAAATAAAATTAATTTATCCACCTTCAAGGTTTTTACTATTTATTTGAACCTAAATCACAGCTGCCTAGATTTCTGAGCTCCTCTTTTTTTGTGTGTGTGTGTGAGGAAGATCAGCCCTGAACTAACATCCGTGCTAATCCTCCTCTTTTTTTTGCTGAGGAAGACCGGCTCTGAGCTAACATCTATTGCCAATCCTCCTCCTTTTTGTCCCCCAAAGCCCCAGTAGATAGTTGTATGTCACAGTTGCACATCCTTCTAGTTGCTGCAGCCTCAGCGTGGCCGGAAATGCGATGCGACGGTGCGCGCCCGGGATCCGAACCTGGACCGCCAGTAGCGGAGCGCGCGCACTCAACCGCTAAGCCACGGGGCCGGCCCATGAGCTCCTCTTAAATAAATCTGAAAAGCTCTGGTTTAGCATGGTTGAAAATTTATAGCTAATTTATCATGCAAACTGTCCCTAAAACATTTTTTGAATAATTTTATTCTCAGGATGGTACCGACTGTACATTTCATTTCCATACATAAAATTAAGTTGGGCTTAGTTATTTTAATCCAAGTCTTATTTTCATAGCTATCATTACTATATAGAAATACAGTTTTCAAACAATTGTCTGAAGCATGACCTGAACAGATGTAGAAGAACAGATGAGAAGAAAATCATAATTTTGAAGTGAGCAAAGTTGTTCTGTTTTGTTGTTGCTGTTGTTTTAATCTCTAGCTCCTTCTCACTGCTCCCATTTATGCTTTGTCATGCCCTCCACCCTCCACCAGTACTCAGTTCCCCTCTGCTTTTCTGGGGCTTCTTCCTCGGGTTGTTCTTCCTTGTTAAGAGCCCAACGTGTTGGTCTACTTTCTCTATGCAATTCCTATCAAAATCTTGGGTTAAAACCCCACTGGAAAGTAACAAACCAACCAATTTTCACAAAGGTGTCAATGGTTGTTAATCATCTTAATATGCTACCCTTTTCTTGTAGGAAACTTTGCATTATATCTTAATTTTAAAAAGTCCTTCATTCCTTTATTTTCCATTTCGTATCATTAAGGGTGAAAGTTCAGCCTTCATGATTTCCAGGGAAAGTGATTTGGAGGGAAGAAAATGATGAGACTCCTCTAGAATACTCATATTTAAGGCAAGCCCAGGTCTATAAAGATATATTTCTTTAAAATATAATAGTATATGTTTTTGAATAAAATATTTGCTTTTAGGATTAAAAAGAAAAGATGCTTCCTAGATTCTTGAAACATAGCATAAAGCTCAGATTATTATGCAATATTTTCTACTCAAAAGCCTTATAGGCATCCATTTGAAGCCTCTTCAAACACTGTAAATACAGTTATGACCAGCTGATGCCAGATGTTAATATATAACTGTGCATACCCTATCAACAAAAACATTCAGAGAATTCACAACAAATATTTATATTGAATTTAATTTAAAATATTTACAGAACTTTCAAACTTGAAAATCTTCATATTTGACCTCAAAATAAAAGTACAAATTTGTGAAGCATAAACGAAATTCATGATTTTCATTCAGGCCCTGATGGAGTAACAGGGACCATACTTAACTTGCCACAGTAAACAGATAGAAAACTGAAAAAATAAGCAGCACAGGATTGTGACCCTGTGAAGAAAAGGGAAACAAATGAAGTAAGCCCTACAATCACTCCTGCTTTCTTCCTGGAGGCACGTTCTGGGCCTAGACACATGGAAAGGGAATCCAAGCAAAGCATATTGTGAACTGAGAAGACAAAGACTAGGGTTTGGGAAGGCTGAGGCAGCTGGAATTTCTGGAGGCAGAGCACTAGAGAGCAGCGAGTTTTGCAGAGAAAGAGCTCCAGACATCTACATGGGTTCCTCTTGAGTCTGTTGCTGATACTTAGCTGTGAATGCGTAGGGTCAAGTTCTATAAGGCCAAGTAAAAAGTGACTGGTGAGCTTTAGGATAAACAATTCCCAAAGCTCACACAAAGCTGAGAGATGTTTGAGTTCTGACCAGTCAGAATGGAGAGTCCTCACAGAACATCCAGGAAGGTCACACTTTAGTCATGGCGCTAAACCAGCCTTAGAATAAAGTCAACTTTAAATATGCTCTAATAAGGTTTAAAAACAAGCCTCAAAAGGATCAAAGTGGTCATCCACAAGTAACTGCTTCCTAAACAGAGTCTAATATTTTTTAAAAGAAGTCAAGAAAATCCAGCATTCAACAACATAAATTTTACAATGTTCAGCATTCAATAAGAGATAACCAGACATGAGAAGAAGCAGGAATATGTGACCCACAAATAGAAAAAAATCAGTCAATAGAGTTAGATCTAGAAATGACAGAGTGGTGGAATTAGCAGACATAGTCTTTAAAATAGCTATTAAAAACACTCAAGTATTTAAACAAAAAAATGTACATAATGAGGAGAGAAATGGAAGATATAAAAAAGAACTAAATAGATAGAGCACAGTAATATATTATCTGAAGGGAAGATTTCACTGGATGGGATTAACAACAGATTCGGTGCTATAGAAGAAAAGATAAGTGAATGTGAAGAAACAAAATTTTAAATATCCAAATGATTGTCAGAAAGACAAAAGACTGAATTTAGCGAATAGTCTCAGTAATCTATGAGACTATATCACATCATCTAACATATGTGTAATTGTATACCAGAAGAAGAAAGGTTTGGGGAAATATTTGAAGACATTATGGCTGAAAATTTTCCAATATGAAGAAAATGATAATCCCACAAGTCAAAGAAAGTCAATGAACAAAAAAGATAAACACAAAGAAAACCACATCAAGATACATCATAATCAAATGGCCGGAACAGAAATAAAGATAAAATCTTAAAAGCAGCCAGAGAAAACAGATACATTAAAAAGATAAAAATGGGGGCCGGCCCGGTGGTGCAAGCGGTTAAGTGCACGCGCTCCACTGCGGCGGCCCGGGGTTCGCCAGTTTGGATCCCGGGCACGCACCCGACACACTGCTTGTCAGGCCATGCTGTGGCGGCGTCCCATATAAAGTGGAGGAAGATGGGTATGGATGTTAGCCCAGGGCCAATCTTTCTCAGCAAAAGGAGGAGGATTGGCAGATGTTAGCTCAGGGCCGATCTTCCTCACAAAAAGAAAAAAGAGAAAAATGACTAAGGATTTCTCATCTGAAACTATGCTAGTCAGAAGATAACATAATGAACCTTTAAAGTGCTGAAAGAAAAAATCTGTCAATCTAGAATTGCATATTTAGTGAAAATATCCTTTCAAACTAAAGATGAAATATAGATATCTTCAAACAAAAATCTGAGAGAATTTGTCACCAGCAGACATGCACTACATACAAGGTTAAAGGAAGTTGTTCAGGCAGATGGAAAATGCTGCCAAGTGGAAACCAGGACCAACTCAAAGGATAAAGAGCACTGGACATAGAAAATATGTGTGTACATACAAATTACCTTTTCTCTTATTTTAAAATCTCTTTGAAAGATAATTTACTGTTAAAAGCAAAAATAACAAAAGTATATTGTGGGGTTTATAATACATGTAGAAAGAGGATAGGAATAGGGAAATGGAGGAATATTGCTTTTAAGGTACTCACATTTTATGTAAACTGGTATAACAGTATCTGAAGGCAGACTATGTAAAGGCAGTAATAAATTAGATGCATATCATAAAAAAATAATGAAGAGGCATATCTAATAAGCAATAGTAGAAATAAAATGGAATATTAAGAAGCACTCAATGAAGCCAATAAAGGTATCAAAAGAGGAAAAAAGGAACAAAGAAAAGATGGAAAATAGAAAACAAATACTATAATAGTAGATTAAAACCCAACAATACCAATAATTATATTAAATATAAATGGTTTAAAAATTCCATCTAAATGACAAAGATTGTCAGACTATTTAAAAGAAAGTATGATGACATGGTATTTTCAAGATAAACACTTATAAATGCTAAAAATAATTAAAATTAAAAGGATGAAGAAAGATACACCACGCAAACCGTAATCATAAGAAAAGTGGAATGACTATGCTAATATCAAAGCAGATTTGAGAACAAAAAAGCTTAGCTGAAAAAAAAAGGAATATTTCATGATAAAAAATTTAATTCAGGAGCTGGCCCGGTGGTGCAGTGGTTAAGTGCACACGCTCCACTTCAGCGGCCCGGGGTTCACAGGTTCGGATCCCGGGCATGCACTGACACACCGCTTGTCAAACCATGCTGTGGTGGGGTCCCATATAAAGTAGAGGAAGATGGGCGTGGATGTTAGCTCAGGGCCAACATTCCTCAGCAAAAAAAGAGGAGGATTGGCATCAGATGTTAGCTCAGGGCTGATCTTCCTCACAGACAAAAAAAAATTAAATTCATAAAAATTATATAACAATCCTAATGTGTATGTACCTAATTTCAAGAGCTTCAAAACACATGAGACTGACAGAACTGAAAGGAGAAATAGGCAAATCCACAAGCTATAATTGAGATTTCAACCTTCCTCTCTCAGGAATTTACAGAAAAAGCAGACAGAAAAATAGTGAGGACACAGATGATCTGAAAAATGCTGTCAACCAACTTGACTATTAATGAAGAGAGACCATATTCTGGGCTATACAACAAATTTCAATAAATTTTAAAAGGATTGAAATCATACAGAGTATATTCTCTGACCACAACAAAATGAAATTAGGAATCTATCACAGAAATGTATCTGATAGTCCAAAAATATTTGGAAAATAAAAAATATACACCTAATTTCTATGAGTCAAAGAAGAAATTACAAGAACAATTAGAAATATTTTGAAATTAATGAAAACGGAAGCATAGTATTTGTGGAATGAAGCTAAATCAGTGTTTAGAGGAAATTTTTAGCTTTGAATTATTTTATTAGCAAAGAAGGGAGATCTAAAATAAGTGATACAAGCTTCCCATGAAGAAGTTTGAAAAAGAATAGCAAATTAAAGACAAAGTAAGCAGAAGAAAGAAAATAATAAATAAAAGAGTAGAAATCAATGAAATAGAAAACAGAAAAACAGTAGAGAAAAAACAATGAAACCAAAAGCTGGTTCTTTGAAAAGAGACCCGTGAAATTGATAAACCTCTAGATAGACTGATCACAATCAACAGAGAGAAGATATAAATTACCAGTATCAGGAATGAGAGAGAGGGGACATCACTACCAGATTCTACAAGCATTAGTAGGGCAATAAGGAAATATTATGAACAAGATATTCCCCCAAACTTTTGATAATTTAGACAAAATGCATAAACTTCTTAAATGATACAAATTACCAAAAGTAATTGAAGAAGAAATAGAAAACTCAGAATCCTATATTCCTATATGTATTACACACACACACACACACCCTATATTCAGGCCCAAGTCACTTCACTAGTGAATTCTATCAAACATCTAAGGAAGAAGTAATATCAACTCCACATAAACTTTTCCAGAAAATAAAATAGGCAGAAATTACATTATGATAACTGGTGAAAGGAACAATGTTTCTCCACTAAAACAGGGATGCTATCTCTTCCCACCATCAAAAGCCTTACACCATTAGTTCTCCCCAGTCTCCCTTCCTTTCACATCACCAATATTTTCTTCTACATTGACTCATTCCATGTGATTATAAAAAGGCTAGTTTTTCACACACACACACACACACAGCCCTCCCTGAATTCCTGATATATCCCTGTGATGGTTTCACAAACATTTACTCTGAGTACCTCCTCTGTGCTGGGCACTGTATGTTTACAGACGTAAAAGATTTAACGCAGTTGGGGAGGAGACAGATAAGTGAGTAAATAAAACACAGCATAAGTGTCATGAAAGAACTATGCACAGGTGTTGTTAGGGAAAAACTACGAGATACCTCACATCAGAGGAGTCTTGTGTAAGGAGACGAGTATTAAAGGATGATGATGAGGAGGATAATGATGATGATAGCAACGACTAACATTTACCTTGCTCTTACTCTACTGACACATATTGTTTAAACGTTTTACACATATTAGCAGATCTAACTCGCTCAAAAACTCTGTGAGGTAGGCACGATTATTATCGTCAATAATAGACAGTGAAACTGAGAGACAGAAAGGTTAAAAACTTGCTCAAAGTTATCAGCCAGGAATGAATAGGAATCAACCAATTGAAAAAGAAAGAGAAGAAAATTCCAGGTGAAAGGAGTAACGTACAAAATCTTGAAGGAGTGTGGTATTTTTGAGGCACCATGCTTTCTTTTCTTCCTTCATAGCCACATTTCTTGGAAAGGTAATCTCTACCCTCTGTCTGCATTTTCATTTATTCATTATTCAGGAAATATTTACTGAACAGCTTGGTGACTGCTCATTCTTTACTTATGGCCTGAGTTTGACCCCTGTCCCCTCCTTTCAACTCATCAATGACCTTATTATTGCTGTAATAAGAGGCCATTTTTATAACATTCAATTTTTTTTATTAAAAAAGTAAATACAGAGTGTGGTGCTGGTTGTACAATTCTGTAAACTAATTAAAAATTATTAAACTGTAATCTTAAACAGAAGGATGTTATGGTATGTAAATTATACCTCAATAAAGCTATTTTTAAAAAGTATATACACACTCAGTGTAGAAAATCAGAAATGTAGAAAATCAGATATATATATATTCACACACACTATATATATATAATTTCCTGTAATCTATCATCCAGAGTAACAATGTTGACATTTTAGTGATTTTTATGTGCAATATATTTGCATGTACCAGGACATTTCTGAAGTCTTAAACCTGGTATTTCCCTCCACTCCTCAACCCTTCCCAGCTTGGCATTCTACCCTCACTACCTCACAGACAGGATGACACAGCAGAAGCACAGAGAAAACAAAGGGGGGCGGTTTGCATTTGACTCTCTATGACCTCGGCTGATGGGACTCAGGACATAAAAGTATACCAGTCAGGGCCGGCCCCGTGGCTTAGCGGTTAAGTGTGTGCACTCCACTGCTGGCGGCCCGGGGTTGGGATCCCGGGCACGCACCAACGCACCGCTTCTCCGGCCATGCTGAGGCCGCATCCCACATACAGCAACTAGAAGGATGTGCAACTATGACATACAGCTATCTACTGGGGCTTTGGGGGGGGGGGAATAAATGAATAAAATTATAAAAAAAAAAAAAGTATACCAGTCAGAGTGGGTTTTACTCTGCCTGCTTCCCCCACCTCCTCCCCACCCCCAGACTAGAAACAATTCTCTAGGTTAGGGGAATGGGACATAGTTTGAAGTGAAGGGGAAAATGTTTATCTGCGAGACTGTTCCTGAGAAAAGGCCCCGTTTCTTGCCCCACTCTCTGGGCCAAGCCTGAGAGATGGGGAAGCCTAGAACCCCATCTAGGGAGGGCAACTGAGAGCAGAGGGGCCTGTGCTCACATACCAGAGAGAGGCAAGGGGCTGTGTGATCTCGAGTTCTTAGCCATCCTGGCATGGATATTGGAGCCACAGCAGACATGGGCTGTGTGGTGCGTGTCACAAGGCCAGCAAGACTGCTGTACCCAGTTCCCTGTGTGCTCACACCTCTCCCTGACAATGAGAAGGAACAATATAAAACTTCCTGGGTGTCTGAGAGCAGCATGGATGTAGTAAAGAGGATGCAAGGTCTGAGGGGCTTCCAAAGAGGAAGGAGGAATTACAGAGAAGTGAGACTTGTATCAACCAACTACCAAAAATCACCGGGGACAACAAACGTCTCGGTGGATGCCGACGAGGATAGGTGACACCCAGGACCACAGGACCCCATGCCTCATCCACTACACCACGGCATGATAGAGCCCCTGGGCTTATATGCTGTCCTGGGGAAGGGGGAGAGTGACTGAAGTCTGAGGTGACAAGACAAGTATCAAGTTTTTGCCAGGCAGCAAAATGGTGACTCAAAACAGAAATTGAGATTATAGTAAAATAAGCACATCTGAGTTTGTGGCCTGAGATTTACCCTTTTATATCACTATTAAGGGTTAAGGTGAGACTTTGGTGGTATCTGGCTCAGATCCTGGCTTGCCACCACGCCTCCTCTCCAAGAACAAGATGTTCATGAAATGAATGGTAGCAATGAAGAGACAAAATGCCACTTTATTATAGGCTGGTTCTGTGCCCAATGCTGTTGATGTAGTGAGCAGGCTAGGGTCTCCAAGCCTCATGAGGTCTAGACTCCCTCCTTCCGAGCTTGAATTAACATCTGACCATCCCTTGGCCGAGCATAGGGTATAAGAACCCGAAGCAATAACCAGCTCGCTTTGACCTAAGGAGAGATGACCAGGCCTCCCCGGAGCAGGCTCCAGTCCTCTCATCTCCGCACAGCATGGAGGAGGGAACAGAAGAAGACAGAGCCACACAAGAGTGACTGGGACCCTGCTCACCAGCAAACACGGCGAGAAATGTGCTCGTTCACATCAGTGCAGCCTCTGCATGCGAAGTATGGGAGCAGGAAAAGAGGGAGGGATAGGAGGATAAAAGCATTTTTATCAGTTTTTCCCACTTCTCATTACATCATAAACATTTTTCCATGCAATTAACATGATTTCAAAACATAATTTTTAAAAGCTTAATATTTCATCGTATGAGTCGAGAATAAAACATGTTCCCACAAATGTAGGAAAAGACATTGTTCTGTAGCCACGGTAACAAGCAGCCATCAGAACAGGTTTTAAACCCATTCAACTAATCAATGACAACTCACTTTGGTGAACACCCTTTTGCAGCCAACCAAGAGGTGTCAACCCTTCACTTCTGAAAGCTAGCCAATCAGAGACAGACTCAGTCCAACAAACACACCTCTGAGGGTCAGCCAATCAGCGAGTCTCATACAAGTCACCATGCTTCTACTGATGCTGTCAAGCCAGGGCTCTGAAAGTCCCTCACTTCCCCATCCCTGAATTCCAATCCACCCAAACACCCTGGACAAGACCAGCAGTCTGCTTTGCTCAGAGAGCCTGTGCCTGACCAGCACAGCTGTCCCTTATTATAGTAAGCACCAAATTCAGCTTTCTCTTTTTATTTCAGATACTGGCAGGATACAGCATGACTTACTGAACCATTCCTCTATTACTGGGTATTTAGATTGTTTCTAATACTTTATCATTATAAATAGCACTGTGGTCTATATCTGCACACATAAATCTTTCATTGCAGCACTGATTATATTTTTAAGAGAAATTCCAAGAAGTGGAATTACTGTCAATGTAAGGAAACATTTTTAAAGCTCTTTATAAATATTGTCAAAGTGCCTTCCAGAAAGGTTGTATCAATTTACCATCATACATCAGTGTCTGAGATGCTCATTACACTTTATACTTGTAAGGATTAAGCATTTTAAATTTAAAACGATTCTTGCCAATGTAATAGGAAGAATAGCTTTTTATTTTAATTTGTATTTCTTTATTTGTGGAAAAGAATATGCTAGTTCTTTCCATAATATCTAGTCTCCCCTTCTTCTGTGGGAATAAAATTTTTGATTGGCTATGTGCTGCACAGAATGAAGACCACATTTTCCAGACTCCTTTGCAGCTGGGTGTGGCCATGTGACCAAGTCCTGTGCACGTAAGTGGACGTGTTGTATGGCAGCTTCTGGAAACCTCCTTAAGAGGCAGTACACATGTGACCGTTGATTCTTCTTTGTCCAATTTCCAAGCCTAGGCCTTGGATGCCACCTTGGACCACAAAGATGAGAGCCACACCATAGGGATGGCCCAGCAGTAAGGCAGACCCTGATCTGAATGGCCTGGCTGGTCTTCTTTGTGAGAGACAAATAAACCATCTGGTTTAAACTACTATTATTTGGGGTTTTCTGTCACTCACTGGTGATTCTAACAGCCATCAACATCCACTGATAATCCTAACAAATACACCTCTATTTATCATCCATATTTCCTGAGTTCCTGTTTTGATTTCCAACTGCCTACTAGCCACTCAATCTAAGGTGTCTCTCTGGCAACATCAAAATTCAACATCTCTACAATTCTCTATACTTTGAGGGTAGGAGCTGTGCTATAGTCATTTATCGTCCCTTCCTCCATCCCACCCCACATCAAGGTCAACGTTAAATGCCTTTTAAATAGTAGGTGCTCAATAAGTGTTTGGTGATGGAAGTTCTCCTCCTCCTTATGAAGATTCTTAATCTGGGGTCCATGGATAGGCTTTAAGAGTCTACAGACCGCCCCCTAAAATTTTATGCAAAGTTTTAGATACATTTTATATTTTTGGAAGAGGATCTAAATATTTCAACAGATTTTCAAAGGAGTACATGACCCAAAGAAGATTAAAAAGCACTGTCCTATGGCTTCATTATGTTTACAGTGAGACCACATTCTGCCACTCCATGGATTTAAAACTACTACTTTTTCTTCAGTTTATTGGTCTTAACATTTCCCCTGCTTTACCCAGAGTTCAGTTCTTTCTCAACCTCATGCGAACAATATTTTCCTGACTTGTCTCCCTGCTTCCACATTCAGCCAACCTCTAGTCTACCCTGAATCCCTGTCGATAATTCCCCTGCTGAAGAATCTTGCTTACCAAGTCCAAACTCCATGGTGTGGTACTCAAGGTCCTCAATGATATGGCGCCCTCATCTCTTTTCTGCTTCAACATCCCCAAACACTGACTTTATCCTGTTAGGATAACTCCTCAAAGACAGGAATCTTTGTCTATTCTATTAACTAATGTATCCCAAGACCAATAATACAACCAGTAACTGTTGAGTGAATGAATAAACATTTTCTAATATGGATTAATGGGGTTTTCCAGACTACTTTATTGCTTTGCAGTCTTGATCCCTCTGCCATCATGTTTTTATCTAAACTACCAGCGTACAAACAAAGACCAGCTCAAATGCTAATGCTTTCTTTGCTCGTATCCTTTAGAAGTGATTTGTTTTTCTTCCTTTTGTATTTACAGTCCTGGTAATATGCATGACTGTTCTATGGCCTTTTGAAAACGTGTCTTATCTTTCCTAATAGATTTGGAATAGAGCTTGTGGCTTTGGCATCATTGCTTTGCCCTTAGTAGTTGCTTGGAAAATACTGTTTAATGAATTAATGGGAAAAAAAACTCATGTATGGGCTGAATTGGTAGGACTTTTTGATAGTTTTCAGAGAAAAAGACAGCTTTCTATTTCTTCATCTCCACAAGCATATGAAAGGTAAGGTGGAGGACGGAGGTAGAGTGGAAAAGTTTATGAGTATTTTTAAATTATGATTTACCATATTTATTATCTCTTCTAAGAAGAGATGAAAGATATTTTGGGGTAAAATAGAAATTGAGCATAAATGTTTGAGAGAAGGCATCCACACTATTTTTTGCCTTGGTAAATACAATTTATTTTATATGTCATAAATATTTTAAGACACTTTAAGATAATTCAAATATTTTAAGAAAGTTGATTATAAAAAACTTTTTAAAGATATAATTTTCTCATTTCAGAGAAAAATATTACTTTCCTCACATTGCATTTAGAGTGACAAGTTTTTCTAAACATCATACTAAACGATACAATTTTACTTAGTTAAAAACATGAAAGATAAATTAGAGATTATATATAATTATGCTTTGCAGATTACTATGCTTGCTCACACAGAATATCAATGTTTTTAAGAAACTGTCTTTACTTTCACTTCCATATCCTTCAACTTTCAGAATGGATTAAAAATTAATATAATAAAGTTTCTATTTGTTGTTTATTTAGTGAAATATTTATAGTGCTTTGCATTCATTGGGCACTTAATGTTTACTGCATTGAATGTTAAAAAGGGTTTAATCTGTCCACGACTTGATCACACTAATTCTCTTGATCATATGACATTCTCCAAGATCAACTACTTAATTGACGATTAGTGTGTAGACAGCCATTTACAAGACTTCTGATGATCACATTTCTATTTTCAAAGCCCTTTCTTGCAACAAATAATTGGGACCAGAAGTGAACAAACATTTCTTGAATGTGCCAGGCGAGGATACAGACATGAATAAGATAAAGTTCCTGATGTTGCACCCTAAAACTTTTGAATCTTATTTTGAGTCAAGGATAAGTTCTCAGTTTGATACAATCATTACAGGAAAGGGTATGTAATTAAATAATTCTTTTTCTTTTCCATGATTACATATGAATCCCAAATTGAGAAAATGGCAAACTGCTCTAAATAGCAAAACATCGGCAAATGTCAGTGCTCCATATTTAGTGACTCTTGAGTTTTATTTCTAGAAAATTGGTTGAGTCATTTTATGTAGTTACTTTACTCAGAACCAGAATCTAATAATTAGGAATTCCAAGTGTTTTGGTTTTTGTCAGTGACTATTTATTTTGTAAGAGTCCCATGGAGAAGCCACATCCTTTATTAAAGAAGGGAGAAACTGGATAGTTTTGGAAAAAGGCTATGGTATCATTATTATCACTATTTACTGAGTGTCTACTCAGTAAATATTGGTGGATCCATTCTCAGAAAAAGTGCTCATATTCCTGAATTTGGCCTTATTTCTGAATACGCCAAATTAGTTATTGGATACATTTTTCTGACTATACAGATTTAATAACTGTGGTCGATACTGTGGACAAAAATAATGTGTATTTAATGACAGAAAATCTAAAGAATAACATAGGAGAGTTGATTTTCTGCCCTCACTGTAATTCAGAAGGACTAATTTTCTCACCATTGCAACATACATATTTACGTGGCTAACACCCATAAATGATCACACAAGATTTACATGAATTTCCACCCTACTCACTGAATAAGAAAGCACACTGTGAAACAAGCTTATGGAAATAGTTAAAGAATTAAGATCTAATCATATTTCAAAAGCTCACCCTAAGAGAAGCTCTCTGAAGCAGAGGCCACAGAAACTGAAACTCATTTATTACTTGGGCAGAAATACAAACTTTAAGAGAATGAGGGAGAAAAAAAAACTTAACTTTGCTCTAGGGAAGAAGCAACTATTCTCTGATGTGCAAAAAAGAATTTATCATCAAAGACCAAATGTAAATGGGGCCAATTAATTTTTAAGAATCTCTACCTTCTATAATATTTTTATGTCTTTGCTACTGTTATGCTTTAAACCGAAATCTAATGCTGCACGATTTGACAAATGTTAAAGGCAAATAACTATTGTATTTAACAAATTTTAACATACATAATATACATTTTAAATATACTTAATATATTTACATATGAGTGGCACATTTGTTGGTGTAGCACTTTTAGGAAGCAGATAGAAGATCTGTTTCAGGTATATGTAATAAAGTAATAAATTATTTCAAATAAGCTTTGAATCTAGGAGTTAGATGTCCTCATTTAGCATACTCATAAATCCCATTAATATTTTACTTATTGTTTTGGAAATTTTTCTACTTTTTGGCTCACTTACATAAGAAAAAAGAATGTAATGAATATTAATTCGAAAGTTTATGAAACTATGTATTTACAGGAAGTTGCTCTGTTAGATTTGTAGGCAGTTAAATAAAGCAGTCATCTTAACACTTAACAAAAGCTCTATTTCTTCTACTGGATAATTTGGAAGTTTGAAATAGGTGCTGAGAGGACATTCTTGAGATTTAGTCATTAGAGTTTCCTAATCAAAAATGACCTAGAGCTTATCTAGTTTTCCAGGATCATCTATATTGAGTTAGAATTAACACACCAATTCATTTAAAAATAACATTCGAAACAATGTTAGACAACAGTGAGCACAATGCCTATATCAAACACGCCCTATCACCCCTCCAGTCTGCCAGCACAAGATCTTCAGTTAGTTTTGTTGCTATGTGGGTGAATTTCCCATCACCCAGACCCTCAAAGCTACTCCAATCACCTTTTCATCAACTCAAGTTGCTTTGATTGACTATTCCAATTGTTGCCAAATGGTAAGCAGTATAGCTCGGTGGTTTAAAGCATGAGCTTTGAAGTTAAACCAATCTGAGTAGTGTGACCATGGGCAAGTTATTTAACTTTCTTGGGCATTATTTTATAATGTGTAGATAAAGTGGACAATAAACATTAAATAGGACTGCGGTTTAGCAATGTAGGAATAGTGGAAGTTCAAGATGGCAAGGGATCAGAGAGTGGTTGAGTAAGCACTGGAATGAGGACAAAGACCAGGTTCTTTATGCGTGAGGCAATGGAAAAAATAAAAGGTAAGGCAAGAATGATCAAAAGGAGAACTTGATAGACTGAGATCTTAGAGGTGAACTAGGTGAGTAATGTTGAGGCTTAGGGCATGGCTGCATTTTTTGATGGATAAACTGGAAACCAAACAGAAGTTACTTTACTACAGCTGAGCTTACAAAACTGTAGGGTCAGGAGATTAGAAAAGTCAGCTATCAAAATCAGTGTTTTCCAGTCAATTCTAGTTACTCTGTCTTGTTCATTCTTCCACTTTGAATCCATGAAAATAACTATTTGCCTCGGATTCTTTACTGGGGAAGCAATTTTCTTCCTGACATGTCCCCAAGACTGAGGTGCTCTGCTGCTTTTGACATTGGTAATAATTTTTATTTGTATATGTTTAAGCTACATAATAATTGACACATACAAAAGAACATAATATTTTGTATGTTTATGAAACATGATAAAGAACACTCCTAAAATGGCCATACAACTTAATATCTAGCATTGCAAATGCCAGTGCTTCCTCCCCACCATACTCTATCCCCTAACTCCTCCTGAGAATCAACCACTATCCTGAGTTTCATTTACTGCCTCGCTTTAAAAAATTATCATATGTGTAAGTATCTCTAACATATTATTTAGTTTTACTATTTTTGTAGCTTTATACAAACATAATCATGCTCTATGTAATTTCCTGAAACTTGCTATTTCTCACACAACATCATTTCTAAGATTCGTTCATGTTTCATTTGAAGCTGTATTTTCCTTCATTTTCACTGCTTTTAATTGTGTAAACAGATCAAAATCATTCGTTCTTCTGTTACTGGGCACTTGAACTTTGCTGCTGCTATATTCCTGTACATGTCTTCTGATGCATACTTGTCAGCTATGCTGCTGCTATATTCCTGTACATGTCTTCTGATGCATATTTGTGAGTTTCTAGGGCATATGCTAAGGAGTTGAATTAATGGTTCATAAATCAAATGTTCAACTTTACAGGACAATGCTGCTAACATTTTATATTCTCACCACAGTATATGAGTTCTTTTTGTTCTACACTTTCAATCATACTTAGCATTGTCAGACTTCCTATTTTTAATAACAGCTTTAGTAAGATTAAATTCACATATTATAAAGTTCATACTTTTAACCTGTACAATTCAGTGGTTTTTAGTATATTCATGCAGCTGTATATCTATCACCACTATCAAATTCCAGAACATTATCATCACCTCAAAAAGAAACCTCACACTCATTAGCAGTCACTTCCCATTTTCCTTTCTCCTAAGCCACTGGCAACCACTTTCTGTCTCTATGGATTTTCCTATTTTGGACATTTCATATAAATGGAGTCATATGACATGTGGCCTTTTGTGATTGGCTTCTTTCACTTAGCACATTTTCAAGGCTCATCTATTTGTGGTATGCATTTGTACTTCATTCCTTTTCACTGTCAAATAATATTCCATGGTATGGATATACCACATATCATTTATCCATTCATCAGCTGATGAACATTGGGGTGATTTCCACTTTTTGGCCATTATAAATAATGCTGCTTTAAACATTCTTGTACAAGTGTTTTGGGAGAAATATTTTTTCAGTTTTCATGGGTATATACTTAGGAGTAATTGCTAGGTCATATGGTAACTCTAGCTAAACTTTTTGAGGAACTGCCAAACTACTTTCCAAAGTGGCTGCACCATTTTTCATTCCCACAAGCAAAGTATGAGGGTTTTAATTTCTCCACATCCCTGCTAGAATTTGTTATTTCCCCTCTTTTTGATTATAGCTATCCTAGTGGATATGAAGTGGTATCTCATTGTTTTTTTGATTTGATTTCCTTAATAACTAATGATCTTCAGCATCTTTTCATGTGCTTATCGGCCATTTGTATATCTTCTTTGGAGAAATATATATTCAAATCCTTTGCCCATTTTTAAAAATTGGGTTATTTATCTTTTAATTGTTGAGTTCTAGAGTTCTTTACATAGTATGGATATTAGACTCTTATCAGATAAATGATTTGCAATTATTTCCTTCTATTCTACGGGTTGTTCTTGTACTTTCTTGAGTGTCCTTTACAGCACAAGTTTTACATTTTGATGAAGTCCAATTTCTCTAGTTTTTCTTTTGTCATTTGTGCTTTTGGTGTCATATTTAAGAGTCCTTTGCCTAATCCAGTGTCATGAAGATTTACTCAAATGTTTTCTTCTAAGAGTTTTACCTTTTATATTTAGGTCTATGATTCATTTGACTTAATTTTTGTGTATGTTGTGAAGTAGGGGTCCAATTTCATTCTTTTGTACGTGGATATCCAGTTGTCCAACACTATTTGTTGAATTTCCATATGAATTTTAGGACTA
Source organism: Diceros bicornis minor (assembly GCF_020826845.1). NCBI lineage: Eukaryota > Metazoa > Chordata > Mammalia > Perissodactyla > Rhinocerotidae > Diceros > Diceros bicornis. The sequence goes on along the minus strand of NC_080757.1, from coordinate 49,267,352 downwards.
GCTTGTCAATTTATACAAAAAAGGGTACTGGGATTTTGGCAGGGAATGTGTTCAATCTGTAGATCAATTTGGGAAGTGCTACCACCTTAACAAAATTAAGCCTTCCAATCCATGAAAATGGATGTCTTAAGATTTATTAGGTATTCTTTAATTTTTTTCAGTGATATATTGTAGTTTTCAATGTACAAGTTTTCTACTTTAATTAAATTTTATTTCTAAGTATTTACTTTATGCTATTTTAAATGAATGTTTTCTTAATTTTATTATCAGATTTTTCATTGTAAGTAGATCAAAATACCATTGATTTTTGTATATTGATCTGTATTCTGCAACTTTGAACCCATTAATTTTTTTAAAAGTATTTTTTATGGTGTGGATTCCTTAGAATTTTGCTGCATATAAGATTTTTTCATCTGTGAAGAGAGAGAGTTTTATTTCTTCCTTTCTAATCTGTATGTCTTTTATTTTTGTCAATCAATTAGGTATAAAATGGTATCACATTAGGGTCTTAGATTTCATTTCCTTTATTACCAAACAAAGAGCAGTTCTTCATATCTTTATGGGCTACTTATATTTCCACTTCTGCGAAATGCCCTTATATCTTCAGCCAATTCTTTTATTGGCCATTTCTGACATAACATCAGAATAACATTAGCTTTGCTTCTCCATTTCTAATGTGTATCCTATTTATTTCTTTTTCTTGTCTTATGATTACTGGCATCTCTATTACAAGGTTGAACAGCAGCAGTGATGGTGGGCATGCTTCTCTTTTCCTGATTTTAAAGGGAATCCCTCTAATGTTTCACTATAACAATAATGTTTGCTCTAAGTTTTTTTTTTTTTAATTTTTATTTATTTATTGTTCCCCCCAAAGCCCCAGTAGATAGTTGTATGTCATAGTTGCACAGCCTTCTAGTTGCTGTATGTGGGACGCGGCCTCAGCATGGCCAGAGAAGCGGCGCGTCGGTGCGCACCCGGGATCCGAACCTGGGCCGCCAGCAGCGGAGCGCGTGCACTTAACCGCTAAGCCATGGGGCCGGCCCGTGCTCTAAGTTTTTAATTGACATTCTTTATCAGGTTAAGGACGTTCCCTCCTATTCCAAGCTCATTAAGGTTATTTATCACAGGTAGGGGTGGAATTTTACCAAATGCTTTTTCTTCATCTGAGATGATCATACAGATTCTCTCCTTTCACCTGGCAGTGCAATAGATTATATTAATGGGTTTCTAACATTAAATCACCCTGAATTCCTGCATTAGATCCAGCTTTGTCACAATCATTTTTATATACTGCTAGATTCTGTTGCTAATTTTTTGTTAGGAATTTTACACTTAAGATTAAATGTGAGATTGGTATGTAATTTTATTTTTACTGTCCCCAGTTGATTTTTTTTTTTCCGGTTGATTTTTATATCAAGATTACACTGGCCTTTAATGGACTGGGGAATATCCTCTCTTTTTCTTTCCGTTGATAGAGTTAGTATATCCTTGAAATTATCTGCCCCAGGAAAGTTTGATAAGAATTTGAGAATAAAATCATTTGGGCCTGATGTTTTCTTTGATGAAATACTTAAAACTAAATGCTCTAATATCTATAGAACTATGTGAGTTTTCTATTTCTTCTTTATTCAATCACATTTTCTAGAAAATTTTCCATTTAATTCAGATTTTCAATTTTATTGGCATAAAGTTATTCATTATATTGTCTTATCATCCTTTCTGGATCAGTAGTCATTTTTCCCATTTCCTCCCTTGTCTATTTGTGCCTTCTCTCTATTTTTCTGATTAGTCTTCCAGGAAGTTTGTATTATACTAGTCTTTTTTTGCTGAATTACTCACTTTTTATTAAAACTTCCTGCTTCCTTGGCATGCATGCCATTATTCCCTCTCCCAGTTCTCCAGGCACCTCTCTGACAATTGCTTATTGATCTCTAGGTGATTTTAAATAAAAATTGCCCCATGCCGTCTGCTCTTCCCTATCTATATCACCTCTTTTTAAACCCACTCTCATAGTTTTAAATCACCTTTTTGTTGATGTGACTTCCAACTCCTTATCTCTAGCTTCTACATCCCTTGCACCCAGACCCAGACTCATGTCCAGCCACAGGATGAACAAGAACTCGCTGAGATGTTTCACAGGCACCCAACTAAATATCCCAAACTGAACTCAATCATTTTCCTCCTCATCTTAGTTAATGGAACTTTCATTTAGTCACCCAAATCAGAAACTTAGAAGAATTTCTTAGCATCTTTCTCTCTCACCCTTGACAGTCTTGCCAGTTTTTACTCTTAAGTCCTCACCTTTTCTATCCTGAATTTTTACAATGACCTTCTAACTATTCTTGTCCTGTTCTTTCCTATTTTTTCTAGCTACTTTTTTTGGTCTGATACATATCCACCCACCACTTGTCAACTGGTATCCTATCTAAAATATAAATATGATCATATCAATTGGCCATTTAAAAGCCTTCATTGCTTCTCGGCAAATACTAAATAAAGTTCAAGTTCCTTATTAGGGCATAGAATGTCATTTAGGGCCAGGCCTCTACCTCTCTAGCTTCATGTTTCTCTACTTCCCACTCTACCTTTCATGCTTCTGCTAACACTAGACTGTAATCCCTGAATATGCTGTTTCACAGTCTGCGTTTTTGTTCAGTGTGCTGTTTTTATGAACCTCCTTCCTTTCCTTGGTGGGAACTTATTCATTTCTCAAGGCTTATTTGAGCATCATCTCCTCCAGGAAGTCTTCTATAAAACATCAAGAAACCTCAGTTTGGACCAAGTCACACTTCTCTGTCAGTCTATACACAAAACCAGTTTATTGCTTGTTAAATTATATGAAACCATCTATTTATCTGCAAGTAGACTGACAACTCCTTGAGGGAAGGGGCAATTCATTATATATCTTAACTCCCAGCACCTAGCACATAACAGGATGCAAGTTTAGCCTTCCAGAAAGCACTGGGTTGCAGTCCACCCTTCTGCTCCAATCCATGTCGTAACTGTTGCCCACAGGCTCCGTGCGCCTCACTGGAGGGGAGCAGCAGCTGAAAATGGCCAAAGGGGCCAAAGAAAATAAGATTCCCTCTTCCCTGTCTATAGAAAACACTAGTAGCTTAAATCCCAGGAATCCCAAGCAGGAGTGGTTGAGAAAGTTAGCTATCTAGAAAGGCTAATTTGAGAATGGAACATGGAACGTGGGAGGCAGGGCTTCTAGACAGAAGTAGTTTGTGTCCTAAAGCAGAGAGCCATTTTCAACTTTCCACTTTTTCAACTTCTTCTAAGAAGAATCAGAAGCAGGGACTTAGTGAGGGATCAGGGCTTCCAACAAACCAGGCTGGGATTTAGTGACTGATTCAAATCCCAGCATGAATCTATGATGGGAACTGGGAGCCAGTGACCCAGGTGGAAGCCTGGGGAATAGGTACACATGGTGAGAATTAACTAAGGAAGATGCAGACCATGACTACAAGGGCCCCCAGGGGCCAGTCCAGTCCAGGCCCAGCAGCTGCTGAATGTGCACGCATGCATTTCCACACTCCTGGGGAAGTAGTCCTCATAAACTGCCAGCCTGGGCCCACCTAGCTTCAGTGACTAGGCCCAGTCTAAGTGCCCTGAGTGAGGTTGGAGCGGCAAGGACAGAATTCTGAACCGTTCTCTCTGCAGTCTTAACCTCTCCAGTCCTCAGTCCTTTGATCTCTTGCACAGAAGTAGTAGCAAACATATGGGCTCAGGTCATTCTCTGAAAGCTCTACTTGCTTTTGGTTTTTCATGGTGATGCTCTAAAATAGTAGCTCCAATCTGGGAGCTTTCGACTTAAGAGGCATCACAAGAAAAACGACATGAGAAAAAGCCTGTTAGAAGAGCTTGGGGCCTGCAAATAGAATCTGCGTGATCGTCTGTTGAAGGGTGCCCCCTACCCCATTACAGATGCTGAGTTCTTCAAACTGTTCAGTTTCTTCTAGCTAGGCCTTTGCAGCATCACTGCTAAACCTTCCACCTTAGTTGAACACTCTCCCTTGGGAATATACCTGACATGCACACTCACCAACTGGCCTTTTATTTCCTTTCAGACCAAAATCAGCACCACAGGCCATCGTATCTATATCCCAAATACACTTTATTCTGATCCCATTTGAAATGAAAACGTCTTAATCTTCATATAATTTTGGAGGGTGATTTGCTTATGTCTAATGTCAGATTGATTTATTATAGCATTAGTGTAAATCTTCTAGACTTCACAAAAGGAAAAATCAATAAAAAGATGACTATAGGAGACTAAAAATAAAGTAGGGAACTGAAATCTTGAGAAATAATTTTGCAAAGCTTAAATATCTTTTAATAGGTTATAGCACTGAAAAATATTTCCCCTAACAGGATTACAACAAAGGAATAAAGTAGGAGAAATGACACCAGAGTGAATGGAGAAAAATGTTATTTGAGATTCTAAACCTATTATGGCCCAGGAATCTGTATCAAAAACTCTCCCGTTGCTTCTGATAATGAGTCAAGTTTGGGAACCACTGCTCTAGCTAATTGAGGATATGACTGAGGGCACTTTTCTAAATAAAAAACAATAATTTACATAATTTCTGCTTACACTTCTGCTATATTATCTCATTTCTACAGTGATTTTTCTGTGAAAAGAGCTCAACAAGTTGAGATTGGTTGTTTTAAATAAATGAATATCATCAACTGTGATAACCCTGAAAGAGTTGCTATGGTAACACAGAACAAAGATAATAACCATCAAGATCTAAATAATCAAGGTTGCTTAGCGATCTTAAGCTGGCTTACTTTTAATGGTTTTAAATACAGTAAAAAGCAGTCAGCTCCAAGGAGTCAGACAGTATTACTACAAGAGTATTTAACTAATTATGTGGTCCCCCAAAACCCCAAATAAAAATAGAATGGAATATATTGTTTAATCATGAAAGCAATTAAAATACATAAACACAATTTTCACTGAGTTCACCACTCTCAGCATGTAATTATTTATCTAATTCAAGTCATACATCTAATTCAAGGTGTTAGAATTAACTTTTCTAAACTAAATACAAAAATTGAAAGTCATTTTGCGATTTGATCCTCATTCATTTTCAACCAAATATCCAAATTCATTTCAAATTCACACAAGAACTGCACCAGCTTCACCTAAATCGGTTTTCTACAAGTTAAACATCCCTCCTACACTCAGATGTGATTGTGGAACTACTTTGATCTTTATTCCCAAATTTATTGCTCCGTGTAATCCATGACAAAATATAATGTGATTTACTGTATCTCTATATGACAGCCCAGCAGCTGACAGAACTTAATAATTTAGCATAAGAAAAAAACCTTCCGGCACCAAAATATACAGCTCATAATGGGAGCTCTTTAGTATCAGTTTACAATGAAGCTTATACAAGCTGATCATAAGAACTTCAAAACAATTCTTTTTCTTCTCATGCATCTAATGAAGGAGATTTTTATTCCTTAAATGTGCTTTGTAGCTGTAAGCAAGTAATTTTGGAACATTTTGCTTTTGTTCTCATTAAAACAATGCAGGACTAGTAATATACTGATGTTCCTTTCTCAAAGAAAAGGACGAAATTTCTCCATTTAATTTGAAATAAGTGAAGAAATACGAACATGGGAATCTCGGAGACCCCAAAAAAGTAAATTTATATTTGGTTATGATATAGAAAAAGCATAGATTAGATAATTAAGCACTGTATATATAATTATCAAAACCAGGTGAAATCGAGACTTGTCTTTGGAATTGCTGTTTCTCTGAAATTCCCTCTTCCTGAACGTGAATCTACATCCAGGGCAGGAAATGTCAGACCAGACGGCCCTGAGGTCTCTTTCAACTCAAAATTTCCAGGATCCTTGAGCTTGCTTTTTAGAGGGTCATGGCAATTCTGGTGGTGGGCTGCTGATGGGTCCGAGGGTCTCTTACACTCTTGGCCAAAGTGGGAGATAGTGGGAGATGCTCACAGCTCACTCGTCTGGCACCCTGGAGACGACTGGGTGGTGTGTGAATGAGGAGCCTCAGCAATGTGGTCTGGCTGGGTTTGCAGAGCTCCCAGTTCTCTCGAATCTCGCTGGTTTTCCAGCACTGTGGTTCTCAATAAAATGTCCCCAGACCACTATCCCTTGGATCTTGAGGTATTTGTCAGCCTAAGAGCCAATCAATGGGGAGTCACCTCCTTACTGCCTCTCTAATATATCTGGTTATAAAAGATAAACTATATCTTCATAACTTCAATTCAAAAATTTGAAACTTAACATCTTCCTAAGATTCTTATCTAGGTTAGTGTATTGTTGGGAAAGGCTGGCTGGCCAGCTGACTTCCAAGGGTATTCAAGCGCTTCTGGTGATGCCATTCATGAAGTGCAGCTAACTTATGGAGCCCACCATGGATCACAATCTGATCTCCCACTTTGCAGATCCAGAAACTCAATGTTGCCAGTGCCCCTGTGTGGGTTATTTGACTCACACAGACTAAATCCATAGCAAACCTAGGTTCTGAAGGGCATTTTCTATTATTCTATGTTCTATTCATTGTTAAATTTCATTTAGATTTGCACACAACCTTGCTCCCATTCTAAACCAGCCTCTTGACATCCTTAACACCTGTCATTTGTCACAAGCACTCATCTCTAGTACTGTAATCTCAGAACAGAACTTGGAAAAATTCCAAGAATTTTTACTGTCTCTTGTTTAGAAAGGTTATAGTTAATTGCTTCAGAATCTAAAGCTACTAAAATCCTTGAAGTGCTTTTCTGATGAACTACATGGCTATGGTTTTCAATTTACCCAAAAATAAAGACCAAATAAAACTCCACGTATGCAAATGTATCATGAAGCAGACTTTGTTCTGGAGTGCTTTAGTGAACTCAATCTTTTAAAATGGCCACAAGACTTCAGAATATTTAAATGCAAAAAAAATCGAAGATGTGAACTAAATAATTTACTAGCCAAACAGGTAGAAACTAAATTTTAAGGTTCCTTGATTGGTCAAGGGTATAATGCAAATGTTTTAACCCAAAATAGAGTCAAAAGCTGTTCCCCTCCACTTGGTTTACAAATGTAAGAATGGTTTAATTATAAGAATGTATAATAATAAGAATTAATTGTCTACTATTTCTTCTTTTATTTTGAGGTGAAATAAAATGTTTTCTATGCACAATTTCCTAAAAAAAATGGTTTGTTTTCTTTTTTCCCCACATTTGAAATAAAATCTGTGGCTGCCACAGCGATCCTTAGGAATATCTACCAAGAGGAAACACTTTGTCCTTGACAGCGAGACAAAAAGCTCCTAATACTCCCCATATAATTCCCAAATACCCCAATCCCTCCACTTCACCCAGGCTTACCTCATTATTGGTTATATCTACTCTCTTGTTTGTCTCCCACTCAACTCTGACTTCAGAGCCAAAAATTCGGGGTTTTGGCCAAATCAAAGAGTCTCAGGCCAAGGAATTTGGATTTTATTCTGGACACAGTGGGATGCATTAGAAGTTTGTGAGCAGGGAGCAAAATGAGTAGAGCTATCACTGGGAAGATGACTCCCCTGGGGCCGTGGAGAATGCACAGAAGAGCAGAGCAGATAACTGTGGCAACATTCAAAGAGAACTGCTGCCAGTGGGTAAGGGCTTTTGTTTAAAGTCCTAATGCAACTACAATAATTGAGGAGACAAAGGAAGTGAAATGGGGCTATCCTAGCCTTGTGCCTCTTTCTGAAGGAGAAAGCTGCATTAGGGAAAATCAGAAAACTAAACAAAAAGAAATAACACCATTTTCAACTCTACCCATTATCGACCTTTCTAGCATCTATTTCACAAACACATGGGCACCCAAATACTGACACATTCACAAATGGATTTTCCTATAATAATTCTTTGTTTAAAGATGTTTAGTTTTGGTATATTTTTCAAAGTGCAACTGGAACAAATGAAAGATGTATTGAGAGATCTAACTATGGGTGAATCATAAATAATTCCTCAGAAATTGAGAATAAGAAACATGTCCTAGTGTGGATGTGAAATCAATCTCTCACAAATTCTCCCACCTCTTGCTACACTGCTTTCTCAGTATTATTGTCTTTTCCTCCATAACCCACGCTCTCTTTTTTAAAAATTGAGATATAATTCACTTACCATCTTATTCACCTTTCTAAAGTGTAGAATTCTGCAGTTTTTAGTACATTCACAAAGTTGTGCAGCCATCCATCTAATTTCAGAATATTTTCATTCCCCCAAAGGAAACCCTGTACCATTAGCTGTCATTCTCCATGGGAACCTCCCCTCAGCCCCTGGAAACCTCTAATCTGCTTTCTGTCTCTATGTATTGGTCTATTCTGAACATTTCACATACATGGAATACAACAATATGTGGCTTTTTGTGTCTGACTTTTTTCACTTGTGTAATATCTTCAAGGTTTATCCATGCTGTAGCATGTAATCAACAATTCATTACTTTTTGTGGCTAAATAACACTCCATTGTATGGATATACCACTTCTATTTATTTATCATCATTGGATGGGCATTTGAGTTATTTCCACTTTGACTACTATGAATAATGCTGCTATGAACATTTGTGTACAATTTTTGCATGGACACATGTTTTTAATTCTCTTGGCACATACCTAGGAGTGGAATTGCTGGGTCCTATGGTAATTCTATGTTTAACTTTTTGAAGAACTGCCAAATGGTTTTCCAAAGTGGCTGCCACTTTACATTCCCGCTAGCAAAGTATGAGGGTTCTAATTTGTCCCTATCTTTGACACTGCTTATTGTCTGTCTTTCTTATTATAGCCATCCTAGCGGGTGTGAAGTGGTATCTCATTGTGGTTTTGATTTGCATTTCCGTAATGACAGATGACGTTGAGCATCTTTTTGACATGCTTATTGGCCATTTGTATATCTTTTTTGGAGAAATGTCTATTGAAATCCTTTGCTCATTTTTAAATTGGATTATCTGCCTTTTTATTATTGAGTTATAAAAGTTCTTTATATAGGCTTCTAGATCCATATCAGATAGATAATGTGAAAATATTTTCTCCCATTCTGTGGGTTGTCTTTTTACTTTCTTGGTGGTTATGTTCTTGGAAGCACAAAGGTTTTTACTTTTGATGAAATCCAATTTATCTATTTTCTCTTTTGTTGCTTCTGCTTTTGTTGTCATATCTAAGAAACCATTGGTTAATCCAAGGTCACAAAGATTTACTGGTATGTTTTCCTTTAAGATTTTTATAACTTTAGCTCCTACAAGGTCTAGCAAGGCTTTTACCAGCAAATTCTCTCAGTTTTTGTTTATCTGTGAATTTGTTTCTCCTTTGTTTTTGAAGGATGATTATACCAGATGGAGAATTCCACATTTTTTTTTGGTGAGGAAGATTAGCCCTGAACTAATATCTGTTGTCAATCCTCCTCTTTTTGCTGAGGAAGACTGGCGCTGAGCTAACATATGTGCCCATCTTCCTCTATTTCATGTGGGACGCCTGCCACAGCATGGCTTAATGAGCATTGTGCAGGTCCGTGCCCAGGATCCAAACCTGCGACCCCCAAGCCGCTGAAGCATAGCATGAGAACTTAACCACTACACCACCAGGCTGGCCACCAGATGGGGAATTCTGAATTGATAGTCTTTTTCTTATAGGACTTTGAATATTTTATTCCACTGCCTTCTGCTTCATGGTTTCTATGAGAAATCAGCTGTTAATCTTTCCATTAGTTCTTTAGACATAGTTTCCTCAGTTTTTTTAACATATTTGAAATAGCTGATTTAAAATCTTTATCTAGTAAGTCCAACATCTGGGCTTCCTCAGGGACAGTTTCGATTGATTTCATTTTTCCCAGCCCATAGGCCATACTTTCTTGTTTTTTTGCATGTCTTATAATTCTTTTGTTGAAAAACTGGAGATTTTGAATATCACAATGTGGCAATTCTGGAAATCAGATTCTCCTCCTTCTCCAGGGTTTGTTGTTGTTGCTGAGGATTTTTGTTGTTGTTTTTAAGTGACTTTTCTGAACTAATGTTGTATATACCATGTATTCTTCGTCATACACAGTCACTGAAATCTCTGTTCAGCTAGTGACCTGCTAATGATTAGGCAGAGATTTCCTTAAACGCCTGGAACTAAAAAGCCTTCTAGTTTTCAGGAAGTGGCTCTGTGTGCATGTTGGTGTGCACCTTCAACACTCATGGCAGATTACAACTCTGCCTTAGTTTTCTCTTCCTACTTGTGCAGAGTCTCAAGGTCAGCCAGAGGTGAGAGCTCAGAACCTTCTCAGATCTTTCCTGAGTATGCACACAGCCCTGGGTGTGCACCCAACCCTATGCATGTATATGGCATTCTAGATTCCAAGGAATATATTGGCGATCACCAAAGCCCCTATGGACAGCTCATTCCCAGCTTTACATTCTAAGCTTTGGGGTTAGCTTACTGTTTGCCCCAACTGTTATATACCACCTCAGGCAGCCATGATCTTAAACAATTATCTCTAATTGTTTTTGAAAAATGCTACCAGAGAAAAGGGTTTTCACACTGGGTGAACTCCAAGTCAGGATAAATAAACACAGCCTTGTGAGTGGGGTTTTCCTGGGAACCATCAGATAGGTCAACTAATAAGAGTTCTTAGGAAATGGAGCTTTGAAGGAGCTGCCCCTGTTCTGCCCCCACTAGTGGCTTCCAGGCTACTGATTTTCTCCATGATTGCTGGCTGTTGGTTTTTAACTCTACTGCAGAGCTAGGGAGAAAGGTAGGATGGGAAAAGGGTAAGCAAAAAAGTCACAAAGTTTGCTTGGTTTCTTACCAAGATTCAGCTGTTTGTTTGTTTGTTTTTAAATGAATGCTCCCTAGATTACTGTAAGCTTTTGGCTAATTTCCATAGTTTTGAAAAGATTGATTACAATAATTTTTGCCTGTTTTCTCATTGATTTTATGGAGGAGAGAATTTTTGGAGGTCCATACTCTGCCATTTTCCGACATACTCGCCAGCACATTCATTAAGTGTTGTTTTCTACAGGGTGACATCTTTTCCTGTTTTCTCCTCTTATTCCACAAAATTTCTTTGGAAATCTCATCCATGTCTAGGCTTTCAAAGTTTACCCAAAAGTCAGTGACTCTCAAAAATACATCTTCAAAACAAACTTTCCCTGGAAGCCTTATTGATGACCAGTGGCCATTTCTATGTGGATATTTTACAGGTGTCTCCAGCCCAACATGTCTTAAACCACTCATCCACTTGGTTATCCAAATTAGAAAACTGGGAGGCATCCTAGATTACTCCCTTTCTCTTATCTTCAAGTCTTCACTAAAACACCTCCTCTCTCAATCTGCCAACATTCCACCTTCCACAAAGCTGATGGTTCCCTTATCTTATCACACTTATCCCCCTTGTATAATATTTGTCTACATGGATGTTCCTCTTACTAGACTACAGGCATCTTGCAAGTAGGAATTTTATACTATTCATCTTCCTTATTCCCAGGACTCACCACAGTGCCTAGCACATTATAGTCAGTCGTATGTTTTATCAGTGTAGCAGATGGCATTTTACAAAGATGGCCACACCAATATACACCCCATTCCCACATGTTCTTCTCACAATATAGTGTCGACATTCCTCCATCAAGACATGAGGTCTATGTTCTCTCTCTAGACCTGCGCAGAACTTTGTAACTGCCTTGACCAAAAGAATGTGGTGGAAATGACACTGCTAGATGTCTAAGATTAAAAAGGTGATATGGATCCCACCTGGTTCTCTGTCTCACAACATGAGCCTTGGGAGTCCTGAGCCAACATGTGAGAAGCCTAGCTACCCTGAGCTGCCACATGGAGAGATCACATAGAGAGAGAGATGCCAGAGCAGCGCCAGCTCTTCGAATCTTCCCTGTACAAAAACCAGAAATGTGAGTGAAGAAGCCTTCAAATGGCCTCAGCGCTGGTTACTGTCTGACTGCAACCATGTGACAGACCCCAAACCAGAACCACTCAGTTAAATAGCTCCCAAATTCCTGACCCACAGAAACAGTTAGGAGATAGTAAGTGTTGTTCTTTGAAGCCACTACATTTCCGGGTGATCTGTTTTACAACATTAGATAAGTGAAAAAAATAATAAATGAAGGAATGGAGATGACAGCAGAGAAGTATCTTGGTATATGCATAATATCCCTCTTCGTTTTCTCTACCACGTATCATTTTTAAATGGAAAAAAGTGGTAAATATGTGATTTTAAAACAAGTATCTCATATTTGTGTCAAAAAATTTCAAAATTCAGGGGCCAGCCCAGTGGCGCAGGCAGTTAAGAGCGCATGCTCTGCTGTGGCAGCCTGGGGTTCGCTGGTTTGGATCCCGGGTACGCACCAACACACTGCTTGGCAAAACCATGCTGTGGCAGCGTCCCATATAAAGTGGAGGAAGATGGGCAGGGATGTTAGCCCGGGGACAGTCTTCCTCAGCAAAAGAAAAAAAAAAAAAGAGGAGGATTGGCAGATGTTAGCACAGGGCTGATCTCCTCACAAAAAAAAAAAAAAAAATTTCAAAATGCAATTTATGTGGATGCACAATGAACTTGTATCTAGCAAGGAAGTCTTTTCCCCAAATACTTAGGGGTTGAATTATTGTCTCAAAATATATTTGATTGCAATTATTTAATCACCTCTGCATGGTATCCTGAAAGGTAAAAACTCTATTCTCCACTCTCTCCAAATAGATAATTTCATAAAGATAACTTCTGGATCATTCACATTACAAGTTTCTAGCACTGTAATATCTAAGTGTATCATGTTTCATGCATTGACAGTTCTTAAGTAAATTTTTGCTGAATTAAATGCATTAATGTGTTTTTGTAGTTTTCTAATCAAAAGAGTCCTTTTATGAATCATTGAGCACTTTGTTAATTCTGATTTTTCACAAATATGGTGATACTTAATAAATTTTAAAATAGTTTATATTTATGGGTTATTTTTTTGTTCTGGTTATTTTTTTCCAATTTATTTAAACCAAAAAAACCCCCAAACTTCACCCATTTTTCCCACACCCCATCCCCCACTTCTGGCAATCACCATATATTAAATATGGATTATTTATATTATATTTATATTTATATTTATATTATATAATATTTATATTAAATATGGATTATTTAATATATCCTAGATGTAGACAAATCCACAATGACAGAAATGATGATTCTGTTTGTAACACGTTTAACCTCAAGCTAATAGCTGTTAATATCTTCAGATTATATTTCTTTAGAAGAGATGCTTACTTAACACAGATAAAAGAAATTAAACATTAAATGAAGTCTCATCCAAAAGAATTTGCCACCTTTCAATAACCTTTCAGCATGTTTTAAAAGAGTTGGGATTAATTACCTATAATTTCTAAAAATGTGTTTTGTCTGGATTATCTAAGCCAAAAGAAATGTTACTTGAAGTAAACACAAGAAAAGCTTTTTATTTTGATTCACAAATATAAAAGAAATTTTCTCTGTATTTTAAAATTAGATGTACAATCTATTCTCATAACATTGTTTTGTATTCTAAGTCTACAAAGCTTTTTTTAAAAAACAAATTTTAGATAATTTTCCATTTCAAATGTAGGTCAATAAATCTAATTATTCACTCAACAGATGTGTTTGGAATACTACATAAACTGCCAAAATTTCCGCTAGAAGAAATATACAGTTTACAGTAAAATACCAGGAAAAATTTCCCCAACTCACATTTTATTTCTTTTTGCTTAATACACTGAGTCTGATTTTTCATTAAGTATATTTCTGATGCCATCATTTAAAAAATCCCTTATCTGAGTTTTATTTCCCAATTTCAAGCAGCTACATTCTGGGCTGAATGAAAAAAATTAATAGTACTTTATGAATTATTTAAAATGCATTATGGGGGTCGGCCCGGTGGTGCAGTGGTTAGATTTGTGCGTTCTGCTTTGGCAGCCCAGGGTTCGCTGGTTCGGATTCCAGGCACGGACTGAAGCACTGCTTGTCAAGCCATGCTGTGGCGGCGTGCCATGTAAGGTAGAGGAAGATGGGCACGGATGTTGGCCCAGGGCCGGTCTTCTCAGCAAAAGGAGGAGTACTGGCAATGGATGTTAGCTCAAGGCTAACCTTCCTCACAAAAAATAAATAAATAAATAAATAAATAAAAATGCATTATGGATAAGGGTGAACGTATAATTTATTGTCCATATTGAATAACTTTTGAGAGTGAACGGAGTGTTAAGAATCACACTGAGAAAACAGGCATTGAAACCGGTAGCTACGGTCATCCTAAATGTGAATTACATCTTCAACACACTATTAACAGAATAATATTAAATACCACCATGCCAGGTCATGTCCACTGTCCATGTAACCAAGGACAGACACTGTATAAGCAATCTTTATAGTGGCAGGAAGAATCATAAAGGTCCTCATCAACACCATCATTTTAATGTATTTTATGTTATTTTACAATTTCTACTACCACCACAATACCTCACTTGCCCAGAGGTCAGAGTTCTAGCGACAATTGTGTATATTATTTAGGAGGTGCCCTGAGGCCCTTGCACATGCTATTGGGTGTAGAAAATCAGGCAACAAACTAAAAGAAGTTGCCATCAGAAGAAAGTGACAACTGAAAGAAGAGGGAGGCGTCAGGAGAACTACAAAAAGGAGAGAGAACTAGAATGACAATGTGGAGCACATTTATTGTAGGGAATCTTTCATGTAGCACCAAAATGTTCACAGTGATGACTAAGTTGTCAGGAAGAGTTGTCGATGTCTTCAGCATTTTTTGTTTAAAAGAGTAGGGGAGTATGTTAGAGAAACAGCCCTCAAAATCTAAGTTTTGGCACATACGTAGGGATTACATTTTAGTTATTTGGAAACTGACACGTGGAACATTTTATTTCTGGACAGTATCTGATAAATGAGGCATTCCTGTACTTCCTTTTATTTGTCTTGAAGCTATCTCTTTCAAATTCTTCTAAATAGTACTTTGTTGAAAAAATAATCTGAATTAACCTGTTCACGGGACTAGAGAATCGGATCATAGAATCTCTCCATCTTCTGTCTAAAATGAAAACCTTTAAAAATCTTTGTATGGAAGCTGCTTCACTCCCTTTATCACTTTAGTTATCCTGTTTCAAATGTTTACCAGTTTTGTATTATTTTCATAATTTTAAGCTGCATTATGGATACATTCAAATCATATTTGATGCAAAAGCAGAAAATATGTTTGTTTTGCTCTATTCTGTTTCCAGAGAGCTACAAGTGTCTGTATCAATTTTACTGGTTGGTGAAATCAAAGCCCAAGAATTATTCTTTACGAAATCCTTTCAGTCTAATTGGGGTGTTATAGTGGAAAAAGCAATAAAGATCCATCCATCCATCTAACAACTCAACAAATTTTTATCAGATGCCTACTAGGTACTAGGCACTGTTCTACACACAGGAGAAACAATAGTGAATAATAAATAAGTAAATGAATAACAATAAATCATAAGCAAGAAGTAGAGGAGAGAAAAAGGCAGAATAAAATGATGGAACGTGATAGGGGACTCTAACATTCCAGCAGGGACCAGCTGGTCACTGGGAGATAGAGATCTGTGGGGGAAATCCAGACAAAAGGGAGAAGTAAGTGTAAAGGCCTTAGGTAGGAACAAGCTTGGCATATTTATAAATGGTAAGAAAGCCACACGCCAGTCTGTGTACTTCAGGGGGAGAGGAGCAGGAGATAAGTTGGAGAGGTGGGCAGAAGCCAGATCACACAGCATCTTGAGGACAAAGTTACAGGGTTTCCATTTTGTTCTAATAGTAATGAGAAGCGATTGGAGGGTCTTTAGCAGGGGAATATGTGTGGAGAATAGACTGTTAGAGAGAGTAAGCGTGAAAATAGGGAGACCAGGTGGGAGCTACTGTGACAGTCCAGTCAAGAGCTGATGATGCTTTAGACTAGGGTGGTAATGGCAGAAGTAATGAAAAGTGGTCTGATGTGGGATATATTTTGAAGATAGAATCAGTGGGACTTTCTGATAGGAAAAATGTGAGTGTAAAAGAAAGAAATGAGTCAAGAATGACTCTGAGTCCTATTTACTGATTTGGAAAAGACTAGGGAAGAATCAAGAGTTCTGTTTCAGAAATGTTAAGTGTGAGAGGCCTGTTAGAATTTCAGGGCAGATGTCTAGGAAGAGGTTGGATATACAGGTCTGGGGCTGAGGGCAGAGACTAGGACAAGAGATACAAACTGGAAGAAGTCACCATGCAGATAGCACTTAAAGCTGTAGGACTGGGCAAGATCAGTTAGGGACTGAGCAAAGAAACATGAAGACGTGTGAAGACAAGGAGAAGCCAGTCAAGGAGGCGGAGTAGGAGCAGCTAGCCACTTGTGAGAAACCCCTGGACAGCGTGATGTTCCCCCTAACCGATAATGTGAGCAAAGCCTATCAAAGAGGGAGGGATCAAGGGTGTGGAAACTGATGAGAGGTCAATTGAGATGAAGACGGTGGAGTCTCACTGTCAACCAATATTGGACTTACAAGCTGGGAAAGTATGAGTAAATCACATGAAATTATTGAAAATTGACTAGTTTAGACCTACAAAATAGCACTTACATATGGTTTAACTTAACAATAAACCTTTGTTAAGCCACTGAGATTTTGGGGCCAATTTGTTACCAGCGTATAACTCAGCATAATTTGGCATGGGTGATCAATGAATTCTTCAAAATATTATAGTATGTTTTTATGATCTGAAAATAATACAGTAGAGAGGAAAATGTTGATAGAAAGGATGGATAATTAAGAAGGAAAAGTCCTGGGGATGGCCCAGTGGCACAAGCGGTTAAGTGCGCACACTCCGCTGCGGCGGACCGGGGTTCGCCGGTTCGGATCCCGGGCGCGCACCGACACACTGCTTGTCAGGCCATGCTGTGGCGGCGTCCCATATAAAGTGGAGGAAGATGGGCATGGATGTTAGCCCAGGGCCAGTCTTCCTCAGGAAAAAGAGGAGGATTGGCAGATGTTAGCTCAGGGCTGATCTTCCTCATAAAAAAAAGAAAGAAAGAAAAGTCCTTCAGTAGAGGTGAGGAGTGCAGTGCACTGGCAAAGGCCTTGGATAGAGGCACACATTTCCCTAAGTAAAGTATCCATGCACTCTAAAGGAGGGGAGGTGGAATATATGGATACAGATGCAGTTGGAGGGTAGATATGGGATGGGCTGATGAGGGGGTTTTCTTCTGTTGCTTCTACTTTTCCAGTGAAATAGAGGTCATCAGTTTAGAGTGAGGAATGAAAAGCAGTGTTGGAGGCTTGAAAAGGAAAGAGAGCTATGAAATTTTCTTAGTGGGAAAATGAACTGACCATTCCAGTGCTGAGGGCCACTTAAGCTTTTTGGCCCTAAGTTTAAGTGAAACCAGTTAGCATAAGTGTCTCTTCTCTTGACCCATGTTCAATTGTTTAGATACAAGAGTAGGGCACATAAGTATTTGGTTTAACCAGGGTTGGAGATTTGCCAGTAAGGAGGGCAGAGGAAAAGAGGGGCAAAGAAGTTGCGAGTAGTTCAAGGGAGTTATTACACTGATGGACTATGAAATCTAAGCTGGGAAGTAAAGACATAAGGAAGTTGACAGAAACTGAAAAATGGTAAGATTAATGGATTGGAAGTCCCCACGGGCCAAAAATCTCTTGGAGTGAGAAAGCTAAATTAAGTGATGCGGGTGGGGATAGGTAGAGAGAGTGGACTGCCTGAAACCAAGATTTTGAAGGTGGTACAGTTACTAGTACTGGCAAGGACTCTAGGATATAATCATGAGCAGGTGGCGGATGAGAAGAGTGATGAGCTCACGTAACTGAGAGGCCAGTGGGTTGTATGATTCTCATCAATGGGTCCATCCATTCAATGTCATCTTGGCTATGGACAATTATGATTTGGGTTAGGACACGCTTTGTTCCTTCTGTACCAGTTTAATCATGTACAAGTTACAGCCATAAAAGTCAACCCCTATGAATGAGATAGTGTTTGAAGCAATACCTAAATTTCATAAGAAAAGTGTTATTTAATTAAATGAAAGTTTTAAAAATTTTGTTCTGCTTAACTTTATTAATCTCCTATTTAGAACTTAAAGCTAAATGAAGAGGCATGTATTTCTACAATAACAGAATGCCTCATTTTTGGTCTACCACTCTAAATTGAAGTGGCACTTTATTACTAAAATATACATAAAATCATTCTTGTTTTTTTCCATTAATATATTTTCATTGCTGTTTTCCAATCACAATCATATGTATTAAAAGCACTTTTTCCTTATTGAAAAATATCTTACTCTCTCTTGATTTCCATTTTCTTGTTTTCTTGGATATTTACATGGAAAAATGGCTTTTTCCCCTTATAGACGATTCACAGTTAAGAAAGGAAGAGAATTGTTTTATACTTCATTGCTCTAACACAGACCCTAAGAGCCCAGAGAAAATTCCTCCGCATCTATCAAAAGCAGCAGTCTAATGCAGCTGACAAGGACACCTAAAGCCATCAAACCAACAGCCAACCAATCTATAAGTGAAGGTTTTTTATTCAATTATTTTTGTTCCTGTTATATATTATCTCCACCAGAAACCAATCAGATTAAAATGAAATACCACAATGGAACAACAAAACTTCAGTTTTATTTAGAAAACAAGCAACCTTCCAAACAAGCTTCCCTAATCTCTCAAAGACAATGATGCAAGATTTGAAAGGAGAATTAACCCTTTTTTAAATGAATGTATAAAACTTTAGAATGTATACAGGATAAAAGCTTGTTTTTAACATTTTTTAAGATTAAAAGTAGACACTGCTTTTCTGAAGCTATTATTGAACAAAAAAACTTATTCATATAAAAGTAAAAATCTATATTGCAAATTAAAGCACAAAGCAAAAATCCATAACATAAATTTCAAATAATAAGATAGTGCATGGGTGAACATTTCCTCTGATACCATAGAACCCAGATGCTGAGCAGGACATTATAGGAGGATTACGCTTCTGGTCATCCTATACAGAAGCACCAGGAAAAGGTCTGGTGTTTGTCCAGGGAGCTGGACCAATAATTCTGCTAGAAAAGGTACATTAAGAGGATTCCATTAAGTTGAGTGGATCTGAGATCAAGTCCAAAGCCATCAAATAAGAGCTGAAAGATCAGTCAGGTACCAAATATTCAAGAACATCAACCAAGGTAAAAACAAGAAACACAGGTAAGGAGCCTCGTGAACAAAAGATGTGGGTAATGAGGAGTTGGGAACCCAAATCAGAGTCTAACTGGGAATGAGGAATGTGGCAATAGGCACAAATTGGTTCATAAAACCAATTATCTTGTGAAGCAATAGCTTCTGTCTTTTGCTCACGGTGACCTATCTGAGCCAACAGATGGCTGGATTAGCTGGTAATGGCATTGGAAGCAAACAGTTCCTAGCATAGGTCTTGGAGAAAGATACACCAGAATTAGAATCTCGGTTCTGCAACTTGTAGCTGTGTATCTCTGAGCAAGCTGCTTAATTCCTCTGAGGCTTAGTATCTCCAACTATTCGAAGGGAATAACTTCGAAGTGCTGTGAGAATTAAAGTAAATAGTGTTTGCGAAAGTTCCTGGCACAAGGTAGGCACACAATAAATATCTTTTTCCATTAGGCCAATACATACTGTACACACTTATCAGTAGTTTTAACTTACATCAATTATTTTCAAGAATTTATTTCAGCACAAAGAAGTACAAAACAGGGGACCTGTGTTGTCTGACCTTAAAAAAATACAGAGAAGATAGTTAATTCGTTTCATGACATTGACAATGTCAACTTTTAATAAGAACAATTCTATAAAAAAAAAAATCTTGTATTTCCTGATCAAATTGTTGGGGTGGAAATGAAAAGGGAAAAGGAGGTAGTAAACAAAGTAATTATTTGCAAACATAGTTAAGGTCAGATAATAAATATCTTTATCCACTAAGATGCCCATTTCTCATAATAGAAAAGTGAAAGCATGAAACGTTGAGGCTTGAAAAGACAGTTGCCATGTAAATGAAGGACAGAATCGTGTTCAGAGAGGTCACTGGTCAGGGGGCTGCTTACCTACTTATTGGCAGAGGCCTGGATAGATCCCACGTCTCTCCCTGCATGTGTGTCTAATGTTCACTCTTATCAAAGAAGTGTAAGCATTATTTCCTCAGGGAAGTCTTTCTTAGTTCCAAGACCAAGTTGTCCACTCTGGCATGTTCTCATAGCTCCCTGTATTTCCCTTCTCAGCACAGTCATCATACGTGTTGTTACCACGTGTATAACAGAGTAGCTAACAGCACAAGTTCTGGAGTCGAACTAAGTTTGAATCTCATCTCTCCCAATTACTGGACTTATCTAAGCCTCCACAAAGAGAACAGCAGCACGCACTGTGCTGTTGAGACGAGACAATAAGATAAGCCTTTACAACACTGCTTGACACTTGGCCATTTTTATTACTGGTCAGTAAGGGTAATTAGGGCAAGAAGTGTTTAATACCAGACGTCTAACACACTCATGGTGTGGTGTTCCCCGCAAAATAACATAGCACGTGTCCCTTGTCAGACACTTAACCAACTGTCGGACATGAATCAATTCTCAGACACTTAACCAGTCAATGCAACTGAAAACCCATAAAATTAATGGGTTTTAATTTTTTAATTAATTTTGTAATTAATTTCTTAAATATTGGTAGTCCTTGCTGTGCACAGTTCCGATTTGCATGGATTTCAGTTTTCACGGTTTAGTAAGATAAACCCAGTGCTTCAACAACACAGTTAAAATTTCAGTTACTATGGTACATCTTGTGTGGTGAAGAGTCCGTTAAATGATTTTTCTGATTTTTTAAAAGTGTACTGTCTTATTAAGTTATAAGAATTCTTTATATGTGCTAGATAAAAATCCTTGATATAAGATACAAATTTTGCAAATATTTTCTCCTAGTCTGTAGCTTGCCTTTTTATTTTCGAAGAACAAAAGTTTTGATTTTGATTAAGACCAATTTATCGATATTTCCTTTCATGGCTCATATTTTTTGAATCCAATCAAAGAAAAATTTTGCTTGAACCAACATCACTAAGGTTCTCTCCTAGGGTTTTATATTGTTAGCATTATGTTTAGGTCCATGATTCATTTCACGTTACTTTTGTATAAGCGTGAAGTAGGAGTTGAGGTTCTTTCTCTCCCTTATGGATATCCAATTGTTCCAGAACTATTTGTGAAAAGACTATCCTTTCCATATTCACTATCTTAGCACATTTTTTGTCAAATCAAAATCAATTGATTACAAATGTGTAGGTCTACTTCAGGACTCTTTATATTGTTTCATTGATTGATGTGTTTGTCCTTACACCAATACCATACTTTTGATTACTGTGGCTTTATAGTTAACCATGAAATCAGGTGGTGTAAATTCTCCAACTTCGTTCTTTTTCGAAATTTAGAGTCAGCTTGTCAATTTCAACACAAAGAAAACACCGGGATTTTGATTCAGACTGCACTTAATCTAAGGATCAATTGGGGAGAAATGACATTCTAATGATGTTGCATCTTCTCACCCATGAATTTGGTATTTATCTTCAATTATTTAGGTCGTCTTCAATTTATATCACCAATGTTTTGTAGTTGTCAGTGTACAGATCTCGCACATATTTTGTTAAACTTTTAAGTATTTCATATTTGTGTTGCCATTGTAAATAGCATTGATTTTTAAAATTTCAATTTCCAATTGTTCATTGCTAGGACATAGAAATACAACTGGTTTTGCATATTGACCTGGTACTTTGTGACCTTGCTAAATTTACTTATTAGTTCTAGTAGAGTGTTTTTTTTTTTTTTTTTGTAGATTCCTTTTGGTTATTTCATGTAGAGGACACGTTATCTACAAACAAAGACAGTTTTACTTCTTCCTTTCCGATTTGTATGCTTTTTATTTGTTTTGTTTTTTTTTTAGCATTTTGCACTGACTAGGACCTCCAGTATAAAGTGGAGTAGAAGTGGTGAGAGTGTACATTTTTGCCTTGTTCCCAATCTCAAGGAAAAATCACATAGTCTCATCACATTAAGTATACTTTTAGCTGTAAATTTTTCTTTTTCTGGTATCTGCTCTTTATCCTAGTTTTCTGAGAGTTACTATCATGGATGAGTGTTAAACTTGTCAAATGCTTTTTCTGCATCTACTGTGATGATATCATGATTTTCCTTTTATAGTCTTTTAATATGGTGAATTACTTTGACTGATTTTTGAATGTTGAACCAACTCTGCATTCTGGGATAAATCCTACTGGTCCATGATGTGCTATCCTTTTTCTATATCGCTGGATTTGATTGGTTTATATTTTGTTAAGGATTTTTTGTGTGTCTGTACTCTGTAGTTTTCTTTCTATAACTTTGTCCAGTTTTGGCATCAGGGTAGTGCTGAGTTCATGAGATAAGCTGGGAAGTGTTTCTCTTCTATTTTCTGAAAGAGTTTGTGTTGAATTGGTATTATTTCTTCCTTAAATATTTGATAGCATTCACCAGTGTAGTCATCTGGTTTAAAACGTACTTGTTTATCCATTCACTCATTGTTCCCATGCTAATTCTATAAAGACATTGTGGAAGCAGTTGTTTAGAATTCTTTCTTTCAGAGAATGCTAGCATAGTTACTTGTATACAAATATTGCCAAATAAATATTTGTGAAAGCAAAAAATAAAATGTTACCTGGCTTATGTTTTTTTCCTACCTCACTTAAAAACATTTTGTGCGTGAACCTACAATATAAGTGGTAATTTATAAATGTGTGAACCTACAATATAAGTGGTAATTTATAAATGTATATGTAATATATAAATAATTTTGGATACAATATAAAATTAAAGGCTATTTTACAAATATTATAAAGGAGATTCTTATATATTAATTAACAATTAAAAACAAATATGAATATTCAGTATATTAAATAATGCTCTTCATTTAATTAGGTGGTTAATAAAACCACCTAAGCTATGAGAACAGAACCAAAATATTAGCTAATTAAAAATATCACAGAATAGTAGCTGAAATACTTGATGTAAAGATGTGTGAGGCTGAAATAACCAATAGCTATTTAACTGAAAAATATTACAAAATGGTTTCCTAAATAATTTTCTCCTCTACTTTAAAGATTGGTTCAAAGCAAAAATCAGATTCCTTTTATGCTCATATAAGTCCCTGCTCACGTGATTTTTAAAAATCTAACATTTCCCCAAGAATTGTCTATCAAAAACTGTGCTATTTCTAGCTTCTGAATAGTGAAGAGTGGGTCTATGACTCTGCACAATTTTGACTTGGTTCTATTCCTGAGGTCTCACAGAGTATTTAAAAAACAAACATCAATCTTCACATCTGGATTTTTAATTAACATGCTATCTAATTCCTTGGCCATACAAGGCATATTTTAAAAAGATGGTACAGAGCAGTTAAAAGTCATGCCAAAACATCACTCTGACTGGAAACTTTTACAGTATTTTATTTTCAGCTTATAATCTAATAAATGCAGATAATATGGAAATTCTATAGACTCTGCCAAATGTAGTGCACTTACCAAAGGCAGAGGTGAGTTCTTACCTAATTTGAGCTGATACACTGTTGGGTTGTTTTATTCTCAGCTATATTTTATGAGAAATAAACTAATTTGTAATTTTAAAAAAATCTATGTTAAAATATATTTTGATCCTTTATGTTCTGAACAATAATGATAACTTTTCTTCTCTGTATCTTCCATACTTAACACATTCCCTAGCTCACATTGTAGGTACTCAATAAATGCTTAACTTGAATATGAAATTCAACTGAATTAAACCAGTGATGTAGCAATTTGCAAAATAATTCAGAGCTTCAGACACTAATGTGATATACAATGAAAGAAGTAACTACACATTTAGTTTTCCTTCACTAAAAGTTGTTCTAAATGTACAAATACACTTACTTTGCATACCTCAGGTAGACAGCAATTCATTTAAATATTGTGAAAAGGTTTTTCAAGCTTTTTGTTAAAAATAGCAAAGCCTTCGTTGCACATCAAAAGTCACATATTTTAAGATAATTTCAAAATCTTAAATGTTTTTAGCTCTTTACAAATAGAAAATTGACAGGAAATAATCTAAGCAGCAAATGAATATCTTTCTCTTCCTTACCACTTCTCTAATATCCTTTCTCAGTATTCTGTTCCAGTGCATTAAATTATCATCAGAAGCAAAACTTGAAGTAAAAAAATATCTCAAGAATTACAACAAATAAGGCAAATGCTTGGCAAATCTCAATTTTGTTTCTCCTCAAACAGGAGAAACTTTCTCCTCAAAGTTAATATTGTGGGACTATCTTATAACAAGGTTATTTTGGGACATCCCTATTTAATCCTCTTTACATGGTTTGAGGCCAAATAATTTCTACTCCAGAGAAAATACTACTATAATAAGGTTTTGGTTATTTAGCACAGTAGCATTCGCACAGCAGGGATTCAATTTTTGTTAAAGTAAATATTATCTGGTCAGTAATTTGTTCGATCCCAAAATAATTTCACAAACCTTATAACATTTTGTGAGTTCTTAAAGACTTCTGGAGCTCAGACTGACTTCTAATACTTCTAGAAGTTCCTTTATGCTTCTAATACATTACATCTCCCTCTAATAGTCACTCTCTTTTTAGAAAAGTTAAAGTCAAAAACTACACCTCCATTCTAACAAAATACCCTATAGAAATGTTATGGTCCATGAGAATGTTGTTGAGAATGTTAACCACATCACATACTGCCTTCTTCATGAGAACCGCTAATAAATTATTCTCTAAAGACTTCAATTCCAGCAATTTGAACTAATGACTTTTAAAATTTTATTGCACTGAATCTTGTTCTAATTGGGATGCTCTCTTTACATTTGCTCCTGAAAAATGTAGAGTCAAATTGAAGTCCCTCTCTAGGAGGTACAAACCCTCACACCATGGCATGTTTTTTCCTAAACCTTACCTCTAGTTTCATCTTATGTTTTCCCCTAGATTTGATTCCTTACTCTAAAAAAATTTGCACTTAAAAAGTCACCTTTGACTTCCAGTATTTTCTTCCTAAAGATAACAAAACAAAAACAATAACAACAAAAAACACATCCTCAGCACAAGTTAAAGCCAGAAAATACAAAAACTTCAAAGCGACTGTGAGTAAAAATAATAATAATGTTGCAGGCGAAATTCACCAACGGGTGGTAAAATTAGTGCACGAAAGTCTAAGGAGAAACGGGATATTGGCCTAGTCTCAAAGCACCTCCTCGAGATATTTTACATATTACAGAGGGAAAAAAATAACTTTACAGCAGAGAAACCTGGTAGATACCACCTTAACAAAGTGATCAATGTTAATGTCACCAGTAATAAGTTATTTCCATGTTATGTACCCCTCGATATAATGCACTTCAGAAAGGCACAATATCACTTCTGTAGTATTCTTGCTGAAAATGCATAACCTCAATCTAATTATGAAAAAACATTAGAGAAACCCAAAGTAAGAAACATTCTACAAAATAACTAGTACCTTTCAAAAGTGTCAAGGTTATGAAGGATAAGGAAAGACTGAGGAACTGTCACAGATTGGAGGAGATTAAAAAGATATGACAGGGGCCGGCCCAGTGGCACAAATGGCTAAGTGCGTGCCCTCTGCTGTGGCGGGCCGGGGTTTGCCGGTTCGGATCCCAGGCGCACACTGACACACCACTTGTTAAGCCACGCTGTGGCGGCGTCCCATATAAAGTAGAGGAAGATGGGCATGGATGTTAGCCCAGGGCCAGTATTTCTCAGCAAAAAAAGAGGAGGATTGGCAGATGTTAGCTCAGGGCTGATCTCCTCACAAAAAAAAAAAAAAAAAAAAGAGATATGACAACTAAAGGCAACATGAGATCCTGGATTGGATCCTGGAACAAGAGAAAAAGAACAGTAGTGGGAAAACTGGTGAAATTCAAATAAGGTCTGCAGTTATTTACCAATGTTAAGTATTTTACCAATGTTAATTTCCTGGTTTCAACGATTCTACAACGGATAAGATGTTGACATGAGGGGAAGCTGGGTGAAGGATGTACGGAAATTCTCTGCACTATTTTTGCAACTTTTCAGTACGTGTAAAGAAAAAGTTTAAAAATAAAAAATTTAAAAAGTCAACTTCTATCTTTTTTATAAGTAGAGTTTTCATTATTACTGTTTGACATTCTCCCAATTTGTCCTAAGCTCTTAGCTTCCCATTTTATCCCCTTGGACCGCCTCAGAAAATTCTTTATATCTAGTGCCAATTCAAATATTGTACTTCAAGGACCACCTCCACCACAAAGCAGCCTCTGATTACTACAGACCTTGTCAGATTTCCCAGCATTGTACGCTAATCTAAAATTTTATTATGCATAGTTCAATAGTTTTTGAAGTTCCTTTATGCTTGTATTTCTCATTATCACCACAATAATAAAAGCTCCCAGAAAGCAGGGACAAAGTTACATTCCTTTTTGTGATCAGCCCCGAGCTAAGTACACAGTAAATCCTTGTTAAATATACGTTGACTCATTCACCCGCAAATTATTAAGGAAACTAGAGATCTGGAAGTTCACAGCACTCATTTATTCCCTCTTTGTGCTATTAGACACCAAATATAGGACTAAACGGACCATTAGATATGATCTAAGTATGGCAATTCTAATAATTTCTTGTTCTCAGGAAGTCTCTAAAATGTATGATACTTCCTTCAATTTAATAAAGTAGTCTGGGTTGAATAAACACTATAATCCATATTAGAATTGCAATATAACAGAAATATAGGCCTAAATTATAAATCTTTAAAAGCTCATTTAAAAATCTGTTCAATTCCTCATTCAATAATAATAGGAAATGTGTAACAACATAAGCAACTCTCACAAATAAGATTCAAAGATACCGACGTTTTATGAGATATTTTCCACGACCCAGGGTTGCTTCCTTAGAGTATTCCTAGGATGTCTACTGATCTGTTACATTCATGCAGTGGGAACAAATGTCCACTTTCTTTGCCAAGAAAATACCATAGATGAATATTAAAAACAGTTCTGTTAGCCAAAATTCACATCTGTACACACTTAAAAATGAAGCTTTTCTTTCCTTCAATAATAATTTGCAATATATTCTAAAAAATACAAAAAATATTATACAATACTCTACACCTGGCTGGTTAACTAGTGTTTTAGCCATAAGTGCAATAAAACAGTCCACACTATCATTGAAATTGATTAGTATATTCTAAATTGCAACTATATGTATGTGTATATGTATACATATTAGTAACTTTTTTGGGTGCATATATATATAGAGAGAGAGAGAGAGAGAGAGATGGTTATGAATCAACTATAAAGTTCAAAATATAGTCTAATGATGGAATAAATAATTAAAAGAAATAAAATATTTTTAAGGAAAATATAATTTAAAACATGGGAGTTAAAGAGATTTTTCTATACAATTTGGGAATCCCAATACTTTAAAAAAACTTCTCAACTATCAAAGTAATATTCTTTTTAAAAAACGTCATTCATTCACTGAGAATGACATATCACAAACAATCGTTCCTTTTTTTACCAATTATTTAATATATGTGTGGGAGAAATACATTTTGGGCCTGATTTCAATATTGTTGTAGTTGCAAAAATTTTGTAATATTTAAGTAGTAGAGGCTTTCAATCCAATGCAATATTTAGAATATATGCATAAATTATATTATTTTAAAATATTTTTAAATCACTTTGATTTTTAAAAAGAATGATTAATACGGCGAGTCTATGGGGGCTGCCCGGTAGTGTAGTGGTTAAGTGAGCGCACTCCACTGTGGTGGCCCGGGGTTCACAGGTTCGGATCCCGGGCACGCACCAATGCACCACTTGTCAGGCTGTGCTGTGGCAGCGTCCCATATAAAGTAGAGAAAGATGGGCACGGATGTTAGCCCAGGGCCAGTCTTCCTCAGCAAAAACAGGAGGATTGGCAACAGATATTAGCTCAGGGCTAATCTTCCTCACACACACAAAAAAATCTACCACTTTGCCTATCATATGTTTGTGTATATTACTGTTATTTTTAAAAATTATATATGTCATAGGAAACAACAAAATAAACTGGAAAATTAAAAATGCTCCTGCTTCCATATCCTATACGCATTTTCTCTGATTGGTGTGATCTCATTTGATTCTTCATATATTAGGTTTGTTTTGAGAAGTCATTTTCCAAAATTCACCAGTCTAGTAATAAAACACACTAGTGTGAGAAATAAAATATGTTGATATATGCTGCTTAATTAAAATAAAATTAATCTCTCATTAGGAAAACTGTTAAATAACAGGTATTTATCTGCAACTATGTAGAAATTCCAAAGAATCTACAAAAAAAGTGAATAGAACTAATAATAAGTGAATTTAGAAAGGTGATAGGATACAAGATCAATATCAAAAAATCTATTGTATTTCTATAATATTAGCAACAAACAATTGGGAAGTGAAGTTAAAAAAATGGAATGATTAGGTATAAATCTAACAAAATAAACGCGACATCTATATGCTGAGAACTATAAACACTGATGAAAGAAATTAAAGAAAGCCTAAATAAATGGTAAGATAGTCTATAGTCGTGAATTGGAAGACTCAGTATCATTAAGATTTCAATTCTCTCAAAACTGAGAAGTAGATTCAAAGCATTTCAAAATAATAACCCAGCAGGATTTTGTGTAGACTTCATTATGCTGATTCTAGGAAAAGCAAAAGAACTACTATAGGCAAAACAATTTTGAAGAAGAACAAAGTTGGACACCTCATACCACCTGTCTCCAAGACTATAAAAGTTACAGTAATCAAGACAGCGTAGGATTGGAAAAGGAGAGACATACAGTCGTGTGCTGCTTAACAGTGGGGACACGTTCTGGGAAATATGTCATTAGGTGATTTCATTGTCGTGCGAATATTGTAGAGTATACTGAACAGAAACAAAGTTTGCCAGCCCAAAATGTATGTCTTTACCGTGAGGATTATTTTAGGATGATTATTTTTAAGAAACAAAAGCCTCAGAAAGTTTTTCTTGTTACCGCCCCATAAACTGCCTGAAAGAATTCATATAAAAAAACCTGTCTCAGGAAGTGAGCTCTCACCTTAGCATCACATGAACTGGGTGGTAGACAGGGAGGAGCCTAGAAAAGCCTGTTTGTTTCTCTGTGTTCTTCTGTTTCTGTGTGGCCAAACGAACACTTGTTTTCCAAATGTTGGCTCCTTTCCACCTACCTGTAAATTGCCTTCCTTCCCTTTGGAGTCCCTGGCTCTCCCCACTTCCAACATCTTTTGTTTTTAGCTGAGGATGATATTTAGCCTGAGAGCTGTGGCCATTTTAGCGAGTTACTTGGTTTCCTGGGTTTCTCCCATGTATATATGTTATCAAACTCTTGTTTGTTTTTCTCCTGTTAATCTGTCTCATGTCAATTTAATTCTTAGACCAGCCAGAAAAATCTAGAAGGGCAGAGGAAAATTTCTTCCTTCCCTACAGTACTTACACAAATCTAGATGGTATAGCCTACTACACACCTAGGCTATATGGTACTAATCTTATGGGACCACCATTGTATATGTGGTCTGTCATTGACAAAAACATCATCATGTGGCATGACTGTATTTATCTATGGAACAAAATTAGAGTTCAGTAGTACACCACACACATATGGTCAATTAATTTGCAACAAAGCTGCAAAAGCAATTAAACGGAGAAAGGACAGACTTTTCAAGATATAGTGCTAAAACAACTGAATCTTAATCATCTATACCTTGTACCAGTCACAAAAATTGACTCAAAATGGACCACAGACCTAAAAATAAAACTTAAAACTATAAAACTTCTAGAAGAAAACAGGAGAAAATCTTTGTGACCTTAGGTTAGGCAAATATGTCTTAGACATGATAGCAAAAGCAAGATTTATAAAAGAACATATTGGTAAGCTGAATTTCATAAAAATTAAGAACCTTTGCTCTTTGAAAGACACTGTTAAAAGAATGAAAAGTTAAGCCATTGACTGTGAAAAGTCATCATATATGTCATCATATAGCCATAGAGTCATCATATCATATATGATATTAAATCACATATCTTATAAAGAACTTGTGTCCAGAATATATAAAGAACACTCAAAATTCAATAATAAAATAAACAACTGAAGATAAAATGGAAAAACATTTAAATAGACACTTTACCAAGGGAGATATTCAGATGACAATACATACATGAAAAGATGCTCAACATTATTAGTTATTAGGGAAATACACATGCAATGAGATACACCTACTACGATGGCTAAAATAATATTACCAACTCAACAATATCAAGTGCTGGTGAGGATGCAGAGCAACTGAAACTCTCACACATTGCTGATGGTCATACAAAATTATTCAGCCACTTAAGAAAGCAGTTTGACGGTTTCTAATAAAGTTAAAAAATATATTTAACACATGACTCAGCAATCCCACTCCTTGCTATTTGACTAAGTCAAATAAAAAATATCTGTTCACACAAAAACCTTTATGTGAATGTTTAATAACTCAAATATTTTTCAACTGGAGAATGGGTAAACCAAGTTTAGTACATCTATGCAAAGAAATATTATTAGCAACAAAAAAGGTTGAACTACTGCTACATACACAACATGGATGAATCTCAAATGCATTATTCTAAGGGAAAGAAACCAGACTCAAAAGGTTATACAGCGAATGATTCATTTATATGACATTCCAGAAAAGACAAATCTATAGTCACAGAAAACAGATGCGTAGTCACCAGGAGTTGGGGCAAGGGGAAGGAAATGGGGTTGACAACAAATGGTCTGGAGGAATATTTGAGGTGATGCAACAGTTCTTTATCTTGATTGTGGTGATGGTTTGTCAAAATGTGCAAGATTATACATAATCTGTATGTAAATTCTCTCTCAATAAAATGTTTTAAAAAGACAGAAATGAATGAAGAGTTACAGAAGTACAGGAAAGAACACAATTTATTCTGAGTTGGTGTAGGAAGGAGGAAGATAGGGACAGGTAACACCTTTGAATGAGGACAGTGAGTTCACCAGGTCTTCCAGGCAGAGGGAACAACATGTGTGAAGCCATGAAGGGAGAATGTCTGTAGCCTACTTGCGGAAAGGGAGTCATCTCAGGAAAGCACAGCGCAGACTGCATCTGTGGTGGGGGAGATGGTTAAGAAAGGTAGAAGAAGATACCACTTCATACTCATTTTAATAGCTATTATAAAAACAAAACAAACAAACTGAAAACAACAAGTGTTGGAGATGGTATAGAGAAATTGGAACCCTTGCGCACTGCTGGTAGGAATGTAGGTAGGAATGTAAAATGGTGCAGCTGAAATGGAAAACAGTATGGCAGGTTGCTGAAAAAAGTAAAAACAGAATTAACATACGATCCAGCAATTCCACTTCTGGGTATATACCCAAAATAACTGAAAGCAGGAACTCTAACAGATATTTGTACATCCATGTTCACAGCAGCATTATTCACAATAGCCAAAAGGTGGAAGCAACTCAAGCGTCCATTGATGGGATGAATGGATAAACAAAATGTGGTATATACATAAAATGGAATATTATTCAGCCTTTTAAGAAAAAGAAAATCCTGACATGCTACAACATTGATAAACCCTGAAGACATTATGCTAAGTGAAATAAGCCAGTCACAAAAGGACAAACACTGTCTGATTCCACTCATAGGAGATCCCCAAAGTAGTCAAATACACAGAGACAGAAAGTAGAATGGTGGTTGGCAGGAGCTGGGAGGTAAGGGGAAATAGGGAGTTGGTGTTTAATGGGTGGAGTTTTGGTTTTCCAAGATGAAAAAAAGTTCTGGAGATGAATAGTGGTGATGGTTGCACAACTTAAATGTACTTAACGCCACTGAACTGTACACTAAAAAATTAAAGTAATTAAAATAAATAAAAAGGAAAGTTAGACGAGGAGAAATGGGATTATACAAATCCTTGGCCAGAACGCTAAGAAGCTGTGGCAATCTCTTTGTTGTAGGCAATGGTGCTTTGTAAGATTTTAAGAGAGAAGGAAATGCCATTACCTCACAATCTACCTTGTCCAGAAGGTTCTGCCTGATTCTACCCCTCTCACACAGACCTCCAGACACCTTCCTGGGTGTTTCCCAGAGCCTGCCATCCAACAGACCTAGACAATGTCTCTGATTTCAGTTAAACATTAATCACAGTTTTGCTTGTTCCATTATTCCTGTCCCATTAAAATAAGTCTCTTTGAGGGGAGGGGTTGTTTTTACATTGCCAGTGCCTAATCCAACCCAGCAATGAGATTTGCTTTTTAGAAAGATCCCTGTCTCAGGAACACAGAAGGTGTCTCAGTCTTACCTTCTTCTCTTGGAGGCCAGACGGTCCTGTGTCCCTCAGGGGCCTCAGACTACCAGTATGCTCTTTCTTGGGGGCTTTATCTCCTTTCATCCCTATCAGACCCAAGGCTTGGCTTTCCTGGGGAGATGAGTAGTCTATAGTCAGAGAAGACCACATTTCCTTTGGCCCCCATTAAGATTGCAGCAGCAAAGATGCGAGCCCTGTGAGCAGGCTGCTGGACAGGCCAAGCTTCTGCTTTTCTTTAATGCTAGTGTAGGCACAGCCTCTCTGCCCAGACAAAAAGATCTAGTGACATCACAATCACACTGCTCAGTTTCTGATGTCAGCTAACAATGCCAGGGCTGAAGAACCAGCACACCGTTTTC
This sequence comes from Diceros bicornis minor, assembly GCF_020826845.1. Classification (NCBI taxonomy): domain Eukaryota; kingdom Metazoa; phylum Chordata; class Mammalia; order Perissodactyla; family Rhinocerotidae; genus Diceros; species Diceros bicornis. The sequence continues at coordinate 49,234,569 of NC_080757.1, read as the reverse complement.
TTTGTGACTCCAGTCTCCTAGGGGCAGAAAGAGGAAGCAGGTTGAAGACGTCCTAGGGCACAGGGGCAGGGCAACAATATAGCTAGGTAGTGACTTTTGTAAATTACTGTTCAGCTTACAAAGTGGTTATAATATAGAACATTTAGAAAAAACAGATAATACAATTTAAAAATCCCATCCTGCAGAGAAATGAACTAGCATAGTTCCATTTTTTCTCCCTGTGTGTAAGCTTACCTATGGCTTACTTTTTCTTGGTCTCACATCCCATATCAAATCCCTCAGAGAGTTCTATTGGCTCCAACTTTAAAATATATCCAGAAGCTTACCACCTCCACTGGTGCCCTCTGGTCTAGGTCCCCATCATCTTTTACTTGGATTACTGCAGTGCCCTCCTAATTGGTTTCCCACTTTTGTTCTCACACAACTAGAATGATCTTTTCAAGCCAAAGTCAGCCAACACTCCTTGGCACGATACCCTAATGTTCTCCCATTACTCAGAGTTAAAGTCAAAGTCCTTACAGCAGCCTCAAAAGCCCTACATGATCAGGACCCTTGGGATCCCTCAAACTTCATCTCCTACTCTCTCTCCCCTGTGTCCACTCTGCTCTCTCCACACTGGCTTCCCTGCTGCTCCTTAACCATGACAGCCATGCTCTTGCCTTGGGGTCTTTGCATTGGCTGTTCACTCTATCAGAAATTTCTTCCTCTAAATATCCACACAGCTAATTCAACTCCTTTGTTGACCTTCTCAGTGAGGTCAACTCCAACCATGCTATTTAAATGGCCCCAACTCTTGTACTCTAGAGATTCAATAGCACCCAGAAACTTTTAAAAATTCTATATAAGTTACTTCTGTACCATGTTCACTGCTTGTGGTCTGTCTCTCCTGCTAGAATGTGAGCTCTGAGGAGACAGGAATATCTGCCTGCTTTCTCCACTGATATATCAGGTGTCTAGGACTGCAATACACAAAATAGGCACCAAATGCTGAAAGCATTAAGAGTGTGCCATTGCCACTAATTGTCCCTCAGCATCCATTCTTCTTCTAAATAATAATCTCCCCCCAGCTTTTAGTGTTGCGCATGCTAACAAGACCCTGCTTCTCCAGGTGTGGACCTAGGACTAAGATTTCTCTGGTGGAATGTGAGTGAGAATGATGTGTACAACTGCCATAGCACTTCCTGAAAAGGAAATTACTTGTCCTCCTCATCTTCTTTTTCCCCTTCTTGCTGGTTGGAAAATGCTAACAACTAGAACAGCAGCCTTTAATGCAGAGATGGAAGCTCCATGTTGAAGATGACAGAGCCAGCCCACCAGCCAGCCTGGGTTCCTAAATGACCTAGTGGAAGGGAATCATTTGCTCCCACCCCTGCGCCACCCTAATACCTATCATGCAAGAGAAAAATAAACTCCATATCTCATTTATCCACTGTGTTTTGGGGTTCTTTTCTATAGCATCCTAGGCTCACCCTGATGAACATGGAGAAGACCACACACAATAATAATATAATCATAGCATTCCTAACATCAAACCATCTTTGCATTCCTGGAATAAAGCCCATGTGGTCATGGTGTATGATGTTTCGAATGTGCTAGTAGATTATTTTGCATAATATTTATGAATTTTTTACAATATTCATAAGTGAGATTAATCTGTTTTTGGAGGTATATCTTTTTTGGTTTTGGTATCGATGCTATACTAACCAAGGAATAGATTACTAAGTCAAAAGAAATGAATATTTTAAAAGTCTATAATATAGACTGCCAAAGGCTTTCAGGAAAGTGGTACCAATTTACATTCCCACCAATAGCATTTTAGAGTATTTATTCACTCCATCTTTGGCATTTGGTATTATTAATTAAAAATGATACTTAGTATTATTTAAAATAATTTGCTTACTCAGTACATGAAAAATAGTATCTTGTCTTAATTATTATTTCCTTGATTACTTGTGAGAATGAAGAGGTTTATTTAAGCCAACTGCATTTTTTCTGGTCATGTACTTTATTTATTTTTTTTTTTACTGTGTCCCATAATGCATTCAATTTAGTTAAATTAATTGATAACTTTCAATTATTAATTTATTTAATCCTCACGATATTGAATCAGGAAACCACGTTCCACAGGGAATAACTGCTTTCTTTCCAATATGAACACTGATTAGAACAAGACTTGATTCTCAGCCCAGGGCTCTTTCACTGCACTCTGACATCTGACCCCTTTGCAACCTCAGCCACTCAGTACCCAACACCTAATGCCCATTGTTCACCCTCTGCCCTCCTCTCACAGACAGACTCTACACAAAGGAAGCAAGAATGTGGACAGGGAGGCTCTGCCCCTTAACTCCAACTTCCTTGAGCCTCCTAATAAACAGAAAATACTTTTGTTTAAGAGCATTAAATGCTACTGAAATGTTAGTGTGGTGTAGAAAAAGCATCAGTAAGGCTAGTTGGAATATTAAAATAATTAGAGTGTAGTTATCTATAACCTAAGTTCAATATTACTGTCAAAAATGCACTCATTTAAAATGTATGTACTCAGTATTATAATATTCAATAATTAAGTCATAGGACATATAGGAGAAAAGATGCTTTCTACACATTAAGAGTACCCTCATAGTTAGGTTAGTCATATAACAGCATGCAAGCTTGGACATCTTTAAGAGTGAAAGAAGTGGGAAAAACGCTGCATCATATAGGATACTGGGACAATAGGTGCAAACTGGGACTTGCCTGGGCAAACTGGGATGTACAGGCATCCTATTTATGGTAAACTATCATGATAGTGCCATAAATTATTTCTGTTATTTGTAATTATTTTATCATTAATAATATATTAATGAAATATATATATATACATATATATATATATATTTTTTTTTTTTTTGGTGAGGAAGATTAGTCCTGAGTTAACATCTGTTGCCAATCCTCCTCTTTTCACTGAGGAAGATTGGCCCTGGGCGAACATCTGTGCCCATCTTCCTCTACTTATGAGACGCCTGCCACAGCATGGCTTGATAAGCAGTGTGTAGGTCCGCACCCAGGATCCAAACTTGCAAACCCTGAGCCACCAAAGCAGAGCACGTGAACTTAACCACTACGCCACCGGGCCAGCCCCGAAATATATATTTTTTCATTTTATTTTTTTTCAGTGTTATGAAAAAAAGATGCACTGTCCAATAAGACTCCTGTAGGTTTGGCCATGAAGCTAAGGATTAAAAGGATTGTATAATTATTAGTAGTAATCTTAAACACACACATACACACCAAAAACACCCACAGAAAACAAAATGAACACACGCGTAAATGCCTTTGGGCACAAATACCTGCCTACTTTACTTGCTCCTAATTCTCTCAGTTTGGATATCAATCTCTGAAGACAGAAAATAAACTGTTCTATTTTCAATAATTTCTAAAGTCAAATTATCATCATTTGTTGCACTGACCTAAGAGATTTTTCCTTTATTCTAGGTAGAAATGTTTTTACTTAAGAAAGTCCAAAAGGATACAACCAACAACTTCTGGTGAATGGCAGAACTTCCATTTATAATGGTGTGATTAGAATATTAGAAAGTTAGGCTAGAGAACGACAAGAGAGGATTAATCTTGTAAATTTTAAATGTTTACTTTAATAAAAACAATGATTCATTTATAATTCTAGATTTTATTTTCAAATAATCTTAACATAAAATATACTGCCTTTTAATTTTCTCCAAGTAAAACATAGTTCTCTAGCCCAGGAAAACTAGACTTTGAAGTTAAGCTATTGATTTGCTCTCTCAGATTGTTAGAAAATAAGAGTGCTCTTTAACACGCAGCAGAAGCAGAGGGAGAAACAGCAAAGAAACAGAGGAAGCCTTTCAGCAGGGAGCAGCCCATTTCCATCTATATCCCTGACTCCACATTGGCATTAAGCTTTGCAGTCTCACTCAGGTAGGGATGGTAAAATCTTGACAGTGTAAATATTCAAGCATGAATGATGACAGATACTCTGCTAGTTTTGTTTAATAAGTAAACACCCCAGACATTATTCCAGTATTTATTTAGTGGAATCACTGCAAAACAGATGCCTCATCTTAGAACCAGAAAAAGTAGGAGAGAGCTGGGGACTGGTGTAAAACAGAGACTAAGGAACAAACAATTCCTCTTGTTATACAACGAGACACACAAACCGATTTAAGCAAAATATTTGGTTTGGATTGATTTGTATACATTGCCAAAATGACAAAAAAAGAAGTCTTCGTTTTTATATAAGACATAGCCCCTTTCTCCATTCAAAGAAGGTTTACAATTGAGTTTATTTGAAGATACTTTAAAATTCTAAACCTTAATATAAATGAACACCAATTCATCACATTCCAATTATGTACACACTCAAAGTTTTCCAAGTTGCCATTTATGCATGTTTTTCCTTTTGTAAATTAATTTATTTTCATGTTTAGAGGTATCATTATAGTCCATTACATTAAGCTGTGGCTTATACACCCAGAGGAAAATGCCAACTTGAAATTCATCAACATCGTGGAATACAGCAAAAATTACACTGGATGTTGTTTGTCAATCAATTTTTATAAGTCTGAACTGTTTGAGGATAATATTTAAGGATATAAAACTTCATATTTTTAGCAAAGGAAAACGTCAGAAAAAAGATCAAAGTAAAAAGAACAGAATTGAGATTAGAAATCCATTTTAAGCCAAAATGACAATGTCTTCATAAGTTAATATTAATCCTTTAATTATAAATTTCAAAGGTTTAAGTAGTGTCTATGACCTTAGCTTTGAATAATTATGCCATATGGAGCTTTGCTTAAATTTGAAAAAGATGCCGAATTGTTGCTCAAAGCCTTTTAATGACTTCAGGCTGGCAGAATTCCAGTATAATCCTTCAGATACCATTACAATTATAGACCAGGAACCCAAGCTGGTAAATGCTATGTCAATTTCATAAGAGCTTTTTACTTAGTAGAGTACAGGGTGGAAAATGTTTGATGTATATTTTTAAATATCAAATCGTGAAGCTTAAAACAACTACTCATACTGGAGAATTCATAAAGGAAAGATGGACAGATTACATTAAATATAAATAAATTTTTTGTGTGTGAGAAAATTAAAAGGCAAATACCAAAAATATTTGCCACAAAGACATGAGTTTTATCATCCTAAATATAAAATAAATTTATGTCAAGTGATGAGAAAAACATTGGGACACTAATGGAAGAGAAGCTGACAAAGGATATGAACAGGCAATTCTCAGAAAATGAATTATGAATAACAAATCCATCATAAACGTTCAATCTCACTGTTAAAAATGCAAATTAAAAACAAATGTTTTTCACCAAACAATTACCAAAAATTAAAGAGAAAGTATTAATTATCCTAAGGACTAGTTAGATAAAACAGATACTCTGTTCAGGAAAATATAAATTAGTACAACCTATCTGAAAAGTAATTTGATCCTGTAATTCTACTAGGATCTTAACCTAAGGGAAAAAAAATGGAAATGCTGACAAAAATTTACATATGAAAATGTTAATCTCTGCATCAAGTTAGACAATTTTTTAAAATTTTATTTTACTTTTTTGGTGAGTAAGATTAGCCCTGAGCTAACATCTGTTGCCAATCCTCCTCTTTTTGCTGAGGAAGATTGGCCCTGGGCTAACATCTGTGCCCATCTTCCTCCATTTTATATGTGGGACGCTGCCACAGCATGGCTTGATAAGCGGTGTGTAGGTCTGCACCTAGATCCAAACCTGTGAACCTCGGGCTACCAAAGCAGAGTGTGTGAACTTAACCACTACGCCACCGGACTGGCCCCTAGACAATTATTTTAAAAAGCTAAATGTTTAAAAATAAAGGAATACTACAATAAATTATGCTACATCCATAAAAATGGAATATCTTGAAACAATGAAAACTGTATTTTCAAATGACTTTGGAATAATCTTAGCATAACTTTTAAAAAAGCAAGACAACTGTTTATTTAGTATGATCTCAATGAGCTAAGTTAATATAGCTATTTTACATACACATTAAATTATTACCATTGGTTATATCTGGGTGTTAGTAACAGGAAATTTTATACTTCTCTATTTTCCATATTTTCTAAAATATCTTCTATTTCAATAAAATTTATTTTTAAAATAGCTGAACAGGTTTCTGAAACAATGGTAAATTTTAAAGATAAAAGTTTTAATCGAACTTCTGAAAATTACCCACTACCATTGCTTAGTAATGTTCTTCAATTTTTCAAAGGTTCATATTTTATGGACTTTGTTTCAATTTGGTTTGAAAAGACCTTAAAAGGCTAGAAAAGCAGCTTTCACTTTGCTAATGTCAATCACTGACTCTCTTGGATTCTCTATTTCAAGTATTTTGACCTTGTGGAGGTATTTCATGTTTCTCTTAACTCAAAGCCATTGACGATATCATTTAGGTCTAAATTGCTGCTGACAGAAACTCAGGTAGGATCTAGACTTAGGAATTCTTTTATAACCTTAACCTTGTAAGTGCTACTGAAACAACCCAGACCACAGGGAATGTTACATGTAGATTATTTATTATTCTGGTGGTATTTTCCTCTCCTCTTTGAACATCAGTTTTATACTTAATGATAGAAAATTATTTCTAAACCCCTCGATCCTGACTAGATTGTGAACTGCTAGCAAATATTTTAACTTTCGGATTTATTTAAACATGATAAAACATTAAAGATACAGTGAGAAGAATTCAAGTAACATGCACAATGACACAACATTCTAGCAGCAGAATTACCTACTGGCTTATTAGTGTTAATTCAAAATTTTATAGTAGTCTACCACTACTATATGTCTACCAATTTGTGTACAAAAAAATAAAACTATATCTGAAAAAATATTTATGCTATATGTTTAACTTATTAAGTAACATGGAGGAAATTACAGCACTAAAAAACAAATTAATACTTGAATATAAAGATATATCTTGTCCTACCCAAAGTATTTATAATGGGTTGAAATCAAATTTGGATGAATCAACAATCATTTTTTATTTATTCACGTTACCATTCACAGTGGCTATATTCAGTTTCTCGGTTCATCATCATTCTTTTATTCGCTCACTTAACATTTACGAATGTCTACTTTGTACAAGGCATCACACATGATCCTGGAGCTTTAGAAATGATTATTTCACAAGGACTGCTTTCAGGGAACCCACAGTTCAGGTCCTCACTGCATTTGGAAATGCTAAACTCCTTTTACTAGTTAAGTAAAAACATTTATCAATTGGAAATACAAATTACTCTTCATATCAAGACCCCAGCACTTGTATTATATCATACAGACTTTGGGGTTGACTATTTCCACCAACTCGGCAAAAACCAAACTCATGGTACTAAACACTAGCCCACTTAATTCTCTCGTCCTTTCCCAGACTCTCCCTCTGCCAAGTCCCTGCGTTCTGATTAACCTTCTTGGCACCTGTATCTATGTCAGCTAAAATTACCATGCTAAAATTCCATTTCTATCTTCTTGTATTACTTGTGTTCTCAGTTTAACTCAGGAGCATTCCTTCCACTCATGCTGCCATGCTCCCTCCTCTGCCTTCAGAACTCCAATTCTACCTCAACAAATTCATTTACCTCCTCTTCCTTTCAGCCCCATTCCAGCCATCTGCTCAGCCTGAAGCCTGGCTGTTTCATTCTTCTTGAAACTCCTCACTCTGAGAAGACTATTGTGACTCTTTACTAAGAATATAGATGACGGCCAATAAAAGTTCTTCTCAAGTCTTGTCAAAGAACTTCTTTATATCTTTACCAACCCTCTTCTTCCTTCCTTGCTCCTCGAAAGTCATGGCTCTTGTCATTCATTCACTTATTTAATACCAGGTAAGCACCTACCATGTGCTGAGTTTTCTAGGCACTAGCAGTATAGAAACAAACAAGATAGACAAAGTCCTGCTAATGGAGCTTAGGTCCTAGTGGGGGAAAAAGAAAAGAAACAAGTGAGAAAATAAAATGATAATTTCAGATAGTGAGATGATCTATGAAGACAAAGGGACAATGTAAGGTGGTGGAGGTAGGCAAGACTTTAGATAGAGAGCTCAGGGAAGAAACTCTGAGGAGTGCAGAGTGGTGAGGAGGAGGATGGCCATAAGAAAATCATGGGGAAGAACATTCTAGGCAGAGGGGTGGCAAGTGTAAAGACCTGGAGGCAGGAGAGAGAGAGGCATGTTCCAGGAACAGACCAATGTCTTACTTGGCTGGATCCTTATAGCCAAGGCGTGAGGGTGGGCCAGTGCTGGTAACTTTCACTCACACCTTCATCTCTCAGATCATAAGCCATCAGTTATCTAGGGTTCTTTGCATCTTTAAGGCTCTTCCTCTCCATTAGTCCCTTCTCATGTATTTCAAGGCATTTTTAGCCTAAAAATATACTCTCCTTAACTCCTGTTGCTCTTAGGAAGTACACCTTCCTTTTAATATCAGATTTTCCAAAACAATAGAGTAGTCACTAATCTCCACTTCTTCACTACTCTCTCACTTATCTCATGCAACCAGGTTTCTGCCCACACTATCACTTTCAGTGCTCTGTCCAAGATCAATGACTTCTCAGTTTCAAATCCTGTGACCTTTCCTCCACCCTCATGCTTCCTGATTTTGTCACATTCTTGACAATCCTCCTTTCCAAATAGTCTCTTCCTTTATTTCCATGAAAATACATTCTTCTCACATTCCTCTTACCTTGATGACCCTTCTTTGAGTGTTTCCTCCCTGACCGCTTGAATGAAGTTCTTCCTTCATAGCTATTTGCTTGTTTTCCTTCTGTATTTCTCTCTTGAACAGGCCCTCACTGTGGGGGTTCCTATAGCTGTCTTTTCCATTCCTCCCTTCTCTTATGATTATCTACAAATGACCCTCAATAACAAGTGAACACCACAACTGGGTGTAGCAACGGCACTTCAAACTCAAAATGTTCATAACTGGGAGTGATATCAGCAACATGGTGAGCTGTTTCCTTTGTCTCTCCTCCTTTGAACTACAACTAAAAGGACATTCATTGATCAGCAGAGGATACCCCCACAGCACACCAGGAGAGACTCTGGTGAGAGACCCGCGCAGCCATACATCTGAAGGTGGATGGACTAGCCCCTGAGGAGGTGGTGGAGATAGGTGAGCACCCTCTGGCCCTCAGGCAGCCCAGCACACGTGTGCGACTGCTTTCCCAGCTAGAGAATCATAGCACCAATCATAGCACCGCTGTGGCCCTGAGGGTGGGAGCGTGCCTTGGCGTAACTGCAGAAACAGGTGACAGCATCCCTGAACCCCCATGTGATCACTTTCCTGTCTGGTGGGAGAGTCCTCAGGGCCGTGCGGCCCACAGAGAGCAGCACAGGCTTGGACCCAGTGGGGAAGCCCTGCCCATCAAGCACAACAGCTGGTATGACCTAGGAGCAGACAGTGGCTGAGCTCTAAGTCCAGGCGAACCAAACGAGCTCCCAGCTGCTGTGAACGCCCATAGTACTGCTGTGGCCTGAAGAGGGGAGAGAGATTCTGCAGGACTGTGGGAGCAGGCAGCGGTAGCCCTGATACCCCATGTGATCATTCTCTCGTCTGGTGGGAGAGTCCACAATCCCACCGCGGTCCCAGGGAGTGGCTTTGGCTCAGTCCTAGAGGGGAGGTCCTGCCCACCAAGCACAACGGCTGGTGCGACATAGGAGCAGAGGGTGGCTGAGCTGCGAGCCAGGGTGAACAAGCTCCCAGCTGCCGTGAACACCCATGGTACCAGTGTGGACCTGCAGGGGGGAGCACAACTTCACAGGATTGTGGGAGCAGGCAGCAATAGCCCTGAGTCCCCATGTGATCACTCTCTCATCCAGTGGGAGAGGGCACAATCCCACCACAGTCCCAGGGAGTGGCGCTGGCTAGTCCCAGAGGGGAGGTCCAGCCCACCAAGCACAATGGCTGGTACAACCTAGGAGCAGACAGCGGCGTGAATTGAATGAGCTCCCGGCTGCCATGAACGCCCGTGGTACCACTGTGGCCCTAAAGTGGGGAGCACAACTCCATGGGTCTGTGGCAGCAGGGAGCAATAGCCCTGAGCCCCCTGCATGACTGCTTCCCCATTTGGTGGGAGAACCCACAGGGCCGCTGCGATACCAAGGAGTGGTCCAGACTCGCATAGGCACAGCTGACAGGGATCGTGGTAGTGGGCTCAGATCACACAGCTCCTGCCGACCCCCTCAAGTGGTGCAGGTGCAACATGCATCCAGATACTATCACCATGCACCAGCACAAATCCACTCCATCAAACGGTATAAAGAAATATATTAATACTCCAGACCAGAAGGAAAAAGACAAACACCCAGAAATCAATCCTGAAGGCATGGAAATCTACAATCTAAATAACAAAGAATTCAAGACAGCCATCATAAGAAAACTCAATGAGTTACAAGAGAATTCTGAAAGAGTTCAATGAAATCAGGAACCAAATTACTGAACAGAGGGAATTCTTCACAAAAGACATCGAAACTATAAAGAAAAACCAATCAGAACTGTTGGAGATGAAAAACACAATGGATGAGATAAAGAAAAATCTGGAGTTCTTAAACAACAGAGCTGACAATATGGAGGATAGAATGAACAATCTAGAGGAAAGGAACACAGAAATGCTTCAGATGGAGGTGGAGAGACAACTTAGACTAAAAAGAAATGAAGAAATTCTCCGAGAAATCTCTGACTCAATTAGGAAATGCAACATAAGGATTATAGGTATTACAGTGGGAGAAGAGAGGGAAAAAGGAGCAGAGAGCTTGTTCAAAGAAATAATAACTGAGAGCTTCCTAAACCTGGAGAAGAACTTGGAATTACATGTAAAAGAAGCCAACAGAACTCCTAATTACATCAATGTAAAAAGACCTTCTCCAAGGCATATATTAGTAAAGCTGGCAAAAGTCAATGACAAAGAAAAAATACTAAGGGCAGCAAGACAAAAGAAAATAACCTACAAAGGAACTCCTATCAGGCTTTCAGTGGATTTCTCAGCAGAAACCTTACAGGCTAGGAGAGAGTGGAATGATATAGTCAAAGTTTTGAAAGACAAAAAATTTCAGCCAAGAATACTATATCCAGTGAAAATATCCTTCAGATATGATGGAGAAATAACAACTTTCCCAGATAAACAAAAGCTGAGGGAGTTCACTGCCACAAGATCGCTCCTACAACATTTGAACAAGAAGGCCCTCATACTTGAACAAAAAAAGAAGTAAGGGTTTACAAAGCCTTGAGCAAGGAGAAAAATAGGTAGACAAAACCAGAAAATTGCAACTCTCTATCAGAACAGATTAGCAAACACTTAATTATATATAAAGATAAAGGGAAGGAAAACATCGAAAATAAATATTATCACCTCATTTTAACCACAAATTCACAACACATAACAGAATAAGTTGTGACAACAACAACTTAGAAGGGGAAGAGGAAAGTGATGAAACCTGCTTAGACTAGGGGAACAAGAGGCTATCAGGGAATGGACTATCTCATCTACGAGATCTTTTATACAAACCTCACAGTAACCACTAAATGAAAAATCAGAACAAAGACGCAAATGATAAATAAAGAGACAACCGAGAAACTCATCACAGCAAGCCACGAAACTGAATTGGCAGTCCAAAATACAAGGGACGAGAAACAAGGGAAGTAAAGAACAACTGAAAAACAAGCCATAAAATGGCAGCATTAAGCCTTCATCTATCAATAATCACTCTAAATGTAAACGGATTGAATTCTCCAATCAAAAGACACAGAGTGGCTGGATGAATTAAAAAACAAGACCCAACAATATGCTGCCTCCAGGAAACACATCTCACTTCTAAAGACAAACATAGGCTTAGAGTGAAGGGATGGAAGATGATACTCCAAGCTAATAGCAAACAAAAGAAAGCAGGTGTTGTCAAACTTATATCAGATAAAGTTGACTTCAAGATAAAAAAAAAAATGAGAGACAAATATGGGCAGTATATAATGATAAAAAGGACACTCCACCAAGAGGACATAACACTTGTAAATATATATGCACCCAACACAGGAGCACCAAAGTACACAAGGCAACTATTAACAAACCTAAAAGGACATATTAACAACAACACAATAATAGTAGGGGACCTTAACACCCATTTACATCAATGGATAGATCATCCAGACAGAAAGTCAATAAGGAAATAGTAGACTTAAACAAAAAACTAGACCAGATGGACTTAATAGATATATACAGAGAGCACTCTATCCACACACACCAGAATACACATTCTTCTCAAGCGCACATGGAACATTCTCAAGGATAGACCACATGCTGGGAGACAAGGCAAGCTTCTATAAATTTAAGAAGACTGAAATAATAACAAGCATCTTTTCCGACCTTAATGCTATGAAACTAGGAATCAACTACAAGAAAAAAACTGGGAATGTGAGAAATATGTGGAGACTAAACAACATGCTACTGAACAACCAATGGATCACTGAAGAAATTAAAGGAGAAATCAAAAAATACCTGGAGACAAATGAAAATGAAAATACACCATATCAATTCACATGGGATGCAGCAAAAGTGGTCCTGAGAGGGAAATTCATAGCAATACAGGCCCACATTAACAAACAAGAACAATTTCAAATATGCAATCTTAAACTACACCTAATAGAATTAGAAAAAGAAGAACAAGCAAGCCCAAAGTCAGAAGAAGGAGGGAAATAATAAAAATTAGAGCAGAAATAAATGAATTTGAAACCAAAAAAAAAACAGTAGAAAGGATCAATGAAACAAAGAGTTGGTTCTTTTAGAAGATAAACAAAATTGACAAACCCTTAGCCAGACTCACTAAGAAAAAAAGACAGAAGGCTCAAACAAATAAAATTAGAAATGAAAGAGGAGAAATTACAATGGATACCACAGAAATACAAAGGATTATAAGAGAATACTATGAAAAACTATATGCTAACAAATTGGACAGTCTAGAAGAAATGGATAAATTCTGAGACTCATACAACCTCACAAAACTGAATCAAGAAGAAATAGAGAATCTGAATAGACCAATCACAAGTAAAGAGATTGAAACAGTAATCAAAAACCTCCCAAAAAAACAAAGGTCCAGGACCAGAGGGCTTCTCTGGAGAATTCTACCAAACATTCAAAGAAGATTTTTTTTTTTTTTTGTGAGGAAGATCAGCCCTGAGCTAACATCCATGCTAATCCTCCTCTTTTTGCTGAGGAAGACCGGCTCTGAGCTAACATCTATTGCCAATCCTCCTCCTTTTTTTTTCCCCCAAAGCCCCAGTAGATAGTTGTATGTCATAGTTGCACGTCCTTCTAGTTGCTGTATGTGGGACGCGACCTCAGCATGGCCAGAGAAGAGGTGTCTTGGTGTGCGCCTGGGATCTGAACCCAGGCCGCCAGTAGCGGAGTGTGCACACTTAACCGCTAAGCCACGGGGCCAGCCCATCAGAGAAGATTTAATACCAATCCTTCTCAAATTATTCCTTAAGATAAAGTAAGATGGAACACTTCCTAACACATATTACGAGGCCATGATCACCCTGACACTAAAGCCAGACAAGGAAAATACAAAGAAGGAAAATTACAGGCCAATATCGCTGAGGAACAAGATGCAAAAATCCTCAACAAAATATTGGCAAACTGAATATAGCAATACATTAAAAAGATCATACACCATGATCAAGTGGGATTTATACTAGGGACACAGGGATGGTTCAACATCCGTAAATCAATCAATGTGATACACCACATTAAAAAATGAGGAATAAAAACAACATGATCATCTCAATATACGCAGAGAAAGCATTTGACAAGATCAAACATCCACTAATGATAAAAACTCTCAATAAAATGGGTATAGAAGGAAATTATCTCAACATAATAAAGGCCATACATGACAAACACAGCCAACATCATACTCAACGGGGAAAAACTGAAAGCCATCCCTCTGAAAACAGGAACAAGATAAGGGTGCCCACTCTTGCCACTCTTATTCAACATAGTACTGTTGGTTTTGGCCAGAGCAATTAAGCAAGAAAAAGGAACAAAAGGAATCCAAATTGGCAATGAAGAAGTGAAACTCTTGCTGTTTGCAGACATGATTTTATATACAGAAAACCCTCAAGAATCCACTGGAAAACTATTAGAAATAATCGACAACTAGAGCAAAGTTGCAGGGTACAAAAGCAACTTACAAAAATCAGTTGCATTTCTATACTCTAATAACAAACAAACAGAAAGAGAATACAATCCCATTTACAACCACAACAAAAAGAATAAAATATCTAGGAATAAATTTAACTAAGGAGGTGAAAGATGTATACAATTAAAACTATAAAACATTATTGAAAGAAATCAATGATCACATAAAGAAACGGAAAGATATTGCATGAACACGGATTGGAAGAATAAACATAGTTAAAATGCCCATACCACCTACAGCAATCTACAGATTCAATGCAATCCCAATCAGAATCCCAATGACATTCTCCATAGAAATAGAACAAAGAATCCTAAAACTCATACCGGGCAACAAAAGACCCCGAACAGTTAAAGCAATTCTGAAAAAAAAGAACAAAGCTGGAGGCATCACAATCCCTGACTTCAAAATACACTACAAAGCGATAGTAATCAAAACAGCATGGTACAGGTACAAAAACAGACACACAGATAAATGGAACAGAATTAAAAGCCCAGAAATAAAACCAAACATCTACAGACAGCTAATCTTCAACAAAGGAGCTAAGAACATACAATGGAGAAAGGAAAGCCTCTTCGATAAATGGTGCTGGGAAAACTGGACAGCCACATGCAAAAGAATGAAAGTAGACCATTATCTTTCACCATACACAAAAATCAACTCAAAATGGATCAAAGACTTGAAGGTAAGACCTGAAACCATAAAAATCCTAGAAGAAAATATAGGCAGTAGACTCTTTGATATCGGTCTTAGAGGGACCTTTTTGAATTCCATATCTACTCTGACAATGGAAACAAAAGAAAAAAGAAACAAGCGGGACTTCATCAGACTAAAGAGCTTCTGCAAGGCAAAGGAAACCAGGACCAAAATGAAAAGACAAACCACCAGCTGGAGAAAATATCTGCAAATCATATATCTGACAAGCAGTTAATCTCCATAATATATAAAGAACTCACACCACTGAAAAACAAAAAAACAAAAAACTCAATCAAAAAATGGGCAGAGGATATGAATAGACATTTTTCCAAGGAAGATATACAGATGGCCAATAGGCACATGAAAAGATGTTCAACATCACTAATCATCAGGGAAATGCAAATCAAAACTACACTAAATCACCTTACACTCGTTAGAATGGCTATTATCACCAAGACAAAAAATAAAAAATGTGGAGGAAAGGGAACCCTCATTCATTGCTGGTGGGAATGCAAACTGGTGCAGCCTCAATGGAAAACTGTATGGAGATTCCTCAAAAATTAAAAATAGAAATACTATATGACCCAGCTATCCCACTACTGGGTATGTATTCAAAGAACTTGAAATCAACAATCAAAAGAGACTCATGCACCCGTATGTTCACTGCAGCATTATTCACTATAGCCAAGAAGTGGAAGCAACCGAAGTGTCCATAGACTGATGATTGGATAAAGAAGGTGTGGCATATATATACAGTGGAATACTACTCAGCCATAAAAAAAGACAAAATCATCCCATTTGCAACAACATGAATGGACCTGGAGAGTATTATGCTAAGTGAAATAAGCCAGACAGAGAAAGACAAACACTGTATGATTTCACTCATATGTGGAAGAACAACTAACACACCGACAGAGAGAACAGTTTGGTGGTAACCAGCGGGAAGTGGGTTAGGGGGTGGGCACAAGGGGTGAAGGGGCTCATTTATATGGTGACTGACAAATAATAACGTACAACTGAAATTTCACAATGTTATAAACTATTATGACATCAATAAAAAAATGCTCATAACAATTCATCTTCTTCCTCCCCAAACCAGAAACTTCTCCTACAGTCCCAATTAATTAAGGGTTGAATTCATACTTAACAAGTCTAATCAATGCCCTCTCTTCTCAAACATGTCTCTCCTGGCCCATTGTTACTGGGCCATCTCACCACCTTCACGCAACTCCAATGCACCCTCAGGGACCTCTCGCCTGGATCAATCCAGTCCCACCAACTGCTTCTACTGCTATGGCATCTTGCCAACACTGATAGAAAGATTTTCCTAATAATCACTTGAATCTTGACACTTCATTGCTTAAAAATCTTCAATAGCTTCTCACTGTTTACCCAATGGAGCTAAAATACTTATCACAGCTTTGGAGCCTTGAGTGATCCCTAGCTATCTTTTAGCCCGATCACTAACCACTCCCTTTGATTAACCTCTATGCCATGTAAAAGGGTTTGTTTGCTCTTGCTGCTATTATTCCTCTGGCTTAGAATGCCATCTTGCATATCTACTAGTCAGCATCCTACATATTGCTTATGTCTACTTCAAGTGACATTTCCAGTTAATTTTCCCTGATTTCTCTAACAGAATATAATTTTCCTCAATTCAAACTCTACCTTGCATTACACTTATCTGTGTGTATGTGCCTTGCAGTCACTATTATTTTATAATCTCTTTGAGGACAGTGCCTTTTTTTTTTTCTTTCTTTCTTCTTTGTATCCCCACAGTGCCTGGGATAATGCCTTTCTGGGATATAGAAAATCTTCCAGACATGTTAGCTAAATGAAGTACCAATGGTTTCCAATACTGTTTTTTTTTTTATTATCTGTAACCTGTCAAATAGTTAGTAACACAAATAAATCTATACTTCAAAAAGCTCATCTCCTACTAAAAGGAAATATTTGAAATGTGAATACATAATGCAAGAAAATTAAGGCCTAAATTCTATGCTGTATAAGTCTGGCTTTGGTATGTCTACTTTTATCGAATTGAGGTGCACTGATATCTGTGCCATTTAAGAACATTTACTCAGAAATACTTTGAACTGTTGGCAGACATGACTGAAGCCAAGGTGAGGGACGTGAGAGTTACCTGAAAAGATAAGTGCAACACCACTTTCACTCTCCATTAGTCTCCTTTTATCTGCTACTGTCAGAGGGCTAAACTATCCCGTGTAAGGAAATTTCTCTAAGTCTTGAAACTTTGACTATTTTAGCATCAAAACATTATTATTCTGTACTGCTTTGATGGAATTATCACTAACATCCTCACTTGGATATGTAAAAGGCATCTCAACTGGAACGTGTCCCAAATGGCCCAACCTGCTGCTCTTGTCCTCTTGCAGCAAAGGGGAACTCCAACTGTTTACTGGCTCCAGCTCCTCACCTTGGAATCACTCTTGACTGCTGGCTCCCGTGCTCTCTCTCTCTTTTTCTCTCTTTCTCTCTCCCTCTCCACATCTGAACCAACAGCAAATCTTGTCAGCTCTACCTTCAGAACATAACCCAAATCTGATCAGTCTTTACTACCTTCACTGCTGCTGCCCAGGCCCAAGCCTCTTATATCTTCTCTAAATTACTGCAATAGTCTTTTAACTAGTGTCCCTACTTCCTTCTTTCCCCTCAATGCAGTCTATTCTCAGCATGCGCAGTCAGAGAGATCCTACGCAAATGTGAGCCAGGTCATGTCACTCCTCTGCTCAAAACCCACCGAGCCTCTTCTACTCATGGAGAGTCAAAGTGAAGCCCTTTCAACAGCCACACAGACCCACAGGACCTGTGTCCATCCCCCGAGCTTTCTTCCCCGACCTCATCACCTCCTTCTGCTCCTCCTTGGCTATCATCTCCAGCCACACTGGCCACGCTGCTGTTCCTCCAAGAGGCAAGGCTCACTCCTGCCTCTTTAGAGCCTTCTCCCTATTTATTTCTGGGTTCAGAGCTACACTGCCAAGGGCAAAGTCTGCTGAAATCTGACTCTCAGATAAATTAAGGTACTATAAAGTAAGCACCTTAGGATCATGATCCATGCAAAATCAGTGGAGTAGCGCCTAGAATGGTGTTGTATGCTCTATGAAGGCTTAGCGTTTAAAGAAGAGGTAGAAAAATTAAACAGAATTAGAAG
The DNA here is from genome assembly GCF_020826845.1 of Diceros bicornis minor. Taxonomy (NCBI): domain Eukaryota; kingdom Metazoa; phylum Chordata; class Mammalia; order Perissodactyla; family Rhinocerotidae; genus Diceros; species Diceros bicornis. The sequence continues at coordinate 49,216,478 of NC_080757.1, read as the reverse complement.
ATCCTTAAATCACCCTTTTCAAGTTTCTTGATCCCAAGATATAGACTGGTCTTAAGGAACTCAAGGGGCAACTTACAGTTGTTATGATGAATAGCAATTCACATTTACTACCTGATTAAAATATTTACACTTTTCCAGAACATCAAAAGGATTAATATTTGCAATTGTACCTGGAATATAAGTCAACTCAAAATGTGGGTTGACACATTATTGGATTAACACTATATTAACATTTATTTCAAAAGTATATAATTCTAAAGAAATTTTTCTTAATCTGAAATATCGATCTGGGAAAATATGTCACCATTTATGTTACACTGTTATAAAAAACTGTAAAATCTAGAAATGACTATTAGACAACCTAGGAAAGACCTGAAACCTAGTCTTAACCTAAGAAAACTTAGGGCGACAGCCCAAGTATTCCTAATCAGTATAATATTTCACAACATTATAACACTGTTTTATCACGAAGTGTATTTATTACTATCGAATGGGATATTCCATACAACGTCTTCCATGAAAGTCAAGGGAAAAGTTAGGAAACCTAACTCTCTAGATTATTTTAGTGGTATTTAGATATACACCAAGATACTTACACTGCTCATTTGAATAGTTTATAAATTTGAAGAGTAATTCTAGGTCTACCACCTTTTAAAGATTAAATATAACGCAGCAGTGGATTTCAAGCATGGGTTCAACTGTCTGCAAAAAAGTCCAGTTAGATAGCTTACCTTTTCCAATGCTAACTCTGTCTCAGCAGCATGAGTCTTTTTCAGCTCTGTTTTCATCTTTTCTGATTCAGCCTTCAGTTTGTTGACAGCAGCCTCATGGTCCCTTGCAGCCCTTTGTTTCTCCTCTTCACGAAGAAGACCGAGCTCTACCAGCTGCTGCTTCCTCTGTGAGTTCACATTAACCAGCTCTTCTCTCAACTTGTGCACTTGGGCCTCCATGTCAGCAATAACCTTGTTTTTAAAAATGGAAAAATGGGCAGAGGACATGAATAAGAAAGTCATAAAAGAAGAACTGCAAAAGGCTAACAAACTTACAACAACAGTTCACTCCTTTCTTCCCTCTTTCCTTCCTTCTTTCTTTCCTACCTTCCTTCCCTCACTTTCCAATCCCACGCATTCCCTCCTAGCTCAGACGTAAGCACTACCTAGAACATTTTACCATATACAACATATTTAGTTTTTCTTACTTCAAATATGTACGTAAATGGAATATTACACGTATTCTTCTGCAACTTGCTTTTTTCAAAATATTCAACACTATGTTCCTGAGATTTATCTAGTACTTGCTATTGTATTTTTGTTTTATTTCATTGATTTCTGTTCTTATTTTTATGTCCTTCATTCTACAGTTTGGGTTTATTTTATATTCCTTCTTATAATTTCTTATTTTGGATATTTAACTCATTTATTTTTATCCTTTCTTCTTCTCTGATTTATAAACTTAAGACTATAAATACCCCTCTAAGTATTGCTTAAGTTTAATCTCTTAGGTTTACATATATGGTATCTTCATTATCATTTAGTTCAAAACATTTTTTAACTTCCATTATTATTTTTCTCTTTGGCTTATGAACTATTTAGAAGTATGTGTCTTAATTCTTGGGGTATATTAGATTCCTAGGGCTGCCATAACAAAGTACCACAAACCGGGTGGCTTAAGACAACAGACATTCATATTCTTACAGTTCTAGAAGCTAGAAGTCTGAAATCAAGGTGTTGGCAGGGTTGGTTCCTTCTGAAGGCTCTGAGGGAGATCTGATCCATGCCTCTCTCCCAGCTTCTGGTGTTTGCTGGCAATCCTTGGCATTCCTTGGTTTATAGACACATCACTCCAATCTCTGCCTCCATCTTTATGTGGCTTTCTTTGTATGTCTGCTGTCTCTGTGTCGAAATTTCCCTCTTCTTATAAGGACACTGGTCACCTTGGATAGAGGGCCCACCCAAATCCAACATGATCTAATTTTAACCTTATTACATCTTCAAAGACTCTACTTCCAAGTTCACATTCACAGGTTCTGGGTGGATATGAAATTTTGAGGGGGACACCAATTTACGACATGGAGTTTAATGGTTGTCTTTTTGTTATTCACTTCTTATAGCCAGAGAATGTAGTCTATATTACATTAATTCTCTGAAAATTGTGTGATTGTTTGATGGCCAGTTACACAGTCAATTTTTAAAAAGCTTCATGAACGATTGCTAAGAAATATGTATTCTATAATTTCTGCAGTTGTTGGGTGCTGTGTTCCATACAAATCCACTAGATCAAACTTGTTTATTATGTTGTTGAAATCTCCTATATCTTACTGATTTTCTTCTTTACTTGAGCTATTGATTACTTAAAGACGTGTGTTAAAATCTCCCACTATAATGGCAGGTTTGTCTAATTCTCTTTGTAGTCCTGCTAAATTTTCCTTTACATATTTTGAGGTTTTAAGGTCCATTAAGTTCTTTTTTTTTTTTTTTGTGAGGAAGATCAGCTCTGAGCTAACATCCGTGCTAATCCTCCTCATTTTGCTGAGGAAGACCGGCTCTGAGCTAACGTCTATTGCCAATCCTCCTCCTTTTATTCCCCCCAAAGCCCCAGTCATAGTTGTATGTCATAGTCGCACATCCTTCTAGTTGCTATATGTGGGACATGGCCTCAGCATGGCCGGAGAAGCGATGCATCAGTGTGCACCTGGGATCCGAACGCGGGCCGCCAGTAGCGGAGCGCGTGCACTTAACCGCTAAGCCACAAGGGCGGCCCCCATTAAGTTCCATATCTTACTGTCATCTGGCTTTTTGTTTCCAAATAGTGATCCTCATCCTCTTTCTCTCTAGTCTTGATTTTGCCTTAAAGTCACTTTTGTCTGAGATTAACAGATATTAGTAGCTGCTTTTCGCGGGGGAGATAGCATTTTGTTCGGTATATTTTTACCCATTTTTTTACTTTAAACTTTTTGCATTCTCATGTTGTAGATATCTATCTTATAAATAGCACATATATTTTGAGTTTTCTTTTAAAAATCTAATCAACCTTTGTCTTTTAAATGGAGCCTTTAGTCCAATTTAGTCCACTAATTTGTATATGTTAACATATTTGCCTTTATCTTTTCTCTTATTTTGTGCTATTTGCCCTACCTTTTGTAAATTTTGTTTTTCTCCCTTTTTTTGCCTTCTCTTTTATTTTAAATGAATAAATTTTTTCCTCCTTCAACTTCCTTCTCTTCCTGGTTTGGAAGTGACACACTATATTTTCTCTTAGTGGTAACAGTAAAAGGCCTTAACACCCATGCTTCACTTATAAAAATTTAAAGGTAATTATTTTGATATTCTCCTAAACAATAAAAGAAACTTAGAACATTTTAAGTCCTGTTGCAGTCTTCCATATTTATATGCTACACTTGTTATTTTCAATTTATTTTGTTTTTCTCAACTCAATACTGCTAATTATTTTATTCGGTGAGGAGGTGCTTAAAACTACCCATTTATTTCCCTCTCTTGTTTGGTTACTTCTTCTCGCAACTCTGACCTCCCATACAACCATTTTCCTTTAGCCCCAAGTTCACCCTTTGAGTTCTTTTAAAGGAGTTTGGCAGCAAGCACTCTCAGTTTTTACTAATCTGAAAATATTTTTATGGGTGTTGTTGAGAAGTCAGCTGTTACTCATTTGAAGATCATTTGTTTTTAGCTCTCTGGCTGCTTTTAAGATCTTCTCCGTGTCTTTTGTGTTCTTCAGAGGTTTTTGATTTCCGTAAGCGTAGACATGTTTTTATTTACTCTGACTGGGACATGGCACTCCTCCAAATCTGTCTGATAAGTACTGCAGAATTCTCAGGCATAACCTATTCATGTAATGTCTCTGTTCCATTCTCTCTCCACTCTTCATGGAACTCATTTAGATGGATGTTAAATTTTTCCATTCTTTCATTTCATTTAACCTCTTATATTTTTCATCTCCTTTCCTCTCTCCTACATTCTTCATATTTTCTTCTGTGTCTAATCTGCTCTCAAATCCATCCAAATTCTTAATCTCAACTGTTTTGTTTTTATTTTTAGAAATTTTATTCTTTTTCAAATATGTTTGGTAATTTTTAAACTCCCTTGCTATTTTACTATTTTAAATTCCTCTAAAATCTTTAAATACACATATTAAATATGACTATTTTCTATTCTGTGGCTGATAATTCCAGTATCTCACATCTTTGCATGTCTCGTTTTGCTATGAAAATTTCTGAAGGCTCTGGTTCATGGCACTTTGCTTTTTCTCACATTGTTTTCTATTGTTCTTTTTTAATGTGAGCTCATATTTCTGAATGTTATCTGTTGAAAGTGAAAGTGGGTTATCTAGCAATCATGTGACTCTGATAGACACCTGAAGATATCAGCATCTCTGGAGAACTTTAAAATAAGTTCCCCACCTCAAGTTTTTCAGAATACTCTAATAGAGGATCAGACATCAGATCCTCATGAGAACTGGCTCTTAGTTATGAATTTTCAGGGGCAACCTCCCACTCAATGCTAAGATTTGAAACAGGTAATTTTCCCGTTTCTAGTTCACTGGTTTTTAATTCACCCATACACTGTGGGTATGGCCCTTTGGTGTCCTAGCTTTATGCATGGTGCTATTCTAATAGATTACTCACCTAGAGCAGGCCATAAACTTTGGTTTTTTTCCCCCTGGGCTCCATAAGAGCCAAAAACCTGAAGTTCAAGTCCACTCAGTTTTAGAAAAGGTCCCTCAAGGTGAGAGCTGCCTTCAGTGCTCTGCTTACATCCTGGGTTTCTGTTTTCATTTAGATTTTGATCTCTGAGTATCCTAACCAACTTAAAAGCTCACAAATACACTCAAAAAGATGTTCTTTAAAAAAAAATTTTAGGGGCCGGCCGAGTGGCGTAGCAGTTAAGTTTGCGTGCTCCACTTCGGCAGCCCAGGGTTTGCAGGTTCAGATCCCGGGCGTGGACCGACGCGTCGCTTGTCAAGTCATGCTATGGCAGCGTCCCATACAGAGTAGAAGAAGATGGGCACAGATGTTAGCCCAGGGCCAATCTTTCTCAGCAAAAAAGAGGATTGGCAACAGATGTTAGCTCAGGGCTAATCTTTCTCACAAACACAAAAAATTTTATCTAACCTTTTCAGTTGTTTTCAGAGGGAAAGTTGATCAGATAACCTAGTCGGCCATGCTACCAGATGAATAGCTAGTTCCGGCTAAAGGAACCTCTTACTATTATTATCAATGCATTAGCTATGAATGAAACATTGTCTAAAACACAATGGTAACTATTTAATGCATGATGTACTTTCAACAAGCACTGCATAAACCAACATTTCCGTGATTGGAAACCAGAAAATCCAAAAGTGACAATAATGGTTAGTGGCAATAAACTAACATTAGGATACTAGGAACAGGGCTACAAAGCTAGATGATGAAAAGCTGCTTTAATAATCAAAATACCTACAATAAGTAATTACCTCATTTTCAATAAAAATCCTGTACTCATTCTATTTTAATTGTTAACAATTTTATTATAATTTCTACATGATAAATAATAATTGCTAGCGTTTTGACTATTTACTTTGCACCAGGCATCTCATGTAGATTATCTTCTTTAATGTTTGCAACAACCCAATATTATTAATACAAAGTTTTCCCTTATTTTGGATTATGGTCAGTACATACTGGTTCAACTATTGACCCTGCTCCCTCCCTACACTAGAATGGAAGAGACATATTACAGATGGTTGGTCAAACACATTTACGTTGGAAGAGGAGAAAGGGCTTGATAATAACAAATCTGAGCCCCAGGGGCTAGAGTATCATGATAAGAGTGCTCCATTTTTATCCTGCCTCTCTACGAAACCTGACTTGAAATAGATAGCCCCAGAGGACTATATAAGAGAAATGTGTAAGAAATATACGTTATAGAAAAGGTCAATTCTCATAAATCTGTAGTAGAAAAGATCAGTCTTTTTCCTCAATAAAGGTATGCAATGTTTTAAAGTTTATTTGCTTCTCTGCTTCATACATGTATTGGTATCTGTTTACTGATAAAGAGTTGTAAACCAATTATCCTGAAAACAAAGTCTTTTGCCTTCTGCTCCTTGTTTTATAATGATTTCTCCCCGTTGAACTTGATACTTCAGCATAGTAAGAGGAGATGGTCAATATAATCATGTTCTGAAATAGATGAGAAATCTTCCAAGAGTGGAGAGACTTAGGCAGTGACAACAGTTATGTTTCTAGGCGGCAAAACATTCTTTTAAAAAAAGCTCAGCGAGGAGCCAGCCTGGTAGCCTAGTGGTTAAGTTCATGTGCTCCGCTTTGGTGGCCCGCGGTCCACAGGTTCAGATCCCGGGCGCAGACCTATGTGCCACTCATCAAACCATGCTGTGGCAGCGTCCCATACACAAAATAGAGGAAGATGGGCACAGATGTTAGCTCAGGGCCAATCTTCCTCAGCAAAAAAAAAGCTCAGAGATATCAAGATGGCAGAGTAGGATGGGCTGCTGACTCCATTTCCCAAAATCAGCCACAGAGAAACCACAGGAAGCAGGAATCTGAGCTATCAATGATGACGACAACAACAACAATAAAAACGATAAGACACAATCAGAGGAGCTCCTGGGAAGAACAAAGGCTCTCCTGAACCACAGACTATGTGTGGGGTGGGCAAGGGGTTACAGCCTGGGACACAACCAGGAAACTGTTGTAAGAAGAGGAGACGGAAGAATGCTTTACTTTCTGCTCTTGCTTCTCTCTTTTGCTGCCATGAGACAATCTCACCTGTCCTATTACCATGCTGGAAACAAGAACCCAACACGGTGTTGCTATGAGTCAGGTCATACCAAGGCAAGTGAAAGCCTTGCTGGGGTGAGGCGCTGAAGAGGACAGGTACCGACTCATCAGAACTTCTGGGGCATTCACTCTTCCACACTCCCCCTCCAAACTTCCAGGACTAATGACGTTTAACCTTAGAAGACTGCCTCCTCCCGTTGCCATTTGTCTCCAAGAGGTTCGATAAGTTCCTGACGGAGAAGCTGTGAGAGGGACTGGTGCAGCGATGGAGCGCTCTGTCTCGGGGTTCATAACCTCCTCCTTTCATAAGCTCATCCAGTAGGTCAAGGACTAAGGCCTGGCTTTTGCTTTTCCCAGTAGATGTCACCACTTAAGACTATCTGATAGTCCCAGGGGAATACCAGCTCACTAGCCAAACTAATTACACCCGAAAACTAAACGACATATGTTATCCGAAGCAGTATAACTGGGACAGATAGATCAATAATTTTTTAAAAGAATAATAAGTATATACATAATAAATATACTGAAAAGGGTAAGCAAAGAAATCAGAGACATGAAGCAAGAATCAGAAATCATAAAAGAAGGAAAAAGTGGAAATGATGGGAGAAAGAGCAGGGTAGGGTCGCTACAGTCAAAGAACAGAATTGTAAACTGTAAAGGATGATCAGAATGAAGAACTCTCCCAGAAGGCAGCAAGAAAAGATAATGAGATAGGAAATATAAGAGAAAAGTTGCGAGTTGTGGACAGAAGAAATGACAATATGGAGAAAATGGAGTGCTATGGTCTGAACGTTTGTGTCCCCTCAAAATCCATATGTTGAAACCTTACGCCCAAGGTGATGGTATTAGGAGATGGGACCTTTAGGGAGTGATTAATGTCTGTATCAAATGGAATTAGTGCCTTTATAAAAGAGACCCAGAGAGCTCCCTTGCCCCTTCCACCATGTGAGGACACAGGGAGAAGGTGATAGCTATGAACCAGGAAGAGGGCTCTCATCAGAATGCAACCATGCTGGTGCCTTGATCTTGGACTTTCAGCCTCCAGAACTGGGACAGACAAATTTCTGTTGTTTATAATCCACCCAGTCTGTGGTATTCTGTTACAGCAACCTGAACAGACTAAGACATGGAATCTGAGAAAAACAGATAAGGAAAGATTTTATCCAAGTTCAATCTGATCACATACTATACTGTGTCAAAGCAGTAAGAATTTCTCATAAAGAATGATATTTATTGTGTTTTATTAATTTATTCTTATTGTGTACCTGTAACCCCTAATTTTCACTATGATTAGTACAAAGTTAACATCCAAAAGTCACAAGGTCACAGTGTCTTTATAAAAAATAAAAGATGAACAAAAAAATGTTAGTTTTCCAAAAACACTGATACCACTCCAAACTGAATTTCAATCTTTGTCAATGTACATAAAAATATTTTTAAATGGTATAATCACTGTGTAGATACTTTTATACCTTTTTGCACACCTAATTTTACATCTTCATTCCCATTTATTAGTGTATTTGTCACTTTTAGTGGCTCTTTGGTATTTCATCATCATAGTATATCATAATTTACTTAATCATATATGATATTTGTCTTATTTCCAATTATTCATTACTATATACAAGACATTTGTGAATAAATTACAATGATATTTTGCTTTTAGGTTATGTTATCAAAATTATTTGATCAAAAGATAAGAATAACTTTTCAACTTTTTTTTCCAAATTGCCCTGCAGGAACACCGAATCTGTTTCCAGGGTGAACAATGTATACATGTACCTGTTTCTCCACACCCTTGCCAGTGCTGCACTTCACCATTTTGTGTATTTTATTAGTAGACTAGGTATATGATGAACTTAGGGGAAGGCATTTTAAATTGCTAGCAACATTGATATGCACTGGCTTTATTCCAATGGTGATTTTCAAATAGAAAAACTATACAGACAAATGTATCAACTAATTAGGGAAGAAATAAACATTAAATGAAAGACCTAAATGCTGAAGGCTTCACTTCAGTATTTAATATTTTAATCATTAGCATGTCCTGATAACTACAGTGATGAAAATGCCAAGGTCAATCTGGAATAGATGTGTTCATTTTTCTTTAATATTATAAATAGTGAGCTATAAAACTTCATCTATGTGACCAATATAAAAGAGCAGAATTACAAAAAAATTCACAAATTAATAAAGGTTGTGTCTATTAGAGATATACTATAAGGACAACTTTTAATCAAGTTGACTTTCAATTAACAGTTAAAAACATATAGACCAGAAAATGTGAAAGCAACCTAAATGTCCATTGATGGATAAATAGATAAGCAAAATGTGGTTTATATGTACAATGGAATATTATTTAGCCTTAAAAAGGAAGGAAATTCTGCAATATGCTACAACATGGATGAATCTTGAGGACATTATGCTAAGTGATATAAACCAGTCACCAAAAGACAAATACTGTATGATTTCACTTATATGTGGTATTTAGAGTAGTCAAAATCATTTAGACAAAAAGTATAATGGTGGTTGCCAGAGGACGGGGGAGAGGAGAATGGGAGTTATTGTTTAATGGATAAAGAGTTTCAGTTTAACAAGGTGAAAAGAGATAGGCGGATAGGTGGTGGTAATGGTTGCACAACAATGTGAATGTATTTGAATGTGAACATACCACTGAGCTCTACACTCAAAAGTGGTTGAGATGGTAAATTTTATGTTATATATATTTTACCACAATAAAAGAATAAACTACAAAAAAACTCCACAACAACATATAGACCAGTTTCCTTAGAAAGCTATGACTCTTGAAGCCATTCTGAATCTGAAAAATTCTGGCAAAAGTAGTGGAGCTTAAAACACCTTATAAATGATAAGAGATTGCCAGGATTATCATCAAAGTAGTCCCAAACAAAATTTTAAAATGCACTTTATGAAAGTAATATGTATCTAAGTTGAGGACACATTAAGAAACAATCATTTGGATTATTTTCAAAATTGAAAAATTATTCTATCGGCACTCTTGGAATAAAGATACATTAACAACTTATTGATATATTAGGTTACCTTTGTACACTCATAGCGAGTCTATGAGCAATCACTACCACAAGCTGAAATATTTACCTTGTGCAACTCTTTAATTTATAATTATGAATAATTCACTACTTATTAGGATCTATGATGTGGAAGTCACCATGATAAGTGACTTCCAGAAAAAAATTTCCCTAAAGAGTTTAGACTATAATACATAAGCTACACATACGTGTACGCACACACACACAAGCCATAAGAGCCATAAGAGAAGACAAAGTGCCATAAGAGTTCAGAAGAGGGAGGAGATACTTTGAGCCAGGAAGGATTCTGGAAAACTGAATAAAACTGAATGCATCTGAGATAGACCTTAAGAGGTAAATTAGCACCATTTGGGAACAGGGATAGATATAGGACATTTCAGGCAGAAAGAATGAACTGCATGGAAGAAGAAAAGCAGAGCATTAAAGAGGAATAGAGAAAACTCAGAAAAGAGAGATTTGATATGCATATTGAAGGATTTTGAATGTTAAGCTACAGGAGTTGGATTTCAAGGCACTGGAGGACCAATGAAGATGCCTAAATTGGATGATGGAGCAGGGTACGTGGAGATAGTGAGCTAAGTAATACTACTGGATTTGTACTAAGAAAGACTACTCTGGAGGCATTTATATAACAGACTAGACACACTCGAGATGGGAAGGCCAGCATTGGAGGAAAGAGTGGAAGGAATGGGAATACAATTTTAGAAGTAGAATTGAAAGAACTAAACAACTAAATGCATGTTGAAAGCAAGGAAGAGTGAGGAATATTGGTGCTTTAGGAAATTTACTTCAAGCGGTTTGACAGATTAGATATTCTGAGAGGCCCTCATAGGATGAAACAACTAGATTCCAAATAAAATACAATTTTTTCTATTTCTTTGCTCAGAGGCAGTAAGAGAAACATCCAAAGGGAAAAAGAAAACATAACAAAAACCACACACATGTAAAACTGCAGGTCCCAAAAATAGGATAATAAGCAGTAAACACACTCCAAAGGCAAGGTATCTTTGAAGGCAAATGTCCTTATCAGCATTGCAGCTTCAGGGGAAGGGAATATGGGAGCTGAACATGATACCACCAGATTAAGTCAGAGAGGCTAGAATAGGACTAAAGTAGTTCTAGGTCAGTAGTGTCATCTACTCCCACTTGAAGCTAAAACAAATTCCCTCTGGAGAAAAGTTTATTCAGTTTAATGTCTCCAAGTTCCCCATAAATAAGATAAACCAAAAATGAGCTCAAAGTAGAAAATTGCTAAGTCCAGAAAAAAAAAAAACACCATTGGTAAGAATCCGCAGAAACAGATTCCCACTGGCAAGCACTTCAGAAATGGGAAATACCAGAAGAAGAATATAAAATAAATATGCATTAAATATTTAAAGAAACAAAGTATGAATTCACAAAATGAATAAACCAAAAGAGATTAAGCAAATACTACCAGATTTGAGAAAGAACCAAACATAATTTCCAAAAATAAAGTTTTTGTATAAAAGATAGGATGGATGAGTTAAGGCAGTTTAAACATAGCAGAAGTGAGAAGCAGTAAAACAGAAGAGAGATCTTAATAAATTACTTAGAATGTAGCACAGTAATATCAGAAGATAAAAACTGTAAGTGAGATGTTTAAGGCTAAGGAAGGTAATAAGAAGATCTAATACACGTCTAGGGTTCCACAAAGATAGAAGAGGGAAGAAAAGATCAGGAAAATATGAAAATATGATGTCTGAGAATTTTCCAGAACTGAAGAAAAGCAAGAATCCACAGAAATAGTAAGCAGAATAAACATCAAAAGGATGGAAAAAAAGAAAGAAAAGAAAAGAAAAGAAAGAAAAGATATCTACATCTAGATACTAGGTAATGACATGACAGAATACACAAGACAAAAAGTTAAAAGCAGACAAGGTGGGGGCCGGCCCAGCGGCGCAAGCGGTTAAGTGCGCAGGCTCCGCTTCAGTGGCCCGGGGTTCGCAGGTTCGGATCTCGGGCGTGCACCCACGCACCGCTTGTTAAGCCATGCTGTGGTGGCATCCCATGTAAAGTAGAGGAAGATGAGCATGGATGTTAGCCCAGGGCCAATCTTCCTCAAGAAAAAAGGGGAGGATTGGCAACAGATGTTAGCTGAGAGTAGTCCTCCTCACACACACAGAAAAGCAGACAAGGTAGAGGAAAAACAGACTACATTAGGTAAATGACATCCCAGTAGCAACAAGCACACCAAGCATCCAGATTTTGGTTTCTAGTACCATTCTCCAATAAAAGGAACCAATGGTCCTTGGACAAATGACTGATTCTAGGAATGGGCAAGAAATACATAAGATGAGCTTAGAGCATCTTGTTGCACTAGAAGTAAAGAAGTGCTCATTGATGAAAGAATACCAAAGAGACAAGGGGCCAACTGAAAGAGCTCTTAATGGCCAAAGCTGGAACACTCTGAGACACAGTACTGGATTATACCCCAAAGAATAAAATAAATATCCATGAGTACATACTGATATAAAAGATTTAATAAATTAATAAATGGAGGAGAAGAAACAAATTTTCCTTGCAAAAGAATTCCAAAGTATAATAAAAGGGCATTTTACAAATTCCTAATGGGTACTCCTCAAAACTGTCAAGGTCATCAAAAATAATGAAAATCAGACAACCTATCACAGCAAAGAGGAGACGAAGGAGACAAGACAACTAAATGTAATATGATATTCTGGATGGGATCTTGGAACAGAAAAAGGACATTAGGTTAAAACTAAGGAAATCTGAATAAGATATGGATTTTAGTTAATGATGATGTATCAATATTGGTACATAATTGTAAGTAATGTATTATACTAACGTAAGATGTTAATAGGGGAAACCAGATATGAGATATATGGGAGCTCTCTATACTATCTTCTCAATTTCTCTGTAAATCTAAAACTATTTTAAAAATAAAGTCTATTTTAAAAAATAAGAGCAAGAAAAAAGTGGGAAGTGGGAAAGATGAAAAAAAGTAAGATGGTCTATCAATAATCACAATAAATGTAAATGGCCCAAAATTACTGGCTAAAACAGTGTGATAGTTTAGATTTTTTTAACAAATCAAAATTCATCTATGTTTTTTATGAGACACACTGAAGACATGAAGAGATTGAAACCAAAGAGATGGAAAAAGTTACACCAGTAAAATATTAACTAAAGGCACCCTCAAAACAGAGTATCACTATATAATGATTTTAAAAAATTTCATTCACCAAGGAGATACATCTAAACTTGCACACGTGATAAAACAATCTCAAAATATATACAACAAATTTAATAGAACTACTGAGGAAAATGGATAAATCCACCATTCTAGAAGATTTCTTCATTCTCACACACACACACACACACACACACACACACAAACAGACATGAAACGCAAGTGCCAACACACTACAAGAAATTGGTGGTATTAAAGAGACATTCTTTGACAAGATTGCAATTAAATTAGGAACCATGACCAAAATAGCAACAACAAAACCAAAATAATTCCCCATATACTTTGAAATTAAAAATATACACCTTAAATAACTCATGGTTCAAAATGAAATTAAGATAAAAATTAAAAGTACTTGGAACTGATCTCCGGAAGAAGAAAGAAGGCATTTTTTCTGTTTGTGTTGTTTTAGACAGGAATGTTAATACTGACAGAGGTGCGTGGGAGATATTTTACTGTATCTTTTTTTGTGACTCTTAAATTCTGATTGATGTTACCATATTTCCTAATCAAAGATAAATTCATAAAATTTCAATAAAAATTCTTAGAAATGATTAATAATGAAAATATTACTTATCAAATCATGAAGGATGAAGCTAAAGTGAAGGAAATATGTAACCCTAACATGTTATTTATTTATTTATTTATTTACTTATTTATTTATTTATTTATTTTTTTGTGAGGAGGACCAGCCCTGAGCTAACATTTGATGCCAATCCTCCCCTTTTTTTCTTGAGGAAGATTGGCCCTGGGCTAACATCCGTGCCCATCTTCCTCTACTTTACATGGGACGCCGCCACAGCATGGCCCAACAAGCGGTGCACGGGTGCACGCCCGGGATCCGAACCTGCGAACCCTGGGCCATGAAAGTGGAGCGCACACACCCAACCACTTGTGCCACCGGGCCAGCCCCAACATGTGATTTATTTTTAAAAGGCTAATTATTAATGAAGTAGGCAGCCAATTTAAGAAATTAGCAAGATAGAACAATTTCTAGCTTAAATTTAGATAGAACAGTCTAGCTAATGGCAAGACTAAGGAAGGAAACAACAAGAAGGCACAGATAAACAATATTAGGGATAAAAACAAAGCTATGGCAATATTATCTAGAAAAAAGAGATAACTAATACTAAAATTTGAAAAGGACATACTACAGATCCATCAGAGATTAAAAAGATAATAAGTGGGGGCCAGCCTCGTGGCGCAGCAGTTAAGTGTGCATGCTCAGCTGTGGCAGCCTGGGGTTCACTGGTTCGGATCCCGGGCATGCACCAATGCACTGCTTGGCAAGCCACGCTGTGGTGGCATCCCATATAAAGTGGAGGAAGACGGGCATGGATGTTAGCCCAGGGCCAGTCTTCCTCGGCAAAAAAAAAGAGGAGAATTGGCAGATGTTAGCACAGGACTGATCTCCTCACAAAAAAATAAAAATAAAAAGATAATACCATAAAATGTTATGCCAATATTTGGAGAACCTAGGTGAAATAGATTCCTAGGAAAATACAAAATGCAAAAGAAGAAATAGAACAACTAAACAGTCTAATTAAAGAAACTGAAAAAATAGTTAAAAAAGAAAACATTAAGCTCAGATAATTTTACAGGTAAGTTCTATAATCTCCCAAGAGAGATCATTCTACACTTTTACAAACTCTTCCAGAGAACAGAGAAAGAGAAATAGCCTCTGAAACTATTTCAGAAGTCCTAATATTGATACCAAAGGATGACAGGAACAGGAAGAGAATAAAAACTATAGGCCAACTCACTCAGGAACACAGACATAAAAATCCTAAATTAATTATTAGCAAACCAAGTCCAGTAATGTATGAAAATAAAATATGTAATCACCAAGATACAGAGAATGTAAGAGCAGTTTAACATTTATAAAAATTTATAAATGTCAATTAATATCAAAATTTAGATGAAAAGGGAAAATTCCTAAATTATAAAAATTTACCAAAACTGACTAGAAAAAAAACTGAAAAATGTGAACCATCCTATAACCATTTAGAAAAATTTAAATAGTAGTCAAAAATCTTTCCAGAAATGAAATATCAAGCCCAGATGGCTTTATTGGCCAGTTCCAACAAATATTTAAGAAACAAACAACTCACTCTTACACTAATTCTTTCAGAGAATAGAAAAGGAAGGATTATTCAGCGACTCAATTTATGAGGCTGGCATAACATCAATTAAAAAAACATGTCCAAAAAAGAAAAATCTCAGGTCAGTCTCTCTGAACAATTATTAGCAAAATTGAATCCTGTGGTAATACAGCATGCAAAAATTGGATGAGACATAACGTTGGTATAATGCTAGAAAACAACCTATAATATGATTTACTCCATTAAGGTATTAAAAGAAAAAACCTTATATCAGCATACAGAAAAATATTTGATAAAATTCCACGACACAAACTCTCAGCAATATGGGAATAGAAGAGACAATTCTTAACCAGATAAAAGGCATTTATGAAAAACTAAGCAAATTTTATTCATTCTTTATTGTGAGGTTTTAAAATAGCCCTTTTAAAATCAGAAAGAAGAAAAGAATGTTTACAACCACAACTTGTATTCATAAGTGTATGACAAAAATAAAAATAAAAACAAAGCTGTCTTTAATCATGGATGTTTTGATTGTCTATAGAAAAAAATGCAGAATGAATGTACAAATTATTAGAAATAATAAGAGAATTTAGAAAGGAGTTTAAATAAAAGATCAATGTTTAAAAATGATTTGTAATTTTTACTCACTAGCAAAAAAATTATGAAACACCATTTATGACCATAACAAACATAAGATTCTCAGAAATAAGTCTACCAAAAGATGTGCAACTCTAAAGAAAACATTAGTAGCCTTTTTGAAAGACATTAAAGAAGATCTAATAAGTGAGAGATATATCACGGTGATGGACGGTCTCTCCATCAGTTCTCCTCAAATTGATCTACAGCATCAATGCAAGTCCAATTAAAATTTCAACAACAGCTTTCAAACTTGACAAGCTAAGTCAAAATATACAGGGATGAACACAGTACCATGACACTCCTAAAGAATAACAGGTGGTGTGACATTCCATACCAGATATCAGCACCTAAAATTATTGAAATTAACACAGTGCTGTATTATCATAGGGAAGAGAAAACCTTGACTAAGGGAACATAATGGAGAACCTAGGAACAGCTTCACATTGGACAGAGCTGGCAATGAAAATTAGCGGGGAAATGATGAACCAGTCTAAAAATTGTGCTAAGACAATAAGTTATTCATATGGGAAAAAATGAAATTGGATCCCTATTTTATACCATAGACAAAAATCAATTCTCTCCATTCCTAGGTATATATCTAAGGGAAATAAAACATATCTCCACACAAGAACTTGCATATGAATGTTCACAGCAGCATTATTCATAATAGCCAAAAAGTAGAAACAATCAAAATGTCCATCAACTGATAAATGGACAAATAAAATATAGTTTACACAAACAATGGCCTATTACTCAGCAATAAGAAGGAATGGAGAACTAATATATGGTACAACATGAACAAACTTTGAAAACATACTGAATGAAAGAAACTAGTCACAAAGGACCACATACTGTACGACTGCACTCATCAGAAATAGCCAAAACAGGCAAATCTAGAGAGACAGAATTTAGACTAGTGGTTGCCTAGAGCTGGAGTGCTGGGGGGCAATGGAAAGTGGCTGTTAACGGTTATGAATTTTTTGAGAGGAGGTGATAAAATGTTCTAAAATTGACTGGGGTGATGGTTGCACAACTCTGAATATACTAAAATCCACTGAACTGTACACTTTAAATAGGTGAATTGTATTGTATGGAAATCATATCTCAATAAAGCATTATTTTAAAAAATCAATGCTTAGTGGATTAGAGACCAAATGTGAAAGAAAATTTTTAAAAATATGAGGGATGGCCTTTCCACTTCAAGGTAAGGAAGGATTTCTTAAACATAAAGGCCGCTAATATGAAAAGATTAATAAATTAGACTACAATATAATTAAGAATCTTCATTCATCAAAAGACACCACAAAGATAATGAAAAAAGTAAGTCAAAACCTGGAAGAGGAGATTTACAACATATGTAATTAACAATAGTATCCAGAATTTGTAAAGTGTGCCAAAAAAATAAAGATAAATGATCCAATAGAAAATGAGGAAGACGTGACCAGGAACTTCATAAAAGGCAAATTTAATGGTAAACATATGAAAAGGTGCCCAACCTAATTAGTCATCAGAAAATGCAATATCATTTCACAATCACTACGTTTGCAAACATTAAGAAGTCTGACAGTACCAAATGTTGGCAAGGATGTGTATCTTTGGCACTGTTACACACTAGTGATGTGAGTGTAAAATGGTAAACCCCACTGTAAATTAATTTGGCACTACCTAGAAAAGTTGATCATTTTCATAAGCTATGTCCCTACATTTTGTAGCTAAATTCTTATACATGTACACCCGGGACATGTCCAAGAATGCACACAGCAGCATTTTTTAAACTACATAGCTAGAGATGGCCCAAATGTCCATCACAATTAACTGACTTCTCATCGTACAATGGGATCTTATATCCAGAGAAATGAATAAACTAGATCTGCACACAAGACAAAGGATAAATCTTAAAATATTGAGGGAAAAATTCAAATCACAGATTACCTACAATATGCAATCATTTTTATGAAGTTCAAAAACAAGCAAAAGTAAACAATATACTGTTTAGAGAACATATATGTGATAAAGCTATACTGAAAACAATGTTAGGACAATGGTAGCCTCTGGGGCAGGGATGCCAGGAGTATGGGAAAGGAAGGAGCACACGGGGAGAGGCAACAGTTTTAGTAACGTTCTTATTCTTAACTTGGGTAGTCAGTTTATGATGTTCATTTTGTTGGCGTGCATTAGTACTTAAATACTATTTATGACATACATTCTTTGTATGTATTAGACACAACATAATTTTTTAAAAGACGATACAGATGTTTTATGCCCGGATGGCAAAGAGAAATCTCCTAACAAGGAATAATTTATTAAATTTTAATAAAATAATTGTTTTTAATATAGTCTTTCTATTTATTACGGAAATGCACAATCCTATGACAATTTTTCTTTCTGTTGTGGATTTTTCCATAGGGGACCCTTGATTTCAACTATGTCTTCAAATATCACATCGCTTCATTATTCTTTACTTTTGAATATCATGTAAAAAAGTTAATTTAAATTCACATATTTTCTTTATAACAACATATTAATAGTTCTAAAATACACTTTAGTTCTTTATGGTTAATATTAAGGCAACCAAACTTATTATTTTAATCAAATTATCAAAATCAAATTTAATCATTTTGATCAAAATAATTTCTCTATTTCCATTATGCTGGACATGATAAATATGTATTTGGATTTAAGCTTACTGATTCAAAGAAAATACATTATTTTAGTTTACGGTCTTCTAATTTTCTAACATTGTTTTATAAATATCATATGCAATAGAATTTTCCCTTCTGTTGTAAACTCCCATAGGAAACTTAGCATAAAAGAGAATATAACCTTGTAAGAAAACATGGCTTTTGCCTCTCAAAGAAAAAAGTACCAGAAATAATGACAGATGATTAGTACGTTTCTAACAAATTAAATACGATAAGCACCAATCAGCTCTGTGTGATGAACACCCTGTTTCAGGCAGTAGTAGGGTCAGACAACATAGACAGGCAGGATTAAAAAGAAACAAAATGGTAAAAAGGCAGGATCAGGAGGTTTAACTTCAGAATGGTCTGAGGCAGAGGTGTTCATAGAACGGTGAGTACTTCCAGGTGAACTCTTGCTTTGACATAGGTCTTAGGTCTTTCAAGACTCCTGGTCCTTAGGTGGCTCACAGCTATGTCAGTCATTGGCTTGTCTGTCCATCGTGTGTCCATCCACCTAAACATCCATTACCTCATCAAATCTTATTTTAAGGAGCTGGATGGTCTATATCTATTAATGAGCCTTCCGTGTCTATTTCTGAAGAGTTGTGTTCTCATTTTTACACGAGGTTTATTCAAGGAGGCCGAATCCTCAGAGGAAATGGTTTGGGATTGCATTTCAAGAGAAGCAGTCCAAGCTCCTGACCTCCTCCTCATTGGAAATTTCCTACCTCAGTGAAAGGACATGGAACCAAAGAACAGGGGCCCTGACACCATTCTGCTGCCTTCTTTAGAAGTTCTTGGCTGGTCACAGAGGTTAGAGCTAGGAAGGAGAATAGTACGGCAGTGGATAACTTTTGATCAGATATTATAACTGCTTCATACAGGCTTCAAGAGCAAGATGTCACAGAATTCAAACACACCTGTGTTTCTTATAAATGAATTATGGGTTAGTGCAGAGTAGAAGGTTGAGGTATGCCTGCTAATCTCTGTTGGGTATACGGAAGGGCAATAAAAGTGCATCTTCATCATTTCAAGGAAGTTACAATTAAATGCCACAGGAATGAAAACCTCACAGATGGGTAAAGCTTTGAAGACATGATCATCTAATTTCTTGACTAGTTATGTCATGTAGAAAAGGTCAAAGTACACCTATATACACCCCTGCAGTTAAGGGGCCTCCCTAGGTATTTGTTTTCACCTTTTATTCACTTGATCCCTTCATTTTACCACATACAGGAAGAGCTAGAGCAGTTGGTCTGCATGGTTT
Organism: Diceros bicornis minor; assembly: GCF_020826845.1. Taxonomy (NCBI): domain Eukaryota; kingdom Metazoa; phylum Chordata; class Mammalia; order Perissodactyla; family Rhinocerotidae; genus Diceros; species Diceros bicornis. Next base: position 49,196,696 of record NC_080757.1, on the reverse strand, counting down.
GCATATAAGTGAGATGATTAATTCATTGTAAGTATCACACAAATAGCAAGAAATGAGTGTACGGTACTGAGGAAGGCAAGTTGCTGCATATACACTTATAATACTTTAATCTTTCTTTGCAGATTTTGAAAATATTCCAGGACTATAAAATAATTCAAGTTCATTATTATAAACATCAATTATCATTGTAACTTAATATAAATGTATAAGGTTTAAGGGATTGGGGTTAATCTATGGTGACCAGATGGATATCCCACAAGTAATTGTGGAAAAAAAAAAATTCTTGCTATCTACTATTTCCTTTTATGGAGCATGTACCTTTAAATTCTCCTTACCTCTTTCTTTTGCTTTAGATTCTAAATAAGTAGAAGCTTGTTGTAGAGTAACACAGCTTTATTTATTTCTGTATGTTATATTTCCCATTTTACATGTGTTTGTATGTAAATCATCTAAAATTTGTTCTCAGTTATATGTCTCTAAAACTTCAGGGAGATCTTTGTCAAGGGAAAATATTGGGAGATTATTGTCAGTGTTGGCAGCTCCAGCTTATGAAGGAAAAGGGAAAAACTTAACCCATGGCTATTTTCTTAAATAATTTTGAGGGGAAAAAACCCTGATGAGTAGGTTTGAAGATAATAGATTTCTGTTAGTTATGATATATAATCTAAGTATATAATACATTTGTTATTAGTTTATATTATTATACATTTTTGGTACTAACTAATATTTTTTTAAAAACTAAAATATAGATAAAAGATATTCTTTCTGTTATATTTGGTTGTTGATCACTCCTTATGTCTAAGCTATTCATGAAGCAAAACTTTAGACTCATTCTAGAACTTACACTCCACTCGAATAAAATGTCTCATTTTATTTTTTAAGGATAGGAATATATTGAATGAAATATGAACTTTTGAGATTTTATTAAATATATAGAATTGATGTGAAAGTAGATATTCAGACTTCAAGGAATGACAGCATATATATTAAAAAGTCAATAGTAGAATATATTAGGAAAATACTGTTGGATCAATAAAAAATAATATTTTGGAAAGGTTTAACATGTCAATTTATTTTATAGAGATTAAAGTTATACCATGCATAAAACTATATCTTACATGAGATCCTACGTTTATTATAATTTAAAGATGGAAATTCATCTAAATAGTTAAAATAAAAAGCATATTTTACTGTATACTTATGTCCTATGATATACAAAATGTCTTTTAACAGTTTTTGGAAATTAATGATTTCAAATTAAGCCAATTGTTATAAAATTAACTTATATGTGAGGTAATTTTTTGGAATAAAATTTTATATTTTTATAGTATTTTTATAAGGCTAAAGCTTTTAAAGTGTGTTTCCATATGCCAGAGGAAAGACAGGTAGTCAATAAAAGTGGAAAAGCGAAATATCAAGGGATGCAGGTAAAGTCACATAAAAGTCTGGGTAAGAAATCAGGTCTTCTGGGGCTGGGCCGGTGGCGCAAGTGGTTAAGTGTGCGAGCTCCGCTGCGGCGGCCCGGGGTTCGCCGGTTCCGGATCCTGGGCGTGCACCGACACACTGCTTGTGGAACCATGCTGTGGCCGCGTCCCATATAAAGTGGAGGAAGATGGGCATGGATGTTAGACCAGGGCCAGTCTTCCTCAGAAAAAAAAGAGGAGGATTGGCATCAGATGTTAGCTGAGGGCTGATCTTCTCACAAAAAAAAAAAGAAAGAAAGAAATCAGGTCTTCAGATTCCTAGGGCAGCATATTCATATTTTCTACTTTTAATCTGCTACATCTAAGCTGCAAATAGAACTTTCTTGACTCATAATGCCTGTTTTCTATCAAAAGGAAAATATTTTTAAAATCCTTTAAATAACTGAGAGATATTTAGAACTAAGAGCCAACAGATTTATCTTTAAAGTAATTCAAAAATTTCTGAGATCCAATATGCATGTTTGGTATATTTAAAGTGCATCAGTGTTTTTAGACTCTTGTTGTATAGTTATTAGACCTAGTAATAAAGAATAAAATCATTAGCCCACCTTGTGGCTCAGTGAAAATATTTCCTCTGCAACTTGTAAAGATGAGAAAGAGGATTAAATTCCTCCAAATTCCAAAAGAATAGCTTAGCTCTGGAAGGAATTCTATACACAAAATTAAAATGTGGTATTGTTGTTCACAAGGACACTACTAAATCACGTGATGAAAGAGAGGATGGGGACTAACATATAGGAAAGGCAAGAAAAACTTTAATATGGTTAAAAATTTTAGGACAATTAATACTCAGTTTTGGAACATGCTACAAAGGGCTTACATCAAGAAATAAAATATATTTTTACCTGCAAAAGAAGAGAGTACTCTAGGTAGAGAATGAAAAGAAAAAGAAAAAGAAATAGGGTAAAAGTACAAAAGAAAAGCACTCATTAATTTCCATACCTATCTGGAGAAAAAAAACTTCAAAAGAAGAGCTAGAACATGTAATGAGTCACATGAACTGGCAAACATTATGGCTGCACTTGTTTTTTGTGAGTAATGAAGATACTACTAAAAATTCATAACTGATGTTGAAATTTCTAGTTTTATTCTAAAAGAACCATGTAAATCATCATATTGAAAATAGGTCTTGAAAAACGGGAGTAAAAACCCACAGCGACTTGCTTTTAGGTTCAATTACAATTAAAAGGGAAAAAAGAAGGTTCATTAACATATTGGCTCATTTTGGAAATTTGCAAATGAAATGTCTACTACACTTAAAATGACTATGTATGAGCATTTATTTTATAGATTAAACTATATAAGTAATTAACAGAAACAAAATATTAATATATATAAATTTTCTAGACTCAAATGGAATTATAAAAGTAGAAATAATCCACTTGAGAATGATGACATTAAAAAGGCACTATCTTCAAATAGCACTTTTAAGAATCTCATCTTGAGAATGCAAAATATAAATATTAAAAAGCCAAGATGGACACACTACCCACAACTCACTTTGGTGCAACATTAGGGCTAATGAACAGAACTACATGTTGGGAAAACGTTATTTGCAGCATCTAGAAACACTTAAAGCTATTTTCTTGACAGACTGTTTCCAGGAGTGACAGGTAACCTATTTGGCCTTGGAAGAAGAATATGATTCAGGCTGAATTCTTCTTCGCTAGAAACCTTCTTCTATAAAGAATGACATTCAAGTAATTGGAAAGCAGATTTTCAACACTCTTTCTTACCATACTTTCCCTTTCCAGGAAAGCAAAGTTTTGACCTAGGTTTTCTGCCAGATCTGTATTCACAACTCTATCCAAACATTCTGTACGCACGAAGGTCACAAAGGCTCACGCGTTATACTAGTGCCATTCAGAAAACACTAATTACTGTGCTAACAACCATATGACTTTATATGACTAAAGCAAAGTATTTAGAAGTTTTGGCTGCTTAATTAAATATAAGAAAATCTAGAACACCTTGAAGCACAAATAGCTGAATTTTTAACAATGAGCTGGTGAAAGGAAAGAGCCCTGCCTCCTATGAAGGCTGAAGCTGACACAAGGACGGCCTCCATCAGAACGGCCATGGTGCGTCCTCCCTTAACATCATGGCTTCTAACAGCATTTCTTTTCCATTAAGTGTACCTTTTTTGTGCATTGTGTGCACTTAGTCCTACTAATTCTTTAAATATATGCAGAAACTAATGCAGAAAAATCACATGACATGTTTAAAGTCAGTACCACGTAAAAACCAGAATCACACTTATAATTTAAGCAAGCAATAGAAAACATATAAATAAGTCAATAATTTTACCAACAGAATAAATCTGAAAAATAAATATTATTATTTCAGCCCTTTTTTCCCCAAGCACCAGATTACAAGTGAGGATATCTAGTTTAATATTCCTCTCCTTTCACTAATTGCATAAAATAAATAGTGTAATTCTTGGGAGATCTACTTCTAGGAATTTGGAAAGAAGCTCCAGACATGTATCCAGACTAAAGGAAATGCACTCTAAAGCCATTAAGGCATCAGTGGTGAATATCTCCAGCACAGCAGCACAGTATCTTCCCCAGTCAACTTGACCTTAAAAGACAGCTTTACTGTCCACATGGGCCTGCCCAAGATACCTCAGGTGTCAGAATACCTTGTATTATGTTTAGTGTATAGCATCAGAAGAGGGAGGGAGGTTACCTCACTCTTAATCCACCCTGTCTATGAAAGCATCCTGGATGGTTTTAACACCAACACAGCAACCCCATGAGACTCTGCAACAATAATTTAATTTACTATAATAGTTTGCACTTTTGTACATGGTCTGTTACTCGTTGCTTTCATTTCTCTATTTGTAAAATGAATTCATCTAATATAAAAAGAAATTGTGTAGGCAAAGCCAATGCAAATAACTAGGAAAAAATGCACTAAATAAATCCATGGTGATATTATTTGCCTGTGCTTATAAATACAAAATATACAATTGTCAGTTTTTTAATAATTTAGCCTTTTCACTTTAAAATTGATTTCAATTCCATTAACACTTTTGTGGGGGATTTTTAGCTGAGGCTCTCTAAGAGTTAGCATAAAAAAGGTTGTTCTTAAATATATTCAAGTGTACATTCAAAAAGTATAAACAGTTCTATAATAACTAGCATATAGACATTAGAAATATGATTCATAACAATGATATAAACATAAAGGTTTTAAATTAATTTATAAAAGGCTTTAGACCAAAATTTTAAGGATTCATCTTACTAAATATAAGGCTAAATTCTTTTCAACACTATATGCTCACATCTGGAAAAACTAGACAGTTATGAAATCTAAGTAAAGTTATGCATCTTAGACATTCAAACATGTAGCTGCAGGTACACTGATCCTAATTATAACACTTTTAAAACAAACTAATCAACAAATGCTACCTAGATCAAGATGATCATGGATAACAAAAGATTTTCAAACCCATAGAAAAATGCTGTTAAGTAAATTTAGAGATGAACAAAGAAAATTAAATATGTTTCAATTACCTTAACATTTTTGATAAATATGTGAATGGATATTTTTCACTAAATACTAATAAACATCAAATGTATTTTAAGGTTGACGGTTTTGTTAACAAAAATGGTCCACACAATTTTATACAGAGCTCTTCTAAAGCCATCCTGTGATTAAAAAGCTCTGTCCATGGAACCACCCATAATTCCACTCGTCAGTATTCACCAAGTTTCCAACGCCTGTTAAACTACTGGTAGCCTCCTAGTTGCCTGTTGTACTTACTCAGTACACAGAACAAAGTCACCTGACAGTATAGGAGACAGATGATTTACAAGATTTTCCTTTTTATTAACCTAAAAGGTTCAGAAACTCCTTTCATCCTCTCTCTCCCATTTAACCTCAAGCACAAGCTTGCACTTGCCCATCCACTCACTGGATCATTTCCTGCTAAGGAAGGACACACCCAAGAGAGCTCTCGCCAAAATAGTTCTTGTCTCCAAGATAGGCTCACTGCCATGAATTTTGGTCGCGGCCTGTCACGCTCACCTGCCAGACTAAACTTTTTTGTTACCTTCAATCTCTGGCTCTTCTTTGCTTCATAATTTTGGATTTGGATTCCTGACCTTATGCATGTTCCAAAATTAAGGTTACTACCTGCTCCCCAAATGTGTCATTGCAATTAGATTCTAGACTTTAGATAATTACATCCTTTTTATCCCTTGTTTTAATGACCTGGACTCTCGAAGTCCTTTTCCTGACCTCTTGACCTGACTTCATTATCCTAAAACTGACCTACTTGAGTTTCTGACCCTCCTAACAACTTAACAGTCCATGTTAATGCCTAGCTACCTAGGTTTCCAGTCCCCTGCCTCTGCCATGTCCTAGAGTACTGAGATCACTACATTTATTCTCATGCCATTTATTGAGCCCTCTATGCCCCAAGCCAACTAGCAAACCATAAGAAAGTATGAAAATGAAAATAAATACCTGCAACGTATTGAAACAGACATACATGTTGCTATGGATACAGAACTCTATTTATGACCTTAATTTTATTCTATGCAGTTCCTAAGCAAAGTAGCCAATAAGGGGGCAGAAACTTCACTAAGAATGTGACCAAAGAAATCAGAAAGTACATATTACTTTTATTAGCAGAAAACTATATAAAGGGTTTTTTGTTTTTATAGTAAGAGATGCCTTGAATGTGGGTATATACCATATAACAATTACCTAAGTCATAAAGAAAAAAATTTTTTTCCCAGTTCTTTATGATTTCAATTGAATGTATATAATAAAGTGGATGTTGTTAATTAAAATATTATGCATAATACAAACCACATCACTTAAATAATCCTCCACATTTCAATTCTACATTTTAGAAAACCATTATGTTTGTGTGTGTACTCTATACACTTCAAAATTTTACAAGCAGCTTCACAGACTTATTTGGAATCCTTATAATAAATACGTATTATCATTTCCATTAAAAATGATAAAATGGGTGCTCCAAAAGATTGGGTTAAGGTATTTGTTTTAGTTCATAAACCTTGCAAGTAGCAGTCAGGATTGGCTCCCAAGCACTCCAACTTTCCTCATCTGCTCTATGAGACAGCACTGTGCTTTAGTCAATTAAAGCTTCTTGCACTAGAACTCATAGAAATTTTCCACAGAGTTGAGACTCAAGTGACTTGGGCACTTCCTTAAAGTTTTAATTTAAATAATGACCATTATTCATTTTATTTTATTTTACAAACAGTTGCCAGCTGGATCAACAAATATGATTCAACTAACATGTCAATGCTAAAGAAATCTACAATAACATTAGTGGGGAAAAAAGCACATGTGAGATTCTTCCACATGGAGTGATTTCCCATGTTACCTATCTGAAATAACAATAATAATAATAATCGTTTTATTAAAGTCTGATATTTTGCTTTTCACCTCAAATTTTATTGCATCATGAAATTGCATTTTAATAGGATACTCAAGATTTATTAAGAAAGTCTTGCTTCAATCAGTCTTCTATTTATTTCCACTAATATTTCAGTTTTTCATACAGTTTCTATTTCTCAGATCATTCTTCTAAGTCCTTCTTCTACTTAGATTTTATACCTTCAACTCACTACAACACTGAATAGTGTATCATGGGGACTGTCTAATGTACTCTCTATGTTGATGAAACTAAGCCTGGGTTATGTTCTTCACCTTGGCATCAGAAAAACGTGTCACTCTTATTTAAAGCTTCTATGACCACCACTATGGAGCATGTATAAGGTTTCCCTATGCTATCTTAAGTTCTTCATCCCAATAATTACTCCAATTGATAATGTCAACTTAAAAAGCAAATTTACCCATTATTTTACCCTCAAAATGAGTTTATTTGAGAATAGCCAAAAAGAATTGCAATCCGGGATGTGCACACTATGGAGAACTATAGGCAAACCCAGAAAACAAAGGAGAGGAGCTGCTGTTATAGAGAAGAAGAGGGAGTAGGGAGGGGTTGTTCCAAAGGAAAGTCCATCAGGGGAAAGTAACAGTTGAGGGAGGCAACAGCTTCTCATTGGCTGGGCTGTTGCCGGGTGGAGAGAGAAATCTTCCTTCAGTAGTAAAGTAGTTTTACTTCCTGTTGAGGATGCAAGTGTCCATCTCTTCCTGTTTGGTAACTGAAGATGTAATGATAGGGCATGAGAACTCCCCTACAGGCCTTCCCAACTCCAGTTTAGTTGAGGTGTCTCTTCTTCACTTCACAATACTTATCTTTGTCTTCCTAATCCTAAAATGTATACGCCTTTGTTGCACCAATGATAGAAATACCTTACTGACCATTCTTACAAAAACATAGTAAATGACAGTACCATAAGATGTTTTACAGGATGCAAGATAACTGCCTTCCAAAATACCAGAAACAAGTTGCAAATGTCTTCTGAATATCTCCAAATTTCTGTGAAAAAGTGCATTATGAATTAACTACTCAGGAATTTGTCCAAACCGTTTGTGAATCAATTTCTATGGAACACCTTAGAAAACAAAGATTAGATGAAAATAGAAAAAGAAAAATTAGGCCATTGCATTGACAAAAGTTTTCTTCATAAAATTTTTCCACTCAAGTGTTTTTAAAAAAAAATTTAAATACACATAATCAAAGAAACCAATAGTACAGAAGGGATCTTAATGAAAACAGTACTTTACTACTTATGATTTCCTATCTCCAATTCACCACTCCCCAAGGCAGACACATTTAACTATTTCAGTTGTGTTTTTAACTCTGCTGATAATGACCTTCACATTTTTACATATTTCATGAATTAGTAATTCCTCCATTTTACTTTCTGTTTCTTGAACATCAGTTAAATATTGAGCATCCTGGATTAATCATTTATGTCCTACCTTTTAAAAATATATTTTTATACTCATATTTTTGGTCTCTGCTTTTTTGTTCTCTTTTGTGGGAGATGTTCTCGACATTAGTTTTGGCGAACATTTAAGACAATTTTTAATTTTCAGAGCCCTTTCTTATTCCTTTGATTTTTTTCTTTTTCTTTTTTTTTTTCGTTTGGTGAGGAAGATTGGCCCTGAGCTAACATCTATCGCCAATCTTCCTCTTTTTGTTTGAGGAAGATTGTCCCTGAGCCAACATCTGTGCCAGTCGTCCTCTATTTTGTATGTGGCATGCTGCCACAGCATGGCTTGATGAGTGGTGTGTAGGCCTGCACCCGGGATCCCAACCCGTGAACCCTGGGCCATCAAAGCAGAGCACGTGAACTTAACCACTACACTACCAGGCCGGCCCCCTTATTCCTTTGATTGTTACATTTTCATAGCAGCCTGTTCTTCTTTTATGAATATAATCCCACATTTGGTATTTCAGTTTTGCTTTCCTTAAATTTATTTTTTGCTCCCTAAAGTTCCTTGTTTTCTCTGTTTGTTTAGTCTTTCTTTTTCATGCCTCTGAGACATGCCTCAAATGTCAGATGATCCAGGGTTATCTGTTCATATTTAAGATTGAGGCAGTAAAATGCATATTGAAAGCACATATGTGTATGGGGCTAAAGTCTATATGTTAAGGGGGTCACTGCGCTTTAGGGTGAGCAAGAGGAGAGGAAGCTGTAATGGCGCAGATTTCTAAAATGCTATAAAGCAGAAGACTTTGCTCCAAGGCGCCTTTTTCCACACTAGCTTTCCAGACACTTCATTCACTTCCTCCAGCCCAGGAATAAATGCCTAGCTGCTGGCCACTCTGGGCTCATGGTAGAGATAAATCGCCTATTCTATATGCTGATTTTCAATATATCCTGTTTTTAACTTCACATCTCTCTTCTGCTACCCTTTCTTCCTGGCATTTCTGAGTCCTGGGCCTCTGTTAGGTTTTATGAGGAAGACAGGCTCTTTCCTAGGCTGTAATCTTCTCCATGTGTAGCTAGATGCTCACTATCTCAGCACTGCTTTCAGAAATGTGTCTAAGTCTCTTTTCTGCTGATGGCTACCCTTGTGTTTTCTTTGTTGTGGTAGTTTTATGCCTTTGGTATTCCATTATTATCATTTTAAGGGAGCCTTGCAAGGGACAGAAAATTAACTCTTGTGGTCTGATTATTTGGGGCTTCAATGGGTATGTTTTAAATAAACATGATTCAAATCTCTGAAAGTTGTTTTAATGCAGTTATGTAAGGAAGACTCTATTGTGTAAAGAAAGATGCATCTATATGGCTGTTCCATTTTCAATGTTTCCATTTAATTCTAGACGCTTTGGGTATCCTGGGCCACATCTCTTTGACCTGTCTGATTGCAGCCCAGCTGAAGCAGGCAACTCATACCTGATTCCACCTCAAGAAGGCTGTAGTGTGACTCAGTTCTTCTACCTTGAGCTCTCTCCAAGGCCAGGAAAGACCACTCAGCCCAAGGGCAGGTGCATCCAGGAAGTGCAGGAGCAGCAGGAAGTACAGGTGCATCCAGGAAATGCAAGTTTGGCCAGGAAATGCAGGAGCGGATGCCCTTTAGGAGCAACCTCAATCAAAAGGAGCTGGAATTCCATGGATAAATGCTCTAGATTCCCATTCTTTGGTGAGATAATTCCGTGGTGTGTTCTCAAAGATTATCCAGGGTTCTCAGTGGAATGGAGTACTCTTTGCTCTCAGTACCAACTTGATTGATAAGGCACTCTTTATTGGCTTTTCCCTCCCCTCATTCTCCCCATTCCCTCAGTTTAGATTCCTAGAATCCCCTCCCCAATAAACTAGCTGTGTGCTAATTCTTGTATCAGGCTCTGTATTCAGAATAACCCAAACCACAACAATACCACGCACAATTAAGCTCCTAATAATGTGCTTTGTAATTACATTACTTTGTAATGTAAAATCGCAAGGGAAGTGGCAAGCTGGATTTCTATTAATATGTCTAGTTATCCTTCATTCTAGTCAATTTCAATGGCCATTAGTTTAAAAATATGCATCAAATTATTTTGTGATACAAGTAATTAAATTTGTATCACAATTTATTTGCTAATAAATTAGCAAAGAGTTTTAACCAATATTCATTCCTTGAATGCAGGATTTTTGTCATTATATGCACAAATATTTTTACATCTTTAAGTGAATATGATTATGGATTAAGAATTCTACTTTTAGTGACCTTTAACCAATTTAGTGAACTGCTAAAAGTAACCTTGAGGAAAATAAAACTATATATGTATAAAATGAAACCAGCCATAGAAACAAAGAGAATGGGAATAGGCATGCTTGGGGGACATTCACCAAAGAGGTCTCAGTAAATTTCTGGAAAATAGAAAGTAGAAAGGACTACACTGAGACGTTGAGGGATGAAACAGGCTGTGAAAGCCAGAGCTAATGGGGAGGTATCAGCAGAGCTGGGATCCCATCTGTCTATTACAACCCTCTAGAGAGGCTCTGGGCTCACGTACTACAAAGATGGTGAAGACAGCAGTGAGAACTGAAAATAAAAACAAGCTCCTGAAGGTCTGTGTACAGGGGAGGGGCCACACCTGAATCTGCAGACTATAGGGGACCCAAGGGAAAAACAGAAGGCTCTTCCCTAAAAAAACAAAAAATTGAATGAACAATCCAGGGAAACCTATGGCTTCTAGTGCGGATTCTGCAATCCCAGAATAAAGCTCTCCTCATTCTAGCATTTAAGGGGCCTGGATTTAACACATCTTTCAGTCTAAACGTTACCCCCCCATCCCAGAACTTACTCTGATTTCTCACTCAGGGAGAGACATATTAGGAGGTAAGTGGGAAAGAAACTCTATTTACACCACAAATCAGCTATCCCGCAATCCTGTCTGTGCTAGGTTGAATAATGCCCCCCCTCTACCCACAGATGTCCACATCCCAATCCTTAGAACCTGTGAATATGTTACCTTAAATGGTAAAAGGGACTTTGCAGATGTGACTAAGGATCCTGAGATGGGAGATTATCCTGGAGTAAGCATGTGGCCCAATGTAATCACAAGGTCTTAGAAGAGACAGGGAGGAGGGACAGGGTCAGAGTGAGGGCACCGTGAGAATGGAAGCAGCAAGAGGAAAGCTGATGTGGTGCAGGGTCACAAGCAGGAACGCAGGCGGCCTCTAGAAGCTGGAAAAGGCCAGGAAACATATTCTTCCCTGGAACCTCCAGAAGGAACCATCTCTGGCCACCAACTTAATTTTAGTTTTGTAAGACTAATTTTGGATTTCTCACCTTCAGAACGGTAAGATGATATATTTCTGCTGTTTTAAGCCACAAAGTTTATGGTAATTTGTTACAACACCAAGAGGCAACTAATACACCATTCACCTTTTGTAAAAACAAACAGAAACCAGGAATCATCAACCATATAAGAAAATCCAAGAGAAATAAATATGAAAGAGAAATACAAAGATAAACAAAAAAATCAATCCCGAAGGAAAGAGATAATTCAGGGAATGGTACTGAAAAAACATTCTAATTCACAAACTCAAAGAGAGGAAAATTTATTCCATCTATAAAATGAAAACAAGATGCTCTGAAAAATAAATAGAAAAGGTAGAAAATGATTTCTTGGAGTTTAAAAATATGATTCTTGAACATAAAGGGAAAGAAATCTGCAAAAACGTTGAGTGAAAAGACAAAACAAAGAAAATTTTGAGGAAAAAAAAAGTCACGAAGGCTTTCTGAGGTCTTTGATTTAGAGTCAGAACAAGCTTGATAGAGGCAACTACCCACCTGTAATTCTGAGGCGTGAAAATGTATTGAGGGCGGGACTGCGTCACACCTCTGACCACAGTTTGAGACGTGGCCAGTGCGCAATACCAGTTCACTGTCTTAACTCTTCATATTCAAGAGATAAAATATCCTCATTGTTCAAACTTTGGAACAATATTTATTAATTCCATACTCATAATCTTAATACTCTTAATCTCAGGTGAGAAAGTTTATGATTATAGTAAAAACAAAAATTAGGAATTGGAAGTCAAGGCCCTCTGGAGCACAGAGCAATGCCACTTTATTATAACTGACCTATTTCTTCCCCTTGTGTCATTTTTATGAGAACACACGCAGCCAACTTCATACATTAACTTCAGAGGCAGAGCGGAAAAAAGACTGTGTGTGTGTATGTGCACGCACACATGCTTGTGTGTATGTTTTCCCCTTGGCCATCAGACATAGCTTCAAACAAGCCTCTTATTATTCTACCCCTTAAAAGTTAATTTATTGCCTGAAAAAGAGCTAAAGAAGTTGCTCAAGATGATCTCAGACTATGATCTCTCTGCCAACTAACTATCCTTAATTATAAGATCATACTCATTGGACATGGATAAAAAGAACAAGCGATGGCTCTGTGGTACTGCAGTTTCCACATTTGTCCTCATAATGGCGACACTTCAGTGGTATGAAAGCAGGATTTCTACACGCTGAATTCAGTTTATGTACCAGAGACGCACCTAGAAAGTCTCTAAGATAAAACCACACCAATCTCAATGATCACTACCAGAAGACAAGAAAATTACAGTCATTCTTTATACAGACCCCCCCCTTTTGAAGATTATAATATAAATTATGGAGAGGAACATTAAACTATTTAGGAATATTGTTCTAACACCACAGAATCAGTAGCATAATTCACTCATTGCCTGATCATGTTGGCTTTCAACAAAGAACTAAAAAAGGAATTTTTGTTGATTATGTTCCTGCTTCTTATGGATACAGCAGCCTCTAAGGGAGAAACTATATGGATATAAAATAATTTTGTATTTACCAAAAAACGTTAAAGAAATAATAAAGAAGGAAAATTATACTCTTTTCAATTGGGAGAAAACAACACAAGAGCAGTGCCCAAGGAGCACACACTGTTGAAAGATGGAGCTACCACCCCCGCCCACTGCCCTTCAAGAATGGCTTAGGGCTCCTCCTTCACAGCTCACAGTGCCCCATTATGTCTCTAACACTGCACTTAGCACATTATTTCATATTTATGTTTCTTTGCCTTTTGCCCCTTATGATTAAGTGTGTCTTATTCATTTTTGCATCTTCAGCAGCTAGCAACATGCCTGAAATTAAGGAGGCCCTCAGTACATGTTGAATGAATATTCTATAATTTTAATTATATTACCAAACTGGTAACCAGTTCTCTGAAGTCATTATTATTGGGAGATTTAATAAACATCCTCTGTATATTTTCAAAATCTGAAGGTTAAAAAATATGGTATGGGGGGGCCAGCCCAGTGGCATAGCAGTTGGGTGTGCGCACTCCGCTGTGGCGGCCTGGGGTTTGGATCCCTCCCAGGCGCGCACCGACACACGGCTTGTCAAGCCATGCTGTGGTGGCATCCCATATAAAGTAGAGGAAGATTGGCACAGATGTTAGCCCAGGGCCAGCCTTCCTCAGCAAAAAGAGGAGGATTGGCAACGGATGTTAGCTCAGGGCTGATCTTCCTCACAAAAAAAAAAATAAAATAAAATAAAATAAATAAATATATATGGTATGGGAACAAGCAAAGCCCAGACCTAGACCAATCCCTGCAAAATAAATTTATTGATTTCTGCTCATTCATTCACTGACTAAGCATCAGCACTTGGGCCAGGCCCTCTGGTAGGTTCTTGGGATACAAAGACAAATAAGGTATAGACTCTCCTCTGGAAAACACAAACATACAAATAACGACACTAGAGTAATTATGGGCTTATCCTGTACATATATTTTTGTCATTGTACAATGGAAATTTTGTGAGAACTCAAAGAGATGGGAATGATAAGTACGCTGACAATGCCATCCACCAAAGATCAAACAAACAAAACTAAAAAACTTAAATGAATTGATAGCTTCTCTGAGGACATGGCAACCGTTAGCCTCTTCCCCAATGACCTACCCCAACTCTGAAGCCACTACTGGATCCTCGGAGGGAGCCCCGCTCAGCTTTCCTGTGGCTCTTAGTGATCAGTAAATCTGCCCTTGTTAATACAGATGTTTGCAAATGTTTGCTGAGGCCACAGTCTGTACCAGAAATCTTTTAGGTATAGGGTATACAGAACTGAGGAAAATGTGTAAGTCCTCTTTTTTCAGTCTATTTGAGGGTATAGACAAAAAGTTAATAAATATGTAATATAAACTGAGAAAAGTGCTAGGAAGTTCACAAACAAGGTGCTCTGAAAGAACTAGCAGGGGAAGCCCTTTTCAGATAGAGTCATTAGGGAAGGCCTATTGGAGGAGTTAACAATTAGGCTAAGATTTAATGAGACGGAACTGATCTTAAAAAGGGCTACAGTGAAAGCATTCCAGTTCCAATGAACAGTATGGGCCAAAGTTTGAAGGCAGGCAAGAGGATGGTATATTTTTAGCAACTAAAAAGAGGCCAGTGAAGCTCAAATACAGGTAGCAGGGGGAGAACAGCTGGAGAAGATGTTGGGAAGGAACAACAGGACCAGGTCATGCACGGTATTGTAGGCCATGCTAAGAAGTTTGGATTTTATTCTAACCACAAGCTATTGAAGGATTTTAAGCAGGGAGTTCTCTAATCCAATATACATTTGAAAAAGGTTATTATGGCAATGGAGAAGAACAAGAGAGAAAGCAAGACTATCAGTTAGGAGACTACTGTGGAGGTAGGGTGAAAGATGGTGGTGACCTGGACTAGGGCAGTAGATGAAAGTGAAAGAAGTAAATGGATTAGAGATCTATTTGGGGAGTTGAATCTATAGCATTTATCTAAGGACTAAGAGAAAAAGAAGTCATTCAAGAATGACTTCCAAGTTCTGGTGTGGGAACTGAGTGTATAGGAATGCCACTTGTAGACACAGAGAAGATGAGAGTTAGAGGTTTCAGTTCTGGGCATGAGAAGTTTGAAGTGCTTGTGAACTAGCTAAGAGAAGATACCAAGTGGCAGCTAGATGTTTGAGTCCCACCCTCAGATGAGGAGCTAGTGGAGAAACAGAAACTAAGATGGAGCAGTGGGAGAAGCAGGAGGAAAGCTAGGACTCACTGGGAGATACAGACATCATTCAGTAGGAGAGAGTGACAGGGACGTCTTCAGGGACGAAACCCCACTACATGGTTAAAGCAGCGAAGACTGGCCGGTCACAGTATAATAGAGAGGGGAGCTAAAATAGGACTCCAGAGTGAAAAACAATGATGATACTAAGAGAAACCCAACTCTTTCCAAGTAACTCATTAAACTCTATGAATCTCAGAAAATATGTAAGGACAAGGTAAAATGTATTTCCTGGTAAATCCTA
Source organism: Diceros bicornis minor (assembly GCF_020826845.1). Taxonomy (NCBI): domain Eukaryota; kingdom Metazoa; phylum Chordata; class Mammalia; order Perissodactyla; family Rhinocerotidae; genus Diceros; species Diceros bicornis. The sequence continues at coordinate 49,181,022 of NC_080757.1, read as the reverse complement.
CATGCAAGTGTTTTTATTCCATGTTCTCATCCAAGGAGAAGAGAGAGAAAAAAGAGAATGAAACATTCTAGAATATGAGGTAGACCACAGACTATAGCAAAAGAAAAATTAAAGTATCGCTCCTCTTACTGACATCCGTTTTGCTAGTTTAAAACTATACGTATTCAGAACTTCTTCAAATCATGGTTGGGATATTAATTTATAGTATAAATAGAAATTCTATTTGAAGAGGAGGAAAACAAGTGGTGCAGAATGATCAAATCTGTACAACGGTATCAAATCTTCTAAGTAAATGGAAGAACCATTTTTTATTCTGAGAAATAGACAGAAAATTTCTAATGTAAAGCAAGTGCACATTATCTTAAGAAAATTTCCTAATGAATTGAAACTATTTCTCCTGAATTACTCCAGGAGTAATTAGCAAATTTAAAAATAATCACGTTTTACTTTAAAGTGGACTTAGATCTATGCTCTAGGTTTGTAATTATCCCAAACTACTTATCTATATATTTGGCTCAAGATAATATTTATCATTCAATAGTATACTGAGCAAAGAGAAGGTTGAAGTCTGCTTCATAAGTAATTTTTTTCGAGATCAATAATCGGATGAGGGGAAACGTTTTAATGCAAAATAATTAACTGTTTTAAAATAATGTTGTTTTCCTTTTTTAAAAAAGTGTTTTGAGTTAATGATTACACTTCATTACCCTGCAATGCACGTGAACACATCAGCACTGCAAGAATATGTAATAAAGGATGCATCTTCGAATCTCTCTCGTCAAAGTCTGAGAGATACCAATCAACCAAACATCTCGCTAAGAGTCATGAGACTGCTGTTTTAATTAGCTGGTGATATTTTTGACTAAGAATCTCAGATGATGAAACTGTTTTTCCTTGTACTGAACCAGCTTGGCCCAGACTAGCCTGTCCCGCAGTGACATGTATATTGAATATAAATCAGACAGCACAGCTTTAAATCTGTGTTGCAGCTCTCATTTCCAATTCGAGAACTGTACTATAATCATAAGCTTCTGGTGGATGAAAGGAAATCAGCTCTCTGAATATTAGCTAATGCCACATTTGCAAGTCCTGAAGAGATCTGTGCTGTTAAAAAAAATTGATCATTTCGCGTGAACCTATATATATGAATTGCTTTGTACTGCTCAACTGATAGAAGCAATGCCTGTGCTGGGATTAAACCCTTTTCATCATAAAACCTCATCTGGTTCAGAGTCCAAGTCCATCAAACCTTGTTCCTTTAAAGTCCCGCCTTTGATTCTACATCAATTTATTCAAACCGCAGCTGGGTGGCTGAAAACGAAAGGACAGCATCATTTAAACCAACCACGTTCCCAACTTGAAAGAAGGGCTATAATTAAAAAAATGGGCATAAAAGAATGGAAATGGGATAATATTTTTTAATGGTAGTTCAAAGGCCGACAGATGTCAGAGCCTTTGAAGATGTCAGTATACTGAGCAAGAAGTTGCCATAAAAGAGCTTGCCTGAGAGGTGAAGCAGCTTTTTAATGGCTGAAAAAACCCTTGCAGACACATCCTTGTGTTTTTAATTTGTCAGAGTTGCTGCAGTATTTTCTGATTAATGACACATGATTATAACTGCATAGCAGACATATTTTTATACTTGCTTAAATGAATAGTTTATTCCACATTCTTTTAGAACTAGATAAGAATAGGGACACTTTCCTAGGAAGTCCAAAGCTGTTCCAATTGCTTCACATATTTATGCTAATTTTGTGGGACTGGCCAAATTCAGAGTTACTATACGTTGCCAGCTTTTGTTCTTTACTAGTCTGATTGCTGGTAACATTACAATTCACATGTGGTAGTTAGAATGCGACTCACTACAGTTTCCTTCTTTTCATGTACGTGGAACAATATGTGCCTGAATAATTAATTAGTGCACCAAGTCATGTCAAACCAAATTAATGTTTAAAAACATTCCTGAGCTCAATCTAAACAATCATGGGCTGCCAGTGGGGTTCAGAAGAGAAAGAGTTGCTTAGGGGAAAAAAATTGCAGCCATAACTACAGGATAATATTAATGCCTGCTCAAAAAGAAAGAGCTGTAATATCATGTGTAAAATGCTGGGGGACACTTTGCTAGGATTTGGGGAAGGGACTCGGAATGGCCCCAAAGTATTCGCCCTTCTAAATATTTCTGACATGTCAATTTGATTTGTTCTGTGAAATTACCCTCACAACATTCATGAATGTTAGCCACAAGTCACTAGTGTGTAGCGGCAAAAAAAAAGGCTTTCCCACCACTGGTGTGCCTGTAATTTATATCATGACGACATGCAGAAGAGAGAAAGTTCAGAGGTTTTGAAGTCAGACAGATTTGGGTTCAAATCCTAGATCCTTTACTTAAGGGCTACACAGCTTGGATCTGTCTTCCCTTCTGCAAAAACTGAGATAATACCTAGCTCCTCCCAGAGAGCATGTGAAAGCGTCTAGCACATAACATTGTGCTCAAATCCCTTTCTCAAACGATACACAGAAAAATTAAAACTAGGTAATTTCTAGTTGAAAATGTTTATATTTCTATATACAATAAAACCACCTTTTAATGAAAATGATCATCTTTTAAAAGTGGATGCTGAAATTTCCCATTGTTCCAGGCCTATAGCTCGTAAGTATTGCCCCCTTCCTTACATTGTAATCTTACACGGCCACGACTGGTCCAACCCTAAGCACACGCCTGTTTGCTTCTGACAGCTAACCTTTAGCCCCATCCTGCAAAGACACCCATGGAGGCAGCTCAGCAGATAGGGTACTAGGGCAGGGAGTGGGGTGCAGGAGAGGGAATAACATTCTCAAGCAGGATCAGGTAACAGACCTGGGAAGTAGAGAGGAGGAGTAAGCAGTGCCCGCCAACCCAGAGAGAGCATCTCTCAAAGGCGGAAGGCCTACAACCTGACCCTAAAGAAGCTGACCTGCAATCCCCTCACCTACCCCTTAGGTTTTCTATGAGGACAGGAGTATCTTGGGGCTTATTTTCCTAAGGAAGGGGCTGTTGCTTCTTTTCTCTCTGGGTGACTATAGTTTGGGCATTACTAACCCTAGACATAACTTCAAAGCAGTTGCCTTAAGCATCTTCCTACCTCCTTGTCTGCACTTACTAAATCTTCTTGCCCCCTCTCCCACCTCCAAATGCCCGAGTCTTCTGACTACACTTCCCCTATGGCATCCCACCAGGAAATTATCTTCCTGCAATATTCCTCTTCCTTCTCCTTTTCCACTCTTTCCATCCATCAAAACTCCCATTTCTTCAGTGTAATAGATTTCAGCTTGATGAGAGCAATTTAATTAGAAACAATTTCACAATATGGCAGCTATGACAGTTACTTTCCTCCTCACCTCCACGTTGCTCAGATCTTCCCTTCTGTGAAGACTTCCTCGGTCCCTTAAGGCACACACAGTCTTCTGACTGGAGATGCAGGGCAGAGAACCAGCTAACAGCGATGACCTTACGTACAATGCTTTGTGTACTTGCTAAATCACCTGGCAAGATTGTGAACACTTTCAGGGGAAGGCTTTGTCTTTGTTTTCGTATACCTCCTCTTAGCACAGTAACTGGTACATGAAGGTATTCAATAAATGAGGAATGAACAGAGATCAATGATGGAGTCCTTGGAGATATCTTTGCATCTTAAAAGAAATCATTTATTCTTTTTCCATATATCTTTCTTCATTTAAATTTTAGAAGTGTTCACAAATTACCTATTCAAGAACTCATTTTACTGTATATATTTATCCATTTTGAATTTTTAAATGCATGCATGAGTTACCTACTCAAGGCAAATGCACTAAGTAAAGGGCAAGCAAGAGAGAGAACATTAGTTGGCCCAGAAAAATTCTACCTAGAGATAGTTCAAGCAATGAAACTGACGGATCCCAGGCATGGTGGTAGACCATTCTGGAGTGAGAGCTTTCTCACAACCGGACGACTCAGTCTGCGAAGCTGGGCATTTCAGAGGAGCTTCAGAACAGCTTGTGATCTCCTTTTCTCCTGTTGGCTGATGCTAGACATGTCCTCCCTCTGATCTCAGAGCCTCACACTCTTGGCTCTTATGTAGGTCCAGGCAAAACTTGTTCCTTTTTGCCTCATTGGGTGATCCTGACAATTGATCCCTGCTTCTCTAGGTGAGCTGTGAAACTCCTCTCTGTACCCCCAGGAGCGGCAGTGGGACTGGAGGTGCTGGTCTGGGCATGTAGTTGATCCTCCCCACACCACTACGGAAGCCTGGTTTAGTACTGTCTGCAAGTCATGCCTACTCTGCCACTAATTGCCCGAGTTGCTTCACTCGTCTGGGTCTCATGTTTTCTGTCTCTGAAATGGATCCCCTGACCTCAAAGTCCATGTCCAGCTGCAGGATTATGTGATGTGGAGTCAGTCCCCACAGACTGTTGTTCACTTAGCACAGTAGTCCCTTTATGTTGTATGGCCACAGTTCACAACTTGAAAAAAATAAACTAGCATTTATAGGGTTATTCAAAAGTATTTTCGTTAAAAAAAGTGTCTACGATCTGTAATAAATTATTAGTATGTAAAAAAAAAAAAAGTATTTTCCCATTTCAAATTCTCACAACAATCCAGGAGTTCAGTATTACTGTTTTTTTCTTTTCCTGGCTCCTGCAATACCACTTTCTCTTGGTTCCCTTCCTATCATCCTTGACCCACTTTCTCAGTCTTCTTTGTCCAGTTCTATTTCCTCCATCTTCCCTTAGGCAATGAGTGTCATCTATTCTCATTCCTCCCCCTCCTTAGGAGATCACATCTTCACGTTGGTATCCATTACCGTCCATCCTGCTGACTCCTAAATCTTTACTTCCAAAGGAGAGCTCTCTTTTAAACTCCACTTGTATATTTCCACTTGCCGAAGTGACACTGACACCTAAACGGCCTGCGACCCATCAAACCACAACTCTGGGTCTCCTCTCTCTCCCTCACTGCCATGTCAACTTTCCCCATTGCCAGTGCTTTAGCTAAGGCCTTCATCATCTCACTGGGATGACTCCAAACTAGTTACCGAGCCTCCCCTCTCACTGCCTTCCAATTCTGAATTCTCTGCTTAAAATTCTTCAGTGACTTCTGATTGTTGACAGCTGTGATCTGTAAACTTTTACTGGACACCCCTATCGTAAAAAATTGGGGCATGCAACCCAGTGTGTATATGTATAAATATGTAACAGTACTATATTAATACATTATATACATTACAAAAATTTGCACAGAATAGGTATTTTTAAAAGATGAAATACAAACACATATAAACAGAATTTCTCTTTTGTTTTCTTCCCATATCCTAATGGAACCTACTTGGAGAACACTGTTCTAAATAATTACCAGAAGGGGTAATAAGCATTATACGTAAGGGGTAATAAGACACTGAAGTGAAGAAATGGAAGAGACATTGCAGAGACAGAAATGGCAGCATAGATGGACAATATAAACCCCAAATTGGAGCCCAGTGGTCAAAGGGATCCAGTCCAGACTTCTCAACATGGTATGAAGTGTTCTCCAGGTATTGATCAGGCTACTTCTTCCATTTAGAATGCTCTTCCTATTCTAATTTGCACAGTATATTTCTCCTCATTTTTAAAACTCAACACATATGATATCTCCTTTAATGCAACCTTTTCTCATCACCTCCCCTGACCCTATGCCCCCACACCCCATGACTGTCATATCTTCCTTTACTTGAGATCAAAGCACTTTTATCATTTTATTGCACTTTGCTATATATATCTGTCTGTTACCCTGGAAGGTCTGAAGGCCAGGCCTGCTAGAGGAGGCCACAGAATATAACTGTCCATTTCCATGCTGGTATTGTTACCAGCTTCTTACACACCTGGTGGGTGGTCAGGCATGTAGGCAAAGTTTCCAGACAGTAGACAGGGGCCTGGAGGGTATTAGTCTCCTTCACCCCATAGAATGGTGAAGGAAGTATCTTCAAGGGCCTAATTAAATCATCACCCAATCAGGGGGTGTCATCGGCAAAAGGGTGCCGTCCTGGAGACCTGTGGGCCAGGGAAGCTTTTCCTGCTGATGAGGGGTGTTACTTTGTCTCCTATCCTACGCAGCCTTTGATGTTTGGTAGGATGTATCCTTTGTCTATGTTAAAGGAAGGTATTCTTTGCTCCTATCTATTGGTATGAATCATATTACCCTCCTTTTATGACAGATGCACATGCCTGTTTCCTCATTGAATATAAGCTGGAGGGCAGGTATCTTCCTTTTTTTAATATTCCAAGGACCTAGTATAGCGCCTGGCACATAGTAGGAGCTCAACAGATGACACTAAATGAATGAATGAATATTGGAGATGCAGAAAATGATGCTCAGAGTTATGAAGTGTGTTACTCAGGTTTGTAGAGCCAGTAAGTAGTAGAGACTGGCCGTGAACCAGCATCTCTGTCTTCACATTTGATAAGAAATTGGCAATTGCATTCAGGCCCATGCTTTCATTATCATCTATATGCCAATGATGTCCACATTCATATTTCCGGAATCTCAATCTGCATATCCAGCTCCCTGACACATTTCCATCTGGACATTTAAGACGTAGCTCAAACTTACCTTGGCAATAGCAGAACTTTTGTTTTTCCTTTTATTCCCTCCCAATCATCCTCATATTTGACACCACCATCTATCTAGCTGCTTAAACGAAAACTCTAAAGAATTCTTCTTTCCTTCACTCCTTATATCTAACCCATCAGTAAGTCCTATTGACTATAACACATATGTCCTACAGACATCCAGGACTGTACACAACAGCCACAAAGGCCTTTTAAAAACACGAAGTGGATCATGTTACCTTACTGCTTAAAAGCCTCTAATTACCTTCCAATCACATTTAAAATCAAATCCAAACTCCTCACCAGCCCTGCCCTTCCCTGCACCTGCTGTGCTCATGTCACACAGGTCTCCTTTTTCATTTCTTGAACACCAAGTTTATTCTCTGCACCAGTTGTTCCCTCAGTCTGGCTGGCTTCTCATCAATCAGATCTTAGCTTAAATAGCTCTTCCTTGGAGAGGGTTTCTCTGATGGCCAGCTAACATAATCACTCAGTCACTGTATCATATCTCTCCATTTTAATTCTCCACCTACCACTTATTGCCATGTGATGCTCTCCTTGTAAATTTGTTTTTTGTGTTATCATCTGTCTTTCCCCATTCAAGTTTAAGTTCCTTCAGAGCAGAGTACTGGTCTATCTTGTTCTTTGCTGAACCCAGTGCAGCAACCCCCTAGGGGGTTATATAGGTCATGCCCTATACAACTCTGGGGCAATATTCACATATACCAGAAAGTGAAAGGCATTTCCTAAAGGTATGTACCTCCACACCAGGGCCTGCCACAGAGTAGTACTCAAGAAATCTTTATTGAGTAAATGAATCAAATTCAATACAGTCTATGTCATAAGGAATTTCCATATACATAATTTTGCCTAATTTTTACAGATAGGAAAATTTACATGGAAATAAATTTGGTTTATATACTATTCTAAGAGTCACAAATATAAAATTTTCAAGTCACAGAGTTCCATTTTGTCAATATCAATCTGGAACTATGAGATTTCAAAGAGCAATCAGAATAGTTAACAATAATTATGATTTTCATGAGAAGATTTACTCTACTACTCTTATTTCTGAATTGAACGATTTTTTTTTAAGAAACATCAACTTTATGGCAATAGATTGGGATGTTTACTGCATGTCACTAGAAATGGTTAAAGAGATGAAAGTACAAGAGTGCATATTCACATGTCTCCCAAAGTCTGAACCAGCATATGCACAGCCAGGATTGACTTTAATAGGGGAGCCAGGAACACAGTGCACCTCTTGAACTCATGGCTTTTGTCTAATGACAGCTTTGGCAGTAATTTTTGAATAACTGAAGAACAAAAAGTTTTCAGCCTTCACACTCCACTTCTCTTGTTGCACATGCCAACATCACTATATCTGGAACCATCATACAATTTGCCCAACCAGTGAGGAAAACATTTACATTACCAGAAATTAGCTTTTCAGGAAACATTTGGTGAACACATGCATTTTGTACATTAAATGACATCTTTGCAAATAACAAAATAAATAAGGTCCAACTTGACCCTAGGGATCTGGGGTTTGTTTCATTAATAAATACTGACTTAAGGAGCAAACTTAAGATGAATGAATCATCAGTTTAATTTTAATCTTTTTAAAGACCTTTCAAGTCTTTACACTGGAAAATTCCCTCTTTTTGAGATGCGGGGCCTAGCTGGACTGTTGGTTCCATGTTCACTGAAAGCTCTTCTGTACCACAGAGCGACGGATCAGTGGGAGACACACACACACCCCACGAGACTAATGTTGCATTGCAATTGCCCCCACGAACAAGGAAAGAGACCCCAGATCCAGGCCACATACTTCGGCAAACTTCACTCACTCATTTTCACCATTCACTCATTTTCAGGCCTTAACTTCACATGGAAGCAACACAAATCAAAATTAACCAGAAAAGGGCCGGCCCGGTGGCGCAAGCGGTTAAGTGCGCGCGCTCCGCTGCGGCGGCCTGGGGTTCGCTGGTTCGGATCCCGGGCGCGCACCGACGCACTGCTTGGTAAGCCATGCTGTGGCGGCGTCCCATATAAAGTGGAGGAAGATGGGCACAGATGTTAGCCCAGGGCCGTCTTCCTCAGCAAAAAAGGAGGAGGATTGGCGGGTGTTAGCTCAGGGCTGATCTCCTCACAAAAAAAAAAAAAAAATTAACCAGAAAAATACACATTTTCAAATCCTGTAACTCTAGTTGTGTATTGTGTCTTTCTGATTTCTTGTGATCTTTCCCCAACCTCCCAGTATACAAATATCCAAAAGTACTCGAGAGGTCAAGTAACAATTTAAAATAATTGTTAAAGCAAGTGAAGAAAAATAATTTTTACTGAATTTTAGTATTTGTTTCAACTGAAAAACAGTTCAAGTTTCACATTCATCTACCAATTTCAATGCGTTGGGGTTCAATTAGGCCAATTTTTATTATCTAAAAAGTTTCCTCCTAATGACGATATTTTTCAAACATTTTCTATAGACAAATATTAAAGTAGTTTGAAAATAGACTATTATTTTCATGTAATGCCTTGCTCTCCTCCTCAAATAGGAGTTTAAGGTCTCCCTGACATCAATTTCTGTCATTTTTCTCATGAAAAAATACTCAGGTGTTAAATATCTTTCATATCATGCAACTAGGCATGATTCCAATTAGTCCTGAATGGAGCACGAAATGACAGGTTAATAAGCTTCAATTTGCCAGCTCTTTGAACACTTGATGATATCATCATTTTGCCAATCATTTCTTGCACCTTGGCTTCCACCTCTCTGTCACAAAAAATTACCTAAAATATACAAATAGAGACATCATCTCTGAGAGAACTGACTGAGTCAGAAATCCAAACACGACTTCTCCAAGACATCAAGGAAGAAGAGTTTTCCATCCAACATTTCCTCGAAGATGATTTCTGCCCATGTTCTCAGTAATTTCAGTGAGGCAGAGGCGAGGGAGGAAGAGCAACGTGCTAACAGGAACGAAGCATGTTCCCTTATGTCCTGGGAATGACATTCAGCATGTGGAATAACTATTTATCTCTGTGGTATTTCATGTTAAAAAAGAATTCATCTGAAAACTTTTCATTTTGACCAAAATAACTCTAGAATTAAGCCAAGAGTGCATCACTATAAATTGTTTCTGAGGATTCTAAAAGAAACACATTTTCTAATTATTCTTTGTTATTTCTATTGAGAAAGTCTCCAGGTTTAAACTTACTAAACCACCTTGACCTCACTTCTAAAGGGTTTTGAATAGCTGTTGTCATGCAATAGGATCCTTATATGGGTTCCATTAGGAAATAAATACGAACACTGAAGTCTTTGAGATTTAAAAATACATTCCATAAAATAAACGGATGATACGTAATATTCCAAATTAATATGTGAATATAACAGACATCCACCTACAATAAACCATTCATAACAAACCATACTTAACCAGCACTAAATGCACATTCCTAAGCAATTCTTACAGAGATCAGTAGGCCCCATTCACCTAAAAGCTTACTGGATTCTTACTTTGCACATATCTTCTTATTTCAGTAATAATGTGAAAACCAAAAGTGAATCCATTTCAAAAATATATTCATTTTTCCGTTCTACAAATTCGGAAATTTGTGGGAAGGAATTCTATTCCAAATAAAATATTAAGAAATGCATATCTCTTCAGAGTTTAATTTGTCTCAGAAGCCATCCACGGTTTGTGGCTTTGGAGAAAGACTAGAACTACTGGCTAAAACTTGATTTGGATTTACATAGTCTGAGTTATGGGTATCAGTATTTTAAATCTAGAAACGTATTAACAATCCAAAATTGAAAATATAATGGCATTTATGCAGAATAAGTGAAATTCAGAGACAACAAGTTTATAAACAAGCAGGCATACGGGGCGGGGAACTTGCCATGAGTCTCCACTACACTAACAACTGGTTATGTAACCTGGGGCAATTTCCTATGCTTTCGGGATCTTTTCTCATCAGCAATATGGAAATACATCCCGTCATCTTCTGACCCAGGTAAGAAGGTCAAAACAGAGTTTCCAAATAGGAAATTTAATCCTTACAGGGTATTGAAAGGATCGAATGAGATAATACAATGTAAAGGACATAGTAGAGAGCTTGGCGCATAGGAAGCATACAATAAATATTTGTTGCTGCTGCTGCTGTTAAACATAAACAAGCATAGAAATTCAGCGTTGTTCTAGGAGGTACTACTTCCTAAAACTGGAACTCAAGCAGCACGATTCAATTACGACTTTGCAGCAACACTAAGTATGGCAAATCACTGCAAGAAATACAAATTGCGATGAGAATCTCAGCAGGGGGAACAAAGAGTACCAGTGTCTCTCTCCCGTGCCAGGCAAAGATTCACATATAACCCTGCTCTTTTTTTGCCATGTCCAAATCGCTCCAAAAATCTAAAATCTTTCTTGGATGAGGCTGTGAGATAAAGAAAGAACACTGAATTAAGATTAAGACGCCATGGTTTGCTTGTTCTGTGACCTTGGGCAAGATAATGTCCTTGAACCACAGACTCCTCAGCTATAAACTGAAAATAATTGGATGCGGTCATCTCTTTAGATTACTTAATCTGACTATATTATTGCTGGATACTTAGACACTTGATATGACTACAAGCTTCTTTTGTCTGGCAGAACATACTGTATACACAGACTTGTGTTTCCTTGCGATCTCCCCAATTTTCACCACTGCAGAGTGATCACATTGTACCCCCTATTTGAAATATCTCCAGCATTTAATTACTAATTCTTAAGAACAATTTTAATATTTATAAAAAATCTATTAAGTATAATGAGAACAAAAGGCAGATTTTTAAAGCAATCATTATTAATTGACATGAAGTTGTTAATGCAAAGGAAGTACTTTATATGTTATTACTTGGAAGGTTTGTCTTTAAAAGGAATATTCTTTATCTAAAAGTGGACCACGTGCCAGAGAATGTGGTCTCCATGGTAACTGCCACATTTAAAAAATATGCACAGGACTAAAGATACGCTGTGTAATACTTGTACAAATGGATCATTCTTAGAGAAATCAATTTCTTTGCCTCAGCCTGTTTCTGTTTTTTAAACTTAAAATAATTTTCTCCACAATGAGGACCAAGTTGAATTATATATAATGGTTTAATTATAGGTATATATGCTACTTTTGTGCTTAGAAGATGAAAATAATTAAAGAATTTTAGAATTATAATGGAAAAATAAAGCTGGTGACCAGCAAAAAATGTAAACTTTACTTGAAAGGGTATCATCTTCCTATATTTTCTCCTAATTAAGTACCTAGGAAATAATATTCTTATACAAAGTTATATATATATATATATAAGTATATAAATACAATATATTATTAAATTCATTCAATACTATTAGACACACAATCATTGGATACTAACAAAATGAGATCTTTGCATCAATGCATCTACATCAAAATATGAGAAGGACTTTGGTCCTATTTGAAAACTTCTATATAATCTACGCTTTTGGTGTCAGAAAAACAATATTTCCCCCACAGGCTTTTAAAAATGGCTTAGTTAGGAAAACCTCTATTTACATTTTAAATGTATATAGAAAATTCTTGGTCTATCTTAAATATAGCACTTAGATAATACTATAAAACTTCACATAAAGAAAATAAATTGAAAATTTTAACTGGTGGTTTTATCACAAGTCCACTGAAAAAGTCTTATTTTCTTTTTGCAAAATAAAGTGAATTATTAGAAAACATTTTCCCAGCAGCTCTTCTAATGTTTGACATTAAACATTCTGTACATTGCAGCAAAACCCACTAATACTTAAAACACACTTAATTCCACTCCTCTTTCTCTCTACTACAAATAGCTCAGTGCATCAGGGGATAAGTATCAAAGTGTGGTGTGTACACAGCTGGAACACCAGGCACCTACTCTGATGTGACTGTGTGTGTCACTAGGGAGACGAGGGGAACAAAAAGCAGGGCTACATTAACAGCAACAGCCTCATTACATTGGGGGAAAATATGGTTTATGTAGTTTGGTTTATCCAAGCAATTAGTAGAGTTTGACCCAAAGACATAAAAATATTTACTCCCTCAAAACCAAGAAAATGATACTGATGAATAAATAATGATGAAATGCAATTTTGGTTATTAGGTAGGATGTGAACCATTTTAGGACAGGTACAAATATCCTACACTCCTGGACCAAATTACCATTTGATTTTATCATTTCTTACAGTTTCCACAGTATAAATTCAGAGAAGAGAAGCAGATATACGAAAGAGAGAACACGTTTCGAAATTCACACTAACGCATTAACTTTTAAACTACTTCTAACCTCAGCCATGTTTCTAATTTTGACTTCCTAAAGACATTTTGTAAGGTTTCTGGAACAGTCATATAGTGATAGTACTAGAATTTGGTAGGATCATGACTTAAAATAAGCTTTCTTTTGATTCATAATATGCACAAAATTGGATCTCTCAAAACAACTATTTTTTGACGTTGAGAATAATGGTATTCTCCACAAATTAAAACGAAATTTTGGCACATTAAAACAAAATCTGCTGATCACATTTTGTGAAAGTACATAAAGAATCTAAGGTTTTCCCACCAGATTTTATTTCCAAATGTTTTAATATATAGAGAGAACATCATCAGCTATATTGGTCAGTGTCCTTTATATTAAGTCTCACGTCATAAATTTCTCTTAGAATTGAGAGCTAGGAAAAAAAATGAATTGGTATGCTTTCTTTCATTAGATAATCAGAATTACACAATTCATCATGTTTCCCTCTTCACTGTGGCTTCCAGGCAAGCTCAGAGCTAAAACTTATATTTAACTGAAGCATTTTTTTCCTGAAGCATTTTTGAAGTATAGATTTTTTAATGTGGTTAATATCATTTACTGCTTAATTATTATTTTCAGTTATATTTTACCTGCTTCAGTGTATGTTTATTATAAAATGCTGCCTCAAATCCAATTTGAAAGTAGTTGGCATATAAAGAAATCAAAATCAAGTGTTTTCAATAGAAAAATGTTACTCAAAAACAGCACAAAGACCATCTACAGGTTTAACAATTATATTCAGAACATACATACTGTTACACTCATCCTTAAGTAATCTTTGAAGAATGACAGCCAGTGCTTAATTCACTGCACGCATGCACACACCCAGTTTACAAATGGAGATTTTTATCTTGTGCCCAGATTCCCAAAGTCATGGAAAATAAAGTAATGTTATTAAGACATAATTTTAAAAATTAAAATTGTCATCATAAATATCTTTTCCGGAAAATTTTTTGTTAAATAGAAGCGAGAAAGATGAGGATTTCGGAAAACCCCATATTTTAGAATCAGTGATAGGTACAGCCTCTTACTGTGTATCAATATGGCAAAATCAAGATGGTCTGTCCATTTATTATGCAAAAATTGTTCATATTAGAATCATAATTGTCAGTTTAAGGAAGCAAGAAAGGCATCAAGATGCCCATGTTAGGCAACACCCATTTTACTAAATACAAATTCTAGGTTTAATATATTTTCAGCTATGGCTGATAACCTTCTCCAAGTCTGTTGTATCTAATTCGCATGATTCTGATGGTGGTTCACAGTGGCTGCTGTGGTTACCCTGACTCCTTGATTTGTCTGTACCTCAACAGGTCACATAGCTGTCCTAAGATGGTGACACCACCTCTGGGGCAGATCACAAAGGTTCTCTGTAACAGCCTCTACAGTATTCATACACATCACTCACTTTGGCAACAAACATAAAAAAATCAAGCAATCTCTAAGTGGTTCAGGGTCCTGAAAGAACAATAAAGGAATCAAGTAACCTATGTTCTATTTTTCTTGTAATTCAAATGGATAGACTGCAGAAATTTTTCCACTACATTGCAGTTCAAAAGCAAAACAAGAATTACATGTAGAACTATCATGTTAGAAGCTTTCCTAAGACGATCATAACTAAACTAAATTTTCTTTATATTAAAAAACACGATTGAATCAATAAAATCATTCTCCAAATTAATTTCAATAAGAGGGATCTGGAAAATGAGAAATATTTGACAATGAGGTTGTGAATTTCTATATGTCTTGATATATACTGATCTGGATGCTTTCTCTTAAACATTATGACCTTAGGTAGATACCAGACTGAAAATTTTGTATGAGGGTGGTAAAATTTAATATGCATTTTAGCAAATGTAAGTATCACAAGGTAAAATATTCTACCATTGAAAATCAAGGTATTATGACAAAAATATAATATATGCATAGAATAACTATCTAAATGCACCAAATAAAATGAGGGAAATGGTTAACTGTCTGTAGTTGCATTACCATATCTTACCACTTCTCTATAAAACAGAAATTACTTGAATAACAACTAACCTGTAATAATTATATAGCATAGTCACCAAAAGGGAGTTCCTGGTTGACATATGATTCATCTTATGGTAGGTAACTATACTTTGTAATAATGATTTTCTTATCAGTATACAATATATTACATATTTGGAAGAAGCCAAAAGTAGATTTTTAGTATATTGTCTGCATTGAAGAATCTGATGTAAGAAAAAGCAGCAAACAAAGCTACAGTATCCAAAACAGATATTTCCCTAGTTCTCCTTTGGTTAAGTATTTCAAACAGTCCTTTTTACAAAATGGCCTCCATTGCTAAACGGGAGCAGCCAAACATGAACTGAAAATCAAATGTCACTCTGGAGCTAAAGTTAAAAATTATACAATCCAATATTTGCTGCATCAAGCCACAAAACACTGATTTGAAAAAAGATCTTCTATTTTAAAAAATATACGCCCACTTCGTTATTTTGAAATTTGTGAATGGAATTCAGGACTTAAAAGCTATTACATTAGATTATTTAGACCACAGTCATGAAAAGATATTTTTGGAAAATTTAGGACTTACCCGAAGGAAGCTTTGAATTAATATCCTCAATGAATAACCAAAAATAAATACAAATTATTAGCATTTTGGTATATTTGATAAGATTTTTAAAAATATAACTTATTGATAATAGTTTTTAAAAATACATTCTCTAAAAACAACTAAGTATAGCTTAGACAGAAAATCATTTTCATTTTGATCAAGAATGCATTTAGCCTAAGTTTCCATTGCTTACTAGCATTCCCATGACAGCAATTCCAATTGTTGCAAGAAAGACACAAAATATGAGAAATATAATCCTATCAACAGCATTTGAAGAGGTCATATGATCCTCATACTTTATATTCCAATTAGAAGAAATTCAATTAATAACCTTATTATACTCTCCCTGTGGCTTAAGTATATGTAATAATTCTAAAATTCTCTTTTGTTATTTGTCATTGGAAGAACCGCACCCTATATATGGCAGATAACGACATACACAAAATCACAAAGATTTCCTCTAAATTTGGCCTCCACTTGGGTTGGCTTTCCACAACAGCACCAAAATAGTAGAAAGATATATAAATTAATCTATTTTATTGTATTAATTATTCAATTTTGCTATGCAAACAGACCCTACACTGACTCAGAACCCAAATATCTTATAGAAGACAATGGTAAGGCTTAGCATCATCTTTGAAGGAGAATGTAAGTTTGAAAATATTCTTAATAAATTATATGGTTAACAATCAAAAGACCAGCATATATTTTATAAAGGCTCTAATGAGGTTGGTGGCAAATACACAATACACAGTGATTTAACAGGAACCACCTGACTATTCTGGTACCATGGCTACTACAATGACTACCTTTTTAGTTAGCAAACCTCTATAAAATAAACTGAAAATAATTTTCCCATAAATGTATATTATTGACATAAAACCTGTACTGAATATATTTATATTGCCTCAGTCATTCTCTGAAAGTAAAAGACAACTCAAGGTCAAATGAAAAATAACCAATAACTCCTATTCTTTGCCTTACCGCCTCCTGCCCTCCACTCAAGAAATTAACATCTTATTTAATCAGTAGTATTTTTATGTTTAGATAATTATAAAATAGTTTAAACACGTATCATAACAAATAGAAGGTTTATTTCATTGCCTAAAAATTATATTATTTGGGGAGGAAGGATAACTAGGAAGAAGCTTATGAGCTTATGTGTGGTGTGGATAATATGGTTAGATTTCAATGGGAAAAGAGGTATTTAGACCTAGCATATGGCATGGTGTTATTAGAAAAGAAAATTATCTTTTTATTGTTATCAATTGCTCTTCAATTTTTCTTTAATAAAATTTCACAGCAATCTCCTCAAGAAGATATACTAAAGGCCTTTGATTATATATACCCTAAAGAATGTATTGTACCACAAAGATACACACCCAATAAGATTTTGTTCATCTGAAATTTATAAAGATAATTTTCCATGCTGACAGTGCACATTTCATCCATAAGTTTGAAGAGTCAAATGCTACCACAGCTGGGGGTTATTCTGCCAAATGGCTTCCAACAGGGCTTACAGAGATGGAGGCTAGGAGGCATGTGTATGTGCATGTAGGAAAAAGCAACAGACCTGATGGGAAATAGCCCTTCTCTGGAGTCATTTATCAATTACCATCTGAGTGATCTAATCAAATATAGAGTCTCATGAAAAAAAGCAACACTAGGAAGGAAAAGCAAATATTAAAACAGCTGCTTGATTACCTACAGAGATTAAAACAAAAAGCAAGGAGTGAGGCTGATATATTTCATAGGATTTGCTAAGGCTAAGGGGAGGGGTAAGGGGCAGATACCTTAAAAAAATCCATCATGAAAGGAACTGAGACAAGATTATAAAAAAGGGGCCAAGTTATAGCGCGCCATGGGATTTTTAATCTGGCTACCTGTGGTTTCTGTAGTTAAAGCCTTATTCATCCTCAAAACGGGGTGGGGGGAGAAAACAAAAAAATCACATTTATATGTCAGTTTTGCAAATGATCAAACAGCGTGCATCAACAAGAATAACAAGAAAACATTAAACGCTGATGACTTTTTAAAAATAGATAACCGTTTTATAAAATATTATTGATAATTACCTGTGAATCTCGTTTCTTGAACTCTTGAATTTGATTTTCGTGCTCCATATTGGCAGCGCGAAGCTGTTTTTCCAGGTTTTCAATTTCCCGTTCATGGTCTCGGACTAGGCTATCCTTCTCTGCGTTACGCTGCTGTAATAGGTGCGTCTTCTCCTGTTCATGCTCCAGCTTCAGCTCTACTATCTGATTGGACAATGAGGAGGACAGTTCATCAACAGAACATCCTTGTCGTCATGACAACTCATGGACAGCTTAATTTTTCTCTAATTTGTCCAAGTTGAAAATTTTATTTTTGCGTCATTATTACCTCATCCTTGAAATACTCTCATTTTGGGGGGGATTTTATCCAAACCTCCTAATATTCAAGACAGTTGGGCATATTCAGTAAATCGTTCTGCAATCTGTTGACACAAATGCCTGAACATTGAAAAAAATTATGTTGAATGCTAGGTATTTCCTCCCCAAGAATTCGGGTATTACTGATCACCAATGGTTATAAACAGTTAATAGACAGTATGCTTTGCTTTTTGCTTAAATATGTACACATCAAAAGCAGCAACTGAATCGGTCAGTTTTATGATTTTCAAATAAAAGATCAGAGCTAAATACGCATCTGGATTATTGTATATACAGTTGTCTTTTTAAAAATAAAATGATAAATTTCAAAGCTCTATTATCTCGTTGTCAGCTACGGTATACCAACATAAACAGATGTTATGTGTTCCAGAAGGGCACCTGCTGTGCTGCAAGCTTGCGCCATGATTTCATAAAAAGCATTCTATTCTCAGGATGCTTTCCCAGTCCACTCCACACTGGAGACTGTGACCTTGGCCAGTCTTAGCCTCTCCCCGCTAGACTGAATGGCAGCCCGAGACCAAGGGCCTGGTTGCCGCAGCTTTGATACTAATCCTCCCAGACTGTGCACAATGGCACCCTACCTGGCCTGCAAACTATAGCCAGCCAGGCTGTCTTTGAAGCAGGTGATGAATAGGGGACTGCAGGAAGCCAGCTTCCCCAGTGAACTCCAGGCCACACAGCTGCTAAGAACAGTCACTTGGATTTTTCTTCAGTTTTGGTGGATTTCAGGGGAAAAAACTGCTGTTATCTAGAATATGTTGTGTTATTTTCGGCGTGAGAATCCATCTTCAAAAAAGCTAACAGTAGGAGCCTGCTCCAAATCGATCTTGTTTCGTGCAATGAATCACCAGACTACCTTATCTTAAAGCTATAGCATTCATTTCTCTAGGCGTGCATGCTGCGCTAAATTTCAGAAGTTATTTTCTTTTGAGATTTGAAATTCTCATCCTCTAATTGCAACTTAAGAACGAAAACACAAATTAAATTTGCTTTTAAACACAGGTTTCAAAATTTTTTCTTATTGTGATTTTTCTTAGAGAGTTGTAAAATGAACAAGAAATTTCTGACCACTCATAAATTTATTATACAATTTAGAAGAAAGAAAAGTATACTAACTCTTGAATATATACACTTATCAGAACAAAATAATGTGTAAAATAATATAGAAAAATTTATTTTGCATCTGAGAACAAAGATGCATTCTAGGGATTTTATGTCTTTTTAAAACTTAGGGATCTTTCTTCCATATTATTCTACTGTTGGTAATACACAGAAAAAAATAATATAAAAATTTTCTCCTTATATTCTATACCAAGTAGTAAAGAAAAGTTTTCCTTATTTAAAATGTGCATATTTTACTTGTGATTCACATAACTACAATGTTAATCCCAACAAAACAGAAAATTTAAAATTTTATTGATATTACTGCATTTTTTTCAGGCAGCCAAGGGTATGAATTATTTTTAGTTCTTGGACACATTATTATTTCTAGTCAGTGTTACATTATCAAACATTATTATAATAAAATTATAAATTTTAGTTAAAAATCATTCAATTACATAACACACTGAAAGGAAATAGAAGGAAGTGGAAAATTCTCCTGAGATCTGGTTTTCAAAAGCCTCAGAAAAATTGGGGTAATGGGTGTGATTTAAAATTGATAGAGAGAAAAATATTTCACAGTACTGTAGGGAAAAGTAACCAATTGACCTATAAATAAGGCACAAGAATTATAGAATTTTTCCCCCAAGAAAAGACACATGGCCATAAGTTGGTATGACATTGTTAGTAATGGAGCTGCCTCATCCTAGGCTCTAGGAACGATGCACTTCCATAGGAACTTTCTCTGAGTTATTTGAAGAGTTCTGATAGACTGATCAATGACCCTGCCCATGTTCAAATTTCAGTTTATTCATTTTTAAAAATCAGGAACAAATGAAATAGAGATAATGGAATTTCAAGTCTAAAGACAGATGTTCATAAATTATTAGTTATTTTGTCAGGGTCTGTTGCTCAAGGATGTTAGTTAATGAACAAATCTCAAGGTTGCTGGAGCCTTTTAAAGTGAAATAGCTTAGGTTTGTCTATTCAATCCAACAGTGCTTGGCCCACTTCTAGATGTCATGAGCCCTTTCTGGTCTTTGTCTAGGTTTCTTCACTGTCAGCATCTTCTGGCAAGCATCTCTTCTGATAAATGGTAGAGTCCAGGAGAAAAACCCTAATGCTCTGGGAACATCTTAACAATGGTATTCATAACCACAAAGACCTTTGTCAAGGTGGATCTGTGTTTAAATTCAAGGTTTTACTGGTTCCTAGCCCCTTCCACGTAAGCAAATGTCAAAAAAAAGTTCTTTGGATTTTCCAGTTCAGTCCTTTACTTGTAGGCACATCTCAAAGGTAAACATGAAGTAGCACATCTTCTTTACACTGGACCACTAGATACTTGGGTTGACCAAGAATAATACCTAACGGAGTTAATGTTGACCAGGAGGTGGTAAATCATGGAAAATGTGGAGAAGGTAAAAGCAGACACCATCCACAAAGATGAATGCTGAGTGGTCAATGAGGTCTCTAAGCCTAGGTGGTCCAGAATCCGTAATACATGCTACAAGGGGATTAGGATGCACCATGATCAAGGAACTTGCTTAATTAAGGCCGGCTAAAGAGCACCTTATAATATAAGAGGAAAAGATTCAAGTCCCCTAAACCAAAAGCATTGAGCTATGGTCCAGATAACTGTACTGGGTATGTGCCCACTCTACATGTATTAAAGCAGACTGGCATGTCTTCCAGGGACAAGGGAAGTGATTGGCCCTCACACGCAAGCATCTGGTAGCATCTGGAAGTCCACTGAGATGCTTGGCTTGCTGGCTTGTTGGTTGTGGTTTAGGTGAGAAAATGGCTTTATTAAATGCCTAGGAACTACCAGGTTGACTTACATGAAATTGTCATTTTTGTAGGTCAAAACAGAAGATGAACAGGGTTCCTACTCCATCCACTAGGCTATCCCCAACAAACACTGAACATGAAGTTCAAGAGTGAAGTTTTGAAGTTCTGAAGTCCCTGAAAGCACAGCCCTCCATCACAGACTAAATCATTTTGCAGTCTGATGATGATATCCTCATTCTAACTGAGGTTTCATGTAAGTGCCCAAGGGAAGGAGCACATTCCAGGCTTTGAGAAAGACCAAGATGGAACCACTAGATAGCCAAGTCTCTGGGGGTGTTGGAATACATATTTTAAGTACTGGTAACCATTTTACAGTGAAATTAGTGCTAGGAAACACAGCCTGAACACCTTTTGATAATCTTTAGACAAAAGAAATGGAAGAAGTCATTACTTCTCAATACACAACACACAGAAGACCAACACATCTTAGTAACATACCTCAACATCAGAAATTGCAAAATCAGGAATATAAATTATAGGTTGATAGAATGCATCCAACATGTTAAAAAGGAGGATTTATGGTATAAAATACTAAAGAAAATTACCTCAAATGTAACCAAATTACAAAATCTATATTCTACAAGCCTTGGTACAAGAATGGGTTAAAGCTATAGGAAGTAGGGAGAAAGGCCCTCCCTATTCTCTGGCTGGGGAAGGAGGAAAAGGAGGAGTCTCCAGTTAGGAGCCCTAGGGGTAGATCCGTCCTACGACTCAATGGTAACTGCTCTAATTTCAAGTAAATAGAAGTAAGGATGTTGAAGAGTTTGGAGAGATATAGAGGCTACCTAGTACAATGTTAATCTTAACCCATGAATCTTTCCTTAACACCCTGATAGTCGGTCACTAAGCTGGTGCTGGAACGGTTTTAGCAATAAAGCAATAACTGTATTCCAACCTATGCCTCATACACACCTGGCACTGGAACTTCTGGATAAAGATAGCCCAAAATTGTGAAAAGAACAAAACAAATGTTAAAAGCAAAAGAACTTTCACTGGCAGCAACCAAACAAGGAAACAGGGATATCATCTTGGCCATAAATTTCAAATGGTGGTAGTCAAGGAAAGAAAGAGAAGATTCTAACATGGTTTGGTGAGACATACTATTCTGTCCCCCTCCCTCAGAGGTAGAACTGCTGAGATGAAATAATGCTGAGGAATATCTTCTAATACCCCAATTTTCGAGAGAAATAGACTGAAGAGCAATCATTCCCTTTTCCCTATCCTGCCCGGTGGGGGAAAAGGAGGGTAACTGTAAGGAGTAGAAATGGCTGCTGGAAAGAGACGAATAAAACTGGGAAAGTGAAAAATTGAGGCTAATCCTTTCTAATAGAAGCATAGGCTTCAAAGGTCCCATAGAAAAAGAAAAACCCTCCAATACAGAGAGCAAGCCCTGGTGTTGGACATTAATAAAATGTTAAAAGACATAGCAGATATCAGTTACTCTACCAAAAAGTTGCTCAGAGCCCCAGCTAAGCTTTCCTTCTCCATCTTTATCCTAATCTCAAGCTACAGAAAAGGAATGCAACAAAATACCTATGCCCTCAAACTGAAACGCACAGGAAGACAGGCAGGCTGAAAACAAGGGCAGAAAAGGAGTCAAAGAGAATTCATGCATATTATATCAAAACAAATAGTAGATGTGGACAGAAGTGCCCACTTTATGCCCAAGTAAGATAAAGGAAAAAAGTATCTGGATAACTATAAAAATATTATATCAAGTAAAAAACTAACTTAGCAAAAAAGGTGAGGTGAGGGAAGGAAGGAAGAAAAGAGGGAAGGGCCATCATTCTGGAGGGGAGGAAAACATACCTTAAAAATCAGAAACAATTAGAGCGATAGGAGAACTTACTAATAACCTAAGTGCAATGAAAGAAAGACTCCAAGACAAGAAGATAAAACCACAGAATTAACCAAGGATCAACATAACTCCATCACAAAATTAATTCTGAATTAGAAACAGCAACGAGTTGAGTAATCACGGAGTTGAATGTGTATATTGAAAAAGCACGCTGTATACCAAGAAAAACTGATTTAGAGTGTGGAAAAGAATGGCTCGGGGATATTATGATTAAACTCCAACAGGGGAAAACTCAAGGACAATAGAACCCGCACCACTCTTGAAAAAAAAAATACTTGAGGATGACATTCAGGCACCCAGGAGATGACTCAAGAAGCTGTTTTAAGAGCAATGCTGGTGTCAAAGGCAGGGAACAATATGTACAAAGCTTTAGGGAAAGAAAGGGTGGCCAGAGAATTGTATGCCCAGCCAAGCTGTCCCTCAAAAATAAGGGAACAGGGGCCAGCCCCGTGGCTTAGCGGTTAAGTGTGCGCGCTCCGCTGCTGGCGGCCCAGGTTCAGATCCCGGGCGTGCGCTGACGCACCGCTTTTCAGGCCATGCTGAGGCCGAGTCCCACATACGGCAACTGGAAGGATGTGCAACTATGACCTACAACTATCTACTGGGGCTTTGGGGGAAATAAATAAATAAATAAATAAATTGTTAAAAAAAAAAAAAATAATAAGGGAACAGGGGCCAGCCCAGTGGCGTAGTGGTTAAGTTCAGGTGCTCCACTTCGGCGGCCCGGGGTTCACAGGTTCGGATCCCAGGTGTGGACCTACACACCACTTGTCAAGCCATGCTGTGGCGGCATCCCACATATAAAGTAGAGGAAGATGGACACGGATGTTAGCCCAGGGCCAATCTTCCTCAGCAACAAGAGGAGGATTGGCAATGGATGTTAGCTCAGGGCTGATCTTCCTCACCAAAAAAAAAAAAAAAAGAAAAAGAAGGGAACATATAGTGATTCTCAAGCATGCAAAAGTGCAGTGAACAAAACTATGTGCCTTTCTTGAAAAGAATTACGTGATGAAATCTCAGCAGTCAACAGATGAATCAAAATAAAAGACTCAGATATGGAGAACTTGTGCTAAAATCCTGGTGGTGAGCATATAACTGATTTACATGAAACCTAACTCTATATAACCATGAGAATTATGGTAATAGAATAGAATATAAATATTATAAATCTCAACTATGTATCAGTGATACTCTAATTGACAAAATAGTGGTAGGGGTGGGTGGAAGGAAGTATAAGCATGTTAATTCTATTTTTTTTTAGTAGGGAGCAAACTAATACTCTTAAAATTGAACCAAAAAACTAAAAATGACTCTAACCTCAATGTATTTTTAATCTTTAGTTTTTAATGTTCTAAGTAATCATATCTCACATGGTAAAGAAACGTTTTTCTAAACTTTAGAAATTCCTTAAGTTTCCCTTGTTTCTTTACTTCAACTGAGTTCATATAAAATTAAATATTTTAATAAGAGTGGCAAATATAGCATGGCCCCATTTCTAAAAAATTGTTTTTGTCTATATATCTACTTATCCTTCTATTTATCTACCTCTGATAGAAATTTCTGGAATGATACTCATAGAAGATTAACAATAGTCACTTCTGGAAGATAAGATCTTGGTAGAATTCTTGCTTTTTTCATTGTGTGCAGTTACCAAGTCAAATGGCAGCAGCTCCCTTTGGGGGAGTATTTACTTGTTATAGCATCACAACAGCCTTTATCAAGGGACATGGTCTCCCTTCAAACACATGGGTTCTGGGTCTGTGAACTGTGAACTTAGATCTGGAAACTTGATGAAGGACCATCCACGTTTTTCCACTGAAGTAGAGAATTGTCTCAAGTTTACTTGCTAGCTCTTCACTTTTTTCTTGATGTTGTACAAATAGTACTCATTGGTCTCTGTCTATCTTATCAGTCAGTACAACATGCTCTATTCACTGTCGCGAAAGACGCCTGCAGGGCAAGACACCCTGATTGCCACTCTAGCCTTGCTGCCCATTACAGGAATCACTTCTACCTTCCATCTAACATTTCAGTGCCCCATCTGGTGTCTGCCATTTTGGAACTCTACCGTCCTAGTGAAAGGAAGCAGCCCAGTTCCATAGCAGTGTCTTCTACTGTTGGTCCTGGCATAGAGAGGAAGCCCCCAGAGCTGTTCAGTGACATTGGTGCCCCCACCATCAGTGCTTTCCTCAGCACCTTAGTGAAGGCAGTATCTTCTAGGTTCTTCCATGCGGTAGGTTATCTGGTCTAAAGTAACAAACTCACTCTAATATTCTCATTTTCCTGAGACTTTTGACCTCTTCCTCAATACTATGCCAGGCAGTTCTGGCATCTCCACGTCAGAGCAGCGTGACTGGAGAAGTGGGGAAGAGCACTACCTAGCAAAATCCATCTATTGTAAAGGTGCTACATTTTTTAAAAAGAGAGAGGGTCAATTCAAATATTGTGAACAATTATATACATCAGACTAATAATAGTTCAAGGGGCATTTTGCTTTAAAGTGTTAGCCATAAAAGACAAGGACTTTTCTATACAGCTTGCCAGGTAACATTTCGACATCATCCCACATCCTACTCAAGGGCTCCCTGTGGAAAACTTTTGCTTCTTGGTTGTGAAATTTAGTACTACTTTTATATAGTTGGTAAGACTCATGGCATTAAGATCCACACTAAAAGACAGGTCCGTCATGCCCTGGTTTTTTCCATTTAATGAGATATAGACTTAACATCATCAGGTTATGTCTCCGAGCAGTTCCCCATCTGCATTTGCAAAATAACACATTTGAAATGTCAAAATAAGTTACCAAATTCTCTTGAGTTCCAGAAATTTAGCTCCAATGGGACAGAATCCATTGCAAAGTTAGCACCATTTCACTAGACTGATTTTATGTCCTTACTGAAAGATGATGGAATCTTTTATTTTAAATAGTAGTTATATGATGTAAAATGTGCTACTGGACATTCCATTACATGAAAGATAAAGACTCCCTTAAAAATAAATTTAAGGACATACACAATCTGCTCCAATCCTTTGGAGTCAGAGTAAAAAATACACTTTTTTAGCACAGAAAATACAACTGTATGGTCTGACATTCTGAAAACATCTTAATAGAAACAGGCACCCAAAAAACAGAAAATATTCGGCAGTGTGTCAAGAGCAGAAATAGAATTTGTCATCTGTGGGTGACCATGTGGCTCCAGATTAGATATTTGCTAGAACAAAAAGAGCTGTCCATGAAATCTGTCCATCAACAGTTCAGTTTAGTCACGCAAGTTCTCTTTATTTAAAAGTTTAATAGTACTGCGCTAACTGCTTTAGAGACCTAAGGGGCGGACCAGCATATATGCATCTTCATTCATTTTCCTCTCCAGTCAACCATCGATAGCCAGGGACAAATGACTGCTGAAGCTCCCAAAGCTGGGGATCTAACGAGGGCTGAAGGCTGGAAGCACAACAGTGATTATGAAAGAAAGCTGATCAGTGATGCAGGTCTGGAAGCAAGGACCAGTCTCTGCAGTTTTCTCTCCTTTTTAACACTTCAAAATACTTACCCGGCACCTGCAGGCAATGAGTACAATTACCCTGAGCTGTTAAAACTTTTTGAAAAATTAGCTACTATTTTCTGTGTTTTTATCTACCAGACCTCAATTAAAACCCAGGAAGGATTCAGAGAGTCAAATGCTTCAAGAAGATTTTTCTTCATGGTTTAATGATGGTCAACTCAAGCCACTCAAAGTGAGAAAATTCATTAACTGAGAATACATTCCCTTAGAGTTTAACATTTTTGGGAAAAACATGTCTTAACTATATATTTTAATTTTAATTTATTTTACCTTATATCTGTTTTTCTAAAATACATTCAGTTCATTGAAATCTAGTACATCACTGCTGTTGAATGAATATGAAATATAAAAATCAAAGTTTTCCAACTAGTATGAAATTTAGAAGAATAAACAGATCTACCAGGTTATAAACTCCTCCAATACATGGACTATGTCTTTACTTTCTTTTTACTTTCCTCACATCACCTACTGCAATGCTTCACGACTATTCATAATTGTGAATGGAACATGTGGCATTCTGGAGCAATAAAAAAATAGAATCAGAAGTAGGCAGAAGAGAACTACTTCGTCTTCCTCATCACCAAACTGACTTGCCTACTTGCACAGTCTCTGCCTTTCCTATGGCTTGAAAGGATGGCTGGCCTTGCTGCTATCTCAGGTGAGTCCTTCCATCTGTGCACTGCATTCCATCCCCTTTTGCCAAATTGAGCATGTTGCTCTCACAATTATCCCATCACTCTCTGCTTCATCAACGTTTTCTTCTCCATTGGATCATTCTCATCAATAAACAAACATGTTTTTACTGTATCACGTTCTATAAAAACTTTCCCTTGACTCTACATACCCCTCTTGCTACCACCCCATTTCTCTGCTCTCCTTTCTTTCAAAATTCCTCAAAAGGGTTGCTCACATTCCATTCTCTCTCCACCCATATCATTCAGGCTTTTGTTCCCACACTGTACTGAAACTGGCCCTGTCAAGGTGGCTACAGACCTTCTTGCCAAACCCAATGGTCACTTCTCAGTCTCCACCTAACTTCCCCTCTTGGCAACACCTGAAACAACTGGTTACTCATTTCCTCCTTCCTGAAACACTTACTGCACATGGTTTATGGGAAATCACACCTTCTTGGTTCTTCCTTCTACCCCTCTGGCTGCTCCTTCTCAGTCTCCTTTGCTATTTCCTCCACCTCTTCCCCATCTAATTGCTGGTGTGCCCCTGGGCTCAGTCATGGGACTTCCTTTCTTTTCTCTCTCTACTGTGTGTCAGTGTCTGTCACCACCTTTCACCTGGCTGCTCAGCTGGAAGACTTATGAGTCACATTGGAGTTTCCTCGTTCCCTCACACTCCATTTCATGTCCATTAACAAGTTCTGCCTGCAAAATATATCCCAAATCTGACCACTTGCCCTCACCCCTCCACTCCCACCCTGGCCCAAGCCATGGTAATCTCTTGCCAGACTACTGCAATCACCTCCTAACAAGCCTCCCTGCTTCCTCTCCTGCCCCCACCACAACCAGCAGCTAGAGAAATCTTAAAACGCAAACCAGATCTTGCTCAAACGCTCCAATGGCTTCCCATCACACTCAGAATAAAATCTAAACTCCTGATCACAGTCTCTAGAACTTGATAAAATCTGCCCACTGCTCAATCTTGCTCCTGCCACTCTCTCCCTAGCTCACTCCATTCCAGCCACATACCAACCCGTTCCCTCTGCCTGAAATGTTCTTTCTTCATCTCAGGTTTTTGTATGGTTTCCTCCTTCCCTTCATTCAGGTTTTAATTTGAGTATCATTTCTGTAGCGTCCTCATTGACCTTCTCTAAAACAATACCTTATATGAAACATCAACCTTATGTAAAATAGCCCCTTCACTCACAAAGACCTTATACCGCTTTATTTCATAGCAATCATCATTACCTTACCTTACATTGTATTTTCAGAGAAAGAGTGTGTGGGTGTGGGTGTGGGTGTGGCTGTGGATGTGGTGGTGGTGTCGTCTCCTCTACCATAAGGACAGAGACTCTATTTTGTTCACTGGCATATCCTAAGCACCTGGAACAGTGTTTAGCACAAAGCAATTGCTCAATAAATATGTGGTAAATAACGAATGACTGGAAAGACATTATTTCTATTTTAGATTGTTAAGGTATCCAGAGAATGAGAATCATCACTTAGCCATATCACTATCTAAGAAACATGTCTAAAATGAAGAATGCCTAAAACAAAACATATACACTTCATATTACAGTTATTGAAAAGAACTGCATTCACCTTTGCCCTCTGAATTCCCAGTCAAGATAAAGGTGCCATTTGTTTTAACCCACATGAAAAAACTTCAAGCCAAAAAAAAAAAAAAAAGGAAGAGGAGGCCCTGCCTTGAGTACCTTTCACCAAGTATCAAAGCCCATTCTATGAACCCAGGCTCCCACCGCCTGGCCTGGACCCAAGGGCCCCGGCTCTGTAACTTTATAGCCTGGGTCTCTGATCCTGGCAGCCTAATGGCCAGGAATCGGGCACTATGCCTGTTGCCTGTGGGAGCAATCTGTGCCTTGTGGCATCGCTGCATTCCCTGGAGTAGGTGGTTACGGAAAGAAATCATTTGAAACACCTGGAGCATCACTGGATCAGGGATTGCATTGTCTTGATCAGCACTGAGAAGCAGAGCGGCTGGTATGTAGTTAAGGCACAAAAATTATTTATTACAAACTGAAAAGGGAAAGCCAAGCCAAAAGACTTTTAAAAAGAGTACAAGGTGAGCAAGAAGAACAAGACAAAGAGAATAACGGGAGCATACTAGACGTACAATGAAGTATACTCACATTCAGAAATCAATAAATCATATGAAAATCCATTTTGAAGAGTCATGGTCATTAACCTCATCTGGGACTTCAATACCAAAAAGAAATTTTACCAAGTCTTTCCAGTCAGATCAGCCATGCCATCACCAAAATAATTTCAAACAATTCCCACTTCCATCAGTTCTCCTGTCCATGTAATTCCTCCAGTCTCAGCAAACAATCTCACCTCCTATCTCATGAAGAAAAACCACCAGTAAGCAAAACGTCCTCATTTTCCTACTGCAGATCTACAAACCTCTGTGTACCTGTCCTCCAGTCGTCTTCCCCCTAGTTACAGTAGATGCCTGCCCCTCCCCTCTGAGGCCAGCACCAGCTGGGGGTCCCACCCATGCATCTCCAACTTCCTGGGAACCTGTCCTAGTGAATATCTTCCCTCTGCTTCCTCTGTCTCTTGCTATCTACTGTATCTTTTTCCAGTTTAGACTAAATAGTCTAATTTTTAAAAGGCCTGCTTTTAGGCTACATTACCTAAAAAATCCAGATAACTAAAAACTAAAATACTTACAAAGGAAAAATTGGAAATTGCAAGCTATCTGCTTTTTACATAGTTCAACTGATCTTAAAATTTCCCAATTGCTTATCTTGTATATTTCTGTCTTTTCTTCACTATTGTCTTTGCTAGCAAAACATTTTAAGTTTCAAATAACGGGACCGTGTAATGGGTTGGCCCTTCAGTGTTTTTTATAATCACCAACAATAAGTACTTATTCTTTCTGGAGAATTTGACCACTTGTTTATCTTTTGAACTACATTTCCCTTTAGAGACTCTGTAGTAAAAAGAGAAGATATAAAATATAAGATTAAAGAATGATGTGATGGGATTGCCAAAAAAATCTCCATGGTTCAGGAAATCCTAGCATGCCTGGTTTGTTGTTTGTTTCCAGCTTGAATGAGGTTTGTGAAAAGACAATTAGAATTGTCTTTTTGTTCCAGCGGGTTATACAGGAAAGAAACAGGAAATCTTGATGAAAGCTTGGGCTTTACAGGATATTTGTGTGAGGGTTTATCCCATGTGTTTGATGTTTTTCTCTCTGCATCTGCACACTTTATGCCTGCATTTTGGCTAAAATATTTTAAAATACCACTTGGCTTTTTTCACTTCATTACAGTTCTTAGAGGACGCTTTCTATGTGGGAGGGGCTCAAAAAGTAAAACTGGATAAGGAAACTGAGGCCCAGAGGCACAAGTCATTCATCTCCTCTGGACGTGAATTTCCTCATTATAAAATGTGAGGATTAGACTAGATAAGTGCTTCTAAAACTTTTCCACCAAAGCACCCCCAGCAGCAGTGAAAAAGAATAGTACTCCCCTGGGGGATCTGAGGGCATAGCCTGAAGCAGCCTCTGCAAACTGGAAGTCTCTTTGAAATGTCCTATTTTATCTTAAAAATTCATGAGAACTTTGCATTTTACAAAACAGGAAAGTCTATGTTTGTTTTAATATAAATGTTACTTCAATACTAAAACTACTTTGCTTTCCCACAAAATAATCACATGAATCCAACACTCCAGGAAACACGTATGTAGCTTCACATATACCCTGGAACCTGTCCTCTAGCCCAGGGTCCACCTACCCCAGTTTGAGAAGCAAGCACCTGGGCGATCAGCATCGAAATCCCCTTCCAGTGTGAAATGCTATAACCATAACATTTAAGATTTTACATTTTAGAGAAAAGTAAGGCAAAATAATAGGAAAGTTGTCACATCTGCACTTGAATGGCAACTGAGAAGGTAGGTGGAAGCCCTGAAACAAGGCAGCCCAGCTAGACAGGTATGTAAGTAAAGGAGTCAGTGGTGGAATCAGAGATGTCTACATAGGAGACACACAGAGGAGCTGAGGGTCTAATCAGGCAAAGGAACAGAGAGTGAGATCTGGAAGGGACCTGAGCGGCAGGACAGTCCCTCAAATGCACAGCACCCTCCACAACGCTCCTGATAGCTGCTTCAACACACTCAGGTTGGGAACTTCCTTTCTCATAAGACAAACCTTTACAAATTTGAATAATTCTTCAGGAAAGACCTGCTTTGAAATGACTCAGAATATTCCCCACAGTGCCATCCACACACGGGTTCAATTTCTGGCCCTGGAACTCCACGGGGAGTCCATTTAGAGCGGAGGTGAAGAGCGTGGCTCAGGCTCAGGTTCTGATCCTGCCACCTAGCCTGTGTGGGACCCTGGACCAGCTACTTAACTGGACGTGCTTCAGTGTCTACAAGCAGAAGACGGGAATAATAAATAATGGTAACTGCCTCACAGATTATTGTGAAGATGGGAAGTGGCTGAAGTCATGTAAAGCGGGTAGAAACGGTACCTGGTCCAAAGTAGATCCTACTCACTGTTGGCTATTATGACTATTATCACACAGACCA
Source organism: Diceros bicornis minor (assembly GCF_020826845.1). Lineage (NCBI taxonomy): Eukaryota > Metazoa > Chordata > Mammalia > Perissodactyla > Rhinocerotidae > Diceros > Diceros bicornis. The sequence goes on along the minus strand of NC_080757.1, from coordinate 49,149,443 downwards.
ATCGTAACATTTCCTGTACTACAGACCTTGAATTTAAAAATACATAGATACGCAGTTCTCCTCAGTCTTGTCTTCTCTTGGCAAAATATCCTTATTCTTTTAAATATTCTCTCTGTCATAGCTCTGAACTGTTCTATATTCTGGAAACTCTCCTTTGAACATGTTCAAGTTTGTCAGTGTCCTACTTAAAATGTGACCAGAATTGACTTTTATTCCTTATGTGACCTGATATGTAAACAACATACCGGGACCCCGTCTTTTACCTCTGTTGCCCCACTGTCCCTGGCGTTTCTTGCTCTCTTCCTTGCCACCCCACTCCTTACACTCCTCTTCCCTGCCTCATACTTTTTGCACATAATTTTCTAAACTGAAGCATGGAAGCTGATATTCAACCCCAATAAATTTAATCTTCTTAATTTCAGCTGTTTAAAGCTTCAGAAAACAGATTTTCACATCCTACTTGTTAACTACTCCTCTGAACTATAAGCAAGCAGGAAACTTTACTTCTATATCATCATCCAGTGACTACACACTTAGAAACCTCACCAGCTGACACTAGCCGTTCAGAGATGGCCCTTTGAACTATCACTTAACCACATAAAGGTACCAATATCTAAACCATATTTTCCCATATTGCCTTCATGAAGGACCTCGTCAGATGGCTCAGTGAAGTCCAGATATATTACATCTGCTTTTCCTTCCTTATCTACCAGCTGGCCACCCTGTTCAAAGAAGGAAATGAGCTTAGTTTAATCGGCTTCATTTCTAGCGCACTTGTGCTGGCTTGCAGGGACCACTACTGTATGCCTATCTTTTCTCAGGATAAACTTTCACCGTAAAAACCTTAACAATTCGGAGTGGTTAGGAGGAATACTGTTCCAGTTAATAGAATTTTCTGCTGAAAAAAGGTTTAAAAAAGTTTGTATATTATCACATTGATAAATATTCTCTTAAAATCTACTAGCGCATATGCCTGCCTTTATCTTTCCTTAGTTACCACCTGGGATCTTCATTCTCAACTTCGATTCTATTGAACAGGCCTATAGACACAGGAAGAAAAAAAATGGGTGAAATCTGCACCAACCAGAGAGATCCTGGTATGAGTTTTTTAAAATTTCTGTTATACATTTGTATAACATTTATACCACTTATCTCTTCTTCATGAAAATGAAATACAAAAGAATTAATGCAATAGTGTATGGTTTCTATTAATAGCATCAATTCTTTAAAGAACTAATCAATTTTCCTTATTAAGTATTTTTGACTAAGACTATAAAAGACAAAAATTTGGTAGATTCCTAAATCTGTCATTCTGAGAAAAGCCTTTGAATCTTAATTCTTTCAAATGAGTTTATATGAATGTATTTTTACACTAAAAAAGTGACTGTCACATTAATAAACACACTGTCATAATGTGGAAAGTCAGGGTGTAAACAAAGAATCAACCATGATTCCATCATCTAAAAAGTAATTAACATCATTGTTTGAATATTTCTGTGGATTTTCAAGGTTAAGGATAATTGGGCCAGAGGGTGTAAACATTTTTTATGACTCTTGGTAGATACTACCAAAATCCTTTCCAAAAAGGTTGCATTAATTTATAATGCTACTAACAAAATATGAAAGCACCAATTTTGCTAAACTTTTGCCAAGTTTAGATGGCGCATCATGGTTAATTCTAATTTGCATTTTTATTAACACCAAGGCTGAAGATGTTTCTACATGGTCATTTACTCAACTCATTTCTTATATGTTTCTTTCCTCTGCCAGGTCATTTATTAGGACATTAATGATTTTCTTATGATTTGTGATAATTACTTTATATATATGCAAATTATTTTATTTGTTATAAATTTATTAATTTAGTAACATCACTCTTTGCCTATCATATTTGCTGCAAATATTATTTCTTTGTTTTTTTAACTGAAAATAATTTTTATTTAATCAAATGTTAATTTTCTTCAGTGAATTTTCTAATGTGTTCAACTTTAAACAGCCAGAGTTGTGCCAAAACAATCACAAAATAAATGCAAATCAGGCACTGAAATCACTTGGCTGCACTTGGTTATAAATGTGTCATCCACACGATTATCATCAAAATGAAAATATAATTTTAAAAACTCGCAAAGAGAACTCTTCAACCCATTATACTCACCCCGTAATACAATAACTTCTGATTAGTGTTTGTGTCACAGACAGAGTTTTAAACTTGTTGGCTTTCCTCTCTCCCCGTTCCTTCCTCAGTTTACATGTAGGAACTGACATTTTTCTTGTTTTTATTAGTGCTTCCAAGATTGCTTTTAACCCAAAAATCACCTCAATTATACCTTGTAACTACAGCATGTTAACAAGCAACACTTCTTGTCTTTCCTTAATATTCTCATTTATATTTGATGAATTATTACCTCAGTTTTCCTCCTATACCCACTCGCCAATTGCCGGCTGCATTTCTTGATATAAGTTTCTACAACCTAGTTTCTAAAGCTGGTTTCCCAAGCAACCTCCATTCCAGCATTCAAGTTCTGGAAAACATCTTCCATGGCTCTTTAGAGAAAGTGTGCTTCAGTGGAAATACATGCTTTTAAGTTGGCATACGTCAGAATGACTTTCAGTTGCCATCACCTATTAATCAGAAGTTAGGTACTTCATTCTTAAATTACACCATTTTTTTAAAAAAATTCTGACAAAATAATTCTATTGCACTGGCTTTTGCAGTTGGGAAATCTGGCACCTTTGAAATAATCTGCTAATGCTCTTTCTTCTATGTCTTTTCTTATCTTTCAGGCTTTTCCTCTCAGGTAATTTTGTACTGCATAGAAATTGTCTGAATTGATTTTGTATTTCATTAATCCAAATTTATTACCCACTTAAAATGCTATAGAATATAATATAAATGTTCTTTTTGTTTGTTTTTTTTTTTTTGTTTTGTGAGGAAGATCAGCCCTGAGCTAACATCCATGCCAATCTTCCTCTTTTTGCTGAGGAAGACCAGCTCTGAGCTAACATCTATTGCCAATCTTCCTCCTTTTTTTCCCCAAAGCCCCAGTAGATAGTTGTATGTCATAGTTGCACATCCTTCTAGTTGCTGTATGTGGGATGCCGCCTCAGCATGGCTGGACAAGCAGTGCATCGGTGCGCGCCCAGGATCCGAACCCGAGCCACCAGCAGATGAGTGCGTGCACTTAGCCGCTAAGCCATGGGGCCGGCCCCATAAATGTTCTATATTTATTCTACTCTATTGTTTCTTAACATTCATAACGTTAATGTTTTAATTATGCAAGTAATGCAACACACAAGCTCTTGGTGAAATTTTAAGTAAAAACAGTTTATTTAAAGCATACAATGAAATTCTCAATTTATTATAACTTTAACCCATAATTCCATGCCCATTCTATAGACGTGTGTAAACTTGTAGAATTTTTAAACTAAATTTACATATGACACATATGTTATAATTTTACATAAATGAGATCATAATAGAAAAATTGTTCTGTGATGTGCTTTATTCCCCCCTTAAAATTAAGCCTTAGAAATCTGTGTATGTCTGCTCCTACAAATTTATATCAATGTTTTTAATAAGTACATAGTATTCCATAGTATAGATTTTGCATAATTTATTTAATCATTGGCTTTATTTATAACCTTTTTTCATTATTCCAAATAATCATCCATGAACGTATATCTTTTTGCACATGCAAATATTTCTATAGGATAGGTTCCAAGAAATGAAATTTTTGCATTAAGGACTATATGAATTAAATTTTTTAATCAATAGACTACAGATAGATGATTTTAAAAACTAAAATTGTGATGATAATTCTTCTCAGTTCCTCCACTGGTCAACCCTGTAACTTTAAAGACTATACTAAAATCTCCACGTCTTGTTTCATCACTGGGGCAGCACCTTAAAACTCTACTTCATAATGTTGACGCCTCGGTACTTTCACCCTTCCCCCTTCCTCTCCTTCTGTCCCTTTCTCCCAATTCCATACCTATGCCACCTCTACCTTTACTGTTACAATAGCAAGGATGACAATATTTACGCTGTTCTGTAACCATAAATTAGATCTGAAAGTGGAACACCAATAAATGACATCTAATTATTATGACTATGTACATATTGTTCACAGAAAAGCCTTATTTTGCTAAGACTACATTTCTTTCCTTACTGGTCCAATGCCATATAGCACCTGTGCTGCTCGATGGAGACTATTTCTACAATTAAGTTCCAGTGTTTTCTCCTTTTTTACATACTCTACATTTCATAAGCATAACACGTGTGGCAAGTGGTTTCATGCTTATCCCTATTTGATGCTCTTCCCTGTGACGCCCCTTCCCACAGGAGGACTGCACAGGCAGGTCTTGTGACTTGCTTTGGCCAATGCGATGTGAGTGGAACTACCACTGTACTTACTTCTGAGCAAGCTTTAAGAGCCAGCATCTGTTCAACCATTTCCCATGGCAATGTTCCAAATAGTTCATTTTGGAAACTAGACTCAAGATGACATGACATAAATCAGACTGTAGCCAACCCTCAAAGGACATGTGGCATGAGCAAGAAATAAACCTTTGTTGTTCCAAGCCACTGAGATTTCGGATCATGTTTACCAAAGCAAAACCAAGACAGCCATATATCCTGTATCCCACTTTCCTGATTCCAAATGCACTCACTGCCCTGATGGCCTCTGAACAGCTCTCATCCTACCACGTCCCCACACTGTTCTTCCAATTGCTGGATCCCAAATCCTCATTTTCCTCAGTTTACTCTCTTATTTTTCTAGAAAACATCTCTAAGTAACTTCCTAAGAAAGAGCACATGGAAAGTAAACTTTGTGAGTCCAAGTCTAGAAGTTTCTTTGTGCTGCCCACATGACTGATAATTTGACTGGATAAATCAATTGACTTTAGAATTTTGAAGGCATTCTCTTTGAGGATCCAGTTTTGCTGATTAAAAGCCTGAAATCAGTTTGATTCTTATTCCTTTGTAGGTGGTCTCTTTTTTCTCTGAAAATTTTAGAGGGATTCAATTCACATGGCTACAGAGAAAAGGCCTATAACACAACTGTGTGAAGCAGTGTCTATAAAACACACGGAGAATAAAAGGATATAGTGAATTGACGAGGACCAGCCCCACAGAAAAGAGGTAACTGTCTCTCCACTCCAGCTGATTGCCGCTATGGGAAAATGTGGGCCTATAGTTGCCAGATTTACTAGTGTTGCAAGATAAGCCTGAAATCTGTATTTGTGTATAAAATCATGTGTATTTTATTTTTTTTATTGAGGTCATAATAGTTTACAACATTGTGAAATTTCAGTTGTACATTATTATTTGTCAGTCACCATATAAAAGAGCCCCTTCACCCCTTGTGCCTACCCCCCAACAGCCTTCCCCTCTGGTAACCACTAAACTATTCTCTTTGTCTGTGTGTTAGTTTATCTCCCACATATGAGTTTTCACTCATGAAACACTCAGACGTATGGTGTCTCACTTCACTCAAACGGTGTTTGTCTTTCTCTGTCTGGCTTATTTTGCTTAACACAATACCCACGAGATCCATCCATGTTGTTTTGAACGGGATAATTTTGCCTTTTTTTATGGCTGAGTAGTATTCCATTGTGTGTGTGTGTATGTGTGTATATATGTGTGTGTGTGTGTGTGTGTGTGTGTGTGTGTGTGTGTGTGTGTGTGTGTGTGTATATATATATATATATATATATATATATATATATATATATATACCACCTCTTCTTTATCCAATCATCAGTCGATGGGCACTTGGGTTGCTTCCACTTCTTGGCTATAGTGAATAATGCTGCAATGAACAGAGGGATGCATAAGTCTCTTTGAATTGTTGATTCGAGTTCTCTGCACAAATACCCAGTAGTGGGATATCTGGGTCATATGGTATTTCTATTTTTAACTTCTTGAGAAATCTCCATATTGTTTCCCATAGTGGCTGCACCAGTTTGCATTCCCACCCAGCATGTATGAGGATTTCCTTTTCTCCACATTGTCTCCAACATCTGCTATTTTTTGCCTTGGTGATTATAGCCATTCTAACTGGTGTAAGGTGATATCTTGGTCTAGTTTTGATTTGCATTTCCCTGATGATTAGTGATGTTGAACATCTTTTCTTGTGCCTACTGACCATCTGTGTATCTTCATTGGAAAAACATCTATGCACATCCTCTGCCCACTTTTTGAGCAGCTTGTTTGTTTTTGTTGTTGTTGAGTTGCATGAGTTCTTTATATATTTTGGAGATTAACCTCTTGTCAGATATATGATTTGCAAATACTGTCTCCCAGTTGCTGGGTTTTCTTTTTATTTTGTTCCTGGTTTCTTTTGCCTTGCAGAAGCTCTTTAGTCAGATGAAGTCCCACTTGTTTATTTTTTCTTTTGTTTCCCTTGCCCGAGTAGACATGGTATTCGAAAAGATCCTTCTGAGACCGATGTCCAAGAGTGTACTGCATATATTCTTTTCTAGGAGTTTTATGGTTTCAGGTCTTGCCTTCAAGTCTTTGATCCATTTTGAGTTAATTTTTGTGAATGGCAAAACATAATGGTCTACTTTCATTCTTTTCCATGTGGCTGTCCAGTTTTCCTAACACCATTTATTGAAGAGACTTTCCTTTCTCCATTGTATGTTCTTAGCTCCTTTGTTGAAGATTAGCTGTCTGTAGACGTGTGGTTTTATTTCTGGGCTTTCAATTCTGTTCCATTGACTGTGTGTCTGTTTTTGTACCAGAACCATGCTGTTTTGATTACTATAGCTTTGTAGTATATTTTGAAGTCAGGGATTGTGAGGCCTCCAGTTTTGTTCTTTTTTCTCAGGATTGCTTTCACCATTTGGAGTCTTTGTTGCTGCATACCAATTTTAGGATTCTTTGTTCTATTTCTGTGAAGAATGTCATTGGAATTCTGACTGGGATTGCACTGAATCAGCAGATTGCTTTAAGTAATATGGGCATTTCAGCTATGTTTATTCTTTCAATCCATGTGCATGGAATATCTTTCCAATTCTTTATGTCATATTCTCTATTTCATCTTCCTTCAGTTTTGGGTGGTTGTATGAGTCTAAGAATTTATCTGTTTCTTCTAGATTGTCCAATTTTTTGGCATATAGTTTTTCATAGTATTCTCTTATAATCCTTTGTATTTCTGTGGTATCTGTTGTAATTTCTCCTCTTTCACTTCTAATTTAATTTATTTGAGACTTCTCTCTTTTTTTCTTGAGTCTGGCTAAGGGTTTGTTAATTTTGTTTATCTTCTCAAAGAACCAGCTCTTTATTTCATTGACCCCTTCTACTTTTTTTTGTTTCAATTTCATTTATTTCTCCTCTAATTTTTATTATTTCCCTCTTTCTGCTGACTTTGGGTTTTGTTTGTTCTTCTTTTTATAATTCTATTAGGTGTAGTTTAAGATTGCTTATTTGAGATTTTTCTTGTTTATTAAGGTGGGCCTGTATTACTATGAATTTCCCTCTTACAACCGCTTTTGCTCCCTCCCATATGAGCTGGTATGGTGTGCTTTCATTCTCATATGTCTCTAGATATTATTTTGCTTCTCCTTTAATTTTTTCCATGACCCATTGATTGTTCAGTAGCATGTTGTTTAGTCTCCACATATTTGTCACTTTCCCAGTTTTTTTCTTGTAGTTGATTTCTAGTTTCATAGTATTATGGTCAGAAAAGATAATTGTTATGATTTCAATCTTCTTAAATTTATTAAGGCTTGCCTGTTTCCCAACATATGGTCTATCCTTGAGAATGTTCCATGTGCACTTGAAAAGAATGTGTATTCTGCTGTTTTGGGATGGAGTGTTCTACATATATCTATTAAGTCTAACTGGTCTAGTTTTTCATTTAAATCCACTACTTCCTTGTTGACTTTCTGTCTGGATGATCTATTCACTGATGTAAGTGGGGTGTTAAGGTCCCCTACTATTATTGTGTTGTTGTTAATATCTCCTTTTAGGTTTGTTAATAGTAACTTCATGTACTTTGGTGCTCCTGTGTTGGGTGCATATATATTTATAAGTGTTATGTCTTCTTGGTGGAGTGTCCCTTTTATCACTATATACTGCCCTCTTTGTCTCTCATTACCTGTTTTGTCTTGAAGTCTACTTTGTCTGATATAAGTACGGCAATATCTGCTTTCTTTTGTTTGCCATTAGCTTGGAGTATCGTCTTCCATCCCTTTACTCTGAGCCTTCAAAGCTGAGATGTGTTTCCTGGAGGCAGCATATTGTTGGGTCTTGCTTTTTAATCCATCCTGCCACTCTGTGTCTTTTGGTTGGAAAATTCAATCCATTTACATTTAGAGTGATTATTGATATATGAGGGCTTAATGTTGCCATTTTATGGCTCGTTTTCCACTTCTTCTGCATTTCCCTTGTTTGTTGTCCCATATATTTTGGACTACCAATTCAGTTTGGTTGTTCCCTATGACAGTTTTCTTAGTTTTGTCTTTATTTATCATTTGTATCTCTATTCTGATTATTTGTTTAGTGGCTACCATGAGGTTTCTATAAAAAATCTCATAGATGAGATAGTCCATTTTCTGATGTCCTCTTATTTCCTTAGACTAAGCCGATTCCATCGTTTTCCTCTTCCCCTTCTAAGTTATTATTGTCACAACTTATTCCATCTTGTGTTGTGAGTTTGTAGTTAAAATAATGAGATTATATTTATTTTTGATGTTTTCCTTCCATCTTTAATGTTATAATTGTTTGCTAACCTGTTCTGATAGAAAGCTGCAATTTTCAGATTTTGTCTACCTATTTATCTCCTTGGTCAAGGCTTTGTAATGCCTTTCTTTTTTTCCTCAGCTATGAGGGCCTTCTTGAGTATTTTTGTAGGCGGGGATCTTGTGGTGATGAACTCCCTTAGCTTTTGTTTATCTGGGAAAGTTTTAATTTCTCCATCATATCTGAAGGATATTTTCATTGGATGGAGTATTCTTGGCTAAAAGTTTTTGTGTTTCAGAATTTTGAATATATCATTCCACTCTCCTACCTTGTAAGGTCTCTGCTGAGAAAGCTGCTGAAAGCCTGATATGGGTTCTTTTGTAAGATATTGTCTTCTGCCTTGCTGCCCTTAATATTTTTTCTTTGCCATTGACTTTTGCCAACTTTAATACTATATGCCTTGGAGAAGGTCTTTCTACCTTGAGATAGTTAGGAGTTCTATTAGCTTCTTTCACTTGTATGTCCAGCTCATTTCCCAGGTTTGTGAAGTTCTCTGCTGTTATTTCTTTGAAAAAGATTTCTGCTCTATTCTCCTTCTCTTCTTCCTCTGGAATACCTGTAATCCTTAAGTTGCATTTCCTAACTGAGTCGGATATTTCTTGGAGAATTTCTTCATTTTGTTTTAGTCTTAGTTCTCTCTCTGCCTCCATCTGAAGCCTTTCTATATTTCTGTCCTCCAGACTGCTGATTCTCTCCTCCATAATATCAGCTCTGTTATTCAGGGAGTCCAGATTTTTATATCATCCATTGTGTTTTTCATCTCCTACATTTCTGATTGGTTTTTCTTTATAGTTTCAATCTCTTTTGTGAACAAGCTCCTGATTTCATTGAACTGTCTATCTGTCCTTTCTTGTAACTCATTGAGTTTTTTTTTTATGACAGCTATTTTGAATTCTCTATCAGTTAGATTATAAATTTCTGTGCCTTCAGGATTGATTTCTGGGTGCTTATCATTTCCCTTCTGGTCTGGAGTATTAATATATTTCTTCATACTGTTTGACAGTGTGGATTTGTGCCATCACATAGTGACAGTATCTGGTCACAGCTCCCACCTGCCACCACTGAGTGGGAGTCAAGAGCTGTGTATTCTGAGCCAGCTACAATCCCAGGCTCACTCACTCACAGCTGCTGCTGTTCTATTGTATGTGCGGGAGCTCTGGCTGACCAGCTGAGACGGAGAGCCAGGCAAAGGGAAGGGAACTTTCTTTCACCTGCGCAATCCCAGGGGCATTCTTGCTCTGCCCTCGCTATCTTCTCTCCTGGGGTGCTGCCTCGACGAAGACACCCCCACAATAGCTTAGTCACTTCTGTGTGGGGCTTTCCCATGGGCTGTGAGGAAACTTGGAGAGAAAAAGTGTTCCTGCAGAGGGCAGCCCCTCCCCTCTCTCCTCTCAAAGCCACATGCAGTCCCATGCTCTGGGTCGCTGCCACTGGGGGAAGGAGAGGAGATCCCCTTACCTCCTTCCACTTCCTCAGGGGAACCCAGCACCTCTACCATCAGATGTATGGCTGCGTGGGTCTCTCACATGTCTTTTGTGTTGTGTGAATGTCCTCCATTGGTATGTGAATGTCCTTTTTGTTGTATCTTAGTGGGGAGAGTCTAAGGGAAGAGCTCATTCTGCCAGATGCTGACGTCACTCTGAACAAATCATGTGTATTTTATTCTTTTTTTTTTTAATGAGGAAGATAAGCCCTGAGCTAACATCTGTTGACAATCCTCCTCTTTTTGCTGAGGAAGATTGGCCCTGGGCTAACATCCGTGCCCATCTTCCTCTATTTTATATGTGGGACGCCTGCCACAGCATGGCTTGATAAGCAGTCCATAGGTCTGCACCTGGGATCCAAACCTGCGAACCCCAGGCCGCTGAAGTGGAGCACGAGAACTTAACCACTACGCCACCAGGTCGGCCCCAAATCGTGTATATTTTAAATGGTAAGAACTCATTTAAAAATTAATTTTAGAAACCCAGGGCTGGCCAAACAAAAACAAGTTTGAGGGCCTGAAATCAACCAGTTTGTCACCTCTGGTTCAGGATTTCCCTTTGTCCTCAGTGCCATAGAATGCCACAGAGGTATATTCATTCAACCCTTCCACCTCTAGCTCTGTGAAAATCTCCTGTGTTATTTCCTTAAGAATTTCCCTTCCCCTTATTTCCCTGTTCTCACTCTTGGACTCCTAACCAGACAGCAATGTTCATCCTCTCTGAATGATTTGCTCAGCTTCTCACCTATTCTATCTCTTGGCATTTTGTACCGTTTTCTGGGAGATTTCCTCAAATTTGTCTGTGGTGAGTTTAAAAAGCAGCGTAGCAGAACAGTTATGAGCAAGGGCTTAGATCCAGAAAGCCTGGGTTCAAATCATGGCTCTGTGACTAAGAGTATGACTCTGGGCAAGGTACTTATGTTCTCTGTGCCTCAGTTTCCTCAACTGTTAAATGGACATAATAATAGTACCTATCTCTATTGCTCTGTTTTCTGCTCATTGATTTTTGCTGTTATGTTATTTTCTTCCTTCTTGCTGTTTTGGGCTTAATTTGATCATCTTTTTCTAGCTTTGTAAGGTAGAAGCTTAAGTCATTGATTTGAGACCTTTCTTTTTTTCTAATATAAGCATATAATGCTATAAATTTCCCTAAAAGCACTACTTTTCAACATCCCATGAGCTTTGGCATTGTGTTTTCATTTTTATTCAATTCAAACATTTTCTTATTTCCTTTGTGGTATGCAATCTTCATACTTACTACATAATAAAGTAATTTTAAAGTGGTATCAAGTAAGAGTTATGAAAATTGGATATATCTTTTATATTTATGACTATTAAAAACCTTTCAATCAAAAGTATCTAAATCTTTCTAAAGGTATCAGAGAAAGATCATATAGATAGCTTGGCAAAACGGAAAGAATCCCAGAGAAATTAGGAACTTGGACTAAATCCCAGAGAAATTAGGAACTTGGACTATCCTTAAGACTGTGAACTATTTAGCTTGTGACCTTGAGCAAGTCATTTCACTACCTAGTATTAATAACATATAGTCATATAAGCCCAATTTTGGGGGGAAATAAAATACGCAAACACACAAAACCAAACAGGTGATAATGCGTGATGTTTTCACTGGTGATCACATTAAGGATGCTGAAATTCCTACCTTCTTATGTAGAGATAGTAGACCTATGTATATTGATCTAAATTCAAATCAATTCAACAATAATAAATTGTATGTCCATTAACAACTCAATCACAGAAACATAATGTAATAGAGGTTGAAAGAAATACAGGAGAAAGTTTCTGTTGTCTTGTAGACTGTACTTTGTTCTGAATAAAAACAGCTTTATATACAAGAACTTATAATACAAGAACTGATTTAAGTGTATAGAACAGTGAGAAGATTAATGCTGTAATTTCAGAGAAAGAAGAAATGGGTGTGGGCTGAAACGTCATGTAACATTTGATGGAAGTGTTGAAGTGAGTCTTGAAAGATGGACATGACTTTCTTGGACATAACAGAGCAAGACAGTCCAGCTACTGAAAACAACAAAGAAGGGCCAATTTGCAAACTTTTGTCTTTATAACTATTTTGGCTTTACACCATTCCTATGAAGTGACTCAGGTATTTTTACCAACATTTAAGATTAAAACAACAACCACACAACAATCATAAGGTCACATGTCAGATCTGACTTGCTTTCCATGGAACTCAAGTGATTCACTAACTGCTATCACTTAGGAGAGGGGATACAATTCAGTAATCACAAGGGATTAATGAGTTTTTGATGTACTACCCACTTAATAAGGGATTAAAAATATAATAACGAGAAAAAATTATTCAGGTTTCCAGAATAAAAAGATTCAAATATCGTCTTTAGAAAAATTTTTCTTAACTAAGTGATTAAGCTAATTAACATTTTTCTAGATGCTAAGAAAACAAAGCAAGCAAATTAGACAAACAACTAAAAATTAAGAGCCACTTTAAATATTCCAAGAATCAGCCAGAATATGTTTTTAAAAAGACAAAAATAAAACCTTTCTTGATTAATAAACACGAGGCAGGGCACTGAGAAGAAAATCTAAACCCCTTATGCTGTCCTGCGCGTCCCGGTCCTAGCCTAACTCTCCCCCATCATCCCCACAGCTGGAACCTTCCTCTCTGTACTCCTGTTAAACCAGTCTTTATTGTCCTTCTTGTTCCTTGAACACTCCCAGCTTGCACTCATCTCAGGATCTTTGAACTTGCTGTTCTCCTAGCCTAGAATACTATTTCTCCCAAGACTTCACGGCTAGCTCGTCCCTAGTTTTCAGGATTCACAGCACAAATGTCCACGGCTTAGAGGGCTTCCCTGACGCCCTATCAATGCTGGTAATCCCCTTCCCACCCACCACCCACCAAGGTCTATGTACACACCCTCTTTCCTTCTTCGCAAGCCATATTTTGAAATCATTTCATTTTTTATTTATGGGCTGACTGTCCATCAAAATGTAAGCTTTGTGCAAAAAGGAACCTTGATGGTCCTGCTTACTACCCTGCCCAGTGTGGACAAAGTACTTGGTACATAGTGGGGACCTAAAACTATTTCTTAAATAAATCAAACTGATACTCTAACAGGAATAGAAGAACTCAAGAATCACAATAAATGTTTCAATTAAACATTCAGATTAACAAACTGTCAGAACAGACTTCAGTGGAAAGTTAAAATTCTCTGTTTCTGGATTTTATCGAAACAAATATTATTTTAAATATCTCAAATATATTGGTAATAACGTTCTTAGTAATATTTTCATCATGGAGAGATTTTGGAATATAGATATATTTAAAGAGAGGTTATACATGCATTAAAAAATTAAATGGCATCATAAAAATGAAAGACCAACCTGCTGTTCGTATCGTTGCTTGACATCTTCCAGCTGCCATAAAAACTCCTTTGATTGTTTCTCACGAAGAGACTTGGATCTAGTTAGATCTGCTTCCACTTTTTCCATCTATAAAATTTAAAAATCAAATATGAAATTTTTTAAAGAAAAAATTATATTCCATGTTTTTGTAATTTGTCCATTCATTAAAATGACAGATTTTAAACACTTCACCAATCATAATGGTGAATTTAATAATGACAAAATAATGAAAGATACATTTTAATAGTTTTAAGTCAGGGAAATTAAAATTGGTATATAATTGACTAAATTCTAATATTGTAATGGAAACACAATATTGAACATTCAAATACTTATTCAACAAGATTTTATTAAGGCCTTGGTATGTGCTGAATGGGAGAAAATATCTGCAAACCATATATCTGATAAGGAACTTGTACCTAGAATATATCAAGAACTCTTATAACTCAACAATAAATGGGCGATTAAATTCAATTTTAAAATGGGCAGATGACATGATTTTATATATAGAAAACCCTAAAGAATCCATTAAAAAAACTATTAGAAATAATAAATGAATACAGTAAAGTTGCAGGATACAAAATCAACATACAAAAATCAGTTGCGTTTCTATACACTAACAATGAAATAGCAGAAGAAGAAATAATACAATTCCATTTACAACTGCAACAAAATAATAAAATACCTAGGAATAAATTTAAGCAAAGAGATGAAAGACTTGTACACTGAAAACTATAAAACGTTGTTGAAAGCAACTGAAGAAGACATAAAGAAGTGGAAAGATATTCCATGCTCTTGGATTGGAAGAATTAACATAGTTAAAATGACCATACTTCCCAAAGAGATCTACAGATTCAATGCAATCTCTATCAAAGTTCCAACAACATTTTTCACAGAAATAGAACAAAGAATCCTAAAATTTATATGGAACAACAATAGACCCTAAATAGCCAAAGGAATCCTGAGAGAAAGAAAGCTGGAGGTATCACACTCCCTAATTTCAAAATATACTACAAAGCTATAAGAATCAAAACAGCATGGTACTGGCAAAAAAAACAGACACAAAGATCAATGAAACAGTATTGAAAGCCAAGAAATAAAATCACACATCTATGGACAGCTAATTTTCAACAAAGGAGCCAAGAACATACAATGGGGAAAGGAAAGTCTCTTTAATAAATGGTATGGGGAAAACTGGAGAGTCACTAGCAAAAGAATAAAGTAGACCATTATCTTACATCACACACAAAAATTAACTCAAAATGGATTAAAGACTTGAATGTGAGACCTGAAACCATAAAACTTCTAGAAGAAAACATAGGCAGTACGCTCTTTGATATCAGTCTTAGCAGCATATTTTCAAATACCATGTCTGACTAGGCAAGAGAAACAAAAGAAAAAATAAACAAATGGGAGTACATCAAACTAAAAAGCTTCTGCATGGCAAAGGAGACCATCAACAAAATGAAAAGACAACCTAACAATTGGGAGAAGATATTTTCAAACCACATATCTGATAAGAGGTTTATATCCAAATATATAAAGAACTCATATATCTCAACAACAAAGAAACAAACAACCCGATTAAAAAATAGGCAAAGGATCTGAACAGACAGTTTTCCAAAGAAGATATACAGATGGTCAACAGGCACATGAAAAGATGTTAAACATCACTCATTATTAGGAAAATGCAAATCAAAACTATAATGAAATATCACCTCACACCCATGAGAATGGCTATAATTAACAAAACAAGAAATAACAAGTGTTGGAGAGGACGTGGAGAAAAGGGAACTCTCATACACTGCTGGTGGGAATGAAAACACCAGGTGCAGACACTATGGAAAACAGTATGGATATTCCTCACAAAAGTAAGAATAGAACTACCATATGATCCAGCTATTCCACTGCTGGGTATTTATCCAAAGAACATGAAAACACCAATTTGTAAAGATATATGCACCCCTATGTTCATTGCAGCATTATTCACAATAGCCAAGACTTAGCAACAACCTAAGTGCCCATCAAGGGATGAATGGATAAAGAAGATGTGGTATATATACACAATGCAATACTACCCAGCTATAAACAAGGATGAAATCTTGCCATTTGCAAAAACATGGATGGACCTTGAGGGTAATATGCTAAGTGAAATAAGTCAGATGGAGAAAGTCAAATACCATATGATATCACTCATAAGTAGAAGATAAAAACAACAACAACAACAATGAACAAACACAGAGATACAGAGATTAGATTGCTGGTTACCAGAGAGGAAGTGGGGAGGGAGGAGGGGTGAAAGGGGTGACAGGGCACATGTGTACGGCAATGCGTGGTAATTAGTCTTTGGGTGGTGAACACGATGCAGTCTACACAGAAATTGAAATATAATGATGTACACCTGAAATTTATATAATGTTATAAACCAATGTTACCTAAACAAAAAAATACATACATAAAGGACATCAGCTGATGAGTGGATAAACAAAATGCTGCATTTCAATATGATGGAATACTATACAATCTTAAAAAGGAATAAGTACTGATACATGACAACATGGATGAACCTTGAAAACATTATGCTAAGTGCAAGAAGCCAGACAAAAAAGGCCACATATTGTATGATTCCATTCATATGAAATATCCAAAATAGGCAAATCCATAGAGGCAGAAAGCAGAGTAGCAGTTGCCAGTGGCTGGAGGGAGGGAGAAATGGAGAGTGACTACTCAGTGGGTATAGGGTTTCCTTTTGAGGTGATGGAAATGTTCAGGAACTAAACAGTGGTCATGGTTGCACAACATTGTGAATGTACTAAATGCCACTGAACTGTACACTTTAAAATGGTAATTTTGATGTAACATGTATTTTATCACAACTTTTTAAAATTTAAACACAATATAAATGATGATTAAAAAAATAAATAAAATGGGGGCCGGCCCAGTGGCGCAAGCGGTTAAGTGCGCGCGCTCCGCTGCGGCGGCCCGGGGTTTGCTGGTTCGGATCCCGGGCGCGCACCGACGCACTGCTTGGTAAGCCATGCTGTGGCGGCGTCCCATATAAAGTGGAGGAAGATAGGCACAGATGTTAGCCCAGGGCCGTCTTCCTCAGCAAAAAAAGAGGAGGATTGGCGGCTGTTAGCTCAGGGCTGATCTTCTCACAAAAAAAAATAAATAAATAAATAAATAAATAAATAAATAAAATGGGCAAAGAAACTGAAGAGACATTTCTCTAAAGAAGACATAAGGATGGCCAAAAAGCACATGAAAAGATGCTAAACATCATCGTCATTAGGCAATTTCAAATTAAACCAACTATGCTATACCACTTCACACCCACCAAGATGACTATAATCAAAAAGACAAATAATAACAAGCGTTGGTGAAGATGTGAAGAAATCAGAACCCTCATATACTGCTGGTCGAAATGTAAAATGGTGAAGCCCTTTTGGAAGTGAGTTTGGCAGTTCCTTAAAAGGTTAAACATAGAGTTACCATATGAACCAGGAATTCCACTCCTAGGTGAGAAATGAAAACATACATCCACACAAAAACTTATATACAAATGCTCATAGCAGTATTATTCATAATTGCCAAAAAAGAGGAAACAACCCAAATATCCATCAATTAAAAAATGTATAAACAAAATGTGGAACATCCATACAATGGAACATTATTCAGCCATACAAAGGAATGAAGCACTAACACATGTTACAACATGGATGAACCTTGAAAACACTATAGAAGGCAGTCAGAAAAGACCATGTATTTTATGGTTCCATTTATACTAAATTTCCAGAACAGGCAAATCCACAGAAACAGAAAGTAGATTAGTGGTTGCCTAGGGTGAGAGGCGGTTAAGGGGGTGACTGCTAAAGGGTATGAGGTTTCTTTTTGGGGTGAAATCTTCTAAGATTGATTGTGACAATGGTTGTACAACTCTGTGAATATATTAAAAACCACTGGATTGTACACTTACAATGAGTGAATTGTTGGTATGTGAATTATATCTCAATAAAGCTGTTATAAAAAGTGAAAGTCAACGGCTCTACCACATTCTATGAGGCCTCACATGATCCAGTCTCAGTTACCTTTTTCAGTTATCTCTACTACCCTATACCTCCACCACCACCACCACTCCAGCACACCTGCCTTCTTGCTAGGCCTAAAACATGCCAGAAATGCTCTCACCTTGGGGGTCTACAATCCTCCCCCCAAGATATTCACATGGCTTCTTTTCCCAAGTCTTAAAGTTTTGTTTAAATGTCACCTTTGATCTGAGGCCTCCTTGACCACCCTATTTTAAACTTTAGCCTAGCCCCCAGTTCTCCCAGTCTCCTTTTCCTTGCTTTGCTGTTCCATTTTACCATAGGACACATCACCTTCAGGTGCACTGTATAACTTATTTATTCATTAGGGCTGGTTTTTGGGGGGTTTCTTTGCTGAAGAAGAGTCACCCTGCTCTAACATCTGTTGCCAATCTTCCCCTTTTTTAGCTTGAGGAAGATTAGCCCTGAGCTAATATCCATACCAACCTCCCTCTATTTTGTATGTGGTTCACCGCCACAGCACGGCTGACGAACGGTGTAGGTCCGTGCCCAGGATCCAAACCCACGAACCTGGGCTGCCAAACAGAGCACGCCGAACCCAACCACTATGCCACAGGGCTGGCCCCTCATTAAGGCTGTTTTTAATGTCTGTCTCCCTCGTCGGAATGTAACCCCACATTCACTCATGTATCCCAAGTATTTAGCACACTCCCTGGCACATATAGGGACTCAATAAATACTAATGAAATGAAAAAAAAGACAGAGTGTACCCAACTTAGTTTTAAATTTGCTGAATGAACAACTTTCAACATTTAATAGTGCCAAATTCTTTATAAAACATACAAAATAAATAAAATACTGTTGAATCTAATGTTTTCTATCACTTAGAAAATTAGATAAATGATATATTATTGTCCTTGCTCTTATCAGATGCTCTTTTATATGTGACAGGAAAGAGATATTCTTACATACATTAATGAAAAAAGCTCTCTATATTGGTAACATGAAAATGGTACCTTTTGTTCAAAGTAGCGCACTATTTCATTTGTCTTCTATTCCTGGTTTAAGTTTGGAAAATATTTTTTCTGATGTGATTGTCAGTTAACGTGACAATCATTCTATCCCTGGCTATATTATATTATTTATTATTCTGTTGCATTGATATTTTGAGATATCTCTTTGTTTCAACTTGTATACAATGCCCTCTTTCAGGTTACCTTTTGGTAAGTGCTAAGATTAGATAAAACATGAATATGAGGGGAAATGAACCATGAAAATGCTTCCTTCACAGTTCTTCGCATTACATTTGGGGGGGAAAAAAACATTCAAATGCATTTACTCAGACATGATTAAACTTTAAGTTTCTAAGAGTGAAGGTGTTCAATGAAAAGCAGCCAATTTCACCGGATCAGAACAAAACACGTGTTGCCACCCACTACTGCGATGTAACAACACCTTTCACTCTGCTTCTTGCGCTGACGTTTGGAGTATCTGGATTATGCATGATATTCAGCACCTAAGTATTTCCTCATAAATACCAGAGATCACAACCCTGATAATACTAAGCCATCGGCTTCCAAATTCAATGGTCAGAGTTCTAAGATTATTGATTCATAGGTAATCAGTACTGTGGCTGAGAATAAATTTGCAAAGGAATTATTGAAGGAAGCATAGCTAAGCCCAGTTTGTCTTGTCTCAAGATGCAGGTTTTAGGGCTCTCTCTCCTTCAATGCTTTTCACACCAGACCTCAAGGAGAAGGCTCCTTAACTTGTCCTCAGTAGTCTACCCTCCCTCTACTCCAATAGCCTTGGCATTTCCCCAACAAGCCCTGGCTGTTCTTGATTCTTCAGCCTTTTGCTCTTCACACTTTCTGGAAGGCCTTTTCATTTTTTTCCTCATCCAAATGGTCAATCTTCAAGGTGACTTAAGTCTCCTCCCCCGTCTGAAGGGTTCTTTAATCCCACCAACTGATGTAAATGTCTTCCTTCTCTCCATGCTCTTGGACTTAACATCTTTATGTTCCTAGCATACTTTGTTTTTCTCTATAGTAAGAAAGTGTTTCAAATGTGTTAGCTTTGTTTATTCATCTAGAACATGAGCTCCCAAATAAAAGGAACTATGATATAATTCTTTCTTTAGTATCTTAACTATTAACTAATTGCCATGGTAGGCAGAATAAATACGTATTAAATTCTTAAGGATGAATGGAAAGGTAGGCAAAAGCAGAAGGGGAAGAAAAAAGATAAATCAAGGAGGGAAGACCTGGTTTATTTAGTATTTTTAAGACAGATTTTCATACGAAATTGATTTTTGGTTCTTATTTTACCTCAGCACAGATCGAATATTAAAAATAAATAATGATATTAAAATATTTAAAATATTAAGAATTTTATGTATTCAAAGTTTATAAAAATAGATATCTTCTATCCAAAAAACAGAATTATCTTCTATAATCAAAATAGAAAACAATTTAAAGCACATGAAAAGATCTTTCATATTAAACATTAAGAAAAATTCAAAGTAGATAATAACTGATATTATAAGAAAACAAAATACATATGTTATTTTAGATTATACTGACCGAAAATGCAAGACCCCACTCCATTCTCCTTCCACAACTTAACAAAAAAAAATCAAAAAACAGAGAAACACCGGGTTCTCGGTTGCCATAGATACAGAAGATTCTCATTCAACATACATCATTCCATATTCCATTCAACTTCAAGTATAAAAAAAAAACCCTCCTTTATTGTGTAACTCTGGCTTCCAAAAAACCTAAGAGTAAAACTTGGTGTCAAATTCGGGGCAGAAAAGGGCTTGGGTGTACTTCTGTGAATGTTTAGTGTTTAAAGAAAGTGAGAAAGAGAGAAAAAAAGGGTACTGATTTTTCCTTATATGGTACCTCAGGCATTTATTTAGCTACATGTAAGAGAAAACCCCAGTGTCCACAGCTTAAACAACATAGGCCCTTTATATTTTCCTTGTGTAACAAAAAGTTCAGAAATAGGCTGTCACATCAGCAGTTCAAAAATGTCAGGGTTAAGGTCTCTCCAATTCAACCTTCCCATAATGGTTGCGAAATGGCTTCTGCAGCTCTGAACATCTGGGCAGGGAAGGGCAAAGAGTGAAGGGTAAAGACAGAAGGGCAAAGGGTCCGTATTAGGTGGGTCAAATACCCTTTCAAGGGGCTCTCCTGCAAGTTCCTGTCAATAGCAAATTAATTACGCTGTTTGTATCTCATTCACTAGAACTACATTAAAAGGCAAGCTCCATCTGCAAAGTAAGAGACTGCAGCTTTAAAACTGTGTCTTACGCTGCCCTAAATAAAATCAGGGCTCTATTAGTAAGAAAGTAGGAATGGACATTGGGCCAACATCTGGCAGTCTCCATCAAATATGGTCATAATAAGTTATTGTTCTTTCTCTACTAAAATACGCTTGTGTTATTATATTCTGAGTAATCTGACATGTGCAATTCATGTTACACAACTGTATAGAAATATACAATTCAAAATATATTTTGTTGTAATTAATACATATTTAGATTAACTAAAAGAAACTGTCCTTCAAATATTTTCAGAAATATGTAGAGAGAGAGAGACAGAACATAACGTTTGTCTTAGAGTACCAAAGAAACATACAGATAGATGATAGATACATAGATAGATACATAGAGATAGGCAGGCAGGCAGATAGATATAAACGGCAGAAAGACAGATAAACAATTATTTCTGTGCTTGGCTAAAGACTCAGTAGGAACTAATAACCTAACAGAGAAAAACAATTAGCACATTAACTGATTATATCTATAGTTCTTTTGTGGGAGATAATCATTAAGTGATATAAGACAGACAATATGTCTGGTATCCTTTTCTTATTGATTTGTAGGATTTCCTTATTTTGGATATGAATTCTTTGTTCAATATCTGAATTGCAAATATCTCCTCCCACTCTGAAGTTGCCTTTTCATTTTCTATTGGTCTCTTGACGAACAGAAGTTTTTTATTTTAATGAAGTTAAATTTAACAATATTTTGTTTTTTATGCCTGTTTCCTATTTAGAAAATCTTTGCCTAGTTCCAACTATCAAAAATGTTCCAGGGGCTGGCCCCATGGTGTAATGGTAAAGTTTGGCACGCTCTGCTTTTGTGGCCTGGGTTCACAGGTTTGGATCCCAGGCACGGAGCTACACCACTCATCAGCCATGCTGTGGTGGCAACCCACATACAAAATAGAGGAAGATTGGCACAGACATTAGCTCAGGGCTAATCTTCCTCAAGCAAAAAAAGGAGAACACGGGCAACAGATGTTAACTCAGGGTGACTCTTCCTTAGCAAAAAAAACAAAAACAAAAACAAATTGAATTAAAAAAAATGTTCCTACATTTTCTTCTGAAAGTTTTATTGTTTTGCCTATTATTTGTATATCTATAATCCTCAAATTAATTTTGTGAATGGGGTAAAATAAAGAGCAAGATTCTTTTTTTTCCACATGGCTATCCAATTGACACAGCAGGATTTATTGAAACGGTCATTTTTCCTTGCTGCACTGCAATACTTCCTTTGACATGAATCAGATTGATCATATACATGTGAGTCTGTTTTTAGCCTCTTTCTTCTATAACAATGGTCATTCTTGTGCCAAAATCACACTATATTAATTACTATAGCTTAATATTAGTCTTGATATCTGGTAGTGTAAGTTCTCCAGTTGTGTTCTTCCAGATTGCCATAGCTACTTTCTTAGCCCGTTGCATTTTCATATACATTTTAGAATCAGCTTGTCAGTCGCTCTCCCGCCAAAAAAAGCACTGCTAACATTTTGATTTGTAGAACTGTGTTGATCCTATAGATTAATTTGGGGAGAACTGACATTTTTATAACATCGAGTTTTCAAATCCATACACATGATACACCCCTCAATTTATTTAGGTCTTCTTTGATTTCTGTCAATACTGTTTTCTAGTTTTCAAAACAGAGGTCTTGCACATCTTTTGTGAGATGTATGCTCAGGTAACTAAAGCTTTTTGGCATAAGATAAACTTTTTCAAAGTTTATTTTCTATTTGTCGGTTGCTGGTATATAGAAATAAAACTGATTTGTATATCTGACCTTATTTTTAGTGACCTTGCCAAATTCATTACCAATAACATTTTAACAAATAAACATTTGAGAAATTCATAGTTACACAAAGATGCCATAATTGCAGATAAATGCATAACTCACTCGGCTACCTTAGATGTCCCTCCTCTGTGTTCTCTTAATGACCTATTTGTTCCACCAGTTATACCATCTATTATAATCACACAATTTTATGCATTGGTCTATCACACATGCCACAAATATGTCTTAATAATCTCTGAATTCCCAGAATCTACAACAATGGCTGGTACAGAGCAAGTATTCATAAATTTTTTATAAATGAATGAAAGAAGAAATAAGTCTGTTGAATCCCTGGCCTGTAAGTCAATAAAATAGTTGAGGTATTAAAAAATAATAACATTACTATTTTCACAATTAATAACCCTGCAAATCAGCCAAATATGGAAAGAATGACATATTTTCTGGTCCAATGTTCTCAGTATATATATTTTTTGGCTTATTCTTCTTCTGCAAAAGATATCAGTCATTGATAAATATTATTAGGAGAAAGTTTCACTTACTACTCTATTAAGTATTTAAGGATAAAAGTTAAGATTTCTTTTAATTATTTGTTTTGTTTGATTTTTTGTTTAATTTTGTTTTTCAAAGACAAATATATATAGTCTTTGGAATATGTTATCATTTGAAATTGATTAATTATCACAATAGCCTCTATTGAAACATTTAAATATAATTCTAGAATTTTACCTCTGCTACCTCATCTCATTTAAAGACAAATTCCAAATGTTAAAAGGGTAGAGAGATTTCTCCATTGTCATCAAAAAGTAACTGAGAGAAAATGCTTCTATTTATGTTGGATCTTTTATTATTTTAAAGCTGGTCTAAAAAAACATTTAGACATTTAGCAGCAAATACCATTTAATGAGGACGTAACTTCAAGAGAAGAAAAATTAACTAGAAAAGTCAAGTGGTTAGTGGAAGCCCCCAGGAGGAACAAGTTAGCTGACATTCATGCAGTCAGTTTATAAGATTACAAAGTTTCACTTTAGAATTGCTGCCAATACTTCAAAAAACATAGCTGTCTTTTTCAGTCATTTATTTGTTTCACAGAGAATAGGTAAATATAAAACACTATTTCTTTAAAAAATACAATTATATACATATATACAGAAATAATTCTGAGTAATACATTTTCACAATTAAAATATGCATATTTTACACAACTAATTGCTCACAGCTAACACTTACAATGGACTTCACCATTGGAGTAAAAATTAGGTTATTTAAGCAATCTTAAATGAGATAAAAAGTTCTTCAAAGTGAAAGAAACAGTATGAAGCAATTTTTTTAAAAAGTCTAAGTCTGTTCCATTTTTTCTCATGGGTCTCATTTTTAAAACAGCAATTCCCCTTCAAAAACAAACTCAAAGCTTTTATTTTTTAACTCAAATTCTCATTGTCTGCTACCTGCAGCAGCTTCCAAATGGAAAAAGATGCCCTACAGTTCTTCTGGCTTTTACATAAAAGATTTTAGTAAGAAGAGAAAGGAGTACTTCAAAACAACAGAAAAAGAAGACTGTTAAAAATATGGACTACGGAAAAATCTGAAAACATTATGATTCTCCAAATAATGAATCTATTGATTGATTTTCTTTTAGACTTGGAGCTACATCAGACTCACACATTCAATCAACTGATAATCTGGAATTGAGGACTTCTAATTTACCATGTTTTGATATATATTTTTTATTTAACATCTGTTAAAATTTGCCATGTCAGAATTTTTTGATTTGTAAATGAGCCCAGCTATAAGGATTCCATTATAAATGGGGTTCTTTATTATTATAATCACACCAAAGGTGCTTTTTTCATTTCAAAAACTCAATTGCATTTGGCAAATCTATGACTGAAATCACTGAAGAACATTTCTTCAACAGAAAACAAAAGAATTTCCTGCTCTTCGGTTGCCATCACTATTACTTTTCAAGGAGTCTGAATCTAGCACCACCGCACAGATCAGATCTGGTGAGGACTGCTCACAGGACACAGGTGTAGGGTACATGGGGGAAGAAAGGGGATGCCAGAGGCATGCACCAAATAGGGTCCTTCATCAGATCATTTAACCAGTCAACAGAGATGTGATACCTAGAAAGCAGGAACACATGAACTCTTAAGGTCAAGAAGTGGGAGAGTCAAGTGGGTCTGGCAGGACTGGTGAAGTAAGATAGAAGACAGACATGAACCAGGCACAGAACAGAACAGTCAGAGACACGTGGACCAGTTGAAAGGGTGGTTCCAGAATCAATTCCACAAATACTTTCATCCCTGCCTTTCCTTAAGTTATTGCAGTCTCATTTTGCGGCTGGGTAAGGTTCTTAATTTAATGGTTCCTGAGATGACATTATCTCCAGGGCTTTCAGTTCTGTCACACAACTCAGACTTCTTTCTTATCTTAAAAATTTTTATCAATTTCTACATTCTCTCCAACCTGTTTTGACATATATTTTCTAATTTTTCATCATTAATAAATAACATCACAATAAACATCCTTGAACACACATCTGGCACACGCTGTATTCCTGAAAAATAAAGTCCTAGAAGTAGGACTACCAGGTAAATGACAAGCCCAGTGTCAAATCAATCCTCCAGAAAGGTTACATCACTTTACATTCCCACCAGAAATGTATGTCGCTGCCTGTTTCCTCTGGCATTCTCGGATTTCTACCTGTGTTAGTCGGAAAACAGCCCACTGCTATTTTAATTTACTTTTTAAAGAATTTACTAGTGAAAATAAACATTTCTTATTGTCAATTTCTACAAAAAAAGTGTAATTGGGATTTTGACAGTGATTGTATTGAATTTATATGTGCATTTGTGGAAAACTGCCATCTTGACAACTGAGTTTTCCAATCTATGAACATAGAATAGCTAGCTCTCCATTTATTTAGATCTTTAAAAATTTCTCTCAACACTATTTTATAGTTTTCAACGTGTAAGTCTTCACATTGTTTCATTAATTTGTAAATACTCTTTTTATGCTATTGTGAATTAAATGGTTTTTTAAATCTCATTTTTAGATATTTCATTGCTAGTATATAGAAGTATGACTGAGTTTTGTATATTGATCTTGTATCCTGCAAACTTTAATCATTTATTAGTTCTAGCACTTCTTTTGTGGATTTTCACCATACAGGATCATGTCATCTGAAGACATTTGTACTTCTTCCTTTCCAATCTGTATGTGTTTGCTTTTCTTTTTATTTTTTTAATTTTTTTTTTTTTGGTCTAGTGTACTGGCTAGAATCTCCAATACAATGTTGAGGGGAGGTGACAAAAGCAGGCATCTTTTCCTTGTTCTTAGGAGGAAAAGCGTTATGTCTTTCAACATTAAGTATATTAGCCGTAGGTTTTTCATAGATGTCCTTTATTAAGCTAAGTTCGCTTATAGTCCTAATTTGCCAAGAATTTTTTTTAATCATGAATGGTGTTGAACTTTTTCAAATGCTTTTTCTGCTTCTGTTGAGATGATCATGTGGTTTGTCCTTTTATTCTATTAATACACTGTGTGATATTAAGTGATTTTAAAATGTTAAAACAACCTTGGATTCCTGGGATAAATCCCACTTGGTCGTGGTGTATAATCATTTTTATGTCTCTAGACTCAGTTTACTAAAATATTATTCAGGGGTTTTGTGTCTACACTCAGGACAGATATCACTCTGTAGTTTTCTTGTGGTGTCTTTGGCTTTGATAGTAGAGTAACACTGGCCTTACAGAATGAACTGGGAAGTGTTCCTTCCACCTCAATTTTCTAAAAGAGCTTTCAAAGACCTAAAATTATTTTTTGTTTAATATTTGATGGAATTCACCAGTGAAGCCATCTGGTCCTGGGCTTTTCTTTGTGAGAAGATTTTTAATTGTTAATTAAATATCTTTATCTACTATAGGACAATTCATATTTACCAGCCCTTCTTGAGACAGTTTTAGTAATCTGCATCTTTCTAGGAATTTGTCCATTTCACTTAAATTGTGTAATTTCTTGGCATAAAGTTTTTAAAATATCATCTTATAATTCTTTCATTTTCTATAGGATCAACAGCGGTGTCCTCTCCTTTTTAATTCCTAACTTTGGTAATTTTTTTCTCCTCACTATTTTTTTCCATCAGTCAAGCTAAAGATTAGTTAACTTTGTCGATCCTTTCAAAGAACCAACTTTTGGCTTCACTTATTTTCTCCATTTTTCTGTTTTCTACTTCTTTGCTTTCTGCAAATATATAAAAATATTTGTTATTTCCCTTCTTCTGTTTCCTTGGGCAGAAGCTTGCTTTTCTTTTTCTGGTTTCTTAAGATGAAGTTTAGGTTACCGATTTGAGAACTTTCGCTCTGGATATAGATGCTTAAAGACATAAACTTTTCTCTAAGTACTGCTATAGCTGCATTATATAAATTTTGATATGCCATATTTTTGTTTTAATTCAGTTCAAAATATTTTCTAATTTTCCTTGTAATATCTTCTTTGACCCACGAGTTATTTATAAGTGTTATTTAATTTCCAAATATGTGGGGATTTCCCAGATTTCTTATTGTTGTTTATTTCTAATGTATTATCATTAGGGTCAAAGAACACATTTCATATGATTTTAATCCTTTTAAAATTTATTGAGAATTGTTTTGTGGCAAAGCACATGGTCTATCCTGGAGAATGTTCCATGAGTGCCTGCAGTCATCAGGTGGAGTGATTTGGACACCACCCAAGTCTCAGACTCACTCCTGAGCGGCACAGTCCAAACAGACCCAAAGCAGCAGGGCAAAGGCTTCGGAACTTAACTGAAACTGAAACCTGCCCACAGAAGATGAGATGTTCTGAAAAGAACTGGGTCGATAATCTGCTAAAACAAAAAACTCGACCTTATCTAGGGAATTCTAACGTTACCCAGACAGTACACAACATGCAGCGTGTGCTCTTCTGCTTTCAGCTTTTCATTCAGCAGGATTTTGAGACTCATCCTGTTGTTGCGGGTATCAGTAGTTGGTTCCTTTTCATTGTTGAGTAGTATGCCATTGTTCATACTGTATTTTGATGCCCTTTCAACTTTTGAGGAATATTTGGGTTGTTGGAGTTTTGGGCTTTTGGGAATAAAGCTGCTGTCAACATTTGCATACAAGTCTTTGTCTTCCTTTCTCTTGGTTAAACCCGTAGGAATGGAACGTCTGACATATGGTCACTGTACGTTTAACTTTTTAAGAAACTGGCAGTGTGCCCACTCGCAGTGTCTAAGAGCTCCATTTGACCACATCTTCAGCAACACTTGGCATTGTCAACCAATCTTCATAATTTTAACCATTCTAAGGAGCATGTAGTGGCATTTCATTTTGGTTTTAATTTTCATTTCCCTGATGAATGATGATATTGGACATCTTTTCATGTGCTTATTAGTCATTTGTTTAGTATCTTCTTCTGTGAGGTGTCCAAATATTTTGCCTATTTTTAACTGAGTTGTTTTTCTTCTTCTTACTAAGTTGTGAGATTTCTTTTATATTTTAGGTACAAGTTCTTGGAAATATTTGTCAATCTTTTCCCCCATTCTCTGGCTGCCTTACTTCTTTTTGTTGTTTTTGTCAACGGTGTCTTTCAAAGAGCAAAAGGTTTTAATTTTGGTGAAGTCCAATGTGGCAATTTTAATTGAAATTTAATTTCTGGTTTTACTGCATTGTGGTAAAAAGAATGTGCTTTCTGTCATGCCAAGTTTTGGAAATATATTCAGTGTTTCTTTATGGTCTGCTGAGTTTCATGACTGTTCCATGGGAGTAGAAATTCAATGTGTCATATTTAAAAGGTAGAAAGTAGAAATATAGCTATCCTATAAACTGTTATTTACACTTCCTATTTGTTTGGTTTTTGCCCCCCTGATCCGTCAAAGATGGAGAAAAATAGATTAAAGCACCTCATGACTACTGATGCCAATTTCTCCGTTTTCCTAACACCTTTTCATATTTGATTAAGTACACTTGCCTTTAGCATGCCAAAATATATTCCTTTGTCCAGTTTAATGACTTGTAGTGATGCTAACTTCCATGATAGTATTATACTCTTACTTTCTTTTTTCTGAAAATAAGTGATATATTTTCATCTCCTTAATATAATTTTTGTGTAACTTTTAGTTGTGTCCTTTATAAATAGCACATACGTGGATTTAAGTCGGCTAATCAATACCTTTTATTTTATAGAAAAATTTAACCTATTAATATTTAATATTACAATTATGTACTCTGTTGTATTTTGGACATTTTGTTCTGCTTGTGCTTCTGTTCCTTTGGTAATATCTCCTCTCAGGTTTTGCTTTTATCTTCTCAAGATTTTATGAGAATGTTAACATCTTGTTAATTTTATTAATGTCTATGTTTATATATTTCAAAATTATTCTAACCTACATTTCCCTAGTGTTAAGAATCTGTTGACTCTCACATATTCACGGCAGAGTTTTAGCATACTGTGCTCCTCTTAGCCTGTCGCTATCCACCTACCTCTTGATTTTTGTTAATGTAATATAAGGATTTAGATTTAAGTTATTGTTATTAAATTTGTATTTTCTACTTCATACATCTTTTTAAAGAATCAATAAACACTAGCATTCCATCTTATAAGCAGATTTGTAACAATTAGTTGATTATGTATAAAATTGGATCACACTCTTTCTCCTTCAAAACTCTTGAAGCATTACTCCATTATTTTTCTATTTTCTTTGCCATTTTCATCCTGCCTAGAAATTGGTAGGATTTCATTTTACTCTTGAGATTCAATTATTTTTCCAGAATGTATCCAAGTTTTACTGCATTAATTTTACTTGATATGTGTGGCCTCTTTCGTATACAACATGTCTTCTTATAAAGGTACTACTTTTCTGAATTTTTTTCTGAATTCTACAGTAGCTTGTTTTCAGAAGTATGCTTTTATTCTGTAACTGCTAAATACAAATGTCTTTTTTCTTGTTCTATAGCATGTTTTATACATTGTTTTCTTGTTTTATCAGTTACTTATCCATGAATTCTGTGATCTGTTAATACATCATCAGCCCCAAGAGGTCATTTATTGAGCCAAAGGTGCCTGTCATAGTCTCAGCTTTTGTCAGAAAGTTGCACTGTCAGCCTCAGCACTTTCCAGCCCCTCATTTTTAGCCTTCTTAACTGTATACTTAAAACTTCTTGCCATGGATCCCCTCCTTCAGTATTTTCTGTATTCCTTTAAATGTTAAGCAATCAGAGAGTTTCCGAGCAGCAACACTGCATATTTGGACCAGATACACATCCTAGGGCCTGGGCTCTGATCAGAGCAGGGAGCTGGGAAGAGAGCACATTCATGTAGTAGGGACTGAAAGTCTCCACTTTCCAGCACAAACTCTCAGCAGAAATCTAGCTTTTGCCGTTGGCAGTGAGTGGAGAAACACAGAGAATGGGATCTCAGACCCCACTCTCAGGACCCAAATTCACACAACTCAATATGAGCGGAAATCTGAATCAAGAAAATAACAATAAGAAAACAGTTCCAAACTAGTAAATCCTACAGGGCTCAGTCATAAAATCTTCCATAGGAATGTTTCTACCATCCAGTGTGTGTATGGGACTCCTAAGGAAGATAACTCCAGCTGAAAATGAAATCAAAAACAAGGATTGCAACATTCTTTATAATCAAGAAAACTTGAAAATAAACTAAATACCTTTGAATAGTGGAGCTGATAAATAAAATATGGCATATTCATATGATAAAATATACTCAGTGTTAAAAGGACTGCACTAAATTAACATAAATAGGGCACAGACATAAAATTAAATATAAAAGAGCAAACAAGACTAATACATATAATCTGTAGTACTTATATAACTTTTTAAAAATAGAAGCACAAAAATTATATATGCAAATAAAATATAGGCATATATAACATACACATATAGCATACATGAACATTATGTATGCATATAAAAGTATAAAATAGACTGAAATAATACACACTAAATTAATTACAGTGTTTTTCTCAGAGGCAGAGAGGAGAGAGTAATGTTATTAGACATGAATAACAAAGCAAACTAAGACTTCATCTGTAATGTTTTAGCTTAAATAAACAGAAAGTTAACAGTTGTTGACTCTTCATGATGGGTACCTGGGTGTTTGTTCTCTTTATTCTTTTACAAACTTTTTATTTTCTCTCAAAACTAAAAAACATACCACTTAACTTGTACAAGAACTGGAGAGAGCTTCTGTCCTCTTGAAATTCCAGTTGAAAATAATTTGCTGTAACTGATCAATAAAACACTATTTATGGAACATGAACAAACACAGACATGGTTAACTTGAGCCCTGGCTCTAGAGAAGCTGATTGGTCATGGGATTTTACTTGTAGGCTGATCCATGCTCCGAGAGTGAGATACACTTTTGCCATTACCACATTTGTAGATAGGACTTTAAAATGGTTATACTGGCATTGCTTTAAGGATGAATCAATGGATCCTAAAGGAGGAAGAAGGACTCATCTCCTTGTCTGCACAGTTCCAGGTGGTTCTCCACCCCTCTCCCCACTGCCACCAAAGAGCTGCTGATGGGTACCTACCCAATGGCCTAGGAGCAGCACAGGGCAGGCACTCCAGAGACAGACACCATAGCCTTTCCTTCACATGCTCTGCCAGGAACAAGGTGAGCCTGTCAGCCGAGCCCTCTCCATCAGGGCTCTCTTTCTTTGAGGCTCTAGTGGAGGTGGGTGATCTTCTCTGCCAGGCCTATTATCCCTTTCTCATTCTGAATCCCTGACCCAAGTGTATGGCTAATTTTGATAAGCTTTTTTAAAAAGGAAATATGTGTCTGTCATATTTAAGATCAGAATGTACCTTCCTTCTGAGAAAGAGACTTTCAAAAAAGATGGTGTGGTGGCCTCCTCACCTGCTCTTTCATTTCGGCATAGACTTTCTCTGAGTTCAGTTCCACCTGCCGCTTAAACTCTTCTAGAGCAGCATCTGCCTGCTGGGCCTGCAACCTCTGAACTTCAGTCACACGGGTTAGCTGCTCCTCTTTTTCCCTAGGAAAGTTCAGAAAAACTTCAGAGTTAAAATATAAAGTAAAAGAATTGGACCTGAATGAAAGAACAATATTTAACCTTTTCTAAAATAAAATTCAGATTTCAATTTTTTGATCCAAATTCTATAAAATTCCCTTTAAAAAGGTGACAATAACATAATTTGTTTCAGGAGAAAAAGGGTATAAACATATAATATATGTTCTGATGAAGGTATAACTACTTTCAAAGATTTTTCAAAAACAAAACTGTTTAAAACCATGTATCTCCATTAACTGATAAACGGATAAGCAAAATGTTGTATATCCATACAATAGAATACTATTCAGCCCTAAGAAGGAATGAAGTTCTGATACATGCTACAACCTGGATGAATCTCAAAAACATTAAGCTAAGTGAAAGAAGCCAGTCACAAAAATTCACATATTGTATGATTCTATTTATGTGAAATATATAGAATAGATAAATCTATAGAGACAGAAAGTAGATTCATGGTTGCTAAGGGATGGGGGGACAAGGGGAACAGGGAGTTATTGCTAATGCATACGGGATTTCTTTTTTGGTGATGAAAATGCTCTGGTATTAGACAGTGGTGATGGTTGCACATCCTTGTGAATATACTAAAATCTGCCAAATTGTACACTTTAAAAGCATGAATTTTACAGTATGTGAATTATTTCTCAATCTGTTAAAAAACCAATGTACCAATAGAAATATCTTTAATATGCAAGTCTAGCAGAAGTTCACCTGTAGAGTGATGGGTGCAACAGAGCAACATGATGACCTGAAATTATTCTACTGCCCTCTAGCAGACTTGCCTAAAAGAACTGATAACCATCTCATTTCTTTATACCTTGAATTAAAATTATATAGTCAAAAGGGTCCTACAAAACAAAAGAAATCTTTGCATGCTGATAGAAGAAAAAAAATAAAAGCTTTAGGTTATAAATACACGAAAGTCAATAATTGTCCACCCATACCCCTTGATTGTTGACATTGATTGTTTTTTTTTGTTTGTTTGTTTTGTTTTTTTTTAATTTTTTGTTTATTGCAGTAACATTGGTTTATAACATTGTAAAAATTTCAGGTGTACATCATTGTACTTCTATTTCTGCATAGATTACATCATGTTCACCACCAAAATACTAATTACAACCCATCACCACACACATGTACCAAATTATCCCTTTCACGCTCCTCCCTCCCCCCTTCCCCTCTGGTAACCATCAATCCAATCTCTGTCCCTATGTGTTTGTTTATTGTTGTTATTATCTACTACTTAATGAAGGAAATCATACGGTATTTGACCTTCTCCCTCTGACTTATTTCACTTTGCATTATGCCCTCAATGTCCATCCATGTTGTCACAAATGGCTGGATTTCATCGTTTCTTATGGCTGAGTAGTATTCCATTGTGTATATATACCACAGCTTCTTTATCCATTCGTCCCTTGATGGGCACTTAGGTTGCTTCCAGAGAAGACATAAAAATATTTTGCACAGTGCCCAGTACCTAGTCAGAACTCAATGTCAACAATTATTCAATGTCAACAATCAATGTGTTCATTGCAGCGTTATTCACAATAGACATTGATTGTTGACATTGAATAATTGTTGACATTGAGTTCTGACTAGGTACTGGGCACTGTGCAAAATATTTTTATGTCTTCTCTTGTTTATTCTCACAGTAAACTTGTATAAGAATATTATTATATCCCCTAGTTTAACAGAACAGGACATGGGGCTTAACGAATATTTCCAAGGCTATACATCTAGTAATAGGTCAAGCCAGGATTCCAGTCCTGGCAGTCTGCTTCTAGAGCTCATGTTGTTGGCTACTACACTATGCTGCTTTCCTGATTTTCCAGACTCCATATTCTGTGGTCTGAATGTCCAAAATGAGATTAGTGTCCTTATAAAACAGG
Organism: Diceros bicornis minor; assembly: GCF_020826845.1. Taxonomy (NCBI): domain Eukaryota; kingdom Metazoa; phylum Chordata; class Mammalia; order Perissodactyla; family Rhinocerotidae; genus Diceros; species Diceros bicornis. Next base: position 49,115,673 of record NC_080757.1, on the reverse strand, counting down.
CTCCAGAGAGATCCCTTGCCCCTCCCACCATGTGAGGATACAGTGAGAAGGCACTGGCTATGAACAAGGGACAGGGCTCTGACCAAAACGTGATCTTGGACTTCCCAGCCTCCAAAACTGTGAGAAATAAATTTATGTTGTTTATAAGCCACCCAGCCTGCGGCATTTTGGTATAGCAGCCCAAATGGACTGGGATATCCTAAGGAAGAATAACTTGGCTCTCTGTCCCTAAATGGGAAAGTTTACACATATATAAAACATTATTCTTATTATTAACTACAATACTGAAGAATGTTGAGGGATGGGGTAATTTAAATCACAAAAATCAAATTTTAGAGAAACATCATAATGGGGGGAAAAGACATTTCCCAACAATGATGCCACTATCTTTCAAGATGTGGGCAAAAAGTAATTGAGCTTTTTGGAGTTAGTCAGATCTAAGTTTAAAATCCTCTCTAACACAGTTAATTTCTAGGCTTTCCAATAAGAACATATATGTCATATAAAATATTAAAATACCAAACTTTCTGCAAAAAAAGTAAAACTTTTCTCGAAGCTTAAATGGCAACAAGACTGATAGAAAAAGTGTCACCTACTTTCCATTTCAGCAGAACTCTCCTGTCCCTTTGTAAAGTAATGTAGCAATGCGTATGTAGAGTTCCCCTACTATGTTAGGACATGGTATATCTGCAAATAGGCAGCTCTCCGTATATGGGCTGAAAGAACATACTCTGTATCCATCTTTCCTTTATTTTTCATTTTAAGTACCACTTTACTTATCTCTTCCTATCCAGCCACACATCCTTCTATGTGAACATGACAATAATCAATACATCCCCATGATAAACAAAGCAGTTTTTCCACTGAAAGCCTTTTTCTTCTACGTGTCTAATTCACAGGCATAGCCCCCATTTTAATGGGCTCCAGAGTGTAATATTCTGCCCCAAGGTGTGTAGTGCCCTGTATGAGAAAGAAGCCATCCCAGGTCACGCTGCATGCCAGATGTAGCCCCTAGCTATTGCATTTTACAGCAATGTGACACAGACTTCTGGAACTTTTTTAAAGCTTTTCTTTAAGTTGTCAACTTTAGTTGACTATTTAACAGGAAGCTGAATCTCTTGTTGTCCTCCATTTTTCTTACATGTTGTTAAAATAAAATGTCTTTAATGTTAACTTGTTGCCAAATTCCAAGGCCTTAATATTATTGATGCTTTTTTGCCACTTAATGTTAATATTAGCTCATAGACAATGGTGATTAATAACTGGATGTCATACTGAAGACTGATTCAAGGGACATCACTACATAAAAGACTCAGCACTCTAAAGGCAACAGGGAATTTTAATTTGGTCCGGTGCATTTTCATCCTTCTTACATTATTCTGTCCAGGAAGCAGGAAGCCATGAGTTGTGTGTAGGGTTTCCCTGATACAAACACTGAATATTCAAACAGCATATGAGAACTTACAAACTTATAAAGTGATATAAGTTATACTGGGTACCAAGGCCTAGACCTAGGTTGGCAAATGTGATGGACATTTGCCACAAACACTTTGTCACAAATGTTTGATGGACATTTGCTTTGGTGAATGGACCCAGTTGACTGGAAGGCATTGCCTAGAATGCTCTATTAAAAGGATCCTGAGACCAGGCTCAGGGGAAAAGGTGCTGTGGTTGATGACCAATGTCCACATTGCAGAGGGCTGGGTTAGGCGGTGAAGGAGCTAATTCTCTGCCATACAGGGACTACAGTGACTGGTTCATCCTATGATACTCTTATCTTTGAGGTCCTCCTAAAAGCACTTGGGAAGACCATTTCACAATTAGGATTACAATTTTTCAAAGGTTTACCTTTGCTTGGTCAGTCTGTCTATAAATAGAAAAGAAAGCGCATTGGACAATATTTGAAAACTTTAAAAATTTACATATATAATTTAAAATTTTGCTAACACATTTTATAAAAATACATGACTTCTGGTTAGAAATATCCACTTTGTTCTATGAATGTTGAAAGTCAGTTGTTTTACAATTTTTGTCCAATAATTCACATGAACTATTTAAATACTTTCAATTTAATAGAACAAATATTTCTTTTACCTACCATTCTTACCTACCAAATTTAGTTAATTTACTTTATAACTAACTTATGACCACAAAAATCAGTCATAAACTTTAGCTATAATCACTTATTAGAGACCATATTAAAAATATTGTGCAGGGCCAGCCCAGTGGCGCAAGCGGTTGGCCGCGTGCACTCTGCTGCGGCGGCGCGAGGTTCGCCGGTTCAAATCCCAGGCGCACACCAACGCACCACTTGTCAACCCATGCTGTGACAGCATCTCATATAAAGTGGAGGAAGATGGGCACAGATGTTAGCCCAGGGCCCGTCTTCCTCAGCAAAAAGAGGAGGATTGGCAGATGTTAGCACAGGGCTGATCTCTTCACAAAAAAAAATATATATATATTGTGCAATAAAACACATTGCTTTTAATTAATAACTTCTATCCTGATTTACAAATAGCCAATATTGTTTTATATTAAATAGCAAGCCTGGGGAAACGTGTGAAATCTTCCAGTTTCCAGTCCCATCACACCTGCTGTGCTAATTTAGCAGTAAAGCTAAAAATCAAAGAAGGCCTCATTCACTGTAAACCAGTGTTCTTGTGCAGTTAAACATGACATATACATTGAGCTCCACTAATATTTAGGAATCATCTATCTTAATTTAAACAAAGAGGTGATAATCATTTTAATGAGCGATCCATTTTAATTTCGATAAAATGATGAAGTAGAAGTGAAAATTTTGCGAGTTTGAAAAAGAGAAAGGTCTGCTCCTCACTAACATAAGAACAGTATTCCTTTTTAAGCATGATTCTGAATACTATGTCCTATAAGTAGTGAAAAAAAAAAATGTGACTTTGAAGTTTATTTTTTTCAGTAGAACTAGTTGTGGGGCCGAGTATAAATGCATCATTTACATATCTTAAAGCTGGGCCTCCATGGAGATAAAAAGGTGAGAAGAAAATTTGCTTTTCAGTTCCGATTTATTTATAAAATGCAGTAAATCTTCTTCATCTGAGTATATAAAGGACAAAGAAAAAAGAAGCTGCATTCTTATACAACCACAACCCAGCTCAGATTAAAGGATGTTCTTAAGTACATGATTATTCCAAAAAGGCAATAAAATGTAGGGGACTAATAGACTACAATTTAGTATTTCTTGAGCTTTACAAGCTAACATTTATATGTACAGGCCAACCTTAATTTGAAAATCTTCCCTTTGCACATTTCTGTACCAGCACTTTTGATAATGATGGCAGTGATCCAACATATATTTATAAGGCTTCACGTTACAGTATACTTCATTTGCTGCCAGCTTGGCATCTCCACTGGAAACTCCAAGAAAAACAAAACAAAACAAAAAACTTCAAACAAGTCTGAAAAACAGCTAGAAGAGTCTCCATTCCTTTTCCAGCTGGGTTGGAAAACAAAGCTTTCAAGCAGCTCTATCACCTATGTTCATGGCTGCTTTTTGGTACTTAAATTGATCAAAGTTAGTCAGCCAAAAACATTAAGATACAATTATGACTTAAAAGGTATTAAAAATAATACCTTTCACTAAGCATGATAAATGAATAAATTTCTTTGGCCTCTTCTTCACATGACTGCTAAGACTAGTAGTCTCTGCTAAATTCTCGTAAAAAATGGTAAACACTGTGGACATCTAAACATTCGATACTTCAAGAGTCAGAAAGGAATATCCAGTAAAATGGAAATTAGTTTTTGCCTTAATAGTGGAAAAATGACAATACTTCCCAAATTGATCTACAGATTCAATACAATCCCCATGAAAATCCCTGGTGGAATTTTGCAGAAATTGACAAGCTGACCCTAAAATTCATATGGAAATGCAACGGACCCAGACTACCCAAAAAGAAGAACAAAGTCGGAGGACTCACATTTGCTGATTTCAAAACTTATTACAAAGCTAGAGTAATCAAAACAGTGTGCTACTGGCATAAGGAGAGACATATAAATCAACGGAATAGGATTAAGATTCCAAAAATAGACCCTTACATTGATGATCAGTTGATTTTCCACAAGGGTGCCAAGAAAACTCAGTGGAAAAGGAAAGCCTTTATAATAAATGTGCTGGGACAACTGGATATCAATATGCAAAAGAATAAGATTGGATTCCTTTCTTACACAATATACAAAAATTAACTCGAGATGGGCCACAGACCTAAATATAAGAGCTAAAACTATAAAACTCTTAGAAGAAAACACAGAAGTAAATCTTTGTGACCTTGAGCTAAGCAAAGCCTTCTCAGATGTAACACCAAAAGTATCAACAAAAAAAGGAACCACAGATAAATTGGACTTCATCAAATTTAAAATGTGCTGCTAGGTATATCATCAAAAAGTAAAAAGACAATTCACATCAAGGGAGAAAATATTTGTAATTCATACATCTGAAAAGAGACTTGTATCAAGAATATATAAAGAACTCTTACAAACCAATAATAAAAAGACAAAGAACACAAGTTAAAAATGGGTGAAGAATCGGAATAGACATTTCTCCAAAGAAAATATACAAATGGCCAATAAGCATATGAAAAGAAGCTTAATATCATTAGTCATCAGGAAAATGCACATCAAAACCACAAAGAGATACCATTACACAACCTCTAATATGGCTAGAACCAAAAGACACATAATAACAAGTATTGCTTGCCTGGTTTTGTTTTGTTTTCCATTTATTCCGCTTGGGCTTTGCTGAGCTTCTTAAATCAGTATAAACTATCTTTCATGAAAACTGGATAATTCAGGGCTATTATTTATTCAAATATTTTTCTGCTCTATTACTCTCTTCCCTCTACTTCTGTGACTCAAATTAAACATTCTATTTTACACAAATAAAATTGTATTTTCCCACAAGTCTCTGCAGCTCTTTTTTTTTCAGTACGTTTTTCTCTTTGTCCTCAAATTGGCTAACTTCTATTGATTTACCCTCAAGTTCATTGAATCTTGTCATCTCTATTCTATTGTTATATTCCCCCACATTTTAAATTTCAAATGCTATATTTTTCACTGTTTTTCTGTTGAGATTTCCTAGCTTTTCACTCATTAACACCAATTTTTCTTAATGTCCTTGAGCATAATTATTATGGCTACTTTAAAATTTTTATCTGCTAATTCTAGCATCTAATTCATCCTGGGGTAATCTCCATTGATTGTATTATCTATTGAGAATAAATAGGTCATGTTTTCCTGTTTCTTCATATGTCAAGTAATTTTGGCTTGTATCATTATGAATGATACACTGTAGAGAGTCTGGATTCTGTTATTTTCCTCTGAATAGTATTGATTGATAATTTTAATTGTTTTTAGCAGGCAGTTAACTTGGCTGAATTCAAACTATAAATTCTGTCTCCCCCTGCGGTAGACAAGAAGCTCATATATAAATTTAGCTCTTTTAGCCTCATTTGGGCTGTTTGGAGTTTTCTCCAAGCACGCATGTTTCAGGGGTCAGTCGGAAATAGTAACGGAGATTATATGAAGTATTTGGGCGCCCCCTCTCTGGCTCATTTCTTTCCTGGGTGTCTCTCCATCTTAGTTTGCCAGTGGCTGTGGTTGCCACATTCTTTCATCTGGTTCTTCAAGCACCAAGACCACAAGTATCTACCCAAATTCTAGCTGTCCCACATGGCACCAATGTGGCTGGACAAATGCTATAAAAATGGGAAACCCAGGGCCTGCCCAGTGGCGTAGTGGCTAAGTGCACGCACTCTGCTTTGGCGGCCCAGGGTTTGCCAGTTCAGATCCCGGGCGAGCACTGACATACCGCTTGTCAAGCCACGCTGTGGCGGCGTCCCACATAAAGTAGAGGAAGATGGGCACGAATGTTAGCTCAGGGCTGATCTTCCTCACAAAAAAAAATTAAAAAAAAAAAAATGGGAAACCCATCTTCCCTTTTTCCAACTGTGCATTCCTTTCCACTCTCTTTGTGCTTATTCATTCTCCAGGGCCTTCAGGTAGTTGTATTTTATATTTTGTACAGAATTTATATTTGTGGGAGAACTAATCTGATAGGAGCTTATTCAGCCATAATATAAACTGGAACTTCCCTTCTTGGTCATTTTGACTGCAAGATTACTATTCACCCTTTAGGGGCTAAAATGTCAACTCCTCAGAGTTGCTAGCTACTTCTTTGTCCTTGTCAGCCCTTTGTATATACTGCTACCATAGCATTTAATATACACTACTGCAGTTGTTAACTTATATATTTATCTTTTCCGGAATAATCAAGTCTCTCTGAGGCCAGGGGAATGTATGGGGACAGAACAGTGTCTTCTTTATATTTATATTATATACTGTTAGCATACTACATGTATAGAGTTATTCAATATTATTATATCATCTAGTTGGAACCAGAGCAAAACCATGGAATAGAACAAATTTATCAACCTCAGAACTTCTGACATTTTGGGCCAGATAATTCTTTGCCACAGGAACCTGTCCTATGCATTGTGATATATTTATCAGCATCCCTGGCCTCTACTCACTTGATCCCAGTGACAATGTCCCTACCCGAATTCTGACAACCCAAAAATGTCTCTAGACATGCCAAACGTCCCCTAGAAGAACAAAATCATGCCTGATTGAGAACTACTAGGCCGGAATGCATGGTTCTTTAGCAAATTACATGAAGTGAAAGAAGGCTTATTATTTGGTTTGAGGGTGTGAATTTGATTTTTGAACAGTGTTTAGGATACTGGTAATGGAGAATGACCTGAGAAAGCAATTGTCATCTAACTTCTTAAAGAACTCAATGTCATACAATGCTTATAAATGATTATAATGGCTCCACCACCAGGAATCTACTTGTTCTTACAGCATGTGTCTTAGAGGTGCTTTTGACCTAGAGGAAGCAGACTCAGAGATAACTCTAAGCTGATGATGATGATGATGATGATGTTGTTGATAATGATATGCCTGTATAGCTCTTTGTAATTTATGAATTTTTGCATGCATTTTCCCAACCAAGTAATTCTTTCTAATGGAAAATGTTAAAGAGAAAGTAAAAGCTGGTAAGGGGCAAAACTGATAACTATTATTAAGCGAGCATACTCTGCATAGGAATTGTACTTAATATGTATAGTTTTTCAGTGTCAAGGAAGAAATGTTTTGAAATTATTTAGTTGGATTGATAGACAATACAATTTCTTTCTTCAGTTTGTCAACTGACCTTCTAAAGGTGGCAGGAGGAAGTGAATTCAGATACAGAAGGAAGAGAAGTAGTTAAGTCTTGAGAAGGCAAACTATGAAAGGCAAACAGAATTGTATCCAAAATATCAAGTGGAGGAATAGCTCATATATGAACAAGAGAATGCTGGTAGCTAAAAGTTCTTGTTGCACAGAAGGAAGGGGCAATTGTTGACATTACTCAGTAGTATGAACATGATGAAGGGAAGAGATAGAGGGAATTCAGTAATGACATCCATGGCGCTGTATGTGAGGGTAGCTTGGCATATTAATTTCCTGCAGCTGCTGTAACAAATTACCACAAACTGAGTAATTTAAAACAACAGGAATTTATTGTCTCAGAGTTCTGGAGGCCAGAAGTCTAAAATCAAGGTGTCAGCAGGGCTTTACTCCCTCTGGAGACTCTAGGAGAGAATCTGTTTCTTGCCACTTCCAGCTTCTGGAGGCTGCTGGCATTCCTTGGCTTGTGGCTGCATCTCTCTCTGCCCCATCTTCACATCACCTTCTCTTTGTTTCTTCTCCACTGTCTCTCTCTTATAATGATACTTGTGATCGGTTTTAGGATCGACTTGGATATTCCAGGAGGATTTCCTCATCTCAAGATTCTTAATTTAGTTACATCTGCAAAGATTCTCTTTCCAAATAAAGTAACATTCACAGGCCCTGGGGATTAGGACACAGACATATCTTTTGGGGGTACCAAGTAGCCCACTACCCATGGGTTCATAAGGTACAGTCTGCTCTCTGTTTTAGAGTGCTGGTTCTCAGCTATAGGAGATTAACCATCTTTTCATCTCTGGAATACAAAAGCCTTCACTTTAAACATGCTTATATCAAAGAGCCTATTTGGACTGATGTCATCAAGATGGCAACATAAGTCATTCCCAACTTCAGTTCCCCTCACCAAAAGACCAACTAGGAACTATCCATAGACAAGACACCACTGTGAAAAATCCCAGAACCCAAGAGTGAGGCTGAGGTACCATCTTGGACCACAGAGACTGAGAAGGAGCACATTAAAAGGGTAAGAGGAACAGTTATACTCTGGCTGCATCGCCCCTCCCCCACGGCCAGCACAGCGCCACAACAAGAGGGCCACCCTGGTTTCTCCAGTGGAAAAAAGAGAGCCTTAGGTGGACATCCAGCTCCCCCAGTGTTGCAGGATGCTTCTTGGGAAGACTCCTTGGGATTCATCTCATGGGGATCACTGGGGGAATCTGTGGGACTCAATCACTGGGGATTAGATAAAGACTGAGAAGGGCAGTGAAGCTTACAGCAAGGAGTGCTCACATCTTGGCAGACCACATTCCCGCTTGCAGTGGCACCCACACAGAGATCCAGCCAGCAGCTCTGCCCATCAGCAGAGCCAAACTGGTAGTCCCATCTAGCCAAGGAGCTTGGTATGCAGTTCTTCCTGATTTGGGTGAGCCAACAAGCCTTACCAGCCGGGGAAACCATTTCATGGCCCCTCCTGGGAAGGGAAGCAAATTCACAGCCCCACTCAACTATAGAGTCTAGTCTCCAATTCCACCCTGCCAGGAAGCCTGGCCAAAGAACCCAAGCAGCTGCACAGCCCATTCTACAGTCCCACTTCGGCAGGGAGCCAGGTTAGCAGCCCTGCCCAACTGTTAAGTATAGCATCAGACCCCACATAACCAGCGAGCCTGAACAGTGACCCTTGGCAGCCTTGCAGCCCAGCCTAAAGCCTGGTCCCATAACAGAGCCCAATTTATGGCCCTGCCCAACTGCTGAACACAACCTGCAGCCTCACCTAGGCAAGGAGCCCAGCCAGCAACATGAAAAGGTGCTGAGCATCACTAATCATCAGGGAAATGCAAATCAAAACCACAATGAGATATCACCTTACACCCCATTAGAAGGGCTATTATCAAAAAAGACAAGAGATAGCAAGTGTCGGTGAGAATGTGGAGAAAAGGGAACCCTTTACAGTGTTGGTGGCAATGTAAATTGGTAAAACCACTACGGAAAACAGTATGAAGCTTCCTCAAAAAATTAAAAACATAACTAATGTATGATCCAGCAATTCCATTTCTGGGCATATATCTGAAGGTGATGAAATCACTATCTCAAAGAGATATCTGCACCCCCATGTTCCTTGCAGCATTATTTATAATAGCCAAGACACAGAAAAAAACGTAAGTGCTCAATTGACAGAAGAACAGATAAAGATAATGTGGTATACATATATACAATGGAATATTATTCAGCCATAAAAAAAGAAATTCTGCCATTTGCAACAACATGGATGGACCTTGATGGCATTATGCTAAATGAAATAAGTAAGACAGAGAAAGACAAATACTGTATATATTTGTGGAATCTAAAAACCCAACTCATAGAAACAGAGAGCAGACTGATGGTTGTCAGTGTGGGATGGGGGGCGGGTGGTGAAAGAAACGGGTAAAGGAGTTAGAGGGATACAAAGTTCCAGTTATAAGATGAATAAGTCCTGGGGATATAATGTGCAGTATGGTGACTACACTTAACAATACTGCACTGTATATCTGAAAGTTGCTAACAGAATAAATCTTAAAAATTCTCATCACACAAAAAAATTTAACTATGTGAGGTGATGGATGTGTCAACTAATCTTATTGTGGTAATCACTCTGCAATATATACATACGTCAAATCACTCTGTTGTACATCTTAAACTTACACAAGTTATATGTCAATCATATCTCAATCAGGCTGGGGAGAAAAGAGCCCATTTAAGAGGAAACATTACTCCATTATTCCTTGATTAAGATGCATCCACATCTTATTATCCCTGGGTAGACTAGCCTACTTGTTCTGACATTAATTAGCTATAAGGGGTATGGGTGGAAAACAATAACAGAGTCATGCGTCACTTAACGATGGGGATATGTTCCGGGAAGTGCATCATTAGATGATTTCATCGTGCAAACATCATAGAGTGCACTTACACAAATCTAGATAGTATACCCTACTACACACCTACATTATATGGTATAGCCTATTGCTCCTAGGCTACAAAACTTGTACAGCATTAACTGAATACTGCAGGCAACTGTAACACAATGGTAAATATTTGTGTATCTAAACATATCTAAACAAAGAAAAGGTACAGTAAAAATACGATATAAAAGATAAAAAATGGTGCACCTCTATAGGGCACTGACCATGAATGGAGCCTGCAGGACTGGAAGCTGCTCTGGGTGAGCCAGTCAGTGAGTGGGGAGTAACTGTGAAGGCCTAGGACATTGCTGTACACCACTGTGGACTAACACTGTACACTTAGGTTACACTAAATTTATTAAAAAATTTTTTCTTTCTTCAATAATAAATTAACCTTAGCATTCTGTAGCTTTTTTACTTCATTAACTTCTTTTAACTTTTTGACTCTTTTGTAATAACACTTAAAACACAAACAGGTTGTACAGCTGTACAGAAATATTTTCTTTCATTATAACCTAATTCTATAAGCTTTTTTCTATTAAAAAATTTTTTTTTTTTTTACTTTTTAAACTTTTTTGCTGAAAACAAATACACAAACACACACGTTAACCTTGACCTACACAGGGTCAGGATCATCAATATCACTGTCTTCTATCTCGTCCCACTGGAAGGTCTTCAGGGGCAATAACACCCATGGAGCTGTTATCTCCTAGGATAACAATGCCTTCTTCTGAATACCTCCTGAAGGACCTGCCTGAGGCCCTTCTTGAGGAGGTGTCACCCTTTTCAGAAATATGTCCATGATGGTTTTCTTGGTTTGTTTCTTTTTATCATCATAGATTTGCTTGTAAGCAGATAATGCACCATGAACATTCCTCTCTATTAATGAAAATCTTTCAGTGTTGGGGTTCCTGTTTTTAAACTTTTTAAGGAGCTTGCTGAGGTCTGCTAAACCCTTCACTGTGAATTTTCTTGGGGTTTCTTATGTTCTTCTCCTGTAGTTTCCTTTTCTCTTGCCTATTCTTCAGCAATGCATTCCTGTTCCAGTTCCAATAACAACTCATTAGTCAATTCCTCAGGGACCACTTCTAGGAGCTCCTCAACGTCATCCTCATCCACACCCAAGTTAAAGTTGTTTCCAACCTCAACCAGAACCTTGTTGATTTTTGCAACCGCCTCATTCTTGGCAAATCCTTTGAAATCATGGATGAACCTCTTGAGTGTCTTCTTGCAGATGCCATTCATATACTCTTTGGTGACATCACCCCAAGTCCAGGCAAGGTTCTTGATGCAGTCATAGAAGTTGTAATCCTTCCAGAATTGCATCAGTGTCTTCTCACTGTCTTCCTCAGTTTCAGCAATAGCCTGGGCAAAGGTCCTTCTCGGGTAGTAGGCTTTAAAAGCTGCTATAACTCCTTGAGCCATTGTTTGGATCAAATAGGTGGTGTTTGAAGGGAGAAACATAGCTTTGATATTGGGATGAAGATCACCAACAAAAGGAGGGTGTCTGGGAGCATTACAAACAACAAGCAAAATCTTGAAAGGTATGTTATTCTCCAAACAGTACTTCCCCATTTCGCTGGCATAACAATTCACGAGTACATCTTGGAAAAGGAACTGGGTGATCCATGACTTCTTATTGCTCCTGTGGTACACTGGCAGTGTGTGTTTATCGATATGCTTGAAGGCCCTGGGGTTCTCACTGTGCCAGATCTCAAAGGGTTTCAATTTGTAGCCTGCAACACTGCCACTAAGCAAGACTGTCGTCCTGTCCTTAAAAGCCTTGAAACCTGGCATTGACTTGGCCTCCTTATGCATGAAAGTCCTAAATTTAGGCATCCACTTTCAGAATAGGGAGGTTTCATCCATATTGAATATTTGCTCTGGCAAGTAATTTTCCTCCACAATCAGCTTATCTAGAATTTCCAAAAATTCTTCAGCTGCCTTCACATCAGCACTCACAGACCTACCACTCACTTTCACATTATGTAATGAATAATGATTCTTGAATTGTTTAAACCACCCAGAGCTAGCAGTAAATTCAACATCATAGTCGGATCCAGCCTTTTCTTTCAACATCACGAACAAACTTCATGCTTTGGCCATTATTGTCACGGTGCTAAGAGGGATACGCTTCTGTGTCTGGTCTTCAATCCAGGTCATTAAAAGTTTCTCCACGTCTGATATAGGCCTTTCTCGAATTTTTGTTAGTCTCATTGCCTTCAAGGAAGCAGATCCTTTAACAGCTTCATCACCTTTTCTTGTTCTTCAAGATCATAGCTACGAAATAGCTATGCCTGATTGACATAGGACATGCCTAATTGGCAAGCAATAACCATCACTGATTTTCCACCTTCGTAGTCCTTAATCACTTCTAATTTCATTTCCAGGTCCACTCAATGTGACCTCTTGCTGGCAACATTAGCAGTGGATTTTGTAAGCTTAGGGGCCACGATGAATAAAACAACATGAGATTACATCAAACACAGGAGAAAATACAACTGGCAGTGCAATAGGTTTGTTTACACCAGCATCACCACAAACATATGAGTAATGCATTGCACTATGACATTATGACGGCTACAACGTCACTAGCCAATGGGAATTTTTCAGCTCCATTATAACCTTATGGGACTACCGGTGTATATGTGGTGTGTCATTGACCAAAATGTCATTATGTGGCACATGACTGTAGATATATTTTTAGGAAGATCAGAGTCATTTCTTCTATCATTGATATGAACTCTAGTATCCTACAGAGTATATCAGCCCATAAGGTTTGAAACAGTACTAATGTGGTAGGCTGAATAATGGCTCTCCAAAGATGTCCGTATCCTTCCTAATCCCTGGAACCTGTAGATATGCTACCTTATATAGCAAAAGGAACTTTGTAGATGCGATTAAGTTAAAATTTTGAGATGGAGAGATTATCCTAGATTATCTGGGTAAGCCTCATACGTAATCACAAGTTCCTTATAAAAGAGAAACAGAAAGGTCAAAGGAAAGATAAGGAAATATGAGAGAGGAAGTAGAAGGAGAAACGGCAATATGATGCAGGGCCACAAACCAAGGAATGAAGACAGCCTCTAGAAGATGGAAAAGCAAGGAACAGATTGCTCCCTAGAGTCTCCCAAAGGAACCAGTTCTGACGACACCTTGACTTTAGGCCCCTAAGTCTTATTTTGGACTTCTGATCTCCAAAACTGTAAGATAATAAATGTGAATTGTTTTAAGACACAAAGTTTGCAGTATTTTGTTAAAGCAGTGATAGGAAACTAATACAAATAATGATGCTAGTATTTTTTAAAACTTACAATATATCTAGGGTTGTCTAAGGTGCTTAGTATATAACATTTATAATTTCCTTAACAATGCTATGAGAAGAAAAAATAGGAGTTGGGAATAGGGCAAATTTAAAAGTTAAATTACGCAAAGAAAAAATCCATAGGCTAAATTTTGTTGAACACAGCCTTTAAGGATTTAAAGTTTTTGTGTTTGCTCAGTTACTTGACTCCCTTTAAGTAATGTTACCAGGTTTAAAAGACAACCTAAAAAGCCAAATTCGTTCTCCCAAAGGGAATATTTACACTTAACAGTGGCAAGTTTGAATGAGATAAGGCCCAGGGTGAAACTGCCCGAAGACTCTTTAGTTAGCTCCAGACATGCCCCTGACTAAGACGCATCTGTCCAAACAAGCAAACTCAAAGTTTGGTAAAGTACAAAGAATCATATGGTTATGAGCCAAAATTTCTGTAGACCAATGACCACTAAGACTTGTATAAGAAAGAAGTGACCAAAGAAAGTTTCAGTTCTTCCAAGGTAAGTTCAGAAGATTAGAAGCCAACGTAGCAAAGAATTGTACAATGGATAATGAGGAATGAGTAGCTGTTAAAAACCTCAGGGAGTCCCAGAGATTATCAACTACTGAAGGAGAATGTCAGTTCACAGCTAAGGTGACTTTTTAGGGAAAGTTTTAAAGTCTTACAAAGAAATGATGCTTCCAAACATTTCTGCACTGCTCACATTAAAGACATATCACAATTTTGACACATAGTGTGGGTGTTCAGGGTGCTAGTCCAATTCAAAATACACAGGGACAAAGTGGTATCCTGAGTCACAGAGGAGGCAGCATGTAAGATAATCATATAACCACTGAAGCCGAAAAACCCTACTATAAATACATCTTTTGTAATATATTGGAAGATAAAAAGAGTGCTTCTAAGGATACATAACAAAACTATGTTTATAATGGCCATAGAAAGCCTGAGAAGATTTTCTCCACTCTTCTTCCTCCTAAAAGAACATAATATTTTGAGCTTACAACAGAGTCATTCAACCTTTTATTGACTCATTCATCAAACACTGGTTAAGACCTACACACATTAGCCACTAACTTACACTACAGAACAAAGCTAAATGAGAAACCTGTCTTTCTAAGAGGACCTCATCAAGTAAAAGAAAAAGATAAAGACAAATACTAAGCATTATAACATAAGTTTGAACACAGAAGGAGAGGGTTCAGAGAAATTTCATTCTGCTCCATTTAATGAAAGAGATGGGTCTGTAGGAAGCAGGTCTCTACCGCAGGAATCTCCATCCTACTATGGTGGATCAGAACAACCTTCTCAGAAGCCCCTCTGGGGTAAGTGGACTTACATACAGCAGCAGTAAAGTTAGAACAAAGCAAGCCAGCAGTTCTCAGTGTCAGAAGCAGATGAAGCATAATCCTGGCTCAACCAGAACAGCACTGATACAACCACAGGCAAACACACAATAAGGCTCAATAAAACTGTGATGATCCAGAACTAAACCAGCTAAGGTTTTTCTCTCACTACCAGGGAAAAAGCTCAAAAATGTATGTAATAGGATAAAGAAGTCTCATGGAACTCTCTTCTGACAAGGACCTTTTATTGTCTATGATTTTGGCTTACCCCGAGAGCATGCTCCCAGGATCCCAGAGACAAACTTCAGTCTTAAAGAATCATCATTGGCTGAAGCATGTTAGTTACGAATAAGAATGAGGAATCTTCCTTAACTACCAAAAATCTCTTAAGAACATATGCATTTCAGCTGAGAGGTCCATAAACCCTTTGAAATCAACTGGATTTGAATCATGATTCAGAAGAACTGATCCTGGCATCAACCTCCCACCCTTCATTCTCAGTAACCTAGTCGTGTTCTAGGGGCTGACACAGGATCCGGGCAGCAAACTCTGATATCTACTCCATCAAATACTGCAGAAAACTTAGAAGTGCAAGAAATGGTTCTTACCTTGGAGAAAGTACAATCTGATTAAGGGAAAGAGAAAAATGCAAAGAAAAAAATCAAATAGTAGTGTAATATTATATATATTTGGTGACAAATTCTAAATGCAATAGGAATACAAAAAATGGAGAGGCAGTGAGAGTCTGTATAAGAAAATCAATCTCGGAAGATCAGAATATTTCTGTGTAAAGTAAAAAATAAAGGATATAGGTAAATTTAATGAAACATTTAAACAGTTTAAAGTGTTACATAATAATTTTGTGCTAAACTAACTTCTATAGTTAGAAGTTAGTTAGAATAATATGGGTCTATAAATAGATTAAAAGAACTCTACCTCAGCAAATAGAAAAGCAATTAATATTTTTATGGCAAAATACGAAAACCTTGAAAAATAATCCTTAAAGATCAAACAGCTACAGTGAATAGTGAAGAAAAATTCCTTTAAAATCTTTAAATTCTTTAAACTTCAAAATAAAGCCCAAATCTAATGTTGCTTCCTTTTATGTTTCCTACATTTTAAAAAATTACTAATTAAAAGTTACTTACATAAATTATACATCATATATGCAAAGCTACATACATACCCACCAATACATCTTATTTTAGAGGCAGTACTCTATCAGTGAACAATAAGGAAATACATGTTCATCCGGTCCAATGACAAAGCCTAAATATTTTGAAACAGGCACAGGACCACTTCTTGTTACCAGGGAGAGAAAAAAGGCGATGCGAAGTCATCCAAGCAGAATGATAAGTAAACTAAAGCCAGATCAAAAGAATAAAGAAGAAAGGTTGAAATATGAAGCTGAAATATTTATTTCCTTCAAAACATCATCCATGCCTTGTCCCTGGGCAATTCAATATTTCAAAGTGGCTGGAAAATATTCTCACTTACATTCATCACTATGCACAAATAGATCAAATTTTAAGTAGGCAGATTTTCTCTTTATTTCCCAAATATAAATGTAATATTTATCACTAAGAGAAGTTTTTAGCCTTACCATAAATGATTCCTAAATTACGTGAAATATATTTTAAAGTCACAACAGATATTTTCCAATACTGTTAACGAATGGTGCTGCTACAAACTATAACATTTATAGTATAACCATAATTGTTAAATGTCTTTGCAAATGATGAAGTATATATGTACATACACACATATACGCACACACATATTATTTTTACTAAATTACTGTTTTATATTAATTAATTGAACTTACAACTAGGGCTTTATTGTAATTTATCCTTACATAACATCAATATTTCATACCAAATTACTTGTAGAACATTTGAAAGCTAAAATGTTCACCAAGCATTTACTTAACACCTATTATATGCCAGGATCTGTGCTTGGTGCTAGAAATACAAAAATAATCAAGACATTATCCCTGCTTCCAATATGGAAAAGAAGAAAGACTCTATACTGTTTTCAGTGTGATAAAAGCTACACAATGATATAAGCACAATACTATGAGCAAAGAAGGGCCAGAGGAATTCACTGTGCTTAGAGTTACATAGAAAAGCTTCATAAAAGGCGTGTCATTTTGGTAAGATCATCACTGAGAATGTTTAAGAGGTATAACATATATATATTATATATATGCTATATATAGGCATATTACATATATAATGTTAACTATACATATATAAAATGTATATGTATTTGTAAAATACATATTTGTATTTGATACTTGTAAAATCTCTTTTATTTTCCTCCTTACTATCATAATTTCCATGAAGAAAGCAAATCTCCACCAGAAAATTTTTATTTATTTCAAGAGGAAGATGAATATGGTAGGGGCAATAGATTTCTAAAGATAGGAGTAAAGTTTTCTTTGAGATATAATAAAATATACAACCATTTTTACTAATTATAAAAAGCATACACTCTATTGGCAAGTGCATAACAGTGTTACTGAATTTATGTCAGTTGTAAGATACTAATCTTTATTTATAAACATATATCATCCACGTTTCACTGACCATTTCTCCCCACCTCATACTAAACTTTTGTAAAGGCTCCAGTGATTATCTTACATGTGCTTAATAATAAGTTCAGCCATCTGTTTATCTGCTACCATGTGGTATTCATTAATCCATTTACCCTTAATGTGTCAAGTACCCATTATTTAAGTCTCTCTAAAAATAACTCACTGTTTAAATAAAAATAATAATGTAGTGTGAGGTTTACAACATGTAAAAGTAGAATGTATGACAGGAATACCATGAGGGTCAGAGGAGTAGAAATGGCAGTAAACAATTGCAAGATTCTTATACGTGAACTAGTATAATATCACTTGAGAGTAGACTGTGATAACGTTAAAATGTATACTCTAAACTCTAAAGTGGTCACTAAAATAACAAAGACATTAGTTACAACTAACAGGCCAACAAAGGAAATAAAAGATAAAAATGTTCAATCAGGGGCTGGCCTGGTGGCGCAGTGGTTAAATTCACGCACTCTGTTTCAGTGGCCCGGGGTTTGCAGGTTCGGATCCAAGGTGTGGATCTATACACTGCTTATCAAGCCATGCTGTGGCAGGTGTCCCACATATAAATTAGAGGAAGATGGGCATGGATGTTAGCCCAGGGCCGATCTTCCTCAGCAAAAAAAAAAAAAAAAAAGTTCAATCAATCCAAAAGAAAGCAGAAAAAAATAAAAAGAGAAACAATGGACAGATAGAATAAACAGAAACAAATAGTAAGATGCTGGATTTAAAATTAACCATATCATTAGTCACATTAAATGTAAATAGTCTAAATTTCCAAATAAAAGACAGTGATTGTTTAACTGATGGAAAAGCAAGGGCCAACCACATGCTTCCAATAAGAAATATACTTTAAAGAGGCCAATAAGTTAAAAGTATTAAAACATATACCATATCAACACTAATCAAAAGAAAGCTGGAGTGGATATATTAATATCAGCCCAAGTAGGTTTCAGAGCAAAGAATATTGCCAACAGGAAAGAAGGTCATTTCACAATAATCAAGTAGTCAATTTATCAACAGGACACAAATCTTCTAAATACAAGAAGTAAAAACTTACAGAACTTCAAGGATGAATAAACATACACACAATGACAATTAGAGATCTCAATATCCCTCTCTATCAATAACTGATAGGAAAAAAAATAAGTGATAGGAGAAGCAGACAGACAAGGATAATAGAACTTGAATAACATTATCAACCAACATGACCTAAATTGACACTTATAGAGCATTCTCCCCTCCACAGCAGAATACATGTTAATTTCAAGAGTGCATGGAACACTTACCAAAACAAACTATATTCTGGAACATAAAACAATTCTCAACAAATTTTAAAGGATTCAAGTCATGCCATCTATACCCTCTGATCACAGCAGAATTAAGTTAAAAATCTATAAAAGAAATATTTCTGGAAAAACCCCAAATAACTGGAAACTAACACTCTTCTATTTACTTCACAGGTCACTTAAAAAATAAAATGAGAAATTAGAAAGTATTTTGAACTTAATGAAAATGAACATAAAACATCAAAATTAGAGAGATGCTGCTAAAGCTATAGTTGGGGGAGATTTTATAAAACTAAACATCTATGTTTGAAAACAATATACAGGTTTCAAATCAATTGGAAACAGCTTTCACCTTAATCAACTAGAAAAAGACGAGCAAATTAAATACAAAGTAAGTAGAAAAAGGAAATAATAAAAATCAGAACAGAAATAAATAAAATAGGAGCAAAACACATTAGACAAAAATCAATGAAACCAAAAACAGGTTCTTTCAGAAGATCAATAAAATTGACAAACCTCCAGCCAGACTGATCAGGAAAAAGAGACAACACAAATTAACAGTATTACAAATGAGAGAGGTTATGTCATTACAGATTTATAGGTATTAAAAAGACAAGCAGGCAATATTATTAAAGAAAGAGAAAAAAGAATTTCAATCCATAATTCCAAGCATATAAAAAATTAACTTAAAAAATGGGTCACAGTCATAAATGTAAAACCCAAAACTATAAAACCTCCCAGAGAAAAATCTTTGTGACCTGGAGCTAGGGAAAGATTTCTTAGACATGACAGCAAAAGCACAATCCATAAAAGAACAAATAAATGAATTGGACTTCATCATAATTAAAAACACCTGTTCTTTGAAAAAGACCATTAAAAGAATGAAAAGGAAAGCCACACACTGGGAGAAAATATTTGCAAATCATCTATCTGTTAAAGGACTTGTATCCAATATATACAAAGAATTCTCAAAACTCAATAATAAGAAACCAACCAACCCAGTTCAAAAATAGGCTAAAATTTGAACAGACACTTACCAAAGTAGATATACTTATGGCAAAAAAAGACATGGAAAGTTTTTCAAAATTAGTTACTAGGGAAATGCAAATTAAAACCACAACGAAATAGTTGTACATACCTGTTAGAATTGTGAAAATAAAAGCACTGAACATACCAAGTTTTGGCAAGGACGTGGAGGAACTAGAAATCTCATACGCTGCTGGTGGGATTGTAACATAGCACAACCACACTGGAGAACAGTTTGGCAGTTTCTTATTAAACATACACTTACCATATGATCTAGACATTTGACTTTTAGGTTTTTATCCAAGAGAACAAAAAGCAAACATCCACAGAAAGACTTGGACACTAATTTTCATAGAAACTTTACCTGTAATAGCCCAAAATTGAAAACAGTCCAAATGTCTGTCAACAGGTATCTGGATCAACAAATTACAGTATACCCATACAATGGAATATTACTCAAAAATAAAAAGGAATGAATTATTGATATACAATACAACATGATGAATCTCAACATGTGAGATCAAAGTGAGACCAAAAAGTGAGACCAAAAAGTATACATACTATATGCTTCCATTTATTTAAAATTCTAGAAATTAAAACATAGTGACAGAAAGGAGATTTAGTGATTGCCTACACGCAGAGAAGGTAGAAGGGTGGGCAGGAGAGATTACACAGGGGCATGAGGAAACTTTTGGGAATAATCATATGCTCACATGGACATCGTTTTTGTGTTGGTAGTTTCACAAGTGTATACATATGTCAAATTTAAATATGTGAAATTTATTGTATTTCAATTATAACTTAGTAAAGTTGTTAAAATGGCCCTTGAATATATGAAAATATGCTTATTCTCACTTATTATATGAAAAATGAAAATTAAAACTATATTGAGATACTATTTATTACCTATCAGATTTACAAAAATTTTAAAAATATAACAAGCCATTCTACTTGGGAGGCTGTGGGTCAAAGTCATTCTAATATGTAGCCAGAAGAAATTCAATCAGTACAACCTCCATGGAGGGGAATTTGGCAATATATAACAAAACTACATATATGTTTATTTTTTGACCCAGCATTCGCACTCCTAAAAAGTTACCCTGAATATATATTTTCAACAATATAAAACTACATATCTACTAGGTTATTCATTACAGCATCATTTGTAATTGCAAATACTGGAAACAACCCGCATGCCCAGAGGTAGGACAGCTGTTGCCTGAACTATGGTTCACCCACACATTAGCGTACTATGCTGATGTAAAGCAAATGAATGGCCTCCAAGTTTACAATAAACGAAAACAGGAAAGTGTAAAAAAGAAGAGAAAATAATGAGATATACACGTATCTGCTCATTTGAGCCAAATCAAACACAAAAAGTATCAGCCAGAGACTGATGAGATCACATATCTACAGGGGAGGATGGGAATGAAGAAGAAAGGACAGAAGGAACGGGAGTGGGGCGATACTTCCCTGAACATACCTTTCAGTACAGGTCTGATTTTTTGAAATCATGTTACTGTTCCATTTACTCAAAAAATAAAGAATAAAATAAACAAGGATGGAGGAGGGAAATTCTAACACAAAATAACAATAGAAAAAATCTAATAGTACTTCAAATGATTAATAACATAATCACACTGAAACGGGGGCCAAGAAATAACCAAATTAACTTTCAAACACAATATTTGGATCATATGCTCTCAGGCTAAAGACAAAAGGAGCTCAAAAAAAGTATTAAATTCTAGTTTTAGGTTTCTTTTTCACAGAGGTATGGTTTATCAATTCAAAAAACCAAAAATTATGGTTTATCAATGGTTTATCATTCAAGGTTTGAGCAAATAACTAAATATATAATGGAAGTCAAGTTTTTCCCTGTCAGAAAAGAACACAACAAATAAGGAAACGAGGGAAAAATAGAAAAACAAAAGCAAAAAAACTCTGTGGTATTTGATTGGAACTAGAATTAGTGTGAATGCATGATTTTAATATATTTAGCTAGATACAGAAATAAAGATAGGTATGTGTATGTGTATATGTACATGATATAAAAACACACATGTATACATACATGTATATATGCACACACATATATGCATGTGTGGATGTATACATTCATCTGTTTCCTATCTCTGCTGAGAGGGGCTAAAAGCAATTTCTTTGGAAAGGAAAAAACACCTTGATGTAATTTCTAAGTGTCTAACAAGAAATTATACTGAAAATCATGAATTAGTATACTTGTAACTGAACCACAAGGAAAATACTACATATAAAAATATGTAGGATACAACTTAAGCATTTCTTAAAACAATTTAAAACCTTGAATGTATAAGTTAGAACAAGAAAAGCAATTGAGATCTTTTTTGGAATTATGCTGTTTTACTTAAAATACTATAGTGGGAGTCCTAATTTGGGACTAATCTGTGATTTCAGCTGTGAGATTCATGCATCTCCTGGTCTGTGTGATAAACTGCTCAGTTATGACTATCAAAGGTCTATTTGCATAGGGGACAGACAATTCTCCTTGAAGAGAACTCATCCTAATGAAAATCAGATACCTTTTCAAGGGAGTAACAAACCCTTGAAAGGCATGGTAAAAGCATAAAATGTGGACAAGAAAGATGTGACTATCTCTGGAGAAGGAGAGAAAAGCCTTACCTATAACATTTTTTTTCCTTTAAACAAAAATGATCTGAAGTAACAATTACAAAACGCTACCCTTTGTTAAATGCATACTTGCGGGCTGAGTATGTTACGCTCTCCTCCTGCTGTCCCTAACTTGGCCCATTACATAAGCCCTTCAGCTCTTTCGACAAGAAAAGAACTGGGCCATTTTCACCCTGCGCTCTACCACACACACTCACAATCACTGGCTTTGGGAGAAGCGATTGTAAATGCACCAATCAGCCCCTTTCTTCTCTGGAAGGAATGTCCTCCTCTGCTGTGCACAGATTCTTGGCTCTGGCGGGACCAGGTGAGTATATTGAATCCAATGCGGGAGGATTCCCGAGCCTCACATTGGCCACACACCTAAGCCACAACTCCAACTATCTGACTCTTCTATTTTTTCAAATTAGTTTTAAATTTGAGAGGGAAAAGAAGTGTTATTTATTGGCCTTTAATCTCTCTCCAAAAATGTTATAAATTTTTCAGATTTTATGCAAATTTACATTAAGAATTTATTCCTACTAAATAAACCCTAGGTGTTCCTAATAAAGCAGTATCATTAATTTTATTTTCATGAATAATCTTCCTTAAAATTCCTAAGGAATCTATAAAAGTATACCATTCCCATACTAATTCAGACTTTGTAAGAATTTGTGATAATTTTGACAGAGGGGACATTTAAGTTCACCTTTATTTGTTCTACGATAAACGTCATTTTGTAATACATACGTTTTGTAATAACATTATACAGGCCACATTTAATCTATTTTTAAAAGTAAACATAACTGTTTAAATAAATTTTTAAAATACTTTCCAACTCCCACTACCTGAATAAAATGGCTGTATACCACAAAGACGCAAGACCTCAGGGAAGTGTCTCTCTTGAGATGGAACTGGAACAGACACAGCTTTTCCACGCAGAGGCTCCGTTCCTCAGAGCTTCTCTGCTTCTCTGTGTGTGTTTGCTCCATTTTCTTCTTGGCATCAACATAACTACTCAAAACTTTAGGTTGCTTATGGGCCACGGTGGCTGCCTAGCCAATCTTCCTCATGGTAACGTTCCACATTTTCAGCTTCTGCATTGACTGAGTTAGTCTCTAGGGTTTCCAGATTCCCAAGCTCAGGGAGAAGAGCAGCGCAGTAGAGCACCACGGATAAGAATAGGGGTTTTAGAGTCAAACACACACAATTCCAAATCCTGGCATTTCCACTTAGTTTTGTGACCTTAAGCTCTTTGTACCTCAGAGTAAAATGCATTTACTGCCTTTGGATCAGGTGTCCACTCCAGACCAATGAGCACCGCAGAGAAGGGGAAGGAGGCCTACGCAGAGAACATGGTGGGTGGTTGTCAGAAGCTGTGGGTAAGGCGTATTCCCTCATTTGGGAATTGCAGAAGAATAAGTAATGATATACCTAGTATATGTTGTCATCTAGGAATCATTTGGATCAAGTCATTAAAAAAGCACAAAAAGAAATCTACTGAGTGACACAAAAGGTAAACGTCAGTGTTCTATCAGGAAAACAGCACTGAATTAGGAATCAGAAGACCTAAGTTTAAGTCCAGCTCAGCCACATGTTAGCTATGCCATATCAGTTAAATTGCTTAATCTCTTTGAACCTCAGTTTCTCCTTTTAAAATACAGATAACAACAATCACATAAGATTCCTTTGAGGATAAATTAAGAGAATATATATTAAAATCATTTTAACCATAAAACATTAAAGTATTGCTCTTTTATTGGTTTATCAACTCCCCACCAAGATTATATTTATTTCACCATACTTCATAGCTAAAGTAAATTTTGATTGTAGTAAAACTCAAGAAGCTAAATATATAAACTGCTAAAGAAGAGTTTTGCAAACTCAATTCCTGAAGAAAGAATCCAATAAATCTAAAAATCTCATGTTACAAATTAAAACTATTATGTGAAATAGTGTCGCAACTTTCGTCAATAAGAGGCCTCTTGACCGTCATATTATACTGACACTCATATAAAGCAGTGTGTTCTTGTGAGAAGAAATGCAAACTTCTATGAAGACATATCTAGAAAGAAATGCTTAATAGAATAGAAATTTCCTTTTCAACTTTAAACAAGGTCACCACATACTTCTGTCCTCTCTTGAAGCTTTCCATCGTGCTTCTTAGAGGGAGGGTTATGTCAGCATGCTCACTGGGGCTAAAGAATGCTTACAGTAAACTGGAAACTTTGACTGCCTTCCATCTAAAATGGTTTCAGATGCTCAAGCAGAGTGCAGAAAAGAGAACAGATGGGTCCCCACCACTGCCACCATTGATACTTTAGAGAGCTATTTTTAAAAAGAAAATTATATACAGAGTTCTCAGGCATTTTCCAAAGTGTAGGGATAACTTTTCTCAAGATGACACAAACGTTTGTATCAATGCAAAACTGAATATTTTTTAAATCACCTAACAAAAAGGAATGTAAATTTTTGGCAGCGCCTTCTAGTAATATATCCATAATTTCCAACTTCAAATATAATGGTACCAGTTGCAAGAAAAACAAACTATTATAGCCTCATTAATTACTTAGAAAATTATGAAAATGAAACATCTTAAAAATATAATAAATAGGGGCCAGCCCGGTGGCGCAAGTGGTTGCGCGCACTCCACTGTGGCGGCCCGGGGTTCACTGGTTCGGATCCCGGGCGCGCACCGACGCACCGCTTGTTAAGCCATGCTGTGGCGGCATTCCATATAAAGTAGAGGAAGATGGACACGGATGTTAGCCCATGGCCAGTCTTCCTCAGCGAAAAAAAAAAAAGAGGAGGATTGGCATCGGATGTTAGCTCAGGGCTGGTCTTCCTCACACACACAAAAAAATAATAATAATAATAATAAATATATGTTCACATCACAGCCATCACCTGCAAAACAAATGACTACACATTACGGTGTGATAAAACTTCCGTGATGGATTGGACTTTCTCCACTAAGCAAGGTGAATCTCCTTAGCAATAATTTCAAACCCTACTACCATGCAAAACTACATGATTAGTCATAATAGAGCAAGCTAAGGAACAATTAACTTCCCAAGTAAAGAACTTGAGATGTTTCTAATTATAATCACATAGCACCCTTTAAAAAGAAAAGGCAAAATCAAAGAATCAGACATCAAAAGGCCATTAGGTCTTTCAATATAGACTATTTCCAGACCTAGTTTACTCCACATAAAACCTCCTTTGGGGTGTTTTCATTTTTCACTAAGAATAGAGATATATGGTTCAAATTACTGCAAGTTTCTTCAAAGTTCCTTGACATTTGTGTATGCCACACCTAAAATGAATAAATTTTATATCAAGTAATAAAAACCCAGAGGATTTAAATTTTAACATAGTCACCAATTTTAAAATTCCCTCGTTAAATTTCATCACATCAAACTTCAGGGACCATGATTTAGGGAGGAATAAAAGAAATTCGGTAAGGAAATAAAAGTATGTTTTTCTTAAGGATGGAAATGTTTGACATTTGCTTATCTGTTGTTTATTATAGTCTGACAAAATCTTTCTTCCAGAAAATCAGGTCTGTTTGCTTTGCTCCTAATCTCATGCTTGGACATTAACACGTTACCAGATGCCTGTCCTTGAAACACTTTATTCCTTCTGGCAGGGAAATTCTCTCGTCTCCACCAGCTCATTTTCTGACCTTCCTCCAAAACCTAGTTTATTGCAGAGAAATGTTCAGGAAAGTAAGCCTTCCTCCAATGTCACTTTCATCATATGGCACACCGCTACCAATTCTTCAACCATTCCCTGCCCCCTACGGGAAAAAGTATAATCTTCTTTCTCCATTTTTGGGGGGATTTAGGGTCCTCCTCAATGTGGACCACCAGTCTCCTGTACTTTCTGTTTCAGCTGGGCTCATCTTCTCAGGTTTCTTCACATACACTCTGCACTCTCTCCATCCCTACATATTAGTTCATACTCCTCCAACTTCCTGAATGACTCTTACTATACATAAGAATAAATATATCAGGTACATAAGCCATTGTGTTCAGAATATACCTTGGGGACACCACTGGAAAGAGATCTACTATTAAAATTAATATCAGATTGAGAGTTAGTTTATACAAATGTATTACTGATGAAACTTATTTTCTGGGGTCTCTTTGAAGAAACCAAAGTATCTGATAGCTAAGAGCCAACATAACTGTGAGAAGTTACCATCACTGAGGATGGTTTTCCAGTATTTTAGATGTGTTATTTATTTTTGCTTTCCTCCTTTATACTTAAACACACAGGCTTAAGTTTAATGTGAAATTAATTGAGATTAAAGAAGCATTGTTTTCAACATGGCCAATGATTTCTATCTTGTCTCAATTAATTGTTTTGTTTGTAAGATTTGATTTCTTAGCTCTGGCATTGGAGCTATTTTTCTGATTTGCAAAAATATAATAAAAAAATAAAATGATTATATAAATGAGCTGCTATATCAAAAGGAGACAATATTCACATACTGCCCAATGGCCAGCAGGTGTAACAACCTAACAACTCTACTGTAACTCTCTTGGTATAAGGTGGTGATGTTTTTAATTTACTATTTTTTACGATGATGATTATACATGAATAGATATGGAAGGTAAAAATCTGTCAGAGTACTTTTAGCACTGATTAGCAGAGAAAAATTTTGTTTATGAAACCCAGCAAAGGAGATACAATCAAAATATCCCCAAAGTAGGGAAGGGCAACTTACTCAACTTTACTACTTATCCTAATTTGATAGAAATACCACTCAAGAACACCCAACTCTCTTAGTTATAATCTTATGGTTATCACACAATACTTTAATCAATGGGTTGAATTCTGGGATAGACTAGTCCACTAGAAAAGAATATTCTTTTTTTTTTTTTTTGTGAGGAGATCAGCCCTGTGCTAACATCTGCCAATCCTCCTCCCTTTTTTTTTTTTTTTTGCTGAGGAAGACTGGCCCTGGGCTAACCTCCATGCCCATCTTCCTCCACTTTATATGGGACGCTGCCACAGCATGGCTTGCCAAGCAGTGCGTCGGTGCACGCCCGGGATCCAAACCGGCGAACACTGGGCTGCCGCAGCGGAGCACGCG
Organism: Diceros bicornis minor; assembly: GCF_020826845.1. NCBI lineage: Eukaryota > Metazoa > Chordata > Mammalia > Perissodactyla > Rhinocerotidae > Diceros > Diceros bicornis. Next base: position 49,088,153 of record NC_080757.1, on the reverse strand, counting down.
CACTTAACCACTTGCGCCACCAGGCCAGCCCCTAGAAAAGAATATTCTTAACAAATGCCTAGAAGCCTTTACATAATTCTCAGTGACTATTCTCCTTTTGTGGGCTATAGCAGCAGCTGCAAGTAAGGTAAAAGGCAAGTAAGTGTGCACCTGCCAGAGTATCATTTTGAAGACCAATAATAGAAGCCAAGTACATGAACAAATAGCTTTCTCAGCAACTCCACTCCTAGGTATACACCCAAAGAACTCAAAATAGGTACTCAAACAAATACTTATACATGAATGTTCACAGCAGCACTATTCACAATAGCCTAAAGGTGGAAACCCAAATGTCCATCAACAGATGAATGGATAAAAAATTATGGTATATACACACGATGAGATGTTATTCAGCCATAAAAAGGGATGAAATAATGATACATGCTACGATGTGGATGAATCTGGCAAACACTATGCTAAGTGAAATAAGCCAGACACAAAAGGTCACATATATTATGGTTCCATTTATATGAAATATCCAGAATAGGTAAATCCATGGAGGCAAAACGCAGATTGGTGGTTCCGAGGGTCTGGGAAGGGGTGAGAATGGGGACTAACTTGCTTAATGAATATCGAGTTTTATTTTGGGGTGATGAAAATGTTTTGGAACTAGATATAGGTGGTGGTTGCACAACCCTGTGAATGTACTAAATGTCACTGAATTGTTCACCTTAAAATGGTTAATTTTACATTAGGTGAATTTCACCTCAATTAAAAAGAAAAAAACAACCAGTAACTAAAACCGTGGAGCAGGCGTCCAAATTAAAATGCCTACAGGGGCCAGGTAACAAAAATGAGAGGAGGGAGCCAAAAACAACATGGTCAGCATGTAGTTATGTTCCTGGTTTGGGGTTTTTTTTTTCCCTTAACATTGTTTAATTTTTTCCTTTTAGTCTTTTCTCTTCTTTTCTTGACCAGTCTAATAGAAACCTGTATAATTTATTAACTTCTTTTCAAAGTGGTTTTGGTGATACTCTGCATTGTGTGTCCCATTTCACTGATGTCTACGCTTAGCTTTATTTCTTATATTTTCTTTATATTTACTTTGTTGTGTTTATCTAGGTTCCTGAGGTGAAGGCTTAGCTCATTTCAGTCTAGATACCAGATTAGGGATACTTCACAACATCTGATGAGTAATACTTTCATTATCTTTCCGTTTTAAATATTCAAAAATTTTTATTATGATTTCCTTTTTAACCCTAAGTTATTTAAAAGTATAATTTTAAGTTTCCAAACATGAGCGTTTAAAAAGAAAACTGGCTGCTTATTATTGATTACTAATTTAATTGCACCAAGACAGAAAATGTGGTCTCAATGACAGTGACTCTTTTGAGAACTGTTGTGACTTCCTTTATGACTTAATCCAAGCACCATCCAATCAGCTTGAGCTACTTGTTGCCACTAGAGAAGATGGCTTAGTGCTGCCAGATCTTGTGTGCTTCAAGACAAACTAGAAATCCAAATTTCATGTGACATTTCCTGATGTTATAATGTTCCCAACTAATTCAAAAATTTCAAAGTATTTTGCATGCCAATCTGAACACATGTGCAGAATAACTCCACCTGCAGCCCAGGAATTTGGAACACCTACTGGAAAACACGAACTTGAACCGGAGAACATCAAAATGGACAAGAAAAAAACCACAGAAGCAGCAAAGATAAGAGCACCACGTAGGAGAAAAGATGAAAGGAAAGAAAGGCTTATATGACATCCTGGAACTCTGTAGAAAGTGAATTTAAAAGTGGAAAATAGGGGCTGGCCTGGTGGCATAGTGTTAAGTTCACGCTCTCCGCTTTGGTAGCCTGGGGTTTGCAGGTTTGAATCCTGGGCGCGGACCAACGTAACTCTCATCAAGCCATGTTCTGGCGGCATCTCACATAAAAAATAGCGGAAGATGGGCACAGACGTTAGCTCAGAGCCAATCCTCCTTAGCAAAAAGAGGAAGACTGGCAACAGATGTTAGTTCAGGGCTAATCTTCCTCACCAAAAAAAAAAAGTGGAAAATAAAAATATTAAAATGTCATATAGTAATAAGTGCTATAAAGAAAATTAAGGAAGTAAATGGTCTGAGATTAAGATATGCATTTGTAAATCATTGCTATAAGGATGGTATAGAATAATGGTTTCTAAAGCTGTGGTCTTGGATTGAATTATCTAAGGAGAGAATCTAGAGTGAGCAGAGAATAGGATAAACATGGAAAGAAGACTGAGTGCAAGGAAGAAAATTAGGAGAATGTGTGTCAGAAAAACTGAAGAAGAGAATGTTGTAAGGAAGGGGAACTGAACAAAACCCAGATTGGAGATCACTGTAAACTTGGAAAAAGTTTTGGTAACACGAGGAAAGAAGCCAGACCGGATTGGGCTAAAGGATGGAAGTGGAGGATGACGAAATGGAGGCGATAAGTAAAATAACTTTAAAGAAACCTGACTGTAAAAGCAAAGAGGGAGAAAGGGTCACAGATGGCGGCAGGGAGGACAGCAACTGAGGTTGAGAAAGGGGTTTTTAAGATGGATGCCTACTCTTACGTAAATGTTAAAAGGACCAATGCAGTTGAGAGATAACAAGGGGGTCTTGAATTAGGCTGCATAATGGAGAAACATACAATAATCATGAGAGGAGGCAAAGAATTGATGGAAGGATTGGTCCAGGGATGCACCTTATAAGTTAACAGAATACAAGAAAGTAAGGGTTAAAAACAAGGATGTTAATGAAATTAGAAACAGTATTTTCATTTGGAGTGGCAAGAATAGAAACAGCACCAATTTTACATGTAATTAGTGACAGGAGACTGGAGAGGAGGAGGAGATGATGACAAAGGCTTCCCTACATACTCCATGAACAAATCATGTCAGGAATAAAGAAAATAGGGATAAAAGCTCAGATCGCGTTGACTGTGGTCTATTATATTAATAAAGCATATATCAATGGTGGGAAAATCAAAGAACACTCATGGCAACAGAGAATATGATGACTTTCTGGAGTTAAAAAAAAACATTTGGAAGATCTGAGTCAGTCTTTGATTCACTTATTAATTTTGCAGAAAGCTAACAGCATTACACTGCTCAGGAGGTCATACAGCTCCATATGGCTCACTATCCTCTTGAAAAAGAGGCAAAAGACCACAAAGCAAGCTGAGATCAAGGACTTTTTAAAATCAAGTTTCAAGGTCATGAGAAGGTCACTGTGTATTTAGATTTTAGTCACACAAACTAATCTATAATTGAATCTACAGCAAACCACAATAATTGATTCCAAAAATGATGATGCCAATTTACCATAAATTGTTTTTATTGGGCAATGATAAAAAGGATGGAAGTGTATATATTACATTTCAAAAAGAATTCTTTCAAAAAACAAGTTAAGAATAGTTCTAGTCTTCATACACAAAATGACATCTGTCTAGCATCTCCTGAATAATCTCTCTCAAGTGCTCACTAAAATACCTAGAAAGAGAAAGAGAGAAAAAGTGGAAAAAAAAATCCCAATAACAACAAGAACTTAGATAAACAAACAACCCAACGAAAGAACCTAGGAGAAATCACTAATAAATACAAAGCAAATGGAAGGGGATTGATAAAAAATATCTCTACAGGTCCACCTGAAAGCAAATGTCGGGCTGGCCCTGTGGCTTAGTGGTTAAGTGTGCATGCTCCGCTACTGGCGGCCCGGGTTCAGATCCCCGGCGCGCACTGACGCACTGCTTCTCCGGCCATGCTGAGGCCGCGTCCCACATACAGCAACTAGAAGGATGTGCAACTATGACATACACCTATCTACTGGGGCTTTGGGGGAAAAAAAAGGAGGAGGATTGGCAATAGATGTTAGCTCAGAGCCAGTCTTCCTGAGCAAAAAGAGGAAGATTAGCGTGGATGTTAGCTCAGGGCTGATCTTCCTCACGAAAAAATAAATAAATAAATAAAATAAAAAAGCAAATGTCAATTGGTTTCAGGAAACGAAACCTGAGAAAAATGAGGTAGGAAGACACCTTCTTCCTCCCTCATGTCAAAGACTCTGTGTCCAAAAAAATCAAAAATTTTGGTAGCTGGGATTCTTCCATATAACAGGGAACATCAGAGTAACATCTGTTGATGTTTTATATACATCCATTCAGAGCCAGTACTCCCCAGAAAACATCTGGGTTGAGAGTAAAGGACGAATAATGGTGTATTGTATGCAGGGAGCTGTAATTTCCACAGCTAAGTAATATAGATGGATACCAAAATAGGAAGAAACCTGAGTTCAAAATAAACTGAGAACTATAGGATTCACAGCTGTTCAGAAAAACAGAGACTCACCGTGTAAGTTATGAAAAAGTATCCCATTAGTAAAGCAGAGTTTCTACAGGTGATATTTTCCTAGAAACTTGGAACTTCACTGACAACTGACAAATAATGTTTTTATCCAGCTGGAGATCTTCAAGAGAATATGAACATTATAAAAGTCGACATGGAGCACAGACAGGACAATCCATACCCAAAATACATAATACACTAATGTCAGATGGTATCTACAAAAGTGTGCACACAGTAGAAAATCAATAAGTGTTTGTTAAATAAATAAAACATCAAGACAGACAAAATTTACCTTGTTCGAGATTGAGTAACAAGGTACAAAAATACCAATTGGAGTCTGAAAGCTATTGCAGAACCTAGGAATAAAAACCAGTGAAAAGAAACATTCGAGATACACACAAGAAAAATCTACTGTCGGGGCTGGCCCAGTGGCATAGCGGTTAAGTGCCTGTGCTCCGCTTTGGCAGCCCGGGGTTCGCAGGTTCAGATCCTGGGCGCACACCCACACACCGCTTGTCAAGCCATGCTGTGGTGGTGTCCCATATAAAGTAGAGGAGGATGGGCACAGACGCTAGCCCAGGGCCAGTCTTCCTCAACAAAAAGAGGAGGATTGGCAATGGATGTTAGCTCAGGGCTCATCTTCCCCACAGAAAAAAAAAAGAAAAAGAAAAATCTACTGTCAAAATGATCTAATACAATATCCAGAAGAAAATATCAGGAAAACTGAGAGGTACCTGAATGATAGAAGACAGTCTCTATGAAATAGGGGGTAAAGTTTTAAGAATTATCTAAGATAAAAAGAATACAATAAGATTAAAAATAGGGAATGATTAAGAAAAGAAGTGATAAAAAAGAAAGAAAAAATTAGAGCAGAATAAAAATTCATAATGGAAGTGGAAAAGAACAGAAACACAGGTGCAGAAAATCAAATCAATGATGTTATAAACTATCTTAAACATATACCCAGAGGACAAAAAAAAAAACACCCAGATAAAACATAAGACAGAAAATTAGAAATATGAAGGAATAATAAAAGATCCAAAAATGGATACGGAAAGAAGATGCTAAAAAATAGAAAATAAACAACCCAATAAAGATGTTGAATAAAAGATTCTGGAGTATAACAGACAACTCTGGGCCAGAGATAAAGATACGAGATTTATTAAATATATGGTATTTGAAGCTAGAGGGCTTAATGAGATCATTCAAGAAGTGGGTGCAAACAGAGAAGAAAAGATGGTCAAGGACTGCACCTGGGAAACTAAAATACAGAATTCTGGTGGAAAAGGAGGACTCAGTTCAAAGGAGATTGAAAAGGAGTGCCCAATCAGTTAGGTAGAAAACCATCAGATGCTTCTGGTACCATGAAAGCATAGGAAAGAAAGAATGTCAGGAAGAAAAAGAACTCCAAACTAGAAGGGGTCGACGGGATGCCCCTCCTCCCACAGACACACTGAATGTACAGCTACACATGGAGTAATTAACTCTGAAAGAAGCCCAGAAACTAGTTGAGTAACTCCTACACATTGCCTGGCTCTGGGGGGCGGGGGGCGGGGGTTGCAGGGCAGGAGCCTTGCATTTACCAGTCCCACAGGACTGCAGCAAACAAAGAAGCAGTTCTTAATGGGCACAGGAACAACCTGTGGCTATACATCTGGGCTACAATGAATCAGGTAAGAAAGGCCGAGACATACTCTTGCCATAAACACCACCCCTGCTGTACTGCCATATAATTGGGAGGAAACTCCCAACTTCCAGCTTCTCTCTGAGGAGCAAAGGGTTTGGACCCCACAGATACACAAAAGATAAGGAGAAAGGAATCAAAGCATACCACTACAGAAAAAAATCATCAAATCACAAAGGAAGAGAGCAAGAGAGAAACAAAGAAATAACAAAACAACCAGAAAACAATGAACAAAACAGCAATAGTAAGTCTACAACTATCAAAAATTACTTTAAATGTAAATGGATTAAATATTCCAACATAAAAACACAGAGTGGCTGAATGGACAATAAAAACCAAGACTCAACCACAAGCTGCCTACAAGACATTCATTTTAGCTTTAAGGACATATAAAGACTGAAAGTGAAGGGATAGAAAAAGATATTCCATGCAAATGGAAACCAAAAGACAGCAAGGGTAGCTATACTTATATCACACAAAACAGACCTTAAGACAGAGACCATAACAAGAGATAAAGAAGGTCATTATATAATGATAAAGGGGTTAATTCATCAAGAGGACATAACATTAGTAAATATTTATACACCTAACACAAGAGGAAAGAAATACATAAAGCAAATATTAACAGATCTGAAGGGAGAAATACACAACAATACAATAATAGTAGGGATATCAATACCCTACTTTCAACAATGGATAGATCATCCAGAGAAGAAGTCAATAAGGAAACAATGGAATCAAACTGTGTTTTAGATTAGATGGACCTAATAGACATTTACAGAACATTCCATCAAACAGTAGCAGAATACACATTCTTCTCAAGTGCACATGAAACATTCTCCAGGACAGATCAAATGTTAATCCACAAAACAAGTCTTAATAAATTTAAGAAGATTAAAACCATATCAAGCATCTTTGCAACCACAATAATATGAAACTGGAAATCAATTACAAGAAGAAAACTGGAAAATTCATAAATAGGTGGAGATTAAATAATTTGCTACTGAACAACCAATGGCTCAAAGAAGAAATCAAAAGAGAAATCAAAAAATATCTTGAGACAAATGAAAATGGAAACACAACAACAAAAACTACAGGATGCAGCAACAGCAGTTCTAAGAAGAAAATTTAGAGTGATAACCATCTACATTAAGAAAAAAGAAAGGTCTCAAAAAAACGTGAATTTATATAAAAAGTTGCTCAATACCACCAATGATCAGGGAAATGCAAATCAAAACCACAGTGAATATCACCACAAATCTGTTAGAATGGTTATAATCAAAAAGATAATAGTTTAAGAAGGATAGGTATTAAATCTTCTTTGAATGTTTGGTAGAATTTTCCAGAGAAGCCCTCTGGTCCTGGAATTTTGGTTTTGGGGAGGTTTTTGATTACTGTTTCAATCTCTTTAGTTGTGATTCTATTCACAGTAGAGTAGAGAGTCTATTCAGATTCTCTAATTCTTCTTGATTCATTTTTGGGAGATTGCATGATTCTAAGAATTTACCCATCCAATTTGTTGGCATATAGCTTTTCACAGTATTCTCTCATAATCCTTTGTATTTCTGTGGTGTCCATTGTAATTTCTCCTCTTTCATTTCTGATTTTATTTATTTGAGCCTTCTCTCTTTTCTTTTTAGTGAGTTTGACGCATCCTAACTCATTTTATGAGGCCAACATTACCCTGATACCAAAACCAGACAAGGACAACACAAAAAAGGAAAATTATAGCCCAATATCACTCATGAACATAGATGCAAAAATCCTCAACAAAATACCAGCAAATCAAATACAACAATACATTAAAAGGATCATACACCACAATCAGGTGGGATTTATTCCAGGGATGAAAGGATGGTTCGACATCCATAAATCAATCAACATGATACACCACATTAACAAAATGAAAAATAAAAATCACATGATCATCTCAATAGATGCAGAGAAAGCATCTGACAAGATCTAACACCCATTTATGATAAAAACTCTCAATAAAATGCATATAGAAGGAAAGTACCTCAACATAATAAAGGCCATATATGACAAACACACAGCCAACATTACACTCAATGGAGAAAAACTCAAAGCCATTCCTCTGAGAACAGGAACAAAACAAAGATGCCCACTCTCACCACTTTTATTCAACATAGTACTGGAAGTTTTAGCCAGAGCAATTAGGCAAGAAAAAGAAATAAAAGGGATCCACACTGGAAAAGAAGAAGTGAAACTGTCACTGTTTGCAGATGACATGATTCTACATATAGAAAGTCCTAAAGAATCCACAAAACTAAACTATTAGAAATAATTAACAAATACAGTAAAGTTGCGGAGTACAAAATCAACATATAAAAATCAGTTGCATTTTGGGGCCGGCCCCATAGCGTAGCGGTTAAGTGCACCCACTCCACTGCTGGCAGCCCAGGTTCAGATCCCAGACGTGCACCGATGCACCACGGCACCGATGCTGTGGCAGCATCCCATATAAAGTGGAAGAAGATGAGCACAGACGTTAGCCCAGGGCCAGTCTTCCTCAGCAAAAAGAGGAGGATTGGCATGGATGTTAGCTCAGGGCTGATCTTCCTCACACACACACAAAAAAAATCAGTTGCGTTTCTATACAACAATAACGAACTAGCAGAAAGAGAAATCGAGAATACAGTCCAATTTACAATCACAACAAAAAGAATAAAATACTCAGGAGTAAATTTAACCAAGAAGGTGAAAGACCTATACACTGAAAACTATAAGACATTATTGAAAGAAATCTATGAAGACATAAGGAAATGGAAAGACGTTTTGTGCTTATGGATTGGAAGAATAAACATAGTTAAAACATCCATATTACCTAAAGCAACCTACAGATTCAATGCAATCCCAATCAGAATCCCAATGACATTCTTCACGGAAATAGAACAAAGAATCCTAAAATTTATATGGAACAACAAAAGACCCTGAATAGCCCAAGCAATTCTGAGAAAAAAGAACAAAGTTGAAGGTATCACACACTCTGAATTCAAAATATAATACAAAGCCATACTAATCAAAACAGCATGGTAATGACAGAAAAACAGACATACAGATCAATAGAACAGAATTGAGAGCCCAAAAATAAAATAACACATCTATGGACAGCTGATCTTCGACAAAGGATCCAAGAACATACAATGGAGAAACCAAAGTCTCTTCAATGAATGGTGTTGGGAAAACTGGACAGCCATGTGCAAAAGAAAGAAAGTAGACCATAATCTTATACCACACACAAAAATTAACTCAAAATGGATTAAAGACTTGAAGCTAAGACCTGAAACCATGAAACTCCTGGAAGAAAATATAGGCAGTATGCTCTTTGATGTGTTGTCTACTCAGGCAAGGGAAATAAAAGAAAAAATAAACAAATGGGACTACATCAGACTTAAAAGCTTCTGCACAGCAAAGGAAACCATGAACAAAATGAAAAGACAAGCCACCACCTGGGAGAAAATATTTGCAAATCATATATCCGACAAGGGGTTAATTTCCAAAATATATAAAGAACTCATACAACTCAGCAACAAAAAAATGAACAACCCAATCAACAAATGGGCAGAGGATTTGAATAGACATTTTTCTAAAGAAGATATATAGATAGCCAATATGCACATGAAAAGATGTTCAACATCACTAATTATTAGGGAGATGCAAATCAAAACTACAATGAGATATCACTTCACATCTGTCAGAATGGCTATAATTAACAAGACAAGAAATAACAAGTGTTGGAGAGGATGTGGAGAAAAGGGAACTCTCAAACACTGTTGGTGGGAAGGCAAACTGGTGCAGCCACTATGGAAAGCAGTACAGAGATTTCTCCAAAAATTAAAAATAGAAATACCATATGATCCAGCTATCTTACTACTGGGTATTTATCCAAAGAATATGAAATCAATAATTCAAAAGGATATGTAGCCCTATGTTCATCGCAGCGTTATTCACAATAGCCAAGACCTGGAAGCAACCCAAGTGCCCATCAACGGATGAATGGAAAAAGAAGATGTGGTATATATATATCTATATACACAATGGAATACTGTTCAACCATAAAAAAAGACAAAATCATGCCATTTGCAACAACATGGATGGACCTTGAGGGTATTATCCTAAGTGAAATAAGTCAGACAGACAAAAACAAATACGATTTGTTTGATTTCAAGTATGATATCAGTCATAAGAGGAAGATAAACAAACCAAAACATACATAGATAAGGAGAAGAGATTGGTGGTTACCAGAGGGGCGGGTATGGGGGGAGGGCAAAAGGGGTGAAGGGGCACATACGTATGATGACAGATGAGAACTAGTCTACTGGTGGTGAACACGACGCAGTCTATACAGAAACAGAAATATAACAATGTACACAATGTTATAAGCCAACATGACCTCAATAAAATAATTTCTTAAAAAAAAGATAAGTGATAACGAGTGTTGACAAGGATGTGGAGAAAAGGGAATCCTTTACACTGCTGGTGGGACTGTGAACTGGTACAGCCACTATGGAAAACAGTACGGAAGTTTCTCAAGAAATTAAAAATAGAACTACAGTCGTTCCTGGGTATCCACAGGGGATTGGTTTCAGGAACCCCAGTGGACACCAGCATCCACAGATGCTCAAGTTCCTTATATAAAATGGCGTAGTACCATGAATACTGTCAGCCCTCCATATTCACAGGTTTTGGTTACATTTACATTTGGTTACATCCACAGATTCTGGTTGTATTTTATCCTACTTTGATATAATTAATCTAATTCTAGTTACATAAAATCTAAAATGATTTCATGCACGTTAAATAATTTCTTCTTGCTCCCCGATGCTACACAATATCTAGGTTGTTAAAGGTAACATTATAGGCAGATATGAAAATTTGACATATTTTGATTGAATATAAATTGTATCTGTTAACTTTAGTAATAATAATAATAGAAAAAATATCCTGAAAATTTACAAACTCAGTTGGTTTTTAAATTCATATATTCTCAATTAAAACCACATCTTCTTTAATAGTATCATAAGTTACAGGCTATTTTTATATTACAGTGGAACAGTTTTTATAATTAATCTTCCAAGAAAACTTTTTGAAAGTCCAAATTTGTTTTCTAAATGGAATAAAATTTCTTACCAAGGTGACTCTGTAAAGATGTTTTCATTCACTTATTAGGCACAGAAATCTTTAGATTGATGATTCAAGTTTGCAGGCTTCCTTTTAGCTTCTTTCCAGATAGCCCCTTAATTCAAATTTTTTCCATTTTAAAGTATGTATCACCATTAATTCTTCAATATATTTTTTATCAATCTTACAAACAAAATGATCAAGCCACAGTTCCTCACTTCAGCAATGTATAAAACTAAATTTAGAATTATGCTACTCAGCTATACTTTCAAATTCCTACACAAGACTGATTTAACCTAGCTCTCTCTTTCTACCAAAACTCAAAATTCAAGCTCCTGGGTAAACTGGAAAGTTATCTGCTTTTAATGCAACTTCATCCAAATTGTTGCAGTAGGCAATGTTCCACTATAAACAAACCTAATCAAAATGTAGTCCACTCCCTCTTTGAATAATCACAAGATTGTTTAGTATTCCATTTAAGTCTTCTTTTAAGATTAGTTTCTAGCAAATGAAAGTGCAAAAATACTGTCATTATAACTTTGCAGTTTTATTATCTTTAAGGCATTCCTATTTGAAGATTAATCCCTGTTCCTACTAATATTATAAATGTTGATTTATAACAACAAACTAGCAACCAAAGATAAATGAAGGAGATTTAAAAGAACCTTATAGGAAAGCTTTTCCACTCATGTTTAAAAATATAACTCCTTTAAAAATATAACTTTAGGGGTAAATAATCTGTTTTCCACTGTAATGAGAGATTATAAATACTATGTATATTGAGCAAGAACAGACTGTTTTTTAAAAGCTATATGTCAGTTTCTTAGAAAAATAACACTCCAAAACTATTTCATAAATTTCCTCATTTTAAACAAAACGATAGATAAGGCCAGGAAAAAGAAGTGGTGCTGCTGATTTTTGTATAAATAAATAATTTTATAGAATGACTTTCAATGGTGAACATTTGCTGAATATTACTAGCATTGAGAGTTGGCTTCAAAAGAGGTCAAATAAAAATATAATTCAAGAACATTCTGAATTACTTTAGAAAACATCAAGAATTTTTTTCTAGTAATTCCATGTGCAAGTGAAATTACACTTGTAAAAGCAATGATATATGGAAATATTATTACATATTTTTTAAAAAAACAGCTACCATTAACAGAAACCTTGAAATTTTATTGGAGGGAGGAATATAAAAAAACATCAAGAATATAGTAAAATAATTCCTTAAGAAATTTTCACATTTTTTTCCATACCTGTAATTCTTGCTCAATTAGCTTATAATCACCCATCTACCAACTAGCAGGTCCATGAATCAGATCACTCATGTCTTAGATCCTCCTAAACAAACAAAGTTGATATAATGACTATGTTTTCAGAATTGGAAGTTCAAAATCACACTAGGGTGAAGTAAAAGTGAGGAAACTCAATAACTTCTTCCATTTGGTCCCAAACCAACTTGAATCCCCACTAATGTCAACTGGTTCTTTGATAATGCCACTGAATAGTCTAAAGGCCTATCCTCCCCACATACATGTCTTACTTGGCACAAAATAAAAATTAGATGGAGTTTTACATCTAAGATAAATGTGTTTACCAAAAGAAACATAATAAGAATGCTCATAGCAGCACTATTAATAATATCCCCAAACTAGGCACTGCCTAAACACTGACAGAATAGATAAACATATTGTGATATGTTCACTTTGGAATGCTATTCAACAAACGAAAATGAATAAACTACAATGATATGTAACTATAACATATCTTACAAACCTAAATGTTGAACAAAAGCAGCTCATTTCTCTCTCCTCTCATCCAGAGTATTGAATCGTGAGCTGCATGATTAGGGGGCAGGAAGTGGCTGGGAGAACAGCAGATGGGACTCTCAGAAGGCATTAAATGCATCATAGACTCCATCAAGAAGCCTGCCTATGAGCTACTGGGAATGCGCTACCCACAGACCCCCAACAGGCCCACAGTCACCCCCACACTCTGTGTGCCTTACCTACACACACCGACACCCTGTGGTCAGTTCCCTGTGCGCGCTCACAATGGTGGCAGCCAGAGCGAGCCTCAGCAGATGGCAAGTGAGAATGCACAGAAAGCCAGTCCCAACCTGAGGGCCAGGGAGAGACCACAAACTTGAGCTTCAGCACCACTTTTGTAAAAACAAAAGAGAAGCTGTCAGCACTTGGCCTGATATGTTGCAGGATCGAGAAAAAGCACACAAGCTTAAGAATTCTGCCACAAGAGGGAGGAAGAAGCCTGGATCAGGTATACTTATTTTAAGGCCTTCTCAGAATAAGTAGCAGGGCTAAAGAAAGTTATTTCTCTCCTAAAGGCAATTAATAAAGACTTCTACTAGGTGACTCCTTCTTCAAATGCAAGGACAGCAACACAAAACTTCAAGGAACATGAAAAATCAAGGAAACATGACACTACCAAAGGATCACAATAATCTTCTAGTAACTGATCCAAAGACATGAGGATCTGTAATTTATCTGATAAAGAATACGAAATAACTATTTTAAGGAAACTCAATGAAATACAAGAAAACACAGAAAGACAATTCAATGAAATCAGGAAAACACACAAACAAAATGAGAAATTTAACAAAGAGAAATCATAAAAAAGAACCAAACAGAAATTCTGCACTTGAAGAATACAATGAATGAAATGAAAAGGGCAATAGAGAGCATCAACAACAGAATGGATCAAGCAAAAGAAATAATCTGTGAGACAGAAGATAGGAACTTTGAAATTACCCAGTCAGAAAGCAACAAAAAAAAATGAATGAAAAAGAGTGAAGAAAGCCTACGTGAGCTATGGGATATGGCCAAAAGATCCAACTTGTGAATTATGGGAGTTTCAGAAGGAGGAGACAGGGAGAACAGAGGAGGAAGCTTATTTAAAGAAATAATGGCTAAACTATGGAAAACAGTATGGAGGATTCTCAAAAAATTAAAAATAAAACCACCATTTGATCCAGCAATTCTACTTCTAGGAATATACACAAAGGAAACAAAAACACTAATTCAAAAAGATATCTGCACACCCATGTTCATAGCAGTATTATTTATAACAGCCAGGACATGGAAACAACCTAAGTGTCCATGGACAGATGAACGAATAAAGAAGTTGTGGTATATATATATACAATAGAATATTATTCAGCCATAAAAAATGAGGAAATCCTGCCATTTGTGACAACTTGCATGGACCTTGAGGGCACTGTGCTGGGTGAAATAAGTCAGACAGAGAATACAAACACTGTATGATCTCACTTATGTGGAATCTAAAAAAGAAAAAAAAAATCCAAACTCATAGAAAAAGAGATCAGATTTGTGGTTACCAGAGGTGGGGGGTGGGGGTAGATGGAATTGGAGGAAGGTGGTCAAAAGGTACAAACTCCCAGTTATAATATAAATAAGTACTAGGGATGTAATGTACAACTTGACGACTAGACTTACCACTGCTGTATGACATGTATGAAAGCTGTTAAGACAGTAAATCTTAAGAGTTCTCACTACAATAATTTTTTTTTGTCCATTTCTTTTTTTTTTTTTAAAGATTTTATTTATTTATTTTTCCCCACCAAAGCCCCAGTAGATAGTTGTATGTCATAGTTGCACAACCTTCTAGTTGCTGTATGTGGGACGCGGCCTCAGCATGGCCGGACAAGCGGTGCGTCAGTGTGCACCCGGGATCCGAACCCGGGCCGCCAGCAGCGGAGCGCACGCACTTAACCGCTAAACCACGGACCGGCCCATGTCCATTTCTTTTTATTGTATCTATGAGATGATGGATGCTAAACAAACTTATTGTAGTAATCATTTCACAATATATATAAGTCAAACCTTTACGCTGTGCTTCTGAAACCCATACAGTGATACACGTCAACTAGGTCTCAATAAAACTAAAAAAAAAAAAATTTAATTAATTAATTAAATTAAATTAAAAAGAAATAATGGCTGAGAACTTCCCAAATCTGGAGGAAGATTTGGATTGAAGACTTAGAAAAACTCTTAGACGGAAACATAGGGAAAAAGCTCCTTGACACTGGATATGACACCAAAAGCCAAAGCAACAAAAGCAAAAATTAATAAATGGAACTACATCAAATTAAAAAGCTTCTGCACAGCAAAAGAAACAATCAATAAAATGAAAAGGCAAACTATGGATTGGGAGAAAATATTTGCCAACCATATATCTGATAAGGGGTTAATATCCAAAATATATGAAGAACTCATACAACTCAATAGCAAAAAAACCAAACAATCTGAATTAAAAACCCACAGAGGAACTGAATAGACATTTTTCCAAAGAAGACATACAAACGGCCAATAGGTGCATGAAAAGATGCTCAATCATTAGCGAAATGCAAATCAAAAGCACAATGAGATATCACCCCACACCTGTTAGAATAGCTATCATCGAAAAGACAGGAGATAAGAAGTGTTGGCGAGGACGTGGAGAAAAGGAAACCCTTTATTCTGTTGGTGGGAAACTGGTACAACCACTATGGAAAGGAGTATAGAGGTTCCTCAAGAAATTAAAAATAGAACCACCATATGATCCAGCAATCCCACTTCTGAGTATACATCCAAAAGAAAAGAAATCAGGGCCTTGAAGAAGTATCTGTACTCCCATTGCAGCATTATTCACAATAGTCAAGATAAGGAAACAACCTAAGTGTCCATCAATAGGTGAATGGATAAAGAAGATGTGGTATGTATATATATATACAGTGGAATATTATTCAGCCATAAAAAAGAAGGAATTCCTGCCATTTGCAACATCATGGCTGGATCTTCATGGCATTATGCTAAGTGAAATAAGTCAGAGAAAGACACATACTGTATGATCTCTGCTGAGTGAAATAAGTCACACAGAGAAAGACAAATACTGTATGACATTCCTTATATGTGGAATCCAAAAAGCCCAACTCATGGAAACAGAGTAGAATGGTGGATACTAGGGAACGGGAGGCAAGGGGAATGACATGATGTTTGTAAAAGAGTACAAACTTCCAGTTATAAGATGAATAAGTTCCTGAGATCTAATGTACAGCATGGTGATTACAGTTAACAATACTGTGTTATATACTTGAAAGTTGCTAAGAAAGTAGATCTTAAATGTTCTCACCACAAAAAAGAAATGGTAACTATGTAAGCTGATGGAGGTGTTCACTAACACTAAGGTGGTAATCATTCCACAATATATAAGTGTATCAAATCAACATGTTGAACATCTTAAATTTACACAATGTTATATATCAATTACACCTCGATAAAGCTGGAACAAATTTAATAATAAAAGTTAAACATCTTTAAATTTTTATCTTCTGAAATCATGAAATGGTATTTAAAAATTCAATATTTGTACTTCATGTTTCCATTTACTCAACAATCTATGTTACTCCTACATGGAATAAAAATATAAAACCGTGTAACTTTTCTGTCCGCTTATCTCTTGCAAATTATTTGTGGAAGATCATTCTGACTGAATTTTTAAAAAAGGTGCTTAGATGACACTGAATAGTTCCAGAAAAGCTATTTTTCCTGGACGCTGCATTTATAATCTTCATCACAGACTCATCACCTTCGCAGAGTCACGTCTCTTACATGGACTGTTACTGTAGCCTCATCTTCCCTCTTTTCCTGCCTCCAATTTCTTGTTACTCAAATTTATGATATTCTCACTCTTGCCAAGATAATCTCCTGAAAGTACAGTTCAGGCATGCGATTTACCTACCCTGAAATAGGAGAATATTTAGGCATTGGGAAAGGCAGTCTCGTGCACGCAATCTTTCGGCCCCCACTCAGCCACAGAAGAATGGGCCTTAGGCTTGGAACACTTCCTTACCCAGAGATAAAGAGCCCACAAAGCCTGTGCTGGCTTTATCATCTTGTGTGAGAATATCTTTCCCTGAATGTTTTTTTTTTTTTTTTTGTGAGGAGATCAGCCCTGTGCTAACATCTGCCAATCCTCCTCTTTTTTCGCTGAGGAAAACTAGCCCTGGGCTAACATCTGTGCCCATCTTCCTCCGCTTTATATGGGACGTCGCCACAGCATGGCTTGGCAAGCAATGGCAGTGCGTCATTGCGCGCACCCAGGATCTGAACCAGCGAACCCTGGGCCGCGGCAGTGGAGCACGTGCACTTAACCGCTTGCGCCACCAGGCTGACCCCTAAATGCTCTTTTGTCTTTGTTTGAAGTGTATGCATCACACGGCCCCTAGCCAACTCCACTGTTATATCTCTGCAGGGAGGGGACGGGGTATTTCGACTGCAGCACAGGACAGGTAGGCAAATTGCCCTGTGTCAGCCATCAGGAGAGACCCATTGCTCATGGAGGACCGACGCCCACTACTAAAGCTGATCTTGCTCTGTCTCTTCATGGTGTGAGTAAAGCATTGTTCCATTCAGTGCTTGATTGCATTGTGTTCCCGGTGACTCCGTACTAAGATGTAGTGGGCACAAGTGTT
This sequence comes from Diceros bicornis minor, assembly GCF_020826845.1. Lineage (NCBI taxonomy): Eukaryota > Metazoa > Chordata > Mammalia > Perissodactyla > Rhinocerotidae > Diceros > Diceros bicornis. The sequence goes on along the minus strand of NC_080757.1, from coordinate 49,070,501 downwards.
TGGACTTCTATTCCTGGTGGCTGGCATTGTGATGATCTTTGCCATCCTCCATATAGTTTGAGTCCTCCCCAGGGATGGGTAACCAGTGCACAGTGCCTTACACTCTTAAAATTGATAACCAGTGCACGGTAATCTGCTGTGCCATTAGGAATCAAAATGTGTGTGCTACAGTCAGATTCAAGTTTATAAAATAAGATTGATAAACTAAAAGTGGAAAATGAATTTATATATTACTACCTATGTATTGCGAATTCCCACAAGAAGAAAACTTAAAACATCTCTAAAATATACTATAATCATCATGCAGAATATCTTTTATTTTCATTAAAAATACCCCAATTGTACACTTATTAAAAAGCTGTATTTCCTATTCTATATTCCAATGGCCTCCTAACAAACTGTCTTAAAAGGCTGTGGCAGGGTGTCCTTCCATTCTAGATGAGAAAAATTCTCACTTGTTAAAAAAAAGGGATGTTAACCTTATCACCTATCCATTTATTATATGAAATACATAAAAGGTTTTCTCAGTCAAAAACTCAAAATAATTAGACTTCAGATATTTCCAGAGACTGTCTGGGTTTACAGCCGCTCCACCCCGTGCTAGCTAAGTGATCTGGGACAAGCTGAAAGTGTCTCCAGACCCTGAGGAGTTGCAGGACACATTTACTTTAGAATATATAAAGTGCAGAGAAATTTTTTTAAATCCTATACGTTCACTAACTAGGGGTAGCCATTATTAATGTTTTATAATTCTTCCTTCTAAAATCTTTATTGGTTTCTTTTGCCTTTATTATTGTTTTAAGCTACAAAAGTAATAAACAATATTCTTATTGGAAAAGATTCTAACTCTATACAAATACAGAGAGGAAAACACGAATATCTCCCCTTCTCTCACTCCATACACTTTGGCACATATATATATATATTTCCAGGTCCCTTTCACTGTATTTACACACATACACACACACACACACACACACACACAGAATCTGTTTTTTAAATTCATCCTTGTATCACAGTTAAAATATCGGGAAATTAAATAACCCAGAAGAAACATATTAGGGCTAAATTAGCTTAAGTCACCACAAAATGCCAAAACACCTCTTAATATTAAGACTTCAGCTTTTATTGAGGGTCAAAATAAGAAGTGGTTAGTTAGCATTTTCTACAAAATAACTATTGAAGATCTTGTCCCTTATTACTTACTCCTTTTTCCCTTATTACTTATTTATTATTTCAAATAAATGATGTTGAGGTAATTGGGCAACCATTTGACAAAAAACAAAAACAAGAGGTCCATACTTCACAACTTACACTGGATACACTCCAAATAGATCACAGTTTTAAGTGTTAAAATCAAACCATACATGTCCTAGAAGACACATGGAAGAATTTTCATCCTGTGTTCATCAATAGTTGTTGTTAGTGCCATGCAGAGAATTCAGACTCCTAGCGCCCTGTGGACAGCAGAACAGAACCCTGCCTGGTCTTTTTGCGCCATCCTCTCATCTTCTGGTGCTATATCAGACAATGCTCCGCTGTATTTCATAGGGTTTTCATGGCCAATTATTTCCCAAGGTGGTGACCAGGTCCTTCTTCCTAGTCTCTCTTAGTCTGGAAGCCCCACTGAAACCTGTCCACCATGGGTGACCCTCCTGGTATTTGAAATACCGGTGGCATAGCTTTCAGCATCACAGCAACACACAGCTGCCACAATATGATAATGACAGACAGGTCGTGTGGTTCCCTGACTGCGATGCGAACCCAGGTCCTGTGGATGACAGTGCCCAATCTTAACCACTAGACCACCAGCGCTGGCATTCATCAATAGAGAACTGGTAAAATAAATTACACCAAATACACAAAATAGAACGAGGAAGCTCTTTATGTCCTTACATGAAACAATCTCCAAGACATATCGATAAGTGAAAAGCAGAAAACAAAACAAAGATCAGGGTGTATGTGGAGTGTAAGGAGAAAAGATGATGGGGAAAGAATAACTGCACATGAAAGGAGACACAAGGAATTGAGACAATGCTTCTTTCAAAGAGGAAAGATGTGCAGCTAGAGGGCTCGTACAGAAGGGGCCTTTCTCCAACATGCTCTTTTTCCATCTTTCAGATTTTTAACCATAGGACTCTATTACCTAGCTTTAAAAATTATCAAAAAATTATAAGGGTACAATTAGCCACTGTTTCACCTTTCCTTACAGTATATTTATTTATAGCAAAGTCTAAGCAAGAGCAAACCTAACCGATATTTTTAAATACTTATGTAATTAAATATCTTATATATCCACATTTTATATAGTATATAAATTTACAAAAAGTCAGCTAAACATATGTTTCAGGGTTATAAAGTAATTGTGACAAAAATTCAAAGTAATGATTGAAAAGGAGACTAATGGAATATTCAGTTTCATGACGCCTCCTTTGAACAAAAATGCATGATGAATTTGTTTTAGTAATGTCAAGAGGCCTCTGGCCTGCGAGGTTATAGCCCAGATTTGAATTTGTTTTATCTCTCTGTATTTTTTTTAAAAACCAGTAAAAGTTTTATCTGTAGTGTATATATTCACACACAGTCACATATACATACATATGTACATACAGCACCACAATCAAAACAATATGTTTTAGTTAAACAAGGGCTTGCTTCCTGTAGGATCATTTATAACCATATCATGTAAAGACCAATATTATCATATGTTCTAGTGAAATTACCACTACATATTTTCAATATTAATTGAAAAACAGAAAGCTTACATATATCAGTGTCAGAGGAGAAATATTTATAATGTTTACAATTTGACAATGCAAAAAAGGTAAAACGGATTAGAATAAATCTGTTTCAAGGCAGTTTTGTATTTTACCGCCAAAGAGGAGTTTGAAAAAGGTATCAATTGAAAAGATGACCTTGGAATGTTTCATTGAATACCTTAAAATAGACAATTTATACAACATCTCTGAACAATGCTTTATTATTTTTATAGCAACAAAAACTTAGAAATCAAATCTGGCAAACATATGAATATTGAAAAAGGAATAAACCAAATCTATACTATCTACGTCTGTTGATTATAGATTTTAACTCCTCCAAAAACACCATATACTTTTTCAGTGTTAGTCCTTCAAAGAGTTACACCAAATTATTTTGTTATATATGGTCATTTTCCATTCATTAGTCTACTGAGTTTCCTAGATACTTTAATTACTTGTCTTTGAAAAATGAAAAATGAACACATACAATTCATACCATTTACAGTTATAGTTTCAGATAATTTTCAGTTACTGGAAGCTATTAAAATTATTTTCTACAATAAAAATGAAGTAGGAAGCAAATTTAGGATATGTGTGGAATAAAAATTGTAAATAGTAATAGGGCAGTAATATTAGACTAGTTTTATTTCTGAAAAACAATAACAATAGGCAAATTTGCTTTAAGGAGTTAGCGTTTAAAATGCTGACTTCAAACCAGTATTCCTCTTAAATAAGGATTGGTTCTGAAGTATCAACTTGAGCCCTAAACCAAAGATTGAGTTGAATAATTTATCAAGTATTCATATGTATATGGATTCATATGTATATATTCCTGTTCTCTGATATCATCTACTATACATTCAACATGCACACAAGAAATAACCTTTACTGAGTGAATGAAAGAATGATTAAATGAATGAATACCACCACATTCTAAAAGTGAGATTTTTTACCTTTGTGTATATTTATTAAAGAAAAAATTTTGCTAATAATCAAGGCAAATTTCTATAACAAATGTAGTTATTTGTCTTTTAGAAAAATCAAATTTTCTCTGGACCAACTGAGTTTACCACTATTCTTAGATTCAAAACCAGTAACAGTCGCCTCCCCAGAATATTTTCCTTTAGGGAAAATAGCCAGCTTGTGCTGTTTACTTTGAAGTTCAGACCACAAAATAACTTACTCTGCTACTTTCAGACCAGATTTCTCCTGCTATACCAGGTGCTATCTTGTTGGAATCATCTAGACATGTAGTCAAAATGAAGATATCACCTACATAGGGAATGGAGAAATAGATCTACAGGGGAATTTTACTAAAAAATCTAAACTAGCTTTTTTAACTCCAGGTAAAATTTGGTATTTTGGTAAAGACTTTTAAAGCCTTAAAGAGTGTTTCTCGGCTCAGAAAATGATTATGTTGCATATAGGAAACTACGGAGGTTTCAGGGTTCTTTCATTATCTATCAGTGAACATTAAAAGATACTATACAGTTTTACACATAAACTCCCAATATCTCACTGAAAAAATCTTTCTGAATTCCAACTGCACTTACTGTCAACTCTAAGTACTTCAAATGCCTGACCTGGACTTTAAGATCGATAAGAACAGAGCTGTCTTGAGCTTTATCTTCTAAACCTTCTATTTCTTTTAGTTTGATACTACAATATATAGACATTGTAGGTACTGAACAGATATTTGTTGATTTACTGTTATTTAAAAGAGATTATCTCTTCATTTAGGGATATAAAATACAAGTCAACAAACCAATGAAAAAAGTATAAAGAAATTATAAATGAACAGAGACAAAGTAGAACAAAAGTGTGGTAAACTGAATAGATGAAGAAAGTTAACCAATATTTTAAGGATAAAATGAATTAATGAGGAATAAAGAGAGGGTATCCCATCCTTAAAGAAAGCAAGGATGCTCCAGTTTTGTCATTATTCAAGCTGGAGTATAAAATACCGTTATTTGACTTAATGTTTAATGAGTATTATAGTGCTCTTCTTTTTTTTTTTTTTTTATAATTTTTATTTATTTTTTCCCCCAAAGCCCCAGTAGATAGTTGTATGTCATAGCTGCACTTCATTCGAGTTGCTGTATGTGGGACGTGGCCTCAGCATGGCCGGAGAAGCGGTGCGTTGGTGCGCGCCCGGGATCCGAACCCAGGCCGCCAGCAGCTGAGAGCGTGCACTTAACCGCTAAGCCACGGGGCCAGCCCTATAGTTCTCTTCTGATTTCATCTAATTCATATGTTGCCATGCAAACAAAAATAAGCAGTAAGTCCTTCTGTACAAAAAAAAATTGATATCCTGTGACGCCATAGCACATAAATTATTTTAAGATGTTATATTCAGCAACTCAGCCAATACATTTTACTAACAAGCAAAGTGAGGGAGAAGGAATGGTTATGCAATCTTTCCAGGCAGAATTTGATACTACGTTTGTTTGATGTTGGGTGTTCTTTTTGGCCTTTCTGTAAGTTATTCCTGCTTGGAGGTTTGGGGCAGCAAGAAAAATGAAACTGCCTGATTCTCTGGGAGTTAGCTAGATACTCTGCACTCAAGTAAGCTTCCCTTCTTAAATCACTTTCTCGGGTCAGGTATCCTGTTGACCTGTCTCCTATTAAAGTTCTTATCATTCTGTAGTATAATTGCCAAAGTTCTTTCCAACCGGACTATAAGGTCCTCTGGGAAGGGACTACACATTGTCTGACACATGGTGGGAACTCAATATTTATTGGAAAAAAATCAATGTTTTCCAACTAAAAACTGCAAGATAAAACTTAGTGATAAGTAGAGTCTAATCAACTTAGTAAATGAATGGAGAAGACAAATAAAATCTAACACTTCAATGTGTATATTTAAGTATTATATCATGAGACAAAACCTTTCCTAAACAATGCCTGTATAGTAGTCCATTTTCAGATATAACAGCTAGACCATTTCATTACCCAAATTTCTCAAAAAAATCTACAGAGGAATTTCCAAATATCCTAAGGCCTAAATGTTGTTTTGGGTTTTTTTTAATCTGTTTTCATTTAAGAGGAAGAAAACATCTGAAATCACTAAGTTCTATTTTCTTACATTCCCATTACTTAAAAACAGCTAAACTGATTGTTTCCTTTTTTAAAAAAATTTCTAGCTAGTAATAAAATTCTGAAAATAGAGATCTGTGATGGAAAACTGACTCAAACTAAACTGTAGCAAGCCTATTATAAAAATATGTTTAGGTTCTGGTTACTTAACTTAGCTCACAGTTTAGAACAGGAGTATTTTTTAAATTAAATATATTACAATTTTACTCACTTCAAAGCTTCCTCCAATTTTTGGATTTTCTTTTGAGCATCTTCTTTTTCTTTATCAAGTTCACTCTGCAAGTCATGAACCTGCCATGATGAAGACATGTAAAATTTACCAGAAGACAAGTAAAGTTTACTTAAAGGAGAAATACAAACAATGAAGCAGTAATCTTAAACTTATTTTTAATATAAAATTAGACTTAGATATTTCAAGACAGAGACTTGGTTAACCATAATCATTTACCATGTAATTATTTCAATACTATACTTCCAATACCAATTTTCTGGTCAAAGTTAATAATTGTTTGAATCTACCTGCATGTGGATTCCCTGTAAAATAAACTGATATGTAAGAAACTCAAAAAGGGAGCAATCACTTTTGAAATTTTTTAAAATTACCTATTAGCCAAAGGAAAGGAATCTCACAAGATTTAGGAGAATACAATAAATAATGTGTGTATACTCCCCAAACACACACAGCTTATGATGAAGCAGCCTTCTCTTCCACTGTTAGGAATGATTTGTATAAGCATTTACAGAGTTCGGGAGGAAATCCCCCCACCATAAGTATCTCTTTCCTAAACGTGGCATCCTTTGAGTAGGTGGGATGGCAGCACGAATAATGAGCGCTAAATGAAAATTTCTCTTCACAGAAAGTTCTTCGCATGCAAATGCAGATAAGCATACCCAACATGGACATTATAAGGATCTAAAAGTAGGAAAAGGAAACGCTGGTACAGCTGGAGGGAAGGGGGGAGTAAAACAGCAGCCATGGTTCCACATACATGGCAATTGAGGGTACAGAGCCTCGCCAGTAGGTAAGAAAACTCAAGTCACTTAGTGGGGTGAGGATACCAGCTACACATCTGCTGGCAACCCAAATGAGGCTGAAAGGGCAACTGATGGGTACGGGGAATGGGTAAGGAATGACAACAACAAAACCAACAACACATAAACACACACACACACACACACAATCACAAACCTTTTCAAACAATGAATCAGTGCTAGCTAAAAATACCTGTATTCAGCTATTTATATTAGTTTGGCTGGAGACCTATTTAACTCAAAAATCCTATATTCTTTGGTCTTTTCCTTTTATAATTCTCTTCTATTTTTTTCTCTTGGTCTTTTAGTAAAATAAATAAAATGCTTGTAAACTGAAAGTAGAGAGGAAATTTTCCATGAGAGCATCAAAAAGTTTCTACTAGCTGCTATGATGGCAATCACCAAGCTGAGAAAAAACTAAGAAATAGAGAGGAACATGCACGGTGGCTGGGAGCGTGGACTACCGGGAGAATTAGGGGATGGGAGGCCCTCTCCTCCATATTTTAAATGGCAAAATCAAAACATTTCACAAATACCTACCTTATTAGGAAGAGAAAGAGCAACTAACTTGCCTTGCAAATTTTTTCCACGACATTTATTTTACTTTACATGGGGGGAGAAAAGTCTATTGTCCAAAATTTTACCAGATTCAAGATCAAAATTACTGTCTTACCTATCTTGGATCCCTAGTATGTACCACAGTGCTTGGCATATAGTAGGCATGAGAAATTGGAGTAAGTACATCAAAGGGGCAACAGAAGCACCATTCCGACACTGATCTTTAATGTATAGAATTACAGAATCAAAGCTCCAAAATTAAACTCAGAGATGACCTAATGCCGACATTTTGGAAACACATGTTTTTATATCAGTAAAATCCTTTCTTGAAATAAAATCTTCAATGAAAACCAAAACACCAACTTAAACAACACAAAAAAAAGCAAATCTGTTTGAGTGGAAGGTGGGGAATGACAGTTGGGAACAAAGTTAATTGGAGAAACTAGTATAAGCTCAGTTAATATCTCGACTGTTACTTTCAACGGTGTCACTTATACATATTTACCTATTCTTTTGCTTTATTCTTTCTCTGTTAATCAATTTTAAGTCTCTTGTAAATATCACACAGATTTGGCTTTTAACTCAAATTATACATTTTATTTTTTTAATAAGGGAGATTATTGGATTTGTTGCTATCACTAAAATATTCTTATTTATGGAATTTTTCTTTATGCTTCCTAGTTTTTTATGTTCCTTTTTTATATGGCTTTTTTTGGTTCCAAACTCCTCCATGTTCTGATAGATTGATAGACAGAGACAGACAGTTTTTAATTTCACCAGTGATACTATAAATATTTCATAATTATTTTTAACATATAATTCTCTAATATTCAGCAAGTAAAAAATTAACTTCTGTCCTATCTTTTTAAATAATAGCTTAGCACATGCTTACTTCTCCTTCTCCTGTCCATTTTAGCTTTATTTTAAACAATCTGAGAATGTTGATCTAGATAGCCATTTTAATATTTTTTTAACTTTACATCCCTTCTCTCAAGAATTTTTTCTGACATTTGCATTGTTTTATACCATGTACACAATAAATATTTAAATTCACCTCTATTTTAGTTAATTTTGGCCTTTACTATTACTCCTTTTGTATTCTTTTCTTTGTTGTATTGTTTTGATTTACGTTTTTGCTTATCTTTAAGTTGATTAAAGTACATCATCAGTAATTTTATTTTCAAAAAGAATATCTGAGTGATGTATCCCTGAGGCTTTACATATTCAAGAATGTCATTCTGCTGCCTGCACACACAAAGGCAAGCGTGTGCATAAGATTCTTGAGTCACAACATTTGGCCCAAACACAGAGCATATGTCACTCTATTGTTTTATGACATTTAGATTTGCAACATCTCCCTGATACAGGGAGAATCTTCTAAATTTTCATAAACAGACCTTCAGAAAAGTTTTCTCATACCTTTATTTTTATGTTGATTTATTCTTAGCCTCCCTTTGGGAATATCAATTGTTTTACAGCACTCTTTTTTCTATTTTCTGCGTTAATATCCATCTCCTTTCTCAAAATTTTTTATTCTTTGCCTTTTTACTTTGCACTTTGAAAGTAATGGTATGTCCTTCATATCACTGATTTAATTCTTTACAACATCTGTTCTACCCCTAACCAGCTCCTATGTGGATTTTAAATCCGCTATCATATTTTTAGGGTCTTTACAATCCTTCCTGTGACAGTACCCCCATTTTCACTTCCTCCTTTTCTTTCCTTATGATATCTGTTCCTCTTTCATAGACATCATATCTTCTGGTATTCTACTGATGACTTTCTTGATGTTTTCTTTTGGAGTACTACGTTTTCAGAAGAAACTCCTTTCTCTGAGTCTTCTGTATAATGCTCTCATTCTTTTGCTCTACACTATTTTTCCACAGACCCCATTTTGGCTTTTTCCTCCTACTCATTCATAAACAGAATTATCTGTTCAGATTTGGTGCTTGGCAAAAAATACACAGGGCATAACCTTGCTTCTATTCCATGTCTCCTGGTGTGGTCTCCTTCTTAGAGCTGCAGCTAAAATCCAGTTCCCAGGAAATCCCCAGGAGGGTCTGGAGATTTCTCCTGAGGAGGAGTTTTCTCCACACCCCACAGCCTACTTCCCAGTACTCTGAAACAATACATTACACAGCAAACAGACAAGGAGGTGCTATCAGAGTTACTGATAAGTCAACAGTATTTTATATATTGGGACTGTACCTCCAATATACTGTGCTACCAAGGTTTCCCCTCTATTTCCTGGTCAGTTTTTTTCTGGGACTCAGAACTCCCTGCATGCAAGCATAATTGAGATTTACCCTTTTAAGTGAAAACTTCAAAATATTAACCATTTTTGAGAAAAATATATCTAAAATTACATGGTGAGGATGAGTGCAAGCTCTGGAGTCAGACTGCATGGGTTTGTATCCCTACCCCTTCTCAGGTCACTTAACCCTCTGTGCCTCAGTTGCATCCTCTGAAAAATGGGGACAACAGTGAGTATATAAACAAGATTGTGATGAGTTAGTAAGTTACTCCATGTAAAGCTCTTAGAATAATGTCAAGAACATAATAAATGGTCACAATGTTAAAGATTATCATCATTGCCCTCTCAGATTGAACATTCTCTACACAAACAGGTTCTTGAAAACTCAAGGTCACTATGAACACCCAAAGTCACGGTGTGCCACAAAATGGTAATTCCCTTAGATGTACTACTGGCCCTTCCAGAACACGGCCCCCGAACTGCTAGGCATTGAGCTCTTGTACGTGCCTTTTCTCACTTGCTATTCAATCTTAAGCTCTGTCAAGTTTTCAGCTGCCACTTCCCAGTTAGTGTGCTAACTCAAGCACCTTGATCTAATTTATTGCTTCCAAAACCTTTAGAACCATTTCTAAAGCAGGAATGGGACTACCTGGGTGGGAGAATGAGCGCCTTCCCTCTGAGTTAAACACGCATGTGTCAATGTACAGACTTTCGAGTTAGGGGTTTCTAGAAGCTGTTTCTCATTTATTTTTATATCCTCAGCACCTAGCACAATCCCCGGCCCACACCAGAATAGTTGATAAATGCTGTTCTGGGTTTGTTTATTTGTTCTTAATTGAATATATTTGTATTGTATGCTTAAGGGCCTTTTTAGATTATACTTTTAGTTTTTACCTATATTCCAGGTAGTTGAGGGTGATAGAGATAATGTATTGTCAGTTTTTCCTTTTCAGTGTACTAATGGCAGTGAGGAATAAGGCTTGAATCAATTTGCTTGTAATCCTTTCCCCACTATATATTGTTAATACCAAAAATGAATTTCAACAATTTAAATAATGAATTTAAATAATGAAAATACAAACCAGATAGTCAAAGATACAGCATATATTCTCAAACATGAGTTTGTCATAAATAATTGACTTAAGCAGCCATAAGCACATTTACTGAACATTTACTAAATGTATATTTTACTCCCCTGCAGCCCCAGAATTTAAGAAATCAAGAATGGAGTATTTGCATAAATAAGCAAGAGATTTGCTATATATAAGGAAATAGATATACAGTGGTAGACCTCACGGCATAAGAAAGAGCCCTAACTGCTGCTGACCCACCCACCAACCAGCTGGGTAACTCCACCATGTCTCTTAACCATTCTAACCTCTGTTTCCCAATATGAAAAATATGGGGCATTGGGCTGCATGACTTGTATAAATCATTTCACTGCACAATTTCATGTTTTGAAACTTCACTCAAGGCACATGTCCTCAAGAAAATCATGCCAGTAGTAGCTAGAAAATATTACACAATACATTATATGTAAAACTAGAAATTTTAAATTATTTTTAACCTAATTAAAAGTATTACATATGAATGCTAAACACTGGAATAACTCTTTTCAATGGTTTTGAACTCCACCAGACTTTATATCTCATTTGTTACACAGTTACATGAGAATTATTATAAGTACATATTTCAATTCTAGCACATTTTAGAATATACATGCTTGACATCTGTCTCCTGAGTTTCTCTAAAACAGCACCATCTTTCACTCTGGTGGCTGTTTGGAAAACAAGCACTACGTTATTTGTAGGAGGCAGGTGTTTCCTCACTAGTAAAATCATTTAGCCTAACCATTTCCTGATTGAACAGATTAGGACACTTCATCAAACAATGACATTTAGTTTTACTACCTATCATTTGTTTGATGTTCAAAGATCTTAAGAGCAGGCAATAGCCACTAGAGATCAATAAAGAACATTAGATAATATGTGTGTACTTAAAATAGGGACAGCATCTGATGCTGTTTCTCTTACCTCAAAGATAAGTTAGAATCTCTCATGCTGCTTTCTTATTGGCATGAGGAAATAATGTCATTCAGATGGCATTTCCTCCTCCTGAGGAGATATTCAGAACTAAGTTTTATACCAAAAGTTATTGAATGTGCACACCTGTAACACTGTCTAACAAACAAAAGCCCTATACATCCCATTTAGCTATCCAGTTACACAGTCCAGGGCTATGTAAGATTTATGGCAGCTCTTTGAGCAGGCAAAAAGGATATTCCCTGAGGGGGGTACAAGACATCAAATCTTCATGGCCTGAGATCACAGCAGGTTTAATAAAGAAAGAAGAACAGATGTCATTTTAAAAGGGGAAGATTATGGAATTAATTGTAAAACAAAAAGTGACATGCTGAGCAACATTTTCTTCCAATATAAATAAATGTTAGAACATATGCAATATGAACAAATATGCTTATTTTTCTTTTAAAGATTGCTATCATTTTAAACACGTCTTATTTACACTGAAAATAACACACTTTAGTTACATTATTAAAAAGCTAGATCAATTGATACCTCATGGAAAGGCAAAAGCTGTAGATATGATTCCTAATAGAAAGGACTGAGGTCTGCTCCCTGAAGTGAAATAGAACAGGAATGGCTGGAAGTTTACTGGATGAGATTGAATTGAGCTCTAAAATTCTGTTTCTTGTGTGTGTTCATCAGGCAGACGGGCTGACCTAAAAAACTTAGTTTACCTGGTGGAGAAATACCCAAGAAAAGATAGTGGTAGGAGAAAGACTGTCTTTCCAGCTCTACCTCTCTATCTAACAGTCCTCAATAGCACTAAAGTTTGAGATAGGAATACATTCTTTTAAAATTAGTCAGTGCGTGCCTTTCTCCTTGCTACCAGCCCTCTCTCTGTCTCACAGGTACACAGACACCACTTCTTAAGAAGAGGGCTGACCACAGACTATAATGGAGCAGAAGGCCAGGAAGGTGTTCCTTAATGGACAGGAAGCCAGATATCTGCCCAAAAAATGAACATTGAACTAACTAAAGTATACCCAGAGGATGCAGACGTCTTGCACATGGGAGAGCGAGGCTTATGATAATGCATAGTCTTCTTTTGGTAAGTAAAATATTTATGAAGCTGCATGGCTCAACAGTAGAAACTGAAAAAAATTCTTTATTTCAATATTTATTTCAATAAAAGCAATATTTCCCTCTCCTGTTCAGGTATCATTTTGTAGACATGAAATATTTTGAGACCTTGCATTGACCTGTATCAAAATTGCAGCAAAAAAAAAAAAAAAAACTTCAACAATAAGAAAATTTATTATAATTTTAAAGAGCTCAATTTTAATATTAATTTTATTTTAATATTAATTTTATTTTAATATTTAATAATATTAATATTATTTAATATTTAATATTTAATAATATTTAATATTTAATAATATTTTAATATTAATATTAATTTTATTTTAATATTAATTAATTTTAATATTCAGCTCAATATATGTCAGTAGAAATACTTTTCCAAATGACACATTCTTCTTCCGAGACATTAAGCTCCTGGAGGGCACAGTCTACGTCTAATTCATCTTCAACCCCTCTCCCCCATCCCAGGACCTCATACAATACCGTGCCCAACGGAGGCATTTAATGAATATCTGCTGAGTGACTATGTGGATAGATAAGATGTGATATTACAAAGAGCCTTGGGAATTTTGTGCTATAAAATTTTTTTAATTTTAATTTTGTATGTATTTTAATTAGTTGAAGGGTTCACCTTTCTCATTTTTTATTATCTGCATACTTTACAAGTGGATTAATTTGGTAAATGTTAGCACAGTAAATAATTATAAAAGCAGCAACAAAATCTTTGCTATTTCAACTACTCTTTTACTTTCTGTGTGTTATAGCAAACAACAATTTCAAAGCTGAAGTTTAATAGGCACAAACCTATAGAACACTGCACGTTATTGCCAAAAGTGTTAACAGTGTGTCAAAAAAAACCCAGTTATTACTGGTAACAGGGATACTAGCATATATCAGTAGAAATATTCTCTACTTGAAATGACAAGAAACAATTATTAATCAATTTTTTTTTTTTTTTTGCTGAGGAAGACCGGCTCTGAGCTAACATCTATTGCCAATCCTCCTCCTTTTTTTCTCCCCAAAGCCCCAGTAGATAGTTGTATGTCATAGCTGCACATCCTTCTAGTTGCTGTATGTGGGATGCGGCCTCAGCATGGCCAGAGAAGCAGTGCATCGGTGCACACCCAGGATCCAAACCCAGGGTGCCAGTAGCGGAGCGCGTGCACTTAACCACTAAGCCATGGGGCTGGCCCTAATCAATTTTTAAAGTAGTAGACAATTCTTTCATTGTTTTATATTCTTTGGTTAAATATTTAAAGTTCTTATTACACATATGATACAACAGAATACAAAATAACTCCCATTGATTGTATCATATTTTCAAACTGGTAGAAAGAAAATATAATTTCAAAGTAGAAAGAAAATATAATTTCAAAGTGTTATTATGAGAGGTTAACGTAATAATACTCTTCACTCATTAAATATAACATACAGCTGATGTTTTAATAGTGATATAATTAATCAAACCGAAGAAGCTGTTTATAAATACGAAAAATGAAGCAAAATTTGATTACTGGATAGCTGAAATGAACTTAGAAAAATTATTCTTTAAGGGCTAGAATGTATGACTATAAAAACGAGGCCACATTCTTTTTTTTTTTTTAAACATTCTTCTCTTTCTTTTTTGCCTACCACTAGTTAATGCCTCCTTTATTTATTTATTTGTGTGTGTGTGTGTGTGAGGAAGATCAGCCCTGAGCTATGCCAATCCTCCTCTTTTTTTGCTGAGGACGACCAGCCCTGAGCTAACATCTATTGCCAATCCTCCTTCTTTTTTTCCCTTTTTCTCCCCAAAGCCTCAGTAGATAGTTGTATGTCATAGTTGCACATCCTTCTAGTTGGTGTATGTGTGATGCCGCCTCAGCATGGCTGGACAAGCGGTGCACCGGTGCGCGCCCGGGATCCGAACCTGGGCCGCAGGTAGTGGAGCGCCTGGAGCGCAAGCACTTAACCGCTAAGCCACAGGGCCGGCCCCGAGCCCACATTCTTAATTGCCTCATTTGCTATTTAAATATCTTACAGCTTCTCACAAAACATATTACCTTTTTTTCATAGGTGCGTTTTAAATGACTTTTCTCCATCTGAAACTTATTTTCTTGATCCTGTGAATGATAAATGTTTACTTTTATTATACTTAAAATTGTTACTAGAGTCAATAAAATTAGTAATGTAATGAAATAAATCAATCTACTTGATGACAAACGTTATTCGAATTTTCCACATTAGTAAGAAGCCCTACCTGTCCCATTGGCTAAACTACAAACAGAAACATGAGTAGCTTTCGTAGAGGCCATAAAACCTTAGTTATGTGAAGATGTTGCAACTCTCAAAAGTACCTACATTACAGTGGAAGAGATACTTTCTGACCCTTAGGATTGGGGGATTACTTAAAAACGATCAACCGAATCAATATGGAAATAATAAATCTGAAGTTATATCAATATCCCAGTCCCTGGTACTTTTTGACCAGGAGGGAAAAGGAAAGATCTAAAAAGTGTGAAAGAGAGAGAGAGAGAAATTACGAAGATTGGCAAATAATAAAAGGAGGGAAGTATTCTAAAATAATAATATATTTAAATAAGGTTATTTTTAAACTAATCTCAAAAAAGGAGATTATTCAAACTAAAATTATTGTTCTTTATTCTCTATATCCCATTAGCATCTCCTTTTGTTAAAATAAATAAGATGAAAAATGATACAATGAAATAAAAGAATCAGAAATGGCTACTTGCATTTCTGAGTTTTGTTAAATTGACTCTCATTTATACATAAAAATCAAGAGAAGGGAAGGTGAGTTTTAGCCATTGTTCTGTGTAAAAATACAGGACTCACCCTTAGTTGCTGCTTTCTTTGAAGTTCTGATTCCTGTAACTGCTGTTTCAATTGACAGATGTTCTGTTCTAATTCTTGAATCATATCAGATGCCTAGAAGGATTTTAAGAAGAAGAATAAAAAACAGAATATTGATTTTTGTACCATTCTACTTCTGGTTGAATAAATTTACCTTTTTTCCCCCCTTAAGGTTCAATCAGAATTAAAATTATCTATAAATCTGAACAAAAATTGTTTTTAAAAAAAGTAAAAAAATTAATCTTTTAAAGTTAAAATATAAATTAAATTCTGCATAGTATTTAAAGTTATGAAAATATAATACTGATGTAAAAATAATAAGTTTACAGAAAACTTTTCAAATTTTAATTTTAAAACCAAATCCACTGGAACATTTAATTCATGAAATATCAAGTAATTGACTACCTTAGAATTGTACATATAGGATTCTCTTGCAGAAAGTGTTAATTCCCAGACACAAAAGTGTATGGGTGTTGCTGAGGGTGTCTATGGGCTCAAAAATGGGTATGTGATGAAAGGAAAACTAAAGCTTAACCAAGATTTCCAAATAACAATAATAATGTATATAGTTACTCTAAAAATGTATTATTAACACAACTGAGCATTTCTTCTCAGATTTTTATGTTTCCTCCTTTAAAAACTCTGGTACACCGCCAGCCCAGTGGCACCGTGGTTAAGTGCTCAGACTCCGCTTCAGCGGCCCAGGGGTTCACAGGTTCAGATCCTGGGCATGCACCGACGCACCGCTTGTCAAGCCATGCTGTGGCGGCATCCCATAGAAAGTAGAGCAAGATGGGTACAGATGTTAGCCCAGGGCCAATCTTCCTCAGCGAAAAAGAGGAGGATTGGCATCGGATGTTAGCTCAGGACCGATCTTCCTCACAAAAAAAAAAAAAAAACCTTTGGTACTTAAAAGGGTTAACTTATTATAGCACAATTTAGTTTATTAAATATTTATGTCATGCTATATGTTAGACATTTAGCATTTTCAGTATCTTAAATACCAATAAAATTTTTTTCAGTGAGTTCAAGAATAAAACAAAGGAGAGATTAATTTCAACAGCCAAATCACTTCTCCATGGCTATCTATGGCTATATGCTGAGTAAAGTAAATAACTACTTTGTATGGCTATATCTACCAGCATATACAACACCTTAGAAGCTGAAATGGCATGTTCCTTTTTCAGAAGGTTTATATCAGCATCATATTTGGTTTGTAATAGTTTCATGTTTTGTTCATAATCATTTACAAGATGATCTTTCTCTTTATGCAGTGTGTTGCGCCTAAAAACAATAAGAGAATAAAATATACTTCTAATATATTTAGAATCAATCTCTAAAATGGAATTTTTCAGTCAACCAAATCCAAATGCATTATTTCTCAATATATCAATTATCCACATTTTTATCAAGTGTTTTTAAACATTATGCTTCTTATGTTACATTGGACTTAAAAAAAATAAACAAATGGCAGCATTTAGGTTAGAAATCTTCCAAGGTTAAATGCACAAGGTGTGATTAATTTTGGCAGATAATTTATAGAGTTAATATACAGTAGTACTTCACAGCCACGCCTGAGAGAGATCTGACTTTAGACAATACCTTGCCTTTACTTCTTGTAATTCACTACATGTTATCTGGTAACATCTCTCAAGTTCCAATTTTTCTTGAATTAATTTCTGCTTCTGTAAATTACTGTTCTCTGCTTCTCCAGTCAGCTGCTGGACACGGGACTCCAGTTCCTTGACCATCTGGTTCTGAAAGAATAGACCATTGTTAAAGAAGCCTCTGACTGACTTCATAACACTTCTGTATCATTAAGTAGCCTGAAGAAAATATATATCCTATTAAAGATAGAAATACAGAAAACAAATGTATCATAAACCATACTAATAAAAATTAAACCAACCTTTAAATTAACCAAGTCTTTAAAAAAAACAAAAACAATGCTTTCTACCATAAAAGACCATCATGTTTATACGCTTTTAGCCATTCATTTATTCATTCATTCATTCATTCAACGAAGATTTACTGAATCTGGTACTATTCCAGGATCTAGTGACATGGCAGTAAATAAGAGAGACAAAGTCCCTACCCTAAGGAATGTTACATTCTCTCTATGCAACTGAAGAAATTTATATTTGTTAGGTTAGTAATCAGCAGTGTTCTTTACTCTTCTTTTGAAGTTTTAGAAACTTTTCCAAATTATGAAAGCAACACAATAATATTTTTAAAATGGAAATTCATAACCCAAATATTTTAATACAGGGGTTATTACATAAGTGATACACGTAACTGTACAGGAATATTTTACTACATAGCCACAATGTTAGTGCACAAAATTTTCATTTGTTGCATTTTTTTATATACTTATCATTTTACCAAAAGCACTTCATTTTTCCACAGTCTTCAAAATTATCACATAATTAAATCATTTCCCTATTATTTGATATTTAAGTTATTTTGAATTTTTCATCTTTATAGAACTAAATAGAGGTGTTTATGACTAGGTACTCTATCTAAAATTAGGGTAAGCAAGCATTAGCTACAGGGACAACTGATTTTCATTTTAACAATTACTTCCAGGAAGTGTGAGTAATTCAAAAAGGTTAGGATGATATTCCAATCAATTAGTATCCTTTTATACTCTTTCTAAGATAAATATTTAAAATAAAGTTTAACAACTAAATAATATTACAGCCCCACCATCCTTTATTCATATCATCCTTTCTTCATTATAATATGGATTAGGTATATAATTTAAATTTTGGTGCAATCACTTCCAAATATGAGAAACGGAAATAATTATATCTAACTTACAAACATGGTATGTAGGTTAACTTTTTAAAATACATAGAATTCCTAGCTCAGAGCCTGACACACAGCAGATGCTCAGATTTCTTCTCCATATAGCTATTCACTTTGCCTCTTTATTAATGATCCCTCTGCTTCAGGAGTTCCTTTCAGATGATAGTTTCAATTTTCCAATACATATTATAAACTCTGCTTGTTTCCTAAATATTAATTGACTGGAAGAAACAAAGAAAAGAATACACCCTTTGCCTTCCAGTTTTAAATCATGGAATAAAGATGATCTATATTCCTTCCTCTCGTGGAAATTATCAAAAAGAGACAAGATGTACCAGAAACAGAAATGAAACTCCATCTTAATAAACTCTAAGAGAGGAACTTCTATTTCCGGTTATGAAGGAGTACCTTGCAGCATATTACACTCTCCCTGAGAACAAGTGAAAAACCAAAAACATACAAAAGAAATCAATTTGAAGGCACTGGAGAACTTCCAAGGCAGCTAAGACTTAAGGGGGGCCAGAGGAAGAGACCTCAGAGAGATGAGTCAACATTCTGTAAGTTGCTTTCCCCTTTGAGGCATTTCCAATCCTGGAGAATGAGGATGCAGCAAGGAAATCAGAGCAGAGGGTGGCCAAGGCAGCTAGGAATGAGGAACCAAGATCCCTGAGAGAAGGGGTGCATAGAGAAGTGAGCTCCACACAAGCAGTTTTCTCCTCAAGGATTTGCCAGATTCTTAACATTCACAGGGTAGGAGGCTAAGAAACCAAGGGCAAATACTCTGAAAAGCAGACTAGAGTTTTCAGCAGTATCACTGGACTTAGGAGCAAATAACTGTACATTTATTATTCAAGGAGGAGGGCCCCTACTAACATCACAGGCTTTCACTGGGGACATGTGTTGAGGGCTACAACTGGGAGTGGAAGGGAGGCAGCGGTAGACCCAAGATTAGAAAGACTGCAACCCAGCCTTGAGCCAGTTCAGTCCCTGAATGGATCAAGGTGGGCTGTCTACACACTAGCCACCTCTCAGAGGTGAGGGCGGAGCCTCTCCGGAGGAAGATAACATTCACACACACAAAAGTCACTTACATGTGACAGAACAACATCAATACCAAATGCATCATAAGCAACACTTTTTACAATTTGCAAAAAGATGAAATATCCATAAAAAATGTAACAAACCTCACCTCTAAAAAGAAATAGGTCAAAGAAAAACTATAAGATCCCAGGGAAGCTATGGTTGAGATACAAAAAGCAATAAAACATGAACACACAGATCTGAGGAAAAGGGGGAAGGAGAAGAAAGCATCATGAAAATGAAAGCTAAAATGAAAATAGCTCTTAAAAAAAGAATGTGTATGGGGGAGAGACAGTAAGAAACATGAAGGAAAAGCTTGTGGAAAGCAAGCAAAACAAAAACGGGAATGAGCAAAAGTTAAACACAAGAGCAAACTATACACAGAAAAAAGAGGAAAAAGCTCACATGTACATAATTGGTGTACCTGAAGAACAGGACTAAATGGTAAAACAGCAAAGTGTAATAAATAAAAGACATACTACAAGAAAACTACAAGAGAAACATATACTGATTAAAAGAGCACACTATAAAACTGACACAGGTGAAGAACGCCAAGATATATGGTAAAGTTATTGAACTTTGAGGAAATGATCTTTTTTAAACGTTATCAAATATGTCATTCTTCTGCTCCAAACCTTCCAATGGCTACCCCTCCTTCTCAGAGAAAAAGTGATTATCACAGCCTCTCTGATCTCATCTCCTGCCACTCTCCCTGCTCATTTACTGCACTCCAGCCATGTTGGCCTTCTTGATGTTTCTCAAAATCGCCAAGCTAGCCCTGTCACTGTTCTCTCTGCCTAGAGCACTCTTCCTCCAGGTGTCTGCAGAGCCCACCGCCCTCCTTCTTTCAGTTCTCTGCCTAAAGGCCACCTTATATAGGAATCCCTCCGTGATCATTCTATTTAAATAACCAGACCTCTAACCCCCATCTCTCTCTGGTCCCTTAGCCTTTATTTTTCTTTTTAGTACTTATCACCAATTGATGTATTTGTTTCTTTGTCGCCTATCCTCCCCAGTAAACTGTAAGCTCAAGACATTGCTTTGTTCATTCTAGGTCTCTTGTTTCTAGAACAGTATTTGGCTTATAGTAAGCACTCAATAAACATTTGTGGACTATCGATATTTTTTAAAAATAAAAACAGGACAATTGTTAAATTTTCAAAATCTTCATCCCATACTCAAAACTGGAGTGATTTCTGGCCACATTATAGAAAAATATTAGCACATCATATAAGGTTATAATTGGATTATAATGAGAAAATTACAAACATTTTGTTCTTCATAGAATATACCAAAAAGGTTCTTTTTGTGTTATAAAAGATAGAGAGAAAATACAAGAAATTCAAAGCAGGGATAAAGATATTCCCCAATATTAAAAGAATTTTTGAAAATCTATTTCTTTTTGTTCTTGTTCTTAATGCAAAATAAATATGTGATCATTATAAAATATCAGAAAATATCTACTTGTTAAAGAAACTGAGGCAGAGTGTTGAATGGATACAAATAAGGAAGTCTCCAGACTTTGCTAAGGAAAAAGGGTTTCTATCAGCCAGAAAACCAGACAGCCGTCTTTCTACAATATGAATACTGAATACAGTAGACATGAGAGAAAATGCTCAGATAAAAGTATAAAAGTGTTTATTATAAGAGAAAGACAGGGCGGGCCCCGTGGCTTAGCGGTTAAGTGCGCGCACTCCGCTGCTGGTGGCCTGGGTTCGGATCCCGGGCGCGCACCGACGCACCGCTTCTCCGGCCATGCTGAGGCCGCGTCCCACATACAGCAACTAGAAGGATGTGCAGCTATGACATACAACTATCTACTGGGGCTTTCGGGGGGGAAATAAATAAATAAATAAAATCTTTAAAAAAAAAAAAAAAGAGAAAGACAGGGGCCGGCATTGTGGTGTAGTGGTTAAGTTCGTGTGCTCCACTTCAGCAGACCGGGGTTCACATGTTCAAATCCCAGGTGCGGACCCACACCCCATACATCAAGCCATGTGTGGCAGCATCCCACATACAAAATAGAGGGAGATGGACACAGATGTTAGCTCAGGGCTAATCTTCCTCAGCAAAATGAGGAGGATTGGCAACAGATGTTAGCTCAGAGCCAATCTTCCTCAAAAAAAAAAAACAAAGACAAAAAAATATAGGTCACAGGGAAAGGTATCCAACAAGTCAGAGAAGAAAGTGAAGGATGTTGAAGGTCCCTGTGTGGAGGGACCAACAAGCCCCACAAAGACTGGGCTCAGAGGAAGATAATCAAGACAAGGATTTAGGCACAGGGAGACAAAGGAAGGATCAGAAGTTAATTACAAACTAGCAATTTGATCTCAACTATAAATATGAAGCTTGAGTACTAGAACCAGGTTACACAAAAAGATTCTAGTAAAAAAGATAATTTGATTTTGAATCATCTGAATATGGAACTATTGCTCACCACATTTTCTCTGACAAACAGAAGGAACAGTTTCAAAATCTGAGAAAAAACTAGTGCCTATAAGTCAGAAGTAGCTTGTAGAGAGGTGATGGAAGCAGAGAAATAGAGAGGTCCTGCCAGTTGAAAAGACCATACCTAACCACAACCAAGTGAATTATCCTAAAAGCTATACTGAAAATACCTGCCAATAAGATCACTGAACCAGAAGTCATTGAGGAATCATGGATCACCGCAAACGTTCCAATGTCTCAAAACAGACAAATTTTAATTTATAAAAAGAGAAAGAAGGTTGACTTCATCTGACAAAGACTAACCAGTTTGATGAGGATAATCACCATGGTTCTAAAATGAATTGGTAAAGGGATTATTAGAAAGCCTGACCAATTAGAACCACCATTAAGAAAAAGTTATGATGGATTAACCTGATTTATTTTATTTTATTTTGAAAGGGTAAATAAATTGATAGGTAATGAGGATAAGATGAATTTATGTGGATTTCTAAAATTTATAAAAAGCATTTATTTCATAAAGTTTCTCTTGAAACCTCAGTGGACTAAATGGAGAAATCTGAGATGGAAGATCCCATAATTATGGAATTAGTAGCCAAGTCAACAAAAGTATGACAAAGATATTAATTCAAGACAGAGCTGGCTAGAGGTTCAGTATGAAATTAAGACAGCCCTATCCTATAAAAATTTTTATTAGTTATATAAATCAGAGAATTAGTATCATCTGACCAAAATTTTAAAAAGGGATTCAAACAAATCAAAGTTATAAAAAAATCTATAACAGAAAATATCTTGAAAGCCAAAAACAATAAATATAATTTAACACATTAAATGAGAATATATGTAAAATTCTTCTGCACTTAAACACTGAAAACTTCATGGACAACCAACATATTTTGATGAAGAAGATACAGCCACCACTCAGTGTTTATTATAGATAAGGCGCTGTGCTAAGCGTTCTACAAGCCTCAGGCCATGCAATCTTCCCCCTAAAACTATGAGTTAAGTATTACTGACATCATTTTAAATATGAGAAAAATGAAATGTAGCAAAATTAATTAACTTGCCCACACTCACCCACGGGTAAGCTGGTAAGCAGCAGAAGAGAATCTGACCCAAGATCACCAGGACCCAAAACCTACTTCACTGCATTATACTGCCTCCAAGACTATGATATGCTGCTCACGGGGTTAATATAGCACGAATTTGCAGAAATATCTCAGGCAGACATATTATTTCAAAACATAAGGTAAAAATAAGAAAATCTAAAATGTAATACCGGAATACTTGAAGTCTCTATTCTTTGTCTCCCAAATTATTATTGCTATTGTTAACCATACCCAACATAAGATTTTTTTTTTTAATTCTGTAATTTGCAGGTTGTAGTGTTTCTTAGCTAGAATAATTCATGATAATAAAGGGCAGCATATTGAAAGTCTGTTCATTTCTTGGGCCCTTTATTAGGAACACTCATTACAAAAGAAACGAGACACACACACATGGTGTTATAATCTGCTAAGGAAATAGAACTGTAAAAATAACAACCTATTACCAGAAAATGTCTCCTGAACATCCTATTGAAATAAAGATGGCTCATTACTCAGTGATTTCTTAAATATATACTATAATTAGTTTAAATTAAATCAAAAATCATCAGTTTTAAAATATGACAAAAATAATCCTTAAGAAATCAGTTTTAAAATACACAAGTTGAATGCTCTCAAGATAAAATCTCAATCTCTCTCTCTAATAGGTAGTGGCAATGTGACTGAGGTATCATATGATTACCTTCCGGCTCTTGCATTTCAAACGGCATTGAATAACCTTTTCCATGTTTTGTTTTTTATATCCATAAAAGCACTACAATGATGACTAACAATTAAATCATCTCATTTAATAATATTTGTATATAGTCTTTCTCCCACTTGAACAAATCAGGCTATCCATCCTGAATTTTATCACAGGATGATTTTTCTAATTCAATAAGATTATGCTTACCTTTTTATAACAACAATTCTTACTCTAGCACCATACAAGTATGAAGCACATACTCCCAATTACTTCATAAATAGTAGAAATAAAAAGAATAGGCATCCCCCCAGGTATGCAAAGCTGGTTCCACATTCGAAAATCAATTAATGTAATCCAGCACATCAATAGGTTAAAGAAGAAAAATTACATGCATAAAAAGCATTTGACAAAATCCAACACCCATTCATGATAAAAACTCTCAGTAAACTAGGAATACAGGTGAACTTCTTCAACTTGAGAAAAAATATCTACAAAAAAACCTACAGCTAACAGAAACTAGAAGCTTTCCAACTAAGATCAGGAAGAAGAAACGGACGTTCTCTCCCACTGCTCCTTTTCAACATCATACTCAAAGTCCTGGCTAATGCAATAAAAGGTATACTAATTTGAAAGGAAGACATAAAATTGTCTTTGTTCACAGAAAACACGATCATCTAGGTAGAAAATCTGAAAGCATCTATCAAAAAGTTCTTGGAACTAATAACACATTAAAGCAATCTAGCAAGATATAAGGTTAATATATAAAAGTCAATCACTTTCCTATATACTAACAATGAATAAGGGGAATTTGACATTGAAACACACAATACTACTTACCTTAGCACCCCAAAAAATGAAATTCTTATGTATAAATCTAACAAAATAAGCACAAAATCTATATGAGGAAAACTATAAAACTCTGATGAAAGAAATCAAATAAATAGAATAAATGGAGAGATATTCCATGTTCATGGATAGGAAGACTCAATATTGTCAAGATGTCAGTTTTTCCCAACCTCACCTATAGACTTAATGCAATCCCAATCAAAATCCCAGCAGATTATTTTATAGATATGGACAAACTAATTCTAAAGTTTATATGGAGAGACAAAAGACACAGAATAGCCAACACGATATTCAAAGAGCTGAACAAAGCTGGAGGACTCACATGGCCTACTGTAAGACTTATTATAAAGCTACAGTAATCAAGACAGTGTGGTATCATCAAAAGAACAGACAAACAGATCAATGGAACAGAATAGAGAGCCTAGAAATAGGCCCCCATAAATATAGTCAACTGATCTTTGACAAAGGAGAAAAGGCAATAAAATGGAGCAAAGATAGTCTCTTCAACAAATGGTGCTGGAACAAATGGATATCCATATGCAAAAAAAAAAAATGAATCTAAACACAGATCTTATACCCTTCATAAAAATTAACTCAAAATAGATCACAAACCTAAATGTAAAATGCAAAACTATAAAACTCTTAGAATACAACATAGGAAAAATCTAGATGAACTTAAGGTTGGCAATGCCTTTTTAGATACAACACCCAAGGCATAATGCATGAAACAAATAATTGATAAGCTGGATTTCATTAAAATTGAAAATTTCTGCTCTGTGAAAGACAATACCAAGAGCAACAGAAGACAAGCCACAGACTGGGAGGGAATATTTGCAAAAAAAAATCTGATTAAGGACTGTTGTCTAAAATATACAAAGAACTCTTAAAATTCAACAATTAGAAAATAAACAACCCAATTAAAAAATAGACCAAAGACTTTAACAGACATCTCACCAAAATAGATATACAGATGATAAATAAGCATATGAAAAGATGTCTTATCATATCTTATCAGGGAAAAACAAATTAAAACAACAATGAGATACCACTTCACACCCACTAGAAGGGCCAAAATCCAGAACACTGACAACATCAAATGCTGACAACTATGTGGAAGAACAGGAACTCTCATTCATTACTGGTAGGAATGCAAAATAGTACAGTCACTTTGGAAGACAGTTTGGAAGTTTCTTACAAAACTAAACATATTCTGGGCCGGCCCCGTGGCTTAGCGGTTGAGTGCACGTGCTCCGCTGCTGGCAGCCCGGGTTCAGATCCCAGGCGCACACCGACACACTGCTTCTCCGGCCATGCTGAGGCCACGTCCCACGTACAGCAACTGGAAGGATGTGCAGCTATGACATACAACTATCTACTGGGGCTTTGGGGGAAAAATAAATTAAAAAAAAAAAAAAAACTAAACATACTCTTATTATACAATCCAGCAAACATGCTCCCTGATATTTACCCAAATTGTTAAAAACTTGTGTCCACACAACAACCTGCACACAGATGTTATAGCAGCTTTATATTCATAATTGTCAAAACCTGCAGTCAACTAAGATGTTCTTCAGTAGGTGAATGGATAAATAAACTGTGGTACATCCAGACAACGGAATATTAGACAATACTAAAAAGAAATTAGCTATCAAGCCATGAAAAAACATGGAGGAAACTTAAGTGCCTATTAATAAGTGAAAGAAGGCAATCTGAAAAATCTACATACTGTATGACTCCAACTATATGATATTCTGGAAAAGGGAAAACAATGGAGACAGTAAAAAGATCAGTGGTTGCCAGGGCTGAGGGGGAAGGGAGGGATGAATAGGCAGAGAAGTTTTTAGGGCAGTGAAAATACTACATATGACACTATAATGATCAATACATGTCATTATACATTTGTCCAAGTCCATAGAATGTACAACACCAAGAGTGAACTCTAATGTAAACTATGGACTTTGGGTGATGATGTGTCAACGTAGGTTCATAAATTGTAACAAATGTAATACTCCAGTAGGGGATGCCAATAATGGGGGAGGCTATGCATGTGTGGGGACAGGGAGTATATGGGAAATCTCTGTACCTTCCCCTCAATTTTGCTGTGAATAAAACTGCTCTAAAAAAAATTAAGTCTAAAAAAAAATGGGCCCCCAAACCATTGATTTTAACACACTACTCAACTCATTTCCTCAGGCTCATACTACTTTTGAAAATAAATTTTACATGCCGTCCATGCTAATTCCAACATATTAACATCAAACTTTACCATATTGTCAAAGACTTATTTCTCCTGAGAGTCCTTCAGTAATTAATTCAAAGAATGTACATGTATATCACACTGTATATGTACATATACATATAAATACATGAGGCCCACGAAATGGGCAAAACCAGCCTACTTGGTACCACCTGTGAAGATGGGCACAAGATTAGGAAATCCTGGAGCTGTGCCAAACAGAAGTCACCAGAGTGAAGACAAAGACTGAAAGTTAAGAAAAGGATTCAAGAGTAGGAAAACCAGATAGCAGTCAATCAAACTGGAAAGACAAGGTAAAAGAGGAGTGAGAGTAACAGCAGAAGAAACAGGGTCAGGGATAAGCAAGTTTAAACCAAAAACAGGATGGTTCTGATACTAAGCCTCAAACACTGAGCGTCTATGTTTAACATCTGTGTTATTAGAAGCTGGCACGGCTTCTTCTGCAAGGACACTATTAAAGGCGGCCCTATTATGCAGATAAGTATATATACGAAATGAAAAAGTGGCTTCTGCATTAAGATCTATATTTATTGAACAAATACTTTTATATATACTGATACAAACTTTCTGACTCAAGAAGCAAAATACGTGATGACGGTTATTCATTTTATTATTTATTTTTATTTATTATTATTTTATTTGTATTATTTATTTTTATTTTTATTTTTTATTTTTTTTAAAGATTTTATTTATTTATTTATTTTCCCCCCAAAGCCCCAGTAGATAGTTGTGTGTCATAGCTGCACATCCTTCTAGTTGCTGTATGTGGGACGTGGCCTCAGCATGGCCGGAGAAGCAGTGTGTCGGTGAGCGCCCGGGATCCGAACCCGGGCTGCCAGCAGCGGAGCACGCGCACTTAACCGCTAAGCCACGGGGCCAGCCCCTGTATTATTTATTTTTAAAGCATTTTCTTAATACTCACTGTGTCTTACACAAAATAAAGTAGGCAGAAATTAAATAAAAGAAATTTAAAACTTATAATGTCATGGGGCCAGCCCAGCGATGTAGTGGTTAAGTTCGCGCACTCCACTTCGGCGGCCCAGGGTTTGTGGATTCGGAACCTGGGCGCAGACATGTGCACTGCTCATCAAGCCATGCTGCAGTGGCACCCCATATATAAAGTAGAGGAAGACTGGCACTGTTAGCTAAGTGACAATCTTCCTGAAGCAAAAAGAGGAGGACTGGCAACAGATGTTAGCTCAGGGCCAATCTTCCTCACACACACAAAAAAACTTATAATGTCAAGGAAAATCCTATAGATATATATAAAATACCTTAAGGATAAATATTTAGCCAAAATAATCTTTTTTAAACTTAACACAAAGAACTGAGGAGATATAATATAGTGGAGGCCTCAAAATGGGGCAAAAAGTCATTCAGGAAAAAAGATACTCATGTGGAATCATATTGTATAGGCTGTAAAGGACAGAGTAGAGAGGGAATTCAGGGATATATAACAGCAGGATCAGAGAAGGAACAAGTAACTGCATAGTTAATGACAAACAGATTACCTTGGGTGCCAAGAATAACTTCCCACATTGTGAACTCAAAGGTAGCACTTGGAAGACTGGGTTGGAGTTCTTGAATAAACATGGCTTGTAAGCAGAAGTTATAACAGGCATTAGATTAGTAACTGAGGTTCTTGATCATGGGAAAGTGGGACAAATTGCATTTGTGGGATATGGAACAAGAGGAGACAGGGAGAGCAACTGGCAGGTTACGGGAAGAGTCCCAGAATGAGGCAACAATGGCCTGAATTCAAGTGGTAGCTGTGGAAACAAAAGGAAAGAGAGCAGATCCTAAATAATTTTCAGAGAGGTAAACAGTATTGGGTAAGTAAAATACCAATTGAGGGAGATGAAAAGTGGCAAAAATCAGGAATCTTCCAGGTTCAAAATCTAAAACGCCAAGAGAATTGGCACATTGGGAATTAAGAGACAGTTTGAGAAAGGGTATGATTTTGGTAGGAAATGTAGGCATGATTTTCAACAAGTTAAGTATTAGGAAATTATAAAATATCCCATGGACCTTCAGTTATACAACCAACAGACAGAAGAAGAAATCAGGACTGGAGACATAGATGATGGAGTTTTACACACAAACTTAGTTTGAAATCCTATAGGAGTCATTAAAAATTAAAAAGGTTATTATTTGGCAACTATTTAGAGTCCAAAGTTCAACTCCTATGGCAAAAAGAGCAACACGTTTTATCTTATATCATAAAATTCTTATGGAAATATGACATACACACAAAAAGATTCACAAATCTAAAGTATATATTTTGATAATTTTTTACAAATTGAAAACTCACGAGCCACTACAAGACATAAACATTACTAGCTGTTCTGAAGCCTTATTGGCCATCCTCTACACGAAAGTAACCACTATTCTGACTTCCATCACAAAAACTTAACTTTGCCTTTCATTGAACTTTCTATAAATGGAATCATCGAGTATGTACTCTTTTGGGTGAGGCCTCATCATGCATATTACATGTCTGTGAGATTCATCCATGTCATGGGGTATAGCAATAGTTGAAATTTTTTCATTCCTGTTATACAGTTTTCTACCGTGTGAATATATCTAAAATAATGCATCCATTTTATTGATGGGTTGTTTCAGTGTTTGGCTATTAAAAACAACATTACTATGGACACTTTCATAGATGTTTTATGGTACATATATGCACATTTCTTTTGGTTATATTTCCTGTGGTGTAATTGCTAAGTCACAATTAATTTGAAAACTATGTCCATGCAAAAACCTGTAAGCAAATGTTTATAACAGCTTTATTCATAATTGCCAAAAGTGGATATAATCAAGATGTCCTTCAAAGGTACATGGATAAACAAACTATGGTACATCCATATAATTGAATATTATTCAGCAATAAAAATAAATGAGCTATCAAGCCACAAAAAGACATGGAAAAATCTTAAATGTATAACTGCTTAATGAAAGAAGCCAGCCTGAGAAGCCTATATACTATATGATTCCAATTATATGACATTTTGGAAAAGACAAAACTATACAAACAGTAAAAAAGATCACTGGCTGTATGGTATCCTAGGAAGAGGGGCAAGGGATGAATAGGGTGAAGCACAGGTGATTTTTAGGACAGAGAAGATATCATGTATGATACGTGGATATGCGACAAAATGCATTTGTCAAGACCCATGGAATTTTAAAGCACAAAGAATGGACCTTATTTTATGCGAATTTTAAAAAATCATTTAGGAGTTTGGGGGATCTCAGGAAGAAACGCAGACTGTGACAAGAGAATCTAGTTATATTACAAATACACGAATAAACCTCATTGAAGGGACCAGGGAAAAGGTGATGATCCAAGCAATTTCTAAATGAGTGGAGTCTGTAAGACCAAAGGCAGAAGGAACTACACATAAGCACTGTGCTCTGGTTGACAAAGCTGGTTCCCACGGGCGCATGGATTAATAACTCTGATACTGGTACACACATACAGTCATGCGTCACATAACATTTCAGTCAACCACTGACCCCATATATGACGGTGGTCCCATAAGATTAGTACCATATAACCTAGGTGTGTAGTAGGTATACCATCTAGGTTTGTGTAAGTACACTCTATGATGTACGCACAACGACAAAATCTCCTAATGACGTATTTCTCAGCACATATCACCATTGTTAAGCAACGCATGACTGCATACTGGAACTGAACAATTAAGTAAAGGGATGGAGGATGGTGGAAGCCAAGTTTCCACTGTTGGATTGAGAATTTAGAGATATGCAAGGGGAGGAAGCTAGAATAATCCATGTGGTAATGGATTAGAGTTACAGACTTCAGTAAAAAATTATGTTTAGCTTAATATAGATACAGATGGTTACATGTACAAATGTTTATAGATATGCATATATACAAAGTTAGTATATACACATATACTCCCTTGCTCTGTCAGGTAAAAGGGCATAAAAGAAACAACACCCCAGCAGCACACACCTAGAACATAGATTTTGATTTCTAATGCCATTCTCCATATAATCCATATTGATGGGGGTATGTTAAAGAGGCACAGGAGCCCACTGAAAGATCTGCCAATGGCCAAAGCTGGACCAATGTGAGCAACAAAATAAAAGAGTATTGGATTATAACCCAGAGTATAAAATAAATAATTTCCATGAGTCCATACTGATATAAATGATTGATTATATTAATAAATGAAGGAAAAGAGACAAATCTCCCATGCAGAAAAACTCCAAATAATTTATATAGCTACTCCGCCATCAAGTAGGGAGAGCATAACTCCCCACTTCTTAAGCATGGGCTGCATATAGTAACTCCTTCCAAACAGGACAGTACGGAAAGGTGGGGAGTAACTTGAGAGTGGAAAACCTAACAAAAACTACCTCAGCCAGGTGATCAAGGTTAATATCGACAGTGATAAGTCATTAACAGTATGTACCATTGATATGATGTGATGACAATAGCACTTTACCTCCGTGATCTTACTACCTCAACCCATAACCCCAGTCTAATCACAAGAAAAACATGAGACAAAAATCCAATAGAGAGGCATTCTACAATACTCCTGACCACATTCCTCAAAACTGTCAAGGTCATGAAAAGCAAAGAAAGAGGAATCTAAGGAGACATAACAACTAAATGTAATGTGACATCCTGAATGAGATCCTGAAAAAGAAAAAGGACATTAGGTAAAAACTTCAGGAAAAGTGAATAAACTATAGACTTTAGTTAATAATAATGTATTAATATTGATGCATTTATTGTAACAAGTATACCAAAGTAATGTAAGATGTTACTAACACAGGAATTGGGTGTAGGGTATATGGGAACTCTCTGTACTATCTTCTCAAATTTTATTAATATTGATTCATTTATTATAATAAGTGTACCAAAATAATGTAAGATGTTACTAATACGGGAAATTGGATGTAGGATATATGGGAACTCTCTGTACTATCTTCTCAAATTTTCCGTAAATCTAAAACTGTTCTAAAAAATATATATATATATATGTGTGTGTGTGTGTGCGAGGGAGATCAGCCCTGAGCTAACATCCGTGCTAATCCTCCTTTTTTGCTGAGGAAGACTGGCTCTGAGCTAACATCTATTGCCAATCCTCCTCCTTTTTTTTCTCCCCAAAGCACCAGCAGATAGTTGTATATCATAGTTGCACATCCTTCTAGTTGCTGTATGTGGGACGCGGCCTCAGCATGGCCAGACAAGCGGTGCATGAGTGTGTGCCTGGGATCCGAACCTGGGCCGCCAGTAGTGAAGCGCGCACACTTAACCGCTAAGCCACCGGGCCGGCCCAAAAATATATATTTTTTAAATGGTCATCTTATTCAAAATGAACTGGTGCTATTTGGGGGTTTCTTCTTTATAATTGCAAGGCTGGGAGATGAAAGGCTGGTGATGACTATAAAATGACAAATTCTAGCTATCTCAGAGAGTAGGTGAGTTGCTCTATGAATTATTGCATGTCATTGCTAACAGTAATAGTTAATAAAAGTTAGTAACAAAATATTTCTGCTGTCTAAGGCCTTTTCAGGTGGCCAGCCCTAATGGTCTAGCGGTTAAGACTGGCGCTCTCACTGCTGCAGCCCCGCTTCATTCCCTGGTCAGAGAACCACACCACTTGCCTATCGGTTGTCATACTGTGGCGGTTGCCGTGACGCAGAAAGTTATGCCACTGGTATTTCAAATACCAGCAGGGTCATCCACGGTGGAAAGGTTTCAGTGGAGCTTCCAGACTAAGACAGAGTAAGAAAAAGGTCCTGGCCACCCCCTTCTGAAAAATTGGCCCTGAAAACCTTATGCATAGCCGGGAAGCATCATCTAATATAACAACAGAAAGTGAGAGGATGGCACAAAAAAACCAGGCAGTGTTCCGCTCTGCTGTACACAGGGTGCTAGGAGTCTGAATCCACTGGGCAGCACAAACAACAACACTAATACAAAGGCCTTTTGATACTCTTTAAGGTTGGGGCCCTTAACCTTGACACAGGTCCACAATAGAATTCAGGGTGTCAGAGAATTTGAATGGAAAAAAAGAGCTCATCTCTATTTTCATTCCCCTAACTGATTTTCAGGGAAACTTCAATTATAAATATAGTCGACAAACCAAGGTAACATTAGCAACACCTGTGACTAACAGAAATCACAGATATTTTTATAGTTCATTACAGCGTTAGATAATCATTAAATACCGTTTATCCTCACCATTGTTCATAAATTATAAGATTAATAACTATCATAATATAGTTATATAGTATATTATAATAATTACTATATAATATATAGTAATATATATACACTAATATATAGTATAATAGTAATAAGGTCCACGACTAAATCTTGATATTTCTTTTCTTTGTCATCTTATATATTTTATTAAATTCAAAAATATTATTCTGAGAAAGACTGCATAGACTTCACAAGATTGCCAGCGGGATACATGGTACAGAAAAAGGTAAAGAACTCCAGTAATAAAGCCTAAAATCTCAATGAAGCCATCCATAGACTTTCAGTGTGTCTAAACCCTGATATGAACAGAGCCCTATATGTTACACCTGTCACCTCCCCAAGTATCTAATAATTTTGCTATAATTTTCATATTTAAAAGTTCTAATATATGGTTTTAAAAATTCAGTGTTTACATGTTTTAACTATGAGTTTCACACAAGAAAATCTCGGCCAACACCACAAGACGTTAAGTCTAATAATCTATACCAGCGTCTGCTTACAATAATGGCACTAAAACAAAACAAGACTCAACAAAAAAAGAAAAAAGCCTGAAAGAACAACAAAATAGAGAAGATAATTCTCAGTGACAGTCTTGTCTTTCATCTGAAGCCATGCCTTGAACTCTCCCTTGTTTAATTATTAAATCAGGAGCTGCTCAGCAAGATCTGTCCAGTGTTGATGATTCTTAAATTCAATCCTGCTGACAGACTGTCTGTTTTTCTCTATATTTACTATTACCTAATGACAAGGTCTGAAGGCTAATTTTTAAATTCAACTTTCATTAGGAATAGAATGAAGTTTCTCTGACAGGGACTTCCTGACTCCAAAGTATCACTTTTCTTTACATCCCCAATTTAGAAAAACTAATTCCACTGTGAGAGATACTGCCCTCTTAATACCATTTAACTAATAACATAAAACAATGTAGCAAACATTTTAGGCAATCAATATGTTTCACAAATTTCAATTTTAAAATTACTTAACATATTTAACTCACTTATGTGAAAATTTAGGCTGTTGAGATGACAAAAATGTATTTCAGATATAAATTTGGGTTTTGTCCATGGCTTCGAATATCATCTTTATGCTGATTATCCAGATGATACATTTTTTACTTTTCTCCCCACTAAACCTGATCTACCTTCAGTCTTTTCCATCTCATTGAACAGCAGCATCACTGCCAGTTCTCAGCTCTAGATTGATACCCAAATCCAAGCCACACCCCGCTCTTGCCTGGACTGCTACAACAGCCTCTTATTTGGTCTTCTGGCTCCCGTTCCTGGCCCCTACAGTTTGTTCTCTGCATAGAGCCAGAGACATACTTTTTTTTTTAATTAATTAATTTATTTATTTTAATGAGAAGGAGAATTTAATTTTTCTTTTGGCTGGGAAAGATTCACATTGAGCTGACATCTGTTGCCAATCTTCCTCTCTCTCTTTCTTTTTTCCCTCCTCAAAGCCCCAGTACACAGTTGTATAGTCTAGCTGTAAGTCCTTCTGTTTTTCTATGTGAGCCGCTGCCACAGAATGGCTACTGACAGACAAGTGGTGTGGTTCTGTGCCTGGGAACTGAACCCAGGCTGCCGAAGCAGAGTACACCGAACTTTAATCACTAAGCCATCGGGGCTGGGTCCAGAGAGATACTTTTAAAATATGTCAGACAGAATCACTTCCATGTGCTCAACCCATTAAAAATTGAATACAAATATACTAAAAATTCACTGAATTGTAGACTTTAAAAAAGTTAAATTTTATGGTCTATAAATTATACCTTAATAAAGCTGCTTTTACAAAAGGATTTAATGCAATGATCTACGTGGCTTTCTCTGATGTGTCCCTGACTACTTTTCCTACCATTCTCCTTTTTGCTCACAGTGTCCACACCGACCCGTTGCTGTTCTCTGAACTTGGCCAACACATCCCTGTTTTGGGATCTTTGCACTGGCTGTTCCTTCTGCCTGAAATGCTTTTCCCAGTTTATCACATGGCTTCCTCCCATGCTTCTGCAGGTCTCTATGCTAATGTCCCATCTTCAAAAGGCTTTTACTGACTACCTTATCTGAAGCAGCACTCTCCTCCACTACATTTCCTCACCCCAGTATTGCTCAACTTTTGTTTCTATTATTGCTCCCCTAATTAAGGAGCCTTTTTATATATTTTTCTTCTAATTGGCCCCTACCATGAAATTCTAACACCACAGAATTACTTTTCATAAACTCTGCCCACTGTGGGGGTCACAAACCACTGTAATATCTAAGTTCTTTTTTTATCCCAAGAACCAATTTCTGCCTCCTAGAGGACGAAATCACCCCCATTTATAATGCATGTCTAACACTGATTTCCTTTTCCTCATACCGCTTAACAGTACTGGACATTTGTGGTGGCTTACTGGCTGTCACGGCCACAGAAACGTGAACATTGTGGACAGGGACTTCTTGCTCACCACGGTGTCTCCAGTACCCAGTGTAACGCCTGCACATGTGAGGTGCTCAGTAAATGTTTGTTGTATAGCAATAAATGTAATTTCTAAATATTGCTAACTTATGTTAGCCAAAAATTACTTAAGCTTTTTCATTTTTGTATAGTATGCTTCATTTTTGTTAACTTATACAATTGTTGTGGACTAAATTGTGTCCCACTTCAAATTCATACATTGAAGTCCTAACTCCCAGTACCTCAAAATGTGACTGTATTTGGAGACAGGGTCTTTAAAGAGGTAATTAGTAAAAATGAAGTCAAAAAGGTGGGCCCAAATCCAATATGACTGGTGTCCTTATAAGAAGAGATTAGGACACAGACACACACAGAGGGAAGATCATGTGATGACACAGGGAGAAGATAGCTATCTACAAGCCAAGGAGAGGCCTCCGAAGAAATCAAATCTTTCAACACCTTAATCTCAAACTTCTAACCTCCAGAATTGTGAGAAAATAAATATCTGTTATTTAAGCCACACAGTCTGTGGTATTTTGTTATGGCAGCCTAGCAAACTAATACAACGATATAGTATAGTAATCAATGAGGACATTGTAAAAAAGGAAAAGTAAGGACAGATAAAACAACCTCAAGGGTAAGACTGACACTTAACAGCACATGCCAACTAATGATAAGCAATCCAAAAAGGAAATTAAGAAAACACTTCCATTTACAAAGGATCAAAAAGAATAATACTTAGGAATAAAATTAACCAAGACAATGAAATACTTTACACTGAAAACTACAAAATGTTGCTGAAAGAAACTAAAGATATCAGTAAGTGGAAAGACGTCCTGTGTTCATGGATTGGAAGATCTAACATTGTCATGTGGTCAATAGTCCCCAGAGTGATCTACAGATTCAGTGCAATTCCTATCAAAATTCCATGGGTGTTTTTTTCAGAAATAGAAAAATCCATCCCAAAACTCATATGGAATCTCAAGAGACCCTGAACTGCCAAAACAATCCTTAAAAAGAACAAAGCTGGAGATCTCACACTTCCTGATTTCAAAACTTACTGCAAAGCCACACTAATCAAAACAATGTGGTACTGGCATAAAGACAGACATATAAACCAACAGAATAGAATAGAGCCCAGAAATAAACCCTCACATATATGGTCAAATGAATTTCAAAAAGGGTGCCAAGACCATTCAATGGAGAAAGGATAGTCTTTTAAACAAATGGTGTTGTCAAAACTGGGTATCCACATGCAAAGTAATAAAGGTGGACCCTTACCTTACACCATACACAAAAATTAACTCAGAATGGATTAAAGACCTAAACGTAAGACCTAACACTATAAAACTCATAAGAGAAAACATAGGTGAAAAGCTTCATGATATTGGATTTGGCAATGAGTTCTTAGATATGACACCAAAAGCATAGGCAACAAAAGAAAAAGGCAAATTGGACTACATCAAAATTTAAAACTTCTGTGTATCAAAGGACACCATCAATAGAGTGAAAAACCAACCTGCATAATAGGAGAATACATTTGAAAATCACTTATCTGATAAAAGATTGACATCCAGAATATATAAAGAACTCCTGCAACTCAACAACAAAAAACCAAAAAGACCAAAACAATCCAATCAAAGAACGGGCCAAGGGCTTGAATAGACATTTCTCCAAAGATGATATACAATAATCAATAAGCACAGGAGAAGATGCTAAACATCACTAATCATTAGGGAAATGCAAATCAAAACCACAATGAGCCACCACTTTGTGCCCATTAGGGTGACTATTATCCAAAAAAAGAAAAGAAAATTACAAATGTTGTCGAGGATGTAGAGCAAATGGAACCCATGTGCATTGCTGGTGGGAATATAAAATGGTATAGCCACTGTGAAGAATGGTATGGTGATTCCTCAAAAAATTAAATATAAAATTACCACATAACCCAGTAATTCCATCTCTGGATATTTACCCAAAAGCACTGAAAGCAGAGAATTGAACAGATATTTGTAACAGACAGCAGCATTATTCACAAAACAAAAAGGTGGAAGCAATCCAAGTGTTCGTAAATGGAAGAACAGACT
Source organism: Diceros bicornis minor (assembly GCF_020826845.1). Classification (NCBI taxonomy): domain Eukaryota; kingdom Metazoa; phylum Chordata; class Mammalia; order Perissodactyla; family Rhinocerotidae; genus Diceros; species Diceros bicornis. The sequence goes on along the minus strand of NC_080757.1, from coordinate 49,032,794 downwards.
AACAAAAGTGGTATATACATACAATGGAATATTATTCAGCCTTAAAAAGGAATGCAATTCTGACACACAATACAACATGGATAAACCTCGAGGCTGTTACGCTAAAATGAAATAAGCCAATCACAAACATACAAATGCTGTATGATTCGACTTACATGAGGTCCCTAGAGTAGTCAAATTCACAGAGACAGCAAGTAGAATGGTAGCTGCCAAGAACTGGGGGAAGGTGGATGGAGGAGTTCTTGTTTAATGTGTAAGGAGTTTCAGTTTTGGTAAATGAAGAAAGTTCTGGAGAAGGATGGTGGCGAAGTTTGTACAACAATGTGAATGTATTTAATGCCACTGAACTATATGCTTAAAATGATTAAAATGGTAAATTTTATGTTATGTATAATTTATCACAATAAAAAAAATGAGAGCCAAAAAAAACAACCCGACAATGGACTTGAATAATAAATAAATAAAACACTCCTGCAAATCAAGGAAAAAGGTAAATAACCAAATTTCAAAATGGACAAAGGGTATGGACAAGCAACTTACAGTGACTAAGAAACATATAAACTAGCCATCATGGAAATGCAGATTAAAATCTGACATTCCTCAGATTAGAACAAAATTTAAAAGTCTGACAATTATAAGTGTTAGCAGGGATGTGGAGAGATGACTCTTATACTCTGAGCAGGGGCATAAATGGATATAACCACTTTGGAAAGTGTACTAAGGACACAGAAATTACACTCTTAAATATATACTTCCTATAGTAGTGATTTTCAAACTGTGGATTTCAACACATGAAAATAAGTTGTAAATCACTACTAGAAATTTTTTTAATGAAATAAAACAAAATAAAAAGAATAGGATATATCAGAGCACATAGCAAATAATAAAAGTAAGTATCATTTTGTGAAACTTTTGTTTGAGTTATAAATATGCAGGTGGGTGTATGCTTATACGTGTGTTCTGGGCAGAATATAAACAATTTACTTCTTACTGGGAGTCATGGTCAAAAATGTTTGAAAGCCAATGGCTTAGAGCAGTAGTCCTCAGTGTGGTCCAGAAACTCCTGAAGGTCCCAAGACTCTTTCAGTGGATCTACAAGGTCAAAATTATCTTTATAATAGTACTGAGACATTATTTGCCTTTTTCATTCTCATTTTTCACAAGTGTACAGTGGAGTATACCTTCCAGAGGCCACATGGCATATGATATCACAATAGAATAAATGCAAAAGCAGCTATGAGAATCCAGCTGCCTCCTATTAAGCCAGACATTAAAGAGATTTACAAAAATATAAAGCAGTGCCACATTTCTCACTAAAGTTTTTTGTAAAATATAATTATTTATAGTATACATATATATTTTTACATATGTATATATGAAAATATATGTGCATATATGTATATACATTTTACATATGTATATATGTGTATATACATTTTACACATGTATATGTGTATATTTTACATATGTATATATATGTATATTTAGTATACATAATATATATTTCACAGTACTATTTTATAGTTATTAAAATATTGTTGTTTATGTTAACACTTAAAGGGTTTGTTATTAATTTTAAATGAATTATAAAGCTTTTTAAAGTATAAAAAAATGTAACTAAAAAAAAAAAAATGTAAGCCATACTGGTTTAAGTGCTGAAGATAGATCCCAAATTTGACCTTGAGCATCCTAGCTGCTGTAACAAAGTAGAAAACAGGATCATTTAGGGATCTAGTATGTGTATATTAAGCCTTTCTTCTTTTTAATTACAATGATTTAATCTTCAAAATTTTCATTTTAAAAATTGATATATAATTAAAACAAAATGAAATAACCTTTCTTACCTATTATTGTGGGTTGAATTGTGTCCTCCAAGAAGATAACATTGAAGACCTATACGCCAGTACCTGTGAATATGACCTTATTTGTAATACGGTCCTTGCAGATATAATTAGTTAAGAAGGAGTCATACTGGACTAGGGTGGGCCCTAAATCCAATAATTGGTGTCCTTATAAGAAGGCCACGTAAAGACACCAGGACATGGAGACACACAGGGAGAACACCAAGCAACGACAGAGGCAGAGACTGGAGTGCTGTAGTTGTCAGCCAGAGTGCCAAGGATTGCCTGCAACTACCAGAAGATAGGAAAAGGCAAGCAAGGATCTTCCTCTAGAGACTTCAGAGAGGGCCGGGCTCTGCTGACACCTTGATTTCAGACTTCTAGCCTTCAGAACTGTGAGACGATAAATTTCTGTTGTTCTGAGACACCAGGTTTGTGGTAATGTGTTACAGCAGCCCTAGAAAACTAACACACCTATAAAATCGGCAAAGTTTTGGTTTGTTTGTTTTTATTTAAAACACCCATTGTTGTTCCTGAAATGTAGAAGAATGGGCACTCTCATGCACCTCCAATAAGAGTAATTTTATTATATAAACATTAATTTTTTTATTTTTGGCTATATCTATCTCTTTTCTAAATTTTCAATAGACAGAACATATATATTTTTTTTTCAGTAAGAGAAAAATTTTATTTTTAAATCCACTATCATCACCACTATTTAACAATTTCTGCAAGTTCTAGTCAAGGTACAACAAACTGTAATAAAATATTTACTACATACATGTTAAGAGTTAAAATCTATAAGACTTATTCGTTTATTCCTGAGTCTTTTATACAACAAAAGTATAAAACTTTTACATGACAAAAGCATAAAAGACTCAGGAATAAACATCACAAAAGATGTTCAAGAGACTCCAAGATTTTGTTTTCTTTATGATCTTGGTAAGCTAATTCTAAATGTATATATAAAAGGAAAGGACTCAGAGTAACCAAGACTCTTCCGATGGACAAGGAAAGGAAGACTTCCCTCCCAGACATCAAGAGTAATTATGAAGCTATAATAATGATGACAGTATGATACTAGCAGAGCCAGAGAAATTAGCCAACCACCTAGAATAGACACTTTCGTATAAATGGAAGTTTAATACCTGACAGTTGGCATGGCAGATCAATGAACAAAGAAGGAATTACTCAAAAGCAGAACTGGGGGGAAAAGGTCATCCACATAGAAAATAATGAAATTAGATCCTATCTCACACTAATAACAAAAATAACTCCAGCTGGATTAAGGACTCAATGTTAAAAGCAAAACTTTAAAGCTTTTAGTAGAATACATAGGTGAACCTTTCTGCACTTGGACTAGAGGAAGATCTGCCTAACAAGACATAAAAAGCACTAATTACAAAAGATTGATAAAGTTGACTAAGTTAAAAATAAGACCTTCCTTCATCAAAAGATCATCTTTCCCTCCAAATCCTGAGAATTGCTAAATTACAATCTAGGAAGACGCCCTCTCTCCAAAGCTGCATTTCCCTTAGGATTAGTGAGGTTTGGGTGTTATAGATGGGAACCTGCCAGTGGGAGTTCAGCAGTGGTCCTGTGCTTTCAGGGCTCTCTACCCTGAGGCTCACCCCATCCTCACTATTTAAACTACAATTGATCCACACAAGGATCTGGTCTTCCAGCTTTTCCCCAATACACAGTGGAATAACTGATAAACCCAAAGACATGAGCTCATGGGCCAAAATAACTAGACACCTTCAGAAAACTATGAGAAAAAGCCAGCAATACACGTGTGTATATAAATAATAGTAAAATACACAGCACATTATAATTTGTAATACATGTATAATATAATATGTAATATATAATAGTGAAGACAAATTATTAGAACAGATGGACCAAGGGCTTTAAATAAGCCTAATAAATATATTTAAGAAGATAAAGAATATATTAACAATGTAAAACAATAAGAAATTCTTTATTAAAAAAAAAATAGAAGAAAAAGAAAAGCCAAATGAAAATACTGGGTATTTTTCTAAAGAAAAATGGAAAACAGATTTAAAGGGCTCAAATACTAAAAACTCACACCCAGAGACATTAGAGTGACCTTGAACATATATTTATTGATGTTCAAAACTGCCTGTACCCTTTAAACTTGAAAACCACCCTAGGACATACTTTTTCTCATGTTTATCTTTTAGTGTTGCTGCATTGTCTTCGGCCATTGAGTATTAAGGTAAAGAAATCTGAGGGCAGCTTAATATTTTTTCCCTTATAAGTGACTTGAGTTTTGTTATTTTTCTTTGGTGAGGGGAAAGGGCTTACAATCTGGTCACTCAAAGGATTCTAAATGGTCTCAAGGACTCCCCAGGATGTGCTCACCACACTTGAAGAACCGCTGTGGTAAGAAATCTCAACTGTGTCTGACGTTTCCCAATCCAGAGACTGCTTCATTCTCTTCAGAAAATAACCTCATGTCTTCTGCTGAGGTGAATGGGAGACAGCCCCATGCTTCATGAAGTCGAGGATGGATATAAAGATCTGGTTGTTTCTTGTTGTTAATTTTAACCTTAAAAAGAGTTTTATTATGGGGGCCAGCCAGGTGGCATAGTGGTTAAGTTTGTGCGCTCCGCTTCAGCGGCCCGGGATTCACAGGTTCAGATCCCGGGCACGGACCTACGCGCCCCTTATCAAGCCATGCTGTGGCAGTGTCCCACATATAAAGCAGAGGAAGATGGGCACGGATGTTAGCTCAGGGCCAATCTTCCTCAGCAAAAAGAGAAGGATTGGCAACAGATGTGAGCTCAGGGTTAATCTTCCTCACCAAAAAAAAATAAAGTTTTATTACAGAATATGTCAAACATATACAAAAGTAGAAAAAACAGTATAATAAACCCATTTGTATCCATCACCCAAATTCAACAACTAGCTGCCACTTAGACTATCTAGCAATCCACGTGTTGAAGCACCACTTGCACTCCCTCTTCCAGAGGTGACCAGTGCTGACAAGTCCTGAGCCTCTAGAAGACCCATGTGTAATTCAGTTTGCGTCTTAGATTTTTTCAATGCTAATTTAGGGTTTTGCTTTCTTGAACCGGCCAGGTCAGTTTCAACTCATCCATCACCTTTCCATCTCCAAGAATTTTATTGCTCTCCTGGTCTGTTTGTCCTTCTGGGTTTATGCTTTTTTCTTTATCCCTTACCTCTCATTTTTGTGGGAGGGAATGGAGGCCAACACTGTGTTCAACCTGCCATCTTCAAGGAAATGTAGATTAACTTCTTGAACTGAGTCCTTCTTTTCTCATTTATATGTCTCTGTTGATTATTATTCCTGTATGTTACATTTTCAAATATTACCAATTATCTATTGAGCACTTATTATGTAACTTAATTTATGTATATTCATTTATTTAATATTTCCAACAACATACATAATTTTTTTTTTTGGTGAGGAAGATTGTCACTGAGCTAACATCCGTGCTCATCTTCCTCCACTTTATATATGGGATGCCTCTGCAGCATGGCTTGATGAGTGGCGCACAGGTCCGCGCCCTGGATCCAAACCCATGAACCCCAGGCCACTGAAGCAGGGCGCACAAACTTAACTACTATGCCACTGGGCCGGCCCCTCAACAACATATATTAATTACACTATATTACTGCTACCCTATCCGACAGTAGAGGAAAATTAACATTTGAAGAGCTTACATGGCACTCAAGCTGTTAAGGAGCTGGGATTTGAACCCAAGATCCTAAAGTCCAGGTTCCAAATCACTGTGGATCCTGCTTCCTGTTTCTTTAACCCTGTGAGATAGGGCCTAGAGCCAGTCTCGTGGTCTCTAAGATACGCCTGGGTAACTACTCTTGTTCAAATTCCATAGCTTTAAATTCAAAGAAATACTTGGACCAAGCCAGGCTGGCCTGGGTGGGCTGAGAGCAGTAAATGAGGCCTGGGTTCATAACTGGGATACAGGGCTCTACCATTCTATGAGGTCATATATATTAGGAATCAGATTGATGAAGTGCACTTGTATCAGACGTGAGGAGCCCTGTTCCACATGCCCATTAGCCTACCTATAGAATTGTTCCAGGCTTACGTATTTTAGGAAGTCAGTTGGGCTTCTAAAAATCTGAAGACATTCACTCCCTCAGACCTATCCTCTGCAACTAGGTGCTCAATGAGGAGGCTCTTTAGGGAATCCTCCATTGCTCCTTGGAGAAAGCTACTGGTCTCTCCGCTGTGTAGCTGGACTATGGTGACCTCCTTCTGCATCCTTTCCGGAAGGGACTTTTTGGGTTTACCCATGTGATGTCTGCATGTGGTCCCTCAGTCAAGACAAATCTACTAAGAAAATCTGTCTTAGAGTGGTCATACTATCAATATGTGCACATAAGATTTCCTTCAAAGTAGCATAAAATATTTCCAGAAAAACAATCAAGTCTTCAGATAAAAAGAATTAAAAAAACAGAAAGAAATAAAAGAAATTACCTCTGTACTGAAAGTCAATGAAAAAAACAAGACAAAAGATTTGTAAAGCCTTCTGGGAGATTAAAAAGAAAGTGGCATCAAACAATTCAGAGTAAAATCCCACAGCAAACTTCAACGGACTGTCCATTGTCACAAATAAATCTATATCAAGTGGGAAAGTAAAATGTTTTCTTTTAATTCCCTAAGACTTATTTATGCACTGCACACGTCACGGAAGCATGGGGACATGGAAAGTAAGAAGACAATTTCTAAAAATGGCAATAAAAGAAAAAGAAAGACTTACTGTGGACTGTGTTTGTGCCAAGTATTCACCCTCCATTTTATTCAGACGTACATTTGTATCCTCAAGCAATTCTTGAATATTTTCAGTGTGCCGCCTTTGAAGATCAAACTTCTCCTTTTCCATTTCTGCTACAGCATTGTGAAGCTACACAGTGAAATCAAGAATTGACTCTTTCACTACTGTGGAATAGACTATTTTGGAATTCAGAAAAAAAATGTTTTCCTATATTTCTCTACTTATTTATATGGTGACCTGAACAACAAAAGATATAAAACTCATAAATAAATGTTCATAGTAAAGATATCACATAAGAGCACGATAAGAAACAATTTTTTTCTTTACTTTCCTGAATTGAAAATTTTAATGGATCAACAAATATTAAAGGCAATTATCTGCCTTGGACAGAAACAGTAAATAAATCAGACAGATAATGCAATGCATGCCTCAGCTAAACATCACTAATATTAGCCTGAAATCAAAATCAGAAATATTTATAATATTCATTAGGAATATTATCTCATTGTCTGTATTTTCATCTTATTTGCGGGAAATTTTGCATAAGAGTAATGTTACAAAATGCTTTCTCCTTCACCCTAACCTCCAACAAGAAACTATTTCTATCCATTCCATAATCTATACAAAAGTGGACCAAAGATAGCATTTATAAATCAAATAGACAAAGAGTACTCTAAGGAGAACTGTATACTGTATGTCCTCATTTACACAGGTCTTTCTTTATAAAGATGATGTATACACTGTTTAAATGTATGAAGCTCTAAAATATCTATGTAACTAAGGTAAAGAAAACAAGGCTCAATGGACAGCTTCCAAAAGGAGTTGAAAATCTGTGCTCTCAGCCTTGTGGGCATTCCTTCACTTATCTTAATGGAATTAGAATTCTGAGTCTAATAGGTGGGGAGGGCAGGAGTCCAAAACAGTCTAAATGATATATTTGATTTTCCATCCACAAACAGGAGTGACAGAGATATGACACAGATGTATAGGCTCTTATTTGACTAGGAAGATATTCGAGGAACAGGGAAAATCCTCAGACATGGTGAAAACTAGAGGCAGAATGCAGGAAATAATTATGCTAATTATTGGTGAGGGTACCAAGAACTTTTCTTCTTCTAGTTTCTAGCTGAACAGAAAGAGTGAGAATAGCTCAATAACAGCCACACAGAAGAACCTCGGGTTTCACAAATTTAACACAGGCAATTTTGACTATCTGTAAGTTGTCCCTAAATCCCTAATATGTTGTATTTATATTTTTGCCAAAGTACACGTTTTAAACTGGTGTTATGTCTGGTATTCAAAAGTCAGTCACACAGAGAAAACTGTACTATGGTTACCAGGGGCAGTGGGGGTGGGGGGTGGGCACAAGGGGTGAAGGGAGTCATATATATGGGGATGGACAAACAAAAATGCACAACCCAAAATTTCACAATGTTAAAAACCATTAAAACATCAATAAATAAATAAAATAAAGATGCAAAAAAAAAGTCAGTCACAGCTGGTACAGGAATATAGGCAAGCCCACAGCACCTAAACTTCAGTGCTACTTCGTAGCTGTCAATAGGCATGCATAGCAATTCTGATAAAGGGATCTAAAGGAGTCACTTAGGATTTCGTGGCTGTACTTATGTTGTAGTGGTTTCCTCATACTTATGTTCTTCCAAAGGTCCTAGGACATACACCTACTGAATGTCAAAAATCTACTATAATTAGTAGCCCATTAATACAAAGTGGTTTTTCAGGTGCATCCCACAATTGCTTTATAAAGGGATGTGTCTGTTGAAGTTGGAAGAGTATCTGTAAGTCAGACAGAGTCATTTAAAACTCATCCAGGGAATTTACAGTTGAGACTACAAGGGTAAACATGACACTGGCAAAAACAAGTATGCTATAACTTTGCTGATTCGTTTGAGAATCAAATAGGTGATCTGACTGGAGACAACTAATACTTATGTATTCACCCAACCAATTTGATTAGTATTGACCATGTACCAGGCACAACTCATCACTGACAGCTTTCCCAAACCTGGCAATGATTGGAGTCCAATCACTTGGTCTGGGAGGTTTTAAAGGGCAAACACTCCCTGAGGGATAAAATGTTTTAGCAGCAAATATTACTAGACATGCTCAAAAGTACAAGCCTTGCTAGGGTTTATTAAACCATAAGGATGCTATCATGACCCTGATAATGAGAGGATCTATAAATGCCCAAGGAGATTTTTTAGTCAGGGTTTGGCAATGGGTACAGGAGATGTAAAAGGCCTTCCTAGCATCCTACATATCAGCCTTTAGCCTGGACATTGGACCACTTAGTTGCCTCATGCCAGAGGAGACCCAGAGGAATCAGGAATCTGTCCTAATAGAAGGAAAGTATTGTAAAACCCACAGGTTAATGGTGCAGCCACTTTGGAAAACAGTCTGGCAGTTCCTTGAAACGTGAAACATAGAATTACCATATAACCCAGAAACTCCACTCCTAGGTATACACCTGTGAAATAACAGAAAATATACATATTGGTTTCTGCCCCTAGTTCCTGGCACAGAGCTCCTAAATCTCTTATAATTTCCTAAGTGACAACAGCACTATGAGCATCTTTTGTTCTAATATTTGGTCTTTGATCTTGGTTCCTGGCACAGAGCTCCTAAATTCCTTGGAATTTCCTGGGTGATGGGAGTGTCTTTTGTTCTAATGAAGTGACTCTTGATGGGCTCCTGTTAGCTGCAGGATGGGGGATGGTCACCCGAAAGATCAAGCCATGATTAGAAACGTGGAACTTTCAGCCCCACCCCCCATCCTCTGGGAAGGAGAGAGGGTCTGGAGATTGAGTTTATGATTGATCAAGCCTACATAATGAAGCTTCCACAAAAATCCCAAAAGTACAGCGTTCAGAGAGCTTCGACGTTGGTGAATACACGGAGGTGCTGGGAGAGTGGTGTGCCTGGAGAGGGCATGGAAGTTCCATGCCCCTCCCAACATACCTGGCCCTGTGTATCTCTTTATCTACTGTTCATCTGTATCTTTTATAATGAAACAGTAAACATAAGTACTTCCTTAAGTTCTGTGAGCCACTCTAGCAAAACACAGAACCCAGGGAGGGGTTCGTGGGAACTCCCATTTATAGCTGCTTGGTCAGAAGTACAGTAACAACCTGAGACTTCAGATTGATGTCTGAAGTGGGGGCAGTCTTGTGAGATTGAGCCCTTAACTTGTGGGATCTGATGCCAACTCCAGGTAAAGAGTGTCAAAATTTAATTGAATTATAGGACATCCAGCTGGTGTCAAAGAGAATTCCTTGACATGTGGAAAACCCACATATCTGGTGTCAGAAGTATTATGAGTCTGTGAATAAAGGAAAACACAGGCAGTGTTTTTCCCTACACAAGAGCCAAGAGAAATGAAAACATATGAACACAAAAACTTGTATGCAAATTTTTATAGCAGCATTATTCATGATATCCAAAAAGTGAAATCAACTCAGACGTCCATCAACTGATGAATGGATAAACAAAATGTGGTATATCAATATAATGGAATATTATTTGGCCATAATACTGATTGAACATGCTACATAATACTGATTGACTCATGCTACAACGTGGATGAAACTTAAACACATGATGGTAAGGGAAAGAAGCCAGTCACAAAACGCAAAGTATTGTATGATTCTATAGGCAAAACTATAGAGACAGAAAGTGGATTAGTGGTTGCAAGAGGCTGAGGGAAGGGGAAATGGGGAGTGACTGTTAATGGGTACAAGGTTTCTTTCTGAGGTGACAGAAATGTCTTGGAAATTATACAGTGGTGATGGTTGCACAACTTTCTGACTATATTGAAAACCACTGAGCAGTACACTTTAAGAGGGTGAATTTTATGGTATATGAATCACAACTCAATTTTTTTAAGGCCCGCAGATTAGAAGCAGCCTGGTAAGTCAGAAAACTGGAAAAAGCTTTGTTCAGCTAGTACAAAAGTATAAGAAGGCGAGTTGGATCGTGAGGCTTGAAAGATCACCAGAACCTCACTCACGCAGAGCCTTCTAAATCTAAGGGCACCTGGAAACCACTGGAGTGATTTAAACGTGGTGAGGTAAACCAGGCTTGTGTTTTAGAAAGACCATCAATGTGGCTGTATTCTGGGGCACGGACTGAAGTGGAGCAGAGAGTCCAGTTACAGTATATGTAGGCAAGAGATGACCGTCTCCTGAACTAGGGAAAGGACAGTGGCGAATCAATTCAAAAGAAGTAGAAAGAACAGAACTTGGCAACTGATTAGATGTGAGAGGTGAGGCCAAAAGAGTCTTTGAGCAGCTGGGTAGATACAATACTACAGGGAATAGGAAATAGAGAATATCCTTAGGAAGAGAGTGTTTTAGCAACAAAGCTGAAAAAGACAGAGTTTGGGGAGAATGATGGAACTCAGATGAAGGAGAGATATTACCTGGGTAGTTGGATAACTGGGACTTATAGTGAGAGATATAGGATGGAGATTTTTATAGGGAGTATACATACACAGACATATCCATCACATCACCCTGTCCATACAAATACTTAATAATTTCTGAATGAATGCATAAATCACAAAGTAAATCTATCATCTGCTTGCTAATTTTTGGTACCTATCCTGCTTACACCAGGTTTTCATCTCTGCCCAGACTGTCATGCAGCTGTACTTCACAAAAAGACCTTCAACCACGTTTGCAGTGCTTATACATCCACTAATTATCGTGAATCTGTCAGAAAGATTTACTAATCCAGCGGAAAGAGTAAGAGGTATCCTTGTACATGGTAGAAGGCAGAAAACCTTTCTCTTCAAACACCTGACAATTTACACTGGGAAATAAGGAACTAGGGAATTCAGACAAGGGAGGAAGGGAGCCTGCTATGTACACAATGTCCTGCAGCAAACACAAAAATATGTCATATTTACAGAAAAGATAAAACTAAAATGTGATAAAGAGAAAAACCACATAAATCAACGATATAAAACTAGAAAAGCGCTAACTCTACCTATCTGCAGTGCACTTCCCAGACTGGTCCTGAAGCTACCATCACCAGGACATATGTCAGACCAACACTACCTGCGGGAAGGCATTTCTACCTTTCAGTAAAATATTTTATACCCAGACTAATTGAGAGAATATCAGCATGAGTTAACTGAAGATCTTCATAACAGAATACTTCAAAGGAAGTAACATGTTTATTTCTCTTTAACACATATTGTAATTTGAACTAATGGCTAAGGGCTCCTAAGGGAAAGTACTATATGACTATGTGAGACTCGTTCATAATGAGTATTTTTATTATATTACTCTCGGCACTGCTAAATTATATGAAAATATTTTTATTAACTAAATTAAATGCTCCTCCAAGAATGACAATCCACTACTGATTTTGTTTACATCAAAAAACAAGCTTATACTATAAATATTGTGTTATCTGAAATTTCAGGAAAGAAATGATCCAACGGCCTAAATCCAAAATTAAAAAGGTTCAATTTCCGACTGCTATTTATCCTACTGCTATTTCCCTACTAAAATTGCTTAAAATATATTTGCTAGGATAGAAAATTCAGAACATTAGTTAAATTCAAGAATTAGTCAAAAGTAAGCTTTCTAAATGAAAACTATTTTTTAAACCATTAGACTTCTGAAGTAAAATATACCAAAACATAAATAGCAGCTATTTCTAGACAGTCTAGAATTTTAACTTATTTTTATTTTCTTTTTTCATACTTTTCTGTATATTCTGTGAACATCCATTATTTTTAGAATTAAATATGTTACTTTGAAGCATAAACCTTAATATTTTCTATTACTATTTTATTTTATGAAGCTTACCTTTTTTTCCCAGTCATTATTCAGAGATTCCGTACTTTGTTCACATATCTTTTTGAGCTCTGCAATCTGGTTTTCTTTAGTCTCTCTGATAACTTGACAGTCACGTATAAGGGTCTGAACTGTCAAAAATGATGAAAACATAGTTAAACCAGTTCTAGCTACCACATAAGAGTTTGATGATTAAAAATATAGTGTACCAGTTAATAGACAATTCCATTTTTCTCCAAGGCTTCTCATTTCTCTCTTCTAAAATAACTCGTACTCTTTCCTCTATTTTTCTCCATTTCTACCACCACAGCCTTGGCTGAATTCATCTTCACTCACTCCCTAGATAATTTTAAAGGTGTGCTGGCCTCAGCATCATTTCCCTCCAGTGCGTCCCCCATTGCTTTAAAGAGGCCTTGCTACAGTGCAAATCCAGTAATGTTACTCCCAGACTTAAAATCATTCTTCAGTTCCCTTCACCTAATAGATAAAGGCCAAAAACCTCTAACATGGAAAACAGCTCCTCAGAATCTGAATGCTTTCTGGCCATATCTTTGCCACTTCCAAATTTTTAAACTTGCAAATACACCAACCTATCTGCACATTCCTGAGGCCATATTCTTTCACATATCACTGTCTAAATACGATCATTTATCTACCTGGAATGCCCCTCCCTCCCTTGTTGAAAAACTCCTACTCACTGTTTTTTTTTTTTTTTTTGGTGAGGAAAATCAGCCCTGGGCTAACATCTGCCAATCCTCTTTTTTTTTTTTTTTTTTTGCTGAGGAAGACTGGCCCTGGGCTAACATCTGTGCCCATCTTCCTCCACTTTATATGGGACGCCACCACAGCATGGCTTGCCAAGAGGTGCGTTGGTGCGCACCCAGGATCCAAACCAGTGAACCTCGGGCCACCGCAGCGGAGCATGTGCACTTAACTGCTTGCGCCACTGGCAGGCCCCCTCCTACTCATTCTTAATCTCAATTCAAGTATCACCTTCTTTATGAACCATTCACCAACCAGATTCTTCCTCTTGCAGAGGCAGAAAGAAACTCCGCTTTACTGCTAGGGAACCTCATATACTTCTCCATTAAATCACTTACTACATTATGCGTTATAACGATTTACATGCCTATTTCCCGAGGAGGAAGATATTTCAACTTTTTATATACAGAGTATAACAGTGCCACATAGGCAAGTACTCAAAAAGATGTATGCTGAATAAATAGATAAAGAAACCCATCATTTCAACATATTGTTGCTCCTTGATACATTAAAATTGTTGCCAAGGATTACATTACTGAAACAAAATATGCTTTAAATTATATAAAACATTTCCCTTATAAATCATTTAAATTTCTATCTTCTTTTTAAAAATGATTTAAACTGTCACTATTTAAGTGAAAATTTATTTAATATATTCCTGTCATCTGGATGGTAAAATAAATTCAGTTGTATGTTTGCTTGAATGTAATATTTTGTTAGCTGACTGAATATGTTCTTATTCACTTAAAGATAGCAGAATTTTCATAAATATTGACACAGAAATTTCTTTCACTCTTATATCCCAACTATGCAAAAAATAAGGGGAGAAGGAGAAGAATCCAAGTTAACCTCATATTAGTCCTTATCATCTACAACATTTTACTTCACAATTCCAAAATCAATTCAAAAAGCCTTAAGAAATGTTTATTTTATTTTATTTTTTTTGGTAAGATTGGTCCTGAGCTAACATCTGTTGCCAATCTTCCTCTTTTTGTTGAGGAAGATTGGCCCTGAGCTAACATCTATACCCATCTTCCTCTATTTTTCTGTATGTGGGACACCGCCTCAGCATGGCATGATAAGCAGTGCGTCAGTCCACACCCAGGGTCTGAACCTGCAAATCCCAGGCCACCGAAGCAAAGCGTGCAAACTTAACCACTACACCACCGGGCCACTCCAAGAAATATCATTTTTAAACCTTAGGCTTGTTTAAATTGTCTGGTTTGAATCAGAGGAAGAAATGGAAACCTAGAAATAAATTTAAAATATTTTTGTAGCCACTGATACTTGGAGAAAGAACTCGAACAAATTTCTAATTATTTTCACCAACATTTAAGAACGGAAAAAACCTAAAAATATCTATTTCATTAGCTAACTTATACACGTAATTGCCACCCTAAATTTCAAGGGCATGACCACTCTCTCAAACACACTCAGGTCTGGTGGCTTGGGAGAGAGCCAGTATATTCCATATGGAAACCCTAAATGAAAACCTCTCCTCTGTCCTCTTACTCGTCATTTATATCTTATCATTCACCAAATCCTTCAGAATTTCTTCTTCAGTTCCATTCTCACTACTCCCACTGCCATCATTCAGATATTCTAAGTCCTTATTATTTTACACACAAAATTACAGAAGCATGGAAACATAACATCCTTGAGTTGGAAGGGACTTTATATATTATTTATTCCAACCTCATCATTTCATAATGAATAAGCAAAGGCCTAGAGACTTCCTGATGTCATATAGCAGACAATGAATAGCAGGGCTGAGATTAGAGCCCATGTTTTCTAATAAATGTAGTGCTCGCTCTCTCTCTCTCTCTCACTCCATTCTGCCTCTGACTATTATAACGGACTGGGAATTGGCCTCACCACTTTTGGCACACCCACCATTACCAGGCTACTCCTCCTAAAACAGGAGGTCCTAAAACCCACCTCTCAAAATTTTCCCTGACTCCATAGCATCTACAGGATAAGCTTGAAACTTCTAAATCTGAAATTCAAGGTCATGCTTAAGTCATGCCAACTCACCTATCTTAATTTTTTTCAATCTATCTCTTAATGCATAGGATATCCACTCTAGCTAAATGTTTTTCAGCATCCTTCCCACAACTTACCAGTATCAGCACTCCCATTCCAGTACCTGGAACTCTTCTCTCCAACTAATCAAATCTTACAAAACTTTTCAAGTTCTTTTCTCCAAAAAATATTTTCAACACTCTCTCTAATGACTGTCTGTAGCATTTCAACGTTTGGACCTATAATCGTAGTCAATTTAACACTTGATTACATGCTTTCTTTTCCTTCGTAATGAAAGTGTAAATGGGGAATACTATTTAAATGTTTGTTCTGTCAATCACAATACTAGTATACCATAAGGCATAAAGTAGGTACTTAATGTAATGAATTTTATTAGATCAAGAGGAGTAATTTCCCTAGACTTCCCTGTGAAAGCCAGTAAGTTCTAATTCTATGACTGACCTATGGCAGCTCCAGCCCAATAAGGAGGGAGAGAGTTAAGAGGGAGTAACAGTGACAGATTCTTTCAACTTCTTAACAAAGCCAACCACCAATGCCACCACCACCCATACACAAGCACACACACAGAGTTTTCCCGCAGTCATATGGAAGCCCACATAAACACATTCACTGATTGAAACCCACATAAACATTCCCATCTCATACTACAAAAAGTCAGAAATAAAATTTTACTTTATTCAACCACTAAAATAAAATGGAAATGTTATTAAAAGATTTATGTAACAATACAACATCACCTTTCTTTTCAAGTTTTCTAATAGTCTCCTCCATTTCATTTTGTTTCTTTTTGTATAAAGTTTTCAATTCTTCTATTTCATTATTCTTTCTTTCTAAAATCTGCAAATAAATTTAAAATATTTTGGTATACTATATTGTTTTACATATAGAACACACAATTTCTTAAATGAGCACAATATTTTCTGTAAGTCTATCTCAGCTAATCCCATAAATGGTCTCCCAAAAAGATGTAAAAATTACATTTTAGGGCATTGAGAAAATATTAAATATACTAGAATAAGTGATTATTGAAAGAACTATGGTTATCTGCTTTGAATTTTCATGTTTCAATTTTTAAGGAGATTATAAATAATAAATTAGGTGATTCTCTAAAATATAATTCAGAGATTAAACTGTCATAAAGTAGCAGAGAAAAGCCATCAGAAACTTGACATGTTGGTATAGCACGATTCACCTCCCCATTGCATTGGAATAGGACATCTTCAGATGAGCATATCCCTGAACCCTCCCACTAGTGTCCTTCTATCATTTTCATGCACAATAGCAAGAATTCCCAGATATATGGGAAGATGAGATGTAATAGGCCTCCTTTATATCTAGCTCTGCTACTGTGAATCAGAAAAATCAGCACAAAATATGTCAGAAATTGCATGAATATTTTATATCATTAATTTATATTGTGTCAATGTCTTAAAATGAATCATTTAATAAAATTTAATCATGATTATATACTCCCAAATACATCTACACTCAAAAAAGCTAAAGAAATAAGCAAAATGTAGAAAAGTTGGCAAGCAAGAAAAAAAATGTGCTAACCAAGGGGAAAAAAGAAAACGAAATTGAGGCAGGAGAACGAATATCCACTTTTCTTATAAGGGTTGAGGTATATTTCCTATATACCCAAATTCAGCTTAAAAAAAGTTATTTACCAATGTCTAACCAACTTTTCTTCAGTGCTTTTATTACCAGCATTTTATTTACCTTTCATTGTTTCAGTCCCACCTCTAAGAATGACTGACAGATAAGAAAAGGAGCTAGTCTGATGATCCTAATGTCCATAAAGAAGTAAAAAAGGAAAAGAATATACGCAAATAGAGAAAAGACTCTAAATTTTATTCCTCCCCAATTCCTGACACTTCAAAAATGTCATATAAGCAACAAACTGATGAATGTACTTTCCAAATCTGGCATAAGGTCAAGGATTTTATTTATATTTTACCTGGCATTTCAAACTAGTTGCACTGTTTTCTTTTTTCATGCAGAATTTATTTAAAAAGAGAAATTTCTGGAAAGGATTTTATTATTAAATGTTTTCCTTAGAATAGATCTTTATAACGGACATACCAAGAAGCCTATTCCAAACTCTATTACCATGATTTTTCCAAATATATTTTTATATTCATTTATCTTATACATCAATATCTTATACATTAATAGATTCTATTTCATTTGAATATATATTATGTTATATTGACATTAGATTACTGAATCTCTAACATATTTATGATAGAGAACTGTTTTTATCTAACCAATTTAAGCTAAAGAAAAATTCTAGTAAGAGCAGAAAGTAATATTTGCCTTTAAAGTGTGAACGGGAAAAAGCAAAGGAGAAGGAAAAGGATTCAATATTTTTTCTCTTTCTAACTTTCAATCGGTGGTTTCCATCTTGTCTTTGGAAGAAGATGAGCCAAATATGCACCTGAATAAATATTAATACATGTTCAGCTTTTAAGAAAGCTTAGATATGTGAAGCTGTGGCCTCAACCCCCTGCCATCATCTGTCACTCAGTTTTGTGAGGCAGAATCATAGGCTTAGTTTTGAAACAGTAAATGCCAAGTTTCTATTTGGATCGACCTTTACGTAATATATATCACCAAATTTTTTAAATCAATACTAAAACATAGTATCAATTCAAATTCCGTGTAGGATAACCATAAATTGATGATTTTTGCTTTGCCTATTAAGAAGAAAACTAAATTTTATTTAAAAATACAAATTGAAACATTGGAAGACATAAATCCCAATGAGCTACTAAAAAGAGAAGCCTACAGTGTCAGTGCTAGCATTACAATGCAATGCACTCTACACTAAACAGAACTAAATCCAAGAGTATCTTTTTAAAGTAAAAAGGATAAAGAAGCACACATATTAATATGTCAAAAAAATTAATTAATTAAAAAGGAAATTTTAATTGCCAGAAAATTGAAAGAATATTAGACCAAAACAAACTCTAGTATTTACAGTTGATGTCTTATTTCAGCTTTTATGAAAGGTAATGATAGATGCAGATAAAGGACTCCAAGATGCCCTATAAAGGACATCAAACAATAGGTGAAGAACCAAAAGGTAATGTAAACTATAAGGATTTACATAAACACATTTGTTTAGCAAATGAAGCTTAAAGATCAACTTTTGCTGGGATATTAATTTAGCAAATTCAATTTGTAAATAACATAGACTATCATAAGTACATAAATAAGTGGCTGGATGGATAGCTGATCACAAGAATATTCCAAATATTCAATATTAATAAAAGAATAAAGGGTATACACCCTACCTTCTGAACATCAGCATCATGTTTCTGCTGCAGTTTAAGCTTCTCTTCATGATATTTAGCTTCCATCATTTTTGTTTTCATGTCCAACTTCAAGGAAAATATTTTAAAGGTGTTATTAATTTACTCATCCCTTTGGCAAAAATACATAATTAAATTAAAATAACTCCCCATATGAAAGACAGTATCATTTTCCACTTTCACCTTATAGCCACTGGTCTAGCAATCACATTACATATACCAATACGTTGGTTACATTCTTTGATTATTTCCAAGCTAAATAAAAGCCTTTCAAATAAATTTCACTTGATAGGCAAAACTGAGTCTACTAAACACAGATTTATCAGTTATGCCCATCCTATCCCACCCCCTTAAAAAAGTCATTTTAAAGTGATATTTTGCTAAATCCACTCAGTATATAAGCCTTTGTTTATTATTTAAGTCTCTATTCAACCTTTACACTTTTTTCTTTTCTCATATCTACATGCTCACTTAAAAATATTCTTATTTACCTACATACTTAAATATGACAATTTGAGAATGAATGTCCGTTAAGTATGGCATATTACTGATAAATGCACATCTCTCTTAACAGATTTTCCAGTTCTCCCTCCTGGAATCATAGACCCCGACTACCTAAAGGTAGTGACTTGACCTTCTTTTGAGCATTCATTAACAACTCCTATCCTCCTCAACCCAATACCTATTCACCAGTGTTCTGAGCAAAGCCAGCAAAAATGTAACCAATACTCGTTGATAATAAAATGAGTGCATCTTAGAATTAAAAGAATAGTAGTGACAGTTTTCAAGAACAACAATATAAAATTGATTATCTCATACGTGAAAGTACTTGACCACCCGATTCCTTACTATATGTACACTAGAGTCTGACAGATCTCATTTCTAACTCTAATTCTAATCCCACTCTATTAACTGTTGTAACTTCAGGCAAGTTACCATTTTGAGATACTATTTCCTCTTCTGCTAATTAAGATTAATTATCCTTACCTCAATGAGCTGTGAAACTTATATTCAATGATATACTTTAAGTAACCATATTCAGTACAACACTTGGCACAAAGTAGGTATGCAAAAATATTAGTCTACAACCTTCAGGAAAACTTTCTTTTAAAATATTAGAAA
This sequence comes from Diceros bicornis minor, assembly GCF_020826845.1. Classification (NCBI taxonomy): domain Eukaryota; kingdom Metazoa; phylum Chordata; class Mammalia; order Perissodactyla; family Rhinocerotidae; genus Diceros; species Diceros bicornis. The sequence goes on along the minus strand of NC_080757.1, from coordinate 49,013,097 downwards.
TGTACTATCAAAACTTTTTCTTGAGCACTTTTGAAATATACTTTATTTTTCAACTACTGCTTCAAAAAAATAGGTTTGAACTTATGCATGATCAAATCAACATATCAAAATTAAATTTAAAAATTTTATAAACAAAAGTTAACACAGATTCATGATTTTTATACGTTATGAGTGGTGGAGACGGAAGCAGGCACCCATTTATTATGCACAAGGGAAAAATTCTGAATGTTTCTAATCTCTGTCTCTAAATCACATGATACTTCTTCCTCATTTTAGAAGAAAGGTTGCTGGGTGATCTAAGTCCATGTGAAGGTCCTTAACAGAAGCATTTTTGAGGTCTATTAAAAAGGAATCAAACTCAAAAGGCAATATAACCAAGCTGGGTGGATATATGAGGAAATAGTTCATTGCCATCTTTCCAAAACACCTTTGAGAGAACCTATACCCTCAGCTTCTGAGGGTCAGCCCGAAATACCATGTGACTGTGCTGTTATAACCCAACCCACCACCTCCCACCTGCTCCACCTCAGTCCCAGTCAACCAGATTAGGAACAAACACCTGACACATGCTTATGCAATCCATTAGCTAGAGAATAACCATTCAGATGCTCTCTCTCAAGAATCTGAACTAAGACAGCAAGTTTGAGGAACAAACCCAAGTCCTAGAGGGGTGCAGCCAAGAGAAGGCAGATAAATCCAGGGTACAGAAGAGAGCAGAGCAAATACACAAACACAGCATAGACTAGAAACCACACAGCATCTGAAATATGAAATAAGCGACCTCAGGCTCTAAGGGGCTCCATGACACTAGGCTTACTTGAATTCGACAGGATTTCTGAGTTCCTTGTTATTTTAGGGAGCTTGATGGATCTCTATTCTTCCAACCAAAGAGATTTATCTATTTTTGGTATACCTTTTTTACTTTGGTATAATATTAAACTTAAAGAAAAATTGCAATAAATAGTACAAGGAACTCCCATATACCCTTTACCCAGATTCACCAAGTGTTTATATTTTGCCTCATGTGCTTTATCATTTTATATCTACATTTACACACAGATATACATACAAACTATTTTCTGAACCATTTGTGAGAAAGTTAGAGACATCATGCCTCTTTATCCCTAGAAACTTCAGTATATATTTCCTTAAAACCAAGACACTGTCTTTCATAACCACAGCAGTTATCAAACACAGGAAATGTAAAATTACACAATAATATTATCTAATGCACAGTCTAGCGTCAAGATTTACCAATTATCACAATAATGCCATTTATAGCTATATTTTTCCCAGTCCAGGATCCAATTCAGGATCATGCATTGCCTTTAGCTGTCATATCAACTACATCTCCTTGAATCTGGAACAGGCTTTCTTTGTGTTTCTTGACCTTGACACTTTTGCAGAGTATCGTCAGTTATTGAATGTCCCTAAATTTGGATTTGTCTGATGTTTCCTCATGATTAGACTTACTGGATTTTGGCAAGAATGACACTAAACTAATGTTTTGTCCTTTTTCATTCCATCTTATTAGGAGGAGGTTAGTTTGTCCCAATATTGCCAATGTAAGGTTTGATAACTTGGTTAAGATAGTGAACAGCAAGTTATTATAATAGGGTATCATTAAAAAGAAAGTTTCTCGTTTTGTTTGTCTTGTAGAAGCTCTTTAATCTGATCAAGTCCCACTTGTTTATTTTTTCTTTAGTTTCCCTAGTCTGGGTAGACATGTCATCCAAAAAGATTCCTTTATGACCAATGTCAAATAGTGTGTGGCCTATATTTTCTTCTATGAGTTTTATAGTTTCAGGTCTCACCTTCAGGTCTTTGATCCATTTTGAGTTAAGTTTTGTGAATGGCGATAGCAGATGGTCCACTTTCATTCTTTTGCACGTGGCTGTCCAGTTTTCCCAACATCATTTATTGGAGAGACTTTCCTTTCTCCATCGTACGTTCTTAGCTCCTTTGTCAAAAATTAGCTGTCCATATATGTGTGGTTTTATTTCTGGGCTTTCAATTCTGTTCCATTGATCTGTTTGTCTTTTTTTGTACCAGTACCATGCTGTTTTGATTACTATTGCTTTGTAGTATGTTTTGAAGTCAGGGATTATGATGCCTCCAGCTTTGTTCTTTTTCTTAGGATTGCTTTAGCTATTTGGGGTCTTTTGTTGCCCCATATGAATTTTAGTATTCTTTTTTCTATTTCCGTGAAGAATGTCATTGGGATTCTGATTAGGATTGCATTGAATCCGTAGACTGCTTTAGGTAATATAGACGTTTTAACTATGTTTATTCTTCCAATCCATGTGCACCAGAATCAAGATGAACAGACAACCCACCAGCTGGGAGAGAATATTTGCAAAACATATATCTGACAAGGGGTTGATCTCCATAATATATAAAGAACTCACATAGCTGAACAACAAAAAGACAAACAACCCGATCAAAAAATGGGCAGAGGAAATGAACAGACACTTCTCCAAAGAAGATATACAGATGGCCAATAGGCACATGAAAAGATGGTCAACATCACTAATCATCAGGGAAATGCAAATCAAAACAACACTAAAATATCACCTCACGCCCGGTAGAATGGCTATAATCACCAAGACAAAAAACAACAAATGTGGGAGAGGATGTGGAGAAACAGGAACCCTCATACACAGCTGGTGGGAATGCAAACTGGTGCAGCCTCTATGGACAATGGTATGGAGATGCCTCAAAGAATTAAAAATAGAGATTCCCTATGATCCAGCTATCCCACTACTGGGAATCTATCCAACAAACCTGAAATCAACAATCCAAAGAGGCTTATGCACCCCTATGTTCATTGCAGCATTATTCACTATAGCCAAGAAGTGGAAGCAACCTAAGTGTCCCTTGACTGACGATTGGATCAAGAAGATGTGGTATATGTATATACAATGGAATACTACTTAGCCATAAAAAAAGACAAAATCATCCCATTTGCAACAACATGGATGGGCCTGGAGGGTATTATGTTAAGTGAAGTAAGCCAGAAAGAGAAAAACAAACACTGTATGATCTCACTCATATGTGGAATATAAACCAACACATGGACAGAGAAAACTGTATTGTGGTTACCAGGGTCAATGGGGGTGGGGGGGTGGGCACAAGGGATGAAGGGAGACATATATATGGTGATGGACAAACAAAAATGTACAACCCAAATTTTCACAATGTTATAAACTATTAAAACATCAATTAAAAAAAAAAAGAAAGTTTCTCTATTGCTATCCTTAAAAAAAAAAGGAGTATCTCTTTTCTGGAGACTCTTACCTTGACACCACAGAATAGGTCTATATATCTGCCCTGTACTCTAGGGCATGATTCATGATAAATCATCAGGATTAGAATAAAGAAACAATATTACTAGTATAGTATATAAAGACAATATGGGATACAAGAAATAGACATAAATATAAATAAAGATTTGTATACATATGTGTACATCTATATACACATACCCATATGTATATGGAAAAGACAGTAAATAGCCTAACTTAATTTAGTTTAACACAAAAGACTGAAATTGAAAGACTGAATATAATACTTCTAATTCGTTTGACTTCCAAGTAGTTCTGACTCCAAACAACATTTAAGTTTTCTTTAATTGGGCTCAGAATATACCCTATCAATTTCAAACTTAGGAAACATGGAGATCTACTCCAGGCTATAATGGAGTAACTAGTACTGAACTCATCTCCCACTGCTAATAGCCATAAAACGGGATAAAATATATGAGATAACCATTCTCAGGTGTTAGAAAATAGGCAGTGCAACACTGCCATCTTCATAAACTGAATCCCACTATCGTTCTGGCTCTCTGCATGGGCACAACAACTGGGTTCCAAGTAGAGCCCACAGCCCTACTGAACCAGGAAGGCAGAGGTTAGAGTTCAGGGCACTTGAAGAAGCTGGAATCTTAAGTACAGGGACCTAGGAAAGTGGGAACTGCCTAGCAGGATCCCCTGCCAGTCCTTGACTATGGGCTGAAATGTGTGTGCATTTGGTGCAGTGGGTGAGCACTGGATACCTTCATTGGGTGAACAAAGCATGGCTGCTACAAAGTAGAAAATGTAACAGATACTACAGATTAAACAGTGCTGAGAGATACTCAAGGCCCAGGCCAACCAGAGTAGAGACACCTTTCTAACAACTTGGGAACACCTGGGCATCCAGCTGAAACACCATAAATGCCACAAGTTAGGATGACCCTAAACTTGCCAAACAAGGCCTAAAAGCAAGCCTTTATAAGATCCTCAGAAGACACTGAGTTTGTAGATTGGATCCCACCATGTTGGAGGAGTTGGGAAATATCTTTGGCTTTCCACATATTTACCCTATTAGAATATAAAACCAAGTCTACACAAGTTAAAAGTAATTTATCAATAATTGGACAGCCTACAAGAACAAAAAAATCACTATTCTATGGAGGAAGATAACAGAATCCAGAGGTCTCTACAATGTATCATCCACAATGTCCTTTATACAGAAATTAACAAACATGCAAAAGGAAAATGTTATCAATAAGCAAGAACAAATAAGTAAAAGGGGTTAATAAGGCCCAAGATGAACCTACTTAGCACACAAGACTTTAAAGTAGTTAATATAAATACTTCAAAGAACTAAAGGAAAATATATTCAAAGAATTAAGGAAAATTTATTTTAATGAGAGAACAGATAAGGAATCTCTGCAGAGAAATGGAAATAATAAAAAGGAAACAAATGTAAATTCCAGAATGGAAAATTATAATAACTGAAAGGAAAAAAAGTCAATAGATAAGCTCAATAGCAGATTCAAGATGGCAGAAGAAAGTGTCCACAAATTTGATGACAGACCAATAGAAATTATCTAATCCAACGACCTGAGAGAAAAATAACCTAGAGAACCAATAAAAAATAAATAAAGCTTTAGGAATCTATGGGACAAAAATCAGAGTCTAATATAATTATAATTGGAGTACCTAAGGGGGGGAGTGAGAATAGGATGAAAAATAATTAAAGAAATAACAGCCAAAAGTTTCCCAAGTTTGATAAAAAATAAAAAACACTAACCTAGAGATCCAAGATGCTCAGTGAACTCTAAGCAGGATAAATACAAATAAAACAACATCCAGACACATTACAGTCCAACTGCTGAAAACCAAAGACAAAGAGAAAATCTTAAAAGCAGCCAGAAGAAAAGAGACATTAAACACAGGGAAACAATACTAAGAATTACTGCTTGCTCCTCCTCAAACAATGGAGGCCAGAGGACAAAGGAATAATATCTTAGAAATGCTGAAAGAAAAGAAAAAAAGGTGACAGAATTTGTCATCAGTAGAACTGCATCACGAAAAATAATAAAAGATGTTCTTGAGAATGAAAGGAAATGATACCAGATGCAAACTCAGATACAAAGGAAAGAATACCAGAAACAGCAAATAAGTGGATAAATATAAAAGACCATTTTTCCTTTCTCATAAATTCCTCAAACGACAACTGACTATTTAAAGCAAAAAGAACAACACTGAAAGGTGGGGTTTAATGTACGCAGAACTATGTCAACTGTAGCACAAAGGGTGGGGGTGGGGTTAAACTGAACTAGACTGTTTCAAAGTTATAAGATTTGTGACGTGTAAAGTAAAAAGTATGAAAGGTCCAGTGTGAAATGGTACAAAACTGACACCAAATAGACTTTGATAGGGTAAGGATGCATATTTTTAGCCCTAGAACAACCAATAAAAAATATATAAAAGGAAATATAGCTAGAAATTCAACAGAAAAATTAAAATGAAATAATTTTAAAAATAAATAACTGAAAACAAGGCAAGAAAGGAGCAACAGAGGAATGCGGGAAAAAAAAAAAAAAGAGGGTACCAGTGGAAACAAATACCAAGAAAGTACATTTATTTATTTTTTTTTTTTTTCCCCCCAAAGCTCCAGGAGATAGTTGTATGTCATAGTTGCACATCCTTCTAGTTGCTGTATGTGGGACGCGGCCTCGGCATGGCCGGAGAAGCGGTGCATCAGTGCGCGCCTGGGATCCGAACCCGGGCCGCAAGCAGCGGAGTGCACGCACTTAACCACTAAGCCACGGGGCCAGCCCCAGAAAGTACATTTAAAGCCAACCGTCCATATCAATAATTACATTTGGGGCCAGCCTGGTGGCATAGTGGTTAAGTTCACATGCTCCACTTCAGCGGCCCAGGTTCGCAGGTTAGGATCCGGGGCACGGACCTACACATCGCTCATCAAGCCACGCTGTGGAGGCATCCCACATACAAAATAGAGGAAGACTGGCACAGATGTTAGCTCAGGGACAATCTTCCTCACCAAAAGAAAAAAAAAAATTACCTTTAATTTAAATAGACTAAACACTCCAATTAATAACATAGAGACTGTTGGACTGGATTTTTTAAAAATGATCCCACTACATCCTGTCTAGCAATGATCCATTTTAAATATAAAGGTACAGGGGCCGGCCCGGTGGCGCAAGTGGTTAAGTGAGTGTGCTCTGCTGCGGCAGCCCAGGGTTCCCTGGTTCGGATCCCAGGCATGACCGACACACTGCTTGACAAGCCATGCTGTGGCAGCATCCCATATAAAGTGGAGGAAGATGGGCACGGATGTTAGCCCAGGGCCAGTCTTCCTCAGCAAATAAAGAGAAGGATTGGCAGATGTTAGCACAGGGCTGATCACCTCACAAAAAAAAATAAATAAATAAAATAAAATAAAATAAATATAAAGGCACAAATAGGTTGAAAATTAAAGAATACAAAAAGATATGCCACACAAACCAAGAAAAGGAGTACTATAAAAGATAAAGAAGGATATTTTATAATGATAGACAAATTCATCAGAACGACATCCTAATTATGTACCTAATAACAAACTTTCCATTTGTATCTAGAAAATAAAATATAATTTGTATCCAGAATACAAAAAGTATCTAGAATATAAAAAATATAATTTGTGTCCAGAATAAAAAAAGAATTCTTACAAAGTAATAATAAAATGGCAATCTTATTTCTTTTAAAATGTAACCGCATTGAACACTTAGCATAAAACGATATATAAATAGGCCATAAGCATATGAAAAGATAACATCATTAGTCATCAGGAAATGCAAATTAAAACAACCATGAGGGGCTGGCCTGGTGGCATAGTGGTTAAGTTTGTGCACTCCAATCTGGTGGCCCAGGGTTCATGGGTTTGCATCCCAGGCATGGACCTATGCACTGCTCATCAAGCCATGCTGTGGCAGCATCCCACATACAAAGTGGAGAAAGATTGGCACAGATGTTAGCACAGGGACAATCTTCCTCAAGCAAAAAGAGGAAGATTGACAGTAGATGTTAGCTCAGGGACAATCTTCCTCACAAAAAAAAAAAAAAAAAACCACGAGATCAAGCCACAAAAAGACATAGAGGAACCTTAAGTGCATACTGCTAAATGAAAGAAGCCCTTCTGAAAGGCCAACTCTCTGACATTCCGGAAAGGGCAAAATATAGAGATAGTAAAATGATCAGTGGTTACTAGAGGTGCAGGGGAGGGAGAGGAAGAATGACAAGGTGGAGCACAGGAGATTTTAGAGCAGTGAAACTATCCTGTATGATACTATAATGGTGGATATGTGACATTATACATTTGTTAAAACCCATTGAACTGTACAACACAAAGAGTAGACATTAATATAAACTATGGTCTTGGGTTAAAAATAACGTATCAATATTGGTTCATCAACTATAACAAATGTACTACACTAATGCAATATGTTGATAATAGAGGAAACAGGGGGTGGGTGGGTATATATATATATGGGATGTCCCTGTACTTTCTGCTCAATTTTTCTGTAAAACCTAAAACTGCTCTAAAAAAATAAAGTTTAATAATATTTTTTAAAACTACCATGAGATACAACTTCACAACACTATAATGCCTAAAATAATTTTTTTAACTGACAATATCAAGTGTTGATGAGGACATGGCACAACTTGAACTCTCATACATTGCTGATAAGAGTATAAAACAGTACAACTACTTGGAAATCAGTTTGGCAGTTTTATCCAAGAGAAGTGAAAACATAAGTCAACAAAAAAACTTGTACACTAATTTGCATAGTAGCCTTATCCATAACAGCCAAAACTGACAACAAACCAAATGCTGATTAACAGATCAATGGATAAACAAATTATGGCATATTCATAAAATGAAATATTACTCCACAATATTAAAAAACATTTTTTAAAAAAGACAAACTGCTGATGCATACGGCATGGAAAAATCTCAAATACATCATGTTGAACAAAAGAAGCCAGACACAAAAAAGAGTAAATAATGTTATTTCATTTATATTTTAGTTATCTTTCTTCCAAACAATTTTATAACCTAATTCTCTTTCCCTATCTCTCAATTCTTCAAATCCTGCTTCATTTTTCCCCTGCTTTTCTAATTTTGGTCAATATCTCTAACCAACAACAAATATAGGACATTAAAAATCAACATACATACACAATATAACATATTTAAGCTAACTTTTCTATGGAAGAAAAAAGATAACTACAAAATCCATACTATTTGGGGCTAGACAGAGTACATTTAATACAGATAGCCACATGAAGTGGCTGAAAACATCACAGGCAATAAATTACATCTTTATACTCTTAACTTGAAATTTAAAATGATAAAGTCACTGGGATCAATGTAAAAATTAGAGAAAATTTAACATATTAAGCCATTATCAGCCATTAACACCAAAAATTAAATTATCTATAAAATTAGCAGGAATTTGATTGGATAAAAGGCAAGTTTTGAAAGGGTAAGAGGAAATTGGGTGACACATAGAGTAACAGAAACCTAACACAGACTGAGATAGGGGAACAGACAGAAAGACAGAAAAAACGGTATTAGCCACTTCAAGGCAAAAATTCTTAAACAATTAAGAGATGCTATTACAATAAGGACAAACCATAATATAAACCAGCCTCTGAATGATACAAGAAAGTCACGGTGGCAGCAGTAGTAAGGAGTAGTAGTAGTAAGTAGTAGTAAGTGGTAGTAGTGGTGGTGGTGGTGGTGGTGGTAGTAAGTAGTAGTAGTAGTAACAGTTGTAGTAGTAGTAGCAACAGCAGCAGCAGTTACTGTTGAAGTGGTAGCAGCATCGGTAGCAACAGCAGCAAGTAGTAGGAAGAAGAAGAAACCGCAGAAGAAAAACAACAAACAGGGCCGGCCCGGTGGCGCAAGCGGTTAAGTGCGCACACTCCGCTGCGGCGGCCTGGAGCTCGCCGGTTCTGATCCCGGGCCGCACCGCTTGGCGCGCTATGCTGTGGCGGCATCCCATATAAAGTGGAGGAAGACGGGCACAGATGTTGGCCCAGGGCCAGTCTTCCTCAGCAAAAAGAGGAGGATTGGCAGATGTTAGCTCTTAGCTCAGGGCTGATCTTCCTCACAAAAAAAAAAAAAAAGAAAAACAACAAACATCTGATTGATTACATACTATGTGCAAAGCACTGCTCCTAGCAGTTCACATGCATTATTTCATGTAATCCTCACAATAACCTCCAGAAGTGGGTACTTTTACTATCTCCATTTTACAGATACTGAAACTAAAGCAGAAAGAGGCACCTGCTCAGGTCACAGAGTCAGGGAGGGATAAAGCCTGGGTTCATACTCAGGAGTCTGAGTCCAGCCAATAAATGAAACTAAATACTGCTGAGTGACTTTTAAAATACGAGAGTTCACCTCTTTTAACCAGCTTGATACGTAAACAGAACTCAAATGAGGGAAAGAAGATGCTCTCTAAATAAATAATCTATCGTTTTAAGAAGGAATGCTTGCCCGAGACAGAAAACCCGGCACAGCTGGGGAGTGGAGAAGGAACAGGCACACACCCACAAAGCATTACATTGTTCTAAAACATACTGTGGTTCAACTTTTGCTCCCTAAAGACCTCTTTTAATTGTTTTAATTAATTAAGGGTTCCTACCTTTTTTAGACCCATTAGGACTTCACACATTGTGTGAAGCTACATTTTACCTCAGCAATATTTATTTAATAGACTTTCTTAAATCCCATTTTAAGAGTTACTGGCAGAATTTGCTGTTTAAATATTTGAGTGAAAGCATCATTCATTTGCCCCACAAAGCATCATTCTCGTTTCTTCTTTTTTTTAACTAATGAACTTTCCAATAAGTATTCCTACTTTCTACTCTCACTTCTCCCCTCCCTTCATAATTTGCCTTTCACCTTTTACTAAAACTGCAATCTCAAAGGTTACAATGTGACATCATTTTCATTTTTCAACCAAAGGTCCTTTGATCACCAAATCTAAGGGCAGACTTCATCTATTTGTCTTCCACAATTTGCAATATGATCCTCGTCTTTCTTTCCTTGGCTTCTGTGACAGTGTGCTATTCTGGTTCTCCTCTCACTCTAAGGGATGTTTCTCTACCTCCTCTGCATTGTCCAGTTTGTCTTCCAGTCCCTAAAGGTAGCATTAGTCCCACAGTCACCTTCACTGTGCATAAACATTTACCTTTGGTGATTTTATCCGGGTTTAACTCTAATCTCCTACGTAGACGAATCACAATTCTCCATCTCCGGGCCTCACGTCTTTCCTAGGTTCCAACCACCTCCTCCACAGCTCCATGAATGTTCCTCCAGACACTGAATTCAATAATCAGTAAAAAAAAAAAATAGTACCTACTACGTACAAATAAGTCCCTTATCTTTGACTCCTTCTTTTCCCCCACCCTCGCCACCCAATGAGTCGCCAACCACAATGTCTCGTTTCAGCCCCACTGTGACCACTCTAGTAGAGTTTCTCGTTCACCCTCACCTCAAAGGTTAAATGGCCTCTTCACTAGGGACCCCTCACTCCAATCTTCCGCCCTACTAATCCATCTGAGACACTACTGCCCATTCACTTTCCTAAAGCACAGCTGTGAAAATGTCATTCTCTGGTCAAAACTTCAGGAGCTCCCTGGGCCTTGGCTTGGCAGCAACAAACATTTCTGACTTGACCACACTCCCTTCTTTTTCTTCTCCCTATGCAAGAGCCAAGTGGCCTAGGAGCTCCAGCTAAGCACACTCTGGTTTCCTATATCCATGTCTTCTCTGTCTATTAAAATTTCACACATGACTCAACCTCTGGCTGAAATGTCACTTCCTCCATGAAGTCTTCCTCAAGCTCCCCAGACAAAAGCAGTTTTTCCTTCCTCAATATACCTCACAACACTTCATATTCAATATTGCCCACAGTTGGTTTGCACTATACTTTCTTTCCTTCTTTCCTAGGAACTGAAATAAGTTTTAGGAGACTTTCTCATAATGTTTGCTGAATAATTTAATTTTGTAGTCACATCCATATTCTCTTTACACTATGCACATATATTAAAATTAAGTTTTAAAATTTAGATAAATGAATAACTGAGCCTAAACTCTAGAACCTTCAACGCCAGACTAAGGCAGAGTGAGCAACTAAGCAGTATGAGCAGAGAAGCCCTTGTTAAAGCAGTGCATAAAAAAAGTGAGTATTCTTATTCCATTTCTAAAATCAGCCAATCATGCGCCTTGTTCTCATCTATTAATGCTCTAATGCTAAAGAGGTTTGGTTTGGAACGAAACACCACTCTAGGCCATCTGCCCTATCGAAAGTATTTTATGGTGAGAATCAGTTGGGATAAATGGAAAAAGGAAAACCCGACTTCATTTGACCAAGCCCCTGGGCAACATGACCAGAAGAGCCACTCAGACAATTGCTTAAACCACCCCAGGGCTAAACCACTCCCTTCTAGGAAAAGAAGTAGCCAGCCAGCAAGAGACTGAGACAACCCCACAAGAATAAGAGGAGTGGATGACAAGCCATTCTACGGACTGCCTGCTGCTGAAGCACAGGAACCGAAATTGGATAGCTTCGCTTTCTAGAGGGCATTCCCACAAGCTATTTTTAAGAGAATATCTGAAATTTCTATTCAGAAAGAGCTTAAGAAATTTTATTTACGAAGTCCGTTGGGCCCCATTTTCTCTGAAGTATTTACGTCAAAGAATAGCTCTGAGGTTGGACATTCCTTCCAAATGAATAAAGCTGATGAATGAGGTCACTCACTTAGTATAACAGTATTTCCTTGGGTTTAAAAATATTCTACTTAGAGTGTAACTAGTTAAATTTTAGGACAGTTACCAATGTCGTTTTGCTCAACTGAATACTTAATGAACTTTGAATTAGGGTTTTTTTTTAAAGGAACGCTTACCAATTGATTCACTCGGGTATTCAACATTCACTCCTACAGAAAAGCAGATTTCTTATTCAAAATGCTACTTTTTACTATTAGCAGATTCGCACGTGCAAGTTGTGTTTAACAGTTGATACTGAAATTAGCAGAATACCAAAACAAAATGAGTTAATGAGTTTGTAAGCAAAAAAATGTATTAAAGTTATTTAACAGGCATCACCTACACATTTTAAAATACCAAGGAACTCCTTTTAATGTTATTTCAAAGCTTTAATGTTGATTAATTATTTCAGTCATGTCAAAAGGAACAAATTGTATAAAAAAGCAAGATTTATTTTAATGTAGGGAATAACACTAGAACAAGTTTTTGATAAAGTATAAAATGTAGCCATCGTAATATTACTGAAACACTTTTTGTTTGCCTTTATTTACTGTACGTATGTAGAAATTAAATCATAAGGCATAAATGGTTGAAAACATTACTGATGTCAACCATCTGTACTTGGCCCAGAGATTTCCAAAGCAATACAAATGAATGATGTATTTGCTCAGTCACACTTTCTTTCTACATCTCAACGATCATCACAGCAAACTGCAGAAGTGATTTATAAAATAATCATCACTCTGCTTACCCAGATACCTAATTGTTACAATCATCTTTTCAGAAAATTCTGTTAGTTACCAGTCCAAGAAAACTATCATATGTTAGTAATTAAGATTCTTCCTAATATCTCCAGTGTATTCTATTCTCAAAATGTTAATTTGTAATATTTCATAATGCCAATTGTTATTCATTGTGCTTATTTATAAACACAGCACAAAAAAACAAGGCATCCATCTCTTGTTTTCTTATCTCTGGGGCTAAGAGATGTATGGAATTCTCCTAAACAATAATTTCTAATCTCCTCAGAATTAACCACATTAAAGGAAGAAGTGATATTTAAACATACATAGTGCATGCTAGTATTTTTTTCTAATTTTAAATTTTTGTTATACATCATATACAAGCAGAATTTATATGAAAATAAACATAATCACAATCACATTACACACTGAGTTTTGTTTATTCTGTTTAGCTTCTCTGCACTCCTTAGTGTTTGTTTCCTTTTTTAATTGAATCTCTCCCTCTCCTCCCCATTTCTTCCTACATCCAACATCTGCAGAGGGTATTCCATATTAACAACCTAGTATATTTTCATATCTTCTGCCATGCTCACAGAATCATACAAATATACACGAGCAAAAATGCAAACACCAGTATGGGATTTTGTGGCACAGACTGCTAGTGTCCCCAGATATCTCTTTTCCACTTCTTCCTTTGGGGCCCCACTACCACCATCAAATTTGGGCTCGGCTATATCATGTGAGGTTGCATGTGACCAGATGACTAGTTATAGTTAAGGGGGATGACGGGACAGAAATGATACAGGCAACTTTGACTGGACATCTTTAAAAATAAAGTGGCTTTCTCTCCACGCTCTCTTTGTTTCTGAAGGATGGCACTTAAAAGATTAGATACTGGTGAGCAACAGACACCTCAGACCCAGAGGCTGAAGCCATACGCTGAGGATGTCCTGCAGAACTTCCCCACTAGCTGGGTCCCTGATGACATCACAAAGCAGAGCACTCCCTACACACCCTGGACTGTTATATGAGAGGTAAATAAATTCTCTTCTTTAAACCACTATACCCTTAGCAATATATTTTTTATGAATGTTTCACACACAAAAAAACACGTATATTTTCGGTGTCTTGCTTTTCTCTCTGAACAACACCTTATGGAAATCCCTCTAAAATCACCTGCTACAGTTTTTATTCATTCTTTTAAATTGGTACCAACTATTCCTTAACAAGGAGAAAAAATTTGTTCAACCTTTTCCCTAAATGCATATTCACTTTATTTTCAGTATTCTTCCACTACAAACACCACCATACAAAAGTGTTCTTATACATGCATCCTACATACTAGAGCTTTAGTTTCTATGGGATGGACTCGCAGAAGACACGCAGATAAGTCAGTGGTGGACATATCTTAATAGATTTTGCCCTCTATTAAAGGTAAATTTACCTTTCCACCAGAAGAGCAGATGCCTCATTACTACTCTAACTTGAATTTCTCCAAAAACTACAGTATCTTACCCCTTTTCACATGTTTTTGGGCCATATGAATTTATTCTTCTGTGAAATGCCGTTTCACAGTTTTGATCCATGTTTCCGTCTATCAGTCAGTAAGACCTCCTGGTGTGCTGTACACATAAACACAGTCTGTCTCAAATATTTTCCCCAAATCTATTATTTTTCTATTGATCTTGTTTGTTGTATTTTTTACCATTCAAAGTCTTTTATTTCACTTGAGTCAAAGATTTCTATCATTTCTTTTATACGTTCTGGGTTTGGAAAGGTTTTTGGGTTAGAAAGATCTCCCAATTCCTAAATTTGTTTTTCTTTTGCCTGATTTTTGTTGTTTTGAAATTTTTTGTTTGGGGACTACAGGTTGAGTTTTTAGTACGTTCAGAATTTGTTTTCATTTGTTTCCGTTCTTAGAGGACGAGGACTCGATTTCATTTTCTTCCAGGCAAATGAAAGGGTGTACCAGCATCATTTATTAACTAAAAGTCCTTCTTCCATATATTGATAACAAACTTTGTTATTAAATTTTTATTGGTATTGGGATTTAATTTTTTTTGTAATGTCCTTGTTGATTTTGGTGTCAGGGTCTGCCTCATAAAATGAGTTGAGAAGTATTCTCTCCCCCTCTATTATCCCAAAGAATCTGTGTAATATTGGAATTAGTTCTTCCTTAAATGCTTCCTTAAGTAAACATGTAGTTGTAAAGGGAAGGAGTATTTTAGTACCTTTTTGGGATAATTGCAAATATTCTTCTTAAGTAAACCAACACTCACAAATGCTAGGTTTTTAAAGTTACTTGCATTGCAGAATCTGAAACTTTTCATACTCTGTAACAGAAAGTTCTGCTGGTCTGTCTTGAACTTGGAATGGATCTTTTACCCACGCATGATTTTATAACATCATGCATTACTCATTTGGAAAATATCAGTTCAATGAGTTATGTATGTTTCCAAATATTGAAAATTTTATGGTACAGTATCAAAACTTCACATTGGTTAATATCACCTCATCAGAAGCCTTAGTACTGGAAAGCTTTCAAGCTCACAGTGACTGATACAAGTTTTCCAAAATTCTGATTTTATCATTAGCAACAAATATTATCAGTCGTTTTTCTTGAAGTGACAGGCTCATTTTGTTTATTTTTGAGAGAATGTCTGCCAAACATCCAAATCTGAATAACCACTGTCTGTCAATCAGTCATTCTTTCAAATAATCCCATTCTTTCAAATGATATTCCACAAAAACAGCAGCTACTGCAGTTCATAACTCAAAGAATCACACAAGTGTTTTCCTCTGGGCAGCCATCATACTTTGATAAGCAGCATGAATTCTTTACGAATAGTTTCGTTTCATCATGCCGATATCAGAAAGATGCATATTTGAGGTAAAATATTGAATAAAATTAATAATTTTACTGCTTGCTTCATCAAGGACATTCTTAAGTAAAACTGGTAATTTTTTTCCCTGTTACCATGTGACAGTGAAGAATATAATGACTACCAGTAAAATTTGGTGCCACTGTCTTGATTTGGACTAAGATATAGTTTTATACAGCATGGTGTTTGCACCATCAATGCAAATGTCAACACAGTAAAAAAAAAAAAAAAAATTTAAATATTATTACAAAAATAATTTTGACGTCACAGACCTCATGAAAGAGTCTTGGGGACCACAGGGTTCATGCACCACACTTTGAGAACCACTACCCTAGAGAAACTTGCATGTGTGTGTCAGGACACATGTATAAGACTGTTCACAGGATTATTGTTTGTAAAAGCCAAATATTAGAATAGATTCATCAAGAAAATGGCAAGAAACTGTGGCAGATTCATTTAACACAAAGCAATGCAAATGAACCTTCTACAGCTATACAGCACAAGGACGAACGTCACCAACACACTATTGAGCAAAAATAGCAAAACACAAAAGAATATGTAAAGTTTAGTTCTTTTCATATGAAGTTCAAAATCTATTAAAATAAAAATATTTTTGTTTTTCAAGGATGCAGGTATTGATGGTAAAATCAACTTTAAAAACAAAGGAGGAAAACTATCTGAAAAAATCAAGATAATAGTTACTTCTAGGGAAGATGGAAGATAGTATGTTCGGGAAGCATCAGACAGTAGGCTTCTGGGTTATTGGCAATGATCTAATCCTTGCCTGGGTATGGTTTACAATGGTATTCCTTTGTATAATTATTTATTATATTTTATGAGACTGTATGTATCTGAATGCTATATTCATAAGAAATGTTTAAAAATATCAATTCTCTCATTTATTATGTCATTGACTGTGGATTTCATTATTTAAATTCTACATTTAACTAGCAGATTCACAAAGGAAAAAAAATGCCTAATTGACATTACATGCAAGAAAGAAGCAACATCCCTTTCCAGGCAATAGGTGGGAACATTCAATACGGATAGAGGTGAAGTTCAAAGGAAATATTCTATTTTATTTCACAAAAAGAGCAACTTCTACCATCTGTTCTCTGAAAACTGATGGTTGCTCTGAAAATTGATCTCCCCTTGTTATGTTGTCTCTTCTTTCATTTTCAATGACAACGGTTTTCCAAATGACTTAATCTATGTCAGAAACCTTTTTTAAGAACACTAAAAAAAAAAACCCACTGCTTGATGATACTCACTGTCACACAATTCTGTGATGTGGATATCACAGGAAATGTGTTAGCAATTACAAAGGCAAACAAGTCCAAGTATGTTTGTGAATGATAGGCTAAAGTTAAAATAAAGGATCTGTCATTGAACATATGTTTTCCCATAATGCCCAAAATACAATGTAAATTTAAAAGAACATCTTAAAATATTTTATAAGTATATTTTTAGCCACCAAAAGAAAACTACTACAATTCTTTAATTCTAATAAAATAATATTGTAAATATTACTCATTTAACACCTATGGTATCTTCTTCACAATTATAAATTTTAAATGGAAGTTGTTAAAATTTATAATTTTAAAATTATAATTATATATTTTAATTTTAAAATTATAAAATTTATAATTTATAAAGTTTGATTTCTAAAGGCTAAATATTTCAGGACTCTAAAATTTCAACAGAACTTATAAATAATAATTTATAAATTTATTTTATAAATAAATCCTTTATTAAATGCTTCATGACACAGATTAACTCTGTAACCTGTATGAAATTTCATACCATTCAATTCTGTCCACATTTACTGAGTTCTTTAACTTAAGCATTTTAACCTCCCGAATTTTTATTTTATAACATTAAAACTGACTAACCTAGATTACATCACTACCCACAGCAAAAACCTCTGAAATGGATTTGAGATTTAAATATAAAAATAAGATTTAAAAAGAGACAAAAATATATGAGTTAATTTTTTCACAGTCTTGGAATAAGAAAGGCTTTTCTACGGATGACACAAAAACCAGAAGCCATAGAGAAAATATTGATAGATCTAACCATTTAAAAGAAAACTTGTATACATTAAAAAATACCAAAACTAAATCAAAAGAAGACATATAGAGAAAAATACTTGCAAGATAAATGACAAAGACCAGAATTCCGTAACATATAAACTGCTCTTAGGAATCACAATGAAGACAAAAAATTCAATCAAAATATGGAAAACTGTAAGGAGAGACAGCTCACAAAAATGAAATTAAAAAGACAATAAACAGACACAAAATTCATTCTCACTTATAATAAAAGTTCATTCTCACTTATAATAAAAGAAATGTAAATATCAAAACAACAAGATACTATTTGTCATCTCACAGATAATCAAAAACGCTTATAACTCAGTGTTGATGAAATGGGAAAACAGATATTCTCATATCTATTGGTGCAACAGACATAACCTTTTTTTAATAGCCTTATTGAGATATACATAATTCACATACCATAATATTCACCCATTTAAAGTACACAATTCAATGGTTTTTAATATATCAGAGAATTATGCAACCATCACCACAATCTAATTTTAGAACATTTTCATCACCCCAAAAAGGAACTCTCATACCCATTAGCCGTCACTCCCCATTCTCTCCCATGCCTGCAGCCCTAGGCAGACATAATCTTATTTTAAGGGCAATCTGTCAATGTCAATCAAAAATTTATATGTGCAACCCTGTGAATGAGTAATTCTATTTCACAGAATTTATCATATAAGAATAAAATTACAATACACAAAGATATACACAGGGATGTTCTTGAAACACTGTTATAGCAAAATACATAACCTATATCCCTCAATAGGAAACTATATTAATAAAATGTAGTACATCAGTAAATTAAAATATGATGCAATTATTTAAAAGAATGAAGCCATATTTCTGATATAGAAAAATCATCAGAATATATATTTGTTAAAAAAGCAAAATGAAACAGTATGCAGAATATGATTTATGATCTCATTTGTATAAAAAAAAATGAGATATCCCTAGAAAATTTTAAAGAGAATACACATTAAAATTTTAGCAATGATTACCTCTGAAGAATCAAGATTAGGTGTTGAGAAAATGAAGATTAAACACAGTATTTAATTTAATATTTAATATTTCATTTAAAAAAGTTAACTCACTTGAAACAATGTTATTTACTATTTTTAAAACACCACCCAGCAACAACAGAAGTGTTTTTAGATGAGAACATGCACAAGACACAACAGGGTTGTCTTATGTGGACACACAAGGCTCTACTGAATCTCAAAACAGGAAAGCATTTATTGTCATGCCCACAAGTAAATCTTTAATAAAAGCGACTTAAGCAAGCAGACATAAGATTATTCTTCTAAAGAATGACTACGAATAACACAATATATATGTATTTAAATTTAGGGAAAAATCCAAGTTAGAAAAATATCTCTGGAAAACAGACAAAAATAATAAAGCAATATGACTGGTATTTTTAATTTCAAAAATGAAAATATGAAAAGATTTTGTCCTGAAACCGAAAATTTTTTTAGGAAAAATACTTGTTCTCTATTAAAAATATAACTAGTGTCTTTGTATCTACAAAGGCAATCTAAATGGCTACTTTCCTCTGCCTTCAAATGGCTCCTGATTATCTTTGTTTTTTTATTTTCATTCTCATTTTTGCACATAACAAATTCTTTACTTGTACCTTATAGTAACATACAATTTTCAATAGGCTTCCAGTATTAATTTTTATTCTAGAAGTTAAATTGTTTATGATACTAAATTTAAAAATCCATCATCTCAATTTTATCACGTAAGATACAATTCATTACCCCAAAGAAATATTTAAAGATGCATATAAAGATAGAGATAAAAGGAATTTCTTCCCAGAATTATTTATATTAGTGAAAACTATAAACAATATCAATACTCACAACAGGGATAAGTTAAATTAACTGAGGATACTTCTATAATATGAAATATAATGCAGCCATTAGAAATAGATGCTTAGGACAACAACAAACACACACATAGGGACAGAGATTGGATTGGTGGTTACCAGAGGGGAAGCGGGGAGGGAGGAGGGTGAAAGGGACAATTAGGCACATGTCTGTGGTGACGGACTGTAATAGTCTTTGGGTGGTGAACATGATGTAATCCATGCAGAAATAGAAGTATAATGATGTACACCTGAAATTTATGCAATGTTATAAAACAATGTTACCGCAATAAAAAAATAATAATAAAAAGAAAGAAATAGATGCTTAGGAACAATATTTAATAGCATGAAAAATACTCAAGATATATAAAACAATATGTATAATATCATGTCAGTTTTCTAGGGAAATTATGTGATTATAGGATATATAAAGAAAAGACTAAAAGACAATACAATGATATTTTACCAGTGTTTTTATTTCCAGGTGTTGATTTCATAGTGATTTTATTTCCTTCTTTACATATGTCTATATTTTCCAAAATTTCTTCCACAAAAACCCAGAAATGATTTTATAATCACAAATACCACTTTAAAAGAAAGATAACACTGAAAGAGTTCTCACATTGGGACGACTCAGTATACACTTTTAAATACTTTAGGATGGAGAAAAACTATAATCAAAAAATTTCATCAAAAACAACTATGGAATTGCATAAAGGGTTACTTTAGCCAAAATATACACTGGATGTATTTTAAGATATGGAGTAAGTTGATGTTTACATGCAAAGTTTCAATGATGCCACAAATATTTTTAAAGTACGCCAAAAAGAAAAACAAAAACATAAGGGCGTGGAAAAAAATAAAGCCACACACATTTAAAAATGAATCTCTGACGCAATGCATGATAGCTTTAAATGTTTTTTCTTTCAACACATACATGGGTAGCATTGGTATGTTTACCCCTGACCCAAGATGTCATCATAAAGAATCAAGATATTATTTCATGACAGGTGAAAACATTTTTCAAAAAGCCACCACTTCCTTTCAGTTATTTTATTCTGTGGGAAGCAGCCTTAATGGTAAGAATTAGTAAAAAATAAAAGGAAAAGGAAAACGGTTGAAGATGACTTGTGAAAACAATTAATGAAAATTTTTAAAAGGAAAGAAAGAAATTCAAAACAAGAGCTCAAAAGAAGGTGCGTCTGAATATAAGAAGTATTACCCTCAAAAAAGGTTTTTTAGAATGTAATTTCTTTTGATTTCAACAGTTTTTTTAAACACTAACACTGCACTAAGACACAAAACCTTGCATGCCTTAAATTGGAGCTACAAAATGACAGAGAGAACATTACTAAGATTAGTAATATTTCACCAGATTGAAATTTAAAAGAAAAAATAGCACTTCCTCCTCCATTATCAACAAAAATAAACTTTTATACTTACAATATTGTTTGCAATATCTAAGAAAAAAAGTAAATCTTTTGTGATATTTTATAAATACAGTGGCAAGAAAAGTCTATCATGTTGAAAATATCCGAATTGAAATTAAATTTCAGAAATTCTTATAAGCATCATTAAAATGAAAGATAATATTTAAATAAATTTATTAGAAACATTAATCTAAGTCCAATAACATTTTTCACATTTGCACGTTTAAATGGTGCATTACAATTTACAAGTTACATACATATTCATTATTCTCATTTGATTTTGGTAGCAATCCTGTGAGATCAATAAGTATCCTCTCTTTAAACAAAAACCAAACTAATAATCTTGACTTCCCTGGATCAGATGACTAGAGAATGGTGAAGGCAGGTTAAAGACACAGTTTTCAGGTTCCTAATCTAATAGTCTTCCACCACACCACACAGATGACCAAAGTGTTTCACTAGTATCATAAGCAAAAATAAAAATAATAATAGTGATTTTTAAATTTCCCAGAATAAAAATTTTAAAAAGAAAATAATAAAGCAAATTAACCTTTGTTTAGTGACTACTATATGTGAAGCATATAGGTACTTACACACTACAAAATCTTCAAACTAATCCTGTAAAGTAGATATCTCCCAAGTTAGATGAGGAAACTAAGATTCAGAGAGAATAAATACCTGCCCATTTTCACATAGCTAATAAGTAGGATTTAAATCCAGGTATTCTTGACTCCATAGCCTATGCTCTTAACCAATAAACAATTCTGCTTCTTTAATAATTCTATTTTCAAATGACCAAAGAAAGATAGTATATTATGTCCTGTATCAGTTATAACATAGCTTAATTTAGCAGATCAATTTAAACAGTAGAAATAGAAAGAATAGTGAGACTAAAAAGATACATTACAAATAAGACGAGATAAAGGGAGGATGGAGAGATTCACTGAGGTCAAAGACACTGCTTCTAAAAACTGACATTTCCGCTACCCCAGTGATAATCGGGAACTGACGGTCAGGAGAGAGCCCCTCAGCACGCCCTGGCTAGTAGGCAGGAAGCTGGGACACACAAAATGGATGATGGCCATTGAAAACTAGGAAGACAAACCCTGCCCACCACGCATCATTATTTAATATTTGTACCGAAGACAGCCTCTTCCTACCATGCATCATTATTCTAACTAGGACCTGAAAACTTGTATGATGTAAAATATAAAAATAGTGTTAATAATTCGATACATCAGAAATATCTCAATCCTACCTCTTTCTCATGCATTCGAGAGAGTAAATGATCATCATGAAGACTGCTGGATTTTCTCAGGCTGAATTTGGGAGTCATCTGTTGAATGAGTAAGAGTTATTCAATACTTTTCAGGCCTGGTTTATCCTTAACCCAAAAGTAAACTTCTAAACTGCCTGAAGTTCATGCCAAAATAATACCAACATTGGAGGAAAAAAGTGATTTATTCACTTCCAAGTGATAGGATTAATAAGACTATTATGCTTCATAAAGTGGATCTGTGTTATTTTCTATAAACTTAGTGATTATTTTATTAAAAAATATCTGTCCATAGGAAAAGTCCAATGAAATTCTCACCTACCAGAGAAACTGGGAGAGGCTTCTGTCTCAGGTACCGAGGATTTTCTATCTGAAAATTTAAAAATAAAATAAAATAAGGACTTATTAATTTTTGAGTTTTAATTATTATTTCATAAAATACAGAACTAAGCTGCTATATGAAAACCTTTTTTTTTTTCTTTTTTTGTGAGGAAGACCAGCCCTGAGCTAACATCCAATGCTAATCCTCTTTTTTTTTTTTTTTTTGCTGAGGAAGACTGGCCCTGGGCTAACATCTGTGCCCTTCTTCCTCTACTTTATATGGGATGCCACCACAGCATGGCTTAACAAGCGGTGCATCAGTGCGCGCTCGGGATCCGAACCCGCGAACCCCAGGCTGCCGCAGCAGAGCACACGCACTTGACCGCTTGCACCACCGGGCCAGCCCCTGAAAATCTTTTCTATATGCCTTAATATTTAGTTTGTTTTTTAGAATGGGTATTGCCTCGTACATTTTTAGTGGCCCACTAACAAATGAAATATAAAACATAAACTCCTTTGCATACACAAATGCACCTACATGATCCTCTCACAGCCTAACTACCCACCTCATCTCCATTGCTCCTCACTTCACATTTATACACCTAGAACCCTAAATGATTTATATCACCTTCTTCTTGCACCTCTCTACCTCTATGCATTACTCTGTCCACCCCTCCAACTCCTATAAGTCTCAATTTAATCACTACGCTCCCAGGCAGATTTGGTGTAAGAACCCTGAAATTTACCTCCATAATTACAACTAGAATTCAGATTTCCCTTTGGGACTCCTCCTATATCTACCTTTCAGGCTCATCCCCCAACATACCCTATATTCCAAGGACACCAAACAACTTGTTTTACCTTGAAAGCACTACACTCTCTCCCATATCAACCTTTGAAATCATTCTCCCAACTTCTTCATGTGGTTAACCTACTCAGGACACTCAGCTCAGGAATTATCTTCCCCAGGAAATTTAGGTAAGTTTCTGCTACTCAGGTTACCCTGGAGGCTCATTCCCTTTTATGACATAACATCTATCTTCTGCAAAAGAGCGTGGACTCTGAGAACAGATTATGACTATCTGGTAACCCACCTATCCCTACATCCACCACAGGGCCTGGTAAGTAGTGGGTGCCCAATAAACATTAATAAGAAAAGAAGTCAAGAAGGAAGGAGCAAACTGTACCTGATCCCACCCTCTTATCAGCTCCCAAACTATCCTGTGTGCCTCTCTTGGATCTCATATTATATTTTAAGTGTTTATCAGTAGGTCTCCACATCTGTCTCTAAGCACAGTGAGTGCAAGGATGATGACTTCTCAACTTTGTAATCCTGGTACCCAGCACAATACCTAACACGTAGTAGGCTTTCAGTAAAATATTTATTGAATGAATATACTATATGACAAATTAGAAACACTGTTATCTCAACTATTTCATTCACAAATGAAGTGATAATTAAAAATCATTATCACGGAATTCTAATCTCCTGACATCATAAACCCACAATTTACTACATGGATAATCTCAAAATGTACAAAAATATAAATATAACACTAACCATGACTTCAGCCTAGGATAGTGTTTCTTACCCTGAACTAAACCATTAGCACCAACTGACAAACTTTTTCAAATACATATTATTGGGCTCCAGTCCTCCAAAATCCCATTATGTTTTCAAAAAGCTCCTCAAATGATTTCCTATAGTTACTAACCACAGAAGATGAACAATCCATACCCAATTTGACAATAAAGTTAAGGATGAACAAAGAATCAATTAATCAAAGAATATAGAGGCAATGAAATTAAAATCAGAACTTATTCAGGGCCAGCCCCGTGGCATAGTGGTTAAGTCCAGCATGCTCCACTTCCGTGGCCTGGGTTCGTGGGTTCAGATCCCAGGCACAGACCTACACCATTTGTCAAGCCATGCTATGGCGGTGACCCGCATACAAAATAGAGAAAGACTTGCACAGATGTTACTCAGGACTAATCTTCCTCAAGCAAAAAAAAAAAGAGAGAGAGAGGAAGAGTGGCAATAGACATTTGCTTAGAGAGAATCTTCCACACCAAAAAAATAATAAAATTAAAAAAATAGAACTTATTCAAGTTTTTAAAAAAAAAAAAGCCTCTATAGCAACAGATAGGATCTGAAGAGCATTTAGATTTTATTTTAGCACCTAGATTAGGAGAAATTTATAAAATAATTTTCTTTAACCTGGAGGCTGGTTCCCATAAAGTAATGCCAACTGTCTAAATTTAAATTTCTCTCCCAATCCTCTAAAAACCCATACAGATCAACAAAGAGAGCAAATAAAAATACCCATCACCCA
The DNA here is from genome assembly GCF_020826845.1 of Diceros bicornis minor. Classification (NCBI taxonomy): domain Eukaryota; kingdom Metazoa; phylum Chordata; class Mammalia; order Perissodactyla; family Rhinocerotidae; genus Diceros; species Diceros bicornis. Next base: position 48,988,020 of record NC_080757.1, on the reverse strand, counting down.
TGCCCACATCATAACAAGGAGAAAGAGATTACTAAAACCCTCAATTAACATGTATGTGGCTAAAGAAAGATCACAAATCAGCAGAATTAGATCCTGAGCCAAGGTCCTGGGGCGGGGGGCGGGGGGTGGGTGGAATCTAATAGCAACCCGTAGAAGGAGAGAGGCCCACCTTAAGTGGGTCGTACAAAAAAACTGAGGGATCAGAGTGCTGGAGACGGCAGTCAAAGGAAGAGCATGGAAAGTGTGAAGAACCAGAGAAGGCAATCTTCAGAAGAAACCACTTCTGCGGTACAGAGAGGCCCCTTGGGAGGAAGTGTGTCCATAATGAAAGGAAAGAAAAAAGGAGCTGAAGAAAAGGGCCCCAGAGAAATAAGACAGACTCAAAGAATCGAAAGGTGACAGGCCAAAACGGCAACCACAAAAGGTCCATTTATTAAAGAAACTGAACTTCAGTGGAGCAGGAGAAGAGGGCCTTCCTGACCTAAGAAATAAAGAAAACTACCCAAATCACCCCTCCAATATGATCAATGGCTATGGCTTGTTCAGAAAAATCTAACATAAATAATCATGAACAGAAAAAAGAATCCGATATCCATAAAAAATAAAAAATCCCCTGTCCCCAGCACTCTGATTCGTCAGGTTTTTTGTGTAACCCACCTCATGCAGGCCACTCTCCTGCAGGTGAATATTTGATGATATTTATGCTCCACCACCACTAGGTCAATAGGTATTCAAGGATAACTTTTAAATAATTTCAGGGAGTTCATAAAGAACACTATAAAATAAAGACAAAAAATAGAAACATGTTACACAGGAGACCAAATAAGAACTTGGCAAAGTTGCCAGATGCCAAAGCAATATGTAAAAGTCAACTACATTTCTGTAAACTAGCAAAAATCATCTAGAAAAAAAGATGATTTTACAAGATGTCATTTATAATCATAAAACAATATATAATTCCTAAAAGTAAATCTAAGAAAATATACATAAGCCCTTTATGGAGAAAAAAATTAAGCTTTTTTGAAAGACATTAAGACTGAAATAAATAGAGAGTGAAACCATGTTTTTGGATAGTCTCAATATTGTAAAAATGTTAATTCTCCTTAACTTGATCTAGTAACTAAATTTATCCAAACCAAGATCTCAATAGGGTTTTTGGAAAATTTAATAAGCTCATTATAAAATGTAAATAAATAAATAAATGGACAAGAATAACCAAGACATGCCTGAAGGAAAAAAATGAAGGTGAGGTAACTTACAAAAACATAATAAGACAAACAGTAATAAAGATAAGTCAACGGAACCAACTAGAAAATACTAGAAACTCAAATATATATGAGAATATGACTCATGAAAGAGCTAGCATTGGTAAATTATTAAGAAAATAGGGGCGGGCCCGGTGGCGCAAGCGGTTAAGTGCGAGCGCTCTGCTGCGGCGGCCCGGGGTTCGCTGTTTCAGATCCCGGGAGCACACCGACACACCGCTTGGCAAGCCATGCTGTGGTGGTGTCCCATATAAAGTGGAGGAAGATGGGCGCGGAGGTTAGCCCAGGGCCAGTATTCCTCAACAAAAAAAGAGGAGGATTGGCAGATGTTACCACAGGGCTGATCTTCCCCACAAAAAAAAAAAAAAAAAAAAACCTTGGGGCCGGCCCGTGGTGTAGCGGTTAAGTGCACACTCTCCGCTTCTCGCGGCCCCAGTTCGGATGCCAGGCGTGCAGTGACGCACTGATTGTCAGGCCATGCTGTGGCGGCGTCCCATATAAAGTGGAGGAAGATGGGCAGGGATATTAGCCCAGGACCAGTCTTCCTCAGCAAAAAAAGAGGAGGATATGCATGGATGTTAGCTCAGGGCTGATCTTCCTCACAAAAAAAAAAAAAGAAAACAAGGATGTATTCAATAAGTGGAAGAAAATAAGATCAGATCTCTTCCTCATACCATATATAATAAGTTCCCAAGGACTAAATACTTATAATTAAAAGCAGAATTATAAAAACTTTCAGAAAACAATCTAGATGAATGACTTTATGGCCTCAGAGTAGAGAAGATTTCTTAAGAAAGTATAAATTAAAAAGAAATTAATAATTTGACCACTTTAAGTAAGAACTTCTCTCCAAAAAAGATATCATAAATAAAGTGAAAAGGCAAGCCATAAACCGGGAAGAGATGTTTGCACAAATGATTAGTTTCCAAAATGTGTAACGAACATCTTCCAAAATCAATAAAAGAAAGAACAACCCATTAGAAAAAAATGGGAAAAACTTGAGACACATTTCACTGATAAGGAAATCTGAATGACTAATAAACATATGAAAATATGTTCAATCTGATAGGAAATATGACAAATGTAAAGTAATACCACAATGAGATGGTACTTTACAGCCACCAGATTGTCATGCATTAAAAATTTGACAATAAAGTGTTTCAGATGTGGAACACTACTGTTGAGTGTACGAATTAGTATATTTACCAGGGGAAACATTTACTAAGTAAAGATAATACTAAAATCCACTTAAATATCATACCAGAGAAAGAAGCATATTCTTTAGTAAATAACACTGTACTATATATACACAGTTTTTTGAAAAATAGAGGCAGCAAATTTCCAGCAGGCAGCAAAGTGTACTCAATAAATATTTACTGCCTGAAGGTATATATATGAAAAGTAACCATTCTCTATTTTTGAAATGAAGAAAACCAGCATAGAAAGTAAGTTCTTCAAAGATACACGCAAATCTGCAAATATATAAAACCATAATTCACCAAGCAGAATTAAATATAAGGGGAAAAATAAAGGAAGAGGGAAACAGGGAATTCTCAAAGACGCTCAAGCTCTAATTAAGCTTAAAATTTAAAACCAAAAGCCAAGAAAACCATCTGTGACTTATTTTTACCCAGCTCTACATTTATAAGCAGGGTACAAAATATTGGTTTAGCTAATTACAATGTAGCCTTTCAACTAGGCAGAAGTAACTCCTATTTCATCCTCTTCATCTTTAAAAGCCATTAAATACAGAAGTTAAGGATTCATTTTGCTATCATAAATTTCCTTTCTCAAGTTGATCAAAAAAAAAAAAGAAAAGAAAAAGTCTATTCTAATATGTGAAAGCAACAATAAACACTGTAAACAAGTATAAATCTGCTGTTGTTCTTCATTTACAGGACATTCAGCTTGTCTCATAGCCACTTTTAATATGTAATGAGAATTATTCATAGTAAAGCATGTTCTTGAGTCTATTTGGGGGAAATAAGCAATCTATTTTCTGATTTTATAACAGCAGCCAGATGTGCTTTGAAGTTAAATGTTCCCACTTTGTAATCCACAAGTAACATGGACTTGAAGCAATCTGTAAACAATCTTAACATTTACTTTTTTCATGCTCTTTTAGAAAACTTCTTGTTCTCTCACAATACCTCAAGAATAAAAAAAAAAACCCACAATAAAGAATGTCCAAAATGGAAGACAAAAGGCCTTATGTGAAACATTAAAGTCTAACAAAATATTATACAGAAAGCAAAGCCAAAAATAATTATGTTCCAATAGCATGAATAAATCACATGACTAAACATTTCTTGTTTAAAAAGCAAACAGAACCACAATAATAAAATATACAATAATTTAAATTAATAAATACAGATATCTGAATGGTCTCTAATGAAAATCGGCTTTTGACATTTTATTTTGTTTAGTTTTTTAGCAGATTTGTTTGTGTGGTTACAAATGGTTCTATCAGTTTGTTTCTTCAAATTATTCAAGAGTTGGTCAGACTGACCAAATACCAGCTTATAGACTAAATGTTGATCAAATAGAGATGTTCTAGGGTTCCAAAAAAATAGACATTTTATCTGATATTTTAGCTGTCTTAGAGGAAAGGACATTATCAAGCAATATATTACTAGGAAAACAACTAAAATAAATGTTTTTAAGTCATAGCATCAGTCAGAAGAACTGCCTAAACTCCTCTATAGCATAAAATAAATTCAGTTCTCAATGTCAAATCAATTATGCTCCATGGGCAGGCCCCGTGGCTTAGCGGTTAAGTGCGCGCACTCCGCTACTGGCGGCCCGGGTTCAGATCCCGGGCGCGCACTGACGCACCGCTTCTCCGGCCATGCTGAGGCCGCGTCCCACATACAGCAACTAGAAGGATGTGCAGCTATGACATACAACTATCTACTGGGGCTTTGGGGAAAAAAATAAATAAATAAACTTATTAAAAAAAATCAATTATGCTCCAAAATAAAGTTTTTAACTTAATATTTTAGAACTCAAAAAACATTTTTCCACAGAAATAATACTACAAATAGAGGCTCATTTATTGGTTTATTCACAACATTTCAACCAACATTTAATGAGCACAAACAAAATACAGATACAAAGACACAGTCCATTGGTACAAGGAAAAGGAAATAAGCCAAAAGAATAGAATGGAAACAGACAAGTACTGGTCACTTAACTTATGAGAGAAATAACACTGCAGTGCAGTAGGAAAAGAATAGTCTTTTCAATAAATAAGTGTCACCTGAATATAAATAAGGGACAAAAACAAATCTTAACTCCCTATCTTACAACATATACCAAAATCACCTCCAGCTCGTATGTAGATCTAAATAGAAAAAAATAAAATAGAGTTGCTAGAAGAAAACATAGGAGAACATCTTTAAGACCTTAATACAGTCAAAGATCTTAAGCAGGTCACAAAATAGCATTAACCATAAAGTGAAAAAATAAGAAACTGAATTGCATTAAAATTTAAAATTTCTGTTCATCAAAGATAGCAGTAAGAGAATGAAGGAAAGCAACAAAAAGGAAGAAAATATTTCTAATACTATATTCCAAAAAGACTCTTAATCAAAATAGATACAAAGCTCTTACATATCAATAAGAAAAAGGCAGACAACCCAACAGAAAAACTCGCAAAGCCTTAAGTAGGCACTTCACTGTGAAAGGTTATCCAAACTGTCAATAAACACATTAAAGGCATCTAACTTTATTAGTCACCAGGAAAATACATATTAAAACCACATAACACAAGGGCCAGCCCCACGGCGCAGTGGTTAAGTTCGGCATGCTCTGCTTTGTTGGCCCAGGTTTGCGAGTTCAGATCCCAGGCGCAGACCTACACCACTCGAAGCCATGTTGTGGCGGTGACCCACATATAAAGTAGAGGAAAACTGGGACAGATGTTAGCTCAGGACTAAACTTCCTCAATCAAAAAGAGGAAGATTGGCAATGGATGTTAGCTCAGGGCAAGTCATCTTCAACCAAAAAAAAAAAACACACACACACAATGCAATGTCACTAACCACTCTCAAGAATGGCTGAATTTTTTTAATTAAAAGAAAAATTAACTGGGGGCTGGCCCGGTGGCATAATGGTTAAGTTCGTGCACTCTGCCTCAGCAGCCAGGATTCACAGGTTTGGATCCCGGGCGCGGAACTACGCATCACTTATCAAGCCATGTTGTGGCAGGTGTCCCACACATAAAGTAGAGGAAGATGGGCACGGATGTTAGCCCAGGGCCAATCTTCCTTAGCAAAAAGAGGAGGATTGGCAATGAATGTTAGCTCAGGGCTAATCTTCCTCACACACACACAAAAAATTAACTGACAATACCAAGTACTGAAGAGACAGCAGAGGAATAGGAACTGGCACAAACTGCTGATGAGGATGCAAACTGGCACAATCACTTTAGAAAACTGCTTGGCAGTGTCTACTGTATCAACTAGCTTTTGCTGCATAATAAATCACCCCAAACTTTCATGGCTTCAAACTACAACCATTTTATTTAGCTCAGAATTCTATGGGTCAGCAACTTGGGCAGCTCATCGGGAACAGCTCATCTCAACTGGACTTCCTCATGTGTCTGCTACACTAGCATGACAGCAGCCCCGGATGACTGAGTAGAACAGTTCTCAACAGGCCACAATGAGGAAGGCCACAGTGAGTTGAAGAGCCAGGCTTCTCATGTGCCTGACAGGGAGAGTAAAGGAGCAGCCCCAGCTGCTAACAGCTGGCAGGTGCCCACTAGCCCTGAAGAGGGAGGTTCACCCTTTCCCGATGGGCCCTGACCTCCAGGTGAGGCTGCCTGATTTTGTGGCACTGTCCACCCTCCAGAGCTCCCCACGGGGCCATTCACTGACCCACTGCCTGTCCTCAGAGCTCTCCCTACACAAATCTCACATGCCCGGATCCTGCTCTTGGGCTCTGCTTTCAGAGACCAGATCTAAGGGGTCTACTTAGAGTCCTCACTGTTCCTCTGCTCCTAGTGGGAGTGAGGCTCTGCAGACCCAGGGTGGGAACCGACAGGTGTATAGTGACCGGTGACCGGGATGGAAGGCCGGGTAACGTCCTCCTCCCAACTCCCCACTCCATCCCCAGAAAAAAAGAAAAAAGAAAAAAATTTTATATAAAGACCCTCATGCATGGAATATATATATAACATATTAACAAAACAAGAAAGATTCCCAAAAAGTAAAGGTTAAAAAGAAAAAAAGAATACAGGAGGAAAATTTAATTGCTAGATTTAGTAAATAAATCTCTACTTGAATGACATAGACCTAGAGAAAATATTAACACATCCCTGTGAAAATAAAGAATATATTTGAAAATATATACATTTTTTAACAAAAACTAGAAAATTCAAATTCTAGAACATCTAATGCATCAGAATGTAGGTGTTGACAGTCATGACAGCAATATAAAAAATGTACCCTTAGTATAGAGCACAAAAATTAACTACCTATTAACTGATCATTCAGAGGAAGAAAGAAAAAAAAGCCCATCGTGCATTCTCATACAAAACTAAAATCAAAGCAAAATCTAAGCTTTTCAATACACTGGATACTTAAATTATTCTACTGTGATCAAGAGACAGTTCAGCTTGATTAATGCATATATGTTATAAATATATAAAAATGCAAGACTTTCATATTTTACATTGTTAGTGCATTCTTTGAACAACGAAAATGTGAAACAAAACCCTAGGCAGGCCTAGTTTTAAGGCATTACTTTGAAATATTTTGGATGTTTTATTTTAATATTATTATAGGAATGAAAAATTTAATCCTCTGAACAGTTAAAAAATCATGAAAAATATTCTACATGCTAAGAAACGTACATCAGAAGTTTCAAATGGCTAAGGACAAAGGCAGTTTAAAAGGATAGCCCATAATTTTATGTTTCACTTTGATACTGCTTTCTGGCAAAGAAAATTTGTCTTTCTGAGGGATTTCCTGGGCTCTTCTCCCACACTGGCAACTTAGGACCTCCCTCCAATGGCAACTTCCCCTCCATCTTCAAACATGAAAACATTTTTCTTTTGACTCACTTTTCCCCTCTTGTTATCAATTCTATTTCTCTCTTCTCACTTACACACTTCCAATGTGACTAAGAGATTCGCATTGCTTTAAATTATTATCCATTTCCCTACCTTCTACTTGTGGCTACTGCACGAGCCAGGCCTCCTCACTCTGCACTCTCCATCCAGCCCTCCTCACTCTGAACTCTCTAAAGACTAGAGCAGTTCCAGTCTCTGGGTGCAAATGCCATCTTTAGCAGTCTGACCATGAAATATGACTCCAGCCCTTAAGACTCCTGAAGCTCCAAACCTTGAACTCTCCAATTAATCCTATCATCCCTTCAAACTCCACCAATCTAAAATAAAACTTTCAAACCCCTAAAATGGATTGCCCCATCTGACAAAAAGTCAATGTTCCTACTTCCTAGAACCAAAACTTGAGGTGCCCTTCTGTTCAGCCCACCAGTCACTAAGCATTCTTTACTCTCTTTGAAATATTCTTCCTTTCCACGCTTTCCATCTTCACAGAAATCACACTAATGTGGAGTCCATTACAAACACCTAAACGATGACTGGTTCCCTTTCTCTGTCTCTACTCACACCCAATATAACCTTCATAATGCCACCAAGTCAATTTTCCTAAAGCACTGCTTTCACTAAAGACCATTATTAGTAGGAAGGCTTTTAGATTTTTTAAAAATAATGATCCTTAATGTCAATGAAGAAGTGAGAACTAGACAATCCGATGTATTGCTGGTTGAAGAATAAGTTGGTATATACTTTCTGGAGGGCAATGTACCAACACGTAATGTAACCTAAGAAAGTAACCAAATACAAGAAGATTCTTATAAGTTATTCTATTGCAGTATGACTTATGTCAGCAACAAAGTGGGAGCAACCTAAATGTCCAAAAATAGCAGAATGCTTAAATACGTTATGGAATATCCATCCAAATGAAAAATTAGTGCTACCATTAATATTAATGTTTATAAAACTATTATAAACTTATACCAAATTTAAAACAGCATATAATAAAATAGTATTTATAATATAACCCAAATTTTGTTTAAATTTTAATTTTATAAATACACAGAAGAAAAGGAGAGAAAGATAGATATAATAAAATGTTAACACATCTCCCAGGGTTAAGATTTTAAAGTGTATCTTATTCCTCTGCCTTTCTGTATTTTTCAAATTTTCAAATTACATATTATTTTTATAATAACAAAGTGTGATAAAATTGTTTTAAACCCCTTTTCATTCCCTCAAAGCATTTAAACAAGCTAAATTTCTCAATTTAGCATTCAAAGCTCCAATACAATCCAGCCTGATAAGATGACTCCCAAATCCCCTACATAAATCCCAAAGATCCAGTCATGACAGTTCACTTACACCACCACATCTTTCTTCATGCCTATTTCTGCCTTGAATTCCGAGCTCCCCTCCTCTCCACCTATCCAAACACATTCACGCCCCTCAGCCTTGGTACATGAAAACTGCTGTCCAGGATGGCGGCTCATCCATGAAGTCTCCCTGAGATATTTTTTAACCCAAAAGAACTTGCTTCTCCAAGTTGTCCCTCCCCTCTCCTCCACCTCAGTATTCTACTTTCTATATGACTCATTTTGGTATTTTATCATATACTATCTTAAATTATTATTTAACTATTTTATGTGTATATCTCTTATTTCACACAAAAAAAAGTCCGCTTGCTAAGGGCAGGGACTACTTTATGCTTCTTTGGAATGTTCTCTTTCCTGTACTCAAAGTCCTTCTCAGTGCTAACACAGTAATAAATGTCTAACATCCAATAGTATTCACTGAATAGAATTAAACTCATTCAGATGTTTTTCAAATACAATATAATTCTGCCACATCAATATACATACATGAAACAAATACTTTTTTTACCCCAAGATTCCAACTGTTAAGGCGAGCCTCGATGTTGCTGTCATCCAAGGAAAGAGATTTTTTCGGATGAATTTCCTGAAATACAAACAAGAAAAAGGAAGAAGAGATGGAGGCAAGAAGCAAGGAGGGAAGAAATAAAAGAAGAAGGGAAAGAAGGGAAATAGAGAAGGAGGGAGGAAAAAAACAAAGAAAACAGGACAAAATATATGTCACTCAGAGTAATAAGATTTTCTGAGCTTTTCAAAAAGTAAGCTAGTGCCCTCAGAGGAAAGGATTCTTTACAACTGAGCTAGTTCTCTATTCTAAGTAATAACGGTTTATTATAGCTGCTTAGGGCTATGAGATGCCTTCACAATATATTCACACAGTAACTAGATTTCAAAAAAAAAAAACCTCAAAAGAATATTTTAAAAATTAATCCAGACTCTTCTGTTTAAGTTCTTTTACAAAAAGTTTTAATTGTGGTATACCACAGTAGTTATAAAGGGGAGTGCAGGAAGACTTGAAAAGATGAATTATTTACTCTCGTTAAAATTAGTTAACAGGTAAGTTTGTGTTGATGCCCAAGAAGCTCTTTGTTCTTAAATTAATTCTCATTCATACACTGAATATAAAGAGAAATAAGCTTTGGATTCACATCATGAAAACACAGTTATGGTGATTCTTTACTTTTTAAAAAAATTAAAATTCCACGTTTTTCCATCCCATATAATTTATTACATTACACATTCATCAAACCAGATTAAAACTATAATTAACTGAGGACAGTCTAAGATCTGTGCCCAGAAATGGACAATGATCTCTGAAAGCTCCAAATCTTAGAAAGGTAAATCTGTGGAATATAATAATGAGTATTCTCCAACCAAAAAAATTTATTTTGAAATTAAGTTTGTTGGTATAGCATTTTGGTGCTTTTAGAAAACCTCATTACCAACAAATAAATCTATTTACCTACGGTCATTTAAATTATCTGAAGTGACAATAAATACAGTAAAATGTTCTTCATATTTCACTGAGACTCCAAATTTCTGTCGAATAAAATGTTGAATTTACTATTTACATACTACATTAAAATTCATTATTGCTTTTACTGTTGGTCCCCTGCTTTCTGTGTTCTTCTTTGTGAACAAGAATGTCTTAAGAAAATCTACCTGCTTTGTCTATTCTGAGTAAATATAATGATTGATAATAAACATATATATATTTAAAATGTGCTGCCCTTCATATTAAAATATCTTTTGAAAGTTCCAAATATCATGGGAGAAAATGTAACAAGTTACATTTAGAGCAACATGTGCTAAAATGGACAAGCATCACACATGATCTCCTTTTAACTAAAGGTCACATAACCCAAGACAAGCCAGGGTTCGGGAAGAAAGACTGCAGGAGCAGGCCGAGTTCTCTTCACAAAGCTAACTGGAATGCTCAATAGCACCTTGTTCAAACCACATCTGTTAAGCAATGAGACGTAAGAGAGGCATTCATATTTCAAGATATAAACAGTTCACCTTCATCAGAAGGCAGCACTCCCTATTTCATCACAAGTAAATCTCGATTTCTTAAGTTTATGACCACTCACTGGGCGTCTAATCATTTTTATACATATGTTGAGGAAAAGGAAAAAAATAAACTAAAAAACAAAGCTTTCCAAATTTATTCTTCAATACACAGGAGAAACGATAGACTGATTAACATGACGCCTGAGAGTCACTGAGAAAGCAGGAGGAACACCGTAGAACATCCCAAATACACCACTTTCTTTGACACCATTATGTTCAATAAAATCTTCAGACTTTATTCGCTGTTTTTAAGTAATTGTTGGAACTTTGACAACATGAAACTAAAAATCTGTGGAGTTATTTTAAAACAACAAACAAACAAAAGTAGAATCTGATCTTACACAACTCTCTGGGGTGGTATTTTGTCCATCTTCTCTGTAGGTTGGGTTCATAGAATGGGATCTTGTTTGGAGCTTTGTAGTGTACTGTTCCCTACTAACAGACCAAAACAGTAACAATCAGAATTTGGGGAATTCGGAGGACACAGGGGTATTCAAATCTAGGATTATCAATTTTTTTCTTTTGGAAATGAGATGATTGCTTATATTAAAAATGAAGTTTCAATAGCAAAGAAAAAAATAAATGCAAATAATAACCACTTGTATTTCTCACATTTTATTTCATTTAGATCACACTACAAATGAAATATCACCTAATTGCCACATACTCGCTTACAAATGCTATTTTTAAGTGGGACTATAATAAACTGCATGCATTTAAATCTTTTCTCCTGCTTTCTCCTTTTCCTAAGTGTAGGAAGAGAAAAAAATGAAAGCATATCTTCTCAGAGAAGATAACTGTTTATAAGGTTAGCAAGTTTTGTTGGACTCATGTTCCACATCAAGATGAAGCCTTAAAATACATACAATAACAAAACTTATATGTAGCTGAAAGTTTGAATTAATTTGAAACCATGTCAGAAACCACAGATAAATCAAACTCTTAAATTAAAAAATATGCCATGTTAATTCAAGTAAAATGTGATAAATCCAGCATAAGTAGGATAATAGTTCAAGGTTCCAAACGAATTTGAACAAAAAGACTTTTCTCCAATATAAAATAGAGTAGAAAAATACCATTCTCAATATTCTACTTTGGCTTGGAGTCTTTCATATATTTTTATTCAAGCTACTTCAATAAAGTTCCATGATTATGAATATCTATTCTTTGAACAGTTGCCTCAAGATACATGAAATGGAAACTAACCACTATATAATGAATTAAAGTCACTAACTTTCAACCATAAGCCATATCAGGATTTCCTTCATTCCTTCACAAATTGTGGACCATACTAAGTATTCCCAAAATACAGAAAAGTAGTTCAAAATGACAAGATTAAAATGAATGTGTTTTTTGGTAGTAACACTAATAGAATAACATTCCTTAGACTAGTTACTAAGTAATTCAGAATGTCTGAAAAAGCTGTTTTAAAGAGAGTTATTAATTTTTTATACCCCTATTCAATATCCCAGATATCCAAATACTTAGAAACAAATAAGAAAAATAGATAAAGTAATATTTTGAGACTAATTTCATCAGTCAATGTGCTTGAGCTGATATAAGCATTTAAAAGTATGTGGGAAGAGGAAAACTGATAATATCATACTAAGCAGTGGCCTGTTCTTCTTTAAGAATACATTAAATAATCATAAAAAGAGTATACTTAAAAATTGAAAAATGCTTAAATATTAAAAGTAATTTTTTATAGAAAATATTAATAAAAAAAGACTAAAACATTTATCTATTTGTTACACAGGGTGCATACATAAAACAACACACCCTTTTAATCCACTTGTAGCTGTCCTTCTGTACCAGTCTCCCTTTCTCCCTTCACAATAAATTTTCAAAATAAGTTATTGGGTCCATGTCCTAACCTCCCATATACTTTTCAATCAACTACAATCTAACTTCCACTCATCCTGGAAGTGCTGTAAGTAAAGTCATCAACAATCTCCTAGTTGCTCAAGCAAATGAGCTGTTATCTGTCCTCACCCTAGTTATCTCACTAAAACATTATGGATGGTATTTTAAAGACGCCACGTTCACTAGCCCGGTAGAACCATTCTTCCCTGGTTCTCCTCCCATCCTTCAGAAATCCCCTTCACAGTCACTTTCACTAACTTTTCTTTCTCTGTCCACCCCATACATGCTATAAGCCCAGGGTTCTGTGTCTAACCTTATTTATTTTTCTTTTACATGCTTTCCCTGGACACTCCAATATACTATTAGTTTCTCAAAAAATAAGGAGAAGCTTTGATTACCAAATCTACATCTCCAGCCCAAATTGCTCTCTTGGCCTTCAGCCCCATTACAAATACAAACTGAACAGCCCTACCTCCAACTCAACATGTTCAAAACTAAATTCATGATATTGTCCCTAAAACATGCTCCAATGCAGGCCAAGTAAAGCAGAGGCCCTGCTGAAGCCAACTTCTTGCGAAGGCAGTTGAGCCAACTAAAGAAGGAGGTCAATATCACTGCTAAAACCTGGCCGGCACAAGGAACATAGTACATGAGGCACAGAAGTTTCATTTCTTGACATTGAGACTGTCTCCAGCTGTAAACACAATTAACTGGAACTCTAAGTAGGCACAGAGACAGCTCAAATTCGCAGTGATGGGGCTGAAGGTCAGCATGAACAGTGAGACAGAGGGTAGGAAGCAAAGCTCAACCCAAAAGCCTCTTTATGAAGGACAGCAGGTGCTGCCTGCCACTCAGAACAGCAAGTCGTGGCGCTCATGAAAACAGCCTACAAATGGTACAGGGGACATGACTATAGTAAGCTCGTGATTACGGTACTTGTGCCAATTAGAGAAGAGGGACTGTGGCTCAATTAATTTCAGGGTGCCAAAACTAACAGGGAAAGAAAAGCTTCAGTACATTGGTAGATTCCCTGACACACAAATGCCTCTTTACTCCTCTTGAGGAGTAAAACTATAGAAATATAAATTTTTTCCTTCCACTTTTTCCTAATGCTAAAACATTTCAACAGGAATCCAGAAACATTCTCTCAGCATCTTTGTTGATTGCAAATACTAGAAAAACATAGACTTTAAGAGATAAGCAATAAGACGTATAATAAGATTTAAAAGCCTATAGGAAGACCAACCAAAAGTTCTCCTGCAAAAGCAACTTACTCATTTCTTAAGGTAAAAGGTAATCCAGAGGGAAAAGCCAAGAGCCCAAATGACAGAGCAAAGAGGCATGAAGAACACTCCCAGGAAGCAGCACTAAGCCCTAAGAAGGAAACAAGCTACATATGCCTGGCTAGATTTCAGAATTGCCACAGAATTGTCATTACTGTGTGTCTCATTTTCGCTGTTATTTGAATGCGAGTTCTCCAGTCCCTCTGCCACCACCCTGCATTGGCTGTGTGGGTGGGTGTGGGGAGAAGAAAACTTCCGCCTTTAGTTCACAGGTGTTTAGATTGGAAGAAGCCACACCAAAGAAGCCTCAGCTACACCTGGATACGATTTTAATAAGTTTTTTGAGGTATAATTTATGTACAGTGAAACCATACCCATTTAAAATTTACAGTTTGAGGGGTTTTGACAAATGTATATACCTGTGTAACCACCACAAGAAAGACAGATTCTTTCCATCACACCCAGAAGTTCTCTTGAGCTCCTCTGGAATCAATCTACCCCCTCCCACAAGCCTAGGCAATCTGCATTTTGTAGAATCTCATACATATGGAACCAAATAGTACGTACGTTTTTATGTCTGGCTGCCCTCACAGAGGAAAATGTTTTTGAAATTCAGCCACTTTGTTGCATGTATCAAAAGTTCATTTCTTTTTAGTTATTAGCAGTACTCCATTATACGGATGGACCATAATTTGTTCTTTTACTGATGTGCCGATGGACACTAAGATTGTCTCCACGTGGGACTTGCAGTTTCATCAAATTGTCACCATACTGGGTTTTCTCAGTCTTTATCATTTTAGCCATTCTAGTGGATGTGTAGTAGTATCACATTGAGCTTTATAATTCGTATTTTCCTGATAAAGAACGAAGCTGACCATCTTTTCAATATGTCTATATTAGCCATTTATATATTTTCTTCTGTGAAGTGTCTGTAAAATCTTTTGCACATTGTTGTCTACTTTTTCTTGAGTTGTAAGAGTTCTTTACTTATTCTAGACACAAGTCCTTTGTCAGATATATGTATTTAGAATATTTTCTCCCATTCTGTGCCTTGCCAGGTAATTTTCCAAATGGTGTCTTTCAAAGAAAAAACTTTTAATTTTGATAGTCCAGTTTACTGTTCTTTTCTTCATTATTTGTGATTTTTTATATCCTGTTTTAGAAATCTTTGCCTACTCCAAGATCACAAAGATTTCTCTGTTTTCTTCTAAAAGTTCTATAGTTTATAGCATCTCATTTAGGTCTATAACCCATTTCACTTTTTCCCATGTGGATATCCAGTTGTTCCACCATAATTTGATGAAAAGACCTTTCTTTCCACATTTAATTCCATTGCCATCTTTGTGGAAAATCAATTGACCATATATGTGGAGATCTATTTCTGGCACTTCTATTCTATTCTATGAATCTATCTATCTATCCTTTCACCAATACTACTATCTTTATTATTGTAGCTTTAATTCTAAAAATCAGGAATGTTAGGTCCTTTAACATTTTTTTCCTTTTTTTGTAATTGTTTTATTTTTTCATGGATAATTTAAATCAAGCTGAGGAAGCGCTCTTCTATTCCTAATTTGCTGAGAGTTTTTACCACGGATAGATGTTCCATTTTGTTAAATGCTTTTTCTGCATCCATTGAGATGATCCCACGATTTTTCTTTCTTAAACTATTAAAGCGACAAACAACTTCATATTCCTGTGATAAACCCACTAGTCATGATATAATATCCTTTTTATATTTTCTAGATACTATTTGCTAATCAAGAATTTTTAAATCTATGTTCATGAGGGACTATTGGTATGTAGTTTTATGTTCTTGTAATATCTTTGTCTTCTTTTGGAAACAAAGTAATACTGACTTAACAAAATGAGTTAGGAAGCATTCCCTCTTTATCTACTTCCAAAAACAAATTCATGTAAGATGATATCATTTCTTCCATAAAGCCTGACAGAATTCACCAAGGAAGCTATCTAGGCTTGGAAATTTCCTTGTGGAAAGGTAGTTAACTTCAAATTAAATGTCTTTGGTAGATATAGGGCTACCCAGATTTCCCATTTCTTCTCGAGTATATTGGTTTTTGTGTCTTCCAAGGAACGTGTCTATTTCATCAAAGTTTTCACTGCTATAAAGTTGTTGATAGATAATATTCTCTTGTTATATTCTTAATGTCTAAAGGATCAGCATGGTGCCTCCTCTTTCATTTCTGATAGTGCTAATTTGTGTTTTCTCTTTTTTATTTTTAATTATGGCAAGATACACATAAAATTTACTACCTTAACCATTTTTAAGTGCACAGTTCAGTGGTAGTAAGTACATTCATATCATCATGCAACCATTACCACCATCCATCTCTAGAAATTTTTCATCTTCCCAAACTGAAATTCTGTACCCATTAATACTCCTCATTCCCCTTTCCCCCTCACCCCTGGCAAATACAATTCTACTTTCTGCCTCTACAAATTTGACTACTTTAGTACGTCATATAAGTGAAATCCTATAGTACAGTCGGCCCTCCATTTCCACCGTTCCACATTTGCAGATTCAATCAACCATAGATCTTGTATTATGTTTATGATTCTTCATGGGTTGAATCCACAGATGCGGAACCCACTGATATGGAGGGACAACTAAGAGACTTGAGCAACCACAGATTTTGGTATCTGTAGGGGGTCCTGGAACCAATCCCCCACAGATACTGAGGGATAATTCTATTTGTCTTTTTGTG
Organism: Diceros bicornis minor; assembly: GCF_020826845.1. Classification (NCBI taxonomy): domain Eukaryota; kingdom Metazoa; phylum Chordata; class Mammalia; order Perissodactyla; family Rhinocerotidae; genus Diceros; species Diceros bicornis. The sequence continues at coordinate 48,971,376 of NC_080757.1, read as the reverse complement.
ACTGGTTTATTTCTTTCAGCATAATATCTTCAAGTTTCATTCATCTTGTAAAATGTGTCAGACTTTCCTTCTTTTTTAAGGCTCAATAATATTCCATCGTATGTCTATACCACATTTTGTTTATCCATTCATCCATTGATGGACACTTGGGATGCATTCATCTTTTGGCTATAGCATATAATGACGCTGTGAACACAGGTGTACAAATATTTGTTTGAGTCCGTTTTCAACTCTTTTGGAAACACACTCAAAAGTGGGATTGCTGGATCATATGGTATGGTAATGCTACTTTTAATTTTTTTGAGGAACTGCTACTGTTTTCCACAGCAGTTACACCATTTTACTTTCCACCAACAGTGCAGAAGGGCTCCAATTTCTTCATATCTTTGCCAACACTTATTTTCTGGGTTTTTTCAATAGCAGCCATCCTAATAGGTGTGGGGTGGTATTTCATTATGGTTATGATTTGCATTTCTAGAATTATTAGTGATGTTAAGCATCTTTTCGTGCACTTATTGGTCATTTGTATATCTTCTTTGGAGAAATGCCTATTCAAGTCTTTTGCCCATTTTTCAATTGGGTTGTTTTTGTTGTCGTCGAGTTGTAGGAGTTCTTTATATATTCTGGATATTAACCCTTTTTCAGATATATGATTTGCAAATATTTTCTCTCATTCTGTGTGTTGCCTTTTCACTCTGTTGATTGTGTCATTTGATGCACAAAAGTTTTTAATTTTTATGTAGTCCAATTTATCTATTTTTTGCTTTTGTCTGTGCTTTTGGTGTCATATCCAATAAATCATTGCCAAATCCATTGTCATGAAGCTTTTCTCTCTGTTTTCTTCTCGGACTTTTATAGTGGTAGCTCTTATGTTTAGATCTTTGATCCATTTTGAGTTAATTTTTGCATATAATGTGAGGTAAGGCTCCAACTTGATTCTTTGTCATGTGGATATCCCATTCTCCCAACACCATTTGTTGACAAGACTATTCTTTTCCTATTGAATGATCTTGGCACTCTTGTCAAAAATCATTTGATCATGGGGGCCGGCCCAGTGGTGCAAGCAGTTAAGTGCACGCACTCCACTGTGGCGGCCCGGGGTTCACCGGTTCGGATGCCGGGGGGCACACCAATGCACCACTTGGCAAGCCATGCAGTGGCGGCATCCCACACAAAGCGGAGGAAGATGGGCACAGATGTTAGCCCAGGGCCAGTCTTCCTGAGCAAAAAAAGAGGAGGATTGGCAGATGTTAGCACAGGGCTGATCTCCTCACAAAAAGAAAAAAAAAAAATCATGTGACCATGTATGCAAGGGTTTATTTCTGGGCTCTCCATTCTATTCTATTACTCTATATGTCTGTCTGTATGCCAGTACCACACTGTTTTGATTACTGTGGTCTTGCAGTTAAGTTTTGAAATCAGAAAATATGAGAATTCCAGTTTTGTTCTTCTTTTCCAAGACTGTTTTGGCTATTCAGTGTCACTTGAGATTCCATATGAATTTTAGGATGGATTTTTCTATTTCTGGAAAAAAAAAAAATCCACTGGAACTTTGATAGGTATTGCATTGAATCTGTGTATCACTTTGGGTAGTACTGACAACCTACCAATATTAAGTCTTCCAACCCATGAACACAGGATGTATTTCCATTTACTGGTGTCTTCTTTAATTTCTTTCAGCAACATTTTATAGTTTTTCAGTGTACGACTCTTTTGCCTCCTTAGTTAAGTTTATTCCTAAGTATTTTATTCTTTTTGATGCTATTGTAAATGGAATTGTTTTCTTAATTTCCTTTTCATGTTGTTCATTGTTAGTGTATAAAAGTTCAACTGATTTTTGTGTGTTGGTTTGGTATCCTGCTACTTTGTTGAATTTGTTTATTAGTTCTAATTTTTTGTGTGTGGAATATTTAGCATTTTCTATATATAAGATCATGTCATCTGTGAACAAAAATAATTTTACTTCTTCCTTTCCAATTTGGATGCCTTTTACTTCTTTTTCTTGCCTAATTGCTCTAGCTAGGACTTCCAGTACTATGTTGGATAGAAACGATGAGAGTGGGCCTCTTTGTCTTGTTCCTGATCTTAGAGGAAATGCTTGGTTTTTCACCATTAAGTATGATGTTAGCTGTAGGCTTTTCATATATGGCCCTAATTATTTTGAGGTAGTTTCCTTCTATTCCTAGTTTGTTGAATATTTTTACCATGAAATGATGTTAATTTTGTCAAATGCTTTTTCTGCATCAATTGAGATGTTTTTTTCCGTCATTCTCTTAATGTGGTGCATTACATTGATTTTAATATATTGAATTATCCTTGCATTCCAGGAATATGTTCCACTTGGTCATGGTATATAATTCTTTTTATGTGCTGCTGAATTCTGCTTGCTAGTATTTGTTCTTTTTTCTTTTTTTTAGAATTTTTACACCAATATTCATCAGGGATAGTGGCCCATAGTTTTCTTTTTTGAAGTGTCTCTGTCTGGCTTTCATATGCAAGTAATGCTGGCCTCATACCATGACTTTGGAAGTATGCCACCTCTTGAATTTTTAGAAGAGTTTGAGGAGGACTAGTGTTAACTATTCTTTAAATATTTGGTGGAATTCACCATTGAAGCCATCTGGTCCTAGGCTTTTCTTCGTTGCGAGGTTTTTGAAATACTGCTTGAATCTTACTAGTTACAGGTCTGCTCATATTTTCTTGGTAGATTGTTTCTAGGAATTTGTTCATTTCATCTAGGTTATCCAATTTGTTGACATATAACTGTTCACCACACTCACTTATAATCCTTTCTATTTCTGTAAAATCAATTGTAATGTCCCTTCTTTCATTTCTGATTTTAGTTATTTTAGTTACTTGAGTCTTCTTTCTTTTCCAGTCAATTCAGAAAGGTTGGTCAACTTTGTTGATTTTTTTCAAAAAAACACCACTTGGTTTCATTGATTTTCTCTCGTGTTTTTCCATTCTCTATTTTGTTTTATCTCTGCTCTAATTTTCACTATTTCCTTTCTTCTGCTAGCTTTGGCATTTGTTCTTCTCTTTCTAGTTCCTTAAGGCGTAAATTTAGGTTGTTGATGTGAGATCTTTCTTCTTTTTTAATGTAAGCATTACAGCTATAAATTTCCCTCACAGCACTACTTTCACCATATCCCATAAGTTTTGGTATGTTGTGTTTCCATTTTCATTTGTCTCAAGATATCTTCTAATTTCCCTTGTGATTTCTTCTTTGATTCATTGCTTAAGAGCATGTAATTTAATTTCCACATAGAAGTGAATTTTCCAGTTTTGCTTCTGCTGTTGATTTCTTAAGTTTACCTATATTTTGATCAGAAAAGAGACTCTGTATGATTTCAATCTTTTCAAATTTATTAAAACTTGTTTTGTGGCTTATCATATGGTTTATCCTGGAGAATATGCCATGTGCACTTGAGAAAAAGGTGTATTCTCCTGTTGTTGGGTGGAACACTCTGTATATCATTTGGTCCAATTGGTCTACAGTGTTGTTCAAGTCCTTTATTTCTTTATTGATCTTCTGATTGTTCTATCTATTATTGAATGTAGAGTACTTAAGTTTCCTACTATTACTGTAGAGCTGTCTATTTCTCCCTTCAGTTCTGTCTGCCTCATATCTTTAAGATGTTTGCCTCGTATATTTAAGATGTTTGGTGCATATATAAACATTATGTCTTCTTGGTGAATTGACCCTTTTATCATTATGTCCTTCTTTGTGTCTTATAACAGTTTTTTACTTAAAGTCTATTTTGTATGATGTATAGCTGCCCCTGCTCTCTTTTGGTTACTATTTGCATATTTTTGCATACTATTTGAATATTTTTTCCATCCTTTCATTTTCAACCTGTGTGTGCCCTTAGATCGTAAAATTGATAAATTCTCCTGTAGACAGTATATAGTTGAATACCAGCATTTTCTAGCCATTCTGCCAAGTTACATCTTTTGATTATAGAGTTTAACCCATTTACACTTAAAGTGTAATTAATTAGTGATAGGTAAAGACTTACTATTGCCATTTTGTTGTCTTCTGTGTGTCTTATAGCATTTTTGTCCTTCATTTCCTCTCTTACTGCCTGCCTTTGTATTTAGTTGATTTTTTTGTAGTGACATGTTTTGATTACCTTCTCATTGCCTTTTGTGTATATTCTACATATATTTTTGGGGGGTTACCATGGGGATTACAAAAAATATCCTAAAGTTATAACAATATAAACTTCAATTGCATGCAAAAACTCTACTCCTTTACAGCTCCACACACCCCTGCTTTATGCTATTGATATCGTGTACTCATTAACATATATTTATAATTACTTTATGCATTTCTTTTTAATTGTATAAAAAAATTCAAAGTGGAGTTATAAACCAAAATCACAATTCCACAGGTTTTTACATTTGTCCATGTATTTCTCTCTTTTTGATCAATCTAACTAGAATTTATCAATTTTATTTAACTTTTCTAAAAAAAAATCAATGTTTAGTTTCATTGATTTTTCTCTATTCTTTTCTGTTGCATCAATTTCCACTCATATCTATTTTCTTTCTTTCCATTCTACTCACATTGGGTCCACTGAGCTCTTATTTTCCCAGCTTTCAAAGAGAGAAGCTGTGATCATTGATTTTAGATCTTTCTTCTTTTCTGATATAAGGATTAAAAACTCTAAATTTCCCTCTACGCACTGCCTTAGCTACACCTCATAAATTTTGATATGTTATTTGGTTCAAAATATTTTCTAAATTCCCTTGTGATTTCTTTCTTGACCAACGGGTTACTAAGAAGTAAGTTTTTTAAATTTATAAACATTTGAGGGCTTTTCTGGATGTATTATTATTATTTATTACTAAATTCCAATGAGGTCAGAAAACACTTTGTGATTTGCACCTTTTGAGACCAATTAAGATTTCTTTTGTGACTCAGATATGAGTTATCTGGATGAACATTCCACGTGCACTTGAAGAATGTGTAATCTGCAGTTATTGAATGGGGTATTTTATAGATGTCAATTAGGTTGAGGTAGTTCAGAGTATTATTCAAATCTTCTACATCCTTATTGAATTTTTTTTTTTGGTCAAGTTGCTCCCTCAATTCCTAAGAAAGAGGTATTAAAATCTGCAACAATGCTTGTGGATTTGTCTATTTCTCTCTTTGGCTCCATTACTTTTTGCTTCATGTATTTTTGAAGCTCTATTACTTGCTACATACATATTTATAATTATTATATCATGCTTATGAACTGACCCTTATAACATTACAACATAATTCTATTAGTCTCTAATAATTCTCCTTGTCTTAGAGTCTATTTTATCTGACATTTAATATAACCATTCCAACTTTCTTATACTTATTGTTCCCATCATACATCTCTTTATATCCTTTTACTTTCAACTTACTTGTCTTTCTATTTGAAGTATCTCTCTTATAGACAACATACAGTTTGTTCTTGTTTTTTTATCCAATCTAACAATAACTGCCTTTGGATTGGAGTGTTTAATCCATTTACATTTAATGTAGTTATTAATATGGTTCTATTTAGTCTGCCATTTTGCTACTGGTTTTGTATTTGTCCCATCTCCTCTTTCTTCCTTCTCCGCCTTCTTTGTGTTCATTGACTATTTCATTGTATTTCATTTTAATCCTTATACTTATATTTCTTTCTAGCTATATGTCTATTATATTTTTTAGTACTTGTTCTAGGTATGTGCTAGGCAACATCTAATATAGCTCCCAATGATCCTACCTCCTGGTATTCATGCCCTCGTGTAATCCCCTTTCTTGAGGGTAGACTGAACCTAGTGGCTTATTTCTAATAACCAGAATCTGGCAAAAGTAACTGGCTATCACTTCCAAGATTGGCTTACAAAACAACTCTGGCTTCTGTCTTGCACACTCTCTCTGATGGAAGCCAGCTGCCATGTTGTGGGCTGTCCTATGGAGAAGTCCAAACAGCAAGAAACTAAGGAAGGCCCCTGGATGACAGGCATAAAAGACTGACGCCCTGGGGCCAACAGCCCACAAATAACTGAATCCTATTAACCACATGCGTGAGAAAAGAAGTGGATGCTCCCCCCAGTCAAACCTTCGATTGAGACCACAGCCCTAGCCAATACTTTGTTTGCAGCTTTATAAGAGAAACTTAGCCAGAAAACCCAGCTAAGCCATGTCCCTGAGATAACAAATGTTTATTGTTTTAGGCTGCTAAGATTTGGAGTTATTTGTTATACAGCAATAGCTAACTAATTCAGATTTTGGTACCTGGAAGTGAGGTGCTGCCTAAAAACATGAAAGTGTCTTTTGAACCAGGTAGTAGTCAGAGGCTAGAAGGATTTTGAGTAGTGTGCTAGAGAAAGACAAAATTAACTCAAACAGGCCGTAAGTAGAAATCTGGAATTTGAAGACATTGCTAGTAATGGCTCAAGAGGAAGTGAGAGACATGTTATTGAAAACTAGAGAAAGAGGGATCCTTTTTACATAGTGGCAGAAAGCCACACCATTACCTTCAGTAACATGTAAACTAGAAAATATGCCTCATGAATTGGGTGGGTGATAATAGCTAAGGAGATTTCCAAGCAAAGCATTTCTTGCTGCACATGGTAAAATGCAAGAGGAGAGTAATAAATTAAGTGAACGACAGTTAAAGAAAAAAGAATCAGTACTTCCTGGTTTTAAAAATTCTTAGTCTCTCCAGATGGCAAAAGATGCTAAATTAAGAAATGGCATCCAAGCAAAGTTTGGGCACTGTCTAGAGATAAAGCCAAGAGTATAAATGAAAAACCTTTTGTTAAGATCAACAAGATCAAAGATGGTACATCAGAGTACTATACATTCACACATAAAGACCTTTAAAAAGATTAAAGGTGTGCCTTATAGATCCTTTCAGTCAGACAACAGGAACTCTAGAAAGCTTAGGAACACTGTCCTTCAACCTTCTCAGAAGCAACTCAAGGTAAAAAGGACTTATCTTGAAGATAAGTCTAATGGAGCTTTTGTCTGATGGAGTGAACACAAATCAGATGCAAAAGAGGTCTACAAAGTTTTTGAGAAAATTTTATCAGCAAAATCACTGTCCCCTTGGACTGAAAGGGACAGAGTACAAAATGAAAAGGGGCCATTAGACCTCCAAAATTCTTCTGGAAGGAAGCAGGCCAAGAAAACTATTCAACTGTGAACACAAACTATTCAACTGCAAACACATGCTATCTTTCATGAGAAAGGAAGGATAACCCAGAAGACAGAATTAAGACCCTAGTGGGAGGAGCCAAGACACATGGGGTATTATTTCCAGGTCTTGAGCCTTAATTAAGGAACTTCCAATATTTGCCCAACTGGATTTCAGAATTGCTATGGACCAGTGACTCTTTTGTGCCTCCCATTATTCTCCTTTTTAGAAGTCTATAAGGATTATTACAGAAGATATTCAAATGGCCAATCAGCACATGAAAAGATGTTCTGCATCATTAAGTCATTAGAGAAATGCAAATTAAAACCACAACGAGATACCACTACATTGGCCCATTAAAATGGCCAAAATCAAAAACACTGACAATACCAAGAGTTGAGGATGTGAAGAAACTAGAAAACTCATACATTGCTAATGGGGATGTAAAATGGTACTGGCGCTTTGGAAAATGGTTTGATAATCAAATTTCCTAGAAAAGTTCAAAATGTACTTACCATACTACCCACTACTAGATATCTACTCCAAAGAAATGAAAACACATGTCCAAACAAAAATATGTATATGAATGACGCTAGCAGCATTACGCATAACAGCCAAAAACCAATAACAATCCAAATATCCATTAACTGGTGAATGGATAAACAAAATGTGATATACTCATCAACGAAACACCACTGAGGAATAAAAAGGAATTACTGATGCATGCAACATTAACTTCAAAAAAAATATGCTAAGTGAAAGAACCAGATGCATGAGACTACATAGTTTATGATTCCACTCATATGAAATTCTAGAAAGGCAAAACTACAAAGATGAAAAGCAGACCACTGCTTGCCTGGGGCTTGGAATATAATTCCATATTATAAAGAAATTAATTCTTCCCTAATTGATCTATAGACTCAATGCATTCCCAATCAAAATCTCAACAGGGGGGTGTGTGTGTGTGTGTGTGTGTGTGTGTGTAAAAACTGGCAAGCTAATTCTAAAATTTATATGGGAATGCCAAGGACCAAGAAGAGCCAAGGCAATCTAGAAGAAGAAAACTGGAGGGCATATACTATACTACTAAAAATCAAGATTTATTTTAAAGCTACAGTAACTAAGGCAGTGTAGTAGAAGCACACAGACAGACAAACAGACCAATGGAGGAGACGAGAGTCCAGAAACAAATCCACACAAATAAGATTTCCTGGTTTACAACAATGGTGTCAACTACAGCGGTGGGGAAAGAATGGCTTTTTTTAAGTGATGCTGGATCAAATGGCTATCCACTATCCACAGGGAGGGGGGAAGAATGACCCCTACCACACTTCACACACAGAAATTAATTCCAGATTTAGGACATACCTAAATGAGAAAGGTAAAATAAGAAAGCTTCTAGAAGATAACACAGGCAAGTATCTCCGTGATCTTGGGGTAGGCAAGGCAAGAAATCTTAAACAGGACACATTAAAAACACAAACAGCATCAGAGACAACTGAAAAATAAAACTACAATATAATTAGTAATGTTCAACAGAACAAACCAGTGAAAATGGGAGAAGATATCTCACATACATATATCAACAAAAAATTCGTATTGGAATATTAGATTGTATTGAATATTGTATTGCAATAAAGAAATGCAACAAATCAATAGAGAAAAGACTGACAAATCATTTTTTATTAAAGACTGAACAAAGACAAATAAGAACTTCACAAAAGAGGATACCCAAATGGTCAACCAGCATAGAAAAAGGTGCTTAATATCATTAGCCATGAGGGAAAAAGCAAATTAAAACACACATCCGCCATACTAGACTTGCTAAAACTAAAAGAAACTGACCAATCAGGTATTGGTAAAGATGGGGAGCCACAGACTTTAACATCCTATTAGTGGAAAGGTAAATTGCTGCAACCACTTTGGAAAACTCTTTAGCAGTGTCTACTGTAATTACACTTCCAAGTCAACACAGTATACATATGTGCACTAAAAGACATATAAAAGAATGTTCACAGTAGAATTATTTGTAACAGCCAAAAAGTGGAAACAACCCAAACGTCCAACAACAGTAGAAGAGATATATACATGTGATATATTCACACAGTAATAAAAAGAATAATCCATTGCTAAGTGCAACAACATGGATCAATCTCACAACATAACACCGAGGAACACAAGCTAGAAAAAAGTGAACATACTTCACGAATTAAAAATAGTTAAAACTAATCTGCGGTGATATAATGCAGAATAGTGGTTACCTTTTGGGGGGATGATAAATGACCGGTAGGGAACAAGAGAAAGGTTTCTGGAGAGCTGGAGATGTTCTCTATCTTGATCTGGAAGATGGTTATATAAATGTATTCATTTTGTAAAACTTCATCAAGCTTTACACTTAAGATTTGTTTGTCTTGATGTATGTATGTTATACATTGATTTTAAAAGTTTGCCACAAAACAAAGAATGAACTACAGCTACATTTATTAACATGGATGAATCTGAAAAATATGAGAGAGAGAAGCAGGCTTCAAAATAATATACATAGTATGATTCCACTTATATAAAGTTCAACAAAAAAAAGAAGCAGCAAAGAAATGGTTAACACAAAATACAGGACAGTAGTCCTCTCAGGAGAAGGAAGAGATGTCAGCGAGGGAAGAACACCCAAAGATCTCCTGGAGTAATGTAATATGCTATTTCTTGGCTAGGTTAAAAGTATAGGAATGTTTATTTCATAATATTCCTTAAACTGTACCTGTGCATTTTCATACACTTTTTACAGGTACACTATGTTTCACAGTTGTGAAACATTTAAAGAGGAATACAACTACTTGCATTACAAATGATCAGAAAACTAAAGTGAGAACTAACTTTAGATTTCATGTCTTTGCATTCATCTGAGAAGCAGATAATACTGTCATACACCATCTGCAGAATAGCCTTCTTAAGGTATTGCAAAATATCAATGAAACAAAAATAAATAGCAACAATTAATAATGCAGTAAAGTACCAAATAACACTAAAAATAAGAAAATAATAACTTCCAATGATCCACAACATATTTATTTTAATATTTCAAAGGGAACTTTATTAGAAATAAAAACAAAACTAAATGAAAAAAAAAAATGAGAAACTTGACAAAACTAAAGAATGACCAGAGATTCATAAACATGTTAAGACTTCATATTTTTCCCATTTCCTACTTTAAAATAAAACATTTTAAAAAATTAAAAACATTTTACAATGTTATAAACCAATGTTACTGCAATAAACAAAAAATTAAAAACAAAAAAAATTAAAAATAAAAACCATCTTTAAAAGTCACACAATTAATCGTTTATTAATATATCTCTGGTTTAACAATACAACACTCAGCGAGTATTTTAATTTCCTTAAAATTAAGTTTTACCATTCACTTATAAGCTTACTCGCATCCTTTTTTGTTTATTAAAAAGACAATCAGGGCCAGCCCCGTGGCTTAGCGGTTAAGTGCGCGCGCTCCGCTACTGGCAGCCTGGGTTCGGATCCCGGGCACGCACCAACGCACCGCTTCTCCGGCCATGCTGAGGCCGCGTCCCACATACAGCAACTAGCAAGATGTGCAACTACGACATACAACTGTCTACTGGGGCTTTGGGGGGCGGGGTGGAAAGGAGGAGGATTGGCAATAGATGTTAGCTCAGAGCTGGTCTTCCTCACCAAAAAGAGGAGGATTGGCATGCATGTTAGCTCAGGGCTGATCCTCCTCACACAAAAAAAAAGACAATCAAACTGTTCAGTATTATGATCTCACAAAAGGAAATATGCTTGTGAAATAAAAAGATACTATTATAAAGCCCCACTCATTAAAAGATTTTAATAAGGAAAAAGTGACTAAACTTGTCAAAAATCTGACTCACTGAAAAAATAAAAAGAGCCTAAAAGAAATGGAAGGCCATTATTTGCAAAGCTATTCCATCTCAGTTACAAATTGTTGCCACTTGGCCTTACCTTGGTAAATACCTAAAAATGATATTTAATTAGCACATTAATGGTGAAAATTAATGAGCAACTAACTGGTTTTATGAGTGTGTGAAATGTTATATTTTATTTAGTATCCTAAGAAACAGTTTCCATTCCTCATTTATATAGCAGTCTTATTTCTAGAGCTCATGGTTAAGTGTCTACCTAACAAGAGTCCATTGTATCAAAAAACATCAAATTAATCAGATTTATTCCAAACAAAATGATGAAAAAGATTAATTTTTCTTTCTTTCAAAAAGATTTGTTGGGGAAAACTCCTCTGGAACCTGAGACTGACCAACAGAAGAGCAATTAGTTGTTGGTCATGATCCTGATGATCATGATATGATCATCATCAAAGAAGGGAGATACCCATGAACTGCAGGTAAGCACAGAATAAAGGTCTCCCATGGGGCAGAGGCAGTTTAGGTGCACCAATACTCAACTCCTAGTCCCTATCCCCATCCCAATTCCCCACCTAGACAGCAGCTCTCCACCTAGTAGGCCAGGTTTGCAACGGCCCAGCAGAAGATTCAGGTCTAGAACTCTAAGCCCAATACAGTAGCCACTAACCACATATCGCTATTCAAGTTAATTAAAACTTAAAATTCAGTTCCTTAGTCACACTAGCCACATTTCAAGTGCTCAACAGTCATACATAAATAGTGGCTACTGTACTAGACAGCACAGCTATAGAACATTTCCACCATCACAGAAAGTTCTATCGGACAGTGCTACTGTGGAATATATCTTTATCCAAACAATGGGGCTATACTTAAATAAAATGAATAAACATTTTGTGAATAATATTTAGGGATGTTTTACCATATGTAATCCTAACCATATTTATTTATGTGGATGATGTAAAGAATCCCTAGGAAAGAAAGGTATTGATTGGCTCCCCCATAAATTCATCCAACAATTTAGGAGTAGGAGCTATTTATAGTGTTAACGTCATTTACACATAAAAACAGAATTTAACCAAGTAAAAAGATTCTATAATAGTTTTTTGAGCATGCAGACTAAAAATTAAACAAGTATTTTTAAAGTGAAAAACGTTTTTTCACTTAGATCAACATACTGAATCACAAGTACATTTTCATTATACTTGATCACCATCTGCTGGCCATGTTATTAAATTGCACAAGCCAATGAAATGCTAGCTATATGGGGAGATATTTTTAAAGGACATACACAGTCCTAGCTTTTAGCCACAATGCATTTCTGGAAAACCACACCATAAAGGGGATCATTGTAAAGCAAATCATATTTTCCATAAGGGCAGAACTATAATTAGATTCTTCATTCCAAACTAAAAGCTGGCATCAAATAACCCATGGAAAGATCTCATTAAAGCAAGATGCAAAAATTATAGTCCTCTATAATCATTTAAAATAGGATAATTATTCTCCAAGTGCTTTGTTATAGGTATGAACACATTCACTATTTAGAAGACACAACATAAATTAAAAGATAAAACTTTATATAAAGTTAACCTAACTCTAACACAGTAAAAGTAATATATAATAAATAACAATTCTGTTCGCACACTCCTAGAATTTTTAAGTAATCTGGATGGTAGCTCTTTATAAAATGGTATCTAAAGAAATCTAAACTAATGCCTTCTTTTTCATCAATAAAGTCCTCTAAAATAACCAGAATTAATGTGTTTCTTCCACCGCAAAGCAGTGTTTGAAGGTCGGGGTTGATTCAACATTACTCCTCTTCGTCCTCTCCTAACTTATAATTCTTAATCCAAGTTTCAAATAAAAATAATAAGTGGTATTAAATCATTATTTTTCATCTTTCCCTATCCCAGAACCTAACTGCACTTTGGTGATAAGCTATCAGACCACATCATACTTCACTGAAATGTCATAAAAATAGTTACAAGCCATTAAAAAGCTGCTTCAAAATATTTTTCACACAATTTTAAGACAAGAATACAACCTATTATCTCTGTGTTCTGTCTTTGGGATAATGCACAAAAAATACACACAGATGCGATGAACTGAAGTATAAATATTACTTAGGAGGCTTCTAATACATGATGTAGCAAAATATAAAAAAATGGGGCCAGCCATACTGTGTTCCTTCTATCCTGGAAAAAGGGACTTGCTGAATTATCTAAATAAAGATTCCTTCAAAGCCTCTTTTAAAATACTATTACCACTCTTCATTTTAAGGGTGTGTAGGATTCATACTTACCACAATCAGAATCCTTCTGCATAGCCATTAATTTATTTTCTCAGAAACACAAAATGAATTTTGGTAAGTCAAAATAATTAATGACCAATATATTTTAAGATAATACTCTTTGGAAGGTTTAGATAATTAGAGAAACAAAACAATGGTCAAACAATCTAACAAGCAAGCCCCTGTATGAACTATTAAAATAACAATCACCACACCAATGACGATGGGGGTGGCAACAGCTAACACTTTCACGCATCCCGTCAAAGGCTCTATGTCTCCATCTCACAAATGATGAAACTGGGGTTTAGAGAAATTAAGTAACTTGCCTGAGGACACATGGTTGCCAAGTGTCAGAGGTGAGATCTGAACAAAGGCAAACTGCCTTATTTCAGCTTAACCTGGAAATAACCAAGAACAAAGGCATAGTTGCCCAGGATTGCTGATGAAGCTCAAGGGGGGAGAAACGGATTAAAATGAAATTTGCCTATTTGCTGTATAAAGTACTCATGCCTACATGGTATACTAGAAAGAACCTGGGGTCTGGAATCATAAAGACTTGGATTCCAATACTAGATCCTTCCCTGGGAAAGTTGCTTGACCTTACTGAAGCTGTTACCTCATCTATAAATACAAAGGGCAATCATGTCAACCTCACAGAACTGTAGAGAGGATGAAGTCAGGTAACTTATACAAGATTTCTAGAATAGTATCTAGCATACAGTATGTGCTCCATAAATGGTACAACTTGTCCCACTTGATTTCTGTTTTAACAAATTAAAAATACAAGTGGAATCCACAAATATTTAGAGTACTTAATGGGAAAATTTCATTCTTATGTTTAAATCTGTGTTATATACAGTTAAATTTATTAACATGCATCACTAATGTTAACGACATGTATACCCAAATATTTTAACAAGCTGGTATTTTGGAGGGCAACTTGACAGTATCTATCAAAAAATAAGCATGTGATTATTAAAAATAACATAGACACACATACAAAAAAGGTTTTTAACTTTCCACATCAGACTAGTCCCACTTCCTAAAGGTAAAACAGTTTTATATGTGGAACCCAGAACTATTCCATGCATGTGTACACATATGTATCCACATATCATCTTTAAAATACACATACACACACACAAATGGAAGCTTATCGTACTTTTATGTACTTCTTTTGAAGTTTATATATCTTAGAGATCTTTCCATACTAGCCCATATAGATTTTTGTTACCATTGCACAAGATGTTGAACCTACCAATAATCCCACCAACAGTCCATCCATTTAGTTTGTTAACGTGCATGGCTATTGAAATAGCAATTCCCTTCCTGGGAATCAATAATAGCCCAAAATACACACAGGTGCATAATGGTATAGGTACTAGGATGTTAACTAAGGCATTCTTTACAACAATAAAGAATTGAAAGCAACAGAGACAGATTAAATTACAGTAAATCCACACCATGAACTATTATCTGCAATTAAAAAGACTACACAGACTACATGACACAGGTTTAAGACACAGTTAAGTGACAAAAGAGCAAGTCTCAGAACAGTACATGTAGTATAAGCCAATTTTTAATTTTTAATTACAACGTGTGGGTATGTGTCTATTGTAGAATGATACACACCAAATTGTTGATGACTATTACCTCTCATGAGGAAAGTGGAATAAGGAGGACATGGAGAGAAGGACTTTGGCTTTTTACTCTACATATTTCTACCTTGAGGTTTTTATAATAAGCATGTATTGTATATAGATTGCATAATTTTCTAAAATGATAAAAACTACATTAGTCATCTATTGCTGCATAAAAAATTACCACAACCTTAACAGCTTTAAACCACACACATATACTTTCTCAGTTTCTGTGGGTCAGAAGTGCAGGCACGGTTGAGCTGGGTCCTCTGCTTAGGGCCATACAAGACTGCAATCACGGTTTGACCAGAGCTGGGTTCTCAGCTGGAGGCTCAACTATGGAAGGATCCACTTTCCTCGCTCACATGGTTGTCAGCAGCATTCAGTTCCTTATGGCTGGCTATAGGATTCATGGCAGCTCGCTTCTTCAAAGCCAGCAAGGAAAAGATAGCAAGAGTCTAGAGCCATTCTGCCAGCAGGACAGAGTCTTATATATCGTAATGTAATCATGGAAGTAACATCCCATCGCCATTGCCATATTCTATTAGTTAGAAGCAAGTCACAGGTCCTACTCACACTCAAGAGGAAGGGATTATACAAGACTGTGAGCACCCAGAGGAGGATCACGGGGCCACCTGAAAGTCTGTCTACCACAAAAACAATTAAGGTCTTTACCAGATCTCCATGGCAAGTGTCTGAAGGATGACCAAGAAGTAATAATACGGATATAGCCCATGGTTGTAGAACTAAATGAAATTAACTAAACTGTACAGGGATGAGATCTAAGTCTAGGATCTCATCAGTAACATTTTGTAAAACCATGCTCCAAACTCAAATATAACCAAAATGTTTCATTGTCAAGAAAATAAGCAGATATTTGACATAAAAATACAATAACAGATCTATAGTAAAATAGCAAGGCAATTCGGAAAGTGGCTTTTCTAAAAGAAAACATGGGTAATAACATAACCTAAACCAAGAAACATGTAAAAGGAAAGCAAAGAGTAAAACCAAGATGGGACAACACTAGCTATGTGCTGAAGCTGTTTGACGTGAAATGCTAAGTTTACTAGTGTATAATGGTTATTTGGTGGGAAAAAGAAAGCATGATAATAAGCCTAATAGAATATAACCTCGTAATACTTCTAACATGTTTGGAACGAGGCTACATACCATATCCTACAAGAAGAAGAAAGGTAAAGGAAAGGTGCCATCTCCACTGAATAGGGAGTCCTAACAAAGAGGCTTCAAAAGGACTCTGCATCTTTAATAATATAAAAAGGATAGGACACAAACAGCATAATCTAAAATGCCACTAGAAATACTTCACATACAAAAAGGTCTAAGTAAAGCAGGATTTTATAAAGTGATCAAAAAAGAAACACTAAGGGGGAAAATCTTTTAAGATTAAAGAGGTTTTTCAAAGGACAAGTTGAAGTGGTTGTAAAATTTATGAGGCAGCATTAAACTTCAGTTCTAAGTAACAATAAATTATTCATATAAAAACATACATGTGTCAAATATTATAAGCCTCTTAAACTTTTTACAACAATTTCTTGCAGAACTGATTAGATGTATTAGGTCAACACTAGCAGATACTAACTTTTTCATTAGCACAGTATGACCACTCGGAATAAATGAGCAACATTATAAAAGAAATATGAAGACAGACCATCAAGAGACTCTTCACCACCACTTCTGATCTCATCTCACATATTATGTATTTGGACTTAAAATCAATTTTATTGCCTTTAGCTAAAGCAAATGTTAGTTTCATTTTTTAAATGCCTTCATATATGTAAAATTACAAATATCTGTTAACGTACATGCAGAATAAAATTTTAAATCAAATTAAAACTTTAAAATAAATTGAAATAAATTAAGAGAAACATGTAAGAAAAGATATCCTGAGAAGTTTTGCTTTATAGCCCTAATTGGCCTTTAGCCTCAGTGATATTCTAACACTTGACCAGAAAGATACTTAAGCGTGTCTCTTCCAGCTCCTCCACTGTCTTTATAGTCCTCACGGTGTGTGAAGGGCATGTCTACAGCCTATGTCCATACTTTTCTTAACTTCTAAAATTTATCCTTCCTTCAACTTTTTCTAAAAGTTTTTTTTTTAAATCCTTATGGGCCATTCTCCCTGCCACAACAGACTTGTCTCAAAGCGTTTCTGTACAGATTAAATTACATATGTGGCAGCGCCTAACACAATCCATTCATTCATTCAAGCACGCATATACCATATACAAACAGTTACGGAGTTCCTAACAGGTTCCCGCCCAGTGCTAGGCACCGGAAATACAGTGCAAATAGGAAAAACTCAGTTCCTGCCTCATGAAATTTGCAATCTAGCACAGAGGGCAAATATGGAACCTTTGCACATTGATGAGAGCAACAAAGAAACACAGAGTACTTTGGTGTAAATAACAGAGTCACCTAAACAGACCTGGGATGTCAGGTAAGGCTGTTTTGAAGTTGTGAGATCTGAAGGACTGAGCAGGACCAAAGGCTTGCTTGCTTTTCCCATTAATTACTCATATAACTGATAACCAATGCCTTATTCTCAAGTAATTTGCATTAAAACGCCTATTTATTATAAGTGAGCAAAAAAGAAAAATAAGTTATTTGTTAAAATTGTGGAGATTTTACTATGGTTTCATTTTCCAGAAAAGTTACTGAGTTAATATTTGAAGAATATTCTCACTATGTTTTCTCAAACCTGATCCTCTGTTCTGAGGAAGAAAAAGTCCATTCACCTGGACTCCCCGGAGATCTCAAGTCTATTTCCTGTCCTGAACTCTACTCTCATACATACCTCAATCTTCGTGAATACTTCTACACCTACACATAGCCAGTATATGAAATTATCCATGCACTTATCTCTCTCCCCTATTCACCTAAAACAACGGTTATAAATCAAACGTCCGTAGGACTTCAACAGGTAACAAATGAGTGATTATGCTGCCAGATATAAGGATATTCTTCACTTCTACAGAGATATAGTCTCTCTCCTCTTCTTGAATTACATGATCCCTTTTCATCTATCTTTCTTCTTTCCACTTTTGATAGAATACAGAAATGGAAAAACAAATACTCCATTTTCCTCTTAACCCTACTTAAAGGGGGGAAAAAAAAAACCTCAAGCTCAATAATAGATATAAGTGACCTCACACTCAGTGTCAGGAATTAGCAAGAAATAGTGCAGGCATGCTGCATTAGGCAGTAACCAAGTATTGCTCAGCTCCAACCCATGGCTGTCCTCTGGAAAGACTGCTAGGTCTCCACTTTTTAAAATGAGCCAGAAAATTAGGTTTTTATATAAAATTCCCCAATTGCTCATTTTGACAACTGATTAAAAAATCTTTAAAGACACTATGTAAGTCAAACAAAACAAATCTATCCACATGATTCATTCAGTCCAAGAAGATCAGCAGTTTTCACCCTCTGGTCTAAGTTTCAAGACAAAGGAAACTAATTTAGTTCACCTTCCTACTGCAAACTCCATATTCACTGCACCTAGAAAGGAGGCCAGCCTCTAGCAGGACACTCAACAAATGCTTTTTGGCAAACACCTGATAGATTTTGCAGCCAAACCAAGAATTGTATTCTTCTCTGTATACAGACCACAATCTCTTTATACTTCCATTTACTTGCTATAAGACTAACAAAAATTCCACAATTACACCTCCTCTACTTTTAAATCTCCTAAAATGCAAAAATAAGTATTTAACGCTACCTCCTATGGACTCACTATTCATTTCTTTTTACTCTTTTGAACATATCCTTAATTATATCACTTCTTCCTTTCTTGCCTCTCCATTTTAATTTATTTCCCCTTTCTAATAATAAAATTTCATATGGACTGGATCTCTTGCTTTGTGTTCATCTGTTCTTTTCCACCATAATACCTGAGGTCTGAAAAACATAACAGACTACATCAACTATGAAGACATTTCAAATTACTAATAACATTTCCATATCTGATTAAGGAATAAACCAAAAACCTTATATTAGAAAAGAAAGATTACATTGTTAACCAAATCATATTCAAAAATTAAAATTATCAAGAGAATGGTGAGGAGTGAAGCATGAAGTAGGGTAGATGTCAACTGACACTGTTCAACATTTTAACATTTCAGGGAACAATGCCAAAGGTGAAACTCAAAACCTGAAAAAGTCCAGTTTAAATCTATCCCTCCTAAAGGCCAAAAGTTATACTACAACAATAATCATCTTTTTGTGTATTTCAAAAACTTAGACCTTTACTTTTATTTGCACTAAAAATCCTATTTAATCTTAGTACTCTAGTCAGACAGCAGAGTTCAATGAGGTTTACATTCATTATTTTATTAAATCAAAACAAATATTGTTCAATGAGGGAAAAAGAGAAATTCAAACATAAGCTTCAAGATAGATACATAGGATGTCATATTTTGTTGAAGTCATTGATAACATTCTTAATTCATGCTTGTCATAAAGGAAAACAGAGAATTGTGTTATTTAAAGATTTCTCAGGCATCACTTTCAAGCAATGGAATATATACATATACTTAACAGATATCCAGAAAGTGGCTAAAATGTAATATAATCTTGAATAAATGGAACAGTAAATGGTAAAGCAACACTGTTATTTTACGTACCCAGCATCCCTTACAGCCCTCAACTTGACCAAAATAAGAAGTAAACCAACTACTTACCAAAAAAAAAAAAAAAAAAAAACAAAGAAAAATGGAACATGTGAACCAGTTTTGAGGACAGGCTAAATGATGAAAGATATTCAAAATCCCATTTTCATAGCATACCTGTGGACATCAGCTGGCAACTGTAACAAAGAGTAATCTTCTCCAGAAGAAAGCTTCCATGATTCATCCAATTTGTGTTCACTTGTCCCCAGCTCACCCATTACCCAGTCTGGTAATCCTTCTGGGCTTGAACCTTTTGCTCGTGCTGGATTTGGTTCATCAAAATAGATGGACTAATTTTTAAAAATTAGAAAAATTATTCTTTCAAAATGTACTATACTGAAATAAAGATTTCCATCAAGTTTCAAGTTTGGTAGCAACCTTTCAAATACTTAACGTAAATTCATTTACATAAAAATATATAAAATCTATCATTCAACGTACAATGAATTGTGAAATATTAAAATAAATAAAATGGATAATATTTTTACATTTTAGTTATGCTCTGATAAATGATAAAATTATATAACAGATAAATCTGATAATAATTATTTGTATTACAAAAGCAATATTAGCTTTATGAAAAGATAAATTGAAAGTTCTTTTTAATCATGTGCTCCCCTCTATTTCTTTCTGTAATCATTAACCACGCTGCACCAAAAAAAAAAAATCAGTGGGTAGAGAAACCATAATCAATAAATATCAGAAGTAGAAACTAGGAATCCCTTGATAAGATGGGAACAACGAGTTGAAGACCTGGAATTTAGCTCTGGCCATGCCATAAACTAGGTAGAAAATCCAAGAAAGGTCTCTAGGCCTTCTCATTATTATTATTTATAAAATAAGCCCTTTCCTATGATCCTATGAAACTAGTGTGAATCAGAAAACATAATACAATATACTCGTATCTTAACATATGAATGTGTTTCAGAAAATGTTCTACCTTTAGTCATTAAGAAGAATGCCATTAGCCCATTTATTTCTCTTCAAGTGAACTGGGCTTCGTGACACATTTCTGAAGAAAACTCTGCATTAATGGGATACTTCTGCAACAATTCTCCCAATCCCACACAAAAAATCCTTAAGGGGCTGTTCTCTAGGGAGGGGTGACACACAACCCTCTACCCCAAATCAGGCATGCAAAGCAATTTCTTTTAAATGAGAGTCATTCCAATGTTTGATCAAATATCACGTTAAGTAACTACTATCCCAAAGATTACTGATCTTAAGTAAAATGTATGGCTCTACGTTAACATACAATTGGTAATAGCATTAAAACTTTTGGCATTCTGCCATGGATAACAAAAATTATAGTCTAGCGTGCAGCATGTCTCTTGACTGAATCTGGGTTTAAGTTAACTGATAAAAAACAGGAAAACCTTAAAGGACATACACAAGAATTTTGCCGTTCATTTTTTAAAAACAGCAACTACTAGTACCTAGTTCTCTAGTCAGATTTCTCAAACATCAGTATTCAAACATCACATAAACCAAGGCACATTTCATGGTTACAAGGTCCAAGACACTAATAGTTCATCAACCAAGCTTAATTATAACTGCCTTGTAACAAAGCTGATTTTGATAATGAAATTAAATCAAGTATAGGAAATCACTTCTAAACTCCAACTTATTATTGTCACTTTATCAGAGTAGAAAGGAATTTTAGAAGTCACTCAATCCAACCTCTCATGAATCTTTAAATAATGTATATGAAAGAGCTTAATAAACTAGAATTTACTGACATACATAAATTATTAATATAATCCAGCAAAAATTAGTGGGAAATTAAGGCTCAATATAAAAAAATTCACTTTCAGTTTTTTAGAAATATTATAGAATACTGCAGGATGACTAAATCAAGTAGGTACAGAACCCTTACAGGCCAATATCTGATTTCTATGCAGGGTGGAAAAAATTTAATCAGGGAGAAAAAGCAGTTTTAACTAATATATTATCTAGGACTTATAACTTAATAATATTACCATTCCCAAATGGGACAACAAATTGACACTTCTAAAGAAATGAAACTAATACATCTTTTGGTCAGTGACACTTACCATATACGAAGGTAAAGTTTTCAGTGTCCCTGGTTCAGGTTGGTGTGTAAACGGGCCTTCAAGCACTCCTCGCTTAAGCATATGCAGTAACAGTTTTGCATATAGGTTCCGATTCTTCCTGCCCATGATTCCTGCACCTGTTCCTGAAGGCTCACACAGTTTTCTAATCCAAAGTGCACACCTCTGCCGTTCTAGAAATATATAAGAACTATCAGAGACTTGATTTTTCAGAAAATAAAACATTAAATTAAAGACCTATATAAAACATCTGCTTTCGTCCAGAGCAGGCGTCAGCAAACTCCTTCTGTAAAGTGCCACACAGTAAATATTTTAGGCTTTGGAGGCCATACGATCTCTGCCACCACTACTCAGCTCTACCACTGCAACACAGGTAAACAAGTGGGCCTGGCTGTTTTCTAACAAAACTTTACAGAAAAGGCAGCAGGCTGGATTTGGCCCTCAGGGGCTACAGTTTGCCAATCCCTGGTCTAGAGTTTAACTTTATCAGTTAATTAGTGACCAGGCAAGACAAATGCAAAGAAATATTTTCTCAAAAATAAAATCTCTCGGGGCTGGCCCCGTGGTGTAGTGGTTAAGTTCACATGCTCCACTTCAGCAGCCCAGGGTTCGTGGGTTTGGAACCCCGGGGAATGCACCTACGCACCGCTCATCAAACAGCGCTGTGGCAGCGGCGGCCCACATACAAAAAAAACAGAGGAAGATTGGCATGGATTTTAGCTCAGGGACAATCTTTCTCAAGCAAAAAGAGGAAGACTGGCAACAGATATTAGCCCAGGGCCAATATTCCTCACCAAATAAATAAATAAATAAAATTTAAAAAAATAAAAACATTAATTAAACCTCTGGATTACAGTCAAATAAATTTCTGAGATAAAAATTTTGCTATAGGGCCGGCCCAGTGGTGCAGCGGTTAAGTGCACGAGCTCCACTTCGGCAGCCCAGGGTTCGCAGGTTCGGATCCCAGGCGCACACCGACGCACCACTTGTTAAGCCATGCTATGGCGGCATCCCATATAAAGTAAAGGAAGATGGCCACGGATGCTAGCCCAGGGCCAATCTTCCTCAACAAAAAGAGGAGGACTGGCATCAGATGTTAACTCAGGGCTAGTCTTCCTCAAAAAGAAATAATAATAATAAAAAATTTTGGTGTAAAAACATCTCTAAAATAATTTTAGTTGTATTGAACAATCTTTCTATAATTCTAATTATACAAACCGAGAGAGAGAAAACAGATCTTATTTGAGCATTTTAAACAATCTAAAATTAAATCTCAACTGTTTTATTTACTAAAGCTGATAATTTTCAGGGATTTGTAGTTGATTTATTTAGAGTTTTCTTTTAGCCTCTCTAAAAATAATTGAGGGCTATTTACATGTAATTTTGTAAAATAATTATCCTTTTAAAAACTACCTAAAAAAACACAGCACAGTTTAATCCACATATAATGACCTATTGACTATCTTATCTTGCCATGACACAGAATTGTTTTTAGGTCTCATGAAAACTCTTTCGACATTAATCTTTTTTCAGGCTAACTCAATTTGAGGATTATACATCTAACACAAATCATAAGTCTACTTTAATCTCTTAGTTTCTAAAGGTCATATTCATTTATTGTTTTACTTACAAAAATCGCTGGGCCTGGATTTACCACTTTGCTCATACCAGATTTATCACTATGGGTATGAGAGCTGGCCTCTAAAGAATGTTTGTATTTTTAGCTTTGAAAATTATATAATCACAAAGCAAACTTCATAAGATGTTAGGCACACTTTATGCAAAAAGAAAATACAAACGTGAAAGTGATAAACTCAAACAGTTTTTCAAACTATGTATTTTCTATACACCCCGGCAGCAAACTGAAATCTATATATTTGAATGGCTAGAATTTAGTATAACAACTTGATTAATGAAAAGAATTCACTCGTCTACTTAAAATATTGGAGAAAACCATTATCAAAAGTAAAATTTAGCTGTAAGAAGATGTAAGTTATTATAAATGTTCAAGTTCTTGGGGAAGGCCTGGTGGCGCAAGTGGTTAAGTGTTGCGCCCTCCACTGCGGCGGCCCGGGGTTCGCCGGTTCAGATCCCGGCGCGCACCGAGCACTGCTTGTCAGGCCATTCTGTGGTGGCGTCCCATATAAAGTAGAGGAAGATGGGCACGGATGTTAGCTCAGGGCCAGTCTTCCTCAGAAAAAAGAGGAGGATTGGTATCAGATGTTAGCTCAGGGCTGATCTTCCTCACAAAATAAATAAATAAATAAATAAACAAATGTTCAGGTTCCTGATTGGGATGTGAGTTCCCGAACGTTCATTATGAATTATTAAATAAATAAAAGAGGGCCAGATGTACCAATACTGACAATAAGTCATGAACCAAAGATTATAATTAATCCAATTCTATGTACCTAAAATCCATCTTTAAAAGAAGATGAAATATGAGGATAGTTTGATTTGAAATACATTTATAATGGGAGATTTTAACACAAATTTTTTCTAACCAGCAGATTTAAGACAAAAAGAACAAAAATGGTAATGAATATCAGAAGAGGACAGAGTGTAGAAATATCATTAAATACTAATTCAAATAATTGTGACTGAGCCACAGGACACGTAATATTCATTGTGAAGAATAGCAGAGGAAGAAAGAGGTTACAGCCCAACAAGACAGGAGAAGAGGGTAGAGGAAGAGGCTTGAAGTGACGACTATGTCAAGCCACCTGGACTAGGAAAGGTTGTAGGCCTGGAACAATGGTGACCACAGAACGCATAACTCATACACTACGCTCCCTTGTCCCAACGCAGCTCCCTGGAATAAACATCTAATATTGAGCTGGTTCTTCATTTTGAATATAGAGTTCACTCAGACACCTCAGGGAAATAGAGAACTTGGATAGAACTTGGGGAAAAGTCAAAGTTTCTTGGTCCCACTTCAAACCCTCCACTCAAAAGCTACCAAATCAGATTCCTTAACAGCCAGCCTTATGCCTACTATGACTTAAAGAATCTTCCTGGCCCCTTACACTCTCTCCAATTGCTCACTGGTACCTTATAAATTATCTGAAAATTCTCTGACTTCAGACAAAGACCCTCGTTCCATAATTAGAGATAACAGGCCAGGAATTGGAGACAAGACAGCAACAAAACTCATTCACACTTGATTTTATTCAGTCAACCAATAAGCACACAAGACCAACAGATTCTTTTCTGCTTTGACAAACAAAAGAGTCAGAGAACATTTTGTTTGTAGACAAACATTTCCATGGCGGGAAGGAAAACATGTAGGAAGAAACAGTTGTAGCTATCTTAGAGATCCATGTGACACATGACAAGTAGTATCATAACAAGATCTTTCCACAGTTTAGTAGGACATTATCACTAAATTTCTATTTACCCTTGAACAGCTCAAAGTAAACAATCTTATATCAGGTTAAGAGGAAAACTGTTATTAAAGGGAATTCAGCTTTCTTTTCATTTTATGGTTCATTGTTTTGACTAAATAACACAAAGAAAAAAATTATTCTTAAGAATCTAATTTTCAAACATAATCTTACCTGACCTATGGGTTAATTTTAAAACAAAGGGCTTCATATCTACCACAAAGTGATCAAATTCCGCATCCAGCTTCTCCCATTTTTCTTCTTCACTTTCCATTTCCATAATTCAGTCTATAAAAGATTTAAAATTAAAATATTAAGATCTGTATGCTTGGGCCGGCCCGGTGACGCAAGCGGTTAAGTGCGCGTGCTCCGCCGCGGTGGCCCGGGGTTCGCCGGTTCGGATCCCAGGCGCGCACCAACCCACTGCTTGGCAAGTCATGCTGTGGCGGCGTCCCATATAAAGTGGAGGAAGATGGGCATGGATGTTAGCCCAGGGCCAGTTTTCCTCGGCAAAAAAAGAGGAGGATTGGCAGACGTTAGCACAGGGCTGATCTCCTCACCAAAAAGAAAAAGATCTGTATGGTGAAAACTACAAAACTCTGATGAAAGAGATCAAAGAAAACTCACTAACATTAAATATCCCCAAATTGATCTACAGATTTAATGCAATTCCAATCAAAATCCCAGCAGTACTCTTTGCAGATATATACAAACTGATTCTAAAATTTATATGAAAAGGTAAAGGAACTAGAATAGCAAAAACAATTCTGAAAACGAAACAAAATTGGAGGACTCACATTACCCGATTTTAAGATGCACTAAAAAGCTACAGTAGTCAAGACAATGTGGTATTGGTGAAATGATAAGACAGACAGACTAATGGAACAGACTAGAGAGTCCGTAAATTAACCAATACAAGTACCGACAACTGATATTTGGCAAAGGTGCAACTCATTGAGAAATGATAGTTTTTACAACAAACGATGCTGTAACAACTGGGAATCAATATGCAAAATAAACCTCAACCTATACCTCACATTATATACAAAAATTAACTTAAAATAAATCACAGACCTAAGTGTAAAATGTAAACTATAAAACTCTTAGAAGAAAACATAGAGCAAATCTTCATGACCTTGGGTTAGCCAAGGATTTCTTAGATAAGACACTAAAAGCACTACCCATAAAAGAAAAAAATTGATGTACTGAACTTTACCAAAATAAAAAACGTTTGCTCTGCAAAGTACTCTGTTAAGGCATTGAAAAGATAAGCTACAGACTGGGAGAAAATATTTGCACATCATATATCTCATAAAGGACTTATATTAACAATCAAGAACTCTCAAAACTCAACCATAAGAAAACAAACAATCCAATAAAAATAATCAGCAAAAAAATTAGTCCCTTTACCAAAGAGATACAGATGACAAGCAAGCACATGAAAAGATGTTCAACATGGTTAGTCATTAGGGAATGAAAATTAAAACCACAATGAGATATCACTACAGACCTATTATGACAGCTAAAATAAAAAACGCAAACAATACCAAATGCTGGTGAGGATGCAGAACAATAGGAACTCGCATGCACTGCCGGCAGAAATGCAAAATGGGGCAAGCACTTTGGAAAACAGTTTAGCAGTTTCTCACGCAGTTAGACATACACTTACCATATGACCCAGAAATCCCACTCTAAGGTATTTATCCAAGTGAAACAAATCTATATTCACACAAAAATCTACATGTAACGTTTATGTGGTAAATCCACATAAATGTAGTATATCCACACAATGAAACAGTACTCAACAACAGAAAGGAATAAACTACTGGTACACACAACAACATGGATTACTTCACATGTATTATGCTAAATGAAAGAAGTCATTCTCAAAAGGCTACATACTGTATGAATCCGTTTGTACGACATTCTAGAAAGGGCAAAAACTATGGGCATAGAGAACAGATCAGCAGTTCACAGGGGTTAGCAGCAGGGGAGAGTCTTGAATACAAAGCGGTGACACAAGGAAATTATCTGGGGTGTTGGATCTGTTCTACGTACTGTCTGTGTAGGTTTTAAGAACCTATTCTTTTTTGCATGTGTAAAAACTCATAAAACTGTATACCAAAAAAGTGATTTTAACTGTATGTAAATTTAAATTTTTAATTTTCCTCAAAAAACTTAAAATATTGGTCCTTGTAATTCTTAATTAGCTAGAATAACACTGAATATAAGAGGTGAATCCCAGAAATCAGAAACATAGGTTTTTTTTTTTTTTTTAAGATTTTATTTATTTATTTTTCCCCCCAAAGCCCCAGCAGATAGTTGCACGTCATAGCTGCACATCCTTCTAGTTGCTGTATGTGGGACGCGGCCTCAGCATGGCCGGAGAAGCGGTGCGTCGGTGCACGCCCGGGATCCGAACCCGGGCCACCAGCAGCGGTGCGCGTGCACTTAACCGCTAAGCCACCGGGCCGGCCCAGAAACATAGGTTTTGATAAAATTCCTTAAGTTAAAAATATATCCACACTTAAAATGTTCCTTTAAGTTACGTAATGTCTTGGAAGGGATGTGGACTACCTCCACCTTATGCATAGTCCCCAATTTGTCATTTATTCAGTTTACAAACTACATATTTGGGGAAAAGCTCTGTTCTGCCTCATAAGCTGCCTTGCTCCACAGACTGCCCTCCCTCTGCTGAACCAGCTTCTAATATTTACCACAGTACCCTCTGTCTTATTATCAACAGCCTCTTCATAGAAAGTTCTCTCTGCCTTGTCTCTGTAAGTACACCCTAGCTTTCACTGGCCGACTTGACTTCCCTCACAGTCCTTAGAGGCGAACCGAGGTTTCCCATTCTCTCTCACGCACATGGCATGTGCTCTGGCGTCTTTCTCCCTCTCCCCCAGCCCTGCCTAGGAAGGAAAAGGGTACTGTGCTGAGATCCACACTGCTACTTTCCATACTCTTCAACCTCAACCCAAAACTCCCCTCTTGGGAGGCTCCCACCTTCTGACTTCACCTCCTACTCTCCATTCTCATCACCATCACCTCCCCAAAACCCTTCCCTCTGATCACAGCCTCTTATCCTCTTAACCTCTCTCTCCGTATTCCGCTCCATCTGCTCTTTATACTCAGCAAGACTGCAATCCCTGGACACCCTGCCTCGTTCCCTCCCTAAGGGTTTGCTGGAGAAAAATGGCACTGCCTTGTAGTCAGATAGCTTCCAATCTCACCTGAATCCTGAGGCGTCCTGCACTATTTCCTACTCCACAAAGCAGCTTTTACACTTTTACCAGACATCTGAAAGCTTCTTAAACCGTTCCAGCCTCCCCTCACTTTCAATTTAAGAAATCTGACCTCCTGCTTCATGGAAAAAATAACAGTCAGGCAGGAACACCCCAAAATGCTATCCCCTCCACCTCTCAACTTACCTCTTAAAGAACACATCCTTACCTCCTCTGCTTCGGTATCAGAGGCATTAACTCTCCTGTCTAATGACACTTCCTCTATCACCTACCAATTGCCTACCCACTGTTTCAAACTATCCATCCCCACTGCTCCTTCCTCTCCACAGTTCCCACTCTCTAAACCCCCATAAACCAGTATATCAACAAATACTTGGAAATCTCTCAAAACCTGCTGTATCTCCATTCTCGTTGCCACTATCTCAGAGAAAGCCCTTCCCTCCACCTCCTTACACTACTGCACCAGCCAGTCTCCCTCTTGCCAGTTTCCCCTCCTTTAGTCCTCACTGGCACTAGAGTAAGTTTCCTGCACACAAAGCTAAGCATGTCATTCCCTATTCAAAAACCTCTCCTGACTGCCTACTATAACAGGATACTATCCAAACCCAAAGTGAGGCCTACCAGTGCCTTTGCATTGTGAGCCTCTCTCTCACCCCTTCTTACACACACACTCTAACTACACCAACCCACCAATGACCACCTCACTACCAAGGAACTCCTTGCCATTCTTCAAACACTCTAAGCCCTTCTAAGATTCCACATCCTTGTCACAGATTGTTCTCTCTGCCTGGACTCAGGTAAACGCAGCTCAAATGTCAATCCTGAATAAAGCTCATCCCACATATCCTAGACTCGTTGATCCATTCTCAGTGTGCACTGCTCACATCTGTGTAGCAGCATTTATTACGCTATTTTTTACACATCTGTGTATTATTTACATCTTCCACCGTCTGTGAGATGTTCCTGGAAGACAGAGACCATGACTTACACATCTTAGTAGGTACCTAGCACATTATGTGGTACATATTAGAAGCTGTAAAATTAACTGGTAAATAAATGCTAACCAAATGATTAATGTCCCACTTTCACATGACTTTTACAGTTGTTTGGTTGGTTTTTTTTTGTTTGTTTTGTTTTTTTGGTGACTAAGATCGGCCCTGAGCTAACACCCATTGCCAATCCTCCTCTTTTTGCTGAGGAAGATTGGCCTTGGGCTAACATCTGTGCCCGTCTTCCTCTATTTTGTATGTGGTATTTTGTATTTTGTTTTGTTTTGTTTTTAATTTTAATTATTTATTTATTTTTCCCCCCAAAGCCCCAGTAGATAGTTGTATGTCATAGCTGCACATCCTTCTAGTTGCTGTACGTGGGACGTGGCCTCAGCATGGATGGAGAAGCAGTGTGTTGGTGCGCACCCGGGATCCGTACCTGGGCCACCAGCAGCAGAGCGCTTGCACTTAACCCCTAAGCCACGGGGCCGGCCCCAGTGTATTTTGTATGATGAGCGGTGTGTAGGTCCATGCCTGGGATCTGAACCTGCAAACCCCAGGCCATCGAAGCGGAATGCACGAACTTAACCACTACACCACCGGGCCAGCCCCTGGCTTTTTTTTTCCTTTTTCTTTTAAAAGATTCTGTTCTGAGTACCAAATAGGCCTTCTAGAACAGAAATACTATAAGCCCTTAATTCTATTTACCAAAACGGGTCATCCTACCCTCTACATTACATAAGAAACATTTTCAATTCAAGACTTGGTGAAGATAAATTTTATTTAAGTACATTTTCTGATTGGTTAGTTGGTTTGGGGTTGTTCGGTTGGTTGGTTTTGTTTTCCATGCCTAGAATAACTAAGTGCATTCCTACATAACTACATCAGTTATGTACTTAGTAACATATGGCTATGATACCACAGCTGGATGTTAGATCATAAAGCTGAAAAGCAACTATTCAAACGGATGAACAAATAAATGGAAACTCATAAACCCAGAATTTTAAGCACAGTTCTGGCCTGGAAGTGTACTTCCAGGCTTATACGTGTATCCTGCTCATGTATTCCACCATTAGGCTGAGAGCACCCACAGCTAGGGCTCAAGCAAAAAGATTCCTCAATTATTAATCCTCAATAAATCCTATGACACAGGCGGGAGATGTTAGTGTTCAATGTTAGAGGAAACTAACATTCAACAGTTAAAAGACTCACCCAACGTCATGAAATTAAGCACAAAGCTCAGATTAAAATTCTGAAATCCCTAGCTCTCAGATCCATTATACCTGACTATCGCCCATTTACATGTAAGTCAGCAAGATCTCCAACTAATACAGAAGTATTTTGAAAAGTAGAAAGGCAATCTGAATTACTATAATGATATGCAATACTGAAGTATACACTTTTTTAAAAAACACAATAGTCCACGTGGTATTTGGTAAAAGCCAAAAATCTGCTTCTCTTTATCCCTTATTTATTCTCCAACAAAATAAACAAATGCAAAAAGAAAAAAAAAATTAAGTTACCATTTTAAACTGTCAAGGTATTCTTGCTACACAAATCATACCTTATATACAAATTATACCTTGTTGCAGCTAATAAAAAAGTCTTATTACTATTTATTAGAATTGCAGATTTAAATTATTAGAATTGAAAAATAAGTAAAGCTGTATCTTTGACTTGGGCTTAAAGAACTTATTACTGCAAAAGCAAAAAAGAAGTAAATTGGGTGACTCTTGCTTACAGCTATAATCTATATTTGGATCATGTTTTTTATTTAACTCACTAGCATTGTCTTTTTTTAAACCTGTTTCTATGTGGACAGCTACAAAGTGGGCTAAGAACTTCTCAAGGTGCTTAACTGCCACAGGAGTCAGCAAAGCATAAGCAAGCCACAAATATTAATAGGCCTTGAAAAAAAGCAGCTCCAAGTGCTAAACAAATACACCTCACATACATCATGCCCCTTGGCAAATACAATAAACATATTCCTGAAAGTCGCCTGAAAACAATTTTGTTCAATCAAATCAGATTTTAAATATACCGTGGGTCATGAAACAAACCTAAAATACGTCCTTCAGTAAATCAAAAAGGTTTACAGGTGCATGTTTTACCTGCTTACACATTTGCATGTTTGGACAGTTACCAGGGCGTTGACTGAGCCTTCCCTGACAAACGTATCCCAGTCACCCCCCTTGGAGACAGGCACTATTTCACGGCCATTTCACAGAGGACGAAGCTGAGGCTTAGCGGAGTTAAGTAACTAGTCTAGGGTCCCACGGAGAGCGGCAGCTGGGCCTGAGCACTGGGCGCAGAGGATCCTGCGCTCCACTCCGCTACACCCTAACCACTATGGAGAGGCTCGTGTCATTTCATTTGCCCTTTCTATCTTATTTTTACCCTCTTTAAATAGGACAAATAGCAAAAAAAGCCGCACGATGATCAGAATAAAAACTGCTCATATCTACTTATGTTGTTCTCTCGAACATGGAAAAACAAAAATAAACTCAGAAACAGTCCGTGGCTCCCAGGACGCCGTGATGCTGGGGCAGGGCCTTCCCAAGAGCAGGGTTATTAGGACTGTTCCTACGACCCAGCACACCGGTTCCGCCCTAAGTCCGGAGTCGCCGATGCTGTTCTGGGAGGAAACGTGACAACTCGAGCGGTGCGTGCCCCCGGCCGGGCTGGGCGGACACCGCACCGGGCACGGGGGCGGCCTGCGAGGCCCGCGGGGCCGAGGCCGCTCTCCTACCTCGTCCAAGACACAGATTTCCTCTCCCAAGCGGCAAACCGTTTGGTCCGATTTCTGGACCCCGTCATGTTGACCAGCTCCGTCCGCTTATCCAACTTTACTCAGAACTTTCCCCGTCCGTGCCGGGACTGGCTTCCACTCCGCCAGTGACATCGCAGCGCTCTGCGCCCAGAGCCCCCGGCTGGGCGCGCGCCCCACAGGCCTCGAGAACGGGCCCGGGGCCTGTGGGGCGACGCCCCTCCCCGAACCAGCCCGCAAGGGCGGGGCGACCACCGTCCGCGCAAAATTCCACTCGAGAACCTGGGTGTAGGGGCGGGGGAGGGAAATTCGGAAAAACAAGAACCCGGGGCCCCTACTTGCAAGCTTTCCTACGGGCCGCCGCCGCCGCCGTGAAACGGTTTCAAATCCTTGCGGGCCGCCGCCCAGCAGGCCGGGGGCGGGGACTTCCGCGCTCGCATTCCCCGCCCCCTTCCCTACCCCTCCGGCCCCTGCCAGCGTGAGGCGCCGTTGCCATGGCGACGCGCCGGGATACGTCTGCCACCTCCCAGCACGCTGGGAGCGGAGTCTTCCGCGCTCGCGTTTCCCCGCCCTCCCGGCCGCGGCATGCGCGCGGCGCCGTTGCCATGGCTACGCCTGGGCTCGCCGCGCAGCCTCCAGGCTCGTCCTCCAGCTTGGCCTCCGCTAGGCGGGCAGACATCACTGAATGAGCCTAAAAAAGTGGGAATTCACTGTCTGTATCTCATAACCCAGAGGTGAATGAGATTGGATTAAACGGGAAAATGAGCATTACCTTTTTTTTTTTTTTTGCGTTTAGAACTATCCGAGAAGATCTGAAAAAACTGACCCCAAATTCTGAAGATGCTGCAATAAAATAAAAAGGCCTTGTGTTAGCAAGATCAAGTGGAAAATGTACTTTTTTCTGCTCCTAGGAAGTCTCAACCACCTCAGGCCAGTCTCCACGTCTGCATTGCTATGTTGCAGTGTTCTCTGGCCTTCTGTTACATTTCTGGAAAAGCTCTGAACTATATTTTCTTAAATACTAGGCAGAAACAAAATTTAAATTGTAAAAACACTCACTTAAACGAAATTCATTTTACCACTGTTTTTCATCTAATTTCACAACAGGATTCCTTCTACGGTATCTTTGCAATACACTCAGTGTGATGCCAAGTCTAACATAGGCGTGAAGCGTCTTTTCAATTTTCCATAAAGAAAATAGAAGATTCATTCAGTTGTAACTAGTTACTTTGAAGCTTCCAGAAGGAAGTCATATTTTTTCCAAAGTACTTTTCAAACCCATCCCACTGGAAGTAAACAGCAACAGTTCTTCATCGTTGCAGTGACAAATCATGAAGGCTAAGGGAAAGAAAAGGTATGAAATGCTTTTAAGAATGTTTAGTTTTTCAAAGGCGTATTTGAACATGTTTATAGCTAAAGAATGATCAGTAATCCAAATCATTTGCACTGTGAGTCAGGGATGCAAAACCTACGCATGCAATTGCAGGAATCTGACTGCTCAGTGAAGAGGTTCAACACGTATAACCACATTGCAGGAAGAACATGAAGTTGACAAATGATGTCTAAATGAACATGAGCAGGAAAATGGAATAAAGGGATCAAGGGGAAAAATGTAATAAAGTCAAGTTCATCTGAGAGGAAATAACTGCAGCAGAAAAAATATGACTGAAAATAAAAAGTAAAAAAAAATTAAGAAAGTAAATTTCTTAAACTATTTTCTCTAATTAGGTGAAAGTACAGAGATGAGAAAATCTGAGAAAATCTTCCTTTCCACTTTCAAGAACTAACAGATTGTCACTTTTTTCATTAAAAAATATATACATATATACCTTTATATGCATATATACATATAATTATGCAAACAAAAATATTAAGATAATGCATGTAGAGTTTTTTTGTTGTTTATGTTACACGTGTGTAGCTGGGATACCAGCTTGAGCCTGAGCTGTGTTCACCTTAGGATTCAAGCCTATATGTCATAGTTAGAGGACTGGTAGACAGTGTCTACTTGGAATCTCCTTATGTGAGAACCAAGGAACTTCCTAGGAAGTCACTCATCCTAAGAGATGGTAAACAGATCTGGTTCAATGACATTTTACAAACATTGAAGGCGAAGGTGATTCTGCATAAAGCACAGTGCTGGCCACGGATTGACTTCCAGCTCTCCTCCTCTTGTTGTAATAGAGTGATTCCTAATCTTTTGAGGAACTGCCTTTGAAAATTTTAGAAAGCTATAACTCTCCTCCCTTACTCCATCACCACCAAATGGCCACATGCCCCAAAATGTGCATATAAATCAAAGAGTTTCCAGAATTTCGGAAGTCCAGCCATGGAGCCTAAGTTAAGAACTCCTGCTCTGTGGATTTTACATCTATTTAAACATTGAGAACAGAGGCCGTGAGCAGCATTTGTGTCCATAATTTCTGAAGATAGCAAACTCAATACAGATATTATTGCCCTGGACTCTGGGCTCCAGCAACCTCAGGGCAGGCGTGAGGAAAAACGAGCAGCAGCAGGGATGCCTTCATCAAGCACCAGAGGCAAGAAATGAGAATAATAACAATTACATCCTCACAGCTACACACACTTGGAGAAAAATAAATGATACACACCACATGGTAGTTTAGTAAGATAAACAGAGAGCACCTGAGACCCACCCTGGGAACCTCCAGAAATATTTGGGAAGAAACTGCTGGAATCAGCATCCATTCAGGGACCTCAAGGCTGAAGCCAGATCAATACTCTTCTGTAACTGTTGCAGTATAGCCCCAAGCTTATGTGGCCTGAAAAATGCAGTTTCACATAAATGTTCTATGGCCAAACATCTATGGCAACCAATTAATACAACTTCTATGTCTAGTTCTTTCATAAAGGATAATAATTTGTCAGCTCAGTATATATTTATTGAATACTGAGTATGTGTAGATATCTTAAGGGAATGTTTCCTCTACCGGGAATGCTCTGACATTCTGCTCTTCACCTCAACTTAAATGTCACTTCCTCAGAGAGGCCTTCACTGATTCTCAAACCATCCCTTATTCTCTTTCGAAGCCCTCTGTTCTTCATTGTGTTTGTCAAAATTTATAATCAAATATTAACGATGTTTTTAAAATATCTATAGGCTCCATAAGCACAGGGACCATATCTTCTGGGTTCACCGTTGCAGACCCCAGTGCCTTGTAGAGTACCTAACACACAGAGACAATCCATAAATGTTTGTTGAATCAAAGAATGAATGCAGAGTGATCTTCCGTGCTTTTCTCTGCACCTGGGGTGGAATATGGCCACCCCATAGTGCTCTAGTTTACAAATTTTCCATTCAAGAGGCCCAGAAGACTAACTTGTCTGAATCCAAATTTCTTTCTGGGAGAGTGCATCTGATTGGTCTAATTTGAATCAGATGAGCACATTTAGTCCGATGGATCGGGTATGGTGAGGAGATTGGGCATCCCGTTGTACACACAACTTCATTAGCTCACCTTTGTGCTGGGGGACAGGGCTTGGAGTTCCTTTCTCAGAGAAGGGACTGATGAACCGATTACCTCAAATGGTTCCAACTACAGCAAAGCTTCAAGACTTGTGAGAACAAACATGAGTTTCTGCCCTCCACAAGTTTAAAATACAGTAAGAGGTAATAAGACAAATACCAAATAACCATATTTGGAGTCAGATTATATCACCTGGCTTAAAAGCTATATAAATAATATGTTATGAGAATAGAGGGAATATAAAGAAAACACCATACTGTGATTATAAAGTCAGTATATGAAAATATATCCTGAACCTTGTTTTATCTTTGATTTAAAAAGGTATTGAAATTGAAATATTATTTCCCATCAGCTACAAATGACTTAAATGAAAGTAGCAGGCTTGTTTCAAAAACAAGTAACATTTTACTTCAATTTTTAAAAATCCAATGGTAACATAGTTGATAATGATAGTATAAACATGACCCTAAAAAATAAATTGTTTTTCTTTTTTCTGTGGGACGTTCATTATGCTATAGTTCTCCTGTTGAAAGGGATCTGTTTATTTTCAAAATATAAACTTAAAATTAAGCATTAGTCTAGATAATACTGGACAATGTGAATTCGATTATTCCCTACATAAAACATGGAAAAATGTGACCTTTTACTAATTAGAAAGGTAATGATTAGTCATACACAATGTGAACTAGGTCTGCATTTTGTTATAAGTATTAAATCTGATGATCTCTACATTTTAAACTCCTGCTCTATAAAATTATAGTAACTATAGCAGAGACCCAGAGGTTACCTCCATTTTGTGTAAGCCACTGTTATTTGAGTTTTCGGTTTTATAAAGTCAAACGTAAACCTGATACAGTAACTTACTTCTCTTGACTTTAAATTTTATACATATAAAACTTACATATTTCGTAAAGGCTTTTTTTGATACCTTAATTGTCCTGAAGATCAACACCAAAAGTATAAGTCTATACTAATAAATACAGAAAGTGAGTTATAAAATAGTTTATAAACCATTCTACAATTTTATATACTTGCCGAACACACACAGA
Organism: Diceros bicornis minor; assembly: GCF_020826845.1. Classification (NCBI taxonomy): domain Eukaryota; kingdom Metazoa; phylum Chordata; class Mammalia; order Perissodactyla; family Rhinocerotidae; genus Diceros; species Diceros bicornis. The sequence continues at coordinate 48,934,691 of NC_080757.1, read as the reverse complement.
AAGGAAAAGAACTGGTAAAACTATGAATCAAATGTGGACAATGATTCTCTGAGTGAAGGAATTAAAGGTGGTTTAAGTCGTCAATTTTGCTTCCTAAATATCCTTAAATCTCTCCAAAAATAGCGCTATTTTGGAAAACATTGACTTAGACACAAAATTATGAAACTTACTATATTTTTCTCTTCTAAAACATTTTGGAGTCAAAGTTTCAACAACTTCAATGTGAATTTATCTGGCAATTTGAAGGATTGTGAATAATAAACATAAAAAAGTAAATGTAAGACACAAGAACAAATGTTAGTGACCTTGGATCACTGTGGTGGATTATCAGGCAATTCTTTCCACTTACTATCAGGAATAATCAAGAGTTAACTGTAAAGAGAATTGAAACTTTTCTTCCTAGACTGAGATTTTTGAATTGCGTTTTTTTTTTTTCAAATTATAAAAGTTTTAATGCCATTGTAGGGAAATTGGAAAACATTGAAAAGTTTAAAGAAGAAAATAAAAATCAAGTGTAATCCTACCATTAAGGAATAACCATAATTAACAATTGTATATATTTTCTCAAATCACATATATATGTATAATCATTTTCACGTCTACTTATTATTATTCCATCATTTGGATACAACTTAACTTGCTTAATTATTCTCATGTGATTGGATATGTAAGTTATAAGCAATTTTTGGCTCTTATAGATAATACTGCAGTAAATATCTTTTAATATTTACAACTTGATTGAAGTTTCAGCTATCTCCATAAAAGATATTCCTATGGGCATAAATATAATTAAGGCTTTTGATCAGTACTGCCAAATTGCTTTCTAAAAGTGTTTTGCAAATTTGCAATCCCACTCAACAGTTCCAAAGAGTGGCTGTCTCACATTAACAATTTTTTCTAATTTGTGCTAATTGTATGTATAAAAATAGAATCTTTTTTTTTTTTTTGCTGAGGAAGACTGGCTCTGAGCTAACATCTGTTGCCAATCCTCCTCCTTTTTTTTTCTCCCAAAGCCCCAGCAGGTAGTTGTATGTCATAGTTGCACGTCCTTCTAGTTGCTGTATGTGGGACACGGCCTCAGCATGGCTGGAGAAGCAGTGCATCGGTGTGCGCCTGGGATCCGAACCCGGGCCGCCAGCAGCAGAGCACGTGCACTTAACCACTAAGCCACAGGGCTGGCCCAAAAAATAGTATCTTTTTAATTTGCATTTTCCACTATTAGAAAAGTTGAAACATTTAAATATCTCTGTTAGTCCTTTCCTTTTATTCTTCTGCAGAGTATCTCTTTAGCCCTTTGTCCATTTTTCTGGAATTTAACATGATGTACCTATCTTCCATATTTTTGTTAATTGTTTAGGAACAAGCAATAGCTCTGTACACAGTACTTGTGTATAGGCTGATATTCTAATTAATCAAATTTCAGTCAGTGATTCACCATTTTGTGTTATTAAGATACTCTGTATCATTTGGATGAAATACATGAATGACTCTTAACTATCTAAATGGAAAGCAATTTATAAATACCAAGAATGATTATTATTATGTAAACAGATTAGAGGTAAATATCAGAATAATCCTGCAGCCAGTAAATTCCTTAAATTGGATAGGAAATGATTCAGAACTTTCTGTTTACAGGTCACAAAAGTATAAATTATACCACAAAAAGATGTAATATAAAAAGAGTAGAAACTGAGAATTTTGAGGCATATTTTCTTTTCTTCACTACTAAAAAAAAAGAGTTACTACCTTTACCACCATGGTTCTGGATTCCTTTCTTATGCCAGAATTAAGCCGCATTCACCACTCCATCCCTCCCTCCATGGCTGACTCTATCCTGCCTTGTTGGGCAATCCAGGCCAGAGGCTAACAGAGGTAAACTAGCTATTCTTCCTCCCTCCCCTTCAATACATACGTAGAATTGCCCTAGCCAGTGTCCATACAAACCGGCAACCACCTACTAGGGCACTTCATTGCCTCCCTATACAAAAATCTCTCCACCAACCTGTTTCAGCCAATTGTGTGCTACACTCCTCCCTAGGCTGTAAAATTCCACCTTTAGAGTCCAATTATTTCCAAGAAGCCACAGGGAAAATTCATAGCTTAACTACCAGTGTGAGAATGGTAGAAAAGACATAGTTCTGAAGTTTGGATATCTGGTTCTGTCTTTTATTAGCTTTGTGACCCGGGTAAACCAAATTACATAACCTCCCTGAGGTTTGGTTCTTTGACCTTCCTTATGACATGATTGGGAAGATAGAATTAAGAAAGGTGAGCTATATGGAAAATTTTGCCCAGTGCTTGACACAAGGAAACTTCAATATCAAGTCTTTTTTTTTTAACTCCCAACTGTTTTGTGAACTTTCAAAAGTAGTAGATGCCACTAGGAGGCAGCATTAGCACACAAAGAACTAGTTATGCCACACACACACACACACACACACACACACACACACTCATGTACACGCATACATCACACACTCACACATATGCATGCACACACACACATGCTTACACACACTCAAACAACATACACACTCACAAACACACACATGAGGGATAAACTTGCTCACATACGTCCACACCAACAACACACACTCTCTCATAAACACAAACTCACACATATATGCACACACCCCAAGCTATTTTCTTTTCTTTATTTATTTTATCTTTTAAATCTTTTATTTAGGAATTAACATGGGGAATAATCCTCAGGCTGGGAGATGCGAAATTTCACCGATGAATACTTTATTATTGAGTTTAGGGGCTCAGAAATGAGACCTTACATATTGAAAGATGGTCAATGTCTAAGAAATGAGAGAACTCATTTTCTACACTATAAACTTCTTGAAGAAATATGTTATAGCATGAGAGAAAAGTTAAAACATGAACAGCTTTGCGTTTAGAAGCCCATCCTGCCATAATCCAAGAGAAGAAAGGTGGTCATTGGGAAGAACATCCAGGGACCTACCTGTCTCAGAAGAAGGCCTGTTTGGCCATATCCAGTTTACAGAGTTCTTTGGGTCTGCAGTTGCTAGTTAAGCTACATCACGTAAGACAGGAAGACCAAATTCAGCCATGCTAAACTGTAGGATGATAATCAGCAACTTGTGGTTATAGTTTCACTCTTTCTTCAGTGGGCTGCCTGGGAAGAGGAGGGAAGTACTACCTGGACCATCAGCCAGCAGGAGGGATCACCGCACACTGTGGCTAGGGAGGGGACAGCTGAATTTTGATGACAGGCAACCTGGTGATCTAAGCATTTAAGGAGAAAACATTTGGAAAAGAAAGTCTGCTTATGGGACTAAATGGACCACATTATCACTAAATAGAGGGGCTGAAATTGGGCCATTTCTAATGATGGGCTCCTCTAATCCAAATTGCCTCTTCAGATTGCAAAAATAGCAGATTTTTCTTTCTGTGAAAATATCGTTAAATTAGAGGAATCAGTACTATGGCCTAAGTCTACTCTGATTATATTTTCGGGGATCCAAGCCTATCCAGCAGCCTGAAATGCCTTCCAATGAACAAAATGGTGCAAAAAGCCATCCTCAACAAACTTGCCGTATTCCATAAGCTTCTCTGGGGAATAGGCTAGGGGGGTGGAAGGTAGAGGGGTACTATAGGTTTAACGTAGGAGTCCTGGCCTTGGGAGCTTTTGGCATTCTGAACACCTGATGTTACCAAACAACAGACACAAAGCTACGGTCATGAAAACAATATGGTACTAACAAAAGAATAGACAAATAGATCCATGGAACAGAATAGAGAACACAGCAATAGATTCCCGTAAATATGGTCAACCAATCTTTGATAAAGGAGCAGAGGTAATACAATGGAGCAGAGACAGTCTTTTCAATAAATGGTGTTGGAACAACTGGAATTCCATATGCCAAAAAAAATGAATCTAGACACAGTCCTTACACACTTCACAAAAGCTAACTTAAAATGCATCGTAGACCTAAGCATAAAATGCAAAACTATAAAACTCCTAGAAGATAACAGAGAGAAAATCTAGATGATCTCGGGTGTGGCAATGCCTTTTTAGATATAATCCTAAAGACATGATTCATGAAAAAAATCATTGATAAGCTGGACTTCATTAAAATTTAAAATTTCTGCTCTCTGAAAGACAATACCAAAAGAATGAAAAGACAAGCCACAGACCGTGAGAAAATATTTGCAAAAGACATATCTGATAAAGGATTGTTATCAAAAATATACACAGAACTCCTAAAATTCAACAATAAGAAAGTAAGCAAACTGATTTTTAAAAATGGGCCAAAGGGGGCCAGCCCGGTGGCGCAAGTGGTTGAGTGCGCACGCTCCGCTGCAGTGGCCCAGGGATCGCCGGTTCAGATCCCAGGCACGCACCGACGCACCGCTTGTCAAGCCATGCTGTGGCAGCGTCCCATATAAAGTGGAGGAAGATGGGCATGGATGTTAGCCCAGGGCCAGTCTTCCTCAGCAAAAAGAGGAGGATTGGCAGATGTTAGCTCAGGGCTGATCTTCCTCACACACACACAAAAAAAATTGGACAAAGACCTTAACAGACGCCTCGCCAAAGAAGATATACGGATGGCAAATAAGCATATGAAAAGAGGTTTCACATCATGTATCATCAGGGAAATGCAAATTAAAACAACAAGATACCACTACACACCTATGAGAATGGCCCAAATCCAGAATGTGGAGCAACAAGGACTCTCAGTCATTGCTGGTGGAAATGCACAATGGTACAGCAACGTTGGAAGACAGTCTGGTGGTTTCTTACAAAACTAAAGATACTTTGTGTGAAATGGGTGAAGGTGGTCAAAAGATACAAACTTCCAGTTATAAAATAAATAAGTCCTGGGGATGTAATGTACAGCATGATAACTATAGTTAATGATACTGTATCGTATATTCGAAAGTTGCTAAGAGAGCAGATCTTAAAATTCTCATCACAAGAAAAAAAACTGTAACTATGTGAGGTGATGGATGTTAACTAGACTTATTGTGGTGACTGTTTCACAATATATCCATATCTCAAATCATTATGTTGTACACCTGAAACTAAAATAATATTATATGTCAATTATATCTCAATAAAAAATAAACAGACAAACAAATCTATTCTTACCATATGATCCAGCAATCATGCTTATTGGTATTTACCCAAAGGAGTTGAAAACTTATGTTCACACAAAAATCTGCACACGGGTGTTTACAGCAGCTTTATTCGTAATTGCCAAAACTTGGAAGCAATCAAAATGTCCTTTAGCAGGTGAATGGATAATCAATAAACTGGTATATCCAGACAGTGGAATATGATTCTAAACTAAGAAAAAATGAGCTATCAAGCCATAAAAAACATGGAGGAAACTTAAATACATGTTACTAAGGAAAGAAGCCAATCTGAAAAGGCTACACACTGTATGACTTCAACTATATGACGTTCTGTAAAAGGCAAAACTGTGGAGAAAATTAAGAGATCAGTGGTTGCGGGGACAGGGGGTAGATGAAAAGGCAGAGCACCAAGGGTTTTTAGGGCAGTGAAAATACTCTGTATTACATTACAATGATGGATATATGTCATTATACATTTGTCCAAATCCATAGAATGTACAATACCAACAGTGAACCCGAAGGTAAACTATGGACTTTGGGTGATGATGATGCGTCAATGTAGGTTTATCTTTGATAAAAAATGTACCACTCTGGTAAGTGATGTTGATAATGGAGGAGGCTATGCATGTGGGGGGGCAGGGAGGGGCAGGGGTTATATGTGAAATCTCTGTGCCTTCATCTCAATTTTGTTGTAAACCTAAACTGCTCTAAAAAAATTGTCTTAAAAAAATAAATGGTATAACAACAAGAAAAAAACAATATCTGTGTGCTTGTTTTGTTGTGTTTTTGGTGTGTGTGGTTTATTTTTATGTTATTTATGTCCTTTCGACAATAAGCTGTCCCAAATCCTTCTAGAAAGCAGGCGTGGCAGGGCATACAGGATGTTAAATATTGAAAAGCTTTTACACCAGTTGGTAAATAGCTGCTGCCCGAGTGCTCTAAGGGCTGGCCAGGAGGCCACCGGCTCGGAAGCGTAATGGGAACATAAGATCCCCTCCCCTGATTTCCCACAGACTAACAGCTAAACAGTAATGCCTGGTACATTAGGGGGCTTCCAGCCCTGATCCCCCACCCCCCAGCCCCTAGTCTAGCACTACCATCCATTCTGTTTGGTCCCATACCCTACTGCTTATATCCCTGAGATGGGTCATAGGTAATAAATGCTTAAATATAAAATCCTCCATCAAGTGTGTTCCTTCACTGGATGTGAGCTGGGCTACAGGACTTCAACAACTCTGGCTTAATACGTCTTAGTTGATCCGAGTGGGTAACGGTATTTGTGAAAGAAGAGGAAAGCCTGGTGGGAGTTTTTATGGAGAAGCCCTCAGAGATTGAGCAAAAGGCCTGGAGCTCGGGTCTGTGTTAGAGAGGCTAACTGTCTCTCCAGACACCGATAACCACCTGCTGATGCCAAAGGAAATCTTCATTACTTACCCACACTGCTTCACAGTTCTACCTGTGGCCAGCCCTGTCGATTCCCTCCCAAGTGAACTGAGAAAGAAGGAGCAATTTAAAAACTTGTCTATAGGGCCGGCCCCATGGCTTAGCGGTTAAGTGCACGTGCTCCGCTGCTGGTGGCCCGGGCCCGGATCCCGGGCGTGCACAGACGCACCACTTCTCCGGCCATGCTGAGGCCGTGTCCCACATACAGCAACTAGAAGGATGTGCAGCTATGACATACAACTATCTACTGGGGCTTTGGGAAAAAAAATAAATGAATAAATAAAATTATAAAAATAAATAAATAAAAAATTAAAAGTTGTCTATATATTTTTAAATTTTGATACCATAAAATTAATTATGAAAGTATTTGCAACAAAAAAGAGGATAATAGAAAAATATATTCTTTCCTTTTCTGGAGCAAAGCCAACAATCATGTATGGGACCAGGGGAGATGCTCTAAAATCTTTACTGCTCTCTTTCCATTCCTAGAGCCATTAGGTGGGATGAGGAGGAGGTCCATTTCAAAATTAATATGTGACAAGTTAAAGAAAACAGTGGTTCTAAAACTTTGTGCTAAGGGAGGAAATCCAGGGTAGATGGCTCTTTTGTTCAGCAAAATCCCCAAATAGGGATTTTTGGTTTAGAAGGGGGAGACATCACAACCTCTTCAAAACCAACCCTGAATACACAGAGTGGGTGGAGGGAGATGAGATCTCAGAGTTCATCCATCATAACAAGATGGAGGGCACTCTGCCTGGTACAGATACTGACAAGATGATGGAGTTGGTGGTGGAAAGATAAAACAGTAGGAATCCTGAGAAAAAAGAACAAAGCTGGAGGTATCACACTCCCTGATTTCAAAATATACTACAAAGCTATAGTAACCAAAACAGCATGGTACTGGCACAAAAACAGACACACAGATCAATGGAATAGAATCGAAAGCCCAGAAATAAACCCACACATCTATGGACAGCTAATCTTTGACAAAGGAGCCAAGAACATACAATGGAGAAAAGAAAGTCTCTTCAACAAATGGTGTTGGGAAAACTGGAAAGCCACATGCAAAAAAATGAAAGTAGACCCTTACCTTACACCATACACAAAAATTAACTCCAAATGGATTAAAGACTTGAATGTAAGACCTGAAACTGTGAAACTTCTAGAAGAAAACATAGGCAGTACGCTCTTCGACATCGGTCTTAGCAACATATTTTCAAGCACCATGTCTGACCGGGCAAGAGAAACAATAGAAAAAATAAACAAATGGGACTATATCAAACTAAAAAGCTTCTGCACAGCAAAGGAAACCATCAACAAAATGAAAAGACAACCTAACAATTGGGAGAAGATATTGGCAAACCATACATCTGATAAGGGGTTAATCTCTAAAATATATAAAGAACTCATGCATCTCAACAACAAAAAAACTACCAACCCAATTAAAAAATGGGCAAAAGACCTGAACAGACATTTCTCCAAAGAAGATATACAGATGGCCAACAGACACATGAAAAGATGTTCAAAATCATTAACTATCAGGGAAATGCAAATCAAAACTACAATGAGATATCACCTCACGCCCGTCAGAATGGCTATAATCAACAAGACAGGAAACAACATGTGTTGGAGAGGATGTGGAGAGAGGGGAACTCTCATACACTGCTGGTGGGAGTGCAAACTGGTGCAGCCACTATGGAAAACAGTATGGAGATTCCTCAAAAAATCAAGGATAGAACTACCATATGATCCAGCTATTCCACTGCTGGGTATTTATCCAAAGAACATGAACACACCAATGCGTAAAGATACATGCACCCGTGTGTTCATTGCAGCATTATTCACAATAGCCAAGACTTGGAAGCAACCTAAGTGCCCATCAGTGGACGAATGGATAAAGAAGATGTGGTATATATACACAATGGAATACTACTCAGCCATAAGAAACGATGAAATCCAGCCATTTGTGACAACATGGATGGTCATTGAGGGTATTATGCAAAGTGAAATAAGTCAGAGGGAGAAGGTCAAATACCGTATGATTTCCTTCATTAAGTAGTAGATAATAACAACAATAAACAGGCCGGCCCTGTGGCTTAGCGGTTAAGTGGGTGCGCTCTGCTGCTGGCGGCCCGGGTTCGGATCCCGGGCAGGCACCGATGCACCGCTTCTCCGGCCATGCTGAGGCTGCGTCCCACATACAGCGACTAGAAGGATGTGCAGCTATGACATACAACTATCTCCTGGGGCTTTGAGGGGAAAAATAAATAAATAAAAATCTTTAAAAAAAAAATAACAACAATAAACAAATACATAGACACAGAGATTGGATTGGTGGTTACCAGAGGGGAATGGGGGAGGGAGGAGAGCGAAAGGGATAATTCGGCACATGTGTGTGGTGATGGGTTGTAATTACTATTTGGGTGGTGAACATGATGTAATCTATGCAGAAATAGAAGTATAATGATGTACACCTGAAATTTATACAATATTATAAACCAACGTTACTGCAATAAACAAAAAATTTAAAAAATAAAATAAAATAAAGAAAAGAAAGATAAAACAGGGTTTTTTGAGGGGCTGGGCCTGTGGCGTAGCAGTTAAATGCATGCACTCCGCCGCTGGTGGCCTGGGTTTGGATCCCGGGCGCACACGGAGGCACCGCTCGTCAAGCCATGCTGTGGCGGCATCCCATATAAAGTGGAGGAAGATGGGCACAGATGGCAGGCCAGGGCCAGTCTTCCTCAGCAAAAAGAGGAGGATTAGCATGGATGTTAGCTCAGGGCTGATCTTCCTCACACAAAAAAAAAGGGGGGCGGTGGGTTCTTTCTATTTTCTTGGTGAAGTTGGAGCAAGGTCATCAGCTGAGAGCAAGGAGAGGGAAGGTGGCTTGAAGAGGGCTGAGACGAGAAAGAGCCGCCTTGGAGAGCAGCGCAGTGAACAAGCTAGAGAAATATGGTGGGATTGCCGGGCAGCGCTGAGGGCTTATGTCAAGTTTGTTCATGAATTGAAAGTTATTACACTAATATCACAATATTAGCATGATTGTGAGTGTTTCTTTTTTTTCCAGCAACATTCAGCTGCTCTGGTACAGGCATAGGGAAGGCAGCTGGAGCCTGGGTGGATTTTGCCAGCATGTACTACAGGAGGAGAAAACGGCAAGGGAAATGAATATAAACAAGGAAGCAATGTCATGATGGATCATGGAATTCCAGTGAGTAAGGAAAGGTTTTTTAGGCATTATGTAAACCAAACATCAAGGGTTCAAATCCAGTTCTATTGACCTGGAAGTCCATGCTTATTCCTTTTTGACAATGCTTCTCCAACTTGAGACTACAAAGAATAATCTGGGGGTTTTCTCACAAAGGAAGATTTTTGGGCCATCCTCAGAAATTCTGGGACACAGCATTTTTGCTTTGTAATAACTACTAGGAGATACTGATGCAGGGAGTCTGTGGACCATTCTACAAAAAATGCAGAGTTTTAGGAGAAAGCATTGGAGAATAGAATTGGAGAGGGAAACTGGGTTACCCACATGATGGTTTACACTTTTCATTTCACAGCCATGAAATGATGATGCTCCAAATATTTGAGTTTCTTAACCAGATAACACAACTAAAGGTAAGCCACCGTGAGGAGTAATGTTGCAATGGCCGAGGCAATGAATTCAGTCACTTTATTTTTCTACTTCCATTAGGTTCCTTGGACAAACCTTGGACATACAGATAAAGTATGATATTTAATTTGGATCCGATACCAGTTTAGCATGGCTTTACATCCCATGCGTCAGTTTTCCAGAAAGCCAAAGAACTGTGTTCTGTTTGGAGAGAGAAAGATAAACATTCTAAGAGAAACAATCATTTCTTAAATTTGTTAAATAGCTAAGCCAAATCAAATACATTTTATAAACGTGTAGAACGAATTAAATTATATGAATGAAACCATTTAGTGTGAGGTTTAAATGATGAGAGAAAACATCAGGAAAATAAGGCACTCATTTTCAGAGAGAAAATAAAAGGTTCTATATAACTCTGCCAGTCAAGATTATAAGAAAAAAAAAATCAGTCCTTTATTTATTCTCCAATGCACTAACAGTGCCCCGTCTGTGTGAAGACTGTAAAGGAGAAATACATCAACAAAGCTCTCTTTGGTTTTTTTAAATTATCCTTTTCTAATATGTATTTTTTCTACTGACTTGTACTAGGCTTATTGCGCTTTGTCAATTTTGATATTTACCATCTCATCAGAGCTCTGCTATATTTTGAACAATAACAATTTATTCAGTGCATTTCTAACTATTTGTAACTATATTAACTGCCATTGGTTGAGCACTTACTACATGTCATGTACAGTATTTCTAATAATCAAATCTATGAGGTGGGTATTATTCACCAGTTTTCATTCCCTCTCTCTCCCTAGTTGGCCACATCTCAGATCTCTCTCTTCTTCTCTACATCTGCTCCCAACTCTGTCCTCTCCCAGCCTGCTGTTACAGGGCTGTCAACATTCTTGGAGGATTTCCAAACCTAGAGCCAAACAACAGCTTCAGCCTCTGGCTGGCTCTTCCTTCATAACAACAAAGATATTTAAACCCTAAACCTGAAACTTTAAAAGGTTGGCAGCTCTACATGCTGGCCGTTATGCACTTCCTTATCTCATGCAAACATAATATCATCTTCCTTAAAATATTTTTCCCTAATGAATACTTTGCTCTAATGGGTACTTTTCAAACTCAAGATTGCTGAAGGAAGGAAAAAAATGTTAGAAGATCTATAAACCAATTACCACTGCCATGAGTTACTTTGTAATTTGGGATGAGTTCTTTATCATTTGGGACCAAGAGGTGGTAAATATTATTATTATTCAATATTCCTTTCAATATTATTATTATTATTCAAGCTTAATTTGGAATTATACAAGATGGCATAATTCACCTCAATATTCATTGAATAAAACCACAACCCTGAGTTTTAAGGAGAAGAAATGAAAAGGAGAATGTTTACGTAAGCAGAGAAACTGAATGCAGCTTACTGCTTCATCTCGCTATTTCCTCCTGCCTTCCTATCTTTTTAAAAGTCCAGTGGCCAAACTGACATGGCTTCTTACAGTCATTATGTAATAAAAGTACTGATGATGGTGAGGGGCAAGTGGAAGTCCCAGGTAAAAGTCCCAGTCTTAGACTTACCCTTGAAGCATTTGGGGATTTCAATGGTGCCGTCTATGCACTGAGCATCCTCCGTATAGCTACACTTCTTTTCCTTATTTTTGCAAAAGAAAGAAACTTTTTCACCGTGCAGCATTCCGTTCTTAAATTTTTCTTGGAACTTTACTCTCTCTCCTTGGTATATCACAGTAGCTTTTTTAACAGATAATTTACAAGATGCTGAAAGAGACAATATCTGTAGTCAAGATTTAGGAGTTCAGGGCCGGCCCCGTGGCTTAGTGGTTAAGTGAGCACGCTCCACTGCTGGCGACCCGGGTTCGGATCCCGGGCTCGCACCGACGCGCTGCTTCTCCGGCCGTGCTGAGGCCACGTCCCACATACAGCAACTAGAAGGATGTGCAGCTATGACACACAACTATCTACTGGGGCTTTGGGGGGAAAAAATAAATAAAATCTTTAAAAAAAAAAAAAGATTTAGGAGTTCAGTTAGTCTTTCTAAAAGAGAACGTAGCATTTGAACCAGTAGATGGGTACACTTGAAACAAATTGCTCAACACAAGAAGATTCCAAGAATGTACACAGTGAGTAACATCAGTTTCATTGCTAATAGCAGCTCTTTATCAATTGAACTGTTAGTCATGGCTTTCAAGATGGTCTTTTCTTCCCCTACAGTAGGCACATAAGAGGGTCAGAGCAGAAGCATCAGATTCTAGACTTTGGTGGAAAAAAACTTCTACCAGATACTGCCGTTTCATGTAAGCCTACACTGCCTCACTCAAATCCCATTTATTAAGTTAGTGCACCCACCCACCAGTCACGTGAGTATTGGCTGATAATAGCTCACAAACACTCCTGTCTCTGAAAAATTGCCTTCAGCCATCAGGGAGCCACCTCTCCCAGGAAGTTATACAAATCAGACCCCAACCCCAGGGTCAGGGAAGAGAGCAACCCATAGCCAATGACTAACTGACAAAGGGATACAAAAAGCAAGTCCCCCTCTTAGTGGGACCAACTCTGGGGTAGAATTCATGGTCGATAGCTCCCAGAGGGACGAAATTGAAGGTAAGACTCCAGCTCAGACCACATCCTTGTTCAAAACATAATCCCTGGATCAGCTGCATCAGCATCACCTGGGAACTTGAAAGAAATGCAAATTCTCAGGTCCCATCCCAGATCTATAGAATCAGAAACTGTGTTTAAACAGGCCCTCCAGGTGATTCTGATGCACAGTGAGGTTTGAGAACCAGCAGCCTACTCGATCCCACCTGGCTCACTCTCCGTCCCCTGAGACACTCACTTAATAAATCAATGGCACTTGAAAGCCCTGTCTCAGGCTTTGCTTCTAGGGGACTCCAACCTAAGACATTAGTCATACGTCATTTTGCCTGCTGTGCCTAATTTCCTTTTCTGCTTAAACTGTCCAGCCCACAGCAACCTGAGCAAAATACAGTGCCAGGTTGTAGTTCTTCACATCAGCATGACACTGACTGGATCAAGGGTAGACACCTAACTCAACAAGAACCAGCATCTCAGTGACAAGATGCCAGTTAGTGATGAATCCTATAGTTGAGAGGTCCTGATGTAGAGTCAAGCCAGGTTCAAAGTGAGCAAGCAGAGAAACACGGAGATGAGAGAGGCCGGGAGGCCATTGAGATATGGAAAGAGTAGCAATAGTTCCTGACTTTCAGTTCCAATCCTCAGGAGGACCAATTGTGTTTCATTTCTTTATCTTCAATGTCCATGAGATGGCCTGTTGCCCTTTTATAATAAGCCCCCTTTTCCTTGAACTAGCTTGAGTGTGTGGTTGGTTTTTGCAACAACAGGAAAAGTCTTGACTAGAACAAAGCAAGAAAGGATGGTCATAGGCAAAGACTTAAAGCAATTATAGGAAACCCAAACAATCTTCCACCATATTCTCAATGTTTACAAAGGATCTGTTTATCTCACACAGTTTAATCTCAAACAAGCTTGCTAAGCATGAAGCTTCCCCATACCCATGTGAGTCCTAAAGTCTTACATATGCCAATAGCTGTGAGGCAAGTCTGAGCAACAAATGGAAAATTATTGGAACAAGAAAATGGCAAGTAAAGGTGATCCACTGGATAAATTCAGAGATGTTTTGAGACCTCACCCATACTTCATACCTTTACAACTTGGCTGTGCAGACCAGTTTCCAAATTTGCTACATTCTACTTCTTCTGGGCCGTCTAAGACATATGTATCATGGCAACCATATGTGGCTTTATCCTTGTAATAAAGTACTTGTTTTGCAGGATAGTTCACAAATCCATTCTCTGGTCTTGATGGGAATGGGCATTTTACTTCTAGAAAGTTTATTCAATAAAACATATTTGTAAAGATAGTAGTGTTGTCCAGTAGTTATAAAATAGTTACATTCTAGTCTCCATTATACCGTTGAATCACTAGGTGTTCCTGGAATGTAATTTCTAAGAACCTTGGTGCTTAATCCTCTCCCCCCATCTTATACTTATAGGAATCTGGATATTAAAAAGGAAACAACACTTTGTAAAGTAAATTAATGACACTCTACCAAGTTATTTGGGCTTTCACATAATCATGAGGCATTATTTATTGCAAATTTTGTCTCCACACAGTCTAAGATGGTGAATTTGAAAGAAAAAAAAAACTCTGTCTCTTTTAATCAACAAACTATGAAATTAAAATACAAAAGACTCCCTCCGTGTACACCAGCATACCATTATTTGGATTTTAAATGTAAAATCTAATTCTTCTGAATGTCTTCAGACTACTATACATGAAGCCAGCACGAAATATGAAGGAGAAAAATGACGCTGCTTCCTGGCCCTCTTAAGATCCTCAACAGCAGAGGCCCAAACCCATTTCCCTATTTACCCCAGTATAAGAAAGCAAGGCTGGAGCCAGGAGCAAAGGGCTCTTCGGAGGTAGTTTAATGAGATAGTTTAAGAGTACAAACTCCAGACTTTGATTCTTTGGCTCAATTTTGGCTCTTCCACACACTGAATAAAAAGGAATCTATGAGTCTATAATAAGAGTAAAAAAAACAATCCATGGAGCTGGCCCTGTGGCTTAGCGGTTAAGTGCGCGCGCTCCGCTGCTGGCGGCCCGGGTTTGCATCCCGGGCGGGCGCCGAGGCACTGCTTCTCCGGCCATGCTGAGGCCGCGTCCCACATACAGCAACTAGAAGGATGCGCAACTACAACATATAACTATCTACTGGGGCTTTGAGGGAAAAATAAATAAATAAATAAAATTATTAAAAAAAAAAAAAATCCATGGAAGAAAAGCTCTTCTCTATAGAAGAATGCCAGCTAATATATATAGAAGGAAAGACAGAATTAGCAAGTCACCATTTTGCAACCACCAATATCATAGTTGACTGAGTCAAGGATCATCAATGGATGCTAAAATGACTGCTAGAAAGTGGATATTCACACGATCTCAATGTATCACCTGCAGGTTTCTTACTAATTCCAAAGAGAAAGAGATGCCTTTACCAAGAGAAGATCTGGTACACTCCACCTGACCAAAGGATCAAACTAAGCATGACCAATGATGGACTGACACTATGTGCCTCCTGACGTGATGGAATGCATTCTTAACTAAATTATTTAACTTGAATCTAATCACGAGTAAATAACCAAATTCAGACTATGCAACATTCTACAAGGTAACTAACCTGTACTCTTCAAAAATATCACTGAAAGACAACTAAAAGGACAAAGGATTATTCTTAATAATAATAAAAGGAGACTAAAGAGACATGACAACTAAATAGAATGTGTGATTCTTGATTAGATCTCACATAAAACAAAACACATGTATAAAGGGTACTTCTGTGTCAATTGGAAACATTTGCATATGAAATAAATGTTAATTGTTCATATTATTATAATCATTTAAATTATTATTGTTAATAATTGAAAAAATGTTAAATGTCTTGGGTACAGTGATAATATAAGAGAATGTCCTTGTTCTTAGGACATTCAGGCTGAAGTATTTATGCGTAGGTGTCATGATGTGTACAACTTATTTTCAGATGTTTCAGGAAAAAAAAGTGGATGTCTATGGAGAGAGCGAATGTCACAACATGTTGACAGTTGATACATCTAGGTGAAGGATTGAAAAAAAGAAAGAAAAAACTTACTGCTTAGGCCTTGGGAGAATTAAATGAGGTGACACATATCTAGCAGGAGACCAGTGTCTAGCCCAAAGTTAAGTCCCCCAAAAGGTGCTAGGCATTATTAGTAGTAGTGGTTTTCCCATACTAAAAAGCACTTGTGTTTTGAATCATTCAATGGATATCTGTAATATCTACTATAGGAGAAGTTAACAGACTTTATTATAACTCCACATGTGCACGATAAATTCTATAATTTGTGTATTTGTTATGCAGTTGACAAATTCAAAGACAGCAATGATAGGTCAAGTTAAAGGAGGAAGAATTTTCATAATTTTTTTTAAAAAATCAAATATTTTTTTATTTTTAGGGGGCCATCCCGGTGGCGCAGCAGTTAAGTGCGCACGCTCCACCTTGGTGGCCCGGGGTTCGCAGGTTCTGATCCCGGGCACGCACCGACGCACCACTTGTCAAGCCATGCTGTGGTGGCGTCCCATATAAAGTAGGGGAAGATGGGTACAGATGTTAGCTCAGGGCTAATCTTCCTCAGCGAAAAAAGAGGAGGATCGGCATCAGATATGAGCTCAGGGCTGATCTTCCTCACACACAAAAAAATTTTTGTGATTTTTAAATTTGGGTTGAGACTATAAAAGCTTATAACAATCTGACTACAACCCAGTTTTTCACCTTTGTCTCCTAGGACTTCCCAATTTTAATCCAGGCTTCTCTTCACCAGTCTCACCACAATAGTCAGCTGTCCACGCACACACCCTGTTCTTTCATGCCTCCCTGATTTTCCACATCCTGTGCCCTGTGTCCCTGTCCTCCCCTCATTCTCCATTTCTCCTCCAAGCCCCTCCTCTGGCAAGCTTTCCCAGGCAGCTCCAGAGAGTTTATTGCATTATGCAGTAGAGATTATTCTCCTGAGGTCAGAAACCAGGTCTCATCCATCTGGGATCTTGAATGCCTAGCTCACTGCCTCGCACATGGTAGATGCCAATAAACATTTGTTGAGCAAGGTCATTTGAAACACTCCATGATAGTGGATTTTTCAATACTTTTCAAAAATGGGTTTCTGGGCCACCCCACGGCCTAATGGTTAAGTTCAGCACTCTCCGCTTCGGTGGCCGGGGTTCGGTTCCTGAGTGCAGACCTACACCACTTGTCAGCGGCCATACTGTGGTGGTGACCCACAAACAAATGGAGGAAGACTGGCACAGATGTTAGCTCAGGGCAATCTTCCTCAACAACAAAAATGGGTTTCTACACTACCATGATTACTTTGTCTTATAATTGCACTTACCCCTGCATTCTGGTAATTCAGTCCAATTTCCATGTGCTGTGCAGGTAACTGTATCATTTCCAAACATCGCATACTGGGGCCAACATTCAAAGACTGCCTTGTTTCCATAGAGAGAGTGGTTTCCAGCAAATGGCTTATAAATGCTAAGATTTGCAAACTTAGGAATGGGTGGTGGAGGACATTTTACAGCTGGAAAAAGAAAGAACTACCATTTTTATGAAAATAGTTGAGTCTTTTAAATATATTCTCTCCAGAAAGGAAAAAATCCAAAGAGTAACTTGAGAAAATGCAAAATTTGATCAAATGCCAGGGTAAAAACAGTCAATTGTAGAAGACAAATAAGAAAATATGATCTGAAAATCAGATGTCTGAACCAGTCAGAAAACTAAAAAATGAAGTAAATTGAAGTCTTGCCACAGCTAATTTGCCTTTTACAATAACACCACGCTTAGGTTTCCATAAGTCTTTGATCCAAACGCTACCTTGGAAGATGTTTCTGGAAGTCAGAATTGGAAGAGGACATTGCTGAGAGACTATCCTGCAATAACTGCTGATGACAGCAACTTGGCTCAAAGTCTTTTGTGACATCTAGGTTCCACTGCTAGTTCAGGCTTGATTGTTCCTATTGAATACATCCTGCCTTTGCACTCTGTGTGTATGGAGCTTACCCAAGTGGCTCCCCATGGAGACATAGTCGTGGATTGTTATTCTGCCCTGACTAAGCCAGAGTTTCAACAAGTCCAGGGAAAGTGATACTAACATAATGGAAGACAGTGCAGAGCAAAGTGTGATTTAACTTGAATTATCCAGATCCTTGTTACTCAAAGTGCGATCCACGGACTAGTAGCATGGGTGCTGCCTGGGAGCCTGTTAGAAATGCAGAAGCTCAGACCCCACCCCAGACCCACAAATCAGAATCTGCACTTTAACATGATGCTCAGGTGATTCATATGTACATTAAAATGTGAGGAAACACTCATTTAGAATAGATTGAAGCTAAAGTAGCCTTTCTACTTGTAACTCAAAAGAAAAAAATGACTTTATGAAAAAGATATAAATCTGCTTCAACAGGAAACTATTTATAGGACCGTGGTGAGTCCTACTGCTAAGTAAAAAACTCTACTTGATTTATCCTTACAAAACTTTTTTTTGGCAACTCAGTTTTTCTTAAGCTCTTGTTTATTTGAAATTACTTTACTTTTCCACTTGCTTTTGCTAGGACAGACCTCACTGACATGTTAAAGAATCGTAAGTAATATTGTAATGCCTGGGCCTCCTTGTCAAGGATTGGACTTAGATCCATCACAAGTTAGGGAACGTAAGAACGTCCCTCCCTAAATAAGCAAAGCCCAGAGCTGACCCTGACTGCTCAGCGGAGCGTCACGTGAATAAACCATCAGTGCCTTTTGGAGGAATCTCAAGCAGCTCCTAGGATGCAAGGCCCCTGGATGGGCTCTGAGCTTACTTGTCTTTCTCATCACTGGACTCACTTCCTGAAGGCAGAGCTAAGTCTCCTTCAGCCTCAGTGCTGAGAACAAGATATGGCATATATTAGGTCCTCACTACATGTTTATTGAATACATCAATGAGTGAATGAATGAATTAGGATCCAGAGTGGGAGGAAGCTATTTGATCCCACTGTTTCCAGAAGTTCTTCTAGTCAAATGAGGGCAGTCCCTGATAGACCAATGCCACGCATATCCAAGCCCCTGCCAAAACATTGTGGGAGTGTTGGAATTAATAAACCCAGAAATCACTGGCTCCACCAGGGGGAGGATACAAGTGTGTTCATGAGTAGAATGCTTCCCTTCTGTTGTTCCAAAGTGATTGTTTCATCCTCCACCGTAAGATGATAACAGGATGAACATTCCCCATAAGGGTGACCAACCGTCTCGTTGGGCTGGGACTGAAGGGTTTCCAGAGTATGGAACCTACAGTGTGAAAACCAGGAAAGTCCCAGGCAAACCAACTGGTCACCTTCCCCATAAGTGGGACCCACAGACTCACGACTACAGACAGGAAGATCCGGACTCCATTTTCCTTCTTCAGTGCATTTAGCAGAATTAGTACCATTCAGATAAAACCTGCAAATGGAAAATTTAATCCATCAAGCAGTAAAATAATCTAACAACGGCATCTCAAATGTCTTCTCCATTGAGCATTGCTTCAGATTAATACTACTGACTTCTTTCCCTCTTATAATGCTGTTTTCCTGAGCAGCTTAACATTTATCTAAGGCTCACCAAGTCTCTCAGCTTAATGCTGCACATGAATCACTGGAGAATAGGAGGGTTCCGTAGCTGGCGGTTGTAGAAGCCAAACCCCCAAACCCCTCATCTCCAACCAGCTGGACAAGTTAACTGTTTCTGACATAAAGTAAAGAATCATCTCTTTTTCAGAATCACAAAAGTGAATTAAACTGAGTAATCTCTACTATTCATTTTCTGAGAGCCAACTGACACAAATGTATAAAAACAATGCCGTCTGTTTCCATTAAAAATATAACATTGTGTCCTTGAAGCCAATTTTTTCAAGGTTGTTGTCATCAGACCCACCAGTAAATTGGTTTTTCAGATGAAAGGACTGCAATTCTCTTTCACACATAGTAATTCTTAATCTCCAATTCCAAAAAAGGATCGTCAGTAAAATTTTGCCCTAATGTGCAGCCAACATGCTATTAACAATGTCACCAGCGGTGTCTTTGCTCATAAGGCAGACAAGCTATATGAGCAACCATAAGTGCTTTCTTCCTAGGCATGTTGTACCGCATTAGGTGAGGATTAAGAGAACTATGTTCTACATCATCACACTCCCAAACCTTCTCCATAGACTTCTCTTCTAGAGACTACCAGGTCAGTCAGTCAAATTAGCCTCATAAACTAAAGCCCAAGACCAATTCCTATAATATTTTAACCTTCATGCCAAGATTTGGCCCAGAGATTATAAAGAATTATCATCCAGATTCAATAATTTCAACATGCCTCCTCAGATAAGTAACTAATCAGGAGCAGAAAAGAATTTCACTAGTTATATTCTCCACTCTTACCCCTGTGGATCTCTAATCAGCAAGTCCAGCCTAAAGGCTAGAAATAAAATATGCAGCAGTCTTGATGTTTAGCTTAAGGGCACAGAAAAGTGCTGCGTCTGTTAACCTCTCAGTCACCCGGAAGTCCTTACCCGGTGTTACAAGCAAAACTGATCGTGTTGGGATATTCAAAAGTTGTATAGCGTACAGCTCCATTTTCTAAGACTCCAGCAAACGGACATACTCTGGCTGTGATTTAAAGATAAAAAGGTAAGTTTCTATTTACAGAACTTCCTATTAAAATAAAAATACATAAATGCATTTCTATCCTTTGATCCATTAACTCTACTGGTAACTATTCTAAGAAAATAACTCAAAATAAGTCAAATGATACATGCACTGATGTATTCATTACACTGTTACCTCTAATAACAAAGAGTGGACAGTCTAAATGTTCACTATCAGGGTATCGTTTTAATTAATGATGGTAAATCAACAGTTGAACTAGGATGCAGCCAACAAAATATGGATTATGAAGACTATAGAGACATAGTCAATGTTTCTGATTTGCTAATGAAGACAAAAACACAAAATGGTATCTACTCTCTGCAACAATGCAAAAATATACACACGGAAAATAATGTGAAAAATGAAATTATTAGTGTTCCCAAGTTATGGCTGATTTCAATAAAAATTTTCCCTAATAATGTTATTATGGTTTTTCGTTAAAAATTATATTTTGCCTTTTTAAATCAAAAAGCATATTAAAATCACTTGTATGAACATGTATAATTTTCACAAATGGTCATATCCATATGACCAAAATAACCAGAGCTTAGATAGGTCCATATAGTTATGTTTACTGCTTAACTTCTACATAAAATTGCCAGAAATTCTCTCTGGTTCATTGCTCAATATTTGACTGTAAAAAAATAATGCCTGCATGATATCATAGAACCATGTTCTGAGGAATAAATAAAAGCAACCATCTACCATAAAGCAATAGCAATATATATATATAATTTATATTATTAATTTTATATAATATACAATATATTTATATTTTATTATAAATGTAATTTATAATATATACACAATTTAGATGAAATTTATGTTCATTTCAGTAACTATTAAATCTGCTTTCACTCTGAGGCAAAATCCAAAGATGTGATGATTCCTCAAGTTTTATTTTTTCAAGTGTCTCTTTGGCATCTTTTAGATGTCAGAGTATCTCCACGTCTCTCTTCACTTCTATCGTGTTTCCTTCTCCTTTTATCATACCAGGTCTCTTTTTACATCTCCCCTAGGTCCAGGCTATGCTTGTCTCCTGTTCCCTAAATAGTGCTTATTGCCCTTAGTCTCCTCTCCCCAGACCCTCTTGTTTCTTCACAGGCCTCTACTCCACAGCTCTGGGGTCTTCTGCACCCTGAGCACGACAAGGTAGATTATCTCCTGAAATGTCCAGAATCCAAATGAGGGGAGAGAATGTGAGAGAAGGCACTGACTTACGTAAACATTTCAGAGTGTTGATGGGCCAAAGTCCTGTGAGAGGGCAGATAAATCGTCTCATCCCTCCCCGGGACACATAGCCCGGCTGGCAGGAGAACACTATTTCCTCCCCTGGGTCATAGAATGTTTTTAATGGAACAACTGTGGCAAATGGCACATTATCTGGCTTGGGACAGGCTGAAATAGAGCACAAAGCAATTGGTTAAGAAATCTCTCTTTGCATTTTTAAGTTCAGCTAGCACACACAAATGAAAAACATTTGATGCTACTGATAATAAGTGTGCCGAGTTCTGTAGCAAATACTTGATACATGCAATATCTCATCTGATCTCCTCAACAATCCTTTGAAGATTGTTTGAAGGAACTATTGTTATCCCCATTTTACAGGTCAGTACACTGAGGCTTAAACTGGCTAACTATCTTATGGAGGAGCCTTAAGCATGCCTATAGTAAAGAATAAGTGTCAACCCAGCCTCTCCAGCATCCACCGTAAAGAGAATTTTAGCTATCACTATTGATCCCTGGCATATACTAGGGAGTTGGATATATTAATTATTTTTGCAAAAGCAGAGTACTTACTCCGTCCTGCAATAGCAACATGGCAGAGAAAACTTGAGAACAAGATGAGCGCTGGAGAAATCATTGTGGATGATTCACACTAACACTACCAAAGTGGCTTTCCCCTACTAAAAAGAGAGATGCAAATATAAAAGTGCTTAAATATTAACCATTTTTTGTATACTTTTATCTCTGTAACTAGAAGATAAAGCGTCATGATCTAAAAGAGATTCCAAGACCTACATTCTTTAATCATTTACTTTTCACTTCTGTGGGTCTGTTGTGAAATCTTTGGTAGATATTTTCTGTCCTCATGACATTTATGTTAATGGCACAGAACAGTTCATTCTTGCATCTGACAGAATCCTGGTGATTCCCAGACTGCCATGTCTCTAGTCCGGACCTCTCATTCTCCATTCTTTGTTTTGTGTATGTAGTGGATGGAGCACCAAAGGACCGAAGCCCTTGCTTTACCCACAGCCTTGACGTATATACTTAGGACCATCACTTACTCTCTGCATTTCAGTCTCCACACCTCTAAAATGATACTCCAGTTTCCAGATGTATGATTCTAAAGAACATCTTCACAGAGGCTTCTAAAACTATAATGCCTAAAAAAGAGTTCACCATCTTCTCTCACAAAATGATTATTTCTTCCATATTCCTCTCTTACCTGCAGTTAGTTACAAGATCCTCCTGGTAGTTCCAGTTACAACCTTAGGACTATCCCTGAATCCTCAGTCTTTTCACATCAAATTAACACAAAGTCCTGCTCATCCCTTCTTAATACTTCTTAGATCTGCCTAGACAGATTTCTAGGTCTGTTTTAGGGATTGGAAAGTTGACATGAAATTACAAGTGGGGACTCAAAGAAGTGAAGTTGAGTAGGAGGAGAGAATGGCCAATGCTGATGATGTTGCTTGGGAGGGTTCACAAGGGACCATCCATGAAGCCATAGTGTTCTCATACATCATTTGCTCTAAGGGACTGACTATACAAATGGACAATGGCCAGACAATATATAAAAATAGAACTCTGACCCATAATCTCTATAGCAACCAATCTAGGAAGCCAAACCATAACCTCTGCAGCAATTGGCTCAGTTTAGGACCAACCAGAGGAAGACAAATATGTTCTTCTAACCAATCACATAGGATGCCTGGCTTCTAGTTAGTCTGCCTCCGTCTTCCCCATACCAACAACCTCCAATCAGGGCACACTTGAAACTTTCCCTTTTTGTCCACTGTAAAGTTTTCCCACTCTTCTAAGTGACTTTGAGTCTCTGCCAAACACAAATGAAGACTGCTGACTCCCTTGCTATAGCTGTGAATAAATAGCTTTTGCTTGTTCTCATTTAGGTCGTCTTGGTTTATATCCACAGGTCTAACTTTCCTTGAGACACATCAGTTTAAGAAATGTTCTTGTCAGGCAGTGATTCTTGTACTGTGCTTCTAATGAACATTGCGCTCCACAAAAAGAAGAAAAGTGTACAGCCACCAGTATAAACTAATGGTGGTCCTTCCCCTTTTGTGATTAAATCACAATCTTGATAGACACACACACTCCATCTTCCCCTTCTAAGGGGAAGAATTCTTGTTTGCTAGATCACTTCCAGGCTCTGCTTTATTGGGGAGAATTCCCTCAATGGGAGGAGAAGAGAGAAGCCTAATGAAGAGAGGCCAAGTTGTTCTATGTAATAAAGATCTGAGGTAGACAGAGAAAGAGAGAGAGAAACCAAACAAGCTGGGCATCAGAAAAAGAAACTTTGAGAAGTTTAAAATTGAGAAGATAACATTTTTGGCAGCAGCTGCAAACTGAGCGATAAACATTGAGAGGAACAGGGATGGGGAGAGGGGTTTTTAATGATGTCTGCTGACGGATGTACTCTCTCATGAGGGAACTTTCTGGAAGGGTGGAAATACTCTATATTTTATTTTAGTAGTTGTTGCTTGGGTACATGCAGTTATCAAAACTCATACAACTAAACATTTAAGATCTGTACATTTTATTATACGTTAATTATACCTCAATCTTAAAACAATGCATTCCTTCCTCCCTTTGTTTCTTCCTTCTTTTCTTCCTTCCCTCTTTCCTTCCTTCCTTCCTTCCTTCCTGCCTGCCTGCCCTGAGTGGGGCACTCATGGTGGCCCTTGTGAAGACAGCAGCCCAGTGTTGTCACAGGATTGGCTACATACAAGGGATTGAGCAAACAAGCAATTATATGGAGGATAACGGAAGTCAGAATTCTTACTGATGAAGAGAAGAAGCAATATGAAAAGAAGGAAAGCTTGGATGAACCCTGCGGTGTGGTATTGGAAGTGGAGATATCAGTACAAATTTTTCATGTATATAGACAGCTACAGAAATAAATATAGATATAAAGATGTGTGTATGTGTATATGTATGCATGTCTGTACATACATCTAATTCCTAGCTCTTTCCACTAAGATAGCCTGGGAATGGCAATGCACCCAATACCAATGAGCACACCTAGTGCCTAGATCTTGGTTTCTAAATACAACTCTCCACTGAAAGGCAGCAAGTCTCCTTGGATGATTGGCTGATTCTAGGACTGGGACAGGGAACGTACAGCTTGGAACATCATGTTGTGAAGAACAACTCAGGAAATGCTCAGAGAATGATAGGGACATGTTAAAAGGACACAGAAGTCATCTGAAGGGGCTCTCACTAGTTGAATATGGGACAATTTGAGTGTCAAAATAAGTAATGATAGGGGGGCCAGCCCAGTGGCGCAAGCAGTTAGGTGCGCGCGCTCCGCTGAGGCGGCCTGGGGTCCGCCGGTTCGGATCCCAGGCGCTCACCGACGCACTGCTTGGCAAGCCATGTGTGGCAGGGTCCCATATAAGTGGAGGAAGATGGGCACGGATGTTAGCCCAGGGCTGGTCTTCCTCAGCAAAAAAAGAGGAGCATTGGCAGACATTACCACAGGGCTGATCTCCTCACACAAAAAAAGTAATGATAGTAATGAGTTATAATCCATTGACTAAAACAGGAATCAATGAGTCTACGTCAATAGCAATAAACACGTAAAATAATTATGTATTGCAAATGGGGAAAAAGGAATTTATAGTGGAGGAACCTGGCAGACATCTTCTTAATCAAATAATCAAAATTAATACCACCATTAAAGGGACAAATTGACACTGTGTGTCCCCCAATAGGATGCAAAGAGAAGAACACAGCATCTCTTCTGCGATATTCCTGCCAAAAACATAAGAGCATGGGTTGTGTCATGAGAAAGTATTGCACATTCCCAAGTTGAAGGACATTATGCACAATGACTGCCCTGTAATCTTCAAAAAGGCAAAGGCCTTGAAAGGTAGAGACTGAGGGAGCCTAGGGAGATGGTGAGTGGGTGGACCATGCGACCTTCTTGCTCTGAGAGCCTGAGGGGATATTTGGTGAGACTTGAGGGGGTCTCCGGGTAAAGAGTCTATGGAAGTTTTTTATTCTGTTCTTGGAAATTTTCTGTATGTTTGAAATTTGAAATTGTTTAAAAACAATTTTAAACAAAAGTTAAAAAAAAAAAGAATGTGTGGTTTTTTTGTAGTTTCTTTGAGAGTACTCTGAATGAAATATTATTCTTAAAGTGGAATATATGAGGCCTCAGTTTTTATTTGCATGACCCCCTAAAAATCTATGTAATAGATAGAATTTTCTCAATTTTAAGTTTGTGTGTATATACATACAGATATGAGAGAGAGAGAAGTAGTGCTATATATATATGTGTATATATATATACAAATATACATTTTTTTTAATCATTGACATCTAGCTCCTATTTGCCAGCTACTGAACTTTGGAAAATGATGCAAAAATAATAGTAACAGGAAACGGAGGAAACAACTAAATCAAATTTAGTTTGACAGCTTTTGGGAAGAGTCACATGTGTTTGTGGGTTTTGTTGTGGTTTTTCTTTTGGCTAGTAAAATTTTCCCTTGTTTGTATAATTAAATACAAAGAAAATGGATGGTAATGTGCACAATTAATAAATTATAATTATTATTAGAGTCCTGAGGCCTTTGCCACTTGAACACGTCTGAGAATTACAAGATATTCCTAGAATTCTTCCCAAAACACACATGGGTCTAATGAAAAGCCTTTATGACACGCCTTAAGATGAAATACAGTCGTTCATCTTCCACTTGGTGATTTATTGTTCTGTGTAAATTTAACACCATGTGGTTGATCTGCAGTCTGATCTATCTTCCCCCCTATACAGTTCAACTCACACTCCAATAACTGACTTATGATAATAACCAAGGAGCTGGCTCATAATCAATGTAAAAATGACATTTTAAAGACACATTTAGGGGCTGGCCTGGTGGCACAAGCGGTTAAGTGTGCGTGCTCCGCTGCGGCAGCCCGGGGTTCGCAGGTTCAGATCCCGGGCACGCACCGATGCACCGCTTGGTACGCCATGCTGTGACGGTGTCCCATATATAAAGTAGAGGAAGATGGGCATGGATGTTAGCCCAGGGCCAGTATTCCTCAGCAAAAAGAGGAGGATTGGCAGATGTTAGCTCAGGGTTGATCTTCCTCACCAAAAAAAAAATAAAAAATAAAAAATTAAAGACACATTTAAACTTACCATTGAAGTTTAATTTGGCAGAGCAAATGGAAAAACTGTTAAGAAAAAAATCCATGGCATTTTGGCAAATCAAGTGGCTGTTTTGTATTATGGGGGTTTATACTCACCAATAAAGATTAGCCAACCCTTGGATCTTGGATTTAACGTTGCACTTAGTATGTTACGTTTTATTAACCATGAACAAAAATACATAGACACTTAGGTTGAAGAATATGTGACAACATTTGTTTTATGAGAAACATAGGACCTTGTACTTAAAACTCTTAGTGACTTTATATTTTTTCTTACTCTGCTTTGTAAATTAAACTATAGAGACCCAGACTCAGAGTTCAAGGTTTTGTACTCCCGAAATCACATTGCATCACATGTTCAGAAACTTTCTTATTTACTTCACAAGCAGAGACTTTGACCATAACATTAAACATTTACCAATGATTTAGAATTTAAAAAAAAAATACTTTCAGTGTTGTCTCTTTCTGGGTTGGGATTTTGTCAATATCTACCAACAGGCTCCCAATGGAAAGATGCAAGTGTCTTTGTTCCTATGATAGCAAAATCTAGCAGGAACAATGCACATATTTGCAGAGGGAATAAGGAAACATGTCACAGAGCTTAATGGACATGGTTAACTATGTCTAGACAGGTGTAATCAACCTGAGTCAGCACTGAGACATCTTTGTGTGAATTCTGGGATCCTCTACATGTAAATAGATTTTATCTTGAAGAAACGAATATCTTTAGATACTGCAATTTCTGCCCCTATCTAGAGCAGTTATTCTTCGTTTTTGTGTTTTTTTTGTGTGAGGAAGATCAGCCCTGTGCTAACATCTGCCAATCTTCCTCCTTTTTTGCTGAGGAAGACTGGCCCTGGACTAACATCCGTGCCCGTCTTCCTCCACTTTATATGGGACGCCACCACAGCATGGCTTGCCAAGCAGTGCGTAGGTGTGCACCCGGGATCGGAACCGGCGAACCCCGGGAAGCCGCAGCGGAGCACCGCACTTAACCGCTTGCGCCACCAGGCCGGCTCCTAGAGCAATTATTCTTAATCTTGGCTGCACATTATAATCTCCCAGACTGGTTTTTTTTAAAATAGAAAAATTTAACAGAATTCCTGGGGGTAGGGTCCAGGCATTGGTAATTTTTTAAAGTGCCCAGGAATTATGATTGCAGTGAAGGTTAGGACCCACTGATTCAGCATGTCAATACTTACCTGTTAGCTTCAACTGATAGAGTTCGACCACGTATATGCCCTCTGTTGCCCAAGAGAGACTACTTTCTGTATTACCTGACTCTTTAATCTCTTGCGAATTACCTCCTGGGTTCCATGAATTCCTTCTTTTTTTTTTTTTTTAACAAACATGTACTAAGCCCTTACTGAGCTGTATTTTGTAGTCTATATTGGAATATCAGAAATAAATAAAACGTCTGTTGCCTATAAGGAGTTCACAGTTTACTAGGACTGAGATACAATGTTACAGATGAAATAATAGAAGAAAATCTAAGGTACTTATTCTCCTTAGAAGCATCTGTGGAGGGCCGGCCCGTGGCTTAGCAGTTAAGTGCACGCGCTCTGCTGCTGGCGGCCGGGGCCGGGACCCTGGGCGCACACCGATGCCCCGCTTCTCCGGCCATGCTGAGGCCGCGTCCCACGTACAGCAACTAGAAGGATGTGCAACTATGACGTACAACTATCTACTGGGGCTTTGGGGGGAAAATAAATAAATAATATTTTTTAAAAAAAAGCATCTGTGGAAACTTCACAGAGGACATTTCATTTGGATCATGTCTCAGAGAACCTTGAGATAAGTGGTTCAGAGAGAGTGAGGCTGGGTAGGGGTATGATGGCAAGGGTATTTCACGTAGTTGCCAAAGCAAGGAGGCATAAAAACAACATGATGCATTCCCAACAGGTGCAAACAGTTGAATGTTGCTGGAGCAGAATATTTCAGGCGAGGAATAGTGGGAAAGGAGGCTGGAGAGGGGGTAGGACCTTGATGGCAAAGGCTCTCATACACCAGGTTTAGGAGTTTGAACTCGTCCTGAAGGCAGTGAAAGGGTGAGGTTTGAATTTTGGAAAGGGTATTGGCAAGAACGTAGAAGACAGACTGGGGTGGAAGGTAGTGTGGGGAGAGAGAGGGATTGTAAAAAGAAAAACCTTAGTACGTCCCAGACTGAATTCACCTTCCATTCTCACTTTCTAAACCAACCTTGCCTTCTGGGTTGTTAATGAGTGTCACCAACTGGAGCCCCAAGAAATTCCAGGGTGGGTTTGGAAGCATTTAACTGTTTTTCCAAGTTGTTTGTTTTTCCTATTGTACGTTGAGATGTAACCACCAACCACCCTGAAACTGACCAAGCCTCACGCCCATGACCTTTGCCTTATATTTTTTGTGTGTGTGAGGAAGATCAGCCCTGAGCTAACATCCATGCCAATCCTCCTCCTTTTTTGCTGAGGAAGACTGGCCCTGTGCTAACATCCATGCCCATCTTCCTCCACTTTATATGGGAGGCTGCCGCAGCATGGCCTGACAAGCAGTGCATCAGTGCGCGCCCGGGCCGCCAGCAGCGGAGCGAGTGCACTTAACCACTATGCCACGGGGCGGGCCCCACCTTTGCGTTATTTTTAATGGTAAGATCTTTCCAGGAGGAGCTTAGGCCTCATTACCGTTATCTGCCGTGTATGTGGAAGCATGTTTTCCAACTGAGCCTGCACAAACGAATACCCACCTCTCCCTTTTGAATATTCATTCTCCATCCAAAATAAAATTTCCTGCTTCCCTTTGCTTGAGGAAGCCATAACTTTGGAAATGATTCCTCATGGCCTCCTATTTGCTGCAAATACACTTTACTTTGTGAGACAACTTCCACTGATGTAGAGTCTTATTTAACTCACCAGGAGGCGAGCCCACTTGGTTCCGTAACATGAATGGGAAACATTTTTATGAAATGAGCAGTATGAAACTGGCCATGTGTACACCTGGCCATGATGAATCGGAACACATGCTGCTCTCCTGAAGCATGCATTGGAGGGAAGGATTTTATTTCCCAAATCATGGCCTGAGATGCTAGAGAATGGAGTCCTAGCAAAGGGCTACCAACAGTACTCAGGAACTGGAGGGAATTTTGCTAGGCAGATTCACCAGCCCAGAGGTTCAGGTTTTAAATTGGAATTGGAGAAAAGTGCCCAGACATTACTGTAATATAGAGTCCGTGGAGGAGAATGTGAACCAAAGGGAAAAAGAGAGCATGGTGGGTGGACTCCATCAGGGAAGGACAAGCCCACCACCATAGAGGAAGTGTGGTGTCCTGGGTAAGGACAAACGTTTTCATCATGGTACGCTTGAGTTTAAGTCCTGACTCTGCTTCTTTCTAGCTGTGGCATCCTGGGCAAGTAACATTCTACAGTCAAATTTTCGTCTCTAAAATGGGAGTGGAAATAAAACCCTGCTTCAAATGCCTGTTGTCAGGATAAAATTAGAATGCATGCAGTGTCGTTACAAAGTGCCTGGCTTATACTGAGTGCTTGATGAAATTTAGCTCTCGTTAACATTCTTTTTACCACTAATGTCAAGGCCTCAGATGTCTTACCCACAAGTTCTAGAAATTCCTACACAAAACCATATAATCTAATGGATTTGAATGAGACTCAGTGAATCAGTGCTCATTACTAGAAAACACAAAAGAATAAAAGACAAAAAGAAAGAGCTACATTCCATACCCTATTGCAAAATGTTACCGGTAGTTGTTTCTAGGTGGTGGAATACGGGTATTTTACTTTCTTCCTGCTTTTTAATACATCAGACTTTTGTTTTATTTTGTTTTTGATGATTTTTAAAATCTTATCAATAGATAAGACAGAAAATCTATTTTCACATTTGGGGAAATATAAGATATGTCTGTATGGAAATCCACAAACATAAAAGTAGGTATGTAATTCACACACGTTAAATGAGCATCCCCGGGAGCTGTTCAGTCCCCAAAAGGAACACAATCATAGGACTCCCCTGCTCCAGGAACTCATCTTTGAGTAGAAAATACTACAGATGTTTCCCAAGATTCAGGAGAGTCGTCAATTCACCCCAGTAATGTCTAGTGATCACTAGAAACCCCAGCCAGTTCCTCCAGAGTCAGCTTCTCAGCTGGCTCAATTTCCTCAACCCTCTGTCCAGTCCCGGTGTGTGGGTGTGGTGTCAGGTCCCAACTCTCTCCCTTTTCCTGTTTCACAGGAAGTCCCGAGTTAGGGCAATTTGGGACAAAAAGGTCATGAAACTTTGAAACACAAAGAAGAGAACACTGGGACATTTCACACAGGTGTCATACACTATTTTGAAAAACATAATGTAAGAAATTCAAAGAAAAGATCGGTACAATCTTATCACTAGAGATTCTAAAAAGGAATGAGGCTTAACAGATGAGGGCCTGAGAACAAAACTCTGAACATGTGTTCACTAACGATCTGATGTAGAGGAAAATGAGGAGGCAGCCAGAGAAACTAATATGACTTCCCAAGAAGTTCTCTGATGAGCTCAGATATAAAAAGACCATGTTAAAAAAAAAAAAAAAAAGATGGAAGGAGGGGGATATTACATGGAATGAAATCAAATGTAGCATAAACCAAGTCTGCAAAATGTCAGGAAGTCAGCTGATTAAACTAAGTCCAGAATGAGATAAAGATTGCAAAATCTGCAAAGACAACAAAGGGTGGGATCAGAACAGGAAGAGAGGAAAAAAGTGTTGTACTTCATAATGAAGACGGTTCGTGCGTATGGGAATTATATGTTTATTTTTCTCATTATAAAAGTAACATTACATCGTTTTAATCAATATGGAAAACAACTAAAAATCCTATAATATCACCACATAGAATTATATCTTTTCAGGACTTTCATATACCAAAATCAAAATCAGGACCATATTCAGTACATAATTTTGTGTTTTATTTTCATATCATAAGCCTTTCCCAGATCATTATTTACGTTTTAAAGGCATGCTTTTTTAAAGTGACTACATAATCCTCCATCATCTATATTTTAACCATCTCCCTACTTTCAAACATTTAGGTGGTATCTTGCACCATTACAAATAACACCACAGTTAAGATCCTTTTACAAAATCTTTGAATAATTTAGTTCCTTAGGATCTTATTTCTAGATGCAGAATTACTTGGACAAAGGACAAAACATTTTTAAGGATCCTGATACATATTGCCTTCCAACTTGTGTTCCAACTTTTCGATGTTTGAAGGTTCTAAACATAGTATAATGTTAACAACTGACACAGAGGCAGCTCAATTATTTAATTTTTAGTTTTCTTCTGGCTTATCTAGCAAAGAAAGTTATACTCACACTGAAAAGGGGAAAATGAACATCATGAAAATGGAACTGAAGCTCCGCTAGAAAATAACATAAGCAACTAGCTGTCCAAAATGCATTTCAGGGCTATAAACCCAAGAAAATATATCCCAAGTTGCAGGAACTTGTCATTGTGACTTCAACATGACTGTCATCAATCTTTACAATATAGGATAGAAGGGATGACAACATAACAGGAAAATTTTATTTAAAAACATATGGGTATAACATTGTGATACTGTAAAGAATATTTATAGAAAAATGCTAGAAGTTAATGCACCAAAATATTAAGAATATTTCGGTTAGGAGGAGATTTTTTTTCTTGTTTTCTCTATTTCCAAATTTTACGTAATGTGTTTGTATCACTTTATGGTGGGAGAAAAAAGGAATTTTTAAAAATGATAAACAAGATAGATGCTTGAGGACACCAGCAATAGATTGTAAAAACCAAGCATCAGTAAGTTTGA
Organism: Diceros bicornis minor; assembly: GCF_020826845.1. Taxonomy (NCBI): domain Eukaryota; kingdom Metazoa; phylum Chordata; class Mammalia; order Perissodactyla; family Rhinocerotidae; genus Diceros; species Diceros bicornis. Next base: position 48,902,030 of record NC_080757.1, on the reverse strand, counting down.
CATAAATCCACAGCCCAATGGCATGAACTGTTGAACAAGATGGTTTATGAGCATTTAGATGAATGGGAAATGATCACTAAAACACAACGTGGGCTCTCTTCGAACAGGTTGCAACAAATTACGCCGAATGTTTTTTTATATATAGTTATTAGATTAGTAGATAAGGGGAAATGCTTTAGCTATAACATGTGTCTCCATTTTAGCAAAGCATCTGATGACTTATCTTTTGATGGTATCCTTAGGAGTGAGATGCTGAAAAGTAGATTGGACTATAGTTCTACTGGTTGACTTAGCAGCTGCTTGTACAAACTGTATGTGAAAAGTTCTGCTCAGCAGCTCTAATACGAAACAACCAAACCCCACAGGGTTTTTATTAGCTATAGATCTAGATTACATGAAAGCTAAGGAGGGTTTGGAGAATGGTTCACTATTATTAAGAGAGTAGAGGCGTAACTGTCTCCCATTGCTTTTTTATTTAAATTTAAATCTTTAAATTTAAAGTGAGTATGGATACCCAACAATGTTTATTTATAGGGACCCCTCAAAAAGTTCATGGACCGGGCCGGCCCTGTGGCTTAGCGGTTAAGTGCGCGCACTCCGCTACTGGTGGCCCGGGTTCGGATCCCGGGCGCGCACGGACGCACCACTTCTCCAGCCATGCTGAGGCCACGTCCCACATATAGCAACTAGAAGGATGTGCAACCATGACATACCACTATCTACTGGGGCTTTGGGGAAAAAAAAAAGGAGGAAGATTGGCACTAAATTGTTAGCTCAGAGCTGGTCTTCCTCAGCAAAAAAGAGGAGGATTAGCACGGATGTTAGCTCAGGGCTGATCTTCCTCACACACACACAAAAAAGTTCATGGATCTTAAGAAACATTCTTAAAACATCTCATTATATAAATATGCACAAACACATCAAGGACATTTACAGACTACTTCCCTTGTCTCCTTCTTTCTAGGTGAAAATAAATCCAACTGATTATTTAACTTGTCAAGGGTATTCACGACTTTCCCTTTGTTTCTACATGTTCCCATATTAGTTTTCTTCAAAATAGCATGCCCCCTTCATGTATTTGTCCTGCTCCCAAATCTTTGCATTTATCTACCAATATTCTAGAGCTAAGGATCCTCACACTACATATATAAAAATGCACTCCTCTATCCACTCAGTCCATTATTTGAAAAGCTGATAATTTAGAAAAGACTTTCAGGAAGAAAACTATAGAATTCTGTCTCCAGTCCTAGTCTATTCAATATTTTCAACAAATTGGATGAAGACTAAAAAAACTTCAACAAATTTTCAGATGCTGCACAGCTGAGAGAATGTGAACAGAGTTGATCACAAAAAGCTTAATATATCAGCCAGAAACCACAGGATAAATTTCACCAGACTGATGTAAATCTCAGCATGTACATTGATTAAGTAGGGGATGGAGCAGTTCCAGACTAAAGAGGTTCCAGATGTTTTCGCTGGCCACAAGTTTAGCCTGACCCAGTAGCGACATGGCTGAAATGTAATCGAATTAGGTTGAGTTCAAAGACTTAGACAGCTCCATCCTTAGACACAGCCGCTTCTTTGTATTATGATGGTCAGACCAAAGTTTGGCAGTTCTTAAGGAGCACATTGAAAAGCCAGACATCTCTGAAAGACAATGAAAAGTCTGAAAGTCTTGTAATAGGATAATAATTCAAAGAATCAAGGATGTCTGCCCTAGGGAGGAGAAGACTTAGAAAGCTGTCTCCAAAAAAATTTAAAAGGCAGTGAAAAAAAAACAAAAAAAAAAAAGCTGTCTCCAAATATTTCAAGAACTATTAAATGGAAGAAGTTTTAAACTTCTTTTGAGTTGTTCCTGTAGGCAGAACTTGGATTAATGAGTAGCACTTATAGGGAAGAAGGATTCAAGGTATGAAAGGAATGTTTAATAAAGATTTTCAGCAATGCGATGGATTTCTTCAAGAAGAAGTGAGCATCCTGTCATTGAGGTTCTGGGCCCTTGCAGTTCAACTGAGTGATCATCCCAAAGAATAGATCAGGCCACTCTTCTGCTTAGACACTCCATGGCTCCCCATTAAAATTAGAATAAAATGTAAACTTGTCACCATGGTCTACAGGGCCCTCCGTGACCTGGCCCCTGCGGACCTGTCTCCTCAGCTCCCTCTCCTTTCCTGCTTTTGATCCATTTAGTCTTTATTTTGTGACTATTCTTTAAGAATGACTGTGTGCCAGGAAAGCTGTGAACAAAGTTGACAACAACCTCTGCCCTGAAATTGCTGACAATCTAGTGGGAGAAGAAAGACAAAATAATAAACAAATAGATGAAGAGTCAAGTGGTAGGTGCTATAAGGAAAAATAAACAGGGTAAAAGGAAAGGTGAATGATGGAAGGAAGTGCTATTTTAAATAGGGCAATCAAGGCAGTCTTCTCTGAGGAGGTGACATCGGAACGGAGACCTGAAGGAAGAGCAAGAGTGAGCCCCATGGATCCCTGAGGAAACATCAAGACAAAGCCCCAGGTCTGGAAGGTGATGAGCATGTCCAAGGAAGAGGCCAGTGAGGCTGGAGGGCAGTGAGCAAGGAGTGAGAGAGGTTGGAAATGAGGTAGAGAGAGAACAGAGTGTTGAAGGCAGCAGATCTTGTGGGGCCTTGTCGGCCATGCTCAGGTCATGAATTTCACTAAGCGATATGGGAAGCCCCAGAAAGTTCAGAGAAGACAAGTGACATAATCCGAACGATATTTTAAAAGGACCCCACTGGCGGCTGTGTGGGGAATATTCCGTAGGCCAACAGAGGTAGAATCAGGGAGACCAGTAAGTTGGGCACTCAAGAAGCAGTCACGGTGACAGAATTTGGGGTGTAAGATGTTTATTAGGAATAGGAACCAACATTTGTGGAGGAAGCGAGGGAAGCAAGATTGGCAGAGAGAGAAGCTGAACTGAAAAGTGAACCCAGAAAGCCTTGGGCAACCCAGTGCGGAGCTCTGGAGCAAGTACTGCCTGTCAGAGTGTCCCAAAATAGCTGTGCCTTTATGTCCCCTTCTTGCTCAGTCACAGGACGCAGGTTGCCCAAGAAGGGCATGACCTCAAGCAAGGCAGCACTCTGCAGCTGAGGCAGACCCCAAAGCAGCTGACAGTGGGAGGCTGTGTGATGGCCACACTCCCCACAGCGGGGCAGCAAGTCCTTCCCTGAAGGTGGATTTTGGCAGTTCATCTCTGTGACTACCACAGCAGTGGATGTAGAGACTGCTCGAGTTTCTCCTGTATTCATTTTAGTCTAAAACATCCCCAAGTTTGAGTGACGTCAGCATCATGGCGGAGTGAGCTTTCCCGTGAACTCTTCCCCCGACAAGATACAACAAAAGCAACAGTCACAGACCAACAACAGAATCCCAGACAGTGAAAACCTAGAGCGGAGGGATCCACACTGCCGCACATCTGAGAGCGGAACGTGCTGGGCCCCCGGAGGAAGTGGGGAGAGATAAGGAGAACTCTGCTCTCTCCCCATCAGATCAGCGATCCCCGGCTGCCCGGCTCCCAGAGAGGGGGGAGGGGCGGCCCTCGGCGGGAAACTGTAGCTCTTCGGACTCTCTCAGCCAGTGGGAAACTCCCGCACAGAGGACTCAGAGGAGCCACAGGGCTACCATCAACATCTGAGCACCCCAGAGAGCGGATAAAGAGGGGCAAATGAGAAGCCTCCCACGTCAGGGACCCAGAGGGCAAAAGAGAGAGCTCCCCCCTCCCTGCAACCCGGACTCTGCAGCTCGACCAGACCAGACCTAGCGATCCGAGGCAGACCTGATCAAATGACTGGACCCGTGGATCGCAGCGGGAAAAAAAAAAAACAAAACTGCGGATCGCAGCAGAAAATCCGGGGCAGAGCGCAGGGGGCTTAGACTACACAGCCCTTTACCACCAGACAGTGGCGGCAGGTGGAAATTGCAACCAGAGACTTCCAGGATGAGGAAAAACAAAACCAACACAGGAACCACAATGCAAAAATATATGAAATCACCAGACCAGAAACAAAATGACAAGCACCCAGAAATCAACCCCGAAGACACAGAAATCCATAAACTAAATGACAGAGATTTCAAAATAAAACATCCCCAAGTTTTATCAGGGCCAATGGCTGTCCAGCTGGATACTACATTTCCCAGACTGCCTTGTAGTTAGGTGTGGCCATGTGACCACATCCTGACCAATGGGATGCGAGCAGAAGTGATATGTTCTACTTCAAAGTCGTATCCTTAAAAAGGAAGCTGCTTGACCCTATACACACATTCTCTCTCTTTTTCCCTCCCTTGATGTGAGTTGGGATAGAAGGAGTGGTGATGATCCTGCTTCAACCAGGAAGAAAAGAACAAGAACAGTAAAGAATGCTGGAGACACAAGATAGAAAGAATCTGGTTCCCTGGATGACCTCACAGCATAGAGCCCTCTACCTCTTGGCTAGAGAGAAATAAACAGCTGTTTTATTTAAACTACCATATTTTTACTTCAGATCTTTGCTAGGATGATATTTTTGTTCCAACACCCTAACTACTGCTGAGGCAATTGCAATAGTCCGTGTTTGCACCAAGATGATAGTCATGAAAGTGGTGAGCGGTGATCAGATTCAATTTCATTGGGAAGAAATAGTCATTGTGATTTGCTGATGGATGTGATGTGAGATCCAGAAAAAGAGAAGAGCCAAGAATGACCCAAATTGTAGGCTTCAGCAATTAGAGAAAGAGATGCCATTTATTGAAATGGGGAGACTAGGATGGAGTTGACTTTGAGGTTGGCTCATGGAGCCAAAAGTTCTGTTTTTTACCTGAAAGACTTGGGATACCTACTAGAGCCATGTTGGATATAAGAATCTGGGGTTGAAGAGATAAGTATAGGCTGGAGAGATGAATCTGGGAGAATATAGATGGTATTTAAATGCACAGTCTTGTTTCTTTCTCCAAAACATGCCAGAGTTGTTTTATTTGTTCTTTCTGCTTGGGAAATTCTTCTCCCAGATCTTTGTGTTGCCCTCCCTCTCATCACTAGGAGGTTCTGCCTTCTAGAAACCTGGCTAAAACACCACCCTGTCCCCCATTCACTGGGCAACACACACTGTCTTGCTTTACCTCCTCTGTCACACTTATCAATACTTGAAATTACCTTTATTAATTGGCTTATGTATTTGTTGTCTGCCTTCCCACCTAGAGTGCAGGTCCCTTGAGGGCTGACTCTGTGTTTACCTGTTGCATCCTCGGCACCTAGAACAGTGCCTAACACACAGTCAATGCTCCAAAAATAGCTGTCAGCTGACTGATGGGAGATGAAAGGAATAAAGTAACAAGGTTGCTCAAAGCCATTTCCCTGGCCACACTCACCAACTTGAGATTTACTTCCACTAATAAACTTTTCTGGGAAAAGCAAATGCTTCCTGGAAAAGTTAAGCCTCATCCATATTGTAACAAAAATTAATTTAATCAGATTATATATATAGATATAATATATATTATATATTATACATACATACATATATATTATACATACATATATATACACACATATACGTATAATATAGTGGCATCCAAGAAATAAGCATTTTGTAATTTTTATAATTTTATTTATTTATTTTTCCCCCCAAAGCCCCAGTAGATAGTTGTATGTCATAGCTGCACATCCTTCTAGTTGCTGTATGTGGGACGCGGCCTCAGCATGGCCGGAGAAGCAGTGCATCGGTGCGCACCCAGGATCCGAACCCGGGCCACCAGCTCCACCGCTAAGCCACAGGGCCGGCCCAGAAATAAACATTTTGGATGAAACAGGAGGAGAATCTTGAAGAGGGATAGCTGGGCCCAGGTGGCAGCTGGAACAAAGAGTCACAGTGTGGGATGAGAGCAAGTGTGACTGGCCCAAGAAGAGAGAGGGCAGAAATGGGAAAGATGAAGAAAAGAAGGTGACCAAGACCAATTTCATCTTCTTGAATGTCACATCTCTTGAAGCTATGTGCTGAGTTAAAAGATCAAGATTGCCGTTGAGCTGTGTGTCTTAATCTCTTTCAAACTCATGTTTTGAACAAACCAGCACAGTTTATTATTTAATGTATGTCTTCAGCTGGTAGTGAGACAGGGCTTCCCGTAGCTATAAATGGGGGGAGAAATCACTGCACCTCGTAGCCCTGCTTTCTTCCACACGTAAATGTTGGTCCTTGGGGTGTATTTATCCACCTCATTATTTTTTGATAAACATAAAAATCTCATGCCCTCATTTAATGTTATTTGAACAAACACCATGACTGAAACTAGATTAGAGCAATGGTAATAGTAGAAAAAATATTTTATCTGAAATACACATAAATTTTAGTCACAAGACAGCAGTGTGAGCTTTGCACTGGCCAGTTTGCCCCTGCAGGGGAAGGAAAGTATCTTTTCCTCCTACTCTTCTCGCTGGGGCTCCTGTAACAAAGGACAGATAAACAAAGAGAAAAGCAGACAAATCTATTTAAGTTTCACGTGACATGGAGATATCCATAAGGAAATAAAAACCCCAAGTAGTTCAACTTGACTTTTTATGCTAGGTTTGACGAAGAGCAGAAAGTTGTGGGAAAATGTGTTAGGACGAAAAGGACATGACGTAAGTGTAGTAAACTGGTCCTGTTTACTACAGATTCAGACCTGCTTAGCAGGTCCTGTTCCATCAGATTCCTTTGGTGGCCTTCCTTGTCTTGGAGCTAAGCATGCTCCTGTCCTCAGGGTATATGGAGAGCACTTCTCGAGTGAGGGTCTTATGACCTGCTTCTGGCCTCAGGGAAGGTCAGAAAATCCTTTCTGTACAGGCCATTGTCAAATTCCTTCAGCTTAAAATATTCAATGTGTCAAGGTGCCATATTTTGGGGGTAGTGTCACTACAACGCTTTCTTTCCTGCCAGCGTGAAAACCAGGAAGAGGATAGAGTAGATCACCTTCATGGAAACCGTCTTGGGCTGCTTTGTTTTCAAAGGAGACACACTCAGCTTCCGTTGTCATGTAGACCCTCCTAGAGGGCAAATTCCCCGAGCCTGATCAACTTCCTTTGAGAACACTGCAGAGGAAGGACCTCAAACTCCTTCAAAGTTTTAACTCAGATTAGTACAGTCAGCTGCTAGTTCAATCCAGCCTTCTGGTTCAGCCCTGTGTCACTCCAAACTATCCCCATTCGCTCTCCTAGTTGGGGGTGGACAGAAAAAGGAAAAAGAGATTAAAAAAAAGGAAAGGGGATTTGTATATGCATCATCTTTCATCTCCAGTATACATGTGAATTTTCACATAGGAGAAAGCTGTATTTGTGGAGTTTCCAAATATAAGAAGTTCAGATGTTCATACTTTCCCTGTGAGTGTTGCAGACTGTTGTTCATACACTTGTTAAGAATTACTCCTACAGTATAAAATGTAATTAGTGAGCAGTCATTTACCTTCTCATCTCTGATCACCTTGGTTTTCTCCTCAAAGTCAATCACTGGTACTACTTTCTTAGGTATCCTTCTAAAGATATTCTATGCTATTTATTCTACACTATTCTATTTACAACAATGTCATATATTATACGCACTGTTCTAGATCATGTTTATTTCACTTAACACTACGTCTTGGTGATCATCCCATATCTGTAGACATGGATTTGCCTTATTTTTCAAACAGCTGCATAGTATACCCATCATGTGGGTATATCATAATTTATTTAACTAGTACCCTAGTGATGGATATTTAGCTTGTTTCCAGTCATCCACTATTACAAATGGTGCTGCTAGGAACATCCTTATACACATTTCTTTGTGCACAGGTATGAATATATCCATAAGATTAATTCATAAAAGTAGACCAAGAGTGTGTGCATTTTAAATTTTGATAGATATCCTCAAATTGCCTTCTATTGGAATTTGTCAGAGATTCTGGAATTGCCTTTCATTGAGAGCTTAGCAATTTCACAGCCACCAATAATGTATAAGAGAAACACTGGCTATTGAACTCATTTCTCTGCGGATGTTTCCTTCGATGAACACCAGATGGCAGAACAGCCCCTAATGTGTCTGCCATGGGTGACGAAGATGAGCTGAAAAGACTTGAAGCCTCATTTTGGTTATGTAGATTCATCAGATGAATTTGGCGAACTAGTTGTACATGAATGAATCTCTATAGATAGAGATGTTTCAATTCATCAGTAATAGCAGATGGTAGCCTGTCCTTATTTTCCCTTTACTTGAAAAAACACTTAAACGATCCTCATCTTTTGCTCCATAATTCTTCCCCATTACCCAAACACTACCTTTTCTCCAGCTGAATGGAAAATGTGCGAATGGTAGAGATAACACAAGTTAGCGATAATCACTCTGGGAGTTGCATTTATGTGTGAAAGTGACTTATTTAGTTCATGTTGCTGCAACAAGGAAATGTAGGAACATGTGTAAGTCACATAAGAATATTTCTTCGAGCAAATAGAAATGAATAATTAAGGTTGATGTATTTACTATGATAAGGCTCCCATTTGGCAGAACACCAGCAAACCAATTTCACAGCAGAAAAACAATATTTTTTTCTGGAGAGCGTGTCCCTGAACAGAATAAATCCAATTAGAGTTGTACCTGCTTTGCAACGTATAAGCATACTTTTAGATGTGAGTTTAGATAGCTGCCCCAACCCACAGCCTACAGCCCACATATAGCCAAACGAGAAAGTATTCGTTAACTTGTACATACTCACCTGTAAAATGCTTTCCAGTCTACAGGGGGATATATTTTTAAATCAATCCATTATTTTCCTAAAAGGTAAAGTGGTGGGAAGTTAATGAAATTGATCTCCTGAGCTACCTGTACAAGATCAATATTTACTACCTAGTACAGAGTCTATTGTTGCTCAGCCTGAGCAAATGACAGAGGTCTTATTTGTAAAGTATCTAAAGACAAAATGTGCATAATTTTAGGGGCAAAAATCATCTAGTTGCTGTAGTTCCTTGGGACACTAAAAGCCCTGAAGCTGAACAGGAAGGGACCCTGCCTCAAAGAGGGAAAAAATTAAGGTTTATGAAGACCTACTAAATGCTAAATCTTTTCCAACTGCCATCTCATTTAATGTTTATTACAACTTCATGAGGCAGAAGTTATGCCTGTTTTAGATGAGGAAACCATGGCTGAGAGAAGTTCAATGACTTGCCCAAATTAACACAATTATTGAGTGGTCAAGGTGGATTCAGACCAAAGTCTTTCTTCTAGACCAGTTCCAGGTTCTCAATGTGTGGCCCCCAGAGCAGTAGCGTCCACATGACCAGCATACCTGGAAACTTCTTCAAAAGGTAAATTCTCAGGCCCCAGCCTATTCCTACTGAAGCAGAAACTCTCAAGTGGGGCCCAGCAATCTGTATTTTAATAAGCCCTCCAGGGAATTCTGATGCAAGCTCAAGTGTGAGAACCACTGTCCTAGAGGCATTCTCTTTCCACAACATCTGGATGCATGGGAGGGAGGCATGGGAGGGGAACTGGCGTTCACCAGGCACCATCATGAGCCAAACACTGTGATGGATGCGTCACATCTTATTTCTTTTAATCCTCACAACAGCCATGCAAGTTAGGTGTTATTATTTTGATTTCACATTGAGGAAACTGAAGCTGAAGATGATAAGGTCATTTGTTGAAGCTCCCAATACTAATAAGAGTCAGATAGGCAATTTACACTTGGCTCTATCTGATTCCACAGCCTAAGTTTCTTCCATAATCCACTAGAAAGTTCTATTCTAACAGTAACATTGTTCGGCTAAGTGTTCGTCTATCCTGAGGGTACTCTTCACACACAATTATAATAAACTTGATTGTGTGGTTTCCCAGCCTAAATCTAGACCAAAGACAACAAGTGAGAGGGATGCTTCTAGAAGCATATTAAAGGGAATCAAAAATAACAAATGGGCAGGTTATTATAATATATAATATTATAATGGTGGGTTAGCCATTAAAAACAGGTTATGTTTTCCATATAACAATGTGTGAAGTACACTTCAGAAAGATCTGCATGAGAAATGGTTAAAGTGAGAAATGCTTTGGCTCTTGAGGCACAAGGTATGAGTTACCTGTGCAATTCTTCCATACAGACTTTTGCATTCCTCAAGGCCACTATTGCCTCAAATCAAGTTGGCCTTGGACTCCTCAACCTGCCTTTCCTGTTGTCTCATTTTTATTGTTAAGGGACCCCTTGTTGCAACCATCCCTAGACTTCAACCTGGAGAGACTGAGGTCCTGACCAAGATCCACTTACATGGAAAAGATCTGAAGCTCAGATTTAAGTTAGTAAGGCTCCTGAAATAATGGATAAGGATTCTGGAGAAGCTGACCCATCCCTTTATCCTTCTGACACAATAGAAGAGGCCCCACAGAGTGCTCTAGAAGAGACTTTCAAATACCTTCTAAGCCATTGTTGCTATTGTGGGATTGGTCACTTATCAGAGATTTTTTTTGGCAACATTCCTAACCAGGATTTTTTTTTGCTCACTGAGTCATGCTAGACTTTGATAGTTACAAATAAAAGATGAGCTAGCAGACCACATATCAGAGTCTTGAATGTCCAGGAGAAATAGGACAAAGAAGTTTACAGCGACTCCAGGAAAATGGCAAAAAAGAACAGGTCAGCAGGCCTGCATGAGGGTTCTGCCCCACGAGCATCCTTCAGCACACGCTGCAAGTCCCCAGCCAATGGGACAGTATAGCTGCTAACAAGATCATGATAATTCAGAGCTCCCACTGGGTCTTGCCTGGGTAGTCAATGAAGTCTCACCAGGGGAAAGAAAAAAATGTTCCTACCTGAATCACTCATCAGTCTGGACTCATTACTGGCTTCTCTATAGCTGGACTAGAGCAACAGGATAGCAATTTAGGGATGACCGATCTAAAGCACATCAAAGCACGGTCGCTGAGCAGATACAGTGGCACCAAATTCAAGGGAGCACCTTGAGTGACTCCTACCAGCGATGTGGGTTTCAACCAGCACCATCTGGACAAGCCTCATAAAAAGTGCAGATCGTAAAGCCGCAACATTTTCCATGAGCTCTCACAAGTGGTAGACTATCTGACAGATTAGGCTAACATGTGGGCTGGGGTGGAAAAACAGCACTAGAAGAGACAGCCACGCTCAGAACCCAGTTCAGCTCCTGGTCCGGAAGTCCCTCTGCCTCTCCTTCCAGCTCCAGCTCCACTAGCAACTCCTTTCTTCAATCTGCCTATTAATATTGGCACACAGTTCCTACCATGAGCCAGGCACTCCGCTAAGTGCTTTCCATACTTTACCTTATGTAATCCTCACAATTCTAGGACATAAGCACTATTACTTTCCCCTTTCACAGATGCAGACACGGAGGTTCTCTGATGTTAAGTATCTTGCCCAAGGCCATGCAGCTGTTAAGACATAGAGCCGGGATTCGGACTCGGGCATTCTGACCCCAGAACCTGCCCTCTGAACCCCCTTGCCCTTGCCATTCGAAGTGTGGTCAGCAGCCATGGTAGGTATCAGTAGTCACCTGAGAGCTTATTAGAAATGAAGGCTCTCCAGTCCCTCAGCCACACCCAGCACTGAATGAGAACCTGCATTTTAACAACATCCCCTGGTGATTCATGTACTTATTGATTCTAGAGAGGGACCAGCTTGCCTTATGCTTATCCCACTGCTGTGCCTCCTTTCCTCTTCTATTCCCAGTCCACAGGCATACCCTGGGGACAGGTGGGGACAAGGGAGTGCTGGAGGGAGAGATGGGGATGGGACAGAAGTTCAGCTAGAGGACAAGGCTGAGGTGCCATGAGCAGTAGGGTCTGAAGGGGTGCTGAGCTGGGTCCCATTGCTTCTCTAGACATGGAAATGACTTTTATTACTACTTCCCAGGCCTGGCAATGTTTCACGATGTTAATGGGCTTGAGCACTCACCATTCTAATGTCTCTTTTCAATGCTTGAATAATTACCAAGACACAACTGCCTACCACTGACCTCTGTTTCTCAGAGACTTGTAACATTCTTTAGAGCTGTTTCAGTGCAGACTTTGCCACTTTAATAAATGAGTTGAAACTTAAACTCTCAGGCTGAGAATGATTATCCAGCCCTAGAATCAAACAGATCTAGTGCTGGGGTGGGGTTAGCTGTCACCCAGGCCAGTGGCACTTAACCCTGGTGTGCATCCCAAGGCTCTTCCAAAACATACTCCCCGAGTCCTCCCCAGATTCAATGAATCAGAATCTCTGCAGGGAGGTCCAGGAATCCTTTTTTTAAAAAAAGCTTTTCAGGTGATTCTGGAATAATCTCAGGAGTAGCAATTGAAAACACTTATTTCTATTCTCTCCCAACCAAACTCCTGGGGACCAGGAGAAATCAGCTTATTTGACATTTGGTTGTCCAGCCTGTTTTTGGTCACCTCTAGTAACAGGTAACTCACTGCCTAGTGAGATGGTTCCATTTTATTTTGAGTCAGCTCCAATGACAAGAAGTTCTTTTCGGCCTCCGAGGTTGCGTCTCTGCAACTTCCACTGATGATCTCATTTCTATGCTCTGTGACCAAACAAAAGACACTTGATTCCTCTTTCACCTTCCAGCCCTTCTAATACTTGGAGGACAATGGGAAATATAAAGAGCATGGTTTTAGGAATCTGTTAGAACCGGGTTCAAATTGCAGCTTTGTCTGATACCTACCACAACGTGGTGAACCTTGACAACGTGACTAAATGAAATAAACTAGACACAGAAGGACAAATATTATATGATATCGCTTATATGAGGTATCTAGAACAGACCAATTCATAGAAACAAAAAGTAGAACAGTGGGCTAGGGGAGAGGAGAATGGGGAGTTAGTGTTTAATGGGGACAGAATTTCTGTTGGGGATGATGAAAAGGTTCTGGAAATGGATAGCAGTGATGGTTACACAACATTGTAAGTGTACTTAACACCACTGAATCTTATGCTTAAAAATGGATAAAATGGTAAATTTTATGTTATGTATATTTTACCACAATAACAAATTTTTTTAAAAAAACTTTTTTAAATTGCAGGTCTGTCATTTACTTGCTGTGTCATTTCTCTGAGCTACAGTTTCCTCATCTGTAAAATGGGTTTAAGAGTATCCACCATGGATGTTGTTGGAGGGTCTGATAGCTTTAGTTAAACGAACTGTCCAGTGCCATATTTGCCTTTTCATGGAAACTTGGAGAGTAGAAATGTTTATATGTGATGAGTGACGGAAAATTCGGGTTTGTAATAGCTGGTGATATTAACACTGAAATCAAATCAAAGTGAGCAGTCAGAGAAGGTAGAACTGACGCTTTAGGAAATCAGAATACAAATGAGTTTTAAGACAAAACACTGGACTTGAAAGGCATTTCAGCTTTTAGTGGGCAGTTGAACTGTGGACCCAGACTCCTCCCAGGGGCTCTCAGCTTGTTCTCTTCTGTGGTTAGGAAGTAGGCACTTTGAGAAGCTCTGGCCAAGACAATGGTTCACAAACCTGGCTGTACTTCAGAACTGCCTTGGAAGATTATTAAACACACAGACGCCTGGCCCTATCCCCGGAGCGTCTGATTCAGTAGGGTATCAGTTTAGGACCTGGATGAATTTTTTGTGTTCCTCCAAGTGATTCTGATGCACTGCCAGGTTTGAGGACTGCCTGGCTGGGGACTTCTAGCTGTCTCTGATGCCCAAGTAGTTCAAGTGGTGAGGAAAAGTTTTGATCTGATGGCTGGGACATGGTCCTGAGGTCCCAGAAGGCCCCCAGGGAGCCAAGAAATCGAGGACAGCCCTAACCTAGGAGTGGAAGTTGGTTGAAGCATCAAGGAAGTGGTACCCAGCAGCCAGAAAGAGATGACAACAAAAAGTGGAAGGCAGAGTCCACAGCTTTAGCCCTGTGTCAAGTTTAGACTGAGCTTCATTTGATCAAAAATGTGTAACATAGCTCTGCTATACAGAGTTTGCTTACAGAGATTGCTTCTGCAATAAAAATAATGATGCACCTGACTTGACTATAAAATTACTGACTACAGTGAAGGCTGAAAACTGAAAAGTGAAAAAGTTATGTGCTGAGTATGAATTCTGGTGCACCAAAGGTCCCATTACTTTATATTTCAAAATCAAATTTAAATTGCTTTGGCCCTCTACCCAATGACTGGCAGAAAATTCAATCCCAAGAGTCTTGAGGGTCCCACCCTCCTCCTCTTGGTCATAAAGTCCTCCAGCTTCTGTGGCATTAGAAAAATGGAGCAGGGCTAGAGCTAAGGCCTTAGTCCATGATCGCCACCATCTTTCACGCTGTCCTTTGGGCTCCAAGATGCTGCAGATAAGCTCTGGTCCCTGCTAAGATGTGGTCAGTCCCTGACTCTCAGGCATTGCTGCTCTGGGGGGGGTCTCAGCAACACCTCCCACACAGAGGTCCCCTTCACTGACCTGAAGGAACTGCATGCAAGAGGTATGCTCATGCATGTTCAGAGGGAGCAGCCTCTTCCCCTCTAGTCGTTGCTGCCTCCCATGACTCCCTTCCAGCTGCTCGCATTTGGTTATATCTACAGATCCCCCTGCAACAAGCCTTTGGATGCACCAGGGTGGCCTTTCCTTCTCAGGAATGCGAGCCAGTGGGGAATGCAGAGAATAACCCCAGTTAAAGACCTATTTTTTTTCTTAGCGATTCTCCCCGATCATGCAGTGAAGCCTAGGGTTGCTGTTAGGGGGCCAAGATGGCTCCCTTCTCTTTCATTACCCTCGGCATATTTGGGAAACTGACATATTTGCCCAACAGTGATGGCCACGGCAGCCCTGCAGTCATAGCAATTACAGTATCTAGATGGCGAATGGAGAGGAAGCAGCCCCCACGTCACTCCCAGCCCCACCAAGAATGGGCATTTCCCAAAACACATTTTTCCTTAATCACCAATTGGATCTGTTTAATTTTGCTGTCAGGAAAGGCTGAAGCTTGCCTAAAAACAGTCACGTCCATAATATTAAGTCTGGCTCCAGGATTTGCATTAATGAATAACTGTAGCATAAAATGCCCTGAAACTTCTGCTTTGCTGATTCTATTCTAGATGTTTACAGGTCAGGGTTCTGGGCTGCAAGTAACAGCAAGTGACTCTGGCAAATGTGAGTACAAAAGGAATGTACTGGAAGGATATCAGTTCATGGATTCTTTAGGATGGCTGGAGAATGAGGCTTGGAAAAGGCAGAACCACGGGAGGAGAGGCAGCAGGAAGCCCAGCCATGGTGCTTCACAGACAGCACTGCAGACTACAGGACTCGAAACATGACCATGTTGAATAATCTCCCCCTTTTTATACATAGATTTCTTTATTTGTACAGTAAGTCATTGACTTTTTTTTTTTACCATCTTAACCATTTTTATTTATTTATTTATTTTTTTTTGTGAGGAGATCAGCCCTGTGCTAACATCCGCCAATCCTCCTCTTTTTTTGCTGAGGAAGATGGCCCTGGGCTAACATCTGTGCCCATCTTCCTCCACTTTATATGGGACACCGCCACAGCATGGCTTGCCAAGCAGTGTGTTGGTGCGTGCCCGGGATCCGAACCGGCAAACCCCGGGCCGCCGCAGCGGAGCGCGCGCACTTAACCGCTTGCGCCACCGGGCCGGCCCCCACCATCTTAACCATTTTTAAGTATACGGTTCAGTGGCATTAAGTGCACTCACATTGTTGTGCAACCATCACCACCACCCATCTCCAGAACAGTTTCATCTTCCCCAAATGAAACTCTGTCACCATTAAACAATAATTCCCCATTGCCCCCACTCCCGCCCCCGGAAACCACTGTTCTACTTTTAGTCTCAATGAATTTGGCTAGCTACCTCACGTAAGTGAGATCATACAGTATTTGTCCTTCTGTGACTGGCTTATTTCACTTAGCATAATGTCCTCAAGGTTCAACTACATTGTAGTATGTGACAAGATTTTCTTCCTTGTTAAGGTTGAATAATATTCCATTGTATGTATACACTACATTTTTGTTTATCCATTTGTCTGTCGATAGACACCTGGGTTCCTTCCACCTCTGGGCTATTGTGACTAATGCTGCAATGAACGTGGGTGTACAAAAATCTCTTCAAGACCCTGCTTTCAACTCTCTTGGGTATACACTCAAAAGTATCTTGCTGGGTCATATTGCGAGAGATCTCCCTTTTGTTCCTACATCTTTATGTCCCTCCTTTAAGAGTCAACATCCCAGGGGGAAATACAGCCACCATTTTTGACGCTCTTGACCACTGACTGTTAGTCCACCTCTTATTGTGGCTACAGCTGGGTGGACGGATCCCAGGCACGCTGACTCTCTCATCTCAAGCCCCTGAACCTCAGGGAACTCACCTGGCCTTCAATCCACAGCCCACAAGTTATAGGAGCATCCTCCAGAAACCACTCTCCACCAGTACTCCAGCATCCTTTCCTTTTTAAAAACAGCTTTGTTGAGATATATTTTTTACATCATACAATTCACCCATTTAAGTGCACAATTCCATGACTTTTAGTATATTCACAGATATGTGCAACCATCATCACAGTCAATTTTCATCACCACAAAAAGAAACCTTGTCTCCCCAGCTATTCCTCTCTACTCCCCCAATCCTCTCACCCTTAGGCAACCCCACTAATCTACTTCCTGTCTCTATAGATTTCCCAGTTCTGGACATTTCACATAAATGGTCTCATACAATGTTTGGTCTTTTGTGTCTGGCTTCTTTTACTTCGCATAATGTTTTCAAGGTTCATTCGTGTTGCAGCATGCATCAGTACTTCATTCCTCTGTATGGCTGAATAATATTCCATGGGTTCCATTCCACGGTTATATTTACTCATTCATCAGTTGACAGACATTTGGTTGTTTCCATCTTTGGGCTATTATGAATGGTGCTGCTATAAACATTTGGGTACCAGTTTTTGTGTGGACATATGTTTTCATTGCTCTTAAGTGTATGATTAGGAGTGGAATTTCTCTAGCCTTTTGTTTTTCAGGGACAATTGTGAGATTCGTTCTATATTGTTCCTTTGATGGTCCCCAGCAGGATGTTGCCCTGGTGCCATGTTGTAAGCAATTCAGTAACACACCATTAATTGGTGTTTCCTTCTTCTCCAGTGCGCTTTCCCTGCCTCTGCAGGCTTGCTCCCTGGGATCACCTCCAACATAAACTCCCCACACCCAAGTCCTTGTCTCTGGCTCTGCTTTCAGGCAACACAAACTAAGATGTGAAAGCCCATCATTGGCCACACGTGTTTACACACCTCTTCTCCAGGTGTCAGGGAGAAGGAGCATGGCCCTTCACCTTCCAGAAAGGGAGACATGGCCCACTACCGCCAAGACTCATCTCCAAATAAGAGCAGTGTTCTGATGTAAGGAGGGAAAACAAAGTACCACCACCACCAAAAAAAGACCAAATCTTCTACAAGCTGATCCCAGTGGGTGGAGGAAGAGAACTAGCATGTTCAGCGCATATTATGCTAATGGAAACTCTGTACACACTATCCTACTTAATTCCCACAACAGCCCTGAGAGGTAGGTGCTGTCAGAGAGGTTGGGAAGTTGCCAGGATTGTCCAGGAAGTGGAGGAGCCCAGACGGCAGCTAGGTCTGTCTGGTTCCAGCGTTGTCCTCTTTCACCTCACCAGCCATTCCGACAGTGCTACTCACAGCAAAACTGTAATTCCCTAATTGCACGGAAGTGAGAGTGTCTTTTTGGCTCCACATCTGACTGCAAATGAAGCCAGATGCTGCTTTTTCACCCTATGAACTTCCCATTCCTGGGAGGTGCTTGGCTCTCCTTTTCCCTGATTAGAATATAATTTCCATTTGCTTTTCAGTAATCTTATTGATTGAATGTGCTTCTAAGCTTTTTCACGCTTGACACATCACCTCCTACCTAGTCCTACAGAGCAGGCGGCATGCCTGTTGAAGAGGAAAGTCCAAGACAGAGCAGCATTTCTCATGTAACGAGCTGCTCTAGCTTACTCCTTGGTTAAAACTGAGCATGCCTCGGGGACAAACACTAAAAATCACCCACGCTTGCCATCACTGGCTGATCCTGGGAACCATATGTGATAAAGTCATTCAACCTAAGGACTTTGCAGTGACTCACTCACCTCACTAAAGATGTAAGATAACCGGGGAAAAAACACACTTTCACATCAGATTACAATAACAACAACAAAAAACCCAGGTCAGCAGGACTTAACGGAAAGAACATCAGCTCGGGGGTCAGAAGACTTGAGTTGGAGTCCAGCCTCTGTCACTTTCCAGCTGTGTGAGTTTGACCAAGTTACTTAACCTCTCCCAACCTCAGTGTCCTCATCTACAAAATGAGGTTTTGCTACTTTCTTGCAAACCAGGCTGATATCTGAAGTTCGAGCATTCATTAATTGTATCAGGGCAAAAAACAATTCAAAAGCTTTGTGTTAGAGATGTCCATTGCATTAACAGGAGGAAGCAAGGGAACTCGTTAAAACCATGTATATAAGTCTCAGAAGAGCCCAAATGCTTTAATTTTTTTTTTTTTTTGGTGAGGAAAATTCGCCCTGAGCTAACATCTGTTGCCAATCTTCCTCTTTCTGCTTGAGAAAGATTGTCACTGAGCTAACATCTGTGCCAATCTTCCTCTACTTTGTATGTGGGACACGCCCACAGCATGACTTGATGAGCAGTGTGTAGGTCCGCCCCGGGATCTGAACCCGTGAACCCAGGGCCGCTGAAGCAAAGCACACAGACTTAACCACTACACCACCGGGCCAGCCCGGCAAATGCTTTAAAGCAGGGGTTCTCAAAGTGTGGTCCCAGGACCAGCAGTAGAAGCATCACTCTGGAATTTGTTCAAAATGCAAATTCTCAGGCCCCTCCTAGACCTATTAAATCAGAAACTCTGGAGATAGGGCCCTGTAATCTGTATTTTAACAAGACAAAAAGGATTATTTTTAATTTAAAAATTTTTTTTAATTTAACAAAAATTTAACAAGATTAACCCTCTGCAGGTGGCTGAAGTTTGAGATCCACTGCTTTAAATACATGACCTCAGTCCTTACAACAAAGCTGCTTTATTATTCCCATTTTATAGTTGAGGAAATTGAGGCTTAAAAGAAAAATAGAATTTGCCCAAAGTCACAGGGATTCACCTGACTCCTATGTACTTCCCTGCTGCACTGCGGATTATCTTTTAGAGGTATTCCAAGTCTAAGACAGTCTTTCCAGTAGATGACTAAGTAAGCTGCCACAAAATTCCAGACCAGCCAGTTATAGTGACCACAACATATCAGGAAGGTGTGTCACTAAGAAAACAAAACCAGCAAGAGTTGTGTATTATGCCACAGTGACTCACCGGGGCCCAAGAGCCCTCACTCTGGTTATGGGTGTTCCCGGGTGACTTTTACACACCTTACTGATCCTTTCCTACTTGGCTCTTCCAGACGCTGCACAATCAGTCCCATGCTGCCCCTCACCCCACTCCAGCACTCTAATGGAGCCAGCATCCCAACCCTGGCTGAGGCTTCAGGTTGAGTGGCCTTCCAGGGACCTCCCCTGAGCACCCCGCCCTCCTAGCCTTCCTCAGACTCTCTGGGCACAGGCAGGAACCTGGGCATTTCCATCCTGCGTTAGCTAAGAGGTCCTCGCTTCCAGCCTGACTTTGCTGGTACTGAGGGTGGGGGTCCTCTACTTCAGGCTCTCCCTCCCCTACTCCCTGCAGCTCCATAATCTCTGGATATGTCGCCCCACCACCAGTAAGGACAACCAAGAGCATTCCCAATGCTTCACACAGAAACCCACTTCTCCCCAGTGCTTTCCATTTCCTTTCTCAGGGATCCGCAGTGGTGTAGTACGGCCCTCCCTGCCCCAGGTTATTCTACACCTGTGATAGAGAAAAGGGAGAGAAATGCTTCCTTAATGATCTCAGGTCTCCAAAGGCTGGGTGGAAAAGCAGGCTAGTCACGGTTCTCTTTAAGCCACCAGAAGACTTGGCTGATGACCTTCCAGGGCTGCCCTTCCCTGTGCATAGTCCTGCTTATGTCTCACTGGACACTTCTAGATGCAAAGGAGGCTGGGAATGTAGCATTTCAGCTGGGCACATTGAATAGGATAGAATAGGATAGCAAGGAAGAAGGGGTAAACGGAGTTGGGTAGACAACTAGTATTCTCAGAAACTAGGGGCATAATTAGCTACAGGAATAGCCATGCCAACACTATACAGACTAAGAAAAAGCCATAGGATTTGGAAACCAAGTGGTCACTAATGGCCTTGGAAGGGGCAAGCTCAATAGAGCGCTGGGCTGGGAGTGGGGTGTGCTAGAAGACCATTGACAAGGGTCAAACCAGGAGCGAAAGGGAAGGAAGTGGAGATGAAGGACCCAGACTTCTCTCTAGAGACGTTTCAGTAAAAAGAAACGAGAAAGAGAAAGAAAGATAACGGAAACGTACACACAACTCCTAACCTTTATTTTGACTGCGTCTTTTCTTCTCCTAACTCAATCTTGACGAGACTTGCTAACAGCAAAATTGACCAATCTGAGCTTCAGCTTGTCTCTCGTCTGCTTCCTGGGGAAGGTGTTAATGAGGAATGAAATTCCCAGAGGCTGAACCGCGGGAGGGAGAAGCAGGCCCTGGAATATGCACCAGCTGAGCGTTGAGCATGGAGGAGTTTCTCCATGGTAAAAAGCTTTTTGTTGAATTCTTATTCTTCCTCCTGCTAGTCCTTGCTTTATCATTCCTTGTCTTCTTCCTTTTATTCTTCCTTTATGATCCTTTCTTTCTTCCACCCCCGATACACGTCTTAAGTAGGGAACCTACGTTCATGGAGTACCTACTATGTGCCAGGCACTGGGCTTGGGGCCTCATGTACATTCTCTCAGTAAGTTCTCCCTCCCTCCAGCCTTTGCGAGGATGCACATTATTATCCCTACTTTACAGAAGAGGAAACGGAGGCTCCAAGGCTCAATAATCTATCAAGGTCACACAGCTAAGTGGATTGCCACTGGGGATTACATCTAGATCTACTCGACTCCAAAACGTTTATTCCCTCCATGATTTTCTGATGGATCCATGAAGTGTTATCAGGGAGTTACAGGCATGTCAACTACTTACTTGAGTACAAATTCACAAAATAGACATGGAATTCCTGTTTGTTTATTTTTTTAATAAAGTCCAGATCTGTCCTTCTATCAAGTGCTAGTAGAAATCCTCACAAGGAAAAGCTTGTGGATCCACGTCTTTGCTCTCTGTCAAGCTTTTCTGCGAGCCTAAGCAGTCAACAAGACTCCAGCTGCTCAGCCAGCCCCCTCCAGGGGCGCTCAACCTGTTAGCAAAGTGATGGTGAGCAGGAGCCAGTGGCCACAGGCCTCCCTGTACAGAATCGCTCTGACAACAGACAAAAGAGGAGCAACTTTTGTAACAACTTGACATTGACAGAATTTTTAATACACATAGACATTTTCTATTGTTCTTGCTCCAATCTTTTTCATAAAAAGTAAAAGAAGGTTTTGGCCCTTACTTGGATTATCAGCAGTTATAAAACATCTGGAATGAATCCACTTGAGGCCTTTCCAAGAACTTCTCAGTCTTGCGCTCTCTCTCTCCTCTCTCTCTCTCTCCCTCCCTTCCTCTCTCCAGGCCAGGTTAAACTTCTGATCATTCAGTGAGGTTCTTTCATTTGTGGAAACTCACCTTAGAACATATTTTACGTGGTAAATGAGGCCAAAAGTGATGGCTAAATGCTTATTTGTTATTTTCTCATTAAATGGCCCTTTAGTGGACCAAACACAACCTATTTGGTCAATAAACATTTACTGATCTCTTCTAAGGCTGAGCAAACAGGAAAAGAAATGATTTGACGTGGCTGGAAAAAGATATCCTAAGCTATGGTACCGGTTAACCTTTTAATTCCAAATGTCTGGTGGAACAAATTGCCGATATTTTTGAAAAGAGAAGAGTACTGGGCACGGCAGCAATGGAGGCTATCTGAAGCATTCGTCTTTCGCTTTTTCAAAACTTGGATCAAGACGTTGTGTTGTGCAACATGAATATTTTTCTTTAAAAGGCATGTATATACAGAAGTTACCTCTGGGGGATGGGAGGGGAGGAGGAAGTGGGGAGAAAAACATTTCTCTAATATTTGTATTTTACCATGTGCCAATCTGAGCCTTCTTTTAAATAACAAAAACTAGTTCAAATGAAACAAGAACACCCCCACAGAAGAGGGGGCACAAGTAGAGGATGTTTTTGAGAAACTCACCCTCTCTGTACAGATTTACTGGAAACATGTCATTGCCGCTTCCTTCAAGCTGACATGTCTGTTGTGAATTCGCGAAGCAGCTCAGTCCTTTAGTGCTCAAGAGCACCAAAGGAGAAATGTAGATGGAAGGGTTTCAGGTTTTGATCCGAACTTCTGAGCTGCTCTGGCTGGTTCTCAGTGTCACACGCACCCTTCAAGGGTGAAGGGGAAAAGTGAGGCATTGTTCCCGAAAATTTGAGGGAAAGCATTTTTGGCTGTAATTAGCTGGATGTTTCAGGAGAAATCCCATTGACTCTAGCTCTCCACTTTGTTTTGTTTGAGAACCTCTGGCCCCAGCATCCCCAATTGTCAGTGGAGATTTTCCAGTTCTGGGATTCATTAATTTGGAGCCCCTGCCTGGTTCTGCTAAAGCCCCTCAGATGGCTGGCAGCTGGAACCCACATGGAATCTTTTCCAATAAATAGGAATCCATTTCGCATGTCCCTCTAGGCAATATGACAGCAGCAAGAAGAAAGAATAACAAGAGATGCTGTCTCCATATCCTGCACACCCTTCCTTAAAATACATATATTTACTTATTTCTTAGACAAAGCAGTGTGACGCAAGTTGGTGATGGTTGAGCTATTTTATATTACCAAAGGGCTCTTTTGAAAAAAATGGTTGGTGTTTGATAGTTCAGTCCAATAATTCAACATTTTCTAGATACTGGAGTAGGTAGAAATGGATAAAATTATGCTATTTTAAGAGATACTATGTCTAAAAACTCAATTGCATAAAAGGATAAAATAGAAGCGCTGTGAATGGTTTTTACTAAATTCTTTTTTTTTTATTCCATAAAGAATTTCTTTAGATAAGAGCTCTTCTAGTTCACCTTAGTATTTATATAAAGATGACTAATTGGCTGAGTTGGGAATCAGAAGAACTTTAAAGTGTGAAAGCTCATTGTTTGGACGATCAGTCAGAAGTGAAGTTAGAGCATCTCCAAAAGGTCATCAGTCATTAGACAAAAACAAGGAGACCCCTGAGCCCCTTGAAGACAGGAGCCTTGGCTTTCATCTCTGATTCCGGGGACCCAGCAAGATGTCTGAGTAGAATCATGAGCCTCAAGCCATGGACTCTGCCCACTGTGCTTGAGTTGATATGGCACAAGGGGGCCTCCCCTGGGACAACTGGGGTACATTTGGGATTCCAGGGACATGGAGGAGTGGAGGCAGCAGAATGGAGGAAGGGCAGCGAGGGCTCAGAGAGAGGACAGAACAGGGCAAGAGGGCAGCAAAAATGTTCTGTGCCTATGATAGGCAGGGCAGGTTCTGGAGTCTGAATTCCTGGGCACCAAAAGGGAGAGATTGGACAACATCCCTCAGAAACCAGGCACTCCCAGAGAATCAGTCACCCAGCAGAGGCGGGGGACAAGGGAGTGGGGAGAAGACGCTGATTAATCCCCCTTCTGACAGTCTTTTGTTTTCACAGGCACCCAAAGCGGGATTTACTTCCACAGCTCTCCTTAAATCTGGAATGATGAGGGGGGCAAGAAGTCCTTCCATCCTCCCAAATCTTCCTCCCACTTTCCTGCTCCTGCAGATTTCTTTAAAAAGCCGGAAAGACAATCCACAGATGGACAGAAAAGATTTAAAATGCAAATAAGATCAACTGAGGGAGTTAATAGGATATGAATGGTTTTGGTCAAAGTATGGAGGGCTGGTACCAGATTCTATTTTGGGTTCTGTTGGTTCAGTTTGGCGCAGCCCACTAGAATGGAAGCTCCATAAGAGGAGGGCCTTTTTTTTTTTTTGTGAGGAAGATCAGCCCTGAGCTAACATCCATGCTAATCCTCCTCTTTTTGCTGAGGAAGACCGGCTCTGAGCTAACATCTATTGCCAATCCTCCTCCTTTTTTTCCCCCAAAGCCCCAGTAGATAGTTGTGTGTCATAGTTGCACATCCTTCTAGTTGCTGTATGTGGGACGCGGACTCAGCATGGTCAGAGAAGTGGTGCGTCAGTGCGCGCCCGGGATCCGAACCCGGGCCACCAGTAGCGGAGCGCGCGCACTTAACCGCTAAGCCAAGGGGCCGGCCCGAGGAGGGACTTCTATTTTAGTAACTACTGTATCCCCAGTGCCTATGCATAGTGGGCACTCAAGGAATGTTTATTGGATGCAGAATGAATGAAGCTGGAATATGCTAGATGCTGTGCCACAAAGCTGGAAGATACAAAGAAAGGATTTTATGAAGTTTGTAGTTGGTGAGACTAAACATAAAAAGATAATTCCCAGAGTGCGCTGGAGACAAGCTTGGAGCGCTGTGGGAGAGAAGAGAAAGAAGTTAGGGCACAGAAAGGCAGGAGCTACTTGATAGCGAGGGCGGGGGTTCTGCTACTACTGACTTGGGAAGGAGGGAGATGGAGACAAACTTGGCCATGGCATGGCGTGCCCGAGGCCTGCCTGGTTATCTTTTGCCATGCTAAGCCCAATAGAAACTCTTTGCAGAGCTATTTTTGTCTTAATGACCAGACATCAAACTCCTTAGAAGGAACAATAGCAGATTTCATTTGTGACACTTTACTACATCTATAGTATAAAACTAGATATATCCGGCTCAAATCTTTCTGCAGTCTCATTATAGCAGCTGAGATTCTAATTGTTAAGACATCTTTATCAGTTTTAGTGAATTTGCTAGTCTGTGCTTAAGAAACAATGTAGGAAAAGCAATAAAAACCACCCATCGGGGGCCGGCCCCGTGGTGCAGCAGTTAAGTTCACGCACTCCGCTTCAGCGGCCAGGGGTTCACCGGTTCGGATCCCTGGCGCAGACCTACTCACTGCTCATCAAGCCATGCTGAGGTGGCGTCCCACATAGAAAAGCTACAACTCTGCAACTATGTACTGGGGCTTTGAGGAGGAAAAAAAAGAGGAAGATTGGCAACAGATGTTAGCACAAGGCCACTCTTCCTTAAAAAAAAAAAAAAAATCCAGCAAACTTGCCATTTGTTGCTATCCAACTTTGACAGTATCCATAGCATCACCTTTCTTTACCATATCCTATCCATAAATTAAATTATTGCAAATAAGAGAAGAATCCTCCCAGGTGCATAATAGAGAGCACAGAACATGGCAGAACACAGGATAGTCCAAATCACAAGTGTGTGAGCATGTCTCCAGTATTTAACTTGACAGAAGAAATTATTATTCACCAATGATTCTTTGCTGCTTGGGCTCCTAGGTTAAAATTGCTACAGCTGTGGAATAACAAAGTATGCAGCATTGGCTTTCATGTTCCTTTATACCACCTTTGCCTAGTCCAAGTGCTCTGAGGCAAACTATACACTCCATCAAAGGAAAAAAACCTTAGCAAATAGGCGGTGACTTGGATAGATGCGTTGAAATATTTGTTTTGCTTGTTTGTTCCTACTTTGAGCTGAATAAGGAAGCTGCACATTCAATCACAAGTCATTCTCACACCACTAGATGGAAGACTGGCTTCTCTCCGACTCTTTCAATATTTACATTCTGTCAGCAGCAGCTTTGGTTCCTCACCAAAAGATCTCCTAAAGTGGAAAAAAAAAAAATCCCACTCTACCCCTGAGGGGACCAACTTGGGAGAATTCCTTTTGTCAAGCCATAAGGGTTGACATGAAAAATGACAATGACACTAGCCATATATGGCAGACCATTGAGCTTTAGGGCTGCCAGGGTTCAAATCTCAGCTCTGCTAGTTACTATTTGTGGGATCTTGGATATGCAACTTCACCTCCTTGTATCTCATTAACCCTTTCTTCCTCAGAGGTTAAATGGGGGTAATATTAACATCCACCTCGTATGATGTGAGGATTGAATGAGTTAACACTTGCCTGTAAAGAGCTTAAAATAATTCCTAGGACACAGTTTAGCCGTCAGCAAATGTCAAAGGCTATTTTATTGCCATTTCTCTCTTGTTAAACTTTATAAGTTATTAAGTTGGTTTAGGTCAGCTATAGAGAGTTAAACAATCTAGTATTTATTTAGAGACATCTAAGGTATTTATTAGAGACAAGGTTTATAAATTTAAAATTTATGTTTTATTGGTCCAAAGGAGCAAGGAAATACCACTGTCTGACGCTGCCTCAGCAGACCTTCTCTGGATGTCACTGTTTCTGTGTGAGAACGGCTTTCATCCAACAGTATGCTTTCTGCATTCATTTAGTTCACTCCTTTGAAATTCCATTAAGTTTTTTTTGTAAGGTCATGGAGCAATTTGGTAGGGCAGATTTTTTTTTCTTTTTTTTTTTTTGTGAGGAAGATCAGCCCTGAGCTAACATCCATGCTAATCCTCCTCTTTTTGCTGAGGAAGACCGGCTCTGAGCTAACATCTATTGCCAATCCTCCTCCTTTTTTTCCCCAAAGCCCCAGTAGATAGTTGTATGCCATAGTTCCACATCCTTCTAGTTGCTGTATGTGGGACTCGGCCTCAGCATGGCTGGAGAAGCGGTGCGTCAGCGCGCGCCCGGGATCCAAACCCGGGCCGCCAGTAGCGGATCGCGTGCACTTAACCGCTAAGCCATAGGGGCCGGCCCCAGATTGTTTTTTCAATGTTAGATCTTCATTTCTCTGTATATACACATATATGTTTTTGTTTTTTAGCTCAAACTATTTTTCAATGACTGACACCCAAACTGTAAGAAAAGCACTCAGTTCCAAAGGTAATGAATCTAGAATTGACAAGTTTAGTCCAATTCACTCTGAACATGTGTTTTAGGAAAGCAACTCAAGCATTCTTAGAAAGGTATGTGCACACAGCACCCCAGCTACGAAACTGAGGCTTCCCACTGGCCCTAGACCCATGTTAAAAGGGCAGAAAAAAGTCTCTACATGGTACATATGTGAGTATGAGATAAAACCACACATAAAACTGTCAATGTGAGTTTTCATGTCCCTGAGGGTTACTTCTGTCATTCTTTTGTTTTGCCCAGAAAAACATTCAGAAGGATATATTTTTAACATTCATGTTTAATTTACTAAAGTTACAGACTTAAAACTGTAGTTCTTCCTCAAGCTTTTAAGTCCAGTTTACAAATCTTACTCTCTTATTGACAAATCACTTTAGAGCTTGAGGAAAATAATAATAAACAATAATAAACTGTAAATTTTCTGGCAAACAAAGGTTCCCTCATTAAGACTTAAAACTTAAATTTTATAAACCTAAGGAATCAGACCTATAAAACTGGTGAATCTTAAAATTCTCTTAAGTGTTTTAATGCTGCTGACAAAGTTAATAAGATTTCAACTTAAAATCACAGTCTAAATCCATTACTCAGTTACACATTTTAATTTAGAATCACAAAGTAAATGTTAAAACCCTTAATATGCCAAATTCTCTTGAACATAAGTTTACACAGTTTGTTTCTGTCTGTTTCTTTTTTTTTTTTTTAAAGATTTTATTTATTTATTTTTTCCCCCAAAGCCCCAGTAGATAGTTGTATGTCATAGCTGCACATCCTTCCAGTTGCTGTATGTGGGACGCGGCCCCAGCATGGCCGGAGAAGCGGTGCGCGCCCGGGATCCGAACCCGGGCTGCCAGCAGCGGAGCGTGTGCACTTAACCACCAAGCCACGGGGCCGGCCCTCTAAGTCTGTTTCTAAACTTAACTCAAAACTACAACTACTGTAGGTTTGTTTTTTTGTTTGTTTTTTTTTCTCTTTTTCTCCCCAACGCCCCAGTAGATAGTTGTACGTCATAGTTGCACATCCTGCTGGTTGCTGTATGTGGGACGCCGCCTCAGCATGGCCGGAGAAGCGGTGCATCAGTGCGCGCGCTCAGGATCTGAACCCAGGCCGCCAGTAGTGGAGCGTGTGCACTTAACCGCTAAGCCATGGGGCCGGCCCACTACTGTAGGTTTAATTGATTTTATCATCTACACAGTTAATTGGAGATCTCCCGGAGATGAAGCACATTTACCCACTGACTAGAAGACATTTATACCGTACCTGCAATTTGAGGTTGCCACCTCACCTAGCTGAGGCTGTTGCCAGATATTCCAAAAGAGAATGAAATCTGGATCTATGACACCAACGGTGACTTTTCTTATGACTGCCTGTGGAGTCAGGCTCTTTTTAATAGTCACTCTGCCACAGACTCCAAAATGTAGAATAGGCCACTGTGGCATAAAAATTATTTTGATCTGAAATCATTTGAGAACCAACAGATGCAGGAAGAGGCTTTTTCTCTGAACTCTTTTTATCTGCCTAAAAGCAGAGCCTTCCAAAAGAATTTGACTATCATAAATCCCCTCTCTGAGAGTTTCACAACTTTTATCACTGGAGATGAAGTCACCGAGATAAGAGATCACCTAAACAGACACTGTCACAAAAATATCGTATCTCCCATCTATTTTCCTAAGGGCCCATTTATCTTTCCTAAAAATCACTTGATTTTAAATGTGCCCTTTTGTCCCCTTCTCTTCCCCTATTAAGATGGTATACAAGCCCCAAATTCTAACCAACCTTTTGAGTAACATTTTTCTGTGTGCTTCTGTGTACATACGTGAATAAAAATAGGTCTTTTCTCCTGTTAATTGTCTTTTGTCAGTTTAAATCACGTTCCCCCAATCACAGAACCTAAGCAGATAGAGGAAAAGTTTTTCTTCCCCAACATCTATCAACCATATTTAGTCAACATAACTATTTGACATATCTATTTACTGTTCCCTCTCTGGGGTCATTATTATTATCATACAAACATAACATTATTTTCCCATAACAAATGTATTTAGATCTTATCGACCATCCTGCTCCACTATCTTTACTCTTGTTTGCAACAGCACTCTGTAATCTCTGACTTGAGTTTCTCTTCACCCTTCTCTCATAAACCCCCTCTAAACACCACTTCACCTCTCCATTGAAACTGTCTGTTCTGTTCACTGTTCATCCCCAATATCTATAATAGTGTCTGAGCACGTCATAAGTGCTCAATTAGTATTTATTAAATAAATTGTGTTTCTGAATACTTTTTCTAGTCTTCCTGTTTGTTAGAGCCACACCTTATATAGAAATTTGAATGACGTTTGAATGGATTCCAAGGCTTTGGGGGGTGTCACCATTCTAGTTTTAAGGCCATGCCAACCACAGATACAATTGCAGACTGTTTACTTTGCCAAAAAATATTAAGTGTGCATTCAAAAGAACCATGCTGTTATCACTGCATTGGCTCTTGTGAAACAGCTCCACCCAAGGGGAGGCTGGCATTCTGCGTCACTTAATTATTTACCTATACAAACGTTATTGGACATACCTTCTGAGCTGCTTCTCCAAGTTTTGCTTGAATCTTTGCCCTATGCCAATTGGGGGGAGTTGGGCTATTTTTACTCCATTACTGCATACAGCATAAAACATCCAAACTAAAACTAGGTCAAAGTTTTGAAGGTAGTTATGCATGTGTATTAAATGATGGCTATCATAAAAATAGAAGTGAGCATATGTGATGAGTTAAATTTTGCTGGATGGGAATGTCCACAAACTTCCCTCTCCCACTGAAATCACCAAAGAAAATGTAAACTATACAAAGGCAGTGATTATGTCTGTTTTGCTCACCACTGTGTCAATAGATAGTAAACACACAATATATCAATATTCCAGGATGTAGCATTCATTGTTGAACAAATGGACGAGAATCTGGTAATTGCCAGTACCCTTCTTCTGCTCAGCTACCCTGATGCTCACTCCTACCCCAACCCACGGTTTAAAACCGGTTCCTAAACATTTTGTGATGCAAAATCATAGAAAGAGTACAGAAGGCCTTCCCCTGAAGGGAGAGGTGGAGGGAGGTTTTGTCAAAAGTGATATATAATCAAGCGTACAAAAAACAATAAAGGGGAGGAAAGGGAGTAAAAGCTGCGATAGAGAAGGGAATATTTTTGGGGAGTGAGGGGGTTTCTGAGAGGTTCCCGAGAATGTGGGAGGTCAGAGTGGTGAGTAAAAAGAAGAAAGAAAGGGGGATTGAAAAGTCTGGTTGGGGGTTAGGAATTGGATTTTGTTTGATGTCCTTTGAGGGACATGAGAAATGAATGACATTCTTTTTTTTTTTTGGGAGGAAGACCAGCCCTGAGCTAACATCCGTGCCCATCTTCCTCTAACTTTATATGGGACGCTGCCACAGCATGGCCCAACAAGCAGTGCATCAGTGCATGCCCAGGATCCGAACCGGCGAACCCCGGGCCGCCGCAGTGGAGCGCGCACCCTTAACGGCTGCGCCACTGGGCTGGCCCTGAATGACATTCTTTTAATTTTAACTTATTTCTGTTTGCCTGTGGGATATGCTTCTTTAAATGAGACTTCACTCCAGAGCTGAATGTCTCTCCTTGTAACAGCAGAAAGGCTGGAGCTCCCAGAGGGCAGGGAGCATGTCTTCTTCATTTTGTACTCCTGGGTCTAATGGAGTGCCTGCCAGAGACTTGGAGCTCAATGAGTGGTTTTGGAATGGAACTAACCCTGCCTCTCACACCTGCTGGACAGAGTGGGCTTGTCTTAGCCCCCGGGGACAGGCAGCTGAATGCCATGTGGGAGGGCCAACTGGTTCTTCCCTTAGTCTTCTAGTTTGTCTGTTGGTTTGTTTTATTGTTCTTAGCTACTTAGCTCTACAAAATTTTACAGTTTTGTTGAGGTATAATTGATTTACAATAAACTGTATACATATTTAAAGTGTACAATTTGGTGAGTTTTGGTATGTGAATACCCGTGAAACCAACCAATAATGAACATAGCCATCACCCCAAAAGTTTCCTCCTGATGTTGATGTTTTGGTACGTATTGCTTTGTTTCAAGGTTTTATTATCTAAAGAGATAAGGTAGGGGATGGATGAAACAGGATTCATCATGAATTGATCATTGTTGAAGCTGGATGATGGGTACATGGGATTCATTGTTTAACACTTCTGTGAGCAGATACTTTTTGCCAGCCAGCTTTGGGAAAGCTTCATGAGATAATTCTTAAGTACCCGCTCCCATTTCAATTAAATGAGTAGTGAATGGAAAGCAGTGGGAGTTGCTTAAGTTTTTTTGCAATTAGCGTTTTCAAAGAATCCAGGCATTATGACCTTTGCTAAGAAGCAATTTAAAGGTGAGGGTGGTGGACAACATTTTAAGTTTGAAATGTGAACTCCAAGATAAGTTTTTTATCCTCCCTCCACGTGTCAGCTCTTGCTTCCCAATTCAGAGTCACTGGAGTGGAGGGAAATACATCTGTCAGTTCTGGAGGAAGAATGGGCTTAGAAGAGGAGAGCTCTCAATTCACTCTCTCCAAAACGCAGACTTGATAAAGCTGAGAAGGAACACTCTACCTTACATTTGTATGAGACTTGAGGATTTACTAAACACTCTTTTGGTGTGTGTGTGACGAAGATTAGCCCTGAGCTAACATCCATTGCCAATCCTCTTTTTGCCAAGGAAGATTGGCCCTGGGCTAACATCCATGCCCATCTGTCTCTACTCTATATGGCACAGCGCCACAGCACGGCTTGACAAGTGGTGAATCCGTCTGCACCTTGGATCCGAACTTGCCAATGCCAGGCCGCCGAAGCGGGGCGTGTGCACTTAACTGCTTCGTCACTGGGCCCGCCCCACTAAACACTCATATGTACGTCATCTGGTTAAATTCTTAAGAAGATCCTAGGGTAGTTATGCATTTCTCCATTTTTAGGTGAAGAAATAAAGACTTGGGGGAGTTAATTTATCCAAGTTACACAATTTATCCAAGTCACACAAGCCAGTTAGTGCTGGAGCTAGTACTTAAACCCAGGTCTTCTGAGTCCTATATCTGGTTGGTACCATGCCTATCATAGAAAAACTGGAAGAAAGTGGAGATAAAATACTTTATGGAGGAAGCTAAAATCCTGGACACCAAGAAGGTTCCTTGGGCAGTCCACTCAGGATTTCATCTCCCAGTTGTGGACTGGGGCTAAGAAGGAGGTGAGGGTCAATGATTTAAAACAGACTTTTCAAACATTTTACATTCAAAGTGTACGGTTTGTACTCCATGCAACAACAAAATTCTGGCAATACAACCTTTTGTGTTAAAATAATAAATATCTCCTTTTTGATTAAAGAAAAACATCAAAAAATATGGCTTCTACTGCCCTTTCAAAATGTGAGTCCTAGGTCAAAGGCTTCTCTTCCTGTACAAAAAAGCATCTATCCACAACCCAGAGATAGTCACTTAAATGAACATTTTGCTGTACATACCTTTATATACGTGTGTGTACATGCACAAGCATATTTATATTTATGTATATGTGAGTGTACATAAGTGTACAGACATTAAAAAATGGAATCTTATTTTGAATACTGTTTTACATCCTGCTTCTTTCACTTACTAGCAAAGTATGGCCTTCTTTTAATACAAAATATCCAATTAGAGATCTGTGGTGTTCTGCTTTGAGGCCTTTCAAAAGTTACTTTTACCTTTAAACTAGGAACAAAGTTTTCAAATGTACAAAAGGGTAGACACAGTGAAAGGTAAGTCTTCCCCCACTCCCCTGCACAACCATTCCTGGCAGCCTTGCTGTTAACCTCTGACTGGGGATTCTGACTCATCCACTCTTATGAAACATCATCCTACATCTCCTGCCCAGCTAGACCTTGTCTCTACCCATTTCTTGAGACCTGCCATTCACCCTGACTCTAAACACTGCCTAATTAATTATGCATTGCACTAGTTGTCTTAGCTCTCCTAAGCCTTGAATTCATCGCATAGAGCAAAACGTGAGCCTTTAAATCATCTTGGTTACTATAAATCTCAGAATCAAGCTTTTTCTACACTTGAAAGCAATTCCTATTGCTCAACAGGAAAATGGCCTGGTCCTTTTGAAAACAGACCAGTTATCTGCAGAGAGCAACAAGTTGTAAGTAGCATCGTAAAGACTATTGGTTTTAAGTAAACCACTCGGGTTCAGAAGCATCAGTTTAAACATTTTATTTTTTTATTGTGAGGAAGATCGGCCCTGAGCTAACATCCATGCTAATCATCCTCTTTTTGCTGAGGAAGACCGGCTCTGAGCTAACATCTATTGCCAATCCTCCTCCGTTTTTTCTCCCCAAAGCCCCAGTAGATAGTCGTATGTCATAGTTGCACATCCTTCTTGTTGCTGTATGTGGGATGCGGCCTCAGCATGGCCAGAGAAGCGGTGCGTCGGTGCGCGCCCGGGATCCGAACCCAGGCCGCCGGTAGCAGAGCGTGTGCACTTAACTGCTAAGCCACGGGGCCGGCCCCAGAAGCATCAGTTTAATGGCCTGACTTTGAGCCCAGCCTCCAGCCTCCGGGTCCTCCTGGTCTAGGCAACACCTCTCCCAAGAGTCTCAAGCTTACTTCTCAAAGGCAGGGGTCACAGAGGGGGGTTCTCACAAGGTCTCTGTTCAGTCTACCATTCCCTGTTTTTTTCCTGCACCTTCCCCATGAAACAGCAGACTCTAAAATAATTACTAATACTCTGACTGACTGACCACGCCCTCCCTAGGGGTTCTCCTTTCTGTAATCCCCTCCATTTTAGTGCTACCATGAGGACTTCTCAGGTGGGCAGCAGGGGTTAACTGCAGCCCACATTCCCATCAGTCCTTGCTATAGGCAATGTTACACTGCATGATAATTCCTTGCCCCAGGCGCATCCCCACCCCCGCCCCCATAATTGAGCTAAGCTGTAGGCAATGGAGCACTCAAGCTCAGCCCAGCTATCAGTCAACAAACTTCCAGTTAGTTCTCTCCATACCCACAAGTAATAACAGTAATAACTGAGGCAAGAAAGCACAGCCACACCCTGCAAGAAAAATATTGTCTCCATTTGGTCTACTCACCGATGAGATCAGTCACTCTACTCTGTACATAGAAGATGGGCAGGCTGCTGCCAAGGTCCACTTGGTTCTTAGCTCATCTTCCCTATGACTTTGCTCATGGATTCCACTACCAGCAACCCAACCTCCAACTCTCCCATATATTTCTTCCATCATTACATCAAAGCTTCAGGGAAATAGAAAGAAGCTTGTCTTCCTAAAATGCGTGAGGACCACTGTCTTCAAGATGGCTGTGAGGAAAGAACTGTGTTTCATTCTTTTTTGCCTCCTTGGACTGGAGGGGGTTGCCACGAATGGCAAAATTTCTGACCAGGTAGAATATCAAGCAGGTTCTCTTTAAGCACCAACTACACTGGTTCAAGAGATTGTAAATGGGCTGGCACAGTGCATGCTCCACTAATGGCCAGTCAATAGCTTACACCTATTAAAACATAAAAGACATTCCTATTATCAAGCATTCAATTAGGCATCTTAAAAAATGGTAGCCCTACTTGGTCTATGTGATATGCTCTAAGTGGTATCTACCTTAGAAAAGTTTTCTATTTTTTGTAACTTCTTGAAGGATTAAACATATTCTCTTTCTTGATGTCTTTAGTTCATGAAGTTGTTTTGTGAACTTAGTGAATCTGACAATGAAATAAAACAATAATGAAATACTGGGAGATAGCTGTTTCCCTTATGCATTTCAGCATTCTAGAGGCAGAACTAATAAATATTCAGCAAATGATTAGTTGGTATATCCCACGTGCATCCTTTACATATCCATGCCAGCTACCCTTTCACAAACAGTTTTACTTGGTAATTTACAAATGAACTGGCTGCACTTTGCACCTGCCAGTACTGCAGTAATTAGCTTAGGACGCAAAATGATTTCTAAATTGAGCTTCTGGACTTGTAAAAATCAAGAAAGCCTGATAATCAACGTTGTAACTGTGGTAGCCAACGAGTAATGGGATAAATAACTAGGACAAGTCCTTTAACCACCCTACGTCCAAATTAGATGTCCATACAAGACGCAGGTGAAATATAGGCCAACAATTAGAGGCAGGTGAAAGGGTCAGTGTTCAATGATTTAAAATCGTTCCCTTTCTCCCGCCATATGGAAAGAGCGTGAAGGTCTAGGGGTTGTGCATTTTAGGGCGCACACAATTGGAGTGACATTTTAGCCAGGTGAAACCTCAAGTTGATACAGGCTGATAAAACTTGGACATCGTGTTCTGGAGGATTGGGAAGGGGGAGAAGGGAGAGTGAGCGTCCGAGCGGGTCGGACCGAGCGGCGTGGGCTGCGTCGTACCCCGTCCTGGGACTCGGGGCTCCCCTCGGCCACGCAGACCTCCGACCCCGGAGACGAGCAAAGAGGAGCGAGAAGGATGATCTGGAGAGAGCGAGCGGGAGTGGGAGGAGAAGACGAGAGAGGAGCGGAAGAAGAGGAGGAGGAGAGAAGGGAAGAAAAGAGAAAGGCGGTGGAGGAGAACGGGCCCGCCCCTCCCGGCGCCCTCCTCCGCTCCCAAATTCCGGCGGGCCCTCCCCCAGCCGCCGCCGCCGCCGCCGCCGCCTCCGCTCTCCCGGCTGCTCCGAAAACGCGGAGGCGCCGACTCCTCCGGCGCCCGCGGCCGCCCCGCGCGCGCCCCCGTGGGCGCGCGGCCACCTCGCCCGCGCGGCGCTCACTCTCGGGGCATGCGCGGTGGGCGGCGCCGCTCCGGCCGCCTCTGCCGCCGAGAGTAGGAAGCGCGAGCGCCGGGCGCCGGGCTGTCAGTGAGCGTGGGGCCAGCGAGCGAGCGAGCGAGCGAGCGAGCGGCTCCGGCTCCCGCTCCGGCCCGGCTCTCCCCGCCTCCTCCGCCGCGCCTCCTCGCAGCGCCCCCGGCCCGCGTCCCCGCCGCCCCTCCCCCGCTCGCCCCCGCCCACCCGGCCCTCCCCGGCTGCTGCTCCCCGGCGGAGGCAAGAGGTGGTTGGGGGGACCATGGCTGACGTTTTCCCGGCCAACGACTCCACGGCGTCTCAGGACGTGGCCAACCGCTTCGCCCGCAAAGGGGCGCTGAGACAGAAGAACGTGCACGAAGTGAAGGACCACAAATTCATCGCCCGCTTCTTCAAGCAGCCCACCTTCTGCAGCCACTGCACCGACTTCATCTGGTAGGTGCGCGCGGGGCGCGGCAGGGCGCACGGACGGCATCCCGGACCCCTCTGGCGGTGCCAGGGGCTGGGGACCAGTTCCTCCCTAGGCCGGGGTCCTTTCGCCCTGGGGACCCTGGCGCGGGCCCCCCAGTCCAGGCGCGTCCACCCCAGGGCTGACTCACTCGGGGAACTTGGAGAGACGGCGGGAGTCCGAACTCTCGCCCGGAATGACACGCGCGCGCCCGGCCGCCCCGGCCACTCTCACACGGGCAGGACTCCCGGGAAAGTCGCCGCCGGGTCACACACCCCCTGCCGCAGGAGGGAGGCTGGCCCCGCGCGGACTGACGTTAACCCCCTCCACGGGTCTAGTGCCCCCGACCTCCCCAGGCGCGCCTGCTCTCCCGTACAGATAGTGGAGCAGCCCCTTGCCCGGGTGTGAGCGAAGGGGAAAGCAACAAGGAGAATTCAGAGGGCAGAGTTTCCGGAGAAACGCGCCCGGGAGGAGCCGGGGGAGCCCCGGCGACTGCGCTGCGCGGTCCAAGTTGGCGAGCCAGGCTGGGCTCATTCGGGGGGTGTGTGTTTTGTGTTTCCCCTGTAGCTTTGGGTCTCTGCCTACTGTAGCTTGTATCTACTGGGCACGGAGAGACTTCGACTTTCCTGGGTGAGCTCAGAGATCGGAGAGGCAACAAACTGTTGAAAGCTTGCAGTGGGGGAGGGGGAACTAGAACGGAGCAGGCAAATGGCAGAAGGGCAGAGGGAGTCATTTAAAATAGACCCTGTCAACACGAGATTAGACCTGTAACCCTGTTGATGAGGACAGAGGCCTTATTTAAGAAAAATACTGTAAGGGCTAAAGGTGTCAGATTCAGGTAATTTATAGTGAACCCAGGTGTTCTTAACTTGGGGGGGTTGGGGAGGAATTGATAAAAGGATGGGCTTCAGGGGTCTCTGAACCCTGTAAATCTAGGTGAAATTGTGTTCATATGTGTGTGTGTGTGTGTGTTTTTTTTCCTGGTGAGAGAATGATTGCTTTTATTAACTGATTCCTAAAAGGTCGGTGACCCCCCTCCCTCCCCAAAAAAATAGTTTAGAAAGCTGGAACTAAGGGAATTCCAGTTGTTCCAGTCTGAGGAGCAGGGGTTTTGTTTTAGGTTGCCACACACCCTGCCTCTTCCACCTCTTGTAGATGTAGGAAGCTCCCCCAAGTCAGGGCTGTGGCTAGGGTTCCTTAACTCCCACCTTTCCTAGGCTGGGGGACTGTACTAGGGTGATAGTGCCATAGAGTTCACCCTGCCACCAGCTGGCTGTGTGGCACATGTGTCTTGTTGGGACCCTAGGGAAAACGTATGGATGGATGGCTGAATCCATCACACCTGGGGAAAAGCATCTCCAAGGGCAAATCCCACAAATGTGCTAATAAAGTACTGAATTTTTCCTTTATGGATGGCTCTGTTTGAATCCATTACACCTGGGGAAAATCATCTCT
Source organism: Diceros bicornis minor (assembly GCF_020826845.1). NCBI lineage: Eukaryota > Metazoa > Chordata > Mammalia > Perissodactyla > Rhinocerotidae > Diceros > Diceros bicornis. The sequence continues at coordinate 48,864,393 of NC_080757.1, read as the reverse complement.
AAGGGAGAGTCCCACAAATTTGCTAATATGGTGCTTAGTTTTTCCTTGATGGATGGCTCTGTTTGACTCCACACCTGGGGAAAAAACATCTCGAAGGGAGAGTCCCACAGACATGGTGCTAATAAAGGTGCTTAATTTTTTCTTTCCTTTTAGAAATCTCAAAAGTACACTTTTATGAAAAGCACTGCCACCTCGGTGAATGATTTCCACTGTGTAGTCAGTGTATGAAGCAATTGTGCTCGAAGGACTAGGTAACGGTAGATAAGGCTATTTAAAATGAGTTCCTGGAGCATCAGGGCAAAGAAGATACTGCATTTAGTTAAGGGGAGGCCGTCAGCCTCCTCTGTCAACTGTGAAATTCCATTAAAAGGGAACAGGACTGCTGATTACCTTTGCAGGAAGTAGGTAAGCTAGAAAACGGACTTGCAGCATACATACCCAGCCTAGCTAATGTCTTTCCACTATCAATTGCCCTGAAGGATTAGGCCCTGGTGACCTGTGGCACATCAGGTCACCAGGTGTAATGTGAAGTGGAAAATAAAGGACTCCCTGTCGTCTTCCTCCCTGCGTGATCCCTGCAACATTTTTTCAGTTAACTGTAAAGCAACCACTTGAAGTTGCAGGAAAATATTCCCCAAGATGTCTAACATCGGTTTTAATTTTTCAGCTTTCTTTCGTTATTGTTTCTCTGGGTCCTTGACCTACAAGTTTTATTTAAATATTAAAGCACTGATATTTTAAAACTAAATGTTTGGGTTTGAGTATGTGTTTTGGGGGATGATTAAGTTAATTATGAAGATACGTGAAGTGCTTTGTAAATCTAAAATGCTATGTAAAGCAAGAGATTATGACAACCTGAGAAAATTTTAATGCAGTTTATCTTGGTTGGAACGGTGTTTGTGGTTTAATGCCCATGTCAGCGTTTTCTGCTTAGAGAGTAAATTCTTTAATTTACAATAACAAAATAGCCTCTATAATGTGCTTTGAATGCTCTTGGTTCTCAGTAAAAATGAGATCATGATCTCAAATGCAAACAATAGGAATGATACTTTGTAAAACCTGGCTCCTTTAAGCCAAAATTTAATGTTAAGAGTGGTACCATTTGGCAATTTCTAGACAAATAATATCTTAAATTCATGACAAATGACGAAACCACTTTTTAGTTGTCTTTAGGGAGAGAAAACGATTTTCAGTTGGTCTTTAGGGACCAAATTCAGCCACTTTTTTTTTTTTTTTTTTTTTTTACTATAATGTCTTTTTTGTTACTCAAATATTGTAGCCAGCTACTTTGAATATACAGTCACGGTCTTGTCTTAAAATTTAAGTGTTGATAACAAAGTGTAAAAAAATTGGAAAGAACCTTGACACGTTGAAACAGTTCAGGGAGCTGTTGGAGGCCAGGGATTTTTTTCAAAGTTAAATTTATACAGTCCTCTGATTAGCCATTTAGGCATGTTTTTCCTATCAAATCATTGGGTTTCATATGCAAATCTTTAACTCTATAGAATGCTTTGTCACATAACTGGCTTAAATATGGTATCCAACACAAAATATGTTAAGATATTTTGTTCTTGTTTCTGTTTTTCAGGGGTTTTGGGAAACAAGGCTTCCAGTGCCAAGGTAAGCTGCCACGTTGGATTTTATTTTCAAGCGCAACATGAAATAAGCATTCTAAACAGGAACAGTATTTCAGTCATCTTTTTTTTGTGATCTAAAAAAATACTGTTTAGATATTTTTGAAATATGATAGCTATAAATTTGGGCCTTAAAAAAAAATTTCATATGGTATTGCCTAGTAATCTGCGTATAGAGCTGCCTTTTTCTCATTGAAAAAAAAAAAAAAACCTTGCTGTAATCTTTTTTGCCAAGAACGTTCTTGTCAGAAACTGCTGTCTGTGTGTGGGTGTTCAGGAAAAAAATGGAACCGCTTTGTATTCGTGTGGCTTTTCTTCCTTGCTCTTCCTCTGTTCTTCTTCCTCTCTTTTACCTATGTGTGGGGTTGGACTCCTGACTAATTTTAGGCTGTGCATCATAGTAGTAAACTTTTTTGTTTTTTGATTACTGATTGTCATCCAGAACAAAGTTTGCATGTTTTAAAGTTATGTAGCTGATTCGATAATGACCAGTTGCTGTAGTATGAGGCACATTTTTCCTTCAGCTTAAATATGTGACAACATGTGACACTATCCATTGCATCCAAAAAGAAATCAGTTTCCTCCTCTGATCTGTAGTTGCATTTCATGCACATCAAATATCTAACTTTTCATACTCTCCATTCTATTTGTTTAAACATTTTTTTTTTTTAACACTTTATAGCTTGTGAAGGCATCCCAGGTTTATTAGCCTACCTTCTGGTTTCCTGCCCCCTGTCTGTATTATGTTTATTTAGTTCTGGTTACATTTCCCATCTGGGCATAGGTTTATTATTAGGGCAAGTGGAAAGTACATTGTAGCCTGGAAAATATTATCCTAACACTGTTTAATATTAAATGCATTAGAGAGAGACACTGTGTGTACTTTTCATAACTTGAACATTGTGCTAGTAAGTTGGTTACCTTTTAAAACCTTCTGCAAATTTGTGAGTTTATTTCTTATATATGTTTTCTAAACATATTTCAGATGTGGGTATTTTGTAGTATAATTATTCATTAATACTTGACCTTTCTTGCTTCACTGTGCTTAAACCCCTGTTGAATAAATCATTTTGAGAGTTACATTGGGAAATTAAGGGGTATTCCATTAAAAAAGAGTGAAGAACAAGGTGTGTTGCCCCAGTTTCTTTATAAAAAAATGGAAAGGAGATGTGGCTCTTTTCAGTTCTGAAAGTTGTGGACCTGAACTTCATGGGCAATGTTTGGGCCTAAACTTGACCATGATTTTAGGAAGTTTAAAGATGTAAACTTGTGATTCTGGGTTCATGTGACTCACATCTGTTGTCATTTTTGGTGATGTTTGGGTGGGGACCTATGGAAACTTATAAGAAAAATATTTACTCCATTTTCTAAAAATATGATATCCAAGAGAAAAGTGGGTATGTTAATTTAAAACTATCATTTTCTGCATACAAAGAACTCAGGATAAGGTTGGTCCCTTTTAGACCTGCTCATGTGAGCAGATTTTGTTGGTAGAATCAGAGTAGACCCGTTATTAGGCTACAAGGGGAACCTGCATGGTTTCCCCCAGAGCGCGTCTATTGAACTTCTAGTGGGTTAGCAGACTGATAGTCTCACATCAGCATAACTCACTTTTACCTAAATGATAAGTGATAGTCACAAAAATTGTAAACACTGTATAAAAAAGTGAAATGATATGCTCTTTTCCCTTCCCACCCTCAGGGATAACTTCTATTTAAGATGTCCATTCATTCACTCATTCACACAGTTTTTTAAAAAGAGATCGCAATTTTCAATCATTTTGCAACTTGCTTTTTTGCCTCTGCAGCATGAGGCAGATATCCTTCCATGTCAAAACATCAGTTCTCCTTTATTCTATATAGTGGTTGCGTGTGTGGCTATATCAGATTTATTCACCCATTTCTCTATTGATGGATATTTTAATTGTTTCTAAGTTCTTACTAGTACAAATACAGCTGTCGATAATATCCCTGGACACTAGTATAGGTATTTCTACAATAGGTATCTAGAAGCGTGTGTATACATTTTAAATTTTAATGAGTACAACTAAGTTGCTCTCCAAAACGGTTCCAAAAAAATACATTTTCAGTATTAATATATGAGAGTACCCCTTTCCCTTTACTCTTATCAGTATTGGATAATATAAATCTTTTGCTGTTTTGCTCTGGTAGGTGAAAAGGGCCTCTTTTTTTCAATTTCTATCTCCCGGATAAGGTTGAGCATTTTTTTCAGACATGTTTTAGCATTTGTATTTGTTCTGTGAATTGCCTTACTGTACCTGATACTTGAAATTCAGGATTTACAGACAGACAAATTAGAACAGTGACTATGTGCTTTATGTCCTGTGCTTTGCCTCGGTAAAGAATTACACCTCAGATCTCTTTATTTATTTATTTATTTTTTGTGAGGAAGATCAGCCCTGAGCTAACATCTGATGCCAATCCTTCTCTTTTTTTTTGCTGAGGATGATTCGCCTTGAGCTAACATCCGTGCCCATCTTCCTCTACTTTTTACGGGATGCCGCCACAGCATGGCTTGACAAGTGGGGCGTCGGTGCGCGCCTGGGATGCGAACCCCGGGCTGCTGAAACAGAGTGCGTGCACTTAACCGCTACACCACCGGGCAGGCCCCAGATCTCTTTAAATAATGAGTTCCCCTACTGCGCTTACAAATTTTACTTCACAGAAACCATTTCAAGTATAAATCGATTTGTAACATGCTATCTACTTGTTACATTTTGTTTAGTATGTGTCATCTGTATTTGACTTTGAGTAGGCGTGTGATAATCCATTATATCTTATTGTTTATTGTAATTAAGAAGGCTATGTTAGCTCAGGACAATGCTTTTTAATCGCATGAATGTAGTTACCCAATGTTTTCTATTTTGGCACTCGCCTCAAAATTAATCTTTCTCTTAACATCTGACCATTTTGAAATATATGTTTTCTCTTAATGTTCTCTAACTTAAAAACTTTCCTCTTGGTTCTGTTTGATAGTCTCATTCTTATTCAGGAGAATAATTCATTTTCATCTGTGCCTTTGGCAACACACCTTCTGGAGATGGCAGCTGGAGTCCTAGGCTGCTTTTTGTATTCCTTATCTATCAGAGTTCTCCCACCTGATGGAAGCAGTACCTTCTGGCTCTTAGTATGTAGTGTGTTGCTTTGGTCAGTAGATAAAATATTTTGAGCTAAGTATACTTTTTTAACTGGAGAGGTGCATATGCTCCAAATGAGTCACACATTCATGTAGTAAGATAGCTTTAAATCTAAAAGGTTCATCATCGTTTTACTTAGTAAATGTTAAGAATTGGAAGACTAAAGAAATAAGTGAGTTTTTGTTCTAAAAACTGGGTTTGTGCCATTTAGGAAGCATTATATTTTATAAGCATGGAAAAAACATGTAAGATTATTTCTAACTTCTTCCCTTCCCCAAGATACAACATAAGTGGAAGCAGGAGACCGTTCTGAAGAAAGATCTATTGGGTTATTCCCACTGTCACTTAGTGGGCTCTCTGCCACTCTTATTTATATTGCAGTACAGGTGTACAACCCCGAAAACTGATCCTACCAGGGCAGGTAACACAGGAGGATCCCTGATGAGAATTTGCTGCCTGAAATAGTGAAACCCAGGGCCTTGAACACTGGGGAGGAGGAAGAAGAGTGCAGGATAGATCGAGAAGCCATGAAACATTTTTGTTAAGGGTCTTAGAGATGAAGACAAGCTTGTCCCTTTGTAGCTCTGAAATGACGTGGCTTGAATTTGCCTTTTGGTGTTGTTCAGCTTATCGTTCTGTTTGCTTGATCTCCTCAGTGTTTATTTCATCTCCATGAGGCTAGCAGAGAGCTGGTCCTTGCCCATCTTGATTTTTTTCAGAGAAAGGAGAGGGAGAAGGGGAAGTAGGCTTGTCTGGCTTGGTCCTTGATGAAATTGAGATTCAAACCTGGAAGATCTGTCTCCAGTCAGTAGTTTCTGTCCTGCACCAGATGCTTCCAAAAGCCGTCATCGTAGAACAGAGCAATCCACTGTGCTGCTCAGATGTTCTCTTCCTCTGGGAGAGGGGAGCCGAAACAGTCTTATCTACTATTTTCAGTACTGGAAAAGGGAATCAGCCAACTCAATTTTTTTCCTCCTCAGAGTTGGTAAGACCCATGCACTTCTCTAATTACAGTGATAGACATAGCCTCTCAAAATATGACCTGTTTATTTGACGTGCCAAGCAGTTACTTACATGGTCTGTTACATCTGGTTAACCTCGGTCTGTTTTTCTTGATTTTCCTATTCTTTCTCTTTTGTTTAATGTCACAAATTAAAATGTACTGCTAACCCAGGCTCTTTGATTAAGATACCCTAAAGAGACAGCATTAGAATTAATCCTTGCCGATGACCGTGATCAACAGGAGACTATTGGCTCTGAATGATCAACACTGGATGTTTGAGGGGTCTGTGGGGAATGAAGTCACGTTTACGTGCTTTCAATATGCCACTGTGACTTAGTTTTGAATCTTGAGCCATTTCCCTGCTAAGAACACACCAAATATTGTACTTAACCTGTGACTCGAACTGAAGCTCTGTATTTTTCAGTAGTTAAGCCTTAAAAATCAGCTTCCTTTCCCTTTGCTAATGACATTCCATTTTGAAGGCCTGTTTCAGGGTAGAGATTTCTATCAGCTCACCTGAGCGGGATGGTGTTTTATATTTCTTCTATAAGAATGCAAGTTGATGTTTGAGGGAAGAAGAGAAAAGAATGAGTCCCCCTTTGGCTGTATGGACTAAGGAATTGCAGAAAACCAGGCTGAGTTAAGGGAGGGTGACCTTTAACAGAAAGGGGATCAAGTTGGCAGCTTTTCAGAAAAGCATGTCTAGTTATTCTCATCACAGGCTGCAGGGCTCTGAGAGCCAAGCAGTGTGGACACCAAGTGCCAGGAGATGGAAGGGGTCTGAGGTCTGAGTTGGGCTGAATCATGAGGTTGGCCATCTTTAACAGAGTGTTTGTCCTTCCGTGTACTGGATCAGCCATCCCTAAGCTCAGTGACAGCCCACTGATTTTCAAAGTTGATGCCAGGATTTTCCATCATCTTTCATTTTCAAAATAGGTCAGCGTCTTGGCACCCCATTTGTCATTGGTTACCCTCCCCCCCATTAGAAGCTGTGTTAGCTATAGATGAACTCTTGGGGTTATCTGTACAGTTCCAAAAAGACAGGTCCACGGAAGAGTGAGTGTCATTTGAAACTCTGGAGGTTTTGCACTGAGGTCAGATCAAAGCATATTTCAGCTTCAAAGATGAAATTGCCAGTAATACCTAAAATACAGAAAAGTGTAGTGGAGGTGGGCAGTTAGAACTGCTTTTCTTTTCAAGTTTTTCCTCCACAAAAATGCATTAATACATGTTAGAAGTAGGGACGCATGGACAAAACTAGTGTTGAGTATTCCCATTTGGTGCTATTTACTTGTTACAAAATGATTTCTGATTAATGGCTTTCTGAATTGCCACTGTTTCCCTTAGTACATTACGTGAAAATGTTGAGTTATTTTATTCACACAGGCATACTCCCTACCAGAAGCTGGTGCTGTAGCATATGGAGTGGGTATTCATCCTACTAGGCAGTAGAAACCTAATGTTGATTTATTTTTTATCTTCTTGTTGAAGAATATTAGCCCTGAGCTAACATCTGTTGCCAATCCTCCTCTTTTTGCTGAGGAAGATGGGCCCTGGACTAACATTCCTCTACTTTATATGTGGGACGCTGCCACCACATGGGTTGATAAGGGGTGCGTAGGTCTGTGCCCGGGATCTGAACCTGCGAACCCCAGGCTGCCAAAGTGGAGCACACAAACTTAACCACTACACCACTGAGCCAGCCCCCGCTAATGTTTATTTTTGCAGATAAATCTGACGTTGTTTCTTTTTCTTTAATTTTATGATGAAATGGTTTTCTGCCCTCTGAGAGTTTCACTCTCCTGGATGATGTCATTCAGATTTAAGTTTTTAGGCACATTAACCCTTAGCTTGCTCATTCGTTTTCCTTCGTACAGAGTATTCTGTTTCAAGAGCATTAATTGCAGAGCTTCCCTATCAGGGTGAAGTCCAGCTCCTCGGCAGGTCTCTGAAGTCCCTGTCTTGCTTTTTCAGACTCATCTAAGGATGCTTCCCTCCCTCCCATCCTCCAGTCATTCAGAATAAGTTGCAGTTTCCCAGAAACTATTTTGTTCAATTCTTCCCCCAACTTCTTTTTGCCCAGATAATGCCTGTTTCACCTGTGAGTCTTAGCCTGACGTTGAGCTCAGACCTTTTCCATCCTCCCTGATGTTCTGGATGCTCTTCCTGCCATAGGACCCAGGACCCTCACCCTGTATTGCTGCTGCTTGTCTGTTTTCTCTGCCAGCCTTGAGAGCAAGGACTGAGTCTTATTTCTCTGTCTCCAGTGTTTAATGCAGTGCCTGGCACTCGGTAGATACTATGTAAATATTTTTGGGGTGTATGATTATGTAAATATTAGGAGAGAGCTGATGTGAATGTCCACAACCAGAAGGATCACAGTGACTTCTGCCTGTCTACTATTTTTTAAAAATCTAGTTTGTAATCCAAAGTTATGTCAGCTAGGGTAGATCTGAAGCTAAGCATCTTTATTGAAAATATAGAACAGAAAATTCTAATTTGTATCTATAATGAGTTGTGTGTAATGCTGAAGCTAATAAATTAGTATGGTAGGAATAAACCACTTAATGTGCCTTTATTCTATCTTTAGAAAAATATCCAGGCATCAGAAATAAATCTTATTGCCACAGACAAAACAAGAGTGTAGTATGGGCCACAGCAGGAGGGGGGAAATTCTTGGGTGTAGGGTGAAAAATTAAAACCAGTTCCAGTACGTGTGTTTGGTACAGTCTTTTAAATGTTTTATTTTACTTGAGATTGCTAATAGCTGAAACCAGATTGTCATGCTCCAGGGGGAGTAGTAGCTCAACTTCATTGGTTCTGGTGTTTTTAAATTTCTTGTACCTGAAAGGTGTCTGTGCCGTGATGTGAGAAGGGATGGATGAGAGTAGAACGGTTTTAACTGAATTACAATTGCTGTAAAGGTTTTAGTCAATTGAAAGGAAAGACAAACAATGTTGATTAAATGCTGCAATATGCTGGACATTTAGGAGCTTTCACATTTTATATACTTGTATTCCAAAAGCATTCCCTTAAGCACGGGACGTTATCCCCTTTTTAGAATGGAGAGTGCTGAAGAATGTACCAGGCTGATGGGTTAGAGCATGGGTTCAGATTTTAACAGTTCACAAAACAGTTTTCAGAGCCAAGTGGAAACTTTTTTGGTACTTACAAAGCCTGGATTTATATCAGGAGAGGAAAGAATGATGCCATTGAGGGAAACACTGAAACATTTCTTGGTGACATAGACTTAAGGCTTCAATGTCCTACTGTCAGAATTTCCATGACAAACCCTTTACTTCAGGTCTTGTTTTCTACCAAACTGTGAAACCTCATGTTAGACTTTAACCTGAGACATGAACATTTCAGTATTGGCACTGTATTAGCAGTCAGATCTAGTTGAAATTACTATAGCCACATTAAGAGAAACCCTCTATTAAATTATGCAAAGGAGAAAATGGTTTCTGGAAATAGATTTCCATCAAAAATGAAATAAGGGGAATGATTTGATTAATTGTCAGCACAAGATAAGAATTATTTAAGAGCAAGTTCGCAGAGTAAGATTAGCATGAGTGCAGTTCATCTTTGATGCCTTCACTTGCTGTGATTTCCCCCCCAATATGTATACATCTCTAATTTTGGCATTTTGGGAAATACATGGTCCATCTATATTTGAGGTGACTCAAGTAGGTAGGTAGGAAACAACGAGGATGGAAATATGGGACATGAAGGTGTTTTACAAATAAGTTCAGATCCGACTGGGACAAACTCATGTGAGAAATGGGATAAAAGGAGAATCTAGTTAACAGCTGAATTCTGGAAGCAAAATTCTGTTTTAGGCGTTACCTGACTGCTGTAAGTGTCAAGTATCCTGTTGGTGAAACCATGGCTCTTGTATTGATGTGTGTAGTGGCTCGTGTACAGTAGTGCACAAAGTCTATGAGGTAGAGGTTTTCCCATACTTGAAACAATAACAATCATCCCTGTAGTGCTTACTCTTTGACACTCTTCTAAGCACTTTTCATTAACACAGTTCATCCTCACAACAATTATGAAAAGGTAAGCAGTGTTATTATCCCCATTTTACAGATGAGGAAACTGAGGCACAGAAGTTTAGTTTAGATCTTGCTCAAGGTCACATAGGTAGAAAATAATGGAACTGGTATTCAAACCCAGCCTGTATGGGTCCAGACTCCATGCTGTTAACCCTTGTGCTCTGCTGCCTCTCACACTTCTCCTTGGCTTGTTTTGTCAGACTTAAGTTACACCGCTAACTTGGTTGTGGAGGTGTGGAAGACTGAAGAGCTGTTCAACTCAGTAACACTTAGTGCTTACTCCCTGTAGTGGGAGGTTATGCTGGATACTTGGACCTCCATTGTATCTATCATGTGCCAGACACTGCAGGGCATGGGACGGAGAGCCTGGCATCAGGGAGCTTAGTGGAAACAACTCATCGTAATATAGTCTGAATGAAAGAGGAATTGTTGAAGCCTGTGAGGAGGAGGAGGAGGAGGAGATTTTCTGGGCTCATTAGGAGGTGGCTTTTGACTTAGGCTTTGTAGGATGCCTAGAATTTCCTTTGGTTAGAGAGATGGGGGAAAGATCTTCTAAGGTGAGGAAATGAGCCAAAGAAGAGAGGGATGAAAGTGACATGCACATTCAGGGAGCAGTGTAGACCAGGTGGGAGGCCATACTAGTTGAGAGGTTGCCAGGGCCGAATGAAGAACAGATTGGAGAAATGTTATGTGGAGCCGCTTAGTACTTTTCCCCACATACTGGTTCTTCTGTTCTAATACATTATTTCCTCTCATATCTTCTTGTTTCTTTTTGTCATGCTCATCTTTCAGAAAAATGTTGCAATTACAGGAGATTAAACATGGTATCTCCAGGTGAAAGATACATTGTATCGAAGCGGGAAAATAACTTCTTGTTTTAGCAAGTGTGTCACGTTGACACTATTCCAAGGATCTCTCAGCTGTTACGAAGCTGCTACTGTTAATCACAGCCTCGTGTCACGCTGGAAATTCAGGGTCCTACAGTGTGGAGATCACATGCCTGGAGGTGATGCACTGAGTTATACTAGATATACACGTTAATAAAGGAAATAATAAAGAAGAAATAAAACATTTACATGTTTAAAATCAGTACTTTCTATTTTAAAAACTGCATACTGATTTATTCAGTCAGAATTTCTGGTTCATTATCAGTAGTTATTCCTTCTTCGTGGGGCTAAATGCAGGAGAATGTGATATAACCCTAATCAGAAAACTTTGTAAAGGAAGGTCAAAGGGTGCTACAAAGCCCCCAGGTTAGAACATAAGATGGATTTCCAATTGGGTTTCAGATTTGCAAAATAATTCACGTAATACTGCTACTCTGCTGACATGTACTTATGATACGCCACCGCCTTATGGGGAGCTGGCATTACTGTCCCCGCTCTGCAAGGAGCAGATGCTGGGGCAGAGAGAAGTTAAGTATCTTGCCTGCAGTCGTGTGGCTTTGAGACCAGGCAGATTTAGTAAATGTGTCTAATCGTAGTTTTTTAGTTTCTGAAGCTATACAGATAGGTAGCCAATCCCTTGAGTCATCTCTTTTGTTTTTCCTCCCCTTAGATTTTCTAATAAAGTATGATGTGTGGTGCTGTTTGTTATAATTGGAATAAAACTCGTTGATTCAAGAAAGCCTGGCTCATGCTTGTAAAGGCTTTTGTTAGCTTCCATTCAGGTTTGTCTTCCAGTTAAGTGGCAGTAAATGAACTTAGATTATTTTCCTCGTTTTGTTGGATTAATGCATGCAACTGTATATAACTATCTTAAAACGTGAAAATGGGAGATTACTCATTTAAAGAAATTCACATGTTGAAACTTGATTCTTAACTATGCACAATGTAGAAAGTTTAAATCATACTTATTTTCTTAGACTCCAATAAAAGATGCTTTTCTTAATGCAGTTGTTATAATCATCAAAAGTTGTGTATGGATGTTTAACACTTAACAGATGGATTACAAAATGATCATGTTGTGAGTCATTTGCCTAATAATTTTGAAATCTCCTTTTGAGTAAATCTAATTTTTTCACATGCTGAGTTTGATCACTCAAGTGATTTTGGTCGCTCTAGTTTCACATTAGTTTCTTTGATCTGAGTGACTCATTAACATGGAAAACTTCTTTAGCGTTCTTTAATTTCATTTTATCTCTCTGTATACCACATATATGCCTTTAAAAATCAAATGATCATTAATTTTAAACAATTCAGAAGCATGCAGGACTGATTTTAATTTTTTTGTGTGTGTGAGGAAGATCAGCCCTGAGCTAACATCCGTGCTAATCCTCCTCTTTTTGCTGAGGAAGACCGGCTCTGAGCTAACATCTATTGCCAGTCCTCCTCCTTTTTTCCCCCAAAGCCCCAGTAGATAGTTGTACGTCATAGCTGCACATCCTTCTAGTTGCTGTATGTGGGCCGCGGCCTCAGCATGGCCAGAGAAGCGGTGCGTCAGTGCTCTCCTGGGATCCGAACCCGGGCCGCCAGTAGCGGAGCACGCGCACTTAACCGCTAAGCCACGGGGCCGGCTCCTGATTTTAATTTTTTATTGTTTAGTGTCAATTCAGGTTTAAGGATAAGGGCTGAGAAATGCATTATCCTTATTTTCCCTTTTTCACTTAATTACACTGCCAAACCAGTACCTGCTGGTATTGCACTGACTCCATGCTCATGTGATGCAAATTAACTCGCAAAATCTCGTTTTATAAAGATTAATTATTGGGTGGGAGCTGGAATAGTGGGTATGCTTAAGACTTGCCATGGTGGTCTAAAACGAACAGTATACTAGAGATCAGAGGATGCCTCACTGGGCGAGGCTCTGGGCTTATTAAAGTCTTCAGTTAATGTGATAATGGAGATGTAATACTAATGCTTTTCAAGATGTTTTAGTTTAAATTGAAAGCATAAGTTCAGGAAAAAGTATTCATGGTACTAACTTTCATAAGATCATTTGAACAACGTGCTTTGGGCTGACTTGCCTGTTGATGGAGAATTAACGAAGACCTGAGTTTTATCTCAGAATTCTGAAGTGCATCATTAACTTCTGGTCCTTGTCTGCGCTCCCCACGTGTCACTTTTATGTCAAATTATATTTTATATTCTGTGTATTTTGTCCTGACAGCCTTGAAACTATGTGGATACTTTTTCCTAGAAATTTTAAAAAGGATTTATTCGAAGTGGTAGCATATACTTGTCAGAAGCAAAACTTTTGGTCACTGAGAACCTGGATAGCTCTTATAAAACCTGACATTTAATGTTGCTTAAATTATATATTTGTAGGTGATAATATGCTTGTGTCTAAATGTAGGTTAATAATCTGAATTCATATACATTTATGTAGTGACCTTTCTTGATCTCCTTGGTGAATTCTGTGGTCACAGGTTCAGGAAGAGCTATGTTCTTAGAATTCAAAGCAAGAAAGGACTGTGGAGACTGTGTAGCTGAGGTCCTTGAATTTACAGCTGGGAACTTGGCCATGAGGGTTAAGAAATTTGCTGTAAACCCAACCACAAGAGTGTGACCACCTGAATCTCGAACTCCCAACTTCCATACAATGACACTGTGCTGTGATTCCTTCCTGCTGCTGCTTAGCTCATAAGCCTCTGTACTTAACCTGTACTCTGTAGTCTTGAATCTTCAGTGCTATTGCCAGTGAGTGTAGGTGCTCATCCAATAATCTATTTTTTAAAAAATGCATGAGGAAATCTAGAAACAAAGCAGACCAATATGCATTTTGCTCTAAAGTGTAGGAATCTTACTAAGGATTATAAGTTTTATCTTTTATAATTTATAGATTACCAGTCTGATAATAACATATAAAGACCTGATTTAAAATATTGTGTTAGGGCCGGCCCCGTGGCTTGGCGGTTAAGGGCGCGTGCTCCGCTGCTGGCGGCCTGGGTTCGGATCCTGGGCACGCACTGACGCACCGCTTCTCTGGCCATGCTGAGGCCATGTCCCACGTACAGCAACTAGAAGGATATGCAGCTATGACATGCAACTATCTACTGGGGCTTTGGGGGGAAAATAAAAAAATAAATAAAATAAATAAAATATTGTGTTAAAAATGCTTAAGATTTTGTATTTGTATTGGATGAGAATTCACGGAATAGGAAAATGACTCTACTTGAAATTATAAATTTTTTCTTTGACTTCTATTTCTCTAATTTTCACTCTCTTGATTCTTTGGGAACAAGCTATATCTCTGTATTTCTGTTATTGATCTTACATTGCTGAGATATTAGAGCTGATTTTGCATTTTATATATTACCTAAAACATATGTACAAATCAATTAGTGTTTAATCTGCAAATGCACGTATTTTTAGTAGCCCCCAAACAAGATTCAAATGGTGACTAAATGTAACCATAGAGTTTATTATTTAGTAGTTTTGCCTTCTCTAGTTATAAGTAACCCCACTCTTAGAATTGAAATTATGTCTGGACAGTGGTTCAGCCAAATACAGTAGTCACACTTTTATTTCCTATCGTTTCAGTGTTGATTTGAGGTTCCGATCTTGGAAATACAGATACAGTAAATACACAAAATATACAAAATGACAGATCTGATGATAAATGTGGACATTTATGTGTGCCTTTTTCAATATTTCTTATCTAAATCCAAACAGAAGCCTTGTAAATGTTCCTTGGAAAATTTTCCTTCATGTCTTAGATTTCTAAGTTGCTTTAAATATGAGGGGCCGGCCCCGTGGCTTAGCGGTTAAGTGTGCGCGCTCCGCTACTGGCGGCCCGGGTTCGGATCCTGGGTGCGTACGGATGCACCACTTGTCCAGCCATGCTGAGGCTGCGTCCCACATACAGCAACTAGAAGGATGTGCAACTGTGACATACAACTATCCACTGGGGCTTTGGGGAAAAAAAGGAGGAGGATTGGCAATAGATGTTAGCTCAGAGTTGGTCTTAGCAAAAAAAAAAAAAAAGGAGGATTGGCATGGATGTTAGCTCAGGGCTGATCTTTCTCACAAAAAAAAAAAAAAATAGCCCAAAATGATGGTTCCATTTTTTTCCTTGGTGGATTTCCTGGTAATGCTCTCGGACATCTTTGCTGCTCAAGGGGTCTTTGAACCATGTTCAAAATTAGGAAATTTTAGGGCCTGGCCCCATGGCATAGTGGTTAAGTTCTACATGCTCTGCTTTGGCGGCCCGGGTTCACGGGTTTGGATCCCAGGCACGGACCTACACCACTTGTCAGCCATGCTGTGGCAGTGACCCTCATACAAAATAGAGGAGGATTGGCACAGATGTTAGCTCAGGGCTAATCTTCCTCACTAAAAAAAAAGAGGATGGTTGGCAACAGATGTTAGCTCAGGGCAAATCTTCCTCAGCAAAAAAAAAAAAAAAAAGGAAATTCTAAATCAAAAGTTATCACTGCTGATTTGATGTGCAGAATAACTTTGAAAATTTTTGATAGAACTTATGTGCTAAGGGGAGGCAGTTTCCATGTCACCTCTTTCTAGATCCTTTGTGCCTGCTATGTGGAACTTATTGCCTGCTTTGAGCCTTGCTTTTCAAATTCAGTTTTCCAGGAAAATCTTTGGTTCTAGGGTGGGGTGGGGAGCAGGGACTTACATTTGCCAACCACATCTTATCCTCAAGTGACTAAGCCATCCTTGGCTCTAACTGGAATTCTTTTTCCTCCTGCTCCTTCTTAAACCTTTGGAAGAAATAGGTTTTCTTTTTCTTCAGATTTTTATTTTGAACTAATTTTAGACAGAAGAAAATTGAAAAAATATTTGTACAGGGAGTTTCCGTATATTGCACCCAGCTTCCCCCAATGTTAACATCTTACATAACTGTAGGATAATTATCAAGAACAGGAAATTAACATTGGTACAATATTATTAACTAAACTACAGACCTTACTTGAACTTGCACTGGTTTTTCTGCTAATGTCCTTTTTCTGTTCCAGGATCCTATCCAGAATCCCACATTGCATCTAATTGTTGTTTTTCCTTAGTCTCGGAGGTAGTAGTTTTTATCAAAGTTGTCTGGGTGTAGTATGTCTGATCATGCATTGGTCTTCCTTGATCACAAATCAGATCACCCCCTTTTTTTTTTTTTTTTGAATTACTATAAGTTGCATTGGAGTAATACCACTCTGAGTGGGGTTAGCCTGTGGTCACTGTGGTTGCTAGGTGTTTGTCACTGAGGGTTTATATTGCTTCTCATTGGTGGGAATCTTATCTACAAGCAAGATAATAGGAATGAAAGCCGTTGAAGGTCAAGGATCTCATGCATTTGCCTGGTCTCTTCTGGAGAGATGAGCTAGGAATTCAGAGCTTCATTGATCTGGAAAGCCAGCTTATTCTCTAGACTCTTGCTGTCCAATAGAATTTTATGTGATGATGGGAATATTCTATAATCTGCACTATCCATTATGATAACCACTAGCACCATCTGGCTATTGAGTACTTGAAATGTGGAACTGAATTTTTTATTTTATTTATCATTAAAGTTTCAAGTTAAACGGCCACATGTGATGAGTGGCTACTGGAGACTTAACTTGAGAGTATCCTTAGGGAGTAAAATTGGGTCAAACTTTTTAAGCCTTTCATTGTAAAACAAAACATAGATATATAAAACTACAAAAAAAAATATATGGTTTAATGAATTACCATAAAGCTAACGTTCCTGTAACTACTACCCAAGTCAAGTAGTAGAACTTGGCCAGTCCTTCATTTGCCTTGTCTCTTCTTCCAAAGTAACCACTATTGTGACTTTTAGATCCATCACTTCTGTGCATTTCTTTTAGTTTTTATCACCCAAGTGGTTATCGGTAGACACTGTAATCTGATCTTGCATACTTAAAGATAATTGGAAATGTCCTTGAATCTTTTAATCTAAAACTTCATCCTCAATCCCCTTTTCCTTATAATTGATCTGGGAGGGGGTACTTGGTACCTGGGTTTTAGGACCTCTAGACTTTCCCACAGTCAGAATTTTGCTGATTGCACACTCATAGTGCAATGCGCTGTATTCCTCTGTATTTTCAGCAAATTGGCAGCTGGATCCAGAGGTTTGATTGATCAGGCTCAGGTTCAATCTGGGTCATATACTTTTTAAGATGCTTCTATAACTTCACATGCTTGTCAGTTATACGTATATTATGTGGAAATAATGGAGTGTCTTTCCCTCAAAGTATCTAAAATTGAGAACAGTTAATCTAATTGGTTTATGTTAAATTTTGCAGTACACAGTATGCAACATGGAAACATCTACCATATTCTAGTGGAAAACTGGGTTGTCAGAGGTCTTTCTAAATCTATGATGTTCATTATACCTCTATGCAAATTTTAGTTTTTACCAAGTACTTCTGTTGGCAAGAAGTGTGTGTGTTTGTGTGTGGGTGTGTGTCTGTCTGTTGGGGGTGGTGGAAAAATTTCTAATTGTTATATAGCCATTTACTTGTCTAAACCTCACCCACATGACTGTACATATTTTCATTCTGGTCTTTTAATTTCCAACACAAGATCAGAATTGGGCTTTAGAGTTATTATTTCTGAACACTAGAACATCTGGAGGCAAAGAGAGTAAGTATGTGAGAGGTGAATTGAGTGTGTTTCTATTTGAAGAAGCAGATGGTCAACAACTCTTGGACCTGCTGTGTACAGAACTATACACTAGCTATTGATATGGAGGAGGAGGGTTTTCATAAGATTAAGAGGGCCTGTTCACTCTTATCAGGGAGTTTAAAATATAACTGGGTAGGGCCGGCCCCGTGGCTTAGTGGTTAAGTGTGCGTGCTCAGCTACTGGCAGCCTGGGTTCGGATCCCGGGCGCACACCGACGCACCGCTTCTCCGGCCATGCTGAGGCCGTGTCCCACATACAGCAACTAGAAGGATGTGCAGCTATGACATACAACTATCTACTGGGGCTTTGGGGGGAAAAAAATAAATAAAGTCAAAAAAAAAATTTCACAACTTTTAAAAAAATAAAATATAATTGGGTAAGTATGACTTGGATGCATAGACCACCAAAGGGTACTTTTATAAAGAAATATGTCAACATATATAAGTTAAAGTATTAAAAAAATTGGGAGAGACCTTCTACTGTGATCAAGGAGGACTGGACTGGAAATTAGGTAATCTTGGTTTGAATCCAGTTTAGGCCTCTGTCCTGGTCTTTGTAGTGGGGGAGTTGGACTCACTTAAAGGGTAAGAAATACGTGACATTCTTGCCAGTTCCTGTGCCAGATGACACTAACCATAGTCCTCTTTCAACTTCGGAATCCTTTTCAACTCAGTATTCCAAGTGGCCGTTACGTATCAGTTGATTGGAATTGACACGGAAGATCAAATCTGTTTGGCATTCCCAGACTGTCTGCTTTCCAAGTTCGTCCCGGCTACTGATCTCCTGAGGGCAGAAGATCCTTGGAAGCTCTAAATCACCCTGCCACTTGGTGTTTGTGTGTTTCTCCTTTTTTTGAGGAAGATTGGCCCTGTGCTAACGTCTATTGCCAATCTTTTTTTCTTCCCAAAGCCCCAGTACATAGTTGTTTATCATAGTTGTAGAGTTATAGCTCTTCTATGTCGGACGCCGCCTCAGCATGGCTTGATGAGCAGTGAGGAGGTCCATGCCCAGGATCTGAACCGGCACACCCTGGGCCACTGAAGTGGAACACACAAACTTAACTGCTATACCACTGGGCTGGCCCCTCTCCTTCTTTTAATTCTTCCATAGAAGTGCAGTATCTTGGAAAAATAAGTTATGGTACTGAATTTTTCCTAAAAATATTATCATTGAAATATTGAAAATTTCGTGCAAAACAAACCATGGATTGCTGGGACTTGGCCTTAAGCCAGGAATTGAGTTGATTTAGGATGAAAAAGAAAACCCTGTTCATTCCTCGATGTTTTTCTTAGCAGCATGTAAATGTTAAATTTTTCTAACTTCTTTTGGGTCCAAGCCAATGTTTTTTACTATCTAATTTATGTGAACTCCATATAGTTGAAATCTGCTGTGAGTTGTTTTTTGGTTTTGTGGTCTTTCACAGAGCTCTGTGACCCAAGTAATCACTTTGGAGCCCTCCCCTTTTTTCCCTAATCTGGAGAGGAAATAACAAAATACTAGGGGTAGACCATTGTGTTTGATCTTGTAGGAACCATAATGAAGGCTGAAATAATGGTACCCTAACCCCAGCGATGCTTGATGCTAGTGGGAGTACAAATTGCTGTATTCAGAAATGGATGGGAGAGGAGATCACGTTGGAAGCAGCAAGTCAGGATGCAATGTTCCTATAAGTGTTGGAGAACAGAGTTAAGGGAGAGGAGAAAAGCCCTACGGGGGGGTCGTTGTGATTTTTTTTGAAAGCTTGCTTACAATCCTTTGAGCTAGACAGAACCCTAGGATTACTTTGAGTTTATAAGACTGCGTGCTTTTGCATGCACAAATCCAATTTGTGCAAATTTGACCTTTAAAATGATTTCCATTACTGTCTGCTATTCCTCTCCTCCTTTCCCCTTTAAAAAAAAGCTGGCCTTTTGTGTGAGATTTTGGGTTTCATGGTTGACTAAGACCTCCATGTATGCCCGGCTACCATCCATCCACTTATCTAATAATTATATATTCAGTACGTATTATCTGGCAGGCATTGTGCTCATTGCTGGGAATAATAATAGTACCTAACATTTACTGAGTACAGCCAAGCATTAAGCACTCTACATAGATATTTTTTCTTTCTTAATCTTCACAACTAAATGAGGACAGGTTATCTTATGAATGAGGCTCAAAGAGGTTAGGTGTGGCCTGAATCATACAAATGAGTGCGTGGGTTAGGTTCGTATTTGAATATAGATCTTGATGATTGATTCATTTTTCTCTTTTCATCATGGATTTTGTGATATTTCACCCCAAAAATGTATTTTTGAAAGGTAAATTCTTCATGGATTTGTGTGTGTTTAACAGCAAATCTCCCATTTTTACAACTTGGATCCACATGTTGTCTTCCCTCCCCACCGCCTCCCATCACTCATAATAAAATGTAGAAAATCTGTCTGTAAGAATATGCTCTTTAATTTCCTGTCTTCTATCCCGGTGGTATATGACGATGACATAAAACCAGTGCAGTCAGGCCTAGCAAATGTTAAATTGAGGGCATTTCAAAGATGCGTGGAATGGGTTTATATTTAAGAAAAGATTAATTCAGTTCTAACATTTTACTTTCTAGGAGCATCCTCTTTTCTGTCCTGCCCTGAGGTTGGGAAACGTTGTAATTGTATGTTTACTCTTTGCCTGCTGCGTCCATCCTTTTGGGCTGCTGAGGTCAATTACACTGAACTTACCCAGAGTTGGATGTAGTCTTCCCATCATATACTCAGCTTCTCTTAGAATTGGTGGTGGGTACTTGTATCTGATGTGTTCACCAGATTCATATGTTGGATTTCTATTTAGATAGTCCTCTAATTTATTGGTATTTGTAAATTCTTGATATTCTAAAGTTGGATAAAGGGGAGATTTGCTGAAAGTGATATCAGATAGTACCTTTGTTTTACTTTTGATAATCAGTTTATTTAAAAATATTCTTATATTTTTGTGTCATCTGCTGTTTCCATAATCTCCAAATGTTTGAAATCAGCCTTGTAAACGTGTGTCCTTCATCCATATGAATTCTTTTTAATTCATCCTTTCTGCTCTCCTCATCTATTTCTGATCTCATATTTTTGAAATTTGATGTCATGAGATAGTTAGCTTTTATTTGAATATTAGTATGATAAGTTCGGAGGAGAATCATTTCACAAAATGAGGTCTAAAATTTTAGGTGACTATTTATTATTCAACAGATTTTTTTTAACATTGCTATATCTGCCAGGCCCATTGTCTAATGCTGGAGATATAAATAAGCCAAACTGAGACTGTCTCTGCTATAATCCCTCTAGTAATGGACCTAGCCACTAATCCAGTAATCATGTGGACAAATAACTATAGACTGCTTATGGAATTATAAAGAAAAAGGCCACAGGACTCTGGCAGTGGATAGCAAGGGGCTCTAACTTAGTCTGGGGGTCAGAAAAATCTCACCTAAGGAAACAACATTTGAATGAACTCCTTTTCATCCCTTAGAGCTATCTAGGGGAAGAAAATGAGAAGAGCCTTCTGGGTAAAGCAACCAGCATGCACAAAGTCTCTAAAAGGAGGGAGAGCTGTGTGTTCTAGGAACCAAAAGCAGCCCTCAGTTACTGGAGTGTTTTGAGGGAGGAGTAGTGCAGGGTGAGAAGAGGCTGGAGAGGTAGGCAGGGGCCATGTTGCAGGTCTTAGGCTAAAGAACTGAAATCTTTAACATTGTCTAAGAGCCATGGGAATCCATCAAAGGGATTTAAGGAAACAAGTAGCCTGATCAGAATTTCCTTGGAAGGGATCATGCCTGCCATTATATGGAGAACTAAGTTGAAGTGGGCAGCCTGTTGGGAGGCCAGTCCTCATTCTGGTGAGAGAGTTGGTTCCTGAAACTGGACAGGTGGTGGTGATGGCAAGAGATTTACAAATCCAGGGTCTACTTAGGACGTGGAGTCATGGACATGGTGATCAATAGAATGTGGAAAGGAGGGGCAAATGTCAAAGATTAGAAGGACAGTGGTGCCATTCACTGTTGAGTAGCAAGCTAAGGGAAGACCAGGTTTCAGAGAAGAGCACATCTGGTTTTTTTTTTTTAATAATTTTATTTTTTTATTATTTTTTTCCCCAAAGCCCCAGTAGATAGTTGTATGTCATAGTTGCACATCCTTCTAGTTGCTGTATGTGGGACGCGGCCTCAGCATGGCCGGAGAAGCGGTGCATCGGTGCATGCCTGGGCTCCAAACCCGGGCCGCCAGCAGTGGAGCGCACGCACCCAACCGCCAAGCCACGGGGCCGGCCCAGCACATCTGGTTTTAAACCTGTTGAATGAGAGGTGCCTTAGAGGTCTCCAAAGGCTAGAGGGAGAATGCCAGGAAAGCAGCTGGATTTAGGCACTTGAGCTGAGAGGTCTGGCCAGAGCTGGAGAGCAAACACGAGACTCCTCTGCTTACAGGTTGAATTGAATGAATGGCAAGGATTAGCGTGCCTGGGGAGAGGGCACGGAGTGAAAAGATGAGAGGGCCAATGCAGTCAGCGGAGTAGAACCCTGACGTTCATTGGCTGTGTAGATGAGAATGAGCCTGCAGAAGAGAGGGGAGGAGGTGGTCAGCAGGGCAGGATCAAAACCAGGGGCTGTGGTATAGAGAAGCCAAGGGAAGAGGAGGACCTGGTGCTGTAGGTAGGGTGAGGTTTACAGACAGGAGCTGTGTTGATGGCCCGTTGAGGTTGGAACGTTATCGTCACGGGGCAAAGAGTCAAGGAGATGGAGACAGCAACTATCTGAGCAGTAATTCCCTGGACAGTGACTGAGGATTGTTCAGTTAAATGCATCCTGTTGTTTATCAGGGTAGTTCTGTCTTTCCATGAATTGTCTTTGAGGTAATGACCTGCTAGAAATGTCTTTTGATCAACCAGATTGAAAATTGTGTTACCTTGCTTTCATTCTTTAGAAAGAAAGGGATAAAATTGAATTTTCTTTTTTTAAAAAAATTGTAATTTTTACGGATTCAACACCCAGTCTTCACTGAGCTGGTCTCACTCGACCCCTTCTCTCTGCTTGTCTCTTGGGTATTAATACAGAAAGAAACAACTGGAATGATAAGCTGTTCTCAGAGATAATCAATTTGTATGTGACTCAGGAAGGTATGAACCCCAGCCATTGCCCCTCTGCCTTTATTGACTCAGCCAGGACATTTGTATATATCAGTAAAAGGACATCTTAATTATTTTTTTGGTCATACAGCTGTAATATCTACTCATCCTCTCAGGAGAGATAAAACGGATCAGTAGGCAAGCAAGCATTTGTCAGTGTTAGAGAGATTTTATTAAGCTAGAATATTCTATTAGAGACTCAACTCCATTTTCAAGTATTTTGTTAAGAGGGTCTCAGGATGATTGCAGGAAAAAAGGGTATTTGGAGGGTCATGTGCTCTGGCCTTAACTAGATTACCTAATTTTATAAGTAAGTTCAGATAGACTTTAAAACAGCAGCAGGAAAAATGATTTTGGATTCATCTCGGTGTGTGTGGACGTGGCTGGTGGTGGTAGTATTAAGGCGTTCTGACTCTGGGCATCCTGGCAGGAATGAAGAAGGCACATGCGTGCTCGTGCTTTCCCTCTTTCTACTCTTAGACTGTTAGTTTCTTTTCTCTTCCTAAGAATTTTTTCTGTTAGTAACTGCTCCATATTTTTGATCCCTGGAGCAACTCCATAAATTAACAAGGGGACATGTCTAAGATGCTGCTGATAAAGACAGCTCTGATAAGTTTTATTGAATGCTTTTGGGGTGATGTGCAGAGATAGGATGTCAGAAAGAATAATTTGGAGTCTTAGCTCACTGCTTCTTGAGCTCACGTTATCAGGGAAGGGAGTTGGGTGTGTGACTGTCTTAGCTGCGTATTCTGACAACCTAGTTTCGGTTGAAAGACTGTGTCCCATGCTTCCTGTCCTTCAGCCTTTCCCTTGGCCTTGATTCATTCTTCTGACCTGAAGTTTAAATCAGATCCCTTTGCATCTCCCCTCTCTTGAACCTCTGAAGACTCCCATGTGCATTTATGATGCTCGTCCATGTGGTTGATGCCATGTTACGTATTTAATGTCTTCACACTTTCATTGTGTTAATCGAGATTGGCAAAGTTGTATGCCGTAGCAGCACATTAATCCCTGAGTCTCAGTGGCTTAGCAGAGATTGCTTCTCCCTCACCATACGTATCCACTGTGGGTCAATGAGGGGAGTATTCTCCACAGTCTTGTAGGATCTTGGCATCTAGAACCTGAGGCTGCCTCCTTCAGAAGCGAGGGAAGAGAGAGACTGCGTATCACAAAGGGGCTTTTCATTGCTTCAGCTCAGAAATGACACATTTGCTCACTGTTCATTGGGCAGAGCAAGCCACATGACCTTCCAGTGGGGGCGGGAGAGGGACTGGAACATACAGAGAAGAAGAGGAATATTGGAATGTTCTTGTCTCGGCCACATTGTGTTATCTGTTTCTGTGAAGGAAATTTCTGACAACTGTGTTGTTAGAATATAACCTCCTCGTTGTTAAATGCATTGCTGTAGCCTTTCCTTAATGGAAACTGTCTTAACGACAACATAAATTACAAACAATCTGTCTTGTTAAAGCACTTATTTTTAGTTTGTTTTTTTTTTTTCCTTGTGTTGAAGATTTGATCACTGTTTTCCTTTTGAATCCACTGGTAGCAAACCAATTATTTTTTTTCAGGGTATACTAGAGCAAAAGAAAACAACTTTTGCCCCATTCACAACAGGATATATAAATGTTATACCTGTGGGAATAGACCATGGGAATTCTGGTGATACCCAGGGCATCTAATTTGTTAAAGCAGCTTCATAGTCTCTGCTGTAGGCTAGCTTTGGTGGGGGATGTGGGTAAATTGAGGGGAGAGGGACATCAGCATCTAAAACTGACTGTCATCCAAGCTAGGACCATTCGTCCATTTTCTCTGAAGTCTAAAATAGGTTTCTGGTGTTTTTAAGGAATCTGTTTGTTGTTTAAGAATCTGGTCCTTTTAAGGAGGCTTAAGTCTTTGTTTAGGTAAAGTGAAACTTTGGATTTTCCTTCAGACCTACTGGGCCAGTACCTCTGTCCCATGTGCTGTGCATGGAAATAGCTTTCCAAGAGAAACTAGCATGGGGGCAGGAAGTCTACATCAATAAAGTCTCAATTATAAATAATTTTAAAATATACTAGGTTTGCCTAATAGAGGATATAACAAACTATAACAAATAAGAGTAGTTTTTTAATGAAAATGAATTCTAAATGCTGGAAAGTTCTGTATTCCTATTGTAGCATGAATTATCAAGCTGTTTTCTGATGAATGTTCGAGGATAAAGTGTTCTAGTCTGAATAATGGGACTGTGCTAGAGGGGTCTGCATTAATGTGATTTGGGGCACATATTTGTGTGGTCATTCAGTTGTGTTTTATATAATTATATTCTTTGTTAGTTGTTGATAGGTTCATCTCGTTTGAACTAGTTTTCAAGTTCTGTGAGGAGAGAATATTTCTTATTCTCCTGTGCCCTGTACTTGTTTGTGGGCTGAGAGGAAGGAGTCTGGACTATATAAACGGAGGGAATGAAGGAGATTGAGTCCTGGCCAATGCAAGGAATGCTCTGTTGTCAGCATCACCCAGAGGATGTGTGGCTCCTTGGGTGCATCTGGTCCATGCCCTGACAGGACAAGGAGAAGTAGGTTGAGTCTTTCCTGCTGCTGGAGGCTAACTTCAGAAACTCTAAAGATGATCCTCTCAACTATACTTTTGACTTGGTCGTTGGGTTCAGGTTTGTAAAAATTACTTTTAATGCCTCCTTCCCCCAATTGTTCTAGTCATATGTGTTCTTTTTAGAAACTTTACAAGTAAAGTGTAAAGAAGAAATTAAGTCACATCATCTTCCTATCCAGAAGTAACCTTTGTTATTGTTATACTTTGTTCCTCTTTCTTTTACTGTGTATATATGTGCATATTTTCTCCTGTGTGTTAAAAACTATACATTTTCAGCTCCTACTTTTGTCACTTAAGAATATAGTGACAAACAACCCAATTAAAAAATAGGCAAAGCACTTGAATAAACATTTCTCCAAAGAATATATGCAAATGACTAATAAGCATATGAAAAGATGCTCAACATCACTAATCATTCGAGTAATGTAAAACAGGACCACAGTGAGAGAACGCGTCATACCCATTAGGATGGCTTTTATCCAGAAAAACAAGTGTTGGTGAGGATGTGGGGAAATTGGAACTCTTGTGTATTGCTGGTAGGAATGTAAAATGGTGCAGCCAATGTGGAAAAGGGTATGGCCGTTCCTCAAAAAATTAAACATAGAATTACCATATGATCCAGGAACTCCATTTCTGGGTATATACCCAAAAGAATTGAGAGCGGGACTTGAACAAATGTTTGTACATCTGTCTTCCTAGCAGTGTTATTCACAGTAGCCAAAAGGGTTTCACACACTTGAAGCAACCCAAGTGTCTGTTGATGGATGAATGGATAATGTGGTATACACGTACAGAGGAATATTATTCACCCTTAAAAAAGGAAATTCTGACACATGCTTCGACATGGAGGAATCTTGAAGACATTATGCTAAGGGAAGTAAGCTAGTCACAAAAGAACAAATACTGTATGATGCCACTTACATGAAATACCTAGAGTAGTCAAAATCATAGAGGCAGAGAGTAGAATGGTGGTTTTCAGAGGCTGGGGGCAGGAAATGGGGAGTTAGTGTTTAATGGGTAGTTTCAGTTGAGGAAAATGAGAGATCTGGAGATGGATGATGGTGATGTTTGCAGAACAATGTGAATGTACCTTAATGCCACATGACTATACACTTAATGTACAATTTACCATTTTAACCATTTTTGTGTATGTTACCACAATTTAAGAGAATATGTTGTGATCATTTCCCACATCATTAAATATTCTTTGAAAACACTATAATCCATTATATGGAATATCTTTTACCATTTTCTTGTTGGACATTGCCATTGTTCCACTTTTCACTAATATGAGCAATACTAAGATGAATATCCTTGTGTATCAGTTTTGTATTTATAGATAATTACTTAGGATAGATTCCTAGAAGTGAGATTAGTAGGCTGCCTAGTATGGACCTTTTTAAGGCTCTTGATCCACATAATAGGTGTGTTACCATCAGAAGGGTTATTAAATTTTGCTTCAACCAAGCATTCGTATCATCTTATCTTCCCAGGCACCATCTATTACCATTAAAAACAAATTGCCTATTAAGCCAAATAATAGTTTGTCATCATTGTTTTAATTTGCATCCTTTTTTTTTTTTTTTTTTTTTTACTAGTGACTTTAAACAGTTTTCCCACTTTAATTAATAATGCCTGAAACATAGGGAGTGCTTGAGATCTGTTGAGTGAATTTGAATACTTGCCAGGTGCCAAGCCCTTCCTTTGATGTCTGGGACTTACTATCAAACAATGTTATACTTTATGGTGCTTAGTCTAGTGGAAGGGTCAATTAAACAATTGTAAAAGTGATAGGTGCTATCAAATGAGAAGTAAGCCTGACATGGAAACAAATATTAGTGGCACCTACCCCAACCTACAAGAGACAGAGAAGGCTTCTGTGGGACATGGTGTTTAAGCCAAGACTTCAGGATGAATAGGAGGTCTCCAGGTAGTGAAATGGAACACAGAGGAGAAAGAATTTTTCCAGAAGAAAAAAATCCCAAGGTGGCAGTTAAAATTGGCCACTTGTATCTCTTCTTTTAGGATTTGGCAATTTGTTAGCCTTTGCCTTTTTTCTTTTCTTTTCCTATTTTTTTTTTCTGGTTTATTAAGTACCTTTTATATAGTAAACTATTAACCTTTTGCCACATAAATATGTTGTGATTATTTACCCTTCTCAGATCTATTTGTGCCACCCTCTCCCCTCCAAGTAACTTTAGTTTGCGATTTTTTTGACTCTCTGCAGTAGGAAGGACCCTGCATCTAGAAGAGAATTGAGAGTGGGCGGACAGGCCCACGGTCCTTCCCCTGACCTCCTGGAAGTGGAGTCTGCAGTGTAGGATGGAGTCAGTTGTGCCAAGTCGCAAGACTGCATCTGTGCTCTTGGGGCCAGGTCAGCATGATCGCCATCATGCGGTTCCCATTCCCATCAGGGACCGTGTGCTAGAGCTCGGCAGCTCTGCTCTGACGTCTGTTTTTGCCTGCTGCCCATGTTCCTCAAGCCCTGATCTGTGCTTAGTATGTGCCTCTTCCGGGAAAGTGCAAGATCCTGGGTGGATCCTTGTATGGAACCAGAGATTTTGGCATTTATTGTCCTTCTTCCTAGGGTTGACTCTGTTGGTGGACATGTCTCCTTTATTGTTTGTAAGAATCTGTTTAAGTAGAACGGATCATCATTTTCACTTCCTCTACAGAGTCAAACTCCAAAATCCTAGGAGGAAGTAAGGAAGGGAAAAAGAGTTGGGGGACAGGAGGCCACAAGGGGACCCTGAGATGTCTGAGGGCTTGGAAAGGATGGGTAGTGAGGAGATGAAGAAAGGGGACAGGGGATGGTTTATGTTCCTGAGACCAAGCACCCTTTCATATTATCTCAATCCTCAACATTGTAAGATTTTCTCCTACTTGAACAGCTAGGAAAGAAGTCTCTAAGAAGTAACTTGCTCAAGTTCAAAGAGCAGTTATGGTGGACCTAAGATTTAAAGCTAGGTGAACTGATAATGAAACCCGATCTTTTTCTGAAATACCTTAATGCTTTTTGTTAAGGGAAGTACCAGAAAAGTTGTCATTGGCCTTTTGACTTTGAGTGTTAAGAGAGCTTGATTGAATGGAATTCTTGAAGAAATACTAAATGCTGAAGCTTCAGCCCATGATAACAATTGTTTTTGTGACTTTCCATGAATCTAAAAGTTAGAATTATTTAACACCTGTTCCTACAATGTGTAAGCAGTATAGATATTTGTTTTGGGGTTTTTTTTTTTTTTTTTTTTTTGAGGAAGCTTGGCCCTGAGCTAACATCTGTTGCCAATCTTCCTTCTTTTTTCCTTTTTTGCTCCGCAAAGCCCCAGTAGATAGTTGTATGTCATAGTTGTACATCCTTCTAGTTGCTCTATGTGGGACGCTGCCTCTGCATGGCTTGGCGAGCGGTGCATATGTCCGTGCCCAGGATCCAAACCAGTGAACCCTGGGCTGCCCTGCTATGCCACCAGGCCAGCCCCTGTTTTGGTATTTTTTTAACCTGGAAATCTTTTTTTTTTTTTGCTTAAATTCCCAATTTTGATAGGTGACTTGTTCTTGGAGAGGTAGTTTTAACCCTGTGAGTTCCTCTAGCAGGCTGCCCAGGTATTCTGTTTAACCTGACCTCACACTTCATCTTTCTTCTGTTCAGGAAGCGTTAGGAGTTGGCACCATCCCTGCAGCTGCCAGGTCTCTGTTGCAGTCACCAGAAAACATTGGCTTTCTTTGGTCACTGACCAAACGTCACTTTTCATTTCTGCCTGGCTCCAAACTGAAGACTTCAGTGCAATTTTCAGAACAGGCTGTTTTGACTTACTGTGCAAAAACCCCACTTTGGCTGCGAACCACACTCTGCATATTAGCATAAGCACCTAATGTTGCTTTACTAAATTGTTATTGTTGAGAGGAGATGATGAGCAGACTGACACTAGGAACATCTGCTAGGGCTGTATATTTTCCTTGTATTGGTTTTCCTGACTTCTAGGATTATTTTCATTATGCAACTGTTCACTAAGCAAATTTGGTATGCTAAGGATATAACATTTCCCCCCACTCGTTTTAAACATTTGAGGTTGTTCAAAGCTGTCTTATAGACTAAATTTTTATTTTTTATTATATTTATTTATTTATTTATAATTTATTTATTTATTTTTCCCCCCAAAGCCCCAGTAGATAGTTGTATGTCATAGCTGCACATCCTGCTAGTTGCTGTATGTGGGACGCGGCCTCAGCATGGCCGGAGAAGCAGTGCCTCTGTGCGCGCCCGAGATCCGGGCCCGGGCTGCCAGCAGCGGAGCGCGCGCGCTTAACCGCTAAGCCACGGGGCTGGCCCATAGACTAAATTTTTAAAATATTAATGAACCAAGATTCTGCAGCTGCATCTGGGCTTTGACAGTATTCTAAGGAGGTTACAGTGGGAAAAGGGGCGAAAAAAGCATATTTTGTGGAATGGACTACAACCAACAAATGAGATGTTTTTGCAATTTTAATTGGCTCTTCCTGGCAGAGGTCTCATACAGCTGTTTCTGAAACACTGACAAAAACTTTTTTTTTAATTAAATTAATTAATTTATTTATTTTCCCCAAAGCCCCACTAGATAGTTGTATGTCATAGTTGCACATCCTTCTAGCTGCTGTGCGTGGGACGCGGCGTCAGCATGGCCGGACAAGCGGTGCGTCGGTGCACGCCCGGGATCTGAACCCGGGCCACCAGCAGCAGAGTGCGCACACTTAACCGCTAAGCCACGGGGCCGGCCCAGACAAAAACTATTTATGGTAAGCGGTTATTGTAGATAGCAACAGAATTCACCAGGCCATTGCATTACTCCATTTGGAAATGTGTTTTGTGATCTCAAAGTAATAGAAGAAAATGAAAAGGATATACTTGGGGCTACCATCCTAGACTCACTTGTCTAGCCTTGTTTTAGTTTTATCTTTATAGAATGTTAATTGCTGCAGTGCTAAAACAGGCCGTAATCTATCTTGCTGGCATTCCTTAGACATTTATTGAAGAGTCTGTGTGTGTGTGTGTGTGTGTGTGTGTGTGTGTGTGTGTGTGTGTTGCAGAGAACGTAGATAGATTGGAGGGTAGATGATCATTTTGATTCTGATAACTGCTAAAAGGAATGGAATAGACACGGAACTTAAACAGTTACTGTTACAGTATCAACTGAGAACTAGGGAATGACTGGATTTTGAAGCTGACTGGTAACACTTGTAACTGGAGTTATAACCTTCCAGAATGTTACAAAGTTTCCAGTATATACTTCCTATATCAGTGTCTCAGTGAGCTAGCACTCTGGTCCTGCTATTTATTTGTCCTAGTATTTAATCCATCTTGCTTTTAAAATTAGGCCTTCTGAAAACAGAGTGGCTGAAAAGGAAAATGGATTCTTTTGTAAAACTCAAATTTCTTAAGCTTTCCCTTGGACTAAGATCCCTCTCATTAACTCAAGGCTTTTTCTTTTCTTTTCTTTTTTTTCTTACAAGCCACTTTGAAGCTAACTTAAATTTAATTTTAGCTTATGCTAAAAAAAATTCTTACGTGACTCCTACAGTTTTCCTAGAGTTGTTGAAAAACCATTTCTGTAAAGGAAGTTTAGTTTCTGTTCTGTTGTTCATCTTAGCTACCTAATATTGTTTTGTCATTACTACTTGAGGGAAACTTAGAAAGAAATATAACAGCTGTTCTGGAGTACATTTAAAGAACTGTAAACTCCAGAATCCGTTGTTCTTCCTTGACTGTCTTCTCTCTCCCCCAAAGACCTTTAAATAGAAGCTGTTTCCTTTTGCTGTATTAACCCCAAACCCTATCTGATTTCTTCCAGTTGCCAAGCAAAGAGTGGCAGCTTGCCTCTGAAGGCTGCCAAAAAGGACAAAAATGTTTTATGGAAATAGCCTGATGTTGTTAGGTCCTCAAACTAGAAAGTCCCCCCAAAGCAACAAAATAACCCAATATTGAGAGGCAGTCTTGGGCCGGCCCTGTGGCTTAGCGGTTAAGTGCACATGCTCCGCTGCTGATGGCCGGGGTTCGGATCCCGGGCGCGCACCGATGCACCGCTTCTCCGGCCATGCTGAGGCCGCATCCCACATACAGCAACTAGCAAGATGTGCAACTACGACATACAACTATCTACTGGGGCTTTGGGGAGAAAAAGGGAAAAAAAGGAGAAGGATTGGCAATAGATGTCAGCTCAGGGCCAGTCTTCCTCAGCAAAAAGAGGAGGATTGGCATGGGTGTTAGCTCAGGGCTGATCTTACAAAAAAAAAAAAAGGCAATCTTGAAATCTGCCAATTACGATATGAATGCATGCTTAATCAGATTTTCAAATGCTTTTATAAAATTATATAATACAGATGAAAATGCAAGGTCTGAATTATAACTTTTATTGCATGAGCTAAAAGTGTATGCCTTAACATTTTATGTGCACTTTATTAATTCCAGGCTTAACAGTAAGGACTGTTTTGGGGTAAAAATGGTGTGGATTAGTTCTGTGTTAAACATACCTTCATCTTGTTGATGTATTGCATTAAACCTTTTGGGGGAACAGATAAAAAGGACATTTAAGCCTTACAAACAAGCTACCCACCATAAAATGTTTGTATCAGACAATTGCTCAGACAAAAGCAATGAATGGGCTTTTGCTTAGAGATAAGCTCAGTAATGGAAAACAGTTACCAAGGCCTCAGGGAACTAGATTGGGGCGAGTGAATTGGCCTTAGGGGACCTGGGGACTCGGCGTATCAGTACTGGCAGATGATTTGTCAGAATGAGGCTCCTCTTTGGTTTCAGTTGTGAATGTTCCAGAAGCTCTCCTGGCAGACAGGTCAGCAGAGACTTGGTGCTTCTGCTATGCAAACAGTGATGTTTTTCCAAAAGATGGGTGTGACCTAAGTATAACCATGGCTTCTTTAACATG
This sequence comes from Diceros bicornis minor, assembly GCF_020826845.1. Lineage (NCBI taxonomy): Eukaryota > Metazoa > Chordata > Mammalia > Perissodactyla > Rhinocerotidae > Diceros > Diceros bicornis. The sequence goes on along the minus strand of NC_080757.1, from coordinate 48,832,328 downwards.
GGAGAGCATAAACTCCATTCACGGGGGAAAATTAGAGCTTAAAGATTAGGATATTTAAAACATTCATTGGAGAGCAAAGAATGCCTTGATTAGGTGCTGTTGTCTCTTCTAAGCAGGCAAAACCTATCTGAATGTGGATACCTCAGAAATCCTTTATTTAGAAGTCATTCATACTCATTGATGGAGCAACTGTGAGAGCTGTTAGGCCAGAAGCAATAATTCTGCTAAAATTATTTGGCAGTTAAAAAAGTAGAGCAGCCAGTCCTGTAGGGCCCAGGAGACAATTGATGGTGAGTTCCTGTTAAAAGGGCCGGTGCTCATAGTCAGGGAAGCCCAAGGCTAGTTATGTGAGAATCAGAGGAGGGCAGGGTAGTTGAGTCCTTATATCCTTTAGCCTACAAGGATAGACACATTATTACAGATCTGAAAAGCACTTGTATGGATCTTTGTAATTCTATTTTACTCTTTTGCGGGGCTGGGGGAGACCAAAAAAAAAAACAAAACAAACAAACTTCATAACACCTTGCTGAATCTTTGTTTTTTGCTGGTCACAGACCTTTCTGTCTAGAAGGCTGCTAGCTTCCCACTCTTGGGTATAGAAGTTTTGAGATATGGCAAGCCTCACAGTTTCTTCATGTTAGTACTGCTTGCTGGCAGCAGACAGTAAATACTAAGTAAGCGCTTCAAATTCAGTTTCATTCCATCAGATTGTGATCACTTTTTTTCCTGCATTTCATCTCTAAAGTGCAAATTCTGGTGGGTATTAGATAATTTAAAAAAATTTAACATCTCATGGGCCAGCCCAGTGGCATAGTGGTTAAGTTTGTGTGCTCTGCTTCTGCAGCAGTCTGGGATTTGCGGGTTTGGATCCAGGCATGGACCTACACACCATTTGTCAAGCCATGCTGCGGTGGCATCCCACATACGTAATAGAGGAAGATTGGTGTGGATGTTAGCCCAGGGCCAATCTTCCTCACCAAAAAAAAATTTAACATCTTTGTGTTTTGTATGGAATATCCTTTTAGAGGTGCAAAATTGAGTGAGGCATGTTCTGACATGTGTGCTTGTGGTTCCTGCGCGGTGGAGAGATGTGCCTTTCATTGTGCGTGCTTGTTAATTCTGAGTATCTCTCCTTGAAAGAAGTTTGCTGAAGGGTGGAAAGTACTTTGTAAATTTTAAAGTTCTGAATTTTTGAAAAGTAGTCATAAGGAAGGAACTGTTTTTTGATGAGATGAGTTATAAATGGTAATCATTCACAAATAATTAACTAGACGCTTGACTGTGTTAGTATGATCCTGGCACAGGGTGGTAGCAGCTTGGAATTTGAAATTGAAATTGACCTGGTTATCTTCTGAATAATGTTTCTCTTTTATGTAAACAAACATCTCTTTTGCACGTTGCCCTAAACATTCATATATCCTTAAAAAGCCACCTCGCAGGTTATTGCTCTTTATTAAGGAAGAGTCCCAAACAGGAAGGCGGCTTGTAAAATTGTGATAGATTTCTAGTGAATTACTTTCTTATAGCTGGTGTACAAGGAATTCAAGATTTTGGATTATCCTGTGTGAGCCACAGATACAAGATATGTGGTTTAATAGGTTGTAAGCTATTTTTACACTGTTTTGCAGTTATAAATGCCACCATTCAACAAATGTTTCTGTGGCACCTGCTATACGTAGAGATTAAGGGTGCAGCAGTGACCAACTCACATGTGGCCCTACTTCTAAGGGATGCTGAAATCCATCCAATTAAAAGCTGAATCAAAACAAGGAATTCCGAGATGGAGATACTGTGGGAGGCAGGGTTAACATCTGAACCTATTTAAATGTAGGTAGAACTAATGCCAAAGAATTAAGGGAGTTATGGGAATAGGACAGAATGTGGCAGTTACAGACGTAGATACTGTAAAAATAATGTAACTGAGCAAAAATCTGGAGGCAGAGAGAGGAAAAATGAGAGGAAGTATTAGCATGTTGATGTCCACATCTTTTCAAAGTAGAGTCAACCAATTCGTCCTAAAACTAAAACATGGCATTTAAAAAAATGACTCTAGTTTCTTAATATTTTTCACCAGCTCTTAATCTTAAGATTTATTTCTCTTATTTTGCTATAGGCAAGTAAACTTAAACTTATCAAAAATGAAATAGCATGTGGAATATGATCTCATTTTCATAAAATTATTTCTATCCACCTGTCTCTACTCATTCATCTATCCATCCACCCATGTACATAGAAAGATGCCTAGAATGGTTTTTACTAATGTTAATGATATATCTGTATGTTGGTGTTTAAGTTAATTTATTTTTGCATTTGTCTTTCTAACCTGCATTGCATAAGTTCTTGAAAATATTTAATGTTTTTTTAAAAAGATGCAAATATGCCAAGATATTAAAAGTAGATAATTTGAGATGTTAGGGATATGAATAGTTATTTTATTTTTTTATATTTTTAATTTCTAAAAGTAGAGGGAGGTGGAGAGAGGGAGTATTGTTCACTATACTGAACATAGGTCTGTATGTATAATACACAACCAAAGTTTCCTAAGTCACTGGGAATATACATAGGGGCTGTCGATATTTTTGATACTTAATCCACCTTCTGTGCCATGATTAAATTCTTCCACATCACTTTCACCCCCTTACCCTTCCAGGGCCATGCCACTCGTTATCAGTCACAGATGGTTTAGCTTGCTTTCGATGAAAAAGTTTCCCTTGTTTGTTTAGTTTTCATGGAAAGCTGTTGAAAAGATATAAGTGGGTGTGGGGTAGAGGGTGATGGTTTTGAAACAATCAGTTTTAGAAATTCACTCAACCTGCTGTGCAGAGACCAGATTGGAGGGAGAACAGAGAGAATGTGAGTAGACCAGTGACAATACTACTGAGGCACTCCTTCAGAGGATGATGGTGACTTGCACAGAGGAGGTGCAGGTAGAGGTGGACATAAGAGGCCATGCTTGAGAAAGGGACAAGGCTTAGTGAAAGATTAGACATGGCGGGGGAGTGAAAGCCAGGAAGTGTTCAGGGTGACTCCTAGGTTCTGAGCTTGCACAATAGGATGATGGTGGTGCCATTCAGTGAGATAAGGCGTGATGGAAGAGAAGCTTGATGTTTGTACATCTGATTCCTGAGGCTGGACCTGGTGACCTTGGGCTTCATGTCAAAATCGATAGCATCATAATGTCTAGCATTGTATGTCTTTGGCAAGGGCCCATGAATGGGCTTCTGGGGCCCCATACCTCCCTAACTTAAAAAAATTGTCTGCATTTTCTGGGGAGAGGTTCCTTCCGTATCTCTTATTGACTCTCAAGGAGGGCCATGACTCAAGAAAGGTTAAGAACCGCTAAGTATGTATCGTCACAGTGACCATTCAATAGATACTTGTCATGAATCACAAGAACAGTATCGATGAATGGACATTTCCTGTTCAGCTTTGTACCAGGGAGTTGGAACTGCTCCTAAGTGCCATTTTTTCAGGACATTTTCCTGACCACCTGACACCAAAGACATCTCTCTACTTCTTAATTCCTATAGCAATTATTATGCATATGTTATTTTATTTTTTGACTACACTGCATAGCCTTTTGAGTAGAAACAGTTAGCAGTCATTAGCATAACCCTGTGCTGGGTACCTTATATAAGTATCCCTGTGAGATTATATTGGCATTCTCATTTTACAGGTGAGGAAACTGAGGCTTAGAGAATGTGAGTAAATGTAGGCGCTAAGTGGCAGAACTGGGATTTGAATTGTCTGACTCCAGATTTTCACTCCTTCCACTATATCGACAAGCCATGTTGACAGAAGGGACGCCTGTTCCTTGTTTCTTCCCTGGTGCTTTGTACTCAGCTCTTTACTGAAAGAATGAAGAGGCATCCTGCAGTCTGATCAAGCCTCTTTGATGTAATGTCCCTGCAAACGCCCAGAGTAAAAGATTTCCCCTTTTATTTTTCTAGTTTCCTATCTCTTTTGTAAACTAAATGCCCTTTTTTATCTTCTACAGCTAGATTTTCTTAGGAACTTTTATACCTTGTCTTGCTTTGGAAATAGCAGAATACCCAGATTGACAGAATTGTTACTCAAGTCACAGATTTGAGGTTTCGATGTGACTATCCTTACTTCCCACACTAGTTTCTAGCCAGTTTTTAAGTACGTGGTGGTGCTGTTTTTTTTTTTTTTTTTTCAGTTGTGATTGAATTAAAAAACCTTGTTAAGAAGTTGAATTTCTGAAGCAGTCATTTATGTTCAGCCTGTGTGACTAATGGACAATTATCTTTCAGTTTCCTCTGGAATCTTGCTTTAATGACTTTCAGAGTAGTGTTTATGTATGCCGTCACTTGCCTGGTTAGTTTTATAAGGAAATCCACGCAGTCTCGCGTCATCCTGCTAATAGGGGCAGCCTCCACTTCTCTTCACCCAGAGAGGCGGTCTCTAGGTCCCCCTTCTAGTGTTGGAGACTGGCTTTCCCAGAGCTCCTTTATGGGAAAAAACCAGGTGGTGGGGACCACTCCTTTACCATGGAGAAGAGGAGAAAGTGTCAGAGGGGTGGCTGAGTGTGCCACAGTCTTGCTGATTGTCAACAGATCTCTTCCTCTTTAACATGAAACTGTGGACAGGAAAAATGAACATAGCAATAGCCTTCAGATTTAGGATGAAGAAATCTCTTGACTCCAAAGAAATTTGGAAATGAGCAAAAATTTTGAGAACAGTTGAAGAAGGAATTCGTAGCCCTGATGAAAATTTCAATTAGGTATATCAACATTTTGATTCTGAGAAGGCCAAGTATAGTGCCTGGTATATAACAGATGGTTAGTCAATTTTACTAAATGAATGTATAAGTAGATAGGTGGGTGAATGCCACTGGAACATAAGCTCCATGAGGGCAGAGTTGCTGTATTTCCAGCATCTAGAAGGTACTTGATAACGGCATTGTGAGTACATAACTAAATGAATGCCAGTGAAAGATAAGTTGTTGGTTGGTTTTAGTATAAAAACTACAGATCGTAAGAGATGATAACTGCAAAGTATATTTAAAAAGCCAGGCTTATTGGAAATATTACTTATGTCCTACAATACCAGAAGCCCGTTTTTATTTGGTAATATTAAATAGAGCTGACATTTTGAATTTTTAAATATAAATTAAGGCTATAGTTCTTAAACTTTTAGGTCTCAGGACTCCTTTATTCTAAAAAATTATTAGACTCCAGAGAGCTTTTGTTCATATGGATTTTACCTACCAGCATTTATCATATTAGAAATTAAAAATGAGAAATTTAAAAAATAGGTATTCATTTTATAACAATAAAATAATAAACCCTTTATGTTAACATACATAATTTTATGAAAAAGGTTATATTTTTCAAAACAAAAAAATTGAGTTTGAAGAGTGGTGTTTTTACATGTTGGAAATTGCTCTGATGTCTGACTTAACACACAGTTGGACTCACAGCTGCTTTTGCTTTCAATCTGCTGTGATATGTTGCTTTGGTTGAAGTATATGTCTCGCAAAGGTATGTAACTGGAAAAAGGAAGAGTACTTTAGTAGCCTGTTCAGATAGTTGGAGACATTCTTCTTTGATGGTGATAGTTGGCAGGTGAGTTTCTTAAAGGTTAGTTGCAATGTAGAATATGAAACCATAGTTGTGTCTGTCTTGAGTGCTGAATGGGTTTTTCACATGCTTGTGTGACCTCATTCTTTGTTTGGAAAACACTATTTCATTTAATCCTGCAGGTCTTCTAAATGTTGACACATTTCCTTATACAGCATCAAAAAATCACAGTTGTTAATATCACCATCAATCTCATCAAAAAATCCTTTAAGTATTAGGAAGCTGTCAAGCTCATGGCAGATACAGGTTTTCCAAAATTCTGTTTCACTTGAAAGCTTGAATTTTATCATTGGTAATAAATGCTGTCATTTATTTTCTGTGAAGTGACAGGCTCGCTTCATTCTTTTCTAGAGAGTCTTGTCCAAATATCCAAGTCTGAATAACCATAGTTTGTCTGGTAGTTGTTCTTTCAAGTAAAAACGATGTTTCATGAAAAGAATGGACCTGACAACCATCATACTCTGTACAGCTAAAGTGCTTTATGCATCACACAGAATATTAACATAGAACGATTATTTTTTAACGCTTTGTCAAGACATTCTTAAATATGAAACTGGCATTAAAAAAAAAAAAAAAAAAAAAAAAAACCTGGGAGTTCCTGTTATGTAATGCCTGTTAGCGCAGTATGATTCTGCTGCCTCGATTCACGCTAAGGCACCAGCAGTCTTACCACCATTGCTTTTGCATCATCAGAGCAAATGTCAACATGGGAAAAAGGCAAATAATAACCTAGTATTATCAGGAAAATCGGTTTGATCATGCTGACCATTGGAGGTCTGTGGATCATACTTTGAACCACACTTTAAGAGTTTGGAAAAACCATATTAAAATTCATACTTAATAAATTGAAGTTGTAGTACTAATTGGCCAAAACAGTACATAACCCCAAATTTACGTTATCTTGGAGAAATGTATTCAAGGCATTCGATATCACTGCCTTATTTTGTTGGTGTGTATTAAAGTTGGTTTGCATCCCTTCAGCCTATAACAGCAGGCAGTTGGCACATTATCCAGGAGCAGGTTGAACAACAGAGCGGGGCAGCCTGGAGTTAGGGTAATCTAACAAATGAATCATCCACATGTGGATAATGGAGTCGTGAAATTACTCTCAGCTTTAGTCAGCACTTTAGTTGAAAAGCAACAAAACCATAGTTAAAAATTACAGGTCTCCAAAATAGACACTTTGTGCAAACTTTTAATGTAGCATTTAATAGAATGTATCTAGGGTTGAGAATATTCGTAAAGCCTTTCTGTTTTGGAATGTAACTTTGTTATTAAGTGTTTTGGTAATTTCCCTTATGAGTTGTTCAAATTGCACCAGACACTGAACAAAATGTGCAAAGCTGACATTTGTTCTCTAAGGAGCATCCATCAAGTGGAGAACACTTTATCCTCTTCCTGTGCATATTTTGAGAGTCCCTTTTAATTTCTAGTGGACAGTCATCTAATAATAAATTATTTCATACCTATGGCAGCAGTTATACAGCTATAAATATATAGATATCAGTTAAAAAATATAGATATAAATATATATAGATATAAATATAAAAAATATTTTATTTTTGCCTTCCATTTAAAGTGTGACAGTACAGTGTTTCTCTTGAGACCTTGATTTTAAAAAGAAAAGTTAAAATTCCTGCAGATGCTGAGTTTCTCCTGCTCTCCGTCTCCCATGAGGTTGAATACACTTTTGTATTCGGCAAGGTTGCAGACTCCTTAGGGCAAGGGGTGGCAAACCAGTGGCTCACGCTAAAGCCTGCCGCATACACCTGTCTTGGTGAGGACAGGGCTGTACAGAGGTGTGCACATAAGTTGTCACATCTTTGTTTCCTCTCTTCTTCTGCTTTTAATTTTTCCCCTGGCCAGGTGAATGGAAGAAATGAATCGTCCTTTTCTGACAGTTTGGCTGTGAAGGGTTTGCCCATGTGGTAGACTTTGGCAGGGCAGGGAGGGTTTTCCGGGGCCTCCCGGTTGTCCAGCTTCTGTGTTCTTGCACCTTCTCCAGGCTGCTGACTGCACACAAGCACTAAATTCATTCCTCCAGTAGAAAAACATTTGACCTGGTTCCCCAAAGCTGCTCATGCTCTCCTCACTTGCACAGCTTTGACTGAGTGTTCGGTATCTTTTTGGCCGCCTCGAGTGTCTCTTATTTTTAGGGCTTTCCTTAATGTCTTGTGTGTGTGAAACATGAAAAGTGAGCCATAGCTGCTGGAATTGGAAACTTACGGTTTTTAGGCCACCGTGCCCTTGTCACATGGCCCTATTAGGTTCTTTAGTTACAGAGGTTAAAAAAAAAAATCCACTCTGGGAGCTGGTAGATGGGTGTGGGGGAAGCAGAGGGGAAGGATGAGCACCTAATGGGCAGTGAAAAAAGATATTGTAACTAAAGCTCGGGCCAGAGTCCTCAGAGCTATGCCCTTTCAGGTACTGGTAGGAGTCTGCTTACAGCTCAGCGTGGTTACAAATGAGGGGACAAATTTGTGATCACAGTACTTTTTGTTTTTTTCCTTTGGGAACTGGCTTTCACATGTTGAAGTGGTGCTGGGAAAAAAACTTGGATGTCCAGTAGGCGACACGCATTTCTGATCTGAGAGGAGGGGCTCAGGAGAGGCATGGCCAAATGAGCTATGTGGGTGGCCAGTGGAGGGGTCAGTCCAGCTCAGGGCACACCCAGGCAGGGAGCTGGGCTCCTTCAGGTGGGTGTTAGTGGACCTTTAAGAGATTAAGTGGGAGTGGGTTGAATTTCTTCCCCACCTTCCTAAAATAAACAGAAAAATGGAATGAATTGGATATATTTAAAATTCTGTTATTTTCCACCCCTGGAAGGCTGAGCGTTTGTGTTGGGGCTAGCTCATTGATAGTCACTACGGTTAAATGAGCATCTGTGAGTAAGTTCATGGAGTCAGGAGGCCTGTTGGTTCTGTTTCCCTCCCCCAGCCACGTGTGGAGCTGATAGCTTTCTTTCTCTGCAGCCCTACAATATACCATGCTTCTGTTCTCACATCATCATAGACTGCAGTACATTGTGATGGTTTGCGTATCAGTTTTCTCTCTTGGTAAGAGCGGACAGAGTCTGTCCCAGTCACCCCTCCATTCCCCGCTACATGGTACTGAGCCCGTTACCTGGTGGGAGTCGATACGCAGTGACTACCTGTTGAATGGGTGGATGCTTGAATGAGTACAGCCAAATTTACTGGCCAGGAAAACCCATGGAGTGTCAGCACTGTTCTGACTTGCTTTCCCCCTCAGGCTGTGATTGCAGGCCAGCTAACAGGACAGAGGAGGTAATGCTGGGGGCTGTCTATTACCTAAAATCCAGCACAGTTTAGGTGCCTCCTGCTTCTGAGCCTTGAGTGAGCTTTCTCACTGTTGTATCAATTCCTTTGGTATGTGTTTTAAACTTTGAGACTTTTTCTGAATTTGAAGATTTGAAAGTAAAACCTTTCACCCAAGGTTTTTAGATTTTTAACAGCTCATCGCTTAGGGCAGGGAGAGTGACTCTATTAATACTTATTTAAACTTCCTCCTGTACATGTGGTGTGTTTTAGAAAGGGCTATGGGGAACTACAAAATATATTTTGAAATTGGAAACAAATATATTTTAGTACACACTGCTAAGGAAATAGTCTTCTGAGCTATTCTACTGGGATTGTAAATCATTAGATGTTAGCTTTTAAATGATTAAACTTACGACTGTCTTATTGGTTACAAAAAATAAATGCCTTCTCAAACCAGCTTAAGCCATAAAAGTAGAATTTATATCAGGATACAGAGGGGACTTCTTGGGGGCAAGGATAGGAAATGATGCCAGGCTACGAGGGGTCTTGGAACCAGGATCTGGCAGCACCAGGAGTCAAGGCTTTGCTCTCTCAGCCCATGGCCCCCTCGGGCTCACTTTCACTTCCCTCCCTGGGTTGATTTCATTCTTCTCTATGGTTGTGTTTGGACTTTCTCTGCTTCCCTACTTACGAGGTCTAAGGTGGCTGCGTCAGGTCCTGAGTGTACCAGCCCGCAAGTTCAAATGCTGACAGACACAAATCTCAGTTTAAATTGCTGGGAGAGAGAATTTGACCCAGCCCGGTCAGGTGCCTGCCATGATCCAGTGAATTCTGCCCGTGGGGAAGGAGTCTGGGCAATAAACCTCACATAGAGAGCTGAAGTGAGATCCCAGCATCTGGGAGCTGTCTCAAGAGTCTAGAACTTGTCTACCAGGGCTACAAAACTCAGAGCAAGCCACAGGGTCTGACGCTACCTTCATTCCCTTATTTCCAGTTATTTTCCATGGTTTCTTTTGGGAGCTCACTGCCTTCCCGAGGCCTGGAGGCCCATCCTTGTACATGAGATGGAATTTTCAGGGCAGAGCGTGGAATATGCAGACAGCCTAGACTGTCTCTGCCACAGGGTTGTTGAAATAGTAATTCTATCGAAGTGGTAGAATTTCCACGGACAGCTCCAGAGCCGATGAAAAGGAAAGAATGTGAGGAGAGAGAACATCTTGAGTTTATTTTGAGTTGTGTTGTTTTAGGGTTTTAGGGAGGAGGGAAGTGACAGAGAATGGTGTATGAGGGATGTTCTTGAGTTTTCTCTCTGAGATGAAATAGTTTTATCCAGCCACCTCATATTGCAGAAATATGTCTGAGATAGGACCCTTCATTAATCTGTTTTTAGTATGTTAGACATTTTAGTCAAAGATTGTTCATTTTCGGCCAACTTTACCCGTTTGCAGTGAAGATAGTTTCGTTTTATGCCTTGCTCTCAAGAGATCTATTAAACAGCTGGGTAGCTATGATTGCATTAAATTAATAAAGTCCCCTAGTTAAAGGGGTATGTCCTAGATTTAACATTTGAAATCCTTTCCATTAAGTATAATACAAGCAGATCTTTCTGCACATTTTGGTGGAGCTTAACCATTTTTGATGGCTCACTTTGATTGTAATCTTTATTTTAATTTTTAGAATTGCTCTTGGTAACCGGTTTGGGCTGTCTGCTGAATTTTATGATAGGTATCCCCTCCTTTACACAACAGATATAATCCGGTCATTTGATTCAGAAAGGAAGTTTGCTTTCCCTTCGGACTTCTGTTATGAAAGCCTTGAAGAATTCCCCAGTAGAAACAGAGTGTGGAAAATATTTGGCAGTGAAGGAATTAAAGTGGTGTCAGGTTCCTGTGGTTCACTTTGAGTTTTGTGGCCCTGGTGGAATATTTCCAGGATCTCGAAACACATGCTAGGATCTCACTTCAATTCTCTAAGCATCTTCAGTCACTGGGAACTTTTCTTGATCCATGAGAATTGTCTTTCTATTGTCCTGAGTTGGGATGTCAAATGGAGATAGGCCATTACTAATTTGCTAGTATTACCATAGAGCATTTTATATAGTTCATCTTGAAAATTTCTTGTTTTGCCCATCAGGTTCTTTAAAATAAATTTGTGTTGTCTGTTTTGTGGAAAGAGCTCTTGGCGGGGATTATAGACATGGGCATTACCTCTTTCTAGATTGTGTTCTTGAGTTAGTCAATATACATCTCTGCACCTCAGATTCTTTTTTTCCTCCAAAATGGAGGTGGTCTACAGTGACCTTGAAGATAACTTCCAACCCAACACACCAGGACTCAAGTTGGAGAAACTCAATTCTTTTTGTCATTTACAGTTCTTGTTAGGCAGAATTATTAGTTGTATTAACTCTGCTCCCTGCATGCAGGCTCTGGTAGATTACTACCATATCTACGATGCTTAATATAGTAGTTGCTTAATAAATATTGTTGGTTGAGTTGAATGAGTGGATGCATCGTGGCCACTCTGAAACTGCTTTGTAGGATATAAGCTGTGTTTCTAGCCAACCTAGGTATGACCTCTGTCATTTGGAGTCTTTTGAAGATGGAAGATTAAAAACCCTCTTCAGGGCCGGCCCCGTGGGTTAGCGGTTAAATGTGCGTGCTCCGCTGCTGGCGGCCCAGGTTCCGATCCCGGGCGCGCACCGATGCACCGCTTCTCCGGCCATGCTGAGGCCGCCTCCCACATACAGCAACTAGAAGGATGTGCAGCTATGACATACAACTATCTACTGGGGCTTTGGGGGGATAAATAAATAAAGTTTAAAAAAAAAAAAAAACCCTCTTCATGTAAATTGCAATCTGGGGTCCTGGACCAACCTTGGATCACTCAGGTTTCTTTCTCTGCAGGACATTTATTCACAGAAGACTGGGCTGTGCCTTCTTCCTGCTTATTTGCCCTGGGACTGCCTACTTGACTAATCAGTTTAAGCTCTTCCCTCTTAGGCCACTAATCCTATTTCTCCAGCTGAGAAGCAGCAGGGTAATAGTAATGTGTCCTGTAGCTATTAAAAGATGATATTGCCGTGTACGTAAAGTACTTATTTTTTCTTAGCAAAAGGATGATTAAGCAGAAATTTAATTTTCATTTATGCTTTTGTCTTTTTCTGATATTTCTTTATATCTTCTAGTGTAGTCCGAGGAGAGACATAATTTTTATTGTCATTGCTTGATTATATTTTTCAGCTTATTTTCAGCATCATAACAACAGGATGCTTTCTTTCTCATACATGCTTACATTTTACCAACCCGTTATGAGCCCTGGTTTCCAAAGGGGGAGAACACAGTGAAAATTGAAGTGATCTTCTTTGGCATGTGATATTTTCTGAAAGATTGTTTAATTTGAGATAAGCACATTTTATACTATTTGCTAATCACAGTCTTCTCCAAATTCCTACAGGCCAAATTTTCTCATTGAATACTTTTTTTTTTTCCAGTCTACATATGCAGAAAGGGCTTCATTAAAACTGACATCATTCTAATTCAGTTATAAGCAGACAGCCAACCCAGATCCTGTAAAACCCTGCTGTACGTGCTAATGAAAACCTAGAGATGTGCTGATGAGAGGGAGGTGGTGAGATTCCTCTTGTTGCCTGTAGGTTTAACCGGTAAATGTCTAGGATTTTTGGAGTTAAGTATTGCAACTGCTTGTCCAGTGGTGATGAAGTTTCTGATATACTTCTGTTTTTGCTGCTGGGTCTTGAATTCCCACCATTAGATTTCAGTCTGGTGGTGGGTGCATAGGTGTTTGTTACAGCATTCTCTGAACTTTTTTGTATGTCTGGAATGTTTTGTCATCGCCATTATCGTGACCATCTTCATCATTTTGATTTTTGTGAGTCATTCTATCCTCTGATCCAACTTCTGAAAATCAGCCCTTAGGAAATAATCTTAAATATGGAAGATTTTTGCACAACAAACTTGCCCATTGCTGGTTTACTTACAGTAGCAAGAAATTGGTAACATCCTTTATGTCTAGTTTTGAGGAAAAGGATTCAGTGCTGAGTGGTACTGTATATTCAAGTAGTAGACTGTTAAACTTTCAAATCGCTGCTTAGGGTGAATATGGAAAAATGCTCATGAAAATACATGTTGCCACTTATAAGAAAATAAATTATATTCACAGTATGATTACAATGATTAAAAAAAAATCTAGAAGGCCGGCCCCATGGCTTAGTGGTTAAGTGCACGCACTCCGCTACTGGCGGCCTGGGTTCGGATCCCAGGCACACACCGACGCACCGCTTCTCCAGCCATGCTGAGGCCGTGTCCCACATACAGCAACTAGAAGGATGTGCAGCTGTGACATACAACTATCTACTGGGGCTTTGGGGGAAAAAAAAAGGAGAAGGATTGGCAATAGATGTTAGCGCAGAGCTGGTCTTCCTCAGCAAAAAAAAAAAAAAAGGAGGATTAGCATGGATGTTAGCTCAGGGCTGATCTTCCTCACACACACACAAAAAAATCTAGAGGTAAAACCTGAATGGTGATGGTGATAAGTGATGAGATGGTGGATGATTTTTTTTCTTCTCCTCATTTTCTGATTTTGTGTTCAATTTTTTTTAAAGGAATCACTTTATTTGTATAATGAAATGCCATGTAGATGGATATTTTAAAGTGAATGACATTCAAAGCAGCTAGAAATGGATGCTTTGGTAATAAAAGTAACAAAGTAAATTCTTTTGGGTCCAGAAGTCTTTTCTTTTGTAAAGAGTTCAGGGTCAGGGTTGCTAGGAGGTGAGAGGGTTCCCTACTAACAGCTCTCCCAGTTGTGTTTCATAGCTTCCGAGTGCCGGCTCTGAGTTGGGGGAAAGGAATTGGTGGAAAGAGCGAAGGAAGGTGCTCAAAGAGTAGGAGGAGGGCACCAAAGGCAACTGTCGTCTCAATCACACTTGTCTTGGACCAGCTCTCTTGCATTTAGCTTTGTTTTTATTACCATTATACTTTTTAATGCCATGGGCTGTGGATGCAAAGTCAGCCTTGAATTATTAAGAATAGTAAGGTCTGTCCTGACAATAGAGGCAGCAGAGGCATAAACAAATCCCGATAAGTAATAATAAAAAATAAAAACAGATTTAGAATGCATTGATGATCTTGATAGAAAATATCTATTCCTAATTCTATTTACTTATAGAAGGTAGAATGGCCACAGGGCTTTGGAATTACAACAGGGTTGAATACTGGCCCTGCTATTTATTAGCTGTAAATTTTGGACAAGTCACTTAACTTTTCCTAGTTAGTTTTCTCATCTTTAAAATGGAAATAATAATACTACCTTTCTCATAGGGTTTTGTGCTTATTAAATGAGAGAATGTACATACAAGCTCTCACTATAGTGTTAGTTCATGGTATGTACTTGGTAGGTGATGGCTATCGTGAAATGTGAATAGTAAATCGTGAGTAAATTCACTATCGTGAATAGTAAAGTAAAGAGTGTTATTTAAAGACCCACTGAATGCTGGGGAACTGTCTGTTATGCTAGCTCAGGAGAGAAGCCTGGTCCCGATTTTAAACGGTTCCTCGGAAGCACCTATGGACAGCAGAATGATTGCTGGTAAGTTCCTTGGCAAGCGATTCTTTCTGGTGAACTTGGAAGCAGAGAAAAGGGTAACAAATTATACAGAGTGTAATGATATTAATTAGAATTAATATGACAATTATAATCTAATTATCTTTTGTTTTGCTCTCCATTTAATATTTTACAATCTGATCCCTTGAGCATTTTGAAAAGGAATTTGGTTAAATGTACTTGTTTGTATCAAATGTTGATCTTGAGGCAGAGTTCTCATATTTTTTGAAGACTGAATTTAAACATTATTCCCAGGAAGGCAAAGGAACTCTTAACTGTAATTGAATAATCCATGTGATCCCCGGGAACTAGGCGGACTTAACTGATGCTTTGTGTTAATGGCTGTAAATTGTGTGAGTTCTTTGAGGTCAGAGACCAAATTTATGCACATTTTGTCCTTCCATACCTAGAATATTCCTCGCACATAGTAATGAATAGATGATAAAATATTATAGTTGAGCCAATTCCTTTCTCGAAGATTCAAGCCTAAAGCTAACCTGTATTGAGAAAGAGAAACTACTTTATTCTTTACAGTGCAATAGCAAATGTAATAATTTGTGGGACTAGTGTTGTTGTTCTTCATCATTCATTCATTCACATACAAAACATATACCAGCACCTTTTCACTTGTTCTTTTTGAATTTTATATTTTTTTCTCTGAGTGATGTTGGTATATTTGCTCTGCTCAAACTCAAGATCTTATCATGGCTGATTCACTTAGTGATTATAGTTCAAATGGCCCCACTCCCACAAGAAAAGTATCTTATTTTCACACTAACAATCGTGTTTTTCTGCTTGATTTTCATAGTTACTTAAATGTATTGTGTCAGTCTGAGGAGTTGGAAAGAAAGTTAGCAGGGTATTAGGATGAGAGTACCTTAAAGCTCTGTTAATAATGAGATGAGCCTAAAATTTGCTGTGAGTTAATTGATTTTCATTAATTTGTTGCCTTTTCATCTTTGCTGAGCTCACCTTAAAACTAAAGATTGGAAATTGAATATAAAATTTTATTTTTCTACAAATTTGCCATTCCCAAAATGCATCTGGTAAGAGCCAAGTAAATTAAAAAACATGGATTTAGATGTTTTGAAACCTAAGATGGCCCTCAACAAAGAGAACTTTTCAGAAAATTCTTGAGTGGCACCAACTGTTATCATTAACAGCCCATGGACATGCTTCGCTTGAATTCTTTGAAAACCTACACTCATCAGAAATGGTAAATCTGTAAATGACCTTGGAATCTACCAAAGTTTCTTTTTTAAAAAAATGATCACTGTTTCTTAATGTATTCAGAACTGGATTTGATACACAGAAAAAGTTTCCCTGGCCTGCTGGGGATGGATCACATCGTGTAATGACATAAACCTCTCAGTAGCTATAAAACTGACAGGATTAAGGCTTCATCTTATTTATAGAAGAATCCCAGCCTGGCCACTGGGTCTGAAATTCTGGAGGGCTTTAACAACTTCTTGAGGTTATTGTCGTGTAAAGAGAAGACTCAGTGGTTCTATTTAGTAGAACATCTATGGTGTGTGTGTGCGCAGATTATTCAAGGGGTAGTTTGAAGGATGTTGACGGACAACTCAGTAAATTGTGTCCCACATACTAATAACAATTCATTCTAGGCCAGCACCAAAAATATTTTGGAGATTTTTTAGGCTTCTCTCAAGGAGTTGGGAACAAAAAAGGATTAGACATATTTATAGTAGGCATAAACTTGCACATAAACTAAAAGTACTTTAAGCAAGCTTGTTTCAATTATTCTTTTAGAGAACTGGAATAAGTGTTTCTTGTAGCCTCTGATTATTTAACTCCTACTAAACCATACTCATCGTTTAAATGTCTCTTTCTTAGCTCCATTTTTCACCCCTTAAATTCAGTGTCCTCTAGACCAAAATTGCAGCAATGATAGTCAGGACCTCTGAGGACAATTAGACTGTGAGAGGACAATTTATATGTAGAGTTGGGAGTATTTCATATCACTGTAAAGTAGCAATTGGAACAGCATAAAAACCATTCTTTCAAAATAGCTCGTCCGCTCAAACATTGCTGGGCATGGTTACCAAGACCCTGAATGGATTTTACTTCTTGGTAATATTTGAAGTTGGAGGGAAAAGCTTCCACAGCTGAAAAGTTCAGCAAACCATGAGAACCTTGCACACTGGCTGAAGGTGAGTATTAGGAGTGGTGTTGATCCAAATGAGGTCACCGTGAATTGATTGGAACTCCCTTTCAATACTTGGGGGTGGAGTTGGGTGGGGAAAGACTGGAAGGCATCAGTCCTCCATATGAGTCTTAGTTGCTGATAAAAATGCCTGATGTTTCCTTGTAGGCCTTGACACAGTATTCTCGGTGTGTTGATCAGGCATGGCTCTGATCCTGGGCCCTTTTCCTTGGCTCTGCTCAGTTGGGAGGCAGAGGTGTGGATTGAAAGCCCTGAGGTGCATGAGGAGCTTTCAATGTTTGCTTGTGGCAGCAGGGGAGCATGGGTGAGAATGAGGTGGGTAATGGGATAATGGCTGATAACCAGCTCTTTGACTTGGGTGGTTCAGAGCCACAGGCAGGTCAGGTTTAAGGGACAAATGGGGCTTATTTGCAGAGTCTTTCCTATAACACCTCTTGATGGAAAGTCCCAAAGCCACACTCTGAACTGGATGATGCAGTTTCTTGGTTCTTCCAGCCCTTGGTTGAATCCAGGGCTCACAAACAGTTGAGCTGGTGGATGGTCAGTCCCAAAGTGGTGCTTGAGAGAGACAGAGACACGTCTCAGTGATGTGCAGAGGGAGATCAGGGAAGGAGTTGGGAGTAGTTTTCTTTTTTTTTGGTTGAAGGAATTTAGGGTATATGTATTGTTTTGCTTTCTTTTTTGTTTTGGGTAGGTGATTAAAAATAGAAAGGGGGGAGGAGACAAAGTTAGGTTTCAACAAGCTCTCAATGATCTGTGACCATGTTGTTTTCATTGAAGATAATTTACAAGACTGTGAGGCCTCGGATGCTGCTTAGCTGGGTCCAGGGCATTAGACCAGGAGGATGTTCCCAAAGGGAGCGAGTCTCTGAATGAGTGAACTTGGCCCTTGTATGTGTTGGTAACTACATTCTGGAGCCCAACTATCAGCAAGCCATTTAGCATAAAGCATCCTTTTTGGATCTTGAGACTTCAGAGGCCAGAACAGATAATCTCTTTATCCTTTTTTTGTAGTTCTTTCTAGAGATGTGTACATTGGATTATTTTTTTTCCAGCTAACAGCATAGAGTCTATCCAGTCTTCCTTATTCTGCTTTTTAAGTAGCTTTTATTGA
This sequence comes from Diceros bicornis minor, assembly GCF_020826845.1. NCBI lineage: Eukaryota > Metazoa > Chordata > Mammalia > Perissodactyla > Rhinocerotidae > Diceros > Diceros bicornis. The sequence continues at coordinate 48,814,526 of NC_080757.1, read as the reverse complement.
AAGTAGTCACTGCTTCTTGGTGTTTACAGATGTGTAGACTTTAGCTTTCCATTAATAAATCAAGTAAATCAGATGTACCTGTCTTAACATAGTAATTGAAATTAACAGTGGTAGTAGTTAGTATTTCCAGAGCATGGTCTCTGCATCAGGCACTGTTCTAAGCTCGCTTCAACTCAATCCTCAGCACAGCCCTGTTGGAGCTGGTTCACAGAGGAGAGCAATATGAAAGGCATCTGTTTCCCTGCACCCTTGCTACAGAGGCTTCATCTCCTGATAGTCTGTACCTCTTGCTCTGAGCCACTTGCATATTCTAGAAAGAGTTGAGCTCTCTCACTTCTTTGCCTTTTACTGTTGCTTCCTCTGAGGTCCCCCCCCCCCCGACTTTTCAGTCTGGCTGACACCTCTTGACTCTTCAGATTGGGTGTTTTCTTCTGTCCTCTGCTCAGTGGTCCAATAATCCCCAGTGTTTCTGCTATACATCTGTGGTATAATTGCCTGGATTGGATGCCTTCACTTGATCCTGAGCTCCTTAGGGCAGAGATCAAGTCTTTCCTTTGTGTCTCATGAGCCTGGTACACAGGAGACCATAGGTAAAGTCTGTTGGCTGGGGCCGGCCCTGTGGCTTAGCGGTTAAGTGCGCGCGCTCTGCTGCTGGGGGCCCGGGTTCGGATCCCGGGCGCGCACCGACACACCGCTTCTCCGGCCATGCTGAGGCCGCGTCCCACATACAACAACTAGAAGGATGTGCAGCTATGACATACAACTATCTACTGGGGCTTTGAGGGAAAAATAAATTAAAAAAAAAAAAAAAAGTCTATTGGCTGTTAGGTGATGGGGAAGTGTATTTTTCTATCCTTATCAACTAGCGTAGTGCCTTGCAGGTTTGTAGGTTCCTCAAACACGTCTTGTTTTATAATAATAGCATCTTAGAGATCCTAGAAATCTGATATGTTGGAGACGGTGTAAATGTGCCCCAAATCCCCACAATTGTGTATTCTTTCACCCTAAAACTCATGTTGTTTTGCTTCTGCAGATAGGTTCTTTTAGATTAAAAGACATTGTAAAATTTAGCACCAGCTAGCCCAAGGTGTGTGGTAAACATTGCATGACTGCCTTTGTGTGTTCGGTCAACCTTGTATTATTTTACTGGTTTTCTTTACACAGAGCAGTCTTTTCCCATTGCTATTGCATGGAGTGAATCTTAGAAGGGAAAAACGAGTAATAATAGTGTGCAACCAGAAAAATGAAGCAATGGCTTGCCCCTTTTGGAATTGTTGTCCTTTATACTTGGTAAAAAAAAACAAAAACAAAAATCCAAAAACTAGCTATCTGAATATAATATTTCCTTACATTCCATAAGTAATGTCATGACTTCTTAAGAATAATAAGTCAAAGTCATGATTTCTTAAGAATAATAATAGACAAATTGTCTATTATTCAGTGAATTCACAGTGTTCATTACAAGTAAATTCATTAAGAAGGCACACTGTTCCAATAAAGCCAACTCAATTTCACAGAATACAGAGGAGCATCTTCTATGTGCTCTGCACTGTGCTAGCCACAGGGAGAGTACTGAAATGGACAAGCTAGGGATGCGCTTCTTAAAGAAGATTATGATTTCATGGGAGTAACAGACAACGGAACAACCTACAGTCAGAAAGGGAAATCATGATACATGCCACCAGAGAGGTAAAACCAAAGTGATTTGGAGCCAAAAAATAGGAGCTGAGGAGGTGACATTTGAATCTGATCTTAAAGAATGGATACACTTTACACAAGTAGCCCTGTAAGGAGAGGGGCATTGCAGGAGGGGCTACAATATGGGCAAAGAGCAGAGGCTGGAGGACAGCAGATCAGCCAGAAGAACAACACGAAGTCGGTGTCACTGAAGTGTAGGCAATGTGGGAAAGAGAGGGTTGTTGCCTGCCTGCTGTCCATGACATAGGATGAGGGGTGGTTTTCCCCTGATTTGGGGGTTTCCACTTCTCCATGGCTGCTGATTGCTCCTCGTGCACGTTAATGTATTCACCCAGCCAATGATTTTTCTGTTTTCTCTCTCATTTCCACTTTCCCATCCCATCGTGGTCTTCAGCAAACCTGTTCTAATTTTAGATCAATCAGTGTGATTTTTCTTCTGCGTGGGTGGTTCAGTGAACCCTTTCAAATAATAATTTCCCATTTGCAGACTATTTCATAACAAAAGAATGTAAAATCTAATTGCATCAGGTATTTGAAAAGCAACAATTTCCATCATGTGTGTTCACAAGTCCCCAAAGGTCTAGCTGTAAGACTCTCTTATAAGAAACAAATACATCCCAAACGTTAGGAGAAAAGAAAAAAAGGGCTCAACATTTTAAAAGCAGCATTTATCTTCATATCTTGCTATTACATATCTGCATATCTTGATGTTCATATCTCGATGGCCTTTATAGTGCAGTTTTCTTGAGGCTTTTGCAGGGAGGACCGACAGGAATTAGGAGGGCAGACTTTCTGGAAAGTCCCCAAATACAGCATTGTTGGATTTGTAGTATCTATTATGCAAGACAGTGGAATACTGTCTTGGTATTCAATACCTCCTGCAAGAGAAGGGAGCAAAGTTCACCAATTTTGCTGGCTGCTTAAAGCCTAATGCAGAAGGGGGAGGAAAAGGAGAGGGTGTAAGTAGATAACTTGAGCCCTGGATGTGCGTGATCTCATTTAATCCCATTTCATCAGAGGAAATGGCGTATCTTAGATATGTTTGACTTGAGAGTTCATGCTCTTAACCACCAAACTCTTCCCTTTACTAATGGTTTTACTCCGCCCCTACCTTATAGCTACTGTTACATTTACTTTCCCCAATAGATTAACTTTTCATATACTCCATGGTACCTAGATTAAGTTTCATGTAATCCTAAATGCTCAAATATTTATTACAATGAAGACGATTCTCCTTGACAGAAAATTGATTTTATCCAATGTATAGCCACTGAGAAGACAGACTTATATTTAATACTCCTTGATTATCATACACTTTTTTATTTAAGCAGAAGTATAAAATGCATGTCAGTGCTTAACATAAATGATTTATTCTGCACCATTTAATGTTATCTGAGCCATGGTTTTTCTTTGTTATAAATTGAGCATTGACAGTAATGTAACATTCATATTCTTGTTTATATACAGAAATCATTTGAAATAGGTAACTTATCTTGCCCGAGTAGTCAGAGAAATATGAATGGAGATATTTCTATTATTAATTATGTGTCCATATCATGGGATACTTTTGTATTTTTAAAGTTCGCTTTATAATTAAGATTGCAGTAGCTATAAATCTGCCACTGAAACCATCCCCCCAGGTTATCGTAATCTTCTAGCTATAAAAAGCTCTATTTCTACATTTTTTTGATTTATAGCATTAAGACAACTATCCTATAGATGACCTTTTAGATGTCAACACAGATGATCTTTTTATATATTTTATTCGTGATGCAACTGTAGTACTTTAAGGAAAAAATCCTTCCGAAGCCAGAAGTTTTATAAGGTCTTCAATAAATAAAACATAGACTGCTATTGGTGGAAACTGTACTTTACTGTTTTCTGAGTAACTTTTCCAGCCGGGCTTTTCATACTGATATGCACCTGACTAGCTTATTAAAAATAAATTACGTTTGTGTTCTCGTTTTCAGGGCCTGCTACAAAGGTTAGAAGCTGACTGGGCAGTTTCCTTTTCTACAGGGATAATACACATAGTGAATCCAGAAGAGACACTAGTTGACCCGTTAACTGAATCGAGCATATGAATTAGTTGTAGGGAGTTTGTCAAAGTTAAATAATCGCCATGAATATGAAGAGGTGAAATAGCAGGACTAGAAAAAGGGAAGAACGATAAATGACTCATAGGCCAGCTGCACCATGGAGAAAATGAACTGTAAGTAGCTAACCCACTCTCTTGGCTGACTTCCTTGAAAGGAGAGGATGGGGGCACTCTTACTCTCCAATAAATCTCGTGTGTCTCTCTTGGGGATTGAAGAAATTACGGTTGACTGAATATGCTTGAAGATCAAAAGACGTGCATGATCCACAAGTCAGTCTTAAAAAACCACTTCATAGTGAGCAAAAATTTTAATTAAATCATTATCTAAATTAAATGATTTGAGAAGCACATTTGGGATTTTTATTCCACATTGGCCTTTATGTAACAATAATTGTCACATCAAAGTGATCTTTTCGGGTTGCCCTCTTCCCCTCCCCTCCTTGTTTTCAGATAATTATGTTGCCAGGGCAAACGCAAAATCTTTTGAAAACATTGCTTCCAGGGTGCCAAAAGTAAAGCATGTATAAGTGGCCTCAATTTGCCAACAATTTGGAAGTTTGAGAAGTTTTCAACAGGCCCATATTGAGTTCACAGAATCTGATTTTTTTAAAGGAAACAAAAAGGAAGGTTCTTTGTGGAAGTCTACTTCTTTAGGAAGTAGAAAGAAAGAAACCCGCTGTTCAGTCTTTCAGCAGAAGTGCCTGGGCCTTTGGCCAAGAATTCTTCGGCTTGGAACCTGAGCTAAGAAAAAGCCCGTGGTCACACGTGGGGATGAAAGACGTAATGAAAGCTTGGAGGACAGGTGAAAAATTAGGGTCTGGAAGCCAGAGGCCATTAAATAGAAGTATTGAGGTGACAAAGGTATCCAGTAAAAGCCATGGCCCTACCTAAAACAGTAGTTAAAAATAAATTTAAAATTTGAACTTTCAGAAATTTGGGGCTTTGCTATTTCTGTATCTTTCCAGATTCTGAATTTGTACTCAGTCCTTCAAAATCTGTTAAGCTGTTGTCATTCTGAAAGATAGTCTTGATAGTAAATAGGGTAAAATGGTCTCGTGAAGTTTTCTCTCCTAACTTAGTCTCCTGACTAACTAGTCATTAGCTAAATGACTAATTGGGCTACATAAAAGCAGTGCTACTGTAGTCAAAACAACTAGTTCCTGTCTCACAAGACCGGGTTTGAATCTGAGCTACATCCTTGCTGGCCTTATGGTATGCCGCAAAGTTTCGAGGTTCATCTTTGTTGTGTTACCTCATTTGTTGAATGGGGACAATACGGATTTGCAATACAATACTCACAAACACGCAGTGATAAATTGGAATGATACGTCTGAGAGGTTCTCGTGCAGATTAAGTGCTTATGAACTTGACTGCGGCTAACCCTACACAAGCGCTTCAGAGCTATCACTCACAGTGAATTCCCTGTGCGTATAAAATACCTTGCAGGTGCAGTCCCCTTCCGTGAGGAGTCACATGAAATTATAGTACTGAGATTCTTAGCAAGTTGTGCAGATTGGTCAGAGTTGTGAACCCAGAATTCCAACCATGATATCCTGACTGTCCATTCTGTGGCATTTCTGCCAGAACATGTGTTTAAGATAATGAAGCTCATATAATTTTGGTGATTCTTACCTTGTACTGAATTCTGTGCATTTTGATTTAAATTACTCTAGGTAATTTGGCATTTTGAAAATCTAGGCTCAATTGTTGATTATTTTCAATGACTTTTGGCCTGTAGCAAATCTCTTTGCATATTTATCTCATGTTTCCCATGTATAATATTAGGATAGAAAGGGTGCTTCTTTATATAGAGGAAGACACATGTGAACACAACTTTCTAAAATACTAAGTTCCATATAAATACAGAATATTACGATTCATATTGGGCCTCCTGGTTGGCTTAGTTGGTCTTAGAGTGGAGGGGGCGGGGAGAGGTCTGAGTCTTGCTCCCTGGCCCAGGTCATTTGACCCAGGGAAGTCTCAACATCTCTAGGTTTTAGCTCCCTCATCTGTCAATTGAGGGAGTTTGTCTAGCTGACTCCCTGAGCCCTTTCTTCAACATTCCATTCTAGTCCATCCCATTGATCCTTGACTGGCACCTTCTCCCTGAGAGGCTGTGTGAGGGTGGCTGAAAGGCATTAGGGCAGAGCTGTGTGTTATTTGTATTCAGTCTATAATTTCACTTCTGTTGATTAATCAGAAATTCTGCCTAAGGGAAGGCCAAGGTAATGAAAAAGTGCTGGGATTTCATCACGGACTCTTGCTGTTACAGAACCTCTAAGCTGTTGCCTCTTAATGAGCCTCAGTGACTATACCCATCCAATGAGGCCCAAGATATCCTCGTACTGACAGAGCGTGAACATTGTTCTAAGGTCCCAAGATTCCCTCCTAAAATATCAAGAGAGGTGTTTGGGGGAGGAAAGACCTGTGAGAGTAGCATTAAAACCCATGCAGGTGATTTCTTCTCTTACCATCCTCCTCTTAAAATTCCCTGAGGCTGACTGCAGCTAGATGTTGATCAGATTAAAGCAACTGATGCTGAGATGAATGATTAATAAACTTGGAAATTTTTAACTTGGGGCCTTGAAGTCCTGACCTAATCTCCAGGTATTTTCCATCCCCACCCCAATAATCCAGTAACATTTGTGGAGTCATTTATCTGTAAACAATCCACCTGCATTTTTTCACTGAAAGTGGCACAGTCCCCTCTTTTATGGGAGAACAGAGGGAGTGAGAAGGGTGACAAGTCACTGAGGGTTGGTCGTCTTCATTCTCCCTTTGAGTTGGCTGTGTCCCCGCCCCAGGCTTCCTCCCTCTCACCCTTGAGGCCCAGCTGAGCCACCACCTCCTCGCTGTGTCCTTCCTGCTCTGCATCCCTTAAGAACCCTGGCAGCCTGTTGACATCACTGTTGTGGGACCTATTATATACTGCCAGATAATAGGTTTTTTGCTCAGGTGTCTTATCACTAGGGTGAGTATATAATTTATCCTCTGAACCCGGACACTTTTGACAGCGAAACGGGGGAAGCGCTGTTAATAATTAAGCTGGGACAATAGGCCTAAACCGAGAGTGTCCATGCAGACCTGGACATAGGGTTGCCCTGCTTGTCACCTGTGCTTGATCAAACCCTCCTTGATGGTAAGGACAGTTTGTGTATATCTTCTCAAACCCCACAGTGGCACGGACATAACTAGTTTGTTGAGTGAAACAGTGAATAAAATATAATTAATAAACTTTAACCAGGGACAGGGGTGGTAGATAATCAGGGTGGTTAACAGTTACCGAGCACTTAGATGCAAGCTATGCGGTAGGCACTTCATACAGATTATTTATTTAATCCCCACAATAACTCTAGAGATTAGGTACTATTATTTCCTCTATTTTGTAGAGGACGATATTGATGCATAGAGAAGTTAAGTATTTGCCTGAAAGTGAGTAGTGAGCAGCTGAGCTGGGGTACAAATCCAGAGTTTGAGCTCACAGCCGCTGTATTATACAGCTATACAGATATAGGGGGATGACAATAGTATGTAAGAGTGCAGATTGTATGTTACCTTCAGCATTTTCCTTAGTGCATCTCAGAAAGAAACGAACCATTTCCTGTTTATCTTCAACAAAGGAGTATGAATTTATGATTATAATTACACGAGGCAAGTAGCAAAAGATGTGGTTATGCATTTTTATACCCATTTTCTCCAAGTTCCCCTGTCTTTTGCAAAAATAAGCACTTTTTAAACCCATGGAAGAGTTAAATCTAGAACTGGTCACTTAGCATCCACACTGAAGCCAGAATTCTCGTCTCCTGCCCGCCCTTCTGTAGTCACTAATGAGGTTGAGAGGAGCAGAGAATGGAGAGAGAATTGTTGACTCGCCTGAAGATTCACTGAAGACCATTTTCAGAAGTGATCTTCCTCAGTGGAAACTGGGGGGGCTTTTACCCTTAGAGATAGTCTAGCCTGGTGGTGAAGAGTGCAGCGCTGGACCCGGACTGCCCGGGTTCAAGTCCCAGCTCTTCCCCTGCTAACTGTGTGATCCCGGGCAAGTCGTGTGCCTGCCTCTTCCTCTCACTTTCTTCATCTGTAAGAGGTGGGGAATAATACCGCTAGCCATGTTGGGATTGTCAAAGGACTTAAATCAGCTAATACATATGAAGTTCTTAGAATATGAACTATACCCTCACTGTTTTCTCTCTCTATAATTTATATGCTGCCTTTTAAAGGCCACTAGATGATACAGAACAAAAAAGGTACCATCTCAGGGTGCAAGACTTGGAGACATCTGGCAAGATTGCCTAAAAATCTGATGGTGGGTTTTCTCTTTAAAATTGGTTCTTCCGGCACAAGGCAGTCTCCTGAAAGTCCCTCCCCGAGGCCTGGCACGTAATAGGCGTCTAATACTTTTTGTTAAATGCAACTGAAAACTTTCAAGTGCTTAGTATCTTAAACAACTGGAGGAGAGTAAGAAGCTGTAGTTGGAAGGCTTAGAATGTGGATAGATGCTGTGGGGGGATATCGGTAATTATTGATCATATGAAGGCAGCACCTGCTGTGTTTTACTGTGTATTAGAATCTCCTGGGGGCTTCATTTAAAAATGCATCCCAGCATCTGAGATTCTGACTCAGGGGGTCTGGGTGGGACCCAGGCATCTACATTGCCACAGGTGGTCTGTGGACCAGATGTGGAGAAACAGTTAAGTCCAAGACCTGGATTGTATGTGCCTTTATAGCTCCTTGGCAATGGCAAAATAGAAATCTAACTGAAACCGCCTAAAAGTTAGATGTGTATTATTGAATATACAAATGGAGAGACCCACTCTGAGTCTGCTTATTAAGAACATTTCAGAGCCAAATTCACAGATGTTTGGGTGGCAGTGGTGAATCACTAATTCTTAGAAACGTGAGCAGTGATACATTTACAAACACTTTCCTGAGAGGTGGTAATCTGGGTTACACAAAATTTAAGAAACTTTTACTCTTAGTTGAATCTTTGTGACTTTGTTTTATTTTATGTTAGATGCATTCTTTATTAACGTTTTGAATTTCTTAAATCTTGCTTTTTTTAAAAAAGCCAGAGCCCACATAACTATGTGAGTATATTCTTTCTCAGCGCTTCTCCCTGGAGTGTTTTCCTAAGAAATGAATTGGATGGGTGAGCCAAGATGGACAGCTCAGGATGCTCATCTGTGTTGTCTATCATAGGGAACAATTAGCAAAAATCTAAAAGGGCAGCAGAGAGGTAGATTAATTCATGGCCCATATATATAGTAGGTACATGTATCTATTAACTGTAAAAATGTACAAGTCTATTTGCTATCCTGGGAAGATGTTTGATATATGGGTAAATGAGAAGGCGGGTTAAGGAACATTGTAAATATATAATTATAAAGCTCATATTTACTGAGTACTTACTGCGCAGTAGACACTTGAAATGTATTGTCTCCTTTAATCCTCACACTAAACCTGAGTTTGACGTGTTATTCCTATTTTCTGATGAAGGACATGTGGCCCAGAGAGGGCAAGTGGCTTGCCCGAGGTCACACAGCTGATAAGTGGCCCCCAAAGCTCTTGTGCTTTAACTGTCAAGTGATACTGCTCCTACATCCGTAGACATTTTCTTTTTTTAAAGGCCTGTGAGGCTATACACCAAAATGCCCATGATATTTATTTGAGTGATGAGGATGATGATTTTATTTTTTCTGCTTTTCTGAATTTTCTCGTTTTCCAACCAATTATTACTTAAGTAAACCAGCAAATAATCCTAATGGCTTTCTAAACGTGTAAAGTTGGTTATTGGTATTGCTTTTGCCATTCAGGGAGATGTGGAGACCGTTGCCGAGAGGCTAAATCAATTAACTGCTGTAGGGAAAGTGCCATTGAAATCCTTCCTCCTGTTTTCATGATTAGTTTCCATCCTATACAAGGGTAGATTATCCCTTGGTTTGTAGCATGTCACATACTCAAGGCTTGGATGTAGGTGAGAAGCCAGACTAAATGGTCCTCAAGTTTTTAGCATCTACTCAGTTAACCACAGGCCTTAATAGCCCTTAGAGTTAGGAATAAAGCCAGTGTGTCCTGGGTTAGCGGCTTCATTTGCAGAGGTGGGGTGTGGGGGCCGGGCTGCTGCGGTGAGGAGGCCAGCCCTTCTCTTGCCTCCTCGCTCCGTGTTGGGTGCAAGTCCTCGATCCTCATGGGGACAGTGCTCCCCTCGCTGCTGCTAGGTCTGTCTCTGGGGACAGGAGGTGGGCAGGTGGGGACTCAGCAGGGGAGGGCTTGGCCCCAGCTGTGCTGCCTGGGCGCGGCCTGCATCCCAGTGCGCTTTGCGTCCTCCTGGGGCTTTCCCATCTAGTCCTTCCTTCACCGCCACCTCGGCCAGCACCTCCAGCTCTCCCCAGTTGACCCAGCTTCTACCCACCGATCTGCCTCGTCGCCTGCTGCTCTGTGCTGAGTGGCACAGGGTGCTGTGTGTGGCTTTAGCATCCCTTGTGGAGGAGTGTGTTTGTCCTCATAAGAGACTGTTGAAGGCCTGCTTCTCTCCTCTCCTGGGTTGTTGCTATCAAGGCCATGCAGATGTCGCCTTGGTCTCCTCTGCTGTTCACATGGCCTCTTGCTCGTTACCATGGAAGCAGTCCAGCCTAGAGGAGCCTCCACTATCTAATTTCCTCCTCATCCTCCAGTGCCCTCTGCACCTCAGCCCCCTGAGTTAATCCAGTAAACAAACAAGTCTTGGTTGACACTGTTAAAGGGGAGCCGGATTGCAGGGTCTGAGGATTCCTGGTCTTCAGGGGAGGAAAGTAATGACGTAGTTATAACTGCCATTTTACTGAGTGTCTGCTAAGGGCCCAGGATCTTCTTTTTGTGTTGAATCTTCATCCCTCTGCTTGGTGTCTGTGGCCTCGAGGCGGGTAGTAGTTTCGTGGAGGCGTTTACCATCGAATGGAGGAATTTCTCATCTTACCTGTGCTCTGTGAAGGATTTCTGGGCAGAAGTTCTGGGAGGATTAGGCATGGAGGAAAAGAGGTTGAGCTTAGTTGAATTACGTACAACTGGAATGATTTGTAATATGCTTTTGAGGAAAAGGAAGTGCCTCAGTCTAATGAATATTTATTGCCTGTCACCTGGAAACTCCTGAGTCCCCGAAGACTTGAAGGGCACTGGCTTTACACAATAGGCAGCTTTTCCATTTGACTTGCTAGCTGAAGACAGATAATGGTTCAGAGGCTGTACGGTGTTGGATGGTTTGTGCTTCCCTGGTCTGGTTTTTCAGTAATACAGCCAGTGGGGCTTCTCGCTGGTCTCCTTACCTGTCTGCATTTTGCCGTGTTCTCTGATGACTCCCTGGTGAAGCCAGTTTAAGGCTTTGGGAAAAGCATCCCATGTATATTATATTCCAAACGTTCTGTGTAAGGCACACACGTTCCTTTAACAGGTTGTGTGTTCTTAAAGCTTTTGGGCAGTTCCTGAGGATGTGTGTGTGTGTCTTTTCTACTGTATTTAAAATAGTTTTGTTTCCTCTGGGCTTGTTTTACCCTTCAGGTCAGCTACTGGGAAAATGCTAAATTGGGGGAAAACAGATGCAATGAAGAGAAATACATAAAGATCTGGAGGCTCAGGGTAGCTCTGGTGGACATCTCCCAGTTCCTGACTTCTCAGGCTAGCCCTGCCCGTTGGAACCATGTGGACCTGGCACGCTGCTTAATCCTTCTGAGCCTAGGTCCCTCAGACAGCTGGAAACGGGTACAGTACCTGTGTCGCTAATGTGTTGAGTTGTGAAGATCATCTGAGGTCATGGATAATGAAGTGCTGGGCCATTTCTAAAACATGATTTATGATCTAGGCAAAGATTCCATTATTTTATACACATTTATTGACTTCCTGCTGTATGCTGGGCACAGTGCTATATAGCAGCTCTCCTCAGGGCGTAGTCCCAGGACAAGCAGCCTCAGTTTGATGGAAATGCCACTTCACAGGCCCCCCTGGAACCTACTGATCAGAATCTCCAGGGCTGGAGCCCAGGAATCGGTGTTAGCAAGCCCTCCTGGTGACACTGATACTCGAGTTTGACGAGAAGCCCTGGCACAGTAGGAGGGATACAGAGACAAATAAGAAGCTAAGCATTGTGGCTGAGGCTGGCAGAGGTAGCAGAAGGTGGTAGTAGAAGGGAACAGGTGGGTCTGCTGGGTGAGGAGCTCTGGATTTCATTCTCCAGTGTAAGATCCTCAGGTCTGAACTGTCTTGGGCATCTGGGAAGGGAAGAGAGGGTGGATAGGAGTCCACTTGTAAATCCTCACCCAGGGCTGTGGCACCTACGTAGCACCTACTGTGTGTGGAGAGAGCAGACTGGAACTGTGAGGACAAGCACTAAGCCAGTGTGCAGCTTGGGTTCAACCCCCTGTAAAGGGTCTTGTGTCGTTCCCCCCTCCTTACCCCCAAGACTTTATTTTTTTAGAACAGTTTTAGGCTCACAGAAAAATTGAGAGGAAGGTGTAGAGATTTCTCATATACCCCTTACCCCTACACATGTACAGCCTCCCCCATTATCAACATATCCCCCACCAGAATGGTGCATTTGTTAAAATTGATGAACCTACATTGACAGATCATTATCACCTGAAGTCGATAGTTCACATTATGGTTCATCCTTGGTGTTGTACGTTCTATGGATTTGGACACATGTATTCATCATTGTAATATCTTAGAGTATTTTCACCTCCCTAAAAATGCTCTGTGCTTCCCCTCTTGATCCCTACCCCCTCCACCCCCTGAAAACCACTGAACTTCTTACTGTCTCCATAGTTGGCCTTTTCCAGAATGTCACATGGTTGGAATCATATGTAGCCTTTTCAGATTGGCTTCTTTCACATAGTATATGCATTTAAGGTTCCTCCATGTCTTTTCATGGCTTGATAGCTCATTTCTTTTTTATTTATTTATTTATTTATTTAATTGATGTTTTAATGGTTTCTAACATTGTGAAGTTTTGGGTTGTACATTTTTGTTTGTCCATCACCACGTATATGACTCCCTTCACCCCTTGTGCCCACCCCCCACCCCCACTGCCCTGGTAACCACAGTCCGGTTTTCTCTGTCCATGTGTTGGTTTATATTCCACATATGAGTGAGATCATACAGTGTTTGTCTTTCTGGCTTATTTCACTTAACATAATATGCTCCAGGCCCATCCATGTTGTTGCAAATGGGACGATTTTGTCTTTTTTTAAGCTCATTTCTTTTTGATGCTGAATAACATTGCATCGTCTGGATGTACCACAGTTTGTTTCTTTATTCACCCACTGAAGGGCATCTCGGTTGCTTGCAAGTTTTGGCAGCTATAAATCCTGTAAAGGGTCTTGACTGCTGTAGTCTCAGAGCCTCAGGATTTTAGAATACTTTCAGTCCTCTTGGCCACTCAGAAAACTGAGGCCCAGGAACAGGAATTGACTTGATCCAGGTCTGCCGGTGCCTGAGCTGATGTATAATGTAGAACCCGGTTACACAGCACCTAATTTCTGTTATTATTGATTGTCACTGTTCCGAGTGAAGGGATAAAAGGGAAAGCTAAGGAAGAATCATTGATGGACACACTCCATTGTACCCAACATATTTTAATGAAAAGTTTGTAATTTTTTCTCTGCTACATATGCCATTTTTAAATAACAGACTTATTGAGATATAATTTGCATGCTATAAAATTCACCCCTTTGAAGTATTCATTTTAGTGTTTTTTTAGTATATTCACAGAATTGTGCAGCTATCCACACTACCTAATTTTAGAACATTTTCGTAACTCCAGAAAGGAACTCCACACCCAGTAGCAGTCCCTCCCATTCCTCACTCCTTTCAGTGCTTGGCAACCATAAATTGACCTGCTTTTTCTTTGGATTTGCCTGTTCTGGACATTTCCTGTAAATGGAATCACGTAATATGTGGCCTTTTGTGTCTGGCGTCTTTCACTTAGCATAATGTTTTCAAGATTCCTTCATGTGTGGCATGTATCAGTACTTCATTCCTTTTTATGGCTAAATATTATTCTATTGTATGGATATACCATATTTTGTTTACCATTCGTCAGTTGGTGGACATTTGGATTGTTTCCACTTTCTGACTCTTAAGCGTAAACTGCTATGAACATTCACGCACATGTTTTTGCATGGATGTGTTTATTTCTTTGGGGTACATGCCTAGGACTGAAATTTGAGTCATGTTAATTCTATGTTTAACATTTCAAGGAACTGCCAAAAGATTTTCCAAAGAAGCTGCCCTGTTTTACAGTCCTACCAGCAATGCAGAAGGGTTCCACTGTTTTTGCCAGCTCGTGTTGTCTTTATTTAGTCATCCTGGTAGATATGAAGTGATGTCTCATATGGCTTTGATTTTCATTTTCCTAGTGACTAATGATGTTGAGCATCTTTTCATGTGCTTATTGGCCATATTTTCTTTGGAGAAATGTCTTCAAATTCTTGGGTTGTCTTATTATTGAGTTGTAAGAGTTCTTTATATATTCTAGATACTAGTCCCTTATCAGATATGACTTGCTAATATCTTCTTGCATTCTATGGATTGTCTCTTCACTTTCTTAATGGTGTCTTTTGAAGCACATCTTTAATTTTGATGAAGTCTGATTTTTGCATTTTTTTCTTCTGTTGCTTATGCTTTTGGTGTCATATCTAAGCAACCATCGCCAAATCTAAGGTCAGGAAGATTTATTCCTCTGTTTTCTTCTAAGAATTTTATAGTATTAGCTATTATACTTAGGTTTTATGCTCCATTTTGTTAAGTTTTGAGGCTTTTCTAATTTTTGTTAAAGTAATCTTAGGGTTATTGAAGTATATAATGGATAGAGCTTTGATTTTTCTAAAAAGGATTATGATGCTCAGCTCTGTCCTGTTGTTGAAATTTCTTGTCACAGGATACCAAAATTATAGGTTTAGTTTTTTTAAGGAATAAATAAATGCCCCAGTCTTAAATTAATTTTATTCTAAAGTTGCACTGACTGCTAAGACAAGATCCAGTTTAAGAAGTGTTTTGACGTTGTCCCCAGTGAGCAATTCAAGACGTGCATATAACAGAAATAAGAATGTAAACATTCATGTGGGCTGCTGCATAGGGAATTGAAAAAAGAAAATATTTGACTTGATGGAAAAAATTTGAAAGTATATGACTTCGTTGTCGGCCCATACTTACATACATTTAGATATGTAAATAGACTACATAGTTTTAATTAGACAGTAATATATCATTATTTATTCCTTATAATTGCCTTTTTTTAAAATGAGGAAATTAATCTTACATACCTCATGGGGTTGTGAGGATTAGATAAGTTAATATATTAAAAGGCTTAGCATACAGCCTGATGCTTAGTAAATGCTCATTAAGGGCTTATTATTAAATATATCATTTATTTTTCTTAATATTTCTAGTATACAGTTAAGCCACAAGCATAATCTGTACTTCTCGCTTAAATGTTAAATGCTACTATAATGTTTTTGAAGGGTGTAAATATATGTTAATTATTTTCGCCCACAGTAAAAGAGTAATAGACAGCTCTTATGAATAACTTAATGAGATAAATCTAATAACGTTTCTATTGTTTTATAACATTTCTCATTTAGTTATAATAACCTAGGTTCAGAAAAGCAATTGTAGAACTGGATAGCAGAATGGATTGTTGCGTCAAATTACTTGTCCTTACAACAGCTTAATGGATGAAACGCTACCAGGGCTTTCCTGAACGGCACCAGTGGTGGTTAAAAGCAAACCCAAACAAAGAAAAGCTGCCTGGTGTGGAATTTACATTTGTTCCCTATAAAGAATCGTCAGGAAAGAATTCTCTACCAAGATATTCTATCTTTCCCAGCCCAAAGGTGAGAGAAGTCTTGAATTTGGGAGAGAAGCTCATAGGGGTTTTTGGAGGTGGCTTAACGCCAATTATAAGTCAGCCTTTATAGCTTGGGGTTCTATCTCTGTCCTCAAGGAGTTCCCAGTTTAGGGGAGCAGCAAGGGTGTGTTTGGGTGGGTAACCTGTGGAGGTAATGAATTCATCTGGTGGAAGGTTGTAGATGACGAGCCCATGGGCATCTTCTATCCAGACAGAAATGATCACTAGGAAGCAGCATGAGAAGGAGGGCCAAGAAGTTTAAATTTGTGGGGAGAAGGATGGGGTGATAAGATTGCAAAAGTAACTTGAGGTCAGTTTGGACTTCATTGTACAAGCCATCAAAGGGATTTATACTGTTAGATGTAATTAATTAACATGGAGCAGTAAAACAGATGTGGATTTGCTAATACATAAAGTTAAAATATAATGTAGGCTGCCCTGTAGTTTATAAATTTTACTGCTCTGCTAGCTGGATTCTGAGAAATAGTTTAACTTCTTTTGCTGTCATTTTTAAGTAATTCTGTGATTTCTCCCTGACCTGTTGTCTCAAAAGCAACAACATGTGGCCAAAGTACTGTTTCGTTCTTGTTTGTAGAGCTCTGTAATTAGGAAAGGATTTGAAGCTCCTTTTGAAATGCATGCTGGTGACGTGATTACACATTTCATGGTTTCTCCCTGGGGAATAAGCTTCTCTGAGAGCGTGGCAGCAAAATACCAAATGTGGTGAAAGAGATGGTGACATTTAGTGTCTTCCTCTGTTAATCTCCACTATGGAAGACTTTTAGATGTGGATTAATTTTGTAGGAGGGGAGCACTCGAAGCAAGGAAGGGCTCTGCTGGGAGAGCTGCTTTGGTGGAGAAAAACCTGGTGTGCTCCCAAGCCTTGGCCTTCAGGGGGGCCGGAAGGATGGGCCACACTTGAGCAGGAGGCCATGGGCTGAAGGTCGAGAAGAGAGAGATCCACCAGTCTTGTGTTCTTGACTGGAGGCATTGCACTAAAGGGAACAGTTTTTAGCTTTGAATAAAGAGTAAGTCATTAAATATTGGCTTCTGCTATTACCATTTTTATTTTTAAAAAGCAGTTATTTTAATATGTATAATAAACAGAAAAATTCAAAAGTGAGGAAAGAAAGTAGCTTAAACCTAGTGGTTTTCAATCAGGGGTGATTTTTGCCCCCCAAAGGACATTTGGCAATGTACAGAGATGGTTTTGATTGTTACAACTGAGGATGGGAAGTGCTAATGGTATCTAGTGGGTAGAGGCCTGGCATGCTGCCCAACGTCTTAAATGCACAGGACAGACCCCCACAACAAAGAATGATCTAGCCCAAAATACCAGTAGTGCTGAGGTTAAAATATCCTGCTGTGGGGCTGGCCTCATGGTGTAGTGGTTAAGTTCTCACGCTTCACTTCAGGCGGCCCGGGGTTTGCAGTTTCGGATCCCAGGCACAGACCTATGCACTGCTTATCAAGCCATTCTGTGGCAGGCGTCCCACATATAAAGTAGAGGAAGATGGGCACAGATGTTACCCCCGGGCCAATCTTCCTCAGCAAAAAGAGGAGGATTGGCAACAGATGTTAGCTCAGGGGTACTCTTCCTCACACACACACAAAAATCCTGCAGTAATCTCACTCTAACACGTGCAGTAATCACATCCCTAATTGTGTTATCGTGTTGGTATATTTCCTTTCATTATTTTGTATGCATATTATACATAATTGTATACATGTTTTTGTATCTAGATCTTTTTGTTAAGCATTATACCCTAATTAAAAGGGTTATTATATAGTCTCCCAAACTTTGCATCCCTTGTTTCTTTCCTGTACTGTGAATATTCTTAATTTACTGCTCTTGTGAATGACCTACAATGAGCAACTTTGTGTGTTTGGCTTTTTCTGATCCAATTATTTCTTAAGAGTAGGATTTACAAGTGTTCATATTACTTTTCTAAGGGGTGGTTTTTTGTGTGTTTTGTTTTTGCTGAGGAAGATTGGCCTTGAGCTAACATCTGTGCCCATCTTCCTCTAATTTGTATGTGGGTCGCTGCCACAGCATGGCTGACGAGTGGTGTAGGTCCTCACCTGGGATCTGAACTTGTGAACACGGGCCGCTGAAGTGGAGTACACTGAACTTAACCACTAGGCCACGGGGCTGGCCCCTTAAGGCGTGGGTTTTTAATGGTTCTTGGCAAATATTTCCAAACTGCTTTCCAAAGGCATGGTACTAATTTCACAGTGTCATCAGCAATGAATGGACTTCCTGTTTGCCTATGTTCTTGCCAGCATAAAGCACTAATGTTATGGAAAAACCCTTATATTTTCACTGATTCAGCAAGTAAAAAGGGGTATTTCTTTGATTAGTAGTCCTCTACAGTATGCTGTTCTTTGGGAGAAACATTTTTTCTCCCAAACCTTGTGGAAAACACACCATCCTTATAATCGTCATCATGAGCATCAGAAGTCATTATGCAGCCATCTATGTCTACTCCACAAGATTATTATGAAAATAATTTTAGATCAGTAGAATGATGCCCGATAACAAGGAAATTTATTAAGAAAATAAATTGCAATAGTTTCAACTTTCCTGGAAGACTTTTAAAAGAAACAGCATCATTTGAAGCATCATGGAAAATCCTGTCAAATTCTAAGAAAGAAAGTAAAATTGTTTTTGATGAAACAATAAAAGTTATAGTTAAAATATATTTAGGTATAACGTAGGGTTCTGTTACTTTCCTGTTTTTTTTTTTTTTTTTTTTTTTTTTGTGAGATCAGCCCTGTGCTAACATCCGCCAATCCTCCTCTTTTTTTTGCTGAGGAAGACGGCCCTGGGCTAACATCTGTGCCCATCTTCCTCCACTTTATATGGGATGCCGCCACAGCATGGCTTGCCAAGCAGTGTGTCGGTGCGCGCCCGGGATCCGAACCAGCGAACCCCGGGCCGCCGCAGCGGAGCGTGCGCACCTAACCGCTTGCGCCACCGGGCCAGCCCCTACTTTCCTGTTTTTGATGAGTTATTTGTATGTTTTATGGGATACTTGGCAATCTTCAGCATTTCATACACAGAGTATATATGCTTGGCACATAGGATGGTCAATAAATATGTATTAAATGTGAGCGAATGAATTTACGCCCACACTATAAAACTGAGAGTATAACTTTCTACTGTAACGGTTACAGAGGGTTGTAGCTGAGTGTTACCTTTTGATGGACTGTTGGTCTTGCATATGATTTACTTGATGTTGAAATGTTAATTAGGAATAACCCCCCCCCGCCAATTATATCACTTTGTCAGTGATAGTGATTTGTCGTAGAGCAGGGCTTCAGAAACTTATCGTTGAAAGCAAAGATTTTCTCATCTGTTTTCTAATTGAGTTACAAATATGAGAGGGTAGCAATAGAAATGATCTCTCTGGTTTCTGAAGATTTAGTTCTTATCGGAATAAAACACCTATCATACTTTCATACAATGTTTCCTAGGTTTTGGTTCTTCCTTAGGGAAACCATTCCAAGTTTAAAAAATACTTTTCTTTAAATATTTGTGTTTGAAAACAACTCTTTCTCTTCTTCAGGTCTCCCAACATCTTCAATTACTTCATTTTAGTGCTAGTACGGGTATGTAAATGCCTGAACTGTGATTTTGAGAACTGCCTTCCTCTTTGACTTTTTAGGACTTATTTTTTATACGGTATTGTTCTGAATTATGTAGTAGTTTGGCTACATTTTGGATTAGGTGGGCTCGCTTAGGTCGGATAACCATGTAACGTATTGTTCCGTTGGATCAGGAGGCACGGACCAGGACTCTTCTGGGCGAACACTGTGTGGGTCATTCGCTTCCGTGCCTTGTTTTATGTTGTTCACTGACCCTTTGCTACTTCCTGTCCTCAGCTCATCAAGCTAGAGTTTAAAGTAGGAAATAGAGTGTTGAGTCAGGTATTAAAATGGCTCTGATTCCTTCTGTATTTGCCATAGAAGAAATTGGAAGATGGTATTTTTGTCATTTTGGAGGAATCAGGTGTGAGACTTACTCCTTAAGCTGAGATTAGCAAGTTCTGAATTAGAGACACATACATGTGGGATTGTGGTCATGTTATTTTATGAGGCTTTGCCTTTTCCTCCACTCGACATATTTGTCACTTGAAGCCCAATGTTCTGTTCTTCTCTTTCTGGTATTATTGATAAATTTCTAATCTTATTTTGTAAAAACACTTTTAAAAATTAAACTGAATACATATTCTTGATTAAAAGAAATTAAACACATGGGAGGACACAAAACATTAAGTAAGTTCTCTTTCCCACGGCACAGGCCCCTTTCACAGAGGAACCCACCACTGAGTTCTCTTGTGTGTTCTCTTGGAACTGTGCTTTTTTTTTTTTTCAATTTGTGAGGAGGACCAGCCCTGAGCTAACATCTGCCAGTCCTCCTCTTTTTTGCTGAGGAAGACTGGCCCTGGGCTAACATCTGTGCCCATCTTCCTCTACTTTATATATGGGACACTGCCACAGCATGGCTTGCCAAGCAGTGCGTCGGTGCGCGCCGGGGATCTGAACTGGCCAACCCCGGGCCGCCGCAGTGGAGCACGCACACTTAACTGCTTGCACCACCGGGCTGGCCCCTTGGGACTGTGCTTTTGACTTATCTGTTTCTGTCTCTATTTTACTCTCCCTGTTGGTTTTTAACCCACATTGTATCATACCGTCCTATGATTCGGCAACTTGCTTTTTTCCACTAACGACACAGATCCTGGACCTCTTTCCCCATCAGCACATAGAGACACAGCTTACTTTTGCACTAGTTTTGTAGTGTTCCATTGTGTGTGTGTGCCACAGTTTATTTAGCAGTTTCCTGTGGATGAACACTGAGGTGACGTGCTGTGTTTTGCCTTTTTAGACAAAGCTGCAGTGACATTCTTAGACTGCCTGGGTTTAAACTCGGGCTCTACTTGTTGCTGGCTCTTTGAACAAGTAGTTTTCCCTCTCCTGTCCCCAGCTTGCTCCTCTGTAAAATGTGGATGGTAATAATACCTACCTCATAGAATTGTTAAGAAGAATAAAATAGCTATGCATCTGAGGCACTTAGAACAGGACCTGGGCCATGTTGAGTGCTCACTAATTGTTAGCTCTAGCTCTGGCTGCGTACACTTTGCACACTTGAGAGTATATCAGTAGAATAAATTCTTAAAAGCAGACTTGCTGGATTGCTGGTTTAAAAAAATGTGCAATTCAAATTTTGATGAGTATTCCCAGTTTTTCTACACGAATGTTACACCAAGTTAGTTTTCCATTAGTAATTACATTTCTGATCTCTAAAAGGCATAGTTGTTGGTTGTTTTTTTTAACATAAGGCTTGTAAACAAGTAAGTTCCTTCATTCCTTCCTTTTACTTATCTCTAGTTTTGGCTACATAATGACACATCTTTTGAAATGCTGGGGTGATAAGTGCATTGTACAACACTCCTGTGGAAGAATTGATGAAAATCTGAAGACTCACAATGGTCTTTGGACTTGTGGTTGCAATTTTCTCCATCGTTGTTTCAATACAATGTGCTTAACTAAGAGAGTAGAGGTTACTTCCTGCATGTTTCATGTTGCTTGACATTTGCATATGAGCAGGTACATCCTGTTTGATGAACAGTGCTGAGACCCATTCGGCTGAGGGACATCAACTTGTGGTAAAACAGGAAAACATTCCTAGATCAATTTCCTTTTCATTGGGTAGAGTTCGAGGGCAGATGCAAGTGACATGCTGGCTGCAGTTGGAGGCACTGTCTTGAGCTGATGAATAATAGATTAGCTGCAGTGTGGGCAGAAAAATTGAGATTTCTGCACGCAGTACCTGGTGAGGCAGGCCTTGTTATCTGTCTTGGGGTCAGATCATGTCTGATAGCTGGCCAGCCCCACTGTAAAGGAAAACTAGAAAAGGGAGAAGAGTGATGGAGAGGCAGCCAAGGGGCTTTGGCAAAGCCTGGGAAGGACCCAGCATCCTGGGAGAGCTCCCATCTCCTGGAGTTGATGACACCCCTCTCCTTTTTGTAGAGACTCCTGATGTTCAATCAAAGGGGCCTTTCATTTTGACCTTCCTGCAGGGCTAAGAAAGTGGGGTCCTTGGGAAAGTGGCTTCTAGCAGAGAACAACGAAGGCTGGAGGTTGGCTCTCCCTGGCTTGGCTGCTGCTTATTTTGTGATTATCCTCAGCATCTCCCCAAAGATCCCCCAGTTCCCTCTAAGCTGTGGGGCTTCTGGCTGGATTCCTGCCTGCTCGCCCAATGGGAGCCCCACAGCCATTCCAGCAGCTTGTCGAGAAGAAACCCTGGGAGCAGGGAAGAGGTGGACAGGAAGTTAGAGAAAGCCCTGACATGGCAATTAGAGCACAGCGAGCCTGCTCTGTAGGTTTTCTAGATTGCTACTCCCTTTACCTTAGACGGGAACGTTTCCTCCCACAATGCTCAGCCTTAATTGTGTTGCCTCTGGCTCCTTTTCCCAACTGTTTCTGTTCTAGGGTGTCTGGCCCTTTGTCTCCTCGTTGGTCGTATTCCTTCTTGTGTGGAGCTATAATCTCCTGCTGAAATAGGTATCTCAGCTTTAAGACAGTGAAGTAGGAAACCTCTGAGCCTGAAGAGAGGGAGGTGACTGTGGAGTGGGGATGGGGTGCAGATTATCCTGAGATCCCTGAGTCTGGGTAAAGGCCCCCAACTGTAGCTTCCTTGATAGTCATGTCATGACCTAAGGAGGCTGTGGTGGTGGAGTGGAGCAGGAAGGAGGGGTGAGGTAAAGTTTTTAGCTTTCCATGGAATCATAGACGTTTTTTCTTTTTTTTTTTGTGGACTCAAAGAATTTTGGAGACAGATTGGACCTTCATGTCCAGTGATTTTTTACGTCGTATTAGTCACAATTCTCTTGGAGAATTTGGAGAAAACTGTGACCTTCTCCCTAGAAAAATGCACACATAATGTACTTACAGACACACACACACAAGTGGTTGCAAGTTAAGGGGGTTTACAAGCCCCTAAGGGTTATCTGTAGACCCACACTGGGGCAGCCACATCATCCCCGCAAAGGACTGAGGTCAGGAGAGGAATAGTGACTTGCCCAGGGTCACACAAGTAGAGATAATGTGCCTGAAGTTATCAGCCTTCAGAGTTCTCTTGCCTTTTCTACTCTGCCATTTGCCTCAGTGGGGAGAGTGACATCATTTTTTAAGACCTGGGACTAATCACCAAGGGATATTTTGCTTAATATCAAATGGATGACATTACTGAGATATAAACATACATAGATATAGAAGGAACAAGAAGAAGGTGTGGGAAACAGTGAATTCATGGACATTGATGGTGAAAGCCTCATTTAAGCCACTGATGTGACCATGATGATTTTATTTAAGAAACAGCATCATGTCTTGCAACTGTCTTAAACAGTATGGCACCCTCCCACTCAACTTATAGCTATGAGGTTACCCTGAGGTAAATGCTGCTCTTCTTTTCCTCACATCTTCCCTGGGACATCCATCAGAAGGCCTCACACATAGAAGTTGCTTTGGTAGATGTGGAATTGGATTTCACTTACATAAACAGGCTGGCCAGAAGGGGAAGGAAGAGAGGTGTATGGGCCTGTGCCTCCCTAGAGACACTCCTTCTGCAGCATGATGTATGTGAGGGACATCACCAACCCCAGTTAGACTCTTGGGGGAATCTCCAGCTCTGTAAGCTGCGTGGTCTCTGCTTCCATGTCCCCCTCTGCAGAAGGGCACCTCTGGAGGGTAATTGGAAGGAACAGAGAGAATGTATATGAAGAAACAAGGGTAATGTCTGGTCTCTACTGGGAGCTCAGGATATGGCGGCCAGCACCGTCTTCAACATCATCTTTTTTTGTAGTCCCTGTTGATGTCGTAGTCGTCCTGAGCCAGGGTGGTTGACAGTGAGTGGGTCTGGCATAACTGCTGTACTTTGCAATGCTCAGGTCATGTTTGAAACACGTGACAGCTTCTTTGTAGGTCCTGGCCCAGGAGCACAGGGCGTGCAGTGTCACTACCTCTTGTGATCAGGCTGATTAGTTTGAAAGTGCTCATCAATTTGTGTGACATGGGTAGACTCAAATTTCACTTCTGTGTACAATCTTAATGTTCTTTTGTAGAAAGTCAGGTGTAAGGAGTTGATTCATGTAAAGTGCATATGAATACTGGTTTATCCATTTGTAAGTAATCCAAGTGAAAGTAAGTTTCTTGTAATAGTATAAAATCATAAAGAGTGGACTATTTTGTAAGATATATAAATATATATTTCCGGTATTCTGTGATGCTTATAATTGTGATAGAAATATTCACGTTAATAGTTTTGAATTCCTGGACTCCTTGGGCTACAATTGGATTGTAAGAAATAATTTTCAAAAGAGAGAGAGATCTCTGAGCCAAAAAAGAGCCAAATAGGAGGCGAGAAAGGAGGAACATACAGTCAACTCCCACACAGCTTTTTGTTTTTTAAGGAACACTGCTTTTATCAAAAAGAGAAAAAGGCCAAACCATTTCCACAGAAGTGTTTCTCTGAGTTGTCAACAGTGCTTACAGTGATTTTATGGTGGGGGAAATGTTGTGAACTTTGATTTTGGAATGTCCCTGTGATTATCATATTGACATTCCTGGTGACGAATCCCACCTTTGTTCCTGTAAAGGTCATACCTTAGCCACTTCTCGTTCAGATGACTTGTGTTGGAGTCCCCAAAAGGAGTTTCATAGGGGCTTCTCCATTTTTTGAAACTTTAAGCATGACTAGCAAAGCTATCAGGAGCTTATTCTCTAAGGGGATGAGCAGCCATGAGTCGCCAGGCAGGAGGGAGGGTGTAGGCAGCTCCTGGCCTTGGAAAGAGGGGCTGGTCTCACCTCTGTCCCAAGGATCAATCAAAGACCCAGGACCCAATTCCAGGCGCCATTAGCGCATGAAGCCGAGGAACCAGATACGCACAGCAGAGGGAATTTGGCAATCTCCAAGTGTTTCAGAGGTGAAATCAGATCCTCCTGAGGACTTCTGGGAGGATCTAGGCTTGGGGTATAAAGGAATTTCCCATTTTGACAGATCAAATGGATTCCTCTTCAGCCAGTCTTTCAGCAGAGAATTAAAAATACTAACGAGAGCCTTCAAGCCTTTTCTGCTCTCTACCCCATTGGCCACGAATCTTGGCTGCTCCTTGTTCTACATCAGTCGCCTGAGTGGTGGGATCCTGAACTTTCAGAGCAGTAGGTAGGTGGAGAACGTCATCTGTCCCTTCTGTTTTACTTGCGTTGCTTCACCGTGTCAGGAGTGCTCACCTGGTCCCCATGTGTAGACAAATTCTGCTGGATGCTTCAAGGCGCTGTTCAGCTTTCACATGCTTTGTGATTCATTCATTCATTTGTTCCACAGATATTGATTGGTTTTGATGTGTCCCTTGAGTGTCCCTTGGCTCCCTCTTCCTCCAAGAGAAGATGGATGCTTCCCTCCTGCCTCTGTACATAGCACTTCCTGCTTACCTCTGTCCGAGTGCCTGGGGCCTGATCTCGGTCATCTGCTTCTCCCAGTGGACCCGTGGGGTCAAGGACATGCTAATTCATTGTTCCATTCCCTCCATCTACCATGGTGCCTGGTGGCAGGAGCTTTGATGCTTAATGGATGAAAATTTCCCATAGTTCTTTTCACTCAATCACTAAATGGTTATTCAGCGATCAAAAAATACAGAAAATCTTTATTTGACAATCAGTGACTGAGCTCCTACTGTGTTATTTCACTTTAAATTTCTTATTTTATTTTGAAAACTTTCAAGTTGACAGAACATTTGAGAGGACAGTGCAGTGAACATTTGTATTCCTCTCATCTGGGTCTACTGACTGTTAACAATTTGGTATACCCTGCCCGCTCCATCCATCCGTCCATCCCTCTGTCTCTCCACACACGCTTGCACGTACTCCTGACAAATCATCTGCAAGTAGGCTGCTGACGTGGAGGCGCTCGACCTACCCCTAAATATTTCAGTCTTGAAAGGAATAACGTACGCCATTAGAAAGTGTCGTAGCAAGGAACACAGTGCTTTGGGAGTTCAGGGTGGGGAAAATTACTTTTGAAAAAACTGGAACAATTAGAAATGGTTTCATTGAGAAGGTAACGTCTGAACTGAGCTGTGTGCAGAGACACAGTCTACAGTATCCGTGTCTAAAATTTGAACAAGGAAAAGGTACTGTCTTGCAAAAGAGAGCTTACTATCTCCTTGAAAAACTCATTCAACTTGACCATATATGGAGCTTTGCTTCTACGATTCCTCTGTGGTTTTGTAATAACCACCTTTATTATTTCCTTAGCCTCTCGGGGGCTGTCATTGAAAAAGCACCTTTAATTTTGCTTGCGTTTACTAGGAGGTTTATTAATGTGCCGAGAGGGTTGTGTAGACCAGCAAAGTGTTCCGTCAGTGGGGTTCTCCCTTGCTGTGCAAAATGCTTGGGAAAGATTGGTGACTTAGAGTGACAAACAAATCCAACTTTTGCATTTAATAATAGCTGTGGCTTAATTTTGTGATTATGCTTGAGAATTCTATACATCCATAAATAAAAGGAAATATAGGCTGTTCCAAGTAGTCAGAACATCAGCTATTTTTACCATGTAATAGAAGGTTTTGCTAGATCTAAAAACATGTCCTTGAAGCTGAAAGGCCACCTCTGAAGCACTTTGGGGGGGGGCCTGTGTACACTTTACAGTATCTAGAGGCATGTATAATAGCTCATACCCCAGAGCAGTGAGAAAAAGGCACTTTCAGGCCTATTAGGCATTTTGTTGACTAAATAGAAGGTAAATAATGGAAAATAAATATTCAGTATTGGTTTGTGGTGGGAATAACAGCTTGTGTGAAATGGAGGTCATTCCAAACATATGTCAGTGGACTTCTGGAACACAGGGCACCATGAGAAGTGGTGGAGGTCACCCTTAGCAAACCTGGGTCTTGATTTAGACTCTTTAAACTCCCTTCAGAGTAAAGTAAGACAAACTACTGTTTTGTTCTGTTCAGCGTTCTAACAGGTGACTTTTCACTGGAGGAGGATATATAGAAGGTCCGGAGGTTGGGAAAATGTGGGATGATGACAGCACATCTTAGTGCAAACCTGGCTTCTGGTTATTTTGTTTGTTCAAGATGTTCAGCTCTCTCTGGGTCTCAGGCACTGGCATGTTTTTCCCAGACACGTCCAATCCGTGTTATTAACTAAATCGAGTTTGCATGCAGTCGTCTGAAAAAAAAAACCAAACAACTAACCCACCCACTCCTTATTTGTGTGAGAGTAGCTCTGATGGACAGGAAGGGGCCCACCATTTCCTGCCACTGTAGCCTTGAGCTGGAGGCCCCGGAGCCTGGGCGTGTGCAGAGTATGGGGTACAGCGTGGGTCAGGACCAGCAGTGTGCTGTCTTCCAGAGCCCCTTGGCATTCTGTGGCAGATGTGTAGGTCTCACATGTGAGAGCTAGTGGAGGCACCCTGGGACCCCTCTGTGAGGGGGTGTGTCTAGTCTGGACTTGAGTGAGGGGCCTTCCCAAAGGTGGAGGTGGGCCTGACCCCTTACATCATTGGCTTTTAGAACAGAGGAGACTAGAAAGGCACATGAGTAGGAGAAGACTTTCCAGTGCCAGGCAGACATCTGCAGGGAGTGGCACTCTGAGAAGGGCATGTGATCCCCACAGTGGGTGTGTTTGGTATCACAGGAGACAGAGACCATTTGGGGGAGATCTTGGTTTCGTATTTTATTGTGAACAAAATTCTTTTTTTTTTCTTTCTGAAAGCAGAGGTCCACAGAAGCCGTGACATGACTAAGCTCAGAAGTCTTGGGCAAGGATTGGAATTGGATGCTTATCCTACACCTAGCACTATCCCATCCTTAGACATGTGGGGGTTGGGTGTGGGATAGTCAGGGAGAAAGTAAGGATGAATTTGCAAGGAAAGACTCACATCCAAAGTGTTAGAAGAGGAGCTAGCCTGCCATGGGGTTAGACTGACTAGTGTCGGTCTTGGTTATTTATTCACATTCTTTCATTCATGCTTCCTTTCCTATTTATGGTGTGGGGTACACACTCTAGCTTCTAGAGGCTGGGTACTTAGCAGTGGACGGGACAGTTGAATCCTGTTCTAGTGGGGCTTCTGTGGGTGAGGGACCCATAAGAAATAAGTAAACCCCATAAACAAACAGGGTCATTTCAGATGGTGATGCACTCTCTAAAGAACGTAAACAACTTGATGGCTGACAGCAGCACTGTTGAATAGAGATACAGTGCAAGCGACACACAATTTTGAATTTTCTAGTAGCTGTGTTAAAGGAAGAAGAAACAAGTGAAACTAACTAATATATTTTATTTAATCCAGTATATCTGTAATGTTATTATAACATGTAATCAATATACAAATTATGGAGATTTTTGCATTTTTTTGCATCAAGTCTTCTACGTCTGTGTATTTTGTACTTAGAGCACATCTCCATTTGGACTTGGACATGTTTCAAGTACTCAAATAGGCACGTGCGGCTAGTGGCTTTGGACAGTGAAGGATTAGAGAGCACTGGGGCAGTGGCGCAGGTCCACTGCAGATTGAGTGGTCATCTTTTAAACAATGTCCCAGCAACTGAGAATAAGGAATAGTTCCTACAACTGATCTGTTTTGTGTCTTGTTTGCTGCTGATATGCCCACACATCATGGTAAATTATTATATGTTATTTCAGCTGATAAAAACAGCTGTTTTTTTGCCTCTTTTTTTTTTAAGCCGTCTTGCTCTGGGCGCTGTGATGGGATACCCCGAGGACAAGCAATAAGACATCTCTTGATATTATAGGAGGTGACAGTGGAGAGTGCACTGCAATCCTTGAGAAAAGCTTTGGGGCTTTCAGGGGCCCCTTTTTGTCAGAGATCTCATTTTGTGTACAGGAAAGTTGGTGGTGTCGATTCCTTATTTTCACCGGTTTCCTTAATGATGGGAAGGAATTCCACCAGCGTTCACGTTGAACCTGAAAAGTCTCCCACTGAGAAAAAGTCACTGGCACAGGCAGCACGACTATTTTTAGCATTATTTCACCACAGGTTTCAACTGTTATTTTATTGAATATAGTAGCTATTAATTTTAAACCTAGGCAAGGATATGGTTACTAAGTATAGTTCTCCTCCCACCTACTCAGAGCATTTTGGCTGCGTGAAATACTAGTTGTTGAAGGGAATTAAAATAATTTCCATCTGAGTTTTTCCAGTTCAGCTGCAAATCAAGGAGTTGGTTTAGATTCAGTTTATGAAGGAGGTCATGGAAAAACACTGATGGAGAGTGTTTGTGTATGAAAACTAGGGTTGTGGGATGAAGGGAGTGGTAGAAACCACTTGCAGATACAAGGTGAACAGTTTTTACAAACCACCTTCCCCTGCCTCTATGTGTGTAAGTAATATATGTTCTTTGAAGCTGATTTGAAAAAGACAAAAGAATAGATCATCCGTAATCCCATAGCTTTTTTCTGTGCCTCTAGACATATTTTACAATGCTGTTTCATGCAGCTTTTCTTTTTTACACTTACAGTATCATTAGTATTTTTTCATTCTTAAAATTTTTTAAAGAGTATAATGGCTGCATAATATTCTACCTTATGAATACTCTATTGTTAATTTAACTTTTAATTGACCCTCTATTGTTTTCTGTTTTTCATTGTTATAAGTAATACTGGGATGAACAACCTTGTACATAAATATTTATGTGAAAATCTAATTATTGCAGTATACGTTGCTAGAAGCAAAATTGTTGGGTCAAACAATATAGACCTTTTTTTAGGGCTTTTGATATGTGCTGCCAAATTACCTTCCCCCAAATAGCACGAGTTTACATTCTTAAGTACAGTGTGTGTGTGTGTGCCTGCCTTCTCACGGTCCAACCCATGCCAAGATTGATAATTTTAAAGGAATTTGTTAAATTGATGATAGGCATGTCATTTTGATGAAAAAATTTTAAAAAGATACGTTTGATGACACTTTTTCTATTTTTCTTCTTAACCTACCTTTTGGAGCCCTGGTCCTTGACTGATAAGGAGCAGATGTCTTACTGAGGGATGCTGAGGGCATGGGTCACAGGTGGTTTTCATTGCTTTTTTCCTTAAGTAAGCTATGTTCATGAGTTTTGTGACTGAGAACTCCTTATACTGAAGACTTGAATGTCTCATGGTGCTCTAGAGCTTTGTGATAGCATTAACATGTGTAATCAGTAATATGTCATCGGGAAAATATGACCACTCCAGAGGGATTATTCTTAACAGTACCATTATTCACGATGCAACGTTGATGGCTGCATCCTGAAGATAACACTATCTTCGGACTCCTGTGATTTGCAGCATGTTCCATGGCCTCTGCAGAATGTGGGAGCTCAGCAGAATAAGGCTCAGTGCCATTGTCTCAACTCCAAAGGATTATAGCCATGCTATTTTCTTTCCCAAGGGAGTTGGTATCTGCTATTGGTGACAGTTTTTTCAGTTACTCTGTACCAGACCATGAACCTCAGTACTTTATTTTTATGATTAATCCCTACAACAACATACATAGCAAGTACTATTATTTTCTTCATTTTATTGATACAATTAAAGCTCAGAATGGTTAGGTAAATTCCTTGGAATCACTAAGCTAGGAGTGGGCAGAGCTGGGAATTGAGTTGACTCCAAAGCTCGAGCCCGATATCCTTGATGACTGGGAGGAAATGAAGCAGAAATTAAAACCAGAGTGCTATTCAACGCCATTGAGATTTCAGCTCAGACATTCTAACCTCCACATGCAGACACAATTTATATCCACAGAGAGAAACGGAGGGCATAAGGTGGGTGGTCAACCTAATCACGTTTTTCAAGTCAAGAGTGACTCATGATGGTTTTGAGATGTCTTAGGAGAAAGATCAAAGTTGATGTTGGGCTAGTTTGGAAGATTAACTGAAAAAGATAAGTGGTAAGAAATAAGAGCTGATTGGAGTGAGGAAGGCATATAGGTGTGGAGAGCAGTAAGATTGGGAAGGAAATTTCCACGAGTAATTGTAGGAATTGTGGGGAACTAGAAGCTGGAAGTAGTTTGGTTTAATCAGACAGGTAGGAAGCAAGACAGAAAATGTTCCCCAGTTTGGAAAATGTGGTTCATGTTCAGGATAACCAGAAAGGGAGACTCATAGCATATGTAATTAATGAAGGGGAAAGGCAGATGGATGATGGGGAGGTGGGTGGTGTTACGCTACTCATATGTTCTTTTGATAAGTAAAATTACGGCATAACTTCATCCACTCATTTAAAACAAGGTTATGCAATTAGGGTCCTGCTACTGTTAAAGTCTCCAGAGATTTCAGTGCACTAGACAAATAGAGTTATGTTGACTTTAAAAATGAAAGTTGTGCTCTTCCCAGAGACTTAATTATATTTAATGCTCAATTTTTGTGTTTTCTGGTTTTGCGTTTTCGCATGTAGAGTCAGATCCAATTTAGAGATGGAATATATGGGCAATTTGGCTGTGGAAAGCACAGAGGAGTGGTGCTGTGGGTATGAGCAACCACTTGTTGGAAGCCTTTTCATATGGTCATGAGGGATTTTCTTATGACTCCTGTAAGAAAATAATAGCTTTATCACAAACCCAAAAAACCATCATTTCTTTAAAGCAGTAAGTGAGATTTTTTGGATGTTCCTTTTGAATTTGTCAAATTTTCAACCTGTAGTTTCTCTTTTTTTTTGATGTGGTAAAAACACGTAACATAAAATTTACTATCTTAATCACTTTTAAGCATACAGTTCAGTAGTGTTAAGTATATTCATGTTATTGTGAAACAGATCTCCAGAACTTTTCCATCTTGCAAAACTAAAACTCTATACCCATTAAACAATAATTCCCCATTTCTCCCTTCCCATAACCCCTGGTAACCACCATTCTACTTTCTGTGTCTATGAATTTGACTGCTATAGATACCTCGTATAAGTGGAATCATACAGTATTCGTCTTTCTGTGACTGGCTTATTTCACTTAGCATGATGTCCTCAAGGTTTATCCATGTTGTTAGATACATCAGAATTTCCTTTTTAAGGTTGAATGATATTCCACTGTATGTATATACCATATTTTCTTTATCCATTCATCCATGGATGGATAGTTGGGTTGCTTCCGCCTCTTGGCTATTGTGAATAGTGCTGCTATGAACATAGGTGTGCAAATACCTCTTTGAGACACTGCTTTCCGTTCTTTTGGGTATATACCTAGAATTGGGATTGCTGGATAATATGGTAATTTAATTTTTAATTTTTTGAGGAACCTCCATATTGGTTTCCATAGCATTTGCACCATTTTACATTCCCACCAACAGTGCCCAAGGGTTGAAATTTCTCTACATCCTCGCCAACGTGTTACTTTCTATTTTGTTTTTGTTTTTTAAATAGTAACCATCCTAATGGATGTGAGGTCAATCTATAGTTTATCTATTGCCTCAAACTTTTCCTCATAGTTATAAACAAATATTAGTGTCATTTGAGATTTATCTACATTTGCTGCTATCCTACCCAAAGGGAGGATGTTTAAAATATCTATATATCTGAGTACTGGTTGCTCAAGAATATTCCAGACAGTTTTTCCCTTTAAGAATTTAACTAAGTGAAGTTCTTTTTTGCTTATCATTTAGTGCAAATATTCAGTTCCATAAAAACTGAGTTCTACTGAGTACCAGTTGAGAACATAAAGATGACCAGGACACAGTTCTTGCCCTCAAGGGGCTGATGAAAAGCAGCCACATTGTCTAGGAAGGGTAAATGAAGTGACAAAGGGAGATGGGCATGGATTGCCATAGGAGCTCAGGTAAGAGAAAGGAAAAAGAGGCACTAACCAGGTTAGTTTGTGATGGGGGATAAAGAAGATTTCTTACAGGTAAAGCCAGAGCTGAACCTTGGCAAATGAGTAGTTCATCTGCTAACATGAGGGTGTGAGTGGAGTCCCTGTAGCCAAACCCACTTGAGCAGAGGGATGGCCTGTGCAAGAAAACTCGAGGCAGCATGATGCTATGTGGATGTGGTGTTCAAAGAAGGTGATGGGCAGGAGGTGAGGCCCAAGAAGTTGGCTTAACAGATGTCAGAGCTTGGGTTTTACACTTTCCGAGATGGAAAGCCAGTGAAGCATTTAGTGATATGAGCATACCACTCTAATGGCGAGGTGGAGACAGAGAGATTTAGGTAGTTGGTTTTTGTGACATGTCAGGTGAGATGAGGGCACAACTGGAGCAGTGGTAGGAGGGATGAGGAAAAAGGAAGGAGCTTGCAAAATACTTAAAAAAAAAAAAAAGAAAAGGGCAGCCATTTGTTGATTGGTTAAATGGATGGGTGGTGAGGGAGAAGGAAACTTGAGGATAATTCCCTGATTTCTGGTAGTGGTTCCATGATCTGATATCAGGAATATGAGAGTAGGAACTGGGGGCAGACATGACCAATTCCTTTTTGAACATGTTGAGGTTGGTGTGTCTATAAGCCATACAAATGATGATGCCCAAATCATCTTGGGTTTGTGAGTAAAACTTGGCAGAGAGATCAGGGATGGAGATGCACTCTTGGCACCTGTTGGATGTAGACGGTGGTTAAAACCATGGAAGTGGATTAGGTAGCCCCGAAATAGGGCAGAAAGAGCAGTGGGTCTCAGACAAAACCCTGTGTTGAGGGAGCTGGAGAATGAGCCATCAGAGTTAGGGATGGACCAAGAGGGAGTAGTGTCACAGGGGCTAGGACAGTAGGAAGGTTCTGGAATGAATGAGTCATCGTCTACTTCAGATGCGGCAAAAAGGGTATAGACATGCAAAGATTGATTCATCTGGACCTTTGCCCAAGCAGTATTCATAGCTCACTGATTGTGGAAAGCTAATTTCAGTTAAATGTTTAGTGTGGAAGTAGAGGGTAAAGTATTCTTTTGAGAAGCTTACATGGAAAGGAAAAAGAGGGTCAAGGAAAGTTTTTTTTTAAAAGGATGGGGGAGACTTGAGCATGTTTTAGTGGAAGTGAAGAGATTGGTTATAATTAAAATAGCTAATATTATAGAGGGCTTGCTCTGTGTCTGCCACATTCAACAGCTGTACGTGAGCAAACTCATTTAATCATCACAACTCTGAGATGTAGAGACAATGATATTTCCAGTGTACAAATGAGGAAACTGAGGCACAAGGAGATTAAGTGGCTCAAGGTGACGTACGCAATAAGAGAGCCCTGTCTCTTATAACCTGTGCAGATCTCACTTTTAACCATAGCACTAAAATGTCTCCTGGTTTTGAGGAAGAAGTTGAAGATTTAGGGTAAAGAAGGAATAGTGATTAATAGAACCAGGTTCTAGAAGACATTGGAGAGGGTGTGTTGGAATCTTTGTGAAATCTGCCTTTTTTTTTTTTAAAGAGATTAAAGATAAAAAGTTTAATCATATGAGAAAGACATTTAGGGGAAATGGACAAAATTGGGTAGAGAAAAGCTCCTAAATATAGATGGACTTGGTGCTTAAGATACTTGAAGGATAATTTCTGTGATGAGTTTGTTCATGACTTCATTTTTCATGATCAGCATTGTCGTTGGCCCCTTCAGCTTGAAACCCACTTTATGCCTATCCTGGTTATGCCCTCTGTAGAAACAGTGGTTTTGATTTTTCCTGCTGCACATAGTGATCCTTTGATTCATATTTTTGGATGGATTGATTTCTTTACTCTCAAGATTTGAACTGTTATTGAGTATATGGCACTCTGTTACTTTAACATGGTTGTATCAAGAAGAACCTACTGGGATTTTCTTAAAAGTCTAGTGACTTCAACAATAGCATGTATTACATTTTTATTGGTGACTTGTGCTGAGAAGTTTTATGCTGGGGGCATGTTGAAATCATTGCAATATGTTTTAATATTACACATTTTAAATACTAACAGGCTTATTGTACCCTCTGAAACATATCCTTATTCCCCTGTAGCCTACAGAGATGTTATTCCTAACCTTGATTTGGTGGGGAAGATAAGGAGAGGTCTATATCAGATGGTACATACTCCACACACACCTGTACAACTCTACAATATAGTGCTTGCTATGGGAGTGCTTCAGTAATGGGCAAATAGAAATCTGAATCTCATATTGCATTATAGCTCCCAAGTACAATGCTGGCACTGTTTATTTATGATTTTACCCTGTGAACTATAATTCAAATCCTTAGCCAAGCAAATGGAAAAATGAACCACTGGGAGTAGTGTTTTACTAAGAACCCATTAAAGCAATTTAAGTGCAAGTTTTTCAGGTATAAATACCCAGCTCACTGCAGGAGGGCCAATGTAGATGTAGGAATAGCTTTATGAATGCTCTTGTTGAGAGGAGGAGAATGCACGCAATACAGTCTTTCAGAGAACTCAGCAGCAGCCGTAAATCCATTTATGAACAATTCAAGTCATAGAGTTTTGCAGCATAATGCTAGTTTTCAGTAATGACATTCAAAGAAATCAGAGGTTTAATTGTAATGCATGGAGAAATGGGGC
This sequence comes from Diceros bicornis minor, assembly GCF_020826845.1. Lineage (NCBI taxonomy): Eukaryota > Metazoa > Chordata > Mammalia > Perissodactyla > Rhinocerotidae > Diceros > Diceros bicornis. The sequence continues at coordinate 48,779,347 of NC_080757.1, read as the reverse complement.
ATTATAAATTTGAATAAGTATTAATTTTCAGTGGATCCAGCAGATTTCCTTATTATTTTATTTATTGTTCAGGTTGTTGAATTTAGGTTATTCAAATAGAAAATGTCCTACTAGAAAAGCCTCTGCAGAAAATCTCTTCTGCCTGTAGAACATCATTTTTCAAATAATCCTGGCAAGGTAGCTACTTCCTATTCTTGACTCCTTCAGGGAAAAAAAAAAGCAGAAAAACGTCCTTTGATAATGCACTGCAGCATTATGCTGCTGAGTGTGCCAAGGGCGATTGTGAATAGTCTTAGTGTCTGTGTCTTAGGTTCTTGTTCATCTTCTATTTATTTATTTTAGGCAGGTCACTATTTACAGACTACGCGAGGTTACAAACTTGCTAGCTACAGACTAGCTAGCAAATTTGTCCTCAGCAGCAATAACATGCAAGACTTGCTGAAAGCCATTCGTTTTGTTACCACTATCCCAATACTACAGGAGCTGGACGGCCTTCTTGATGTAATTGAAACCCATCTTCCTGGAATTTCAGCCCATGTGTTTTCTCTCTGATCAGGTGAGAAGACTGGGAATAGCAATCGTCCACATGAGGGTCTTGGTTCACTTTGCTGAAAGGGCAGACAGCCCACACTTCTCCAATCTGTGTGAGGCAGGTGTGAGAAGGAAGAGCTGCATGCAGGCCGGAGAGGCTTTCATAGCTGGCAACCCCACAGTCCCTGAGGTGTCATGACTTAAGCCCCTGGTCTTGCTGCTCACTTCTGATTTGCCTGAAATGACCCATAGACACAGTGATGGTGAACAGTGCTACTGTTTTCCTTGGATTTACCCATGGACCATCCACTCCTCTCTTATGATGCTTTCTGGATCAGGTCCAGCTATGGTTTCACATGGAAAACATCTACCTATATTTAGTGTCACCACCAGATCTTTCTGCATGTTCATTCATAATAGGGGAAAAAAAACCCCACAACCAACCCTCTATGTAATTGCTATTTGAATTTCACAGTTAGAGTAGACATTTAAAGATTTAGTTGGCTTTGAAATGTAAATTTAGAAGTTCCTGGTAGGCAAAGCTTATTTTTCTAAGGGTTTGTAATCCAATAATTCAACCTCTGTTCCTTTGCCTGTAAAATTAATCCTTTCCAATAGGTACTAATGCCTGAATAGGAGAAAGTTGAAAATTCTTGGCAGATGGCTATCTGTGCTCCTCATTAGCAATTTTTTTTTTTTTTTTTTTTACTTGAAAAAGTCAAGCATTTTGGTAGAATATGCTTGGCTGGGCTCTGCCAGGTTTTCTGTGGCTGTGTTTCTCTTAGTGGGTTTCAGGGACTTCCTGTGGACAATGATTATGGTTGGTATGGAGGAAGAGTGGAATACATTATTCTCACCTCTCTCTATATATAAAAAGTGGCTTCCTTCCCTTCTCTCCAGCCGGCTGTCAGATTTGAATGCCTGCCCCAGTTTGCTCTGTCATACGTTTAGTTAGTGGGCTGAGTGGTGCGAGCTGGCAGCAGCCCAGTAGAGTGATTGCCAATTGCCAAACACACCCCAAAAAAACTCTCGCTACAGATGTCTAAGAAAATGGAATAGAGATTTGCGTCTGGGTTTCAGTACATTGATTTCTTGGTATTTTGACTACAGGTCTTAAGAAAGAAAAAAGAGCAGCTTTGAATTAAAAGTGTGATTTCTTTATAGGCTTAGTCTCTTAATTAGGATGACTAGCTCTAAAAAAGTTTTGTTGGATACTCAGATATTTTACTTTGTAAAAATATCCCTATTGTACACATGCTGACAACACTTCCTGTGCAAAAGACTTTCCTGGGTCACCTAAGGGTATGGTTGGAATCCAAAATAACACTGGTTCCCAGGTGGCTAATTACCACTTTCTCTATCATCCCTGGAAAATATGCAGCTTCTCTTGCCAGGAGTCTATGGCAGGGCAGAAAACACTGCTCAGGCAGCTTCATGAAGCACTGTAGAGCTTTCCTGGGTTTTTCCATATCATAGAAAAGATATTGTTGGATTGAATCTGTTGTGCTGAAGTTAGATATGAATTTGGCAGTTAAAACTAAAAATTTGAAAAACGCATTCGATTATTTAGACTAAATTCGGTAGTGGATTGCAGCCTGGTACCAAGGAGGTCAAGATCCAGACTGTCTGCCTTCATTCTTTTCCACTCGTTCGCCATCCACTACAGTCTGCCGAAGAGACAACTATGAACTCAGTGCAGCGTTTATCACTCTTGGAGGAAGAGCTCATGTCTGCTTCTGACCGTGAATTCTTGCCAGCTTCATCTGTAGAGGACACTTCATTTCCAGGAAATCTAATTTCAAGAAAGTGATTGCATTTCTGCAAGTCTTTCCCATGTGACCTCTAGACAGTCTTTCTTGCTTTGAAAATGAAAGCCTGGTGTTAATATTTTTACACTATTGTGTAGATGCCGTGAAACTAATGATGTACTTGTCCAATGGGCGTCTTGTTGAAGTGTGAGTTAAATTTATGCTTTGTGATCTTTAGGTGTCGTTTTATTTGTTAGTTTTATCCATCCATTTATTTATTTGGACCCAAACATGTCCCAGGAATTGTGTTCGACTGAGACTCAATGTAAATTCATGTGATTTTACTACTCTGAAGGATGTTTCACATTTCTTGGGGAAAAAAAAGAAAAAAACCTTCCTCTTCTTTACAGTTAAATTAGCACATTAGTGAAAGTGTTGCATTTTAGGGTACATTAACAAAATTTTACCATTTCTTGTCAAGGATTATAGCGTTCATTCTTGAACATTGCAAGTAACATTTGAAGTCTAACATGGGTATTCACCTTTATGTGTGTTTCTTAGCAATAGGTAACAAGCGGTTCAAAATCATTGTTATTTTATTTTTTTAAATTAATTAATTAATTTTTTTTGTGAGGAAGACTGGCCCTGGGCTAACATCTGCCAATCCTCCTCTTTTTTTGCTGAGGAAGACTGGCCCTGGGCTAACATCCATGCCCATCTTCCTCTACTTTATATGGCACGCCGCAACAGCATGGCCTGACAAGTGGTGCGTCGGTGCGCGCCTGGGATCCGAACTGGCGAACCCCAGGCCGCCGCAGCGGAGCACGCGCACTTAACTGCTTGCGCCACCGGGCCAGCCCCCAAAATCATTGTTATTTTAAAAGCTGAAATTTGTCGTTTTAAAATGGGCTGGATAAAGGTTTGAGCATTTATGTAATTTGTTATTAGAAATACCCATGACTCCAAGAAGGTTACACTCAATTATGTATTATAAAAGTTGGCATTGACACTAATTCACTTTCTGTACCTCTGATGGGTAGATGGATGATGTACAGCATAAGAAAGACTTTCTGGAAAACATGCTGTAATCAAAATAGGCTGTCAAAGGCAACTATAGGTTGATGACATGTTATTTGCAGATAAACTGAAATTATGCAAAAAAGAAAAATATTTGGAAGGAAAATTTCAATGTGATTATTCAGTGTTTAAAAAGACCTTCTAGCTGTGAGATTGTGTTGACTATATTTCATCGATTGTTAGTTAATTAGTGCCTTTGTAATGGTATGATTTATTCAAATCACTGCATTTTAGGGCAGCATTTTAGTCAGAAGGTTGTCAAACATTTTAATATTATAACTCGAGCTTTGAAAACTGCTTTGTGAAAATGAGAGAATACATTTAATATATGTCAACGAATCATTTGAATGAATGATTTAAAATCCAGCTTGGGTGTAGAAGCACAGTATGTGTGTTAGAGCGGGCCCATCCAAGTGGGAATGTCCAGACCTGTGATAATTTGTTACCTGACTGCATTTTTTTGTTTTATCTGTTTTTTAAAAAATTGGTTTGTCTTACTCCCTCCATTTTTAGTGCAAATATTAATTTCATTTTCCTTTACCAGAGATTAGGGCAGAGAAAGAGAAAGTCAAATACTAACCAGTATACTCGCTCTCCTTCATTTGGGGGAAGTCTAGCACTTTTGATGAAACAGTATTGGGCGGTTATCAGAAAACCTTACTTTTTTGGAAGTTTTTGGTTACCACTTATAAGTGATGGCTAGAAGTAGTTTAGAAAGCGTTTTCAGTCCACTCATAAAACATGGCACACTCAAGAAATATGGAACACTTGTGAAATAAGGGATGGGGTCGGGGAGAGGGGGTAATAAAAAGCTTCATGTTTTGTTTCCGTTTCTCTTTTGCTTTGCTTGTTGCAAATATTGGGTGCTTCAACTAGGTCTTAGGGGCTACCACGTGTGTCTTGTGCCTTCTCTACTGCATTCAAGGCAGGTAACACCCTCCATGTCTTGGAATCCTGTGTATGGTGTCTGTTCCATGGACAAATTATAATTTGATCAAGATTATTCATTTTTCTAGGGAAGGGAAAACTTAGGAAAGCAAGTGGCTCTTGCCTGTATTAGTGTATTCAGTAACCCTATACAACATATCATCTTACTCTGTCAGATGTATTGGGGCTATTAGAAATTATTTGCATCTCAAAAAATTAAATATTTGAGAATAGGTTTGTATTTAGATAGATGAGTGCTCTCTGGTCCTTTTTAAATAGAAGACATCAGAAGTCCTCAGTATTCTGAGAGTTCCGATAGAAATCAGACTCAGTTGGCAGATAGACGATGGTCTATCTACCATTGTCTTCTATGTTCATCCGTTCATTTGTTAATTCATTCATTTGTTCGACCAATGAGTACTAGCTAGATGCCTGCCTATGTGCCAGTTGCTGTGTCAGGCTGGAGTGAAAGGGATGACTGGTCAGCATCTCCCTAGTCCTTTTCTCAAAAGTTCATAGCATACGCATTAGATTTCTGCCTTGAGAGTCTCTTTAATTTTGTAGGAGATATCAGGTGGAATTTTTTAAAATTACTGAAAAGCACGTATATCTCCATTGTTTGAGGATGCTTTTTCTTTATATGAGAAATATTTGTATATCATGAATATTATAAGCACTGCAGAAAGACCTCCCACTATAGTTTAACAACTCAGAAGTGAATTCACAAATGGAGACTCAAAATGGCTACTCTGTGTTACTTTGTCACTGAAAACTGTACTAAGTTATTCATTTTCCTGGTTTGAAGGACAGTTTACAATTGCTAAAATTGCTGAGTGAATACCCTAATATGAGAAAACTGCCTCTTGGCTTTTTAAAAAAAAAAGTAACATTATTGTTATTGGTTTCTGAGAGCAGTTGTATAAATTTTGTTCCAATTCATTGACATTCTTAAGTAGTTGAGCTCGTGAACTTCACCAACAAAGGACTTCCCCAGAAGTGTGCTTCATGCTGGACTCAGGGGTGCCTCTTGCTTTGGTTTAGAGATGCTTCCACCTCTCACTGAGCCGAAGTACGCTGATCTTTGTGTAGAAGTGCATTTTCTGTGTTTGATCATTATTGTTTGAGAATCCTTAAAAGAGCAAGCTTTGTTCTTTTTAGGCATGCTTGAACATTTAAAGATTATGTATGTATACTTAGTGTAAAAATAAAGAGTGAAACTCCATCCTGAAGTTCTTTTCGTCTTCCTGCTCTTGGGGCCAGTGGTCCTCAAAGTGTGGTCTGGAACCCTGAGGGTCTACAAGATCCTTTCATAGGGTCTTCAAAGTCAAACTTATTTTCATGATAACACTGAGATTTTTTTTGTCACTTGCCCTGTGTTGACATTTGCCCTGATGGTGCAAAAGTCGATGGTGGGCAAAGCTGCTAGTTCCTTCGCGTGAGCCAAGGTGGTGGCACTGACTGTGTTGGCGGGTGTCCTGTCCTCACCTCCATACACTTGCAGTGAGAAAGAGAACAAGGGCAGTTTCATTAATGTCCTGATGAAGCAGTAAAAATGACTAATTTTATTAAACCTTGACTCTTGAGTTACCTTTTTTTTGGTACTCCTTGTGACAAAATGGGAAGTACATGTCAAGTGTCTCTGTTGCATACCGATGGGTGGTGGTTGTAAGAAAAAAGATTTGTGTGGTTATTTGAGTTGTTAGCTATACTAGCTGCTTTTCTCACAGAACACCACTTTTACTTAAAAGTGACTGAGATCATGGTTATTCAGACGTGGGCATTTGTCAGACATTTTCTTTAAAATGAATGAAAGTACCTGTCACTCCAGGGAAAACAACTGATATTATTTGTCCTGAGCCCAGAAAGTATGAGAACCGCTGCTCTGGGATGATCGAGTTGCTCCGCACTAGGGACCCAATGGCTCTAGAAGCTTCTGCAGGGAGCCCTGAGCCACGTTTGGTCCGCTTTCTCATATTTTTACTTTGTGAATTTGCCAAGCACTCCTTACTTATTTTAGTGTCAAGATGGTTGCATTTTGTGTTTGGGTTAATAATTTCATGATAATATACCACCCTAACCCTTCCCCTGATACACGTGTACATAACCAGGGATGTTTTTGCATTTCTTAAGTAATAGGACCAGCTTGGCGGTGGTTCTGGTCTTTTAAAGCCTCTGCTCCCAGTTCTGCTTGGTTTCTGTTTTTGGGTGACACTGTGAGTCAAGCAGATGTGATGGTCCCTGGACACCAGGCATTGTACTAAAGGGAACAGAAAATGATGGGAGCTGGTTTAATACATTATGACATGATATGAAGCTGCTGAAAATTGTTTTTTAAAGACTCATCAGTGACATAGTTAATAAGAAAATGGCAAGGTACATATGTCTATAAATAGACCACAAAGGAAATATATTTACGTATACACAGGAATAAAAACTAGAAGGAAACATACCAACATGACAACATTTATCTCTGGTTGCTAACATAATTTTTTTCTTTATATCCTTACACATTTTCCAAATTTTCTAAAATGAGCTTGGACTACTTTTATAATCAGTACTTTAGAACTTTTTTTAGACCAGCTCATCTGTATTTCATAGTGAAGTCCATATAATCTCTGCTGACTTGAAGTTCAGCAATATTATATATTTAAGCATGATTGAGATAAAAGATGCTGTCATTTAATTTAAACTTTGGTGTGATTTTTCATTTAGGAACAAGCAACATAGAAAAGAACCTCCTATGGACTTGCTTCCTCCAAGAACAGTGCATCAGATGAGCACGAGGTTGATGCTCAGTTGGTTTACACTTGAAGAGAATGCCCTTTGTAATTTTCAGTGATCCGTACGAGATTAGAAGCTTGCCGTAAAGTGGCAGTTTACCTACACTCGCTCAGCTGTAAATTATTAACATTTGGCCTAAAGGTAGCCCTGAACGTCCTAAGCTATTCATTCAGAAATACCTTTGTCAGAGGCCAGAGGTTTTAAAACCAAACTGGCAGATTTCTAAGAACATTCTTAAAGCATTCTTCCTTGTTTCCATAAAAATCAAAGATTTCCTTAAGTTGGTGTTAGGCAGAAAACATTTATCTTCAAAGAAAAAAATTTGTAAGCTCTCTGGCCCCGCCCCACCTCTCAATGCCCCAGGGTGAGGCGGTTTCTGGGTAGGTTGGGTGACAGGGACTTCGCCTGGTTGCTGTAAATGACAAGCCACCTGCATTCTCAGATAGTCTGCATTCCCGTGTCCTACGTGGCTCCTCAGGGATTGTAGATACATACCTGGTACCAAGAGAGCTTTCCCTAAATGTTGGTTAAATGAATGAATGAGTGAATGAGGAACGAGACCCCTCCCTAGTTGTGGGTTTTTCTTAAGCATCTGTAAGTATTTCCAAAGTCTCCGATCATGAAAGAGCCTACACCATTGTTACTTGCTCTCACTGAGGTGGGTGACTGAGGCTGGATGCTGCAGGTGACCACCACTTGGGCGGCGTGGTCCTGGACCCCTGCAGGATGGGCAACAACTGTCCTGACAAGGAAAGGGGAGGGATGTGGGCTGTGCAGAAAGTGGAGCAGAATGGCATCAGAGCAACTCCACATGTGCTCTTGACTGACAAGAACAGGGGAAGGGAGGGAGAAACAGGGAAAGTGACAGTTCACACTGGCAGAGGCAGCTGGGGGAGTGGAGCCAGCGGGGGTGTGGCTGGCAGCTGTGGGCTGACATGCAGAACTGGATATGACAGTCCTTCACCCCTGTCCAGATTGGTGTGCCCAGACTCTTTTGAGTCTTTTCAAAGACTGACCATAATTATAACAACAGCTGGTGAATGCTTATGTGCCAGGCATTTTGTATAGATTCATTCATTCAGTGCATCTGTGGGGGATCAGATTTGGCCACCTCAAAATATGTCTGTCTACCTTGATTATTTTCCAGAACAAAAGACTCTGAAAGAAACCTTGAACCGCCCCCACCCCCCAGCCCCCCAACTAACTGCCTTAAAGGAAATTTAAGGCAATTACCATAGATAACTCTGGGTATGGATAGACTGGGAGAGTCTGTGCTAAGCCCATTCTTATCAAAGCTCTGAAACCCAAGTACAAGTAGAAGTTATCCTTTGAATGAGACATTTATATTTGTAAGGAAAATCTCCATTTATAAAGATATCTCCCTCTCAGTACCAGGAAGAAGAGGGGATGACCTTATCTCTTGAAACTTACCAATGCAGAAGATGAGGATTTAAATCTGCAAAATAACCTTACTCTTGTTTACTGTGCTTTTCTAGTAATCTCCCATAGCTGACTCTCCCCTCCCCCAACATCCTCCTTTGTCTTTCCCTGAAGATGCTATTTAAGATGAAAACCTCCACCATTTTGGCAAGTTACCCAGTTTTTCCTGGCTCTCTCCCGTGTATACATGTTATAAAGCTTTGTTTGATTTTCTCCTGTTGTTCTGTCTCATGTCGATTTAATTCGTAGCCCAGCCAGAAAGGACCCAGAGAGGGTAGAGGATATGTCTTCATCCCCTACACATGTGACAGTCTTGAGAGGGCACTGTCTTATCCCTATTTTGCAGATGAGGAAGCAGATAACAAAAGATTAATCAAGCTACATTACTGGAAATAGAAAGTGCTGGGATTTGATCCCCAGCAGTGTAACTCTCAAGCCTGCTTGACCTCCAGCCTTCCTTCCATTGTGCAAGGTGAGCTGTTCCCACGGACTGCTCTTTTGGAGCCAGAATCTCCACTGTGGTTTGTCCGTTGGGATCACCTCTGTCCACATGTCACAGTACTCAGAAAGGTTCTGGAACTTGGGCCTTTTTTACAAAGACAGTAAAAAGATTATTTGGAAATCAAGAAAACCATAGTGTAGTTTATTGTTAAGTATAATTACAGATACATAGCTCCCCCCAGTGCCACAAAATCATCTCTGGCTAGAGTGCTAACGTCCAGTCCTTACCTGGAAAGGAACTGGTGAGATCCCTAGCCGTGTGCAGAGGCATTTGTCTTTGCCTGGACTATCGTTTTTGGTTGTACCTGTCCTGCATTGCCCAGCAACCTGACCTCTCTGACCTGCCCTTTCCTAGGCTGCAAGCGTTGCTTCAGGCCATCTTTACTTGTGGAGACTTGTAAAGTCTGTAATTGCTCTGAGCTCAGGTTTTAAGTTTAGTAAGCACTCATCAAACAGACTTGCAGAGAGCTCTACAGCTGTCTCTTAACTGTACATTGCCCAAGGATGCATGAGGCTGGGATTCTTTTGTAACCTACTTAACTCTTATTTCCACTATTTCCCATGCTAGGAATACAAATCACATTGGCCTGAACAGCAACCTTAGACACAGTGTACATACTTTCTGTTCCCCAAATTAGCCGCATTTGAGTGGGGTTCTGTTTATGGACAATGCAGACAGCTCCGGGCACATTTCTGTGGACTTCCAGTGAGCTTGAGTTTTGCTGTCTACTGCTGAAGAAATGTCCTCCCATTTGGAAGGAGGAGTAGGAGTGAAGGACATGACTTGTTGGGGAAGAAGGGAATGGCTTACAGATTTGTGTGGGTCAAGAAGTTCTAAAAGCTTTGAAAGAAAACTGCCTACTTGCAACTGAGCCTAGTTTAATAAAGTCTGGGAGACTGCTGCAGGAATCTTGGGAGATGATGGGGAAATTCTTCACGGCATATATCCATCCATCTGCGCCTTCATTTGTTGTCACTTAGTGCCCAGCACTTACTGAGCTACGGAGATGCATAGTAAACATAACATGTCCTCAGTCAGTGTTTGTTGAAACTGACCCTCTGTCTGGGGACTCTTTGTTCCTAAAGACTGAAGCATTAGCTTTGTCTAAATTTTGGGGAAAGTGAAAAAAAAAAAGTTACAGTAAGAGGGAAGAGAAGATATTCAGAGGACATCTGACAGGCTATTTTGATGAAGTCTTTATAATTTGAGGCCAGTTTTGGATCAAGAAGGCCCTCAAATAGATGGTCTCCTTTGGCCTGAAGTTCTAGAATTCAACGATGTCATTGTGCTCTGCATTCCTCCTTTTCTGGAGTTTCAAAATCCTTTACAGGAAGTTAACCCTGAAAAAAGGAAGAATCGGAATCTACTAACTTATTGATAAGGCGTTCATTTTATACCGAGATGGAAATATTCTCAGGTTCTAAATGAGTAGATGAATGTCTGCCGGTCACAGTCAGAACATTATTACACAATGAATTTTGCCGCAGGAACCAAAAGAGCTTGTTTTACTACTTTTCCGCCCTTAGTCCACATGCAAACCACTTTCTCCTGCTTTTACTCAGGAAGAAGAGAAGTGAAACCGAAAGGTTTGGGTTGAGTAATTTAGAGGGGTAAAAATACAAAGAAGCTTTGGCATTTGAGGGAACTTGTCACAGAAGTTCACAGGTTCTTCTGAAACGGACCCCTGCTTTGGGGGCCAATTTTGGGTTTCGTCTGTCTGGAAGGAATGAGGACAGTCCCTTTTTGCTTGGACCACTTACCTTGATTGTCAGTTTGTGTAAATGTGTCCAAATTTATCCAAGGCTTTTTTTTTTTTTTTGGTAGCTCTATTGAGTGGTTTTCAGCCTTATAGGAACAGATAATTCTAAAATTCCTTTTTCCTCTACCTTTCACTTTTTTCTCTCTTCACTTTTGCATTGCGAGTCTATAGTTCTGGGACTCCTGAAGTTGGATTCTGTGTTTCTGAGTTCAGAACAGCTCAGTTTATAACGATCTGATGTGTCATGAATTAGAACATAAACGCCACGAGGCAGGGCTTTTGTCTGTTTTACTCATACAGTGATTTTGCTATCACCAAGAACATGGAGGAAACCCTCAATGAACATTGAATGTTGTTGGACGAAGGCGTGTCAGATATGGAAGAAAGTTAAAGGAATCCCGTGAAAGCATGTTCGTTTCAAATGTTTTTTTTAATGACTCAGAGGCAGTGGTGACTTTCCCCAGTTGTGGGGCCCTAAGCAATAAGCCTACAGTTTGAGAGGCTGGCGCTGCCGACAGACAGCAAGACAGACTTCTCATAGCCAGTCTTAACTTACAGCATCACCGTGAAATCCGGGACATAAGAGATTCGACATCACATCATTTTTATATACTATATTTCAAAAATGGCAGTTGGATTATTTATGGCAATCTTAAAATTTATTCAACAACCACAGGTAGAACAGTGCTCTCACCTCATTTAATTAAAGTGTCACTGCAGAGAAGGAAGTACTGTTAGACCTCTGGACTCTGTTAGCAAAAGCATTGGAGGTTTACAGTGGAATTTCATTTTAGTCTAATGAGTAAAATGAAATGAGCAGAGGATTTTGTCCCTCTGGTCATCAAGCTGGTGCTTTCTATTTTACCCGGATTCCTGTCCGCTGCAGCCACTTATGTGCCATAATAAATAGCTGTGCTTAATGTGTTTATGGCTCCATATTTGGAGATTTTTGATTATTTGGAATTTATAGGTTTGAAATATTGATAATTCAGAGAGATTAGGTTAAAATTTATCTATAAACAAGGGATTTACTGATGAAATGAATAATATGGAATGATATAATGAAGAAAGACTTAGATTTCTTCCACATGTCTTTAGAAGCATCACTTACATACAATAATTGTTAACCTAATGCAGAAGATATTTCCCTAAGGGACACCACCTGCCAGTTCTGGTCACCAGGTGTGCTTGAAAGTAGGCTGTTACTGAGGCGTTTAATGCATCCTGGTGTTCTTCTCAGGTAATCTGCAATAATAATTATGGCTTACTTGAATGGCCTGCGCCCTGTTGAGAAATGCAATCATATCATTCAGTTAAAAATATTTAAAGCACACTTACAGTTCCAGAATCTTACATGGATAGCTCTAATTAGAAGGGGAGCGCTTCTCTGAAGCTGAATGTGTTGAAGAATTCAATCTTTTAAGTGCTGGTGATGTCAGTTTTTTGAACAGCAGCGTGCTGTTCCATTCCACTGTGAACCTTCTCTAGATGCCTTGCACTTTAGCTAATAGAATCAAGTGCTTGTTTCCAAGTTTTTTAAGAGCATAAAAACCCTGTTTATTAAAACAATTCTCTTTGGCACGTTGTAGCATCATGATAATGCTGTCTTTGCAGAAGTAAAGGAGAGCTGTGAACTCCGATGGGGAGGCGCGAGAGGAGGACCGTTCTTCCCCATTGTGTATGTCTTTGGGTGAAGCATCATTTCTTTCCTTAGTTAAGGACTGTTTCTCAGCTTGTACTGCACACTTGCAGTATCTTTCTGGAGAGAAGGAACAGCAAGTATTCTAGATATTGGCCATGATTTTGTGCTTATGTAATATAAACTTCCATTCTTCTGGAAATTCATGTATTTCTTTTTTTTTTTTGGTGAGGAAGATTGCCCTAAGCTAACATCTGTTGCCAATCTTCCTCTTTTTGCTTGAGGAAGATTGTCCCTGAGCTAATATCTGTGCCAGTCTTCCTCTAGTTTGTATATGGGACTCTGCCACAGCATGGCCTGATGAGCAGTGTATAGGTCCCTGCCTGGGATCTGAACTTGTGAACCCTGGGCTGCCGAAGCAGAGTGCAAGAACTTAACCACTACGCCACTGGGCCGGCCCTGAAATTCACATATTTCTAAAATAATATTACTTGGAGTAAGAGTTAGTGATAGGGGAAGAAGTCTTATAAATCTAGAAAATCAATTTACGGAAAACCCATAAATAATCCAACCCTCATTGTTCCTATATACCATGTAAAGGCCTTAGCGGTATGTTTCTGTGTCATCTCTATGTCTAGTAAAATGCCGTTCCTGTCAACATCCGAACAATGGTGGTTGGTTCTGTTGCTCATAGGAACTGTGTAACTTGCACGGTTTTTGAGTTAACATAGTCAGTGCTTGCTGAATCGTTGAACGTTGCTAGGTTCTTCCCTTTCCTGATTAATTCAGAAAAGTGGCATCCCTGTGAGATACTTCCTCCTCCCACCTCTGACAGCATCCACGTGCACCTCACATCAAAGCCGCAACCACCGAGCCCTCTCACTGATGTTCCCATGTCTTCCAAGTTTGCTGTCCTCACCTTCTTCTGAGTGTGGGTTTTGTTTTCTCCGTTCTGCCCACCCAGGCCAGGGCTTCCCGTGGTGCTGTGACATGAGTATTGCCATTTGCTGCTTATTGTGTGAAGAAATTTGTCAACTCCCTATCAACCTATTGTTTGAGGCCTTTTGTTTTCATTGTCAAAGGTGTCAGTGACTGTACAGTGGCAGTTTTGCTGAAAAATCACAGGTGAAGGTATATTCATAGTACCTTCTAGGGTGAGAAAGATCATGGTGTTTCTGTGGTCTGTTTATCTGATCCTAAAATTAAACACTATTGCACGGGAAGTGATTGCATGGAGTTCAGAAAGAAGGGTGTTGTATCGTTTTTCAAACCCAGTGATTCAAAGTAGCATATTATTTGTTTGCAAGTAACTTACGCTTTTGAAAGCCCTAAAGTATCTGCCATAGGTCAACCCTAATGTAAACATTGTTAATTTGTGGGAACAAGAATGGTCTTAAAAGGATTCTTAGAGCTGGTATGATTCAGGAGGAGGAAGGGAGCTGTTGCACACCAGGCCTGGTGTCACCTACAGATATTTCATCCTTATGGTGACTCTGGGGTACTCATGGCCCTGGCATTAGGGATGAGGATGATGAAGATGAATCTCAGTGTAGCTGAGTCACTGCAGCATCAAGTGGCTGAGCTGGGTGGGAGTCAAACCCACATCTCCCCAGTCCATGTTTGATTGCTTTTTCTGTGTATACCAGCATTGGAAAATGTGAAAGATGTAGTTATTTGGAGGAGAAGAGGGAGGATGTTTCAGGTTAGGAAAGCAGCAAGAGTGAAGGTACAGGAGAGAGGGGATCATGAGCTGAGATGTGCGGGGAATAGTGGGCAGACGAATCCTGCTGGAGTGGAGGGTGGTGTAGAGTTGGGGAAGTAAATGTTGGCAGAAACTCAGGCCCAAGTGCAGACTGAGGAGGTGATCTTTATTGGCTATAACAGCCTTTGTAGGATTTTGAGAAGGGACACTAGATGGCTTCCAAGCAGTGTTCTATCATGAAGGTCAGTCAGGGTGTGTTATGCAAAGTAAACAAGACAGGAGCAAGATTTAAGGTAGTGTCAATGGGCCACGTATGCAGAAAAAGGTCCAGGCTTGGGAGGTGGCCGAGCAAACAGACACGAAGGAGTGAATGAAAAGATAAAAGATTTGGGTGGTTACAAGAGGGAGGTGGGCTGGTGTGAGGAGGAAGATCATTGTAGATAGACACTGTGTCTTGCCTCCCTACCCAATAGCCATTCCCCTTCTTTCTTTGCTGGCAGAGCCCAGTTTCGTTCAGGGGGGTCCATCCCACAACAGTGTGACTCAGTGGTAAATCCTGATTGGTCTAAAACAATCTTGGGAATCCTGTTCAGGGATGGGGATATGATTCCTGTCAGTGAGATAGGTAGCTTCTGGTAAAGGTTTCCTTACCCTAAAAAGAGACACAATGAAGAAGCCATTTCTGCTTCTGCTGGAAGTTGCCATGTGTGTGTGTATCTCTTGGAGTAGTGGCAGCCATCTTGTGACCATGAGGAGAGCTAGCTTTGTCAGCCGGCAAAGCAGAAGGCAGAGGGAACCAGGACCTTAGTACATGATTGAGTGGCTGAATTAATCAACCCTGGGATTTTCCTGCCTCAGGCCTTCCTTGTTTTGTAAGAGAAATAATCTTTATTGTTTAAGTCGGGGGTTGGCAAACTATGGCCCACAGGCCACCCACCATGTGTTATATGTAAAGAAAGTTTTATTGGAACACAGCAACGTGCATTTGTTCACATATCGTCTTGTTGCTTTTGCATTGTGACCGAGTTGAGTATTTGTGAAAGAGAATATAAGGCTCACAGAGCCTCACTATCTGGCCCTTGAGAGAAATGGTTTGACCCCTGGTTTAAGCCGTTTTGAGTTAGATTTTCTCTTCTGTAAGGATGCTGGCCTTGTTTTGTATGTGGTAACAGGACAGGGGCCTTGTAGTTCAAACACGCAGTCAGGACTGAAGATGTGCATTTGGGATTCAGTAGCACGTCCTCCAAAACCAAGTAGGAAAGATTTTCCAAGAATGGGTAGTCAATAACATCAAGTTCAGATTGGTTCCAATTTCAGTACGGTGGTGAGGAGCAGAAGCCAGATAGCAGATGCTTAAAAAGGCGGAAGGAATAGGAAGAAAAAAACAGAGAGTAGGTTAGTTTATTGTCATAAATTAAAAGCTCCAGACATTTCAGCTGTGAAATTAAGATGTATCTTCATGGTCTTTGATATGAAAATTAATGTTGAATCTGCTTGTCCTAGACAAGGAAAAAGTTAAGTGAAATTATTTTTATAGCCTCTATGATTCCTGCTCCTGTCCATTGACCCTGTGGTACTGGGCAGAGGAACACGTGAGACCCTCAGTTGATGACCGTTTGACTCACCCTTTACTTTTATGATCTTCCTTATTATAAATAAGACCTTCTCCCCATAGTAATGGGCCTGTCTCATGTTATTGGCTTCAACAGATTGCACTCTGTGGCTGACATTGCCCCGAGTCCATTGTCACTGATGCACTGGAGTGAACAGGGATAAAGAAGCCTGATAGATTGAATTAATGGCAGGGATGTATGATCAGAGAAGGTGAATCCATAGGCCTCTGCACTCTGCCATGATTTTAGCAAAGGCATTGAGCTGTCTTCAAAATACTAATGAACAGGTGAGATGTCAGAGGAAGACAGTCTGAGCCAAGGATGGTTTATTTGATCACTTCAGGGAAAAAACCGATAGGTATCACGTCAGCATTCAGGGGAAACTGCATGAGACATTTCAAAATAGTTGAAAGGTATTCCAGAAAAGTTAAGTTGAAAACTTGGAAGAGGAAGGCTACTAGCAACAGGTATTTAATTTTGATAAAACAGCGTGTGGGGATCATTGAAGAAGACTTGTGCGTAAGCTCAGACCACCTGAAGAGTTGACAAGCCGTTCATATCCATGCACATTGAGATAGTATTCATGCACATTGAGATAAATTGTTTCTTATTTTAAAACATCGTTTGGAGGTCTTTGGTGATAAAGTTACTGGGAGGTTTATTTTTGTGATTGCTTTTCTGGCTCTTCTGCCAGGCCCGAACTCCTTGAGAGTAAGGATGATGTCTGACTTTGGTCAGGTAACATCTGGCATAGTTCTTGGTGTACAGTAGGTGCTCCACAGATATCTGTTGAATGAATGTGTTTACTCCTAATTTTACAGGACTGGTACTTTAAGATGCCTCAATCAGTCTAGCTTCATGTAGTAGTGACATTCTCCAAAATGAAAATTTACAGTCTAGCTTTGATACTGTTTGGTTTCACAAACCTAATAAATGTGTGTGAATGCATATATTGGGTTTTACTGTCTTTTCATGATAAGTTTGGGTATATCTAATGTATGAAATGGGCTTCCAGAAACAGAATCCCAATTTATATCAGTATGGGTCTAGGAAATAAGGATTTTCTACTTTACTATGGTTTGATTTGTGCTTATCATTTAAGACCCATTTAGTAAGTGAGAGGTTGCGTATACATTGCATAGACTGTCAGGGCTGGGAAGAGATCTCTGTGATGGTTGCATCAGTCTACTTATTTTCCAGATGAGGAAACCAATGTTAACTTCCTTGCCCAAGGTCCAACTGCTGATTATTGTTATGGAAGGAGGTTACCACCTATTTGGTCCCTTCTCTCCTCACTGGAACCATGTACCTATCTCCCCGGCCCCCACCTCCAACCTGTACCTCCCTGCAAAATTTATGCACAAGTACGGTAGAGTCCTTCTTCATAAGAGTATACACTGGAGAGCAGACAAAAAGTGTCGTGGACGGGGAAGAACAACCATGGGCGTGTTGGGGAGGAGGTTGTGTCTGGTGGTTTTCTGCTTGCTTTGAGATCTTTTTCTACAATGAAATTGTTATTCTTAACAGATTTGGGGACTGTGGATATAATTATACACGTATGTTTGTGGCCAGCATCTCTTGGGTCTCTCTGGTAGAATGCTGCTTTTCTCTGCATCCTCCAAGGACCCTTGAGCTACACACTTTTTATTTTATATAAGGATAGAAATAGAGCCATACATACCTATATTTTGGGTCGTTCCCTTTTCTTTCTCTGCACAGTGCCTGATGAGCTCAGCTCTGCCTGCAGCCAGCCAGCCCTCAACCTCCTTTTGCTCTCATGGCTCCTGTTCAGGCTTTGGGTGAAATTCTTACAGAGACAGAAAATGTCCTGCTTTTCTTCGTAAGTCTCCTGAGCTTCTAGTCTTTGGGAGCAGCATTAAATACAGGGCATAGTGTTCAGCAGCGTCAGCTGTTGTAGTCTCAGCCTCCCAGCAGACTACGCAGTGAGACCTTCTGCCATGCGGCAGGTCCCGGGAAATTTGGCTGCAAAAGAGCCAGCATCTATCTTCCAGGTGTGGTCAGAAGCTGTGCTTGGGCTCTCTCTAAGGGGTGAAGCCTGAATCTGGGGCAGAAGGAGTCTGCAGATGCTTGGGGGGCCAGCCCTGTGGTGTTCTGAGCCCCGAGAAGGGTTCCAGATTGGAACTGATTCCACATCTACTTCCAGTAGGACTTGATTGTCATTGTCATTCATGGTGTAGAGAACTTGCGGGAACAAAGTTAATTTACACCTCTCCACCATTATGCCTTGCCCACACAGATGAGAAGTGAGAATGGGCTTCTTCTGGAGACTTTCTAGAAGTGGCCGAGTGTTTGGGCACGGAGCTGCAGATGGCTATTTTAGGTCCCGGCTCCCAGCAGCATAGCGTTATTACTGTCGATTGCTTCGGTTCTTTTCCACAAATCTTTTACCTTCCACGCAGAGAGGAAAAGTCCAGCTTGCTGACTAGCACAGGGCTTTCCAAGGAAATCACAGGATCCGAGGGGATTTGCTTCATAGCGTGAAATTGCTTTGTGGAGCAGGGTCTGGGCCTCAGGTTTGTAATAGAATCACAGCCGGTCCTTATTGTTCACATTGGAAAATGTATTCCTGTTTGTGCACCATTAATAACCAGCTTTCAGAATGCTGAGTTTCTCATAATTGTCCACTAATTGATTGTCTTTCTGATGGGAGGGAAAAAGAACAATGTATCTGAAGTCACCACTGCTCTTGGGCTACTGGGTTTATTGTTTTCGGTACTTTTAGATATTTCAAACATGGCCCTTTTATGTTCCTTTATGTGGTGCAATATTCATATTTATTAGGGCCATTTAATAGCAAATGTAAATGAGTTCAGTGCAGCTGTGCTGGACAATAGTCATGGAAATGAAATGATTTTGTTGCTTTCTTTTCTCTGCTTCGATACTTCAAATCTTTCCATATTTTTCTTGATGGAACAGACTAAGTTCTTCAGGAAAGATGCCCTTGTGTTTTCCTGCACCTGCAGGGAAACACTTTGAGTTTCATTGTTTCCTATGGTCCCTGACCCAAGCTGGTCAGAATAAAAATGGATGACATCAGAAATGTTTTCCACAAGTTTCATCTCCGCTCTCTGGAGGCCTGCAGAGAAAGCTTTGCTCTAAGTGGCTGTGGGCTGGACCCCTTGAGATCCCAACTCCTTTACATTGTCATCAATAACTCCACAACCCCACCCCAATTGTAGTACGCTGCAATTCCTTCTGAAACTGAGAATTGAGGACTAAAAGGAGTTGATTCCTGAGCTGGACAGGTATGTCGTTCAGTTTTTAGAGGACTCATACATCTTCCCTCTGTCTCATGTCATTTGCAGCTTTTAATCCTCAGTGAGCATTGAAAGCTAATAATTAAGTGTATTGGAATTATATCTAAAATGAGGCCAGATTGGCCCTGGGTAAACCTGAGGACCCATCCTATGGAAAACCGGTGATAGTTCTCCCCTACTTTTTCGTTCTCATCCTTTTTTTTTTGAAGCAATTCAGCATTTCCAAAGCACTTTTAGGTCCATTCCCTCATTTCATCTGTAGATTGAAATGAACCCCGAAAGGGGGGTGAAAACATTCCTGTGATTCATGTTTAAGAAGAAGAGCACCAGTCAGTATTTGACACATCAACGTGAGTTTATTACTCATGTAAGTAAGGGGGAGGGCTCTGCTCTGTGGACAGTTTCTCTGAGCAAAGCTGGGAGCTGATCCTCTAGAGGGCTTTGGGACTTCTGAAGTGCAGCGCTGGGCAGGCTTCAGGAGGTGGGTGTAAGTGGGTGTGGGCTGTCAGGGTCATGTGGGTGAGCCTGTTGGCCTCCTGACAAGAACGTGGGGATGTCAGAAGCGTGTGTACTGGAGCTGAGCTGTCATCAATCAGTTAAACCGGTGGTGTCTTGTTACCATGACTACGGATCAGGTTTTTTCCCCCAGGCACACCTCTCTCCCCCACTTTGGTGCTTTCTCAGACAAAGCTGCAGGAGAGACCCTCAGGGAAAGTCTTCCTGTTTAGTCATTCTACTTCTTGATGGTGTTGCATTTGCAGGGGTCTGATTTTCATCTTGCTGAATATTTGGGGAAACTAAGGTTTAGGGAGGTCACGTGGCTTTTCCAGGTGCCCACAGTTGGTCAACAGGAGAATGTAGTCTCTGTAAGTTCTCTAGATCTGAAGCACCTTGATGCCAGGGACTGTGCCTGATTCCCGTGGGTCTCTAGTGCTTCTCACATAGTAGGTGTGCAGTTGATGTTTGTAGGTTGGATAAAGTAAGGCTGCTAGTGCTGCTGAGCAGGTCAGATTTTCTTTCTTTCTAAAAGCCCGGGACCAGTCAGTACTGATGAAACCCTAAAACCCCCACCTATACAATCAGCATCTTATGTACCTTTCAGTAGGTGAGAGGGCAGCTTGACAAGCCAGGCAGGTTGTAGAGGGTAAGATACTGAAGGTGGAATCCCAAAGCAGGGCTGTGATGTGTGCGATTAGCCAGTGGAAGGAGGTAGCCCGGAAAACAGAGAGGTAGCTGACTAGAATTAAGAATTCCTCCTAATTTGGACTTATCGTTACAGCTGTACTTTTTTTTTTTTTTTTAAAGCAAAGAGAACTCTAGAGATTAAGCGTTCCAGTAACTGGGGATGCTTTTGGGAGGCTGTGAGTAAGTGGGTGTGTGTGTTCCCAGTAGTATGTGCCTTAGAGGAAACCCCAGAGCCCAGAGCTTCCCCTCAGCCCTCGCCCTGGGCCCTCGAGGTGTCTCGTAATGAAATTATCTCCATGGAAGTTTCCTATGAACATAGTTGAGAGCAGCCTCTGTCCCTGCTGAGATATTATGAGCCTCTTCCTCTTCTGGTCTCCTCTGAAACACCAAGTGAGCTTGCTTATTCTAAGCACAGAGGAGCTGAAGGAGCAGGGATGGGGCTTGAGTTCCCCTAGCCCAGAGGTTCACCCAGGGCTGTGCATCAGAGACACCAGGGAGTGGTTCCAAAACCTCTGCCTCAGAACCTCCCGGGGTGAGGCCTGGGCACCGAGTTGTCTTTGTGGAACTTTCCTGAGGACCTGGTTCTCCTCATGGATAGACTCTGTTCCATAGTCGAGCTTCCTCAATTTGTGGATGGAGCAGGTGGTCTTGCAGGAGGAGTGGAGCTGGGATGGAACCTGGCTTCTGGGCTCCCTCGGCTCCTGTTCTCTCTGCTAACCAAACTTTTCTGGGGGCTCTTGAAGCCATCCTGGGCATGTCAGGGGCCAGTGGAGCTAGGGGCCACGTGGGTCATATTTCTGCTTCAGCTTTGTGGTTTGCAGCAGCCTGAATGGGAGACATGATGGTAGGCCGGCAGCTTCGCTTTCCCCTGACAGGTAGTGGCTGTGTTGTGATGTCCTCTCATCTCTTGATAGGGGTGTCAGTTTAGCCCGATTAAGGGGTGGGCTGGGAGTGTGAATGGAAGCCGGGCTCTCTGTACTGGACTTCATAATGTGGCTCATCAAACGCAGTTTGTGTAGGTCTTGTTAAGACATCGTGAGCCTCACAGTGCCGAGAGACTTGAATGAAAGGAAATCAATGGCTTCAAATGATGATTTGTGAAAGGCAGATAATGCGTTGATCTGACCTTGTAGACACTGTCCACGGGTGAACAGGGGGAAGTGCAGAAGCAAGAGGCCTCTCGATTCATTCCAGCCGCTGCTGGAATGTTTTAGCGAAGTTGGAGTTGTTTTTAGCAAAATGGAGTGTCTTTTTTTTTTTTTTTTTTTTAGCAAAAATGGAGTTGTTTTAGCAGAGCTCCCATTTCTGTAGTCTGCTGTGGCATTTTGATCTCCTCCTCTGCTGTGGTGATCAGGAAGTGCAGAACCAGATTTGTAGCTGCTGCTTCGCTCACAGTGAGGCCCCCGACTGTGGTTTTGGAATCAGATAGGCCACCTCAGAGTTCTGCTCTGTGGCTTGCTAGCTGTGTGCCCTGGATAGGTTGCTTAACTTCTCTGTGCCTTGGTTAAAATTATCTCACCCAATAGTTGTAATAATAATTCCTCAGTTACAGGAATACTGTCTACCTCGTGGGATTATCGTGAGGATTAAAGTACAATAGTAACGTCAAGTGCTTAGAGCCTCCCTGGACACAGTAACTGTTCAATTAGTGTCAACACAGCCACCACCACCAAGAATTCCTAGCTTGATATCTACATTGTTTCTTTCTTCCAAACGTGACGTTTTGGTTTCTTCCATGTTTTCCTAATGTGGATTTCCAAATGTATTTGTCCTTTACTGTTTATGTTGTTCATATTCTCATGGGTAACCTTTGATCATGTGTGAATGAATAAAAAAATATATGTTCAAATGTCAGGCTTTTGCTGTGGAGTCCAATGTGCTTGAATTCAGAATGAGAAGGAAGATTTTTCTAAGCATAAGGGCAAAGGCAGACTAGTGCTGCGTCCAGTTTTCAGCGTGAGCACTGCGTCCAGACCTCCTGCCTTAGGACTGTTGCCTAAGTTGTCTACCTTCTCAGTCCTGTCCCTGTTACTGCCCAAGATGGGGGAGCGGGCGAGTGTCATCTGCCTGCCACAAGACATACCAATAGTCAAGAGGCAAAGTGGTAGGAGAGAAAGGGTTTTATTAGAGCTTGCTAGCAAAGAGAAAGATGGCAGACTAATGTCCGAAACAACCATCTTACAGAACAAAGACTACAGGCTGCTTGTATAGGG
The DNA here is from genome assembly GCF_020826845.1 of Diceros bicornis minor. Taxonomy (NCBI): domain Eukaryota; kingdom Metazoa; phylum Chordata; class Mammalia; order Perissodactyla; family Rhinocerotidae; genus Diceros; species Diceros bicornis. The sequence continues at coordinate 48,756,952 of NC_080757.1, read as the reverse complement.
GGTGGTTTCCAGGTGGGGGAGGCAGCTGGTCTTAGTTCCTGATAATCTTTTGTTTTACTGGATATGCATCAGAGTCCGGAAGAGTGCCCTATACCCAGATCTTTCAGTTGTCATTATTGATGGCTGTCAGCACAGACTCTCTGTCTGGGAGTCATCACCTTCCCAAGGAACTCAAAAGAACAAAGTTATTGACTTATCGCAGCTGACAGGGACCATAAAATCTACAGAGCATGTATATCTCCTGGAGGGTGCATATCCAGCTGGGTTATTCAGGTCATAATCAGGTCATTCAAAGTTACAATATACTTTCTTTTCTACAATATGGCTTCCCTTATGTCCTGGGGAAGTTTTGGCAACTCAAAACTTAGAAAGAGGAGGTGGAGAAGTACCAAAGAAGAGCAGTCTGCAACCTCGATGCGGGGGAAAATGTTAAATTGGGGAAATATCTGGCAGTAGAAAAAAGAAATGTGAAAAGATGTATTTAAAACCATACATATTAAGCACGAAGCCCATGGGATGGTCCTAATGAGCAAGTGTGGAAGGCTTTTTAGGAGTTGGTGATTTTGAGCTGGATCTAGAAGAGAAAAAGTGGAGAGCTTTTTGGATAGAGAGAATGAATGGCTAAGTCAATGCAAGCATAGATTTGAGAATGAAGATTTATGTTTGGCATGACCACCCTGAAGGACCCATACTCTCCTGAACCTAGTAGTGAGGTGATAATTGGAGAAGCTGAGATGTAAGATGAATGTAGATGATGAACGATGTCATCACGGGTTAGGGGAAACCACTGTAGGGCTTTGAGTAGGTCTGTGATGCAAATGGAGGCATCATGTGCTACAAACTTCCCATCGGGTGGGAACAAGCAAGAAGGTACTGTAGCAATGCAGGTAGGAACTGATGGCTGGACTGGGATGCTGGCAGTGGAAAGGTGGGGTCACATTTTCGGGCATTATGGGGGGAAAGTCATCAAGATTTGTTCAAAAATTGCATAGTAAAAAAAAAAAAAGAAGAAAAATAATTCCAGGTCTCCAAAGCTTGGTGGCTAGTAGAGTGGATGGCACTGATGTTGAATGGAGATCATGTGAAAGCTGGAAATGAATAACTTAGCAGGGGGAAATCATTAGCTCTTCTCAAAAAGAGTTGAGGGAATACACATCCCAGGTTAGGAGTTTGGACTCTGGACTCCGTATACCTGGGTTCATATGCTCAGTTCTACCAGTTATTAGCTGTGTGACTTTGGCCAAATTTACCTCTTCGTTAGTTTCCTCATTTATAAAACAGGGATAATAATATCTACCTCATAAGGTGGTTATGAGGATTAAATGAGAATACATTTAAAATGCTGAGAACCATGGAGGCGCACACAGTAAGCACTCAATAAATATTAGTGTCTGTATTACTAACAATATTCATCATATCGACAATCAGACCAGTAGGTATGAGATCAGATATAGGGGTGAGGATGAGAAGTCTGGATTTGGGAGATGCAGATGATGAAACTGAGAATAAAGGATCTTCTGAACGGAGTGAACATGGAGATTGATCGATGGAGGATCAGTGCACATGGAGATCAACGTGGTGCCTTGGGGGATACCCCTGTGGGTTAGTGGAGGACAAGGAGGAATCTGAGAAGGGCAGACAATGAATAACTGGAGACTTAGGAGGCAAATCAAGAGACTGTATTGTCATGGAAACCAAGGAAGGAGGGTGGTTTTCTTTTGTTTTTAAAAGATGTCATCCAAGTCAGATACATTGAGAGCTGAGTAAAAATGAGGGGGGAAAATGTAGCACTGATTAGGCCTGGATGTCGTTAAAGATGCAGGAGCAGTTCACTTGTGGGAGAGTTTAGAAGCTGAGTTCAGGGGATGTGGGAACGATGATGGGAGATGATGGAAAACAATGAGGTGGTGTTTAGAAGAGGCAGCAGAGCAAATGAAACCCCTCCTTCCCCATGAGAGACTTGGTGTTTTAAAAGCCATGTGAAAAGCAACCAATAGAGGGCAAGAAATGAGAAATACCAATGCAGGAGGGAATAAATGTGGGGATCCAGGTAGGGAGTTGGCGTGATGCACACAGAGGAGGAAGGAAAGGTAAACAGGTGCAAAGGGCCGTCTCCTCCAAAATGAGGGGTGGAGTGCAAGTGCAGAGGGCTGCAGGGGGAAGGCACAGATCTGTCAACAGATTTCTCCATGGGGAATGAAAAACAAAACCAAAACTGTCTTTGACTTGTGTGAGTGTTGATGCTTGTTGAACCTTAAGGAACTTAGTTTTTTCTTTTCTGCAAACAATAAGTTTCTTATTCATAATGCTTCTAAGCACTGGGAAAGAAGTAACTTGGGGAATTTTAAAACCTGTTATTTTAAAGAGGTCATTTCTTCTAGAGAAAGTTTGTTTGGAAACAGTTCACGAAGGGATTTGCTTGTTCCCACTGGCAGATACCGAGCCTCTTGGCTGGAGCAGTGCCGTGGGGCCTGAGGCCCTGCTTGCTTGGCAGCCGCTAGAGCAGGTACGATTTAGGAATAGGTAACCCTGAGTAGCTCTGGGCAAGATGCTGTGAATCCCAGAAGTAACTGGGCAATTCTCTTAGGTTTTCTTTTGTCAACGTCAAATAGGAGATTAGCCAAGTGAGGAGGATATTTCCTTAGACAATCCAGTCCTACGTAGGTGAACTCATCTCCCTTCCTGTTTCTGCCATGTTTTCCGAAAATCCTTCATCTGTTGGTTCTTTCTGAGAACTGACTCATGTCTATAAATACCTTTTAACAGGTTCTCATATTAGGACATGATGAATAAATAAATCAGGTGACTTGACAACTATGCAGCGGGCTTCTAGATGAGGTGCTACCATGCCTTTGGGCTTTTAGGGGTGGGGACATGGTGAACAAAATCCCAGACCCTCAATGAGGGCAGGGAATAGTATCCTGAAGGATCAGGGCTCAGGAGGCAGCAGAGCTGGGCGGGGGTCTGTTTCTCTCCACCCTTGTGCTGCGTGACTGGGTTTGAGAAAAGCCCACAGGTCTGGAGCTGGTGACCTCAGGATGCTGAGGCATTTCATTCTTGCAGTTTCTCCATCAGCAATGCAGCTCTGTGGGCAAAAGGGCAAATTCAAGCGTTTTAGTGGCTCCAGCCACTGGTAGCTCCAGAATTTCCAGTGGACGCTACCTGGACATGGGTCCTTGTGAAATGAGCCACTGGTGTGAGATCCTGAGCCCAGATCTGTAAACATCCAAGTGGGCTCTTTCCTGGTCACAAAAAACTCAAAGAAGGGAGCACTTTAGAGAGGAAACAAGTTGTCTGAAGAACTTGGTCGGCCAGCTTTGATTGTGTGTGGGAAGTCATTCTTTTAGAACCAGTTACTTCATTTAAACCAGACTGAGAAGATTAAGGGGAGAACAGAGAACTAAACGTCCCCTCTTAATAGTGATAAGAATTATTGTTGTCGGCAGTGATGGCATTTAGTCAGTTCCTCAGTGCATAGAGCGTTATGCCATGCACTTAAGTTTCTCATTTGATTTCATTAAACTTCCCAACAACCCGTAATAAGTTAGAAACTACTATACCTACACTTTATAAAGGTGAAAAAATTGTGTGGCTCCTTTCTACGTATGGCACTGGCTGGCCTAGTGCTGTCATGTTCTGAAATGCGTTCTCTCTTAAGTAGTTCTTACAGGGCCTTTCGTTATCCTTCTGTGTCTATGCTTGAGGGTCTGAGATCCTTCATGTTGGAGGTTTGGGCTTAACCCCGGGGGGTTCCTGCTTATCTGCATCTTTGTCACAGGCCGTGATGACAAGCCTTGGTGCACAGTCTTTTGCTGATGTTCTTTTCAGCGAGAAGCACCATTTTTCATCACTTGACAGGAAAACCTTTCGTGCATTTGACCTGAAGGACCTGATTAGCATAGGCAGAAAAAGAGAATCAGCACTGCCATGTTTTAAAAAGTAAAACAAGATTTTCTTTTTGTCATCCCTCCCACACACCCTGGAAATCCCATAATTAGTGCAACAGCCCTCTTCTGCTGATGGATTTCCTAAATCGCTCCCAGAAAGAACTTGTGTGATATGTACTTTCATTCTAAATGAGGGTTTTATTTTTTTTCCCTCACCCAAAATGTTCATTTCCTATGAAATACCAGAAACGTGGACTCCTAAAATATCAGATAGAAGGCATTGACTTCTAAGTGATTGTGACTACATCAAGTTGATCAACTCAAGTTTCTGAAGAAGTGAATAAAAATAGCTAAAAGTAAATCCAGGCCCCACAGTTTTAAGAGGTTTTGCTCCCAAAGCCACAGGGTGGCAAGAGACTCCCATCCTCTGTAGCTGAAGAGGGTGGTGACTGTGACATACAGCTGGTTTTCATTTTTTAAAACTTTTATCAACTTAGTTACTTTTGACTAATTTGGTTATTCAAAAAGTTGACAAATATTTATCAAATTCCCATTCCCTCAAGTCCTGTGGTGGACTCTCAAGAGGTGAAAAGGGGACCCTGCCCTCACAGAATTTAGAGTTGAGCAAGCAGTGGACATTCAACAATAAACCCAAATATTTGTAGAATACTAATGGCAATGAGTGACATGAAGGAGAAGCACAAGGCACTGTGAGTGTGTAAAACCCAGTCTGGGGAGGCTATTTTGAGGCCTGGACATGGCAGCCAGGGACTGAGGGTGGGCTAGCGAGAGCCGGCGAGGGACCATGGGAGGACATAGTGACGCAGGGGCGCTGTCTCATGGACGCTAAGACGCCAGCACTTGCGAGATCGGGGTGTTCTTCAGATCTCAGCTCTCGCTGACTCCTCTCTCCCCAGCAGAAGGAGAACACTGTTCCCTGAGGGTGGAACCTACTTCCCCTTTCTCTTCAAAGTCTGTTTCTGTATCTAAAAATGAACTGAAGCCCCATCTGTTTGCTGATTTTTTGAAAACCCTTGAAAATGTTTGTTATTTTTATACAGCTTCATGTGACTCTTCCCTCATCTAGAGAAGATGCTTCTCCTCTTCAGGTGGTTTCTCAGTCACACTGGGGACCTGTATGCATTCCCCTCGGAAACAGAAGTAAGCGGCCTTCCAAAGGAGGCAAAGTCATAGCTTCTGGGCTGTTTTTTCACATGTAGCTTATTTCCATGTTGTCTTTGTTCTCGACACAATGAATTTCAGGTGAAGACAGAACACTTAATTCCCACTGAAGTGCTCTCTTCCTTATCCCTGGTAACTAAGGCGTATGTACATTTATACCATCATGGATGCCGGTGGCGTGATCTCTGGGTGATGGTTTTCTTAGAACAGACCCACACTGACTATAAGCTTCTTGTGGTCTTATTTATACTACACCACCTCACACCCACTTGAAGTGCAATAGCCTTTGGTAAATGCTGGGTGGATGGGCAGAAATGTCACCTAGGACTATACCTTTCAGGTTCCAACCAGTTTAGATTTATGGCCCTAACTTTGCCAAGGGACATCATATTTTTTTTCATCGTGACATCACTTTCTTCTGGCTCTAGTCCCCCAGCCTCTCAGCTGCTCTCGCTGCATCCGTCCGTGGTCTTTCCTCCTCCACTCTGCTTTCCAATCCCTAGAGAGGCGTGGAAAACTCCCACCCCCAGCCCGTGCTTCCTGCTTATAATCATTGAGGGGCTTCCCATTGCTTTAGGACCAAGTCCAAAATCTTGTAATGGCCTACCAGGCCCTGTGTCATCAGCTGTCCCTGCCTCCTGTCCAAACCTCCTTCCCTTATTCTTCAAGTGCCATGAGGGTGCTCTGCTTCCTTCGCCTGGGCTGTTCCATCGGCCTTCAAGGCTCTTTCCTCACTGCTCACCTGGTTATGGCCTCTTCTTCCCTTTAGCTCCCAATGGAAACACTGTTTTCCTCTGAAGACTTTTCCTTGGACCCCAGACCATCTCAGGTCCCTCTGATTTGTTCTCATATCACCCACACTGTTTCTTCCTGCTGTTCATACTAGGTATGATATCTTCAGTCTTATAATTAATTCATATTCGTCTCTCCCATGAGACTGCAAGCTCAGTGAGGCCAGAGGCCATCTTTTTGTTTACCCATGAACCCCAACACTTAGTGTATAAGTACTCAAACATTTTTCAAATATTCACTTTTAACATGTAATTTTGCTTTTTCTTACACACACACTCACCCACTTTTCTCTCTTCAGGGATAACTGTTCTGGAATTGGGTAGTTGTGAGCAGTTCCTGGATCCCTGTTCACCTAAAAGCCAATAACTTTTCACACTTGGGAAACACGACGTTGCAATTGTTGACGTGAAGGCAAGGACTGTGCCAGCAGCCACCCCCCACCATCTCTTTCGGGTCATTGTCTCACGTTAGTGTGCTGCCTTCACAGGGCAGTTCCGCACAGTCTCCTTCGATCTCGTGGAATCCTCATTAGTTATTAGGAATTTTATTTTATTAGGCAAATAGCTGAGGCTCAGGGAAGGTTAGTAACTTGCCCCATTGTTTCAAGTGGTGGATAAGGATGGAGCGTTGAGGTTTTCTAATTTGATGCCTGGGCTGCCCTTTCTGATTTGCTCCCGTGCTGGTCTATTAAACTTCATAATGTTTGAGGCTGGTCCTTCACAAACAGCACTCTGACTTGAGGCTCAAAAATAATGAATGAGAAGTAACCTGGGGGACAGTCGTGATGGGGTAGTTGGCATCTGGAATCCTAGAAAGAAATCTAGCCTTGGTACTAGAGACTAAAAAAGTAAAGTTGGACTTCTTAGACGTCATTGTGTAGGAAACAGAAAGCTTGTTTGTTCTGGCGATAGAGAATTCCCATGAGAGTTTGTGGAGGGAGAAACCTGACTCAATAAATAGCTCACTAAACGGGTTACATGCTTTCTTCAGCTGCAAGGAGATGTTTCCGTTACGATGAGTGACAGATTGGGGCATGTTGGGACACGTGAAACTGAGTCAGCACAAAGCCTGCCGTGCAGCCTCCCCCCAAAATGTGAGAACTGGTCCTTGGTGACTGACTGCTGAATGGAGTGGTGTTGCCTGTGTGGCTCATTTAATGAGAGGAATAGAGTCCAGTGGATGGAGGAAAGGACAGGGGGAGAGGTTTAGCTAATATTAAATTCCTGACCACCCACGACCTAATGAAAAAGAATACTTCCTCGTTGCTAGAAGCAGTGAATCGTGCAGGTGAGATACCAAGGGAGGAGGGCGAGCGTGCGGATAGATACCTGCTTCCCCCAGAGGGAGACTTAGCCAAAACGCAGACTGGAGTAGGAAATCTCGGGCATTGGACCCAGCAGACCTGAGTGGGCATTTATGCCCTGCTGCTTACTAGCCTCAGCAAGTTATTTAGCCTTTCTGAGTCTCAATTTCCTGTTCTCTAAAAGGGGAACTATGACGATGAGACCTCACGGGGTAATTGTGAGACTCAAATGCCACAAGTATGTGAAGTTCCTGGTACTGGTCCTAGCCCAAAGCTTGGTGCATGTTCATTGAATGATTCGAAGGAGGTGCCAGATCATAAGTCATCATTGACATATTTGCCAATGGCTTCTGGGTACTGGCCCTGCTCTGATGATTCTAGTTCCTGCAATCTGGGAGCTTCTGATAGAAGCTGGGCCTACCTGTTGCCACCCTATCTCCTCAAATCTAAGACACAGGTGCTTTCACATTTCAATGTTCTGGAATCTGGAGATGGCTTACAATCGACAGTGTGTCATCGTTTAATTGGCAGTGTTCTTTACTTTCTTAGAGGTATATCTTACGACGGATGGTGGCTTGGATTCGCTGAGACCTGTAGTCAGATGATTCTCTGGAGAGATTCTCAGAGGCTAGATGCCTGGTGGGTGAGGTCTCAGGGCTCGGAGCCCTCCTCCTCAGGACATTCAGGGAACACCTTTTTTTCTGGAATATAAAGGAATTGCGTGTTATTAAGCTTGCAGGTTCAGTGATTTCCTGGCTAAGGGGTAGGGGGGAGTGTCAGAGCAGAGGCTTGTCTTTGAGGAGGGGTTCAGTGGATTCATCTGGAGAGGCATGTTGGCAGTGAACTTAGGGGGTATTTTCCCCTTGTCTGCCTGTGTAGGAGTTTAATTTTAGCACTTGGGATTGTAAATTATTTGTGGAAAGGTACTCCCACCTCTGAAGCCCTTGTTCGCACCTGGTGGAGAGAATAAAGCTTTTAAAAGCAAAATATAATTTCCTTCCCTGCGTGTTTCTTTTCTTAGCATTTTAGAAAATCCCACTCTGTTTCTGGAGCCCTTGAGCGTGTTTCTCCACTACTCGGAACGCTTTTCCCCACTACTCAAAGTACACACGCACGCGCACCCAACGGGACCTTAATGGGCGCCGGAATTCGTGGCAACATGAACCTGCCCTTGAATTTGCCGCCTGCACTTGCCTCTCAGTGTTGTGTCTGTGACACTGGCTCAGCGTGGGACTTCTGAATAAAGCCCGTGTCTCTGTTTCTCTGGTTCCCTTCAAGGGAGCTCCCTGCAGTTCGAGTCACCACTTGTCCAGCTGCTTAGGAATGCTTCCAGACCTGAAACCCAGTAGGGCTGGAAGAAAATGGGAATGAAAACTGAGCTGTGTTCCATGCAAAAAGCTGCAAAAAGCCATCCAACTTTTACATTTCAAGGCTGGCTGGGTGCAGCAGGTCCAGGCTGCTGTTGACACTGGGGAGTCCAAGTGTTTGAGGCTGGAGGCCATTCAGAACAATTACCTCTGAATGGAAGGCTTCTGATGGAGCGATGAGGAGTCGTCCCGGGTTATTGGGGCACAGGCCTAATTGAAATAGTCCTGGGAGGAGAAGAGCTAATTAATTGTGACCCCTCAGAGGACTGGAGCAGTTACAGGTGTAGAAATCTGCATTTTGTGGCCTTACACGTGGCCGGTGACCTGAGACGATGCTCAGGCACAGCTGCTATGCCAGTGCTCGGCGCGTCACCGAGCGTGCTGGGCAGTAAACGGTGCAAATCCTCGTGCTCCCTGTGACTGTAACAGAGGATGCTGCGCGGTCTGACCTTTTGTTTGTGGCGGTGGTTTTAATCTGTCCTCATTAGGGCTGGGTTCACATTTACATCAGGAGTTCAGGTGGGCCTTAGAGCCCTGGTCTTTTCTGTGACTCTGACAACTTTGGCTCTGGAAAAGGTGCTGCTTTCTAATTTTATTAACGTTACAGACTCTTCTCCCACCGCCAGTGACCCCCTCCAGACCCCACACACGCACACCCTTCCAGAAGACTTCGGGGGCTCTGGTGGAGACAGTCATCCTCTCTGGCTGGTCTGGGTATTGAAATGTGGGCATCGCAGTACAGCATCCTGATCCACCTTCTCCAAGGTGGAAGTTATGTTCATCCTTCCTGGTCACCCTTGCTCAAGAAAGATGATTCCAGACATTTTCAGCGTCCCTTGACTGGACCCTGACGGGGGGACACAGTCTAACTCTGTTTAAAAAATGCAGATTGGAGTTTGGTTCTCAAAAGCAGCTGTATTTTTCACATGACTGAGTTCTGACAGACCCTCATCTAGATTCTGGTAAAGGGCCGCAGAGCACCACCTCCCCTGGGTGCTGGGGTTTGTACAAGTCGGTGACTCATTGCTGCTTGCCATGTTGGTGGGGGAGTGGAATCCTAAAGCAGAGAGGTCTGCACCCAGAAATCACTGGGAACAGCTGCACCTTGTTCAGTGTGTCCTATGACTCATCCCCAGGAAGCCCAGGGCCCGGAGAGCTGAGGTGTGCTCCTGGGTCTGATGACGTGAAGGAGGATCTCAGGGTCCTAATGATCCCCCAGGTCTTCAGACAGAGACAGCTGAGATGAAGAGAGGATTTGGTCAGGGGGTGTGTGGGGATCTTCCTGCACTGAACTCAGAGGATGAAAGCTTCTAGCTTGTTTTGTTTATTGCACAGCTGTTTCTAAAGACATGCAAATCCTTTTTAACAGTTGGGGAAGTTCACTCTTGATTCTCTTCTAATTTAACAGGTAGTTTCCCATAGTCTTAAATTCCAGAATTGCTTCTGTATCAAGCCATCAAACGACAGGCTAATAGATCCTTAAGAGGGTATATCCTGTATTTGGAGGGCTAGCTTCCTGACAATGTTTTGGCAGGAACCTTAAAGTGTTAGTAATGTGTAGACAGTGAGGGAAGTGAGATGTATGTGGAATGGTGACAGCTGAGAGGTGTCAGGGATAACCAGAGAGCGAGGGTGTTGAAAGAAGGGAGCAATTAACGTATATCCTTTTCAAGTCCCAGTTCATTTCCCTCCAGCAGCTCTGCCCTCAGCCTCCTGCATGCAGCTTTGGCTGACTGGGCGTGGCCAGGTGAATTCTGAGTAGGGGATTGACGGTTTCTTCCCTTTGCTCAGAGAGTTCTAGTGAGGGTGACATCTTCTGAAGTCCCAGGCAGAGCCACTCACTTCTGTGCCTACTTTCCAAAGCACTGTGTGTACACCCCTCACGCTGTGTGGGTATGTGGTTGTTTTTCTGCCTCTGCTGGGCGGTGAGCATCCACAGGGTGAGGCTGTCTTACTCACTTTTGTGTCCATAGTTTAGATGCACACATGACTTGGAGAAGGCACTTGGGAAGTTAATGGACCAAATGGAATTACACTCTAAAATTTAGGTTCTTCAGAATGAAATCTTGGTGACAGGTAGCCTTTGTGTTTAATTTTGTGCCTTTTTTCTAACAAGCTGATGTCATACTGTTACTTTGTTGGTATCAGAGTACGTACTTCTAAACTTTAGGATAACGTAGGTCATTAGACATTTTTGTCATTATGCAATTTGTCCTACTAAATGTGGTATTGTAAAAACAAGATCTGGTTAAAGGAAACGGTAAATTTTGAGGCTTTGGAGCTCAGTGAAAGCTGAAAGTTGGCTTTGGAAATCAAGATGCCTGATGGAAATTAGTGCACCATTTTAGCTGCATTATGCTCTCTGAGACCGATTAGGCTCGGTGCCATTAAACTGCTATGTGTAATGAGGGTGGCACATTGGAAAGGAACTCATATCCTTGTAATGCCTCTAATCTTTAGCGACACTCATGTGTATCTGTGCCGACCTTTTATTTTATAAATTAGTTGCACAAAAATCCAAATTTAGCGATCAAATATAGTAGGAGCAGATTATTCAGGTTATAACAAAAGTCTATATTTTCAAAATAGCTCACTGTGGGTTTCCCTGGCTCTTTGATTTGCCCAAAACTGAACCAACCAACCAAACCCCCAAAAATCACACATTTAAGCAATCAATGAAAATATACAACTTTACCCAAAATTTGTGCTTTTGAAAAGTGGGGTGAATTGAATGTTATCATATAATGCCTCTGTGGACAGGTAGAATACAGATTCCGCTCCCCCCCATCTAGTAGCATATTAAATTTATTGAATCTGTCAATTTTGCTGAGGTTTGTTTTGTTTGTGTGTGTTTTTGTTTTTGCACTGTTCATAGTATTTCAAAGAGGATTAGCCCAGCTTTTGGGAAATATTAAACTTTAAAAAAAAAACACACATGCTATATATGAGCTTCAAAGAGAATGGATAGGTGAAGAAATTGAGATATTTTTGTTGTAACTCCTTAGCCATGTTGCCTTTGAAAAGCATATATAAAGTAGCAAACAAACCCAACGGTCATCTTGTTCACGTTCTCTGAATCGAACATCTTTGTCCAGCCAATAATGCATCCTCAACCTTTTTTTCTCCCCCCACCCCTAAAACTTACATTCTGTGTCTCTAGCACTGTGCTAAGTGCAGAAGAAATTGGTTGTCCGTTATTCGGGTACAGTTTAGTCCAGAGAAAAGGCAAGTGTATATAAAGCTGTTACCTTTGTAAGCAAAACATCAGGAGCCAAGTGAGGGGAATGAAATATAAATAGACCAGGACGAGGGACTGGCTTCCAGGTTTGGGCTTTTTGCTTTTATTGTTGTTTTAGGGCATGTTCCCACAGCATGCTGTGTGCAAGTGGAGACAGTGACCGTGGTGGCCGAGGGAAGGGTGAACTCGCCTCCCACCGCTGATGACTGCTGGCTGACTGCCCTCAGATGTGGGCAGTGAGTGCGTGTTTGTTGCCAGGAGCCTCGCTTTGGAGGCAGCGTGTATTGTACTCATGTGTTGATTACTTTTAAGCAGTGATTTCTTGTTTTGTTTGGTTTTCATTTTCTAGGAGATGTCCTTTGTGGGGAGTGAGGGTGTTGTTTTGTTTTTGTTTTTCTCTTTAAAGCATCATTTACAGCCTTCACAGAATTTCCCTGCAAAGATGGAAAGAGTAGAGGGTTCGGAGTTATGTCTTTGTCTCTCATTAACTGGGTGACTTTTGACAAAATAGTTAATTCTTGCAATAATCACTTACTAAGTACAATGCTCTTTATATGCCAGGCCCCATGTTGGGCCCTCAAACATCTCATGTTGTCAAGACGGACGTGGTCAAGGGGAAATGAGCTAAGGAGGCTCGCAGGGCATAGAGCAGGGGCATCCCACCTAGTTCTCAAGGATCGGAATGGCTTTCTGGAGGAAGGGGTGCAAAATCCCTCATAGTCTCAATTTCCTCTTCTGTAAAGTAGGTATACCAATACCTCAGAGGGTTAGTGCTGAGTATTTAATAAAACAAGACGGGTAAAAATGCCTGCCACAGAGTCTACTAAATGAGTGCTGGTCCCCGTCCACCGTACCTGGGCAAGGCCAGTGTCTGACAGGTGCGTGGAAGGAGAGTGCTCAGTCTACAAGAAGGTTTTTATGGTGAGTAGACGGAGATGGACAGACAAATCCCAGGAAAGAGGAGTCACCGAAGGGAACAGAGAGCTTGGAGTTGGAAAAAGGTCCAGGGCCGGTGGTATTTTCTCCTGTGGACTAGTTATTACCAAGATGACTTTGACCCACACACTGAACACTCTCTTTGGCCAGAAGGTTTTGAGGTGTGTAGGTGTCTGCTTTCACACAGTGATTAGTGCTGAAGCAGGAACTGGCTGAGGATAGTCTCATATTTTGCTTGCCCAGTAGTGGGCTCCTGCACTGTAGTATGTTTGTCTTAACTTGTGCTGCATTATTTATGAAAACCACTAACACGTGCAACTAGTAAAACATTTTGATTTTCCCATTTTAACTTCTGAAGAAAATGGTGCTTTGGAACTGCTTTGTGGAGGTTTCCTGCTGAGTGAAATTTTAGAACTCTTGCCATCCCATTAAGGCGGGAAGAAAAGGAAGAGTTGATGTGTTTCAGTCGATTCAGAAGAAACCACAAAGTTTCTGGATCTCTTCTTTCTTTGATTCTTCAATTCATTAACCAAATGCTATATTGATTAAAAATGATGAAATTTAGGAAATTAGACAGTGGTATTCATCTTTGGAAGGAAATGGAAGGTGTACATGCGAGGCTGATGAAGCTACATATTAAATCTTCTTAATGCTTAAGCTATGCATATTGGTTATTTCCCTTCAGATTTGGTGTATAAGTGAAGATTCTAATGGTAGACTATAATAGAAGTTAATATCAGAGTATTCTTTTTTTTTTTTAATGATTTTATTTATTTATTTTTTTTCCCCAAAGCCCCAGTAGATAGTTGTATGTCATAGCTGCACATCCTTCTAGTTGCTGTACGTGGGACGCGGCCTCAGCATGGCCGGGGAAGTGGTGCCTTGGTGCGCGCCAGGGATCCGAACCCGGGCCACCAGCAGCAGAGCGCGCGCCCTTAACTGCTAAGCCACGGGGCCGGCCCAATATCAAAGAGTATTCTTTAATTTCAAAAATTTTCAGAGTACAGAATTAGAAATACTTTTTTTTTCTGGGACAAGTTCAGTGAAAGATGCTTTTTTTGTTGTTTTGAAAACATGCAGGCCATATACAATCTGAATTTTATTTCATAGGATGGTGTAATGTACCTTTTTATTTCCTAATTAGAGTATGTCCACAGGAGTAGAGTGGTTTTTTTTTTTTAAGCCCTTTTTTGTTTGTTTGTTTTTGTGAGGAAGATCAGCCCTGAGCTAACATCTGTGCTAATCCTCCTCTTTTTGCTGAGGAAGACCGGCTCTGAGCTAACATCTATTGCCAATCCTCCTCCCTTTTTTTTTGCCCCAAAGCCCCAGTAGATAGTTGTATGTCATAGTTGCACATCCTTCTAGTTGCTGTATGTGGGTTGCTGCCTCAGCATGGCCGGAGAAGCGGTGCGTCAGTGCGCACCCGGGATCCGAACCCGGGCCGCCAGTAGCAGAGCGCGCGCACTTAACCACTAAGCCACAGGGCTGGCCCAGGAGTAGAGTGGTTTTAATTGTCATGTTGTAACCACATTAGAGAGGTGGACAAGTATTTTGGGGGAGTAGTTGTACTTGGATCATATTTGTATTTGCTTTCCATTTACATTGGAGCCTGGACCATGGAGCCCCACATGTGTGGGCGGGCAGAGGAGTGGGATGAGGCAAGGAAGGCCCCATGGATTCTGTTTTCCTTGTCACAGCACTGCCCACCAGGCACAGTTCATGAGTCAAAGTCTCCAATGCAAAGTCATACGATGAACCTTGGGTTTCCTGTACCATTCAGCTAACTCCAGGGTGCTTGCTAATAAAGACAAAGGCCAGGGGACAGAAATATCTTTCTACTGCTCTTGGCAAATACCTTTTTGATTCTGTCTCAATCTAACTGTCCAGAAAATTAGATCGAAAGCAGGACATCGCCAGGAAGTAAATCTGATTAGGGCTTCCTACGTTGCAGCCCACAGCAGACATTTCATTTTACAGTGCACTTCCCTCATTTATATGAAGTCGTCTATGGCCTCTTGGTGTAGCAGAGACTGACCGAGGTAGGGGAGGCATCAAGTGACCTTCCAATCCATGGGGCCTGGATGATTTGATTTATTGGAAATACTACCACTGGTTTCATTTTGTCTAGAGAACTGTCTTTACCTCCTTTGCCTTCTCTTGGTTTGAGTGCCTCAAATTACCTCATTGAAGCCTTACTCACTTCCTCACAGATGAGGTAGCATTTGTTGAGGAGACAGGCCCAGACAGGACAGGAGTGGGAACTCCAGTGTCCAGGTGCAGCACAGGTGTTTCCAGAGGTCAGCCTTTTGTTGGGCACTTCTGGAAAGGGTAATGTGTTCTCGTGAGGTTTCACGGGAAGACGGCACTAGGGGAGAACCGTGGTGAGGGGGGAGAAGCACAGCTATTTGTAGCAGAATAAGGAACTGCTCTCATTTCTGTCTTGAGGTTTCCATTTCCTCTTGAGACTTTGCATTCCAGGAACCTCGAGGAGGAGCATTTTCATCTCTAGATATGAACCCGCCCTGCTTGTTCCTGTTCTGCTGGGGCCCTTCAGGAATGGGGCCTGTGCACCTCTGGCTAAAACAATGTCCTAGAAACCCACACATGGGCTCCAGATTTCATTTCTGCAGTGGCTGTTTGAATCACAAACACAAGTGTCCCTCAGAAATTATGGAATTCGTAATGGCCAGGTTCTCAAACCGCGGGGGCTATTTAACCCCCACTGTGCTTGAAGTATCGAGTTGTGCCACCTACTGCGTTTAACCGTGTCTGTACGGAGAGGCATTTAGGGATCCTGTCTGCAAGGCCAAGGATGTTTTCTCCCATAGGCCTAGGAAATGGAACAGGATGTCCTCCTTCCCTTCACTTCCTGTTGGCTAGGTGGTCATGGAAGTGGAAATACCCCAAGTTTGAAACCACTGATGATGGATCCTGTGGCTTGAGGCAGAGACTCAGGGTTTGGCAGGGATTGGGGACCTCAGGGGATCCCAGGAAGAGAGTGGAAACCAGTACCCATCTACCCTCATACGATTCTACACAGCCACTCCTTATCTCTGTTCCTCGTGATCTCTAGAATTGGTTCACTCGCTTCCCTTTCTACTGCCGCCATCTGCTTTGGATTGAATTGGATTGAAAGCAGGACGTCATTGGGATTAGGGCTTCCTACCACTCTTCTGAATTTTCTTCTACTCGGACCTAAAATTGGTTTCACAGTTTCCCCTAACTCTCTCCCTGATGTAAACACGTATCTTTTTGAGATTTTCAATATAACCGTTTTGCTTAAATGGGAATCAAAATTCTGTAGATTTTTTCCAGATCCAATGGCAGAGGCCTCCAGGTTTTTTAATTTGTGGGATATGATCTCTATGCATTTGAGCTAAATTAATTATTTTTGTCAGTAACCCCAGTTGTTATGCTTAGCCTTCAGTACTGGATATGAACCCAGTACTGGTGGAGACTTGATTTATGTCTGGTTTTTTTCTGAAAACAACTCTTCATAGTGCCCTAGTTTCATGATGTGATTTTAGAGAATTAATCTAAAATGACTCAAAATTATACAATTAATTGCCTTCAGCTTCAAATTACAGTTTGTGCTAGCTGAGCCAGGCCTACTGTTCTCCCTGGGGCAGTCGCTAGCACGTGGCAGCCATGGCAGGTGCTAAGGCCCTATGGACTCCTCAGTCAGTGTACCAGCTACATAGGGAAAGCACTTTGGGGCTGACAGTCTCAGGTGGGCAGTGCCTCAGCGGCAGACAAGTACAAGATGAACATGAGTCTAAAATGCCAGGTAACAGTAAAGACCAAAAAGGTAAGTGTCATGGGCTATGGGGGTGAATGACTAAACATTCTTCTCTCTCTTTTTTTTTTTTTTTTAAGAGGAAAACTCAGATTCAGGTAGTTTGGGCTGGAGAAGGTAGGATGTGGGCAAGTTTAGGGTTTTCAAGGTAGCAAGCCCCAAGACAGAGGGGCTCCTTGTGGGGGGAGAGGAGGTTCCTTTTCTTCCTTTGTCATCACTGTCAGCTGTGTCACCATTGGCCCTGGCTGGGCCAGGCAAGGAGAGGTGCGTGACCAGGGGACAGAGGTGCGTGACCAGGGGACGGAGGGGCTGAGGGACGGTGGGCCCAGGCAGAGGTGGGATTTGTAGAGGGAAGAGGAAGTCAGGAGGAGGCAGATGGCAGGGAAATGCTGAGTGGTCATTGGAGGGGTGGGGTGTCTGTGGTGGATTTAGCTACAGGTATGGACTTTCCTCAGATGAGGAGTATCTTTAGATCAGCATAAATAAGTCAGGGACTGCCTGTGTTCAACTTGTGCTCCTTTGGAATGTTCTTATTTTCTTCACAGAGTGACTTCATTCACACTGTCTATTTGGCAATACATGACCAAATTTGAAGCCTAGTTCTTTTTGGCAGGAAAAGTTCATTAATTTTAGTCTGCTCCCCACACGTTTCACAAATGTGCTCGAAAATATAAAGTGCCTCTTATCGCCACACAGACACCATAATATTTCCAGGAGTGCTGAGTTTTCAGATAGAGAGGATGTCCGTTTATGTTGATGCTAGGAGAAAAAATGTCCCCCAAAGCATTTTGAGCCAGAGCTGCCAGGAAAATATTAAATACTGAAGCTTCAGTGAATACATAGACATTATTTATCATTCCCAGATTCCTGAAGATTAACTTAATCTCTTAGATTCTGTAAACACTGATTAACTTTTAAAAGTGATGGAAGTCTGGCTGTGCCAAACTTACTAGTTCCTCATCCTAATGCACTTAGAGAAAAAGCCTTGCTGTGGCGTTTTGATTAACTGGGATCTTACCTGCACGGGATTTTCCTTCCACTTACAGTCTAAGAACTCAGGGAGGGAAGAGACTGAAGCTCATGCCTTCATTCTGTTCTTCATCTGTAAATGAACATCTGAGTAGGGGAGGGAGAAGTTCGTATAAACCTCTTATGTTGCAGGCCCAGCTACACTCATTTATCTGCTCCCCTTTTCTTATTTGTCCCCGTACTTGGTTGAATAGTGTCCCCTCAAAATTCACGTCCATTTGGAATCTCACAATGTGACCTTGTTTGGAAAATAGGGTCTTTGCAGATGTAATTCTCTAAGATGAAGTTGTACTAGATTAGAGTGGGCCCTACATCCAGTGACTTTTGTCCTTATAAGAAGGCCGTGTGAAGACACAGAGACACACAGGAAGAAGGCCAGGTGACAACAGAGGTAGAGAATGGAGCGATATGCAGACAAGCCAGGAAATGCCAGGGACTGCTGGGAGCCACCAGAAACGAGGGGAGAGGCTTGGAACAGATTCTCCCTCAGAGCCTCCAGAAGGAACCAGCCCTGCCAACACCTTGATTTCAGACTTCTCGCCTCCAGAACTTTGAGAGAATCAACTCCTGTTGTATTAAGCCAGCCAGTTTGTGGTACTTGGTTACAGCAGACCTAGGAAACTAGTATCCCTCCTGTTGTACTTCTGTGTTGTCTTGGCCCGCTTTTTAATACAGGGTGTACGCTGCTGCTCATTCTGAGTTCCCTCTTGCCCTGCCCTGGTTTAAGAGCTGTAAATGACATATGCTGATCTTCCTTCCTGTCCAAGGCTCTGTAGGAGGCCGGTGTTCTCAAACTCCGAGATTGGAATAGTCAGAGACCCTGCCTGGTGGTGATGCTGGGTCTTTCTCAGCGGTGAATTGAGGGTGGATTTTGAGCATCTAGAATTTAAAATTGTCATCCACTGTGCTGGCTTCCAGCCACATCTTCTAGGCTTGCTTCAAGCTCCCTTCTCTGCTGTTTGAGATGAATTGGAGGCTGATTTAGAGGTAAGTCTAGGTGTCAGAGGGGAAGACAAAAGCAAAAACATCCCCTCTTCTCTTCTCCTGTCCTGGCTTCCAAGACCAGGGCATGAAACAGCTTGAGACTGGGCATAACTGGACCACACCAGGTTTCCATCCTGCTTGTAGCTGTTCTGCTGAAAGGCACGCACTAACGTTGGAGGAACAGCTTTCTGTGCTAACACAGAAGCACAGAGTGGGAAATAATAGCACGCAGGGAGTCGTTCCAGTGGTTTCGGCTGGCTTAGTGATTCTAGGTGTGCTTGGATGCCAATGGCTTCCACCATCGTGGCTGTGGGAGGGTGCTTGGCATCACGAGGATGGAAAACTTTTTTGCCTAGAGTGATTTAATATTTAATTAAGAGTTTAGGGGCCAGCCCAGTGGCATAGCGGGTAAGTGCGCGCGCTCCGCTGCAGGCACCTGGGGTTTGCAGGTTCGGATCCCAGGCGCACACTGATGCATTGCTTGTCAAGCCATGCTGGGGCGGTGTCCCATATAAAGTAGAGGAAGATGGGCACGGATGTTAGCTCAGGGCCACTCTTCCTCAGCAAAAAGAGGAAGATTGGCAACAGATGTTAGCTCAGGGATAATCTTCCTCACACACACACAAAAAAAGAATTTAAAGGATAGAGTCATCTTGGGATCCTCTCCTTGGCCTGTAATATCACAGTATTTTCGGCATTTGTCCAAGAGAAAAGATGAGTTCTTAACCATGTATGTTGGGCCTATACGGGTCAGGAGAACAGCACATATTCTCACCTCTACTTGATGGTAGGACCTTCATCTGTGTTAGAGATGAAGAGTTGTGTGGAGGTGGTTGTGATAGCACCCGCCTGGAAGTCGAGGAGACCTAGATGGCTCAGTTCTGCTGCTAACTCATTGAGTTGTAGAGTATCACTGTCTATAATGGTGATGATAATGGCGCCACTTCTAAGGGCTGGTGACAGCGTAAGATGCCTCTCAAGCCCCAGCACAGGACCTGACCCCTCCGTGAGTTCTCAGTGATGGTTAGCCATTATCATTAACTAGCTGAGTTAGCTGCTGGGATCACCTACTGGACTCTTCTGGACCTCAGTCATTGTCTTGACAGAATGAGGGAATGAGGCCTGATGCCCTCAGGAGTTCTTATTGAGTATAAGAATCTCTGTCATCTCGTCAAGTTGGTTTGGAGAAGCCGCCTGACATAAATATTATAACCTTCGCAAAATCATACCGTGAAGGTAATGATTTCCAAAGCTAGCAGCCTAAGATGAGAGCTCCAGACTACTCAGTTGGTGGGGGTATACTGATTTTAATTTTTAAAATTTGACATATTATTTAACCATGTACGAAAATCTGTCTTGCAGAAATCACACAGTGAGATATTCCTTCTTTTGTTAGGATCTTTGTGTGAATTAATCTTTCTATTTAGGCCATTGGAATAAAGTTATATCTAAAACATTGATTTAAGGCTCAAAGAAGTCTACAACTTTCTGGAACAGAGCCTAGACTCTAGAATTAAACAAAAACTGAGTTCTAGGACAGCTATCATAAAACCCCTAACAGGACTTTCTACGCTGCTCGAGTCCTCTTTTAAGGACCCTTTCGGAATCTTTTGAAAATTATTTTATTGTAATATTTTTTACAGGTTTGGCTACTGACTTTCCCAGTTTACATCAGAATAGAGAAAGCAAAGGGAAAGGAGGGAAGTAACATTTGTTAAATGCCTACTATGTGCCAGGCACTTGACAATGGGGTTTACTATCCCCGTTTTATAGATGGGGAAGTAGAGGCTCAGAGAGATGAGGTACGTTGTAGAAGTTTACCCACCTCCGAAGTTGTGGAATTGAGATTCCGACCCAAGTTTGCTTGTCTGCAAAGCTTTCCTGCTCTTGTGTATGGACACCTACATAGTGACAAAGGCAGTCTGACTTCAACAGAGCACTAAAGAGCTCATTGTAACATTTTAACCAAAGACCAGCATAATGAATGCTCACTGAAAGATCAGATTATGTTCTCTACCTCCTGTTTGAGAAGGCAAGAAAGTGTACACTATAATACTCTTTAGTAACATTAGTGTTTCAAGTTATTTTAAAAGTTTTGATTGGTGCAGGACAAATTTCTATTTTCTGGAAAATTCCTCTGGTGGAACACTTCGTCTTCGAATGGTGCTGGATAAATGAGACTTGGCTGTGTCTCGTTTTGATTGTAATGCTGTCTCTGTGTCCTCTTCTTTCTTGCTGACATTAAGGGGCAAGGAGAGAAGTGTGGTTGTAGGCTGGGCAACGTTTTTGCTTTTTTTCTTGTGTTTATTGATCTGATTCCCTTGGGAGTGCTTTTAAGCAAGTAATGATTTGGAATATTGCTGCTGTTCTTTTTTCTTTCAGTGTGGAAGTACTGCTCTCTACCTGTTTCCTGGCTTTTTTTTTCAGTAACAAGTGAGAGAGCATGCGTCCTGTAGGGGGTGGTTGTCAGTATGATGGTGCACGTGCAGGAAGGGTCACGTCAGCGGCCCTGAGTAATCCATCCGCAGTCTAAGGATGAATCATTCATGAAAGCAGGTTTTCCATCCTTCTCACTGGATGCAAGCTTTTCTTGTAAAGTTGATTTTTAAAAAATTAACCTTTGCTTTCTGCTTGTTTCCCTACACAGTTTTTGTAATAACGAATCCACAGCATTGTATTGTTTTTTTCCTGAGTCCAAAGGAATAGGCATTCTTCGCTTCAATTATCATGCAATATAATGAATTCTAGAAATGAAGTCTATGAAGATCATTGATTGTGGACTTAGAAATGCCTAGCAGAGTTGAATGTGGTGTGTGGGTTGTGCATGGATATATATATTCATGATCTGTATAACTGAGGTCATAGTTCTTACCTTGAAGTTGTGATTCTTATTGCTATGTAGTTTTTTTTTTTTAATTAGCTCCCTTGAGGTTTTACCCAGTTTAAGCACTCAAAGTATGTGAAAGGGTTTGTGTTTGAGAGAAAAAATACATAACATTCTGGGTTGGTAAGCTAAGGCATGCCACCCCTTCTAAGCCTGCCTGTTGAATCCCTTACCCCCATCTCTCAAACTATTTGTGTGTGTGTGTTTTGTGCATTTCTATTGTTTCTGAATTTCAGCAATGCAGGAGGGGAGAAGTACTAAAATCATTCTGTATCTGGCCTCTGGTGCCTATTGAGGTTTAGTGGAATAAAACTTCGTCATGTCCTCCCAATGGTCTGTTCTGCTAAGGCTTTGGAGAACCAGCTGAATTGCACCTTTGAATGCTACTTGAATGTTTTTTTTTTTTTTTTAAAGATTTTATTTATTTATTTTTTCCCCCCAAAGCCCCAGTAGATAGTTGCATGTTATAGCTGCACATCCTTCTAGTTGCTGTATGTGGGACTCGGCCTCAGGATGGACGGAGAAGTGGTGCCTCGGTGCACGCCCAGGATCCGAACCCGGGCCACCAGCATCGGAGCGCGCGCACTTAACCACCAAGCCACGGGGCCGGCCCCATGCTACTTGAATGTTATTGCTAGGTTTTGTGCCAAGCTGCCAGTTGATGGGGGCAAATCACCAGGCTCTAGCTGTGGAAGCAGAACCACGTTCCCAGGATTTGACACCTGGGAGATGCTGAAGATGAGGAAAACAGCAGCAGCTAAAGGCTTCACATGTCCTGGTTCCTACCCCAGGGTTTAGCACAGAAACAGGTTTATGAAATAGAAATATATACAGCGTTTTCTGGGATTGTCTTAATGTTTGTTCTTTAGAAAAGCACATCTAAATACTTTTGAAGGTCACATGCCAAATTAAAAACTCCACTGCTAACGTATTATCTATATATAAAAAATATTCTTCCAACCAGACTTCCTCTAGACTTGTTTTGATCAGTCTCAACCACATGTGTTGTGTTTCATGTTAAAAGTATAGGTGGATAATCATCTGTAACAGTAAAATGTTCTACAGTGGAACGCCAGTGTGGCCTGAGCGGTGATGAACAATTTCAGATATCCTTCATTTTCTGATAGTCAAAATGAGAAAATGACCTCAAATTCCAGTGCAATAATAATTGCCCTCATGACTTTTTATGCCCATTTGGTTATGCTGTAATTGAGGTTCAGAGAGCTCATGTGATAGGCAGGCAGGGAGTGGCAGAAATGATGTAAAATTTGCTGGAGAAATGTATGCAAAGGGAAATTCTTAATAGAAAAGTGTTCCCTGCGCACTTAGGTTTGTATTACAATGGTAGATGCGAGCGAACGTTGCTCTGAAAACCTGCTTGATGTACAAGCATTTCGTGGACTTCATGGTAGCTCATGAATTAATTGGCACCTGGAGATAGTGGGCCTGTGATGAGTTCCTAACTACTGAGGATGTTCTCTGCGAGGTCATTGAGGTGTTTGTCTTCCAAGAATGGTTTGCAGTTTTTTCCTTTTCATATCTGTATTTTCATCACTTGTAAAATGAAACCTTGGTTGTGGGCTGAGGGTGTGTAGTAGATTCTATGACTCTTACATTCAGGTCTGCTTCACTCTGAACTCAGGATAGGCAGTGGATGGAGGCTGAATGGTGCTTTGTGGTTTCTGAGATAAGCTCCTAAGACCAAGCCTGGTTTGTCAGTTTTTCTTTCTCATTGTTTTCTTATGAAACAGCTTCTATCTAGAGGGACATAAAGGAGGAAATGTGAGGCTGGAAAGCAGCATAAGGTTCTTCGTTCCAAGAAGCAGCCAGTGAGCCCGCTGATGCAGTGACGCTGCTGCCTAATGGGAGAACAGAAAAAGGCATCCAATAGCTTGTTCACCTTACAATAATAATTCGTATCTTTGTAGAAATTCCATTTTTCTAGTACTTGAATATATTGTTATATAGCAAACCAAGGTATTGTATTTTTTACGATCTTGCCTGTAGTGTCTGTAAACATTTTCATTATACCAAATTGTTTCTTTCTCAAAATAGACAGCAGACTTACATCAACCGTCTCTTTTAAGTTACTAAAGCTGGTAAATAGTTCTCACGTCCCTTTTAGGGTCCATTTTTCCTAAGCCAAGACGCAGATCTTCTTCACCAATGATAGCAACTTTCTTAGGGGCAACTTACAAAAACACAAATACTCCTACCTACTACCTACAGTTTGTGCTTTCTATAGAAATATTAAGTGTTTCATAGCTTAGAGGAATTAAATGTCTTCTTCCAGAAAAAAGAATCTCTTACTAAAAGCAGCCCAGAGATTTATTGTTGGTACAACGTAGAAAATATTAACTGTAGGGTGTGAAGGGAGAATTACACATACATATGTTCATATATACATACACCTGTATATACATGCAAACGTATATACACACAAATACACATACATATACTAATTTTTTTAATGAGTCACTGGAAATTATAAGAAATTATTTCCACGTTATCAGTGACAGTATCCCACGTCCCAGGGGTACATTTGTTATTCTCCATGAACCTACACTGACATACTGTTACCACCCAAAGTCAGTAGTTTTCCTTAAGTTTCCCTCTTCGTGTTTTGACAAATGTGTCGTGACATGTATCCATTACCATAGTATCATACAGAACAGTTTCATTGCCCTAAAAAATCCTTTGTGTTCTGCCTATTCATCGATCTCTTCACCTCCTGGCAACCACTGATGCTTTTATTGTCTGCCTAGTTTTGCCTTTTCCAGAATGTCTTATAGTTGGAATCATACAGTACGCAACCTTTACAGATTGGCTTCTTTCAGTTAGTAATATGCATTTAAGGTTCCTCCATGTCTTTTAATGGCTTGAATAGGTCATTTCTTTTTAGTGCTAAATAACAGTCCATTGTCTGGATGGACCACTGTTTGTTAATTCACCTACTGGAGAACACTTTGATTGCTTCCAGGTTTTGGCAATTATGAATAACACTGCCGTAAACATCTGTGTGCAGAGTTTTGTGTGGACATAACTTTTCAACTCCTTTGAGTAAATATTAAGCAGTGCAATGGCTGGGTCATATAGTAAAAATGTCTAGTTTTGTCGGAAACTGCCTGTCTTCCAAAGTGGCTGTACCACATTGCATTCCCACCAGCAATGAATGAGAGTTCCTTTTGCTCCACGTCCTTACCCGCATTTTGTGTTGCCAGTGTTCTGGATTTTGGGCATTCTAATGGGTGTGTAGTGGTATCTCATTTTTGTTTTAATTTGCATTTCCCTGATGACATATGATGTGTAGCATCTTTTCATATGCTTATTTGCCATCTGTATATCTTCTTTGGTGAGGTGTCTATTAAGGTCTTTGGCCTATTTAATTGAGTTGCTTATTGTTGTTTTAAGAGTTCTTTGTATATTTTAGATAACAGTCCTTTATCAGATATGTCTTTTGCAAATATCTTCTTCCAGTTTGTGGCTTTCTTCTCATTGTCTCGACAGTTTCCTTTTGCACAACAGAAGTTTCGACAAAGTCCAGCTTATCAATTATTTTTTTTCATGGATTATACCTTTGACATTGTATATAAAAAGTCATCGCCATACTCACGGTCATCGGATTTTCTCCTATGTTATCTTCTAGAATTTATAATTTTGCATTTTAGTTTAAATTTTTAGGAAGGGTGGTGGTTTTCTTATCTCTCCTGGCAGAAACGTGGTTTGTGTCTTCACCAGTAACATAACCAATAACTTAAGAGAAGAAATGACTGACTGACTAGGAAACTCCCAAGTAGGCCAACCCACAACAACTTAACATTTGCAGAACAAAGAGGACTAATACTTTTCTCTTTTACATCTATCCAGAACTTCAGTCCTATGAGCTGTTTTGCAAACAGGATTTGTTTTGCTGAAAAAGGAACTTGATTTCAATACTGCCCTGAGAATTCATTATTATTGGGTAATTCTTATATTTGGCTTATCCTAATAGTATATCTGTCAGGAAATTTGGCAACAGTGATGTTGGAACTCTGACAGTAGAGCTATGTAGAGAGAAGTTGGTATTGACTATGAACTACAGCTTTGATTCTACGGAACAGTTGTCTCTATTCTGTGATCTCACTTTCCACTAAGGGAATTTGTTGACCCCGTAGCATTTAAAACACTTTGGAGGTGTTTGTTTCCGTGCACTTTCTTATTATTGTGTAAAATTTGACATTAAAAAAAATCAAAAGCTTTTCTTCACACAGATGCCTCAATTGGTATAACCTGAGAATCTCTACAATAAGTCAAAAGTTTTTCTTCTGTAGGGCCATATAGTTCTCTGAAATAAGAAGTCATTCTTGGGCCGGCCCCGTGGCTTAGCGGTTAAGTGAGCACGCTCCACTGCTGGTGGCCCGGGTTCGGATCCCGGGCGCACACTGACGCACCGCTTCTCCGGCCATGCTGAGGCCGCGTCCCACATACAGCAACTAGAAGGATGTGCAGCTACGACATACAACTATCTACTGGGGCTTTGGGGGGAAAAATAAATAAATAAAATCTTTAAAAAAAAAAAAAGAGAAGTCATTCTTCATTCAGATATTTGAAGAAGAAACACAGAAAATAAAATGTTATACGTCTAAGAGCGCCAGCAGCCATTTTGTGGAGTAACTGCTGTGTGCAGAGCCCTGTACTGAGAATTATGAGGAGTTACTGTCTCAGAGCGTGAAGATTGGTCTAGCTCTCCTCACAATATCAAGCCTGAATCTTTTCTTCCCAGTGGGTGAAATTTTGGAATGTGAACTGCACATGTGAAAGTAATTTGTGGGTAGAGGAAGGGTCTGGGGGAAGCTGAGCTGAGGGAAACAGAGCTTGGCCCCACGTGTCCCAGCTGAAAGAGCAAGAGCCAGACCCCAAGAGCCCTGGGTTCTCGTCCCCCTAGGCTCTTCACAAGCTGGGTGGCCTTGGGAAGCCCTCTCCGGGCATCTGGGTCTTTCCTTGTGGAGTTGAGATGGGGGTCCGAGTTATTCTGGAAAGTGTTTCCCATTGAGCAACACATAGCTTTCTCTTCCCTTTCTTCACGTGTTCTTTTTTCCTTACCTCAGAACAGGATAGACTTCTTGGTAAAGTATTATTTGCCAGAATTTGGCCACATTGAACCTTTGAAAAAAATTGAGAAATAGAATCTCTATTGAAAATTGATAAGTATTCCACATAAAATCTAGACGTCATTCTTTCTTTAATTCAATTTTGGTGCAAAGTACAAAAATTTAGAAACTTCAGTTTTTAAATAAAGTCAATCTTATTTCCGCTTCTCTTCAGGGTGCAGGATACCACAAGTAGGATCTTCATCCTGGGGTCAAGAAAGGGAAGTCAGTATGAGAATTCAAATTGTGACCTCTTGCTTCATTAAAAAAAAAAAAAAAAAAAAAAAAGACTAAAATTACTCATGTCCTTGGTTTAAATTTGAGACTGGCATTTGATACTATGGAATGATTCATTTTTCATCATAGCAGGAAAATTTTAAAATGCAAGCAAGACTATACCAACATTCAAATAGTTCTGTTTCCCCAAAAACACGTCTGACAGAAACGGCTTTCCATTTAGTAGCTTCTTAATTTTCTCTTTCTTTGAGCATCTTTGGCAAGGCTGACTGCACATCTTGCCCTGGTTTGCAGGTGGGGATGTGAGGAGGTCTCTGTGTGTATAGTGGCTTACCAGTTTGCGTTTAGGCCATAGCGTGGTGCGACCCCGTTACAACGAACAGTTAAGTCTCATGGACACCAGTGTGCTGAAAAGGGTGATGTTAACAGTACTCCCGTTTCATGTTACATAACCAGATTTCGTGTGGCTTATCTACAGTTGTTAAACACTCACATTATGACATTACTGGTTGACTGCCTCGGTTTCCTCATCTGTAAATGAGGGCTTTTGACTACATGACATCTTAGGTTTCATTGTGAGCAAAAAGCTTGAAGAACGGTTACCTTTAGCTGGGCAAATGTTATTTTGCAGGAAAAGAATCCTGTAACAAACAGTAGCCTGCTCTAGGGCATTTTTAAATTAAAGTGAAATTTATTTGTGCTTTTATGTTTTTTTAAAACTTCTCTTTGCTCTGAGGAGTGTTGATGTCGCTAATATGTTTTCTTGAGAGTTACGTCTCCTTGCTGATAGCCCCATTTCTCTAAAACGTGTATCACAGAAATGGTTCTCTGTTTAGTGATTCCTTATTAGCTGCTTCCAGGAGCTGTATGGTCTCATTTGACACTACTTTTTTCTTCTGATCAGCTGAAATACAAGGTGAAGACACGATGCTTCTGAAATGATTCAGTTATTCAAATAAGTGCATATTTTCCGTTTGGTATTTTGGCTTACAAAGATAAACTAGAGAATGACTTGTTCCTTTGCTGGGTCTATACTGTGTAGTTACCTATTAGAAAAGATAATATGCAGTCTCCCTTCCCTATTTTTTTTTTTAATGAACCGAAGAAAACAAAGAAACTACTTTTCGTTGTCTCTGGATCCTGGCAAATACTCTTATAGCCACCTCACAGTGAGAAATTCTGTCCCCATTTGTGTGGCTGGTTGGGTCTCCGGCTGTCATGAGCCCACGTTTATTATCTTGGTGCAGCAGTTTGCAATCAGCTGGCTGACGTTTTCCTGTGGGTGTGTGTTTTTCTGGCAAATCATAATTCATGTTTTTCCTAAGGCCCAAGACTTTTGCAAGTGACAGAGCATATCTGGCTGAGACACAAGCGTCCTCTGCACTTCTTGTCTTCTGACTGATCGGTGCACTTTTCATTGGGAAGCTGACCTGGCATAAAAGACCAGAGTTGTCCTTCTGAGCTCTCCAAATGGAGGCTGTGCTCTGAAACCAAACAGCTGTGGCATCATTACAGCAAGAGCCCTGAAGTCGAGGCCCTGTGAAGGATGGAGGGATGTGGGAGTGGCGAGGGTGGATTGAGGACCCAAGAGAAAGAGAAGCCTGGGTGTTGACAGGCTGGAAATGCCCCAGTTCCCGCTCACCACTTCCTCTGCCTCCATAAATCACCATTCCTATCTATTTTGCAGTTCTCTCCCTGAAGGTTCTGCTTTTGTTGCTCTTTCCCTAGCAGAAACATTGACGGGAAGTAGCCCAGCTCAATTCCCTTTTGACCATCATTTTCAACTTAGACTTTCTTTCTAGTCAGCGCCAAGAAGGATGTGAGGATGGCAGGAGTCTCCGCCAGGCTCCACTTAGTCCCACTTCCCCTGCAGATGCCTTAAGTCTCCTCTAAATTCAAGCGAGTCTCTGTGGGCCATTTCCATCCTCTTTCTGGGGGCCCTGTGCAGTCGCCTGTGAGCTCAAGATCACTGGGGAGCATCCCCTGGTGATAGCCGGCTGCGGTGAGGGTGCATACTCCCTTTCTCCATGGGCTTCCGGTTATTTAGTGGGAATCTACGAACTTGCCGAAGACGAGGGTGACCTGCTATCATCTCTCCAGGGCTTAATTGAAACATGTTTCTCCCACTCTCTTTTTGTTGCTCTGTAGCCAGCGTGGTGATCTGTTTAATGTAGGAGTAAATATGACGAGCACTGTACTCTTCAAGTTAAGTAACATATGTTCATTGGAGAAAATAAGAAGATGGAAACAAATAATATTGAAAACAAACAGTCCCTCTACCTTCCAGGTTATAGCTATAGTATAGCACGTTGGTGCAGGTAGTCTGAATTTTCTAAAAAAATCCATCTGTCTAGCTATCTGCTGAACAATTGATCTGTCATTCTGTTTGATCTTTGTGGGCTCATACAGATTGTATGATTTTTGTAAATTGGAGAGTCACCTGGTTGTGAAACCTTTTAAAGAATATTTTACATTAAATTGTTCACCAAGCTGCCTAACTAGGTCTTGGGTTATTAAGGAAGCGTTTGGAGGGTGGGACAAGAGGCTGTCTGCAGGTACATAACCTTGGAGGTATGTAGCTGTGATTCCATTTCTGACATGCAGACACACACACGATCAATGGGTCAAATCTCCCAGCCCCTGAGTACAGGTATTCATGGTTTTTTTTTTTTTTTTAGGAAAAAGAGAAACTTTGGAAGTGGGTGGGAAGTGCTGAGGTCCGATGGTCAGAGTAGTAGAGAAAACAAAAGCCTCAGGATCCATAAACTGGAGAGTCCATGAACTTAGAGACCTATGAAGAAACTGTTGGTGTAGCTTTTTATAAAGAAAGTTAAAGGTGATTTAGAAAGATCATGCTCTTTTAGGCAGTGACCCTCAAGAGGTGTCCATTGGCGCATGATGCATAGGTTCACTTTTGTTTGTTTTTTTGTGTGTGTGGAATGGGCTCTTTTATAA
This sequence comes from Diceros bicornis minor, assembly GCF_020826845.1. Lineage (NCBI taxonomy): Eukaryota > Metazoa > Chordata > Mammalia > Perissodactyla > Rhinocerotidae > Diceros > Diceros bicornis. The sequence goes on along the minus strand of NC_080757.1, from coordinate 48,727,233 downwards.
GGGGAGAAAATAAGACCAAGGTTTGGCTGTGTGTCCCAGGAAGAGGCCACGGAAATGAAACCTCAAGGTCACGTGCCAAGAAAGAAATTCCCCTGACACATTTCAGAGCTGATGCTTAACGGTCCTGAAACCAGTTTGCGTGTTGACAGGGCAGAGACAGGACCGCAGTTGGAGCTCCCTGGCCCCAGCTGGCTCTCGGGACCTGATCTGGGCAGACCTGGTAGTTCCCCGCATGTCACACAGTTCAGACTGACAGGGTACTGGGAGCCTTTGTTCTCACTACCAAGAATTGCCTTCCGAAATGGTGTTGAAGGACTCGATATTCTAGGATTTAATTATTAGAGAGATGAGCAAAGGCAGCGCCGTGCAGCTGTGAAACAAATGTTGGACTGCTTGAGCAGAAGAGGAAATGGAGTGAATTACAGCTTGAAAAGCAGTCTTTCAGTCAGCTTCCCCCTCCTAGGCTGCTTAGGCAACTAGCATCTCCACCTAAGTGTGTTTAATTAGACAGCCCTGAAGGTTAAGTTTCAACTGAGAGAGGAAACCCACCCTTTTCTAAACCTTTCCTTAAGTTTGGCCTGGATTTGGTACCTGTTTTTTTTAGTTCATTTTGCTATGTGTACACAAAGTGTTCTGTGAGTTCCAGAGCATGAGGATATATTGAATAAATGAACTTCAGCCTTGTTTTGGACCCTCTCTAATTTCTGAAACATCAGATGCATTTTGTATTTACTGACTTAATATTTCATTTCTGTAATATTTTTGTTCCCATCAGTACCATTCACTCAAGCAAAGTTTATTTTATGCTGGTGGCATCAGTAGGTAATACATCACAAAGAAAGACTGGATACTCAAGTGCATCAAATATATTTTGAACTCTGTTCTCAGGCAACGAGATAGATTGTAACTGCTACTGACAACTTGCACCTTTGTGAGCGTGTTTGTCATTGTTGCACATGCGTTGTGTCTACTAATTAGCTTGTGAGCTCCCTTGGGTTATTCATCTCATACAGGGCCAGTGTCTGGCCCATAATAGATAACTCAGTTAACATATATTAAATGGAATTGAGTTGCAGCAATGTGTTACATACAGGACAGTCACATGACAATATTTTCATCGCAGAGCAGAACTATGCTTTTTAGCCGTCCATGATTTAAGGGCAGAGCAAATATAAAACACATTTTCAGACTGGTGAGTGAACAAATTTCAGAAATTGAATGGACTATTTTCTAAGTTTTCTGCATCGGGAACATAAAACAACAGTGAAAGTTACTTTTTAAAAATGGGGTGAAGAGCTGGAAATTAAATCTGATTTCTTACATCCGCAGAGAGAAACAAACATGTCTTGCTGTGTTGCTCTCTCCATCCCGTCCCTGCTTGGTTTCATGAAAAGGTGTGGTCAAGCTGGCACTTGACCAGCGGTGAGCAAGTGGCTTACCTTTAGGATCACTGTGAACAGCTTAGAGGTGTGGGTGGGGCCAACACATGTTTAGTTAACTTGAAGGATTTAGAGAAGAAAGGTGAGGAAGCAGAAGAATCAGAATTGGATCAATCAGTTTGATCAATAAAGCTTAAACTTTGTTCACAACCAATGAGGCAACCTCCAGGGAGCCCTAAGTTGGGAGGGAGGCGGGTAGTACCTTCTGGTAAGAGTAAGCTTTGCCTCGCTGGTTCCAGGGTCTGTGGTCACCAGGGGAAGGAAGTCACGGCTGCTCACAGCCCACCAAGCCACGCACAGACAATGAGCTACACTCATTGAGGGTAACAGGGTGGAAATAGTCTGTCATTACTTACAGCCCATGAATCCTGTTTAGCATGTCTCTAATTTTCTCTTTCTTGTCAAAGGAACAGAAATCCATTATCAGGTGTTTCCACAAAACTGACCTCATATTTCCTTCCCTGGTTTAGTGCTCACTTGCCAAAAAGAAGCGAAGAGTCAGCAGAGTTTAGGTCAAGTCGCATGGAGTGAATATCTTCAGGTCAACGAGACTCAAGATCCCATCAGTGCCTTCAGCCTTCGGACACCCTCCTGCACCCAGGCACCTTCGTGCAGAGGAGGTTTTTAGAAAAGAGGTCCAGCCCTCTTTTGGGATCCTGTGTAGATCCCAAATGTAAGGTAGCGGGAGAATCAGGTTACATGTGTAACGACTATAGGTCATTTTTCAATTTTCAGAGAAACTTGTGCCTTTTTAAGAGGCAGTAGCTTTTTCTGCCACCATCTGAAGTGCTTGTACCCGCACCTGCCTGGTGTGTGGTGGTGAATGAGGCAGCCTTTGCTCTGGGCCAGGCTGAAGTCGGAGCCTGTAATGCACACTTTTCCTTCTCCTCTTATTGGGGAGCCAGAGCTGGGAGCACTGCCCATGTCTCGTCCTCCGTCCTCCATCCTCTCCTGCTCCAGCATCAGATCTTCCTACCTGACTGTATGGGTGGGCTGCAACCCCCTGCAACCCAGTCCTTCGACGTGGACGCTGGGTCGGTGTAGCTCTGGTGCCTGTACGTGTTCTGTCTGCCCTGGGCCAGGGTTCTCACTCTCTGTGATTGGCCTCTAGCCTCGGGTTTCCCCGTTACCTTGCTCTTTCACATCTGTGCAGATGGCAGGGGCTTGTCCCTGTTCGCTCACGTGGAAGACTGCTACCCATCTGTTCCCCTCAGCTGGAGCTGCTCTGCCCGTTTCAGGACTCAGTCTTCACAGCTGGGCTCTGGCACTTTTGCTGTGACACCCACCCTTCAGAGAGGGAGCACCTTGCCTGTCCAGTCGGGCTTTTCCCATCCTGTTGTTCATATTCAAGTGTGGTGGTAGGGAAAATTAGAGCACGAGAATGACCATAGTAGCTCCAAAAATAAGAACCACGGTAGCTGCTGTGATGGAGATGACTGTACCCAGCAGTGAGTGTCATGGTAGAAGCTTGAGCCCTTAAACCAGCCTGGCGCAGTTGGATCTCAGCCTCACCACATATTAACTGTGTGACTCTGCAGTTTACTTCTTCTCTCTGCAGCACTGTTCCCTCATCCTTAATAAACAAAATCATTTAGTAAGAGTAATAAGTTATTATTCTTTATTTTCTCAGGTGACCAACTCAGTTCAAGTGACCCAACATTATACAGCATCATTTAGTGATCCTTCTGCAGCAACCCACCTAGATCGAAAAAAAATAACACCAATTTTGCGATTGATGTTATCAGAAATCTCGGATGATATCGTGTCTGTTTTCTTGTGTATATGTGTACACGTTTGAGAGCTTTAAAAATTGATGGGATGCTGCACTGCTGGCAATGCGGCTCTTCTGCCTGATGCCCAGGGAAAATCGTCTCGGCATACATGTGAACAGTGGAGGAGTCAGTCTAGTTGAAAGGCTACTGTTGCTATGCAGATTGGAAAAGTACACTCTTAAGAAATGGCTGAGGGTAGCAGTGTGCTGGGGCTACAGTGTACGTTTAATAGCTGTAATGAATCAGACGGAAGAGGACCAAGCTTGCAGCTTCCAGATCCACGTTCTACCTTCAGCTTTAAAATGTGCCAAGGGTATTGTCACGTGCCTGAAAGGAGAGCTTTGTTTCCCTCAAGAGTCCTCTTTAGATGTGTTTTATTATACCAGATGTTCATTTCTTTCAACTTAAAGAAATGGTTAATAGTGGCTAAAATGTTTTCTAAATAAGATTATTACAGTTAGTTTCTTCAGTTGAATTTGGTTGTTTGAGAATTGCAGGGTGGATGTACAAACTGTAAAGTTAGTGTGTCATCTGGGTCCTAGAGAGTATCTGACCACTTTCCCCAGTGTTCACACAAAGCAGTTTTCCAGGCTCTGCCTAAGCAGCCAGCTCTGGTGACCACTTAGGATTCCCACAAGCTTCCTTCATTTTCAGAAAGTCCTTACATCATCCTTTCTTATAGTTAGCTGAAATCTGATACCCTGTAACTTCCACTCTTGGGTCCTATGGGGTTTCCATCCTTTAGGGACAAACAGAACAAGCTTAATTTTTCCTGCAAATACCAGACCTTCAAATATTTGCAGATAGCTCTGTTGTAGGCTGAGTCTTCCGTTTCAGGTAGACTGAGTCTTCCGTTTCAGGTGGATCTCCCATTCCTCTTACAGTGTGGTTCTGAGTCTCACCATCTTGTATTTAGACAAACTAAACCAAAGAGAGGCTGCAACCACAATAACAAGAGGCCTTGGAACCCTGAACCACGTCTCAGGAGGAATAAATAAGAAATTAAAAAAAAAATGTGTGTGGAACTCACACCTCCTCCATTCTGGATAATATACATCCGTTAATGCAGCCTCTTCTCTTAGTATCTCTTCTGGCAGCCATATCACATTGTTAATTGTATCAATTAAAAATGCTTCAGTCTTTTCATCTGTAGTTGATCTATCTCTTTCTCACTCTGCATCTCTCTAATTTTGAGGCCAGGTGTGGGACTTTGAATTATCCTTATTTCTCGATGTCATTGTGATAGGGTCCAGCTTGTGGAATCTTCCTGGTCTAGCTTTGGATTTTTTGGAGTTTTCTGGTCAGCCAGGACGTGTACTCTGTTTCCCAGTTGCCCATTTTCTGCCTATTTGGGAAACTTGCCTTATGTGGGCTCACCCAGGTCTAGAGGATAAAGCCTGTTATCTCTACCTGTTATAAGCCAATCTCCTTCTCAGCTCACATCTAAGTGGATACAGTTTGTCTCATCTACTTGTCAGAAGGTCAGCCACAGAATATAGGTATTTACATATTGTAGGTATTAATTAATGTCCATGGAACTGAGTGCCAGGGCACATAATCGTAGAATGAGAGACTTCGATTGCCATTGATGGAGATTTAAACGAATGCATGTAGTTGAGCCCTCATCCCTGCTTTGGTGAGTCCTTGTTTAATCTCACCTGGTTTCCCACCACCCCTGGACTGGAAGAGGCCGGGTTTCTGACTCCCTTTCTTGGCAGTTGACCCTCCTGAGGCTCACATGATCACACTCTTGGGCCTTCGGCTGTCGGGGTTGAGGAGGGGATGGTGGGCCCGAGCTCTGCGGATTTGTCCCTCCGGGGTCTGTGCCTTTCTGCACCGTGGCACCTCTTCCCCTGTGTCCTGGCCAGGCTTCTGGATATGCCTGATTTAGGGGAGGCCTTGGGCTTGGAAGGAGGCTGTGAGAGAACATCACCCAGGCACCGCCTGGTCTAGACTAGCTTGGCTGAGGCTCTGTCAACGCCTGGCCATTGGGTGGAAAGGGGAGGGTCTGGGAGGGAGGTGGTGAGAGGCACAGCGTCTTGTCCTGTTACTTCTCAGTCTGGAAGAGGTGGCCATTTGGATTCCCTGGCGTGTTTCCTTTCTTTATAGGAAATAAAGAGGTTCTGCCCTCTTCCTCAGGCTACAGTTGCCTGAGGCCCAGGCTTGCCGTGTTTCCTCTGATCATTCATCGATTTCCTTGTCAGCTGGATTCTGTCTTTACTTATGTTTTCTTCCTTTGAAAATACTCCACTTTTCTCTTCCCTCAGTCTAGTCACTAGTTCCAAATTATTTTGGAATCCCATAAAACTGAAAGTGTGTAAGCAGACAACAGTTGGATGTTATCACAGTTTTGTTTTGTTTTGTGCTGTGTTCTTCTGGTTCCTGCGCTTGTCTCAGGCGCCGTCCTCAAGCATTTCTGAGTTATGTTGTCTGATTTCTGTGTTGACTCCATAGCTGAGCACCCAGCAACATGAGTCATGGGATTATATTAAATACCCGATAGACTTACAATATAACAAGACAAACAATTCTAAATATGTACTAGAACTAATTTTTTTGATGATTCAAAAAGCGCCTTAGGATCTTGCAGCTTGTTACTATGAACATCATCTTCAAAGTTATATTTTTGGTTACTCAATGCATTAATGGTTGAGAAATTAGAATCAATATAGATGAACAAAAAGAAAAAATTAAATCTTCTCAGACATCATCCCAGATGCAATTGCCTTGGTCCCCTTGCAGACTCGTCCCCATGCACAAACAACGTATGCATCTTTTAAAATCAGGAAATAGCTTTACATCATGATTGTCAAATGTAAGCTTTTTGAAGCATCGTGTATAAGTGTAGATTAAAAAGCACTTTGGTCTTGGGCCAGCCTGGTGGCACAAGCAGTTAAGTGTGCGCGCTCCACTGCGGCGGCCCGGGGTTCGCCAGTTCAGATCCCAGGCGCGCACTGACGCACCACTTGTCAGGCCATGCTGTGGCGGTGTCCCACATAAAGTGGAAGAAGATGGACATGGATGTTAGCCCAGGGCCAGTCTTCCTCAGCAAAAAAAAAAAAAAAAAAAAGAGGGTTGGCAGATGTAAGCTCAGGGCCTATCTTCCTCACCAAAAATAAAGCACTTTGATCTTAAAATTCTGGGTTACAACTTGTCATTTATTTTTTGATTTACTTTGCCTTATATTTTCTGGTATGCTATTTGGAAGTGTAATATATTCGTTTTGTAAGACTGTGTGTTTTTTTAAATTTTCGTTGCTTTTCTGCTACTCTCCACGCCTAATGTCCTTATTTGTACAAAACTTTCCCTGGTTCCCTTGTCTTAAGTCTTTCCCCAGTTGCTCACCGGTGTTACCTGTGGACATTGGAATCCCTTGGACGCCTTTGAATTCCTTTTTGGAAACTTCTGACCTCATTGCTTTGTAATTATGTTGAGTTCCACGTCCCTGATGCTTTATTAGTTCCCAGCATACTTGATAAAGAAGAGGTGATTAGTATATTATGACTTCTTTTGAATTGTTCTCCAAGATAAGCAGAGGGAAATGCTCCTTGGGTAAAAATTTACATAATAATGTGAACAGATTTTTGTTGCATAGGCTCAATGTAATCTCAAGAAAATGAAAGCACTTTATTTATGGAAGCTTGCTGCGTGTATCTATCCCTAAGAATTAAAAATTACTGCTGCTCTGTGGTGGTCCTCTAATTTCAGAAGTAACGCTGTACATGTTTACTTTTCTTATGTCTTGTGTTTCTAACTAAACTTTAACATCCTTCTTTCAATTTTGAGACAGTTCCCACCCTCATTCCAACATTGATTGAAATCCCAGCCAAACCAGAACATTAAATGTGAAACACCTTTTCCCTAACTTACCCACAGGAGCTTTGTAATTACATGACTAAAACAAAAAAAATAGAACAGTAGATTCTCAAATGAATGTTCACAAAAATATTTGAAACAACTTCATAATTTCCTTCTGTGAACCATGACCAAAAGTAATATTTTCTTGGTTGATATGAATCACATTCCTTTCCGTCATCACTTGATTTTCCTCTGACCCACTACCTGTCTCCATAGTTTGCAGGAGGCGACCCATGCCTATTTTCATAATTTTACATAGGTTTTATTGAAAACTTTATCAGATAACTGCTGTAACTTGGTGGGGAAAAGTCCTTTGATCTTTTTTCCTTTTTCAGCCCTGGCAACAGGACCATTTCTGCCACAGGTCCTTCATGAACTTGAGGCTGAGAGAAGAGCCCTTCCTTACATGCTCACAGACCACAGTGGGAAGACTTGACTTCATGATCTTGAAATTACAGTCACACATCGCTTAATGACGAGGATGTGATCTAAGAAATGTGTTGTTAGGCGATGTCGTCATTGTGCAAGCATCATAGAGTGGACTACACAAGCCCAGATGGTATAGCCTACTACACACCTAGGCCATATGGTCCTAATCTTATGGGACCAACATCATATATGTGGTCCATCATTGACTGAGACGTCATTATGTGGCACATGACTGTATCTAGTTGTGACTCTCTTTCCCAAACTAGAATCGAAGCTCTTGGAAGAACCTGAGCCTTGTTGATCTTATCGTCACCAGGACCATATCTGGAATGTAGTTTTTGCTCAATAAGTATTTGTTGACCAGAACTAAATTAAACTGAATGCTTCCTATCTACTGCCTCTGTTTCTTTACTGCCTGCTTTTCTGCCAACCCCTGTATTTTCTTTGTTTTTCCGTTACCAAAACCATGACCTCTGTGTGACAGTGACCCTCCGGTCTCTGATCTAATAGACTTGCCTCAGTCAACTTCTTCCTGACTTCTTGTGAGAGTGACCCTATTGAAGACTTCTTCCTTCTTGAAATGCTCCTGCCTTTCAGATTTTAGGGCTTCTGGCCCTCTGCTTGGGTCTCTCCTAGGTCTGTCTCTGCTCTGTTGCTGATTCCTCTTCTCACCACTCAAGCACACCATCTTTCTTGAAATTGCATTCAGGATTTCCACCATCTCTTCCCAGGTGGCTTCCACCGTCTCTTCTAAGCAGATGCGCCCAAAGGCTTGTGCTTTATTAAACCCAAAATGCTCACTTGCCTGCCAGCCTTCCCGGCTTTCTGCTAGGAGCTTCATAGGTATCTGTGGAAGGAGTGGCCAAAGGGACAAGCATGCAACTTTATTTTGAAAATGGATTGGGTGTAAATCATGAAATTACAAATACCAGAGAAATAGACCCAGTTCTTGGTTTGGCGCCTGACCATCAGCTTGTAACCAAGTGGCTCGTTTACTGAATAAATATGTGCTAAAGATGTTGACTCTTCGTGAGACTGCTAGGATATCAAAACTTTGAATTAAGAATAAAACTGTAGCCTAGGATGAAAAAAGAGAAGAACAGAGGCAGAGGAGACTCATGACCTTACTGGGGTCATGCAATCCCTACAAAAGGCTTCAGGGAGCACAGTTTGAAAACCACTACAGTAGATTCTTCCTGAAGTCTCCTCCGATTCTGTTATTCTCAGACTCGCAGTGGTGATGACTGCCTTTTCAATTAGTAATAATCTTCATGAAGGTGCATGCTAAAGGTTACTTCCCTGGGCTCTTGGTCCCTTGAGGATTCCAAGTGTGTGTTTTCTGGCTGGTTTTACACTTGTGTGGGAACCTATATTATCTTGCCACTCAAGACCAAGAAGGTACTTTATATAATCAGCAGGCATCATTCAAACATGGTCACTGTTATGATTTTGATTGCAAATACCAGCTAGTATATCAAGCAGGACATATACAAAAAAAGCCAACAATTTTAGTTTTGGGCCTCTGATTACACTTTTTTTTTTTTTTTTTTTTGTGAGGAAGATCAGCCCTGAGCTAACATCCATGGTAATCCTCCTCTTTTGGCTGAGGAAGACCGGCTCTGAGCTAACATCTATTGCCAATCCTCCTCCTCCTTTTTTTTCCCCAAAGCCCCAGTAGATAGTTGTATGTCATAGTTGCACATCCTTCTAGTTGCTGTATGTGGGACGCAGCCTCAGCATGGCTGGAGAAGCGGTGCGTCGGTGCGCACCCGGGATCTGAACCCGGGCCGCCAGCAGCGGAGCACGTGCACTTAACCGCTAAGCCAAGGGGCTGGCCCTGATTACACTTTTATATTGAACTCTTAAAGAGTTCTGACTTGATTAAACTCATTGGTAGTCATGAGTAAATGAGTCTGTACAAATGCCCCAGATATTTTTGAATTTCACAATTTCCATTCCATATCAGCAATTTAGGTTTCAATAACGTTTTTGCTTACAGTCATCTATAATCTATGTGGACCCTTGTTTTTCCCTGTGGAAGTGTGAACAGAACTCTAATTCATTAGTTTGTTAATTTCTCATTGCTGCTTTGGACTTAAAGGTGTCCTCAGTCTACGTTGGTGATATAGGTAACTTTTGTGGACACAGACGTGCTATGTTGGGGAAGAATGCCTAGAAGCCCTTACTGTTTGCTCTTGTTCATATTTTTTAGTTGCAATCTGATCTTGATTTATGTACAAAGCTTTACCTGGACATTCTGGACTTTTACCTTCTCTTAGCAACCTGGGTTCCATTTGAGAAACAGAGTGTTGCTGTTTTCTTGACCACACCCACCCTCACCCCTTCCCCTACCTCTGATTAAAATTCTCGTTTATTGAGTCATTTACTTTCTAGAAACTGCCTTGGATGTGTATGTTAGTTTGCTAGGCTGCCGTAACCAAGTACCACAAACTAGGTGGCTTAAACAACAGAAGTTTGTCTCACAGTTCTGGAGGCTAGAAGTCCAAGATCAAGATGTCGGCAGAATTGGTTCCTTCTGAGGGCTGCGAGGGAGAATCTGCTCCATGAATCTTCCCTTGTCTGGTGATTTGCTGGCAATCAGTGGCATTCCTTGGCTTGTGGAAGCATCACTCTGATTTCTGCCTTCATCTTCACAGGGCATTCTTCTTGTGTGTCTATGTCCGAATTTCCCCTTTTTATAAGGACATTAGTCACATTGGACTAGGGACCCACCCTAAGTCATTATGACCTCATCTTAACTAACTAAATCTGCAAAAACTCTATTTCCAAGTAATTTCATGGTCTGAGGTACTGGTGGTTAGGACTTCAACATATGATTTTAGAGGGGACACAATTCAACCCACAACAGTATGGCTAATGCCTGAAATGATCAGATGACAGACCTTTTCACTGGGCAATTCCAGATAGGAGAGATGGGCAGAAATAATAATAAATTACACTGAGTGTGGTTCAGAGACTAAGTAGAAAGACAACTATTGCAAGATCATAAATTCTATCATATGAAAGAATTGTGGGATTGTTCTTGACATAATTTGTTATAAAAGAAACTTATTTTTCAAATCTCTGCTCTGATTTTTCTGACTAACTCTTTTTTAGTATTGAAGTAATAGTTTCTCAATGGCCTTTGACCAATGGAGGGAGAAAGAGAGTTTGACCACATTTGTAAAAACCCATTAACTTATTTCTTTTAGCTTTTTATTATGTACATTTCCAAATATCTACAAAAGTAGCGAGAATAAGTTGATGATAAAAGACCATATACCCATCTCGCAGCTTTGATAATTGTTGACGTTTACCAATATTGTTTCATCTATCCTCGACCTTTTTTTCTTGCAGGAGTCAGTTAAAGCGAACTGCAGACATCATGTAATTTCACTTACACAATGTTTTAAAGATAAATATAGGTTGCTGTACTTCATCACTATTAAAATTGAGAGAGAGAAAGAGAAAACTATTCAATAATAAATATTACAAAACATACCCTGGTTTTTACATTATAACTAATTAAAGGAGAAAAAGTGGGAGGTAAAGGAGGGTGAAGGGATGGAGGAATAGGAAGAGAGAAGATGTAAGAGATACCTTCTCCTTGGCGTGTTTTTCTCCTTAAATAGACCCTAAACTCACTAAGGGCAAAAACTGTGTCTTGGCCACCCCTTCACCTTCATTGCCTTGCAGAGTATGGGTGTATAGTAGAGGCTCAATAAGTATTTGCTGAATAATTGAGTAAAAGAATAGATGATCTTCCTCCAAAAGCCTTGCACAGAAAGATAGACAGACACACTCAAGAAGCATACACACACATGTAGCTATAGAGACAGAAAAAAGAAAAAAAGAGACTCTCGGGTAGTTACATTGCCTCTTGTAGTCTCCAGAATATGTCTTCTGACACTTAAGTCCCAGTGTAGGATTTCTGCAACCCTAGTAAGAAATAGGTTTATCACTGCTGAGTAGTCGTGCCACAGGCTAGTTGGAATTAAGTTATATGATAGAGGTTTCATCTACAGCGTAGTAGTTCATTCTTCATTTGCGTTAAGTGTTTTTACCACCTTCCATCCTCCCAGAATTCTGGAGCTATGATTTCTTTTGCCTGTCATTCTGGGGAAGATTTGGGGTGCTGTTAAACAAGTGGCATGCATTTTGCTGAAAGAAAGTACAATCTCAGGTGTCTATACTATAGGCAGACCTATGCTTTTAGACGTGAGTTACCTCGGAGCAAAGGAAACAGGCCTTATTCCACTAGAGTAAGGAGGTTTTAGACTGGAAGTGGGGGAGAGAAAAGGCAAAGCATGTGCTTGTAGAGCCCAGTTCAACCTTAACTCCTTGCAGGTCTCTCACAAACCCCAGTGTAAGTTATTCCAAACTGAAAAATAAAAGACAAAAATACTGCAGTGAGAGTGAATCCTAATGTAAACTATCAACTTTGGGTGATAAAGATATGTCAGTGCAGGTTCATCACTTGTAGCAAATGTACCACTCTCGTGTGGATGTTGACAGCGGGGCAGACTGTGCATGTGTGGGGACAGGGGGTATGTGGGAAATCGCTATACCTTTCACTCAATTTTGCGGTGAACCTAAAACTGCTCTAAAAAAAAAATGAAGTGTTTAAAGAAGTATTGCAGAGAAAAAGAAGTCTGGTATTATATGTTTGATGAATGTGTGCAATATTTTTTTAAGGTCAAAATGAGGAAACTCAAAATGCATATTGGGTTGTGAGTGTTCAGGTATAGAGCTCGTATTGCCGAGTCAGGAAGGCTCCATGCCCTTAGAAACTGAAAAGGAAAGTTGGATTCTTGACATGATTTTGAAATCAGCACAACACCACTGCAGGATCTGAGCTTAAAAATCAAACCTTAGGATTTCTCTTCAAACACGTTTGCATGATTTGTCATATACTTATCTTTAAGGGATTTTTTTTTTTGTTTCATAAAACCTATAGACTTTGATACTACAGTTACTTAAGGTATTAGGATTTTATTACTGTATATTGATAGTTGGTATCAGAAAAGTCTATTCTATTTCAGTTCTGAGTTGAAGAACGTGGGAATAATATAAATAAGTAAAAGAAGGGAAACTATTTAGCAATTACATGTTGGCATATGTGTTGCTGTCATTATCTACATTCTTCCAAGTGTGTGGCTTTGGGGCCATAATGGGCCAGTAATCATCAAATCTCATCTTCTTGGCTCTGGGGGAACCTTCTATACTGGTGATTGCCTGACTATTGAAATTCTTTCTTCCTTCAGGCCCCAGCTCTGTCCTAACTCTCTCTCCTCTCACCTCCCAGACCACCTCCTCCTCTCCACTATCAGCTGCCAACGTGGGTGTCCCCAGGACTCCCCGCTGGTGCTCGCAGTTGTCATTCACCATCTTGCCTTCAGCTGTCAACCATGTAGATGTATCTCAACTTGGTCTGCCGTCCCCCGCTATCTTTTGACCTCTCCCTCTGAAGTTCCACTTGCTTGCCTGACACGTCTGTCTGGGTGACCCACCAGCACATTATAGTCAACTTGTCTAAAACTGAAACCCCTGTTTAGACAACACAAAGAATAGTTCCTTCAGCCTGTGTAATTCCTGTGAACAGTTTACCCAGGTTGGGAGTCCCCAATTCCGGGTTAATTCTTTCGTACCTTGTGGTCTCCTCCATTCACCTACTACAACCCGCCAATTCTCTCTTGATTATTTAGTATTCTTTCGGTTGCAAGTATAGAAAACTCAATTCAAACTAGCGCAAAAAATAAAAAGCATGTATGATATGATCCTATGTATTCAAATATATTAAATTATGTGGTGTATATGAAGATATGTTTAAAGAAAATGTATTATTTATAGGATATTTGATGGTTCCCATATCTGAAAAGTCTGGAGGTGAGTGCCATGCCAACCACAAGATCTGGTTTCTTTCTTTCTCTCTCCTCAGTCTTCTGTGTCTCAGTTTCACTTCAAGGCTTCTCCTCTTGGTTACAAGATGGCAACACCATTTGCTCTGGTGGGTAACCTAGGGGCCATCTTTGACTCCCTTTCCTTCACACCTCATATTCAGTATCTTAGCCTTTTCTCCAAAACATATCTCAGATCCAACCAGGGAGGAGTGCAAAAAAGGAAGCATGAGTAGGACTTGGTGACCTTAGAGAAAAGGAAGTTGAGGTAAAGGTTAAAGATGATTTTTCTGGGGAAGGGGAGAAGGGTACCTGGTCAGAAATGGGAATACTAGGATTTTTGAAAGAGTATGTGCACAAATTCTTAGAGGCAAAATCAGTGTGCTGCCTGAAGAATGGCATTCCTTATAGTATGTGATAAACCACATTGATTTGATTTGTTTTCAAACAACTTTAACGTGTATCCCATGAGAAGATTGTTTTCATTGTTACAAATCTGAAACCAATAATTTTCTTTTAACATGCAAATATAATATAAGCTCACTTTTTCATTACTTTGCCGACAAAGCTGAAAGCAGCTCCCTTGCCTTAGAGATTTTCATTTCATTGTGTTCTGATGTGACGTTACCTTTCATTAATCCCTTCCAGCTAAGCAAAATTTAATTAAAACCATCTCACATGATGGCAACCGTTCATGTATTTAAAAAAAGGAACTTAGGGAAGCTCAGCTACCAGTCTTCTGTTCCAAACAAAGTCAAACTATTACATTTAGTAGGTTGTTTCTTGAATTCAGGATTTGTTACATAACGACTTTCCCCACTATTAATTTTGGATAACAGGGGATTTTTATGCCTGTGTTCCATTTTACATGACTGTGACCTGAGTTTGAAGTGATGTGGGCTTGAGGATGAAAGGAAAGGAAATTATTTTTTAAAGAAGAAATGGAAAATGATACATAGCAGTATATATTTTTCTCCTCAATGAATGTAGCAATCCATGTCAAGTGTAAATAGGGGTAATCTCATTTTACATATAGATGAGGTGACAAAGTGTCCCAGGGGTTTGGAGGAGAGCCAGGCCTGTCGTCTGAAGGTCTTTGTTTCCATCATCATTACTGACATCTATTGATCGCAAGTGAGATGTGAGGGTTGGAGGAGCACATCTCTAATCCTCCACCATCATGACTCCTCTGCTCTGAAGTCTGAATTTTCCCCCTGTCCCAACTCTATTCTGGTACTGACTTGATTAAGAATTTTATGCAATGGAAGCAGATACTCTTTTTTGGTTTTAAACTAACTCACTGTGCATGTGAATGAGCGCAGGAAATTCACATAAGCAGGGCTACAAGGCAGTGCCTCTTATTTATAATTTCATAAATATTTCCAGTTGATGAATTACTTAGTTATATTGTGGTAAAATATACATAACAAAATTTACCATTTTAACCATTTTTAAATGTATAGTTCAGTGGCATTAAGTACATTCACAGTGTTGTGCAACCATTACCTCCATCCATCTCTGTGGAACTCTTTGCATCTTCCCAAACAGAAACTCTGTACCCGTTAAATACTAACTCCTCATTCCCCTCTTCCCCCAGCCCCTGGTTACCTCTGTTCTACTTTGTCTCTATGAATTTGACTGCTCTAGGGACCTCATATAAGTGGAATCATACAATATTTGTCCTTTTGTGTCTGGCTTATTTCACTTAGCATAATGTTTTCAAGGTTCATCCATGTTGTAGCATGTGTCAGAATTTTATTCCTTTTTAAGGCTGAATTAATACTACATTGTATGGATATACCACATTTTGTTTATCCCTTCACCTGTTGATGCACATTTGGGTTGTTTCCACCTTTGACTATTGTGACTAATGCTGCTTTGAGTGTAGGTGTGCAAATATCTCTTTGAGACCCTCCTTTCAGTTCTTCTGGGTATACACCTAGGAGTGGAATTGCTGTATCATGTGGTAATTCTGTGTTTAATTTTCACTGTTTTCCATAGCGACTGCACTATTTTCCATTCTCACAAGCAATGGATGAGGGTTCCAATTTCTCCTTGTCCTTGCCATCACTTGTTATTTTATGGTTTCTGTCTTTTAAGAATAGCCTTCCTAGTAATTATGAGGTGGTGATTAATTACCTTTAACTGAAATTTTCTCTCAGGTTGGAACCATTGCTGCACCTACTTGATTTGTGTGTGATCAGTGTTGGTAGCGTTCCTGAGGAGGAGTTTACATTGATGTTCCTGGAGTGCTGAGCAGGAAGCACTTAGCTGCAACTGATTCCTTTGTACATGTAGCATCAGTTCACCAGGCTCTTTTTTTAGTAAAGCTCTATGTGTGAATGGACTATGGGAAACGTCTCTGGTTTACCATTTGCCCGAGATCACTCTAGGAAACACTGTCCCATATCAAGAGCCCCAAGTTATCCATCTGCGTGATGATATTTGACACAGAAACAAAGCACTCTTGGGTCCCCCATGTATATCCAATGGGCCAGGACTCATTATAGTTAAATCGGCTCTTATCAGATTCATGGGGGAGCATAGTGTTGTTTCTTTCACACTGAGTGTTTGGCTTTCAGCCTGCCCTTTGCTGGTTTTTGTTCTTTAAACTACGGAGCACGAGAGAGAACCACTGTTAACATCAACGTGGCAGCATTACAACACACCTATTTTTTTTTTTGGAAATTTTGTGAATTGTTGAGCCAAACATAGATGACTGTTATTTGTTGTGTCTCTGAAATATACCTTTGACAGATGGTGAAAACCTTCCTTAATTTCCATTGATTTTACTTCCAATAAGTAAGATTAGCATGGAACATGGATCAGTGGACTGAGCATTCTCAATTTTATACCTAGTTAACATTAAAAAGCATTATTTGGCCAAGCCTGTGGTCTTGATTGTTTTTTGTCCTCCCATGTCATTTGCTTAGTGTGATTTGTGCATTTCATGTGTCATCCACCACTGTTGAACAGCATAAGCATATCACATAGAGGATTAGAGGAGAGCGATTTTGTACTTAGGAAATAATTGAATGAAGATTTACTTTGTAACTTTAAGCTGCAGGATAGCCTCATATTTTAAAACCTCTCATTTGGTTATACAAGCAGAGGCAACCCAAAGTCGTTGAAAATGAGGCTCCATTTCAGAGTCTTATTGGCCAGCCTGTGCTTGCTTAAGCAAAGGCTTGTTTAAGGGCCGAGGGCTCAGCTTCAGGACAAACCATGGAGCAGGAGAAATCTGCCATGACACATGTCTGCACTTCTTCCAACTGAGTGGCTGCTGTCTTAAAGTTGCCTTCCTCCTTGCCAAGGTCAGGCAACTATTGATGGAAAGTATAGTGTGTGGCAGGTTCCACTTTATCCCCCCTCTTCCCCAATTCCCCTTATTCCACATAACATGGTGAGGTGAAGACCTCTAGAATTTTAAATAAAAAGGATAAAAACGATAGCTCCTAATTTTCAGCTTGAGGGAAGTCTGTGCTATCCATCTCTAGGTCAGCCCAGTGCATTCTCTTGTTCTATTGAGCCAGTCTTTTCCTCATTCTTCAACTATAGTAGTAAGACTTCTCAACTGTTTGTACTATATTCTCTTACAAAATATGCACTGCTCCATTTAGTTTGGAACTTGAAACCAAGGTTCAAGTCCAGCCATAAGTGATTTTGGAATCTCTGGCCCTTGCTCAATTTTCTGGGGACAGCCTTTCCCAGGCGAATGCTGCATCCAGCCAGAGTCAGCCAACACCAAGCTTCCCTGCTTTCCTCACTGGGGGTAGTTTAGGGAAGGGAGTAACTTCTATTTCTTCATTTTTTCTGAATTTTGAGTCTTTGAACAGGCTTACAGGGTCTTTATCCCTTAGATAACTCACATCTATGAGGGTGTCTCTGGAAACGCACAACCCTTCTCTCCACCTCCTGTTGGGTGAATCTAGTCTCTTCTAGATGTATGACTCTCATGGAAGGTAGAAGCAGAGGGGACTGCTGAGGCAGGTTGGGAGGAAGTAATTTTGAGGTAGATAGGACTTTTTGCTGCCCTTGCAAATGATATTGTGCAATGAGGGCCTGGTTCTTCTTAGGATAAAATTGGATATGAGAGATTTTTTGAGGCGTACAACAGAAATACTTCCAGCTGGAGATTTATAATTGCATATACGGGTAAGTGGGGCTAGAAAGAACACATCCCGAAAACAAACTATCGTTCCAAAGGGATTTGATAACTATGGATTTTCTTAAGTGTTCACCTGAATGCAGAGATGGTTTAAAAAAAAAAAAAAAGACCCAAATGTTTGTTAAGTAGGCAATCAGAATGCTTATTTTCCCTTCAAAACACCATATTCATAATAAACTATGATGAGGAAATAATGCTCCTGTGACCGTTTTCCTTTAGTAATTTATCTTTCTAATTCCAGTGAGTGAATGATGACTTTGTGCCTGGGGAGAGTGAGCAGATGAGATTAATTTGCGACATCACAGCACTGCTTTATTAGCCATCCTTAGTGTTGCAATGGAGTGCTTTTAGCAGAAACACAGTGGAAAGGACACTGCCCCGAGGGCTCGTAGGAGTGAAGTGCTGCCCTTTGCAATGTTTGGCACTGCCCGGGCAGCTTGGGGGCTCTTTTCTCTGTCACTTCAGTCACCTCCTTCTCCGACTGTGTACAGTGGGCAGGTGTGGTGGGCATGGTAGGCAGCCAAGGAGAACCCCTCACTCAGGGCATCTCTGCTTCTAAAGGGATGCTCTTTAAAAGGTCTTCTAGTGTCACTTTCCTGTGGATGGTTCCCTCGGATGTCCAATTCTGCCTACTCATGCCAAGCCTGCATTTGCTTTAAAAAAAAAAAAAAAACTACTTTTATAGTGACATTGTATTATGACTGCCTTAAAAGAAAACAGTCATCCCTTGTCCTATTTCCCTGACATGACATACCCACATCTTCATTCTCTGGGCTTCATATATATGTATATATATGCATAAATATGAATATATTTATTATATATACATAACTCTTGTCGTCATGTACCATTTTTCTGTCGTTCATGTGCAACATCTTGGCATCCCCTCTTATATCTTTTCTGCTCCTGTCCATGGATATGACATGGTGGAAGGAAAAGGGGCTGTGGAGTCAAGCAAACCTTAGTGTGATCCTGGCTCCACTACATAGTAGGAGGGTGACCTTAGGCAAGACCCTCATTTTTCTCTTGCTCTATCCATCCATCTTTCCTCTCTCATCCTCTCTTCTGTCCACAAATATTGTATGTTTACAGCGTACTTGATGCTGGGGATCGATACAATATTTTCTCTTCCATAAGATGTAGATAGTAAAGCATATGAAGTAGTGTCATGAGGATGCAATTAGATAATGCATGTGAAAACCCCATCAAAATGACACATAATAGGATGCTCAATAAATGGTATCTGTGGTCAGTTGGCAGGTCTTGTCAGTTCTTCTGCAATTTCTCTGGTATCCATTACTTTCATTTCTTAGCAGACTGAGTAATGATGGACTGTTACTTTCTTTCCTAGACTATACAAGAGGTTTCTAACTGGGCTTTATGGCCCAAATCTATTCCATTAAATTCTTCCTATCACCACTGTTTGCCCTTCTAAAGCACTGCTTTTGTCTGTGTTACTCTTGTTCAAACCTTTCAGTGGCTGCCAACGCTTGTCAGAAATACTCAATTTCTTATTGGCCACTCAAGGCCCTCTAAGTCTCCTCTTGGTACTAGACTCAGTACTTGATCTCCTCTTGGGATCTCAGCTCTCAGCAAACCTGCCGTCCTCTCCCACCCACTAAGATGACTGGCCCTCTTCAGTTGGCTTCATCTACTGACACTTGAGCATTGAGTTGCAGTATCATTGGTGAGAGAAGAAAAGAGTACATGAGCTAAGAATCTGGAAGTTCTCGCCTGCCTTCTGCGGTGAAGCCTTGGGACCTACCCAGTATTTCTGAGGGTATATTGTCTTTTAGCATGTTGTTTTTCAACCAAGAACAATAGCGTAGTAGATTAAGTCCTTTGGAGCTAGACATCAAGCTTTCAATGAAAGGAATAAGTAGGTCATTTTTTTTGTATCTTCCACATTATAGTATTCATAAAAATCTCTTAGGGGATTACTTATTAATTTCTGTAACAGCTCTTTTATTGATTCATCTTCAGGATGATTTATCAAAACCACGTTGAGCTTGGAAAATATTGGATGTGTAGTGGATTTTGGTAGATTTGTGAGAAGTCCCCCAACTAGTAACAGCATCTGTGGCAAGCAGGCAGATACAAGGAGGTGTGAGGGTGTTCCCTGACTTTTCATTTCAGAGGAACTGTGTTCTGTAGGTTGGGTTTGTGTCTTAACGAGTTCCTTAAGTTCAGAATTCTGCTGAGGAAGTTCTGCAACCCACGTTCAGGAATAGCCATATATTATTTATAGTCAGTTATTCTCTTTGTAGCTTATTTCAGCCCTAGGATGTAACATTTACAAACATTTAAATGCACGTGTGTGTTGGTATAGGGCAGTGCAAAGTCCTTTAAATTTTGATTCCTGTTTATACCTTGGGGACCTGCCTTACAGTCTCTGGCCCTCTCTCCCTCAACTTTAAAGAATAGGAAGTATGGTCTAGGTCTCCTTGGCCCTTGTCGGTGTGGCATTGTGTGATTCTGTTATCTATGACTTCAATCAATACCAAATGTTGCTGAGTCTCAAATGAAATATCTTCTGACTGTTATTTGAGATTGTGTCTGCATTGAAATTAAATTGACTTCTAACAGCACGTAGCTCTGTTTGGAAAACAAAAGCTTGTATATTAAATCTAGACTATTCTAATTTTGGTTTTCTTTTCTCTCCACCAGTTTGCTGCTTTGTGGTTCATAAGAGGTGCCATGAATTTGTTACTTTTTCTTGTCCGGGTGCGGACAAGGGACCTGACACTGATGTAAGTAGTCTGGAAACTATTATTTGATGTTAAAGCAGGTTTCTGAGTTTAATATTTTTTAATGCCTGTACAACTGTTGTTTTGGCACGTACTCTTAATGGAAGACTTATCAGTTAGTCTCATATGACTTTGGCTTGTACTGATCAACAGATGTAGAGTCCTTTTGAGCCCCGGCATACTACTCAGGAATCTGAGGAGCATTTCTTGTTAGCTTGTCCTCTTTCATTCTGGGCAGACACGTGGACTAAATCCACCAAATTTATAGTAATAGCTTTCACAAACACAGTGCGGTTCTTTCCTGAAAATGTTGACAAATTTTACGATGAACGTAAATCACTCTTCAGTTTATTCTTGATGGTTTATTAACTAATAGGACCATCATTGCTTTTGACCAACGTAACAAACTGTTCCCAGTTTGCTCCATGAGATCCTTGCTGCCTTTTCATTATGTATTATAAATGCTACTGTTGATTTAAGTAATTTAGTATCTGTTTCACTGAACAAATGATCCCTGAAGTTGCCCATGTGTGAACACACCATTTCGTTTGTGTTCTAATTCTGCCTGTCTCTATGAGCATCTCTTGTTTGCTGAAAAATGGAATCAGAAAAGGAGAGTGGGAATTAGGAGGCTTGGGAAATACCAATCTAAAATATATCGAGTGGAAAGAAACTTGGGCTGTTACATGGAAAGTCATATTTTAACTGAGAAAAATTTTTGCGGGGGAAGCCTGGGAGAGTGGACATTTCTATTCTGAATTGCTTGTGCTGGATCCCTTTAGTCACTAATACTTAAATTTTGTGCTTCCAGTGATTCCTACCTTTGGCACTTGTTTCCATTGGGAAACTTTGATCTCAAAGTGGCTTTCACAGTGGAGGCAGGGCTGAATTCCTCCCTTCTCAGAAGATGGTGTGTTCGTGGTGAGCTCTGAGGGATTCAGCTCTGCATTGTTTTAACACATGTAATGGAGGAACTTACCGTTCCACCCTTGGTGTGGGGGAACACGCCGCGTTTCAGTTAAAATGATGGTGGCGGCAGCATAGAGTGGGTGCCACGGATCTAAGCCACCACCATCCCACTAAGACTCACAGAATGTGGGTGCCAGAGGGAACCTCAGAGATCATCTTGTTTTATATCTTCATGGACCATGAAGCCCGAGTCCGTGAATGTCGAGTGACTTGCCTACATACAAATAACTATTTAGTGTCATTCACCCCACCCTTTCCATGCTCCTCCTCTTTCTGGAATATTATCTCCATTGTGGGCATTGTAGAGATAAAAATAGATGCAAATGAAGAGTACCAGCTATTTTGGAAGTTGGCCTGAAGCATCATGTGGTGGTCCTTTCACCTCCTTGCTCATTATTCCCAACTTCATCCTTCCTTTTCATCTTTCCTCGCTTCACTTCTATCTCTTTCCGTTTTGCCCCATCAAGAATTGGGGGGGCTGGGTAGTGTGGGCAGGCTACAGGAGTGTAAGTAGGTTTTGCCTAACCCCTCCTTCACTTCCCACCTTCCACCTCTTCACTCTTTTGGTTAAGTACTCTTTATTGAGTACTTAATATGGGGGAAGATAGACATTAAAATATCACTAATTAAAATAGGATACAGGTGCTTTGAGCACATTCACCTAAGAGACCTGCTCTAGTCAGAAAGCTTCCCCAAGGAGATGGCGTTTAAACCAAGCTTCAAGAATAAGTGGAGATAGACAAGAAACAGGGCATGTGTATGTGTGTGTGCGAATGCACTGGGACATAAGGAGCCCTGTAAGAGACTGTTTCAGACAAAGAGAAGAGCAAGTGAGAAAGCTCTGATGGGGAAAGGAGTTCAGTCTGTGAGAGAAACTGAGCAGGTTGGCATCAGATGTCTGGTTAAGGATTTTGAACATAATCTTAGGAGCAGTGGGGGCCAGGGAAAGGTTTTAAACAAGGAATGATGTGATCCTGCTTGCATCTTATGAAGGTTGCTCTGGTTGCCTTGAAGGAAATGGATACGGTAGGAAGTGGGCTTGATATACAGGTGAAGATGGGGAAATATCAAAGGATGGAGAACCAGCACAGAGGTGCCTACTCTCCAGGGAAGAATGATGGGAGCTTGGGGTAGGTGGAGGCAATGGGGATGGACAGAGTGAACTCATTCAGGTTACATTTGAGAGCCAAATCAGCAGTTCTTGGTCGTTGTGGGATCGGGGAGATGGAGATGTTGAAAAGGACTTGTAGGTTTCTGGCCCAAACGCATGAACAGATGGAGGCGCTTTAAGGCCATGGCGCCTCTGGAGAGATCGGGATATTTGGGATCTTGGGATAGGGAAGATCAAGAGTTTCTCTTTGGACATGTTCAGTTTGAGAAGTCTGACATTGAGAAGATAGTTGTGTGTGAATGTAGGTGTGGAGGTTGGAAGTGGGGTGTGTCTTGAAGATAAAGGTTCCTCTTTTTCTTTTTTAAAGTCTTAGGAGTAGATCATCTTGCCTAGAGAGAGGGTATAGAGTGAGAAGAAAAGAGATTAGGGCCCAAGAAAGAGCTCTGAGGAACTCCAGCACATTGGATGGGAGAGGAAGGGCAGGGCAGTAGGAGGAAATCCAGGAGAGAGTGATGCTGATTTAGAGATTTCTTCCTAAACGGGCTGGAGGCCAGCTTGCTGATCATGTCTATGATTTTTGTTATGAATTCACTGTAAGCTTTTGATATTAAGCACAGATAGGTAACATACATCCAGGTTTGCACAGGACAGTCTTGTTTACATGGGAAAGTCTTGCTTTATGCCTCCTGTAAATTGATTAACACCTGTTGTTTAGCAACCTCCTTCACATTCAGAAATTTTATCCTGTTTGGATGATTTTGCGGTCCCCTTACTCATAGAACCCGGAGCCAGGCGGAAAGCTTGGTGTGAAAGATAATGGGACGCACCTTGTGATCTGATGTTCACTGAGTTCTGGTCCTTCTCATTCTGTGTTGACTTGCTGTAGATGCTGTGCTTCACATTTTAATATCCTCGAAAGTAGAGATAAGAGATGAAATTTTTTAACATGAGAGAAAAAGAAGTACGTGAGATATTAAAAAGGTACAAAGAATCAGCCAGTCCTGCTTGTCTGATTCGCAAAGGATTGTGCATTCTCTTCCAAGAAGAAAATTTGCCTTTTGGTTCTTGGCGTCACAAGACTTATGATTAGGGCTTTCTGCAGCCAGGACATGAGAAGTGTCTTCTGTCTGTGTGCAGGATGATCTTAACTTCTTTGTTACAAATCTGCAAGATGCCCAAACTGAACTGCACCAGGGAGGTAGTTGGAAAAGCATGAAGGTTTCAGGACACGGAGCTGAGCTGAGATGGTAGGATTTTCTTGTTATATCCTTTTTTGAATAAGTTTTAAAATCATAGAATTATAGAGCTGGAAAGAGTGTTCAAGATTTATCTAGGTTAGCCTTCTTATTTTGTAGATGAGGAGACTGAGGCATATTGAGGAAAGGCATAAATGATCTGGGGCACTGTCATATGTTGTCCTTTCATCCACATCCAGTAGGCTGTGGTTGACTCTTTCAAGGGTGTTAGGAAAGAGAGAGAGAGGTCCCTGGCCTGGTTGTGCAGTCAGTGGAGCACATTGATGTCTACCCCTTGGTGTAATCATTGCAAGTTCTGTTCAGATGTTTAGAAAAGTGCTAAAGGGCGTGAGAAAGACCAGAAAGATCAAGAAAATGAAATATAATTTAAGAGAAAAAAAACTACCCCAAGCTTTTTTCTTTGAAAATTTAAAGTTTTTAAATTAAGACTTTTTTTCATACCACGTTGAATACTTAAGATGCATAGTTCATGTGCTGCTTAATAATGCTTTCACTGAGCTCTGCAGACTCCAGAGCATTAACAGATGGGGCAAAAGAAGTGACAAACCTTGTGAAATCCACAAATACTGTACCTGTTCTGCTGTCTTCAAGATGAAAGGATAGGAGAAGTACCAAAAAATAAAATACCAGTATCTAGATTACAGTAACCTGTTGGGAATACAGTTAAAAATTCTTTTGAACTCAAGGAGCAGTCTAGTTGAAAGGATGCAGAAGTGCAGGGAACCTCAGAGGAGAAAGGGCTTCTGGGTTTAATGGAAGGACCCCGTGAAAAATCATCAGGCCAGTTTCTCAGCTCTCCCCTCACCCCCTCCAGATGAGCAGTGTTCTATTGCCAGACATTCTCTGCCAGCACGTCTAGAGATAAAAGCCAAGATTTCTGAGACTTTTAAGTGCAACCGTGTGCACACCGAGTAGAGAGGAAAGGAAAATGAAAGACTTGCACAGAACCTAACATTAAAGGTTAACTCGTTCAGTGATGCTGCGAGTCTTTGGAGCCAGGATTCTGAAGCTGGAAAGGAGGACTGAGAGCTGCTGGGTACCTGGTGCACAGAACAAGCAGCGCTCTTCCCACTCGGTGCTGGAAAGGCACTTTGAGTGGGTGCAGAATTTGTGTTTCCAGGTGTGTGGCCCCAGAATGCAGCTTGGGGCTCGGCCCAGCACCCCTGCCTTGCATCCACAATTTTATAAGACAAGAAATAAGAAAAAACAGACCCATGTTTAGAAGTAGCCCCCCCCCCCCCCCCCCCCCCCCCCCCCGATTAAGACATGAACTAGGATGTGGACAGGCAGAAGAGGGAGTATTACCTTGTTTGGCTTTGGGGGATGGGGGCGATCAGTGTGACTTGGCTCTTCGGAAGTGCTGTTTCTTCAGCTGCCATTGATCGCCTGCCCTGAGTGGTTTACTCTTCCCTCCTCTGGCTGTGACGGGGTAAGGCGGACTGCGGGGAGGGCTGGGGATGGGTTCTAGGGGGCTGGCTCTTCCTCAGACTTCTTCCCTTCACTATTTAAAATTTCAGCTCAGCAGCCTCTTCATCCTTCAGTTTGGAACTCCTTCCTGTTCTTAGAACAATTTCCATTCATCTTAAATTCTGTCTGTTCACAAAGCCCACCCTGCTAGAGGGAGAGCGGGGTATTTGGCCTTCTAGTATGTATGCATGTGCGTGCGTGTGTGTGTGCATGTGTTTATATATTTATTAGCACGTTAAATCTTTTTCTTCCGTACTTTCAGTTTTCTCTGTGCCTTAAGTGAGAAAAGCTGTAAAGTGGCCCTTTCAGAGAATCATACCAATCTGAGTCCTGCTCTTAAAGCCATACTGTACACACACACACTCACATGCACACACATACGCTTTCAATTTATAAAGTTGCAGGGAGAGAAAAATTTCTTATGTGATATGTATAAAATGACAGAAATGGTAAACAACTGTTTCAACATAATCTTTGGAACGTTTGCTCTGTGCATTGGCCATGTGGACGTTTGAGAAAGTGTGAAGGGGGGCTGGCCCCGTGGCTTAGCAGTTAAGTGCTCGTGCTTTGCTACTGGCTGCCTGGGTTCGGATCCCGGGAGCGCACCGACGCACCACTTGTCAGGCCATGCTGAGGCGGCATCCCACATACAGCAACTAGAAGGATGTGCAACTATAACATACAACTATCTGCTGGGGCTTTGGGGGCAAAAAAAAAAAAAAAGAAGGAGGATTGGCCATAGATGTTAGCTCAGGGCTGGTCTTCCTCAGCAAAAAAAAAAAAAACAAAAAAAGAGGATTGGCATGGATGTTAGCTCAGGGCTCATCTTCCTCACAAAAAAAAAAAAAGAGAAAGTGTAAACGGAAGGGATTGATCTGTTAAAAGGCTTAAAGCATCCAGAGGTAACAAGTGTCCCTTGCATTTGCATCTATATTTTTGTTAACCATTCTATTTTTTTTTTGTGAGGAAGATCAGCTCTGAGCTAACATCTGCCAATCCTCCTCTTTTTGCTGAGGAAGACTGGCCCTGGGCTAACATCCGTGCCCATCTTCCTCCACTTTATATGGGACGCCGCCACAGCATGGCTTGACAAGCGGTGCATTGGTGCGCGCCTGGGATCCAAACTGGCGAACCCCTGGCCACCCCAGTGGAGCATGCAGTTAACTGCTTGCGCCACCGGGCCGGCCCTAACCATTCTATTGTTATTTGCCTTGCACATTTTCACCAGTGCCCCTCGCCTGTCTAGGGAGAAACTGTCCCATGTGGTACTTTGTACTTCTGTCTGAGCCATACAGTTGAACAGAATTCAGGTGACTTAAAAATAACTTCCTGGGTCATCACTGTACCTCACCTGGGAGATAGCCAACATCCACACAGGCAGCGTCACAAGTTAGCTGGCGCCTGCCAGAATGTTGGGAAGGGCACAAATGAAGACTTTAATTAACTTGTTAAAAACCAGGGAAACTTGCTTCTGCTCTGGGTACATCTTCAAGTCTGTGAAGATCATAAAACTGCACCATTTGAAGAAGCTGAGAGCATTGACTGTAAACACTTAGAACGCAAAATGGAACTTATTGTGCAAATTCTTACAAAGCAAAAGCGATAACTGGTGTGAAGCTGGAACCAGCGGAGGGCTGTATGTCCAGAAAGCAAAATCGTCTTCTTTTCTGTACTGCAATCTTGAGAATTCTCCTGTTCTGGAGTTCTTTTCCGTGTCTTAGAAACTGATCAAATAAAAAAGACTGCTAACTTGTTTAAAATTGAACATTTCGAACTTCATTTATAACAAAACTCAAAACATTTAAAATAAAACTAGAAATTAATTAGTAAATCTATTTTCTCAGCGTGTGCTTTTACATTTAATGTGGAAATAAGACAGTTTTGTGAGCAAACCCAGTTATACCCAAAAGATTTTTACGTTCCTGAACCAACAAAGCAAAGTGAGATTTGTAAAAGGTGACAGCGCTAAAAAGTGGCATTTAAAATTCAGCAGAGTGAGGTGAAAAGAGTCCTGGAGTTGCATTGGGAATCCTGCCCTGCCACGTCACTGGAAACCTTTCTAGACCTTGGTTTTCTTATTTATAAATATGGAGGTTAAACTTAGTGGTGGTTTTTTTTTTTTTTGTGAGGAAGATCAGCCCTGAGCTAACATCCATGCCAATCCTCCTCTTTTTTGCTGAGGAAGACCGGCCCTGAGCTAACGTCTATTGCCAATCTTCCTCCCTTTTTTTTTTTACCCCCGTTTTCTCCCCAAAGCCTCAGTGGATAGGTGTATGTCATAGTTGCACATCCTGCTAGCTGCTGTATGTGGGACGCGGCCTCAGCGTGGCTGGACAAGCGGTGCACTGGTGCGCGCCCGGGATCCGAACCCGGGCCGCCAGTAGCGGAGCGCGCACACCCAACTGCCAAGCCATGGGGCCAGCCCCCAAAACTTAATGGTCTTTGAAGTTGTTTTCCATTAAATTCCTAAATGCCATTTCATCATTATTTCCTTTTTTTTTAAAATTATTTATTTATTTATTTTTTCCCCCCAAAGCCCCAGTAGATACTTGCATGTCATAGCTGCACATCCTTCTAGTTGCTGTATGTGGGATGTGGCCTCAGCATGGCCGGAGAAGCAGTGCGTCGGTGCGCGCCCGGACTCTGAACCCGGGCTGTCAGTAGCGGAGTGCATGCGCTTAACCGCTAAGCCACGGGGCTGGCCCTATTTCTTTTCAAAATTATCTTTTAAAAACAAGCAGATCGCTATTTTCATGTTTCTCCTACTGGCTTGAGGGAGTTACATCTCTTGCCACATGCTGCTATCCAGGGGCACATACTCTCAGGTGGCAAGTATTTGCAAGAAGACCTGTAAAAAGAACACAAGCAAGAGAGAGTGGCAATGTTCTGCGTGTCCTGGTGGGATCCCTTAGGTAAAGCTCTGAGGAGGCCTGTCCGGGTTCTGAGAGCACCCCCTGCACTCTCTCGCCCACAGGTACCATTCATCACGTGCTGTGATGCCACGGAAACCTTATAGAGAAGTTATTTCAGGGAAACAAACCCAACAAAAACTCCCATGCTAATTCGGCTCTTCAGTGGGTGGATTATTTTATGTACCAGATTCACAGTAACAGAAGTATTTCCTACAAGGGAAGAGACTCCTGCTACTTTTGTGCCAAATTAATTTAGCTGGGAATTAAAAATAACCTCAGACTTGCATCCTCGTCTGCAATTCTGATGACCTAAAGGAGAGAGCTGAAGGATGGAACGTCCGTTCTCTCGACCTACCAAGTTTTGGCCAGTGAGAAGAAAGAGAGGAGTGTGTGTGGTGTAATGATGGATAAAATGCCTCATATTTTAAGCAGTGTACCACGATGCCTGTTTTCAGGAAAGTCACTCTAGGGGCTTTTCAACTTAATCCATTGGTTTAAGTTGCCACTGCTCAGGCATGTTTGGAATGCCACTCTTAGAATGGTGTGTAAGGCCAGTAGCACATTCTTTTCAAAATCTCCATGCTTGGCAAATTGTCAGCCTTTGAGGGTGTGGTGGGAAGGTTTGGGAAGTCCAGTGGAGCCAGATCTGAATAAGGGGCGTGATTAAGGTGGGTAGTACCTTTTGGGGTTCAAAAGGAGGTAAGACCATAAGGTAGAAAGAGTGATTTTCTTGTGAAAGTTGTAAACTGTCTCTGACATCAAGTTTGAAAGAGACTTTGTGTATGAGGCTTGGAGAACACTTAGGAATCATTCTGTAGCCTCTCAGTGGCACTTCTAGTTAGTACCCATGTTTGTTTTTTTCTTTAAAAGAATTGTTGTGTTACCTAACGATCATCCTACACAGTGAATTCTTTGTAGGAAGATCCTGTGTCTTTTCTCTTTGAAAACCAAGAGCCTGGTTGCGGAGCCTGGCACAGAATGGGTACTCGATAAAGATTTCTTAAACTGAAGAGAATGAGTGGCTGAGGGCCTGATAACCTAATTTGATTGCCAGTTGTATTCATCTGGTGTTGAATTACTTGAATAGTTTACCTACACATGAGACTATTACTGAACTTATCTAATACCTAGGAATGGATGTTTCATTAGCATTATTATTATGACACCTGGGGAGGGGAGAGAACCACACCTGTTGGGCTTTCCTTCTTTTCACAATAGTCATTTCAAACCATTGTCTTAGCTATTTGGAGTTTAGTTTAAAAAATGGTGGACCTGGGCAGTAGCTTTTGAGTGGTTAGGATCAAAAATTAGGGATGGCCCCGTGGCTTGGCCGTTAAGTGCGCGCGCTCTGCTGCTGGCGGCCTGGGTTCGGATTCCGGGTGCGCACCGCCGCACCGCTTCTCCGACCACGCTGAGGCCACGTCCCACATACAGCAACTAGAAGGATGTGCATCTGTGACATACAACTATCTACTGGGGCTTTGCGGGGGGGAGGGGAATTGGTATGATGGCTTCCTCATTTATTTTCCCTGACCAGTACAAGTGACTTAGTAATATCAGACAGTTCATGATGTACGAACAACCAAACTAACTGATTCTGAGAACCGTTGCTGGAAATGGTGTCTGGGGAGCCTGCCACTGGAGCTGAAATCATTGGAAGCCCAGAGCTCGAAGTGCTGCTACACAGACATGACCTCTTCATATTACTTGATGTATATTTAGCATGTCTTATGTCTAGTGCTTTTCTTGCATTTATTCATTATATGTAAGCATTACATGTTTCTTGAGCATTTATGTGCCAAGTGCTGTGAGATGAAAAGGTTTAAAAAACATGGTTCTTGTACTCAAACAGCTTATCCTTAGTGGGAAGTCAGACATATGAATAAACATTATTCAGATAATTACTTCAATGGACAACATACATAAAGGCACTAGGCATATATTATTGTTCCTGAAGTACAAATGTGAAAGTCAAGGCTCGGAGGTGGTTAAGTGACTTGCTGCAGTCCAGTGGTAAATGGTGCATTAAGCTTTGAACCAGGTCTCTCTGCTTCCAAACCCATCCTCCTTCCTTGGTACCATGTGGTTGATCAGCAAAGCCAACTTAAGGAGCAGGTTTTCTGTGGGTGAAGGCTCTATTTTTGTGGACAGAGTCTGAGGTCAGTGTGACTGTGAGAAATCATAAAGCAGTAAGAAAAATTTGAAATGATAAAATCCTAAGAAGTTAACAGCAAAAGCATTTACAAGTGAGACCAGTGGTGCGTACTAGTGAAGACTAGAGCTTGCAGGGCTGAGGAGACCAGGTGAGAGCCTGGAGCCGTTTAGAGACTTGTTTTGGGTTCCCCTCAGGAAGACAGAAGGTAGGACTTTCTAGGACACAGAGTTTCTGGAAAGATTCATTTCAGGTGGCTTCACCCAAAGCTGAAAACCAGCCCAGAGAGCTTTTTGGCTCCTGCCAGAAGCTTGTTCCTGGATTTTAGTGAGTCACTTTTTTACGAGCTGAGGTATGGGTCCCATTCACTTAGCTGGTACTTCCTCTCCTTGGCTCTGTTTTCTGTTTTCGATGCTTAATGAATTTCCAGCAGGAGACTCAGGAAGTCTATGGGCAAAAAGAAATATATTTCCTGGGGGGCTAGGAGAGGGAGGAAGACTTATTGAGGATTTTCTAGCTAGCATTATCACTGTGACATTTATTTACAGTGAGACCAAGGGCCAAAAACAAGCACATCAATCAGATGAACCCACTTACGAGGAATTCTGTATAGGCCTTCAATAGTGGCTAAGAGAGATGAAGAGTGGGAGAGCACATTCTGACAGCTGTTTACATTTTATTGTACCAGAAGCTATGAGCAAACACTCTCAGTCATAGAGTCCAGTATTAGCAAGATGTGAGATGGGCAGAGGGGAAGGTCAATTGTTCTAATCATTTTGTTTATTTGTTCAACAGTTCTATTTATTTTTATAATCCAACATATTCCCAAAACATATTCGTTTTGAGACTGATACACAAGGGGAAAAGTCAGGTTCTGAGAAGAATGTCATTGTCATTATGATAATTGTCATACTGCCATTAGGCATTGAATAGTCTTGATTGTGTGAAGGTTTCCCAAATGATATCCTTGATGTGGAAAGAGTGCTCAGGTTCTCTGTCGAGGATGTCGTGCCCCAGATGTACGGCGCTGTCCTTATTTTCTTCACTGTTGCCCATTCTCCTTGCATCTCCTCCGCTCCCAAAGACAGTGCTGCTGCTTGTCATCTTGATCTATATTGGAATAACACCAGCTTATCATCTCTACACCATCTCCCAAACCAGCAACCTCGGGATTATCTTGGTTGTCTCCCACATCTAATAGATCTCCAAGTTCTGTGGGTTCTACCTCTGTCTCTCCTGTCTTCATAGGCACCATCTTAGTGAAGGGTCTCATCGTGTCTTCTGAATCAGTCTTATTGACTCTGGACTGTTTCTCCTCTGCTCCATCCTTCTTACTGCTACCCAGTGGTACTCCAGTTGTTATATCTGTAACATATATAAATGTGTATATGTATATATAACATATATAAATGATCATCCTACTCTCCTGCTGAACATTTTCTAAGTGTTTCTACATGGTCACACAAGATGATTCCACTGGCTGCTAGCTGGGGATGTTGGCCAGGATGCCTTTGTTCTCCTCCACATTGGCCTTTCTGGGAGGGTAGTGCAGGTTTCTTACATGATGGTGGCAGTTTTCCAAGAGGGCGAGCCTCAGTGCACACACACTTAAGCTTCTGCTGGCATCCTGTTTCCTGATGTCCCATTGGCCAAAGCAAGTCACATGGCCAAGCCCAGAGTCACTGTGAAGGTAGATTAGTCGAGGTTCTCCCGAGAAGCAGAACCAATGAGCTGTGTGTATATGTATATATGTGTGTATATTTTTATCACAGGGATTTATCATGAGGAATTGGCTCATGTGACTATGGAGGCTGGCAAGTCCCAAGATCTGCAGGGTGAGTCTGCAAGCTAGAGACCAGGAGAGCCCTTGGTATAGTTCCCATCTGAAGGCCAGCAGGCTCGAGACACAGGAAGGACACAGTTGGAATCCAAAGGCAGGAAAAAGCCCAGGCCCTCGTTTGAAGGCCATCAGGCAGGAAGACTTCTCTCTTGCTCGGGGGGCAGCCGGCCTTTTTGTTCTGTTTAGGCTTTCATTAGGAAGGACGATCTGTTTTACTCAGTCTACCGCTTTAAATGTTAATCTCATCCAAATACACCCTCACAGAAACACCGAGAATAATGTGTGACCAAATATTCTGGGCACCCCATGGCCTAGTCAAGTTGACATACAGACTTAACCATCACAGAGGGGGCTACACAGGGTGTGGATCCTGGGAGAGATGAGTCATTTGGGCCATTAATGTAACAGTTTACCACAGGAAGACTGTATTCGATTATATTATATTGTAATATTTTTCTTTCCCCTAAATCTTATTCATCTCTGTATCTCTAATGCCTGCTATGATTTCTGACTCATAGTAGGTGATCATTAATGTATGCTGAGAGAGACAATGACTGAAAAAGTGCCTCTGATCCCCAAATAAAATGAAAATAATTTCCTTGGTGCGAATAAAATATCTGTAAAATGTTTCATGTGATTCTCTCAGAAGCAATACCGGCCATTTCCTGACTGTAAGTTACTATCTTTAGGAAGTGAATTTCTCTTAAAAAAATTTTTTTGTTTGTATTGAGCGACTCTTCAGTGGGTTTAAAGAAGTTTAAGCCTAACAAAATTATACGAAATGCCCGTTAAGCTGTGCTTGCTAAGTGTGTGATCAGAATTTTTTAATTTGGTGAACACTTTTTGGTTAAACGTTGATGGGAAAAATAATCTATTAAGAGGAAATGCTTTTTTTGTCAAGTACATATTTTGGATTTGTATTCCTTGAAGTAATTGCTAATTACACAGTTAATGTGGAGAGGTTTATATCAAATCATAATTCAGCAGGAAGAGAAATGGCAGAGAGAGCTAGGAACACTACCTTAGGAGTCAGTAGTCTTTGATTTCTTTTCAATTTGACCAGTTTTTCTAGGGGCATGTTCATTATAAGCCTAAATGTGCCAGGATGAATAATCCACGCAAAGCTCATAGAGGTTGCTCTTCATGCTCATGAGAAATTTATGCTGTTATGAGACTGCTGTGTGAAAGCATATATTTTGAAATGCGCAGATTATAAACTGTTTTACAACAGGTGAGGTTTTTTGTGTGTGTGTCATAAAACATACCTAACACAAATTCCTTGCAGAAGGCAATTTGCATGTTGCTTGCTCTCTGCAATTTCAAGTCCTAGCCTGTCCCTCCCCATCTCTTTTTTAAGGCAGGAAGCTTTGTAGAGTTAACATGGGGTAGAAATGTTTAAAACATGAGAATTTCACACTGGAAAATGATATTCTCCATGGAAGAGGGCGATTTTAGGTTTTTAGATATTAAGCTGTATCATGACTCATTTGTTCTTAAGCAGGTCGTTCTCCCCTTACTAAAATTAATCGCAGAAGACCAGGGAAGCTTGAAAAAGAAGAATTCACACAGCAAGTCTTAAAATGAGAAAGGCAGGGCTGCTCTCTTTAGCATATGCTAAGTTTGAATGATGCAGCAAGATTAGGGTAATTCATTTTAATCAGATTTTTTCATTATGATTCAGTGATTTAGAGTAGCTTGATGTATGGAACTAGAAGTGGGGAAGAAAAATGATAAGTTGAAAATTTAAGAGGGAATCACGTACATACATGCGACAGACCTTGTCTGCCACGTGCCCACTGTTGGTTTGGAGATATGTGTTCTCGCCTAGTAAACTTCCCTTCATCCAGGCGCCAAACGATGGGCAAGTCCAACAAAATAACCCCTGAAGAAATACACAGTTTGCCAAATCGCATCCTAACAAGGCTCCTCCTCTCTGCCCTTTTCTCCTATAGTTTATCCCTTACATAGCAGCCAGAGTGGTATTTTGCATATATCAGCCAGCTCAAATCATTGAGTTGCACTGTCTAAACCCTTCAGTGGGCTTCCTTGACCATTAGGATAAAATATAAACTTCTTAGCTTGGTCATCAAGGCCCATAGTGATTGTGACCTGGCACCTGTCCACCTCACTGCCCAGAACTTGCCAAGCTCATTTGTACCTCAGGACTTTTGCACTGGTGGATTCTTCTGCATGCAGCTCATGCCCAGATCTTCAGGATGCTCATTCCCACCATTGCGTTCTCTGCTCAGATGATACCTCCTTAGGGAGGCCTCTTTAGATCACAACTCCCCTCGTTATTTTCTATTAGTCTTTCCTCCTGTATGTACTTCATAGCCCTATCACCACCTGAAACCATATTGTTTGTTACTTGATTATTGTCTCTCTTCCACCAACGTGAAGCACCAGGAAAGCAGGGACATTGTCTTACTCTTCTGTTGAACCTGGAACAGGTGCCCGGCACATGGCCAGTGCTCAGTTACTATTGTTGGCTGGATGAATGAATGCATGTTACTTTTACAAGCAAGATGAAAAACCTTACAGGGTTTTGTTTCCTTCGAACAGTATAACTAAATGTCCTCAGATCAATAGAGATTTTTCCTTTTCTATGATTATGATGCCATACCATATGGTGGTAAACTGGCCATGCTGGTTAAGCATGAGGCCTACCATGTGATTGGATGTATCTTCTCCTAGAAAGCATTTTCGTCATAATCTTGATGATAAGAATATAAAATTCATTAAAAAATAAAATGTATGTGATCAATCTTATTTAACTAGCATACCTAATTAACCACTAGATTCTACATGTCAGCCATTCTGGATAAGTGGGATAAGTGTTGACTTTAAAAGCCTGAGAATAATTTATATCCAATAGGATCTTAACATTGAGAATGATGGCATGGCTGCAATTGGCTTGGGAGCGGTGTCCTCTTAGATTTCCCTCTGTAGCCATCAGTTTTTTCTACTGACACTCTTGTTGAACAGTAGGGAGTTGTTAAGTAAATTGTGATACATCAGTGTGATAGATTATGTGCAGCTATTAAGAATGATGATTCTAAAGACATGGAAAAATGTTTATGTGATGCTAGGTGCAAAAACTTAATATAAAGTTATTACTATGATTAGAACTATAACAATTTGTGGTTGGGGAACAGGAACTAGAAGGAACCCTAGGAAATTGAAATCATGTGATAAATAATTTGATTTTTAAGATGCTTTGACTTAGATTATCTTTCTGGATTTAATCTTGTTGAAACAGTACAATTTTTTGAAAAGTTCTAATAGTCCCATCCATATAATTCTTCTGAAATATGGCACAGTGCTGTGGTCTCCCAGAACATTATCTGAATGGAGCGTAGCCACCCATCTGAGAATAATTCTTTGCCCAACAGTGTGATGAGAAAGCTGTTTGTTGCAGATGTCTAGACTGCTACATGCTAAGTGTATCAGTTTGGGATTATGTTCAAACATGAGTAATAGAATACCTGACCAAAGGCTTGAACTAATAGGGATTTTGTTCTCCTCCTGTAACAAAATGTTGGAACTGGGCAGTCCAGGGCTCATATGCTGGCTCCATGATTCCGTGAAGGACTCAGCCTCCGCCTGCCTTTCCGTTCAGCCAGCCTGTATCCTGTAGCTTTCACACTTTCACCCTCATCTTTGTTGCCCTGGTTATAAGATGGCTGCTCTGTTACCATTCCCTGCATGTTCCAGGCAACAGGAAAGAGAAGGGTGAAGGTCAAAACACAGATGCCTTTTCAGTCTGCTCCCTTTTAAAGAACTCCCCCAGAAACCCAATCCAACAACTTCCATTTACATTCTGTCAGCCAGAACTTATCCCATAGCCACTTCTACTTGGAAAATGTATGGGTTTTGTTTTGTTTTAAGCTGAGTACATTTCTACCCAGAACAAAATCTAGGTAGTTCAAAATCGTAAAGAAGAGGAAAATGCGGATTGAATAGGCAACTAACAGCGAATTCTATGTTAAAATTGTTGGGGATGAATTGCCTTCTAGACATAACTGCCTTCACTATGTGGTGTGTGTGTCTTTTTTTATGTTAGTATTGCTATGAGTTCATCTCAGTAGTACAGGAAGGGTTCTGCCACTCTCATGATGTCATGAGGAGTTTTCAGATGCAGTCGAATTAACTGAGTTTCTTGATCTGTTGATTGAAAAAGGAGACAGGAATGAGGAAGTCTTTTGGTGAGTTTTTTTTTTTTTTTGACAAGCCTCTTTTTTCTTTAAACACTTTATTGGTTCTTTGGTTGATTGTGCTTTTAAGTTTTGTGAGGAGCATTTTTGTTTTAATGAAATATTTTGAGCTTCAATAATTGTGCTTTTTTAGTCGTAATATTATTACATTGTAGTTCCTGATTATTACTAATAAGTGTTGCTTGAAGCAAAAACAGGTGTGACAATACCTCACTGTTTATTAAGGCAGCTTTGGTCAGCAGCAGCAGCAGGAGAGGAGCCTCCCCCAGATTGAGGGAGGTGATACTCCTCTGTAGGTACTGGACGTCATCTGGAGAACGAAGTATAGTATGGGCAGCAAATCTTAAAGAGGTGTCAGGAAATTGGTATGACTGGGAAACCAGAGTATAAAGACCCAGAAAATGAGTCAGGAAGGTTCAGTGTGAAGAAAGGAATAAGTTGTAGAAGTTGATGAGAGCTGCCTTCCATCCCAGGAGGAAGGGTGGACCTGACTTGGGAACTCCAGGGGCTCACACAGAGCCAATGGCTAGGTGTTAAAAGAAGGCGGAGTTTAGCATCAACTCCAAGAAGAACTTCTAAAGAGTAGATGTTTCTAGCAATAGAAGAAGGCCTCCAGAACAGGGAGCCCAAGAAGTATACCGAGGGATGCTAGTCCTGCCCTACCCAGAAGGGGCAGCGATGGCTCCCCTCCACTCCCTAAAGTTTGAGATGAGGCTCAGGACTTTGGAATGCCTTCTCCTGTGCTACCTGACCAATTCTTCTTCGTTTAAGAATCACAATTGGCATCTTTTTTGTGTGTCTGTGAGGAAGATCAGCCCTGAGCTAACATCCATGCCAAGCCTCTTTTTTTTTTTTTTTTTTTTTGCTGAGGAAGACCTGCCCTGAGCTAACATCTATTGCCAATCCTCCTCCTCTTTTTCTCTTTTTCTCCCCAAAGCCCCAGTAGATAGTTGTACATTGTAGTTGCACATCCTTCTAGTTGCTGTATGTGGGATGCCGCCTCAGCATGGCCGGAGAAGCGGTGTGTTGGTCCGCGCCCGGGATCTGAACTCGGGCTGCCAGTAGCGGAGTGCACGCACTTAACCGCTAAGCCACAGGGCCGGCCCCCAGCATCTCTTTTCTCAGAAGATTTCTCTGACCAGGGACTCCTTTCCACCCCTGCCCTCCCTCAGTTCAGATGTTTATAACACTGTGCTGTAATTATTTCTCCTCTCTACCCATATAGTGCAGTCCCTTGAGGGCAAAGCCCATCTTTCATCTCTTTGTCCTCAGTGCTTACCCAGAATCAGGTGTGGTGCTGGCTTTCAGTATTTATTGAATTAGCAAGTAAATGAATAGAGATTAGTGAGATTCTGCTTGAGTTAACCTTGATGTTATAGAAAATTTCTGTTTTAACCTTATTGACAGCACTTCTATTCTCAGAGGTTGTCTTTGAGCCTGTGGCCTCTTAGCATATTGGATAGTTATTGAGCATAACGAAGAACACACATCTCTTTGTGCAGGTGCCATCTAGTTTAGATATCTGACTTCCGTGCTCGTGGTGAGGTTGAAAATCACCCACTGAGCTGTTTTCTCGAAGCACTTTGTGCATTCTGGCTTATGGTGACGGTTATGTTCTGCGTCTCTGTTGTTGATCATAATGCGGACCCTGGAACAGCTAGGATACTTAGAGTGAGTGTGAGTACAATAGGCTGCCAGATTCCCTTTTGTTTATTGAAATAGAATAAAAGGAGAAGAACAAGGCAAGTTTTAAAAATAACTTGGTACACATGTAGGTGAAATCACCTTACCTCCCAGGAGCTGAGAACAAAATAGGTCCCAATTCTGGCTGTTGTTCCAGGATATTTTTAGTCAGAGGACCCTTTCCTCCTTGATGGTCCATGAAGGAAAAATCATGGTAGAAAAAAAAATATTAGGCAGGGAGAAGGCTACTCAAGTTGTTTGGTGTTTCATTTTATTTCCATCTCATCCACAAGAGAAAAGCAAACATAATCAGAGGCTGATCATGAGACAGTAGAAAAGGAAAATGTCATGTTTTCACCTCACATTTGTTTGAAAGATATGATTTACTTATTATACATACTACTGTGAGTTATTTTCAGAATGTGGCTTTGTAGATTGTTTGAAGGGCTTTCTAAGAAACTCTTTTCTCGTAGGATAGTTCCTGTTTTAATTTTATTCAGAAAAAAATATGGTTTTTGGAGTTTGCTATTAGTTTTTAGTTTTTTTGTTTTTTCCTTTTGGTGAGGAAGATTGGCTCTGAGCTCACATCTGTTGCCAGTTTTCCTCTTTTTGCTGAGGAAGATGGGCACTGAGCTAACATCTCTGCCCATCCTCCTCCATTTTGTATGTGGGATGCTGCCACAGCATGGCTTGATGAGCAGTGCATAGGTCTGCGCCTGGGATCCGAACATGCAAACCCAACCGCTATGCCACCAGGCCAGCCCCTAGTTTTTGGCTTTTAAATGAATGCAGTTGATTTACCATAGCATCTGAACTATCAGCATTTCACTGTTATTGCCACTGGAAAGCTTTGGTCTATTTCTACTAGAATCTTCTAAGGGAAATTGATGAACCTGGTAACCTAATTTTAGACCTCCTGAAATTTGGCAGATGG
Source organism: Diceros bicornis minor (assembly GCF_020826845.1). Classification (NCBI taxonomy): domain Eukaryota; kingdom Metazoa; phylum Chordata; class Mammalia; order Perissodactyla; family Rhinocerotidae; genus Diceros; species Diceros bicornis. The sequence goes on along the minus strand of NC_080757.1, from coordinate 48,688,385 downwards.
GTGGTATTTATAGTGTTCTGAATCAGTTCCTATTGGACGTTTAAAAATAGTCACATCATTAGAGAATACGTTCAAGACAGAAAAGAGTTTAACCCCAAATCTAATGCCCAGATCATTGTTTTTAGTCTCCTAAACTGGATGTGCGTTTTGGTAGCAATTTCTAAGGGGCCTTTCTGTACTCTCTCTCTTCCCTTTCCTGTGTGATGCTGCTGTTGTCATGGAAACAGATCTTGGAGTTGCTTTGTTATACAGTGTAAGGGACTCCCTGACATGGAGAGTTACTGCAGGTTATTATCATCAACACAGAGCCTTTATTAAGCATTGCGCTTTGATGCATGTTGTACAAAGCATGGAACTTTGTGTTTTTGGAGCTTACGCTAAAGACATAACTTTGACACCCATAAACACAAAAGAAGCCTCAGCCTTGGGAGCCTTGAAAAGTACTAGCAATGGGCACATGCTATTTCTGTTACAGATGATGGGTTACATCCTTGGTCGGGGGCAGATCATTACTATGTGCCCAGTTAGGATTGGTTTATTGAGAAAGGAGGATTTTGGAGTTTGTTGAGTGGTTCAGGAAGGGAGGAAGCCAAAAAAGTTAGAGGATTGTTGGAAAGTCCCAAATTTCCAAAAGAAATTTCCAGCAACTATTTGGAGGTGAGACATGGCTGTGCATAATTGTTTGAATGCTCAGAGGCCTCCAAGTTAGAATGTTTTATTAGCAAGTTTGCAAGTTGTAAGATACCCTGTATTAAGATCTGATCGGGCTATTTTTATGATGTATGTGATTTTGTGGATTGGGGACTAAGGTGGGGTGAAGCAGTTGGAAGGTGTGGTGGACTCTCGCTGCCCTGGGATTGTCTCCTGCCTTCTCACTTACCAGCAAATACCATCACCTCCCTGGTCCTTAGTGTCCTCACCTTTCAACTGTGATGCTCCTGCCAGTTGTACTGAGGGTTAAATGGCGGGAATGATGATAAAGGACCTTGTGCTTGGTAACTGCTAATTTCCCTACTCCCTTCGGTATTCCCTAGGTCAGTGGTTCTCAAAGTGGGATCCTATATCTGCATCTTCAGTATCGCCTGGGAGCTTGTTAGAAAAGCAAATACTCAGGTGCCTCAGATGCACTGAGTTGGCGACTCTGGGGCAGTCTGTGTTTAATAAGCTCCCCAGGTGAATTCCTTCTGACTGAGAAGCACTACCCCAGGACATATTTCTGGGGGTGGGTTTACCTTGGATGTGTTTGAGTGCGGTTCTTGTTGCTATCTAAGATTCTTGGTCACTCAGAGATCTTACCCACTCTACTGTTAAAAGAAGGGTATTGAATAAGGTGGCTTTGGATTTCTGAGCTGTTGGAAGAACAGGATAACTTTGAATGAAAAAGTCTATTTGTATTTATCTTGCTATCAGGTTGAATTCAATTTATTAAAGTCAATGCAGTTAGCAACCATTTCCCCCTAAATTTCAGGTGTCCAGACTTATTTATAATTATACTTTTTGCTTGCACTAAAGAAACAATTAACCACACTCTTTTCTAACTCCAGTATCTTGCATTCTTATTCCTAAGTGACTGTTGATTTCTGGACTTTTACGACCCAAAAGATTTGCCCCCCGACTTAACAGGAAAAGTAGAATAATTCCAACACCACTTGCAGCTGCTATTTTAGACACAACGAAATTCTCTTGGGTCTGTCATTCCTGATTTGGTTGCTTTTACAAAACATGCTATAGAATATTTTTTTAAAAAACTACAATGATTTAAAAATCTCAAACCAGGGCGTCATCGGTATATTAGGAGGCAGGGTGCCTTAATTTGTGAGATGCTTCAGATATTGTGTGACATGGGGCATCATCAGGACTCTTAGAGGACCTGCCCACTCGATACAAACCAAATTGTAGCTTCAGCTAATTTTGATTTGGAAATTGCCCCTTTAAAAAGAAAAGTACTAAAAATGTTTGACATTTACGGAATTTTTGCAGCAGTCTGCAGTTTCTCTAGCAAGTGTGTTCACAGGCGTTGAAAGAATTTGGCAATTGCTAACTCATGTTTTTGTATAGTGTAGGAGTACAAATATAGTGCTAATGGTATATTAAAGCGATGGGTATGTAGAGTATAATGACTCTCAAAGTCAGAATTCGCATTTTTATAGTTTTTAAACATGTTTTCAGCACCCAGATGTAAACTCATCTATAAGGATAATGTTAGTGCGTGACCACAGAATTTTTTTTCTCTAATGCTCAATTGCTTTCACACTTACTTTTTCCAAGACGTACTGTCTCTAGGATCCAGAATAGTGGTATAAATGACAAGATGAGGTTCGGTTTTTTCCTAAGGAAAATCGAAATGTGATTTTCTTTTTCTTTTTTGGCTAATTAGGACAACTAAAAGTAAACATCCAATTAGGCAATGATGAGTCTAGTCTGGCTCATCTGTATTCTTGAAGGAGTCTGAAGTTAGAAGAATGTTGAAAAGAAGGTCAGTCTAAGACAAATTCAGATTTCTTAGAATGAACTCCTTTATTTTATGGGTTTATACCATGTGTGTAAGAAAAGAAAATAGGGTCAAGAATTGTTTTATCCCTTTACTCTGTGAAAGGCAAGCACACTGGTTTAGGAAATGGGGAGACCTGGTTTCTACTTTTAGATCAGTCTTCAAAATACTGAATGTTCTTTGAAATAACAAAATAGTCAAGCAAAGAAATAATTGAGGAACTAAAATTTAGCTTTGAAAGAACCCTTCCTTCAACCCATGGCTCTTTTAGCTATTATTCAATCTCTCATCCCCCTCTTAGCTGTATTTTGGCTCCCATTCTGCGTGGCTGGGACCAGGGGTCTTTCTCTTGGTCTGGACCACAAATCCCTCAAGATTTCCAGTAGGTGGGCCGGCCCCGTGGCTTAGCGGTTAAGTGCTCGCGCTCCGCTACTGGCGGTCCGGGGTTCGGATCCCGGGAGCGCACCAACGCACCGATACTCCGGCCACGCTGAGGCCGCGTCCCACATACAGCAACTAGAAGGGTGTGCAACTATGACATACAACTATCTACTGGGGCTTTGGGGGGAAAATAAATAAATAAATAAAATTATTAAAAAAAAAATTTCCAGTAGGGAGCTGCTAGGGTCCTGAGATGGGCATCCTCCAGGTGGAGATCGCCTGGGAGCCAGGAGGGACGAACACAGCAGTATGCTTGGGGAAGAGCTCAGGACATCCAAGGACTGTTTGTGACCTGGGGTGTAAAGCCAGTGACGTGGGTATGGCAGGACGGAATACCTATGCTTTATAAAGCACCCCCACCACCACTTTTTTTTTGGTTTCCTGCAATTTCTGTATTTATTTCCTTATAGTATTTAGTAATATCTTTGATTCTATCTCAGCTATACTAGGCAGAAAGGAGTCCCTGGCTATTAGCAGAGCCAAAAGGAGAGAACAGAATGAGGAGAGTAACAGTAATTGAAGCAGGAGAGAGCCCCTGAGCAAGGAGAAACTGGGGACTGATTGGAAGCTCATGGTTGTGATCTCCTGGAGAATCTCAGCCCCGTTCTAGGTTTTTGTATTATTGTATTATAAACGGGCAGAGTTATTCCCTTACATTGGTTCATGCCAAACCCCATGGGGTCCTTTGTAGAGGAAGGAGGGACCAGCTGCTCAAAGCAAACTAAGAGAATGTTTGGGGGTGTTTTATGATGCTTGGTTTATGGGCATAGCAGCGAAAACCATTGTGTCTGTTCTGAACTTCGGGAAAATGATGTGAGACTATGTAGCTGGGTCTTGGTTGATGTGTGGTGCGTGTGAGTGACTTGTTGAAAAGGAAAGCCAGGCCCCAAAAGAAGAGGGCCCGAGAGCACTCTTCATCTTGAGACCCACTATGAACCCAATGGGGGCTTGAACTCTGCTCTCTTCCTGAGCTGTGCTGTCAGGACTTCCTTGAGAGATCCTCAGTGCTGCTTCCTCCTGATTTTCTGGTGCCTTCTGGTTTCCATCAGTATCCAGAAATGGTGGTGGAGGATTCCAGTGGAAGGGATTGAGTACAGGAGAGAAGGCAGCACCCTCGGCGATGTGCATGACCTGAGTCACCTGAGGAGAGCTGGGCAGGGTGGCCTTAGGTCAGGTTCTGGGCTCACCATCATCCTGGTTTCAGAAGAAACAGAAGCAAGATCAGTCAATCAGTGTAGAGTTGCAGAATGTCGGGCAGTGACCCCCAAACCCTGCTGCACATCTGAATTACCTGGGATGCTTTTCAAAACACGTTTCCTGGGCCCCACTCCAAATTCAGGCAGGTCTTAGTTGGGAAGGACTAAGACTTAGAAAGCACAAACTTTAGAGTCACACAGTCCTAGTATTGAGTCTCAGCTTCAAATGCCATGACTACTTGTGTGACCTTGAGCAGGTCAGTTAACCATTTCTTTATCTGTGTGGAGAGGACAAATAATCATATTTTTTTATAGAGTTTTGGGATGAATTAAATGAAATAATGCATGTAAAATGCTTATTAGCTCATTGCCCATTACATAGTAATCATTCAGTAAATAATAGTTATTATTATGCTCAACTAAAATGTTTGTCAGCTGTTCAGTACTGTAGAAATGTGTCAAGAATTAGAAAAATCATGCTTCCTACCTTGACAAACACACAATCTAGTTGGATGAGCAAAGCACATGTACGTGAATATTTGGTGAGCTTTGGGCAATGGGGGAACATTGTGATGAAGTTCAGATTGCTGGAAGATGCTAGAAGGATACAATATGGACCTGTTGGGGGTCCAGGGTGCTGCTGGAGGAAGCAAAGAAGGCAGTGACTCTAGAGACATTTCAGAGCGCACATCAGAGGGGCTTGCAATGAACAGAATTGCCTTCTGATGATGTCAACATATCTAATACAAGACTCTGACTAATTGCTATTTATAGTTGCTTATATTCAAAAGCTTGTTGATACCACTGAAAACTGTCAGCTGGGTGTAGTGGAAAGAGCTGAGCTCAGTCGGAACTTCTGATTCCTTGTCCCGTCTCTGCCCCTAACTAGCTTAGTGACCTTAGACAAACCACTTTACTCTGAGGTCTCAGCTTCCTCATTGAGGGGCAAGGGGACCCGACAACTACCAGGGGTCTTCTGGCTTCAGCATTAACCATCCAACATTCAAGAAAAACATTTACTGCACTTCCTTTCTAAAGCATTTATTGTGCATCCTTGATTGTCAATTCCTGGTACTGTGGAAGATCTGTTGTTCAGTGGAAGACTCTATGTTCTGCTAATTGGTTGCTTGAGATTCATATTCCTATAGTTTTTACAAAGACAGATTTCCACTTAAAAGCATTTTTATTCTTTTGGAATTATATAGAGAGTCTACTTGGTTATACTTGTGTTTGATTTCTAGCCTCAAGAAGCTGTTAATGTCATTTTGGAAGACTAATGTGGAGATATCTTAACGTCATTTCTCTGCTCTAACTACTGGTAGTCCCTGACTTAGTTGACTGCATATGACCCATATTTACAAGTTATTATTATCCTGGATGTCAGGATCTAGCCCTTCTCATCTCCCACTGCAGACCTACTCAGTAATTTTCAATTCAGAATGCCAAGGAGGCATCCATCCCTTTCTCTTCACAGATCTTCATTGCTTATCTACTGTGGGCCAGGCACTCCTCTGTGCACTGGAGATCTACCAGTGAACTAAACAGACAAAAATCCCTGTGCTCATGGAATGTATGTTCCAGTGCCATTAGCTTGGAAATGTGCCAACTCTTTTGCCCCAGGTGAGGAGTAAGCTGTGACAGGTATCTAGGTCCTTCTTCCTTTATCTAAGATCACTTCCCCCCCAGTCCTCCTGAGTCTCCTGTTGGCTATGCAGGGAGACTAAGTCATGAAAACTACAATGTGCTTTTACATAGAAACAATAGAATATGTGATTTTTAGGTCTATGTGGTATATTGCAAAAAATGGCCACAGATCCTCCCATCTTTGTTGCATGCTCCCTTGTAATATGACTTTGCCACCCTTTCGGTCAGGAGGTGGAGTCCATTTGTCCACTCCTATGAGTCTAGACTGGTTTTATGACTTCCTTTGACCAGGAGATGCAGCACGAGTGACATTGTGGAAGTTATGAGCTAAGGCATTAAGAGGCTTTACAGCTCCCACTTGTGCTCGCTCTCTTGGAACTTCTGCTGCCATAGGAAGAGGCCCTCACTACCCTCCTTGAGGATGAGAGGCCACATAGAGCAGAAATGAGCCTCTGGCAGAGGACCCCTAGACCAAGCCAGCACCAGCCACCAGGCCTGTGAATGAGGCCATCATAGACCATCTAGCCAACTGCCAGATGGATGCAGCTGCAAAGTTCTTACCAGCTTAAAAATCTCAAGAGCTCATCATCAGCATCAACGCAAATGGTTTTTGTTATTAATAATTGAAAGTTGTAAACATTTTATTATATGTATTTATTAATGTAGATATTAATATGTTTCCCATCTGTTATGAATTACATAGATTTTAGAAGGTTAGAAAGAAATGCCTTTCACATTTTAAATTATCCACTTAGAGGCTAGCTTTTGGAACAGAACCACCTGAAATTTGGTGACTAGGCATATGTGTTTTGTGGAGAGAGATTAGCACTGGCAAGTGTGATATGCAGTCATCAAATGGTAGAGGTTCCTAGGGCACAGGGACCTGCTTCAAATGGATGCAGATAGTGGGGTGTACTTGGGAAGCATGGGTCTAAGATGACCCTGACCAATTCGGACAAGTATGTTTTCATTTTGGGAACTGAAACTCGTCTTTTTAATGGAAGTATTGGTGAAAGTCATGACTCATTAATATGAGTCCCAAGTGGGAAATGGACATCTGTCTCCATAAATGAAGCAGAAACAAGGCAAGGCCACTGCACACACTTTCTCTCTTTTCCAAAATTCATATTTTGTTGTTTTTTAATTCAGAAGGAGGTCTGGGAATATTCTCTGTGCATAATTGCTTTATAAACACCGTTTTATTTAATGCCCTTGCTAATAATACTTCCTGTAAATAAACAATCAAAATCAGCATGGTTCCAGATTGCTTTTGTAATGATTATAAACCTTATGTTTTATGAAGTGGTCTAAAAATGACATACCACTGTGAAAAATTTTGGAAATTGCATATGTTAACTATATTGCTGTATAGATATCTGTTCTGATCAGTGGATAAAAGCCACACACTACTATAAGGAAATATTGAGAAAATTTATTAATAATAAAGTTATAATTAGTAAAGCAAGTTTTAAAGTAAGTATAGAGCTGAAATGTATATATTATATAGATGCATATATCAATCAGCAAATTGTTCCCTAGAAGGAGAACAGAAGGTATTCTATGGAGATAATTTCTGTGGGGATGACTGGGGAGGATGAAATAGAGGTGGTTTGCTTTATGATTGATACACTGTCCATATCAATTTGCTATGGTCCCCTAAAAAACCACCCCAGAAAGTTGATGGCCTTAAAACAATGCTGATGTTACCATCTACATAGTCTGCAGGTCACATGAGGTTTGGCTGATTTCACCTGGGCCCAGCCAGGCACTTTGCCTTCTCATTGTGGCGCTGTCAGTCGACTCGGCTCCACATGTCTCTCATCCTCCTCTGGCCTGGCTGACCTCTGGCTGGCCTGGGCGTGTTCTTCCCAGGGCTGGCAGAAGCCCAAGAGGGCAAGCAGAAATGCCAGGTCCACTTCGTTGTAGGCTTGGAACTGGCACATTGGCATTTCTGCCTCATTCTCTTGGCCAGTGCAAGTCGCATGGCTGAGCCCAAAGTCAGGGAAATATACTTGACCTTTATGGGAGGAATTCCAAGGTCATGTGGAAAAGGGCATGGATACAGGGAGGGGTGAAGAATTGAGGCCAGTAATGAAATATACCACTTTGTTTGCATGACTCTTAAGAGAGCCAAGACTTGTTAAAAACGAGCAAAAAGGTAAATTAGAGATGGTAAAGAAGCAATTTGGGAATACTTTGGTCTTGGTAAAGACATCTGTCCTCCTTCTGTACCAGAGGTTGCAAACTGCAGCTCGTTGGGCCACGTGCCGTCCAGGGCTTGTTTTTGTAAAAACACAGCCATGCCCATTTGTTAATGTATGTGTTATATATGGCTGCTTTGGCCCTGTAGCAACAGAGTTGAGTCTGAGTGCTTGTGACAGAGACTGCATGGCCCACAGAGCTGAAAATATTTACTGTCTGGCCCTTTAGAGAAAAAGGTTGCCGACCCATTTTAAATTACATGACTGAATAGTTTATGTGAAACAAACTCAGTTGTAATGTGCACCCCTCTAGCTCTGCCAGCCACAGTTTTAGGATTTTTCAAGTGTATGTTGCATTCTGATTCTTGTGTGTTTTTATGAAATAAGTAAAATAGGGAGATAAAGTAATCCTGGCACCTAGATTTTGCCAGTGGCAACCAATACCATTTACACCCACAAGCTGTAATCCTTAAAGTTTACAAACCCACAAATTACATATTATGGAACGTAAAAATGAGGGAGCCAGTTGCTGCTTTTGCCTTTACTATTAATGCTTTGTGGCTCTGTAGGTCACTCATGATGTTAGACAGAAGGGTGATTGTTTCTGTTCTGCTGCAAGACAATCTGATTGTGTTTCGTGTAGAATGCAGTACAGCTCTGTTCACCTCGGCTCTCACAAGAAATGCTGCAGACCTTTGCCTACTCAGACCTCCTTCTGTCAGCTTTGGTGTTGGGGTGGGAGGCCCAAGCCTCTTGGGTCAGCATATATTCTTGCTGCTTTTTATTTTCCTTACTCTTTTTTTTTAATTAATAAAATTACTTTTTTTTTTTTTGTAAAATAGTACAAAGAAAATTTAAAAGAAAAAACTATCCACTATATTATACCTACCACCCCCTTAGCATATATTTATAATGGTTTTCACTACTGGATGGGACTTTATGTGGTTTAAAAATGATCTTGATGACTGTATGGAAATATGGAAAATGTCTCATACAGTGTTGCATAAAAATAATACAAAATTGCTGCAGGTACACTGTTGTAGCCATGTAATGTGTGTGTGTGTGTGTGTGTGTGGTGGACAGAATGATGTCCCCCAAAAGATAGCCATGTCCTTATACCCAGAACCTGAGAATATGTTACCTTACATGGCAGAAAGTACTTTGCAGCTGTGATTAAGTCAAGGATCTTGAGATGGAGAGATTATCCTGCATTATCTTGGTGTTGGCCCTTTGTAATCACAAGGGTCCTTATAAGAGTGAAATAAGAGGGATGAAGTCAGAAAAGGATATGGAAGCAGAGGTTAGAGTGTTCTGTGAAGACGGAGGAATGGGCCATGAGCCAAGGAATACAGGTGGCCTCTGAAGGCTGGAAAAGGCAAGGAAACAGGCCTCCAGAAGGAATGCAGCCCTGCCAACACCTTGATTATAGCTAGTAGGATTCATTTTGGACCTCTGACCTCCAGAACTGGAAGATAATAAACTTGGAGTGTGTTAAACCACTACTCTATGGTATTTTGTTATAGCAACAATAGAAAACTAATATAGCACGTACAGTTGGAAGGGAAGATATTTCAAAATGATACTTGGAAGTTATAAACATTTAATATATTTTAGTTGGTTAGTGTAGTTTGATTGGGTGGCTGATGAGTTTATTTTGGTTGGGTGGTTAAGACTCAGAGGCAGCAAGTAATTTTTAAATGTTAGGGGAGGGGAAAGTCGTAGAATTTGAAGTTCAAAATCAAGCAAATGATATATAAACCCAGCAAAATTGTTCTGTAGTTTGGGTTTTGCTGTGTCAGGGTAGTAAATGGCTCCAGGCTTAATAGGGAAGCCAATTTATTTTCTTTACTCTTTTATATTTTTAAGCCTCTCTCTGGTTTTCATTAGACTTTCTTTGAGCTGAAATGTCATCTTTGGTTACTGTTGGTATCCTTGTGATTAGGTCTTTGCAAAAGTTTGAGTGCAAGTATTAAGCTAAATACATGTTTACAGACTTTCGTCCAATTCTATAAGGTGACAGCAGCATTCTGCAACAGACGTTATATTATATACCAGTTTTCTGTCCATCTCTGTTCTGTCCAACTGTTTCCAAGTTATAAGAAGGTCTTGTGAATAAGGCTAGCTGCTCACTTCCCCCAGCGATTGACTTTGTGGACTTTTGAGTTCAATGAGGCATTTCCTAGGCCTGCCTCGACTATAGCACAGTCGTGGGACCTTGCGGAGCCTCGTTCTACGTTGGTAGAAGGAGCCCATGCTATGCCTCGTGGAGCTGTTGAGAAGGGCTGTGCACCGGCAGGTGGAATCTCCAGCATTTGACAAGCTCTTCCTTGTGTTGGGAGTGGCTCACGGGTGGAATTCCAGAATCTCCTAGTCAGTCTTTGCATTTTTCTCCACAGGTAAATGAGATTTTGAGAATTTTCATTTATTTTTATTTGTTCCGAGGCTAGTTTTACATATTTTGAACAAGTAAGTGAAGATCACTGTAAAAATGTCCTCGACAGCAGTCCTTTAGGGCTGTGGCTCCCTTTTGTGAGTCCTTATATGAAGTCCCTGAATATTGTGGTCCATGGCTTAGTGGGATTAAGCAGAGTCAAACTCTTAAACCTCAAAACAAACTGCTGATTATACTGCCTGATGGTGCACAGGCTAATCTATTAGACTTGATATTTCAGCTGACTCACTCCTGTTAGTTTCCCTCACTGCTCCTTTGTCCTCTGTCATCTCAGATCAGCAGTATGCAATAAGGAAAACTGAGTCAGGGAGAAGAGAACGTCTGTCACTGTGAACCAAATTATGAATCATGCTCTTTTGGCTTTTATTTGTCAATATAACGCACTCTTAAAAGTTCTTGGAAAGTAAATGATATTAATATGGCTCCTGCCCCAAGTCCAGTTCCCTTTGATTGGCTGCTGCACAACGTATCCTGGCTGGAATCGCTTTATTCCAATTCTTATTGTCCTGAAGTTCATCAAACATTTGGAACTCTCAAAGTGGAGATGTAGGCTGAGTACATTTATTCCAGTTAAGACCATCTTTTGAGACATGGCAAGAGAGAGAAACTCATGAATATGTTTTCATTAAGTGGAAGACCGTGACACAGAGTCTTACTGATGTATGCAGATGTGGATGGCAGAATGAACATCGCCATTCAGCATACCATTGCCAAGTTTCCCCCCAAAAAACAGGGAGACTGAAAAATACTTGGGCAGAAGGAAAAGATCATCAAATATCACATCTATTCGGCTATAGAGATGGCTGGTCATAAAAAGCACGACAGGACCTTTGCAATTTGGTGCTTCTTTGACAAGCCTCAGTTTGCTGTCAGTTTCCACAAGGGGTAAAATGGATGTCTTCCCAGCATCTTCTGTTCCCTGTTCCAGAGAATTGAGGGAGGCATTGACTCCAAAACTTTCTGGGGTTTTTTGTTATTAAGGGTATGGATTGCATGTCCACGAGGGAAGAGGGCTCCCCGACCTACTTACAGGCAGTCTCTAAACCAGGCAAGAGAAGCCAGGAATTCCTTTTTCAGATTTGTGTTGCAAGTCTTATGCTGCCAAACTGCTTGAAATGCTAATATTCTTTCCCTGCCTTTCAGAGGTGATAATATTAGGGCAAATGGTGGAGATCTAGAAAAATCATCTTTGTGCTCCCACCTTGTCCTGGCTGTGGAATAAGCAGCCAGGCCCCTTACCTCTCTGTCTGTCTCTCTGTCTCATTCTCTCTCTCTCCCCCGGGCCCTCTCCTGTCCTCCTGACAACACTTCCAGTTGCTTAATTGATTACCTAGGTTTTTGTTGACAATTAAGTTCTTTTCAGTAACATTCTTTGCCCCAGTGGGACTCTTTGCTGTCTCCTGTTCACTCAGCAAACACTTGAGTGCAGGACTCCAAGAAAGCCCGAGAGTAAATGGGCAGGGCACCCACACCACAGGGAAGCAGCGGGCGGCAAGCCTTCGAGTTCATGCAGTGGGAGACCTGCTGAGAGGCAGGGCGATCTACATTAATGTTAGGATCGCGGCCTGGATATTCCTCCTTAGGACTCAGTGGAGCAGCGCTTCTCAGCCCTGACTGCACCTTAGAATCACCTGAGGAGCTTTTAAAAGTAGGGCTGGGGCCTGGGTGTTCTCCAGATCAATTAAATCCGCATCTCCAAGGCGGGCGTCAGTGGCTTCACTGTTCTATCAGAGCTCCCCAAGTGGTCCTAATGTGAAGCCAGGGCTGAGAAGCCTGCGTTAGACCCTGTTATCTTCACTGGTCTTGGGAGAGTGGACTCCTTTTGTCGCTGATGTCAGGAGGCAGAAACAACCATTGGGTGGTTGGCTCCCTGGGTCTATCCCGTTTTTATGGTGTGACTGTTTCAGGTGAGGTGACCTGGCCCACGTTTTCACAAGTCACCTGACAGTGGCCTCCTGTCCCTGCTGTCTCCCTTGAGGGCTTAGCTCTCTGCCCATCAGCAGGCAAACCAGGTCCAGACTTCTCTCCCCACCGCCCCTTTTCACACCCCGTTCTTTATCAGTGGGTCTGTACCTTGAGTGCAGCAGATGGAACCAATGAATGCCCCACATCATGGATGTCTGCAAGTCCCTGTTGAGTATTCGGGACTCAGAGAAAGGGGGCTTTCTCCTTAAAATCATCTTCTTAATGCTTAAGTTTCTCAGACCTCACGGGCTGGAGCCTGCATTTCCAGCGGTGGGGTTTGATTTCCCGGGAGAGGAGCTGTGTTCTGGCTCCTGGCCGGAGGAGCTAAGCAACTGCGTGTTTCCACCGGCGCGCACAGTAGAACATCTCCCCAGCCGTCCGTGGTTCTGCTCCTGCTCCTGCATTATTTAGCTCCTTCGCCGCTGGAGCATGGTGTTGCGCTTCTAAGCAAATCAGGGTGCATGTCCAAGAGGAGAAACTGCGGATGGCTTTGCCTTTGGGGATGGGTTTTCTTCCCCCGAGTAACTCACTTCTGGTAAAGACCTCACTCCAGCTTGCGTCCCTTGGGTCTCTCTCAGCCACCTTTGCACAGAAGGATTTGAGGAGCCAACTGAAGGCTTTAAAAAAGTCGTGATAATTCGCTAGGTTTTGCTGGTCATTTTTAACCAGACTCAGTTTTTTTTTTTTTTTTTTTAAAGTGTCATTGATTCACTCTTTTTTTCCTGTAAGCCTGTATTTGTCCTTTTATCCTGTTCTCACCCACTGATGATCTGGCTTCACCGTGAGTTGTTGTGGCCGTGAACAGGTCCCCTATTGCCTCTCCTGAAAATCAGCAATATATAACACCCTCCTTGAGGGGGCAAGAGGCTCAGTTTATTCCCAGCAATGAAACTGCCTCTCTGGGTAGAATTGGTTTGCGCACACAGCATACCGCAGTGGGGAACGGTGCTTTCTTAGCACAAAACAGACACATTTGCTTTCCTACATTCAGTGAAGGGGTGGGTACCCATGGCTGGAAAATACTTGAATGCAATTGAAACCCTAGGCAGCAACACTTCAGCCCTTTGAACATGAATTTTAAGGCATAAGAGACTTTAAACATTAGAGCTTTTTGTGACGTGTCTTAGATAATAACCTTTTGATTCCTATGCTTCCTCTCTTCTTACCAAGTGACACTTAAACGGATGCCCAAAAATGTGCAGGAAAAAGATAGGCTCTTTTTATAATTTCTTGACATTAGCTGTTTTTCTCCTTATAACACCTTCTCTTAACCAATGTAACTGCATTTGGTTTGCGTAAGAGAAGAAGCATTTCCTCTCCCATGTTTGTCTCTATTGCAGATAAGACCTGCCTCTCTCGATCCTCTAGAAGGCAACGGAGCATTGGCCAAATCCCTTGTTTTCCTGGGTCATTTTCTGGGGCCCATGTTTGCCTGTCCTGATCCCCACTGGTTTGCCGCAGGCTAATTAGTAGGCCATGTGTCTTGAAACAAATCGCATCCAAGGCTGGGAGTCTGCATGTTAACCACTTGGTTTATAACTCTTAATTTGGGTAGGCAGAGGACGCCTGTTTTAAGGGTCAGCCCTCTGCTTCTTCCTTTTGAATTACAGACTACTGTTGCCCATCAGTTTTCCCACCTAAGGCTTTAATTGGATACCTAGTGGGTCAGTCATAAGCAACCAGGAAAGATCCAGAGGAGATTCTTCATGCTGCCTCCCACCTGGCCTGGTAGAATCTTTTCCTCTTCCGAGGTTCTTCCTGAAAGAGCCCATGGTTGACTTAAGGGAGCTGCTTTTGATTGCTTAGGCTTATTTCTGCCACTACGGAGAACTTTGATCCACTGCAGAGGCTGTTGGAAAGGGCAGCCCAGATGAGCCGGCTTCTCAGGCATTTAAACAAGTTTTCTGAAGGTTGTTGGACTCCATGGGGCAGAAGCGATCCTTTCATTCTGGAACGCAGAAGTATTTGTTGAGCACTGTCTTTTGGGAGAGGTGGGAGGCAGAGCTTTCAATTTCCAGTCTAAGTTTTTCTGTATTTAGAGGCAAATGAAGATCATGACCTTTTCTGATCCCCCCAATTTGAAAATGATTAGTTTTGGTAACATTGACCTTGACTGTTTTCTTGTCTAGTGGAGCTGACCATGATTTTGTCTCAGAGCCAGAGATTCGTATTGGTATATTCCCCTTGGATGGGAACTATGCAGCAACTCAGTTATTATTGTTCTACTAAAGGGCAAAATTGGGGTCTCTGGTGCATGAGGGAGATTCCATTGTCTTCTATAGATTCTTGGTAAATCTGACCAAGGTTGCATTTTATCCCTAAATGTCTGGCTTCCTCTTGAGTTTTGTCTTCTGAATAGTAAAAGTCACAGACTGATTTTTCTGAACTTCTAGGCCAAATGTGTTTGAACAATAAACTTCTAGCATGAGGAAAATGGACAAATAAACTTGAAGACTTATGATAATTTGACCCATATCTGTATTATTTGTCACTGACAATGAAATAAAGGAGGATTGCTTGGCGCAGACTTGGGCTATCTAGTTGCATATGCTGATTTTATTGATTTAAAGGATTACAATTCGAATATATTTTAAATTCAGTGAGACCAGAGTGCAAAGAGTGCTTTACTATCATTATTTACTTATACCAACACCATCATAATAGTCGTTAGCATTTACCGAGCACGGATTAAGTAACAGGTACTGTCCTTAGTACTTCACGGGAATTAGTTCCTTGAATCATCCCAAAACTCGGAGATTGCACTATTATCAGCTTTGCTTTTCAGCTAAAGAAACTGGCTCAGAGAGGTTTATTAACTTGACAGCCAGGATTTGAACACCTGCAGTCTGATTTGCAGATTCACGCTTGTAACCACTCTTCGCTCCCCATCTCCACTGCCTCTTGCACATCGCTCGTATTTTGCCAGGTGGAGAAACTCACCAAGGATGAGGCCTACTTAAAATATTCCTGAGTATAAATACGCCATCTGTTGATCTATGTGTCCATCGGGCAAGGGGCTTTTATCCCCAGCCAACACATGGCAGAAAAAGAAATATGTTGACGTCTTGAGAGATAAGTTAAGGAAAAATAGACAGTGCCGCTTCTTTAACCTGTCCCATCCTGGACCCAAACCTCACCCCTGCTGTCCACAGGCCTCCACCTGTTGGCAGGTGTCCCCATCAGCTCTGGGCTGGCCCAGCTTCCTCAGACTTGGCGCTGTCATCAGAGTAGGAGGTGCACAACACGGCTCTTAAGGGGGTTCTGCAAACCACCTGAGCTGCAGAGACCTTTTCTTTGTGGTTGGTGCCTGGCCCAACCTAAGGCCCAGTCTAAGTTTTTGTGTATTTAGCAGCAATATGAAGATCATGACCTTTTCTGATCAGCCCCTGTCGCTCTGTCCCTCCCTTCTCAGTTCCTATGGGCCCCCTTCACTGCTCGGTCACCGTCTTCTCTTTGTTCTCTCGACAACAAGAAAAACAGTTATAGGATCTCAGGGCATTGTGGAGCCTCAGAGTCTTCTGGTCCATTCCCCTTGTTTTCAGGAGGGGCCCACACAGCCGGATAGTTGTATCCTCCAGGCCAGATCTGCAGCTTCCTGACTCATTCTCCTTTATACTAAAATGCCTGCATTTTAAATAAAAGTGAAGACTTAAGCCAAAAATAGCATCATGCCTGGAACATATTGGGTGGTCAGCATTTACTTTCTTCCCCTCCCTACTCCTATTGTTGCTAATTATTGGCTTGGACCTTGAATAGCTGTTGACTTCTGCCCTCTGGTATTTATGACGCATGATTTCTGAGTCTTACCTGGGTTTTGACTCACTGCTTTTTAGAGACATCTTTTTTATTTTTTGCGTGTGTCCCACTTTTCTAATCCTGGCATTTCTCTCTAAGGACAGTCCCCTCAGCCTGTTACTGATCACAGCCCTGGATGAGAACACTGTGTTGTTGTTGTATTGAGATGCCCTGATAGGAAAATGTCTAGGAAACACGAGCTATTTATCTGGTGGCTAGAACCTTCCTGATGTGCTCTAATTCAGTCCATCTGAATTGAGTTGCTTGATATCTGGATAGATCCTCCATTGATCAAGGAAGGCTCATTCACAGAAGAGCTGCAGAGAAACACACAAAATTGGAGAATAAAATCCAGAAGGAAATGCTTTATGAGGTTATAACATATATTAGATTATGCAGTCTGGGAAAAGAAGGATAATGCAAATTAAAGTATCTGGAATGTTATTAGAACAATGTTTAACATAGTTAAATTTAGAGTTAGAAGACCTGGGTTGAAGTGGCTTCTCCACTTCCTGATTCTGTGACTTTGGGCTACTTGCTTAACCTGCCTGAGCTGTAGAATGGGGATGCTGCTGTTGGTGCTGCCTCCACCAACACCGATAGCAGTGGCAGCCGCTGCTGCAAGAAGCTCGTGGGTTGCTGAGAATACATTTAAGTACTGTACCTTCAAAAGTTTGTCATGGGGCTTAAAAGGGCAAACACACGTGAATGCACTGCACCGCACTTAGCTCATGGCAGTCGCTAGACTTAGTTCTCCTTTCTCCTGTTCCCTCCCTTTATCCCTTTAAGCAGGCAGGGAAACGTACAATACCTTTAAAAAAAATTCCATCAAATGGGGTCCAACAGAGTTTTGCAACTCAGAAGCAATGCACCTTAAACTTTTTGGGAAATTGACTGATATGGCACACCTGTTTTACTGGGGACAAGGGAGATTTCATTTCCTATTAGTTGATCCATATGTATGCAAATAAACAACATTCCCAGGTAGAGAAGGAATCTGATATCTCATCACCTTTGCATCATTTTTATTGGGAGTAGAAATAATGCCTTTTAGCTGGGATTTTTCTTTTTGCTTGTGGTTGATCATTAAGAGAAGAATCGGCTACTGGTCTGTAAACTTCAGATAAAATGGGCATTATTGGTATGTATATTCATAGTTTCTTGTCTCCTCCTTTCCCTGTGACTGTGACAAGACTTTTTTTATCATCATTTTACAGATAGGGAAATCAGTCAAGAAATCCTAACTGCCTCAGTAGTGAGTTGAGAAGGAACTGGTAGGGCCTGTGTTGCTACCCCCTCAGCTGGGGAGTAGATGGGAGCTTCAGAATCCATTAACTTTGGCACTTCTTTTTAAACCAGTGTTTTTTCTGGCATATTAGAATCTGTTCAGGTCAAACTTTGAGCATATGTTCTCCTAGGGACAGGTTGAAGAATAAGATTTGGGCTATTTTCTTTGAGAAGTTTATAATCTAGGAATGTGGATTTTCTTTGGGGATTAAGTAAATTTATACTTGACAAATGATAGTTAAATTCTTAATCTGAATTTGCCACCCAAATCTTTCAATTAAAATGTTACATATTAACAAAAGGTTAAACATAGAGTTACTATATGACCCAGTAATTCCACTCCTAGGTATAGACCCAAGAAAAATGAAAACGTTTATCCACACAAAAACTTGTACTTGAATATACATAGGTACATTACTCATAATAGTCAAAAAGTGCAACTAACCCAAATGACCATCAACTGATGAAATGGATAAGTAAAATGTTGTGTAGCTTTATAGTGGAATATTACTCAGCCATAAAAAGGAATGAAGTACTAATTCATGCCTCAATATGGATGAACCCTGAAAATGTTATGAGAAAGCAGTCACAAAAGACCACATATTATGATTTCATTTATATGAAATGTCCAGAGTTGGCAAATCCATAGAGACAGAAAGTAGATGAATGGTTGCCCAAGGTTATGAGTCAAGACAGCGGAAGAGGTAGTGACTGCTAGTGGGTTCGGGGATTCATTTGGGGAAAAAAATGTTCTAAGATGAGATTGTGGTGATGTTTGCACAACTTGTGAGTATACTAAAAATCTTGAATTGTGTACTTTTTTTTTTTTAAAGATTTTTTACTTATTTATTTATTTATTTTCCCCCCAAAGCCCCAGTAGATAGTTGTATGTCATAGCTGCACATCCTTCTAGTTGCTGCATGTGGGACGTGGCCCCAGCATGGCCGGAGAAGCAGTGCCTCGGTGAGCGCCCGGGATCCGAACCCGGGCCGCCAGCAGCGGAGGGCGTGCAGTTAACCGCTAAGCCACAGGGCCGGCCCTTGAATTGTGTACTTTAAATGGGTAAATTATATCTCAATAAAGCTGTTACCAAAAAAGTTACATAATTTCCACACAAATGTACTTAATATGTTAAAGAACGTATGCCTATGCTAAAAACCCCCACATTGTTGACTTAGATATTTAAATTGAAAGCAAGACAAAATAAACCAAAATAAAATTAATTATGTGGCCCCAAGGTACCTCCTTTACTGAGGTTTACTGTTCTAAATTCTCAAGGTTTTTAGAAGATGACAGCGGTTCTGTCCTGGGTACTCCATATCATTCTACTTTTAATGCACACTGGGAAAAATGTGTGAGAAACAGACTGATTTCCTGCCCATGGCGTTATTAAGCACTGACCTAGATTATTGAGAAATATTCTGGACATTAATTTTATAGCCTATTGACCACCTATTTGGATCACTTTGAAAAACTTGAATCTCATTTTTTTTCTATAATTCTGTGATTTGAGGTTTTACGGTAAACCAGAATGTATCTTATTCTTGCGGTGGTGAGCAAGAGAATTCATTCTCCACTTAGAGCAGCTCGGTTCTTCTAACAATCCCAAAGTCCAAAAGAGTGACCACTCTGAAAAAGCTTTTCCAAGGGACATCGCAGCCATAGATAATTGGAAGTAGTGGCTGTTGTTTGTTTTAGCTATTAGTTATAGCCTGCCACCCAACAGAACCTGTGAACAGAGCTCCTGACAGGTAGACAGATAATTGAGACTATTCGCCTCCTTTGGCTTCCTGTAGCTACAAAATCAGAAATGAACAGTAACAAGTTCAGAAGTTACAGGAAGAGGGAGAAGCAGTAACCAGAACTTTGAGAGCACTTTTGAGAATGAAAAAGCAGCCACTCAAATTCAAAATTGAAAAGGAGTAGAACGTCCAAACAGCTTGTCTGAAATTTTGTTCATTCAGCATCCATTCCTTGAGTAAGTACAGTGCTCTGGGCAGTGTAGTATAATGATTGAAATTTGGGCTTCAGGTTCAAATCCCTGTTCTTCCGCTTGCTAGCTCTTTGACCTTGGGAAATTTAAACTTTGTGCCTCACTTTTCTCTTCTGCAAAATGCAGATGATAGTAGTAGTGCTCTGTCATAGTGCTTATGTCCTCTGTTGTGAGGATTAATGGATGCTTAGAACAATGCATAGTGCATATCAGGTGTCCAATAAATGGTGGTCTTGGTTGTTACTATCATTATCATTGTTAACAGCAGGAATGGCTAACAAGACAGGCTCCAAGCGCTCTTCCTCATGGAAATTACAGTTTACTGTAGTGGATCATGCTGGATATTCCTGTGGATGTCTGTCTGGGACAGATTCAGGGAGAGAATATGGTTACCCAGTCACCAGTCAGTTCCTCCATCCTCCTGCACTTATTAGATTGAGAATCACTTGGGGCCATTCTCTGTGATGGGTACTGGATAGATAGAGATGAATGACTTGCACCTGCCTTCCAGGAGCCCACCTCTGAAATCCCTCCTCCGTATCGAACGCGTGAACCTAGGCATTCTTTCTGCAGTTCACCCTAGTTAGTTATCAGAATCTCTGTTTTAGGGGTTTCAGTAATTCATTCTCTGAAATCCAACTCTTCGTTCTAAGCTTTATTCGGGAAATCCCACCGCTCCTGCCATGTTCATCAGATGTTGAGAATTCTTTGCTGCCCAAGATCAGAGATGGCAGAAAGCTACAACAGTCTCAAATTCTTTTTCTTTTTGAGAACAGTAGTTCACCAAAGCCCCCTCAACCAGAGTAAATTATTGCCATAATTTATGGCAAAAATTATTTGGGGCCACAGGTAGCATAATCTTGCAGGGAAGAATCGCTGAGAAGGTAAAACAAATTTTGAAATGGACTCCAAACTTGTGTGGCTCTGTTGCTCCAAGGATGGGTTTTGGGAGATGATGGTAAGAATCACAACTAAATTGTTAAACACTAAGTGCTCTTTGTGATTGGATGGGGTCTGCATTTGGGATTCCTTAGATTGCATATGTGGGGCAACACTTAAAAATTAACAGTATTGGGAAGATTTTGTATTGACAGGTTTTCCCTGTGATCAAATGCCGTTTAGTCTTCATGTCACACTGTAAAAATCACGAGATGCAATTCTGGTGGCACTTTCTTTAGTGTATGTATGTAAGCTCATCTTCTCCTCTCATCTTTGCTGCAGAAAAGTGCAAAGTTTCCCTGAACAAAATTGAAGTATTCTCTACTTTCCTGCTTCTGAAGTTCTTAAATATTTGTATTTACATTGATTAAGAGATTGCCTTCATATCTAAGGGCCTCTTGATGATGTCTCTTCTTTTTCTTGATGCTACTGAAGACTTTATTTTGGGCAGTGAGGACCCAGAGCTGATCCCTTCTGGAGATGTGTAACCAGGATAAAGAACATAGCTTTGGAATCTTGGCTCTGTCACTTAAAGTTGTGTGTCTTTCAGAGTTACTTAACCTCTCTGAGCCTTAGTATCCTATTTTGCAAAATGGTAGAAATAATACATTTATATGTGGGGTGGTCTTGTGTGGATTAAATAATAAGTAGACCTAAAGCATCTTGTAGAACATCTAGCACATAGTAAGTAGTGGCTATTATTTTTCAAGTTTTTCCACTGTTGGCAATGCTGTCCTGGTCCAAGTATGGACATCAGTGGCATTTGGGACTTAGCATGACCTTTCAGAGGTTGGAATGGGTATCCCCAGGGAAAACAGAATTCTACATTTACCCAGAAAGCATTCAAGGTAGCAAAGTACTTGACAACGAGATGTGCCCAAAGGACACAGGGAGGGCCATCCTGGAGAGAACAGAGCAGCCATTTCTGCCAACAATGTGCTCTTTCTTAGGCCCTGTAGGCCCCAGGCCCCTCAGCAGTTGGACTTCCAGACTTTGTCCTTGTAACTTCCACACTGCCATAAAAAGAACAATCCACTCCCTTCTGATCTCTTCAACACTCACATAAGCTCATCTATTCACAGGCAAATGTATGAAAATAGTTTTTACTGGAGACTGTCATGATTCAACATCATATTTCTGTTTGGCATCCTCAGATTTTCACTGTTGTTCCCCCCCCCCCCCGCCCCACCAACGGCCTCTGCCTTTTGAAAAAAGCAAAAACGAAAAACTCCTTTGCACTCTTCAAAGCATGAAGCTAAGTATGAGGAGTGTGTGTATGTGTATAAGTGAATGCTTTAGGTGGAGAATATCTTTTTGTTGTGTTATTACAGTCAAATGGTACAGCAAAAACAAATTTCTAAATTGTGCATTAGTCTTAGATTTCCCCTTCTCAAGGGGAAGGGCAAATTATTGCCCAATAATTTCATTATTGAATTTAAGTTTTCCATCTTAATAAGAATGGTTAACTTGTACATGAGAGTATTACATCTGAAAACCACATTGTGCCCATAGATGGTTCTTTTAATTCAGGTTTGAAGGCATGAGTTTCCTTGTCCTGGATTCAACAGCTCATGCAGACATACCAAATAAGTGTAACGTGTAGTCTTAGGTGGCACCAATTAAAGAAGAGTGAAAAGCATAAAACAGTTTTAGAAAAGGTCACCACACTCAGAAATAGGAATTCATCATTGCTCATGCAACCTGAGGGATTTAAAAATAACTTAAAATATCAATTGAAACATGTAGGCCACCCATCTTGTCGCAGAGAAATTCAGTTTATGCCTCTCCTTTCAACTGAGTGTTATGAAGCTGTTGCATCTGTTGCCAGGAAGGCGAAGTTTTCCCCACTGGGAACC
The DNA here is from genome assembly GCF_020826845.1 of Diceros bicornis minor. Lineage (NCBI taxonomy): Eukaryota > Metazoa > Chordata > Mammalia > Perissodactyla > Rhinocerotidae > Diceros > Diceros bicornis. The sequence goes on along the minus strand of NC_080757.1, from coordinate 48,666,125 downwards.
CTAGGCCAGCAAACTTCTGGAAGTGTCTGTGGCAGCTTGAATGCTGCTATTTAAGAGCGGATGAAGAGGCAGCTTGGAGAAAACCTCAAAAATAAATACTCTGATTCATCATTGTTGTTCAGGCTTTCCAGCCATCAGAGCCAGCCCAGGGCTTCTGAGACAAAGGGTAACATTCAGCGCAGAGCAGGCTCAGCCCCAGTCAGGAGCCCTGACTGTCGGTGAGGGGGTGGAGAGGGAGGCAGCTGACTGCAAAACCCGGAACGGGGCTTGGCGCTGAGAGGACAGCGTGTGCTGGTTTTGCTTCATAGGGGGGAATGAATAATCTAAAGACGAATGTCTTCTGAGAGCAAGGACTGGCTCGTAAATAGCCCAGAGCAGTCGGTTGGGTAGCTGCAGCAGTGCGGGGGCTGCAGTCAGCAGCAGCACCTGAACTGGGGTTTCTCAGGGGGTCCGCAGCCCTGGGTGCTCCTGCACTTTGCTCAGGCCGCGGTGGAAAGTGAGCTGGGCTAGAACATCTGGATTTTGGGGACAGTTTATAGTCAGAGATGGTACTTGGGCTCTGGAGTCTGTTTGACCTGCATGAAATCCCCAATTCTGCCTCCATTACTTCTCTTGACTCCTTCACTCCTCTGCGCTTCTGTTTGTTCCTCTCTGTAAAAGAGGGATGGCACAGCTCCCTTGTGAAGATTGAATATGATGGCATAGGATAGGTGCATAGTATATGGTAGTTATAGTACCCTGTTTGACCTCTAGATCTGACACTCACCAGATGTATTTCTTCGTGCATTTCACCCTAATCCCTCCCAGCCTCTTTTTTCTCAGCTGAAAAAATGGCAGCTCCTATCCCACCCCACACTGCAGTGCATAACCAAATAAGACAAGGTATGCTCAAGCATTTAGTAAAACTCTACAGAGGTAGGAAGTGGCTGTTACTGTTTGTTCCCACGTGTGTCCTCTGGTCATCACAGTGCTGGTTAGTGACTCTAGCTACAGGGGGAGGCGAAGGTTTAGGACAGACTCTCAGACAAGTCCAGCTTGTCCTTTGGAATAGCTCCAGTGAGAAAGCTTGATGAGCAAAGACGTGAAAGTGAGGGTTTTGAGACTAGATTTTAATCTGTTGTGTTCTGTTTTCACGTTGCAGATATAAGCAAGAGTTAGCTCAAGAGTACGATTCTGTAAGAAGGTTTTATGGAAAGTGCGTCTGCCCCCCTCCCCTCTTTGTGCTCCTGTAACTCGTGTTCTTAAAAGGGACTGAGGAACCTTTGCAGAGAATAAGGGAAACCAAAAGATTTTGGAGGCTTAGCTCCCTCATTATTTTCTTCCCCTGCGGCTTAAATGAATTTCTGCAACAGACGAAGAGTGGTTGACAGGGATTCAAAGCCAGTTTACCCTTCTGGACTTGGATGTGGAAGAAAAAAATAATTCCCACTCTCCAAACAGAGGCAAATCCAGAGGCAGCAGATGACAGCTGCAGTTCTGAGGGTAGGAATTACTGTGCAAAGCGGAGCTGGCTTCCGACGCCCATCTCACTGTGCTTTGGGAGTGCGTGTGACTCTCTGTGCCTGCTGTATACAAAAGCCACAAAGGGAGGTGACTAGGTATGCTGAGAATTAAGTAAAAATATTACCACTTTATGCCACATTTACATATCTGTTTGGGAGGTTGCAGAAAAACATGTGCCCTGTAAAAATGTATGATTATGTTGTTTAAAACTCTTTTGAATCTGTTAAGATTTTCCATCAATGTATGCTTCTTGGGTTACCGATTAAATGTCAAAGCCCTAAGCTCATGTGAGCCCCTAAAACGTTTCTGGGTCCCACAGCAGATTTTTATAGTTTGACCACATTTGTTCTATGTGAGGCTGATAATAAGCCATCACTTGGAATTCCCATCGTGGGAGGTTAGTATCAGGCATTTACAGAGGCCCTAAGCTCATGTTTCAATTATTATGGTTCTGTGTAAAGCCACAGGGGAAAAAAGTCATTTCATGCTTTTAAAACTTACTAGTTAATGTTTAAAGAGTTTATACAGAGTGGACTAAGCCAAGCATTTTTTCCTAACCTTAAAATTTTTACAGAGAATTTATAAGAAACTGTTTTGTATCAGCATTAAAAATGGGATCTTTCTGTTTTTCTTTTTGTTGTGCCTAGGATTTCCATGATACGGTTTGCAGTTAATTTACTCAGGTCACATTTATTAGCATCATTATGTGCAGAGACTTTGTGCTAGTTTCTGTGGACAGACGGTGGTGGTACTTGACCTAAAGAGCTTTCTGTGTACGGATGGGAAGTGGGCAACTGGTAGACCATGGCGTGCTGTAATAAAGCCTGAGCACAGAAGTCTCATAAGAGAAGTACTGAGTACCATGGAGGTGAGAGCAGGGAAGGATTATTTCTGCCCAAAGAAGGCTTGGAAAAGAGAGCAGGTATGAAGGACCTGGAAAGATGCTGCAGTAAGACTTGAATGAGGGGACACTGTGGTGCCAAGGGGGCAGGACGGAACATTCTGGGCAGAGGCACAGTGTTAGAAAGTGTGAGAGCTATTCAGAAACTACTAGTTGGGCAGGATTCCACAGAAGAGGCCTGTGGTAGGAGTTGCAGGCTGGAAAGATAAGCGGGAGCGGATTAGAGAAACTTGATGTCGTGTGTCGTTGTGTATTAAGTGTTGTGTTTGTTTCCCTTGAAAGATATCATCATGCTGTTAAAGGATAAAGTACAGATTAATCCGTATTTTTTGTTTTATTGAATTAAAATTACATTATATTTGACAGGTCATTTTATTCTAGTGTGTGCATGTAATTTTCTCAGAACGGGGATAGCATTTTAAAGATAGAATTTGATGGGTCAATAAGGTCTTTTTAAATAAATTACTGTACTTGGACAATAGTTATGAAATACCTTGGAGTTATAGCTAAAGAGTCAGTTATTGTTTCATCTATAGGCATCCAATTAAAGTTGAATTATGCTCTTGTTTTCACACAGTTTCCAAAGCTATACACTTTCCTAATTTCTACTCTTGTTTATAGTCAGTAAAACGTTTAATACAATGTGCTTGACTTAGCCCCTGACGTATTACAAACTTTGCCTCACAAGTTGTCATCTGCGTGTTCCTTTTCTGTGATGGCAGATTTCTGTGCAATGAATGGAGCTGAAGATATTTATATAAAATATAATTTGGGAGGCATTTCCTTATAACGGTTCAAGTATACTAATTGAATGTCCAGAGGAAGGCCAGTGTTTCTTGGCTTCTGGGCATTCTTTAAACACCAGGTGGTTCTTCTTGCTTTTCTCACCAAAACCCTACTCATTTTCTTATTTATATAACGAGGAACTGTAAGATAGTAAAACATATAATTTACTGTGAAATAAGGCTTTTGATGGAGTCGACCACTCTTTGTTATTTGAGAATGACTGAAGGAAATCAGTGAGTTCCAGCTCGTCTACAGGAATTAATATGAGGCAACATATTGCAACGCAGAAGTCAGACTGGGGCAGTATCAGACAGTTAGCAGTCATAAGCGCTGTCATGAGCCTCTGCACCCTACCCTGTAGAAAAGGCCAGTACCCGAAATCCATTCCTCAAAACAAGCCTGTTCTCTGGCTTCTTGTGTTAAATATCAGAAGCAGAAAATGGGAAGGCAGGGAAAGAGAGCAGGACTAAATTTCAGCAGGCCCAATAATTGTACAGAAACAACACTGCTCAAGGCCACTTAGTGTAGGAACAAAAGCCCTATATAGCTCACAAACCCCATTGCTGTGGACCAGAATAGTATAAACATTGATTCAGGGTCATCACTGTGATCATTGAGAAAATGTTCAATTGTATTGATTTATTCTGTTTAGGAAAGCAGGGTACTTAGAATACATTTTAGGAATATTTGTACACACATTGGCCTAAAAATAAAAAGAAACTAAAAACAAGACAGTACATAAAAAGAAAATATTTAATTGTCCAGAAAATATGGACATTCTCTCTCTCTCTTTCTTTTTTTTTTTTTTGTGAGGAAGATCAGCCCTGAGCTAACATCCGTGCCAAGCCTCCTCTTTTTGCTGAGGAAGACTGGCCCTGAGCTAACATCTATAGCCAGTCCTTCTCCATTTTTTTCCCTTTTTCTCCCCAAAGCCCCAGTAGATAGTTATATGTCATAGTTGCACATCCTTCTAGTTGCTGTATGTGGGACGCCACCTCAGCACGGCTGGACAAGCGGTGCGTCAGCAAGCGCCCGGGATCCGAACTCGGGCCGCCAGTAGCGGAGCGCGTGCACTTAACCGCTAAGCCACGGAGCTGGCCCCTGGCTATTCTCTTAAAAGAGTTACATGAAGATTTGTTATAGTACCCTAGGTCTTCTTTATTCAAAGAAATAATTTCCATTATATTTTTTTTAATGTAAATTCTCACAGCCACCCTAGGCAGGTTACTATTTTCTCCATTTTACAGATGAGGAAATGGTAAGCCACTTGCCCGAGAAAGTTACATGATTTGAGTCAATCAACAAATATTTATTGATTGCTGAACATTTTTCTAGGCTTAAGCAAACATTGGAATATTTTTCTCTGTGAGCTTTCAAAAATGTTACTTCTACTTGTCGGCGCACCAAGAGTTAAATATGGAGAATTTATCTGCACACTGTATGTCTTGATATTTAAGAAAAAATATATATATATCCTTGTATTGAGATTATTTGTTTTACTTTATGTCACATCATGCATTTCTTAGTGCAAGCTACTAGTGCTTTGCATCTGTAGCTAGAAATTGCCAGAGCTAAAATATAGGAAGAATTAATGAGAAAAAATGATTTAACCATCTCAGGTTCTGTCAGTGTCAGTTTGCTTTTTCTTGCTAGCTTTACTTTCAAGGAAAAAGGTGAAGCAAAACTTTGTAATGGCAGATACAAAAGAGGAGAACATTTTAAAATATGATTCTAGGAATCACACTCAGTATGGAACGTGTCCTGAAGAATCCTAATATTCAACAAATGCTGGTGGAAAACATGAAGTAACCAATGTGTAATGTCATCAGAAAATAATTTACCATATTCACTTTTACCTATAAAAAATATTCTAGATTTTGTGTAATGATAATACCTTATTCAGATGTGTTAATTTTGCTCTTGGTCTGATATTAATATAGCTACTCTTTTGATTAATGTTAATATTGTTTCCTATCTTTTATACTTTTAACATATCGATGTCTTTAAATTTAAAGTGAGTTTCGTGTAGACAGCGTGTAGTTTGGTCTTATACCTTTGTATCCAATGTGACAATCTTTGCCTTTTAATTGGAGTCTTTATACTATTTACATGTAATGGAAGTATCACTAATTTACATGGGATTGTAGTTTGCATTTAATGACCACTATCATCTTTCTTTGACAGTGCGTTCAGTGCGTATTTTCCTTTTTCCTGTCTTTTTTTGAGATAATTGAGTATTTTTAATTGTTCTATTTTATCTTCATGATTGGCTTATTGCCTGTATTAGATTCCTAGGGCTGCAGTAACAAATCACCACAAACTGGGTGTCTTAAAACAGCAGAAACTTATTCTCTCACAGTTCTGAGACCTAAAAGTCCAAAATTAAGGTATTGGCAGGGTCATACTCCTTCTGAACACTTTAATGGTGAATCCTTCCTTGCCCCTTCCTAGCTTCTGTTAGTTGCTGGCAGTCCATGGTGTTCCTTAGCTTGGAGCTGCATCACTTCGATTTCTGCCTCTGTCTTCACATGGCCATGTTTCTTCTGTGTGTGCCTGTCTCCACATCTCCATCTCCTTATAAAGACACCAGTCATTGGTGGTGGCCCACTTAGGGCCCATTTAGGGCCCGCCCTAATCCAATATGTCTTCATCTTAACTTGATTATATCTTCAAGATCCTATTTCCAAATAAGGTCACGTTCACATGTACTTGGGGTTGGGACTTTGAGATGTCTTCTTAGTGGACACAATTCAACCTACAACCTTCGCTATACCTCTTTGGTTTTGTTTATTAGGGTTGCTCTAGGGTTTAAATATACATCTTTAACCAATCACAGTCTGCCTTCCAATAACCTTATACCACATCATATATAGTGTAAGCCCCTTACAACAGTTTACTTCCATTTCCCGACGTTTCTGGCCAAGCATCACATGCTATGCCTTTAGACCCTATAGCATGTCCCATATCTGTCCCTCCTGTATTCCCACTGCTACTGACTAAAGTAAACCCCTTATTATTTTCTTATTTCGTGTCTTTAGTACTCTCAAGTTTCATCAGTTTACCGCAGCTTTCATAGGCCCTCTGTGATCTCGCCCCTACCTACCTGTCAACCTTCATTTTTCACTTAGGGACTATTTTTTTGTCTCCAAATATGCCAAGATGTGTCACATCTCTGTACTTTTGCTCACACTGAGCCTTGAACACCCTCCTGCCCACCTTATCTACCTCTCAAGCAATTTTTTCCCTTTCATGACCTATACAAGTTGATCCTTCTTTGAATCATCCATTGGAGCCTGCTGTGGCCTCCTGGTGCCTGCTATGGATGACACACAGCTCAATTCTATCTCCTGCTACTTTTTACTGCAGTTTGTTGTCAGCCCCTCTCCCAGGAGGGCACAGACCTTTTAAGAGTCATCTCTATCTCCTAGCATCTAAGACAGCACCAGGATCATAATCACTGCTCAGTAAATGTGCACTGAATGGAATTATGAATGACTCATTGAGTGCTGGTTTCACCAGTTGTTACTATTTACTGAAAATTGTTTACAAACAACTAAATTTTTCCGTAGCACATGTGATCAATTCTGTCCACCCTGGGTAGGTTCATTGTCCGTTCAGTGTTAGCTTCATAGAAAGTCGCTTGAGAGTCAAGAGTCATTTTGATAGTTTCAGTAAGGACGTGGATGTATTTTCCAGATGCCTAAAAATTAGGGTAATTTCCACATTGATGTCGGAAATAATGAACCCTTAATACCACAAGTTTGACTTAAATATTTACCTTGGCAGAAGATTTTATCTAAGCAGAGAAACCATCTTATGGTGTTTTATTCCAATGCATCAAAATACTTAACATAAGAAGATTATACCAACATTTTAGATAATTATGACTAGTAACATTGGGAGACATGCATGATGTATCGTGGGTGCTTAGAGGTTTGCAAGACTTGTTGCTATGCTCTTTTTTCTTAGGCCTGTCCACAACTCCCAAGTCATTCTTGAAACGTGGGAATGTTCAAAAGGTTTTATTTTTTCCGATTAGAGAAACCAAACCAATTCTAGCTGTAATAGGGAATCTATAGCCTGAGGGAGCTTTTTGCTGATTCTTGTATGGGGAGACTCCTCTGAAGTAGGTGGTAGAAGAATATCATAAAGCAAAAACTCCAGCTACTTAACATTTCTCATTAGCCATGAAAGTAAATGCCAAAAAAATGTACTAAAATTGGGGGTAGACTGCACTGAGCCTCCTGGGGCTGATTCAGCCAGTGCAGGTGAAGGTGTTTCTCCTCAATTCTCCCTTCTTGGCAGGAGAAGTTGAATCATCTCCTGTCTTGTCCTGCCCTGCAGAAAATGACTTATATTGGTTGAGGCATCTACAGTTAGCAGAGTTCAACACACATACTAATGGACAAGTACTCTAACAAACGAGTATTTATCGAGTTATGTATTGTGTACCAGGCACCTATAAACCTATTGCACAGGTATTTTCTCATTTAATATTCACAACAACCCGTTAAGATAGGTGCTTTCGTGTGCTGAAAAATGGCCTCCAAAACATTTCCATATCCTAATTCCTGGATCATGTAAATGTGATCTTATTTAGGAAAAAGGTCTTTGCAGATGCCATTAAATTAAAGATCTTGAGATGAGGGCATTATCCTGGATTATCCCAGTGGGCCCTAAATGCCATCACAAGTGTCCTTATGAAAGAGAGGCAGAGGGAGAATGCACATACTGAAGAGGAGGCAGCAGTGTGATCAAGGAGGCAGAGATTGGAGTGATGGGGTCACAAGTCAAGAAGTGAAGGAATGCCAGCAGCCCCCAGAAGCTGGAAGAGGCAAGCAATGGATTCTCTCCTAGAGCCTCCGGAGGGAGTGCAGCCCTGCTGACACCTTGATTTTGGCCCAGGGATACCTGACTTCTGGCCTCCAGAATTGTAAAAGAATGCATTTCTGTGGTTTAAAGCTACCGGGTTTGGGGAATTTGTTACAACAGACATGGGAAATTCATATGGGTACCATTTTTGCCTCATTTTACCGAGTTGGAAACTGAGGCTTAGAGAGGTGGATTAACACGCCCTGAGTCATCAAGTTGGGCTCTGGTAGAACTGGGGTTCACACCCAGTCCTTTGTCCAGGACCTGGGCTCTTAACCAGTGAAGAAATGTTCATTTGCCTCAATGGTTGATGATAATAGGTGGATGGAGACCAACCAGGGTCTCACATAGTCCAGCAGATTATTCCCTTCTGCTTTGGAGAAAGAATCACTTGAGACCAAGAGCTCTCTCAGGAGATTGAAGTCTTAGAGGAGGATGATGTCTCTCCAGGCCACAGGAGGTGGGCAATAGTGGATTTGACCGTATCCTAGCCACCCACTTTTAATTGGCACCAGAAAGGGAGCCAAAACAACAAATTTCACACAAATTGATATTTAGCAGTTGTGTGGATTCCATTTGGACTCCCTCTGGTGGTGTTTCTAGTCCACATTATGTAAAGTATTTGATAGGAATGCAAACCACTTGCTAGTGAGAGAGAGAAAAAGATGCTGATTTTGCATTCTACAAATTTTATTTCTTAGTCACAAGAAAGAAATCCTTAATTGTCTCCTATGTTGCCATTTTTATTCACCTCCTTTTATTGGCAGTGGGGTGGATGGGGTGTGCTTCTTAATAGTGATAGTGCAGATAGAATTCATTTTGAGCACAAATAGAAAGTGAAGGGGATTATGAAACCCAAAAGGAATGAAGTTTATGGAAGCATAAACCACCTCTCCATAAGCTACCACCTCCACCCCTAATGAAGAAATCCCTCTGAACTTCCCTACCTGTTTCTCTTTAGAGAGACTCTTCGGACCCCTATGTCCTTGCATCTCCATTTGGAACAACTTGAAAGAATATCCTGGCTTGTTATGTTCCCTGTATTTTTCAGTGTCTCATGTATAAACAGACATGCATTTCTGACGTGTGCTGGCTTTCACTTTTTCTTTTTTTGGGTAAAAAGTCACAGCCAAGATGGGAAAGGAGATCACTGGTCTGAAACTGATGGTGGTAGACCCTCATCTGGTTCTGAGTCAACATTCTCTCCTGGAGGCTCCCCTGTCGATGTCCCTGGTCGTAGGTCCTTGGGGAACACTTGCTGAGTGTCTGCACAAACTGTTGATTCTCAGGACAATTGAAAGTTCCGTTGCAGCTAAGGAACCCTCTTGGAACAGATATGGAAAGATTGTTCCAGTGTGGGCAAAGGAAAAGCCCAACACTTTTTAGAGCCTTCTGCCAAGATCGGACAGCTGTTCGTTCTCTGCCACCTCCATGGGTGCAGGTGTGGGCACAAAGAGAAATAAGACATCAGTCGTTGTTGCAAAGAGCTTATGGTTTTTTATTCTCCTGTGGATGTATGAGTTGTTAGTGTGTGTGTGTGTGTATTTTATGAAGAGATCTTTTATTACCAAGCACAGTTCTTGTTAAACGACCCCTTCTATTTTAAAACATATATGAATTATAAGTTACATGGGCGGTTATATTAATTATATATTGGTGTGCAACAAATTATTCCAAAACGTAGTGGTTTAAAACAATAAGTGTTTATTATGTCATAATTTCTTTGAGTCAGGAATCCAGACCCAGCTGAGCTGAATGTCTTTAATTCAGGGGCTTACAGAGGCTGCAATCAAGGTATTGGCCGAGGCTGTAGTCATCTCAAGGCTGCCCTCAGGGAGGTAGGCTGGACCCAGGGAGATCTACTTCCAAGCTGGCTATTTGCAGGATTCACTTCCTTGCAGGCTGTTGGCTGAAGCCTCCCTCCAGTCCTTGCCACATGGACCTCTCCATAGCACAGCTCACACCACGGTAACTAGCTTCCATCAGAGTGAGCAAGAGAGGGCTAGCAAGATGAAATCCAAAGTCTTTTTTTTTTTTTTTGTGAGGAAGATCAGCCCTGAGCTAACATCCATGCCAATCCTCCTCTTTTTGCTGAGAAAGACTGGCGCTGAGCTAACATCTATTGCCAATCCTCCTCCTTTTTTTCCCTTTTTCTCCCCAAAGCCCCAGTAGATAGTTGTATGTCATAGTCGCACATCCTTCTAGTTGCTGTATGTGGGACGCGGCCTCAACACGGCCGGACAAGCAGTGCGTCGGTGTGCGCCCAGGATCTGAACCCTGGGCTGCCTGTTGCGGAGCGCGCGCACTTAACCGCTGAGCCACGGGGCCGGCCCCATCTAAAGTCTTTTTATAACCTCATCTCCAAAGTGACATCCCATCACTTTTGTTATATTCTGTATGTTTGAAGTGAGTCACTAGGTCCAGCCAGTACTTAAGGAGAGGATATTACATGAATACCAGGGGGCAGGAGTCATATTAGGGGGCTATCTCAGAGGTTTCTGTTTCACTTTAAGCAAACCTGTTTTATGAAAATCCTGATTTTTATAAGCGATAAAAGAGAAGAGAATTATTTTTTCTTTACTTTATTGAAGTATAATTTGCATATTATAAAATGCATAGATCTTAAGTATATAGTGTGATAAGTTCTGAAAAATATATAGAATACTTTATAAAAGTCTGGACCATGAGATTTCTTTAAATGCCAAATACTATAGATTTATATTTTAAAATGTATGTATTCGTTATCTATTGCTGCATAACAAATTACCCCCCAAAACTTAGTGGCTTAAAGCAGCATCACTTATTATTTCACAGTTTCTGTGGGTTAGCAATCCATGCATAGCTTAGCTGGGTGCCGGGGATTCAGGATCTGTCAGAGACTGCAATTCAGGAGTCAGCTTGGGGTCTACTTATCTTAGCATGCAACCAGGAAAGGATCTGCTTCCCAGCTCACTCATGTGATTGTTGGCAGGATTGTTTGCCGTGGCTGTTGGACTGAGACCCTCAGTTCCTTGCTGTCTATTCTCTAGAAACTGCCCTCAGTTCTGTGCTTCATGGACTTCTTGCTTGCTTTCTAAAATCATGCAGTATTAAGAGAGAAATGACAGCAAGATTGCCACCATAGTCTTCTATGAGCTAATCAGAGATGACAGTCTAACATTTTTGCCTTATTTTGTTAGGTAGAAGCAACTAGGTCCAGCTCACACTCAAGGAGTGGAGACCACACAAGGGCATGAAAACTAGGAGGTGGGGACTCATTGAGAGCCACATCAGAAGCTGCCCACCACAGTGTATAACAAAATATGTACGTAACTGTTTCGAAAGCCTATCAATTCTATGATGCCACGTATTCCTTTTCAATGGAACATCTAAATATACATAGCTGTAAGAAAAAACTAAATTCCATAAAAATGTAATGAGTAATTTGTGACTCTTCTCCCTCAAATGTGGTTGGATCAAAGAATTTTTGTCCCTAGCAAATAAATATGATAGATATAAAGGCAGTTTTGTTGAGTCATCTGTTACCTCTTGATGCCCCTTCTTCACACATGTCTCCTGGGCTCCGCTACTGTGAGTTTGAAATATTTTCATAAATTCTTCTTCCTTCAAGAGGTGGAGCTTAATTCTCATCCCCTTAAGTGTGAATTGGACTTAGCAGTTTGCTTCTAATAAATAGAATATGGCAGTAGTGACAGTGGGTGACTTCTCAGACCAGATGTAAAAGGCATTGGAGCTTCTTCCTTGTTCTGTCTCATATCACTTGCTCTAGGGAGGCCAGTGGCCATGGTGTGAGGGCACTCAAGCGGCTCTTGACAGGTCTGCTGGCGAGAAATTGAGTCCTGATGCCAATAGCCATGTGAATGAAGCACCTTGGAAATGAATCCTTTCATTTATCAGGTACTGTGCTAGGGCCTGAGTAGATACCAAGAAGTATAAGATATGGTCCTTTTTCTCAAGTTGCTTAAGAACTAGTTGAAGAGTATAGGAAAGCTTGTGCTGTCTTATGATTCAGAAGGGTAAGGTGTGTGGTTGCAGTGATCTGGAAAGGCCTCTTGGAGGTACAGGGATAAGCTTTGGGCCTGGGATAGAATTTAGACAGGCTGATGGAGAGCTAAAGTGGTTCACAAGCCAGAGTATGGTACAAGGTGATTAAAGTTATAGAGGTGAGTAGCATAAGGCCTGTGAGTAGAGCACTGTGCACCAGCATTGGAATAGAGAGGAGCAGGAAGACACTAGACTGTTTGGAGGGGAACTCCACGAATGCCTGCCAGGACAGGTTTAAGATTTTTCTCAAAAAGCAGCTTTGAGCTTGTTCCAGTTTGGAACAAGTGTGAGCATGGAGCCCCAGGTGGTATGTCAGCCTGCACAAGGCATCCTTGACCCAGGAGATTCTTAGGACTTCCATTAGCAACCATGCTATGACGTGTTTCTGGTTTCTGTTAGGACCCATGTTTCAAGCTTTGGGCTGGAAGAAAACATTTCCATGATTCTGCTTATGTCCTTCCTGTTCCCAAGGACCCTTCTTCTTGGTATTGTTGGGCCCATCTCTACCTTTTGAAATCCTATCTGTTCTCCAAAGGCAAGATGATCTTTTATTTTAAGGGATTTTTTTTTTTTTTTTACTCCTTGCAAGTAAAATAAATATATGAATGTGAAGGTCATTTGGTTGTGACATCTGCTGCCCTATTAGCAGCCTTTTCCTACCTCTTGGCTCCCAAATTGTATTCTGTTGAAGAGGAGTCCTCTCTTTGCTACAAGAATGGACCAGCCAGTTGGGATTATTTGTGGCCCCTGAACACTTACAATATTATTTTGATGCCATCCCATAATACTACGACCAGACCACACAGTTGTCTCCTTAAGTAGATTGTGAAGTCTTTGAAGGCAGGGGTTGTATTTTACTGAGAAGCCAGCACAGTATTTTAAATGTAACAGGTGCTCAGAGAGGGTATTCCTTTTGGATTGGTAGACATGGTGGATGGAGGGAGAGCCATGTACTATATGTGTCTCCCTTTTTGCATAGCTGGACTTCTTGGCTGCAGCACACATATGGCCTTCTTTATGGAAATCACCACCCATAGATCCCTCACCACCAAGAACATGCTTTTCCACCATATTGTAGAATCTTTGTGGAGGAATGCTCTTCTTCCTTAACTTTCTTTTGTGTTGCACACTCCCCATGTCACTTGGGCACCTGTGAAGAGAGAAGCAAGGTTGCTGCTTCCCCACCCAATGTAGTAAATACCTTTACAAATGTCTTACAAAATGTCCTTCCTTGGAAGTATTGCTTGTAAAAATCCTACTTTCTAACTTCATCCAAGAAATTTCTAGGCAACGTGGTGATTCGTAGCCTAGTTCATATCCTTTAAGAATGACTTACACTGCTGGAAAACTGCTACACCCAGACTCTCATTTGAGTTACAGGGATGAGAAGTCTTTGGGGGTTTTTTTTTTTATTATTGTTACTGGTGCATCTATTATGAACCACCACAGTTGACAAACCTTGTTTCTGTAGTAATTTTAGACTGTCCTTAGGTGAAGAGTTTCCACTCCAGATGCTATTTAAGATTAAAAATATGTGGAATCCAAGAAGGACTCATAAGTATTTCATCTGTCATACCTTGGCAATGAATGCTACTAATTATTTTTTGTTCCTATCATTAAATACAGAGCCTTCTCATTTGTTTTGCCAAATGGATTTTCAATTTTCTACCACTTTTTCTTAAGAAAAATATTCTGTGAAAAGGAGTGCATCCATCCAGTACAGCTCAGCTCTCAGCATGGGCAAGCCATCCAGGGAGCCGCCTCCCTGAGCCTGGGGTTCTTTTAGACTGAGCTCCCTGCTCATGAGAATACCTTCGGGCATAGGTTTCTGTTTACCACCTGGAAGCTTTCCCCTTTGAACACATTTGGGTCTTTCACTGAAAGCCACTTTAAAAATTCAAGATTTAGTTTTTATCACCAGAAAACATCTATTAAATATGCATCTGCGCCTGGAGCCATATACCAATGAGTTACCTCTTATGCTCTGAGAGGGATCTTTTTTTTAAGACAAGACAATAGTTTTCATGGGCATTATGTGACAAAAGCTATTCAATTCCATTTAGTCCATAATACATTATTTAAAAAGACTATTGAAGAGTTAACTCCTGGAGCTAAAGAATGGAAATATTTAACCAAAGGAAGAGAAAGTGTGAAGACCTCAAAGCTGTCTTCGGACCTTTGAAGGGCAGTTGGGTGTGGAAGAGGGTGTGCTCCTTGATGCTCCCCAGGAGAGAACCATGTAGGACCAGGGTGGAGAATAAGGAAGCCAGTTTGGGTCAGTGTAGGAACAAACCTGCCAACAGTTTGGCAACTGCACTAGGTGGTTTCACAGAGTTGTGAGCCTCTGGTCTCCAAAGCTATTCAGAGACAGAGTGACTTCCTTCCCGCTGTGCTGCAGAGGGTCGGGGGTGGAGGGAGATTTCTACAACTGGTAGGAAGTGGGATGGGTAGGATTCATTTAAAGGGTAGAATATTATCTCCAGTGTCTCTGGTTATTTTTTTTTAAGGGACTTGGGGAAGGACATAATGAATTATTCAGAGACTCCTCTCTGTGAAGCAAGTTGCGCAAAGACAGACAACTTGATACAAATTGCGATTCTAAAATTGTTAGTAATATATTTTATTCATGCACTCTACTTACAATAGCAGAGTTCTTGCTTGACACTTCTTAGACGTATCACCCACGATCCCACAGTTACTCTTTGAATGGGTGTGGAATCCGACACAAAAAATGACGTGCATGGTCTAATGGATTATGCAAGTCTTAAAATTTCTCGGGAAAAAGATTACTCATTAGGATATTCAAATATGTATATTCAGTATTATCGTTGGTGTAACTGCTCTCTGATGGCATAGGTACCAAAATATGGTTATGTTTTGTATGCTGGGGAGGGACTTTTCTGATTTTAGCTAAAGGCCAATACCTCTTTTAGGGTGCTTTGTAGTAGAGCCCACAGAGATTTCTTTAGCAGACACTATGGTTTTTCTCCCCATCCATTCAAAATTTGGAATAGTCTTTGCTAGTATTTTTCTCCCATTTTCTGTAATGAATGAATGAGACCCACCTTGGTAGATTTTCTGCAGGCCTGTGAGGGGGAGTTGGCCAGAGAGTGGTGTCTTAAGTTCGTATGCAGAATAGATGCTGTGGGATGCCACTTTGGATCTCAATATCCCATCTCACAGGCCCGTGTTCTAAACAGGCAAAGGGCACTATCCCTGTGTAGTCCAGATGCCTGCCAGGAAGCTCACTCATGTGCCAGCATCCTTGCGGTACAAGTACTGCCTCTGAATAAAGCCCACTGAGCCCAAACTCTGAAATATTTAAGAACTTTATAGCCCTAGCCAACACAGGAACAGCTGTGCATTCAGGACTTCTCATGAAACATGGCAGGCCCCTCACTGCTAGGTTTGAGGCCCAGGCGAATGATCGTTGGTTTGGTTGGTGGTTCATTCATGCACCAGATATTCATTTAATAGCAACTACACATGCCAGGCATTGTGTAGACACAGAGGCATAAACAGACATTTCCCCTTCTGGGGCTTGCGGTCCAGGTGAAGAGACTTACAGTAAACATGTATGCAAACAAATACATTATTTAAAGTCATGCTAGGTGCTATGTAGGTCAAAGAAACTAGGTGCACTGATAGGGGATAAGAGAGAAGTGCTTTCTTATCCTGATCCTGCTGTGCAGCTCAGAACGCACACCTCGGGCGGGTTTTCGGTTGATGTCTGAAGCTGTCTTACTGAGGCAAACAGATGGGTCCAGTGCAGACAGAGTGGAAGCAGTGCTGGTGAACCCAAGAGCACCAGGAAGCACTTAGTGCTAGAGGGCCTCTCCCTTGTGTAACTTCTCATTGGAACAAGCATGGCGCCCCTCTGGGCTCAAAGAGAGCAGTTCAGGGGCCCAAACTTAGGATCCATTACAGCTCTTGCATTGGAAGGTTTGGGCAAAGGAGTCCTTGAATCAGACTGTTTGAGCAGGGACGAGCCTTGGAAGACTTCCAGCACCCTCCTCTTTGAGTTTAGGAAATTGAGGCTCAGAGAGGTTTCATCCAGAGACACGCAGCAAGTTAAGGGCAGAGCTGGGGAGGAACTGTCAGCTGAAGCAACCTTTCTTTCCTTTACTGAGAATTTTAAGTGATACTTCTGGAATTCTTCATTAAATCCTTCTAGGGTCTAATTTTTAAAAATCCTTTCAGAATTAATATATTTAAGAATTAAGCCAGTCAAAACCTCAGGACTGTTTCAAGTAAACAGCTTAAAAGTGGAATCTTAATGTTACCAAGATCATCCCTTGTATGTGAACTGTGGTAATTGGGCTCCAGTGTCTCATGTGGGAAGCCCGTTTGAGGTCTAATGAGTCTTGGCCACTGGGGCAGACAGATTTTGGAATTCACTATTTATAGGGTTTTTAAGTGTCACTTTCCCCCTTTTCTTGTAATAAGCACTGAGCTGTAAGACAGCCCAGGGAGACTGGGAGCATATAGAGGAATGCTTTGAAGGATTGTGGTGGGGGCGTCACAGCTGAATGACTCCTGGTTCAGATTTGGAGTTGAAGGTTTAATTTAGGATGTTGTCTGTGTCTCATAAATGAGGATGTGCTCTCCCAAATAAACGGCAGATCAATCATTTACAAATTGGAGAGCTGAGAAGGTGGGTGCGCTTGGCTGAGGTCGATTCTCCCTCCAAAGACTTGGAGGGGGCAGTTGCATTCCAAAGGCCCAGGAGAGCTGTGTAGTGGTTAAATCAGGAATATAAGGAAATTGTTGGGGAAGGCCTCGGTGGGGCCCAAAGGAAATCAAGAAAATAAGCAAACAAGGATGCAATTTAAAACGTAAAATACAAACTGAAATGGAAGTCATTTTTATGAAAAATTAGGAACATTCCATAAGTGTTGCTAGTCACACTCAGGAAAATATAAAAAGATCGTCTGCATTTCAAGCCCATCATCAGTGTTTTCTTTAGAGGGGGATTTCCGATTTTTGCCCACAAGTTTTCCCACGTTGTGAAGCAGCATGATTTAGTGGGGAGAACACTGGGCTGGAGCTTTGTAGCCCCGAGTCAGCGGTGGGACTCGGGGCAAGTCACCTGACCTCTCAGAATCTCCATTTCCCCATCTGTACAACAGGAATAATAATATGAGTCCATTTGACCATGCTGAATTGTTGAGAGAATCAAATGAGATAATGTACAAAAAAGCAATTTGTAATCTGTGTAACACTATTCAGACAAAGTCTGAATTTCTTCCCAGCTCTGTGTTTTTTTAATTCAGGCTGTACAGTTGAATCACTTAGAGAACTTAAAAATATTATCAGCCCCACCTCTGGTGTTTTTGTTCTATTTGGTCTGGGTTGGTGCCAGGCCTTGGAGGTTTCCTTGAAGTAATTGAGGTAATTCTGGGAAGCCTGGCTGAGGACCTCAGGCCTGACAGTTAGGGGATGCTCTAACGCGTTTAGGGGCCTGTCGCGGTCTCTGCATTCAGGAAATCAGTCATAGGTCCAGGGAGATTGTCAGCTGTCTTAAGGTAATGCTACCTGCCTCTCAGGTTTTCCCTGGATGTTGCCCATTTAAATATTGATTCAGCCAAAGTCTGCTGGGGCTTGAAGTACTAACGAGGCAACTGCCTGAGAAGGTGGGCCTGTGGAGAGCAAGCGCTACTGTTTTCCTCAAAACATCATTTTAAATGCTTCTGAAGCCTGTTAAATTAGACTGATGAGATTAATCTGATAAAGTGGTAGCAGGGTAGATGTGCAGAAATGATCATTTTCACATGCTTTTTAATTCAAGATTAGTAAAAGATCTTGTGTTTACCGACAGAGCTGGAATTTAAAATTTTGAGTACAGAATTCATTAGCCTGTTTTAATGAAGAAATCCAACTTCCTTGTCAGTACAGCTCAATGCTACTTTGAGTTTCAAAGATCGTAAGTGAACAGGCAGAGGGAAGCCACCTTTTACCCTCAGAGCGGGATTAGCCCCACCATTTAATCATGCCACTTGAGAATGTATGTTTTCTAATCTGAAGACAGTGAATCCTTTAGACTTTGTATCATCATTCAGTATGTGTCATTTCTACACCCAGGGATAATGCCTCTCTTAAAACTAAGATGTATGATCCAGCCATTCCATTGCTGGGTATATACCCAACAGAAATGAAAGCAGGGTCTCCAAGAGAGATTCGCAGACCCATGTTTACAGCAGCATCAGTCACAGTAGGCAAAAGGTGGAAGCAACCCAGGTGTCCATCAGTGGGTGAATGGATAAACAAAGTGTGGTATACATGTACAATGGAATATTATTCAGCCTTGAAAAGGAAGGAAATTTTGACACATGCTACAACATGGATGAACCTTGAAGATATGCTAAGTGAAAAAGCCAGTCACAAAAGGATAAATACTGTATGATCCCACTTATATGAGGTACCCAAAGTAGTCAAATTCATAGAGACAGAAAGTAAAACTGTGGTTGCCAGGGCACGGGGAAGGGGGAATAGTGTTTAATGGGGACAAAGTTTCAGTTTGGGAAGATGAAAAAGTTCTGGAGGTGGATAGTGGTGATGGTTGCACAACAATGTGAATGTACTTAATGCCACTGAAATGCTTAAAATAGTAAATTTTATGTATCTTTTACCACAATAAAACAAAATTGAGAGTAAAACAACTACAGAAGAATAGGCATATCCCTAGGCCTTCTCTACCCTAATTCAAACGGTTCTACACTGGAAACATGGATGATCTCTTCAGTATTTTTGCCAGCGTGGCAAGCACAATGCTCTTCCTTCTTACTTAAAGCCGTGGAGGGAAACGGCAATTACTAATGAAATGTTTAGGGCAACCTGGGAAGGAGACCTTGGAGGAACCCAGAGCATGATGAGGACAAATAGAAGGGAAGCCACTCGAGTGGTCCATCTCATCCCTTACCAGTGGGTCACTATTTTTCTAGGTCTCATGAGTCTTCTGTTTACCAGCTGGTGGTCTCAGATATTCCAGTGTATGTGAAAATAATAATAATAATAACTACTAACATTAAAAAAATACTTAGTGTGTACCAAGTCCTGTGAGAAATGCTTTAAATAGAACAAGAACCTTAAGAGGTTCTGTTATTATTCTCATTTTAGAGACGATCAAAATGAGACGGAGAGAATAGTTGTCCAAGGCGCACAGCTTGCAACAAACATCAGAGCCAGGGTTTGGCCAGGCAGCCGGCCCGCCTGGGAGTTGCTGTGAATGACTGGCACGTGTCCATCTTGTATCCATCTTCTCTATGGGTAGAGTGAGTGCGTGTAAGTTAGCTTGATAAATTTTTTGTTGTTGAGGAAGATTCGCCCTGAGCTAACATCTGTGCCAGTCTTCATCTATTTTGTATGTGGGTTGCCACCACAGCATGGCCGCTGTCAAGTGGTGTAGGTCCACGCCTGGGATCCAAATCCGTGAACCTGGGCCGCTGAAGTGGAGTGCCCGAACTTAACCACTACACCACAGGGCTGGCCCCTTGACAACTTTTTATACGGATGGTTTTCTTTTATTCAGAGTGGAATGATGACCCTTCCCTATGATTTCTGGTGAAAAAACCAACAAGTAGAGCACCTATTTCATCCTGTAACCTTTTTTTTTTTTTTAATTGACTTGTTTAAGAGCAGTTGTTTTAGGTTTACAGAAAAATTGAGCAAAAGTACAGAAAGTTCCCATATCACCACCCATCTCCCACACACACAGTTTTCTCTATTATTAACACCTTTCATTAGTATGATACATGTGTTATAATTGATAAACCAGTGTTGATAAATTGTTATTAACAAAGTCTGTAGTTTACGTTAGAGTTCACTCTTTGTGTGGTACCTTCTATGGATTTGACAAATGTATAATGACGTGTCCATCATTGTAGTATCATGCAGAGTGTTTTCACTGCCATAAAAATCCTCTGTGCCTCCCCTATTCATCCCTCCCTCCGCTTGGCCCCTGGCAATCACTGATCTTTTTATTGTTTCCAACTTTGCCTTTTCCGGCATGTCATATAGTTGGAATCGCACAGGATGTAGCCTTTTCAAATTGCCTTCTTTCACTTTAGTAATATGCATTTAAGGTTCCTCCATGTCTTTTCATGGCTTGATAGCTCATTTCCTTTTATCACTGAATAATAATCTATTGTTTGGATGGACCACTCTTTATCCATTCGCCTACTGAAGGACATTTTGGTTGCTTCCAAGTCTTGTAAGCTTTTTAAAAATTTCAGTTTTCTACAGATTTGACCCTTGATGTCGTGAAATGGGAAGGGCCATGAAAAATATCATTCTTATTGCCCTATTGACTTAGAGTCTGAATAATCCAGACTCTAGGGCTGTGCTATCCAATCTAGGAGCTGCAGGCCCCGTGAGGCTGTGGAGGACTTGAGATGTGGCTGGTCCGAATGGAGATGTATGTGCTGTCTGTGAAAAATGCACATCGGATTTCAGGCTTAACATAAACAAAAGGGTATAAAATATCATTAATAATTTCTTACATTGATTGTGTATGGAAATGATAGTATTTTAGATATATTGGGTTAAGTAAAACATTAAAATTGTACTGGTTTCTTTTTAAATTCTGCTACTAGAAAAATTTAAATTATCTGCGTGGCTCACATTATATTTCTGTTGGACAGTGCTGCTAGAAAAAAGAGTCATGCTGAGCTTCGTGTACCATGCTCCTGTAAGTATGTCCTTCAGCTGATACTTATTGGGCACCTACTGTATGCCAGGCACTTGAGATAAGTCAGTGACTAAAAGAAACAAAGACCCATGACATCTTAGATTTGAATATCATTGAATTACTTTGGCATTTTTTGCCCACAGTGGCACTTCTCTTCGAAAAAGACTGGTCCCCCAGCGAAGAAAAGGGAAGCTTTAGAAGTAAAAAGACCTGGTACTAATTGCGGCCCCACTACTTATTGGAGGTGTGGCTTTCAGTGGTTTTTTACCCTTGAAGCCTCAGTTTCCTGTCTGTAAAATAGGAAAAAGTAGTTCCTCTCTTATCATGCTGCTTGTACAGCATCTGGTAAGGGATGGGTTCTCAGTAGGTCATTCGTGCTCAGCTTGGACTCCAGTGGGGAGCTCGGCAACTTCAGGATCCTGGTCTCCAGCCCAGCTCTTCAAAGATGTGCCTACATCTCTGCAGTTCTCCACTTGTAGCCTCGAGGGCACTCGGGGAAAGAGTTGCTCTGAAGTTCAGTGTGTATTATATCTTCTCCATTTACATTTCTTGACCTTTCCGTTTCTCAATAGCCGTCCCCAAGGAAGCCTGTTTTCTGAGGCACCCACCTAGCCTCTTCCCGGGTTTTAATCCTGGCTCCAGCTCAAAGCCTTAAAACAAAATATCAATTTTGGCTCCAGAATTGTAATGTGGGACTTCCTGTACAAAATGAAGGTGAAGGAAATTGCTCTAGCGGAAAGCTGGAGCTGCAAATCAGTAGTGGTCTCAGGATTCGCAGCCTCATTTTGCACCAGGAGGTGCCTTTTTCTTCCCAGGAGCGGTACTTCTTTTGATAGTCTCCCAACACCTTGGTAGACAAGATAGCAGTGCATAGAAACTTCTGGAACCTGTTGACTGTTTTCTACTAAGGCCGTGACTGTAGCCCACTGATCTGCCCACTGTGTGTATTCATTTTAGTGCTTCTTTTTTTAAAAAACAGTTTTATTTATTTATTTATTTGTGAGGAAGATCAGCCCTGAGCTAACATCCGTGCTAATCCTCCTCTTTTTTGCTGAGGAAGACCGGCTCTGAGCTAACATCTATTGCCAATCCTCCTCCTTTTTTTGTCCCCACCAAAGCCCCAGTAGATAGTTGTATGTCGTAGTTGCACATCCTTCTAGTTGCTGTATGTGGGATGCGGCCTCAGCATGACCAGAGAAGCGGTGTGTCGGTGCGCGCCCGGTATCCGAACCCCCGGCTGCCAGTAGTGGAGCGCACACACTTAACCGCTAAGCCACGGGCCGGCCCTAGTGCTTCTTTTGAGACCCCGGACTACTCTGGGAATTTGAAGTTGGCAATCACAGTTCTGATCCTCAAGTGGGTTACGTACAAAGAGATTATTTGGCCATATTAGAGTGAGTGATAAAATGCAGGGGCTGAAAAGAGAGTCAAAAGAAAGTCATGGGGCCTGACCGGCTGATTGTGACTTAATCCTGAAGATGTGTGGGAGGTGATGTGGTCACATTTAAATTTTAGGTGAATTATTGTAGCTGCAGGGTAGAGGAAGGGTGGGTGGGGTGTGTGGAGTCCTTAGATCCCTTCACTCCTTGGCCCATTCTCACAGCCGTTGGGCTAAAATGCACCCTTGACCACATCTCCTTTGTGGCTGCTGTCAGATCTATTGATAATTCTGGATTCCTTCTTTCACGGAATGACCAGCCCAGTCCCAGCAGAGGGCCAGGTGGGGCCTGATGCTTGTCTCAAGTTTCTGGCACTTGATTCTCTGTTGAGGTTTAGTCACTGCGGAAGTGGGAAGAGGGTAGACACCATTTGCTTTAGGAATATTTTGTTTTAGAGAGAAGGAAGCAGAGAACACACTTTGTAATTTCAGTAAAACAGACTACTTGTTGGAAGGAAAGCATTGTGAAGACAAGATCTGGTTTTTAGAAATAGCTTTTCCCACTTTTGGGTGATAAAGAACTTTTTTTCATCTGAATGTTGTGTTTGATGGGCCTCAGATTAATGGGGGAAATCTTTTTTTTTTTAAAGGAAAAGGTAATCAATATAAATATAGTTGTATCTTACCAACAAGACATATGATAATTTATTAGACTAGAACTATTTAATTCAGCAATGTGTCCTGAATGAAAGCCACACTCAAAATTGAAGTACAAATAGTTTCTTCAGTCTTCTCATCTATGACACTAGGTTTTATTTGCTGCTGTCAGTCTGGGCACCCTTGCTGTTCAATGTTGGGGACACTGCCTTTCAATAAGACAGGGGAACTCAGGTGTATGGAGTATCTGCCGTGTGCCTCTCACCAGACTCCCAGGGACTTAGAGAGGATATGTTTGGGGGGAGATGCTTAATGAAAGGATGTTTTATAATTTAGAAAGAAAAAATAAAATTACCACATAGATAATTGAAGCCTAATGGAAATATTAGAAAATATAATTGTCACTTTATATAATGTTTAAACATTTTCCATTGTAAGTGGGAGTACATCCTGTACTTGATGCGTCAAGTGTGGAAAAGGCAAACCTTTCTGCTATTGTAAGTAAATATCAAGGGGAAAGGAGGCTGCATAAGTGATACAGTGAACTTCCTGTAATCATTTATTTAGCTCAATATGAAAAATTCAGTATGAATATAAGCAACCAGTTTCTCTAAGTATTAAAATGCAATGTTGAGCAAATAGGAAATGGGGTGCTGAGGTGACTAAGAAGATAAGGTGGGCAGTACGTTCTGCAATGTCACCAGACAACTTCTGGAACGTTCCAGAATGTGGTGGTGTAGTTGGAGAGGGCCACCTGGCCCTGTGTGGTGAGTGAGACTGTCCCCTGCTGGTGAGTTGTTACCAAATTGTGGATGTTAATGAAGCAGGGTGTCGGTCCCTAAGCAGGCAAAAGGTCCTACCAGGCCACATGCAGATCTGTCCCTGAGGCCATGTCTTGCACCAACTCTTGAGGCCATTGTCAGAATTCTTGGTGAGAAGGGAAATATGGAGCTGGTAGTTGACAGTTTTTTGGTCCAACCATCTACTATTGCTACCCTTTCCCAATCTAGGACCTCACCGTTTTCTCCCCATCCCCCTGCCTCGCCTTCTGTTACCTCAGAGTTTCATGGAAATGAAAAGTAGATCCTCTGTAACAGCACATAAAGGTTGGGAATTCCAGGCTACCTCAGAATTAGACACCTGAGAAATTGATGCCAAGGTACTCTGTGTTTTGGAAACCATCAATATGATGTTCTTCTAAGAAATATTTGGAAATATTCATATTTTAGAAAGTAAAATTAGATGGGAAGAAGTCCAAAAATCTGAGTTCCTGCTGGGACTATGATTTGACCCAAGTCTTAGTGAGCTGGTGGGTGGGGAAGAAAGAAAAGTGATAATGTCACAGAAGACTATTATTTCTACGTGTTTCCTGGAAAAAAATTCTTGACAGAACATAAAACATATTAAACATAAAGGAAAATATTAATATATTAGACTACATTAAAAAACAGAATAACAGAGTCACCATTTCTGTAGAGGTGAGCGTTTTCCCTACTAGGTTCTTGAGCTTGTTCCGGGCAATACTGTTGAGTGGTGCAGGTGAGAAGGAGTCCATGGTTTAAGGAATGGAAGTTTGGGTACTTAGAAATGCAGGTTTTACATTAGGGTATCAAAGACCAAGAAGGCTTGCCCTGCAGAAATCTGATTATCTTTAACTCACTCAGCCAACCGTGTTCCCTAGGACAGCTCTTTGGAATAGCTGATGTGGAGTTAATAAAGCAGGGATGTTTTTAAAATGAAATTTAAGAAATGGGCTTTGAGAGGTACATAAAGAGTTCCTTGTGGTTCAGAATTACATTATAATCATTTCATTTTGAGATGATTTAAAAGTCATTTCCTCATGGTCTGTTGTCTAAAGCTTACCTAAAGTCAGCAAAAAGAATGACTTTGTATGACTTGATGAAGTGGTGAAATTGAGAACAAAGCCTTTCATGTTTGGACTTACGGTTCCATATTCCTAGGAATTATGCAAGGATATTTAGGTGAATGGAAGACTGAAAACTTGGGGTCTTTGGGATTTTTTTCTGTGTACATTCAAGTTCAATATTTTCATGTTAAAGCTGTGTCTTCAACTGCTGAGCAGTGGGGGAAAGGATGGTCTTTTCAAGAAATGAAGTTGGGCCAATAGGATATCCATATAAAAGAAAAAAAACTTGACCCCCCAGGTCACACCCTACACAAAAACCAATTCCAGATAGATAGTAGATCTACTTGTAATAGTAAAACAGTAAAGTTTTTATAAAATGAAATGACAGAGGAGAATATGTCTAGACAGAATGTAAAAAGCACTAACCATGAAGGAAAAGATTAATATATTGGACTACAATAAAGAGTTTCTGTTACTTAAAACGTTGAGAGAATGAAAAGTAAGCTGGGGATGTGGGAAGATACTTGCTACACCTATAACTACAAAGGGCTTGTGTCCGGAATGAAAGAATTCCTACAGATCAATAAGAAAAAAACAGTCCATTAGAAAACAGGCAGTAGATCTGCACACTTCGTAAAAGAAGGTATACAAATGGACAATAGACATCTGAAAAAGTACTCAACCTCATTGGTCATCAGGGGAACGCAAACTGAAACTGCAATCAGATACCACTAGCACTCATAAGAAACAATAAAATAAAAAAGACCCACAATACTAAGTGCTGAGAAAGACATGCTGGAGGGGTTGACATTGACACAACCACTTTGGAAAACTGTCATGTATCGATTAAAGCTGAACACACTCCCCTATGACACAGCAATTCCACTCCTAGATATATACCCAAAAGAAATAAGTACATATGTGTACCAAAGGTTATGTACAGAATGTTCATAGCAGCAGTATTCATAATTGCCTTAACCTAGAAACAACCTAAATATTCTTCACAGATAGAATGGAATTCTCTTGTATACTCTTATAACATAATGTTGAGCTAAAGAATACAGGCACAAAGTAATATCTTTTTTACGATTCCATATGTATAAAGTTCAAAAAGAGGCAAAACTCATCAATAGTGCTAGGCATCAAGATAACCACTACCTTGTTGGAGAGGATCGTGAAGAAGAGGCACAAGGGGGCTTCTGGGGTTCTGGACTATTGATTGGGTTGTGGATACAATGGGGGGCGAGGAGGGGAAGGTGTGGCCTGTGACAACGCATCAGGCTATGCATTACGATATGTGCACGTGAAAAACTTGTTATGCTTGATTTTAAAAAAAAGTTTATTTTAGAAATGCCTTGAAGAACCCAGGCTACTGTGCCATTTGGCAATAGTGTCTGCATGGTGCCAATGAAGCATTGGTGAGAAGAGGAAAGATGCCAGTGAGTAGAGAGTGAGACTGTGATATTGCTAAATCACTTACTTGTGGTGTGAAAGACTCTGCTTGAGCTCTTTTTTCGGGCTTCCCTGCCATTCTTTACTAGTTTTGGCAGTTTTCGTATTAAAATTATATGTAATGTCTTGATATAACTGTACTCGCCTGGAGCTGAGTATTTAGATAGCTGTAAACTTTTCAACCTGAATTGTGGGAATTAAATTTTCACTAGCAGATTGACAGCATAATCCAGTGGGATGTACTCCGGCCGGAAGCCAAGAGCCCTGGGTTCTAGTTTCAGCCTCCAGACCTGACGTGGAACAAGTCATTTAGCTATTCTCTATAGGTATCTCCCCCCAACCCCTAAAATACGAACATTAAAGCTATGTACTGAAATCATGCCAGCTATCTCTAAGACTGCAGTGAAGATAAAGCAAGGTAACGTCTGTAAGCACGATTTGCAAATTGTGACGATAGACTAATAAATCTTCTTGCCTAAACCACACATTCCAGTGAGGTTCTAATCACATTTATATATGTTTCTTAAATTTCTTTTTAAATGTCTATAGACAAGGGAGGTGTGAAAAGCAAACCACAGTTTTAAAAAAGTCAACACGGTGCAGGAATTTTGGAGAACTCTTAATGTGTAGAATTTTCTTGTTCCTAATCCCTATCATATTACAGAATTGTATGTACTTATTTCTACATTTTTTACGTTATTAGCAGACCACATGGATGGCTGAATATACAGGAGAGGAGCTGGTTCAGGAACTTAGTGGTCTTTTACCTGTATTTCTAAAGTAATTTTTGTCAGTATATAAGGGTATGTTTAAATTTAATTACTTGCCTGCTAACAAATCATAATATGCCAAATTAAGAATAAATTTACACTGTGTAATCATTTTAAATCTTATCACTGGTATTTGGAATGTTCTCCTTGATGGAAGAAGAAGCTAATTTGGAACGTTGAGTCAAATAAATGGGTCAGAAGAGAGATATCTGAGAAGGAGAAAAAAACAAACTCATGTTTTAATCAACTTCAGTTTAATTGAACCTTCCTGAGTGAATTCTTTGGAAATTGTTATTCCATCTCAGAAAATAGACTGTTGATCTAGGCCAGTAGGCAGCAGATGTGTATTTCTGCAAATAAAACCTTCCACTGAACCTCAATATATAGGACAGTTAAAAGGGAGGTTGTGCCGTTTGAGGCAGGGAGTGGGGAGGGTGGATATATTTTACTACTGAGTTTTGGAAAGACTACTGGACACAGTGGAAAGCTGGGTAACTATTATTCCATGTTACGGTATAGGGGACAGTCCACATCAGTGTGATTGTGTTATGTTGATATTCTGTCCCAAGAAGTCATTCCATATAACTGGGGTGCTGTCTGTCCAGAAAACTGATAGAGATGGAATTCAGTGACTCTGGTGTCTGCAATGCTGTGATCCTAGACAAAATAAGTTAGATCCCTAATACCTCTAGATGCTGATCGATTAACCTTCAGTTGAATTTATACAGTTTCCAGAATGAGTATTGTGCTTTGAGAGGCTGTGAAAAGTATTACCAATAACTACTCTAAGAAAATATCCGAGATAGACCTGCTTTCCAGAAGTGTTTCAGTTAATCAAATTGTCCAGGTAATGTACATTTAACCTCTTAACCACTGAAACTTTTCTATGAGACGTTTTTGACTAAAATATTTTAAAACGTAACACAATTTTTTTGTTTTTGCACTAGTTTTTGCTAATGTGTGAAGGATGAATATCAGTCCCTTTTTCAGTAATTTTCAGTGAAAAACAGAGTATTCAGTACTAGAAGAATTGAGGAAACCTTACTCTCAAACTTGAAGTATAGGAGCTGGCCTAGTGGCGTAGTGGTTTAGTTCACGGACTCTGCTTTGGTGGCCCAGAGTTCGCGGGTTCAGATCCCGGGTGCGGACTGACGCACCACTTATCAAGCCATGCTGTGGCGGCGTCCCATATAAAGTAGAGGAAGGTGAGCACGGATGTTCAGAGCCAATGTTCCTCAGCAAAAAGAGGAGGATTGGCAACAGATATTATTTCAGGGCTAGTCTTCCTCACACACACACAAAAAAACCCAAAGTATAACATCCCCTCTCCGCCATTTCTACAAAGATTCCAAGGACTGCGGGCCTGGGAGCTTTAAAAAGTACACATTTGTTTTTATGAGTTGAAAAGAGCTGCACTCTATCTACAGAGGAACTTGCTCATTGAATGCCTTCTCTCACGACATTTTATATACAAACACCTGGTTCATGGGTTGAACCTATGAGATAACTGTGAGAAATAAGAAAATTGTTTACAAACACACATACAAAACAACAACTCTTCTTTCGAGGTGAGTTCAACAGTTGTCAGTTGTTGGAAGAGCCCTGCATGAGCAGGTAAGCCCACACTTTTAAAATGCCCTTAATTATAAAAACAAAAATGAGAGAGAAAGGAATTTTTGTGGGTGATTATACCTTTGTCTAGTACACTGTTAAGAACAAGTAAGTACAGGACAACCTTAAAATCTCCAAGACTGTTATACCCTCAAGAACTCTTGATCTTATTCTTCTGAAATCAGGGGCACTTAGGCGATTAATCTTTTAGAATAGATAATGACAGGCATTACCTCAATCCAACCATCTTTTTTTCTCAGTTTGAAAAGTGTCTATTTTTTTCTGATTGTGCTCGTTACAGAAAATTCTAGCAATAAATGAAAAATCACCCAAAATTCAGAGGATGCTGTGCTGTGGCAGCGTCCCATATAAAGTGGAGGAAGGTGGGCACGGATGTTAGCCCAGGGCCAGTCTTCCTCAGCCAAAGGAGGAGGATTGGCATGGATGTTAGCTCAGGGCAGATCTTCCTTGCACAAAAAAATAAATAAATAAA
The DNA here is from genome assembly GCF_020826845.1 of Diceros bicornis minor. Classification (NCBI taxonomy): domain Eukaryota; kingdom Metazoa; phylum Chordata; class Mammalia; order Perissodactyla; family Rhinocerotidae; genus Diceros; species Diceros bicornis. The sequence continues at coordinate 48,637,105 of NC_080757.1, read as the reverse complement.
TAAAAATGGCTATCTACCAGCTCTCTGCCTTGGCAAGTGACTTAACCTCTGAGCCTCAGTTTCCATATCACTAAGTGGGGATGACAGTAATCTCTGCCTCTGAATGTGTTTGTGAGGATTAAAATGAAATTTTAATATGCAAAGCACTTAGAACCTTGTCTGGCACATAGAAAACATGCAGTAAAAACATTGCCAGTAATCGCTGTATGTATTGTCATATTAAATGAAGTAACACTTAAGGGCAGTGTCTGGATAGAGCAAACAAGCACTCCATGTGTTAGCGTTATTATTAGTACATAAAATTAGAAACACCTAATCATGCAATAACTGAAGGAAAGGCAAAATAAATTGTAGTGGTTCCAAATGGCGGCTAAGAAGACTATGTCACAACATGGAAAATCAGTTACAATGCAGTGTTAAACATAAGGATACCAATTTTCCTGTGCACTGTTGTACCTATTTAAAGGATATATGCATAGGAAGATGAACTAAAAGAAATTCACTTCACAATTATGATACCAGCTTCTATGGTGATTGACAAAGCATGAAGAAACTTAGATTCTAGCCTCATGAAATTAATTTAAAGCATGAGAGAGGCTTACACCCCTGCTGTAGATATCATTAAGATGAAGGAAGTGCTTGAATAAGTCCGGGACAGTCTATAATTTGAAACAAATGCCTTTTGAAGTGCCAAAGCCCATTGCTCTTTAGGTCAGCGTGTAATTTGCTTCCTATTGATTTTCGCAAGGTGCTTGAGGAGTTTTTTCATGCTGAAATTTCTTTTCTGCTGTTCGCAGGACAAGAGAAATTTGACATCCATGTACCACTTGACCAGGCTTGAAATTTCATTTTATTTGATTGCTTAGCTAGTCATATATAAATTAGTGGATTCAGACCTCAATGAGGAGCACACACACGGCAGCAGCCCAGCTCCGCTCCTGGCTCCTGAGCGAGGAGCCCTCACAATGGACGTTCTTTTCACTTACGAAAGGTTTACAGATGGTTTATGTGTGCGCTCTCTCTCTCGTCTCCCTTCTCAAACCCTTAAGTTGTTTCTCTGTGGAAAATAGCAGTGTGCTTTTGATCTCAATAGTCTTTTGCCAGAGGGGTTAAGAGATGGTGAAATAAACAGACTCTTTGTTTCAGAGCTTTTGGCAGGGCACAGTGAGGCTTCCACTGAGTTCTAGAGATGGGATGGGGATTTTTGCATCCTTCACTTCAGTTATCAAGGCCTTTGTTTCTGCTTCTGAGTTCCACTCCTGGTTTTGGCATGAGAAGGCAAGCTTCCTTTCCAGAGTAGAATAAAAGCAGATGAGGACTCTGAGGTCAGGGACCTCCTGGGATGTGGCCTGTGGCCTGGGTAAGGGAGTCCTCTGGAGGAGGGTGAGGGGGGAGGTCAGCTGTGGCCTCATTACAACCCGACCTCAGCCCCACCCCACCCCCATCCCCCATGCTCGAGCTGCTTTTAGTCTCTTTTTCTGCAGGAGCCGAAACCACTCATCTCTCCGCCTGCTTCAGACCTAGAGTTCAGCAGGCCTGCGGCTTCAGCTCCCGTTACAGCTTTGGGTTTCTGCTCCATTTCTAGCCCACAGAGATGTTTATCTTGCGCGGGAGTGGACTACATCATTTCAGATGTCCTCTTGTATTTGTGTGTGTGTCCATGTGTTTGGGGCTAAAGGAAGGAGCCAAAGCATCTTAACTGGAAGTTCCGTGTCTCATTTATCCTTAGGGCAGAGAATGACGCTAGGGTGAAGTTGGGGGTGACAAGGGGAGGGGACTGCTCCTAGCCTGTCTGTCCCCTGATGCCGCATGAGTCATGTTTTTGATCCTGTGCATTTCACTTCTGATTCTCGGTGCCCTGCCACCCCCTCGTGAGCTGCTGTTCACCCCGTCCACCTGCTCTGCGGCGTAGACCATCCCAGAATGCCGGGTTTGTGTCGTATGCCTCCTCCACCCCGATTCATTCTTCCTTTAACCTTTCTCCATCCACTCCCCCTCACCTACCTTTCAAATGCCAGATTCAGAAACTGTTTTTCTCTTCGTCTGTGAGGGAGGAAGAGACTGAATTAAAAAAAAAAAAAACAGTAAAAAGAAACAATTCAACATTTATTGTCTCCCTTTGATAGTTGCCTTTCATCTTGTCCCAGAGTCAGGGTACCCCCCAGGTCAGCAGTCCTGAAAGACTCCCCACTGCCCACATGTGACAGGTAGAGCCCTGCAGGCCAGCTGGGGCTCCCACATGTCATGTCCACACAGGTTTGTCTTCAGAAGCCCTCCAATTCAATGGAGTTTCAAGTCCTTGGAGAAGGATAAAGTGGAAGAGGAATTCAGCATGGAGGAGTCTATGTCTGTTTATACTTATCACCTTAAAATGATGATGGTCCAGGAAATGCACCTGCTAGACGAGATGAACTCAGCAAGCCGTTCAGCCCTCTGGTCAATGAGAACAAAGCGTCTATGAGGCCACAATACACATCTGGGGTTGGTTTGGTTTGTACAAACCATCCCTTCCTCCAAGGGGTGTATAAATAAGGAAGAAAATAAGTGAAATTGATTCCCTTTACCAGTCATTCTAAAGAAGTAGCGCCATCCAGGAGTCACCAAGTTTCAGCCCTTCTATGTCTTTTATTTCAAATCGGGCCCCACCTCTACACCCTAGGGTGGTGATTTGTGTCCCCATCCAAATCTGTGACTGCTGTGGCCCTCTCCACACTGTGGATCACACCCCCCAGTGCCGATGCTGCTGAGTTTCAGATCTTCCCGTGGCTACCCTGAGCACAGGTCACCAGGCTGACCTTTATGAACTAACCGTGGGTGGCCTTTCCACCCCGTCCCTGGCTTCTCATCTCTTGTCTCGCTCAAAGGGGCTACTTGCACTTGTGTGGGCCGTGGGCTCGTGGGGCTCTTTTCATTGGCATGGGCTGCTCCTTTTACCTGGAATGTGTTCATGCACACATTCAGTAGTGAGTACCTGAGTAGGCACCTGCCGTGGTGCTGGGAATGCAGCACGGAGTAGACAGAGTGGCTTTGCCTTTCATGGAACACACAGACTAGTGGGGAAGACGGACATCACACAAGTCATCACAGCAATAATTATATAATTAAACATGGTGACAAGAGCTGTGGAGATGACAGGAGAGAGGCAGGCCGGGAGTCAGTGGTGTGATGTCTAAGCTGAAATTCGGGTAGGAAGTAGCTTCAGGTAGGTGCATGAGGCTGAAGAAAGATCTTTCCAAGATCGGGGGCCACGATATGTGAAGGTCTTGAGGAGGAGACTAAAAAGAATAGTGGCAGTGGTGGTGGTCCTCAAAGAGCACACTTACTGAGGTTTTTGCTGTGTCAGGCATGGGCTTAAGGACTTAGCCTGTATTGACTCATGGAATCCTCCTGAAACCCTGCAAGGTAGGTGCTTTTATCCTGCCGACTTAACAGATTTGGAAATTGAGGCACAGAGAAACTAGTAGGGTGGTGGGATTTGAACCAGTTAGTCTGGACCTGAAGCCCGTGCTGTATTCACTTGGTCAGGGCCTTGCAAGAGGCCTCTGTGGCTGGAGCTTAGACCAGTGAGGTCAGGCAGGAAAGCAGAGATAGGGCCGAGGAAGCCGTGTCCACAGCTTAGGGGGTGACATGGTCTAACTTGCACTATTAAGGGATCAGTTTACTTGCTTGGAAGGGCAGTGGGTTGAAGGGGAAGTAAGGAGAAATTATATGCTGTCGCTTCCTATTTTAGGTAAAAAATGGGTTGGATTTCCCACCTTCCTTCACCTATTCCCTTCCTGCGTGTCCTTCACAGCCTAGTGTGGGTGTCGCCATCTTTCTGCGATTCTCTCTCCTGCACTGTGCTGGAGTTCCTCAAGATCTGGGGAGGTGTCATCTTGGTGGGTCCAGCATCTCTCAGGGTTCCCCATGCACAGTGGGTACTCAATAAGTAGGTTACAGGAAGAGAAGGAAGATAAATTTACAAAGCTGAGAAGTCAGATATTTTACTGAGTAATTTGATTTTTCAACTTAATCTTAAAAACTCTTGTGTGACTGTCATACTGTCAGCCGCCTGTGGCTTTAACAAAGGTTCTCTCCTTGACCAAACTCTAGTCATTCTTCTCTGAACTCTTCTCAACTAGGCTCTAACTTTCAGGCTTCTCTGTTCATCTCTGCATTGTCTAATTTTAGGAAGAATCCTGCTAAGTCAGTTCAGCCAGAACCTCCCCCTCAATATCTGATTGCCCTCTGTATCTGATCAGGTTCCTCGTCCTCCACCATCCCCCAGGTGCCGTCTGATCACCCTAGCCTGCCTTCAGCAAGAATCCCCCTTACCTCTGATGTTCCTCTTAGTAACATCCGCTGACCTCCACCCTGCTCCTTGGCTATAGGTTCCCACTTTTCCTTGGGTATTCAGGGTTGAGCCCAGTCTCTCCCTCTGTGGCAAAACCACATGGTGGTACTCCCTATACCTAGTGCAATAGTTCCCCAGAATAGTCTGCCATACTGTTCTTTCTTTTTTTTTTTTTTTTGGTGAGGAAGATCGGCCCTGAGCTAACATCTGTTGCCAATCTTCCTCTTTTTGCTTGAGGAAGAGTGTCCCTGAGCTAACATCTGTGTCAAGTCTTCCTCTCCTTTGTATGTGGGATGCCACCACAGCATGGCTGATGAGCAGTGTGTAGGTCCACGCCCGGGATCCAAATTGCGAACCCCGGGGCCACCAAAGTGGAGCGCGCAGACTTAACCACTACACCACAGGGCCAGCCCCCTGCCTTACTGTTCTTTAGCAAGTGTCATGAATAATTTTTTCTTTAAGCTTATACTCAAAATAAATTCCTTGTGGGGTACCAATGGTCTGTTATTAAAGCTAAAATTTCCATTCCTTTAATAGCACGAGTGACCAGGATTACTCCTCCAGCTTCACATTCTTAAGGAGTCAAAAGGTTCCTTGATGGCAGGCCAATCCACGTGCTGCCTACTAGTGTTACTGCATTCCTGCTCAGATCTCCAGGACCCTGGGACTTTGCAGTGCTCTGGAAGCCAGCAGGATTTGGTGGTGGGGGACCGGATGGGATGGGAACAGGCTGACCCTCCTGGCTCTCCTCGTGGGCCTTAGAACCCATGTAGTCCAACATGGGACCACGGAGCAGTGTTTGGGCTCAGACCTCCTTCCATGCATTCTCAGACATCTAAGAACAAACACTAAGCACATTAGCTTCCACATAGCCAAGTATAAGAAAAGCCACCCATTTTTTTAGTATAAACTTTTTTCATAAAAAGTACAATGTCATTCGTGTGCAGCTACGTGGATTTTTACCAGCTAAACACACCCTGTAACCTGCACCCAGATCCAAAAACATGACAGCGCCCCTGCATCTACCTTGTGTCCCTTCCATGCACCACCCTCCCCACGAAGGTAAAGGCTATCCTTGCTTTTGACAGCCTCAATTAATTTTGCCTGTTTTTGAACTTTATACCAATGGAATCACACAGTGTGTAGGAGGATGTACATCTAAGATGGAATTTGGGTTTTTAAAAATTTTTCTCTCTAATCCTCAATTTATCACGTTTCTAGATAAATAAGATAATAGAAAGAAGAAATAAGATAAACAGAAAGGCAGTCTCAGGTAGAGGAAGGTTATCCGTGAAGGATCAAACACACTTGGCACGAAACCACCCTTTGGAATTTATAGAATTTAGTAATTCTAATGACTGTGTTATTTGTAAATTGTTTTGTTAGTACCTTACTGCCTTGTTTATTTTTTATCATCAGAGAAAGTAATTTTCCTAAATAAATTTTCTAGATCAGCAGCCGGCAAACGTTTTCTGCAAAGGGTCAGATAGTAAATATTTTCAGCTTTGCAGGCCATGTGGTCTCTGTCACAGCCACTCAACCCTGCCGTTGTGATGCGAAAGCAGCCACAGACAATACATGCACAAATGACTGTGGCTGTGCTCCAAAAAACTTGATTTATGGACACTGAAATGAGAAGTTCACATGATGTTCACTTGTCACAAAATATTATCCCACCATTTTTTTTTACTTTAACCATATTTGAGAAGGAATTGCTAAAAACTTTAAACACTTACCATCTACATTCTCAGAGTGAGCTGATAACATTTTTTTAGTAAGTTTAGGCAACATGATAGAGAAACCCTGGATCAGTCCTTTTGCTGTGTCTCTTTGGATGAGTTATTTCTCTGGGTCTGCTTTCTTTTCTGTGAAATGGGATAATAGTCAGGAAGGCTATTCAACTGGTCGCACCAGGATGGCCATGCTAGTTATTCATGGCAGAATCCGGTGTGATTGATCACAAAGTACCAGCACCCAGGCTGTGCCAGTTGTTAAGTGTTTTGGATGTCACCAAATGATGATAATTGGATATCACCATTATTGATGATAATGTCCCCTCCTCAGAGGTCTTCTATGTAGCATACCCAATACTGGCCTAGTATACAGTCAATGCTCTTTCTCCTCCTCCCACAGAAATGGCTCTAGGTGTTCTCAGCTAAGAGGGATACTTTGCCTCTACGTCAAACTCCCCCCAACCTCAAGGACTTTCATGTTAGTATGTCTAAATTTTGTAGTTTTATATTCCCCTAGTGGCCACCAGGATTTGAGCTGTAACTTCACTCAGGCTGCCTTAAAGTCAGCCACCTGCATCAACTCTACCTTGCTGTTTCTAATTAACAGTCTAATTAAAACTAAAGTGGGAGGAGAGAAACCCCTCATTAGACCCTCAACGGGGCTCTTAATGTGAGCTTTATGTAATGTAGGGGTCAAGAGTGTGGACTTTAGGGCCAGACAGCCTGGTGGAATTTCAGCTCTACCATTGAGGAGATGGGTGTCTTGGGCTGTGTCACTCACCCTCTCTGTTCCTCGATTTCCTTGTCTGTAAAATGGGGGGAAATAGTATCAACTACATAGTGTTGCTGTAAGGATTAGGTGAAGGAAGACGTGTTAGAACGTTTCAGACAGTCCAGGCACAGAGTAATCACTGTGTGTTCGCCATCATTATTTTTTGTTTTCACTCAGTAGATATATTATCGCATAGTTCTGATGCCTGGTAAAGATAGTTGAGGTTTCCAGATATATGACCACTAGATAAATTACATATTAAATAATGGATTTTTTGGGGAAAAAATCTCATGAGTATTGCTTTATGATTTGATGATTTTCTATCATATCTGATTTTATTTTTAATAGCTCCAGACATCTAATCCTGAACTGGTCTTTTTCTGTTTTGGGACTCATAAACATTCTAAAATGGAGGGGTTAAGAGTGGATGATAAAGTCTTAAGTACTGGGCAAAATGAATTTATTCCTATGAGACTTTAAAATGACGTCCTGAAGGAAGTCACAGTTAATGGTTAGTCTCCTTTGGGGAAACATGCCTTAAGAGTTATAGTGCTGGTCTTGCATATCTTTGATGGAAATCAAACAGCTCCTGGGTTAATGTTTAGTTAAGTGAGCCAAAAAAAAAAGTATCACTTTGCCTGGTTAGGAGCAGAGGAAAATTATTTTAATTGAGAGATAACTTTTGAAAATGAGAAATAATTTTCTTAAGGTGGTAGGATTATGGGTGATGAGTATTTTTCCTTTTTTAAGGATGGATTTGACTTTTTAAAAGGAGAGGGGCAAAAAGCCTGAAGCTATTATAGTGTCTCTCCAAAATAAATTATCTTCATTACAACTTTAAGATTGCAGAGGTGTGGGTCATAAAATTAGGACCCATAGCCTTAAAGCCTCGAATAGGTAAGAATATTCTAAGAAGCTAGTGATACATATTCTAAGAGTACTGGCATTTCATGCCATTAGTTTCTGTGGTTGAGTTTGGTTTGAATTCAAACCAGAAGTCGCTTAGGTGGCAGAAAGGGAAAAACATTACCTTTGGACACAGGTTCCCTGTCTCTCGTCTGCGTTCTTCCTGCCTCCACTTCGTTCTGGCTTGGCTTCAAGCAGATCTGTGAGGTCAAGGTTGGTGATTAGTTTCCTGGGACTGCTGTAACTAATTACCACAAACTAGGTAGCTTAAAAAACAACTGAAATATATTCTCTTACAGTTCTGGAGGCCAGAAGTCCAAAATCAGGGTGTTAGCAGGGCCACGTTCCCTCCAAAGACTCTAGGGGAGGATCCTTCCTTGCCTCTTCCAGCTCTGGATGTTTCTTGGCTGGTGGCAGCATCACCCCAGTCTCTCCCATCTCTGCCTCTGTCATCACATGGCCTTCTCTGCTGTCTCTCTGTCAAATCTCCCTCTTCTTTCTAAGAATATGAGTCATTGGATTAAGGCCACCTAAAGAGATTGCAAGATCCTTAATTACATCTGCAAACATCTACTTTCCAAAGAAGGTCACATTCCCGGGTATTGGGGTTTAGGACTGGGACTTACCTTTTTGGGGCCACCACTGAACCCACGACAGTTGGCTTCACAGACATTTTAGCTGACCACCAAGCAGAGCTTTCCACCCGAGGACACACTTCTCCATCCCTAGAACACTGGCAGTCTGGAATGGAAGGATGGAAGCTATAGAGTTGGGGAGCCGGCAGCTTAAGTTTGAAAGCCAGCTTCCCCATTTACTAGCCTGTAACCTCAAGGGCATTATTAAATGTCTCCCAGCCTTGGCACTTCTCTTTTGTAAAATGGAGGTGATAATATTTACCCCACTGGGTCCCGAGTAGTATATGGGCGAATGTTAAAGCAGCTAGCATGATGCACAGCTTGCAGCAGGAACTCAGTCAATGTCGTTGAATCTGAAATCAGTTGCTCCTTGACCTAAGCATTAACTTTCTTGTCCTCAGGTGGATTATGTTTGACAACTAACAAATCTGTTGGGTGAATCCAGACAAATGGGGGAGTTGACCTTTGTAGATGACACAAGTTGTTGATAGGATTCAGTGGATTAGTATGAAGAGTCTTGGCGTTACCTGGCCATGGATTTGTAGTTGTCATTGATGTGGTTGGTGTGGCCTCATAACCCTGTTGATCTGAACCAGCAGAGACAAGGCCTCGAGGAGGCTGCTGGAGATCAAGAATGGGCAACCCGAAACCCACCCGAAGGTACGTAGTGAAAATGGCCAGCCACTTGGCTTTATCTAGCTTTTGGCCTCTTTCAGCCCAGGTCTCAGTACCTACTTGACTCTCAAAAAATACTCTTGACTAAAAAAAAATTATTCCAAGTGTTCAGGTAATGAGCAGAATGAACATCATTTCCCCCTAATCATATCTTTGATGTGATGAGAGTCAAGTCTAAGCGGTGGTTACTGCAGAAGACAGCACACAGAATTGTCTGTCCTTTTAGCAGAAGAAAGGGCTTCTCCACTCTTTGGACCTCCGACCAGTAACTGGTCCCTTTAGGAGTTAGCTTAAAAGAAGCATCTATACTTGTGCCACCTGAGGTTGGACCCTTGATGGCAGGTTGTTGCTGTATTGATGCCAAATAACAATACTATTTTCAGTTCAAAAGAACTTTTACCAAGTTCCTTCAGCGTCTCACTCCCCGGATGATTCAGTGTTCCCCTGCTGTCTCAAGTTGTATGTACCCTAGAAAAGCTTGATTTTCCTTGTGATTATCGGTTAACATTGACTAAGTATCCACAGCTTGCCAGGCTCAGTCAGGACGCATAAAGAAGACACTGTCCCCACCCTGTGGTTGTGGGCCTGAGAGCCATTGGAACCCTAGATGGATGCACGGCTGGAGACACAGGCAGAGTTAATGGTAAAGGCCCTTTTTTTTAGCCTTATTGCTACCACGTTGCTCATACATTGCCATTATAGATGGTCTCCCTGAGTCTGGTCAGTAGATGGTGTCTTCTCTGATTTCCATCTTCCTCGAATAGAAAATGAGCAAAATCCTGGACTGGAGTCATGGAAGTTGAACATGACTGTACATTTCCTAGCATTGCTGAGGCCTCATCTCTTCCCATATTCCTACAGTCCTATACAAGTGTCTTTCTAATAATGTTTTCTTGTGTCAAATTTTATTTTCTTCCCATCCCTTTTCCTTCTCCCTTCCTACCAGGGTAACCACTATCCTGAGGTTGATTTGCACCTTGATCATATGCTCTTTCAACGTGTGTGCATATGTAGTTAATTATCTAGCATCATTTTGTCTGTTTTAAATTTTACGTACATTGTATTATGCTATACAAATTCTTTTGTAACTTTTTTTCTCTTCGACATTATAGATTTGAGATTTATCCACATTGAATCACGTAGATGTAGTTTATTCACTTGTTATATAGTGACGACTTTGTCCATCCCCCTACTGGTGGACAGCTGGGTTGCTTCTGCGTTTATGCTCTTCTGAACAGAGTGGCAGTGTACACCCTTCTGGACTTCCTCTTGCACACATATGTGAGAATTTCCCTAGGTCTAGGGCGTACTTAGAAGGGGAACTGCTGGTCACAGGATGGGCATATCTTTAACTTTACTGGCTTTGACAACTTGCTTTCCAAAGTGCCTGAACCAATTTACGTTCCACCAGCAGTGTTGGAGGGTTCTGTCTCCTCAAGTCCCTCCCAGTGAATGCTTTTATCAGATTTACCAAAATGTTTCAACCTGACAGGTGTGAAAGAGCAGGCGTTTGCCTCTCTGTGGTTGCTGGGAAGGTTAAGTACCTTTTCATATGTTTATTAGCCATCAGGGCTGCTGCTTCTAGGAATTGTTTGTATCCTTGGCATATTTTTTTTCTCTACCTCTTTTGGGAATGTGGGGAGAGGTGGTTCTTTTCTCACTGATTGGTAGAAATTCTTTCCGTATTCTGGATACTGATTTTTTGTTGACATGAGTTGCAAGCATCTTCTCCTGGTCTGTGACATTTTCACTAAAATATTTTTATGAAAGAAAAACGAGAAATGGGGAAGAGCAATTCAGCCTTTAAGAGAAGCATCTGTAAAAGCTCTGTTTATTCTGCTTGTGAGACTAGTTTGTGGTGTGCTAAGCTAATGGATTGTTGCAATTCCCATTTATTGAGATGTTATCAGGAGAGGGCTTTCCTTACAGTTTTTTTCTTTGAGTCTTCATTTTATTTTGCCTTTTTAGAGTATGGGCTTTACGAAAATGCCTTTGCTCTTGGTGGTTCTCTGTGCTCACTTCTTTGGGACTTGGGTAATGAGTTGCTGGTGCCATCACCTGTGTCACAGGTGAGCATGAGCCTAGCCGATTCCATTTCATTGTGTCATAAATTCCTGTGACTTCTGAAAGATTTAGACTAGCCTGCCAACACCCACCAGCACATGGTGGATTAGGTGCCATCCTCCCAAAGTGGAGACATGTTTTTCTTAATACAGAAGCAATCCGTGTTCATTAGAGACTCCACCAAAGTGTAATCTTCCCAGCAAGAGATAACTACTATTAATGCTCTGACATATATCCTAATATTTTTCTAATATGTGTATGGCTGTGTATCATATAATAACAAAACTGATCATAAAGTACCTGTTGTTTTAGATTGTATGTTTTTCACTTAATATCTTGGTAATCTTTTTCTACGTTAATGGATATATTCCTACAGTGCCAATTGTAATGGCTGTATAGTTTTCCTTTGCATCTTGAAGATTTTAAAAGATACCTTTTTATTGGATATGTTGGTGCTTTTCTTTCTTTCTTTTTTTTTTTTTTTTTTTTTACTGTAATAAGCAACCTTGAAGTGAACATGGATATTTGTGAATATCTTTAATTACATCCTTATGGAAAAAAAAAAATCCAAGACCTAGAATTACTGGATCAAAGCCATGCTCATTTCTAAGACTTTGGTATATAGCCCCAAATTGTTCAGTGTGATGGGGGAGGGGTCGTTGTCTGGTTCACTCATTCCCAGGGTACTTGTTGAGGCCTAGCATGTGCCCGCACTTGCTGTGAACTGGGAATATGGAGATGATTGAGATGATCTTAGTCCCAGGTCTTGGGGCTCGTCGTCTGGGGGGCTGTGCAGAGGCAGTTGAGCAGGAAGGTAGCAGACTCAGGACATGAGGAGCTGTCACTAGGAGGAAGGAGATTGGTCTTCAGTTAAGGGAGGTGGACAGTAACAGAAATTCTCTTGGGGTGATGCATGCGGCTCCCCTTGCCACATGTTAGTTTTCTGTCTAAATGATGTAAAATGCTTACCTTGACTAAAAGTACAGCCCCACCTGTATTGGAGATGAGTCACATAACCTCTTGTACTTCAGTTTCCATTGCTGTCAATAAGGGATAATAATGACACCAGCCATGACACCAGCCTTATCTGCTTCATGGGCGTGAGATTCAAGTCACAGAAGGGATGGAAAAGTGGTTTGCTGACTGTCAAGTTCTATTATAAATGTTGTATAAACAGCATCACTAATGTCCTTGGGTGTGCACAAGGGCATCAGATGAGTAATAGCTCCCAGAGGATATTAAAGAGGATGCTGGTTCTGAAATGAGACCTCCCCCACTGAAGGGGAGTGTGGGCAGCCATGTGAGCCTACCTCGGGGGTTAGAATCTTCCCCAAGGGGAAGAGGCTGTACCTGAGCACGGCTCTGCCCTCACACAGCCCGGGTTCAAATCCCACTTGTGCCACTCACCAGCTCTGTGATGTTGGACAAGTGACTTAACCTGCCTGTGCTGCAGTTTCTGCATCTATAAAATCAGGATGATCATAGAGTCCTTGTTGAGAATCAAAGGGAATAAGGCATATAAAGTGCTTAACCCGGGACCTAGTGTAGTAAATGCTCAATACTACATGTAAGATGCTTTATTATTATTATCATTATTATTATTTGCAGCTTGTTAATCCTTATCAGGAAACCGTTAGAGCAGAAAAAAACCATTCCCTCCGCAGTTTAAAAGCAGCCTAAAATCAAGTTCTCCTTTTAAGATAGATGAGTTTTCATTCATCATTCTGGAACTTCCTAAATAGCTTCTTCCTAGTAAAAGTGCCATGCTTTGAGAATTTAATTATGGGCCATGAGGATTTGCTTTTTCTTTGTAAGGTTTGAAGAAAGAGCTGGGTCGCTGCTACAGAAAAATGAGTAGAAGCTCCGTCTGTTGACAGCCTTGTGAGAGCCCTGTGTCCAGGGCTCCCTTCCAGATTGGCCTGATGCTGGGCCATGGCTGGCTCTCCAGGGAGACAGGGTCCTTTTATATAAACCTGAGCATAACCACGTTGGCAAGAGAGCTGTCATCTCTGACGACTGTGTGGTTCCCCCCCCCCCAAGCTATTTATATTGTTTGTTTATTTATTTATTTAAATTTTTTGTTTATTGCAGTAGCATTGGTTTATAACATTGTATAAATTTCAGGTATACATCTTCTATTTCTGCGTGGATTACATCATGTTCTCATGTTCACCACCCAAATATTAATTGCAATCCATCACCACACACATGCCTAATTATCCCTTTCCCCCTCCCGCCTCCCCCCTTCCCCTCTGGTAACCACCAATCCAATCTCTGTCTCTGTGTGTTTGTTGTTGTTATTATCTACTACTTAATGAGTGAGATCATACAGTATTTGACCTTCTCCCTCTGACTTATTTCACTTTGCGTAATACCCTCAATGTCCATCCACGTTGTCACAAATGGCTGGATTTCATCGTTTCTTATGGCTGAGTAGTATTCCATTGTGTATATATACCACATCTTCTTTATCCATTCGTCTGTTGATGGGCACTTAGGTTGCTTCCAAGTCTTGGCTATTGTGAATAAGGCTGCAATGAATACAGGGGTGCATGTATCTTTATGCATTGGTGTTTTCAAGTTCTTTGGATAAATACCCAGGAGTGGAATTGCTGGATCATATGGTAGTTCTATCCTTAATTTTTTGAGGAATCTCCATACTGTTTTCCATAGTGGCTGCACCAGGTTGCACTCCCACCAGCAGTGTATGCGAGTTCCCTTCTCTCCACATTTGTTTCCTGTCTTGTTAATTATAGCCATTCTGACGGGCGTGAGGTGATATCTCATTGTAGTTTTGATTTGCATTTCCCTGATACTTAATGATGTTGAACATCTTTTCGTGTGCCTGTTGGCCATCTGTATATCTTCTTTGGAGAAATGTCTGTTCAGGTCTTTTGCCCATTTTTTAATTGGGTTGTTAGTTTTCTTGTTATTGAGGTGCATAAGTTCTTTATATATTTTGGAGATTAACCCCTTATCAGATGTATGGTTTGCAAATATCTTCTCCTAATTGTTAGGTGGGATGACTGTGTGTTTTTAATTGTCACTGAAACGCTAGTTGCCTTTGCCCTGAGTTCACTTTGTGCACCCAGAGATGGGAGAAAGTCAGTGCTTGAGAGTCTCTCGTCCTAGATTTGGGGCTTTCATGGCCTAGCAAACAATTTTTTTAGTGGATGGCATGAGCATTAGGGTCAACTTTTCATTTTTCTAAGGACATTGTTAAAAGTTACTATCAGCTAAACCACCATTTTGTCAGCGAGCCCTTTTAACACCCCATCCCCTCAAAGGAAAAACAAGGTGGGAAGGGGAGTGGAGAGAGAGAGAGAAAGGACTTAAGCTCATTCTGCTTCCAAAGATTGCATCAATTCGTTTCATGAAAAGTTCTTCCTTTGTTCTTATCTTTTCTCTTGTACATCCAAGAAATCACAGATCTAATCCACATGAAGAGAAGGAGATCAAGTGGCTTGCTCAGGCACTGGAGTGTGGTCCTCCTGAAGCTCCCTTCAAGCCTTCTAGGCTGCTGGGCACTGAGTTATTTAAACTGACTCCAGTCCTGTTTTTTTTTGTTTTGTTTTTTTTGTGTGTGTGGAGGACCAGCCCTGAGCTAACATCCAATGCCAATCCTCCCCTTTTTTGCTGAGGAAGATTGCCCCTGGGCTAACATCCGTGCCCATCTTCCTCTACTTTATATGGGATGCCGCCACAGCATGGCATAACAAGCGGTGCGTCGGTGCGCGCCCAGGATCCGAACCAGGGGGCTGGCCCCAACTCCGGTCCTTATATTGTATGGAAGCAAACTGGGATGCAATTGAATCATGTGGTTTAATTTCTAAATTGTTTGTAACCAAGGAACACTAATTCATTAAATAAAGAAACATTTATTTAGTGTTTAGATGTCTGAACCTGAGGATTAGTCAGGGTGAAGGCTAAGCTGCTACAGTAAAGAGATACTGAATTACAGTGGCTAAAGTTAGAAGTTTATTTTTCCTCTTCTGCATCAATCCTGAAGTGGGTGGGGCAGCTTTGCTCCATGTGGTCATTCAGGGACCTGAGTTTCTTCCACCTTGATGTTCTGTCCTTTTTCCAGGATGCTTGCCTTGTTTGCATAGTTGAAGCTGGTCTGCTTGGAAGGGGGGAAGGAAGAATGGGGCACTAAAGCTCAATGTCTTAAGGTCAAGATCCAGAAGAGTCACACAGTACTTCTGTTCACAGTCCCTTGGCCCAAACTCAGTAACACAGCCACATGTAACTATAAGAGAGGCTGGCAAATGTAGTCCCTAGCCAAGCAGTGAGACATCTAGCTGAAACTTGGGAGTGGAGTGGGAGGGATTTCTACTGCTAAAAGAAGAGAATGGCTACTTGTGGGATGGATAGCAGTCTTGGTCACAGACATGAAGATGTTTTTGATCCATATCATTTTTCTCTCTAACAAAATGGGACAAGGAAATTCCTGCTTCTTGAACTATTTAAGTTTTCAGTCCACCTTACCAGACACTTCCCGTATTTTGGAAGGAAAATGCCCAGGAAGGCATGGTTGGTGTGAGAGCAAGTCTGTCCTACATCAGATATTACCCCCAAAGGTCTTGTGTGGTGGAGGATTGTAAGCCTTTGCCCTTTTCCCCAAACATGACTCGCCTACTAGAGTATTTCACAGGGAGATCCAAGGACACAGTTTGAAGAAGACTGAGTTCCCAGAGCCCAAACCTGATGATGTCACCCGGTGTTAGCAGTGACAACTTGTTCTGGCACGGGTTAGTTTTGTGGAATGGTCTAATGACTGCAGGTTTTAGACCTATATTTACCAATACTCAGCTCCTGCTGGATGATGCTCAACAGAACAAACAAAGCTGTAGATTACTCTCCCAGATGGCTTCCTTATTTTTAGTTCAGCAGGAAATTTCTGGAATCTCTATCTTTATGGCATTGGTCTGAGTGACTTTAATGAAAGGCAAACTCAGGCAGTTCAGGAAAAATATGTTACTTAGCATGTTACTGCCCAACACATTCTGGGAAATCATAGGGAAATTGTTTGTTTACAACTTATATTTTTTCCCTTTGGCACATTTACAGTTGAATTCCCCAAATCCAAGAAAACAATCTCCCAGTTCCAGGGGAAAATAATTAAATTACAAATTAAAATGCTTCTCTCTACTGCAGAGAGCCTCCGACATCTTACACTCCACTACAAATTGCATCATTCAAGTGGGGCCATGGAATTGCAGGTGACTCACTGATCCACAGTCCTAGATTAAGGATGAAGATAGAAATCTTTTTAAATACTCTCACTGAGGGAATTAGCATCTATATTAGTTTCCTGGGACTGCCATGTCAAATTACCACACCTGGGTGGCTGAAAACAATAGAAATTTATTGTCTCACAGTTCTGGAGGCCAGAAGTCCAAAATCAAGGCGTTACCAGGGTTGGTTCCTTCTGTTTCATCGTTCTCTCCTAGCTTCTGGTGGTGGCCGGCAATCCTTGGCATTCCTTGGTTTGTATACACGTCACTCCAGTCTGTCTTTATAAGACCTTCTTCACTATGTCTCTGTGTCTCGCATCTCCCTCTCCGTTCTCTTAAAAGGAGATCAGTCATTGGATTTGGATTTAGGCCCACCCTAAATTCTAGATGGTCTCATCTTGAGATCCTCAACTTAATTACATCTGCAAAAACCCTATTTCCAAATAAGATCACATTCACAGGGACCAGGGGTTAGGACTTGGACATATCTTTTTTGGGGGACACAATTCAACCCACTACCGTATCATAATAGCAAACAAGCATTAAAGGAGGTTAAATCCATTACCACCAAGCCCCTGTTTTGTTGACTGCAAAGAGTTACAGCATAGAGCACTATAAATGCACTCGGCCCATTTTTTGCTGTTGGAAAATCAGAGATGCCAGAAAGTGAGTGGGCTCGTCCTGTAGAAATGGGTCATGGATCGTATCAGGGCGTGCTCGTGTTCAGGGGCAACCCCATTTGCACAGCTGTGCGTGAACGAGCTGCTGGCATGTTGTCAGTGGTGCCTCCTTTGTGTGCTTTTTTTCTTAGGCTCTGTAATTAGTTGGCGGGTGCAGTGCCTGTCATTCATCTCCCAGGGCTTGATAAGTGTTATTTTACTTCTTGATGGGCACCTTCTGGCATACTTCCTACTTTGTACCTTTGCTGTTCATTGTGGTTCCTTTGAGCCCCATAAAAGCAAGATAAAAAAAGCAAGCGAGAACAGGGCAGGAAAAGTCAGAACTGTAATTTAGTCGTGTAAGGTTCAATTGGATGTGTTTTTCCTTTGCCCTCCTCCCTTCACCGCTTTGCTGTTCAGAGCCAGGCTCTGCTCCACTTCATGCCCAGAGACATTAAGCCGGCCCCCACACGTTCCCATCCTTTCTGGGGTAATCAGTATCTTCCTAGGTGCATGATGGAAAGGGGAAGATTTTTCATTTCCATCAGATGTTCAGGATCTTTGTAGGAAATTGAAGAAATATTAAACTTAAAACAATTCCTTTTTGTATTACAAGGGACGGTGTAGCTTCGCTGCTGTAGAATGAGAGAATGTTAGATTTGAACATGAAGCAGAAGTGGAGGTGGCTCGGTTTTAAGGATATACTTCAGAGATTCTGGCTCTAATGCTATCATCTGGAGTCCTCCTTCCTGCTCTGGATTCTTTAGAAGAAACTGGAAACAGTCTCTAGAAGGTGTTTTCTGTGACGGGATAAATAGAAGGCCAGGGCCAGCTGCTGTGGATGGCTCTCTGCTGTGCTTCCTTGGAATTCTGGCCTTGAGTTCTTTCCTGAGTGCGTCAGCTCCTTCAGAGTACAGGAATGAGAGAACACCATTGTCCCAAAGGCCTCACGTGACTTGTTTTTTATTTAGGACAAGGAATGAGAGGTAGCCTTAACAATAAATCTCATTTGTGTTTCCTTTGGTTGTTGAGAAGAATTTTAGAGCTGGGTCCTTTTGTACACAAACACGTACACGTTTGTTTAAGTGAAGTCCTCTCTAGATATTCTTAAACTCAACAGCACATGAATGCTTGGAGATGCCTCTACAGTGGGCTTGGGTGGTCAGTGAGAGAGCTGAAGTTCTGTCTGTCCCTTTTTTTTATTGTGGTAAAATATACATAACATAAAATTGACCATTTTAACTATTAAATGTAGAGTTCAGTAGCAATAAGTACATTCACATTGTTGTGCAACCATCACCAGCATCTCTCTCCAGAACTCTTTCATCCTCCCAAATGCAACTCTGTCCCCAGTAAACACTAACTCCCCATTCTCCCTCCCCCGGCCCCTGGCAACCACCAGTCTACTTTCTGTCTCTGTGAACTTGTCTACTCTAAGGATGCCATATGTATGGAATCTTATAATATTTGTCCTGTTGTAACTGGCTTTTTCACTTCAAGGTTCATCTATGTTAAGGGGTGTGCCACTTTCCTTCCTTCTTAAGGCTAAGTAATATTCCGCTGTCTGGATAGAATTCATTTTGTTTATCCATTCCACTGATGGACCCTTGAGTTGTTTCCACCTTCCTCCTTCCTCATCTTCCTGAAGACTTCCTCTCCGTCCATTTCCACCTGGAGCTCCCTACTTCTCCACCAGAACAGAGTTTTGCTCTTATGTACCACCTCTGTAAACAAGATTTCCCAGAGTTTGTTAAAGAAAAATATAATAGATATTAGTTCCAAATGAAAACCTGCTTCAGGGAAGCTTTGGTGACATCTGTGAGAGAAAGTGACCTAGGAGACAGCGAGACTTCCTGACATGATAAAGCATTTCCTAAATTCATATGTAAATCCCAGAGTAGTAGATATTGTGGGAGTTACTTTTTAGAAGAAAACATGAATTTTTAAGGCCGGGCACAGTTTTGTTTTACCATGTGTTGCTTTTATTTGTAAAAGGAATACAGTGGAGCAGCAAGTGTTTGCGATAGCCGAGGTTGTCTCCTGTCCCTCTGTTGGGCAGAAACCAAGTGCTGGATGAAATTGGGTCTCCCCAGCTGCTGAATGAAGGCGTGGTTTGCTGAATTCACTTCAGTAGCATATGCTTCAAAGTACCAGTCTGCTACCACAC
Organism: Diceros bicornis minor; assembly: GCF_020826845.1. Classification (NCBI taxonomy): domain Eukaryota; kingdom Metazoa; phylum Chordata; class Mammalia; order Perissodactyla; family Rhinocerotidae; genus Diceros; species Diceros bicornis. The sequence goes on along the minus strand of NC_080757.1, from coordinate 48,617,924 downwards.
TACTTAATCAGGGTTCTCTTGAGGCATGCCAATAGCATCTGCCTCTCAAAAGATCGTCTTGATTTTCAGTATGACTTGATTTAGCCAAATCCACAGGCCAACTTCTTTAAAATAAGAACAAGCCAAATTGATCATCTATGATCTCTGAGTGAGTAACTATCTTGGATGAGCTTAAAACATAAAATTTGAAAAATAATGTAAAATTGTTCCAATTTTTATTTCACTTTTAGGATTTAGTGAACCTTTAATCACAAAGAGACTGAATTTGTGGGTGTGTTGCCTGTATTAGGATGCTAAGTCATCTGGGCAGCAGCATGGAGATTGTTGAAATACAATGGTAAAGAGTGACGACTTGTCTGAGTCAGCTGCTCTGTGGAGCCGTCGCTGCCTCCCCACTGGATGGTGGGCGTCCTTTCTCCCATGCTCTTGAGTTTCCTTGTGAAGACTTCATTAGAGCACTTATCACATGGTCTTGGAGTTGTGTACACACAGGGTTTGCAAACTAGACCTCGTGTTCTTTGAGGGCACCACACTCTGCATTGTTTTATTCCAAGCACAGGGCTGATGTATGGCAGTGATGAGGACAACCACTTATTAGATGCCTGTTGCATGCTAGGTATTGCCCTAGGAACTTAATGCTGTGAGAAAGGCATCATTATCACCACTTTATGGCCGAGGAGCTGTGGCCCGGGAGTTTAGAACTCCCCTTGATCACTCAACTCATAAGTGGTGACATGAGGACTCCAAAGATAATGCCTTTCCCATCAGCACATGGCTTCCCTGTAGGTGGGAAGACACCAAATGTCTCATGCAAGAATTAATGATGAAAGCCACAGTGATATACCCCTTCACACCCACTGGGATGGCTATGATCAAAAGACAGGTAATAACGGGTACTGGCGGGGATGTGGAGAAATTGGAACCCTCATAACTTGTGAGAATGTCAAATGGGGCAGCTGCTTTAGAAAACTATTTGGAAGTTGCTCGGAAAGTTAAACATAGAGTTGCCATGTGACCTGGCAGTTCCACTCCTAGATATTTACCTAAGAGAATTGAACACATATGTTCATACAAAAACTCATACAAGAATGGTCATAGCAGCATGAGTCACAACAGCGAAAAAGTGGAAACCACCCAAATGTTCATCAGCTGGTGAATGGATAAATAAATGTGTAATATGTTCATACAATGAAATATTATTTGGCAATAAAAAGAAATGAAGTACTGATACATGCTACAACATGGATGAACCTTGAAGACATCATGCTAGGTAAAAGACACCAGACAAAAAAAGTCACATGCTTTTTGATTCTGTTTATATGAAATGTCCAGAATAGGCAAATCTATAGAGACGGAAAGTAAATTATGGATGCCTGAGGCTGGAGCTTTGAGGGGGCAGTTGGAGGGAGTGGAGATTAACTGCTAATGAGTTGGGAGTTCTTTTTGAGGCGATGAAAATGTTCTAAAATTAATTGTGGTAATGGTTGCACCACTCTGTACTAAAAACCGTTGAATTGTACACTTTAAATGAATGAATTGTATGGGATGTGAATCATATCTCAATAACACTGTGTATAAAATAAGAATTAATGAACATCATTGCCTGCCTCAACAGTCCTCACTAATAGTACTGAGTTGGCATATATTGTAAAAACTTGAATCAACGTGTGTTCATCTATTAGTTCATCTTATTAGTGTTTAACGGTGGGAAGGAAACCTCACAGAAGCAATGCTAATTATCAAAGTCACTCACGTTGAACGTGTTCCTTTTTCATTCATCCTCATGTGCCCTGGGGCTCAGAAGAATCTCCTCAGATGGCCTGTTTCATGGGCCCTTTAAGGAGATCCTTCCTGGCAAGCAGGGAGCCACTGACTGAATATGGTCCCAATATTCTAAAGCTTCGGGGCAGTGAGGGCTTTAAGCAGTGAGTCATGCAGACCAACTGCCATGCTCCTGTTTACACTTAGTCTTTGCAAAAAGTCACGGTCATGTACTCTTCTTAGCAGACATAATGGGGGAATGGATCTCTTGCTTCTGATGCCGTCCTTCGCCCACCACAAACCCTTAAAAATCTGTGCCCTGTTTTAGATTTTCACTACCTCACCAGGAGTCTGCGTCATCTTTCTGTTCCCGTTGAATAGCTCTCTTTATTGATGAGGCATCAGAGCACCTGGCCGCCAGCCCTTGGTTATCCCCAAGTGCACTGAGTTTTCCATCAGTGGATTTCTCACCACTGAGACGGTTATTAGCAGAGCAGTGTGTCCCCAGAGGCCATTTGAGTAAACGTGGATATTTCATAGATGGGGTTGACAAAGTAGTTCGATTGTGCTTTAAAAGTAGGGTCCCTCAGCATCTTTCAGGGACTCATCATTCATTGAACAGATGCCCAGCCCTGCTCTCTGTCCTGGGTAGAGGCTAAGATCATGGAGCCTGTGTGTGGACACATGCAGCAGAGAACAAAACAGCTGCACGGAGGTGTGATATGAGCTGTAATGCCCATGGCAGGGCCACAGAGAGAGGAAGACATCATGGTGAAGTAGAGGTGATCAGAAAAGTGTCCTCCATTGTGTCCCATCCCCACCTCTGAAGTTCAGTAACACTTATTGCTTTTTGTCTCCTGGTCCTCCTTGATTTTCCACACTACAAGTCACTCTCTGTTACACTGTCCTGTGTTGGGGAGTGGGTGGGGGTCGGGGTGGTGGGATCGCCATTAGAATGCAAGTCCAATGAGAGCAGGGTTCTTGTTGGGCTTGTTTCCCATTGATTCACCGGCATTTACTTTGCACATAGTAGGCACTCCACAAATATTTCTTGAATCAACAAATGAATGAATGTTCAAGTTATATAGTCCCCTGTCCCCTATATAGTGAAGGAAAGAAACCAAAGCAAAAGAGGAACAAAGAAATACTTAAGGTATTGAACTAAATGTCTAAGACAGATAAATGACAAATGTGAATGAACATGATGCAGATATTGAAATTGGATGGCTTTGTGTTTCTCCATCTCACCACCAATTTGTTTTAATTTTACAGATCAGAACCAGACCATGGCCTAATATTCTAGCTGTCAGTGCTGTTGTACAGTTTTTATTTACTCAAAGTATTTCCTTCTCTTTAATATACATATATATGTAATATGTATGCATATACACATAGCCACAGATGTATCTATCTATGTGTGTGCATACATATATATGTGCATACATACATAAATATATAAGTGCAGTCATCAGTTTGTGAGATAAATTAATAGTGATGAGGTCCTGGTCTTTTTCTGTGCCACCCAGATTTTTCCACGCATGTGTTGACTTTAGTTGAAATAAAAATGCTGCTGAATTTAATTGTTGTTGTTTAAATTTAAACTGTTACTTATCAGTGGGAAGGGAAAGATTATCTAATAAATGATATTTGGAATAAATTCATCAGTCATTTCTTACCATGCATGAAAATAAACTTAGGAGAGATTAAAGAGTTAAATATAATAAAAACCAAAGGAAAACCAGGAGACAATAGATTGAAGAAGTCTAGTAAAGAGCTCATACAAATTTATAAGGACTTGAGTAGATAAATTGGCAAAAGAATTCAGAAAGAGAGCTCACAGTAGAGGGAGTGTAATTAACAAACAGACAAATAGAAAATATTCTGGTACTCTGACAGATATTAAAATTAGAAAAATAAAGTGTCATTTCTCACATTTAATTAACAAAAAGCTTTTTTTAAAGACAAATATTAATTTCTGGTAGAGAGAGTATATCAAATGCTTCTTTACGTTTCAGATTGCATTATAAATTGGTATCATTCTTGGAAAGCTGTGTGGCAATATATATCAAGAGCTTTAAAATGTTTGTGGCTATTCTACTTCTAGAAATCTCTTCTAGGAAAAGAATACAAAAGTATGAAAAGTTATATGCATGAATATGTCCACTGCAACAGTAACTTCCAATAATGAATAATAATGCAAATTATGACTCATTTATGCCTTCATTTGAAAATTATTCTAAAGTCATGGCAACATGACTAAATTCATCTAATATTAAATGAAAAAGTAAGATTTTAAAGTTATAGTTACTCTGAGTATAACTTTACAAAAAGAGACATGTTTAAAATTACCAAAAGGAAATATACTAGAGTTATCCAGTGATTGGGTTGTAGCGGTGGGATTCTGGGAAATTTCTTCATTTTCTTATTTTGTAATGCAGTTACTTTTAAAATTTAAAACATTTTTGTAAGTAGACTTTATATTTTTAAGAGTTATGTTCCCTAGAATATTTGTTAATTTTATGCAGATTATCTCAATCAATGAAAACCAAAAGATGCAGGCTTAACCGACTGACTTTCAAATTAATATATTTAGGAAGTATCTTAATTAGAAAAATGCCCTTAAGACACCATGGATTAATTCTACTTTTGCCAGGCCACTCTAGGGTTAAATGATTCTCTTTTCCAATTTGCATAGTTTTGTGGAAAAAATTCAGACACACAATCAGTTTAGTGCAGACGTGTTTGCAAGCAAGCTATGAATTACCTTTTAAAAGCTTATCTTTTTTGGGGAGGGAGGCATGGTTTGCCCATTCCAACCCTTCTGTTAGAAAACATAAAAATAAAAATCTGAGTCTTGCATATTTAAGGATAAACACATTTGATTTAATTTTTTAAAAAGAGTAATTGCTGAGGTCCAGTTTAGAAAACACACCATGTCATTTACTCCTCCTGAATGCGTTGGTATTGATCCCAAGGAACTTATATCAAACTATAAAAGTTAATTTTTCTTGTAGCAACGTCTGGTTCCTGAGCCAATTCATGGTATTTCCTAAGTGGATGTGCTCAAAGCTTTAGCTGGTGTTTCTAGGTTCCGCCTACTGTTAGCTGCTCACATGTAGCCTGGTTTTTCTTAGGTATGTGAGGTCTGATCTTAAAGTACAGGGGATGTTTAGGATGCCCATAGGATCAACCAGGTCTCACTTCTGGACTTATGTTTAATTCAGTGGACATTGTCATTTTGATTGCAAATAGGCTCCAGTTAAAAGAAGTTAAAAGCAATATTTTAAAATGAAAAGATTATCAATTTGGGTGGCTACGTGGTTCCTAAAGTCCCTTCCATTTTTAGGGTTTTAGGATTTTGTGATCTCAGAGCAAGAATGTAACATGAAGTCTTTCTTGCTAAAGCTCTCTGTATTGTAGTTGGGAAGCTGAAAATTTGGCTTTTGAATGTAACTGCCTATAAAGATCTGGATGGTTTCTTCCAAACAAGACACTCAGAAAGCTGTATTAATTTAAAAGCTAAGATGGCCATAGGAAAACATCTTAAAGATAAAATTGTCCAAGACAAACATGTTGATACCAATTCAGAACCTTCTGAGTGGGTAATATAAGAGTTTCAGTGGTGCCAATTATTGTATCCACATGTTGGTACTGATTTCTGTCAGCTGATCTCAGAATGTATCAAAGCACATCAGTTGGTTTAATTTTGAAGTTTGGGTCCTGTGCAGTATTTCCCACATACCTAATCACCACTTTGCTGTGGTCAACTTCACTCTGGTTCCAAGCAAGCAGTTAGAATGACCTGCATTTTGCAATTCTAAATTCTAGAACACTGAGTTTCTCTACAGCCTGCATTGAGCAGGGTTTTTTCTTTCTTTGAGGGTCCAGGTCCATACTTAAATTGAAATGAGTAGTATCATCTTCTTTATCAATGGCTTAATGTACTTTAAAGTATATATATTGCACATAAAATACATTTTTATTGTTTCATAAACTTGACCAATGGCATTTGTTGCTTTGTACGTCGTATAGAATGTAGAATAGATAGAATTTTGTTGCTGGAAAGAAATTCAGGGGTCCTCCAGGCCATTGGTTTCCAAACCTGACTCTTCAGGGGTAAAAACCACAATTCTCCAGTTTCATTATAGACCTGATGAATCAGAGGCCCACAGGTATGGCCCAGGAATCTGTGTTCTTGAAAAGCTCTCTAGTAGGGTTGGAAGGAGGAAGGTCGAGTGTAGGGTCTTCTCACTGGAATAAAATAAGCCAAGAGGTGATCATTGTTTAAGCTGGTAATGGATACAAGGGATTCATTGTTCTCTCTTTGCATGTGTTTGAAACTTTCCATAATGAAGAGATTTTTAAAAAGCTTCCCAGGTGATCCTGATAATCAGCCAGGCTTGGGAAGCACAATGCACTTCACAGAAATCTGATTTGTATGAGAGAAAAAAAAACTGTTTTTTTTTTAAAGACAGTAATTTTGGAGGTTTGTTCCTGCCTTCACAAACTTTCCTCTTTAAGATGCATTTACAATCATTCCGTTGGACTGCAAGATAATCATTGGCTTTTCAAACATAGACTGTGGTGCTTCTACTTTGCCACAAAGTCCAGTGATAAAAGATGTGATGTAAGCCCAATGATAAAAGAGTGAGGGAAAGAGTGAATGACTGGTTAGGTAAAGCTGCTGAAAGGGGCAGGGCACATCTATATTAAGCAGTGTCTGATGAACAGAACAGCCAAATCCTAAAGCAGAAATGGCAGAGACCAGCCACAGCCTGGAAAGTTGTGCCTTGGACTGCTGGTCAGTTCCGTCAGTTTGGCTTAACCCTCCAAAGCTCGTCAACAAAATATACAGTTAAGTTGCATGTTCTGTAAATACATCTTATTTATTGATTTTGTCAAGCAGCCAGCCATATCAGTTTAAAAAGGTGTCAAATTGTCTGAATGATTTGACCGGAAGCCCCAAGAGATGAAGGGAGGAGGAGAGAAAGAGGAAGAGAAGGGAAGGAGAAAGGGATACATAATTGAATTAAAGGGAGTTATCATAGGAGCTACCTTGATTTTTGTTTCGTTTTGGCAAGGTTTTGGTTTTTTTTAATTGTGAATGACGATGAATTTTTTTACTTTATTTTTATGGATTTATTGAGATATAATACACATAACATAAATTTCACCCATTTAAAGTATACAGTTCAGTGGTTTTTAGTATATTCAGAGTTGCGTGAATATCATCATAATCTAATTTTAGAATATTTTCATCATCCCTAAAAGAAATTTCATACTCACTAGCAGTCACTCCACATTTCTCCATTCTCCCAACCCCTGGCAACCACTAATCTACTTTCTGTCTCTATGGATTTGTCTATTCTGGACACTTCATGTAAATGGAATCATACAATAAGTGGTCTTTTGTGACTGGCTTCTTTCACTTACTATAATGTTTTCAAGATTTGTCAATGTTGTAGCGTATCTCAGTACTTCACTCTTTTCATGGCCAAATAATATTCTGTTGTATGGTATACCACATTTTGTTTATCCATTCACCAATTGATGGGTATTGGGGTTGTGTCTACTTTTTGTGAATAATGCTGCTATGAACATTACGGTACAGGTTTTGTGTGGACACATGTTTTCAGTTTTCTTGAGTATATACCTGGGAGTGAATTGTTGGGTCATATGGTAACTTTATGGTTAGCATTTTGAAGCATTGCCAGTTTTCTGAAGCAGCTGCACCGTTTTATAGTCCCACCAGCAATGTATAATGTATGCGAGTTCCCATTTCTCCACATCCATGCCAACACTTACTGCAGATCTTTTTGATTCCATCATCCTAGTAGATGTGAAATGGTTTCTCATTGTGGTTTTGATTCTCATTTCCCTTATGGCTAATGATAAACAAACATCTTTTCACAGGTTTGTTGGTCATTATATGTCTCTCTTGGAGAAATGTCTGTTCAAACCTTGGCCCATTTCATAATTGGGTTATCTATCTTTTCATTATTGGGTTGTAAGAGTACTTCTTTTATTTTAAGCGTGTCTCACTGTGTGAGTAGAAAAATGAATGGAAAAATAACGATATTTTAAACACCGAAGAGACATTATGAACAACTTGATTGACTTATAATATAGTTCCATGGAATCATTCTGATGGTCGGAGAAATCTGACATTGATAATATAAATACATTAAATATAGCACACACGTAGAATCCTGAATCCTTTTACAGCCTGTTGGAATAGGTGCTAGGCCTACTGAAGGGAATACTGAGTTAGTGGAAATAACTGTTTTACATTAGAACATTTTGATATTTGTGAATTTCTCATATATTATATAAATTCTAAATTCATATGTGCAGTTGAGAATATTTCACGGATTCTGTTGGAGGTTTTTTGTCTTTAGCTAAGTTGTATGGAAACTCAAGAGATAAGTATCTCATTTGTGGTATTGTGAATTTTTCCAGGGGAATAAAACCTTCTTTTCTTGCAGACAGTTGAGGGAAATTATCGTTTCTGTCTTTAAATTATCATAATTGAGTTTCTCCATCACAGACTTGTAAAACTATGGAGTATGTATAAAGTCATGTTTATTCATTTGATATTCTGAACATAAGTATACTAAACTTGATTATGTTAATTTCAGAAGAATAGAACATTAAGTTTAGAATTAGGCAAATATACGCAAGCTGCAATTGTGTTATAAGGATTGCTTATATTTCCAGGATAAAATCAAATCTTATCCCAAAATCTTATTAGCGGCTGTTTATTGGTATATTTGACATATAACAGCTGACTTTTCTCACCTCAGTAACTAGTACATCATCCACAGATGAGGGAGAGCATTGACTGTTAATTAGAGTTCTCAGCCAGCATCCTAGAGCCTGGTGCAGGCTCCTAAGAGTTGAGTCAAGGACAGCAGAGCGGTGGTTGTGAGGAATAAAAACTAGAGGTCAAATGCATAGCAATCAACATGAGAGAGAGTTATTTTTCAGATACGCAGAAATGGATCTCAGTATTATAAATACTTTCATTTTCAATGCTCTTTGATATTCTAAGTCTGTTTCCAGACTGTATTAATTTCCCAGGGATGCTGTTACCACAGCAAACTACCAGAAACTGGCAGCTTAAAACAACAGAAATTTATTCTCTCACAGCCCTGAAGCTAGAAGTCCAAAATCGAGGAGATGGCAGAGCCATGCTCCCTCTGAAGGCTCGAGGAAATAATCCTTACTTGCTTCTTCCTGGTGTCTGGTGGCTCCTGGCAGTTGTTGGCATTCCTTGGCTTGTAGCTGCATCACTCCAGTCTCTGCCTCTGTCTTCACAGGGTCTTCTCTCTGTGTGTCTCTCTGTGTCCTCTCCCCTTCTTATGAGGACACCAGTCATTGGAGTTAGGGCCCACCCTCACCCAGTATGACCTTATCTTAATTTAACTAATTACATCTGCAAAGACCCTATTTCCAAATAAGATCTCATTCTGAGGTTCTGGGGGCACATGAATTTTGGAGGAGGACGCTATTCAACCTAGTACACAAGCCTGGCCACTTCATTTTCCAGGTACAACTTTTTAAATTAAATGATTATAGGTTCCCATGTCTGTTACTTCCCAAACAAGATAATCTAACACAACACATCTCTAAGATTGGGGGGGAGGGGTATCATTGTATTTTTCAGGAAGGGCTTTTTAAAAATCCAGATGGGAACTGATATTTTTGTATCTACCATGTGGTAGGCACCTTTACATATATTATCTCATTTAGTTAGGTCAAGTTACGTTCTTTTTATTCTAGCTTCTCATGTAATTGCAATTTACTAAATTTGTTGGTAAATTCTTAAAAATGTTACCATTTCCTATCTTTTACCATATCTGTGTCTATCTCATGCCAAATATGTAACTCTGAGCCATTTAACAACTAAATTAGGGACAGATTGTTAAGCTACTTGAACCTCAGGTTCCTCATCCGTAAAAGGCGGGGCAGTAATTACTAGTTACCTTATACAACATTGTGGTGGCTAACAAACACTATGTCAGATATGAAGTGTTCAACAAATGTCAATTCCTATTGTTATGCTTTTTTTCTGGCTCTTTTGGAGGTGTGTGCATGTTCTTTTTGTCATTACTGCCAGAGAGTGTTTAGGAATAGGTGTATCACAGACATCCCATAAAGATGTTGTTATTCATGGGCATATCAGTTAAGAATTGCTTGAAGCTGTATACAGTAGAAAAATCCCAAACAACAGCAGATTAAGTAAGATCATTTGTTTCTTTCTGTTGTGAAAGGAATATGAATCGGGTGGCCAGGGTTTATGGAGCGGCTCCACAGTCATCAGGAACAAAGCTCTGTCTCTCTACTTCACCATCTGAGCCCATGGCTTCCATTGCACAGTCCCCTCTGCTCCAAAATAGCTGCTGAAGCTCCAGCTTTCTTGTTTGTATTACAAGGCACAGAAGGGCAAAAAGGGCACCTCTCCCAGCTGAATAACCTCCCTTTAAGCAGCTTTTTAGAAAGTCCACATAACACTTCCATTGATATCTCATTTGTCACATGATCACACTTAATTGCTAGAGAAATGTTTTCTTTTACTACAGATCTCAGTGTACCCAGCTAAAATGGGGATTTTATTACAAATGAGGGAGAGGAAGTGGATGTTGGGATAGGTAGCCGACATTCTCTGCTGCAATGGGATTATATTCAGTAGGGCCCTGAAGATAGCACATCGGGATGGAGGATCTGATCTGGGAAGTGAACTGTATATGTAGTCCTGTTCCTGGGGTAAAAACATCCTGCGTTAGAAGAACAGCCTCATAAGTGATTTTTAAAAATAACAGCCCATTCATAAGTAGAGAACTATCTATGCTCCAAGCCTGAGAGAAAATGAATAATTTACATCTCCATTTTGGCTATCTCCCACTCTAGCTGTTGTCCTTCCAGGCCTGCATATGCTCTAGGAGAGTGAAGCAAAGCTTTGCTAGAGCTGCCTCCAGTTTAAAGCAAATCCGCAAACTATAACTATTGAAACGAGAACACCACAGTGCAGTGAGAAAAGAGCACTCACGACCCTGTGCCTGCCCAGGGTTTAAGTGAAATCCCTTCTCTTATGGTGTGCTGGCTTCCCCACACGTTGGGACAGGAGCTCCAGGGTCCCTTTAAACTGCTGTACTTGAACATTCATTGTTTTACTTATAGATCCAGAACTAAGAAAAATTGCTCAGCACCTTTGCTTAGCCATTTTGCTGAGTGGAGTTTTTAGGCAATAAGACATTCATCACTGCTCTGAATCTTAGTTTCAGATGGCAGGAAAAGTAGACTTATCTTTTTCTAATTGACAGCCCTTCCTGAGGGCCCAATCAGAAAGTCTGGCTGGGTCCTAGCAGGTCATACTTGCTAATTGTCCATGAATTTTAGTTCTAGGAGAAATGAAATGAAAAATAAAAATATGTAGAAATCCACATATTATGTGGAATTCATATAGCACATTTAAGTGGCTCTATGCGTCCTTATCCCCCACCTCCACCCCAGCAATGATGGTAGAAAGAACATTGTACATTCAACCATCAGACTTGGATTCTAGTTCTGCCCCAATGCCAGAGAGCTCAATGTCTTTGATCAAGTCTTTCCTCAAATGTAAAATGGGTGAGGTGCAATGATGCAGAGCCTTTGTAGCACTGAGATTTATTTCCTTATGTATTTATTCAGTTCATTCCGCAGATGTCTTCTGAGCATCTGCTGGGCCTTAGGCACTGTGCTAGGCATGACGGGTACAAAAGTGAATAAGGCATGATGGCTGGTTCCATCCACCTCCATGACTTATGCAAAGACTGGGCCTGGGGCTGCATGCACAGGCACACCTGTCCCCAGTTAGCAAAGCCCATTCCCAAGATGGTAGAAAACACTGGGTAGAGTCTACACTTTAATGAGACAGATTTGCTCTGAGGCATCATCATAAGATTAATTAATTAGTTACAACTGTGGTAAGTGCCATAAGCTTATATTCCAGAGGGATCCAACTGGGAGAAAAAGAGCCGAGTGGCTGGAAAGTTAGGCAGTGAGGAGGAAAAGAGGCAGGAGAGTGGGCTAGGGGCTGGGAAGAAGTTCTCAAGGGCTATGAAGCTACCAGGGGGTTTAAGGGATGGGGCCATGGTCAGCTTCTTGATGGGAACAGAAACTCTAGCTTTCCCACAGCTGGATGGGAGATTGAGTGAGACAGGGACACAGGCTTGAAGATCTCACAATATTTAAAAAAAAAAAAAAAAGTTCCTCATTTATAATTGTCATTAGCACAGAGCATTTATAAACTACAGCCTCTGGAAAAGTGACACAGAATGCATTATAACATGTCATTCTCAGTCTCTTCCTAATGAAAAATGTGAAGAGCCCAAGATCAAAGGACACAGATGTTCGGGAGCTGTTTCATCTCAGGGCCTGATGGGGACAGGATGATGGATTGGGTTTTAAACTTGAAATATCTGGTCCATTTCATGTCTCTTGACCTACCTAGGTGTGGGCTGTTTTTCTTCATGTTTGTAATCTAGTTCTTGGGCTTTTCCCCCTCCTGGCTCTTTGGCTGGGTTTGAAGCCTAACTTTGTTCTTCAGAAGGTCCCTGGTCCATCTGCCACCAGATATCTCATCTCATTATCTAACTTATACCAGCTTCATTGATATCAAAGGGGGAGGATTACAGGGCCATTGAGATCAAAACAGTGAGCAAATTTGATGATGAACCAGGAGAAACAGGCCAAGGTTTGTCCCTAATGGGCCTGTTCCATCCATTTGGGTGAATTATGCATGAACTGGCTGGGAGCTGCCAGGACAGGCAGATCTGCCTCCAGCTACAAAACCCAGATCCAAATATGAAAGAAAGCACCATGCAGCTTCCTGACTGGCCACAGATGGGCACATCATTTACCCTCATTTCTTAAAAACCGTATTGAAATTGGATCAGCACACCATAGAACCATCTGATGACCACTGGGCCTTCCTTTGTCAAGTTCTTGTAAAGAACATAAAGGACTTTTGGAAATTTCCTTTATGACCATCTAGTATCATAGGAACTTCTTATATTACAATGAGAGAGAAACTCATGTTGTTTTGAACCAATATTGAGATTTTATCAGGCTAAGAGACAGCAGGCTAATTTCTCAAGTCCTTTCTGGTGCCGGAAACATATTGTGTTATGCAAGTTTAGTTGGCCCAACATTGTCACCTATTTGAGTTAGATCAGAAGAAATGCTACATTAATTTTTAAGTCAAGGGTAACTTTATTCTTTCAGCATGCTGTTGAATGAGTTTTGTCCTAGAAATTGCCTCCATTGAACTTAGTCATTCATTCGTTTGTTCATTCATGCATTTTCATTCATTTTTTTCCTCCCTAAGTGTTTGTGTAATCAAGTATTTCATTTATTAAAACAAATAGATTAACTATTTTTGGACCTATTATTATGACTTTTTAAAAAATCATGATTTAAAAAATCCTTAAATTAATTCCAGGTACAGTTTTGAGAAAGTTCTGAGCATTAAACAGTTCTATGGCTCTCAGAGATAAGTAGCAGACGTCAAGTAACAAGGGATTACAGTATTTGAGACTTTACTCATGAATTTTAATAAAAGAATCTGACTCAAGCTATTTCATATTCTGGGAAATGCTTGCATTTTGTACTACATGTCTGCGTTCTACAGGGACATAGGCTAGGCCAGGGACATAGACCTTTGCTGAATATCTAAGTAGAAGAGTTACAACTGGAGTGGCTGTGTACCCCTTCTTCACCTATAAATTGTTCCTGCCTCCTTCCTTTCATCCATTCATTTATTCATCCATCCAGAACTAAGAACAATCATCTTAGTTCTCTTTTATTGATTTCTAGAATTATTGGATTCTCCTTGGCATATAGGTAAGGAGGGGGAACTCATATGAATGAAGCTGATCCGATTGAGCATAATTAGCCCCAAACATCACATCCCCTTCCCTCAGGATCTGTGAAAGTAAGGCTTATAGATTTAAAAAGTCTTATACTCTTGGCAGTTTTGTATGGTATTCTACATCAGTTGGAGGACTGAGGGTCAGGAAAATAACTTGGCAAAGAGGCGAAAGTAATGGTTCTTCGCTGAGACGGCTGCACCTGAGTCTCTCATGGACTGTTGGATTGTGGAAGTCAGAGCTGGTTGCAATAGGAAAAAAATTGGAGTCTCTCTTCTCTCACCCTCTTTCCTGTTATCTGTGTAAACTACTCTAAATTGGTCCAGGACTCGGGCAGGTTTCAACCCTCAGAGTGGCTGTAGGTTTGAGGAAGCCCTAAAGCCAAATGTGTAGGCAGAAGCATTAAGAGCTTTTAACAGTGAGAGCAATAGCTGGCTCCATCTAAGTACGACTGTTGGGTTTTTTCTTTTTTTCCCTGGGAGGAAGTAACAGTTGAATGCCTGGCACTTTCACATGGCCTATTTTCCCCGTGGGAAATTTTTTAAAATATCCATTAAGGCTGGTTTGTATATGCAACAGAGGGCGTGATATGCCCCTCAAATGAGTATCATTATCTTCATCTATGAAATAAAAGCCTTTGAGGAATGGCAAGGCTGCGCAGAGTCCTCAGAGCCATGGGTTTTGTCAAAGCTCAGCTGTGTTGAAACCAGTCCCTTCTCTCTCCCGCACCCAGTGTCTCAAGGCAAAACCTCATTAAGTAGATGCTTTGAGAAGTTTATTATGGTCCCTTTTAAACCTCTGCAAGGGAGGGAAGAAAAGTGGGAGTGAAGCTCCTGTATAATGTCCTGAAGACAATGATGTTTTTAATCCTTTCTTTCCTTTCCTAATCCAATTATGAGGTTATAAAGTAATGGAGGTGGCTAGATTGAGATGTGGGTAGTTGTTACTTAGGAACAGCCCAAAACATCTAAGAAAACAGGCTTTTTTGGGTAATTAAAAAAAATTCCAAGTCAGCCATACTATCACGTGTTTCCTTAAATGGCCACAGTGGGGTCATTGAGAAGACAGATCTGTAAACGTGTATCCCATGCAGAACGGGTGGTGCAGCTTTCAAAGAGCAGCGCTTCCTCAATGAGCTGTGTCACCCTGTCATGTGAACAGCAACTAGAGAAAGAAGCAGAAGCAACAAGTTCTGCTGCTTTCTAACTTTGAAAGCTTGATAAAATGGATAACAGCCACAAAACTGCCTCTAATAGCTAGTGCCTGTTTTCCTGAGATTATGGAAAATCCTGCTCCCTTTTTTAAGCGAGTTGCCAAAAGGCTCCATTTCCAAAGTGGCTGTGGGATTGCCTCTGGTTATAAAATGGGTGTTCCACCTCTAGGTAGGAAGACGAAAAAGGGGAAGCAACAAGGGGGGAGGGAAGCCCCTCTAACGGGAGAATACAGTTTCCCTAGAAGTGCCCAGCAGACTTGTGTTTATACAAGTAATGGGCCAAAGCTATGTCACCCGGCCACCTGTAGCTGCAAGAGAAGCTGGGAAGTGTATTTTGTTGGCTAGACATGTCATTCCAACAAAAATCAGCGATCTGTCCATAAGGGAAAAAAAGGAGGAATGGATTTTGGTCGGGGATCTAGTAATGTCTGCTACTGGGAGAGAATTCAGGTCCCAGTAAATGGAAGGTGAGTGATTCTAAGAAGTCAAAGTGAGCATGTTTTCAACAGCCCGTTGACACTGAATGGCTTGTGTCCTGTCCAGATATCTCACTGTCAGCTGTCCACAGGAAGTGTGCAAACATCTACTGTACCTGGAGAGCCACACTTTCTGCGGAAACTCTCTCTTAATTATTCTCTGCATGTTTTGTAAGGGGAAATAGATATATCTTGCAGCTAACAAAATAGCCTTGAGGCTTGGAATATATTTTATCATGGAGCATCTGAAAATAACTTAGCTCTGAAGTTCTATAATGAAGTTGTCCTCTGGCAATGGAGTAAAAATAAGTCTTTATCCATTCATCAGCACCGATTGAGCTAGGCTCTTTCAATGATTTAGTTCCGGCTTATGCATCTGCCTCTAACAAATATTAACCCCTAATAGCCTATCTACAGAGGAACTGAAAGTTCCATAGAGAAGATCAGGTTGATCTTGATGTTAGTCAAGAAAGGAGGCTCCCTTCTGTTCTTGAAATTTAGGATCAATTGAGCTGTCCAGTCCATGAAATCTTGGGGCTACAGTCTTCAGAGACCTCACAGAGCCAACCCAAGAGAATGGTTGAGTATTTGATTTGCATGAAATGGCATTTTCTTGATAAAAATTTTGCAGTTCAGGTGTGTCTGTAACTATTTCTATTCGAAGCTCATCAAAATCATGATTTTATCCATTAAGGCATTTCAAAATGTGATTATTTCTTCTCCAAGGATCTACAAATCCCATTTTCCTCCTAGTCTTTATGCGTGAAGACATATCGTACTCTGTTTGCTATTGTAAAAACCTATGTAATCAATTAAATTATACCCCATGTTTTGACCACTTAGCATTCAACCAGGAGGATCATTTGCTCCATTTAGGAAGTGGAAATCTCTTCACATCTTCATTAGAACCAGATTTCTTTACAAAGTCTGTGGTTCTTGGGGTGAGAGTTAAGTGAAAACACTAAAAATATATGCTTCGTTAATGGAGTAGATGCACTTTTCGGGAGGACAGATACCTGTAGCTGATCTGGTGTTTGTGTTGATGTGTTTTCTTAAAAGATGTCACAGAAACCTCAGAGAATGGCAAGTAAGGGTACAAACTAATCTCTTCTAGCTGTATATCGGTTCTGGATGTAATCAGGAAAATCTCATTTAAAGCAGTGTTGGGTTGTGTCAAAATAACTTCTGATCCTCAGATGTGTTTGCTGTGTTAAAACTTAGTGGGAATTTGCAACTAAATTCAGAGTCTGCTTTAAGAAAAGGGTCTGAAAAAAACATGCTTAATAACAATCCTAACAATACGTGGGCAGCCTGCCTGCAGACTTCTCATGAATACTGAGTTGTCCATAGTTAAATGTGTGCAGTCAAACAATGGCCATGTCCATCTGTCATCAGAGAAATGAGATTAGTAATAACAAAGGAAAGCCAATTACAAACAGATATGTTTACAACCAAAATTGTAGTCCAGCAGAGCAGATCCAGTGGCCCAGAAGATGGCTCACTTCTTTTAATCAGTGCTCAAGGACGAAATAACAGTACTACAACCAAAGAATTTTAGTGAGTTGTAATGAGACTTGCCTTGTCGTGGTTATCTTTGCTTAGAACTGTGGTTTTCATTCTAATATCGGAAACTGACGTCCCCAGAAAATAAAATGTCAGAGAAACACTTGTCAGGTGATGAGCTCAGTAAACTTGAGGACACTGACCTTTCCTGGGAAACTGTTGATTTGTGAGAAGGTTTAAAGGCCAGGACTAGAACCATGAGCTCTGTTGCATCCTCAGCCTTCTTTTCCCACTTCCTGGAGGACAGATGTGAAAAGATTTTCTTCCCTATCTTGTAGTGCTGGAAAAGCGTTACCACACCTCATTTCTTTGGTAAAAGAAGTTGAAGTGCTCCCTCATTCCATCAGAAAACCTATGTCATCACTCTTAGCAATATAAATTCACAAGTGAAATAAGCTGAAAGTTCTAGAATTTCCCTAAATGGGTAGCGAAGTAACTGTTATTTAATTTTCCATCCTTAAATATTAACCTTCGCTAGATCTTTTTGCCTAAACTTGAGGTAGGCTTTTTAAAAGACGGATGTATATCAAAAGGTAATGTGTCCGTTTAGAGAGCTTGGAAGGTTAATTTGCAGAGTACCTTCATTCGATGGTGTGTCTCATGTGAGAGAGTTGGTTGAAGGCTCTAGCTCAGGTTCAGTGTTGCTGTTGTCATGATCTTCAGCAGACATGTGCTGAGCTCCCAGGAGGTATAAGATATGGTCTCTGGTCTCTGAGTCTTCCATCCATTCGGGGGGGATATGGTATTTGTTCGTTCAACAGATGTTCATGAAGAGCCTGCTTCATGCCGGGTCCTGTTCTGGCTACTAGAGGTTCAACCATGCACAAGGCAGACAAGGTCCTCTCTACTCATGGAATTTACATCTTAAAGAAAAAATACTCAGAATTTAAACAAGTAAAAACTAAGAAAAATAATTTCAGATTAAGTAATGTGAAGAAATAGATTAAGATAACGGAATACAGAGTATCTGGAAGGCTCTTATAGATGAAGGAGAGTCAAGGAAAACCTCTCTGGGCAGGAGGAGAGAGAGGTGAAAGCTGGGCTGAGCCCTGAGTGAGAAGAGAGGCATCCATGTGAAGAGCTAGGGTGCCTCGTTCCAGGCAGAGGGACAGCAAGTGCAAAGGCCCTGAGATGGGGACAAATAAAGGATGTATTCAGAGAACAGAGAGGTAACAAAAATCTTCCATAAACGTTTAGAATACGGTAGTTGGGGTGGCTTCAGGCTATGAAGTAAAAGAGGAAAACTAGGTGGAAGCAGTCAGAGAAGGCCTCAGGAAGGAGGCAGCCTAAAAATGGGCCTTGATGCATGTTTAGAACCTGTGCTGAGAAGAGGCAGCGTGGAGGAGAGGGCTCTTCCCAGTGGGAGAGGGAGGCCTGTGAGCACAGACACCAAGGCACGCTTGTGTGGTGGGCCATTGACCGGGAGTCCTGTGGTGAGAAAAAAGGTTGGACAATTAGATTGTGGCGGCACTGAGTAGGCAGTGAGAGCCGCTGGAGGTTTTTGAGCGAGGAAAGGATGTGTGGCAGGCAGTGAATCATGAAAAGTAATCTGGTCGGGATGGACTGTGGAGTGGGGAAGGGAGCCACCAGGGGACTAGATATGCTGCTGTAAGGCCTGGCTTAGGGTGGGAAAGTGGGGTTAGCATGAAAGGGCCAGTTCGAGAGAGAAGCCCAGTCACTGATTAATAGTCCCGCTTGTGCAGTTATCTGCAGAGAGTCCGAAACTCTCTCCCAGCCATCATGTGTCTCTGCCATCATGGTATTTTGAGAAGGTGTAGGAAAAAAGGGTCACAGACTTGAACAAACAAAGACTCTCTGGGAAGGGTGTTCTAAATTTGCATTGTCCAACTCGGTAACCACTAGCTACCTGTGGCTGTTTAAATTTAAATGAATTAAAAGTAAATGAAAATTTAAAAATTCAGTTCCTCAGTGGAAGTCACCACATTTCAAGTGCTCCACATGTAGCTGGCAGTTACTATATCAGACGGCAAAGATATGAGACATTTCCATCATTGAGGAAGGTTCCACGGGACAATGCTGTGCTGGATCATTAATTTTTCTGATGAGTAAACTCTTCATCTTTCTGTAGATCATAAGAAAGTCTCCCATGGTGTTTTATATCACAAACTACCTTCCCTGTTGAAATTTCTATTTGTACAGAACATATCCACTTACAGATACCAATTAGAGTCTTTGTGAAATTACATTGGTTTGGCTGTCAAATGCTGTGGGCTTGACAAAGAATATTAGAAAAATCACTTTCCAGAAAGAACAGAATGTTTGAATTGCATGTATCATAGGGGCTGAATAAAATTTCAGCCTGATTTAACTTCTTTGGAGTAGACTGTTGTAAAGGAGAGGGCCACGTGCTCTAACACACAGATTTATCAGAACGGCAAAGACAGCAGGATTCCTGTCTACTCTAGAGGTGACAATCTTTAAAACTCTTTGGACTTGCATCCTTTGATGTCATTCTATTCCCCTCTAGTGGAATTAAAGGGTATCTGTCTGTCTCCTCCAGCTTGGACATATTTGCAATAGTAGGAATGGAAATCTAGAAATATTAATGGAAATCTAGAGATATTAAAGGTGGAAGATGCCATTATAATTTATTTCCATTTATGATGGCTGTTTCCTTACATTTTATCTTTTTTCCTGTTCTTGGGGCAAAAATAGCCTTCTGCTCTATGTCCATTTGAGTTACTTGGAAAAAAAAAAGTGTGGACATCTATGCTATGTATCAAATCCATCCTGATAGCAGAATGACCCTTCTTGCCCAGTATATTTCTGTATCTGCTGTTGGTTCGGCATCTAACACAGAGTCAGACCCATCAATTGAGTCACAGGCCTTGTATTGATATCTGGATTTGACCACGTACTAGCCATGAGTCCTTCTTAAATCATTTCCTTTCCTGAGCCTCAGTTTCCTCATCTTTAAACCGGGGACTGTCCTTCTTTGACCCTCCATGGCCGTATCACAAGACAAAAGGAAATAACGCAAGCCTTTTGAGAACTAAGCTGGACTCTGGAAGTTTATCTGACCTCCTTTTCTCCCCTCCACAGCATCCTATTAGAAAGGATGGATCAACAGGTAAACTGGAAATATGTTTCCCAATCCTCTGCATATAGGTGGAGCACTGGGATCTGGGGCTGCCTTTGAACTGGTTACAGGGGTCCACAGGCTGCCATTTGGTTTTGTTACATCTCCTCTTTTCTTTTAGGTGTTGACTTTTTCTAAGGTTAAGTCAGTTAACAGTGGAAAAAAATTTTTTAGAATACTAGCAATCACAGTATTTCTGTACCCTGAAATAAAAAGAACATCACTTAGAGATATTTACTCAAGTACATTTAAATGCCACACCCCTCCCCCTACTCTTGGTTCCGTCACCATCTCGCAGCCTCCCTCTGCAGAGGGGGAGAAGTAAGCGCTGAAAACTAAACATCTGAGGGCGCAGACAGCACTGAATTTCTGCCTTAATTGTAACACCTACAGCTGTTTGCTACAAGTAGAAATATTAGCACTTTCTCAGTGATATTTTTGTTAGGTTTTAGTTTTACTTAAAAACAAAAAACAGAAAAATTTCAAATGTGCATGGTGGGTTTCTGCCACCCTAAGGGTGAACTTCAGATTTTTCTAAGGGCTGAGCAAATAGTGCCTGTGGTTTAAGATGTGGGATTGCAGGTCTCTGATGCAGTCCTGGGGGATATTTGAACAAATACTGTTCTTTGTCATTATTCTTTAGGTTGGGTTCTGGGAGGCATTGCTTGGGATACATTTAAAGACACAGTTGGAGGAAAGCGCATTAGTGTTATCTCCTATTGTTTAAAAAAAGAGAGAGAAAGGAATACATCTGTTTGACACTTGTGCATGCTCTGAAACCACCAGCAACCAAATGCAGAGATGTTTGGACAAAAACGAGGAAGGAAAGTGCCTGGTTCGAAGCATACTAGGCCGATGCTAAAGGACAATACAGCTGTACCTGTGACAGCGAGTGGCACCTGTACCTGTGACGGTGCTTCTCATGAGTAAAGGCCGAGGTGGATGAGTCTTTTACCCGGTGACATCTGTGAAACCAAACCCAGTGCATCCACGTAAAACTGAGTGCCACATGCTTCCTAAGAAAGCAGGCTAGAAATACAGATTTTTTTTTTAATTTGTGAGAAGTTCTGCTACTTTATGGCTGTAGTCCAGCCATCCTTAACTGACAAATGGCTGGAGATTTACTATCCAAAAAAAAATGATTGAACCTCCACTGTTCTCAATTTCTGGTTTTAGAAAAGGAATGAAAAGATATCAGTAGAGAGAACAGTGAATCCTTGAGGAGAGGGGAGCTGCGGTTGGAGGGAAGAAAATGTCGGCCGTCGTTTTGTGGAGGCTCTCAGCAGTCATCGAGCAAATGAAGGAATCCTAACTCAAGGACAAATGCCTGCACCTAACAAAAGTCAAGTACAAACCAAGAGTTACATATTACTTTTTAGCCGAGATATAAAACTGGTTGCTTGCAAGCTTATCCAGAAGGCTCAGCAGCCGTCCGGCACAACCGGAGAGGCTTGATCAAAAACAGACCCCTGGTTTATAATGGATGGATAGCTTTTAAATTTAATATTTTATGTTCATCCCGTTGGCCCTAGGTTTCCACTACTGGCTTTTATCCTGAGGAGCTGATAAGACACTTGTACAGTGTGCGTTCACAGACGCTTGTGGCGGTGATGTTTATAATAGTGAGACTGGAAATAACCTAAATCTCCAGGACTTGGGGATTGGTTAAATCAATTACGGTATATCTTTATGTTGAAATATCATACAGTAAAATATGATACTGCTTTATATTTAATGATATGGAAAGGTGTTTGAGATGAGCTGTTAATTTTTTAAAAAAGCAAAAAAAAATCAGACTTGTCTGTTCAGTATGATTCCTAAGAAAACACACACACACGCTCATATCTTTCCTGAAGGAAGCATACCGAAATATTGATATATGGATAATTTTTATTTCTACTTAACTAGATTTTTAATTTTATTATATGAATGATGTTAACCACATAAATGAACATGTGACTAGACAATTGAAAATTAATAACAACTGTCTAAAATAATTAATATTTTACCATAAGCTGCACACTTTTTAAAAAACATGAGGTCATAACCATAAAGATCATTGGACATTCAGGAAGTAAGTATCTTAACATAGCTAGGAGGGGTTGCCGTTTGGGAAATATTTATTGGGAGTAATGAGCAATCCAGATAAGGAATCAGAGGCTCCTAAAGAAAGAAAGAGTGAGGCCCCGTTTGGACTTTGCAGTCAAGAAAGAGACAGGGTTACACCTTCGGCCTCCTCTGTTGCGTTTAATAGTTGAACAAATACCAGCTGCTGGAGAGTGTTCCAACATTATGGGGAGACATAAAATCAGCCTGCGTGCCAATAATGTTAGACAAGTCCATGCTGAAAATCAGTGCTGCATCTCAGGCATATTATCTACCTACTGTCAAATATTAGGCTTCAAAATTTGTTCTACACCATCTCAAAATGTCAGACAGGGTTCCTCACATGAACAACAACCCAATTCTGATTTTACTAAATTAAACAAAGATGATAGGATGTTGGAGACTCTTGAATAAATATGTTTCCATTTATCTCTGATTTGTTCTCAGATAGTTATATAAACTTGGCCATGAATTTTTTTTTTTTAGGAGACAAATAACTTTGTTCAGGGCTGGCAGGGGTTCACGTAACTAAGATGCTTCTTATATTCCTATTTTATTTTCCTTTCAAACTATGGCATTAGAGTGAACCAGATCTTTAATTAGCACAAACATTATTTGGTGCTAAAAAAAAATGCCATAAAAGTTTAACAGAGAACAGATAACAGATCAGTGGTTGCCAGAGGTTATGGATGGGGGGATGGTATGGCTATAAAGGGGTAGTACAAGGAGCTTCTTTGTGGGGATGGAGCTGTTCTTATCATGACTGTGAAGGTGATAAAATTTCATAGAACTGTACACACAGACACAGTGTGTGTAAAAACTGGTAAAATCCATATAATAGCATTGTACCAGTGTCCATTTCTGGATTTTGATCATATGCTATGGTTTTATAAGATGTTATCACTGGGGGGAAGCTGGGTGAAGGGTACGTGGGAACTCTGTGCACTATTTTTACAACTTGTGAGTCTAAAACTATTTCAAAATAAAAGCTTAAAATAGAAAAAACCATTTTTTTAAATGTGAGATTTTCCTAAAAAGATTAGCATTTCCAAGGTCATCATAAAGCTAGTTGTAATCAACATGTCTAATTAAACAGGCAAAGAAACATAATATTTGACTTTTTTCTTAGAGGAATCAGTATGACTATAGGAAAAAGAGAAATAATGACTTATCCTTGAAACGAAAACTTCCATGAACTCCTAAGTATATAGTGTAGTTGAAGAAATAAAGGAACATCTGTGGAAAATTGCATTATTGTCCCCCACCATTTGCTCCATCACCTATAACAGGATGGTAGATCCCACCATTGCCGTGTGGCTACCAGCTCCCCTCTGGAGGAAGAGCATCTCCCACCCAGGGTCAAGCTTGCCCTGTCTCTTGCTTTGACCAACGGTAAGCAAGGGAGTGCGAAGTATGTCACTTGCAAGAAGCATTAACAGATTGCACGGTTAGCTCCACCTCTTGCTTTTCTCTCCCTGATAATGGTGTGTCCCCAATAGTGGTTGTGCCTTCATCCCTTGGTCCCAGAATGAGCAGACAGGTACTCCTATCCTGCGGTGCCTGACGTGTAACATGGGTGAGAAGTAAATGTTTGTTGTGGTCAGCCAACGAGATTTGGGGTTTTTTTTGTTACCGCTTTGCTGCTAAGTGAATATGATACCTAAAAGATAGATGGTTTAGTTGACGTTGCCAACATAAAACTTGATTCAGTTGAGCTTAAACCTACAAGCTTTCAAAGTTTGAAGTTGTGACACATTCTGTTGTTCTTCCTCAATGTAAAATGGCAATAGACTGGGCTCTCTGTGGGCTTCTGTAGATTATATTATTATTCAGAATCTTCACTGTCTCTTCCTGGGGAGGATTATATACCCCTGCCCTGTTGACTTCCAGCTTGGCTACATCTCTTGCTTTGGTCAATTAACGGTGAGCAGAAATGATGGCACCATTTCCGAGTAGGAGATTTAAGAGCCACTGAGAGGTTCTGCCTTTTCTCTTTGCCATGAGTCTTGCAATATCCCAGACAGGGGCTGCTCTCTCAGTTTGGGTCCTAGAGTGAAGACTGAGAAATAAATGTTTATTTGTTAAGCCACTGAAAGTTGAATGATTTGTTAGAAAGTTAATGATTTGTTAACACAGTATAACCCAGCCTCTCCCAAGTGAGATGGGACCTGAGCCACACCTGGAGTCTTTGTCACTGTGGACACACCACCTGGCACGTAGTAGGTGTATGATAAAGAATTTTTGAGGTGAAATGCAGGAACTTATAGCTAATTAGGAAATACCTTATTTTTTGATGAATAATACGCTTTGTGGTTTGAACATTTGCACGTTCTAAACATCTTATTTTAATATCAGAATTTCATACTAAACCATCAGAGAATCTTTTGTAATTGATAAGACATCAATATATGTCAAGTTTTTGTCCTGAGATGGCGACAACGTATAAAATTTATTACAAAGTATGGAGATGATGGTTATGATATATTATAGTCTTTAATTAAGATTTCAGTTTTATTGATGGCTGGTGGTACTGAATATCTGCATAGTGATCTCATATAGACACCTTCTTCTCAGCAGAGCGCTAAAGAAGCGACAGACAAAGCCCATTCGTCGCCAGATACAGCAGTTGTACCCCAATGCCTTCAACATGTGTAGGCTCTCCTCCTAATGGCATCTCATGAACCAGTTGAAATATAACCAGATATATTCAGCTAGGGTTCATGGTAATTTAGATTACATAGATAATGTGTAAATTCATTTTCTTAACTTAAATCTTCAGATAATGTTTAAAGGCTCCTCTCACTGTCGTCTCTGAAGCTAGTCTGTTCCCACACTTCTCCAGAGGCGTTTTACTTATATATCTATCTAGAGAAAAGCTGTATTATTGTTCTATATCTCGAGGTTATTTTTTACTCTGCTTTTTTACATAAATGTCATTATATTTTATGTTTCATTCTGTGACTTGCTTTTTTCACTAGACAGTATATCTTGGAGATCTGTCCATGTTGTTACAGAAAGATCTAGCTCATTTGATTTAACTGCTACATAGTATTCCATGGTATAAATATATTATGGTTTATTTAGACATTGCCTTTCTGGTAGAGATTTATATAGAATTTTTTTTAAAGAGTTTGTCGCTTCACATTTAATGATTATAGCATCTTGCATAGCTGGGCAAAGGACCCATAAGAATCCTTCTTCTAGCAAAACCTGGTTTGACAAGTTAGTGCAACCGTAAAGGTGAATGTTATTCATCAGAATAAAATGGGATTACATTAAGATCAAAAATTAACTGTCACCAGAAATGGAAGTTCCTCAGTTCTTTCTTAGAACAGGCAGTGTTCAACACAACCAGTGGAATCAAAGGCAAAGTACACTCCCTAAGCCCAAATGAAGACTTGACCAGGCTGATTCGGCAGCCTGAGAAGGGCTGTCGGAGCTTTGCTCAGTACATGGTCTCCAGTGTATAATTATTACCTGATACCCAGGTTACATAAAATCACCCTGATCATATGATCTGGTATTGGTAATACTCTCATGTTAACAAAAAATTTTTAAATAGGAATTTTTTCAAACACAGAGTTAACAAAAACAAAAAAAACTGCTTCCTAAGAAATTTAAGATCCCCGAAATGATGCCAGATTCGCCCTTGGAGCAATGTTTTTGGTGTTGCTTGGGTAGTCAGCGTGTGGGTGACATTTAGACCCAAGCTTGACTTACAACTATGATTCATGAGGACACGTCAGATGGTGAAAGTAGGGAATTTTCCTTGGTATTTAGAGGGAGCAGCTTGAAGGAGGCACGCTGCTCTGGGCGACTGAGGAAGTCACACTGCAGGGCTTCACTCAGTTAAAAACAGTCTTTTCCAGAGACTCTTCAAGTCTGAACTCCAGCCCTCAATGACAGCCGTTTTGGTCCTCGAAGAAAAACCTGTGGGGCATTTCAGAGAGATTCAAATACCGGTGGAAAATTCAAGCCAGGACGACCTCTAGCCAAAAGCCTGCCATTATTTTACTCATCAAATTAAAAGGGCAATTGAAGCAATGTCTACTCAAATATAAACATCCTCATCAAAAAGCATCATTGATTGCCTGTCTCCTGGTGTGCGGGGAGCTGTAACTCCTCTAGAGGTTTCACATTGCTAGATTAGTCCCCATCCTTGAAGGCTGCAATTTCAAACTTATCTAGGATATGCCTTCTAGATGGTTATAGATAATATAAGAAGATATCTAGGAAGTTTAAGGCCGAATCAGTGTCAAGCATTTGTGCAGTGTAGATCCATGGGTTTATTTTTAACACCTTACAAAATGGTGATGGTGGTGATGGAGCGGGTGATGATGAAAGACTTTCAAAAGTCCTGGTAGAAATGCTGAGAAATGTTTCCAAGGAAGGCTAATTAAGTTGCTGATTATAAAACTAAGATATGAGAAACAGGCTAGCAGATGCTTTCAATAGAACTTGAAATTTTCCTTTGTTTTTTTTTTCTAAGAGGTCTAGATTTAGATTTGTGAGTTAGACTTCATTTGTGCCTATGAAAATTGCTTTAGTCAAAAACTTCTTTTTCTCCCCCAACCGTGAATACGACAGAAGCGTCTGAGCTGAATGTTTCCAAACCTCTTTCATTATAATATAATGTCAGGCTTCTGACATATGACAGCAGGTTTCATACTCCACTTAATGAGGGGCTGCCAGTGCCTGGAGAAGTAAAAAGTAAGATGTACATGTATTGCACTAAACGGGAAAATGTTACTAACTTTGTAATAGTGCAGACTTGGTGTATTCCGGCCATTTCTGTGTAGCACTAAGTGCAGCCAAACTGACCATAACTTATATGTGGGATAACTTTATCTAGAACCTTCAGGTGAGCAGTGATAAGAGTATACTTTGTTGAAGATTTGGTAGTTCTTTTCACACATATTTATTGATTTATCTTTTTACCGTGTGTGAGACAAAATTATTTTAGAGGGTGCTAAGACAGATTTCTGCGTTCAAGTGGCTTTGTAGTCCCAGAGGAACCTGTTATGTTTCTGTTCCCTTTTTGCTTTGGTTTCCAGGAAGCTCAGAGATAAAATTAATACCTAAAACTTAATGTTCAGCCTTAGTTCTGGTACAGTTGCAAATTCAGCAATGTGCTTTAGGACCTCTCTCTTAGACTTCAGTGTCCTCTGGGTGTGTGTGTGCGAGATAAATAATGAAGGAACAAAGGAGGAGATGGATACAGTAATAGCTATCATAAGTGGCAGAATGTGTAAGTGACATATAAAAGACAGACATAAAATGCTCTGGACAGTCAGAGGAAAGAGGAAAATTGTATCTAGTGCTGGCGTCTGGAGTGGCTTCCTAGGAGAAGGAAGCCTCCTTCCTTATTGCCTTTTTAGGTGTTTCAGCAGGTGGAGTCTTGCCTACAATGATTATATCAGGTGGAGGGAACAGTCAAAGCAAGATGAGAGAAGCTGGGGTGCTACCTGGGGGTCCCCCAAGTGAAGGATTGGACCTCAAGGTTTATAGATATAAGAATCTTGAGGCCCTGTCCATCAGATGCTGCTTCTTACGACCTGAGGACAAGAGGGACTTGGACATAAGACACCTAAGACTCAGCTCGTCGCTGTACACCTCCTTGGACATGCAAAGTCTCCTGGGAACACTACCGTAGTCACAGTTTGTGTGATTCCCTTCGCAACTGTCAGGAAACCTGCCCTGGAGCCATTGGGGGACAGCTCAAGCAATAGATGTTCCTTTGATGGTGTTCTACTTGAGTTAATGGTATTTACCCAGCAAATATTACTCTATTCCCCATTCAGTAAAGTGTATTTAATTCATAAGTTGTACAACAAAAATACATGCATTGGAATTATGCACGTAAGATCTGGTGAAAACCTCAAGTCTGTAGTTCAGTGAATGGTATTGTGGCAGTGTCTTGGTTTTTCTAATGTGCTGTGGTTATGTAAGATGTTCTCGCTGGGAAAGCTGGGTGAAGCGTGTACAGAAAGAGTCTGTACTGTTTTTTGCAGATTCTTGTGAGTCTTAAATTATTTCAAAATAAAAATAAAAAATTTGTTGTTTTCTATTTAAAAGCAAGTTGGAATCCAAGAGATCATCTAGGCCAGTTGATTTCAAACTTTGATTTTAGCAGTGGCCTCCCTCTCTTGCCTTCTCCCTTTCCCATCCTCAGCAGCCCTAGGCACCTCCTGGCAACCGTAGGGCTCTGTGAAATACCACTTTAAAAATGCTAATCCAGTCCAACACCTTCAGATTCCAGATGAGGAAATCAGGGCCCAAATAAGTAAAATGCACTGCTATGTAGTGGCTATTTATAGAAACAGAGCCTGGGGAAGTTTTTTAGTACAGTTGCATTCTGCAGATCACCATAAGTCACAGCTCTTGAGCTGACACTACGGTTTCTTTTGTCAGACTGGGTGAGATTAATTAGACTGGCGAAGAGTTTCCATGCTCCTACGTTCCGTCTCTGTGGTGTGGAGATGGACTCGTCCGTATGGTCAAGACAATGCATGAATGTATTGGGTTGGCAGGTGCTTTCACAATTTACCACTCAGCCTGGGGTGTTTGCCTTGGAAGGCCAGGCTTGGGCAGAGCACAGGAACTTGGGACCTCGGAGGAAGTCCCCTGCCTTCTTGCCAACTTGGCCTCCGCTCCCACCACCAGCGAGGACTAAGGTGGATTAGCTTTCCTCTTCCTTCCCATTCAGGCCCACGTCACTGAAGTATTGTGGGGAAACCTTGGGTACCTTGGTTTACTTCCAAGGCTTAATATAATTGTAATAATCTTCTCTTGTATTTGTCCAGGGATTTCAGGTTGTAAAGTCCTTTCTGATATGTTCCCTAAGTCAAGCCTCACCCCAGGCTATGACATAGGCAGACTGGTTTTATTTCTGCTTTATAAAAAAGTGACATGACTTTTCCCAAGTCGCTGAGTTGGTATCAAGGCTGGAATCAGAACACAGGTCTCCAGAATCCTGGTAAATGC
Organism: Diceros bicornis minor; assembly: GCF_020826845.1. Lineage (NCBI taxonomy): Eukaryota > Metazoa > Chordata > Mammalia > Perissodactyla > Rhinocerotidae > Diceros > Diceros bicornis. The sequence continues at coordinate 48,588,812 of NC_080757.1, read as the reverse complement.
TCTTTTTATAGGAGGGATCTTGGTTATTGAAAAGCACGTGATGATCAACAAACAGGTGGTGGTGGCATTATTATTATCATTGTTATCATAGGCACCATCCTTGGCCACTCATGATTTTGGAGTGTGAGAACTCCAAGACTTGGTCATTCTCCAGACTTATTCAGGAGGCGGAAGTGATGGTTTCCTCTCTTCCTACACCTCCAAATGGTTAGAGCCTGAAGATGCCATATGGGGGCTGGATGAGTAAGACTTAGGTTTTCCTGAAAAGTGAAGCAAGTTGCCCATGTGCCATGTCAGTAGAAATCTATCTGACAACCAACTGGCAGGCCGGCCACCCTGGGGCTGCCTGGCACGCCCAGGTTCCAGAGGGCTGAGTGTGAGCTGCCATGCTTTCTTTATTTACTGCCGGTTGTTGATGCCTTGCTTCTGCAGGGAAAACTGGCCGCTTCCTTTCCGCTAGCATCCTCTTTGTCCTCCACGTGGTAGGACACAACTTTTACTGTCGACACGGGATGTTTTCATTCGTGCTGACACTGGCCTCTTCCCTGGACGTTCTGCCTAACGTCCTGAGATGTTGAAAAAATTGGTGGGCTGCTTTAATGGTGGAAAGCTAAGCCCATACTTCAGACCATATTCACAGCTATTTCTTGCTAGGAAAAATGATCTCCCGAGGAAGATGTTGATTTTTCACATCCTGAGAGAGATTTGGAAAGGAACTGGTGACCTGCCTCAAGAATATTGTCAATCATCTACATATGTATGCACCTAGCATCTATTAGGCACTTTTTTAATTTTTGTTGAATAACCTTCTAAAGCAGTGGTTCTCAGTCTTTAGTGAGCCTGCCAAAACTAGGATCACCTGCAGGGCTTGTCGAAACACAGACCTTGAAGGCTCACCTCCAGAGTTTCTGATCAAGTTGATCTGGGGAGGAGCTAAATAGTTTCATTTCCAACAAATTCCAGGTGATGCTGGTGCCATGTAGAGACCATACTTTGAAAAACTGTGGTCCTAAAGCTGGGATTGGCAAACTATTTCTGTAAGGGCCAGATGGTAAATATTTTAGGCTTTGTGGGCCATGTGGGCTCTGTTACAACTGCTCAACTTGGCCATTGCAGCCACAGAAAATATGTAAATGAATGAACATGGCTGTCTTCCAATAAAACTTTATTTACAAAACAGGTGGTGGACTCATTTTAAAAAAAAAAGTGTTGCAAATATAAAAATAAAAAAAAGATGTTAGAAGCCAGATCCTCATTCTGGATGGATTTCTGAAAGATTTTGGATAGGAATGAGTGTTAAAGATGCAAACGTTGGTCAAATCCCATCTCATATTCGCAGGCCACATGACTTTGAAGGTCACTAACATCACTGTAGGGTAAGAATTATAGAGTGAAAAATCAAGGGAAATGGTAACATTATCAAGTCTGCATGGTGCTTATGTGAGTGTTTGGTTTACTGTTCTGCATGACTGAAGTATTCCAGAATTTTAAAATTTTTGTCTTTAAAAAGTATTCATAGTAATTCATTGGCATGTATAGGGCTTAGATTTTGATTCCAAAGTCAACAAAAAGGTGAACTATCTTATAAAGTCAAAAATAACCTTTGGAATTCTCTCACGTCACCAGCACCTTGGCTCTTAGTCAAAAGCCAAGAATGTCTTTCTTTGTGTATCTTTGCATTTGAGAAACACTAAAGGGTAGGTCAAGCTTAACATGTCTACGGTGGAGCTCCTGGTCTCCTGCCCTTCACTAAAACTCTGCTCCTCTGTCACTTTCCTTAATTCAGTTAAAGACACAGCTGCTCAGGCCACAAAGAATGATTCAGGAGGAAGAATTTAGTGAGGAAGGGTCTTGATACGGACATGTTGAGTAGGAAATTGTTTTATAGTTCAAGTAGGACATGAAGACCTCTTCACTCAACCCTCTACTTTTACACATTAACAGACAGAGGCCCAAGAAGCAGAGGAGCTTCCCTGCTTTACGTGGATTTACCCATCTAAGCATTTTACTAAGCTCAACTTGTTTTGTCCTCATAACAGCCACATAAGATAGGTGTCGTTAATTTCCCAGTTTACAGATGAGGCAGAAAGGATAAGTAATTTGTCCAAGGTCACACTTCTGGGAAGTAGCAGACTGGAATTTGAACCCAGGCAGTCTGACTCCAGAGTCCATGCTCTTTAATCACTGTGGTACACTATGTCTAATGTTTACTTCCTTATCTAGAATCTATCTGTGGAATGAGGGAAAAAAACACTACTTGAACAAAAGCTGCCTAGTTGCACCTTCAGTAATTTGTATGGTATGCTAGAGAAGGTAATGAAATTGCAGCAGGGGGCTATGGGAAGTGTACTTTCAGTGCATTTCCAATTTTCATCTGATTATGCTTGAGTTTCCCAGTGCAAATGCATATAATGCTTTGAAAATAGTGCAGAAGCAGGAAGATGTCCCTGTCAGTTTAGGTGCATATCTAGTCGTACAATGGAATGTATTTCTGGAAACCTTGCCCAAAGGAGATTGTCCAAACTCCGTTGAGTGGATCCAGGGTCATTCAGTTCAGCTTCACAAACATACCCATATTTTGTGCCTACTCTGTGCTGAAGCCTGTGCTGGGCACTAGGGATACAGAGATACCCAGCTGTCTAAGCACTGTGCTTCCCTTCAATCACTTTGATGACTGTAGGTCCAGAAGTGATAGCTTTGGTGGAAACCCTGGTATGTGCAAATTATACCCTGTAAAGAGAGGAAACATGGGTATTCGTGACACGTCCCAGAATGGGTAGCCTGTTAAGATGTGATGTGGCAAAGCTGCCACCCCTTGTATGACCCCAGAGAACGGTGCACAGTCTGGTGCCACTGAACCCGACAAGGGGATGGGGAGTTGTGGGGCCTGAGGTTGGCTTAGTCCAAAAATGTGTCCTTTAATGACTGGAATGAGCTATGTGCTTCTTCTTCCCCCAGGACCCCAGGAGCAAGCACAAGTTTAAAATCCACACGTATGGAAGCCCCACCTTCTGTGATCACTGTGGGTCCTTGCTGTACGGACTTATCCATCAAGGGATGAAATGTGACAGTAAGTAAGTTTTCTTTTCCAGTAGATGGCAAGGCTCTGCAGCTTATGCCCAGAGTTTAGAGAGCACTTCAGGGTCAGTAACTTTTCAACACCAACTTATCAATAGAGAAAACTTGTTCAGATATATACGAAACTGAGAAAGTATAGAATCTCTCTGCTGTCGAAGTTCAGGTTTATTAAACTACTTGATTGCCTAATTATGAACCCAAAAAAAGTACCCCATTTGTAAATGAAGTTGGTGCTGTCACATTTTTCCATGGTAGAAATCTTCAATCACAGTAAAATGCAGGCTAGTGAAACCCTGGAGCAAATGCCCTGTGTTGAAAGAAGACCCCCCCACCTCCAGATTCCACATTTGGTTAGGCTTCAAGATATGCTAAGCATCCATAGTCATTATCTCCCTGTTTCTCTAATTAGTGGGTGGACTGTGGAAAAATCCAGTAGGCTTTCCTTAAAACTGAAACCACGGTGAAAATAAAAACCAGGATGGCGTCTTACTTAAGTTCGCTTGCCTTGCATGTTCATGGACAGATCCAATTTCCTTCAGCCCAGTTAGAGATGAAGTGAATCACTGAGGACCACTGCTGTGGAGGGCATCAGCCCTCTTCCGTTCTCCTTTTTGGTTCTGTATGTATCTCCATCAAATATCAGGCAGAAAGAAAAACAACCATGGAAACCCTTTGCTTTGATAATTCTTATATTATGCGATTCCACAGCCTGTTTGTTTGTTTACAGGAAACTTTATACTTTTAGGACCTGGAAAGGTAATTACTGAGTCTGTTGGTCTAGTAGACAGGGAAGCATTGTGGAAATATCAGTATATTGTCATTCATTAGTTACTGCCATTATGGCCAAAAGCTTTATGTGTGTATCCTACATGGAGCAAGGACAGTATATAAAAATCAAGATACATGAACGTTATAGAGTAGATAGTTTCTCAGAACACAGGGCTACTTCACCTTACAAAGCTGTAGAATTTAATGGCCTAATGAAAGCTTTGTGATCATCCAGACCAGTGGCCTTCTGTGTTTCAAGAAACCCTAGAATTCCAAAGATGTGGTTTTCAGGGGTTCTGCAAGTGCAAATTCTAAGTGCACTTATAAATGTACTTTTAACTATTTTGAAACTTAGAACAAAAATGAACACTTGAATGTGTTACACACATAGCCTTGACAAGTTGGAGATGACATTGGTGCCTTGATGTTGCCACAGCTTCACTCACTGGGCAAAACGTGCGATCAGGTTTCTGCTGCCACATCCTCTTCACTGAAGAGTCTACCAAGATTGTGAAGCGTGCTGTTAGACAATGTTACCGTTTGTACATACTAATCTACGTGAATCAGGATTTGGGGATGCTGTACAACTTTTACGAAATACAGAATTTAATGAGTTGTTGAGGCTTAACTGAGGCTTCACCTGACATCCCTAACAGCCAGTTTCACACTTTTGTTTGGATCAGGGGGTTTTATTGGTTATCCACGAATGTGTTTATAATAAATAAATGGTATAAATTTGAATTTATTAACTAAGTTTATGCTAATGAAATAATACTCAACTGGTTTATATATTAGGATTCTGCTTAAGATTTTGTTTGAAAAATGGGTTCCATTACTAAAAAGTTTTGAAAACCACTGACTGGGTTTTGTTTTGTTTTAAACTCTTTTCCTTGGAGTCCTGGGGCTTCTGGGGCTGCTGCCTGTGCTCCTTCCTCAAGGGAGGAGGGAAATAAGCAGGTGGACACCAGGACCCCGACCCCTCCCTGAAACCTCTTCCTGTGCCCTTACATGTTGTAGGGTTATAATACTATATACAGTTCTTCTTGGTGGGGGGAGAAACTAGTTAGCAACCACTTGTCTAGGCCAGCCTCTTAGTTTGCAGAATAGGAAATTGAGTCAGAGGGAGCAAATGAGCTTCCCAAGATATAAAAGCCACTTAACGGTAGGGCCAAGACCAGAATACGACGCAGCGCACTTTCACCTCCTACGCCCTCCCTGTCGTCCATGTCCTTTCCAGAGGCTCGGGCATTTGTGTCCTTTAAGTTGCAAATTCTGCCCAGGCACTTAAAGATAGGATTTGGTTAACACAAGTCATACCCGACGCACAGCTTTTCAAGAGCCTTTATATTGGCTGAACCAAGGTCCATGATTTTGAACAGTTACCTTTGGAAATAGACGCCTAAACAAAATCAACATTTGTGAATCAACTTTCTTTCCTCATTGTCTCCTTTATCCTGCTTTCAGTGTGTAATCATAGCAAATATACATTATTCATGATGCTCTTTGCAATTGAGTTCACCATGTTAAAATTAAACACTCAAAATGGAACGAGCATGAAGGCTCCACCTTGAAGGTTCCAGAAGAGCCTTTTGTAGCATCCCTTCGAGGATTTGTGAGGATTCCAGTGGCCATCCCTCCTTCTGAAGCCTGAAGGTAGAAGAACGATGAAGCTGGAACACCTACAGTGTCTTATGTTTGTGTTCAGCAGACAGGATTCTTTTCAGGGTTTCTTTGGTTCATTGCAACAAGACTGATCTTTTTTTATCCCCCCCCACCCCCACCCCCACCCCGTCTCACCCACGTAATGTTAGCTAGTGAGGAACGGCTTATCATGCCAGGCATGTATTTGTTTTACTTGGAGTAATATTTAAATATTTGAAGATAGGTTTAAAATATCAAACACAAGTTATTTAAAACAACAACAACAAAAGCAATGTACTTAAGCCTTCTTGAAAAAACAGTTAGCAGAGGAAAGGAAAATTTTATGAATTTCCTGTACGCAACCTGCAGATTCTCACTCTGAGTGGTGAACGCAGAGAGGCATAAGAAATTCTTTGGCAAAAAGTATCCTCTGTTTGAAATTTGCATATTATTTGCCTCTGTGTACATAAAATATTAATTAGCCCGTGCTTTGTATGCATTTACCTATGTGAATTTTGTATACTGTTAGGTATTCAAAGTGTTCACAGAAGACCAGGCAGGGGTATTTTGCTTCAGATAAGACTAGACAAATATGGTACAGATATTTTAAGGATATTGTCACTCACACGATGGCTGAGCTGTAAGGGACATCTGCTCACAGTTCTTTATGTCACCAAAAACATTATAGCAAAGTATCGAGTTAGGGGATAGCTCATTTTCACTTCTGCTCGTACAGCCAAAACACTGAGGAAGTGATGGTTTGAGTCCATATGCCCAGCTAGCCTCACCCTTCACTTTCTTGATTCACAGCCTGTGATATGAACGTGCACAAGCAATGTGTGATAAACGTCCCCAGCCTCTGCGGGATGGACCACACAGAGAAGAGAGGGCGGATCTACCTGAAGGCTGAGGTCACCGATGAAAAGCTCCGTGTCATAGGTAAGACCGTACTTGTGGAGGCGTCAAACATGCAGCTTCTCAGTGGGCATTCAGATGAAGGGCGGGCTGACGCCAAGGTAGGGCTCAGAAACCCGGGCTCGTCATTGCTCCAGAGCTGGTCAGCCTCAGAGCCACTGATTCACATTAACACGTCTCCCAGGAGACTGCTCTGTATGTCGAATTCCCAAATACTCAATGTCATACAAAGTCAGAACCACCCTGTGGATTGAGGTACTCTGACAGCATGGCCACTGTATTGTCCCCCAGTGACAGGGGGACAGGGAAATCAATTAAGCAAAATGCTGTTGGTGAGAGTTGGAACTAGGACAAGGGGAGGCGGATGGATGATCCAGCTGTTTAATGGCATCAGGCTGTGATGACCTGATAAGTCCGTCATGATGATGAAAGCAGCAGCAGCCGCCACCGTTGAGTGCATGTGCTTCCTCTGGGTTAGGCACAGTGATAAGAACTTCACATAGATTAATTTGTTTCATCCTCACAACTACTGGATTATTAGCCTCGTTTTCCAGAAGAGGAAACCAAGGCACGGGGAGATCAGAAACTTGCAGTGTCACAGAATAGGTGAGGAGCCAGGATTGGAACCAAGGTGTTTTGACTCTAGACCCTGTGTTTCTATCACACCACGTGCAGCTCCTACAAACAGCCCAGCCACGGGACTATCCATGGGCCAGGACACTGTCCTCGGGGCTGTGTCTGTGTGGGCTCTGTCACAGCACAGCTTTTCCTGTGGTTTTCCCACCAAATCCACTTTAGGTTTATCAACACACTCCATCAAGTTATCCTGGAGTCTTGTTGGCCCAGGACCCATCCCGTGTCCTCAAGATGACTTGACGTGTCTGTGCTATGACCCACCCCGTGTGGATTTACGGTTTAACTCTCAGATGTCAACCTCTGTTTTCTTGCTCTTGGGCCCCCTCAGGTGCCACCATATACTCTCCTTTCTTTGACAAGGACATTTGTTTTCATTTGATCCGCAAAGGTATTACGTTTCCATTTGTATTTAGGAATGTTAAGCTCTCATAAAAAAAGGAAAGACTAACTTTAATGTTATTTATTGATAGAAAAAAGACTGAAAGGGTCTACTGAAGAAAAAAAAATAAGGGGGAGTTCCAGAGAAAGGATGTTTGAAAACATCCTCACATTTTCTAAATAAGCAAATCTTCTACCCAATGCTGTCCTCTCAGGTAAGAATTCAGGGAAAATCACAGGATTTTGAGGTGTTGCTGGAAGAGGATGAACACACTTTGCCTCTGGATAATCTTATGAAACAAACCAAATATAGCCAATGGTCAATATTGATTTGTGAATAAAATCCCTGTCATAGACACAGAATCCCTTTTGACTATTTGTGTTTTAGAAAATTGCCTTTGTTTTCCCAGAACCATCCCTCTTGCACCCTTACATGTGGGGCTGTGGCTCTCACCTCCATTTCGTTTCGTTGGACTGATGCTGTCAACAGGGTCCACTCTCTACTCCTCGGACCTTGTGGGTGCCGATGCTCTCTGCCCAGAAGAAGTGGGGCTCTTTGAGGACCATGAGCGTGTCTGCACGTCACAGCCTTACACTCGTTTCTCTGTCTTTTTGACTAAGGCTCCTACCTTGTCAAAGTCATGTATTGGGGCCAGGGAGCATGCAGAAATTACCATAAAACATAGTCTCGAGAGGTGGTAAGGGATTGAGTAGCATAAAGTAGAAAGCCTATTGTCTAAACATTTCAGTGTTTTTCCTTAGCTGTATAAAACTACCGCCGTTGGCAATACAATAGACGTCACAGGTTAACAGAGCTTGATTGTGAGGTTCACAGCTCACTGTAAGGCAAGAATGTCTGGGCAGAGTTTTTAAACTTGCAGCTCTCACTTGTTGTGTTTCTGAATACAGCAAAACATACACTGCATGTGCTGGACCTGCCCCGTGCCTTCTCCTATAATAAAAGCAGCAACCATAAGGTGTTGCCTGAGTTTACCAGTCTCTTCTATGAGCCTCAGGAGACTTGCAGATGTAAAACTGCACAGAGGGGCACAGATGCCCTGGCTGGGGTGGCACATGGTACACAGGTAGAAGAGAAAGGTCAGCTCCCATCATGCGAGGACAGCAAAGAGTGTTCTCCTAGGACTCAGATGCTAATTGTTCCACTATTGCCAAGAGTTGACCTGGACTTAACAATTATAGAATCATCTTAGGGGACAACACCCTTCGCTGGGTTAGACATAGACTTTTCACGCATGACAGCCAACCGGTATAACTTATGGCAACAATCTAGGTCAAGTCTCTTGAGAATTAGTCTGAAGTATTTTGCATAGATACGGCTCTGCTCTAGGAATATGAATTCAGCAATTGTTGAATAATAAAATAGCAATAGCAGCTGACACTTATAAGCACTTCCCACAAGTGAAGGGGCACTTTCTAAGCACTTTACATAGTTAACTTTTTAAACTTGTGTAGACATTTACTTTATTATCCTTGCTTTATAGATGAAGAAACCAAGGCACAAAGAAATTAAATAACTTGTCCCAAGTCACAAAGATGGTAAATTTAATGGTTAAATATTTAATTGATAGAAGTAGAGATAAGATATTTTAATGATAGTATCAATATGAATTGGAATCTTGTCTTAGTTCAGGCTGTTATAACAAATACCATAGACTGGGTGGCTTAAACAACATTTATTTCTCACAGTTCTGGAGGCTGGGAAATCTAAGATCAAGGTGCCACCAATTTGGTTCCTGGTAAGGACTCTCTTCCTGGCTTGTAGAAGGCCGCCTTCTAGCTGTGTCCTCACATGGTAGAGAGAGGTTGGAGGTGAGAGGGAGAAAGAAGAAGCAAGCTGTCTGGTGTCACATAAGGGCACTAATCCCATCATGAGGACTCCACCCTCCTGACCTAATCACCTCCCAAGGCCCCATCTCCAAATGCCATCTCCTTGGGGGATAGGGCTTCAACATAGGAATTTTGGGGGGAGATACAAACATTCAGTCCATAGCAAATCTATCTTAAAACTACAATTGTTATTTGTGTGAAGGAAAGCCAATCCTAAGTATGGAAATCCAAACTCAAGGAAATAACTAATAGGTAATCTTTTCTCTAAAACTTTTAATTCAGAGTAATTTTAAATTTGCAGAATCAGACTTAGCCTGGTTTTAATGAGAACACAAATATAAACAACCATAATGAATAGAGCTTGCGGTCCAAATGTAGTAGAGTTCCCGTACACCCTTCACCCAGCACCCGCCCCCCCCATGTTAACATTCTTACATAACTATGGTTTAAATATCAAAGGAGTCCTTTTTTTTTTTTGTGGGGAAGATTGGCCCTGAGCTAATATCTGTGCCAGTTTTCCTCCATTTTGTATGTGGGTCGCCACCACAGCATGGCCTGATGAGCAGTGTGTAGGTCTCCACCTGGGATCCAAAACCACGAACCCCGGGCTGCCGAAGAAGAGCGCCCTGAACTTAACCCCTGTGCCCCCCACGGAGGGGTTTGGCCTTTGGCTGGTCCCCCCAAAGGAGTCACCTTTTTAAATAGTACCTGGTAAAATAGGTACCTGTGTTAGTCACTAGAAATTGTGACTAACAATAGAATTGTTTTATTTTTTTGTGTGTGGGGAAGATCAGCCCTGAGCTAACATCCGATGCCAGTCCTCCTCTTTTTGCCGAGGAAGATTGGCCCTGGGCTAACATCCGTGCCCATCTTCCTCTACTTTATGTGGGACACCGCCACAGCATGGCTTGACAAGCGGTGTGTCGGTGCACGCCTGGGATGCGAACCCTGGGCCGCCGCAGCGGAGTGCACACACTTAACCGCTACACTACCGGGCCAGCCCCTAGAAATTGTTTTAAAGAGCCAAAGACATCAGACTTATTGCAATGTGAGAGGACTGCAAGGAATACGAAGCAGAGCCCCTTTAGAGCAGTACCTGCCAGTGAGGGCACCCCCCTCCTACCATTACCCGCTGCCCCTCCTCCCAACCAAATGGTTCAGGCATGAGTTTTCTTGACAAGTGGTTTAAATAACAATAGCTACCATTTATTCAGTACTTACTATGTACTTACTGTTCAGAGGACTGGATCTTTCTTTGTGCCGAGCACTTTATAGCCAGTTTCATTGACCCCTCACAATACCACAAAGTACTATTATTATCCTCATTTTCAAGAGGAGCAAATGAGCTGAGAAGGGAAGGAAATTGCTCCAAGTTATAAGGTAGAAAGAGATGGGGTTGGGGCTTGAGCCCAGGTCGAACTCCCACACCTGTAGGCTGCGAACCTCCCAAGTCTCTCTGATTAAGAGTCTCTTTTTGAATAAATAGCAAACCCATAAATATTTGCTAAACCCATATTCAGCACTCCGCAGGTTCTTTGAGGTTATAGAATGTCCACATGTGGACTGACACCCAGGGCAGAAAAGAGTGACACATGAAGGACTTAAAGAGCAGTCCAAGTCCATGTGCAATTAAGCGCTCAATTATGTGGGCACTGAACAGTACACCACTGGGGAGCGCTGGGGGTGATGTAGGATAAGGGGGGAGGGAAAGTCCCCATGGAGAAAGGAGACTGAAGGACTGTAGATATTTGAGAGGCAGAGGGAAGAGAGCCCAGTAGAGGGCTTAAATGGGATGTGGCAATTAGCCTGGCTTTCATGAGAATGCAGATCTAAACAATAAACCATAATGAGGAGAGTTTATGGTCCAAATGCAAGTGATTTCTTGGAAAATGCACTTCAACCCTGAACAGCTATGTCAGTTGCTAGACTAGCCCCGGTCTCCGTTTTACCTATGCAGAATCGCTCAAATTGAACATAATTCCCAAAATAGAATAGAAACTCCCCACGGACTCCTGCTTTGGGACAGAAATCACCCTTTTGAAATCAGAGACGAGTTTCCTTTCTAGATCGGTGCAGTATTTATGGGAAAGTCCTCCGCTTTCGTGGTGTATTTTTGTGTTCTGCCTTTGGGCAGTGGTGCTGATGTTATCTGAACAGTCATTCTTTTTCTTTCAATATGTGATTTTAATAGGTTTTCTACATTCTTGTGTGCTTTTTAATTTGGTTTGGAGAAGTGGTAAAAAAAAAAAAAAATCCCTGATGGGAACAAATTTTCAATTTAATGTTGTAAGTAAATGGAAAAAATATCGTATGCTTTATAGCTGTTTCAGGAACACATCTCTCCCACAAATAGATTATTCTGCAGAAGAGTCTAATTTTCTCAAATACTTTGGGTTGCTAATTTGGCATGAAGATTGAAGTTCTAAAATGAGTTCCACAGGGGAGGGAAGGGCTCCTAGCAGGGTCTGAAGCTCCTTGCAGCATAGGGACCGAATCTTTCTCTATCTGCCTTCCTAGGGCTGTGTACGATTCTGTGCTCATGTCTCACCACCCCAGCTGCAGAGACTTGCCATCATGTTGTTGTGATTAAAACACTAATATTCCCTCTGTGTTCTTCCACCTTATAGTGGTGGATTTGTCACAGAGTCAAGGCAGTGAGACTCAGCTTTGTATAATAATCATTCATTCCTTGATTCATCCATTCATTATACATATATTGAGCATGTGTCAGGCACTGGGGATGCTGAGATAATTAAGACATGGTCCTTGTTGTGGAATGTGTGATCTTTGGAAGGAATTAAGACATGGAAAAACAGTTAGGGCAGTGCCCAGATGCCTTTAAGTGTGGTGAGAGCTTGATCTCAAGCTCTCTCAAGCTTTCACCGCACTTCCATTTTTCCCTTGTGTTCCTGAACATCAGGAAACAGTGCCTCTCCTGCCCTGAGGAAGCTGCAGATGGCTTCACATTGGAAGTGATAGTGGAGCCAGGAGGACAGGTTGGGAAAGGACAGGTGGGGAGAGGGATCTCAGGTAAAGATGCAGAGTCATGGAAGGGCATGGTGTGTTCAGGAAGCTCAACACAGTCCAGGATTTGGGGAATTTTGAGTGTGAGGTGGGGAGAGCTGGAGGAAAATTTTTTTCCGTTTTCAAGGGATTAGGGCTATAATTTACAGTTTATAGATTGCACAGCTCTTAGGGGTCAAGTTGTATAGGCTCTGAGTTAAATACTTATTTTTCAAACAGGAAGATTTTAAGTTCCAGGTGGCTATGTTTTCAACAAGGACAGAGCATCAGCCTCCTGCCCTGAACTCAACATCACCCTGAGGTTCACAGGGACTCTCGACTTTCTTTGTCAGTGGTGGGAAAGGGGGCACAGCACGTAGCCTGTTGGTTGCCTAGAAGCTCTGTAAGGTTGCTTTTCCCAGTGGGAGACAGGCTTGTGAAATATAATAACCAGCTGGGGGCTTCTGGCAAGAAGGAGTTGGACTGAGCTGCCTGCGTGAAGGAAAAGGTATTAGTTGGAGGTAACTTCTATTAAATAAAATCTTGGCTGTGGGATTTGAGTCCAACTCAGGAGCACAGAAATGATGCAGCTGTTGTAGCTGGTCCTTTGGTTTGGGATAGAGAGAGGGGTCACCAAGAACCTGCTTACCCTCAAGTTTATCCAGATTGTCCATTATTGGTCATGCTACATTTGATCACCTGGTTAAGGTATTTTCATCAGAACCCTCCACTGGCAAAGGTACCTTTTTCTGTTTATGATCAATAAGGAGTCTAGGTGTCCAGCAACCTTTTACCCAATGGTATAGCATCCATTGATGAGTGTTAATGAGTGATGAGTGTTAATCAATTACTACATTGAAAGTTGCGAAATGCTGATTTTCTAATTCTCTGATTCCTTCTACCTTCATTAGCTGGCATTTGTCTGAAAGAAAAGCTTTCCCTTACCTCCCCCTACAGTTTTTAAAGTAGCAATTTGGACCCACAAGTTCTTTTTTACTGTCATTTTTTTATGTTCAAATTGTTCGAAATATGGCCAGTGGGAGCCCCTTCAAACTGGCTTCACGTCCTTTTGACATGACCCTTCAGTTTTTTAGCACTTCCTTCCTTTCTTGAACAGAGTACCTGTACTCTGTACAGGTACTCTGTACAGGTACTCACCTGTACTTAATGTCTCAGAGGAACCCCGGGTTTTTCTTACTGGGAAATAACAAGAATAATGAGAATCCAAGATCAGGGTGCTGGGGTGCTCAGTGCTCCTGGGGTGTTACTGCTTCTAAGCTCTTTCAGTAGACAGAGGTAGGGACTTGTTTTAATGACTTCACCCAGGTGCTTCCAGTTCTGGTCCTAGCCCAGGGTTCTCTCCTACCTTTCTCTAGTCCCTAATCCATTCTCCCTTCTCTCTCAGCGGCATGCCTGGTTCCTGAGGACATCAAATGTTGACTCATTTGCTCTGCCCCACAGTACGTGCAGTTGAGTTTCAGAATTAGTATACCAATACCTCTACCAAGAACAAACCTACTCAACAAAGTTCAGGGTCTTATTGCTCTTTCTTTAAATCCCTAGATGATATCCCACCAAGGATATATAGTCAGAATACTGTTACTTGGAGTAAATGTTTTCCTGTGTAGCATGTTATCCATTTGACATATGCCACCTTAATCAGGTGATCAAACTCAGCCTCCCCAATAAGGCGACAAACGGAAAGGGTCTACCTCCTGATGTGATGTAATAGAAAGCACACGATATCACCTACCAAGTATTTTTGCCAAAATTTTGTAGCCTGAATCTGATCATGAGGGGGGAAAAAACAGACAAATCTAGATATTGGGACATTCTGCTTGATAACTGGCCTGGACTTTTTAAAAATGTTGTAGAAGGGGAAGAACTATTCCTCTGCTCTCTAGGTTCTTCTGGCTGGTCTAAGAATTAAATTGACATGAGACAGAATAACAGGAGAAAATCACACCAAGTTTAATAACACGTATACAGGGGAGAAACCCAGGAAGTCTGAGTAACTTGCCAAAATGGCTGAAGCCACCACCTTAAATACCATCTTCAGCTAAAGACAAAGAAGGATGTTGGGGGTAGTGATTTGGGACTTCAGAGGAGAGGAAGGCAATTCACATGGAGATGGAAAAGCAAATGTTTGATAAACAAATGTTTGCTGGGTCATGGCCTTGCTGGGTGCCTTCCTGTCTACCACACCTGGAGTTATCTATGGTGATAGCTCCTTCCTGGGATGGGCCTTGTATCTTAGATTCTTTTGGGCAGTTAGGAGAAAGGTCATAGTTTTTTTTTTTTTAGTCTTTTGTTCTTAAAAATAATCAAGCCAAAGACACACATTTTGGGGTGGCAAGTTCTGATCTCCCACAATGTCAATGTCAACGTCATGAAAAACAAAAGCAGTCAAGGGAAATTTTCTTAATTAAAGGAAACCAAAGAGACACGACAAGCAAATGGAATCTTAACACTTGATTGAATCCTGAATCTGAAAAACAACAACTTATAAAGGACATTTGGGGGACAGTGAGGGAATCCGAATCTGGGCTCTATTTTAGATAATGTTTTTGTATCGGTGTGAACTTTCTGGGTGATAATGGTAATGTGATTATGGAGGAGAATGCTGGAATACTTTAGGGGTGATTTTTCCTCATGTCTGCGTGGGGGAAGAGGGAGACTCTCCCTCTGCCCTTTCCCTTAAGGTTCTTCTGGCTGGCCAAATAATTAACAAGACAGATTAAGAGAAAATAATACCAAGTTTAATAACATGTATACATGGGAGAAACCAGGGACACTGAGTTTCTCAACAAAATGGCAGAGATTCTCTTCTTAAATACTATCTTCAGCTAAAGACAAAGGAGGATGTTGGGGGTGGGTGGTGTTTTGGGATTTCAGAGGGGAAGAAGACAATTTACATGGAGAGGGAAATGTAAATGTTTGTCAGACAATGCTTTGCAGCGCCACCTATAGAGAATGTGGCCAGAGAGACAGGAATTATAGTAATCAAGAGTATGTAGATTTAAGTCTTCTTCTTCCGTCCTGATAAGAGTTTTCACAGATAAGGTCATGCCCCCCTCTTCCCACTACACAGTGGGAGATACCTTTACACATGTAAGTATTTGGTAAACAGAACTTTGTTAGGAATGGGCTTAGCAAGGACCCTGCCAGCCTGCCTACACCCAGAGTTAAATTCCTTTAGGCAGTTTGGGGGAGGTCAAATGTCCTTCAGAGAAACTAATCAAGGTAAAGAGATAGATTTCAGGGTGGCCAAATCTTGATCTCCCACATCTGAAACTTACTTCCAATCGGTACAGCAAAAAACAAAACAAAAAGCTGCAAATATGTGCACACACAGCACGTGGCAAAACGTCAACAATGAGTGAATCTAGGTGGAGAATACATAGGTGTTCATTGCACTGTTCTTTCATCTTCACTGTTGGTTTGAAATTGTTCAAACCAACCAGACCTCCAAGAAGTTGGGCGGTATTAAGTTGGAGCTTTTTGTTCCAGCCAATGCAGCACTTAAATGCTCTCCATAGGGATGACTCTCAGCTGGAAGGAGGCCCCCAGGTGGGCCAAGATCGGAGCTCCTGATAGGGATGCTAATGGATAGCCAGCCAGTGAAAACACAAGTAGCAGATGTGGAAAGGGGGACAATAGAGCAAACAGCTCTGGTATTGATGGAGTGCCTAAGTCCTGCGAGAAGAGAAACCAAGATTGATTAACCACCTCCCATGTACCAGGCCCTGATTGGATGCTTTCCTATGTATTATTTCATCACAATAACCTTTTGAGAAAAGTGCTGTCATCATCGTCGTCATTTGTAACTGAGGAAACAGGCTGGAAGAGCTCCTGTGGCCTGCCCAAGGCCCCCAGCTCGCAGGCATCACCCGCTCTCTTACACAGCTGAGACCTGGCTCTGGCCTAGGGAAAATTATGTGCTAGTTCACAGCCTTTTCTCTTTAGTGGAGACATGGCCCACACCGTTGCTCAAGTGTTTGCAGTTTCATGTTTCCATCCTCCAATTAATGGCTGAGGCGACCCTGTGATGACCCCGAGGCACCTGTAATTACCCAGTGCCGTTGGCACCATTGTGGGTGAGGGTCTGTCATCATTTCCGTCTGAGCCTCCATTTTCCAGGGCTTAGATAAAGGCTGGAAATAAACATGGCAGCAGGGCATCTGGCTGAAATCTTACCTGCTTTGAAGTCAAGAATTAAACTGGGCAAGGAAGGAAGGAAGCATCTCTTTAGGCTGTGTTCTGATTCTGCTTGAGTTGGCCAGACATGTGACCTGCCCATGTTCTTTTTCAACCTGCTGTAGCTGGCGTTTTCTTACCTGCCCGGCTTCCTTCCCATTGCAGGCTCGTCCTTGCTCTTGCATTCTCACAGTCTTGGGAGAACCCATCTGTAGCAGTCACGTGCATTGAGTTCACAGGTGCTTAACATCCAAGTACATCCTTTGCCAAAGAAAACAGGAACTACCTGTAAGCTCAAAACATATGCAGTGTGCTCGTACCAGAAGAGCGCTTGCACGGTGCCCGTTGAAATGCATACGCTTCTAGGTGATGCCTGGCATGTTTTCAATGGCTTTATCTGCTCTATCTTCTTCCTTGACTGGATATTCCTAAATGTCAGGTGTCACATGTCTGTGTGGCCCCTTCAGCAGCCAGTCCCTTGCCTGCCTTCACCCCCTGGTACTCTGTTCCATTTGTAAAGAAAAGCTACGTGCCCCTGCCCCAGGGGGTAGGCTGTTTCCCACCTCCTCACCTTTGCTTATGCTATGTCCCCTGCGCCATCAGGAACAACTGTTTTTTTTTTTTTTTACATTTTTTATTGAGGTAACATTAGTTTATAACATTATATAGATTTCAGGTATAGTTACCTTTATAAAGCCTCTCCTAACATTTTATGCCCTGCCTAAAGTTGCCCACTTGCTCCCCATGCCCTTTATGCCATTTTTAACATGTTTATTTACATGTTGATCTCCCTCTACCAGACAGTAAGCCTTTTGAGGTCAAAGATGGTATCTTATCTCCTGTACCTAGCCCAGTGCCTTGAATTTGTGCTGAATATATGTTTGTTAAGCAAATGGTGATGATGGAAGTATCCAGTAGGCACACCATAAAAAAATTACTCAACTTTGCACTTTATTCCTACATGCCAAATCCAAGCAACTCTTCCCATTTTAGCCCTATATCTGGATCAAGTTAAAATGATCCTGTTTTAGCCTAATTCATAAAGCCACATGACTTCCGGGATCCTTTAGAGAAACACATATCAGCCAAGAAAGATGTTGTGTCTTCTCAAAGAGACATGTCATTATTTACATCCTGGCTGTGGTACCTTGTCCCGACCTATCTGTGGCAGAGCTGAATGTCAAATGTATACTAACTATCAGTATGCCCTCCTATGGATCGTTAATCTTGCGTGATTCTCTGTGCAGCAGTTCGAACATAGCTTTCCACCCTGGGTGCTTAGTCACTGGATGTCCATGGGATGCAGAAGACTAGGGTGAGGGGCAAAAGGTCACCAGCCTCATTTCCTTAAGGCAATGTTTGCTTTTATCTTAGAATACCCAGCTATCCAAGCTCAAAGTGGCATGGCTTCTCTTTCTCCTGTTTAAGATGATCTCAAGCCCCTAGATTCTTTACAGGGGCCTCAGTCATCCATCCGCTTTGACTTCAGTGACTCCTGCCATGAAGAAGCATTCTTAAAGATGGGCTTTGAATGTCTGCATCCCTGGGAAGAAGCGAAACGAATTATTTCTGGGGCCTCTTTCAAGATTACCCCGTTAGCATATAGGGACATTGACATTGACTGAGCAGGTCATTCTTATATAGGATTTTAATTGCTTCTAATTATAGGATTATCATTTAAGCACAAGATTAATTGCCATGAAATTATTGCAAGGAACTTGATCTTCTTCTAGAAAGCAAATGCATTAGCCAAGTGAGGAATCTTTTAGAAGCTTGCAAATAATATCTGTTTAATCACTTCCGTGGAAACTTTCTTTTAACTCTTTGATGGGGGGACAAGAGAGGTGGATCAGGGGAAGAGGGGGAGAGGAGATCAGTGGGGAGAGGAGATGTTAAGGGGATAAGGGGATAACAAATAGCAGATTAATGTCTCTTTTGGTTCCCCACCAAAAGGTTGGAAAACATGAACATTAAGTGTTTGGGAGTCATTTGGTTCACCGATGGAAATGTCACCAAATAAATACAGAGATTTTTCTTCTCTTGATTCATTTCATCTTCAAGAGTGGGTGAGA
This sequence comes from Diceros bicornis minor, assembly GCF_020826845.1. Classification (NCBI taxonomy): domain Eukaryota; kingdom Metazoa; phylum Chordata; class Mammalia; order Perissodactyla; family Rhinocerotidae; genus Diceros; species Diceros bicornis. Next base: position 48,570,276 of record NC_080757.1, on the reverse strand, counting down.
GTGGGCCACCAAAAAGCTAGACAAGGTAGATACTGTCCTATGGTCCCTTCCAACACTAAGCTTCTCTGAACACTTTTTATTTCAAATATTTTGTAAAGGAATCTCCAGTTAATGTGTTTGTATACACATGCTCTGGTTATTGGCATCGAAATGGTGCAGAGAAACATCAGCTATGTTCTTCACAGCTTCTAGGCATTTCCACCTGGAAAGAATGCAGATTTTCTGAGAAATTATGAGATAGGTTAGCTCCTGGGGTTGTTCTAAAATATCCCCGTTTGAATAGAGTGGGGAATGGTCACCTGCAGGAAGCTCCACCCCAGAGCATCCGCCATGGGGGACTTTCTTTACTGAGAAGAACAGTAGTTGTACCTTGCCACCCATTTTCCTTGGTAATTAATGCAAGGTTTGTGGTTAATTAAAGACAGTCAGGGTCCCTTTTAAAACCAAGGCAAGCATTTTTTCCTAGAATAATGAAGCGAGAACAGATGCAAAGCAAATTTCCTATAAAAGTTTTCGAAGTGGGGGTGCTGAACTTGGGAAAGTTCTGTGACGGGAAGTGTCGCTTCACCAGCTTAGACCCGCTGGAAGCAGGGAATGTGATGAAAAGAAATGCCTGCTTCACTGAACACCCCATGGGGAGCTGGAGAGAGGAGGGCTCTTGTTCTGGAAAATACCGCATTGACTTCTCTTTCCCTTTGTTAAGTCACTCTGCCTGTTGCCAACCACTGCTGGGAGTGGGGGTGCAGGGTATAGGGGGGACATATTTCTCTGGCTATATATTGCCACTCATTTTATAGGCTGCCTGGGTGACTATCCACAGGAGAACTCTTGTGAGTAAACATCTGCCGGGAAGGCCAGAAAAGAAAGTGTGTGTGCACTACATGTTATAAACAGCACAGTGCAGCTTCATTACTTCGTACTGATTCCCAGCTACTCTGGCTGACCCTGATGTCCATTTCGGTCCCAAGAGAGCACGGACTCTTTGTGATCCTCAGAACTTCGAGCTTCTGAAGAATGCCAATATACTTTTGGGAAAAAAAAATCCTCAGCACATATTAAATGACTAACACTCTATGAAGAAAGGACACAGGGGGCTTATGTTTATAAGATGATAAAAGTGACCTGGTTTTAGAGGAAACTATAGCCTTGGCTTTGGAGTCAGGAGATTGGATCTGACTCCTAGCTCTACCACTAACTGATGCTCAGTGAGTATTAGGGATGGTTACTCTCTGAACAGAATTTTCTTCCAGTCACATTTAAGTTATATAGTTCAACGAATAGAAGTTCATCAATTTATTGACACAGTAACTCTTTCTGTCCTGACTTGTTCATGACATACCTACAACCACATGGGACTCCAGCCACTCCCAGGAAAGTCTCACCCCAGATTTCATTTGTTTTTGCTTTACCATGCCCACCAAGCACTCCCCAGGAACACACTGTGGAATTGGCACTTGGAGAATTGGCAGAGCTCTGGAGGAGTGGAACAGTTGCATGTTAAGCTGAGAATATTAACCTTAAAGATTCTAACTTGCTGTGAACCTTGACCTCATCACTTAACCTCTCTCTGTTTCCCTTCCCTCATCTGCAAATTCAAATTAAGGTGCTTGAACTATATGAACTCTGAGGTTCCCTTCAGCTCTGGCATTTTGTTGCTGTGAGAGTCATTTCAGAAAGAGCTAATCATTGGTGCCAGTCAGCATGCGCCCTCTTAATTGACAGTAGAATTGGAGTCTTCAGGAATTCTGCAACTGGATGAGACCTGAGACACATTTGGTATAGTGATTTTCAAACAGGTCTGAACAGCAGATGCCTTCACATGTCTTGTTTGGAGTGATATTCCTATTTAACAGAGCTACTCTTGTGGAAGGGGAGAAGATGTGGCCCCCACCTTCTTCCTTCTCCTCCTCTGTGACCCATGAGGAGAGTCTGTGGACCAGAGTTTGAAAATCACTGATGTGGTCCAAACCCTCATTTTACAGGTATAAAAACCAAGGCTTACAGAGGGAATGTGACTACTAGGTGGCATGTTTTGGGTTATAAGGGACAAAACCAAACCTTCACCCGCTTGTGTAGGAAGGAGAATTATCAGAAGAAATCTGGGCTATCTTATAGAACTCAAGGGTGGAAATGCTATGGGACCATAGAAACAACTAGAAGCAGAGACTAGCTTTCTGAATCTTACCTCTTCTTTCTACATACTGCTGTCATTCATCTTTGTCATAGCGAGTTAGGCTTTCTTCACATTGCAGGAAACATGGCCCTAGAAAATTCTACAACTTTGCCTTTTACAGCTTCTCTCCTGCTGTGTCAGGCACAAACCCAAAAGTCCCAGGGAGGGGATTCATTAACTCACTTTGGGTCATGTGCCACCTCCATTCTGGACCAATCAACTGTGGCTGAAGGGCAGAGTCTTTTAAGAGGGCAGATAAAGGTGGGGGAAGGACATTTCACAGGAACAGAGGGTGGTGCTAAGCAGACAAAACAATAGGTACTGGCAATACTACCATGAGCCATTAGCCAGGGTTGTGCAGAAAGTTGGTTTGGGAATAGGGACTGGGGCCAGGCTCCTGCCTTCTATTTTGGTGCCTTTTTCCTTCAACTATGGTTGCACATCCATGACATTACTAAAGCGCATTGGCTGTGTCTGAGCTTCAGCACAAAAGTTGGGTATGACTCATAAGTCCCTTTTGAACAAATGAACACATTCCTGGCCTGGCCAGTTTCCAGAAACAGCCAAGGATAAAGAAAAAATTTTGACTCGGTGACATTTGTCCAATCCAGCCACCCGGCACATTAATTACCCCTCTTATTTAGAAGCTGTTAAAACAGCCCACCAGGTTTTAAGTGTAAACGGTGTTGATGTAGAAGAGGTTTAGTGATGGCGGTACCCACAGGAAGCAGAGTTCTTTGAATGGGGCCATAGTCAGGACAGAGAACAAGTGACCCAGGAAAGATGGAGTCGTTTAAGGCCTGGGAACTGGACAAAGCCCTCCGGCCTGCGTTTTGAGCTGTTTGGCCTGAAACGACGCTCCCCCTGGGCTGCTTTGTCTGCAGGCTGTTTGCTTACTTGGCCCTGGCAGCCCTGTTCCTCTCACCCCCCGAGCTTTGCTTTCATGAGGAATTCCAGCTGCGAGAATGAACTAGTTGGCAACATGCTAACGGTGCCTCTGGATTCTTAGCCTCTTTCCGAGAAAAGCCAGGCTACCTGGCTTCCATTCAGTCAGGGAAAAGAAAAGGTACATTTTATCCATGAATCATCACCCTCAGTCCCTCCCACGGTTAGGAAAATGATGTATCTCCTGCTTAGTTTGTAAACTGTGGTGATAATGCTCGGAATGGCAGGTCCCGTCTCCGTTCTGTCCACCCTAAAGCACTTAGATCTCAAATGCCCACTTCTTAAGGCCTCACGGGGAATGGAGTCTTCATCCTGTGGCTAGTCTTTGTCTGTGGGTTCTCCACCACTGGCTGTCTTCCCGTTTAATCTCTCTTTCTGCTGGGCAGTTTTTCCAATTCAGCAGTTGCCTTAGCATCCTGGCTCAGTGGCATATAAGCAGCTTGGTCATTTCACTGGATTAAAAGTTTTGCATGCAAGGTACTCAGCCCCCAGTCTTTTCTGTTCAGAATTAATTTAGTCTCACAATAGGTTTGCTGCCTGTGGGCGCTTTGTGGTGGTCTAAAGTGTTGACAGATGGGCCCAGTCAGAGAGACACCCCGAAGGTAATGAGAACGGCCAGGTTTTTTTTTTTTTAGTGGTTGAGGTGAGAAGAGGCTTTGCCAGGTGAAAATCTCTTAGCCCTGACATCATAAGTTTAATTAATATTTATCTTCAGCTTTGTATTTTCAGATTAAAGACTACAATGCTATAACAGAAAGGCTGAAAAAAATGGCTTATTTTAATTTTTTCTCTCTCTCCAAGGACTGTAGTGTTCCAGAGATAGATACTGACAGTCTGAACCCCCAACAGCGCTGATAAGTATATCCTTCAGAGAATCAGCTCTGAGCCCATTTTTGGTGACCAAGAATGTGTGGGAGAGTTGTTGACCCTGCAGGTGGTGAGAACAGCCCCAGGGGTGGGACAGTTGATCCCTTTTCTGGTAGTATGGAGGTAGTATGCCCTTGCGTGTTGGGTTGGCTAACCAGGCATCATGCATGATGCTCAGCCAGGACATTCCTGGTAGGAAGGCCCAGCAAAGGCACGAGAAGTGGGACTCCCTCAGGCGAGCTAGCAAAACCAGATTCCTGCTCGTGACCAGCCTCAGAGGTTTCTGCACCTCATCCCTTGTATAGAGGTAATAGAAAGAAGGTTGGTTTTGTTGGGCTTTGTCTCTTGAGGGTTCAGCTACTTCAGGAAGGAAAAGATAACTAATAAACATTTTTGTTATTGTCTGCTACACTGATGTGAATACTTATGATTTTATTAGCAGCTGCCTCGGAGCCAGGCCTGATTTAATTTATTTTAATCTCCTTGGTTATTTTCAGTTCGCCTTGGTCTATTTTAAGCGTGGATGAAGGGGAAGTAATCAGGCCCAAGGGGCGGATGAGGGATGCACAGGAGGTACCTTCTGCTCCCCTCCCTAGTTACTCAAGCTTAACCTCTCTCGATATAAAGCAAATGACTTCATGGAGACAGATCAGCCAGACCCAGTTCTAGTTCTGGCCGTGTTCATCTCTGGTATAGCCTGGTTCCTCTGAGAAAAGAAACATTTTATCAGCTGGGGGGTGTGAAGTGGGAATAATAATTATGCAGCCAGTAATACAAATGGAGCAATTCCCTCTAGTGCCTGGAGAGAACTGAATAATGATACCTTCCCCTGACCCTCCCTTTCTCCTTTTGCAAACTACATTTATCCTTGTGTTGTCATTCTTTCTATTTTGGAGTGTTTTGATGCTCTGGGATCAGGAGTTTGGGAGGTAGGATGCCAGGTTCTCCCAGTTTGATGGGTGTCTCAAGGTCAATATGGTAGACAGAAGCTCCCTCAGTGAGACCCAGAACCAAAAGTCTTGTGGCCTGGAGCGGTCATGCCAGCCGTGAGCCCAGGAATAGGTTCCCAAGGCCACTCCATTGTTCCCTGCTCCCAAGGGGGCCCTGAGAGTGTGCGTTTGGTTTGGTACCAAGAGTGATCCAGAACGAGAGAGATCTATCCCAGTTTTATATGCCAGCTCTGGAGGTGGAAAGGTCCATCCTCACTGGAGTGTTGGTTCCATGTGCCCAGGGTCCTTATGTTTTACTTGAAAACATAAGTGCAGAGTCCCTGCACTTTATAAGAGTGTCTGGCACATAGTAAGTCTCAGTGCATGTCCATACGATGGCTGTTTTTTTCCTGGATGATACTGATGATGATGATAACAATAGTTAGAAGTTACTAAATACTTATGTTGTGCCAGGCAGCATGCCAAGGGTTTGACTTGCGTAATCTCATTTAATACTTACAGTTCCTATTGGGTGAGACTCTTCTTATCTCCATTTTATAGATGAGGAAATGGAGGCATAGAGAGTTTCAGGGACTTGACAAGGTGCAGCTAGAATTTGAATCCAGGCAGAACATTTCTATTCTGTGTCCTGGGAGTTTCCATGAGAATATGACCAAAGGTTTTTTGGTAAGGCTGAGAGTCGCCTCTGTCAGTCTTGGTTCAGAACCTGTTTTCCTACCACCCCGTGGAGTGGAGATGCCCTGAAGGAGGGAGCATTGCTTGGTTTGTGGCTGAGTGTGGGAATGGCCAGAGGAGGTCTCAGGCGGACCAGGTAATCTCGATGACTCACTAAAGCCAGTCCAGTGGGCCTGTCCTCTCACTCCTCCCTGCCAGGTTTCTCAAAGCATGATGCTGTTCAATATGCAGACAACTGCTCCCACGCTAGACATCCTGAATCCAATTCCCCAAGAGTGGAATCTGCAGATCTTGTTCATTAGTGAGTTCTTCACGTTGATTCTTATACACAGTAACATTTGAGAACTGCAGCTCTGGGTACTTCAAGTTCTAGTCTTGTAGTAGGTTAGATTTACTTAAAACAAAAACAAAAAAGCATCCATATGTTTGGGATGGTGTTGAGAGGAATTATTCAAAGCAGAGCACTCCATTACCCAAAATACACGTACACGTGGAAACACAGTAGCACCTCAAGGCAAGGGAGGAGGTGCGGTTAAAATTCTGGCCTTCCATTTGGAAGACCCAAGGTTCACTCTTGGTACCGTCCAGGGATGGCCAGGTCCCTAGAGATGAATTCCAGTATAGTCCTGACTGAGCAATGTACCGGGACACCAGTTTATTAATTTACAGAGAGAAATAAAATTGTCCATGTGTCTGTTGACTTGATCAGAACAGTCTCTCCAGTGTAGTCAAGATACCCAAGAAGGCAAATCATCATGAACCCATTTTATTGGTTTGCCATGTAAAACACTGTCCCATAAACCACAAAGAGCAGAAATCCACTTGAGTAGTGCCTTCTTTCCCTGTAGACAAACCTCAGGAGACTCAGAACACTGCCAAGTAAACATGGAATTATAACAAGGCAATTAGATAAATGTTTAATGGCATCAGGCTAAGATTTAACATTTATCTCAAGATAGGGGCAGCTGTGCTTCAGGGACCAGAAGCACTTGAAGTTAAAGACTCAGGTCCCTCTCCTTGGGCCTGTCTCGCAAGCACTCGTGGTGTCTGTCTCAATACCTCTGCTTTCCTGTGTTATTTGAACACAGTCATGCTGGGCACACCTGGTCTGACTCTGTCTCCTGCAGGGGTTTTGCTCTGATCCAGTAGTGATGGAGTCCGGAGCTTGTTGATTCTCAAAGAAGACTCTTGCTCCTCTATTTCTTTGTACCTGAGGAAGGGGGAATCACCTATTATGGCTCCAAATTTCAACAAGTCCCTCCTTTATCTTCTTTGCAGAAATGTCTTCCCTGAAATCTGATTCTCTGTCTTTCAGATGATCTGTATGAAATAACTCCAGTAGTAGAGGAGCGGTGTTTATCTTAGAGCAAGTGCTTAGCTTCAGATCTGTCTTAAACCTCAGAAATCATCAGGGAAGCCAAAATTGCAATGTTACTTTTTACTTTTCTCACCACACCCCTGATAAGTCTTGCACTTTTCATATGGTTATTTGGCCATTTGTATTTCTTTTTCTTTGATTTACTTGTTCAAGTTTCCTACATGGTGTTGAAGAATTTTCTTACCGAGTCGGAAGAGCTCTTGAGACATGAATAAACGATAATGGCCCTTTGTCATATTTGCTGCAAACTGCATTTAGACTTCATTCACTATGCTTCTAGAAACACAGACGCTTGTATAAGTTTTAATGCAGTTAAATCTGTCAAACATTTCCTTTTTTGTTTCTGCCATTTCTTTTTTGTTTAGAAAATCCTTGCCCTTTCTGAGGTTGGCTAAACATTCACTTGTTTTCTTTTATTATTGTGTTTCTTTTTTATATTTAACTTTTAAATCCATTTGAAATTTATTTTTTTGTACAGTGTGAGGCAAGATCTAATTTATTTTTTCTTCCAAATGTTGAGACAACTTTCCCAACAACATTTGTGCAATGAGCTGTATCTTCTCCATCAGATCATGTGGCTTCTGTTTGTTTATATTAGGCCATCTATTTTATTATGTTCAACTTTCTGATTAGTTCTTGCAACAAGCCTACACTTTAAATTGTACTGGATTTCCAACACGTTTGAAAAGACAGCCTTTTCCATGCAGGTGCATGGTTTCATGACTCTGGGAAGTTCGCTTTAGCTGCTTTTTTTCTCTTCACCTGACCAATCTCTGCCCATTCTTTATTCTTAGTGTTTTGGGATCACTTTGCTTTAGGTTGACAGGGTTCAGATCGTGCCACCTTGTATATGACACCTTGGCATATTGAATATTTTAAGCTGAAGGAATTTGAGAAACAGCAGGTGCAGGAAGGACTCTGTGACCTCCCCCGTCTCCCCTGAAGCAGATCATAAGACCCTCATGTGAGAGGTGCCTTCCCTACACCTGGACGAAAGGAGCATCCTTATCTCCAAAGACAGAGGGACCCAAATGGACAGGCCTTACTCAGTCTCCCCCAGTTTACTGCACTTAGCTCATACCCTTCTGTCCTACCATGTTTTTCCACGACTCTCCACTTTTCATCAAACGTAGTACAAAAACACTCAGGTTTAACAATGTCTTTGGGTCTTCATTTCCTTATGAAGGCTCCCATGTCATGTAAAATTTATATTAAATAAATGTGTATATTTTTATCTTATTAATGTCTTTTGTTACAGAGCCCCAGCAAAGAACCTAGAAGGGTAGAAAGAAAAAGACTTTTTTCCTCTCCCACAAGATGTAAATCTCATTAATAGAGTATAGCTGAATTTTTCTTTAAAAAAAAAAAACAAAAAACTCCAATCTGAAAACTATGGGCAGTTTAAACCTGTTACTTTATCCTCAATATTTGGAAGCACAAGTATGTGCCTGATGAAATGTTCAGAACTTTGGACATATTAATTCAGCCCCATAATAACCCTGCTTGGTATCCACAGTTTATAGACTGGGAAGCTGAGACTGAGAGGGATTAAGTGGTACCTCGCACAAGATTACCCAGCTGCTGCCAGCAGAGGCTGGAACACAGACAGCCCAATTCCAGTATATTCTTAACCTCTCCAGTGAGCTGCTGCCTGTTGTGTGTGGCTTTGCTTCTTGTATCACTTCTGCCTCCTTGTTATTTGTTTTGTTTTCAGTCTTTTGTTACACTGTGTTTTGTTTGCATTTATCTTTTTCAGAAATTTTAGAAAGTATAAATCTTGCTTTAATTCTACTAATGACTATCTTAAAGATTCACCCCCAAACACTTTTTTATTCTACATTTCTCTGATCATCAAAGGACAGAATGAAATAGTATCTTCTGACCCCCTCCCTCCAGTGTAGGGAGACTTGTGCCTGCTCTGTTCTCTTCCCTTAACACCCGGTATCACCTGCCATCCCATTTCCCATTTTTGTTACCATAAAATTGTCCAGAGTGTGGGGTTCCTAATTATTGTTATAATTTTTATATGATTTTTAGTTTTCAAGGACTATTTTTCACATTAGTGTGTTCAATTTATTTTAATGATTACTGCTTATCCTCATATATTGCGACTTCTCCATTCTTGAACTTGTACTTCATCTTCATCTTGCAGTCCTCTTTAGCTTGCCCTTAAATAACTTTTTCAAGAAAGGCATGCAGGTGATGTATATTCTGAGCCCTTGTGTATCTGAGAATATGCCATTTGAATGGTAGTTTGGCTAGGTGAGAAATTTGGGGGCAATAAACTTTGTTTCTCCAAATTCTGTAAGTGATGCTTCCTTTTCTCCTCAAATTCAGTACTGCATATGGTGAGAAGGCCAATGCCAAACTGGTTTTTGTTTTCCTATATATAACCTATATATTCTGAGGAAAAAGTATTCGTTTCCTCTCTTCGTAATTAAAAATTTTCTAGGATGTTTCTAGTTGCAGACTTCTTTCCATTAATTTTGCTGGAATAGAGTACCTTCCTTTTATTTGAATGCACCATAAATTTGTACCTGTCATATTGAATTACTGCTTCTTTCTGTTTCCATTTTTCTTTCATCCCTGGGACAATGGTACCAAACCTCTTAATCTCAAGTTCGTGTGCCCGATGTGCAGTAAACCAATCACTGAGACATCGGTGCTTGGAGACGGAGAAAGGTTTATTTGAATTGGCCAAAACAAGAAGGCAGGAGCATGGGTTCTCTCAAATCTGCCTTAATAAGAGAAGAAAGCAGAGGATTTTATGGAGCTAAGGGGCTTGGCAGGAGGAGTTTTAGAGAAACAAAGGGGTAATCTTTCACTCCAGAGAAGCCTTGGACAATCCGACTTCTGGGTGTCAGCGGCAGCTGGGGGCTGGTCATCTGGTGATCGCAGCCTCCCTGAAGGCATTCTCTTCTGCAAAACAAGCTCACAAAACCTCAGGACCCCTGAGTCACCCCTCAGGTTAAACAAGAAAACCTATTGAATACCTACAGAACTCTCAGGTACCCAGCTTCAACAACACTACAGTTCTCAAGTTATCCCCATTCTTAGTCTTCCATTTTTATTATCCTCTCTCTCATCACTATCATTTTGTCCTTTGGCCTGCCTTCTGCAAGAGCTCCTCAGGATTCTTTCACAGCACTGATTTGATTTTCTGCAATGCCAAGTCTGCTCTTGGCTGCTCTGTGATGATTTTGATTATGTTACTGCAATTTAAGTTTCTTTGCAGGCACTTCTTACTTGCCCACCTCCCATCGTCTTGTCTCCCTCTTTGTATAACCTTCTGTCATTAAAAAAAAGTCTCGGGGCCGGCCCGGTGGCGTAGCAGTTAAGTTTGCACACTCCGCTTCAGTGGCCTGGGGTTTGCAGGTTCAACACTGGGCGTGGCGGACTGATGCCCTGCTTGTCAAGCCATGCTGTGGTGGTGTCCCATATAAAGTAGAGGAAGATGGGCATGGATGTTAGCCCAGGGCCAATCTTCCTCGGCAAAAAGAGGAGGATTGGCAACAGATGTTAGCTCAGGGCTAATCTTCCTCACACACATACACACAAAAAAGTCTCATCCTGTTTGCCTTCCATCTCAACCTGTTTGCTCAAATGGCTTCCTGTGACAGAGATGGTGTGTTCTTGCATTCTACAGAAGTTTATACAGAGTTTTCTCAAATATTCCTTTATAGTCCTTTTTCCCTCAGTAATCCATTTTCAAATATATTCTCCATGATGCTATTCCCTTCCCTTTATTCCTCAATATATTTTTTCAAAGAGCCACATACTAGGTGTGTGTTCTCTTTCTTTACTCATTTTCAAATGAGGAAAGCTATATCCAAACTTGGTGTTTGCCAAAAGACTCTATGTTTAGATTCTTCGTTGGTTCTGTCCACTGTCTACTTGGCTACTGGTGAACTCTCTTCCTTCCAGACTAACCTGGCACTCAAGCTGATGTGCTGGCTCCTAATCCACTATCAGTGTGTCTTTGCTGAACCAAGGTGGGATCATATCCATTTCTTAGTGCATGGTAATCACACACTGAATCAATGGCGTCCATTTAAAATTAGAATCCCACTGACACGGAGGTTCTTCTTACTTCCCCATGTGTCCATTCTGCTTCACACATGGGGCTCATAACCCTCAGGACATAATCCACCAGCCCTTTACGTCAGCTGAGCCTTTTGTTTTTCCTTTGAATGTTACACTGTATGGAATGATAAGAGAGAACAGCGTTTTGGCCCCTGAAATTAGAGAACCTCTGCAGTAAAGGGATACCTCCCAGGTTTTTTGGCTGGTAAAGACTCTATTCCTCTCAACAAAGGGGGAGGCATAAAGAATCTTCATGCTTTCTTTCAGGTGCACAGGGCTTTGCTGTTTCACGCATCAAGGGTAGCTAGACCACTGATAATTTTTTTCTTAATGCCAACCCATTAGGCTAATAGTAGAATTCTCTAAGATTGCGGTAAGTGGTTTGTCAGTCTCGACTGTGGGTTTCTGTCTTTTCCAGGTTGTCTTAACATTTCAGAGGGACTCAAGAGAGATTGCATTTCAGAGGTTACCAGCTGGTTACCTTAATTCATTGTAGTATTGATTTCTTAAGCAGCTCTTAGAATTCCCACTGTTTCTAGAAAGCCTGGTTAATTGGAAGGGGAATAAATTCCTCTTGGCCACCTCAGTTTGAATCTAAGCTGCCCACCATCATTTCTCATGGCAAACATTCTTCCTCTGTTTTCATGCTGTCACTTGTCACTGTGTGGGTAGCTTTTTGATGTGCTTCCACTAGTGGAGTCTGTCCTTTAAAGGCTGAGGCTGAGTCTGTTTAACCCAATTCTGCATCATCTCATTGGTCATTTCACCTCCAGCTATGATGTTTCTAAACCTTCAGATCCTTTAGATGGGACTTAAAGGGCAGCAGAGGCCAGAGGGACAGCACTCCAGCCTGCTCTGCCTGCCACTCAATTTCTTGGGCAATCTCTAGTGAATCGTGTCATCTGCCTGGAGAGCAGTGGAGTTGGTTGGACTAGGAAAGATTCCTTCCACTTTGAACATAAGCTGCCTGCAAATCCATTTTTGTAGCATATGTTTATGCCTTTCTTTTTATGGTATCACCTGGGTCGAAAGTTCTGTGTTCCCAGTCTGGAGACTAAGGAGTTAAAGGTCCTTCACACTGTCCTTCATCCTGGAAACAGTTCCTAAATTGAGGGGGTTGGGGGGGTGGGCGAGTCATGAGATGCCTTTGATGTGACTTTTGGGGTAGTAATTTGGCAATATATGTTTGGAGTATTGAATGATTTTGTACCCTTTGATTCACTTCTGAAAATGTATCCTAAGGAAAAAAATCAGAAATTCAAGTGAATATTTATGCATGAAGATGATCAGTTGCTATGTTATTTATAAAGGTGAAGAATTTTAAATTATGTAGATAGCACCAAACCGAGAATTAATTAAATAAATTATGATATACCTGGAAAATGGGATGTTAGGCATTTTAAATATTTTCAAAGCATACCTTGTAATCTTGTAAAGGCAGGGTCTAAAACTGTATTCATAGATACGAACTGTATAAAAATAAATATTTCAATATAGATATATGCAGAGCAAAGAGACTGGCAGTAAATACACCAATATGCCAGCAGTGGTTCTCTCTCACAGCAGAAATATAGGTGATTTTAATTTTCTTCTTTATACTTTTATGTATTTAAATTTTTGTGTGATGAATACATCCATTACTCAGATAATAAGAAAAAAATAAATATTTCTTAAAGTCTTCCTATGTTATTTTTATAGCTTCATTTCAGTCTCTCATAACCTGGAAAATATTACTTCTCTCACAACCAGATTCCATTTTCTTTCAGAACATCAGGTCTGTAGAACTTTAATAGAAAATTTTATTTTTCACTAACTATAAGAGAAAAAGTAGTGAAATATTTATGATCCTTTTCCAAGGACCAAATTTTGCTCTTTCTCATCTCACACCCCACTCCTCTAAGTTCTCTTTCATAAGTTTTATTCCGGTGGGACTAAGATTGATGAGTTACTGACTCGTGTTTTCCGGTACATGAATGGCCACTGGATTTACTGGGACAGAAGTTACGTTCTTATCTCCAATCAGTGAGTCTCACCAAAGAAACAGAACATTCAATGAATGGGTCCTAAAGTGTGAGATTCCTTATGTCCCTGAATCCAGATTTATGTAGAGGTTGTATGTAGTGGGGCATGGATGGCTGAACAGGTGTATTTCTAGTGTATCTCGTTCTTCCTGGCTTTGCCTTTGGCAATGAAGGAACAAATATTACAGAACTTATGGCTCATGTTTTATTAACATGGAAGACATTGAATCCGAAATTCTGTGGGTTTCAACAGACAGTATCCGCAGACTTGACACAGTGTAATTAGAACAAATGGAGCAAACCAAACAGCACCAAGATGCCAGTTTGTTCACAGAATCACAGTCTATTGTTATTCAGTCCAAAATTGTTCATTGTTGTTGATGACATCTTTGCATTTTTTTCCTGAAATCTTGAGGGTTTCTACATGGTAATTTTTACCCAAGAGTAAATGACCCTTTCTGATATGTTTTCCCTAAAAACTGGAGCTATGTCTTCGTGGGCTTAGTGACCCTTTCTTCATAGCATTGAACATTTTCTAAAAAGTGCATGACTCCTTTTGGCCTGCCTTTATTCTCCATTGCAAAGGCCTGTTAGGTTTTTCCTTGTCCGAGAGTCCCTCCCGATGGACACTTTATGCACTACAACCACAAGATGAGAAGTTTGCAAAGCTTTCCTCTCTCAGTTTTTCAGCCAAACAAGAATCCATTGGCCACTCATGAGTTTTGCCTTGCCCTGTTCTGACTCTGGGGGGAGATGCCCAGGTAGGATATGAGGCAGCCCCTGCTCTCAGGTTGCTGTCAATCTGTAGAGAAACTCCAGTGGGCTGGGCTAGCCGTAGAATGGAAGGTCAGAGAATATGGGTCTGTGCCAAGGTAAGGGCTAGTAGCACTGGAGAGATGGAGGGATGTGCTCCAGGTGGCCCAGGGATGGGGCAGCATGAACCCAGGAGCATAAGACAAGGGCGGCATAGAGATTCATGTGGTTAGCCAAGAGTTCCTGAGTGTGTCCCAGGGTGCAGTACTGGGCAGTAGGGGTTCAAAATAATTAATAGCAAAGAGACTGACCTCATTGGTGTGGAATGGGTCTTTTGGGTTCAATAAATACTAAATGTGATAGGTTGGGTGCAGTTAAATATTTAACATACTTAATCAGTCAGAACTGATGCCAGTTTCTAAGTCATGCCGCTATGCACTAGGTGACTGGAACAGAGCATAGAATGTCCCTAAAATTTAGATAGAAATTTTAAAGTAAATAATAGAGAACACAGGCTATTGGCTTCTTTTCTATACTGGGAGCCTCAAAAATACTGTGTCACTCAAGCTATGATTGAAAATCTCTCAGATCTAATTTGTTTGTGAGAGAAGAATGTGACTTTTTTGTTTCTTCTAGCTAAACAATGCCATTGAGCCAGTCTGATGTGTGGCGACGCATGGGGCTGCCACCCATGATTAGCTGTCAACTGTCCTCTCAACTCTTCATTAGCTGTTTGAGAAAGGTTACCTCCTTGTGCCAAATTGAGCTTGACCACTAGTGGGCGCCTACGAATGGGCACCCCTGTTCACGCTAACGGAGGAATGTGCCCCGGCCATGGCCATGGACAGACCACCTTACTAATACCTCCCACTGACAGCAGTTCCAGGCGAGTTCTCGCTCCCCATTGCCAGGACCTCTCCCAGCTCCAGACCTCTTCCCATCCCCATCCAAAGTAGGAATCCACCTAGAGGAATGCTGTCTCTCCCTTTGCATGCAAGTTCTGCAAGTGTATGGAGAAAGGAGGGAGATCCCTCAGTCCTTAGGAGAACCGGGCTCTTAAGGCATACAGCAAAGGTCCTCAACCCAAGGTGCATGAGTGCCCTAAAATTGTCATAAAAACTGTAATGCTGTGTTAAAGGGGTTTATGGCTTAAAGAAAATGAAGAATCTCTGGCCCAGAGTGTTTTTGGGCAGACCTATCACCCAGAGTTAAAACCGGTGTGCATCAGGAATGTGACTTGGGAGCGGTACCTCTCTGTGCCCACTCCCTTGTGCCAGCGGGAGCCTGCCCAGGACCCTTCTTCTGCGGTGACCTTCTGTGCCACCTGATGGCCTATGGCCTTGCTGGTTCTGATCCTTCATAAAGTCCCATACCAACTTGTCTGCCATCACCTGTGACATGCCCCACCCTTACCAGGGCTTATCTCCAACTCAGATTCCCTAATCCCGGAACTTTGCCTCTTGCTAGACAGCTTGATCGCCCCCGAAACATCTCCTGTGAAGGGCATTCGGTAATTCCTGTTCCGGAAGCAATCTGTCACTTCACCAGTTTCCCCATCAACATTTGCTGAGGAGTTCTGGCTCCTGGTACAGAACTGACTCGTAGCGACGTGAGGGAACTGGCAGCTTCTTAGACACAATTTCTCACTTGCAGCATCGTCAGAAGCCCAAAGGAAAGCGAAAACAAACCTTGAGAACGGGGTGTTCTTCCTAGTAATGTGACGGAGAAAGTGTAATCTAGAGGAAACGTGAGAGCTGTGTGCTGTGGCTGCACCGCAGCATTGTTCTGACTTAGGATCCTAAAGGTTTTGCCCTTTTTCTATTTGATCCAGCCCCTCGGACACTTGAGATGCTCCTGAACCGAGCAGCTAGGCTGTTAGGAGGGTGACTTTCTTAGCAGGACAAGCCCTTAACTCTATAAACCATGGCTAGACTAACCAGGAGGCAGAGGGGCCTCTCCCATGCCCGGCTCTCTAACAGATCAGTTTTTTTTTTTTGCATCCGGTCCTACTGGGTGCACATTCCTTTAAAATCCCCGTGTCTTAAGTAGCTGTTGCATGGTTAAAGAATGGCCTCATTGATGCCTCATCACGCTCACTGTTTGCACTTGGTCGCTGGGTGGTGCTGCGGTGTGGAATGGGCTTGGGGTTGGCAAATTGCAGCAGGTCATGGCCGGATAGGATGTTCCAGGGAGGAGCTGCGATTCAGGTTTGTCTAGGAGTGCAGACTACTGTGCCAAAACAGCCTAATGCAGCCGGGGAGAAGAAGCAAATGTAAGTACACATGAGAGACACTGGCTTCTGAAGGTTCTGCTAAGACAGGAGACGACAACCAAGGACAAGGGTGGATTCCAGTTCCTGTTAGAAGACATACTTTCTCTCCTCAACCCTAGCCCGGGACTCCTCCTGTTCAGGAGGCTCAGATCAAAACAGAAGGAATCAGAAGGAAGAGGGGTCTTAACAGGAAAGTAGGGACTCCTCTCTCATGTCAGTTTCTCCTCAGACAGTTCAGTGTGTTGCTGTGGTGCTGGAGTGGTATTGGGTCTGTGTCACGGAGCAGTAAACTATAGCCTAAGGGCCAGCTCTGGCCCACAGCCTGTTTTTTTTTTAAATAAAGTTTCATTGGAACACAGCATTTTCATTTGCTCACATGTTGTCTATGGCTCCTTTTGCTCTACAACAGCAGACTTGAGTACTTGCAGTGGAGGCTTTATGGCCTGCAAAGTCTAAAATATTGATGACCTGGTCCTTGATAGAAGAAGTTTGCTACCTCTGTTCTACGCTAGCAGCTATACCCAAAGGCAGAGGCTGCCTTGGGAGGACAAGTAGAGGTTAATGCTCAGGCCCCAGAGTCAGGACTCAGTTGCACTCCTGACTCCATCACCTACTGAATGTCTGACCTTCAGCAAGTTACTTAACATCTCTGTGCCTCAGTTCTCTCATCCGAAAAGTGGGCATCTGAGTCATTATTTCACAGGAGTGCTATGAGAATTAAGTGAGCAGATGAGTAAGGCACATGGAAATCTATCTGTCTTTTTTATTGAGATACAAATCACATACCATAAAATTCACCCTTTTAGAGTGTACACTTTAGTGGTTTTCGGTACATTCTCAAGATTGTGCAACCATCACCACTATCTAATTCTAGATCATTTTCATCACCCCAAAAAGAAACTCCTTAATGGAACCTGTAGTAGGCTGAATAATGACCACCCAAAGATATCAGGTCCTAATCCCTGGAATCTATAAACGTGACCTTATTTGAAAAGGTCTTTGTAGATGTGATGAAGTGAAGAATCTTGAGATGGGGAGATTATTTTGAATTATCTGAGTGGGCCCTAAATGCAATCACAAGAGAGAAGCAGAGGGAGATTTGAGGCACAGAGAAGACAATGTGGAGACTGAGCAGAGATTGGAGTAATGTGGCCACAAGCCAAGCAATGTTAGCAGCCACGAGAAGCTGGAAGAGGCAAGGACCAGATTCTTCCATAGAGCCTCCAGAGGGGAGATGACCCTGCCAACACCTTGGTTTTGGCCTGGTGATACTGATGTTGGACTTCTGGCCTCTAGAACTGTGAGAGAATAAATTTCTGTTATTTTAAGCCACCAAGTTTGTGGTAATTTGTTACAGCAGCCACAGGAAACTAATACTGTCATACCCGTTATTTAGATTATAATATATGCCCTCCTGCAGGCAGTAGGCAGGCAAAAGTTGGAGGTATGTCATAGAGTCTCAGCTGAGGCAGGATGATCTTCCACACACTCCATTTCATGGTGGAGAAGCCTGCATCGTCCAACAGGCATTAATTTGGCAGGGCCCAAACATTTTATGAACCCAAACCTTCCCCCCACTCCATTTTATTTCTCCTACATAGGGCTGGAGAATGCTTATTTGACTGAAGAAAAAATATATATATAGGGCCTCATCCAACCATCAGGGCTCTCATGGTATATGAACAATTGATATTATGAGCATTATTGTGGGGAAATGAACACTGTTTTAGAGATATTCGTGCTATTTTGTGGAATGTCATTTTCCCTGGTTTCAGTATTTGTTTTGTGATCTTATAAATCTCTACATTAGTGCAAATTTACCCAGCTTGCTTTACACCCACTGCAGTCTTCTCTGTATGCTTCCATGTGCTGTTTGTCCTAGAATTAGTATCCTCAGCAGAGAGATGAGGCAGAGAGGGAGTACTCAAGCACGACTCCTGAGTATGAACGCAGAGCCTTCCCTGGGGTCTTTTGGGTATTATGGCTCTTGGATGCTCTTGGGCCCGTGTCTCGATGACATCGTGGTCTTACTTGGTTCAGGCACTAACCTGTTGGTTCTTAGACAGATATCAGCACATTCCAGAGACCCAGCTGTTGAGACCACTTAGTGATCAATACACCGCAGTGTGCTAAGTGATTTTAGAATTGCACCCCAAAAGCTGCTACACTCACATCTTTAAATCAGGTGCTGCAGCCCCCTTGGCTAACTACATTCAAGGCACCAAAGCAGAAATGTAGTTTTAAACACTTCACCTTCCTTCCCACCCCACTTGCCCTCTGAGACGCATCTACAGCTCATCCCAAGGTGTGTATTCACTTAACCCTCTGTGCTCTGCAGTCTCCTGTCCTTCCCGTGGAGGGGTATGTGGTCTTGTCCCTTCCTCCCCATTCTCCTGGGCAAACTTCCCCCATCCCCTCCTAGCTGAGGCCAATTTTACTACCCCTTCTCTGGGACTGTGTCTTGTTAAGTCATTTGTATCCAATAACAAGCAAAAACTGGGTTTTCCACAATCACAAGCTAACTCCAGGTTGGCTACCTGTTAGCATTGTGTAACATGCAGGTAATAACACCTCTCTCTCCCTCATGGCCCCCATCTGCAAATGGGCTTGGGAATATCATCTCTCTCATTATTGTAAAGAGCTTAAAACAGTGCCTGCCACATAGTAATCTCTCCAGGAATGCTGTCCCTTACCGTCCCTACTATCACCACCATCACCATCATGTTCATTAGCTTACTGGGTACTAGAGGGTCAGGGACCTGGCTACAGCCTCAATGCCGTGTGATCCAAATCAGCCATTCTCAGTGGACAAGTGAGAGATCACATACACTCATTTCTGCCTTCTGTTTAAAGGCAAACTTCTTAGAAATAAAATAACCCATCAGGCTTCTATAGCATTAAACTTATATTCAAATGCAATCATTTTTATAAGAAATTAACTTATGGGTCTAAAGTTCTTTGAAGGAAGGTGCTGTGGCTGTCTAATAATTATAAGAATGCTCTGGGCTTGCTCGTGGACTTGGGAATCCCCCATCACTCTGTTGCCTGATGTTAGATGACACCAGGTCCTTTTGGCCAGACACTACACCCCCAGTCGTTTTCTGCCCCTGTTCATCCCCCCGCCGTTTTCGCATTCACTTTTCTTTTGCTGTTAAGTAACTTCAAACAAAGAAGAGTTCGTGTTGTTTTTTTCTGTGGTGTCAGAAAACATCCTTTTTGCTTCTGCGTGATGTGGGGTAGGATTATAGAATCTGTTTGCTTGTGCTTTTGCTGTGGAGCAAGGATGGAGGTGGGAGGGGGTCACCAGGCCAGCACACACTGAACAATCCTGACTTTTGCAGCAAGTCCCTGTTTGGAGCCATTGTCCTTGCTGTTGGCTTTTAAACAGAAGCCATAACAAAGGTGCTCTTAGAGAAGGGGAAAGGGCACTAAAAATAGAGAATTATTTTCTAAAGCAAAACTGATCCTTTGAAGGGCCGTGCTGTCCTTGAATTTGGAGGTACTTGACTTTTGTGCATCACTGAACAACGTCCTCATATGGATATGAACTCTATGCTGGGAGGGTTACTGTGGGTCAGTGCAGACAAGTCCAGTCTGCAGGCAAAGGGGACTCAGCTGTGTCCTCAACAAAGCTTTTAGTTTATGTGTCATGGATGAGTCCTTCGGAGTGACCATGTGCCCTGTGCCCAGCCAGAGGGCAACCTCAGAGTGAGGCTAAAATCCACAGGGAGGCAGGCAGGTGGAATGGAGGGGTGATAAGCTAGGTGGGTTCAGCGGTGTGGCCCTCATCTAGCTTTTATGTTAGGTGGTGAGCTCTCAGGTGTCTATTATTATACTTTATGCTACATATATTCTCTGGATCAAGAGACTATCTAGACCATTCTCTGAGTGGATCAAGGATTACATTGAATTTTTTTTTAATTCCAAACTATTTTGGAACATCTAGGAGCTGACTATTGAACTCCAGCCTAACCCTGGGGTCTAGAAATTCCAGTACTGTATGAACTGTCCCATTAATGTATTAGTTTTCTTTACCCTGAGGAAACAGCCTTGCCTCCTAGACCAGACAGGAGGACTGGGTGATGATGATGGTGGTGGTGATAACGATGATGATAAAGACAGCACACGTATTAACATGACCTTTAGTAATAATGGCAAATGCTTATATAACACTTTGTTCCAGGTTTTCTTCTAAATGCTTTACATATGTTAACTCGTTTAATCTTCACAACAACCCTATGAGATACACACTATTATTGTTCCTATTTCACAGATAAACAAACTGAGAAGGAGGTAACTTGTCCAAAGTCATACAGCTCATAAGCGGTAGAGCGAGGATTTGAACCCTTCTGCCCACGCTCTTAGCCACTAAGTTATACTGCCCCTGAGAAGAAGTCAACTACTGTCTGCAGCCCCTGTCCAAGCGGAGTGAGCCTGACTGTCACTGTATGTCCTCAGATGCACATTAGACAGTCACTTGGCTACAAGTCTCTGTGGGTATAGCTTGCCCCTCCCCAGGAAAGCATGGCGGCCATTTCTTCCTGCCCACCTGCCTGCCCGCGCCCACACCTCCACTTTTTCCTCCATCAGGCAGGCGCTTGGCAAAATCCCTGGCTTCATTCCTACATGTCGGCTCTTCTGTCTCCCCTGGGGCATCTGTGAGGTAGATTCCCCAGTCTGGCTAAGGCTGCCCCATCCTCAGAGCTCATGATGAGACAGCCATGTGCCTAAACACTTATTCAGAACTCTCGCGTTCTGAGCTCGCCCAGCCACCTAGGTCAGGTGTCTCTGGGGCACCTTGGAGGTATTTCTCAGTCTTCATAATCTTATTTGAATGCATTTTGTCCAGAAATGGTATCTTACGTTATCAGGAAATGATATAACCTTTCACCCTGGGCTGGTTTTTCTCAGTGCTGGGCTTGACAGCTGATCATTTCAAAACAGGCACCTCAAAGCCAAAAGATGGTAATATAATTAGTATTCTATACTTCTACTCAAGTTCTCGAATTACAGAACAGACTTGCATTCTGAAACAGCCGATACCATGGCCCAGACCTATGTCTTCCGCAGATGTGTCCTCCTCACAGAGGCTGCAGAATGCAAGGGAAAAGCATTCCTGCCGCATGTCCCACCGTGGGGCCCCGGGCCCGTTTGGGCAGACCCTGGGGAGCACAGTCTGCGCTGCCACAGCTGAGGGAGCGAGGGACATGTGTGGCTTCTATGCCGCTGCGTTTAGATACCGTCTGCCTTGCAGAACTTGAGCTGGCCCGCTAGAGCTTTACCCCCCGCCAAACAGTCTCATTCTCAATAGTGTATCAAAGTAGCATGATTTTTTTTCCATCTTAATTCTGTGGGTCAAAACAGTTAGGTTCTTGCAGAAGATGAGAGACAAGGAGTGAGCCATGGGACATGTGCTGGGTCTGTTCCTGGACCTACTGGTCCTTTTAGACTGGAAATATTCCAGGCCTTTAATGCCTCGGAATTATCATTCCTGCCAACACACTTCCCACGTGTGGGGCAGGGCCACTGATGGGCTGTGACTTTTGGTCATACTTGAGATGATTTCTGAAGGTACTGAACTGACATTAAAAAGTATTAAATTACACGGTGAGAAAGTTATTTCCTTTTCAATTTTCTTTCAGTCTTGGTTGTAACATAGAGAAAGACTCTATCTGGGGCTGGAATATCCTTAACACTGTAAGGCTTGTTAATTTCCCCTTTGTAACTAAGAGAGAGAAGGCCTCAGGCAACCTTAGCAGCTGGAAATAAGGAACACTGTTAGATTTCCATTGCGTTTATTTCGATTTATGGCAGACCATCTTGGTTTTCCATTTACCATAGTCATAAATTTTTCAAGGTTGTGTGTTAAAATGTGAGTAAATTTTTTTTCAAAAATGTGAATAATAGTCTAAGTCCTCAAATGACACCACTGATGCTGGTCCAGGGACCACACTTTGAGAATGATCGCCAGGTATACTGAATGCCTTCGCATGGTACTCACCTGGGAAGCTTACAAGATGCTAATGCCTGGGCCTCGGCCTGGACCAATTAAATCAGACTCCCTGGGGGTGGGGCCTAGGCATCTGTATTTGACTAAAACATCCAGGTGTTTGCAGTGCGCAGCTGAGGTGAGGAACCACTGCCCTGGTGTACCCATCCCCGTTGGTACCTATGCGAGGGCGGCAACCTCACCACCCTCTGACCCCACATCTTCATTGCATCTTTCCCTTCTTGCTCTCGCCTGCCTCGAGCCCTTCTTTTCACGGAGCCACCACTTATTTTGCTCTTCTCTTTCCTAGCTTCCCCTCTCCCAGCTTCCCTACACCTGCTCCTGTTAGTAACATCCTCCCGCACGGCTTCTTAGCTTAAGACTTTGCAGCACATTTAAGACGCAGTTGCAACCAGCTTAGAAAATTTCCACATCATATTGTTCTTCCTGTCGTTTGCTTGCTAGTTCACATAAGCTGTCAACCCAGTGCTGAACATCTAAGCCTTTGGGATTGCATTCTCTGCCAGTAACTTGTATTAACAACACTGATAATAATCGTTATTCAGCTCTTACTGTGCTCCTGTCACTGTTCCAAGCACTTGACGTGTATGAACCTATATAATCCTCAAAGGGAGGTACGATTTTCCAGATGAACATGTTAATGGAGTCACAGAAGGTTAAATATCTTGCCCAGGGTGATACAACCGCGAAGTGGCAGAGCCAGAGTTCAAACGCAGGCAGCCTGGCCCCAGAGCCCACGTTCTGGGCAGATGGGACCCCTAGTTGGTTGTTCCCAGTCCTGATTCAGGTGCCCCGGCACGCGATGAGTCGCACATGAGGCAGGCTGTTCTCCGCTGCAGTAAGAAATTGAAATTTGGACCCGCTGTCTGCTTCACTGACGTTTGGAATTGATAACTTTATTTTCGACTTAAATGATAGTGTCTCAGGAGGGAGCCCACAGCTCCATCACAGTTTTAACTCATCGCCATTCAGAAGAGATCAGCCTTAAATGATTTTGTGTGTGCTGGCTGTCAGAACTATAAATTAAAGATGAGAAAGCCAGCACCCACAATCATTCTGCAACTGGCAGAACTCTTGGCAGCCTAGATGGTTCCTCATTAGTTTATCTGGGATGGAGCCTCAGTGTTAGACATTCCGGAACTTTCTCTGCCTTTTAAAAAGTATGTGATTCTCATTCCAGTGCTTAATTGGAGAGAGACCTTTGGCTCATTTCCATTCCTTGTGGGAGAGTTCCATTTTTATGCTCAAATTTTTCATCTTTTGTGATACTTGTGTTGCTGTTTTAGGAAACTAGACCTTCTGCGTCGCGTTAAAAACCTTCTGCCTGAGCTTGGGGGAATTCTAAGGCGGCCAGGTCCCCTGGAGACCTACCTTATTGAAGATTTTGAAACTGGGTGTTGTGGATGAGTTTGAAATACTGTGTCTGGGGCATAGTAGGTACTCACATCGTGGAATCGTTTTTTTTCTCTCAATCTTCCAAGCCACTAACTGTATGTCATTATACATTATATACATTATTTCATTTAATTCTTCCCAACAATCCTATACCACTGGAAATATGCCCCTCTTCATTTTTCTGGATGAAGAAACAGGTTCATGAACTGAAGTTTCTTGGTGCTTGAGGTTACATGGTGAAGGAGGCAGGGTTTGAAAGCGGGTCTGCTGAGCTGCAGAGCCCCTGCATGCTTGCTTGTTTATGTTCTATCCACTCACAGCTGGATGAGGTTAGATATTGTCTTACGGGACAAATCCTTGGAAGGCATAAGCGGAGTATGAGGAACATATACTCAGCTCCTCCATGGCTAGTAGACCTGAGCCAGCCCACTCCCCCCTCAGACCATTTGAATATGGTCCCATCTGTCACCTTCCTGTGCTGAGGCTTCCAGGAAAGGAGGATGTAAGGCTTTTGGCCAGCAGGCATCCACACTCAGTGTGTCCCCAGACTGGTATGGGCAGTGCTTGGCTGCGACTCCTGCTCTTAGAGCTGCACCCCCCTCATTTATGCCCAAAGACTCAACATCTTTAGCATCCTTCCATCCCCTCCTGTATCCCTGCCCAGTGCCCATGCCAGCACCTTAAATTCTAAAATCCTTTATTTAATGATCAAACTATGCTGAGGATCTATACTAATAGGTTAGAGCCCTTGTTCTCCAACTTTCTTGTGCATCAGATTCACCTGGGGGCTTGGCAAACATCACTGGACCCGCCCTGAGTTCTGACTCAGTCGGTAATGCTGATGCTGCTGGTCCAGGGGCCACACTGAGAGCCACTGGGCTAGAGAGCCCAGTCCCAGTTAGATGTGTACCCATGGTGTCTGGCTAGTTAAGGACCCTGACGATGGGAAAGTTCAGCAACATTAGCGAAGATGCCGTTGGAAGA
Source organism: Diceros bicornis minor (assembly GCF_020826845.1). NCBI lineage: Eukaryota > Metazoa > Chordata > Mammalia > Perissodactyla > Rhinocerotidae > Diceros > Diceros bicornis. The sequence goes on along the minus strand of NC_080757.1, from coordinate 48,545,770 downwards.
TGGCGAGGAAGACATTTGGGGAAGGCAGGCTCAGGCCTTAGTCCCTCCTCATCACAGTGATGGATAAGGGCCTGTTTCATTGGCATGCAGGGGCGTTAGCCACTCCCACTATAATAAGCCTCTACCAGCTGCATCTCTGAGCATGCCTCCCTTTGCGAGTGAAATGGCCTTTCCTCCCAGTTATTTTAGATTCCCATATGGGTACTTCTCAATCTAGAATGTGCTTTGGAGTCGCCTGGGGCTCTTGTTAAAGTGAGGATTCTGAGTTTGTAATTTTGGGGTGGGGCCTGTGATTCTGTGTGTCTAATGAGCTCCCAGGTGATGTCCCAGGTGCTGCTGGTCCCTGGACCTGCACATTGCGTAGCAAGGCTGTAGCACACCTGTGGAGCATATTCTGAATTACAGCTGTAGACACCAATGGCTCTTGCCCCTGCTGCACAATAGAATCACCTGGGGAGCTTTTAAAAACCAATACTTGGGCTACCCCCCTCAGAGATTCTAATTTCTGAGCATTGGCATTTTCAAACCCCTTCCCAAGCGATTCCAATGTTTCCAGGTTGGAAATCACTGGCCTTTACAAAGAAAAGAGCTGGCTCTTTCTAGGAGCTCAAGTGCATGTGCAATGCCATGGACTAGGTCAGCTGGTTGCTTGGGGTGGGTGTGGGGGGGTGCTCCAGTTCTCCTGGAGAAGGGCTGCAAACGGCACCTGGGGATCCCGTTAAAATGCAGATTCTGCTTCAGCAGTCTTGGGGTAGGACTCAGGTTTCTGCATTTCTAACAGACACCCAGGTGTCACAGATGCTGCTGGTCCAGGCTGATGCTGAGTCTCAAGGCTCGACCACACGATGCCCATTGTCTCTGGCAGGAGTGGCAGCGGGTAGCTTTTCTCATGTTGAGGGTCAGAGGCTTTTGGTCCTCACCTCCTCTCCCCTCAAGCACCATCCTGACATCCCTTCCATTCAGCTCAGTATTAACGCAGGACACTGGACAGTATGGGTCAGTTCTCTTTTTGTAACGTTTGATCTTTTTCCTTCTCTCTTCACAGTACGAGATGCAAAAAATCTAATTCCTATGGATCCAAATGGGCTTTCAGATCCTTACGTGAAGCTGAAACTTATTCCTGATCCCAAGAATGAAAGCAAACAGAAAACCAAAACCATCCGCTCCACGCTAAACCCCCAGTGGAATGAGTCCTTTACCTTGTAAGTTGTGTCTTCTCTTCTTGATTGAATTCCCTCCCTCCACAGCACGTAACTGCCCACCTCATTATTAGAGATCATAAGGTGGGTTTGTTATAAACGTCTTTAAACGTTTCTTCATTCCTAAGATTTTCTCAAGACTGCTGGTAGGGAGGTGGCTGTTGTCAGCCCTGTTTGATAGATAGTAATTTGTTGTACCAAGAATTACCTAATGCAGGCCCCAAATTATTATCAAGACCTACTCTGGACAAAAAATTCTCTTACATTACAGATGACATAAAAATATATAAAGTGTGTCTCACCTCTTGATGGACTTAGGTTCTTTTGAAGGTTGTGGGAGAGTAAGGTAAGAATTTAAATCATAATTTTTAAAACACGGAATAAATGAGTATCATGGAAGATGCTGTTGCCACTGAAATGGGAATATTTATCACCTTTAAACAGAGAAGACTTCCTGGAGGAGGTGACATTTAAAGTGGAACTTGAAGCAGTGCCAGGATTTCAGAGGTAGAGATGGTAGAAGGGAAAGAAGGAAGGAGGCAATGGGAGGAGGCAGTAGCATAAACCAGTGGTGGGAAAGCACTGAGTGCAGCTGAGCACAAGCAAGTGGTCCTCTTCGTAGCCTAGAACACAGGAAGCAGTTTATCTGTGGACAACCAGAAAGGTAGTTCTCTATCGTCTAGCACAGAGCCAGCAAGCTATGTTCTGTAAAGGGCTGGATAGTAAATATTTTAGATTTTATGGGTCATGCAGTCTGTGTTGCAACTACACAACTCTGCTGTTCTGGAGTCAAAGCAGCCATAGACAATATGTAAACAAATGGCCATGGCTGTGTTCCAATAAAACTTTATTTACAAAAACAAGCAGTGGGCCAGATTTGGCCTGTGGGTCTATAGTTTGCTAATCCCTAGTCTAGAGCTTTGGTTGCCATGGGGCTGGTACTTTGTTGGCAATGGGGAGCCATGGGAAGAGAATTGAATTTTTTTTTTTTATCTCAGACTCGGATCATTAGCATTAGCATGTGGTATCTCCCTAGAAACTATGAGCAAGATACCAGCATGTGTGTTCTTTTGTAGCAAATTAAAACCTTCAGATAAAGACAGACGACTGTCCGTAGAAATCTGGGACTGGGATCGAACAACAAGGAATGACTTCATGGGATCCCTTTCCTTTGGAGTTTCGGAGCTGATGAAGATGCCAGCCAGTGGATGGTAAGGAAGCCTCTGAGGTTGAATTGTGTTTGTATCAACCAAGAGTTAACCATCTCAAAATGTTAGAGCATTGAGAGATTCAGAGAGATTCAGAGAGAGATTCAGAAAACAAGCTAGTTTAAGTCTGAAATGACCACTGAATATGTAGTTATCTGGCTATAGTCTCCCCATAGGATGCATTTCAGGAGCAGCTGGACTACAGGGTAAGGAAGAGAAGTTGCTAAACCTGTGGTGGTGCAAACACGGTGCTCTTAACTCTCCTTCTCTCCTGTGTCTTTGAAAGGTACAAGTTGCTCAACCAGGAAGAAGGTGAGTACTACAATGTACCCATTCCAGAAGGGGATGAAGAAGGAAACATGGAGCTCAGGCAGAAATTCGAGGTGAGGATACCAACAGAATTACTGGAACCGCCTTTCCTTTAGAAAACTTAACTTCAGGAAGAGCCAGTTTTTGTGGTCACACTGCTGAAAGGCAAAAAGTAATTTAAATGTTAATCTTTTCTGCATTTTAAAAGATAAACGCTGTGTAATCACCTTCCTTTCCAAGCTGTTGACATTCTATGTCCGGGATCGTTTAGAGAATGGACGTTGGAAATATCCCAGAAACGAGCGTGGTTGATTTCTGCTAAGAAATTGGTCTGCACAGGCAGAGCAGTTCTGAGTGCAGGCAAAGTTCTGAGTGCAGTGTTCTCGTTAGAAGAAGGGTTATGCTCCTTCAAAAGGGAGGATGTCATTTTGGCCTTAACTTGGGAGCTCATTTGGGTGTAATTAAGCTATCATGCTGGCATCTTAATTTTTGCTCTATGTCTTTAGAAAAGGACAGCTCTTTGTCTTCTTCCCCTTGGGTGTCTGTGTTTGCCTCCTGTCTCAGGTTTTATTTGTCTTCTTTCTCCCTCCTTTTTCTGTTCTCCCTCTCTTCTCCTCACTTCCCGCTTCTCCTCTCTATCCCTCCTTCTCTTTACTTATCAGACATCTCAACTTTTAATGAACATTCATTTCTCTAAGCACTTGCCTTATGTTCCAAGTGACAACTTTAATTTTTTTCTATTTCTCTAATCACCTGCGTTTTGGCTATTTGAGGGATTCATGTAGTAGCCGATTCAGTCTGTGTAACTGATTAATTCCTTTTTGAATCTTTCTCTTCCTCAGGCTAATTAGGATTCCCTGGGATTCCCCCACCCTAAAGAAATAAACATGTACGCACACATAGGTGCACGTAGACATAGTCAGTAACTGAACTGTTACGACGTGTTGCCGCTAATGGGATACAGATGGTCTTATTTTTCTCTTTCTGTTGTTCCCGTCTCCCAAATAAAACTTTGTCCCAAAGAAACATACAGGTAATATCCAGATAGAATGAATTCCAAAGGATGTAACATCTAAAAATGTTCAAAATGTTTTCTTATGCTGATATTTGGTTAAAGTGGATGTTGATGGCAAATACTTAAGGTCAGGGGCTGCAAGTCTTGGTGCCCTCAGGAGCATAGGTAAGTGAAATGAGTCACAAATAATATAAACGGCAACTAACAGCAGGCCACAGAGTCGAAGAGACAGTAGGGAACAGTGGGGACTAGAGTGAGCTGGTTAACACAGGCCCTGTCTAAAGTTGGCAGCCACTGCTACTCAGCACCAGTTGATAATTGCCGTGCATGAATGGGGGTCCCATGCTGTCATATCTTCCAGTTCTTCAAGAAAAGCCAAAAATCCAGATTTTTATATGACATTCTGATTACTGTTAATTTTGGCAGCTAATTAAAACTTAGAACTCTGTGTAGGTCAAATACACATCTATTGTTTTAGACACAGGTAGGGTTCAGCCAGTGGGTATCAGCTCACAATCTCTGCTCATACATATATGAGAATAATGAAGTTCTTTCCAAAGAAGCCAGGCATAGCTCTTTTTCTGTTTGTTTTTTTCTTCACTTGCTTCATTATCTATTCGCACCTCCACCCCGCAGCTGAGGACAGGAGCCTGAAATACTGGAGAGGAAGGCTTCTTCCTTGAGCCCCATCCCCAGTGTCACACCACCCCTGTGAGGGATGAATCCTTCTGGAGAGAGTTTCAGGACACTGAGCCCCAGCATTACTCAGATGTCGCTGGCAGGGGAGAGACCAGAGGAGCTAAAGAGAACCTTACTGCATTTCACGCCGTAGCGTAGGTCATCAACAGTCAATGGGTCAGGAGCTGCTGGTAGAGAACGCATCTCAGGGACAACGGTGTTGGGGCATCATGATGGTGTCACTCTCGGGAATGTCTGAGACTTAGCTTGGCTGGGGAGAAATATTGACTCACTTGTTATGCTTCATTTCCATGGCTTCTTAGTGAGTGACCTTCCTGTTTTTCTGGACAGTGAGTCCAGCTTTTTATAAAGGTCAGAGTTCCAAACTCAAAAAAAAAAAAAAAAAAAACCAGGCCACAGGGCTTGAGGCCAGAAGTGCAGCATTTCTCTCTAGATGCTGGTTAGAGGACATCTGTGTGTCGTGCTGGTTACTGTTCTTCTGTTTGGGAGAGCTGTGGACTTTGCAGTGGAGCACTAGTCCAAGGGCGAGTGGCGTCAGAGGGGAGAGTTCTGGGCTCAGAGCTCCCGCATGAATTACCTTCCAGCTTTTTTTTTTTGAAACATCTTTCATCTTGCATTTCCTAGATGTTACTGGAATTATATTAGCTCGTTTCCTTAGAGCATTTGTAAAACACACTGCAAGAGAAACACTCCGCGGAAAACCACTACGTGATGGTGTCGAGAAGATGCTGAGAATTTGATGACAACTGTCGTGCTGCATTTTAAATGGAATGTTCAGATCTGCTTTTAGGCAGGGGTTCAGTCATATAACGGTGTCACGCTGAGGTCTATAAATGTGAAAGTTGCACCATTTCCCCAGTGCTAAACTGTTGGGAAGCAATGTGCCAGGCCCGACAGGCCGTGTCCATTTGAGCAGTTCTGGGTGCCAGCCAGCCTTCCCAAATGGGGTGCCAGTTGGCATCAGAGTACAATTTGGAGAACTTCCTTTAAGCCCACCCATTTCTCCTTCTCAGTCCCCAGCCACAGCATGGTTGCTTCCCGGTATCTGCAGACCCTTCTTTATACCCTTTCTCTCCATGTCATTGCCATTCCAACTGGCTTTCCATCATGTCAGTCCTTTCCCCACCCACTCTTTCATAGATATTTTCCCACCCTTTGGTAACAGTTTGATTCAGCTGAGTACTTTTTTTTTTTTTAATTTAACGTTCAGTGGTGGGTCATGACTGGATGATACACAAAATGATGGTCCTTTTAGGAACAGGCATTACTCAGTGGGATCGTACAACATCTAGTCTGTAGGGTTTTTCTTTCTGTGTCTAGCTCTGTTTTCTAGAAAGTGTTAACTTAATGTGGTTTTCGGATCCTTACCCAGAAATCAGAAGTCATTCAGTCTGATGGAAGAAAAATCAAAGCAAATGAGCATTTACAACTCTGCCACTGCATTAGTATTCATCTGACAGTAACATGGGAAAAATTTCAAATTTATCTTTGATTCTAGAATCTTGGAAAACAGAACTATCAGTGAGTGAAGCTCTTAGGAGCCAAGGAAAATCCTAGATGGTTGGAAATGACCTTTCTCTAAAATGCATTGTCCCACTAGAGCAGTTCATCTGACCAAAAAACACAACAAACCAGCACCTTGACCGCAATATTCACAGACAGGGCATCTGTGGGCCTTTAACCTGTCCCATGTTCATCTTCAAATAAAGCACATGGTCTTTGATTCACAAGCATAAATTGTATATTTGTTCATTTGTTCAATAATCAGGTTCCAGCAGTGAATAAAGCAAACAGACCCTCCTCTCTGTGGAGCTTATGTTCTGTACCTGTGGGCCTTGCTTGGGTTCTTTTTGGAAATGAAGCAGGAAGCTTATTGAGAAATAAACATATTGTAACCCCCCATGCTGGTCGTTAGTTCCCCGCCCTCTAGTTGCTGTTGAGGACAACGGGGATTCCTGTTCCTTCTCTGGTTTCTGAGCCCTGGGGCTCCCCATGATGAAGCTCATGGCCAGAGTGGGGAAGAAGGTCTGCCTTCCCTTAGAGGTGGTCCAGAGGATGGGTTAGCCCTTGCTCAGTACCCTTTCTGTAAAAGGTCACATGATAAATACTTTACGCTTTGCATGCTGTAGGGTCTCTGTCACAACCACTCACCTCTGCCCTTGTAGCGAGAAAGCAGACAACATGTAAAGAAATGGACGTGGTTGTGTTCTAATAAAACATTGTTTACAAAAACAGGTGGCAAACCAGATTGGCACATGGGCCCTAGTTTACCAATCCTTGGTTTAGCCCATGGATTATAGAATCAAATCCTGGTTCTGCCGTTTGTTAACCATATGACCTGCCTGTGCATGTTCCTCACTGTAAATGGGAATAATAGCAGTCTTTGCCTAATGGTATTGTTTTAAAGGTTAAGTAGTCAATAGGAAAATCCTAAAAGCATTCTTATTATACGGTTGTTAGCTCTTATCATCATCATCATCGTTATGTTTCACTGGAAAAACTGGGTTATAGAGAGTTTTTTTTTTTTAAACTTCTGAGCCTTCTCTAAAAAAATATATATGAATTTTCATGTTGAAATCATGCTCTAAATATGGGCATGTTCTGTCCTGTAGTCCAGCCGTATTATGAGATAGAAGCATATTGGTGAGAAGTTTATCACCATTTATAACACTGTTTTTATGGGAAAATATATCCTGATTTACATTTAGATGGATTTCTGGAACATAGTGTGTAAATTGGGAACTTAGGGGAACTGGCAACGGATCAGATGATCTCTGGACAGAACGGTTTCAGTGGCTGTGAGGGGAGTACACAGAGTTTCACGTGGAGGAGCCGGTCTGCACTGACACTTCATGGTGCAGTGGTTTGTTTAGGGTTCATTAGAGACTCAAAAGGGAGCATATCTGAAAGATGTTTGCTACAGACCACACCAAGACAAACCCAAGTATAGCCGTAAGGAGAGTGGCAGCTAATGATTCATTAGGTTAACAACAGAAACGGCACAGTTGATTGATTACTGATTCCACTCACATAGAAGTCCAGTATTTCTGTTGGTGCAGTGTTGCTATTTTGATCTTTTACAAAATCTGGGATCTGAATCATTCGCCTCCTGAGCTATGCCTGGGGAGTTATGCATGACATTCAACTTTCCAGGTGAAAGAGAAGGTATCTTCTGACCACATCTTTTCCTCGTTTAAAACATTCCCAAATTGTCACTTGTCCATATCCGTGATCCTTCATGAGCTTGAGTATTTTTGCATTGTGTTTATCAGTCAGTTGATTCTTCCCCTGAGCCATTGGGGCCACATCTACCTCCAGAGCTGGGGTTGTCCTAGAATCAAGAACACGGGATGAGGTTTGGGGGGAGGAGAAAAGTTGAGGTGATTTACAGGACCACTTTCCAGTCCTTCCTTTGGAGCCAGCCACCTGCTTCCCAGGGTCATATTCCTTCCTCTACCACCCCCTTCTCCTAAGGCTTGGCCCCTTGTCCCTAGGGCATTTTGTTCTAACCAAGACCTTCTTCCCCAAACCTGCTGCCCAAAGCAAAACTGAGCCAGAAATGCTGATGACCCTAGCCCTGGACCTGGCTCCCTCAGGCCGACAGCACCTGAGGATGGGCTCAGGAATCGATGGAGACCGCTTCTCCCTTCTTTGCATTTCATATTTCAGTATTTAACAGAATAAAACCTAAATTCCCTCATTTTACTCCAGTATCACAATCACTGTCTCTAATTTGTATTTTGATGACTTTTAGCTACAAATGGCCTTTAAATGAACTCATTTCTACCTGTGGGGTTGCTTGTCTCCTCCGCGTGTTGTTAGTGGAGATTCTGGTATAAAAAAGTCAAGCAACTTTCCTTAGATGAGACTACACCATTCTATTCTGCCTGATTGTGGAGGCTTTTCATTGTTTTCATCGTTTGTTTTAGATAATTAATAAAGTAAAATAAGAAGGTAAAAGCACTTAAGCCTTTTTCTGTTCTCACTGTAACTGTCACCTTTGCCCCACCTTTGCTCCACTCCAGGCTAGGTTAAAATCTAGTAGTAAAAAGTTAAAAAGGAAAACAGATGCATCCATAGCAGAATTAAGGCAGCTAAGAGGCAGCACGCTTTGGGCTTGTTCTGTAGTGGAAAATTTCTATTGTCAGAAAATAATGGAAAGCAATGTCCCATTAGAAAGCTGGCAGATGATATATCATAAATAACTCTTTTGAGTATCAGGATTCAAGAAAAAAAGATGAATTTATTTAAATTGCAGTGTCGCTTGAAACGTGAGTTCTCTATAGGGAAATACTTTTAAAGTTCTATAAAGAGAGAAATTTATGATCAAATGTGAAACATAGTAACTGCTCTTGGGGTACGGTCTTGACTATCACCTCCCATCCTGTCCCTTCCAGGGAGCAGGAGGTGTGATGCTGACAGGGACAATGATGCAAACAGCGGTAATAATGCGAAAACACGGGGGGTCACTGCTAAGCTCCAGGCAGTCTCTCTGCTGAGCACTTACACCACTTTTGTTTGAGAAGTGGTGTTGCCTCGTGGTTAAGAGCCCCAGCCCTGGAGCCAGACTGCTGGAGTTCAAATCCTGACTCTTCTACATCCCAGTTGTATGAATTTGGGCAAGTCCCTCAGTGTTTCAGCATGGTATTCTAGAAAGAATATACAACTTGGAATAGTTAGCCATGGTTTCACATCTACCACTTACTAGCTGGTGGCTTTGGATTCTTAAACTCGCTGATCTTTAGTTTCCTTGTTTATGAAGTGGGAATAGTAGTACCTACTGCATAGGTTTGCTGTAAGGACTAAATCAGTTCATTTATGTACGTTGCTTAGACTAGGACCTAGCATATGGTGAATGCTCAGTAGATGTCAGCTACAACTCTTTTTCGCTTTTATCGTAGCTGATTATATGCAATAAACATTACTTACTCAAATTTGATCTTGCCGTACATTTATGAAAACTTATAAACTCTGAGACTATATTTATGTGTGCAGAAGAGGTCTACAGAGAGGCGAGAGCATTTCAGAACCCTGTTTTGAATATTAGAAATTTTGTCAGGGTGTCATTCCTGAGAACAGACCAGTGGATTGATTGTCCCAACACTCACAGCTTTCTGGAGCCTGAAGCTTAACTCTAGTTTGCCAGTCTTGGTTATGTTCCCTGCTTCCACTCAGTTTCCCACACCATATGGCACACAGTAGGCATTTCAAGGTTGTTTGAACTTGGATACTTACCTGATGGGGAGCTTTGGCCCATCTGAGGGACCTGCCTGCTCTGCCTGCCCTCTGATTGTTAATGCCACCCTCGGGTCGATGCCTCCCCGTGAGCCACCTGTGCTCTGCAGAACCTCAAGTTGACCCCTTCGTAATAAGTCTCGTTTTCCCCAATCATAGACCATCATCGTCCTTTGCAGCTGACTTCATACCCAGCCTTTCTCTTCAGATGGTTGAGGAAGGCCAGAAATTCTTCTACCCGTTGGATAGGTCAGCCTAGAGGAACCAAGCCTGTCTATCTCTCATGGGTTGACTACATTGAAATCCTGAATTAAAAAGAGTGAATAGCTACATTTTCCCTTACCTTGAAAATCCTCTAGGGCTGCACTATCCAATTTGGTAGCCACTGGCCCTATGTTTCTATTGAGTACTTAAAATGTGGCCAGTCTAGTTTGAGATGTGCTATAAGTGTAAAATACACCCTGGATTTCAAAGACTCAGTAAAAAAGTGTAAAATATCTCATTGATAATAATTTTTGTATTGATTGTATATTGAAATAATATTTTGGATATATTGGGTTAAATATATATTTAATCTTTTACTTTATGTTATATACTTTTATATTATATATTAATATTAAGTATATTTTTGAAATTAATTTCACCTGTTTCATTATATTTTTAACAAGGTTACTAGAAAATTTAAACTTACATATGTAGCTCACAGTGTATTTCTATTGGAAAGGGCTAATCTATAACATTCCTCCTAATGAAGAAAAATAGTTTTGTTGTGAGATAGGAATTGAAATGCAAAACCCATGACTTTCTAATGTATTTTTCCTGGGCTTATAAATCATTTGTTTCCAGATTTCAGAAAGTGGATTCCCTCAAGATTCTGGGCCTATTACTGGGCCCAGATAAGTATATTTTTTTATATGGCCAAGTAACTATATTAGAGATAAGGATGTAACAAAGCTGGGGTAATATTTGAGTTACGTAGTAATTTCATAATGCACATTTCTAGTAATAGTCCCAGAAGTCACAATGAAATCTATTGAGATTTCCTGGTTAGTTGGAAAGCTGTGAGTGAAGGGGCAGAGGTCTGTGGAAGTGAAGGACCAGAGGCCTCATCTGGCCCTGCCTTGTAAACACAAAGTTGTTTTACCTCTCGCACTATAGTAAACATGTCACCTAGGGGCTATGAACCCATGGGCTACATATAATTTTAACAGATGTTTTGAAAACAGGTGACACTAACCTTTCATGGCTGAAATATTTTGTTTGAAAGACTTGTTTGAATAGATTCCACAAAATGCCCATTGGTCAGAATCTAAAGCCGGATTAGCAATGGTTTTGTCAAAATAACATATGTCTGTGTCTTCACGGTTTTTGTGTTTGTGACCATTCAGAACTATATCAGGGTCTACACCAAAAGAAGCCAAAATAAAATTGATGGTCATGGCCCATTAGAATGAGCTGCTTTGTGGGGTTGGTGATGTAGGTCCAGAAACTACTAGATGTATCACCCTCAAGACTCTGCAGATTGCCATAAAATTGCGTAGATATCTCTCTTTATTTATTCCAGGGAAACATTTGAGATTATCCCTATTACTGATTATCAAATTAAAATGATCCAATTACTATTACAGTTAAGGTATTTGAATCAACATCAGATGAGACTCTGTTACTAGGTTATATATGGAAAGAGTGAGCAAGCATTTTTCTGTTTACTCTTGTTGAAACTGGATTTTCCAAAAGCCTCCATCGTCTTTGAAAACTTTATCTGATTCAGAATGTTCTTCTCCAGATGGGGAAAAAAATTGTTCATTGGAGACCCTCAGATAAATTGTAGCTATTTGTTGGTATGATCATGATCAGGCCTGCTACTGTTACTATGGAAACCTGACTACTTTCCAATGACCTTTTGGACGCAAAACAGAAAATCTATGTGCCACAATGTGGTTTCTGCTCTTTTTGGTCCCTGAATAGCCACTAATTACTTTCTGAACTGTGTGATGTTAAGGGAAAAAAAACTATAAAATGTACGTCACTTGAAAGATACTTTAATCTTTGTACTTCAGCTCTGTCTTAGAAGCAAAATCTTAGACTGAAATAGGGCAAGGTTTAGTGTTGGAAATCATTTTCACACATTCATTAGATCATTGTCAACAGAGGTTAACACTGCCACTCAACTGAGCAAACTCAAAGCTTCTGAAAGCAACTGCACAGAATTTTTGATTAGTCTGTAAGGAAGGGTAAATGCATTTATATGACAGGATTGGCAACATGTTTTCACTTTAATTTATCTTATGGAAATGATTTTGTTGGGAAATCAAGAAAAATTGTGCATTCCAGTTGTCTGTTCCATCCTAATGGGTTCTTGAAATGACGGAAAAAGCCTTGTGTTTGTAGCAATGGAAGTGGCCTTGTGGATAGATGTTGCTGGTTGAAGAAACAGGGCAAGCTAATGTTAAATGTTAGAAGCGCTATCCACATGTACCCAGACCCAGGCACCTACAGGGATTAGTGGGACCAAGGATGCTTCCCTCTGTTGCCAGAAATTGTAAGGAGGGAAGATAGAGCCAATGTCCACTGGTACTAATGTAGAGATGGCAACTGAGCATTGACACAGGTCTTTATGGTTTTATCTCAAGCATCTAAGAAGAAATCAAAGCCCCCTAAAAGAGAAAAGCCTAGCACAAGGATGACGCCACACATAATGCCGTTTGTTCTTTTTCCCAAGAAACGTGTCCTACAAAGAATTAGGATTGGGGGTCTCTAGAGAGGTCACTCCCAAGGATTCTGAACTCCGTGGGTGTCCTGAAGAATGAAATGGTGACCACCCTGGTGCTCCGGATCCTTGCAACTCCAAGTATGATATGTGGATCAGCAGCATCTGGGAGCTTATAAAAATGCAGACTCGCAGACACCATCCTAGACTTTTACTGAGTCAGAATCTGCATTTTGACAAGATCCCCAAGTGATTTCTGTGCCGATTGAAGTTTGAGAAATGCCGGTTGAGAGGATGTGACCTGTTGACTAATGAGTAAACAAATTCATATTCTCCAGTGGTTGTGCAGGTACTGAGGACGGACTCCATCACCCCCAGTATCCAATTTAAATAGTGTGGGGATTGCACCAAACCTCCTGCCAGCACCCAACCTCCTGCTTATGTGTAGCTCGTGAGCTAAGAATGGTTTTAATATTTTTAAATGCTTGAAAAAAAAAAATCAAAGAAGGGTAATTTTTGTGACACTTGAAAATTAGATGGAATTCACATTTCAGTGTCCATAAACAGAGTTTTAGCCAGCCCTGTGGTCTAGTGGTTAAGATTCTGTGCTCTCGCTGCCACAGCCCAGCTTTGTTTCCTGGTCAGGGAACTACACCATCCGTCTGTCGGTTGTCACGCTGTGGCAGCTGCGTGTTGCTCTGATGCTGAAAGCTATGCCACCGGTATTTCAGATACCAGCAGAGTCACCCATGGTGGACAGGTTTCAGGGGAGCCTCCAGACAAAGACACTAGGAAGAAGGACCTGGCCACCCACTTCTGAAAAAAAAATTGGCCATGAAAACCCTATGAATAGCAGCAGAGCCTTGTCTGATATAGCACCGGAAGGTGAGAGGATGGCACAAAAAGACCAGGCAGGGTTCCACTATGCTGTACGCAGGGTAACTAAGAGTCAGAATCCACTCGACAGCACTAACAAAACAATAGAGTTTTATTAACACAACCGCATTCATTCCCTCATGTGTTGTCTATGGCTGCTTTCGGGCTACAACAGCAGAGTTGAGTCATTGCAATAGAGACTATGTGGCCCACAAAACTTAAAATATGTGCTATCTGGTCCTTTACAGAAAAAGTTTACTGACCCCTGGAATAGTGGAATGATAGAGTAATAGAGCTGAGAGGGATATTTAAAATCATCTTTATTGATGGGAAAACAGAAGAGTCTTAGTCAAGCTAGTTAGTAGCAGGACCCAGATCTCCTGTCTAGGATGACACTCCTCTCTCATTTCCTGTCCCTTTCAATCCCCCTCCCTGTGACACTGATGTTTCCCATGCCCTGCATTCCTACACCATGCTCTTTCATGCATCTCAGTGCTTGCTGATGTTCCCGTGGAAAGACTCCCTTCTCCTCCGCTTCGCTCTGTCTCAAGCTCTTCAGATCCTCCCCAGACCTTTACATCATTCTCAAGCCTTTTAAACTGCTCTGAAATCTCATTGTGCAAACTAAAGGCTGCTAACCTGCTGGACACACCTGTAAGATTTGTCACCTTCATCTTTCCAGAGTAAGAACCTGGGGGTCTGCTCTGAATGCTTTGAAATCTAAACGTCAGGCCCCGTTAGGAATCCACCTTCCACCTGGCTTTCCTTGAAAACCCAGCAGGGGAGGTCTAAGCCCACATATCTAGGAAGGTGATGGAGGTCTTCCAGGGCAGAGGCCATTCTGCAGCCCAGAGAGTCTCCCTCCTTCACATCCCCAAATCCCTTTAGCAGTTGGGCAAAACCCATATGTGTGATGAATATGGTCACTCTTGGAGGTGGAACAGCTCCTTTTCCATACTTTTTGTGGTTCCAGAAATGAGTAGTTCTGGAAATTTCCAGCTGGTTAATGCTGCGTCTACTCTGTGTCAAGCACAGTCCCTGGGCATAGAGAATTAAGAGTGAACTTTTTTTTTTTTTTTTTTTTTTTTTTTTTTTGTGAGGAGATCAGCCCTGAGCTAACATCCAATGCCAATCCTCCTCTTTTTGCTGAGGAAGTCTGGCCCTGAGCCAACATCCATGCCCATCTTCCTCCACTTTATATGGGACACACCCATTGCATGGCTTGACAAGCGGTGCATCGGTGCGCGCCTGGGATCTGAACCTGCAAACCCCGGGCCACCACAGCAGAGCGCGTGCACTTAACCGCTACGCCACCGGGCCGGCCCCGAGTGAACCTTGTTCTTAAGAATGTTGCTGAGTAGTAATAGGGGGTGTGAGGCCTTTTACTTCATCTCCAATCTGTGGATAATATTCGTGACTCTCACACTGCAGGGGAAGCAGAACTTTCTTCTCAGCCCACACCCAGTAGCTCACCTAGATGAGCAGGTATCTGACTCAGGCCACAAGTCAGTTCTTTGTCTGGGTACCATATGTCCAGCTCTTGAGACACCGATCCATTCTCACTGCTGAAAAGATTATGGCTCACCTGGCGTAATATGGCATTGACCAGGACTTGGGACCACAGAGAACTCAAAATGACAGCTCCCCAAATGAGGTCTAGGAACCTGTGACTGAGGTGTTCAGGAGTGTTTATTTTGGTTTTGTTGATGGTTTTTGTTTGTTTTCATGGATGAGGTCTCTTTGTCTTGAAGACCATTGCCTTGATATATAGTCACTGTGGCTCTTCCCAGCTCATCAATCCAAGCAGGTGGGGTGACAGAGTGCCATTGCTCAGGAACTCCAGAAAGTCAATGGCTTCGTGTCTTCAGCACGTAATTGAAAACCAGGTGGTTAACATTTAGGCATTTAATCTGGCACTTAGGCAACAATTGCTCCTAACACTTACATCTTCACTTTGAGCAGAGATCTTTTGCTTCCTTTTCTCCCACTCCGATACCTAGGTGTGTGGTCCGGGATGTGTTCCCTCAGGGAGCTCTTGTGGGTGTGTGGAGAGGGGCTGTGGGAGTCTGGCTGATTCACTTCATAAGGCTTTCTTTGGATTTTTTTTTTCCCAAAAGGAGATTTGGGGTGGTTTGTCATGTCCAAGCATGAAACAGCTTAGAGTTCTTTCTTTGACTCCATTTGAGTCAGAGAATAAGTGCCCAGGGGCTGCTAGAAGGCTGTCAAGCTGCACAGCATTTGTATCACAGTGTCTCTGCCAGAGGTTTTTTGTCTCCCTGTAGAAGCAGGTGACCTAGTGCAGATGGAAGTTGGAGGTAGGACCCTTCTAAAGCCGTGCCATGTACTTCTCAGGGCATCTCAGCCAATCTGGAGTCCTCTATACCTGGAGACGTTCAAGCAAAGATTGGGCAACCATATCAGAAAGGTGCAAGAGAAATGCCAGATTAAATTTCCTCTAAGGTTCTTGCCGACACCAAGATTCCAATAAGGACGTTTTTGTTGCTATTATTAGTTCCCTTTCAACTTGATGTGGATTGCAATCTCTAGCCTAAAATAGAGTTTTGGGGATTGGAATAAAATGGCCTATTTTGAGAACAATTATAAATAGATTTGTGATTACAGATTTAAAGGACCATAATTATAAGATGTAATAGAAGATAATCTACTCTATCCATACCTGTTCAAAGAGATGTAAAATTCATGATTTGACCAGTTTGCTGTTTTGGTAGACAAAGCCTTCCAAGTACGAGTATCATCTGTTTGTTTCTGATCTCCTGTCTCTTCAGGCTCAGGGATATTCTGACCCTTTCAGGCTGTGGAATTTGGATTCCTCAGAAAACCACCCTCTCGCTCAAATTTTCTCCCAGAAGCTGACTCACACTCTGTATGGATATGTAGGATTAATCTCATACTGCTTCTGTGGAATTCTCTGTTAAGATGGTTTCAGCTTATTTTTGTCACATTAGTACTTGAGAAAGTAAAGTTATCCAGTCATGATGGGTTTTTTAAGACAGAAGTTGAAAAGTAAAAAGAGGTATGCCTGAAGAGCAAACCCTGGTTGCCTGGTATTCAGTCAACCAGAACTTGGTTAACCAGCTGCCGGACCAATTTATATTTTACCAGTAATCTTGGGCACTGCAAGATACTGAAGAGCCTTCTCAATCATCAAGAAAAAAAATAAATTTTGTCTCAAATAGTTTTAATGGTGAGTTTGGTTTTATTTAAATTTATTGAATAGTGGCAATCTATGTATAAAATTATCAGGTAACTAGCTGTGTACTGCCTCACACATTTGATTAACCACATACCCCATTACTCCATCATATGGATTGGCTAAAAGCTACAGAAACATATGTGAACGTAGTGGAGCTGTTGACATAGTACCATGTCTGGCCACATAAACACCACAGGAAGAAGAGAGTAGAGTCTTCGCTCTCTGTGGTTTGACACTAGCCCTTTCACCACTCATACAAGAAAGAGTTAGTTCCTACCCCTCCAAGGGCCGAATCATACCTGCAGCTGGTGAGCCCCCAGAGCAGTGCCCATCTGAAGGGTCACTTTCCTTCTCTCCCTGCCCCTCATGCTGTGTCTGGGGTTAACTGTCTCCCCCGTGCTTTCTGTCTGCATCGTCAGTGGAACCTATGGTGTGCGGTACTCGATCTTTATTTTTCTCATAGTGCTGTTTTCCTGTATAGCTAACGTTTCCCCTACTAACCTAGCAGTTTTTCTCCTTCTCCTATCTTTCACAGGGATGTCATGTCCGCTTCTTAAAGGTAGTTCTCCCTCCACTCGGTCCTCTTCCACCTCTCATTCCACAAAAACCTTCACCCTGGTTTTTGTGGCTCCCAAGCCTGAGCCCCCAGCCATGCTCTCTACTTAAGGATGCACTGTGTGTTCTGGTAGCTTGAAACTCATGCCTTCCTCTGTCCTAGTCTGTGCTCTCCTGTCCAAACGGCCGTGGTCCCCCAGTGAGGGAAAATGCTGTGTATTGATCACTCAGAGAGTATATAGTTCTTCCTTCTCTTCAGATTAGGCTCATTTAAAATTTTACCAAGGAAATACTGAAATCTCCTATGAGTGATTAAAGATACATTCAAGTCTATTTTGAAAGCATCGAATGAACAACAAGAGTGCATCTTTAAATTGACAACACGTTTTCCTTTCTGTTATATATTTCTAATCACATATTGACTCATCTTCATTTTTATATAGGCCTACATCTACATTAGCATGCAATCAACGTGGTGTACTTACACTACATGTGCGCATTTATATAGAAGATGTAGTGTAATATATCATGAGCTGAATTCATCAAATTGTTCTGATGATCTTAATGCCTGGCTTAGTATTACTCACTATATTCCATTTTTCTCATTTTTTAATTTCTGCCTCACTCAATTGTTGTAACTAATCAACCATTCTGTCCCCAAACTATCCAATGGAACTTTGCAACTTGCATGTAAGTTATTTTAAAAATCTGGTCTATTATCATTTCTGACAACACCACTCTCTTTGGGGGAGCTGGTTAAGGCCATGGACCAGCTGTGCTCTCAAGGTATTATTGCCTTTGTTAATAATTAAAATCAGCTCTAGATTGTTACAGCATATGCATATTGAACCAACTGGAAATTTTAAAAACTCAAATACTTGAGTGAAGAATTTGCAAGGGGAAATCTCACCCTCTGCCCTAAGCTAGAATCAACATATAACACTCAAAACACTGTACTAAAGAAAACATCTAATAAATAATGTTCTTAAAGTCTCTCATCTCTAGGTAAGATGAGATTAGTGACCCAGAGTTATTGGAAATGGGGAAGAAAAAAATATTCTTTGAGATTTCACAAGCCTTCCAGAAGGTGGTAACTATCATGTGTGAAAATTTCCGCCTTTCAAGACTCCTGTTGTCACTGCCCTCCTGTTTGTTTTTTAAAACGCTGTCACACGATGCGGTATGTTCATTTTGGAGAAACATCTTCAGAAGTCGACTACACTTGAATACCCTGAGCCACTGGGCGATTTCTCCCCTTAGAGTAAGAACATCCCACATCCTGAGAGTAAGCAGACACCTCTTGATCATTCCAGGACGTGCTGACAGTTTCTGCTTAAAAACACATAAATCACCTATCATCATATACCTTGTTATTTCAGAGGATACCTCTACTCTGATGAAATAAACTCACACTTGGGTCCTTGGATCCCAACTGTGACCCAAACGTCTTTGGCCTGCGTGGTGTGACATGCAACAAGTTTTTGTCTTTGTTATTATGTTGGAAACTTTGTTATTCCAGGGAGAAATAATATACATTTTATGGTGCTGTATTTCACAACATGTAGGAAAAGCTGGGTGACTCAGATATGGCTGGAAAGGGAAAACCAGAGGGAGAGAAAAAAGGATTACGACCGAGCCTTCACGTCTTGGGGGCCCTCCTGGCAGGCGAACTGGGGCCCCTCCCAACTTTGGTGAAGGGCTGTCCCCCTCTTCAGAGGACTGTCCTCTCCCCCACCTCTGGGCAGCATGGCTCTCACCTTGTCACTCCAAGGAAGCAGCCCAGGGTAGTGTAGGCTGCCTGGGTTCAAATCCCAGCTCCACCACCTGCCCGCTGTGTGCCCTTGAGTCACTTAGCTCATCTCCTTACCTCGGTTTCTCCATCTCTAAAATGGGGATGAGTAAAGCCAACCTCATAGGGTTGTTGGGAGGATGAAACAAGTAAATACAAAAGGTGCTGGGAACAATGCCTGGCTACTTAAGTGTTTGCTGCTGTTACCATTCTCAGCGTTCTCCTACTTCCCACCCCAAGGCGGGACGAGTTAGGGGTCTTCCCTAGTGGAAGTGCCACTGTGCATGGCTGTTTTCTGAGAAAGATCGCCAAGTTGAAGCGAACCCTTTGTCACGCTGTCTGGACCTCTCATGGGCCCCAGGTGGGGTGACCCCCGATGTATGAAGAGCCCGTCAGAGGGGAACTGCAGCCCCACCACCCTGCCCCGCCCGCAGCAGTGAGGTGAGGCCGTGCGGAGCTCCTTTAAGGACAGGGTCAAGAGGTGTCAAGTCGACAAAGCCTCTTTTCTAACATGCTTTGTGTTGGTGCACGTTTTTGATGTTCCCCATGCCTTTTGCTGTGGGTCTTAGGACAAGGAACACAGATTATTCTCCCTGAGAAATGCACTCACCCCTCTTTCCAGAGCAGCGTCGCTCGCCTGTTCATGAACTAATCTTCACCTGGTGAATTTTTCTGAAAATAGACTTGTCAGTAATCAGTCCAGGGCTGGCCCCCAGGGACCGTTTCTCTCTGGTGACAGGCTGGAAAGAAACATGCAGGAAGACTCTGCGGCTCTGGCTGTTAGCCGTGGGTGGGCTGCCGTTTGTACAGAACTGACAGCTTTGGGGGGGGTGCAGCCATGGTCTCACTTCTTACTAGGCGTGTTCCTTTGTAACCCACATTTCCCCAGGCCCCAGCAGCATATGGGTCCCATGGGGGTCACAGTAATCGAATAATTTTACATTTTCCTGGCTCTTTCCTGGCCTGTTGACACAAAACCCCGCTTCACTTCCAAGGCAGGGAACATCCTCTCCCCGCCACCCCAAATCTCACCTTCACACACCCTCCCCCAAAGCTCCTCCTCAAAGGCCTCCCTCCTGCCCTGGAGACTGGCTTTTCCAGCAACGCGTGGACTGCTCAGCCGTGTCCCCTGAGGGCAGCTGGGGAACCCTCCACTCTCGTTTATGAGGGATCCTGTCCCTTTGCTTCGTCTCTGCCCCTCTCTGCCCACTTCCTTTCAGAGGAGTCTCTTCTGATGCGGCAGCCTGGCAGCAGCTCCTGAACTCTGATTACGTCCCTGTCGCTGTTTAGGAAGGGAGGGCTCCCCATGCAGGACAAGGTAGGGAGGTTCAGTCCATTTTACAGATGAAGAAACTGAGGCCTCAGAGCAGTCAACAGCACCATAACCGTATTCAGGTCCACATCTCCTGGACTCTGCATCCCGTGCTCTTCACCCTGTTGAGTCCCCTCCGAGCTTCCCTGTCAGCCAGTTGCCCAGAACAGTGCAGCTGCCACCAGCCTGGGAAGCAGGTGTCCCATTGAGCTGTGATTAGGTCCCTCATTTTTAAACAACTGGTGTGGTTTAAAAACCCTCGGTGAAGATAGGATGAAATCAACGATTATGGAAATTTTGTGCTAAATTTAATTGCAGTCGGCCCCACTTTCAAAATGCTGCTGTCAATTAGAGACATTTTATGAAAAAAACTTAAATTGAGTAATTGAGCAAACATATCCAGCGTTTTGGGGAAAGGATCATTTTTTGTTGTTTTTACCTCTGTGGATGCAGGTTCAAGCCTCTTTCGTTGGGTGCCCATTCTGCCCACCTTTCCTGCTGCAGCTGCACAGCGATGGAGAGAAGTGTCCTCAGGGATCTGGGCTTTATTGTCAGTTGTGCTTGGTGGGGTTTTTGTTGTTGTTGTTTTTATTGACTTCAGGAGCTGCTGATCTGTGATCATTTAGCTCCAGTTAAATTTCCCCAGTGGTGGCTTTTTCATTGAATCTGTCCTCATGTGACTGTCATCATTTCTCATTATTTCCCGGATTGTTCTGTGTTTCTGCCTTGAAGATAAACACAGCGGCTCTCCGGGACCACCCCAGGGCCCCTCGCAGCCTCCCTTTCCCCACTTCTCGCCTCTGCGACTTGCAAAGTCTGGGCCCACTCAAAGGTTTGGGAAGAGATTCAGGAGACACCGAGAGGTCTAGAAGTGGTTGGGGTTCTGTTGTTTTCTAGAAATAAAGCACCTGGAGATGCTAAAACACACTTTTGGCGTCAGTACACATTCCCTTGGCATTGTGTGAAGGCCCAGCTCCCACATTAGAGACTTGAGTCATCATCTGTAAAGACATAGCTGGGAAGATAGAATTTGTGTCTTGTTTGTGCCGTTTTGAAGCATTTCTGGGAAGTTCAGTGCTGTGGGCCAGACTAGTGAACCTTAGGCATATTTCTGCTAAAAAATCCCAAAGTGCAGTCGGTCCAGAAAATAAATACCGCAAGAGGGCGGTAAAGATTTGCAAATAAGAGAGTTCGTGAAAACCCGCACACAGAAGAGAGCAATGAACTTGTGCCTGCATCTCTCTACTTGTTGATGGACGTGAAGATGGGATTACCGCTTTTTGCTCCCAATTGTTCCTTGATTTTAGGGAATCATCGAGGTGCTGACAAGGCAAGATGTCCAGGGTTTCTCTAGGTCTGCATGGCTCCTTCAGTCTATTCTGGTTTGCTCGGGCCCCGGTCCATTTCATATCTACTCTGCTTTCTTAGTGCAGAGAAGAATCCCCCACTTCTAGGCAATATTGCTGGCGGTCGGGGAAACCATTTACTTTGATAGCATCTGTGAGTTCATGCGGCTCCTGACCCTGCCACAGCCGACTCAGAAAACCAGTGTGGTGTGACTCCCAAAGGGGAGCATTCCTAGCAGGAAAAGGAGATAATAGGTTTCAAAAAGTTGCTGAGTGCCAGAAGGGCCCTAACAGTAATATGCTGTGGCATGTCCACTCATATGAGGCCTTCCTCTAAGGCAGGCGTCAGAGGAATAAGTGCCGTCAGCAAACTGGTGAGAGAGAGACAGGCTTTTTGCAGATGGAAAACCTTAGAAAAGGCAAGTTTTTGGTCCTGGGACCCTCACTTAAGTCTGGACTCTTAGCAACTGGAAAAAACTAATGGCAGCAGCCTTCCCAGGACCTTTCTGGCAGGTGAGACCAGTAGATTGACTACTTCAACCTGATAATCAGGCATTAGCCTAAGATGTGTGTCAGCATCAGAGGACAAATCTGGGAGATGGGAAAACTAGGTTGGCTATAAAGAAAACAGCACAGCAGGATACTAGAGTGTATAACAGTTGGTACAAAAAGAACCAAGCACCTTGTGTTTTCCACATTGGGCAAAGTGCTAATGTGTCCCGGGTCCCACGTTTCTCTTCAGAGTATGGCTCAGTTGCCGTGACAACAGAGGCCTGCTGGCTTCCTGTGAATTTGTTTCAACAGTGGCAACAGCCTGAGCGGTTGTGTCCATAAAAATATTTCTCATTAAGAAAATGACAATGTGGTTTCCCTTAAATTTCTGCTCTGAATGTGTACTCCAGTCACCACGTTGTTGGGCTGCAAAACGGCTTTTTCCCGGACCAGTCAGCATATCAAGCATCATGAAAGAAACTGAATAGTAATTTAATCCAAGTGCATTTGAGGCTCTTAGTTGTGGCTGTTCTGAGAGGTTAGCAAGGAGATATAGATGTTTTATTTATATCCAACTGCTAATGGGGATGATTTGAGAACCCGCATAATACAGGGATGTAGGCAGGCAAACTGCAGCCCACAGGCCGTGTTCTGGCTACTGCCTGTTTTTGTAAATAAGGTTTTACTGGAACCCAGCCACACTCATTCGTTCATGTAGCTCTCACACTCGCTATAAGGGCAGAGTTGGGTAGTTAACGACAGAGACAGTATTTGGTTTGCAAAGCCAAAAACGTTTACTATCTGTCCCTTCACAGAAAATGTTTGCTTACCCTTGATATAGGAGGATGAGCACTGAATTCAAAGACCAGAGTTCTAGGTTCGGAGCCTAGGAAGGAAAATTGACTTTGACATATCACTTAGAGCCCCCCACTAGGCCTCAGTCTCCTCCTCTGTGACATGGGGGGCCTTAATCAGCTTATCTCCAGGTTCCCTTCAAATGTTAAAAGCTCCGTCACCGTTGTGCTGTTGGTTAAAAGATTACATCCCAAATGGGGCCTCTCTTAGCACAGGGCAGTGATCCTCTGCTGGATGATCCATGGTCCTGTTTCAAGGACCAGTTTAGAGGAAAGTAGCATCATTCTCTTCCTCCCCCATCACTGCCACAACCCAGTTCAGTGGCCATAGGCAGTGGCGGTATCTCTCTAGACCTCAATGTCTTCACCTGTACCAAAGGCAGGTCAGCCCTACCCAAGGACCCGTCTATGGCTGACAGTCCCTAGTTCTGAGGAGCTCCCTGCAGTTGCCAGCAGGAGAATGAATGATGCACACCTGTGACTTCCCACTTCGGGAAGAAACTGCAATCAGCAGGTGTTGCACAGTTGTGTGGGAGGAACCACCTGGCCCCATGCCTCCAGGTTGCAATTGCAGACTGGATTGCCAAATCTGACAAAGAAGTACTATTAGAGATTGCAGTCACGAGATAGACACACGACCTAAAAGAAACCAAGATGCCGCCTTCAGGAATTAGGCTGCCTTGACTCTTTGGGTTTCCCTCTTTTCTCTCTGACTTCCCGTGGTCAGATTAAAATGTCTGGCCTTGGGCATCAGCCTTTGCAATACCTGTACCTGTTGACCCAGCAATTCCACATCAGGAATCTATCCTGGAGAGATTGGGGATGTGCATAGAGATTTGGGCTAAAAAATCGTTCATCTGCATGTTATTGAAAACAGTGGAAATTGGATAATAGGTGTCCAGCAATAGGGGAGTGGTTAAGTAAACTGCACTAGAGCCACACAGTGGGCTATTATGCAGTCACTAAAGTCATGTGGTAGAAGAGTGCTTATAACATAAAAAGAAGTTCACACAGCGTAGTGGGGGGAAGCAGGTTACACACCATATAATTCTATACATGTCAAAGAAGAAAACATGAAAAGAAAGAATTAGAAGAATATCCACCAAAATGTTAACAATGATTAACTCTGGGTGATAAGATTATGGATGTTTTAAATTCTTTTTTTACTTATGCCTGTTGAATTTTCTAAAATGAACATGATTACTTTTATAACAGAGCAGCATTGTTGTAGAAATTACTTAAAAGCAATAACTGTCTTTTAAAAAATTTTATAGTAGAAGTAATTGCCTTCCCCATGTACACGCTCATCCATTTACTCTAAAAGTATCTGAGAACCACCATGCCCAGGCTCTCTCCTGGGCACTGGAGAACATCAGGGAACAGAACGGATGAGTCTCTCTCGCTCCCTCCAGTGGAGGGAGAAAGAGAAATGTGTAACAGGCGGGGAGGAGAGCATGAAGGAATACACAGCACGGGAAGGGATGACTGGGTTCCCTGTTGAAGCCTCTCGCTTAAAACAGCACCTGAGCAGAGACGAGAAGGTGTGCTGTCTGGCCCAGAGGAAGCAGAAAGTGCAAAGGCCCTGAGGCAACAAGCATGCTTGGCATATTCCAGAAGATGAAAAATTAGCCAGAGAACAGTGGGCATTTTACCTCCTCCAGCTGTGCTACCCAGGAGGCTGTAATGCCCATTAAGTAGCATCGTCTTAACCCGTTGCCCGGTTACTGAGTAGGAGGTAATAGATGTCATGACTCGTGGCTTGTTAGGAACACATAGGCCATACTCCATTAATGGTATCATTGAAAACTCCTTCCCAGTTCCTTTATGGGTTTCTTCTGAAACTACTTGATTCCTCTTAGCTAACGTTGCAGTGAGTGCAGGTGAATACATTACCGTGGAGGTAAGATGCTATGCTAAGGTCCTTGGTTACGTATGGCATGGCTCTTTCATTTACGCATGCCCCTCGTTTATGGAGCAGCATCGAAACACCATCAGTCTTATGTTGCCAGCGTTGTTCAAGTAAACCTTGAATACAGGACGTTTTCATTGCAGGAAAAAAATGTAGAATAAATACACAATTATTCATTTGCTTTTATGGTTGGTCATTGTTGGCCTGTCTGCCCTTGGAATCTTAGAAATAGAAAGAACCTTCTGTTGTTGTCAGGTTCACCTCTATACACTTTGAAAATGTCTTTGATAAATATATTCATCAAAGCCATGTTTTCTACTATGCTAGGAGATACAGTGTCATTAAAGACATTCACAAAATAGGTACGAATGGCCACGTTTACAATGGAATGTAGTTTAACATTAAAGCATACTTTAGTGGGTTATCAGATAGACCCACTGGGAGACTTGGACTCATGTTTAAGGCTCTCCATTCTTACCGTGGATGAATCTTTGGGCTTGGATTCCTACCGAAGATAAGTCAGCACCTCTCAGAAGAATTGCTAGGCAGGGTGCCATTGTATTAGAGGCTGGCGATTTATGGTGATACATTCCCCTGTGTCTTTGTTGTCTGTTTTCCCACATACCAAAGCTAGTATATAATCATTATACAAAACTCAAACATTGCAGAGTATCTATGGTATTAGGTTAAACCATTTGGAATTTCCATCACTGTAGGTCAGATTGTCACATCTCAGCAGCTGCAAATGGTCCAACCTAATAGAAAATGAACATCTCTCGCAGTCCCATCCCTCATAAATACACAGTGTTGTAGTTTGGCCCATCTTCCTGTCAATTTTAATTTGAAAAACCCCCTAATAATGAGCTGAATGTGGACAGCCTTTCACAATACCCACGGACAGCTCCTCAGAGACAGGTGTCTAACACACGTGCCAGGCTTCAAGCCCGATTGCCAGAATTTGAATTTGCAATATTCACATTCACTTTGTGTAATTTGCTTTGCAGAAATGCCACCATAGGAGTCCTTTAAATTTTGAATACCTTCAATGATTGCAAACTGTTATGTCTTTTCAAGAGTCTATCCGTTGTATAAAATGAGGCGCATGTCAGTTATTAGTAAATTGTCTGATGGGGAGAGAACTGTGCTCCTGCTCACAGCGTGGTAATCCATCATGGCGCCAGACTTGACCTAATGCTAATGAGCCATCCTTCAAGGAACCTAAAAATCCTGGATTCTGAGTTGTTTAATCATAGCCAATAAACCATGCTGTGTTTAAGTCTAATTAAAAAAAAAAAAAAAGAGAGCATTCCAAAGCTTCGGCATTTAAAGTCATTTTATTCTGTTTTGCAACATTATATGTCATAGTCTCCATTTTTATTGCCTCTTGTAAAACTTCTATCCCATTTTAATAAATCAGGGTCTTTTCCTGCACCAAGCCTAGCCCAGCCCCTCAGGGGCTACAGAAGGCGCTCCGGAAATCACGGTGAGCAGCTGGAGTGAGACCTGTTTCTTCTACCCTACCAGGAGGGTATGGGAGCCCATGGGGACGTGCCTCGGCCTCCCCACGGGTCCTGAGCTCCTGCAGAGCCTGTCTGCAGTCTCGACACATGTGCATGGGTGACAGGGTTTCTGATCTGTGAGTCAGCCAGGCAGAGCCCTGACCCCAGCGACCTGCATTTAACTCAGGAAGGCCTTCTGTCTGCAGTCAGGGAGGAGGTGGCTGCCAGGAGCCTGAGGGACGTGCAGACAGTGTCTCCTTCCTGGGACAGAGGAAAGAAGACCAGGTGAAGGGATGTGAGGTGCTGCACTGAGTTCTTTTGGAAAGACTTCCTCATTTCACCTTCAGCATAGCCCAGGGCTCTAGAGGTCTTATGACCACCATATTACAGGTGAGGGATCTGAGGCTCAGAGAGGCAGTGTAATCTACCAAGAGTCACACAGCAAATATGGGTAAGGCCAAGATTTGACCCAAGCTCTTTGGAATCCAAGTCCAGGGCTCTTTCCAGAGTTGCCCCTTAATTTTATATGATAATTGAAGATTGTTGAAGGTAGAAAGGGTCTCAGGACCATTGATTCTGAGGAGGACATTTAAACTTGGAGAAACATTCCAACTGTCTTAGATCAGCACATCTCAAACTTAAATGTGCATGGGAATCACTTGAGGGGCTTGCTAAAAATGCATCTTCTGATTCAGTAGATCTGAGCTGGGGCCTGAGAGTCTGACAAGCCTCCGGGTGATGCTGAGGCAGCTGGTCTATGGACCACACTTTGAGTGGCAGGAATGTAGACCACAGTACCTCTGGACTGCAAGTTCTTCAGAGGAGAGGCTACTTCTCATTGATCTAGTTTCCCAGCACCTGGCCCCATGTCTGGGGCATGACAGACATACAGATATTTGTGGAATAAATGATGGAGTGTTCTAAAGTCACACAAGGACCCATGAGTTCAACAACATAGTGTCCTGAGCAAGAACCCTGTGCCAGGACTCCACTAGGCCCTCTTGAGAAAATAGAGGTGAATGAGAAGAAGTAATAAGAGGTACCAAGCATTGAACACTCACTGGGTCCAGTTACTCTGCCAGACATTCTTGCATCTACTCTTGCCCAGAGTCCTGTGAGAAGAACGTCAGCAGACTCATCCCATCTTACAGATGAAGGACCAGAGGCTCAGAGTGGTTAAGGAACTTGTCCACCACCACACACAGTGTGCGCTGAGGTTGGGATCCAACCCCTCAGCTCTCGGCCGCTGCTCTCTGAAGAAGTGAACAAACATCGTCAGAGCTGAGAGGGCGTTCCGCCTTTGGGAGGTGGAGGAGGGCTTCATGGGAGGATGGTGGTACAGCAGTCCGTGGATCTCCGTCCCATCGACTGCTGCTCAGAGCCTGGTCCTCCATCAACTTTCTTGACGTGACTGTTGGAGACGAGTGAGAGCCAACTCAGGATTTGGGATGTATCAGCGAGGAGCATTACTAACGGGATCATATGTGCATTAAGTCCCCAGCCCAGTGGAGGCTCGTCTCTTTCCTCTGAATGTCAATCTTCAGGAGACCTCCTGCCTTTCTGTCTCTGCGGTTTGAATTCCCACACGTGCCCCGGCAGGGCGTCTGGCTGTGCCGTGCTTGCGTTGCTATAGTGAAGGATGTCGGCCCTCTCTTTCTTACGCCTCCTTGGGTTTGCTGGAGTCTCCACAGTTAGGCTCAGCTTTAGCTTTATCCCTAGACATATACTGATTTTGTTTGCACTCCTGGTGAAGTCTGAATTATGTGCATGACAGCCAGAGTCATGTCAACAGTGTGCAAGCCAGGAAGGGCAGGTCTCTTTGTCCTGCTGGGAGACCAGTGCCAGACAACCCATTAAAAAGCTCAAAGAAAGAAATAGTCAGCTCAGGGGTTCATTGTTGCTCTTCAGTCACAGATCCCACTGGCTCTGGGGCAGGCAGGACTTCCCATCTGAGGAATGTCCCTTCAGGGAAACTCTTCCAAGAGCCTGCTGTCGGCTTGCTGACCCAGCTCGTCCAGCGTGGCCTCTGGGGAGGGTCACTGTGTGGCCAACCTCCCTAAAGGCAAGGACGCTCTCACAGCCTTCTCTGGCTGACCCAGCATGACCAGTGACTGCTTGAGAGAGGGAGTTCTGACCCTATGTGGGCATCCACATGCACAGACTCCAGGGGCAGGTCTCTGAAACGGCCCACCTGATAACAGTTGCTGTTCTGTGTTCACGTTTGTCACCTGTGTGGCTAGTGCTGGCGACAGGTTGACTGTACCGTTTGTGATTTGGCCTCTGAGTTCTGTCAGTGCTAGTGCTTCATGAAGACATGTTTTTGACTGAATGAATGAGCTATTTAGCAGGTGTGTAATTATGTGCCCGGCACAGTGCTTGGTCTAAAGATACAAAGAAGAGGAAGATGGTCCCTGCCTTCCAGGATCTCACAATCCAGTGAGGAAGACAGGTCAGTAAGTCCAGGAAGAAGGTACACATGTTTAAGTTCCCCGGAAGCCAGCTCTGCCCAAGGTTTTGAGAACAAGGAGTTCGTTTGGGAAGGGATCCCAGGAGATGCTGGGGGGATTGGGATGTGAGCCAGGGAAGGGAGGAAGCCAGCTAAGGGTGTCTTGGTTATCCAGCTGGTTACCACAGCGGGCACACTGGAGCCCAGGCCTGCTGGGGAAACAGCATGGAACACGCTGCCGTGTGCAGCTGGTTGAGGGCTGCATCCTGGGGCAATAACTGTGGGGTATGCCCTGCAGACAGCCTCAGGTGAGCAGAGGTGTGCAGAGCCAAAAGCCCAGGGGACGTGGGCGGGGCAGAGACAGTATCTTCCACGGGTTGGAAATTCCAGGATGGAGGAGGCAACAGGGAGACTGAAGGGATGTTTGAGCTGGATTTTGCGGGTGAACAAGACAGCATGGCCCCCATGGGAAGGGCAACCAAAGACCCCGTGGCCAGAGGGAGGCTGGCATGGCTGAGACAAGGCCGAGAGGGGTGGGAGCTAAGGTCAGAGACAGAGCCTGGAGCCTAGTCTCCTCCTCACCCATTGTGAGAACTCAGCCTTTTCTCTCCACCAGGTGGGAACCCAGGGGACCAGGACAGGACCCCACTGACCAGGATCCCTCCAGGGAACAGACCCAAGGGGGCAGGGTAGAAGCAGGGAGCCCAGCAAGGAGGAGGTCACTGAATTGGGGCCGCCTGTGAAGGAGGCCCTGAGCAGAGGGCAGGTTCTGGACATAATCTGAAGGTGGATTTGACGTGACCTGCTGATGGATCAGCTGTAGAGTGAGATTGAAAGAGGCGTTAAACCAATAAACACACCATAAATAGATATTGACAGGTTGCCACGTGAGCTGTTAAGAAAAGACGAGGGTGCTGTGAGGGAGAAGAGCAGGAAGTCTTTGGGGAGGGTTCTCGGGAGAAATCACAGGTGGGCGGGAACCTGGAAGTGGGGGAGAGGTCAGCCAGGGGAAGGCATCGGGGGACATTGCAGCTCAGTCTCAGGCGGATTGCTCTCGGACAGCTTGGAGGGGAGTGATGGACCAAGGAAAGGTGGAAATCAGCAAGACAAAGGCAGCCCTGGAGGTGGACTGGAGGCTGAGGCCTGGGCTTGTGTAGACCAACTTCTCGGGAGTCTTCTGCCTTCCGTGCCCTCAGGCCTCCCCACTGGCCCCGAGCGACACAGCTGCTGCAGGGTCTGCTGGCTCTCTCCTCCAACCCTATTATTTATTAGCCTTGGGTTGGCAGAGAGACTTGCCCCAAGTCAGGCCCAGACCACTGAGATGTTGATATCATGGAAATTTCTACCCTAGAAGAGATGCTTGTGAAAACCCAGCGTTGGAGACGGCTCCATGCCATTCGGCAGCAAAGCCTGCAGGTGGCAGCGTGCAAATGGCTCTGGAAGCATATTCTGTAGGGGGAACGTGGAAGAAATGTTGCTCAGGTTGGCAGGATAGCTGCATGAAAGACCTCCAGGCTGCTCTTATCTCAGGGCTGGCTCGGGCTGGGGAGAAACCCATTCGCACCCTCTGGGCCAGGCCACTGAGAAGCCAGCCCTGTGGTTGGTGAATGTGGTCAGTGTGGGCTGCCTGGCCTGTCTCCTTCCCAAACAACCTCTGCTCTACTCAACTCTGTCTCTAGCTAAAAAGACATGAGAATGGCATCTGCCCAGGCAGGGCAGGAAGCCCATGCCTTCCTCTGTCCAGCTGCACCTCCTGGGAGCAGGAGGTTGAGGTGAGGAGATTGTTGACATTCCTGCCAACCCCGCGGATTGATTTCAGGGCAGAGTCTAAGATCATATTGTACCTGGGTTCAGAAGTCCTCAAATGCGAAAATGCTTTTTTTTGCATTTATATCCCTTTATCCTGAGCGTGGGGGATATCTTGTCCCTATAACAAGACTAGGGTCCTAGCACAAAACTCCCAGAGCCCTTGTTGGGTTACAGCCCCCAGTGAAGGCAGGCAATGCCTGTGTGTATAAAACCCCCGTATCTCCCCTGGAGGCCATCGCCTACATCAGCCCACGTTCGCTCTACACTGGCTGTGGTGTTGAGGTGTCAGAGGTGAAGGAGCAGTGACTGTTGAGGAATGCCCCATGAGTTGGGAGCACCTGGTTGGGACCACAGTGCTGCAGGTGGAAGCTGGACCCAGGTGAAAACGCTCTTCAGCTGTTTCAAGCACCTCAGAGCAATGAGGCTGTTGTATTTGGGTCTTTTCAGCTGTTATTGTGAATTTCCTGCTAAAATTAATCTTTGTGCCTCTTTCTGATAACTTTTTTCTTTTTATAAATCAGGAGAGCAGAATAGAGTGGCATAGTCGGTTTTCTCATCTCAAGCTTGAACTTCCTGATGATTCATTTAAATTTAGACACAAACCAGAAAGTTTCTCAGCTTGGAATCGTTCCTGGGGCTTGTGTTCGGAGGATGGAGCTGGTCGGGCAGTTGACAGGGACTCCATAACCCGAGCGGCTAAGTCCTGGCTCTTTCTCACAAGTCTGTCTTAAAATTCCTTCCATCCTCTGTCAAAGAGGATGCCAGTTTATGTATCCTTACGGTTCAGGTTTTGTCTTTATAGAGCATGTTTCCAGTGGCCCCCAAGTTCCCATGTGTTTCCCACATGCACTGCCAATCGCGTTATGGTACAACCATGTTAAATACTTTCAGCGTTGAAGCAAAAAAGTCAGGGACATCTTTCCCCCATATTTTAATGTCTCTGCTTAAATGGGCATGCTCAATTCATCAGAGCATGCACTAGAGCCATGAGGTTTGACCCCTATACAAATGAGTTATTTTTATCAGAGAAAAGCATTGCCTAACACAACAGCATCTGATGAACACGTTCAGACTTCATCTCTTTATTCATTCAACCACAATGCTGAGTACACACCCTGTGCCAAGCACTAGGTTAGGGATGGGGATCCCGAGATGGCTGAGGGGGACTCATCCAGCTAAGGCAAAGCCTCTTCAACAGAGCCTGGCACGAGGTGGCTCACTCAGTAATTGTGGGATGAAGGGATGCTATTGCTCAAAGAGGGAATGTGGATGATTCCTCGAAAGCCAGAAAAAATTGCAAATCCCACGTTTTCGCCCAAGAGCTAGGAATCAGTATTGCCAGCGCTTTGGTCACATAGTCAAGCCCCTGAATGCTGCCTTTGCCTCCTAGGCCATCTTGGTAACCACGATGACTTGAGTGATGTCCTGACACCTGCTCTGAAGCTCAAAGGTGCACCTAGGTCTGCTGCATTGGAGGAGGCAATGCGCCCTCAACCCTCTCATTATCAGTGAATCCAAAACTAGAGTCTTTGCCCGTGGGCCCAGGGCTGTGGGGATTCAGCCAGCCCCCAAGACCCTGGCCTTTTCAGCAGCTGACACGTCCAGCAGCGGACTCCCTCACAGTCAGGCAGATGTTCAGCATGCGGGGCTGTGGGGAGAACTCCAGGCTTCTCCGTGGGCACCTTTGCTGACTACTGAGGTGTCCCCATTGATCCCACTTGCCTTTCCTTTTCTGCTGAGCCCTCTGACTTTTCACCTGTGACGTGAGACTCTAAGTACCCCATGAGAGGAATGAGGGCCTGGTCTCTCCAGGGCCTTTGTGTGGCATGAGTCTAGTTTATAAAAACTCCTTTCGGTCACTCACATGTCACTGACCAAGTATTCTTCAGGCTGAAAGGGCGCCATGTGAACCAGATTCTCGCGCACGTCATCATTTCTTTTCCTGAGTTCAACTCTTGACTTAAGTAAACACTCTGTTCTTCTTACTGTGCCTTCTAAAGTAGCAATAAATCATCCCCACATCTTGCCATTTAAGCAGTTCCTCTCCAGAGGACACTATTCTCCCTTTTTGCCTGGGTACACGTTTCCTTTATGCAGATTAATCTTAAATTGGAGAATCTACAAATAAGAAAAGCATCAGTACACAGTTTCTTTCTTTTATTATGTTAACGTTATCACACCATTTTCCCCAAGAAGTTAACTTCTATGTCCAGGGATTACAATCAGCCCACCCTTGACAGAGTCCCATGACGTGATTTTGGGTTAACTGTATAAAGAGTCGTCTCATCTCGGGATAGGTAAGGGCAATTTTTTGCTTCCTTGCAGATGTTGCCCTTAGGGTGAGTATACCTCTGATGTATGAGTAGATATTTCATCACCCTCAGATTCCTTTTCTCGCCCCATCCCACCTCCCACCCGGCATCAAGCTTAGTTACAGCATGCTGTTTTCTATCACTCTTTTCCCTGGAAAAATGACCCATTGTTCTCTGGTGTATGCTTGTCGTTTAGAAAGCCAAGCTTGGCCCTGCTGGTAACAAAGTAATCAGTCCTTCAGAAGACAGGAGACAGCCTTCCAACAACCTTGACAGAGTGAAACTCACCGACTTCAACTTCCTCATGGTGCTGGGGAAGGGCAGTTTTGGGAAGGTAAGGAAGGGGACGGGAGATGGTGCATGCACGGCCGGGCCTTTGCAGAGACTGTTGGGATCGGTCCTGTTCTCCCCGAAGTTTCCAGAGCAGCCCTTGATTTCCTTGCTCTGTACAGGTTTCTCAGATGTCTCCTACTTCATTTCATTAAAAACAACTGTATCTGAAAAGCTGCAGAGGGGTCACTGTGTGTCACCGTTTCAGTGTTGAGAACACAGAGGGTGCTCCAAAATGTCAGTTGAGTGAATAATTTTCACAACTAAAAATGAAATGCTGACTTGTGGTAAGCGCATGTAACAATTAAGAGATACTGAACTGGGTTTCTTCAGCTCTCAGCCTGTTTGTCTCTACATTTGGCTTCTCTGGCCCCAAATCTCTTGATAGACCCAGGAACTGATTACAATCCTGCCGTTCTTTTTTTTCTTGTATTGGTTCCTGACTCGTGAAAAGCTTATAAAGGTCAGTCACATTTTCCTCTAAGGATGCCCCTGAAAAATGTGCTTAATTCAAGACTAATCCCGATAATGTTGAGTATTCCTTTTAGCAGCCGCAATAGCGCCATCATGTGGCAACAGCCTACACAGTGTATAGATCTTGACAGCTTAGAAATTGTGCAGTGCTGGAGGAATTTGCAGGGATGTGCACTATTTCAAAATTTGCACATAAAGTACAACTTTATTAACATTGTTATATCACACATTTACAAATTTGCATGAGCTGTGTGAACTGTCACCTGACCTGGTTCCTCCCCACGCCCGGCACCAGACATGTGCCTGGAAGTGTTCAGGTTGCCCTTCGTCTGCTCTCAGGTGATGCTCGCTGACAGGAAGGGAACAGAAGAGCTGTATGCTATCAAAATCCTGAAGAAGGACGTGGTGATTCAAGATGACGACGTAGAGTGCACCATGGTGGAAAAGCGAGTCCTGGCCCTGCTTGACAAGCCCCCGTTCCTGACGCAGTTACACTCCTGCTTCCAGACGGTGGTAAGGATCCTGGGGTGTATAGCTGTGGCCCAGCACACAGCGTGCTCAAGGGTAAGGATCCTGGGGTGTACAGCTGTGGCCCAGCACACAGCGTGCTCAAGGGTAAGGATCCTGGGGTGTACAGCTGTGGCCCAGCACACAGCGTGCTCAAGGGTAAGGATCCTGGGGTGTACAGCTGTGGCCCAGCACACAGCGTGCTCAAGGGTAAGGATCCTGGGGTGTACAGCTGTGGCCCAGCACACAGCGTGCTCAAGGGTAAGGATCCTGGGGTGTACAGCTGTGGCCCAGCACACAGCGTGCTCAAGGGTAAGGATCCTGGGGTGTACAGCTGTGGCCCAGCACACAGCGTGCTCAAGGGTAAGGATCCTGGGGTGTACAGCTGTGGCCCAGCACACAGCGTGCTCAAGGGTAAGGATCCTGGGGTGTACAGCTGTGGCCCAGCATACAGCGTGCTCAAGGGTAAGGATCCTGGGGTGTACAGCTGTGGCCCAGCACACAGCGTGCTCAAGGGTAAGGATCCTGGGGTGTACAGCTGTGGCCCAGCACACAGCGAACCAAAATGTTTGAGTGTCTGAGTCAACCTTAGTCCTCTGGAGAAGGCTGGAGAAAGGCATAACCTGGGGACCACTCAGCCCCAGATTCCTCTCTGCCAGGCAGAGGTGCCTGGGGACAACCTCTCACTCTTGTGCCCCTGGGAGATCTGGGGCGCCCCTTCCCTGTGGTGTGCCCTACTTAGAGGCTTGGCATTAATTCTGTTTAATTCAAACATTTATATCAAAAGTTTTCTTCATAGCAGGCAATGTGCTAAGACTTTGGTATACAAAAACAATAGAATAACTCACAGTCCTGGCCTTTTAAAACCGCTGGTCTAGCTGCCAGGCCTTGCATTGGAACATTAGGAGATTGGAGTTTGTAAAGGAGTGTATTCTTGTTTAATGCCACGCAGCAGAGGTTGGCAAACTGGCCTGTTTTTGTACGACCCATGAGCTCTAAGAAAAGTTAAAAAAAAAAAGCAAAGAATAATATTTTGTGACACGTGAAAATTAAACGAAATTCAAATTTCAGTGGCCATAAATAATTTTCTTGGAACACAGCCGTGCTCATTCAGTTACCTATCATCTACGCTGTTTTCATGCTACAAAGGCAGAGTTGAATAGTTGCAAGACACACACAAAGCCTAAAATATTTACTGCCTCGCCCATTACAGAACAAGTTTGCTGAGCCCTGTCATAGAGTATAACTAAACAGAGGACAAAAAAATTCCAAAGTACTAACCAGCCAGCTGTGGGGCCAGGGCTCTGGCGTGGTGCTTCCAAGCGGCCTGCAAGAAATAGAAACATCTGGATGGCACCATAGTGAGGCATTCCCAGAGATAGGCTTTCCGCTCCTCGGTGGCTGTCCTTTGTAAGATATGACTCAATAATCAGTAGCCATAGTTGTTACTGTTATGATGATGATTATTTTCAACTTCCCATTGACCAGAAATTGACTTTCTGTTTTATGTCTCTCTAAAATTTCTTGGGAGGCGCCCCTCAACGCCCTTGGATTTTAGAATCTCAAAATGGCGGTGCAGCCACACACAGTCTGTAGATGGGCAGTGGGGCTGCAGAGTCGGGCGCCGGCCACTGCATGTCATCGTAGCGCTGGCGGCAGGGTCAGCCCCCTGCTCTCAGCAGCTCCTAAGTAGCGCCAAGGAGGGAAGGGCAACGTGTTAGGAGAGAGAACCAAGTCTGTGAATCCCAGCCCAGGTCCTGTAACCCTGGTTATGCTGATTAAGCTCCAGAAAGCCACAGAGCAGAGAAATAAAGATGAAATTAAAGTTTATAACAGGAAAGCCGAGACTGAAGCTCCCAGAGCCGTTTCCTGCTTATTAGCACCAGCTTCATCATTTTTTTCCTCCCTGTGCAACACTTTAATGTTTAATAACCTCTGTAAATGGTGATGATGTCTAGAAGAGAGCAGAGGTCAGCTTTTCCCTCTGTGTGCTGTGCTGTGTTATTTCACTGTTAAACCCCCTCACTCTCCCCATCTGTTCCAGCATAATGTCCTCATAAATATGCAAATTTATTTGATTCCATGGTGTACGCCCTTCGTGGGGCCAACACTTAGCATACCAGTGACAGAGAAAATCAAAAACAATATTTGGGCATGTTATGGATGCAAAAGAACATTTGATTAGCCTCTCCACTTGTCGTCCCCTCCTTCACAGTAAATATCATTGAGCATTCACAATTTATAAGCCTGACCTAACTCATGAGATTGGTTTTCAAAAACATCCAGTTAGGGCCGGCCCCGTGGTTTAGCGGTTAAGTGCTCGCGCTCCGCTACTGGCGGCCTGGGTTCGGATCCCGGGCGCGCACCAACGCACCGCTTCTCCAGCCATGCTGAGGCCGTGTCCCACATACAGCAACTAGAAGGATGTGCAGCTATGACATACAACTACCTACTGGGGCTTCGGGGGAGGGAAAATAAAAAAAAATTAAAAAAAAAAAAATCCAGTTAAACACATTACCACATCACTGTGGCGTGCCTCCTGGACATTGCATACCAGAAATACTAGTTAAAACTAAAGAATTGGCCCATGTGGATTCTTCACACCATCTCTAACTTAGAAATGTATCATGTGTGTAGGATAAAAGGGAAGAACGTTTGGGGCTATTGCTATAATGGGGAGCATACGTAACCAGAAGGAGGCAGACACGTTGACAGAGAGCCATTATTTTAGACTTATGTAATAACTTGATACTTCCCAAGCCCCTCATGCAATAGGGTTATTACTACTTCTTTATTTGGGAAAAAAATTTTGAAGGGCTCCACTAAGCAGATGTGCCAGTGCAGCCCACATTTAACTGATGAGAAAGCAACACGCAGTCTGTAAAGAGTGAGGGAAGCCACTCTACCCGTGGAGGAGCCCTGCTCACGTTCTGACCTTGGTCTTCAGGATCGACTGTACTTCGTCATGGAATACGTCAATGGCGGAGACCTCATGTACCACATTCAGCAAGTAGGAAAATTTAAGGAACCACAAGCAGTGTGAGTATTTGTGTGTGTGTGTGTGTGTGTGTGTGTCTTAATTTAGACAACACAGTATTCCCAACTGGGAACTTGTGCTGGATGAAATATGAAAGTGGGGCTCTGCCCAGTTCAGGTTGGAGTACTGTAACCTCCTAGGGGGCCAGGTTTATTGACAGGGTCCATCTCAGCGTTTCCTAAGGAGAAGTTTATTCTACTTCTAGTAAATTGGCGATGCTGATGTATCCCCTTGTCACCCAATTCCACACTCACTGATGGAGTCATCCACTCATTTATTGAACACGTGGGCATTGCACACCCGAAATGCACCAGACGCTGGGAGTGTGAAAGGAACGAGTGGCTCCCTGCCCTCGGGAGTGGAGTGGGAGAAGTCACTTGACAATTGTAATGTGTCACCATAACTTTAGAGGTGGCACAGGACACCATGCAAAGCCCCAAAAGGGGGGCAGTGAGGGAAGAACATTCTGGGGGAATGAATGCCCAACCCAGAGGTGCAGGAGATGGTGTGAGATTCATAGTGGGAGGTGGGGGGAGGGGGCTCTAGGTGACAAGCCTGGTGGAGGGCCTGGCTGAGGAAAGGGAAGGCTGGAAGAGGCTTCAATGGGGCTTGACACCATCAGGTTAAGTTTTCACAACCCCCTGGCCAAAAGGAGAAGGAAGAAGGGAGAGAGTGTAAGGGCTGGTACAAGGGGGTTGCTGCAAATCTGTGTGGAACAGAAGGAATGGAGCTCTAATTAGGGCTTGGCCTTGGAGCCAGAGAGGAGTAAGTGGCTTTGAGAAACATTCTGGAGGAAGAAAACCAGAACTTGGAGATGCTGGGGGTGAGAAGAGAGAAACCTCTTCAGGTGACACCCCATTTTATGTTTGGGAAGGGACAGCCACCCAGAAGGAGGTGGTTTGGGGAGAGAATTGTGAGCTCAGTTTGGAAGATTTCATTGGGGTGTGCTTGGATGCCAGGATGCAGGGACGCAGGAGTCGGCAGCACAGGAGAGAGTCTTGGGCTCCATGGGAAGATGGAGAATCATCCATCTAGAAGGCAGTCTTTGATACCTGAAAAGTCATCCCATTTTTCAGGGGCCAGGAAGTCATAGAAAACTCAGCAGAAGCAAATCTAAGCAAACAGCTATTTCATTTCCCTCAGTGAGGATGTGTAGCGGGCATGTGCCTGAATAATCAAGTTAGCAAATGTTAAACAGATTCTGGCCGATGTTCAGTCTAAAAGATAAATCTGAAGTACTTTTGGCCTGCGTGGGATGATCTGTCCTAGGGAAGATTAATTGAAGGCAGAATAAGGAATTCTTTGGTAGTGAGCTTAAAAAATTCAAAGGGAGATTTCTCTGTTTTTATTTTTACTTTTCAATTTTCAGCAATGCCTGCCCTTATCCCCTCTCTTATGTTAATTATAAAGCATTAAAATGCTCTGATTGTAAATAAAGCTTGGTAACACAGAACTATAAGGAGCAAATGGCAAAATGACCACCTTACGCTATGAAATATTTGTATTGCTTTTGTTGTATTTGTGTTGCCGGAAAGCTTTTATTTTAAAAGTACAGAAAAGCATGGAAAATAATGTAAAAGTCGCCCATGATACCATCTCTTCTCCCTCCCCCATCCAGTTCCTCTCCTGCCGGCCCTCAGAGGAACCCCCCCGCCCCATTAAGAGTTTTGTCCTTATCGTTAAGGGGCTCTTCTCCGCTCACGTAGACACGTGTGCTTATGTTAAGCCTCCTGAGTGTGATGTTGCTCAGGCCCAGTCCTGTGGCTTCTCACACTTCAGAGATTCCTAAATGCTATGCAAATTTTAAAACATCCTTCAACATTTAGCCTAAGTTTCACATATTAACCGATTAACGATTTTGAAGTGATGGCAGTAACTGCTTTTTATTATGAATCGTTTAAAAGGGAAAACTCAGGTATGACTCATGGCGTGTGTCCCATTTATCTCAGCACTTGGGGGGAGGTGATGAGTAAACCAACTAAAAAGTTCATCACACGTTATTCTTTGTCTTCTAGGGTATAATAGTATTTTCAAATACTAATGTATTCTGTCCATGAATAGGAAATGGAAATTTTCTCCACTCTACCCTAGTTCTGACATGAAAGAGTCTAACAGCCACTCTTTGCAAGATTGTACCATCATGCGTCACTTAACAACGGGGATGCGTTCTGAGAGATGTGAAATGAGGCAATTTTGTTGTTGTGCGAACATCACAGAGTGTATTTACACAAACCTAGGTGGTATAGCCTACTACGCACCTAGGCTGTATAGTACTAATCTTATGGGACCACCATCGTATAGGCAGTCCATCATTGACCAAAACATTGTTATGTGGCGCATGACTGTATCAGAAATTTCTTGTAAGCAGTAAATTACCTGTCCACCTGCCCCAGACAAGAAGTGCTTGTTTCTGGGCAGGTAATAAACCCATCTCATTGATTTTATTAGCTGTATCATTCCTTGGGGAAGTTGGAGTGATAAAATGGCGGAGGGAGGGTGACGGGCTGGAAGAACACGTGTAGGGCAATGCTGATCTCTGCAGTCCTGGGATCTTACGTTCTTTTACCTCTTCAGTGTCTGAGCTGCAGGATACAAAGTATCTAGAAGTCCAAAGAACTGAGCCAGAAAGCTGACGAGCATTTTCTCTTGCAGATTCTATGCGGCCGAGATTTCCATTGGATTGTTCTTTCTTCATAAAAGAGGAATCATTTATAGGTGCGTATCGAAGCTCTGCCACCAGCAGCGCAGTTGAGAGTTTGGCTAGACCTCTGGACCTCTGTGGGCATGTAGTTATGTGATGGAGACTTAAGATATGGAGTTGATAACCCCCAAGATAACAGAGACCTGCTGGGGCCCACCTTTCTCTGCAGCATCCAGGCAAATCAGGACCACCATCTGATTTCTGGACCTCAAAAGATTTTATCTCATTTCTGCTTTCCACAAGAAAACATGCTTTTATCCTC
Organism: Diceros bicornis minor; assembly: GCF_020826845.1. Taxonomy (NCBI): domain Eukaryota; kingdom Metazoa; phylum Chordata; class Mammalia; order Perissodactyla; family Rhinocerotidae; genus Diceros; species Diceros bicornis. Next base: position 48,505,671 of record NC_080757.1, on the reverse strand, counting down.
ACTGCCAGCTCCTTCCTCTGCCTTTTATTTGGAATGAAGATCAAGGAGCAGTGGATATTGAATTTCTGTTCTAGATGCTCAGCAGCAGAACATGGAGAACTGAGGGGAGGCAAGGGAGAAACTATTGGATTAAATTCTTCGGGTTGTTAGTTACAGTGAAAGTCTGGCACCAAGAAAAAAGAATGTCTTCCAGTGTTAAGTGAAGACTTATTAAAAGGACATATGGCACTAGGCAGAATGGGAGGGGCAAGTTGTGACCCGTAGAGGTTGTTCTAAACCTGTGATTTTGCAAACCTGGCTGTGTGTCAGACCCCTCTGTGTGGGATACTAATAAACCCAATGACCAGGATCTCTCAAGACCTGCTGAATTGGAATCTCTGGTGATTCACATGCTCAGCCAAAGTTGGGAATCACTAGTTCAGCCATTTGGTCATTCATTTAGTATGCATTTATTAAGTACCACTGTAAGCCAGGCAACACATTAGGAGATTAAAAAAAAACAAAAACAAAAACACAGTAACTCCTGGTCCCAGCTCTCCTGAGACATGAAGTTAACATACTGTTGAGATGGTAGCTAATGAAATATCCTTCTATCTCACTAGCTCCAGAGCAAACCATGTATGTCATGGGAAGGACACTGATGCTATCCTGCTTCCTTGCAGGGATCTGAAGTTAGATAATGTCATGCTGGATTCGGAAGGACACATCAAGATTGCTGACTTTGGGATGTGCAAGGAACACATGATGGATGGAGTCACGACCAGGACCTTCTGTGGGACTCCAGATTACATTGCCCCGGAGGTAGGGCCCAGCGCTTTCAAACAGCAAAAACAACCCCCTTGTGGAGTATAGAGTCATTAGTGAATCACTAAGTCATTTTGTGGGGTCATGACCACAAAATAGACTAAACTAGACTACGTAGAGCAAAATAGAAAAAACATGAGAGCTCATTGCACATAAGGCTATGTCTTGTTTCATAGAACTTTTGTTTTTGTCATGTATACATGTGAGCTTGTTGCATGGTAAAATGTATTTCTTACATGGTCAAGGGCAAAACAATTTAAGCAACACTGTTGTGCAGAGAAGGGAGTTCTTGCTTGTAAAAATATTCTGCATGGAAAAACTGGATCAGAAAGTGGTTCCAATGACGGCTTTTAGCAAAATCAGAGTGATTAGTGCTCTAAATGACACATTGGAATTGATCATGGTATTTAATCTAGAAAGAATGTTTCAGTGTGGTTATAAGCAAAGTGGTTCCAAGATTTGTGTATTTACAGCAGTGGCCATACTACTTTGTCATTGCTATAACACTTACTGAGTAATTTTCTTCCTATTTTATGAAGCTTAGTACATGACAATCATTGGATGGATTATAACCCTAGGTCACTGGGTAGCCAGCTTTCTTTCCACACACAGCCTTGTGGATGAAGCAATCTCTTCTTTTTTTTTTTTTTTGGTGAGGAAGATCAGTCCTGAGCTAACGTCGGATGCCAATCTTCCTCTTTTTTGGTGAGAAAGATTGGCCCTGGGCTAACATCCATACCCATCTTCCTCTACTTTATATGGGACGATGCCACAGCACGGCTTGACAAGCGGTGTGTTGGTACGTTCCCGGGGTCCGAACCGGGGAACCCCGGGTCGCCAAAGCGGCGTGCATGCACTTAACCGCTGTGCCACCAGGCTGGCCCAGAAACAAACTCTTCTTAACTGAGCTCCAGCATGGTACAAAGTAGTGGATTCAAAGTTAGGCCAAACTTTAGCTCTTTGTAAAGCTCTCATGTTAACTGTCGATGGCTCTTATGGCATTTATTCAACATATTGCATTTATCTCAAAGGCAGTAGTTTAGAGTGGAAAACACACGAACTTAGAAATCAGACCAATGTGAGCTTCAGTCCTAACTCGATTATTGGCAGGCTGTGGGAACTCAGGCAAGTTGCTTAACCTGTCTGAACACCTGTTTCTGCAGTGGCAAGTTAGAGATAATAATATCCTCCTTATAGAATTGCTGTGAGGACGAAAGTGCCTAATACCAATGTGTTGCACCTAGTAGACCCTTTCAAAAGGGAAGCTAATTTTTATTCCTTTTTTAAGAGTTTGTTTATTATATGCCTAGACAATGTGGAAACACAGAATTAGAACATCTACTTAGAAACTTAATTTCTGAATTACATGGCTAAAGATGTTATCCTGATATGTAACCTGGTGGGGTTTTCCCCCAAAAGAACTCACACATTGGTATCTCCAGGCATAACATGAGCTTAAATAGTCGTATTTTTCTAACATGAAGATTAGAGAGATCATACAGTAAAAAACACAACCTCTTGAGGCGGTGTTTATTCTGAAGCCTTCTCCTGGCTGCCATGTATTAAACAGGCTGTGATAATAAGCCGTGCCAGCTCCGTGTAACACCCGCTGACACAGTAGAAGCATAGTGACAGGGAATAGCAGCATTTTTGGGAATAAAGGGGGCTTTGAACTTCATCTCCACCTGGTCTCTGCCAATCAGAGAAATAGCTTCCTGTGTTCAGGAACACCACAGCCATCTGATACACCAGAGATGACAGTGTTGCACATAGGTGAAATTTTCCAAATGATTGAAGTTTGCTGTCTTTTTTTCCCCCGGTGTTCCTCATTGTATTCGTTTCCTTTTGCTGCTATAACAAATGACCGCAAACTTAGTGGATTAAAACAATACAAATTTATTATCTTATAGTTCTTACAAATTTATCATCTTACAGTCTACCCAGATAATCCAGGATCATCTCCCCATCTCAAGATCCTTAACTTAATCATATCTGCAAAGTCCCCTTTACCAAGTAAAATTAAATTCATACATTCATAGATTCTGGGGATTAGAATGTCTACTTCTTTGGGGGAGGGGGCATTATTCAGCCTACCACACTCACGATGGCGTTCCATCTAACTATATTTGATAACCTCCGCACCTGCCTCCACCAAGTCTGCCTAAACCTACTTCTAGCATATCTTGGTAACTTTGGGCTTTTTTTCTTCACTTGTCCACATTTGTGTGTATGTTTATTGAGCTCTGTGCAACTTGCTCACATGTGTAGGTTCACATCTCCAACACCACAGTCAGGATACAGTTCATTTCCATCACCACAGGGATCCCTCCTGTTGCCCTTTTAGAACCACACCCACCTCCTCCCTGCCCCCGATCCCTGACCCTTGGCAACCACTGATCTGTTTTCCATCTTTTAATTTTGTCATTTCGAGAACGTTATATGATGGAATCATACAGTATGTAACATTTTGAGATTGGGTTTTCATCTGAGCACTTTCTAGAACTGCAGTCATAATGTTTGAGTACTGCTTCTACCGCTTGGTCAAGTTATTTAAACATTCCATGCCTCCCTTTCCTCACCTGTAAAATGGGGATGATAATGTCTGCCTCATAAGGTTGTTATCTGTAACTTGGAGTCTTGTCTGTCCCAAGGCAAGCTGGTCCTGCTGTCATCATTGTTCACTCGACTCATTTGCCACATTGGACTGTGAGCCTCTTGCTACAGCCCCTCCTAGAAGACCCTGGCCATTGCTGTCTTCATGGTGATTTTTTGGAAGCAAAGGATAGGTTGGCCTGGGAAGACCCTTTGAACTGAGAAGTTGATTGCTATTTAGAAAGTGCTAGAAGAAGATGGCATCTATATGGGGCTGGCCATGTCGTGCTAGGAACCTGGGAACACGCTATCAGAAGGAGGAATCCTGAGAACAACTGTCAGAGAGGGAGGCTGGGAACACACAGTCAGGGAGAGGGATTCTGGGAACATGTCATCATAGAGAGGGATGCTGGGAACATGTCAGAGAAAAGGATCTGGGAACATGTCAGAGAGGGTTGCTGGGAACACATCATGAGAGAGAGGGATGCTGGGAACACGCAGTCAGGGAGAGGGATTCTGGGAACTTGTTGTCAGAGAAAAGGATGCCAGGAACACACTGTCAGAGAAGAATGTGTGGAAAACCAACTTTGGGCCTTTTAATACACAGAGGATAACGTGCTCCGGCCCTAAATACCCTCAGTTTTGCAAGCCTTCATTCCTCTCCTTGTATCCACTGTGCAATCAATAACAAAGGGAGCACCCACCATTTATTGAGAATCTACTACATGCCAGGCACGTTACATACTTTCCCTCCATCCTCAGAACAAGCCCCGTAAGGAATGTAACATCAGGCCCGTGTTTCAGGTGAGGAGCCTGAAGGGTGAGTAATAGGCTAAGGCCACATTACTAAGAAATGCCACAATCGGGCTTTAGTCTCCAGACCCTTGCACTGCCCACTACACTAAACTGCTGCTCAAACGTGAGCGATGTGCGTGTTCAGAGAGCGTTCTGCGTGCTTACTGTGCCAAGCATGGCGCCACTGGTACACAGAAGTGTATCCGACAGGAGCCCTGCCCCCAAAGTGCTTACAGTTCAGAAGAGGCGACACAAGAAAACAAGCCAGCACTGACAGCTCTGTTTAGATTCCAGTTGACTTTCACTGAAAGATAAGCTGCGCTAGTTTGGGATTTCAGTCAGTAATAACTCTAGGTTGTTTCCCCTTCTGTTGGCATTTTTCTCACGAAGGTCGTCATTGGGCCATAGAAATAATTGCAGTATAGAGAAAGACCATCTAGGTTCGAAGTTTCTGAATTTGCTCAAAGGTTAAAATAATCCTATCGTTTATATAAATCTTCGTGTCAGGCAGTGGCCAAATAATTATCTTAGATGGCATTTTCCCTAACAGGCAAAACGGAGGCTTAAATATTTATGGCTGTTTGTTCAAAAACCTTGAAATGGGCCGGCCCCGTGGCTTAGCGGTTAAGTGCGCGCGCTCCGCTACTGGCGGCCCGGGTTCGGATCCCGGTGCACCGACGCACCGCTTCTCCTGCCATGCTGAGGCCGCGTCCCACATACAGCAACTAGAAGGATGTGCAACTGTGACATACAACTATCTACTGGGGCTTTGGGGAAAAAAAGGAGGAGGATTGGCAACAGATGTTAGCTCAGAGCTGGTCTCCCTCAGCAAAAAGAGGAGGATTAGCATGGATGTTAGCTCAGGGCTGATCTTCCTCACAAAAAAAAAAAAAAAATTAAAAAAAAAGAAAAAAATAATAATAATAAGGGGCCGGCCCGGTGGCGCAAGCGGTTAAGTGCGCGCGCTCCGCCGCGGCGGCCCGGGGTTCGCTGGTTCGGATCCCGGGCGCGCACCGACGCACTGCTTGGTAAGCCATGCTGTGGCGGCGTCCCATATAAAGTGGAGGAAGATGGGCACAGATGTTAGCCCAGGGCCGTCTTCCTCAGCAAAAAAAAAGAGGAGGATTGGCGGATGTTAGCTCAGGGCTGATCTCCTCACAAAAAAAAAAAAAAAAAAAAAAAAAAACCTTGAAATGGATTAATACTGTAGCATCTCTTTAATGGGTGAAGACGAACTGAGGCAGAAAATGTCACTAACAGATGTGGTTTTGGAGTTGAGATGGACACCCACGAAAGAGCGCTAATCAGAGGATAATTCCTGAAGCTGACATCCCGGGTGCTCTTTGCTTTGACATAGAAAGAATTCTTCGGAATCAGTGAGAGTCCTTGAGAAGGCCGAACAAAAGCTTCATCTGGATTTAATCCCCCCTCTGCAAGTTAGTTATTTCGGGCATGCGAGATCCAGTCACAAGTCAAGTATCTCCTGGCAGCTAAGAATCAGACTGAATACTAGCATTGCCCACTCTTTCCTGGAAGAAAACGAAGCAGCACAGAAGTGTTTGCTTCTGGCTGCTGTACCTCTGAGTACCTCCTGCTGCGGTGGGAGCGAAGCTTTTTGAAAATGTGCCATGCAGAATCCTTCCTCGCAGGCATGCTATGCAGGGGGCGAGTTAGAGCTCAGGCAAAGGATGTCACCCATGATATAGTGACTGTCTGCTCTGTACCAAGACCTCTGAGCACATTTCCTGGTTTGTCTCATTTTCTGTATGAGTGGAAGTCAAGTGGCTTGCCCAAGGTCACACCACTGGTAACAGGCAAAAGTGGGGTTTGGACCTGAGACATTCTGACCTCAGAGCTCATATATTTCTTTCCACCTATTACACCGTCTCCAGAGATATAAGAAACCTCCCTGAGTGAAAGAGCAGTTAAAAATGAGCACTGAGATGTTACAGACCATCTTTTCTTTGATGTCTTTTAAGAGAAGATGGACATCTATCCATCTGAGCTGGAATCAGGAGTCCGAGCCATGATCAGACTTCTTCATCTCTAATGCAGTCAGTGGCTCGGGAATGTATTCCAGCTGTGAATACTGGACAGATCCCTTAGAAGCCAAGGGAGAGCCAGCAACACTTAAGCCCGTCTCCCACATGTGACATCGTCAGTCAGGTATTCATTGAGTGCCTACTAAGTGCCTGGGACTGGAGGCGGTTAGAAATGGGCCACTGCAGCCCAGGAGAGGCGTGGGTTTAGAGACATGGAAAAGACAGTATTCCCCTTGGCAATAACAGATGGCACCTCCAGCAAGGCTGAAATCACTAGGGTAGAAGTATGCCGGCAGCCTGCCGCCCCCGCAGCCAGCTGGCCATAAGCAGATGTGCAAACTGCTGTGAGTGTTGGGGGCTGGATGAGTTCAGAGAGCTAGAGACCTATCCCAGGGGGTCCTGGCTTCTCCTTCCAGCCCTATGGGAATGCCAGCCCAGTATTGCCCATGACAGCAGCCAGAAATCTGCATTTTTATGTAAAATTTGCCTAACTGTTCAAAGTTGGCTCTAATATGTATTAAAAGAAACGTATACAGGTAAGATTCAGCCAATGGGCCATCACCTGTGACTTTTCTTCTGGAGTGGGTCAAGGGTCACATCTGGGGGGAGCCACATATTAGGGATGGGAGGAAAAATAGAAGACCAAGGGATGTCCAGAGAGGTAGAAAAAGAACTAAGGAGCTATAGAGTCTTGGGTACCAAGGATGGTAAGTGTTCATGAACTCAGAGATGGCGGAGAACTGCAGAGGTCAAGGAGAAGGGGGAGGGGGTGAGGAGGGCTCTGGCTGCAAGGAACCAGAGCCCTGAGAGCAGTGTCAGTAACGATGAGGCAGAAACCGGATGACACTGGCGTGGAGTTGAGCGTGAGCATCAGCAGCCAGGCTGGAACCCTCTCTTTGGGGGAATCTGTGGGAAATGGAAGGAGAGAGGGTGGACAGTCACTCCCAGGGAAGGCAAGATGAAGGAAACATTATTTAAGCTGCAGAAACATGAGTGTATTTCTAGGCCAAAGGGAAAACGTCCAGAGAGAGGAGAGAGAGAGAGAGAGAATACCATATGCCAGCAGGAAACCAGAATAGGGATGCAGGAGGAAAGGAGACCCTTCCTCCTCAGGCACAGGAGGAGGGTGAGGTCAGGGAGGCAGGAAAGCTGAAATCATCCTTGCTGGCTGGCCTGCCCCTTCAGAGAGTGGAGTCAGGAAGGGTGGGGCCTGGACCTGGGAGTGGGTTGCTGGTGTGGGGGGTAGGTGTGATGACAGAGAAGAGAGAGGCTGAGCCACAGAGTCGGGAAGTCTGGATTGTCGTACAGCCAGCACCCCACACTCGATAACTCTCCAGCAAAACGCGGTGGTCTGGTGCAGGGGGATTAGGGATTGCTCAGGGCTGGGGAGGCCAGACGCTTAAAAGAGTCTCCTGGAAGTGGCTGGCCAGGTAGTGGGAATGGGTGAACAAGGCAGGAAGGGGGCCGAGTGTCTGTCAGAATAGGAGAATTGAGGGGTTCTTCCTAAAGAGTAGAGAGAATGTGTGCAGTCAGGGGAGGGGGAGGAGGGGCAGATGAGATAGAAGGGTAAGGCATTGCCACCAGTGCTGGCTCTGGGGGTAGCCATTCATTTCTGAATTAGGCATCTTGTGGAAGCCCAGGTCTTCACAGTGGCCCGAGACCCTTTGTACCGCATTTCCTCCATTGCCCGCTCCCGGATCTCTCTAGACCAGCTGCCGTGACTGCCTTACCGCTCCCCAGATGTGCCAGGCTCGCTCCATCCTCCCCATCCTCAGGGCCTTTGCTCTTCTCATTCCCTCTACCTGGGATGTCCCTCCCCCAGGTGTCAGCCTCCTTGAAGCCTCAACTCAGGTGTCACCTCAGGGAGGTCACCTTTCCTGGTGACCCCGTTTAACACTGCAAACCTCCAGCTCCCACCCAACACTCCTGACGCCCTGTCCCTGCTCCCCTTCTGTGGTGCTCGTCACCCACCGATAGACCATGTCGGGTACTCGTGTGTTTATTGACTTTGTATCTGTCTCTCCCACTGAGCTCCCACGGCAGAATCTCTGTTTTTGGTTTCCTGGTAAGCCCCTGCCCCGGGTCTGGAATGGTGCCTGAGCAAGCAGGTGGTATTAGGGATGTGTGGGTGCAGCGGGCTGCGTTCCTCGGTGCAACTGTGTGGAGGAGACGCAGCAATAGAACAGAGCTGAAGGCTCTGGAATTGAGAGATGGGGAACTCTGGAGGCAGGTGTTGGAGGGGTGATTCCCAAGGCTGCCCCTGGGGCGAAGCTGATGGCAGGGGGTGGAGTGCAGAGGACACCCACGCGCCTCCCCTCATTGACTGAAGAGAGCCAGTGTGCTGGGGGACCTGAGTGTCTGAAGGTTGGTGAGACATCTGCCCGAGTCCCCCAGGCAGCCCAAGGTGCCAGAATATTGATGTTGCAGAGACTTTTCCTGGCCTTTGGGGAAAGGGTTATAGAGACGGATAGAGAATAAAAGAGGATCTGCAAGTTAAATGAGAAAATAAATCATGTGATGCACGCAGCCAGGCAGTCAGGCAGTAAATTAGCACTTGCCACACTGAGAAGAAAGGGAGAGATGAGCTAGAGAGAGAGAGAAGCCAATCAGCACCAGCAGAGGCTCCTCGGAGATCAGCCTTCTGAACTGCAGGCCCCACACGAGCCCCACGCGGGCAGAGCAAAGAAAGCGCTTGATTAAAGAAAGGGAATGATAAACGGAAGGCAGCTTACTTTCTTTCAAAGGCCAATTTCCCTCTATGTAAGGTCACAGTCCAATGGCCCCAGCATTGCAAGAGAAAATGAAGCAGCCGCTTTCCCTCCAAGAAATATTTAAAGAGCTAAGGCCAGGCTTTCCTTTGGGTTCTTCCTTAAATTGTGTAGCTCTCCTCAGATCTTTTCTAGGAATTGTGTTGGCTATATATTATCTCGTATATTTTATCTTCTGCCTGTGGCTATTTAACTGTCTCATCATTCTCCTGGCCTCAGAGTTCAATCAGCCTAGCCCTGTTCTCTGGAGCATTTGGCACCCTCTGCGATACTGTGGTCCAGGAAACAGCTGTGGTCCGGGCCTTCCTCCTGACCTTCTCCTTCCTGTTCTTCCTGCAGAGATAACCAGCTCCGTGTGGACTAGCGGCCCCTTGTGAATGCCTGACTGACTTAATTTTGTTTAATCCTAAGTCAGCTCTGCAAAGTTGGCATCATTGGCTGTTTTCCAGACGATGAACCCAAGATGCAAAGGGATTCCTTAGTTTTTCCCATGGCCCCAATTCAAGGCAGCCCTGAGCTTTGAACCTGGAGCCGACTAGCTTCTCCCTGCAGTGGCTCTTGTCCTAAGAGGAGGGGACTGCAGACATCGGCTCAGTTGCTCCCCAGAGAATGCCTCACTCCGTGAGTGCAAATGGGCCGCTCCCACAGGCCCATTACTTATCTTCAGAGCTCCAATAATGCTCTGATAGGTTTTTACTCCCAGTATTCCGTGGCTGCGTAAATTGGCCCTCTATGTGAGGATTTGTTAAATCCTGTAAAAATGGGTCTGGGATTTCTGGATTCTATTTCACCTTTTACTTTGCAAAATTGCCTGGGCCATAGGGAGGTGGGGGTGAGTATCTTGAGAGAGATTGCCAGCATTTGCTCATTTCCTAGTATGTACCATGCACTTATATCTGTTACCTCGTTTTCTTCTTACAATAGTCCTCTGAGATAAGTGGCATTATCTCTATTTTGCAGACAAGGAAAAGGAGCTGTGGAGAAGAGAGGTGACCTGTCCAAGGCTCATAGATAGCAAGTGGCAGGGCCGAGATCCTGGGCTGCCCACCCCAAAGTGCAGGCCCGTTGCCCTAATACCATCAGTGCCAACTTCCTCCCTCAGCGTATCGCTTGTTGCTCTGTTACCAGCACATCTACAGAGACCCACTGGACTGTGAGACCTCCCAGTTCTAGAAGATCTTTTATTCCAGCTAATAAAGCTCTTACAGGCACCAAATTTATTCCTAACCCTCAGTTCGTTCCTTTACTATACAGGGAGTTATTTTGTTCGGATGCACAGTTAACCTTTTGAACAGCTCCCTGTTCAGCAGAGGAGGCCTGAGATGAGGATTCCAAATGTGGGCGCCGAGGTATCCTCCTGCCCTGCTTTCCCCTCGCCCCAGCCACCCTGCCTGCTGCCCCAAGAGGGCCTAGTGCCAATGGCTGCGGTGACTGAGTTTGAGAACCACTTGAAGAGCAACTCAAGGGCCAATAACATGCATTTGATTCTGGGTTAATTCAGCTCTGCTCTATTTCAGCCCCACGAAGACTTAATGTCCACCTGTGAAGGAAGCACTTCCTGTTGGATTTCAGGTGGCTTTTCCTTCATGGTGGCATAGTGGACTCTGGCTATAGTTCTGCTCTTTTAAGAACTTGGGGTGCCATCTATAAAATGGGCATAATCATAGTACCTTCCTCAAAGTATGACTTTGAAGATTGAGTTTTGCCCATAATGAGCTTAGGCTTCCTCAGAGGAAGCACTCTGTGAATCTTGGTCCATTATTTGGCAGTTGTTTCAATTACCTGTTGCTTTGTGACCGCCCCAAGACTTAGTGGCTTAACACAACAACCATGTTAACGCTCTGATTCTGTGAATTAGGACTTTGGGGAGGACTCAGCAGGGCTGGCTCCTTCCCGCTGCTGGGAGTGTCGCCACCGTGTCTCTGCTGGTGCTAGAGGGTCCGAGATGGCCTCGGGCTGTTGGCTCTTGGCCAAGGCCCCATGGGTTCTCCAGTACGTGGTCTATCTTTCCATGCAGTCTCTCATCATTCAGTAGTTTATCCAGAGCTTCTTGACGTAGTGGCTAGCTCCCAGGAGGGCAAAAACAGAAGACACGAAGCCCTTTAAGCTGGGCCTAGAACATAACTGTGTTCTTTCCACCACATTCTGCAGGTCAAAGCAAATCCCAGAGCCAGCGCAGTTTCTAGGAGAGGCTACATAAATGCCATATCTTGGTGGGAGGAGTGGCATTGTCACACTGCAAGGGGGCATACAGGACAGGAAGGTGTGCTGCAGCCATCTTTGGAGATAGTCCTGCACCGCAGCCAGTTTTGGGCTCTGTGTTGGCCGAGGAAGGATCCTCCACATGGCACCCACAAGAGGGAAGTCTCAAAGGTGCTGAAGACCTAGGCAAGAGGGGCCCCTGCCCCTCTTTTAGAGCTGAGATCAGCCAGCTTTTTCTGCTAAGGGCTAGACAGTAAATATTTTAAGCTTTGCCTTAATCTAAATTTTAGATTTTGCCAAGAGGCAATAGTGAGCAACTGTTCCTGCCAAAAAGCTGATAGTCTTTTTTACATTTTTCATTTCACATTTAAAAATTTTAAAACCGTGCTTAGCTCACAGGCTATACACAAACAGGAGGCAGGCTGGGTGTGGCCCGCAGGCTGTGGTTTGCTGCCCCTACATTAGAGGGCTCTCCTCCAGCCTTTGCTCTCCCTGTAGGGTTAGGGGTCTGCAGGGCCAAAGGGACATGCCCACCCAGGGCTTGAGAATTCCCTTCCAGGACCCACGTGGGCCTCTTCCCAAGAGCCATTCTTCTGAGGGACACCATCCTGCTGGTGTGTGCACTCCTGTGTCCAGTGGAGAGGTCAGTGGGTGGCTGTTTGCAGGGGACAGTGGGACAGAGCTTGGACATGCAGGTGGAGTGCACAAGGCTCTTCATAGATGTGATGAAGAGGGACTGGGAGGAGAAGTGGAGTGAGCCAGGTCTCCACATACTGGAGTGGAGTCTAAGGGTCCTTGAATTCTAAAGTCAAACCTGGCCTTCCAGGTTGTTGGGAAGTATTATGGACTGACCTATGTCCCTCTAAATCCATCTGTTGAAGCCCTAATCCTTAATGTGATTGTATGTAGAGATAGGGCCTTTAAGGAGGTAATTAAGGTTAAATGAGGTCATTGGTGTGGGGCTCTAATCTGATAGAACTGGCATCCTTATGAGAAGGTGAAGAGACACCAGGAGTGCATGTGCACGGAGCAAAGGCCAGGTGAGAACACGTGGAGAAGGCTGCTGTCTGCAGCTGAGGAGAGAGGCCTCACCAGAAACCACCCCTGCCAGCACCTTGATCTTGGACTTCCAGCCTCCAGAACTGTGAGAAATAAATGTCTGTGATTTAAGTCACTCAGCTGTGACTTCTGCTATGGCATTCTGCTATGGCAGCCTGAGCAGACTGACACGGAAGGTACATGCGTCAAGATGGTAGAGATGGGAGAGAACATGCTGTATTTAACGCTCGGTTAGCTTGATTTGTAACATATGTATTTAGACATATGGTATGTGGGCCTCAGTTACTCTCACCCCAGCATCCTCACCCACCCCGCAAATGTTAGAGACAGCCCATCCCAAGGTCGGTGTAGAGTCCTGGGTTTGGGCCAAGTAAGTTATGTTGTAAACCAGGATGTATATTATATATTACCAATCAACATCATTGTTTCTCTTACCAAGCAGAACAGGAAGGAGGGTCTGAGGTCGGAGGCAACATCTCAGATGTCCTTGTCCCATTCCCAGCTCCTGCTTACACAGGGAGGGCGCCATGAGAGAGGGAAAGCTAGAGCCAGATTGAACCCTGACTCTATCACATCCCCGCTGTGCATCCAGACTCTTGAGCTTGCTGTGCCTCGACTTCCCCAGTGGTAAATAGGAGTAGTGCCCAGCACAGTGGGGCTGAAGGACTGTGCTCGGGGGTAGGTTGGATTAAAGTTTGACCTCTGTTATTGTTAATGTTATATTCTTAGTGTATCTGTCTATTAAGGAGCTTCTTGAACATATCAGGTTGGGAGAAGAGAGAGAATCTAAAGAGATGTTTGATTTCTTTGGTGTAACAGGAAATTATAGAAGTTCGTTGGGTGTTGGGCTGAAGAGGCTGGGTGACCAGGTCAATTAGGACGGTGTTTTCCCAACCCCAGTCATTTCACTGTCACCTCCCTGATTTCTTTCATGGCTAGCAAAGGTTACAGAGGAGCTGGAGAGAGATTAGCCCAAGTAAGAGAATCGAGATTACTTGGAAGAATTACGCAGACTTGTAATAGGAATGCTGTCTCACCACGTAACCAGTATTATTAAGGCCTCACTGAGAAGCACGGAAAATCTCATCCCACAACTCCCTAGTACACGTTCCAGACTCAGAGAAACACCAGGTGCGGGGGGCATCTTTCTTCCAGATCAAAAGGTTGGCACTTTATTCAGAATTTTACTTGTGGCTCCTTCAGAATTAGTACAGCCATTTTGGAAGACAATTTGGCAGTTTCTTACAAAGCTAAATATAGTCTTTACCATACAATGCAGCATTCGTGCTCTTAAGTATTTACTCAAATGAACTGAAAATTTATGTCCACACAAACAGTTGCACACAGATGTGTATAGCAGCCGTATTCATAATTGCCAAAACTGAGAAACAACCAAGATGTCCTGCAGTAGATGAGTGGACAAATAAACTGTGGTACGTCTAGATAATGGAATATTATTCAGTGCTAAACGGACATAACCTGTCAAGTCATGAAAAGACATGGAGGAAATTCGAGTGCATGTTACTAAGTGAAAGACACCAATTTGAAAAGGCTGTGTAGTGTATGCTTCCAACTATATGACATTCTGGAAAAGGCAAAACTATAGGGACAGTAAAAAAGATTAATGGTTGCCAGAGGGTGGGGTGGGCGAGGGACGGCTAGACAGAGCACAGAGAATTTTGAGGCCAGTGAAACCATTCTGTACAATGCTACAATGGCAGATACATTTGTCCAAACCCGTAGAATGTACAATACCAAGAGTGGACCCTAATGTCAACTGTGGACTTCGGGTGATAATAATGTGTCAGTGTAGGTTGATGGATTGTAACTAATGTACCACTGTGATGAGGGATGTCCATCATGGGGGAGGTTGAACATATGGGGACAGGAGGTATGTGGGAACTCGCTACTCTCCATTCAATTTTGCTGTGAACCTAAAACTTCTCTTTAAAAAAAATATTAATTACAAAAATACAGCCTGCGTAGCCTTTCCCTTCTAAATGAGAGTCCGGGATGGAACTGGGAATAGAGTCTGTAATCAGCAGGCTCTGAGCTTAGCTTTTCCCTTCCCTTCCTCCTTCCCTCTCTCTTTCCTTTCTTCCTGTCTTTTTTTCTTTTGTACTATTTGCTATTTAAAGCCAGCGTTAATCATTACAAACCATTTTCCTGCCAGTCGATCCTCTTCTGCCCTTTTGGGGGAGCACTTCGGCCGTCCTGCCACTTGCTTTGCATTCTTAGTATAAACGGAATAACCAGGGGGGTAGAAGAGGTGGTTACTATGAATAGATTTTAAGGCACTTTTGTTACTTTTTGGGAAGTCATTTCCTGTTCTCTCCAGTCCTAGATAGAGCACAGTTTTTATATAAATAGAACATACGTAGTTTGGACTCCAGACTTTCCATTTTCATCTTGTGGTCATTTTCTTTATACATATTTATATAATGCATTTTGTCCAAAGATTTCAAATACTGCAGACATTTCTCACGTGGTGGACTAAGACCCTTGATGTAAGATACACGTTTTAGTGTATGTATCTGTTTTCGGGTCTGTCTGCCCGGTTAGATTTGTAATCGCTGTGCCTAGTAGAGTACCCAGTCCAAAGAAATGTACAATTAGCCATAATGGGTGGCAGTGAGGGAAGGAGGACGTGGGAGGGTGTATTAATACCATGAAAAAAGAGGAACCTGAAGTTTTGCTGCTCTGGTCAAACTTAATTGCCTGAGAAGGGGATTTTTACATCTGTTATATTCATTTCTGTGCCCCATGCCTAAATCAGTGTCCAGCACATAGTAAGCTAATATTTGCTGAAAGAATGAATGGAAAGTTCATTCCAGGTGCCTACAATCATTTCAGAGTGTTTTGTAGATATTATTAATATTATCTCTCGTACCAGAAGGGCTCCCGTGTCCTCCTGGGAGCCAGGTTTAGTTTATTGCCTCAAGTCACTTTCACCTGCCTGCCACACCTGGGGGCCAGTTCTAATTTCTGATGTTAGGTAGTATGTTAGGAGATATATCTATCCAACTCACCTGCAATAAACACATTTTGCTGTACATGAGGCCATTTAATCCCCTACCACATACTTGCCAGGTTAGTGCTGGAATTCCAATATCACATCTAAGGAAGCAGAAGCTCAGAGAGGCTAAGCATCTTGCCCAAGGTCACACAGCTCCCACGTGGCAGAGCTGGTCTCCAGCAGTCAGGTTCTCACTGCACTATTCTTTCCATGTGGCAGCTCTTGGTGTTCTGGGCGTGGATGTGCTGCCCGAAAGGGGTTTGGTTGGGAGGCATCTTGGCTAAGAGTTGGGGGCGCCTCACCCTTAGCCCCCATGATGCTTCCTCTTTATCGCACTCTGGTTTAAGCTTGGTGCTGCAGGAAGAGGACGCAGTCAGGAGACCATGCCACTAACCAGCCCAGTGACCTTCAAGCAAGCCACTTAGCTACTCTGCGCCTCAGTTTCTTCTTCAGAACCCTGAAGACACTTTTTAAAATCGTCTCTAAGGCCCCCTCCAGCCTTAGCAATCCAGCAATCCTATGCGCTTTTTCGCTTTTGCATTTAAGAGCTCAGTGATTTCTATGGAGAGGCCTTGAATCAGATCCACTCGTTTCTCCAGCGCAACCTTATGGCGCGTCTGCTGTGCTGGGCGTGGTCCTGGTGCTGGGTGCACAGGAGGGTGGCCCGGCCCCTGCTGGAGAAGAGTCTGGGGTGGAGTGGGGGCAGATAAGCAGTCTCAATATAACGGGGCAAAGGCTCCAGGAGCTGTGTGGCTCTGGGGTTATGGGCCCCAGAGGAGAGAGGGAGTGGAGGAGACGGTTAGTGAACTCAGGGTTCCAGCTGTCAGAAGAGAACACCCAGAAAACGCTCCAGCTCATCTTCTTTCTTCCCAAATGGTACCATTTTGACATGTCAGTGTTGCCAACCATGTCCGTGAGGAATGCCTCTTGTGTCCCGAGTTCTATCCTTGGGAGTTTATGACATCTTTCAAAACTATAATTTTTCCATTAAAATGAAATATTTTTATTTTTGATGAGAGGACGAGAGATTCTTTGTTTCCCTGAGACAGTAAAAGGACTTGAGCATGTTTTATGCATAAAGGCCAGTGTTATTTTGTCATCACAGCCTGGAAAGAGCCTTTGGCGGTCAGGCCATTTCTTTGAGAGTGGGCTCTGAAGGTTTGGCGAGTGAATATAACGTGAAAATGAAGAGAGGAGTTCAGTGAAAGTACAACCAAGAGTGGGAGAGTGCGTCCCCTTGCACACATGTTACAGTCTCGTGGGGTCCTTCTAGACAGTGCTTTCAGAACAGAGTTCCTGAGCGAAGTGGGCATCTTGGCTGTTTTGATCCTGTTAAGCATTTGAACCCCTTTTGGCAAGAGTTGCCTTCACTGGGCCGGTTCCCACCATAGCTGCCTAGGAACCACACTAGGTCAAGTGCTGATGAGCCTTCAATATAGAAAAATGATCAAAAATGTGGATGCCAAGGCCGGGACACCAGGGTTCAAATCCCAGCTTTGCCACTGCCTAGCCATGTAGCCTCGGGCAAGCTGCTTAACCTCTTTGTACCTTGTTTCCTTTGAAAGGATGCTCCTACCCCATAAGAGTGTCGTGAGGGCTACAAGAGCTAGCAGAGCTAAAGAGCCTGGCAGGTAGTGAACGTGGTGATAGTGATGTGAGTTACAGAATTGTTGCTATTGCCAATAGCATCTAAAACCTCACCATGCTGCCCCTAAGTTCTCCCAGAGAGCTTCTGAAGCCCCATCCTCTTTGGGAGGCCTTCAAGTGTGTAGCCCCGGCAGAGGGTGGAAGGATGGGTGGCTTTAGAGCAGCATCCTTCCACCCACTGTGGGCCTTTCACCTAGTAAGAGATGAGAAGCTGTTCCTGGTCCTGCGCCCAGGCTAGGAGAAAGCTCATTCATGTCTCACTTTTACAAGACAGGCAGCCATTTGTAACATCCTGACATTCCCCCCTGCCAAGCAACTGGCTCATGTAACTATAATAATAATGATCATAGTGACGAATAGCAGTAAGACTGAATGACAGTGGCCGTGTTGGAAGTCTGTCTTTGAAGCTCAAGTTCAACCTCCCCTGTGCGGCAGGGAGATCTGCCAACTCGGAGCCCTCCTTGCCAAGTCTGCTGCTCCTTTTGTGAGTTTCTCTGCTATGGGAAACCACATTGGCAGCGCGGTCCCCTGCCCGGGGCTTCAGGATGTCAGGCAGCCCGCAGGCTTGGCTGCAAGCCTTCGCTGTGCCACAAGTGCCAGGGACACCTGCTCCTGTCCCCGTTGCAGAGAGACGTGAGAGAGCCTCACCATCCGTTCTGTGGTCTCTGAGCCTGGTCCTCAACCCACAGCTGGCTCCCTGAGCCAACGAGACCCGGGGGACCAGAATGGACTGTAGGAGCCAGTGAGAGGGTCTAGACCAGCATGTTCCAATAGAAATAAAATGCAAGCCAAGAGCATTTAGCAGCCACATGTTAAGAAGTTAAAAAAGAAATAGGTGAAATTAATTTTAATATATTTTATTTAACCCAATATATCCAAAATAAAAAATTATTACTGAGAAACTTTGTAATTTTTGGTACTAAGGCTCCGGAATGTGATCTATATTTTACACTCACAGCACATCTCAGTTTGCACTAGCCACGTTTCAAATGCCCAGTGGCCCTATGTGGCTAGTGGCTACTGTGTTGGACGGTGGTAGGTAGCACACAAGGGACAGTGTAATCAGCATCCTAAATCACGTGTATCTAAATGTTTGTCTTTAAATGGGGCTCTCTAACACTATTTCCCTTTTGCAGTGAGATTTTAGATAATTGGAGGTTTTATTAATAGCAGCTGATCATTGAGGGAAGAATATTCACATTTCATCTAGTGCACAAGCCAGGGGTGACAGATTGTAAACTTCTCCAGGAGGAAATGCTCCAGCTAAATTCTAGGGCCCGTCCTATTATTCCAGTTGAAGGGACCACAGTGTTCTGAGTCACTGTAATCCCGGCCCAATGACTGGGCTGGCGGGCTCTGGAGACTGACGAACGCTATCGCCAAGAAAAACGAGCCCTTGGCATTTGACGTTCTGCTTTCGTAAGCCTTGGAGGAAGGAGAGGGTGTTATCCACAGGGCCATAAGTTTAATGCTGTGGAAACAGAAAATGAAAAGCAAGTTGGACCAAAGTTGATATAGAGTCAAAAGAACCACAGAAATCCAGGTGACCATGGCTTTTAGGATTTGTGAATCACTCTCACCAGAAACAGGGTTTCCACACCCTTCACTTCTGGCAGCTTTCCAAACTTGGGTGCCATTTTCCACTTCCCAAGTAGAGGGGTCTGGTTGGGAACACTGCTTGGATACTTGTGGAATATAGGATGTGAAATAAAGTGTGAGGTTCAGCCCGCACTGCTCCTCAGCCTGATAATTCACACAGCAGCATGGTGCCTCGGCTCGGCTTGTGTTAAAAACAAAGATACTGATTAATAAAAATAGATTGCAGGGACTGGTGTTAATATAATTACAAGAACAGATTTTATTCAAGTGCTTTTGAAGTATAGTTGGAACCGATGATTTCAGATCTCTTTAAAATAATTCTCAAAGCCCTTTGACTAATATTTTATTAATCTCAATATGAGTGATTACATACATCTGAAAGCCATCAGTTGCATTTTTAAAACAGATATGTCAATATTCAGACCACCACTTATTAACTGATTGGCTTCGGGCAAGTCTCTTAAGCTTTTTGCACCTCAGTTTTCTCCCCTATAAAATGGGAATAATAATACTTTCTGCCTCTTCGGATTATACAGAATGCGTGTAGAGCATCTGATGTATAGCAGGTGCTCAGCAAGGGTGCTCTTATTCTCCCAAAGAGAATTTCTGCTCTTGTTCTGCTTGGTAGACAGGCTTTGATCCGGTCATTTTCTGTCTGGGAACTAGAATGACATGCATCATTTCATGTCATCAGGTGATAAATTAGAGACCCACTTTGGTAGGTTTTTGTGCTTTCTGTGCGTGTATTTTCCAAGTTTGCAGAAAAGATCAAATGTAGCTTTAAAAAGAAATTAAGGCCTCCTTGTAGGTTCCTTTGATTATCATTTTCTTGTCAAGGAAATGAGCCATAAAGCTGCCAAATCCAAGCGTGCAGCCCCTTGCTGCCACCCACACGGAGGCAAGCCACAGGAGCCTGGGTTTCTCGTTCTGCAGGGAGAAATATTAGTGCTATGTTAAAGAGATGGAGACAGGGAGACATGCAGGAAGTTTGCTTATGTCTCAGGACGTTTGATTAGACATAGTGGGCCGTTAAAAAATATGCTAGAACATTTCAAAGTCAAATTTGTATGCAAAGTGGCAGAATGGTCGAGCTGAGTACCTGTTAGGGTGTCTTCACCTCGAATCCTGGGGCGGGATCCACGGGGCTGGGAACTGTGTGCATTTCGGGCACAGCCTGCCTGTGAGGCAGCAAAGCCAGTGTTCTAATAAGCCATCCCACACTTAGAAATTCAGATCAGGGGCTGGCCCAGTGGCGTAGTGGTTAAGTTCGCGTGCTCCGCTTCAGTGGCCCGGGGTTCACGGGTTCGGATCCCGGGCGTGGACCTACATATCGCTCATTAAGCCGTGCTGTGGAGGCATCCCATGTACAAAATGGAGGAAGACTGGCATAGTTGTTAGCTCAGGGCCAATCTTCCTCACAAAGAAAAAGAAAAAAATTCAGATCAGCGTTACTCCCTTCCACAAGGGGGGGTTGTAGAGTTAATCTCTTCTGACAGCCAGCAAGTAGAGGGAGGAGAGGGAAAGGTCCCTGTGGGGCCATCACCCAGCTTCAGTGGCGCCTACATCTTGCCAACTCATTTCATCTGTTCCTCCCCCATCTATTTTACTAAACTATTTAAAACAAATATACGATCATGACACTTCACCCACAGATACTTCATCTCTCATACGTTTCACTCATAAATACACTCCTCTCTAATTGAAAAGGACACTTTTTAACTAATCACCATACCATTTATCCCACCTAACAACATTACCAGTAATCGCTCAGTATCATCTAATATCAAGACCATTTTTAAATTTTCCCAATTTTTTTAAATGGTTGGTTTGAATCAAGATTCAGACAAGGTCCAGATATTACATTTGCTTGTTATATTTTATATCTCTTTCAACACATTTTATATATATATGTATTTTTTTTTTATTGCCAATCCTCCTCTTTTTTCTCTTTTTCTCCCCAAAGCCCCAGTAGATAGTTGCATGTCATAGTTGCACATCCTGCTAGCTGCTGTATGTGGGACACCGCCCCAGCATGGCCGGAGAAGCGGTGCGTCAGTGCGCGCCCGGGGTCCTAACCCGGGATGCCAGCAGCGGAGCGCGCGCACTTAACTGCCAAGCCACGGGGCTGGCCCCTCTTTCAACACATTTTAAAACTTCAGTCATTCACAGACATCATTGTACCTCTAAGCACAACACAAGAAAACTGGAATTTTTACTTTAGTCATTCCTCCTCCTTCCTCCTCTTCATCAGCATCAGCATCAGCAACATCATCGTTATTACTTTTAGCAAAACTCTGTTACATAATTTGATCTTATCTATCAGACCCCTGCTCTGAATGACCTCTGGCTTTTTCCAAAAACTAAAATCTACTTTAGTGTCCAAAGTTTTTCACCAATGAAGATAATTACATCTACCTCAGACAGTGCTGTGGCATCTCCAGGTGGATTCAGAAGAGGAGTTCCCAAACAGGTTTTGGGCAGTGAATCACGGGGCGATAGTTCGTGGTGTGTGTGATTCGAAGGGCACTCTTCCCTTGGTGTGGAATCAAAGACAGATACTATCATCGCCTCATTTGCATGAACTGAGTGTGTAAATGCCTGCGTGCTTGACTTATCTGTTCTAACACAGGCTGTTTGATTGACCACTAAGTGTAATTGATGTATTTGTTTTTACACAGATAATCGCTTATCAGCCATATGGGAAATCCGTGGACTGGTGGGCCTATGGCGTCCTATTGTATGAAATGCTGGCCGGGCAGGTATGTTTCGCTACGTTTTCTTGCTGTTTTATTGCTGGATAATGTGAATACTTCAGCTCTGTTTGGGCATGAGAGCAGGACCTGGCCGTGTGGTAGAGCTGATGCTGGTCTCACTTCCCCGACTCCGAAAGAGAGTGGATTATATTCAGTACGCACAGAAATTACCTTCTGATCATAAAAACACCAAATTGAAAGCTACAACCTGGAGTGTAGACAACGTAGCTTTCACTTTATACGCAAAAGCCCCTGCACGTTGATGACAATGGCCTCTGTAAGTTTTCAGTGTCTCAGAACTAGGGTTGGGTTCTGGTTCCCTGCAAGTTTTTCTGCAAAAATTACCCCAGCTGCTGCCCATGTGTATAATCGGTATTATTATTAAAGGAAGGAGACAGTTAAACTTGAAGAAGGGTTTTAATAGCTTTTCCCCATCTCCCTGATCTCACCCTTGGCAGTTCACTGTAATTTTCACAAAAGTCCAGTGAGGCTGAACTTCTGGTTAAGAGAAGGCAAATTAGGTTTCTCTTAGGGATGTGACATATATCAGATAACCAAGTGCATTACTGCCTAGCGTGGCACTTTCTAATATAATGAACTTAATATCTGTATCATTGGGGTAAGTCACACTAGCTGCTCTAACAAGCAACCCCCAAATCCCAGTGGCTTCACATGCAACACAGGCTTGTTTCACGTTCTTGGCACAGTTCTGTGGGGGGAGGGGGAGGGAGAGCACTGATCCACGGAGTCGTTCAAGGACCCGGGCTTCTCCATCTTTTACGGCCTTTGATTCCTCCACTGGATCCTCCTTACTCAAGCAGCCGATGAAGAGAGAGCAGGAGGACACTTGCACAGAGTGTTTTAGGGGCCAGGCCTGGAAGTGGCATGCATCTCTCCTGTCTGCATTCTGCTGGCCACATGGCCCCACTGAGACGCAGAGGGCTGGGAAGGATGGTGTACCTGTGAGCTCAGCAAGGGAAGCAGGGTTGGTGAGCATCTACCAGATCTCTGCCATTATACCTAAAAATGATTCTGTCGTGGGCAGCTTTTTATAATTCCCAGCACTCAACTACGAGTGCCAGGTAGTTGGACCCTCCATAGCCAAAAGCCTTAGTAAGGGAGAAGGGAAAGAAATGCTGGTGTTGAGCAGCAGAGCTACCTACAAAGAAATCTTTGAATCTTTGTTCCTGGGGGAAAAAGTCACTCTTTCTGACATGTTACATCCATTGACTCATTTATTCATTCAACACATACTTATTGAATGCTTACTATGTGAATAGTGAAAGCCGTGAACAAAACAAAGATTCTTACCCTCATGCAGCTTACGGTCTAGAGAAAGAGAGAGACAATTTAAATAAGGAAAATATATAATAGTGATAAGCTAAGAAGAAAAGTAACAAAGCAGGAAAAGAAGATACAGTGTTGGGAGAGGGTTGAAATTTTCGCTAGGATGGCCAGGGAGGGCCTCGGGTAGAGATAAAGTTAACACCAGAAGGAAGTGAGAGGATGTCCATGTGCATATCCAGGGAAAGAACATTCCAGGCAGAGGGAACAGCAAGTGCAAAGGCCCTGGGGTGAGAGCCTGCAGCTATGTTGAAGAAATGGGCAGGAAGCCGCCAGTGTGGCTGGAGCAGAGTGGGCTAGAGAGGGAAGTAGGAGGCCTGAGGTCAGAGGGGAAGGGGCAGCACCAGGTCATGTGGGCATGAGGATCATCACAAGACCATTGGCTTTCCCTCTGAGGTGGGATACCATGGATGATCTCACCTTTGTGTCTCTTTCATTGTGTCTTATATCTTTTAGACACCAAAGTAGTCATTTAGATATTAGAAGATATAAGGTACTGGCCTACAAGTGGTCATAATTTCTCAATGATGTTAAGACTTGATTGATATTTAAAAAGTGGTTTATGTATTATTTATTTAGGGCTTTTTCCCCCCAATAAAACATTCTTCTTAGGCCAAATACCTCCGTTTGTAAACATGAAAAAGCAAGTTATATAGAATGGCTGTCAGTGAGTTGTCTGCCTGCTCCTTAAGTTCATTTCCCCTCTTTAGAATTTTGACAATAAAATTTGACTGAGTTATCGGCCCCCTGGGAGCTATGCAGTTCGTGAAGTCAAAAAGCTGAGTTCCCCTCCTTGATCCCACTTGAATGTCCTGACTCTTGAGTCCAGAAAACAAACACTGCTTTCATTAAGAGTCACATTTGCATGTTCCAGCAAACGAAATTGGTTGGGTGGAAATAGCCAGGATCTGTTTCCAAGGGCACTTGACAAGAGAGAAAATGAGCTGACTCTCATTGGCCAGCAGGAGACTAGAATTTCAGAACCCAGGCCTGCAGCAGAGTCACTCCCCACCCCCACTGCACCGCCATCCCCATCTTCCTTCCTCTCCAAGCCTACCTAGGACATCATTCCCTTCGTTGCCCTGGGGCTTGCTTCCCATGGGCAAGCTTGGGAAATGCTGCATTTTGAAGTCCTGCCTCATTTGCAGACTGGCCCTGAGGCCCCTGACTTGAAGATTTACCTCCTCCGTGCGCCTGACTGAGCGACTGAGTGCAGGGCCCTCCCCGCACCCAGTAGTTCTGTAAACATTCTGGCACCTTTTCATCCTTTCCCATCCTGCTTCTCAGAGTCAATTAGCCTGCCTCACGTGATCCCTTGAAATTTCCGTCATCTCTGTTGAAAATGATGACACTCATAAAAAGTGACACCTTAAAGGCGTCCCACGTTCGGGTGCAACGGTGGGCACGGATAACAGCCGTTGTTCCTCTGAGTCTTCACTGTGCCTGCTGCAAGCACAGGACTGGCATCAGCACCCCTGCTTGGTCTTTCTCTGACTCCTCAGTGCAGATATAAACGTGTTCCTGGGCTGTGACTCAGCCCAGGAAGGATAATGAAGGTCCTGTACGTATTACCCACGGCCCCTCAAAGCTACAGGGGCTTCAGAGACCCCACAGAGGGACTAGATGCTGTTATTGAAAAGTAAGATAAATGATAAAGTTGTTGATGGCGTTGTGATCTAAGTTTGTCCTCTTTAATCACAGAAGGCTGAAGATGAGCAGAAAAAGATAAGTTTATTGCAGTTTTCTTCTCATTTGCTTTATTTATGGTCAGCAGCCGAGGGGGTAGTTAAGTATAAACAGCCTGAGTCTGTCTTCAGTTCCTGAATTGCTTGACAGATATGATTACTCTCGGGCACAAATAGTGTTTACCCAGCACTCTAATGACATATTATGGCTCGAAGTGTTCCTGGGTATTCATCATAAAGGGACCAGCCCTCCCTTCTGCCAGCGTTATTAACACCTTGTCTTCATTCCTGGTGAATCAGCGTTGAGTACTTTATCCCAGAACTTCAACCTGAATTGTCCTTGGCTCTCCCACCCCCACCCCTGGTCACCAGTGATCTGCAAATAAACATGGCAGCACCCCAAAGACCGCTTACTAGTAAGTGATTTAGGAATCATTTTGGAAAATGTGAACCATCACCCCTCATTTGTCTGTTTAAAATTCACAAATTACATATTGTTAAGGAGGGCACCCCCAGTTCTGAAAATTTGTACACCAAGCCAAGACTTTTGTTAACAGGTAGCTTAGCTTGAAACACTGAGTCCAGATTTTTAGAAATTTAAAAATAATCATGGGAATGGGGGAAAGAGGAGAGAGAAGCAATCCAAAAGGGTCATGTGCTAAGTACCTTGGCAGCACATCACCCCCGTGGTCCCCAGGTTCAGTAGCTGGCATTCCTGGGAAGGAAAATGAATATAATTATAACTTTTCACCACTAACTTGCCTTCACCACCAAGGCCTGAGAGCAAGCAGTTACCTGAAAAAATGCTCCCAGGGTGAGCTGGAGAGACTTAACAAGGGCCGTAAAGATGTCCACATCCTTTGGCTGCCTAACCCCACACCTGGGAAATTATTCTTAGGAAGTAATTCAGAGAAGAAAAAAATGAGATGCACAGAGATGTTTATAGTCATTAGTTATTAGAATACAGCCCTGGAAGCAATTGTCAGTGTGCCCATGGACAGATGAGTCAGTTTCTGATGATACGTATATCACCCCTGCAGCGTTCATCTGGGAACACTGGTGGCCACAGAGAAAATGTGTTTACAACAGTCCGTGAAAAACAAAGACCTCCAAATTATGCGTCATAATTTGAAAATGATATTAAAAGCCTAGGAGTCCACAGAAAAATGAGAGCAATTTCTTGTGTTTAGGTAAAGGGAATATGGATGCTACTTTTATGGACCTCCCCTCCCCCCAAGAGTACATAATTTTACTTTATTTTTTTTGTGAGAAAGATTGGCTCTGAGCTAACATCTGTTGCCACCCCGCCTGTTTTTGCTGAGGAAGATTAGCCCTGAGCTAACATCTGTGCCCATCCTCCTCTATTTTGTGTGTGGGATGCCACCACACATGGCCTGATGAGTGATGCGTAGGTCCGCGCCCGGGATTCGAACCTGCAAACCCCGGGCTGCTGCGGAAGCAGAGTGCACAAACTTAACTGCTATGCCACTGGGACAGCCCCAATAATTTTGATTTAAAATAGGGCTCCAGGGAGCTTTTCTGAATGTGATGGTCGTTACTGCTGTTCACCAGGTATTTCTGGTCTTCCTCCCTTCTGCCTCATGGTAGGATTGCACCTCCCAGCTCACCCATGATTGTTCGGGGCGTGAGTAGTTCTGAGGAATGAGACCTGAGAGGACATGCTCCAGGGTGGAGCACTTAAGTGCGGGAGCAAGACACCCCAGAGCTCCTGTTCCATTTCTGCTGGAGCAAGACCAGGATGGCAGCAGCCCCGTCAGCGTGGGACCCTGGGTGACCCCTGCTGACCCACAGTGGACGTGTGCCACGAGCCAGAGAGAATCCAAATTAGGGCTGGGAAATCATGCCAGGTCTCTAGCCTAGAGACAGTCACTGTCACACAGTGACCTGAAACATCTCAGGTCATGGCGAGTGCCCCCTCTTGATTGTCAGAACTACCCCCTACCCGTCGTGCGGGATGTGAATCAGCCTTTTCAAGTTTACCAAAATGGCCTTCCCCCATGTGGAGTCCTCCGTCGTTGCTGGGTGGACCCGCAGCTGAGCACCTCCCGCTCACCCCTACCAGCAGCAGCACCGGGGGTCATCCCTCCTTGTCCACCTACCCGGGTGAGCGAGCATAGGGAAGGGGCGTTGCTCAGCACGGCTGGGAGCCCAGCCTCCGATGTCAGGATGCCGGGTTTGAATCCTGGTTCTTTGACACCCCGGCTGTCACCCTGGCCAAAGCACTTAACAGAACCTCAGTGACCTCACCCGTAAAATGGGATTAATAGACCTACGTCGTAAGGTTGTTGGAGGATTAAGTGAATGATGCCTGCAAAGTGAAGAGCCTGAGAGGTCGATGTTACTGCTACTGCTGTTGTCCTTACTGCTGCTCTCTCCCAGATGCTGGATAGACTCACGGCGGTTGATAGCTGTACTTCAGGGGGAGAAGCCTGTGTCCTCCCCAGGATGTGCTGACAGGAGAAGCCTCAGTCCTGGGACCCCCCAGGGATGGACCATGGGGTGAAACCCTGAGGCTCTGCCACAGGACATGTGGTCTTGTGGCTTTTGTTATAGTTCAGGAATTTTATTGCAACAGATATTCCTAAGGGGCCTCTGAGGATCCTTCCAACCCCAGACTGTAATGATTCACATCGGGTTAAACAACTTCTTTACTGCAGGACTTCTCAGGGCCTTTAAAATGTAAATGTTACTGCAACTCTCCAGAAGGGGTTATAAGGTACCCCCTTTGACCTAGGAATATCCTGTAGGACTGATGTTCTAAGGAATACTCTCTGGGGTGTGTCGGGAGCCAGGCATCCTGCCCTCAGTTGGGACACGGACACGGAGGACTTTGTGGTGACAGTCTTCCTTGGACCCACAGTAGATGAGGCCTAATCCCTGACACAGCAGGATCCATTTCAGGAATTAGCAAATGTGGGGAAGCTCACGGGGGCAACGCTGGTTGCCATGTCAAGAGACAGTTAAACAGGTGTGATAGGCCGGTGCCCTACACAGAATGTTCCCCAACCAGTTCCTGTCTTCCCCATTGGAGGAGAAAGAAAGGCTGCAGGTGCATTGACCTAATGGTCTTCAAATGGGAAGGATCTTCTCGCTGCCTCACTTGAGAGAGGCTCCTGGGGAAGGTTCACTTGAGTTTCTCTTTGGAGAAGGTGTCTCTTAGGCTTGCAACGTAATGCCTCTTTACACCTAAATAATTCCAGGTGTGTTTCCTTAGGCCTTTGGCTTGGGTTGTCTGTGACTCAGCCCGTGTCGCATTCCTGCTGCCAGTACTTGAGCATTGTCAGAAGGGCTGGTTGAACCTTCCTGGTGCTGTTTCTTTACTCAGCAAAGCACACCGCATTTGGCCAGCTTCGTGGGCCTGCGGCCTGTGAAGGCGAACGGTGCCCAACCTCGAAGAGCCCTGCACGTTTGCTTTAGTGCTCTGCTGTTGCCATCTTGATATTATTATTAATTTTTAAATAAGGAGCCCCGCGTTTTCATTTTGCACTGAGACCCACACATTATGTAGCTTGTCCTGACCAGTGGCCCTAAGGGGCCACACTATGAGGTGTCAGTTGGATGTCCAGAAGGACAACCTGTGCCCTGCTCACCCCCAGGGCACTATGACATTGTAGAGTACACATACCAAATTCAGAGTGAATGGGGCCCCCTGGAGGTGTGCAATTCACAGCCCTGAGCACAAACCACGACGTGTTCATTTTCGGTACAAAAATCTCCTGGGCCACATATATGGATCTCTTCTTAGGGAAAATGAGATGTTTTGCAGGTGTCATGTAACAGGTGTTCAGAAGAAGTAGGTTGTATGATATCAGGCAGAGAAGATGTGGTGGGATGGACAGTAGAACTGGCCTCCACCATAGCTCCTGGCCAGGTGCAGCCACAGCCCCACCCTGTCCTACTCTGCTCTCTGTATGTGGAAGTAACACATCCCCCTGCTGACACAGGTGACCATCTGCAGCCTACACTCCCCAGTGAGGTGTGTACCCCCGACTACCTTGCCTTGTGAGCATCCGAGACGCCATGTTACTTCTGCCCATGGAAACGCACCATGCAGGCTGCCCCTGCTCTGCTCTGAGTCATTCACAGGCGGACTACTTGTAGTTCTCCTCACCCACCTGCCTGCTTCGACCAAATTAAACATTCTTTACACCAGGCACTTACAACCGGAAAAGAGGCCTATTTATTTATATTTCTAGATTAAAAAAAAAAAAAAGTGGCACTAATCACCCAACCCCTCGTTCTCCCATGCCTGGTCCCTAGGTGGGGTTCTTTATAGACTTGGCATCTTTCCCTCGGGTGAGTGTGGCTCCTGGGTGCTGACTCCACACCCAACTCCTGTTTAGGGCTGGGGTCAGCAGAGAGGACGAGGGTTGGGGGTCAGAGGAACAGGTTGGGACGATTTGTGAGACGCAGTTGAGGGAGGACTTGGTTCAGTTGCTCTCTCGCAGGGGAAATGTTTGATAAGAAGGGATATCCTAGTAACTCCTGCACAGTTCTCTTTGGTCCATGATATCATTTAAATTTAAGCCAGACTGTCATTATCTGAGCCCTAACCCTGTTGGCCAAAGTGACTATGAGTCCTCTTTTCCACGAGAAGGAAAATACGACAAGATTAAGCATAGGTGGATTCTCTATAGAGGGCTGACCCTGGTTTGCCTTTCTAATGCTAAGCTCAAGTTTAGCTAAGCCAAAGGGGAACGTTAGAAATTTCCCATAAACTCACTTATGCTGTGTGCCGTCCCGCCAGAGTGACAGGTAATTTACTAGACCTCTCAAGATTCAAGTCACGCTGGAGGACAAAGCTTGAAGGGCATCCTGACTCACCTGTTCCTCCTGAGCATCCTAGCAGCCCCTTCCAAGACGGTTCGTCTGCTTTAATGACAATACCAATACCACTAAGCACCCTCTATGGGCGCTTACTGTGTACAAGACAAAATATCATGTGCTTTTTGGACTCACCAGGGAACCCCATTTTACAAATTGGAAAACTGTCTTGAAGAGGTGAGTCACTTGCCTGTGGGCCCCCAGCGAGGAGGTTGGTAGAGCTAGAATTCTGGTGCAGACCCACCTGACTTTACAGCCGTGACCTCCCGCAGTGCACCATGTGTCCTGCTCTCCGTATGGAGACTGCAAACCCAGTAGAAGAGGACAGGGAGATGTCCAGTGGAAGCTACGCCCCCGTCACTGCCACCATGCAGGCGGCAGGCCTCCCCCCCACCCCCCACCCCCAGCAGCTCTTTGTTGGGTCAGAAGGGCCCTGGTGCGAATTCCTGAACCTGGGGAGTCCTCTTTGCCTGTGTTCTGACAGCCCCTTCACCCTATATTCAGAACCCAAAGGCATTAGCATTCTCCGCCCACCTCCACCTTCTGAACACCAAGTTATCTGCAACCTAACTTGATCATAATTAGATTTTTTAACATATAGTTACAAGATTAATGGATTAATTATAATTTATTTGCAAATCATTAAAAGCATTACTCAGAAACATTTTCCCTAAAGATTGCTTTGGGTTGCCCAGGGCAAGATAATGAAAGGGACAGAGGAAAAAATGAAAAACACACAACCGCCAACCTAATTAAAGATAATCAAATAAACCCGCACGTTAAGTGAGCTAACTCTGCAGCCTGCGGCGTGCCTAGAAGCCCGGCCTGTTTCTTGGTGCCGAATTGGATCTTCAGGTGCCGTGTTAATATGGCTCTGCCTGAATATTTTCCCATCTTTCTCTTTTCCGGAATAGCCCCCATTTGATGGCGAAGATGAAGATGAACTGTTTCAGTCCATAATGGAGCACAACGTTTCTTATCCCAAATCATTGTCCAAGGAGGCTGTTTCCATCTGCAAAGGAGTAAGTAGATTTGGGTTCCTTTTATGATCATGGACGAGGAGGGTCAATGGGGTAAATACCATCCCCACGCTTCTAAGACAGATGGCAGAAAGACCACAAACCCACACCACTGCTTTCGGCCGTCCAGGGCTGGAGCTTCGTGACATACAGGGCATAGTAGAGAAAGTGGAGGCCTGGAGAACGGAGTCAAACCCCACTACTTCCTGGACCACTGGCCTGGTCAGCTAATGGTACTGTGCTGCAGTTTCCTGGCCACCTCATAAAATTGCATGCGGGTTACCGGAAGTAATTGCAGGCCTTTAGAAAATGTTTGTTCTCTTCTGTTGCCTCATGTGGTACATCTTGGTTAGTTCTTTGTTCGTCTCCTTTTTTTGAGACGTAACATCATACAGAAGTAAGCACGAACCATCAGTGTATAGATCAGTGAATTTTCACAAAATGAATACTCCCATGCAACTGCAGCCAGGTCAAGAAAGAGAGCATTTCCAACGCCCAGGAAGCCCCCTCTTATCCCATCTTGCAGTCACTCCCCACCCCCGAGATAAGCAGTGCCCCTTGTAGCTGCACGGCTCAGTCTCGCTTGTTTTGAACTTTGCGCGAATGGAATCCTGCAGTGGACACTCCCTGGACATGGCCTCTTTCCCTCAACGTTGTGACCGTGAGATTTCTGCATATTGCTGCGTGTGGTCGTAGTCCCATCTTTCGTATTGCTGTGTAGCATTCCATTGTATGAACATAACCAGTTTATCCATTCTACTGCTTACCTACCCATTCTATCCTTTGGGTTGTTTCCACTTTGGTTTGGGGCTGTTCCATATAGAACTGCCACGAACCTTCTGGGTCATGTGTTTTGGGGAACAGAATGCATTTCTGTCGAGGAAGTACCCAGGAGTGGGATCATGGGGTCGTGACTTGGTTGGTTTTCAGTAGTCAACTTTTAGGTTGCAAAATTATTTTCAGACTTAATAAGATGAAGTACAACTCACTCCTAACACTTTCTGGTGAGTTTGATCATTTGGGAAGCATTTATCACGTGTCTTCCAAGGGCAAGTCACTATTTATTTATGTGCATAATTAGGGAGAACTGGCTCCTGCTCTCAAAGGTGTACCCCTTCCTGTGGTAGCACATTGAAATCAGCTGGTCACCTTCCTTATCACAGCATTTATTTTTCTAATCTGTGAGTCTTTGATTGATAATATTTTGGTCTAGGTAATAAACAGGCATATGATGCTGGTTAGAGTATCATATGTAATACTGGCTGTGATCCTTTTAGTACACACAATTTTTGGTGATTACATACCTTTTTAGATACATATTTTTATATACGTATAAATGGCAGCCCGAAACAGATAGTGTATAAAGATGCCTGATTAAGTTTGTACGTTTGGCTGTGGGCCCAGATTGCTTCCTCCTTTCGTTATCATGAAAATCACCATAGAAAGGGCCATACTTGTCACATTGTATTTGTGAGTTGGCGTCACTCTGTGCAAGACACTGAGTTTCTTGGTAAGCATCCTGAGACGCTGCCCAGGCGTCCACGCCGTCAGAGCTGGAGGTAGAGCTGCAAAGGGAAGACACTGTCATCCAGCGTTCTCTTTTTCTCCTTTTTTTTTTTTTTTTTTTTTGTGAGTCCTGTCGTTTCTCTTTCTTTTTCAGCTTTATTGAGGTATAGTTGACAAATAAAATGGTAATATCTTTTTTTTATTTTATTTTATGTATTTATTTATTTTTCCCCCCAAAGCCCCAGTAGATAGTTGTGTGTCATAGCTGCACATCCTTCTAGTTGCTGTATGTGGGACATGGCCTCAGCATGGCCAGAGAAGCGGTGCATCGGTGCGCGCCCGGGATCCGAACCCGGGCCGCCAGCAGCGGAGCATGTGCACTTAACCGCTAAGCCACGGGGCCGGCCCCTAAAATGGTAATATCTTTAAAGTGTACAACATGATGATTTGATATACATATATATAGTGAAAAGATTGAGTTAACGCATCCATCACCTCACATATTTACCCTTTTTTGGGGGAGGAATCCTTCAGTTCTACTCTCTTAGCAAATTTCAGTTGTACAATACAGTATCATCAACTGTAGCCACCATGTTATACATTACATCCTCTTTCTCCCTCTACTTTCTAGCTGATGACCAAACACCCCGGCAAGCGTCTGGGCTGTGGGCCCGAGGGCGAGAGGGACGTGCGAGAACACGCCTTCTTCCGGAGGATCGACTGGGAGAAACTGGAGAACAGGGAGATCCAGCCACCATTCAAGCCCAAAGTGGTGAGTGTCCCCAAAGCCTAGAGGTGTCCCACCCACCCTTTTTTCTGGAGAGAGGAGGCCAGTGACCCCTGGCCTCTGCAGGGTGAAAAAAGCCTTGCCCTGAATTCTGTGATCTGAGCAACCAGGGTTCCGGCTGACTCTGAGAGTGAGGACAGACCAGGCAGAGGTGGGGAGTGGCTGCAGAGCACCCCCCAAACCTGTGAGAGAGCCAGGGCAGGTCCAGTTGGGGCCTGGACGTCATGGACTCGCACGTCCAACAGAGCCGTAGTCCTTGCTCTGAGTCTCCAGCTTTCGTGGATTTGCCCCACACCAGTGGTAGCCCTGAAGCAGGACTAAATCATCGCCAGCTCTTTGGCAGGCCCTGGGTACAGTACCCACATAGGCCACTGCCCCTGCTGCAAGGAGTGTGTGTCAACCACCATTTCTGGCATCGCCACCTTTGTTCAGACTCTTCCTGGATGACTTGCTGTGTGATCCCTTTTTTTTCATTTATTTGACAAAGACTATGTACCAGGCCCTGTTCTCAGTGCTTTAAAAATTAGTTCATTTAACTCTCACAACAACCCTGTGAGGTGGGTACTGCTGTCCCCAATTTACAGTTGAGAAAACTGAGGCACAGAGAGGCTGAGTAACTTGCTTAGGACACACAGCTGGTAGGTGGTGGAACACTCTGGTGTTCTGGCTCTGGGATCCGTGTTCTTATCCCACTGCACCATCACCCCATCTCAGTGACTGCCATACACCAGTTCTCTGATTGTTGGTTGCAGCCACTGTTTGCCTTTCTTAATGTTTCTATCTTTGGAGATAAACTGAGTCTTTAAGACACCGGCCTCCTCACTCACACCACCTGCCACTTTGCAGTGCCTCCCAGGAGTCTGCTTTTCCCTGCATCCCATTTCTAAGGGCCAGGGGCACCCGTGCCTTCCAGCTCTGCCACCGTCTCGGCCAGCGTTGGGTAGTCACCGTGGTGCCTCTGCCCTCAAGACTGCAAAGAGAGTGGCTTTATTCCACAGTCAGTTTCAGAAGCATCCACTGCGTTGGTTCGGCCTAAATCTGTCTCCTCTGACAGATGCCTCGTCAGCAGGCAGAGGGGACCTTCCCGGGTTGGCTGAGTTACTGACTGGGTGGCACACAGCTTTATTCTTAGAGCAGCAACTTCTTCATCAAATATGCGCATGTGTCCTCTAATCCAAGAATAAAACTGCTGGTGGTGAGCCCACTGATTTTATTTTTTCAAGATATTTTTAGCAAACTGAAGAAAAACTAAAATTATTCAGGTCAGTTGACTTCCTCCTGAATCATCATTGCACATAAGGGCCCGTATGTATCTGCCACCCCACTTTCTCTCTAGCTAGTCCTGGGCACCGATTTCAGGGGCTCTCATAGGACACTTGCCCTTCAATTTACAAAACCTGGTTTTAGGAGGGAGGAAGGTGAAGACAGTGATAAATGATGCTGCAAACCATCTCAGTAGAACATTCTGTTAGGGATTTTCTTTTTTCCCTTTCATATTTATTTAGCCTTCTTAAATTAAATATGAAAGGTATACAAGAGCATCTTACACACAGCTTAGTTTCTTTCCAGGAGCAACATAGAGACTCACACTGACCCTGCTTTAAGTGTTGAGCAAAGTGCAATTACTTGTCAATCACATTCCAGAAAGAGACGAGGTGCAGGAAAGTCAGCCATAGAACACATCTTTTTCATTTATTCTCACCTCATTTTCAGAAGAAAGTGCTTATTTGCATGGTCTCCCACTTTTCATAGATACTGCGGCCCTAAACTCAGATGTAGGGGAAACAAGATGGTGACTTGGCTCCGGCAGCCGAGGTGTAGGTTGTTCCCTGTGGGCTGTGGAAACCACTGGAAGCGAAGTTGCCCCTGGCTGGCAGTTGAGCCGTGAGCAGTGTTGTTTGTTTATTTGTTCCTGGAGTGCTGCTGTTTGTTTGTGTTTTAACTGAGTGCTGGTTAGAATAAAAAGAAAGAATAAAGTGCCTCTGGCTGTGAAGAAACAGCCCCTGAACTTACAAGCAGAGGCAGAAATTGTGGACTGAGGTACTAAAACAGACGATTTTGTGTGCAAGGCCTCTTTGGTGAGAGCTCTGGTCAGAAGGGAGGGAGAGACCTCATGTGCTCACAGCAGGATTTCTCAGGCAGAAGCCCACGTTCTACTCGAGAACCAGTATACCAAAAAGGAAGAAGCTAGAAAAATACAAATGGACAAGAGATGGTACAATAAGGGAGACAGAAACAACAGTGGGGATTAGAAGCCAGGGGCTGAGGGGGGTGAGCAGCACCTTCTGTCCAAAGCAGAAGAGCATCAAGGGCAAGAGAGAGATTAGGGAAGTCCTGGTCCCCAGGAGAGCTCAGTGTCCCCTAGTCCCTGTGCCCTGCCACCTGCACGGCAGCAGAGTTTGGCTCGGAATCTCACATGAAGGGGGCATTTCAGCAGCCTCCTAGGACATCAGTCTCCTCTCGTGGTGCCATGCTAGAGCAGAAAGACCACACGCCGGGAACAGTCCAAGCGGTGAAAGAGGAAATTGACAACAGAAGAAAGCGACCCAAGTCAAAACGTCACTGAGGCTGCAGAACAGGCCAGGGTTAACCCAGCAGCAGAGGAGAACTAACTGCGTATAACGTATTCTGTGATGTGGTTTCCCAACTTTCTCCGTGAAAAGCTCTATCCTTGATCCAGAGCTAATTAAGAAGTCAAAAGAGTTGACAGATAAACTACAGAGCTGAGTGTTCTCTGACAGGTGGTTTTGTTATTTCAGAGAGAGATGCAGCAGTAGTGGCCTAGCTATGGCCACCAAAAAACACTCAAGGAAACGTGTGGCTGCCAGAGGCTCTTACTTAACGTGCGCAGTGAATCCATTTCGGAGAGCATCTCTCCTCTGAGCAGTGTTTCTAGCCCTGGCTAGCTAAACTTGTCTGTCTGGGTGAAGTTTGCTCCATGCTTTTTTAGCAAGCGCTGGTGAATCAATTTCCCTGAGATTTATCGGATTGAAGACTGTTATCTCCTGCCTCCTGTGAAATCAAGCCTTTAGTTATTGTAAATACGAGCAGTAAGATATCAGGTACCCACAGTTATCTGCAGGGTGCTTCTGGAAATCAAGTTTATACTTGTAAGCTGGGGAGTCTCATCTTTGTTTCTTTTTTTTTTTTTATTGTTTTTGAACCTCCAATGAAAGATTATTCCAAAATCACTGACTTACCAAAGAAAGTAGAGGGATTCTATCGCTGGACAGCGACAGAGCTTGTCTGGAGGAATCAGGGTTCCCGTAGTGTCCTGTCTTTTTTCCTTTTCCTGCCTCCCAACTTGACATCACTGAAGCTAGACCAAAGTGCCCTGGAAAGCGTGAAATTCCAGCACAACAGACATTTCGTGATGCAGTTAATCCATTATGAAGCTCCACACAGGACCTTGCATCTCACAGCAACGTTAGGTTGGGATCTGCAATGCAGCCATATCCTGGATTCTGCTTAAGGTCATCCTTTATGTATGAGAGTGACCGGTGTCGGGCGTGTGGGACTGTGGCCATCACCCCTGAGGGTGGCGAGTCTGGAGGCTCAGAGGTGCCCCTGCTCACCACCCGGGCGCAGGAGTGGAAGTGGGGAGGAAAGAGCCTGCGTACCAGAAGGAAGAACCTGTGCTGTGGTGGCCCACGGTGGGCGAGTCCAATCCCGGGCAGAACTGTCTCCCTGGAAGGCCATCATGTACAATTGTGAAGATGAAGATGTTTTCTGGAAGGCGGGGTGATCACTTGTATACTGATTTATTTTGTAAAACGAAAACAGCTGTGTTATGCTCTCCTGGAGATGAGGCAACCACGAAGCTGTCTTTTCTTCTTCACGGAAAAAACGCACAAAGCAAACTGGTGTCGGTTTTCTCAAGAAACCAGCGTAGAGGCGCCTCTGCTCCACTGACACAGAGACCCTCCGCTCAGCATTTTGCTGATGTTTGAACAAGAAACCTGAGTCATCAAGAAGAGGCTCATTAATGTTCAGAAGAACCCATGTAAGAAGACACCTTTTATTTCTAAATTTAAAAAAGATGTCAGCCCTGAATAGGTTAATTTTCAGTTGCTGAGTGAGAAGTGAGAGCATCCAGGCCGCCTCCCGTAGAGTCAGGTAGAGGAGGAGGTGCTGTCTGAAAGGGTGATGCCGCCAGCCTGCTTGGCACAGAATCCGGAGAACTCACCAGGGGAAGGAAAGCTCTTTCTTTCTGCTTTGCCAGAAAAAAGGCTTTAGTCCCTAAAGCATGCCATTCGAGGCACACATGAGCCCAAGATTCTGACCCAGTGTCACTTTGAATTTTGTAAGCTTTTATCCTGATTTATTATTCATGTGAATAAAATGCCCAAGAACAATCCTCAAGTTTCCATTCATCCCGCCCATGATATTAAATAACAGTTTATCCAAATATCGGAAGTGGAAAGTTAATGGATTTTCCTCTTTTGAATTCTATCCATTGGCACCAAGGAGCAGAATAGCTGGTTCACAGGCAAGCCAAAAACATTCACTCTACTTCAGTGGTTAGTAGAGAGAGAGAAATTAATCTATCAAGTTAACACCGACAAATATATTCCAGAGTTGAGAGATGAGCTGGGCGCTTTGGAAGTAGGCTTGCCTTTCACGGGCAGGCTTTCTTGGGATATTATTGTCTTTATTTTATCAAAAAGAGACAGGAAAAAAAGAGAGTAACTTTCATGAGGACATTGTCATCCTTGCAGTAAAGAGAACAAGAACATTGAGAGCAAGTGCAGGAGCCGCTGCGATGAGAATGCACGATCAGGTTCATCTTCACCGTCACCTCAAAATCTTGTATTTCACAGCGTCTTTAGCTTGTTTAGATAGTTTGGTGATGGTTTCATTATGAAAGTTAGTACAATGTTTCTTCTAAAAATTTATTTTGAAATATTTTCTAATTTCAGTCTTGCAGAAGAGTTGCTAAAATAGTGTAAAGAATTCCTGCATTACCTTTACCCAGATTCCCTAAACGTTAACATTTTCCCACATTTGCTGTATCATTCTTTTTCTGCATCTCTGAGTGCTTGTATGTACAGAGACACGTACATATTTTTTTCCTGAACCATTTCAGAGTAAGTAGCGACGTAATGCCTCTTTACGCCTAAATAATTTCCATGTGTGTTTCCTAAAACTAAGGACATCTCTTGGTACTGTGTTCTTTTAATAATTGCTCTGCAAAGTTGTTTATACAGAGCAGCAGCTCTCCAGGTAAAAGGAAGGGGCCCCGGAGTGATCAATGCCATAGGCAGCCTTGCGCTGCATCTAATCAGTTCTCTTGGGTAGCAGGTGGGTTCATTCTTTTGGCCCTTCAGTGCAACCAGCAAGAGTGATGCTAATTAAAATTGAGATGCTCAAGACTCGGGGAGCTTCACAGACAACATATGAACACTAACCAGCCTTTGGAGACTAGACTCTGCCACATCATGATGTATTTAGGTTTGATTTAAGCCTTTAAACCAGCCTAAGACACATCTTCTACTTTGCTAATGAGAGGCAAGAAGTCTTCCTATTCTTTGGTGCTTACTCTCCCAAATATTTTTCTGCTTGAAAGAGGAATGGAAAGACATGAGACCTTTAACATAATTATCAATATAAATAAGTAGCTCTATTGCAAGCCTCGGGAAGCTTCCGTGGTGAGTGTGTGCCTCACGTGGTATGAATTGACACGTTCCCATTGTCTGAAGTGAGGGTCTCTGACAACGATGGTCATTACAACTTCTCTTGGAAAAGGACCTTGAATCCTCTAAAGCTGGCCATTAGTATAAGGAAAGACCAGAAGGAGTACGTGCTTTTATTCCATAGAATACAGCCCAGGATAAGCCAGGACCTTTGCTCTCATACACACATGGTTCTAGCACTTGGAAGAATCCTCTCGTTTGATGTGTGGCTTATAGCCTGCGTCTAACTGTAAAACCACCTCCCTCTGGACCAGAACTGGCCCTTTCTGAGAGCTGCTCTACGGTGACAGGTGAGACGAGTACAGTTTAGTTTTGTCTGAGGAACCATAGCCTGTCTTGTCTCTCACCACAGGTGATGCTGGCAGGAGGTGAAGGAGGTCCCAATCCCTTTTGTGAAGACGATTATTAAAATACTCTCTGTCTGTGATGAAGTAGACAGTTAAGCAGTAGAGAAGGACAAAGGATGAAAAGACCATGTCTCCCCGTCCCCAAGTACTGGTCTCACTGTTCACTGTCTTTTCCGTAACCTTCCAGCAAGTCGTATTCGTGTGTGGACGTATACACAAGTGAGGTTGTACCACACATTCTGTTCTGCACTTTGCATCTTTCACGCGATGATGTTTCTCAGAGGTGTTTCCATGTCAGCTCCTGTGGGTTTGTAGCATCCTTTACACGGCCCATTCCGACTCTTGAGTTCCGAGGCCAGGCGATGACTGTTTGCCAAATATTCTCCTCTGTCCGTTCTTATTCTCCAGACTTTCTGTACCAAAATGCACTGGCTTCAGTGGGCATCCAAGCCTTCGGTGAGCACATTTCCAGAACCTTGGGTGACTAAATAAGCAAACTAACCTCACTTTTTAACCCTGAGTGTGTGCCCCTGCTTGTGTCGGTCGTGCACGGAAGACCGTTCCCAGAGCATGCTGATCTTCTTAGAAAGGGCAGACCCACTGCTGCCACCCCGTGCCCAACTGCCTCACTGGGCGGCACCCAGGAGGCCCAAAGCAGAATGCACCCACTCATTTCTGCCGCTGGTTACTTAATAATTGAAGACAACCTACAGCCGCAAGTCGGGGAGCCATGTGCAGCCGTTGGTGGTGTTCTTACTAGTGCACCCCACTAGGACCACGGCACGGGGCCACAGTCAGCCCCCAAAACTGAGACTTAAAATATGGGTAACGGCTCCTGAAGCACATGCTGCTACATCTGGTAATTGTCAGAGACGTTTCCCACCTTTATAAATTTCCTTTCTCCTTGGTTTTGCAACATACCTTTCCTCCTGGTTTGTTTGTGCTCCTGAGTTTGGTTTGGTTTTGCTTTGGCAAATAGCAGTGTTTTTGAGCTACTCATACTCACCCTAATTCCCATACCAGCGGCCGTGGGGTTAGAGTCTGCTGCCTTTACCGAGGTAAAGGACAGGATTGAGACCAACACACGTATGGTTCGTTCCCGCCTCTCACAGGTAAGAATCACAGCCAAGAAGCCGGACTCTGCGCTGCAGGCTCCCCACAGCTCTTCACCCAGAATGCAAAGGGTCGCGAGTGGACCGTTGGCCACACAGGTCTCTGCATGGGGCAGCATTGCAGTCCCAAATGCCACCCGGAGTCCATGCTTGGTCACGCCTTTACCATGCCTAATTTCTCCTGGTGCGTTTTATTAATTGATGATCTTTACCTAATGGGTAGGAATGTCAAAACAACAAAGAAGTTAAGTCCTGAATCCAGAGCTAAGGAAGGGAGGCAGATCATTAATAGTGATCATTCATGCCTTTTACATGCCGGGCACTGCTGTACATGTTGCATCTCAAGTCTGTATCATGCCTGATCATCTGGAAAGGGTTGCACACACGTTCCTTTGATCCTCACAGCAGCCTTGGAAAGTGGATATTCACATCTCCATTTTATCTTTACAAAGAGGGGCAGTGAGCTGCCCAAAGCTGTACCCTGGGCTTTTGACCTCTGGGCTTCTCTCCTGGCTGTGCCTCCCATTTTCCCTTGGGTGGCAGACACGGCCCTGTGAACACAGATGTCTGGTCTCAGTACCAGAGGAAATGTGTGGGCTCACACACTGGCCCAGCTGGGTTTGGGCCACCTCCTACTGTCCTCCTCGCCTCCATCTTTGTCCCATACCAGTTGTGGGGTGCATCACCTCGAGATGGCAGAAGCCTCAGTTGGTGAAAGGTGCAGGTGGTCTGTGGAGGTGAAGACAGTGCACACCCAGCCATGGGGTTTGGCTGACAAGTAGCAAATGCTGCCTTGAGCTGCGGTATATCATCATGTGGCCTAGAGCTCTGAGGCTATGGACAATCCAAACCCACCTGTTGTCACAGAATGCGGGGGAGGCTGCCCTGCCAGTGGCCGTGGTAATAACCTTCCCACTGCATCCCTGAGGATCGTTGGGAGGATGTCTGTGGTCAGGCCAGCTTCACTTTTCATTCATGTCATCACTCCTTCACGTGCTCATCTGTATATTCATGGGTACTGCTAGGTGCCTCCTGAACCCTTCAGCCTCGAGGCCTCTCACATCCAAGATGGCACCTGAGGCCCATTGCCCACCAAGCTGATGGTTATAAGTAAGACTGGCTCGTAAGTGGTAGGAAGAATCTTTTCTACGTTAAAAATACAATAGCTTATTGAAGCCATTGTTTGTCTTTTCCCCAAGGGTCCAAAGAGCACTGATATTCATTATCCTTATGATAGGTGGTGGTGGTATGAGAAGAGTTGCAGTTC
This sequence comes from Diceros bicornis minor, assembly GCF_020826845.1. NCBI lineage: Eukaryota > Metazoa > Chordata > Mammalia > Perissodactyla > Rhinocerotidae > Diceros > Diceros bicornis. Next base: position 48,464,789 of record NC_080757.1, on the reverse strand, counting down.
ACCATACAAACATCTTGAAAAACAAGTAGTTCAAGATCGTCTCCAGTTTGACTTAAAGGAGATTGTCTATTTCTGGGCCTAATTTTGCTAAGAGTTGTGGAGGTTCGTTTTTAAAGCACCGAGAGACCCTCCATGGTGGAAAAAGAAGTGCTATTTCTGACAGTACCGAATCTGTGGTAAAAATAGCTGTGCTTCCCTCCGCCCCTGGTGGGAGGAAAGCAACTCCTTTCTGGTATGATCTCCCTCAGAATAAAAAGTCCTTCTGAGCCTTGGATCTCAGCTGATCCTCAGATTCAGCCTCAGCTCTTCCAGAACTTTCTTCCCCCTGGCTTGCTAAGGTAATTCCGTCATTCCCCCTTAGCTCTGCAGCCAGCAGCCGTCACAGCATGAGCCTTTAAGCAATGAGGGTTTCACTTCCATGAGTTACAGTACTCGGCTTGCAAAGCTGTGGCAGCCCTTCCGAGTAAGCCTCCTTTGGACACCAGCTTTAGAATTTCATGTCCTCGAGCTCCGTCCCCATCCCCAGCCTCCTCAGAGTTGATGTTCACGTGGTCCCCTTTTGGGCTCTTGGGAACTCTTCTCTTAGTATGTTTTATTTTTCTTTGGTAGTTAAGCCATGGCTTTTGGAACTTCCTATTGGAATATGATTTGAAAATACTAGAAAGATGGTACTCAAAAGGTCAGACCTTTGCAATCTTCACAGAATAGATTGACAAATCCAGAGAGAGAAAATTTCCAGCTAGTGGAGACACCTTTCACTTTGGCTTGCCTTCTTCTTCCTTTTGGAGACTTCACCTTTTATTTTTTTTTCCCCAGAAATTCCTTCTTGATCGTCTTTGCATGGTTAGTGAGTGGAAAAAGAAATGCAAGTGATCTCTTTTTAAGGGAGCACATGTCCCAGCCTCTGGGAGTAGATTCACTTGAAATCTTCCAGGCAACGGATGTTGATTAATCGGGTTCCCAAAGGACGTTCTCCTGAACGCCAACTCTGCCGGGGCTATAACACTTGCTTACGATACTTTTGCCTTGGGCTTCTGCAGCTCCTCCATTCTCTGCTCTCAAATATGGCTGTTCTTGCCTTATTTCTTTCTTTGGCCTCCACATTTGCCCTCGCTGTGACCTTGGGTCCTGCTCAGATTTGCATTACAGTCTTGGTATGTCCCAGGGTTTCTCAACAACAGCGCTGGTGACATTTTGGGCCAACAACTCTTTGTTGTGGGGGCTGTCCTGTGCATTGCAGGGTGTTTAGCAGCATCCTTGGCCTCTACCACTAGATGCCAGCAGCACACCCTGCCCAAGTCATGACAACTGAAAGTGAATTCAGACATCACCAAATGTCCCCCCAGGGTGGTTGGCCAGGGTTCAAAATCGTCCCAGTTTGAGAACCGCTGGTCTGTCCAAAGGAGGGCTATTGCTTTAGCCGTGATCATCATCACAGCAGTGTCTGAATGTGGTGCCCCGTGGAAGCTGGTTCCTGTTGGTTGGTTGGTTGGTTTTAGTGACGAATCAAGTGCAGGCTCCTAATTAATTCTTGGGAAGAAACATTATGCCTTTCTTCCTTCTTTGAAGAGCCTTTTGCATGGTTCAGATTGGCCTGTGCGTGTGGGGAGATGCGAACTGCAGGCTCTGCTTCTGCTGACCTTTGCTTCGAAGGTGCCTAGTGCTCTTCCAGGAAAAGCCCCATGGAAACGTGCAGCGTGGAGTGAGAGCTCCGCCGTCCCACATGCGGGAGGCAGGACCATGTGATGAGCAGGCCTAATAGTCAGTGTGGCCTCCATAGAGTGACTGGAGGGGCCCGAAACAATCCCCCGCCTCCCACCTCCTCTCCCCAACACGTCCCCGACATACCCACCCACCAGTCACTGGTCTGAACTCTCCTCCAGTCAGGAGTGGGTGGTCGCTTATGAAAATGAAAACAACCCCAGAAAGGAAAGCTATCAGTTATGAAGACATTACCTTGAATTGATGCTTTCCACTGCGACAGGTTACTTAGGAGCAGGTTTTATTTGATGGTAAGAGAGTGGAAAAAGCATAATGAAACTAGATTCTAAAGGAAATCTTCCAGAAGATGGGCAAGAGATGTGAAAGAGGAGGGAGCAAGTATAGCCTGTGAGCATAACTGGCCTTACAAAGATAACAGTGATGTGTACGGAGCTCTCACCATGTGCTGGGTTCTGTGCAAAACACTGTACCTTCAACCTTTGTAACAGCCTAGGGAGGGAGGTACCACTGTTCTCCCCATTTTACAGATGAGGTAATGGGGTGGACCCCACTTCACAGTTTACCTAGAGCTATCTTCTTAAAGATCCAGGAATGCCTGGCTAGTGTAAAACTTCTGCTAACTCAGAATTAATTCTTGTTGCCCTGTGGTACCAGCAGGTAAAAGGGCGATCATTTGCAACATGTGGGGAATCATGAGTTGTGTCACCAGTGCACCTCCCAGTGCTCCCTGTCTGAGGGGGACTTTAGCATGCCTCCACCCTTGTGGGTGGCTGGAAAAGTAAGAGGGACAGCCCTTCCCCCTATTTGGAGTCAGGCCCCAAGCAGTGCTGCTTAAGCTGCTGTGTTTCTCAGAGCCCACCTGGTGGACCCTGGAGAGAGGAACATCCAAGACAGATAGCAGACTTTGCTAGGCCTCCTCAGGGCACTAGTGCAGACCTCCTCCAGCCTGAGCCCACCTGCGAGTGAACTCCATGGTGACCTGTCTGCTGGTTGACCAGATGTATCTAGATATGCCAATGTCCAGCTGGGCCCAAGGGTGAACGTCCCAACCTTGCCACCACACCCACTTCCATATTGAAAATGAATATAGGGGCTGAGGTTTTAAGAACATCCCAGTTGGAAGACAAGAATAACACAGCTTTTATTTTATTACAAATGTTGTTGCAAAGAACCAAATGTGGGGCAGTCGTCTCAACCTCTCAGTTCGGGGGTAACTGCCTGCATTCCCACCCAGCATCCTGGCCCTTCAACAGGGAACTGTGGCCAGGGCCCATGCGTGTGGCATCCATGCTTATAGCCCCACTTGCTCTGTGAGGTAGAAGGAGCTAGAAGAGGCTATCATCTTGTTGCTACCTTACTACCAACAGAGCATCTCCACCCAGGGTTTCAGGTCCGGGGGTATTTGAGGATTCACAGCTGAATGACTCTCCGTTGTTGTTTGCTGTGCCTGGCTTTTGAATCCAGTAGACCTGTGAGTCCTCCAAAATTCTTTCTGCCTAACCAGCCCCGATTCGCCCGGGCCACGCTCCTCCCTGCCCAGTGGCTCCCTGTATTTTGTGATATTTACCGACCTTTCCTCCTCTTTCTTTTTTCTCCACAGTGTGGCAAAGGAGCAGAAAACTTCGACAAGTTCTTCACACGAGGGCAGCCCGTGTTAACGCCACCTGACCAGCTGGTCATTGCTAACATAGATCAGTCTGATTTTGAAGGGTTCTCGTATGTCAACCCCCAGTTTTTGCACCCCATCTTACAGAGCGCAGTATGAAACTCAACAAGGAGAACAAACGCCTCCCCATCCCCCAGCGCCCCTGTCCCCAGCCATGGGAAATGATCCTTAACCCTAAAATTTTAAGGCCACGGCCTTGTTTCTTGTTCCAGATGGAGGCCTGAAAATTGTAGGGTTATTAGTCCAAATGTGATCAGCTGTTCAGGGTCTCTGTCTTACAACCAAGAACATTATCTTAGTGGAAGATGATATAATGTATAGTGTCCAGTTAAATGATGTAGAGTCACATCTGGCTGTAGGTTAACCCTTCCTCAAAAGCAGACAGACTTTTGCCCACTTTTTTGGTACGATTTGATATATTTTCCATACCCTCTGTCGATTTTCACCATTGAGATCCCTCAACCAGAATGATAAAGTGAACCTGCCCCAGTTCTGTGGGCTGGAGACATCTCCCCCCCAAGACGTCTTTGGAATGAAAGAACAGGGAGCCCAGAGAGTGAGCAAGGCGGGATTGGGGGTGCGGGAGGCCCCTGCTTCTGTTCTCTGCCTTGGTGGAAACAGTCCCTAGAATCCGAGAGGCCGGGATGAATCTAGTCCCACTGGCAAGTCATTTGCAAGCTCACTGTTCCCAGACGTTGACAGTCGTAACACAATCATGGTCCAGCTGTTACCAGTTTAAAAAAAGAGAGAAAGAAAACCTCAGATGAGTGTTCCGTGAATCTGTCATCTTGTACCCTACTTGGTTGATAACTATCTTGATACTTGCATTTCTTTTTAAGAGGCCAAATCTTCTAAGGACTTTGCTAAACGAGCATGTGAAATCATTTCAGATCAAGGAAAAAACGGTGTGTATGTGTGTTCATTTTAATCTCTGGGAGATTATTCTGCGATCCAGGGTGCCATCAGCGATCATGCCACTACTCACAAATGTCATTAGCCAACCCCTCCACACACCAATATTTTGCTACCTACTTCCTGAGAAGCTGAAGTGTACACCCGTCCCCTTTTGTACTTATTTATTTAACAGGCTGCAGTGTCATTTATGAGAGTACGATGTACAGTAACTTAAGTGTTGACTCGAGCGTCTGTCCCTGTTGAGTGATTTCCCTCCCATCCCCAGCCCTTGTCATCCAGTTAGGGATGAAAACCAATACGGTCTTAGTTCCCATTTCCGGTTCATTTCGAATGACACACCTGGAGCTGTAGAATCAGGAAACCTGGATAACATATCAGCTCAAAGATGTTTTATTGCTAGAAGGATTTTAATATGTTTTGCAAATGCATCATGCAATGAATTTTGCATGTTTATAATAAATCTTAATAACAAGTGAATCTATATTATTGATGTATCAAGTATAGAGTATAATAATTTTATAAGACACAATTGTGCTATATTTGTGAAAGCTCTTATTTCTAACCTGCTTTTTCTGATTAAGTTTTAGCTTAATTCTTTGCTGCCGTGCTTCTTCTTCCCACACCCCACGCATACCCTGCATATTGACACTGTATCAGATATATTAATTTTTTATCATAGACCCAATTTCAAAAATGAATGGTTACTTTACGTGATCCATTAGGCTTATATATATGTATATAAATATTTGATTCCACCTGGAAACAAAAGTTTTGTTTTGGGGGATTATTTTCGAGATGAGACTGTGTCTTAGCTTCTTAACACCATCTTCTGTTCTGGTTCCTACACCACTCTTCCTCTTGGGGACCGCGAGAAGTGTCTGACTCCAGGATGCCTGGTATGTTTGTGCAGCTGTGGTGTCATCACAGCCCCTGGGCTGGAATTTGTTTTGTTCTTCCTTTCAGCCTTGTTGCTATTAGTGGCTCGGGGTGGGAGGGACAGGAAGACGCCCTTACTGATGTGTGTGCATGGACACACCAGAAGCACACTGCCCGTCTTGCTGCCCCTGGACACCCCGCTGTTTGCTCCAGTGTGTACAGACTTCATGAGATGAACGGTCCGCATCTCCTGGAACCACCGGCAGACTCCAGAGGCGGCACATTTTCTTCCAGCCTTGACACAACTGGCCTTTCCAGTCTCGTGAGGAGCACTTCTGTGGGATACCATCCCACTGCAAGGTCCTCAGAGGAGCCAGACTTCTACAACAGAAGGAAAATTCCCAATGGAAGTAGCTATCCGTCCTTACAGAGGACTGCTCTATTCCCCCTGTTCCCCAAACGTGTCTCCCAGCTCAGCGCCTCCTCGTGTTTGCTCTCTGGCTGTCTGCCTGAAATTCATGTAGTGCACAGCCACGAAGAGTGTTTGAGGGGAGAGGCATAGGCTGTCCCAGACGCCGTCGACTGGAGGAAGAGAGAGAGTGGCGAGTGGGTCAGGCTTCTCCATCTTTTATGGACTGTAGCCTTGCAGACTCAGAAGGGGCCCTAGTACATGCGGAGCTGCGGTCCTGCTGGTCAGCGCACGTTTGGGCAACACTGCCTCCCCGGCGCACTTCATTTGGTGTGACGGAAAAGGAACCAGTCTATAGAAAGAGCCAGAGAGGCAAAAGGGCCAGTAACCCACCCTGCCCTAGAATGGAGCTCCAGCAGGACTGCTTCGCAGCCAAGCCCCTGGAGGTGAAGAAAGTTCCAGAAAGGAACACATGGGGTTGTGGACTGTTTGTTCCCGAGCCTCATGCTGCCTGCTTGTGTTGAGCAAGCAGCAGGCTCAGGCTCTCCCTCAAAAAGCCAACACATTTCCAAATTATTCATATTTCTCTAGGAAGCATTCAACTTTTCAGCCAGCTTGTATGCTTTCAGAATATGTGGCAAGGTTTTAAAAGAAAATACTCTGACAGTGGAGCCCAGCACTCTGCCTCAGGCTCGAGGACAAACTTGGGGGGAAACAGTGAAGATCAGGGCCTGGTGAGGTGTTACTGTAATGTAGCCTGGTTTATACGTTGCTCTGCACTGAATTTAGATGAAGGCTAATGCTTTAAAGAGCTGAGCAGCCCAAGACAGTTATTTCTGAAAATAAATCACGTGGGTAACCGTTAACAACTGTTAGCCGCAGGATCGATTTATACAATTCTCTGGCATTGTCCCACTTCCTGGGCCTTGTGTAAAATAGAACAGCGGGGAGGGGGCTGCCGTTCTAACTGCAGCAGCCCTGTTGGAGGCTGGAAGGAGGAGGACGCCTTGAAGGATCAGGTCACTGGGGGGCACTCTAGGAAGTACCAGCCCCCGAGCACTGCCCCTATCGCCAGGGCCTGTGGAGGTCTAGGCTGCCCGGCAGAATCAAGCGCAATCTGATTCTCCACCAGACTCATTGGTCCGTGACTCCAAAAGGCCATTCAGATTGGCTGGCATTATTTTCCCGTAGAAGGTGGCCACTGCTCAGTGGCAGAAGCTCGGTCTGAGGCTGCAGGCTGGCAGGCTGGCAGCCCTTCTCTTGGCATCTTATCTAAAGCCACTAGGTGCTTGGTTTGAAGGGAAGTAACTGGACTGTGCTGCCAAGTGCAACCCTCAGAGGTTAATGGGAGGTTCACACAAGGCAAGAACTAATTCAGAGGTCAGTACGAAACCCCAGGAACCGAAATGATTGCTCTTCAACACATCTACTTCCCTTTCATCCCCATGACCTGGTACAAGTTAAAGCAGAATCAGTCTGCCTTGGCTTATGAGATATATTAGGCTTTCTTATTGGGAATTTTGGTAGAAAATCAGAGGGTTGAGAGCTCTGTGGAAACTTGACCTGAGACAGTCATTGCAAGATTATTAATGCAAGCCAGAAAACGATTAGTGAGCAAGCACCTCTCTGAGCTCCCGTTCTTAGCAGGGCGTGGTGTCTTGCTGGAATGAGGGTCTAGACCCCGAGAGAACCACTTGTTGATGTTCTGAGAAGGGAGAGGTCAGTGGAGGCTGAAGTCAGCAAGGAGTTTAGAGAAGAGCAGGGTTTGAGTGCGTCCAGAAGGATGCTTGCAGTGGGAGAAAGCAAGGAGGGAGAGGGCACCTTGGGAAGAAGCTGCTGCCATTTTTAATGGCTTTCCACTGGAGGTCATTGGTGCAGGTGAAAGTCACCGTCTGCTGGTCCTTGAGAGCGAGTTTGTTGCCGGGGATACAGTCTGTTCCTCCTCAAAAAAACATCTCCCAAATGCCAACAGCGTCCTCACCAGCTGCTAGAATCCCCCTTCCCCTCCCTGTCTTGAGGTGGCTCACAATTCCCTGGGCAGAGCCAAACTATCCAGCGTACCCTGGAAGCCAGTAGGTTCCCAGCCACGTGTGGCCTCCTGCTGAGAATTATGGCAGCTGGGAATAGATGGAGAAGTTGCAAAAACAACTAACACTGCAGTTCCCACCTGATTCCACTTAGCAGGAGACATCTGAGTTTTTTGCTGGGATTTGTTGGTACTGAAGAAGGGGGGAAAGTGAGAGTCTTATGTCTTTAAAAGCCTCAGAAAGGCAACACCATGTGACGGTCATTTTCTCACTTTGGTCTTATGAAGTCACCTATTTCTTGTGTGTGTACATCACACCATTCTGTTTCTTTAACCCCAACAAGGGCAGGAAAGCCTGTTCCTCCACTGAGCATGCTAAACAGTCACGACCATGAAATAGCCGCTGAGCCAGGGACCTAAAGGATGATGACCGTAAGGGTTACAGCAGCAGTGAAGGTGTGACAGTTACAGTGAAGGAAGAGGACACTCTGGTTATTAGTGTCTATGCACTAATTTGACAAGGAGTGGTGGGAAATATTTTTAAAAGTCATTTTCCTTGAGCTGCTTGGGACTGTAAACATTTCTGTCATTTCCCATTTGGGCTGATCCATCAAATCTAGGGAATGTTACGTATTTCTGCTATTAGAAGATACAGGAAATTGGAAAAGGTTGCCTGAGTTATTCATGGATGAAGGCAGTCGTCTAGAAACGATGTCAACCACAATTCTGTGAATTCTCTAGTGTCGGGGACTTTGGGAGGGTTGAAAGTGTGAGCAACTAGGATCCCTGTGCCGCTGATCTGTGTGATCATGTGTCAGTTAATAACCGCGTAGGCTGAACTCAGTCATCAAACAGCGTTACACTGTCCCTACACTATGGCCCACAACTTCCAAAGACTTTTTATTAAACCTTAAGGAAGAATTAGTTAATTCCAATAGAACAACTGAATATACTGGGCTATTTGTACTTTTTTATAGAGAACTTTAATAACTCAGTTCTTTAAAAATAAGTTTTTAAAATAAGACTACTGATGATTTCATAAGATTCCAATTGCACGGAGCCTGTAGGAGGACTCACCTGGGGTCAGCTAGAGCACCCCTGACCTGCACTCCCACTGCAGGATTTTCCCATGCCAGTGGAGTATGGAGTCCACATCAGAATGACTTGACGTCCAGGTGGAACCTGTTGGCTGACTGATGCCCTCTGTGTTTTTAATAGACACTGGGGTTCAGAAACTTTCAGACCATAGGAAAGATGGTTTTATTGTCCCTCTTCCAGATGCAGCCCTAGGATAGCATTCCCAGGGGTCCCTGGGGCCCCTTTCCTTGCTCTGTGAGGCTCTGTGACCACCTTTGGCGTGGGGGGAGGGCACTTCCTCAGCTCTCTCTCCAGTCCCTGCGGGTCCCCAGGTCTCTCACATTCAGTGAAAATTCAGAGATGCCCTACAAGGGTTTAGCCCACTGGGCAATTCAGAAATCCCTCAGTGTCCCCAACAAAGGAGGGGCGGCAGCAGGGGTGCCACTGGCGTCTGCTTCACAGTTCTCTCTCACGTGAGTAGACAGAACCCTACTTTTCAGAAAATAAGTATCAAGTCCACTTTATAAGAACCTTTTTTTCTAAAATAAGACGAAAGGTGGCTTTTCATTTTCTGATTAAACAACTGTGTCTCTGTCTCCTCTGCTTAACTTTAGGAGTATTTTATTCCTGTGATTGTCTGTAGATTTTTGTTGGTTCTCTTCCTGGAAGAATGGGATTCTTTTCTCTAGGGGATTAGTGGATTCTTCAAAATCCTACATGAAGGCAGTTATTCTTTTAAGTCTAAATGGTCTAAAAATTCACCTCATTTCTATTAGGGTCTTTCAGAATATCTCTTATAGATGGTCAGAAACATTTGAAATCATTGCTTTTGCTACATGATTTTTTTTTTATGAAGGACATGCCATGTTTAAATCATTAATTGAAAAACACCGTATAAGACCCCAAATTTGTGTGGAGGAGGAAGAGGAAGAGATGGAGGTTAAGGTTTTTTCTTCTGTGTGAGCACCTCCTGACAAATTGTAGACGCCATTCAACTGTCAAATAACGTTAGGTTTTTAGCGGGCGCGATGGGCGTGTAAATTACTGCATTGCTTTCCTCACGGCGTATAACCTCTAATCTCTGTTTGCATGATATGCTTTGTTAGAGACATTAATTGTAGTTTGGAAGCAAGTGTGTATGAATAAAGATAACGATCATTCCTTAGTGTGCTTGGTCTCATTTGCATCCTTTTGCGACATTGTAGTTATCTTTCATCAAATGGTCATCTCGTAGCATTTGACTGGACACACTGCAGGGCACTTTCATCTTTCCCCCTTGTGCGTGCCTCTCCATTTAAGTTCACATTTTTTTGTCTTAAAATACTTCATGCCTTGAGTTGAAACCCAAACAGTTACTGGGATAAAGTAGCGGCAGATCATTCATTCGTTCGTTCATTTATCAGCCGTTCCTGGAAGACCTGCTCAGGGCCAGGAGTGGTGCAGGCATTGGGAACGTGGTGGAGAGGAAGGGCGGGGCCCCTGCCCGTGAGGAGCTTATGTCCGTGCACCCCAAATTGCACCCCAACTGCAGGGGACCCCCCAAGGATGGACGATCCCCTTCCACTGGGAGGATTCCAGAAGGGAGTCACCTCAAATCTTGGACTTTTTCTCCAGAATTAGACATGTTTCCCATATCCTGTCAGCTGCACTCTGGGCTCAGCCTCAGGACTGTCACCATTTTCAGTGTCAGCAGCTTCATCCTGTATTTATTTATTTATGGGTGAAAAATGGGTAATTTTCAAGTGTGGAACAGGCAGAGAACATTCCAAAATACTCAGTGTCTGAAATCTCAACCCTCTTGAGGGTATTAGCCTCCAAAAGAATTAAAAACCACTAACAGCAAAAATATCACTACTTCTAGAAGCCAAGGGTCGCCCTTGGCCAAGTTCGGCTTGGCTTGCTGCCTCACCTTCTTTGGGGGCTGCCCTCCCCTCCTGCTCACGGCTTTACCTCACTGCCACCGCCCTCCCTCCCCACCGGAGCCCCCCAGTCCTGCCCCTCCCGAGGTGCTCTGCATCCAAATTGCTGTCCTGCGTTCCCTGTCCTCAAAGCCCTGCTCCCAGCCCGCTAAGCTGATTGCCAAGTGCTGGTGTCCACTGGTTAGTGTCCCAGCCCCAAGCCGCTGTGGCCACACCTGAGCCTCCAGAGGTCAAGGGTCTTTCAGCGCCAACGCAAGGGCCAGTGGGAGAGTGATTTTGAGGCAGAGCAAAGAGCGCAATGAGGACCCTCAGAGCAGTGTGTGGTGGCTGGCCTCTGGGCTCGTTGCTTTCACGTGTGTATGTGGTTTGTAGCTATTCCTCACATTGCCTGGCAGAATGGCTCTATGAAGAATGACTGAAAATGGCTTTTCAGCACACCCCTCGGCTTCCACCAGTATGCTCTTTCATGAGTCTAGTTCAGCTCTGCATTTTATTTTGTTTCGTTTTTACTGCCATGCAGAATGGAGCACAATGGGGCCATCCTGCACGATCAGCATCCTCAGAAGCAGCCAGGCTGGGAGAGCCTGAGTCTGCCCCCCGCGGTTTACCCCTGTGGGGCGACCCCAGAGGCCCAGCAAGATCAAATGAGGCTGGTCCTCCCGGCCCCACAGAGGCTCAGGGGATGACCTGAGCACCAGGAGGTGGACAGACAGCCCCGTTAGGATTGGATAAACCACCAGTCTCGGAATTGAAGCTCTCAGCTGTCCCCAGAAGCCTGTCCCTTGCTCTCGCCCATACACCTGATATCTGTGACATTGGTGAGCCTCTAGCTGGGCTGGCAGCCCGTCACTGAGTCAACTCAGTAGGTCGTTCAGCTTGACGTGGTCCCTGCACTGCACACGCATCCTCCCCTTCATGCCCGGATCCTCGCTGCAGGCCTGGCACTCATGGCCACCTCCTCTGCTTATATCAACACCCATGTTCTTCTCCCGACCCCACAACCCCTCATCCCTGTGTATCCGTCTCCGAAGAGGCAGCATAGGTGGCGGTTAAGAGCAAAACTGCAGCCACGCTGCCTGGTGTCCCACTTGGTGATTGTTTGATGGGGGTGAGTGATTTGCACCTCTCTGGGCCTCGGTTTCCTTGTCTGTAAAAGAAGATGATACTGTTGGTGCCTCCCTCGAGGGGCGTGCTGAGGACTAAAGAATGAATCTGTGTGAAGCGTTAGAGCCTCCCACAAGGGCAGTGCTGGCTCTCATCACTAGGGAGGGAAACCACGCTTATGGTACCACTCAGACCTAGGAGAGGGTGGGGCCCCAGCAAGAGAATGGCCTAGGGGTTTCTCTCTTGTAGTCCTTTTTGAGAAAGGGGGCCATATGTCAGCAGATTTGGGGATTCCCAGCATGAAGATAATTATTGAGCCAACCTCAGAGTCTAGGAACAGGGCTGAGGGGAGATGGGCGGGTAGCCACAGGCTGATGATGGATGTTTTGTAAGAGGAATTCAGTATTCATGGAGAGGAGCAGCTGGGCCCCGTAGGAGGGAGACCAGAGGAGCACTGCCGAAGCCCAGCTTGCGGCACCCATGGGCCCCATGTGCCTCCCGTGGGGGCGGCCAGGTGCCAGTTGCTGTCCCCAGTCCAGCTCCGCTCAGTGAAAGTCACTGGCCCCTGGAGTGTGAGCCCCAGGAGACAGCCCCGAGCGGGCCCACACACCCCTGCAGCTCCGGGGGCTCCACGCCTGGCCCCGAGCAGGTGCACGGTGAACATCTGTTGAAAGAATGAGAACAAATGTCTAACACGTGGAGGGATTCAGGCCTGTGTCGTCCTGGCTGCAGAGGCTCCCAGTCTGTATGAACCTGCCCTGAAATTATGGGCAGGGCCACTGGTGTGGGTGTGGGAGGGCTCTCTCATTGTGTTCTTGAGTTGGGAGTTCCCTAGGCAGCAGGCCCGTGGCTAGGATACAATTTAGGGAACAGAGTCAGGCCCAGTGGTTGGCACTTCAGCCATAAAATCCGGGCTTCAGGAAGAGCTGGTGAATGGTCACCGTTTCACCCACCACACATTTACACCCACCCTCTTGGGTCAAGTCCCAGCCATGGCTCACCCTGTCTCCCCCAGGAGCCTCCTAACTGAGCGCGTGCTCAGCCTCTCTGGTCTGCCCCGTCCCTGCAGCCAGAGTGAAGTCCCATCCTGTCACATCTTTTCTTAAAACACTTCAAGGATGTCCCATTGCCCTTGAGAAAGACCAAACCCCTACCATGGCTATGCAGCCCTGTGCAAACTCTCCCCACCTCTGGCGTCATCTGGCCCCATCTGGCCCTACATTCTCCTGACTCTTTGGCCTTCCTTCAGTTCCTCTAATGCACTGTCATGTTTCCAACCACAGGGCTTTTGCACCCGCTGTGCCCTCTGCCTGAAACATCCTTCTCTAAGCCTAGTGAATGCCACATTACCCTATGTCTCAGCTGAATTGTTAACTCTTGGAGAAGATTTCTTCTTCCTCCCCAACTAGTTCATCCCCCCACCCCATCCCCTCATATGCTCACTTAGCACCCATGTCCCTTCTTGGTTTCATTATCACCGTTGCCATTTACATTTTTTCGTGGGAATATTTGATTGTCCTCCTTAGCGGTTTGCTTCCTGAAATCAGGTACCTTGTTGGGTTGTGCTTACAATTGTCTTTCCAGGAAGCAGTATGGCATGCGACCCAGAGTGGAAGCTCAAAAACAGTCCTCTGTCCAGTACTGGCCTCACCCTCCCCTGCCACCCCTGGCCACTTATATCCAGTCCCAACAGGGTCTATCTTAGAGCCATGGTTCTCAAACAGGGGCAGTTTTGCCCCCCAGGAGACATTTGGCATTGTCTGGAGACATTATTGGTTGTCACAACTGGAGGGAGGTTCTACTGGCATCCAGGAGGTGAAGGTCAGAGGCCAAGGATGCTGCTAAACGTCCTACAGAGCACAGGACAGCCCCCCGCAACCAAAAATGATTGGCCCACAACGTCAGTGGTGCTGCCGTTGAAAATCCTGTTCTAAAACATACCCTGAATCCTTCCACTTCACTCCACGTCCACTGTTCTTCCTGCCCGTCTCCTTGAGGTCACCCTTGATCCCCCATGGCCGTCTCTGCACAGCAGCCAGTATGACCTTGTCTGAGCAGGTCCCTTCCCTGCTTAAAGCCCTCCAATGGTTTCCCATCACCCTTAGAATAAAACCCAAGCTTTCCCATGGCCTACCAGCCTCACACCACCCAGCTCATGGCACCCTGGTCACTGGTTAGGAGCTGAGCTCAGGAAATGGCTGACTTGTTGATTCGCTCGTCACGTGCATGTCCTTTCCCATCAGAATATAAGCTCTATGAGAGGAGCGAGCTTGTCCATCCTGTTCACTGCTGGATCCCAGCACCTAGAGCGGTGCTTAGCACACAGGAGGGGCTCAAAAGAATGTTTGTTGAATGAGTGAATGAATGAACACATCCCAAGATCCCTCTGAGTCCAGCAAGGTGTTACCCAAACTGTTGCTGTGTCATGGCCCGAGCCCTCGAGGTATTCACAAACTAATTAAGGAGACAAGATATACACACAGAATTAATTAAGAATCAGCTCTCGAAACCTTTTCACAAGCTTCTGCCGAGGAAACCCAAGTTCTCCATCTCTGTCTCTCGGCCCGGCATCTAGAGGCAGTGGCTGCCTCTGGTTACTCTCGAGTGACTGTTTAAAGCCTTGAGCTTTTTCTGCGGCCTGTCGTGTTCTCCGGGGGTGAAATTATGGTTCAGCTAGCATGCGAATGCACATGGGCCAAGGCAAAGGCCGTCTGTTTTCACACTCTGTCACCGTCCCGAGAGCACACGTCACAGGGGCGGGGCTGTGCCTGCACACAGTGCTCTTGGCTCCAAGAAAGCAGAACTGGATGTTTCCCCAAGATTCTTTTTTTAAAAAGCCAAGTCAATAAAAATATTGCAGAGTCCTATTCCAGGCATGAGAAGGGAAAGCACACTACAGTTCTCAAGAAGGAGCTAGCGGTGGCTCAGGGCTCAACAGACACGGGTGGAAACGGCGAAAAACAAAAGTAATGCAGATTATTCATACACACACACACCCACACCCACACCCACACCCACACACACACACACACACACTGAGTGAGTCCCCAGAGCGTGCCAGGCACTCTTCTGCTCCCTTTATGTGCGTTTATTTAAAGCCCTCGTTGACTGCTTGAGTTAGGTCCTATTTGCCGTGCCCATTTTACAGAAGAGGGAAGGGAAGTCCAGAGAGGTTAAACAACACCTCCCTGGTGAGCAACACCAGACTAACCGAGCTGACTGGAAGAGCAGAGATGTGAGCCGTGCCAGGGGCCTTCCTGGAGGAGGAGGCTGCAGTCTGATGGAGGAAAGGATGGAAAGGGGAGGTCACAAACACAAGAAGCCAGTAAATGGGTGGGAGGGGAAGGACTAACCCTGATCCAGCACCCACAGCGTCATGTCAACATAATCATCTCATTTAATCCTTGTGGCACCTCCAAGGATTACATCCATTTTTCACATCTTACAGATGGGGAAACTGAGGCCCAAGTTAACTAACAGGCTTCCAGTTGCATAACTCCTCAGCAGCACAGCTGGGCTGGGCACCAGGTCTCTCTGACCTTTCTGACCTCGCCGTGCTCAGGGGACCAAAGAGGCAGCCTGGGTGCGGGGATGCAGGACCTTCCTGGGGCCTTCTCCCGTTATGGCTTCCATCAAAGCCCACCCCTCCACCAAGGGGACGTTACCTTCTCTCAGCGGACTCTGATGCCTATGAGACTACATGCCCTTGTGTAACTTTCTGGAAGCTTCTTTCCCACCTTCACCTGACTTTTTTTTTTTCTTTTGAGCAGTCTGGGTGTGGATGGAGAGAGAGATATAGCCCTGTGGTTCTCAGAACCCGGCAGGTACCTTTGCAGCCACTCCCACCAGGCTGACTCTCACCGGGAGAGGGCTCGGTGGAAGCAATAAGCTGGCAGGGAGGGCTGGCTGGCCCGGGGCTCACCCTCCCACCACAGGACAGACCCCTAGAAGGTGGTGAGACCCCCCGGAAGTCAAAAACAACTAGGACTACGTGAGTGCAGGTGAGTCCCAGGGAGTGTGGGGGGTGGGGAGTTTAAGGCTGGCCTGGCGCAGTGAGCATCATGTAGTGGGGATAGGAAACTTGTCCCTTGGGCCAGCCCCGTGGCTTGGCGGTTGGGTGCGCGCGCTCCGCTGCTGGCGGCCCGGGTTCGGATCCCGGGCGCGCACCGACGCACCACTTCTCCGGCCATGCTGGGGCCGCGTCCCACATGCAGCAACTAGAAGGATGTGCAGCTATGACATGCAACTATCTACTGGGGCTTTGGGGGGAATAAATAAATAAATAAAATCTTAAATAAATAAAGGAAACTTGTCCCGGTGGAAGAACTCATGTCTTTGGCAATGGGCAGCCCGGGGAGGAAGCGCTGGGCTCGGTTGGGGCAGAATACTGTGGGAATGCTTTCACTTTTTTAGAAAATTTACGAAAATAATACCTGATCCTTGTAAGTAATGCAGATGAGGAAAAGAGAATCCCACCCCCAAGATAACCACCGTCAGGCTGAAACTGCTTGATAACTTGCTGACGTTGTTTATTAGTAGTAATTTTATTACCTTTTCATGACGGAACAGCGAAGCCCACTTATTAAACTCCATTGGAACTTGAAGCTGGCCTTCTAAAGTAGGATCGCAAACATTGACATGCACAGACTTTAAAAATTTTATTGTAACTTAAAGCTTATCAATGCACTGCCATTCAGAAAGGATGAGGGCTTCTCTCTGAGTGGAGTATCGCTTTCTTGCATAGACTATACCCATAATGGTTGACTTAAAATTTCCAATTCGAGTTTATTCAAAGAGAAGCAAAACATTCACAGAGCCACCTGAATGAAAAGTCCTTCAAGATTTTTGCAATGTTTTCTAGTCTTTTATAGCTGCCTTGCCCACAACTAGCTCTATAGATATTTTTAAAAACTCATCTTTATTTATTTCTTAAACATTCTATTTTGTGTTCGTTGAAACAACTCTCTTCTTTGCACTTGGATTTCATCAGTTTATGTGGCATTTGCTTAAATTACTTAGCTACAAAACAATGTAGCAGGCATCTAAAGTTTGGGGAATAAATTGACTCATGGTAAGTCACCCTGGGAGCAAATTGCATGGAGATATGAGAAAATAGGAATTTCAGGAAAATAAGATGTTTGGCGTGTCCTGGGAATTACTTAGTATTTTGTAGAGGCAAAAAAAAAAAAAAAAATGTTGGTTAATCCAGTAGGTCATTTGGTGAACATCAATGAAGAAAGATTCCACTATAAAATATAGATCATTCCACATAATTGTTTTCAAGGGCTGCATAATATTCCATTTTGTACATATGCATTATAATTCATCCTAACCCATCATTTACTTTTGATCTACATGTCCTAACATTTAGGTGGTTCTCAATTTTTAACCATCATAAACAACATTGTAGTGAATATTCTAATTTTTATATCTTCACACACTTGACCAATTATTTCATTCATTCATTCACTCAAAAAGTATGTATTGAGGGGCCGGCCCACTGATGTAGTGGTTAAGTTCACATGCTCCACTTCAGCAGCCCAGGGTTCACTGGTTTGAATCCTGGGCGTGGACCTACTGAGGCAGCATCCCACATAGAGCAACTAGAAGGATGTACAACTATGACATACAACTGTCTACTGGGGCCTTGGGGAGAAAAAAGGAAAAAAAGGAGGAAGATTGGCAACGGTTGTTAGCTCAGGGCCAATCTTCCTCAAAAAAAAAAAATGGTGCTCTGCTTTCTGTCTGTATTATTAAAAAAAAAATTTATTGAGCCACTACTAGGTACCATGTACTATTCTATATGGTGGGGTTACAGCAACAAACTAAACCAACAAAAATCCCTGTACTTGTGGATTGTGTTCTCATGGGAAGTTTCTGTGTCCCTAGGATAAATTCCAAAAAGTTGGTCAATGGCTATGAACTTTTTTAGGGCTTTTGATACATGTTGTCAAAATGCACTCGGAAACAAAAGAAACAGTAACTTCTAATTCTTAACCGAGTCATTTCAAAGTTTCGTACACACTAAAACATAGCCCCTACACACAGAGTTAATAGTTACCATGTGTATTAGTTATCTATTGATGCATAACAAATTACTCCAAAACTTAGAAACTTAAAAAAACAAATATTTATTATCTCACAGTGTCTGTTGGTCGGGAATTTGGTAGTGGCTTATTGGGGTGGACTGGTTCAGGATCTCTCAGGAGGTTGTGGTAAAGGTGTCACCCAGAGCTGTAGGCATCTGAAGGCTTGACTGTGTCTGGAGCATCTGCTTTGAAGAAGGCTCGCTCTCATGGCTATTGACAAGAGGCCTCAGTTCCTCATCGCTTGGGCCTCTCTATAGGCCTGCTGGAATGTCCTCATAGCATGGCAGCTGGCTTCCCCTGAAGCAAATGATCCAAGAGACAGCAAGGAAGAAGCAATGCCTTTTACAATCTACTCTTGGAGGTCACTCATCAACACTTCCACCAGATTCTGTCTGACACAAGTCACTAAGGCCAGCCTATACTTAACAGGAAAGGAACTAGGCTCAGGCTTGAATTTGGGGATGTTTTAAAAACACCACACCACAGGTAGGTGAGCCTTCCAGGGCACTGACTGCTGTCAGGAAGAGAAGCAAGCAATCACTTCAGTTGTATTTTTAATGGAATGATGCTCTCATCCCAAAATGCATTTCAGTGAGTCTTACTATTGCTCTGTATCTTTTTCTTTTCTAATTAAGCCTTTAATTAAATTTAATTAAATTATTTAATTCTCCTACTATAAAATACATGCTTATTGTTGAAAACTTGGAAAACTCAAAGAAGTCAAGACAAAATAATAAAATTCACCCATCAGCAGACAACCTAGAGACAACCGCTGATAACACTTTAGTTTATTTCCTTCCTGCTATGTATATTTTCTTACATTGTGGGGAACATAATGAATATACAATTTTGTATCCTGCTTTTTCATGTAATCTTATTGTATATATTTTTCTTCAAGTCATTAAGAACTCTTTGTACTGAATATTTTAAATGGCCACTACTTTCCATTATACAGATCACCATAATTTTCTTACTAATTCCCCTATTATTGGACTTTTAGGTTGTTTTCAATTTTTAAATTATTTTAAGCAACACAGTGATGAACATCTTTTTTCTTAAAATTTTGAAAGCATTTTAGATCATTTCCTCAGCTGGGTTCCCAGAAATAGAATGACTGAACATTTTTGAGACTCTTGGTACTTATTTCCTTCGTTTTGTTTCTTAAAGCCTTACTTCCCATGGTAACATTTTCTGGTTCTTGAATCAACTAGAAACTCGTGTTTCTTTTCGATCAATATCAATGCTATTCTTAGTTGATTTATTGTCAAATGCCTTCGTTCATTCGTTCGACAAATATTTATGTGAGCCCTACATTATGTGCTAGGACTGGGCTGTGTATTAGGGAGGCAATGATTACCAGAGCTCATAGTCAAGAGAAATTTTGGCTTTTGCCTCTTTCCACAGGATTTGAAGTGGCTTGCAACTAGAACACTTGAAGTGAATGATAAAATGAAAATAGAAGGTCAGGACTGAAGACAATAAAAACATGGATATATTTCCCACAAGAGTTAACAAAATTGCTGTCATTGATCCTCGAACTTGGCTCTGCGTTTCTTAACAGCCAAAAGAAGTGGGAACCATGATCACTTATGGGGTTCTCATAACTGGAAAAGAGGACGCATTTGTGTTCCTCCAGGACTGAAACCCTTTCCTAGCACTGAATTCCAAAGGAAGTTTCTTGGGTGGGATTTTATTACATAGAAGAGAGACTGAGCAATATAAGAAATGATGTCCTCAACAATATTTCAGGTTTCTTAAAACAAGAAATGCAGCAGTAAATTTCACATGGTCTTTCTTTGTGATCTTTATCAAGTTAGGGGCATCATATTGAAATGCAGTTTCATGAACGTAACCAAGTGAAAAGGTAAACCCTAGTCTCCAGGTAAGTAGCCAATTTTGTGGTCCAACTTGGTCCAAGAAAAATTTAGAATTCCTGGAGAAGAAAGAACAATGAGATACCATGAATTATCTATCAATTTGGCAAAGATTAAGCTTTAAAGAGATCAAAACCCAATTTTGGCGAGAATTGGGGAAGCCAGTCCTCTCATACATTGTGGGTGGGAATATAAATTGTAGGATCTTTCTGGAGGGCAATTTGGCACAAAGTAACAAGAGTCTTAAAAATGTGCTTAGACACAGTAATTCTGCTGTGGGGGATTTTTTTTCCTAAGGAAATAACCAAAAATGCACACAAAGACTTATGTACTAGGAGTCTGTTCTGCCCAGGCTCCTCGGTTTGCAATAAACACAGATGGACCCACCTGGGGGCTAGAAATCTCCGGATTTGAGGCAGCTCTGGGAGCTGGATTTTTTTCTGTAACTCATGTTAGCATCTCAGCTTGTCTTTTTCTTTTTAAAACTTTTTATTTTGAAATAATTTAAGACTCGAAAGAATTTGCAAAAAAATAATACAGAATGTTCCCACGTACCCATCACCTAGCTTTCCCCAATGATAACATCTTACATAACCACAGAACGTTATCAAAATCAGGACATTGACTTAGTAAAATACTATTACTAAACTACAGACCTTATTCAGATCCCACCAGACTCTATATGCCGTGTGTTTGTGTGTCTGTGTGTTAGTGTGTGTGTGTGTGTTGTACTGTGAAAATCTCTTCCATGTAGATTCGTGTAACCACCACTGTATTCAGGATCAAGAACTATTCCACCCAGAAAGAAACTCACTGTGCTACTCCTTCATAGTCACGCCCTCCCCCAGCCATAGCCCCTGACAACCACTGATCCTTCTCCACCACTATAATTTTGTCATTTCAAGAGTGTGATATAAATGGAAGCACACAGAATGTAACTTTCTGAGTGTGCTTCTGTGTCCTCAGCTTGTCTGTTTTCTCAAAACGTAGGCTGGCCATACCTTCTCCTGGCCCCTCCTCAGCCTAGGTGGGTCTCTCTTGGTATTTTTGCCCTGAGAGAGGGAATCCAACAGCCCAGCGCAGTTTTGGGTCAGGCCATGTCATTACCATGGTCACTGGTAAGCTGTGGATTGACCATCAGGGGGTCAGCTTCCCAATTCTGGTCTAGTCATCTGTGGCTGAGGGGAGTTGGCCATTTGACACAAAACATGTGGCCCCCTCAGTCCACCCTGTCATCAAAGAGATAAGCAAAGAGAGGTCCCCTCTGAGGAGGGGCTGGGGCTGGGCAGATGCTTTAACTGGTGCATCTACATTGCAGTTCATTGGAAAAAGCCTAAATGTCCATGGCCCAGCTGATAGCCGCTCTTGTGTTCTTCTTTGTTAATAGAACCCCAATGTGGGGCTGATTTTGGGTAACCATGCGCTGTCCAGGTCCTCTAGTGCCCCGGGGATGGAGGGTCATTGTGTACGCCAGTCATGGGAATTCCGTTCTCCTTGCCAATGGCTGGTTGAGGCAAGAACCTGTGACACAATGAGACCTAGGTGAGGACTCCGAGAGCCGTCTCAGACAGCCTCTAAAGGCCTGTGGGCATCATCGGGCAGGGGGGCAGGTCTAGGAGAGAACAGCTTGACCTCAAAGAGCTCCTGGGGGTTTCTCAAGGATGAGAGAGCATCCTTCTGTGTATGTGGTTTTTCCAGAAGTCCTTACCCAGGGATCATTGACCCAAAACCCACTGATGCGGCAAGAACAATTTATAGCAAAACAAACCAGAAGCAAAAACAATAAACTAACTTTGGAGAAAATATTAAAGGCCCGAGAGGAGCTGCTGGGAAATTTTATTAGACTGAAAAAACAGAGAGTAAGCATTTTGTGAGTTAGGAGGATCATGAGTGATTTCTACGTCTCTGTGAAGGCTTTGTCCCCATCCCCAGGCACCTGCCACTCGCCTGTCTCTGGACTGTGCTGTGCTTTGGAAGGAGCAGAACTCAGTCCCCTCGTCCAGGGGCTTTTGCCTTCATAGTGGGTGGCTGTCGTTGGTGCCAAATGAGAGGGTGATTATGTAACCCATGGTCCAAACCAGGACACTTTTGAAAGTAAAACAGAGCTGTTAATTCTTCCGGAGCAATGAGCATAGACCAGGACCGTCCAAAGCAGACTGGCTGGAGGGTCACGCTGCAATCTGCCCACTTCTGGTGAGAGCTGCCACCTGCCCACCCTCCCCCACTGCACCTCATTTGGGGGAGCTGCCCGTCTCCCACTCAAGCATGCGAATCTGATATTTTATCTATTTCAGGGTTTCTCAGCCTTGGCACTAGGACATTTTGGGCTTCATTATTCTTTGTTGTGGGGGGCTGTCCTATGCCTTGTAGGTTGCTTAACAGCATCCCTGGCTTCTGCCCACTAGATACCAGTAATAGCCCCCTCCCCAAGTTGTGACAACCGAAAATGTTTCCAGACATTGTCAGATATCTGCTAGGGGCTCAGTCGCCCCAGTTGACAACCGCTGATCTAGTCCCATCCCCTCGCTATGTCGCTATGTCGAGGAAGGACTTCAGGCCCAGGGTGCCTTAGGGGTTAGAGCTTATCTGGACAGTTAACAAGTCTCCTACTCTCAGGGCCTACAGAGAGGAGCTGCTAATGGGGGTGGGCGCAGGGGTGCTCGGAAGAGCCCCCAGGGAGGAGGAAGAAACAAGCAGCTTCTTTTCCAATGTTGTTCCAGAAGCTCTGCTATGACACGCAGGAGCTGGGGTTTGAGTGGGAGACCATCCAAGTCTCCTGGCCGACACAGTCCCGGTGCCTCTGGAGAGCCAGCCTAGGGTCCAGTCCATTTGCCAGATACGTGTTGTTCCTGCGATGGGAAGCACTGAAGCGCCATCATCTTCATCCCACCAGCGCGAGCCAGGCGTATTGAATGAATGAATGAATGAATGAATCCCAGTTCAAGCTTAAACTTACTGAGTGACTGGGCAAGTACATTTAGACCCCCTGGTCTTTAATTTGCTCATTTAAATAATAAAAGAAAGAATGCTACCTGCCTTACAGCTGCACAGGATGAACTGAGACCCTCCCGTCCACTCTATCAGAGGCAGTCTGGGAGATCCAGAAGCATCTACCTAGGGATGGCCACTGTTGGCTACTGCGGGGTCTTTATAAGGAAAGTGAGGCCTAGGGAGAGATGGTCACTCCCCTAGCACAGTAGTGAGCAAGCTGTCATTGCACAAGGAGAGGGTCAGAGTCAGGACGAGTGGAGCAAGACTCTGTCCTCAGGGGAAACCAGACCATATTGTCCTTAGAAGAAAATTAGGACTTGCTGTGGTGTGTTTTGCTCTTAGGTAACAAAAAAAAAAAAAAAAAAAGGAAAGGGGGGTGTCTGTTTCTTTCACTGGTGTGGAAATTTATCAGGCTTCAGAGCCAGGGTAGCATGTCCCACATTGCTAGAGCCACAGCCCACTGTGCTTCTCTCCTTTGAAGGCAGCAGGTCTGGGCAGAAAGAAGCCTCAGTTAACATGGAGCCCAGTGGTCTTCCACCAGGGGTGACTTTGCTCCCCAGGGGACATTTGGCCATGTCTGGAGATATTTTTGGTTGTCATAAATAGGGGCAGGAATGCAACTAGTATCTAATAGGTAGAGGCCCGAGATGCTGCTAAACATCCTACAATGCACAGGACAGCCCCCCACACCCCCTCAACCAAATGTCTATAGTGCTGAGGTGAGAAACCCTGATGAGCCTGAGGTACTAGGGTTTGTCCTACACTCCCAGGAACTTGGGCTGCCTCCTCCTACCCCCTTCCCTCCACCCCATGAGAATAAATGAATGAGTTAGAGGTTGCATCTCCATCCTCTGAGGTTGTCCAGGCCCATCAGTGGAAAAACTGCTTTACCCCTTACAGAGACCAGCACTTATAAGCCCAAGTGGGCTCACCAGGTGGTCCTCACTCGAGCCACGGGTGGCTGGCATTGAGCGATGCCTACAGACTCACAGACGACACCCCAACCAGGAGAGATGTAAGCTAGAACCCCGCTTAATCCTTCTTTCTGGGCAGGGTAGCACCTACTCTCCCACTACCCACCGTCCTGTCAGATGCTAGGGCTCCTGGCTCATCCTGGTTACTCAGTGCCAGGTACATCAATGGTGCCCAGAAGACATTTCCCCCTTTTGTTCCCTCCCTGACTCTCCTGTGCTCTCAGGCTGCCAACACCTGCTCTCAGGAAAGTGCCTGGCACTTTAGTAGATAACTGTGAACAGTCCAGAACCATCACCCTCCCCACAGGGATTCATAACTGAACATGCATTCAAACCTAAATAATAACAGTTACATTTGCTACTTTTGCCAGACCCAGAGCTACACTTTGAATGTATTGTCTCCTTTATTCTCTCAACAGACCCTTGCAGTGTGTGTTATGGGCATTATGCCTATTTTTCAAATAATGAAACCAAAACTTAGAGGAATCAAGTAATTTACCCAAGTCGCTCAGTCAATGGCAGAGACGAGACTCAATCTCGGACCCATCTCACTCCAGGGCACACGCTCGCAATCCGCTGTGGCTGAGTTACAGTTGTGAGAGATACCGTTTCCTGGAGCAGCTGGAGCCCCTGACCAGCTGTCCCCCAGTGCAAGCAGCCTTGCCCTTTCACCCCAGTGGGCTATCTGGATTTATCATTGTCTCGAAAAAGGGCGGGAAACACAGACTGCGTTAAACTTCCTCCTACGAATGGACAGAAGGTCTGCCAGGAAATTTTAGACATTTCCAGTAGATGGCAGTGATTGAGGGAAATGGGGAGAGCTTTTCTACTCCCGTGTAGGAGCAGAATCGCATGATCTTTACAAGCAATGGCTGAGGGATTTGTCATTCTTAATCAAGGTTTCCAGAAACTAGAGGCTTCCAGAGAGCCTGAAGCAGGTCCATTTCTTTGAGAGGCCAATTTATCATATCCAGAGGGAGTCCCACTTCCTAGAACCAAGCCCAGATAAATCCTGCAGACCTTTGCTTGCTCTTAAAGGATAGCCAGAGTCGCTGGAAAAGTAACATTGCAGATTTCGGGGACCAGCTCTGCCCAGTCCCCCCATTCTCACCATCGTTAACCATCTCCTCAGACTCCTTGCCCTACAAAATCAGTGTCATACACTTCACGCCTTGTAGGAGGACTCTGGTAAGAAAAAGGAAAATAACAAGCATTGGTGAGGATGTGGTGAAACTAGAACCTTCATCCATTGCTGTTGGGAATGCAAAACGATTCAGCCACTGTGGATAACATTCTGTCCGTTCCTCCAAAAGTTAAACTAGAACTCCTATAAGATCTAGCAATTCCACTGTGAGGCGTATAGTTAATAGAACTAAAAACAGGTGTTCAAACAAATACACGTACACACATGTTCATAGTAGCACTGTTCACAATAGCCAAAGGTGGAATAACTCAAATATCCACCAGCGGGTAAACGGATAAACAAACTGGTATATACAGTCAACGGAATATTAGTCATAAAGAGGAATGAAGTACTGTGGTGTGCTACAATGTGGATGAGCCTCGAGAACATTATGTAAGAAGCCGGACACAAACATGTTGTTATACAGTATATGATTCCATTTATATGAAATATCCAGTTAGGTAACTCCATAAAGACAGAAAGCAAATTGTAGTAGCCAGGGGTTGGAGAAAGGGGGAATGGGAAGTAATTGCTTATGGGTACAGGGTTTCCTTTTGCATACTGAAAGTGTTTTGGAAGTAGATAGAAGTGGTGATTGCACAACATTGTGAATAAACTAAATGCCACTGAATTGTTCACTTTAAAATGGTTAATTTTATGTTATGTGAGTTTAACCTCAATAAAAAAAAAAAAACCTTATTAATTAAAAAAATTAATGTCATAATCATACCAGCCTGGGCAGAGGCCGGGCTGGTGCTTCCTAAGCATTCTTCCTTAGCCTCTGTGTGGCGAGCACCTGTGGATTTGGTAAACAACCTCCGTTCCTTCTTCCGGTATCCGTTCCCATGTTTTCCTCTGAGGACCTCTTCCCACTATCATTTCTCAGTCCAGATGCCAGTTACACGAGTCAACGAATTCCCTTTCTTGTGTTCTCTCACTTGCAACCAAAACAGTCCTGACTGGTACAGTCAGTTCCAGTGTTTCTATGGAGCAGCCTAGTTTATGTTTGAGTACATGTCAGGAGAGGGCTGAGAGTTGTTCATGTTGCAATTTGAAAATTCTAGCTTCCATCCCTCTACTTCAATCTGTACAGAAAACTTCAAGTTTCAAGTTGTATTAAAAATGTTATTTTTTATGATAGTGACAGTTGTACAGCAGTGTAAATGTACTTAATGCCAATGAACTGTACACTTAAAAATGATTAAAATGGTACATTTTGTGTTATGTCTATTGTACCGTAATTTTAAATAGTAATAAATGTTATTTTTCCAATTAATATGTATTCATAATAAAAAATGTTTTGAATGATATAGAAAAGTATGAAGACGAGTATAATTATTGCCCATAATCTCTCTTCCGGAGCTAACAACCTTGAATACCGTGGTATATTTCTCTGCAGTCCTTTTTATTTTTCATGGTATTTGTATAATTTGTATTTGTATAATTTGATTTTTTCACAAAGTGGATCATATTATATATACAATTTTGTGTCCTGATTTTTATTTAACCATCTAATAAATATAACTAATATTTGTATACTGTGAGCATTTTTTCTATATCCTTAAATTGAAAGCTTGATTTTTAATGACTGTATAATATCTCATCTTATGGATACCATGCTTATGCTAATTGATTCCCTAATAGTAGCTATTTCAGGATTTTCCTATTCATCTCCATCATAAATAAGGCTCTGATGAATATTGCTCATTAGATTCATAGAAGAGGGGTTATTAGGTCAAAGGGTACTAAAAATTTCAATGCTTTTGATCCATACTGCCAGATTGCCCCACAGAAAGTCATCCATTTTCTCAAGCTTTAATCACTGCCCGGGGGAGGGGATCTGACCTAGCCCAGGAGGGAAGCCAGAGGGTCCCTTAAACAGACCTATGGCTGGAGGACACTGTCATGGCTGGAAGGGGCCACCTGGTCCTCGCCCCTGCTATCTGGCTCCTCCGTGGCACACACTGCTTCCCTCCCGGATGCTCCTGCTTAGAAAATCACCCCCATTCATATCTTTCAAAGCTTTTTGCATTAACTTGAAAGCTAGCGAATGGATATTGAAGATGCTATTTTCTGTCATCTCAGGAGCCAGGTAATTGGCGAGGTGGCTGTAGCCCGGCCCTGCTTTCTTTGTTCTGAAATACGTGGACACCCTCTTACTTCCTGGCCTCCCTTTCTCCTCACTCCCACCCCACCCTCCAGGCTCTTGTCTCTTTGTTTTGGAGCCCTCCCCAACCATGCCACTGATGTGTACCCTGCAGCTGCCCTGTGGGAGGTGGTCGTTTACTTGACCCGATCTTAGGTGAGCTGAGCTGACCCCGTTCCCTCCAAGCTCTCTGACAAGCTTGCGGGGCTTACAGCCGCAGCTCAGTGTCCTCATGGACAGAACCTCTGGAAGGCCTATTTAAGACCTTAGCACATGTGAATCCATGCTGATGGTGGCAGGGATTAACTTATCAGATGAGATTGACGTCTCCCTGAGGCCTAAGGTCACAAGTCACCAGGCAGAGAGTTTTTAAACGGTTTAGTAGAGAATAAGGAAAAGTCTAGGACTATGAGGCTCTAATCACCTTTTGCAAAGATCCTCCCCCAACCACTTGGTTCCTAAGCTGTCCAGGTGCTGACCTGTTTGAGGACCACCTTCCTGGGCCAACTTCAGACCTTGTCCCGCCAATATCTCTTTCTTCCATGCCCCTACTGTTTTCAGCCTCATCCAGGGCCTTCATTTCAATGTCATTTCCTTTAACACCCTGCAACTTTCTCCGCAGTCAAAATGGAGAGGAGTCTTCATTTTGTTGGTGGGCTCCCCTGCTCTTGGAACCGTTGCATAAGCAATAATCTAGTTGCCAAGGGGACAAATTATGAGAGCAGAGGCTGAACAGCTGGTCTTAGGGGACAGGAAAGGCAGCTTGGAGAACGGCCAGTTGGGAGTACAAGCGGCTGCTCGGTCACCCGGCAGGGACATGAAGGGCTGTGTGAACACTCCCAGGTTTCACACTCCACTGCATCAAGAGGAGGAGAGAGCACACTCTAATTGAAGAAAAGAAATCAGTTCTCAGCAGGCCACATTCAGAGCCCTGACAAGACACTTAGTGGGCTGTGGAGAGGAGAGGGGCGTTAGCTGGGGGTGTGGAAAACAGCTCAGACTGAACTTAGAGAGGTGACAGAACAAGAAAGGCGTGGTGAGGTCTGAATGAGTGAGGGAAGGGTGAGATAGAGCCAATGTCTCTGTCGATTCCTCTCCCATCAGCAAAGTCCAGGAGGGAAAGAGGCAAACTGAATCCATGGGGAAGGAAGAGCAGGTGGGTAAGCAGTGTCACCTGGAGGTTTAGCACAGCCCCACCTTCTAGGTCCCCACCAACCACCTAGACAGGAAGCATCATTTGGTGACCCAGCCTCCCCCTTGAGGAAGAACAGAGAATCAGTTTTGCTTATTGATGCCCAGTATTCCTTGAGCCCTGAATACCTCTGTCCCCACAGCCTTCCCTGTTTGCCCAGTCATCCGAATGTGTGGCCCCCAAACAGCCCCCTGGTTCCCCTGCTGAGACCAGATCCTGCGTGCCTGGGCCCTGACAGCCGGCCTAAAGATTCTGGCTGCTGTGCCTGCTCCCGGAGTGGGTGATGCCAACGAGGACGGAGCCTGAACATGCCATTCTCCCTTGAGCACTATAATTTGGCCATTTCTAGGGCAAATTACTTCAGTAAGCCTCCATTTCCTCATCTGGAAATAGGGGGTAATAATGTCCTAGCTCATAGGGTCATCGTGAGAACCAAATCTGTTAGCACGTGGAAAGCACTTAGCAGAGTGTGCAGGTAATTGATATTAGTTGTAATAGGTACTAATATTATTATTAATATGATATAACATATAATAACAATATTATTAATAATTTCCAATCCTCTGTAGGGGCAACTCCATATCAAGCTCAATTCTCCATGCTCTGGCCTTACCCAGTTCTGCCTCTCACCCCGACATCTTCACTGGGCCCTGTTGCCTCTCTCCAAACCCCCGACACACACACATTTTCACAACCCACATGCCTTGAGGTCATGCCCATTTCAAACTTGATCTGGATCTGCTGAGAACATCTGATCTCCACCATCCCAACACAATCGAAGTTGCCTTCATCTGTCTGTTACTGATCATCCCCCCTCAGTGTTGAGGAGCATTTAGACATGGAGTTCAGGTGTCCCCAGCCCATCTCCTCACTGCACTGAGAGTGTAGCCCATATGCCTCTAAATGAACCGGTCAGCGTGTACTAGAAGGTGTAAGAAAGGGAAGCAGAGCTGAATCACGTTAGACTACGTTCTATAGCAGTAATCAACAACCCTCCAAATTTAGTGGCTTCACACAACAAACTTTTTTTTTTCTTGCATATGCTATGCATCCATCAGGGGCCAGCAAGGAAGTTCTACTCCTTGTAATCACTCGCAGATTCAGAGTGACAGGAGCTCCATCTTGACTCGTGTCTCCGCAATCCCAAAGGCAGGGAAAGTAGGAAGGAAAAGCACTCAGAGGCTCCTAAGCTTCCATCTGGAAGTGACACATGTCACTTCTGCTCATATTTCATTGGCCAAAGCAGGTCCTCTGGACAAGCTTGACTTCAAGGGGACAATGAAGGAAACTTCTCCCACAGAGAGGGCGCTGAGCATCAAAATACCTGGTCTCCTGCTGCGGAGGGCGCAACATGTGGACCTTCCTAACCGACCCATCCCTCCCAAGGCAGCCGGCCCCCACCTCCACCGCCAAGGGGCCTGGCTGGACTCTTCCCTCTCCGAGACATAATCAGCCATTTTCCTTGACATGAACACAAGGCATATTGGCAAAGCTGAATGTGCTCATGTGTCTGTATGCTTCTAATTAAGACCTAAAGCATAAAGCCATTAGATTTGCTCAGATTGGCCCAGGATTCAGAAAAAGCTGAGGTTTTATGAAACTCCTCAACCAATGGAGAAGGCATGAATTATTGAAAGGATAGAAAAAGAGACCCAGGGAGGAAAGGCTGCTCCATTATTCATCAGGCCCAGTGTCCCCAGGTCCCCAAGCACAGCTGCTTCCTTTGACACCTACAGCATTTTCCCATTGTGTCTACAGCGAACGTTTCAAACACGCCGTATTGGCAGCCTCCGAGCAGGGCTCCCGCCCACACCATCCACTGCCTCTCTCATTATCTGAACCCATCTGCAGCTGAACTGTGGGCTAGGGATATTGGTGTTCAGCGCCCACCTGCCTCCCCTTCCCAGCTCTCTTTTCACAGACCTCCAGGCCTGAGATCCAAACTCCTTAAAAGACCCAGAAGGCCTTTCCCTCCAGCCCCAACGTATCATCTCAGTTTTCTCTCCCTCTACTCTTCACCCACTCAAGCCCAGACCATTTGCCTTTCCCAGAATGTAATTTCATATTCTCTTAGCTGCGCCCCTCTGCCTGAAACTCCCTTCCCATCCCTTTGTTTACCTGGTGAACTTCTATTCATCTTTAAGACCAGATACAAGAAAGAGAAGCTAACTTCTGAGAGCCCATGTGTTACACATTTGTGCAAACATGATCTCAGCGAAGTGTCACAGTAACCCAGTGAGGTGCGTGTTATCACCAGCACCAGCTACATCATCTGTGGGGTTCAATGCAAAACGAAAATGCAGTCCCTTGTTCAAAAACAATTAAGAATTTAAGACGGCAAAAGCAGATCATTAAACCAAGCACAGAGCCTTTCTAAGAGCAGGTTCTGTGTGACGGCACAATGAAGGTGTGCCCATGAAGTCAGCTCGGGTTATAGAGGAGAAAACTGAAACTCAGAGAAGTCAAGTAACTTGTCCAAGGTCACACAACTAGTTAGGGGCTGAATCAGGTTGAAGACTCCATTTTATCTAATCCAAATTCCTTTTCTCTCAACCACCCACCTTGCCTCAGGCAGAATGACTAGGGAAGAGGCTGTGAGCACCCGTGGAAGCTGGTTTTCCTTTTAAAGGGGGCCTTCTGCAGGCAATGGGTCTGTTACTTCACCTTGGGCATTGCAAGATGACCTGGAGAACAACATCACACAGATGAAAGAGGGGACCGATCTGGGGGTCAAGTGGACATTCTAACCTCTCACAATCCTCCCACGAGGGAGGACACCCACTGCCCCAGCCACCCCGCCCTCAGGCAGTCTGCTCACCTCCCCATCACACACTCTTCAGTTGCCTAAAGACATGACTGCTGCCCAGCAGAGATGACCCTGCAGGACACGGATCGCAGGGCAACATCTCTGGCCTTTGCTGGAATTATTAAATGCAGACCTGGAGGAAGGCGCATCTTCTGGCTGCTGTGCCCGTTTTTCATCTTTTCGTACCACTGAGCCAGCTCTACCAGTGGTTTTGTTTGGTGGTTTTCCCCTTGATTGGACAGCTTTAGTCTTCAGGAAATGCATCTTACTTACATTCGTTCATTCGTTCATTCAACAAACATGAACTGTGCACCTACCGTGTGCCAGGCCTTCTGCCTGAAGGAGCTCACAACACCGTCGGGGAGGCTGACAGTAAACTCACTATTGCTCTACCGGTGAGAGCCGGACAAGAGGCTCCTGGTCCCAGATGAGAGAGGGAGAAATTAATTATTGGGTCAGAGGGAGCAAAGTGAGTAGGACTTGAAGGATTTATAAGAGTTTTCCAAGCAGAAAAGAGGGCAAGCCGAGCAGAAGGAACCAGCACATTTGGAAGAGTTTGGGGGTGCTGGGGGATTGAGAGTTTGAGAGATGTAGGACTCCACCCCAGTTGAGAGATGTGAACACTCGTCAGTGGGGTAAGAGGCTTCTCCATCAAAGGTTTCTGGAGAGTGGGAGGATTCTCTCTTCTCCTGGGGAAGGTAGGAGAAGAGAGAAAAAGCTTGGAATTTTATAGGCTGTGAATGGAAACCCAGTGTATCCTTTCCCAAAACCTCAGCCCTTCCAACCCCACGTGGCCCCACTCATGTGTGACAATGTTCTCCCATGAAGCCCAGGACAGGAGGTCTGAGCAGCATTGGGGCTGCTGTGGGGGCTGCTGCCTTACAGTTTTCAACAACTATGCTCATTGCTGGCGTCGCGTTATTCGGCAACCTGCTTTTTCCCCCAAACGTGTACGCTCTCTGTGTCTTCGACCGCTGCATGGTCTGCGGGGACTTTGCAGACCCTCCAGTGGAAGCTCCCATGGCCTGACTGCTAAGCTTCCATCCTGTAGGCTCGTCCTTGTGGGGCAGCCCTTCTGGTTGATAGCAGAGGACAGCAGCTGCTGGTCCCCGAGCAAGCCACACAAACGTGTGGGTCAGGGCACCATTACAGAGAAATGACACGGGCAAGCATTCAGGCCAAAAAGGGTTAACCGTGGGGTCCCACCATCCGACCTGGCTGGACAGGCCACCCTGACTCCAGCTGCAGCTTTCAAATTAGGCATGGGCGAACAAACGTTTATTGAGCACCTACTGGGTGTCCAGGGCTCAGAGAATAAAGGAGACATATAAACTGAAGACAGAAGAAATTAAAAATGTTGGTTGCTATCATTTATTGCACAGATATTTCCATTTTGTAGTTTAGAGGGACAAACAATTTGTTTGATGACACACAGAAAGAAAGCAGGGCGAGGCTTTAAAAGTGCAGATCCGGGAGCCGGACAGACCTGAGCCGCAGTCCTGGCTCTGCCATTTGCCAGCTGTGTGTCCTCAGGCGCGTCACTTCAGTGCTCTGAGCCTCGGTTTTTTCATCTGTAAAAGGGGATCGTTGTGGGAGTCAAATGTGTTCACACACGCAAAGCGCTCTGAACAGCGCCTGGTGCACAGGAAGTGATCCATGAATACTAGCCGGCGTTGTCCCTGTGTGCTGCTTCTATTATTATTAAGCAGCAACAGCAGCATCAGCTGGAATTTGAAGGTAAGTCTGACCCAAGGCAGGGAGGTCTCGGCCAAGCCCTCTGCGGCCTCCGAAAGCCTTTCGTCCCCTCCCCAGCCCCCAACTCTCCACCTGCAAACCCCACGAAGGTGCTTCCCCCAGAGGTGCTCGCCTCCCGGGGAGGAACCCGGCGTCCGCAGGGTCCCAAAGCCCGCCGGTGGCTCCCAGCGCGGGGGCGGGGAGGCCCCGCCCGCGGCCCCGCCCCCTCCCTCCCCCTCCCTCTCCGAGTTCGGGCTCGAGCGGCGGCGGCGGCGACGGCCTCGGTCACCCGCGCGGAGCGGTGGGGCCGGACGCGACGGGGCGGGCGCCCGGGGAGCCTGGCGCGGTGCCTCCAGCCCCGCGCGCCGAGCGGGCGACGGACATTCGACCAGGGCGCTCAGTGAGGTAAGAGCCGGGAAGACCGGAGAGACCGGCTCGCCCCTCCGGGTGGGCGACGATCTCCCGCCGAGCCCCGGCCGCTGGCCGGGCTGCCCCCCACGACCGCGCAGCCAGGCGCAGGGGCCGGGGTGCCCCCCGCGTGCACCATCCTGGTCCGGCGCGGTGCAGGAAGGGGCAGCGTGTGTGTGTATGTGTGTGTGTGTGTGTGTGTGTGTCTCGGGGACGTGCGCGGGAGGTGCTGATGCCCCCTCTTTGCGGACGCTGCTGGGCAGTTCTTGCTGCCCACTGCAAAGCTGAGGGCAGACCCCCACGACAGACTGGAACGGGGTGGAAGAAATTATCGGATAATGCGGGAGGGAAAGCCCACCACCACCTGTTGAGCTGGGCTGTCCGTGTACGCGGGTCGAATTCCTCGCTCCTCACAGCCTGCGGGGTGCGCCTGTCAGCCTGCCCCGGGACTCCTCCTGCCTGGCCGCGGGGACGGCAGGGATGCCGGATCCGGCTGGGTAGGAGGAAGTGTCTCTGCCAGATGCCGCGGAGCAGAGATGGACACGCGGGGGAGAAGGGGGTGGCGGCGATGGGCGACCTGCGGGAAGGTGCTCAGCGTGAGATATCAAGCCCCCAGGCGCACGCCAAAAAATTTCCCCAATCACTCCAAAGCCCTCCGTTTTAATTACTTGATCTGTCTCTTTGCCCTCATCCTAATTTGGCAATTGATGAAGATGCAGTTTGTTAAACATTTTTAAGTGGAGTCAAATTATCACCTCCAGGGACAGAAAGGGACTTAAGAAAATTCCCGGGAACCTGGCTGGGCAGGACAGAGGCTCATATTGTGAGCCCCTCCTCTACTGACCGTGATGCCCACTCGCACAGTGCTGGGGCCATGTGGCCTCATCTGCCCCACAGAGCCTTCCAGGCACATCAGTGTCTCCTTGTCTGGTCGAGGAAGCTCTTGTTCAGAGAAGAGAAGGGATTCACCCACTTTGCACTGGATTATCAGCAACTGGATAAGGGCAGGACAGGGTCCCCAACTGGGAACCTGTCTTGGTTTGACAGATGTAGCTCTCCGGCTGTCACTAGTGCGGCCACTGCTCTACATCCATCCCAGGGAACACAAGATAGGATCTCCCACCCTGGCCACCTCAGGCCCACCCCTTCATCTCCTCAAACCCCAGGGCTTGATGAATTAACAGCCTGGATTGCACGGGGGTGGGGGGACACGACTTTGGCCTGGATCTGATGTCCTGGTTTCAGGACATCTCAGGAGCACAGGCATTTTGTTGACAGGTTGGTTGCACCTTTCTGCTGACACCACAGCCCGCTCTCACTCCCGGAGCCTCCTGCCTGCCTGAGAAGCCCTAGCTCTGCCTCACTTCTCTGCTAACCTGGCAGCTGGAGGTAGCTGGGGGCATCCCATCTCAGGACCAGGTCCCCAGGGTGCCTAGAAAGGGTGAAATTTATAGCTGTGCTTGAGACACCCCTGCCCGAAACTTCTGCCTCCCTCCTGCGGGGTGAGGTGGAGCCAGGGCTGCCCTGTCCACACATGTCCAATTTGTGGGAAGCCTAGCATCCTGGTGGGCTGCACCCACCGCCCTGCCAGCCAGCAGCAGGCTTGCAAGAGCTCGGCCATTCCCAGGCTGTGTATTGGGGTTCCATGACTTGGGGCTGGTGTGGGGGAGAGGAAAGCAGGGAGGAGGTTGGCTGAATTGTTCACATTTGGCTAGAGGAGGCAGGCCTTATGTCATGGTGGAAAACGTGGGCTCCAACCCCAGCTGGGTCATTGATTAGCAATGTGATGTTGGCCAAGTCATAGAACTGCTTGGAGGCTCAGTTTCCCCACCTGTAGAATGGGGCCAGGGTGTTGTCTAGAGCAAGGACACGGATGTCAATGGAGGTGTTCGGGGATGGCTATCTCTGCTTCCTCCAGCCGCCAGCCTGACTCTCAGACATTGGACTTGAGGGAAGGGCAGTTAGGATCCCTCCTGCCATCCTCCGAGCCGGGGGGAGTGGTGTGAGTTTTTGTGTCAGGGTAGCTCACAGATTGAGCTCAGATTCCCAGAAAGTGAGGATGGAAGATTTGGAACCCAGTCTCCACCAAGCCCTACCTCTGGGGGAGCTGGCGCTTCTGCCTCAGGCTTCTAGCCATCGCGTCCTGGGCCTGCCCCACACAGCCTCCTGGCTCACTTCCAGGTGCTCACTGGAGACGCTCATGCTCTTCATTTCATCCTGGGTTTGGGGTCAGCCTTACTCCCTGTCAGAATGGGAACCAGCCACATGTGACTTCAGGGGCGCCAGGAAAACCCCTGCCTGACAAATATCATCCTGCTCCCCCAAACCTAGCTGTCTGCTGCCTGATATTCCACCATTAGAGACTCTTTCCTTTGGCTCATGGCCTTGTACCCAGTTACATCAGCTAGTAAACCTTAGTATCAACGATTTGTTTAAAAGCTTTCAGGACCTGTGTGCGAGGGGAGAGGGAGATGGCAGAAGAAGAGAGGGGAGGAAGGGGTAGGTGGGGAGAGAGGGAGAGGGAAGATGGTACTCTGCCAGCCTCGGGGTTCTGCAGAGAAAGGCCCAGCCGTGAGCCCAGGGAGACCCCTGGGAGAAGGAAAGGCTCAGGGAGGTGGGGCAGGGGCAGGCAGCAGGCAGGGGAAGTAGTGAACCTTGTGTGGGAATTCTCGGTGAGCCTGCAGGGCAGGTGGCCTGCTGGAGGGGCAGTGTTCGATGGAGGCTTCAGTCCTATGGCTGGGATGGAGCCGCGGCAGCCCGTTCGGAGGTGAAATAGGCCGGATGCAAAAGTATCCTTCCCTTCCACACTGCTCTCCCTTCCCCTTGGAACATGGCCACGTGGTGTTTAATGTATTCTGTAGGTGGTGTTCCCTGCATCTGGAGAGCCTGGGCTAGTCGTGCTGGCTGTTTCAAACTGTCAGTGGTAATTTGTTAGGTCAGCAAAAGGCCTGGGCTGAGCTGGGTGAGGGCAGATTTCAACACCTGTGCCTCCCTCAACATCCCCACATCCCTCCTGTGGCCCTTTCTGGAAAAGAGCAAAAGCAGCATAATTCACTCAGACCTGTGAGTCTCCTGGGCTGCAGGGCGTGGCTGGGATGACCCTGAAAGGCTGGTGGAGGTGGTTCCTTGCCCAGGTGGGCACGTGGTCCTGAGTTTTCCAGCAAGGGGGTGAGTGTTGGGGGGATATGGGGGTGAGAACCGACGGTCCCTGCCCAGGGGGCCCCCGGGCAGGCTCATCGCGTGGAGGGGCAGGCTGGCATGGGCTCGGGCTCTCAGACCCTGAAACGTGGACCAGTCCTGGCTCGTGATGGCCCAGCAATGAGCAGTTTGCTGCCTGGTCTGGGCGCTGCTTGGGCAGAGCTCAGACCAGAGAGAAGTTACAGGTCACCAGTATGACCTGTTGGCTGTGAACTCCAAAGGACAACCATTCTTTTTTTTATTATTGAGACATACTTGACATATAACATTATACTAGTCTTGATAACCATTTTTAAAGATTATTCTCAACCAGGTCTGTTCTTCAATAATACTAACGATGGCGACAATGATGATAGCAGCTTTGCGTTCTTCATCACAGTGATTTATCAAGCACCTACTGTGTACGTGCCGGCTACTGTTCTCAGTAACGGGGATACGACTGTGGCGCTGCTGGCATTTGGGGCCGGGTTATTCTTTGGGGGAGGGGGCTGTCCCGTGCATTGTAGGATGTTTAGCAGCATCCCTGGCCTCTACCCAGTAAATGCCAGTAGCGTCCCTCCTCCATTGTAACAGCCAAAAATGTCTCCAGACATCACCAAATGTCCCTGGAGGGCAAAGTCGCCCCCAGTTGAGAACCACTGGGGACACAGCTATGAACAAAGAAACAAAACTCAATCCTGTCCCTTAGGAGCAAGCATTCTAAAGAGGGAGACAACAGTAAATATGCTAAAGAAGGAAAATAGCAGGCTGCGCGGTGAAAATGCTGGAAAGACAAGGCAGGGTTGGAGGTTTAGAGAGTTGGGATGGGGGTGGGGGTTGCCGTTTTCAGAGGGGGCTCAGAAAAGGCCTCACTGGCAGGTGACATTTGAGCAGAGTCGGGAAGGAGGGGAGGGAGTGAGCTGAGCAGAGTTCTGGGGGAAGGGCTTCCAGGCAGCAGGAAGAGAAGGTTAAGGAACAAGGAGGAGACAGGTGTGGCTGGGGGAGGGCAGGCCCATGAGGCCGCCATCAGGACTTCTGCTTCCTCTCTGAGTATAAAGGAGAGCCAGAGAGCACTCACTACCTGCTAGGTGCAAACACCATCCCCAGTGGTTTTCCATGCATATTCACAGTAACCTATAAGGTAAGGGTTATTTCCTCACCTCACGTTTCAAGGCCCAGAAGAGTCAATTAGGTGATTTAGGGGTTACACTTGGGACGTGAACTTAAGCAGTCCATGCTCTACTATCCTACACTGAAACTGGCCTTTGGAGCCACGCGGAAGTGAGTTCAAATCCCAGCTCAGTCACTCACTGGCTGTGTGTGGCCTTGGACTGGTCACAAAATCTCTCCGAGCCTCGGTTTTTGTGGAGTTTTTGTAGGGAGTGGTGTATTGTCCTTCATCCCCTCGTACTGCCTGTGCCATCTCTCGTGCTCCCTCTGTCTCCGTGCACACGCGCCAGCAGGAAGCCAGAGGGCAGGCAGCACCCTCCATCTCTCCCAGCCACAGGCTCTTGTTCTGGATTTGTACGTCTGTTCGCTGAGCTGCAGCAAGGCCATCTGGTGAGGTCAACGCCAGTATCTCGGGAGGTCAAGGGAAGCTAAATGCTCCTCTCCCTCTCCCTCTTCTCCCTCTCCCTCTCCCTCCCCCTGCCCCTCCCCCTTCCCCTCTCAGAGAGCTGAGGAGGAGGAACCACTCTTGCTGGGTCACCATCTCCCCAGGCCTTTGGGGTCAGGCTCTGCCCGGTTCCTCCAAGGATGCTGCCCTGGCTTCTCCTGGGAGCCAGGCTGAACTGAAGCTGCAGATCCGCCGTGCGGTTGGGCAGGGACTGGGGCAGCCGACTCAGTCTCCATTGTCAAGGCTCTGGGACCGCAGAACCCCTAAGACTATAAGTTAGAGTCTCCATTAACCCATTGGCATGTTCTCACTTTTCAAGTGACGCATGTCAGAAATAGGTCCCTAACTGGAAAAGTGAGTTTAAAAATTACTCCTGAGAGTTGAGAAAAGAGAAACGCTATGGTATCCACAGAAGACCTCTCCAATAAAGGCTGCTGTCGAACCCCTGTACCTCTCCCTGTGCGGGGGTGTCTTCCCTGGGGGCAGACTGCAGTGATGGGGAGACCCCACCGGGAGACTGTGGGGCACAAGGGTGTGTTGGTGTGTGCCCCAGGGGGTGTGAGGCCTCTCTCAGGAGGTGTGTGTGTCTGCCCCGCAGTGTGTGGGTGTGTCCCATCTGATACCTAGGCAGGTGGCTATCAGGGGTGGCTCTGTCCTGCCCATGGCCTGTGGGTTCTGGGGATGATGGGATGTCCGAGGTCCTCTGACTTTACTGGGCAGCTCCCATCCAGGAGAGCACCCCACACCCCCACTGCTGGGATCTTTGATTCACCTGGAGACCACGCCCAGTGTGTGGACGGCCCCTTCTGCACCTCCCCCAGACGTCTGCCCAGCTTTCTCCCGGCTGCCTGAGGCAGGAGAGTTGTGGAGAACAGCAGCAATGCTTCCTGCCCACAAATCTTCTCGGGGCTGCAGCAGAAAGATCCCTAGCCTGGGGATGGGCGTCAGGAGTACACGGTTCCAGTTCAGTTACTCTTACTGTGTGGCCTTAGGCAAGTCCCCAAGCCTCTCTGGGCCACTAGTTCCCATCTGTTAAAGAATAAGAGGGAGAGAGGATTCATTTTCTCCACACGTGTTCTGGAACACCTACTGTGTGCCAAGGGTCAGGAATGCTTCAGAGAATAACACAGCTGCTCCCTTCAGGAGCTGCCAGCCCTGAAGGCCTCCCAGGTCTGGAGCTCAACGGGGCCGTGACTCTGAGGATAAATCTGGACACAGACACTGTGAGCGGCAGGAGCTGTGGAGGGATGCCGAGAAATCAGAGGCTCTCTCTGCACGACAAGCAAAGGCCACTTCCCTGATGTGCTTTAGGGGGGCCCTCCACTCCCCTGACCCCCTCTAACCCCCCACTGCCTGCCATGCCCCCTCCCCACTACCAGATGGGTTAAGCTGGCAGTCTACAGGGGACATCTATAAAATGTACACGTGATTCCGGGCGTGGGGCAGAGGCACACCGGCACAGCAAGGCCGGGACGTGAGATGGTTCCACCACTCTGCCGAGAGAGCCTGACCAAGTTACTTGCTCTCTCTCAGCATTCCTCACTGGTGAAATGGAGATAATAATCGCGTTGTTGGGAGGGTTTTTTGGTGGGTGTTATTGTTTGTTTTGGATTTGGGGGGTTACAAATAAAAGAAACTGTACAGATGAGAAGCCCGAGGCTCAGAGAGGCTGAGCAACCACCCATGGTCACGCAGTTAAAAAGTGGCAGAGCTGAGATTTGAACCCAGGTCTCTCAGGGACCGAAGCCTGAGAGTAGGCCCAAGCAGGAAGAATTGCTTAGAGAAGCCTCAGGCATGTCTTGGAGCCCAAGGATGGGCCTTGCAGTCCAATTTCACGAGAACCTGGAATCAGGAGCTGCAGAGGAAGCGGGACCCAGGGCTCTCACAGCCCCTCCAGCTCAGGGCCCCTGATGGTGTCCTCTGCAGACCAGGGGCCGCCGGAGCCCCAGGCAGCCAGTTTGACCTTAAAAACAGCATGAGTGTGCCCCAGGAGGAAGAGTCTGGTTGGGCCCTCTTAGGTCAGGTGTCCACCTCTGGACCAACCAGCTGTGTGTTACTGTAGGGACCTCTCCAGGGGCAGAGAAGGCAGTGCTTGGAGAATGGGCAGGGGCCCTGGGCGGGCAGACAGGCCAGAGGGTGAGTGGGATAGACAGCCTAACGGTGGGCAGAGTATTTTCTAAAGTACTATCTTCGGTCGCACAAGTCAGGCAAATGGAAAGAGACTAATGTCGGGACATTTCCAGAAGATGGTGGCTAATAACAGCTTCCACCACCTCTGTGGCATCTGGTTTGTCCCTGGTGCTTATTGCACTGTTTCATTAAATCCCCACAATAGTCTTGGGCAGTGGGCATTAATGTCCCCATTTGACAGATGAGGAGACCGAGGCTCAGAGACATAAAGTAACTTGCCTCAAATCACGTGGTTGATAAGTGGGAAATCAGGGCTGGAACCTAGGTCTCTGAAGCTAAAGGGGACAGGCCACTCTGTGCCACTCTAAGCCGGCCCCTGAGGAAGTGCAGGCGTTATGCGGGGAGAAAGGGCTTGGAGGGGAATGGGGGGAGAGGACATTCCAAAAGCTGCATTTTGGAAGGAGGGGTACTTACGTTTGAATGACCCTCCTTGTTTGTTGTTTTTACTTTCTTGTTACTGAAGTGGTTCCTGTTTACGGCAGAATGTTGGGAAATGAGACCCATTGTGTGTAATTCCAGAGAGTAGAATCTGAATTGGCAGGAAAAAGAAGTTACCAGGAGTGGCCTTGGTGTAATCTCGGGCAAACTCCTGCTCACGTGGTGTTGTTGCCTGAGGCGGGGCTCCCCATCTCACCAGAGTTCAAGCCTGGGCTGCCTGGACCACAGCCCAGCAGGGATGCTGCAGGAGGCAGTCCTGCTCCAGGGGTCCGGACATCCATGAGCCCTTCCCGGAGGGAGACAGCGTGCCATAGAGTCAGACACGTGGCCAACGGCCGAAACCGTGACAGCTGGCACAGGGCACGGAGGTCGAGTGGAGGGTGCTGCTCTTGCCTGGAAAGGAGCCAGCTACCAGTCTGGCCCTGGTGGGAGGAGGCGGGAGTCCCTGCGATAAGCCAGTGTCAGAATGGCTCTCCCAGCGGGGGTTCTCAAGCAAATGTACAACAGCTGCACCAGGAATTCTCTTCTCTGCGGCTTGGCACCGGCGCATGGCTGGGCAGGAAGGAAGGGCCTGACTCAGTGGGAGAGCCGAGGTTGAGGGAGGGGGATGCCCACCCACCCTGGGGTCCTGAGATGATGAGCCAGGCAGCAGATCTGTGCCACCCTCCGAGGGACAGTGTCCTCGGGACCACAGGTCTGGGTAGTTCTCCGGTTAAGAGGAGGCAGCCGGGATGACAGCACAGGTAATAATAGAAGCTAACGTTTTTTGGGTGCTTATCACGTGTGGAGTCTTCCTGCTGTCTAGTCCTTATGAGATGCACCCTACTGTCACGTCCGTTTTGCAGACCAGGAATCAGCCTCACTGGTGAGCTTTGGCCTGGGGACGCAAACCCAGTCTCTTATCAGCAGTCCCCTGTCCCCCGCACTGGGCAGTGGACAGATTGGAGCTCAACCACTCCATGTGACCTTGGGGGAGTTATTTTACCTCTTTGAGCCTCAGTTTCCTTAATTCTAAAATGAAGGGGAGAGCAGTTACCACACAGGGTTGGTGCGATGATAAAATCGAAAGGGAGACAACGTTGTGCAATAACAAGAGGTGCTCAATACGTGGCAGCCACTTGCTTTGTCTTCTTGGCCCTGTGCTCACAGAGCCCGTCACACGCTCTCCATGACCTCTGAAAGAGTTTCTGCTGAAGTCTGTGGCTGGGAAAGAACGGAGCCAGTGGGTCCTTATAGGCCACCTTGTCGGTGAGCCCGGCCCCGAAGCCAGGGTCGAGTGTCAAGGGAGTGGATACAGTGACAGTAGCTCCTCCACACATCTCCTGCTGGGGTCTCCCGTGCTCACTGAC
Organism: Diceros bicornis minor; assembly: GCF_020826845.1. NCBI lineage: Eukaryota > Metazoa > Chordata > Mammalia > Perissodactyla > Rhinocerotidae > Diceros > Diceros bicornis. Next base: position 48,422,909 of record NC_080757.1, on the reverse strand, counting down.
CTTATCTAACTGTAAGGTCATGGTCATTAACCATATTTTGTAGGTGAAGAAACTGAGGCTCAGAGAGGTCAGGTGACTTGCCCAAAGTCACCCAGCTCATAAGTGATAGAGCCAAGATTTGACCCAAGGAGCCCAACTTACTTTCTGAGACCCTTGAAATTTGTAAAAGAAAAATGTAACCAAGTCTCTGGGCACAGGGTCTGACTCTTCCAAAATTCTCTTCTCCTCTTCTTCATTTAAACCCGAAACTTCTCCAGACAGGAACCAGGTGATGTAGTGGACTCAGCTCAGTGTCACCTCCTCCCAGATGTTCACCAGTTTCGGGCCCTTGTTTGTGCTCCCGTGCCGTCGCCTCCATCAGCTGACTGCCCCCAGCGCTGCCAGCATCTGTGCCTTTCCCCTGCCCCACTAGACCAGGGGCTGGCCCGGGGGAGCGCACCACTCTGCTTGTTGAATAGCATTCGCTCCCACTGGTCACTGAAATCAGCGCCCTTTGCTGATCTGCCCGGACCCACGAAGCTCATGTTTGCCACTGCTGATCACGGCTCCTCCCAGAGGTCAGCTCTCAGGCATTAAAGGCCGGTGCTGGGGTTGTGCCCCTGGGGTCCTGGGCCGCCCCGGGAGGCAGCGGATCATTCATCCATAGTGCGCAGCTGCAGGACCTTAAAAACCCGTCCCGCCTGCCTCTCAGGGGTGCAGGACGACGCAGAGTGTGAAAGGGCGTGACCGACACAGGGGAGTTCTCCAACATGAGGGGGCGACTGAGGGAAGCTGCAGTTCACTGAGCAGTTACCATGTGCCCGGGTCTCTGACGAGCGCTTCGCCTCCCGTCTCCTCTAATACCCTCAGCACCCCCCGTAATTGCTTATATGCATACACTTTCCCTGTGCGCTCCTTAAATTGTGGTGAATCGTATTCTGTGATATAAATAGATTCAATCTGTGGGGTTCTCGTTGTGGTAAAACACACGTAACATAAAATCTACCATTCTAACCATCTTAAAGTGTACAATTCAGTGGCATTTACATTCAAATGTTGTGCAACCATCACCACTATCTAGTTCCAGAACATTTCCATCACCCCAAAAGGAAACCTACCCATTAAGCAGTCACCTCCCATTCCCTCCTCCCTAAGTCCTTGGCAACCACTAATCTGCTTTCTGGGTTTCTCTCTGGATTTACCTATTTTGGACATTTCATATAATGGAATCATACAGTATGTGGCCTTTTGTGTCTGGCTTCTTTCACTTAGCATTGTGTTTTCCAGGTTCATCCATGCTGTAGCATGCATCAGTACTTCATTCCTTTTTATGGCTGAATAATATTCCATTGTGTGGCTATATCACTTTTTGTTTATCTGTTATTCAGTTAATGGACATTTGTGTTATTTCACCTTTTGGCGATTAATGCTATGAACATTCGTGTACAAGTATTTGTTTGTTTTCAATTCTTTTAGGTATATCCTTAGGAGTGGGATTGCTGGATGATATGGTGATGGCACCACCAAACTGTTTCCCGCAGCAGCTGCACCATTTTACATTTCCACCAGCAATGGATGAGGTTTCCAATTTCCCCGCATCCTCCCCAAACTTACTTTCCTGAGAACTTTTGAACTATGGTTACCATATTTTATGAGCCCCATGTTGGGGCTCAGAGCAGTTAAGCAAGTTGTCCAAGGCCACACAGCTGCTTGGTGACAGAACCAGAGCTTGAGCTCAGGGACTCTGCACTCTTGACCGCCGACCTCCTTTCTTCCAGTGTTCATGTGAGGCCAGGGTCAGAGGCTTCAGGCTCACAGGAGCTTCGCTGTTCCTGGCTTCTGACCCTGCACCCGGCACTGCACTGCCCGGCACGGCTTGCCCTCCAAACAGAGGCCCCACTGAGTGTGGTGCTGGGAGCACTATCCTGGCACTCGTGGGCAGTAAGTGTTCGTGTGCCAGAAGCAATGCCTTCCCCACGGGGTGATACGTCCAGACACCCCCAGCCGCTGCCTTAGGAGGCAGGTGACTTCTTGTGTGAATCTCACTTGGTCTCAAAGTAGGTGGCTGCTCCCTGGTGGGTGACTTTCACTTGCAGATGCTTAGCCAGCCTCACCTTGCTCTGCAGGAGCATGCCAGGTGCCCTGGGGCTGGCAGATACACAGCACCAAGGCCCGCTTCATCCTTCTGGGTCACGAGGTGCATCTCTGACAGAGCTCAGGGGGTGGGCTGTGAGCGATGTGGTCAGGAGAGCCCCTACCTGTTTCCTGGAAGGGATTGACGTCTCCTGGAGAAGGTGGATGGGATTTGCTCTGTGCATGGAAAATGGGTTTTTTTTTTGCCTTCAGCATCAGGACGGTCTGATCACTCTCCTCACCCACCTTGCACTGCAGCTGCACCCTGAGACCACCTCTGGCCTTGCTACTGCCTCATAACAGTGATCTTGACCTTTCTCCTAGATGTTAACCCCGACTACCTGGACCCCACAGCCTGACCCCCCGGACACGCTTCTGTCTAGGTGGTGCTGTGGGGCCGCCGTGGTCTCAGAAGCTGGACACAGAGCCCACACCCACCTGTCACTGTATGACCTCGGGCCAGTTATATGTCCGCTCCGAGCCTCAGTTCCGACGTCTGTGAAAGGGGAATGTCACAGAGTCATCTTGGGGACTGAGTGAGATTGTTGTGCAAAGAAGCACCTGGAACCCTGCTGGTCCAGGCAGGGGTTCACATACTGGCTTCCTCCCTCTGTCCCTCCTGGCCTTGCCCAGCTGCTCGGCCTGACCCCCGACACCTGCTGAACTGGGGCGGGAGGGACCCTGGCGCCCGATCCCAGTCTCGTTCTTTCCTCAGCTGCCGGGTGTGCTTGCTGTCCAAGCCCCAGGTCTAGATCTGAGCCCTTGTTCCAGGCGAAGCCCTTACCAGCTGTAGACGTTACAGGGGGGGTGGCTGGAGCCCTTTTTGGGCCCCAACAGTCTATAGCATTTGTGGCGGAAATCCTTCCCACCTTCAGATGCAAAACTCTGCAGAGGGCGTTCTTGTGCCTGCCCTTGCCCCAACGCAGCTGTGTGTAGATAGAACCACAGTATCGTTATAATCAGAGCAAAGCCGACTGGAGGGCTCGTGCGTGCTGGGCGCAGGGCTCGGTGAGGAACTCACTCAGTCCTCACACAGCTCCATGAAGAGGGTTCCGTTTTTATCCTCCCTCTATAGATGCAGAAACTAAGGTACAGAGAGGTGAAGTGACTTGCCCCAGGTCGCACAGCTGGTAAGTGATGGAGCAGGGATTTGAACCCAGAGCGAATCTGAAGGAGGCACTGGCTTGTGTAGCTTCTTGGGACAGAGCCCGAGGTATGAACCTGCAGTGGGTAGGTGCTTCCGTCTCTCATGCTTCCTTTACTCTGGGGGCGTTGATTGCCCCCTGAGACACAAAGGAAAGACCCTCTGGGGGCTCAGCAACCCTGGACTCAGTTCTCTAAGGGTAGGGGCTGGGCCCGGCATCCCACCTGAGTCCCAGCTCTGAGCGCAGTGGCAGGCCCGCGGTGGTGTTTGGTGCCTGCTCAGCCCTCTGCACCCTTGGCTGCCGTGTGCTGCCCCTCTCTGAAAGCTTCCTCTGGGACATTGCTCCAGATTTCCAGGCACCCCTATGCCCTTCCCTCATCCCACAGGAAACTTCCAGAAGCTTCAGGGAGGAGCAGCTGCCATGTGCCAGAAACCATGCCAAGCCCCCCACACATCATATTTCATCTTCGTAGCCCCTCTACCCGGAAGTATTATCTCAGATTCCAGATGAGAAGATGGAAGGCTTGAGAGATGAACTAGAACATCCAAGTGACAGCACACAGTTGGCAAAACAGTTGTCTGCCAAACAAGTCAGGGGGCTGGAGGGCCAAGGCCAGAGCGTGGCTTTAACAGCAGCTGGTGGCAGTGCCAGGTGTGGGCTGGGCCTGTGCCTGAGTCACCTCACGCACTCCTCACCATGTCCCCGAGACAGGCACTGTTCCCCGTAGAGGACAAGGCTCTATAAATTCAGACTAAAGTGTTACTGGCTAATAATGCTAGTTGTACCACTTGGATTTCAGCTCAGCTTTGAAGGTATTTGAGCCCAAGGCAGGTTGGAATTTTTATCTCTGCAGGAGAGATGGGTTTGGGGCTGTGGTAGTGGCCCTGCTTCCCTCCTTTGACCTTCTCCCTCGTCACCCACCCATCTGGTGACCTGAGTTCAGACCCTGCTGAGCAGGCCCCAGTGCTGCGAGCAGAGAGGAGCCAGGACATGCAAGTCAGAGTAATGGGCGGCCAGTGGGCATTGATTGAGAACTCGTCAACCCAAGTGCCAGCAGGCGATGGTTGGCCATTAAGGGAGCACCACTGGGTTCACCCAGCTTCAAGATCGATTAATATCAAAACCACAGCCAACATTTTGTTCCACGGGCCTCGGTGGAGGGAGATAAAGCACGGGAAGTACAACATAGAGACATCATTCTCTGTTATTGATTTCCTCTGCTCCTCTCCCTTCCCTCCGGACCAGAACGTCTGTCTCCCTCCTGATGAATGTGTTGTTGTGGGGAGGATGAGAAACACTCATCATCTGAGGGGCCCGGGGGACACCGCACTGGGGACAGGAAGGGCTGTGGAGGGGGGTGAAGTCAGCCAAGGGAAGGAGGCTGGAGGGGCGTGCTGTGCACTTGGGAGGCGGCGAGAAAGCAGTAGCAGGCCTGCGGCCTCGGCTGTTCCTACCCCAGGGAGGAGCAGATCCAGCGTGGATCAGCTCAGGGTGCCCCCGACCCCGAGTCCTGGGCATCACACTGACTGGCCCCAGGGCTCTGTTCTGGGGTCTGCCTGGGGAAAGCAACTCTGCCTCTTTGTGGGGAGAATGGGGTGAACACAGGCAGAGGACTGTACCCCAGAAGACACAAGATCAGGTCCCGCCCTAGCCTTCTTGCGCGGCTCATCTCTTTCAGCCTCCGTTTTCTCACTTGCTGAATAGATCAGGCCGTCCACAACGCATCTCCCTAGGCTTGATGGAAGGATCCAGTGAGGTCACAAACCCATATGAAAGCATTTGGTAAAATATCTTTAATGCCAAGGGTCAAGGTCAATGCAGTCAATCAACAAGCACTCCTGTATCCTGTGATTTCTCCGTTTGCCTGATGACTCACCCGGTTGTTTTCCAGGCTCCTGGGTGTATAACCTTTGTGGAGTCAGATGGTCAGAAGATACCGTTTAGATCACTGTGAAGGTCTAGAAATTAAATAATTAAGAGAAAAGATGAGGAAGAAGAATTAAAACTCCCCCATCCTCCAGGAGTGGGTCTCAGTACAGCTCCCAGCCGGTTTGGCCAGGAGCTGAGTTCAGTGAATTGTAAACAAGCCAGTAGAGGTGAGAAAACAAGTCGATAGCCTTCCTCCAGCCCACAGCCGCTCAGTTCCTGAGAGCAGGCTGCAGGTGGACGCTGCCCACAGGTCTGCACGTTGTCTTCCCACACCCCCTTCCTGGTGAGTGCTGCTGCTTCACTCCCTCCTGTGTCATCCTTGATGGAATGGGGATGGGGCTGCTCTCTCAGCTTTGGACTGGAATTGACTGGGGAGGGCGCCTGAGGACCCCGTGAATGGCCTGCGGAGCTCCATGTGACTTGGGCATTTGCAGACGGAGGTCAGTTGTCCATTAAGCTTTGGAACTGAGCACTCCACTTAGCCGTATATATGGGACACCGTTAAATAATGAAAACAAAAATAGAACATGGCAAAAGCCTGGGGCAGGCTAGCTTATGCCCCAGGAAGAAGCGGAGGAGGCCATCCCAGGGAGAGGGGAGGGAATTCACAGTCAGCCTCCCTCTGCCATGAAGCTGCTCTGGTTTAAAATATATATTTTTCTTTATATATAGGTCACCTTTTGTTAATTCTTAAAGTTCCTGGGCACACACACACACTCACACCTCAACTGGAGAAATAATTTGTGCTTGTTACAGCACATTGGGAAATTCAGAAAAGTAGAAAGAGGCAGTCTTCTCTCCTCTCCCCAACTCCATAATGCTGAGTGGGGGTGGTAGCGCTCTCTGGTACCACCCCTAGCAAAGAGAAGGGAGTGAAAATTAGGTAGTGAATTAGAGACTTCCAGTTTGGGCAGCACAGTAAACTCAGCTGACGCATACCCATCCAACTACTAGCCCTTCGGTAAATACATAGTTGACTCATAAGAAGCACAGAAGTCCTTAAGGAGCTCAAACTCAGAGCATTGAGCATGTGAACTGACACCAAAGAGGACTGGGGGATTTTGTACCCAGATATGGCCATAATAGCTCAAGTCTGGAATCTTAATGCTCGTGAAAGGTACAGGAAGATGTGGCCTTGGGCCCTGGCAAGGCCAGAAGTTGCCACTGAGACCACTCCATGAACAGGCTGCCAACTACCCACCTAAGAAAGTTGCCAGGACATTTAGCTCTGTCCAGATGCTCCAGGTAGGGAGGAAAATGTCTCCCTCAAGAGAAACCAAAGGGCAAAGACTGAGCTACCCACAGGTACAAAGACTAAATTTACAACACCCCCAAGGGGGAGAAATCCTGAGCTAAGAATTTAATGCAGATTAGGTCCTGGACTAATGGAACCCCTAGCTCACCCAGTGGAGTCAAATTCAAAACTGCTTTCCAGGGACTCTTCCAGGACCCAGAGTACAGACGATTCCCACAGGGGAAAAAAGCCCTGCTGAAGATGAGCGCACAATAAAAATTACAAACCACATGAGGACGTGGTTTACCCTGAGGTGAGTTAGCACAGAGCAAATGGGGAAATTAGCACCTCGATTGTAGAACTTGAACTTGATTGTAGAACCATATGAAAAAGTCTATAAAATAAGGTCAGTGTGTTTCAAATAACCAAGGAGATAAAAGAAGGACTAGAAACTGTAATAAAGTAACAGAGCCGATTTCTCTTCCACAACAATGGAATAAAAAGGAACAGCAAAATCCAGAGCTGGTGCTTTTTAAAAGGTGAATAAAATATCTGAAACTATGGCAATATCAGAAAGGAAAAAAGATAAAACACAAAATACTAGGAATGAAAAAGGGACAAAGCTATTTATGCAGTAATAATTGTTTAACGCACAAGTATCATGAAAGAGTTTATGTTAATAAGAGTGACTTTCTGAAAGATGACTCAAGAAGAAATAAAAACTTGAATAGATTGTAGCTGTTAAAGAAATTGAAGCAGAATTAATGTATATCCACAAAAAGAAATAGAGCCACATGGTTTTACTGGCACGTTTTACCAAACCTATAAGGAATTGATTATTACTGTCCCATACAAGCTCCTTTAGGAAGCTTTAGGAAGCTAATATAACTTTTAAAAGTATACTTTACGTACAATACAACTTGCCAATTTTGTGTACAATTTGATGAGTGTGTAATCATGGTAGAGAACATTTCCAGCACATCAGAGAGTTCTCTTGTACCCCTCTGCAACCAATTCTTTGCCCACCACTTATCTGCTTTCTGTCTCTGGCAGCCATTGATCTGCTTTCTGTTCCTAGAGTTTTTTGCCTTTTCTATAATTTTATGTAAAGGGAATCATACAATACGTAGTCTTTTGTGTCTGGACTCTTTCACTTAGCATAATGCATTTGAGATTCACCCATATCAGATGTATCAGTAGTTTATTCCTTTTTATTACTGAGTAGTATTCTATTGTATGGATAGACCGTGATTTTGTTTATCCATTCACCAGTTATGGACAATGGGTTGGTTCTAGTTTGGGGCTATTATGAATAAAGCTTTTATGAATATTCAAATAAAAGTCTTTATGTGAACATAGTTTTAATTTCTCTTGTAGTCACACCTAGGAGTGGAATTGCTGGGTTGTGTGGCAAGGACATGTTTAACTTTATAAACAGCTGCAAACTTCTTTCTAGAGTAGTTGTATCGTTTTGCATTCCCACCAGCAATGTATGAGAGCTCCAGATGCTCCAAATCTTTGCCAACACTTAGCATTGTCTACCTTTCTAATTTTAGCTATTCTAGTATGTGTGTGATGGTATTTCATTGTGGTTCTAATATAACTTTGATGATGAAACTAAACAAGACTTTGGGGAAAATTCTAAGTCAATCTCACTTATGAATATAAATACAAATATTATAAATATAATTTTAACATACTATATTATATATAAATATAAATATATGTTATATATATACACATACACACATACATGTATACACATATCACAACAAAAGCAAGATTTACCCCAGTGATGCAAGAATAGTTTAACATTAGAAAAATCTATTAATGTAATTTACCTCACTAACAGATTAAAGGAGGAAAATAAATGTGTTATCTCAATAAATGTAGAAAAGATGATAAAAAGCAATATGATTGTAAAAAATCAAACAACCTCATAGCAAGCTAGCAATAGAAGAGGACTTCCTTACCCTGATGAGGTATTTTTTCAACAAATATCTGACTTGGTAAAATGTTAGAATCATTCTCTTTCAAATCAGTCCAGCATGTCTCCATTCCCCTTTTCTATGCACTGGAGTTCCTTGACAGTGCACTAAGGTAAGAAATGGGAAGTATAAGAATTGGAATGAAAAACTACAAAACTGTTAATATTCACAGACTATATGACCATCCATGTAGAAAATCCAAGAGTATTTTATTCAGCAAAGTTGCTAAATATAAGATCAACGTACAAAAGTCAATAATAGTGCAATACATTCAAATATATTTAAGAACTTCTCAAAAGATACCATGAAGTGAAAAAAACAAAAAGCTTCAGACTGTGAGAAAATGTTTTAGCACATAAATATGACAGAGGATTAATATCCAGGCTATTTTAAGAACTCCTATAAATTAATAAGAAAAAAGATGAAGAACTGTAGAAAAATAAATGGGAAGACATGAACAGACATTTCATAGAAAAGGGAACAAGAATGTGACTAGACATGCAAAGATGCTCCATATCACTAGTAGTCGTGGAAGTGCAAATTAACATGACATACCCTTTTGTTCCCACCGTGACTGACAAAAATTAAGAAATCTGACAATACCAAATGTTGGCCAGAATACGAGGCTATGAGAATTCTTACACACTGCAGGTGGGAGTGTAGGTTGGTACAACCACTTTGGAAAACAATTTGGCATTATGTCGTAAAATAAAACACATCTCCTAGGTCACTGCTGCTATGCCATTTCACTCCTCAATCACCCCTGCTCACAGGCATTATATTATTGTCACCATTTTATATCTTTACTGAATGAGGCTGAGAGAGCTTAGGTATCTTGCCAGAGTTCATATAAGCTGTGAAGTTTCAGATTCTTCTTTCTACCCTGTTAACAGACAGTGATTCTCTGAGTGGCTTTGAGGCAGGAATGGGACCCTAAATCTGCCCCTAATTGACCCCGAGCCTGTGAGCCCTGTCCCAGCTGTACCTCCACTCCTCAGGGCTGCAGGCTGCACCTCCACAGTCAGCCAGCAGGGGGCAGGTCAGCCACCCACCCTCTTCCCTGGTAGAGCATTGTCCCTCAGCTCCGGGAAGACAGCTAATTAAAAACGGGGAAAAGATCATTACGTCAGGGCCGGCTCCATGGCTTAGTGGTTGACTGCGCGCGCTCCGCTGCTGGCGGCCTGGGTTTGGATCCCGGGCGCGCACCGACGCACCACTTCTCCGGCCATGCTGAGGCCGCGTCCCACATACAGCAACTAGAAGGATGTGCACCTATGACATACAACTATCTACTGGGGCTTTGGGGGGGAAAATAAATAAATAAAGTTAAAAAAAAAAAAAGATCATTATGTCATTTAAAGAAAAATAATGCGCACATTTATTAAACAAAATTGGGGAAAAGAAACGGTAGGAAGAATAAACAAATTCATCTGTAATCCTACTATCAAAGTACCACTATTATTATTATTATTTTTTTTTTTTTGGTGAGGAAGATTGGCCCTGCACTAACGTCTGTTGCCAATCTTCCTCTTTTTGCTTGAGGAAGTTGGTCCCTGAGCTAACATCTGTGCCAATTTTCCTCTACTTTGTATATGGTATGCTGCCACAGCATGGCTTGACAAGCGGTGCGTAGGTCTACCCCCCGGATCCAAACCCGTGAACCCTGGGCCACTGAAGCAGAGCATGCAAACTTCACCACTACGCCACCAGGGCTGGCCCCTCTAGTAATATTTTTATATTCATCATCCCACATGTTAACAGATTTTTGTATTACGAATTAGCAAACTATTGAAATTTGTATCCTGCTTTTTTTTTTTGTTTAACGTTATCTTATCAGCATTTTCCATTAATAACTACATAATGGTCCATTGAGTGGATAAACCATAGTTGATATAACCCTTCCCTTTCAGAAAGGCATTTTGGTGGTTTTAACATTTTGCTATCACAAACAACAGTGAATAAACATCTTTGTGCATTTTTGTGCTTATTTATATCTATTTCCTTAGCAGCAATTCCCAGAAGTAGAATTGTTGGGACCAAGAGAAATTAAAATGCTTAATGTGCAATGCATGTTGCCAAAATGCTTTCCTAAAGGGTTGCACCACTTTATAATCTCACCAGCCGAGTATGAAAGATACTGTTTCAGAGGGGAAGTTGTTTTTTCTAATTAAACTTTTTATGTTGAGATAATTGTAGATTCACATGCAGTGGTAAGAAATCATACAGAGAGATCCCATGTAACCTTTACCCAGTTTCCCCCAGTGGTAACATGTTGCAAAATTATAGCACAACCAGGATATTGACATGGATGCAGTCAAGATGCCCGTCATTTCTACACTACAAGGATCCCTCATGTTGCTCTTTTATAGCCACACTGGCCTCCTCCCCTCCCCACTCTGGTCCCTGATCCCAGCAGCCACTAACCTTTCTCCATTTCTTTACTTTTGTCATTTCAAAAATGTTATATAGATGGAATCATTAGGTAAAGTTTTAAGGAGAATTATTGTCAAAAAACAGATGAAACAAACTTAGAACTATAGGAAACACATTTTTGAATTGGCTTGTCTCTAGACCAGCACTATGAGAAGTATAATGTGGGGGCCAGCCCGGTGGCGCAAGCGGTTAAGTGCATGCACTCTGCTGTGGTGGCCCGGCGTTTGCCGGTTCGGATCCTGGGCGTGCACCGACGCACTGCTTGTAGAGCCATGCTGTGGTGGCATCCCATATAAAGTAGAGGAAGATGGGCATGGATGTTAGCTCAGGGCCAGTCTTCCTCAGAAAAAAGAGGAAGATTGGCATCAGATGTTAGCTCTGGGCCGATCTTCCTCACGAAAAAAAAAAAGAAATATAATGCAAACCACATAATGTAATTTGAAATTTTCTATAGCCACATTAAAAAAGCATAAACACATAGGTGAAATTAATGTATTTTATTTAGCCCAATGGACCATTTCAACATGTAATCCATGTTTTAAAAATAATTTATGAGGTATATCACATTCTTTCTTTGTACTAAGTCTTAGAAATCCAGTATTTTGTACTGACAGCATGTCTCAATTTAGACTAGCCACATTTCAAGTGTTCAAGAGCCACATGTGGCTAGTGGCTGCCATATTGGATAGCTCAGCTCTAGTCGGAACTGAATGGAAGTCAAACCATGAGTGAAGGGTCTGTACATCTCCAGGTTTGTGAGAGTCCCCATGTTGGCTAGTGGCTCTCAACCTTGGCTGCACATTGGAATCACCTGGAATTTTTAAAAAATACTGATGTCTTGTCCACCCCACTCCTCCCCACCAGAGGGTCAGATGTCATTGGTCTTGGAAGCAACCCAGCATTGGAATTTCTTTAAAGCTCCCCAGGTGATGATACTGGGCAGCAGGGATTGAGGCCCACTGGTATAAGGGCTGGGGTTGTGTCTCATCTGATCCTGTCTGGCTGTGGGATCCTGGGAAAGGTCCTGGGGACGCCATTCCCTTTTCTCCTCTCAGTTCCTGACCTGACCTCTTGAGAGCAGGCACTTTCCTCTCTGGCAATTCCCAGAGCTTTCTGTGCTTGCCCTGCAAAGTCCCACTCCAATCTCTGCCTTGTTCAGTTGGAGACAGTTAGCAAGGCTGGTTTTGAAGTGAGGTGCACACAAGCTCCCTCACCCACTGCTCCCACCCCACCAGCGCCATCTTGTTACACTGAGTATTTTCCGCATTGGGATCAGCCTCCTTGGTGGCCAATCTTGCTTCCTTTCTAGACCAAAGAAAGAAGATGAATGTTTGCTGAGAGCCCATGACCTACTGTATGTCACAGAATCCTCATGGCCACTCTGTGAGGAAACATTCATTCCTGTATTATTGATAAGACTCTGAGAGGCTGGGTTGCCCAAGGCCCCAGCTCCTCATGGGCAGAGGCAGGACTGGCAGCCACACACCGGGGCCCAGGGCCCCCACTACGCGGCCAGGCCGGCTTGACCAGACAGCCGATGGGATTAGGAACTGAGAGGGAGTAGCGGAGCCACAGCAGGGCCAAGGTTCATGCTTGTCCCGCCTTGGCTGCCTTTTCCAAACGAGTGCTCTTCCGGGTCCAGCGGCTCTGAGGCCTGTGAGGTGGTGTCGTTGGCTGAGAAGCAGGGTGGGAAGCAGCCCTTGCCTCCTCCTCCTGTCACCAGCCATCTTGGGGGCGCCTGGTAAACAGTAAACCCCTCCTTCTTGGCCCTGAGTTCCCTTTAGTTGTGTCATCCAGTAGGGAGATATTAAAATCTCTTTAAAAACACCGTTAAGTACCTTGACTTCATCTCTAGAGAGTCGTGAGGCATCCACTGGGGCACAGACTCGTGGAGTCAGTGTCCACCTTTCAGGGCCGAGAGAGCCCATGGACCTTGGCTCTGCCTCCCATGCGGCCTTGGGTCTCCCTCTCACAGGGAGGGGCCTGCTTAGAACCAGGCCGTGGGGCCTCAGGTTGGCCCAGACGTCATTCCATCTTAAGTCATGGGGACGAGAGGGAGCAGAAAGCATCATGGTGACTAACTCCTCAGAGAAACACATCACCCTCTTTCATGCTTTTCTCTCCTTGTCCATCTAGTTCATGGCTCTCACCCTGAAATGGCAGGCACGTCATCTTCCTTTTTGCACTAACATTGGGAGAACTGGAATTCTGGGCTCGTGGGTGTTGTTCCTGGACCCACAGCAAGCTGTCCAACTCTCTGTATGACCCAGGGCTTGGGACTCAAGGGGGCAGGGCTGGGACATGAGGGAGAAGGGCAGGGATACAGCGGGGTGGAGAGAGGGGAGGCTTGGGGGGGTGTGCTACATACTGTTAAAATCCTGAGTTTTCGTAAAACATGCTGGAGGCAGGAAAATGGCGCTGGCAGGAGGTATTTATAGAAGAGCATCCGTGCTTTGTAACCTGGCCAGGCCACACCGCCTGTCTGCAGGATCCTTGGGCAGCCGCTGCAGCAGTGTTCAGAGGGGCGAGGGGCGTGCCTCCAGCAGGCTCTGAGCTCGCCTCCTTGTGCCGTCTGTGTAGCTTCTCCAAAGCCAGGCTGGGTTTCCTCCCCAGGGTCCCCCCACCTCTCCTTCCTCCCTTGTCCCAGAAGGAAGAATCAGCAGAAAAAGAAATGTCTCTCTCGAAACATAAATACTGACTCTAAGCGTGGAGGGGCCGGGCGTAACCAGGATCACTCGGAATGTCCAGCAGAAGCACTCAGTTGCTTTCTTCCCTTCTTCTTCATCCTCGCCTCCCTTCCTCCTCCTTCCTCTTCCTCTTCCTCCTTCTCTTTTCAGACTTTTCTTCTCTTCCTCCTCCTCCTTCTCCTCCTCCTCCATAATCACTTTTTTATAAGGAGAACATCTGGTTTCTCCATCCACCCGAGGGATGCAAAGGCCAAGGAGAAAAGGACTTGAAATCCTCAGCCCTCTTATCTTAGGCAAGAGGCTGATAATGTTGAAAAAAAATTAGGACGAAGTTTCCGTTTGACGGTCAAGCATCTCCACTCTTTGGAAGCGAGAATTTCCAAAGTGGGGAGCTGAGCACTCGGTGGACACTCCCTCTGCCGCTCCAGGAGGACCAGGCTGAGAGGACAAGAGGCAGCTGAGCAGAGCAGATACTGGGGCCAGATTGCTGGGTTCAAATCCCAGCTCCCCCACTTTCTAGCTATATGACCTTGGGCAAATGGACTAACCCCCAAACCCCTCATCTGTAAAGTGGGGAGAACGACCATGGTTAAGGTTGACTGTGTGCACTTACTGTGTGCCAGGCTGGAGTTCCTATTTTACTCTGGTTACATGTGTTAGCTCATTGAATCCTCATACCCCAATGAAGAAGGTGCTGGTATTATCCCCATTTTAATAATAGTGCCTACCACAAAAGGTTGTTTTGAGGATTCAGTGAACCAACGTCTAAATTACTTAGAAGAATGTCTGGCACATAGTCCTGGTCCAAGAGCCTGCAGGAATCGGGGAAGCAGAGTGTCCGTAGGTGAGAGAAGCAGCAGACCCTAAATCTGGATCCTGTGGAAAGGAGAAAACCCTGGGTCCAGCTCTCTCCACAGGCTTTTGCAGCCGGGATCTGATAGATGGCCAGTGTCACCAAAATTAGATCAAGTCTGAACATTTTTCCTGTCTACACATATTAAGACACAGGGTAGGAAGCTTTTCTTCATTTCTCACTGGCTGTTATCATACCCAGTAGCCGCAGAGGCAGTGATGTTACGTGCTCACCCACGCTGCTGGAGGTGTGGGCTGGAGGAGGTGGCTGCATAAGGGGGCTTTTAATTGCCAACAATTAAGACTTCAAGCCGCTGAAGTAATGTAGTTTGCAGCCCCCATCGCCGTTGTGTTTAAATGGATCTAAAGGAAGCACTAAGTATGCAACTCTGCCTTTTCTAAGGGTGTTTTGGTTTCTGCAAATGCTGCAAGATAAAAATCCCTTTCTGTTGGGTGGAAATTGGGAGGTGGCTCCTCTCATCACGGGACTGGTGTCAGGGCTGGCTGGGACATCTGCTGGTGAGCTGGAGCGTCTCCTCTGCTGCCGGGGTCCCTGATGTGCCCCATGGCTGGGATGTGACCTGGCGGGGCAGAGGGGAGGGTGTGCCTGTGGTCCGTGGCTGGTGGCGGTGCTAGGAGTGATGGAAGTCACAGGTCATAAGGACAGAAGCTCAAAGGCACAGACACATTTGCTCAAGAACCCACCTCTGTATTGTTGAAGAGTGGAGGCAGAATTTTTTTAATTTGTGGATTAAATGGAGGGGAGGGCTGGTCTCCATAGCTGCGTAGGGGGAGAAATGCACAGAGCTTGGGCGCAGGGGGCTGGACACACCTAGGTTTGAATCTAATCTCTGTCACTTACAAGCTGGGTGACCACCATGTCTTCAGCCTCAGGTTCCTCTATGTAAAGAAAGAATAATAATGTGACTTGGCAGGATAGATATCAGAACGAGATTATGGATGCTCAGTAGATAGATGGGCCCCAAAAGTAGCAACTATCATCACTCTCCTCCTCCTTATCATCATTGTTTGTCCTGTCCTAACACTCACATTCTATGAGTCTTCAATGCATGGTTGTGCCCGGCGTGCATCTGTAATGCCGGCACGTGAAATGCAAATCATAGTTTCCACTACCTGCAGAGCTCCTCAGTCAGTCTTGGTGGTGAGTGTCCTACACACTCCTTCCTTATCAAGCGTTTCCATTCTAAGTGCTTTGTCATGTCTCAGTTCACTGGTCCCCAAAACCACCCTATGAAGAAGCATTACTAGAATCCCATTTTACAGACGAGGAGGCCATTCAAGTGATTCTTTAAGTGAAACCATTTATGAAATCCTCAGACAGCCCACCAAAGTGGCTCTCCCTCCAGCCAGGAGCTGAATCTGAAATCGTTTGATTCATTGAGCCGGGGAGGGGATGGATGGCCAGAAAGAAAAAGGATGGAGGAAATGAAGCCCTTGTTCCATCTCAGCTCCCTGGGGGGCCTCGGCAAGTGGGCTGAGGTGTGGAGCCACTGAGAGGGGGCGGAGACACCCTTAGAGCGGGGGCTTCAAAGAGGAGAGCCCTTTGTGCCCCTGAACCTCCGCTGGTCCCCTCGCCAGCGCAGGCACGACACCCTCCACCCCCCACCTCAGCCCAGCTCCTCTTCTCTTCAGGCTGCATTGAAGGCAGGACCTCAGCTGCTAAACTACCCACGCAGGGAAGCTGTTGTCATGTTCTCATTTCTGCCACATCGGGTGGTGGATCACGTAGAAGAAACATGCCGATGAGGAAGGAAAGAGGAGGGGCATTTATCTCATTCTCTTCCTCCTCTAAACATTGCCTTGAAATGGGAGTTGCTGCCCTGAACACATATACCTGTGGGATGTAGTCACAAAGGAAGCCCCCCACCTCTCTCACATTGATTCAGTGGGGCAGGTTCTTCTCTCGGCTCTAGATGAACACTCAGACAACCTCTGTGGTTTTCTGGTCTCTCAGTAATGCAAGGTTCTCTGGCCAGTAACTGGACTGTCCAGTCCCAAATGATAGTCAAACCTCTGACCTTATGCAGAATGACAGCAACTCTCCACCCCTAGCTCAGCTCTCTTGTGAAGCCCTGGAAAGAAAAGAGACCTGGCTAGTCTGTCTTCTCCTTTGCTGCCTCCCTCCCCCATGCTGCGGTTTTGGAGGAGGAGCAGGAAGAGGAGTTAGGTGAGGTAGAAGAGTTCTTACTTGACTGGTGTAGTCATGAGATGGCACAGACTCTCTGGGCTTGGGGCGTTGTTAAAGGCTGGGTCTTTCTCCCAGTGTCCATTCCTTGGGTTCTTCAGAGAGACCCCTCCATCCCTAATGTCTTCTAATTTGTAGTTCCTTTCATGTGGGTTTTGCACTCTCCCATGGTTCCTTCCTCAAACTCATGGGAATCCAATGGTTTTCCCCCAGTATCTCTCTGCTGAGGCTCCTTCACACTTCCTGGCAGCCATCTTGGATAGCAGCCATCTTGGATGGGACCTAAGTCACTTCCATGCCAGTGCTCTCAGGGTTGGCCCACTGGTCCCTGGAAATGCTCCTACATCCCTTGCCCCAAGAAACTCTGGTGGTGCAAGCCAATTGCAAAGCAGCAGCAAACTCTCCTTCACTCCCACAACCAGAGCAAGTAGCCAACATCTCTCTCCTTTTAGATTTTTTAGGCCATAGTCACACACCAGGCCACTGGGCTCCCAGCATGCATTGAATCCTCTCTCACTGAACTTGAGGTTTGGGGCAGGGATTTCCCCCTTCCCCACCCTCTGTGGCATAAGGTATGCTTAACTGGGGGCACATCAGTAGCCCTTTCACACATTCCTCTTCACAGATCTCTCACAATCTTCAAGTCAACAGTCTCACCATCAGTGTGGGTGAGCTCTTTAGAAGTCATAAATCCAGTTCACCATCACCTCATTACTCTAAGTCTTACAGGGCGCTCTGCTTGCAATCTTGGAATACTGTATAGTGTCTACTGTCTTAGGGATCTCTCTCTCTATATATATGTATATATTTATAGGTAGATATACAGATATATATACACACACATATATATACATATATAAAAAATACTTATATGGTATATATGATTAATTTTTTACCCAAGCGTATCATACTATACTCAATTTCCTAGATTTTTGCATTTATCACTTAATAATCTTGGAGAGCTTTCCATATTGAACATACAGAGCTTCCTCATACTTAACAGTTACAGAGTATTCATTCTATTTTGTGGCTGAATCCTAGTTTATTTACCTAGCCCCCCATTGGTCATTTAGGTTGCTTGTTTCCTCAATTATATATGGTGCTGCAGGGATCTCCTTCTACATGCATCTTGTTTATTTATTTATTTTTTATCTTTTCCCCCCAAAGCCCCAGTAGATAGTTGTATGTCATAGTTACATATCCTTCTAGTTGCTGTATGTGGGACGTGGCCTCAGCATGGCCAGAGAAGCAGTGCATCGGTGCGCGCCCGGGATCCGAACCCAGGCCGCCAACAGCGGAGCGTGTGCACTTAACCGCTAAGCCACGGGGCCAGCCCTACATGTATCTTGGTATTGTGTTGTGAATATATCAATAGAGTACATTCCTAGCCATGGAATTACTACATCATCATGTAATAGTTGCATTTTTAATTTTGGTGAGTGTCATCAAAAAGATCTGTACACTCGCTTTGGCTAACGGTATTTGAGAATGCCTGTGTCTCACACCTTCACTAGCCCTGGATATTCGTTCTTTCTCTCTCTTTCTAAGTCTGGTGAGGGGTTTACCAATTATACTGGTGGATTTTCTTTATTGTATGCTTGTTGTCTTTTTGTTAATTTCTGCTGTTATCTTATTATTTTCTTCCTCCTATTTGGGGGAGGGGTTTCATCTGCATTCTTCTTCCATCTTCTTGAGATAGGTAGTTAGATCATTTACTTTCAACTTTTCTTTTTTTCCAATATATGCTCTTAAGACTGTAATTTTCCTTCTAAGGTAACTTTGCTGTACCCTGACAAGTTTTGATAAGTCGAGTTTTCATCATCATTCAGTTCAATAGACAAGGAGAAAATCTTAAAATTAGTCAGAGAAAGAAAGCCACATTAGCTTCAAAATAATTCTACATATATTTTAAACTCAAAAGATAGTATTATTATTCCTTTTTACACTCAGTATTTATTTAGTTTTACCCACATAATTACCCCTTTATTCTTCCTTCTTTTTCGCATTTCTGTGCTTCAGTACTGGATCATTCTGCCTGAAGCATCTCTTTAGAATTTTGTGTGTGTGTGTGTGTGTGTGAGGAAGATCAGCCCTGAGCTAACATCCATGCTAATCCTCCTCTTTTTGCTGAGGAAGACTGGCTCTGAGCTAACATCTGTTGCCAATCCTCCTCCTTTTTTTCCCCAAAGCCCCACAGATAGTTGTATGTCATAGTTGCACATCCTTCTAGTTGCTGTATGTGGGACGCAGCCTCAGCATGGCCGGAGAAGCGATGCGTCGGTGCGTGCCCAGATCTGGACCCGGGCTGCCAGCAGCAGAGCGCGCACACCTAACCGCTAAGTCACGGGGCCGGCCGCTAGAATTTATTTTGATGCAAGTTTGCTGATGACAGATTTCCTCAGTTTTTGTTTCTCTGAAAATGTTTTTATTTTGCCTTCAATGTTCAGGATATTTTTGCTGGGTATGAAATTCTAAGTTGATTGCTTTCTTCAAGCACTTTTAAAGTATCGTTGTGTTATGTTCTGACTTTCATCATTCCAGTTTCTAATGTCTTTTTTTTTTTTTTTTGTCATAGTCTTGTCTCTTGATGTGTCTGGTAACTTTTGATTGAACACTAGACATTTGTCTGGAAATTTTAGAAGTTCTTGATGGTGTTATCTTCCCCCAAATAGGATTTACTTTTGCTTTTGGCAGTCTGTTAGGTAGCAGAACATGCCTACATCCAGTCATGAATTGAGCTGATTTGAAGATGGGTTTCGATCTTTGTGAAGGCTGATCTCTTATTGTTCAGCTGAAGTGTGAGACTTCCCAGGTCCTCAGTTTAAAAGGCTGGGATATTTACCAGATCTGTCCTCCTTAGTGTGCTCTAAACTCTATTTTTTTACTCCAGAACATCATGAGTCTTCTGTAAGATCTTCACAGCCTTTTGCTCATCCTCTTGGACCCACACGCCTTATGAACTGGCATATTTTTCAAGTGGAGAAGTTGTACAGAATGTCAGGTTTATGTCAATGCATTTCCTTTAACTTCAGCTCTTGACCTCTAAAATCTTGGTTTCCTTGATTTCTTTGCAAAGTCCTCAGACAGATATTTTACATTTTATCCAGCTGTTCTAGTTGTTTCAGCAGGAGGGTTGGTCTAATACAAGCTAGTTCATCATAGCCAGAAATGGAAGTCTAAACTGTCTTTTTATTCCATCGATTGATTTTTTTCATCAGCATCAAACTGTTTTAATTGTTGTAGCTACATAATACACGTAAATATCTGATAGTTCCCACTCAACTATCTCTATTTTAAAATAATTTTCACGGCTATTCTCAAATGTTGCTTCCTCTAAATGGACCCCAGAATCACATGTCATCTTCTAAAGAGAACTTGTTGCATTGAATTCATAGATTAATTTAGGGGCAGTTGACATTTCTATGGCATTATCTTCTATCTAAAAACATGATATATTATTTTATTTGTCAGTCTGGTTTTATGTTCATCAGCAGTTTTAAGGTTTTCTTTATATAGCACCAGCACATAACTTAGGTTTATTCCCCTATACTTTACCATTTTGTTGCTGCATAGATAGGAGTTTTTTCCCGGGAATTGTATTTTCCAGCTGGCTACTGTATTATAGTTGTTGATTTTCTTATATGTTATTTTTGTGTCTACCCATTTATCTCAACTCTTGTATTATTTCTAATGGTTTTTTCGGCTGATCTTGATCTAGGCACCCATATATCTACAGTCTTTCACAAGTGATGATGATGATGAACCTCAGAAAGTCTCAAATCACCGATGTAAGACATTTTGCTTTAAATAGGAAGCCCTGAAATTTCCTGGAGCATCATCAATAGTCTAGAAACCTTAGTCTTGAAAATCATGTTGATGCAGCAAGGGTAGTAATCAGGGCTGAGCAGACCCCAGGTTCCAAAGCTTCCTTTATTCTCAGGGGAGATAGGGGAGGGACTCTTTTGACCTGGGGCAATTTGGAATTGTCTGTGTCTATGTAGGGGGGTCTTTGTTGCACTTTAGGTAGCAAGGGTAAAAATGCCTTTGAAACTTTCAGACAAGGCCTGACAATACTTCCAAGAGTGCTAAAATATTTCATTTCCTTTAACCTAGAAATTCTATTTACAGGAATTTATCCTGAGAAAATACTTGCAGATGTTCACAGATATTTAGCTGTAAGGATGTTTATTCATCACCGTTTACGATAGGGAAAATTTCAGAAACAATCTAACTGTTCTGCAGTAAAGAAATGGTTATATCAGTTTTGATATATTCAAATCAGAGAATATATATTCTGCAGGTGCTAAAAATAGTGCAGAAAATATTGATGACATTAAGGAAAATGAAATCAAGCTATACCATGGAGTTTGCAGTATGGTCACATTTGTAATGCATAGAAAAATTTTAATTTGCATAGAAAAATTCTGCAAAGAAAATAATATTAATGATATAGTTACTATTATCACTACTTGGTTGGTGCTCCCCGGTTAGGTGTTCTCCCACTCGACTTGGTGTGCGTGGCCATGCCTTTGGAGAAACATTGTGGATACTTTACAGGGCATCTTGTTGGACTCTCAACAAAGTCTTGGTCAGCAATTGCTCCAGCTAGACTTCTTTTTCTGGCAAGAGCAGTGGCCCTTGGTGGGTGCCCATGATGCCTCCTGGTCCCCTATGGAGACTGGTCCATCAGTAACCTCCTGCCAAACTAAGAGTGAGAGGAGTTTTCTTCGACACTGGTCTCCACTCCAGGAGGTCTGGGCCCACAGTTTCACAGTCGTGCCCGAGCTCTGCATCCTCAGCTCTGTAGCTTGGACCCCTGGCAGACAGGCTGGCTGTGGCTTTGCTCTTAGTCTTGGGCAAGGAGTGCTTGAAATGCAGAAAGCATACTCCTTCGGTCTTGCTTTGGTCAAAGGACAGCAAATCCTTGCCTGGCAATGCTCACATTCTCCGAAGGGCATCAGTGTTGTGGCTGAGAGAGCTTGGTGGGACCAGCCTGGAAAACAGGCCACTCATCAGCTCCCAGCCAGCAGCTTCTTGACCACTTGGTGGAGTGTCTCCCACTAAAGGGGATTCCCAAATTGGGAGAGCAGGATAGTAATGACACCTAGAGGTCTCCAGGCCTCAGGTGACACACTCCCTTCTGATGCTGAGCCTCTGTTGAGCTCGACACTTAATAAGCACTCAACACACGTGTGCTAATATTATATTTATCTGTGCCTACGGAGATGCCACCGTGCCCACCACGATGATACTGTTTACGTCATTATGCAGAAGAGTTCAACTCCTCATATGACCAAAACATAAAATCTCTCCAATCCAAAAGCTTTAGATGATATGGAGGCGAGAGAGGAGATGGAAGAGCTGAAATTTGGCGGAGGTGAAAATGAAGAAAATTTTGCAAGGGAGTAACTGCCATGATGAGAGGGAGTTTGGAAAGCTGGAGGAAGATGGGGAAATCTGGGCCATTTTGTCCCTTTTCAGGGACAAATTTACCCTATTAAATCTGCCCTTTGGTTCACTGCTCTGTGACTGTCAGGCAGTCTTCCTTTCTGATTGCAGCATTGTACTGAGATGGCACAAGTTGGCCCAGCCTTATTCAATTACACTTTTATAAATCCTCACCACAACCCTTCTGAAACTCTCCCTGTATTACAGATGAAGAGACTGAGGCTCAGAGTGGTCATGTGACTTGCCCAGGAGTGAAGAGACAACCAGCATTCCAACTCAGATTTGCCTCATCCCAAAGGCCATGTGCCGTTCACTCCCCGACATAGCTGTAAATTCCAGGGATTAAGCTATGATCCTCAGGCCCTCCATCACTAAGTTACATTCTGGACAATCACACCTGGGATTTATATCATACTTAGGCAGTGAGAAAAAGATGCTAATTAAATGAATAAGAAAATTATTTTGCCAACTTCCACTGCATAACAAATTACCTCAAAACATAATGGTATAAAACAACTATTAAAATTTACTCATAATTTTGTGGGTCAGGAATTTGGGAAGTGCTCAGCTGGCTGGTTCTTGCTTGGTGTTTCTCATGCAGGTGCAGTTAGACGTTGGCTGAGGCTGCAGTCATCCAGAGGCTCAACTGAGGTGGAAGTCAAGGATGGTTCAATCCCATGGCTGGCAGCTGATGCTGGCTGTTGGCTGGGAGCTCAGCTGGGCTGTCAACCACAGCACCTTTGCGTGGCCTCCAAAGCAGTGTTCTCCACCAGGGCCAATTTTTCTCCCCAAGGATGTTTTTGTCTATTACAACTGGGGTGCTGCTGGCATCTGGTGGATAGAGGCAGGGATGTTGCTGAACATCCTGCAGTACATATGACGGCTCCCCACAACAAAGAATTATCCAGCCCAAAATATCAATAGGGCTGAGGTTGAGAAACCTTGCTGTAAAACATGGTGATCTCAGGGGAGTCAGACTTCTTACATGGGTGCCAGCTTCCCCTGAGTGAGCTCCTAAGAGAACCAGGCAGAAACTGCATCTCCTTTTATGACCCAGCCTCCAAGGTCACATAGCATCACTTATTTCTTCATTGAAGCAGTCACAAACCTGCCCAGACTCAAGGGGAGGAGACGTGCATGGACCCCACCACTCAATGGGAGGAGTGTTAAAGAATTTGTGGTCACTTTTTAACCACCATAGCATGTAATGGGGATCAGCACAGTGGGAAACAGGCAGAGCCATGGGAGTTGTCCTCTGGTCACCAGCTCATCCTGCTGGGAGCTGGCCACACTGATGCTGAGTCACTAGACCAGCTCACAGGAGCAGCTGCTGTAGCTGGCTCAGAAGCCATGTCAAGAACCCCTGCTCCCCAAACCCTTCATCAAGCACTACTGGGGTTTCTCTGGGCTGGTAGGATATTGAGACCAGGGTGTCTGCATTGGACTATCCTTCCACTTTCTTTCTCCTTCTCTCCAGTTAAACCCCGTCCATCCTCCCCAGCCATTCTCTAACTGGGCTCTCACTCACGCCTGTAACCTCACCTACCTCTGAGCACCTAGGCACTTCATTCAAGTCCTTTTATTATTGGCTTGGGCAGGGAAATGTGCCATTAGTGATTTAATCTCCACAAGACATTTCTCCCTAATTGCTAGTCATGGATGATAATTAGCGACGGTTAATTCTGATAATTAACAAGCTAGTACTTAGATGTCTTGGCACCCGGGTAATCATTTTAAAAGGCTCAAAGCTGCCCTGCTTCTGGGCCCCAAGCCCCAAAGGATAACACTGCACTTTGGCATCTCTAGCCCAGGAGTTAGCTGGGGCCCTGCTTTTTTGTTTACAAGAGCAGAGATTGGAGAATTGACAAGTCCAGTCTTTAATTTAGTTTTCTTCTCTGGATATAAAAAAAGGACATGTTCTTTTAGAAGCTTTGTC
Source organism: Diceros bicornis minor (assembly GCF_020826845.1). Classification (NCBI taxonomy): domain Eukaryota; kingdom Metazoa; phylum Chordata; class Mammalia; order Perissodactyla; family Rhinocerotidae; genus Diceros; species Diceros bicornis. The sequence continues at coordinate 48,398,939 of NC_080757.1, read as the reverse complement.
GAGCACAGACAAGTATAAAGGAAGTCAAATATACATAACCTTTTTACCTGGAAACACCCACCGTCCACATTTTGGTTTATTTCTTCCAGTCTATGAATTTTTTTCACAGTTGAGTTCATATTAAATAAACATGTGGTTTTACATCCAGCTTTATTCATTTAATATGTTAGCGTAAACACCTTCTCTGGTGGTAGCAACTTATAGAAATGTCTACCTCCCCCATCAGAAAAATCAAATGAACATTGTAGATGAGGGAAGGGATTCATGGAAAGAAGCAGCAGCCATTTAGAAGCAAAGACTTGGACGAGGGCCTAATTATGTGGGAACCAGGAATTCATTCCCGATCAGTGTGTCTTCAAGGGGACTGCCGTCCCTGCGCCACCAACTGAAGACGCTGGGTGGGAGAAGGTGTATACCCACATGCACAGGTACATAGGAAATAAGACTGGGAGGCAGCGAACTAAGATGTTAATAATGGTGTTGTTTTCAGAGTGGGAAAATACAGGTAATTTCCATCTTCTGCCTTATAATTTTCCATGCAGTACAGAGAAAAAAGCATTGGATCAGCATCAAAAGATTTCCACTTCACACTCTTGTTGGTCCATGGAACTGGCTGGCTTATCTCAGATCGGTCTCCCCTTTGGACCTTGATTTCCTTATATGTGGTTTGAGGGAGATATTAGTCTTCCTGCTAAAAGGTGGTTGTCAGAATCAGAAATGCTGAGTCAGGGTGCACCTCCACAAAACTGATATGAGAAGATATGCAGGTGACTCCTGATAGTCAGCCCAGGAGAATCAAGAAACAGCACTGATGTTAACACCTGGCCATTTACAAAGGCAACCTCCCAAAATATTGTGTCATACGCATTTCTAGGTTCCCTAGTGACCTACTTTGCATGTACCTCTTTACCTCAAGACTTCTTGAACCTGTTTATTTCTTCAGTAGGGAGATGGTGTAGCAGGAGCATGGACTTTGGAATTAGACCTAGGTTTAAAGCCACAGTCTGTCACCCATCTGTGACATCCTATGGGCTACTTAACATCTCTGAGCCTTAGTTTCCCCATCCACAAAATGCGGCTAATACTACCCACTTAAGGGGTTGTTGTGAGGTCCTGATGAGATGCTGTGCATAAAGGGCTTTTCAGTGCTCAGTCAATATTATTTATTTATAAATAAGGATGATTTCATAACAGAAGCATACCTACAATTGCGTAATGAAGAAGATTGTTATTTTTCTCTCTGTGCAGAGTTCCATAAATTTGTTACGTACTCCGGAAGGGGACTTTTCAGTTTTCCCCAGCTCGCTCCAGCCTTCAGCCTCTGCTGTTGTACAGTTGGCAGGCCAGGTCAATTTAAGCCTCTTCTTTTATTTCTTGCTTTTATAGATTCAGATCCAATCTCCTCCCCATTTCATCTTTCCAAACCTCCAAGATCCGAATCTTTTTTGTTTCTCTGCTAAGCTTACCATTGAAATTGGCCATTCAGCTCCGGCCAGGCATGAACCGTCGTGTTTCAGAAGCCCTGATCCATCTGCTCTGCAGTAAAAGGGGCTTATGCAGCCCATTGTTGCTTAATCATAATTCCTTACATCAGGATCGTGCTTCATATTTTTCAAAGCGCTGTTGTATCTGCTGTTGCGGTTTTTTTTTTTTTTTTTGAGGAAGAGTGGCCCTGAGCTAACATCTGTTGCCAATCTTCCTCTTTTTTCTTTTTTCTCCCCAAAGCCCCAGCACATAGTTGTATATCCTAGTTGTTGGTCCTTCTAGTTCTTCTATGTAGGATGCCGCCTCAGCATGGCTTGATGAGCAGTGAGTAGGTCCGCACCCAGGATCCGAACCTGCGAATCCTGGACCAGCGAAGCAGAACACGCAAACTTAACCCCTATGTCACCGGGCTGGCCCCTGCTATTGCATTTAATCTCCCAGCAGTTCTGTGCAGTAGGCAGGGCAGGTCTTGTTATTCTTCCTGGGGGCAGCATCGTTCCCAAAGTGGATTTCACAGAACAGGACGCCATTTTGTGGACAGATAAGTTTGCAAAACGCTAGAATGACAGAAGCCAAACAGGCTTTTCACATATTCATGTGCAATGTAATTCTTCAAGACCTAGATGCAGTGCTTCCCAAGCTTTTTTTCACCAGAGTCCTTTTTGCTAGAATATTCCATGGAAGTATTGCTCCATGGAACCCACTTTGGAAAACACTGTTTTTGTGCCACTATTTGGCACAAGAAAGGTCTTGAGAATGAGGCAGGGTGAGGTTCAAATGCAGGCACCACCACTTGCTAGCTGAGTGATCTTGGGCAAATTTCTTAACCTCTCTGATCCTTGATTTGCTCACCTGTAAAATGGGGATGGTAATAGAGTTGTAAGGATTAAAAATAGAGAGTAAAGTGCTTAGCAGCATGCCCGACAATGATAAACATTCAATATGCTTTAGCTTTTATCATTATTCTCTTCCTCCATGTTACCTGGGAGAATAACGGGCCTCAGAAAGCTTAGTGGTTCGACATGACACAGCTTTAGTGACAGAGCTGAGCATAAAGTCTAGGTTTCCTGCCTCTCAGTTCAAGGCTCTTTGCAGCATGTGGGGCTGTTACTCATTGGGGCATCTTATCTCTTTGTTCTCCTCTCATTCCCTGACCCCCCCAACCATCCTCAGGGTTCTAATTCCATTCCCTCTGGCAGATGTTGGCGGTTTGCAAACCTCAAATTTAAGTGAAAGTACTTAGTAAACCGCTATAAAATCTTAATTATCATTGTCCACATCACGCCCATCCCACCGATCCATGTAGCCATCTCCCTAGGGCTCCTCCAGGCAGCCTGCCCTGCCAGCCACCTCCTCCTGGGGCCCCAGGTTCCATCTGTTATGACACTGCCCCATCCGTGTGTTATAGTCATGATGCTGCTGTTTCATATTTTTCCAGCTAGTGAACTCTGCAAGCAACAGTGCCTCTGATTCCTCTGCCTCTTCTGCAGCAGTGAGCCCAGGACTCCACACATAGTAGGTCCTTTATTGGTTACTTGTAATCCGATCAGGAGCTAAGCCATCACACTCCGCCTCCCCCTCCACTGCGTGGAGAATGATGTGGCTTGGTGGGGAGGGCTGGCTGTTTTGCATTTCATTTTTCCCTTCTTTGTCAAAGCCAACACAGGAAGGATTGGCTTGGATTAAACCCCTGTGCTCTGCGACCTAGCGGACTGGTGCCTTTGCTTCCATGCACTCACACGCTCCTCCAGGAAGCCAGCGTGGGGCTTGTTCTATAGATCAAACTCTGCCATGGTCAGCTGATAGGGCAGGGCCAGTGCTGTGGAATCAGGGCTGGGATGCCCCACCCTTCTTGCAAAGAGCACCCATTGTCCTCCTCTTGTCCCTTCTCCCCTCCTGCAGCGAGCTCAGACTCCGCAGATGAATCAAGCCTCCTGGCTTGAGTGTGGCTTTTGTCCCTTTTCGGCTGGCTCAGCCAGGATACAGCTGTGTCTTAGGTGAGATATGATGCCATGCCTGGGGTAGGACCCCTGGGTCACCTCCAGGGCTCCAAGCTTGGTGGCCGCACCTCCCCATCACAGATGCTGTGGCACCTGACTTTCCTGAGCATTAACATCCTCTTTCAAAATTTCTGACTTGGCATTATAGCAAGAGGCCCATGAGAGAGGCGGACAGCCTGGCGGTGTTGCAAGCGTGAGTGGCTTAGGCAAGACACACTGTTTGAGTTACCCCAGGCCCCACCCTCTTCTAGAAATGGCTCTGCTGCCCCCTCCAGCCCCACTTGGTGACCCTCTTCTGGGCTCTCATCACATCCTGGATTTTCCCCGTCATGGCAGTTATGACACTGTCGTGCAGTCACCTGTCTGCTTGGCACAGTGCTTCTCAGACTTTAGCAGGTGTATAGCTCACCTGGATCTTGTTAAAATGCAGATTCTGATTTAGGAAGTTGGAGGGGCCTGAGATTCTGCATTTCTAACAAGTCCCCGGGTGATGCCGATGCTGCTGGTCCATGGATCACACTTTGATTGGCAAAGATCAATTGTTCTCAACCTGGGTTGCACGTTATAATCACGGGGAGCATTTAAGATACCATTGCCCCCTATGAGCCCAGCTGCACCAGAATCTCTCAGAGTGGCACCCAGGCATTAGGGATTTTTAACCGCTCCCTGGCTGGAGCCGCTCCCTCCAGATTGCAGCGAGGGTTCAGGAGCCCTGAGCTGGGCTGTGGGCTCTGTGGGGGCTGGCATCCGTCTGCCTTGCTCCTCACCTTTTCCCAGCTCTGAGCCCAGTGCCCGGCCCTGGCTGCTATCAGTAGGTGTGCCCGTGGCTCACCTTGTGTAGACTCTTGGCCTCTCTCTTCCCCTGGTTCAGGGCTGGCTCCTGCCAATATCCCGTGCTGAGCAAGCAAGAGGAGACGGTTTATGATTAGGTGGTTTCAAAGACCTGTTGGACTTGGACTGTGATGGGGCTTCTTTTCTTAGGTTGATCCAGAACTACAACTGGAAGACACCTTCCCAAGGAGTCTTCTCTGCCCCTCTGCCTCTTCCCGAGGCTGCTTCCCCTTCTGGATCCTGCTGCTCTCTGCCACTGGATCTGCCAGGGTGCACTTGATCCTAAGTCCTTCTCAACACAGAGAAGTCCACCCCCGCAGAGTTCACACCTCCATGCCTCCTCCTTGCTCCCCGAGCTCTTGGGTAGATCTCAAGCTGCATTTTAATTGTTTTGAGGGTGCCTTTGTGCTTCTAGACAGGGACTCTTCAAGGGCAAGGAGAGTGTTGTGTTCATGTTTTCTCCCATGTCAGCACAAGGGGTTGCTGAATGAATGAATGAATGAATGGCCAGAGAGGAAGGGGGAGCCCCTTGCAGTGGCCTGTCAAGAAAACTGAATTCCTGAGGGGGCAAAGGGAGAGGGTGGCATCTCTGTCACGGTGACTTAGCATCCAGGGAGCTGGCCTGTTGGTCTTCATTCATGCATTTAGCTGGGTTACTGCCCAGGGCCTCTCATTTTGTCCTCCTTGAAGCTGTGGCTGCTACTGGCTGCTCACTCTCTCTCCTGCCCCCAGAGCCCACTGCCTGCTGGTGGGACGGCGCTGCTGGCCACCCACTGACGTCTAGGAAGATGAGTACCTGCGGGAGGAAGGCCCTGACCCTGCTGAGCAGCGTCTTTGCCGTCTGCGGCCTGGGCCTCCTGGGTATCGCTGTCAGCACCGACTACTGGCTGTACCTGGAGGAGGGCGTGGTCCTGCCCCAGAACCAGAGCACGGAGATCAAGATGTCCCTGCACTCGGGCCTGTGGCGTGTCTGCTTTCTCGCAGGTAAGGGCGCCTGGGTTGAGGACAGCCCTGCTCCTGAGAGAGGAGCAGCCCCTCCCCCAGGGAAAACCTGCCCAAGAGGCGCCCCGTTGGGAAGAGAGGCCACTGCTGGAAGGAGGCGGTTCACCACGACAATCCTCATGAAGTCTGGGTGGTGCTCCCTGCAGCAGCCAGGACCCGGTCCAAACTCAAGCCCTGACTCGCGGTGTCCATTTGAGCAAGTCCTCCCATCTCCCGGGACCTGGGTCTCCCCCTGAGGGATGAATGTAACCATGCGTTCCCCACTCTCCACCTCCCAGGCTGAATGAGCTGACAGCACACTGGTCTGAACGTGCCCTCGCATGCCTTAGCTCACTGAATTATTGATGCCAGGCAAGACTTGTTATTATTTGCACTCTACAAATGAGGAAGTGAAGATTCAAGGAGGTGAAATACATCTCCTTGACTCCACATCACTTGTCTCCACTAGTTTACAGGATGGGAAATACTTAGCAGTTTCTCTGCTCCTAGTCCATGATACGGCAGAGAGAAAACACAGATGCAGGTCCTTCCGACTCTGCTAGATGGCGCAGGCTTTGATCCTGCCTATGTGGGCCTCCCTGGAGCCTATGAGTTGTTACTCCAAGCGCTCTGTCCTTTATCCCTTTATCACGGCCCAGAAGAGCTTCTCCGTGTCCTGCGAGACTGGCCGCAAGCCTGGGCTGGCCGGAATCGCCACAGTGTGGGCACTGAGCTCTTCCTGGAGGCCCTGTAACCTACATGTGCACTGGGCAGACGGAGCACTTGGTCCTCCCAGTTTTGGGGGTTGGGAGTGACGGTTGGAGCCCACCCCTGTTGAGCAGGGAGGACACCTCAAGGCCTGGTGACTTGTTGCGTCTGCTTTGGGAATGGCATCCGACCCTGACCTCTCCTCCCACTGCCCTAGACAGTGTGGTATCGGTCTCCACTTAAATCTGAAGCAGAGTTTGAAGTCGCTAGGATCTGGCTTCCCAAGTGGTTGACAAGGTTTTTGGGGTTCTGCTCCATGACACCCACACTGGGGAATATAAGCCAGCCGTGCGCCATCATCGCCTCAGTCTGTCCCAAAGCAATGAGACGGCCACCAGACATTTTGCTCAACCTTGAGTTTGCAGTGTTGATCGCTTTTCATGTGACTCTTGGTGGTTGGATCCATCCTCACAGTGGTGCGTCTCCAAGAAAGATGTGGTGTCAGGATGTGCTCCCCCCACCCCTTGCTATGGACCACCGCCTAGGAACGGGAACCCCTAGGGTTTGGATCCAGCAGTCACAGATCCTACTCGCATTTGGAAATACCGTTTGAATATACTAACTTCAAATCCATGTTCAGGAAGGACCTGGAAGTGTAAATGATTCTTATCCTCGTAGGTGAGGAGCGAGGACGCTGCTTCACCATCGAATACGTGATGCCTATGAACACCCAGCTGACGTCCGAGTCCACAGTCAACGTTCTAAGTAGGTGCCTTGGACTTTCCAACCAGGCCACTGCTGGGCAGAGCAGAGTGGGGCAGAGGGAAGAGTCAGGGTGACTAGCTTCTTTCTCAAGAGCTAATGCTTTTGGACTCGGCTGGTTGTGCTGGCCTGAGCTCACCAGAGCTTTCTCTGCCAATTATTTATCCAGTGGTGGTGACAGGTTGCTGGAGTCTCCCAGTCTTGTGACCCAAGCGAGTGAGAGGGCATCCATACCCAGTGTCTTAGTCTGTTCGGGCTGCTGTAACAAAATACCACAGACCGGGCAGCTTATAAACAACAGAAACTTATTGCTCTCGGTTCTGGAGACTAGAAGTCCATGATCAAGGTGCCAGCACGGTCACGTTCTGGTGAGGGCCCTCTTCCTGTTTCATGGCTGGTGCCTTCTTGCTGAGTTCTCACATGGTGGAGGGGTGAGGGAGCCCTGGGGGGTCTCTTTTATAAGGGCACTGATCCTGTGCATGAGGGCTCCAGCCTCATGACCTCATCACCTCCCAAAGGCCCCACCTCCTGATACCATCACATTGGGCAGCAGGTTCCAACATATGAATTCTTCAGACCATAGCACCCGAGGAACTGAACCAAGCTCCCGGTGAGAATGACTTCATGGCCTCAGCCTCAGCAGAGCTGGTTCTGACCCCCAGAGTGAACTTGCAACACAGTTCTGACACTAATCACCCCGAGTTAGCACAGATGCACAGGCTAAGGGCTAAGGGACAAGAACCCTGCCAGCACTGGGAGGTCCCAGGCCCCCCAGTGAAGGCATGGAGCCCAGGGAGCTCCTGCAGGGTGGGGGCTTTGCGGACCAGCTGGTAGATGCTGTCAGGAACACTTGCCTCGGGAGAGTGAGCAGTGAATGAGGCCACTGGGGGCTGACAGCATCCTTTTGTCCCCTCAATTAGAAATGATTCGCTCGGCCACCCCGTTCCCTCTGGTCAGCCTCTTCTTCATGTTCATTGGGTTTATTCTGAGCAACATCGGACACATCCGTCCCCACAGGACGATCCTGGCCTTTGTCTCTGGCATCTTTTTCATCCTCTCAGGTAGGTGATGTTGTTTTCTTTCACACACTCTGGACTTTTGATATTTGACTGCTACACAGCTCTGCTCTGGGGAGTCCTAGTCACGGTGGTGGGTCCACCCCTGGCACCGGAGCAGCTGAGGCAGTGCCCTGGGCAGAACTGAGTCAGAGCTGGAGGACACTTCTGATGACCTCGGGCCTATCCGCTACCTCTGGAAGAGGAGAGACCTGACAGGCTCATGCTGAGGCAGAGCTGGGATTAGAACCCGCGGTTCTTTCCTTACTCGCTGCTGTCACCACCACTTACTTTTTAGTTCTCACTGATAGTGAGTATTCCTGTTTTTGAAAAGGCTATGTCTTCGTGTTTTTTCATGAAAGATAAACACAGTCTGCCTTTGGAATAACGGCCCCTCCGCCTCCCAGCCCTCAGCTATCCTCAGGAGACTCCTACTGTCCCTTTCACTTTCCAGTCACACCCCATACCCTGGGCCCTCCCAGGTCCCTTCAACGTGGACCTGCCTTCCTGGACTGACACCAGGTTGTGCTTCGTCATTCTTTCTTTCATTTGTTCATTTGTTCATTCATTCATTCATGATATCTACCAAGCCTTATTCTGGGTGCTGGCATCACGGCCCACAACGAGGTCAGTGTAATGGCAGATATGAACACACATACAAGAAATGTGAAGACAGCTTGGAAAGGGCTGTGAGAGCCGTCAGCAATGCTGCTCTGGGGGCCAAGAGCAGTGGTTGAAGCTCCCACCAAGAGTCGGTCAGGGGAGACTCCCAGGAGAAGGCGAGCTGAAGGGTGAGCAGGAGTGAGGGAAAGAAGTGTGGTTGGGGTGGGGGTGGAAAGGGATCCTGGAGGAAAGAAAGAGGATGAAGCACTGGGGAGACTACACATCATCATTACTCATTATGGCAGGAGTGTAAGGAGGGATGCATTGGGAGGAGAGACGAGGAAAGGCGTCTGAGGTCACCTTATGGATTTTGGACTCGTGAGAAGCCTCAGAAGGATTTTAAGCTAAGGAACGATGTGATCAGATTTGAGGATTTTAGAATGCCCCTCTGGGGAGTGGAGGGAGGGAGGGAAGCAGGACAGGAGGCGGGGAGACCAGGCGGGAGGCTATTTGAGTAGCATAGGAGAGAGGGGATGGTGGCCCAAACCAAGGGGATGATAGTAGAGAAGAGAGAAATGAGAGGATTCAAGTGACATTTGGGAGGTAAACTCAAGGGACTAGGACAAGCCTTTCAAGGGAGGAGTCAAGGGTGAGTGCCAAGTTCTTCTGGGGCACTGGGCGCATTGCATCATTGATCTAGGGATCCCAGGAGAAGAGGCAGATTTGGGGCAGAGATCATGAGTTAGTGTTGGCAATGCTGAGTTTGAGCATCTGGGAGGAGGTTTCCAGAAGGCTGCTAGAGCTCAGGGTCTGGGGCTCATGAAAGTGGCCTGGACCAAAGATAGAGATTTGGGAGCTATTAGCTTAGGGACTAGGAGAGGGAACCATGGATGCAGATGAGATTACTCATGGGAGTGTGTAGAGTGAGAAGGGAAGAGAATGTGGTGAATAAAGGTAGGTTCTTTCTCCCCTTCAAGGTGACCTGTGCCTGTTCATGAGGACCCTTTTTTTTTTTGAAGATAATTCCTCAGGCCAAAGGAGTGACTCTCAGGGCATGTATTTTAGGTGCCCTGGAGCCCGGGACTTGTTGATAAAGGAGGGGCTAGGGAGATGCTCAGATGGAAGGTGGGTAGTGGATGGCTTGCATAATGGATGGATGGATGGATGGATGGATGGATGGATGGATGGATGGATGGATGGGTGGGTGGGTGGATGGATGGATGGATGGATGGTTGGATGGACGGATGGATAGAAAAAGGAGAGGAAAAATAGCTCTTGGACACCAGGTATTCTGATTGCCGCCTGACTCCCAAGCCAGTTTAGTTCCTTTTCCCAGCATTTTTTGGTCAATATAGCTTGGGAGCCAGGTGGCAGTTAGAATGCCTGATGCCCAAGAGCTTTTCTTTCCTTCTCCTTCCATCCATCCATCCTTTCTCTCATTCATCTGTCCATCATTTTTTCAGTCCACCCACCCACCCATCTTCCATCCATTAATCCATTCATCCACCCTTCCATCCATCAACCCAACAAATATTTATTGAGCACCTGCAATGTCCTCAGCCCACCCTCTGCATGGTGATACTGCCATCTAGTCCAAAAGGTACAGACCCAGGGTTAAGCTCTTCGTTTATTTTTCTGTGAACTTCACAATAGTCAAGGCTATACTGTAGCTTCGAGGCACCTGAGGTTTTTCAGCAGTAGGCTACAGGATAAGAAATCTCAGATTGAACTGGGCCACATGAAGTTGTTTTAATGATAACAATAGATTCATGATTAGTGATAACAATAGATTGGGCCGGCAGTGATTCAAATATGAGTTAAGTGCTGAGGACGGCTTGAATCACACTTATTTTCCTTTAACGTTCCTCCTTCAGGATGCCCCAGTTTAGTCATGTGAATGGAATTAAACCTGAACAGCTCAAAACAGAGTAATTAATTATGTCCTGATTCAATTACAGTCACTAATGGACGGGACTGCTGCCTGAGGCGGTCAATTTGCACAGTGGCAGTAGGAGTGTGGGTCCCACTGGCCTCTTGATATAATGCTTGCCAGAACCTGGACAAATTCTCTTTACGTCTCCTGCCTAAAGATCTCAATAGGCCACACCCAGTGGTCAGGGGGGCTGCACAGACCATGGGCCGCTTGGTTTGTTGTTACCGCCCACCGCTAGGGACAGGGATGGGAGCCGTGGCTGTCTCTGCCCAGGGAGCCTATTTTACTCCTCAGTTTAGCAAAAGCCGCTTGCTAGCGGGAGCTTCTAAGACAATACAGTGCCAGGACCCCCGCCCAGGTCAAGTGACTCAGAATGTCCGTGGCTGCGGCTCAGGCATGTGTGTCTGACAGGAGATTCTAGTGGGCAGGGGGGGTGAGAACCATCGGGCCCACCATCGCTCAGGAGGTGGAGGACAGTTACCTGCAACTGTGGCTTTCTAGAAGGTAATGGTCTAAACAGGGACTTCAGGAGGAGAGCATTGTTACCACAAGGCCGGCAGCTTTCTTCCTGAACCCCAAGGGGAGGTGGGTGTCCCGGGCCTCTTCGCTGAGCACCCCTTGCCCTTCCCCAGGCCTCTCTCTCGTGGTGGGCCTGGTGCTCTACATCTCCAGCATCAACGACGAGATGCTCAACAGGACCAAGGACGCAGAGACCTATTTCAACTACAAGTACGGGTGGTCGTTTGCCTTCGCAGCCATCTCTTTCCTTTTAACAGAGGTAAACCCCTTCCAACAGGCTGGGTGGGGAGGAGGGCACTGCCTGGGCTGAGAGGGAGGAGGAAGACACTCTACACGCATCCTGGACCCACCCACTCAACTGCCCTTCAACCCCAGAATGTGTCCCCCTCTTACCCTCCCATGTCTGCTCATCCAGGACATCCCAGGGCCCTGCTCCTCTCCCCACATCCACTTCCCTCCCCCCTCCAGCTGCTCTCATGGCTGTGTCCTCTGCAGACCCCGGCTGGGAGCAAGGCCAGGCCCCCAGCAGTGAGCTCTCCTCTGCTTTCTCCTCACTGTAGAGTGCTGGGGTGATGTCCGTGTACCTGTTCATGAAGAGGTACACAGCCGAGGACATGTACAGGCCTCACCCCGGCTTCTACCGCCCACGGCTGAGCAACTGCTCCGATTACTCAGGCCAGTTCCTGCACCCGGACGCCTGGGTCCGGGGCCGCAGCCCCTCCGACATCTCCAGTGACGCCTCCCTGCAGATGAACAGCAACTACCCAGCCTTGCTCAAGTGCCCCGACTATGACCAGATGTCGTCTTCCCCCTGCTGAGCCTTGCCGCCTCCCTCCCTGGACTCTGGACAGTGGACAGCCCTTCCCGTGCTCCCCTGCTGGCCTGTGAGCCCCAGGCCCTTGGTGGACAGGCCCAGGATGCCCCCATGCTTTGCTGTTGTCACTTGACCCATGTCCCCTCCATGCTTCCCCAGCGTAGCTCTAACTGCCCCAGGGTGGGTGGGAGCCCACGGAAAAGCTGATTGGCTGAGAGCCTGGGCGTAGCCCCACTTCTTGAGTGCCAGTCTCTGGCAGCTCTCCCCTTTCCTGGGAGAGGTGTTCCAGCTCCTGTTTGTCCCTGCACACCCAACCTCATGGCCCCAGGCCAAGGCCAGCTCTGAGATGCCAAATTCCTTACACAGACCCAGCTGGACTTGTGTGCTGGTCAACTGTCCTGGCCCTCGCATTCATGATCTGGGCCAACGGGCCAAAAGGTGACTCCAATACGGAGGTCTGGCTGGTTCAGAATCGTCCAGGCAGCGTTCCTTGTGAAATCCTTTATCTTTTTTTGTCACCCACATCCCTCTGTACAATATGCCTGTCCATGCTCTCCACCTCCCCCTCCACCCACAGGCTGTGACTCTTTCCCCCTGTCCTCTCACCAGAACTCAGATGGCCCTGCCTTGGTCCCTAAGGGGCTAAGGGTAGATCTGAAGCCACTCTGATGATGTCACAAAGAGGTGTTAATGGCTGGTGGTGTCTTAATATGTATGGCCCTTGGTAACATATTTAACAGGGGTCTTTAATGCCTTAACCCAAAGAAGTGACTCTGACGACGAGAATTTCAGAATTTGGCTGGTCCGAGTTGATATTACCAGGCACTATTTCAGGCCCTGGGGATACTGTCCCTGCTCACATGAGCAATATTTCTGGTCCAAGGCTCTAAAACTCTAATCGTGTAGACAGATGTCTATACCACCTAAGTAGAAGGCAACTTTCAAAGAGGCTGCCTGGGATTTGGAGCTGGATTTGCCGACACCTGGTGCATTTTGAGTCTAAACAAGCCAGATTTGGAATGATCCAGCTGCTCTCCTGAGGATGCCCATGAACATTTGGGGGGTGCCAATTTAATTCTAATATAGGGCAGCATCTGCTCCTAGGTATGGGACATATGTAGGCAAATAGAGGCCTCCAGAAGATGAGGCAGCATGAGGCCCATTTTCCCTGGAGGAGCCCTGAGCTGGGAGGTGTGAAGCACCTTCCGTGAAGTGAAGAGGGGACGGTGGAAAGGTCACTGAGGGACGTGACCCCTTCAGTTCTCCAGGCGTCTTCTCAGCTTCTGCATTTTCAGTTTTGAGATTTTGAGTAGCAAAACAATGCTGGGCTCTCTGCTGTGTGTTTTTGCCACACCAATTTTTCTCTTTCTCCTGCTCTCTTTAAGATATCACTAGGTTATGGGTGCATAAAACCACAGTGAGCTCCGGACAGGAATACTGAAAACCATATATGTGGCACGTGCAGCCTTCGGAAGGGCAGTGTATTCATTTGCTCAGGCCGCCATAACAACATGCCTCAGACTGGGTGGCTTAACCAACCAACATTTATTTTCTCCCAGTTCTGGAGGCTGAACGTCCCAGGTCAAAGTGTGGGCAGATTTGCTTTCTTCTGAGGCCTCTCCTTGGCTTGCAGATGGCTATCTTCTCGATGTGTCCTCACATGGTCTTTTCTCTGTGCACATGCGTGCCCCTGGAGTCCAAATTCTCTCTCACAAGGACACCAGTCAGGTTAGATGAGAGCCCACTCTAACAGCCTCGTTTTAACTTAATCACCTGTTTAAGGGCCCTGTCTCCAACTACAGTCACAGTCTGAGGTACTGGAGGTGAAGGCGTCAGCGTATGAATTTGGGGGGGACACAATGCAGCCCATAGCAGGCAGGTTGCTTCGTAGCTGGATTATTCCATTTGTTTCACTGCATAGTAGAGGGGAAAGATAAGAGAAGCTGACTCTGGTCACAGTTCAGCCACTATCTCATTGTGGATCCTTGGGCAACCCCCTTCTGCTCTGAGGGGCTTGGCCTAAATTATTTCCCCCACACACACCCACCCCCAACTCTAATGATTCAGCCTCATGTCGAAAGCTCCAGATTGCCCTCACATGTGATTTTTCAACCCTTGCCCATAAACTGATAGCTACTGTAAAGCCCCAACTTTCCACTCCATTGGCACCTGCAATGACCGTCGTACTCTCTGGTTACTGTTTACAGAATAACCCAGAAACCACGTTCCCCCGGCACAGAGGATTTGGTTAGTGAACTTGCAGACCATTAGGTAGCATTTCCAAACTGGACAATGATTTAGAAGTGCTCTACTCCAGTTCTTGTCAATGTAATTAGCTCCTCAGATGCCCTTTGCTCTCCCTAAAGCACTTTCTCTGTCACTGTGCCAGGCTTGTTTTTGTGCACATGGAAAAAATAGAATCCACTCCTGAACACAAGCTGATTGTTGACTGTGACATCATTAGGGCCTTTAGTGCCCTGGATGCTGAGCTGCTAAATCAAGTAGCTGGTACATACAATTTACACTTATCTTTGGGACAGGTTCTGGGTCATTGTCTTCCCTCGTGGGGGAGGGGTGAATGTGTCAATAATTGTGCAACCATTACAGTTTTCTTTCTATCTATAAATTACTCTCAGAACTGGGGCCTATTTGCAGCCTCTCCACAATCAAGAGATTTTTATCAGATATTAAAGTGTACAAACTTAACTCAGAAATCATAAATTAGGGCCCCTTCCCCAATACACTTTCTGATCTTTTGTTTTCTTAAGCACTTAAAAAATACATTGATGAGTCTTATTTTTTCACTCTCAAAAGATGGGAGAGGAAACTAATACACTGCAGTGTGATGAATTGTGGAATAAATTCACTGGGGTCACCAGTTGTCGGGATGTTGGCTCCCTCCCACCGGGAACTCACCAGCCTCCGTCTTGCCCCAGGGGTGAGTCAGTGATGCCCCACTGCTACCACCAGATGGCCTTCAAAGGGATGGTCTGTTATCAGGGCTGCACACGGAGTTGAGGGTGAGCAGTCGGGGGCCCTTCTGGCAGAGCTAAGTTCTCTGGATCCCACATACCCCTGCGCCGGGATCCTAGAGCTCTGCTCTGTGACCCTGGACAGGTCACACTCTTTCTCGTGTAAGTAAAGCCTGATCTCCCTGTCTGCTCTGAAGCTAGGATTTTCTGCCTGGGTGGCCATGCCCTTGGCTATTTGCATACAGGAGGCCCTCCACCTCGCTGGTTCGAGGGCACCTGTGGAGCCCACTGTTCAGAGCCCTGACGGCCCTCGGGACCTCAGTTTTTTCATTCATATGATGAGGGAGTTGGGTAAAATCATCTCCAGCCTCTGTCCCCAATTCTGAAGGCTGCAGGTCTTACAGGCAAAACCCAACCAAGCTCAACTGATGGACCCACAGCCTCTGCCTCCTGCCAGGGGCACTCAGACGACACCCCAAAGAATGTGGAATTTAGATAAGAGAGCAGATACTTGGGGACCCCAAGGAAGAACAAGATTATATATAGTGGAGTGCAAATGGCAGGCCTTGAGAGTAGGAGAGAGAGAGGGGCAAGGGACCGAAGGCAGAACTTAGCTGCCCTGTTCCTTCCTCTCGGCCACAGGGGAAGAGAGGAGGGGGAGCTTCTGTATCCAGTGTCTGCCCTCCTGGACTGCATCATGGGGAGTGAGGCCCTAGTTCAGCCAGTTCCAGAGGTTCAAGAGCAGGTTCAAGGTCAAGACGCAACATTTCATGCTAGAGGAAAGGCAGAGAGAAGCTTTCTGGCTGCAAGGTACCCAAGATGTGACTGTGTATTTTAGGGGATGAAAGTTTCCAGGTGGAGTCAGGTGAGGGGAGGGATTTGACAGTTGCCTGGAAAAGCTCACCAAAAATTGGTGTGGAAGGCTCAGCCTCAGCCTCGGATCAGCAAGTGAGTGTGTTTCTCTAAACAAGCTTCCAGGTGAGTCAAGCCTGTGCCATGCTCTAGGCTCTAGGGACTGGGTTCCAGACATCTGAATTTTGTTAAAGCTCCCAAGGTGGTTCTAATGTGAAAACAGGGTTGAGAACTACTGGCTTAGATCTGCTAGGATTTACCCTTGGAACTGGGGATAAAGTCCCTTCTCCTGAGTCTAGTTGGGGAGTAGTAGCTTTCCAAGCAAAATGCAGGAAAGGAAGGGGAAATGGTGCTGGATGGGCAACTGAGGATGCTGAAGGCCGAGGCATCTTCCTTGCTCCCTCCCAGCCTGTGCAGGCCCTGCCTCCTAGACAAGGCTGTGCCGTGGGCTAGACGTCTAGTCTGTGGGCTCATGCCCAGTCTCTGCTCCTGAGCCCTTTCCCTGATGAGCTGGTATTCATTGGGTTGCAGCAAGAGCCTGCCCTTGAACAGCAGTGCTCAGCATTCTGGAGCCAGTGTTCTCTCTGCCCAACTGTCAGGGCCAAGGGATGGACCTCTGGCCCCGGGGAGGCCTGATGGATGCTCTGACATGACCTTGCAGTATCAGGGCTCTAACTGCGGAGTTTAAACCAATCTTCACCACTGGTCTTTGAATAATTCATTTTATACTAAGCAATCATAAAAGGAACAAGGCTTGAGAGCTTTGGAGGTTTCTGATCAGACAATACAGAGACCATGTATCACAGTCTTCTCAGCAGAGTGGACTTGGGTCAATTTTTATCTTAAATCCACCCACATTCATACATCTACCTCCCACCCCATTTCAGATACAATAGAATCTGTGTGGAATCACTATGGAGTCTATTTAAAAAAAAAACTATGTAATATATAAAGTCCTCCTCCTATTAAGTTATTTTCATTTACAAAATGGTAAAGAGACTAAAGTAAACCCCAATAAGAGTCTCCAGGTGAGTGCCATATATTAAATCCAAGACAATTGTCGGTGCCCTAAATGATCAAGGTTGATGGTATCAGACAAGGTCAGTTGGTTTGGGGAAAATGGATTTGCCGTCTTGAATCAAGACACAGTTTCTTGTGAATGTCGGTTTAGACAATATGACTTCAGCCTCAACTCCAGCAGAGGGTCATCACCAGATGTCAGCATCATCAACATGCTTGTAAAGCCCCATCAGAGTGCTTGGCACATAGCATAGGAGGTGCTCTGCAAGCGTTAACTCATTTAACCTTCTCAATCCTATACATAGAAGGACACTGAGACCTAGAGAGGGTTAGCGACTTGCTCACGATCACACAGGTCGTAATATTTGCAGTGTCTGCAAGTCCTGTTTCAAATGTTTGGTATCTGCAGTTCTAAATGCCCAGCATGGCAAACGCACCCACTTCCATGATCAATCCAGGTTCCCATCCGAAGACAGATGGGGAAGGAAAGGCCTCAGTAAGTGGGAGAGAACAGTGAGGTATCGTTCCCCTGAAAGCTCTCAACCTGGTAACCCTGACTCCTTGCCTCACATCTCTACTCATGATGCCAACTTGTGTAGGGAAGACTCACTGTTTCTTCCTTTACTCTCACAGACACCACTTCTGACACCAGATGTGTGGGGTTTCCCCACACCAAGCAATTCTCGGTGACACCATCTGGGTTTCCTACAATTCAATTCAATTCTGACACTGGAGTTAGAACAGACCGCAAAGGTGGAGGGCACAGTGCTGCAAGACTGCCCCCCACTTCAGAGGCCAGTCACAAGACGTAGGTCCCCAGGTTACCTACAATTTCTGTCCAAGTTGGCTACAAATCAGAAGTTCCCATGACTCCCTTCCTTGGATCCAATAATTTGCTAGAAGCGCTCACAGAACTCAGGGAAACACTTACATTTACCAGTTTATTATATAATAAAGGACATGATAAAGGACGCAGATGAGCAGCCAGATGAAGAGATACGTAGGGCAAGGTCTGGAAGGGTCCTGATCCCAGGAGCTTCTGTCCCCGTGGAGTTGGGGTGTGCCACCCTCCCAGCATGCGGGTGTGTTCACCATCCTGGAAGCTCTCCAAACCCTGTACTTTGGGGACTTTTATGGAGGCTTCATCACATAGGCATGATCAATTATTAACTCAATCTCCAGCCCCTCTCCCCTTCCCAGAGGATGGGGGTGGGGCTAAAAGTTCCAAGCTTCTAATCATGGCTTGATCTTTCAGTGACCAGCCCCCATCCTGCAGCTAACCAGGAGCCCACCAAGAGTCACCTCATTAGAACAAAAGACACTCCTATCACGCAGGAAATTCCAAGGGATTTAGGAGCTCTGTGCCTGGAACTAGGGGCAGAGACCAATATATGTATTTTCCATTATTTCACACAACTAGTGTTGGAAATGGCTGCAGAACAATTCCAGATTTTCCTGACTGAGGTCCAAGCAATGGTGGAACCTCACCACACTCTCCTTGCTTGCTGGCAACTGGAAGAAGACTGACTAGTGACAAGGGGTCGTCTGTTGCATCCCAAGAACCTGACCCAAGCAAAGTGCTGAGGAGTCAGGCTCAGATGCTGGGGGTGAGCTCACCGTGCACTCTGGCCTCCAGGTTCCATTTTCCTGGCTGAATCCCAGAACACCGTGAAGCAAATGGGCAGTGGGAGTGCCATGGGAGGTGAGACCCCGACAATCTGAAGCCCATCACCTGGAGAGGAAGAAGGAATATTTCCATTTGTTCAACAAAACGTTTACTGAAGCCCCATACGTGTGAGCTCCCATGCTGGCAGCTGCGTCAAGTGCAAAGAAAAAAAAGCGTAGTGAGAATGAATGTTACTTCACCACACTTAAACGCGACGTGTCACCCTGTTTTTCTAAATCAAATTAAATCTGACTTTGAGTGCCCACTCGACTTGGGGGTGGGAAATTCAGTGTTCCCAAGGGCTGCCCGGGAATCCAACGGAGGCGAGTGGAAATGCAGAAGCCACCAGGCAGTTGGAAACCCACAGCCCAGCACCGTGTAGATGCTAGTGTCCCTGCAGAGCCAGGACCCCGAGCCCTGGGGTCCAGTGTCCTCAGAAACACCACTCCACCATCCCTCTCAGGCCCTACGAGGGACTCTGGTCTCCATCACTCTAGGAGCCCACCAATTGCACCTCCTTGTTCATTTCCTTCCCAGGCATGGAGACTGTCCCCAGGGTTGGCTGTCCTTCTTGACCTCCCCCAAGGACTTCCTTCCAACCTGCCCCCTTGGGAAGACATTCCATATTGTCCCTCCCAGTGGGCCCTTAGAAACAATGGTGGACTCTCTTTTCTGGATTGAGGAAGACAAAAGAGATGGGAAAAAGGGTCAAAGTACTCTTGATAATCTATACTGTTATTCTATTAATAATAATTAAATTAGTACTAATATATTATTTTGGTTATTACTGCAATTTACTTAGCATCTGGTATATAGTATATGCCAGTTTCTATCCTAGGCAGTGTAACCTACATGATTTAATTTTATATATTTATTCCAAACCCCAGAGTAGAGTCTGAGTTCATTACACTCTCTGGTTCGTGGTGCACAGCTGTCATTGATCCACAAAAGGCTTGGCCCCTGATTTTTCATTCATTCATTCATTTTTTCCCTTCCACTCCTACCCTATGAGCAACCATTCAAATGTGTTTAATATATATCTCTTTGTTTACACGTGCTCCTTAAAATGTGTCTTGTTGATTTTTGCATGTATATCTTAAATTTGAATAAATGGTACTGTATTAGATATGTTGTTCACTTTCTCATTGTTTCATTCAGCACTGCTTTTACGATGCTTCTGTTTTGCTCCATGAACATGTAGTCCATTGTTCTACACTGCATTGGACAGCCACTGCCTTTGCCTAAATCCCAGCGACAGACACCAGGAAAATGGGATCGCAGGCCAGAGTCATGAGCTCCTCTCCCAGATGTGACCCCGATTCCTCCAGTATTTCCCTCGGGTCAGGCAGCCTCCACCTCCCCACCACTCACAAACAGCGATGCTAAAATACAGCCATCTGTCTCTGCTTAGAGAACCACGTGACCATTTCTTTGGGGTATACCACGGAGTGGAATTCATGCATCACAGGACATGTGTGCACTTAATTTGACCAAACAAATCCCAAATGTCACATTCTTTCTTCTGTAAATATTTCACCGTGTATCTGCAAAAACTAGGATTCTTTTAAAATCATAATGCCAATAATAGCACACTTAAAATAGTAATAATCATTTCTTAATTTCATCAAATATCCAGTTCGATGCTCAGATTTTCCCCATTATTATCTAAAATATGCATATGTATCTGTCTTACAGTTTATCAAGATCCATATGATATGCTCACATAGCAATTGCTTTTCAGGTCTCTTACACTGCTTTTTGTCTATAGGTTTCTCCTCCTCACCCCTCATCATTTGAGCCATCGAGTCTCCCACCGCCTAGATTTTTCTGACTGTATCCTCATGATGTTGATGAATATTTTCTTCTGTTCCTTCTATTTGCTGTAAATTGGTGGGTGGCTCTAGAGCTGACTGGATGCAGGTCTGATCCCGCTGGCAACCACAGTCCTTCAGGAGGCATCGACATCCGGCTGTCTTTCCTGTGCGAAGTCAGCGGCCATTGATAGTCTGGTCCAGGTCCGTTATTTGTTGGTGGTTGAAAAATGCTGGTGTTCTAATGTCACTCTTTCTTCATCGACGGGCTGGAATATTGCCGTCCAGGAAACCTCACCTATCAGCTCTCTAGTTTCTCTACCTCGGTCGTCACTCTGTTCTGTAGCTGCACATGCCCTGTTGTATGCATGTGCCCATCTCCAACGGATGGACATTTGGGTTGTTTCCAGCAAAAACATCCACCAGAAACGTTTTGCCAACCCTCCCCGAGAAGCCACTTTTTTATCTTATCTGCATTTTTAAGATGAATCTCTGAGTTGTGAATATTGATGTTATTGTTCTTTCTGGACCCTGTGCTCTCTCTCTGCTCCAAGGACATTAAACAACCACTTCACAAGTTCTCCTCTAAGAACTCTGCCCTGGATAAATGGCTCAGGAATGGCCACTTCTTGGAGGCCCAGAGCAAGGTTGGAAGGCCATTCCCAGGGAGGCTGGGCGAGTTGCAAGTTCAGCCATCCCAGTGTGACGTTGCCAGGAGCTCACACCCCCGCTGCTCCCCCGCCCCATACGGAGAGGGGCCTTTCCTGGAGGCCCCCTCCAGCTGTGAGTCACCAGCTCCGGAGCCCCAAACCCCACAGGAAAAATGCAAATGGATTCTGGTGAATAGGGAACTAAAGCCACATCTGTGTGGGAGAAGATGTTATAATATCAGGCTGTCGCCAAATTAACGTTATTAAACAAATGCTCAAAAATAGCAGCCATAATTACTCCTATACAGTAGCTCAATCTGGAGCTTTTAGCTCATTTTTGTGCCCCCCAAGCACAGGGCTGTCGCTGCTCCTGCTCCTTTCGTCCTTCCTCCTTCACTCTCTCCAAGATGCTGCAGAGGAAAGGAGAGGAAAGAGGCCCCAGGCAAGCTCCCAGAACCTCTTTGTTTCCTTGGGAAAAAAGAAAAGGATGAGAACTAAGATTTCTTCATCACCTACTATGTGCTAGGCCCTTCACAGATGGAACTCCATTGAATCCTCAGAACAATCTAATATAGGAAGTGCTGTTATTCCCATTGGACAGATTGGCAAACTGAGTTTGAGAGCAGTCATGTAACGTGCCTGACAGTCACTGGGCTTGTAGATATGAAGGACCAGGTTTGACCAACTCCAAAATCTGTGCCTTTTGCCCTTTGCTCTTTGCCTTGCTACTCCAATGTTCCTCTGACCAATATCTCCCCAACCTCTCCTCCCCCTCTCTACAGACACCTCACATCAAGTACCTGACCACGGCACCGTGGCTTTTAGACTTGACTCTGTCCCAAGCAAGTTCTGTGTTTCCACGCTCCTGGCCTGTCCACTGCACCAGTTCAGCCCCAGGACCAGGCTTGGGCCAGGATCTCACAGGAGAGCAGCGCAGGTGGGATGGAGGAGGGATGGGGCTCAAGCAGAGGCTGGCTTCCTGGCAAGTTGGCATGAGGACACAAGGTCATGGCAGGCAGGACAGAGGCTCGGGACAGGGGGCCCAAGCACAGATCTGGCCACCAGGCCAGCTTACCTAGCCAAGGTGGCCGGATCGTCGTGGGAGCAGGTGCACTGCAGCACACAGGGCCCTGTGCTCACAGCAGCGGCTTGGTCTCGCTCTGACTCAAGTGGATCACTTCACCTCTCTGAGCCTCCGTCTCACCCGTCAAATGGAAGTAATGTTGCCTGCCTCTGTGTTACAAGTCATGAACATAATACATTACACAAAGTGTGCGTATAAAAGGTGGCCATTAGTCCGGAGGGAGCATAGCGGTTGAGGGCCTTCCCACGAGCCAAGCTCTGGGTTGGGGCTGAGGATGAAGACAGCAGTGGTCCAGCCCAGATCTTGTCCCTTTGATCTCAAGGAGCTCACAGTTGTGATGATGATGAGGATGACAGCGATGACTATTATTACCAAGTTGGGGACCCTGCGAGCACCACCAGGAACCCCCTTCCATGAAGGACTAGTCATCCTTGCTGCTGGGAGGACTGTGGACAGACCCTCAGCCATCAGCCCCTTCCTTTGGGAATTGCCTCAGCTACAGAGAACCGCCTTACCCACAGTCACCCCCCTCCCAGGGCAGCCTACATCAATGACACCTCCATTTGGGAGTATGAAGACTTGGCTACCCCCGGCCAACTCAGGCTTTCCGGAGGGCCAGTCAGCCGCCACCGCCCCCTAGGGGTGGAGTCTGTGCCACAGCAGAGCTCCTCCTCGGCTCAGTCCTGGGCAGGCTCAAGGACACTCCCCCGACTCCAACCAGCAGGCCAGCTCTTTCTCATTGCGCTTCCGGAGGAGTCCAACCTGGGACGGAGTGTCGCTATGATTATACGATTGCTGATAAAATCTCCCAGGGGTGCTTGCGAGTGAGCCTAGCCAACAGGATTTGCAGGCGGCTGCAAGAATGTGCCACAGAGCACATCTTTCATTTTCCTCTGCCCAGCGGCCCGGCTCCCCTTCTTCTGGCCAAGGAGTGGGCAAGGGACTCAAGCTGGGCTGATTACAGTCCCTCACACAGCGTGGCTAAGATGGGGAGCTCCCCCGCCCCACTACCCCACTTCACTGAGGGCGGCTCAGCCTGTACTGATGTCCCGTGCCTGGTGGATGCCTCCTTGTGCAGGCGTCTCAGGCAGCCCGTGCTTGACGTTCCCACCATCACGTTGACTTTTCCCCACAGAGGTGGTCCTGGATTGGACAGCTCAAATAGCTGATGCTCTTTGCTGCACACAGTTCTATCTCTGCCTCAAATCAATCTACTTCAATCTACTGGTTTTGCTCTGCCCTTAGGAACTGCACCAAATAAACCCTGCTTTGCAGCTTCACATCTGAGAGTAGCTATCCGTCTCCCCTGACTAGTCACCTCTTCTCCAGGTGAACTATGTCCACGTCCCCTGCCCACTCTGTGATTCTGGGGTATTTCATCATCCTCGTCACTGCCCTTTGTAGACCCTCTAGATGGCAATGTCTCTATTAAATGTGATTTCCAGAATTGCCTCAAAACTCCAGCACCAAATACTGGAGACCATCACTTTCCTTGATGTGGGTGTTGTGTACTTGTCTGTTTTGTTTGTTAGGAAAATGACATAAACCTGTAACCTAAAGTGCTTTCCAGGCCTTGAGCCAGTCTCTACCAGCATGTACCTGGAAAATCGGTTTTTGGAGTTGAAAGTCAGTGTCTTACATTTACTTCCTTCCTTTATCAAATTATGCACTTGCCCATTCAACCTAGAACTGGCACCCACAAAGATGCATGTTTTTTTCAAATTTCGAATGCTTCCCCAATTTTTTAAGAAAAAAAGCTAACAACTCTGCCCTCTTATGGCCAATCTGTTGTTTTCCTCTTCTTTAATACACTGCCTTGGAATAGAATGGATCAAGCTGATTCCCTTCGTGGTTTTGACACTGCTTCCCTCGCATTTTCTTCTGAATAACACACGTCCGCTTGTGGAAACGCAGAAGAACCTGTTATAAGGTGGCCGGTGACGGCAGTTCCAGAGCCTGGCTCGTCCACCCCTGCCACCCGCCTACAACGCCTGGCAGGGTGTCGCTGCCCTAGAAGGCAGGAGAGACTTCTGTCCACAGAGCCTCCATGAGGACTGTGAGCCAACCTCAGTGCTTCATATTTTATTTTGAAACAATCTGAAACTTGCAGAAAAGTTGCAAGTCCAGAACGAAGAACTTTTTCTAAACTAGAGGTTCCCAACTTTTGTGGTAGATGGCACCCTCTGTGTCTCAGTAATGTTTTCATGGCACTCCTAGGCCAAAGAAATAGCTAACAGTTCTACATATTAAGTTATTAAGCAGTTGGGTTACCGTAACCCTGGTCATCGCTCTGTTCTGTAGCTGCACATGCCCTGTTGTGTGGGTGTGCCTAGTCGCCAACGGATGGACATCTGGGTGGTTTCCAGCCAATACCTCCACTAGTAACATTTTCCCAGCCCTCCCCCGGAAGCTACTCTTTGATCTTATCTGCATTTTCAAGACAAATCGCCAAGTCGTGAATATTAATATTATTACTCTTTCTGGCCTCTGTGCTTTCCTTCTGCTCCAAGGGCATTAAACAACCACATCACAAGTTCTCCTCTAAGACTTGTGCCCTGGTTAAATGGCTCAGGAATGGCCACTTCTTGGCCAGCTTTTGGAGGGGCCCAGAGCAAGGCTGGAAAGCCATTCCCAGGGAGACAATAGTCAAAGTCTGATAGATGTTGCTGTGTTTCCCTCAAACTTAAAAATATTCTGCGGCACCCCTAGGAGTTCACTGCAGTACTCTGGGGCTCCTCAGCACACAGTTTAGGAACCATGATCCTAGGTAAGTAAGTTGGTGACTTGATGTTCCATCACCCTGAATTGTTAGTGTGTATTTCCTGCAAAGGTGGACATTGCCCTACACAGCCCCATGCCATCATTGGGAATTAACACTGACACATCACTACCATCCAGGTGCCACCATGGAGGTCAGTATAAAGGGCAAGGAGGGAGCGACCAGGAGGGATGAGGGGACTCTCTGTAAAGGTGAAGGGTGACTGGGAGCTTCCCGGGAGGAAGGGGGGCATTCTACACCATGCCGCACAGGTGTAGGGGAGCTTGGCGTGTTTGTGAATGGTGAGTTCACTGAGGCTGGAGCCCAGAGCCTTGATGAAATATGAGCCCAGAGACTAAAGACATAGGCTGGGGCCAGAAACTTAGAACCTTGAATTCCAGATGAAAAATTTTGGACTTCATTTTGGAGGCAATGGGGTGCACGAGGCTGGACTCATTTTTGACAACAGTCTCCCAGGCCACAACTCAGAAGGTGAAGAGGAGCAAGGAGGGAGGCTGCGCTGGGAGAGGAGTTGGGAGGCTGTCCCCTGGTCCAGCGGAGCAGACTGGAGGCCTAACAGGGATGGAGGGGCGACCCCTTGTAGAACCAGGTCCTGCTGACTTCTCTTCCCCCTCTAGACTCTGCAGATGGAGCCCGGCCTCCCCTTTGTCTAGTCAGCCCCACAGCTGGCGCCACAACAGGAGGCGCTCCACACACATTCACTTAACGATCTCAAAGCAGACCTGTTCAAGCGCGAATTGAGAACCTGACTGAAGCGATGTCAAGGAGGCCAGCTCTCAGGAGGCAACATAGCATCTCAGCTAATCCTGGAAGTTCTGAAGCCAGATGGCTCATGTTTCTTTCCAGGATCTGCCAAACTCTCCCTCCCTCAGCTAACAAAAAGATAATAAGAATCACTCTATGGGTTGTTGTGGGGATTAAATGAAGACACCTGCATAAGGTTCTTAGCAGGTGCCTGGCATGGGGCAAGAGTGAAATAAATGTTAGCTAATGTCCTCACACTTCTTGAAAGATCTGTGTCCTAACAAAGTAGTCACTTTTGTCTTGACCAATCCAAGGACCCAGAATTTGTTTCATCAGTAAATTCTTAAGAAATAGAATATTGGTGGAGGTGGGGGCTGGGCTCCAGGAACTTGGGATGGAGATGGGAAGGGGCAGAGTGGGTTCCTAGGCTGCAGAATGGTGAGCTAAGAGGGAGGAAGATTCCAGAAGGGAGACTGGTGTCCAGAATCCAGCAGCGAGGTCAACAGATGCTTTGACTCAAGAGGCTGGACCAAGAGGCAGAGACTAAGGAGAGGCCATGGGTGGACCAGGGGTACCAGACAGGATGGATGATGTGGGTGGAGTCGGGAGAGGCTGGCGGGTGTGGCGTAGGAGAAGGAAGGGAGAACAAGAAGCAAAGTCACGTGTCTCCATTCACTCTGAGCACAGAAGATCCTCCCATTGATTCCTGGTGTCCTCAAAGGGGCAGAGGGAGGCAACAGAAAGGACTCACAGCCTGGGGTTCAGGCTCAGGGGGGCCCACCGCCAGGGGGAGGAGGAAACACCCCTGGTCCAATCTTGGCCCAACTCCCAGGGAGTCTGAGGGTGTGGACCCACACAGAGAAGAAGCCGGGTTAGAAAGGGAAGCCATTCCCACAGCCTTTCTTCGTTGTGATCATTGGCACGCATTCTTCATGAGAAAGGGGATTTCCTTTGTGACAGCAGTCCAAAGATGATTAAAATTTTTTTCTTTAAAAGAAGAAGCACCAAAGTCCACCATAGTTCAAATGCATTTGCCTGAACAGACAGAAAATTTTTAGCAAAAAAAAAAAAGATAGCTGCGCGCGCACACAGACACACACACACACACACACACACACACACACACACACACCCCAAACGCCAAACCTCTGAAGGCAGAGCAGGTGTGTCCCGCTGGGAGGACCTGCAATCAGGAGGCTGATAATTAAGCAGCAAACGAGTACGGAGACACTTCTTCTGCCAGAGAACATTGCAGATTGCTCTGAAGTCCTGCCCTCTCTGGCCAAGAAGAAGAAAAATGTGGAGAGTCCAGTAATTACCTCCAAAAGCTTTCACCACCGACGGACTCTGAGAGTGAGGAACAGGGCAGGGAAGGGCTGGACAGAGGGAGAGGCTGGCAAGAGTGGGCCCTGGGCACCAGGGTTGGAGCCAGGGTGTCTGAGGTGGCGGGAGAGGAGGCTGAGAGCAGGGCTCGGTGCTGCAGGCTTCCTCACTTCTTGGCTCCCAGCCTTGGATCTGGGAATGCAGTGCTCACTTCCTCGAGTCTTCCTGTCTTTGAGAACGAATTTCTCGACAGCAGAGATCCAGCTCTATGAATTCACAAACCACGACTTGAAAACAAGCTTCCTGCCTTAATAGAGGCACATCTGTAATCAACTTGGGGGCCATTTAGGGAAGCAAGTGATCCTCACCGGGGCCCAGCTGGTTGGCATGGAAACGCCCAGCACACAGATGCCGGTTCTGGCAGGTTCTGGGGCAGAGCATATCTACCTTGCTGTTCTGCTGCAGCCATCTTGGTGCTGTGGATATGCTGACTGAAGCTAAAAACCAAACCGCTTCAGCTTTCAGATATTGTCCACTAACGAGTTATCAGTCAACAAATAATGGGAAAGCCAGACACTGAGGAAGGAAATATCAGTTTGAACAGTGGAGCCTAAAGGAAGCAGCTGACCCAGTGGGGTCTGTGATCAGGGAGGGCTTCCTGAGGAGGTGGCATTTAAGCCCAGCCCTGATGAATGACTAAGAGTTCCCCAGGAAAAGGCCTCAGGCAGACATTTTCTGGCTGGGGAGCGGCATGTGCAAAGGCTCTGAGGTGGGTGTGAGAGCCTGAAAGAAGCCCAGGACAGCAAGCACGAGGGTGGAGGGACATGAGGGATGGAGGTTAGGGTAGGGGTGAGGATTCAGATTTTAATGATTGTGCACATTACTTGGTATTTTTGGAGAGAAGAAAAAGCATTTACAGAGCGATTTTGCATAAAAATAGTTGTCAAAACTGCCCGTCAGACCAGTTCACAAGGGCCTGTGTCCTTCTCTACCAGGTGTTCTGAATGAATCTGTTTCTGAACACGCTGCAGAGAACTCAGCAGAGGAAAATGTTAAGTCAAGTTTTTAGTGTGAATTTTGTGTTTATTCCGAATTATTCCCCCAGAAAAGGGTGGAGAACCCTCACATTTGTTCTCTGTGCAGAATTGGCCACTTGACATGTGTTGTCTCCCACCTAATCTTCAGAATGATCCGAGAAATAGCGGCCATTTTTTCCACTGCATATTGAGAAGGTGGAGTCTTGGAGCATCCGAATTACCCAAAACCACCCACCGGCAGGTCGAGGAGCCTGACGTTTGCACTCAGGTTTACCCGACTCTGAGAACTGTCATCCATCCATCACCGCCTGCCACCTTCAACTGAGTTTTTACCGAAGGGTCACACGCAGCCATTAAACAGTATTTACTGAGTGTCCGCTGCGTGCCAGAGGCTGTTCCAGCCGGAGCCCCTGCCCCTAAGGAATTGACGTCCAGTGGGCGTGGCTGGGGATGGAACCCAGTAACCACCCTAACACACACCTGAGACAGCTTCACGTGGAATGACGATAAATCAGGATCAGGTGGAAGGGAGTGGGGGGCGGCCTCTCTGAGGCGGTGACATTTGGGTTGAGACCTGAATGGTAGGGAACATTTGTGGAATCTATGAACAATAAAGGTTTGCATTAAGTTCAGAAAATGGTGGGCTAACTCTCGGAGCAAGAAAGGTGGTGCGGGGCCTTTGTCAAGGCTGCCTGCACAGACACAAAGGGAGAAGCCCCATCTAGTGGCCAGATCCGGCAACTGCGGGGATCGAGCCTGCAGACAGGAGAACGCCGTGCGTCGAACATTCACAAATACAAGAGATACAGTCCTTTCAAAGACCCCTGCAATTCAGAGACTGTACGATAGGTAGTTTTAACCCCTAAATAAATAAATAAACAAACAAACAAATAAGCAATAGCCCCCTAAATAAATAAAAATCTCCAAACTTCACATACATCTGTGTGTATGTGCACACGTGCCATATTTTTTGCCACCTAGGTACCACCTGTACTACTAATATTATTAACATTTTTTTCTGCAAACCAAATTACTTGTTTACTTAAATACGTTTCATTTAAAAGAAAAATCTTTGCCATCTCAGACAGTAAAGGGAAATCCAATATCACGCACAAAAGAAGTAGAAAGTTATGATCAAGATGAATCCATGAAACATCAGATCGTGTTGTTGACTTCCAGCTCGGTGCTGCTGCCTCTGGAGAGTTCTGGACTCCAGACCTTGCTCTGTTAAAGGGAGAGATTAGCCAGCGTGACCGGGATGTCAGAGACAGAGCAGAGCCGAGGCGTGCCTTAATCAGAAGGAACACAAGACACTTGGAGGAGACTTACTTTCTCCCAGGGAGATGGGATATTATTTAAGGTCATGCCCTTGTTCCACCTAAAGTTCTGGGGTGCACTGTCCTGGGGACTCCAAAAACACATGACTATGTGTGTTTGCTTGTCCAGGCACAGAATCTTGATAGCCAACACTGGAAATGGCCCCGGTGACCATAAACCAATCCCCCCGCCCCCGGTGCAGACCCTGAGAGGCTGATTGACATCAACAAGAGGGCACAAGGCGTGGTGAGCCGGAACCAGAAACTGGGTCTCCTGATCTGCACTCCAGCGCCCTCTGCCTGCGCCTGGGGAGGCGAGGGCATCCACTGAGTGGGACAAAATCCTCCTTAACACAACTCTGTTCCAGTCATTGAATGCTGCTTTAAAACAAATCTGAACGACATGCATGATGCTTTGAGTACTCTTTACTAAGTTTGTGCATTATGATTTAGTAGTCAAAAGGAAAATAAAAGAGACATTATTATCTAAATATAGTATTTTTGCATTTTTAAATTTTTCACTTTTTATTTAATAGATTTTGTTTTTTTAGAGCAGTTTTAGGTTTACAGACAAATATAAATTTTAAAGTAAAATTTTCAGCAGTTTTAGGTTTACAGACAAATATAAATTTTCAAGTAAAATTTTCAGAAAAGTTGTCAAGCGCAATTGTACTCCAAAATCCATTTCATGACCTCATTCCTGATCAGTCTGTAGAAACAGGTATTTTTTTGATCCACTTGGGGCCTTGGGACAGGATTGGTGGGCAAGGCTGCACAGACAGCAGCCTGGAGTAGGATGAGATTTCATAGCAGAGGCTGTGGTTTACCCACACGCGGCCAGTGTCAGACATTGTCCCTAATCAGTCACTTGCCAGTTCCCATTCTGGGCCTCAATACTACATTTCCAGAAGCAAAGCATCTGCTTATAAAATATGGGAATAAAGTCAGGAAGGGCAGACTCAGCCTACAAGGTTGGGGCGCTGAAGTTTAGATTCCAACAGCTGAAGACGGCCAGGTTGTGCGTCCACCTCAGGGCGACTTTTCTGAGCCTGGGGACACCATAGGACCAAGAGTCGCTCTTTCCCACCTCCCCTGGGTCCCCTCCGCAAGAGACAGTGGAACGCAGCAATTTGGCAGCCTGGATAACGAGATTTCCACAGCTCTCCGGCTCCATCTGCTCCCTCGCCTGCCCAACTCTGCTCTGAAAACACAGAATCTAAAAGGACAGCGGCCTCAACTTCTCGGAGGCAGGAGAGTAGGAGAGGCCCGTGAAGAGCCCACTTTTCTGCAGCGCTTGGACCAGAGCTTCCTGGATTTGCACGAGTGGACCTTGTTGTCACAGAGCTCACATCCAAGTGGTTTCACGGTTAGTACACACTGACTGAGAATGTACGAAACCCACCAGAAGTTGCTACGACTTCTGTAGTGCTTCATCACAACAGCATCTACACAGTCTTGAAGAACAGCAATCAGTATACATACAGGATGCCAGGTACTCTGTCCGCGGACAGAGCTGCTTTTCCACGTGAACTTTAGACCCTGACGGTCAGTCACTGCCCCCTCGGGGTCTGTGGCCCATCAGTTGGGAACCTCTGCTTTAGATCATTCGTAAACATAGCACCTTGCACCTCGGCCACTGCACCACAACTGCCCTCTCCGAGGTCATCAATGGTCTCCACATGGGGAAATCCATGCCCAACCCTCCGTCTGCAGCTGATGCAGTTGATTCATCTTCCTCCTCGAAACGTGTCTTCCTTTGGCCCCCAGGACACCTCCCTTTCCTGGCCACTCAATCTCCAGCTCCTTGGCTGATTCCTCCTCATCTCCAGAACTCTAAAATACCGAAGTGTCCCAGGCTCAGGTCTTAGAGCTTTTCTCTTTGAACTTGCTCCTCAGGGACCCCATCCAGCCTCTTGGATTTATATACCACAGACACATATGAGCTGACACCTCCCGAACATATATCTCTGCCGAGACCTCTCTCCTGAGCTCCAAACCCTGACTGCCTGGCTGGCATCTCCACTGCGAGAGCTAGTAGACGTCACTCATTCAACTGTCCCAAACTGAACCTCTGACTTCCCCCAAAGGCTACTCCTCCTCAGTCTTCCCCATCTTGGTAATGCCAATGCCATTCTCCATTGCTCGAACCAAAAAACTTGGAGTCATTTTTAGCTCTTCTCTTCCTCCCCATCCTCTCCCAATCCAACCCTCTCGGCTCTATATTCAAAACACTTCAGAATCTTTGTCTGTTGATATGTGGCTGGATGAACAAGATGTGGTTTATCCACACAGTGGAATATTATTCAGCCTTAAGAAGGAAGGAAATCTGACACATACTACAACGTGGAGGAAGCTTGAAGACATTATGCCAAGTGATTCCATTTACACGAGGTCCCTGGAGTAGTTGAATTCATAGGGACAGAAAGGAGAGGGTGGTTACCAGGAGGTGGGGGTGGGGAATGAGAGCTAGTGTTTAATAGGTAGGGTTTCAGTTTTGCAAGATGGAAAGAATTCTGTGGATGGATGGTGGTGATGGTTGCACAACAAATGTACTTAATGCCACTGAATTGTACATTTAAAACTGATTAAGAAGGGGGGCCGGCCCCGTGGCTTAGCGGTTAAGTGCGCGAGCTCTGCTACTGGCGGCCCGGGCTCGGATCCCGGGCGCACACCGACGCACCGCTTCTCCAGCCATGCTGAGGCCGCGTCCCACATACAGCAACTAGAAAGTTGTGCAACTATGACATACAACTATCCACTGGGGCTTTGGGGGAAAAAAAAAAAAGGAGGAGGATGGGCAATAGATGTTAGCTCAGAGCCGGTCTTCCTCAGCAAAAAGAGGAGGATTAGCATGGATGTTAGCTCAGGGCTGATCTTCCTCACACACACAAAAAATGATTAAGATGGTAAATTTTTGTTACGTGTATTTTACCAGAATCTGGTCACTTCTCATTTTCCTGCTACCACCCTGGTCTGAGCCACCATCATCACTTGCCTGAATGATTGCCATCACCCTGGTCTCCTTTCAGACTTGTCTCCACCCAGAGCCAGAGGGATCTTGGTAAACCTAGGTCACGCTGCTCCTCTGCTCTGAGCCCTTCACCGCTCCTGTCTCACTCTGGGACATGGTGGCCCTGTGTCATCAGTGGCCTCCGTTCCCCAGGCTGTCCCCAAGCACACAAGTTCGGGTCTGGATGGGTCACAGAGGCACAGAGAAGGTAAGAGCCAGTCCTCAGCCTGCACCTGCACCCCCATGATCTCCTTGACCTCATCTCCTCCTCCTTCCTCCACCAGTTATTCCTCACAGCCATGCTGGCCCTCAATGTTCCTGCCCCAGGGCCTTTG
This sequence comes from Diceros bicornis minor, assembly GCF_020826845.1. Lineage (NCBI taxonomy): Eukaryota > Metazoa > Chordata > Mammalia > Perissodactyla > Rhinocerotidae > Diceros > Diceros bicornis. The sequence goes on along the minus strand of NC_080757.1, from coordinate 48,366,649 downwards.
CTCCAGCTGCTTCTCTCCCTGACGCTCTCTTCCTACCAACGTCTGCCTGGTTTACCCCTCTCCTCTCACCTCCTCAAGTCTTTCCTCACCACCTGGCCAGCCTTCCCTCACTGGCCCGTTGAAAATTGCAGCTCCAGCCCGGGCACTCCGTACCTCTCCTCCCTGGTCTGGTTTCCTCCATCTTGTAGCACACTGTGCACTTTGCTTTCTAATTTTCAATATTAAGTGTCTCCCCCACTGGAGTGTAAGCTCCGCGGGTGGGGATTCTGTGTACTTTGCTCGCTGGTGTATCCCCAGGGCCTAGACCAAGGCCTGGCTGATATTAGGCACTCAATACATCTTGAATGAATGAATGAAAGAGTGAAACCATGGGCAAGTCACCTCGCCAACTGTCCTCCCATTAGGCCATCTAGAACCGTGCTTCACACACCTTAGCACGGGTCAGAATCGCCCAGAAAGCTGCTTGAACAGACTGCTGGGCCCCACCCCAGAGCTTCTGACTCAGGAGGTCTGGGCAGGAGGTGAGATCCAGCGTTTCTAAGAAGCTCCCAGTGTTGCTGCTCCAATATCAGGGCTGGCTGGGGTGAGGGTGAGGGTGAGGGGTTGAAGGTCAGCCTGACATGGGAGCATGTGGAAGAGGTTTCTCCCGCGTTATAACCTCGGGCTCCCCTGGACACACACGCCCCGGGGCTGGATGAGACCCTTGGGGTAGGGAGAGGGAGGCTGAAGAAGACCCCGGGACAGGGCTGGGGCGACAGCCCCCCTTCTCCTGGGGCACAGCCCCCTGGGCGCTGCCTCTGCTCCCGCTGGCTCTGCGGGCCCAGGAGAGGGAGCCGCTCCCCCGCCGTCAGCTCCGCGGGAGGAGGGAGGAGCGGGGAGGCGGGAGGGCGCCGCTGGGAACTTGGCCCTGGAGGGACGCCGGCCCCTCCCTCCTGCTCCATGTCACCAGTGCCTAAAGCTGCCAGGTGTCCAGCGAGACTCTGCTCATCGGCCAGGAGACTGAGAAGGAAAAGTGCCCTTTGTGCGCAAAGAGCAGGACAACGGTAACAGTAACACATTTACCTCTGGAATAAGGAGACACATCATCCGTCATCCACACGTCACCCACAAACACCTGCTGTTTTCCTGTAAAGAAGGGTCATATACGTTCTATACAGACCCTGAGTCACAGCCGAATCTCACGGGCTCTGAATCTCATATGTACCCTCTCTCCTCCTCCTCCTCCTCCTCCTGAGCTGCCTCTCCTCTCTCTCTCTCTCTCTCTCTTTCTCTCTCTCTCACATGCACACACACACACACACACACACACACACACAATCGTCCCTGCCAATCCCTCCCCCTTGCACACACAAAGGGCATACACATCTCCTCCCTCTGCACAGAAGTCAATGCACAAGCACGAATGTGGGCCTCTTATACACTTGACCTCCCCTCCTCACAAGCACATACACGTGCCTGTCTGCAGCTCACGTACACAGAACAGCCCCAGGGGTCTCTTCCAGTCCCCTCACCACACAAACCCAGACTCACCCCTCCCCAGAAAGACACACGTGCACACACATACCACACCGACCACCCCCCACACACGCCACCCCTCCCGAGTCTTCTCTAGGAGTTGTTACTCCTAATTTGCCACACCCAGAAAACCAGCACGCTGACTACTCCCACTCCAAATCCTGGTTTGAGTCCTACTCTGCCCCCACCCCCACCCCAGGCCCAACCCTGGAAGTGAAGACACGTCTTCAGGACACACTCCAGGAGCGGTTAGGAGGCCGCATTCCAGGATTCATACGAGTTATGGCTGCTGGTGCCTGAGAATCAGCATTTTGCTAGTGTGCAAAAGCACTCACAGTGTGCCAGGAGCCGTAGTGGAGCCAGGGCAGCCAGAGATAAGAAGCCACAGGCCTGCCCTCCATGAGCTCACAGTCCAGTGGTGGGGGCAGCTCCAGGTGTTAGGTGCTGTAACACAGTTACTGGGTACCATGGGAACCCAGAGGAGGTCGTCAGAGCTACTTGGATGGGTCACCGAGGAGGGGATGCTTCGGCTGGACCTTAGAGAATGAGCGGGCATTTAGCCAGGCAAGGAGACAGAGACCCCCAGGCAGCAGAGAAAGACAGAGACCTAGGGTGGCATGTCAGCTTTGGGGGAGTCTGCTGGAACCTGGTTCTCCAGCCCCCCAAAATATCCTGCTTTCCTAGTATCCTCCCCACAGGTTTTCTTCAACTACGTTAGCCAGAGTCATGTTTTTATTGTTGTCTCCCCTTCCTCTCAACTTTGCTGTGAACCTAAAACTGCCCTAAAAAAATAAAGTCTTTAAAAACAAAACATCCACTGAGCACCTACTCTCTGTCAACAGGCAGGACACACCTATTAGTGAACAGGAAAAGCTATCAACAGGCCTTACCTCTCTCCTGCATCCCCCGCGGTGCCCAGCATTTGATGGGAGGCTCGAGTTGGATTCCATTTGCGTGGAAAGAACATCTGAGGGAGGAAGGTGAATGCGTTCACATGGCTGCCTTTGGTCAAAGTGATGGAGTGCAGAAGCCTCCCAGCTGCAAAGCCAGGCCTGTTGTTCTTTCCTTCTTCCAGAGTCACAGAACCCTTGATGTTTGGTGGGACACGTGGCAGCCTTGGCTCTCTTTGCAGCAAGGTGAAACCCGTGCACCTAACTTACACCCAAAAGGATGTAAGCATAAGTAGCATATGTAACTTTCAGGAATTGTCCTTAAATGGAGGGCATGTGTTTCCTTTTCCTTTTGCCTTCTTCTTCTAACTGGAATGTAGACACGATGCCCAGAGCTCCAGCAGCCATCTTGGACCACAAGATGACTATGGGGATGGAAGCCAGTTATGGAAGAACAATAAGATAGAAGGAACCTGGGACCCTGACACCATGAGAGCCACACAAGCCATACCTCCAGACTTCTTGAATATGAAAGAGAAACACAGTTCTATCTTGTTAAGCTACTATTATTTTGGCTTTTTTTTAATTTGTTTCTTATAGGCAAGTCTAATCTGATGATATATCTATGGGTGCCTCTGGGCTTTTCTGTCTCCAGTTACATTTCCAGCCCGGCCCCTCCTTCCTGTCCCCACCACTGTAACCCCCTTGAAACACAAATCTAATGGCTTCCAATGGTTCTCCATCATCCCTAGGATAAGAAATAAACTGGTTGTCTGCTCATGGTCTTGGCTTAGAGAGAACCAGCTTAATCCCTCCTCCTTGCCTGGTGACTTGCTATGACATTTAAAAGAGATATTGATGAAGATGGCAGGCCTGGGGGCAAGGGCTCCTAACTGGTCATAGGAGAGTGAAGATGTAAGACAAGCCGCGATGCGATCAGGGAGACGGGGATCCATGTGGGTGACCCATGGAGCCTTGGGCCAACAGGTAATAGAGTAGAGTGGGAGGCCAGCCAATCATCTGGGAATCAGCTCAGGCCTGCATACTTAGGTTTCAAGAAATAGTGATTCCTTAATTGGGATGAAACTAATAGCTTGTTAGATTACTAAGAAAGGAAATCACGTGACCCGTTCAGTCCCCTATCCTCTACTGTGGCATCTTAATTGGATATTTGCGTGTCTGGAATGAATACTTAGAAAATTGCAGCCACAACCCCAAGGGAATGGATTTTCTGATCTAATCCCTCATCCAGAGCGTTGGTTCTTGGCTTGCCCGATGAAAGGGGCACCGTCGGGCCATTGGGCATCCTTTGGCTTCTTGGTGGTTGCTGGCGCGGAACGTGAACTGTGTTTCCAAGGGGTACTTGACAATCTGTCTGCAGAGATCCAATTTGATTTACTGTCCCAGAAGCCAGGGTGGAACCAATAAGTGTCTGATTATCACATACATTATTCTCCACAAGTAAAGATGGTAGTGCAGCAGGGAAGAAACTTTTCTCACCAGCCTGGACCAGAGCTGCTCTGAGGGAAGCAGGAACTACCTTTGATTAGGAAAATATCGGGATTGATCAATTTATGGTGGAAGGGGAAGCCCTGGAGGATGGACAGGTGGAGATGAAGCTGATGATGAGCAGAAGCCTGGTGGCGGGTGTGCATGGAGGACAGAGGTGTGGAGCATCACGTGCCCGCGTGGAGGTGGCAGGATGATGGAGCCCAAGTTAGTGGAAATGACCAAGGGACGGTTTAAAATAGCAAAGGCAACTTCAAGTGATCTTTCTTGTGGTTCTGGAATGTGTCGTCCTCTTGCCATGCCCTCAACACACAGTAAAAGTCTGTCATAGGGTGGCTTCTGTGAGTGGTAGTTTGTGAAGGACTCCAGGTAAACGGACAATGTTCCACACTGAAGTCAAGCCTGGGTTAGAGGAAATCCTATGAGATGACAAGTGGAGACCAGGACCCTGAAGAAACTTGCAAAAGTCTTGGGGAGGTGGGATGGAGATTCAAGCAGATCTCGTCTTGATTCTAAGGGACAAAGTGAGCCCAGTTGATATCTGATAGTCAGTGGGACTAAGTGTCTCTCAGGAGAGCAGGTGCTCGAATTATTTCTCCAGGAGTAGGGTGAGGTGAGCTGGGATGAGCCAGGCTGGATGGGACAAGATGGGTTATGCGTAAGGTGGGCTAAGCCACTAGGACTCATCCACCTGGGCCCCTTTGGGACCAAGTGTCTAAGTTTGGAAGATGCTAGTCTGGATTAGAGGTGTTTCCTATGGCTTTGGGCAAGAGGGAATTTAACTGGGCCATTCCCGCACTGAACCCGTGATCCCGACCTGAAGTCTGTGCCTAACTCAATATACACAGTTCCCACCTCCCAGTAGCCTGTGATCTGAGGCAAGCTCAGAGCTTAGAAAACATTTTCCAGTAGAAATGGCCCTATACAAGATTCTTAGGTTTCCTGTCCAGCCCACAAAACTGGAGTTAACTTTCAATGTGTCTGGACCACGGGGCTAATAGAACTCAAGATCCTCACTGCCATTTAAAATATTTTTTCCCTAAAGAAAAACACAGTGCTAGTTGTAACTTAAAGACAAACAAGGAATATTGCTTTTCCAAACCCATCATCAGTGTGGACATCTCCAGGCTCTCACTGCTAGCTCACACAGGAGGGAGAGGTGTGGGGAACTCACCTAAGGGAGAAATTCGGGGACTGGGGACTCAGATGGGAACAGGGGAAAGGCAAGTTAAATATGTGAATCGGTTACAAGACAGTTAGCTAAACATCGAGCACTCCTTCCCTGGTTATGGATCCAGAGAATCTCAAAGATGGAAACGTGGCATCTACCCACCTAATATCTTGAGTCCCCCCACACATCCTTGCCAACTGGTCACTCAATCTCTGCTTGAATGTCCCCAGGGATAGGACACTAACTATCAATCACCCAAGGGAGTAACTTTCTGCTCTGGAGAGCTCTGCATTGCTAATGGTAACACAAATGTACTACCTTTTCCCCATCTCGTTCTGCCCTTGGAGTTGAAACCCTCCAGCCCCTGGGAATGGGGGATGAGTGAGGGGTGTGCATGTCTAGGGTGGAGCACCTAAAGCCAAGGTGGGTCTTGGAGAGCTGAGTGCTGAGATCCCTCTCTACACGCCTATGAGACCCCTAACACCCACCAATGTCTTGTGGCTCTGTGGCTACTTGTCTTAGTTTGGGCTGCTATAACAGGAATACCTTAGCCTGGGTCACTTAAATAACACGTTTCTCACAGTTCTGGAGGCTGGGAGGTCTGAGATCAGGATGCCAGCACAGTCGGGTTCTGGTTTCCTCACATGGTGGAGAGAGACGGAGAGCTCAGGTCTCTTCATCCCCTTGTAAGGGCACCAATCTCATCGTGGGGGCTCCACCCCCATGACCTCACCCAAATCTAACTACTTCCCAAAGGCCCCACCTCCAAATACCATCACGCTGGGGATTAAGGCTTCAACATGAATTTTGGGAGGACACATACAGTCCACAACACTACTATTTATTGAGCAATTACTATACGCTAAATAGACACAATTGTTGTCCCCATTTTACAGATGAAGAAATGGAGGCTGGCAAGGCTTAGGAACTTGCCCAAAGTTTACCCAGTTAGTAAGTGGCGAAGCTGTTGGGCTCCAAATTCCCTGCTCTTGAACCACTACACTTAGTCCTCCCTGGAGCACCTCATAGGCCGGCACCTCCTCCATTCCTCCTGAGTAGCCTCTTCCTCTTTGCCTTGCAAGAAACCCAGTGTGTTCTGCATTCACCAACCACAAGAAGACCAAGACAGAACAGCATCACGCTGGGCAAGTCTCTCTGTATTCCACAAGATGCTGTGAGCTGTTCAGAGGGAGGGAGAATCTGGTTTCTGGATGGCACAGATTGTGGCCACGCTTTCGTGGTCCTGCCTCAACGAGCAGCTGCCTCAGAAGGTGAAGGGCAGGGAGGTAGTCACGGATAGCAGATTCAGAAGCAGCTGTTCCAAGCACCTTCTCCCTGGAGGAGAAGTCGATTTTTTTTTTAAATATATGAAAAACCCAAAGTAAACCAACATCTTCAGAGACATTCTGTGTTCTGTTCTCAGAGATGAAAAGATTTGAAGCTCTCCACCTCTCCCTCTCTCTCTTTCACACGCACACACGCACACACCCCTTCCCCAGCCTCCTCCCCCGCCGGCCTCCCCCTCTCTCTGAAGCTTGCTTGTGAAGCTCAGCCTAGCAAGGCCGTCTTCTGGAGTGTCTAGACTCAGCACCAGTGATATCCAAGAAATGTTTTCTTTTCGTATGCTTGTCTGCTTGTGTCTAAACCCAGAATAATGATTTTCTCCTAAATGAATGGATCTTTGCTTCTTTTTCCTCTCCCCTCTAAAGTGGAGCAGCCAGCAGTTGGCTAGTACCGGATCAGGCTGCTCCATATGACAAGTCAGCATAACGTTTGTTCATCTTAGAAGAAACGCTGCTTTGCTTTCCTGTGAATTTGCATCTGAATGATTTGCTTATGCCGCGTGGCCCATCACGCCGGGGGAGTAATAGCAGAGCTTGTTAGTGTGGTCGGTAGGAGGAGCTGAGGCTGCGTGAGCTCCGTCCCTCCTTCCACAAATATTTCCTGAGCTTCTACTACGGGCTTAGCACTCTGGGCCGGTGAAATGTATTCCAGTAGCTGTATGTGTCTCTCCCCCACCAAGAGCAAAGCCCACGTACCCAGCACAGTGAATGACACAGAGTAAATATTTGTCAAATAAATGGCTCTTCAGTATTACCGTGTGGTAGATTGCATAAGGCACCACAGTACTCTGCAGCTATATTCGTCAAGACGTGAATCATCAATTTCATCACCCCTAGAATCTGGGCTTTGACCAGTGGAATATAATGAAAGTGACATGTGATTTCCAGGCTTAAACTTCAAGAAGGCTTGCACCTTCCACTCCTTCCATACCTGCTGCTCTTGGAACCCAGAGCCATCATGTGATGGAGTCCAGACAAGCCTGCTGGATGATGAGAGACACATGGCACCCCCATCCCCCCAGCCAACAGCCAGCTGACTTCCAGAGGCAGCACCACCAAGCTAATGGGCAGCTGAGTACAGACGCATATGTAAGCCCAGCCAAGATCTGAGCAGACTCAGCCAACACCAGCTGAGTCTGACCCCGACCAGAACTGCTTAGATAAGCCTCGTCCAAAATGCCAGCTCACAAAATTGTGGCCTAAAGAAATCATTATTGTTTTTTAATCTTTAATAATGTTTTTTCCCCAGCTTTTCAGAAAGCTATACATGTTTTAATAGAATACTTTGAAAGTACATAATATTACTGTTAACATTCTGTATTCTTTGTTTTGTGCATATGTGGATATAATGCTTTTTCAAAAATGAGATCACACTCTGCACACTGAATTATATCCTATTTTTTTTAATTTAATGGAATGTGAATACTTTCTGTTTCAATAAAATACTATTTTTTAATACTGTTTTTATTAACTGTATGCATGCTATTACATTGTTGTAATTTATTGAAACAATCGGCTACAAATGAACATTTGCATTGTTTTTGCATTTTGCTGTCTTAAATAATATTGTGATAAATATACTTACAGAAATATCTTGAGATATATCTCTGATTATTTCCTTAAGACAAATTATTCTAAAACGGAAATGCTGGATTAATGAAAAGCTCCATTTTCAAGGCTTTGGGTCATCTTGTCACATTGCTCTACAGAAGCATTTCTCAAACTTTCTGATCTCAGGACCCTTTTATACTCTTAAAAATTATTAAGGATCCCAAAGAGCTTTTGTTTATGTGTGTTATTTCTATCAATACTAACCATTTCAAGAATTGAAGTATAGAGATTTTTTAAATACCAATTCACTTAAAATAATGACAATAAACTCATTAAATGTTGACATAAGTAATATATTTAATGAAAAATTTAATGAAAAATAAATATTTTAGAAAACAAAAAGTAATTAGTGAGAAGAGTAGCATTGTTTTACATTTTTGCAAATATTGTTAATATCTGACTTAATAAAAGATGCTAGATTCCCATATCTGCTTCTGCATCAATATGTTGCAATGTCACAGATCATGGTGCCTCTGGAAGACTCCATTGTAGACTAGTGAGAGAAGGAGAGTGAAAAAGGAGACCATCTTAATATTATTATGAAAATAGTTCTGATCTCCCAGACATTCTGAAAGGGCCTCAGGCAGCCCTAGGTGTCCATGGAACATTATCTTTAGGGAAAAAAAAAAAAGGCTTTTGTTAATATGTTCAGCTAAAAGCAGGATCTCTTTGTTACTGTTTTTTTAAAAAAATATTTCCTTTATTGAGAAATATATTACATACTATAAAGTTCACCCATTTGAAGTGTATACATCATTGTTACTATAAGCCACTAAGTTTCAGGGTTGTTTGTTACACAGCTAAAGCTAACTGATATAAATTATACCTTAATATTGACAATGAAAGAGAAGCACGGAATAATACATGAAATAAATAGCTTCTGTCCAGTCAAGACAGCTAAATCACTAAGTGGCATTGTTATTGTTATTGTTACTATTTGTAACAGTCAAATATTTATCAAGTTCCTGCTATAAGCATTTATTATTCTCTATCTCATTCAAATTGATCAATAATCACCCTGTGGAGGAGGTTTCATTAATTCAGTTTCTATCCTCACAGATTTTAAGAAATTACTGTCCACCACAGTGGTGTTGTGGGGAACCTAAAAGTAGTAGATGACACCATCTCTGTTCACAATGAGTTGGCAAGATGTACAAATGTGAAACGTCTAAAGAACATCCATTCATTCTTTTGTTTATTCATTTCATGAACATTTGTTGAGGATCCACTTTGCACAAGGCTCTGTGCTAGACTCTGGGGGAGAGAGAGACCAAGGATGGATCTCCAAGCCTGCTCCCACCTTAAGGGGTCTGTCTGGTGGTGGTCTGCATACATAAATGCTGACTGACACATCACACCACAGAGAGATTCCAAGAAATTAAAGATCAGCGAGGTGGGGGGTGACTGTGGGCAGTGTCACACGGGAGGTGGGAGCAGTGCCGCTGGGGTATGGGAGGAGAGACTGTATTTTAGGGAGCACAGAGAAGCAAAGGTGATGAGTATGGGTGCCAGAGAGAGGAAGAAGGGGACTGAGGGTTAATGTTAGGGGAGAGGGAGATCAGACTACAATGGGGCTGAATGGATAATCCCGGACCTAACCATCCAGGTGGAATAGTCCAGAGACAGCAAACATAGGTATACCTGCTGCCCCTTCCTCGTTCTGAATGGCAGACATTATTAATCAACCACCTCCTGCCGAGCCTGGATCTTTTTCAAGCCCGTGCTCCTGGCAGCCACAACTAAGCAACCAGAGTTTGCATTCACCATGAACCCTATTTGCCATTGCTAGAATAGTCGTTCTCTCTCCTGAGGACAAAAGACAAAAATATTCAGCTGGCTCCAGATGAGGTGAATCATATAATGGAAATAGAGCCAGCTCTGGAGCCAGACTTCCTGAGGCTGGATCCTGGTTTCTCCATGTTCCAGCTGTGGGACCTTGTGCAAGATATTTGCTCTCTCTGTTCCTCAGTTTCTATGTCTGTAAAATAGGATTTAGTGTTGCTAAAAGGCTTAAATGAGATGATACAGTCAAAGCACTCAGAACAGTGCCCAGCACATCACGATTCTATTCTAGTGCTCACACTCTTGATTTCTTCATCTTTCTCCATTGTAACAATGAGGCAACCTTCAAGTGGATTGAGATGAGAAAATAGACTTAGCTGAGCTGGGTAAAGCATGTAAATGTTACATGCTTTGTTCTGTAGACAGGGACAGAGCCCACGACTCCAAGCGGCCTCTGGGGAGAAAAGTCAGTACAAACCATGCCACCCCTGGAAAGGCACCCCCAGGGACACACCCAAAAAGCAGGTGGGCTTCCCAGTTCTACATTTAGGGGGTGGCACGTTGATGTGCTCTTTCCTCTATGATTGTTATAAGTCCTCGTGATTACTCGATTCCACTGACTGTTGGATCTGCTTGATTAATTTGACGTCCTAACATCGGGAGAAGGACACCACCAGCCACGAAGCACGGAGGGGATGGAAAGCCAATCTCAAGACTAAAGACGCCGAGATGCTGGACTCCATAATAGGGAGTCAGAGAGGGTCAAAAGGCAGGAGTGCAAACCCCCTATTGCATGCAAAACTCCTTCACATCAATAACACAGTAGCCTACGAGCCAGTAGAAAACTGGGCAAAGGCTTTGACCAGGGAGTTCACTGGAAAAGGAATACTGATAGCTCTGAAATAAATAAAACTGCTCTCATAATATGAGAAAAACTATCCTGAGATCCCATAGTATACATATAAGACGGGTAGAGAAATAAAAGTGATCATACAGTGTTGGAGAGTATGAGAGGAGACAGGCGCTCTCGTGCATTGATGATGGGAGTAAAATGATAGAACCTTGTGTAGATCACCTTGGCAAAATCCACCAGAATTACAAATGCACCTGCCCATTGTCAGCAGCAGCAGAATTGCACATGTGTGAAATGACGTACATACAAGATTATGGGGTATTATTTGTGTTAGATGAAGATTAGAAACAACTAATCAATCAATTTGTTTAATTTGTTAAACAAAGTATGATACCTTTACATAATGGAATAGTATTCAGCCATAAAACAAGAATAAGATAGGTCTTATATACAGAAATATGATCATCTCCAAGATATGTTGGTAGGTTTTTTTAAAAGCAAGATATAGACTACTATGTGTAATATGCTGTTATTGTTCTTTAAAAAAGGAAGAGAAAAATATATTTGCTTGTTTTTACAATGTATGTATAAGCTGAGCAATGCTCAACAACCCCGTAACAACCATCAAAGCAGGCATTACTGTCCTGATTTGTAGACAGGGAAACTGAGATTCAGGAACTCATGTGGCTGAGCTGGGATTTGAACTCAGGGCCGTCAAACTCCAAAGGCTTTGCTTCAGCCCCACTGCTCAGCACCGCAGCTCTGAGACCTGATGTGTGAAGAAGTGAGGTTTCCAAGAGAGGAGACGCGTGTTCTTCTCTGGTCCTGTGTGAAACTGAACGCATTTGGCAGAAAACTAAATGGCATTGGCCCTGGCCCTCAGCGAGATGTGAAGGTCAAAATCATGGCCTCAGGCATTTCCTCCAAATTGGTGATTTGAAGTGATGAGATCTCTCAAAAACACAGTTACCCAAGCTTTTGAAAATGACTAGGAAGTACAGCTATCGGGTAATGAGAGCTGGATAACAGGCCTGCAGATCAATACTGTGGAGTAGCTACTCTGTACCTCTTTTAAAACCTGGTCTTAGACCAGCAGGTCCTGTCTGGAGTGATGGAATCTTTGAGTCAGATGGTGCATCCATCATGGTTCTTAGGTGCAACATCAGGACTCACTCCAGCTGGTTTCAGCCAAAGAGGAATTTGTTAAAGACTATTATGCAAATCACAAATTCTGCAGGGGGTCAGGAAATCAGACTTGGAGGAGGCAGCACGTTCCATCAGTGGCTCCCAGGAGAAACTCGCCTGCCACCAACACAGGCCCCTTGGCTCACACCACAGCTGTGCCGTGCCTGGGCATCACCACCAGGACCTGCACCACTGCTGCCTGAATGCTCCATCTCCCTCTCTGAATAAGCTGCAAGTGGCGCCTCTCTGGTGCCTGTTACTGCTCGGCCAGCAGAGGACTTGTGCACGTGTGTCTGATTGTGGGGTCCAGGTCACAAGGCAGCGCGGTAGCTGCAAAGGAGGCTGGGAAAGTGAGTTCTGGTTTCTACAGGGGGAGGGAACTCATAACCTGGGAAGCTCTCTACACGTAGGAAAGGCAGTCTTCAACACGACAAACAGAAGGAGTCCTAGAGACCACACTTAGCCTGACCCTGTCAACCAGCAGATGAGCAAATTGAGACCTGGAGAGCGGAAGCAGCTGACCCAGTGTCACACAGAGACTGAAAGACGACGGCCAGAATCTTCACCTTGGCTGATTCTGGGCCAGCGTCTTCTGGTTCTGTCAGAACGTCTTCATTCACTCTTTCAGCAAGTATTCAGGGAACACCTACGCTGGCGAGGTCTCTCCAAAACCACTACCCGAGTCACGCCAGCGCTAAGACTGGGACACAGTGCCAAATGTGACCTCACTCCTGCCTTCAGGAAGATTAATCGTGGGAGGGAAGACCCCCAGGTAAGCGAGCCAGCCAGTGCCACGTGCTGAGGGCACCCTCTCTGCCACTTGGCCATATCCTGTAATCACTGAACACGCAGCTCAGACCGCCTCCTCTGGGGAGCCTTCCCTCGCCAGCTCAGCCTGCAGCCATCGCCGCCTATGAGCCGTCCCTTCTTCAGCCGGCATTTACCGAGCACCCCGTGTGCTCAGTCAAGAGACAAACCTGGAAACCACAGAGACACTTAACATATTTACAGGTGCCATGGTGGACCAGGAAGGGACCAGAAAGGGCACTGGAGGGAGGACTGCATTCCACCCCCGAGGGTCTGAAAACTTTTCCCAGAGGAGACGCTGCTTGAGTGGTCACTGGAGCAATGGAAAGGCATTCTCTAGGCGGAGGAGATGAGGAACAGTGTTCCAGGCAGTGGGAACAGCAGGAAAAAGGGCGTGGGCGTGGGAAATGGCCTTTAATGCTACACCAGTTATGTGACCCTTAGGCAGACACTATCCCGGGCTGTGACCATGTTTTTCCAGACCCCTGGAGTGTGAGAGCCCCATCTTGCTCATGCTGAGGGATTGCTGCTGTCCACCCCCACCCCACCTGCACGTGGGCCTCCCAGATCCCTGCTCGTTACCCACGTGGGAGATGATTCAACCTCGCAGTGAGTGGCATTTTCCTTTCCTTTCCTTTTCATGTAAAAGATGTCACCATGTTTCCGCAGCCCCAGTTGCTCTCTGGTGAAAATAAATAGATAAATAAATAATTTTTCACAAAACTAATTAGCAGAGAGGAAGATGCTAATGTGTTTTGCCAACTGTATCTCTCCAGCTCCCTCCCAGCTGGCCTGGGGTTGGGGAGGGGCTCTGGCAGATAGAGCTGCCTTCAAGGATGGCAGGCAGCTCCAAGCCCGTGGGCACAGCAACTTCTCTCCACCCTCGGCCGACCGTCCACCTGCTGGCCAAGTGGACTCCACTTTCAAGATTAATGAATCCTTGGGTTGGTGGAAAAGCCTGTGTTGTGACTCCCAGAGCCCAGGTTCTGGAGTCAGATAGACGTGGGTTGGATATCTGCGTCTGCTGTTCACTAGCAATGGGACTCTCTTAGCCTCAGTTTTCTCATCTGCAAAATGGGGATGCTGAAGATGCCAGTCTCCCAGGGTTGTTGTGAGGATTCGATGAGGGGATGCATGGAGACCCCGGGGTGGGGGGGGGCGGCAGGTCGTGAGACCTCCATCTTACAGTTAAGGACCCTGAAGCCCACAGAGGTGTGACCTGCCCAAGGTCACATTGTTGGGGAGCTAGGGTCCATCTCCAGGTCTGCCTAGTCCAGTCCTCATGATCTCACACCGTGCTGTCCCCCAGCTTGACAGAGACCAGAATGTCCTATGAAACAGCTCTACGTCTCAGGTCCTATGGCAGCGCAAGGCAGAGAGAGAACCAATCCCATCCCCCAGGGCAGGCTTAGGCATCTGCCCTGAGACAGCTTTGAATGCAGTCACCATGTTTTCCAACCAACACTGAGTCCTGGGGTCTGACAGTGGGCCCACTTCTGAAATCAGGAGGCTCCTGGGAAACCCTTGGCATGGGCGATGTCCGCAGGGAGAGTGGGGCGGGCTGGCACCCGGTGAGCAGACTGCCAGAGGGCTGCCTCTCTTCTCTCCCCACTGGTGTTTTATCATCTGGCTGGAGGAGAGGATTCCAGTGTGGTGGGTCAGGTTCTTAGAGATTTCCTTTGAGAACTGGCATATGCACATTTGTCACTTCAGGAACTGCTGTGGAGACTGAGGCAGGAAGGCTCTGACATCTGTTTACACCAATGGCAATAATGTGTGCCAGCACCGTGCTGAGCTCGAATAGGCAGCCCTAGGAGGCAGGCCCTGCACCAATTCCCACATTCAGAGGAAGAAACTGAGGCCCAGAGAGATGAAGGATCTGGCCCAGGGTCACACAGCTAGTGAGTAGCACAGCCCAGATTCAAACCCAGGTGGGTCTGACTGCAAAGCTGACACTCCTTCTGTGGCAGCAGGCAGCCTTCCCGAGTGTCGCCCCTTGATCCTGAGATAAGCCAGCAAAGGACCCAGCGATCACACTTCCGGGAAGATCAGGATGGCGTCTGTACAAGGTGACTCATTGCAGTGCCATTTGAAACAACAAAATGATCCAGACGTCCCTACAAAGGGGACTGGTGGAATCGATCATGGTGCACCCATTCCGTGGAGTTATATGCACATTTAAAAATAACCACGAAGCTCTCTGTGTGTTGAAATGAAGGATTTCTAGGATTTACTATTAAATGAAAAAAGCCAAGGGCAGAATAGTGTGTTAATATACTATTTTTGTATACAAATTAAGAGAAAACCATCATCTCCATTTGCATTTGCTTGTATACGCAAAAATAAATTCTGGAAGGATGAATAAGAAACTGAAGTGGTTTTTCAGGGTGGCCATGGGACAGAAACGAGCCAGTGGGTAGGATGAGGAGGCAGAGGAAGATTTTCATCCCACATTGTTCTATAGTTGTTTCTCCCCTTTTTCTTAGCTTTTTGTCTTGAAATAATTATAGACTCACAAGAGAAATTACAAAAATAGTGCAGAGAGGTCCCGTGTACCCTTTATCCAGCTTCCCCAAATGGTAACATCTTAAATGTTGGTAGGACATTACCAAAAGCAGGAGATGGCTCTTTTTTTTTCCTCTGATGATCTCTTTTTTTTTCACACTTGATTTTTTAAAAATTGTGGTAAAATACACATAATGTAAAATTTACCATCTTAACTGTTGTTAACGGTACAGTTCTGTGGCATTAAGTACATTCACATTGTTGTGCAACTATCACCACCATCCATCCACAGAACCTTCATCTCGGAAAACTGAAGCTCTGTCCCCATTGAACGCTAACTCCCCATGCCACCTCTATGGGCAGCCACTGTTCTGCTGTCTGTCTCTATGAATTTGACATATAAGTCAAATCATACGCCATTTGTCCTGTTGTAACTGCCTGATTTCACTTAGCATGATGTCTTCAAGGTTCATCCATGTTGTAGCACGTATCAGAATTTCCTTCCTTTTTAAAACTGAATAATATTCTATTGTATGTATGTACCACCTTTTGTTTTCCATTTATCAATTGATGGATGCTTGGGTTGCTTCCACCTTCTGGCTGTTGTGACTAATGCTGCTATGAACATGGGTGGACAAATACTTCTTCGAGACCCTGCTTTCAATTCTCTGGGATGTATTCCCAGAAGTGGAATTGCTGGATCATATGGTAAGTCTATGTTTAATTTTTTGAGGTACCGCCATGCTGTTTTCCACAGCAGCCGCACCATTGTGCATGCCCACCAGCAGTGCGTAAGGGTGCCAATTTCTCCACAGCCTCGTCGACGCTTGTAATTTTCTGTTTTTTTGATAGTAGCCATCTTAGTGGGTGTGAGGTGGTATCTCACTGTGACTTCTCCAGTTTTGTACAGACAAGCCATTCCTGGTGCACTGTTGAGTTGCCCCAGGGAAAGCACAGGAACAGGGATATCCCCGAGGGGCGATGGGTTTGGCCACCAGCTGTGACCTTGTGCTCACAGGTCCCTGTGAGGCTCAGCTCCTGGAAAGGACACTGGAGGCGTCGTGTGAGGGCACCACTGAGGATGACACACAATCCATAGGGACAGAGCAGGACTCTGGTGGCGAGGGTTCATGTTCTTAAGGGCAGCAGGCGCCCCTCTCCTGTCGGGCTGTGGGCCCTGCGGACAGGTGAGAGGGGCTGCAGCTCTTTTGGCTGCTGATCCCCAGGGCACTACTTAGCCACTCCTGCCCTTCATCAGGAAGGGACACTTCATTCTTGCCTCACGCAAGGTAACCAGGGGAAACCGAGAGAGGATGGGCCTAGCAGAAGACAACTTTTCATTAAATCTTCTCTCTCTCTCCTTGCCGCCTATTGATTCTACTTTCTAAATATGTCACGAATCCACCCATTCCTCTCCATTTTCTTGCTACCACCTTAGCCCAAGACACCTGTGTCTCATTTCATTATACAACAGCCTCCTGATAAAGCCTCCCTGCCTCCAGCCTCACCCCTGCTAATCCTAACTCCACACATGACCCAGAATGATTTCCCCAAGGTGGGAGTGTACCCAGAATGCCTTTGCTTAAAAGATGTAAATGGCTCCCCCTGCTCTCAGCATAAAATTTGAATCCCTCAACCCCGCTCAATCTGGCCAATCTTCCAGCTCCTTCTCTCCCAGCACCTGGAACACTTAGGTATCCAATTAACTGTTGAATTAAATGTCCTCACCTTTCCTCCTTTTGAACTCTGGTTTTGGCCATTCTGATCTTTGCTCCGTTCGTCAGGGGACCCACGCTCTGTGTGGATTGTTTGTCTCCACTCCACCTATCTTGTCCTGCTAAACTACACCAATCTCCCCGGTCATCGGCTTAAACGTCCCCTCCCCAAGGAGGCCTTCCCGCTGCTAGATCCTCCCAGCTGCCCGCTGCGTTGCCCCATGATGCTCATGGCCCCCGCCTGTCATTGCGTGTTTAATGCCTGTCTGCTCTGCTCAGCGCTGACAGAGGTGAGGCCTGCCCTGTGCATTATCATGCACTCCGCCATGTCTCCCCAGATATCTGTGGAGTGGAGGACGGTGTGGGGAGACAACCAGAAAGCCCCCACCCTCCAGAGAAGAGAGCACAAGCCCCTTGACTCTGCTCCCTGCTCTTGGGGAGCATGGAATGAGCCCTGTGCAGATGTGCATCGACACTTAGAAAACAAGGCGATGTCCCCTGATGTGAAATCCTGGGGTTCATGCCTCGTGAGGGGCAAGATCAGAGCCTGCTAACGGAGCGACGTCGGCACCGGCTGCCCCAGGAAGACCACGGCTGGCTGCTGAGGGGGCTCGTACTTGGGTGAGATGGGAAGGAGGCTCAGCTCCCACGGCTGGACTGGGAGCCCTCACACCGGGCCGAGGCTCGTCCCTCCCCTTCTGGAAATGGAGGAGAGAACTTCTCGTGGCATTCGGGTGAGGCTGCCCAGCCAGAGTTGGCAGGTTACAGAGAGGGCGCGAGGAGGCCAGGGTCTCCTTCCTTGGGGTAAGGAGACTGTGTGAGTCCAGGCTCAGGGCTTGGAAGTGGGGGCTACCTGGGAAGAAAGGGGTAGTGAGGGGAAGAGTGAGCAAGAGCCTCCCCAAGGCCTCCATGGGGGGTGGGGGTGAGGCCCTCCCCTCAAGTAGGACGCGGTTAGCGCCAAGAGTCAGTAAGGACCTCCTCCATGGCCCTGCCCAACGGCACACCCCACAGGGCTGGGCACGATGCGGGCCCAAAGGGGAAGGTCAGGGCTCTCCCCAGTCATCTTGTGGCAGCTCTGCAAGGTCTGACCCCTCTGGGGATGGGCGCGCTCTCCCGACCATTGCGGCAGGGGAGACCCACAGGCAGGCGGCAGACTCCTGAATTCCCCAGTTGCCCAACAGACTTTCAGAAACAGCCTTCAAAAGAGAAGAGTGGGGACCCTGCCAGACCCAGAGGAACCAGGAAGGAAAGGAGGGCGGGAGGGGAGACACACCCATGAGTCTGATATCAGCCTGTTGACGGCAGATTCGATGAAGACCCGTGGTAGCACCCTGTGCAGGGCTCAGGAGCCCCGGGTTCCAGCCTTCGGGCCGCTATCTGCCCAGGGCAAACCAGGACAGGAAGAGAGCCCATCAGGGCACAGCCCGGGCTCTGGAAGCAAATCGCCTGGACTCAGGCGCTGGCCCTGCCACTTTGAAGCTTCGCGACTTGGGAAGGCTGCCCAGCACTTTTGTGCTTTGGTCTCCTATCTCTAAAATGCGAAGGCTACCCTGGGATCGGGCTGTGGAGTTGGGGACGCTTAGAAAAACGGCTGACTCACAGAAAGCAAGCACTCAGCGCTCCTGCCATTATGTCCACTCTGCAGACCTCAATTTACTCTTAGGCCTCAATTTGTTCAGCTATCGGATAAAAGGGTTGGATCAAATGGTCTCGGAGTTGCCCTCCAGCTCTGGAGTTAGCAACCCTGCCTACATCAGTTAGGTTATTTTGGTTGCATGCAGCAGACTTGCAAGTCTGGCTGAGCTCTGCAGAAAGGGATTCATAGGATGGATGGGACGGGGTTCCTCACAGAACTGGAGGATAGG
Source organism: Diceros bicornis minor (assembly GCF_020826845.1). Lineage (NCBI taxonomy): Eukaryota > Metazoa > Chordata > Mammalia > Perissodactyla > Rhinocerotidae > Diceros > Diceros bicornis. The sequence goes on along the minus strand of NC_080757.1, from coordinate 48,347,898 downwards.
GTCGAGAACCAGGGAGGGGTCTGAGAGCCGGGCAGCAGACCCCACTGAACACCTTCTCCAGGGAACCAGCACCAGGAGGGGTCCACGTCATCACATCAACCTCTGGAGACTCCCACTCCTTGGCCAGCAGAGGGCAGGGCGCCCAGATGGACAGGCCCACCAGGCTGCACCCAGGGGAGACCAGGTCCTCAGGGGGAGATGGGGTGCTGTGGCCAGTACAAAGGGGAACAAATGCCACAGAGGCAAAACCAGCTGAGACCCACCCCCCCGGGCGATGTGACTGATCTAGAAGCGCTGACTTCTGGTTCTTCCAAAAATGATGAACAAACCCAGGAGAACCAGGCCTGGTGCCATCGAGAGCTTGGAGATGCCGTCTTCTGGCATTGTCGCCTCCATGGCGTGGGTTTTCCCCCATCTCCAAAAAAATCTGTCTTGGAGGATGCTCTTGCCGGGAGTTCCTTGAGGGCCAAGGCCAGCACTGACCGTCACCAGCACACAGTGGGTCCCTGACAGAAGCCAACCGAGCGGGGACGGTCAAGGAATTCTCCTGCAGACGAAATGTCCAGACTGGTCAAGGAGGGCGGCAGCATCTTGCCACAGAGGAGAGAAGAGTACTCGAGGGAAAGGAGATGAGCTCTCCAGATCCACGGGGGCTCCAGTGCCCATTTCTGAGTCAAAGTGCTTGGCTCTGGCCATTTAGTCACTTTTCTGATCCTCAACTTCTTCCCCTGAAAGATGGACATAATTACAATACCTACTTCATCGGGGCTGTTTCGAGATTTGATGAGGTAAAAATTCATTCCACAAATATTTGTCGAGCATCTAATATGTGCTCTGTTCTGGGTGCTTGAGATACATCAGTGGTCAAAATAGACAGGTCACCTGCCCTCGTGAAGCTTACACTCTGGTGAGCCAGCACCACAATGTAGGCTCTCTAATTGTTACTAAAGTGTGAGTGGCTTCCACCTCTACAAGCCGCAGCAGCGGCAGCAGCACAGCTGGCTGGTGGCTCTAGGCCACTTCTGTTGGGATGCGTTCGTTGGGTCTGCTCACAAAGATCCCACTCCTCCTCTTTCTGGGCACATGTGACTTGCTTTGGCCGATGCAACATGAGCAGAAGTGACGGGGTCCTAGGTGCGAGCTGTAAGAGCTGGTGCACAGCTCTCCATCTTTCCTCCCCACAGCTGTGGTGCTCATGCATGCGTGTGACCAGATGGTGACTGAGAGCAGCAGAGCCCCCAGGTGGACTTTTCGAGTGCCCTCCACAAGGGCATTTCAAGCGGGCACGTGGCGTGAGTGAGAAATAGGCTCGTGTGGGCATTAAACCGCTGGGATTTGGGGCTGCTTGTGATTGCAGTGTAACGGAGCACATACTGATGGATAACGCTGCCCTCCCCGACCTGAGCCCTGTCAGAGGTCTCCACGGTCTCGTCTTTGTAGCGATGTCTTAGCAGATCCACAGGAAGCAGAAACATAGGTCACCAAGCAGAGAATGCAGATGTGGAAACTCTGCCTTGCTCCCTCACTCTACCGATCAAGGCACACTGGGCAACTGGCACATCTCGAATTCACTGTGTGTGTCAACAGTGGCTGTGGCTCCATTAGCACCGGCTCCAGGACATCAAACGACCACAGGCCCCAGCACAGCCCAGACGCAGCCAGGCCTGCAGCCGGTATCTTTCTGCCCCCAGCCTACGGGCATTTCGAACCGTGGATCCTTCCATCCAGGCGTCTCACCTCTGTCAACCCCGGGACGCCTCTGCCCTCTTTCCATTTCCTCTGACCCAGCAACCGTCTGCTGCCGTCTCTTTCCATCTCTATTTATTGGGCTATCCTATGACTTATCTCAGGAAACTAACTCTCCTACACGCCCCAGTCTCTTGAAAGACAGGTGTCTCAGTTAGGGTCCAATTAGGAACACACAACTATTCTGAATATTTAAAACAGAGAGAATTTAATCCAGGCAATCAGTTACACGGGAGGTAGAAGAGCTGAGAATCCAACGTGCAATAGTGAGGCGACCCAGGGATCAGCAACAACAGGAAGCCACTGTCCCTGCTAGGCTGGAGGGACACAAAGAGAAGGGCCTGGGGTCAACCAGGGGAGCCGGGAACCACCGCAGGCAGGAGGCAAGCCTGCAAGGAGATGCGGCCCCTGGAGTCAGAGAGGGAGGGGGAGGAATACCCTGACATCTCCCTTCCTCCCACCCCGCAAGCTCCTCCAGTCCCTCCCACTGGTGGAATGAGCTGGGAGCCAGGAAGACTCAGCCGTACGGAGCAGGGGAAGGGCAAGGAGTGGATGTCAGGCAGACAGGCCCAGGGCCAGTGCACCAGGCTCCCTCCATCCAGCACCCACCTCCCCATAACCCTCCGGGGTAGAGGCTGCTTTTTCTCCCACATCCACCTTACCCCAGGGCATGGGGCTGTGCTGCCTTTTCCCCTTACATTTTCCATCTTGGTTAGTGACACTGCTGACTCAACACCCACTCCCAATCCCTTTCTTCCTTACTTGCCTCCACTATTGGCACTAGAAAAGTTAAAAACTCACTTTCCCAGCCTCCTTGCAGCTAGGGATGGCCATTGACTTATAGGCAGAAGATTTTGGGAAAGTTTTCTCTTTTTTTCCTTAATTAAAGGGAACAGACATGGCTGCAGCCACCTCTTTACCGTTCTTCTTGCCTGGAATGCCATGAAAATGTCTGGAGCTGCAGCAGCCACACTGCAACCATGAGGTAGAAAAGCCAATACATTGAGCATAGGGGAGCATAAAGAAAGAAAGATCCTAGGTCTTTAATGACACCAGTGAGATGTTCAACCAGCCCCAGATAGCTCATTTCTAGACTTCTCGACATGTGAGATAATTAAATGCCTTTATTGCTTAAGTCACTGTTAGGTTTCTATCCCTTGCTGCCAAGTGCATTCCTAAAAGATAGAGAGACAACATCATTTATCCAGCTCCCTAAGCCAGGATCCCTGGAGTAAAATTCACTCCCCCCTTCCTCATCCTCCATGTCTAATAAGTCACCAAGTCCTGGAGATTTTATCTCCTTGGTGTCTCATCTCCTCTTCTCCTTGCCATGCTCACAGCCCACATCATAGGTCACGTTCTCATGCTCCCCATCTCCCTCTCCAAAGCCTCACCCCACTGCAGCCAGAAGGATCTTTCTAAAATGCATGCATTGCACGTGGGATAGTGTCTCTTTTTGGGTTAAAAACCTGTACAGGCTCCCCATTACCTTCAGAATAAAACCTAAACTGCTTAGCAAGGCAGACACAGCCCTCGTGATGCGGCTCATCAAACCTCAGCCATCCCTCTCCTTCAGCTTCCGCTAATAGCTCCCTAAGGCCGCCACACCCTTTCACACCACAAGCCTTTGCATGCTCTGTTCCCCACCCCGGCGCAGAGGCCATCCCAGATCCGAGAGCCCTCCCCTCGACCTGCTTCTCTCACACTTGCACCACGCTCTAGTGCTCTTTTATTAGCTTGCTTTTTCCTTTCTCCTTTACCCGAAAGTCAGTTCCTTGACAACAGGGCTGCGTGTGTTATTCATCTCTCCATCCGCGGTGCCTGTCACACTACAGGGACGTACTTGATAAATGCGTGTGGAGAAAGAGGGAATGAGTGAGTGAATGAATGAGGCCGTGCATTCGGGAACCTATGAAGTCAGCTGCAGGAGGAGCTGGCTTTTTATATTTTTGCAGGAAGGAGAGGACAGCAATGACCTAAGTCTTTGAAAACCTGCCTAATCACCTGGCTTCCTGGACCCTTGCCCAGCCAGCTCCGGGGAGAACACCCCGCCCGCGTGTAGATAGAGCCGAGTCCTTCCTCCTTAAATAAATTTTGTCTCAAGCCACCTGCCACTGGGGAACCATCCTGAAGTGTGATTTTCCCAAAAATGTTACCATTTGTCTTGGAATGCCGGAGGAAGGGCGGCTGCGATTCCAGATTCATCTCCGAAATTCCTTGGAGACGTCCTGTTCCCTTCTTTCTTCTCAGAGGGGGAGACGGCTTATGGAGCTCTGAGACTGACACACCTGTCTCAGAGGGGGAAGGAGAGTGACAGGGTGAGAGTCGGGCATCCTCTTAACGACACAAAGCACCGTTTGTCCTGCTGTTGAATAAATGATAATTGTGTGGATTACACAGCCCTCCTGTTACACAGCAACTCGACGCCAAAGCCTCCGAAGTCATAAAAGAAGGCATAATAAAGAATTATAGGCCCCCGTAAAATGAATATTGGAATCAATTAGTTCCCTTCAGATGAGAGCTGCTCATAGAACATCCATTATCTCAGCCCGGCTGTGTGTGGGGGGTGTGTGTGCAGAGGGAAACCTGTCTTCTCACAAATGGCTATCGTCACCCTCTAAAGAGCCTCCCACGCAGCTCTTTGCGTTCTCCGGGGTTTGTGCCTTCCCCTGGGCAGATCCGGAAGACGACAGATCAAAGGCGCAGTTATTAACTCCAGCAACAGTCCCTGTACACCGGCGCCCCCTCCGTTTGTGCATTTGGACTGTTGGAGTGAAGTCCTGCTCAGCTGCAGCCAGAGAGTCAATGCAATTTTCGGTTTATTCAGGAAACAGCGGTTCCTTAGCTGATGTATTAAATCAATTAGACGCCAGTGGCCGCAGAGGCCAGGCCAGATTCCCGGGCACCCGTCACAGGACCATGAATCACACAAGTGTCAGGAGGGTGTTGCTCACCCAATCCCGAGTCACGCATCCTGAAAGCCCAGACGGGGCGTGAAAATGAATGTGGCGAGCATGTCCTGGGGACCAGAAGGGATCAGGAAGGGGTCTGGAATGTAAAACTGCTTTTCCTCTTCTGTTTCCTTCTTAGTTTAGTTTTATGGAAATCTCTGTCTGAGAAAAAACTCCTAATGCCACCTCCGAATAAGCCTAAATCTCTCCCCATCCCTCCATCCCCACTGCCCCAGCCTAGCCCAAGCCAGCACCTTCTCTTGCCTGGATGCGTGCAGCCTCCTAGCTCAGTGTCCGCCCTGGGGCGCTCTGCTCCGTGTTGACACTAGCCTCGCCTCTCTGAAGGGAGGTTTGTCCATGTCGCTAGTCTCTTGCTTCTAAATTCCTTCAGTGACGCCCCATGGATTTCAAGAAGAGACACAAAGTCCTTTTCGACCCAACTTTGCCTCCGTGCCAGCCTCAGCTCTCTCCTCTCCTGCCACCCTGCACCCACTGAGCTGTTTACAGTCCCCAAACGCTCATTCCTTCCTCCCTCCTCCGAGCAGACCTGTGAGCCTGGCCTGGAAGGCTCTTCTATGCTCTGCTCATCATTTTGGGAGGTTGTGGAAATGTCCCATCCTCCAGAAGTGTCTCCTGCCTGCCCACACCTCCACCCGGACTTATGAAAGAACCCCTTTCCTGGGATCCCTTGGCCCCTGCTGGCCAGTCACAGCACTTGTTTGTAGAATTTGTCCTCACCTCCTGGGCTGCGAGCTTCCGGAAGGCAGACTCGAGCCTTTGACTCGTGTCTTTAGCTCAGCGCCCGGTAAATAGCAAATTCTTAGATGGAGTTTGTGGCACCAATGAATGAAGGAATGGGGCTTCCGGCACAGGAGAATTTGCATCTCCTGGGCCTGGTGCTAGAGGGTGCAGGCGAGCGATGTATGGGGACAGGAGAGAAAGACCAGGGAAGAGAGGGCCCGGACTCGGGGCCTGTCCTTTCACCTGCATTTTGCTGTTCACTTTGCCAGCCAAACAATGACGTGGGGGGCGGGTCTGGTTGGGAGGCGACCCAGCTCTGAAGGCAGCTGCTTCCATCAGTGGCAGACCCAAACACCAGAAATCTCCCCTCCTGGTTAGAGCAACCCTACCCCGGGACGGGTCTAAGGAGGACCCCTGGGGACTGTGGGGTAGAGGCGGGACAGAGGCCTGTGACACAGAGGGGAGAGATTGGCTTGACAGGCCAGGGACCTGGAAAGAATCCTGACCCTGCTCCTAACTACATGGAAACTGCTTAACCCTTAGAGCCTCAAGCTTCTCATGGAAAATGGGAGGAGCCCCACCTTGTGGGGCTGTCGAGGGGATTCAAGGAGATGGTGTTTACAGAGCATGTGCTATATCTCCTGGGGGCACAGTGGGTTTCAAATCAAATGGTCTTGTCGTCCTGATGAACCAGGAACCCAGATGACAAGACAGGATCCTGTTAGTAGAGCTAGAGAGGACAGTGGGGGCTCGCTCGTAAAGACTAGAGCAGAGGCAGGGTTCTCTGAGCCCAGTCGTGGGAGGAGTGAACTCAGGGTCCTCCTCAAAACCCACCTACATGTGGTACGTGGCCTGGGCTGAGTTCAGGACTCAGCTGAAGGTCCGGACTTGACCTCAACCTTCCAGAGCCCAGATTCTGGTCCTCTGCTGACCTCCCACTTGCCCAGCCAGCCCTTCGGCTGCCACGCGAGTCCAGACATGAAGCCAGAGCCATCCTGAGAGCCCAGCCCACGCTCGAGGCAGCACCACAGCCCTGGACATGCTGTTCCTTCCCGTCTGCGGGCCGCCCAGGCCTCAGCCCGCCATGGAAGGGCTCCCTGCCCAGAGCAGGCCCCAAGCTGGGGGGCATCTGCCTGGCAGAGCCAGCTGCAGCCTGGCGTGGCCCGAGGCAGCCCCCCAACTCCACACGGATGGCTTTTTCAGCAGGTTCGTGAAATTAATTAAATGCCTCTCTTCCTTCCGGCTCGTAATCCATCACAGTGTTCATCCCTGCTCTTTCTATATTAGAAAATAATGGCAATTACACCTGAAATAATCCATTTTTACAGTTTACGTTTAATGTAGGAAGGGATGGCAGGCCCAGTGCTCCGCCTGTGACCACGGCTTCATTTTCCATTTGCTTTTTTCCCTTGGTGTCCTTGCTGGTCTGGAAGAGGAAGGTGCTTGGAGGTGGGGGAGCAGGGCTGGTCTGCGGAGTTCTGACGGCTTCTTTGAAGCAGGTCAAGCAATACCAAGGGATCTGACTCCGCTGGGAGGGGGTCAAGGGGGTGAGTGTAGGGGGAAGTAGAGCCCCCACGAGAAAGGCCTCGCTCTCTTCCGAGGAGGGTGACCCTTCTCAACTCGGTGCCCAGATAAGCGTTTATTTTGATCTACTTGGTCTGTTTTTGACAAGCTCTGCTTCTGGCTGATTTGTCTGGTCAGGGTGATCAGAACATGTCAGTCCCCTGTTCACAGCCCTTTGGAGGCTCCCGTGCAGCTCTCCGGACAAGACTCAAGCTGCTCATCTTGGTTCACCAGGCTGTCCGCGGTGATGCTTCTCCCGGCGAGCATGCCCACCCCTCCACCCCTGCTGGTTCCTCTCCCCCTCCTTCTGGATGTCCTTCCCCAGTCCCTCTCTCATAGCCGGTCCTTCAAGTCCATCCCTCAAAAGTGGGCTCTGGGAAGCCTTCCCTGAGCATGGCTCTCCACCACCCCCACGGCACCCTGAGCACCCCACCACCTACCTCCCGGGGCCTCACCTGCTTATTTTCCCGGCTGCCCCCCCTCTGGACTGTAAACCTGGTGAGAGGGGTACCATGCCTCATTTGACTGTGTCCCCACAGAACCTGGTACAGGGCCTGGCACTTAGTGGGTGTATCAGTGTCCTAGGGCTGCTGTAGCAAATTACCACAAATTTAGTGGCTTAAAACAAATGTATTATCTTACAGTTGTGTAAGTCCAGCATGGGTCTTCCTGGACTAGAATCAAGGTGTTAGCAGGGCTGTGTGCCTTTCTGGAGGCTCCAGGGGAGAATCCATTTCCTCGTCCTTCCAGCTTCCAGAGGCCGCCTGCATTCCCTGGCTCATGCCCCTTCCTCCATCTTCAAAGCTAACCACAGTGGGTCAGGTTCTCACATCGCATGGCTCTGACCTCCCTTTCTGCCTCCCTCTTCCATTTGTAAGGACGCTTGTGACTATATTGGGCCCCTCCCCCAGATAATCCAGGGTAATCTCCCTATTTTAAGGTCAACTGATTAGCAACCTTAATTTGCCTTTATCAGATAACATAATATATTCAATTTCCAAGGATTAGGACATGGGCATCTTTGTGGAGCCATTATCCTGCCTCCCACAGAGGGGATGAAATGAATGCAAGTTGAACAAAGATGAATGAACGAAGTGACCTACGAACTTCACGGACCACCGCCCACCAGGAGCCTTCAACCCAAACATTCTTTGCACCTTTTTGCCACTATCAAACCTCAAAAATGTGCTTCTTTAGAGTCACAACAGATAATCTGCTTAGAGAAAACCAGCCAAGGCTGGGCTGCTCACTCACCAGGACCACCACATTTCATCAAAAATGTGGCGAGGCGGTGATGCCTGCACCGCCCTCCCACAGCCCTGCAGCTGGCACCCCACTGCTGCCCTTCTCCCCCATAAGTGGATTGTCATTCCCGTGAACCCCAAATGCACTGTCGAGAATCACCTCTGAGTGTTCACTCCCCACTCTGATACCTTCAGTGAACTCTCCTAGCACAAGTGGGTGGACTCCACTCTTGAAAACCATATATAGAGAAAAATCTGAATTTACAGTGAGAGTCTTTTAGAAGTTGATTGCTCATTGCTGAAGGACTCAGTACAGGGTCTCTTTAAAGAGCAAGCTTCCGGAAGCATTTTAATACAGGAGCTGGTGTACAACTTTGAGAGGGACAGGAGGCGTTGTCTGGCGGGCGTCAAACATTCTGCTGCCGGTGGGAGCCAGGCAACGGAAATGGTGAATTAGGCTAGGGAAGGGAGCCCATTGCCTAAACCGAGGTAAGCTTGCAAAATGTCATTTTACCCTGGTAATGTGAGACATTTCACAATATTGTCCCATAATTCTATCTGGACAGCTCCTCCACTCAAGCTAAGACCATAGTTAGCTGACTTTTTTTTTTTCTTCTCCTCTTTCTATGTTTTCCTTCTGGGGGAACCAGGACTGGTTGCTACAGCAACCAATTTATTTCTGCTAGTGCATTTAACTTTCATTAGGTGTTCCGTTTGACAGGAAGCTTTTCCTTCTGGGGGTCTGACTTTCACAAGCGGGCTCTTTACCAAGTACCCCCTACCCTCTCTGCTGCCCTAAGGGTTAAAGCACATGTTTACTCCGCAGGGAAAAAACCAAACTTTAAACACAAGGCTTTTGGAGGAGAGAGAACAAAGTAATTACATTTCCAAGCCTGCCGTCATGAGATAATAAACTTGTAGGATCTCGGGAGAAGTTTGCCACACGAGCGTGGGCTCGTCTTTACTCCTCCCCTCCCCCATATGGCTCGGGGAAGCTATTCATTTCTCTTCTCATTCAACAAATATTTATTGAGCATCTCTATATGCCAGGCCCTCCGTTAGGTGGTGGAGAGTCAGAATTGAATAAAACAGAGATGGCCAGTGCCCTCCTGGGGTTTGCCATGGACGGAAAAGACAGACATGAAACATATCAATCCTCAAATGACTATGTAATTGTGGGGATAAGAGCTAAGAAGAAAGGTATATAAGAAAGAAGAAAGAGGCACTCAGTCCAGACTGGGCGGTCTGGAAAGGCCTCTCTGAGAAGGTGACATTTAGGTTGAGACCAAGAGTTGAGACCCACGTGTAGAAGGAAGAACTTTCCAGGTAGAGAGCAAGCCATGTGCTAGCCCTGAGCAGGAACAGAGCTTGGCGAGTCTGAGGAAGGAACGGTGGCCAGCGTGGTCAGCTTCTGGGGAAGAGGGAACCTGAGTGATGGAGAACGGCAGGCGGGGGCCAGATCCCACGGGCAGGCCAGGTTCGGGCATCTGTGTGTGATTCTCAGTGCCTGGAAGGCTGGGACGTGGTTTCCAGCAGAAGAGTGAAGTAATTGACATTTGTGCAGATACCTCCGGCTGCCGAGGGGAGAATGCATTGTGGGGGAGGGACGTAGGTGGCAAGTGTGAAGGAGGGAGATAAATTAGCTAGAGGAGGGTGTTTCAGTCATCCAGGGCAGAGGGGATGGTGACCCGGCCAGGAGGAAGCAGCTAGGCGGGGGAAGTGGGCAGGTTTAGACATGCTGTGGCGGCGAGACTGGCAGAGCTGGGTGGCAGGTTGGCTGCGGGGGGCGGCGTGAAAGGTGACTCGCAGGCTGCGGCCTGAGCAACGGGCCAGTGGTGATACTGTATGAAGATGGAGAAGCCAGAGAAGGAGCAGGATGAGGAGAAGACAGGCTCCGTGGTACCTGCATTATCCTCAGAACCCTCATCACACAATTCCCTGTTGGAGTCTGTCTCCTTCTCTAGAGCAGAAACTCCATGAGGCCCAAGGTCACCCCTCCTCTGCTCACTGCCATGTCCTGAGTGGTGAATCTGGTGCGTCGCACCCGTGGGCCCTCACACGTCCACTGCATGTGTTTCCTAGGGCTGCCATAACAAATTACCACAAATGAGGTGGCTTCAAACAACACAAATTTATTTTTTCACATTCTGGAGGCTAGAAGTCTGAAATCAACAGGATTGGTTCCTTTTAGAAGCTCTAAAGGAGAATCTATTCCAAGCCTCTCCCCTAACTCCTGGCGGGTGCCGGAAATTCTTGGCGTCCTTGACTTGTAGCTCCATCCATCTGTTCTCTGCCTGTGTCTTCCCAGGGCCTTCCTCTCTTCTCCCATTCTCTTCTAAGGATACTTGCCATTGGATCTAGGGCCTACCCTAATTCAGGATGATTTCATCTCAAGATCCTTAACTTGATTACATCTGCAAAGATCCTTTTTCCAAATAAGGTCACATTCACAGGTTCTGAGGGTTAGGATGTGGACATATCATTTTGGGGCCACAAGTCAACCCACTACATCTGCCAACTGAGTAAATGAATGAGTGAATCACATTTTCTCTTCATAATCACTCGTCAAAGAGAATGTGACCAGCGCAAGGCCAGACACTAGTAAGAACCTGATGAACACTGTTGGTTGACTACAGAATCAAGTGTAACTCAAACACTGTGAGAAGGCAATCCCTTTGTTTTCAGCCAGCCTTCCTTTCAGGCTCTTTCTCTTTACATCGGTTTCTCTAAGTTGTTTATTTAGAAACGTGTCCAGAACCCAGCATGTCAGGTAGAATTGACTCACAGTCAATGTACCGGAGAGAACTTGAGTCATGGTTAAAGGCAGACTCCACATTCCAGAGGTGAACATCGATCCAGCCTGGTAGTTGAAGCCACTCTTGTGCCTTTTTCTGCCAAGACGGAGACAGACACGTGAGCGCCATCGCTGAACAGCCCAGCCTCCAGGGCATCCTAGTCCCTACCTCCTTCCAGAAGCAGTTAATATTTCTGACATCTGTGCTTTGAGGAGAACACAGGTTGTGGTGGTTAATTCTATGTGCCAACTTGTCTAGGCTAAAGGGATGCCCAGATGCTGGTAAAAGATTATTTCTGGGTGTGTCTGTGAGGGTGTTTTCAGAAGAGATTGGCATTTGAGTCAGCAGACTAAGGAAGATCATCCTCACCAACGTGGGTGGGCACCATCCAGTCCTTTGAGGGCCTGAATAGAACAAAAAGGCAGAGGAAAGACCAATTCTCTCTCTCTTCTTGAGCTGGGATGTCCATCTTTTCCAGCCCTCGGACATCAGAGCTCCTGGTTCTTCTGCCTTTGGACTCAGACTGAATGATGCCACAGGCGTTCCTGGTTCTCCAGCTTGCAGATGGCACATCGTGGGACTTCTCAGTCTCCATAATTTTGTGAGCCAATTCCCATAATAAATCTCCTCATATATATCTATACATTTATCCTTTTGGTTCTGTTTCTCTGGAGAATGCTAACACACAGATCAACAAGAGATGCTTCTCCAAATCTCTTGGTCAAGGTCCCTGTGACCTCCCATCCTGTGCTTAGGGACAGACACCTCATCACACACACCACAGTTCACGGCAGCCTCCTCTCCACACTCCAACCTGTGCTGAAGGCCCCCTTCTATTGTGACAGCACCAACTCTGGAAACTAAAGGGTGTCAGCTGCTAAAGAGTAGAAGGACTGTCTATGTGCCCACCTCTCCGAGCAGAGAGGCCCCAGAGCAAAGGGGACTTTCTGCAGGGTACATGGGGCCTTCAAAGTTCTCAGAACATGTCTGCCTGTCCAAGTTAACCATGGGCACCAACACTTAGATTTAGGAGCCCAACTTCTTCCTACCCAAGAGAGCTCTCCCCAGGGTTTTGTCTTCAAGAGACCCTGCCCCAGTCCAGTCACTGCCCCTGATGACCATTGTCCCCTCCAGTATGAAGAGTATATCTGCTGTGATCCAAGACAGGCAGGGACCAGGCCCCTGAGTCAGGCAAGCGGCCTTGCATGAGGGCTGCAGGAAGGTGTGCGCGGAGCCCAAAAGCCAGGCACCCATGGAGCTGGGCGCGGCAGTTCTGTCTCCAGGGACGCACAGGGGTAGTGTGGCCGGCACTGGGACCGTCAGGGGTGAGACCAAGGCACTTTCCCCAGGTGGTGAGTTTCTTTGATAACCAGACCTGAGAGGAGTCCCCTTTCAATGGGGAGGCCCAGGACGCCTGCCTACACTGTCCAGCCTTAAAACACCCTGTCTGCCCATAGCCAAGCCCCTTGGGAAGTGGGTGCCCCAGCCCCCAGGCCTTCCAGCCTGGGGTGTGCCACCCTCTTCTCATTGCGTGGGCACCAGCGCTACCCTCTTAGCTCCTCAGCTCCCAGGACCTCTTTACTCTTCTCCCAGGGGCTTACCTAAAAGCCACTTGAGCCTGTGCTCCGCTTGTAATAAAGTTCCGAGGCAATTGAGTTTAAAGCCACAATTATGCATTATGGATAAAGGGCAGCTCTGCATCTGCGCCTGCTCCATGGCTTCCACCAGCGGCCTGGGCAGGTCTGTCCTCTCCCCTGAGCCACAGGGCAAGCCAAGGGGCCCCTTGGTGCCGGGAGCCCCGAACCAAACTGAGTCCAGGGCTCCTGGCTGCTTTCACTGGGATTGCTCTACAAATTGATGAACGTCAACAACCTGCTTTCCCCATCCGTGAGCAGCAACCACTAAGATGCTCTCAAACGCTGGGTGTTTGGGGTTAGCTCTTTTTTTCTTTTCCTTTTTGCCTTTTTCAAATATTTATAAAGAGATTTTCCATTTATCCTGACACATCTTCTCCACTGTGGGTGTCAGCTGGGAGGGCTCAGACAACAAACTCCAGAAGGTATTTTCCCCAAAGCAGCATCTGGCTCCATTGGCAAGTGCGGCGGGCGACTTGCCGGGAATTGGCTGAAGCAGAGGGAGGAGGAGCCACGGGCGGGCAGCCGCGTAGCCCTCACCCTGTGCTTGGCTCTGAGATGCCCCAGTGACTGGGGACAGGGCATCCCAGGAGAGCAGGATGCATCTACCACTTGACATCCCTTAGCCCCAAGCCCCCGTGTGAGCCAGGCGCAGGGCCCTCTTGAGGGTACCCCATCTGCCTCTCATCCTTCACGGCCTCTGGTCTGATGCCAAAGCTCCCTGACTCTCCCAGGTAAACCACCTGGGTGGTGACCAGCTCCCCAGGGCAGATTCCAATTACCAGTGGGACAGGGTGCTAGAGGAGAAGGTGCTGGCTTGGTCTCTGTGTCACCAGGGTCTCCCATCCCAGCAGGCCTTCTGGAAGCAGAGCCAGAGCCCCCCCTTGTTGTCCCTGCTGGGCATTACCCACCTACTGGGTGGGATGGCAGACAAATGGCAGGACAGCATGACCCATGCTGGGGGCAGAGGGAGTCAGCTGGGTGGCAGGACCAGAGGTGGCAATGAGAGCCTCATAGAATCTCCCCGATCTCACCAGCTTAACAGCTGCCTTCTCTGCTTACCTGGGGGCACAGCCAGCCTAGCTGATGCCAGGAGCCCCCCAGCCCACCGTTAGCCCACCTCTTGGTTACCACAGAGACTGAGCCAGGCTGTATATGCTGGCGATAAATTCAGTTGAAAACCAAACACTTTCCAGGAGAACTTGAATCCAAAGGCATCATGGCCTAGTGCCCTGAATCTTTCCTGGGCTGTACATTAGAAATCCCCAGGCCCCACTCCAGAGTGGTCAGAATCTCTGGGGGTGGGACGTATATTTCTAAAGTGCCCCTAGGCCATCATCAAGGGCATCCAGGGTTGAAAACTATTGAGCTATGGGACGAATATGTTCCCCGGAGACAGCCAGTCCTAGACTGGAATCCTAGCTCTTCTGTGTACTAGCTTTGACCTTGAATAAGGTCCTTGCCCTCTTGAAGCCTCAGTTTCATCACCTATAAAATGGGGATAACAACATCTTTCTGGTTATAAAGCACCCAGCACAGGAAACAGTTCAATAAATTAGAGCAGCTATTAGTCATATTTCATCATGAGCCCATCTTATGGGACAAGAGACTGTTGAAGTGGGGCATGCAGATGACCCAACAAAGCAGCGGGTCGGGGAGCAGGGAGCAGCAGCACCTGGTTCCAGGATGCACAGAACTGTGACTCGCAGAGCTGCCTCCGGGCCTCCCCTCTGGGTAGAGGCTGCGAGAGGTCACCGGGTCACCGGGCAGGATCCATTCCCCCAGGCAAGAACACTCTACAGCACCAGCCAAAGAATATTCCTCCTTGAACTTTAAAAGATCTAAAACATTTAAAATATTTCTTCTAGGAAATCAATTCATTCTCCAACCCCTGTTTATCTGGAAATGGTCTAGTATCAGATCCAGACGAGTGCAGAGCCAGATTCGAGTGTCTGAGAATTCGCTCTGCCTGGTGCTGCCTTGGGCCAGGGGGGATGGAGAAGACCCTGAGGTGCGTAGTGGACATGCCATGGAGCATGTACATCTGGGAAGACACGCCTGAGAAGACCCTCATGATTCTGCAGACCACTTGAAGAGGACCCTGACGTCCTGGGTGCATGGCTCACCCCCACAATAAATATTGTTTCTTATTTCATAGTGTGTACATCTACTGGTGACATGTGCTGATGCCAAACCACCTCGCCTGGGTCAGCTGGGGCCACACACCTCATGCATCATCTTCAAATATTACAGCAGCTCTCCAAGGGCAGGTGCTGCTGTGCCATAGCTGAGAAATAAGTAACTCGCCTCGGCTCTGCTCCTACCCCACTGGTTGTTTTAGGCCCAGCTCTCTGGCTACAAGAAGATTTCAAAGAGAGTTTTGGCAACAAACAGCAATGCTTTTAATAATGTCTTTGTCATCCAGAAGATCCACATTCATAGGTTCCCAGGGAACAAAATGAACCAACAGAGAGGGCCCCACTAAGGAAAATCCAGTATTTCCGGACTGGATACGTTGATAGGTGATGATCCATATGCACATATAGAGAGCTTGAGTCTGGTGAAGTCGGCGATTGTTGGTAGGTGAGGATACTGAGTAACTTAAACTTAATTGTCAGGAAATATTAATGAGCAAGGCAATAAAAGCTACCATTTATTTAGTACACATTTAAATCAAAATTATAAGCATGGTTTCTGGAACCTGACTGCTGAGGCTCAAAATTGGGCTCCCTACGGCACATCCCTTGATGAGCGATTTGCCTTCTCTGTGCCTTCATCACCTCTTCGGTAAAATGAGACCAATAATAGTACCTAGCTCAAACTGTTTTGGGGAAAACCAAGTGAGTGACATATGGTAAAGCATTGAGAATGGAACCTGGTGCTGATGCAGTGCTCAGTACACATCAGCTATTAGCATTGTTGTGTCAATGCCTTGCTTGAGCTTCCTGAATTTGCAAAACAACCCCAAGAGGCAGGCGCTTGGTTCCCCGTCTTACCGGGGCCCAGAGAGGTGCAGCCACTAGTCCAAGGCCACACAGCTGCAAATAGCAGAGCAAATGGAAACCTGGGTCAACCTGAATCTAATGACCTTTCCTTTCTAACTTACGAAAAGACCTCGGAGAGAAAAGAAGTGAAAACTCGGCAGCTCTTCAATAACAAAGTGAGCGGGAATAGCCAAGAAAGGAGGCCAAGTGCAGACATTCAGTTGATAGCCACGCTTCAACAAGACCTCTGCAGTGTAAAGCAAGCCCTCCCACCCAGGAGCAAGCACAACTCCAAGAGGGCCACGCGTAGCCTCAGCCCCCAGTCCCCAGCAGGCAGCCGAGAGCCACAGGAGACAGGAGATGAAAAGGAAGGTGCCGTGCAGAAGGCGAAACCAGCTAGATGGTCCCTGAACCAAACCTTTCATTTGGCAGCCGCGCACTTTGCAGCAAAGTTCTGCATGAAACGCTGCCTTTTCTTCGAGCTCTTGCACAACGCTATTATATTTTAGGAATTAAAAGCTCTGCTTTGGTAAAAGCACAAGTGATACACGTTAGTTGCAGAACACGCCGTCACCGACCATCTTCCCCACCCCCATTTTCAAACGTTTCCACCTCCTGTGCCGCCCATTTCTTCCTTGGAGTGTGCTTCTCAACCCTTTGAGGGTCGGCTCAGTTTCAGAGGCCGGCTGTGGACAAAGGAAGCTCTCAGCCTGTTTGTCCTGTCGGGTGTTTTAAAAAGAATGTTCTCAGAATAACCGGTTAACTATCCAGCGTGCTGGGCTGGAAGCTTTGGCCAAGTCAGGGCATTAATATCAATGTGCTCATCACTGGGGCTGGTTCCGGAACAAATTCTAGCGGGGGAGACGGCCCAGCACGGTGACCGAGTGCAGCCCCTAATGGGATCTAGTTTGAAAACACGCAGGTCTTGAACAAGCCCACACGGACTTCACTCCCGGTTCACTGTTTTGTTTGCTGGTTAACACTGGCAGCAGGGCGCTGCATTTTCCTCCTATGACAGTAAATGGAAAACGCCCAGGAGAATGTGGCAGCTGGAGGCCAGAGCTGTCTCAAAGAAGCCACCAGGCCCAGATTCAGGGGCTGGCCCTCTGCCCTCCACTCTGGCCAGAACCAGGACAGGCGCTGTGGCTAGGAGCCAGGAGGGAGAGACGGAGGGGAGGGTAGGCTCTGAAGGCTGGTGGCTTCCGGCACCTGCCATCAGCCCAGCTCACCCCTACCTTCCCAGGAAATGAGGAGCCTGCTCTACCCATCCGGGTTGCAAGGGGCAACCCTTTCCTAACCTCTCCACCCCCATGTGACTCTGATAGTCATTTGAACCTGATCTCATCTGGAGAAATACAGGAAGGAGGAGTACGGGAGGAAGCAGATGTCGCAGAGGGACTTGGAAGACTCTGCACCCCCCGGGGAGTGGGGAGTAGTGTAGTGGCTGACAGAGCCTGGCTGTGCTCCGGGCAGAGCTGGGTTCAAATCCCAGCCTGGTCACTTATTCTGTTTAGCTGCGGGTTCATCTTCTACAAAACGGGAGTAAAGGCGTCCACCTGATACAACTGCTGTCATGATGAAGTGAAATGATGCTCACAGAGTGACCAGCACGCAGAGCGCACTCATTAAACGCTGCTTCCCTTCCCTCTGCACTTCCAGGGGCTGGCCTGGTGTGGAGACGGTGAGGGTGCCACGGCTCTATCGTGGCGGAGCCGAAAAAGAGCGCTGCATATCCAGCTCCAACCTCCTTGAATGGGATATAAGTGATAAGCAAACGAAATGGAATAAACTTGAACACATAAAGCCAAGTAGCATTTTCCGCACACTCCCTCAAAGGAACTTACTGAAATATTGAAGAAAAAGAAAAAAGTCATTCTCGCAGTGTGCATATAATCTGATGGAGGGGAGGCTGTCGGCGTCAGGATCTGGAGGCTTGCTTCGTGGATTCTGAGCAGCCTGGATGGGTTGCAGATAAGCCTCCACACTGAGCCAAGCCCCGGAACCTTCTAAGACTCATCCCCAACCCTTTGCTGTAGAAACTCAAAATCATTCTTTCTTTGTGTCTATTCACCCGCGATATCTCCCAGGCTCCCCAAATCCCCCTATTAAGCCTTCTGAAATCAGCAGAACCATCTGCTTTGGGCATGAAAATGAGATATTACAAAAAGTTGCCACACAAAGGTCATTATTTCTGGAGGACAAAGGGGGAAAACAAAGCTTTTCATAAAGGCTTTTGGAGCCGCCACAAAGCAACCACGTTCCCCCGGTTGGCGGAGGGCCTCCCCTTCCTTCTCGCCGTGACTGCAGATGCAGCC
Organism: Diceros bicornis minor; assembly: GCF_020826845.1. Classification (NCBI taxonomy): domain Eukaryota; kingdom Metazoa; phylum Chordata; class Mammalia; order Perissodactyla; family Rhinocerotidae; genus Diceros; species Diceros bicornis. The sequence continues at coordinate 48,329,925 of NC_080757.1, read as the reverse complement.
TCCTCTGCAGCTTTGACATGCACGTTACGCGGCATGAGCAGCCTACTACTGTATTCCTCTCCCACAGCCACCGCCCGGCTGCTTCGCCCTGGAGCTGGGACTGTCAGAGGGTTCTGAGCTCATTAAAGCTTTGTCTTCACAGCCAAAGTAAAGTGAAGAATTGTAGTAATTACCTAAACGATCTGGTGAGGGGGAAAGAAAGCACTTCGTGTTGAAAAAGATGGCTTTGGAGGACTGGTCTAAACATCTCCACCTTCTCAGCTCTCCAGGAGGTAATAATCTGTATGAGGACTTGTCCCTTCCCCCAACAGTAAAACGTAGACCAAGTGGCTCCCTGGGGGAAGATGCCAAGTGTCCAGCCTCTCCAGAACAAGACCAATCCAGGGCCTCCTCCTGAGTAGGCAAAGGACACATCCCCCCCTCAGATCTGGAAATGTCACATGGGAGAAACTCCAGGGACCTCAGGCAGCAGTTAAATACTGCCATTTAGAGTTCTCTAATCCAGCTGAGCAGAAATTTCCAGATTTAAATGGTGCTCACCCAGGCATGATGAATGGTCTCAGACAGTCTTGAGTTTGCTCCAGCTCTCTTCTCTGGCGGTCAAGTCCTTATTTGCCTCCACAGTCTACATCCTCACAATCTCAGGACTACACGCAGTTGCCAGTTGGGTGTCCAAGATAGAAAGGCAAACCACCAAGCTCCCATTGGGGTCCCCTTCCCCGAATTAACAGGTAATAACAGCACAGTCAAGCGGCACTTGACAAAGACAAAGAGGCTGTTTAGTGTCCTTGAAAAACTTTGGCCTTGAAGTCATCTGGATCCGAGCTAGGATCTTCCAAGTGTGAGACCCTGAGCAAATTACTCAACTTCTCTGCACCTCAGATTCCCCAGGTGTTGTAATGGGGGATAATAGTGAGAATTAACAGAAAATGTAACATACATCCCCTAGAGAGTGTCCAAAAAAAAGAAAGAAAAGGGAACATTTACTACTCATTCCACAAATGGTAAGCAATAGGCAAGGCGACTTTATCTGTCCCTCAAAACAACTCTGAAAGGCAGATTGGACACGTGTCTTTCTCCCAGGTGGTTTTGGCTTGTCCAAGATCACCCTGCTAGTTAGTTGTAGAGCCAGCACAAGATAGCGACCGTGTCTTGGCTCCTAGTCCAGTGCTCTCTCAACTCTCCCACATGCTCCTCTGAGAGTGGAGGGGTGGGAACTGGTCTGATAGGGCTCTGATGAATGAAGATTTCTCTTCTGTCGCGGTGGGATTAACGTAAGGATTGCTTGCTTGGAGGAGGGCCCCACCACCCACGCGTCATCTCCCTGACCTAAGAGGAGACTGAGGGAAGCTACTCGCTCCCCACCCCCTCACCCCTCCCTGCAGATCAGAACCATTTATCTTGCTTTCATTTCTTTCTCTCAAAGTCCCTGAGGAAGGCTGCAAGCAGGACGGGGTGGCACGGATGTCCCCAAGTGACCCAGGAGCTGGCTCAGGATGTCAGTTTTCACACCATGTTTCCCAGAACCCTAGACTCACAGAGGTGCTCTGGGGGCTGCGGGGGGGGGGGCGTGGGAGAGGGGGGACAGGTACTCTGGGTCCCCTGTTCAATCAGAGCAATGCCAGCTCTTAGTTACAGGGCTGACTGGTGGGAAACCTGGTTTATTTATGTTGGGCTTCTGTGTAAGATTTAATTTGAGGCAAAGATTTACTCCTAAAAAAGAAATAAGAAAGAAAAGCTTGAGATCCATCTTTCTCAGAGCTTCTGAGAACAGAACCCAGAATTTCTCCTTGTGGATATTAAGGACCGAGGTGGGCAGCCCTGCTTGGAGTCAGAGCAAGCCTTCTCACACCTGGTGCACACCTTCAGGCACTCATTGGGCACCTGCTAGGTGCAGAGCCCTGGACCAGGTGGCAGGTGGGTGAAAGGGAAATAGGGGAGATGACTCTTGTCCTTTGAGACTTTTTTTTTTTTTTATTTTTTTTTCTTTTTTTGTGAGGAGATCAGCCCTGAGCTAACATCCGCCAATCCTCCTCTTTTTTTTTGCTGAGGAAGACGGCCCTGAGCTAACATCGGTGCCTATCTTCCTCCACTTTATATGGGACGCCGCCACAGCATGGCTTACCAAGCAGTGCGTCGGTGCGCGCCCGGGATCCGAACCAGCGAACCCCGGGCCGCCGCAGCGGAGCGCGCGCACTTAACCGCTTGCGCCACCGGGCCGGCCCCTCCTTTGAGACTTTTGAGGAAGCAGAACAGACACCCCAGAGGCAGGAGGAGGGCCAACAAATGCTGATTTACACAGCCAGTCTGGTCCTGGGCCATATCCTGGAATTTTTTCCTCTTCTGTTTATACGCTCTATTTCTCCCAGACCCGACTATGATTTTTCCAGGGGGCAGGAAACACCTCTCACTCAGCAAATACTTCCTAGGCGCTCATATATGTCAGCTATGGGAAAGGCTCACAGACTTGTGAGAGAGCAGTAATTCCAGCACGGGGTAATCAATTTTCTCTGGGTAGTGGGGCCAGGGAAGGTACCACAAAGGAGGCGATTTTTAGGCTGTGTCTTGCAAGAACAGCAGCTCTCTGTATGCCTCTTTCACTGCCCTGGGGGTCCAGTGCTGCCTCTCACAGGACACCCATCAAAGATGCCAAGGACGTCAGCTTTGGGGAGGTATGACGTGAAGGCACGCTGGACACTCAGGTGCTGGTCTCCGAGGGCCTCTTGGAGGGAAGAGTTTAGAGCCGGGTTTTGAAGGAGGAGGAGCCGGGATTGGCTCCGAGGAGAGGGAGTGTGTCCAGGTTGGGATCGTGCCAGCAGCAAAGGCAATTAAGTGAAGCCAGCAGAGTTGGAGGAGGTGAGGGAAAGCCAGTTCAGCTCGAGTCGAGCGAAAGGCAAAAAGAAATCAAGGTATTGAAGAGGGAGCTGGGAAAAAGAGGGGAGCAGCTGGGGGCTGGGATGTCTGAATCTAGTACAATCGAGTGTTCCGGACTCACAGTAATAAAGCATCAGAAACGTAATAACGGAGGAGAGCCCCGGCTTCAATCGCAGCCTCACCATCCCTTATAAAACAGGGATCCTATGTTCTTCCCAAAGGACCTCTGGCTGACCCCTCCCTTCTCCTTCAACCCCAGCCCTGCCGGAGATCGGGAGGAGCTGCCGGGGGCAGGAGCCATCTGGGTCGGGGAGGAGGGTGGCCCCGGCCTGGCTGCGACTCACATCTGGGCTTCTGGAAATCTGACCTGAACACTCCCACTCCCGCACTCACGCCGATACATTCATCGTCAGGTAAAGACATGGCTATGTACACGGGGAAAGGAGGAACAACACACACACACACACACACACACACACACACACACACACACACACTCTACATAAGAAAGAGTCCCCAGGGCTAAAGAGAGTCTTAGGGGAGACTTAGAAAGAGTCTAAGGGGAGCCGAGTGTCCTGGGTTGGGTAAGTGAGGTGGCTGGAAACGTGGTTTCCCTTCAGTCCTCCTGGGGAACCCGTGCCTCGGCTCCCTTCGCTCTAATAATGTGAATGAACCCTGGGAGAGGAGGAGAGAGCGCGCGAGCGCGGAGAGAAGAGAGGAGGGGAGGGGAGGGAAGAGAAAATCCGGGCTGGAGGGAGAGAGGACGAGAGGGGAGCGCAAACCCGGGGAAGAGGGGGAGGACGAGGCGCGAGGGGCGGCGCCGAAAGGAGCGGGGCGCGGGCCCGGAGCGCGGCGGCGGCGGGCGGCGGCGCGGAGGGCGCGGGGCGGAGGCGCGGGCCGAACGGGGAGGGCGGGCCGAGAGGGAGGAGCCCCCGGCCGCCGCCGCCAGCCCGCCGGGCGGCCCGCGCAGCCCTCAGTCGCCGCCGCGCCTCGGAGTTTGAGCCCCGGCGCGGCCGGAGCGCAGGCACGCCCGGGGCGCGGGGTCGGAGCGCGCTGCGCGGCGCCGCCCCCCGGCCCTCGGCCCCCTAGCCCGGGCGCCCCCGGAGCGGCGCGCGGAGGGAGGAGGGCGGGCGGGCGCGGCGGGCCGGGCCGGCGGGCGGCGGACTATGAGGCGCCCACCATGGTGCGATGCGACCGCGGGCTGCAGATGCTGCTGACCACGGCCGGAGCCTTCGCCGCCTTCTCACTCATGGCCATCGCCATCGGTACCGACTACTGGCTCTACTCCAGCGCGCACATCTGCAACGGCACCAACCTGACCATGGACGACGGGCCGCCACCCCGCCGCGCCCGCGGCGACCTCACCCACTCCGGGCTGTGGCGGGTATGCTGCATCGAAGGTACGGCCGGCCCCGGCACCCCCCAACCCCGACACACCACACACACACACACACACACACACACACACACACACACACACGCACGCACAAACACCGCGCCCGGGCGCCGGCCGGAAAGGGGGTGGGCGCGGCGCTGGCTCCGCGCGAGACACAAAGGAGCCAGAGCGGGCGGGCGGGTCCTCTTGCAGCCAGCTGTGCACCAGCTCGGGGTCCCTCCCGGCTAGGGACCCCCCAACACACCGATCCCACAAACTCTCCACTCGCACGCGCACACTCCCTCGCACACAGACACAATGAAACACACCGAAACTCACACGCGCGCGCGCGCAGCCGGAGACCGGAGCGATCCCGAGGGGCCGCGCCGGCGCCCCCGGGGGAGGTGGAGGCTGGCGAGGGGGCGGGAGGAGGCTGGGGTTGGGGGGAGCGGACGGCAGAGGAGGGGAGGCAGGAGGGGGAGAGGTTGCTTGGCAACCGGTGTCTGTGCGATTGCTATGGGAACTGGCCATCCTGGGGCGGGGCCGGCCGGGGGCGGGGAGTGCCGGGGCCGCTCCGCTCGAGCTCCAGGCCCGGGCCAAAGGGGGGGTGCGGTGGGAGCTGGGTTCCGAGCGGGTCTGGCCCAAGCCTGACGCCACGAGACCCTAGTCCGGCGCCTACTCTTCCACGGGACCACCGGCCCGCTCCTCCCTGCTGGGTGGGGAGGGGAGCGACACTGAGTCTCCCCTCGTCCCCGACTGGGGCAGCGCGCCCTGCGTCGTGGTCCCCCACCGCCCGGAGGCTGCGGGAGACCTGGGCAGGGAACTGGGGGCGCAGGGGCGACCCGCGGATCTAGAAAGGCCTGAAAGGGGGCGTGGCCGCCCCCTCGGGGCGGGGCGCTGCGACCCCCGGTTACTCAAGGAGGCCGAGTGGTAGGGGTTGCAAGGTTGGAATACCTCTAGGGGCCGGGATTGGGTGCCCTGGGCCTGGGACCGCTGTCTCCGGGGGAGGGGCCCGGACGCCTCGAATGGCGAAATGCGCCCGACTTCAGCGCCTCTTGCCCGCCCCGCTGCGGAGCTTGAACTAACAGGTGGCCGTAGAGGGGCCGTCTGGTCCCAGCCCAGTTGTGGACAGGTCTTCCTCTTGGTCTTAGCTTTCAGATTAGAGACAGGATGGAGGGAGTTGGCGGAGCCTTCCTTTCAAAAATCCTTGGACAGAGTTTGCTTTTTCTTTTTCTGTAGCCTTTTCTCGTGTGAACTCCGCCGCTCAGTTGTTCAGGAAGTTCTCCCACACACCTAGCCTTCCTTACCGCAGTTACAGCCCCTGCAAATAGTTCAGCGTGGTCGGATCTCGGTGGAGGTTGGTAGGGAGCTCTTAAAAAGATGGCCCTTTTCTGGCCGCATTTGGAGTCATCTAAAAAGAGGCTTTGTAAACTGGGTCGGCTTGGTGAGGTCGAACTTGCCCCCTTTCCCTTTTCCCTAGGTGGGGGAAGATGCCCGTTCTCATCTGGAATCCTGCCCCCCTCTGCCCCCCTACATGCTCTCCCAAATGAGGCTGCTTTGCCCTTTGCAGTTTGGAGCTGAATGCCAGGGCTAAGTGGAGTCTTCGAGGAGCAGGAATGTGCAGTCAATAGTTTGGGAAACAGCCACACAAAAGATCAGCGGGCCCACGATCACACCCTCCTCTTTTCTTTTGAAAAACATCATTTTTGCTCTGCAATTGCTCAGATCACGAACACCTACTCCTCTCATCTGGATAATGTGCCCACGTCACTACCTGCCATGGCACCTGAGTTAGACGCAGAGCAGGGGCTGCGGCGACCCCTGTTCTACCTCACAGGCCCCACTGGGTGCTGTCCGCGGGGCACAGTAGATCATGCCGTGGTCACCACCCAGAGGCACCCGTGGAGCCAGGGCCTTCCAGTTTCCCAGTGGAAATTGGAACTAACTCCTCCACGCCGGCAAGCCTGGCCTCTGCAGAGTGGCTCGAATGCCTCCTTTATTAATTCCTCATCCTAATTAGGATTGATGCTGCACTTAGCATCTCGCCAGCTGCCTCTAGCTGCTTGCACTTGGTGTTCATCAAGAAAGCCCCAAGCTTATCTGGGCAGCTGGCTCCGCTGGCAGAGGGAGGGTGGGGAATTGCCATCTGGGGGACTTCACTGCAAAAACTAGGCTGCCTCTGTCATCCCCCAGAGCTCAGGGGTCCTGAGAGCCAAACCAAGCCATATCCAAGGGCCGGAAGATCCTCAGACCAACTCAGGGCTGGGAGAGCTGGTTCAGGATTCCTTGCTGTGGCTAGAATCATCGTGACAGTCCCTCAACCTGGGTGGAAACTGCCAGCTTATCTCATAAAAGCACATCGCAGAGTCGACAACTATCTGACATCTATGATGCCTCCACCTGAGACCCAGACAGCACATTAACCCCAGGCCGCTCCCTGGGGGCATGGTCACCTCACTGTTGGCTTTTGTGTGTAAAATGCATTATTTCCACCTGTTCTCTAGCAAAGTGCCCCAAAGCATTACATGAAAAAAAAGAAAAGATCAAACCTCTGAGCTGAAACGGAAGAAATACTGCAGCAGGCGGCTAATAAAGCACTGGTTGTGATGGGGGGACTCTGAAGGGTTTGCTGGCAACTGGCAAATAGCAGATTCAGTTTCCTGGTTGTTTCCCATAAATGATGTTGCCCGGCCAGGAGAGCCCAGCCCTCTGTGGACTTAAGGTGTCCGCACAGACTGGCAGGACTATGTGCAGAAGACTGCTTCTCCCAGCCTCACCAGGGCTGACGTCGCCCCAGCCTCGTTCTGCCCCCCCAAAGCCGGGTCTCCCCGCTCTGCCCTTCTATTGGACAAGTGTCAAAATGCTCAAGTGCACAGAGCCTTGTGCATGTTACCGCATGGCATACTCACAACAGCCTTGAGGGGGCACTGCCATCACCTCCATCTGCAGACAGGGAACAGAGGCTCAGAGAGGGTAAGGGACTTGCCCAGAGGCACCCGGGTAGGAGGCTGCAGGGCCAGATTTGAGCCTTTGTCTTACTGCAAAGCTCTTCCCACCGTGTCATCCTGTCCTTTCCCAAACAGCTTCTGGGTTGCCATTAAAAATAGAACCCAGGTACTTGACTGCCTGGTGGAACCCAGCTCTGAGGTTGGGCTGGCGGCAGCATGAAGGCATTTAGAAATGAGGATGTACAACTGATACACAAATTGCATAACACACTCCCTCCCCTCCCCTACCCTCCCCTCCCCTACCCTCCGTGTTTCTGTCTCTCGGTCTCTCTTCTTCCACCATGTTCTGGACTAGCCTGTCCCCACCACAATCAACCATCGGCTCCCTCCCTTCCCGAGACCCCCACTCCTTCTTTCTTTGTATCTTTGGAGACACTTAGCCCAAGGCTGAGGACATAGGAAAGGAGTAATAAATCTTTGTGGACTTTTTGGTCAAAGGTATCACCAGCCAACCTTTATTCGGTCTCTGATGCATTTTGCAACTGGGCAAAGTGTAGAATGTAAACAGCATTGTGGAGCATGCGCTATGTGCTAGGACAGAAGGCCTCGTGAAAACACCTGGGAGAAGGGGAGACTCGGGGCCCAGAGGGCAGCAGCTCGTGACAGCGTGCCAAGGCCCCTGCGCCCACTGTTAGCTCCGGAGCCTTCACTGGGGCTACCGGAGGCCAGGGTCCACAAGAGACCCAGTCACTGTGCTGCCATCAGGAGGGCTCTGGGCCCAGAATAAATAGTCCTGGCAAAGCTCGGCCTCAGCAGCACCCGCCCCACACGTGTCCCCCATGTCACTCATAGATGAAGCTGCCCCCAGCACACTCGCAGCTTTGTCAGAGCCTAAAAATGGCAGCCTTGATGCCAGAGGTGGCCCTGTCCTGTTTTGTGCCAGCTCTGTCCTGGGCACTGGCAGAGGAAGGTGTGGAGAGATTCTGGATCCTGAGAATAAGAGGGTCCTTTTGTCCCAGTCATGCTCACCTCCTTCACCGGCAGCATCTGTCATCCCAGTGCACCCAGATTTTATTCACAGCATGGCACACAGAAAAGAGGAAACTATGAGTACTGCTCCCTGGCCTAGGGGAGGGAGAGGACAGCCGTGTGACAACCCCAGAGGCTCCCACTGCCCCAGGCCCTGCCCAGGTGCCCAGAGGTGGGGGGATGGCTCACTCTTCCAGCACACCTGGAACCCAGCTGGGCGGCTCTGCCTTAAACCACACTCCCAACGTGGGGCCATTCAGAGAGGTTCTGATCCAAACAGCATCCTTTCCCCACCCGCTCCAGGCCAGGCGCTGGGCTGGGAACCTTTCCTGTCTGTGTTTGCTTTCATTGTCTCTCGCAGTAATCCACAGGCAGCCTGTCCAATCAGGCCTGGGTGGGTGACAGCACCCAGAGCAGGCCTCCCTCCCCACTGCGCCAGCTCGTCACCTCGCCCGCGGGCCCACCTTTTCCCTCTAGTCTTAATAATAACAGCCCGCACTGATTGAAGACCTCTGTGCAGGACTTATGTTAGTTCATGTAATTGCCAACAACACTTCAAGGTAAATATTAATTATCTGCCTTTAGTAGGTGTTGGAAATGAGGCTCAGGATGGCCGCAGCTCCTGAGACCCATGCCTTCTGCTGTCCGGATCTCGTCTGAGGTTGGACAGATGAGCCCGGCTTCCCACCCACCGGCCAGGGGATGTCCTTTATCTGAACCCCACAGATTTGGCAAGGGGCAGGTAAGGGGGTTATCCTAGCTCAGGCTGCCATAACAAAATACGATAGACCGAGTGGCTTAAACAACAAACATTTATATCTCACGGTTCTGGAAACTGGAAGTCCAAGATCAAGGTGCCGGCAGATTCAGTTCCTGGTGAAAGCCTGCTTCCTGGGTTGCAGATGGATGCCTTCTGTCTGTGTCCTCACGTGGCAGAGAGCTAGCTCTCTGGTCTCTTCTTACAAGGGCGCTAATCCCATCATGAGGACCCTACCCTCATGACCTCGTCTAAACCTCATCACCTCCCAAAGGCTCCACCTCCAAATACCATCACACTGGGGGTTAGAGCTTCAACATATGAATTGGGCAGAGGGGGAGCACAAACATTCAGTCTGTACCAGGAGTGTCCTCCCTTCCTGTCCCTGCTCCATAACTGGTGCGCACTCTTTAATCATTCAGGAAGGGGCCCTGGCAGTCCCTTCTTGTGTCTACTTTCCCTTAATGCCCTTCTCTGTCTTCACCCTCCTCTGTTCTTCACTCCTTTCTCTCTTCTTGTAAGGAAAAACCAGCTCCTTTTAACTAGAGCCCACTGACTTAGTGAGGAGAAGCTGGAGGTCTTGGTGGACCCCAGCCTGAGGTTTGACTTAATGGCCCCACCACAGAGCCGGCTTTGGAGGATCCCCATCTCAGGGTTTCAGAAAGGCTCAGCAGGAAACCAGCAGCTCTTTAAAATAAATCTCCCATGTCAGTCTCCTCAGATGGCCGAGACTCTGAAGATTTCCAGGACTTAGTCACAGAAGCGCAGAGTAAAAAGGAAGAGACCTCCAGTCATCAGATCCGGGGTCTCAGAGGTAAGGGAGGCAAAGAACAGCACAGCCAAACGGGAGCTGTGGAAGAGACCGTGGTGGGCCTCTGTCTCCTCATCTGAAAGTGGGGCCTGGCTGATCTGGAACATTCCTCCCACCTCTGACTTTCTCTCACACAAGCTTCAGAGAGCCCCCGCCACAGCTTCAGTTGAACCAGGTTCATTGTGGCCTCCTCATGGGCACACAAGAAGAGGGGGTTTCTCCAGCTGGAAGAGCCTTTGAAATTACTTAGTTCAGTGGCTCTCAACCTTTCTTTCTACTGAGACACACACATAAGGGATAAAGTCACCTGCCTGCTGGGCATGCTTCTATTCATTCATTCATCCATTTGTGCATGCGTTCATTCCACGCATGCTCACTGAGTACCTGCTCTGTGTGAGACGTGAGGCCCTGAGTCTCAGCGGTCGACGGGACAGACAGGGCCCCTGCTCCCCTGGAGCTGACATTCCAATGGGGTAGCTGACGCTTCCAGGTACTGTCAGTGTCATAACGAAAACAGAGGAGGAGGCCATGCTGGGAGAAGCTGAGAAGGAGTGCCGTCGGTCCAGGGCACAGGAAAGAGCTGTCAGAGAAGGACTGGAGGAAGTCCTTCCAGGAAGAGGAAAAGGCGAGCCGAGGCCCCGAGGCAGGAGAGAACCTGATGAGGATGGAGGAGACTGAGTGCGAGGAGGAGGAGGTCAGAGGGGTGGGCGGGGCTCCATCACTTCCTGGGGATCCAGGAGAGGCTTTGGGGTCACGGTCAGGGGCGTGCTTTATTTTACGTGGCATCAGGGCTGTTAGGGGGTTTGGAGCAGGGGGCTAAAGTGATCAGATTTACGTTTTTAGAAGATCCTCAGGCTGCGTGTGGAGAATGGAGATTCCAGAAGGCAGGGGAGGCCACCAGGAGACCAGTCTGGACGTTCTTGCAGGTACCAGACTGAAGTCCTGGGGCCAAATGGCAGCAGCAGCAGAGATGGGGTGAAGTGGAGGGAAGGACGGGGAGGAGGGCGTGAGGACTCAAGGATGACTCCTTGGACTTGGGGCCACGGCAGCTGGCGAGATATGGTGCCACGTCCAAGTGGGGAAGATGGAAGAAGGAGCAGGATTGGGAAAGGATGTCAGGCGTGTACCCACGGGGGCTCCCAGGTTTTGACACTACTGCCCACCACCCCCACAGCCAAAAGTCGTGCCGGGAAGTACCGTGGAGCGTAACTCGGGAGAACCCAGGCACTCATAATAGTCCCAAGTGCTGTGAGTCATCATCAGCTGCCTGTCAGGATGATTGACATTTGGGGCCGGGTCATTCACTGTTGTGGGGCTGACCTGTATGTTGTAGCATGTTTAGCAGCATCTCTGGCTTTTCTACCCACTAGAAGCCAGTAGCATCCCCACCCAACACCAAGTTGTGACAACGAAAAATATCTCCAAACGTTGCCAGATGTCCCTGGGTGTGTGTGGGCGGATCAAAATCACCCCCTGGTAGAGAACCCCTGCTCTAAGGGAAGCATCATTTAGGTGGGAGTTGGGACAGACCCAGGTCCTGGTAGCCAGTAGGAACGCCACTCATTTCTCTTTCGTTCTAGAAAACACATGGAACACAAGTGGGAGGAGCATCTCTCTTAATGGGGTGACCTGGCATCTGCTTTAGGTGACTGGAGGTGTGCTGGTGCCGGGTTCTATTCCTTTCCTAAGAGTAATGAATCGCAGGTGACCCAGCTCCCCCTGCCTGGGACACGCTGGTGTGTGTGTCCACACTGGGGATGAGAATGCTGACCTGGCCCAATCCTTACACTCGGCAAGCAAAGGCAACTCAAGCCTGGAGGGGCAAAGTGACTTACTCAAGGTCCACAGCTCGTTAGTAACAGAGCCAGGAGCAGAAGTGGGTGTGGGAGCTGCCCCATCAGGGCTGTGTTGGCACGGCTTCCTCTTGGGTGGGCATCTGGGGGAAGGTTGGGCCACACGCAGCCCCCGCAGCTCAGGGTAAGCAGCAATAATTGAAGGGAACGCATGCCCTCCAGGCCTTTCTCTGCCACAGCTCATCACCTCCGTGGTGGGGGTTAACCCACAAACACACTCAGAGAAGCAGCCCCTGTCCTCCGACAAGGACGTTCCCCGTGTGTATGTGCGCACGCGCGTGTGCTTACGGCTGGCTCTCCTGGGAACAGCTTCAAAAAGAGAACAGACTGGTTCTAACCCCCAGGGATGCGCCAAGCAGGGCCTGCCTAGGTCCACCCCCGAGCCCCCCACAGTTCTTGCTCTTCGCCCCCAGGGCGCTCTGGGAAGTGCTGCATGAGATCACCTTTTCTGAACTGCAAGTCGACACAGTACCAGAGGAAGGACAGTTCCTCCTAACGTATCAACTTCTCCATGTGAAAAACTTTTCGAAGCTGTGAAAATGACATCACGTGATTTTACTGTTTAGTTCTTCTCCACCCGAAAAAGAAAGAAAGGAAGGACGGGGCAAGATAAATAACGAAATAGGTGAGGGACTGCGATGGAAGTAAAAATAAAAGTAGGAAAATAAGATGATGGTTGAGTTCGGTTAGGGCCCAAATGCCTGCTGCGAAGGCCGGTTGCGCTGCTCGAGGCAGGCCACACGCTTGTCTCTGAGCCTTCTGGGCTCTGGGACAAAGAAAGAACATGACCAGATAAAAGGTTCACGGTGCACATATAATAAAAGGAAATTATTGCTCAAGAGAAGCCTGGCTCCTTCTGATACAGAGGCCTGGAAGAAATGTATTCCGTGTCTCCTTACAGAAGGGCCAATTTCTCACGCTAGAATGGACTCTGTTGAAAAGGCAACGTGGGGTAGAGGAAGGAGGCCAGGTTTGGGGAAAGAAGACTTGAGTTCAAATCCCAGTTTTGGCAGATAGCTGTGTAGCTTCGGGCAGGTTACTTAACCTCTCTGAGTTGTTCATGTGTCTGGAAAATGGGATAATGAAGCCGCGAACGTGAAAGTACCCAGCACACACCTACAGAGTAGGCATTCCTCAAATGGAGTGCTTGTTCAGAGCGCGCTGGGGGGAATCGGGACTGCCCCTGGCCTCTGTATCCCACCAGGCTCCCGGGTGTGGGCCAGGAGCCAGACGAGGACCCTAGCTGCCAACCTCCAGCGCTCGGGAGCTGTGAGTGAGGCCTGAAGGTTGTCCATCGCCGAGGGCCATCCGGGCGGAGGCCAGACATCCTTGCCCCTTTGCATTTCGAGGGCCCCCTGATGTCTCTGCTGCAGCAGGACGGGGCTGTGGGCCAGACGACCCTCTGAGTGAAGCTCTAGGGTCTTTGCACAGCAGACAGTGCCTCCTCTGGAAGATCCCGGGTATCAGGCCTGCGCATCACGCCTCCTCCACCTGCCCTCCCACTTCCCCGGACCCAGGAAGGGGGCAGGGGTGCCACCCTTGTTGGGGTGCTGGAGCCAGAGAGGTGCTCGGGTCAGAAGAGTCCTCTGATAACGAATGATTATTTATCGTTTCTGCTCCCCCCAGAACATCAGGACCTCTCTGTCACCCCCACTTCTACCCACGCCCCTACACTTCTATCCATCCTTCAAGCCAGCCTCCTCCATAAAGCCAATCCCAGCACCTTCCTTGGCTCTTTGGGCATTTATGAGCATCACTGCGCTAATGCCCCTCCCTGCTAATCTCTCCCCTCCCCCACCTCTGAGGACTGCAGACCTAAAGCAAGGTCACTACTGTCACAGTAACCAGCCCTTCTGTGCCTCCTGCCGTGCCAAGCCCACAGAGGCAGAGGTGATCAGCAAATGCTGTTTATGTGTCTCTCCCCGCTCCTGGCCTAGCCATTGCCCGAGAGTGGAAAAGCCAAGAGAAGCTTCTGGACTCAAACCCAGCTCCAGAGCCTGGAAGAAAAAACAAATAATTAAAAATTGTCGGCCTCCCTAGCTTACCTACCGTCAGCCTCTCTGTCACCTCCTGGGCCCGGGAAGACAGAGAGAGGCTGGGTGCTCGTCCCAGCTCATTCTTTCCAACCCCCACTAGTCCACGTGTAAGCAACAGCATCAGATGGCCAGCACTAAAGTCACTCTGGGTTTGAGTCTAGATTCTGCCACTTGTCAGCTATGTGTCTTCAGGCAAATCACCTAACCTTTCTGAACTCCACTTCCTTCATTGTAAAATAGGGGCATTGTCGAATCAACCCCTGGTATTGTTGTAAAGGTTATATGAGAAAACACACACACAATAACCCTCATGGTGCCTGGCACCTTGTAGATATTCAAGAGGGGATTGCCTTCTCCCCATTTCCATGTTTCCTGAAGCTTGGAAGTCTTCCCAAAAGAAATAAGTCACCCAAGCTTTGCAGCTGAGCTGAGCGAGGACCTGGGTCAGCTCACTGGCCTCCAGGGTCTGGGAATGGAAGAAGCTGAGCCTCCCCAGGGATGTTCGGGCCAGTGGAGAACGTGGCGCTGTTTTATCACCTCTCAGAGGCAGACTGCTCTGAATGGCTTCTCTGAACCATAAAATCAGAACCTGAGGGCTCTCGATTAGGAGCTGAGATAGGGTCTAGCACCAAGGCAGCACCTGAGGTGGTGATGGCAACCACCCAGGCCATGTGTCTCCTCATCCCATTTCTTGGCAGGCGCAGAGGCTACAGCTGTGAACTCCAGTGTCGCGGGATAAGGGCTGTGATAAAGGAGGACAGGGTGCTGGAGTGTGGAAACATGGGATGGGAGTCAGGAGACCTGTGGCCTGGTCCTAATTCTGCCACTAACCATCTGGACAATCTCCTGCTTATCCCTTAACCTCTTAGAGCCTCAGTTTGCTTGGCTGTCAAATTGGCAAATGATACCTGTCCTTCCCCCCATCCTTCTCTCATCCCTCCCTCCATCCTTTCCTCCATTCTCCTTCATCCCTCTCTCCATCCTTCCTCCCTCTCTCTTGCTCTCTCCTTCTATCCCTCCATCCTCCCTTCTCTCTCCCTCCATCACCCTCTTTCCTTCCTCCTCTCTCCATCCTTCCTCTCTCCATCCCTCCTCTCTCTATCCCTCCATCCTCGCTCCTCTCTCCATCCTTCCTCCCTCCATCCCTCCTCTCTCTATCCCTCCATCCTCCATCCTCGCTCCTCTCTCCATCCTTCCTCCCTCCATCCCTCCTCTCTCCCTCTATCCCTCCATCCTCCCTTCTCTCCATCCTTCCTCCCTCCATCCCTCCTCTCTCCTTCTGTCCCTCCATCCTCCACCCTCCCTCCCTCCTTTCTTCCTCCATCATCTCTTCTTCCTCCTCTTCCCTCCCTCCCTCTTCCCTCCATCCTCCATCTGTCCTCCCTCTATCCCTATGTCCTCCCCCTCCCTCCCAGGGTAGTGTGAATATCCAATGAGACGATACTTGGGAAAGTGCTGTGAAAAGCACAGTAAAAGCACAGTGTCCGTGCTCCCACAGAGGCACTGCAGAGGGGACGGGACTTCAGGCTCGCTTTCTGGGAAACACTGCTGGCTTGGCCTTTTTTCACCCCGACACCTCAGCAAGGACCTGCATGCTGCTGGCAGCCTCACATGTCCGATGTGCTGCTGGCTAGTGTGGTCTCACCTCAAGAGAATCAGCCCACTCCCTCTCCCGCCCACTCGGTCACTAGTTCACCTGTCCAGCAAACGCTGAGAGCCTGTTCTGTGCCTGGAACTGTGCTGGCCACCGCAGGGACAAGATAAAAACCCCATCACGCGACATCCGCTCTGGATTCCTTACCGCCTTCCTCAGTCCTGCGGCCTCCACCTCCAGAATGGTCCCACAGCTCTCCCTCCACTGCTCTCCACCTCGCGCCCTGCCTCTGTCATCTCTCATCTGGATGCCCCAAGTAGTGTCATGACCGGTCTCCCCACTCTCTCTCCTGCCCCCCTCTGCTAGCCCTTCCCACGAAGCCGGAACAATCTTGTAAAAATATAAATCAGATCACATCATCCCCCAGCTTGATACCCTTCAATAGGACCACATCCCACCTGTGATAAAGTCAGGCTCATTTCCTGATCTATGGAGCCCACAGATGTAGCCCCGCACACCTCTCTGACATCTCCCCCCAGGAGCTTCACTGTCCAGAAGAGAGCCACGGAGGGTGATATCTGAACCGATTCTGTGTGGTGGTCAATAGGACAGGGGTCGAGGGGAGCCGTGGTCAAAGAGACCTGCGTTTGAATCCTGCTCTACCTTCTATTAGCTCTGTGATTTTGGGCAAATTCCTTAGCTTGTCTGAGCCTCAGTTTTCTCATCTGTAAAATGGAGATATAATGGTAGACACCCCACACAGTGGAGCCATTCCCCAAGACACAGAACCAAGGAGGAGTGGTCTGGGGATGGGAGGAGGAGAGCTTGGCTTCAGATGGGTTGAGTGCCCAGGGCTGAGGCGGGGCTGGCCTAGAGACACGGATGTGGGAGTCACCTGCTGGCTGGATGGAAACAGCTCCCCCTCGTGATGAGATGTCGGGCTGATTGTTGACCCCTGGTGCCTTCTGTTTCCCCATGGGACAGACGGCACTGTGGCATTTGTATTTTCTCAACCAAAATTCTAGATAAAAGAGCAGGTGACAATTTTTCTGTTGTTGTCGTAGGTACCAGAGGCAATATAGGAGGTGTTATTGAGATCCTGAAATGTTGGCATCCTAGTTTTTGGGGGGAGGTGGCAGAGTGTGGAGGGGGAATCCAGAAAATTTAAAATCCAGACTGCCATAGAAAAATCCAGACCCCAATAATAGGTCATGTGCAAAGGGTGTAAAATGACTGGTGTCACCAGGGCCATATTCACAGGCCTGAGACTTGTGGAATTGGACCTTGTGCATCATTTAATGCTCTGCTGCCACCATCTTGAAATTCTTAATCATTTTTGAACAAAAGGACTCATATTTTCATTTTGCGTTGGACCCCTAAAATTATGTAGCCAGGCCTGGGTGTCCTTTTCTGCCCAGAGAAAAGACTGTGATTAGAGGAAGAGTGGGACAGGGAAGTGGGTACTGGAGGGAAGGTGGTACTGGAGGGTCCTGAGGTTACATAGAAATTGGCGGCTGGCATGGGGAGCAGAGGCGGGTGCTGGAACCAGACCTCACCTCTCTCTCATTTTTCCAAGTGTTTTTCCACAAACACTCCACAAGGCCAGGGGCTGCCTTGGAGAGGCACTGTTAAGCGTTTATGGGGCACCGGCTGAGTGCCTGGCTTCGTGCTGGGTGCTGTGGGTGCAGAAAGCCCTCAGGGAACTTACTCTCTGGTTCTGGGGAAACCACAGGAGAGAAGGTGGGCAGCGTGATATAGCGCAGGGTGTGGAGAGAGCATCGGAACACACCTGGATGTCAGGGCTTCCTCCTGGGGGCTCTAACAAGACCTGTCTCCTAGGGTCACCAGGAGGATCAAGTGGAGAATACGTGCAAGGCTCCGCGTACATCTGCCTCACGGCAGACTTGAAATACACAGCCGCTGTTATGAGTGGCATCTTGGAGAGAAGTAGGAGGAGGTGGTGGAGATGGCGGTGGAGCCTCAGATCCTGGAGTGAGTCTGCGTTTGAATCCAGGATCTGCCTCCTACTAGCTGTGGGACCCTCAGCCAGTCATCTCACCTCCTTTGAGCCTCAGTTGCTTTTTCTGCAAAATGGGAGTGTTAGCAACACCTGCTGTGCAGATTTGCTGGCAGGAGCTGGGATAAGATAAGCCACTGCTTAGCTTGGGGCTGGAATAAAGTGTCCAGTGCCTGATAGTTATTCTCGTTTACTAACCCAAAGAATGCCCTGTGTGGGGGGCTACGGGAAGGGAGTCTTCGGCTCACCCAAGCCCCCAGACCAAACTGCAAGCTGGGAAAAGAGTGTAGATCCCCAAAGACTCCCCGAGGACATTTCGGGACACCCAGGCTCCCTTCCAGGGGCCGGACAGCTCGGCCAAGGCCGTGTCACCGGCTCATCTTTGCCATGCAGTGGGGGGAGGATGCCCCGCGCTCGCTTCCGGCCCTCGCTCTGAAAAGCCCCGATAACAAGTGCACATTGACGGCCGGGTTCCCCAGGGCGAGCGCACTGTTCCCGGCTCGCATCTGAGCCCTCGCTGAGACATTTTCTCGCTTCAGCAGTTTGGCATGTCATACAAAGGGGCTCTGATTTTTCCTGATGTCCAACTCCTCTTGCATGAAAAATAGCTTTTGTTGTCTTTCTGCCCACGGATTCCTGTGCGTGAGTCAAGGCCAGATGCCTGGTGGGCGGAGAGTCCCCATTTGCTTAACTGTTTGGAGGGTCTCCTTCTTCCACCTGGGAGGCCACTTGTGGCTCATGGCTGGTGGCCCTGAGGTTCAGTCTCTCCGGGTGCTGCCTGCTGGCCCCTGGCCTGTCTCCGACCTTCACACTGGTCAGCTCCTCTTTGCACCTGGTGGCTGTTTTTGATGTGTCCCAAGGGTCTTTGTTTGGGTTATTGCCACTTCCATAGTCCCCACCATCACCACAGCCACCTGGCCAGCTGGTGGGTCCCCTTCTCTGAGGATCCTCTGAAACCCGAACCCTTTGTTCTTTCTCATCCCTGGCTCTTCTTCCCCCCTCTCTTCCTTCTTCCTTATATTTCTAGGTATTTCTCCCCATTTTCCTTTCTAGTCTGCCATATTTAAATCACACAAGCCCTCTCCTACTTCCTGTTCAAGGCAGTCTTCTGAAATTTCTTGAAGCATTTACTAGATAAAAACTTATTCTTTAACTCTGTGATTATTAGGAGGGTTATTAAACACGGGGAGAATCCTATTAAATAGCAAATTGAGTGAGTCAAAAACCCACAGATGTGGAATCTCTAAAGGTCGTCTGGTACAGAATAGATGTGAATATGGCTGTGGCTGTTCTGTGGGGCCAGAAAACAATATTGGAAGGAAGTTCACCAAAATGTTAAAATGGTGGTCATGGGAACTATGACTGATTTATTTCCTCCTGTCTTTTTCAAATTTTCTGTTATGTTGGGGAAAATTATATATCTATAAACCTGATCTTTAAACTTAGCAAGCACCAGGGCCAGTCCCCACTCCTCAGACAGATGAATGGATGTGTGTGCTCATTCAGCATTTGTCAGTGTATTTCCTTTATTCTTAAATGCATCCAGGAACATACTGTCACCTTGTGTCACTGTTTTATTACAGGCCACCTCTGACTTATAAGCAAATTGATTCCTGGATGAAAGCCTTTCTGAGCCATCCACAGTGGAATCTTTATTTCCTGTAAGCACAGTTTACACACGGGGTTTCCATTCCTAGAAATCCATCTCATACCATAAAAGTGCCCCAACTGACCGCAAAAGTAAGTGAAAAGAAAATAAAACCCAGATATATGCTCTTACAGACTTTTATCACACATGTAAAACTAAGCACTTAATATAAAAGCTGTGTCATGAAATGTTCCTTTGGGGGAATTTTTCTGCCTGAGCCAGACTGGCCAAGGTTTCTTAAAATATGAATCCAGTGAAGTTTGAACAGAAGATGCTTTTTTCCCTGAAAAATCGCCCCATGGCAAGTTTAAGCATGCTTCGTTGCACCAAAAAATCCTCAGCCGCTTTAACATAAAGGTTCTTCTGTTTCAAAATTTTTCCATTGCCAATTCCATTTGTGTAAATTCTTTAGAAAATACCTTTGCATGGTGCATCCTGGAGGAAAGGCAGATTCCGCTGTGACTCGTAACCATCCCTTGCTCTTTGTGTCAGTGAGTCAGTTGACCCTTCAAATGCCGGTCGATGCTGAGGTATCAGCGTCCGTGGGTCCTGGTTGCCAGGTGCTCGTTAATGCTGCTTTGAGCCTTCGGTGGCAGTCTTAAGATGAAAGAGGGAGTGAATGCAGAGGGAGGCAGGCAGTGAGGTCCTAAGTCCAGTCTGCAGCTGAGATGTCCAATATTTGGACTAGAAGGTTATTCCTCGGTTCTCATCAAAATTGCTGCACCTCTGTTGGTCATGTCTGTTCCTTCTGGTTCAGTCTTTCCTGGAGCTGAAAACAAAGCACTCAGTTCGCCCTCAAAAGCCCTTCACATTCTCCTAAGCGGTGTTTATGTCCTCTTTAGTCTCCCAGTCTCTGGAGAAATAGGAAGGAAATCTACCTGGTTTTTTTTGGTTTTGCTTTTAAACCCGGTTGCTTTCTCTAGACCGTTTCTGGCTTTCAATCAACAAGCCTTTGTGGCCGGCGCAAAGCACTCTGGGAGCTGCTGAGGTCCGGAGATCCGCAGGAGCCCCTCCCCACTTACCCAAGGTGGGTCGCTGAGATGCCCACGAGCAAGAAGGTGGCCAGGCCAGCTCTGCACGGCCCTAACAACGACCCTTGTTCTATCCTTACCTGCTTATCCATCCCACACCCTCCTGCTCACTTCTCTGTGTAGGATCCAAATCACAAATATTTTTAAAAATAAGAGCAAATGGTGAGCACTCACTGGGTACTAAGCACTATATGTATTATCTCAAGAACCTTCCGTATATTATCTTGTCCTCATACCAGCTATGATTTAATACTATGTAATTAATCATTTAATGAATTATTAGTTAATATATTCTATCTAGAGAGCGCTAACACATACATGGCCCTGACTGTGTGCTGGGAACTGTCCCAAGTACTTTATACATATTGATTTAGTTAATCATCAGCCACCCCGTGAGGTAGGTGCTATCACTACTTCCACTGTATACGTGCGGAAACTGAGGTACGGAGACGTTAAGCAACTTGCCTGAGGCCCCAGAGCTAACAAGTGGTAAATCAGGATTCAAACCCAGGCAGTCCAGTTTCAGATTCCATTCTCTCCATTGCCGAGCTATCCCGCCGAGCTCTAACAGGGTAGCTACGACTTATGAAAATCTCCTCTGTGTGGGCGCTCTGCATAGTTCATGTCAATCTTACAACACAGCACGGGTGACACTTCCCCTGTGGGAGGTGGGGAGACTGCGGCAGGCTTACAGGCCTGGGACACAAGCCAGCATTTGCACCCAGATCTCTGAATGAAGCCCATTGCCAGCTCTTTCTCCAGCCCCAAAACTGTCCCATGCCTGCTGCACGTTGAGAAAGAGAAGCAGCCTCAGTCCCCTGAGGAGAGGCTGTGGGGTGGCTCAGTGTCATGTAAATATCCCAGGCTGCCCGTGGTGACCCAGGGAACCCAGGGGCCGCAGTGCAGGCTGCTGATGCTGGTGGTGGGGAGAAGTTGGTTGTGAAGAGAGAGCAAGACCCACCCCACGGATGCAGTCCAGTGGTTGTCAGACGCTGGCTGTGGGCCAGGCTGGCACGGCAGGCTTCTCGGAGGAGGTGGGCACAGCGTCGTGACCAGAACAGCACACGATACCCGGCCCCGGTGTGACTCATGCAGCCTGGAGAGGAAAGATGCTGCTGTCAGACCGAGGGCGGCTCTTAAGATGGGGTGCTCGCTGCAAAGGAGGTGAAAATCATTCTGCTCAAGACAACTCCCTTAAGGAGACATTCACCGTGCACTTCAAACCCTCGGAGCCCACGTTCTGCAGGGGATGCCACCTGCCAGCACGCTTTCACACGCAGATCTCAACTGTTGGCGTTCACGTGTGGCTCCCAGCTCCCAGAGAGCAGATAGAGAAGCAGAGCTGATCCTACTGTATGCTTCCATTCACATCAAGTTCAGATGCAGGCAGAATAATCCAGGGCGGTGGACATCAGCAGCGCTGCTCCATTTGTGAAGAATTGACTGGGGGGCAAGAGGGCGCCTCCAGGGGTGTGAATATGTTTATGTCTTGGTCTGGGTGGTAGGTACATGGATGTAGACGTGCGTTCATCGAGCTGCACTCTTAGGATTACTCTCTATATATTTTCCTCAGTAAAAATTAAAAACAGACAAATACAGGTCTGGGGCGGCAAAGACCCCTCAGGTGGCCTGCCACCAGCCCTCATCTGTCCCCATCAGTCCCCACCTGCTGGCTTGTGTTTTCTTCAGTTCTGGTTACTCAAGCAAATACTCATTGGGAGTGTGGG
Source organism: Diceros bicornis minor (assembly GCF_020826845.1). NCBI lineage: Eukaryota > Metazoa > Chordata > Mammalia > Perissodactyla > Rhinocerotidae > Diceros > Diceros bicornis. The sequence goes on along the minus strand of NC_080757.1, from coordinate 48,308,225 downwards.
CACCTAGCCTGTGCTAAGTTCTGAGGACTCAAGGTTTCTTTCTTCCTTCCTTCCTCCCTCCCTCCCTCCCTTCCTTCCTTCCTTTTTTTGTGCCCTCTTGGGAATGCTGCTTGACCTGCTAGAGGAAAAAGTCGTTCCTGTATCAGCGAGTTCCGTGATTCGGAGCTGTTCAGGATGACAGGCCCTCCCACTTGTGCGTGCCTCATGATCAGCAGTCTCTCACGGAACCCTCCCAACCCCACGGAGACCGTTCTCTCTCCGCCCAGCATCTGTGATGTTGAGAGGCTACTTGGAACCCTGCCCTGTGGGACTCACACCACCCTCCTCCCGCCTCATCTGCCCCCAGTGCTCCCAGCGGTGTTTTTTTCAGTCTCTAGTCAAATCGAGCAAATACTCATTGAGAATTTGAAAACCAGAGCCCAGACTGAGTCCTGGGCACACAGATGCCTTCATTCATTTAGCAAACATTTACTGAGGGCCTGCCACTTACCAAGCAGCATTGTAGGTGGTGGGGAAGTTTCCTTCACAGCAGTGCGTAAAACACACAACAATTCATGTAGTGATTGTATTGTCACAGGAGAGACAGACAATGATCGAGGAAAACCAGGAGCATCAGGATGAGGTTGTGATGATACAGTGGCCGGGAGGGCCTCGAAGGGAGGGAGACATTTGAGTAGGTGAAGGAGATGAGGAAGCGAGCTTTGCGGAGGTCTCTGGGACAGTCGTGTCGGGCAGAGGGAACAGCGAGTGTCATGGTCGTATGCGGGCCTGTCCGAGCCCCGAGTGGCTAGAATAGGGAGCGGGAGATGGGAGCCAGAGGAGGCACTGGGGCCACTGAGGAGGACTTGGCCTTTTACTCTGAGGGAAGAGCCGCTGGAGGGCTTGGCAGAGGCCTGATGTGCTCTCCCCTGGGTTCCAGCAGGATCCCTCTGGCTACCATGTTGAATAGGGTGGGGCCTGCCGTGGGGTGGCTCTTAAGTGGGTGGGGCTCTGCTGGGATCCTTGGTTAAGAGAAACTTGTCATGCTGCTCTGGATTTCGGAGAGGCATGGCCGCTATCAGCCTGAGGAAGTCAAGGAAGGCTTCCCAGAGGCGGTGATGTTTGCTCTGAGTCTTGTGAATGTGTAGGAGTCCACAAGCAGGGGGACCTGCACATGCAGAGGCACATGTCTTCATTCATTCACTCACACACTCATTCTCTCATCTATTCATCATTTATTCATTCGGCAGACATTTTATTGAGCACCTGGGTGAAAAAATAGAATCTTGTCCTATTCCTCAAAGAAACCAGTGTCCAACAGGGAGAGAGGAGACGGAGGGACAGCCAAATCCATTACAATTCCACGTGGAAATGTGATAGTAAATGCACATCCAAGGAGCTGCAGTGGCACAGGGTGGGGGAGGGAGGCCCCCCCAGGCACGGAGTGCAGTCATGGGAGTCTTTCTAGATGACAGGTCATCTGAGTCAGCTTTGAAAGACGACCATTGACCATGTTCCTTATGAAAAGAAGAAGGAGAAGAGGGCTCCAGGCAGAGTACCAGCACTGGCAAAGTTACACAGCGTGCATGCGTATACTCAGGCCTTCCATAGTTATCCAGTGCCTACCACAACCCAGGTCCTGAGGGACCCCCTGGGGATACATGGGACACCGAGTGTGTTCTGGAGTGCTGAAGAAATTTAGGACTCCTGAAACAAAAGCCCAATATGAGAGGAGGCCCAGGAGCCAGGGTCGGGGAGGAAGGCTGGTCCGGAAGCTCGAGTCCTTCACACTGTGCTCAGCAGCCTGCATTTGGCCCTCCTGGCAAGAGTTGCTAGTTAAGGGTTTCACCAAGCGGGCAACCAGATTCTAACTTGTGTCTGGAGAGCTCACTGTGGCTCCACTACAGAGGACAGAGTGGAGGGAGCAAGGCTAGAGGCAGGGAGACCTGTTAGGAAAACACTGGAAGAGTCTAGACCAGGGGTGATGAGCCCTGAATTAGAACGATGGGATGGGGGAGGGAGAAGGGATGGATGTGAGAGAGACTGGATGTGGGATGAGGGAGGAGAGCCCATCACCGGGTGACGGGGTGGATGCTGTGTCATCAAGCAAGACAGGACACCCGGGAGGAGCAGAGGACTTTATGAGTGGGACTCGAGAGTCCAGTTCCAGGGTGAAAGCACAGGGCCCTTTACAGCAGCTGGTCTAGTTGGACCACACCGTACAAGGCTCTCGTGTCTTAACTAATATCTTCACTATTTAACTATCCTCATTTCACAGATGGGGAAACCAAGGCACAGCACATTATAGTAACTCTCCCAAGTGGCAGAACATGTAAGTGGCAGAGGTGGCACTGGGATTTGAACCCTGGGCAGTCTGGCTCCAGACACCATGCTCCTCGTCACCACACTGAGAGGCAACCCCAGGGAGGCCCCCACCTCCTGGACGCAGGATGAGAGCTGGGAACTTCTCTGGGGAGTGAGAGGAGCCATGCAGGCTGGTACCTGTTTCTTGGCAGGACACGGGGTACCTCTGTACCCCAGGACCCCACAGGTGTGACCATGAGGGAAGAAACGGAGCGTCTCACTGAGGCCTCCTCAGTGTTTCTGGAAGGACCGTGTGTGCCAGCTGGCCTCTCCACACTGGTCATGTCTCCATCCTGCAGTGCTCGCTGGGAGAGAACATTGCTGCCTGCTTCCTGTCTAGAGACCCCTAGCTATCAACACTCTAGAACTAAGCCCTAGAGGACCCAGAACACAGTGACAAGACATGTACAACATGGATGAGCCTTGAAAACATTATGCTCAGTGAAAGAGGCCACACACAAAAGCTAGGGCTGCTGTAACAAAGTACCACAAACTGAGTGGCTTGAACAACAGAAGTTTATTGTCTCACCATTCTGGAGGCCCGAAGTCCAAGATCAAGGTGTCACCAGGGTTGGTTCCTTCTGAGGGCTGTGAGGGAGGGTCTGCTCTATGCCTCTCCCCTAGCTTCTGGTGGTGTGCTGGCAATCACTGGTGTTCCTTGGCTTATAGCTCTCTGCCTTCATCTTCACGTGGCATTCTCCCTGTGGGCGTGTGTCTGTGTCCAAATTTTCCCTTTTTATGAAGACATCAGTCGTATTAGATTAGGGCCCACCCTAATGGCTTTCTTAACTACGTCTGCAATGACCCTATGTCCAAATAAGGTCTTATTCTGAGCTACTGAGGGTTAGGAGTTCAACGTAGAATTTAGGGGGAAAGGGACACAATTCAGCCCTTAATAGCCACATATTGCATTATTCCATTTATACAAAATACCCAACATATTCATAGAAACAGAAAGCAGACTGGTGGTTGCCAGGGGCTGGGGGGAGAAGGGAATGGGAGTAACTGCTTAATGGGAACAGGGTTCCATCTAGGGTGATGACAATGTTCTGGAACTAGGAAACAAGGGCTTAGAAAGGTTAGGTAACTTGCCTGAGGTCAGACAGCTGCTAAGTGGTTAAGATGAGATTGCCCCAAAGCTGGTGTTCTTCCCATTACAACTGGGTTCAAATGGAGGTTTCTCCTTGGACAAGTTATTTAAATTCCCTGAGCCTCATTTTCCTGATCTACAAAATGGAGTCAGTATACAGCCCCATCCATTCAAGGAGATAATGTATGTAAGGGTTGCTGGCGCATTCTAAGCTCTACACAAATGGTTGTTATCATTACTCGATAGGTCAGGGTCCATCCAGGAAAACAGAAGCCACTCAGTGTCTTTCAGACAGAGGAAATTTAATAGAGGAGTTGATGACCCAGGTGATGGAAGAGCTTGGAAGCCAAACCAGGGAGCCATGATGTGCCCAGATGTGAGTAACTGCAGGAAACCCCTTCCACCCCCACAGGGGAGAGAAAGCAAGAGGAGGTGGTTTTACCAGAGGCCAGAGGCCAGGCCACCCAGCAGGTGCTTGGATCATGGAGGAAGCTGGGGCCGCAGAGGGAGGGACATTCCAGAAGGAACTGGACTCCCAGAAGAGATGCAGAGCTGCCACAAACAGTGTCCAAGGAGGAAGGGGAGAAATACCCTGACTTCTCCCTTCCTCCCACTCTCTCATGTTCCACCAAAGCCTCCTATTGGCCAAACCTACCCAGGAGCCATGGCCGGGGAAGCCTGGGAAATGTAGTTCCCTGAGATACGGGGCACCCTCGGCTGCCCGTGTGGGTGCTGAGCAGCATCTACTGCTGGTCTCTGTGTGCTGGTTCACATGGATACCAGCGTGCTGAGATTGGACACACCCTTGGGACGTGCACACCGCAGGTCTGCAGCAAGGGAGGAAGTAGAGTTGCAGCACATGTGTGCAGGTGCCTCATGGCCACACGTTCCCTTTGTGTGCATAGGGCATGTGCAGCTATACACAGTAGGGCCACAGAGCCACCAGCCTGATAGGACACGGCCTGACTGCATGAGTCCCCATGTGCTGGCACCTGGAATCGGGTGAGGCCATCACTCGGCATTTGGAGCTGCATCTGCCTGCAGCCCATCCCATACTGTTGTCATGGGGGAAGGACCAGGCTGGAGCACGAGCATCCAGGCTTGGAGCTCCCTCCTCCATGGTGCCCTGTGACTCAGCCAGTCTGGTCGTCAGAGCCATTGGACAGGTGCTTCTTCGTCCTGTAAACTGCCCCAGTGAGAGAGAGGACAGAGGAGCCCGGGAGAGAAGAGAAGGCCTCCAGAATCTGCAGTGCTAGCTTTTCTTTGAGGTGAAGAAGCAGCTTTCCTGTTTTCTTTAGAAATCCATCTCCATCATTAGGGATTTTGCCGCATCTGCCTATTGACTTCCCATGTCAGCCTGGCCTCCTGCTGGGCCCGCTGCCCCGCACCTGCTCCCTAGCCTCTCATCACCTCTGTAATTCATTTGGCTCTCGCATCTCTTGCCACTCAGACAGCACCGAGCAGCTCGTGGTCTCCACTGCTCTTCAGAGGGTCCCAAGGGCTACAGGACATCAGAGGGGACTGTTCACCTCTCTCAGGATGGAACATTCCAAAGTTCCCTGGTGGAGGCTTCCCATTTCTGGTTCTATCACGTGTAAGGCATTGAAAAGGCAGATGAGTTAGATGAGAAGAGAAAAGAAGGATGCTGAGGGCTTTTTACTCCCAACATCTTTAGCATTGGGGTGATGTGACTTGAATTGTGTCCCCAAAAAGATATGTTGAAATCCTAACCCTGGTACCTATAAATGAGACCTTATTTGGAAATATGGTCTTTTCAGATGTAATCAAGTTAAGGTGAGGTCATACTCAATCAGGATGGGCCTTCATCCAATAGATTGAGTCCTGAGAAGAAGAGAAGACACACACACAACACACACACACACACACAGGGAGATGGTCGTGTGAAGTTGGAGGCAGAGATTGGAGTGATGCGGTTACATCCAAGAAACACCAAAGACTGCTGCAGACACTAGAAGCTAAGAGAAGAGCATGGAAGAGATTCTTCCCTCCATCTTTCAGAGAGGGCAGGGCCCTGCCAACACCTTGATTTTGGCCGTCTAGCCTCCAGAACTGTGAGAATAAATTTCTGTTGTTTTAAACCATCCTGGTTTGTGATGCTTTGTTACAGGACCCTAGGAAACTAATACAGGGAAATTAGTTCAGCCTTGCAAATCAGTACCAAATTAATCAGCCTCCTGAAATTCTTCCCATGTCACTCTCCAAGATGGGCAACCTCAAATAAAAGAAATGCGATTTTGTTAGCAACTGTGTGTTGAGAAGTCCATATGTAGGCTAAGAACGAATATGTGTCATCTCACTTAACCCTCCTACCCACCCTATGATGTAGGTTATTATCCCCGTATATAACTGAGGAAACTGAGTCTCAGAGAGGTGAAATAATTTCCCAAAGGCAACATAAATATTTTAATTTCTTTCTGGGTCACTGGCTATTTTCAAGGCTACATTGGGCTACTGAAGGCAAAATGGACTTGTTTGGATGAGAAATATATTAGTTTTCTATGCTTCTTAACAAATTACCACAAGCTTAGTGGCTTAAAACAACACATTTATTATCGCACAGTTTCCATGAATTGGGAGTCTGGGCCAGCATGGCTGGATCTTCTGCTCAGGACTCCCAAGGCTGCGATCAAGATGTCAGCCAGGCTGAGTTCCTTTCTGGAATTTAGGGTTCCCATCCAGGCTCACGCGTTGCTGGCAGAATTCGTTTCCTAGTGGCTGTAGGACTGAGGCCCCGTTCTCTTGTTAGCCATCAGCCAGGGGCCTCTCAGCTCCTAGGGGCGCCCACAGTTCCTTGCCATGTGGCCCCATTGGCAGTTCACAGCGTGACAATATGCTTTCTTCCAGGCCAGCAGGAGCATCTCTCTGACTTCTTCTCCCCCTCCAGCCTGCCACAGTGGAGTCTTATATAATATCACCTAATCATCACATTCACAGGTGCCGCCCACACTCAAGGGGAGCACACCAGGGGGTGGGGATTTGGGGAACTATGTTAGGATTCTGCCTGCCAAGTTCAGATGAACTTGACTTTGAGACCAAGATGACCTTGATTTGGAGTACTGGCTTGTCCCTGACTTGAAGTGTGTCTTTGGAGCATTTTCTTCTGCACCCTTTAAATCTGACTCTCCTTATTTAGAAAAGAGGGACAATAATTCCAGGCTCAAGGGCTGTTATGAGGATTAGATCAGTTAAACGTCAAGCGCTGGCAGTTGCTAGGAGCTCCGTAAAGGGCAGCTGCCTCCCTCCCCTTTGCAGGCGTATCTCTGTCACAAAGGAAAACGGGATCGGTGGTGCACGTGGAAGGCGCCTGGCCCCGGAGCCAGAAGGCCTGGCCAGGCTCCAGCCTGACCAGGGCAGGGCCTGACTGTCCCCGTTTCTGCCACCCCTTCCCCTTCTCCCAACTGGTAAGAATCACTGCAGCTTTGCCTGGTGAAAGGAGAAGACGAAACGAGATCCCCAAACAAACGAAACAACCACGCTGGAAAGGCCTGCCTCCCTGCGCAGCGAGAGGCATGCTTCTCCTCTTCCCAGAGGCCAGATCCCCTAGGAGGAGGGGCACCCTCCCCTCCTGGCGCTGAGCCAAGCAGTGGGGGCTGTGCAGTCGGTGGCAGATGTTTTCCCTCCTGTGTGATCCCTCGTTGGTCCCTTTGGCACATGTAGCGTGTTCTCTGTTATGCCCCTCAGGAGACTTGTGCAGACCGGAGTCTTCCCACCCAGACAGGGCATGGACCTCCCTATGCAGTCCCCAGCCATTAGCCCTGGATGTGACCTGACAACCCCCAACCACACGCTGATGGTTGTTGGGACCATGAACAACCAGGAAGGCGTCTTACTAACTGAGGGCCAGAAACCTTGTATGTTTAGGGCATAATCTGGTCCTGGAAGCGAACAGAAGTCAGAGGTGTGCAGGCACGGATCTGCAGGCTGAGCTTTCTTTGCCACTTCCAAGGAGAGTTCCAAGTTGAAATTCCACTGTCTGCTCCACATTTCCAGCCTCACCTACCGCCACGCCCACTGGAATGCCATGGGACCCTCCCCAGGGGGAGCCCGCTGCCCACCAACTCTGTCCATCCTTCACGACTCACCTCAGAGGCGGCCTTCCCCACGAAGCCTTAACCGCATTCATTCATTCGTTAGACCCGGCACTGATCCTCCCAGGCACAGGGTTATACGTGAAATAAGAAAGTCCTCCCAACTGTGCAGAAGGGCCCCAGCCCTGCCCGCCACCATGCCCACTTTTCTCACACGGATGGGTCTGTGTTTCGAAGACAGCTCAAAGCAGCCCTGCCATGGGTGGGTGGGTGGGCAGGGGGGATCAGATGGGAACTACCTTGTGAGACCCTCTGAGGCATCCCAAGGCTCCCCCGAGCCTTATGTAGAGACCACCAGTCTGGTGGGGGCTTCCTGAAAAGATAACAAAGTGGGAGGGGGCTGTGGTGTTTGCATTGCTTTCTCTGGGCAAGATCAGCCCTGGGGCTTGGGAACCTGGCCTGGGTTAGCCCAAAAGTGGACTTACTATGATGTTTAAGAAGCCAGAGCTTCAGGTCCCTTCCACATGGGCCATTCCTTGTGTATTTGTAATTGTGATTCTTTTTCTTTAAGAGAACCTGTCTAACTGAACAAACTTCAGGGCTCCACAAAATCTGGGTCTGTCTGGGGTTGGGCCATAGATATAAACATCACCCAAGCAGAACTTCTCAGGAAGATGGGGGCCCTGTCCGTGGGGGCACCAAGAGGCCTTTTATGAAAGAAGGTACAGGGACCCAAAATGTAAATGCACACCTCTGGGCGTGCCCACTTTCCCCCAGGTCTCCCTAAATCAAGCTACATGGGGAGGGACAGTGGGCTTCTGGCACTGAAACAGGGCCGGTGTCTAGGGATGGAACTGGGGATTCCTCCTGGCTGAAGCCAGCCTGCTGGTCCTATAACCTCGCTCCCCACCCAGGCCAGATAGAGGTCCCCCAATAAGGATTGTGAGTGTGTTTCCTTTCTTGAGTCTCCTGCTCCCCAGATAGCTGGAAAGCACACTAACCAGACTGACGTTTCAGACTCCAGCCAGCAGCCCTGATCCCTGTCAGCAAACACAGAGCCCCTGGAACCTGGCTGCCTCTGACTCCCCCAGGGGAAGTCCCAGAGGAAATGCCCACCCCTGCGTCCAACATCCCCACGTGTCAGCAGCCAGCCTGGGGGCACCTTCGCCGGGCGTGGACTGGCTGTACGAGATCTCAGGCCGCACATGAGGCGCTCCGAGGCCGCCTGCCTGGCCTCGCAACCCGGAGGCTGCCCGCTTGGTTCGTGTGGGCCCGAGGTCCGTGGTGGGGGCCGCGCAGCCCCATTTCAGGGCTCGACATTTGCTGAGAGGTTTTCCATCACTTATTAATAAGCCTTGGCAGCAGCCCTGTGAATTAGGGCTCGGTTGGAGATGGCTGTACGAGGCTGGGCAGGCGGGGCCGCTGGCTTCCAGGGCTTGTCTTTCTCCACTGGAAGATGCTCCGTGCTGCTCCTGCCTGCGGGTCACACCCCAAAGTGCTTGTCTGCTCAGAGCAAGGTGCATGCACTTGGGGGCAAAAGGCAGCTTCTCACCCCCGCTGGGGCGGCGCTGGGCCGCTGTGACAGGTGCACACCATCGTCTATCCACCTGCTCCCCTGTCGCCGTCCCAGCCGGAGCTCACTGCGCTGTGCACCACACGCTTGTCCACGCACAGACAGGTCGGCACATCCTGTTCAAGGGCAGAAGTGTTTCAAGATTGGCGCTAACGTTTACAGAGTGCTTCTCCACCAAGGGCAGGCACAGTGGAGCAGACACAGCAGGCCCTGCGCCCAGGACCTGGCGCTTCACCTAACCCTCACCCTCCAAGGCGTGTCCTGTGAGTATCCTGGCTGTTTGGAGCAGGAAAACGAGGTACAGAGGGGCTAAGCAACTTGCCAAGTACAAACAGCCCATGACAGGCTCAGCCGACTGCCAGATTGGCCCCCGAGTGGCCTGATGCTGGTGACCGCTGAGCTGGGTGTCATGTAAGCAAAGCATATGCAGTTTGGAACCAGATGATTGAGTTCAAATCCTGGCTCTCTCTGCTTGCTCTTTATATCCCTTCCTGGAGCCTCAGTTTCCTCCTCTGTGAAATGGGGACATTGGTACCCACCTCCCAGATTTTTGGTAGGATTTGGCGCTATGACAGCAGCGTGGCACGGTGCCCACACAGTCAGCTCTCAGCCTCCCCTCCTTCCTTCTTGGAGGCTGACGGTGGGCAGAGGCTGAGTGATGAGGGGCAGGGGTGAGGAATGGGGGAACCATGGCGTTGATATGAGGAGGGCTGGAACAATTTGCCCCCTGGATTATCCAGAAATCTGTGGCCTTGTGAACGTAGGTGGGGATAGCCACCTTGCAAAGTATGATAGACTCCATCTAACATCTTTATTTCTCTTTGACAAATTTCCCCCGGGGCCAATTTCAAATCAAGTTTATTCTGGTATCTAAAGGGATAAAGCCCATAACTCAAAGGCATTAGATGTAAAATATTCAGGCCTCCACGGACGTGTGCTGGCTCCCGGCCATGGCTCAGGCTTCTGACCCGGGTCGCGGCACCTTGACAAGCTTCATTTTCCGGCTGTTATTTGAGCTGCTGGAAATGGGCGTCCTGGGCTTGGTTCTGCTGGGGAATTGAAGGATGTGCTGTTCCTGTGTCTGGATCCAGATTTCAACTGGGAGGAAAAATGGCTTACTGAATAATGAAGGCTTTGCCATCACACGGCGGTGACTTCTCACAGTGCCTGAGGGGCGCAGCCTTTTCAGCCCAGCTGAGAAAGGGGAGGCGTCGGAAGGGCTGGTGGAAGGCTCAGGCCCTCCTGGGCCTCGCAGGGTTGGGGGCTCCTGAGCCCACACCTCCGTTTGCTGGCATCTTCTCCGTGTGGGCCAGCATTTCTTCTGAAACATCAAGACTGTAGGAATTTATGACAGCATGTTGTGTTGAAAATGGGATCGAGACAACCTCTGGGTTTTTCCTTTTTTCCTTGTTGTTGTCACTTCAACCTATTTATGCGGTGGTGTTTTTACTTTGGTTTTAGAGTTGGTTAGAGTGGAGCTTGTCTAACAGCCAGTCTGCAGCCCATGGATTTGCCTCTAGAACAGTCGTGTTTATCATAGTACAGTCAGCTCATGCTTCCAGGACTGGTTTGTTGGCTCAGGAGGGTTGATGACAAGCAGTGTGTTTTGTTGGCATCTCGTGCACATCCTTTCAGCTTCGCCACTGGGCATTCTAGTGGCATTTGTAGGCTATTTCACCTGCTGGTGGGGAAGAGCAATGGGACTGCAGAGTGGGTGTTCTTTCCACCTTTCCAATGTGGACACAGAACCAGGGGGTCGGGAGAGAGCCGTGCCTCGCCTCCCACGTCCCCAGCCCCACAGGAGCCCCCTTTGAAGAAAGAAGTTCAGTGCAGTACAACTGACACAAATCAAGCAGACTGGAATAGGAGCTTGAGAGTCAAGGGTAAATAAGTCTCAGAGCTGGCCCTCTGGCTCTGCAGGGAGACACAATTTAAATATAATGCAGGAAGTTGCAACAATAGGGGTATGCACAGAGCATTATGTGTACTCAAAAGGGAAGGGCAAGGCAGATCCAGGAAGGCTTCTTGGAAGGGGCGGCACCTACCCTGATGACTTTTGGGAGTTCACAAGGTAAAAGTGGGGAAGAAAACTCCAGACCAACAGCTGGAACCAGAACACAGTTCTGAAGAGCATGGCATGAACAAGGAACCTGCACAGCTCAGTGCTGTTGGAAGGCAGGTCAACAGGAACCAGCCCTTGACGGCTGGCCTGCCCAGACTTTATCCTGCAGGAGGTGGAAAGTCATTGACCATTCTGTGGTCAGAGTCCCATGTCACCAGATCCCCCTGGCAGGTTCTTCTGAGGGAGGCAGTGACAAGGCATCTTTAGGAGGTAAACTTGCAAGTTTGGCTGATGGATGAAATATAGGCAGGGTGAAGAAGAGGGAGGGGATGAGATACCTTCCAGTGAGGACCCCCCAGAGGGTGGGGGCAATAAGACAAGGAGAGGAGGTGGAGGGTTACCAAGGGCAGGATGATCTCCTTTCCTGTGAGCCGTGCCGGGTCTGGTCCCTGTTGGACATGCAGGTGGAGGGGTCCACCAAGCAGTTGGATGTTGGGTCTGCAGTCAGAGATGCTGTGATCTGGGGAATCACAGCCTGAGGAGAGTAGTTAAAACCACAAGAGGGTGGGAGGTCACCAGAGGGGTGTGAAGATGGGAAGTGAGGACAGAGGAGAAACTCTGGACACCCCTGAGGAGGAGGCGGAGGAGATCATGAAAGAGGCTGAGAGGCACAGTCAGGGAGAAATTAGGAGAGTGCTGGAGAGAAAGGCCACAGAAGCCAGGAGGTAACCACATTTGAGAAGAATTGCAAAGGTCAAGGATGTTGAGCTGTTTCCCTTGAAATGTCTGGGTTCAAGACACTTCAGGGCTGTTCTTGATAGAATGTCACTGGGGGAAGTATCCGTCTATGCTGAGAATTCAAGGCCCTCCGAGATAAGGACTTCCACGGTTTACTTAACATGCACGTTCCTGAGCCTCGGATTGAAAATGGCTGGGCGAGAGCACTGGCGGAGCATCCACTGCCCTGAGCATCCCCCTCAGGCAGGCAGCTTCTTTCCAGCAGCAGCACAGTTGAGCTGGCCAGGCCCGGGTTCTTGGCATGGTCCTGGGCCGCCCCATCCTGTCCCACTCCCTGCCTCGTGCTCCGTTTCCGGGTCTGTTTCATCCGTCCATCCACGGATCCATCCAGGATCCATACATCGTTCTCCCTCATCCTGCTCTGCCTTCCCAGCTGAGCCCTTCAGCACACATTTCCAAGGAATCACACACATCACCTTGGTCCACTTGGGTGCCCGGCGTGGTGCAGAACCTGGTGAGAGCGATGCGCTCCTGAGATGGTCCAGGCAGCTCTCGGAACATTGCATCATATGGGTTGGGCCTCCCTCAGCCCTTGCTTTGCCAGCTGGTGCCTGTTATGTCTGCGTTATAATGTGTGATGGTGGTTTCAGTGCTCAGGCTCTGAAGGATGACTGCCTGGATTCTAATCCCAGCTCTGCACTTATGATCTGGGCAGCCCTGGGCAACTCACTTAACCTCTCAGGGCCTCAATTTTTTCATCTGTAAAATGGAGTTGGTGATAACAGCAGCACCCACATGAGCGGGTTGTAGTGAGGACTGAGTTCAAACTTAAAGCACTTGGAACAGTGAGATCCTCAGTAAGTCTTAGCTGCTGGTGGTAGTCGCAGTTATTGTGAGAATAGTGGTAGTTAGCATGGGAGCAGCTGCTTGATCCAGAGGAGCTCCCCTCTGCAGACTTTGGTCCTGTGTCCCCTGCCCAGCTCTGCAGACTGGCCAGAAACCAGGGCAACTGCAAACTAGTAGGACAGAGGAGGCTCCAAGTTTGGGCTATCCGGCTGCACAGCCTCCGGAGGGCAGGGCTTTGCTTAGATGAATTAGGATGAGGCCCGATGCTTCCCCAGCTGACTTGCAGTGGGTCTGAGAAGGAGCCGTGGGTAGTAGATTAAGAAGCCCCCAGGAGATTAGATGCAATTAGCGATGTCCAGACAGTGACTGCTTCCTAATCGGGTGATAAATGTGGCTCCTCACCGCTGTTGCCACCCCGCCTCACCCCAGGCTCTCCCTGCGAGAAGAATCATGCTGCGTTCCGGGACTCTTCTCTCTCTCTTTGTGTCTTTCGCCACCATTTCTCTTGCTTAATGGTGAGGAGCTGGAGTATGGCTTCCCATTAACTTTTATCCTCCCCATAAACGGCCTGCTTGACTCACAATGATAGTTGTTCCGCTCTGTTCCCAGGGGTTTCTCCATTGTCGCCTTGCTCACAGCCAAACCTCTAACTACCCTGTCCCAGCCCACCAACGCCCCACTTGTGAGCCCTGCTGTGCCTGTGGAGGGAGGGAGGCTGGCTTTTACATTTTATTTACTGTTTTGGTTTTTGTGCCAGCAAAAGCCCCAGGCCTTACCTCCAAACCTCCTGGAGGAAGCTGAGGCCGAGTGAGCTGTGCCTGCGAATTAAAGGGCCTGGAGCCAGGAGACGGGCCATGGGTGCAGGGCACTGTCCTGGAACCCTGAGCCATCCAAAGAGACAGGGGTGTGACCATGGCCTCTGGGACAGACTGGGAGAGGCACAGGAGGACAAGTGAGGGCTGGGGCCAAGTCCCCCAGGCCCTGCGTCTGGGCACAGCCATGAGGAAGTGAGTGGAGCAGCCCTGGGAAGGCCACTTGGAGAGGGCATTGGTGTCCGTAAGCCGAGGCTGCTTTCCAGGGGGAATAGATGGTTAGTCTAAAGATGGACAGGAATGGGGGCACAGGTGAGCTTTGGGAAAGCCTCCCTTTCAGCCCCAAATCAGCAGGTGACCTTGAGTGAGGCTCTTATCCCAGAGCCTGGATTCCAGCTGGCCTCCCTGCCTCCACTCTGTCCGATACCCTGCAGAGGGACCAACCTTTTTAAGAAGCAAATCTGAGCACGTCCGATTGCTAGTGTAACATGCTTCCATGGTTCCCTGTGGCTCTGAGGTCCCACCACCTCCCATGTCCGCCCCTCCCCTTCTACCTCCAGCTGCATGCATGGGCCTTCTTTTCCCTCCTCAGACCTGCCCAACCTCTTGCCTCTGGGCCTGGCAGTGCCATTCTCTTTGTCTGGAAGTCCACCCCATCTTCACCTGGCCGATTCCTGGTCATCTTTCAGGGCGCAGCTCGGGCCACTTTCCTGACCCCGTTACAGGCTCCCCAGGCTCCTTCACTGCCAACTCAAAGTCGAGAGATTCTGGCTGGATCCCCGTTGTAACCCAGTGCCTGGCACACAACGGGCTCTCGTGGGTGTTGGCTTGAGTTGAGGGGGGACTGGATGGCTGTGAACATGCAGCTGCTCGGCCAGCAATCGAGGGGCCCTCGTGGGGAGGTGGAATTGACATGCTGTCTCTGGTTCCAAAGAGAATGGAAGGGAAAAGGTCCAAAAATAGTAAAGCCCTTCGTGGAAAGCCGCCAGACAGTGGACTGGGCACAAGCAGGATGTCGGGTGCTCTGGGGGTTGGGGAGAAAGGGACACAGCACCAGGTGTGGCTGATTGGCCCAGGCACTCCGAGTTCCCGTCTAAGCCCACGACTTGGTGGCTCCTCACCAAGTAACCTGGAAGCACTGGGGTTCCAACAGGTGAGGGAGAATTTTAACCTGGCACTCTGGATCACAGGTGCCAGTGGTAGTGACAGGGGTCTTGACAACTGGGTTTGACCCTGGGTTCTGGCTGCCCAGGAGGAGCTGTTCCCAGGCCTGGGAGTACTCAGAAGGGGATGTGCACTCCCTGCAGCCCTCCAGCTCTGCCCACCTGCCAGTCAGGAAATGCTGGTGACCTGGTGGGTATGTGCCCTCCAAGACGCTGGCTCTCACTGCCTCCCATCTTTCCTCTCTCTCCTCTCTTGTTCTCAAATAGAATAGGGAGGCAGGGCAGCGCGGTGGTGAGAGCTCTGGTTCCAGAGTCAAAAGAGGAGCAGGTGAGAATCCTGGCTTGGCTGCTCGGGGCTCTGCTACCTCAGGCGAGTTACTTGCCCTCTCAGAGCCTTGGCTTCCTCATCTGTAAAATGGGTCCCTAGGAGCTCGTACTTCATAGGTTATTTTGAGGCTCAAATGAGAAAATGAAAGGAGCTTAGCACAGAGCTTTGCAGGAGCCAGAGCTCAACTGAAGCCAGCCCAGATTAGTCCATCGGCTACGGGAAAACAGGGTCACCTTACTGAGCCTTCTAAGACTCAGGGAGGCTCTGCTCATTTTGAAAGCTGCAATATCATGGGTGTATGAAGACAAGGAAGAGTCTGTGTCAGTCCTGACAGGGAACAGAACTGACCTGCTCCTTTATGACAGTAGGACCAGCTGCCTCTGTCACGAAAACAGGGCTGATTATAATGACAGCTTACGTGTTTTAAGCACTGATGATGTCCCAGGCACAGTGACATTTAAAGACTGCATTAATTAGTTTAATCTCCCAAACAGTCCTCTGAAGTTTTTCCCATTTATGACCCCCATTTCACAGATAGGAAAAATGAGGCACAGAGAGATGAATTAGGACCCAAAACCACACAGCTAGTAGGTGACGTCAGAGCCAGGACTCAAACCCAAGCAAAATGATTTCAGAACCTACCATCTCCATGGTATCTGACCACGGGATGATCAATAGGTATCATCCCGACTCCTAGTCCCTGAACGGAGTGCTATGCTGAGAAGAATTTAGACTATGATCAGGGGAGAAAAGAACTGTGATTGATTAGCAATGTCTGCCATGGACGTGGGAAGGGAGGATTCAGTTCTGTGCAGGCCACTTGTGCGTCACAAACCTCCACATTATTGACATTTTGGGCAGGATTCTTCTTTGTTGTAGGGGGCTGTCCTGTGCATTGGAGGATGTTGGGCAGTGTCCCTGGCCTCCGCCCATTAGTTGCCAGCAGCACCAACCGGCCCCACCCCGCCAAGTTCTGACAATCAAAGCTGTCTCCGGTTATTGTCCCCTGGGAGGCAAGATCGCCCCTGGTCGAGCCCCCTTGCACTGGAGCAGGCAGTGAGGGGTGGGCAAAAGAGCACTGAGCTTGGAGTCAAGAGACCAGGGTTCTAGGCTTGGCTCTGTCACCAACCAGCTTGTCACCATGGAAACAGCCCTTGGCCTCCCAAGGCGGCAAGTTCTTACTGTGTAAAGTGAACGGAATGAAGTAGATGGTCCCGAGGGTCCTTGTAGAAGTTTATGATTCCACACTATGATTCTCGTTCCCTCACCCAGGCCCTTCAATTAAAACTCTCAGGTTATTGGAGCGTAACTTCCCAGAGATCTGCAGAGCAAACCACCAGAAAAGCTGGAATCTGCAGAGAGCTGTTTCGCCCCTTGGAGCTCCATATTTGCTCCTCATTAAAAGAAAAAAAAAAAAACCCAAACCTTGGGACTGAGATTTCATCTCAGTATCAGTTATCAAGCAGATTCAAGTAGAAAAATCATAGAGACAATAACTGAACACCCTTTTCCCTGTGTTAGGAGAGAAAACGAGCTGTTGGTTGGGGAAATCTCCCCAGTTCCGTTCAATTATGAATCTCAGCAGAAAGCCTGGAAAATCCTGGCCTGCTCTGGAGGGAAGGGTTGGAGGAGGTGTGAGGCTGGTGCTGTGGGTTCTTGAAGAATTCTCCGAGGGAGATGAGTGATGGCGGATGGCAAAGGAATGTGGCCAGGCTCCCACCTCCTGCCGAGGGCCAGAGTGGGTAGGCAGGAGCTGGGCTGGGGACTCTGGGGCCCGAGAGCCGTCTCTGGGGTCCTCACAGCAGGCATTTCTTGAAATGGCAGTGCTTATGTGGGAGATGACTTGGTTCAAGGGCTTGGTTCATTGGCCACCAGCAGGTGAGAAGGCTTTTTTTATCGGGATGGAGGAGAAACCACCATTTATGGGGAACCTCCTCCATGCTGGCCGCACATGGTCTCATTTCCATATTCCTCATGGCAACTGTGTGAGGGCTGTGGGTAGCCCACTTTATAGATGAGGAGACAAAAATGCTGTACCATTAACTGACTGGCCCAGCGAGTGTTTTCCCAGGTGACCTCAAGAGGCTGAAATTGGCAGGTCACACAGCTCCCATGTGGTGGCACGGGACTGGCGTTCAGTATTCCTGTCCCCCAGTGTCCCTCCTCTCCTCTGGATTCTATAGTCTCTCAGGAGCCTGCACTCATTTTTGTATCTTGTAAAAGTGTTGCAGACCTGCCCTGCGGAGTGAAGAATGACCCGGGCTTCAGAGGCCACGAGAACTGAGTTGGAATCTCTTTCCCCTGATGAAGGTATAGCTGGTTGGGGGTCAGGCTTCTCCCACATGCAAGCACCAAAACCAACTTCTTCGGGCTTGATCCCCAAAGAGGACTTTATCAGAAGGGTGTGGAGGGTCCCAAGGGATTGAAGGAGTTTAACAGCCTAGACTGAGGAAGGGGAGAGCCAGGAGCTTCCGTAGCTGGCACTATGGACCACTGGGAACACTCCATTTGTGAACTCCCCAAAGTCACTTGGCCCTTGGGTCTCCTCTGCTTCTGATCCAAAAATCCAAACTTCCAAGAGAGAGCAGCTGATTGGTCCAGCTCAGGCCAGATGTGTGCCCAGGATCCCTGGCTGGGGGCAGGGCCAGGCATTGCGACCACCAGGGGAACTCCGTGGGAGGGACCCATTCCCCGAGAAAGGGGCTCCCCCCAGGTGTACCCAGAGGTATGTCAGAGCCTCGGGGTGGGTTTAGCACCAGGCAGGTGGCCTGCCCCTTCTCTCCCGGTCTTTGGCCCCTCTGAGTCGCTGTCCAGCTGTCCAAGCACAAGATCCTCAGTGTTCAGGACCTAGAGAGATGCTTGGTTTACCAGACCTCCAGGTTACAGGTTTATAGAGACAGAGTTTGGGGGCAGAAATAGAGTTCTCTCCAAGAACCTCAGTGCCTGAGGAGAGGGGCTCGAGCCAGAACTGGTTCCCGACAGACCCTTGTCCTGTAGCGGACATTGAACTGGAGCCCGGCCCCATTGAATCAGGCCATCTTCCTTCTGCTGATGACGAGGGTGATTTCTCTCCCAAATCTTCCACTAGCCCCACTCTGAGCTTTCCCATTTGGGAGGAATACCCTTTTGGACCTAGTAGCTCACCTAGACTGCTAGGGGGAGGAGGTGTCTTGGAGATGGAGCACCTGCCCACCGCCTGGTTTTACAGACTAGAGCTGGGGGAGGAGACCCAGGGGCCAAGTAGCTATAGAATCCGCTCTTTTCTGTTGGATTTGAAACAATGCAAATTGAGGCCCAACACCCCTCAAGATGGTGCTCTCTCTCTCTGGGGCTGGCCCAGTGGTGTAGTGGTTAAGTTTGCGTGCCCCACTTCAGAGGCCCAGGGTTTGTAGGTTCGGATCCCAGGTGCGGACCTACTCACCGCTTATCAAGCCATGCTGTGGCGGTGTCCCACATATAAAGTAGAGGAAGATGGGCATGGAGGTTAGCCCAGGGTCAGTCTTCCTCAGCAGAAAGAGGAGGATTGGCAACAGATGTTAGCTCAGAGCTGATCTTCCTCACCAAAAAAAAATAAAAGATGGCTCTCTCCTTGTGACTGACAGTGAGCGAGGGTTGAGGCAGGCCAAGTCCGAGGTCCCCGGCCGGCCTCCCTGCCCTGCGCTCCTGGCAGCGGCTGGGACCGAGGCTGCCATGGCCGTCTGGCAGCTGCAGGAAGCTGCCAACTCTGAGCCAAGATTTAAATGTGTCCCTCCTCACAAGGCGCTCCAATGTGAGGGGAAGCGATGAAGGGAGAGCTTGTTAATCCTTGGGGAGCACAGCCTGCGATCTGCCAGGCAGCTGGGCTCCTCTGGGACTAGAATAAGACACCCAAGGGGTCCCAGGGTGGGGCTTTCAAACCTAAGAGGTCAAATGACACCCAGCCAGGCTGGGAATAGAATCACAGACGTGCAGGGCCGCGAGGGACTAGAGCTCCCTGCATTAGCCGTGAGGAGACTTTTCCAGCTTCAGGAAAGCTCAAGGCGGCACCTCAGAGCTGATGGCGTTAAATCCAGTCCCCTTACAGGGTCATCCAGGCCACCTCCGTGACTGGAGCCCCACCTACTTTTTTCAGCCTCAGTTTCCCCCACCCCCACCCCCACCCCCGCAATTCCCCATGCATGCTGTCTTTCAGAAGCTCACACTTCAAACATGCCTCTGGGCTTTCCCTCTGCCCGGGCCACCATCTGTCAGCTACTGCCTGCTCTCCAGCTCCGCGTGAACTCCGGCCCCTCCCGGAGCTCCCAGACACCCCATCCAGCACTTACTCTTGTTCTTTGAAACTCTGCTAACCTGCCACTTCCCTCCCAGCACGTGTCACTGGGTCTCTTGTTCTAAGGTGATATGTACACTCACCTCCCCAACGAGGCTATAAGTTCTCACCGGCAGGGCCGTGTCTTTGGACTCTCACAGGGCCTGGCATCAGTAGGTGAATACTGAATTGAAGAAAGAGTGGGCAGAGGGTTGAATGGATGAACCATGTCTCTATCAAAAGAAAGACCCCAAACAGGTCAAGTAGGGACAACGAGGCACCTCCGTGACTCTAAGCTATGACTATCAGAAGAAGAAGAGAGCACGTGTGAAACTTGTCCCGGCACTGGTGGTAGGTGGCATCGTTGCCCAAAGGGGCTGCCCAGGCTCCGAATCCCGAGTATTTGGCCATGGAGAGGACATGGAGGGCTCCCCCCAAACTCTGGTTGGAAAATAGTCTAGTCTGAAGGCATCTCCAAGAAACAAAAGAGTTAGGGCCGGCCCCGTGGCTTAGCAGTTAAGTGCACGAGCTCCGCTACTGGCGGCCCGGGTTCGGATCCCGGGCGCGCACCGACGCACCGCTTCTCCAGCCATGCTGAGGCCGCGTCCCACATACAGCAACTAGAAGGATGTGCAGCTATGACATACAACTATCTACTGGGGTTTTGGGGGGAAAAAAAGGAGGAGGATTCGCAATAGATGTTAGCTCAGAGCCGGTCCTCCTCAGCAAAAAAAAGACGAGGATTAGCAAAGATGTTAGCTCAGGGCTGATCTTCCCCACAAAAAAAAAAAAAAAGGAAACAAAAGAGTTAGACATTGTATACTCACCCTCACAACATCCTCAGGATTTATCCTTCTCAAAATGCTTTGAACAACATGGGTCTCATTGGGCCTCACTTCAGCTCTGAGAGATTGTAAAAATATTTCCCCATTTTCCAGGTGAGAAGAAGCTTTCCTGGCCTCTGCTCTGCAGCCTGGGCCAGGTTCCTCAATGACGTACTCTCCAAAACTCTGGACTCCTCTTTCAGACTCCATTCCTCAATCATAATTGAACAACTGTAACTAGAAAGCTCCAGAATGGCAGAGACCATGTCTGTCTTGTTCTCTTCTTGTATTTTTGATTATTGCTGTAACAGAAACACGCCAAAATGCATAATGTCTTAAACATAATGGAAGTGGATCTATTGCTCATGTAACAGTTCAAAGTGAGTAGTCCTCTTAGTGAACAGCTTTCCTCCACAATGGGATTCAGGGACCCAGGCCATCCCGTCTCGTGGTTCTGCCATTCCCTGTGGCTGGTGGGGGAGGCAGTGGCGTTGGGGGGCACACCCACTTCTCTAGAGAGTTGTCCAGGAAGGGCACACATCACTTCTGCTCTTGTTCCATTCGCCAAGTTGGTCACGTGGCCACATCTAACTGCAAAGGAAGCTGACAAATACAGTGTAGCCGTAGCCGTGTGCCCAGTAAGAAGAGGACAGGAGTTTTTAGTGAGCAGATACTCTGCCGCATGTCTGGGTCCCCAGCATCTAGCATACAGCAGGTGCTCAGTAAATGGAAGCTCGAGGGAGCAACTGAAGGTCATAGTGACCTAACAGGGTCTCAGAGAGAGTCACTTACAAGTCAGGGAGCTAGGGATCCCCCAAGAAAGTCCAGCCCAGCCCACGCTGCCTCTCAGAGCCTGGAGTTTCTCTATAGGAACCCGAGGAGCGGTTTCCCCACAGCCTGCCTCGCTGCAGCTGGAGAGAGGCCAGTCATAGGAGGACACTGGAGTGTGCCAACTGGGAAATCATAGTCATTAGGAGGGTTCTTTGGAGACAGGCGAAGTGGAGGAACTGTAAGGGGGAGCTCTGAGGGGGGACTGTGGGAGCAGGAGGCAGGGCGGGGCAAAGAGCTCCAGGGGTGAGAGAATCTTGGAGCCTTGGGTTTGTTGGTGGTGGCTTGGAATACTGGCCTGGACGCCTGGCCAGGGCATCTGCACCCAACCCTGTGTTATGGGCGGAACTGTGTCCCCCAAATTCTTATGTTGAAGTCCTAATCCTAGTACTTCAGAATGTGGCTGTATTTGGAGATAGGGCCTTTACAGAGCTAATCAAGTTAAAATGAGGTCAGTAGGTGGGCCCTAATCCAGTATGACTGGCGTCCTTATGCAAAGGAGGGATTTGGAGACAGACATAGACATAGGGAGAACACCATGTGGAGATGATGGCAGGAATCGAGGTGATGCTTCCACAAGCCAAGGGATGGCAACAATTGCCAGCAGACCATCAGAAGCTAGGGGAAAGGCCTGGACAGATTCTCCCTCAAAGCCTTCGGAGGGACCAACCCTGCCCACACCTTGATCTTGGATTTCTGGCCTCCAGAACTGTGAGACAATGAATCTCTGTTGGTTAAGCCACCCGGTTTGTGGTACTTTGCTATGGCAGCCCTAGAAATGAACACACCATGTCTTTCTGCGCTGGAAGGATCTTGGCTAAGTCACTTCCATCCTGGCCTCCAGTTCCTCATCTGCAAACACGTCTAAGGACGAGAATCAGGGTCTCCCCACATGAAGCGCACTGCTTGCGCTTGCCCTGTGCTGCCTTCTTTCTACACCTCCCTGCCGCCCTCACCCCACGCAGCAACCTTCAGGAGTGGCCGCTGCCCCTCACAGGGCCCTCCAACCTCGTCACTCCCATGGAGACTGCACAGTCCCATCTCCTCAGCCTGCCATGCGAGACCCCTACCCGCAGCCCAGCCTCTCCTGCCTCTATATCCCCATTGCTGCTTTCTACCCACGCCAGGCCATCTGAGGTTCTGGAACACAAGGCTGGCCTGCCTGCGTGCCTTTGTCCCGTGTGCCCTTTGCTTGGGCCGACCACCATAGCACCCCCTCTGTACACGCCGACACCTTTCGAAAGCCCTCACCTTCCGCTTAGCCAAGCTCTGCCCTCGCGTCCACCCCTCCCTGACCACTCGCTGTCCCGGCTGGTGTGGGCCCTGGATTGCCATTCCTCCTGCTTGAGCATCTCCAGCTTCCAGTGAAAGGTTAATCCAGCCTCAAACATCAGCCAATGCCCTTAGCCCAAGAGTCTGGGAAAACAAGTTTTCCCACCAATAAAAAGTGTTGGGGACCCACACTTCCCCATCATGCTCCAGCCAATCAGAACTACTTGTGCCTCTGAGAACATGCTGCATCCTTCTGCCCCCAAAGTGTGGGAGGTAAGGGTGTGGACTCTGAAGCAGGGCAGCCTGGGTTTGAACCCTGGCTGGGGCACTTAGTCACAAACGGTGTCAGTAAGCCTGTCTACCTCATAGGGTTAGGGTGAAGATGAAGTGAGTTAATAAATGCCAGGGGCTTAAAATACTGCCTGGACAAAATAGGTGCTGAGTAAACCCTTGCTGTGATTCTTACTGTGAGGATAACACTCTCCCCCTACCTCCCACCCATTGGCCTGGCCACAGCCCTGCCACCCCTCAGTTCTTCACGGCCTCCACCAAGTCCTGGGTCCTTTCTGGAAAGGCCTGCGTCCTCCTGGAAATGTGCAGCCCTCCAGTCCTGCTAGGCTGTTCCGGCCCTTCCCGTGGGAGGGTGGGGTTAGGGTAGGGAGCCAGGATCACAGACAAGCAGCTCAGGGAAGACACCAGTCCTAGCAGGTGACTGGCGCCAGGATGGGGAGGCACTCTGAGCTCCTCCCACGTGCCCCACTCTGAGAGAAAGACGTGGTCCGTTTGGCCCTTGGACCAGGGCTGTGACTGGCAATCAATGACCCAGTTCACAGTGTATAGTCCCATGAAACCTCCCTGATCTGGACCAGTTAGGAGACGGCCACTTCAGATTATTAAACATACCGTCCAAATTGATAGCTATTTAGAAAAAAAAATGTTTGATTATTTTCCAACACAAAAGATGATTCACATGAAGCTGATAGAATGTTTGGCCCACCTGTGGTTCTCACCCTCACCTCCTCCAGTCTGGGCAGCCTCCGTCAGCAGCTGGGCCTCACGTGGGCTTTTCCACTCCTCATATTGACCCAGGAGGGCGAGGATGACAGGGATGTTCCGAGCAGCCCCCGCGGGGGCCTCTGTTCCCGGATGTGAGCCCCACAGCTGAGCCCCGACCTCAGCTTTGAGCTCAGCCACAACTTCAGGACAAGAGCTCACGATCTAAGACGTCTCAGATCCTGTCCCCTGCCTTCCAGCCCGTGTCACCTCCTGAAATGACACTGAGAGTCGTTTATGTTATCTTCTTGTGTCGTCAGTTCCC
This sequence comes from Diceros bicornis minor, assembly GCF_020826845.1. Taxonomy (NCBI): domain Eukaryota; kingdom Metazoa; phylum Chordata; class Mammalia; order Perissodactyla; family Rhinocerotidae; genus Diceros; species Diceros bicornis. Next base: position 48,284,691 of record NC_080757.1, on the reverse strand, counting down.
CGTGAGCGGGAGCCTGCTCCGTGGGGCAGGGACCTTGCCTGACTCAGTCCTGTGGCTCCAGCACCTGGAACATGCCTGGCACAGAAGTGTGTGCTCAGTAGAGGAATGGAGGATGCGGGGTGAACAGGAAAAGCCCATCAGCACCCTCTTCTGCCTGCCCCTTTTGCTGTATATTCACACATATCCCGTCCTGGAGCTGAGAGAGGCCTTGCCATGCTGGTCCTCCCCTGCGGCTCCATCAGCCCCCGTGGATCCAGAGCTGCCTTTTCCAAGGCCTGGAGATGCCATCGCCTCCTGCTTCCCTGTCAGGAAACCGTTCTCCTGACGCTACCCCGGCACTCTCGATTGCTATCTGGTTTCACTTCCTAATCTGTCTGGGGAGGAAGACCAGCGGCCCACGCCGCGTTAGAACCCCTTCCTGCGTTCGCGGAGGATTCTTGGAAAGGGTGGTGTGGGAAGAACACTTGATGAGACGTCCACAAGCTGGAGTCCAGGGGCCACCACGCTGCCACGTACACTCCAGGCACCCCCTGAGCCTCTTTAAGATGGTGCAAAGAAGACTTTCCTTTACGGAGTAAGGTACAATGCCTAATGGTTCAGAGCGGGGCCTCTGCAGTGGGGCTTGTGAAAACAGGTCTTTCAACATCTCTAAGCCTCTTTTTCCATCTTCAAAGGAGCGTCATTACAAAGATGAAACGGGCTCATGTATCAGACGTGCTCAGCACATTAGCTTTCATCTGAGCCTGAGCCCAGGGCCTGTGTGCAAGGGGTGTATCTGGGGGGCCATCCCAGGGAGCTGACGTGAGGGAGGCTGGAGACAGTGAAACCGAGACAGAGAGACAGCCAGGGCAAGGGGTGTCCCTGAGTTGATCATCACTGGGCTCGATCCTGCTGGAACTCCCCCCTGGAATCAGGTAAAATGGACCCAAGGGATGGAAGATGGGAACATTTATCCACCAGCTCCCATCCTCCTGTTCAAAGGTTACCGTGGGGTGGGGGTGGGGGAAGTCCTAATCCCTCGAACTTCCAGTTACATTCGTGTGTGCAGTGCAGTCCCCCCGGGCAACCTACCCAGTGCCGTGGGCAAAAAGCAAGAAATAATTGGTGCAGCTGAATTGAGGTATCGGCAGGTGACACCTGTGCGGAGCTGGTTGCTGCGTGGATGTATGGCTGGAGTGAAAGGTGGGCAGAGAAGTATGAGGTGGGGCAGAGGGTGTCCGTGCACTCTCAATAGGTGTCTGTTGCTATTAGTGTTTCTGAGGATTAAATGAAGTAGTGCTTGTGAAAATGCTTTGCAAGCAGAAAGGATTATGTGAATGATCACCATTATTATTAAGTTGCCTTCTAACATGCTTTTCTCCAGGATTCCCTTAATTACAACGGACCTCTGAGGTGGCCCATTATGGAGATTTACATCAGATGCCACGCCTTGAAACGACTCAGAGGGTGACCAGCTCATCCTGGTTTGCCTGGAACTTTCCTGGTTGTAGCACTGAAAGTCCCACATCCCCATAACCCCCTGAGTCCTGGGGTTTGGTCACCCTCACTGTCTATAGGGGCATAACCCCAGGGCATGACCATCACAGCCCAGAGGGAGGGCAACGGGGAGATGCACCCACCCTCCCACCGCCACAGTTCACCCCCTGCTCACCAGCTACCACACCTGAGAAGGTCTGTGGTCGTTTCAGACGCACCATCACATTTTCACTTAGAATCAAAGATTCCGTGTCTTTTCTTTCTTTTAGTAAGCCTTATTGGTTCATTTCCAGACATTGTAGAAAATTCAGAAAAAATGTAAAGAAGAAAATTTTAATTCACTCGTAACCCTATCACCCAGACACTGGACACATTTTAGGATATTTCTGTCTAGATGTTTCCTATGCCAATAGAAATACCTTTAACAAAGTAGTTCATGATGTGTGTAGATGAATAGATATGTCAACATATACGCACACTCCTGTACCTTTTCTCCACAAAATAGTCCTAAAATCCTAGAGCAGGAGGGGCTCCCTCTGGCCCAATTCCCAAGTTTTATGGAGGAAGAAATAACTCGCCTGGGGCCGCGTGGCTAACGAAGTCTCTTCACACCAGTGGTTTCTTGACCCTCAGGAGGGAGAGGGCCACTGTGTCTTGGGGAGCACAGGCCAGCGACCCCAGGAGCACCTCAGTATTCCTGCAGGGCGGCCAGTCCGGGATCTCAAAATTAACTGCCCTGAATATCACTTAATAGATAACACAGTAAATGGCCCGTTCACCGAGAGAAAACACATATGAAGTGGATTGGCAATGGCTTTCTCTCTTATTTCTCACATCAGCCATTAATTTTCTCCCTATTAAATGCCTTAGGCCATTGCTAACAAAATTAAATTTGACAGGGATAAATGTGAAGTCCTTAGGACTAAACACTCCACTTGACAAAAACAGGTTGGGGGAGGTGAGACAGCTCCTGGGAAAAAGTCGTGGGAGACTGGGTTGACAGGAACACTATGTCCCATTAACAGAAGCACGGGGTCCAGAGAAGAGGAGGAAGCAGTGCCTCCGAGCTCTGGGCTGGTCAGACCCAGGCTGGAACGTTGGGTTTGGTGGTGAGTGCTGTGCTTCTGGGCACCTGGAGTTGGGAGCTGACCCAGAGAAGGGAGCTAGGCTGGAGAAGGGTCTTGGAACCATCAATAAAGAAATGGCTGAAGGAACTGAAGATGTTTGACCTAGAGGGGACATTCATTTGGGGGAAATACCCAAATTCTTGACTCTAGGGACAGGGAGCAATTTCTTTCACTGTCCATGTGCCAAAGACAACCGGTGCCCTCCTCCTCCACAGCCCGCACTTCTTTAGACTGGGGGTGGGGATAAGGTTGATGGGAGTGGGGTCAGGCTTCCTGCCTGTCAATAAGATGGCCAGGGGAGGGGTCTGGTCCCAACGGCTGGCAACTTGTAGGTCACCTCTTGTCCTCAGCTTTGGGCTTGCCCCCAAATCCTGGACAGTTGGAAAAGTAGCTTGTGCTTCCATCCCATTAGACATGATTCCTCTCGTCAATGATTTGAAGGGTCGACGCATGATAGATGGATTTTTTTTTTTTTATTCCCAGGGATTGTAAGTAGCACCTGTGGATGGAGTGTTGTGGAGGCAGGTGACCTTTCAGGAACTTAAAGCTGTTTGAAAATGGAGTGCCTTGGGAGGTGGTGAGGTCCCCATCACTGGCAGTCCCCAAATAGGAGGTACTGGAGGGGGTTCAGGCCCCTGGTGGGGACTTGAACCAGATGACTGGAAAAGTTGCTTTGGAAGCTTAAGCCTGAGAGATTGCATGAGTTTCATGGCAGCACACTCAACAAGAAGATGCTTTTGCAGATGCCCAGTAAATGTGGCTTCTTAGACATTGCCCATGGGCTCCTGTAGCTAACAGAGGAGCAGGAAGCCCTAACATGTCTGTTTGCCTTCCTGCAAGGCTGGACTCCAATGACGAGTGAATGAGGCACGTTGATTTACCTCTCACACATGTCTGTGTTAATTTCCTAAGGCTGCCATAACAAATCGTCACAAACCAGTTGGCTCAGAACAACATAAATTTATTGTCTCATAGTCCTGGAGGCCAGAAGTCTAAAATCAAGATGTCAGCAGGGCCATGCTCTCTCTGAAACCTGGGTAGAACCCTTCCTTGCCTTGTCCTAGTTTTGCAATCCTTGGCATCCCTCAGCTTGTAGACGCATCACTCCAATCTCTGCCTCTGGCTTCACATGACCTTCTCCCCCATGTGTGTCTGTGTCCAAATTTCCCTCTTCTTGTAAGACCATTGGGTCCTTGAATTTAGGGCCCACCTCATCTGAACTTGATTACATTTTCAAGACGCTATTTCCAAGTGAGGTCACATTCACAGGTACCAGGACGCACAGTTCAACCAACTACAATGCCCATTCTTTCAGTCTGTGCAGGAGAGCGTGGTGTGGAAGGAGGAAAGGAGAGAAGAAAGGAAAGGACGGGGTTAGTTAGTGGAAGCGCCTCTGCCAAGTGCACGCATTCAATGTATCTCTGAGCATAAGTCCATGCAGTGGCCCCACAGTGTGTCCACACAGCCCCCGGAAAGGGCAACGTCTATTTCTGTGGTATAGTTGAACTGACATACCATATGCAGCCACTAAAAAGAATGTGTAATAAGTGAGTTAATATGTTGGACAGTGTAATTTCTGTTTACAATTTCTAGCAAACATAAAACAGCACCCTAATGTGGAGGAAAGGTTAGCAAAATATATTGGTGGGGCATTTGGAGCAAACGTGTCTGTGTGCAAGCTAATGTTTCAAAACCTGAGCTTTGCTTTCAGGTTGAATATATAAATATATGGCTTCCTCATTTCTGCCAAAGCATATTTTTCTTTGAGCATTATCAGTATTGGAGCAAGCTTTATTCCCCTGGTCCCTATGCCATTTCCTTCTAGGATTTTCAGCAACTTTTGGATTAGTATCAACTCATTTTTTTTTAATAAACAAAAGTTTTTTTTTTAAGTTAAATCTATAGGTATTGACCTGGAGAGATGTTTGTACATGTTGCTAAATGAAAAAAGTGGGTTACAGAGTAAGTGTATAATTCTATTTAAAAAATGGGTACAGCCATCCTTGAAACCTGTTTGGCAGCCCCTTATAAAACTAAGCATGCAGCTATCATATGACCCAGCAGTGGCCTCTGGGTGTTCATCCCAAAGAAATGAAAACTTAGGTTCACCCAAAAACCTGTACATGAATGTTCAAAGCAGCATTATTAGAAATAGCTGGAAACCACAGATGTAACAGCTGGAAACAATCCAGAGGTCATAAACTGTGGTACATCCATGCCATGGAATATTACTCTGCAATAAAAAGGAGCAAACTATTGATACGTACAACAACTGGGATGAATCTGGAGAGAATTATGCTGAGTGAAAAGAGCCAATCCCAGAAAGTTACATGCTGTAGGATTCCATTTCTAGAACATTCTTGAAATGACAAAACTACAAATAGAGAACATCTTAGTGGTTGCCATCTGTCAAGGAGGGGCTGGGGGTGGAGGGGAGGTGGATGTGGCCATAAAAGGGCAACATGAGGGATCCTTGGTGGGTAGAATATTCTGTGTCTTGACTAGGAATGTCGGCGTCCTGGCTGTGATACTATAGCTTTACAAGATGTCACCATGGGAGAAACTGAGTAAGGAGTATCTGGGATCTCTCTGTACCGTTTCTTATGACTGCGTGTAAATCTACAATTATCTCCAGTAAAAAGTTTAATTTTTAAACAATAAGGGGGAACCTCACCTACGTGTCCCTGTGTAGGTGTGCACACAGACAAGCATGTGGGAAGATACACAGCAGGCTGTTGACCGCTAGAAGAAGAGTCTGAAGAGAGAGATTGTTTACTGTTTCTTTTTCAACTTCTTGCTGTTTGATGTGTTCTAACAGGCATGTGCGACTTCGTGATTTTGTTTAGACCCATGAAGTAGCCCAAAAAATTGGTAGGGGAGGAAAACAGCAGAGACCTCCGCCCAGCCCACCCACGCCTGGAACATGCCTGCTCTGTATCTCCACGAACATCTCAAATCTGGGATGTGGGAGCCAGGAGGGAGGCGGGGGCGTGGCTGGCTCACTCAGGCCTCCGTGTCCCCCCACCTCTGGCCATCCTGACACCAGCTGCTCTTTCCACTTGCTATTAACCCTTGGGGTTCTCTGCCAACTCTGCCACTCACGAACGAGCGAGGACCCGTGGAGAAGAGGGTGGGTGATTTCTAGATCCAACAGCAATGAACCTCCCCTGAGCCATCACCATGGGCCAAGAATCAGCAGTGCCTTTCAAGTCTTATCTCGTGTGATTCTCCTGAGACCCCCAGGAGATAAGGCCTATGGTTATCCTGATTCTACAGATGAGGAGACCGAGGTGGGTAACTAAGTTGTTCGTGCCTGACCTGGCACAGAGAACACTTCCAGCATGTACCACTCGAAGCATCACCTCTGAGACCCTCACTCTGTCTTCCACCACCCCTGACCAAGCCCAGCCCTCTGCCAGTGGCCCTCGAGGCCGTGGGCCTTCAGGATGCAGGATCCTGACCCAGCACCCCAGCTCTCTGGAGGCCGCAGCTAAGGAACCCGGCAGAGGGGACAGCTTGGAGGCAGCTGGTGAGCCAGCTAACTGTGAACAAGTGGAGAAGCAGTGTGCCCCGAGCTCGTCAGGGGCCTCCTGATTGACATCCCCAGAGAGGGGTGCTGGTCTGGCACAGGCCCTGCTTCCCACATTGTGCTCCTGACCCAGAGGTCAGGCCAGGCTGCAGGAGGCCAGCGGGACACTCGGCAGCAGCTGCAGAACAAAATTCGCCCCAGTTGGAAACAGCCCCAGCCCCAGCCATGTGGGGGTGTGAAGATGAGCTCCTTGCAGGAGCAGGAGGGCTGACCCCGGGGGTGGGGATTGGCTGGCAGGGCAGGGCCTGACACGCTGTGCGCATGTGTCCAGGTCTGTGCTGGGCGTTCCCAGACTGCAGGGGAGCAGGGGCTCGGAGAGCTGGATGGAAGATTCTGGAAGGGAGGACTGGCCTGTCCTCCTGCAGTTACTAAACTATCCAGGGTGTCCGGTCTCCCACCCTGTGAAGGCTACTTCTCAGAATGGGGAGGGGAAACCAGGCAGGAGACGGTCTCAGCCTTTCGGGAAGTTTCTATGGCTCCACGTTCTCTTCCTACCATCACACTGAGTGAAGGGGTCAGAATCATCTTGCCAACTCTGTGTAATCAGGCTTGTACCTTAGGAGGGAGTCACCATAACTGTGTGTTTGAGAGAGAGGATAAGACACAGACAGACAGACACCATGGGGGCAGATTCCATCCTGACTTACCTGACCCACAGCACCCCCTACACGGCCACCAGCCCCCTCTGCAGCCCCAGCCCCTCTCTCTACACAGGTTCTTCTATGCTGTTCTATTTCATCAGATGACTCAGAACCCAACCACAGAGCTTCCCTTCCCTCCCCAAACACGCCAGGCTCCCACCCCAGCCTGCCTTTTCACGGCTTCCTCCTCTGCCTAGAGGCTCCCCAGAAACGCCAGGCTTCCCCTCCTGTTCCCGGTGGCATATTCTTTGTCATTTGTCGAGACTTGCCTCTGTAGTCCCCCTGGGTCGGGGGCTCACACGTCCTGCTTGCCCAGGGCAGTTCCACTTGATGCCTCTTGTCCCTGCGTATTATTGATGGTGTGCTCTTTCACCCTCTCGGGTGTCCAGACAGGGACCATAGATGATATGGTCACCTGTGGGGCACTGTGCAAACGTTCTCTGTGTGTGTGCCCATCCCCCCACCAGACCAGGGACACCTGAGCGGCCTTTCTTCTCTCTCGGGGCCCGCGCAGAGCCTGGCACACGTGGTAAACGAGTCTGGGATGAATGGACGCATGAACCCGTGGGACATTTACAGCACTCTTTTCCTCTTGTTCCCTCCAGGGATCTATAAAGGGCACTGCTTCCGGATCAATCACTTCCCAGAGGACAACGATTATGACCATGACAGCTCCGAGTATCTCCTTCGTGAGTGTCAAGAATCCTTCACTTCCTTTGTGTGCGGAGGGGGGTGGGAGGTGGGGAGGCGGCTGGAGGAAAGACTGACCGTGTCGGGGTTGGAAGGGGTGCTTCTCGTGGCTGCTCTCGTCACTCCCTTTCTGAATCAGAAATGGTTAGTTCAGAGGATGGAGTTTTGTTCATCGCCACCATGTCATGCTGGGTACCCAGTGGAGTTACTTGGCTGATAGGCCCATGTCCAGGGAGACTGAGGCCTGGGAGGAGCGGATGCGGGTGTGGGCGTCCACTGTCCAGGGCTGCCGGGCGTGGCCGCCTCGGAGGAGCTGATTGCTGCAGCTGGGCCTGAGGCAAAGAGGGTAAGGACATAGACTTCCCATGTGACCATCCTTGGGGGTCTGCACCCCAAGCACAGTGCCCTGCCAATGCTGGACCAGCCTGCCCCGCCCCACACACACCCCGCTTCTGTTCTTGAAAAAGCAGATTAAGTCGCACGCTAAGACAGCCTGGCAGGGTGCCAGGCAGCCTGTGGGAGAAGGCGAGGAAGGTCGCAGGAGCAGCCTCTGGCATGTGGGCCTTCAGTGTTTTCAGCACCAACCGGTGGAGCCACCACCTCTGCCCATGAGCTGCCCCTGGAGCCCCTGCCCCTGCCGGGTCCCGTGGCGAGGCTGGCCCCGGACTGGAGCCTGGAAGTCACAGCCTGCGCTGAGCCCCATAGGACAAACCCAGCCCCACGCCCTAAATCCGGATCTCATCCCTGGGCCCCAGGAGGAAGGATGCAGGCACAGCCAGGGGAGGAGCCTGGAAATGGAAACAACAGCACCATTAGGAAATCATTGTCCCCTTTCACATCAGCCAGGACACATGCGGAGCTGCTCCCAGCAGCACCCCCAGCGGCTCAGGCCGGCTTCATTTATGGAGAATCGATACCAGTGTCCTCAGAGGAAGTGCAATTCACTCTGCACCTGCTCATGGATCGTTTTTTTCCTAAGAGAAAGGGTTTGGGTTCTGAGTCATCTGATGAAATAGAACAGCGTGTGGTTCCCATGGAATATGTGGCAGTGTCAGGCTGCTCTGGCCAGGCACAGAACCTGAAATAATCTGGCCACATGTGCCTCCCTCCCGCCTGTCCTCTCTTTCTGCCTTCTGGGGACCAACATTGAACCAAGCAAATGGTATTCCACAGGGCTGCCACAAATGGTTGTTCGGGTTGCACACTGCAATAACTCGAGTGATGCCACTTGCATAGACTGGTATAAATGACACCCTTCCAGTTGTATAGTGTGTAGCCTACACAGCCTTCTAGGGCGGCCCCTGGTGCTCAGCCCAGCTGGGATGACCCAACTGAAAGTCAACTCTGACTCCGAACCTGCCCTTCTCTGCCCACCCAGGACAAGCAGGTGGTTCTTAAGGCTCTGAGGGTAGATTTTCCACATTGACTAACCCTGGGACCATGAGGAAGGAGGCACTGGAGAAACAAACCATTCCCTCTCCATCTCCCACTTGAACTTGCCTGAGGTTATGGACATTGGTGCTGGCTCTTCCTCTTTACTCCCCTGCCTCTGTCCCCCTCGTGGTCCCCAGAGCTCTGGGATCTCTTTCTGGATTGGCCTCATGATGCATCAGCCCAGAGGTCAGATGATGTGGCTTCCTGAGGTCCCAGCGGGAGGCAGATGCCTCCTCAGACGGGGCGAATGAAAGACGTTTGGGGAAGGACTCTTTACAAAGCTGTAGGCAAGGTTAAAGGCAACTGGCAAGGGATGGTGAGCACCCCAGGGCTGGCCACGGCAGGAGCCCTTACACACTGAGGCCTGAACAGGTGAGAGAGGCAGATCTGGGGACCTGGAGGAGGGGAGCCGTAAGGACAGGGCAGACTGGCAGGAGCGGTGGCCTTTGTGAAGGAATGCAGCCACCTCATCTGCAGCCCACAGGAAGGACGCCAGGGGAATAACTGTCTCACCCGAATTCTCCTCCCAAAGCCGGAGTAGAAGGAGCCCGATGATTTGGTCCATGGCAGCAGCCTCCCAGGGCCCTGAGTAGGATGGAGAGAGGCGGAGGGAGGATCTGGAGGGGCAAACCAAGAGTGTGCTGTGCCCTTGTCCGTCCAGGTTTAGGATCCTGCTGTCCTCAAACCCCCCCAGCGGTGCCCGGGGAAGGGCGTGAGGGCCGGGAGGGCCCAGCAGTGATTTTCCCAAATAAAATGATGGTGACAGCACAACAGCAGTTAAAGCTCATTTGGGAAGGAAATGTTCTCCTCCAGTGTAGGCTGTGGGGAGACCAGGTTCGTTAACATGTCCGAGGAAGTGGGGGGTGCGGGCTTCAGGGCCTGTGATCTCCAGATTCCGGTGGAATTGGGGTGAAGGGCAGAGCTGACCCTCCAACAAGGAGGTGTTTTTCCACTATGGGACTGCAGAAACAGGCAGAATTGGCCCAGAAACTGAGCTCCAGAGTGCAGGTACCTGTGAGCTTGGATCCAGAGGGACAGGCCAAGGTGACAGTCACTACGGCCATCAGGCCTGCGTTTCCCAGTATTCAGTCCTCTGGTCTCTGTCCAGACTATTGATCCCGAAAATATGGAGAAGCACAGGATAGCGAGCTCTGGGGGCTGATGTTTGCAAGAGAAGAGGGTTCATGAGAATTTATTTATTCACTTATTTAACAAAAAGTTACTGTGGGCCTACTATGTGCCAGGCACTGTATTAGGCACATGGGATACAGAAGCGAACAAAACAGAGCTCTGCCCTCCTGCTGCTGACATTCTGGTGGAGAAGATCACAGAAGGTTCCACAGAGAGAGCCTGTTGGAGTGGCAGCTTAACCATCCGGGCGTGGGGTGCCAGCCCACCAGCTATGCTTCTCACACCTGCCTTCAACAATTCAAGCACAAAGTCAACCCCCCAGCCGTACATTCTGAAGGCTTCTAGAGAAACCAGGCTTGCATTGAGTTATGTCATTGTCACAGAGCTTCCTGATGGCCTCCGGGCTCTGGCGATGCCTCGCTGGTTTGTGGTCCACAGGCAGGTGTGGGGTTTGCGGGGGTCACCACTGCGCACCCTGCCTTCCGTTTCTCTTGCACCGGCCCACTGGCCCCAGGGGTTCCCGTCCATCTTGCTCTGGGCCTGGAGCCTCTTTTCCAGGTTCCACGTTTCCGGTTAGGTGGATGATTTCTGTGCTAAGCCTCAGAGTGATGGTGTCAGGGCTGCTGGGAGTCCACGGTGTGCCTGAGGGCAAGTTAGAAGGAGGTGCCCGTCCTCTGGGCAGACGCAGATCCTCGCCTGTGTTTGATTTGGCCACAGGGTGTGGGCTGGACATCAGCCCCGCTCATTTCTCAGCTCTGTGCAAGAGCCAACCTGCACCGCTGGGGCAGCTCGGCCCTGGGCCTGTTCACTGGGTGCACCCCGGCTGGCGTCTGCACATCCAGAGCTCCGGAATGAGCCCATGTGGCAAAGACAGGTGCTCATGTGACTTATCTGGGCAGGATGGGTGGCCCTGAGCCAGGCCCCACCTCAGTGATCTTAGAGACACTGGGCTCCCTTCTCTCCAGCCCCACTGACCCGTCTGCAGAACGAGGGCATCGAAGGGGACCTGATCCCGGCTTTTCTGGCCGGCGCAGCTCAGAGGCACGTTTCAGAAGCCCGCAGGAAACCTCCTCCCAGAGCCTGCGGCTGCGAGAAGGCAGAGAAGGAGGAGGAGGTGCCCGAGAGAAGAGCTTCATTTAATGCCCCAGACAAACCCCTCTCTGTGAAGCAGGGGCACACACTGGTGGGCTTAGAGAAAAGGAGACAAACGCCGCCTTCACTGGCTGAAAGGCCGCAAATCAGCTCAGCTGGCTCAGGAGGTTGGCGCCTGCCAGGGCTCCCAAGTCGCTGTCCCCTGCCGGGGCCCCCAAGGGTCCACACAGCCGGGATTTCTGCCAGGCTGGGAGACCTGCAGGCGCGTTGGGAAGACCGAGCTTGGGGCTCCTCCTCATGCCCTTTTCCCTTCCTCCTGCCCTTCCTCCCAGCCAGATGCTGAGGAGGGGGGAGTGCAACCCATAAGCCCCTACTAAGTGCTTTCTATGCCTCATCCCATCAGATTCTCACACCAACTCTTGCAGGTAGTATATTCTCTTCCCAGGGCCACCGTCATAAGTTACCACAAGCTGGGAGGCTTAAAACAACAGAAATGTACACCCTCACAGTGTGGAGGCCAGGAGTCTTCAATGAGGTGTCGGCAGGGCCGCGCTCCCTCCAAAACCTCCAGGGGAGGATCTTTCCTTGCCTCTTCCAGCTCCTGGGGGCTCCCGCGCTCCTTGACTTGAGGCTGCCTAACTCCTTTCTCTGCCTCCGTCTTCACACGGCTTCTCCCCGTGTGTCTCCTCTTTTGCCTCTGTCTTTTCCTCTTCCTATAAGGGCATGCATCATTGGATTTAGGGCCCACCCTAATCTAGGACGGTGTCATCGCGAGATCCTGAAGCTAATCACATCCTCAAAGAACTTCTTTCCAAATGAGGTCACGTCATTTGGAAATAACCACTATTTATTAGGACTTGGAGGAATCTTTTGGGGGCCACAATTCAACCCCCTACAGTAGGTATTACTACTCTCCCCAGGTTGTAAAAGAGGGGACTGAGGTGGTCAGAAGTTAACCACCCTGGGCACCGCGCTAGCCAGTGGCAGAGCAAAAGTGACGTCTAGCTGTGTTGGACCCCACCGTCCATGCATGTCCCACTCTGTCCAGCTGCCGCCTCCTCTGTGCCCTCAGGAGGTCCCGAGCTTCCACGTCCTCATCTGTCACCTTGTGGCAATGACGACGATCATGATGATGATGGAGATCAAGGCTGTCACTTTGGAAGTGCGTGCTATGGCCGGGCCCTGTTCTGAGCCCCTTATAAGGACAAAACAAACCGCAGGACGTAGGTACTATTAGGAACTGTGTTCCACAGATGGGGATGCTCAGTTTTAGAGAGGCAAAGGGACTTGACCAAGGCCACACAGCGTCACAGAGCAGGGCCCACACCAGACCCAGGCAACGCCAAAGCCTGTGTCCTCAACCAGCCATCAGAGCTGCCTCTCAAGGGTGCCACTTCCCAGCTTCCGGAGGCTTCCTGGAGATGGTGTCCATGAAAGGGCTCAGTGGGCTTTGAGGTGTCATCCGAATGGGAGGCAGTCCAGTGTTTTCATGGCTGTTATTGTGGCCTCCCTGGTGCCACTGAGAACCCTCCTCCCTCTGGCTGGCAGGAGTCTGACCCACACTCAGGGAGACCCTAAGCCAGGCATGGCAGGTGTGGCTCCAGACCCCTTGGCGTCCAGGGGAAGTAACCTTCAGGCCTGGGCCATCACTGTCCCCACCCTGCCCCAGCTCCCGCCCACCTTGGGTCTCCAGGGAATCTTCAAAGTCAGGGGGAAGGGCCTTGAGCTTTGGGGCTCATGGCCATGCCCAGGAGGGCAGCTGGTCTCACCGCCCTCTCCGCTCTTGTCTCCTGCCCCGCCCAGGCATCGTGCGCGCCTCCAGCGTCTTCCCCATCCTCAGCACCATCCTGCTCCTGCTGGGTGGGCTCTGCATCGGCGCCGGGAGGTTCTACAGCCGCAAGAACAACATCGTCCTCAGCGCCGGCATCCTCTTTGTGGCTGCAGGTGAGCCTCCCACCCTGGTCCGCACTGCACAGAGCGCACATCCTGGTCGGGGGGCAGACTGTAAAATCGCTGTGCGTGATTAACTTCAAAAGTCCAGGTGTGTGGGGGTGGGGAGTGGGGAGCAACCGCTTAACAGGTACAGGGTCTCCTTTTGGGATGACAAAAGTGTTCTGGAACTAGATAGAGATGGTGGTTGCACAACATTGTGAGTGTACTAAATACCACTGAATTGTGCACTTTATTTATTTTTTTTTATAATTTTATTTATTTATTTATTTTCCCCCAAAGCCCCAGTAGATAGTTGTATGTCATAGTTGCACATCCTTCTAGTTGCTGTATGTGGGACGCGGCCTCAGCATGGCCGGAGAAGCGGTGCATCGGTGCGCACCCGGGATCCGAACCCGTGCCGTCAGCAGCGGAGCTCAAGCACTTAACCGCTAAGCCACGGGGCCGGCCCGTGAATTGTGCACTTTAAAGGGTTAATTTTATGTTAGGTGAATTTCACCTTGTAATTATGTCCAGGTGTGCAAAGTGCCACAAAGAGGTAGTGCTGGTGCCCTACAAGCTTGTAACAGGGAGCCTCGCCGAGTCGGGGGTCTGGGAGGTACCCAGAGGGACTCACGGAAGCCAAGACCTGACGGAGTTGACCGGGTAAAGACAGGGTGAAGGAGTCCAGGGCTGCGAGGGTGCAGAAGAAGCAGAGAAGCCAGGTGTGCAGGGGCAGGGGGAGTGAAGGGGCTCGGGAGAGAGCAGGCCTGACTCTCCTGGCTGAGAGATGGACAGCAGCACCTCAGAGCTACCCCCACTGCAACCCAGTGAAAACCCACAGAGCCATGGGTGACAGTAACGCACCCCTTGCATAACGGGTCCAAGATGGCTTAACACCATCAGCCCTCTGAGCGTCGATGGAGACAACTCAGTGCATGTCTAGCCACTGCAGAGGTGGAAGAAATCCAGGCCGGAAGTGGGTCTCACAGCTGGTTAGTGGTCAGTGCATTTACACAGTCCAGCGGAAGATCTGGGTTTTCTGGCCTGGGTCACTGGGGGAGGGTGGAGAGGTTGCCTGCCCGGGCAAAGCTCGGCTGGTGCCAGCTTGAGGCTCCGGGCAGCACCTGTGGAGTTCAGATAGAGGTGCAACAGGGGTCCCTGTCAGGAGAACCAGGAGCCACCTGACTTCTTAGGCCTGCTTCCAGTAAATAAATGCAAGAAATGTTATGAAGCTCAGCAGTTCTTTCCTAAGTTCTTATCATAGCTCCTTGCACCATCCTCACAGTGTTTTTGCTTTCAAAGTGTCTTTTTTCTTAGACCAGACTGGTGATGTAGAGCAGTGTGCTGGGGGCAGCCTGAGCTCCGACCAGGCCCTGTCCCCTCTCTGCACCTGGTCTGCACATCCTAAAATGGTCCAGTAGTACCGTGATGGTGATAAAGAGAATTCCACTAACGCTGGTGGCCATGCCTCCTTTGCCGAGGACAGGGAAGGGCCTCCCGTGGTGCCCGACCCACATGGGTACCCACTGGTTATCCTCGTCCCCATCTCGTCTCCTCATGGTTTCTCTTGGAGAGGGAAGACGACTTCTGGTTACATCGTGAAACTGCAGGCCAAAGCAATTAAGGGACTGGCTCAAAATCTCGCGGCCACATCGGAGTGTGTGTCTGTGTCTGAGAAGTGTGGTGTGTATGTTCATGTGTGGTGTACTTGTGTGTCTGGGGAGTGTATGTGTGTGTGCTGGGAAGGGGAAGCTGGGTTTAGGGTCTCCTTCTGAAGGAGCACGAACCTCGTTCCTGGCCAGGTCCCCATCTCTTCCCTTCTTTCCTCTCCTCCCAGGACAGGGGCAGAGGTGGGAGGGCGGGGACACCCCCCGTTCTCTCTCCTCCTTGAAGCAGCCAGATTTCTCGAGGTGTGAACCATTAAAGAAGTCCCTGCTGTGCCATTTGAACACTGTCTCCTTTCCTTTCCTGAGGACGAGAAAGAAGATTCACGCTAACACCAGCCACCACGTATTAGGCACCGGCCACGGTGCCAGGTGCTCTGTGAGCACGACCGCATTACCCAGCTCCTGAGGAGGCAGTCAGGTGACTCAGTCCCATGAGGACAAAGACACGGGCTGTGCCCAGGGCGAGCAGCCTCCAAAGCAAGGTACCCCCTGCAGCTGCCTGCTCCCCCAGGAGGAGCCATTTCAAAGGGGTGTCCAGATGCTCCAGGTCACCAGAGGGGCTGGAAAGCCCGGGGCCCAGAGACGCTCAGCTGAAAACATGGGTCCAGGGGCCAGCACGGTGGCGTAGTGGTTAAGTTCGAGTGCTCTACTTGAGCGGCCCAGGGCTCATGGGTTCAGATCCTGGGCGCAAACGTACGCACCACTTATCAAGTGATGCTGTGCCAATGTCCCATATAAAGTAGAGGAAGATGGGCACGGATGTTAGCCCAGGGCCAATCTTCCTCACAAAAACAAACAAACAAACATGGGTCCAGGCAGAGAGGAGAGGACGCGGTGGCGGCAAGGAGCAATGAGGGCAGCAAACAAGGGGACGTTCGTTTGTTCCCATTTATTCCCTGCCTCATAGAGCTTTAATTGTGGGCCGAGGCAGCGGCAGGCCCTGGGTCACATGTAGGCTCCAGCCAGCTCCAGCCCCAACGGGGAGGTGAGACTGGCCCATGAAGAATTCTAGGTGGAAAATGGTCAGAGCCTCAGGGGAGGTTTGGTTCAAAGGCTGGGAGAGTCGGAAGAAGACAAAATAACTTCTCCGGGAAGATGTAATTAGTTGGGTCATGGTTTAAGGAACATTCTTATAATTTGCTGAATACGGGGTGGGGAAGGAAAGACAAAGCTAGGGAGGCGGAGAGAGAAGGGATGAGAGAGATGTCGGTGAAGGTTCTTCTGGAACACAGCAGAAGAGCAAGGAATCAAAACCTACAACTGGTTTCCTCTGGGCAGGAAATATTCTAACCCATCCACACTGGGGTCGGTGCAGGAGGAAAATGAACAAAGGATGTGGGCGGTGCATAGACTTAACAATACAACACGGTAGGTTATAATAGAAGTTCAAGCACGCTCACTGTGTGCCGGGTGCCGTCCTAAGCACTTTGTATATATTAGCTCATTTAATCCTCACGTCTACCCTGTGAAGTGCTTGCCACTGTTATTCCCAGTTTACACATGAGGATACTGAGGCACAGGGAGGTGAGTAATTAGCCCAAAGTTCCACAGCTGATAGTTGGTAAAACCAGAATTCAAACCCAGGCAGTTCGGGCCTGCTTAACCTCTTATAATAAGAAAAAATCGAATAAACACAGCAGCCGGTGATTGTTTCACTTCCCAGATTGGCAAAGGTCCAGAAGTTTGATAATACAAATTATAGGTTGTTGAGACATTTTGTGCCCCTATGGAGGGCACTTGGGTGGTAACTGAGAATTCAAAACACTAAACACAATGTGGTGCCCGGATGGATCCTGGAACAGAGAAAGGACATGAGTGGAAACCTCAGTGAAATCCCAGTAAAGTCTGGAGGGTAGTGAAGAGAAATGTACCTGGGTTTCCTGGTTGTGACAAACGAACACGGTAATGTAAGATGTTAATAGGAGAAACCGGGGGGTTGGGGGGAGATAGGAAGGAACTCTCTGAAATAAAAGTTTATTTTTAAGTTTTTCAATGCACATACCCAGTGAAGCAGCAGTTTCACTTCAAGGAATTCAGCCCACAGTTGTACTCATGCACGTGTGGAATGCTATGGACACAGGATGGCTGCGGGCTGGAAGCCACCTGAATGTGCAGAGCAGAGGCCGGGTTAGATGTCCATGCAGTGGATGCCACGTGCAGTTAGAAAGACAGAGACAGCTCCTCACGTCCTGGTACAGAACCGTCTCTCAGAGGGTCTGTTAAGTGAAAAGATAAGAGGACAAAGAGTGTTGTGCAAAGAAAAAAAAAAATAGGTATGTGTGTATGTGTGTGTGTGAGAGAGAGGGAGAAAGACTGGATATAAGAAAGAAGATACCAGTAGCCATCTTCAGGAGGGGAACTGGGTAGCTCAAAGCATGTGTTTTGTTGTATACCTCATCTGAACTTTGTACTTTATTGCCCATTCAAAATTAATTATTTAAAAGACAAGTTAGCAACCAGAATAAAGCAATACCCATCAAAGAGGGGAACAACCACCAGCCCTTCCTCTTGACAGCCCACCTGTCTCCTGTCCAGCTACAGGTCTAACCTCTGCCTCTCTCCCTCCCGCCCCCTCTCCTGCTTCCCTTTCAGGCCTCAGTAACATCATAGGCATCATCGTCTACATTTCCAGCAACACAGGCGACCCAAGCGACAAGCGCGACGAAGACAAAAAAAACCATTACAACTACGGCTGGTCTTTTTACTTTGGAGCCCTGTCTTTCATTGTGGCCGAGACCGTGGGCGTCCTGGCCGTAAACATTTACATTGAGAAAAATAAAGAGTTGAGATTTAAGACCAAACGGGAGTTCCTTAAGGCTCCCTCCTCGTCTCCCTACGCCAGGATGCCGAGCTACAGGTACCGGCGACGGCGCTCCAGGTCCAGCTCGAGGTCCACCGAGGCCTCGCCCTCCAGGGACACGTCTCCGGTGGGCCTGAAGATCACCGGGGCCATCCCCATGGGCGAGCTGTCCATGTACACGCTGTCCAGGGAGCCCCTCAAGGTGACCACCGCCGCCAGCTACAGCCCCGACCAGGAGGCCAGCTTCCTGCAGGTGCACGACTTCTTCCCGCAGGACCTGAAGGAAGGCCTGCACGTCAGCATGCTGAACCGGCGGACGACCCCCGTGTGAGCCGCCCCTTCCTCTCCCCAGACGGCTGTTTGGATCCCACAGGAGGGCATCTGACCCTGTAGACGGGCCAACAATGGACTGAAGCCAAACCCAACCCTCCCTGGTCTCCAGAAAGTATCTCGGGCTGGCTTAGAGCGAAGCACCAGGAGACAGGAATCAGAAGTGGAAGGCTGACTTTATCCCCGAAAAGGGTGTTTTGAGGCCCCAGGGGTTCTGAAAATCTCCCAGGAGGCCCAAGAGCTGTCCTGAGGCTGCACGGCCTCGACCAACCTGGGGAAACAAAATTGAGCCATTATCTCTTCTTGGAAACCAATCTTGCCAGAAGGCCGGGCTTTCAGGGCCTTCCCTCCCTGCCTGGTCCTGGGCCACCAGGAGGGCTTCGCCGGGCACACGGGGGCCTTTGGACACTGGTCAGCTGCCTTTGCACCAGAGGTCCCGCGTCTGTGAGCCGGAAACGAGGAAGCCGGAGCTCACCCCCTTCCTCTCTGTCTGTCTGTCTATCTCTCTCTGGCAGTAGCCTGTTGTTGAAATAACAGTGATCCTGAGGAGCAAGTCCTGCAGCCAACTGGTGCTTTGGCCTTTGTGCTGTCCCGGGGCCGCTCCCCTCAACCTGAGGAAACCGAGGCCTGTGGAGGAGTCCACACAGGGGGAGGCCTTCACTGGCCTGGGCGTGAGGTAAAGGCCAGAGTCTGTTGCTGGCTTTCCTGTCTGCTTCTGGAAGTTTCTGCCTCACACAGAAAGAGCAGAACACACTGACTGTACTTGAGAGTCCAGCAGTACGAGTCAGACGAAAGGTGGCCATGTGGCCTCTTGCTGTGTCCCTCCCCACTGGCCTGAGGAGCAGCTCTGTCCCTCCTGGGGGAGAGGAAGGGATGGACCCCTCCCCTCCACTGGTGTTTGGCTACAGGAGCCTGAACTTCTGTGCAAGAAAGGGAGACCCGAGGGTGAACAGCGACCAAAAAATCAGAACAAACATCCATTTCCTAGGTGGTCATTCATCGTGATTATTTACTCCTGGCAAGTAAACGCCAGGAGAACAAGTTCCATTCGTTTCCTCATCTTAAGAAGTAGCAGCAACACCTCCCCCAACTCCAATTATTGGAATTTATTCTGCCAGCACCTGAAAGGGCTCAGCGGAGGAAGTCTGGATGAAAAGCCAAGCTGTGTATTTCTTCCTCCTCACGAGAGGGACGTCTCAGCACTTTGGAACCAAGGAGACGGGTTCCATGTTTGACATTTTTCCAACCATTTTTTCCACTCCCAAAGCAAGCAGGAAGGTGGAAGTGTGTCTGGGTTTAGAAGAACTTTCTGGAACATGGAACTTACCCTCTTTTATATAAAACATGTGCTTTCTAAAGACAAATCCTTTCTTACTTTTTGAGACTTGGCAATCCAATCTTGAGCAGTCGTCTGTGATCCCGGTAGCTGTCGTACTTAGAAGTGACAAGCAAATTCTTACCTCAGCCACCTGCTCACGGACCCCTGGGTGGACTTGGCCCCTGGGAGTTCATTTCCGGGTCACGGTCGTCACCATCCTCTTTCGCCCCCAGAGGGGAAATCTCCACATGTCCCACCTCCAACCGACTGCCCCGTGTGCTGGCGAGCTGAGGCGCGGTGTGCCAGGCCCCTTTGTGCTTGCTCGAAACCCTTTCCTCCCGTTGAGGTTGGCTTTGTGTGGTGGTTTGTCCAAGCATGTACAGCACTGAATGCTGGAGTGTCAGGGCTCGTGGCCTGCCCCTGCTGTGGGCCAACCCCACCCCGTCCTGCCCCCACCCCCGACCACTCTCACCCCTCCACACCATGATACCATCTGACCAGGCTAGAAGGAAGGGGGCGAAATCTGGGGACCCATCACCCACCAAGGCCCCGAGACTTCTTCTGTCACTTCCAAAAGCAAGGCAGCCTTGCTCTTTCTTCCACATAAGCCACCTCCCCACCTCCTGCCCCAGAAGTTTCTATCATTTCATGGAGAAAGCTGTGTTCCAATGAATCCTACCTCTTGCCCGGTCCCAGGCAGAGAACGTGGGGCCCACTCTAGGGACCAAGAAAGAGTAGAAAGAAGCGACAAAAAGGGACAGAAGAGCAGGGAGCAGAACAACCTCAGACCCCCTGGTCTTCACAGCCTTTCTCCCCACCACCACCCCAGGCTCCAGGCCCCTCATCGCTGGCTCACCCCCTCCTCCTCACCACATCCCAGCCGGGGCTTGCCAGGGAAGGGAGCAGAGCTGCCTCTCTGCCCCTGTCAGTCTGAGACCTTGCACCCACTGCGGGGATGTGGTGGCCTATGCCCACCTCCTCACCATCTTCCCAACCCACCACCCTCTCCAACCAGCCCCTGTGTGTTTCGCCAGTTAAGCACCTGTGCATCCTGTACCTACTACTGGTTTTGGGTTGTTAGTTCTGTCTTTTTTTTTAATTAAATAAAAACATTTTTAAAATGTTCTCTTCTTGATGTGGGGGGAGGGGTAGAGCTCCCCTCAAGTCTTTGTGGACACTTAAACAGTGTCCTTGAGTCTGGGGACGCTGTGGACCCTCCAGAAGAGGGAGGGAGGGTGGATTCTGTGCTGGTCAAGGCCGTTTTCTCTGGATTTGATCTGGGTCACTGTCCACCTCCCCAGCAGCACTGGCTGGTTTGAGACTTCTGGGTGGTGCTGTCAAGGTGCCTTTACGGATGGGCTGGAAGATGGACAGGCCAGTAGTCCCCATTCTGCGCTTCACTTGTGTTACTTAGAGTAGACTAACAACATAACCAACAACCCCAAACGTAGCCTGGCTCAATACAGTAGAGTTTATTTCTCACTCATGTCAAGTCCAATCAACTGGGCGGGCTGGGGGCGCTCTGCCCCACACAGTCATTCAGAGATTCGAGGCCCACGCTATGGGGGCTCTGTCGTCTTCAACACAGGCTTCTAAGTTGCCCCTGCCATTGACACCCAGCGGACCAATGGAGAAGAGAGAGAGTAGGTGATCTTGTGAACAGTCTCGTGGGAGGTTTTAATGGACCAGGAAATCGTGACTTTCCCTTCTACCCACATACCGCTGGCCAGAACTCAATAACATGGTCACATCTCTAAGAGCCAGGGAAGACGGGAAATGTAGTCTAGCCCAGGAGGAAAGGAAAACAAGTTTGGGGAAGAGCTGGCCAGTCTCAGCTCCCTGGTCTGTCTTTCGGTACCTCCCTCTTTTGCCTCCCCTCCCCCCAGTCTTTTGGGAGTTCCTGCTTGAAACTGACACCGGTGTCTGGGGTTGCATCCACCTCTGTGTGGGCTGAGCCCCTCCTTCAACTCCAACGTGATGTGTGACCTCTTCTCTGCTCCAGATGCCCCATCTGTAAAATGGGTCCATGATACCTTCTTCCTAGGTTGGAGAAGCAGGCTTGACCTCATGCCTCGACCCAAACAAGAACCACAGAATCACAGGATATCATAACCAGCAGGAGTGGCAGGTACCTTAGGAATGAATTATCTCATTTGATGTGCTCGTCACAGAAGAGAAATAAGCCCAAAGAGTGAGGGAGGGATGAAAGAAAGAATAAAAGGAAGGAAGGAAATATTTTTTTGAGGATTTTCATAACAACCATGAAAGGGAGACACTGCTAGCCCAATGGTTCTCGAGCAGGGGTGATTTTGCTCCCTAGGGGATATTTTCCAATGTCCTGGAGACATTTTTGGTTGTCAGAACTTGTAGGGGGTTGCTGCTGGCATCTAGTGGGTGGAGGCCAAAGAGGCTGCAAAATATCCTACAGTGCATAGGACAGCCTCCCACACCCCCCAACAACGATCTGGTCCAAAATGTCAGTAACGCCAAAGCTGATTTCACAGTGAGGAAAACTTAGGCACAGAAAGGGTGAGGTCACTTGCGCAAGATCACAGCCAATTTTTGGTGCTTGTATCTAGGCTGTGGACATGTTAGGAAAACTCATTTATTTATTCTCAGTATTTCCTTTCCCTACAACACATTTCAATTTCTGCCTTTCTCCTCTTCCCTTTTGAGCCAACAGTTTTGGAAATAGGAGCTGGGAGTTGAAGAAGGAAATGGGAAAATGGCCACCTGTTCCGGGGGGGGTAGGTGGTGCCTTTGTCCCTGGGTTTGGGAGCAAAATGCTGATGGAATTCAACCAAATAGGCAGAGGAGAACGAGCCAGAAACGTGGCCCAGCTTGACACGGGGACTCACCGCTCTGTGGCTTCCTCCTCTGCCCACACCCAGCAGCTGCAGTGAGGTGGCCAAGAGCCAGTAAGACCGGGATCAAATCCTCCACTCACCCGAGGGCGGCACTGGGCAAGTCACTCGACCTCTCTCAGAGCCCAGTTCCCTCCTCCGTCAAATGAGGAAGGTAACACTTCCCTCCAGGGTTGTTGAGAGAGTGAATTAAACTTGAACTTACACAAGGAAACATTTGTAAATACCCCAGCTCAGCAACTGGCATTAGAGTGAGCTTTCAGGAGTGTTTGTTGACTAACAACACTCAAAGAGTGTCCCAAAATGGATTGTTCTAGAACAGCTCTTGGAGGCGGTGCTCTGATAGCCAGGCCCATAGGGTGTCCGCGCCCACTGCACTTTGATTTGGGAGAAACTCATCATCCAGCGGATCTAGGTGCCGTGCCCACCCCAAGAGAGGGCTCCTGCCTCAGCTGCCTCTCTGGCTGAGGCCCATTCATTTCTACCCTCAGTGGCCCCTGGGCTGTGAGGTGGTAGTGGGCAAGGTTGCCACATGGCTGCTGCTTTCTTTGCAGGCCCTGGAGGCCCCCACACCCCACTGGGGCATTTCCAGTTCCACACAGGTGATGCAGGTTGCAAGAGCCCAGTCCTGACCACTCTCAAAGGTGCCCTGGGAGCCGGGCTTCTCAGGGAGGGTCCTCTTCTGGGTCCCTAGTGTGGAGTGAGCAAAGAGAGGCCTGAGGGGAGGGGAAGCAGATGGGAGGGGGAGGGGAGGCCTCCCTCCAGGGAGCTCGGATCCAGCCACGTGACTTAAGCTCCCTGCACTGGTTCCTAATATAGCACCCCTGGCTGCCCAGCCCTAGAGATGAGGGGTTGGGGGAGGGATGGAAGGGGTTGCTCAGGGACCTTAGAATCCAGAGGAGGAGAGAAGGCAAATACACCTGATACAAGATATTTTTAAATTTGCAGCTTCCAACAAAACTGCCAGTGCAACCTCAGAACAGAAGTCCATGCTCACAGAGGGTTACAAACCCACCTCCTTATGCTTACAACTGCAGGAGAGGGGGCTTGGTGGGACCTATGTCCTGACCTTTGTCCCCTGATAAGTTTTCTGGGAAATACATTAACCCCTGTGGGATCGCCAGAATCTACAAATTAAACTGCAATAGCCAGGTCCTTAAAAAAAAAAAAAATACTATGTCTTCCTAATTCTATAGTAACACATTTTACCTAAAAAAAAAATCTGAAAAGTAAAGCAAAGTTAAAGAAGATAACAATATCAGCCAAAATCCCACTCTCCAAGACGTAAGCACAGTTAACATTTCAGTGCACCCAAAAGTATGTGGGGTATGGGTTCATACCCTGCCTCTGTTCACTGTTTTTCATCTTGAGAATCTTCTCCCCTCTTTCAATATTCCTCAAAAACATAATCTTTCACGCCTGCATAAAAAAGAGATACCACCATTTATCTAACCAGTGTTCTATTGCTGGACACAGCTTGTTTGCTTAAATGGTGCCTGAATGGGGCCAATGCTGGGATGCTTAGGATGCATTTGGTTCAGATCATTTGGTTAGGATCTGGTGACTTCCCACTATGAACTTCCAGCCCAGCTTTATCCTAGAAGCTGATGAAAAGATGAGGCTCCTTGTCCACCAGCAAACGCAGACAGGCTCTTGTCCACATACACACCCGGGTGTCTGGGCTGTGGGGATAGCAGCCTCCCCTCCCCACTCCTGCCCGGCGGCTAGTCAGACTCATCCCACGTTCCTCTCGGAAGGCTGGAGCTGCGTCCCTTCCACCAGGCCTCACAGTTAGCCGTTCTCAGCCACACAAAGTGTAATTCCTTACAGTCACCAAGTGTAGCAATTCATAGGGCTGTGTAACAAATTACACCCAAACTTAGTGGTGTTAAACAACCATTAAATATGGTCAGGATGGCTTATCTCTGCTCCACAGTGTCTGGGGCCTTGGCTGGAAGACTCGATGGCTGGGGGCTGGACCCGTCTGCAGGCTCATTTGCTCACGTCTGGCACTTGATGGTGGCTATTGTCAAAGACCTTAGCTGCAGTTTTCAGCCTGAATGTCCACATATGGTTCTTTGTGTGGCCTGTGGTTTCTCATAGCATGTTGTCCGGGTCGAAGGGCGAGTGTCCCCAGAGCAAGAGAGAAAGACAAAAGTCTCAGAAGTCACACAGCATCCCTTCCTCTGTACTTGAAGGGTGAAAACAGTCAAAAGCCCACTTTTGAGTTCAAGGTGAAAGGAAACAGACTCCACCTCTTGATGGGCAGTGACAAGGTTCTGGAAGAACATATGGGAGCAGAAAGACTTCTGTGGCCATTTTTGGAAGACACAGTCTATCGCCTAGTCTTTCCAGTACCCTCACCTGGCTCTAAGCCTCTTCTCCACCCACTAACCCTCCCTTCCATCCTCCATCACCCCTGTGCCCTCTGGATCTACCCACATCCTTACTGAAGTCTCCCTCCACCCCCTGGGATAAATAAAATCTTCCTCTCCCCCAAGGACACACCTTCTTCCTGTCCTCCTGGTGAAAGCTGTCCATTCTTCTGCAGGGATTCCCTGCCCAGGTTCCCAATATAATACTCCTAGCTGCTCAGCCCCATATGCAGTCCCAAGAGGTGTGGGGCTGGAAAGGGAGAAAAAGGATCTGAGGGACCTTAGGATCCAGAGGAAGACTGGGGCAGATACACCTGATACAGATATTTTTAAACTTGCAGCTTCCAACAAAATTGCTGGTGCAACCTCAAGAACAGAAGTCTGCGATCAGAGAAGGTTATGAACTCATGCCCTTGGACTTATAATTGCAGGAGAGGGAAGTGGTGGGGGATGCTGAGACCTCCAAACCATTACTCCTCTACCTCCTGGGGAAAAGCCTTCTCTGAGGGCCTGAGTGGACCATCCTGAACCCTTTCTCATCACTGTCATCTCCCAGACTCCTTCCTGGCCACTCCTTCATGTCCATCAGAGACTTTACCTCTGGCTCAAAGCCATCCTCTGTACCCCAACTCCTGCCACCATCAAACTGAGCCACGTCAACATCCATGGGGCCAGCCTCTCTGACTCCCTGGCCTCACAGCTCTCCCGTCTTCTCACCTCCATTGACCATCTGGACTTCTCACCTCCATTGACCATTTGGACTTCTCGCCTCCATTGGCCTCTGGCCTTCTCACCTCCATTGGCCATCTGAACTTCTCACCTCCACTGGCCATCTGAACTTTTCACCTCCGTGGACTATCTGGCCTTCTAACTTCCAATGACCTTCATCTCCAAATTGGAGCTTGTCATCAGTCCTGACTGTTCCCCCTGTAAAATTCAGGGCCGTTTTCCTGCTCTCTGACCACAGCTTCCAATGCTCCCAATTATTTCACCTCCTCACCACCACTACACGTGTTCTCCAAACTCATCAAGCCCTTCAGGCCTCTCCATTTTCTCCCAATATATCAACCTGCCTGGTTGCAGGACCACCCTAACCAGCCCATACATGGCAAGTCATCACTTAACCCTCGCCAATGCCCTCAATTCCCTGGGCCCCTTTTCCTTCTAGCTTTTCCCTCCCGGAAGAGCCCCAACCCTCCTTCAGTCTCACCTTCCATCTTCTCCACCCCTGTGCCTGAGCTACAAGGTGATGCCAGAGAAAATCAAGCAAATCGTAAATCAGTGCCTATAGTAGGCAGAATAATGGCCCCCAAAGATGTCCAAGTCCTGACCCCTGGAACCTGTGACTATGTCACCTTACATGGCAAAAGGGACTTTGCAAATGTGATTAAGGATCTTGAGGTGAGGAGATTTTCCTGGGTCATCTGGGTGGACCCAATGTAATCACAAGGGTCCGTGTATGGGAAAGAGGGAGGCAGGAGAGTCAGAGAAGGAGATGTGATGACAGAAGCAGAGGTCAGCATGATGCAACAGCTGGCTTCGAAGAGAAGAGATCTCGATCCCCTTGGCAGAGGCAAAGGCCCGGTTTCAGCTCACAGGATGGAATTGGGGGCAGCCAGCCTGAAGCAACAGAGGGTCCAGGTTGAACAGTGCAAGGAGGGAGATGACGTTGTGTAAAGATGTTGGGACCAGTTCAGTGGCACTTTCCTTTTTATAGTATCTTAAGATCAAACACCCAAGGCCATTTCTCAGCCTAACTAAGCCTGAGCTCAGAATTACATCAGCACATTGCCAAAGAGGATTTATTTGGCCCCCACCCAGGTGTGCACCAGCCTGACTCTGAACGAGGCCCACCTCCGGGAGGTGTTTTCCTCCCTCTAGTTATGTTCTGGTCTTTCTTGGGAAAAGAGCAGTCATTTGGGACAAATGAAAACTGGTACATCTGGGCAAGTAAAATACAGACAACTCTCGATTAGCTGAGTGTGGCATATCTACTTTGAAGAGTGTCTGTAGAAAATGTCAGATCTCTGGAGGCTGCTTCCTTTTGAACTTGATCGCAGAGGCGACAATGGTGCCCTCCTAGGGCGTCGCCTCAGCACCTCCAAGCAAATTGGCCCTTGGTCCAAGCTGTCCTGGTCTGCCCCAGCTGCCATTTCTTATGTCCCTGTGGCCTTAAACCACATAGAAATGTCCTTTGGATCATCTGGCGAAGTAAATTATTTGAGCTTCTGTCCCCTTGTTCTTTCAGTCCCTCTGTCTGTCCATCCACCCACCCATCCATCCATCCAACAACCATTCAACAAACATTTATGAAGATCCCACCTTGAGCTCAGATCCAGAGGGCTCTCTGAGGAGACCCAGAATGAGTACATAATACACTCTCACCATCCCTACCCTCCAGAAGCTTATAGCCCATCAGAGAAGGCTCATCCATCTGTAGTCTATTAATAATAATAATAAAATAACAACAACAATTGCCATCCTGGATCAATTGCCTACTGTCTTAGTCTGCTCAGGCTGCTATAACAAAATACCATAGACTGGGTGGCTTAAACATTTATTTATCACAGTTCTGGAGGCTGGAAGTCCAAGATCAGGGTGCCAGCATGGTCGGGTTCTGGTGAGGACCCTCTTCCTGTCTTGCCACCTTGTTGCTGTGTCCTCACGTGGCAGAGAAAAAGAAAGGGCAAGCTCTCTGGTGTTTCTTCTTCTTTTTTTTTTTTTTTTTTTTTGGTGAGGAAGATTTGCTCTGGGCTAACATCTGTTGCCAATCTTCCTCTATTTTGTATGTGGGTCACCACCACAGCATGGCTTGATGAGTGGTGTAGGTCTGTGCCTAGGATCTGAACCCATGAATCTGGGTCACCAAAGCAAAGCACACTGAACTTAACCACTATGCCATGGGGCTGGCCCCTGGTGTTTCTTCTTATAAGGGCACTAATCACATCATGGCGTCCCACCCTCATGACCTTATCTAAACCTAATCACCTTCCAAAGGCCCCTTCTCCAAATACCATCACACTGGGGTTTGGGCTTGAACATATGAATTTGGGAGGCGGGGAAGGACACAATTCAGTCCATAGCACCTACCATGGGCTAAGCCGGTAAAGTGCATTATCTCTAATCCTTATACCAGCTCCCCAGCCAGGCTCCACTGCTCTCATTTTATAGATGAGGAAAGGACGGCTTAGAGAGGTAATGACTTGCTGGAAGCCACACAGCTGGAGCCTGGCAGAGCAGGGATCTGATCCTGGGGCTGGCTGGATCCATCACCAGCAGGCTGGTTCCCACTCTCACATTGCCCTCCTTCCTGATGCCCTGGAAAGGGCAGGACCTGTGCAGAGGATGCTGACGTCACCCAGCCCCAGCTCCCACTAAATGCCAGCGTCCACCAAGCCCCCTTCCTGGCCCAGCAAGGCCCTGGGGAATCGAGCAGACAGCCTGGCAGTGGCCTCTGTGAGCAGAAAAGGTCTGGATGAAGGAGCCTTTAGTAAACGAGGGAGAGAAAGTAGACTCGCCTGCAGTACCTGGAGCTGCCGGCCTCATGGAGATCTGCACAAAGCCTACTTCAAAAGGAAGAGGCCATCAATCTTTAATGCTTCTGCTCGCTGGGCTGGAGGACTGAGGACCCCCTCATCGGCACAAACCTGCCCCCACTGAGGGAAGGCACAGCCTGGTTTCTCTGATGGGCCTGCAGTGTTGTCGTGGCTGACACTGGGAGCGCCCTGTGTGTCAGGCCCACTTAGGGCACTTCCAAGACCTTCCAAGGCTCCTGGCACTGGAGAGCTTGGGACGCCCACCCCCACCACGCCAGGAAACTCAAAATGCATTTTTATTTCTTCAAATGACACCATATCTACTTGTGCTAAAACTAAAATCGCTTCTTTCTTCTGTCTTAAAACACCAGAACCTTCTTCTCACTCCCCGACTGCTGCTTTGCTGGTGTGCCTGGCACACAGGCGGTCTGCCTCAGGCTACCCAGGGTCCCCTGAGAAGCCGGGCTGCCTGGCTCCTGAGGCCGGGCCACAGGGCGGTGTGAGGTGCCGAGGCCATGTGCCATGTCAGCCTCCAGGAGTTCTCTGTGGAGACGGCCCACCTCCCCGAGACAGACGTCACTCTCTGAGCCAGAGCAGGGCGGTGACAGGCGTCAGTAAGTCAGTCGGTTGTGATGGGTCAGTTCCACTGGGATCCCGGAGTTGGGCGCCAGGGAGAGAAGGGGAACAGGGATGAGGAAGGGGGAGAGAGAAGCTCTCGGGAGATTATCACCTGGGTGGGGAGGCTGGTTTGTAACATGAAAACCCAGCTGTCACTGTCTCAGATGTAACTGCCCTCACGCCTGACTGTGGCTGGAGGTGCGCGGTCTCTGCTCAGCTCGGGGGCTTGTTCACAGGGTGGTCCTGGCTTGTCACATCCTCTCTCTAGGCTGCAGGTTACTTTCGTCGCTCATGACAGGGTTCAGGACACTCTGCCCACAGGTATGGCACGTTGACATATTGAATAACTTCAGCTGAAGGAATCTGAGACGTGGCGGGTGCAGGAAGGACGCTCTGACCTTACCCTGAAGCGGGTCAGAAGACCCTCGTGTGAGAGGCGCCCTCCCCGCACCGTTCACCAAGACGCCGGGAGAGTCCAAACCAACAGGCCGCCGCCTCTCTCGTTGACTGCGCTTAGCTCATGCCTCTTTTTGTCCTATCATATTTTTTCATTTTCCGCTCTTGATCACACCTGGCATAAAAACGCTCAGATTTAACTGTTCCTTCTGGTCTTTGTTTCTTGTGTCAAGGCTCCCGGGTCATGTATAACTGATATGAAGTAAATTTGTATGCTTTTCTCTTGTTAATCTGTCTTTTCCTATAGGGACCTAAGCTGAGAGCTTAGAAAGGTAGAGGGAAAAGATAGTTTCCCTTTCCTGTAGTCACAATAGATCTTGAAATTTCCTCCCAGCTCCAACCATTGGTTAAAGAGTTTGGGCTCTAGGTTCTGAAAACTGGCTTCACCATTTACCTGCTGTGTGACCTTGGACAAGTTACTTCATGTCTCTGAGCCTCCATGTCCTCATCTGTAAAATGGGAGTAATAGCTGTTCTCCTCTCATGGATTGGTGTGAAGATTAACTGCAATGACATGGAAAGGCTTAGCAGAGTGCCTGGTATGTAGTAAGCACTCACTGAATGAGCTGCCATTACAATTATCATTATTATTAACAGTCTGTGCCTCCAAGGCTGGACCCCTGAGTGTTAGCCGCACACAGGCAGGCAGGTTTTCTGTAATCTGTGTTGACTTGAGCCAGGATTTTGAAGCTCAAAGCCCTGCCCAGCTGAGGGGTCTATACGTGGCCACGCATCAGCCTCTTAGATACTCCCCAAAAGAGGCACCTGGTGAACTGAGAAAGAAGAGACGCAGAACCCAGGAGAGTTGTAGGGGCTAGAGCCTGGACTACCAGCCTGGGGGGCACATGGGCAGGCAGGACTCTCGGATGGTGGTCCCAAACTCTCATATGTCCTCCACTATATCCGCACGCCCATTAGCCTCTTAGCCACTCGTAAGTCAACCTACTTCTGTTCTTTTTTACTTAAATATATTTATTTTGTAAATGAAAACCCAGCTGGGAAATCTTTATTGCCTGCCATTAATAGGGGTAAAACTAAAACAGTAAAATGAAAACAGAACTACAGTCAGGTTCAGCTGGATTCTTTGTCCTCTCCAGGCTATTTGATTTGCAGGCAGCAGAAAGGTGTTAAAGACTTACCCCAAATGGAGCTTTTCTTCTGGACCCAACTAGAGGGATGGGAGAAGAATTCGGAAGGAAATAACATTCTCACATCGGGCACAGTGTTCGGTAACGCCAAGCCCAGGAAACACCTGCCATCGTCCTGTGGTTTGGGGATGTGCTGGGCTTGGGGCCAAAGCATTTGCCTGTGAGGTGGGCTCCAGAAGGCCTGGGCAGGGGATCCCCAAGATGTCCCGAGGCAGGATCCTTGGTCCCCCAGACCTCCAGGACAGGGACCCACCACCCCACCCTGGTGACCGGCCTGCCCAGTGGAAGAACAGAAGCGTGTGCTGCCTGTATCCCCCAGGGTCCCCTTTCTCCTTCAGCCCAGAGCAGGCAGATCCCACACCCCGTAATGTCCCTGTTGCCTAGCCCTCGTCGCCTCCCAACTCAGGTATTCTGAGCAGTCGCTCCGTAGAGGTCTCAAGTCACCATCTAAAGCCTTCTCTCCTCGCTCCTCCCTGGGGTATTTCTGGCTCCAAGAGGGGAAGAAAGCCCTGAAACCCGAGGCGACACCGTCGTCGGTGACACGCCTGGAGATGTGCATTAATAGAAGCCTCCCTCAGGCCCCTGACACGTCTGGGCAGCTGCTCAGCCCCATCCAGTGTCCCTCAGCCCCAAGGCCAGCCCACTCTGGCTCGGCCGGGCACACTAAACTTAGCTTCCACCCCCCGCTCGATAACCGCCGCCACCACCCCAGCCCGGCTGCCACCTGCCCAGGGAGACGCTGCCACCGGACCTGCCCCGAGCGCCCACTCCTCCGCCATCGCCATGTCCCAGACCAAAGCACTGAAGGTCCGCGTGACCCTCTTCTGCATCCTGGTGGGCATCGTGCTGGCCATGGTGGCCGTGGTGACCGACCACTGGGCAGTGCTGAGCCCCCATGTGGAGCACCACAATGCCACCTGCGAGGCGGCCCACTTCGGCCTCTGGCGGATTTGCACCAAGCGTATTGTCCTGAGCAACAAAAAGGACAAGAGCTGCGGACCCATCACCCTGCCTGGGGGTAACGTACTCACTCCCTGTCCCCCGTCCCTGCCTCCTGCTCTTCCTCGTCCCCCTGGAAAAGTTGCCCCTGGGAAAGAAGGCAGGTTTCTCCATCTCAGAACGGACCACCGCCCAGCCCTCCGGGCCCAGGGAAGAGGATCTGAACTGCATGCGGTTCTGCTGGTGGCCAGAGCCGGGCTGTAAAAAGAGGGCACGTGTCTCTAGCTATTTCCGTCTTGGGGAGGCTTGGGGCTTTTCACCCAGAGCAGAGGGCTGGAGTAGTGGGACCAGAGGCTCAAGAAAGAAACCGAGGATCCTCCAGCTTAGGGGCTTCTGGCCCCAGAGTGGTCATTCCTCCGGGTGTGCCCAGCTCCACTCTCTCCCTGCAGAGACAGGCTAGGTGGCCCTATGTCCTCAGGCTGAAGGGACCCAGGAGGCTGGCATGTTCATTCCCCAGACTCCAGGCTGGGGTGTAGACAGGATCGGCTAGAGAATTTATGGGGCCTGGTGCAAAATGAAAATGCAATTAAATGAAATTGTGATCATTTTTAAGAATTTCAAGGTGGCGACAGCAAGGCATGAAACCATGCAGGGGTCCGTTGCAGGTGCAGGGCCTTGAGCGAAGCACAGGTCACACGTTTGTGAAGCAGGACCTGGTTGGCGATGAGCCACCTGCCTTTTTGTCAGAACTGTCAGTCCTTCTGTAGGTCCTCCCTCAGCTCAGACCCCTGAAGAGCTGGAAAGCATTTCCTTCTGCTGTAATTTAAGTGCATTCCTCGATTTCCTACCACGTGACTGAACCACACACTGAAGGTGAGCTCCTTGTCAAGAATACCTGATATTAGGGTGACCAGTCTATTCTGCAAACATGGAGCCCTCTGCATGCACAGCAAACAGAGCATGTGCTGAGAGGAGCCCTGCGTGGAGAGTCAGAGGCCTGGGCTCTAATGATGCGTTGCTCACAACCCCCGAACAACTATCGGGTGTGACAAAGCCCATCGCAGCCTCTGCTTCCTCCTATAAAATACGGTACTTGGGCTCAGCAACATAAAGTCCCTTCCGTTGCTCACAAACGTCCCTCCGAGGAGGCAGTGGACAAAGGTGAGTGCAGGATCCCACCTGGTTTTCAGAATTATTCTCTGTTATCAGACTGGGTGTTCCTTGAACTCTGTCCTTCAATGGTGTCCGTGCTAAATCCCCAAAGATCTTTTAGTCTGTGTGTGGGACAAAGGGGCCTAAACCCCCTTCTCTCTTTCCTCTTCCTTCCCCTTCTGCTGGCTCCAGGAAACCCTTGCCTTGCTCATTCCCACTGGACACCTGGAAGACTCGTAAATACCCAGCTGTCTTGGAAACACCAAGTCCCAGGGCTGAGGACTTTAATAGGCATGGACATGTGCTTGAAAAGTATCACATAGCACAGAGGCCCACGCCCCTCAGCCATGGCTGAGCACGCCCGTAAACACATGCATCACTGGCCAACTCTCCTGGGCAGGGCAGGGCAGGGCAGGGCAGGGCAAGGCAGATTCTCCAGGGACCACACAAGGGAACGCAGTGTTACGGTTCTGCCCACCTGTCCTTGGAGGCACCTGCCTTTTAAAGTCTGGTGAGTTTATAGAGCCGATGAGCAGGGAGGTGAGCTGAGTCTATACAAGGAAGAGACAGAGTGGCGGGATGTGACTGGACTAGCCACAGGGGACCAGCAGGCATGGCTTGGCCTTGAGCCTCCTTGAGCCTAGACTATGCCTTCTTGCCCTGGTCCAGAGTGAATCATCCCTCTCATACTCGTGAGCACTGCCTTACCCCCAAGGAGCTTCCGAAGTGTGCTCCTGCCTTCTCCCCTCTCCTTTCTCTGCAAGTGGACATCTTTGTCCTTCCCTGCCCATTCTTCCTGTGCTCTGTGGGATCACTCTTTTCTGGAGGGAGGAATAGAGTTCATATACATTCTCTCATGTATTATTAACAACAACAATAATAATAACTGCAAACAGAAATATAGCACCATCTGCCAAACATTGTTTTTTGTTTTAAGTGCTTTACATATATTAACTTTGGATGACATCAGAAGAAATGACAGAATAAGAACCTCCAAAAATCTTCTTCTTTATAAAAACTATGAGAACACTGGCAAAATGGTCAGAATAAACTTTTTCAGAACTCTGAAAATTATCCAGCTATCCAGCTATCCAGCAAGTGCTTATTCAAGAAAAAATGGTGAATCTCAGTAAGAACAGCGAGCTTCACGGTGTTTTAACTTGCTCTATTTGCGTTCCTCCCTCCCTAACTCTGTCATAGCCTTGAAAACCACCAGTCTGCCATCATAGTGAAAACCATCAGCCTGGTAGCCGTCAGACAGGACAGAACAGGGCTGGATCTCTTTCAAAGCCTCACTCCCAGAGAATTGTCATTATTTGATCTCTCTGGTGGTTCCTGGGAAGTCTCCACTTGCAAGGCTGTCTTTATTTGACCTGAGCTCGTCCAGCAGAGTAGTCTTTTTCCCAGGGGGCATTTGTCAAAAACAATTAGAAACAATTGCTTAATATCATAACTGCCTGAGGCAGTAGATAACAGTTAGGGCAAAAAATAGGCTAACTAAAAAACTAGGGCATAAGATGTCCAAGGTGGCTTTGAAAAGCTCCAACACATTCCTGAGAATGTAGAAGGCCAGGTGCATGCACAGTGCTATATGTGTGCACAGGGAGACCAGAGAAGGTCCTAGGCTCTCACCTCTGGCTTATCTTGAGCCTGCACACAAGCAGAAAGTGAAGGCTAAGGCAGAAATATAGATGCCTACCTGAGTCCTTACCTCTCTGCTGAGCAGAGAACACTTCAGTAAAGACTGAGAGATGCGTTGGTTCCAAGCATTTTAGGAAATCCCTATGAGCTGACCACCAAACTAACTGAGCAGAGATTTCAGTGGCCACACATGACAAAGAATACAGACTTAACAAAATTAATTCAGAAAAGTCACCAAACAAACAACAATAACAGACGGCAACAGGGACTAACCCTGGGGAAGGGTAGGAATCTGATTTTCAGAGTTGCTAGATTCTGCTGTTTAAATTATCCAGTTTTAATTTTAAATTTAAAATTTTAAAAAATTACAAGACATGCAAAGAACTAAAAAAGTAAGGCCCACATGTAAGGGGAAAAAAGCAATCAATAGATCCTTAAGGAAGCCCACATACCGGACTTACTAGACAAAGACTTTGTCACCTATTTTAGATATATTCAAAGAACTAAAAGAAACCATGTGTAAAGAACTAAAGTAAAGATGAGAATGATGTCCCAAGAAATAAAGAACATTAAGAAGAGATAGAAATTATTTTAAAAGGACCTGATAGAAATTCTGGAGTTGAGAAGTACAATAATTGAAATAAAAGATTCACTAGAAGGGTTCAATAGCAGATCTGAGTAGGCAGAAGAAAGAATCAGTGAACTTGAAGATGGGTCACTTGAGATTAGATAGTCTGAGGGACAGGCAGAAAAAGAGAATGAAGAAAAATGAACAGAGCCTCAGAGACCTGTGGGACAGTATCAGATGTACCAACACATGCATAATGGTAGTCCTAGGAGAATAAGAGAGAGAAAGGAGTAAGAAATATATGTAAAAAAAACAATGACCAAAAATTTCCCAAATTTGATGAAAAACATTAATTTATAAATCTATGAATCTTAATGAACTCTAAGTAGCATAAATCCACACCTAGACACATGGTAATCAAACTGTTGAAAGATAAAGATAGGGGCTGGCCCAGTGGCGTAGCGGTTAAGTTCGCATGGTCCGCTTCAGCAGCCCAGGGTTCAATGGTTCAGATCCTGGGCACAGACTTAACTCACCACTCATCAGGCCATGCTGAGGCAGCATCCCATACAGAAGAACTAGAAAGGACATACAACTATGACATACAACTATGTACTTGGGTTTTGGGGAGAAAAAAGGAAAAAGGGAGGAAGATTGGCAACAGATGTTAGTTCAGGGCCAATCTTCCTCAAAAAAAAAAAAAAGAAGAAGAAGCATCTCAGTGCAAATTCTTTAAAAAAAAAAGAAAGAAAGATAAAGGCAGAGAATCTTGGAAGCAGTAAGAAGCCACTCATCACATACAAAGGCTTCTTAATAAGATTAACAGCTAATTTTTTCCCAGAAACCATGGAGGCCAGAAGGCAGTGGGATGACATATATATGTGTGTGTGTGTGTATATATATATAAACTCATTTAATCCTCACTAAATTCTCTATGAGGTCCATACTATTATCATCATCCCATCTTGCAAATAAAGAAAAAAAATGAGGCACAGAGAAATTGAGTGATTTGACCAAGGTCATGCAATTACCATGGCAGAGCAGCGAGGATTCATACCCCTAAAATTCACCTGCTTAGTCAATACATCATACTACTTTACAACAATCCAGTGAAGAGGCTCTCATTCTACAGATGGTTCTCCTTCTACATGTGGGAAAACTGAGGCTCAGAGGGGCCTTCCCGTGGCTAACCATCTAACAAGTATAAGTTCAATATCCAAGTCTCAAATCCAGAGCCTTTTTGCTCTCTAGTTCCCTCCTATATCCTCCACTGTACAAACAAACACAGCCCTTATAAGCTGCTGACCCAAGCAAATACATAAGAGGCCAGCTTTTGACATGATGTGGTTTAGAGGAAGCTGGACCAGGAGCTGGTGCAATAGAGGAGACTTTTCAAGGTCCTATTCAGCCATAGAATGCTGGAGGCTCTGAGGACACAAATTGCTAATTTGGTTTTCCCACTGACTCAAAGAGTCTTAGAAGGACTGTCATACACAAGATCAACATCTGAGGTCAATTCCAGTGCCTCCAGAATGAGAGTAGGGGCTTCCCCAGTTGTCAAGAGAGGCTGTCTGTCTGCAAGCCCAAGTGAATCCCCAGAGGGGTCATCCCTTGCCCTTGGGCTAGGTGGAATGTGGCTTCTTTCAGGCT
Organism: Diceros bicornis minor; assembly: GCF_020826845.1. NCBI lineage: Eukaryota > Metazoa > Chordata > Mammalia > Perissodactyla > Rhinocerotidae > Diceros > Diceros bicornis. The sequence goes on along the minus strand of NC_080757.1, from coordinate 48,248,518 downwards.
CTGCCTCTTTAGGGCAAGGCAGCAGCTTGGCCCAGTGCCCTGTTTCCTCAGTGGCCCATCTTTTCTTCCAGTACTCGATGCAGGGCCTGGGGCCATACGAAAGCACTGATGCTACTGACCTCAAAAACTTTAGGGGTTCCCTTTCCCATCCACAGGAGCCCATGCTGGAGACCCAGGCCATAACTAGACTTCTCCCCCATAGGACAGCAATGCTCTGAAGCTCTGGGGTTGGGCTCCAGGGATTTTTCCAACCATTTTATAAAAGTCTTCACTCAGAGAGATTAGGGGAAACAGAGCACAGAGAAACCACTGTTGCAAGCATCAAGAACTTCTTCCACAAAAAGGGTGAAGACATCCCTGGCACTGCTGCAAGTAACAAGTGGATGAAACATTTCTTCTGACCCCTAAGTACTAGTTCCCTTAGTTTTGTACAAATCAACAAGGTATTTTTTAATATATAAGTCTGCATCCACCAGCACTGGGTACACTGATGCATTCTCAGTGACAACTCAGAGGCATCCCATGATCATTCAAGCTGTTCCAACAATCAGAAAAAGATCTCTTATTAACTCAAGTTCAGCTTGGCGTTAAACGAGCCTTCTGTTTCAGTTCTTTGAAATTGTCTCAGTTAGATATGGTTCTGCCTAGATAGTCACTCCCTTAACCAGAATTTTTCATTAGCCAGAATACTTCAACCCCACTCAAGCCCAATAGCTGAGTTCACCATATTTTTTAAGTAATAACACACTTAAAGTTTTTAGACCACTAAGTCATGACTGTTTATGGTAGACATTTCTGAAATACAAATATTAAAATCACTGTGAGCCATTTGCAGAGACAAAGGATGACGGAGGAGCCTCAGAGTTCCCAATTATGGTCACAGATCATCACCCTGGTGTTGGTTTCTCCACCAACTTGGTCCAAAGCACTTGCTTGTTCTGCTTGGTGAAGGGGCTGGAGCCCATCGAGGCAGAGCTGCAAGCCCTGAGCTTTGTGCAAGTGTGATGGAGGCAGAAGGGGGCGTGGAGGCACATCAGAGAGGCAGAGGCAGGAAGGCTCAGAATCTGCACACAGTCTGCACAGAGCTGTCACTGCCCCTGTCCTCCACACCCCCTACTTGTGACTAAGTGCCCCACACAGGGCCCATCTCGATGTCCCTCCTTTTCAAGTTGCCCTTAACACTCAGTTTACTCAGACACCACCAGACAAAGGGGCAGGGGTGGGGTCTGCCCCTCTCAGACCCATCAGACCCTGGGCAATTCTGGAGTGATGCTGACAGATGCCTGGCTTGACTTGTCCTAAATGAGCATCTTGTTGGTCCTGGACATGTCCAGGCTGAGGCCTGGGTGTGACATGCCCCCACCACCGCCAGGGCCACCAGGGACCACAAAAGAGCTTGTGGTCTCCAATGGGCAGCCATGGGGCCCTGGGGCGGATGATTCTCCAGGGTTCAGGGCAGAAGACTCTGGCCTTCCTCATGTGCTAGTCCAAGAGAGGGGACAAGGTTGGCCCATCCGTCCTCAAGTCCTAAGTTCAACTATGTCAGATAGAAGCTGAGACTTCCAGATGTTCTGAGTGGGAACCCCACCCACTGGGTGCCCTCCATCCCCCACATGTGAGATCATTTCATAGGGGAGAAGAGGGAGGGGAACATTGTACCTGGGCCACTGAGGGGAAGAATCCACCCCCTCAAGAATCTTCATGCTGGCTTCCCCAGACATGCAGCCTCCGCCTGTGGTCTGAGCTAAGACAGTTTTTATGCAAGCACCTGGGAGCAGCAGCAGTTCATCCAGACTGCAGCCCGGTATTTACCTGGTGGGGGTGGATAAGCCAAACACTACCTGTGCCAGAGTATCCTCGGCACCCCAGAACCGCCAAATAGCTGTGCCCTGGCCAGGCTCTCGATGGGCTTTTATCTCGGGCCTCTGCCCCGAAGGCAGAGCTCACAGAAGACGAGTAGTCAGGGAGGCAGCTGACGGTGAAATACACTTGAATTCAGTCGATTCTTTTCGGAGGGTTTTCAATGACAACCGCAATTGGCCCTTAAAGAATGAAACAGAAATGTTCCTTTGTCCAGAAGAAAACACGTGGAGACTTATGACATAGCACGAACCGTTTGGGAGCAGTGATTCAAGAGAATCTATAGCGAATAATCTAACCAATGTAAGAGGGTTGCATTAGGCTCTAAAATAGCACCGGAAGCTGTGAGAGAGAAAAGAGCAGCAGCAATTCTGACATCACCACCGGCAGTCAGACACCCCAGGTAACTCAGTTCCAAAGGAAAGTGATTTAAATATAGAAGCTCAAAGAGATGGCTGTTTACCTCACAGAACATTTACTGCTGCTAAACCAGGCCCCGTCTTCAGGGGTCACTACCTCCCTCAACCACTGGAGCACCAGTAACCCTGTCATTGGGGGAGGGGGAAAGAGTGGGAGACCACAGGCTTAAGCAGCAGTAAGATGATTTAGGCCAGATAGAAGGAAGCCCAGGGCTGGCCCCGTGGCTTAGTGGTTAAGTGCACGCGCTCCGCTGCTGGCGGCCCAGGTTCGGATCCCAGGCGCGCCCTGACGCACCGCTTCTCCGGCCATGCTGAGGCCGCGTCCCACGTACAGCGACTAGAAGGATGTGCAACTATGACATACAACTATCTTCTGGGGCTTTGGGGAAAAAGAAAGAAATAAATAAAATTATAAAAAAAAAAGAAGGAAGCCCACATCTCAATGAAAGCTATGACTTCGGCAGCACCTCAGATGTGTTTCCAAAAGAAACTCGGCATCAATTGCCTTGTGATAACTTAAAGGTAGCCTGGAGATGAAGAAATGAATGCATGAACTAGAAACCATCTAAACTAGGAGCAGAGGTGTTTTCTGTTGAGGGTCATGGATCCGTAGGAAAACGAAATCAATGAAGGGGCACACAAATAAAAAGCGACTTAGTTTAGTTTTCTTAAGAAACATAAAATAATATAAAATAACCCAATCATTGACTTCCCAGATCAGGAGTAAAGAATATTAAACTGCATCCGATAAGCAATAAGACAATCCTTTGATTTTACAGTGTTATCTAGTTACAAGAGATTGAGAGACAAATGGAAGAGAAATGATGCCTGAAATTATATGTAAAATCAGCATGAATTTCTTTGTTCTGAGCTCTTCCTCTGCAACCCCTTCAAACCCAGATTTTTGGTCCTACTGTCCACAGACCTTCTACGGCTTTTCTGACACATATCAAGTGGGCCAAGCAGCTCGTCAGGGGAGTCTTGTCTGGGCTGCCTCTACGGCCACGGGTGTTGAGGGGCCGATGAAATGATGTGATGGTCATATTTGGCCCTCTATTGGAGCTTCTCCACCCTTCACCCAAGTCCATCCAGACGGCCCACTCAGAAAAGCCCTGTGCGGGGCATTTTAAGGGGCCGGGAGCAGGGCTTCCCAACCTGGCTGAGCACGAGAATCTCCTGGAAAGCTTTTGAAAAATACTGCTTGCTTCCCAGATCACAACCAGTGAATCAGGGTGGGCCTGGATGCTGATAAGAGACACAGCCCTAGATTTTGGTGTGATACAGGGTTTCTGAACCTCAGCACTCTCGACATTTGGGGGCCGGATAATTCTATGCTGTAGGGGGCTGTCCTGTGCATTGTACATGTTTAGTATCACCCTTGGCCTCCACCCACTAGATGCTAGTAGCAGCCCTGCCCAGTTGTGACACCAAAAGTGTCTCCAGATATTGCCCAATGTCCCCTGGGGGCAGAATCAGCCCTGGTTGAGAACCACTGATTGGCCCTTTGTTGGCCATGTATCCTGCACCCCCTGACAAATGACTTGAGCCCTGGGCCTCAGTTACCCCATCTGCCTAATGGGCTCAGTACCCACGGTGCTGTCTGCCCCCTTGATTCAAACAGCCTTTGCTCCCTGACGAGCTCCCAGCCTTTTATGCAACCCCCTATCCTACGGAAATTTTGGTCTAAGGGTCAGAGAAAGACGTTTGTTTCATCCCAGAGTCAGGATCTGGGGAGAAGAGGGCCAGCAGAAGGCCCCTTCACGCCTGCCCCTTCACGCCTGCCCCTGCAGGACGCACCCGCCCTCTCCTGGCCACACTGCTGTCCTGGCTGCTGGTCCGTTCTCTCCATTCATAGGCTGTCTCCCTCCTTTGCAGAGAAAAACTGTTCCTACTTCAGGCATTTTAACCCAGGCGAGAGCTCGGAGATCTTCGAAGTCACCACTCAGAAAGGTGAGCCTGCGGTGCGAGGGGGAGGGCAAGGAGAAGTGACTTCCATCACACACTGCTGAGCCAGAAAATCACTCGGCACAAAAGCCCTGACTTCCCCGCTCGTGATGAAAAGCAGCCACGCCCTAGTGCCTGCAAGCTGCAGCCTGCCACTCTGTGTGCTCCGGAGACAGCAGCTCCGTCTCCAGGCCTCCTGAGCGTCCATTCATCAGCGCTTGGGAGAGTTTGTAAAAGAGCCCTTTCCTGGTAGGCTCCTAAATTGCGGAAAGAATACATTTTCCCACAGAGCCGAGGGAAGCTGTTGTGACAGGAGCTATGAAAATGGAACAAGAACTCACAATCCCTGTGATGGTTCTCAGGGCTGGTGGGTCAGAGCCTGTGGGGAACTGTCTGATTCCCTCCCTCGCCCATAAATCACTCTCTGAGAATCAGGAGAGCAGGGATGTGGGCAGACGTGGGAGGGGCCTGAGCACACGTGCCCTGGGGCTCTGGGGAACCATGGAGCTCAGATGCACGCCCCCCCCCCCCGTCGTGAGCACAGACCCGAATCTGCACGTGCACAGATGACTGCACACGGTGTGAGCGTGCACACACACATGCACACACACTCTGATGGATCTTTACGAGTCAGCGCGCACTAACACACACTCTGACAAATCTTGACACCTGCGGTGCACATGCGTGCACACACATACACACAGATCCTCACACGCATGGTGCTCTGTAACAAGCCACACTGTCATCCTTCCAGAGGTAGCCTGTTAGTCCCGGGACAGACCGCCCCCAGTCCGAGTGCAGCCTTCTGCCCTGTCACTCAAAGGAAGAGTTCTGTTCCAGAAAGTTCTCCAGCCACTTGCCTCCCACCTCCTTCGGAAGCCTCTACCCTTGGGGGAAGAACTTCAGTTTAGTGCCCTCGAGGCCCTGGGAGTAGGAATTAGGTGATGTTAACCTCCTGGCCCCACCCTCTACCTGCTGTGGTCTTCGAGGGAGAGATTTAACCTCTGAGACCCTCAGTTTTCTCATATGTGAAATGGGAGTAATAGTACATGGTATTGTCACTCACCCGGTTGGAGGCACAACCGGCCATGACAAAAGGTCCAGGGGACGAGGCCATTCTGAGGTGCCGGGGCACTGCCTGGCCCCTTTGTGTGTTGTAGAGTACAGCATCTCGGCGGCTGCCATCGCCATCTTCAGCCTTGGCTTCGTCATCATGGGAACCATCTGCGCGCTCCTGTCCTTCAGGAAGAAGCGGGATTACCTGCTGAGGCCGGCGTCCATGTTCTATGCCTTTGCAGGTAGAACGAGGGCTCCTGCCCGTGTGCCTCGCGTTGGGGGGTGCTGCCACCCCATTCTCACGCCTACCTCGGGATGTGGGTATGGAGAGATTCCCAGGCTCCACCCAGGAGCAAACCTGGGCAGGGTCTCAGCAACTCCAGGTGGGTTGGGAGGGGGGCAGATCTTGGCACCTTTGTCCATTTCTCACAAAGACTTAATCCCCAAGACACTGAGAGCAATCTAATTACTAACGAAAATTTAAATTAATAAAAATAATCCTAACAAAAGAAGCAAAGAAACATAGTTAACCTTCTGGGGGATGAGCTAACTGTGCGGTGGGCAGGCAGAGGGGTCGCTTTTGCAGGTTTCCAGTTCTCCAGGCAGCTCACCGGTCACCACCTGCCGGTCACCACCTTTTCCGTGCAGAAAGCCCAGTAGAGCAGGCTGGGGGGCGGCGCGGGCAGCAGGAGCCCCCGGCCCTGAGAGTCATTCTCCGCCCTCAGGTCTCTGCATCTTCGTCTCGGTGGAGGTCATGCGCCAGTCGGTGAAGCGCATGATTGACAGTGAGGACACCGTCTGGATCGAGTACTATTACTCCTGGTCCTTCGCCTGCGCCTGTGCCGCCTTCGTCCTCCTCTTCCTCTGCGGCCTGGCCCTCCTGCTCTTCTCCCTCCCGCGAATGCCCCAGAACCCCTGGGAGTCCTGCATGGACGCCGAGCCGGAGCACTAGCCCGCCTGGGGCCCCAGCGACTTTCCGGGCTTTCCCCTCAGGAAGCGGAGCCCAGGCTCAGAATGTTCTAGAAGGGAGGCGGGAGCTTTACATCTCCCCTGTTCCCACGACCCCATGACCGCCACAGCTGCTTTCCCCTCTCTGAGCTCCTCTCTGGGCTGTGACAGGCTCCTCTGGAATCCAGCAAGTGGACATGATCCAGACCCGCCCGCAGCCAGCAGGTGCACAGGTGCATGGAGAGGCCCGACCTTCCACTGGAGCCCCAAGTTGTCCCCACTGCGCCAGTTTTCTTTAATAAGCTGGCCCCACTTGTCCTCCATTAGCCTTTTAGGGATGCCCCGCGCTCATTTACCAGTTCTGGGTGTTCTCCTGTATAAACGGCCAACCCCTCTCTCCTTGGTGACAAGACACACCCTTTCTGGTGAGGTGAACATCCCCTCCTTGGCTTCTAGGAGGTCTGAGAAGCATTTTTAACTGGGTAGACTCTGACCGTGGTTTGAAATAAAAGCTCTTTGAAAACTTGCTTTTTCCTTGCACGGTACCTAGAAATCTCTGGGATTCCTGACCACAGCTCAGGGGCTCCATGACCCCGAAGGAGAAAGCAAAGCCTGTGCCCTGGGTATGTTGAGGACTGTTGCGGGGATGATGGAGAGTCGGGGGAGGCGTGCTTTTTACCTATAAGACTTCTGAATTCTCAATTCCAACTTGTGTCTCTTGGCCTGGATTTTCTCTGGGAGAAACCAGAGACCATCTGACCAGGCAGGAGTGTTAAAAATAAGGAGGGGCTATTTCCAGCACTCCTCTCGCTGGGCATCCAAGTGCTAACACAGCACTCCAGCAGCACAGCCGCGGTGTCCGGTTTCTGATGCTGGATTTTCGTTGCAAAGAACATTAGGAAGCAGGGCTTAGCGGTCAGAAATTTAGGGCCACGTGGAGCGCCATGATTTACGCTCTTGACTTCCAAAACCCCGCTGAACTCCCCCAGCCCTCAGAGACGGTCAGTCAGACACAGTGGGGAGAGACGATCCCGGTGCTCTGGCCTTGAGCAAGACCGGAAGTCCCGTGTAGACCTCATTCTTCTAGAGCAGGGGTCAGCCAACTATGACCCATGGGCCAAACCTGGCCCGCCACCTGCTGTTGTGTGGCCCACAAGCTGAGAATGGTTTTTACAATTTTAAATGGTTAAAAAAAAATCAAAATAAGAATAATTCATGACTTGAAAATTTCATGAAAATCAAATTTCAGCATCCATAAGTAAAGCTTTTTGGGACTGTCAAAGATAAACAAAGCCACTAGTTAAAGTGATAAGGACAGAATTTACTCAGAATTCTACTGCAGTAGGGAAGAGTCCAGTATGAACTGGACTCAAAACTGCGATTTGTAGAGAGGTGATAGGATATTTTAAAGGGAGACTCAGGGAGAGGTGGGGGGAGCCGGGGCTCTGTGGAGTCAGAGAAGTGAAAGATTATGAAGAGCGGGAAGGAGAGGGTCGGTCCAGGTGAGACCCATCTGGGTCTGCTAACTGGCCCTCATCAAAGTTAGGCTCCTACCCTCTCACAGAGGCTGGGGGGCAGGGGCTCTGTCTCCAGGTGTCACAATAGTAAATTCTCTTGGCAGCCTTGAGTGTTCTCAGGCAGGCACTTGAAGGGGGCTCGGGTCATCCTAGGGATGTGGCCTGGAGCTGTTAGAAACTGTGTTAGTGTTTGTTCAAGTCTTGATAGGCCAAGGTTGAGTTGAGAAGAGAGCTCAGAGGAGCCTGGCTAGAGTCTGGTCAAGGAGAGAGTCGGTCAGAACACAGCCATGCCTGTTCTAGGGCTAATTTCATGCTACAACAGCAGAGTCCAGTAGCTGCGACAGAGACCTCTGGCCTGCAAAGTCGGAAATATTTACTATCTGGCCCTTCACGGGAACGGTTTGCCGACCCTATTCTGGAATAACTGTACACTCATCAGCCAGCTTATCAACTCCCCACTGTTTCCATCTGTAAAGTGATGCGGAAAGAGACTTGTTCATTCTGCTTAGAACAATTTAAAAGAGAGGAGCATGAGTCTGGGGCATCTTGCTGGTGGCCACGGGGGGCTTGCAAAGATTCTTCAATAGCTCAGGGATCCGGGCTGGGTTTGGAGGGGCAGCTGGGGAGCCTGGGGGACAGACAGAGAGCACAGCCCTGCCTGCCTTTGAGCCAGGGACGGAGCAAATGTCTGGCCTGTGGTTGTGAAACCAAAAGGGTCAAAGAGAGCAGGGTGACATGAAATGTGACGAAGTCAAAGCACGGGTGCTGGAGAGAAGGGCAGCAGCAGGTGAGACTCAGAGGAGGCCACACAGCTCAGCAGGGTCCTACAGCACAAGACAGGGCACTGTCCCAAAGATGCAGCACCTGCTGGGGTGTCGGAGCCACGGTTTATGAGTAAGAAGGAAGACAGAGGACCTCGTCCCACAAAGTCCACTTTGAAGGTCAGTCGTATTGTTTTATTATTATTATCACTTTTAGCAGAATTAGACTAGTGTGCATTTGATATTTCTACATGGATGCCTGTGTTTTTAGCACCAAAAAGACACTTCTGAATGGAATGTCCACTGAATATATTTTTTTAGTTTTGTCCACTGAACATCCACAGAATCCCTTTGGCTTCCCAGAGTTTTAGCTCTTTCGAGAGAGACATGGGTGCACCAGGAACCACCACACAGACAAAGGGTTGGAGGGTGGCTGCCAGACCGCCACGCGGCATCGCATCTGCTCCAGCTTCTGCTGTGAAGAAAAAGACAATGCAACAGAGCAAAATAGAGGCCGATGCCAAAAGACCAATATCAACCAGACCAATGAGAAAAAATGTCTTTCTTTCCCCAGTCCACCAACTGATGCTTGCCAGAAGGATGTCTGGAGTGGGCAGCTGGTCAGTCTTGCTCAGGTTGGGTCTGGCTCAGGATTCAAGGCGTCCGCTGGACCACACTGCAGAGTTCAGCCAGGCCATGCTCTGCAGGCCTGCCCGGGGGCCCAACAGCAAAACAACAATGCGCTCTGCTCTGAAGCGTGTAGTTAGCTTCAGAAACCCTCAGCTTCTAATCCCTCGCTTGGGCGTGTGTGAATTTAACACTCATCAAATCTCCGAGGTTCCATAACACTTTCACTTTCTCAGCTTTTTAAAATCCATGAGGTAAGGGAGGTAGCAGAGCCAGGAGTGGCCACTCAGTCATCAAGATAAATCGTATTGAAGTGCGATATTTTTAAAATTGTGGTCAAATATACATAATAAAATTTACCACCGTAACCATTTTTAAGTGGACGGGTAGGGTAGCGTTAAGTACATTCACATTGTTGTGCAAACAATCTCCGGAAGTCTTTTCATTCTTCCCAAACTGAAACTCTGTCCCCATTAAACAACTCCTAATTCCCCCACCCCCTGCCCCTGGCAATCACCATTCTACTTTCTGTCTCTATGAATTTGACTACTCTAGGGACCTCATATGAGTGGATTCGTATAGTATTCATCCTTTTGTGACTGGCTTATTTCACTTAGCATAATGACCTCAAGGTTCATCCATGTCATAGCATGTGTCAGAATTTCCTTCCTTTTTAAGGTTGAAGAAAATTTCACTGTATGTCTATGCCACATTTTGGTTATCCATGCATCCACAGATGGACACTGGGGCTGCTTCTACCTTTTGGCTATTGTGACTAATGCAGCTATGAACATGGGTGTACGAATATGTCTTCGAGACTCTGCTTCCAATTCTTTTGGGTATACACTATGTACTATTTTTTAAAATCAAAATTATTGCAAAATATCCATGATGAACACAATATCATAATTTTAAATAGAGACAAGAGCCGTATGACTAAGCTTTCCTTTTGTGTCACACTCGTGTGGCTTGGCATGGCACTGGAAGGTCACCACAATGATCCCCATTGTGCAGAGGAGAAAACTGAAGACCAGAGAAGGGCTTGCTTCCTGTGACCTGGTTAACTGGTGCCCAAGCAGGAATGAGAACCAAGGCTGCTAGTTTTGAAACCAAGAACTAAGGAGTTAAAAAATCTTCCCTGGAGCAAAAACTTTAAGATAAGCTTTGCTAACTGCAGCTGTGCATATTCAGCATAATCAACTGTTGTTTAAAACTAACCAGGTTTTTCTGTCCCTCCTTAGTATATGAGTGAGCTGTCTTCCCCAGAAATTCAAAGTCCAGACGTCAAGATTCAGTCTTCACGGCCAAACACAGGCACCTTCAAGGGAAGGCGCCAACCAGCAAGGCCATATGCTCCCCCTCCCCTACCTAAAACCCCAGATAAAAACCCCAACCTTTTTCCCTTGGAGGAGGCGGATCTGAGTTCTAACTCCCATCTCCTCATCTGGCTGCCTTTCGATAATAATAAACCCTCTTTCCTTGCCATAAGCCTGGCATTTCAGTTATTGGCCCTACTGTGGGGCAGGTAAACTAACCTGTGTTTATGTTCATTGGGTAACAGTTTCCCACCTGTCTAGCCAGGGCCTTTTTCCAGTTGTCACGTGGCCTCTGCCCAGGTAATTTGGGGACCAAGAGACATCTCACCCTTCTTTGGCCAACACATAGTAGGGCCTGCCCAAGGGGTTTGGTTCTTATTAATCCCTCCTTGAGACTGAAAATTTCAAGGGTCTCTGTGTACCTCTATTTTTCCTGGCTGCCCCATTAAAGGGGGGTTTTAATCACATCCTACTGCAATATTTCCCCTGCCAGTGACTTGTCCCATTTTGATCAAATATTTTATTTACAAATTCATTTCTAATTTATACCCATCCCACTTTCAGAAAAGACCTGCAGTGGAGACAAGGTATGAATAAACCCATTATGTGGAAGAGATCCATTAAAACGATGATTAAACTGGTGTTCAGGGCGGGATGCAGCTGCCCATGGCTCGTCAAGCCCTTAGCTCACAGTCTCACTCAGTTGCAGCCACCAAAGCCATAAATTAATCCTCACACGAGGCATTGATCCAGCACAGAGAAGAAAGTTCATGAAAGTAATTGACATTACAAGGAGCAATACTTTCTCTTCTTTTGCCTTTGCTCCTGATGAGGATTCTTGGCCTGAACGTGAAAGACCTGACCTCCTGCAAATTGTTGTTGATCTGGGCTTAGACTTGCCTCTCTCCTCAGCGACAAAGCAGTGTTGGTAACCCCATGGAGAAACGGAGGACGGGGGATTTGTCTGCAACCAGAACCTGAGGGTCCTGGGCTCTGAGCCTGAGGAGCTCCACAGCAAAGTTCCAAGTCAGTGATTTAAATCGCTAACACCCTTCCTGCTTCTGCCCCATCAGGCTGGTAGGATTCCAATCCTTTATGCTGCGTTTCAAATGGAGGGTCTTAGAGAGACCTAGTGTATGTTGCAAAGGCCTAATGAGGTTAATAAAAACAGGGATATAGTTTACCTGGAAACATCTGAGAGGCAGAGAGGTGACAATGTATAGTCCTCTCTGTCTGATGGGGAGGAAAATGAGAAAACGGAAACACAGCAGCCAAGGCCAGCCCAGCCTCAGTGAGAGGCAGCCAGCGAGCCCGCGACAAATGAGAAAGCAACCAGGGTGAGCAGGCTGTCAAAAGTTATTAAGAAGAGGTGATGGGTGTGACCGAAGCTGAGAGGCTCACATGCCAGCCCTGAAAATCCAGGTATGGATCTCTTAGCAGAGAGATAGATTCTGGGAACAGCAAAAAACCACGGTTGCCTAGGTTTCACGGAAGTGCAAGTTACCTCTGAGGGATGACACGTGAAACCTGGTTGAAAGAAGCTTCTCCTCCTCCTAACCTTCTTCAAATAGTTAGAGGATGTCTCAAGACCGGAAATGGCAAGCTGGGAAGTGTGTGAAGACTTGGCTCCATCCCTTAGCCCGAAGGGCCCCCTCTGGCTTCGGAATAGAAAAGGCTCTGTTGACACTCATCACTCTGTCATCTCCCTCTTCAGGGTCGGCTTCCAACTCAGGGCTGAGAGCTCCAGGAGAGCAGAGGCTGGCAGGCTTATCCACTGCCACACCAGAGGCCTGGCGCTCAGTAGGCAACTTAAAGAAGGTAGAAAGGAGGGAGGGAAAATAAATTGCTTTGAGGAAAGTAATATCGGTTTGTGAGTGGGTAAAGAATGAATGGGGGGCCGGCCCCGTGGCTTAGCGGTTAAGTGCGCGCGCTCCGCTACTGGCGGCCCGGGTTCAGATCCCGGGCGCGCACCGACGCACCGCTTCTCTGGCCATGCTGCAGCCGCGTCCCACATACGGCAACTAGAAGGATGTGCAACTACAACATACAACTATCTACTGGGGCTTTGGGGAAAAAAAGGAGGAGAATTGGCAATAGATGTTAGCTCAGAGCCTGTCTTCCTCAGCAAAAAGAAGAGAATTAGCACGGATGTTAGCTCAGGGCTCATCTTCCTCACAAAAAAAAAAAATAAATTAAAAAAAGAAAAAAGAATGAATGGGGTTGCCAATCAACAAGCAATTCTATTTGAATTGATGAGGACACTGACCAAAGAGTTTCTTATGCTAAGGTATACCCCTCAATTACCCTCGTCTTTGAGGCCCTACTATGTGTCAGACCTGGTGCTATAGCAGAAAGAGTTCTAGACCAGGACAGCTGTGAATCTTCTCTGGGTCTCAGCATCCTCACCTATGGACGTCAAACTGGCTCCTGTTAGACTAACTCGTCATTACAGTCCCTCCAGTTCTGCTCTCTGGGTCTATTGATACCAGATCACGATATGGTCCCATACCTTGGGAAACATGACTTACACATGTTTTAAGCCTCACAACAAACCCGCATGTTAACTACTATCATTTCGCATTTAACAGATGATGAAACAGACTCAGCAAGGTGGGTACCTAACCCAGGGTCACACTGCTAGTAAGTGGCAGAGCAAAGAATCAGAACCATGTTCTTTTCTGCTTCCCAAAGCTGAGCCGTGAGCCATCTTGCTGTGTAATGTGAGTGCAATCTTGCTGGGTCCCAGTTTTCTGGAGAGACCAGGGGTTCTCGAAGTTCCCTCGTGAGCTATGCAGATAATGGACTCCAATTTATTCCAACTGGAACAAAAACCAACATGCACTTATATATATTACATGCATCACTTGGGTACATTGAAGACCTCTGAAGTTTTAATTTGTGCTGTAACCTTCTAAGGAGACCTTAAAATAAAGTTTCTTCAGCCATTTCTCTGCATACATTTCAACTTTTTGTCCGTGCTTCATGGATTAGGATTTTTGTTGTGCCTTGGTCTTTGTAAAATTCAAGCCTGTGCATGTCTGCTCAGATAAAATGGTACAAGCAAACATACTACTGTTGGGCCGGCCCCGTGGCTTAACGGTTGGGTGCTCGCACTCCGATGCTGGTGGCCAGGGTTCGGATCCCCGGTGCGCACCGACGCACCGCTTCTCCGGCCATGCTGGGGCGGCATCCCACATACGGCAGCTAGAAGGATGTGCAGCTATGACACATGGCTATCTACTGGGGCTTTGGGGGAAAAATAAATAAGTAAGTTAAAAAAAATGTACTACTGTTTATCTTTATGAATCACAATGTTTGCTCATATTGTCTAATGAAAACAAAGAAAATAAATTCCTGTTGGATTTAGATATCAGACTGTACCTGTCTTTCATAAATTCCAATTTCAAATGTTTGTGTTCTTCAGAATATCATAATTGTTCTAGCAAATTGATTTTAAAAGAAGCTGTATTTACTAAATAAATTTATGAAAGTAAAATATATATTTTATATATTATATATTTAGGTCTAAATATTTAGGCTCTAACATAAGACTTTGTTAGAAAAAACGGATTCTGTTGCTTAAAGTTTTTGGAAACCATTGACCATCATCTGATCATTGGATGATCTTTAAGATCCCTTCTAGTTACATTCAATGAAGCAGATCATGCAATCAAAACTTGCAAAAGTTCAAGAAAGAACAATCTCCTTAAAATAAATGTACTTTACTTATCTTATGGAAGTCCAGGGAAGGTTCTTGAGGAAGGGAGCGGTAAGATAAAGATAAACAGAGATGCAGATGAGAGATGTCTGAAGGGGCAGAGATGACAGGAGGAGAGAGCAGCTAGAAAGCGTTAGGGCAGTAAGTGTCCCCTCTTCTAGATCTACCACGTCGCCTTTCACCTCCTATCAGCTGACAAGTGTCTTGAAATAATTCTCTATATCTCTTGTCGCCACTGATTTACTTTGCATTCACTTCTCAAGTCATGCAGTCTGTCTTCCAGCCCACCCACACCAACGAAACTTCTCCCCTGAAGGTCACCATGACCTCTCAATTGCCGGCTACATCCTACTAGACCTTTCTCTAGCAGTTTGTACTTTTGACCTTTGCTTCCTTCTTAAAATGCTCCAAATTTTCCCCTTGTACTGTACCTTTTTACAACGTTGGTATTTCTACCACTTGCCCCTTAAACTTTGGTTTTCCAAGGTTTCTGTCTTCTGTCTGGCTTCTCATCGCAAATCATGATTTCTAAGAGATTTCATTCATTCCCAGTGCTCCAGCTTGCTGTGACTGCGATCCCGCCTGGGGCTCCAGCCCATCTCTCTTTGCGGGTGTCAGTTCTGGTGCATTGCATTGCTTTCCACAGGGACCTGCTTCCCAGATGTTCCAGAGGCATAAGTCCAAACCCAACCTCTGACTTTTCTTACCCAAACCTACTCTTGCTTTTTTGTTCCCTCATTTTGATGGTGCCGTATCTACCCATTCACCCAAGCCACGGATCGCTGCAGTTTCTCCAACTCACTCCTAGCTTGCTCACCGAGCCAAGCCTCACAGATTCCACCTCTGAAATGACTACCCACTCCATACCTCCATCCTGTTCCCCTGCCATCACCTGAGGCCAGGCTCTCTCACCTTCTCTTTGCCGCTTGTGCCCTGGGCACTGGCCACCCTAGAGAGTGTTGTTTTCCAAACATACTAAGCCCGTTCACATCTCTCTCACTAAGGATGTGCTTCACTTAAGCAAATACGTGCTTATTGAGCATATTTGGTTCCTGTTGATGCTGTAAAAAATCACACAAACTTAGCGGCTAAAAATAACACAAATTTATTCTTTTACAGTTCCGGAGACCAGAAGTCTGAAATGAGTCTTATGAGGCTAAAATCAAGGTGTCAGTAGGGATGGTTCCCTCTGGAGACTTCAGGTGAGAATCCACTTCCTTGCTCCTCCAGCTTCTAGAGACTTCCCACTTTCATTGGTTTGTGGATGCATCACTCTGATCTCTGCTTCTATGTCACGTCTCCTACTTCTCTGCCTTTGATCCCCTGCCTCCCTCATAAGGACCTTTGTGTTTACACGGGGCCACCCAAATAATCCAAGATAATCTCCTCATCTCAGGATCCTTAATCACATCAGCAAAGTCCTTTTTACCATATAAAAAACAGGTCCCAGGGGCCGGCCCGGTGGCGCAAGCAGTTAAGTGCGCGCGCTCCGCTGCGGCGGCCCGGGGTTCACTGGTTCGGATCCCAGGCGCGCACCGACGCACTGCTTGGCAAGCCATGCTGTGGCGGCGTCCCATATAAAGTGGAGGAAGATGGGCACAGATGTTAGCCCAGGGCCGTCTTCCTCAGCAAAAAAAGAGGAGGATTGGCGGATGTTAGCACAGGGCTGATCTCCTCAAAAAAAAAAAAAAAAAAAAAAAAACAGGTCCCAGGGATTAGAAAGAGGACAGATGTTCACAGGTTCCGAGGATTCGGATGTGGACATCTTTGGGGGACCATTGTTCTGTCTACCCCACTGAGTATCAACATTGTGTGCTGGGCGCTGTGCTAAACTAGGACAGAACGAGGAATAAATTGTGGGTTTTAGCCTTCAGAACTTCGAGTTCGATGGCAGATGATTCTAAAATAAAGTATAAAGTGCTATGAGATTTGGGCAGGTTCCTTGGCAGCACAGAGGGCATGGGGACTGCCTCTTTTCTGAAACTGCTGAAGTCCTACTTATTCCACAGGGTTCAGCTCAGACATCGTGAAGTGACATGTTCTCCAACCCCTCAGTGAAAAATTCCCGCTTCCCTCCTTCCTGTCCCCTTGACGCTGTGCTCATACTCCCAGGACTTACCCCATTCTCTACAGCTCATTTTGCCTGCAAGCCTTGCTGGATTATAGACTCTTCAAAGGGAAGGGCTGTGTTTTCTTCAGAATTATCCTAGCAGCTAGAACCTTCCCCACCCCAGTTCTTTTTCCAAACGCTCCACACAGTGTGGAGTATACAGTGCCCTCAGGACGTGCTGGTACATTGAACAAGCGCATGAACTAGAATGCTGTCGAGGAGGGAAACAGGCAGAAAGGAGTGCACGCAAAGACGCTTCAAAGAAGAATCAGAAAGTGCAGTAAGAAGGCCTCTAGATGCAAGAGAGGAGCTTGAAAGAGCTCATTCGCAATCTGGTTCCCCGGCCTCAGGTCTCTGCAGCCAGAATAACTTGTCCTTGTGCTTGGCTTGAGTCGGAGAAATGAGACTGAGCCAGCTGTATTCGCTACAGCAGAGCATACGCTACTGCATATCTCTCAGATGAGATGATTTTCTGAACTGGAGCACGTCAGCTGACAGCCTTTAAGAACAGACGTTTCCAAAAGCGCTTTGCCAGAAGGTTCAAAACCACCTTTAATTACACTAGATCAATTTTTTTCAAAACAGTTTGTCTTCCACCCTGTTAGCTGAACCAGCCCAGTAGGAATTATTTGGGTTCTAGGAGGCCTATAAAGTCACCCTGAGGAGGAGATTTGCTTCATCGGATAAAGTCTATTTCCTTAATCACCTCCAATAATTTCCTGTTACTTTTGTCCCAGGTTATACAACTTGCTTTAAGCCTGGTCACGAAGCTAAGAGGATTGAATCCTCAAAACTTTCTCTTAGAAGAAGAGCCTCAGCCTAGAGCACCCACTTCTGTTTAGCTTTGTAAAAACACATACACGTCCGGATTCCAAACAGATGAAAGACCTAACCAGCAGGTGGGTTTGAACAGCAGGCACAAAGACAAGCCACCCACTCTTGTCACGTCAGGCCCTTTCCGTTCAGCTTCCTCGTGTCTTTCGTACGTAAAGGAAACAAAACCTTCAAGACTAAGGGGAACATTCCGAGTTTCCTTTGCAAGGCCTCCAACACTTTCAGGCACTCCACTCACACCAAGAGGGCTTGTCGTCAGATGCCTCGGATTACATTTTTGTTCAATTAGTGAGCAAACAGCATTAAACCACATTCTCCTCTGGTTTCCTTTGCAGGGGAGCCCAAAGTGTGAGCCAAGTGGCCAGCCAGCCACGCCACCTTCCAGAGTCCTTTGCTGGCCCATCCAATCTTCTAACCAGCGCCACTTTCTTCTCAGGGATTAGCAGCCCAGTTTCCGGAAACAATGGTTCAAATCAATTTGCAGAACATCAGTTTTAATGAGCCAAGAGTGGGATAATACCATAGATTTTGCAAGCTGCAGCTTCTATTCAATTTAATTACCTCCCTCTGCGGATTTAAAACCAACCAGAGCTTCAGACAAAGGGGGATTTCATCACTTCCCAGGACTCTGCCTGGTAGGATATGCCTACAGAGCAGGATATGCTCAAGTAGGCAGCATCCATCAAAATTGACATAACCATGGTGAAGCTGTCAAACTAAGGGTTCTAACAATGATACCTGGTAAGACACAAAATAGTCATGAATGCTAATGTTTTGTCACTGCTCGGAGAGCCATGTGGAGTGGGTGGGAACATCACTGCACAGGACAGCTCACTCCTCCTTCACCCCAGGCCATCACTCCTGCCAAGTGTCATCTGGCCACACTGCATTGGCAAAGGACATCGATGGAGAGGGGAGAGCGTCTTTAAGTCCCTCTCTCATTCAAACCTTGTGAGCCAGTTCAGCAAGCATTCAAGGGCCTGCTATGTCAAAGGCATAGGGCCAGTGCTATAGGTTTAGAGGTCTGAGGACAGCCTCTCTGCCTCCCTAAAGCTCACGAACTCCTAACTCTAATACAAAAACCATGGTAACAGAAGTACAAGGCCTAATTGCAGGCACAGAGAATAAGGGAGCGAATTCTAACTGGGGAGCATGGGAGGTGGAATTTACATAGATCTTGAATAATAAGTAGACTTCCCCAAAGTAGATCTGGGAGTTGGGGGTATGAGTACTGAAGGGCATGTTCCAAATGAAGTAGAGAGGGAAGCAAGTCAGGGTTGTCCAGGGAAGGAATGGCAAGTGGTTTGATTTAGTCTGCTGTGTGCAGTGCTCAGGAACAAGACTTGGGGGGGGTGCCTCCACTGTCCAGCCAAGAAATTTAGGATGTGATGGGAAACCACTGAGGGCTTCTCGGACAAAGAGTGGCACGATCAGATCTCTTTCAGAAAAGTAACTGGCTGCAGTGGGCAGGAGGAACTGGAACTGAGGCAGTGCAATCAAGATGGGGTTCTTCAAATCTGAAGAAAAGGATTTCCATCCATTAGGGAATGGGTTTGTTAGGACAATACTGTGGAAGTCAAGCAGCAGCATCCGTTTCAGACCAAGGGCTCTGGCTGCTCAAAACCAACCACCGGGGTATTTGGATGTTCCAGTTTAACCAAGTTAAAAGCGAACAGTTCCCCATTCTAGAACTTCCTCCGCTAAGCCAACCTTCCATTTTCACGCATGACCTGCACTCCGGACAGAATATTCCCACCATGCAGTTCTGATGAAATTACATTTTCCCACTAACTTTCACACTAATACCATTCTCAGGAAAATGCTTCAAAGAGCACCAATGAGGCATAGGAATTAACACCTGAGAGTCTTATTTGCATTTTCCCACTGACAGCAGGGGCAGGGCCTCGGGTTACTTCATCTAGAGCAGATAGCAGCTCAAGGAGTCCTCCAAATCCATTTGATTTATATGTAAAGAAGTGTTTTTCTTTCCAAAATCCAAAGATGATTTATGTTCTATCGTACCAATTCAGCTCAAAGAAAACAAAATACCTAGCTTAAAAACTGATTCACTGCAATGAGTAAGAATTACAAATTGTCCTTATGAAAGGCTGACTGTCCTATCTACTCATATTTACAAACTGTAAATACAGTATATTCAAGTTAGATTTATGGTGCCACATTAACAGGATGTTAAAAATAAAATAGCCAGGGCACACAAAGCATTCTGTGACCTGCTAATGCTTCTCCAAATCACACCACGGCGGATGCAAAGAATTACTTCCCCAACAAAAACAAGACCCTGACTCGGCAATTTTCTGCACAGCCAGCATTTGGGTGGGGAGGGGTGTTGAGTGAATGCTTGTCACACATCATTGTGAAGGGTATTATTGTACCCGTACAACATGTGGCTATAAACCAGGTTTACGAGTTCTGAAATACATTCTGGGCTGCACAAGTTACTTGTTAAGAGTAATTCATGATAATTTTTTAAAATTTCCTAAGATCCATGTTAAATGGCGATCTGAAAAGGCTCATTTTCTCACTGACCATGGATGATCTTTAAACTTTCAGGTAACACTTTAAGCCTTTAGGCTTTCGCTGCTGCTGAAGTTCAGAGATTTAAGTGAAGTCGCAAATTTCTGGAAACTGCAGTTACAGTTTTACAAATTAACACTGAGTTCTGTTACTTTAGCTAGTTTTACCAGTTAATATTATGAATAAAATCAAAGTGCTGTGCTTAACTTCTGTCGGACCTTGGATCTTAAAAATAAAAGGAAGCTGAGAATTGTGGTTCACACATAATAAACGAATCTCCAAATTATTAAAAAGGCATTTTATTATAAATACATTTTAGTTGTAGCAGTAAAATACATTTTGTGTTACCATGAATCTTTTAAAACAAAAGAACTTCACTGAGACAATGATCACAATGTAGGAACTGTAAACCCCCAAATTGAAAACTTGTTCTAAGGAACCAAAGTGGCTGAAGAAATTCCAAAACTAAGTTAAAAAAGAAAATTGACAAAAAAAGGAAGAAAATAAAAACCCTAGAGAGTAGCTTTGGGGTTATTTTATGGTATGAAGTCATTTTTACTTTATGGATAAACTCTTTATGTATTAGAACCTCCAAGATGAGGTACCATTAACTGCAAAGAAAAAATAATAATTTTGTTATAATTTTTCCATAAATTATGATTATTATATGGCTGCACAACTGGTACTTTTAAGAGATGGAAACTGACCACCTCAGTTTGATAAAGCCTCCCTTTGGAAGACTTGCCAAAACAAGACCCAGTAGGAATTTGCTAAGTAACTGATCATATGATGTTAGCTGAACAAGTTTACATAAGTATTTTTGAAGCATTAAAAAAAACCTGTGTCACTACCAACAGGACCCTTTAATAAAATGCAAAACCCATTACCTTTATAATTTAGAGGAGAGGTATTTTAATCACAATATTTACCTAGGATACAACTACTACATATAACCAGTACCTTCGTGGGTTTTAAAGAATCAGGTCAGATGACTGGCACAGAAAGCGGATACAGTACAATGTCACATACGTGGATTCAAAGGAAGCAGGCATGGTCTGGATATATGAAAATCCAAGACCCTTCCTCTGTAAGGGAGGTGGGGCTGAGAAACAGTCTCAGGTGTAACTGACGCGTTGGGACTTCAACCTGGACAGAAGAGCCCTCTGACTGACTGAAAGACAGAAAGACGTCATCGCATACAAGGCATCGTGCAAAGCAAAATGTAAATGAACCGAAGCTCCCTATGGGCTGGAATTGGATAAAGTAACCTGTGCTGAACATATGAACAATCCCCATCAAAGGTTACCAAGCCTTTCAAGGAGGAAGGGCTGTATTTTAAGAATTCCAAAGCTGTGCATTCTATGATGCTTATCATGTGTACTACATCTAAGTCGTCCTATAATTTATTACCTTAAAAATATTTTTTCTCTTTCTAGTAGCTCAGTAAATTCAAAGCCAAACTAAAAACCAGAGGCAGAGCACAGTACCCCTCAAGCTGCACTCCAGGGGGAATATTAACAATGACAATAACACACACATTTTAAAATATCCAAAGACCTGTCAGATTTATTATATTATAGGCAGCTTCTTTCTCAAAAATAACTTGCTCATACATGTGCACCTATGGTTTATGACTAACTCATGCTGTGTAGGTGGTAGATTCCCCTAGACTGTTTTGCAAACACATACAGATTTTTTTAAAGGTAGCAAAGTAATCAGAGACAATTATCCATTTTCTGCCATACACAACACTTCAGGCTCCCCTAACACCTGCTGGCATGGCAGAGCATCCAAAATAACTTGGTTAACCTGAGAAACATATAATTTGAAAAGCAAATCCTTTGCCCTAGCCCCATCACCCCCCAAAACAGAAAAACTACAAACGCATTATTTGGGGATTATCTATCGTTTTCGATGCTCCATATCACTGCCATCTTAGGACAGGGCCTCCTTTACTTAGTGCCTCGATAAATGCAAGGTGCATTCTCGTGACATTCTGATGGCTTCCTTCCACAATTCTCCTCTCCAAGGGTACAGATCAGGACTGACTCTAAGCACACCAAGCTATGCACCAAATGCATAGCTCCCAGACAGAAGCCTAGGCTGCAATGTACGCAAAACCAAACTCACTCTAGAAATGCAAGAGCTCTTGCACCCTAACGTGGAAGAACAGCAGACCTTAAAGGGAGTGGGCAACGGGTGGGAGTGGCAGCCACCCAAACGGCTTGTCTCTCCAGAGAGATCTTTCTCCACAAATGTCCCACTCACGGCATCAGAATTCTAAGAACGTTTCAAGAGATCGGTTTTTTACACTACGCAAATACAGGCATGGTTGAAAAGACCTTCAGACTTTCTCTAGACCAGTGGTTCTGCAAGTGTGGTACCTGGACAGCAGCCTCGGCATCGCCGGGGAACTTGTTGGAAAAATGCAAATGATCAGTCTCTAGCCTAGAATCAGAAACTCTGGGGGTGGAGTCCGGCAGTCTATATTTTAACAACACCTCCAGGTAATTCTGGTGCTGACTAAAGTTTGAGAACCACTGTTCTATCCTGCTCAAAATTCAAAAATCTTAAGAGAGGACAGATTTGTAAACAGATACTACTGTGTGACTTCTACTCTGTGTTGAAACCTATGTAATTTGCCACTCTTTCCCCTTTACTGCTCAAACATCAAAAAAAGAATGAAAAATTTTATTTCAAAAAACCCAAATATTTTTTAAAAAGTAATACCAATTTCCCCTCCTATACATAGTTCTAAGGCAGGCAGTCACATGCTAGTATGCAAAATAAAATACAGAAGAGACCTCATATATGAGGTGTACAGAGAGCTAAAGAGACTCCCCAAGAACATAATGAAAATTCCGTAATATTGTTTAATGAACTCACAATATTATATAAAACCTACTATGCTTTATGCTTAATATTTGTATCAAAATAAAATCTCTCTGTTGAACAAATTGCAAATAAAGTTTGATCTAATACTCTGATTACTGAAACTATAAGTCTATGAATGTCTCTGGGTTTTCTTAACACTCCAGTTTTAGAAGCTTTAGACTACTACTCTATAACTGGGTTTAGGATTTAACCACAGTTCACATTACTAAGTCCAGATTCTTCTATTAGGTACCTCCCTTCAAAAAAATTTAGAAACTCCTGTGACTGTTTCCTTAAAGTTTATTCCAAAGTAGATATTTTCAATCATTTCAAAAATTTTAAATGTTACCTTAAAATTTTTTTATTTTTAATCTGTTTAATCTGATATTCAAGTTCAAAGTATTAACCATGCCATTTTCTGAATGTGTTTATAAGAATGTTAAACGTTATAAGATTCACTCCTTGTAACAATGGTCTTGAAATTGCTAATTAAACAGGTATGAAAGTAGTAAGTGTGAATGTAGCAGCTTTATAGTAAAATCTCAGCAAATAAACATCCAACCTCAAGGAGATGGAAAACGCGGGAAGCCTAATATAATGAGCACTGAAGACTAACGTGCCACTTACTCTTTCATATCTTTAGAATACGATGGACATCACTAAGTGTTATTTTGAACATGAAATCATAAAACATTATCCATTATTTCTAATTGCTAAGTAGTTTGTGGATCAGATGGCAAAGAGGGGAGAAAAATCAGATCCATCAAAACATTTTCTTCAAGATTTAGGAAGACACATGGGGTGGTGGTAGAAGCTGAGGCTTTTCATATGTTAAGGAAACAGCAAGAAATAATGTCTGGTAAATCATAAAAGATAAATTACTACCTTTGTGGAGCTAGAAGAAAAAAACGGATGGTAGCCTAAATAACATTTTAAGGCAGTAATTTGTATCTTTCAATATATTTAAAGTTTTAATCTTGTATTTTTATAGACTTTTTCTGGGATTCCCTTTTTAAAAACAACTCCAATATGAAACAATGCTAAGTACGAGAGGTGTCTCTTTTAAAATGACTAGTTCAGTAAATCTAATTTCCTTAATAACAATAGTTGAAATCTAAAATTTATCTGGAAATTGTTTTCCACACCCTCGTTCTTAGGCAAGGTGGCTCTCTCTAGCCAAGGTAGCTAGAGATACATTCTTATATGTTTATAGGTTTGCTCTTATGTATAGACATAGAAAATATTAAACAGGTAAAATCAACTACACTAGAGCAAGATAATACTATATACTAATTATCTCAAAGTTACAAAATTCAGTTAGCTTTCTCAGCAATTTCAATGCCTCCATAAGGAAGGAAACTATTTTCACAAATAGGTCTTGGAGATTGCTATGCTTAATTATTAGGTAATGCTTATTCAGTGGGAATTCTGCTTATTTTACTTATTCTGCAATTCTTTGAACTGAAAAGACCAACTGATGTTTACATCAAACTTGAACTTATTCTAGAATCTCTGATGATAAAACCACACAAAGCAGTTTGTTATTTCATATATACAAAATGACTTGGATAGAAGCATACCTGTCTCAAGAAAGGAAAATTAAGGTCATGTTAGTTTAAATGGTCAATAATTAACTACTGATTAATGAAAAACAAAACTGCTATAACAATTTGGCAAAGCAGATGCCAAAATGGCAACCAAAACCCCTTTTAAAAACACACCAGAAAATATCCATGTTACACTGAACAAGGCTCTTCAAATCTTAACAAAAATTCATTTTTAATTAGGGAAAAAAATTGAGCATGACTAACTTACAAATTCTATCACCCAAAGAACTTCTTTAAGGTAAAAAAAGAAAATCTCAGTATCATTGAAATTAAAAAGCAAAATGAAGAAAAAATAGTTCTGGCAAGAAAAAGGAAAATTCAGAGTGATACAAAGAACAAAGAAGTAGAAAGACATCGTGTGTACAATTAATGTCACTAAGAAGATATCTATTCTGGAAGAAAAGGAAGTTGGTAATACTTGGTATTATCCAAGAGCTAACATCAAGTTTTCTTAAAAAACAAAGAAAGAGTGTTCCATCTGAACTCTAAGGTTGAACCTAGTATATAAAATAAGTTGTTTTCTCAGTCTGTTTTGTGGGTACTTGCTAATACTACCCAAGTACTATCCAAACAGCATGAATGGTACTCAGAAGCCACACCTCATTTCAATGGAAACTTGCAATGATTCCTGCAGTAAGACTTGCTCAACACCATTTCAAGATATCATGCATAAATAACAGATTTAAAGCCCAGTTGGAAAGATGGCATTAAGTAATGCTGAGAAAGAATAAGCTTGTTAGAGGTTGAAATACGCATTCAAAGCAGAATCTAAGAGTATCAGATGGAAACAACATTCAAATCCTTGAGTGGCTGTAGAAACAATGAGGAAATGAGGAACACTCAGATGCTTACAGCAGAGCAGTGGACTTAAGTGGCTGTTATTTTTAGTTTCTTAGAAATAACTGCTTAGAACAGGGATGTCACATCAACTTAACAGCTTCCCTATCCAAAGCCTCCAACATCAATATATTTATATGAGGTGGTGGGGTGTGCACATGACCTCTTTAAATATAAATAGAAATAATTTAAAAACTGATATATTTTAAAGGTTCAAGTATGGAAAACAGAAAACTAGGCAATTACTTCATGACAAAGGGTTAACTGAAAGCCCTGACATGACAGTTGTCTTCATATTATCAACATGCTTTTGAACAGGTATCTGGCTTGTGTTGTAGTCCTATATATTTGTGGGGGAGGAGAATCTTCAGTGACAAGAATATTATTTTCATAGACATCCTCACATCAGGGAGATCTAATTTTCATTTGGGCTATGTCTTGAGCTTTGTCATAGAGTTGGAAATACATAGCTGTATGGCAAAAATTTTTCTTCTTTTCTGATAACTCAAGTATGTTGAGTAAAACTGGACATAGCTAAATGTGGTGATCTGACGTCACACAGAGAAAACGTGGTGCTGTCACTTGCTGGCTCCATTTTCCAGCTGTGATTTATACTAACCATTAACACGTCTGCAGTCTATAGGTCGACATCTGCCACCTCCCCCAGAGACCCGCGGCCTGGAACAGGAAGCCACATACAAACGTACTGCACTCTGCGCAGAAAGGCAGAACTCCAAGAGGCACTCTTCCTTTGTCCCGCAGCTTGATAGCCTTTCACTAAAGGCACTCTCTTCTCCTACACTGTCTGAGGGTTACAGGGGGTTTGCGCTGGCCAACATCAACTAAACTCCAGTCACATACGAGATGTAAGTAGTTTTTCTTTAGACTTGCCACTTTTCAACCCCGTTTTAAAAATGCACGGCGAGTACAGGAAGGCCTAGTCAAAAGCAGTCCTCCAAAAAACTAGTTTTAAATGGATCATCAGGATCCACTGGTTCATTTGCAATGTTTCCCAACCTCATCTTATTAAAAAAAAAAGGTTATACTGTAGTTTCAAGATATCTTTGAAGTATAAAAGTAGTACTACTAGATCAGGTAAACAGTAAGGACATGCATCGCTTCAAAAGTGTTACAAGACCACAAGTTTTAAGAGGGTAAATGTTTTCCTTTGGATTTTACCAAAGTTCATTCAAAACAATTTTTAGACCGTAGAATATGATAGCTATTTAAATTTTATATTTTTGTACAAGTTCAGTGGGGTTATTTCAGAATAATCGAAAGACATGAAAAACAAGGGTAGTTTTTTTGCCGCAGATTTTGATGAATTTTGATACATCTTTGACAGACATTCTATTTCTTCTTTAATGATGTTCCCCAAACAAAACAATTAGCAAAATATTTGAATTGCCATGTATAATGTCACATTTTAATGTAAACATCAAATAAGGTACCAAAATTTTTACTGGAGGGGAAAAAAACCTTAAAGCGGCACAATTCTTTATACCACTGGAGAGGGAGGGAAAGCTGGATTACAAACATTTACACATGCATAGTGAGAAAAAAAAGGATTTTACTAAATTCACGCATTTTTAAAATAGTTATCAAGTCTACTAAGCACCAACAATCCTAAAAATTTTTCAGCTTCATGATTTGTTTAAAAAAAAAACACTATCAAATTAACATTAAAAACAAGCTTGAAGTATAGCTTGTCCAAAAAATAACTAAGTATGCCAATGTTTTTCATGTTACAAAAAACGGTGGCATACGAAATACACCTGCAAGAATGCCTTTAACTCTATCCTACAGTGGATGGAGATTACAACAGCACATCATACATAGTCTAAAACTATAAAAGTTTTAGAATGCAGCATCTTGTCACAAAAAAAAGCTGATAAAACTTAAAGTATTTAGAAGATGCTGCCCCTTTATTTTAAAAAATTTTAAATGAATTTAAGCAAAAATAACATACATTTGTACATCAACTGGCCATTTCTGGTACAGAAACCCAGCATATGGTAATATTATTGAATAAATGTAAATGCTACTTACAATTTTTTTTCTTTTTAAATACATTTTAGACAAACTTTTTTTTCTTTTTTTATAGTTGCACAATTAACCTCTTAGCTGCTAGCTTGATGCAAACATATGTAACAATACACAAATTTAAAAATATTTTTTATTCTACATAAAAGCTGTCAAAATTCCGACTCACATCAAAAATGCAAAATAATGGAATATACTTTTAAAAAATTAGTTGAAAGTCTAGCAGCAAAGCAATTAGGTGAGAACATATTTAATATTAAAACAAAGGGAACTGTGCATCTATAGATGAAGTCCAACTATCTTAATTCTATTGATACAAACAGAAATTAAAACACTCTCCCTTGAGGGAAAAAAAGTGATTATTTAAAATAGGAGTAAAAGCCATTGCTGCCCGATGAGCTCCCCAAGCTGAGTTCCTGGAACAGAGACAGAGGGTCGCTGCTCTTCTTGGCCTGCTCAGGCGGAGGCCTGGGCTTGGGAGGGGCCCGCAGAGCGCTGGCATAGGACATGGCGGGCTTGCTGCCCCCAGAGCTCTGCTGGCTGCTGCTGTTGGCTGACTCCGCGATCTGCTTGTTGGGCATGAGAGGGGGGAACTGGCCGAGATGCTGCAGCACATTATAGTTGAAGGAACTGGACACCTCGAGGTTTTCGGACTTCAGCTGATCCTCAGGAGGTTTGACGGTCTTAGGCAGAGCTAAAAGCAAAGAAGAGTAACACTGATTTAAGGGCAAGCCCGTGATACTCATGCATCTCATTAACTCAATGTGTCACAACTGTTCTCATCTCCAAGAACTCAGTGACAGTATATAGCCACAAGGACAGACAGCTTCTGCCAAAGAATGCTGAAATCACAACACCTCTAAGCAAACTTCTCTATCTTAGAAACACTCGAAAACGAATTAACTGTGTGAACTAGAATAGCTAACATATAAAAACTAAAGGTCAAGTGTGAAGGTTTGCTTTAAAAAAACTAATTTGTATGATTGTACACTTTGATATTTATTATATTAACTGCTCATAGTTTGAAAATGGGAAAAAGATGTTCTTTCTTAAATAAAAATTAGCTATATATACAGACTTCTGGTCAAAATAGCTTTTATTAATTAACCGAAGTAATAGTTGCATTGGATTCCATCTTAAAAACGCTACCTTTCCTTGTAGTATATATTATAAGTAAACATGGAATAAGGTGGGGGAAAACAGTTATAAACTTTACTTCACATTTCCTATAATCTGCCTGACTTTCCAGGTCCTTTAAAATTTGACTCCACTTTTCATTTCATTGCCCACTAGATCAGAACTTGTTTTCAAACATTGCTTTTGTTTTCAATCTTTAAAAAATTTAACTAACATTATAATAGATCATAATCATAATACATATTCACTGAGGATAACTTGGAAATTACACAAAAGACCAAAGAAGAAAATAACTCATTCTATTCCTAAATACCAGAGATAAGCCTTGACTTCTTAGTGTATTTCTTCCTAAGGAAGAAATATCTGCATCATATAATACAGATATTTCATAACTTACTTAAGTAAATTCTCATTTTTAGAAATTTGGGTTATGGCCAATTTTTCACTTTTATACACTGTGATGTTAGTATAGATACATATTTCTAAATATTCATGACTATTTCCTCAGGATAAATCCCTAGAAGTATAATGGCTGGGTCATATGGTACATACACAATGAAAGCTTTGGTAACTATGGCCAAACTTCCCTACAGGAAGATACTGCCCACTTATACTCAACCAACAATGTTTGCCCATTTCTGTACACAATACAGGTGTTAATGTTTTTTTTAACCTGAGCCTATTTTATAAATGAATAATTATCTTGTTGTAGTTCTGATTTGCATGTCTTTGCTTACTGGTGATTATGGACATTTTTCCCCATGTTTATTACCTATTTGTGAATTGGGAGGTTAAGGTGAAAGTATTTCATTTTTGAGTCTTAGTATTTCATTGACTCAATGCTAATTTCATTGTACTATTTTATTTTATTTTAATTTCATTTTATTATTATTTTTTTTGGTAAGGAAGATCAGCCCTGAGCTAACATCTGCCAATCCTCCTCTTTTTGCTGAGGAAGACTGGCCCTGGGCTAACCTCCATGCCCATCTTCCTCCACTTTATATGGGACACCGCCACAGCATGGCTTGCCAAGTGGTGCGCGTGCACTTAACCGCTTGCGCCACCGGGCCGGCCCCATGTACTATTTTAAAACTTTGAAAATTCATAAAATTATTCAAAATTACTTTAAAACAGTATCTTTCCAGAACATTTATCACTTTTCTGTCTAAATGTCACTCATTTTGTGAATGAAACAACTGCTTTTAAGAGCATTAGTTTAACTAACATTTCAATATAAAAGTGGCCTGTACTGCCTAACATAATACATAAAATAAACATTTTATTGGCTGTTTAAGAACTTACTATTTTTATTTACTAAGATTTATTATTTAACTATGTTCTCATTTTCATGACAAGATAATTAGTTTAAAATGTTTTCAATTAAATAATACTTACAAAATAATATTTTAGAGGCAGTTTAACCTAATGCCTATGTTCTTATCTAACCATAAATGTAAGATCTCTATTAATTTGATTGACCAGATACACTCCAGATAAGACAAATTTATTCTTTAAAACTATGAATTTTACTAACCTGACAACCAAAGATTTTTTTCAAAATACATATCTCTAATTTTCAATTTTCATTTGTGCATTAAAAGAAAATGCCTGATAAAGTTTATGTCTTATCACCAAGATAAGTGAATAGAACCCAAACACACCAGTGTTGGAGAGGCGAACCCCACCGCACCGTGGACAGCACCACACGTAAAGGCCCAGCAGTGCAAGTGGATCACCCCTTGATCATACAGGACCTGTTTCATTATCTCCTTACTCAGCAGGCATTTACCAAGAGCCTGAAGTGTGATCAGTGCCCAAATGGGAAATCCAAAGTTCAAAAAGCTCAAAGACATGGTCTCTGCTCTCAAGCTTACAACTGTGGAGAAAATATGGCCATGTTAGACACAATGACCTCTTTTAAATTCCAAACCAATATACTATAAAGTTTTCTTCAACTCAAGAACTAAATCTTAAACTTTGGAAAGAAGTTTCCCATCTGGTGATTATTTTCCTTCTGATTCACCACTGGCAATTTCCATGTTTCTCTATAAATAAATAAATAAATAAATAAATAAATGAATAAATAAATAAATACTGATAGACAAGAAGTTGTCCTTCAGGATATAAGTGATTTTGAATTAATTTTTTAATACTTAACTAAGTTTACTTTCAACTAAAGAATACTACAATTTGTCTTCTAGCAATGAAGAAATAATTTTATATTTGTGGAAAAGATACCATAAATGACATGCACTTTGGGCATTTGTTCAGGAACCTTTTACCTTATCAGCTCAGGTCAGATTTTTATTGATTTTGGCCAAAAGCTATCCTAAAATTTAGGTGGGAGAAAAAAAAGAGAAATGATGTTTCTTTAAAATAAATTATAATAAGCAAAACAACTAAAAAGTAACAAATTTTTGTCACTGATTTGTAATTTAGATGTTTCTCAGGAAATTCAAATATGATAATGAGTGTATTTATGTCAGCCCTTTAAAATTACAAAGCAACCCCAGGAAAACTACAGCAGCTTATACACAGTGGTACCAATGAATGTTTAAAGATTAAAATGACAATGTTTCTTGCCAGGAAACAAAACCAAAATCTTTTTAATGCTTTTTTCCCTACCATGCCTATTGTTCTAAAAATATGATTTGCATGGCTCATACTCAAAAATGGGTCAGTTACAGAAACAATGGATTCACGTTCTAAACAAGAACAAAATTAATGTCAAATACAAAGGTTGATGCTACCAGGGCAGAAATTCACCAAAGATCACAGACTTGTTCACAAAGCTCAATGTCTACAGCCTACAAAGAGAAGGCTGAAGATGGGAGAACTCAAATAGTATCATTCTTTACATTTAACATTTCTTTACATTCAACAGAACAAAAGAGGGAACAAAAGTGCATTCCTGTTCAAGGCTAAAGAGGAAGACTCTGGACTTCCCACCACACAACACCAGTTCAGAGCTTTGTCCATTCCAATGCCTTTCTATGCCTTTTTTTTTTTCTCATGAGCTTTGGCTTTCTCAGCTCATTAGAATACACGGAATAAACACAGGATTTCTAAATCTCAAAACGTTAGACTTGACTGGTTTCTCTCGTGACCAAACTCTATTGTATAGCAAACTGTAAACAATTTTATTGACAATAAATCCTTGAAAACTGATATTGACTAACCAACACCCAGCCCCAATCCTAGAAAAAAACCCCCAAAAATCAGATAAATTTTTCCCAAGCAAAGGTGATTCTATCTATTTAGATATGTTTTAAGTTCCATTACTTTTTCATTTATTCACAGGTCAAAATGATCAAAATGATTAGTTCCTAAATATGGATAGATCTAAATATGGAACCAATATATTCCTAAATTAATATGGATGCCTGAGGCACACCTATGAGCTATGAACACTAAATATTGTTCAAAGATAATAATGCAAATGGGGGACATAGGAGAAGAAAAACTCCATAAACATCCAGGAGCTGAGTAGTTAAAATTGCAGTTTTAGCAACCCACCAACTCTGTCTTACCTATCAACTCTCTGGGCTGAGCTGTCCTGCTGGATCCATTGCACGGAATGTTCTGATAGGGGGTAGATGAGGTCGTATTTACCCAGGACTCCGGGGATGAAAAGTTGAAAGAAGACTGGTTATTATGGTCCTGAAGCTCTTTACACTGAGCAAGACTGTCTTGAGGAGTGCTTACATCTTCAGAACAAGGCTGGACTGAGCTAGATGAGATTCTTCTTTGGTACAAGGGCCGACCAGGTCCTCGGGGTTCATACTACACGAAGAAAAAGAATGTCTCATAAATCAGTGAAACTTACACCCACCACCCTTAGGTACACATCAATCTCACTGTATTCAGCAGAAATTCTCAAAAATATTCTCCTCTGTGACTATGAAAACCCCCAAAAAGCAGCTTGATCTCTGCACATGGTGTCAGGAGAACTGTCAAAACTCCGTTCTGGCCATTAGTAGGTAGTCCTATGACAGCACACATCTAACTTCTGCTTCTGTTTTCTTGTCTGTAAAATATGGAGCTGAACTACTTGTCTTCAGTTCTAAAATTCTATTGACGTTTTAGGTAACATCAGATTACGAATAAGAATGAAGAAGCATATCTGCACAAAATAAAATGGGGAAATTATAGTCATGATCAATTGAATCACAGCCATCTTGACAGAGTCATCCATTCTCGACTCATCTCTTGGGCCTGAACTTTCACACCTCCTGATTTCTTACACCTGATGTCAAGATACGATTCCTCTTGCCCAACCGAAGTTCTCCTGATTGGACTCACGGCATGTCTTTTAGACAGTCTTCAATTAACACAGAACATTCATTACTTTCTTCAAAAAATCTTTTATAAGTTTGACATTCAATTAACTTATTCCTTATATTTTCTCCTCCTTAAACTGCACAACCCAAACTCCTTTAACCCTGCTGACAAGATCTATTTGGCAGCCATTTTAAGACTTTCTATTGTTACCTAAGTACTGTCCAATTTTTTCCTGCCTGACTGCTGTGACCACTAGTCAGTCTCAGGTCTAGTGGCAATGCAGTATGGAGGACTGGTCAGGTGTGCCGCTTCAGTCTAGAGCCAGACTATTGGCGTTAGACTTCAGGCTGCCTTTTACCCACAGTGTCACCCTGGGCAACTGACTTAACTTCTTAGGAACTTCATCGGTAAACATGGCTTCATCATCCACAGTACCTACCTCTTAGGACTGTTGTAAGAATTAAATGAGTTCAGCATATATGGCATTTACAACTGTTCCTGGCACATAAGAAGGGTTTGTTGTTATAAAATTGTTTTAATGTAACATATAAAGATAACACATTAGATCTTAAATGACAGAATGGGATTGGCTTTTTATTGCTCCCTTTTTCCCCCCAATAATAACAGGTTTGCTATGCAGTTTGTGGTTATTATGATTTTGAGGAATCTTTTACTATTGTTGCTAGCAATAGTTGGAAATAGGAACTAGAGGTTAGATTACAAAGATGAGAGAGATGAATTGGCACAGTAATAGCAGGATGTTCTTTGGGAATATAAGACAGCACAAGCAGATATTGTCAGGCCAATTAAATGGGGGAAACTGTGGGTGTAAGCACTGTGAGGGTAAAGCACTGCAAGTCATCACAAATGGAACCAGTATGGATACAAACCAGGGATGGGAATGGGTCTGGACTGGCTGCCCTTGTGCAGAAAGGCAGGAAAGGGTGGGAGGGGAGCAATTCTCTCACTATTAAATGATGAGTGTCCAGGTCAGTTCTGCATTTCCAAAGTTTTAGCTACTGGATGAGGAAGGCAAGAGATAATACTTCCATCTAGTTAATCCCTTTTCTCATATATTTTTATTCTTCTGTCTCTAAGTATAACATCTAAATTCATCCTTAATTTTACTCTGCTTTAAAGGCAGTTTTTTCCAATGGTCAAGATCATTCTAAATTTTATTCTGGTTTTCTAGAATATTAACCATCCTAATTTAGTGTCAACTGTGAATTTAATCAGCACATTTGAAATTTCTTTGTCTAAGGTCATTAAATTATGGTCTTGAGTAGAATCACCAACCTTTCTAAACTGCTTTATGTTCTCTACTGCTGGGCAATCCCTGAATGACTGATCACAACAGCTGGTCCAGCATGTCTTTTTTATCAAGGTTTGTTACGAAAGTGATTAGCTCTTAGAATCAAAATGAAGTGGATCTTTCTATTACCATGCCCTGAGTGTTTAGCTCAGTCACAATCTGTAGGAGATCACATTCTAAGGTCTTTATGTATGAACACTAAAGTACAAAACTAATGTCTGTTATGGCCTCAGAAAGAACAGGTTACAATAATCAAATCTCCTGGTGATACAGAACACTAAATATACACATGAATTTCAGGCATTAACTTTATAAGCCATGTTTCATTAAATACTGAACATACATACACTGGTAGTACTAAACAAACATCTTTTTGTAATAATAGAGATATGAACCTGAAAGCTTAAATGAGGAAAATCAGAAAGCAACAGAAGACTGATATAAAAGGAGACAATATTCAATTAAACTGTTTAGAAAACGTGTATCATTTGTATCTTCTAAACTGAAATCCAAAAACATCACACAGTTGACATGCACAGCAGGACTTGTGGAAGTATTGTGTAACTTATTTATAACAGCTCCTAAGCAGATATTGACAAGATGAATGTGTAGATGAAATATGAAATTCAATTTCAAATCACATTATGAATATGATTGATCCTTTATATTAGAAAAAGAACCCAAACTTGAAATTGTTTTAATGTTCTTAAAATCAGATAAACATGTTTAAGATTTTATATATATATAAAGCTTACACATATATACATATATATATATGTACATCTATTTCATGATGAAGGTAAATGCGTGAGTATATGATTTGCTACTTTGGAACCTGTTCTCAAAGGTAATTTGAGTACAGGCAGAGAAATCTTGATGACAACTAAATAAAATGGTTTATGTATCAAATAAATCACATTTTAGCAGTTTTGTAGTTTTCAGCATACAGATCCTGTACAGGTTTTGTTAGATTTACACCTAAGTATTTCATTTTTCTTTGAGTTATTGTACTGGTATTGGCTTTTACATTTTGGTTTCCAGTTGTACACTGCTAACATATAGAAGTGAGATTGATTTGTGTGTGTTAACCTTATATCCTGAAACCTTGCTAAATTCACATTAGCCATAGGATTTTTGTTGGTTTGCTTTCTGGGTAGATTCCTTGGGTTTTTCTACATTGACAATCACGTCATCTGTGAATAGAGAGAGTTTTATTTCTTCCTTTCCAATCCTTATGCCTTTTCTTTCTTTTTCTTGCTGTACTGCACCGGCTAAGACTTCCAGTATAATGTTGAATAGGAGTGCTGAGAGTGGACATCTTACCTTGTTTCTAATCCTGGAGAGAAAGCATTCAGGCTCTACCATTAAGTATGATGGTAGCTGTAGGAATTTTATAGGTGCCCTTTAACAGGCTGAAGAAGTCCCCTTCTAGTTCTAATTTGCCAAGGGTTTTTACGAGTGGATATTGTGTTTTGTCAAATGTGTGTGGGTTTTTTGGTATCTATTGACATAACTATGTGATTTTTGTCCTTACACTATTAGTATGGTGGATTACACTGATTTATTTTCAAATACTGAACCAGCCTTGCATTCTGGGAATAAGCCTTGATATGGTCATAGGGTATTATTCTTTTTTTATATATGGCTGAATTCAATTTGCTCATGTTTTGTTGCATTTGCATTTGCATTGATGTCCACAGATATCAGTCTGTAGTTTTCTCTTTTTTGTACTGTCTTTGTCTAGTTTTGGTATCTGAGTAATGCTGGCCATATACAGTAAGTTGAGAAGTGTTCCCTTCTCTTCCATTCTCTGAAAGAGATAGTGTAAATTGGTGGTATTTCTTTTACATGTTTGGAGGAATTCAGTAGTGAACCATCTGGGCCTGAAGATCTCTTCTGTGAAAGGTTTTTAAACTACAAATTCAATTTCTTTAACAGTTATAAGACTATTCACATGCCATCTATTTCCTCTTGAGTTTTTGTAGTTTGTGGCGTTCAAAGAAGTGGTCCATGTTATCTAAGTTGTTGAATTTACATGCACAGAGTTGTTCACACTATTTCCTTATTATAATCCTTTTAATGTCTACTGGGCCTGTAGTGATATCTCCTCTTTCAATCCTAATGCTGATAGTTTGTGTCTTCTTTTCTTTGTCAATCTTGCTAAAGGTTTATCAATTTTATTGATCTTTGCAAAGAACGGGCTTTGGGTGTCATGATTTTTCTGTTTTCATTTTTATTGAATTCTGCTCTCATCTTTATTATTCCCTTCCTTCTGCTTGATTTTAATTTATTTTACTCTTCCTTTTCTAATTTCTTAGGATAGAAACTTAGATTATTGATCTGAGACCTTTCTTCTTTTCTAATATAAGCATTTAATGCTATAAAATTCCCTCTGGCATTGCTTTAGCTGCATCACACAAATTTTGGCATTTTATATTTTCATTCAGTTCAAAAATTTCTAATTTCCCTGAGACTTCCTCTTTAATCCATGAACTATTTAGATATGTGCCATTTAACTTCCAAGTTTTGGAGATTTTGTTGTTATCCTTCAGTTATGCATTCCTTATTCCATATTATGGTAAGGTAACATTATTTTGTTGGTGAATGTTACACGTGCACTTGGAAGGATTGTGTATTATGCTGTTGTTGGTTGCAGTGTTCTATAATTGTCAACTAAATTCAGTTGGTTAATGATGTTGTTCAGTTTCTTCTATATCCTGGCTGATTTTCTGTCTACTAGATCTATTAAATACTGAGAGAGGAGTGTTGAAGTCTCAAACTATAATTGTGGATTTGTCTATTACTCCTAGTTTTTGCTTCATCTATTTTGAAGCTCTGTTGTTAGATGTATACACATTTAGAATTGTTATATCCTTTTAATGAACTGACCCTTTTATCAATATCTAATGTCCCCAGTAATTTTCTTTGCTCTGAAGTCTACTTTGATACTAATATAGCTACTCTGACTTTCTTTTGATTAGTCTTTGTATGGTATATCTTTTTCCATCCGTTTGCTTTTAACTGCCTATATCATTACATTTGAAATGTTTCTTGTAGATAGCATATACTTAGGACTATTCTAAAAACCCGTTCTGACAATCTCTGACTTTTAATTGGTATGTTTAGATTATGTATATAATGTAATTACTCATGCTTGGATTTAACTCAATTGTCTTATGATTTGTTTTCTGTTTGTTTCCTCTGTTTTATGTTCCTTTGTTTCCCCTTTCCTGCCTTCTTTTGAGTTATCTGAACATGTTTTAGTATTCCATTTTAATGGAATTCCATTTTAATTTTTCTATTGTGATTCTGACTATATCTTTTTGTATAAGTTTTTTAGTAGTTGTTCTAGGGATAATGGAATAATACATAATTAACATTCTACAGTCTACCTGGAATCTATATTTTATCACTTCAATTAGGATGTAGAAACCTTACCACCATCTTAGGTCCTTTACCTTTCCTCCTTTATGCTATAGTTGCTTTATATACTACATCTATATACACTGAAAAACAATCAGACAATGTTATATATTTTTCTCTCAACTGTCAAACAATTTTTACGGAATTCAAGGAGAATAGTTTATTTATCCAGATATTTACCGTATCTATTGTTCAACCCTCATTGCTGATACGTCAGGTTTCCTTCTGGTATCAGAAGGAAGAACCTTCTTCTGAAGAACTTTCTTTAACAATTCTTTCAGACGAGGTCTGCTGGCTACAAATTCTCTTAGTTTTCCTTCATCAGAGAACGTACCTTCATTCCTGAAGGATAGTCTTGCTGCCTATACATTTCTGGCTTACCAGTTCTTTTCTTTCAGTACTTTAAAAATATTTTTGTCACTTTCTTCTGGTCTCCATGGTTTCTGAGGAGAAATATTCAGTCATTTGAATCACTGTTCTCTAATGAGATGTGCTGTTTTTCTCTGGCTGCTTTCAAGATTATTTTCCTAGTTTTCAGCCATTTGATTATAATATGTCTAGGTGTAGATTTCTTTGAGTTTATCCTCCTTGGGATTCACTCTGCTCTTTAAATCTATAGGCTTATGTCTTTCACCAAACTTGGGAAGTTTTCGGCTATTAGTTTGTCAAAGATTATTTTCCAGCATCACACTTTTTCTCTTCTCCTCCTTGGACTCTGATGAAATGAACACTCAGCGTTTCATTTTTGTCCCACAGGTCTCTGAGGCTCTGTTCTTTTCTTTTTTCCCCTTCAAACTTTGTTCTCATTGTTGTCTATATTGGATAAGTTCTATCAATCTTCAAGTTCACTGACTCTTTCCTCTGTCATTTCCATCTTGCTATTGAGTCCACTGAGTTTTAACTTTTGGTTGTTGCATTTTTCAGTTTTAAAATGTCCACTTGGTTCTTTTTTTATATCTGACACTTTTTTTTTTTAACATTTGCTTCAAGAACATTTGTGATTGCTCTTTGGAACATATTAATAATAAGGTGCTTTAAAGTGTTTTTCAGATAATTCCAAAATCTATGCCATCTCCTCATTGGCATCTGTTGACTGTCTTTTCCTGCGTGAGTTGAGATTTCCAAAATTTCTTATATGCTGAGTAATTCTGGATTGTATCTTTGACATTTTAAATATTAATTTATAAGACTTTGGGTTTAAATCCTATGGAGAGTGTTGATATTTTTGTTTTAGCAGGCAACTGATCTGGTAACGTTTAGGCTAGAAGTTCCAACTTGCCTTCTGTGGGCTATGGTTCCAAAGTCAGTTCAGTTTTCAAAGCTTTTGTGGTGCTATGTGGATCTGTATTGAGTGTGTGCCACTCTGGATTCAGTCTGTGACCTGGGCAGAGGTCTATCAATTAGCTCAGCTCTCAATGACTTTGTTATGCTAATTAGGATCCAATCCATGCATGCATAAGTCAGAGTTGAGCCCATGAATTTATAAAGAATTCTATAGGGTCACTTTTTTTTTTGTGAGGAAGATCGGCCCTGAGCTAACATCTGCCAATCCTCCTCTTTTTTGCTGAGGAGGACTGGCCCTGAGCTAACATCCATGCCCATCTTCCTCTACTTTATATGGGATGCCACCACAGCATGGCTTAACAAGTGGTGCACCAGTGCCCACCCGGGACCCCAACTGGCGAACGCTGGGCCACCGCAGCGGAGTGCGCGCACCTAACTGCTTGCGCCACCAGGCCGGCCCCAGGGTCACTTTCTTAAGCTCTTCCTCTCCGTGATCTTCTTGGTAATTTCCAGTTCCTTGGGACTCTCCTTTATAGTCTTCTCACTTGAAACTACCCACCTCTACAATTGTGTGGTATCTAGGGCCAAGGGGCAGGAGGACAGAGAGAATAAAAGGTAACGAGGTTTGGCAACACCCTCCTGGAACCACAATTCCACCAAACAGAGATGATTCCCCTCCCTCAGCATTTTGGCTCCTGCAGCTTTTTGTTGTGACTAAGGCCACTGCAGTGGAATTTTTGATTCCATATTGCAACTAATCTTTAAGAAACTACCATTTGCTGAATTTTGGTGTAGTATCAAAGGAAAATATCTACAATTACCTGAAAAAGCTATTAAAATTCCCTTTTCCAAGTACATATCTGTGTGACAGAATTTTCTTCACATACCTCAATCAAAATGACATACTGCAACACATTTGCAAAACTGTGAAAAAATGGTACTCTCCTTGCTAAATATTTTTGTTTTGGAAAATACAGTTATTTTTATAAAAATGTTATTTATGTTAACAGGTAATGGTTTATCATTATAATTTTAAAATGAATTAATAATTATTCTAAAATTTTCAGTTTTAAACATTGATAGCTTGTATAAAAAACTATTGATAGTTTTTAAATATTGTATAAACAAAAGCTCTTTGAGATCCTCTTGAAATACTCATAAAGCTATTGACTGAATAACCTCTTGTAATAGTAAAAGACTGGAATCAATCCAAATGTCCACCAGACAAATAAACTATGGTACAGCTATATAATGAAAGTACTACATAGCTATAAAAGGAATGAGGAAGATTTCTACATACTGCTGTGGATGAGCTCCAATCTGTCCAGGTACACAACAATATGTGTAATACACTACCTTTACTCTAAGAAAGGGAACAATATGTACATACATATAAGTATTTGTTTATATTTTCAGAAAGAAATAATGGACAGATAAACTAAAAAATAATAATAATGGTTATCTATAGAGGGAAAGGATGAGCTAGGGGTAGAGAAAAGGAACCGAAGTTTAACCTCTGTGAATATTGCTTGTTTTATAATTTGGACTTTGAGACTATGTACTAATAAATGTTTCTTAAAATCAAAATTAGATTTCAACAAAGCAATCCTTAAAAATAAAAAACAAGGGGCTGGCCCAGCGGCGTAAGCTGTTAAGTGTGCGTGCTCCGCTGCGGCGGCCTGGGGTTCGCCGGTTTGGATGCCGGGCGCACACCAACACACCGCTTGTCAAGCCATGCTGTGGCAGTGTCCCATATAAAGTGGAGGAAGATGGGCACACATGTTAGCCTGGGGCCAGTCTTCCTCAGCAAAAAGAGAGGAGGATTGGCAGATGTTAGCTCAGGGCCGATCTTCCTCACAAAAAAACAAAATAAAATAAAAAAATAAAAAACAAATAGAAATAAACTCAAATGTTTGTCAAATGGGTACTATAACCACAAACAAGAGTTATTTCAAATGCCTTTAAAATCCAGTATTTTAACTAAATATATCTATGGGATATAGCCTTAGGACTAAATGAACCACAAAGATATTTTCAACTGCATTTATTGCTAATCTAGCATTAGTATTGTTATTATAAAACTATTATATATACATACACACACATATGTGTATGTATATCTATCTATCTATCTATGTGTATGTATAAACATATAGATAAAGCAAATAAGTAGTTCTGTTAGTCATTCATTAGGAACCATAATTTTTAGTGTAAAAGAAAATATACAAGTATTAAAAACCCTATAACCCTTCATTTGACTTGGAAATATCAGTATGAACTCATGATTTATTTTTCTCTTTCAAAAAACAAAGTATTTCCCAGCTCTGCCCAGTGAAAAGACAGAGACAACCAGTGGCAATGAGCATCTTTAGCACTGGCCTGTAGTCTCCCATCAGAGCTTTCTGAGAAATAACTAATTCCTGGTCAGGGGCAGAAAATGTACACGATAAGCCAGAGACATCTTATCATGCCTGAAAGCAAGAAAGCTACCAAAGATCACTGTCAATATGTCAAAAGAATACAGACACCAACATGAAGGGGCTCCCACTGGCCAAAGATAGAACAATGTGTCAAAAAGTAGAATGACTAAAATGAATTGAAAACTCAAATATATAATGATACCTAATTCATGACGACATTCAAAAAGAAAAAAGGGAGGAGGGGGCCTCAGTGGTCACCTTTTGGGCCTGCTAAGGCACCAACTCATTATTTTGAAAACTGACTAAAAAAGAACAAGAATTAATCATTTATCCTGCCTTTTCTATGTGGACTATATTTTAGGTAATCAAATATTTGATGAGGAAAAGATCTCTTTTACATAAGAAAAATAAATACAGAATAAATTGAAAAAATTTTTAAATTGCCATTTTGCCATCTCTAATGTAACAATGGATCTAAGCAACAATCATCAATAGCTGCTAAAATCTGAAAGGTTGTTGGGAACTTTTAAAATTGACACATCAGGGGCCAGCCTGCTGGTGTAGTGGTTAAGTTCACGCACTCCACCTTGGTGGCCCGGGGTTTGCAGGTTCGGATCCCAGGTGCAGACCTCCGCACCACTTATCAAGCCATGCTGTGGCAGGTGTCCCACATATAAAGTAGAGGAAGATGGGCACAGATGTTAGCCCAGGGCCAATCTTCCTTAGCAAAAAGAGGAGGATTGGCAATGGGTGTTAGCTCAGGGCTAATCTTCCTCATGAAAAAAATAAGAATAAAAACAAAATAAAATTGATGAATCAGACTGATATCATCCAATCACTAATATACGGTGATCAAATTAACATCACTCAAAGTACGAAAACCAGTTATTATGTGCATCTTTCCCTATATGCATATAAACATACACATTTATTTAAAATGAGATCATATTATATGCAGCTTGGTAATTTCTCACTAAAATACCACAGATATCTTTCTATGTCATGAAAACTCTTATGACATCATATTTAATAGTTGCATTTCATTATTTCTTCACTTATTTAAACTTGGAGTAGCAAATTATAATGCCCACAGGGCCAGGTCTATAACCTAAATATGTAAATCAGACCAGGAGTTAGACAATATGGAGTTATGCTATGATGAACTAGAGAATACATGCCTGGTGATCAAACTAGTCAAATTTAATTTTCTAAAAACGACCGAAGAAGCAAAAAAAAAAACAAACCTGGACCATCAGTCTCTGCTCTCTTGAGTTAAACCATATCTCATTTCGGGGGCATTTAGGTTTTTATACTTTTTCACAGTTATACACATTTAATGTTCTAAATATCACTCAATTCCATTGCTTTACATCTTGGTCAACTATAAATTCTCATACAACATGAAG
Organism: Diceros bicornis minor; assembly: GCF_020826845.1. NCBI lineage: Eukaryota > Metazoa > Chordata > Mammalia > Perissodactyla > Rhinocerotidae > Diceros > Diceros bicornis. Next base: position 48,206,249 of record NC_080757.1, on the reverse strand, counting down.
GTTATTGGCTCATTAACAAAATTGATTTTTTGGAGATGCTCGTATCTCAATCTAAAAATGTATTTTAGGCCTGAATTTGTTTAGGATTTGTGTGATCCAAGGAAAGGCAATATAACCTTGACCTAAATCAAAATGTCAAGAATATGCAAAGATTCTGGAGCAGAAACTAGATCTTACTCACTTGTGTATCCCCAGCACCTAATATAATTCAGTGCCTAGCACATAAAAGTCCTCAATAAATATTCGACAAAAGAATTAAAATGCTGGGCCGGCTCCGTGGCTTAGCAGTTAAGTGCGCGCGCTCTGATGCTGGCGGCCCGGGTTCGGATCCCGGGCACGCCCCAAGGCACCACTTCTCCGACCAACCCGAGGCCGAGTCCCACGTACAGCAACTAGAAGGATGTGAACCTATGACATACAACTATCTACTGGGGCTTTGGGGGGAAAAAAATGAATAAATAAAATCTTTAAAAAAAAAAAAAAAGAATTAAAATGCTGAATGTTGAATATAAATGCCAAATTTTGTATTTAATTTTCCCAAGATTTGAAAAAGAAATTCTTGACTATTGAACATTCTTGGGCTCTATTAACTTACTTCAGTTTAGCTCCCCGTGAGGTTATCACGTTATGTTTAAAGCTATGTGCTACACATAGTTTTGTAGAAAGGTACAGAGTTACTTAGAAAGAAAGAAACTAGAAAGGAGGGAGGAGAGGAGTATCACTGTAAGATTAAAAACAATCAACATTAGCAAACCAGGCAACATGTGATGGACAAACTAGTTTGTAACAGTAGTGTCCATAGGTTCATGTGATATAAGTTATTCAAAAGTACTTGATAAATTATAAAACAATAATTTTTTTGTGAGGAAGATCAGCCCTGAGCTAACATCCATGCTAATCCTCCTCTTTTTGCTGAGGAAGACCGGCTCTGAGCTAACATCTCTTGCTAATCCTCCTCCTTTTTTTTTTTTTCCCCACCCCCAAAGCCCCAGTAGATAGTTGTATGTCATAGCTGCACATCCTTCTAGTTGCTGTATGTGGGATGCGGCCTCAGCAAGGCCGGAGAAGCGGTGAGTCGGTGCACGCCCGGGATCCGAATCCGGGCCGCCAGTAGCGGAGCGCGCACTTAACCGCTAAGCCATGGGGCTGGCCCTAAAACAATATTTTTTTAAAAGGCATGATTCTTGGGCCGGCCTGGTGGCACAGCGGTTAGGTTTGCGCGTTCCACTTCGGGGGCCGGGGGTTTGCAAGTTAGGATCCCGGGCACAGACCTATGCACCGCTTATCAAGCCATGCTGTGACAGGCGTCCCACACATAAAGTAGAGGAAGATGGGCACGGATGTTAGCCCAGGGCCAGTCTTCCTCAGTAAAAAGAGGAGGATTGGCAACGGCTATTAGCTCAGGGCTAATCTTCCTCAGAAAAAAAAAAAAAAACAGGCATGATTCTCAGTTAGTGGTGGAGATTGGCCCAAGACTCAACTAAAATAACAATAAATGAATATAAAAGATCTACAACAATCAAGACCAGATGACTGGCCATCAATAAAGGGCACATTTCTGGAATATATGGAGACTCAATGGAGGAATGGTGCCTGTGGAAGAAGGATAGAGTTACAGCTCCCAACCAAGAAAGAAATCAATTTGCCCTGCAGAATTCCACAGAGGCTCAGGCCTCAGAAACACCAGCTACAATGAAAAGTGAAGGGAAGATGAAGGGATAAAATTGGGGGGGATTCACTGAAGGTCTGTACAGGGAAGAGCTGGTCCCACTCTGCACTCCTCCCCAACAACCAGAATGATTCAAGCATGAAAAAGGCCCCAAAGAAAGGCTTGCCAGGCAGTAAGTCCTGAGACATACACAAAACTCCCAAGTTGCTTTTTAATGACACAGATAATCAAGGGTTACCAGACATTTAAGGGGAGTCTCCAGCATAAAAGATGGTCACAGATAAACAGACAGGAAAAAAGGGAGGACTAGGAAAAAAAGTAACAATGATGTTTTAAAAATATTTTTAAAATATTGTTTTAGTTCTTACTAAAAATCTAAAACAAAACAACAACAAACTCTTAACTGGTTTCCTCAGAAAAGGCATTTATAAAAACAAAAGTAAGATGCTATGAAAAAGGAAAAAACTGAGAATAAAGAACTCTTGTAAATTAAACATTTGAGGGCTCAAATATAAAAGCAACAGAAGGGTTTGTAGATAAAATCAAGGAAGGCTTTCAGAAAGTAGGAAAAAATACAAAGATATCAAAATATAAGAGGAAAAAAGATTTGGAGAATCCAGGAAGTCTAACATCTTAACAGAAATTTCAGAAAGTAAGAAACAGAGAAAAGAGCTGGTAGGAAATTATCAAAGAAATAATCTAAGACAATTTCAAAGAGCAGAAGGGTGTATGAGTCTTTCTCTAGAGCAATGCTGTCCAAAACACCTTTCTGTAATGATGGAGATGTCCTGTATCTGCCCTTAGCCACATGTGGCTGTTGAGGAATTAAAATGTGGCTAGTGGAAATAAGGAACAGATTATTTTATTTTATTTCATTTCATTTCAAAGCACATCTAATCCACCAGGAATTCCTGCAGGTTTTGAATTTATTTACTTCTCACCATTTCCACTGCTACATCATAGTCCAAGCCACCATCATATCTCTTGCCTAGATAATTATAACACTCTCCACGATTTCTTTTATATTATTTTAAAATAATTATTTTGAAAATAAAATGCATGATCTCAACAGAATTTTAAAAACAACTTTAATGTCACATTAGGTTCATAAGATTGAATCATAATAACAGAAGCAAAAATTTATCTTAATTTCCAAAACTATAGTACATTTATTTCTGGCTTTTGTTATTGTTTTTCTTTAATGAAAGGTATACTGAAATGAATGTGATTTGTAGCAAAGTGCATTAAAAAATCAATTCAGGTCTAAATAAAGAAAAGTACCATTTGAAGCATCTCATAGGCAAGGGCACTTACAATTTGTAAATAGTATTTTACCACTAAGCAATATTATTTTCCTACATCCAAACACAAGGTAATAGAGGAGATACTAGAATGAATGCAATATTACATCTAAGAGCAATGTCAGAGACTCACTGCTGTGACATTTTGAGTTACCTTGAATCTAGCTGGCTCTTATTTACTCTTCTTGAATATGAAACAGTCAAGTTATCAATTACAGACCACAACACCTCTTACAATGAGAAAATGTCAGTTTGGGTAGGAAACAAAATAGTGCACAGAAGTTTATCTTCAACTCATAACTATTTGCATTTTCCCTGAAGAATCATAATTATCATAATTAAATAAATTTTTTAGCTCTAAAAAACAAGGTAATGCTGGAGAATTTTTGTTTTATTTTTAAGGAACATTAAGAAATGAAGTACATTCCTTATAGTTACTTTTCTGGTATTTGAGATCTCTAATCATTTGAGCAGTCAAACATTTAGCAGCTAGAACTGGATAGCTTTTAAGAATCAAGAATTCTAAAATGAACCATCTGCCACTTTCTCCACCACCATCCCTCCCCACCTCAAAAAAGGAAAACTTTATACAACTGAAGATTTAATTCTTTGGTCCCAAGAACGTAATTTGGCTCTCCCCTGCCCCCATCTACTTCATATAATTGCAATCATTTCTTGTTTTCCTGGAGTAAACCTTACTCATGGCATAAAGATCTGAAGAACAGTGTGATGCTCCAGAAACAGCACAGGACTGGAAGTCAGGAGTCTCAACTCCACTTTAATTACTTACTGCTTAAGTTGCAAGTCTTTTAACATCTTAGTGCCTCAGTTTCCTTTAAAAAGGAGGAGTTACAATAAATGATCTTCAAGGCCTCAACTAGTTCCAAAGTTCTAAGTTTTATTTTAAAATCTTCAATAAATCAAAGTCTTTATCAATGAGAATGTATTTTAACTTTTTATTATTAAAATGTCCAAACATAATCCATCACCAACTTTGACAATCACCAACAATTTGATGTATTTGCTAAAATAATTTAACTGTTATGACGTATACAAGCCTATTTAAGTTATTTAAATTCAAAAAACTATAGAGCATGCTAATTAATTGCAATAAAAAGCATTCTGGGGGCCAGCCCCGTGGCTTAGCGGTTGGGTGCGCGAGTTCCGCTGCTGGCGGCCTGGGTTCGGATCCCGGGCGCACACCAACGCACCGCTTCTCCGGCCATGCTGGGGCCACGTCCCACATACAGCAACTGGAAAGATGTGCAACTATGACATACAACTATCTACTGGGGCTTTGGGGGTGGGGAGGAGATTGGCAACAGATGTTAGCTCAGAGCCGGTCTTCCTCAGCAAAAAAGAGGAGGATTAGCATGGATGTTAGCTCACGGCTTATCTTCCTCACACACACACACAAAAAAGCATTCTGGGCAATGAACTTAAAATTTCAGATTTTTTTTTCCCACAAAGGGAAATTTCTATGAAGTCCATTGCAAGACAAGGGCCCTCAAATAAAAATTTTAGGAAAAGATCCCTTGCCTGCAAAAGAAAAATATTTCTGACAGAGAATGCCCTTTATATTTCCACCTACTTGAGTCTTGTGGGCCTCTGGACTGTTTAAATATATGCACTATGCTTTTCTTCCCTTCTCTTCTTATTTCTTGACCATTTTTTGTTTCCTGTAACTTTTGCCCAGTTCTCAGTTTTTTTAATGAAGAGACTTCCACATACATCTCCTGCTAATCAGAATGTTCCTTTACTTCTAGATGGAAACCCTAGCAATGACGGACACTTAGGTTTAATTTTAGAGTTCTCGGGTCTTAAATAATTTCATTATTTATTGCTTAAACACTCATTCTACTCTGTCAGAGATCCTTACTTCTTGATTCAGTATCAACTCCATATATGTTTGTGTATTTATAAATATTCTTCATGTTAAATTGTGAAATCATTATGTTGCTAAACATATGATCATTATTTTCTAAGTCTACTACTAATATCTCTTTCTAAATACCAAAATATAATGCTAAAATTTCAAGCAAGAAGGAAAAACTAAATGACTAAATTCATGTATAAATTTCTATTGTTAAAGATGGTTATCAGTTTAAGTAAAAATTCATAATTTGCTTACCACTGTCTTATAAGGCATATATCTCTCTAACGTATGAGGGTAGCAAGCCATTTCACATGTATAATGTATAAATAAATAACGGGGAGAAAGGCCAGCAACTTAATTAATTAGGGCTCTATTTATAATAGTACTATCAAAGCTAATCACTAAGGAAGAGCTAAATGCTCTAGAGGAAATTCCCAGTCTCATCAACGATGGTACCAGAAACTTTAATTAAAATAAAACATCTCATTTAAATGATTAGCTTTGATAATTTAAGCATGACTAGAGGTCTAATTTATTAATTTGTTGATCACTGTCTCTGTTATGTGCATTAGATGGTTTATTAGATCCCATACATTAACAATCTCTCCAAGATGACACTTCTGAGAATACACTGATTTTACTACCTGGTTATACAACACAAGTCATGAGCTACCATCATCCACTTCTAAGTCAGAATATGTCAATCAACCAAGAATATAATCTTCAAGCTACACTTGTATAATACTTTGCTCCACAGAAGGGAACTTGTGGGGGGCGAGGGGAGATGATTAGATAACAGTCTTGAAATCAAAACTATCAACTAACTTCAAAACTAGAGTTGTTTGAAGGAAAAAATGAAAATGGATAGATGGGTCAACAGTGTCTTTGTTCAAAAGCCAACATATAAGACAAGAAATATTTCAAAGCAGATACATCACAGAGGCATACATGTCATTTCTAAGATGGCAAAGTAAATGTTGATTTACTGAAAGCTGATCAAAATGAGTGACTTACAAGCATTTCATTTTCATTAAAAGGCCATTACAGGGACCAGCCCCGTGGCACAAGCAGTTAAATGCACACGCTCTGCTGCGGTGGCCCGGGGTTTGCTGGTTCAGATCCCGGGCGTGCACCGACGCACCGCTTCGCAAGCCATGCTGTGGCGGTGTCCCATATAAAGTGGAGGAAGATGGGCCCGGACGTTAGCCCAGGGCCAGTCTTCCTCAGCGGGGGGAAAAAAAAAAAAAAAAAGAAGAGGATTGGTAGATGTTAACACAGGGCTGATCTTTCTCAAAAAAATAAAAAAAATAAAAAAATAAAATAAAGCCCATTACAATAATACCACTATTGCAACACAAAAACATGCAGCTACATAAACCAATTCTGAGACCTTTATAACGATGCTTTTAAAAAGAATTTTCCGTTGATTACTTATACGCACTTTTAATCAAACTATTTCATGGCAAAGCATGTCTTAAATGGCAAAAGCTTTGCTCTGCACCAATGTCAGCATTGCTGGTTCTATGTTAAATGAAAGTTTTTGACATAATAAAACTATGCCCACTTACGAAGGACGAGCATTTGCCTCTCAAGATAAAATGACTGGAAAGTACAATGGGATAAAAAAGTCCCTTTCATGACAAAGAACAAGGAAAAATCAACCTGAAAGTAAACTTAACCAGAAATGAAGTTGCTACAGAATTTTACAGAGGAACATTCAGAAAACAAACAACAGAGGAAGGGAAGAGGGGAGGGAGGAAAAAAAATTAAAATACTGAAGATTGGGGCCGGCCTGGTGGCTTAGCAGTTAAGTGTGTGCGCTCTGCTACTGGCGGCCCGGGTTCGGATCCTGGGCGCACACCGACGCACTGCTTCTCCGGCCATGCTGAGGCAGCGTCCCACATACAGCAACTAGAAGGATGTGCAACTATGACATACAACTATCTACTGGGGCTTTGGGGAAGAAAAAAAAAAGGAGGAGGATTGGTAATAGATGTTAGCTCAGAGCCGGTCTTCCTCAGCAAAAAGAGGAGGATTAGCATGGATGTTAGCTCAGGGCTGATCTCCCTCACAAAAAAACAAAAAAAAAATACTGAAGATTGTACCAGTTCCTAAATGAGAGGTTTAAAATATTTGTAAAGACAAAGTTTCCCCCAATTTAAGCTATACATTTGATGTAATTCAAATAAAAACTCAAGAAAAGTCTTTTTGGGGGTAGGGAGGGTTAAACTTTCATTTAACATAGAACTGGCTAAAGAGTTCACAAAGGTATGCTAAACTTCTAGTAGAAAAACCACAGAATAACCTTCCTACCCACCCCACCCCCCCACACATACACATATACAGAAACTGGAAGGGAAAAAAAGTAATAGGTTAAGAACTCAAGGGTACAAAGAACTTAAATTCCAAAACTAAGGAATATTTAAATAGATTGATGATTAAAGTACGTTATTCAGTATTATTTAGTAAAGTACAAAACTTTATAAAATCTTACAAAAACTTTGGCATATTGTTATCCCCCACATCTTATGAACTCATTTGGTAGGTTAAATCGAAACATCACAAGTGTTATCAGTAAAAATAGGGGAATAAGGAACTCCGAAGTCCATTCTTCCATAAAAGCAATGAAAAAACTGGCAAAAAAACTGTCACAATCAACTTTCTTGGAATTTGAGAAACTAAACCTTGCAGCAACTAGGGGAGCACTTAATCAAGAAAAATCAGGGAATTTCAGTAAGAATAGTGAGCTTTGCGGTATTTTAACCTACCCTAGTCCCCTATCCTCCTGCTCTCCAGCTCTGTGGTAGCCAAGAAAATAAGACCCTGCATTTCTGGCATCAGTACCAGAGGAAGCAGAACTGGCCTCATTCTCAAAGAATTATAATTATTTGTTTTGACCTATCTGGTGGCAACCTGGAAGCCTGGTTCAAAAAAAAAAAAAATAAACAAAACACCACTTGCCTTATCTTGCCTAACTCAGAACTCAGTGCTAAAGGAGCCTTATCGAAAACATTTACAGGCAAATATTTTAGTTGATGCTGCTTGAGGCAATGGATAACAGTTGGACCAAACCAAAGGCTTTGGAGGGAAGGCTGGGAAATGAGATGCTTTAGGGAATAGGGGGCTTGAACAGCTTTGACATATTCCTGAAACTGCAGCAGACCCACACGTGCTGTCACATCCTCAGGAAAGACCTGAAAAGTTCTCATCTCCGGCGGATATGGAGGCTCTGTAGAAGCAGGAAGTTAAGGCTAAAGCAGAGATGTAAACTGCCTGGCTGACAACGGAAGGTGTGCTCACACACACAGATGCATCTGCAAAAAGTGGATGATGTTTTTGGTTCTGAGCATTTAAGGAAATCTGTGCAATGACTAACTGACTATTAAGCTAACAGAATAAAGACTTCAGAGGCCACACATGACAAATACAGATTTTAAAATATTCGTTCAGAATTTAAAAATTAATTTAAAATTAAAATTATTTTTTAAAAAATTAGTTCAGAAAAGACACAAAACAAACAAATGACAACAAAATCAAAAGGCAAAGGATGAGAAAAGACATTCCATGCAAACTGTAACCAAAAGAGAGCTGAGGTAGCTATACAATATCAGAAAAAACATATTTGAGGACAAAAATTGTTATGAGAAAGGACATTTATCATTATAAAAAGGTCAATCCGTCAAGAAGATATAACAATTATAAATATATGTAAACCTAACGACAGAGCCCCAAAATACATGAAGCATAAACTGACAGAACTGAAAGGAGAAATAGACAATTCAACAATAGCTGGAGACTTCAATCCCCTACTTTCAGTAATGGATATAAAACCTAAACAGAAGATCCAAAGGAAATAGAAAATTTGAACAACAATATAAAGCAAATAAACCTAACATATCTTTAGATCATTCCACCCAACGAGCAAAATAATGCGTTCTTCTCCAGCGCACCTATGAAATGTTCTCCAGGATAGACCACAAGTTAGGCCACTAAAGATTAAAATTATACGAAGTATGTTTTCCAACCACAATGGAATGAAATTAGGAATAAATAACAAAAGGAAATTTGGAAAACTCACTCTAGATATACCTGCTTTTCTCTAATTTTGCCAACTATGTACCTTAAACATTATACTAGAGCTTCGGGCCAGGGCAACTAGGCAAGAAAAAGAAATGAAAGGCATCCAGATTGGAAAGGAAGAACAAAACTATATTTGCAGATGACATTATCTTCTATATAAAGATCTTAAGGTAACCACAAAAAATCTGATAGAGGTAATAAAGAGTTCAACAAGTTTGCAGCTATACAATCAATATATAATCAACTGTATTTCTAAACACTAATAATGAGCAATCCAAAAATGAACTTAAGAAAGCAATTCCATTTATAATAGCACGAAAAAGAATAAAATACGTTGAAATAAATTTAACAAAAGAAGTGTAAGACTTAGAAAATTACAAAACACTGTGGAAACAAATTTTGAAAGACCTAAAGAAATGGAAAGATATCCCATGTTCAGGTACCACAAGACTTAATATTGTTAAGATGGCAATACTCCCCAAATTTATCTACAGATTTAAAATAATCTCTTTTAAAATCCCAGCTGGCTTTTGTTGCAGAAATTGATAAACTGATCCTAAATTTCATATGGAAATTCAAGGGACCCAGAATAGCCAAAACAATCTTGAAAAAGAACAAAGTACAAAGATTCATACTTCCAAACACAAACTCACTACAAAGCTACAGTATACAAGACAGTGTGATATGGCATAAGGACACATAGATCAATGAACAGAATTGAGAGTCCAGAAGTAAACATACGTCTATGGTCAACCGATTTTTGACAAGGCTGCCAAGACCACTTAATGGAGAAAGAATAGTCTTTTCAACAAATAGCACTGGGAAAACTGGATAACCACATGTAAAATAATGAATTTGATACCTACCTCATATAATACACAAAAATTAACTCAAAATGGATCAAAGAACTAAAGGACTAAAACTATAAGACTGGGAAAGGTAGATATAAATCTCCATGACCTTGGATTAGGCAATAGTTTCTTAGATATGACACCAAAAGCACAGTAACCAAAGACAAAACTAATAAATTAGACTTTATCCAAATTAAAAACTTTTGTGCATCAAAGGATACTATTAGAAGGTGAAAAGACAACGTACAGAATAGGAGAAAATACTGCAAATTATATATATGATAATAATCTAGTATCCAGAATATATTTTAAAATTCTTATGGCTCCACAAAAAAACAACAACCATTTTTCAAAATGGGCAAAGGATGTGAATAGACACTTCTCCAAAGAAGATATACCAATGGCCAATAAGCACATGAAAAAATGCTCAACATCATTAGTCATTAGGGAAATGCAAATCAAAACCACAATGAGATACCACTTCACGCCCACTAGGATGGCTATAATTTAAAAAAAAACAGGAGAAATTAGAACCTTAATATATTGCTGGTGGGAATGTAAAATGGTGCAAGGCACTGTGAAAAACAGTTTGGCAGCTCCTCAAAAGTTAAAAGTTACCACATGACCCTGCAATTCTAGGTACATACCCAAGAGAATTGAAAATATACTTTCACACAAAAAACTGTTCATGAATATTCATAGCAGCATTATTCATAATAGTGAACAAATGGAAACAATCCAAACGTCCATCAATGGATGAAAAGATAAACAAATTGGGGCATATCCATACAATGGAATATTATTCAGCCATAAAAAGGAATGAAGTACTAGTACATGCTACAAAGTGGGTAAGCTTCGAAATTGTATGCTAAATGAAAGAAGTCATGCACAAAAGGCCACATATTGCATGATTCCATTTACATGAAATGTCTCCATAGAGACAGAAAGTAGATTCGTAGTTGCTAGGAACTGGGGGTAGGGGCATTGGGGATTAACTACTTAATGGTTACGGGGGTCTTTTAGGATGATGAAAATGTTCTGGAATTAGGTAGTGGTGATTGCTGCACAGTATTATGACTATACTAAAATCCACAAAATTGTACACTTTAAAACAGCTAAAATGGTCAATTTTTTGTTATGTGAATTTATCATAAATAAATAAATAGGTAGGTAGGTAGACACATAAAACATTGCTTAACTGAAAATTATTATTTCTGCTCAATTGTAAAGCCATTCCATCATAATTTGAAATAATGTCAGATATTTGTCAAATCTTCGTAAAATATAGTTCCAAATTTCTACATCTTCACAATACACATATACAGATATCAATTCATCTTATGCTTACAATCTACATTAGGAGCCCAAGATAGCAATTAAGTTGTCTTAACGATAGTTATTATACAGGATGAGCCAACCAATGAATACTGGAACAATTTGAACAAATTACCTCCAAAATCCTACAAATAAGATATAGAACTTTCCCTATGAAACTTGACTTTTTAATCACATCTATAGCAGAAAATTTGCAAAACGTGAATTATTTCTAAAGCCTTTAGAAATCATTCAGGAACTGCTAAAATGAAGCTAATGTCAAAAAAAAACTTTTCAAGATATATATCAAAACTGGAAATGTTAATCCCGTTTTAAGAAGATATCTGTGATTGATAATGACCAAACCAGCTTTACACATTCTTATCTTTAATCACTGCAAGCTTAATGGGAACAGCTAGACATTTTTATAGTCTATACCAAATGATGATGTTTTATAAGTTTTATAACCTGGAATTACTAGATTTTCATACCAATGAAGGTCCATCAAGATGCTCTTTGGAAATACCTAAGTATTTTAACATAAAAATTCAGTTTACCTTAAAATGTTTAGTTTAGCAGAGTCAATTCTATAACACCTGCAAATTCTGACATTCTGAATCAGAGTATCACTGTGTACCAACTGCCTCAGTCTAAGAAAGCACTGGGATGAGTAACAGGAGAAAGAACACAGCACTTGGAACCAGCCACTGGCTGAGAAAGCCAACATTTTTGGAAAGCTCTAATTAACAAATTTGTAATTAACAAATGTAACTTAAAGTAAAAGAGATGAATCACTAAAAACGATTTCACTGGATTAGACAGGACTAAGCTGCTTGAATGAATGACTTCCTCAAATCAGTCAGAAGTTAAATGTTCCAAAACAGCAATAAAAGACTCTAAGGGGCTTCATGTTTCAACAATAACGACCATGCTACAAAGTCTGAAATACCACAATAAGAGAGTGGAAATTAAAATAAGTTCCAAGAAAAGATTATCTTTAAAAGACTATTAAATTCAATAAGATCTGTCCATTATTTTTACCAAATCAGTAAACACTGACATTTTCACAATCAACTAATCCCAAAAGGAAAAAAGGAAAAGAAAGATATTTACCTCTTCTAAGCTAGGGAGCGAAGAAGAAGATACTGTTCGAGATGACAATGGGTGAAATGGCTCTTGACCAATAGCATGTTGATGATTCTGTATTTGTACAAAAGGGTTTTGCGGTGGCCTGTGAGGCAACGGAGGTAGGCCATAGGGAAAACCCGGCCCCATTAGGTGATTCTGTTGTAAGTTAGCAAAAGTCCATGCTCCATCAGGTGCCAGGTATTTCAAGGGAGGAGGGGCAAGGTGTTCAGACGGCAATGAGAAAGGTGAGCTGAACATCTGGGGCGGTAGGCGCTGCGGAAATGCTGGGTTGTTGGCTACTTCAACGTCTCTGCTGTTGTCATTAAAGTTAGAAAAGTGGCTACTGTGGTCTATACTGGATGGGGGAGATGGGACTGCTGGTGGGCTCCTAGTCTGAATTTGTCTATATTGCAAAAGTCTTGATTGAGGTGGTGGCATTTCAGCTAGTTCCCGTGTTTCACTTTGATCACGATTAGACAGTTCTCTGATTAAGTCTTGAAACCTACATAAAGACAATAAAATATGACGAGAAAACAAAAGAAAAGCTCCATCACATTAAGGAGAGCTTAGTCAACTACATGTATAATTTTTACAAACAAAATCATAACAATTAATCTCAAAAGCATTAACACTCAACAGATAGTGAACTGAAGATGTTAAATATGCCCAAGTACCTGACTTCTTTCTTTTCCCTTTGCATTAAAAACAACTGTCCTTGTCTCTACATGCCTTTGATAACTGGCCGTTATAAAAGGTCACCATGATGGTGGGCCTTATTCAGAAGGGATTAGGAAACACTTCATTGCTTTCATGTGACACTGGCCATAAAAACAAGTTTAGAATCAGGACTAAATACTCATAAATATCTGTAGTTAAAAGAAGGTAGAATTGTGTGCTACCAAGAAAAAAAATTAATGATAAATTTATCATTTTAACCTTTAACCTTTAACTTTACTTCTGCCCTTATTCATTCTTTGTATTATTCCTGAGTATGAAAAAAACACTACTGAGTATGACGGTATGTTTCTCTTTTTGAAGAGTCTGTAAAGCAAGGGGCCACATTAATTTACAGACCACAGCAGATTGTCGATGCCCAGATTTGCACAAGAGTTACTTCTAAACGGATTCTCTATATTTTAGAGTCAATCAATAGAAGTGTATAGTGTGCCTAGAGGCCAGCATCCAATTTCTTGGGGACAATATTCCAACTTGAGGCTAAAAGGACAACATCCAAGAAGGGAAAATAGTGTGTGGGGGCGTCACGTTTCAGAGGCTATTTTCAGTCTGCTGAAATACCTTGAGTCTGCTGTTTCTGCTTCATCTTCAGCACTGCTGGGGAGCTTCCAGTCTGCCCTGACTGGTGGCTGATGTAATCCAATGGGCGGCTGAGGAAGATGTTGGAGGTGAGGATGAGGATGGTGATGGTGTGGGTAGGGAATAGTGCCCTGACTGAGATAGGCATGATGCTCGTTCCACTGCTGTAACCGCACTTGCTGCTGCCTTAATGTTTCCAGAGCTACGCTCCCATGCATACGATCTGCAAAAACATTTGTGAAGAGTTTAAGTTTTCATGCATTTGGGGTTTCAAGTTAATTTTTTCAAGAGGTTTTACAACCAGATTTTCTCCAAAAAGACCAAGACAGGGCTACAATTTGGGTTTTGGAGAAAGCAAATGTTTTCTAAATTTGCCAGTAACTAAAGTGATAGTAATGATGGGGCCGGCCCAGTAGCGTAGCGGTTAAGTGCGCACGCTCTGCTTTGGCAGCCCAGGGTTCCCAGGTTCGGATCCTGGGCACGCACCAATGCACCACTTGTCAAGCCATGCTGTGGTGCTGTCCCACATAAAGTAGAGGAAGATGGGCACGGATGTTAGCCCAGGGTCAATCTTCCTCAGAAAAAAAGGAGGAGGATTGGCAACAGATGTTAGCTCAGCGCTAATCTTCCTCACACACACACAAAAAAAGTTATGGTGATGATGATGATTTTTCTTTACCTATATAATGATGTAACCTGGCATCAACTGGATACCTAATATTACATAACATTTGGAACTAGATTCTGATTATTACACTAAGTGATTGATTTTTGTTGGCATTATTTGAAGAAATGAACCAATGCTGACCCAAATTAATATTGTATAGTACATGCCACTTTAAGTAAATAATCTCAGAATTTGTCACATTTAGCAGTGATGCAAGAACTTACCTAAAGCCTCCCCTATAGGGAATCCTGGGGGATTCTCATCGGCAAAGTTATTCAGATGTGAAGGAAGAACGGGGCCGGGCTGCGCAATGGCTCGTAGAGGACTGTGGCCTTCTTGCAGCATGGGAGGAGGCTGCTGCTCAGGAATCACAGCCTCTGCAGGAGGGGACTGTGGTCGATGAGAAACTGCATTATTAAAAAAAGCGCTGCTGGGTCCTGCCTGATAGGCAGTAGAAAGTTGAGGAGGTGGCTGCTGAGTCAGCTGATTCAACGGATTCTGCTGCTGGACTACCTGATTTGGTTGGGGTGGCATTTGATTTGGTTGCTCAGGCAAATTATTCTGCTGCTGATTTAACAAGGCGTGCTGTTGCGGAATTGGAAATGGTGGTCTTGGTAGCTGGGGAAGGGGATGAAAATGACGACTGGGGATTGCATACTGTGCATGGGGAGCAGGAAGAGGAAGATTTATGTGTCTTGGGTTGAGATTATCTTTGCGATGAAATTTGGTATTGGGATAAACAACACCAGGACGTGATTCAGGACTTCTGTTCTGTAGATTTGACTCCAAATCAATCTAGAAAAACAAATAAGAAATCTTTTTTAACTGTGGAAGATCTGAGTCTTGTGGCTCTCCACCTTTTCCCACCCCTGGCACATCTAAAGGATATGATGCATTCTTAACAGTAATAGCAGGAGTGCTGGGCGCCCAATCAATCACTTTCTGACAATCAAATAGGGGAATAAATATTTTTTAAATTAGAAAAGATGAAACAGAAAAAGACAGCATATTAAATTTGAGTCATAAAAAGAGATATTGCCATTTTATTAGCATTTCTGCTTTAATTCTTTAAAAACATTATTTTTAACTTCACACTTTCTTCCTTGGAAAGATAATCATTTATTTCCTTCTGATACAAATCATTAAAATGTGTTCTTTCCCTCTGATTTTATTGTTTTTATACATCTCTTTCTCAAACATATCTATAGTAATAAAAAAATACCTGTCTCAATTTAAATAACTTTAAAATGTAGAAATAAGTACCACATCATCTTTGTATAAACAGTTTGGCTTCAATTTTTGCCATTAGGTAGTGACATTTATTCCTTTAACAAACATTTATTGAGAGCCTATCAAGGGCACTGTGCCTGGTGCTAGAGATTAAGAAAGCAATAAGAAGATTTAATCTGTACCCTTAAGAGCTTAGAGCAAGGTTTGGCAGATTATGGACCCTAGGCCATTTCCAGCCTACTAGATTTTTGTAAATAAAGTTTTACTGGAACACAGCCACACTCAACATATTGTCTATTGCTGTTTTCTCACTACAATGGCAGAGTTGAGTGGTTGCAATAGAAACCACACGGCCCACAAAGCCTGAAGATTTACTATCTGGCCTTTTGCAGAAAAAGTTTGCTAAGCCCTGGCTTAGTGTCCAGTAAAGGATACTAACATGTAAACATAAAATTAGAGGTGCTGTAAGAGGATGTGATATGAGATCCTAGTACTTGTGAAAATTAAAGGTGGCTTCACAGAGGCTATGGCCTTTGCAAAAAGAGCTGGAATTTTCCAGTGAAGAACGGACATTCTAGGTAAAAGTAACAGCTTATACAAAAGTAGAGAAAGGAGAAAAAGTATGCCAGATCTGAGGAGCGTGAGTTTTGTGCATATAGAACTATAACTTCACTTGTTCACATGTCAGTTTTCTCCTTCTTGACATCAGATGAAACTGCAAGAGCCCAATTATGCAAGACTCTGAATGATTCAAAACTGAGTATAAACATTTTTGTAATCCTGTAAACTGTGGCAAGCTGCTAAAGGTTTGTAAACTAGGGAGTGCTGTCATCCTTCTAAAACACAAGTTTGATCATAAGTGGCGACAATGTGAAAAATGAAATATAAGGTAGAAAGAGGCAATTTTTCTTTTCCATCTCTTTCAAAACACTCAATGAGCTGCTTTGGTATTTCAGTCTCCTTATTAGTTTCAATGGTGAAACAGTCACTGAGGATTGCAGAGTACTGGCCTCACCAAAGGCTTGCAAATTAGACATGGAACTGACCGCTCCCAAGAACACAGACAAGTAGCTTGTTCCTAAACTGAGGTTGGGGTACACCTGGCCACCAAGCTATTGCAACAAATGGTTGTCATACGCCAATCATGCCCCAAATGCATTCGCATCTCTAATCACTAGCTCAAATGGACTGTCATTAAATTTAACCAATAAGGTCCTTAAGTATTGAGTGTAAAAAGATTGTCTAGAAAATGAAATGAGAAAGATGACAACGCTGTCCCAGTCTTCCCAAGCAGCTGCAATGCCTGCTCTTCAAATATCTCAGAACCTGATTAAGGTTCCTTATAAACACATATTTCCCCCATAAATCTTCATCTTTGGAATGACTGAAGCTACATTCAGCTGGGATATATTTTTTTCCAGAAGACACTGTCGATATGCATATTCTGATCGCATGAGGGAGACCATAATTAGATGTTCAGGTTGTTTGTGGATAAACTGCGATTTTAATTGCCTCCTTCATTTCTGACTTTGACATGGACAGGAAGCTAGGCAAGAGTCATAGAAATTTAGATTAAGACTGTGCTACTCTATGATACTACAATGAGCTACGCAGAATAGAGGACTGTAAGGTCTGAAGGAGTCTGAGTCTACTATTATCAGAATTAGATTATCCTCTATCACTTTCCTCTTAATATTAACATACTGAGTCAAGGAAAGCTAGCAATTTTTTTTCCCCCCAAGGCCCCAGGACAAAGCATCAGAGTGGGAAAGAAAATGAAACATGTCTATCAGGCTGCCTAGTCCCATGACAGGGAAGGATCATAAAAGAAATTTAAAAACAAGGACCTGAGAGACACTTAGCTATCTTGGCTTCAGTTGTTCTGACAGCACTTAAGACTCTTGTAGCTGGTTTTGTCCTAAGCTGCCTCTGACTACAACTGCTGCTGTTGTTGCTGCACCATCCTAATGTGCCACTTGTTCTCTCTCTGTACCCCTTCCCAAACATAGAGGACTTCTACTTTCACTGCAGCTCCTCTCTTATTCTATCAGGAAGTTCCTCCAGCTGCCTCATTTGACTGTAGCTTCTCCAGCGGGTACTCAGTCCTTCCAGTTGTAGAAACTGTGAGTCAGAGCTACTTATGGGACATAAGTAACTGAATATAGAGAAGAGTTGTTTAAAGCAAGGCTGAGGTCGGAGATACCTATTTGGAAGTCATTATCATGGAGAGAGTATTTAAAATCATAGAATTGGACTAGTTTATAGTACAAAACCATAGAATGCAAAGAGAGGTATAGGACAAAGACAGAACCCTGGGAAACCCCAAGTTAGGGACTAGAGCCAGACAGGAAGTGGGTGAACAGGAACTTACAAAAGAGACAGAAGGTCACGTTAAAGAGATTTGTGAAAAGTAGAAATGTGTGACAGAGAAACAAGATGGTCAAGAAGAAAGAAGCAGAAAATAGTGCCAAATACCAAAGAAAACTCAAGTAAGACTACAACTGAAATGTGTTCATGAGATTTGGTCCCTTGGAGCTCAATAGTTTCAGTGAAATGTTGAGGCCTAATACTAGACTGTGTTGGTTAAGGGGCAAATAAGAGATAGGTAGAAAGGAGAAATTAAGCAGTAGCTATAAAGGAGATGAAGGTCAAAGAAAGTATCTTTTTCTTTTTTTTTTGTGAGGAGATCAGCCTTGTGCTAACATCTGCCCATCCTCCTCTTTTTGCTGAGGAAGACTGGCCCTGGGCTAACATCCATGCTCATCCTCCTCCACTTTACATGGGACGCCGCCACAACATGGCCTGACAAACAGTGCGTTGGTGCGCGCCCGGGATCAGAACCGGCAAACCCCGAGCCGCCGCAGCGGAGCGCGCGCGCACTTAACCGCTTGTGCCACCAGGCCGGCCCCAAGAAAGTATCTTTTTAAAAAACAGTCTATCAATCAATTTACTTACAGGCTGAAGAGGAAGAATTAGTAGCTGGAAAGAATCTAAAGATAACCGAAGAGAAGGGACAAGGTCTGCGAGGTGAGAGAGGAGAGGAGAAGATTAGTCTTAATGGGAACTCTACCTCTGAGACTGGTGATAAGGAAGTAAGGATGTTCCAGCATATAGAAAAAGTGATAAGTCTAAGGTTTTACGTTAATAGGAGTGAAAGCCTGATGACATAAAACTAAGGCAAGGTCATTTCCTGATCATAAGGATAATAGAAGGCGGAAGGTAATCAGGCATGAGAAGAGCTGCTGAGAAAATTGGGCAAAAGGAGGTAGGTACACGTAAAAGAAATGCAGGGGAGACCCACGGCTTCTCTGAGGTTAGAAAACATGAATTTCCATTGGCACTAATTCAACCAATGATTTGATTTTCCCTAACTGGTTCACAAGCACAAAAGCACAAAAGTACATGAATGAACAGATAAAGAGTTAAGGATTTATACAGTGGGTGTGTGATGAGAGAACAAGGCGAGGGAATTGAGGAAGTTAATTCTTCCCTCTTCTTCACTATAACAGCTCTTCCCATTCTGAGATAATTTTCAATGACACATCTATAGCTGTGTCTTCATTTACTACTTTATCATGGAAAGTCTCTAAATCCATGTCTATTATTGAGTAACACAATTTGAGAAAAGTATACTGATAAATGAAATAATGTAGTCAAAGAAAAGGTGGAGGGAGAGAGTGCAACATGACCCACCAGATCCTTGTGAAACAATACATCTAAAAGACATACATAAAAAGATAAGTACTTTTCTTTAAAATATCAAGATTCCAAGATGATCCATCAGACTAAATCCATTAGAACAATGCATTCACTAAATGTAAGCAGCATACCTGTTTTGATTCTGTAGGCTTTTTCTCTGGTGTTCGAATTTTATTAATTTCCGGTCCAGGATTATTTGTATCACTTTTACCTAAGAAAATATTTAAAAATTCTTAGAAATTGTCTCCAGTGGATGTTACACTTCCAGTGACTATCCAATATTAGACAAAGTAGAATATTTTAAACATTTTTCACCCATTATTATCAGTTTATATTACTGCTTGAGTTTTGTTCTTAGAATTTTCATAGGTGCAGTTTCTCTGCAAGAAAGAATATTTATAAATAAAGCAAACCTCATTGACAAGGCAAAAGCTTAATAAGGGAATAACCGTAAGACATCAAATAATGCCAAATATAACTGCCCACTCTCCAGGAATTTACAGCCTCATTTTCTTAAACTAGACATAGAAAAGGCCTTGGCATTCTTGCCTATTAAAAAGGCTCAATGCTTTGGCCATTGACAAATGCAATTAAGAATAAATTCAAAGAATGCATCAACCCAATTTAGTAAAGGAATCTAAACTGAATAAAGATATTCTGAAAGGAATGTAGTTATACAATTTATAGTAAAAGATATCAAACTAAATATAAGTGGATGATAAATGGCAAAGAAATCAAAATTAAGGTTAAAAAAATCACAATTATAGGGGCCGGCCTGGTGGCGCAAGCGGTTAGGTGCGCGCCCTCCGCTGTGGCGGCCCGGGGTTCGCTGGTTCGGATCCCGGGCGCGCACCGACGCACTGCTTGGTAAGCCATGCTGTGGCGGCGTCCCATATAAAGTGGAGGAAGATGGGCACCGATGTTAGCCCAGGGCCGTCTTCCTCAGCGGGAAAAAAAAAAAAAAAAAGAGGAAGATTGGCGGATGTTAGCTCAGGGCTGATCTCCTCACAAAAAAAAAAAAAAAAAAAAAAAAAAAAATCACAATTATAATACACTTAAATAATGCTATTCCATGCATGTGAAAGGCTTTTAATCTATAAGAATTAACTGCTGGATATTTTATTTTATTTTATTTTTTCCCCCAAAGCCCCAGCAGATAGTTGTAGGTCATAGCTGCACATCCTTCTAGTTGCTGTATGTGGGATGCAGCCTCAGCATGGCCGGAGAAGTGGTGCGTCGGTGCGTGCCAGGGATCGAACCCGGGCCGCCAGTAGCAGAGCTCGCGCACTTAACCGCTAAGCCACGGGGCTGGCCCCTGCTGGATATTTTAAATTCCTTGAAAGAATCCTTGATTTGGGTTCTTGTCAGAAAACCTTCTTTTAAGAATGCCACTAGAACTTTGCAAAATGAATTATCATGCAAAAATAGCCTTACTACTAAACTTCAGGAAATGAAAACTACAATGTCTGAGATGAAAAACACACTGGATGGAATTAGCAGCAGATTAGACATTGTAGAAGAAAAACTTAACAGAACATGAACGCATAGAAATAGAAACTACACAAAACAAAACACAAAGAGAAAAAGGAATTTAAAAAAAAATGAAAAGAGCACCCATGAATGGTGGGAAAACGTTAAACCAGCCTAATATACGGGTAATTGGAATTCCTGAAGAAGAGAGGAGGAGGAAGACAGAAAAAATATCTGAAGAAATAAAGGTCAAAAATTTCTTAACTTGATGAAAACTGTTAACCCACAGATCTAAGAAGCTCAACAAACCCAAAACACAAGAAGCATGAAGAAAACTACTCCAAGGAATATCATAATCAAATTACTAAAACCAGGATAAAACAAAACTTTAAAAAGCAGCAAGAGAAAAAAAGACATGTTCTATACAGGAAAATAAAGACAAGGATGACATTAGATTTCTCACCGGAAACAAAAAAAGCAAGAAAACAGCAGAGCAACATCATTAAAGTACTGAAAGATAAAAACTATCAACTAAGAATTCTATACTCCGCAAAAATATCTTTCAAAATAAAGGTGAAATACAGACATTTTCAGACATACGAGTACTAAAAGAATTCATCACCAGCAGACCGGTACCACAAGGAAAATTAAAAGAAGTCCTTCAGACAGAAGGAAAATTATATTAGGTCGAAACATGAATATACAAAAAGAAATAAAGATTACCAGAAATGCTAACTAAATGGATAGACACAAAAGATTGTTTTTATTATTATTTAAAACTCTTTAAAAAGATACTTGGCTGTTGAAACAAAAATAATGACAATGTTTTGGGGATTACAACGTATGTAAAAGTAAAATGCATGATAATAATATCATAAAAGCCCAGAGAGGAAAAATTGAAATATTATAAGGTTCGTTTACTGTACATGAAGTGGTAAAATATAAATTGAAAAGAGACTGTGACTGGGGCCGGCCCTGTGGCCAAGTGGTTAAGTTCAGCGCACTCTGCTTCAGCGGCCCAGGGTTCAGTTCCCGGGCACAGACCTACACCACTTGTCGGCAGCCATGCTGTGGTGACAACCCACATACAAAATAGAGGAAGGCTGGTGTGGATATTAGCTAGGGCGAATGTTCCTCAAGCAAAAAGAAGAGGGTTGGCAACAGATGTTAGCTCAGGGCTAATCTTCCTCACACACACACACAAAAAAAGTAAACAGAAAATCAGCAAGGATAGTAGTAAACTTGAATAATCCTATGAACCAATTTGACCCGATTAACATTTATAGAGACTTATTCTTCTCAAGTGCACAAGGAACATTCACAAAGATAGACCATATCCTGAACCACAAAACAAATCTCAATAAATTCAAAAGGATTCAAGTCATACAAAACATATTCTCTTACCACAATGGAATTAAAGTAGAAATCAGTAACAGAAACATTCTGAGAAAATCCCCAATAACTGGAAACTAAAACTCACCTTTCTAAATAATCTATGGATCTAATTTCAAGGGAAATTAGAAAGTGTACTGAAATGAAAATGAAACATTGGAATTTGTGGGATACACTACTGAGGAGGAAAATTGTAGCACTAAATACCTACATTAATCTAACCTTTCACTTTAACAAAATACATACAAGAGTTGTATATTGAAAAGTTAAAAAAAAAAAAAAAAAACTATAAGAAAGTAAAGACCTTAAAAAAAAGAGAGAGAGAGAGAGACACTCTGTCCATAGATCAGAAGACTCAGTATTGTTAAGATGTCAGTTCTCCCAAATTGACCTATAGATTCAACACAATTCCAATCAAAGTCCCAGCAGGCTTTGTTTTTTATTTTTTTTGTGAGGAAGATCAGCCCTGAGCTAACATCCGACACCAATTCTCCTCTTTTTCGCTGAGGAAGATTGGCCCTGAGCTAACATCCATGCCCATCTTCCTCTCCTTTATATGGGACGCTGCCACAGCATGGCTTGACAAGCAGTGCGTCGGTGCGTGCCAGGATCCGAACCAGCAAACCCCGGGCCGCCAAAGAGGAGCGCGTGCACTTAACTGCTGCACCACCAGGCTGGCACCCCAGCAGGCTTTTTTGTAGAAACTGACAAACTGATTCTAAAATGCATATGGAAATGCAAAAGACCTGAAATAAACAATTTTGAAAAACGCTAACAAAGTTGGAAGACTTATACTACCTGATTTCAAGACTTTTAAAAAGCTATAGTAATCAAGACAGCATATTCGGCATAAACATAAACATTTGCATCAAAAGAACAAAACAGAGACTTCATGTATGTGGTCAACTGATTTTCAACAAAGGTACCAAGTTAGTTCAATGGAGGAAAGACAGTGTTTTCAACAAATGGTGCTGAAACAACTGAATATATATATATAAATATAATATATATAACATATATATGCAAAATATATATATGCAAAAACAAAACAATAACAAAACTCTTCAACTCTTCCCTCACAATATACAAAAAAATTAACTCAAAATGGACCTAATGTAAGAGCTAAAATTATGAAACTTCTAGGGAAAAAACATAGAAGGTTTTTGTGACCTTGGATTAGGCAAAAAAATTTTAGACAATACTAAAAATATGACCCATAGAAGAAAAAAATGGACAAACTAGACTTCATCAAAAATAGAAACTTCTGATCTTTGAAAGATACTGTTAAGAAAATGAAAAGGTAAGCCATATCCTGGGAGAAAATATTTTCAAAACATATATCTAATTAAAGATCTGCATCTAGAACGTATAAAGAATCTTATAGCTTAATAAGACAAACCAACCAATAAAAAAGTGGGCAAAAGATAAGAATAGACACTTCATCAAAGATACATAGATGGCAAATAAGCCCAATGAAAAAACAGTCAATGACATTAGTAACTAGGAACATGTAAATTATCACCACAATGAGATACTATCAGGTACCCACTAGCAAGGGTGAATTAAAAAGACTGATAATATCAAGCTGATGAGAAAATGTGGAGCAAATGGAAATCTTAATCATTACTAACAGAAATGAAAAATGGTTCAGCCACTTTAGAAAATAGCATGGCAGTTTCTTATAAAGTTAAAAATGTATTTACAATACGCTCAGCAATCTCACTCCTGGGTATTTACCCAAGAGAAACGTAACATATGTTCACATATATGTTCATAGCAGCTTTCTTCCTAAGTGCCAAAGATTAGAAATAATTAAGGTGTCCATCAATTGATGGACAGATAAAACCACTGTGGTGCATCCATATAATGGAATACTAATGAACAGTAAAAAGGAACAAACTGACACAGACAACATGAATGAATCTCAAAAGCATTAAGCTAAGTGAACAAAGCCAGACACAAAAAAACAATATACTCTAGGATTCCATTTATATGACATATTAGAGTACGGACAAAAGTACAGGGACAAAAGTCATATCAGTGGTTGCCCAGGGCTGGGGGCTGCAGGAGGAGACTGACTGCAAAGAGGTATGAACTTTTTGAGGTGATGTAAATATCATGTATCTTGATTTTGGTGGTGATTAATAACTCTATATTTGTCAAAACACATCAAGCTGTACATTTTTTGTTTTTTTTTTTATAATTTTATTTATTTATTTTTTCCCCCAAAGCCCCAGTAGATAGTTGTATGTCATAGTTGTACATCCTTCTAGTTGCTGCATGTGGGACACGGCCTCAGCATGGCCAGAGAAGCAGTGCGTCGGTGCACGCCCGGGATCCGAACCCGGGCCGCCAGCAGCGGAGTGTGCGCCCTTAACCGCTAAGCCACGGGGCCGGCCCAAGCTGTACATTTTAAAAGGGTGAATTTTACTCTATATAAATTATACCTCAATTAAATCTGCCTTTAAAAAATAGAGTGGCTCTTTTTTCCTTATTTATAATTCTAGTAAACAAGAGACTATGATTTGCATAAAAAATTACTTTAAATCAACTATTGCCATAGTAGCATTAATGTTTAGTATACTCCAAAAATATTCTGGGTCAAAAAGCATTTAATGAGAGAGGGTTTTCTGTCTCAATTTTAAATGACTACCATTTAAAATACTCTAAATATTAAAATGTAATATTTTTTCAGGAAATTGGTAATATCAATCACAAGTGGTAGGTTACATGCAAATTTTTTATCTGTATACATATTTGTATCTTCTGGAGAGAGGATCCACAGTTTTTACATCAGATTCTTTCTCAAAGAGGTCTGTAATCTATGAACAAGTTAATCGTACTGTTAAAGGAACTTTATATATTGATATAACTTGGCATATTATCAATTTAAGAACAGGAGAACAATAAACCAACTCACCATTTCTACTTTGCTCATGTTGATCCTTCTCCTGATGTTGGTTTTGTGGCTGCCCTATGCTGACAGGTGGATGATGCCCAAGGCCATAAGGTATAGGAGACCCCCGTCCATGTGTCTGTAAGAGGTTCATATTGTAGGCCATGGCTGCCTGGTGTGTAATGATTCGAGGATCAACTGCAAACCTACCCTGGTATCCTGTCCATGGTACCTAGGTTATGAAAGAAAGAAAATAATTGCATTAAGCACATTTTGGAAGGCAAACTGCTACAGTGCTGTCGTTTAGGAAAAAGCAAACGCACACAGAGAGATGCTAATTTTATCAAAATGAATAACTACAAAGTCGATGCTAACAGTAACAATTGGCAGAACTACTGCTATATCTTAACTGCCAAAAAATGGCTCCCTGAATCTTTAGTGTGTAGGGAAAACTGATCACTTTTCAGGTTAGGAAGAAACTGACGACTTAAAATTGGTAATTATTCTTGAGGCATTAAACCATTTTATAGTCTTGAATCATTTTCCCTCAACATGAATGTACACACATCACAGATTACCATGAAAATTATCTTTTAAAGTCATATCTGTATAGTTATATAGTTTAATAGACTGGATAAGAGAAAAGGAAAAAAAAATTAAGAAAGAATTTAGTCTAAGGCATCTCAAATCAAAAAATAGATATTCCAACTTTATATAAAAACCAAATCTTTTAATGTTCATTTATTGTAGGCAAAATTCAAACAGGCCATTAGTTTAATTAATGCTTTTGATTATTTCCACTTTCTCTTAAATCACAGAAATAGAAAATTTCTTTAGGTGTATTTAAATATATAATCTCCGCATATCAACATAAAAGGAATAAATACAATGACATCTGGGCTACTGCCCCTATTATTTTATTATAATGTAACTGTTAAATGCAGATTCTTAGAAATCTTATACATTAAAAGCCTCTTTGACCTAGTAAAATGCAATATAAATCCCAAGGGACTTACTATTTAAAGGAGATAATGTATAACGTTGCCAGGCTATCGGGGAAGAAATAACTGAGCTAAAATTAAAAGTCTATGGGGAGTGGGCATGAATTACATATTTCTTACTGACAGTTATTGTCATTGGCTCCCAGGATTATGAACTATCATGACCAACATGGCTGAGAAATGTTTGCAGCCAGGCATTTTCACATTTTTGAGGTGTGGGCAGGTGTGCCAAAGATCCTTGGCGATGACTACCTCTGCCTGAAATTACAGTACTTGCCTTAAAGGAAACAAATATTTTCTAGGCTAAAATTTCTGAATTTGGGGGCCGGCCCAATGGCGCAAGCGGCTAAGTGCGTGTGCTCCGCTGCAGCGGCCCAGGGTTCACCAGTTCGGATCCCGGGGCGCACCGATGCACTGTTTGGCAAACCAAGCTATGGCGGCGTCCCATATAAAGTGGAGGAAGAGGGGCACAGATGTCAGCCCACGGCCAGTCTTCCTCAGCAAAAAAAAAAAAAAATAGAGGAGGATTGGCAGATGTTAGCACAGGGCTGATCTCCTCACAAAAAAAATAAAAATAATAAAATTCCTGAATTTGGAAATATTAGTATATCAGCAAATTAACAAAATTACCAAAATATTCAAAAATCTTAAAGGAAATAAAAATGGGTTTTATACAAGATGGAAGCCCTCTAAAAACTATAGTCTTAGAAAAGCTTTAATAATGTTTTTAAGTACCAGTAAGATTTCATAAGGTGCAGAATTTCTCAGAAAAATTTAGATCCAAGGGAGCTGGACTAATCCAAGCACCTTTGTCTCTTCCCCAAAACTGTATTTCTTAGGAAGGGTTAGTGAATTACACAAGAATAAAGAAGCAAAAGATAACATAAAAACATCACTTTACAAAACAAGAGACCAATTTACCAGCTCTGTTAATTTTTAGCCCAATTTTCCCCAATAAAAATATTTTAAAAGAATACAAAGGCTTCTCAATTAAAACATCCAATTTACAAATTTCTTCATAGCCACTGACAATCTAGTAACAAATTATAAGCAATAATTCACATTTCTTTGGTCATTTCAAAATTTGAAGGTTAAAGGTAAGAGTTGCTTTAAAAGAAGCTTACAGGCATTGCAAAGCTAAAAAACAGAAGAGATTGGTAGGACACTATTTGGGATAGTCACTACTTTAGTGAAGCCTTTGTTATTTTATTCAATAGAAAGTATCCCAAATGTCCACTCACAGGTAAAGGCACCGACATAACTACATTCCCTCCATAGACAGCAGGTACATAAAGAATACTTGTCCCAGTGTGAGGATCTATTCTTTGAACAGGGCTTGGAGATTTCCCCAAATTAGGGTGAGGTCCAAGAGCGGGTGGAGGAGTATATGCTCTAATAGGATTGCCAATAAGTACGGAGGGATTGGGCTGAACTGAAAAATAAAAAGAGAAAGGATGCATTCAATAGCTGTACATATTCACCTAGACAAAAATAATTTAAATCATCCAACAGCAAAATATATTTCCCAGGTTTGCCATGAGATATCTTACAATTAAAGAATGATCAGTGTGGAAGAGTAAAGCATATTAAATAAACATAACTATTTTGCCATGTTCCCTAAAATCAGTTTCAGATATACAAAGTATTCCTTTTATAAACTAGCATAATTTTAAATGTCTTCCAAGGAGCTGGAGATGTGTCCTTTAAGAGAGAAAACCATGCATACACATACACTCTCAGAAAACGTCCTTCTAAGACTAGGAAAATACATACAATTCTTCAGAAAAAAGTTCTGACTTGCAGTCATAACACAACCATATACAAAACGAAGGTTAAACAATTACTATTTTAAAAGCACAATTCTGCAACATTTTAAATCATTTAAATGAAGTTTATCTTGAAATTTGTATGACCCAACATTTATAGGTTATAAATATGTTTCAAAAACTTATGTTGCATAGCAGGCTTAAATGTTTTTCCTCAGAACTTCTAGATGTGTACCTTGGTACCTACAAAATCATCCCCTTTTCAGAAATGACATATCCAAGTATTCACAAGATCAGATGTGTTGAATAAAAGAGTTAAGTGAGTTCCAAAGCGGTGTGTGTGTGCATCCCTCTCCCCATCCTCCTCTTTCTAATGATGAAATCTGGGGTAAATCTCTTTTTTTTTTTTTTTAAAGTATTTATTTATTTATTTTTTTGTGAGGAAGATCAGCCCTGAGCTAACATCCATGCTAATCCTCCTCTTTTTGCTGAGGAAGACCGGCTCTGAGCTAACATCTATCGCCAATCCTCCTCCTTTTTTCCCCAAAGCCCCAGTAGATAGTTGTATGTAATAGTTGCACATCCTTCTAGTTGCTGTATGTGGGACGCGGCCTCAGCATGGCCGGAGAAGCCGAGCTTCGGCACGCGCCCGGGATCGGAAGCCAGGCCGCCGGTAGCGGAGCGCACGCACTTAACCGCTAAGCCACGGGGCCAGCCCTGGGGTAAATCTCTTATATTATAAAAGCAAGTTTTCATAAGGCTAATTTTTCCACTTACCAATTCCATCATTCTGGAAATGATCATTCTGGGTATGATGGAGGCTTTTCCCCTTTACAGAGAAAAACAAATGCATAATAATTTAAACACATTTAATATTAGAGAATAATAACCATTTACCTAATCCAATGCAAATTACATGTATACAGCAACAATTAAAATTTAAAGACTTGAGTCTGTAATTAATAACAATTAGACTGCTTTGAGCCAACTGTCTTTTAAACACTAAGTCACGTTGCTTCAAATTAAGGATATCTAAAATTTTTTTTAATGATGTTTTTAATAAAAAGAAATATGCGCGCAATATGACAAACCTAAATTCTATTCCTTTATTTTCTATGAATTAAATGATGAAATGTAAAAGTTGTTTTTCAAGAGAAAAATACCAGTCTTCAATTCTTGAGGATGAGAAGCTTTAAAATAACAACATGAATGTAAATATGGTTTGGGATTTTTTTTTTCCCCCCAAAGCCCCAGTAGATAGTTGTATGTCATAGCTGCACAGCCTTCTAGTTGCTGTATGTGGGACGCGGCCCCAGCATGGCCGGAGAAGCGGCGCGTAGGTGCGCGCCCGGGATCCGAACCCGGGCAGCCAGCGTCGGAGCACACACACTTAACCGCTAAGCCACAGGGCCGGCCCATGGGATTTTTGATATTTTGAGTATAATGCATGGGACTTTAAAGTGCAAAATTTACTGAAGGAACAGGAAAAAACTCACTGTCATAATTTGCTTAATGGAATGTACAAATTTTCTAGAAAGCAATTTGGCAATACATATCAAAAGCATCAAAAATGTACATACACTTTAACCAAATAATTGCACTTCCAGGAATTTATCTACATGAAATAATAATGGATTTGGGGACAGATGTTCATCACAGTATTGTTTATACATATGATAAACTGTTAAGCTAACAGTCCATCAATGAAGGATTTATTAAATAAACAAGGGTAGATTCATATAATGGTATACTAGTCACCCCTAAAAATGATGTCTTTTAGGCAGAAACAATATTTGAAGAGACAACAGTTCTGAATTTCTGGACTTTAAAAAATTTTTTTCTCTTTCCATTGGCTAAATGTAACACACAAAGCCATCATACAAGTAGCACATTATACAACTTACCTTTAGACACACACAAATTTGTTATTTGTACATTACATCTGAAAACTAAACGGGGGATAACGTCTAGTAGGAAGAAAAATTCATTCTTGACCAAAGCAAAAGTATGGTGATGTTTCATTTATCTCCCTATCTAACTGTCAGCAATGTTAAATATTCAGATCAGCACTAAACATTGAAGGCTTATGGTGATCAGTTAGTTATAGGTGAGCAAGGGCAGCTAAGCTCTAATTTTTAAAAAGTAAAAAAAAAAAAAAAAAAGTCAAAAAACGAATTGTAGTTGGTCTACTAACCAGAAGAGAATGTTCAGTGTATGGCACTAGCTATAAAAAACAAACTTGTGAGGAATAGAGAAGTGGTAAGAAAAGCAGAGAGAAGAAAGGAGAAAAAGTGAAAAAGAGAAAATAGCAGGCAGCAGAGATGGCAGAAGTAGGTGAGAAGATCAGAAGCATAAGCAATTAGAAGTGACAACTAGAGGGCCGGCCCCGTGGCTTAGCGGTTAAGTGTGTGCGCTCCAATGCAGGCGGCCCAGGTTCCGATCCCGGGCGCGCACAGACGCGCTGCTTCTCGGGCCATGCTGAGGCCGCGTCCCACATACAGCAACTAGAAGGATGTGCAACTATGACATACAACTATCTACTGGGGCTTTGGGGGAAAAATAAATAAATAAATAAAATTATAAAAAAAAAAAAAAGTGACAACTAGAGCAGCCAGGGGCACACACACTGACAGAAGAAAGGAGAGGTAGTGACACGGACAGAAGATAAGATAGTTCCAAAAGGCTAACAAACCATTTAGATTTCTTAGCCTCTAACAACCCATCAACCAGGGGCAACTGTGTAGCACATGGAGAAAGCACAGTGATTTAGTCAGTGTGGTAGGCAGAACAGCCCCGAAAAGATGTCCACACTCTAATTCCTGGAACCCATCAATATGTCATGTTATGAGGCAAGAGACTCTGCAGATATAATTAAAGTTATGAACTTAAAATAAGGAGATTATCCTGGATTATCTGGGTGGACCCAATATAATGGCACGAGCCCTAAAGGCGGAGAAATTTCTCCAGTTGGAGTCAGAGAGATGCAGCAGAAGAGGAAGTAAGGGATGTGGTAGAAGGGGAAATCATAGAGATTCCAAGGGAAAGAAGGATTAAACGCATCACTGATGGCTTTCAGATGTAGGGGCCACATGTGAGAACTGGAGAGAAGCCTCCAGAAGCTAAGAATGGCTCCCAGCTGACAGCCAGCAAGGAAACAGGAACCTCAGTTCCACAACACAAGGAACTGAATTCTGCCAACAACCTGCATGACCTTAGAAGCGGATTCTTCCCAGAGCCTCCAGAAAAGAGCCCAGTTGGCAACACCTTGATCCTGGCTTTGTGAGACCTGGAGCCGAGAAACCAACTAAGGCAACCTGGACACCTGACCCAAAGAAATATGATATGATAAATTTGTGTTGTTGTAAATCACTAAATTTGTGTTAATTTGTTACAGCAGCGATAGGAAACCAATACAAAGAGTAACCATAGTCTAGGTTACTATACTATACGATACTATACGATACTATACGATACTAATGCTGGAAGCATGCCAGACAATATAGATCAGCACTCTGGGTGCTGCGTGATATATTAAATTGAAAAGCAACTCTGTGGGGGGCCAGCCCCAGTGGCCTAGTGGGTAAGTTTGGTGCACTTCACTTTGGCAGCCAGGGTTCAGTTCCTGGGTGTGGACCTATACCACTCATCTATCAGTGGTCATGCTGCGATGCCGGCTCACATGCAAAATAGAGGAAGATTGGCAGCAGATGTTACCTCAGAGCAAATCTTCCCCAGGGGGAAAAAAAAAGCAACCTTGGGCCTATCATGTAAAAAGATAGTGGTATATGTGTAAGTGTAATTCAGCACTCTGTACAGTTCTATGTAGGAAAAACTCGAGCATATCTCAATTTAGCATGCAACTGTAGAGCAGTAAGTGTACTTGGTCCATACAAAATATACAGTGTTTTGTAGCTTATAAACAAAAGAATAATGTAGCAATAAGCTAGAGCTAACTATGTATAAATTATTTTATAGTGATAATGCCAAATTTTTGCTAATGAATCTCAGAAAGTACGTGTACCTTTGGTAGAATGCTAGTTAACGCCAGGATTTGTATAAGCAAATGTAGTTCGTATTATCTATTTTTGAGGACTACCTTTTTACTCAACCATTTATTCATTCAAATATTTATTTTTTCATTCACTCATTCTTTCATTGTTTTCCACTTATGCATTCAACAAATGTTTATGAGGGCCCATCATACGTCCACCCCTGGCTAGGCACGAGGCTACTGAGGTACACAAAATCAACATGTTTTCTGATGTCTGGACAGTGAGACACAACATAAGCAGCTAGAGATAGTGAAAAAGAACTCACAAACTAAAATCTATAAAATAATGCTATGGTTTCTTCAGAGGATCCATTTCTGAATATTATCTATCCTCTGAATAGTTCTTATAGTGTGTGCAAATCAATCTGTTCCATTTTAGCAAAGCTTCCAAACTCTGCTCCCCACAAGGGCCCTAGGAGTTTAAGCAGAATGAAGACAGCAAATTGTTTTTCTACGTGCTAATTCTGCAGGCGCCCATGAAACAGACGCTTTGCTATAAATGATGCCTGAAGAGAGTGAGGCAATGAAGGGTCAGCTAGGACTACCCACTCCTAGATTCCCTAACATTCTGTACCTTCACTAATCCTTATCACAGAACTGATGTCTTTGTGAGGAGAATAAAGTTATTTGGCTGCTAAACAGCTAGGGGTATGTTTTTCTGCCAAATACAGCCTGAGGAAGCAGGTCCTGGATCATTTTTAACCATCATCCAGCCTTCTAATGATTCTATCTACAGGAAATCTCATTAGGATTTTAAATCTTGGTCTAACATTAACAATACTAACTTTTAATATTTATTGCAGAGAATTGTGTTAAAAGTGTGTTAAACATTAAGGAAACCTGGGGAAAACTGTATGGCTTAGTATCACACTTTCAGAAATATCAGCTTTTCTAGCAATGAAGTAAATTCCTCTTCATCAAAAGACTCCAGCACACAAAATAAAATATCTGGGATTTGCTTCAAAATCCTCCAGTGTGTATACCGGGGCGGGGGGCGGGGGTCTGTAGATGAGAAAGATTAAGTTGATAATGAAGCTGGATGACAGGGAATTCATTATACTATTCTCTCTACTTATGTATATGTTTCAAGTTTTCTACAATAGAAAGTTAAATAAAAAAGGACTCCAGTACAAATTCAAACCTCAGAACAATTTAATGGAAGTAAAATAAAATACAGGGGAGAAGAGGGAGATAAGGTGACAAAAATCATCTTTGGCTCCCTATACCTCAGTTATTTAAAATTATTGCTTATTATTATGCCTGATATAAATAATCAATAATTTTAAATAACCAGGTGTATAAATAATTTGATGAACCACTATGTTAGTGACATAGAAATATAACAGATGATATTTATTAATGAAGAAGATTTTCTAAACAATTAAAAAAAAAAGATGGCTGCTTTGACCTTTAATTACACAATCTTCTCATTGAAAGAAAAAAGCCACACTACACTCTACTGGATGCATTATAACCATTATTCACTTATCAGATACTTACTGAGCACCCACTATGTACAAAGAGTGAGGCTAAGCACTAGGGGGCCATAAAAAGTATACAGAATAGGATTTTTATCTTCAGGGAGTTTCCAAAACTTGGTTTTGGAAAAGCAAGTGGAGTCAACATATTTTCTTCACCTTTAAAACAAAAACAAAAAGCAATCTGCAGGATCTTGCTTAGGGTCAGTACACATTTGGTATCATGGCTTGAACCTAGCTGCATCTATAGTACATTAATTGATGCTTACTTACGTTGCTCAATTAAGAAAGTAAGAAGAGTTTACTGTACTTAAGAACGTGCAAAGGGCATAATGACTTTGCAACTTTTTAAATAAAAAACAATAAAATTTAAAAGCTTCTACCTGGGTTCCCTACTCTTCACATACCCTAAGCTACTTGCTGTTCCCTATAAAGCCTGTTCTCTCATACCTCTCGCCTTTTGTATAAGCTCTTTCTTAAGCTTGACTCATTCATCTAAAAAATACTTTTAAGCACTATGATGAGCCAGATGTTGTTCTAGGCACAGAGGCCAAAGCAATAAACAACAGAGGCAAAAACCTCTGTCCTAACGGAGCTTTTATTCTAGTTTTTGACATGTCTCCCCAATCTCCCACTATCTCCATCCACTCAGTGGACTTCTAAACAAGATCTCCCTGGAAACTTCCAGGGTGGAAACTCCCTGGAATCCACCTCCTTCCCCTGACCATCACCTCTCCAACACTTGCCACAAAACTGGGGGATAACTTGCTTATCTATGCTTCTCTAGCACCTACCACAACAGCTGACACACAGAAGAAACTTAATTGTTTGATAGATAAGTTGATTATTAATTTATTAATAGTTTAAGCTTTAGAAATCTAGAAGATTCATTTATGCAAATGCTTGACCCCCTAGTAATCCCAAATCACTAAAGCATTATTGCATATCAGGTAAATTCCCCTTCATCAAAAGACTCCAGCACACAAAAATTGCATTTTTGTTAAACTAAGAATAGACATTAGCATATTGACACAGAAAGAAGTTCTCTTCTCAGCTTAATATCTATTTAGCTAAAAGATTTTCAAGATATTAAACCATTAATTATTGCTTACACATTAGGTTTTACATTTTTAAAATGAAGCCCAAAACTGACATATTCTCTTAATTCATGTCAATAAGTTTAATACCATGCTGATGACTATAAATACACCAAAACACCAGAACAAATACTAAACATGCCATTCTCATAACCTTCTTTTCTAGATGGTAAGTGCGAGCATTTTTTTCAGGCACTTTAGAAAATAAAACAGCTGTCTCTGCCCAAAATTTTTAACTATGGTTCAAAAGTAGAAATGGCCTTGACTCCCCCATCTCTACTCCCAACAACTGGACTACTTCTTACACAACAAATATAGGTCAAAATCAATTAAAGTAATCTTCAAGAAGTTGGCCAAATATCCTTACTGTGTCAAATACCACTTTAAATGAATTGGTCATCAACAAAGGATTAGAAAAATTTTCTTTATACAAATATTGTTATTATAATATTATTCCTTATAAAAATATGCTACAAGGGCATGCTTTTAATAAGTGTGACAGTCTTTTAAACTTTGTTTTATTCACATCTTGCTAAAATAAGTCTAGCAGTACAGAGGACTGGGAGGTTATACTATACACAGGACACCAGAAGTAATCAGCTACCTGAAAACTTTTGGAGGATGATTATGACATGACGCATGGCTAGACATCACACTGTATTTTCACTTACATGTCCAAACTAGACAAGTTCCTTGCAGAAACTGCTTGCTGCCAAATGTAACCTTCAATTCCAACACTTAAAGTAACTTGCAGCCCAATAAACCTTTGACACTTCTGTGCAGTCCTCTCCGTTTAACCTCTTCAATTTCATTAACAAGCTTTACCTTGGGGGGTGACTGCTGCAGTTTGTTGGTATTTCCTGAATGCTGTAGCCTTAGAGCCCGGGGGATAAATTCAGGTGCCAGTGGATTCAATACGTATGTCTTCTTCAGTTCTAAAGCCTCTAGCTGAGCTTTGATTTGTTCAAAAGTGATTCCGTGTAGGCTATTATTTTCATGACACAGGGCAATAAACCGCTCCCAAAATTTCCTACAGAAAAGATTTAGAAGATCAGTTTACAATTTCAGTGGATGAGATCACAGAAATGAACATAAGCAACTAAAGATAATTTCAAATTTCCTCCCCCCAACCCAAATCCTTAGGTCCAATATTCATCTGACTATGATTTGGGTATAATCTTTCCACCAGACCACAAGACTTCGGAAGTTTGATTCTGAAACTATAGTCATGTCTAATAATGTGGAACATACAAATTATGCTCTCAATTAATTTTGGATGATCAATGCAAGTAACATGGTCAATGCTCAACTATCCACACTAATCTAGAATGATGGTTTTTGTTATCCACATAGTAAGTAAGGATTTCAAAACTGGTAGGTATTTTATAGAAGATTTGTATTTCTAGGCACATTCATATACAGTAAGTATACATACATACATTATACACATACACACATATACAAATTAAACTAATTTGAATTATGGGGTCAAAATAGCCTGGTGCTAGATGACTAAGAAAGCCAACTCAATACATAAATCCGAGCCACAAAGTAGATAATCCTCATTAGGATTCTTAAAAAATAACCAGCTACTCCTATATTTTTCTCTTACTTAACAAATGCTTGTCACAAGTACAATTTTTAACATTAATTGACTAAGTTAAGAGAGTTAAATTAATTGTGAAAAATACAGCAAGTTGGAATGCTAATTTTAATGTTGATTATTCATCTCTTAATCAAATTAATAAATACTAAAGGAGAAAAATACATTCAAAACTTGTTGCAGTTGTATCCTATTGTTCCTGAAGTTTTGATAACTGATCTCCAAATATTAAAAATATTAAATACATATTACAAAAGACAATATATAAAAAGTTTTAAATTTGTAAATGACTGTTATAAATATGCATACCTATCTTTAATATGAGGTTCAAATAATGTTTTATTATGCTATAAAAGATATGTGACATGGTTTCTTTCCAAGTTGGTATCCTTGTGTCCAGGTGGACAGCAGGTAATCAAGATGGCTTTAAGAAGCATAAATGAAAAGGTTTATATTATAAAAGTTAGTATATGAATGGGAATTGGGTTATTAATATATTCATAAAACTTTGCAGAGTTTAATTTCAAACTATATTTGTCTTACATATGTCTTTTTACCATCTTCTCTAATTTTTTGAAGATGAGTTTAAGAAATGGATCTAGAAAAAAATTTCAGGCCTATATGTCAACAACAGGAAAAATAAAAAAGGCTACAAAATATCAAATATGTATTTCTGACAATAAGACATAAAGGCTAACAAGATAGTCATTCAGTTACAGGAAGTATGTGTTGCTAAGAAATGCACACTAAAAGCTGCTCTTTATTTTTATTCTTAAGAACTCTTTTGAAGGAATCAAGTTTTTTCCTTATAGTCTGACAGCTAAGGAAGGATTATCTTTAATATAGCACTCAGGATCTAAAATCCACAAACTTTCCCACCCTTTTGATTTAAAAAAGCCACAATGTTCAACTGTATTCTACATGCTGTATTCAAAAGAAAGGTTTTTTTTTTGGTCTAATTGATAAAGCATCAGTTTCATAGAGTGGCATTTCATATTTGTGTTGAACTTCAAGAAAGGAGAGAACGGATTGGCTTTCACTCTAGATTAGTTTTTAATATCAATTTCTTATATTTTCATTTCCAGCTTACATAGCCAAAATGTTAGAACCTACTCTATTTTCAAGCTCCTTTTTAAACTCCATACCCTGTTCCGACACTGCCCTAACTGACCTCAACTGCACTGAACAAGAGTTAAAGTAACATAGAGTTAAGTAGAACCTTCAAACAACCTCACATTTCACAAGAAGTTAGTAGCTCGGTGACAGTCTTTGTCTACAAGATCCCAGGGATCTCAAAGAAACTGCCTTTGAACTAAAGGACACCATTTCAGAAATTACACTAAACACTTAGTATAAGTTAATCAAATTAAACTAGTTCCAAAAGTAACCTGTTTCCATTTTAAATCTCACTTGTCTTTTGATTGCCCCCTTGACATAGCAAAATAGTCAAGTGCATGGATTCCAGAACTAGACTGCCTGGGTTTCAGTTGTGGCTGTCATTCAGTAGTATGTAACTTCAGGCAAATTACTTAACCTCCCTTTGTACCTCAGTTTCCTTACATGTAAAATAGAGCACCAACAGTATTGTTATTATACTTTATTATTGAAAAGACTTTCGTTTCCTACTTTTAAAGTTTCAGACAAATATATTTTTTCCTTCAAAAATTCTTAGTTTTAAAGCTAAAAATTTTCCCTTTTTCTCTCTTCGTGAAGGCTGTTTCAAAGACTATTCACGCTGCCCTTGACCTCCCCAATACTTCAATGAAATATTGTGCATGGCATTATGAGGCATTTCTGAACACACAACTAGAAGATCACTTGAGAATCTCAGCTACACTCAAACGAAGATAAGAATTCACCACTGTGGTTATTTAAATGCTTCGCCAATTCTCAGCCCCGTCCCTAAAATGTTAACATATTATTACGTAAACAATTTTTTTTAGTAACGTTGGTTAGTTAACCCAGGTGCATCTCTACACTATAATATAAGTATTTCAAAGGACATAACCTTACTTTCAATCAATGCATGAACACAAAGTTTGGTTTTGTTTTTAAGCTCACCTTGCTTCTAGGATCACTGATAAATCACTGAAAAATCACTTCGTGTCCTTAGGTCATAGAGAGAGAGAGTGTGTGTTTACACATATACATCTACACACATATGTGAAATATGTTTATATCTCACTGAGTAAATGGAATTTGCTAATGAGAAAATTCATTCAAAGGAAGACCTTCTCCAAACACATTGGTTTGGAGAAATGTATGACTCTGCTCTTTGCCTCTCCCCATCCAGTGTAGATTTATACATGCATATTCATCACTTCCTGGGAAAGGCAGGGTAACCCAGTGAGAAGAGCTTGGGTTTTGAAGTCAGTCGGACATCTGTTTGAGTGAACCACTTAACAGCTATGTGACCTTGGGCAGTAATTTAAACTCTCTGAATCAGGCTGCCTATTTAAAATGCAAATAAAATACTCACATTGCAGAGTTGTTAGGATGACTGAACTAGACAAAGTGTGCAAAACACTTAACCTAGCACCTGGCACAGAGAAAGCTGTCAATAAACAGCAGCCACTATATTAATATTTGTTGGTTTAGCAAGTGGGGGAGGGGCAAGTTCACTACATTCATTTCAAGTTAATGAAAAACTCTATTTAAAAATACTTTACAACAAAAAAGATGATATAACTGGTTGCCTTCTAAACTGCTATAGTATACACAGTAATTATTCCTTGAAAACTTGATCAATATTTGGAAATATCATATTAGTTTTTTATAAATATTGAATGGGGGTATCCTGATTAACTTAAACTATAAAGAATTCACTCCTCCATTACTATAGTACCTAAGAATCACATTATGTCCTCCAGGTTTACTTGTGAGATTAAATTAATTTCTAATAAAATTAGAAAGATTAAAGCATAAATATCCATATGTCTCAACTATCAGCTCTTGGGTTAGAGCCATGATTAAACTAGTCCATATAACATAGATAATCAGCATTCCTGTTTACTTATAGGTCACAGGATTCTCTCTCCCTACACAATATATTTACCTCTCTGAAAATATTTTGCTTAGCTTATAAATTAACTTGCAGTCCTTGACACACCCCAGCTGAGTAGTAAGAAATAAGCAACCAGCAGACCTGGCTTCAAGTTAAAAATTAGCCCTGGATAATTCTGACAGCATGGCTTCAGGAAGAATTATTCACTTATTTGCTCCGAGAAAGTAACAATTTATGTCAGAGAAGGGGTGAAAAATGCTGATCTCATGCAATTCAGAGCATAATATGACTCTATAGAAAGGGGTAATGGTTTAAAAAAATATTCATGTTGGTAAATGCTTGGAGTTATTTATAAGGAGAATCCAAAACGAATGTGGCTCAAGACTACTGTTATATCTATTTATTTCCCCAACAGTTTCTGGTTGTTTTCAATGCATGTTGTCCTATTTTACACATCTGTTTTAATCTATTAAATTCTAATCAAACTGTATGCGTTCTCACATTTATCAAATGATAAGTATAAACAAAAACCGTAAAATATCACACCAATATTCTAACCAAATACACTTTCAATGAAGAGTAAAGTAACTAAAGTAAAATTCTAAGAAGAGAAGCCAAATTAATATACTTAGTTTTATTCATTTGTAACTTGGAATTAATATATTCCCTTCCCTAATTTTTTGTCATTAGTGGCTAAAAATGAACAGAAATCTATTTCAAAGATATGAAATAAAGATATTTTACAACAGAATTGTTTAGCTATACATATATAAGTCATGGACGATTCAAGTTCTGTTGTTTTTTTTTAAATAAAAGGTTATCTTTCATAATGTAACCATAAATTAAAACTCTACTTGATTCCTTTGTTAATGGTTTTCCCCTATAAAGGATATTGACTTCTTTTGAAATCTTAAACTCTAACACATGCAGCTTATTCTTAGAGGTCCCAAATCATCTTCCTTCCCACAGAATACTTTTTTTCCTGCTGAAACAGGAAAACAGACAATAAAATGCTGCCGTATCTATACTGCAACAGAAAACTTGATTTAAACAAGGCCATTCCTAACAGCTTTGTCGACTTTAATTCTAACATATCAAAAAGAAATAATAACCCAAGGCACATTCAAGACTGTCTACATCTCTTTCTACTATTCTGAACTCACTTTGGCAGGTACTAGAATACTTATAAAATTTTAAGTAATCCCTAGTGTATTTCTTTCTTTTTCATAAAAGAATATTATAAATTCTTTTATAATTTATAAATTATAAAAAAACAAAAACTGTTTTTTTGTTAATGCTAACATAGTTTTTCCATCCTGCAAAGGCCATGTTTTAAATTACTGGCTTCTTACAGTTAAAATTCCTATTGACTGGTATAAATCTTAAGTGTATAAAGAGAAATTTTTGTTTATGTTGATATTTTAATGACATTTTAGTAGAAATAGTTCCTTATCACTACAATCTAAGGAACATTAACAACGCTATCAAAGACAAGTAACAACCACTTCTAACCACTCTAATTTTAAGATCCTCTGGATTAACCAGATACAAAGAATTATTTACATTGAGAAGCCTTGAGAGAAAAGGAGTAGAGAAAGAAATTCATCAAAAATGAGCTACAACAATAATGAAGGAAAAAATGAACTACTGATATAAAATTTAGTCTCCATCAAGGATATGCACATACACAAAACCACCTCAGGATCCTTGCACTAGCTGTTCCCTTTTCCTGGAGTACTTTTACCTCAGATATCTGCATGGCTCACTCCCTCACCTCCAAAGTCAGCTTTTCAGTGAGGCCTACTCTGAGCACACCATGTCCAATCACAAACCAGCCCACTCCATCACTCCTAATTCCCCTTAATGTTCTATTTCTTTTCCATTGAACTCACCACGTAAAATACTACATAGTATTCTTATTTTGTTGATTCTCAGTCTTCCTCCCCTCCTTAATAAAATCTAAGCCCCACAAAGGCAGAGATTGTTGTCTACTTTGTTCACTGATGTATCCTCAACGGCTAGAAGAGTGCTCAGAACATAGTAGGCACTCAGGAAATATCTGTTGAATGATGACTGAATGAACGAATATACAATTATGTATATAATGAATAGAGTCAAAGCAATATATTTTTGCGTTCCCACTGGATATGAAGACTAAACCTGATTTTAATTAGCCAAGAGGTCATATAAATAAATGTATACATAGGGATGCAAATTACCCTACATTTTCCCCTTTAATGTCTCAACCAGTAACACATAATTACCTGCATCTTCCAATAGAGCACAGAGCAATGGGATCACCCACCACAGCAACCAGGGATTGTGCTCTCGTGATGGCAGTATTGAGAAGTTTGTAGTTAGATAAAAAACCATAATCTAAGTCCTCTGTGGAATCTTCAAGCAGTTGCTCTTTCTTTTTAATTGGTGTCTGTTTATGTTTACAAGTATGCCTTGTTCGTACTGTGCTAAGAAACAAAACTCTGAATTGCTTTCCTATAAAAAATAAAAGATGATTGTTATTCTGAACTACTGATGTAATAAAAGCATTTCATTTTTTTAAATGTTATTGCTAAATAACAGGTGTTGACGAGGATGTGGTAAAATTGGAACTCTTGTGCACTGCAGGTGGGAATGTAAAATGGTATATAAAACACCATGGAAAATAGTATGGCAGTTCCTCAAAAAATTAGGCACAGAGTTAACATATGATGCAGCAATTCTACTTCTGGGTATATACCGAAAAGAAATGAAAGCAAGAACTCAAACAGATATTTGTACACCCATGCTCATAAGAGCATCATTCACAATGGCCAAAAGGTGGAAGCAACCCAAGTGTCCATCAACAGATGAACAGATAAACAAAACGTGGTATATACATACAATGGAATATTATACAGTCTTAAAAAGGAAAGAAATTCTGACATATGCTACAACATGGATGAACCTTGAAGACATTATGCTAAGTGAAATAAGTCAGTCACAAAAGGACAAATGCTGTATGACTGAACTTATACGAGGTCCTAAACTAGTCAAATTCATAGAGAGAAAGTAGAATGGTGGTTGTCACGGGCTGGAGGAAGAGAGGAGGTAGAATAGGGAGTTAGTGTTTAACGGGTACAGAGTTTCAGTTTTACAAGATGAAAAGAGTTCTGGAGATGGATGGTAGTGATGGTTACACAACAATGTAAATGTACATAATGACACTGAACTGTGGCATTTTATGTGTTTATGAACACACAAAAATGGTT
Source organism: Diceros bicornis minor (assembly GCF_020826845.1). Classification (NCBI taxonomy): domain Eukaryota; kingdom Metazoa; phylum Chordata; class Mammalia; order Perissodactyla; family Rhinocerotidae; genus Diceros; species Diceros bicornis. The sequence continues at coordinate 48,164,114 of NC_080757.1, read as the reverse complement.
AAAATGGTAAATTTTATTAAAATTTTTAAAAATATTATTGCTGGAACTAACCTTAGTGATTATCTATTCAAGGTCCCACTCACTACAAGGACTCTTCCTTGAAGCAGGGTCATCTAGCCTCTCGCTGACCAAGGCAGACACAGCTGATTCCATAAGGAAGCCTCATAGAGATCTAATTTGTACATTTTTTCTTACGTGTTCTTATAGTAACACATCGATTCCGTCATTCTATGACAAGTCTCCAAATATCTGAATCAGTTTTAATGTCAATCTTTAGTCCTCTCTTCTCTAGGCCAAACAATCCTAGTTCTTTCAACCATTCCTGACTCCCATATAGCAGTTTCTAGACCATTACCTATTGTAGGTCTCCTCTGGGTGCTTTCTAGTTTACTAACATTCTAAAATGCACACCCAAATACTGCATGATCTGAACCACACGTGGTATGGTAGAGCTCTTTCTGTCCTATGATCTAGAAATTGTATTACTCTTACTATTGTTTATTACCATGAAACCTAAGACTGTACTGGGCTTTTTTTTTAGCACTCACACCATAGTGCTGCTTCATATATTTAAAAGCACAAATTTTATAACAACTAATTACATGAAGACAATTTAAAAGAGTTGTCAGTAACTATTCACTTAAGAAAATCTATAGATAAACAAGCTATACCTTTAAAAATGCATTTAAACAGAATTTTCTTGACAGGTACAAGTTTTTAAAAATCTTTATAAACAAATTAGTCCTTGGATACAGTAGAACAACAGTATGTGTTGTATCTACTGTGACTTTAACTATAGTATACAGATACTGTGTATGATATTTACACAGTTATGGTCATTGAAAAAGTCCATTTGTTCATACTTCTTTTATTTGGATATAAAAATTTAATAAACATGTAAATGAGCTTGACCTTTAATTGCCAAATTTGGCACTAAAGAACTTGGTATGAAATGAATACATAATTACTTGTCCAGAAAAGAGATCTTGAGAATTAAAAACCAAATGAGCACACACTTTAAGATTTAAGCATCTGAATAACTTAATTCATTTCAATTAGTACTCACCTTGAACGTTTAGCACCCTTTCTACATTAACATCAGACAATCTCTTTTTTCGAAGTTCAGCACGTATCCTAAACACTTGATCAGCATACGGAGTCACCACACCAATACTCCCATCATCTAACTTCCCCCACGCTACTGGCCACTTCCTTCTTAACTCTTCCACACGTTCTACCACTTCAAACACCTTTAAACAAACACATATACATATTAAAGTTATACATTGTTTAGAGAAAGAGTATGGTAACTGAAATAAATCTAGAAAGGATTCCATTTTAGCAAATCTTATTTAAAAATTACCTCTAAATTGGAATAACGCTTTACTAATATGAACACAGTGAGAAAAAATTTTTATTTATATTTCAAACAGTAAAATTCTACAATAATGCACCCCAGTGAAAACACAAAAATCAGAGATAATATAATAGGCAACTGGCACCCACCCTTCACCCAGCCTCCATTCTTAAATGGGGACAGGTTCAATCAAGTTCCTGTGTAGGGAGAAGGACAGGGATAGGGCCATGAAACTGGCAACCCCACCTAGGGAACAGGGAAGTTAAGTCCCCACATTCCCAGTATTTCTCAGTCCACTCTCTCCAGATCAGTCCAATGAAACTAACCAACCAACTAGAAGATTCCTCGAGTCAGTGGCACCATTAAGTCTTAGCAGTACACGGTCTAGCACTGCCCCCTCCCCGCAGTGATATAACTAAGCAGGGCAATCTACAGCGGGCATCAAACCACAGCTGGGACTAGGGAAAATCTGAATCGGAGAAACAGACTCGCAGAATTCGCTGCCTTCTCTTGGTACAAGTTCACCTAAGCCATTCCATCAACCTTGTAATAAAGGAACACCATATTTTACCCAAATGAATTTTTTGGACCCCATTTATTGGATTATAGTAGGGCTTTTAGTGTAGTTCAATCTATTTTAATTCAATCAACTGATGAAACAGTTTCAATGCCTGGCACAGTGGTGGATAAGATAATTAATAAAACATGTTCCTTGCCTGCCACGAGATTACTGTACATTTAGAAAACAGATTCCTAATAAGAAATTATATCATAAGGCAAGCTCAATAGAGGGTCAGGAAAGAGTCAAGGGGCATAGAGAGGAAGGATAAATTTTTTTAAATGTCTTTAAGTACATTATTTATTTATTTACTATTTATTCATAATATCTACTTAAATTTACAACATTAAATATACTTAATAAAATTTGACAGTTTTTATTCCTTTCAAGAATTTGAGGATTATTAGCTAGGAAGTAGGAAGTAGTTCCCACTTCCAGATACAAATTCAATGAATGACAGAGGTAGAGACTACAGTCGCCCTATCATTATAATGATGTAACAGCAAGTTCACCAAATATACAGATTGTCCAAGGATTCTGAAGAGCCAAATGGACTGAAAACACGGTGCTCTCACTATAAGGAACAAGAAAGGTAGGTCTGAGTCTACTGCAATAAGGAATAAGAAAAAGCTGTCTTTATCCATTTAGTTAGATATGGGGGTAGATGAAAGTTGAGGAGACACCTCTGCTGCCCCATACACACACAGAGAGTTCCTACCACTAAGCAACACATAACCACCTCTCCACTTCATCCCTCTGTTCACACCCTTATATTCTAGGCAGAATAAAACTGTAGCCAAAACACACAGACTTGGAATGGTGGTAAAAGGAGCTTGGGGAAACCTCTCTCTCAGACAGACATCCATTAAGCTGCTCAAAATAAGCAAACAGTCATTCAAAGTCTCTGGATATTGATCAAAGAGCTTACAGGAACTTGAGAAGTATTTATTCAACAAAATCTTCAGAAACTCAATGAGAGGAGTGGGCGGCTGGGGCACTCAAGCTAGGAATGGTACTCATCACCCCACAGCTCTGTCTTATAGGATTGTCTTAGCGACTGAGAGGCAGCTCCCATATCCTCCAGCTCCTGGGGTGAAAGAGCTATTCCAGGTGGTTTTGGCAGCTGGTGAACATCCAAGATCCCATTTTCCACAGCAACATCCTGCAGAAGGCCTATATTGAGCAGTTAACAGCAGCCAGGTGGTGCCTGTTCCCCTACACCCATCCCTGCTACACAGGAAGGATCTGAGTGGGACAGTAGGTAAAGAGCGCAGTCTCCTTTTCCTGCACAAGAGGTATTACAGGAGGGCTGATCCAGTGGGCTTGGCAGCTGAGTGTCAACTGCCATCTCCCCCAGCTTCCTAGGACAGAAGACCTATTCCAGGCAGATTTAGCAGACAGTGAATATCAGCCGATTCCAACCTCCCCAGCTCTGAATTGCAAAAGATCCACACTGGCGGAGCAGCACCTGGATGGTAGCACCTGGATGGCAGCACAGATTCTACACACGTATATAACACACACAGAGCTCTTGCTCCAGGGGGGTGAGGTGGGTGGGACAGCCAGTGAAGAGTGAGTTCCACATCATCCCATAGCAACTGCTCCATAATTTCTGCCCAGAGAGGGTCAGAGTAAGCCTTATAAACTGGCAACACTCTGCCTCTGCTAAGGGGCCCAACTTCAGCTGGATCCCACTGTAGAGCAATTTATGCCTCAGGGAGATGAAAAGTAAAATAACTGAAATGAAAATTTCACTAGAGGATCTCAACAGTAGATTTGAACTGGCAGAAGAACGAATCAGCAAACATGAAGATAGACAGAGATCATGCAATCTGAAGAACAGAGAGAAAAAAAATGAACTGTCTCAGAGAAATGTGCAACTTGAGCTCACCAACATACATATACTGGGGGAACCAGAAGAAGAGTCAGAGAGCAGAAAAAAATTTAAAGAAATAATGGCTAAAAATTTTCCAAATTTGATGAAAAACAATCTACACATATCAAGTTCAGTGAACTTCAAGTAAGATAAACCCAAGGAGATCCACACCCAGACACATCACAGTCAATATGCTGCAAGTCAAAGACAAAAATAAAATCTTGAAAATGGAAAGATAAAAACAACTCATTGGGGCCGGCCCAGTGGCGCAAGCGGTTAAGTGCGCGCGTTCTGTTGCAGCGGCCTGGGGTTCGCTGGTTCGGATCCCGGGCACGCACCGACGCACTGCTTGGCAAGCCATGCTGTGGCGGCGTCCCATATAAAGTGGAGGAGGATGGGCACAGATGTTAGCTCAGGGCCAGTCTTCTTCAGCAAAAAAAGAGGAGGATTGGCAGATGTTAGCATAGGGCTGATCTTCCTCCCCCCCAAAAAAAACATCACTTACAAAGGTGCTCCAGTAAGATTAACAGATAACTTCTCATCAGAAACGAAGGCAATAAAGCAGTAGGAAAGCATATCTCAACATGCTAAAAGAAGTACCTCAATCAATAATCTAATATCCAGCAAAACTACCTTTCAAACATGAAGGCAAAATAAAGACATTCCCAGATAAACAAAAACTGAAAGAACTCCTTACTAGCAGATCCGCCCTAAAACTAAAGGAAGTTCTTCAGGCTGAAAGCAAGCGACACCAGACAGTAATTCAAATCCACACAAAGCACACTACTAAAAGTAATTAGGTAATTATATGATTATTTATAAAAAAACAGTATATTTCTTCTCTTTTTTCCTCTTAACTGATTTAAAGAGCAACTGCATGAAATAACACGTAGTATATGACTGTATTGTTAGGCTACAACATACAGAAAGGTACTATGTTTGATAACAGCAGCACAAAGGAGGTGAGTGGAAACTGACACCAGATGGTAACCTGAATCCACAGAAAGAAGTGAAGAGAACCAGAAATAGTAAATAAGATGGTTAATATAGCAAACTCTATAAATATGTACTTGCCTCCCCTTTCTTCTCTCAGAAGGGCATAAAATTATATAAAGTAATAATTATAACAATGTATTGAGTTGTTACACATATAGGTATAATATGAATAACAATAACAGTACAAAAAAAGGGAGAGAGGGAATAGAGATAGGTAGGAGTAAAGTTTCTGTATCTCATTGGAATTAAGTCAGTATGGGGCCGGCCCGGTGGCGCAAGCGGTTAAGTGCGTGCACTCCACTGCGGGGGCCCAGGGTTGGCCAGTTCTGATCCCGGGCACGCACCGACGCACCACTTGTCGGGCCATGCTGTGGCGGCGTCCCATGTAGAGTAGGAGGAAGATGGGCATGGCTGTTAGCCCAGGGTTGGTCTTCCTCAGCAAAAAGAGGAGGATTGGCAGATGTTAGCTCAGGGCCAATCTTCCTCAGGAAAAAAAAAAAAGAATTAAGTCAGTATAAATCTGACGTAGATTCTGAAAAGTTAAGATGTATATTATTATAATATATATTATAGTATATTATAAGCCCCAGAGAAACCACTAAGAAAACAACTCAAAAATATACAGTTAATAAATAATTAAAGGAATTAAAATGTGACACTAGAAAAGATACACTTAATGCAAACAGAGGCAGTGAAGGAGAAACAAAGGGTCAAAAAACACAAGACAGAAAACAAAAAGCAAAGGGCAGAGGGAAATGCAACCATATCAATAATAACATTAAAAGTGAATAAATTAAACAATCCAATCAAAAGGCAGTTATTTTCAGACTAGATTTAAAATAAAAAACACAAAAAACAGGATGTAATGATATGGTCTATAGGAGATACCTTAGATTCAAAGATACAAATAGGATTAAAGTAAAAGGATGGAAAAAGATACACCATGCAAACAGCAACCATAAGTTAGCTGGAGTGGCTATACTAACAACAGACAAATCGACTTTAAAACCAAAAACATGTTACCAGAGATAAAGAGGGACATTTTGTAATGACAAAAAAGTCAATCCACCAGGAAGATATAACAATTATAAACATATATACAACTAACTACAGAGTCCCAATATACATGAGGCAAAAACCATGTTCTCCTCAATGCCACAGGTTCCATCAAACCTGATGGATTCATTTTCTGTATCTGCACTACTCTGTCTACCTATCACTTATCATACTATCTTACGGTTATTTGTTTCCCTAGCTCCTCCTTTCAGACTGAATTTCTCAAGGTTAAGAATCATGTCTTGCTGCTTAGTATTTAAATTCTGCTTTTCTTCCCCAACTTGGCATTATATTGAGACCATTTCATTATTGTGGTCATGACATGAATTCAGTCAGAATCAAGAAAAAACAAGGATCATCTTTCTCACTCTCTTTCAGTCTACCATTTTAAGCATGTGAAAGAAGACACAAGTCATGTGATATACAAACACAAGATATAAAATCAAAAACATGTTCTCTAAAAAAGGACGATCACACACTGCAAAAATGCTTATGAGTATTCAGCTCCAGGTTCTTTAATTTAACTTTTAATTTCATCCTCTGTTTGAAGTTCCTTGTGACTATAACCCTGTGTGAGAATATATTATATTCATAATAATGAAATCTAAACCATTCTCAAATCTCACAATGTCCTCCCTAAATTTTAGTCAGAATCTTTATAAAAAAAGAAATCTCATTTTTGATGTAACTTTTGATGTAACTGGTGCCACCTGCTCTGCTTGCTTTAGAACACAAAATAGATCTGAGTTTCACATTTAAATGATATACCCTCAAGAAGAGCCCAGGGCTTCTAAAAACACTTTACTGTCCAAATATGCCCACACTGGTATTCAAAACTTGGAAAATCTTGCCTACAAACCCAAGAGCTTCTACTCTCAGCCCAAAGGATACCCATACCCCCTCTATCAGCTGCAGTGAACAGCGATCAGTTTTTGCCCTTTGTAGAAAGAGCTCCTAGGACAATATGTCTCACGATTTTTGACCACAGTAACTCATGGGGCTGAAGAAAGCAAATGAACAACCATATTCTGGGTGTGAAGATCAAAGTGGCTGGAAATTTCTCTAAAGTTACATGTTTAACATTTAAAGCTCACACAAATTTTATCTTTATGGTTTTTTTAATATGAAAAATATTTTCCCCCTAAAATAATTTTGAGTAAAATTGACAATCCAGGAAGATGCACCTTACTTATGCTATAGCTTATAGGTTTCCTAGGAAACACATCAAGTCACCATGAAGGAATAAGTAGCCCAAGCTGAGTCTCGGGCAAACATCAACCCTGCCTCAGGATCAAAGTCAGGGCTCAGCTCTGACCCCTGGTGTCACAGCAGGGACACTAAGCCTTCTGGATTTCAGCCTTGCCTCTCCCTGTCAGCACTCTCACCCACTATCATGGCAGCTTTCCTAGTTTCCAGGCCTGAGTGCAAAAGTAATACAGGAGACCCTAGAATTACCTGTCAACATTTCAAACATTTAAAGAAAAATTTACCTTTTCCTAAAATTAAACGCACAGACTAACTAAAATGTCAAGGTTCTTTGATTTTGGCTAGGATTTTATCAAGTGGGTTCTCTTGATTTTTCTTGTACTGACTTCTAACTACAGGCCTCTGATCAATTTTTAAGAGGAAAGATGAATTACTATTACATAATAAAAGCCATTTCTTTGTAAATAAATGAGTACAGCACAGGACTCAAGGGAGGAAAGAGAGATAAGATCACAGATCAAGAACCATTCCCATAATGAGCAACCCTCCGGGTTTCCTGAAGACCAGAACTCCACTCCACTGTGACCACCAGAACCTAACCCCAGGGTCTCTGGTATGCTGGCCCCTAAAGACTTCACCAGGTATTTGTCTGCTACCTGAGCTGACCTCTCATACTACCCACATTTTCTCTGAACTTAAAAAGTCAGACACTATACAAGAACCATTCAAGTTGTAGCACATAATGGCTTAATAATCATCATCTGGGTCTGTGTGATCTCTCTGGAGCACAGGATTCTGCAATTCAAATCTTACTCATTTAAAATGATACCTCATTTGAATATGAACTATAAAATGTAATCATAGTCCATTGTAGATGGCTAACAATAATAATGTATATGAAAATAATATTGACTTTTCTTTTAAATGAAGTCATGTATTTTTGTATTTTATCATAAGACAAAATGTAAATCTAAGTTTTTGTTTCCCACAGAAGACTGATCTTAACAAACCAATGTTATACAAGAAAGAATAAACTCTACATACTATTTTCATGTAAATGAAGCCAACACACAATAAAATGTCAACCCAAAATTTTACATAAATGCTCAACAAGATCAGACTATGTGACTGCAAAAACGTTAATCTGCAAAAGAACTAAAGTACCTCTGCATTATTATAAAAAGCTGTGCTATTTTTTTCTTGTACATCTTCCCCTCGTGCAGTGAAGAAAGTTAATGGGTAGAAATCCTTATGTGCTGGTTGCTTTCCACTGGCCATCAGTTTGCCCTCATAGAAGAGCTCAGAGGTGTAACTGCAGAAAAAGACCAAAATAAATAAAAAAAGAATAATCTATCATCAAAATTATTTTCACCTACAAGGAAGAAAATTATAAGCCAATTCTAATAGTGTTGCTTTATGTCCATGATTAATTTAGTCCAAACATCTAATACCTATAAGGCTAAGATTTTCTCCAAAATTAACCATAGCAATAACAAGAGAGTAGGCTCCTGGTATACCACTGCTAAACAGATTTATTTTGGTAAGTTATGAAGCCAGAATATAGAAAGAAAAGGAAGAAATGATGACAGTTCAATACTAGATAAGAATCTTGCTCTATGAGGAAATTTGCTAGCTAGTATATTTTCTTGGTTAATACATATTTTTATTTATGTGGGTCATAGACTTACATATGCAAACACAAAGACAGACATTGAAACAATACATGCAATTAAAGGACATTCAAGTCTTCAACTATAAAATGAACATTCTTGACTGATGAAGATGCTGTCTAGTACTTGATTCATCACTGACCACAGCAAATAACTAGCAATAATAAATGAGAAATCACATTTTGAGATATTGATAAAAGCCATAGTTAAATCTAAATTTATTTATATATCTATTCTATTGCTTTCAGACAAACCTAAAAATGGTTTTCACGTGACCGACATAATCAATATTATTAAATTATACTAAACTTTAAAAAATTATAAGTTTTTGGTGGGGGTAGTGACTGGAAAGGAGCACAAAGGGGCTTTCCACAGTACTGGTAATGTTCTGTTTCTTGATCTGGATGCCGGTTACATGGGCGTGTTTGGTTTGTGACTGTTCACTGAGCTGTCACTTATGATATTTTTACTTTTATAGATGCATACTATATTTAACGAAAACATTTTAAAATTTTATTACTAAGTTTCATGTTTTTCCTTCTTTCCTCCCTCTCTTCCTTCCTTTCTTTTAAAACATATTCCTTGCATAACACAGCCAGATACATATAAGCAAACCATTATATGGTTTGTCAATATATTTGCTTATTACATCATGTAGTTCTACATATATATTTAGTCACCGAAAACTATGTCAGCTAGTAGAACCTAAAGTTTTAGTTCCAAGAATTGCCCTATTTGTGAAAAACTACAGCTCTGACTTTTGAAGTGTTCTTTTACAGACATAAAATTAAACATGATTTGCAACACTAGGGACACTATATAACTCTGCTGGGAATAATCTGTCCCTAGTAACAATGCCATTTTGAGTTCCCTCCCACCAGACCACAGGCAGTGTGATACAGTGAGGGAAGTTCACACCTACTTGATGATAGCTTCATGGGAACGGTAGTTCTCACATAGGAGGATCCTACATGGAAACTCGGCAGGGTAATGCTCGTAGAGCCGATCAAGTAATGAAACGTGAAGGTTTCTCTCCCTGGCAAACTCGCTGTAAACAAAAGGACTGAGCTGTAACAGACAAACATACGGAGAAAATTCAACTAAATATACAAATTGCATTTTTTTAACCTACTTATAAAAAAATCCACTATGCTGAAACTTTTGATTGTACTAAACCTCAACATGCTGAATGCCGGAATAAGGAGAATCAAAAATATTTTCTACGAACAATTCTACTACTTATAAAGATCTAGGCTAAAATTTCTAACTTTTCATTTCAGTATACCAACACTAAGCTAGAGTACCTACACATAGGTTAATAAAGGGTTCCTCCAACATAATAAATAGCTACTACTTTAGTAATTTCAGGGATGCAACCAGTTATTTCACTAAAATTGATCAATTATTTAAAATGATGAGCTGGTAGGATATACAGTCTATGACCAAAAAATTTATTTTTAATAATTAGCAAAATAATCCTCTTGATCTCATAAAATATAAGGAGCCATTCTTGATTATATTTTGACCACTAAAAAACAAAATTAAACTACTTTTGGCAAAGAAACAAAAACAGAATTTATTCCTCTACATTCAACTCTTTCCTGGATGTCTTGACAACTACAGTACTATAGGTTCAGTTTTAATCAACTGTGGCAGAAGAGAAAGAACCTCAAATTGCAACTTTGTAAAATATATATTTTAATAGAAAAACTGTATTTATCTTTCATATATAGGTATTCAAACACATAAAATCAGACATGCTGAGATTTTTGACTGGTAGTTTTAATTAAGCACTTTGTTTTCTATGACAGCGAAAAATTAACCCTTCAGGAAAACAAATGTCAGAGACAGGAATTGGGGAATTGTAGGAAGGATAAGTTAAATTTATTTTATAAAGAAAAGTAAGGGGCTGGCCCAGTGGCGTAGCAGTTAAGTTTGCGCGCTCCGCTTCGGTGACCCAGGGCTCACGGGTTCAGATCCCAGGTGCCAACTGAACGCACTGCTTATCAAGCCATGCTGTGGCAGTGACCCATATAAAGTAGAGGAAGATGGGCAAGGATGTTAGCCCAGGGCCAATCTTCCTCAACAAGTGGGGGACTGGCAAAGGATGTTAGTTCAGGGCTAATCTTTCTCAGAAAAAAAAAAAAAATAAGAAGAATCAAATATTCATACTGTAGAGAACTGAACTTCAAATTTTTTTTTTTTTTTCCCCCAAAGCCCCATTAGATAGTTGTATGTCATAGTTGCACATCCTTCTAGTTGCTGTATGTGGGACGCGGCCTCAGCATGGCCGGAGAAGCGGTGCCCGGGATCCGAACCCGGGCCGCCAGCAGTGGAGTGCACGTACTTAACCACCAAGCCACGGGGCCGGCCCTGAACTTCAAATTATTAAAGATGAAAATTATAACACTGATCAACTCATTCATTCCACTCTCTATAAACAAAGAAGAACAGTGGTGGAATAGTAATTTTCCTTCAGAAATACTAATATTTTTCACTATTAGCACAGAAATACTTAAAGTACTTAAATTGTAGTACATGGTTTTTTTTTTAGGATTTCATAGGATGTTTCAGAAAATAGAATATTAAACATCAAAATATAATTAAAAGTTCCTTTCAATACGACTCAGAGGGCACTTACCTGCATGTGGTCACCAGCCAAGACAATCCGAGTGTTTTTAGTTGCTAATGCTAGAGGCATAATGGTTTCACACTCCATGGCCTGGGCAGCTTCATCCAATAGAATGTGTGTAAAAAACCCTACAAAGTACAGTGTAAACACAGTAACACATATTACAGCAGCAATAAAGATAAGAGTAGATTTTTTTCTCTTCTGCTAAGGAAAGAGTTTAGTGTGCTAATTAAAAGTTGTGAATACTTTTAATACCAATCCTCAATTTAGAAAATCATTATTTAAAAAATAGAGGTTAAAAGGAATAACTATTTTACTCAATAATTGACATATAAATGGCATCTGGTGCTAAGGGCCCCAAGACTAACAGTTGGTTCAGTATACATAAAAAATTTTTTTAAAGTACAAGATAGTGACTTTTCAACAAAAAAAAAGGGCTGGCAACTAAACAATGGATAGGCCCAAAGTCCTTTCATTATTTATTTGGTGAAACAACAAAAATAAAACAACGGTAGTTTATAAGTAACTTTAGTCTAAACATGCATATTAGACATTAAAAATGTTTTTTAAATCATACCCAAAATCTAATATAAAGGAGAAAGGTATAATCCAACTTTGACTGAAAACAAAGGTTATCTATTAGCAAACTCACTAATTTGATTATTTAGATTGCGTGTGTGTGTGTGTATGTGTGTGTGTATAGACTGACAGATTTTTTTAATCTAAGACCCTACCCTGGCCAAAAAAAAAAATCACCAGTCTGCAAAAAAAAGTGACTGATAACAAATGTCAAAAATGTACATTATCAAATGTTCCCCAGATGCAAACACCTACAGTAGGAGGCAGCCTACATCTTCACTGCTATAGCCACGCACACTGGGGCACAGGAATTTGTGTACAGAAAGGAGGAAAAAGCCCCTTTGCCCCTAAAAGGGGGGAAAGAGGCAAAATTCCCCTAGCTATCTCAATGCAGAGCAGGAAAAAGTTGTCCTCTACTGTCAACTCACCAAGCTAGGAAGAAGGGGGCCCTCTTTTTACTAGCATAGCAAAGAACACAAAGTACTTTCTCAACAGAATGATGAGTTATAAAACTCTCTGGATTAATCAGCTTCCTGTGAGTTGGCCAAGAACCTAACTTCTATTTCTATGAATATCAACAAGTTCCAAACAATCTGTTTTTACAACTTTCTAATGCAACTTGTTTTCAGGTTGGGAACTTTCTAAATCTTACTGACTTGCAGTAATAACCATGATCATCATCATCACCCATTCAAATGGCTATGGTTGACAGTACAAGTATCAATAACTGTTGTGTACTTACCAACAGTGGTCCAAGCATGATACAAACAATGCTGGAGAGAATTTGTGTCTTTTGTTCTACAAGACTAACTAAGGAAGATGACTATATAAATATAGAATCAAATTGGAAAAATTGAGACTAGTGAAAAACTAGTATTTTCATTAGATAACATTTTTTGTGTGTGTGTGAGGAAGATCGGCCCTGAGCTAACATCTGCCAATCCTCCTCTTTTTTTGCTGAGGAAGACTGGCCCTGGGCTAACATCCATGCCTATCTTCCTCTACTTTATATGGGACACCGCCACAGCATGACTTGACAAGCGGTGCGTCGGTGCATGCTCGGGATCAGAACAGGCGAACCCCAGGCAGCCGCACCAGAGCGCGCACACTTAACCACTTGCGCCACCGGGCCGGCCCCTAGATAACATTTTAATTAAACAGAGGTAGGGCCGGCCCGTGGCTTAGGGGTTAAGCTCACGCGCTCTGCTGCTGGCGGCCTGGGTTCGGACCCCGGGCAAGCACCGACGCATCGCTTCTCCAGCCACGCTGAGGCCGCGTCCCACGTACAGCAACTAGAAGGATGTGAAACTATGATGTACAACTATCTACTGGGGCTTTGGGGGAAAAAAAATAAATAAATAAAATTATAAATTAATTAAACAGAGGTAGGCTTGAATCTGCAACTGCATAAATCATGAAATTGTTATAGCTATTGCCTAAGCTAGTAAAGGTAAACTGAATTAATCAAACTGAGTTAGCCTGAGCCTTGGTTTCCTTATCCGTAAAATAACCCTCCACAGGGTTGATAGAATTAAATGAAATAAAGTTTAATAACGCACAGAACAAAGCATGTAGTTGACTTCCAGTAAGTATTCTTCTGTACTCTTGCTCTTCAAAGCCATTCTTTACTCTTTCTCACAAAACTATACTGTTTAGGAGGTTTGGGTATTTAATCTATCTGGCAAATATGCAGAGTATAATCATAAAGTAATGAGACTGATTGTTAAATAAACATACCAAAATTTACATTTCAAATAAGTGTTGTTCCATTCAAAGAAGTCAGTTGGGAGGAAATATAACTCATTCCAATGATGCAGACATTGTTCAAAACATTTTTGAAACTCTGCTTTTGTAACTGCCCTCACCAGCCAGCTATGAGCTGCACGCACAAGAAAATAAGTCTCATTACACGAGAGGCACGTCTCTTTTTTTTTTTTACCCCTAATGGTATTGCTCAGTTTGGTCACCTACCTTATTTACCAGACATGTCTCAGAAAGATTCTAAAGCTTTTCTAAAATTAAATCTACCCTCAAAAAAGAAAGTTTGGCCACCATTCACTCATTTTAAGAAAAACAGAGGTTTATCAAGGGCCTCCAGGTGTCTATACTCTGGGCCAGGTGCCAGAAATACAAGGTGAAGAGAACAGTCTTTACATTCCAGGGACTCAAAAGAATTTGTCACTAGCTCTGAAAGCAATTCCAAAAGGAGAGAGCAAAAAAAGTTTTGAGCGATGTCAACAATATAATATGGCAGGAATAAATGAATATTCTCTCAAAGAAACTACCTTAAAGTGATACCACTTTTTAATGGTTAAGTTCTGCCATATCTATCAGAACTTTTTGTCAACTTATATCTGTGCTTCATATAATATTAGTCTGGTTTTACAGTTTCTGTACTTAAATGTAATAATCTTAATAGTACGTCATAAACAAAAAAACCTATCATAATTGTTGTCTCTACACTATATAACACAAAAGAATTTTAAAACAAAAACTTGAAAAAATTGTTAACACCAACACTGTCCAAATTTGAATTTTTCACATGATCACTAGTAAGTAAATACCATCTGATCAATTAGACAACAAATAGAATAGCAGTCACTAAAATGTCAAAACTAGGTGTTGACAGACTGTTTTCTGTAAAGGGCCAAACAGTATATATTTTAGGATTTGTTGGCCATACAATCTCTGTGGCGACTACTCAACTCAGCTGTTGTAGCACAAAAGCATCCAGAGATAACAAACAGGTAAGTAAGTGGGCACGGTTGTATTCCACCCAATAAAACTTTATTTACATAAACAGAAAGTAGGCCAGATTTGGCCCTCAGGCTGCAGTTTGTCAAGTCCTGTTCTAAACCAATGGAGAAGCCCTACACACACAGAGATACCCCATCTGTGTCTTGAGTCAGCATACCAGGTTCAAGGTCCAACTGACAGAGGTACTGGGAAGTATTCAACGTAACAACAACCACTCTGTGTTTAAGAATATCTTCTTTCTGTGGCATCTGAAAGGTGGAATGTGCGCTTGAGATCAAACAGTACTGATGCACAACTGGGTGGACAGTCTTTACCCAGCGATTTCTGAAATATACCCTATAAAAAGAAGACAATAGTTCCTATTTATATTTATTAACATCTTTCCCATATCTGATTATCAAAACATTGACATTATTATTTTAAGACTACAATATCTGGAAATTAACAAATAAATCTGATAACCGTTAACATTCTTCTGGATTTAGAATTTAACATACAACTGTGACTTCCCCTCACCAAAAAAAGATTCAAGCAGAAAGCATATGCTCTACCACAAAATATATATGTAATTATTTTTAAGTGTTCAGATTAATCTTACAACAGAATGACACATAAACAGTTTCTTAAGCATTACAGTTTTTTAAGTTCAAAACATTCCCATTTTGGAATTACTTTTTTGCTAGAATATTCTTAAAAAAATATACTTTACTCGTATTTCAATTATCTACGCTAATAAAAAAATAGTGAACTGCATACTTACAACAGAAATTAAAAAGTTATTTGTATTTCACTTTAGAATATATTCTTATACCTATATTTTAAATAGATCTCTATCTAAGGTTCTGGAAATTCAAAAATAAATTTAAATTCTGGACAATCAGAAAATCTTAAGAAAGAGCATTCTTCCATTAACTGCAAAAGGAAAATATTAATAGGCCTCATACAATAGATTACTAAGATGGTACAGAGACAACTCATCTATCCATCTACCCACCCACCCACCATCTCTAACCCACCCATATAACAAAGATCTATTAGGTATCCACTATGCTCCAGCACAGAGGCAAATCACATGGCTTGCAAGCTTTCATAAAGGCTTTGGATTTACTCTGATTTTAACAGAAAGCCATCAGAGTTCTGACAGGGCAGTCACACGATTGACTTATGTTGTTAAAGGGCCCCTCTGTTTCTCTGGACAGAATACATAGTTTGTGGGGGAGGGCGCTTAGACAGTGGTGTGCTGGTAAACGTAGAACAACCAGCTTTTGTGGGGGAGATGGGCTGATCTGTAGTGTTTGCTGATTTCTGTGGTATAAAACCTACTACTACCATGGCCAATTTCAAGCTACCAACATGATGTCACTGAACATGAACTTGGGAAGACAACACATGATTGGCTCTCACAAACCAGTACAAGCTGGCTCCGACACATCACTGACTGGGACAGAGGCAGGGGCAGGGAACGGAAGCAGGGAGACCAGTTAGGAGGTTGTTGTAAGGATCCGGACAAAAAAAAGATGATACCTTGGACTAGGGTGGTAACAGTGGAGATGGGAAATTGGTTAGATTCACTATAATTCTGAGAGTAATGCTAACAGGATTTACTGATGAACTAGATGTGGAATTTAAGAGAAAAGATGATTCTATGCCTTTGAAACTGAATGAACGGCAGGGGTTGGTGTTTACAAAGGTGGTGAAAGGAAGGAACAGATTTGGGGTAGGAATTGAGAATTCAGTTTTGGACACATTCAGTAGTAGACATCCAAGTGGAGACTTGGATCCAGTAAGGAGGGGGATATTTAACTTTGGAGTTCAGGAGAATGCCTGGGACAAGAAATATACAATTGGGATAACACTTAAACGTTGAGACTACATGAGATCACCTGGAGAATAAGTGGAGATAAAAAGAAACTAGTTGGAAGAATGATTATGGACCACTCCAACATTTAGAAGCTGGGAAAAGGAGAGGGATACAGTAAAGGAGACTGGGAAGCAGCAGTCAACGAAATAGGAAAGAACGCAGGAGAGTGTGGAGAATCCAATCAAGGGACATAAACTTCCACGTCACTAAATTGTCTGGACATTTTCCAGGCCCATCAACTTACTTGACTTAACAGCAACAGTTCTATGGCTGCTCCCTCCTTGAAACGCTCTCTTCCCTCAGCTTCCATGACTCACCCTTTCCCTGATTTCCTTTCACATCTCTAAGTCAGGGTTCCTCAAGGCTTAGTCTTCAGCACCTCTCTCTTCTCAAGCTCTGTTCTCTTGCCTGACAATCTCATCCAGGCTAATGGTTTCCATTACCACCAATACCCTGATGACTCACATGCTTTTCCCTCTCCAGCCTAGACCTCACCTCTGAGCTCCAGGATGCATATCCAACTGTTTATTTGATATCTGTCTCCTCTAGAATGTTTCAAAGGCAGCTCAAATGTAATACACACAAAACCTAATCTCACAATCTTCTAAAATGTGTTCTAGCCCCTCATGAAACACTTAAAAAACTGGTGACTGTCTTTTCTTTTAAGCAAAGTGAAAAAGAGGTATTTAATAAATGTCCCTAAATATAAATTACAATAGAGGAAAGTAAAGAAATGTATTTTTAAAACATCACTATGATAGGAAGGACAATAAACTTGGTGAAAGTAACCAGTATCACTTCTAAAAGATGTAAAAATTTTAAACAATATATTTTAATTCAGCAAAGCAGAATTTACTTTTAAATTTCATTTTACAAATTATCTGAAAAAACCATTTACAAATTATGATTCCTTTAATATTAACTAAAGTATGTATATTCAAGTACATAGAAACTAAACTTCAAAATATTAGTAGTGTTTATCTCTGGCTGGTGAGATTACAGAAAATTCTTATTTCCTTCTTTGTGCTTTTCTATATTTTCTTACATGAAGATTTCACTGTAAAATTGAAAAAGCTGTTTTTCAAATTTCTCATCAAATCAAACTCTAAGCGCTGCTTCTTCCTCAAAGAAAAAATAGAAATTGAAGTTCTAAGTCTCACTACTGACTTTTTTGTAGTTACCTTGGAAAGCTACCTCAGGTTGAAGCTAGTTAGAATATAAAGTTTGATCATTAGGCCTATTTCCTTAAAAGTAAAATATTCTAGTGCTCACTTTAAAAAGATTTAAATATTTTCTCAGTACTTTCATTCTGTGCAACATTTAAGGTAGACACTCTTCTAAAAGATTATTTAAAACACATCCAACAACATTTTTCAAAATCGGAGAATTGATAGTGACAAGTGACACTTTCAAGTTCATAGCATAAAATGTATGTGACACCAACTAAGCAATTTACACATTTCTAGAAACAAACCGTTCACATATCCCACCTGAATTATAATGATACTTAAAACAGGAGATTATCTGGTAATATATAATTTTAATTCACTGAAATTTTATTCATGTATTGAATTCACATGGAATCAACACCCCCTCAAAACGTTATTACTTAAGATACTACAGAACGAGAAAGACCCGATCCAGAAGAAAATCTGTTTCTTTAAAGGTCTATATAAAACAACAAATATCTTCTATTTGCCCAGAAAGCAGTAAATGCATGCTTTCTCCACAGATAACCTGTCTACTAAGTGATAACTCTGCCAGAACCAGAAACTGATCTTCAGAATCATACACAGAAAGAAACTGTTTTCTTCTCTATTCCATTTAAAAATCTTCTAATGAAGTAAGAAGTAAAAAGTAAAACTAAATGTAATCTAAAATGGTTTCTAAAACCTCCATCTCCAAATATTTTAAGCTCGACTCCTGGCAACTAATAGAATTTTATACATTTTAACCCTGAGTGTGTATATTTAAACATATTTACTTCATTAACTATTTAACGTTTAATGACTATTTTCATACTTGATCACATTTACCAGGGCCCCCTCTACACTATACTCTGAAGAAGGCAAAGTCTTCATCACTCCTACTCTACAGAGACATCACATCTTCAGGGTCATATATGGACACTTAGTGCCCTCTTGTGTTCTTTCCCCCGAATCCTGGGACAATTCAGATAAAGCTGATCTCCTCAGAGTACTCAGTCGTTCTAATTTTCTCTATTCCATCTCCCATACCTCTCATGTTTGTTGTCCTTTAGGAAAATTATAAATTAATCTGAGTTAATGTAATAATAAATGGTTCTAATAAATCCTAACATTTCAATGCATTAATCCTCCTAGGAAATATATTCACAAGTTAACACTTTTTCCAAAGAGAAAACTATGGTGAAAATGTAGGGCCATACAAAGAAAATATTTGGAGAAGTCAAGCCTTTTCTTATTTTATTCCATTTACTAAGAGAAATAACATGAAATTTGTATTTGAATATATTTAAATATTTTTCCATCTTGGACTGAACCACTCTTGAAACTTGCAGAGAGGTGAGATTTTCTGCTAGAGGGCAAGTTTTTGTATTTGGGCCACTACAACTATACACATACCCTATTGGAACATAACTTCTTATTCCACATATTTAAATGCACTATATGTTGGATTATAAGCCCCCATGGGAAATTTTCCAAGGGAAAAGCTAAACATAATGCTACCCAAATGATGGATTTTAATGTTTATCAACAACAGTTCTACTGCCCCAAATGTCAAATGACCTAAGCCAGGCTGACCAAGATTTGAGGGGCCTTTACTCCACTGTTTCCAAGCCAAGTACACTATGATAATTGAGACTGCCATAGTTCCTACATAACATACACACACAAACATAAACACTCACACACACACTCTACCAACGACAAAAGCAAACACAACAAACATCTCCATTAAAGTAAGAACACTCATAGCAAAAATGCTACTAACTACTCAATTTCTACTATTGAACTAAAAAAGATTAGAATCTGAAGCAAACTAGTTATTGATGAATTTCTCTATTGGTAAATATCATATTTTCATTTATACTGATTGCATTCATGTGATAGTTTCTTATTAAATACAATTGGATTCTACTTAAAATTAATTATTCCTGCTCTAATTTGTCTTCCTGAGGGAAAACAAAGTATGGCATAAAAACCTGTGTTAACAGGCCATACCACTTTTTTCTCTTTTGTTCTTTTTAATGCAATTGTAAAATCATTCAAATGGCTTTGGTTATGGTTGTTAAATAATTAAATAGCATAATCTCATTTTTCCATGCCTAGACTCAACTAGAAATAAAAAGTTAGTGAATTGTAATTCAAAGGTGTGGTTAGAAATTAATTTGTAAACAATAATTGTATTTGAATAACATAGGGCATGATATATTAGTTGTAAAATGGCAAAACTAAACATTAATTCATATAACAATGAAAGCAAATGGTATAATAAACAACCATTTAATGAGTCTTTATTGTTTTCTGAAGAAAAGGATTTTATTCCCCCCCCAATCTTGTATTTAAGTACATTTCATATACACTCAAGAGAACCTTTCAATATTAACCTAAAATTTTCTTTAACACTGTTTCTTAAATGATAGCAAAAAGTTATAATACCAGTCAATTACATTTTGTTGAAGAAATCACCTCAATATTTCATGCTTCTCTAATATGCAGCTTCTATGAAATTACCTGCATGATCACAGTCGAAATTTTATTTCCATAAAGAACTATCACTGCATGACTACTCTGCCATGCAAAATATGCTAGAATTTTAATTAAATTTGATTTAATGATATTTATATTATTTCATTATTTTAGAGGTACACATCAAAATCGGCTCAGACTGTTAACAACATTTTTACATACAAAACTTAAAAAAGGATGTCTTTCTTTTTACTTAATGTTTAAGAAATGAATGGTCAAAGATTTTTAAATTTTTCCTTAATTTAAATGGTTTCTTCAAAACGCATAACCTCCAAATGCCAATGCACAGTTAAAGATTTTGGTTTTCTCGAAGTTACTAAAATCTTTACAGACACCTTTTCTTAAGAATAATAAAGTATGATACAGATACATAATAAGCCTTAAAAAATACCTGAGAGGTCTTGCCTGGGGATTGCCTGCTTCTACATATGGATGTAAATAATCCTTTATGTAGAGATCAGCAGCACTATTAGAATGGGTGCAAATGAGAATCCTGCTGAAATAAATGGTGCAAATAAAAAGAATGATAAAACACAAAACTATTCAAGCAATATAACACCAAAAAAAAAAGCAGTGGCCATCTTAATATTACACATTTTCCTCAACCTACTCAGTAACCTCTAACGTATTATTCAATGATGCTGTTAGAAAATTAAATTACTCTTTAAGCTGTAAAGGAAATAAGTTCTCCCAAATTATTTTTAAATCTATCATATAAAATTATTTTTAAAAAGCCCAACTCTTTTGGCTCTAACATATATCACAATTCCTTAGCAGACTTGGAGTTCTGGTGGCTATTTAAAAGCTATCATTCTCTACGTTGCCAATTTTTAAAAACAGTATGTTTTAAGAGAATTCAAATTTTAGTGCTTTGGGGTTTGAGTGTGGGTCTTTTTCTTTCTTTTTAAATTTCCTTTTTAAGTAAATTAATTTTAATTGTCTGGATGAAAATTGTCTTGCTAGCCCTCGTTTTGTATTCACAACAGAGGCTGTACCCTACTAATTGCATCGGAGCACATGCAACACCATCTCACCTGGTCTCCTGTTGCTGGAGAATGTGCTTGACAGCCTGAGCTAGAGTGAATGTTTTGCCTGTCCCATAGGGTCCGATGATGAGAACAGGAGGCAGCTGTATTGAAAGTGGCGTTGTAATGGCTAGAACAGCCTCTTTCTGTTTTGCATTTAGCCGAGGATCCAACTGTTCATCCCACTGTCTATAGAAAATAAAAATTTAAGTTATTTTAAATGTTTGCATCTTATTAATAAACAGAACACAACACACAAATATCCTGAATTTCCCTGAGCCATTAAAAATACTGAAACAGCATAGCACCTATAAAAACAAATGCTTCTTCTAAAACTATTCTTTAGAAAACTACCCAACAGAGTTGGTGTAGCGTGTTTTACTATGTTGATCAAAACCCGCTTTAGTTATCTTGCCCTATTCCAAGTGCAAAAAGATTTTGATAAATAACCTAAAGACATTACACACTTCTAGTCTAGTTGCTGCCAAGTCTCTAAATAGTAATGGCAATGTCTCAAAAATGTAATTTCCCTCTGTTACATAAAAGCATTAGAAAAGTTTTTTCTGGTAATAATGAAGTAGTAGCTTCTTTGCATAGCAAATAAAATGTAAAAGGGAAACTAACTGATTTTCAAATTATAATCCATTGAAAGATCTCTTAGTAAAGTTTAAAACAAAGGAAAAAGAAAAAACCTGTATGTCCCTGGTTAAGAAATATCAAACTTTTACAAAATTCTTAATTCAGAAAATAGCAGGTTATTTTTAAAGGCCAAACAATATGAAATGTTTTCACACACACAAATAATATACATAGGTCATATCTTTCGGGGTAGAGAACAGCTGTCATGGTAGCACAAATGGCTGCCGTAATGAGATCTATCTTACTAGTGTCCCTTCTATGACTTGGCTAAGTTTCGAAGATTTAAATGGACAGCAGATGCTGAAAGGAATCAAACCAAGTGGAGAATCAACAGCATTCTTTCTCACAACTACAATTAAAATACTAAATATCGCAACAATTATGGTAAAAATGATAGGGATGTGAACCAAAAAGGAAGGGAGTGTAAAGAGACTCAGAAAATTTGCAAAGTGCCTAGAAAATAATCTGGAAATAGGAGGACAATTTAAACAGGAAAATTCCCACTCTGTGAGGCTATACTTGACTTAAATCAGAAGCTAGTTATTTATGGAAAATCTTCTTAGCATTTCCATAAATGCTTACCTTAGAAACCTTAGAAAACAAACTTTGCCCATACAAACATGCCATTACTTATTTTTCAGAAATTTAGAATTTGATTAAAAAACAAAAGGACTCTGACCAGTGGCACTACATTTCCTGGAAGCCGTTCACTAAAGCTCAAGTATTTTACTGCAAAGAGTCCCTCAGCATTAACCAGCTTATTTACTCATAATTCTGGGAGCACCTAGCAATGTTTCCATCTTCTATAAATGAGGAAATTGCTTTAGGTGATTGCTAAGACCAGACCTAATATATGTGGACAACATTGTGGTGCGGTTATCCCAAAACTATCCAGAGCACCCTTCTCTGCCTTCCTCTACTATTGAGCCTAGACAAATGTAACACTCCATTTCCCAGCCTCCTCTGCTGGAGACACAATTCTGGTCAATGAATAAGAAGTCGTCTCTCAGAAGGGGTTCTATACCCAATAGAACAAAAAAAAAAAGCCTCACTAGAAGAAATCTCTTCTTGCTCCTTGACCTTCCTCCTTCGCCTGGCTGGAATGAACTCGTAGTAAATAAAATTGCAGCAGCCATCTTATAATCATGAGGCAACAGGCATCAAGAAGAAAACCGATATGCTCAATATGGCAGAGAGGAGTGGGAGACTTTGGTACCTGATGGCACTGCTGAGCCCCTGCACCAGCCCTGGACCACCTACCTCTGGGCTTCTATCTCTACTTGTTCAAGCCACAGTAAACTGTTGCTTGCATCCATACCTGACCACTATGATTCTATGATACCTGACCCCAACAGTTCCTTTATCTGTACATGGAGATAATGATACTTGCATCAGATGGTTATTTTAAAATCAAATAAGATAACGCATGCAAGCTGCTTAGAAAAATAACTGAACAATAAGTGCTCAATTAATGTTTGGTTCTATACTAAAATATTTTCTGAGGATTTCAGAAGAATGAGATATTACTTGACCAGTACACACTTTCAAAAAAACAAACAAAAAAATGTTTTAAAAACATCCTCTAATCTTTCAAATTTGGGGA
Organism: Diceros bicornis minor; assembly: GCF_020826845.1. Taxonomy (NCBI): domain Eukaryota; kingdom Metazoa; phylum Chordata; class Mammalia; order Perissodactyla; family Rhinocerotidae; genus Diceros; species Diceros bicornis. Next base: position 48,140,567 of record NC_080757.1, on the reverse strand, counting down.
CTTTAATGAACTTATGAATGAGATAGATTAGATTATATATATAAGTATAAATCTAAGAGATTAATGACAGATTTACAGGTATAATTCTAAAATATGTCAGCATCTCTTTATTTTATTTATATAGCCCATTCTACTCATCAACTGTTTCAGTGTAAATAAATGCTTCAGAGCAGATCAGAAACTCTATCAATGTTGGTCATCTCTACAGCTTCTGGTCATGAATGATGAACATTTATAGAAGGCCAATGAGTAAAAACAAATTGTCTGTATTTATTGCACCACCTGCTTAATAAAGGGAAGAAGATTTACAATATACATGCTGATAAGAGTCATCTCTGATTTTCACAATTTAAAACAATATAGTCTCCAAGTTTATTCTGAATAAAATAAGAGTTATTTTATTCCCTGAACCAAATTAATTCAAAGTTCTTTTTTTCCCCAGGTCTAATGCATTGTTATAATTAATTTATAAGATACATACTCAAGAACATTTTCTCAACTTCATTTATCTGTCTATACTTCATCTTACTCCAGAAAGGATTTTAATTGGCTAATGGTTTCTCACTATGTTCCTAGACCCAGACATATTTTAATTACTATTTAAATTACAGGGGTATGAAATCTCCTCCTACTTGAAAGTTTTCTGCTACTTGTCATTTTCTTAGTTACTTCTGCTGTTAACACTTACAATCACTGGTATTTGAATATACTGTTATATACAATATAATTTTCAGAAGTGAGCATATCAAGTAAACATCTAAAAGTTTACTGGTACAGCCTCACATTTGAAACCCTCATTTTCTTCTTTAAACTTGAAATTCTGATTAACTTAAATGTGTCATATATTAATAATGTGCAAGGCCCTGTTGGAGAGTCAAAGATAAGTAAGACATGGTCACTTCCTTTAAAAAGCTCAGGGTCTAATGAAAACAGTAGAAATAGATGTAATTGAAAAAAATTAATTTGAAAGAAATTATGCTTCAAAGCACAAAACTGACTGAACCTAGCACACAGTAAGGATCAATAAACATTTGCTGAAATAATGAAATGAAGGGTTAGGTTCATCTACTTGAAGGAGAGAGCACTTGAGCTAGACTAAATCTAAAGGACAGGTAGATCTTCAATAGATCAATATTGAGCAAAGATTATTTCATGGGGGGAAAATCATAGATAAGAAGACAGGGCTGAGGAAGGGGCAAATGCAGAGTTTAACATATAAAGCTTCAGTTTGGCAAGATGAAAAAGTTCCAGAGACTAATTGCACAACAATGTGAACATACTTAACACTACTGAACTGTGCACTTAAAAATGGCTAAGATGGTAAGTTTTACATTATGTAGATTTTACCACAATTTTAAAAATTTTTTAAAGAATTTTTAAAAAGATAAGGAGGCGGGGCCGGCCTGGTGGCATTGTGGTTAAGTTCACGCACTCAGCTTCAGTGGCCGGGGGTTCACAGGTTCAAATCCCGTGTGCAGACCGACGCATCGCTCATCAAGCCATACTGTGGCAGGCGTCCCACATATAAAGTAGAGGAAGATGGGCATGGATGTTACCGCAGGGCCAATATTCCTCAGCAAAAAGAGGAGGATCAGCAACAGATGTTAGCTAAGGGCCAATCTTCCTCACCAAAAAATTAAAAAAGATAAGGAGGCAAATAAGTGTAGGGCAAATGAAAGAAACTTCAACGTAATTCAATATGGCTAGAGCAGAGGGATTTAGAGGGAGAAAGTGGGTGTCAAGTAGAAAAAAGTAAAAGAAATGTGAAAAGATACTGTTGGAAAGCACTGTAAATGAGACTACATAATAAGAGTTTTGTATTAGGCTGCTCAGACTTTATCTAATATTAAGAAGAAGCCTTCAGAGATTTGTAAGCAGTAAAAAGAAATGATTATTTTAGCAAACTAACTCTGGAACAAATATGTAGGATGGACCACAGAACAGAGACGGAAGACCCACTCACTAGAAGGCTACTGAAATAGTCCAGCTCTAAATTAAGCATTGGCTGTAAGAATGGAAAGGGAAGGATGCAGAGAAGCTGAATCAAATGAGAACTGAGAAGATGCCACTGGATGTTTACAGTTAGTAGATCACCGATTACTTTCAGGAGAGCAAGGAGGTAAAAAACAGAGATTACAAGATGAATAAATAAGAATACTGGAAATACGTAGACTATTCCTGCTCAACAATTTTGGCGGTAAAAAGAATGGGGAAAGGATAGTAAGGGTAAGTGAAAACAAGGGAGAATTTATTTGATTTTGTGGTGTAAGGCATATTTTGCTTTGTTCTGTTTTTAGAACCAAGAAGAAATGGAATTTGAGAGGAAGAGACATATGCCACTTCTAGGCCTGGCATAAAAATTTCCCACATGATGCTCTGTGTTCACTCTTCCCCTGTCTGCCAGCTGGATGTCAATACCGAGGGTGACCTCTGAAACCACTTATTGAAGATACCAGAGCCTCAATCAGTGATAGAACAGGGCTACCCTAACATGATTGGATTGACACAAGGGATAAATGAACTTCTATTGTGTAGAGCTGTGAGATTTTTCTTAAAAAGTGAAGTGAGCTGAGCATCAGCAGGGACCAAAAGGATAAAACCCAGTCAAAGGATGAAAAGAAAGATGCAGTCATACAGCTATCACTGCTGTTAGTCTGGAAACAAAACAGAAGTATATTTAATTCCATGTAAAGACGTGCCAAAGAGAATTTAAGCAGAAAAATATTTACACAACCATTAACTTGAGAGCAGTTTCTGAAGTAGTATCTTCTATGGTACTTTCTCCATTTTCCTAAATTATAAAAATGTCTTCTATACTCAAAAATTATTTTAAATTAACTATTTGAACCACTTTAGAAAGGTTCTAATTTTCCCATTCAACTTCTACTCAGAAATATTCCTAAACTGCTTGGCATCCTATCAAATTAAGGCTGTTGAGAAAAGCACTCATTTAGACTGAGGGAAAGTGAAGAAAATACATGATGAACCTCAAATGTTTCATTCAAAGGGTTCTTTTACTCTCCTTTCTCAACTAATAACATGTCTCCTGAAGAATATAGGCAAACATTCTTAACAAAACTATGTTTGAGTTATTTGATACAGATATTCAATTTAACATTAACATAACTTCTTTTAATGAGATATCTCTCTCTTTACCTGTTAGGACTCCAAGGTATAGTTGGAGTCATAGTGATGTCTGGAAATAAAACCCCATTGTCCTTGATCCTGTCTAGTGCATAATGCATTTCACAGAGGGGTAATCGATTTAATTGAAACTGAAGTTCAACCTGAAATATAAAATAAAAAAAATTTTTTTAAAGCATTAAAGCAAACCAATGCTTACAGCTTGTTAGAAAACTCTGTGGAGATAACCTTTAGGGGGGCCAAGTTTAGAGATTCTTCTAAAGTATAATCATATTCTAACAATAATTATTATGGCTAATATTTGCTTTGTTTATTTAGTACCAGGCACTGTAATATGCACCTCATAGATTACTTCACTCAATAGTACCAACGTTGTACATGCTAGAACTAACTTTGTTTTACATCTAAAGAAACTGAGGTACTTGTAAATTACTTAACCTCTAAATAAAAGTTATCTGATTCCACCATTCCTATGAAGAATATATCTGATAAAATCAACAGAACATCTGTGAAACAGCACCTCTCAAGTGATAAAAACCAGGCCTACGACACTGAATCAATTTACTATGAATGAATAATATTCACCAAATTTTATGTTTAAAAAGAAAAAAGATTAGCTTTCCAGGTAAATATGGCAGATTGAACACACAGTTCACCTAAAAATCCATAAAGATAAAGAGAACAGGAGCAAATACAATTTCAGATGACAACTGTCCCCAGGATGTAGCTTAGTTTCTTTTAATCTGTTCTTCCTTTGTTGATTTAAAACTCTAATCAGAAAGCTTGACCCTGTATAAAACTGGAACATTTTAGATGTTACTTAGATCAAAGAGAATCAATTTTCTCTAAGAGTTACCAGAGGTCCAATTCTCCACCCACCAGTGCAACACTTCAAAGTCAACTGCACTTCTGGTTATGGCAGAAAAGGAAAACCAAACCAGAAGAAGAATATCAGCTGACAAGTAGGCTACAGACAACCACAGTTAAGTTGCCATACTTCAAAACATACCTGTGTGTCATAATCAGGTCGAAGATTAAGTTCTTCACAGCATTCCCTGGATATCCTTAAAAATATATATTCTTTTGTTTTCTCTTCAATAGTAGCTTCATAAACCTTCTCTTTGGTTCCCTGGGTCTGTACTAACTTCTCTTTAGGGACTGGTAATAAATAAACAGCATTGACTTTGGTCATCACCAGTCGTCCAGCCAAAGTATCTTCAGAAAGTGTTTTAGTAAGCTTAAAGCGACCAAAAAGTTGTCCATTCTGAGCATACTTTGCACCTCCAGAAACTCCAGTGAGCATGAAGCTTGCTAGAATCTGCAATTGCACTTTAAGGTTGAACCTAAATCAGAAGTAGAAAATGATTTTGAATATTTTACATCAAAATCATAAAATCTAGAAGAGTAAAACAAAACAAATCAAATATAAACATACAAAAAATTAAAACTTTATTATCAATTCCACTCCATTGAGCAACAAACTATATACTGTCTTTCTGCCTTTAATCCAAGCTAGAAACTACAAAACATTTTTTTAAAGTGAATACACTTTCATGCAAGTTATATACAGATGCATACTTAGTTGTGTTGAAGAATACACATATTTTTAAGTCTGAGCATTTAAAATGAAGTAAGATTTTTTAATAAAACGAAATATTATGTATTAATTAAGATGAAAGTCTGTTTGAACACACCACTGGGACAGACACGTAAGACTTTAAAATCACTTAAAACCAGAAAGAAATGCACTGCATTGAAACTACAATGGACTTTTATTAAACTGATGTTTTCCAAGTGAGACCTTACCAAAAGATTCTAACCATAAAATTTCTCTTTCAATACTGTTAATGAATAACATCCAGAATAAATTTCTGTTCATGGCTACATCGAGGCAGATCTCATGCAGGAACTATGGAAAGAGAAGTTAAAAGCTATCTTATTAGCTAATGGTTGGTGCAGTCACTCACACTTCCACATGTACATGTGAGCATGAGAGAGAAATGTGTGTGAAAGAAGCACAGAGAATCAAGATTAATTTACACAGGCAAGAAAAACAGAGTGAAGGAAAGATTTGAACTAATTGACAGCTCTTCTTTGCCGTTCTAAAATGGTGCAATAAGAGAAAAGACGAAAGGGTAAGAATGGGAACATTTTCTTAAAAGGTGTGGAAAATTTGAATGCAAACATTAAATTGTTTTAAAATCTATATATCCATTTGCAGAAAAGGCTACTTTTTAATGGTACTGCTGCACTGTTTTCTTTTCAAATCTTTTGTACACATGATGTCAAGAACGTCTTATAAATTCTTAGGGGAAAAGAAAAAACCTTACTTAAAACATTATAAATTTCTTTAATGGAAACCTTTGTATTGCTTACTATATTAGGCAACCAAATCTAATTAAAACACTATATTAAAATTTTGAATGTCCATTTATATACTTTAAAGTTAGAAAATCATAAAGATAGAGGAAGATTTTTACAGAAATACATTTACAATAGAACACTTAAGGATCCAAAAAGATCTGTAAATACATACTAAAGTTAATATTTAATAATGTGGCTTACATGAGAATCAAATGAATTCTAGCAGTATTTGCCATATATATGTATGTGTGTATATGTGTATATATATGTGATACATATGTGTATACATACACATATATATGATATGTGGAATTATTAAAAATCACATTATATTTCTCTCATTCTCTATGCACATTTCACTAGAAATGTAATGATAATGTGAAATGTGATTTCCAAACTGGAAAAGTAGGATGATAATTTAAAGAAGTACAGACTGCATGTCATCTAGTTATGTGTGACTCTTTAAAGACTAGAATGTGCATAAGGATTCTTAAAAATGTCTTAAGATGAAAATGAAACAAAAGTACGACACTCCCCAGTTTACATACAATCTATGTTCTCCTGTTTTTTTTTTTAAATAAAATATGTTTTAAAAAAGAACAGGAACTCTTAAGTTATTCATGCTTTTTCAAATGAAGTTAAACTTTTACCTCTCTTTTACTATGCATATAAGTGAGATTTGAGGTCATTAAAAACTTTCTCAGAGAAAAGAGATTTCTTATAGTGCATTCTTCATTCACAAATGACCTCTTTGTTGCTAACTTTGATGTACAGTTTTCTGATCTTTCTTCTTTTTTACTTTGCAACCACTTTCCACTTTCTTTAAACACCCTCTTCCACTGAATTCTGTAAAGTCATACTCCTAGTTTTCTTCCTACCTTTCTAGCTGCTCCTCTATCTTTCATCTAAGCACCACCCACCTTCTAAAAGTTCACCCTGCCTTCTTCTTACTCTGTACGTTCTCACTAGGTGAGGTCACCCTCTCCTAGATCTCTCAGCTCAGGGCTGTAAACCCAACTGCCAAGACACCCTGGCTTATATACTCGTCGAATTCAGTACAAGCAAAACAGAAACACCATCTGACCTCCCCATATATCATTCAAAGCAATCCTCTGGTGTATTATACAACTTAGGTAATGGCATTTATCATCCAGCTAGGTGTCTAAGCCAGAAACCAAGTTATCCTTGACCTTGCCTCTCTCACCAACCTTCATTCCCCCATCGTACAATCACCAAGCCCTGTTAGGTCCTCTCCCTCCTGATTTATCTGCATCTCAACATTTTTAACTTGTATTACTATAACAAACTCCTAACATGGCTTCTGGCTTCAAATCTATTCTCCAAAGCAACACCAGAGGATCTTTGTAAAATGCAAGTCTGATGATAAGCAGATTCCTATAGCTCTGAGGGTAAGGTTTAAACAGCTTTCTCTCTCACCACCCCATTGCACTACACACACACCCTCCATTTCAACTACGATGACCAACTTGCAGCTTCCCCCAAAACTCTATGCTCTTATTCTCATATCCTGTTTCTTCTAACTAAATACCTTTGTCCTATTTCTTCACCTGACAATTCTACCCGTTTTTTCAAAATTCAGCTTAAATACCATCTGGTCCCCAAAGCAGACTTGACTATCCTCCTTCTCCCCACTAATGTGGGGTAGGTGCCTCTCCTGTGGGGCCCTGTGCATTCCTCTTATCACAGTGCTCATCAAACAGTATCAGAGCCCTATATTTATAGGTCTGTCTCCACTACTGGAACAAGGAAACATAACTTGTTTGCCTTAGAATCAGCAGTGACCAGCCTAGAACCTAATACTTTGAATACACAATAAATTTTGTTCATTGAATTAATTTTACATTTTTGTAATAATCTGATTTTTTCCAGGCACCATATTCCCATTTCAACTACTTTATATTATTTCCTAACAAATTCTTGAAATTTTTAATATTTTCTCAACTAACTTGGGCAATGTATTAAAGTTTTACTGTTACATCTACTTTAGCATCTGCCATCTCAAAACACTTGATCACAATTTAGCAGCATGAAAAATTAATCTCAGTTTTAAAGCAATAAGAGAATCCTCTTGTGACATTTAGTTGTGCCTTGCAACAAAACTCTTGAGGTAAAGGCACTAGAAAATAAAAGTACTAAGAAATACAGCTTTGCCCACAGACGAGTCATCATACGTTCAAGATGCAGACATTATAGACCTTCTAGCAGAAGTTACAGCTACTAATATTTAATTTTTCTAAAAGATTAACAGGCTAAAACTAAAATGACATTAGTAAGCTTTCTTAGGTATTTAAAATAATATGCATTTTTGAGATTTAATAACTCAGAAATACCTAAAATACAAAATATATACTACAATTAACAAAGATACTTTTTAATAAAAAGAAAAACCATCTTTCCATTGTTGCATGCCACATTTTGAAATCAACCTTAAAGCTTATATAATTCCTAATCTTTTGGGGAATGGCAGAATAGTAGCCAACCAAATTTTCAACCAATTTAAAACCACACTTCTAGCTAAAAGAAATACAGCTCTATCAATCTTAGCAAAATAGTTATATCTCCTGAGTGTAACTTTAAAAAAATTTCAAAGTTATACAGTGAATTTCACTTCATGCAATTTCTGCCTCAATGAACGACAACAAAAATCAACCAAGGTAGTAAGCCAATACTGGGTTTATTGAGCAGAGCAACAGAACCGAGGTATAATCAATAGAGGCCTCACCCATCTTACTGATGAAATGTGCACCCACATACTAGCCTGCCATGCCGGCTGTTAGTGTTGAGAAGCCACAACAACCTGATCAGGCACACCACTACACAGTTTAATGGACATAATAGCTTCAGCCAAAGTCAATTTCTTTTGAAAATGTGTATCTTAGAATCAAACAGATTTCACTTCAAGGTAGAATCGTTACTGAATGAATATCAACATGTAGCTGAGGACAAGAAGTTTTAAAAAGAAAATCTTGAAAGAACTCAGAAGCATATTCTAAAACTTAAATGAAATGCAATATTATCCTTACCACCTCCACACATCTCAAACTAAAACTTAACATGAAAAGAAATCTTAATTTCTCGACTGCTTTGAAAAATCATCTCTTTAAAAAAGAAAAAAAGATAAACTGGATTACTAAATCCAGCATCCAGCCAAAATACATTTTGTCTAATCTTGAAAGACTTCATTCAATCTATTTTCAAGGAAGGAATGCTGAGGCGACCGTGTAAAAGTATAGTCCAATCTTTATAATTAAAATGTAAGAAACCAGTATGAATTTCCTTGATGCTACTTTCATGATTAGTAATATTCTGCTTAAATTGTCAAAGTTCACAAATGACCAACACATTCTCTAGACCTTGGGAAATATCCTATCAATTGTGTGGTAGGTCTGACTACAATGTCTCAAAGAGGCACATTTCAGTGCATACAGAATACATTATTACTGTCAATACACATTCAAGTCATTTAAAGGGATGAGTCCATTTACCCACACCATTGTCTTCTGGCTTTAAATGGGTCTCAAGCCACAACAAAACATTCTTCACCATTCTAATGGTGACGGGTTTGCTTTGATGACCGGTATTGACTAAAGAGACAAGCAAAAGGACCCAATCAGACACACTAGAGTATGGCCCAAGGGTCAAATCCAACCTTCAGCCTGTTTTTGTACAGCCCTTGACTAAGAGTGGTTTCTACAAAAATAAAAAAACAAAACAAAACAAAGAAGACATGCAACAAAGACTGTATGGAGTCCACAAAGCCTGAAATATTTACTCCCTGGCCCTTTACAGAAAGTTTGATGATCCTTATGCTAGAGCATAGTTTAGTAGTTGCATACAGACCTCCTCCAAATCCGTTTTTTTAATATATCTGTTACGCTATTTGTGCTTAAAGAATTAACAATCAAATGTGAACTAAATTCAAGGCAACATTAAAATGCGTATAAATATTAAGTTTAAGGGTAAAGAAGGAGAAAATGGAAAATAAATTGCTTTTTAAGCACTGCACAAAACTTTGTCAAAGATCTTTGGAAATCCTTACAATTTATGTCCATTATTTGTCCCTTGTCTACCTGCTTACAGATGTCCTCTGAGAACTCTATCTAATAACTAATAGGATTTGCTTCTTTCTATGTGCACCAATTCTACATTGGACTTCACTAAATTTTACAAGCCTGCCAAATTCAGAAGTGTAATTTACCAGCCTTCACATCCAGGATTACCTTTGGGGGAGAGAATCACTGGAAATTTTCCAGAATTCTCTGACACAGTAACTATCTACTTGTCATCTTAGACATGTAGCAATAAATTCTCATTTCTATCTTTTGTGTGTGTGTGTGAGAGGAAGATCAGCCCTGAGCTAATGTCTAATGCCAATCCTCCCCCCCCACTTTTTTTTTTTGGCTGAGGAAGACTGGCCCTGAGCTAACATCCGTGCCCATCTTCCTCTGCTTTATATGGGACGCCGCCACAGGGTGGCTTGACAAGCAGCGCGTCACTGCACGCCCGGGATCCGAACCTGCGAACCCCAGGCCGACAAAGCGGAGCGCGCGCACTTAACCGCTTGCGCCACCGAGCCGGCCCCTCATTTCTCTCTTTAAGATCCTTCAAAACTCTTGTGAAGTTGGCATATATAACACATCAAAAGTGATCCTACAGATTTATATTCAGTTAGTAGATATACCTATTTGAGTCAAAAACTATCTAATTTTAATTTAAAAAACAGAGAAAGCTCAAATGTTCCTATGAAAAGACTATACACTGTCTTACCACACTCTCTACATTCTGTCTTACCACTATTTTTATTTTCATATCTAAGGGCAATTTCATATCATGATCATCAAGTGTTGCAACTGATAATGCACTAGTTTCCTTTCTATTTCTTTGTTTTTTCTTATAATAATAATTATATAATAATAATAAGTGGTCACTGTAGAACATTTTGAAAATAGAGAAAACTATATATTAGAACATAAAAATCACCTATATTTCCACCAACCAGAACACTTTGTTTTAACTCTCTCCGATATTTTTATATGCAAATATATACATAAGTGTGTGTATATACATACATACAAAATTAGAATTGCAATGGATAAGGTTTCATAACTAGCATATTTCCCCTTAATATTCTATCATGAGCATCTTCACTGTATTAAAAATTCTTCAAGAACATAATTTCAATAGTTATATAATATTTGATCATATGGCTATATCATAATTTACTTAACTTATTCTTCACTACTCTTTGAAAGACATTTGTGTACAGACATCTTTATTGTCACCTCTGGTTATTTCTTCAAGATGATTCCTCATAAGCAGAATTACACCAAAAGGTTCAAACTTTCTAAAGACTCTGAATACAAACTGCCAAATTGCCCTCCAGAAATATCATACCAGCTTAGTTTGCTACCAGTGCTCATCTCATAGTGCAGATATTTTCAAGCCTCTCTTATACTACCTTTAGACGCCTTTGCAAGGTGCTCTTGGAGTAAACTTTCATCCACTAAATCTGACCTCCACAATTTTGTAGAGTTTATGCTTTTTTCCATTCAGATAAATTTCCATTTTCAAAGATTATTTTTTAAATAATAATCCATAAACTTATTGGCCTTTAGTTATAAATTCTAAGGTAATGTATATGGAATGATTTACAAGCTTTAATAAAATATTAAACAAATATAAGTTAATACATAATTTTTTCTGAATTTCTGGTATAGTATTCCAAAACAGTCTCTTAGATACTGCTAAGCTTTTAAACTCTATTTCATCCCAATATTTATGATTTATCATACTGTTCTTTCCTAAGGGAAAGGAATCTATGATAATGTAAATAATATACATTACAAGAATACTGATAATGTGAATAATGTACATGACACAAGCCACTGTCCTTGTTACTTAATAACTGGCCATTTCATTAGACACGATCAGTAAAAGTCTTTAAGAGACTGTCAATGGGCCATGATGACTTAAAGTCTCAGAGTAAAGAAAAATGAATTATACTCTAACTTTGTAAATTTTACATATATTTAATTTGAAATCAGATACTTTCCAAAAGTTAGATCACATGTAATCTATAAATAGAGTAATACAAGGTATCTTTAAGTTTTCACTTTTCCTTTACTGAATATATCCCTTAATGAGTATTTGGTGTCTACTAATAATATTAATGATAAGGTACCAATAAGGCAGCTTGGAAAAGAAAAATGTGTCAGTTAGGCTGTATTTAAAGGGAAAACTACTTATAAAAATGTATTCATGTCACATAACTGTGGTTCAACTTTTAAGGCTCGTTCCCATTTTATCTAAAAAGTAGAATCCTATGACCAAATATAACAACTATTTCATTAATATCTTCCTTCACCCAAACTTTCATTTCTAAGATTACTTTTCCTATAATGATGCAAATAAGCTTTTGGTCTTAACCTGTGGCATATGGAGAAAATGTAATATATGTTAAAGCATTTATAAACTGCTATAAAGGTATTTTATTACTATAAAAGTTTTCTTGAAGATTTAAATCGTTTCATTCTTGAAATTACTTTTCAAAATATGTAGTCTCTCAGTTTTTGTACATTTCCTCAACAAATATTCATTGAGTGCTTGCTTTGACTAACATTAACAGAAACCTCTAGAAGAGCAAGAACCACACATTTATACTCCCAGAACGTGGCAGAGTCTTGTGGAAATGAACTAGGTGCTAAACACTAGGGATGCCAAGATGAGCAGGACACAGTTCTTGCCTTAAGTAGCTGATATACAGCTACTGAATAACAGCTATTGAATCACAGCCATTTTACTACCTATCTCTACTTAGGCACACCTCCATTTTAAAAATGAAAAACACCACCCAAAGGAGAGATTAGAGAAAAAAAAACAGAGAAGTATTTCTAAAGTAACTTACTTGCTAACTTCTTTATACTGGGCTATCTCCTCAATATAAAGAAGGTCATGCAATCGTGACTGATAGTTGGTCTTGGTCAATGATTTGTCTAAAACGGACTGAGTAAATAGCTGGTCAGCAGAGAGAGGAATTTGGTATCTGATAAGAAGGCTCTTCTCCAAATCAGTAGTTTCATTAGGTTCAAACTCTATAATAGTCTTAGAAGAAGAATCCCAACGCTTAGCTGTGGTTACTAACTGTTGTTTTGCATGCATCAGGTATTCAAGATCTAAATGGAAAGAAAAAACACATTTATAAAGGAACACAACATTAAAATTCTCAAATAATATACTGTACATTTTGGTAAGAGAACTGTATCTGCTAGAGCTAAAATTCTTTAAAAAATAAAAACAATACAAAACCTATTTGACAGACTATTTTTCCCAAATCAGAAATATTTTTTTGTCTAGCTTAACAAAATAACATAAATAGGAATCCATGTAAAAAACACCTTATTTTTACATCAAGCTAGGACATACCAGAAATAGTTATTAACATTTTAAAAATACCGATTAGCATTTAGAACTTAACTCTACAGTCAAGAAAAATCTGATCTGGGAGGAGATGTGATAAATTCCTCTTAAGACAAAATCTATCAGGCAATAATCATTTTTCTCTTCCTACTACCAATACCTGCCCCATTACTGAAAGAGAAGAGCAGAAAACTGTGAAAGGTTCAATCTTTTCCTGTGCAGTAAAGCACAGTGCAACTCTCTGAAAGTCAACTTAAGACAAACAAAAATCTTTTCAAAAATATTCACGTAAAACACTGCTAATTCCACATTAAAATGTAATACGATGTACCATTCAAATGCCATTTCGGAAAAATCCAGTTTAGCCTCAGTTAAATTATACTGTAAGTAGGGCACAGTATGAAAATGACTGTTCAAGTTCTGACATCTCTGAAAAAAGAAATATAGCATAATACCAGCAAAGGGTGAAATACATCGAACATAAATCTGAGCACTGGTAAGCTCACTCTATCTGCAGTGCATACTACTTTTCCATTGGGTGTAACATATATACACCTATAAATACGAAACTTAACAGAAAGAAAGAAAAAAAAGCTGCTTAACATTACATCAGGCCAAGATCCTGTTTCAATATACATAATTGGAAAGATGGTTTCACAACACAAGTTAAAATTTTAGGATGAAATAATAAAAAGTTTAAACAGGGGTGGCCCGGTGGCGTAGCGGTTAAGTTCACGCATTCCGCATCAGCCAGGGGTTTGCAGGTTCGGATTCCAGGCCTGGACTGACGCACCGCTTATCAAGCCATGCTGTGGCAGGCGTTCCACATATAAAGTGGAGGAAGATGGGCACGGACGGTAGCCCAGGGCCAATCCTTCTCACCAAAAAGAGGAGGATTGGCAACAGATGTTAGCTCAGGGCTAACCTTTCTCACCAAAAAAAAAAGTTTAAACAGAGATCAGTTAGTCTCCAAAGTACAAAGACAAATTAGCTTGTATTATCTGTGAAATGAGAGCATAATGCATAATTGCCAAGTCTTGCTTAGTGAGAGATTTTGCTACATTTAAATGGTACATATAAATTATAAACTTTATCCACCAAGAAAAATTTCTTGATATTAGAAAATAGCTTATTCTAATACCTTAATAAAGGTTAAAATATAAAGGCCCTAATTTAAATGTAAAAACGTACAAGAATAAAATAAAATAAAGGCCCTAATTTCTAACCCTTGCTCCTTGAAAAAGCATTTTTACATGCCAGTTTTATTATTTCTCAAATGGCAACATAAATGCAACTATAATCATCAAGATATAAAGATTGTCTGCTTATTAAAAATTTACATTTTTAAAATACTCTGGATAAGATGATGATGGTCTATTTTTGCAATGGCCTCACAAGTAGAAGTTTCATAAGGTAAACTAATCACCTTTTCTTCATAAATCACTCTAAAAATTGGGTCCTGCCTACACATTCATTAGATCATGGCTACAAAAAAATATTTAAATTATACAAATTCCAACATTCCTAAAACATACTATACCATCACTAAAGATCAAATGCTAATTATCATCAAAATACCAAGGATGTACATAATTATCTTCTTTAATTCAAAAGTCAAAAAGAGAAATAGCAATGGTATAGTAACAAACCAAATAACCAGTTCTTTAAAAATAAATAAATAAATAAATAAATAAACTCTCCATAATACTGAAGAATTTACTAATATGTTATAAAAGGATGTCTAACTACTCTTTGGGGGTGGGGGAATTATATTTCATAATTTTATTTTAAAAAAGAAATTGATTCAGACTATGCATAGATCAATATTATGTTTATATTCTTTAAAAAGTCACTTGTTATTCCTAACTGATAACCGGGATAACAACAAACCTAAAACTGTATAGCTTTTCTTTGAAAATGCTTTTTGTATCACCTATTTAATATGCAAAGCAAATATACAGAAAGTCTTTCTACTCTGGGCTGGAAGTATTCAAGGCTTTTTGGAAAAGTGGCATGAGAAATAGTATTTGTTTTTCTCATTTTATCTATGTAGTACTATGATTCCCACCCTGATTTTATTAAATTTATTTATTAAATTAGTGTCTTCAAGCATAACAATTTCAAAACAATTCCCAATGTCAAATTTTATTGCATTTATTTTTTTTAATGACTATAACCACAGTAAAAAGGAGGGGAGAGCTAGGGGAACAGAAAGAAGAATCTTGAAAAAAATTCATATGTGCCAGCATCAAAAAGTCTACAAACTACTGATCTCAGTCATTAAGTCAGATGTCAAAAATGCACTGTGGCCAGTGACGACTATGGATATATTTTGCAAAAACCACGTCTCTTTCCCTACTTCATCTGACTGAACTTGAGACAAACTCCTGCCTCCAATCCTCTCACTTGTAAGAAGCAGCTTATTAAACCTGTTCAATTACCCACCTAACGTATAGTGCTTAAAGGTCATCAGGTCTTGACGGTTCCTCTTTAAATAGAGGAGGGAGACGAGGTTCCCCATGGGGACACTGGACTTTACTACTGGGGCTCATTTCACCCCCACCTGCGGCACATGCATATCTGCTAACATCTAAACCAGACATATGTACTACTCAGGGCAGCCTGAGCCAGTTCATCCTTGGTAAGCACTTTTCTTCAACCTAGATTAGGCTAAAATGAAAAACACTATGGAAAAATGAAACGGGAACCAGTTAGGATCAACCGTCATAAAACCACGTAGGAAGAGTTTAACACTGACTTATTCACCAACTCCTACAATAATAAATCTCAAAGCAAACCTGACATCAACTATAAACCTATGGAATTTGTTACCCTAAGACGTGGTAGGCAGAAGTTATAAATATATTTTAAGAGAAATTCATAATAAAAAGTTAAAGATAATTAGAATACACTTAATTTTTTGAAGATAACATAAGGGAAGAGCTGCTACTGTCAAAAATAGAATTCAAGGTTGGAATAATCGGGCTGACACAAGATACCCTTCCTAACTTCCTTGCACCTCTGATCACTGAGAACAGTAGTGCTCTTGTTTCAGCCACATAGTTACTATTCTAATAAAGCATCCAAAGGGTTGGTTTGTTTTGTCTTGAAGTATGTAGTACAGCAGACTTGAAAATTATCCTTAACAGAACCTGAGAAGTACGTAAGAAGCAAGTAAGGAGAAAAAAGAATCCAGTGTTCTACGTACCCAGAACAAGGGCTGACACAGAAGAGGCATGCAATAAATTACATGTTAAATATGGAATTCATCAAAAACAGCTATATTTATCTAGGCCTTAAAGAGACTGAGATGAAATGATTTCTAACTCCAAAATCAGATACCACATTCTTCCTTAGGAAACATTTTGGTGTGCAGCTTTACAAATCTTGACTACCCAAACTAACAATAAAATAAAATCCAAAAGTAATCCCAAACTACCATTTCAGCAATCCATTTCAACATCGTTCCTTTCACCAAAACTGCTATATAGAAGCAAAATGAACATCTCTTAGCTCATCCATGTTGTCTGTCCCTATTTTTCATCTCTTAACAAGGCTAATAACAAGTTAAAACAGCACAGGAGTACCTCATACTTTTTATATGCTTCTACTCAGTTACATTTATCTTTTATTGACAAATATGCTATTTTTAAAATCTGTTTTTCTATTACTTGTCTGATCACATAATATAAAATATTATATATTTAACATATATAACATGTCCTTAATTTATCAACAACTTTGGCGACTGGAGATAATTTTTAAGCCATATTAAATTTCAATGTTAATGTTAACATATGCTGCCAGACTCAAAGTAAAGAAATGTGCAATATCAAGTTTTCAAATTTAAATATAAGAACTAATTTTCAACATGTAGCTTCCAGATATTCAAAGTAGAATTCCAAATCAACTTTGCCAAGCAAAAATTTTCCATTACTCAAAGTTGTGGTGTAAAGTGTACAATGCAGTCTGTTTTCTAGCAAGGGGAAAACTCACTACCTTCACTCTTTTGTAGATGTCTTTTGCCACACATTTTTGAGAGGCACACCTTTAATTCAAAAAAAATTATTAGTATATATAGTGTCTTTTTCTGAACTTGAATCTCACCAACAAAGCAAAAATACTGAAAAAAGCAAAGTTAAAGTTATACATATTTCCTGAACAGTTTGCAGGATTGCCATATAACGATTAGAGAAAAAAAATTCATTCATAGCTCGCAAATAGAAAAGGTTTGGATGCTTAAGAGATCATGAAAACAATGACAAAAAAAACCTGTGGGGTTTTTCCACAGTTCAAATTTAAATTAACTAAAGTAAGCAGGATTTTTAGGTCAATACTGAACAATGAATTAGAAAAATAAATGTCTGCTGTGTAACTTGATTTTACATTTCAAGGAGTAACGCACTAATGTAACTAAGTTCCATGATCAAGTCAGTTTGACAGACACTGAGCCTTTAATTATTGAGGTGCACTGTGAATCTCTAAGAGGAAAATAAAGCATGCACCATTTCCAAACGTATTTGTACATGGAACTCTTTACCTAGTATTAATATTATTACTAATAAAAACTAATTTCAGTGGAACAGAGTTTTGGAAACATTGAGCTAATAAGTGGTTCAGCATGGTCTAAATTTCTAACTTTGTGGAAGAAAAATACATGTTCCCAGCATTAATTTAAGGACAAAAACTTGCTTAAACAATGAACAACCAATCAGGTGGAAGAAGTGATAAATATAAAGATATTTCCCATTCGAATTCTAGTTTCACACCATCACTACATTTTTTTGTGTGCAGAAACCAAATTATATTATAATTTATAATATCATCAAAACTGTATGGAAACATGATAAAGCCCAGACCTAATTCAACTCTCCAATTCCCAACTGCATTTGGCCAACTTGTACTTGGAATGACACTTTTCTCCCAATTCTAGGCCAAGAAAGCTCAAATAATGAATTTGCTGAGACTGGAGGTGAAACTAGCCAAGCTGTCACATTGTCATCAATTTAACAAAGAAGTTCTCTTGCTCTCAATGTCTCTGAATGTTATCCACACAAGTATTCCAGGAAAAGATACAAATAGGAGACTGATATTTTACATTTTTACTGTTTCAGAAGTTTTATAAAATTGTGATTTCACATAAACAAATCTTTGCCCTCAATTTTTTTGCTGACAAGCACTCTGCTGTAATAATCAAAAACACTAACTAGGGGGCCGGCCTGGTGGCATAGCAGTTAAATTCATGCGTTCTGCTTCGGTGGCCTGGGGTTCCCCGGTTCGGATCCTGGGCGTGGACCTATTCACCGCTCATCAAGCCATGCTGAGGTGTGTCCCACACAGCAGAGCTATAACTCTACAACTATGGTATACAATTATGTACTGGGGCTTTGGGGAGAAAAAAGAAAAAGAGGAAGATTGGCAACAGATGTCAGCACAGGGCCAATCTTCCTCAAAAGGAAAAAAAACACTAACTAGCACTAAGAGAGAAGCAGGAAGCAAATATTACACTGTTTATATCCTGCTTTCATTTCTCCAAAATTCTGTTAGGACTCTGTACCTAGTCACACTGAAATATAGTCAAACAATAAAAATTTTAAGAACTTAACAAAAACATCAAGATATTCAATGATATTGATTTTAAGAATAGGGAAAATACCAGACAAAGAGAGAACTAAAAATTAGCACAACAGGGCAGCTAATTTAAATAATGACCAAAAAAGTCAACCAAATGACATCTAGCTTGCCTAAACCTAGATTTTTATAATGTTCAAAATTTCCTATCAAAAAACACATTTTATACATTTTATATTGTTCTCTTGTAATATTTATTTTTCCTCTGCCCTTGAAAAACAAATTTCACTATGTGACATTGTTTTAATGTTTCCAAATCAGTTCAAGGAAATGCTTAATTTTTTTCAATTATTCTCCATAACATAACTACTTAGAAGTAAAACCTGTTTAAAGGAAAATAGGCAAAGATACCAAACTGCAAAGAGGTCACTAAAAAAAAGGATACAGTATTATAAAAAAGCGGAAAGGTATCATATTGGTTCCAAATGGGAGAATATCCTTGTCTGTATTAATTCCCTCTACAATATCTGAATGAAATATAAAATTTATTATATTTTCAAACTGATATATTAGAAACATCAGAAATGAGACTCTTTATTTCTTCCAGTTACCACTCTCAAAATATCAGTTATTGGGCTGGCCTGGCGGCATGGCAGTTAAGTTCACGTGCTCCGCTTCGGTGGCCCAGGGTTTGTGGGTTCAGATCTCAGGTGTGGACAGACGCACCACTTATCAAGCCATGCTGTGGCAGTATCCCATATAAAGTAGAGGAAGATGGACAACGATGTTAGCCCAGGGCCAATCTTCCTCAGCAAAAAGAGAAGGATTGGTAATAGATGTTAGCTCAGGGCTAATCTTCCTCAGGAAAAAAAAAAAAATCAGTTATCTTGGACAACTTCTCTTCCACTCGCTTTACTGCATTCTCTTGCCAAGACCTGTAGGTGCTGTGGCCTTAATGACTCAGTTCTTCATCTCTGCTAACACCCTAGTCTCAGTCCTCATTTAAAAAAAAAAATCCTCCTCTCTTCCCACTTTCTTCATTCTGTTTGTAAGTCAGAAATTATCCTAATCATGGCTAATGATAACAGCAATAGCTACTTTACCTAAATGCCTACTGTGGGTCAGGTATTATGCAAGGCTTATTTCTAGTTCTCACGATAATCCTCTAAGACAGATATTACTAGCCCCATTTTACAGACATTTCCACACAAAGCTCAGAGATGTTAACTACTCTGGCCAGTGTCACACAGGTAAATAAGTAGAAAATCAGGATTCAAACCCAATTCTATTTGACTCTGAAGTCTGTCCGCTGCTCTTTTTTCCAACTAGAAAAATAGCACATATCTGAGGCAAAAGTAGCCAAAGTACCCTCAATCTCTAAAGCCCAGGAGGGTGCCCTGAAGTCATCTTCATCACCACCTTCCGTCATTATCATCTGTTTTAATAGTATCATTCTCTTACTTTTTATTGCAGATGTTTAACATTTTACATTATTAAAAAGGCTTTTATTGGGGCCAGCCCCATGGCATAGTGATTAAGTTCAGCACGCTCTGCTTCGGCGGCCCAGGGTTCACAGGTTGGGATCCCAGGTACAGTCCTACACCATTCAGCCACCTAGACCCACATATAAGGTAGAGGGAGATTGGCACAGATGTTAGCTCAGGGTTAATCTTCCTCAGCCAAAAAAAAAAAAAAAAAGGCTTCTATTAACTAGTACAGATTCTTGACAACACAAACTATTTCTACGGGAAATGGGTCATGAGTTACAAACCACCAATCTAAAAGCAAACTTTTAAAATACGACCCACAAGTAAGCCAAGAACATCTTTTCAGAGTTCTATTTGAGAGTAGGGGATGCATATTGGTCTCTCTTTATGATGTAAATCTCCTTACGATTTAAAAAGGATGCTTCCTAGTAGTTATTAAGTTAGTCTCTAAAAGCACCTTACTAGTAGGGTAGGCAAACCATGGCATGCAAGACAAATCCAGCCCCTTCTTGTTTTTGAAAACAAAGTTTTATTGGAACACAGTCATGCCCATTCCTTTACATATTGTCCATGGCTGCCTTCTCACTACAATGCAGAGCTGAGTAATTGCAACAGAGACCATCTGCCCTGCAACACCTAAAATATTTACTATCTGGCTTTTCACAGAAAACATTTGCCAACTAAGTCCTTTACTAGTAAATATAAACCAATTATTTTTATTTTGTCAATTATCATATCCATTTGGCTATGGGAATAAACATATTTTGATTCTAAAGAGTAGTAAGAAGACAAAAATACAACAGAATAAAAACAGGTAAAAGAGATCAAAGTTAAGTGAGAAATGAGGGTAAAATGAAATCTGAGTAATAATATTAGCACATATACAAGAAGGTAATGCCTAATTGTTCAATTTGGGCACAAATGTTGCTTTAACCTTACTAGCAGCTAGTAAAAGTAAAAAAGGAGACAGAACCAGTTCCATCTGGTTCATCACGTCCAAAAACTAAAATCCAAAAAAACAGCTTCTAGGTTCTCATAAATGGGACACTGGTACATAGTGAAAAACACCCTCCACAAAATGGTTATAGTCAATAAACAGCAAGTTTCACACAGCTCTGCTATATGAAGTGTCTGTTACATAAAGCATCTATAAATCCAACCAAGAACTAAAGAAATGTAGTCTAATGTGCCCTTTCCTTGTCCTGTTGGATCTTGGCATAAAATCTAGGCATAGGCAGTAATATGACAACATAAAAAGTAATTCATCATCTTCTGTAGATGCTTACATGTTGAAACCGGGACCTCTTCCCAAGAATACAGAACAGATTCTATTAAAGGCGCATTGGTCTCCTTTACACTAGTGAATGCACAAAACCAACTTATGAAAGCGTATATTTAGGACTTTCATTCAGAGATAATGTACTAATATCAGCAAAGTTAACTGGACAGTCAGTTAGACATGGAAATAGACATTGTAGGTGTATTCACGATTACTATTAACATGATATTCTACCCAAACTAACATTGAAAGGTTTTACTGTGCTAAAATCATCTTACTTTAAAAATGAAGTTGGTAGAACAAAACAGACCTGATCATCTATTCATAGAAGTTTGGGGATTCTCACAGCAAGCTTTGCCTGATGACTGTATATAAAGAGAACCGGGTATAATGTGAACCATTCTAGTTGCATTACACAGTAACTGAGTCAATTAATTTGGGATTTTTTTCCTTATTATTCCCTCCCTATCCATGGAATATTTAGGGGCCAATACATATCTTTTAATGTTGCTATTATAGTGCCTTTTAATACATCGTATCAGGGGAAAAAAGTCTAAATATTACCTTCTGTAGAAGCTGCATCAATCATTACTCTTTGCATGAGTACTGGTTCCAATCCAAAGTCGAAAACTATGGTTTGGCGAAAAGTTCCAAATATTTCTGTGTTAAATGCTATCCCGACTTTATACACGTAATGATCTAATCCATTTTGGGCCATCTTTCCTCCTATCCATTCTTGACAGTTTTCTGGGACTTCTTGTGATACCTGGGTAGTACTATCTCCAGCAGATATTGCAATGATACTAAAATGAGGACGATGAGCATCATAAAGCAATGCTACACGATACAGCATTCTTGCAGGCTACAAGGAAGTTAAAATAATTCATTGAGTACAAGGGGGTGAAAAATCCAATTGTAAGTGGGCTCTTCAATGAAAATATTTCCATAAAGGATTTTTACTTTCCCATGCTTTAAGATACTATGTTAAAAATATAAATTGTGTTCATAAGCCATTTAAGAAGAAACTCAGAAAAGTTAAAAAAAAAATCAGTTGTTAAAATGATATATTTATGATGTCAATTATACCTCAATAAAGCTGAAGTTTTCAAAAATGATATATTTATGTTACATTACTAGCCTCCCTGCTCATTCCATGTTCATCTTTCATTGTGGCAAACGCTATCACCCTGTATCACCATCGACCTCCAACTTTCCATACCCTTGGCCTAAAAAAGTTTTTTCTAGCCTCAAGTAGGAAGGCTTCATAGGAGGACAGTTACCTCTGAAGGCACTGGATTGAGTTCAAGGCTGAAGCTAAATGTTCCCAGATTTTTCATCCCAAGATGCAGATGGTACAGTGGAAGAAACACCACCAAAAAGTACACAAAACTTTTCCACTGTACTTATTCACAGAAATTTTTGACTTTGCTTCACTCTTAAACTTTGAATATTATAATTCAAGATGGGAAGCACTGAGAAAATGTCTCATATTAAAAGCCCACTATTACAGAATTTGTGATTTCATAAGATCAAATATAAAAACAAGTTGTCATTGTTTAAATATCTTAGAACTGCCAAATTAAACAATTCAATTTTTAAATAGTTAATTATAAGCCATGAACCCTATCCTATGTTTCAAGTTTGGAGGACAATATGTCGAAGACCTCTTTACCAAATAAATAAATAAATAAGCAAGCATCTAAACATCTACAAAGATTTTATCTCAAAATCTAAAAAAAACCATACCTTTAGTGACCAAAATACAGAAATACTCCTTAGCACAATACAGAACCTACATAAAATGTACTTAGATTAAAACATTTTCAATGTTCTTTTAACACAGAGATTTACAGGTCCAAAAAGCTTTTAAAAAATTTACATTCTTTAATTAGCACAAAATTCATACCTTACAAGTGAGAGCAAAGGTCCATGTCTGGTGAGATTTTTTGGTGTTGACAGTAACCGACAGACCAGGATTATGCTCTACCTTTACTCCTTCTATACATTCACTAAGCTGAAAATAGAGAGCAAGTAATGTTAAAGTTTTTATTCCTAAAAGCACAAACAAAAACTCTTGGCATGGTAAATAAATGTCAACAGTAAAGATGTTGATGGAACTGTTTACAAAGCAGGGTATTTCATACATTAATTTTCAGTTATTTTTATAAGAATAAAATATAATAAAGCTAAAACAAGAGACATAAGAAAATTAAAAACAAAAAAACTGGCAGTAAAAACTCCCTGAATAAAGATAAATTAATATAATACCTGCAAATCTCCAAACAAATGGCTTAGTTCTACTCTTTATTTTAGCAAATGGATCTACTTTTGCTAGTAAAAATACTTATCAAGAATCAAGTTCTTCATATAGAGGATAAGGAAATAAACCAAAATATAGCAAAAAATAAAGTCAAGACTGAAACAAGGTCATTGTTTAAAACAAACAAACAAACAAATGCAGTTTATTTTCCTCACCACTTTCTCAGGAGATAATGAATTCATCCACTTTTCTATCAAGGTTTCCATGTAACTGCCTGAGAGCTGTTTATTCTCATTTTGCTGTTTCAATTTTATCAACCGTGAAGCATATCTTTTCTGCCATTCTGCTAGTTCTTCCTGGGAATGTGCTGAAGTACACTGGGCACCATACCTACAGATTCCTTGCTCTAAAAATCTAAGTAGAATAGGAAAGACTGTTTTATCATACACTTTGTTGGACCATTTAAAAGATAAACTTCCAGCATTTGCCCTCCAACTCTTCAATAACAAAAACAAAACTTCATCTCCTGAAAGGCCATATTTATCACACTGTCTTGCACAGAGGAGGTGAGAAGAGGTTTAGAGAACATTTACAACGTTAATCAAAACAGCAACTCCCCATATTCACTCACCTCTTTCTTTGCAATAAGGGGATGCTAAAGCAAAACATAATCATAACCAGCCCCCCACACACAAAAACTGGCATTGAAAAGGTAGCTTCCTTTGTGATATAACAACTCTATTAGACAATTCTTCTTAGAGCAGAATTTTTCTAAAGCAACAGTGACATCAAGTGGATTGTTCATCAAACACAGGTATGCCCTACTTCCCAAAATGATATGACCTAAAGAAAATTTTCCACATACTGGGAATTCCATTTTGAAAAAATTTAACATACCATTATTAAATTATCATTTTAGGGCTTCTACTTTCCAATTTCAAACGTAATGCCTTTCCTCTTTCCTGCATTACTACTACCTATATTTCATTGAAAATGTTGGACTATATTAATTTGTTTGAAGTTTTCAATAAATTAAGAATAAAAGTTTTATATTAGAATCACAATTAATTCAATAATTAGACTAAATTCTGCGATGGGTAAATTCACAAATATTCATTTTAAAGGATAGAGTTAACGATTTCTCAATATTTATGACTCAGAAAATTCAATTGACAATTCAGTGGTAAAAAACAGATAAAAATGCAAGACTTTGATAACTAATTTTTTTAAGTTTTAAATATCCTGCAAAATTATGAGTCCAGTCATTTTTTAACAATTGAAAAATTAAAAACTTAATAAAAGATCTTCTGAGAGAATAAATGAAAAACTGTAAGTGGCAAAACAGACAAGAGAGATGTTATAATTTATCGACTAGGAAAATACGGATAGTAAGAAATACAAAATGAACAACAACACAATGTAAATTACCAAATGGTTCATCTTATTTGAAAAGATGAGTGTATTTAAAGCTTTTCTTGATGATACAAAGTACTCGAACTTAAATTATACTATTAAGATCTCTTATGCTTCGTAAGATTCATTTAAAATCATGCAGTTGTTTCTCTTAAGTATGTCTTAACGAGTCAAGTATTTGTTTTTCTACTGCTTGATTTCCCTAGAAACAAAGTTTGATGTTCTCATCTAGACTATAAATTTTCTCACATTTCCTTTGCATAGGATTGTGTTCTACCTGTCCTACAACACGATCCCACCAGGATTTTCAAAATTTACTACTTGGTTTCTTTATTTCTACTATAAAATCAAATATGATGTCTTGACTATTCAATCATCAAAACTACATTAACAAATTTCCTTCATTATCAAAAGCAACCTAGAGTAATGAGACTTTATACCTAAAATCCCACTAGTTACTAGTTCTTATAAAAAGAACTGAAGAGTTCACCTTTCTAAATGTGACTTTAATAATTCTTTCCACCTTAATATATAATTATTACATTTTGAAAGGTTAGCCCTTCAAATATAAATTACTCATAAAGTCTATATAAGTATTACATGAAGATAATAGATTGTTTTTTAGAAAAGTTATTAAAATAATTTAACATTTCTTCATCTATTTTATGCTCTATTTCAGTTTATGTAAACTAATTTCAATTTCAATCACCATAGCTTAGGTAAATTTCACAGAAACAAGAGACCAGCAATTAAATTCAGTCATAATAATACAACTGATATTATAAAAGACTTTGAAACAAAGTCTTAACAACTCCATTTAGATCATTGTTGTTTGTAACTAAAAGAAGGCTCATCGATATGGTTTTGACTTTTATTATTTAATGATAATGACCATTATGGCATCTGTTTCAAATTGAAAATAAACCATTTTACTCAATCATTATACTTATTCCTTCACATATTATCTTCTTAAAATTTGAATTACTACTTTTCAAAAAGTGAAGGAAAATTATCCTTTGAATAAAGACATGTCATTGGTTTAAAAAAAAAATTCACGTTACCTTTTACACAAAGTATATTCCTCGCTGCTTGTGATTCCCCTAGGTGGTGGGCGGAAATGCCAACCATTACAAGATCCTAGAGAGTAATCAGGATATAGTCTTATCATTTGAGGCTTGCTAATAATTCTGAAATTTTAATGTGTAAAAATACTATAAACCCTCCACACACATCATCCCAGATGATGTAGAAAGGATATGATATACTTGCCTCTACCAAAAAAGTAATCTACCAATCAAATGAGTTAATTAACTATACGAAACTTAGAAATCACTGAAGAAGCAGTTGCCCAGCAGCTAAATCAAGTTGATGATCCTGACTCTATCCTAGCAACTGGCGGATATATTTCCAGTGCAGTCTCTTCCCTAACAACTAAAGAAGGGATGCTGGCGTGCTTGTCATTTCTTAAGTAGGAGATGTGTCTCTATTAGGAATTATTTCAGGAATGAGAAAATTATTGTATCCTGGAAGAAAATTTTGTAGAACAAATTCCAGTACCGCACACTGAGTGAGAAGAAGCTCCACATTACCACCCATGTTCCTTAGGATTTGCCTGAGACATGTCATTGTATAAAGTAATCCTTTTTTACAATTAAAATCAAGTTCAAAAAGTTGAGATAGGAGCTAAAAAATTACATTTGTTTACTTCTGAATACAATGATCTTTGATTCGTTTAGATAAAAGTTTCCAAATAAGCAAAGGAAAATAAGGCTCAGGAGACAAAAGGTTACAGCTACAGAGGCTGAGCAGTGACAAGTTTTCAAGGACCTTATAGTCATTTTCTATTTCCTCACAAGTCACTGTGCCCACCGCCCAAAACAAGGATATTCAGCCAGGTTAAGTTAAAGCTGTGCATCATCCTTTACTAGTTGTGTGAAGGGGAAAATTACTGAACCTTAATAAATATCTGTTTCATCGCCTATCAAAAAGATGGAGAAGAGCTCTAAGTCAGTACATGTTTTGTGAAAGCCACTACAACAGAACACAGCATTTACCAGGCACTCAACAAATGGTCTTTCTTCCCTTTCCTCTGGCAAGAGAAAAGGAGATCACGGATTTTAACTGTGTAAGGAACAACTCAGCTTACAGATCAGAACTTCCAAAAAGCAATAATTGTACTAGCCTGCAATAGAGAGAGAGAGGGTAAAAGTCCTCCTTCTACAGATTGCTAAGAATGAGGTTTAAATTTAGAATTACATGGAGGCAAGAAGATGAAGTAGATGACCTCTGGAGTTACCTCCTACCTCCATCACTCCATTATCCTATGAAAATGGGCCAGTGAAAAAATTGCTTTCATCCACACTTAATTCTTAAAATTAAATTTTTATATTCTCTCCTACAGCTCCACTTACATGTACTATAACTCAGTAAATTTCCTCCCAATAATCAATAAAAAAGCAATGCCCAGAATCACAGCTACCAGAAGTTACAGAGAGTTTGGTACTTACCCTCTTCTAAGTCTTCCACATGATATCCAGAGAGGACGTTACTAGTTGCTGTCTGCAATTTTTCAAATGAAAGACATTTTTATAACAAGAAATAACCAGTTGATGTTGAATTAAACTTGGACATTTCCAACTTTTTTTTAAAAAGGTAGAGTTTGAATACTTAGAAATTTTTAATAAACATTCATGTTGCAAATGATATTTTTTGGTCTTTGCTCTACGTTAAACTATATTTAAGCATAGAAAACAAGTACTTGTGTGGCCTTCATTAAGGAAACTGATAGAGATTCCCTACATAAAAATTACCTGGTAGCAAAAGAAGAGAAGTCTAAATTCCCAGTCCTGAACCCCACAGAGTGTCACCTTCCATCCATTTTTTCATTTCACTCTCCTCTTCCTAACATCTAGAGAATGACCAGCTAGTGAGGTGCCTTTTCTCCTGAAGCAAGTACAGCACCACCACTTCAGGACCTGGGAGCACGTCCTGCCAAGTTCCCCTCACTCTGGCTTGAGCCCTTCTCCCACAATGGAGCCCACAGCTGGGGACCCACTCACTCTGACTTCCTGGTTTTCTTGACTCCCTTGGTACAGATAAAACCCCAATCTGTCCCTTTGGCTCTAACTTTACTCTAAGCTCCACACCTCCAATTTCAACTGAGTGCCAGCTATGGCACTTTTTCTTAACTATTCTATAGCATTTTACATGCTGGATCATTATCAGCTAAGAACAGATTCATTGTCAACAGCTGACTGCCTTTCTGCATTTCTGCACCTCACAGAGGATCTGACACATAATGGGTGCTCAGTAAATGCTGGATGGATAGGTGGATGGATGGATGATCACCCAAGCACTCCAAACACAGTATGTTCAAAACAAAATTCATCCACTTTACCCCAAAGCTGATCCTCCTTCAGTGCTCCTTACCTCAAGTTAATGGATTCCTCTCTCCCAAGAAAGCCAGACTGAAACGCTGAAAGGCATCTTGAACTCTCCTTTTTCTATCCTGCTCTGAGTATTCTCCAAATATTGCCCAACCAGGTCTCAAATGTCTCTCATATCTATCTCATACTCTCTACTCCGACTGCGACTGTCCTAGGGAAGGCCCTCATTACTACTTGTCTCATCCACCACTGAACCAAATGACTGCCAATGTTACCCCGTACTAAGTCACCTCTGGGTGTTTACTTAGCTGCTCCCATCCTTTAACCTCTGTTTCTACACTCCTGCCTCCATGGTTTCCCCACAGAGTGTTAATCTCTCCTTTCCCTGCTTGTACTTCCATTACAGCACTTACTAACCACAGGCTGCCCTGTGGGTACATTAGCTCTGTGCATCTGAGACAAGCCCACCAGATTGTTTTTCATGGATATCTCAGCCTTCCAAAACCCCAGCACCTTGAACAGCACAGGCACTAAGTAAATGCTGAACTGAATCAGAAAGAAGAAAGCTTATTCCAAGATGAAATTTGGAATGTCTTGTATCATAAAAGAATGTCATAAATGCTATGACTGAAACAATAATATCACTATAATTTACATGTGGTTGATTAAATTGGACTTTTTAGGTTGGGCTGGAACTAAATCACTACAATACTGTTTCTACAGGAAAATGCCTTCTCATTCTCAAAATACTTACTAATAAGTTTTTAAAGACAACCCATTTTTTCCGTAAAATGAAAACTGAATATAAGAATACACAAGGTAACAAATCAGGAGTAAATGTTCACATTACAAGGATTCTATGCTCACAAAAAAGATACATTAAAAGATCTCTTTAAATTCTACAAGCAAGGTCTAAGCGCCATAGTCTCACACTAGCCCTCAAAATATGATTCCATCTACATAGAATTTATAAATAGAAAAGCTAAAAATTCACTTCAAGTATAAATGTATCTCTTCTAAAAAATTTACCAAAATAAATTCACCAAATATGCAAGAAAAAATAGGAATGAAATGTTTTGGTCATAAAATGAAGCCTAAAGCATTTATAATTGTTAGAAGGGAAAAATGGTGTGTTTCACGATCCAGTATCTGCAATGGGCAGAGGATGCCTGTGCTCACACTGCAGCTCTCAGTCTAGTGGGGTCTGACAAACAGCACACCCTCCTCAGAAGAGCTGGTAGAAATGAGAAACTCTGCCTGGGCTGAGTATTTGGCCACTGTAGCTTTTAGGTTCCAAGCATCATGTTTGGTTTTTTTTTAAATACCCTTTTCATGTGCTCAGACTCCAAGACAGAAAGGGCAATATCAATTAGCTTATGATCTTCAGTCTTTACTGACACCTTTAAGGAAAGCGGCCAAATTTCATATTGCTAGAATTCCTATAAATTCACAATTATATCTATTAATTTGATATTTTAAATTTTA
Source organism: Diceros bicornis minor (assembly GCF_020826845.1). NCBI lineage: Eukaryota > Metazoa > Chordata > Mammalia > Perissodactyla > Rhinocerotidae > Diceros > Diceros bicornis. The sequence goes on along the minus strand of NC_080757.1, from coordinate 48,110,741 downwards.
CTAAAGAATATGTACTGTTTTTGTTTTCATTAGTCAGCCTTTATTTTCATGTTTTTATCCTAACCCACTAGCATTTACAAGTTAAATACCAGCTCACCCCCCTTCTTTAAATAACAAATTGTTGCTATTTTTAAATATGTCATGTGCAATAATAAATAAAGGTAGCATTGTTTGTTAGCTTTTTCTAGATGGATTTTTTTTTAATAATATTAGTTCACTAACCAAAAAGAATACTACTTTGGTTACATAGAAAAGAAATTATAAACAAGACTTAAGTCACTTCTTCCAAAAGTACAGTCACAAAATAAGAGTCAAGTGATATGTGTGCCCTTACACGTAACAGGATTATAAATATTAAAAATAAAATTTTATACATATTTGTGTATGATTATCAGATATAAAGCTGGTAATTCAATTAAGGCAATAAAAGAGAAGAACAAAGCCAAAAATCTTAATAAAATGAAAAGTCATCTTATACTACACTCTCATTTTAAAAGTCTAAAGCATTTATTATTGTCTTCTTTTACTCCTTAGAAATTAAAAAGACTACATATATACAAGAAAGAAAATGGCTTTGAAGTTAATTAGAGCTACTGATTCTAGGTTAATTCACAATAAGATAACGTAAACATAAGACAAAGAAAACGACATTTTTTTAAAGGCGTATATAATTGTAGCAAAACAAATAGTATCTTTACCCAGCTTATGTAATTCATGATGACTGTCTTCTTTGCTTACTCGTTTGTTTGTACAAACTGTGATATACTATTAGATTTGGAATGGGAAAGTAATCCACAAGAGATCAAGGTTTACACCTGGGGTCTCTGCTCATCCTCTCCACCTGTCTGTAGCACGCTCCCTCTCACTCTCCATGAGACAGACCTACACACTCTCCATGAGATCTTATACCTATAATTGTTTAATTAATTTATTTGTTGTCTATCTCTTCCCCAAGACTTTAACCATCAAGGACTATGGGTGTCTTGGTCAGTGCTGTATCCCCAGCACCAAGCACAGTACCTAGCACATAGGAGGTTCCAATTCTTGAATAAATAAGCCAATCAATCACTTTACATTGGCTTCCATTTATGATAAAAGCTGACAAAAATGGCTATTTTATTTTCTTTTTTTGCAGGGAAGAATTCGCCCTGGAGCTAACATGTGTTGGCAATCTTGCTCTTTTTTTCCTCTCCCCAAAGCCCCCCAGGGCATGGTTGTATATCCTAGTTGTAAGTCCTTCTAGTTCTTCTATGTAGGCTGCCACCACAGCATGGCAACTGACAGACTAGTGGTGTGGTTCCGCAACTGGGAAGCGAACCCGGGCCACTGAACTTTAACCACTAGACCATCAGGGCTGGCCCCAAAATGGGTATTTTTAAAATGAGTTACCTAAATAAAAACACTTTTAGGGGCCAGCCCCATGGCGTAGTGGTTAAGTGCACACACTCCACTTCAGGTACCCGGGGTTCGCAGGTTCAGATCCCAGGCGTGGACCTATGCACCGCTCATCAAGCCATGCTGTGGCAGAGTCCCACACACAAAATAGAGGCAGATGGGCGCAGATGTTAGCTCAGAGCCAATCTTTCTCAGCAAAGAGAGGAGGACTGGCAACAGGTGTTAGCTCAGGGCTAATCCTCCCCACCAAAAAAAAAATATATATATATATGAGATGGCTCAGTGACTTCTTTAAAAAAAATACTTTTATAGTACGCCTGTATGAGGAACAGAAATTTGAGACTCACAAAGCTGTGGGGCTCATACATGCCACTGCTGTCCCTGGCCTTCCAGGTGTCTTTCAAGTGCTTCACCAGAGCACATTTTTGTTCACCATTTACCCTCATACACATTATTTCCATTTCCTAAACCCCTTCCCTAAAAATAGTCCTTAAATCCGACTTTTTTTACTTGCTTAAAAAAATACAAAAGGCTTGAAGAGCATCTCATTTTTAATGACAGTATTTTCTAACAGCCAGATATAGTTAAACACTAAAATTTCCAATCATCTTTCCATTTGTTGGCCAGAGACAGCTAACAAGAATTAGGGACAGAACAGAAGACCTGGAATGCAGAGCAGACACGAGAAAAAGCAAAGTTCCTAGGATGGGACACACTGGGTTACAGGAGAAGGTCAGAAGGTTCCACTCGCCGACCTTTACAGCCTTGCTGGGTTGGCCAATGCCCAGTGATTTTCCAAATCTTAATAGAGAACACTTACTAGCCAGATTGAGTTAAACTCTTTCCAAAGAGATCCACTGAAATAGTCTTACCTCTGTTTCTGTGAGAAGTGTTTTCAGTCTTGTCAAATCTTTTGTTACCATCCCATTCTAAAAGGGTGAATGAAAAAGGGAAAAACTGATTAGTATATTCATTCTTTACTATGGAGACTTAACTCAATTCCTCAGCTGTTTCTAAGGTTTATCTGTAAAAAAAACAACACTATCCTCATCTCCCATCCCCACTACCATTAATGGTGATAAAAAAGCTAACCATCTATAAGGAAAGTTAAAGAATAACTTTATATAACTAATAGAACAAAACATACAGTGTGCCCTAAAACACTCTATTCATCTTGCATAAGAGTTTAAAATCAATTCAATAAAATATTCACGAAGGCTATCACTGAAGAGCAAGACAGGATGAGTGAAGAGAAAAATAAACTTTTTTTCCCTAAAACTAATGGGCTTATATTTGTAAAATGGTGAACTCAGTTACCCACAACTCAGATTTACATAAAATGATCAGACCACTTTAAAGACGGCTCATTAATAAAACTGTTGAAGGAAAATACGCAAAATAGTCACTCTTCTGAAATTCAAATTTCACTTGAGATTTAAAAGCAAATTACTTCTTCCTAGTTTAAAAACCCAACAGGTAAAACTGTAACATGCTTAACTTATATAGAAATGTTCCTTAAGGATAGAATTATCTTAATAAAGAAGAGATAATATTCTTTATCATATATTTAGAACTAAATAGCTATACAATTTTGCTATCTTAATAATACATTTTAGGGCCGGCCCTGTGGTGTAGTGGTTAAGTTCGGCACACTCTGCTTCAGCGGCCCAGGTTCACGGGTTCGGATCCCAGGCGCAGACCTACACCACTTGTCAGCCAAGCTGTGGCAGCAACCCACATACAAAATAGAGGAAGACCAGCACAGACGTTAGCTCAGGGCTAATCTTCCTCAAGAAAAAAAAAAAAAAGAGGAAGATTGGGAACAGATGTTAGCTCAGGGCTAACAGTTTTTCTTCCTCAGAAAAAAAATAATAATACATTTTAGCTTTTATATTCATTTCTGAATTTGGTGAAATCAAAAAACACTGTTAAACCAATCAAACAATTCACTGCACACTAATTCCTTAGAAAAACTGAATTACCCTCTGAGATGGGTCATTACATTACACTCAGCAACATACCAAGTACCTTCCTAATTTCTATTTTCCACAGATATTTATTTTCAGTGAAAACACAACTTTGCTCAGATTTCCAAAATTGATATCGATTCAGAAGAATAAATAAGGTATAGGGAATTCGTGCTGTAGAGCAAAGTATACATATACTTTCTTGCTTTCACTGTTTTTCATTATGATTCCTAAAAATATCAGCAAATTTTATAACAGTTATCAACTGGTGAAAAAACGTTATAATATCTCTTTTCTTACAATTTCTATAGATTGCCAACTCTAAGGTCCAAAAAGTAATTTTTCAATTATCTCAACCAGAAAGAAACATAAAAACTCTAGAAAATTAAATGCTACATAAAAAAATTTTATCCCAAAGTCTGAATAGAATTAGCTCCATCAGAGCGGTCATGAATATTAACTTACACACATAACATCTACAGAAATAAAAGTAATTATTACTTAGTTTAGATAAATTTAAACATTTTATAAAATAAATGGTTGAATTAAAGAACCCTATAAGATCATATGTCCCCAGAAGCATTATAAAACTTGAAAATATTTCCAGGTTCTGTTAAATTATATCTTGAAAGAAAATCATTTAATTATCCTATACTTTCAAAGTTTTAAAAAGTACCTACAAACAAACTACAAGAATCCAATGACTAAACAACAGTTTGTTGAAGAGAAATGAGTATCTCAAGATACTCATGAACTTTGATATCTGATAGGAGGAAGTAAGAGGAAAAATGCACACTAATGATTTTTTCACACAATATGCCTAAGGAGTCGAATGAATCTGTTTTCGGACATTCAAACTTACAGCTCAGCAACGTACCAGGGACTCTCCTGTCAGTGACTTGGCAAGAATGCTGGATACAGGTTGGAGCTTTCCTTTCAGCTGCATGCAGCAAAGCACTGCCTGAAAGGCACCATCTCCCTTAGCCAGTCCTTCTCCCAGCACTGTCATGAAAGAACAGCCATCATTAACCACATGACATTCAATACACATTTCTCTTGATTATAATATGAGCACACTCTCACAAGCATGACTTCTTAAGGGCTAAAAGAATATCCTCAAGTACTAGAGGAAAGCAGTGACATTTCAGTTCTGTCTAAGGCACACATAAAGACAAAAAACACATGGGGCAACTGACATACCTAACCCACTACAGCCGATAGCGGATTGGATCCCACCATAATCACAGGAAGAATTAATCTTAAAGCTCTCCAGTAAAAAATACTGTTCAATCTATGACTTCTGGGTAAATGAGGGCTTTTAAACTGCAGAGAGAATCGCTGAATAAAGTTCTCCCATTTTTGACAGTGACACAAGAGACCCAGTGCCATTAAAATGCATAAGAATAGAAACTGCAAATCTCAACATTTGATATTCCTAAGCAATTAAGAATTAACCTTTACCAAAACCAGCAAGATTAACTAAGAACTCAATTGTCAAGTGGCCATAGAAAATTCTATACCCAAATTGTATGCAAGTGTTTACAGATTTAATTTAATTCAATCACAAGGAGCACATATTTCCAACAATACAGAATACAATTATTCTCATGCCATGTCATTCGAGATGATTTCTCACAGCAACTGCTAACAGTTCAACTAGCAAAACGATCTGTATCCTTCTCTTTACTGCTAAGCCCAAGATTCTATTTTTAGTTTATACACACTTTAGCTTCCTTTGTATGAAAATAATTTGCTGAAAGAAAATATTTTGGAAATTGCACTTTTTTCTAATTACTTTCAAGGAAATGCTCTGCTTAAGTATCAGTATAACATACTACATATTTAAAGTCCATTGGATCTGTTCATAATTATTTATTTTGCTTGTACTGAACATATCCTTTTGTTATACTGTTCAATTTTATTACATAATTATAAAAACTAATAAAGTTCTACATAAAAGTTCACCATAAGCTCACCACTCAACTAAACAGTTTTCACTCATTCATGTTCTCTTCCAATTTTTATGAATATTTACATAATTGTTACATGATTATAACTGATGTAAATATAACAGTTTGTGTTCTGCTTTATTTCCCCTCAGCACATTCAATATTTTCCAAGTTATTAGAATGTTTATATTTATCATACTATTGCCTATATAATGTTCCATCAAGTAGATACATCAATTTATTTAACTATTCCCTTGCTCCAGAACAACTCCAATTTTTAACTATTAAAAATAACATCGCTGGGGGCCCGCCCCGTGGCATAGCGGTTAAGTGCGCGTGCTCGACTGCTGACGACCCGGGTTCAGATCCCAGGCGCGCACTGATGCACCGCTTGTCAGACCATGCTGTGGCGGTGTCCCATATAAAGTGGAGGAAGATAGGCACGGATGTTAGCCCAGGGCCAGTCTTCCTCAGCAAAAAGAGAAGGACTGGCATGGATGTTAGCTCAGGGCTGATCTTCCTCACAAAAAAAAAAAAAAAAAAATTGCAACAATCCAAAGAGGCTTATGCACCCCTATGTTCATTGCAGCATTATTCACTATAGCCAGGACATGGAAGCAACCCAAGTGTCCATCAACAGATGACTGGATAAAGAAGATGTGGTATATATACAATGGAATACTACTCAGCCATTAAAAAAAGACAAAATCATCCCATTTGCAACAACATGGATGGACCTGGAGGGTATTATGTAAGTGAAATAAGCCAGAAACAGAAAGACAAACACCATATGATCTCACTCATATGTGGAATATAAACCAACACATGGACAGAGAAAACTATATTGTGGTTACCAGGGGCAGAGGGGGTGGGGGGTGGGCACAAGGGGTGAAGGGAGACACGTATATGGTGATGGACAAACAAAAATGTACAACCAAAAATTTCACGTTATAAACTATTAACACATCAATAAAAAAAATCTTTTAATTACCATAAAAACTAAATATTTTAGTCATTAATATTTTTACTGCTTGGATATAATTACACTCTCAGAACCAATACTTCAGGAACTGAATCAACAACAAAAGTAGATTCCTTTTATAAATATATAGAATAAATTCCCTTCCTAAATATTAGCCATTTAATTTTTGGCAATAAACTTATTTGCCAAATATATATATTTTGGGGGGAGGGGGCATATAAACAGACTCTGAACAGTGGAAGGCCTAAATCAAGTTATTAACCTGAGGTCAAAATGTCCATGTGTTACCAGTATCCAAAAGTGTACTACAGACCAGAGTAAGAACACTGTGGCATATCTTGCGAGTGTCCATTTTGCCAAATTGGGGTTTTTTCCCCACTATTCTTCTCCTCTGCCTCAACCCTTTTCCTTTGCCCTCTCTTTTCTTCCAACTGTAATACATAAATGCTTCTGGACATGTGGGCTGCAGCTTTTGTGGCACCTTATGCCCTTCCTACCAAGGTCTTTTGCAGATAAAACGTTTCCTTTATAAAGTGCTTTTGGAAAATGAAAAGCCCTAATAGTATTCAATGTTAGGTATCACCTAGACCTCTTCTGAATATTTCATCTCCAGCTTTAAATACTATAACATACTCTTCCTTTTTAACCCCTGCTACCTTGCTCCTTTCAGTATTTGGTCTTAATCTGGTCACAAAAACCTTCGTGATCTCTCTTACAGCCTCCTTGGGTGTGCACTGAGCTTTAAAGTGAAGATCTTGTTGCGTATTTTTGGAAGTACTCTTTCGTTCAACTGCAGTTCCTTGTCAAGACTCTTAGACTCCTTCCTTCTGGATATTTTCATACTACAGAAACATAAGTCATTTCTCCTGGTTTATTTTCAGTATTCCAGTTTAAATTTTAGAGCTAATTCATTTAATGTTCCTCAACTTCCTCATTACTATATAAATATAAAATAATTATACACAATATAAAGCTGACAACACAATTAAGCATAAAAACAAAACTGAAACCTGGTTCCCCAGATCATCACAAAAGGTTTTTATTTCATCTACATGCTTGAATAAACTTTTTACTTAAGACATTGTTAAAATGATATTTGCAAAGTAGCCTGTCCTACACTGTGTATGCATTACAGAAAGAGAGAAAGAGGGAGAGAATGAGATTTTGCTGCCTGTAGTGCCTTCAACTTCCTCTTTAGAAAGAATCCTAATTTCCAAGATGCATTTGCTATATAGTAGTTACAGCAAAGTTTCAATCTCTGTTAACTGCTCAATAACTGGATTAAGAAACTTTTTCTATAATACAATCAATTTAACTGTATTTTTTATCTTAAAACTCTTCCACTGCCATCATTTCAATTTCAAAAGTCAACATCTTGGGCCAGCCTGGTGGCACAGCAATTAAGTCCACGTGCTCTGCTTCGGTTCAGATCCCTGGCGCCGACGGATGCATCGCTTGTCAAGCCATGCTGTGGCGGTGTCCCATATAAAAGTAGAGAAAGATGGGCACGGATGTTAACCCAGGGCGAATCTTCCTCAGCAAAAAGAGGAGGACTGGCATCAGATGCTAGCTCAGGGCTGATCTCCCTCACACACACACACAAAAAGTCAACATCTTGCCATCTCTGTTGTAAGCACTCAAAGGAAATGCTGACTGTGGAAAAAGTAAGATTTTTTTCAAATCCTCTGCTAAGGCACTCCCTTACTTCACTGCTTCCATGGTTAATTTGCTTACTTTTTGTTTTAAATAATTTTCTTGGGCTGGCCCTGTGGCTTAGCGGTTAAGTGCACACGCTCCGATACTGGCGGCCCAGGTTCAGATCCCAGGCGCCCACCGATGCACCGCTTGTCCGGCCACGCTGAGGCCGCGTCCCACATACAGCAACTAGAAGGATGTGCAGCTATAACATACAACTATCCACTGGGGCTTTGGGGAAAAAAACAGGAGGAGGATTGGCAATAGATGTTAGCTCAGAGCCGGTCTTCCTCAGCAAAAAGAAGAGGATTAGCATGGATGTTAGCTCAGGGCTGATCTTCCTCACAAAATAATAATAATAATAATAATTTTATTACTGAGAAAACCTGATATTTTGCTACTCTTCTGACTATTCTCTTTGCCCCATGGGAGAGAGTTGCGTTTTTAGGTGTTCACAATAATCTTAATTTCAATTCCCCATTTGGTACAGTATTTACTGAGATTTTATAAAGTAAGGTACCATTCATTTTAAATTCCCTCCTTTTATGTATAAATATAATTTCAGTTAATATAAAATTAATGCTAACAAATATTTATTCCATGAGTGGAAAACAATATTGAAATACATTTAAAAATGTCACTCATGACTACAGCTGACACCTTGCATAAATTAGAAAATACCTAGAACGGATAGTCATACAACCATGATGAGACTCTTGCAACTGATTCACATAAGTTCAAAGACTACTGCTTACTTAGACATCTATTCATACAAAAAAAAGAGTTCACATATATAGAGGGTAACAGTCCTCAAACTTAACTTATATATTAAATAAACACTCACTTCCCTGACTTTATTCTGTTGCAAAATTAGTATTCTATAATTTAACTTTTTATTCCTATCAATTTAAATATAAGAACTTTATTTAAAACAGTTAACAGCCATTATTGGAAAATGAATAGTAAAGTCAAGATCCCAATCCATAAAGCCTTAAGCTCCTGTTGGAGAACAAACTGTGGTATAGTCATACCATGGAATACTACTCAGCCATAAAAAGAATGAACTACTGATACACACAACAACTTGGATGGATCTCAAAGGCATTATGGTGAGGGAAAAAAGCCATCTTAAAAGGTCACATACAGTATGATTCCACTATGTAACATTTTCAAAATGACAAAATTATAGAGATGGAGAACAGATTAGTGGTTGCCAGGGGTTAGGAATGGTGGCGAGGGAGGGTGGTGAGTGTGACTATAAAGGGCTGCACAAGGGAGATCTTCACGGTGATGGAACAATTCTGCATCTTGACTGTGTTGGTGGTCACACGAACCTATACATGATAAAATGACATAGAATTATGCATACTCACTGTACCAACGTCAAATTCTGGTTTTTATACTGTACTATAGTTATGCAAGATGTAATCAGTGGGGTAAACGTACATGGGACCTCTCTGTACTCTCTTTGCAACTTCCTGTGAATCTATAATTATTACAAAATAAAAAGGTTTTTAAAATTCCTGTTGGAAAAATAAAGCTTGTATACGTGAAATAAAAAAAAAAAGTTACTGTAACTGAATCTAAAGAACAGTGAATTAAGAAATATTATTCGAATGCATCCCTATTTTAAAAGTCTGGTGAATAGAAAACACTGGATGGACTAGGGGCTTGAAGACCCAAATTCCTGTCCCTACTCCACTAATGATTAAGCAATCCTGAGCCTCAGTTTTTTCATTTCTAGAAGATAAAATGTCCTTTTGCTTTTTTTTCCAAGTTTATTGTGCCAAACAGAATAATATCTGCAAAATCCTAACGAGTACTCAGGTAGTGGTACAGGATAAAGAGAAGGAGCATAGCCTTTTCAGATCAGAAAGATCTCACTTCAGAACCACAGTTCACTCTGGACTGGCTCTGTGCTCTTAAGCAAGTTACTTAATCTCACAAGGCCTGTTTCCTCACCTGTAAAACTGGAATGATATTACAATATGATTAAAATAACATTTCAGGGCCGGCCCCGTGGCTTAGTGGTCAAGTGCGCGCGCTCCACTGCTGGCGGCCCGGGTTCGGATCCCGGGAGCGCACTGACGCACCACTTCTCCAGCCATGCTGAGGCTGTGTCCCACATACAGCAACTAGAACGATGTGCAGCTATGACATACAACTATCTACTGGGGCTTTGGGGGAAAAAATAAATAAATAAATAAATAAAATTTTTTAAAAATAACATTTCAGAAGGTCTGACCCAGAGATAATCCTGAACATACATTTTTACCCATTAACTATCTTTCAAAAAAATTTTTTAATTACCATAAAATTTGTTTAATTGAAACTCTTCTAAGAAGAAAGGTGGGTAAAGATACTATATTATCCCTTCGATGTGTTCAAGGTTCAAACACGTATCAATTTGCCTTTTTTAATACCATCAGCCTCTATTCAACAGGGGTAGCTAGTTACCGAATCATTTACTTCACAGGGCAAGTATCATTACAATAAACGTCAACAGATGCACAAACTCCCTCGTTTGTAATGATTTCTTAAATTAATGACACTCTCAACTAGGGTTTAAAAATCTTGCGGTCTTAGGTAAAATATTCATTGACGTTTATGATGATGGAGTTTGACCTACACTTTACATGTAGCACAATACTCTCTTAGTTGATAAGATTTTCTTTTCATTTCACTTTCTCCATTTACCTCCTTCCATTTTGTTAGTGTAAAAAAACGTAAGTTTCCTATATAATGAATATTTCAAAGGCAGAAAAATAATCATTATTTCATGAAAGTTTTCCTGTTATGCCACATACAACTTATTTCCAGATAATGAAAACAGACCTGACCACCTCACTTATCCAGTGGTCACCAGCTTGGCAACTTTCACTACCCAGAACACAACGCCAAACTCAAAACTAAAATCCATGAACTTAAAGCCTATGTAGTTTATTTTCAAGATGCCCTTGAGTCCTCACTAAGAGTCTATTTACTCTTATTGAGGTAGAATTCCACCTTTAAAATTTTATGACTCTAATTAGTTCCTAGTTTGAACAAATCAGCCATTAAAAACCTTTTGGAGACAACCAGGTAAATCTGATTATGGACAGGGTTTCAGATAATATTACAGAATTACTGTCAGTTTTATTAGTTAATAATAATATTGTGGTTATGCAGTTATGGCCTTATTTTTTAGATGCACACTGAAGGATTTAGGAATAAATATCATGATATCTGTAATTATTTTTAAATATTTCAGAAAAAATAAATGAAGTAAATATGGTAAAATGTTACAATCTAAGTTTCAAGAATATGAATGTTTAACTATTTCCTCTACTTTCCTGTATGTTTTAAATTTCTCGTAACAAAATTTTTTGATGTTTTTCAATTCCATGACAAAGATTGCCTGATTTCCTAACCCTGCCTGAGAAGGTAAAATCAGAAAGTTAGAAGCAATAAGTGGAGAAGAAGGGGAGGGTAGTTGCAATGAGGCATATTCAGAGTTGCAAGGAATGCGAACCGATAGCCAACAGTAAGGGAACAGACATCAAGACAATACTGTACATAAAATGCAAACATAAGGTCTGGGGCCATCAAGATAGCAGTTATTCCACGGCTCTTCAGCATTACAAAGCAGCGTAATAATTAACAGAGATCAAGAGTCTCGTCTTGCTTTTTATTACTAACTGACTGCTTAACCATAGTCTTTTATCTTACATAAAAATGTTACCAAAAATTGAAAAGAAAATACATTACATATAATAGCACAACTCTACAACTAGCAATATATACATATACACTTGGCCAATATTCCCAAATGTCCATTACAAACGAACAACTTTAGATACAATGCTTTTGCATTTAATTAAGCATTTTCCATGTTCTTACTTATCACATAAATGCTAACAAGGAATGCACAGAATTTAATTAATGAACTCCTCCCTTATTGGAAGCTAATGGATTTTTCACTTTTACACACAGCACTGCAATGAACACCATTTCACATACCATTTTTTCCTTCTTTTGTATTATTTATTTGGGATAGTATCTCAGAAATGAGATTAATGGGTCAAAGGGTATAAACATATTACCAAGCTGCGTTCCACTTCATATTCCACCAACGCCAGAAGAGTACACTCATTTCATTACAACTTTACCTCAGACATTTGTTAAACCTTTTTCCCAACATTATAGAGGTATAATTGGCATACAAAAAAATTGCAGATAATTAACGTACAAATTTGGTGAGTTTGGACATAGGTATATTCTCATGTTATTATCATCTCAATCCAAGTAATAAATATACTCATCACCTCCAAAAGTTTCCTGGCTAAACTTTCATTTTGTTAATTCAGTAGTTCTAAAATAGTATCTAACTTTAAAATGCTAAGTAAAACAATTAACAGAAAAATGCAACATTTTTCCATATGCTCCTTCACCAAGAGCATTTACTCTTCTGTTGACTTTTCACAAGTCGTTTAACCTTCTGGGACTTTGCATGTCTCCAAAATGAGAAGACTAGATCAACCTCACTAGTGCTCAAAGAAGTAAAAATTAAAGGAAGAAGGGCCATTTCTCATACATAAGATTGGCAAATGTCAAGACAGATAGGTTACAGTGCTAACGAAATTACAAGGAATGGGCATTCTCATATATGACAGGTGAGTGCATGCATTTGAACCTAATCCGATGGTGTCCGTTAAAATTATAAGTATATATTTTAACCCAGACATCCAACTTTTAGGTCTATCCTTCAGAAACAAAGGCAACAGTAAGAATGAATATATGCTTATTACAGAATGGATTATAATGACAAACTAAAAAACTGGAACCACCTGAATGCCCATCAGTATGGGAATAGCTGAATAAATTAAGGCACATCTATACCATGGAACAGTAAGCAGGAATTGGGGCCGGGGTATTAACTTAAAATAGATCCAGGACCTATTGGTATGTAAGAAAGCAAGCTGCTTTGTAATGATCACATAATTCTTTTTTAATTTTTAAAGGAAAAACCCTAGCTGTGTCTTATAAGCATTTGTGTTTATCACTATAGAGAAAGGTACAGAAGATACAGCAAACTAATAACAATGATTCCTTCAGATGGGGAAAAAGGAGAAATGATTCTCTTCTTCATATTCCTCTACATTATTTGACTTATTTTTATTTGGCTTGTTGGTAATTTTTAAATGTCCACAGATGGTAAGGATTTTGTTCAAGGAAGATTGTACTAGATATCTCAAATTCCAATTAACTCCCAAAGCATATAATTCTATGAAGCGAGGTTCACAAAGAGGTCACTGAATCTTTAATGAACGGCTAAATTATGTGCAATATGCCACAGGAGTATGTAAGATAGTTTTGCAAGGTTTACAACAAAAATAGTTAATATTTTTAAAAGTTTTGACACAAAGGAATAACTAAAAAAAAATTACCGTATGTTAAACACCTCAGCCCCCCTCCCCAACTCTGGATAAATGAAACCTTATATTATCCAAATCACTGAGCTGTGCAAAAAATCCCACCAACAGTGTGTGAGAATATACACTGACCCCTTCTCCCACTCACTCCTAGATTCATTCTAGTGAATTGGCAGCAATCACGAAGAAAAGGATTTCTATTCTTTGAGTATCCAAAGAGCAAGAATCTTAGTCAATTTCCTGCCCAAAAGAAAACAGGAAGAAGCACTAAAGAGCATTCTAGTCTGTCTCTTCCAAGGGAAATCTTCTAATGAAGGAGAAAAAAACATTTTAGGAGGGATAGGCCCAGCCTTTGAATTTATCCAAGCTTAATATTTTAATCAATATGTGTTACAGTTCCAAAAATTTGACTCTTATCAACTGAAAATACTCACACAAACCTTAAAAGGACACTATCAGTGTTTCCAAGGGAGTGAAAGGAATGTCAACAGTGGTGACTAGGAACAACGTTCTCATGTACACCCATCGTAGAGAAAGTCATCATCCAAATTGGTCACTACTCACCACAGTAACGTGAGGGGTTTTAAATATGATAATCACTTGAAATTAGCATATGAAAAAATCAAACCTTTAACACTGCTCAATTAAATAATTCAAAATCTTCAAAGCAGAAAAGGAACATTTTTAAACATACCATGCCTACAATCTTCATCAGCTTGCCCATAGTTTTTCTGCAAAATAAAAGATACGAGATGAAATTAAGTAGTTCAAGGGCTGCTTAAAATAGAGATTTTATCAAAAAGAAGCTCAGCTTTGTTTCCAAGTTTAATCATTAATATTGCAAATTTAATAGTCACAGAGCAAAGCTAACTCATGTGCTCTGAGGATTATACAGTACTCTATAAACACCATTAACATACTTCCCTAGTCCATTTACTCACACTCCTACTTCTCACCTTCTCTAATTTCAAATCACCAGAACCTCCACCCCATCCTCATTCTCAGCTAATGACTTTACTGAGAAAATCAAAGACATGAGAAGAGAATTTCCATAGACTGTCACTACCACGTCCACCCGCTTCCCAGCACATTCTCTGCCTTCACCTGTTGCAGGTGAACCATCCATGCTCTTTTCTAAAGTCCATCCTACCACTCATGCAGACCTGCTCTATGCCCTACTCAAGAACATTACTCCAGGAAGCGTCCTCTACTCCTCCTCCATCATTCAAGTTTTGCTTTCTATTGGTTTGGTCGTATACACAAACATGCTTTTATCTCTCCCATCTTAAAAAATCCCTCTCTTGATTTCACTTCTCTCACCAGCTACAAGCCCAATTTTTTTGTGCCTCTTTGGGGCAAAACTCCTCAAGAATTGTCTATACTCATGTAATTCAATTCCTTCCCTCTGATTCTCTCATAAACTCTCTTTAATCAGATGTTCAGCCATCACTCCATGGAAGATATTTTCATGGAGGTCTCTCCAGTGACCTCCATTGTATCCAGTTAGATAAACAGTCTATATTTACACGTACCCAGTCAGATTCATAGTCACATCTCAGTCAATTCTCAGTTCTCACTTCTCTATTCATAGCAATTGACAGTGTTGAACATTCTCTCATTTGGATACACTTTCTTCACTTGGCTACCAGGACACCTTACTCTCTTAATTTTCCTTTACCTCACAGGTTGCTCTTCAGGTTGCTTTGCTTCTTCTCCCCAACCTGTTAACACTGTAGCGCCACAAGACTAAGTCCTGGGTCCTCTCCTCTTCTTTATGTACACTCATTCCCCTGGTGATCTGACCCAGGCTCAAGACTTTATATATCACCTATGGACCAGAGACTCTTAAATTAATATCTTTAGCCCAGACCTCTCTCCAAACTCCATTCTTGCATATCTGACTGTTTACTCGACATCTCCAGCTGGGTATCTAAATGACATTTTGCCCAAAATATGGGCAAATGTCAATATGCCCAAAACTGAACTCCCACTTTCCCCTACAAAACCGGCTCCCCATCTACAGCCTTTTCATCTCAGCTGAAGGAAACTCCATTTTCCAATTGCTCAGACAAAAGAACGTCAAAGTAAGTAACCTAGGACTACTCTCTATCTCTCATTCCCTGCATTCAAATTATAACCAGAACCAAACTACTTCTCACCATCTCCACTGCTACCATTTTGTCTGATCCACTGTCATCTCTGGCCTGGATTATGCCAATAACCTCCAAACCAGGCTCCCTGCATCTCCTCTTATCCCTTTATAGTCTATTCTCAACACAAAAGCCAAAGAATTCCTGTTAAATCAGATCATGCTACACCTCTGCTCAAAACCCCACAATAGCTCCCAACTTCAAACAGAATAAAAACCAGTCCTTACAGTGACCTGACGGGCCCCACAGGATCTAGCCCTGTTACCCTCTCCCCCTTATGCACTTCACTCCAGCACTATGGCCTCCTAACTGTTTCTCAAATGTGGCAGGCATTCTTCTACCTCAGAGTCTTTGCACTGACTATTCCCTCTGCCTATAACGCTCTTCCTCCAGATTATGAGAAGGCTCCCTCACCTCCTTCGCATCACCGTATCAATAAGCCCTACCTTGAGCACCTGATTTAAAATTGCAACCTCACCCCTAACCCTAGTATCCCCAATCTCCCTTGCTTTGTTCTACTTTTTTTCATGCAGATTGCCACCTTTTAACAATCTAAACTGTTTACTTATTTATAGTGCCTATTGTTTACTGTCTGTTCCCCTACTAGAAAAAGAACCATGAAGAAGTGATCGTTTTCTTTTTCGCCAAGGTATACCAAGTACCTAGAACATAGTATGCACATAGTATGCACTCAATAAATATTTGTTAAATGAGTGGATAATCCAAAATGCTGTACAATTTTCAAGGCTTAAAAACGCAGTTGCTTGCCATCAGAGATATTTAGCAATCACTAGCCTCTTCATTCATCTCTTCAGCCCAAAATTAGGTGATCTGCAGAGGGAGTGATGAGCAATAGTCCCCACTCAATGAAAGAGGCCATTTTACATGGTTCAGCATTGGCTTATCAACACTGTTCACTCACCAATTGCAAAAATGAGGCAATTCTGTAAAGAAGACTCTCAATTTTGATGCTTTCTATCTCCAGTGGACATGGCCCTGTGAAGTCAGCCATGGAGTACTGGCCAAGAGAAAGGAGGGCCTCTGTGCAGTGCTTGAGGGCCATTTCATAGTCCTGCCTCTTAAGTGATTCACATGCTTGTTCACATGACTTCTCAGCTCTTCTGTCTTCCATGACTCAGGGACAAAAATCCTAAAGACAGGGAGAAAGAACAAGAGAAGTTTTTTAAAACTTATGAATTATACAGTCTAGCCCCATTCCTATCTCAGCTAGCTATTATAATTATCTATCTGAATGGTTACTCTCAACGAGCCTTTTGTTCTTTTTTTTTTTTTTTTTGGTGAAAAAGATTGGCCCTGAGCTAACATCTGTTGCCAGTCTTCCTCTTTTTGCTTGAGGAAGATTGTCCCTGAGCTAACATCTGTGCCAATCAACCTCCGTTTTGCATGTGGGACGCTGCCACAGCATGGCTTGACGAATGGTGTATAGGTCCACGCCAGGATCCAAACCCGCAAACGCCGGGCTGCCGAAGCCGAGCTCGTGAACTTAACCACTACGCCACCTGGCTGGTCCCTAAACCAGCCTTTTGATCAAGGTCGCAGCTGAGCAGCAGCTATGATGCTACAAAATCTATGCTTCTCTTTTATATTTTATCAAAACTGTACTAAGATCCAAGCAAAACGTTAACTGCAAGTCAGGATAATACCAACAATACATCAAATTTATAAATGAGACAAATTTATAAATGAAACATGACTTTGACTGCAGAGCACAACAAATCTTGGAGGCTTCTCTTTGTTTTTTTTTTAACCAGAAGGTGCAGAAGTGTTTCACATCCAAACCTCCCAATTTCAGTCAAATTCTGTGACTGTGACTGCAGAGGATCAAAATCTATACCATGTAGGATTTTTCCCACCAATATAAAAAACTGACTAAAATGCAAGTTTGAACTGCCTATTAATTCAATTCAGTGAATAGTTCCTGAGGCCAGGCTCTGTGCTAGCAGCACTGAATTAAAAGCTGGAGCACGTCATCCCTGCTTTCCAGAAATTCAGACTCTAGCAAGAGAGGCAAAGCACAAATGAACAATTACAAGAAAGACTTATTCCATCTGCCGAAAGGCATGAGCTGGCCTTGAAAGGTGAACAGAAGTTCAGCACACAGAGATGATACGGAGAGCATATGTGAGCTATTCAGAGAGAAGAGTTCAAGAGAAATCACCAAGAGGAGAAAGTATACAACTTAAACTCCAGGTGTGTCAGAGGAGGAGGAGGAGAAGCTATGAGTGACCTCAAATGCCACAAGAAGTGAGGGCTTTATTCCATAAGCAATGGAGCATGATGGAAAGTTTTTAAATAAGGAAGGAATGTATCATATATAAATCCTGTGAAGAACTGGTGAGAAGCAGGCATTACCGTTAATAAGAGACCACTATAATAGTCCAAGTAAGAGATGCCAAGAATTTAAGAGCGGCCTCTCCCTAGCTATATCACTTATATAGCAGGGAGCAGAAAACCTGGGCAGACAAGACCTAAAACCCTTCGACCTGACAATCACAATACTGCTTCAGAGGATCACACGTGCTGCCCTCTTGTCAACAGATCTGTCAGGCTTGGAGATTGCTTTTCCTGCCTGCTCCCACCTTACTCACTCCTGCTCTTTCCTAACTTCCACCTCACCACTGGCCCCAAGGTACTTATGTGTCCCTCCCTCCTCTCTCCAGCCTACACATACACTCTCTGCCTGACCTCTCTAGCTTTTTTTTTTTTTTTCTTGTGAGGGAGATCAGCCCTGAGCTAACATCCATGCCAATCCTCCTCTTTTTTTGCTGAGGAAGCCCGGCCCTGGGCTAACATCTGTGCCCATCTTCCTCCACTTTATATGGGACGCCGCCACAGTATGGCCTGACAAGCGGTGCATTGGTACGCGCCCGGGATCCAAACCCAGGCCACCAGCAGCAGAGCGCGCACACTTACCTGCTGTACCACGGGGCCGGCCCCTCTCTAGCTTTGATAATGACAAATTATCCACCCTCTCCTAGCTGTTCTGCAGCCATCTGCTGCCTATATACTACAATGAAAGATGGGGGGAGCAAGTTGTTGATGGGTAGCCAAAAGACAGCAGTGAATAAAGCACAATAATGGACATCAGAAGAGGTCTAGGCCCCTTCAACTTTTGAGATTCTTGGTATATCAAAAAAAGGTACAAATATGGGATGAGGAAGAATTCAAAAAGGACTTCACTATTTGTCAGCATTTGTTAAATATGGGTGGTACATACATGGGGTACAACATAATATTCTCTACTTTTCTCAGTTTGAAATTTTTAATTAAAAAATACCAAAACATAGTTTTCAAATTTACAGGATATTTTAAATGTTTACATTTAACAAATCAACACTTTTAACATAAAAAATGAAATCTAATTGTGTTATTCACAACATAATCCAACAAATATTCAGAGTACTGTATCCTCAGTCTTTATATGGCCTCCCTTTAAACTTCCTCAGCTTTCCTTCAATGAACTATAATTCCCAGTTTGGTTTAAGAGAACTTAAATATTTTTCAGTTATAGTTGGCATTTATGCCCCTTATACAAACACACATTAATCTGGGTGAAATCAATTATCAAACAAAAATAAAAAATAATGATTTCTATACTACTACAGTGACTTTGTCCATTAGACACAAGAATGGCATTACAAGCTAATCACTAACTAATTACATATAGACCAGAGTTGATGCTATTGACATTTTGGGCTTAATAATTCTTAGTTGTGGGAGGCTGTCCTGTGCATTGTAAGATGTTTATCAGCATCCCTGGCCTCTACCCACTAGATGCCAGTAGCACATCTCCCAACTTGTAACAACTAAAGATGTCTCCAGACATTAACAAATGTCCCCTGGGTGGTAAAAATTGTTCCTGGTTGAGAACCACTGATATAGACAAGCATAGTGTTTGCTTGCTAGATAACAGCAACAGTAGATGGATAAATCCATGGATACCAAAGGCCTTAGAACTAGCAAATCTTCCCTATAAAACTGCCAGCCCACACCTAGAAAATATTACAAAAAGAAGTAAAAAGAAAAGAAAAACTAATAGTGTACAAGCTAAAATCTTTCCTAGGGAAAGAATGCAGCACAGTGATCCAGAGCACAGGCTCGGAGCCAGAGGACTTGCATTCAAAACTCACCAGCTCTGTCCCTCACCAGCCCCATCACTCACCAGCTGCGTGGCCTGGGGCAAGTGACTTAACCTCGAAGTACCTCAACTTGCTCACCTCTAAAATGGCCAGAAGACAACTAATTCCCACCGCCTGTGGTTATTGTAAGGATTAAGTGAAATAATATGTGTAAAGCACTTAAAAGAAAGCCTGGCACTCAGTGAGTGCTCAAAAGTGATGGCTATTGTTATGTCCCTAAAATTTCAAACTTTCTGTATATATAAAGTGGAAATCACTTTACTGATTTCAACATACAATATTGTATTTCTAGAAAATAAAATATCACTCTATGTAACTACTTTACCTACTTGACAGAGGAATTATTTTCAACTATTTCCTCTGTCTCAGTAAACTGATAATGATTATGTAAGAATAGCCATTGGAGAAATAAGTGCATTTGTATGTCACTGATAAAGACAAGCTAACCTCTAAAACTGGCTACGAGGGGAGGTCACAAAGACTACTGTCAACATTAGTCACCAAACATATCAGCCAGGGAGACCTCCAACAACATTAATATATAAGTAAACATTAGGGGCAGAACTATTAATTTCAGGAACTTTGGGGGGAAATGACTTAATTTAGAGAGTTAAAGTCTCAGATACATTAGGCTCAGATACCTACCTCAGAAGTGGATATGAAAGTTTCTACCACAATCACCTTTGTTAATCAGATCCTGATAACTAGTTTCTAACTAAGACCTACCTGAACCTCACTAGAGGGGTACTTTACTGTAGTGTGGATCTCAGTACAAAGCAGGTCTCTGTTCAACTGTTTTCTTTCGTCGTGCTGAAAACAGCATGACCTTGCTAGATGTGCTCCCGCTGAAGAAGATAAAGTGCTTTCTCAAATATAAAATAAAAACTGCCAGTCAAAAGTCAAAATGAGAAATGTCTCAGGCCATGCTAAAATGGACTACAGAAAATACTTAGTGAGATATCTAGAACTACTTCTCCTGTAAGAGGTCAGTTCCCAGATACACCTCACCGTGTAGCTGACATTCTTGTCTTGGATACACAGATACATCTACAGCATATGATCTGCTGCCCAGTCAGAAGAGCCTGACCTAAGGGCAGACACTGACCAAACTGGGTTTATAAGAGCCTCTCCCCTGGGGACAGAAAGGCCCAGGGAATGGAAGTCACTGGAGCTGAGTCACATGAATCACACCAGTGTAGGAAGAAGCACCACACCCGCCCATCGTGAGGTCCACCCCATCTGCCTTGATTTTTTCTCTTCCTGTTAAAAATTATGCAACTTTTATCAAAAGCATATAAAACACTGTACCTTTCTGCAAACTCCTACTCCTGTGGGGAATATGGACTTAGAGGATGTAACTTTTTAGGCAAGAAAGCTGGAATTAGAAACCAAGATTCTAATCCAATTCCATTAACTCCTGTGATCTACTGCTGACCCATAAAAAGAAACTAGCATCTCATTAGCTGCTTGGCTACCCAGTATCTATTCTTTTTTCAGGTAATAAAAGCCCACAACTCCCCTTTGAGAATTCACCTCTCCCCCACCCTCAGTCCATGTGCTTCCTGAAGAGCTGACTCCACCAAGAATTCAAGGATGTCATGTGACCAGAACTGGCCAATCCAAGTCTCACAGCCTCAAACACAGGATTGGCTCAGGGTAAGATCTGTGACCACATACGAGCCAATGAGACATCATGAGACTTTTGCTGAGGCTTCTGGGAAAGAGACAGGGGCTCATTCCTGCTGAATCTAAAATATGAGTGGCTACAGGAGTTGAATATGGTGCCGTCATTTTTCTAACATACAACTGAAGTCTATATAGGAAAAGGCAGAGTTGATTCATGGGGAGTAAATGAGTCCTGATGACATCACTTGAGCCCTGAATCCAGCTAGCTGTGTCTAAACTTCGCAGTTAGGTGAGTCAAGAAATTTCTTTCCAGCTTGAGCCAGTTTAGGTTGATATTTCAGGCAGTTAGAGCTAATCTAGATACAGATATAGATATATATGATTAGTACTCCACAAGATGTGAAAAACCAAATAAGCTGATAATTGTCTTGTAAAACAGTGTATATACACGATTATTAATAACACTGGTCACAGTTATTGATTACTAATAACAATAAGTATAAAGAGAAATGGCATGGAAGAGAAATGGCTTAGTGTAATATTTGGTTATTCTGCCTCTTGAAAATATAATTCCAAAACAGTGGTTTAAACAACTTTATCATAAAGCTATTTCAGCAATAATAACAAGAACCATTTACTGAATGCTAACCGTGTGCTAGATGCTGCTGAAAGGACTATACTTATGTATTCTAATTTAATCCTCAGAATGACCTTATAAGATGGATATTATTATCATTATCATTTACAGATAAGGAAACTGAAGCACAGAGAAGTGAAGTTACTTACCCACAGTTACACTGTAAATAAGAGAGGCAGGATTCAAATCCAGACAGTCTGGCGCAGCTCATGCTTTTAGCCATGACACTGATTCTGAACCCAGAAACAATCAAGGTTTAAAGCTGTACTAACAGAGTAGAAACTCAAACTGAGGCACCACCAAAATCATCAAATGTGAATGTAAATAAAATATTACCATTTTAACTCTGGAACATTCTTCCTACATAGTTCTGCATTATAAAAGTATACATATGTTAACCACGTTAGTGATTACCATTTTAAAAAGTGTGAAAAACCTCACAAACCTAAGCCAATCATCTCCTTTGGTTAAACAAAAGTCCTGTGTGTCCCCAAGACTAAGGAGTATATCAATTAGCACCACCTTTTTATAAAATGATAACATTTGTACCTTCCAGAAAAGTCAACTTTATGAGAACATTGCTATCACTAAGTTACTTTTCACCACTTTTTTGAACAGAACTTGTTTTAAAATCTATCCATGTTAGTACAATCCAAAAAAAGAAAAAAATTTTGATAAACTGGACTTCATTAAAATTAAACATTTTTGCTCTTTGAAAGACACTGTTAAAAGAATGAAAAGACAAGCTAAAGGCTGAGAGAAAACTATTTGCAAATCAAATATGTGAAAAAAGATTTGTAGCTGAATATATAAAGAACTCTCAAAACTCAACAATAAGACAACAACCCAGGGCCAGCCCCGTGGCTTAGCGGTTAAGTGCGCGCACTCTGTTACTGGCAGCCGGGGTTCGGATCCCAGGCGTGCACCGACACACCGCTTCTCCGGCCATGCTGAGGCCACGTCCCACATACAGCAACTAGAAGGATGTGCAGCTATGACATACAACTATCTACTGGGGCTTTGGGGGAAAAATAAATAAAAAAAAAAAAAAAAAAAAAAAAGACAACAACCCAATTAAAAGCAGAGCAAAAGACTTCAATAGACACTCCACAAAGAGGATATAATGATGGCAAATAAGCACATGAAAAGATGTTCAATGGCATTAGTCACCAGAGAAATGCAAATTAAAGCCATGATTAGATACTGCTACATACTACTACATGGTTAAACTTAAAATATTGGTAGTATCAGTGATGTGGAGTAACTGGAATTCGCATATATTACTAGTGGGAATGTAAAATGGTCTAGCCACTATGTAAAAAGGGTTGACAGTTTCTTACAAAGTTAAAAATATACTCACAATATGACCCAGCGATTCCCTCTCCCCACAGACAGCACCCTAGAGAAATGAAAACTTATGTTCACAGAAAAATCTGCACACAAATGTTTACAGCAGCTCTATTCATAACTACTAAAAACCGGAAACAACCCAAATGTCCTTTAATAAGTGACAATAGAAAACTACTCAGCAATAAAAAGGAATAAACTTTCAATACACGCAATAACTTAGAAGAATTTCAAAAAGAGAGTAAAAGAACCCAGTCTCAAAAGCTTACACCCTGTATGATTCCATTTGTATGATATTCTCAAAAAGACCAAGTATTGGAATGGAGAAAAGGTCAGTGGTTGCAGGGGTGATGGGATGGGAAGGGGTAACTATGAAAGGACGGCATGAGCGAGTTTTCTGGAGTGATGATACTGTTCTGTGATGACACTGTATCCTGATTGTGGTGATGGCTGCACAAACCACACATGTGTTCAATTAATAGAACTGTATACCAAAAAAAAAAGTCAGTTTTACTGTATGATAATTTTAAGAATAAAATTTTTAAAGTATTGTTAAAATATGCATCTCAATGTCACAATGCACATCGTTTTTAAAAACCAAAAAGAAATAGATACAGAAGGATAAGTTTGTTGTTAATAAATGAAAAACCTACACAATTCCCTTTCCGCGCACGTAGGCTTTAGAGGCAAGAATGGAGCCTCAGAAAGAATGTCTCCAAATAGGACAATCATTGAGTTTACTTGGCACAAAATGTGGGATACTTTTGAAGAATTCCATAGTAGCTAAATAACTGGTCCAGGACCAAAGGTAAATATTGGAAGAAAAATGAAATCAACAGTGTACCACAGAGGTGGTAGGCATACTGGCCTGGACTAAGACATTTTCAGTAACAGATCCTAAGAAGGGAGGTGATTTATAAGCATCATTCTGTTCCCACTGTGGACTTCTTTCTGTAACAGTATGACAATAACCACCAGACCACCATGAAATCAAGTCATGAAATGTACTCTTATTTTTAAAACATCAGTTATCTTTCTTAAATTAACTTTTCTTGTTAATGTAGTCATGGTCTTCTTTTATTTCAAAAGACCTAAATCTTATTTGATTAGAGACAGACTTCAAAGAACAAAAGTAAACTGTGATCAAATAGCAGAAGCCAACAGTAGTAACTAAAATTTCTTCAATCTAAATTGAAGATGATATCTGTATCTCTGTGTTATACATTTGTCTCCATTAGGAAAAAAAAAAACTATCTACCTCATAATTAACTCAGATGGAATGAATCAGACTGCATTTGTAAAGGTTTTAGAAGACTGAGGAGTTGGGCTAAACATTACCACCATCTACTTTGACAGAAATTACTAACATCCATAATCGGTTCTTGATTAGATCTCAAATTATCTTTAATTATTAAACTATATAAACCATAAAACCATAGGAAAACTTAAAACACAAACATAATAAATACATAAGTTTCGGGCTGGCCCCGTGGCTTAGTGGTTAAGTGCGTGCACTCCGCTACTGGCAGCCCGGGGTTCGGATCCTGGGCGCGCACCGATGCACTGCTTCTCCGGCCATGCTGAGGCCGCGTCCCACGTACAGCAACTAGAAGGATGTGCAACTATGACACACAACTATCTACTGGGGCTTTGGGGAAAAAAAAAGGAGGAGGATTGGCAATAGATGTTAGCTCAGAGCCGGTCTTCCTCAGCAAAAAGAGGAGGATTAGCATGGATGTTAGCTCAGGGCTGATCTTCCTCACAAAAATAAATAAATAAATAAATAAGTTTCTCTACATAACTAACAAAACAAAAATTTAAACAAAAGAAGAACTGCTAGAAAAAAACTAGAGATTCACATTTCTTAAAAAGTCAGTAATTTACCTTTGATCTGCCTCATACATTATTATTTTCCCTCTGGAAACTCAATTATTATCCTGAAAACAAGACTATACTAGAAAGTAAATGTATTGTGACAAAAGAAAGAAAAGCCAGATTGACACATTACTGAAATAACCCACATGACATACCCCAGCAGAGTAAAGCATATCAGAACACGCCCCCTTCCCCTCACTGGGTAGCAGGGCTGTGGTGAGACCCTGCAGCTAGTAAAAGTGTGTCATGCTTCCTCAGGGAGGAAAAAAGTTAAGAATCATTATTCTGGAGATGGCACAGTGGTTCTGAAATGCCTATAAAATAATGTCCAAGCTCATTACTAGATATCCAGGCTACCTACAGTCTAGCTACAACCTAACTTTCCCACCACCTCCCATATAGGCCCTAAGGACAGTCAGGCCTCTGAGTCTCTGACAATGCCCTTCCCTCAGCCCGAATGTCCTTTCCCTCCTCTCTCTGGACCTAAATCCTACCTAGCTTTAAAGGAACACTTCAAGGCCTACTTCCCTAAGTCACTCTCCTCCCAAACCAGCGTTACTTCCTGTAGGATGATTTGGCCTCTTAATCATTTATTATCTTGGATTAAACATATCATGTAAGATGCCTTATCTGCCCAACACAACTATCTTATAAATAAGTCATATTTTATATCATTTCTATCCCCATGACAACCTTTCAAGTCACTAAAACCATTCAATAAATATTTTAATTGAATTTCCCAAAGAGATGACCTAAAATAACCTAAATGCAAAGCATTCCAAAAACTGTCCTGTACCAAATTCAGTTCTCATTAGAATGCTAAATCATAAAGAGGAATGTTGTATTATCTTCAAATTTATCTGCTTTTATCGAAAACTGGAATCTGTGATGGTTGTATAGGATGTAGAGACAAAATATTCTGTAAAATAAAAAAAGTTTTATTTATTGTACTATGCTTAATATTGTCAGACTTGCATTTTTCTCTAAACTCTTATAAAATCACTGAGTATGCAAGAAGCATTAGAAGAGAGACTAAGTCTATTGAGAAGAAAACTAGAAACTAAGATCATCAATCATATTCTGCTTTGAATAATCTCTTTCTAAAGAGGTAAATTCTCCTAAACTCCAGAATGAATGGAATTCAACACGGCAAAGTAAAATGTTTTAAATACATTAAAAAAAAAAAGTCCTGATGGGCTTTCTACTATCTGTTTTAGTTACTAAAATGATAAAAACAAGAAAAACTAAATTTAAAAAAAGTTATATCAACAGCTAAAATTGAGAATTTTTTTTTCCATTTACTACTTTGATTTCTCCTGACCCATTTTTTAGCATTTTCAGCAATTCTGGAGATACCCTTCTTAGTTTCAAAAATTCTAAATTATTTCTTGAAGAGTTTGAGCCTCCTCCCAAATCATTTAACATGTTTACTAATCAATAAAGATATGAAAAGACAAAAAATCCATATTTACAAAGCAAGCAAATTATATTAAAAGAATGACTTCTAGAAAGGGTTGCTGCTTGCCAAGAAAATTTTATTATAAAACATATTCTATTCCTTGGATTTCTTCATTTTTCCTTCCAGATTATCTGTGTAGACTTGTAAACAAATCATAATCCAGAACAGTTGAGCTTTTTAAATAAAACATAAATCAATCTAGAAGAACCAACTGCATAGTTAAAACAAAAGGGTATTACCCCCACTACCACCATCATTATCCCTCTTAAAGGCTGTCTTCAATTTACCAACAGTCTATGCTCTAAAACTACATTTTCAAATCAGATGTTTAAAAGTCAGAACATGCAACAACAAAAGACCCTGAATAGCTAAAGCAATCCTGAGAAAAAAGAATAAAGCTGAAGGTATCACAATCCCTGACTTCAAAATATACTACAAAGCTATAGTAATCAAAACAGTATGGTATTGGGGCCGGCCCAGTAGCCTAGTGGCTAAGTTCACACACTCCACTTCAGTGGCCCGGGGTTCATGCGTTCGGATCCCAGGGGCAGACATACACACCACTCATCAAGCCATGCTGTGGCGGCGTCCTGATTAAAAATAGAGGCATAGATGTCAGATCAGGGACAATCCTCCTCAAGCAAAAAGAGGAGGATTAGCAACAGATGTTAGCTCAGGGCCAATCTTCCTCACAAAAAAAAAAAAAAACCCTGTATGGTACTGGCAGAAAAACAGACACACACAGATCAATGGAACAGAACCGAAAGCCCAGAAATAAAACCACACATCTGTGGACAGCTAATCTTTTGACAAAGGAGCCAAGAACATACAATGGAGAAAGGAAAGTCTCTTCAATAAATGGTGTTGGGAAAACTGGACAGCCACATGCAAAAGAATGAAAGTAGACCATTATCTTACACCATACGCAAAAATTCACTCAAAACAGATTAAAGACTTGAATGTGAGACCTGAAACCATAAAACTCCTAAAAGAAAATAGAGGCAGTACACTCTCTGACATTGGTCTTAGCATTATTTTTTCGAATACCAGGTCTACTCAGACAAGGGAAACAAAAGAAAAAATAAACAAATGGGACTACATCAAACTAAAAAGCTTCTGCCAGGCAAGGGAAACCACGAACAAAACGAAAAGACAACACACCAACCGGGAGAAACTATTTGCAAATCATATATCTGACAAGAGGTTAATCTCCAAACTATATAAAGAACTCAAACAACTCAACAATAAAAAAACAAACAACCCAATCAAAAAACTGGGCAAAGGGGGCCAGCCTGGTGGCACAGTGGTTAAGTTCGCACACTCCGCTTCGGTGGCCTGGGGTTCGCAGGTTCGGATCCCGGGTGCAGACCGACACACCACTCATCAAGCCACGCTGTGGCAGGCGTCCCACACACAAAATAGAGGAAGATGGGCACAGATGTTAGCTCAGAGCCATTCTTCCTCACAAAAAATAAAATGAAATAAAATAAAATTTTTTTTTTTTAAATGGGCAGAGGATATGAACAAACATTTTTGCAAGGAAGATATACAGATGGCCAACAGGCACATGAAAAGATGTTCAACATCACTAATTATTAGGGAAATGCAAATCAAAACCACAATGAGATATCACCTCTCACTCATCAGAATGGCTATAATTAACAAACAAGAAATAACAAGTGTTGGAGAGGATGTGGAGAAAAGGGAACCCTCATACATTGCTGGTGGGGATGCAAACTAGTGCAGCCACTTTGGAAAACAGTATGGAGATTCCTTAAAAAATTAAAAATAGAAATACCATGCGATCCAGCTATCCCACTACTGGGTATTTATCCAAAGAGTATGAAATCAACAATTCAAAGAGATTTATGCACCCCTATGTTCACTGCAGGATTATTCACAATAGCCAAGACATGGAAGCAACCCAAGTGCCCATCAACTGATGAATGGATAAAGAAGATGTGGTCTACATATACAATGGAAAACTACCCAGCCATAAAAGACAAAATCATGCCCTTTTTGACAAAATGGATGGACCCTGAGGATATTATGCTAAGCAAAATAAGCCAGACAGAAAACGACAAACACCTTATTATTTCACTCATATGTGGAAGATAAACACACACGTGGATAAGAATAGATTAGTGATTACCAGAGGGGACAGGGGTGGGGGGAGGGCAAAAGGGGTAAAGGGGCACATACGTATGGTGACGGATAAAAACCAGACTATTGGTGGTGAGCATGATGCAGTCTATACAGAAATTGATATGTAATAATGTACACCTGAAATCTACACAACGTTATAAGCCAATATGACCTCAACAAAATAATTAAATTTAAAAAAAACTCAGAACAGAATTTCCTACAGAAAGAGTGTTGAGAAAAGGGGTTACTGGAAAGATGTAAAGTAAAGAAAGCAGGTTACAAAATAACATTTATAATGTAATCTTATTTTGTAAGCAAAAACAAGCAGATTGTAAAATAATATAGTCTATAATCTCATTTTTATACAATATACATTTATATGCATAGAATATTTTACATAAAAAGCCAAGAGAGACATGAAACAAAATATTAGAAGTGAATATCTCCTTCCCCAAAACCCACAACTCCAGTCTAATGATGGGGAAAAACGTCAGACAAACCCAAATTGAGGGACCAGGACTCTTCAAAATTGTCATAAAAACAAGGAAATTGTAAAAAACTGTCATAGCCCAGAGTACACGACAACTACATTCAATGTGGATCCTGAATAGATCTTTGAACAGAAAAAGGGCTTCAGTGGAAAAACTGGGGAAATCCAAATAAAATCTGGAAATCAATTAATACTAATGTTCCAATGATGGTTTCTTAAATTTGACAAAGGTGCCATAGAAATGTAAGATGTTAACAATGGGGGAAACTGGGTGATGAGTATATGGGAATTCTGACCAACATTTACAACTTTCCGTAAATCTAAAATTATTCCAAAACTAAAAGTCCACTAAAAAATTAACAGTGGGTATCCCTGATAGGTAGATTACAGATTTTTTTTTATTCATCTGCATTTTCTAATTTTTCAACAAGCAATACGCTTCACTGTCATGAAAAACAAAGAGGGGAAGGGGTAACTATTCTAGATTAAAAGAAACTAAAGAAACATAATAACCTAAAGAAATAAAATATGTTTTGGGAATAAACGGGGAATTTATATATGGACTTGATATTTGATAATATAACTATCGGTATTATTTAATTATTTTCTTAGGTGTGATGATATTATGCTTATGAAGAAAAATGTTCTCATTCTTAGGAGATACATGTTGAAGTATGGATGAAGTGCCATCCAAGATATCTGCCACTTACTTTCACTTGGCTCAGGAAAAAAACTATCTATTTAGACAAAGAAAGAGAGAGAAGGCAAATTATGGCAAAATGCTAACAAGTGGGTGTTGATCATACTCTTCTTTCAACTTTGCTACAGATCTGAAGATTTACATAATACAGTAATCCCCTTTACCCGCAGTTTCACTTTCCATGGTTTCAGTTGTCCACTGTCAACCATGGTTTGAAAATATTAAATGGAAAATTCCAGAAATAAACAATTCATACATTTTAAATTGAGTGCCATTCTGAGTAGCATGATGAAATCTCGCCCCTTCCTGCGCCTTCCCACGCAGGACATGAATCATCCCTTTGTCCAGCCAATCCATGCTGTATACGCTACCTGCCTGTTAGTCAGTAGCCGTCTAGGTTACCAGATGGACTATTGCAGTATCACAGACCTTGTGTTCAAATAACCCTTATTTTACTTAATAATGTCTTCAAAGCCAACTTTATTAGCTATTGTTTTTAATCTTTTACTGTGCCTAATTTATAAATTAGACTTTACCATAGGTATATAGGTATAGGAAAAAACACAGTATATATAGGGTTCGGTACTATCTGTGGTTTCCGGCATCCACTAGGAGTCTTGGAACATATCTTCTATGGATAAGGGGGGGACCACTGTATAAATTAAACTAACAGTTTATTTTAACTTAAAAAAGTAATTCAGGGGCCGACCTGGTGGCATAGTGGTTAAGTTTGCATGCTCTACTTCAGTGGTCCGGATTTGCAGGTTAGGATCTCAGGCACGGACCTATGCACTGCTTATCAAGCCATGCTGTGGCAGGCATCCCACATATAAAGTGGAGGAAGATGGGCATGGATGTTAGCCCAGGGCCAGTCTTCCTCAGCAAAAAGAGGAGGATTGGCAACAGATGTTAGCTCAGAGCTAATCTTCCTCACCAAAAAAAAAAAAGTAATTCAAAACCCAACTAATCCAGAAGTTATAATTTTCCCTTAAATATAAAATATATTCTAATTTTATGCACTGCTTAATTTATTTTTTCCAAATTAAAAAAAATGATAGGAAAGGAGTGACTTATTTCATATAAGAAATTATAGTAAACATTCAGGAGTAATATTTAGGTTTCCTTCAAATTGATATTGAATATAGTCTTTTTAATCAGCTGAGTAGTTTATACCGATCTTGAGCTAATTTCTAACTTACCTAGTTTTTTAAACATATACGTTTACAGGCATATCTCATTTTATTGTGCTTCACAGATATTGCCTTTTTTACAAATTGAAGGTTTGTGGCCACCCTGCATCGAGTAAGTCTATTGGCACCATTTTTCCATCAGCATTTGCTCACTTCATGTCTCTGCCACATTTTGGTAATTCTCACAATATTTCAAACTTTTTCATTATATTATACTTCTTATGGTGATCTGTGATCAGTGATCTTTGATGTCACTATTATAATTGTTTTGGGGTGCTACAAACCTCACCCACACCAGATGGTGAACTTAATAAATGTACGTTCTGACTGCTCCACCGACCAGCCATTCCTCCATCTCTCTCCCTCTCCTCGGACCTCCCTATTCCCTGAGACACAACAATATTGAAATTAGGCCAATTAATAACTCTACAATGGCCTCTAAGTGTTCAAGTGAATGGAACAGTCACAAGTCTCTCACTCTAAATCAAAAGCTAGAAATGAGTAAGCTCAGTGAGAAAGGGAGGTGGAAAGCTGACAGGCCAAAAGCTAGGCCTCTTGTGCCAAACAATTAGCCAAGTTGTGAATGCAAAGGAAAAGTTCTTGCAGGAAATTAAAAGTGCTACTCTAGTGAACCCACGAATAATAAGAAAGCGAGACAGCCTTATTGCTGATAAGGATAAAGTTTTAGTGGTCTGGATAGAAAGCAAACCAGCAACAACATTCCCTCAGGCCAAAGTCTAATCCAGAGCAAGGCCCTAACTCTTCTTCAATTCTATGAAGGCTGAGAGAGGTGAGGAAGCTGCAGAAGACAAGTTTAAAGCTAGCAGAGGTTGGTTCATAAGGTTTAAGGAAAGAAGCCGTCTCCATAACATAAAAGTGCAAGATGAAGCAGCAAGTGCTGATGTAGAAGCTGCAGCAAGGTATCCAGAAGATCTAGCTAAGATAATTAATGAAGATGGCTACACTAAACAACGGATATTCAATGTAGATGAAACAGCCTTATATTGGAAGAAAATGCCATCTAGGACTTTCATAGCTAGAAAAGAGAAGTCAATGCCTGGCTTCCAAGCTTCAAGAGACAGACAGACTCTTGTTAGGGACTAATGCAGCTGGTGACTTTCACCTGAAGTCACTGCTCATTTACTATTCTAAAAATCCTAGGGCCCTTAATAATTATGCTAAATCTACTCTGCCTGCGCTCTATAAATGGAACAACAAAGCCTGGATGACAGCACATCTGTTTACAACATGGTTTACTGACTATTCTAAGCCCACTGTTGAGACCTACTGCTCAGAAAAAAAGATTCCTTTCAAAATGTTACTACTCACTGACAATGCACCTGGTCACCCAAGAGCTGTGATGGAGATGTACGACAATATTAATGTTTTTTTCATGCCTGCTAATACAACGTTCATTCTGCAGCCCACAGATCAAGGAGTCATTTCTACTTTCAAGTCTTATTACTGAAGAAATACATTTTGTAAGGCTATAGCTGCCATAGATAGTGGTTCCTATGATGGATCCGAGCAAAGTAAATTGAAAACCTTCTGGAAAGAATTCACCATTCTAGATGCCATTAAGAAGATTCGTGATTCATAGGATGAGGTCAAAACATAAACAAGAGTTTGCAAGAAGTTGATTTCAACCCTCATGAATGACTTTGAAGGGTTCAAGACACTTCAGTGGAGGAAGTAACCACAGATGTAGTGGAAACAGCAAGAGAACTAGAATTAGAAGTGGAGCATGAAGATGTGACTGAATTGCTGCAATCTCATGATAAAATTTGAACAGATGTGGAGATGCCTCTTATGGACGAACAAAGAAAGTGGTTTCTTGAGATGGAATCTACTCTTGGTGAAGATGCTCTGAAGACTGCTGAAATGACAAAAAAGGATTTAGAGTATTACATAAACTTAGCTGATAATTGATAAACCAGCAGCAGGGTTTGAGAAGACCGATTCCAATTTTGAAAGTTCTGCTGTGAGTTAAATGCTATCAAACAGTACCGCATGCTACAAAGAAATTGCCCATGAAAGGAAGAGTCAATCGATGCAGCAAACTTCACTGTTGTCTTATTCTAAGAAATTGCCACAGCCACCCCAACCCTCAGCAACCACCACACTCATCAGTCAGCAGCCAACATGGAGATAAGACCCTCCACCAGCAAAAAGGTTACGACTCACTGAAGGCTCAGATGATGGTTAGCATTTTTTAGCTTTAATTAAGGTATGTATATTGATTTTTTAGACATAATGCTATTGCACACTTAACAGACTACAGTATAGCATAAACATAACTTTAAAAAAAAATTTTTTTCTTAGCTTTTTTTTTGTGTGTGTGAGGAAGATTAGCCCTGAGCTAACATCCATTGCCAATCCTCCTCTTTTTTGCTGAGGAAGATTGGCCCTGAGCTAATATCTGTGCCAATCTTCCTCTGTTTTGTAATGGGACGCCGCCACAGCATGGCTTGATGAGCGGTGCAAAGGTCCACACCTGGGATCCAAACCTGTGAACCCCACGCTGGCAAAGTGGAGCGTGTAAACATAACCACTACGCCGCCGGGCCAGCCCCAAACATAACTTTTATATGCACTGGGAAACAAACAGATTCATGTGACTTGCTTTATTGTGATATTCACTTTATTGCAGAATTTTATTGTGGAACTCCCAGGTACACCTGTATGTGAATACAATTGTCTTATCCCTTAAAGAAGCTGGACAGAAGATTAAATAACCCAGGAGACACAGTTGGAGATTATAAAGAACTATCGGAAATAGGGTCACTGGCAGAATAGAAGAGCAGATCTCTCAGAAAGCTGCATGTCATGTTCCCTAGCACAGATATAGTTCACCTTGAGCCTAAGATACAGTATACACACATCTGCCCAAGATGCCTTTCTCCAGTTGAGAAAGAAGTGAAAATGCTAAGGCCTAGGAGAACCTACTCTTTGCTGTCTACTGCTAATTAATTAGAAATCTTTAATATCACTTCTAGTCCTGAAATTCTATTATTCTACATAAAACACCTTTAAAACAGATATATGTTATCACTTCACACCCATTAGGATGGCTACTATCAAAAAAAACAGAAAATAACAAGTGTTGGCGAGGATGTGGAGAAAGTGGAACCCTTGGGCATTGCTGGTGGGACATAAAATGGTGCGACTGCTGTGGAAAACAGCATGGTGATTCCTCAAACAATTAAACATAGAATTACCATATGATCCAGCAAATCCACTTCTGGGTATTTCCCAAAAAAGTGAAAGCAGGGACCCAAAGAGATATTGGTACACCTACGTTCATAGCAGCATTATTCACAATAGCCAAAAGATGGAAGCAACCCAAGTGTCTATCAACAGATGAATGGATTAAAAAAATGTAGTATTTACATACAATGGCATATTATTTAGCCTTAAAAAGGAAGGAAATCCTGACACATGTTACAACATAGATAAACCTTGAAGGCATTATGTTAAATGAAATAAGCCATACCCAAAGGACAAATACTGTATGACTGCACTTATACTGAGGTACCTAGAGTAGTCAAATTCATAAAGACAGCAAGTAGAATGGTGATTGCCGGGGACTTGGGGAGTGAGGAATGGAGAGCTGGCATTAAATAGGTACAGAGTATCAGTCTGGGAAGATGAAAAAGTTCTGGAGGTGGATGGTGGTAATAGTGTCACAACATGAATGTACTTAATGACACTGAATTGTAAATTTCAAATTTACATTTCCATAAAATGAAAAATTTTGTGTATATTTTACCAAAATTTAAAAAAAATAACAAGTGCACAAGCCACAATACCCTTATTATAAGCAGTAAGGCCCATGTCCTAATCACATGCAAACTTAAGGAATGCTCATTGCCCATTTCCCAATATGCCCTGCCCACGAAGGAGGACTGAGAGCTGGCAGAGCAGAGCCAGAGCCAGAGGTGGGAAACTGGTCCTGAAATGAGTCCCACTTAATAAACTTAGAAATGCCAGGGCCGGCCCCGTGGCTTAGCGGTTAAGTGCACGCACTCCGCTACTGGCGGCCCGGGTTCAGATCCCGGGTGCACACTGACGCACTGCTTCTCCAGCCATGCTGAGGCCGCGTCCCACATACAGCAACTAGAAGGATGTGCAACTATGACATACAACTATCTACTGGGGCTTTGGGGGAAAAAAGGGAGGAGGAGGCAATAGATGTTAGCTCAGAGCCGGTCTTCCTCAGCAAAAAGAGGAGGATTAGCATGGATGTTAGCTCAGGGCTAATCTTCCTGACCAAAAAAAAAAAAAAAAAGAAAAGCCAAAGCACAGGGTAAGGTC
The DNA here is from genome assembly GCF_020826845.1 of Diceros bicornis minor. Taxonomy (NCBI): domain Eukaryota; kingdom Metazoa; phylum Chordata; class Mammalia; order Perissodactyla; family Rhinocerotidae; genus Diceros; species Diceros bicornis. The sequence continues at coordinate 48,075,250 of NC_080757.1, read as the reverse complement.
CAGAGCGGCCAGCAAAGGCAGGGTAGGGAAGAGAAGGCAAAGGCAGAAGGAAGGGAATCCCACAGGGCATGGGCAGCTGACGAGACTGCAGATGGATAGCAAAGCTGTGAGAAAAAGGAAAAACAGAGAGTAAGAGAGATCAGAGAAGGAAATTCTCCCAAGATAAGGAAAGAAAGGGGAGTAGGGAAAAAGAGAATTATAAGCAAGAAGAGGATTCATTCAAGAAGAGGTCCTGACCAAGTGCCAGCAGAAAAATAACTTCCTTCCACTGAGGTGGCCATTTGTATCTAAAGAAACCAAGAAAGTTGGCGAAGCCTATAAAAACTTAAGAGAAAAAGTATTTTTCTATGAAAAAATACTAACATGCCCCCATCTACAGAGAACTATTGCCATTTTTTTCACTTGCTTTTGTTTGGTGTTTTTATGAGAACACTTATTTGTTTAGAAATAATTTCAACCTGGGCCTAACTTTTTTATTTGTATCAAACACCAGTACGCCAGGAATGAGTTCAAGATATTCTATGGCATAGGGGTTAGGAGTATAGGCTTGAAGTCAGATCTGCCTGAATTTGAATCCTGGTATTTTGACCTGACACAATCCGCATAAAAATTTGCCTTGCTCTCCAAATCCACAAAATGGGGATAATAATACTACCTACCTCACAAGAGTGTTGCAAGAATTAAATAAGTCAAAATGTGAAAGCACTTAGTGCCTGGCCCACACTAATCACTATAAAAGTATTAGCTTACTATTATCCTCTACATCTAGAACATGAGCTCCACAGAGCTGGGATTTTGTCTGTTTTGTTCACTGTTGAAGCCCCAGGTTATGCCTGACATAACAAGTATTTGTTGAAAAATAAAAATTTGTTGAATAATATAAACTTCATGCCAACAACACAGAAGCCCGAAGGAACAGCACTACCTAGGAAGGCAAGTCATTTTATTAACAGCTAAAACTTTCTGGAGCTGGTGATTTCTAACAAAAGACTAGTATTGAAAATACCTCAAAAAATAATTTTAGCACCAACGCCCCACAAGGACAATATTAAAAGTCTTCTAATTGTTTTTCTGTACTACTACCATTTTCTAAGTTTAATAATGAAAGACCAAGACTCTATAATGGCCCAAGAAGATTAATTAGATTAATTACTGTGAAATAATAAATACTCAAGACTAAATTGTCTTTCTTAGCAGGGCATTTTAGCAAAAGATAAATAATTTGAAGGATTACTACAACCATTGTATGGAGGGAGTACAACCATTAGGGGAAAAGTTTAATCTTTTGTTTCTACTAATGTGCTCTCAGTATCTAAGGGCCTCAAAAATGCAGATATATACAGTCATTCATGACAATACATACATAGCAGACAACAAGAAAAACAAACAATTCAATATTTAACCAAGTTCATCAGAGCACAGGGTGATTACTTCTCAAGAATGTTGACACAAAAACTGAAGGACCTCTCAAGTTCCAATCATATGCAGATAGGTTGAGCCCCTGTGCAGCTACTCATTCGGAACAGAAGTGGAAGGTTAACCTACCCTCACTTCTCTTCAAACTGACAAAGCAGCAGGCAGTCTCTTCAGAGTACGTTCATCATCATCCAGTCTGTTCTAGAAGTAGCCAATTCAATCAGCAGCCATGTCTTCAGATTACCACTGTTTCACTACTGCACTACATCGTCCCACCTCACTCTTTCTGTCCAGACACTCTCATCTAGCTTAAGTCTCTCTTGTCTCTTTCTCAGGCATTACCAAGTTCTTGTTTTCTAAATAAGGCTCTCCTAAACCTTACTCACCTGCAGTTCACTGCACTGGGTATCACCCAAATAGCCCATCAGAGCTCTTTATAATTTCTGAAAGAGAGAGAAGGAAGCTTTTAAATACGTAGTAGAAAACACCATTGCTGATATATCAGTTCTGAAGCATTTGTATCCAGTATTCCCAGCATATGGTCTTTTGGTCCACAGCAGTTCAATAAAATGTAGCATAACCAGCCAGGACCAAGAGTCCTGAGATAAGAGTCCAGAGATAAAAGTTTGGTTTAATGTTGCTACTACTGAGCAGTGTGACCTTGGGTAAGTCACTTGACTTCTCCAGGGCCTAAATTTCCTCAATTGGAAAATAAGACACTTAGACTAGATAGAAGCAGCAGAGCACATTACAATGGAAAGAGCACAGGCTTTCCAAGACAGAAGGCCAGCACCACTACTTATTAGTCTTGTGATGTTATATTAGTTCACATTTAGCCTAAATTTCCTCCTTTGCAAAACAGAAATAACAATAACTCTCTTGGAGTTGTTATGAGAATTAAAGGAGAGATAATGAGTTATAAAAAGTCTCTTGTAAATATACTGTGCAGCTGATCATAAAATTCCACAGACGGTAATTATTACCATTACCCCCAGCCCTAAGGTTATATGAATTCAATTCACAAATATTTATTTCCTTAAAAGATCAACAAATCAAAACTTTACCAACCTGACAATGGAATTAACCACTTGAGTGTTTTACTAACAATTCAATTAGTTACCTTATATTTTAAATTGATGGTAGTTTAAGATGATCAGTATTACTTAACGTCACAGTAAATAAGAACAGAATAGGCCCCACATAACATCTAAACTGGTTCAGTGCCCAAGCCTTCCCTGACTTCTCCCTCTGCTTTCACTACTGCCAGTATACCTCAGCAATAGACAGGTCTCCCAAAAGCCAAAGGACACTGTTTTCTGTGGTCAGCTCAGGGTAGCACAAGTAAAGATGAAGGGGAACAGAGGCTGGTTTTTTTTTTTACCTTTTTTACTTTCTACACTTAAGTACTGCTCAAATTTGTTTACCATAGCATGCATCAGTTTTGCATAAAAATAAATATTTTTTTAAAACTGTATTAGTTACACATATTGCCTACTGACAGGAAGCTCGCCTTACAAGAATATTTTCACCACAAGGAGAACTGCCACAGAAGAAAGCAAAAAGGAAAATTCAGATGTGCCAAGAACACCTAAAATATGGCACAAAAATAACAAAAATCACAAGCATTCACACTTTAGAATGGTTCAGTCAAAAAATATGCCATGCATTCTTTGAAGAACCTAATGATGAGTCAGGGGGGTTTTTTGTTCAAAAGCAAGAATATACAAACTCTGGTTTTACCAGACAACTTCCTGACCCAGTGTAATTTACACGAGTAATCGAGTTGGTATGACTATTTGGTAGTATGCTGAAAAACTTTCAATTTATTTTAGACAATTGATAGCTTAAAAAAATTATTACATATATATATAAGTCTTCATTAAAAAATTTTTTAATAAGTCTTCATGTTACATCTACAATATTATTTTTAAGAGTAATACTGACTCTATTAAATTCAGGATTACTCAAAAGTATTATCCCAGCCACCCTTGAAGTGATACACCACTATGTTTTATGCTACTTCTAGCCAATGCTACAGAAATAACCCTGACTACACCCGTCAATTTAAATGCACTGTAAGCTGGTGTGACCACACTCTCCACATAGATCATAGTTCTCTCCTAGAAAACATTTCAAAATATTACTTAGAAATCAAATTATATTTGCATGTGCACTTATCTAAGTTTATGAAAATAAACAACCATAACAATCTGCTTATAATTTAAGTAGCTCCTCCCCCTCTCTTATTTATCAATAAGTTGAATAAACTTCGCCCAAAATATTCTATGCATTTGAAACAACAGGCAAAGAATCTTATTTCTTTGTCTTGGGTCTGTATTTGGATCTTAAATATAGTCTGCCAGGCAATTATAGACTAATTTGCATTTAATATTAATACCAAGCCTACTTCTTAAACAGAAAACAAAAATGCACATATAAGATCTAGTCTACTTATTTGTAGGTCCCTCTGCAATATTCTTAGCCTTTCATGAATATTCTGTATATTTTTAAACTACACAAGGCCCTTTGCAAGTAGGAATGATTTCTCCTGTTGTTTTGGCCTCTCCAGGAAAACAATGGACAGTCCATAAACGTATACAAATTTTAAAACAATGTGGATTGAATATTTGTGGTATTAGAAAACGAAACTTCTTGCTAACAATTGCAAAAACCAAGTTTACCAGCTGATAGAGAGGTACTGACTCCCAAAAACTACAGCCTTACCTAAAAATAGTGTCCTAGCTTCCCAGCCAAAAGGACAGACTAAAAAAGCTACGTCTTTATTCAGCTCAAAGACACAGACTCTACTTCAGCACAACCTTCAATACTATGGTATTTCCCATTTTAGACTACTTTGTGTAACAGCTTGTTTGGTGGCCAACCACTAACTTCACTTGCAAGTGCATACTAACACTTCAAATGGTCTACATGTGTGAAAAGTGTGGAAAATGTCTTGACACAATTCAGGCCAAACAACACTAGCCACACAAGATTATCTATTTCTAAATATCCAAATTTAGACTACAAATAAACATCTCCATAGGCCAAAAAGCAGATCACTGGTTCCTTTCCACAAAGTAATCCGTAAATTGAAAAAAAAATAAAAGATAAAAGGTTCAGATTGGGAAGTCTAAGGCATGAATATGCCTCCATCTGTAAACTGAAAATAAATTTAAAAATCCATATTTGCTCTGCCAAGAATAAAAATAAAAATATATGTAATACACACAAGCACTGCTGAGTCTCAACCACAAGTAAACGTGGTGTGTGCACTTACAAAAGGATCTTGGTTTATGTCCACCTTCCTCTCCCAAGTTTGTTTTTAAAGGCAAAATGTCAATTTTATGCCTCAATCTGAAAAAAAATTAAGCACAGCTTATTCTTCTCAAACAGATGTTGTGATAGATATGAAAAGTTTGTGGGAGGATTTCAAAATCCAAAGGGTACCCAGATGTGTTAGAGGAAAAAAAAAACAATAGACCATAATAACTTATTTTCTCAATAAAGCATAGTAAAATACTTTTTTTTCCCCCCCAAAGCCCCAGTAGATAGTTGTATGTCATAGCTGCACGTCCTTCCAGTTGCTGTATGTGGGACACGGCTTCAGCATGGCCAGACAAGTGGTGCGTCCCTGCGCACCCAGGATCCTAACCCGGGCCGCCAGCAGCGGAGCACGCGCACTTAACCGCTAAGCCACGGGCCGGCCCGTAAAATACTTTTAAAGTTGGAAAATTGCTTGTAAAAAATGTAAAATTAGCAAACTTCTCTCCTTCTCTCCAGTACGGAATACTAACTGTTCACTAACACTATATCAATAACGTCCTTTAAATCCAAAGCATTATGGGCCGGCCCCATGGCTTAGCGGTTAAGTGCCAACGCACTGCTTCTCCGGCCATGCTGAGGCCGTGTCCCACATACAGAAACTAGAAGGATGTGCAGCTATGACATACAACTATCTACTGGGGCTTTGGGGGAAAAAATAAATAAATAAATAAAAATTATTAAATCCAAAGCATTATAAATTACATAAAATAAAGCAACACTTTGAATTCACACATCACGTGTGACTCAAAAGTAAGGACAAACCAGTCTTACCCCTAATAAGCTAAACAAAACTCAACATTATAATTTTTATTTCAAAATAACTATGAGACAGACAAATACTATTCCATTTTTCAGAAAACAAAAGCAGGAGTGACTGACTTGCCTAAAATAATCATTTCCAAAGGCAACGTTGTACTTTACAAACTGTGGACACAACAAAATCCACATATACAATCACTAACACTCAATGTAGAATAAGTGATGGACACCAAAACAGATAAAATTAAGACATCCAATTAAAGTTACACAAGGAAATTTAAACAGGCAAACTATAATTAACCCTGGTGAAGACACTGATCAAGGATAGCTGCAAATAACATTTGGCTCTGGATAAGCTCCACTACAGTTAAGTACGTTGGAGCCACTGAAAAGTTGGGTACATCTGACACATTTTTCCTTTCTAAATCTAGCCCTGCCTATACACCCATTTGACTGAGAGAGATATTCGGAAAATAAAGATGGCCCCATCAAATTACTTAGTTTCAGCCTCACCCTTATGAGTTAATTAAAATAAAGAAGGATAAAAGGTTAACCATTTTTAACTGCAGTCTCACCTTACACATCTCACCAGCACTGTAGTTCTTTAGTGATCAATTACTTCATCCAATTCCTGGGGCAAATAGAAAAGTAAAATGTGTCTACACAACCCAGTAACAGATATGATCAGTAGCAAACATTTAGCAGCCTGAAGTGAAGGGACATCTAAATTTCAAGTGGAAAAAGTTACCAAAATGGTACAGTATGCAGCTTTGTAAATGAGTCTGTTTTACTTTAAAATAAAAACATTTCCCTTCTGTGTGACAAAAGAATAGACTATAAAATGCTCTTAAAATCCAAAGTACAAAAAAGTCCTCTCTTTAGCACTGACTGACCTTACTTTCAAAAAAGAAAAGAAGAAATGAAGGAAAAGAAACCTCATTAATACGAGTTTGAGAGAGCAAAATTAAGAAAAAACTAGCCAGGACAACTCACCTCCACCCCGCCCCCCCCCCGCCCAGGAATCCATTGTCTCTATAGAGTTACACAAATTATATCAATGATCTGCTTGAAAAGAGTAAGTACTGAGGGAGAAGGAATAACAATTTTGAGTTTCCAACAAAACCTGAGGATCCCCATCCAAAAAGAATCCTAAGACCCTGGCCTCCAGCCCCGTCTGAAGGATCCTCAGCAAAGGGGACGGTGCAGAAGGCTCAAATAATTTGGGGGGAAAGTTCCCTAGATAAAACTGCAGTCCCTTAGCCCTAAAAAGGGGAGTCTTAAAGGAATCTCCAGGAACGGAGAGTCTGTTTTTATTTTTGTTGATGTGCTTGTGGGCCAATGAGCATTTCCGAGGAGGGGGCGGAGAAAGGGGGAAAGAAAGTGAAGCTCAGGCAACAGCCCTCGGCGGGGGAGGAGGGGGCGCACCCTGACCCACTTTTCCCGACGCCCACCCTCCGGCCCCCGCCCCACCCGGGTGGAAGTGCGAGCCCCGAGGGGGCCATCGAGCGGGGCGTGGGAGGCCCGCACGCTCCCCACCCCCAGCCGCGACCCGGAGGAGAGGAGCGTGCAAGGAGGCTCGTCTCCCCCTCCCGGAGTGCCCGGGGCTGGAGAAGCCTCCCGCAGGCTCGAGGCCCGGGTCTGCAAGGCCCCCTCCACGACCGGGGCCGAGGGCGCCGCGGCCCCAAGCGGAGGGGAAGGGGACTGAGGAGGGGAAGAAGCTGTAAACAGCCCCAGCGTCCGGGCCTCGCCTCGAAGAGCCCCGCTTCCCGGGCCCCGCCGCGGGCCGCCCGGGCCCCCAGCCCGCCCCGGGTCCGCCCCTCCCGGGGCCCGGGGGACCGGAGGGGAGTCCGGTCCCCTCCCTGGAGGGCTCCGGCAGCTCGCGGAGCGGTCCCAGCAGCGGAGAAGGGGGAAGTCAGGACTTACCTGTCATTACTTTCTACGCCATCTTGGATCCACTTGTCAACGTCCCCACAAAGCATTATGGGTAAGAAAGAGCCTTTAAAGTGACTCCCCCCCTCGGCCCCCGACTCCCGCCTCCCGCCGCCGGAGCCGCCCCTCCGGCCGCACCTCCCGCCCGGAAAGTTGCCCCCGGTGGCGGGCTGGGCCTGGCGCCCGCAGCCCGGCCCCCTCCCCTCCTCTGGGCTGTTTGCATTTAAAATTCGCCCCCATTTTTTAAATGTGGCTTTGGGTTTTTCCCTTTGCTCCAGCCCCTGGCCTCCCTTCCCCCCACCCCTCGCCTCCACGCCTGTTCCCTTTGCCCCGCCGCCCTCCTGCCCTGGCAGACACCACACGTCTGCATTTAATCAGCCCGAGGTTTGCCTGCTGCTGGCAGCAAAAAGCTGCTCATTGATTTATTTATGCGCATTTATGCATCTGTTATTGCTCCAGATCCTCGGTGCACGGCGGCGGGCTCCTGCAGCCGGCTTCCCGCCCCCGGGCAGCCGGGGGTCGCCCTTAGGGCCCTGGAGTCCCGCAGCCCCGCAGATGTGCCGGCGCTCTGACTCCCGCATCCACGGACCGAAAGGCGCCTCTGTCCTGGCAAAGCACTCCGGGGCCGTCGGGCTCCGGGATCTGGGTGACGCTGTGTCCCCGAGTCAACCAGCGTCGAAGCGCGTTTGCGGGGGTCGGGGGGAAGTAATAAGCTAAATGCAACTTTTACGCCTGTTTACTCTCCCTCCCGCTGTCTCCTGCCCTCGGCCGGTAACGTGATCTGCGACCCTCCAGATGGGGACCCCTCCCCTAGGAATGTGGCTTTGGGCTCTGCCGAATCCTCCCTTTTACAGTCCGGGCTGCGTGCGGACTGTGACTTCCCGGGGCAGGTAACTTGGCGGCGCGGGCTGCGGGCTCCCGCCCGGACGTGCCTCCCATGTCAAGGCTCGGGGGAGGGTCCCCGAGAGGGTCCGGGGCAGGGAGGAGGGTGCGCCCGCCCAGGTGTACCTCCCGGGTCCCAGCGGGGCGGCGCGCCCAGGCGGCCGGGCGAGGGGAGGACTGCGGGCGCCACTCCCGACAGGGGTTGTGAGGGCACGCACAGAGTCGCCCGGCTGTAACGGGGTGCGCTGGAAGTAGGAGGCGCCGAGACGCCGCCCGGGGACCCGGTGGCCCGAGCGAGCGACCGACCCCGCAGCCCTCGGCCGCCGCTCGGGTTGGCGGGCTTTGCAGGGAAGCTGAGCTCTCTCCCCGACACTCGCCGCCGGCTTTCAGTGGCGCGGGGCTGGCAGAGCACTCGTCCGCGCCCTCGCGCAGGGGTCGCCTTGCCCCTAGGAGCCCCTCGGTTAGATCCCCCGCTCCCTCAGTTCCCAGTACCTCTGCTGTCTGCTTTGCAGACTTTGGGGGCCTGCTCTGGTTGCTTTTTTTTTTTCTTTCCAAGCAAGTTTTTACAAGGAGGTGTCCAAGGGAAAATCCTCCAGGACATCAATGCTTGCGAAACTGTATTCGGAACAAAATGCTGCTGAATGGCTCTGAAATTAGAAGAATGCACGGGCATGAAACCCTCCCTTCGGTGCACGGGGAGGGCCTGGGGCCTTGGGTCTACCCAAGGGTTTTTGGCTCCTCCAGACCCTACGAGAAGCCTCTCTCGAGGAACCTGGACGGTTGCTGACACGAGCCCTGCCCCCAGGCAGCTGAAAACTCCACCAGGCAATCCCGGCCTGCGGAGAAGAGTGAGGTGTAGACTCATTAAGGGATTGGCCCGGGGTCAGCCGTGAGGGAGGGAGCGAGGTAATGAGTCACTCCCGGCCAGCCGAGAACGCGGTGTGCCTGGGAGGGACCTCCCCTGAGTCACCCGCTTCTGAGCTCCAAATGAGTTGGGAAACGAGCCTGCAGCCAGGTTCTTCGACGTTCCAGCGCCGGCAGCCACGAGGAGCCGTGGGCTAAGGGCCGGCACGCAGCGCCGCGCGGCCCTCTGCTGCTGCTCCCTGGAAAAGGAAATGCCCCTGCCCTCTAAAGAAGGCTCCGAAGTCTCCTCTTTGCGGGGTACCCCTGTTGCACCTTTTCCATTTCCGCTTCAGCACTTAGCTAGCTACTCCAATGCACTGACTTAATGGATGCTTTGTGTTTACAGAGCACCGTGAGGTCTGTGGTCTGAGTTTCCCATAATTAAACACTAAATAAGCTGACGGCAAAGACCGTGCCCTGGAACGTTTCGTTAGTAGGTACCTTTCTTTGCCTCTTTTAGGCCTTGACCCTGAGAAGCACTCAACTTATGTGTCTGTCTGACTCATTCCTCCACTCCGGGGACCATCCTGGTCCATCCTTGCCTGTTGCCTGAACTAGATAGCCTCCTAACTCTTCTCCCTGCCTCCACTCTGCCTCCTACAGTCCATTCTTCTTCTGACCAACCCAGTGAGGTTTGCGAAGTGTTAAGGGAACCACGTGACTCCTCTGCTTAACCCTGCCAAAGGCGCCCCCATCACACTTGGAATAGACCCAAATTCCTAACCACGGCCTACAAGCTCCTGTGTGAGGTGGCTCCTGCCTCCCCTCCCTGGCTGTGATCAGCCACACTGGCCTTCTCTCTTCCTCTGTAGCACCCCAAGCTTCCTTCCCGCCAGAACCTGTTCCCCTGGATCTGATGATCATCATCTTTTCAGCACTCAGGTCGCAGCTCAAAATGGCACCCCCTTGAAGAGGACTTGCATGATCCCCTTAACCAAAGCAGGTTGCTCTATTCTTTTACACTAGGTTAGAAATGTTCTCAGCCAGCCCTGATGGCCTAGTGGTTACAGTTCAGCACTCTAGCACACTGTGGTGGCCTGGGCATGCTTCCCGGTGGGGGAACCACACCACCCGTCTGTCAGTTGCCATGCTGTGGCAGTGGCTCACATAGAAGAACCAGAACAACTTACCATATACAACCATACTTTGGGGAGGGAAAAAAAAAGAAATGTTCTTATTTGTCGATTTGTTGATTGTTAATTATCTGCCCCAAACCCATTGGAATATAAGCCCTGTAAGGACACAGGCCTTGTCTGGCTTGTTCACTCAGTGCCTAGATTAGGTCCTGGCACATATATAGGCACATAAATCTATATATTTGTTGAATGAATAACCAAACTTTTATTGAAGGAGGGGGCGGTGGTGAAAGAGAGTGCTGAAGGATGGAATGAGCTGCTGAGGGCCCTGTCCTTCATCTCTTCAGACCACTCCTCCTTGCACAGCTAGAGGTGGGCAGATAGGAATGGACCTGGGGGAAAACAGGCTCCTCGGACAACATTAATAGTGCTCCATCCTGATTCTGATCTGATGAACACACAGCCCAAATAATTCTCCAGTCACCCCCAGCTCATCCTTCCTAGTTTTTTCCTCCTTATCCCCCTCACTGGCCATGCTCTTTTCTTTTCAGCCCCAAGGCTCAGTCCTTGAGTCTCTCTTCTTCAACTACACTGCCCCCCATTTCTTTCAGTCTCAAGGCTTTACATACCATCTTTACCCTGAGGAAGGACTCCAAACCTGTGGGTCCTTGTCCTGAGCTTCGGATTCCTGGCATCTCCACTTGGATCTCTCATAGACATCTCAAACTCAGCATGTCCAGAACTGAGTTCTTTTTTTTTTTTTTTTTTTGTGAGGAAGATCAGGCCTGAGCTAACATCTACCAATCCTCCTCGTTTTGCTTGAGGAAGACTGGCCCTGGGCTAACATCCGTGCCCATCTTCCTCCACTTTATATGGGACACTGCCACAGCATGGCTTGTCAAGCGGTGTGTTGGTGTGCGTCCAGGATCCGAAACAGCGAACCCCAGGCTGCCGCAGCAGAGCGTGCCCACTTAACCACTTGCGCCACCTGGCCGGCCCTGGAGCTGAGTTCTTTTTTTTTTTTTTTTTTTTTATTTTATTTACTTATTTATTTTTCCACCAAAGCCCCAGTATATAGTTGTATGCCATAGCTGCACATCCTTCTAGTTGCTGTATGTGGGACACGGCCTCAGCATGGCCGGAGAAGCGGTGCGTCGGTGCACGCCCGGGATCCCAACCCGGGCCGCCAGCAGCGGAGCGCGCGCACTAAACCGCTAAGCCACGGGGCCGGCCCTAGAGCTGAGTTCTTGATCTCCCCCAACAAATATGCTCCACCGTGGTCTTCCCCAGCTCCATTATTGGCAACTCGATCCTCAAAATTGCTCAGGTCACAATCCCTCCTGTCATTCTCTCAAACTCCACCTTCAATCCATCTGCAAATCCTACGTTGCCTTCAAAATGTATCCAGAATCTTACTGTTTGTCATCACTGCCATCATTGCCACTCTGGTCCAATCCACTATAATCTCCTCTCCTTTGCCCCCATCCAGCGTGTTCTCAACATAGCTGCATCTCTGGTCTTAATAAAATGCAAATCAAATCCTATCTCTCCTCTGCACTCGACCCTCTGATTTCTACTCATCTCTTACAGAGGAAAAACCAGGGTCCCACACAATCTGCCTCCTCTCATCTCTTTGATCTCACACCCGCCTCTGTGGCCCTTGCTCTGCTTCAGCCATAATGGCCTCCTTTTTGTGTGTTCCCTCCTCCAGTAATATATCCACATGGCTCACTCCTTCGCATCCTTCAAGCCTTTGTTCACCCCAGTGAGTCCCTTTCTCATCATTCTATTTAAAATATCAATATTCCTCAACACACACACACTCTGTTTCTCTCTGGGTGTTTTTCACAGCATTTATTGCTTTCTACCGTAATTAGTAATCTGTTTAGTTATTCTATTACTTCTCTGTCTCTCTCCATGTGACGAGAAGCTTGCTGATCACCAAAGACTTATGTTTGTTGCTGAGAACTGCATTTCCCAGCTATGCTCTTGCATCTAGCTGGGACCACGTGACTAGATTTGCAAGTGGACTTAGAGCAAAAGTGTGACTGTGGAAATCTGCCTGACCAAAATTACATGCATTGGACTCTATGCTGAGCAGACAATAAACCTTTATTATGTTAATCCACTGAGAACTGGTGATCTATTTGTTATAGCATCTAGCACCTTAATTATTGCACCTTGGTTACTACAGCCCTCTAGAATGGAAGCTCACTGAAGGCAAGGACGTATATAGCTTTTGTTTATTAATGTGTCTATCTTCGGTGCCCAGATACAGCTTAGCATATAATAGGGACTTAATAAATATTTGTTGAGTGAATGAATTCCCTTTTCCATGACCATTCATGAAAATCAGTGAATGGTTGTCAACGAAAGGATCATGGGAAAGGATTTTTTTGTTTTTGTTTTTGTTTTTGTTTAAGAAGTAGAAACTGTGGATTTCTAGAAAATCATTGACTACAGGCTTTGGTAAAACTAGAGTCTCCTTTAATTTTGTTCTTCCCTGTTTTCACCTTTTTCTTCTCCTTTTCTTCCTCCTACTTTTCCACCACCTCCCTCTCTATTTCACCCGTGATCCTTCACTCTCCCCTTCTCCTTTTCCCTCTCCTTTTTATTTGATAGATTTTCTTCTCTTTTTCTTCCCACTTAATCTAACAAGAATTCACTGACTATTAATTTGAGCCACTGTGAATGCTCAGCCAGTGACTCTAAGTCACTTAAAATATAGTAGTGGGAGATAATATGTGTGAAAAAAATAAAGAAATATTAAATCCTTGGAATGTTACACTCTCCTTTTAGGCCCACTTCACTTCTACTTGACATATAGAAAAGAAGTGATGGTAGATCAGATAATTCAGACTAACCTCCCCATTGAGAACAACTAAAACAAAATGGACAATATATTCTTCAGAACATCTGCTTGAATGCATCTGGAAGGTTAACAAAACTGAAAAACTACCAGGGGTAGACAGCACAGGGAGGAGATTCTGAAATTTGGAGTCCTTGTGCCCTAGGGCCCTTTGCTTTTGACAGGAACTTGAGTCAAAAGCAAGTAGCACCTCACGCCCATTAGGATAGCTATTATCAAAAACACACACACAAACACACAGAAAATAGCAAGTGTTAGCAAGGATGTAGAGAAATTAGAATCCTTGTACATTGCTAGTGGGAATGTAAAATGGTACAGCCACTATGGAAACACTATGGCAGTTCCTCAAAAAATTAAACAATTACCACTTCTGGGTGTACACCCAAAAGAATTGAAAGCAAGGAATGAAACAGATGTTTGTACACCCATGTTCATAGGAGCATTATTCACAATAGCAAAAAAGTAGAAGCAACCCAAGTGTCCATCAACAGATGAATGGATGAAAAATATGGTATATACATACAATGGAGTATTATCCAGCCTTAAAAAGGAAGGAAATGCTGACACATGCTACAATATGGATGAACTTTGAGGACATTATGCTCAGTGAACTAAGCCAGTCACAAAAAACAAATTACTGTATGATTCTATTTATATGAGGTGCCTGAAGTAGTCAAATTCATAGACAGAAGGGCCAGCCCCATGGCATAGTGGTTAAGTTTGACGCATTCCACTTTGGCAGCCAGGTTCGCAGGTTTGGAACCCAGGCACAGACCTACACCACTCATCAGCCACGCTGTGGCTGCAACCAACATAGAAAAAAAAAGTAGAGGAAGATTGGCACAGATGTTAGCTCAGGGCTAATCTTCCTCAAGCAAAAAATGAGGAAGATTGGCACAGATGTTAGTTCAGGGCTATTCTTCCTCAGCAAAAAACAAAAAATTTCATAGAAAGTAGAAGAGTGGTTGTCAGGGACTGGGGGGAGCGGATACTGGGAAATTGTTAAATGGGTGTAGAGTTTTCAGTTTTGCAAGACAAAAAGTTCTGGAGATCAATTGAAAAACAATGTGAATGTACTTACTACTAAACTGTAGCTTAAAAATTATTAATATGGTAAATTTTACATTATTTGTCAAAAAATGAAAGAAAATTTAATGGTTAAGGTGGTAAATTATATATTATGTGTATTTTAGCACAATTTTTTAAATTAAAAAAGACAAACCATGGGGGTCTGGCCCAGTGGCATAGTGGTTAAGTTCATGCGTTCCACTTCAGCAGCCCAGGGTTCACCAGTTTGGATCCTGGGCTCAGACCTACTCACCGCTCATCAAGCCATGCTGAGGCGGCATCCCACATAGACAAACTAGAAGGACCTACAACTAGGATATACAACTATGCACTGGGGCTTTGGGGAGAAAAAAGTAAAAAGAGGATGATTGGCACAGATGGTAGTTCAGGGCCAGTCTTCCTCAAAAAAAAAAAAAACCTCTTTAAAAAGGCATGAAGAAACTTAAAAAAAAAAGACTAACCATGCAAAAACTAACCAAAAGAAAGTCGACTTTTTGGCAAAAAGCGTTACCAGAAATAAAGAAGGATGCTTCATAATCATAATATGCTTCATTCACCAAGAAGATATAACAGTTCTAAATTTGTGTGTGCCTAATACACATAGCTTCAAAATATATAAAGCAGAAACACAGACAGAATTGCAAGGAGATAGAGACAAATCTACAATCATAGTGGAAGATATGTATATCAGTAACTGTTAGAACAAGCAGATGGGGCCGGCCCAGTGACGCAAGCAGTTAAGTGCGTGCGCTCCGCTGCGGCGTCCCGGGGTTTGCCGGTTCGGGTCCCGGGCGTGCACCGACACACCGCTGGTCAGGCTGTGCTGTGGCAGGCGTACCATATAAAGTGGAGGAAGATGGGCATGGAAGTTAGCCCATAGCCAGTCTTCCTCAGCAAAAAGAGGATTGGCAGATATTAGCTCAGGGCCGATCTTCCTCACACAAAAAAAAAGAACAAGCAGATGAAAAACTAGTACAAAGTAGATTTGAACAACTAGATAAGTAAACTTTACCTAATACATAGAGAGAATGCTGTACCCACAACTGCAGATCACAAATTCTTTTCAAATGTACATGGAATGTTTATGAAAATGCTAGGCAATATAGCAAGTCTCAACAAATTTCAAATGATCTAAATCATACAGAGTACATTCTCAGACAATGATGTAATTAAGCTAGAAAATAAGAAAAAAGTAAGTAGAAAATATCTACATATTTGAAAACTATATAAACTCCTAAATAACTCATGGATTAAAAAATCACAATGGGAATTAGAAAATATTTTACACTGAAAGTTTTTGAAAATACTACATTCAAATTAAGATGTAGCTAAAGCCATGCTAACATGGAAAGTTAAATTTTTTTTAAATTCATATAATAAAAAATAAACTTGAAATAAGAATAAGCAAATTATTCTTCACGAGAAGTTAGAAAAAGAACAGCTGACTCAGCACAAAGTGCAAATGAAAGGAAACATAGTCAAAAGTTAATTCCTTGGAAAGACTAATAAAATTAATAAGCCCTTGGTGTGACTAATTTTAAAAAGCACAAATAATGTGCCAAAAAGTGAAAAAGGGAACATTTCTACAGATTTTTCAATCATTAAAAAGATAATGGGCTGGCCCAGTGGCATAGTGGTTAAGTTCACGCGCTCCACTTCGGCAGCCCAGGGTTCACAGGTTTGGATCCCGGAGGCAGACCTATGCACCGCTTATCAAGTCATGCTGTGGCAGACGTCCCACATATAAAGTAGAGGAAGATGGGCAGGGATGTTAGCCCAGGGCCAATCTTCCTCAGCAAAAAGAGGAGGATTGGCAACAGATGTTAGCACAGAGCTAATCTTCCTCACACACACACACAAAAGATAATGAGACAATATTATGAAGAGCTTAATGCCAATAAGTCTGAAAATTTGATTGAAATAGACAAATTCCTTGAAGATACAATTTAGCAAACTGGCACAATAAGAAATATAATACCTGAATAGTCCTATATCTACTTTTTAAAATTAAATCTATAATTTAAAATCTTCCTACAAAGAAAACTCCAGGCCCAGTCAGCTTCACCAGTGAGTTATATATAATATAAACAGCACCAATCTTAGACAAACTCCTTCAGAGAATAGAAAAAGGAAATAGTCCCTCAGTCATTCTACGAGGCAACATAACCTTGATACCAAAACCTAACAGACATTACAAAAAATGGAATTAACAAACTAATCTCACTTATAAACTTCGATGTAAAGCTTATAAACAAACGATCAACAAAGTAAATCCACCAATATATAAAGAAGATAATACATCACAACCAAGGTGGGCTTATTCTAGGAATTTTAGCTTGGTTTAACATTCAAAAATCAGTCAGTGTAATTCACCATATTAATGGAATCAAAGAGAATAATCATCATCATCTTTTTTTTTTTTTTTTTTTTTTTTAAAGATTTTATTTATTTTATTATTCCCCCCAAAGCCCCAGTAGATAGTTGTATGTCATAGCTGCACATCCTTCTAGTTTCTGTATGTGGGACCCAGCCTCAGGATGGACGGAGAAGCGGTGCCTCGATGCGCACCCGGGATCCGAACCCGGGCAACCAGCATCGCAGCGTGCGCACTTAACCACCAAGCCACGGGGCCGGCCCCATCATCATCTTAATAGATACAGAGGACCAGCTCCATGGCTTGGTGGTTAAGTGCGCGCGCTCTGATGCTGGCGGCCCGGGTTCGGATCCCGGGCGCGCCCCGAGGCACCACTTCTCCGTCCAACCCGAGGCCAAGTCCCACGTACAGCAACTAGAAGGATGTGAACCTATGACATGCAACTATCTACTGGGGCTTTGGGGGGAAAAAAATGAATAAATAAAATCTTTAAAAAAAAAATAGATACAGAAAAAGCATTGAATAAAATTCAACACCATTTATGATTTTTTAAGAAATATATGTACCACACATCTACAGACAGCTAATCTTCGACAAAGGGGCTAAGAACATACAACGGAGAAAGGACAGTCTCTTCAATAAATGCTACTGGGAAAATTGGACAGCCACATGCAAAAGAATGGAAGTAGACCATCTTCTTTTGCCATATACATAGAAATTAACTCAAAATGGATCAAAGACTTGAAGGTAAGACCTGAAACTATAAAACTCCTGGAAGAAAATATAGGCAGTACACTCTTTGATATCAGTCATAGAGGGATTTTTCGAATTCCATGTCTACACAGACAAGGGAAACAAAAGAAAAAATAAACAAGTGGGACTTCATCAGACTAAAGAGCTTCTACAAGGCAAGTGAAACCAGAATCAAAATGAAAAGACAACCCACGAGCTGGGAGAAAATATTCACAAATATATCCAAGAGGGGGTTAATCTCCATACTATATAAAGAACTCACACAACTGAAAAACAAAAAGACAAACAACCCAATCAAAAAATGGGCAGAGGATATGAACAGACATTTTTCCAAGGAAGATATACAGATGGCCAATAGGCACATGAAAAGATGTTCAACATCAGTAATCATCAGGGAAATGCAAATCAAAACTACACTAAGATATCACCTTATACCCGTTAGCATGGCTATTATCACCAAGACAAAAAATAACAAATGTTGGAGAAGTTGTGGAGAAAAGAGAACCCTCATTCACTGCTGGTGGGAATGCAAACTGGTGCAGCCTCTACGGAAGACAGTATGGAGATTCCTCAAAAAGTTAAAATTAGAAATACCTTATGATCCAGCTATCCCACTACTGGGTATTGATTCAAAGAACCTGAAGTCAACAATCCAAAGAGGCTTATGCACCCCTATGTTCACTGCAGCATTATTCACTGTAGCCAAGAAGTGGAAGCAACCCAAGTGTCCCTCGACTGATGATTGGATAAAGAAGGTGTGGTATGTATATACAATGGGATACTACTCAGCCCATAAAATAGACAAAATCGTCCCATTTGCAACAACATGGATGGACCTGGAGGGTATTATGTTAAGTGAAATAAGACAGACAGAGAAAGATAAACACTGTATGATTTCACTCATGTATGGAAGATAAACTAATACACGGACAGAGAGAACAGTTTGGTAGTTACCAGGGGGAAGGAGGTTAGGGAGTGGGCATAAGGGGTGAAGGGATGCATTTATTATGGTGACTGACAATAATGTACAACAAAAATTTCACAATGTTATAAACTATTATGACATCAATAAAAATAAAAATAAAATATATATACATACCAGCAAAGTAGGAATAGAAAGGGATTTTCTTAACTTGATAAAGGGTGTACAAAACCTTCAACAAACATACCAAATAGTGTAGATGTACAAAAACCTACAAGCATCATACCAAATGGTGAAATAGTAAAAGCTCTCCCTTTGGATGCCTGCCTTGACCACTTCTATTCAGCGTCATAATGGAGGACTAAGCCAGTGCAGTAAGTAGTACAAGAAAAAAGTAAAAGGTATAAGTTTGAAAAGGAAGAAATATTGTTTACGAGATAACCTGATTATGTATGTAGAAAAATCCACAAATATGTTAGGATTAATAAGTGAGTTTAGTAAGGTTGCTAGTAGCAACATTAAAATGTATTTCTACATACTAATATATACTATAACCAGCCTTGATGGTCTAGGGGTTAAGATTCGGCACTCTCACTATCGCAGCCCAGGATTGTTTCCTGGTCAGGGAACCACACCCAACTGTTGGCTGTCATACTGTGGTGGCTGCATGTTGCTGTGATGCTGAAAGCTCTGCCACTGGTATTTCAGATACCAGCAGGGCCACCCGTGGTGGACAAGTTTCAGCAGAGCCTCCAGACTATGACAGAGTAGGAACAAGGACCTGGCCACCCACTGCTGAAAAAATTGGCCCTGAAACCCCTGTGAATTGCAGCAGAGCATTGTCTGATATAGCGCCGGATGGTGAGAGGATGGCGCACAAGACGGGGCAGGGTTCTGCTCTGCTGTACACAGCATCCCTAGGAGTCAGAATTGACTCAACGACATTAATAACAAAAAAAGTATCTACTATATAAAACAATAATCAGGTAGAATATAAAAGGTTTAAAAAGATACCTTACAACAGTGTCAAAATATTAAATACTTAGGAATAAATCTAATGAAATGTGTGCCAGACCTCTATGCAAAACTAAACATTATTGAAAGAAATAAAGGAAAATCTAAATAAATGGGAGTACACCATGTGTGGCAGACATAGAAATGTCACCTAGATGCCCTTCAAGAAAGAACTTTTTGCTCAGCCATGCCGATGTGGTCCGCACACAGCCTCCAATTGCCAGCTCTTTCAGGATTTGCCTTAGCTGCAGAGATCTGCCTTGTCTGAGGTTACACGGGTCCCAGAACAGCATACATTCAGTGACTGAGGTGATACAGGGACATAAAAGCCTGGTCATTTCGACGTAATGCAGGACACTTCAAAACCCTTGAGACTGAGGGCAACTCCCTGCTACATTGACGGAAGCTTAGTTGGGCTGGGGTTCCTGTTTGACTCCTTCCTCTGCCTGATCTTGCTGCCTCCCTTTCCTTCCACAAATGTGGATCCCTAATAAACACCTTGAGCCTTAAACTCTGTCTCTGCCTCTGCTTCTGAAGAATCTAACCTACGACAGCTGATAGCAGGAGTGGTCTGAGACAGCAGGTGATAAGATGGAGTTTGAAAGCAGCTGGCAAGGAGGTCCCCATCACTGGTGGTAGATTGGTGGGGCTCAGACAGCCCTTGGCACAAGGTGCTGGTTTGCTTGTTCATGCTCTTACTGTTGGTACATGAGGAGGGTGTCCAGGTCAAAATAAAAGCACTAGCTGATGTAGTCTATCAGGCACTTGACATTTTTGGAGGAAATGGTTGCTATAGAGATAATGGATTTGGATGGCTATTGATAAGCATCATTAATGCTCTATAGAAAGACAACAGCTGAAGGTAATAGGCAATTGAAAGCCAGGTGTGAAAACCAGAGGCCTCCTTGGTTGCGTATAATGAAGCTCTCATTTCCTGCAGTGGCAAGGCAGACAAAGCTAAGGACAAAGCCAAAGATGATGAAACACCCAACAAAGGCAGGTCTGCTATACCAAGGGGACCTTGGGTGGGATAGAGACATATGGGCAATAACTGAAGATTCTGACTCCCCAGACTCCTGTGACCCTCCTGAGTCTGCAGAAGTGTCCCATCATCCCCGTAACCCCCAGTAAGAGCTAGCACTCCCACTTGCTAGAACACCATGCAGAAGCCTCTCCCTGAGAAGAGTATAGGTTCCTCTCAGAATTCCTGCTTCTCGGCCACTATGCCTATTAACTAGCTTAAGTCACAGGATATGCCAACTAGGGACATGCTAAGGGCCTATACCCCACAAAAGAGCTGCAAAGCCTAGACGGTATGCACCGGCAGCAGCCAGGAACTAGATTCTAACGGTGTTTGATCAAGGGGGCCGGAATATAAAATTGGGTCAAGAAGAGTCTATTGACTTAGGAGTGCTCTCCTGAGATACATCCTAGTAAGGATCCCAGGTGCAAACTCACTAGAACCATGGAAAATGTGATGATCTGTGTTAAGCAAAGTTGAAATTCAAGAATTGCCATGATAGAAGATAGGGAAGTGAATTAAAATGTTTTAGGGTAGTGGGAACACTGAACAGCCAGAAGACCCACCGGATATTGGCTTTGTTCCACAGAAAGGCGCAAAAGACACACTGTTTACCAGGCCATAAGGAATGTGCTGGTTCAAGGGGCACCAGCTCCACCAAGAAGTTCAGTGATGACTCTCATAGGTGGGCCAGGGCTGACAATAGATAGGGCAAGCTGTTACAGAACTTGGCTGGTCAATAGCAATGGGGATGATAGGATCCTGAAACAATAGAGACCAGATGGTGGTGCTTAACTACCAGGAGCCAGGGGGTCCTGAGTACCATAATTGCAGTCAGGGTCAGAATGGCAGCCAAGGGAGCTTAACCCCCAAAGAACTAGGGAGATGGTTACTAGAGTCAGGCATCCCGAGGGACAAAATAGGTAGGAAGCCAACAAGGGTACCACTCAGCTTATATGAGCAGAAGAAATCAAAGATGGTTGGCTGAGAAGCAGAGAATGGTCGTCACAATAAAAAGTGATATTCTCTTTCTCTGTTTCTGGACTTAAGTTATTGACTAAAGAGGTGGCCAGGTCCCTAGGAATGATATTTTAACACTATGTAAGTGTACTTGGCAGTAATTTCCCCTGGCCCAGCCCTTCCCAAAGAGACCTATGGCCATTTACTTGGGTAACTGTGCACAGGGGAAAGACAAGTACCCAGACCCCTAAATAGAGGACTGGTGGACACAGGTCTGAGTTAACATTGATACCCAGAGATCTGAGGCATCATCATGAGCCCCCACTCAGAGTGGGAGTAAATAGGGACCAGATAATGAATGGAATCCCAGACAAGGTCCAGCTTGCAGTGGGTCCACTGAGTCCACAAACCCCTCAATGGTCATTTCCCTGGTCCCTGAATGTGCAACTGGGATTGACATAGTTGGTAATTGACATTCCCCATAGTTGGGCCTTGGTCTATGGGGCAAGAGCTATCTTAATAGGGAAAGTCAAGTGGAAGTCTCTGAAACTATCCCCCTTCCCTGGCCACATTTGTAACTCAAAAGCAATACCATATCCAAAGAGGAAGGGAGAAATTTGTGTCACCCGTAAGGATCTAAGGAATGCAAATGTGATGGTCCCCACTCTGGCCCCCACAAAAACTAAAAGGATCATTGAGGATAAATGTAGACTATCACAGATTCACTAGAGCCAAGTAGTAGCCCTCGCTGCAACCACCATGCCGGATATGGTATCTTTGCTAAAACAGATTAATACTGACTCCGGTCGTGGTATGGGGCCATTGATTTGCCAAATGCGATCTTTACTATCCCAGTCAGTAAAGATCAAAAACAGTTCACATTAGTGTGAAATGGACAGAAATACACATTTACAGTTTTGCCCTGGGCTAGCTTAACATTCCCACCCTCTGTCATATCATAGTCCAAAGAGATCTTGACCATCCTGACATCCAGCAAAACATCACATTGATCCTTTACATTGAACACATCATGTTGATCAGCCTGGATGAGCAAAAGGTGGCTGGAAAGTTGGTAAGACACATGCACTTTAGAGGACTGGAGATAAACCTGGAGGAGATTCAGGGGCCTACCACATTCATAAAATGTTTAGGGGACCAATGGTCTGGGGCATGCCAGGACATCCCTCCAGAGGAAAAGATAAATTATTGCATCTTGTACCTATGTTTTGGAGGTGTCAGTGGTGGGGAAAGATGCCATGTGGAATTGTTAGTGGTCCTGGTCCACAGAGAGGGTACACATTTGCCAGAGGACACAGTAAGAGTCCCACTGAATTAGAAACTATGGCTGCTGCCTGTACACTTGGGGTTCCTCATGTCCAGGGCCAGGAGAAAGTAGAGTCACCATCTTGGCAGGGGTAATTAACCCTGATCGTTACAAAGAGGTAGGGATGCTGTTACAAAATGGGTGCAAGGAGGAATACTGTAGCACCTGGGTGATCCTCTTGTGCACCTCTTGGTACTCCTTTGCCCAGTTGTGACTATAAATGCACAGGAGCAGCAACCCAGCTTGAGAAGGGTATGATGACTAGAGACTTGGGCCCCTTGGAAGAGGATCTGAGTTTTTCCACCAACTCAGCCATGGAGGCCAGCACAGGTAATAGCTGAGGGTGGGGGCAATCTAGAATTAGTAAAGGATGTGGCTTGTAGCCCCAAGACCAACTGCAGTGAAGGAAGCTGTAGTCCCTCCTACTAACCTCCCTCTTTTAAGTTTCCCCTCAGGAAGAGAAGCCCACTGGAATCTGGGAGCTGCTCCTGGAATGCATATAGAGAAGTGGATCCCAGTGGTGCAAGGGATGACCTGTATAGATCTAAATACACCCAGATCCTCCTTTGTGGAAAGACATACTACCCAGCTCTGGGGAGTGCACAGCCTCTGGCTGGCAGCTCCTCTGGGGCCTGCTGCAGCTGCTGAGTGCCGCTTTGCCTGGGGTCACCCCTTCCTGCCCTTCCATGACTCAGCATGGACATTTCAGCCCAATACAGGACCCTCTGACAAAAGTAATTGCTCTAAAGCTCCCCACCAGGGTGGCCAAAGCTTTGTTGGGTCTGATTTTGACTTTTTCCTTTGCCCAATTCTGCTGCTTTCCCCGATCTCTCGTAAACTCTTGTGCTCCAAATTCCATCTCAGCATCTGTTTCTGGACACCCTGACCTGCATACCATCTACATGGTTTTTAAGACTCAAAAGTAAACAGAAGTCGGTTCACCCCTAAATGGTCTATAGATTAAATATAACCATATCAAAATCTCCAAATATTTATTCTTATGTAACAATTGCTGATAAACCAATTCTAAAATTTATTAGGAAATGTGAAGGGCCAAGAATGATCAGGACACTTTTGAAGAAACACTAGGTAGCAGGACTTGCTCTACCAGATATCAAAACTTATTATAAAGATACAGAAATTAAGACAATGTGGTTTGGGTGCAAATATATAGAAAGAAGTCAGTAGAGAGCACAGAGACAAACACTTCTTATTTGAATGCTTGATTTACATCAAAGGTGAAACTACAGACCAGTGAAGGAAGGACAGTCTTTTTCAGTAGAAAGTACTAAGACAGTTGGATATCCAGACAAAAAAAATGAAAGCTGACCTCCACCCCACACCATAAAAAAATTAACTCCAGGTGGATTGTAGATCTAACTGTGAAAGACAAAACAATAAAGCTTCTAGAATAGTACAGACCAAGAGAAAATGGAAATATTCTATGATCTGTGCTGTTCAATACAAACAACTGAATTTTTTAAAATTTTATTCCATTTTAATTAATTTTCATTTAAATAGCCATAAGTGGCTACCATAATGGACAGTTCAAAACTAGAAGATAATATTGAAGACTATCTTTACAACCTGAAGATTGGAAAGACTTCTTAAACAGGATGCAAAAAACACTAACCAAAAAGAAAAAAAATAATAAATTTAATTGTATTAAAATTAAAAATTTCTGTACATTTAAAGATATCATTAAAAGAGTGCAAGGACAAGTCACAAGTGGGAAGGGATATTTACAACACGTATAACAAACAGCCCATATCCAGAATATATAAACAATGCCTACAGATCAATAAGAAAAAAACAAACAACCCAAAAGAAAAGAAAGTAAAAAATTTCAACAGGCAATTCACCAGAAAGGATATACAAACAACCAATAAACGTGTTTAAAAGTGTTCAACCTAAAATCAGGGATATAGAAATTGAAATAATAATGAGACATCACCACACAGCCGCAGAATGGCTAAAATCCAAAAGATTGACAAGGCACACTGGTGGTGAGAATGTGGAACAATGAAATCTCTCAAATCCAGTTGGGTGGGAGTTTAAATTGGTTTAACCACTTTAAAAAACTGTTTGGCTGTGTCTGCTAAAGTTGAACATACTCTATAACCCAGCAATCTCACTTTAGAAATATGTCCAACAGAAATATTTGAACTATGCATCAAAAGACATGTACAAGAGTGTCCACAGCAGCATTATTTGTAATAGCCAAAAGTTGGGTAAAACCTGTTAGCCGTAGACCATTAGCAGTAAGATAAGTAAATAATCAAATCATCATGTTGTACAACTTAAATATATATGATTTTATTGGTCAATTATACCTCAATAAAGCTAGAAAAAATAAAATATATAAGAATTTGCCCATAAAAAAATTAGTAAATAAACTGCTATATTTATATAATGGCATACTCCACAGCAGTGAGAAGGAATGAACTACTGTTACATTCAACAACGCGAATGAATCTTACAAACTAGGCTCAACCAAATATGTCAATTACAAAAGCGTTCCTACCATGTAAGCCCATTTATACAAAGTTCAAAATGAAAGCGAAATTAAACTATAGCACTAAAGGATACATGCTTAGCAAGGAGATGATTGCCATAAAATTCAGAATTGAGGTTGCCTCCAAAGGCAGGTAGGAGGTGTGGGTGAGGGTTCTGAGTTGTTTGGCCTAATGTTTTGTAACATAGCTCTTTGCTTTGTGATAAAACAATGAGCTGTCCATCTCTGTTTCATATGCTTTTCTGTAAGCATGTTCTATTTCACATTTAAAAAGGCTAAAAGAAAACAGAAAAGAAGGTTGTAAAATATTGGGCTGAATGTTTGTAAACCCTGTATGTTATGTATTTGGCTTTTTGGCTTTTTTTTTTTTTAGCATGTTATCTTCATTTGTTTAAGCCTCAGTGATACTCTATGGAGGGTCCTAACTCTTATCTGCTGGTCCCTGGCCAGACTGTTTGTGTTGGGGAAATAATCTAGGGGACAAGAGGTACAGATGGCAGCAAGAGACCATGTGAGTGGGCACAGGATTTCAGTCTGGCCTGGAGAAGAAGCAGCATCTTTGCAACAAGACCACCACTGGCCATGGGTGTCTTCCCTTCCAGCCCCAGTGAAGGCAGGATAAGAGGAGCAGTCCCTTACTCTAGTATTATGGTCCTGTCACCCACTCTCTATGAGGGCTAAAGGAATGACAGTACTTTCCCCCAACTCATTAAGCAGCATTTTAAAAGTTTCTATTGTTGCCGGTGGCTGGGGGCAGGAAAGAATGGGGAGCAACTGTTTCATGGGTGTGGGGTTTTCTTTTGGAGTGATGAAAGTGTTTTGGAACTAGAGGTAGTGGTTGCACAATGTCTCAGATGTGTACTAAATGCCACTGAATTTTGCACTTTAAAATAATTGATTTTATGTTACATGAATTTCCCCCCATTTTAAAAACAAATAAATAAATAATTTAAAACTCAATGGACATATGTAACAAACAAACAAAAAACTATATTTTTCTCCTTCCTAATAAAGGCAGAAATGTTTCTTTC
The DNA here is from genome assembly GCF_020826845.1 of Diceros bicornis minor. Lineage (NCBI taxonomy): Eukaryota > Metazoa > Chordata > Mammalia > Perissodactyla > Rhinocerotidae > Diceros > Diceros bicornis. The sequence continues at coordinate 48,049,110 of NC_080757.1, read as the reverse complement.
TAAAAGGAAATAAATAGACTTTTAAAGAATTTCTGGCATCCCCAAACCTCTCTGGTTGCTGTTTCTTGCTTTTTTTTTTTTTAGATTGTCCAAAGTGACTTTGTTAAGGTGTACAATGTGATGACTTAATATACACATACATTGTGAAATGACTATCACAATCAAGTTAATAAATACATCCATCACCTTATATAGTTACCTTTCTTGGGGCGTGGGGGGGTGGTGAGAACACTTAAGGTCTACTTTCTTAGCAAATTTCAAGCGTACAATACAGTATTATTAACCATAGTCACCGTGCTGTACATTAGATCTCCAGAACTTAGTCATCTTATGACTGAAAGTTTCTACCCTTTAACGAAGATCTCCCCATTTGCCTCACCCTCCAGCCCCCTGGCAACCACCATTCTATTCTCTGGATCTAAGAGTTGACTTTTTTTAGATTCCACATATAAGCGAGATCATACAGTATTTGTCTTTCTGTGTCTGGCTTATTTCACTTGCATAATGTCATCCAGGTTCTTCCACGTTGTTTTTGCTTTTCAGTTCTTTCTTATATCCACCACCTTTTCTTCCCTGTGCTTGTCGGATGTTTTCAGTGTGTGTGCGTGTGTATGTGAGCATGCACAGGCACCTCTGTGGGTCTGCCTTTGCCTCTGGTTCTCTGACCTTTTGCAGGCTCTCCTGTGGTGAGCACTGCTCTGCTGAGTCTGCATTTCTGCAGGCGGTCCTCAAACCGTCTGTGACAGGAAGCTAGGCTTCCTGGGGTCCTGAATCAGCAGAGCAGGAAGGAAATAAAGACCACAGAACTGTCAAAGAGGAATCAGCCAATTGGAAGGCAGAATCCATACCTCTAAGGACAGGTCTGGAGAAGAATAACCTATGTTGTGCCTGGAGTCCCATCCTCTGTGAATAGAAGCACAAACTCTGGAGCAAGCTATTTCCTATGACCAAATGACCCTGGGCAAGTCCTTTGCCTCCTTCTGCTGTAGTTTCCCCATCTGTAAGAGGAGAATAATAAAATAGCCTCTCCACTGATTGGTGTGAGGATTACAGGCTTCTCCAACCATGGCTTGGATAGAGTGAGCCTGAAACAAAGTTAGTTCTTACTACTTTCAAAGGTTTTGGTTTTAAAGTAGGGAATTACGAAATATCCATTTTCTTCCTGCCTTTCATCTCCCATGTTCCAGTTAATAACTAACATCAAATGAGCAAACAAACAATCCAGAAACATCCTGGTAGCCTATTTCAGGCATTTGCAATAGAACCAAGATTTCTTCCACTGGGAAATGGCACTCAAATAAGATGATGGGTCTGAGGACATTTTCATCCTAGATCCTATTGCAGCTGGAAATGGCATTGGGGGCCCACAAGCCCAACTCCCGTATTTCTAGGTAGTTGAAGGTTCAGAGTGAAGTTTTTCATTCAGCAGAGACAGCAAGAAGTATACAGTTCAGTGATGAATACTTACATGGTAAGCCCGGTTTTTACAAGCATCAAGATGTCCAGGGAAAAGCGTGGACTCGGAGGTGGGTGAGTTAGGCCTTGGTCTGCCATGAGACCTTGGGCTAATTACTTCATTTCCCTGGGCCTTCCTGCCCATCAAATTGGGGTGTTGGACTAAATGATCTTTCAAGTTCCTTCAATTCAATGATTAAAGGTTCAACTCTTCTAATATCACACACACACACACAAAAAAGTAGTCATGAGGGTTTTGGCTGAGAACCAACTGGAAAAAAATAGGTCCCTAAGATCCTTCTTTTAAAAAAAACAAAGTGTGTTTTTATTGTAAGTCAAATTTCACTTAAAGGGAAAAAACAACCCTTAGGCATTTTCTGTTCTATTTAGTTTAACTTTAATCCTTCTCTCCAGGAGGTAACTCTTCAGTAGAAAGGTTCAGGAAGGTTTCTCACACTTTCTATCCACAGGCCTGTTACATATAGAAGAGGAGTCCCTGGAAGTTGATTGGCCATTTTTACATCAAGTCGCTGCAAAGAAAGAAAGCTCCCCGTTCGAATGACTTGGGTAAATCTCTTGTTCCATTTCTGATGCTATAGGGTTAATCCAGCATGAAGAGAGTGACAAAGTGCAGGGGTTTTGTGTGTGTGTGTGTGGATTCCACATTCATAACCAAGTACTTGGCAACCTGCCCGCTCATATGTTGCGAAACTAAAACGTGTTGCCTTCCCTGTGTTTTTAATAGGCAAGCAGTTTGTTTGGTCACAATGCTTGGGTCTAGACTCAGAGACACCAGAACTTTCCCACTGCATTGTCCCTGCCTGGGTTAGGATCTTGGTTTTTTTCCATCTTTCTAAAGAACAGCTTGGGGACTCGGGGGAGTGATTTCCTGGGAGCAGCTACAAACCCTTGACCATGGCTTAAACTCTTTAAACAGATTCCCATCCAGATTTGCAAAATATTTTGCAAAACTTGCAAAAATTCACCAGATTCAGATTTTGAAATTATTGGCGCAGGAAAGTGTCTATAGTCGTGAAATTCTCATGAGTGGGGTGGAGCAGATTTCTATAAACAAAGTGAACTCTCGTCTCTGCAGCCTTCTGTTGAAATATTTATACCCAAAGAGAAGGGTATAGGATGCTCTAGGATGCTCTAATGTAAACATTTTACTATAAATGAAGTGCTTTGTGAACAAATTTGCCCACTCCCTCAGAAACTTCAGGTGCCTAATTTTACCTGAACACGTCAGTTTGTCCCATAGGCTTGGCTGAAAGGTAAACATCCCTTATCATTCTCCTCACAAGAAAAGAGCCAAATGTTTATTGGGTATAAGGCAGTTTTTTTAAGGGGCCTAAAAAAAATCTATTCACTCAAAAGTCTTATGACCAGCTTTCACAGTATTCAGCAGACCTCCTCAGAGCCACAACAACGAGCTCTCCAATAATAGTCAGCCGGGGTGTCCCAGAAGACAGCAGCAAAACCATGGGTTGATGTATCAGTAGTTATTAAAATTCCTACTTGCACACAATTGGATTTCTTTTCAGTGTAGCCTAATTTTTTTTCTGGCCCTTGTACCACGTTCGCTCGCCTGACTTAGTTATATAAAAGCTTTATTTGAAGCCAAGAGAGTCTCCGACACTACAAATGACGATTGGAAGTGGATGATGGTTCCTTAGACCAAACAAAGCTGTCCTTCCCAGAACTCTCCTTACAGACAAGAGGCCACAGCCCCATGGACCAAAGAGCCAGCCTTAAGTAGGCTAGAATGGCTGAACTTCACTCTCCTGTTATTCCTGATCTCAATCTCACTTGGGCCCTCTCATCCTTTCTTCCTTGTCTCTTCTTTTTCCTGTTTTCCTTCTCTTTCCTTTCTCCCTCTTCAGCTGGAGTCTTACTGACACCACAGCTCTTAACCAGAGGTCTGAGCTGTATTTCATCCAGCTTTCCAGAGCATCCTTAGGGTTGTCCCCATTTTCTTCTCCTCTTTCCAAACATCTCCTGTCTCCTAGGCCACCCGTCCCCCAAATCTAATATCCTTTGTGCCACCAGGCAGTCCCAATACTGTCACTTGAGTCATAGATGCAAGATTTTCCTTATTGATTACTTTTATCTTGCTTTGGAATACGGGCTTGTTACATACCCCACATCCATTCTCTCCCTCCTTGATTTTTGGGTGGAACATGGCTGCCCAGGCCGCAATTCACAGCCTCTCTCGCAGCTAGGAGTTGCGCTGGAACAGAGAGACGTAACCAAAACCACTGTGTGCAACGTCAAGAAAATGTTCCTTAAAGGGGGCATAGGGCACCCTTCTTCGCTCCTTCCTAGTTCCTTCTGACTAGAATGTGGATGTGCTCTCTGGAGCTTGAGCGGCCAGCCTGGGTCCTGAGGCTGCACACTAACCACGTTAGAGCAGTAGGCCTGAGCCGTCTTGAGTCTCTGTCCATTAAGGGGGCTTCATACCAGCCCCGGACTGACTGCCGAGTTTTGTTACCTGAGAGAGAAACTAAACTTGCATCACCTTTAAGCCATTATTATTTTTGAAAGATATGTAGCCAATATTCTAGCATATGGAATATGTAGCATATATTCTAACATGGAAGTTATAAAGTCATATTACATATAAGTCAAATTCACCTAGACCTATGCAAAAGGTTGGGCTTTGCAGAGAAAACAGATATAGAAGTAAGAAATTCTAATGATTCAAAGTCCTTTTGACCAGTTTTCACATGTTTACTAGAATCCCTCAGTGCCACAAATGACATCCAATAATAGCTTTAATATCCAGAGGCAGAAGATATTTTAACATCTTGTAACTTTCTTTTTTGGGCATAATTTCAGACCTACCAACGAATTGCAAATATGGTACAAGGAATTCCCATACAACCTTCACCCAGATTCCCCAAATGTTAACATTTTACCACATTCACTTTATCATTCTCTGTATATCAATTTTTTTTCTGAAACATTTGCAAATAACTTGCAGACACACCGCCCCTTTACCGGTAAACACTTTAAGTGTGCATTTCCTAAAAACAAAGGCTTATGTGGCAACATAACTACAGCCAGATGATCAAAATCAGAAAACTAACCCTTATACGATACTGTTAGCTAGGTACCTATAGACTTTTTCCAGATTTTGCCAATTGCCCCAATAATGTCCTTTATGACAAAAGAAAATCCCAAATCATGTGTTGCATTCTGTTGCCATGTTTTTCTAGTTCTCTTCAATCTGCAAAAATTTCTGTCTTGCTCTGTCTTTCATAGCCTTGACATTTTTGAGGAGTTGGTTATTTTGTAAAATGTCCCTCAGTTTGGGCACATCTGACGCTTTTCTCATGATTAGATTGAGTGCATGCATTTGGGGCTGAAATACTCCAGAACTAATGTTGTGTTATTCTCAGTGCGTCATATCAGGAGGCATATGGTGGCAATTTGTCTCATTACTAGTGACGTTAACTTTAACCATTGGTTAGGATGGTGTCTGCCAGGTTTCCCCACTGCGAAGGTATTTTCTCTTTGTAAAATTAGTAAGTGTCTTGTGGAGAGACACTTGAGACTGTGTAAATATCCTGTCAGTCCTCCAACTTTCACTCACTAATTTAGCATCCATTGATGATTCTCACATGAATCAATTACCATGATGGTTGCCCAATCATGATGTTATAAGACTTTCTCTTTTATTTTCTTTTCCAAGGAGGATTGGAATTTATTTTTTAAATTTTTATTTACTTTTTAAACCACTTTATTGATGTATGAGGATTGAAATTTAGAACATGAAAGCAAAAACTCAGGCACATGGTGATTGTCTCCATGAAAACTATAAATAAAAATAGTTTATCTATTAAGAAATCTCTTTTTGAGCCCAGAGCATGTGTCTGGCACTGTGCTGGGCCCTGGGATTCAGAAGTAAATGAGACAGATCCAAGTCCTCAGGGAGCACACTCTTTTAATTGGGGGGACACAAGTGTGAGCAGATACCTGCTCTACAACACGGTAGGGGCCGTTCCAGGGTGGTTTAGAACCCGGTGCCTTATACGGCAGGAGTTGGGGTTCCTCTGATGAGTGGAGTGAGAGGACCCGCCTTGCTCTGTATTAAACTATTTTGTATACCTTGATTTCTATGTAGGATAAGGAACTTTCTGGGAGGCAAAAACTTGAACCCTGTCTATTATTGATATGTCTGAGGAACTTGGGTGCCCAGAAAGGGGCAAGACGATAGCAAAAGGACTACAGAAGCCTTAAGAATGATCTCACTTTAAGGAAAGAAAGAATTGGCTGAGTGAGGCAGCCTCCTCATCCCAAGACCTTCATAGTTCCAGCACTCAAGTTATGGAGGTCTCACCCAACGTGTGTCACACATGAAATACACCCACAGCCCATATTACGTCGATTTGTGTGTATTTATGTTCACTTTATATGAGTTGTGTTTTCATTGGTTCATTGATATAATGTTATATTTTGTCAGCATTTGATTAATTTTGATGAAGTTTTTACAGTTTAAGGCCAGTACATTTTTTTTAGGTCTCAAATCTTTTTGTGGGCCCTTACAGAGCTCATAAGCCCTAGGAATTACACCTGAAGCGCCCAATACATTTTTTTTTAAGTTGAAAGAAGTTTTATTTACTTTAATCTCAGGAACAAATGTCCTCGAACTAATCAAACTTACTTCTTAAAGAAAAAAAAGCAAGAAAACAGCTTTACTGAGATATAACTTACATACCATAAAATTCACCCATTTGAAGCGTACAATTCTCTGGTCTTTAGTACATTTACAAGTTGTGCAACCATCACCACTATCTAATTTTAGGACATTTCATAACTTCAAAAAGAAATCTTGTGCCCACTTAAAGTCACTCCCCATCCTTCCCCTAGTCCCTGGCAACCACTAAACTAATTTTTGTCTCTATAGACTTGCCTTTTATGGACATTTCATGTAAATGGAATCATATAATGTTTGGTCTTTTGTGACTGGCTTCTTTCAATTTAGCCTAATGTTTGTGAGGTTCATCCACGTTGTAGCATGTATCAGTACTTAGTTTTTATTGCTGATTAGTATTACATTGTATGGATATAACAGATTTTGTTTACCCTTTCACCTGTTGATGGGCAATTGGGTTGTTTCCACTTTTTGGCTATTGTGAGCAATGCAGCTGTGAAAATTTTTATGCAAGTCTTTGTGTGGACATATATTTTCATTTCTGTAGGAGCAGAATTTCTGGGTTATGTGGAAACATTTTCAGAAATTGCCAAACTGTTTTCCACCATGATTGCACCGTTTTACATTCCCACGAACAGTGAACGAGGGTTCCACTTTCTCTACATTCTCATCAACACTCATTATTATCTTTATTTTAGCCATCATAGTGGGTATAAAGTGGTATCTCATTGTGGTTTTGATTTGCATTTCTCTAATGACTAATGATGAACATCTTTTCATGTGCTTATTGGTCATTTGTATATCTTCTTTGAGAAATGTTTATTCAAATTTTTTGCCACCCCCCCCCTTTTTTTGTGAGGAAGATCAGCCCTGAGCTAACATCTGCCAATCCTCCTCTTTTTTTTTTTTTTTTTTTTGCTGAGGAAGACTGGCCCTGGGCTAACATCCGTGCCCATCTTCCTCCACTTTATATGGGACGCCGCTGCAGCATGGCTTGACAAGTGGTGCATCGGTGCACGCCCAGGATCCGAACCGGTGAACACTGGGCCACCGCAGCGGAGCTTGCACACTTAACCACTTTCAACACCGGGCCGGTCCCTTTTGCCCCATTTTTTAATTGGATTATTTGTCTTCTTATTATTATATTGCAAGAGTTCTTTCTTTATATTTTCTGGGTACAAGTCCCTTATCAGTTATATAATATGCTAATTTTTTTCAATTCTGTGGATTGTTTTTTCACTTTTTGATGATGTCATTTGAAGTGTAAAAGTTTTAATTTTGATAAAGTCCAATTTATGAATTCTTCCTTTTATTGTTTGTGCTTTTGGTGTCATATCTAAGAAATCACTGCCTAACCCAAGATCATGAAGATTTATTCCTATATTTTCCTCTAAGAGTTTTATAATTTTAGCTCTCACATTTTAGGTCTATGATCCATTTTGAGTTAATTTGTGTGTATGGCGTAAGATACAGATTCAACTTAATTCTTTTTTTTCTTTTGTTTTTTTTTTTTTTGTGAGGAAGATCAGCCCTGAGCTAACATCCATGCCAATCCTCCTCTTTTTGCCGAGGAAGACGGGCCCTGAGCTAACATCCACGCCCATCTTCCTCCACTTTACGTGGGACGCTGCCACAGCATGGCCTGACAAGCGATGCGTCGGTGCGAACCGGGGATCCAAACCCGGGCCACCAGCAGCAGAGCGCGCACACTTAACTGCTACGCCACGGGGCCGGGCCCCTCAATTTAATTCTTTTACATGTGGATATTCAGTTGTCCCAGCACCATTTGTTGAAAAGACTATTCTTTACCCCATTGACTTGTCTTGGCACCGGAATTTACAGTGGTTCTGAAAGTTAGATCCAGTGAAAGCGTCTGAGAATTAGGGAAAAGTGGTTCTTTCCAGGCATGGTGTGACTGCTGATACCTGAACCCGTCCTGCAGACCTCTTGGAGAGTAAGCCTGCCTCTTTCGAGAAGAATAGCAGCCTTCTGCTTCTTGTGGTATTCCAGTTTCACTGGCATTGTGCAAGGCGGGTTCCCAGTTCCATCAGTACCTAGGTGGTCCTAGCACTGGAATCTGTCTTACCCACAGAGCAGCGCTGTGTATAATGTCAGGACTTATGTTCATGTTCAGGTAGCTACAATGGCAACCCATGACCAGTAGTTTGTGAATATGTCTAAGGACCCAGGTATTTCCTAAAGCGATTTTGTGGAAGTAGAGGAAGCTATTATAAAGGATTGAAAAAGTGAGAGCTCAGAGAAACTGAGATTTGGGCATTGATTTAAACGAGGCCCTACCTGTATTCATTGACTGGTAAAGTCTGAGACACCAATATACGTGTACAATGTACAATGGGGGCCCCATCCACTCTTCCTGGTGTTGCAACATGTCAGGACCCAGCAAGGGCCCGGGAACGTGGGAAGAAATCAGCTAGGAACACCAAGGCCAGGAATTTGAGGCCAAAGAGCATAGATGGGCCAAAGCCAAAACCAGGAGTGAAACAGAGAGATACGTCAGGGTCAAATATCCGGATCCAGGAAGGTAGGATACGACAGAGACGTTAAAACCAGGAGTCTAGTAAAAATGAGACGAGGGAGACAGAAACCAAGGATTACATTGTGACTGGGGGCCTTAGGTAATCTTGTAGTTGGATTCTGTAGCAAAGTGAGTGATTTTCCAGCCTTTTAGAAACTCCAGGCGTTCTCCTCAGAGGCACTCATTTCTGCATCCCAGAGAGATGGGTTCATGGCACAGCTGGTCTCAAAGTTGGTGCTTGTGACAGCTCCTAACAAGGCACATGTGTGTTGATGCCTTCTATGCGCTTTATGTGGCGACAGGTATAATTGGAGGTGGAAGCTACTGTCATAGTGTAAGACAAATCCTGTTCTCAGAAAGCTGAACAGACAGCTGGCTTAGCGTGTTTCCAGGGTTGACACGGGTCCTGGGGCTGTGAAGTCTCCGCTCCGCTTCACCACCATGGCAATCAACGACCAGCCCTACTTCACAGGCACGTGTCCAGGTCAACACAGCTAACAATTGGAAGAGCCAGGATTAAAATCCACATTTCTTTACTTGCATGCGGAGCTTTATCTTCTACACCATGGAAGATTCAGAGGCACAGTGAAAGGGAGAATGAAAAGAACCAAAACTTGATGATTTCTATAGGGAAGAAGAAAGAGCAGGGAAGGGACACTGGAGGGGAAGGGCTTAAAGAGGAGTGCAAGCAGTGAGACAACAAAACACACAAAAACAAACAAAACAACAAAAACACACAGAGACACACATATATATATTTATGTATATAAGGAGATTTATTATAAAGAATTGGCTTACACAATTATGGAGGCTGAGAAGTCCCAAGATCTGTAGTCTGCAAGCTGGAGACCCAAGAGAGCTGATGGTATGGTTCCAGTCCAAGTCCGAGGGCCAGGAACCAGGAGAGCAGATGGTGTAAGTTCCAGTCTGAAGGCAGGAGACCGATGGCCCAGCTCAGCAGTAAGGCAGGGGAAGTCCCCTCTTATCCCGCCTTTTGTTCTATTGATGTCTTCAATAGATTGGATGAGGACCACCCACAGTAGAGAGGGCAATCTTCTTTACTCAGTCTACTGATTCAAATGCTAACTTCATCCAGAAACATCCTCTGAGACACACCCAGAATAATGTTTGACCAGATGTCTGGGTACCAGTGGCCCAGTCAAGTTGACACAAAATTAACCATCACAGGGCACAAGGAAGTGTCAATGCATCACTTTCCTAAAGGGTCCCAAAGACCCAAGCAACTGGCCCTGCTCCAAGTTGGGGAGCTTTGTAGGAGATCAGGGATTCTCTAAGAAGGTGGTACTGCTCTCTATGAGACCTTTGAAATCTGTAGAGACGTTTTTGATTTTCATCATCAATGGGGAATGCCACCAATTAATGGTTGGAGACCAGGGATGCTAGACGCCCTACAATACATGTGGTCGCACAGGACTTTCAAGTGTCCCACTGGGTATTCATAGAGGCAAAAATTATCACGTAGGTGTTAGTCATCACGTAGGTTTTATCTCAGCCTAGACCCTAACTCCACTTTGTGTATAACCACAGAGCATCTCAGCACATTTTTATTAAACCTGAAAGTTTTGGGGATCCAACTGTCATATAAATTCAGGGACAATTGTGCTTGGTTTTGTACATGTGTCTTGGTCCGTTTGGGCCACTATAGCAAAATACCATAAACTAGGTAGTTTATAAAGAGAAATTTATTTCTCACAGTTCTAGAGTCTGGAAGTCCAAGATTGAGATGCCTGCACAGTCGGATTCTGGTGAAGACTCCCTTCCAGGTTGCAGACTACAGACTTCTCACATGGTAGAAGGGGCAAGCTAGCTCTCTGGGGTCTCTTTTATAAGGGCACCAGTCCCATTTGTGAGGGCTCCACCCTAATGACCTAATGACCTCCTAAAGGCCCCACCTCCTAATACCATCACCTTAGGCATTAGGTCTTCAACATATGAATTTTGGGGAGACACATTCAGACCGTAGCATCAGGGCTCTCCCAAAAGTTATTTATTCTGATGTCGGCCTGGTGGCACAAGCTGTTAAGTGTGCACGCTCCGCTGCAGCAGCCCGGGGTTCGCCGGTTCGGATCCCGGGCGCGCACTGACGCACCACTTGTCAAGCCATGCTGTGGCGGTGTCCCACATAAAGTAGAGGAAGATGGGCATGGATGTCAGCCCAGGGCCAGTCTTCCTCAGCAAAAAAGAGGAGGATTGGCATTGGATGTTAGCTCAGGGCTGGTCCTCCTCACACACACACACAAAAAAGTTATTTATTCTTTTGGAAAGGATGTCGTTAATGGCCACGCTGCTTGTGGTATTTAAGCCAATAACACCATCCACCTACACCAGTCTGCCTTGTCTATTCATGGTGATTCTATGCATAGGTACAAGCATCCACTTACTTCCTTATGTCTTCCAGTGTACTCAAGCCCAAGCATTCATATATTAGATATTTTATTTACATAGTTTTATTATACATTACTTTCCATTTACTCCTCCTTTATATTGGGACTTTATATTGTGGGGTTTTGTTTTGTTTTTGGAATTATGTATGTAGGTTATTTTATGTATGAATTTCATTTCGAGAGAACAGGCAAAGCAATATGAAATATTTGGTTAAAAGGAAGGCATGGGGTGTCAGCCAGTTGAAAATGACAGAGCCAGACAAGGGTATGGTTCCCAACCACCCTCCCCTTCCCACTCCATGTGGGTTTGGGTCTAGTTTTAAACCTTTTACAAAAAAGCTGCTTCCAGGGGCCGGCCCAGTGGTGTAGTGGTTAAGTTTGCACACTTCGCTTCGGCGGCCCAGGGTTTGCAGGTTCGTATCCTGGGCGCAGACCTATGTACCGCTTATCAAGCCATGCTGTGGCAGGCATCCCACATATAAAGTAGAGGAAGATGGGCACGGACGGTAGCCCAGGGCCAATCTTCCTCAGCAAAAGGAGGAAGGATTGGCAACAGATGTTAGCTCAGGGCTAACCTTTCTCACCAAAAAAAAAAAGCTGCATACACACTAATTAGTGTTCAGTGTGTATTTGATTTAGAGAAAGGCCAGCAAAGAGTTATCCAGAGCAGGCAGAGGGTAGCTCCTTTGTCCAAGATCCCCTTCAGGCATCAGCAACCCCCTCTTCACAGATCATTAGCAGCAGAGGGTACCCTCCCGAGGGTGACCATACAATCAGGGAGGCACGCCCAATTACTTGCTCCACAAAGGACAGCTACAGACTCCATAAGGAACTGAGAAGGACAGGGCCTGGTCAGATTGATCCATGAATGCAAAGAGACTTTGCCCTCCCCCTTCTCCCTGGGAATATCTCAGGATTCCCTCATCCTCTTCTGCAGCCATTCTGGCTTTCCAAGGGCCACAGCACGTCCTAGTTTCCACAGTCCTCACCTGATTCCTAACAGTTCTATCCATTCCACTCCATAAAAGCTCTTGCCGGTGTAGATTTTCCTCTGAGATCTTTCTGAGCTCATTCTCCCAGCCTCATCTTCTTGCCAATTCAGGAGGGCCAACCCACCCCTTCAAATCCTGGCCATGGACTTGATGTTTCAAGCCCAAACTTGCTTCCTAGTTTATGCTTTCTCAAGACTTCACACCAGTTCCCCTTTGCACCATGACCCAGAGCCCAGGCCTGACCCACTCTTGCTCGGGACCCAATTTCACTCTCGTTCCATTGCCTCATAACAGCTGACCAAGCACACCCTCTCCCAAGCCCAGCCCTGACTTCAAGCTCCTGGCCTGAGCTAGAATCCAAGGCTCGATTTGCCAGGAAGAGAAGGTTGGACAGTTTCCTCTGCTTTGCCTTTGCAGAAACCAGAGCCACCTACCCCGACCATGTCTGTCCCATAGCTGCTATTGCTCTTCTCTCAGAGGTGAGGACGGGCTCTCCCACCACCAGTGTTACTTCTCTTTTTCATCTTTGAAAAAGAAATTAAGAGCAACCAGTGCCCAATGTCTTTGCCCAAGAGCAGCCCTGTTGGAGAAGCCTAAATCAGCTATTTGGGCGGGTTCAACTATTCATCCTGCAAAGCTCCCCTCATCATTTCTCTTAGGGCATTTCCAGGGTTTATATTGAACCAAGTATTTCTGATGCTTGCTAGAGAATACAAGATTATATCCAAGATATATTCAGATTATCACTCCTTTCTTACACCTCCCACCCCTAACCACAAAAACCTAGATGTTTGCTACGTGTAAAATACGTGAAATCTATTAGAATCCTGAGTATAATTGAATCTTTTTTCTTTTGATGATTTAGAAACAGCGTCTAGAGTATTCTGTGATATAGTAGAAAGAGAATTCTTACAAATCGCTCCCTTCTCTCTCCTCAGGCAGCCCTTGCCCTTAACCCCCCTCCCCTTCCACACCCTTCCCCCACTCTCTTCCCCAATCCATCACCCCTCCTTCAGAAATGATCGAGCCCCAACTCCCCTCATTCTCCCTCTCTGTGTCTTGCAAATTTCACAAGCCTTTGGTGTCAAAAGGATGTTGATAGCCTTTCTCCTCTACCCAGTTATTGCTGCTTCTGCAGAGCTGCCAGTGGGCTCCAGAGATGCAATAATTCCCAGCTTTCCCGGGGAGACGGGAAGAGCAAGCTCTGGTTTCAAAGATAGGGGGGGGCTCCACTTGGAGCTGCCACTGCTTTCTCCTAGTGTATTTAAAATCAAACATCTCTTGCCTTGATGAGGATTAATTTTCTTCCAAAACTCTCTCCTGTCTGGACTACATAAGAAATTTGTATTTCTTCTATTAACACAGCTTTGACTGGTTCCCATAAACTAATCCGTTAAGCCCTGAGCTTCGTGAGCATGCACATTTTCTTTGCCCGTAGTAGCATGACAAAGCATCCTCCCTCGGCTGACAATGATTGCTGGCAGGCCCAAATTGCCAGGATGTTTCTCCCTCAACCACAGGTCTGGTGCCTTGGGGACAGGGACAAGATAAAAGTTCAGCTGACCCAGTCTCATCACATTTACGATTATTATTCATGTCTCTGTGCCCTACCCCCAGGCTGGGAGAGCCGTAGGAAATGATGTTTGCAAATTCTTTAAAAATTGAGTCAGCAAATGTCTGACCTGAATAGTAAATCTCTAATAAGTAGAACTTCAATTACAAAACAACATTAATAACAACAACAAATCTATTTTCCTGGCTAGGTTTTATTGTCTATGTTAGGCCAGATAACCAAATGTACTGTACAGACTTTATTGTGTTGCTTCTCGAATACATACACACTGTAAATACCCTAAAGTTCCCATTTCCAGGTCATCATTTTCAAATCGAAATCAGAACTCCTGTCATGAAAGCCCTTGATCACCCTTTTGAGAGTTTTTGTAAAGTTGAGCAAAGAACATCCTGACAGAAATATTTAGATACAGGGCCACCAGGTCATTTTGACTAAAGGAAATTATAGGAAAGTATATCTAAAAACCCAATTTTGGGTCCGGCCCCGTGGAGTAGCGGTTAAGTGCGCACGCTCCCCTGAGGCGGCCCAGGGTTCGGATCCCGGGCCTGCACCGGTGCACTGCTTGTCAGGCCATGCTGTGGCGGCGTCCCATATAAAGTAGAGGAAGATGGGCACGGATGTTAGCCCAGGGCCAGTCTTCCTCAGCAAAAAAAAAGAGGAGGATTGGTATGGATGTTAGCTCAGGGCTGATCTTCCTCACAAAAATAAAAAAAAAAACAATTTTTTAAGGCCATGAAATTTTTCCATTTGGCGATTTCTTTAAAAGAGTTTATGACACTTAATCAATTCTATTTTTGTTTCAGGTGTCAATTAACCAGCCCTACCCCTGGATTCAGAAGATAATCAATAAACATTGGATCAATCATTAAAGAAAACCAACACCATTGGAGGGAATTGATAATAGAAAGGGCAAGCAAAATTGTGATCCATCTGGCTTGGGTTTGTTTGGGGTTTTTTTCAGGGTCCAGTCCCAATCACAGTGTGCAAACAGCAGGCAGGAAGACTGTCTTTAATGGTTACCTGCCCAACTGCCCTTTGCCTAGGGAAGGAGCAGCCCGAGTCCACGATGCAGGAAACTGCCTGTCAGCCCAGGCTTTCCAGATCAAAAGCCTGGTACTCATGCCTTAATTTTAAAATGCCTTATCCACTCTTTCCATTGTCCTTTACTGTTCCTCCTCTTTCCATCAGATAACCTTTTAATTAAAAGTCTGGTGAAGAAATGAAAACATATCACAAAATGTCCAATGCTTGCTGTGTTTATGGCTCAAGTTTTAAGGAACTTTAGATAATGAGTTTCAAATTTGTATCAAGCTTTCATCCACCAAAACAGCTGGACCTCATTCTTGCTATTGACTGCACTTTGTCGAAAAGTACATAGGACCCAGGTCAGCCTAGGACCCAGATGTAATAACATTTCTAAGCTAAAGCAGTGGATCCCAACCTTCTTCCCACTTCTCTCCACCCATGTAACCGACAGCATCCCCATGATCCCACACCGCCTGCTTGCTGCTTCTCCAACAGGCCAAACTGTTCCAGTGCTCCAGCCCAACAGCACCCTCCCCCACTGCCTTTCCTGCTGCAGGACCCCCCTTTTCATAGATGCTGAAAATGCCAAGATTTGCCTCTCAGCCTCCTTAGGGCTAGCGCGTGGGCATGTGGCCTGATGCTGGCCAACAAGACCTGTAGGAAAGCTTTTAGGAAAGATTTTCCCCTAATGCAGAGGCTCATGGGAGGAAATGCTTTTCTTGGCTAGATGTGTACATGTCTACCATGCCTGGAACTGCTCCACCATCTGTCTTTTGACCATGAGGAAGGGATGACGCTGACAAGCTGCGTGTGGCCAAATGGAAAGATGGAAAGTTAGAAAGCAGCCCAGTCCTCAGTGTCATGGTGGAACCACTGCATCTACCCAGGGCCCCACCACTCTGTCTTTGAACCTCCAATTATGTGAGATGACAAATATCCTTATTGGTTAAGCTAGTGGTTCTCAAACTTCTGGTATCAGGAAACCCTTTCAGCTCTTAAAAATTATTGAGGACCCCAAAGATCTTTTGTCTGTGTGTGTTATGTCTCAATATTTACTGCACGAGAAATTGAAACAGAGAAAAAGTTTAAATATTTATGCATTGATTTATTTTCAAATAAAAATAATAAACCCATTTCATGTTAATATAAACCACACTGTTTTAGGAAAAATAATTATATTTTCCAAAAGAAAAAAATTAGTAAGAAGAATCATTGTTCTACCTTTTTGCAAATCTTTTTAGTGTCTGAATTAACAGGAGACAGCTGGATTCCCAGATCCACTTCTGCACTTGATCTATGGTGATATCACACGTAGTATATCTTCTGGAACACTCCCACTTTACACTTGTGAAAGAATGAGGGTGGTCTTGGTATTATTATGAAAATACTTTAACCTCATGGGTGCCTTGAAAGAGTTCTTAGGAACCCCCAGGGGTTCCACAGATCTCACTTTGAGAAAGAGTTGTCTAAGCCATTCTTGACTGGATATTCTACTACCTGGAGCAAAAATCCTGTAATTGATACACATCCTCAGGGTTGATGAGCCTCTTGTGTCATGTATCATGACTGCTATCTGCCATTTCCCCCACCACCAATGCTCCTTCCTCAGATTTTTACATGACTCCCGCTCACTTCATTGAAATCTCCATTAAAAATTTCACCTCCTCAGAAGAAGTATCTTGGACCACCTGGTAACTGTTTCCTTACATAGGGTTTGTTTCTACTTACATACTATATATATATATATATATATATAACCAGTTTGTTGTTTAAGAATGTAAGCTTCACATGGGCAGGTTTTTCTTCTATTGACGGCATGGGCACTCAATAAATGTTTGTTATGTATAAATGAATGAATGAATGTGAGTGATGATGTAAGGATAACCTAGAATACACTCAATTTATATTTATTTATTTATTTTTGAGGAAGATCAGCCCTGAGCTAACATCCATGCTAATCCTCCTCTTTTTGCTGAGGAAGACCGGCTCTGAGCTAACATCTATTGCCAATCCTCCTCCTTTTTTTTTCCCCCAAAGCCCCAGTAGATAGTTGCATGTCACAGCTGCACATCCTTCCAGCTGCTGTATGTGGGACTCGGCCTCAGCAGGGCCGGAGAAGCAGTGCGTCAGTGCGCGCCCAGGATCCAAACCTGGGCCGCCAGTAGCAGAGTGCGCACACTTAACCGCTAAGTCACGGGGCTGGCCCTCAATTTATATTTAAAATAAATCATTTTCCAGAAAGTAGAATGGTAGTTGCCAGAGGCTGGGTGGAGGGAGAATGGGAAGTTATTGTTTAATGAATATAGAGTTTCAGTTGGGGAAAATGAAAAAGTTGTGGAGATGCATGGTGGTGATGGTTGTCCAACACTGTGAATATACTTGATGCCACAGAACCATACACTTAAAAATGGTTAAAAGGGGAGAGGAAGTCAAGATGGTGGCGTAGGCAGACTCTGAACTCACCTCCTCCCGCGGACACAGCCAATTTACAACTACTGTGGAAAAATTACCCCTGAGACAGAACTGAAAACTGGGTAAGAGGAACTCCTGCAACAACGGACAATCTTGACTGAGTTGGAAGAGGCAGAAGCTCCCTTCTGGAGAGGAAAAATGCCGCCTTCACAAACCCCCAGCTTCACGGCCACCCGGGAGCAGCCCAAAGGTACGCAGCCCTCCCTGGAGGCGCGGGGCCCTGAGCCTGGAGCGCCCCCGCTGGGGGCACTTTGTGGACCCAGCACAATCGAGACGAGTGGCATAATATCTGACTTTGCCTGCTACTAAAGCATTGGGGAGCACCCCCAGAAAAGCTGGTTCACAAAGAAGTTAAAACCAGCTCTTAAAGGGCCCACGCGCAAACTCAACCGTTTCAGAAAGCAACCTAAAATCACCAGAAAGAAAGGTGCACAGTGCTTTGGTGAAAAGAGACTCACCTAATAGGCCCTGTGTGCATCTCGGTGAGAGGTGAGACCTCTCCAGGGACTGGGACCTTGGCGGCGGCCATTGCTGTGGCCTGGTGTGGGCGTGCTGACACAGATGCCATTGGAGTTCTCCCTGAGGCCTGCTAGCCCAGGTCTGCCCCACCCGCTAGAGCACCAATTTAATCCAGCTCAGCCAGGGCAGGCAGCCCACCCTAGAGACTGGCCCCACCCAACAACAAGCCCTCAGGCAACTTGTGGGCCTGCAGAGATTGGTGACTGGATTCTCTGCAGCCTGGCAACTGAGCTGACTTCAGTGGGGCAGGGCATGCACAAGGAGCGGGTGGAGAGTGTGAGGCGGCGGTGGAGTGTGTGGGGCTCCCACCGTGAAGAGACTGGGTCTGCTTCGGGAGGTGGGGGCATGCACATGGGGCAGGACTGTGTTGACTGTGTGTGGACCTGTGGGCGGCAGGGCTTGTCAGCTGCAGAAGACTTGTGCTTCTCAAAGACCCACATAGGGGGTTTGCCCCACCTTCCAAAGCCTGAAACAATTGGGTGCTCCCGTGCCTGAGGCCAGCCCCACCCAGCTGCAATCCTCAGGGAACTGACAAGAGACCTAAAGGCTGGAGGCTTATAGCAATTGTAAGGCCCTGAGCCTAACAACCTGCCACGCTGGGAGCCTACTCACTTAAAAGAAATACTGCAATACGAATGTGGTATTAGAACTTGCAGCCAACTGTGCTGGGGCTCCCCACACCTGATAAAGAGACTGAAGGGCCCACAACAACTACAAGCAGCTGAGCATTACAACAGCTGGCCAGGAGCATAACTCAGCCTCCCTGGGTGCCTACAGGGAGAGCAAACAGGCCACAACAGAAGGACACACGTAGCCCACATAGGGGTCACCCCTGGAACATTGAGAACTTAGGGAAGCACACTGCAGGCCTCCTAAGCCATCACTTACATAAGGTCACCTATCCAAGAGCAGGAGACGTAGCTGACCTACCTAATACGTAGTCACAAGCACAGGGAAAGAGGCAAAATGAGGAGGCAAAGGAATACCTTCCAAGTAAGGGAACAGGACAAAACTCCAGAAAAGGAACTAAGTGAAACAGAAATGAGCAACCTACCCGACAGAGAGTTCAAACAAAGAGTGTTAAGGATGCTCACAGATCTGGGGAGAAGAATAGATGAGCTCAGTGAGAATGTCAACAAAGAAATGGAAGATATAAAAAAGAACCAATCAGAAATGAAGAATACAATAGTGGAAATGAAAAATTCACTAGAGGGACTCAAAAGCAGAGTAGAGGATACAGAAGAACGGATCTGTGAGCTGGACAAAAGACTAGAAGGAATTACCCAAGCTGAACAGGTAAAAGAGAAAAGAATTAAAAAAAGTGAGGACAGTCTAAGGGACCTCTGGGACAACATCAAGCGCACTAACATCCATGTTATAGGTGTCCCGGAAGGAGAAGAGCGAGACAAAGGGGCAGAGAATCTATTTCAAGAAATAATAGATGAAAACTTCCCTAACCTAAGGAAGGAAACAGACATCCAGGTACAGGAAGCAGAGAGAGCCCCAAACAAGATAAACCCAAAGAGGCCCACACCAAGACACATCATAATCAAAATGTCTAGAATTAAAGATAAAGAGAGAATCCTAAAAGTCGCAAGAGAAAGTCAAGTTACATACAAAGGAAACCCCATAAGGCTATCAGCTGACTTCTCAGCAGAAACCTTACAGGCTAGAAGAGAGTGGCATGATATATTTAAAGTTCTAAAAGGAAAAAACTTACAGCCAAGAATACTCTACCCAGCAAGGTTATCATTCAAAATGGAAGGAGAGATCAAAAATTTCCCAGACAAGCAAAAATGAAAGGAGTTTGTCACCAAGAAACCAGTGCTACAAGAAATGTTAAAGGGACTGATTTAAGGGGAAAAGAGAAGACCACAAATAGGAAAAATTATCTATTTCTGCGATAAGAGGGTAATGGATACAAATGCACAAAAAAGAGGTTAGATATGATATCAAAAACATAAAAGGAGGGAGGAGGGGAGTTAAAGAGTAAAGCTTTCAGACAGAGGTCAAACTAAAGAGACCATCAATTCTGTATAGAAGAAGGAAGGAACAGAGAAGGATTACTAAAACACTGAGGAAAAAAACGTTTAAAAATGGCAGTAAGTACATACTTATCAATAGCTACTTTAAACGTCAATGGACTAAATGCTCCAATTAAAAGGCATAGGGTGGCTGATTGGATAAAAAAACAAGACCCATATATATGCTGCATACAAGAGACACACTTCTGACCTAAAGACACTCACAAACTGAAAGTGAAAGGATGGAAAAAGATACTCCATGCAAATGGCAATGAAAAGAAAGCTGGGGTAGCAGTACCCATATCAGACAAAATAGACTTTAAAACAACAACTGTAAAAAGAGACAAAGAAGGGCATTACATAATGATCAAGGGAACAATCCAACAAGAGGATATAACACTTGTAAATATCTACGCACCCAATGTAGGTGCACCTAAATATATAAAGCAATTATTAACAGACATAAAAACAGAAATAGACAGTAACACAATAATAGTAGGGGACTTTAACACTCCACTTACACCAATGGATAGATCATCCAAACAGAAGATCAATAAGGAAACATTGTCCTTAAATGATACACTAGAACAGATGGACCTAGTAGACATATACAGAGCATTCCATCCAAAAACCGAAGAATACACATTTTTTTCAAATGCACATGGAACATTCTCCAGGATTGATCACATATTAGGCCACAAAACAAGTCTCCATAAATTTAAGAAGACTGAAATAATACCAAGCATCTTTTCTGACCACAATGGTATGAAACTAGAAATCAACTATAGGAAGAAAATCAGAAAAGCCACAAATACGTGGAGATTAAACAAAATGCTACTGAACAATGACTGGGTCAATGAAGAAATCGAAGAAGAAATCAAAAAATACCTGGAGACAAATGAAAATGAAAATACGACATGCCAGAATTTATGGGATACAGCAAAAGCAGTTCTAAGAGGGAAGTTTATAGCAATACAGGCCTATCTCAACATACAAGAAAAACCTCAAATAAACAATCTAACAGTGCACCTAAAGGAACTGGAAAAAGAAGAACAAACCAAGCCCAAAATCAGTAGAAGGGAAATAATAAAAATCAGAGCAGAAATAAATGAAATAGAGACCAAAAAAACAATAGAAAAAATTAATAAAACCAAGAGCTGGTTCTTTGAAAAGATAAACAAAATTGACAAACCTTTAGCTAGACTCACCAAGGAAAAAAGAGAGAAGGCACAAATAAGTAAAATCAGAAATGAAAGAGGAGAAATTACAACAGACACCTCAGAAATACAAAAGATTATAAGAGACTACTATGAAAGGCTATATGCCAACCAATTCAACAATCTGGAAGAAATGGATAAATTCTTAGAATCATACAACCTTCCAAAACTGGATCAAGAAGAAGTAGAGAATTTGAATAGACGAATCACCAGTAAGGAGATTGAAACAGTAATCAAAAACCTCCCCAAAAATAAAAGTCCAGGACCAGACGGCTTCCCTGGTGAATTCTACCAAACATTCAAAGAAGACTTAATACCTATCCTTCTCAAACTCTTCCAAAAAATTGAGGAGGGGGGAAAGCTCCCTAACTCATTCTATGAAGCCAACATTACCCTGATACCAAAACCAGACAAGGACAACACAAAAAAAAGAAAACTACAGACCAATATCACTGACGAACATCGATGCAAAAATCCTCAACAAAATACTAGCAAATCACATACAACAATACAATACACCATGATCAAGTGGGATTTATTCCAGGTATGCGGGGATGGTTTAACATTCACAAATCAATCAATGTGATACACCACATTAATAAAATGAAGAATAAAAATCACATGATCATCTCAATAGATGCAGAGAAAGCATTTGACAAGATACAGCATCCATTTATGATAAAAACTCTGAATAAAATGGGTATAGAAGGAAAGTACCTCAACATAATAAAGACCATATATGAGAAACCCACAGCTAATATCATCCTCAATGGTGAAAAACTGAAAGCTATCCCTCTAAGAACAGGAACCAGACAAGGATGCCCACTGTCACCACTCCTATTTAACAGAATACTGGTAGTCCTAGCCAGAGCAATCAGGCAAGAGAAAGAAATAAAAGGGATCCAAATTGGAAAGGAAGAAGTGAAACTGTCACTATTTGCAGATGACATGATTTTATATATAGAAAACCCTAAAGAATCTACCAGAAAACTTTTAGAAGTAATAAACGAATATGGTAAAGTTGCAGGATACAAAATCAACATACAAAAATCAGTTGCATTTCTATACACTAACAACGAAGTAGCAGAAAGAGAAATTAAGAATACCATCCCATTTACAATTGCAACAAAAAGAATAAAATACCTAGGAATAAACTTAACCAAAGAGGTGAAAGAGCTGTACATGGAAAACTATAAAACATTGCTGAAAGAGATTGAAGAAGACACAAAGAAATGGAAAGATATTCCGTGCTCTTGGATTGGAAGAATTAACATAGTTAAGATGTCCATACTTCCTAAAGCAATCTATAGATTCAATGCAATCTCTATCAAAGTTCCAACAACATTTTTCACAGAAATTGAACAAAGAATCCTAAAATTTATTTGGAACAACAAAAGACCCCGAATAGCTAAAGGAATCCTGAGAAAAAAGAACAAAGCTGGAAGTATCACACTCCCTGATTTCAAAATATAGTACAAGGCTATAGTAACCAAAACATCATGGTACTGGCACAAAAACAGACACACAGATCAATGGAATAGAATCGAAAGCCCAGAAATAAACCCACATATCTATGGACAGCTAATCTTTGACAAAGGAGCCAAGAACATACAATGGAGAAAAGAAAGTCTCTTCAACAAACGGTGTTGGGAAAACTGGACAGCCACATGCAAAAAAATGAAAGTAGACCCTTACCTTACACCATACGCAAAAATTAACTCAAAATGGATTAAAGACTTGAATGTAAGACCTGAAACTGTGAAACTTCTAGAAGAAAACATAGGCAGTACACTCTTCGACATCGGTCTTAGCAACATATTTTCAAGCACCATGTCTGACCGGGCAAGAGAAACAATAGAAAAAATAAACAAATGGGACTACATCAAGCTAAAAAGCTTCTGCACAGCAAAGGAAACCATCAACAAAACGAAAAGACAACCTAACAATTGGGAGAAGATATTTGCAAACCATACATCTGATAAGGGCTTAATCTCCAAAATATACAAAGAACTGATGCATCTCAACAACCAAAAAACTAACAACCCAATTAAAAAATGGGCAAAAGACCTGAACAGACATTTCTCCAAAGAAGATATACTGATGGCCAACAGGCACATGAAAAGATGTTCAAAATCATTAACTATCAGGGAAATGCAAATCAAAACTACAATGAGATATCACCTCACGCCCGTCAGAATGGCTATAATTAACAAGACAGGAAACAACATGTGTTGGAGAGGATGTGGAGAGAAGGGAACCCTCATACACTGCTGGTGGGAGTGCAAACTGGTGCAGCCACTATGGAAAACAGTATGGAGATTCCTCAAAAAATCAAGGATAGAACTACCATATGATCCAGCTATTCCACTGCTGGGTATTTATCCAAAGAACTTGAAAACACCAGTGCGTAAAGATACATGCACCCCTGTGTTCATTGCAGCGTTATTCACAATAGCCAAGACTTGGAAGCAACCTAAGTGCCCATCAAGGGACGAATGGATAAAGAAGATGTGGTATATATACACAATGGAATACTACTCACCCATAAGAAACAATGAAATCCAGCCATTTGTGACAACATGGATGGACACTGAGGGTATTATGCAAAGTGAAATAAATCAGAGGGAGAAGGTCAAATACCGAATGATTTCCTTCATTAAGTAGTAGATAATAACAACAACAAACAAACACATAGAGACAGAGATTGGATTGTTGGTTACCAGAGGGGAAGGGGGGAGGGAGGAGGGCAAAAGGGATAATTTGGCACAGGTGTGTGGTGATGGGTTGTAATTAGTATTTGGGTGGTGAACATGATGTAATCTATGCAGAAATAGAAGTATAACGATGTACACCTGAAATGTATACAATGTCAAACCAATGTTACTGCAATAAACAAAATGTTTTTAAAAAAATGGTTAAAATGGTAAATTTTATGGTATGTATACTTTATCACAATAAAAAAAATGTTATCTGCAGACTTTGGTACTTGAACCATTATAAGGAACAAATTACTACAACATGGCTCACATCTGAAGAAGCTATCCATTTACTAAAACATTGACTATTTTCATCATCAACAAAGCACTAGTCCAGCTGATGGTTGGATTCATTTGAAAAAATTTTTATTCACAGTCACTTATTCTTCTTGACAACTGAGTCAGCCAGAGAGGGACAGATCATCTATTTGCATGAGAGCAGGGGGAAAACAGTGTGTCCTATGCACTGGGCTGTTTCATACTATCACAGAAACAAAATTGCAGGTTGGGACTCACTTCAGACACACACACACACACACATACACGTGCACGCACACACGCACATGGGGTATCAGGAAACAGCCTGTCCATTTTGGCTGCAGAGGCAGGGATTTTGGTTTCCTTGGCTTCTGAGCTGTTCTTGGAGCTGGGCCATCTAGGGAAACTGAGCAAGTCCATGAGTCCATCGAACTTGGATTGGATCCACCAAAGACACAAAAAACAGAGTCTCCAGCCCTCTCCCCGAAATGGGGGAGACAAAAGTGTCGTTGATGTTGAAGCTGTGGAAAGCTTCGGAAGGCCCCGGGGGAGGAAGCTTGGCATGAGCAGGCAATCAGCTCTGACCCTGGAAACGAACACCAGGCTGGAGTGAGATCCAGGCTTCTGCTCAGCCCTGACTGCTGACACTCTGCGCTTTCTCAGTGAGTGAAAGAGAGGGCCTGCCTGTCCCCACAGGCTGCGCCTGGTTGGTTGGTTTCCTTGACGTCTGAGGAATTCTCTCAAAAGAACACTACTGGTGGAAAAACGCCGTTGATATAATGTTAAATGGAAAAGTCAAGAAAAAAGATTATATATGTATAACATATGTGTGTATACATATAAAATAATATAAATATATATCTCATCTATGTTTAAAAAAATTTTTTAAAGCATGCATTGAAAAACAAGACCAGAAGGAAATACATTACCATATTATGAGTGATGTTCTCTGGGTGGTTGGATAACAGGTCACTGTTTATCTCTTATTTACATTTTTCTGTGGTTTTAAATTTTCCTACAACTAGAACGTGTTATTTGATAATCATAAACACATTCTGAACTCCACCAACCCAATAGCCCCTCGGCATGGGGGAAGGTGTGGGCTGTGGAAAAAGGGGTGGGGAACACTCTTGGAAATATTTGGCAGTTGCAATAAGCTTGCTGCCCAGGGGGAGAGGGGAAACGTCTGGAAGGCCAGAGCCAGAGTACACCCCTTGCCTTATAGCTTCTCAAAGTTACTCCAATTTCCCTGATTGTGGGCCTACTTAGCAAGAAACATCTGCAAGTAGCAGATGTTATTTTTCCCAGGAAAATGTAGTCCAAACTCCCAGAGCAGAGGCAGCTTCTCGCTGGTGCTCCCTGCCCCACACCCCTCACCTGACATTCTAGGACAGCTTTCCACAAAGGGTTTCCCGGTGGCCGAGATCCCAGATCTCCATCGTCTGACACCTCTGAGAGTGTGACCCAAGTTCCAGGGGGCCTAGTTGTTTTCCAGCCCCACGCTGCCTCTGCTTCAATTTAAACCACCCCTCCTGCCTCCTCAGCCATGTTGGGACCACGTTGCTAACACCAGCAGCTGCTGTGGAAAATGACTTAGACGGTTTGTCCTTCGGAAACATTTGGCATGTTCCTTGGAAGGAAAAACTTAGCTCATCCCAAGAAACAGAAGAGAGTTGGGGATGGTACAGTAATCTCTGGATTCTGCAGAAATCTATTTCTTGGCCTTTTTTTTAGCACTATTATTATATTTTTGTAGCCCCTAGTTTCCCAAAGAATGAATTTTCTTCACATAAACGCTATGGTGAAGCCATAGCCTCCTCGGAATAGCAGAATCATGCCCTCTTCATAACTTAGTTTCAGGTTGCTTTCTCAGAATTCTCATCTGGTAGTGGGGTGAGCTGGATGGAGCATTAAAATGTACTTTGAGGGCCGGCCCCGTGGCTCAGCGGTTAAGTGCGCGTGCTCCGCTGCTGGTGGCCCGGGTTCCATCCAGGGCGCACACGGACGCACCGCTTCTCCGGCCATGCTGAGGCCGCGTCCCACATACAGCAACTAGAAGGATGTGCAGCTATGACATACAACAATCTGCTGCGGCTTTGGGGGGAAAAATAAATAAATAAATAAAATCTTAAAAAAAAAAAAATGTACTTTGAGAATGTTCCAGTTGCTTTGGGCGATGGTCTAATAGTTAAGAATACAGTGAGGAGATGCAGGTAAGTCGGAAGCTGAGTGAGTGCTAGAAACTGGCTCCAGCTTGAGAGAAGTGTGCAGTGAGGAGAGCTAGAAAGTTTCCCCGCTGCTGCAGCTATCACTTACTACCTCCAGGGGTGACACACACATACACACACGTCACAGTAGATGAGAAGAGGTGGCATCTTTAATTTTTTTTTCCCCCCAAAGCCCCAATAGACAGTTGTATGTCATAGCTGCACATCCTTCTAGTTGCTGTATGTGGGACGCGGCCTCAGCATGGCCGGAGAAGCGGTGTGTTGGTGCGCGGGCCCGGGATCCGAAGCCGGGCCGCCAGTAGCAGAGCACACGCACTTAACCGCTAAGCCACGGGGCCGGCCCAGAGGTGGCATCTTTAGACCATTGTGTTGGAGGCTGCCCTTCTGCTAAGGGAACGAAGGAAGATGGGAATGAAGGAAGGAGGACAAGAGGAGGGTTTAAATGCCAAGAGGGTCCTGGTTCTCCCACCATCCTATCAAGTCAGTGCCCTTTAATGATCTTCCTGGGCAGTACAAATGTCGCTTTTCTAAAGAGTTCTCTTGGCCTGAACTGGACCCTGAATATGTTGGTCCCTCTCTTCATCCTTCCCCAGACACAAAGACTGAGAAGGGCACTGTGCTGCCACTGCAGCTGCTGCAGGTGGTCCTCCCTCAGCCATGCTGTGCTGCTGTGTGTCTCTGCTGGGGCTGCCCCCCGCCCCCGCCCCGCTACGGCCACCAACAGCAGGGTGTGACCACATGAAGCTGGGCATGGTTCATACCACCCCTCCTCACACCACCAGGGCCTTCACAATTCTCCCTGGCCTTCCCACTGGCCACCACAAAATGGCCACTCCTGTCTTCTGTCATCCTTACCCCCATCTCCCCTCCTTGCTTCTGTCATCCCAATGTGCGGATGTGAAATCTCTGGTGGTCTTTTTAGCTGTCTTTGACATTGAAGTGAGATGAGCCCATTGAGTTATAGTCTACTACGGGCTGAATTGTGTCCCCAAAATTCATATGACCAAGGCCTAACCTCCAGTACTTCAGAACGTAACCATATTTGGAGATCAAGTCTTTAAAGAAGTGATTAAGTTAAAATGA
This sequence comes from Diceros bicornis minor, assembly GCF_020826845.1. Taxonomy (NCBI): domain Eukaryota; kingdom Metazoa; phylum Chordata; class Mammalia; order Perissodactyla; family Rhinocerotidae; genus Diceros; species Diceros bicornis. The sequence goes on along the minus strand of NC_080757.1, from coordinate 48,021,909 downwards.
GGCCTTTAGGGTGGGCCCTAATCTAATAGCCTGGTGTCCTTAGAAGAAGAGGAAGAGACTCCAGGCGCACAGGCAGTGGGAGGACCAGGTGGAGAAGAAGCAACAGGGCTGCCATCTCCAAGACAAGGAGAGAGGCCTGAGAGGAACCCAACCCCGTCAGCACCTTGCTCTTAGACTTCCAGCTTCCAGAACTGAGAGAAATCAATTTCTATTGTTTGGGCCGGCCCCGTGGCTTAGCGGTTAAGTGCACGCGCTCCGCTGCTGGCGGCCCGGGTTCGGATCCCAGGCACGCACCGACGCACCACTTCTCCGGCCATGCTGAGGCTGCGTCCCACATACAGCAACTAAAAGGATGTGCAGCTATGACAAACAACTATCTACTGGGGCTTTGGGGGGGGGAATAAATAAATAAAATTATTAAAAAATAAAAATAAATAAATTTCTATTGTTTAAGCCACCCAATCTGTGGTATTTTGTTATGGCAGCCTGAGCTGACTAACACACAGTCCTTAGCAGGCCCAGTGGCCTCTGGACTCTGTCTTGGAACAACACACACACACACACACACACACACACACAGCAGTCTAATGTCATGGTGTTCCCCTCCCCCTCAATCCGGTGGGCAGGAGTTCGTCTGTTGTGGTGGAGTGGCTGATAAAAGACCAATGGAAGGAAAGCCCCTCCCTGTCCAGGAGAAGTTCAGGCCTCTGATTCCCTGCTTGGGAGGGAGCAAGGGGGACAACCACCCTAACCCTGTCCTTGGGTCTCCCCTGATAGATGAACCCAGCCTTGAGGGTGCTGGGAAGGAGGGAGAGAACATCCACTCTTCTTCCTCCTTTCCTCCTGTTCTCCCACTCAGCTCCTTTCAGTCCTGTCCCTCCATGTCACAAAGGAGAATTCCCAAGGGCTCAGCCCCTGCGTCTCCTGCAGCCCCCATTCATCCCTGGGGCTGCAGTTCATGCCATTGGCATCAAGCCCTGGATGACTTTCCACATGCTGATCACCTGGGCCACTGGTGACCGCCAAACAGAGACAGCAGCTGTTTCCTGCTGTCATTTGAGAGATTACAGAGCGTGCCCAGCACATGCCCAGCATTTCCTTCGGAGGAGAACAGGAGCGGGGAATGGAAGGGATTTCAGATCTTCTTTCTTAACAGCATCCTTATAACCCCGGGACAGGAGAGTTGGCGGGACCTGTGAGCAGAGCTGTCCCCTAGTGGCTTCTAAGGGCCATGCAGTCTTCTCCAGGAAGTCACTATTGGAATTAAAGAGTTTCTTAAAGAACATAACAAAAACAAAACTTTTTTTTTTACAAAATATTAGATGTTGGAGGGATGTTATTTTCCTCTTTTCTTCTTCTTTTCCTCTACACCTCTGAGGAAGAGAGGAAGGAGACAGGAAAGGAGAGAAAGAAGCAAGACGGGAGGGGTGCAGGAGGGACTGAGGGGATTTTTAACCTGTTTAATAAACGTGAGACGAAGTTAAATATTCCCCCAAAAGAACCATAAGACTGTTTGCTCTTTGCCACCTCAAGCCTGGCCCCTTTTAGCAAACTAGCTAGGAATCCAGCCTGGTAACTGTGCCAAATATTTTACCAGGATAGATAAATTTATTTAATCCTTATACAAACCCTAGGCAGAGGTATCTTTTTTATTACAATTGCTGTTGTTGTTATTAATTATTATTATTATCATCCCCACACAAATGGGGGAACTGGAGTACAGAGAGGGTAAGTGACTTACCCAGGGGTCACAGTGCTATTGATGAGGAAGTCTGAAGTCTGGATCCGTGTCCAGATCCATCGATAGGACCACATGTTAACCCCCATGCTGAGCCAGCCAGCACCAGGTTAAGGGTTCTCAGAATACTCCTGTCTGCTGGCCTCACCACAGGTTCAGTCCCTTGTGTCTCAGGTCCCTCCTCCAGCTCTGACACTCTCCAGCCCATGAGACACAGAGGGGAGGCACAGTCTTTGCTTCTCACAGTCCCATAAGTTCTTTAGTGACCCTGACTCTTTGGGCAAAAGAAGAATAATTGTAAATGTAATGAAAGAAAGGCCAGGGAAATTTATCTCTTAATGGGCAGAAAAGCCAGTTATTTCCAAAGATTGCAAACTACCCTCTGATCTCCTTTGTCCCAAATCATTTAAAACAGCCTGCCAAAGGGAAAAAAACAACCCAGAATTCTACCATCCACCATTCATTAATTCAACAAATGTATAGTCATGTGCTGCATTACAAGGTTTCAGTCAACGACGGACCACATATATGACAGTGGTTACATAAGATTAGTACCATATAGCCTAGATGTGTAGTAGGCTACACCATTTAGGTTTGTGTAAGTACTGTAGGGGAGGAAGAAATTTTCTTCCACCCTTCTAGGTTCTTCTAGCTGGTCTAAGAATTAAACTGACATGAGACAGATTAACAGGAGAAAAACAAACAAAAGTTTAATAACATGTATACATGGGAGAAACCCAGGAAAACTGAGTAACTCACTAAAATGGCTGAAGCTCTTACCTCAAATATCATCCTCAGCTAAAGACAAAAGAAGATGTTGGGGGTGGGGAGAGCCAGGGACTTCAAAGGGAGGGAAGGCAATTCACAGGTAGGTGAAAATGAGCAAACATTTGGAAAGCAAGTGTTTGGCCACACAGAAACAGAAGAACACAGATGGAGCCCAACAAACAGGCTTTTTAAGCTCCTCCCTGTCTACTGTCTAGTTCATGTGATGCTAAGATGATAGCTCACTTCCTGAGACAGGTTTTTTAATCTGAATTCTTTTAGGCAGTTAAGGGGGAGGTAACAAGAAAAACTTTCTGAGTCTTTTGTTTCTTAAAAATAATCAGTCTAAAGTAATCCTCACGTTAAAGAGACACATTTTGGGGTGGCGAATTTTGTTCTCCTTCAGTACACTCTGTGATGTTCCCACAATGACAAAATCACCTAACACTGCATTTCTCAGAACGTATCCCCATTGTTAAGCGATTCATGACTGTATTTTATATCTAACAAATATGAGTTCCTATTGTGTTCCAGGCACTAGTCTAAACTCCAGGGATATAGCAGGGAACAGACAAAGGTCCACCCTCCTTGGTCAAGCAGTGTAAGAGGAGACAGCCAGGACTTAGACAGAGGAATAAAGAAGGAGGAAAATAAATAATGAGATAATTTCAGACAGTGATGAGCGACATGGCTAAAATAAAGCCGAGTAATGGGATAGAGAGGATCTCAGGGCCAGAACCACCTTAACCAAAGAGGTCAGGGAAATCCTCTTGGAGAAATGACATTTGAATTGAGACCCAAGTGATAAGAAAGAGCCTAAGAAAAGCCAACCATGTCAAGATCTGGGAAGATATTTCAGGAAGAGAGAGATTAGCATGTGAAGAGGTTGACCCAAAATAAGCTCAACGTATTCCAGGGTCAGAAAGAAGAGGGAGAGGAGGAGCCAGACAAGAGATGAGGGAGGTCAGCAGGTACCAGGTCATGTAGGGGCTTGTGGGTTTTATTCTCCTTGCAAGGGACGGTGTTGGAAGATTTTTTTAAGCGGGAATGAGATGTTATCAGATTTAAATTTTACAAAAATCACTGTGGTTGCATTTGGAGGACACAAGAGGCTCAGAGTAACCAGTAGGAGGCTCTTGTGGTCCAGGCAAGATACTGAGTGGCTTCGGTCAGGGTGGTAGCAGTGGAGGTGGTGAGACGTGGTCGGATTCAGGATGAATCGTGGCGGTAACTCCAGCAGGACTCGCTAATGAATAGGAGGAGGAGGAGAGAAGAAAAGGATGTCATCTGGGTTTTCATCCTGAGCAATTTTGTGTGAATGGCAGTGTCATTTCCTGAAACATGGAAGATCAGGGAGAAGCAGGTTGATGGAGAAGTCAAGAGTTCTGTTTTGGACGTGTTAAGTTTGAGTTGTCTTTTAGATATCCAAGCAGAAATGAGTTGCTAGTTGAGTCTGAGTTTCAGGAGAAAGGCAAGGGTGGAAGATAGTGACTTGGAAGTCATCAGCATGGAGATATATCCACAGCCATGGGATTGAATGAGATTATCTGGAGACAGAGCATGGATGGAAAAGAGAAGAAGGCTAAGGAGACACCCTGGCAACCTTCATCAATAGCCAGTGGTCTGGTGGCATTGAAGGAGGAGCAGTCATTGAGGTCAGATGTGGTGGTAACTCCAGCATAGAAGCTAGAGAAGGAAATGTTTTAATCATGTAGTAATTAACTGAGCCAAATGCTGCTGAGGGACCAAGTAAGATGGGAGTAGGACACCTGACCATGGGATGTGATGTGATGGAGGGCACCGATGTCCTTGAAAGAGCCGTTTCAGAAGAATGGTAGAGGTGGAGGCCAGATTGCAGTGCGCAGAGCAGAGAAGGGGAGGAGAGAAAACGGACACAGTGAGTAAGGCTGTAGGAAATGTTGTGTCCGGGTCTCTGCCGCTTCTTGGACTCCCTATACTCTGATGCCTTTCTTATCCCGAATAGTAGGGAGCAGGTCTGCATTTGCTATTTACCATACTTTACAATCCCAAAACTCAGTGTTCTATTACAACACTGATCAGTAGGAAGATTTACAGATGGCTTAATTTAAAGTCAGTATAATCATGTGGAAAATACCAACGGTCTTAGCTTGGATTCCCCAGAAAGCACAGCCTGAGGCCAATGCTTAGGTGCCACTAACTTATTAGAGACTGCAATTTCAGGGAACAGTAGAGGGACCAGGGGAGGAAGGCCGGGAAGGACGGAGGGGCACTACCAGGAGGAAGATGCATTATTAAATCGGCTGCAGCTCAATCGTTTGAGTCTACACAGAAATGATCACTGCGTCGGTGGCTGGAAAAGTGACAGATGAAATCTCAAGTAGTGCATAAGAGGTTTCTGATATGTCATGTGAATAATAATCTGAACTGTCACTTTAAAGAATATAATAACCAGAACTGTCAGTAAGACCTTATGTGTTTAAGAGAACAACTGAACCAAGGTAGCTATTCAAGGATGTTTATAGCAGCACTGTTGGTGATAGGAAAAAAAATCAAAATCAAGAACAAAACTGGGAAAAACCATTCAAACAAAATGGGTACTGGTTATTAAATGATAATATTTAATACAATAAAAATCTGTGCTTTCATTAAAAGGGATGATGGGGGACAGTGGGGAAGGACAAGAAGGAAGGATTACAAAGAGACAGCAGGAAGGTTCTCCAGGAGACAGATATGTTCACTATGTGACATTGCAGAGAGTTTCAGGGGTGTATGCATGTCTAAAAACTGATCAAAGTGTACACTTCAAATAGGTGAAGTTTATTGTACATCAATTATACTTCAATAAAGCTGTTAAAAATAATAGAAATGGGGGGATGGGGAGATGTTGGTCAAAGGGTATAAACTTTCAGTTAGAAGATGAATAAATTCTGGAGATCTAATATACGGCATGGTGACTATAGTCAATAATAATGTGTTATATGTTTGAAATTTCCTGAGAGTAGATAGTAAATGTTTTCACCACGCACACACACACAAGGTAACTACATAAGGTGACGGGTATGTTAATTAGGTCGATTATGGTAATCATTTCACAATGTATACATATATCAAAACATCATGTTGTTTTTGTCAATCATACCTCAATAAAGCTAGGGAGAGTGGCCAGCCTGGTGGCATAATGGTTAAGTTTGTGTGCTCCACTTCAGCGGCCTGAGGTTTAGGGCATTCAGATCCCGGGCTCGGACTTACGCACTGCTCATCAAGCCATGTTGTGGAGGCTCCCACATACAAAATAGAGGAAGATTGGCAGAGATGTTAGCTCAGGGACCATCTTCCTCACCAAAAATATAAAAATAAAAAATAAAAAAAAGCTGGGGAAAAAAGAAAAAAATAATAAAAAATTTAAAAATCGGGAAACAACCATTCAATCAATAGGCAACTGGTTAATAAACGATGGTATTTAATACATTGAAAATCTATGCATCCATTAAAAAGAAGAAAGTAGATCTGTATAAGGAGATAGGGAAATATCCTCAAGACATTAAATGAAAACAGCAAAGTACAGAGCAGTGTGGCTCTTACGGTCTCTTTTGTGTATATTTTTGGACAGATTTACATATGTAGGCATGTTAGGATGTTTTGGGTTGCAAAATAACAGAAAACTAAGACTCTAAATGGCTTAAACAATAAAATTTTCTTATCTAATAATTTATAAGACCAAAAGTGGAACGGGTTTCAGGCAAGGTGTAATCATCCCCGGTGTAATCAACTCTCTTCTCCCCGGGGCAGTTCTACGTCTTTTCTCTCCAGCTCCCCACAACATCCATCTTTCTGAATAAACTGCTCATGCCTCACACAAATCCAGGGGTAGAGAGAGCATCCTCATAACTTCTCTTCTCAGCCCATACCACATAGCCCTTTAGGAAAGGGAGATGGGCCACAGAAACACAAAGCCTTCTTGGAATGAAAGAGGAAAAAATACCTCTCTTGTTTGTTTTTGAGTCTCCCACAGCAGTGGGAACAACGCAGAAACAGCTCAATACATCATCTCCACATTAGTAAACGGCAGAGAACGGCCCAGGGTCCTGGTTCTCTACGCAGGTTCTTTCCTGGGTGGATCGATCCATGATTACTTTATCAGTTTGGCTGTCTAGGGCCCCAATTGTTTTCTTGCCCAAAGTGATGGGAAATACTATGGGACATAAATTTTGAAAACAACCAGGTGAGTCAGGGCTTCCAGGTGCATCTGAAAGAAGGAAATGAAAATAGCTCTCAGCAGTTCTCCTAGTTCAAATTCACTTTGAGTAGCAGAGCTGGATGATTTTGTTACAAACCCCAGGATTCCTAGGAAATCATTTTAACAGTTTACCGTTTATAGGAGAAGCAGGTAATTCATAAACATACACATTTCATCGTGATACCATGATGAAAGACACGGCATCTAATGCAATTCTACCAAGTTGCAGAGGAATTACTACGACAGGGAGCTTGAAAATGCTTTTGATAGAAAGAGCACTTGAATGCAATTTTGGCCAATGTTTTCCTCAACATACAACCTGCTATAAACATTCACAAATAGCATGGGAATTTAAAATCCAGGAAGGAAATGAGTGAGTTATCTCATGGGAAGGAACATGACTTCCTTACAAAGACTTGTATTCATATATACTCTATTTTCTCTTGTATCCCATCCAACTCCTCCCTGGCAATTGAGTGTACTTACAATGACTTCAAGTAGTGAATCATTTGCCTGAATACATCAGCAAACATCCAATAGTAACTGGAGTTTAGCAAACTTATTTCAACAACATGATGTATCTCAAAAACCAGAGAAGGACATAAACGATCAAACGTTTAATTTCAAGATCGGGGCGAAAAAAATGGTCCAGGCCAAATATGAAGTTGTAAAATTCAAAATAAGAAAAAGACTCTCTTCCCTCTTTGAGGAGAGGACAAAAAGCTGTCTATCAAGAAAGACTTTACCAGGGCTGGCCCCGTGGCTTAGCGGTTAAGTGCGCGTGCTCTGCTACTGGTGGCCCGGGTTGGGATCCCAGACGCATGTCGACGCACCACTTGTCCAGCCATGCTGAGGCCACGTCCCACATACAGCAACTAGAAGGATGTGCAACTATGACATACAACTATCTACTGGGGCTTTGGGGAGAAAAAAGGGAAAATGAGGAGGATTAGCAATAGATGTTAGCCCAGGGCCAGTCTTCCTCAGCAAAAAGAGGAGGATTGGCATGGATGTTAGCTCAGGGCTGATCTTTCTCACAAAAAAAAAAAAAAAAAAAGAAAGAAAAAGAAAAGACAGACTTTACCAGATCACATTTGCTACTTGGTGAATTTTCTACAGGCCAAGTCTGACCTCTGGCCTTAGAGGCACGGAAACCCAGCGTTTCCAGATCAAAGATCAGATGCGTCTTTCAGAGATGGATATACATTACCCATCCACTACAATACTGGTGGATACAAGCAGAATGACCCTCTACTCATCACTAACGAGGACCTTCACTCATTAAACTCCGGAATTTAACTCAGTGTAGTGCTGAGCTTGCTTTCCATTGTCTGGCTGTTTAAAAATTCTGTAGGAACAGAGATTATTTTATAGATTTCTTTCCACCAGAGATGCAGATAATACCTGTCTGGCAAAACAGATAATCTCAAGACATTACAGTGCACGGCCCTGATGAACGTTAACCAATTTTGTTTCTAACAATTTTATCCTTTGAACTGGTTTTAACATCTCACTGGTTCCCTTATTAAATAATTATAAGTTGAATAAAATCTTTGATATGTGTATTTTATATTTACGAGTCATGATTTTACCTTTTTAAAAAAATTAAGGTGAAATTCATATAGATTATAATTAACCATTTTATTTATTTATTTATTTTTAATTTTATTTATTTATGTTTCCCCCAAAGCCCCAGTAGATAGTTGTATGTCATAGTGGCACATCCTTCTAGTTGCTGTATGTGGGACGCGGCCTCAGCATGGCCGGAGAAGCGGTGCGGCGGTGCGCGCCCGGGATCCAAACCCGGGCCGCCAGCAGCGGAGCTCGCGCGCTTAACCGCTAAGCCACGGGGCCGGCCCTATAATTAACCATTTTAAAGTGAAAAATTCAGTGGAATTCAGTACATTCACAATGTTGTACAACCACTACATCTATCTAGTTCCAAACCATTTTTATCATCCCAAAATAAATTCTCTTATCCATTAAACAGTTACTTTCATTCCCTCCTCTCCCCAGACCCTGGTAATCACCATCTACTTTCTTTCTCTTGTATGTACCTATTCTGGATATTTCAAATAAATGGAATCATACCATATGTGATCTTTCGTGTCTGACTTCTTTTCACTTGGCATGTTTCAAGGTTCATCCTCATTGTAGCATATATCAGCATTCCTGACTTTCCTTTTCATGGCTAAATAATATTCTATTGTATGGATATATCACAATTTATTTATCCATTTATGCTCTGATGGCCATTTGGGTAGTTCCTGCCTTTTGGCTATTGTGAAAAGTGCTGCTATGAACATTTACGTGCAAGTATTTGTTTAAATACTGTTTTCAGTTCTCTTGGGTATATACTTAGGAGTGAAATTGCTGGGTCATATGTTTAAGTTTTTGAGGATCCACTAGACTGTTTTCCACATGACTGAACCATTTTACATTTGATTTTACCTTTTTGAAAATAATAATTAAGTTACCAATTAATACTTGGTAAATTATCATGACCTGAATGGTAAGTTAAATCATCATCATAGGTTTGCATATTGAGCATGGGGTCATATCGAGGTTAGCTCCTTATACCATTTTAGGCTATTTTTGCATGCCACCTCAATTTCAAGAGGGAAGTGTTTCCAATAAGATCATAGGTTTTGGCTGTATTTCCTGTATCCATTTCCATGGTTAGGACGGCCCTGCCTAAAAGTGCAGAACACTTGGATTCAGTGAGCTAAGGATCCCACACACACCACTGTGTGCTCCTGTGACTCCCATTTTTCTATCTTTCATGGCTAACTTCTTGATTGACATATTCTTTCTTTAGTTATGTCTTAAAGCTAGTCAAGTTAAAGTTATCTGGTTATTCTTCAAGTCCATACATTATGTAACTATGTGCCAGACACTATTCCAGATGTTGGGAATTTAGTTGTCAACTAGTTGTAAAAGTTGCCCTCTAGAAGCTTACCTTCTTATAGGCAGATTTTTCCAGCCAGGGAGCCATAACGTATCTGCTTATCTGCTCTGGTCCAGAATATGTTGCTATTATAACCTAAATCTTAGAGGAAGAACTTATTTCCAAACTCTTACTGTAATCCCTAAGTACTGACAGCAGAAGAAAATCACATTATCCTTCTCTTTCAAGATTTGCATTCTAAAAGGTGAAGGAAATGTGGCTTAAATAGCATTTCCATTAAGTGGTAACACTGAATAAAATATCTGCCCTGCATTCTACACACAGTGGAAGTTGATGTGGAAGCATCAGGAGACCAGCTGTTTAGTATTCTGCAGTGAGGCATTACGTTGTACATTCAGCAGTAGAAAACATGATAAGCATTTTAAGAACGTCTTATTCCTTCCTAGCATTATCTTTGCTTTCTTGAAGGTTAGTTCTTTTAAACTTATCTAATTCTTCAAATTCTCAAAAATTTTAAATGAATATAATGCTAAAATCTTGATGAAGTGAAATTAGTTTACACCATATTGCTTTAACTTTTTTTACTTTCTGCACTTGCAAGTGACACTTAAGCATTAAAAAAAAGGCATTATGAAACCAGAAAGTTTTCTTTCACAGTTCAAGAAAAATGTCCAAAGTTCAAATTAATACATGAAATTGAACAAGGTACTAAATTTAGAAATATTAGACTTCTTAAAGATTTTTTGTGTGTGTGTGAGGACGATTAGCCCTGAGCTAACATCCGTTGCCAATCCTCCCCTACTTTATATGGGACACCGCCACAGCATGGCTTGACAAGCGGTAAGCCAGGCTGTGCCCAGGATCCAAACCTGCAAACTCTGGGCTGCCGAAGCGGAGCGCGCAAACTAAACCGCTACGCCGCTGGGCGGGCCCCCAAAGATGATTTTTTTCTTACAGCAGAGTTGGTACTCATTACGTATTAAATAATAAGGCTGTATATATGGTAACACAGAAAAATTAAGAAAAGATGTGTCTGTGACACCTACCTTCTTCCTTGTTGATAAAACTGCTTCTGTTGAGAACATTATTTCTACAGCCTAAAGTTTCTGAAAACTTGGCTCAGATGCTTTTTGTGGATGTATAAATAATGTGCGTTTATTTATCTACTTTTATGATTCATACTGAATAACCCTTTTTATTTGTCCCAGTGATGCCAAATCAAATGCTTTAGATTTCTTGGTTCTAAAACCCTAAGAAGTCCTTAATGGGTTTCAGATACAAGACCACCTATTAAGATAGGATGCCTTATTTAACGCTAATTCCTCTACTGGGACTTATGCACATGATAACACCATCCACATGGCTGAGACTTGGTCTGGTAACTCTGACCACAAGTAGTTCCTATTCCATTGACTCTGGGTCCCCTTGACACTAGGTACAAGAGAACAGAAGTTCTTGTGGAATTTGTCTTTATGGTTAGCAGGATAAGATTTAAAACAGTAACAGCTTTGCCAGAAATTGGTCCTTCTCTGGACTACTACATCATTCCTTTGTACATAAACATCCTTTTCGTTTTAAAAACCAACGTATAAGGGCTGGCCCCGTGGCTTAGTGGTTAAGTGCACGCGCTCCACTACTGGCGGCCCAGGTTCGGATCCCGGGTGCACACTGATGCACCGCTTCTCTGGCCATGCTGAGGCCGCGTCCCACATACAGCAACTAGAAGGACGTGCAACTATGACATACAACTATCTACTAGGGCTTTGGGGAAAAAAAAAAAGGAGGAGGATTGGCAATAGATGTTAGCTCAGAGCCGGTATTCCTCAGCAAAAAAAGAGGATTAGCACGGATGTTAGCTCAGGGCTGATCTTCCTCACAAAACAAAAACAAAGACAAAACCCAATGTATAAACTTGAGCAGAGTACAAAGAACCTCTCTGCACAATCTTTACAATTTCCTCTGAATCTTTTTTTTAAAGCCAATATGCAGATATACCTAAAAGAACTGAAAACAGGACTTCAGACACTTGTACACTCATGTTCAAGGCAGCACTAGTTACAATAGCCAAAAGGTGGAAACAACCCAAGTGTCCATCAAGAGATGAATAAATAAACAAAATGTGGTAAATCCATACAATGGAATGCTCTTCTGCCATAAAAAGGAATGAAATTCTGACACATGCTACAACACAGATGAACTTTTCAAACATTACGCTAGTGAAATACGCCAATCTTATAGAGAGAAAAGAAATAGCAACATGATGAAATTTTTGCAATATTCAGAGATGTCATTCAATTTTTTCAACATAGTAAGTATTAAGCTCCAAGTTAGGGACATTGTTTTATATCCACTCAAAAATCAAGAACATTTCTCTATATCTCAAGAGGCAGGAAAAAACCAGACTTTTAAATCACTGGACTCAAAAACAATTGGCATTGGATAAGCATCATGCTGTAGCACAATCCTAATCTTACTGATGTCCACGTTCACTATTTTTTCTCACAAAACTGTCTTTTAAAAACCCCACATAGTGGGCCGTCCCGGTGGCATACTGGTTAAGTGCGCACGCTCCGCTGCTGGCGGCCCGGGTTTGGATCCCAGGCGCGCACCAACACATCACTTGTCAGGCCATGCTGTGGCGGTGTCCTACAAAAAGTGGAGGAAGATCGGCACAGATGTTAGCTCAGGGCTGATCTTCCTCACAAAACGAAAAACAAAAAACCCAACATATCTTTTTACTGCACTTGTTTACTGCAAGTGTCGTCAAGAGGAGTGGTTCTCAAAGTGTGGTCCATGGATCAGCAGCATCCGCATCACTTGAGAACTTGGAAATCAAAGTTCTTGGGTCCCCCTCCAGATCTACTGGATCAGACACTCTGGAGGTGGGGCCCAGCAAGCTGTGTTGTAACAAGCCCTGCAGGTGATTCTGATGTGAAATAAGGTGGAGAACCAATAGTCAAGAGCACAATGAGGCACAGCCTGTCACCAACCCCAAATCAGAAAGAATGCAGGGGAAAAAAGCCAACCAGTCAGCTTTTGAAACAAATGTGCAAAATGTTTTCCCATTGCTTAAAACAGGTTTAGAGAGAGATAACATGATTTTAAAAGAAAAATGAAAATTATCTATGGCTTTTTGTTTGTTTTAAATATAAGAGAATTAAAAAGAGAAGTGATCTTTTAAAGTATGAGTTTATTCTCCAGGTTTTCTTAAATACCCACAAATTAGTGCTTTTTATTGCAGCTATATCCAGGAGCGGAAAACAAATTAAAATATGTACTTTTATCATACATTTAACACTTACAAGAGATAGAATGGAACGGTACAAATTTTAAAGATGAGTTTTTCAGTGATTCAATAATAAGTATATGGAAATTGAGGATAATTACAGAAACAGCTACTGAACTCTCAAATAAAAACAAATTATATAGAAATAAGAGTAAAAGGTGTTTCACTCAAAAAAATCCCCGAAACAGTGGCTCATCACCTCTCCTGCTGGTTAGTAACCTAACGGAAATGATAATGAGTCAAGCATTGTCTTCTCCATAGTTAAAACATGGTAGTTCTTTTCACGAATGCCAGCTTTATGTCTGAAATGTGAGATAGGATTTTAGGTTCTGAACATCTCAAATATTTTACTACCCTAGGCTAATGGAATCTTCTTTGTAATGCTAAGAAATTGGTAATAACTCTTGTTTGCTTGGATAGAAAAAACAAGAAATGGATGAGCAGTTAATCAAGTGGGATTTGGTCACTAGGACACAGTCACAAATGGCACCAAATCAGAACACACAAAGAGCTTGGTCTGAGGGTGAGCATGTTAAATAAAGCCCAAAGAAGGGGAGCATTTGAAATCTTTACAGCTACATATTTGGCCAAATAGTCTAGGTTTGCCAAGTACAAGGTGAATGAGTCCCTAGAAAGATGAAGTTAATGAGAAGCTAGATTCAAATTAGCTCCAACCTGATTTACAAATTAACAATGCAAAATGATTTTATTTTCTATCCTTCTCATTCAAAAGAAAATTAAAACCATATTCTTACTGCTAGTGTGAACCTCTGACATTTCTGAACTTGCCATATTTTTGATTAGTTTTTAAAGATAAGTAATAGCAGATGTTGATATTATTAATGTGACCAATACATTAAATTCCCAAAGAATAAAATTAGATTAATACTATGTTGTTATTCACAATGATTCGGCATAAATAGGAGAGGTCCCACAATTGTCCCCAGCCCTGGGATCATGAAATATGACAATTGAGTGGCCATTAAATGGAAAATGAATTAGGAGAAATGCTGTTTCCAGAACGCTTTTTTCCCGTCTCTTCATTTGTATTTTTTAAAAAGTAGACCTTATACTCTCTTTACTTAAACATCATTTTAAATAACCTTGTTTCATTTTTCTATTTTTTCTGAAATAAATCAAACTAAAAAAAACTTCCAAAATTTGTTCATATTAATTGATCCCAAATGTTTCTTTTCACAGCAAAACTACTTTTGTTTAATTCCGTAAAAAAATGTTAATACAATACCATTTGTTAAAAGGGTGGCCTGAAGTCTTTTTTTGGTCATTTTTAAAGCATTTTAGCTTGTTATCCAGTGTTCATATAATAGAACTAAAGTTCCTATAAAGAGAGAAGGAATTTGAAGATTTAATGATGTAATTATACCTACAAGTTAAAGCCACAAAGAAGTCTTATTTGTGTGTTAAATTGTGTCAATGTCACTTGATTTTGTTCAAAAACTGGTCAAGTCAGGGAAAGGAGGTAAAAATAAAGCTACTCTGCAACAAGTTCAACTCAAAAAAAAAAATTAAGCCTATAGCCAGCCTACCAGATAGCTCTATATCCACCCGGTCTAGAGACTTTCTAGAGACTAAAATACAAATTCTTCGCAAATCACAACTCTATCCCAAATGTTCTTATATGTTCTATGTTGCTTTTTAAATTCTACTAAATAATTGATAGCTTTACAACAGAATTTATTTTATTTAAAAAAACACTTAAATCACTACCCCACAAAATATTCAGAAACATAGGTAACCATAGAAAGTAAACGTGCATATTCTGCTTTTATCATAATTATGGTTGTTAGCTGAATGAAAACAAATAATAGCTAAAAAGATTTCAAATGACAGAAAAACATATTTGGGTAAGTTATGACACAATTTTTTGAGTACTTAGACAATATAATGTATTATATTTTTGCACCAATTGCAAATGCAAAGTTAACAATGAAATCGGGGAACTGAAAGGTTGAAAGGGGTCTCATACATATTCACTATCTTTTAAATTTTAGACAAAGGAGCTGAAAATAGGAAAAAAACCCAAAACACCCCAACATATACACCATAATAGTCTTTTTTTGTTTAAAGACTTCCAATTTTAACTCTTTTCTAAAAGCATTAAAGGCATTGAGACCCTTATTGTAGATTGTGTATCATCTCCTCTTTGGCTATGAGGTGTGTGGTTTTGTTAACTAGAGACATCAATGAGTTCAGTTTCTGAGACCAGTCATTTAATAAATTATTTGGATCCTTGGGTCTCTGGAAGTTGATAATTCCTGCCAACCTGTCTACTTTAGCAAAGATGGTCTTGTTAACTACTAGATTCGAGAGAAAAGCCTCTGACTCCTGCAAGAGAGAAAGACAAATTAAATTAAAATAGGATAATTATAGACAATACATAAGATTTAAGGAAAGCATTTTTAAATTCTTCATTCAAGGGCTAAAATTCATTAGCAACTGCTGATTTCCTGTAATAATGTACTTATTTTACTGAGAGTCTAGGGAATGAATAGAATCTGAGTCCACTCAGAGTCAGGGCTGAGTCTCAATCTGCCTCCCTGCAAACTTAATCCTGCTGGTACTGGGCAAGAGCCTGTTGTCAACTGCAAGTTGGTCTATTCTCTTTTCTACAACATTGCCCCCTAAAAGCCAGTATTATACAGTTAATTTGTTTCCAGAAATGCTGGGTTAGAATATATGTTCTGCCACTTGGCAACTATGCAACCACAGGCAAGGAAGTTTTCTTCCAAGGATTCTGGTACCCTCACCCAGAAATGAGAAGAGCTAATGAACTAACCAAGGATCAAGCCTTCTAACCCTAACACTCCATGATTCTTCTTTCTCAGCTAAACTGTCACAACTCCTTCTGGGGACAGAAACGGCTTTTCAGACCATCACTATACACTTCACTTAACTCCTATCTCTTTGGTGTGGTACATTTTATCAACAGGAAACCCAGACCTGAACACAATACTCCTCTAACAGATCCTGGGACCTTTTCAGGTCAACTGCAGTCAGGGCTCCTTCACATCTTTTATTGCTACAATTCACTTTTGGGAACCTAGATATACTTATTATAGAAATAAATACCTTGGACTTCAACTTAATCCATGTAAAACTAACATATTTAAGTGAAGATTTTAACTAGTTATAGATAACATTAATGTAACTATAAACTTGATATGTAGGCTATTTTTTTGTGTTCAAGATAGCTTGAGGAAACTTTCTATCACCTAAACTTCAAATTAAATAATAAAACAAAATTGATTTTCTCACTTGATTTTTACAAGTCTACTGATACTCAAAATGAATGGCTACAAATAACTCAAACAATGGTGCTTACTACTTACATCAACAGATAGATCCAGAAGTTGTGCCATCCTCTTCATTGTTATCCTCGTATAATACTTGGCCATTATTCTAATATTCTGAGGAGAGGACAGAAGGCAGGGAGGACATAGAACAGTTGTCAGTAAGGCTAAAAGTCCATCTGTTTTCATATCCAAATAGGCTGAGTTAAAATGTCAGACTCAGAGCTTTTATTTTTTTATAGCCCACCATGGGAATGAAGCTGGCTCTAAACTTCAATAACAAAACTAAATACTTAGAAATTTTGGTTTCTGTAGTGATTTGTAAGTTATTCTGAGTACTGTCTACAACTCTTTTTAAATATATATAGTCAAAATATAAGCTTATCTAACCCAAATTAGTGGTTAAAAATTATAACATTTTTGCTAAATGCAAGAATCTAAAGTTAAGATTTTTAAATTACGACACAAAAGGCTAAAATTCAAAAAAATGACCCAGATCATCTCACAACACTACACTTTATCATCATTATAACTACTTAAAGGTAACTTGAAATTAAATTTCCTAATTTTCACTGGCAATGGTGCTAAAGTTAGAGGGACTCCCCTTTATTATTCTTAATGTTAACGTTACTAACAAAACAGCGGCACTCACAAGAAAAAATGGGGGAGGATTGGGGGGGAAATGAACTCATCTTTGAAGACAATGCACTTCCTCCCATCTCTATCAGGGTCGATGGCAACACCAACATCTCAAGAAGCATGAGAATCATTCTAGACCCTCCTTTTTTCCTTCATCCTTTAAATTTAATCAGTAACCAAATTCTATTGATTTTCTTCCTTAAAATAATTCCATTCCATTCATTCTTCTTCAATACCTCAGCTACTGCCTCAACTGAAGCCCACACAGCCCCTCATTCTACTGGTCTTCTCATCTCCAGTCTTTCATCTCTCCAAATCCATTATCCACACTTACTCCCAGAGGAATCCTTGTAAAATATAAGCCTGGTCATTATCCTCTCAGTTAAAAGTTTTCACTACTGGGGTGTACAAACTTTGTTATGATCCAGACCCTTTCTACATCTCCAACTTTCTCTCTCACTAAGCCCTTTTCTTGGAGGCCCCCAAGTTCCTCTGCTGGGTTGTGCCTCCACGCCCTTGCTCAGACTATCCCATCTGCCTAAATGGGATCTGCTCTCCCTCGTCTGCCTGCTAACTATGTACTGTTCTTACAAATCATAGCTCCCGCGTCAATTCCTACGTAGCTAGCCTGACCACTCTTCCATGTGGAACCAATCAACTCTCTCCTTATGCTCTGGTCTACTCTATGTATACTTGTACCATAATATCTATAATACTTTTATTTATAAATGCATCTTCCCCTATGATTTATTTTTAAGCTTTTTGAAGGCAGGGACCATGTCTTATTCTCCCATGTGTCCCAGCACTTTGTACAGTGTCTGACATATAGAAGGCTAACAATAAATGTTTGTTATGTGAATGAATGTTAACTAATTCAATTTGTAGCGACACCAAGAAGATCAAAGGTCAGGTTTAACACACGTTACCCATTTCCAAAACTACCAAGTGAGTATCGGATAGAAAACACTCCCCTCCACCCCCATCCATCCCTCACATTCTTAAGAAATTTCCTCTGGTTTATATGCTATAAAATTTTGAATTCTTAAGAGGTCCTCTTAAAACGAAGCATGCTAACACATAGTTATCTTTTCTGAAATGCCAAAAATAGGGGGAAAAAAAAGACAAGAGGGACGAAATAAATTTCTTGGGATAAACCCTTGGGAAATATACAATAAACATTTGAACAACAAATTTACATCACTACTACATTGGGCATAGAAAAAATATCCTAAAGTGAAGAATTAAAGAAATAACATCCAAAAGAAACACTTGATTATCAAACTTGAAAAATAAAAATTTATACTCAAATTTGCCAAAGTTTACTTCTAAATTGTCATCTCTATCACGCCAAATTCTTACATGTTCAACAACTCTGTTCTTCAAGTCTTTCCACCTTTTTTCACCTTCCTCTGTATAACCAAAAACATCAGTTGCAGGACTCTCAAGAGAACCTTTTCTTAATTCCATCCCATAGTCTTCAACAAGTGTGGACCAACGCATCAACTCCATTGTGGTAAAAAGCTTTAAAAGATCCCTGTAAATCGCATAAAACTTAATATTCCAAATCTGTAAAAATTAAGCTTCATCCAATGGAATAGCAAATTTTTAAATATCAACAAAGACTATTTTTATAAATTTTTATTTGTAGAATGAGACACACATTGATTATTATTTATTTTACCAACTTGACTATTTTTTTCCACAGTAACTCTGAAGAGACCATTCCCGTACTTCACATTCTGCTCTCTCCTATACTGTATTTGCCAGTCTCTGGATTAACTGACTGTAAACTTACTAATGAAATAGATAAAAGAGAAACAGCTTTAAAAAAATCAAAGCCCACTGTGCTTATGATGAAGCCTAAGTCTGTTTTATCTAATAGATTTTCAGAAGTATGTACTTCTGAAAATCACAAAGCCCCAAACTACTGATAAAACTTTATCGAATGGTTAATTAAGCAAAAGCTGCTTAAGTGAGCTTGAAATAAAACTTCAATTTGCTTAGTGGTTTAGAATGAAATGTGTTATAATCTTATTAATTTCTACTGCAGTGCTAAAAAACATTTCACCACTTTATTAACTCTAGTCTTATTCTCTAATACAATCTATCAGCAACCAATTAAGAAGCATACACTTAGGTTAACCAATTTTCTTTCAATATAGACCTTCTATTGAGATAAACTATAGTAATTATAAAAGTACTTACTTGTATTTAGGAATTTCTTCTAACTTCTTGTCACCACTTATTCGGTGAACCAAATCTGACTGTTCATTGTCAAAAGGAGCCAAGATTACATAGAGGACAACACTTTTCAGAGCCTAAAAAAGTTGCATAACACAACAGATTATATGCAAGATTAGAAACAAAATGGAAACTTTGGCAGGAACTGAAAAACCATGGAATAATTGTATATATTCGTTCTTAATATTGTATTCAAAAGTCTTAGGGGAAAAAAATCATAACAGGCTGTTCTTTTCATAGTGTCTTTCTGTAACATTTAGTTTTCATAAAACTACTACAGTCAATCTTTGCTAATTTGAATTACTATCTGGGCTGACATTTTTTTTTTAACAAATGTATAAAAGAAAAAGTTTTTATAATAATTCAGCAGCACAAAAGCGGAAAACTAGTTATAATAGTTTCTGTCGGGGCTGGCCCGGCGGTGTAGTGGTTAAGTTCGTATGCTCCACATCGGTGGCCGGGGTTCGCGGGTTCGGATCACAGGCACGGACCTACGACCTGCTCATCAAGCCATGCTGTGGTGGCATCCCACATACAAAAATAGAGGAAGACTGGCACAGATGTTTCCTCAGCAGCAATCTTCCTCAAGCAAAAGGAGGAAGACTGGCAACAGATGTTAGCTCAGGGCCAATCTTCCTCACCAAAAATAAATAAATAAAACTATAATAGTTTTTGTAAAATAATTTTCCAAAGTAATGCTAGATCTTTATCTGTAACCTTTGTTAGCAGGTGACCTGCTATACATATTTTATATAGTAAGACTACATTTCTTCAAAGAGAATAAATAATTTAGAGTATTATCACAATTCCTCTGAATCAGTAAGGATAAACTGAACTATCAATATACTGAATAGAAAGCAGCACCATACAGTTGCATATAATTACTGAAGTTAAAATTATTTCAAAATAAATAAAAAATGCAAATTCTTCCTAATAAGTATCAATGTCAAGTATAAGAATAGATTCTTACCTGTTGCCACTTGTCACTTTCTGTCTGTATACAGGGAGTATCATATATTGCTCTGTAGTGCTTACAAATAGATAAATAGGATCCCTCATGTTGATCCAGCTGAATCATTAAGTTATAGTATTTCAACTTTAATTTCTGAAAAAATGTTGACAAAATAAATTGGAGTTTATGAGTTTTCCCCCAAACACTTTCAAAGCAAATTTATAATAAAAGATATGTTTACCTCTGTATTTTCTTCCTGGAAAAATTTGGTGTTAATTTTCTTACTGATGATTTGTGTACGAATGTAATCCTTCACAGCTAGGCATAGTCTCATTTGCTCCAAAATAAACTCCACTCGCTCTTTCTTTTCCATTGACCCATAGGTTTCCACCTAGCAGAGTAAGCCCCCAAATAAGTTTATAATATTTAGTAATATTTTAAAATTGCAACATTAAATAGATATTAAAATATCCACCCTTGATAAGTAATAAGAACCTTCATGCATATTGGGAGAGTGTAGACAATAATATAAAAAGTTAGTTTCCTCCAGGAAATTACAATTTAAAAAAATCATTATACAGTAAAATTGATTTTTTTTCTTTTGGTGTCAAGTTCTGTGAATTTTAACACATGTATAGATTTAACTACCACCACAATCAAGATACAGAACAGTTCTATCACCCCAAAAAAATCCCTCATGCTACCCCTTTACAGTCACATGCTTCCCCCACTCATAACCCCTGACAACCAATGATCTGCTCTCTATCACTACAGATACATCTTTTCAAGAACGTCACATACAGTATGCAATCTTTTGAGACTGTCTTTGTTCACTCAGCATAATGCTTTGAATAACAAGATTCATTCAAATTGTTGTGTATGTCAATAGTTCATTTCTTTTTATTGCTGAGTAGTATTCCATTGCATGGATGAATCACAGTTTATCCAGTCACCTGTTGAAGAACATCTAGGCTGATCCCACCTTGGCCTATCATAAACAGAGCTACTCTGAACATTACTGGACAGGCTTTTTGTGAATATAAGTTTTCATTTCTCTTGGCTACCCAGGAATGGGATTGTTGGGTCATATTGTATGTGTATGTCTAATTTTATAAGAAATTGCTTAACTGTTTCCCAGAGTGGATGCACTATTTTGCATTCCCATCAGCAATCTCTGAGAGTTCCAGTTGCTTTGCATCCCTGCCAGCTCTTGGTATTGTATTTTTTTATTTTATTTTAGCTATTCTAATGGGTATGTAGTGGTATCTCATTGTGGTTTTAATTTGTATTTCCCTAATGGCTAATGAGGAAATACAATTCCAAATATAAAAAAAAAAGATGATACCAGTTGCAGCTTTCTATTTATATAAAATTAAAACCATTATATAAAAAAGAGGCACTAGTCTTTTTAAAATTGAGACAACAAGGCTAAGATGACTCCTAATGGATGTACAACGTAGAGTTACAAAAGATATACACAAACACAATGTAGAGAATCGATTATATCAAATACTATGAGAAAGTTTCTAATATAATATTTGGTATACATATATAGTAAATGAACTTATAAAATCCAGAATGACACATTTATTAAGTAGAATGAAGTAAGACTATTATTATTATAATTTGGCCTGAAAATGTTATTTCACTGTCTTCTGTGTAATTTTTTAAGGAAAATAAAAACACATATAATGAACCACCAATGTTTCATTTATACATCTTCACCCACTCTCCAGGTGTCAATTACTTTGAAGCAAATTGCAGATAATACATAATATATAATTATTATATATTTATATTATATATAAATATCTCAGTATGTATCTCTAAAAGATAAATTTTGAAAGAAAATTATCATACCTAAAAATTCCTTGTATTACCAAATATCTAGTCAGTCCCCAATAGTCTCATTTATTTTTTTTATTTTTATCTTTTTTGTGAGGAAGATCAGCCCTGAGCTAACATCCATGCTAATCCTCCTCTTTTTGCTGAGGAAGACTGGCTCTGAGCTAACATCTATTGCCAATTCTCCTCCTTTTTTTCCCCAAAGCCCCAGTAGATAGTTGTACGTCATAGCTGCACATCCTTCTAGTTGCTGTATGTGGGACATGGCCTCAGCATGGCCAGAGAAGCAGTGCGTCGGTGCGCGCCCGGGATCTGAACCTGGGCTGCCAATAGCGGAGTGCGCGTACTTTACCGCTAAGCCACGGGGCTGGCCCTCATTTATTTTTTTAATCAAATCAGAATCCAAATAAGGCTCATACTTCGCAATTGGTAGATGTTTCTTTTTTCTTTTCTTTTTGAGGAAGACTGGCCCTGCACTAACACCTGTTGCCAATCTTCCTCTTTTTCTTTTTTCTCCCCAAAGCCCCAGTACATAGTTGTGTATCATAATTGTAGAGTTGTAGCTCTTCTATGTGGGACACCACCTCAGCATGGCTTGACAAGCGGTGAGTAGGTCCACGCCCAGGATCCGAACTGGCGAACCCCGGGCCACTGAAGTGGAATGCGCAAACTTAACCACCAGCCACCAGGCCAGCCCCAGTAGATATCTTTCTTATGTCTCTTTTTTCCTTCCCATTTATTTGTTGAAGAAATCAAGTCAATCATCCTCTAGTTTCTTAGAGTCTGAATTTTGCTAACTTTGTCCCTGTGGTATCATTTAACAGGCTCCTTTGTCTCTGGTACATCCTGCAAACTGGTAGTTAAACCTAGAAGCTTTATAATTTATATAATTGAGGTTAGGCTTTTTTGCAAAAACACTTCACAGGGGATGTTGAATCATAAGGCACACAAATCCTTCTGGTTCAAAAATTGAGTTTGATGGCAAAACTATGGATAGTAAAAAGATCAGTGGTTTCAAGGGGTTAGGGGGAAGGAGGGATAAATAGGCACAGCACAGAGGATCTTTATGAGCAGCGAAACTATTCTGTACAACACTACAATGGTGGGTACATGTCATTACATTTGACCAAACCCACAGAACGTACGACACCAAGAGTGAACCCTAATGGAAACTATGGACTTTCAGTGATAATGATGTGTTCATCTAAGTTCATCAGTTGTAACTAACACATCACTCCGGTGCAGGATGTTCACAGTAGGGGTGGCCGTGTGTGTGTGGGGGGGGCAGGGAGTATATGGAGAATCTCTGTACTTTCACTCAATTTTGCTGTGAATCTAACACTGCTATAGGGCCGGGCCCGTGGCTTAGCGGTTAAGTGCGTGCGCTCCGCTGCTGGCAGCCCCGGTTTGATCCCGGGCGCGCACCGACGCACTGCTTCTCTGGCCATGGTGAGGCCGCGTCCCACATACAGCAACTAGAAGGATGTGCAGCTATGACCTACAACTATCTGCTGGGGCTTTGGGGGAAAATAAATAAATAAATAAAATTATAAAACTGCTATAAAAAATAAAGTCTTGGGCCGGCTCCGTGGCTTAGCGGTTAAGTGCTCGCGCTCCGCTGCTGGTGGCCCGGGTTCGGATCCCGGGTGCGCACCAACGAACCGCTTCTCCGGCCATGCTGAGGCCGCGTCCCACATACAGCAACTAGAAGGATGTGCAACTATGACATACAACTATCTACTGGGGCTTTGGGGGGAAAAAATAAATAAATAAAAATCTTTAAAAAAAAAATAATAAAGTCTTTTAATTAAAAAGAAAAAAATAAAGCGTGAAGCCAAACAGAACTAGTATGAATCCAAAGTTGACTACTTCTAGCAACGACCTTAGGCAAGTTACTGAACTCCTTTGAGTCTGAGTTTCCTTGGCTGAAAAATGGGGATAATAATAGTGTTGTGTGTGAACATTAAATGAGATAAAGTATATAGAGAACACAGGACATGTTAAAAAAAAAAAAAGAACAAAGACAATGCACAACATACAAGATCCTTCCAGTATTATTGATCGGCTAAAATTATTATTATTTATTTTTATTTTTTTATTTATTTTTATTTTTTTAAATTTTTTGTTTATTGCAGTAACATTGGTTTATAACATTGTAAAAATTTCAGGTGTACATCATTGTACTTCTATTTCTGCATAGATTACATCACGTTCACCACCAAAATACTAATTACAACCCATCACCACACACATGTACCGAATTATCCCTTTCACCCTCCTCCCTCCCCCCTTCCCCTCTGGTAACCACCAATCCAATCTCTGTCCCTATGTGTTTGTTTATAGTTGTTATTATATCTACTACTTAATGAAGGAAATCATACGGTATTTGACCTTCTCAGATGGGCTAAAATTAGAAGCAAAATTTTGAGCATAGTTCATGTACATTTCTCTCGTGAGAGAGTCTATGGTTTTCTCAAGATTTCTTAGCTCTTTCCTGTCTCATTTTAACGTCTCTCAAAAATTGTCCTGAAACATAGTAAATTATGAGGCAATTTTTCTTTGTTAAACCAATTTAGCCTAGAAATTGACCACCAATCAAATATTCAGTAAGAATGAAGCCAATGAATAACAGCAAATTCCTAATGTATAAGTAAATAGCACATGAATTACTAATTTTATTTAAATTTTAAAGAGAATTAAAATGTTCAAATAATAGCACAAAACCAGGACTGATCTGTTGATCTTAACTTTTCTTCAAAACTTTTTTAGCTGTTAAATTTAGTTGGGACCATAACAACATAATTTACAGCTACCTGAATAACTTCACCATCCACTGCACTCACTCTTAATCTTGGCGGTTTAGAAAAAAGTGATCTGGTGCCAAAATAAGCTATTTCCACAAGAAAATGTTGCTGACTAAATATAAGTTTCACACACTCTAAAATGTAACAGCTTACCTGTAACTCTTGTAAAATAGAGGCTGCCTCTTTGACGTCACCATTTTGCTCCTTTATAGTTGCTAACGTTTTAGTCAGTCGAGCACGCTCAATTTCAACATAAATCTACAAATACAAGAAATTTATATTACCCAAATTCCTATAGAAATGTGTTAAAATTTAAAAGGTAGATTTGAACTATTATTCAAACGAGGTATAACAGTATTTATCTTGCATCTATTGTGTACTTTATCCTCCATGTACAAATAGAGCTGTGCGACATTTTACAACCACGTAATTTTCAAGAAAATGTCTCTATAAAACATTAACCATATTTTGCAGCTTTGCTTTGAGAACCAAGATGTGAAATAACTGTGTTTAATAAATAACAGCACTACAAGCTACATAAATGGCATAGAAAATGGCAAGTGTCTTCAAAAGAATTATTACAACAATAACACACTTTACAAAGAACATATGCAGTCCAGTACCTACAATTCAACCAATATCCTAATTCTGATTTACCTTTAAATACAAGGCTACTTTCTTTAAAAATATCTGATATTGCTAAATATTAAAGCTATTAGCTTTTTTTTTGGCTATAGTTTGTTTTTATTGATGTCATAATCATTTAAACATTGTGAAATTTTAGTTGTGCATTACTGTCTGTCAGTCACTATATAAATGTGTTCCCTCACCCCTTGTACCCACCCCCAACCCCCTTCCCCCTGGTAACCACCAAACTGTTCTCTCTGTCTGTGTGTTAGTTTATCTTCCACACATGAGTGAAATCATGCAGTGTGGGTGCCTCTGTTCTGATTATTTGTTTAGTGGTTAACATGAGGTTTGTATAAAAAATCTCACAGATGAGATAGTTCATTTTCTGATGGCCTCTTATTTCCTTAGACTAAGTCGATTCCATCCCATTCCTCTTCCCCTTCTAAGTTATTATTGTCACAACTTATTCCATCTTGTGTTGTGAGTTTGTGTTTAAAGTGATGAGGTTATATTTATTTTTGGTGTTTTCCTTCCCTTAATCTTCGGTGTTATAATTGTTTGCTAACCTATTGTGATAGAGAGCTGCAATTTTTCTTACTATGTCTACTTATTTTTGTCTTTGCTGGAAGCTTTGTATCCCCTCGCTCTCTTTTTTTTTTCAGGCATTAGGGCCTTCTTGAGCACTTCTTGTAATGGGGGTCTTGTGGCAATGAACTCCCTTAGTTTTTATCTGGGATAGTTATTATTTCTCCATCATATCTGAACCTTTTTTTTTGCTGGATAGAGTATTCTTGGCTGAAAGTTTTTGTCTTTCACAATTTTGAATATATCATTCCACTCTCTCCCAGCCTGTAAAGTTTCTGCTGAGAAATCGGCTGAGAGCCTGATAGGACTTCCTTTGTACGTTATTTTTTTTTTTCTTGCTGCCCTTAATATTTCTTCTTTATCATTCACTTTTGCCAGCTTTTACTACTATATGCCTTAGAGAGGGTCTTTTCATGTTGATATATTTAGATCTATTGATTTCATTCACTTGCATTTCCAGCTCCTTCTCCAAGTTTGGGAAGTTCTCAGCTATTATATCTTTGAACAAGCTCTGTGCTCCTTCTTCCCTCTCTTCTCCCTCTGTGTCTTGACATGAGTACAGCCATGTTTGGCCACTCCATTGACCTACAGCCACCAGCACAAAAAGAAATATAAAAGCTGCTTTCTGCGTGGTGGGAACTGGCCCTTCTCTCACGGAGGGAGTTGCAAGTTGTAACATTTCAAGGCTCTTGGAGCCTCGTAGCACGGGATGGACTGGCCATCTGTGCCGGGCTAGGACGATAACCAAAGAGAACAATGCACGTACACAACTACTGTGCTGGGACGTTAGCCGGGGGCTCAGTGCACGTACGCCACTGATAACCATTTTGTGCATGGGAACACTAAATGCTTGCTCTGCAAACTCTGTAATTGCTTACTCTGAAAATTACTGATGGTATAAAAACTGCTGGAAACTGAGCCCCGGTGAGAGTTCCACCTGTGGAAGGGACACCTTGCCCAGGACGTGAGATCCTTGCCCAGCCGCGTCGATTGACAGGGCTCTCCCGGCAGTGGGGCGTGGATGTTGTGAGTAACTGATTTGATGTGAAGTAATTGACTTGATATGAAGTAATTGATTTGATGTGTTCTCTTTTTGGTCAACCTGGTGTTTCTCTTTCCGGTTGATTTGTGTCATTTCTCTTCAGCCGATGTGGGTGTTTTCCCTTTCCAGTCGGGCTGATGCTTTTTTCCTTCTTAATATTTGACCTATTTGGATCTGTTTGAAGACTGTCGCCTTTACTATCCTCTATATAATAAAATATACCTTCAGTCCATTTGTTTGGAGTGGAAAGTGTCTTTTACGTTTCTGATCGAATCCCCGAACCTCTCATAACATAATTGGCGCTGTGAGCAGGATTCGATTAAGGAGATGCATTTCCTATTCAAACGAAAGGTAACTGAAGCCAAGGTGGAAGAAATTCCAGGATGGGAGGACCCTCCCTTTTGCACTCTGGCTGGGGAGTGGGCTCATAGGTCAGGGTTATGTGAAGCTTGGGATGCTCGTCTGTGACGATTTGAACCGTTGGATGTGACCAAAGCTTTGCAGATGATGAAAAGGAAAGAGAAAGATAATGTTTCTTTTTTGGCACGGCGAGGTTAATATTTGTTGACTGCTTATCGTCGGGCTATAGAAGATAAGGATAAGATACAGACAGAGAAGGCACTCTTGGAAACAGAATATCGCCGGGCTATAGAAGATAAAGATAAGATACAAACAGAGAAGGCACTCTTGGAAACAGAATATCGCCGGGCTATAGAAGATAAGAATAAGATACAGAAAGAGAAGGCACTCTTGGAAGGAGAAACTTCAGATTTGCAGTTGACTGAAGTCAAGGTGGAAGAAATTCCAGGATGGGAGGACCCTCCCTTTTGCACTCTGGCTGGGGAGTGGGCTCATAGGTCAGGGTTATGTGAAGCTTGGGATGCTTGTCTGCGACGATTTGAACCATTAGATGTGACCAAAGCTTTGCAGACGGTGGAAAGGAAAGCGAAAGATGATGTTTCTTTTTTGGCACGGCGAGGTTGATGTTTGTTGACTGCTTATCGCCGGGCTATAGAAGATAAGGATAATATACAAAAAGAGAAGGCACTCTCGGAAAAAGAAAATTTAGATTTGCAGTCTCGCTTGGCTATGATTCAATGTCAATATCTTGCACTGGGAGATCAGGCTCATAACTACCAAGCTATAGCAGAAAAGGCTGCTGTAAGAGTTGCCAAATATAAATATAGAAAGAGGAGAGGAAAGATAAATGAACGAAAAGTTCATATGGCCATAGCATCGGCCGATCCTAAGTGGGACCCGGACACATGGGATGGTGATATCTGGGATGATGATTCTGAAACTGATTATGAGGAAGAGGAAAAACCACCCAAACGCACAGAGGCACGTCCTCTTCGCCATCGGTGGATGGAAATGAATGGTAATCATCCTGTAAGGAAAGATGTAATTGAGGATTTTAACCAACAAGAAATTTCTGATATTTTAGCCCGGGCTACACAAAAGCCTGGAGAAGCCATTATAACCTGGCTTGTTCGCCTATGTGATATGGGCGCTACAGGAATTAATCTGGATGCAGGAGATGCTTTTAAATTTGTAATTTTGTCCAATGATCCAGTAATACGGGGAGCTTTCAGAGATTAAAGCATGAATGCTCGCCCCTCAAATGATCATGGACAAGACACTGATGATACAACTTTATTGGCTCTTGCAGTAAAAGGAGCTCAAGATAAATACCCCACGGATGATATGTGGCCAGACACTAATAGACCATGGTATACTTTAAAAGATTGTGTCCAAAAGATGAGAGAAGAAACCATGAAACGGGCTGTGTTTCTGGGGTGTGATGAAGCTTTAAATGAAATGACTTTAAGTGTCCAGGTGTGAAACAAATTGATAAAAACTGCACCTCCGGCATACAAACAAATAATTACAACCCTTCTCATGAATGAAACTGAAAACCCTATATCAACACTTGCAGATAACATTATGCAGCTAGCAGACTTGGGAGACTGACAGACAACTGAAAACTCTCCAAGAAGGGAAAAAAGAGAAACATTCTTTAAAAAGGATAAAATGACTCGAGGTGATATGTTTTTGGCCCTACTCCAGGCAGGAGTACCCAAAGACCAGATTGATGGAATTGACACTAAAGAATTATGGAAACTATATAAAGAAAAAGGGCTGAAAATAAAACAAGTGAACAGAGGGGACAATATAAAGAATGATTCCAACCCAGTGCCTAGTGCACCTAATGGACCACCTCCTCCCTCGGATCCCCTTTTTGCTGACTTACGTGATTGAGGGGAAGGCCAAACCTCTGTATCGATTAGTGCCACTATAAGAAAAGATATTAGACCACATGTACCAATTAAAATATTTTGGAAGAATAAATCTACAACTAGTGTGAAGGCACTTATAAATACAGGGGCAGAGGCCACCCTTATCTATGGGAATCCAACTAAGTTTCAAGGTACATCAATTCTGATAACTGGATTGGGAGGAAAAGAAATCCAGGCAGTTACCACTAATCTTTCTATGCAAATTGGGCAACTACCTCGGCGCACATATCTAGTTATGATTGTGCCAATACCAGAATACATAATTGGGATTGATATTCTAAAAGGATTGACATTAAATTTGGCTGATGGACAATACCAGTTTGCTATTAGAGCATTGTCTTTCCATATTAATGCTGTAATTGTGGGATGTTTGCATCATGAAGTAGAAATTTCACCTGCCACGCAAGTGGTCAATCAAAGACAGTATCGCATCCCTGGAGGACAACAAAAAATATCTGGGACCATAGAAGATTATTTGGCTATAAAAGTCCTTCGCAGAGTAACTACAGCCTAAAATAATCCTATCTGGTCTGTTAAAAAAGATGATGGGACATAAAGAATGACTGTAGATTACAGAGAGCTAAACAAAGTGACTCTGGCTATTCAAACGACCGTTCCTGATTTGATTACTCTTATAGAAAAAGTGCAATGTTATCCAGGCACTTGGTATGCAATCATAGACTTGGCTAATGCCTTTTTCACCATACCTATACCTAAAAGTGTCCAAGAACAGTTTGCTTTCACGTGGCTGGGACAACAATATACCTTTACTAGACTTCCTCAGGGATATGTGCATAGTCCCACTATCTGCCATCGACAGGTTGCTGAAACCTTGGCAAAGGTACCTGCTTCTGATGATGTCCAAATAGTACATTATATAGATGATATTAGATCCAAGGAAATGAAGAAGAAAGAGTACAACAACAGTTAGAAAAAGTAATGGACACACTTGAGGAGGATGGATGGAAAACTAAACCAGCTAAAATTCAGGGCCCGAGTTCAAATGTTAAATTTTGGGGAATACTTTGGAATAATGAAAAACAAGAAATTTTACCTAAAGCTAGACAAAAGATATTAAATTTTGCAGCACCCCATAACAAAAGGGAAGCACAAAAATTTATTGGATTATTTGGATTTTGGAGGGCACATATTCCACATTTAAGTCGGCTCTTTGCACCTTTATATAAAGTTACCAGAAAAAAATATGAATTTGAATGGGGAATGAAACAAAAAGAAGCTTTTGAAGCAGCCAAGCATGCTATTCAGACTGCTTTAGATCTATGGCCAATTAAACCGGGACCCATTAAGTTACAGGTAGATGTCACTGATCAGTATGCCAGCTGGAATTTATGGCAAAAACAAGGTGCCCGACGTTATTCTCTGGGATTTTGGAGTCACAAGCTTCCCTGTTCCAGTGAAAGATACAGTCCTTTTGAAAAACAGTTGTTAGCCTGCTATTGGGCTCTAACAGACTCAGAAAGCCTTACCCTGGGACATGAGGTAATTATGCGACCCCAAATACCCATCATGCAATGGATTCATAGCACGCCTGTTACTCATAAAATTGGACATGCACAAGAATTTAATATCATCAAATGGAAATGGTATATTCAAGACCGGGCCAAACCTGGCCCAAAGGGGTTGTCTCTACTGCATGAACAAGTGTCTCAATATAGCAGTGAATTAACTGTGTCACCTAAGACTGATATAACAGAATCTCCTGTTAAATGGAATGTCTCATATAATCAATTGACTGAAGAACAACAAAAACATACCTGGTTTACGGATGTTTCTGCCAAAATGATATCGAGCTCACAGAAATGGAAAGCAGTTGCCTATAACCCATCCACCCAACAAACAATTGTCACCACCAGAGATAATATGAGTAACCAATATGCTGAACTCTATGCGGTGTATCAAACACTTCAACAAGATCAGGGGCAACAATGTCATATATATACTGATTCGTGGGCAGTGGCACAAGGTTTGACAACGTGCATGCCACAATGGAAAAAACATGATTGGAAAATTAATGATAAAGAAATATGGGGAAAGAAATTATGGGAAGACATATGGTTATGATGTCAAAACACGATTGTTACTGTATTTCATGTTGATGCTCACAGTTCTTTAATTTCTGCAGAACGAAAACATAATTCTCATGCTAATCAGCTGATGCAGATTCGTGCAACGCACAACCCAGGCTTAGCACAATGAATCCACCAAAAGAATGGACACTTGGGAGAACAAACTTCATACAGGTGGGCACAACAAAGGGGAATCCTTGTCACCCATGATGATATTGCCACTGCAGTACAACAATGTCAGTTATGCCAACAGTTAAATAAACGGGGAGTTCCACACCCCTACCAAGGTCATATCCAAAAGGGATTATTTCCCGCCCATACCTGGCAAATAGATTTTATTGGACCATTGCCAAATTCTTGTGGATATACTTATGCCTGCACTGCTGTTGATACATATTCTGGTTATTTATTGGCTATGCCAGCTAAAGTGGCCACCCAACAGAGTGCCATAAAATTATTAGATACAATTAAGTTATATTATGGAACACCAAGACAAATTCAGAGTGACAACGGTTCCCACTTTACAGGTAAGTTAATTCAAACTTATACCAAGGAAAATTATATAGAATGGATTTATCATATACCTTATTACCCCCAAGCTGCAGGCCTCATAGAACGAATGAATGGATTGCTTAAACAACAATTGAGGAAACTCGGTCATGGCTCATTAAAGGGGTGGCACAGCCATCTAAGTAATGCTCTAAATACGTTAAATAACAGGCCACTAGGCCCTAATGAGACTCCTCTGTCAAAGTTGTTACCAGCAAAGATTACAGAAGTGGCAGCCACCACCCATGAGCTTATGACCTTAACCTATTGGCCCCTGACGCAGTCTGCTAAACCGCCTTTTCGTGCCACGGCCGAAGCGGCTGGATTGGATTTATCTACTGTTCATTCTATTCAATTGCCCCCTAAGAAGCAGTCTATAGTCCCTACTGGGATAGGGGTACAATTTCCCAAAAATACCTTTGGTTTGTTAAAAGGACGCTCTGGACTGGCAGCAAAAGGTACTGATGTACTGGGAGGAGTCACTGATCCAGATTACCAAGGAGAAATAAAATTTATATTATATAATGGTAGTGACACAGTACTAACTGTAGAGTCTGGGGAACGAGTGAAACAATTATTGGTGCTTCCCGTCCTGACTCCAAATGTGTCACAAGGACAACCTCCAAGTGAATTAACTAAAAGAGGAATACAAGGATTTGGGTCTACAGATGGATGGAAACCTGGAGCAAAGGTGTGGATAACACATCCACCCAATGCGGCTCCCCGTGCCGCAGAAATAATGGCCCAAGGGCCCACTGCAACGCTCATAGTTATGTATCCAGGAAATAAACAGTTATATCATGTTCCTAAAAATTCTGTTTCTTTGCGTGAATAGATATTCCTGCTGTGTTTGCTATGCTGTGCTGCAACTCCATGTCTGCTGCTGACCTACATGCCAACTAATGTCTCTGTAGGACAACCTTTGACCCTCTACTGTTAGACCAACTGCTCTACACCAGTGGGACCTATAACTTGGACTATGAATGGCCGAAAAATTTGGTCTCAGAAACATCAAGCAATCTCTCGGTATAAGCCTGTATCTGATCAGTCACGCAAAACTAGTTATAATTTCTCTATTACCCTGCCTTCTGTTACCCTCCGTGATGGGGGCTGATCTGAACTTCTACAAGCTGGTTTGTTATGCCTAAGTGTTACCTTATCTAATGTTATCTTTGATGCTGTACATGATTTGCAAGATCAAGTTAATAACATTTCATATTCTAAGGGGTTATCTGATTGGTTACCTTGGGGTCTGAATCCTTTATTGCGAGATAATTTTATAATTATTGTCGTCATTAGATTTTGGATTCTTGGATGTGCCTTATGGACTTGTGTACGAAGTTCACTGTCTGTGCGTATGGTGTCTTATGGTTAATGGAGACGGCCACGGCCGAATATGTCTTGACATCAGTACAGCCATGTTTGGCCGCTCCACTGACCTACAGCCATCAGCACAAAAAGAAATATAAAAGCTGCTTTCTGCGTGGTGGGAACTGGCCCTTCTCTCACAGAGGGAATTGCAAGTTGTAACATTTCAAGGCTCTTGGAGCCTCGTAGCACGGGATGGACTGGCCATCTGTGCCGGGCTAGGACGATAACCAAAGAGAACAATGCACGTACACAACTACTGTGCTGGGACGTTAGCCGGGGGCTCAGTGCACGTACGCCACTGATAACCATTTTGTGCATGGGAACACTAAATGCTTGCTCTGCAAACTCTGTAATTGCTTACTCTGAAAATTACTGATGGTATAAAAACTGCTGGAAACTGAGCCCCGGTGAGAGTTCCACCTGTGGAAGGGACACCTTGCCCAGGACGTGAGATCCTTGCCCAGCCGCGTCGATTGACAGGGCTCTCCCGGCAGTGGGGCGTGGATGTTGTGAGTAACTGATTTGATGTGAAGTAATTGACTTGATATGAAGTAATTGATTTGATGTGTTCTCTTTTTGGTCAACCTGGTGTTTCTCTTTCCGGTTGATTTGTGTCATTTCTCTTCAGCCGATGTGGGTGTTTTCCCTTTCCAGTCGGGCTGATGCTTTTTTCCTTCTTAATATTTGACCTATTTGGATCTGTTTGAAGACTGTCGCCTTTACTATCCTCTATATAATAAAATATACCTTCAGTCCATTTGTTTGGAGTGGAAAGTGTCTTTTACGTCTCCGATCGAATCCCCGAACCTCTCATAACACTCTGGAATACCTATAATCCTTATGTTGCATTTCCTAATTGAGTCAGATATTTCTTGGAGAATTTCTTCACTTCTTTTTAGTCTTAGTTCTCTCTCCTCCTCCATCTGGAGCATTTCTGCATTCCTATCCTCAATATTGCTAATTCTTTCCTCCATATTGTCAGGTCTGTTATTTAAAAAGATTCCAGATGTTTCTTGATCTCCTCCATTGTGTTTTTCATCTCCAACATTTCTGATTGGTTTTTCTTTATAGTTTCAATCTTTTTTGTGAAAAAGTTCCTGGTTTCATTGAATTGTCTATCTCTGTTTTCTTGTGGTTCGTTGAACTTTTTTTATGATAGCTACTTTGAATTCTCTGTCATTTAGGTTATAAATTTCTGTGCCTTCAGGACTGATTTCTGGGTGCTTGTCATTTTCCTTCTGGTCTAGAGATTTAATATATTTTTGCACAGTGCTTGAGGGTGTGGGCTTATTTTTCCTCCTGCTGAAGATACGTGGTTGCAGCTTCCACCTGTCACCACTGGGTGGGGGTCAAGAGCTGTGTATTCTGACCCCGCCACAATCCGTGGGCACCCTGGCTGACTGGCTGTGCTGGTGCTCTGGGCAAGAGGGGTCTTTCTTTCGCCTACCCAATCCCGGGGGCTTCTCGTTCTTCCCTCACTATCTGCTCTCCTGGGGTGCTAGCTTGATGAATGCACCCCCACAACAGTTCGGTCTCCTCCGTATGGGAACTTTCCATAGGCTGTGAGAGAACTTGAAGAGTGACAGTTTTCCCACGGAGGGCCGCCCCCACCCTTCTCTGAGAGCTGCGTGGTTCTGGAGGGGAGGGGCTCTTTCTTTCATCTGCCCGATCCAGGAGGCTTCTTGTTCTTCCCTCACTACCTGCTCTCCCGGGGTGCTAGCTTGATGAAGACATCCCCTGAACAATTCAGTCCCCTTCGTACGGGAATTTCCCACAGGCTGTGAGAGAACTTGGAGAGCGATGGTTTTCCTGTGGAGGGCCGCCCCTCCCCACTCGCTCTGAGAGAGCCGCGTGGTCCTGGTCCCAGGGTCGCTATCATCAGGGAAGGAGAGGAGTTCTCCTTACCTCCTTCCACTTCTTCCAGGGGTACCAGCACCTCCACCTTCAGACGTAAGGATAGGCAGGTCTTTCAGATATCTTTTGCGTTGTGTGAATGTCCTCTGTTGGTATTTGAATGTCCTTTTTGTTGTATCTTGGGGGAGAGAGTCTAAGGGGGAAGCTCACTCCACCATGATGCTGACATCACATCCACTATTGGCAGTTTTTGTAGCTACAAGTAATGTTAGTGGATTTTTAATTTCCAACAAATTAAAACTATAACTACAGCCTAATAGAGTCTTGAGAACTAATTTTCACGCTCAGGCTTGCTTACCTCTTTAGGTTTTGCTCTGCACCACCCCATTTTCCCCACTCCACCCCCAAAAACCTAATCTCCAGTGTAACAAACTACTTACAGTTTCCTAAATGTACTACGTGTTTCTTACTTCGATATCTTTGTATATAATTTCCCCATCTCTAAAACGCCCTTCTCCCTACTCACTGGTCCTATAGAATTTCTACTCATTCTTAAAAAGCCAGCTCAGGGGCCAGCCCAATGGTGTAGCAGTTAAGTTCACATGCTTCTCTTTGGTGGTGGCCTAGGGTTTGCATGCTCAGATCTCGGGCATGGACCTATGCACCACTTATCAAGCCATGCTGTGGCAGGCGTCCCACGTATAAAGTAGAGGAAGATGGGCACACATGTTAGCCCAGAGCCAAACTTCCTCAGCAAAAAGAGGAGGATTGGCAACAGATGTTAGCTCAGGGTTAATCTTCCTCACAAAAACAAAACAAAACAAAACAAAACAAAACAAAAAGTCAGCTCAGCATTGATCAACTCTTTGAGGCTTCCCTGGGCACCCCAGCCAGTCAACCCCTTCCTCTTTGCCGTAGGGAACTACAGGCACACCGCTACTGTCATGACACAGCACAGTAACTATTTCTATGATTGATCTCTTTGAGCTAAAGAATAGTATCTTGCTCATTTTGGACTTAGAATAACACAGGTGCTCACTAAACGTTTACTGAACTGAACTGACAAAGAGGCAATAAGTTAAATATAAGCTACGTTTTTGTCCTCAAACCACAAAAATCTATCTAGAAGGAAACATATCTACCACAGTCACCATTTTACACTTGCCCTTTTTAGAGAAACATGAGATTAGGGAGGTAAAAAAAAGGCATCAGTGGGGCGTGGGCACAAGGGATGAAGGAGTGCATTTATATGGTGACTGACAAATAATAATGTACAACTGAAATCTCACAGTTATAAACTATTATGACATCAATTTAAAAAAAAGCCATCAAGAGAAATACAAATAGATTCTGGCGAGGCAGTGAAATTTTGAAAATTAACCTTACACTGTAAACACTCTATTAATTTAAAAATTAGAGTGAAAGCTTAGCTATCCCAAACATAGATTTTTTTCAAGCAGATCTGGGCCAGGGTGAAGAATTAACCTTATCTTTCATTTATTATCAACACATGTAAATTTGGCATAAGATCACTAATTCCTAGAAAAATCTGGATATACCAAGACTGTCACTATTTAAATACATTCAGTGCATATGGAAAGAAATTAGAAGGAGATACACAAAGATATTGGTTGAATTAAGGTGATGACATTTTGTGTATTTCATCTTAAAAAATATATATATACACACACAGATAAGACAGTACTTATCACTGTGAGTTATGCCAATAGAAAACTCACCTTTCCTTCTGTAACCATTCGTAGAGTATCAATTAATCGAAGTTTGATTGGAAGGTCTGTGATTTCCTCAACGTACGTACAGCACTGTTGAACCATTTTTGCAACAGCCTAAAATAATAAAAACCATTCCTACGTAAAATTCATTCCTCACACAGGAAAAGAAAGTATTTTATTGAGGGAAGTGCTATGGTCAAATTTGGTCTTCCCAAGCAATTCTAGACACTGAAATGCCTATAAAAGAACATCAAAGTCTCCCTAATAGCTAAGACGTACTGAATACCCATTAACAAATCAATAAAGGTTAGGAAAACCTCAGATGCAAAGACTTTACCCCTTCTCATTACAACTGGTAAACTGATTACACAAAAGGAAAGGGGGAAGAAGCATGTCTGGCAACATCTATTAGAAGGCTTGCTAGCTAGCTTTTTTTTTTTTTAATTTTATTTATTTATTTATTTTTTCCCCCAAAGCCCCAGTAGATAGTTGTATGTCATGGTTGCACATCCTTCTAGTTGCTGTACGTGGGACGCGGCCTCAGCATGGCCCGAGAAGCGGTGCGTCAGTGCGCGCCCGGGATCCGAACCCGGGCCCCCAGCAGCGGAGCACACGCACTTAACCGCCAAGCCACGGGGCCGGCCCGCTAGCTAGCTTTTTTGCAGCCAAGCAGAAAAGCATGGAAGAAGTGGCCACAGACTAAAGGAAAAAAAAAAGGACGAGAAAAGCAGAGTTCAATAGTGGCTTTGAGAGTACTGAAGCCATGACCAGCAGATATAGTGACTGAAGAAAAAAGAACCCGTGGCAGAGGCAGAAGGTAAAACAGTTCCATCATCCAGGGGAGGAGGAGGAGCCACAGTCACCCATATTCCTCAATAAAATGTGACACTGAAAGTCACAGCATCTCTTGCCCACAGTTTCCTCACAGGTAATATAAGCAGGTTAGAACATTTCCTCCAGCTCTTTTTTTTTTTTTTAATTTTTGTGAGGAAGATCGGCCCTGACCTAACATGTGCCAATCCTCCTCTTTTTGCTGAGGAAGACTGGCCCTGGGCTAACACGTGCGCCCATCTTCCTCTACTTTATATGGGACGCCGCCACAGCATGGCTTGACAAACGGTGCCTTGGTGCACACCCGGGATCCAAACCCGGGATCCAAACCTGCGAACCCTGGGCCACCAAAGTGGAGCGCACGCACTTAACCGCTGTGCCACTGGGCTGGCCCCATTTCCTCCAGCTCTTACATTCTATGATCTAGGTCAGGTCAGCAAACGTTTTCTGTAAATATTTATATAATAAATATTTTAGACTTTGTGGGCCATATGGTCTCTGTGGCAACTAATTCAACTGTGCCTTTCTAACTCCAAAGCTGCCACAGACCCTACACAATAAATGGGCGTGGCCGTGTTCCAAAAACTATGTACAAAGGTGGCAGGTGGGATATGATCCACGGTCCATAGTTTGCCAAGCCCTAATCTAGATTCCAAACAGTATATCATAATCATTGATAATAATATTAGGACCCTGTTATGAATAAAATGTTAGGGCCAGCCTGGTGGTGTAGTGGTTAAGTTCATGTGCTCTGCTTTGGTGACCCAGGGTTCACAGGTTCGGATCCCAGGTTAGGATCCCAAGTTTGGACCTATGCACCACTCATGAAGCCATGCTGTGGCGGCATCCCACATACAAAATAGAGGAAGACAGGCACAGATGTCAGCTCAGTGACAATCTTCCTCAAGCAAAAAGAGAAAGATTGGCAACAGATGTTAGCTCAGGGCCAATCTTCCTCACCAAAAAAAAAAAAAATCTTTCAATAAATGCAAGTCTCTGGGACACCTACTATCTCACAAAACATATGATCCCTCTAAAACCAATTATAACAATGATTTCTAGACGGGCATGTAACTTGATAATTCTAAGAGCTGTGCAAAAAATAAATTAACAGAAATCAGATGAGGTTAAAGGAAAACAAAAACAACCACATTAATATTCAACCACATTAATATTCTAATGATAAGTGAACATCCTGCTGTTCTCTGGTAAAAATGCAGGTAAATCATTAGGGAAGTTATGGTTTCCCTCTGGGCTCGAGTGAATTAGAAACCACTAATTTTAAGCAATCTACAAAAGGTTATTTTTAAAAAATCATTACTTTCTAAGTCTGATAAAGCAAAAAAGAAAACTTTTGGGTAAAAAGTAATTATGGGAAAAGGAAAGACATACTTTGAGTCCCTAAGCACTTTCCACATCTATGAAGACATAGTATGTTATAGTGAAAAGAAGCAGCCCTGGTTCCAGTCCAGCTGTGAGACTGGCTCAAACTCATCTAGGAAGCCTTCCCTTATAAACCTCATCAAAAACCTCCTCTTGCACCTTTCATATTTTTTAGCACCTTTCACTATTCTTACGTTATTTACTATGTATTACCTAGTGTGTGTGTGTGTAATTTTTTCTTATTTTTTAAAGATTTTATTTATTTTTTCCCCCCAAAGCCCCAGTAGATAGCTGTATGTCATAGCTGCACATCCTTCCAGTTGCTGTACGTGGGACACGGCCCCAGCATGGCCAGTAAATGAAATTTACTTCTACGGAG
The DNA here is from genome assembly GCF_020826845.1 of Diceros bicornis minor. NCBI lineage: Eukaryota > Metazoa > Chordata > Mammalia > Perissodactyla > Rhinocerotidae > Diceros > Diceros bicornis. The sequence goes on along the minus strand of NC_080757.1, from coordinate 47,982,460 downwards.
AATCATTTAAACACATCTCAACAGAACAGGAAATCCAGCTTCACAAAAATACCAAAAGAGAACGTACATAGTCTTTAAACAAAATGAGCAGTCAAAATAATCTGTCCGAAAACGGCCTCAAAAATAAGTTAAATATTGGGCCGGCCCCATGGCTTGGCGGTTGGGTGCATGCACTCCGCTGCTGGCGGCCCGGGTTCGGATCCCGGGCGTGCACCAACACACCACTTCTCCGGCCATGCTGAGGCTGTGTCCCACATACAGCAACTAGAAGGATGTGCAGCTATGACATACAACTATCTACTGGGGCTTTGGGGGAAAAAATTAAATTAAAAAAAAAAAAAGTTAAATATTAAATGTTTAATAAAGGACATATGATTAAAGTAAATTATAGATTATCAACTTGATGGATTATAACACAACCATTTAAAATAATAAACACAAAGATATGGAGCAACATAAAAATAGAACAAAGTTGCATTGAAACTCTCAGCATAATTCTGTAAAAATATGCAAATATATAAAGACTAGAAGAAAAAACAAAAAAAGCAGTTATTATGAGAATATGGATAGAATTTTTTTAAAACTCTCTAGAATGTTGTAAGGTTGATTTAACAGTACACTTTAAACAGATTCATAGGATAGTTTTCTAAAAGTCCTCATTTAAATGCAAATGTATTTGTTTTTTGAGCCATCAGGAACTTACTTGTTTTAACTGACTCCGTCTTTTTGACAAAAGTATAATATTTTCATTAAGTAAATCCCATTCTTTAGCCTCATAGCACATCTTCACTATCGCAACTAAGATACGGGATGTAGACACCATATCAGAAGCCTGGAAGAGTGAAAATATATGGAAAGTTAATGGAACAATGTTAAACAAAATTGATGGTAACTGAAGTTTTTAGTATAATCTACTCACAGTACGAGTCTGTTTTTCCAATGAGAGAAGGGTTTCAATGACTTCTTGAAGTCTTCCTTCCTAAAACAAAAGATAAAAATGAACAATGAAAACAACACTACCAACACAAAACCAAATAACTAGTCTAAAATGAGATATTTCTGACACAGAAAAGGAAAAATCAATGGCCTATTCTAGAGGAAAAGGACCCCCTCCGTAGCTACTTTTGTTGTGTTTTTCTCCTTTTCTTGATAATGCTTGCTTCTCCAGTGGATTCCACAAGTCAGTGGTTCCCAACTTGGGGCCCACAAACTGTTTTTAACATTTCAAAATGCCTAAGAGAAACTGAATATAGAACAACAATGATTTAACACCTGACAAAAACATCAAGTCTTTGTTTTGGGTTCTAATTTATCAACTTAGTGTAACATCTGTTTATCTTGTTCTGAATAGAGACTCTTAACTGGCAGTCTTTGAAGAATAAAAATGGGAAAATGATTTCTTTATAAATTCACCATAACAAATATTTTAAAATATGAAGTTTTGAGGAGAAATAAAAAGGATATTTGGTGGTAAAAAGATAGAAAGCCCTGGTTTACTTTTTCAATGACTTTAAAAATAAATCAGTAATTGTGCTTAAAGGAAATGAAGACCATCTGAGAACACCCACGCATGCTACACCAAAAGTCATGCTCTTAGCAGACACTGATCCAACTGAAATACACCCCTTTTGTCAACTGATAATAACCTCTATCTCATATGCAAAAACAAAACATTCCCCCTGGGGCATACATTAAGAAACAGGAATAACAAAATTCAAATAATATAAACTTAAATGATAATACATCAGGACTAAAATAAGCCATCCTATTAGGAACCACACATTTTGATTAAAACCAAACCAACCCACAGCACAAAAATTGCATTTATTTACGATACTAACATTAATAACTATGAATGAATTGGAAGTAATGAGGAAGGTTTTATTTAGAAACTGTTTTTCTAACCACAAATGAAAAAATTTTTTATCTTAATGACATTCATGGACAGTACGTGAGTACTACTCTTTTACTAATTAAAGAAACCAATTAAACAACTTTTGAATTAGGGGCACAAATAATGTTTGGACTTTTCAAAACACCGTTTCCATATTTTCCAAGATAACTTTTAAACTATGAATTTTCTTTTTTTTTTTTTAAATAATTTTTTTATTTATATTTTTTTTCCCCCAAAGCCCCAGTAGATAGGTGTATGTCATAGCTGCACATCCTTCTAGTTGCTGTATGTGGGACACGGCCTCAGCATGGCTGGAGAAGTGGTGCTTTGGTGCGCGCCCGGGATCGAACCCGGGCCGCCAGCATCGGAGCGCGCACACTTAACTGCCAAGCCACAGGGCCAGCCCATAAACTATGAATTTTCTATGCAGCATAGAATATGTAATGTACAGCCATTGTTTGAACTTATTTTAATTAAATCTGAAACATATATTACTATCATATTTTAACACTGTTTCCCATGCAAAGGGGAGCACCAACTCTGAAAGCTCTATAGATTCATGTGTACAATAAATGCTGGCTAAATGTCCATCAGTGGAAAAGAACAAAGAACAAATCTTTAAATACTCCAAAGTTAAAGGCTAATAAATCATAAAAGATCAAAGAATCTTAGAACCGGAAAGACTGCTAGAGATGATTTAATCCAATCACCTCATTTTAGAGAACAAACAGCTCAGCCACAAAACTAACCAGCAGAACCAGAACCCAGGGCTCTTGCCTCCTGGTCCCTCCACTACACTAAACCATATTAGTTTAAATCACACCTTTGCTTCAATCAAAATAATTTCCATAGGGAAATGGTTACTATCTGGCAACCAAATACAGTGCAAAAATAGTTAAAATGCAAAATACTGTTTACTGATGGTCACCTCCTGCCACTTTTGCAATTACTATTAGTCACGTGGCTGTGATCCACAGGGTGTGGTTTTCTATATGGTATTTTAACTCAGAAGTATGAGTTTTAAAGAACTGCACCCTATACGTAAAAGAATCACACACCACTTCTAGAGCCATGATCTGCAGGTATCAACGAAACACTAAACGTCACCTCAGAACGGCACTCTTGGATAACGATCTCTAAAAGCAACAGTCACTCAGCATCTCCTTCTTTAACACTCAAGCCCACCGACTTTCTGCTTTGCAACGACCCCAAACTCTTTTCTATTTTAATGTTTATTGTCTTTCTAATCTCACTAGAATGCAAACTTTGTGAGAGCAGGGACCCTGTCTATACTGTTCACCTCTTAGCTCAATGCTCTGCACCTGGCCAAGCACATAATGTTGCTTCTGTAGATATCATGGTACATCCCTGTATACCTTGTTCCACAGTTACTAATGTGCATATCTTGCCTAAGTGGTCTGTAAGTTCCTTTAGGGCTGGACCTTGTTGTTTCCCTTGCACCAACTTGTACACAGTATGCATCGAGTAGATCGACATTGACCTGAACTATTCAGTTGATCTTAATGGCTTACAATTCCTGTTTCTTACCGTTACAGTAAGTAGGATGTGACAAATTATATGGCTGACAATTCAGCACAATCTGAGAGACACTACCATCAACTTCATTAAATACAACTCCCGATTCTCTAATCATCCCATTTTTTTCTCCCAATCTTCCATGTTCAATCCTATGGCTAAACACCTTCCTCTTTCCTTTCCTATCTATTGTCATAGTTCTTGAAATTCCAACTCTTCAATGCTGCCTTTCAACTCAGAGGAACAAGATGGGCAGAGCTATCAAAACCAACCTGTTAGAACATGTGAATTTTGTGACTCATTTTTCTCATTGAAATAATCTTTGTAGGGGCTGGCCCGGTGGCATAGTGGTTAAGTTCCCACACTCCACTTCGGCAGCCCGGGGTTTGCAGGTTCAGATCCCGGGCGTGGACCCACACCACTCATCAAGCCATGCTGTGGCAGCGTCCCATATACCAAGTAGAGGAAAACTGGCACAGATGTTAGCTCAGGGACCATCTTCTTCAAGCAAAAAGAGGAAGACTGGCAATGGATGTTAGCTGAGGGCCAACCTTCCTCACCAAAAAATAAATAATAACAATCTTTGTAAATGAGGTAAATGACTAAGGAGTTTGTTCAACATCAATACATGTGGGTATCTGTAAGTTCTGTATGTTTGTGTCCTTTAACTCCTAAATGGATCCAATCTATCAATGATTTGTTAAACAACCTAAACAAGTAAGGAAAAGGCCATCAAAAAGTTAACCGCAAACAGTTGAACTTTAATGCCAATGCAATACTTTTAAATGACCTATTTCTTAAAGGAGTCTTTTGTCCAAGCTGCTAACAATCAGTCAACTGTTTTACGTTTCATCTCCTCTTCATTTTAAACATTAACCCTGAGAAGAGGCTGCAGGTGACCAAATGAAATGAAAAGACATTTAAAGGAAGGAGAACCAAAGGATATATTCAATTTAAGAATGTAAGTAGTCCCCAAATAACCATGTGCCAAATAAACTATAATCAAAAAGTGAGACAGGGTGGGGGTGGGGGGATATGACCCTCTGTGTACCAAGAACTGCTAAATACTACATCTTCACAGTTCAGAAAAGGCCATCTTTAGATGAATTTTTAACTCCCTAATTCAAAGGTGAAGTAATAACCATTATCAAGAACTAGTATCACTTTTACTATCTCACCAACAATTTGATGGAGGGTCCTCAAATACTAATCACAGAGGCAGTAGAATGTAATGGTTAAAAAATACAGGCTCTCGGGCCGGCCCCATGGCTTAGTGGTTAAGAGCGCGCGCTCCGCTGCTGGCTGCCCGGGTTTGGATCCCAGGCGCGCACCGACACACCGCTTCTCTAGGCATGCTGAGGCCGTGTCCCACATACAGCAACTAGAAGGCTGTGCAACTATGACATACAACTATCTACTGGGGCTTTGGGGGAAAAAAATAAAAAAAAAAACAAAACACAGGCTCTGTAGCCAGACTGTGTGGGTCTAAACCCCAGCTCTACTACTGTGTTACCTTGGGCAAGACACTTAACCCTCTCTTACCCTCAATTTTTTCTTCAATTAATTGAGCATAACAAGAGTTCCTACCCCAAGGGTTAGTATAAAGATTAAAGTAATACCTATGAAGGTATGCCTGCCACATTGTGCATACATTATCATCATCAAAATAGCTAACATTATATAGAAATCACACAGCACTAAATATTAGTTACTGTTGTTATTTGCTAGATGAATGTTAGGACACAGAAACAGAAATGTACTAGGTCACAGCTGTAGGAGATTCAAATGGCCTAGATTTGGCAATTTTACCATGCAGATCTAGACTTCAGTCTGTCTTTTGAAGGCTTCTGCTATATGTGATTTTCTCACCTGATACATTCTTATTAAGTCTCTATACACATACAATTTTTATCTTTAAATGTATTTCACATTAAAAATTAAAAAGTCTTAAGGAAAGTAAGTGAAGAAGTGATATTCCCTTGAAGAGGTTGTGGGATGTAGCAAAAAGAACACTATACCAATTGCCAGGAGAGCTGAGCTTGATGTGGCTCTGCTGTAGACCTCAGATACCACTTAAGCTGCCTGAACTTTAGTTTTCTCACAAGTAGAGAGAAAATAACAAAACTTTCTACGGTTTTATTGATGGGCTGGAAAACAAAAGAATGTATGCTAAAGTGTTCCATACATTCCAACGTAACAATGCAATTCTTTAAGTCAGTATTTTCTTATGCTTGGCAGAATGGTTAGAAAATAATATAAGATGATGAATAAAAAGCAAAACAGAAACATATCTTAAAAAAAACCAACTAGGACTGTAAGACAACCACCTAATCCAAAAGTTGAAAACTGTGGGTCTGTATAAAAAAACAAAAACTTATACCCTCCCCATCCCCCAGCCCTCTTCCTCGGACCCCCTCCCCACAGAAACAATCTACACCACACCTTGTTTTGTTCTACAGGCACACTGGCTTAAAAAAAAAAAAATCAGAATCAAAATAGCTTTAATTTTACATAGTTTAACAGGCCCTAACATTCCCTGTTTCAAACATTTCCATTACTCATTTGACAACTAAAAAGGCATTTTGCATTTGAGTTTGCAAGTCTTTTCAACTGTCTTGAACACGACAACAACGTCCTAAATAAATGCCACACATGTGATCACTAGAACAACATGGCAGGTGAATTTTTTTTTCTTACTGGCCTATAAGCTCTTCGAGGGCAAGCACTTTCGTAACAACCTTCTCATACCTCCCATAATGTCTAGCACTGACTAGGTCTTGCACAGAGTAGCCTACCAGAAGAAACTGGTAAAGGGAAGATTTTTTTCTCCTGGGTCTCAGTACTAGGAATAGTTGTACTTCTTTAAAGCAAATGGTTTCTTCCTTATGGACACTATCAATCTATTAATTCCAAAGTGGTGGTTCAGGGGCTGACTTTGGCCTGTAGGTTGTTTTGTTTGATCTACATGGTACTGGCTCAAATAGTCTTTTAAAACAGATTAGTGTCCAGTTTCTAAATATTGATAAATATTGAGGCAATTATATAAAAATCCATTCCTGCTTCCTCCCTCAAATTAGAAGAGTTGACAAGGCTTAGCCTTCATCCCCAATTGGCAAAGACAAACTGGAGGTGAGGCATTACTGCCTTCTTTCCCTGGGCAGGTGCTCAGAAGTTCAGGTTTTCATTACTCTTGGCTCACCAGGCAGGACAGCATGGTGAGAGCACCAGCTCTAGAATCAGTCAGCCTGGGTTTGCATTCTGGCTCCAGCACTTTACTAGCTGTATGACCGTGGAGTATGTGACTCAACTTCTCTTAGACTGTTTTCTTGTCTGTAAAATAAGAATAACAACAATACCTATCACATATGGGTAAGGTGAGGATTAATTGAGTTAAGGCATGTAAGCACTTAGAAGAGTGACTGGCACTGTAGAAAATTCTCAATAAATGTCAGCTATCATTATCTGCCTGGCACTGTAGGTGTTTTGAGTTTTCCAACCCTTACATAACTATGATGTTTCTTTACAGTAGCTGCTAGAAAGCTCAGAGATGAATTTATGGCTCCCCTCCATCAAGTGCACTGAATCTAAGAAATACAAGTATATCAACTTCATTATCTTTCCCTATCCTCATCTTTTGTAAAGCCCCATTAAATTCTTTTTTGGAAATAAGGGAAGCATTAAAAAGGTTTCTTTCTAGAACTAAATGTGAAGTACTACTGACACTGCTGCCCCTGAATTTATTACACTTTAATGTAGTTATGTAGTAAGCTCCTTAAGTGACAAAAACAACCCTATTAGTGAATGCATCCCAGATGAATAGCAATAAATGTTTGTGGCTGGATTGATCAAGGAATTTAATGAGGCCTGAGCATAATCCTTAGCAACAGGCCATGAGGGAGCTGATTCAACAACCACACAAACCCTAGTCAGGCAAGCTTAGCTTCGAATCCCTGGTTCTACCTATTACGAACCGTAATGTTGGACAAATAACTGAGCCTTGGTTTCTTTGTATGTAAAATGATAACAAAGTTGCCTGCACACAGCAGGGGCCGTGATAAATGTTTGGATCAAGTTAAATTTCTATTCCACGGGAGATAAGCAGTTGGAAACTACTGTTCATGGCCTCCTCTGATTAGGTTTTTCTGCACTTTAATGCCTGTTTGGCTTTACTTCTATAGTTCCTGCTCTAGGGATGACTTCTCCTCATCCCAGTCTTATTCATTGATTCAAGGCCCAACACAAACGTCAGGTTCCCTGTAAAACCTTCCCTTATGCCACCAGTAAGAACGAACAGCTTTCTTCTCTGTGTTCCAATTACACTTTTATACTTGTATGGCACTCACCACCATGCGTGACTTGTCTAATTCGTTACGTATACAAACTCCTTAAGGACAGGGGTCCTGTGTTAATTACCTTTCACTTCAGTTAATCACTTTCCTGCCGCTTCCCCTGGCGAAAGGCCAGACACGTCCATAAACAACTTAACGACATAAATGGATTCAGCAAGAGCAATAGAACTAAACTCTCCGATCTAGCATGAGTGCTGAAGCGGCCTGAACCCCTGGTAATCTACTCAAGTAAACGTTACGCAGAATCCAAGAAAAGGCAAAAAGCAGTATGGGGCACAACTCCTACGGGAATGGAGTGACCATCTGTCCTGGGGAGGGTTTGGGAAGCTGTATGCGCTATCGTACGCCGGCTGCGGAGTTTCCCTGGTCGGGCAGACCTGGGATCTCTTACTCATGCAGGCCCCACTTGGGCTGGGCATGGAATGCGGGGTGCGCGCTCCAGCCCGCAGGCCCCCGGAGGCCTAGGGAAGCTCCCTGGCGTGACTCAGCCCCTGGCGCCCGCCAACAGCCGGCCGGCCTCCCCTCACCTTGGCCAGCTTCTCGCACTCGGGCAGTCGCTGATCCACCGTGGCGCTGTAGTCCACCTCCATCTTGACGATGCGCCCATCAGCTCGCTCCGAGCCACTGTCCGCCATGGTCCCAGCCTGAGCGTCTCTTGATGACCCCCACTTCAGCCACCACTCGTCAGCCACACCGGAAGTCGTCTGCGCACCCGCTCAGGCAGTGCGTCGGGAGCCCGCGCGAAGGACCCCACGAGGCCCCCTGCGCTGGCCGCCAGTCAGGCACTGCCGCGGACAGCCCTGGGGGCGGAGCGGGGGGCGGGGTTGCCCCCTCAGCCTGCGTTGGGTTTTGTCTTTGATAACAGAATTTTCGTCTAATATTTGCGGTGAGAGAAGCTAGTGTAATAAAATAGGACATCCCATATATTCCTGCTTCACTCCTCCTATATTCCTCTTTCACCCCTCATGTGAAATATGATTTCTCAGAACCGTGGGCAAGTCGCTTAACTTTTCTTGGATCTCGGTTTCCTCATCTCTGCGTTACCGGGCTGAAATAAACCCTAAAGAAACAAGTTCTCAGGTTTCATCTGGTTGAGAATGTTGGTGGCTTAATCTGTGGGATCTCTGAAAACTCATAAGAGACGATATGGCAGCGGCTCAGTAATATAACAAGTAAAGTATTTTTTGTTTTCGTTTTTACTATAATCCACTACGTTGGTAAGAAGAATCTTTAGAAAGACATTTTATTCTTTTCCTGTAGGACTTTTGTGAGCATCAAAGGAGATCATGTATGTGAGATTATTTCAATTCTTCAGGACCTTACAAGTTTTCTTTATTGTCATCCACACCATCTGAATCCCTATAAAAAAGCCTAGGATCCTTGAAAGTGAGAATGAGGTTGTGTATGGTGTGGTAGGAGTGTCAACAGGAGCCTGGGAAGCAAAATGGGAAATCTTGGAGTGGTCTACTTGTTATGTTAGTGGTTCTTAATTTAATCAGCACCAACATCCCTTTATATTTGCTGAATAGACCTTTTTATTTCCTTACTATTCTGTAATGAAAATCATGAATAATGAAACCCATCTATACATATAATTTTAAAAAAGGAAAGAAAACATCCTAGCTGTAATGTAAAGGAGAAACGTTACAAAACAGCAAAATAAATATTTCAAAATCTAAAGGCTAAAACTGTCAACAATAGAAACAGAAAGTAGTTTTTTGCATGTACAATAACTGTGTGTGCAAAAGCTACAACTGTAATAGATGTGTTCTATTGGTTCCTCAAGCATTGTAAGGGCTTACTGTTGGTGGCATGATTTTTCCAAAATGGTGTACAACTTCTTAGTAAAGTTCTCACTATATCAAAGTATAGTCTTTCATTGTTTTTCACATAGAAGAATTCTTAAAAATTTTAGTGCGTATTAAAATTTCCGAAAAAGTAGCTTGGCATATGTAAAATGGCTTTAGAGTCGAGGCCTCAGATACATAAGTAGGTGACTGGCAGGACATTGAAAAGTCAGATGGAATGTTGGACAATATTTTATTTTGTAGGTTTGTTGCCTTGCAGATGTCTGGCATCCCAATTGCATGCTCATATTTCCCTCTCTCCTCAATGATTGTGACAACCCAAAATTCCCTTACAAATTTCTAAAACATGCTCTAGGAGCCAGTTTTGTTGAGACACACTAGGCTAAGATGTTTTTTGGCTCTGTATTCGGTGTGCTGTTGGTTTGACTAGAGTAGACAGAAGGATTTAGAAGTCTATATTTTGTATGAAGAGTTTGAAAAGACAAAAAGTAACAAAGGTGTGATGCAGTAAACAGATTTATGGTTTCTAGAACTCAAAAAATAAGAGTGTGAGGGGGTCTAAGAAGGAGGCAAGTAAGTGGAGAAAACTCTAGTTGGCTCCCACGCCAAACTGAAGCCCTTCCTCACTAGGCTTAGAGGTAAGGAAAAATTAAAGCAAACTGAAATATGAGGAAAAGCTTGCAAAGGAAACAAAAAATTAAAGTGTAGTAAATAAAGAAGGAACTCAGTAAAAGTCTGATCAATGGCCAGAGAAAATAGGTAAGAGTACTGTATTATAGACAGACACTTTATAAATTCTTTATTTGAGTGAGTCTGAGATTAAATTTGTGGCTTTGTAAGAAAGAATTTGATTTTTGAAGAGAAAAATTGGAGTGGAAGAATAAGGAATCTAAATAGTAAGGAAAAATACTGATTGGAAAAAGTTTATTCTGAAAGAACAGTGGTAATGTATATTGTGATATTAATTATTGAAAATGTGCCTATATATTAATTACTATGGTATATATTTTTTCATATTTGGCATTTCTGGCATGTTCAGCTTGTTGGCTGTGCACATATCTGACCCAAAGTTCCTGCCTTTGTGAGGTGAACATTCTAATAGAGGGAAGACAGAAAATAAACATGTAAATATGGGCCAGCCGGTAGTGTTTGGGAGGTGGTCCAGGAAGGCATCGATAGTGAGCCAAGACCTGAGGTAAGTAAGGAAGTCTTGCAGCTAGCTGGGGCTGAAGACTCCAGGCAGAGGCAGGAGCAAGAACTCTGAGGTGGGAGCAATCAGGTCATGCCTGGCCTGTTTGAAGACCAGGATGAGCGAGGGCGAGAGTTGTAGGAGATGAGGTTCAGGGCAATATGGCGATTATAAGGACTTGGTTTTTAGTCTGAGTAAGGTGGGAAGCCAATGGGGGTTTTGGGCAAAGGAATGGTATGAGCTGACTTAACGTAGTAAAAGAATCTCCCTGGCTGCTGTGTGGTGACTAGGTTGGGCAGAAGCTGGGGCACTAGTGGGGAGGTTATTGCAATAATCCAGGAGAAAAATGTTGGTGTCTTGGACTAGGATGGAGGCAGTTGAAGTGGTAAGAAGTGGCTAGATCCTGGATATAATCTGAAGGTAGGGCAAAGATGGGATTTGCTGTTGGATGTCAGAGGAGAGTGGTCAAACACGTCTGCAAGATTTTTGGCCTGAGCACCTGGAAAGATGGAGTTGCCATTTAATATGATGGAGCAGATTAGAGATGAGCAAGTCAGGGGGAAAAGGACGGGAGCCCAGTTTTGGGTAAGTTTGAGGTGCCTATTGGATACCCAAGTGACAATGCTGAGAAGGTAAGTGGAGAAGGCAAATTAAGGGGAGTCATTTGGGCTAGAGATTTGAAGCTAGGAGCCACTAGCATGTTGATAGTATCTATATGTATCAGTGTAAGCCATAACGCTTGCATTACAGAAATGTTCCTAGAATGTGTGTAAAATATTTGTTTTTGTAAATTTCCAATTTTAAAGGCAATGGGAGAACTTGGTATTTTCAAGTCTGTTGTGAATCATTCTGTAAAGAAAATTATACTGTATTTTATCTTTTGAGTAAATCTCTTGGTCCTGTGTTAGAATTACTTCATGTCAAGTGCAGTTATATCGGGTAACTAAAGTCATACCTGAATCATTGTGTTCATTTACTCTAGCTGCCATAACAAATAACCATGAACTTAGTGGCTTAAAACAACAGAAATTGATTCTCTCACAATCTGGAGTCCAGAAGTCTGAAACCAGTATCACTGGGTCGAAATCAAAGTATGGCAGGGCCGTGCTCCCTCTGGAGGCTCTAGGGGACCTTCCGTTCCTTGCCTATTCTAGCTTCTGGTGGCTGTGGGCATTCCTTGGCTTGTGGGCTCATCAGTCCAATCTCTGCCTTCATGGTCACATTGGCTTCTCTTTTGTGTGTGTGTGAAATCTTCCTCTGCCTTTCTCTTATCCAGTTCGGACACTTGTGATTGTATTTAGGGCCTACCCAAATAATCCAGGATAATCTCCTCATCTCAGAATTCTCAACTGAATCACATCTGCAAAGACCTTTTTTCCAATAAGGTAATATTTTCAGGTTCCAGGGCTTAGGACCTGATATATTTGGGGGCCATTATTCAGCCTACAGTCACCTAAGCAATTTTTAAACTGAGGTTTTGATATAAATGATTACCTACTCTTAATAGCAAACATAATTTCCTCTTTTTCTCTCTGGTAGCATTTAAAATGTCCCACAAAAAGTCCAAATATGTGACATCTCCATGGCACCACATAGCTAAGAAACACTCTTTCCAGATCTGTGTTGACATCATTTGATGATGCTAGGTCAAATATGCTTTGGCATTAAAGAATTACAATAAGTTATGGTTGCACAGTTGCCTCCTCTTAAAGGACACTCAGATCAAGAACAGTGTCTTCTTCTATCATTAAAATTTCTCTCCAGTGAAAATAGTTACATTTAGTCTCATAATTCATCTCAAAATATTCCAATGTTTTGCCAATTTCTGTAAAAATAGGTAATGCAATAAAAAGTAAGACTTTTATTACTAGCTTATTTTAAAAAAAGACAAAACTAGACCTTTGGCCACAGAACCTCCAGGTTGCTTTCTATGTGAAGCAATTTGTACCACATCATTGTCAATTAATTTTTATTTTATGAGAATTTACTGCACAGCTACAAGCAATTACACATCAAAGGCATTCTCTATATTTAATAGAGGCCTGATAAATGCTTCTACACATCAGAATTGCCTTGGGACTTGCTTTGTGTAGTTTTAGTAGGAATGAACTTGACATTTACTTAGTACCTAACAAGGTCAGACATACAGGTATTTAAAACGCACATACAGACACAGCGACATACATAGACATAGACTTTGCCGGAATTAAACAAAAATTAATTGCAAAGAATAACGCTTGATTTTCAAAAGTCGCCCTCAAAAAGGGGGGGCATGTCAAAAGACACAGGAATCAATCTGCAAGAGCTAACGATGGTCAAATCTGGAACAATTTGAGCAACAAAATTAACATAGTATTGAATTATAACTCAAAGTATGGAATAAATATGCATGAGTCCACACTGATATAAATAAATAATTGAATGAATAAATGAGGGAGAAGGGACAAATCTTGCAGAGTTCTGCATTACGTATGTAGATACTCTCCCCTCAAGGAGGTGGGGCTTAATTCGGCTCCCTTGAGTGTGGGCTGCACTTAAGGACTCACTTTCCAAAGAATAGAATATGGAAAGGGGAAGACAGTAACTTTACAATGGGAAAACTTGGCAGATGTTATCTTAACCAAGTGATCAAGGTTAAGGTCAAGCCCTTTATCAAGAGTTACTTTGGTAATATAAAGAGAGCATGGGAATGAGAGGGCGACATCTTTATATCACTGTGATGTAACAATTTTGTTTTGTGCCTTCTCTCCTTAGCCCTAATGTGACAAGTTGAAAGTCAGTCTCTCCAAAAGCTGCTTCTTGGAGTAACTATCCATTTAGGTAAGATTACTGAATGTTACAGTAACACAGTGGTTCTCCACTGCAGGAGTTCCCCCCTCCATCCCCACCCCCAGATTTGGCATATTCGTGTGTGTAGGAGGGGGTTTGCTACTTATATTTAGTGGGTAGAGACTAGGGTTGCTGCTAAACATCCTACAGCGACCCCCACAACCAGAAACTCTGGTGCCAATGTCAATAGTGTCGAGGTTGAGAACCATGAACTAATACATGCATACATCTAATAGATGTTTATTGGGTGCTTACAGTATCCCTCACACCAGGCTACATTTTCTGGATGACACAGATAGGACATGGTCTGTCTCCTCAGGAAGCTTACCATCATGTTGGGGAGTTGGAGAACAGGCGAATCACTTATAGTACTGCATGTGTCATTTTATGTAAAAAGGCACACTGGCATACAGACAAGCACCAAGATGAATAGTCCAGATACCTGTTCTGGGTTGTCTAGAAAGGTAACGAGTTATCTAGAATGGCTGTGTAGGAGATAGGACTTTCAATGGGCCTTGACGAACCCACAGACCTTAGATATAGTGAGTAGGAAAGAGGAAGACCAGAAGTACCATAGTATTTTTCACTGGGGATAGTACCTGGTAAAAGATAAAGAAGTACCGAGGATATTCTAGGAATAAAACATGATTTGACAGGTACACTTTTCTTTCACATGCTACTTACAGAGATGGGTCAGGACCTTCTTACAGTTTTTCCACACAAACTGAGAAGAGGTTTCAATGGGGGGGGGTGTGCAACCTCAGAATTCATGTGGAAACAGTGGTTTGATGTGCCCCTCTACTCATCTGTCGTTCTGAGAACCCCTGCCTTCATACCTGTCACTCATCTGAGAATATTCGCTGTCACAGACAGGCCTAGGCTCATATTCTTTTCCTTTTGGTCGTATCATTGCTCACTGGTAACTTTACTCTTTGTTACTCTTTTCGCCCTTTGCGCCTCGCCCCCGTTTCTTAATATATGATAATCGGTAACCGTAGATTGTACGTTGTTAATGGAACATCACTACTATCCGTAATCATAATAGCAACACCTTCTAGGCTCTTTGGAAGTAGATATTGCGGACGCCATTGGCTGAAAAGAAACAAAGATACAATTCTCCTTGCTAGACTCTTGCTGGCGAAGTGACTTAAAACATTTTAAAACAGCGTCTGACCAGTAGATGGCGCCCTCTTCCCTTTGTGTGAACGAGTTATGAATGAAGCTTTCCTTTTGCCCTCCTCCCCCAAGCACTGTTGTAGTGAAAACCAATCCGTCACTGAGTCCATTCCAAATCTTTTAAATTCATCGTCTTTGCTTCATTTGCTGTCTAATTCAGACCTTCCCCACATGTCTCCTATAGTTTGTAATAATATAACCTCCTGCCTCTGGTATCCTGCTGTCCTAGCCTATCCAACACATAGCCATCAGAATCACTTTCCAAAAACATTGTCAATGCCCTGCTGAAAAATGGTGGGGGGGGGGGCGGGGGGCATGGAGTGGGGGATGGATTCTCTGTGAAGGCAATGGTAGGAGCAGAAGGGTCAAGGTAAAGTGGAGGCCTTCTCCCGCCAATAGATTTGTCTCATTTGGCTGTAGTGGGGCAGGGGAAGGGTGACTGGCTACCGTGGGAAAGGTAGATTCAGAACCTTGGTCCTCTGCCAAGGAATTTTAAGTCGCTCAGGAGGCCATAGAGAATCACTAAGAGGTTTTGAAGGTGGCAGGATTAGAGCTGTGCTTGGGCAAGATTAATGTGACCAGGCATGCGGATGGACTGGGTGAAAAGGAAGAGTTCGGTGGAGAAGTCAGCTTACAAGAGGGGAAATGGGAGAAGCTTATACGCGGTGATTTGCAGTTTGGGAAATTCAGAGAAGTAGTTCCTCAACCATAATATTCACCAGTAAAATAGTTACTTACAAAATCAATGTCAGGAAATGTCTAGGAAGCCAGGAATATATCCACATATTCTGATGTGCCGTGTGCATGCATATGCGTGGCTAGCCAGTACATCTCCTAGCTGCCTCTGGGAAGAGTATTAGGTGCCAGAAGCGAAGCCACTACACTTGTTTTCAAGGAAGAAGTAGAAAAAAAGGAAAACAGCTTGAGCTTCTTTCCATATCACAGGCTTTCATGTGTTATTATTCAGCACTACAGTGTCGGATTTAGATTTTCCACCTCGAGGAATTTGGTTTAGCTTTAATTAGTTGCTATGAATATTTCTGAGCCAACTCCGGGAAGCATTTATCTACAAAATAGTTTTCACTAGAATATAAGCTGGATATAGGGTGTCATTTTTCTATCAGGCTCTGTATCATGTTCACACAGTTATAAATTCTCTCCAGCCATCTGGATGATTTTTGCCACAGCCCACCATAGTTATATTGGTTAATTATTTATTAATCATAATTTAAAATACTATAATATTGAGGCCATCTGTCTCACCATCCAAGCTCTACGAGTAGCTACAGGACTCTAGAGCACAAATATTTTTCAGAGAAAAGATGATGTTTGCAGGTTATTCTGCATGGAGGCAACTGATGCATTTTTCATCCAGCAACTTCTCAGAAAAACAAGCTTAAAAATACCAGACAAATGAAAAACAGACTTCAGCAGTTACATGCAGCTTCCTGAGTAACTGAAGAATGTGCCTCTTGTGGTTAAAATGAGGGATCTGTTTAATATGGATGAAATACCAACACTCCAGGCATTTTCATTGACATTTCACTGTGACTTTTTGAACTTAGGAGTGCTGACACGAAAACCTATTCTGGCTGCTCTGCGAAGCCTGCAGCTGGACTGCAGAGCAGGGCCAGGAGAGGTAAAAGACGATGTCGGGTTCACGTTCCCTCGGGGTGTGTGTCTTTCTGTTTGTACTTCATTTTCATTCCCATCGTTGCACTTCCCAGTTTTCCAGGATTCCTTCTCTGAAACCTTTTAGGAAACGTTATGCTCTCAAATTCCATCGCCTCTCCAGCGCTGGACTTGCTTACTGGACCAAAGTGAAAACTCTCGTGGTGGGCATTTGTAAGGACCTTTTCCAAAGGTCAAGGAACACTTCTGTACGTTGGAACCAGAAGCTTCCCACAGTGGCTGGACGGAGGACTGGGGCACCCAGGGTACATCTGAGAACAGATTCAAAGGATAAAGGAGCCCAGGGACGCCCCCTTTTCCGATCCTCCCCAGCGCTGACCGGGCTCGGCTCCGTGGCAGCCCCGCCGTCTGGCAGCAGCCGGGGAGAGACATGCTGTTTTGTTTAAATCCTCCACATTCTTTGCCATTTCCCCATTGGCCGGATGGGGCTACCCTCCCCGCCGCGGCCGCTGCTGATGTCAGCCTCGCTCGCGCTCGCTCCTCCCGCACCCACCTCCCTGGCCCGAGGCACACTGCAGCTCCGCGCGGACTCCCCGGCCCCGGCGAGGTGGCTGCAAACTCGCGGGCACGCACGGCGCTCGGGGAGCCAAGGGACTCGGGGGAGGGGACGCGCGCGGAAGGCGCCAGCTTCCTCTCGCCCGCCCCTCGCAGCCGCGAGCCGCGGTCGGAGCTACCCGGGGCCCCAGCCCAGCAGAGCCGAGCGGCGGCGGCTTCCCTTTTCTCTCCCAGCGAGCCCTGGAGCGCCTCGGGGACCGGCCCGAAAAAGAGCAGGAAATCTTGTTTACCGCCCGGGTAGAGGAGCCGACCGAGCCTTTGTCTGGAAAGTCAGCATCTCCGGCTCCGGCTGCAATGTGTTCCTGGTGACATTAGCATTGGACAGCCCGGCCGGAGAAGGGGGGTCGCCAGGTTCATGTCTGGTTTCGGAGGCGGATCGAGCGGGTGACTTTTGTGCATTCATTTTAATTTTTGGAAATCTCTCTTTTTTCCTCCCTCGCCCGCTGCCGGGCATGTCCTGATCTGGCGGCCGCTCCTACCGCCCCGGGCTGCCGATCAGAGCGGTTTCCAGCGGGGCTCTTTCCCTCCCTCCTTGACTTTGCAACACCGCGTTCCGGGAGGACCGACCTCGACGAGGAAAGAGGCGGGGGAACCGCGAACACCCGGACCCAAACCTTGACATGCTCCCGGGCGGAGAGGAGGAAGCCAGGAGCTGAGCGCGCGCCGGGGCTGCTTCGCCGGCCGGCTCCGAGTGCGGGGCTCCGGGCGCCCTGCCCTGCGCCTGGGCGGCAGCCTTGTTGGTCTGGGGGGCTCCCCACCCCCGCCCCCCGCTTCCCGCCCCGGGGACCCGCGGCCGGCAGGACCATGCTGCTGAAGGAGTACCGGATCTGCATGCCGCTCACCGTGGACGAGGTAAGCGCGGCGCTGGGCCCGGCCTCGCCCGCTCCCGGCCCCCCGCCTCGGGGCGCCTCGTCCCCCGCCGCCGCCTCCCGGCCAGCGGGTCCACTGCGGGCGGCAGGGAAACCCTGGTGGAACATTACCTCCCAAACCAGAAGGTTGGACGGGGTGGACATAGGGGGACTGCTGTTTCCACTTGTCACCCCAGCGGGGGAGGGAGGCGGTGAGTGGGGCTGTGGACTCCAGGTGGGCTCTTTGGGGCCACCTAGAATCCAGATTGCTGGGGATCAGAATGCGCCAAAGGGAACTGGTCCTCCCCTTCCGTCCAATTAAGAAAATGAAGAAAGCAAACCCAGGAGCACCAAGCGCCCCCCAGTAGCTGGGGTTCGGGGGGGAATCCCGTCCGGGCGTGGGCCCCGCCTCTCCTCCCGCCCTTCGCTGTAAGGTCAGGGTACGGGGAGAAGCTTTTCGCTCTCGGGATCTGGAGGCCCGAAGCTCCGCTGAGGGACACTTCGGAGCCCTTGGGGCATCCGTCTGGGCCCGGACCTCTCGCCTTCGCCGCCAGCCTGGGCGCCGCTCCCGCCACGCCCGCGCATTGAGGCTCCGGGACCTGGCTTCGACCTTTCGCAAACCGCCTGGCTCGGAAACTTTGTGCGTCTCGTGTTTCTTCAGTCGCGGGGAGCGTGGTCTGCGGGCGAGCCGGGAGCGGCGGGGGCTGCGGCGCGGCCACGGGAGGGCGCCCCAGCACGTGGGTGCGGGTCCGGCCCCGGCTCCCGCTGCAGCCGGACGGGCGGGGGGCGAGGGGCGGGGGCTCGTGCTGGGCTCTTCCTCCACGCACTGCTCAGGTTCCATTCTCCCTGTTCTCCCGGAGCAGCAAGCTCTATCATTCAGGAAACGATGACTCAGTGAGGATTATTCAGGCCCCGGCTTCCCTTTATTCCCCCTCTCCTCCCTACCTTTTCGGTGATTTCACAATTGCTTAGCGCTTGTCCAGGGACGGTGAGGGAGCGTGAAGCCAGTCAGGGCAATTTGAAACTCACTAGTGTGGCTTGGTGTGGCAACACAAATGAAACCAGCGACCCAAACCGTATTTATATTTAAATACAGTGCATTTAGTGTATCACGTATGTTATGGAGCCACTACTTTGTGAAAGGAGCTAGGTGTTTTGGGAGAGAAAGAGATATTTAGTCAGGGACGTGGCTGTCTTCATTTGTCACCTGGAGCAAGTATTAAGGCAAGACCCAGGTATAATCCAAGACAAGATTAAAGTAGCTCCGAGTTTACGAAACGGATCCCAGGGACATTGGCTGCCAAAGAGAGATGGGCCCTCACCAGCATGATCAACCGAGCGCTCCTGTCTGCTGGCATTTGAGGAGCTAGCGTTTGAGCAAGGTTTTGAAGGGTGGATGCCGTGTAGGTAGGCCGAGTTTTGGGGGTGCATCCGGATCGTGTAAATAAAGTGGAGAAGCAGCACACTGCTATGTGGAGAATGGCAGAGGCCAATGAATGAAACTGGTTCTCCAGAGTATTTCTAGAAAAGGTTGAGATCGTCCCACCCCATGGGCAGTGAGCTGGAGCAGTTCAGCTTGGAGGTGTCTATGTTTCTATTCCATCTCCTCCTAATGACTTTATTTATTGATAGGAGTTTGGAATCTAGGGGCGATTCTGGTACTGCATGAAATACCCCCCAAATGCAGGTGACAGTCAAGAAGATAACCAGTTCTGGAATCTTCTCTACTGCCTACAAAATTTCTTTATTCTGGTTGGTTTCCTTCTCAGGCTTTCTTGAACACTCAGGCACAGCTCTTTTCCCACTTTTTTTTTTTGCTACTGAAATACCCACCACTTCAGGGTGAAGTAATTACATTTGAGTGGTATAGGTGGAGGCCCTTCTTTTCTTAATTGGCAAATGAAATCAGACTCCACCTGTAATATACTGTATAATTATAATTTAATGAATGTATAATTCATTTGGACTAAAGCATGATTCCGTTTCTGTAAGGTTATATTTTGAAGCGGCATTCTATTTTGTCAGAAGCAGGGGGGCTGTTTAGATTGACAGAGTTTTCAAACTGGAAGGATTCAGATTAACCAAGTCAGATGATGGATGCAGAAACCAGGCCCAACTTGCCAGAGGTTAGACCCCTGGAGTCTGAACTGGTGGTAAACCCCACAATCTCCACAATCCTGCTTTGTCTTCCTGTCTTACTGACCTTACCATGAAAACTGGGAAGCAACAGTGTCTTTAAAGAAGACAATTACCCTCAATTTAGGTAAACTTTTGGAAGCCTAACTTTTGCTTCAACTCTCCATTTGCTTTGGGCCTGATTCAATCTACATGAAACTTCTGGAACTTTCTTCTGTTTAACTACCACAGTTAATTAGTAGCAGTGTCCATATTTTTGAAAACGAGGCAAATGCCCTTGTTTTGGAGCGTCAGCAAGAGAACCAACACTGTGTCTGTTCTTTTCCCTGGTCTTATCCCATTTAATTCTTGGTGGAGGGGAGAGTAAGGGGGACTGGAGTCTTATTACCCACATTTTGCAGATGAATAAACTGAGATTCAGAAAGGTTAAGTAGTGTGCGCCAGGCCATACAACCAGTTAATAGCCAAGCCAGAACCAGAGTCGTAGTAAAACCCACTATTTGTTTTTCCTCACTCTGCTCTTTGCCCGTTGCTAGTATTTCATCCAGCAGAAGGAACAAAACATTTCTTGAAAACAGATAAAGTCAGCACTATCAACTAAATGAAAAATCGAAGACCTTTTGAATTGTTATAGAGAGTACTGGTTGCTACTATTTCTGTAGCCTTGCTTTAACTTACAAAATGTTCCCTAGTTCCAGGAAAGAACAGCTCTGGGGGACAAAGAAAATAAAACTGAACTACAGTCTTGAACAGGGTGTTGGTGTTCTGTTTTGTTTAGCCATTAATTTCAGAATAAGGAATTACAAGAAGTAACATCCCATGGATTAATTTTAATTTAAAAACTTCATTGGAATAGACTCCTTATTTATGTTCCACGTCATTGTCTCTGAACTAAATATAAGCCTGTTGGGAAGTTTTGACCAGTAAAGGTTCCTGGGGGCTGATAGTCGGCTGTAAAGAGACAGTTGTCAATGTCTTCATTTGAAACATGTGGTGATGTAGATTCTAGAATTTTATCCTTGGAAGGGCTATTAGAGATGATCTATAGTTGAGCTATTTCATTTTGTGGAGGAGAAGACTAGAGCTGTAGAAGGTTCAGTTAGTTGCCCATCTCATAGATAAGGGCAGGCTCTAGGCCAGAACCTAGGTCTTCTGATTTCTGGTGCAAAGCTGTTTTCCTGCAGGCCAGGGCTTCTCCAGGGCTTTCCCCCTCAGGGATCCCTTGTTGGAAGGAAATATTTTCCCTAAGCCTCGTGTGCAAAGCAGGGGTGCTAGGTGGTCTCTAGTTGAAGATGGGTTGGAGACTCTGACCTTATCTACTTAGAGACATTTAGGGGAGTCAGCTGAGCAGAAGGGTGGCCAGGGGCTCTGTTTGAAGCTGCTTTTGTGTAACAAGCGCATTGGTTTTCCTTAGATTGTATGTATGTTTGGGGTGGCTTTTGGATGTGTGGCTCAGTGGAGATTATGGTGGAGTTCAAGGCCTCTGCCCACCAAGCCAGTCTTTGGTGCTGCCCCTGGTCCCAGCATCCCCATCCCGAACTCCATCTTCAGGACTCCTTGGAGCCCTGTCTGATCACTCCTCCCTGACAGACACTTATCAGTAAGATAAGCATCTTCAAGAGCTAAGCATATCCGAATATGATCTAAAGCAGGAATCCTTTCATTTTCATCTTGCTTTGGTGTTTAATAGTTCCTGTTCTGACTGCATTAACAGTAATGTGTGTACTTTTAGGGATTTTTCTGTGGTCTGTAGGGATTTGGTGCACAATGAAAAATAGAAACATTCCCCTCCTCTCCAAGAAAAGAAGAAAGAAAGAAAAGAAAAACAACTTTTTAATACAGAATATTATTTTATTCTTTGCCCTGGCAGGGAGCCAGCACACTTTATCCAGGCTCCCCCAGGTCCCCAGAGAATTTTCTTTCGTACATTTCTGAGACCAGATTTGGGGTTGGGGTGGTGCCTTCTCTGGAATGACATAAATGGAGATGCCAAGATGCCCAGCAATGCTCCTCATTCTCTGTTTAAAACGATTTTCGGGAAATGCGTCTGCAAATATATCACGGCAGAAATTCTTTAAGGAAAGAGATTTTAAGTTTAATATTGGCATTGATACGGTTTGGTTTTTGTACGATGTGATACCCCTGAATATAAAGGATAAAGGGTCCTTGGATTAATCTCATAGACCTTCTCCAGGATTCCTCGTTAACATAATTTTGAAAATGTTTTTTAAGAATGAGCCCTATTGGGCCGGCCCCGTGGCTTAGCGGTTAAGTGCGTGTGCTCCGCTACTGGCGGCCCCGGTTCGGATCCTGGGCGCGCACCGACGCAGCGCTTCTCCGGCCATGCTGAGGCCGAGTCCCACATACAGCAACTAGAAGGATGTGCAGCTATGACATGCAACTATCTACTGGGGCTTTGGGGGAAAAATAAATAAATAAAATTAAAAAAAAAAAAAGAATGAGCCCTATTGACTTTTTTTTTTTTTTTCCCCTGATTGTCGGCCTAGTAGGGAGGGAGAAAGGCCAGGACATGAGTTTGATTTCTGGGCGATCCCAGTAGCTTCTCTTACCTGTTCCACAGTCATAGAACAGTGTTCCTTGTGCTGCTGAGCTCTCTTGCAAAGCTCCCTTAGTCTCGAGGGGCACCAGGGAAGGGGGTCGGGTTAATGAATAAGTGCAAACCTTTCACCGCTAATGGAACAGACAACAAGGAGCAGATGCTGTCCTCCTGGCTGGTCAATGAAATTGACTTTGTATATGAAGGACGCTGCATTTTCCCTGTGATATGTGTGTGAATGCCCCTCACACGAAACCGATTGTGGGCCTTGAAAAAAAGACACACTATTGTTAACAAAACCCTAGTTAAAAGTGAGTAGCAATTAACTTTTGCTTTTCATGACAAAGGCATTGAGCGAGTCCCTAAGGCTCTTAAAAATCAACTTAGAAACCCTGTGCTTGATTAAGTGTATGACTGACATTCAAAGAGAAGCCAGTCACCTTCATTTCAGAAAGGGTCTCATTTCAGGTGAATGGAGAATACTATTTTTTGTAAGCAGTTTTTAAAAAATTAATATATTTTCAACACTCTACCTCTTTAAGATCTCCTTCTCACCCCACTGTGTCAGTTAGGAAGTAGGTGTATGTGTGTGTGTGTGGGTGTGCGCGTAGTGGGGAGGGTTCACAAAGTTGTTGTTTTTTTTGGATATAAAAGTGTGTGCACAGTAACAGGCAGTAAACGTGTTTTTCAGGGGCAGCGATTACTGGAAAAGTACGTCGAGGTTCATTGCCTCAGCCACTTGAGTGAGGGCGCAGGTGCCCTGGCTGGCCTGTGTGGGTTTTGGCCTGCCTTCTGTTGCCTGGAGGTCTGTATGGTGAAGTAACTCTGAAAACTTTGAAAACTAGCTAACACTTCTGCCTCTGGTCAGAGAAAAAGACAGATATAGAAATCAGCTGATTTGTAGCAAGAAGTCAGGAATGTTTTACATATGTTTAGCAAACTCAGCCTACTGGGAGAGGAAAAGGAGAATTTCAGATTGGCAACTGCCTGCCCTCCCTCTCTCATACTGGAAGTTAGGAATTTTGTGGTATTCCCAAGTGGAGAATTTTTTGTAGGCTACATGGCAGATGACGTCCTTGTAAATATTAAAACTAAAAAACAAATCGTATCTGGAAAATGTAAAGTTGTTTGAAAAAATTCTTGGAAGCTTTACTTTTGATATTATACATCCTCTAACTTACAAAAACTTACAAACCATTCATACGAACAGGGTCTCAGGGGTGCACACCTCCAGGGGGCGCTGTTTACATGGAACCCAGTGGGAATAGTGCAGTGTGATGGCCCTACAACTGACCAGCCACCTCTGTCAACCCTCTCAAGCTTCCCAGCCCCTGCTGCTGTCATCTGTTAAAACTTAAAGGTTTGTAGCAAACTTGTGGGCTTATAAGTGGAAATGTCACCTCCTCAGAGAAGTCTTTCTTGACCACTCCACCTAAAATAGTTTTCTTCTATTGTTCTCTCTCTCTGCACTTATTTCCTTCATAGCAATTATCATAATCTGTACTTATTTTATTTGTTTCCTTGTTTGTTATCCATCTCCATCACTATCTTTTCCACATGTAATATACATAAGAAAATACTGACAAGATCTTTTAACTTATTTTTCTTCCATACTAAGTCTTTGCAGTTGGTGTGTATTTTCCATTTGCAGCACATCTCAGTTCCCACTAGCCACTTTGCAGTGCTCAAAGGCCACGTGTGGCTGGTGGCCGCCATACTGGACAGGGCATCTCTAGTGCTGAAACCTCGGGTCTGGCACATAGTAAATACTTGCTGAAGGAATGGTTGGGAAGGTGAGAAAAACAGAAAACTTTTAGGAAAGCTGACCCTAAATGTCTTCCTTCACACTGTTTAAATTTTTTTACTCAAGTTTTATACCACCTGAAAATTTGCAAACTAGAGATTCTTTTATATTAAAAACATACTCCTTTAAAAATTCCTCAGCAATACCCCTGAGAAGTTTGAAGCCAGTTGTTCCTGGGAGTTAAGGTAATCAGTCTGTTTCCCTTCTAACTCCTGGAGGAGTGTATTAGATTTCTATTGCTGTGTAACAAATTATCACAAACTTAGTGTTTTAAAACCACACCCATTTATTATCTCACAGTCTTGTAGGCTAGAAGTCTAGGGGGTAGCATGGTGAGATTCTCTGCTCAGGGTCTCACAAGGTTGAAATGAAGGTGTCAGCCAGGCTGCATTTCCTCGTGGAGCTTGGAGTCCTCTTCCAGGCTCATGTGGTTGTTGGCAGAATTCAGTTCCTTGTGGTTGTAGGAGTAAGGTCCCCTGTCTCTGGCTGGCCATCAGCTAGGGGCCAGCTCCTAGAGGCCACCTGCCATTTCCTGCCATGTGGCCCTCCTTCTCCACAACATGGCACCTTGCCCCTTCAAGGCCAATAGGAGAGCATCTGCTGCAACTTTAAATCTTTCTGACTTCTTGTCTCTGACCGCTAAACTCTTTCTCGAAAAGACTGGCCTGATTAGGTCAGGCACACCCACATTCGAGGGGAAGGAATTATACAGAGTGTGCGCACCAGGGAACAGAAATCTTGGGGGCCATTCTGCCTACCATAGGGAGATTAGCTGGATTGAAAGTTTCCATTGGAGGAGAGGAGAAGTAGTTATTTCTTGTATCTAGGAAACTTAGGGATAGGAAGGTGCAGGTTGGCACCCCGGGGGCAGCATGAAAGCATTCCGATCACAAATGCTTATTGAGCTCATACCATGTGCCAGGCGCTAGGGATGGAGCAGCCAACAAGGTAGACATGATCTGTGTCCTCCTGCAGCTTACAGTCCAGAGGACATTGGAGAAGTTTCATTGCCATTTTAAAATAGATTATGGTGGTGGTTGCACAACTCTGTGTAAATATATTAAAAACCATTGAATTGGTATGTAAAATACATCTCAATAAAGCTGTTTAAAAAAAAAAGTAGAGGTGCCTACGGATTTTTTCCAGCAAATAGACATCTATGTTCAGAGAGAGAGCACCATTGACAGAAAGTGCTGAATTTGAATTATGAGTACACTGAAAAGTTATGATCCCTGTCCTCAAGGAGATAGCTTTGGTTGTCCTGAATTTAGACAGCTTTCCAAAGGAGGTTGTTCTCTTCCGCAGCAGTGTGGGAAAAAATCTGCCAGATTTGGACCAGAATGACCGTAATTTAGGTCAGACATGATACTTAGGGGAAAAAAAGTAATCACAGCTTGAATAGCTGCCAACTGCAAGGCTGCAGGGTACTAGGGAACCTTCACTGACAGATTTCACAATCCTCAGGAGCTCCCCACCCCCCAGGGGGACAGAGGCTGGTGGCCTCTGGAAGGAATGGTACCGTTCTGGCTATGGCTCCCAGTGCATTCTGCTTTCTGTGTGCGTTGAATGGGAAATAATGTGTTAGCAGAATGAATCCTAGAGTACACATTCTGGAGGAGATGGTTCTACGTGGGAGTTGAGTCCTCTGCTTTATTCATCTCTGGCAGATGTCCTTAAGACTTCCCATCATGGGCTTTGTTATAAAGGAGGCTAACTAGCTATTTAAACGACATCTCAATGGTCTCTGTCTAGGATGGCAAAATCACACAATGTTAGGCTGGGCAAATCTCCCAGGATGGCAGATCGCTAGAAGGGAGCCCCACTGCACAGGACACACTGTCTTGGCCGCTGGCTTTACCCATGATAGAGGGAGGAGTCTAGGGTCACCCGCCACTTCCTGGCTGACTGCCTGAGCAACGTTATACAATGCTGTTTGTTGATTTAGAAACACAAAAGCCAGAGCTCACCAAGATTTTGACATCAAGTATTAAAGTGACTCATTCTTGCACTTCCCAGCACTCTGACAAAAGGGTCTTGCTCTTAAAACTCCTTTTTAGACTTGGGTGGAAGTCGACTCTTATATCTAAACAAGTAGCTAATGTAAGTTCTTGATCGAATTTATCTGATGACTCTTCACTTCTTGTATCTTTCTTTTTTTTTTTGGTCCTTTTAAGTTTGGGTGAAGCACGACCTTCTAGAATTCCTGTTGTTCCTGAGCAAAGGAAAAAAGCCATCATCTTTTAATTCCTTTAGAGTTATATCTGCTAATCTTGAGGATGTTGTTTCTTTCCCAGACTGAATCACCTACAGAAGTAAGATTGGTCAAACAAACGTAATTTGATGACAACCTATAATAATGTTGTTTAAGCACCTAATTTAAGCAGCTAATCTCCAAAGACTGCTCCCTTGCCCCATGTCTCACACACACACACACACACGCACACCATTTAGGTCTGATTGTATTTGCTGCATTAAGATCAGATCCAGGTATTTCTGAGCACTAGTTTGTGTATTTTTACACCCAAAATGGCTAATATGTGTTTTTATTTAGAAGAAAATTTATCAACTGGGGAATGAGAAGTCACCATTCACTTGGATGCTAATAAAGTTGTTGAAACCTTCAAATATACTGGGTCTTATTTGCTGGATTATTTCTATTTCCCATAAGCTCCCCAATATTTTCTAGTTTTAACCATTGTAGTGGGATTTATTTATTAATTCTTAAAATGGCAAAATTTCACTTATCTTTTGACTCGCTGGCAAAAATGTTTCCAATTTATATAGACAGTTTATAGAGACAGTGATATATGACCTGTTAATGTGGATTGTACCCAATCTTCTGGAAAAGTATTGTGGAGGACTGAATATGCTTAGAAAGCTGAGGGTTAGGCTGTTCTGTTTGCTTATCTGAGCCATCTCCGTCTTCGTATCTTACGTAAATTGTGAAAGTTACTTGCCCTGACTCTCTTGATCACAGCGGTGAGGAGCTAGGCAGTTAGCCTGTGTCACAAGGTCTTGGCTGAGTACGACGTTGCAGTAACCTTGCTTGTATGTACATAATAAAATAGCACTATATGCCCCAGTGACACATCCCATGAAACATTCTGTTTGGAAAGTGTTTTATTTATTTATTTATTTTTACAATTTCATTTATTTATTTTTTTCCCCCCAAAGCCCCAGTAGATAGTTGTATGTCATAGTTGCACATCCTTCTAGTTGCTGT
This sequence comes from Diceros bicornis minor, assembly GCF_020826845.1. NCBI lineage: Eukaryota > Metazoa > Chordata > Mammalia > Perissodactyla > Rhinocerotidae > Diceros > Diceros bicornis. The sequence goes on along the minus strand of NC_080757.1, from coordinate 47,954,864 downwards.
ATGTGGGACGCGGCCTCAGCACAGCCGGAGAAGCGGTGCGTCGGTGCGCGCCCGGGATCTGAACCCGGGCTGCCTGTAGCGGAGCGCCAGCGCTTAACCGCTAAGCCACGGGGCCGGCCCGGAAAGTAAGTGTTTTAAAATTTGGTTTCTATTTCATATGCTTGGATTGATAGCAGTCACATTTCACATGCAAAGGAGGGAAAGAAAGAAATTACATTTGTTGACTGCCTTCTTGTTTCATTTAGTCTCGTAACAGTCCTATGAGTTAGATATTATCATTCCATTTCACACTTGTGGATCATGGGTGCTTGCATTGCTAGTCAACAGTGGATCTAGATTCACACGTAGGCTGGTCAGACTCCATAGCCCATGCTCTTTGGTTTACCCAGTTCTGCCTTCCCCAGAATCCTAAAGCTGGAAGGAGCATTAGAGGTTATTTAGTTCTTTTTTTTTTTTTTTTGCTGGGAAAGATTTGCTCTGAGCTAACATCTGTTGCCGGTCTTCCTCTATGTGAGCTGCTGCCACAGCATGGCTACTGACAGACGAGTGGTATGGTTCTGCGCCCGGGAACCGAACCTGGGCTGCTGAAGCGGAGCGCACCGAACTTTAACTGCTAGGGCTAAATCAGGGCTGGCTTAGAGGTTATTTAGTTCTATCATAAAAAAAAAAAATCTTAAAGATGAAATAACTTCTTCAAGATTATCAAAGGAAATAATTGGGGGAAGGTAGTTCTGTTCCAGTTAAGCTAAGAGAGTGGCCCATAAGCTTTATCTCCCATTAAACGAACAATTTTACCCAAGTATTAAACCAAGTGACATTCCTCAGTTTAACTTTGATAAATGAATCATACTCTTCTTTGAAAATAACTTTTGTAGTTCATGCTCTAAAAAGAGAACCACCCCTACACTTTTGGAAATTATTTCTTATAATGGCAGAAAAAAACCTTTGGCTTTCATAGACATCATCGGCAGAGATGTTTGCTGATGAGCACCTGTGAGTTTCTCAAAATCGGTGTCTAAAAATAATGATGGGAACAGAGAAGCGACACCATGTTTTTGGCATATTTAGTTGAACACTTAAAGCTCTTCACATGGAGGTAAGCAAATTGGAGGGTATGAAAAATGATCAAAATGTGCTAGTCAAAGTTGTATATTTACCCTTCTTGTGGAGATGGCTTACCTTGGCTAACATTGCCTCCAGAGTCAGTTTACAAACCACATGCACAAATTAATATTGTTCCTTTATAGTCATACCTCATGTGGACTAAAGTAATTTTTTTAAATTGATAAAATTAGTTTTTCAAAAATGGAGCTGTGGGGCTGGCTTGGTGGTGTAGCAGTTAAGTTTGCAGGCTCCGCTTCCGAGGCCGGGGGTTTGCAGGTTCGGATCCCGGGCGTGGACCGACGCACCACTTGTCAAGCCATGCTGTGGCAGCATCCCACGTAAAGTAGAGGAAGATGGGCACGGATGTTAGCCCAGGGCCAATCTTCCTCAGCAAAAAGAGGAGGATTGGCAGATGTTAGCTCAGGGCTGATCTTCCTCACACACACACGCAAAAAAACAGAGCTGTAAAAGATTTGTTTCAAAATTAAAAATTATCCTCAAAAGACGTCTGCCATTACCGAGGAGATAAAAACAATGAAACCCAAACAAACCTGTCCTAAATTCCACAGAGGAGATTCAGAGATGTTTTGCTCTCTGTCAGCACTATTGAAACAAACATGTAATCACCTAAAATGAACTGTTTGAAGGGGACCACACTTAATTGGATGTGTACATTTTGGTCAGTATTTTTTTATAATACTTTTTAAAAATTGTGGTAAAGTACATATTACATAAAATTTGCTGTCTTGACCATTTTTAAGTGTAGAGTTCAGTGGCATGAAGTACATTCACATTGTTGGGCAGCCATCACCACTATGGGTCTCCAGAACTCTTCATCTTGCAAAACTGAAACTGTATCCATTAGACAATAACTCCCATTCCACCTCCCTGTGACCCCTGGCAGCCACCATTCTACTTTCTGTCTTTATGAATTTACTACTCTAGGTATCTGGTCAGTTTTTTGGGTTTTGTTTTTTTTTAAACCATCAGTTACATTACTTTATCATTAAATTCATATGACATTTCCTGAAACAAACCCAATAAAACTTAAATTAATGGAATCCAACTAGAATTTTTTTTCCCTGAATTTTGCCTTCTTTCAAGGGAGGAAAATGACAAGATGGGCCCATATCCATATTTTGGGTGACATTAATGCCTCAATTAGTGACCTATACCTTTGCAGCAACAGCTGAAGTGCTTGACAATTTTAATTCAAGAGTACTACTATATTGTCATTTAACAGAAAAAAAGTACAGTTTTGTTCAGAATAGTTACGGAGCAGGAAAAAGTACTAGTGCGTTTTGGAAGCATTTCAAACAAACAAGGTTGGCACTGACAAGTGTTCTTCTTTTAAAGCAGAAGACAGACTATTTGATTAATGATAACGCTTTATTCCTGTACCAAGTGGAAATCGACATTAATTGGATCCTTTTTCTGAATAAGGAAGTACAGTTTAAATGTTGACTTATTTTTTTAGGATTTTATAAATGTTTAACTCAGGAGAAAAAAAATAATTTAAGTCAGTATGATGGCTTATTAATAAATTAACCTTGTAACATTTTCCTTCTTGTTAATTCTGTTAGTGACGTCTAATGTGACGTCATTAGATTTTATAGGATGATGGTCCTGCCACTCAAGGAGCAGTTTGTTCTGTGCACTATCTAAGAGAGTAGTGGGATCTAGAAAAATGTTGGTCCTCAGAGTTCCAGTCCAGTCTGAGAAACATTTTCCAGTGTGCCTGGGACACCTTACAGGTGTATTTAACCTCTAATGCACCTGAAATATTAGACATCTGCAATATGAAGTCTCAGAAACAACTCTTATTAAACCAGGAATTAGCAATTAAACAAAATAGAGAAACAACACTGGATAGATGTTTTGAGAAAACAAGAATTGTAATCACCTGTGTGTATGGACAGGTAGTTCTGAAGACAGGGGTTACTCTAAACTTTGTACTTGAGCCCATGGGCATGTCTTTTGAAATATGTGAGTTCCTATGGTTAGTGCCCTGGTAACATAGTCCTCCACAGGAACAGTTTGCTGCGTTTGCCCTGATCTGAAATAATGCTGCTGCTGCTGCTGCTGCTGATGATGATGAAAAGACTAACGTGGCCCTTAATATTGCCTCACACGTCTCATCATTCCGGAGTATTTCAGCCTTTGTAAAAGTGATGTGGTGGATAAAAGTGGTTTTCCTAATATTTAAAAAGAGCTGTGAAAAATAGATGGTTCTTTTGCTTATGAGACAGGTTTAAAGATCTGCAATACAGTTATTTAATCCCCCTCCGTGCCCCCCGCCCCCAAATTGCAAAGAGTTTGGTAACTAGAGTTGCATTTAATCACTGGGGTACAGATTGTACCATGCACACTGGAGACCCAAATCCTGTACTATTGCAGTCCACAGTGAATGCTCATTTTTTGCTATTATGTTTTTGTTGCCCATAAAGAGGCATCGTGTCCAAAATGAAAAACCTTTAGACTCAGGATTCAATAGTTCACCTCTTTTGGATTGTGTTTGATGGAAACTTGGACCCAGCTGAGTGTAATTATGTTTTTCAGCAGTATGACTTAAGGTGCTGCAGATATGGGTGTACTTAGAGATTTCTTGCCAAGATCTGGCTGAAAAGGAGCTTGGTTGTTGTTTTCTAAAAAAATAGTAATTAGGCTATTAGTTGTCCAAATGGAATAATCCATTTACGCCTTGTCAAGAAAAACACTTACGAAAGGGTCAAGTATATTTATAATTAGCCATTATTTACATAGGTGCTCAGCCTTTGGCCCATGCTCCTCTAGGAGTTGTTTCTTTAAAAAAAAAGAATGTGATATCAGTCTGTCAGAAACCATCTTATTTTTTAAAGAGTTTCAGGACTAGTTCTCAGATCAAAAGCAGCCGAGTCCCTGGCATCACAGAAGCTTCATCACAGATTCATCAATTTTTCATCTGCAGAATGGCTATGCTTGGCATTCTCCTGGGCTTTGGACAGTCTCTCCTGTGGACCTGGAGAAGGAATGCCCAGGGGCCTTACAGGCCTCTATTTTGGATAAAAGTTAAGAACAAAGTAACAAGATGCAGGGAGAGGTGGTGGCCAGGGCTATTGCACTGTGGTTCCAGGCTGCAGTCCAGGCCTGTGTTGCTGACCACTGGGCTTAGGATCTGCCCTGGGAGTCTCTCAGAACCATGGGCTGGAACAGAACCTGCTTACCCGGATGCAGACTCGAATGGGTGTGTCTCATCTTCAAGCAGGATGATCAACTTTCTTTCTGCTTTTGTTGGGTCTTTTTGAATTGCAAATCAGCCACACCTTAAAATGTTCACGTTTTAAGTCCTTGTAATTGCCCCACCTCTCACAGGGAGTGGCCATCCTTGAAAACAGTCATAATCACTTTCAAACGTGATTTTTCTTTCATTTTTCTCCACCCTTTCATTTAATTAAATACCTTTGCATTTTTATCTCCTTGAGCCAAAGAACCCATGTTGCCCTCAGTTGGGGTTTTCAGTTTAGGATGGTGCAGTATAGTGAGGAGTATGAACATGGAGTTAGAAAAACCAGCTGAGTCCTTGCTGTGTGATATCCGTGAATTGATGTAGAAAGACTCAATTTTCCCATGCCTCGGTTTCTTCAACTGTCAAATACCCCTCTTTTCGCCTCCATCAGGGACCGATCACGTGAGACGTGGAGCATGCTCAGCAAATGTTAAGGGGTGAGGATAATCGTCCATCCGTGGGTGTTACATGAATACCTAGTGATCATGCATTCTCTGAGCTGTGCAAGAAATGATCTTGTTTCACACTTTTAAATACCTTTATTTTAGGGAGACCACCTAGTACAATAGACACTTTGGAGTCTCTACTTTCCAAATGGCCTGTGGGAAGGAATCCTGAGGTATCCATAGGATCTGAGTTTGCCTGGTGGGAGTGTTATGTCATAGTAACAAATGCTTAAGGATTAGTTTATTTCCAGCCCTGCAGGGGCTATGTATTGCTTCTTAAAATTTTATTCTCCAACTCCGTCATGTTTATGTTGCTATGGTGGTGTGTCGCTTGCTTGGGTGTCAAGATTGCCATTGAAAATAGATAGGCCAAAATAACAGCTTGACAGGTGGCTGTGCTTTGTGATGTTGTTTGTAAAACTACTTTATGAAGAAGTCCAGTGCAAGTAAATCACGCAACTGTGTCCTTTATTGTATTTTATATTTTAGCACTGTTTTTTTTAACACATTCCTCACCTTTCTGTTTTATATATAGACTTTTTTCATTTTTCAAGCAGTGCTGTGCAATTTCCTATAGTAACACAAGGAAAGAGTTCAGCTCATTGCATTTTGCAATGGATGTCCTTTCCTTATTTTGTGTAATTGGAGCCCCCCTCCTAAAAATAGCCCTTCTTTTCTTAATCTGATTCTTTCTATAGCTGATGTACTCTTTATTTAAATGGAAGATCTCTTTTAGTTTGCCATTTACATATATACACACACACACATATATATACACACATACATATAAACATGTGTATAGATATATGTATATTTCCATATAGGGCATAATCCTTAGTGAATGTGGCAGTAAAAATTGTTTCCATTGACCTGTCATTAAGCTCTCACCTGCTATTTATGATCATTTTCTTTCTTTTGAGATAAAATCATAGAAAGAACCACTGTAAGGATCCTTTGTATAATAATCTTATGTGGCCATCATCTTTCCTTTTAGCTTGAATACAGCATGTCAGGGTGCTTGCTCTTTTGTGGTCTGACCTCTTCTATGATTGTCCACTTCAACGTGTTAGAAGATGCTTTCTTATGTTTAGTTGATGTCTCCCTTCCTAGAACTTGCGTGATCATTTCTCGTTTTCCCCTTTATAGTGTCACAAACACAAGCTGCTTCCACATGCTGGTTCTTTAAATATTTAAAGAAAACTATAGTGTTGTCCTTTGGTTTTCTCTTCTACTGGCTTAATATTCACAATTCCTCAACGATTCACCTTATGAAATGGTTTCCAGACTCCCTCCCATTCCCCTTATCCTCCCTTGTTATTGCCCTTTAAAAAATATTGAACACGATGCTGTAGAGCAGGGGTCAGCAAACTTTTTCTGTAAAGGGCCAGATGGAAATATTTTAGAATTGCAGGCCGTAAGGTCTCTGTTGCAACAACTCAACTCTGACCTCTAACGTGAAAGCAGGCAAAAACAATAAGTAAATGAATAGGCAAGGCAGTGTTCTGATAAAATTTTGTTTATGAACACAGAAAGTTGAATTTCATATAATTTTCACATGTCATGAAATATTATTCTAATTTTGATATACTTCAACCATTTAAAAATGCAAAACCGGGGCCGGCCACATGGCATAGCGGTTAAGTGCGCGCTCTCCGCTGCTGGCGGCCCGGGCTCGTGATCCTGGGCGCACCCCGATGCACCGTTTGTCAGGCCATGCTGTGGTGGCGTCCCACATAAAGTAGAGGAAGATGGGCACTGATGTTAGCCCAGGGCCAGTCTTCCTCAGCAAAAAGAGGAGGATTGGCAACGGATGTTAGCTCAGGGCTAATCTTCCTCACACACACACAAAAATAAATAAAATTAAATTAAAAAAAAATGCAAAACCTATTCGTAGCTCATGGGTCATATAAAAACAGGTGTGGGCCGGGTTTGGCCCAAGATGTTGAAGGACCAGTGTTGAAAACATGGGAACTGTTACGTCAGCACCTTATGTTTTTGTTGATGCCTTAGCATAAGCATTGTCATTTTCAGAAGTTGCATCAAACAGCTGGCTGCTTTTGAGAAGGTGATCAGCTCACTCAGGTCTTACCAGGAGATCTCCTGGCAAAGCGTTTCTCTATCCGGTGTATTTGAGATCTACAAAAATAAGCAGTCTTATAGCAACAACAACCATTACCTTAGGACTTTGAAATGTAAATGTGGTGAATGACATCTGCTGATTTCAAGTTTGACAAAATGTTTTTGATTCTTGCTTCTGCTATTTACAATGTTAGCTACTCCTCTTTGCTTAGTGGCAGATGTGATGAGCATGCCTTTCTGTCTTTATGCATGCCACCGACTTTTCAGTAACATCCAAATCATAAAATATAGGTCATAAGTGCTTACCTTGGTTGCAGAAATTCCAGTAGGCATTTTGGTGTAGAATTGAAGCCCTCAATTATATTAATAAGCTTAAGAATGGATTATTCTCTACTTCCTCATTAGTTTTAATTTTTAAAATAAGGCTTTCATTAGATATTTTGTGAAACAGTTTAACTAAGATTATAATTTAACATGCCGAGGAGAAATTTAGTAAATGATGAAGCCAATTTTTTTTAGTGTATAAACATTTAATTAAAATTATATGTGTAAAATTATTTGTCTATGTGGACATTTACTTAGCAAGGTTATGCTTTCACAGGGGAAGGGAAGACACAAAGGGCCAACATCTATGAAACATTCTAGTGTGCCAGGACATCCTTGCAGTCATTCTTTATCCCTCATTTTACAGATGTGGAAATTGAGGCTCACAGGATCTGTCAAAGTCACCCAGATGGTCAAAGGCAGTGTTTTTTGTTTATTTTATTTATTTATTTATTTATTTAGTGAGGAAGATCAGCCCTGAGCTAACATCTGCCAATCTTCCTCTTTTTGGCTGAGAAAGACTGGCCCTGGACTAACATCCATGCCCATCCTCCTCCACTTTAATATGGGATGCTGCCACAGCATGGCTTGACAAGCGGTGCCTCGGTGCGCACCCGGGATTCGAACCGGCGGACCCCGGGCCACCACAGCGGAGCACAAGCACGTAACTGTTTGCGCCACGGGGCCGGCCCTGTCAAGGGCAGTGTTGAATTCAAATCCAGGGCTCTTGGGCTACAAATTCCACTGACTTTCTCCAACAATGCCATTGCTTTCTACAGCCAAAAAGAAGGTGACATTCATTAATTATCAAGTTAATTGTATCAGTATAGACAGTTCATCCTAAAATAGATATATGTTACTGAGTTATTTACTAGAATGATACTTTTTGGAGTATATATCCCAGAAACTGTGATATAAAATAAGAATATTGACCTCCTTGGTGGAAAGAGAGTGTCAAGTTAAAACCATATTTACATTTGCCATTCTTTGGTACAACTGGTAACATACATACAATTTTAGATTACCTTAAAGCTATTATAAATCTTGAGGAAAACCTAGATTGTTTTTAGAAAGCTTCTACATTTATCTAAACTGTTATCTTGCAAAAAGGCAGTTCAGGATATCATTATATGAATATTCAGAAACTAATAGAGCCTAGATGAAAATGTATGATAATCTAAAGATATCATTTAAGTCAGGGCTTTAAAAATACATTACTTCCAGTGAAAAAGGAAGTCTCGTAAACAAGTTCTTTACAATTCACTGTGCATGCTGTAGTTCCACCTGTACCCTGAGTCCTTAAAAGCAGATATATAGAAGGGTGGTGAAACAAATTTTCAGAATAAAAAATTGAAGCTCTGAAAGTAAGACATATTTAGTATTTTAATTGTGTGAAATGGATTCCTTAATAATAGCTGGTGTGGGAATGACAAGACCTTTGCTGGGCCGGCCCCGTGTCTTAGCGGTTAAGTGCGCCCGCTCTGCTGCTGGGCGGCCCGGGTTCGGATCCTGGGCACCGCACCGTCGCACCGCTTCTCAGGCCATGCTGAGGCCGCGTCCCACATACAGCAACTAGAAGGATGTGCAACTATGACATACAACTATCTACTGGAACTTTGGGGGGAAAATAAATAAATAAATAAAATTATTCAAAAAAAAAAAAAAAGACCTTTGCTGAGATTATTCTCTGAGGGAGCGAGTTTATGACAGTTTATGATTTTCTGGAGCTGGGGGCCACTCATGCTTTAGATCATGAGCTCCTTGGAGGATCATGATTGTCATTGCCTCTTTGTTATCTCCCCACAGTTCCTTTTATGGTGCTTTGCACATTGTGGTTTCTTAGTTGAGGTCGACTACCTGCTTATAGTCATTTATTTATTTGTTTATATATTTATTTGCTGAGGAAGACTCGCCCTGAGCTAACATCTGTTGCCAATCTTCCTCTTTTTGCTTGAGGAAGATTTGCTCTGAGCTAACATCTGTGCCAATCTTCTGCTAATATCTGTTCCAGTCTTCCTATGTTCTGTATGTGGGTTGCTGCCACAGCATGGCTGCCAATGAGTGGTGTAGGTCCATGCCCGGGAACCAAACCCGGGCCACTGAAGTGGAGCACGCTGAACGTAACCACTAGGCCACGGGCCGGGCCCCATGGTCATTTAAATTCAGATTCAATTTTTGTGTTGATTGCAGTTTGAAAAACAGGAAAAAATATATTGCTCTTTTAATTTTTTTGTTTTTTATTGAATATTAAATAGGTATGAAGCAATATACCCACGAACCCTTTGCCCAGCTTAGCAAGTAGAATAATGCAAGTTCATTTAACACTCTATATGCCCCTCCCTGATCGTAGGCTGTCTGTATAAATGACATCGTAGAGGAAGTGTCTTCACCAGCTTGCCATTTTTTTCTATTAAATTTTTGTATCGAGATATAATTCACATACCATAAAATTCACTCTTTTAAAAAAATGTGTGTATAGATCAGTGGTTTTAGTATATTCACAAGGTTATGCAACCATCACTACTATCTAATTCTAGAACATTTCTATCACTCAAAAAGAAACCCTGTACCCATTGGCAGTTACTCCCCATTTCCTTCTTTCCCCAGCCCTTGGCAACCACTAATCTGCTTTCTATCTTTATGGATTTGCACATTCTGGACATTTCGTATAAATGGAATCATACAATATATGGTCTTCTGTGTCTGGCTCCTTTCCCTTAACATAATGTTTTCAGGGTTCATCCATGTTGTAGAAAGAATCAGTACGTTATTCATTTTTATGGCTGAGTAATATTTCATTATATGGATATATCACATTTTGTTTATCCAAGCATCTGTTGATGGATGTTTGGGTTGTTTCCATTTTTTGGCTGTTCTGAATAATGCTTCTATTACTTTTCATGTACAAGATTTTGTTTGAACACCAGTTTTTGCTTCTGTCAGATATATATCTGGGGTGGAATTGCTGGGTCACATGCAAATTTTGTTTAACTTATTGAGGAACTGCCAAACTGTTTTCCACAGTCCGTGCACTATTTTACATGCCCACCAGCAGTGATGAGGGTTCCAATTTCTCCACATCCTTGCCAACACTTGTTTTTTTTTATCTTTTTGATTCCAGGCATCCTAGTGAGTGTGACACAGTATGTATCTCATTGTGTTTTTTTTGTTGTTGTTTTTTTTTTGTGAGGAAGATCAGCCCTGAGCTAATATCCATGCCAATCCTCTTTTTGCTGAGGAAGACCAGCTCTGAGCTAACATCTATAGCCAATCCTCCTCCTTTTTTTTTTTTCCCCCAAAGCCCCAGTAGACAGTTGCATGTCACAGTTGCACATCCTTCCAGATGCTGTATGTGGGACGCGGCCTCAGCATGGCCTGAGAAGCGTGCGTCTGTGCACGCCCGGGATCTGAACCCGGGCCACCAGTAGTGGAGCGCGCACTTAACCACTAAGCCATGGGGCTGGCCCTCTCACTGCGGTTTTGATGTGTATTTCCTTAATGACCAATAATGTTGAGTGTCTTTTCCTCGAGCATCTTTTCATGTGCTTATTGGCTATTATATATCTTTGTAGAAATTTCTATTCAAGTTGGGTGTCTTTCTATGGTTGAGCTGTAAGAATTCTTTCTGTATTCTGGATGTTAGACCAGCTACATTCTGTATTCTGGATGTTATCAGATACATGATTTGCAAATATTTTTTCCCTTTCTGTGGATTGTCTTTTCACTTTCTTGATAGTGTCCTTTGAAGTGCGAAAGTTTTAAATTTTGATGAAGTCCAGTGTATCTATTTTTTCTTTGGTTCCTTGTGCTTTTGGTATAATATGTACGAAATCCTTCCCTAATCCAAGATCACAGAGATTTACACTTATGTTTTCTTCTAAGAGTTTTATAGTTTAAGCTCTTACATTTAGGTCTTTGGTCCATTTTGAGTTAATTTTAGTATAGGGTATAGGGTAATGGTCCAAATTCATTCTTTTGCATGTTGATACCCATTTGTCCCAGCACCATTTGTTGAAAAAACTATTTTCCCCCAGTGTATTGCAGAGCTTGCTCTCTTTGACTCAACATTTTTATCCTGAGATTGATACTTAAAACTATAATTCATTCACTTTTATGGCTGGATAGTATTCTTTCTGTGAATCTGCCATAATGTGTTTATCCATTCTTTGATCCATGCACATTGAGTTGTTTCCAGAGTTTTGCTTCTATGAACACTGTTGCTGGGAACATACTTGAACATGCTTCTTACTACCCATGAGAGTTATTCTGGTGAATATGCCTAGGAATGGAGTTATGCACGTGTTTTCCAAAGTGAATGTAATATCTGTGCTTCTATCAGCAATGTATAAGGATTACATTTGGGAAAACTCAGTTTTTAAACATTCTGTTGGTTTAGTGTCTCTTTGAAAACCAGTCATTACCTAAAGGAAAGAAGTAGTATTTGCAAGTGAAATTTGCCTTTTAGGCTTCTGATATTTTATTAGTAAGAATCATTTTAAACAAGCAAAAGGCCAGTAGCTGGGGAACCTAGTATGCAATTAGTATCTTTTTAAATTTGTAAATATTAGTGTGAGGCTTAAACAGATCTTTGGTGGGTTGAAGTGGTGAAGCTTTTTGCTGATAGTAAATAAGCCTGTGTGTTCATTAAAGCAACATCACACCAGCCTGCTATTGTTTTCTTACATAGAGGCTAGAGCAAATATAATATAGCAGTTGGCAGAATCAGGGTATGGAGGGGTGAGGGATGGGGATGCTTCCCTTTCTTGGTACCCACATATCAGCACACAATGGTTATGCTAAGACAAAATTGTGTCCACAATGATAAGAAACATGCCCTATATCATCCTATAGTGTCATATGAAAGGATCGATTGATGACAGAGTTGGGTAGGTGGTGCTCAGAACCTTGAAGCTCTAGGTGGAAATGCTCTGTGCGGGGGGACAAATCCACTGCTTATCATTAAAGGGAGTTATATCTGGAAAGCACAACGGCCTGTGCGAGACCACCAGTGTGGTCCAGGCAGGTGGGTGTCAGCAAGGGTGGCCATCAGGAGGTGAAGAAAGACCTCTGGAAGGCAGGTGGGAGGGGGTTGCAGGCAGTTTGCCTGGCAGCATCAGAGAAGCACATGGGGAAGTGCTCCAGTTCAGAGTGGGGCTCAGGGACAGGATGCCAGTTACGAATCAGGAGTGAGGGTAGGGGAAAGGAGGAGATTGACAAGGTGTCCCAGCCATAAGGGCGCTTGAGTAGGTCATCAGACCCTGTGTTAAAGAAACTGGAACTCGAATACAAGGACACAGCTTGGTCTCAGGAACAAGTTGATGTTATGACTAGTGCTATAGACTGAATGTTTATGTCCTCCCCAAATTCATATGTTGAAACCTAATCCCCAATATGATGGTGTTGGAGGGGTGGGCCTTTGAGAGGTGATGAGGTCATGAAGGTGAAGCTCTCATGAACAGGATTAGTGTCCTTATAAAAGAGACCCCAGAGAGCCCCCTTCGCCCTTCCTCCGTGTGAGGACACACAGAAGGCAGCCTTTTATGAACCAGGAAGCAGGCTCTCCCCAGGCACTAACTGCTGGGGCCTTGGTCTTGGACTTCCCAGCTTCCTGAACTGTGAGAAATAAATTTCTGTTTATAAACCCCACCCAATCTATGGTATTCCGTTATGAAAGCCCAAGTGGACTGAGACAACTAGTTACTAGAACTGGTGTATCAGAGCAGAACTGGATGGGCCTGACGCTTATTCCTCTCACAGAAAGTAATAATGGCTATCATTTTCTTGGTGCTGAATATGGGCTAAACACTTATGTGTATTAATTTGTTTAATCCACACAACAATTCTCTGAAGTGGATTTTATTACTGCCCCATGTTACAAATGGGGAAACTGAGGCACAGAGAGGTTAAATAACTTGCCAAAGGTTACACAGCCAGTGAGTGGCAGAGCCAGGATTTGAACCCAGACATTCTGTCTCCAGAGCCCAAGCTCCTTCACCATGGTACTACGCTTCCTCTAGAAAAACTGTGGTTTAGCGAGTCAAACAGTCTTAGTTTCTAATCTTCACTTCAACCTCGTACTATCTTTATGATCTTAGGCAAGTCAACTAAATTTTCTGTTACTCATAGTTTCCTCATTTATAAAACAAGCCTGGTTTGCAGATTGTGTATGGGAGTGCCTCACACCTTGCCTAGCCCATGGTAGGTACCCTGTAAGTATGCATTAATACTACTTCTACTAATAAACCTTTCCAAACTGAGGACAGGACTTGGCCTGAAGCCTGGGGTAGGGTTTAATGTGTACGTGAGGATCAGGTAGTTTATCTAGGGAAGAAGAGAGACCTGGGGGTCAAAATTCCAAGCAGGTTCTGACAAAACTAGGTGCTCCTGTCACTAGCCCCAGGATACCTGGAATTAACCAAGTCCTCTAGCTCGAGACTAGATTACAATCTTTATGACTCATCACTTGTTTGTATCACTGTAATTGTGCTCCTGATCTCATATGACATTACATGGACTCTGACTTAACCCAAAAAAGAAGAAATTGGAAGACAATAAGGACTGCTAATTCACTTCCTCAAATGTTTCTGTTTATACTTAAATTTCTTTTCCCTCTTCTTATACTGTTCCCATCTGCAGATTTCCTTCTAGTTCCCATCTATTGTTTCTCCATTACAATTTTCCTCTGTAATTAGTTGGTTACTGGATATAATTTCAGTGTATTCGCGCATTTGAGAATGATGGAGGAGAAAGGGAAAGCGTAGACAGAGATGACAGTGGGAGAATTAAATTTATTGTTCCTCTCTTTCCAATATGAAACCAAAACTAGAGGTTAGATCATTCAGAAAGAGAGAATTCAGTGTTTTCCAAACTGCCTGCTTATGAGAATGACTTGGTGGTGTGACCTGATTCAGTACTTCTGAGGAGAGAATGAAGAATTCATATTTTTAGCAAACACTCCCCATGGCTACAATAAACTAAATATGGGAATCAAACTCTTCAACCTTCTTTAAATAAAGCCCTCAAGTTTGACCCATTAGCTCAGCTACAGAATTGCTGAATATTTTTAGTACTGACAAAAAACCACTTTATAAAGTGCTTTACTTTTTTTAATCATGGAAAAGCTACAAAAAAATACAGAGAGTGGTGTGATGATCCCCCATGCACCCTCACCCAGCCTCACCAGTTATCAACCCATGGCCAAGTATGAAGGTACTTTTGAAAGAGAACAGAGGAGGAGTTACTAAATAGTAAAGGCAAGAATTAAAAGTGATTATTGTGCCTTCTTTGTTTGTAATGCTCAAAATCTGGAAACAACCAGATGTCCATCAATAGGTAAATATATCAACGAATTGTGGTATATCCATTCAATGGAATACTACTCAGCAATAAAAAGAATGAACTATTTATGTACACAACATGGAATAATTTCAAAATAATTATGCTGAATGAAAAAAGCCAGACAAAAGAAGAGCACATACTATATGAGCCTACTTCTATAAAATTCTAGAAACTACCAACTAATCTTTAGTGACAGAAAGTAGGTCAGTGTTGCCTGGGACAGTGGGGTAGTGATTACAAAGGGCACAAAGACACATTTGTTACCTTGGTTGTGGTGATGGTTTCACAGGTGTATGCATATGTCAAAATTTATCATACTGTATACTTTAAATATGTGCAGCTTATTGTGTATTAATTATACCTTGATAAGCTGTAAAAAAAAGGTGATTGTGCTGGAAAGAAATAAATTTCATTTCTGATTTTTTGTTTTATCTGACTTAAACAAATCTGGATCCCTTAATCACTCCTTCAAGTGTTCATATAACCATTATCATAAAGCTTGGAGGCCTTTTTCTGGGTTCAGAATTAAACTTTTCTAATGTACATAAATTAATCTTAGTGTGTCCCAGGTTTGGGTGAATTAAACGTCTCTGCTGTCTCTCTTCGGTCAGGGCACCAGAAACGGCTGTATTGTCTCCAGAAATTCCCTGAATTGGCTCAATAAGATGTGTTAATAAGATGGATGTTTTTTCCTTCCACTGGGGACACAGAACATTATTTTTCTTTTTGGGATGTAAAAGGGTCATAAACAGAATGACCACTGTATGATATGTTTCCTTCTTGTGGCACCCAATTTTTATGGCTTTCTTGCTGCTGGTGTTTCTTCCTCTATATCCCTCATTCCGTTCACCACACTATCATGTCTCTCATCAATCATGAGCCATTAAAGAACTCCGTCATTTGGTCCTGTAACCTGTACAGGGCTTTGCCCAATATCTCTGTGGTATATATACAGATGGAGCTTCTGTATACTGGAGTCAACAGAAATCGATTTGGCATCTATTTACTGACACCAACCAGTATTAATAAAGATCTCTTATTTCTGCTCACAGCTTCATGTTGACAGGACTTCTGAATAAAAAGAGGCCTTTCTGTTTTCCTGATAGAGATAAACACATGGAGTCTTTTTGCCCCACTTCCATCCAGTCTTTATTTCAATGATGTAATGATAAGTTTATTTAGCCCCAGGATTTTTCCTCCTCTAATTGGCATCTGCAGAATTGTTCACCTTCTCTGTGTCACCAAACAACTGAAAACAAGACAAATGTTCCTCATTTGATTAGAGGATAAACAAATTGCAGTATCCCCATTCAGTGGAAATGGAATACTACTCAGCAATGGAAAGGAAGACAATGCTGATACACACCCACCCACGTGGATGGATTTCAAAAGCATTATGCTGAGTGAAAGGAGCCAGACACAAAAGGAAAATGTTTATGTGACATTCTGGAAAAGATAAAATTATAGGAACAGAAATAAGATTAGTGGTTGCCAGGGGATGGGGGTGATAGGTGATAAGGAGAGATTAGCTGTGAAGAGGCACAAGAGAACTTTTTGGAGTGAAGGAAATGTTTTCTATGTGGTGTTGTTTAAATGGCTGTGTGTCAAAATTTATCAAACGGCACAGTTAAAAAGGGTGAGTTTTACTGTATTATTTATATCTCAATAAATCTAACAAAAAAAACACCAAACTTTGATGATATCCCACTCTACGTAGAATAAAGTCCAAACTCCCTAACACAAATTTCCTTACAGAATGGAATCTCAACCCAACTTTATAGCTCTATGAGTCATCTTACTTGTTCTGCCATTCAGCAAGTAATCAACCAATGTCTGCCACATCAGGTTCTGTTAGGCACTGTATAGAGGCAGTCTCAGCCCCTTTCCTTATGCAGTTGAGAGCAGGGGTCTGCAAACTACATTCCCTGGGCCAATTCAGGCCCACCACCTATCTTTGTAAATAAAGTTTTATTGGAACACATTCACGCTCATTCATTTACATACTGTTTGTGGCTGCTTTCATGCTACAATGACAGAGTAGAGTAGTTGTGACATAGCCTGTATGACCTGCAAAGCCTAAAATATTTACTGTCTGGTTCTTTAAGTTCCCATCCCCTGGGTTAGAGGCACAGACAGACAATAAACAACAAAAATAAGCACAAACAGATAGGAATAAAATCATGATTGATAGCACCAAATCATGATTGGTGCTATGCCAGTAGAGCATAACAGGGGCAAAGGGCAACCTCTTTCTGTAGGGTGCTTCCCAGGCATCTTAATCTGCAGTTGAATTGAAATGCTCATTATTTCCCAAGTATGTTCTATGTTTTCCTGCTTCCATGTCTTTGCATATTCTCTCCATCAATTAGGCTCTTTTGTTGCCGTCCACTGCTGTCACAATTCTACCTCCCTTTCAGGGCCCAGCTGAAATGCCACATTCTCGGGGAAGGTTCTCCCATCTCTCCAGTCATAATTCATCTCTCTCCTGCCTTTCTTTAGCTCATGAACCTCTTTGGGTGTCACTTCCATTAGATTGTAAGTTTCCTAATAACAAGACCCATGTCACATTCTTCTCTGAATCCCTTGAGTCAGCCTCTTTTACAATATGAGTCTAAGCCCCTTTGTGTGACATTTAAAGTCCTCCTGGGCAGACTTCTCTCAGCTTCATCCTCTCTCCCTGCCTTGTATCCTGTGCTCTGACCAAATCAAACTAATTATGGTTTCCCAAACGTACTATGTAGTTAACTCTCAATATCTCTTCTTTTTATTGCCTTGGCTCTCTCAAAAATCAGAGCTAATGAAATGTTGGCTATTACAGTTATGTGGACATGGTTATATAATGGCCTCACGATGCCCTTAATAAATGAAATCTAAAATGTTACATCTTTTTGAACCCAGAAACTCCTTCTGACTTTATTCTGTCTGAAGCTTTATAACATCTTCTGAAGATCATGTTGTACTCTTCTTTCTTCTGGATGATTTGCAAGGAGCTTTGGTCAAAAGCGATAAAGTCCCAACTTAGACATGATAAATATGCAATAGTCACGTCTTTCAGGATGAAAACATTGACTTTTAAAAATATGCTTGCCTGAAAAACAAACTGGAATGTTTTTTATATTTATTATATGTGTAAAAATGTACTGCCATTCTTTACTCTCATTTGCTTGTAAGTTGAAGAACAATTGCAAAATCGAAGGCACAGTATTATCAGTGTTATATATGCATTTATATAGGAAATAGCGTGGCTGTGACTGGAGTCTTATGAAGACATGTACCAACTCTGAAAAATTCACTTAACTTTCCAAATAAGGCTTTGTCCTTTTTTGTACATAAATGTACACCCCCCTTTCATTGTTCAGATGTATTGATATTTTATTTACAATAAAGTTTTCCATAATTGCACCCACTGTAAGATTAGATTAAGAAGCTATATTTTTAGCTAAGGATACAGAAACCTAGGAAAAACAAGGTGGTCATGCCGAGCTGGGGCAGATGCCATGTATTTCTGCCTACATTCCTTGGCCCTCAGCCTCTTGTCGGGGTTCCCAGGTGCGGGGATGCTGATATACCTGCATAGGGTTCTGCCATGTTTGAGAAGTTCGATTTTTGCTGCACCACATTCCTCTTTTATTTAACTTAGCATCTACATCACCATTCAAGAAGAACTTATATCAGTGATCTAAGTTGCCCTTAAAAGGACATTGTCCCAACATCCAGAACATTCCTGGTTCTTGAGTCCAACGTGGTGTCACCAAGGAAAGCAGAGGCAGAGCTAACTTGATCTACATATAATCTCTTGGTTGCCAGCCTTCCTGGCTGGGTCTTCTAAGGCCCGTGGCTCCACAAACCTAGAGTATTTAAAGGCCTGAATTGAATCTCTTATATTTTCTGTAAAATTCTGGATGTCCTCTGCCCATAGGTCATATTTGTATTTGCACACTTTTTAAATAACTTCTCATCAGTTGTCCTGCTGATAGCATACCTTTGAGGACAGCACCATTGTAAAGGTCTCCCTGGTTTCCCACAGACATGGGAGCTCTGACTGCTTAGTGAATGGAATGAGGCGAGTACTGGGAGAGTGTGTGTCATAAGTCTTCTCACCCACAGATGATTTGGGTCTTAAGGCTCCCAGGTGCATGACCTCATTATCAGGAGATGATTAGGAAGTAGATTAAGATCTACTTATTGCCTTGCAGACTATAGACAGCTCCCAATACCTCTTTTTGTTAGAGATCTAACTTGCTCAATTCATTTGTTTGTGGCAGCACTGCTCTGCCGGTCCTGGGAGAAAACAATTTTACATTTAAATGGAATATTCTAACTTTGCTTAGTAAATAGTGACCTAAAAATTACAATGCAGGAAAATGGAATCTCAGTGTTTCAGGCAAAAAGTTCCTATCACAAGAGAATCACATTTTTTCATTCTTTGGGTAGGCAGATGTTCTGTGAAACAGTCTTGCTGGAGGAGAGGAAACAAAAAAGAAAGAAATGAGGAACTGAGGATAGCATCCTTTTGGGAATTCTGCTTAATATAATCATGATGAAAGGGAATGCCCTTGACTAGAGGAAACAGACACTGGTGGTGCCTTGGGTTGTGTTCAGGGATCTCTCAGCCTGTGTGTGAGAACTTCGTGCTGCTTAGATTCAGCTTGGCATTACAAAGTAATCAGCTACTTTCATGCAAGCTGATCTGGTAAGGGGCAGAGGACAGCAACTTCTTTGCCCAGATTAACACTGGATTGATAATTCAGTGAAATTAAGCAGAGACTGTGGCTTGCAACCATGAGTAAAAGCTTGCTAAGGGGGAGAAGGAGAAAGAGAGAAAAAATGTGAAAGCAGAAAGAAAGCACTAGGAGGTTGGAAAAGACAGGCAGATGTAGGGGATGAGAAGGGAAAATGTGGTGAAGTGGAAGCTCTCCCGATTGTTCCATCAGCTCTGTCTCACTGGCACAGATTCTAGAAGTTTCTTATTTTTGAGGTGGAGCATAGTTACGGTGCATTTCCTACTAAGACAGATTTATATTTAGCAAACATCATCTCAATTTGCTGTGCCAGACTCTTGGATCCTTCTCTGTGTCCTTGCCTCAAATTTTGTGGATTCAGTACATACTTTGTATCTAAGAGCTAACCACTCTGCATACCTATTTGGGACACTTTCTAATTTTGATCTTAAATATAATGTCAGGAAAATTCTGAGAAAAAGAAGACCCTCTTTTTTCCGAACTACAGAGTAAATCAACTCATTAAAAAAAATATTTTGGGGGCCGGCCCCGTGGCTTAGCGGTTAAGTGTGCGCGTTCTGCTACTGGCGGCCCGGGTTTGGATCCTGGGCACGCACTGACGCACTGCTTGTCCAGCTGTGCTGAGGCCGCGTCCCACATACAGCAACTAGCAGGATGTGCAACTCTGGCATACAACTATCTACTGGGGCTTTGGGGAGAAAAAAAAAGAGGAGAGGATTGGCGATGGATGTTGGCTCAGGGCTGGTCTTCCTCAGCAAAAAAAGAGGAGGATTAGCATGGATGTTAGCTCAGGGCTGATCTTCCTCACACACACACACACACACACACACACACAGACACACACACACACACAAATATGTATATGTATATGTATATATATACATATATATATTTTGTTCCAGAACGATCCACTTCTGGCTACACATAAGGCACAAAGTTATCAAAGACCAGTCATGCTGTCATTTTCTTTTGTGCTCTGTGGGCCTGACATTAGTCTGTCTTTGATCCCCAAGGGAGTGGCAGGAAAGCAATGCTTTTTTTCGGCTTTCAGTGCCTAAAAAAAGGCACTCCATGGAAGGGAATATATTTTATTGATCAATGATTAGTGAGTCTTTTTGTGACATGCTTTGTATTAAATACAATTTGAAAACCTTCAAAGGAAGGCTTTCAGGAATTACTAAGTCACAGCCTGTCGGCATGCCCCCGAATGTGGCCAGAAGCATTGGAGCAAAAAAATCTCAATGCGTGGCCAACTTTCTAAATTCTTGGGGGCACATAGAGATGAACCAGTTCAATTTTCTACTTGTGTTTTCATTTCCATTGCATTTCCTGATGTTTAATATATTTTCTCATCGTAGAAGCACTTGGTGTCTGGGTACTCGGCTTATTTTCCAGTATTTCTTCTGATCAAATCAATAGTCCTCTACTTATACAGTCTATATGTGGTGGAAGGAAAATCAGAAATGCCTAATGTGTCTCCTAGTTCATAATGAAGCCTTTAAGAATCTCACCATCCATGAATAATGCATTATCCATGATGTTAACTAGAACATACTCAGCTCCAGTCTCTTTTAGGGGTTCTGTAGGTTCCTTCTGGATGCAGGGGGAAGATGGCACTGGGGGAGACCGCTGCACACCTCTCCCTGGCTTCCTCCCTTCCAGGAAGGCTGAGAGAAGACTTTCTTCTTCATGGTGCTAGGGAGAACGTGGCAGGTGGAGCAAGCACTGTTAGTTTTCCATCTCGTGTTGGATTCATTATAGCCCATATGTAGGATGAATGTCTTTTACCTTGGTGCCAAAGACTTGGAAATAGAGGATGGTAACCTTTGGAAACCCATATGTTTTTCCAGACCCCTTAGCATGTTGTGGTATCAGGAAAGAGCCAGGTTGCTCTACCAGATGACACTTTTGCCCAGGCTGTAGCTGTTCTTAAGTCGCTTTGTAATGAAGCCCCGCTCTTTTGTGGTCTTAGGGAAGTTACCTTAATTTTCCTGTGCCTTAGTTTTCTTACCTCCTTGAATTGTAGCAAAGATGCAGTGTCCATTCATCTAGTAAATATTTATCAGGTTCTGGGAATACAGTGGTGAATGAGCCAGCAAATCCTTCCTTGATCAGGCTTACAGTCTAGTAGGGCCAAGGCAATTAGAGACTTTTCAGAAATAGTATTGAGGGGCTGGCCCCGTGGCGTAGCGGTGAAGTGCGCGCGCTTGGCTGCTGGCGGCCCGGGTTTGGATCCCGGGCGCGCACCGACGCACCACTTGTCAGGCCATGCTGTGGCGGCCTCCCATATAAAGTGGAGGAAGATGGGCACAGATGTTAGCTCAGGGCCAGTCTTCCTCAGCAAAAAGAGGAGGATTGGCATGGATGTTAGCTCAGGGCTGACCTTCCTCACATACACACACACACACTAAAATAAAAAAATAAATTAATTAATTGAAAAAATAAAAAAGAAATTGAGATACAAGATCCACATGTAGGTGATACATGAGGCCAGTAGGAAATGAATTCAAATTGAAGTTAAGATTCACAGTATGAGAGATGAGCCAAGAATCTGTGAGTCCTTAGAACCCAGCAAGGTGAACCTGTGTAACTTGCAGGAAGTATGACTCAATTGTGTCTATAATGAAGAAGGCTTAAACCAAATCGTCGGAAGAAAGGATGTGCCGATGTATGCTTCGAAAGAATAAAAGGAAAGGCAGTGAGAAAAACAACACAGCACCCTGCCAGGCCTGTCCTGGGAAGAGAGGAGGTCATAGACTTTTGACATTGTCTAACTACCATCGCGTAGAGTTGGGGGGGAAAAAAAAAAAACAGGGCTTTGGAGATAGACAGATTGAATTTGAATCCCAATTCTGCCACTTCTTCTTTTTTTTTTTTTTTGTGAGGAAGATCAGCCCTGTGCTAACATCTACCAATCCTCCTCTTTTTTTGCTGAGGAAGACTCGCCCTGGGCTAACATCCGTGCCACTTCTTATTAGGCGCTTGGCCTTGGACAAGTCACTTCAAATCTCGAAGCTTCAGTTTCTTCATCTTTAAAAGTGGGCTGAGGGGCCAGCCCCGTGGCTTAGCAGTTAAGTGCGCGTGCTCCGCTACTGGCGGCCCGGGTTCGGATCCCGGGCGCGCACCGAGGATCAGCCGTGAGCTAACATCCGGCCATGCTGAGGCCGCATCCCACATTCAGCAACTAGAAGGATGTGCAACTGTGACATACAACTATCTACTGGGGCTTTGGGGAAAAATAAATAAATAAAAAATTTAAAAAAATAAAAATAAAAATAAAAGTGGGCTGAGGGCCGGCCCCGTGGCTTAGCGGTTAAGTGCGTGCGCTCCGCTACTGGCGGCCCAGGTTCGGATCCCGGGCGCGCCCCGATGCACCGCTTCTCCGGCCATGCCAAGGCCGCGTCCCACATACAGCAACTAGAAGGATGTGCAACTATGACATACAACTATCTACTGGGCCTTCGGGGGCAAAAAAAAAAAAGGAGGAGGATTGGCAATAGATGTTAGCTCAGAGCCAGTCTTCCTCAGCAAAAAAAGAGGAGGATTAGCATGGATGTTAGCTCAGGGCTGATCTTCCTCACCAAAAAAAAAAAAAAGTGGGCTGAAAAATAGCGGTTCTGTGTATGTGCCTCAATGCCTTCCGTGGAATATATATTTAGTAAATCTTAGCTCTGCTTTAAGGGATGGAGCTCAGATTTGAACCCAGCAATGTCTAGATTCTGTTACTCCCGAGACTTGAGCATGCCTTTTTTTTTAAGATGAGAAATAAAATAAGGAAGAGCTGCATGTTAATTGTGTTACTGCTCAACTGCTAACTGTTTTGATATGTTGAACAAAGTCCATTGATTCTTCGTGGAGGTGTGCTTGCTGGAGAGTGTGAGTCAGGCATCTGCCTTATTAACTTGTTCAGAAGCTTTTTGTGGCAGATTGATTTAAAAAGCCCCCAACAAAACAGAGGATTTTATTTATAGAAATATTGTCAGGATGGCATTGAGATTTGTGTTTGGCTTTCAAATCATGCAATACAAGTTGAGTAAAGGCCTTTTCCCTGACAGACATAAGAATCATGATGTTTTAGGGAAGTACTCTCCATCATCTTACACTGCCTTGCCTGGGGGAGGTGATACTCACCTGGAATTCTCTTGTGACCTCTTTCAGCACGTACAGCTTTCTTTTCTAAGGGTAAGGACATAGGCTTGGTATAGGCAGTTGGTGAAATCTGGTTACTAGTATTTTCAACCTACAGGGTTACATGCTCTCCCTGCATTTCAACAGGGATGGGTGTGCCCAGGTGGGCCTATGTGGATTTCCATCCAATGGTTCTGGGGCAAAGGACAAATAGAAGAAAGTTGCCAAAGAAAAGAGGAGAGTTTCAAAAGCAGGCCCCAGATTTATATCCTCCAGTCTAGAAGGAATGTGTGGCCGAAGTCCCACATGGAGAGAGTTGCAGTGTTCCTTCCTTCTTGGTGTTTTCATCCTCATTTAGATTCAGTGCTGTAACATCGGGATCGGTTTCATAGAACAGGTTTTGAGTAGATTCCTTGCAGCCCTGAAAGTCACACTTCTCTGAAACTGGTTTAACACCAATCCAAAGCTCACTGGTGTTCCTGTTCCATTTTACAGCTTTCGTCTGCCCCTTAATAAATGACCTCTGTAGAGAAAGAAGAATCACCAGTTCATTGTGCAGGAAGGTGAGGCCCTCAGAAACGGCCACAGCTTATTCAAGATACGCCCCCTTTTCAGGAGGCGCATTGCTTCACCAGAAATCCTTGCTATAGGCAAACTTCTTAAAGGGCCAGTGAGTAACTACTTCTGGCTTTGCAGGCCATATTTTGGCTTTGCTGTCACAGTCATTCAACTCTGCCGTTGTAGCTCAAAAACAGCCATAGACAATAGGTTAGAGGAATGAGTGTGACTGTGTTTCAGTAAAATTTCACTTACCAAATAGGCCACTGGCCTGCAGTCCCTGGTTTGCTGACACCTGCGTAGATCATCAATAAACCTCTGTACGCTTGTGAGTATGAAAATCATCTTTGGAGTAAGAAACTCATTTGAATATAAATATATATATGTTTAGAGAAAGAGAGTTTCCCCCCATTTGCGTATCACAATGTTTTCTTACAACTTATTTAATTTTTATATAAACATTCCACATTTATTTCCTGAAAATTGGATTTCTCATATATGCTTGCTAAGGGTACCCATGTTTGATATGAAACAAATTGATTGATGATGTTTGAATTCCTATTCACTTTGAAGTTCATTTTTACATGCCAGTGAGGTGCTCAGCACCATGTTTCATGTATCTCTTCTTTGTAGCAAATGCAAATGCAAGTATGAGGTCCCACAATTCCTTAATACCACGGAGGTGCCATCTCAGGCGACTCTCTCCTAATCCTAAGGGACTCTCCATGATTCCCCCAGGAGAAGTTCTCCTGGCTGTTTGGGATGAGACCAACCTAATACGTAGGGCTTTGTGGCATTGTGAGACGCTGGCTGCTTTATTCCTTTCCCACAATTTACACTTTCTCACTATTAAAACCTCCTCCGCTCCTCTCACAAGAGCGTGCAAGCCGGATTTGCCATATTTTCAGTCATCCTTCATTGCACATGAACATTGGCTGCACCCTAAGCTTGGCTGTGAACTGATTATTCTCACCAGGAGCTGTTAACACAAATTCCATCACTCCTATGCTAAAAATAAACCATATTTAGCACTTGGAAGCAAAATTCCAGGCAAATATATAATCTAATTTGATTGAATCTTTGTTGAAAATGTTAATGGTGGAATCAAATGCTTACCTTTGAGATGGAAGATTGCATTTCTTCTGTGAGCAGGTGGATAGAAATCAATTCCACCTATCAAATGATGTAATCAGAGAGACTGATGGATGCCTAAGCATCCAAAATGACACTAGTTCATCTTTTTTAAGGGCATTCCCCCCCATTTGTGGTGCACCGCTATTGAGGATCAGTCTTCTCTTTAAATCATGCTGCTACGTTGGAGGATTTAGGAATATTTAGTGTTTGTGTATCCAGCTAGTGTCTGCATAATGTAAAAACATGCTGTGCCTAGGAGATACAAATATTAATTATAGTCATTTGTGAGTTATGGGATTATAGATGATTTTAAACTTTCTTCTTACAATTTTTCTGTGTCTTGCAAATGTTCAGTAATGAATATGTCTTACTCTAAGAAAAACAGTGCAAAGGCTTTCCAAGTTTTTTGACTGCAACCGACAGTAAGAAGTACATTTTACATCCTGATCCAGTTACAAACGTGCATTTATGTATTTATAAAATTGAAACAAGAGTTTCATGAAGCATTAGTTAACCTTTTTGCTACCTGTCCTTACCTCCTGATGTTTTCTATTTTTCTATTCTATTTTATTGAAGAAAAAGAAAGAAAGAAGAGAATGCAGGTATTGACCAACTAAAATGATTTCATGAACCACTGACAGGTAAATTGAAAAATACTGACTGTGGTGCCATGGTGTCAGTCTTTGATTTCATGGGTCAGTAAAATTTCAAAAGAAATTTTGGTGATTGATGTAAGATCATCCACTTTTTATGTTGCAGAAGAAGGATATTTTAACTTATTCTTTTATTAATTATTTTATTCTTTTTATTTTATTAATTATTCTGTTATTAATTTTATTGATTTATTCTTTCATTAATTTTTCATGTTAAAATTTTGTTTTTATGATTTGGGGGGAATTTTCATGTCAAAATATCCTTTCTTTTGTGATAAAATGTTTAAGCATGAAACATTAGGAAGGATACAGTTTCAGGATTTAAATAGCGAATAAACTGAACTTTATGAGAACAGACTACACTCACTTTGTTTTTTCCGTTTGGCAAAGAACCTGTGCAAACTTTGTGATGCAGTGGCTTTTAGGAATTATGGAAGAATTACCAGTGTAGCGGAAAGAGCACTGCTTTGGAACAACACAATTCACTTCCAGCTTTGAACCCCAGCTACTTGGGGGCAAATCACTTAAGTTTTCCGAACCTGATTTTGCCCATCTGCAAAAGGGATACCTTTCAGAGGTGTAGAGATAAGATTTATAAAGAGTTTAAGACACTTTCAGATGCAGAGAAGCTTATAAACGGTAGCATCTCAGGATCATTAACTCTTTCCTGCTTTGTGATATAAAAACTTAGAATGTTGCAAGAAGTTTATTTTGTGTTTCTACTTTATGATGAACTACCCCTTTAATGATGAGTGATGTGAACAGCACTTTTTTTCTTTTCCTCCAGTTTCCTGTCTTGACTTACTTGCAAGCTTTACCCCTCTTACTACATTTTCTGCTATTTTTTAACCTCCTGTCAGCCTCTTCATACCACATTCGTGACAGGAACACAGGTTGTCCGCAGTTCAGTTTTAGGGTGCAATTAGAAAATATTCCTTGATAGTACAGTGAGTTTGCAGTTTTTAAGCTGCGGTTTTGGCTAGAGAGAACTTGGACCTTGAGCGGAATACTAAGAATAAGGAAAGGATATGCTTAAAATAGATCTCATACGACTTCTGTTTAATTACATGGTAATTTGCAAAACAGACTGGTTTCTGTGGCCTTGAATACTAATATAGATCTGTCCCTTAACCACAACTGATCTTAGAAGCATAAACACAGAGAAATGCATAGTTCACACATCCCCACACATTTTATACCTCCCAGGGTTCCACGTGAATCACTCTGAAAGCTTTTCTTCATTTATGTTAGAGTCATGCCTTTCTTGACAGTGGACTGTATGCTTATTTCAGTAGCAGCACCTTTATTTAAAGGCTCTTCTGCTTGGCTCAGTCAGATATTTTCAGTTTCCGATGGCAATGACCACACCCACATGACCCCCTATTTCCCCTATGGATTAGCCCTCCAGGAAAACTCCAGCTATCTGCAACTCTCAGGAAACAAGCTGGGTGTTCCTGATAAGGAAGGTTCACCAAAATCGTGTAACTCTTCCTAGGATGTTTGCTGTAATAGCTAACATTTTTGTGGGCTTGCTGTGGTCCAGAAACTTTGCTACAGGCTTTATGAACATCTCGTTGAACCCTAAGAAAAAATAAATACTTCCCTGCCTTGATTTCTTGAGAGATCTTTGTAAATATCGGTTGTTAGAGTATGTTCTACCTCCGGATTTCAGGTGTGTGGGACTGTTGTTCTCATTCAGTTTGCCACTATTTATTGAGTGATATTATGTGCCAGACACTGCTCTGGGCACTGGAGACACAGAGCAATGACTAGAACAAACTCCCTGTCCTCTGCAGAGTAGGGGGACTCAGACAATAACATATAAACATGCAAAACATACAAATATAATATAATGTCAGATAGAGATTAAAAAAAAAAGCAGGATGAGAGTGGGGGTGGGAGAGTGATGGGAGAAAGCCTTTGATGAGTTGACATTTGAGCAGATACCTGAATCAATTGCAGGAGCAAGCCTTGCAGA
Organism: Diceros bicornis minor; assembly: GCF_020826845.1. Taxonomy (NCBI): domain Eukaryota; kingdom Metazoa; phylum Chordata; class Mammalia; order Perissodactyla; family Rhinocerotidae; genus Diceros; species Diceros bicornis. The sequence goes on along the minus strand of NC_080757.1, from coordinate 47,927,115 downwards.
TATTTGGCAAAAATACCATTTGCTTCTGCACTAAGTGGTTCTGCCTCTTCTGCTTTTTATAGTTTCTTGTGTCCTCCTTGCTGTCCGTGTCAGAAATGGGCTTAACTGAGCCAGACCAAGGGAAGCCAGATCTGGAAAAGAGACAGAGCTACAAGTGTGAAATAGAGAATGCAAAGGTCTTAGCTGTAGATGGGAGCAAGTCTGGACACGTGAGTGACACAGCTCATCAGGAGAGTGTGGTGGCTGCGTATGATCAGCCGAGTTTACAGGCAGATGCATCAGAGAGCCAGCCAGCCCTGGGCAATGGGAGCACCCAGGCCTGGCAGAAGATGCATCCGAGAGGAGTCTGGTGGCTGACATAAGTAGAGGTACAGGCTGGATGGCGGCGTTATCAGCCTGGGGCAGAGGGGCGGAGACCACAGATGGCACTGCTACTGGGGCTTAGCACAGAACATGGCTCTCTGGGTAGATGGAGCCGAGCAAGGCTGGGGCCCAAAAGCAGAAGCTGTGGTTTAAGAAAGAGCCTTGCTGGCAAATGTCAAGGAGGCAAGAACTGAGTGCTTAGAACCAGGGCTGCAGATTGGGAATGAATCTTGCAGCAACAGGACTTAATGCTGACACCTCAGCTGTGGAGCCGGAGTCCTGTGTCCCCTCCCCATGCTCACACATGATGACCAGAAACTACATTCCACTGAATGCAATGTGCTCTCTGCTCTCTCTCTGGTACTGTCTGTTCATTTGCATATGTTGGTTGCCTCCGCTGCCTGGGAACTCAGCAGCAAAGGGAAGCTCCCACCCAGATTCGGGCAGAGTTTCCTCTTCCAGTGCCCACAGGCCTATTACATAACCTTTGTACGCCCCTTGGTAAAGTGCTGTCAGCTTTGTTGGGAGCCAGGCTGGAAGCCAAGAGTACAGGATCTAGAGTCAGACCTCCTGGTTTGAACCCTGGCTTCCCTTGAGCAAGTTATTCAACCGCAGTTTCTTCATCTGTAAAATGGGAATAATAATAGTACCTACCTTGTAGGATTATTGTGAAGATAAAATCCACCCAACAGTGTCTGGCCCCATAAGTGTTACTGCTTTTTACATGTCTGTATTCTCTTCCTAAACTGTAAAGCCGTCCAGGCAAGTCCCCATCCTCACGGGGCTGACATTCTACTGGCGGAGACAGACCTTAAATAAGTGAACACAGAAATAAATAATATAATTTCAGATAATACTAAGTGCAAGAAAGAAAAATTAAATTAGGGTAAGGTAATCAAGCGACCTAAGGTGGGTATGGGTGTGGGTGCTATTTTAAATAGGATGGACAGAGAAGGCTTTTCCGAGGATTTGACATTTGAACAATGGTCTGATCCAAGTGACAGTCTGGAGGACAGCCGTCCAGACAGAGGGATCAGCAAGTGCTGGGATGACCTTGGTGTGTTTGAGTGAGGAGGCAAGTAAAGGTACAGCTGGGTGAGCGAGGAGGAGATGGGGTGAGGGAGAAGGAGGAGGGTGCATAGGGCAGAGTGGGCGGGGCTTTGGGGACCTGGCCAGGAGTTTGGGGTATGTCCTCCTTGCAATGGGAGCCGCTGAGAGTTGTAAGCAGGGAGTGATATAATTTATGTCTCTTTGCTGTGTGGAGAGTCCAGGTAAGAGGGGGAGCAGGGAAAAAAGTTGGGGACATTAAGAAGTCTTAGACTTCTGGGCATGCTGAGGTAAAGGGGGTGTGTTCTGATGAGTTTTAGTGATAGCCTTCTGTGATGGATTGAATAATGTCCCCTCAAAATTCACATGCACTGGAACCTTGGAATGTGACCTTATTTGGAAACAGGGTGTTTGCAGATGTAATTAGTTAAAGACCTGGAGATGAAATCATCCTGGATTAAGGTAGGCCTAAATCCAATGACTGGGGTCCTTGTGAGAAGAGGAGAGGACACTGAGAGACACAGAGAAGATGGCCATGTGAGGATGGAGGCAGAGATTGGAGATATGCAGCCACAAGCCAAGGAACCCCTGGGGCCACCAGAAGCTGATGAGGCAAGGAAGCATTCTTCTCTAGAGGCTTCAGGGGGAGTGTGGCCCTGCTGACACCTTGATTTTGGACTTCTAGCCTTCAGAACTGTGAGAGAATAAATTTCTTTTGCTCTAAGTGACCCAGTTTGTAGTACTCTTACAGCAGCCCCAGGAAACTAATAGAGCTCCTAAGGGTCATTGGTCTCTTAGGAGGTTTGCACTGGGATGCGGAGTGGGAGGCATGGTCTTATCAGGAGCTTTGGCAGCTCTCCTGACCTCCCTTAAAGTCAGGGAGAGTGCTCTTACCAGGAGCTCCGAGGAGGACTAGGAGCCCTTGATGAATGTTAATTGAATGAATGGATGAGTGAGTGAGTGAATGAATGAGTAAATGAATAGGCCTGAGATTGGGCTGTGCCTGCCCTCTAGGTCATTAAATAGCCCCAACCGTGATAATCATGACTGGCCATCTACAGTATGTGGAGCCCCCTAGTCAGGGCGGTCACCACGCCTTCTGCTGTGTGCCTTCTAAGCTCCTGCGGGTTGAGAAACCAGATTACACTAATTAAGATCTGTGTTAGAATTTGGATGAAGAGGACAAAGTTCCTGAGTGAGGGCCTAAGTGACTTTCTAATGCACAGAATGTATGGATTTTAGAATTTGGACTTTTAACATCGATTTTCTGAACTCAGGTAATTTTTCCCCTCCCTTTTAAATGTTCATTAGATAGGTCAAGTTAGGAGGCTGGAGAAGCAATCCGGAAGCATACTCCTCTGCCCCAGCAACCAAAAGCAGTCCTGCCGCCAGCTGATTGCTACTATTGGTTTTTGTTTAGAGTTGAAAGTGCTGAAAAGGGAGAGAAAACTCCAGGCCACAAAAATTTAAGCTTATTTTAATCCTGCCAGAGATCCACCCCCTCTGCTCCTATAAATTTCTCTCGGCCTGTCCTGCAGACAGTGTACATGGACTGCCATCAAGCTTTTTTTTTTCTTTTTTCAATTAAACTAATGGACTATACTCTTCTCCATAAAACACAGGTCCACATGGCGATGCCCTTTTGGGCATCGGTCTCTCCCAGGGAACCTGGCCTTTTGTCTTGGTGGTACAAATTCCTGGTTGTGTCTGGACACACAGTAGGTGCTGAATGAATGCTTCTTTAATTAAAATCAGGGCTGAAATTGGTTAGGCATGCGTACCTGGATGGTGTCAATTTCTGTGTCATAGTTTCTCTCCTGTGTAATTGGTGAGCCTCCTAAGGTTGATTTTTTTTTTTTAAATCAAGCACTGTATTTAGTTAATAAAAAAATACAGAATAAGATTCAAAACAGCTGTGTTTACTGTTGGTGTGGCTGTTACCCTCCTCATGCTTGTGTATGTCATAACAGTACCACATTTGCATCCAGCTACCAGTGACAACCCACAGTCTCAGCTCTTAGTATTTATTTAATTTTGTGTCTGGTAATAGAGCTCAGAGACAATTCTGTGAAGCAGATGTGTGAAGATCTGATCATTATGGAAGCTAATTTCTTATAGAAATAAATATATTCTGCAGCCTTGGGCAGGAGCATGACATTGCTCTTAGACATTTCCTTTTTAAGTGTGCTTGAACATATTCATGGATTGTGTGGAATATTTTGCATCCCATTTTCCAATTTATCACCTTTTGCCACATTTCTTGCTTATAAGTATCGCAGCCAGAGATGAATAAAGAAAGAGGATAAAGGAAAAAACAAAATGAACAAAAAAACAAAAGAAGCAAACAAACAAGTAAAACAAAAACCTCTTTCCCGGTAGGCAGTAATTTTGAGTGTAAAACTTATGAGACCGCAGGAGACTAGTGAAAAGTTGGACTGAAATTCGAGCTGTCTGTAGGCTTGATTCAGGTCGTCACTGGTCGTCTGGAGCTTAGAGCAGAGCTCAAAGTAGGGTGAGGCTGGTGAGACATGCCCCTTGGGCACAAAACTCAATCACAGTGAATAATATTTAAAAAATCATAATTAATGCAAAATACTCCCTGATGAATAAAATATCAAAATGTTGAAGGCAGGATCTGACTCTGCTCTGGCAAACGCAAGCTTATTCACCTCCCTCTAATCAAAAGTAAGGTCATTGAGAGCTTGAAAGGAGAATTCTCCTTCCTCTCAGCCTGGCTTTGCTCCAGTTTAAATTCTAACTCCATTAGGACCAGCTCTGTGACCTCAGGCAAATGACTTAACCTCTCTGAGCTTCCTTTTTTAAAATGAAGATGATGCTCTTCGTTGCAAGGCTTTTGAATAGTTTAAAAATTATGCCTGTGAAGCACTGGGTGCAGAGTAGACACCCAACAAACAATGGCTTTAAATAATTCGTAATTATTCACAGAGAATTAAGTTCTCCAGGAGACACAAGCAAGTGCTCCCTCAGCACACAGGTCTTGTACACATCTGTCAGGGTTAACGCGGCTTTGTTTTCGCTGTATAGGATGTCAGAGTCTAGCCCTGTACCTGTGCTTTGAACTCTCACATATCCGTTCAACAGCTAAGTAACCGATTTCCTGTTTAGTCATTGCTCCTCGCCTGGGCCTGGCCAGAGGCGGCAAGTTGTCATCTCTGTACCTCCCTCTCAGAGCAACTCAGCCTTCTGAAGCCATCTAGAAGTTAGGTCTTGTAGCAGCTTTTATTTATTAAGGCCTCCCCAGTCCTTGTGAGTCTCTCTCGAGCGCATTTCCACACTTGATGATTCATCTGGATGACGCCTCGCCCTTATTGTCACTTACACTGTCCACAGTCCTGAGCTGACCTCTGCTTTGCTCCGCACAGGTGGGGCCGTGTTCCTATCTCATAAGACTGAAGCTAATGTGGGCAGAGTGGAAATCACGGAAGGAGAGTGAAGTGGGAATCCAGTTAATGTTTGATGCAGAAAACTGGAAAGCACCCCATTTATTCTCTCCAGTTGTGCAAGGCGGGTGGAAACAACCATTTTGTCAGCCTTCTAATCTGATTGTAGCTGCAGAGACCGTAAAGCTGAGCCCTCACTTCAGTTATTCTTCTCTTTAGTCCTAAGAATGCAAAATTTGATGGAAAAATGACGAGAGTGTCATTGAAATAACTTATTAGACTTGGGGGGTCTTAGTCATCATTAATGGCTCCCACGTTTTGAATATTCATCAGTGGGCCCTGCTCTTCCGGGAGAAAGGCCGTATAAAGGAGGAACTACACATTTCTGGCTTCAGTCCTGTGTGCTTTGGATTTAAGCTCTTCTTTTCCACTTAATTAGTTAATAGGAGCTTATTGAGTTGGCTGCAAAATGATACAGAAGAATGAGAGAATGAGATTTTTGCCCCTGAAGCATTTGTCATGTAGTTGGGCAGAATAAATTCTGCTCAGGCAGAGCCTACTGCATTTCCACCTTCTCTCATTTCTGCCCTCTTGCACGCTCTGGGCCTTTGCTCTGGCTAGTTTGTAGTGGTCCCTCCTCTTTTATGGCCACCTCTGTTGCAGAGCCCTGAGAGCCATACTGAAGCCCGAGGCAAAGAAAACTGTGTGTCCCTATGTATACTTATCAAAATATCCTCCAATATTGTGAACCAAGTGGGGAAAGTTAACAAAAGCTCTACAATAAAAAAAAGTACATCTATATATAAAGCCTCATGTTGTCCAATCTGTTCCCATATCATTGTCAACCCTCTTAAACCCCCTCAATTGAGTGGGGATGGCGGAGGGGGAGAGGGAGTGGGGTTTTGTGGGCTGGTTGCATAATAAGGTAGGGTTGCAAAACAAACAGCAATAGCCTATCTTTATTTACAGTTTGGATTTTTTTTTTCATCGTGGGTTTTTAAAAATTACTTTTGATTTTTAAAAAATATTGCATTAAAATAATATTTATCTGGATTGCTGAGTTTTTTGCACCCCCTTAAATTTTGTACCTTACTTGCTTGCTCTAATCCTGGCTCTGGTCAGCTGCAAAAGCCCACTCCCGGCTGTCTTGTACACAGCAGCCAGTTACCTTCTTAATAGACCAGCAGTGATTATGTCACTTCCGTCTTGGCTCCTGATTGCCTAAGAGGTAAAATCTAGCCCCCTTGGCTTGGCTGCAAGCCCCATGACTATCTGGTCCCCACTTGACCTCACCAGGGCAGCTGCCTCACCTAGTCCTTCAAGACTGCCCATGCTCTGTCTTCTGCCTGAGTTGTGCCCCCGGTTCCCAAACTCCTCCATCCAGAATATCTGCTTGAGTCTCACCTGGGGTACCACCTCCTGGCTAGACTGCCTTTGTGGGCTCCCCAAGCAGGTTTCATTGCTCTGTTTTCCCATGGAAAACTGTTTGTTTCCACTTGATTCCTATCTTGGCTGTTGCACTCACCACTATTCCGCTGTGATTTATCTGTTTACCTGTGTCCCCAGTTACACTGGCAGCTCTCCTTGAGGAGAGCAACCGGCTTTTCATGTCAAATGAATAATGAACACAATGGGATACAGTGAAAAAAGCAGTCACAGCAACTATGAAACAATCCATGAAAAACAACAGCACGGTAGAGGGCACACGTCTTAAAGTTAGGTGATCCTGAGTTCAAATCTTGGTTCTGTCATTAGCTAGCTTTGTGACCCTGTAAATATTTTCGGATTTTTAAGGAAAAGAGAGAGAGAACTCTATGATGAACCCACATGTACCCATCCCTCAACTACAACAGGCAGCTCATGGCCGATCTAGGTTCTTGTAATGCTGCACCCTCCGCCTCCATCCCTAGATTATTCTGAAGCAAATCCCAGGCAACATGCTATTCCACATATAATTATTTCAGTAAGGACATTAAACTTCTGGTTGATTGCAAACTCAATATGAACTACGTGCAAAGAAGAGCTCGCAATGGGTTGGGATCATGCGGAGGCCCTTTGAAGCAAGTCCTGAGGGATGAATATGGATTTTGGCAGAGAAGGTTTATAAGTGGGAAGCTGTAAGTCATGTGTGCTGCAAGTGGTCACCAGATTGTTTTAGCTGTAACAGGGGGCAGGGTGGGGAGCAGTGAATGGGAAGGAAAATCTAAGTGTGGAGCAGAGAGGGAGCTAGCCCCTAGATGGTTGCTTTCTTTTTGTGTGTGTGAGGAAGATTGGCCCTGAGCTAACCTCTGTCGGTCTTCCTCTTTTTGCTGAGGAAGATTAGCCATGAGCCAACATCTGTGCCCATCTTCCTCTATTTTGTATATGTGAGACCGCCACAGCAGGGCTTGATAAGCAGTGCATAGGTCCGTGCCTGGGATCTGAACCTGCAAACCCCTGGCCACCGAAGCGGATTGCAAGAACCCAACCGCTATGCCACCTGGCCGGCCCCCCTAGATGCTTTAGAGGCAGCCTTTTGGGTGGGGGGATGGGCTGGGGAACCTTTCGGTTTTACGTAACAATGTGTTACTTTGCAGGGTTGCACTCACAATTGTGATGTGGGGCTGAGGACAGTAGTACTATGTATTTAGTGCCTTCAGCTGTCTCTCAAAGCACTTTCCTTGTTAACTGATTTCTCCTTTAAGAGGAAAAGAAGTTGTGACAGGCCTGCTTAAAGAAACTGGTTCCTGGGGCCAGCCTGGTAGCGTAGTGGTTAAGTTTGTGCGCTCTGCTTCTGCAGTTCAAGGGTTCGGATCTGGGGTTTGGACCTACACCACTTGTCAGCCATGCTGTGGTGGTGACCCACGTACAAAATAGAGGAAGACTGGCAACAGGTGTTAGCTCAGGGCCAATCTTCCCCACCAAAAAAAAAAAAAAAGAAAGAAACTGGTTTCTGTACCGACCACCAGGCTTTCATGGGGGAGAAAGGAGAACTCAGTTTTCCAGGCTCAGCCCTACACTAAGATGACCTGGCAACTGTGCGTCTCATCCCACGGGGTTTAATCCTTATTATGAATAACAGAGCGAAGCTTGTTATTCATGGGAGTGGATTTCTGCTGCTAGGAGAATTAGCTGCCATCTTATTTGGAAGGTGCCTTCTGATGCAGTGAGGTCTTTTGAACTGTGCATAAATAGAGGCCATTGTTTAGGCATTTGGAGGTGAGGCTTAAATTGCTCCAGAAGTTCCAATCAGACTGCAGATATCTTTGGCTGGTTCTTTTTCTTTTCCCTGGGGCCCCAAGTAGTAGTTTTCTCCATGTTGCCTTCGGACCTGCCTCTTCAGCACCTCCTAAAACAAGGACACAACCATTCCTTTTACTGGAGCCTTTTCTAGGTAGAGAGGCAGGAAATTCTTCTGGGTCCAAAAATAAAAAATAAAAAAAGAATGGAAAATAAAAGTATGTGCAAACTTAGCCAGGATATCACAGAAATAGAGCCTTTAGGAATATGGTCAAGAAATAATTTTGTGTCTGGGATTTTTTTTTTTTTAATTTAAGCTAGGAGAGACAGAACAGTATAGAGTGAGCCTATTAATTTGTCGCTGCCCTGGAATCTCTTAGGTGGACAAGATATTTTAGGATCTCTAAAGGAAGAGTTGATTATTTGTGCAAGTCTCAAAGTTTGCACACCCCAGTTCCCCAGCACAGTAAACCTTTCTGGGTCCTTGGAGCAGCAGATGGGAAGCCTGCTTCATCTTCGAAACCACGGAGCGAAGCCCGCCTTCTTTGAAGGGGTTTATTTTCTGAAATTTTTACCTGGAATTCCAGCTAACACATTGCTGTTCTTTTTTTTTTTTAATTTTTTTTTCTTGTGATGAGAACTTTTTTTTTATTGATGTCATAATAGTTTATAACATTGTGAACTTTTAGTTGTACATTATTGTTTGTCAGTCACCAGATAAATGCATCCCTTCACCCCTTCTGCCCAACACCCCACCCCCTTCCCCCTGGTAACCACCAAACTGGTTTTTTTTTTTTAATTTTATTTATTTTTTCCCCCAAAGCCCCAGTAGATAGTTGTATGTCATAGCTGCACATCCTTCTAGTTGCTGTATGTGGGATGCGGCCTCAGCACGGCCGGGAAAGCGGTGTGTCAGTGCGCACCCGGGATAGAACCCAGGCCGCCAGCAGCGGAGCACGTGCACTTAACCGCTAAGCCAAGGGGCCGGCCCGACCACCAAACTGTTTGTGCTGAGAACTTTTACGATCTTCTCTTTTAGCAACTTTCAAATACACAATAGAGTATTGTTAACTGTATTTATCTTATCGCTTTGCTCTTCTGGAAAGGCTTATTGAAAATGATTTGTGTTTTCTTTTTCTTTTGGTCACCTCAGTCTGCACGTGTCACTGAATGTATGGCTGTCTCTGGTTCTTCCACCCAGAGTAAAGTGGTGGAATCAGATGCTCTCAGAACTGGGGCAGCGTCCCTGACTTGCAGGAGAGGGTGCAGGGCCTCTCCAGGCTGCCCTTTGGAGGTGCCTCATGTGTGCCTCACTCAGGTCTCCATGGTCACTAATCTTACTTCTGTTTCTCCCCTTCACTGGACCTGTCTAGAACCATTGGGCTATTCTCTCTTCTCTGTTGTGGCTCTGTGCTTCTAGTCCTTCCCGAGGGATAAGATCTTCTGGTGCAAAGTCCTTTCTCACCATTCACAGTCAAAATCACCATTAGGCTGTATTTACTGAACTGCAGAGACAGGTACATCGATCTTCAAAGTATTTATTGCTCTGCTCCTTTAAGCACTAACATTTTTATCTCTTTGCTCTTCCTCCTTGTCACCTGTGCATTGTCACCCAAGCAATTAAAACCAATTGGTTGTCCTTATTTAATTTGCACTGACCTTCTAAGGGGTGTCCGTGTTGACATAGCAAAGTCCCTTCTCTTGCATTTTCTCCTCTTCCCTGTTTGAGTTTGGAAAGACTTGGTGTTTGGAAGAAGTTAAAAGTGACCCAGAGAATTCCTTTTGATGATGCTGATATACACACCTTTTGAAGCCTTAGACTGAGTATTGTCAATGTAATTTGGAGTCTGTCAGTTTGTTGCTTTCTAATCACTCATTTTGAAGCCCTCCTGAGGACCCAAGAATATTTGTTACACTGCCATTGGAATAAACACAACATTTTTCTTTAAAAGGAAAAGAACTTTTTTTAAAAAGTAATAAGCACACTTCTATATTTTCTTGACAGATATCAAAGACAAAAATCTTCCTGTCTTTACCTTGACAAGACATCTAACATTGCTGGGAGGTTTTGCTTACAGGAGAACTTCAACGTTATAATCTGGAAATCTCAGAGAATTGAAACTCAACAACTTTCTCTGTTTGGGGGTGGGGAAAAGGGACGGTAAAATAGCCGTACACAGCTAGTTACCCAAACAGTCAAATATGACAGCTGATTCATCTCCTTTTACAAGGTTAGCCCCTTGATATATGAATCGCCATCGATGCTAAAAGCAAAGTGTTGGGAACATAAACTTTTTTCTCTGGTAGTTCAGGTTTTGAATATTTTAATTACTTAACTGTTTATCTTTCTGGCAGTGAGATTAGTACAGTAGCCGGTGATTACCAGCAATTAAGATAACAAGTCATCTACCACAACACTTATACACTCCCAGAAAAGCCAGTTAAAATCACACTTCATTTTTACTTTCAGGATTTAGAAGTAAGTTTAGAATCAATTTCATGATTCTTGTGGTATTTTCCAAATTAAGGACTTGAGACATTCGGACACTGAGCTGTGTAAATGCTAAATGTGTTTTCTTCCCTTTGCTATCAGTTAGATATTTAAGAACTCAACTTAAGAAGAAATAGCCACCTAAAAGTGGGCCAAAGGCCACAGTCCTGTATCCTTTCTCAGACAGAATACTGTATAGGTGACTTTTTAAAAAATTGTAGTAATATCGTATATATAGCATAAAATGTATCATTTTAACCTTTTTTAAGTGTACAGTTCAGTGGCATTAAGTACATTTACAATGTTGTGCAACCATCACCACTATACATTTCCAGACCTTTTTCAGCATCCCAAACAGAAACTCTGTACCCATTAAACATTAACTCCCCATTCCCTCTCTCCCAAGCCCCTGGCAACCAGCATTCTACTTTCTGTCTCTATGAATTTGACTATTTAGGTACTGCAATCGAGGGCCGGCCCCATGGCTTAGCGGTTAAGTGCGTGCGCTCCAATGCAGGCGGCCCCGGTTCAGATCCTGGGCGCGCACAGACGCACTTCTTCTCCGGCCATGCTGAGGCCGCATCCCACATACAGCAACTAGAAGAATGTGCAACTATGACATACAACTATCTACTGGGGCTTTGGGGAAAAAATAAATAAATAAATAAAATTATAGGTACTGCAATCGAGTGGAATCATACAGTACTTGTCCTTTTGTGTCTAGACTATTTCACTTGGCATAATGCTTCCTAGGTTCATTTATGTTGTACCTTGTACCTTGTATCAGAATTTCATTCCTTTTTAAGGCTGAATAATATTCCATTGTATGTATGTACCACATTCTGTTTATCTATTCATCTGTTGATGAATGCACAGGAGACTTTTAAAATTTTGTTTTTGCTTTCATCACACACGCACAAAAAAAGGTAACCGTGTGAGGAGATATGTTAATTAGCTTGACTGTAGTAATCATTTTACTAGGTATATGTATACCAAATCATCATATTGTACACCTTAGGTATATACAATTTATATTAAAAAATAAAATGATATAAAAATTTTATTTTTAATATGTGCCATTTGGAAGTCTTTCTTCCTTTTAATTTCCTACTATTCTTTCACTTGGGGGTCATTTCTTGAGCCCCTATGCGATGTCAGGTACAATGATGAACAAGCTCTACCCTGCATTCAGAGAACTTCTTGTCTGGTGGGATAGACAGACAAGAAAATTGGGGATCCCGGCTTGGTGGGTGAAAGGCAGAGCAGAAGGTGGGTGGCTCACTATTGGAGAAGGACCACAGTTACTATAGGTGGGGAGGTGGGGGCCCTGAGGGATGAAGGGCCCTATGTCGTGTTCTAAGTTCTCTTACCCAAAAAGCTAGAAATAGACGTGAGCAGAATTAATGGTTGTGTACAGAAGAAGAATCTGTTATACTGCAGTTCCTCCACCCTTAAGCATTATTTCTTGTAATTATTTTCAAGTTTTACTGTCAAAGACTCTCTTCTCCCCTAAAACAATAGAGTACAACTTTAATATCATTTGGCCTCTAAATAGACAGGAGGTTGTGTGTGATATGACCAACTTTCAAGCAATATTACCGTGTGTTGTGCAACACTTAAATTTTCAAAATCTGTTCTATGCGTTATATTCCCATTTGTACATACAGAGAATATAATTAACTTGTCCATGGTGGAAGAATAGAGTGTAGAATCTGGATCTCCTGGCATTTATCCTACTGTTCTTTTGTCTACATTTCTTAATACTCTGTATATAAAATTGTTCAGATTTTTTTGGCCTCTTCATGTGTCAGCCATTTTTGGGCATTGGGAAGGTCCAAGAAGGTAGGTCTCCAGGGTACGAATTTGCATAGTATATAATTGATAGGATGGTAGAACTGACATGCATTTGGATGGTTGTGTGTGAGCTGAGGGCAGGAGGTGGAATCTGACCCATCTACCCTTAACTTGAAAGAGCAGAGTAATGCCCGTATTAGCAGTATGAGAGTTTCAAAGGCAGCTAAACCATGTACCTCGCTTTCTAGATATCAAATTCTGTATAGTTTAAATTGCTTTTTTGTGTTCTGCTATTATCTCTCCAATCTGTATATTTGTCCCCAGTTTGAGCATCATCTTAAGCATGTTTGTTTTGTAATCTCTAACTCTTTATAAAAATCTATTAGCAGACTGCTAGTAACAAACTGACAGTAAGAACAGCCGCAGTGGAAAAGGCATTTTCTTGATGTCTTTGCAGGCATGACAGGGAAGGTAGCCTCTTCTTGGCCTTTTTAATCTTGAGCCCTAACTTCTTGCTGTTTATGTGAGTCCATAGGAATCTTAACTCACTTTAGTGGTTTCAGTGACCATCTTTTTGCTAAGGATTCCCCAAGGCACATCTTCAACCCCAGGCTCTTTCCAATTTTGCAACTGTACACTGGACATTTGTACCTGAATATCCTCATGGCACCTCAAAATCAACCCAAAGCAGAATTTATTGTTACTTCCTTCTCCCAAACCTGCTTCTGCCCCTGTGGTCCTTATCTCTTTTAGTGACACCACCGTCTTCTCAGCTGCTGAGATCAGAAGCTGTCTTCCTTTTCTCTCCCAACACCTCGTTAGAAACTAAGTACAGTCGTACCTGACTCAACGACGGGGACACATTCTGAGAAATACGTCGTTAGGCGATTTGATCATTGTGAGAACATCATAGAGTGTGCTTACACAAACCTAGTTGGTATAGCCATCTACACACCTAGGTTGTATGGTACTAATCTTATGGGACCACTATTGTATACGTGGTTTGTCATTGACTGAAACGTCATTATGCAGCACATGACTGTGGTTGGTTCTATCTTCCAAATATCTCTTTGATCTGACTTCTACCCACTTTGCTTTCATTTATGTCTTTTACCTGGACATAGCTTCTTGCTTTTTTTCGTTTTCTCTAAGTCATTTTCTTTTCACATTGCTTCCACAGTTAACTTTCTAAAACTCAAATTTGATAGTCACTCACATCCTTAATGAATTCCAATCACCTGTGAGATGAAGCACCCACCTCTTAGCAAGGCCCTCCTGTGTTTTCCTCACTTACCCCCTCGAAGTGCATCCTGCCCTCCAGTATCACATATTTCTTTTCCTTCCCCAAATGCTACCTGAGTTTTCATGCCTTCTTCCCTTTCCACACTGTTAAATAAATCCCTGCCTCAAATAAATGTCCATCATCACAATATTATCTCAAAATTTCTCTTTCTTCCAAAGCCTTCTCTACCCTTTTCTTCACCTCAGGCAATTAACTGTCCCTTTCCTCCTGTAGTTTTGTTTTAAACAGCTTTCTCGAGATATACTTTGCATATCATGAATTCACCCATTTTAAGTATACCGATGAGTTTTAGTAAATCCATACATTTGTGCAACCATCACCACAATCCAGTTCTAGAACTTTCCATCACCCCCCAAAGTTCTCTCATGCTTGTTTGTGGTCAGTCCTTGCTCTCACCCTAATCCTGGGCAACCACTGATCTGCTTTCTGTCTCTGTAGTTTTGTCTTTTCTAGAAATTTCATATAAAAATCACACAATATGCAATCTTTTGAGACCGGCTTCTTTCACTCAGCCTACTATTTTTGAGAACTTCCATGTTGTTGAGTGTATCAGTAGTTGCTCATTTGTTTATTGCTGAGTAGTCTTCCATTGTATGGATGCATCGCATTTTGTTGACCCAGTTACCAGTTGATGGACATTTGAGTTGTTTCCAATTTGTGGCTATTATGAAGATACTGCTAAGATCATTTGTGTACAAGTCTTTGTGTGGACCTGTGTTTCCATTCCTCTTGCGTAGATACTTGGTAGTAGAATTTCTGGGTCATATGTTAAGTGTGTGTTCAACTTCTGAAGAACTGCCAGACTGTTTTCCAAAGTGACTGTTGCATTTTATATTCTGACCAGCAGTGTAGAAAGGTTTTGGTTTCTCCACATCCTTGCCAATACTTGGTATTATCTGTCCTTTTGCTTATAGCTATTCTAACGGGTGTGTGGTGGTATCTCACTGTGGTTTTATTTTGCTTTTCCTGTAGTCTTTTAAAACTGTTTCCTATTATAGAATGTGTTGTGATGTATTGATAAATATCTTCTGCTAATCTGTGAGCTGTTCTAGGGCTGGTCCACCTAGCACAGTGCCTTTGTGCAAGGTACATGGTAAATACGTAGGGTTTGTTGCATGATTGAATAAACAAACTGATTCTTAGTATGAGTGGCCAATTCTCAATTATTTTTAGTAACAGAAAACACTGATAAATTAACTCCAGAGGTGATATAAAAGTCAAATCTCTTCCCCTGAGCAAATTTTTGCCAGAGTTTCTAAGAAGCAATAACCTTGACTGAACTAAGTTTTCTTTTCTTTTCTTTGCTCACGCCTTGGTGGGAGGTAATGGATAAAAAATATAGACATGGCAAGAGAAGGAAGACAGAAACTCTATCTCTAAATGACTAAGAGCTTGTGGAAGAGCTTGGGAGATAGACCCACATGAATGATTGGTTACTCCAGGGTTCCAGGTGTCAGGGATTCTGTCAGTACTGTGACTCCCGGCCGCTTCTCCCTGCTCGCATTTCTCTGTCAATTTGAGAATGGGTCTGCAGGCATTTTCTGTAAAGGGCCAGATAGTAAGTATTTTAGGCTTCGTGGGCCAAGAAACAACATCAAGGACATCAGGTGCTTACATAATGAGAGATGAAACAAATTTCCATGAATTTTTATTGATGAAATTCAAAACATAATAATAATGAGGCCAGCCCCGTGGCCTAGTGGTTAAGTTCAGCACGCTCCACTTTGGCTGCCCAGGTTCGGTTCCTGGGTGCGGACTTACACCACTCATCAGTGGCCATGCTGTGGCAGGGACCCACATACAAAGTAGAGGAAGACTGGCACAGATGTTAGCCCAGGGCCAATCTTCCTCAGCAAAAATGAGGAGGATTGGGATGTTAGCTCAGGGCTAATCTTCCTCACAAAAAAAAAAAAAAAGAGGAAGTTTGGCAACAAGAGTTAGCTGAGGGGGAGTCTTCCTCATTGAAAAAACAAAAACAAAAAACATAATAATAATAATAATAATTGGGTACTATTTTCTGTAATACAGTCTACTAAGGAGAAGAATGGAATTCTTTTGGGCAGGATAACACTTTGCTTAATTGGAGTTCAAAGTTAGTATTTCGTATCATCCTGGTAGAAACAGGGCCTCATTCTCCGACAAAGCTTCCCTGAAACACGGTGGTCTTCCATCCTGAATTCCAGCCAGAATTCACCAGAATGTACTGGCTGCATGTGCCCTCTTGGTGTTGGAGAACTTTTCACACAGGCAAAGCAGTTTAAGAGCATAGTCTCCGGGGTAAGATTCCTTGGATTTGAATTCCAGCACAAAGACTCATTAACGATGAGATCTTTGACTACTTACCTAACCTATCTAGAAGCTTTTGTCCCCTCATCTATAAAATGAGTAATAGTACCTATTTCACATGGTTGTCATAAAGATTGAATACAAAGATTTAGAATGACATATTGTAAATATTATTCTTCTTTTGATATTTTTTCAACCATTAAAAAATGTAAAGCCATTCTTAACTCACAGGCAGTACAAAAATGGGTGGCAGGCTGGATCTGGCCTGCAGGATGTCATTTGTGGACCCCTGCATTAGAGTATAAACTGGAGTTATTACCACTTACTTTAGAAATAATGATTGCTTTTTTCCTAATTGCAAAGCACCATATGCTCACTGCAGAAAACTTGGTAAACACAGAAAAGCACAATAAAACAAAAGTCATTCAGGGGCCGGCCTGGTAGCATAGCGGTTAAGTTCGCACGCTCCGCTTCGGCGGCCCCTGTGTTCACAGGTTCGAATTCCAGCCACGGACCAATGCACCGCTCATCAAGCCATGTGTGGCAGCGTCCCATATACAAAATAGAGGAAGATGGGCACAGATGTTACCTTAGAGCCAATCTTCCTCAGCAAAAAGAGGAGGATTGGCAGCAGACGTTAGCTCAGAGCCAGTCTTTCTCACACACGCCCACAAAAAGTCATTCAGAATCTTCGCCATCCAGAGATGACTTAATAGTAGCACATTTCTCTATATCCTTCCAGTCCATTGTATGTGTACACATATACACATGTATTTTTTAATAAAAACAAGCTCATACTATGCATACTACTTTGTATCCCTTTTTCACTTATTGATATGTACTACTTGTTATTAATATTCTTCTATAACCTGAATTTTTTTTGTGTGTGAGGAAGATTAGCCCTGAGCTAAAATCTGTCATCAATCCTCTTTTTGCTGAGGAAGACTGGCCCTGGACTAACATCCGTGCCGATCTTCCTCCACTTTATATGGGACACTGCCACAGCATGGCTTGACAAAGCGGTGCATCGGTGCATGCCCGGGATCTGAACCCCGGCCACTGCAACAGAGCACACACGCTCAACTGCTACGCCACCGGGCCGGCCCCCTATAACCAAGTAGAATGACTGCATACGACTCTGTTATACAGATGTATTTACTAAAGAAATTCCCAACAACATTAAAGTTATTTTGAATTTTTCACCATTAGACATAACTCAGCTATAAACTAGTATGTGCGTGTTTGTACACAACTCTGATTAATTCCTTTGGATAAATTACAAGAATTTAATCACTGGATTAAAGAGTATCTACATTTTTAAAGCTTTGGTGTATCTTGCAAAATTGTCATCTAGGAAGGTTGTATAGTTTCTACTCTCCCAAGTGGTATATGAGAGCACTGTCATTTACTGTGGTCTTATATTTTTACTTGGTTATTGGGTCTCTGGATTTAAACAATTAAGACATTTTTATTATTATTTTTTTTTACTTTTGTTTTTTTTTGAGGAAGATTGGCCCTGAACTAACATCTGTTCCCAGTCTTCCTCCTTTTTTCCTTTTTTTTTCCTCCCCAAAGCCCCAGTAGATAGTTGTATGTCATAGTTGTACATCCTCCTAGTTGCTCTATGTGGAACGCCACCTCACCATGGCTTGATGAGTGGTGCATAGGTCTGCGCCCAGGATCCGAACCAGCGAGCCCTGGGCCACCGGAGCGGAGTGCGTGAACTTAACTGCTACGCCGCCTGGCCAGCACCAAGGCATTTTTATTTTTAAAACAATTCAAATAGATAAAGATGAACCGACGGTAATGAAACTCACACCTATGTACCCACCAGAAAAATTAAACAGGTGTTGACATTTTGCCATATATGCTTGTGTTATTTTAAGAAAAATATGTTATAGATTAAAAAATCATCTGTAATTATCATCCCATTCTACAGATGTGAATGAGATCTCATCTCATTGATGAGAACAATCAGTCTCCAAGAGGTTAAGAACTTGTCTAACTAGTAAGAACCAGTAAATGGGTAATCCTAATGATGCTTTTGCCTTAGTCTATTTTGATGATATTAATATAGTTATTCCAGTCTCCCACCCCCTTTTTTTTTTTTGTGAGGAAGATCAGCCCTGAGCTAACATCCATGCCAATCCTCCTCTTTTTGCCAAGGAAGACTGGCCCTGAGCTAACATCCGTGCCCATCTTCCTCCACTTTATGTGGGATGCCGCCACAGCATGGCCTGACAAGCGGCACGTTGGTGTGGCCCGGGATCCGAACCCGGGCCACCAGCAGCGGAGCACGCCCACTTAACCACTATGCCACGGGGCCGACCCCTTTTTCCCCTTTTTGATCAGTATTTGTCTGGTGTGTGCTTTCTACTGTCATTACTTTTAACTTTTCTATGTTGTTATGTTTTAGCTGTACCTCTTGTAAATATATACGGCTAAATTAAAAAAAAAAATCCAGTCTGAGTTTTTTAACCAACTATTTTAGTCTGCTTGCAGTTATAGTAATTGTTGATTTAAAAAAATTATTTCTCTAATTTTGTGTGTTCTATTTCCCATACTTTTCCTTTGCTTTCTTTTTCTCTTTTCCTGTCCCTTATTGAATTGAGCTGTATTGTTTCCTCCCTTTTTTCCTGTACTGGCTTTGTTATCCTTAAACATTTAATGTATGAACTTAAATAGCAGTCTAAAATTAACTCCAGTCAACCCCCTCCCCCAGTTTTTTTTTTTTTTTTTCAGTATTTTAATTTCTCTCCTTTTTTGGTACTTTATATTTTGGTGCTTTATATTTTATGTTATACTTTGATATTCTGCAGTCTGACTACAGTGTGTGTAGATTTATTTTGATTTATATTCTGCTCAGAATTTGATATTATTCTCTACATCGAGAATTCGTGGCTTTCACAATACTGGAAAATCCTTAACTGTTATCTTTTTTTTTTTTTTTTTTTCTTAACTGTTATCTTTTAAAATATTGGTTCTCCTTCATTTCAGCAAAAATGCATAAAAATGCACCTCACTCATCTCCTGCTGCAGGAAGCGTAGTTGGCTGACCCAGACCCACATCTCAGGATTCACTCAAAAGCCGTGCTTGCCCTGGGCTGCTCTCATTTGATGGCTGAATATTATGAGGCTTCCAGTGCTGGCCAATTTCTGCAGAGTGGAGGACTCCTTGAATGGGTAACTTTGGCTTGAGGATTCCCCATCAGTGTGGCCAAAACTTTCTTAGAATTATGCTTCACTCTGAGTCTCATCCTACCCAACACTCCTTTCTCCCTCTTCTTTCAGAGGTCGCACCTGCATCATGGTCTGAAGCCTCTCTATGCCTCCTCTTGTTTTTCCCAACATCCTTTCTTGGCATCTGGTTATTGCAGGACCCAAACTAACACAGTCTCTCTATTTTCGTCATCTGGATCTTGCATTAAATGCCTATGGACCTCCTCATTGTACTTTCTATTCCCTTAGTTATTCTTTGATGCCCCTTTTATCTCTCTGATGCCCTTGGGTAATTTCCTCAAAATCTGTCTTCCATTTTACTTTATTCTCTCTTCCTTTGTGTTTAATCTGCTATTTAACCTATCCATTGACTTTTTAATTTCAGTGAGTATAATATTCATTTCCAGAAGTTCTATTTGGCTTATTTTCAAATCTCACTATTACTTTTTTCATATTTTTCATCTGGGTTTTATTTTCTACTTTTATGTCTAATAGTTTTAAACATACTTATTTTGTATTCTCCTTTTCCAATTGTAACTTTATTATCCCAAGTTCCTGGAACTCTAATAATATTGCTTGTTGTGTTTGCTGTTTTCTGCTCATAGTATATTGTAATTTTTAATTTTCTTATAAGCTGATCTTTAGTAGGGATATTTTTTCTGTGGGAATCTCATGTGGCCTGATAGCAGGGCCCTCCAGAAAAATTTGCATGGCTTCTTCTAGAGATCTCAGGAGTATCATGGGCTTGGGGCCCACAGTTTTGCTAATTTCTTAGTTTGGAATTTCCTAGATCACTCTGCTCAAGGCTCGGACCTGGGATATCTATTTTTCAGGAGAAAGTGTTTTTCACTCAGAGCCTAGAGACACACACAATTGTCCTCTTCGACTCTTTTTTCAGAGGATGACTTTTTCCCCCTGGTTTTCCTTTTCACTGAGGAAGTGTGCCTTTGAGGATCCTGCCTCTCCTCAAGAGTTTTATTTCTAACTCTCTGCTTCATGGTGGCTCAAGGTTTTACCTCCTTTGTCCTTTGGGTTTTAAAGTCCAAGTCTGTAAATTACCAGAGTAGTCTCAGAATCAGCTGGTTTTTCTCTTTCTTTCTCAAGTTATATTTTACCCAGCATCCCTAGGTATTTATAGGGAGGTTTTTTCACATTATCTTAGTCTGCCGACATATTGCTGAACCAGAAGTCCCATTTGCCATATTGGGTTCTGTGCTTCGAGGCTTCTCACCAGTTTCTAAGCAGTGTCGTTAGTGAAGCCTGTAAACTCACCCATTATTAGAAAAGCCAAGTGTTTGAGATCTTGTTGATACTGTAGATATATAGTATGTCCTGAGGGGTTTGGAAAGAAAGCTACCTTTATTTTCCAAACCATGGTAACTTCATTGGTAAATACAGGAAGCGCTGTAACATTTTATGAAAGGAACTGACACTTAGAAAACAATGACATTGCTTTATTATTATTTCTGTTACTGCACAGGCACCTAGTAACAGAGGTCTTCCATTTTCCTCTCTTCTTTCTCCCAGCTTTCCCACCATCCTTCTCAATTTGTCCTTTGTCAACAGGGCAGAAAAGAGAGGTTGAAGTGATATATGGGTATAATCCACCATGCACTGCTAAAAAGATTAACTTAAATGAAGTGATTTATTACCTGTGGCAGGTATTCTGCACCCAGAATTGTCTGTCAAAGTGAGTGCTCATTGATTTTTCATACCTTCCCTGTCAGCCTCTGGCTTGCCATTGTTCATTAGAGACAGATAAACAGTTTAAGGTGGCAAGGTGTTCTCCCAGCCCAGGCACTCTGCTACAGGGGTTAGTCTTTATTTGTGTTTTAGGGCTCAGAACTCTTGCCTTCTCCTGCCTTTAACTGTGTGTATGAGAAGAGCAAATTCCACTGATACCTCGAATTATTCAAATCAAAAGTAAAACATATTCTATACTCCTATTTTGAAAATGCTTCTAGAATCTTCCTATTTGAATCAAATAGATAATAGGTCCCAATAGAAAAGCACAGGATACTATATAGCTGTAGGGGCAGTGGCTGAGTAGGTCTGGTCTTTGTGCGATGCAAGATACTGAGCATCCTGTAGGAACTAATGAAATAGGGAGTCTCCTTTCTCTTAAGCTGACCACACACATATCACACAGGACATGTCTTTCCTGTTTCTCTCCAAACCCATCCCATTGTGTTGGAGAGTGGTGAAGCAAAATCTCCTTTCCAGCAATCACAGTGCAGCCTTGGGAGTAAGGATCAGCATCATGAAGCTTCAGCAATGCCCAGATATTGAAGAGACTGTCTTAAAAATTGTAGAATTTTGAACTGGCATGGACTTTAGACCATTTAATCCAGTGTTCTAACTTTATAGATGAGGAATTTGAAGCCTGAAAATATTCGATAGCTTGCTCCTTGTCACAGAACTAGTCAGTTACACAGCCAGCATTACAGCCTGGGTCTCTGGACTTCCTGCCCATCACTGTTCCAGGGAGGGCTTCTCTTCCGCTTCTCTCCGGGGTAATGGTTCCATTTGCTTTCACAACATACCTCTTGAGTTTAAAGATAACTGTGCCTTTGGTAGGTCTCATCTTTGAAGTTTATTTGCTTGGTCCTTTGACCAGGAAGAGAGTTCTGTTAATTATGAGTTGGGAGGACTGTAACTTAGCTACAATTTTTCCTTTCCTTTTCTTTTCTATTTTTTCTGTTGTGTGCTTAAGATATAGTAATCTGGACAAGAACACGACATAGTAGACACTTTCCAAATACATATTGTGCTGGACAAAAGACTGCTTTTGTACAAATGGAGTGGAGCCAGGGAAATTATTTATATGATGTAATGGTATTTCCTAATTGGCAAATTTCAGGAAAAAAAGACTAGTTTTATCACTTAATAATTATAGAGAAATACATAGGTTGTGTTTATATATACATATTTACATATACAGTAATGTACTGATGATATTTAGCATTTATATTTTTTAAAACCGTAACCATCTGGTAGTAATTTGGACTTACAAATACCTTTGCATAGCAAGTAACAGTTCATAATAGCTCAAGAGGGATGAATACTGATAGTATTACTCTCTTTATACCTCTGATTGGCAGGTAGGGGGAATAGAAAGCTTGATTTGGATTAGGTTTTTTTTTTTTTTTTTTTTTTTTAGTGAGGAAGATTGGCCCTGGGCTAACATCCGTCCCTATCTTCCTCTGCTTTCTATGTGGGGTGCCTGCCACAGCATGGCTTGATAAGCGGTGTGTAGGTCGATGCCCAGGATCCGAACGTACGAACCCCGGGCTGCCAAGGTGGAACACTCAAACTTAACTACTGTGCCACTGGGCTGGTCCCTGGATTAGGTTTTTTAACACATTTATATACTTTTTTGCAATACTGATTATTCCCTTTCTTATTTGAATTTGTGGCATACATTTCCATAGTATGCACTTGTGGCAACATTGATTCAGCTTTCCCTGAGCCCAAACGACCAGTTCTTACAAGTTAAGCAGGATGTTGTGTTCATGCTGTAATTATTTTGTGCTTCACATAGCATGCTGGAGGTCTGAGGAAGCAAAATCCGCTTGCAGAAGTCCTTAATTTAGGATCAAGAAGCATCACTGATATCAGAAGCTACCTGAATGTGTATACGGTGGTAAAAATGAAAAGATATTTTATGTGTTCGTATATGCAGAGAAAAAATGTATAGACCGACATTATATTCATTTTCTTCCCTGTGTTTCTTTAGTGGCCTGATTATTCATCTGGCTGAGATGTAAGATCTTTTGAGCCTCTAACATAATAGTTATTCATAAAGGCATTTAGGCTGATGGCTTTCTCAGAGCATCCTGCTGTTCAGGATGGACTTCATCTATATTTCAATGAATTTCTAAATGGGGGAAACAGAACATTTTTCCTTTGATTAATTCATTGGGTTTTTAGTCCTTAAGGACTCATATGCTGGTGAACTCTGAAACGAAGTCAGTAAGGAAGAATGGTAAATTGGAATTGGAACCATGGAACTGGCCCCATGAACATCTTTGAACACTGTCCCAAATTCAGCATCTGAAATATAATGGACCAGATGAAGATTTATGAAAGCTAATTTAAAAAGCTAATTTAAAATTGCACCAAAGAAGCACATCAAGTCTTGTGCTTAATGAGTGGTATGAGTTTGTTTTAGATCACTATTTTACATTTATTTTCTTTGGCTTTTAACTTACTTTGCCCAAGAATCAAGTACTTTAACTAGCATGTTACTACTTTGCATTCTTGGGCTATTCACCTCTGGAACTATGATTTTAAGATTTCATGTTATTGGATATACATCTGTCTGAGAGTGGTCCCCAAAGGCCAACCCTAAGATGAGGATTTGGGGAGGCGATCGTAGGAAGCCCCAGGAGGGGCAGAGGGCAGTGAGAAAGAGGAGGGGCGGAAGGTAATAGAGTGTGTGTAAAGGAGAGAGTTTCTGACTGATCTGATGTAGAGGAAACAGCCTTGAAAAGCACTAAGGAAAGATAGTCTGTGCTGTGATGGTAGCACCAATGCGAAATCCCTCAAGTAGCTCATTGAAAAAGACTTGATGGCTGACGTAACTCTTTTTTGCCTTAAATGTGATCTGTGAGATTGGGCTTGCCAATGTTGAGTTTTTCCCAACTGGGGTACAGTGTGCCCAGGAACTAGCAAAATTAGTCTTTTGTTGTAGGATCTTTTTAGGAGACAGGTCTGTCACCCAGGTATGGCAGATCCCCTCGTTCTGATGTCCCTTCTCCAGTCTGAATAAGGAAGAACTGAGAAATGAGCCTTATCTCTGGTGTTTGGGGCATAAGCTGGGCTTGGGCCTGAGTCCTGCCTGCCTGGTTGTCCTTAAGGGAGCACTAGAGTCCTTGAACTGGAGGTTCTCTTCCCAGGATCTACAAAATACTCCCAAAACTTCGTGGAGGCTTAACTTCTAGTGTCTTGGGTCAGGTTTCTTAGAAGTTGAGAGATTTTCATAGATTGATGTGCAGCATGGGGGTGGGGCTGGGGAGAGTGGCCGGGCAGGGGGAAGGCTGAGCTTCAGCCAGGTTCTTGGGGAGCTGGGAGCTTGTGAGCATCACTTGCACCACAGAACTAGTCTCCCCAGAGGGTCAGCTCCTCTCCTGTGTCAGCCATTGGTTGTTGTGGTAAAACCTCCCAGGCATAGTGGCTCCCATTGGCCAAAGGCAATTGTACGGACTAGGGGGCAGATGGGACCCATTAGCAGCCAACACTCACAGCAACCGTGCCTGGTACAGTGATCCATGCAGGGCGTTCTGTTGTTACCCAGAACAGCAAAGAGAATAGGGCCAGGCATTGGCCTTTTTCTAACTCATCCCCTTGAACACAATTCACCACCCCTCCAAGTGTCCTATTCAAAGTGCCCCTCTTGCCCTCCAAATTCAGTCCTCAGCCCCCTCCCTTGAAAAACTCCACTCCTGGACACAGGGGAAGGAAGGCTCAGGTGCCTGTGTCTTCTAGCACCTGTGGCTTGAGCTGGACTCCCCTGGGGGTTCGCTGGCTCCAGGGAGGGGTGGTGGGCCCTGGTGCTTGGTGGGAGGTGGGGTGGGAGATGATGAATGCTTTCATTCTGATCTGTTTTTCAACCACTTTTCTCCAGAGTCAACTAAAGGCAAAGAGGCCTCACCAGTGACTATAATTTTCTGCCCCAAACAACCCAGCAACCAATCTAGTTTTATAAGAAGAAAAGTATTTTCTTCCTATTAACAGGGCTTTGACCCTACTTTTTGCAAACTAATAGCCTGGCATTCTTGGGCTGAGGACAATTTGATTTCTTTTTGAGCCGGCTTTTGTTACCATTACAGCTGAAAAGATCTCTGGGGCATCCAGGAGATTTTTTTTTTTAACTCAAATTTCTTTCCAGATGCAAGACTGAGGGAGGTGGTTGCAGTTGTATCTTTTCATCTTTACTGTGACCCAGAGTGACTGGGGTATTAACTTAATGGATGTTGTTCCTGAGGCTTTTGAAGTGGCCATGCTCTGTGATTGAACTGTTGCAAAATTCTGAATTTTGGAACGAGGTACTGTTCTCTTGCTCTACCAACATGTCCCTTCAGGAATCTAATGAGGTTTGCTTTTCTTGTGCCCCAAATAGATTTGCTCTACAAGCTATTGTCACTCGGGGTAAACATCAAGCTCTTTATTTTGGTAGAAAACTCAAAATCATAAAAAAAAGCATAGCCACCTGCCAGCAGCACCCAGGTGCATGTTGTGTGTGGATGTGGTGTCAAAATATCCCCATGACCTAAGAATAAAACCCCTGAAGAGGTCAGCCTGATATTCTAGAAGAAGGCTGTCCCTAGGATACACTCTGTCCATTAGAAGTGAGTCATTAAATCTAGCCCACATTCAAGGGGAGGGGAATGAAGCTCTACCTCTTAGAGGGAGGAGTATCCAAGCAAGTTTGGTTAGGTGTGCTGAAACCACCACAGTAATTAGCAAATACTTTTGGAAAGATGCTTTGAGACTATGCAAGTATCTTCTTTCTCCTTTAAAAACTTTAAAAACATTCATCAGTGGATCTTGCCTGCAGCCATCGTTACTGCAGCGTCCTACGGGAGATTTTCTATTACTCTCATCTCTTCCACGTTTATTACTTGGAATTCTTTTGTAAGGAAGATTTGTCCCTTCTCCTCCATTTATTTATTTATCCAAACATTTGCTCATATCAGTATGGACTCACAGGTATGTATTTTATTCTCTGGATGAGAGATGTTTTTAAAATAGGAAAATAAGCTCTCTGAATCAGGTAGAGAAGGACGTGGTGAGAAAGAGTCATGGTGGATGGAGTGAAGTTCCTCAGAAGGTCAGCGAGTATGAGATCCAGAAGGGGAGGCCTTGGCAAAAATGAGGGACACTCTGTTCTCAAAAACAGGGACAAAGAAAGCTTGGGAGGGCCAATTTTGACGTCAGGAGGGAGTTCCCATTAATTAGCTTTTGTCTTCTCAGTCAAGATGTTTTTTTGTGACGACAGTGGGAAATTGACTTTTGGAATTTAAAATTTCTTGGCCAAAATTCCTGGCCTCTAGAGCAGGGTTTCTCAACCTTGGCACTACTGACATTTGGACTGGATAATTCTTTGTTGTGAGGGCTTGTTCTGTGTATTGTAAGATGTTTAGCAGCATCCCTGGCCTCTACCCACTAGATGCCAGTAGCATCCTCCCCTGCTTCCCCAGTGTGACCACCATAATGTCTCCACACAGTGCCATCAGATATCTCCTGGGGAGGAAAATCACCTGCGGCTGAGAACCACTGATCTAAAGTAGTATACACAATTCTGGCAATCCACAAGATTCCTGACCATTACCTTTGAAAGACTAAGACGATGGCATTCACTTAAGTTTCCTGCAGGAAGAACTAAGGTGCCCCACCTTGAACACTCGATGCTGCTGCCGTTGATAAGGGAGGGCCCTGCTTTCTTGGGGATAGCTGTTGGTTCTTAGCACACAAGCCAGATGAATCAAGAGGAAATGGAGGGCCGGCCCGTGGCTTAGCGGTTAAGTGCGCGCGCTCCGCTGCTGGAGGCCGGGGTTTGGATCCCAGGCGTGCACCGACGCACCGCTTCTCTGGCCATGCTGAGGCTGCATCCCACATACAGCAACTAGAAGGATGTGCAGCTATGACATACAACTATCTACTGGGGCTTTGGAGGAAAAAAAATAAATAAAATTATT
The DNA here is from genome assembly GCF_020826845.1 of Diceros bicornis minor. Lineage (NCBI taxonomy): Eukaryota > Metazoa > Chordata > Mammalia > Perissodactyla > Rhinocerotidae > Diceros > Diceros bicornis. Next base: position 47,900,292 of record NC_080757.1, on the reverse strand, counting down.
TAAAAAAAAAAGAGGAAATGGAGTTCTGGTTCTCAGGGGGTCTTTGGTTCTGAAAAGTGTTGCTGTGGTTATCGCCTCACCTCATGGTGGAAGGTTGCTTGCTTTCTATGTGGTTTCTGTGTGGGCCGTGAGAAGGAGCTTTGTTGTTATGTCAGTTGGCGATGCAGAAGCTCTTCTCACAGGTTAGTTTCCGAAAGCCTGTTTGTTCTAAATCCAACATGACACTTCCCTAGCTGGGTACTCATTGGTTGCTGGGAAAGTTGTTTCCTAAGAGAGCTGAGCATGTTGGGGACTCTCACTCCTTTCCAACTCTCGTTTTATTTATCCAAAGACGTTTACGTTTTGACCTAATTTTTATTCACCTTCATTAAGTTTTTAACAAGACATTGCATTTCAAACATAGCCAACATGACAGAGATTAAGGAACTAGGCCAAGGCTGAGGCTGAAACGACCTTGCACGACTGCTGATGCCATCTGTTGGCGGCTGGCAGAACTGATGCCCTTTAGAGCTTTTTATTGCACAGAAAGTTGAGAGTTGGCAGCAAAGGACCTTCCTTGCACCCAGGAGCTCAGGATTGGCAAGATAAGAGAGGAGTGGAAGGGGAAGGAACTTTGCTTTGTAGATCCTGCATCAGTCATCAGTTGGTGGCAGGAATGCATATTTGAAATTCTTTTTGGAGGATTTTTCAAGGTACTGGCAGGGATGCCATTGGGACCTAAAATCCATTTATGAGTCAATTGTCATTTAAGAAAGTTAGAGTCCCAATGCATTGAGCTTTGGGGAGTTAACAGAGCAACAGGGAGGTCTCAACTAAAAAATATTCTCTTCTATAGAGTTAGCATGCAGCCAACATTCGTGAAATTTGATTAGTCAGGGACACTATTGACTCCTTACTCTAATCAAAGAAACTAAGACACTAATAACTATTAACTGTAAAATAGCTATTATATTTTATCTTCTTTCAAAGTGCTTTCAAATACTGTTCATTTGTTTCTATAACAATTCATTTCTGCCAGCATATCCCCTTTGCTGATACAAAACAGTGATTCCCAGAGATTAGGTTTCCTGGGTCCACATTTCTAGTTGATAATGAGAGCCAGAATTAGTCCAGCCAGCGGGTTCTCAACGCTGGCTGCACATAAGAATCACCTGAGTAACTTAAAAAATCCCAGTGGTTGGCCTCACTGCCACATATACTGATTGAATGGACTGGCAGCGTATAATCATTTGGAAGCTTGTTAGAAATGCAGAACCTCAGGCCCCATCCCAGACCTTCTGAATCAGAATCTGCATTGTAACAAGATTCCCAGGTGATTCCTATGCCTGGTGAAATTTGGAAAAACTGGATGTTGCCTCTGAGGCAAGGTTTACTGAGCTGCCTATTGGTATCTCTATCGAGGACACTGGTTTTTGTTTTATTTTTACCATTCAGACAGCATTCAAGGTTTGGGTGGCCTCCATCGAGGCCCTGGCTTCCCTCTGCCCTGTGGGTTCCATGTGCCTCCTAGACTGAAGCCACAAGAGAACACAGGTGCTCGCCTCCTCCCCCTAAAAGTCTTGCTCACCACTAGCAGTTAGAGTGTTTTCACAGCCCCAGTTTCTGGGTGCATCATAGCGTAGTCAGCAAGTCAGGACTCCAGCTGTGCGCTGCCTCTGGGCTCTTCCTGTGAGAGTGATGGGTGTCAGCACCAGATTAACTGATGAGGAAAGGGTCAGCTTGCTGTGTTTGGCTCCTAAGACTCTTACTTTTCCTCCAATTTAGAGACTGCTTGTATTGGAAAGGAGGGAGGCAGTGCCTTTTTTCTTTCTAAATAGACGGTACTTGGTAAATGTGTGTTTTCGAGTATTTGAATGAAATTAAGGGTGTCGGCGTCTGGGAAGCATTGGACATTACAAACAGGCTGCATCCCAGCTGGACTTGGGCTTCAGTCGAGGGGCCGCTTAGCTGGGTGGCACTCTTGTCAGCAGGTCCATCCACTCTTTCTAAAAGAGATCCTTTTTAGTTCATTTCTTAAAATCCAATGCTATATGAGTGATCTTTTCTAAATCTGAGGTTTCATTTTGGATAGTGCCTAAAAGAGACACAGAAGTCCTTGTTTAACCTCCTTTTGGGAGACTGACAGCCTTTTTTCTTTTCCACCCCTCCTCTGCCGTTTTTAACAACAAACCCCTTTTGATGAGGGCCATTCTGAGCCGAGCAGAGCTGTTTTTTCTCCTTGCGTTGCTCCTCTTCTCCAAGCTCCACTCCACCATCTCCTGAGCCTCTTCCAACCTTCCTCCCCGAAAGAACACAACAACAGCAACAAACCAAACTTGGAGAAACAAGGGAGGCTTGTCCCCGTTTGTGAAATCCCTTGAAAGGCTGTCACTGAGACGATTCAAAGGCGTGTGGAGCGTTTCTGTGGTTCCTTTTCTGAAAGCGTTGGGAGGTCTCTGTGGATCCGATCTGGAGAGAGTAGAGTGCTAATTTATGCACAGTAGCCATTCACTGATCGCCACTAGCAAGAAGAGCTTGCCAGTTGCTTGTCGTTCCTCTGAATTCAGAGGTTTTGAAAAGACCCCAGACTTGGCTTGTGGCATTCTTCAATCTGTTTTTTTTTCTTAATATTTCTTCCTGGTCCGGTCGCCTTGTTCTCTCCTCTCCCTTCCCCAGTGTTTCTTCTCGGTTGCCCACAGCAACCCCAGCAGTTGGTACCAGGGTGGAGGGAGCATGCCAGGTTACCTTGGTGTCAAGCAGTCGTTACTGAGTGATTCACCTTACTGAGCGGTTCAAGGGAGCCACACAGAGATTTCTCTGAAAATCTCCCGATTCAAGCCATCCTCAGCGGCTCCCGGATCCTCCCTTTCTGGAGAGGCCCGTTTCTTCTGGTACCTGAGGAACCAGTTACAGAGACACCCCTGCCCCACCTTTGGAGGCCTCTGTTTACCAACAGTGCTTCATAAACTCTGTAACACACTTCCTTTATGCTCACACCTTCCCTCCACTCACCCACATATTCTGTAGTCTCTTACACGGTGGAGGGTGTGACTGAATCTAATATTACTCTAATAGCCGTGAGACAGACTGGGGAAGAATTAGCCAGCAGCCACCCGTGTGGAATAGGCAGCAGGGCTGTGAGGTTTTTCTCTTTTGCTCTTTACCACAAGAAAGCTCTTTGTCAAAAGGAAGTGCCAAAGTCGTCATGGAAATAAATGATCAGGTAGTGGCAGCCAGATGAGTTGAACCATCCTTAATTTGGGGGCAGGGGGACTCTTCCATTAATATATCTAAATCTCAGTTTACAAATGAGCACATGATGACTTGATCCGTGATACTTATTCTCGTGATTCTTTTGAACTTCAATTAGTAAACTTCCTTTCCCTTTAAATACCATAACACTCTTCCAAACTGAGAGCAAGCCGGTAGAATGTGAAAGAGACCCAATCAAAGATGATGATTTTTTCTGAAGAGGAGAAAAAAATAAATTTGGAAACATAAAATAGTATTCATCATTTATATCCTGGCTTCTGATGTCTAAGTGTACCAGTTCCTTTAAATTCCAAGGACTGGCATGTTCTTTGAGAGATTTGTCAATGACAACCGAAGCGTGCTTTGAGTAAAGGCATTTTCTTCTGCAACATTCATTTCTATTTCAATGGTTTGCCTCAGTACTTTTCTTTAATTAATACTGTTTATGCTGACTGATGAATAATTCAGAGTCATACAAGCAACAGATGTCAGAGGATTCAAAATGACTTTCCCTGAATTATTTATTATTTCCAAAAAAGTAACAGGTTTGTTGAACACGTAATTGGCAACACAGATGTAGATCAAGGTTTGTCAGCAGGAAACAAGGTCTGCTGCTGCTTTCCCTTTTGTGCATGTTGCTAACCAGGACTGCAGTGTAGAAGGGGAGTTTGGCTGATACCACTGCCTAGGGTGTCATTGATTCATCCTGGGTGCTGAGTAGGAGCTGAAACCTTGTTTGGTTTCCTGGTTTCCTGTGGATGACAAAATATGAATGGAACTCGTCCAAAAATATAATTAACGAAGGTAACCTTGCAAATACCTATCAGACATAATGACTTAATGCAGGTACCCAGAAAGAGGTACCTTTGTTTGCAAAGATATGTTAAGAGTAGAGACCTAGGAATAAAAAAACCTGACAGATATATAAAGGTTTATATACAAGAATGTTCTCTGCAGTGTTATTTTTAACAGAATTTTAAAAAGAGAAAAATCCAAATGTCCAACAATGAAAAATTAGTTAAATAAATTCTGATAAAGCCAAGCAATAGAATATTATATAGCCATTAAATTGATATATGTGTATTTTTGATTTAGAAAAATATCAGTATGTTAAATAGAAGATGATATTAAGTGAGAGAGGCTATAAACCAGTATGGTTTCATTTCTGTAGAAAATACATATATGTGACTTTTTGTAGGCATACAGAAAAGTCTGGAAGAAACTACCCCAAAATATTAGTAGTGGTTATTTAGATGTAGTAGGATCCAGAGTGACTTTTCTTCTGCTTCTTGTATTTTCTCATCATTTCCACTATAAATATGCATTATTAGTTATAGTAAAAGGTCAAGGTGCTAAGAGATCCCCAATATTGAAACGTAAAGAAATGAATTTCTTTCTCATTTAACAGTGTGAGGTAGGGGTTCCAGATATGCAGGTGGTCCTGTTCCATTCAGATATTTTTGGATCCGGATTCCTTCTATCCTGTGGCTCCTCCATTCCTCAGGGCCTTATCGTCTCTACATAGCCAAGGTTGGGTGCTGTCACAAGAAGGAATAGGGAGCATGGAAGAGGCCCTGGTCCCAAAGTGGCACGTATCACTTCTGCTTATATCCCTTAGCAGGGACACAGTCACATGGCTACACTCAACTGCCAACTGCAAGGCAGGCAGGGGACAAAATCCTGATAGGCATCTATGTGACCAGATACAACGCTATGCTACCGAGGAAGGAGAAAATGAATTTCGCTGGGCAGCTTTCAGTCTCTGCTAAATGTATTACCTGTATAATAAAAAATAATCTAAAAAATTTTAAAAGGGATAGAGTTTTGGATTAGCTGTCCTCGGAGGGCATTTCCTTTAGGAACTAAGCATACAGAGGAGGTATAAAATTTGGATACTGCCTTGAAGGGATTTATAGTCTGATAGAGTTACTGGACCAGTAACAATTCAAAGTCTTATATGCAAAGGGCCAAAAGAGTGGCTAGATAAATGCAGAGGAGAAAATTGGCTAGGATCATGGATAAGGCTTAGGTGTATTGAAAAGCTTGAAATTCTGCTTCATTGAGCTACTAGGATTACTCGTATCTTTGGAAGAAGTAAAACTATTTGTGTTTCGTGACATTTTAGAGTAGCATGACCTCCCTTTACACATAGAGGAACTGAATCATATTTTCCTACTGACCCAGCAATAATTTAAGACTCTAATTGATCTTCAGTTAGCTGTTGTTTGTTGTAATTCTTTGTTAAATCCGTAGTGATCTTTAACATAAAATATCTTGGAAGGGCTACAATTTAAAGGAAACTCTTGACTTAATCAAGCATGTTATTTTTAAAGTAAACTTTAATAAATATAGTCTTAAAGTTTTTAAATATGGGTATCTTGAGTAGTATATTTCTAGACCTAGTTGGAAAGCAAACCAGAAGCATACTATGATAAAGGGGTTTTTTTCTCCCTTGGATGGAAATTTTTCTATTTTTAATATATTTTTTGTAATCATATGATAAATTACCTCCTTCACAATAGGATCAAATTTTGCATATCTTTTGCCTTAGTGTCAGATTTTTCAAGTCTGGAAAGTTTAGGCTAGTAAAACCGAAAAATGTTCTGATTTTATACATAAAACCTCTGAAAGTCAAATGGTGGATTTTGGTCTCTCCTTTAACCCACCCCAAATGTGGTCCCTTAAAACATGCTGGAATCCAAATGCGTGTGATTTCGAATTTCCCTGATAGTCCATGAGATGCAACAAAGTGGTTGAAGGGAGAGAGGAAGAACTCTTTGGTGCTGTGGTGGTTTTTTTTTCGGGAAATTCAGGTTGTAGAAGTCCCATAAGGCAAGAGTTGTTGCAAATGAGGCCCAGATTTGAAAATTTCTGTTTTGCAAATTGTGCTTATTCTAGAAATAAAGATTTCTACAGCTGGAAATAACTTTAAAAATTGGGTGATCCAGTTGCCTTATTTTGCGGGTGAGAAACTGAGATGCGGCCAGGTCAAGACATTTGCTGAGGTCACATAGTTCATTTGTGGCAAAACTTGGAACCATGGCTCTGACTCTCAGTCCTCTGGTCACCCTGCCCCACACCACACCCTGCCTCTCTTTATGTTGTGCCTCTGGGGGTCACCAGCTTGCTTTCCACCATTGAAGGGACCCTCAGGGAGAAACTCCAGTGAGGAGAGGGCAATACTTTCACAGCTCCTGACCTGTAAGAGTGATGGGTAGAGACTGGGATGAAGTGGGAGTGAGGGCGCTATCTTTAGATACCCCCTCCGCCAGCCCCTTTCTGGATGCTTTGCCTGCAGAGCATCTGTGGAGATGATGAGGTACACTTCTTGGTTCATATTAATAATAAGCCCATTTGGGGCAGAAATGGGACTTGCAGTCAATTTTGTAAGGAAGTTTCACAGCCAAAACATCTCCAGATAAAGAATTTCAAAGTTTCTCTTTTTCAAACCATTACTCAGAGCACTCATTGAAATCTTACAGTGACAACAAAAATAAAATATTTCCTTCTTGGTATAAAGTGGTCAAAGAGCTGAAAAGCAATAGCATTTTTTAAAATAATTTTTTTCCCTTTTTTGATCAACTTTAACATGAATCGTCCCTTTGGGGATGTGATTCTGGTTTAATTGTTACAAATGTTTTAGAAAATGTTTTATGACCTATAGGTTAATTGATTTCAAAGACCATAAATCCATCTTTCCATCTATCCATTACTCACCCACTGATCTGAGAGCAGAAGTTTCCAGTGAAGTACCAAGAGCTTGGATTGGTAGGTAGCCTGGGGGGACTTGGTACTTGAGACTGTGGTTTTCCTATTTGAAAGGCATGTAGATCTTAATTTTCAAAACACAGCTCTGTTTATAACTGAAGAGCAGGAAGTTTTATAATGTAGCTGACACTGTTGGTTGTCATGCAGTAGCCTTTCTCCCTTCATCCTTGTTAACCTGTTTCTTCCTTCAGTTTTCTTGCCTGAGATACGGGCATGATACCCAGTCAGACAGTTGCTGTCAAACTGCCTACGTGATACTCATGCTAGTTCCTACTCTCTAGTTTAGCCTAATTAGATTTCTGTTAAGCTTGAGATCATGTATAGCCAACTTTTTCCAGATTAAAAATATAAGCCTCTCGGGCCGGCCCCGTGGCTTGGCGGTTAAGTGCGCGCACTCCGCTGCTGGCGGCCCGGGTTCGGATCCCGGGCACGCACCGGTGCACGGCTTGTCCGGCCATGCTGAGGCCGCGTCCCACATACAGCAACTAGAAGGATGTGCAGCTATGACATACAACTATCTACTGGGGCTTTGGGGGAAAAAATAAAAAATAAGTAAATAAATAAATAAAACTTACAAATTGTTTAAAATATATATATAAGCCTCTCTTGAAATGTTTTGTTACTCTAAATTGGACCATCCTGATTTTATATCAAAGAATTCATCTTTAGTTCAGTCACCACATAAGCTGGTATAATTCTCTAGGGGCTGCTGTCATGTTAATTTACATCTGACCTTGTTCTGAAAAAAGTATTTAAGGCAGTGGAACCCTAATTTAGAACTTGCCAGTTCTTGCTTTGCCTATTAGTCTGGAGCTGTGAAAATATTAGTCCGATTCCCTAAAAAATCAGACTAAAGATTTTAACAAAAACTTCAAAATGTCATCCTAAGTACTAGGATTTCTTTTGACTCTTGGTCATTGTGTCAACGAAGGTGGTTACAACTAGTTTTCCCGTCTTACAAATAGGGAAACAGAGACTCAGAGAGACCCAGTGACTTACCTAAGGTTGGTAGAGTGTAGCCATAGGGTTCTCACTCCCGACCACTTGGCTAGACTGTCTTTGTATATATACGTATGTGTCAGTTTCCTGGTGGGCATGCTGCTGGGAGCATCTGTCACGGGCACAAGGGGAAATGTGTGGAGGACACTGGAAAGCATCTGGATTTTCATCTGGATTTGTGGATTTTGTAATGGAGTGTCTGCCAGATCATGTGCTTTGGAGTCAGCAGTGGCTGCAGCTGATGGATATTTCTATGAGAGAAGAACAGACTTGCCAAGTCAGTCTGGAACACTAAGAGTTGAAAGACATTGGAACTACAGAAAAAACATTATTAAAGATGACTCTTAAGATGTCAAAAGGGAAAAAAAATGACTTCTTAGGTCAGAAAAATGAAAGCTATCACACTGTGCGAGCCATAAGCTGAGGGATGGCTTCTCAAGGGCTGCTTAAATGCGTTTGATTAGTCTGCAATGTGGATTAAGGGACTATGGGATTTAATAACTCGTGTATTAAAGAATGGCCCTGCAAATGTTACTCTATCATAAAAATGTAACCACTCAAATTGAATTTAGAAGCAATGTTAAAATTATTCTTTTGGTGATGCTTCCTAGATGTATTAAATAAAATATCTAAAGTAGCAGTTGATTAAACTGAAACTTTAGCATGTGAGAGTTATTAAGCACTAAATTCTGTTGCTAGAGGTTTTTATTTTATTTTTCTGAAATGTACTAAGAAATTTCTCCTTCTACATAATTTATGGTCATTCTGCTGCTTCAATGTGCCAAAAAATGTTCTCAGAGTCTTGGCAGTGTTTTGTAATATAGTATATTTTCTTAGTGTTGGGCTATATATATAATGAACACTCAACATATATTGATGGTGGTATTTCATGAGCTGAATTCTCTCATGGGCAAAGAAAAAAATAGGCTATTAAGTTACATATGCTGTTTAGCATGCCTTTAAGGAGTAACAGTGGAAAAATACACCTTTTCTTCCTCTTCCTGTAGCAGTACATAGTTTTGCTAACCTTATGTCTGCCCACAAAGACCTAATGAGACGACGACTTTGATCTGAGGTGGTACCAGTATGCAGCTGGGATACTGCTGTCCACATACTCCGTGGACCACTTCACGGTTCCAGAGTTCCATGAACTTCAAAGAGCCTTGTGAAAATCTCAAAGTATGAGTGGCAATTATGAGCAAGGGGGTCTTCTCCTTTCCATCCAAGGGCAAGCAGATGGGGCAAACATGAGGGTGGGGGGAGGCAGGGAGGTTACATTTTGAATCCAGACACATAATGAGGAATATAGTTGACTGAAAAGTATCTATGTATTTGGAGCAGGGGAATTAGGTGCACCCAGGAAACCCCATCCCATCTTGCCCTTTCTTTTGACTCTTGGTCATTGTGTCACTGAAGGTAGTTTCAACTAGTATTCCATCTTATAAATAGGGAAACAGAGACTCAGAGAGACCCAGTGACTTACCTAAGGTTGGTAGAGTAAGTCTACCGACCTGCCTCCCAGAGTCCCTAAAATGGCATGTTCTGTATTAAAGAGTATTGTGGAATTTATTCCTAAATATTTATAAACAAACAAGCAAACATGAAATATGAGCACTAGTTAGAACTCCTTACATACAAGTCACACCATTTAAGTTAGATTTCCTTGCCATTCTTGGACAAGAAACTCTCCTCTTTTCTGTTATTGCTCAGATTTAGAGAAATTTCTTTATTTTGCAAAACTTTATGCCAGAGAAACAAGTGAATGTTTCATTGTGTCTGTCTGAGCTCAGTAGAAGGATGTCCAAGAACTTAATCCAACTCCTGTTGAATGATTGGCCTCTGGCAGAACGGTTAATTTGCAAACTCTAAGAAAGGGGCAAGTTTACTTTTTTCCAACTGCCCAACTTTGGGCTTCTTGGTGAATCATTGGGACAGACTTTGTAGGCCAAGCGTGAGTGCTGCTTTGGGGCCACTGGTCCGAGGCTGGGAGAGCATAACCAGTTTATTTAGATGCCTAGCCGGAGCTCAGACACATGGGCTTGGGGACCAGCCTCCAGAGTTTAAGTGACTTCCTCTAGAAAACATCTTCACATGTCATCCCCTGTGTTGGATCGTCACAATTGACAGAAAGCGTTAGGACCACTGATAAGAGAGGAGCTGTGGGGGCCGGCCCCGTGGCTTAGTGGTTAAGTGCGCGAGCTCCGCTACTGGCAGCCAGGGTTCGGATCCCGGGCGCGCACCGACGCACGGCTTCTCCGGCCATGCTGAGGCCGCGTCCCGCATATAGCAACTAGAAAGATGTGCAACTATGGTGTACAAATATCTGCTGGGGCTTTGGGGAAAAAAAAGGAGGAGGACTGGCAATAGATGTTAGCTCAGAGCCAGTCTTCCTCAGCAAAAAAGAGGAGGATTGGCATGGATGTTAGCTCAGGGCTGATCTTCCTCACAAAAAAAAAAAAAGAGAGAGAGAGGAGCTGTGGTGTTTTTCTTCTCTGTCTTTCGCAGGAGTGTTAGTGAAGGAGAACGCTTCCTCACTTGAAAGCTTTGGATTCCTGAGCAGCTCAAAAGAGCTGTTGCTGGTGGAATTTTCTCCTTGCTGAAGTTTTTCTTTGCTCCTAGAATATTAAGAAAAAAGAAAGAAAAAGATGAAAGATAAGCCCCTCTTTTAAAATACGTGTGAGTCAATCCATCAAAGAGAAAACCTGCGATTTCTTAACTAATAAATAAGTACATTACTGCATTTGGGAATTAGAAAAAGGCTCCATGATGAAGTTATTTGGGAATTAATCATCAGTTGGCTCATCCCAGACATGGAGCACATCGGAATTCATCTCATGTTGTTTGGAAGCTGGCAGCCTGGTTGTTACATAACATAAAATGCAAGGCCTGCCATCCGGCCCTCAACGTGCCCCAGGGGAGTTGTGAGGCTCTATAACTCTTCCTTGAGTCAGCCAGTCCTGCCAAATAGATTCCAGAGGCCTGGAGTATGTTGGGCACAGACCTCGGGCTTCACAGTTTTACAGATGACATGTCTACCTTTGGGATTTTGTCCCCAGTAACCTCCACCAACACCAGAGAGAAGTAAGTGAGGGGCATGCATTTGGCTCACCCCTACTTTTTTTTTTTCAGTTTTTGAAATTGTGGTAAAATACACATAAAAATATTTACCATCTTAACCATTTTTAAGTGTACAGTTCAGTGGCATTAAGTACATTCACATTGTTGTGCTACGATCACCACCATCCATCCACAAAAATCTTTTCATCATGCAAAACTGAGACTCTGTAACCAATGAACAATAACTCCCCATTCCCCAGCTCCCGGCGACCACCTTTTCTGTTTCTATGAATTTGACTACTCTAGGGACCTCATATAAGTAGGATCGTACAGTATTTGTCCTTTTGTGACTGGTTTATTTCTCTTAGCATAATGTCCTCAAGGTTCATCTTACGTGGTAGTATGTGTCGGAATTTCCTTCCTTTTTCAGGCTGAATAATATTCCATTGTATGTATGTACTACATTTTGTTTATCCATTCATCCGTCTATGGATGGATGGATTGCTTCCACCTTTTGGCTATTGTGAATAATGCTGCTGCAAACATGGGTGTGCAAACATGTCTTTGAGTCCCTGCTTTCCATTTGTTTGGGTATATACCCAGAAGTGGACTTGCTGGATCATATGGTAATGAGTTCCTTTTTTATAAAAGAAAAGTATCATGATTACCTGTGACTACTCTAAGAGTACAGGACCTGATTGCTATGCTGTCCTCCTTCCCCCTATTTGTAGCCCACAGGCCTCTGTGGTCACAGGCTTGGTGGGGAAAGGTAGCCTTGTCCTAGGTGGAGATCATCAGTGTAGCCTGTCTCAGTTTGACCCTCCATCTGATTAGCTCACTAAAGCACAAAGAGGATAACAAAGTCAATTGAAGATCACGTCATATAAGTGACTTCTCTCCTCTCCTTTATTTTCCTTTTTCTTTTTTTGAAAACTACAATTTTGGTCTCTACACAGCTATTTTAGCCTAAACTCCAATAAATCAATAGCACTCTAGGTTGGCTACACATTGGAGTCGCCTGGTTGCTTCCTGACAGCCAAACCCAACCACCAGAGATTCTGATTTAATTGGTTTGAGGCCTGACCTGGGCATTTGGATTTTGGAAAGCCCCCAGGTGAGTCTAATGTACACCCAGGGAAATGACTGAATATTTTCTCCATCCCTTTCTTTCTGTCTTCCTTCTGGTTATTTCTTTAGAACTATATCTGCAGATTTGTAAATCTCAGCCCAAATTTTAAAGACTTTTAATAGACTTTTTTTTTTTTTTAATTAAGGAGGCTGCGTGATTGTAATTTTGAAACCAAGAATGAGACCTGGGCTGTACTCTCGTGTGTGTCATTATCAAGCCAGGGTGATGAATTACTTAACTCGTCAGGATTGCAGTTTCTTCTTCTTTTTTTTTTAATCTTGGCATTAAAATTGGAGTATGGATCAGCAAAGCAGTTAGAAGAATGAAATTAATGACTTTTTTAAAAAGTCCCCTCTAGCTCTAACATGCCATGATTCTGAATGAAGAGGTGCAATTGAGGGGAGTGAGGGAGGCTTGTAGTTTCACGAGTGTGAACTATGTCATGTTCTAGCAATAATGAGCAGGAGGATAAAACACCTCCCCACCGGGCGCTGCTGGGCGGTCTGGTGCCCCAGAAGCAGCCTCAGGGCAGTTCTGATCTATAAATAAGAGGATATAAAATAAAGATCTTGAAGGATCTGTAGTTAGTAAGAAAGCAGGAATGTCCTGCGAGGGGGGCTGTTAGAGAGTGGTGGAGACTTTTGAAGTGATGGAGAGAACATAGCAGGACTCTGGTCCAATGGAGCAGAGCGTCAGAGGCCCCTGTCTCCATGAAAATTGTCACCTCCTTGCCACCATCTGCCTTGTGCCACAAGCTAAGTCAATATTTCTTCTTGGGAATTCTTTCAAAGTTTATACTTATTTCTCTCCTCCTCTGATCCTGTTCGAGGAACGTGAATAGCTCCAGTTTTTGTGTTTGTTTTTCCCCTTTCCGGATCAACACAGCTAATGTGGTTCAGTTATGGTGCCAGAAGCTATTAGTGTAGAAAACTGGAGAATGCATCCTGCCCTGGACACCTCCGGGCAAGGAATTTTACTTCCATAGTGACTTCTTAGGCCCCTGGGAAAGTGAGAGAAAGCGACCTCCTGGGGGGCGGCCGGCTCAGCCTCTGGAACTGGGAGCCGGAGCCAGCCCCATAGCGTGTGGCCGTCAGGATGACGCAGAGGGGCGTGTGAATGCAGCCGGCTGCTACAGCTGGTGCACTTGACTCTGGGCAGCGCGTTCCCAGGAACCCGCAGGACACTGAGGACTGTGAGTGATGTAACCCAGATCTGCCAGATGTGGGAGCCAGCGTGAGTCACGCCGGACGATTCATTAAGAAACGTTTTCTGGGTCATCTGGGCAAGGAGCACTGGCTGCTTTCCCTGCCATGTGGGGTTGGAAGCACCCAAGTTTACACACCAGGAATCCCCAAGTTCACTAACATCTGTCTGAAATTACAGCCTGGTTCTCTGAGCTGACATGGTGCAAAACCCAGACTCTCTGATGGTCCCTGGCTTGTACTTTGTTAAAGGATTTTACCACTTTGGGTAGTGTAGGGTGGGGGGAAATCACTTAATAAAAACATACATGTAAGTTGCTGTGAGGTTTCTATATATTCTACTAAGATCAGAAGTGGGATGAGATGTTGTGAGAAGCCAAAAATGCTGCTGGCATTGAGGTCAATGAAACACCAGGAGTCGTGGTCTTTTGTGTTAGGTGTGTACAAAATGCCTCATGGTGAGTAACAAATGTATTGCTGAGAAGTTGTAAGGTGACTTTTAGAAAACTCTTGTGGGTATATAACACACAACCAGACAAGTGCATGCATGCATTGCTGGGTAAAATTTCACACCCAGGTAACTGTAGTCAGTTGAATGGTAACCCCTAAAAAGAGATGTCCCCAGAAACCTGTGAATATGATCTTCTTTGGAAGGGGGTCTTTGGAGATATAATTAAATGCAGGATCTTGAGATGAGATCATCTTGGATTACCCGGGTGGGCCGTAAATCCAATAGCAAGTGTCCTTTTAAGAGACAGATGAGGAGAATACGCAGAAGAGGAGACAGACGCTGAGGAGAAGGCCATGTTAAGATGGAGGCAGAGAATGGAGAGATGCAATCGCAAGGAATGGCTGGAGTCACCAGAAGCTAGAAGAGGCAAGGAATAGATTGTCCCCTAAAGCCTTCAGAGGGAGCCTTATCCTGCCGTCACTTGATTTCTGACTTCTGGCTTCCAGAACCGTAAGAGAATAAATTTCTGTTGTGTTAAGCAACCAAGTTCGTAGTAATTTGGTATGAGAACTAAAATAATAACCAACACCTAGATCAAGAAACAGAATGTTACCAGAACCCCAGAAACCCGCCTCATGCCTCATTCCTGTCTTTACACCACCCCGGGATAACCACTATCCTGACTTCTAACACCATAGATAGTTTTTATGACCTTGGAACTTAATTAAATAGAATCATATAGTATGTAGTCTTCCGTGTCAGGCTTCTTCCACTCAACACTGTATTTGTGAGATGTGTCCATACTGTTGTGTGTTTGATCATTCTCATTGCTGTATAGTGTTCTGTGGTGTGAATATGCCATGATTTATTTATTCTTCTCCTGTTTTGGGGGGCATTTGAGTAGCTTCTTGTTTGGGGCTATTACAAATAGTGCTGTTATGGATTCTTTTATGTGTCCTTTGGTGAACATATATGTGCATTTTTGTTGGTCTTATTCTCGGGAGTTGAATTGTTGAGTCATAGGCTACCTGTATGTTCAGCTTTAGTAGATATTGCCAAACAGTTTTCCAATTAATTTTTGAAACATCCAATCATATTTGGAATCCCTTTATTAAATGGAGAATCCAGTGGTGAATTCAATAACCATTCTTTAATGTGGATATTTTATAAGGTCCAAGTGTTGGACATAGGGTTTTCTAGGAGCAAGGCCCCTCTCCCTTAGATAGCAACTCTGCATTCGCAATGAAGAATATGTCTCAGAGGAGCCCACTACAAGGCTGGGCAAGTGTTAGAGCACCCCAGTTTCTGGGAATCAGAGAGGCTGGGCTCCTGACTGGGAATTTTAAATATTCTTAACCCATCACTGGAAAGATGAATGGCACAGCTGCTGTATCCTCCATCTTGCGTCTCAGAAATAAATTTGCTGGCTTGTAAGAGCTCCAGTTTTAACTCTTCTTTCCAGCTTTCAAGGTCTATGCCCTATAACCTAGGAAGCAACCAAATGATACGCAGCGTTTCTAAATATCCTGCTTTGATAAGTAGGTGGCGAAGGTACTGGTGCAACGGAGCAAACTAGATTCAAATTCAGGGTCCCCAGCTGTCTAAAGAGCAGGTTCTGCTTCTAATTTGCCTGATGCCCCTAGAACCTTGTAGAAATAGGGAAGGGTGGGTTTGACCTTGAAATACTGGATTGGGAGTTAGAAAGGGGAGGAAGGTGTGGTAGCAGTAACCTAGCCATCATTGTAAAAGCTAAGTCCTTGTTTTCCTATACAAAAGCAATGCATCTTCCTTGTAGAATGAGTAAAATACAGATCCACTAGAAAATACCCGCAAACCTGACAACCGCTGTTGAGTATATTTGCATAGATGCTGCATATATACACCTTTCTTCCTATGCAAACATTTATTTCTGCAGTCAACAAATATTTATTGAATGCCTGTCATGTGCCAATTCCTAGGGATATATTATGAATAAAACAGACAAAAGCCCTTGTCTGCATGGAGCTGACATTCCAGTAGGAGCTTATACACACAATACGTAATACTAAAATGAGATCATACGGCACACATTTACTATCAACTGCTTTCTTCCACTAAACAATACGTTTAGCCTCTTTCCATGAAAACAGATATTCTGTTACAACTTTTGTAGATATATCAATGAACAAAACCTGAACTAAACCCCTGCGCTTAAGATGACTGCCATTACCGGTGGTTAGCCAGCCTGCCCTATCCGTAGGACCAGTTTGATTTGTAGCAAATCAAATTGATTGTAGTAAATCAAAATTTGGAAAATAAAAGAGCCTTTGTCAGAGCAAGAGTTACCACTGGATGAAATTTGCCTGAGCACCTTTTATTATGCAACTTGTACTTTGGTATCTTCTAGAAATAGACCAGTGATTGATAGCCGCACGAGATATTTTCCATTTCTTCTTCTTTTTTGGAAGGCCAGATTGTTATTTATTTATTTTTCCAGTTTTATTGAGACATAATTGATATACAATACTGTATAAGTTTAAAGTGTACAGCATGATGATTTGACTCACATATATTGTGACTATTTTCCATTTCTTGGGAGTGCCCTTTACCTCTTTCAGTCTCCTGAATTTCTAGGAGTGAATATTTACAGTGTATTCTACAGTTTATTAGCCGTCTAACACTCACTAAAGTTATCCTCAGTCTTGTTGGCATTGGAATCTCTAGACTAGCATTTCTCAAATTTTGTACCCAGGGAAAATTAATTTCCAGGACAAAGGGGTTCCGTGGTCAAATAAATTTGGGAAATGCTGGGGTAAATAAAGGTCCTATGTCCTATGATAAAGGGCTTTTCAGAGCGTATACTATGTCCATGGGCTTTGGGTCTCTCATTTCATTTATTCATTGAACTACTATTTACTGAGCATCCACGTGCTAGGTGCTGGGGTTACAGTAGTGAACATTACAGACGGGTCTCTATTTTCACATTCTAAGTAGTTGAAATAGCCAGTAAACAAGTAATCCGTAAAAGAAATAAATGAATAAATAATTTCTGATGATGATAAAAGCTGAAAAGACAATAAAACAAGAAGACATGGTGGAGTGAGGATAGAGTGTTCCCAAGCTTTTTGGCCTGGGAACCCTTTTCTCCCTTTGGGAAATGTTGCTTTTGATATACAACTGTAGTTTTGTGAATTTCAGCCTTTTCTTTCTGGTTTGCCGTTTGTTTTACTATTACTCAGTATATTAAAAATAAGTGCATCTTGGTCCTCCGCTATTTTAACACTACTGGTTCACTATTGGAAATGCACATGTGTATGAGGCGATGCTGATTGTCCTAGTGACCAATAACAAGGCGTTTGTCTGGAGTTAGGTCAGAGATGGTGGCCGTTATCAGATGAGTTAACAGCTATAGCAGATGCTGTTGGTGCCCTGCCTGTGTTCCTTCATCCTTACCACTTTAGTGCACATTGGCCTGACTTCCGACTTGCAGCACCTCCATTTCTTGGGCTTGAGGACCTTCTGGCC
The DNA here is from genome assembly GCF_020826845.1 of Diceros bicornis minor. Classification (NCBI taxonomy): domain Eukaryota; kingdom Metazoa; phylum Chordata; class Mammalia; order Perissodactyla; family Rhinocerotidae; genus Diceros; species Diceros bicornis. Next base: position 47,882,951 of record NC_080757.1, on the reverse strand, counting down.
TATAGGTCACTTTGCTGCCCAAGAACCAGTGCTTTCTGGGAGCAGTCCAGCCAATGACTGACAGGAGTTGGTGTATAAATACCCCAGTTCCCTCAGCCCTTCAGGATGGGTAAATCTAAGAGGTGTGTCTACATGGGTTTTGCGGGTTTCACCAGTGGCATTCAGCTCAGTTGCCCAGAATAGTAATTGGCTTGAAACATGCCATTTATTGCCTACGTTCCCGTCCCAATATCACTTCCCCATTTCCCTTCACCTCCCAAATAAATTGCTTGCGCTTGAGTTCTTTTCTCAGCATCTGCTTCTGGGGGAATCCACACTAAGCACTAGCCAATATCAGAATCAAATCTACAACCTTGAATTCCACTCCCAGTGATCTAGTCAGATAGATGGCTGGTCATGTCATTTAGCTGGTCGAGACAAATGAAAAAAGAGAAGACAATCTAATGACATGTATCTATGGAATTCTTACAACATGAGGGAAAAACCACTCAACTCTAGAATAACATGACACATTTTTAATGGATGTCTTGACCAATGAATTTGGTGACTGTATGTTGCATACTTGATATGTAATTAAATGTGAGTGAGCAATTTGTAACTATATATTAATCAACATAAACTCTGCTTTAAGAAAGCCAGAATGATCTCTTAGATAACAGCTGCCCACTTTCCATTTAGACTTGTGATTCAACTGGCAAATCACATTTCTGATTTTTAAAAAATTAGCAGCTAAGTCTGGATTTTAGCTCAGATTATTTTAGGTAACCTGAAGAGTGAGGCATTTCTCTTGCTTGGCATCCTGTTATGCCAAAATAATGAGGTAAAATAGAAAAAGGTTGACATTATTACTAAGGTTAATAGACCTTAATAATTAGTCACATTTCCTTTCTTAAAAAGCAAACATCTATCAAAATCCAAAATAATGAAAATTTATTTCTTATTTCCTAGGCCTCAGGAAGTGCTCACAAAAGATAGAATAGTTTATGGATTTAGGCTGCAAACTTGAACTTGTAAAAACAACCCTGATGGGAATAAAAGGTTTCTCAACCTAGAGGCTGACATCTAGGTGTTGTCACCCAGATGGAATTCCAGAATATTACATCCATTTTGATAATAAAATCACGTTTAAAAAAATCTAGCCTACTTTATAGTGTCATTTCTAGTGTTTCTGAAAAGCTATTGGTTATTGTTTGCTGCTGTTCTTCAAGTATTTCTCTAGTTCTCTCTCATTCTGGGCACATGAGAGAACTGTGCTCCTGGTCCTCTGTGGCTGGGTGAGGCCATGTGACCAGTTCTGGTCAGTGAGCTATAATGAGAATGACATACTGCCACACTTGGCATTTGCTTGCTGGTATGGGCCCTCCAGAGTTCTCTCTTCCCCTTTTGTGTGGTGACCAGCAAAGTCAGAGAGGGTGGCTGCTCTATCAGCCCAGGTCCCTGAGGGACTAGGAGGATCAGAGCACCTCTGTTGGCTTACATGAGCAAGAAGTAAACTTTGGCTGTTTTGAGCCATGGAGATTTTGGGGTTCTTTGTTACCACAGCATAACTGGCCACTCCTGACTGGGACAGCTACAGGCGTAACATATCCAGCAGCTTGCAGCAAGAAAACGTTTAGCTAATTTTATTATGTTGTCACAGTGACGTTAATAGAGAGGTTTTGTTGTTTATTTTTTAAACTAAAGACATATAATCAGCATCTAAAATATACTGTAGAAACAAAAGTCTTTGGCTATGGGACAGTTTATCTGTATTTGGCCATCTTTTATTTGATTATTTTCCACTCCTTATGCTTAGGATTTTGGAAATTCTGAAATACAAATGAATTTTTGGTGTTGCTGGGAATTGAATTCCGAGAAGAAAATGTTGCAGGAATTATAGAGTGCTTTTGGAGTAGTGCCAAGCATAATACTTATCCTTGGAGGAAAAAATGCCAGAAAGCACAACTTGAATTGGGAAAAAAAGAACAAAATTTCAAAATACCACCCCTCTAACAAACACTTTTGTGAAGGAGACATTTCCCCTTCCCTGTTATTTTTCGTCTCCATTTCCTCCTCCTGTTTAACTACAAACTCTTGCGTGCAGGCATTCCCCCATGTAAATTATGTACATGAAGATATTTTCAGTCCTCTAACTGCATAACCAAATATGCAGCTTTTTAAGTAGTTCCAAGAGGAACTAAGTCCCATTCATGGCTCTCTTTGAGTTGAGTCATATAAAGGCTATTGCTTGTCTTTGTAAAAACCGAGTTAGGTTTGAGTCTACTGGTGACAAGTATTAACCCAAGCTTGAGTCCCAGCCTCCCCCTGTTTACTATGGAATTATAGAGTCAACAGAAAACCTAGCATTTGGATTCCACTCTGCTGAGATGCATGGAACACACTCACTATTCCCCCTGCATGAGAGCGTTAGGTGCAATCAGTCCTAGAAGGAATGTTTTCACTTCTGTCCGACTTCTCGAATGATTTTAACCCAGACTCACATGTGGTGATTGAAAAGAGTTAGTGTTACCACAGAAGGTTAGCAGAATTATTTCTACTTAGAATGCAGAAGAGAAGGTTGAGGGTGATAATTTCAAAAATGGATGTGGGGTTTTTTAATTCAAAAGTCGTACACAAATAACCCATATATATTTAGAGTAAGAAGTCCTCTTTCAACCTTCTCAATTTTGTCCTCTGCAGAGCTTACCACTGTCAAAAATGTGCTGTTCATCCTTTCAGACCTTATTCTGTGCATTTACAAACATAAGAATAAGACTTACCTGGTTTTTTTTTTTAACATAAATGTCCACACAAGACACATTATTATAAACTCGCTTTTTAAATTTATAATGGAAGTCTCTCTGTGCAGGTACAGTTATATGTACCACATTCTTTTTAGCAGAAGCTCATTAAGTAGGTGAACAAAAATGTAACTATTCCCTTAATGATGGACATTTAGGAAGTTTCAATTGTTTGCTATTACAAATAAGATAAATCTCTGTTTCCGTAAACTCATTTGTTTGTTTGTTTATGTCTTCGTGCATATGTGTGAGTATTTTCCCAGGATGGATTCCTAAGGTGGTATTGCTGGTCCAAAATACACACATCTTCAATTCGGATAGACTTTGCCATCTTACCTTTCCAAAAGCTGTACCACTTTATAGTCCTACCAATAGTGTTCCAAATTTGAATATTCTGTTTTTTCTCAGCTACTTCTTTTTTCTTCTCTTCTGCCATATTTATTTGGTATCTATAGACTTGCCAGATAAAATATAGGATTCCCGGTTAAATTTGAGTTTCAGATAAACAACGAATAATTTTTTAGTATGAAATTGGGATATTGGGATATACTTATACTAAAAAAATTATTCATTGGTATCTCGCTGAGGTTTTGCTTTGCATTTCTCTAATGATGAGTGATGTGGAGCATCTTTTCTCCCTCTTTTACTTTTAGTTTTACATTGTCAAGATTCTGGATAAATAAATATTGCATATCCATGTGATGAATATTATTTGGCCATAAAAAGGTATGAAGTACTGATACGTGCTACCAGGTGGATGAACCTTGAAAATATGCTAAATGAAAGAAGCCACACATAAAAGGCCACATATTGAGTGATTCCATTTGTATGAAATGTCCAGGATAGGCAAACTCAGAGATGGAAAACCAATTAGTGGTTGCCAGAGGCGAGGGGGAATGGGAATTTACTGCTATGGGTAGGGAGCTTCTTTTTGGAGTGATGAAAGTGTTCTGAAATTAGATAGTGGTCATGGTTGCACAACCTTGTGTATATACTAAAAACTACTGAATTTTATACTTTTAAAGGGTGAGTTTTATGTGAATTCTATCTCAATGAAAAAACTTAACAGTTACATTCTATTCTCTAATCTTAATGTCTTTAGGTTGTTTCTAAAAGTTGAACACCAGTAAACAACATTTATGTGCTTATTGCTGTGTAACCATTGTTCACTGCAGATCCTGGTGCTAGGGTTATATTCTGTTCTGTATAGGATCAATATCAAAGCCATAGACCACCTAAAAGACAATATCCCATGCATCAAGGTTCAAATGAATTCTGTTTGCTAAACCATCAGCCACAGCTTTTTTGTTTTCCTAGAGTTCCCACTTATCTTTTTCATATTTAAAAAAAATAATGTGCTTTCATCATCTAGTGCAATTAACATGACGCCATCTTACTTCTCAGAGGCATCATCATCTTGTTCCAACTCACCAGTCATTGTCCCCTCCCTTTCACTGCTTTGGCTCAACATTTTATGGAATTTCCTGTCTTCCTCTTTTTTTGTTCTATTCCCTTATTTTGCAGCCTCTTGAGTGGGTAGACCCTCTTGGAACTTCCACATAAGAAAAAGTATGGGAGAAGTAAACTTTCTGAATCCTAGTATGCCTGAAAATGTCTTCATTTTGCTCTTCTACTTTGCCTGTGCCTCAGTTTCCTTGTCTGTACCATGGGGATGATCATAAGTGCACCTACCTCTTAGAGTTACTAATGGGGATTAAATGAGTTAGTGTGCGAAAAGCCGTTAGACCATCTTGGTACATAACTTTGTTCAGTAAACATTAGCATTAATGTAGTAATTTGAGCACCTTAGATGTAGCATGGTGTTCAGCACTCTGAAAACATTGTATGGACTAACAGTAAAGTAATAAGATGAAAATTTGTGTGAAAATTTGTGTGATTAAGTAAACAATCCTATTATCATAGTTGCACCATAGGCTTATGAATTATTCCTTAGTGCTTTTCTTCTCTGCTTTCATAAAGTCATAATCAGTGTTTTAGGGTTTACTTGTACTTTTTTTCCTCTTGGGTCAGTAGGCTGTTCTCAGCTCTCCCGATTTTTTAGTGAAGCACAATCATTTCCAGGAAATGGATTTAAATTATAATGCAAATTTGGTTTAGAGGTATGAAAGCCGTTTTGGAGAGTAACAATGCAAACTACTTAAGGAGGATTGAAAATTTAGGATATTGAAGATTTAAGGAACAGGTTGGCCCAAGTACAAAAGCAGAAAAACATAAAACCATCAGCCTGATCAGTCCATAGTGGCTGCTTGGAACACTGTGTTGAAGAGGATTCTGGGCGGCATTTAGGCTGCTGACAGTAAGTGATGTCTGCCATGGGGTGGTAGTAGCATTTGTCATTCCTGGCCTCACCATAAGCCTTTCTCATGAGTGAAGGCACAAGATGTTATTAAGAGGCTCTGACGGGGAGAGTGGATCTAGTCTTGGGTACTCAGGGAAGGTGTCTGGGGAAGCCTGAGTGGGCTTAGTAGGATGACGCTAATTAGACAAAGGGGAGGGTGTTGAGAGAACCGTAAGTGCACAGGCTCCTAGGAGTTGGGGAGCAGGCCAGTGTGTCTGAGGCACAACTCTAAAGGAGAGGAGGGCGCATGCGGGAGCTGGAGGGGGAGGCGCCCAATCAGTCAGGGCATCCGTCATGAGCCATGAAGACTAGGGCTTTATTCCAAGAGCAGTGAAGGGATTTGTCTCAGGAAACAACAAAAACAGATCTGCAATGAGAAGGGAACAGAAAGGGACAGGAGTGGGTTTAGGCACTCCTATTATAGGGCTATTATAGGGCCATAGAGAAGTGGTTGTGTCTTACACCAGGGTGACAGCTGTGGGAGGGACAGGTGGAGGTGAGAGTTATTGAGAAACAAATCTACGGGATGTGCAGGGGGGTAGGATAGGGAGGCATCAAGGATGACGACTCCTGGATTTCCCACTTGTAGAACGGGGTGAAAAGTAGTAGGAACTGGGAGAAATCATATCACTTATTGAACTGCTTCCTCTCACAGATGAGTGTACAGAAGTTTAGCAAAGCTAAGGGACTGTGGTTCATAGAGCCGGCAATGGAATCCTGGTTGCTGGCTCTGCCTTGAAGGGAAAAGGAGGCCACATTGCCCAGTCACCATCTTACACTCTGGGTAACTTCTTTGCAGCCCTGGTATTTTCTCCAACCTTCCAGGAGTCTGTGGAACATCCTTCCCCAAAGGAATGGGACCACTCAGACCACTCTATTGAACATAACTTGTTTTCACTTTCTTTTGTATCTGCCTTGAAGTCTAGAGCAAACGAAAACACGAGAACACTATATAAACAAAACACGAAAAAGCTACTGAGATTTTCCTGTTTTCTCAGGTAGGTGCCAAACGGGTCTTGTCTGGAGCAGCTGAAAAGGCACAGAGGCAGTAGTTGCTTTGCTCTTCCAGGAACAGGCAGCCACATGCGCAAAACTAGTGAAGAACAAGTTTTCAACTTTCTGCTGAAAAGCTCTAGGGAAATGGCTAAAATCTCTCTAGAACCCATTCCTCCGTGGGGCAAAGGGAAGAGTTAGAAAATATATTTTAAAAAAGCAATGCTTATGGTATTTGCAATTTGAGTCATCTCTCATTTTTTCTTGGTCAGTCTAGCTAAAGGTTTGTCAATTTTTTGATCTTTTCAAAGCACCAACTTTTGGTTTCATTGATTTTCTCTGTTCTTTTTCTATTCTCTATTTCATTAATTTCCACGCTAATCTTTATTATTTCCTCCTTTTGTCTTGCATTAGATTTCATTTGCTCTTCTTCCAGTGTCTTCAAGTGGAAGGTCAGGTTATTGATTTGAGGTCTTTCTTCTTTTTTAATAAATTCATTTACAGCTATGTATTTCTCTTTAGGCACTGCTTTAGCTGCATCCCACAAGTTTTGATATGTTCTGTCTTCATTTTTATTCATCTAAAAGTACCTACTAATTTCCCTTGTGATTTCTTCTTTTACCCATTGGTTATTTAAGAGTGAGTTGTTTAGGGGCCGGCCCCGTGGCTTAGCGGTTAAGTGCGTGCACTCTGCTACTGGCAGCCCTGGTTCAGATCCCGGGCACACACCGCTTCTCTGGCCATGCTGAGGCCGAGTCCCACATACAGCAACTAGCAGGATGTGCAACTATGACATACAACTATCTACTGGGGCTTTGGGGAGAAAAAGGGAAAAAAAGGGAGGAGGATTGGCAATAGATGTTAGCCCAGGGCCAGTCTTCCTCAGCAAAAAGAGGAGGATTGGCATGGATGTTAGCTCAGGGCTGATCTTCCTCACAAAAAAAAAAAAAAAGAGTGAGTTGTTTAATTTCTACATATTTGTGAGTTTCTCAAATTTCTAATTTTTTTCCATTGTTGTCAGAGAACATGCTTTTTATGAATTCAATTCTTTTAAATTTATTGAAGTTTGTTTTATGATCTAGTATATAGTCTGTCCTGGAGATTCTTCCATGTGCACTGAAAAGAATGTATTCTGCTGTGTTGGGTGGAGTGTTCTATAGATATGTCAGGTCTGGTTGGTTTATAGTGTTGTTCAAGTCTTTTGTTTTCTAGTTGATCTTCTGCTTAGCTGTTCTATCCATTATTGAAAGTGGGGTATTGAAGTCTCCAATTATTATAGTTTAATCATCTACTTCTCCCATCAATTCTGTCAGTTTTTGCTTTACGTATTTCAGGACTCTGTTAGGTGCATACATGTTTACAATTGTTGTATCCTCCTGATAGTTGACCCTTTTATCATTATAAAATGTCCCTCTTTATCTTTGGTAACATTTTTGCTTTAAAGTCTACTTTGTCTGATATTAGTATAGCCATTCCAGCTTTCTTATGGCTACTGTTTGCATGATATTTTTTTCCATCTTTACTATCAACCTATTTGTAACTTTGAATCTAAACTTTCTTATAGACAGCGTATAGTTGGATCTTGTTTTTTAATCAAGACTGACCATCTCTGCTTTTTTATTGGATTGCTTAATCAACTCATTTAATATTATTGATGTAGTTGGATTTACACCTGCTATTTTACCTTTTGTTTTCTATATCTCATGTCTTTTTGTTCCTCTATTCTCTCTTTACTGCTTTCTTTTGCATTATGTGAATATTTTCTAGTGTAGCATTTACATTATTTTAATGATTTTTAAAACTTTTTAAAAAGTCATTTTCCTAGTAGTTGCTCTTAGGCTTACCATATACATCATAACTTATCAGATTTATACTAACTTAATTCCAGTGAGATATAGAAACTTTAGTCCTATATAGGTCTGTTCTCTCTTTTTGTACTATTATTCTTATACATATTACATCTGAATATGTTACAAACCCAACAATACATTGTCATAATTATTACTTTATGTAATTTTAAGTCTTTTGAAGAAGCTGAGAGAAGAAAGGAGAGTATGTATTTACTGAGTTTGTTATAGTAACCTTCTTATATACTGTTTCTGGCTCTTTTCATTTGTGTCTGTGGATGTGAGTTACCATCTTGTACCATTTCCTTCCTTTAATAAAGCTTTGCCCATGCTCACCTCCTTTGTGCTGTTATTGTCAAATATATTATAATTCTATATATTATAGGCCCAACTACAGTTTATACATATTGTTTTATACTATTGCTTTTTAAATCAGTTAAGACAAGAAAGGAAGGGAAATATGTGTTTGTACTCTTTTTTTAATTACATAATTACCTTTACCAGCAGTCTGCTTTTTCATGTGGATTTGAATTGCTGTCTGTGGTTGCTTGTGATTTTTGAAGTGTCATTTATATTATCTTCCACCTTTTTGTTTTTAAAAAACAAAAACCCAAAACAACACACAACAATAGCAAAAAAGAGGAAGTTTTCTTCAGCCCTACTAATGTTTTCCCCATCAATTCTGTAATGTGAATGCTGTTATTTGAGGCTGTTAACCTTAAAACATAGCAGTCACTGTGCTGTCTGTGGTTGCCCACATGTCTGAATGCCTAATTTTCCCTAAAAAGAGAAACAACAATGGTTAAAAGTTGTCAGCCAGTGCCAATCATACCTGACTTCTCGGCACAAGACCAGAGGATAGAACTGTGCTGAAATATAGTAAAAATAGGTTTGTAATAACCATCACCAGGCGAGATAGAGCTTAAAAGTCAAAGCAAAGAAGAGAATTTTAATTGCCTTCATCATTTTGGCAAGATGATATTTTGTTTTGTTTTGTTCTTACCCTCCTATGACTGTAAATTATGTTTTGTTGTTCTTTTGTTTAATTTTGTTCAGATTGTAAAAGTGCTACATGCTCATTGAGATTATTTAGGAAATTCAGAGAAAAGAGAAATTCCACAACCCAGAGATAACCACTCTTAATATTTTGGAGAGTCTTTTCTCTCTCTCTGTCCCTGACTGTGTGTATGTTTATGTGTACATATAATATTTAAATGGCATCCAAATTTGGATTTAGGTTACTTTAAGCCTAAGAGTTACGTAATAGTCATGTTGCCATCTGTTTATCTTGCCTCTAATTACAGCTTTGCCTATACCACCAAAGATTTAATATGTAGCATTTCTATTGTTATTTTCCATTTTTTAATTGTTGGTAACTGAAGTTTCGATTTCCACTGTGACCAAAAGTTTATCAAAAAGTTCTTTTAAATTTCCAAGTGAGGGGGTTTTGATTTAGACTTCTGATATTTAGTGAGTTTTTTGGGGGTGAGGGAAGGGCTGATAATGAGTCCTGTGTAGTTTCTTCTTGGAATTTATTTAGGTTTTTATTGTGGTTTACTATGTGATTTTAATTTTTATAAGTGTTCTATGAGCACATAAAAAGAAAATATACTCTCTATTATCAGGAATTAAAATAATTTCTTTTTGCTCTTGTCGGCTAAATCTTTGATCATCCTTCTGTTGTGACCGTTTCTGTCTCATTTTGTTTCAGTTCTGTCTCTTGTAAGCAAAATGTCACTGGTTTTATTTTTTCAACCCAATATGAAAGTTATTTCCTTTTAATATGGAAGTGTAACAGATTATAACTAGTAATGTGATCTTACTTCATCTTATTTTTTATATTTTACTTTTCCTTTAACATCTGCTGTTTGCTGTATGCACTGTTATCTTCTATAGTGATTTGAAAACTCACATCCTGTTTTTGTTGTTTTGTTTTTTTTAATTTTTTGTTTATTGCAGTAACACTGGTTTATAACATTGTATAAATTTCAGGTGTACATCATTATACTTCTATTTCTGCACAGATTACATCAAGTTCACTGCCCAAATACCAATTACAACCCATCACCACACACATGTGCCGAACCATCCCCCTCGCCCTTCTCCCTCCCCCCCTGCCCCCCAGCAACCGCCAATCCGATCTCCATCTCTATGTGTTTGCTTATTGTTGTTACTATCTACTACTTAATGAAGGAAATCATACGGTATTTGACCTTCTTCCTCTGACTTATTTCACTTTGCATAATACCCTCAATGTCCATCCATGTTGTCACAAATGGCTGGATTTCATTGTTTCTTATGGCTGAGTAGTATTCCATTGTGTATATATACCACATCTTCTTTATCCATTCGTCCCTTGATGGGCACTTAGGTTGCTTCCAAGTCTTGGCTTTTGTGAATAACGCTGCAATGAACACAGGGGTGCATGTATCTTTATGCATTGGTGTTTTCAAGTTCTTTGGATAAATACCCAGCAGTGGAATAGCTGGATCATATGGTAGTTCTATCCTTGATTTTTTGAGGAATCTCCATACTGTTTTCCATAGTGGCTGCACCAGTTTGCACTCCCACCAGCAGTGTATGAGAGTTCCCTTCTCTCCACATCCTCTCCAACACATGCTGTTTCCTGTCTTGTTAATTATAGCCATTCTGACGGGCGTGAGGTGATATCTCATTGTAGTTTTGATTTGCATTTCCCTGATAGTTAATGATTTTGAACATCTTTTCATGTTATATCTTCTTTGGAGAAATGTCTGTTCAGGTCTTTTGCCCATTTTTTAATTGGGTTGTTAGTTTTTTTGTTGTTGAGATGCATGAGTTCTTTATATATTTTGGAGATTAAGCCCTTATCAGATGTATGGTTTGCAAATATCTTCTCCCAATTGTTAGGTTGTCTTTTCGTTTTGTTGATGGTTTCCTTTGCTGTGCAGAAGATTTTTAGTTTGTTGTAGTCCCATTTGTTTATTTTTTCTATTGTTTCTCTTGCCGGGTCAGACCTGGTGCTTGAAAATATGTTGCTAAGACCGATCACATCCTGTTTTTGATTCTTGTAGTTACCTTTAGGTTTTGCAAAAGCTTTCTCAACCTTTGCTTTTTCTGGTGATCAAGGTCAAGGTAACCAGTACTTGGAGCAGTACTTTTTGTCTCGCCTTTCCTTCCTCTTTTATATTCTCTGATGCCACCTCCACCTACGATAATATGCGGAACTCAGAATGTTATTAATGCTTTTTTTGCATTGTATATTATATTTAAAAATTTTCATTTTCAGTCAATATTATACCATATTTACAACAGTTATTTAGACATAACTCTTTTGCTGGTTTCCATGTATACTACTAGATTTTTTATACCTGATTTACCCTATTTCGAGCTCTTAATCTTGATGCTTAGACGTCTGGAGACCTTCTGGTGTTGTTTTTGAGAACACCCAGAGGGGATGTGTTTGAGTCCGTGAGTGTGTTGCCCTTTCACGCAACTGGGCCATATATAAAATTTTGGAGTAACTCTTTTCCTCACAAAATTCATTGGCTGGTGTTTCTTTGTACTCTCCCCAGCAACACCAGCTTCCAGCTCTTTGCCTAAATTGCAGTGGAGCATGCCACCCTGGCTTTTCGGCTGTATGCTTTGTCCAGTTGTTGGCCCTCTGTTGTGACTCCACCTTGCAGGCCCTTTCCTGTCCTCATGGGCCCTGAGCTAGTCTCAGTCCTGTTCTATTTCTTTTCTTTTTCTCTCCCTCTTCCTTGAAATCATCATGCTTGGGAGGTAAAACTGTGTTTCAGGTAGACATTAATTAGTGATACCGCAAGTTCACTTTATTGTGGGCAAGCACATAAATCATATTTAACTGGCTTTTACCAACTGAAAAAATTTCAGTATATTTTAATATGAATAGCAAGTGCTGAAGAAAGGAGAAACAAGAGAAGGCGAAGTAAGATTTTATACGAATTTCAGATTAGATGACACTAAGGATCTGTAGAAACTTTCTGAATATACAAACTCCCTATACATTTAAAATATTGTTTGTTTTTTCCAAGTCACTGCCTTATTCATGGATTTCAGTCTTTGGAAGAAAATATGGTGGCCTTCATAGGCTGGGGAAAGCAGTAGTTTCTTCAAGTTTAATTGGCTTTTAGGATAAAAGTTTACCGATTCTGCAAATATGTTTTATCAAAAAGCTGAAAACAAATTTTTTTTTCCCATTTAAATTGTTTTTTTGCTATTGAATGATAAAGTAAATTCAGAACAAGACTTGGCTATTGCTGTTGTCTTCTACTGATAATAAAAATTCTATACAACAAACATCTTAATACTCACTACATGTAAGGCACTAGGGTAAACAAAAATTTTTAAAAATTCTTATTCAGTAATTGGGGATTGATTAAATTATACCTATGCAAAAGGATATCTTATGTGGCCATTAATAATTTTTGAAGAATATTTAAGGTTATGGGAAATGCTGATAATATATGCAGTTAGAAAAAGCACTTTACAGGGCCGGCCCCGTGGCTTAGCGGTTAAGCGCGCGTGCTCTGCTGCTGGCGGCCCGTGTTCGGATCCCGGGCGTGCACTGACTCACCGCTTCTCTGGCCATGCTGAGGCCGTGTCCCACATACAGCAACTAGAAGGATGTGTAGCTATGACATACAACTATCTACTGGGACTTTGGGGGAAAAATAAATAAATAAATAAAAATTATAAAAAAAACAAGAAAAAGCACTTTACAAAGTAATGCATTCAGTATAATTTCCAATTTATCTAAAAAAATTTTTATTCGAAAGACTAAAAAGAATATGTACCTAAATGTCACTATTGTTTATTTCTGGACAAGTGAAAAAACCTTTTCCATATTCTTTCTAATTTTTCTATAATGAAAACAAATCAATTTTATAGCCAGATGATAGTATGGTTTTGTTGTTTTTCTTGTTTTTTAAGGACGTAACCCTGCTCTTTAGGATTACAGGGAATGGACACATTCATCCCCACTTCAGGGATCTCTTGGGAAAGGTGGGCTTGAATCTGGTCCTTGAAGGGAGAGCAAAATATTAATAGGCAAATAGACAAAAAGAACAACACATACACCAAGCAGAAGAGCCACATTGAGAAAATGTGCAGAATCAAACAACAACACAGCAGGCTGGACCAGGTGATGCTTGACTTGGGGTGGGTGGTGAGAGAGTCAAGGCAGAGTTGGAGAGAGCATTGAGTTCTTTGGTCAGGAGTTCAGATCTTGCTCTGCACATTGGATAAAAACATCGAAGGTTTTAGCTTTGGGGTGAGAGAATCAGTTCTAGAGTAGATGTTTGTTTTAGCTGATTCTGGAAGGAGTGATGAGCAGAATGAATGGCAGCCTGGGAGACCAGAGGCAGGAAATACTTACGAGGTGTGCTCCTGGTTTTTTCTGTTTCTCTGCCTGATTCTTCTCAGTTGCCCTCAGGGGTTTTTCTTCCTTCCTTTCCCCCTTAATTGTTGGGTGCTCCTGAGTACTGCTTACCATTCCCATTATTTTGTGACTATACTGACCTTCACAATGCTGTCAATTTCAATCTAGAGCTCCAGCTTGGATCTCTTTCCTGGGCTGCAAACCAGTATGTGTTTGACAATGTCCAGGTCACCTTCACCTAGTTGTTCCCTGACTCCTCAACCTCAAAGAAAGTTTTTTTTTCCAAATTCTGCTTCTCCTCCTTCTCTATCTAGTGCCTGAGTATAGTCTCCATTCTCCCATCCTACCAGTTACCAAAGCCAGAAACTTCAACGTCCTCACAAAGGACACAAAAGGACAAATCTTCTATGATTCTACTTATTTATATGAGTTACCTAGAATAGGCAAATTCATAGAGACAGAAGGTAGAACGGTGGTTGCCAGGGAGGAGGGGGGAATGGGGAGTTAGTGTTTAATGGGTACAGGATGATGAAAAAGTCCTGGTGATGGTTACATAAAATTGTGACAGTAATTAATGCCACTGAATTGTACACTTAAACATGGTTAAAATAGTTAAGTTTTATGTATATTTTACCACAATTAAAAAATAAAAATTAAAATAAAACCTGTTCAACTTGGTTTGGCCCAGTTTCTCCTAGACTTATTTGGCTATGGAACCCTCTGGACAGAAGAAAAAAATGTTTTAAAGTATAACATATGTTCACATCCTTTAGATGTTAGAGGAACACACTTTGGGGAACATTCTCACATATTTGAGGGCAGGGAAGAGGAATTAAGTTCCTCACATTTTGCTGGAACTCAATGCATTTCCTTAAGAATCCTTATTAGAAATGGTGGTTGGGCTTTTATTTAGAGGACTTATGGGTCAGTTAGTCTTCCCTGGGCTGACCTAATGACGTTATTTCTATGGGAGAGTGTATTTGGAGCTTTAAAACACTTAGCCTGAAAAGGAAATTCTAGAACACAGTCCACCCAAATTGGACACAGATTTACTTCAACAAGTCTAAGTACACAAATCTGCTCACTTTATGAAGAGGTTTGCAAATTATTTTGGAAACATGGGAGGTTCTGCCTATTTTGGGTAACTTCCAGGCTTCTGGTCACCCATCTAGATGTGTTGAAACTCAAGGTTGAGCACAGGGAATTGGGTGAGTGAAGAGGAGGTGAGATGGGCAGCCTTGGGCATTGCAGTGGTCCCTCCTTCCTCCAGTCCCAGGACCCAGACCAATCTGGGTCTGAAGCAGGAGGAACTTATGAGGCTCAGCCCATTTCAGAGGTTTAATGTCTTTAATCTCTCTGCAGATCTGGGAATCAGAGCCACATTCAGGCTCCGTTGGCCACTGTGTTGCCCACTTTCATGACACCCAGACCCTGCCTTGTCACTGACTGCTGCGTCTTGAGATGTCCAGAGCTGACATGCACCTTCTCCTTCTCTCGGGGTCCCCTTCTGATAACAGCCCTCCTGTGCTACTTAGATGCCAGGGCATTCGCTTTGATTGCCTTGCTGAGTTCCTGTTCCAGGAGCCAATCTAATGTCCCAACCCCTGCACCACTCAAGAGTGTAGTGCACAACCTTGTGTGGCTGCCCGTGTCCGTAAAGACTCCCGAGTCCTTTCCTTATTCTGTCTACCCTCCTCCCCAGGAATTGGAATCCTGCCCTGAAATTTCAGCCTAGGGTCTCCTTTTCCATGCAACTTGAAAAGTACATGCTCCTTATAAAAACTTCAAACCTTATAGAGGTACATTTCCCACAATTCTCTCTTAGGAAATTGCCAGTAACAATTGACTATATATATATATTTAGTTTTTTCCCCATTCATCTACTAGTACATGTGTGTGCATTGTACTGAAACTCCTGCCATTCCTACTGTTTTACATCTTACTTTTTTTCACTTAACTAGGCATCTGGGGCATCATTCCATTTTGGCAAGTAGAGCTCTATTTCATGATTTAATGGCTGTATTGTATTTCATTATTTGGCTGTACCTTGATTTATCTAACCAGTCTTATTGATGGACAATTGGAGTTGTTCCAGCTTTTTGCTATTGCATATAATGTAGTCATGAATAATCTTAAGCGTATAAATCTTTGCACAATTGCAAAAGAGTTTCTCTAGGATAAATTCCTAGGTGGAGTAGCTAGGTCAAATGGTATAAATATCTTAAATTTTAATAGACAAAATCATCTTCCTCATGGTTTAACCACTCTGCTCTCCCACCACAGTGTGGTCAAGGGTCTCCACCTCACCAACACTGGCTAGCCTTTTCAATCTTTGCTAATCTAATAGGTGAAATGTTTTAGTTTGCATTAAAAATTTTTTTACATGTCTTCCCTGTTAAACTCCAGAGTGATACTGATTACTTGGGGTTGAACATTTTTCATATGTTTATCAGCCATTTATATTTTTTAAATTCCTGCCTGGGCTTCTATTGATCATGCATTTTAATCCCTCATTTCTGAGCTCTTCCTGCCAGGATGGGAAATCCATTCTCTCCTTTCAGACTCTCATGCCAACTACCACTTCCTGCCTCAAAGCTTGGCAGTGATGGCCAGCTCAGGACTTGTGGTGGGAAAGACCCGGGTCGACTCCCAGCTGCTCCACATATTGTGTGACCTTTGATGATTTTTTTTTTTCTTTGCTGAGGAAGATTCACCCTAAGCTAACATCCCCTGCCAATCTTCCTGTTTTTTTTATGTGTGAGCCGCCACCACAACTTGGCCACTGACAGATGAGTGGTGCGGGTCCGAAGTGGAGCATGCCTAACTTAACCACTAGGCCATCGGGGCTGGCCCTGATGCTTTTCTTAACCTCTTTATGCTCTAGTTTCTTCATTTGAAAACTGAGATGGTAATTTGGCCTACCACAAAGGGTTGTCTACAGGATTAAATGGGATTGTTTTTGTGTAAAGCACTTAAGTCTTGCCTCTTACCATGTAAATGTCCAGTAAATACTAACTATTGTTATTATTGCTATAGTAAGTCTACTCTTTGTCTTCTAACTTATGTTCTCTGACCAGTATCAATATTGAGATGATGAAGGATATAGGGGAAGTCTTTGAAAATGGAGCCGTGCTAAAACATTTACAGTGTTATTATATCTTTTCCATTCCCATATCGTCCTGGGGCTTAAACATTAATGAGGCAACTTGGCTCTGGATATAACACTTCCCAGCATTATTCTGCTTGTGCACCTCTGTTCTCTCTTTATTGTAACCAAGTTACATGTAATCAGAGGTTACAAACTATATGGCTAAAGGTAGCTCACCAATTTCTCGTGTTTATACAGAGTGCTGTGAGTTGTGCTTTTTTTCAAAAAAAAATTTTGAACCAACATTTAGAAGTTAGGACATTCATATAAAAATCTAGATTTCTGGCTTCTTGAGAAATAGAAAATGGTGGCATGCATCCACTAGAGCTGGGTCTCTGCTGCCCCTCTGGACGGGGCACGGGGTCTCCAGGTTTCCATGCCCCCTCTCTTTTCCCCCCTCCCACTCTTCTTTCTGTCCTCCCCATCCCATGCAGCTGGGTATCATTTGTAATTCATCATCACACTTGCCTTGTTGTTTTCCTTATGGTAGAGGAATATTTCTTGCTACCGATGTCTCTACTAAAAGTGGGACACCAAGACAAAAATATTAAAGCGAGCATATTTCTATATATAAGCAAAGGATATTCCCATGTGTTTTAATTTGCAGAGGAAATGTATCTGTTCATTTTAGCCATTGGCTTCATTCATTGACCTGACTGGCGAAGCCCCTGGAGGCAATGGGTGTGTGAATCCGTCCTAACAACCTGCCCCTAGGGGGCGCTCCAGGGCCCTCTCTACTCCCTTTACCCCAGTGGTTCTCACCCTCAACCTGGAAGTTTTAAAAACTAGTGAGGCCTGGGTGTTGGTGTGTTCTACCCCTTGCCCACGCCTCCCTCAAAGAGCAGGAGAATGGTTTTGGAAGGGTCAAGGGGAGGAACGTTTATTGGACTTGTGTCTGTGGGCATTGTCTGTCTTCCTTGGCATGCTGCCTCCTAGAATCCCCAGGTTTCCCCATAAAACTCAGCGTTATGAGTCCTGGCATTCTTGGGCTTTGGGGCTGCCCTGGGAGCCCTGGGACGGCCAGGTGGGCGAAGGAGACCAGCCATGCCCTAGTTCTCAGGGAGGAGAGAAGCGCTTCCATTCTTTTCCTTGGTGTGTTCTTTTCTTTGGACTGCCCATCCGTCACTCTCAAAGTAGGAAGACTTAGAGAGTCAAGCTCTGTGGACTTGGGGACAGTGAAGCCATGCTGCCTGCCTGGCTCTAAGTCCCGGGACGGCTATCCCTGGGCTACAGGGTCTGCCAGTTCCAGGCACCGGAGGCCCGCTCACCAGGGCTTGCAATCCACGTTGGGGCTGAGGCCAAAGCTCCAGCTAGTGTGAGTACTGCCTCAACTAAAGCAGCCTCTTGGCCAATTTCCCCCCAAAATATGGCTTAGCGTGGCCAGTTGAGGACCTGGGTGGTCAGGCCCTGGCAGCAGATCCCATCATTAAATCTCAGCATCACAATACTGACTCCTCCCGGCTGCCCACTTTCCACCCATGCAAACGGATCCCGGTGCTCCATCCTGTGTTCCCAGGCAGCCTGCGCTTCCTTTTCAGGTATTTACATTTTATCACCGTTTTTTGTTTATATGTCTGTTTCCCCTATCAGAATATAAGCTCCTTGATTGCAGGGACTGTATTTTACCATTTTAATATCCTTGGTGCCCAAGACATAATTGGTGTTCAATAAATATTTTCTAATGGATTTAGTTTTTAAAAATTTTATTGACTCTTTTGCCATATGATAAGCTGTTTTCTGGGTGCTATGGAAATACAAAAGAGTTTAAAATGTAGTTTATATTCTGAAGAAACATGTTATCCAGATGGCCAGATAAGCACAATCATTCATTCATTCATTCAGTTATTCGACATATACTGAGTATCTAAGCTGTAGTCAGCTTGGCACTGGGGATACAAAGATATCAAAGTGTGTACTGCATTCTCAAATGGCTTCCAGTCTAGTAGGGGTGACAGATATTAAATGATATAAAACAAGCACAACATGACGTGATAAGTGTAACCATATAATTTTAATAATCATTAATATATGTAAAACAAATAGCTCAAAACAGTAATGGGAGAACTGTCACAAAGCAGTGCATGGCCTGGTAGTTGTCAAGTAGTAGTAAAGCTCAGCTTTCCTAGGGGTCACTAAGAGTGACCGCTGAGAAAGGGGCTCCACGGTGATATCAGCGGTTCATGGTGCATTTTGGTACAGCCAAGCCCCAGAGAAGGCCCTCATTAAAAACCCTACCTCTGCTTGACCTAGGGTTTCCCACATTTATTTGACTGTGGAGCTCTTTTCCCCCACTATTTAACATCCTGTGGAACTATCATTCCCTAAAGTCATTATGGGGAATGCCAGTGTAGATAACGTCTGTAATTAGATAGTTGGTGGCTCTTAACATTTCTGGGGACATGGACCTTTTGAGAAATTCATGATGGGGGAGATTGTGCACAATTCATGCATTCCTTGAAGGCCATCGAAGACCCCTGTCCATGATCAGGGAAAGAAGAGAAGGGAGCCAGTCCCAGGTAGGAGGGATCTGTGTGGGCTGAGACAAAAGAGGCTGCAGACGAGGGTTCTTGTTCGGTTTGACCGTGAGGGAGAGGTCATGCAGGGAGAGCGGACCATGGTGGAGTTGGGAAGGCCAACTGTGGAAGGCCTGAAATGGCTGGCATAGAATTAGCAGTCCTTAATAACCTGACTGGAGTTCAAGCAGGATGTGAGGCCGAAGATGACTCTACTGACAGAGACTGGAGTCATGGTAGGATTATTTAAAGAAACAACGGTGTCATGGAGCTAAAACTTCAACATGTCAAAACCTACATTATTATCATATTGAAATGCCCCAACTTGCCTTTATTCACTAGTGCTGAGTCTCCCAACTGAAAATTCACTTTCAGAATAGAACTTGCCGTCTAACTGGGCATCCTACCTTGAACAGTGAAAAATCAGATTGGTCTGACTTCTAATTTTAGAAGGAATCAGGCTGACCTTCATTGCACTGTTGCTAACTGGAGCCCGTTACCTGGGTGACTAGATTTACAATATGTCAGTATGCAAATACCATCTGCCCAAGAGGAGGAAGGAAGAAAAGCCTTCCTCTGGGGGTTGTCAGCAGTCCTGGAAATGTCTTTCTCTGGGAATGGCGTGGAGGGAAGACAAGAAGAGAAGAGAAGGGAAAACCAGGGAAGATGTGAGATTTCTCTTTTAGAGCCTTTTCCTCACTCTTTGCCCACAAAGGAGTTTGTGGTTTGCCTTATGGACAGTCTTTAAGGTATAGCATTAGGAATATACATGTGGGGTGTAGATTTTCCATTTCTTCTAGGGGAGTGAGCAAAAAGGGTATACATAGCACTTCAATGTATCACGAAACGCTTAGATTCAGATAATTGCAATAGCTTAATGAAGCGTTTGAATATGCGACTCTTGCCTTCCAAATGCCGTTAGAAATCTAATTTCCAGTTGCTAAGAGTGTATGAGCCAGATAGGGAGCCTGATGCCTTGATCCGTTGAGCTCTCAGGAAGAGTGAATAGAAGCGGATATTCCACTTCATTTTCCTACACATCAGGTCGACTGGGTAAGCTGAAGGGATTTTCTCCCACCGAATATCTATATTCAGCTCCTGTCCTGCATATTGTTTCAGGCTGAGGTTTAGAATCACATTTGGAAACATTCAAATCCGAAGGCAGGGGAAGTTTTATTCCTTTTTGTGAAATAACTATCACATCAGCTGTCAGCTGCAGGAATCTCTTCCACCCACCCATTTTGTGAGTCCAAATTAGATGGACTCATTAATTTTAATTTTTACTTTAAAATCTCAAGGACTTGTATGGGTGGGTGTGCTTCCTTTAATTGCTGTGTGTCAGAATTTGTGTAGGAGGAAGAATTTCCAGGAGCAGGGCCCAGAATTTTGTCCCCACTGGTAACTTCCCCTGTGACCTCTTCTCTCTCTGCTCTCTTTGGCGCTGCTGTCTCCCATCTCTTTAAAAAATTCCTCCTAGGCCGGCCCCTGTGGCTTAGCGGTTAAGTGCGCACGCTCCACTGCTGGCGGCCCGGGTTCAGATCCCGGGCGCGCACCAACGCACTCCAGCGGTGCTGAGGCCGCGTCCCACATACAGCAACTAGAAGGATGTGCAGCTGTGACATACATCTACTGGGGCTTTGGGGGGGAAAAAAAGGGAGGAGGATTGGCAATAGATGTTAGCTCAGAGCCAGTCTTCCTCAGCAAAAAGAGGAGGATTGGCATGGATGTTAGCTCAGGGCTGATCTTCCTCACAAAAAAAAAAAAAAGAATTCCTCCTAACATCAACCTAAAACTCAGCAGCATACAAGAGTGAGGCAAGTCCTTTACTTACCAGGGTACTTTCATGCAGTCTTATAAAGAGCCTTTTATTTGGACGCCTGTGTTCAAGTCACCCTTATATTTTACTTGATAATGGCTCCAAAGCACAAGAGTAGTGATGCTGGCAATTAGCATATGCCAAAGAGAAGCCATAAAGTACTTCTTTTCAGTGAAAAGGTGCAAGTTCTTGATTCAATTAGTAAAGGAAAAAAAATCATATGCTGAGGTTGCTAAGATGCATAGAAAGAACAAATCTTCTATCTGTGAAACTGTGAATAAGGAAACAGGGGCCAGCCCGGTGGTGCAAGCGTTAAGTGCGGGAGCTCTGCTGCGGCGGCCCAGGGTTCGCCGGTTTGGATCCCGGGAGCGCACTGATGCACCGCTTGTCAGGCCATGCTGTGGTGGCATCCCGTATAAAGTGGAGGAAGATGGGCATGGATGTTAGCCCAGGGCCACTCTTCCTCAGCAAAAAAAAGAGGAGGATTGGCAGATGTTAGCTCAGGGCCGATCTTCCTCAGAAAAAAAAGGAAACAGAAATTGGTTCTAGTTTTGCTGTCACACCTCAAGTCCTTATGTATAGGAAAAAGCATAATATATATAGGGTTCAGTACTATCTGTGGTTTCTGGCATCTTGGAATGTACCCCCCTGTGGATAGGAGGGGACTACTGTAATGCCAGAGACATGGGAGGATGGATCCTGGAGCTCGACTGCCTGGATTCAAATCCCAACTCTACTACTTTCTAGCTGGGTGACCTTGGGCAAGTTACTCAACCTCTCTGCACCAGTTTCTTCATTTGTAAAATAGGGATAAAGATACTGTCTACCTCATAGGGTTGTTGTGAGGATTAAGTAAATATAAGTGCTTTAGAACCACGCTGACCCTAGAGAAGTTAGCACTGTGTGGCAACTTTTATTATTATTTCTGTCGTGCATTTTCAGAGGTTCTGGGAAGTAGTGAAGTTTTGCTGTGAGCAAGTAAATGTCCAGGATTCATTTGCAGGCTGTAACTTCCCCCTTCCTCCTTGCCAAGCTAGTGCCTATCCATGCAGAGCCTCATTTTTCATGTGATGCCCTCCTGGACAGCTATAAGCCATGTTGCTCCGTTCCTAACCCCTCGAACACTTTCTGCCTCTGCCATGTAATTAGTACATTTGGATATGCCATTTTAGCTTCTAATTGTTTAGCTCTTTGTCGGCCCTGCAGAGTAATGAAAAGATGCCACATGGCTGGATAGTTGCCCATGATATTGGTTCATTGGATGGGCCCAAGTGTACAATACAGTGACACGAGCAAGCAAGCCCATACTTGCCCTATGGCTCACTCTTGGCTTTTGAAGTCACTTGTTTGACTTTCTTGTTTCTACAAGTAACTTAAAACCATTAAAAGTAAGTATGAGACATTATTGGTGGGAACGTAAAATGGTGCAGCCGCTATGGAAAACAGTTTGACGGTTCCTCAGAAGGTTAAACATAGAGTTACCATGCCACCAGCAATTCCACCCCTAGGTATATACCCAAGAGAAACAAAAACATGTCCACAGAAAGACTCATACACATCTGCGGAGACAGAAAGGAGACTAGTCGTTGCCAGGAGCTGGGAGGAGGGGAAAATGGGGAGTGACTGCTAATGGGTGTGGAGTTTCTTTTGGGGATGATGAAAACATTCTGGAATTAGATAGTAGTGATGGTTGCACAACCTTGTGAATATACTAAAAACCACTGAATTGTATACTTAAAAAAAAAAAGTAAGTATGAGAAACTAACTCAAGTCTACTTCAGAGTTTAAAGTCATTTCCAAGATTACTTTTTCAAGAGTAGCTGTCACCTACAGTAGAATAAGAAGTGACTTAATCCATAAGAAAAACATGAAAAATGCAAATTACCAAGAATGGCTTTTTCACCTTAAATCTTTGAATATAAATCATACACATTCAATTCATAAGTAAATTCTGCAGGACTGTTTGCTGCCTTCTACATTGTGATTCTATAATTTACTACATTCCTGGCTAGGCCATCAAAATAATACTGAATGCAGCTTCTATAACAGAAATAGAAGCACCTTTTCAGGTCATGCCCACCACCACCACCCTCAGGTTCCCTAAGGTAATAATTCATAGCTACCTCTTTGTGGTGCCCTTACAGAGTCACTTAACTGTTTGTGAATGTGCGGGGGCTTTTCAACTTAAAGGGATTTATTGCATTGAGTTTATCTTATGCTTGCAACCAGAGCATTTCCAAGGGACACTCTCCCACCCATTGAAAAATAATCATCTCAGTTCATCAGTGTTTCATCAGAAGGGTCTACTGATTGACATTTCTGATTTAAATAAATAATAGGGTTGAAATCTCTCCCAGGGCTGTCTCAGTACTCATTTGGAAGAAGAGTTTGAAATGCCTGAGCACCTAAAATGAGCTTTACAAGAATGAAAGATCAAAGAAAGAACCTAGAGATGACTTTAAAATATCTTGTGGTCATTTCACACCCCTTAGGATGGCTGTTATTTAAAAACAAAAACAAAAACAGAAAATAGCAAGTGTTGGTGAGGATGTGGAGAAATTGGAATCCTTGTACATTGCTGCTGGGAATATAAAATAGTGCGGCTTCTATGGAAAACAGTTTGGTGTTTCCTTAAGAAGTTAAACATAGAATTAGCATATGGTCCAGCAATTCCACGTCTCGTATAAAGTCAAAAGAATTGAAAACAGGGACTCGAATAGATGATCGTACACCAATAGATAGCAGCATTATTCACGATACTAGCAAAAGGTGGAAGCAACCCAAATATCCATCGGCAGATGAATGGATAAACAAAATGTGGTACATACATACAATGGAATATTATTCAGCCTGAAAAGGGAATGAAATTCTGACACATGCTACAACGTGGATGAACCTTGAAAACATTATGCTAAGTGAAAGAAGCCAGTCGCAAAAGGACACATATTGTGTGATTCCACTTATATGAATATCTAGAATAGACAAATTCATAGAGCCAGAAAGCAGATTAGAGGTTACGGGGGCGTGCGGGGGATAGGGAGTTGTTGTCTAATAGCAACAGAGTTTCTTTCTGAGATGATGAAAAAGTTCAGAAATGGATGGTAGTGATGGTTGCACAACATTATGAATGTACTTAATGCCACTGAATTGTACATTTAAAAATAGTTAAAATGGTGAATTATACATAAATGGTGTTATGTATAGTTTACCTTTATAAAAAAATGAAAAAAATCCTGTGAAGAGCACCACTTTGGGGCCGCCCCGTGGCGTAGTGGTTAAGTGCGCACACTCCACTGCTGGCGGCCCGGGTTCGGATCCCTGGCGCGCATCACGCACCGCGTGTCAGGCCATGCTGTGGCGGCGTCCCACATACAGAGGAGGAAGATCGGCCGGATGTTAGCCCAGGGCCAGTCTTCCTCGGCAGAAAGAGGAGGATTGGCTGATCCTCCTCTTAGCTCAGGGCTGATCTTCCTCACACACACAAAAAAAACCACCACTTCCTGTTCCTCATTTTGTCTGCTACATTCTTTTTTCTTCCAACTCTTTGAAAACATAGTAAACTGCATTTCATCATGGTGTTGTGGCCTAGAGGACTTGTTCCCATCCTCCCTTAGGAGGATACACAGAGAGACAGAAGAACTACCAACTGTTGATACAGGGAGGACAGGGCCACCACTCGGTCTTAAAAGTACCCATTGGTAGAGTATCTCTCCAGGTCATTAGAATAAGCCCAGAATGCAAAAGAGCTCACAAGATAGATTTTTAAATGTAGCAGTTCCTGGAAATGTACCCAATTTATTCTATTTGCCTGTCTTCATTAACTGTCTCAGGAGAGCAAGAGTTGACAACCATTTTCTCAATCAGTTATCTGCTTCTTTTTATCAGGGAAGAAACACCCTTAGGCTGCCATTGCTTAAGAGAGTGATGCCTTCCCTGCAACCAGCGACATACTCTACAAATGCTGGCTACCTATAGGCTACAAGTACCATGCATGGGAAACCTGGGGCCTCACCTCCAAAGTGGGGTGAAGAAGGATGCTGGAACTTTCCAAACTTAGATCCACAGCTATAACTTGCTCATATCTCTCAGCATTGCTAGATAGTTAGGAGAGCCCTAAAACCATTTGCTGTGCCAGCTAGCCCTTAAGCAAGCAAAGGGGTTCAGTGACCTTCAAATGTTATTCTAAGCATGAAGTGGCTTGAATTGAATAAATGTTTCAGAACATTAAGAACTCCCATTGCGGGGCCAGCCCCATGGTGTAGCAGTTAAATGCACGCTCTCTGCTGCTGGCGGCCCGGGTTCGGGCCCGAGTTCAGATCCCGGGCGCACACCGAGGCACCACTTGTCAGGCCACGCTGTGGCGGCGTCCCATATAAAGTAGAGGAGGTTGGCACAGATGTTAGCCCAGGGCCAGTCTTCCTCAGCAAAAAGAGGAGGATTGGCATGGATGTTAGCTTAGGGCTGATCTTCCTCACATACACACACACAAAAAACGAACTCCCATTGTTCATTTGTACATGAAGCGGCAAGTGCGTCTCTTTGCATTCAGTTTGCCCTCCTGTTCTTAGAAGGTCTCAAAGACACTAAAACTAGTTGCTGTCATTCCTGCAGGCGTATTTCTGCTTTTGTGTGTGTGTGTGAGGAAGATTAGCCCTGAGCTAACATCTGTTGCCAATCCTCTTCTTTTTGCTGAGGAAGATTGGCCCTGAGCTAACATCCATGCCCATCTTCCTCTACTTTATATGTGGGACGCCGCCACAGCATGGTTTGATAAGCGGTATGTAGGTCTGCGCCCGGGATCCGAACCTGCGAACCCTGGGCCACTGAAGTGTAGTGGGCGAACCTAACCACTATGCCACCAGGCGGGCTGGCCCTTATTTCTGCTTTTAGTCAATACTACAGCTACCCTGAATGCTACCAGTCATTTTCCTAAAGGATTGATAGGTGCAATAGGCTTCACAAATGGGCTTTTCTAATTCTGGAAGCCCCTGCTACCCACATAGCAGAAAGACCTCTCTCCTGGAAACACCTTGGTTATGAGGCCAAGGTTAAGGAGATGAGCATTGACAAGGAGATGGTGCAGGATACATTTCCCAGGAAAGTGCTATCTCAATTTTCCCCCTTTCTAGTCTTGTGATTGGCTGTGGGTTTATGTTCCGTAGTAAACACAAGAGCCTTGATTGCTTTCTAAAGGTCAGGCCTGTCACCAAACCTTTCCATTTGCCTGAGTTGCGGTTGGTTTCACATTTCTCAGCAAATGGTTTGAAAGCTCTGATGTAAACTTCAAGGTCCTTCAGCTCGTAGCCTGTGTCTTCAAGGTGGAACTTCGCCAGAGACCAGGTCTATCTTGTTCATAGCCCTGCCTCCAGTGGCACACACTGAATGCTCCTTGAATGCATGAACCAGAATGGACAAGACTCGCCAGAACCGAGTCCCCCAGCCAATGTACGGAGAAATCCCATGTCTGCCACGAGGGCCAACTACCTTATGGTTTTGAGTTGAGTTCTAGCAGTTCCTGTCTTTGCTCTCTTAATGGTTCTTCATGACACTCACTAATGGCTAATTTGTTCAGCTTCTCATTTATAAATACAAGGGGCTGACACCTCCTGTTTCAGCCAATGCTTATAAAGTAGCCTATGCCTGCTGCTTGTTATCATTTTGGTTTTTCAAATATTTGCCTCAAATGAGTTCTCAGGGCTAGAACACCAACCCTAAGGGCAAGTCAGTGTTGGAAGGAGCAGATAAAATGTGCACTCTTACTTTTCATATGTTATAAAGAATATCATTACTCTCCCATACTCAGTCAGACAGATTATGCTCCTAAATGGCCGAGTGTACTGGAAATGATTTGCACAGACTTGTGCAGCCACAGGCGTAGAGTTCTGCTTGCACCAGCTCGAAGCATATCCTGAGCCCTTCCTGTGGCGTGAAGTTGCTCTGTTTCTGTTCACTTCAGTCCAAAACTTAGGATGGGTTAAGCCTCAGTGTACAATGCTATTTATATTAGTTTGTCACAAAAGGGGGATTTTTTTGAATTAAATGTCGATAACCCAGCTCCTTCTTAAATCTTTTTATCAGCTTTTTCATTCCTGCACCCTGGCATAATGACACAGGTATTGCGTAAACAAGGCACCTCAGAAGGCTGCTTGTAAAAATCCAGGAGAAAAGATAAATATGTGATGATGCACTGATATCCTGAAATATGAGCTGCAGGTTCGTATTTTCTTTGTGGGATCGGATATTGGTTTTCGTGGTTTATTGACCTGGCGGGGAGAGATCTGACGAAGCACTGAAGAACTTTACACTTTTTTTTTTTTTTTGCTTCCCTGTCTACATGGAGAAATCTGGACATTGAATACAGAGCCAGAAAGACTGAGGGGTGGTTAGCCAGTCATGTCCTTGCAGAACCCAAATCAGATCCAGCTCTTAGAGCATACACACTACCTTCCCAAAGGAAACAGGAATTGGAATTGGTCTTGCTGTAGAGTCATTTGCAGGCAGAACCCCAGGCTGAGGAGCAAATGGAAGGACTAGGCTGTGAAATGTGACAATCACGATCAATAAGGAGCTGGTGTTCTCATTGACCAGTATTAAGGTTGTGGGATCAGAATGCGTTTGTATTCACTTAATCCCTCTTTCTCTTCTGTCAGGGTCTTTGTCTGCAACGTGTCATAGTCAGCAGCGCGTTGCCTGGGAGCATCCGCAGCGTGAATCCTCCAGAATGCTAATCTTAAAGACACTTAAGTTTAGGGCACAGGGAGCCAGACAACTCCCCTGGCATGGCAGGCGTCACGGCGTCTCATGCAACATCATCTCTGAGGAGAGTCATTTTATATAGTTCTCCTGTCTGCTTGGCTCAACACCTTCAAATAAGCTTCCAAATCAAAGACCCATCAAATATAAAAGCTTTTTCATAGTCATAAAATTAGAATCGCTGTTAGGTGGCCACCTTGAGGTATAAAGCAGGTGAGCCACACTCACTAAAAAATGACATGTTCCCAGGCTTTTATAAAAACTGTGACAAGGTATACCTCACATAAAATTTACCATTTTAACCATTTTTAAGTGTACAGTTCAATGGCATTGAGTGCATTCACAATGTTGTACAAACATCACCACCATCTCCAGAACTTTTTCATCTTGGCAAACTGAAACTCTGTATCAATTAAACAGTAACTCCCCATTCCCTCCTCCCTGCAGCCCCTGGCAACCACCATTCTACTTTCTGTCTATGAATTTGACTACTCGGTGTACCTACTATAAGTGGAAGTCCTCAGGCTTTTTATAATGTTTTGGGAAGTGTTCGATCTGACTACCATCTGATAAAAATGTTTACAGAAGGAAAAGATAATCTTGGGCAGATGGTCAAGTTTTCTTTGGTTTTTGCATTGCATGGGTGTAAGGCGGATGCCTTGTTCTCCTGTAACAGGGAAAAGAATGAAACAGATCTTGAAGTCCTGGTCAGACGTGTTGCTAAACAGAAGGAGCAATAGCTACAGCGGTTTGTTACAGTTTTACATTTTACAAAGCATTTTATTTTAAAAAAATTTTATTTATTTATTTATTTCCCCCAAAGCCCCAGTAGATAGTTGTATGTCACAGCTGCACATCCTTCCAGTTGCTGCATGTGGGACGCGGCCTCAGCATGGCCGGAGAAGCGGTGCATCGGTGCGCGCCCGGGATCGAACCTGGGCCGCCAGTAGCGGAGCGCGTGCACTTAACCGCTAAGCCACGGGGCCGGCCCTACAAAGCATTTTAGTTTGTAAGTTTTTTCTCACTTGATTCTCACCATGTCCTGTGAGGTATTTTGTTAGTCCCATTTTAATGATAAGAAACTGTGGCTCAGCTAAGTAAATTGTCTATGGTTACGAAAGTAATCAAAGGTAGAATCAGGACTTTGGCTCCGGGTTTTCAGTTTTGAAACCCCAGTGCTTTCCACCATAGCACACTGTGGACAATTATCACCTCTCTGGAGGTCCAGGTAATCCCCAGTCCTCAGAAAGGGAGGGCTTCTCCAAATATATCCCTAATTATCAGTCTCCAGCTTGCTAGCTTGGAAACACGGAAACCCTTGGCCTGGCTCTGTTGCCTGACCAGCCAGCCTCTGAAGTCTTGGTGTGGCATAATGGCCTGACTCTCAGTTCCCGTTGGTCTAGATTAGGTTCTAGCCCAGCACCATCCAATAGAAATATGTGAGCCACAAATGCAAGTCATGTATGTCATTTAAAGTTTTCTAGGGCCGGCCCCATGGCTTAGCGGTTAAGTGCGCGTGCTCCGCTGCTGGCGGCCTGGGTTCGGATCCCGGGCGCGCACCAACGCACTGCTTCTCTGGCCATGCTGAGGCCACGTCTCACATACAGCAGCTAAAGGATGTGCAGCCATGACATACAACTATCTACTGGGGCTTTAGGGGAAGAAAAAGAAATAAAATTATAAAATAAAATAAAATTTTCTAGTAGCCACATTTTTAAAAAGTAAAAAAAAAAAAAGATGAAGTTAATTTTAAGAATCTACTTTAGGGCGGGCCCCGTGGCTTAGCGGTTAAGTGCTCGCGCTCCGCTACTGACGGCCCAGGTTCGGATCCTGGGCGTGCACTGTCGCACCGCTTCTCCGGCCATGCTGAGGCCGTGTCCCACATACAGCAACTAGAAGGATGTGCAACTATGACATAACACTATCTACTGGGGCTTTGGGGAAAAAAAGGAGGAGGATTGGCAATAGATGTTAGCTCAGAGCCGGTCTTCCTCAGCAACAAGAGGAGGATTAGCATGGATGTTAGCTCAGGGCTGATCTTCCTCACACACACACAAAAAATAATAATCTATTTTAGTTAACCTAGTATATCCAAAATACTGTCATTTCAACATGTAATCAATATAAAAATTAATAATGAGCTATTTTACTTTTTTTTGGTTACTAAGTCTTCAAAATTCATTGTGCATTTTACACTTACAGCAATCTCAAGTCAGATGCTAAATTTGCATTGGAGGTACGGGATCTGAATTTAGATTTCATAAAATTTCCAGTTGAAAAAGTAGATTCATATACCCAAGGTACTGCAAAAATAGGTAAAGTTTTCTAATAGGTGAACTGAATGTTAGTTTTTAAATTTAAATTAACTTAAATTGAAGAAAGTTTAAAATTCAGTCCTTCTGTTGCACAGGCCACGTTTCAAATGCTCACTAGCCAAATACAGCAAGTGGCTACCATACTGGACAGCACAGGTCTAGGTGAACAGCTAAGGCTGGCCCAGACTGGACCCAGTACCAATGGACTAGAACAGGGGTCAGCAAACTTCTTCAGTAAAGGGCCAGATACTAAATATTTTCAACTTTCCAAGCCATACAGTCTCTGTCGCAACTACTCAACTCCCCTGTTGTGTCGTGAAAGCAGCCACAGAATGAATGTTCCAATAAAACTTTATTTAAAAACCAGGCACCAGCCCACATAGTTTGCCGACTGCTGGATGGAACATCTGTCCTGGTGCCTTAGCTGTGCTATGGGATTACAGAAAACAGCTGGCTCTAGCGTCTAGCTTGCTGAGACAAGATTGTTAAAATCCAGACTGATTGTATCTCCTTCCCTGTGTCTAATTACAATTTTGGCATCACTTGGCGTGAAGACTGTAATGCACCTGAATCCTGCATGATGTTTTATCTTTCAGACGCTCTTCAGTGGGCTCCTTGCGCATCATGAGGTAATCGTTTCACTGTGCTTTGAGGTCCATGTATTGAGACTAGAGAAGGCTGAAAGAGTTTTGACAAAAGCATTGATAGCGATGTGAATAATGTGGGTCACTCCAAAGAATGCCAGATTGTATCACCCTCTGCTCTTTGCACTATCCACACAGCCAGAGTGAAACAGGCAGGAATCACTCACATTTCACAGATGGAAAAATACATGATATCACGTGAAGTCAGACAGACAGGTGCTTCTCCGTGGTTATTAGGTTATGTGGCATCCATCCATTTGGATGGTAAAGGTGAAAGTAGATGTAAATTCTGATTCCCAACCTGGAGCCTTGAGGTCCCGAGTCATATCATCAGGGAATAACTCTATCTGGAGTTGGTACTGTTTACTGCAAATCAGTCGTTCCCACCTTTCACGTCACGATGTTTTGAAATGATATTAGGACTAATGGAGGAAGAGAAAGGGGACAGGACAGGATGACACAGGGTTTGATTGGAAGGAAGACGACATCCCTTTGGTTCTCTAACGTGGGGGAGTATGGGAGCCTGGCCTTGCAGAGATCTCTGAAGCTCAGCAGTTGTGGGGGGGCAGGGGCAGTTAAGTGAAAATCACTCATAGCTTGGAGTTCTGTTGAGCCTAAAATTTTGGGTCCAGTCCTTCTTTCAGCAAGGATAATGTTTAAGGTGTTGTTGGTGCTCAGTTAATAATCTCTTACCATACTCAGGAGTTTTGGCTTGGGGTCACCTTTTCTAAAATCAAGGTTTGAGGTAGAACTGTATTAAGTAACTTGATCGTGCCCAGGCGTAGAGTTTGCAAAAGTACAAACTCATGAAACCGCTCGGCTTCTCCAGGCACGTTATGTAACTCTGCCTTCCCTCAAATTTTGCAGCTCTATCAAACGTGCAGCACTGTGTGCAAGTGAAAAGGATCTGAATCCCTATGATGTTTTTTGACTACGGAGATAATTATTTAGGGTAGCTGTTCTGATGATGGCTCACCCGGAGGCTTGGCCCTGCAGCGCGGAGCTGTCTCTAATCATGATTGCCTATAATGATGATTACCCAAACTCTGGAATTATAACAATAGATTTTACAAAGTTAGAGCATAATTGCTCCACCATTCCATATGTGAGCACAGTTTAAACAACTTTGATCTTTCAAATGCTATCAGACTTTTGTTATTCATCTTCTGAAATAGCAAAGTTCAGAGGCGGTGGCTCTGAACGACCCCCCTTTTTTAATCATAGTGAGGCCTAGATTTGTGAAAGCAATTCACCTCTTAGAGAAATAAGGGCTGAAGTTGGGTGGAGAAGAAGGAGTACAGACAGACCTGTGGTGTTCAAATCCCAGCTCTGCCACCTAGAAGCTGCGTGGTGTGGAGTTTCTAACCTCTCTGGGACTCAGCTTCCTCGTCTGTAAATACTGACGTGGATGAATGATTGTGAGTATTGGAAATGAATATAAAGCACCTAATTGGCGCCTTGCACTAATAGGCAATGAATTCAGCTACACTCTGTCAGCATCATCAATTCTCTTATCAATCCTCTGGCTTCAAAGTCTTCAGAATCCTTCTGAGTCTTTGGATTTGGCAGCCTTCATTTGACATACAAGTTTGTTTGGAGTTGGTGATCAGGGATGTGGTATTTTCACTAAATTAGGGATGGAGCTTTGCAAGAAATTAGTATTAAAGAGGGAAGAAGAAACGGGCCTCCTAAAGACAGAAGATTTTGGCCTTGGCACCGCTTAGTACTGAGCAAGTACCAATGGATGCCTTCGCCACTCTCTGCTCCAGGGCTTCTCAGCCTTTAGTGTGTGTTTGAGTGAGATTCCCAACTGCCTTCTCCCTCCGAGTCTGAATGTAAAAGGGCTAGAATGGCCCAGGGTTCAGCATTTTTAGGAGATCTCTGGTGATTTTGAGACAGATGTTTCAAGTACTATTTGTCCTGCCCTCTGCCCCCTAACTGAGAATCCACTTGATGCATGTGTCTGTGAGTCAATTTGTGGTTTAAAAACAACAACAGAACCTCTTCTTCTGTATGGCCCTGGTCAGACGGCCACAACCAGCAGAGCAGGACTGATTTGCTGGGGAGGGAAAGAAGTGACAGCTATAGAGCCCTTGACCATCTCAGTGTCTGGGCTTGAGTGTCCCACCACCCCCAGCAATGTCACCTACGTTAGTGCATCCGGCGTCAGGCAGTCGCCCCCAGACTGACGCTATCTTTGTGAGCTAAGGCTGATGTCTGCCCTGTGCTGGCTCATTCTGGAGCCGCTGGAATGATCAATGAGGCCGGGCAGCTGGGCCCTCCTCTGGCCGCAGTGGATCAGCTGCTGGCTGCCTCGGCCGATGCCCTTCTCCATGGAGCAGGAAGCACTTGAGCTGAGCGCAGCCAGGGCTGACTCGCCTCTGGCTAATGGCTTTTCTGTGTCATGCGTCATCCTTGATCCCGTACATTTTTCATATGTGAGTGGGTTGGAGCTCCTGAAGGTGGTCCAGTGGTAGACATATCCCTCTGCCAAACCCACCACTAGAGCCTTTGACAGGATTTTGGTTCAGGAGTATCTGCTTCAGAAGCAAAGACAATGCTTTTTTTAAAAATTTAGGTAGAAATCACATAACATAAAATTAACCATTTTAAAGTCAATTCAAATGGCATCTAGTACATTCACAGTGTTGAGCAACCACAACCTCTATCCAGATCCAAAATACTTTCATCACCCCAAAAGGAAATCCTGTACCCATGGTATTAGTTTGCTGGGGCTGCCCTAACAAAACACCGCAGACTGAGTGGCTTAAACAACCAGATTTTTATGATCTCACAGTTGTGGATGCTGGACGTCCACGATCAAGGCATCAGCAGGCAGGGTGGGTTCCTTCTGAAGGCTATGAGGGAAGAATGTGTTCCAGGTCACTCCTTGGCTTGTAGATGGCCATCTTCTCCCTGTATCACTTCACCTCGTCTTCCTTATATGCATGTCTCTGTGTCCAACTTGCCTCTTTGTATAAGGACACCAGTCCTGTTGAGGTCATTAGTGCCCACCCTAATGACCTCATTTTAACTTGATTACCTCTGCTAAGACCCTGTCTCCAAATAAGGTACGTTCTGAGGTACTAGGATGTCAACATATTAGTTTTGGGAGACAGCTCAACACATAACACCCATTTAGCAGTATCAGTATCAGTACTTCATTCCTTTTTATGGCTGAATAATATTCCATCGTAGGTAAACTCTTATTTTTTGAACTCCAAGTACAAAGCAGTTGCCACTGAAATCTCTACCGCCGGGCAGCGGAACATCCTGTTACAGGCTTGTGTGCCTGTCTGCACAAGGTGGAGTGTTGATCTCACAATTATATCTCACAGATCTCCTATCTGTAAACTTTTTCTTACTGTCTTTCTCCTTGAAAGAGTGTTAGTCTTTATGAGCAAAAGTAGGAGCAGGACTTACTAAGGGGAAGCCAGGAAGCTTCTGATTCCAGAATTTGTTTTAAAAATAGATTTTATCTTTGATTTTCCTCTCTTCTCTTCCTGCTCTTATCCTCAGCGCTCCTCCTGCCCCCAAGCACACATACACTTATGTTAAAAGCATTTTAAATGCAGACCCTTCTGGGGAGGGGCGTGGCACAGATTGAAGCACTGCCCTTTGAGAAGACCCAGCGGGCTGCGTTCCTATTGTCATGGTTACGGGGCCCCTGGTGTCGTCGTCTACGTCCGTCGTCCCACCCCCACACCCCCCACCCCCGGCTCACCTCAGACCAGAGCCTTTCAGATTCTCTTCACACTCTTCTCCCTGAACCTGCCTCAGAATGAAAGAAGGACCTTCGGACGTGTGTCTTCTCAGCTTTGGAGCAGACTGCACTGTTCATTTGTACATTTCACCTGCCCCCTTAATTTAAAATCTGTTTCTCTCTCTTATGCATGTAGACAGGAGACCTACATCCCTGCTGGCCTGGGCTCTTTGGGGAACAGCCCAGAGCCATCATTAGCTTGCTGCAGACTCAGGCCTCTTTCCCCCATCCCAGGGGCCTCGATGATGATGACGCTGTGTGTGTTGTTTCACACTGAATCTGCGGGATCAGCTACAGCAGGGTGTCATCGTCCTGCTTCCTGACTCTGAGAAAAAGTCATTTTACTCCCTCCCTCCTTCTTTTTTCTCTTTCTGTCTCACTTTGTCTCCATCAAATTAGTTTTGCGCTTTGGAAGTTCACTGGGTGAAGAAATGCCTGCTGGCCCCAGGGTTTTCAGAGAGGTAGGGAGGAGAGTGGAACAGCTCACAAATGAAGACAGGACAGAAAGCGTTCATATTGTATGTTATTCCATATTATCATTTTCATGGAAGCATATGTGGCTTCTGGGACCTCAGGCTGGAAGGCTCCACACTGTTAGTGGAATTGGATAAAAAGGAGTTAAAGATATTGTAGATTTTCTTCATTGTGGATCAGCCTTTAGAACACAGCTTCCACTCATGGTGGGACCTGGGCGTCTGGAGATTTTAGAAGCTTCCAGGTGATTCTAATGTCCAGCTGCCTCTGAGAACTGCTGCTCTAGGGAACAGAGGCCTCCAGGAGAGTTGAGCACTTTGGGAGAGGTGATAGAAGAGACAGGCAACATCTAAGCCTCTTGTGAGAGCAATGCAGTTAATTAGGCAGAAAGGAGGGACAGAAATAACACACCCCAGCCTGTCTTTGGCCAAGTGAAATAGCTGTAGCTCCACTTAACCCTGCAGGGCCAGATTGGAAAGGAGACTCCAGTACTCCCGCCTCCCTGCTGCTACCCATGGGTCGATCGGCTGCCAAGCCTTAAAGACCACCAGCCACCCACAGCATTCACCAAGGTGATGCAAAATGTTCACAGGAATGCGCCATTTCTCCATTCTACTCACAACTAGTTCTTCTCGTCACTCCTGAGGAAAAGTAACATCAGGCCCATGTGTCTGCTTTCGTTTCTCAGCAGAAAGCATTGATGATATCAGTCGCTTGCCACGCGGTAGTTGAAGGGAGGTGTTTTCGAAAGCAAGCAGCGGGGCTGACCTCTCCGTCTCTGTGTGTTTTGTAGTACAAAATCGGACAGCTGTACATGATCAGCAAGCACAGCCACGAACAGAGCGACCGAGGAGAAGGGGTGGAGGTCGTCCAGAATGAGCCCTTCGAGGACCCTCACCACGGCAACGGGCAGTTCACCGAGAAGCGGGTGTATCTCAACAGGTAAGTCACGGCATGACGTGTCACTTGCGGGCTGTCTCCCACCTGGCCCCACGGCGTGACTCAGGTACAGGCAGTGTGTGGGATGGAAAGGCGACTGGAAAAGTCATTACATCTGCCCTCTGCATCCACCATTCTGGTTGCTTCCAAAAACAGAATCCCCTGCCTTCTGCAAAATAGTCCTCAACTGCATTTTCATTAGGAGGAGCTTTTATCTTACCTTTCCAACGCCTTGGGTGACATGTTAAGATGAAATCTGATCTTAAGGATCAAAGGACTCTGTCGTCTCCCTTGATCCAGTGTCAGCAGCAGGAAAGAGATGGCTTTGCCTGTAAGTGGTAGAGAAGTGCTGAGAGTAGCAGTGGGCCACTGGAGTCTTGACTTGGTAAGATTTACAGTTAGTGCCAATGACCACACAGGTGTCCGCAGAGGGAATTGACAAAACAAACGGTCACCTGTGACCAAAGTGATATGCAATGCCAAGGTGATTTCCATTTCTCAAGTGGACCGACCCATCCTTCCCAAGGTAGAGGTTGTCATCTCCCCTTTTGGAAGGGTAATTATAATTGAGGATTATAAACCAGCAGTAATCAGGACTACCATTTTTGTTTTCCAAAATATATTCTTTAATCGCTTGCGATTTTCTTATCACAAATGGCATAATTGATTATTGGGGCTTGTCTGATCTTCTCCCACCCTACAGCCCCCTGCAGCCCATTTTCTTCCCTTCGCTTCTTTTCTGGGTCAGAACATTTGTAGTCACATGCCATGTGGAATATATTTTATTGAAAGCAACTGTCTACTCCCGTGAACCAGAGCATCACCAGTCTGGTCTTTGCTATCATTTCCATGAATACTCTTTACCCTCACCTATGGCCTCTCCTAGAGCCCATATGTAATTATTCAGAAAGCATTTCCAACGTAATACCTGGACTGTGCCCCAGTTTATTCACTGATACTTGTGAATATGTATCCATTCTTAGTGATTTGACCATGGTCAGACGTCTCTGAGAGGAGCTGTATTTGGATTCCACCATTCTCACCTGGCCTCCACCCTCCGGCGGGCTGAAGTGGACTGTTCCTTTTTGATAGGAGAGTTTGGGTCCTATCACTAGAGTATATGGCAATCTCTCAGGCCGGCATCCTGACAGTGAAGGCTGTGGGCTGATTAAACAAACTTGTTTTAATCTGCCCAGGGATGCAGTACCGGGGAATTCCTGAGTCACGATGAAATGCAAATGAAATTGATCCCATTCATCTATTAGTAGCTGTGAATTCCCGGGATTTGGAACCAGTTCAGCCTCCAGCCAGCTGTTGATTTGCAGGAGTAGCTGAGCTCTGGGTCTAGCCTGGGGATGGCTTCCCTACAGAGACAGGTTTCTCAATATGCTCCTCTGGCATTCTTGTGCAGAGGGTGTAAATCAACTCTTGAGTAGGGATCACCTCTGCAGAGCAAAGAGAAGTGAAGGAGATGCAAGAAAATAGATACAAATCTATAGAAAATTCCATTTCTTGGCAGATGATTGCATTTTCCCAAGGTATTACCTGGGGAGTGTTTCCTATATACCAAATTCAAGAAAAATTGTAGAAAACTTTATAACTTTTCCTGAAACAGAACGAGACATGTCCAGCTGTCTCTGTCATGTCTGTTTTCTCTATCAAAATATATGCTATTTATTTTAAAGGAGAATAATAAACATTAGTAAGAGGGAAATTTGTTATAAATAGACTATCTGGACTTCCAGTAATAGTAACTAAAAAGATTAATGTGGACCCTCCCCCCACCATGTATGACAAACACAGGATGAAATATAACAATATAAAGCCGAGTTCAAAACAAGGAAAGGGAAATCCTCAGGTCCTGGAAATAAAGAAGAAGCTCAAATCAGAGTAGAAAGCACATGAGCTAGTGCTAGGGAAGCTAGGGAGCTAGTGCTAGGGAGGATGTCAGAACTGAGTGTAGACCCTGACATCTAGGGGCTGGGGGTGTCATGCCCATAAGGGGACAGGAAATGTGGCCCTGGCCCACACAACTGGGGAGTTAGAACTGAGCATTGTGAGAACAACATTGAAAGAACTACTAAAGGATGTACTTGAAATAAAAGGAAATTGAACCCAAGAAGGAGGAGGGGGCATATAGAAGTAGTAATAAACAAAGAAATCAGTAAGCATCTGGGCAAATCTAAATGAGTACAGAAGGTTTTAAAAATACTAATAATGGGGGCTGGCCTGGCAGCATAGCGGTTAAGTTCATGTGTTCTGCTTTGGCAGCCCGGGGTTTGTGGGTTTGGATCCTGGGTGTGGACCTACTCACCACTCATCAAGCCATGCTGAGGCAGTGTCCCACGTAGAAGAACTAGAAGGACCTACAACTAGGATAGACAACTAGGTACTGGGGCTTTGGGGAGAAAAAAGAAAAAGAGGAAGATTGGCAATAGATGTTAGCTCAGGGCCAATCTTCCTAAAAAAAAAATACTAATAATGAGTAATTTGGGGTATATTTGTGGAATTTAAATAATAACAGAAGATGAGAGGTTAGTAGTTATAGTAAAATAAAACATACTCTCAGTTGCTGCTATTGTTTAGGAAGAAGAAAGTGATGTTGATCAATTTAAAATTGTTTAAGGCAAGTGTGCATATTCAAAATATAAAGTTAACCTCTAAAGGAATAGTAAGGGCTGGCCCTGTGGCTTAGTGGTTAAGTCCACACTCTCCGCTGCTGGCGGCCCGGCTTCACATCCCGGGCGCGCACCAACGCACCGCTTCTCCGGCCATGCTGAGGCCGCGTCCCACATACAGCAACTAGAAGGATGTGCAGCTATGACATACAACTATCTACTGGGGCTTTGGGGGAAAATAAATAAATAAATAAAATTTAAAAAATAAAATAAAATAAAGGAATAGTAAAACAGTACATAACTTCCAAGAGAAAACTTGATCAATCCAGTAGATGGCAAAGGAAGAACAAAGAGAAGCCTACAAAAAGTATGGTAAATAGAAAATATAAATTTTGATGGTAAGATAAATCGAAATAGATCAGGGTCCCAATAAAGGTATGTGAGTTAAATCCTGAACTGGAACCTAGCTCAACAAATATATGGCAACGCTGACAAAATCGCAAGTAGCCTAAAGTTATAATGGGAGATTTTAACATACCTACTTAATAAACTGATGGATCAAATAGATAAACAATTTAGCAAACAGCGAAGATGTAAACAGCAGAATTACAAACTTGATCTAGTGGACATTAATAGACCCTAGAACCAACATGCTTTCAAACACACGTGAAAATGTACAAAAACTGACTACAAACTAGGCCAGCAATCAATCTCAACAAATACCAGAAAATCAATATCGTGTAGATCCTGTTGGCTGATTACAAAGCATTACAATAAGAAATTGATAACAACAACAACAAAAAATGAACTTTCTCATCATTTAGAAATATAAAAATTTCTAAATAACTTGAGGTTGAAAATGTCAGGTACTCACTTTCATGGCCACCTTTACAGCTAGAGATGGCCATATGACCTGGTTCCAGCCAATAAGACACAAGATTTTCCTCCTTGCTAAAAAGAGAAAGATGTACAAGAGGGGCATGATCTGCTTCTAAGAAATGGGGAGGAAATGGAGGGTGACCGCTGGGAAGGCAAGGAATATTGCCTACCACGTGAATCTTAATAGCAAAACTGAACAATAACAGTACAAAAAAGAAACTTATAGGCCAATCTCAGTTAAGAACATAGGTATGAAAATCCTATATAAAGCATTAGCAAATCAAATACCTCACAGAATAATAATAATAACAATAATAATAATAATAAATCATGACCTGATCAGATTTATCTCTCTTAACATCAATATGAGAATTCAACAAGATTGCTGGGTATAAAATTCATATACAAAAATCAGTAGCACTGCTTGTATAGCAGAAACAATAAATGGAAAATATAATTTTTTAAAATTCCATTTATAACAGAAAAAGAAACTTAAAGATACCTAGTAATAAATCCACAAGATATACAAAAATTTTTTTGGAGAAAAATATAAAACATTAATGGAGGACATTTTAAAAACCTGAGATAAATAGCAATATTCGTGGATGGGAAATGCTATATTATAAAGTTGCCATCAATTCCCAAATCATGTTTCATGCAAATCTAATTAAAATGCCAAGAGGGTTGTTTTTAAAATAGAATTTGAGACTATAATCCTAAAATTCTTAATTACTATAGCTTTATAAAGAGCCTTGATATCTGGTAGGGCAAGTCCCTCCTATTTATTCAACTCTTCCAAAATTGTTCATGTGAATTTTAGGATGAGAAACCCAAGTGATGTGAGGAATGACTAAAGAAATCAAGAACTTTTAACCTAGAAAAGCTAGACTTGGGGTGTATATGGTGTAATCAGGTGGGAGAAGAATTAGGCGTATGTATTCTTTAAGAATCAGAAGGACCAACTGGACCAAGACCAATGGGCGAGAATGGCAGGAGAAGGATTCAGGCTCAGTTTAAGGAAGAAATCTACGTATGCAAGCCTCCTGAGAATGCAGTTGGGTACCTTCTAGTCAATTACGCTGTCACTGGGGGTGCTTGAGCGTGAGTGGAACACCCACGTGTCAGGCTGTCCTCGAGCAGATTCAAACATCAATTAGGTGGCTAAACTGGACAACTTTTTAGATCCTTCAACTCTAATTTTCTATGCTCAAAGTATGTTTCAGACGTTATCCTGACTCTCCTCCAGCATACATAAGTGAGTAACCAATAAGGCACAGGAAAAAAAGTACTTTCAGTTCCCTTTGCACAAGTCTAAACTAGGTCCATCGTTTTATAAGGCCCAGTGGCCTAGCGGTTAAGTTCACGCGCTCCGCTTTGGCGGCCCGGGGTTTGCCAGTTCAGAACCCCGGCGCGGACTGACGCACCGCTTGTCAAGCCATGCTGTGGCCGTGTCTTATATAAAGTAGAGGAAGATGGGCACAGATGTTAGCCCAGGGCCAATCTTCTTCAGCAAAAAGAGGAAGATTGGCATCAGATGTTAGCCCAGGGCCAATCTTCCTTGGCAAAAAGAGGATTGACAACAGAGGTTAGCTCAGGGCTAATCTTCCTCACACACACACACACAAAATAAAATAAAAATAAAAAGCTCTTGGCATATTTGGAAGAATATGGGCACATGTCTTAGAACCAGGGAGATTATGGTTTAGTAAGAGAGAAAGAAAAAATTGATATGTGACAGAACTGTAAAATAATAAGATGAATTTCCACACTCATAAAAGAAAATTAAACCCATTACTTTGTAGTCACGAACTAGATCCATCTCAAGTTAACCCATGTCCTGCATCCACAGGTCATGGGACTGCCATGCTGGCAAGGCAGCTTCGTAATTGTAATTCATTAAATGGGTATTTACTGAAACCTACAATGTGCAACAAATTTTTTGAGTATTGGAGGGAATCCTTTAATAAGTAAGACATGGTCTTTGCCTTCTGATCAAAGTCGAGTCCTAGACTGACTGGTTCCAGCATTTGTGAGTCCATCTGTCCATCTTGTGAGTGGTGTCAGAGAGGAAAAATCTTTCCTCACCCCACTTATGGTCAGTGATTGGGGGCCTGCAAATTAACCTGAAACTGACAGATTAACAGGAGAAAAGTCATTTTCATTGACAGACGTATGTGAGAGCACCCAGAAAAATGTGACTCAAACGTGGGGTTAGAATTTGGGGCTTATATACAATTTTAATAGGGGAAAGGGACAGGGAAGTAAATGCACTTAGGGGAAAACAAATGACTTATGAAAAATAAATGAGGCCTTAGGAGAATGGATGGGAAATAATGTGATGGTTTTGTGACCATATCTGTTTAGGAGATTTCTCATCCTGGTGCTTACTTCTCGACTCTGGTGATAGGAGTCAGTTCTCTCTGGTTGTGAAACTCCGGGAGAGGGGATTTATGACAGTTGAATTCTTTCAGGAGGCTCTGCTTTTAGGCAGATAAGGGGAGTTCAGGAAAAGTCTCTTCCTGTAACTGTTGATTCTCAAATGTCTTCAGCTCCAAATAATCCTTGTGCCACCGTGGCATGATGTGGACCCCTTCCCTGGCCACAGGGAAGTGGGTGCTGAGATCTGGACCAGCAATAGCTAAGATGTTCCAGGGTTCATTTAATAATTTACGTGGAGAAATATTTTTGACCTGTGGACCTGAATTCAAGAGCTGGCAAGGTGAGCAGATTCTCTTCCTTACGTCAATCTATATGGGAAGCCAAATCTTATTCAGAAACTACTTTATCATTTATTACCCAAAGCAACTATTAGAGACACTGGAAATACTCAATGCCTGTGTAGTCAGGGCCTACTCTCTGAGTCTGTCTTGAGCAGAAAGGACATTTCATGGAAGGATGTTAGCAGCCCACAGAATTGTCTGGAGGCTTGAGTATGGACAGCTATCAGGGCAGCTCCAAGAGGCCAAGAGCAGCAATGATGACAATCATCTTTAAGTAGAACCATACGGTTTCATTCCACCATCACCACCACGGCTGCCATGGGTAGGTCTGAGTTGTCCATTTTTTCTGTCATTTGTTCCAAAATCCCGAACATAGGCATCCCATTGAGTTCCCAGTCCCAGCTGAGCTACTAGTGGATGGGGAGGGGAACTTCTAAACTGTTTTCCAGAGTGGCTGCACCATTTTACATTCCCAACAGCAACGTATGAGGGTTCCAATTTCTCTACATAATCATCGACACTTGTTATTGTCTGTCTTTTTGATTATAGCCATCCTAGTGGATGTGAAGTGGTATCTCGTTGTGGTTTTGACTGGCACTTTCCTAATGACTAATGATGTTGAGTGTCGTTTTGTGTGTTCGTTGGCCATTTGTGTCTTCTTTGGAGACATGTCTATTGAAATCCTTTGCCCATTTTTAAATTGGGTATAATGTCTTTTTAAAAT
The DNA here is from genome assembly GCF_020826845.1 of Diceros bicornis minor. NCBI lineage: Eukaryota > Metazoa > Chordata > Mammalia > Perissodactyla > Rhinocerotidae > Diceros > Diceros bicornis. The sequence goes on along the minus strand of NC_080757.1, from coordinate 47,840,286 downwards.
GCCATTCATCCTTTTATTACTTGCCTCTCGTCTCCCAGGGATTATGGGTTGCTCCATCCTCCGGCCCCTCCTACAGCGTCTGATATACTGTTGGGCGCACAGTACATTTTGGCGGTTGCCTAATACATTTAGGACATTACATTAGTACTGGTACATTAGTACATTTGGTGGTTGTCCTTGGGCCTTCGATCCAGTTCACTTAACCAAATAAGTGGTATTTCTTGGTTTCTCTTCAAGAACTCTGGTTTCAACTGGCACCCGGGGAAAGAAGGCAAGATACTAATCAAACTGGAACAGTGATTCTAAATAAAACCTGCCACCCAGAATCATATGAGAGTGGGGCTTTTCTTTGACCCCTTTCATTTTCACTTCATCTGTAGCATCTCTGCAAGCCCTCCCCACTGGAGCCCATGAGGGGAGGGAATCAAGGGGTGAGGGTGGAGGGTTATTGGAGAAAAGATGGAGCCTATTTTTAGGCTTGTTTTTCAGTCATGAAGTGTCATGTTCTTCCTCACCACGGCTATTGGATTAATTAGGCTGTGCTGGCAGCTGCCAGTCAGGGAGGGTTGCCAGCTTCTAACGGTGATTCTGCCTAATGCCTAAGTCGATTTGCACGGAGAGAACAACATTTCTCCTGCTACGTGGCTCTTGCCTTCCAGGGCCACCTATCCTGGCCTCCGGTGGCTCTGAGTAGGAGAGGGTACAGCTTCCCTAAGCCATGAATCCTGTTTAACTGGACAAGAAAAGCCACCAGCTGGTCACTTTACCTGCCAGCTCATTGGTAGAGCCTTGTTGCCATGACTTGGGTCTCTCACATTTCCTCTTCTCCCAGCTCTCCCAGGTCTGCCGAGCAAATTAACCCCATTTCCCAAATCTTGCCCAAAGAGCTCAGTGCCCAGAGCTTGTGTGGCTTTGGGAGAGCCCACTGCCCAGGCAACAGGTCATAGAGAAAGTGTCAGAGTCAGAGATTCTGACCTAAGAGCTTATTTCCATGCTATTTTGAAAGAATCGTCAGGGTCATTTATTGACTTCTGAATATCCAGAGACAATCTTCATTCATTCAGGAAATATTTATTGAGCACCTGCTAAGTGCCAGGCACCATTCTAGGTGCTGGGCATGCAGCAGTGAGCAGAACAAAGATCCCTGTCCTGGTGGGACTTGCATTCTAGTCAGGAGTGACAGATGGTGCACAATAGCCATACTGTATAAGAACATTATATCGTTTAGAATATTTAGTCTTATATAGTCTATATAATTATATATTCAATATATAAATGTTTAATATAATATTAAATAAATTTAATTCATTAATAAATAGTATTTTTCATATATACTGGAAAAAGTAGAGCATGTAAGGGACTCTTCCCAGTATACCTTTCAGTCCATGCTTTTCTATTCTGTCCCCATCTTAATCCTTAAAAACATGCCAGGGGTTCTCATGCTGCCAGGTCCCCCTCCCTTCTACCCTTATGGGCAATCTCAGGAACAGACCGTTTAGGCCCGGTTGGGATCTTAGAGATCATCCAGTCGAGCATTTGCCACCTTGGTTTTGCCGCACTCCTGACTGATGATGTTGACACGTGTGGCTGCCCCCCTGAGTGCCAGCCGTGTCACCCTAATGCTATCCAAGCAGAGCCTTCCAAGAACCTGGACAAGGCGGGCCTTTTTCCCAGAATCCCAGCACAAACTGTCCTGTTAAGTAGGGAGAGTGGTGGTGGTGTCCAAGTTCAAGGAACTCCCCGTGGGTGAAGCCCTGGCAGCCCTGCCTCTCATGGGTGATGGCTCTAGTTGGGAACTCTGCTCATTTCTTTGCTGTCATATAAAGAATTACATTAAGAGCAGAACTAAAAGAAGTTTCAATTTAAAAGTAAGAAACCAAATGTTTTGAAAAGTATATCTTTAGGAGGCATTGATAAAGCCGTTTGGGGAACCGTATCATTGCACCTCGGCACGTTTCCCGATTCTGGAAAGGCTTTAGAGTTCTGTCCGTCTTTCTCCGCAGTGTTTCTAAAGATGGGCCATTGGGAGGTTTGGTCCTGGCTTGTGGATCAAGAGGACATGATGCAAACCGTGCCTTCTTTCTAGAAGAGAGGTTCTTACTTGACACCTGGTAGTGAGTTTGAGTGACAGACTTCTCCTTAGAATTGTAGGCTGTGTGACAGTATACATCATGAAAGTGACAGCAACAGTAGGGACTAATTTAATTCCATTTTCCTTGCAGCCCTGATAAATCATTGCTGCAGGGAAAAATGAATTTTACTTTCTCAGACGGAAACGATTTGAATAATGATGTGCTCTGAGGGAATCGGGGGCTGAGAGAAGGTCTGTTAGTGGGCTTAAAAATATTTAAATAGCATATCATGAAACTTGTTGCAAATGCCTCCTGCCCCTGGCCTGGTAAATGACTTATACTAGAAGGGCCTCCTTCCCAGACTAATTAGAAGAGTTGCATAAAATTGTATAGGCCAAATGACTGTGTTTTTTAGAGCATCTCATTGGAAAAGGTAATTGATTATAGTGCTGTGTTTCCTGCATGAGCTGGTGGATGAAACAGTTAAAATAAAGATTCTGGAATCTGGAGTCCTGACCATTTACAAATAGGAAAATTCTCAACATGAATGGAAAATTGCCAATGATTTTCATCTTCCTTCCAGAAAATGATTGTTGCTTAGGAATGTGGTTCTGCTGGGAGGCTTTTTTAATGATATAGGGAATGAATTATGGATGGAGGAGCACTTGGGCCCCAGAGTGTTGTGCATGAGGAGCCTAGTGAGGGGAAGTGTAGAGGGAACATCTCCCCCCAAGAGGACAGTGGAGAATGGGCCCTAATGCTTGCAGGGAGACGTAGGTACTTTGTCTAAGTAGAACAATGCCTACCTTACTTTGAGGAGAGTCTACAATCCCATTTTCAGTCCATCAAAAGCACAAGAAAACCACTTGCCTGTGAATAGAATCCACATCTTCCTACACTACCCGTGGGCATGTCACTCTGGGGTGTGGGGGCTGACAGGAGGGAACCCAGGGGAAGTTTTGCTTGTGACCATTTCCTACAGGCAAGCCCACTGTGATTTTCCCACTCTCGACGTCAAACCCAGTTGCACTCCAGCTTCAGTGACTGAAGGAATAAATCATAGGCAAAAGCTGTAAAAACCCCTGTCAGGAAGCAACCCCTTCCTTTGGAGCGGTGTGAGCGTAAGGTAAATGAGCAGTTACTGCAGGCATGGTTTATAGGAGTGAGAGATTCTCACTAGAGCAGCAAGAAGAATGGTTACGTGAGTTAGAGAACTGCTCCGGCTCGCTCCCCACAGCCCACCTGAGAGCGGTGGCCTTCGTCTGACACTCAGCCAGCTTCGGGGGAGCTTTGATTTCCCATTTGTTTTAGGCCTGATAAACAGCCCAGAGCTTTGGGTAGGTCCGGCCAGCCATTGAAAATACTATTTGTCTTTTAAACAGCAGGGCCTGGATCCTGTCAGAAATAAGAGAAACAATTTGAGAAGACATATAAGATAACACAGTATTTTACTGGCTGTGGTTGTCATTTCAATTACACATCCAAGAGGGGTTGGGGATTTGGGGTTCTATTAGCTTGATGTCCCCCCTTTCCTAGTTTTCTCGGCTTGGAATTCAGAACTGCCTCTTGGTATTCTTTATGGCAACATGCAGCCCTCAGGAGCGCAGAGTCTGCGTCATCTCTCCGGGTCTGATGTACTGCTAGACATCCGCATCCCAGACACTGAGCTGGAGGCGCCAAAATAGGAAAGAACAAAATGGTAGTATCTGGAAAGACAGAAAACCCCAGGGTATAGTGCTGGGGGGAAATAAAATCATGCAGACATGTTTAAGGAATATATAATACTATGCATTTAAATAATATTTAAGGAATTCTTTGTGCCTGCGCTATGCTGTAGAGTTTACTTCTGAAGGAAAACAAAACCAAACTTAATTAGTCCTTGGTTTACAAAGATCTTGGGACATCTGCCCTTGGGTTTTCCTTGTTTTGAGAATTTGTTTTCTACAATTGCCTGCCTGGGTCCCTGCTTCAGAGGAATGGCTCTGTCACTGTGCTAGTTTCCTAGAGCTGCCAAAAACTGGGCAGCTTAAAACAACACAAATTTATCCTCTCACAGTTCTGGAGACCCTAAGCCTGAAATCAAGGTGCTGGCATTGTTGGTTCCTTCTGGGGGCTCTGAGGGGAACCTGTTCTGTGCCTCTCTCCTAGCTTCTGGTGTCTGCGGCAATCCTTGGTGTTCCTTGGCTTGTAGCTGCATCACTGCAGTCTCTGCCTCCATCTTCACGTGGCCATCTCCCCTCTGTCTCTGTATCTCAAATCTCCCTCTCCTTCTCTTATAAGGATACCAGTCATTGGAGTTAGGGCCCACCCTAGGGTGATTTCATCTTGAGATCCTTAACTTAATTATATCTACGAAACCCCTACTTTCAAATAAGGTTACATTCAGAAGTATTGGGGGTTAGGACGTGAATATATCTTTAGGGGGGACATAAGTCAACCAACTACAGTCATCAGGGGGCTGTATTTTGTTCCTCTTCATGTATCTAAAGTTGCTACTCTCTGTTGCTGTAGTCCTTTTTCAAAACATCGCTCAGATGGACTGTTAAGCTGGCTCCTGGCTCTAACTAACATTTACCTCTGTCCCCCCAATATTCGGGCTTAAACATCCCTTCATACCACTTCTGCCATGTCACTCCTAGGAGACCAAGGCCAGGCTGGCCAAACCCTCCAAACAAGACACTTCCAGGCACTGAATTTTCGTGTCCTTGCAAATTCAAATCAAAGAGGACAGGCTTATAACCCTATGAGGTTCCCTACGCCAAGTTGTAACCTTCTACCTTCACACATTTTAAGACCACATCAATATGCACGGAAACAATTAACTATGGTAAAGATCAGAGAGACGGGGAAGGGCTGGCTGTGGAGAGAAGAGACAGATGCCTCAGAACTGATTTCTCTAGCAGTCAGTTTATCCAGAAAGATATGGTAGCACAACAAGGCTCTGGACAGACACTAATTGTCTTTTTTTTTTTCCTTTCTTTCTTTTCTCTTAGCAAACTGCCTAGTTGGGCTAGAGCTGTCGTTCCCAAAATATTTTATGTTACAGAGAAGGCTTGGAACTATTATCCCTACACGATTACAGGTAAGTCTTTCATACAACTGGTATGTCATATGTAGCAATGCAAGACATGGCAGCAATCAGATTTCACTGATTTAGGGTGAATTTTCCAAGCAGGGACTTATGTGAGCCCTGTAATATCTCCCAAAACCCTTTGCCTTCATACTTTTAGGTCAACGCTCTTCCTAGCAGGGGATGGTGGGAGTTAAGCTAAACCATTCCATTTTCCTTCCTAAAGCGATGGTAGTAAATAGCATGCGGAGGAGGAAAGTGAAGCTCTTTTTAGTGACATTTCTATGGGTTTCATTATCCTTATTTCTCCCTGTTTCCTCAATAATCCCAAAGTAATTTTGGGGTGTGGTTTGTTTATAAGCAAATTGTTTATTTTGACTTGTTTGTTTTACAGCACTACCCCACCCCCCCAAAAAAAAAAACTTGACTGTAATTTATGTAAAAGGTTCTGTTGGGTCTCTCTGCCCCAAACTACTTCCTTTGCAATTGGACAGTATGAAAATCTTTAAGATCATTTTCCCTCTCGCTTATAATAGAGTGATAATAACCCCTGTGCTGATACTGAACTAGAAACTGTGGCCAAAAAATTTAGAAGGTTTGGTTCCTACCCCCGAACATACAAAAATTCAAGATCCCACTTGAATATCATCATAACAAGCTCTTCTTATTGGCTATAAAAGCAGCTTTTCAACTTAAAAGATTTCCTTTGTGGTTAATGAAATGCTCTACTGGAATTATTAGTCTTTAATTCTGCTTTTATAATGCTAACTCTTTGGTTTTTAATTACCCACAAACCTATAGGCTAATTGAATCTTGTCTTACAGTCCTTATCTGCCCAACCACAGAAGTATCATATGAAAGAGTCTTAAGAGAAAACATGGAGACATTCAGTATTTATGAAAATTAAATTTTGGAAGGTTTCTTTACCACATTTTTAATAATTATAATTCATAAGTATTTGTTAGTTCTGTGGTTTTATATTGCATATAAGCATGGTCTAAATTATCAATTTTGTCTCTCTTTTTTCTTTTCCCTCTTGTCCACATGAACATCTGGGACCAGAATACACAGTAAGTTTTATTTAATCATTTTAAAATATTCAGCCTAAGATCAATGGAGTAATTGGAGCTTCCGTTGTACGTCTCATCTTATCAATGTAATCAAAAAAATAGAGGAATAATTCAGAATCAGAAATATTTAAATGTAGGCTATTACATAGTTATATATAATGCAATAACTTGAATGTTCTCATTTGTTCAAGAATATGAATGTTAATTTAAAATGCCTTGATAGTCACTTTACATAATTAACTTTTGCTTGTAATTTTAAATAGCCTGACTGCTCTACTTGTGATAGTTCACTGTAATAGAAGAACAGTTTCTAGAAACATGATATGAAAAAGATGATGGTAGTTATGGATGGAAGGTGGGGCTTATACTTACAGGTTGTGGCCTGATCTCTTATTGGAAAACCTTGAAACTGGAAAGACGTATACTCAGAGCTCTGGATTGGACAGTCTTGGTGTCTTGATAAAAACCCTTTAATTTCTTCCTATCCTCAGAGCCTCTAGAGTCATTACTTACACTAAAAAAAAGGGACCCTATAATATCATTGTGTTGTAGTATTTTCATTTGGATTGTTTTCCCCAACGGCCAATGAGTCAAGCTGTCATAACAAGAAAATTGTTAACTGAGCTGTGATGGAGTTGAGTTTTTGGTCTTAATCAAGCAGTCAAAGGAAAGAGAGAGATGGTGAGAGATACGTGGAGGAAAATGATTCATCATGTCCTTGGCATGAGCATGGTACCTTGCACATAGTAGATGCACCATCAGTAGTTATTGAATGACAGAATGAATGCATGAATCACAGGTAGATACATCGTCCCAACAGATACAGTGGAAGTGTCATGGGCTTTGGAGTCGGATAGGCCTGGGTGTCCTCTGGCTCTGCCACTTACTGGCTGAAGTTCTTAAGTGAGTGACCCTCAATTGCCAGTTCTTGAATTCATGCTGGTCCTTGAGTACATTCACACCTGTCCTTTGCAAAATAAAAAAAAATGGAATAATATTCAAAATTTTTCATAGAATTTAATTTATTCCACTTGAAGGACTATTGGGTAATTATATCCTTCATTCTTGGATATTAAAATGTCTTTTCTTGGGGCCAGCCTGGTGTGTAGTGGTTAAGTTTGGCACACTCCACATCAGTGGCCCGGGTTCAGGGGTTCGGATCCTGGGTACGGACCTACCCCACTTGTCAAGCCATGCTGTGGCGGTGACCCACGTACAAAATAGAGGAAGATGGGCACAGATGTTAGCTCAGGGCCACTCTTCCTCAAGCAAAAAGAGGAAGATTGGCAACAGGTGTTAGCCAAAAAAAGTCTTTTCTTTTATGAAATGATAGGAGCATACATAGCATTTTTCCCCAGGGTCTCTAACTTCAAAAAAAGGCAATTCTCTGCCAAAATACAAATTTTACATTTTAGAAGTTAGGGGAACACTGCTCTAGAACAAGCAGCTTAACGTCTCTGAACCTAAGTTTCTTGATCTCTAAAATTGAGATAATCCCTCTTTCATAGAGCTATTAGTAGAAGGATTCAATGATCTAATGCTGGGGTCTGAAGACTTTTTCTATAAAGGATCTTATAGTAAATATTTTCCTTATTATGGTCCAAACAGTCTCTGTCACTGTGAAAGTAGCCTTGGAGACTATGTAAAGATATTGGCATGGTCATATTTGCCCAGACAGCAGGCCAAACTTGGCCCCCAGGCTATAGTTTGTCAACTCCTGATCTAATATATAGAAAGCTGTCAGTACTTTGCCTGTACATAGCGGGCAATTAAATGGTTCCCCACCAACATTCCCTACCCTCCAGCCCCCCTGCCCAGTTCCATTGCTTCTAGCAATTGCACAGTCTTCAAGAGGAAGACTTTGGAATCTTCTGAATCCTGCCTCATTAACAGTTGTGCAAAGTACTTCCCTTTAAGCCTCCATTTCTCATCTGTAAGTGGGGAAAATGTAATAACTGTCTCATAAGGGTGATGTGAAGATTATATTAAATAATCTACGTGAAATCTTAGCCTATTGCTTGGTGCATGGTAAATATTCGATAAATGTTCATTGTTATTTATTGTGCAATGCTGAACGCTGCTGTCATTAAAATGGAAGTTCTATGGGCAAATAAATGGGAATATATCTTAGTACCCTTCGAAGCAGACTGGGGTCCACTTATTAGACTGGAAGGTACTAATTGTCTGGGATATTATTTGATTTTATTGATATCTGATGCTATCCCACTTCCCGCTTCTCCAAAAGCTTGTGCATGGACTTTTCCTTTCAAATGTAATCAATAGTTACAGGGACAAGAGAATTTTGTCCCCATAACTATGCAAAGGCAGTTATTTGCCTGGTGAGGCTTAGAATTAGGTCACCTTGAGTTGACCCAAAACTGATGGCCTTTATTCTCCATAACCTCATGACAGGACCATGAAATGTGAGGGTGATTAACAGAGAGATGAAGTCTGAAAGTGATAGTGATATTGTGTTCATTTTTTAAGAATATGTATTAAAGTACTAAGGGTTTGAAAACAGAATGAAAACCAAGGTTCCTGACAAAGCCCTCCCCATGGGGATGCACATCCTAAGGCAGTCCTCCCATGGAAGCCTTTCCCGCCAGCCTCCATTGCAATAGTCCACTCTTATCCATGGGGGATACGTGGATATCCTCCTGTGGATACCTGAAACCATGGATAGTACCAAACCCTATATATCCTATGTTTTTTTTCATGCATACATACTTGAAGTGAAACAGTAAAACTAGCACGAATTTCTTTTTCCTTCTTCACAATTTCACAGATAGAAGATTTGTTCTTACCAACCTCAGCATACGATTCTTTTTCTTTCCTTATTAAGTTGAGAACTTTCACATTTTCACTTAAAGGAAGCACCTTACGGCTTCTCTTTGGCATATCTGAATTGGCAACATCACTACTCTTGCACTTTGGGGCCATTATTAAGTAAAATAAGGGTTATTTGACACAAGCACTGGGATACTGACACATCAATCTGATAACCGATGGCTACTAAGTGACTGACGGCGGGGTAGTGTATACAGCGTGGATCCACTGGACAAAGGGATGATTCACGTCCAGGGCGGGATGAAGTGGGATTTCATCATGCTACTCAGAATGGTGTGCAATTTAAAACTTATGAATTGTTTATTTCTGGAAATTTCCATATAGTATTTTTGGACTTTGGTTGACTGTGGCTAACTGAAACCAAGGAAAGCGAAAACGCGGATAAGGGGGGAACTACTGTACCGTGACCCTCCATCTCCTGTGCTGAGTCTGTGTACATGGAGGATTTCTGAGGGACTTGTGGCCTTTACTTCTGCCCAGCCTCTGCCCCCCAGTTCTCTTGAGGTTCTAATCATACAGTTCAGACTTTCAAAGGGACACAGATTATCTTACTTCTGTTTGAGAAAATTTAAGGACAAAACATAAAGTTAGTTATGGTTGTATAGTCTCACACTCACTCCTTTCTGTTTGACTCTACGTATTACTTGATATCTTCTAAGCCCTCATTTTTGGGGGTCAATTCCTCCCTAATCCAATCCTTGGGATAGTTTCCTTGGGCTGCCATAACAAAATACCACAAATTGGGTGGCTTAAAACAGCATTAATTTCTTGTCTTATAGTTCTGGAGGCTGGAAGACTGAATCAAGTTCTCAGCAGGGTCATGCTCCCTCTGATACCTGTAGGGGAGGAATCCTTCTTTGCTTCTTTTTAGCTTCTGGTGGCCCAGGCATTCCTTGGCTTGTGGCAGCATAACTGCAATCTCTGCCTCTGTTTTCACATAGTTGACTTCCCTCTGTGTGTCTCTATGTCTTCACGTGGCATCCTCATCACTGTGTCTCTCTCCTCTTCTTGTAAGGACACGAGTCATTGGATTAAGGACCCACCCTACTCCAGTATGACCTCGTCTTAACTTAACTAATTACATCTGCAACAACCCTAATTCCAAATAAGACCAATTCTGAGGAACTGGGGTTAGGACATCAACATATATTTGTGGGGGGACACAATTCAACTCATAACACGATCTTTCAATTTAGATTAACAGTCATTTATTAAGCACCAACAATGTGTAAAACATCATATAGAAGGCATCACTGTGGGCCGGCTCCGTGGCTTAGCGGTTAAGTGCGCACAGCTCCGCTACTGGCGGCCCAGGTTCGGATCCCGGGTGTGCACCGACGCACCGCTTCTCTGGCCATGCTGAAGCCGCGTCCCACATACAGCAACTAGAAGGATGTGCAGCTATGACATACAACTATCTACTGGGGCTTTGGGGGGAAAAAATAAATAAATAAAAATCTTAAGAAAAAAAAAAAGGCATCACTGAGCAATAACCTCTGCCCTTTGGGGAGTCACAGTCTGGTGGGAAATAGCTAAACATTCCAGTCAAAGCCTGGGAGTCATCAGCAAGTCATGGGATTTTCTGGAGGTAAGAGGAGACAAGCCATCACTCAGCCCAGGGTACAGGCTGGCACCAGACCTGCCCACTGAGCTAGATGACTTCTGAGCTGGGCTGACAGCAGACATTCGGACCAGAGGGCAGAATGAATGGCACTGGTGAATCCAGCCAGACAAGCAATTGCAATGTGAAAGGAAGGGCCCTGGTCTCTGGATTGGGGCCTTGAGCTTCAGAGATAGGGCTATAGTCTTCCAGGAGGGGGACAGGCAAGAACAGGACACAGCCATCTTACATGGGTGACTTGATTATGAGATGCTGGGGTGATAAAGTTGCCAGCTTTAGCAAGTAAAAATACAGACTATCCTGTTAAGTTTGAATTTTCAGATTAATACCGAATAGTTTTTAGTATAAGTATGTCCCAAATATTGCCTGGAATATACTTATACTAAAAGATTGTTATTCCTTTATTTTATCTCTATGGGGAGAGGGGTGGCAGTGGGGCAGAACTGATCTCAGAGACTAAGGTACAAAAATCAGGTTATTAGAACAGGGCACATTGGTGGGCCAAGGGAAAGGGAGGACAGAGAACTGTATAACTCGGGAGTCTGTCCTGCAGTTGACATGCCATGTTAACACTAAAGCCAATCAAATGACCTGTCAGAGCAACTTAAGTGCTTCCTGCCTCAGGATTGGCTCAGGAAGTGAAACGGATTGAAGGGAGCAGAGTCGGGGAAAATTAAGTGAGAGCAGTTGAATACATAATTGTCAGTATTTCAAGGAAGACCTGTGCTAAGTGTTATAGTTGAAGGGCAAACAGATAGTTGTGGAAAGGGGAGAGAAATTCTGCCTGGGAGAAATATGGGAAGATTTCTTGGAGAAGGTGAGATTTGAGCTGGACCTTAGGGTTAGTAGAACTCCCACCTGCAGACACCTGCTCTGTCGTAGTCTGCTCGGGCTGCATAACAAAACACCATAAAGTGGATGGCTTAAGCAACAGACATTTATTTCTCACAGTTCTGGAGGCTGGGAAGTCCAAGATTAAGGTATCAGCTGATTCAGTTCCTGGTGAAGACCCTCTTCCTGGTGTGCTGACAGCTGTCTTCTTGCTGTGTCTTCACATGGCAGGGAGAAAGAGAAAAAGCAAGCTGTCTGGTCTCTTCTTAAAAGGGCACTAAATCCCATCATGAGGGCCCCACCCTCATGACCTCATCTCAACCTAATTACCTCCCAGAGGCCCCACCTCCATATACTATCACATTGGGAGTTAGGGCTTCAACAAATGAATTTGGGGAGGAGGGAGGCAATTCAGTCCATAGCATGCTCATTCCAGCCCAGTGGGCAAGTGACGTTGCTGGATCTTGGCCGCCTGGACACATGGAGGCCAGGTCATGGCAGCTTTGGATATTAGGGCAGGTCTGGATTTAATTCTCTAAAAGGAAGCAACATTTTTTCCCAGCCAGTCCACTTTTATTTTCCATCCCGAATATAGCACAGCTTTTCTTTCCATGTCTCCAGTGACTGCGAGATCTGGGTTTTTCTCTCTCTGGCTGCAGGTGCGCCCGTTCAGGCTCGCAGCGTTCCTTGTGAAGCTACCTCCCTCCACTTGACGTGGACTCAGCCGTGTTCTCACGCTCTCTGCCCACGACAGCCCAGGCAGAGGACCCTCCTCTTCTCTCTGACTGCAGGGTCTGCTCCCAGGATTTAGGACAGATGCTTTCAATTGTCTTCATCGTTTTTTCCTATTTTAAATGCTTTTTTATTGGCCTCTTTATCCTCCAATCCTTTAATCCTATATACCTCTTCTTGATGTTATTTCAAGCCCCATATCCCCTGTTTTTGCCCAAAAGCAAAACTTTCCCAATGCCAGACTTCAACTGGGGTCACCACGCCCTACCCTCCCTACCCTCCAGGGAGACAGAGGAGTTCTCGATACTCCAGACAGGTGTCTCTTCTCGTAGGATTAGCCCAGAGCAATGTATGTCTATTCCTTGGGTCCCCTAGGTCTTGTATCTGACTGTCCAGCCTATTACGGAGACCTCATGCTGCCCTCATTTGTGACAAGACCCAGCCAAAAGAATCCTAAACTTTCTGTTTAGGATCATCTAGGGCTTCAACATTATCACAGTTATCAAGACGTAAAAACTTTTTCATCACTGAGTGACTCTGTGTGTTTGGGATTATGTGGAAACGCCATTTGCCCAGGAAGTGGAAAAAATATCTTTAGCTTGGTTATAGGAAAAATCTTAATTATACAATAAACAAAGAACAACAGGATGACAATTTTCCAGAGAACAGACCATCTAACCAGTTCTTCAAAACCTGCTGGTTCTTCTGAATTTTGTAAAGTCACAAAGGAAGGTGCCCGAGGAGACTGGCTGCCTTCCAAAATCGCAGATTTTGTTTTTCTAGGGCTAAAAAACGGCTACACTGGAGTACGAACATAATTCAGCAGCATCCATTCAGCCTCGGTAGTAATGAAGGGGAAAAAAAGAATTTTCTTCTCATTCGTAAGAATTTGAATACTTAAGCTATGGTAAGCCTATAGCAGTGACCTAGAATGTGCTGTGACCATCGCACTCCACCAAAACATCTTTTAATAAGAAGAGGCAGAGGGGGACTTCATCAGATTAAAGAGCTTCTACAAGGCAAATGAAACCAGGATCAAAATGAATAGGGAACCCATCAGCTGGGAAAAAATATTTGCAAACCATATATCTGACAAGGGATTAATCTCCATAATATATAAAGAACTCACACAACTGAATGACAAAAAAACAAACAACCTGATCAAAAAATGGGCAGAGGAAATGAACAGACACTTCTCCAAAGAAGATATACAGATGGTCAATAGGCACATGAAAAGATACTCAACACCACTAATCATCAGGGAAATGCAAATCAAAACCATACTAAGATATCACCTTACACCCATTAGAATGGCTATAATCACCAAGACAAAAAATAACAAATGCTGGAGAAGCTGTGGAGAAATGGGAACCCTAATCCACAGCTGGTGGGAATGCAAACTGGTGCAGCCTCTGTGGAAAACAGTATGGAGCTTCCTCAAAAAATTAAAAATAGAAATACCTTATGATCCAGCTATCACGCTACTGGGTATCTACCCAATGAACCTGAAATCAACCATCCAAAGAGGCTTATGCACCCCTATGTTCACCGCAGCATTATTCACTATAGCCAAGACATGGAAGCAACACAAGTGTCCCTCCACTGATGACTGGATAAAGAAGATGTGGTATATATATACCATGGAATACTACTCAGCCATAAAAAAAAGACAAAATCGTCCCATTTGCAACAACATGGATGGACCTGGGGGGTATTTTGTTTTTTTTTTTTTGGTGAGGAGATCAGCCCTGTGCTAACATCTGCCAATCCTCCTCATTTTGCTGAGGAAGACTGGCCCTGGGCTAACATCCGTGCCCATCTTCCTCCACTTTCTATGGGACGCCGCCACAGCATGGCTTGCCAAGCAGTGCGTCAGTGCGCGCCCAGGATCCCAACCGGCGAACCCCGGGCCGCTGCAGCAGATCGCACGCACCCAACCACTTGCACCACCGGGCCGGCCCCTGGAGGGTGTTATGTTAAGCGAAATAAGCCAGATAGAGAAAGACAAACAGTGCATAATTTCACTCATATGTGGAAGATAAACCAACACACGGACAGATAGAATGTTTGGTGGTTACCAGAGGCTAGGGGGGTGGGGGGTGGACACAAGTGGTGGAGGGATGCACTTATATGGTGACTGATAAACGATAACGTACAACAAAAATTTCACAATAAAAAAAAAGAAAAAAAAATTAAACCACCCAAATGTTTATGATAGAAAAAAAGAAAAAGAATCGGCAGAAGAGGTGATGACAATTGGGAACCACCTTTCTCTTAGTTAGAATGGCTGGTCGTTACCAAGGAGCAAAGGTCATAGTGTTCAGTGTTACCCAATATTTTAATTATTTAGTTGAAAAAGGTAGACAAAGTAAATTGTAACAGACCAAGGAGAAGGAAACGGCTCTTGAATGAACCTCAAACAGTATTGAGCCACAATGAGAGATGTCGGTGTTCAGGGTTGGTTTAGGAGCCGGGGAAGAGGGTCAAGGCTGCTCAGGGTTGGGATTGGGTCGTCAGTCACCCAAGGTGAACTCGTGTTGTCTTCTCAGGAGGGGCAAGACGGAGGTTGAGGTATTTTTCTGAAAGCAGCTAACTCTGCTGGATAGGAATTTCACTCACAATCTTGGCCCCATCAGCTTCCCTGATAATTGAGAGTCAGTGTGTTCAGACTGGTGGCCTCCATTCCTCTCAAGCCCTCTCTGCCTTCTTAAGCACTGAGTCCCAGCCAAGGGGAGGAGAAACCACTAAATTATGTAACTAGGAAATAGGTACAAGTCCAGGGAAGATACATTATTGTACCAGAACTCTAGGATTGGTCTTGTTTGGGTCGTGGAGACAGAGGTAGAGATGGGGGTTAGGGGATTAGGAAATAACTTTGATCTCCACACCACAATTAACCCTGAATATCTAGGGGAATACGTAATTATGGGGGCAAAGGGAAGTGTCCCTTCTTAGAAATGGGGCCAAATAAGCTGGGACCTGTTAGGGACCAGGCCAGAGAAATAGTCCTCCAGCTGAGGGTGCTGATGAGCAAGGCAGCAATTAGGCACAGGCCAGAAGAGGACCCCCACAGAGAAGATGGTGAAGGCAGTGGAGACATGGGTCATGGCATGAGGCTGGTGTCATAAATAGAGTCAGAATGACCAAGTTCAAAAATCTTCAGAGTTCAAGAGAATTTAGATGGAAACAGTCTAGAACCATTTATAACTGTCATCAAGATGGTTCATAGCCAGTGAAGCAAGGAAAACACTGGGTTATACAGAGTTTAACAGATGTTGTTACTGCAATACTTCTCAAGAGCTTTTACTGTTCTAATGTACACTGTGAATCTCCAAAAGGGAGCCATAGTATGCAACACTTCCCACGTTTATTCGTCCATGGGACCTTGGATTTTGCAACTTAGGGAAGTTCCAGAACCTTCTCTCAGGGTCAGAGCCATTATGTGCCCACTAAATCAGCCAGTGGATCAATTCTATTTCAGTAAATGTTACTTTCTCTTAAATTTCAGTGGGCTAATATGTTGCCTAAAGATTACTATTACTCAAATATCAGAGTTTTTTGAAGAACTCCCAACAGTGATGATTTTTTTTTTTATGAATCAGGCGACACAGAACCTGTACTTTCCTTTTCAAGCAACGTCAATTCTGTTAGGCCGCGCAGCAAAGACAGCAGTGCATTGGGATGACAGTGAGCTTATGCATTCTGAGTTATTTCGATTTAGAAAGTGAACTGGTTGTATGGGTGAACCAGTTGCAAACCAGCTTATTCACAGATGTGCCTTGGTCCTTGTGTGGGACTGGAGCTCGTCTCCACATCTCAGCAACCCAGTCAATTGGTGCCTGGTGAAGCAGGGCCCTTGGAACAGCCAGTGTTGTCTGTCCAGTTTATCTCATTTCCATTTCTAGCTGTTCCCGAGCTCTTTGTTCTTCAAAGAAAATTAATTCAGCCATTTTTGGGGGAGAGAGCAGAAGATAAAATATGCTTCTCTGCCATAACATAGCATTTTTAAATTGTTTGCACTTTTTAAAACACCACTTTTTTTTTTTTAAGATTTTATTTATTTTATTTTTTCCCCCCAAAGCCCTAGTAGATAGTTGTGTGTCATAGCTGCACATCCTTCTAGTTGCTGTATGTGGGACTCGGCCTCAGGATGGACGGAGAAGTGGTGCCTCGATGCGCACCCGGGATCAGAACCTGGGCCACCAGCATCGCAGCGCGCGCACTTAACCACCAAGCCACAGGACCGGCCCTAAAACACCACTTTGAGTGACCTTACCGAGGGAAATCATCAGAGAAAAAAGTGTTTAAAGGAATTTTCAGTAGAAGATTTTACTAGGAAATTTTCCTTTCTTTATGTTTTCTATTTTCCACCTGTGGTACTAAAAATTGGATTTCTTTTCTACAATTTATTAATGCCTGTGGAGTTGTGGTTAGTTCAAGTTGGTAAGATCAGAATAATACAACTGGAAAGATTTTGTGGGGCAGATTTCTTTCTATAAAAATAAAATAAAACACGTACAATTATGGATATACTGAAATAGTAAAATTTCAGTGATTAAATAAAGTGAATGCAAAATTGCCCCCATGTCTTTTAACCTTTCTAACCACTAAGATACTCTGAACTACATGATAGTGTGTAGTTAAGTGAGGAATTTGCCCAGTTGGTTAAGAGGGATGATTCTTACAGTTTTTAACTGAGAAGGCTTGCAATCTGAAAGTTTCCTACCTGGCCATGTGCCAGCCTATATTTGGGAAGCCACTCCGATTCATTCCCATCTCTGTTACTTCCATGCAATTCTTTTTCACTTTATGTGTTCTGTCTGCCTCTTTAAATCTTGTCTTGCCTTTATTTGTGTGTAGCTATCAGTATGAGCATCCTCTGCTTATTCTGCCCTGAAAGGTCCAGCCCTAGATTGTATGAGCCTGAATTGAGTTTCCCTGCTCAGTTTTCATAGAAACGCTGTTAGTAAACCATGCGCCATTGAGAAAACATGCTTTCATTCATGTCTTTGCTCTCTCTCCCTCCTGGCCTTGCTTCTCTGTGAGTTGCTGTTACTCAGCGGAAGAGTATGGGAACAAGCTCCATCAATGAATGAACTAATGAATGAACAGAAGCCTCAGGGTAGGGTGCAGGCTGATGAGAAGCAGCGGAGAAGCTAGCATTCATTTCCTCACTGTGGGCTGGAATCCGAGCAGCTGTTTTCTGCTGTATTTCCATGCTCTGCCTTCCGCACACTCCTTTCCTCTCATCCTTCCCTACCTCTTTCATGTCCCACCGCTCTTCCTGGCCACATTTTTCTTCCTATGCAGCCTATATTTGGGAAGTCATTCTCTGATTCATCCTTTTCTCTGTTATTTACACACAATTACTTTTATCCTTCTCTTTGCTTTAAAATTCTTCTACTTTTTAAAATCTCCACTTGGGTTCCTTTTCTCACTTTTCTGGAATTGTCTTCTTTGCAATTTTTTTCAAGCTATCCTGTCACTATTACCACACACACTATCTGTGTATAAAGTCATATTTAGAAATTCAGAACCCAGAACAGCAAAGGAAACCCAATATCTCCCCTTATTTCCTTTGCATCTTTCCCTGCATGATGACTGAGGTTCTGAGTAGACAGGGGACAGCCAGACATACACCTTCTTGAAATTGGTATATGTGTTAAAGATCTTCCAGGCAAAAAAGAGAAGTTTATATATGTGTATATTACCTTTCAACTTTGGGGCAAATTTTCTATCAAAATGGAAGGATAAAAGTTTCCTGATGAAGAATAAAGAAAGTTGAAAGGAACTTTAAGATCTAGGTGTCTACCAGCTGCCTCTACATACAGATTCACCACCCACAGGCTCCTATTTTTCAAACAGCACAGGATCCAGCCCCAGATTCCTAAAAGATAATAAATCCTAAACTCTAGACCTGATCTCACTAGCCCTGTGGAACATTCTGGATGTAAGTATCCTGGTGGTGAAAGGTGGAAACATTTGCAAATCTAGTTTTATTAGTGATGCCATCTCAAGCTGAAATTCCCTGTATGGCCTTGGAGTACTCTTAATATGATAATATAAAACATCGTACCAGAGAATTGATGTCTTCAAGGGAATTCCATTAGAGAGAAGGTCAAGTCTATATAGAATTTAATGTTCATTGATAGCAGAGAACACGTGTTGCATGGAGACAGAACAAGATGGCCAGAGAGGAATGCATTGAGTTCCAGATAAAAGCTAAAAGGAAATGGTCTTTTAAAAGCCTATAAATACTTCATCTACCCCAAGTCAGCTTCTCAGCTCTTGCATTTAACTTTCATGATTCCAAGCCTCCTTGTAAAGTTTGCTCTCAGACATGGAAGGATTCTGGCTGGAGACCAGGAATAAAGTGTTGAGTTAGTGGGCTCAATCAGCAGTTTTCAAACTTTCTTTCTCTTGGTCCAATAGGTTCCATGGGCATGCCTCACTGGCCACCATGTCCCTGCGTAACATTTTATTTGAAGAAAGAACTCTGATGCCATTTAAAAAAATGGTTTGAGAGCCAGCCTTGATGGCCTAGTGGTCAAAGTTCGACAATCACCGCTTCGGCAGCGTGGGTTCACTTCCTCGTCACGGAACCACTCCATCTGTCTTGTCAGTTGGCATGCTGTGGCGGTGGCTCACATAGAAGAACTAGAATGACTTACATCTAGGATATACACCCATGCACTGGGGCTTTGGGGAGGAAAAATAATAATAATAGTAATTTTTTAAAAAAATGATTTGAACTACTGAACTATATCACTTCTCAGATCCAGCCGTGTTCAAAAACTCCATGAAAAAGTGTGATATATGAGACCGGAACCACTTGAAGTTGCGATTCCCAAGCTGCCCGGGTTTGCGCCTTCTCCATCTACTTAATGGTGCTCTTTATAATCCATTCCTCTTTAAGTTAAAGTGGACTAAAATTAAGAGAACTTTTGTAACATATTACGACTTCCATTAGAGATAATATAGTTACTTTGGGATATCATTGATGTGTTTACTTTTTTATTAGATTTGAAATTTTTTCTGCTTAGTCACTGAAAAAGTAGATGTTTATTGTAAAATATAAGCATTATAAAAATGTATATCACAGAAAATAAAAGGGCCCCATAATTTCCACTTCTCTCCATGAGAATATTTTGGTATCTATTCCTCCATTCTTCCTGTGCATATACTAACACACTTTTTTTTTCTTTTTACAAAAATGAGATCATCCTGTTTTACACTTTGCTTTTTTAATAGCTTTAGAGTCCACCACAGTGTACTTAACCAACCTTCTGCTGGTGGGCTTTGGGTTGTTTCCATGTTTTTTATAGGACCAACAATGTGGTAATGAACATCTGTTCATTTGTAATATTTTTTTCACACCTGAGAATTCATGCCCTTCCTGGAGTTCTGGGCAGGGTTTTAAGAGCACTTCCACAGTAGGAATTAACTTAAGCCATCATATTTATTTCAATTTTTGAAAATGATTGTATTTTAAAGGTAGTAGGATATTTTTGCGTTTAAAGGAATACCACTGTGGATTTCTTAAATGAATAATTATTTCCCCAATTTATCTTTCTGGTAACTCCTGTTTTTTCTTCTTTGGGCTTGTTTGAAGTAGGGCATAGCTATCATTTGACAGATGCACACACACATATTTTCTCTGCTCTCAGTGGTCACAGGACATACTGAAGTGCCTTAGCCACTATCACCTCCGGATAAGCACTCAACTCCACTGGAAACACTCATGTGCTTTCCTAATACTCAAGAGGCAGCAGGACGTGGGGTCACGAGCACGAACCTCAGAGCCAGACAGACTGAGCTGCATCTCAGCTGCATCGTGTAAATGCTATGTGATCGGGGGGCACACTACTTGACCTCTCCATGCCTTTGTTTCTTATGTGTATAATGGGGGTAATAATAGGATATCCCCCATAGAGTTGTATGAGGGTTAATGACTTAGTAGATGAATTATTGTATATCAAATACTTGGAACAGTCCCTGATGATAGTAAGTAGAGTATCAATACTGTTGTCATTATTACCTCAGTGTGGGGTCATGTCTTTCTGTCTCAGACTGGACATAAGGAATGGTGACTGGTTTCCTTGGATCATCATTTTGACCCAAAGGTATTCCAAAACTTCCCGGGATTAAGAAACACCTGGGCAATAGTGATTGTTGGCAAGGAGGTGGAGGACCTGGAACCCTCAGACACTACTGGTAGGAGTGTGAAATGGAGCAGCCACTTTGGAAAACCATCTGGCAGTTCCTTAAAAGGTTAAACATAGAGTTACCATATGATCCAGAAATTCCACTCTAGGTATATACCCAAGAGAAATGAAAACATGTCCAGGCAAAAAGTTGTACAAGAATGTCCATGGTGGCATTATTCATAATAGCCAAAAAGTGGAAACAAATGTTCATCATCTGATAAATGGATAAATTAAGTATGGTATATCCATATGATAGAATATTATTCTGCCATAAAAAGGATACCAAGTGAGAGAATCCAAATACAAAAGACTATGTATTATATGATTCCGTTTATATGAAATGTCCAGAATAGACAAATCATAGAGACAGAAAGTAGATTAGTGATTGCTTGGGGAGGTGGGAATGGGGACTGACTGCTAATGGGTACCAACTTCTTTTTTAGGGTGATGAAAATGTTCTAAAATTAGATCATGGTAATGGTTGCATCACTGTGAATATACTAAGAAACACTGACCTGTGTACTTGAAATGGGTGAATAATATGGGATGTGAGTAAAGCTATATAAAAGAGAACAGAAAAATCAGGTCCTGGTTTCAGGAGTGGGCTCTGGGATTCCATCAACTTTCTGAAAGCAAATCATCGGAAGAGGGGCCTGGAATCTGTTTTTAATAAGCCCATCAGATGAGCCATCATAAAGTAAGTTTTAGAAATATATAATGTTAGAGAGAGTATGATTTTTATTTTACTTTGTAAACTGGTATAGGGTGGGATTAATACCCTTTAGCTTGTAGTTTTCACCATGGCTGGATGTTTTCACCATGGCTGGAGTGTAGTATGACAATAATGATGATCTTCGAAGTGAATGGTGCATGTTTTCCCAGAAGTTTTGCCACTCTATGCTGCGGGAATGCAGACTCCCTAGAGAGCCTCAGATCTCATCTCCCCTGGCCCCTTCTCTTCAGCCACCGTCCCCTTTTCCTCTGCAGGTGTGGAGACTGCAGCAAGGGCTTCCAGCACCACCCGGAAACTGACTCTGAAGTTCCCAGTGTGTTTGCCCCTTTCTCTTTAAGACTTGCTTACATTTAGTTTTGTTCTCGTAAGAGTTTCTTATTGCCATAGAAACCCTAATCAATCACTAGACTAAAAATAGCTCTTTCATTTTTCCAAAGCATGTCTGTAGTGAATTGAAAATTCAGCTCTGCTGTGCATTTTGCATATGCTGCTTTCGTTTCCCGACACTGAACCTGGGCATGCTTGTGTCTGGAAATTATTCTTGCAGAAGCCCAGGTACTTTGTTCATCTTTCCTGGCATTCTTCTTCCCGACTGCAGATTCGCCCATCACTTCCAAAAGATACAAGTACGTGCATTTAAATGTTCACCAAAGAGCCATTGCTTTTCTGCACATTCGGTTTTAGGTGCTAGAGATTTCACAGGTACTCAATGATCACTTTGCAAGAAGAAGTTCATTGCGGTGGATGCCATTGCGTTTGGAAGGCAAATTAAAGATTCTCAGATACTGGGTACAAAGAAAACTGGTCATGGCAGGGAGCAGATGACAGCAGCGCTAGTAAGACTCTTTTGGCTTGGCAGGATCTAAGCTAGAAATCAAAGAGGAGATGACAGGAGATCTTGTGCCTTATTTCCCTGACTTCTCCATGACATTGTTACTATTTTTAGGGGATTGAGGGCAAAACAAACCCTGGATGTAACAAAGTGAATATTTGTTATAATTCTCCTGGCCAAGCTACTCTGCTAGTCAAGAAGAGAGAGAGAAAGAAAGAAAGATTTTTCATGAGAAAGAAGATTCCAGATCTGGAGTGGGCCCAGGGGAGGAAGGAGCACTGGGGAGGGGCTGAAGTGACTCATGATGTCCCCCGAGCTCCCGGGGAGGAGGGCACTTCATAGCCTCTCCCTTGCTTCATGACGCTGCTCTAGAGTCACTACCCAGCCCTCTGCCTCTAAGCAGGGTCATCTCATGGGATCCCTGGGGCTCCCAGATGCTGTTTTTTGATGCTATTTCCCCAGCCTCAGTTTTTGTAATAAGGCTGAGTGAACCAATGGGCATAAAGCCTTTAGATCTAGGAAGAAGAAAGTTCACGGAGATCCTGGCAGTATTCTTGTTTCCCTGAATGAAGTTGGCAGGGGGTGTAGGAAAGCTGAGAAGAGGTGAGAGGAGAGAGCCTCTGCACAGAAAAAGGAGCTGCCAGGCCTTTAGGAAAAGGAGGACAGTGAGGGGCGGACCTGGAAGACGTGATGACGTGTCCTCAGCAGCTCAGTAGGTCAGGAGTCAGGGTGAGGCTGGAGGAGCCCGAACCTGCTCTGTGGCTTGGCCACCATCCATGTCATGGGAAGGACCAATCAGGTGTCCTCCTATTGCCACCGTTCTAGCAAGCCCACATCCTCCCAGTGCATCCTTGAACATACACAGTGGAGGATCTCCCTCCACCCCAGCTCTATTTTCTCCCCCATATAGGTTATAGGAGTTGCATGGGGAGGGGTACAATAGCATGGGCCAACATTTCTCAAGTACCTGTTCTGCCAGACACTGCCTAGCCTTGGACATCTGTTATCTCACTTAATCCTCACCCCACAGCTATGAGGTTGGTACTGTCTCCATTTTATAGATGAGGAAACTGAAGCTCAGGATTAAGAAATTTGCCCAAAGTCACACAGTTTTTGAGAAAAGAAGCTGGGGTTTGAACTAAAGTCTATTTCACTCCCAAACCTGTATTCTTTCTACTGAACCACCATACTTGCTCCCTGAGGGCTAGGTACACGCTGCTGCCTCTGGACACCCACGATGGCAAGCTTAGTGGCATCAGTTACTAGCAAATATCACCCTGGGCAATAAGCAGTGGCCATTGACAAAGCAAATGACATCATAGAGTAGAACTACTAAGCTAGAAAGAGTACAAATTCCCCATTTCCTTGGACATGTTTTTGAAAGTGAGTGATGCTTGACTCAGATGAGAGTGATTGAAGGGTGATTTGGAAGGGAAGCAGTGGTTGGATTCTTGAGGTTGGCTGTTGTATTGGTTTTCTATTGCTGCATAACAAATTTCCCACAAACTTAGTGACTTAAAACAACACAAATTTATTATCTCAGACGTTACCATTGGAGCCCAGCTTAGCTGGGTGCTGGCTCAGAGTCTCACCAGGCTGAAATAAAGGTGTCATCCAGGATTCCAGTCTCTTCTGAGGCCCAGAGTCCTCTTCCAAGCTCATTGGTTGTTGGCGGGATTCAGTTCCTACAGTTGTAGGACTGAAATCTGGTTTTCTATTTGGCTGGCCTCCACGGGTCACTCTCAGCTCCTGGAGACCTTCCTCAGGTTCCAGCCGCGTGGCTTTCTCAGACATGGCAGCTTTACTTCCTGAAAGCCAGCAAAAGAATCTCTACTTCTGAAAGAAAGTCTTGTATAATGTAACATGATCTGCTCACCTTGGTAATCTAATCAGAGGAACTGCTATCCCATCATATTCACAGCCTGCCCATACTTAAGGGGAGGGATGATACAGGCTGTATATACTGGGAGCTAGGAATCTTGAGGGCCATCTTAGAATTCTGTCTACCGTGGGTATTTTAGTCTTTCCTTCATGTTGTTGTGAACCAAATGGGACTTCAGACATTCACTGTTCCCAAATGACTGTGCCACAGAGAGCACGCGCTATCTGCTAAAGATTCTGACACATCTCCTTGGATGAGGGGGCTTCCATATCACTGAGGGAACTGTCAGCAGTGTGGGCATGGAAAAAAAGTTGGGAACCTTGACATAACCAGACTGAACATGGCTAAAAGTGGAAGATGTCTAAGGGAGCAGTGCATATTTTGTGATAGTCCAGGGTTGCAAGGTGGGGTGCTCCCTTCTCCCCCTGGATATTTGAGAATGACTAGGTTAGATGGTATATTCCTAGCTGGAGCAAAGCCTTTGGTCACAGAAAGCAGATTTGAGCAACCTTAAACTAGAGGAGATTCTTTGATGCCTGAATAACTGGGGTGGCTGTGACTGACGCCATTCCTAATGGCAGCAGGGTATAGGGGAGGGATCCTTCGGTTGCAATAGTATTAGAGCTTATCATCTGGTTGGTGAGCCAAACACACAGACAGCTAATTGTGATGATGGAAAAGGAGATAAATGCTGTGACAAAGGTACAAACAGAATGCTGCCTGCATGCATGGGATAATCATTCTGAAATGGTATTTGAGATGGTCTGTGGCCAAGATTTAGGAAGGAAATTTCAGGCTGAGAGAACTGTGGGCCAGAAAAAAACATGGCAGCCCGAAGTGTTCCAGGGAATAGAAAGTGGTCTTCTGTGACTGACCCATGGGATGAATACAGGGCAGAGCCAGAAAGAAAATTAGTGTTTTCTCCTTAAGGAGGGAAGGTGAGCCAGCAGGACTTGGGGGTTCCTTGGATGTGATGGATGAGTGTAGTGGATTGAATAGTGTCCCCTTAAAAGTCATGTCCACTGGAACCTCAGAATGTGACCTTATTTGGAAGTAGAGTCTTTGCAGATGTAATTAAAGACCTTGTGATGTGAGATGAAATCACAATAAGTTTAGGGTGGGCTTCAATCCAATAACTGATGTCTTATAAGAAAAGAAGAGGAAACAGAGAGACACAGAGAGAAGGTGATGTGAAGACAGAGGCAGAGATTGGAGTTAATGCAGCCACAAACTAAGGGACACCTGAGGCCACCAGAAGCTGAAAGAAGCAAGGAAGGATTCTTCTCTAGAGCCTTCGGAGACAACATGAGATTGCCAACACCTTGATTTCAGACTTACAGCCTCCAGAATTGTGAGAGGATAAATTTCTGCTGTTTTAAGCCGCTAAGTTCGTGATAATTTGTTATGACAGCCCTAGGAAACTCATACAGTGCAGGAGAACATTCGAATTCAGTATGGACCTTTCGAGTTTAGTGTTTCTGTTAGATCCTTGTTGGGGATTGCCAGTGGGCAGCTGGATGTGTGAGAAGAGCAGTTGGAGTTAGAGATGTCGATTTGGGAGGAATCCATAAAAATTGGTCATGGAAAAGTCAAGAGCAGATGGGATCACCAGAGGAGTGGGTTTGAAGCAAGAAAATAGGGTGGAGGGCAGAACCTAAGGGACTACCTCCATTGAAGCGGTGGAGAAGGGAAGAGAAGGCTGAGAAGGAACTACTGTCCAGGAAGGAGGGATTGCTCAGTCATATCAAACAATGTAGAGAGTTCTAGAGGGTATGGATGGAGAAGCAATGCTGGTTAGAAAATTCTTTGATGATCAGTCATTTCCATACCATTATTGCACTGGGTAAGAGGTAGGAGGTGAAAAAGTAGACAGCAAGTATTGACTACTCTTTTAATAGAGTTTGATTGTGAAGACAATCAAGGCAAGACAAGGAGAAATGGAATGGATTGTAGATGGAGGAAGAAACATAACCAAGGGAAGTTGATGCTTATTTGTTTTTTAAGAATATGGCACTTCTCATCATATTTTTAGGCTGCGGGAAGGAAGCAGGGAGAAGATGCAAATAATCAATGAAACAAGTTTCCAGAGAAGAGACTTACAAATATTTTTTGCTGTGTACCTACTATGTGCTAGGCTCTGTGCTGTAGTTTACCTGAATGATCTCATTGATCTTTTCAACACTCCTACAGAGTAGAGAAGGATTGTCCCCATTCTAGAAATGTGGAAACTGAGGCTGGGGGTGGTGAAATAATTTGCCCAAGTCAATACATCTCAGACTGAGCCCAGGTCTGCTGACTCCTGTGTCTCAGTACTTCTCGTTGTATTATTTTCCACTGGAATAAAGAAGGCAGTGTCTTTCTCTGATTTGCAAAGAATAAGAAGCAGCATAAAAAATAAGCAGAAGATTTGCAATGGAGGAGAGAGAAGTGGTAGGTGTTTCTATCACACGGTCTGTGTCCTCATTAAACTATGAATCAGAGTTACCAGCTTCGAGGGAGGAAGGGTGAAGCCAAGCACAGGTCTTGAGAGGGGAAGGGATTTAGGATGACCTCAGAGGTGAGATACAATAGGGGGTCAACCAGGGAGAAGGAAAAGACCTTGCTTTACAGTTAAGGCTCCCCTAGGATTAGTGGGCTGGATTTTTAGGGACGCTAACCTGCATGGGGGAAGCAGTTTTATCTCAAGGTAGACATCTAGCTGGAAAGATTTTAGTGACAACTCTGAAAATGCCCTGAGCCAGAGATACTTCTGATTTTCACCCGACACGCTGCACACACCAGGGCTCTGAGAAGCAGCCATCAGATATCCCAAGGGGATTATCAGTCCCAACCACTGCTGAAGGAGGAAACGCTGACCCGCCTGGAGTCGCTGTCTAATCCGGGTCTTCCCACTGCTTTGCCAAAGCCAGGTGCACTCCCAACCTCTGGCAGGGTTGCCATTCTGATATGAAAATAACCTAAGTCCCTGTCTCAAAAATAATAACATCTGCTAATTTGCATGGGGGTTTTGCATTTCATGTTTGGGTTTAATACCCAAATGCTAAAATTCTTTTGTTTGATCTTAGGTAAGTGGTTTAGAGGTTCAACCGATAAAAACTCCTTGCGGGGTTCCACTCCGATGCACCCAGACCCAGCTCCCCACCCTGGATGGCTCTGTTCTCTCACCACCTGGTCCTGGTGCACACGCTGGATTGACCCTCATATGAATTATGGGTTAAAAAGGACAAATCCGTTGACCTGAAGGCTTGTTATTTTTAAAAGGGTCTCTCAGCAGGTGCATCTCCCCAAGTTCATGTGTCAATCGAGAGCTTTGCCGTGGGGCTCTGAGCCGCTCCGATGCCTCCAGCGTCTCAATTCACAATGACAGCCCCTCCTTGGAGCTCCCTGGGACTAAGTGTGAGGGCCACAGTTGTGGAGTGAGAGGCTTGAGAGGAGAAAGCAAAGAAAGTGTTAATGAATAATCACAGGGATTAGTGTGCTCCATAAAGGCAATTACGGGGATTGATTGTTTCCACGTTTCCTTAGTCACGGCTCAACTTGCTTGTTTCGCTCAGATTAAGACAGATGAATGCCGAATGCGTATAGGCGTGTGATAGCAGAAGTATCAATGGCAAGTCCAAGGCCTCTGCCTTCTTGTACAGATGCTACCAGGGGTCTCAGCTTGGCTGAAAGGGGATCATGGTCGTCGTGGGGATGAAGCACGTGGGGTGAGGGTGCATATTGTGGACTGAGGGATTTTAGGTAATGCATTCTCTCTGCTTCCTCCCTGTGCGTGGTGTAGTGAGGTGGTTTTCCAGCTTGAGCCTGCATCAGCTCTGAAGCAGCTTGTTAAGCTCTCCATCCCCTTCATCCCCACAGTGGGTCTGGGGTTGGGCCCAAGAATTTACATTTCTAACAAGTTCCAGGATGCTGCTGTTGCTGCTGCTGCCACAGGTTCGGAGACCCCACTTTGAGAACCAATGGGGAAGTGATCAAGAGCATGGACACTGGGACCAGGCCACCAGACCTTTCAATCTCAACTCTGCTACTTAGCAGTGGTGTGATCTTGGGCCATTCACTTAACCTCTCTGTGCCTCCATTTCCTCATCTTTAAATCAGGGATGATAATAATAGTACCTGCTTCCTGGGGTGGTTACAAGGAATAAAAAAATTAGAACTTGGAAGCACTTAAACCAGGGCCTGGTTCAGACTATGTGCTCTATGCGTGTTGGATAAATAAATAAGGAGCCATCCTCTTAAGACTGTGAGCATATCGGTCAGAGTTTCATTTCTGCAACACCTGCAGCTCCCCATGGAGTTGCTGGGTCATTTTACCCATTAGTCTTCAATCCCATCTCTGGCTGAGAAAGTTAACGCCCAGCTCAGTCCCAGCAGGAGGGAGGTTACATCAACATCCATCAAAATCCTCTTCTCAAGCTACTTTCACCCTTAAAATCTACTGAATACGTAGAATGTGACTCAGTGAGACTGGACACTCAGGTGGTGTGCGTTTGGAGTTTCTCTCCGGTGTGGGCAAGAAGAAGGGCGGCCTCTTATGGTCACACACAGCTGCAGCCCCATACTGATTGCTGCCATTCGTTGAGTGCTTACTCCGTGCCCAGCACTGTGTGCCTTACCCACGTGATTTTATTGAACCCTCACAATGTCACTACTAGGTAATAATTATTGTCCCTGTTCTAATACTGCAGGGGTTCAGAGAAGTTAGATGACTTATCCAAAATCACACAGTTATCAAGTGATAAACCCAAAATTAAAAGCCTAGTCTGTCTGACTCAATAATTTATGATCCTAAAGTTCTCCCACCCCCCTAGGTTTATTATGAATATTTATATAAAGGTTAAGGCTGTGTCCCCAGGTATCCAGCAGTGCAGCTGCTCCCCAAAGGTAAGCACCCCAGAACTAGAATTGCCTCTGTCTCAGGAGTTTGCTTTTCTAAGCCGGTGGTAGGATTCACAGAACACACTCCTTTTGAAAATGTCCTCGGCGACTTGCCTTCCATTGCTGGTTATTCTCTTGGGCCTGACCTCTGGAAGAAATTGTGTTCACCTTGTCAAGGCAGCATTTCTGGTCTGAATGTGGATACTGACCTAGTATCTTAACATTTCTGCTCTAGAACAGTGCTCCCACCCGAATGGTCAGGTGAGCAGCCAGGGGCTGTGTTGAAGATGTGAAGAGAGAAAAAATATTATGCTAACGAAACTTTACTTTTTTTCATAGTGTTCCTTTCTGCCGAAATTCTCCATTCATATAGAAACCAAGTATGAGGACAACAAAGGAAGCAACGACAGCGTGAGTAGCGCCCACCCCCCTTCCGTGCTGTGCTCACCTCTTGGGCTCTGAGAGTCACAGTACTTTTCACAGCCCCTGTGTGGCCAGGGCCATGGTAGGATCTGTGCCTGGGACCTCAGAGAAGTTCTGAGGCCTGTTTCCCTGGGGTTTCTCCCTGGAATGATTTTCTTGTCTAGCTTTTCTTTCTTCTCATTTTTATGTACTTTCTATGGGCCTCTGTGCAGAAATCTCTGTAGAGTGATTGTCATCAGGGGTTGAGAGGATGGTGGGGACCTTGGAACCCCG
Source organism: Diceros bicornis minor (assembly GCF_020826845.1). Lineage (NCBI taxonomy): Eukaryota > Metazoa > Chordata > Mammalia > Perissodactyla > Rhinocerotidae > Diceros > Diceros bicornis. The sequence goes on along the minus strand of NC_080757.1, from coordinate 47,810,815 downwards.
GGATTTGATTTCTGATCATTGGATTGAGCACCCATCTTCTCAATGGTTGTTAACGTTTACTTAGAAAAATGAATACACTCAGATGTATGTGTGTATATTGTATATATTTCCTGGACTGTGCTTATGTTCACATATATACGCATGTACACACATATCCCCCTTTAAAATCAGGGTGTACCCCTCCTGCAAAATATTTATCTCATGAGGCATTCTGACTCTTATTAAATTTCAGCCAAGTACTTTGTTTATTAGTATTGCTTAAAATCCATCTTCTGACCTGGCTTTTACCCCAGACTCTTTCCGTCAGTGCAATACATTTCTACATTCCATTCTCTTTGAGACTGAATGTTTTGACCTACCGAGAGCCTCGTCTTGAGATTGGGCTGTGGGTCCCATCAAGACCCATTGAGGAAGGAGCCTAGATCTAGAAGCTATAGTGCTTCACCTATTAATTTCTACTTCATTTACGTGTTTTGCATTTGTGGAGAGTGATGAAGATTGAAACTACGTCAAAGTGGGCATAGAGAGTTTCTTGACAAGGTGACCCCTTTGGTGCCTTCACTGAGCCAAGGGAATGCAAAACGGGGTGCAAGTGGTTGTGGAAGTACCTAAGTGCCGTGAAGCAAGATCTAAGGACTCATAAACATTGTCAACTTGAAAACCTTCTTTCATGTGAAAACAGTCACTGAGAAGAACTAAGAAACCCTCTAGAAGGGACAGCTTTGGCCATGCCTACTCTGTGGTTCTTCGTGTTGACATCTTCTAGAAACATCTTCTAGAAACTTCCTTCCTGCCTATAGCAGGAACAAATTCTCCTAGAAGTTACGGGTGTATTTGTGCAGGACACAGGTTGTCCCATTCAAGGTTGAGTCTGCCTTGACGGAGCTTGAGTGGTTCCCAAAAGGTGTCACTCAGGAGGACACTCATTCATTCACTCATTCAGTTTTTTTTTTTTTTTTTTGGTGAGGAAGATTAGCCCTGAGCTAACATCTGTTTCGAATCCTCCTCTTTTTGCTGAGGAAGATTAACCCTGGGCTAACATTCGTGCCCATCTTCCTCTACTTTATATGTGGGACGCCTGCCACAGCATGGCTTGATAAGCGGTGCATGGGTCCGTGCCCAGGATCCAAACCTGCAAACCCTGGGCCGCCAAAGTGGAGCACATGAACTTAACCACTACACCACCGGGCTGGCCCCTCATTCAGTATTCAGCGAGGGCATATCAAGCACCTTCTATTTATATATCATTGTATGAATTGCATGGATGGTATTAAAAATGCAGACTCATTTCTCAAACTTCAGGTACTCATAGTTTAGCTGGGGGGAAAACCAACATATTAAATGACTAAAAATATAAGCACAGTAGTGGTCTCCCCTTCCTTGCATGTGAAGAGTCACCTTGGGTCACCCTTCAGAATGCAAAGAGCTTGAGGAGCGGCATTCAATAATGACCTATCTATTTACAGGGACTGAGTTGGCTGGTATCTGGTCACTTCAGCCTCTTGAATTAAGTTAGAAAACCCGGAGTTTATCAGGAGTCAACAAACTACTTTTTTTGTAAATAAAGTTTTATTGGAACACAGCCACACTCACTCATTTATGTATTGTATAGGCTGCTTTTGTGCTACAACAGCAGAGTTGGGTAGTTGCAACAGAGCTCATAGGACCCGCAAAGCCTAAATTTGCTTCCTGGACCTTTCCAGAAAAAAGTTTGCTGACTCCTGGTTAGAGAGACTCAAATCAGAACAGCACCCACCAGATCTCAAAATTTGACCACTTCATAGATCTCCCCACCAGCTATCCCAGCCAAATGCCTTCCCCAGAGTTCCTGGAACTTTCCAGAGAGAAGAATGCAGCTGGCAGGGGTACTCTTTCCCCAATAAGTTCAGGATCCCCAATGGTTAGCATCCATTGGTGGTTGGTGACCTCAAGGGAAAAGTTTAGGACTATCTCCTTGTTACCACCCTGAAATCAGAGGTGCTTTGCTGGCCCACTTCATCAAAGCCTCGTTGTCTAAAATAGTGTTACACAGTGTTTAACTTGAACCTTATAAAATAATGACTTGTTTCTGATTGGAAAATTAACACATGGTTATTAAAACTTGGAAAATGCAGAAAAAAAGAAAGAAAAACCGCTAGTAATCCCATAATTCAGAGATGATTGCTATTAGCATTTTGATTCATCATGCAGATTATTAATGAATTTATTTTTTAACCAGTTCCCCTAAAATTGAATCATACAATATGCTGTTTTTAACATGTCATGAAGTGTCCTTTCCAGTATGATTTTTAATGGCTGGGCTGCATTCCATTCTTTTTATTTATTTATTTTTTTGTGAGGAAGATCGGCCCGAGCTAACATCTGCCAATCCTCCTCTTTTTGCTGAGGAAGACTGGCCCTGGGCTAACATCCATGCCCATCTTCCTCCACTTTCTATGGGACGCCGCCACAGCATGGCTTGCCAAGTGGTGCATCGGTGTGCGCCTGGGATCCGAACCGGCGAACCCTGGGCCGCCCCAGCGGAGCGCGCGGACTTAACCGCTTGCACCACCGGGCTGGCCCCTGCGTGCCATCCTTAAATGTGCTCTTTATTTATTTTATCATCTTATTTATTTATTTTTTCCCCCAAAGCCCCAGTAGATAGTTGTACGTCATAGCTGCACATCCTTCTAGTTGCTGTATGTGGGATGTGGACTCAGCATGGCCGGAGAAGCGGTGCGTCGGTGCGCGCCGGGGATCCGAACCCAGGCCGCCAGCAGCGGAGCCCACGCGCTTAACCACTAAGCCACGGGGCCGGCCCTTAAATGTGCTCTTTAAACAATTTCTGGTCACTGGATATTGAAGTGAGCTTGACCATTTTGATGTAGCTGTGGCCCATCAGGCACAGTGATACAGATCAGATGTGCCTGAACTGCTTTCCCGGGGACAATCCAAAAATATGGAGGGGGGAGATTTTTAAACATCTTTTAGTCTTTCCAAACTAATTCCCTATGCTTTCTCTTTTTGTCTATGGTTCTGTCCTTCCTCAAGAATAGTTAAAAACTGCTCCATTTGTAGAGGTGTGAAGACATGATCCTTATAGGTTGACAGGACCAGGATAACCTTCTGGTTTATCCTCTGCTCAGTTCAAATAGTCAAAAAAATTCACATAGTTATCGTTTAGTATCTTGTATCCCTTTTTGGCAGGTGCTAAGTTCTTTTTACTACTCTCGTAGGAATTTAAAATACCAGGTTATCGGGGCCCGTCCAGTGGCGTAAGTGGTTGAGTTCACGTGCTCCGCTCTGGCGGCCGGGGGTTCGTAGGTTCGGATCCCAGGCATGGACCAACGCACCGCTTGTCAAGCCATGCTGTGGCGGCGTCCCATATAAAGCAGAGGAAGATGGGCATGGATGTTAGCCCAGGGCCAATCTTCCTCAGCAAAAAGAGGAGGATTGGCCACAGATGTTAGCTCAGGGCTAATCTTCCTCAAAAAAATAAAATAAAATAAAATACCTGGTTATCCATCCCAGAGTCAGGATGCATGCTTGGAGTCAGCATCCCCTGCCCATGCCAAGGGCCAGGCCTCTCTGAGACTTAGGCTGGCCTGTGAGAGAAGCATTGAAGCCCTGGGCACTTGTGTGCAGTCCTTGTCGACACAATTTGCTCCCTCTGAGAGAAGTGCCAGCTATTGTACTCTGCGTTACCTCCTTCTCCCCAACTTGCTGACTCTGAGATTGCCCGTGGGATCGGCTCCTTATCTCTCTGTCATGGCACCCAGCCTGCCCGAGTCCAAGCCCCGCCATCTTGTTACACTGAAGAGGCCCTAAATGTGTTTTTGCCCAAGTTCCCATCGCAGCCTGTGCCTGGCTCTGCTCCATGGATCCCCAGGTCTTGCTTCTGAGGCCACTGGACCAGACAGGCCAGCCCCAGCTTGATTCGACTTCTTTACCAATTCGCCTTCCTCTCATTTACATATTCAGCAGCAGCTGTTGGTCACCCAGCTGGTTCAAGGTTGGTCACTGGGAGGCAGAAAAGGAAGACTTCATTGGTTTTCATTCACACTTGTTAATGCTTGAAAATCAGAACACGAGAAATATATATTTATGTAATAATACTTTAATTATTAAGAGATAGCTTTGTCCAGGGGTTCAGAACTAGAGTCTTAAGCAGATGGCGTGTGTTGGCATGCTTTTTTTCTGTCCAGGAAAGAATATGGAGTTTTCGGTGGGAGGCCGAGTTGCTAAAGAAAGCAGTGCAATAGTGGATATTTCTCTTGTCTCAGTGCTTTGCCAAATGATTTAATAAATTCAGTTCATTTCTTTGCATTTTCTGGGTGTCCGCTCTTATCATTCAGCTACCATCTTTCATACTGCTATCTGCACCCTGTTTCCTTCCCTACCTGCCAAAAATTTAATGAAATTGATGATGATAAGAAACAATAATTAAATTGAAAGACCCTAGTGATAATTATATTGGTTAGTGATTGAATAGAGTACATGTTCTTATCCCTTATCAATTACCATGTGAGTAATTTTTTACATGACCCAATATCTAGTAAAAAAAAAATAGTGGTGGGATGACTAGATATAAATATATTCTCCTTGTTAAAATAAAACTAGTATATTTATGATTGTAAAAACCTGTAAATTGTGATTACGTTAACCAGGACACAATGGGGAAGTTGTCTTAAATTGAGGCCCATTTATTTTATGCATATACTGATGAGAATTATTTAGGCCTTAATTAGTGCTAGGGAGGATGGCACCATGCCAAGGGGAGGTTCGGTTGTTTGTCCAAGGCTGTAAATCTAGATGTGGGAGAGCCAGTGCTTAGCACTCAGGTGATGGCTGCTGCCAGGTTACTGTCATTCAACTGGGTTAATGGGGGCAGCCTTGCTTTTATTTCCTCTTCCAAACAGAGCAGGCACCATTTAAAGCAGTGGTTCTCAACCTTGGCTGCACATTGGACTCACCTGAGAAGTTTTAACAATGGCTCATGCCTGGGTTCCACCCCCGGGGATTCTGATTTAATTGGTTGGTCTAAACCAGCCAATGCACAGTAAGGATAGAACACTATCCCTCTAGGAACACTGAAGTCTCCAGTTGGGAGTGTGTGCAGTTTTAGAGAGGGGACCCTCCAGTTAAACCTGGTATGTTCTTTGAGGGTATAGGATATGCCATCTCCAGCCCATCTGAGGATCTAGACCAACGGTTCTGAATCATGGCTGCATATTGAAGTCACCTGGGAAGCTTTATTTATTTTTTTTGGTGAGGATGATTAGCCCTGAGCTAATATCTGTTGCCAATCCTCCTCTTTTTGCTGAGGAAGATTGGCCCTGGGCTAACATCCGTGCCCATCTTCCTCTACTTTATACGTGGGACGCCTGCCACTGCATGGCTTGATAAGTGGTGCATAGGTCCACACCTGGGATCCAAACCCGTGAACCCCGGGCTGCTGAAGCAGAGCATGTGAACTTAACCACTATGCCATCGAGCCGGCCCCTTTTTTTTCTCCTTGGTAAGGAATGTTGGCCCTGAGCTAACATCTGTTACTGATCTTCCTCTTTCTGCTTGAGGAAGATTGTTGCTGAGCTAACATCTGTGCCAGTCTTCCTCTATTTTTTTGTATGTGGGACACCTCCACAGCATGGCTTCATGAGCGGTGTATAGGTCTGCACCTGGGATCTGAACCTGTGAACCCCAGGCTGCCAAAGCAGAGTGTGCAAACTTAACCACTATGCCACCAGGCCAGTCCCTCACCTCGGAAGCTTTAGCACTCTCTGAGCCACCATCCCACCCCTTGGGATTCTGATTTCATTTGTCTGGGGTGGGGTCCAAGCACTGGGATTTGTAAAGCTCCCCCAGGTGAATCTAAGGGGTGTCAAGGCTGAGAACTGTAGATTTAAAGGAAATATTAAGTGCTATTTAAAACCAACACTTAGGAAATCAAGTTCTCCAAATTTCTTCACTTCTTCAAACCCCTGGAAACAGACCAGTTTACAAAAAGCATGTCTATAACCATCACCACCCACCCACACACACAACAAAAGGGCCTTAGGGCACCATATTTGTTCTCATTAGCCATTATTCCTCAGCAATGAAATTCCCCTGATCAGAGGGAAACAATGTCCAGTTTAGTTCCTGGAAGTGTGAGGCTCTGTCCTTCACAGAGCTCTCCTTGGGGGTTGCCTAAAACAGGTATTTGGAATTTATTTAGTTTTTAGTTGAGCTGTGTTGTAATGAAAGAACACAAACTTGTTCTTTGTGAAACAAAAAGATCCATGTTGAAGTCCCAGCTCTGTGAGCTTAAGCAATGGAGTCTTGGTTTCTTTATCAAGAAAATATAGTAAATAATGCTTGCATCACAGTGTGGAGGATTCATACAGGTTAATTTACCTGGAAGCACTTCATAAGCTGTAAAGTGCTATACAAATATTAGGTATTGCTTTAGTTGTGATCATACCTGGTGATTAACTACGTTAATGATGATTTCCCAGTGAGACTCTGCTTTTGTCTGAATTGTAGTAAACCATTTCTTGTTCAACAATTTTGAGTACCTACTATGTGCCAGGCATTATACAAGGCAGTGAGGATACAGCAATAAGACAAGGCCTCCACTACTAATGGAGTCAGGGAAGCAGATAATAAGCAAGTAAACAAACAAAGGATTCCAGCTGTAGTAGGTGGGAAGAAGGCAGTAGATAGGCTGGAGGGGGGGCTCAGCTTGAAGCCGTGTGGTCAGGAAATACCTCTCAGAAGAGGTGACAAATCCCTGTGAGACCTGAGGATGGGAAGAAGCCAACCATCTGAATGGTTGTCCAGGCAAGGGGACTGGTATGAGCTGTGTCCCCCAAATTCATATGTTGAGGTTCCTCAGAATGTAACTGTGTTTGGAGATAAGACCTTTAAAGAGGTGATTCCGTTAGAATGAGGCCATTAGAGTGGGCTTGAATCCAATCAGACTGGTGTCCTTATAAGAAGAGGAAACTTGGATACACAAAACTGGGGGTGTGCAGGCACAGAGGAAAGACCATATGAGAAGGACCGTGTGAGGACACAGCTAAAAGGAGGCCATCTACAGGCCGAGGAGAGAGGTCTCAGAAGAAACCAAACCTGCCAACACCTTGATCTTGGACTTCTAGCCTCCAGAACTGTAAGAAAAGAGAATTATGTTGTTTAAGCCACTCGAACTGTGGTATTTTGTTATGGCAGTCCAGGGCAAAGGCCGCAGCCCCTGACGCAGCCTGACATATTCCAGGAACTGTCAGAAAACCAGTGGCCAGACCATTAGGAGTGAGAGCAGACCCTTAGGAAATGAGATCGAAAAAGTAGCTGAAGCCAGATCGTGTAAGATCTCTGAGGCCATGGCAAAGAGTTTAGATTTTAGTGCAGTGGGAAGCTATGCAAGGATTTTAAACAAAGGAGAGACGTGATATTTATGGGTTTTAAAATAAACTTTTAAATTTGAAATCATCTTAAATTTACCCTGAAGTTGCAAAGATAGTACAGAGTTCTCATATACCCTTTACCCAGCTTCTCCTAATGTTAACATCTTGTATAACCATGTTACATGTTTCAAAACTACAGACTTTATTCAGATTTCACTAGTTTTCCCACTAATGTCCATTTTCTGTTCCAGAATCCAGTTTAGGATATCACATTATATTGGGTGATTTATGTTTTTAAATGTTTGCTCTGGTCATTCTATGGAGAATGGGTGGTAGGACAGTGAGAATGGAAGTAGAGAGTCCAGTTGGCAGGTCATTGTGATAATCCAGACCAAGATGATGGTGGCTTGGGCTGGAGAGATGGCAGTGGATAAAGAGGAGAGGGATTGATATATTATGGAAACAGATTGCCTTTCTGTTGGGATTGATGCATTGGTGGGGGTGGGGAGGCAAAATGAGGGTGATCTCAGGATTTCTAGCTTTCTCTGTTGACCCTGAATGGGTGGTGGTGCCATTGCCATGGTGGGGAACAGTGGAGGAGAAGCAGGATCTGAGGGGAAATCAAGAGCTCCATTTGAGACACAATCAGTTTGAGGTGCCGCTGAGACTTCCAAGTGGAAATAGCAGGTAAGGAGTTGGATATATGAATCTGGAGTTCAGAGAGAGGTGTAGCTCATGATTCAGAGATGGAAATGAATAAGATTATCTAGGGAGAGGAGTGACAGAGAAAAGAAAGTTCCAGGTGCTCCAGGATGGAGAGCATCCCTGGTCCTGAGGAAGACCTTCCCATGGCTTTCAAGTCCAGCTTTTGATTATTATCCTATCTCCTTGGTTAAGACTCATTTTCAAGCACTGAGTTGTGCTTGGTTTTAGAGAATTAAATTATTTCATTTAGTTAACTACAAAGGTCTACCTGAGAATTCTAGTTTCTTCTCCTGGGTGGGTGCCTTCTTTGGATGAATTGAGTAAACACTTCAATGCTTTAACTTGGCTTGTGTTGCCTTAGAGAGATAGCTAGAAAAGTCCTCTTCCTGACCACCAATAGCTTCCACTGGGAGTTACCAACTGACAAAGAGGGAATTTTATCATCTAAAGAGAGCTCTATTTATTGAGGGTTTGTTATTGCAATAGTCATTGTGAAGTTTGTTTCATTATTAATATTAGTATTTGTATTTTTAACATCAAGAGGGTAACATGGATGGATATAGAGTAAAATAATTTATTTACACATTTCCATACGTACTAAAACTCATTTGTAGAGCAAGGGTGCCAGTGAGAACTATAGAATCCATTTTACAGGTCTCTGAAGCTGATTATCTTTTCCTTAAATGGCTTCTAATTGAGGATTATAGAAAGAAAAAAGCATTTGCTTTAATTTTAGACATGATCTCTGATTCTTCAACTTTTATAGTTCTGTTTTTAACCTTAGATTATTATAACCAGCCACCTACAAAATCTGCAATTTTCTCTAAGTCAGTACATGCTAAAATGAAGTTTGTACAAAACACCCCCATTTGCAATTTTGAAGGCTTAATATCTACTTTGGTTCATGAAGTGGGAAGTCAGTGGCCTTACTCACTCTGTGTCTAATAGTATCATTTTGAGGACAATGGAAAACAGATCCTGTTTGATTCCTTAAGATGTTGTCTTTGCTCTTTGTGGTATAATTTGTGATCTGAGAGCTGCAATGTAAAAAACAGATGAGCGAAAGGAGCGTCTATCCAACATGAGGACTAGCTTTCTGATTCTCAAAGTTAGAGTTACAATGCAGGTTACAGTTAACGATGCATTCAGAGAAGCTAGAACTTATTACTAGTAATCATTATTATTAATAGATATAGTTTCAAGTAGTATTTGCTTTCTCTCCAGGCTTGGTTCACCAGTGCTATGGTAAAACCAAAAAGGTCTACCTGTGCTGACCTGTTGGACCTGTCAACTAAAAAGCAAATTTGTTTGTTATTTTATCTCAAAATGAGTTTATTGGGGGATAGCCAAAAGAATTGCAATTTGGGATGTGCATGCTTTGGCAAACCATAGGAAAATCTAGAAAACAAAGGAGCAGAGCTGCCTTTATAGAGAAAAGGGAGGAGTAGGGAGGGGCTGTCCTAAACAAAAATCCATTGGGGGAAAGAAGTTCAGAGCGGCAACAGTTTCCCATTGGCTGGGCTGTGGCGTTTCCCATTGGCTGGGCTGTGCCATTTCTCATTGGCTGGGCTGTTGCTGGGTAGGAAGAGAAATCTTCCTTCAGGAGTAAGGTAGTTTTACTTCCTGTCGGAGATGCAAGCATCCCTCCCTGGCTGTTTGGTGTAATTGACAGTGTGTGACAGAGTGTGAGAGCTCTCCCAACTCCAATTTAGTTAAGGTTTCTTTTGTTAATTTCCACAGTACTAAGGGTTAGGAAGACAAAGACAGTTAACCAAACTGGTCAAAAGCAGCATAAAAGGACAAGGCTGAATCATGATTGGGAAACCAGAGGTCAGAGCTAGAAAAGCCATACCAAGTATCAAGATGTGGATGACCGTTTTACACCTACCATAGTAATAATTGACTCAAGCAAGAGTCATCAATGGATGCTAAAACCGTTGAGGGAAACAGTATTGGGGAACAGAAGTTCACACTCTCTCCAAGTATCACCCCAGAGATTATGTCTTAATTACCAACAATGGAGAAATCTAGTGGATACCATCAAGTAAGCAAATTTTGCATCATCAGTAATAGGATAGACTGACATAATGTGCCTCCCATTGTGATACATGGAGGACACAACATCACCTATGGATTATTTTTGCCAAACATGTTTACCCTGAATTCAATCAAGAGAAAATAATCAGACAAATCCAAATTGAGGGACACTATACAGAACAACAAGCCAAAACTCTTCAAAAAAGAACATGTCATTAAAGACCGAAACCAAACCAAAACAAAACAAAAACTTAGGAACTCTCATAGATTAAAGGAAACTATGGGGCCAGTCCGTGGTGTAGCGGTTAAGTGCGCGTGCTGTGCTACTGGCAGCCCAGGTTCACATCCCCAGCACACACTGACGCACCGCTTGTCTGGCCATGTTGAGGCCACATCCCACATACAGCAACTAGAAGGATGTGCAACTATGACATAACACTATCTACTGGGGCTTTGGGGAGAAAAGGGAGGAAAAAAAAAAAGAGGACAATGGGCAATAGATGTTAGCTCAGGGCCGGTCTTCCTCAGCAAAAAAGGAGGATTGGCATGGATGTTAGCTCAGGGCTGATCTTCCTCACAAAAAAATAAATAAATAAAGGAAACTAAAGTAATTCAACAACTAAATTTAATGCCCAGTCCTTGATAGAGTCTGGATTAAGGGAGTGGGCTGGTGCAGGGGGCAAGAAAAATTATTATTGGGACAACTGGGGAAATTTGAATATGGGCTATATGTTAGATAATAGTATGGTATAGTATTGAGTCAATATTAAAAATCTTGCCTGTGATCATTCTTTTGTGGATATGTAGGAGAATGTCCTTGTTCTTAGGAGATACATGCTGACATATTCGGGAACAAAGTTATTTTGCCACATGCTCTTACTCTCACATGGTTTAGCCAAAAAAATTTTATTTACATATGTACTTTTTTCTTCTTAAAAACAAAAGTCTTATAAAAATTGAGAAACTACTCATGTTGTGATGAGATGTCAGATAACTTACTCAAGGTTACACAATGAGTCTTTATTTTTCTTTTTCTGTAGCAATGAAGCAGAAGTTTTCAGTCTTCTCTCTTTTCAGTGATATCCTGATTTCATTAAGAAAACAGAAAAAAGAGGCCGGCCCTGTGGCGCAGCAGTTGGGTGTGCGCGCTCTGCTGCTGGTGGCCCAGGTTCGGATCCCGGTCGCGCACCGATGCACCGTTTGTCAGGCCATGCTGTGGCAGCGGCCCATATAGAGTGGAGGAAGATGGGCACGGATGTTAGCCCAGGGCCAGTCTTCCTCAGCAAAAAGAGGAGGATTGGCATGGATGTTAGCTCAGGGCTGATCTTCCTCACAAAAAAAAAAAACAAAACAAGAAAGAAAACGGAAAAAAAATAGCCTAATCATAACTATTATCAGCATCAACATTGATTCTATTCACCCAAAAGATGTTTATGAAGAGGAGATTTTTTGAATTGCGAAACCCTGAGTGATTTTACACTCTGGGTTGTCTCCTGATGTTTTGAAAAGACAGACATAGATGATTCAGAGTAGACTTCTAAACGTACAACCTTGCTGAGGGTTAGAACCCAGGCTACATACCTCCCCAAATGTTGCTATACTACCCTATTTGGGCCTCCCTCACTACCGCACTTATCGTGCTGTATAGTAATTGCTCATTTAACTGTCTCTCCACCTCATTTAAAGCTCTCTGATGGTAGACACCTTTATTAATACCAACACAACTTTAAGGCACCTAGGAACAACCTAACTTTTATAGACCAAATTATTATTAAAGAGCATCACAAAGACCTAAATAAATGATAAATACTCCATGTTCACGGATGGGAAGACTAACTACAATAAAGAATAAGTTATTTCCTAGGGCCGGGCCCGTGGCTTAGCGGTTAAGTGCTCGCGCTCCTCTGCTGGTGGCCTGGGTTCGGATCCCGGGTGTGCACCAACGCACCGCTTCTCCAGCCATGCTGAGGCCGCGTCGCACATACAGCAACTGGAAGGATGTGCAGCTGTGACATACAACTATCTACTGGGGCTTTGGGGGAAAAATAAATAAATAAATAAAAATTATTTTCAAAAGAAGACTTTCACCTTTAAAAAAAAAAAAGAATAAGTTATTTCCTAAATTAATCTCCAAATTAAATGTAATTCCAATCAAAATCCCAACAGGATTGTTGTAAATTGATTACAAAATTAAAATGGAAGAATAAAAGTCCAAAAATAACCATAACAAATGTTGAACAGAGAACAAGAAGGGGAGATTCATCATACCAGATAACAAAACCATATTAAAAGAGTGTGGTATTGGTCCAAAGATAGAAATACACGTAAGCTGGTAATGGGAGTTTGATACATAGTAAATAAAGCATCTCAAATCAGTAGGGAGAAAAGACATTGGGTCATTTTCTCAGAAAATGTCATTGGGTCAATTGACATTTCATATGGAACAATAAAATATTAGATCCCTACCTCATTCTATATTAAAAAATAAACTCCAAAAGGAGTTTACAAACCTAAGTGTGGGAAACCATCAAAATCATTTAAGAATATATTGTTTATGGATGTATTTACATATTGTCTGAAATAAAAAGTTTATAAAAACATGGACCAGGTTCACACAAATTTACAGTAGCTGTCAGCCTGGTGTAGAAGGGAAAGGAATCAAATATGACACGTTTACATGTGTTCGTTTTGAGTGGTGAGTATTGGCTGTTTGTTATTTGATCCTTGGTATTCTTCTGGATGTTGATCTTTTGAGTTTTGAAAAAAAAAATTTATCCAACTCTTCTGTTCCATGAGACTAAATCTCTCCTATTTTCTGTGATCCATTCTCAGTTCCTGTCACTTTGCAGTTGTTTCCCAAATGTTTGGGGTTTGTTTCCCCTCATGAGACCTAATTACTGTGGGAAAACAGTGCACTTCACTTAAAAAAAAAATAAGACGCAGCTTTCCTGTTTATTTACCTAGAGCTTTGTGTTTATGTTTGTTGAGCCCAGTTCTTGGTACCTCGGTGAATGGATTGCTCACAACAGTTGGTGGCCAACAACCTTTGGTTGGAGGATTTTGGATGAGGACACTTAAGGAATCTGCCAAAAGCTAGCAGCTGGCCAGGCCCGTTTAGCAGAACTATGTACTAGACTCAGAGAGCTCACCAGCCTTGGACCAAACAGTGTCCTACGCAGGGGTCTGGAGCTCGATGATAATGGGACTTCATTGTTGATCCTCCCCAGCTGTGAAAAGGGGAAACCGATGCCCATTTCATGATTATTGTGAGAATTCAGTGAGATGATGCATGTCAAATACCCCATAAACAGTGGTTCTTTCCCTCTCTTTAACTTCACTCATGCTTCATGGAAACCGCTTCAGAGCTAGACTTGTGGAAATCTGCAAGTGGAGAAATTAATAGGGGGAGTTCTTCTGGAGAGAAGGTGCTAAGTTCTCACATTTTCGAAGTCTGCAGTCCCTACTCCTTTTCCACCATCCAGGATGGGGTACCCTCAGACACAAGTTGAGAAGTCACACGTCCCCGGGAGCTTTGGAGTTCACTTTTCTAAGGTGGAGGGAGTGGTCACTGGCCAGAGCCCTGGACCCTCTGCTTAGTGGCTTTCTGTCTGAAGTTGGGAGTTCTGGTTTCAGAAGCAGTCCTTCTTTGGGTCTCACTCACCTGTAGGGGATCCTGATTGACACATCTTGGCTCCAAGAGGTGACAGCCACCTGTCCTGTTGCTCCAAGGTAGTAATCAACAGGATAGAGGCAGAAGGGTGAGGGGATGAAGGCTGCAGGCACTGGAGTCAGACCATTTGGGTTTGATTCCTGGGTCAGCTGCTTAGCAGCTGGTTAAGGCATGTTACTTCACCTCTTTATGCCCCTGAGAATGGGTATGACAATAGTTCCTACTTATCGGGTACTTGTGAAGATGAAGTGTGTTAATCTCGAAAAGCGCTCAGAACAATGCTTGGTACACACAGTACGTGCTTAGCATGTTAGCTGTTATTGGTATCTCCATATTTCATCAAGTTTAAGTTTACCATTGTTTTTCATGATTTAAGAGCCCTAAAAAGGAAATGCATGTTAAAGTTGATGGCATCGTATGATTATAACTGGCAGCATTCTTCTTTTTGGTGGTATAACTGATAGTGTCTTAGATTCAATGAACTCATCAGGTGACGTCCTTCACAGGATGTTGAGAGATCTGAATAGTGAATTTAAGCACTGAATAGTGTTTACATATAAAGTGTAAACACTGTATTGGATTCTGCCAAAGAAAAGTTGTTGAATAATCAGCTTTTCAGTCGTTCAGGCCTGGAAGGTCGTTTGTTAACTTTTTCCAGGGCACTGACCAACTTCCTGGTAATGCGAATGACTTAATAGAGTTCTGAATAAGGGAACAGTTGAATCTTCTCCACTCGTAGGTTCAGAGCCATCATCTTTGTAAAATGGATTTCTCTCTAAAATCCCCAGATGCCGTCTGTCTGATAAACACCTTCAAGGACAAAGTCTCTGCTAGTATTTTAGTCTTTAAAAAAAAAAGTGGGGCAAGGGAATGGTAGGAACTGACCTTATGGAAAAGAAGTTAATGATTTCCAATGGACATGGTTTCAAAGCAATTTTTCCCTTTCGATGTGCTGAAAGCATTGCTTCCATCTGCTCCTCTACTTATATGCAGGCTCTGTGTTTTAACCAAGCAGCGTGTCAGCTTTTGCCCATCAAATTCTGTACTTGATCTTCTGAGACTGATAGCAATTCTGTCTGAACAATATTAAGCTGTTAAATAATATTTAAGTCGTATTTCCCCACTAATGCCTATTGAAGGCCTGTTTATAGTCCATCAGACTTTACAGCCATTTGGTACATAAACTTATTAAATATAAACTTTACAGAGCTGCATCTGAAAATCTTTCATCTTGCTCCCAGCCCTTTAAAGAGATGGTCATAAATACCTTTGGAATATGCAGACCCTTATGTGGAGAATTTTAATTCTCTTTAGCTTTGCCAATCAGGTTATTAATAAATAGATGTTGAAAAGCATCAACTAAATGCCATCATGAAGTAGATACTCAGGAGTGAAAGCAAATAATTGACCATTTGGTGCTGAAATGTTTTATTATCACTCATACCGAGGTTCAGAGGAAATCAGAAATCTGTCATGAGTTTG
Source organism: Diceros bicornis minor (assembly GCF_020826845.1). Lineage (NCBI taxonomy): Eukaryota > Metazoa > Chordata > Mammalia > Perissodactyla > Rhinocerotidae > Diceros > Diceros bicornis. Next base: position 47,795,554 of record NC_080757.1, on the reverse strand, counting down.
CGTTTGTTATTAACTCAACTTCACCTTGGTTGGCATATCAAAACTCGAGTGAAATATTGAAATGAAATATGAAATGTATTAGGGAAGGTCCTCAGGAATGAAGGACACTGGAAAGATTGATTTTTATAGTAACTTAATTTTGGTCTATGGGTGAAGCCTTGTTTTCAGCACCCGGCTAAATTTGCTTAGAACCACCTGGGTCTCTTGATATAGATGATGTTAAACCAGATACACCAGTTGCACACATAGTATGCCTTTGTTGAGGCTTTTTGTAACAGTTTGAAATAGAAAACAGTATTGCTTAAAAAAAGTAGTCATGTAATACCCAGGAGTGACTTAATATTCTGCTTTGGCTAAGAGTTCATGTCTGCATATTGCTTCCTCTGTCTAAGATTTGCTGTTACTATTTCAAAAATCTTACTATTGGAAAAAATATTCTCTCTTGTACAATAAGGATAAAAAATTAATTAGTGACTCCCTCTGAGTACACATTTTTTAGAGTTATGTTTTTTGCCAGATTTGTTCTCTAGCTGCCCTGAAAACTTTGTCTTCTGGTACCCCGCTTGGTAAGTTTGCACCATGGGGTGTTGAGGAACAGAACGTACAATGGGTAAAAATTATCATTATGCACTGTGCAAACAGGAATGTCCACTGTAAAGGACTTTCCCAACTCTGTATGCTTTATCTTGTATCAAGCCAGTGCCCCTGCAGATAACAGGTATTTAGTTACATTCGACAAAGTCAAGAAATGGTTTTATTGGGCAAAACACTGAGGGACTTGAACAGGTTTCTTCTGATGCAAAGTTAAGGTGATATACTTGAAGAGTCTTACAGTGCCTCAAGGGCAGTCAGCACCAGCCTTAAGAGATGGAGGAGCTGGAGCTATTTTCAGCAGACCTAGATCTCCTGATGTTGTTCCCAACCATTATTCTAAACAGAGAAGAATGTAAAGTCTTCTGGTTTAAGGACTGTTCCCTTGGGTATTCCTTATTCCCTAGAAGTGTAGTAAATTCTTATGTTTTAAAGATTCTTCCCTCTGGATTTTCCTTGCCCCCTTGGATCAGGGGTTCTTATTTTTTTCGGGGGAAGATTCACCCCAAGCTAACATCTGTTGCCAATATTCCTCCTTTTTTTCTTCCTTTTCCCGCCTCAAAGCCCCAGTACATATTTGTGTATAGTTGTAAGTCTGGATCAGTTTTTAAAATGATAATGAATGTTCTAAACCAAGCAATTGTCACAGTTCCTACAGGTAATAGATGTTTAGTAAATATCAATTACATCTTCCTTGATCCCTTTGTCTTCACTTCCCAGTAGGAATCTGAGAAGTCCTTTATTTTGCATTGAAAGGAGAAGATGGTCTCAAAAATGCATCAATTTGTTGTACAAGAAGCATTTGTTGAGCATCTATTTGGTACCAGGAGTTGTTAGTTTGGGGAGGCAAGTACTGTCATTGCAGCATAATGTCGTAGATGCTCTAGAGAACACAGGAGGGAGGATGAGACTGGAAAGAAAGGCAGGATTGTGATGCAGGAAGACACTAGGTGAGAAAACAAGAGACTTGCAGTAGATCAGATGAGAGAGAACACAGCCCAAAATTTAAAGCAGTGACAGTAGAAATAGAGAGGAGAGAATTAATTAGGAAGAGGTAGAGACATTGGTGCCTAATTGGATTTAGGAAAGGGATGGGACAACTGGCTCAGGGGTCTGGGATAATTCAGGTTTTTGTCATGTATAGGTAGTAATGCCACCAACTAAGACAAGGAATTTTTTTTAAGTAGTTCAGGAGAGGTTGATGAGTTCAGTTTTAGTCCAGTTGAGTTTGAAGTGCTCATGAAAAATTTAGTGAAAATAACTCGTAGGAAATTTGATCTATAAATCCAAAGCTGAGACCTCGAGATATAGATTTGGAAGTCATAAAGCAGAGGTAGTTTGAAGCTGTAGAAATGGGGAGGATATTACCCAAAGGATATGTGAGGGGTAAAGAGAGAAGAGCGTTAAGGATAGAACCTGTGGGAATATCGACATTTAAGGGGAAGGAAATGGAAGAAATCCCATAAAGAGATGAGAAGGGGCTCCCTGTGAGATGGGAGGAAAACTGGGATATTACGGAGTCACAAAAGCCCAGGAAAGAGAGAATGCCAGGGAAGAAAATGTCACCAATGATAACAGCAAGAGAGTTCAAGAAGATAAAATTTAAAAGGTTCTGTGAGATTGAGCAATAAGGAGGTCATTGGTGACCTTTATGAAAACGAGTGAAATGGTGGGGGCAGAACCCAGCTTTCAGTATACCAAAGAAGAATTCAAGGATGCTTGGCTCTGAAAGGAAGGAAAGGAATTGAATCACAAGGGGACTCAGGGTTGAGGGGAGAAGCTTGTGGAAGACTTCCCATCTTGGTGGAAAACAAGTTCGTGTTCTGATGCCTCTCCTCTGTTCCAAGCACATAGCAATGACAGATAAAACACAAAAAGAAAACCAAAATGCTATAGCTAGACTCATGGATCAGAAATGGGACAGAAACTTGGGAGGATGGAGGTGCGTGGAGTGGCCGGCCTCTGAGTCTGGGGCAGACAGTAGCAGGTGTTGATGTGAGTGTTAGAGGCAATGGGACTAAAAGTGCTCTCTGCAAAACAGGACCAGAGCCAGGCTCACTGTTTGAAGGAAGAGGTGGAGATGGGACTCTTCCACTGGTGAAAGGAGGCTGAAAGAATCCCCTATGACTGCTGCCTTGGCCATGGCTTATTGTACTGGATTTGCTCTTGGAAGTCAGCTGTAAAACCTAAAGATTGGTGCAAGGAATGGGGGAAGGAATGAAGGTAGAGAAAGACAGAGCACAAGAAACAAAAAGCTTCCCACTCAAAATGACACCACAAACCAATTATTAAGAAAGATGGGGCTGGCCCCGTGGCTTAGCGGTTGGGTGTGCATGCTCCGCTGCTGGTGGCCCAGGTTCGGATCCTGGGCGCACACCGATGCACTGCTTGTCCGGCCATGCTGAGGCCACGTCCCACATACAGCAACTAGAAGGATATGCAACTATGACATACAACTATCTACTGGGGCTTTGGGGGGAAAAAAAGGAGGAGGATTGGCAATAGATGTTAGCTCAGAGCCAGTCTTCCTCAGCAAAAAAAAAGAGGAGGATTAGCATGGATGTTAGCTCAGGGCTGATCTTCCTCACAAAAAAAAAAAGAAAAGAAAGATGGGGGGCCGGCCCCATGGCATAGCGGTTAAGTGCGCGCACTCCACTGCTGGCAGCCCAGGTTCGGATCCCGGACGCACACCAATGCAACACTTCTCAGGCCATGCTGAGGCGGCGTCCCACATACAGCAACTAGAAGGATGTGCAACCATGACATACAACTATCTACTGGGACTTTAGGGAGAAAATGGGGGAAAAAAAAGGAGGAGGACTGGCAATGGATGTTAGCTCAGGGCCGGTCTTCCTCAGCAAAAAGAGGAGGATTGGCATGGATGTTAGCTCAGGGCTGATCTTCCTCACACACACAAAAAAAGAAAGAAAGATAAGGGCCAGCCTACTGGCATAGCGGTTAAGTTCACACATTCTGCTTTGGTGGCCCAGGGTTCACAGGTTTGGATCCTGGGCGTGACCAGTGCACCACTTGTTGAGCCATGCTGTGGTGGCGTCCCATATAAAGTAGAGGAAGATGGGCATGGATGTTAGCCCAAGGCCAATCTGCCTCAGCAAAAAAGAGGAGGATTGGCAACGGATGTTAGCTCGGGGCTAATCTTCCTCACAAAAAAAAAGAAAGGCAGTATGATCTATAGTTAGAACATGAACTGAATGCAAATGGAAATAACTGCATAGATGGATCTGATTAAAATAATATGTTTGTGCTGCTCCAAGGGGAAAATAAGGAAATAATGTCCATTTTAAAAGAATGAGAAATTAAGAAATAAAAACTAACAACAACAACAAAAAGAACAAGAACTGAGGATTTGAAAAAGAAGCAATTATGGGGGCCAGCCCAGTGGCCTAGTGGTTAAGTTCGGCATGCTCCGCTTCGGCTACCTGGGTTCGGTTCGCAGGCGAGGACCTACACCACTCGTCAGTGGCCATGCTGTGGTGGTGACCCACATACAAAATAGAGGAAGATTGGCACAGATGTTAGTTCAGGGCGAATCTTCCTCAGCAAAAAAAAAAAAAAAAAAAGCAGCAGCAGCAATTATAAATTCAGGAACCTAGTCAATAAAATGAATGACTCTGTAGATAAGATAAACGCTAGACATAACCAAAGAGATAATTAGTGATTTAGAAGATAGTATTGAGGAATACAACCTATTTCATGGCACAGAAATATAAAGAATTTTTAAAAAATAAATAGCTAAATGGGGAGGAAAAATTGACAGGTGCCATATGGTTATCTCATAAGAGCAAAAAAATAACAGTGGAGGAAAGAGCAGAAAAGCGGTGTGAAATGATTGAAGAGTTTTCTAGAATTGACAAGAGACATGAATCCTCAGATCTAAAGTACACTTTGAATGATAATAACAATGGCTAACACTTATGGAGCACTTATGTTCCAGGCGACAGTCTGTGTGTACTTTCCATGTATTAACTCACTAATCCCCTAATAACCCTGAGATAAGAGCATTTTTCATGTGAGTAAACTGGAAAAGAGAGAATGTGTGTAACTTGCCCAAGGGTACACAGCTACGCGGTGGATTTGACCCCAAGCAGTCTGGCTACACTCTAATACCCTCTAAATACTAAGGAGATACACAAAAATAAATCCATACCTTGTCAGACTGTAATGAAATTGCAGTGTATAAAAGATGTTTTAAAAGCTCTTAAAAGGTACTTCAGAGGAAATGCAGATCACACACAAAGGAACAACAGTAACCCTGACTGTAGACTTCTGATTAGCAAGAGTAGATGCAAGAAGTTAATGAAGGGATATGTTTAAAAAGTGAACCTGGGGAAAAGCATGGAATGTGAAAAAAAAAAATGTGCTCCCATCAGTTAATCAAATTATCTCTTGATTGTGAAATACTGAGAGGAAGGAGCCTGCAGGTGAGTGAGAGTTTGAAATTAGAAGAGGAAGAGCCTGCTCCCGGAAGTCAGAGAGTGAATGGTCTTCATGAACCTCTGAGATAGCAGGAAAGGGCAGGTAAGGATGTGATATAGGGAGAGAAAAGAAAGCAGAAAATCTGGCCTCAAAGCCTGTTGGCCTCTGGTTTCCAGTAATGTGAGAAGAAAGGTCATCTACTGAAAGGGAAGGAGATAGGAAAAAGGACTTAGGGAGGATGATGAAGGTCAAAGATAACCTGGTAAGAAATGGATGAGGGAACCAACTCCAGAAGAGTAAAAGGATTATTTGAAAGTTTTGGCAGTCTGGTGATTTGGGAAATTTTGAATGAGTTAGTGCCACCAGCCTAAGTAATTGTGTCATTTTCCCAGCTGTGCTTTGCAGCCTGTATGTAGGAGTAGAGGAAATGGTTGAATTGATTCAGGATTTGCTTTCAGGGTGAGTTCAGCAGGCTCTGGAAAAATTGAGTGAGTAAGTGAAGGTCACTTGAGCCTTGGAGTCCAGTGGAGGCTCTCGGGGATTGGAGAGCTCAGCCAGGTCAAGGAGACGGTGTCCTGGGAGTGACTGTGAGAGAATTGAGATTGAGCTTGGAGAAAAAAGTAACTAGAGTTTTCAAATTTCAGAAGTGGAATAATTCCAAGAGATTCAAGACCAGGATGGGGCTTGGGGAGGAGGGGGGAGGGGGGAGTGGGTAGGAAGTAGAATGGAGGTGAAGGTCATTGGAGAAGTAGAAAAGGAATTAGGAGGCTAGGCTTGTGGCATTGGGTGGGCTGTCCATATGGACACTGAAATCACAAAGATGTGGACATGGGTTGGCGTAAAGCCGAACATGGAGCATGGTCCAAGGGGTCTGGTGAAGTGAAGGGCCGGGGGTCTCCAGATTGCTGGTCTGTAAATGACACCGATCAGCAATGAGGCCATGTGGCTAGAAAGCATGAGCCTGGAAGGAGAAGGGGCCTGAAAAATGCCCTTCATTCTACAAGTGACCGCTAACTTCCAGGAATTTAAACGTGCTTTTCAATTTTCTTCCAAGGAGTCTTTATAATCATTTTTTAGAGATGGATTGGTTAATGATTCTGAACATGCTGCCTCTTCAATACTGAGCTCTATTTTCTAAGGGAGTCCATCTCTTCTATTTCATGCCCACAACCCAGCTTATCACACACGTGCCAAACCATGGGAGCTGTGGTGTTTGCTGCGTTGCAGACCTTGGGCCACCTCTTAACTAGAGCCTGTGGTTCATTTGGTCCATCTGAGCAGTAATCACAGATCAATAGTCCTCTCACACCTTTTCCCCAGGTTCCAAAGTCCAGAATCAGAGCCACTTGCTAACTTGGGTGATGATGGCAGGGCCCCATCTAATGGCCCTTTTGAGCAAGCAGACTCTCCTGTGCCCCTCTTCTCAGTGAAAGGAAGGCAAACGGGTAGAGGGTAAACCAGCAGGCCCCCTAGGAAGTAACTTCTTCAAAAGTTGGGAAGTAGTAGTGATGATAGTGATGTGGAAATTGGCTAGTAATAATGATGATAACAATATGGATATTGCAGGAATATTTACTGAGCATGAGCCCAGCATCCTGCTAACCTGTCTATGGCCATGATCTTACTAAATCCTCACAACTATTATTCCCATTTTACAGCTGAAACTGAGGCTTAGTGAGAGCAAGTGGTCTGCACAAGATCAGAGCTAACAAGCTTCAGACCTGGAACTTGATTCTAGTTTAGTTTGGCCTCAGAGCACAAGCTCTCATATAACTCATACGCTATATTTGGCTCTAAAAATGGAATTATAAGACTGTACATAGAATCTGCTACCTGAGTTTTTAAAGCCTGCTTTTGAAGGTTTAAATTTTCATAATGAGGAAAGCAAATAGTCCCTCCCATGTTACAGAAGCAATGTCAAAAAAATTTTCTCAGGGCCGGCCCCACAACCTAGTGGTTAAGTTTGGCACACTCCGCTTCTGTGGCCCGGGTTCAGTTCCTGGGCGTGGACCTACGCTACTCATCAAGTCATGCTGTGGCAGCGACCCACATACAAAATAGAGGAAAACTGGCATAGATGTTAGCTCAGGGCGAATCTTCCTCAGAAAAAAAAAAAATTTTTTTTCTCCTTCCAAGTTTTCTAGGGCAGCAAATATTCCTAAAAGGAATTATAGTAGTAATGATATCCGTTATCATCTTGTTTTTTCAAAAACTTTTTTAGTAGGAACTTTCTCAGAGGTTTAGTGCCTTATAAGGCATGTTGATCAATTGAAATAGTCTAGAAAATGGCTTTCCAAACATGTCTTAATAGTTTATAACATTGTGAAATTTTGGTTGTACATTATTGTGTGTTAGTCACCATGTAAATGCCTCCCTTCACCCTTTGTGCCCACCCCCAACCCCCTTGCCCCTGGTAACCACCAAACAATTCTCTCTGTCTGTATGTTGGTTTATATTCCACATATGAGTGAAATCATGTGGTGCTTGTCTTTCTCTCTCTGGCTTATTTCACTTATCATAATACCCTCCAGCTCCATCCATGTTGTTGCAAATGGGACGATTTTGTCTTTTTTTATGGCTGAGTAGTATTCCTGTGTATATATACGCCACATCTTCTTGATCCAGTCATCAGTCGAGGGACACTTGGATTGCTTCCACTTCTTGGCTATAGTGAATAATGCTGCAATGAACATAGAGGTGCCTAAGCCTCTTTGGATTGTTGATTTCAGATTCATTGGCTAGATTCCCAGTAGTGGGATAGCTGGCTCATAGGGTATTTCTATTTTTAATTTTTTGAGGAATCTCCATACTGTTTTCCACAGAGGCTGCACCAGTTTGCATTCCCACCAGCAGTGAATGAGTGTTCCTGTTTCTCCACAACCTCTCCAACATTTGTTGTTTTTTGTCTTGGTGATTATAGCCATTCTAACAGGTGTGAGGTGATATCTTAGTGTAGTTTTGATTTGCATTTCCCTGATGATTAGTGATGTTGAACATCTTGTCATATGCCTATTGTCCATCTGTATATCTTCTTTGGGGAAGTGTCTGTTCATTTCCTCTGCCCATTTTTTGATCGGGTTGTTTGTTTTTTTGTTATTCAGTTGTGTGAGTTCTTTATATATTATGGAGATTAACCCCTTGTCGGATGTATGTTTTGCAAATATTTTCTCCCAGCTGGTGGGTTGTCTATTCACTTTGATCCTGGTTTCATTTGCCTTGTACAAGCTCTTTAATCTGATGAAGTTCCACTTGTTTATTTTTTCTTTAGTTTTCGGGATCTTTTCTTAATGAAAGTTTTAGTTAGGAGAAATTGCGTCAGTGGCTCATGTATTTCTGTCATCCCTCTAAATTATGTTAGTGGTAAGTTAAGGCAGTACAGTAAGTCCTTGTATTTGTTGTAGGCTGTGCCTGGGAGTTATAATGAACCCTAAAATAAGTAATGAGTGGGAAGATGGCTCTTAAAACTAGGTCAGAAAAGTCATCCAGTGCCAGATAGAAGAATGCCTACTGCAGTTATCAGGAAATCAAGTGAATTCTATAGGCACTCATGGAGTTCCCGTTGGGTACCAGCACCAAAGCATAATACCTAACACTAAAGAGAGCATTATGCTATATAGTATTTCGGTTAACTTTCACAACATCTCAAGGTGCGTATTGTTATGCTAAGTGTGCAGATGAGGGCACTGCTGTTGAGAAGATGTTTAAATAAATTGTCCAAGGCCACACAATTAATAACTGACAAACTGAAGTCCCTAGTCTTTTGATTGTGTGTCCTTTGCTCTTCCCACACTCCACCTCTGCTGCCAAGAAGCAGATCCTGTGGCTAGAGTGGACCTTAGTGGGAAACGTCAGAGATGGAAGCTTTCTGCCCTAAACTGGCTATCTGAATGAATGGAACAATGGGCAAGAGGTGATAAACGAGGGAATTATTCAGTAGTTTTGTTGAAAAAGTCTTCGGTGTATAAACAAGCCTGACATAAGTCATGAAAAATGGGGTTGAGAGAAATGAGAGAGGAGAGTAGAGACAAAAATATTTTCTTTATCAAACTTTGGGGGAAAACACTCTTTCCTCAAATACCCAACGTGGCGTTTGTCTTTTTTTTTAAAAAAAAGGTTAAGACAAGTGACCTTTTTTTACCCAAAACCAAATTCAAATGCCTTCAAAGAGATGTTTAGAGGATGAAGTGTCACACAGAAAACCAGAGTTTCCAAAAAGCTCTACAGGAGCACCTGCCTAGGCCAAGTAGCCTGGAGAAAAGGTTTGTAAATGCAGGCTGGGGACCCCTGGCCCACAATGGGATGACCAGGCCTGCAGTAAGGACCCTTTGCCTGGAAAACTGTACATCCATCTCAGAAGCATTTTTAAAGCTGAGCTTCACAATGGAAACGCTGACGCAACCTGCTATCAGCAGCCCCGATATTAAACAGGCACAGAGCCAACAGCAATGGCTTGGAGCCAAGGAGGAGAGATTAGCATCACAAGTTAGAGATTTTAGGCTCTGGGTCAGGAGAGGTTTTCTTCTTTTCATTAAAAAATAATAATAATAAGGGAGAGAGAAAGAAAAGAAAAAAAGGAGGAAAGATGCAAAGGAATTCTTGTTAGCAGCCCTCCTTCAGATTGTTCTCCGTGGATATCCAGATAAGCATGGAAACAAACCACTGTCTGTCTGAAAACTTGGCAGGTGCCTGACCTTAAGATGGTCTCAGCAGTAACCCTTCCAACCCGCTTGGCCCAGAATGAGGGACGTTACCTCCAGCGGAGGGAAAATCGTGATCAACAAGGTCCATTTTTCCACTTGGAGTTGGCGGAAACACCATTCAGGCAAAAATTGGGGTTGCTACCTTCTTGCCCTGTGGAGCTATGAGGAAGAAATGTGCAGTGGTTGGAAGTGTGTGGTGCCCGCTCCCTGGAATGGTGGAGCATCATTATGGGGCCCAGTAGGACCTCCTGCAAGACAGCGCTTTTCTAATAAGCTGTTCCCTTTGGGGTGCAGCCTCCTGAGATTGAGGGAGCCAGCCCCAGGAGTTTCTCGATGCAGCGTAGCTGACCTAGCATTTTCCAAGAGAACTTTGGGACTGCCCACCCCCTCTCTCGGGGCATGCGGCGCTGACTGCCCAGAGCAGATGGGCAGGAGGGTCTCTGTGGCAAGTAACTCTAGAAACTGGATGAGGTGCCCAGTTTTCCTGTTCAGGAGTTGCTTCTGGCATTTTAACCGCCTTCTCCAAACCAGCAAACAATTTCGTATGACCTTCTTTTAAACTTTTTATTTTGAAAAATTTCAAACCAACCCATTGTATTGCAAGAACAATGCAGTGATTCTAGATTCACCAATTATTAACATTTTTCTACATCTGCTTTGTCTCTCTGTCTCTCCATAAATATTAACACATTTTTTTCAGAACCCTTTGAGAGTAAGTTGCAGACATCATGACCCTTCACCCTTACGTACTTCAGTGTGCATGTCCTAAGAACAAGGGCTTTCCCTTATGGAACCATAGTGTAATGATTAAATTCTGGAAATTTAACATTAATACAATACTATTATCTGATGTAGAGTCATATTTGCATTTTGCCCATCGTCCCAATATTGTCTTTTATAGTGAAAAACAGTAACAACCTTCGAGGTTCATGTTCCAATACAGACTCACAGTTTCCATTTAGTTGTCACTTTTTGTGGTCTCCTCTAACCTGGAACAATGTCTCAGCTTTTCTTTGTCTGCTATCACACTGAGAAGAGAAGGAATGATGCCTGCCTGCTCTGAAAAATCACCCTGAGAGAGAGCAGGAAGAATCCCAAAGCAGGGGCAAGAGTGGACTCCTTCTAACCTGGCCTCTAACTTCTGCAACTGCTGATGCAGCCTTAACAGGATCATTCACAGCAGAAGTAGGTCTGATTGGACTAGGGAAGAGAGGCCAAATTCCCTGCCTCCGTTTGCCTTTTGTACCCAAGTTGCTGAGCTTAGGATTCTATTTGGATGCTTTTACCTCCTAATTATTACCTCCATCCTATCTTTTCCATTCCAACTACTGTTGCCCTAGTTAAGGTTGTTATCTCTTTTCTAGAACAATGTCTCACTAAACCCATCTCCCACAGAGCTGCCTGAGGGGATCCATTTAGACCCCAAATCTGATCACTTCACAGTGGCTTCCATGGCCAGGATGGAATTCCATCTGGCTACTACTTTCCTTTGCAGTTTCTTTATTCCATACTCCCTGCCTTGAACTTATATTCCCTAAATATCAGCTGTTTATAGAATCTTCAGCATCAGCATCACCTGGGAGCTTATTGGATTCTCAGGCCCTACCCTAGTCGCCCTAAACCTGAACCAGCGTTTTAGCAAGATTCCCCAGGTGATTTGCGTGCACATTAAAGTGCAGGAAGTGCTACTTAGAACACGCTGGAAGGGCATGTTCTGTGCAAGGATCTTAAGTTGCCCTTCAGGCTCCTGCTGTTGGTACTGAGCCATGATTCTCAAACTATTCTTTGATCCAAGAGATTCGGTCCCTTACATTAAATTTTGCAATTATTTTTCCTAATTTGCAGAAAGAAGGAAATTTTGTGGATGGGCTTTTGCTCACTTTTTCTTTTTTCTCGCACAAATTTTTTCTAAACTTTGACATCTGCTGCTACTTGCTGGCTGACAAGATGTCATCTGCTGGCAGACAACACAATGAATGAACCACTAGCAAACAAATGCTAATGTTAAAACGCAAAGTTGATGGTATTTAGTCCAATGGTTCAGTTCAACAACAGCAAAAGATAAAAAACAAAAATTAAGTGTTGAGCGTCGATTATATGTGAGACATTAAAAGACTGAGGGATGCATAGATGAATGAGAAACATCAGTTGTATAGCATATTCCCCACTACCCTGGGACCACATGTGCTCATGGTGCTAGGGCACTTAATGGGACCTAGGCAATGAGCATCTTTTTACTAGAGCCATTAGAATGCTATTAGTCTAGATTTGCGGAATTCGGTGAAATGAAAGACTTTTGCTGTCACCTGTCAAGTTTATTTCGTCTTCCATGTCCAGGCGGCTATCCAAACCAACACAACCAGGATATTTACTCTGGATTCTCCAGTCTGATAGGCAAATAGCTTTTGAAACAAAAATCACAATGGGCTTGTTGCCATTTGCTAGATTTGACTTTCATTGCGGAGACTTTTAAAGCCTAGAGCTGAAAGATAATTGTTCAACGCTTCCTTGAGTGTTAATGATTTATGACCCTCTAATTTAACAAAAGTAGCAACAGCTGAGACAAACCACTTATTAGAGGTAGCATTCCCCTGGCAATTCCATCAGGGAGATATGCATTGGGATCTCTGGGAGCCCAAGAATTTAACCATAACCAAATATTTCCCCCCAAATGAATTCATTATTCAGTATACATATTGTTTCCTTACTAAAAAGTGATCAAGAAAGGCTTGGCAGAGGCCATGACCTTAAAAGATGAGTTGGTGTGAGCTGGGCAGGAGGTTGGGGGAGAACCTTCAGGACAAAAGGAGCAGCAAGAGCCAAGAGGTGGAAGGTTGAAACAGAGAGTTGTTAGGAATTTAGCTGCTTAGAGGGGTGAGGGGGGCATGCTTAGAGCAAGGAAGAGAGAAAGGAGGGCATTCTAGGCAGTGTGAATTGACAGGTAGAGGCAGGTGTACAAATTCCATATATTTGTGTAGCATTTTGGAGTTTGCAAAGCACCTTCACACTGTTAGTTCACCTGGTCCTGAGAGGTGACCGGAGCAAGACGTGAAGAGTGCTCACTTCCAGATGATAAAATGGAGGCCTAGAAGAATTTCTAGGGTCACATAACTCCTAAGTCGTGGAGCCGGGATTAGAACCAGATATTTTGTCTTCTGGGCTCTGCTCTTTCCACCATAAACTGATATGTTCCAGGGGCAACGAAGAAACCATTCTAACATATTGGAAGGAAAACCCAGGGTGGGTGTATGGATGGATGGATAAATAGATGGATGGTGAATGGATGGATGGTGGATAGATGGATGGATAGATAGATGGATGGTGGATGAATGGATGGAGGATGGATAGATTGTAGAAACCAGAGCGTCAAGAGAAAGGAATTAGGCTCCTGCATTTGTCCAGGTGAGATAGAGACTAGAAGGTCTGTCAGGGAGATGGATTGGTGAACTACTATAGAGGCAGTGGAATTAATAGGACTTGCTGCCTGACCAGATGTGAGAATAAGAAACAAGAGCCTAGGATGACACCCATGTTTCTACCTTGGATGATTAAAGGTTCACAAGAGGAAGAGCAAACTCAAACCTTAGAGCCAAGGGGGTAGGATGGGGGTGGTGAATGTAGTTTTGAATATGTTAATTTTGAGTAAAACCAGAGATTGGTGTCCAAGAGTCAGTTGATATTAAAAGGTCTGGAATTCAGGAAAAGGGTCTGAGATATACAGGAGATTCGTTAGGTCATTAGCAATCAAAGGTTAACATTTTATTACAGGTGTTCATTGTAGTATTAGAAACAATGTGAAAAAAATAAAAGACAAAAAGAAAAAAAATGGGAACGGTCTTAAACATTTAACAGCTGGAAGATTGCTTCTAAATTTATGTTCCAGGCATATAATGAAATGTGATTCAGACCTTAAAAAGGAGTGCTGGCCTTGTGATTTTTTCCCTTAGTGATACTAACATCTAACATCGATAGGGCGCTTTCCACGGCCAGGTCAAAATAAAGTGGGCTTTAGCTGCTTTATGTCATGAGTTGAGTCTTCACTACCACCAGAGAGAGAGGAACTGATACTGCTCATACTTTACAGATGAGAAAAGTGAGGTCCAGTTGTCCTCCATATCAGGCCCAGGTCACCCAGCTGGGCAGCAGAGCCCCATCTCAAACCCAGGTCTGCTGACTCTGGAGTCCAGGCTCATCACTGCCGCACTGTATTTTCTCTCTCCACGATTTTCTTACTGTATTTCCTATAATAAATATTATGATAAGGAAAAAAGAGAAGAGAAAATGTTGTTACATAAGAATGACATGACAGACAGTCCAAAGGTGACCCACAAGCCTGTTTGAGAGCTGGTCCATCCAGGCAGGAATGACGTAGCAGGCTCCTCCCCACTGGGGATTTCTACATCCAGTATTTCCTTTCAGGATCCTCAGGTCTAATTACACCACCACCTTGGGAAGAGCTCAGGCAGCCAACCCCCTCCCATCTGCTGGCCCATGGCTGTCTTACCCACGCCCGGAGAGCTCCTTCCGGAGCCTTGTGGTCAGCTGCCTGGGGCAGGCTGTGGAGCTCTGCCGCCAGGGCTTGCGTAGTCCCCGTCTTTGCCTTGGGGGGATATTTAGAACCAATCCATGCAGAAGGGAAAACCAAACAAAACACAACCTACCAGGAAAATGTAACAATCTGTTCCTTTTTTTGCTTTTTTCTGACAGTAGATGCAATCTATCATGATTTCTTAGTGGTTTTGGGCTGGTGCCCACTCCATTGTTTTGCCCAGAGAGGCATGCCAGGAACGAGCTGGAAGACACAAGGCCCTGAAGTACCTCAGGACGCTTGTTTGGCGAACAGAAGGAAACTCTCTGGCCTCTAGAGAGTGAAGCTGCTGGCAGCCTGCTTGCGACTCGCATTGTCTTTCGACTTCCCAGTGTGGCCACCCACCACTCGGACCTCAGCAAGCCATCTGTCTCCGTATTTTATTCTCTTCCCTCAAGGCTGAGTTAGTAGCTTCTCAGGGAAAAGCAAGTACTAGTAATTTTTCTGTGTCAGGAACTGTGCCTCTTTGTGCAAAGGATTCATTGTTTAGGCTCAAAAAAGGTTTAGGGAAGGACAGGGATCAAAGTCACCTTGGCAAACCCCAAACACTGAGGCTGCTGAAGGCTGGCCCAAAGCGAGCCTGTGAGCCCTTCCAGGTTAAATATCCATTTGTCAGCTGGAGAGAAAACCAGCCGTTCCGGTTCCCAGAGACCACCCTGTGGAGTGAAATAAGAAGGAACTGGGAGAAATTGAAACTATTTTAAGCTCAGCTTCTGAGACTTATTTTAGGAAGCGTTATTGATCGTGCTGCGGGGAAACCATGCACCAGCTCGGGTGCCAGTATCCACACGTGCCCATGTGAAGTGTTGGCCTGATCTCATGACACAGTCTGTGTGTCCAAAGGGGGCTGTGGCCCAGAGGAAGAGTTTGAATTGAGATCGCTCTGTGCCAAAATTAGACGAAGCTTATGAAAAGAGCCTTGTTACAGCTGCCCTGGGAACTGTAACTTAGAAGTTTTTGTGCCATTAAAGCCTTTTTAGTAAATGAATTGAGTCATAGCGTTTGTGACCTGTCTGCATTACTTTAATATACTTTTCCATCCTCTTCTTAATTAGTTACCGTGACCTAGAGCACCTTATTAGAACATTGCTTCTCCAATCAGAAGCTTTTTCTCCATGTCACTTTGATTACTGTCCCTTGAACCTTCTTCCTCGCCTTTCATCTCACCCAAATGAGCCAGGGCTCACGGTTGTTCTCCCCGTGGGACTTCAGGTCACAGCACAAAATGGTTCCCATCCCTCCCCCGGTTTGCCAGAGCTCTTTCTAGACACAAATCCTAGAATAGAAAGAAGTGTCCTTTCCCTCAAAGGGATCACACTGTGGATTCATATCCACCTTGCTATGCTCTGTCACCCTCAGATCTCCGCCCTGCCACTTTCCCGGGCGTCTTTCCTCCTTTCTCTCTCTGTTGCTCTCATGCCCAGGTACGTTGATGAGCCGCTTTTTATTTTGAACTTCACCGATGAGCAATGCCCTACGTTATTCCTTCCCTTCTGTCCCTTCTGTACTGTTGTCATCAGGTGTCCCCGTCTGTTTTTGAATGTTCTGCAGCCTTTGAGGTGGACGGAGAAAGGAAAAGGACAAATCTCTACCACTGGCCCACGTCAAAGAAAAAATTATTCGTGACACTTCTTAAAGACGGGAAGGCCAACTTCCTTCAGGGGGGACTACTGCAGCAGGGTTTTGTGCTAGGAGAGAGAGATTGGGCACAAAAAGGACTAGTAGAGATTGATAGCCAAGGCGCAGGGTCACGGTCAGTGGATGGAAGGGGGATTCGGCTCACTTGACAGGACTCTTGCTGAAGGCAGGCCAGGGTGATAAGATATCAAGAGCGGGAGATTTTTCCCTAAACACACTCAACAGGATTCTTGCTAAAACCAGGGCAGGGACAGAGCCCAAGGCAAGGCCTAGTCAAAAAGAGGACCTGGAGGAGCCTGACTCAAGTTTGGTTAAGGAGAGTCTTTGTCACTGCTCTGAAGTCCACAGTTAACATGTTATTTTTGAATTTTCTTCTTGTTTTCTAACCTCTTTCTTCTCCCTGCACGCATTTAATAACAGAACGAAAAAGGCCAATTGCCTTCATTCATGAAAGTTCAGGACAGTGAGGCCTCTCAGAAGGCCGGCTTTTCCACCTTCAGGGACTAGAGAGTCATCTTGATCTTGAGAATGGAAGAAAGGGATCATAAAAAAAAAAAAAAAAAACAAGTGGAGCATTGTATTCATGTCCTTGGGCTGCTGCCATAACAAATTACCACAAACTGGTGGCTTAAAACAACAGAAATTTATTCTCTCACAGTTCTGGAGGCTGGAAGTTTGAAATCAAGGTGTTGGCAGGGCCAGGCTCCCTCCAGAGGCTCTAGGAAAGAATCTTTCCTTGCTTTTTCCACCTTCTGGTGGCTCCAGGCATCCTTTGGCCTATGACAGTATCACTCCAATCTCTGCCTGTCTTTACATGATCTTCTGCTCATGTGTCTCTCTGTGTCCTCTTCTTATAAGGATACCAGTCACGAATTTAGGGGCCATCCTAAATCCAGGATGATTTTGTTTCTAGATCCTTATCTTAGTCCATTCAGGTTGCTATAACAAAATACCACAGACCGGGAGGCTTATAAACAACAGAAATTTATTTCTCACAGTTCTGGAGTCAGAAAGTCCAAAATCAGGGTGCCAGCGTGGCTGGGTTCTGGTGAGGGCCCTCTTCTGGGTTGCAGACTGCCAACTTCTCTCTGTGTCCTCACATGGTAGAAGGGTCTAGGGAGCTCTGTGGAGTTTCTATCATAAGGGCACTAATCCCATTCATGAGGGCTCCACTCTTATGATCTAAGCACCTCCCAAAGACCTCACCTCCTGATACCATCACACTGGGCATTAGGTTTCAACATACTAATTTGGGGGGGGACACAAGCATTCAATCCATAGCAATCTTCAGCTAATTATATCTGCGAAGACACTATTTCCAAATAAGGTCACATTCTGAAGTTCTTGGTGGACTTGAGTTTGAGGGGGTGGGGAAGACACCATTCAATTTGCGAGAGGAGTATTGATGCATCCACTGATAAAGAAGAATCAACATATACCCTACAACGCCCCCATTCCCACCCCTGGGTATGTACCCTAGAGAAATGAAACTTGTGTTCACACAGAAACCTGTCCATCAATGCTTTTAGCAGCTCCATTTGTAATTTACCCAAACTAGAAATGGGAGAATGGATAAACAAATTGTTATATATCCACATAATGGAATACTACTTAGCAATAAAAAGGAATGAACTTTGATTTGCACAACAGGATGAATCTCAAAGGCATTATGCTGAGTGAAAGGAGCCAGTCTCAAAGGATTAAAATCTATATATTTCCATTTGTATGACATTCTCAAAAAGACCAAAACTGTAGGGATGGAAAACAGATCAGTGGTTGCCAGGGATGAGAGTATGGGGAGACTGTGACTATAAATGAGTTTCTTGGGGTGATGGAACTATTCTGTATCTTAATTGTGGTGGTGGTTACAGGAATCCATACATGTGTTAAAATTTATAGAACTGCACACCCCCCAAAAAATCAATAAAAAAAGATTGTTTCAGGGGCAAGGAGTCTAAAATTAAAAAAAAAAAAATCAACATATCTTACTAAAGGTATTGAGTTATCATTTATTTTTTGTGAACAACAAGATCACACTAGATTTTGTATGAAGTTAATTTAAAATTTTTTGTCTGTCCCGTACTAGAAGGATTGGAGGATTGAGTGGTTGCTAATTTCTTCCTTGTACTTGACTATATTGTTCAAATTGAAAACATCTAGTTCTTGAGAAACTTTAAAAAAAAAAAAGAAAAACCCTGGAGGGTGTGCCTTCTGTGCTAGTTCAACCATGAAGGGGCCGGACTGAACAATTTCAAAGTCCACCACTGGTTTCTGTGTGTTCAACTGGGAATGACCATTACATCGAACTTCCCCAAGCACCTATCTTGCAAGCCTTCTTGGCAGAGAGTTCTGTTCAGGAGTTTAATCAATTTAAACTAACGTAGAGAAACATATTCAGTGATTAGTGTAAGAAGCAGGCAGCCTCCGTTCCTGACACCATGAATGCCCTAATTTTTTGAATCAGCTCACTCAAAGTGGCTAAACATGTGGTGGTTCTTTTCTATTCATGCTTCCTGGCCTCCCAAAAACCCCCATTGGCATCCTTACTTCACTGCCAAGGTGGGAGCGGTCCTCGTTCAATTGGGAGCTCTACATCCGTCATGGGAGCCCTGGCCATCCCAAGTGTGTGCCAGCTTCCCTTGGTTGCTGTCCAGAGATCTGCAGACAATGTGCAGAAGACCCACAAATGGTCTGAGGGAAGCCACCTTACTCCAGCACTCATCTTCATCTCTGATCTAGGCTGTCTCCACCACCTAGAGCTCTAGACTTCCTTCGAGAGCTTTACTTGTCCCCACTCCCATCCTCTCCTAACTCAACGGCCCCTCCCCAGTGCCATCTAATACACTGTAGGCTTGCTGGGTCATGAAATATTCCACCCAGCTTATGAACAGTAGTGCTGTTTTCTCCCCACTCACTCCCTGAACCTCTTCTCCTCACAAAGGGGTCCTCACTTTGCCAGTTCATACCCCTAAGAGCTTTACCCCATCCTCATACACTGCCTCCTTCCAGGATCCTGTAACTAGAACACCTGGAAGTTAAACCTATGCCCAAAGACAGCTTTCTGAAGAGAGGACTGCTTCTGAGTCCCTTCTTCCCGTTGTCTATTTAGAGCCCTTTAAAACTCAAAGCCAATACACTGGAAGGTAAGTGAGCTGGCAACCAAAGGAGGGAGGGCAGTGTGAGGAAAACAAAACAGCACAAGAATGTTGCACCAAGATACACAGAGGCATTCTTTGGAGCTCCCCTGCCCCATCTCTCACCCCTCTCCACCCCGCTAGCAGCTCTGCACAGGTGTCATTACCACCTCGTTATGGTTGGAATTTTCTCATACACGGTGGGTGGAAACCTTTGCCTTCAGTTTGCTTTGTGACTCCTGCTGGCTTTGGAAAGACCGTTTTCCCTTCTGCACTGAAGGCCTAATGATATTTTCCACCAGGGAGCGTTCTCCAGGGAAGCACTGAAGTTTACCTAGTATCTAAGGCAAAATGGCTTGACCCTGATAGATGAGTTTCCTTTACTCAGCCTTAATAGCCGCTAAATCCAATGGCGAGTGGAGCATTTGATGAGGATTAAATCAAAGCAGTTTACCTCACACCGTATTACCAGATGGGGCTCCAATTCGGCTTCAAGACCAAGGTCATTTCAGGAGTGGGTCTAGGGCCATCACTTACCTCAGCGCCCCCGGCACCTGCCGGTGGTTCTCTGGGCCGCCCAGGCAGAAACCCCAGCAGCCCTAAGTTATACCCCAGGCTCTGATGTCTCTGCACCACATTGTGTGTGGTGGGGCTGGAATCTCTTTTCCTCACAACACCAAATGGCCAGTCTTTTGAATCACCTCTGCTAGTTAAATAATGATCCTGGGCCCAAGACTACTTTGGGCTTTCATTGAGTTTCCTCCTTGCTGAATTCGGACTGGAGTACTCTTGTCTGAAGCACACCCTTTAGTACATATAGATTATGTCTTATATAGTGTTGTTGATTAAATCTTGCATTGAATCTAGTCTTCTCTACAAAATCATAGGCGCCCTTGAGAGTGGACCTTATCTCACACATTTTAAGAGGCACAGTGTTGAACACGTAAAGTATTGCTTAATAAATATTTGCTGGTTCATTGACTGCTGGGCACCTAGTCTCTTCTTCTCTTCAGAACACTGTCTTTAAGTAATTCCACCTTTAGAACAAATAGCAGCTACCCAGCTCTCTATTCTTTTGGGGGGGGGGAGCAGAAATGTTCTCAGAGACCAAAAAAGACCATCTTTTTTTGTCTCTATCCTAATGGCAATGTGGAAGACAAGCTGCATGCTCTTGGGTTGGATCATAGAACGTACATATTTATGAAACAGTCACCACTGAATTGTGTAGGCACAAAATATTCTTGGTGAGAATACCAGTAGAGAGGAGGTAATGAAATAATGGTTTTCCTCATCGATAACTTAGACTATTTTTTTTCGGCTGTAAGTGCTTTTCAGGCTCTCCCCACCAGGTATGCTGCTGTTAGATAATAATCAATAAACCATGAACCAACTTAACCCATATGCCTAACATGTTAACCAGGAACCAGCATCCCCCGCCCTCCACCAAACCAATGGCCACTTTGCAAATCCTGAGCATTAAAATGAAAGCAGGGTTAAAACAATAATTCTGCTTCCCCTGTTCCTTCTTGTTGAACCTATTCTTTTTTGGTGTGTCTTAGTCAGTTGCTTCCCCAGAGACCTCCCAAGGGCAGTGAAATAAAGTTAGAAGAAAATAGCAGCTTAGCTGGGATTCCTTGTCCCTTTAATCATATCTGAAGCATAAAACAAGATGACTGGTAGATTTTCTCGAAATCCCTACTAATCAACCACCCCTGCCTTGCATCCTTGGTAGCTTGGGCAGATGGCAGGAAGATAAAATCCACACAGCTACTAAGCTTCGATCTTTTTTTTTCCCCTTCAATTTTTTTTTAATAATAGACTTTATTTTTTAGAGCAGTTTTAGGTTTATGGAAAAAATGTTCAGAAAGTACAGAGAGTTCCCATCTAAACTTGGATCTTAAATCACGAAAGTTACCATTATAGAGAAAGGGGCTGCAAAATTCATGATTCCCAGGATTGTGGATTTCTGAAAAGCCTCTGTACACGGTGCTCTCCTTTGATGGGCTGTAACAAGAGAGAGCACCCAATCTAGAAACATCTAGAAGCAAAACCAGAGAGATTACAAAATCTAGAAAGCACTCCTATTCAAGGAAGAAGTCTAGTGTGTTTTTAAAACATATTCCCTATTTATCAGTGTACCTTTCTCTTCTAAGTTATAACCACATGACTTAGCGTCTGCCTGTATTAAATATAGAACATATCCCCTTCTCTATCCCACCAATTTCCATGTATACCCCCCTGGGAAAATCTTTTTTAAGAATGGATTTATTAATGGGTGCAGAATAGTTCATCAAATGGATTTATCACAATTTCCTTGGCCATTCTTGCATATTGGGATATTTAAGCCATTTTTTTCTCTCTCTATTTTTTTCCTTGCCATTACAATAATGTCACAATGAGAATCTTTATGCATAAAGCTTTTCCTCTATTTAAGATTCTTAAGATAAATTCTCAAAGCTTAAGCTCACTAGGTCAAAGTATATGAAGATTTTAAAGATGCTTGATTTTAATGTTCATAATGCTTTATGAAAAAGGGGAAATTACTTTCTTTTTATTTTGGAATCTATAAGATAGTATTTACTTGGGAGATTTGCCTTCTCATTGTAGTATTGCTCAGTTCATATTAAAAGGAGTTTGTTTATTGAGTGTTCATTGCCTGGTGGAGGGATGGAGGTCAGGAGTCAACCAGATTGGCACTGAAATCCACTGCAGATGATTCGTGGGTGGGCATGTATCTGATAAATAACTAAGGATGGGAACGTTATTACAGGAGATATAGGGAAAGAACCACAATTAACTCCCAAACCCAACTCTCATCTCAGAAGAAGACAAACTCTGCCCAAAAATCTCCCGAGACCGTAAAGGTGAACAGCACCTGTGTCAGGTGCAATCCTGGAGGAGCTATGGCCTGATGTATCAACAAGATGCATCTCGTCATAAAGCTATCTTAGCAGATCTTACTCCACCTCAAAGAGCTGGTGGTTGGACCAGAGTTCTGGCAGCTGCTGCCTTGCCACTGGGGAAACCCAAATGAATAGTTACTCTTGCTTTGGGGCCTGGCTAACCCTCTGTTTGTAACAATGTTGGCTTAATTCTGGATCATGCCCTAAACTGAGCCTGAAGATTAGACTGTTTCACCCCGGCTGTGGCCTCTGATTACACTGCATCATGACCACCGCCACTTCCTGTTTCCCTGCTGCAGGCCTCTGTGCGCCACCCAAGCCGGCTGGCTGTGGGGTGAAGGGCCAGAGAAGGAACGAGCCAAAGAGCAAGACATAGGAGACTAACATCTCCCAGAGGTCGCTCCACGTCACAGACATTTTAACTGGAAAATTTTTGTGGTCATCTGGGTCACTTGATTTCAACCTTACAGGGCCACAGATTTCTTTAATAATCAGATGAAAGTGGTTGAACCCTCTCTCCAGAAAAATGCACCTCCTCAGATTTTGGGTACAATTCCAGAATGTTTTACAACTCCCTGATAGCTGTCCATCTAGACTAAGCCTTTTCTTTTACAGATGAGGATATAGAGACGCAAAGGAGGTAGAGGGTCTTGCCCAAGGTTACACAGAGGAGATAACTGAATTCAAATTCAGCTCTCCTGATTCCCATCAGCCAACGCTCTGAGGTTTCCACTCTACATTGAGCCCTGTACTGGGAATTATGGAAAGTTAGGGTGCTCACAACCAAGGAAATAGAACTCCAGCTCATGAAAGGAAGCTAAGGTCAATTAGTAAGCAGTATTCCTGCCATACGTTCCTCTTTAGAAAGTAAAAGCTAATGCCTTCCATTAATTCAGCAGGCACTTATTGAGCACATAAGAGCATCTCCTAAAATCTCTAATCATTGGGAGATTAATTATTTATTGGAAATCAGGGCTTTTTGTAATCTCAAGCCTGAAGAAAATGTTGAGGTCCTCAAAGTGATTTTTTGTGGCTTTGTTCAGCCACACTGAACCCCACCCCAAAATGTTTACTGAAAGGTGGTTGGTATTTCAGAGACTTTGATGTGAGAATTAAGTGTCATATTAATGAAAGAGACCAGAGTTGAACTGAAGGGTACCTAAGTAGAGTCTACTGCAGGCTTAGCTATTCAACAAAAGAGCAGAAAAGCTCCAAGCTTTTGTAGAGTTCCCAGTAACAGGGCGTACATTTTATAAATAGCAGGAGGAGAACCAGATTCCAATTTCATCTTTCTGGAAAGAAGCAGGAAGCACTTTTGACTGATACTTATCTTCTCGGTTGGGTGCCAAGAGGCAGCCTTTTATCACAGGAGGTTGTGAAGGCTGGAGACTTGCCCTGAATCTAAGCTTCTCTACTGACTGGCTGTGTGACCTCGGGCAAAGCCCTTTACTTTTTTGAGCCTTGGTTTTCTCATCTGAAAATTAGGACTAATACTACTATCCTGATAATGTAGTTGTTGAGTCAACATAAATGACTCCGCTCCCTGGCTTTACAGTCTATTCTTTCTTTTTTTTTTAATTTTATTTATTTTTTTCCCCCAAAGCCCCAGTAGATAGTTGTATGTCACAGCTGCACATTCTTCTAGTTGCTGCATGTGGGACGCGGCCTCATGAGGCTAGAGAAGTGGTGCATCGGTGCGCGCCCAGGATCCAAACCCAGGTCGCCAGCAGCGGAGCGCCCGCACTTAACCGCTAAGCCACGGGGCCGGCCCTCTTTCTTTTGTAGCAAATACTTTATTCTGCCTTGTATTTTGGGGAATAGCTTCCCAGTCTGTCTCTCCCACTAGATGATAACTCCTTCAGGGCAAGAACTTCGCTCTCCTCATCTTTGTAGCCCCCAAAGCCGAGGGCAGCACTTTTGCGCAGTGGGTGTATCAGTCAGGGCCCAATCAGGAGGCATAAACTACACAATCATTTGAACAAGGGGGTGTTATATAAGAAATTATTAAACTTTGATAGGAGTAACTATAAAGATGTAAAGAGAACTCTAAAGGGTACCTAAGCTGAGAGAGGATACACAAGGAAGAGCAAACTTGGAAGGGGCCCCTCTCCACGGCTGGGGCTCAGACTTTGTTGGAGAAGTTGTGGTCATAGGCTACTGGATGGCGGAGAAGTTTGCTAGGTTTCCTGGACCAGAGCTGGTCCACAGTTGCTGGGCAGCAGAAAACAGCCCTCTGGGTGTAGGGGAGGTGACACTGGTGGGCAAGTGTGTAGAGTCAGGGCGCCACTTCCGATGCAAGGCTTTGGAGTGCATAGCAGGCCACCATACATCAGGAGGGCCATGGTGAGGGCCAGGCTGCAAGGTCGCCAAGCAACTATGCACTCTGGCCATGTAGCTGAGAGAGAGCACCACTGAATGTCCCCACTGACAGACTCTGCAGCAGGAGTAAGATCCAAACCAGGAAGAGAAGCCCTTTGCTTCCTATAGGGTCCCTCCAGTACATGGCTTAATGTCATACTCGCTGTTAAGGAGAAGTACATACAGGGTCCAGTCCGTTATCTCAGAGCAGAAACTAAAGGGCGAATTTGGAGCTGAGAGGCAATGATGTGATAACTGGTATAATGAGTGATCAAAATGTTTGAATTAAATTAGGAAAAGCCAAATAATCTGTCAATAATTCCCTTCACTCCTGTTTATTTCCCCTTCTTTCAGTCCTGTAAATTTTACCACCAATAAATGTCAAACCTCTCTAACTTCTTTTATAATTTACCCTCTAGAAGCTCACTTCCCTCTAGGGCATTCCATTTTGTTTTGTTTTCTTAATGAGACACATATCTTTCTTCTCTTGGCACACACTGAAAAGAGACGCAAAAAAGAGAGAGAGAAACAACGTCAGACCCAGTATTTCATTTCACAACTTATTTCTCCACTCAAACTTGAACTTGTTTACCCATGGTCTCTCTATTTCATTTCAAAGCAATCCACCTGTCCCTCCCAAACACTTCAGGATTGTCCCAAAACACTTGACTTCGAATGGCAGTGGAAGGACTCAGAGCTGATCCAAGAACCACTTTCCCTACCTTTAAAGAAAATGCTGTGGCCACCTCAGGTCAGATTGGGGAGTTAATCTCCTTGGACAAATCTGTAGAGTCCAATCTCCAACCATTTTAGAAGAAAATAGGTGACAGAGCAAACAGCAGACTTCGAGGATAATTACCAGCACAAATATTATTCGGAAAGCATTTGCAAAGGATTAATAGTTTCAACTTGAGAATCAAGCCAAGGAGAGTGTAGCATGTAGAGCCCTGCAGATGCTGTCCTGTGGGAGATCATGTCATTAATAGGCAGCAAATTTGTGTCAAGGCAATGTTCTTAGGCATCAACCACCCTGTTCTTAAATTACTTCATTCTCTTCTGAAGAGTCAGATTTAATTAGTGTTAACGGATGATTCCCCTGCAGGAATTAGCTCAAGAGTGAGGTGGGAATACAGTTAAGGCTTTCTCCAAGGATGAAGTGGTTCTGCAAACTTAATCTATTTACCATCCTTCAGAAGGGCCTGGAAGACCATCCCTCTAAACCAGAAAAATGGCAACGGGAAAAACTAGAGGAACTTAATCTTTCTCCCAAAATTTATATCTATATATATGGCTGTCTTACAGACTCTTTTTTTCAAGTGATGGACATTCTGGGCCAATGGAAGCTGGAGTAGACTGGCAGAAGCCATCTCAGTATCTTTCCAAGCTTCTACCCCTACGTATACTCAAATGATCTAGAATAATAGCCACGTTTATCCCTCAGTCATGGGATTGTGGACAATTTTTATTTTCCTCTTTTTGTTTATCTGTATTTTCTGCAATAAGCATGTATTATTTATGAAATTAAATATATATAAAAATTTTAATGAAGAAAAACCCCACATTTTTCTTCTCTAAATCTTGGACTACATTACTGCTTTTTGTCTCATATCTAGCCAGACCCTTTCCAGCCTCTCCACACCCTCTGCTCACATTAACTGCCAGAAATCAGCATACGTCATTTTCGAAAGAGATTTATTTCTTTACTCTTGAACTTCTAAAAACAGCCCACTTTTTCATCTACCCATCACCGAGTGGTGATTGATGCTATACCTGCCTCTGATGTGACAAAACGTAAGCAGTGAATAAAAGTCTTTCATGATTCTTGCACATTCTGAGGCAGGCACATTCTGAAAGCACTAGCCAGGGGCACTGAGCCATGTGAAGATGCTCTGTGGGGTGTTATTCCGCCTCGGGCACGGTTGTGCCAACCTGCGGGCATCTTGAGGAGATCATCTGGTATCGCTAACCTTTGATGTGGTGCTCTGCTCTTTCAGATTTTTGACAATGAGGCCAAAGACCTAGAGAGAGAAGTTTGCTTTATTGATATTGCCTGCGATGAAATTCCAGAACGTTACTACAAAGAATCTGAGGTAAGCAATAGATGAGATGACATGTGGAAGAGATTCATTCATTCAACAAATATTTATTAAGTGCGTGCTAACCTGGGAGACTTTCATCTCTCTTTGTGTTGATTCAATTTGGTTTCACATCTTGCCAGATTCCTTAATACAGGTCTCAAAATTAAGTCCCTTCTCCTTGAGGCACATCATTGGCCCTGGCTGCCACTCAATTTTGATTTAGTCTACTTGTCTCCTCAACTCTGCCATCATTCTGGGCAGCAAAATACTCATAGGGCTTCAACTGTCCAACCTACTGGCCTCTCTAAAAAACAGCAGCCACCTCCGGCTTCCTGTTTTGCCTGGCTTCTGCACAACTGGTCTCCTCATCTGCATGCTCCGGGAGGGCAGGGGCTGCGTTTTAATTCTGTCTTTGGGATCTGACACAAAGAAAATGCTCCATCAGTCCTCTCTGGGTGAATATTGAAGCTTGGACAGCTCATCTCGGCATGAAACCTTTCTCTGAAAACAAGAAGCACCTTCACAAGGGCTGCTTCTTTTTTCGTCTTGACTGAGAATAAATTTAAGAGAATATCTTTCTTTATAGCTTCCAGCCCACCATTGTTTGCCTCAGTCAGACCTTTTTATTTTACCGTTGGTACAAGTCACCATTTCCATCCCGTTAGTCTTTTAGTAATGGCTGCTGACAGAACTTGGGTGACCTCCTTGTAAATAACATCCCAGCCCTGCAACCACAACAGATGCAGGGCTATTTCTGTTGTTTAGCAACATGCAGCCAATCACAATATGTTTGGACTCAAGGCCCCAGATTCATCCTTGAGCCATAACACGGACCTTGAAACTCTTCTCTCAGATTCATTAAGGCCAATTTAAGACCTAATAAATAAACCCGTTAAAAATGAATTTCACTGTTAGACAAACTAGACTGCCAAAACTGTTCTGATTTTTTGGCCTCCACATTTTGGGATTCGTTTGCATATAAAAGTCTAACCTGATCTTAGCAAATGCTTAGCTGCTTAATTGCAGGCTTGTGCTCTGCAGCTGCTGTCCGTTCAAAGACCGGGGAGAGGCTGCTGTGAATTACTCTCAGTTTGACTCAAAGGCTGAGCTTTCAAACATCATCATTTTACACTACACTCCGCAGCCAACCACACTTGTGAATTTTCAGAAAAACAAATTGAAATGCTCTTTGCGTAACTGTGGACCTGCTGAAGAGAATAAACTTGGCCTCCCCTTTTCTCACTCTAGGAAGACACTTTTATGGTTTCATATCAAGTCCACCACTACTTGTGGGGCTTCTATCATGTGCAGAACACACTGGGTGAAGCTGTTGCCCCGTCGCTTCTGTGGCTTCCTGGGCCTGGAGGGCTGCTGTCCTAACTGGGCATCTTGGCCTCTTTGGAAGCTCTGGGCCTTCCAGGAAGGCAGTGTTTGCAGAAAACTCTGAACTAATTTCAGTTCCTTCTCAGAGTGCTTTGGTGTAGTCCTGCCTGGTACTCCGGGAGTTCCCTCCTGATTCGGTGAAAGTCTTGGGACAAATATGGAATATTAATGACACCATCAAGTCTCATTTCTAGTCAGCGGGTGGCTGACTCATCTCCCTGTGCTTTGTGTTCCCAAGAATCCCCACTGGAAAGCTTCTTCTCATTTACACAGACACTCAAGAGCTTTTTCTTCATGCTTCACAGTCATTCATTTCCCTGGGTCATAAAGTATTCTTTTCTAGATGGGATTTGACCAAGGAAATAAGAGGTGAACTGTCATTCATTCAATAAATATTTACTGTGTACTCACTGAGTGTCACATACAATATGAAGACAGGGACATGGCCATGAGCAGAAAAGACATTGAGGGTCCCATCCCTCAGGACACTTCCAATCTAGCTGGGGAGCCAAACAATAATGAAATAATTACATAGGTACCTATGGAGTTAAAAGTCACAAATGCCAGAAGGAGGTGTGCAGGGAGAGGCCATGATAGGGAAACTAAATTGAAGAGGGTGAGATTAGGAAAGAGGTTCTGGAAGAATGACAGTTATGCTGAGACCCACAGGATGAAGAGAGCTGGGGGGATAGTGCTCCAGGTGGAGGTAACAGCATGTGTAGGAGTGCCGAAGTGACACGGATGAGGACGCGAAAGGAGGCAGCGGCGGAAACAAGAGGAAGGATGGCACAAGGGAGCTTGGGAAGGAGGATGGCGCCGCGAAAGGTGCTTAGATTTTATTCAAGTGCAATAGAATGCCTCTGAAGAAATTAAAGCCAGGGCATCATATGATCTGATTTGTGCTTTTAAGAGATTGCTCTGGATGTAGAATGGACTGGAAGGGAGCAGAGTGGAAGTCAGGAAACCACTGAGATCATTAGAGTTATCTATGTTATTGTTTTTTTAGGTTACATGGTGGCTTGAACTGGGGGGTGGGGAGCAGATGGTTTTGAGGTGTATTTTGAAGAATTGACAGGGATTGGTCCTGGATTGGATATGAAGATGAGAGAAAAGGGAGAGTTAGAATAGCCTTAAGGTTTATGGCTTGGACAACAGATAGACGGAGGTGAGAAGAGGTATGGATTTTGGAGAAAGAAGGATCAATTTTGGGATGCCAATGAGACATGTAGAACAAACAGAAATGAGTCTGGAGCTTAGGTGAGAGATCAGAGCTGGAGACAAATTTGGGAGTATTTGGCAAATAGAAGATATTTAAAATCCTAGGGATGGATGAGAGGGAGAAAGCATAAAGTATAATGGGAAAGGGGTTCAGATCCAAGCATTAAGGGGTGGCAGCATTTGGAGATCAGGAAGAAGATGGGAAGACCCCAGGAATCTACAAAGAATTGGACAGAGAGTTAGAAGGAAAACAAGGAGAGTGCACCAAGGATTGCAGGTTTGAAGAGGACGAGAGTGATCAGCTGGGGTGAATGCTGCTGAGAGACTGAATAAGATGAGAATGGAAAACCGTTCTGTAGAGCAGTGGGTCTCAACTGAGGGTGATCTTGCCCTACAAGGAGGCTTACAATGTCTGGAGACATTTTTGGTTGTCACAACTTGGGGGTGCTACTGGCAACTGGTGGGTGGAGGCCAGGGATGCTACTAAACATCCGATAATGTACAGGACAGCCCCCCATAACAAAGAATTATCTGGCCCCAAATGTTATTACCAAGGCTGAGAAACCCTGCCCTCGAAGAAAAGGTCACTGGCAATGAATGAAACTCTGGATTCAGCTCTCACACTCAGAGCCACCCCTCCCTGTCCTGGAGTCTTAGGATTACTTAATGGATGTGGAAGAAAGGAGCCCCAGAGGGCACGCTGTCAAGTACGGCTTCCCAGAGGATCCCTGGCCTACATTACAGGTAGACTTCTTCCTCAATAGCCCTGGCAGTTAGACCACAATGGAAAAGGTATAATTGGGAGCCTGCAATAAAATCTTGGGAAAAGTACGATCCGCAGGACCCCCTTGTGACCTAACCGCACCATCATTTGATTTCCAGAATCCAGACTGCACTGTGAACCCACCAGAGGGGAGAGAAATGAGTTTCCTAGGCTGTTGTGGTTGTTGTGTCTGCCGTGAATATCATTAGCCAGGGACTGAGAATAAGGGGAACAACCGATTCAGCAGACAAACCATTTCCAAAGAAATTTCTACTCAGCATTGTGTAAATCATTAACATCCTCCTCCGCAGCACAAGAGTTTCCCTCTCAAGTGAAAGCTGACCTTGTCATTTTCTGCTTAAAACCCCTCACTGGCTGGGAGGAAGCCCAGGCCCTTAGCATGGCCCTCTGCCTTCTCCACTCCCCAGTCCTCCCCACCTCTGTGCCACTCAGTTGGGGAGCGAAGAGTCAGTCCTCCTTGTGGTTCAGCTCAAACATGGCTTCTCGTCTGGGCTTTCCTGGGTACCCTGCTCCCCTACCCACTGTCTGGAGGCCAGTGGATTTCTAGTCTGTGGCTTCTTTTTTTTTTTTAATTTTATTTATTTATTTTTTCCCCCAAAGCCCCAGTAGATAGTTGTATGTCATAGCTGCACGTCCTTCTAGTTGCTGTATGTGGGACGCGGCCTCAGCATGGCCGGAGAAGCAGTGCGTCAGTGCGCGCCCGGGATCCGAACCCGGGCCGCCAGCAGCATAGCACGCGCACTTAACCGCTAAGCCATGGGGCCAGCCCTAGTCTGTGGCTTCTAAATCATGCTGGCTCATGCTAGCTCAGTTATATCATGAGCTCCAGGAAGACCAGAGCTGTTCTGTTTATCACCATTCCTCGGCAGCTCATAGAGCACCAGCACATAGCAGATGCTCACCGAATGGTTGTTGAATGAATGAGTGAGAGTCAGGAGCTTTGTTTTTTCCTTCCAGCAGCGACAATTTCAGAGTGAGTGCTATCAAAGAAATTGAATTTGTTGCCATTAACCCAACAGTTGTGAATCAGAGTTCCTTTTTTTTTTTTTAATCTGAGGCATACAGCTTTACAGGCTTTTTCTTCCAATCCATCTTTGTAAGTTGACTATGTCAGCATCATAAATAAGAACACATTTTCTGGGGAGAAAGTTGAAGAGCTGGTGGGCTGATTCTGTTCTGAGGTTTTTGATGCTTATGAATTCAGACCAGGGTTATCTGGGTCACCCCTCTCTATCCCGCTCCTGTCACACATACTGCCATCCAGGCCAAAGAAGGGGCCTGAAGCACTTTCTTTTCTTTTTTCATTTCTCCCTGGAAACCTCCAAGCCACACAGTCAAGAGTGCCTCTCTCATTAAGGTGAGCGGAGCTGGGAATTTTCCGCTGGGTGCCCTCTGCCTGGCGGCCCTTGTGCACCACCAGCCAGGGATTCAGAAGGATGGTCTGGAGACTCAGGATCAGTTGATAGCCTGGCCCAGCGCTCTCTTTATTCTCATTTTGCAGTGCTGCTGTTTCCTATCCACATCAAGGGTGTGAGCTTCAGCTCCCAAGAGCCTCTTAGTGTCAAGTTTTGTTCTCATATCTATTGCAGGACTCTGCAGGGCAGCGCTGTATTGTAAAAAAAAATTCAGCGTGATTTCTCACGCAAAGAGTGCACCTCCATTAGCCTCAACAAAGCCCCACCAAGGCCCTGTCCACCATCAGAGTCATAAAGCTCTTTGCACCATGTCACATTAGCACCACCAAAGCAGCAAAAAGGAGGTGAAGCCAACATCTGAGCAGGTTGTGCGCGTTATGTGGTTGATACGTGGGTTCTTGGCTCTGCCAAGATTTCCATCCCAACCCTTTGATGCTCTGCCAAGATTTCAAGGTGAAGATCCCAGCCCGGGAATGAGGAACTAATTCCGTACTTATCATAAGTGGGTAGCATGCCTGCAGAGGGCACGGGCAGTGAGCCCATACCTGCTAAGCCGAGTTGGCACTTCGGTGGTGCAAGCACACATCTCAACATCCAGCCTCCAGGACTTGTCCAGCCTGGACAATCTGTGAAAGTCAGGCTTAGGGAGCGCTAACAGAGGCCTTCAGATTTGGCTAATGTAAAGTCTAGCACTCTTCCTCTTTGTTTCTCTGTGGTAATTCATAAGGTTTGGCTTCTATTACAAGATGAGGGTGACCAGAGAAAATGGCATCTCTATTGGCCTCCTAGCTGCTGCCATCTGCAGCTCTCCCCCAGAGACACAAATGTGGAGGGCATATGTAGCTTCTAAATTTTTAGATGTGCCTTGAGTAGAAATGGGGAAAAAGAACAAAGAAATTTAATTTCCTAGTAGAGGAAATTTAGAAGTAGAGGATTTTTTTTGTGCTTTTTTTTTTTTTAAATCATCATTGATTTATATAAACAAAAAGTAAAGGAATCTCTAGACCAGTGGTTCTCAATTGGGGGCAGTTTTGGGTTTTGGGGTTTTTGTTTTTTTGTTTTGTTTTGTTTTGTTTGCTTAGGAAGATTAGCCCTGAGCTAACATCTATGCCAATCTTCCTCTGTTTTGTATGTGGGTCGCCACCACAGCATGGCTGACAAGTGGTGTAGGTCCATGCCTGGGATACAAACTCGTGAACCCAGGCCACTGAAGCAGAGTGCACCCAACTTAACCACTATGCCATGAGACCGGCCCCCCAACTGGGGGCAGTTTTGCCCCCCAGGGGACATCTTGCAATGTCTGGAGATATTTTTGATTGGTACCACTGGGTAGTAGGGGGTATTTGGCATCTAGTGGGTTGAGGCTAGGGACACCGCTAAACAGCCTATAATGCACAGGACAGCAACAGAGAATGATCCCACCCAGAATATCAATAGTAGTGAAGTCGAGAAACCCTGCTATAGACCAATCCAAGAAAAGGAAATTTAGTAAAACCTGTTAGTAGGAAAACTCATTAACGAATTTCTTTAGTTCACATTTATTAAGTGCCTACTGTGTGCCAGGCTCTGTGCTAGGCACGGAGGCTACAAAGGCCACGATTGTGTCTAGTCTCTACTACCCTTTAAACTTGATCTTCTTTTTACAGATAAAGGAAATTCCTCTTTCCCTTCATTTTGGAAGATGTAAAAGAAGTCCCCATCTGACCAGTGATAAATAGAGTGTAATAATTTTAATGGAGAAATTGGGAAAATTTACAATTTTCGTTTTGAATTCAGGTAGCAATGAAGGAGAAAGTATAACATGAGGTTATCCAAGAAACATGATGGGGGCCAGCCCCATGGCTTAGCGGTTAAGCGCTCGCGCTCCACTACTGGTGGCCCGGGTTCGTTCCTGGGCACGCCCCAACGCACCGCTTCTCCAGCCATGCTGAGGCCGCGTCCCACATACAGCAACTAGAAGGATGTGCAGCTATGACATACAACTATCTACTGGGGCTTTGGGGGAAAAAAATAAATAAGTAAAATTATTAAAAAAAAAAAAAAAGAAGCATGATGGATCCCTGAAGTGGTGTAACTGAACGTAGGACAGTGCAGGGGGAGGTTTTAGGCAGAACTGATTTAGAGCCTTCCTCTTGTGTTGTTTGACTATAGTAACTTTTTTAAACTCAGTCTCCAAGCCTCTGGATTATAGAGTCTTCCTGGACCAAGAAATCCTCAGCAACCAGTTCATTGGTCACACCAATCTAAGCATCTGTTGAATTCTCTCTTAAGGGAAAGAGGACAGAACAAAGAGAGAAACATCTAACATTTCCAATAACTGTCAAGGGTAAGAGATTAAGTGCTGTTTGCTAAGTACAACGGGCCTGAGAAAGGGAACAGAGAGACGAAATGAGTAAATATTGTCGTGCTTAGCCGTACCCTTCAGTACAAAGGGCTCCATCCACACCACTCGGCTCCCTCAAATTAAAGATATTTTCATTTTGGTCTACATCTTGGTGGTGGAGGGTGGTAAAAATTTTCAATTATCTCCAAATGGCCAGATTTAACAGAGCTGCCTCCTGCTGGGGTATGCTGTTGAGTTCAGTTTGTTGTTATGTTTTATTATCATTTTTTCCCTTTTCCCTTGGTCCATCTGTTTCTTTCTGAGAGTCACGCAGCTGTTCTGTGATGGGTTCCAACTTACTGGGGCCGGGGCCTCTTGGATAATAAGGGGACTGACGGCGTCACTGGCGTGGGGAGAAGGGGAGCCATGTCCACTGCCAAAGTGTCCCGGGTGATGGCCCCTAAAACTGGGGGGGAAGCCTGCAAAGGAGCTCATCAGGGGAAGGGTCCCCAGCAGGGAACCCTGAGCCCACCCTCTTCAAGGGTCTCCATGAGGCCAGTGCTGTTAGAGAGAGAAGTACTTGGTGGTGCCTCTGGAAGTGGCGGGAGCAGCAGATGATAAAGAAAACCGTGAGGAGGAGAAGATTTTCAGTGCAGATTCTCTCACCTGCCTCCTCGGGAGCCTGGGCAACGCCACAGACGCCATTTCCCAAGGGGCTTGTCCTCTGGTGGCCCCAGGAGGAGAACAGCATGGTGGCTGCAAGGTCATTACAGATGCCCTCCTGACTGTGCTGGGGGAGTCTGGGAAACCGGCTTTCTTTTTCTTTCTCCCTGTCCCCTGCCCCCTTTACAAGTCGGACAACATCCCCTGCATCTATCCGGGTTGACGGCACTGGAAAGGCAACGAGCCTCTGGCCCAGCGGGAGGCTTAGGTGATATTTGAGTGGCTTCCTCTGTGTGGGAGTGGGGATCCAGTCAGCCTGGCCAGGAAAGCTTTATCCCAGGAAGGCTGGAGAGAAACTGCCATTCCTCTAATCTTCGAGAACATATCCTTTGTGAAGATGCAGTGCAAGACATTGAGTAGGGACAAAGTCTGTGGGGAACAATGCAAAGTAGAACACCCTCACCTTGAAGAAGCCCATGATCTGGTTGGGAGGATAAGATCTAACCACATAAAAGGCTAAATGTCAGCGCAGCCTGAGGCAGCAGGAAAAACGCCTTCACGGCAGCCCACATGCAATTTACTCCCCTAAAACGCCAATGCTCCATGTCACCACGTGCAGCTCTATAAACAGAAGTGGTCAGGGCAGGCTTTATAGGAGTGGTGGAATCTGAGCTGGGCCTTTAGAAAATGTTTGTCTTTATTATTTATCTGTTCACAAATGCGTGATCCTTGTAAAAAAATTCCAACTTAATATAAATATGTAACATTGAAAAAACAAATCTCCTATGATCCCTCATCATAGAGACAGCTGTTGTTAAAGTTGGTGTTTGTGGTGTTTATACTTAAACAGAATGCATAAATAACATTATTTTATAAAAATAAGCTCACACTAGGCATACCACTTTGCAACATGCATTTTCTCACTAACGATATAAGCTTGCCATATTTCCGTGGCAGCACACATCTCTCTAGCAGGTTTTGTAATGCCCATATAATGTGCCGTCGTACGTTTAGGCCATATTTATGCCATTTTCCTTTGGTGGACATTTAGGGTGTTTCCGTTCTTTTACTGTTACAGTGCTGCAGGAAACATCCTCATGTGATTTTTTTTTTGGGGGGGTGGTGTTCTGTTTCTGTAGAATAAATTCTAAAAGTGAAATGGTTGAGTCAATGGGTAG
This sequence comes from Diceros bicornis minor, assembly GCF_020826845.1. Classification (NCBI taxonomy): domain Eukaryota; kingdom Metazoa; phylum Chordata; class Mammalia; order Perissodactyla; family Rhinocerotidae; genus Diceros; species Diceros bicornis. The sequence goes on along the minus strand of NC_080757.1, from coordinate 47,760,163 downwards.
GTGGTTTTGTTATCAATCGAACTCTGTCCCCAACCGGGGAGAAACCAGAGGAAGGATCTCTTGCCCTTCCTCTTGGGGTTCTTCCTCTGTTCAGTGTCGCAACTTTGAAACGAGACCAAAGCTGAACGTCCAATAGCACAAGCTTTATTCAATGGCCAAAGAAGGGAGAAGTGGGACCTAAGTTCACAAATCAACTTCTCAGCTCTTGGGGCAATTAAGCAGCTGTTATAAGGGGTCAAGGTAATGGAGGGGAGGAATATTCATAGTTATTCAGGGAACTGGGCCGGTTTTTCAGGGGAACAGGGTGCCACCTCTTCTGTTTCCTTATTTGGTTATGTTCTGCAGTTGCCATGGCCGTTGTAAACTGTCGTGGTGCTGGTGGGTGTGTTATGTAGCATGGTAATGTATTGCAGTGAGCGTATAATGAGCTGCGGGGTCTGTTTCAGGTCAAGTCAGAGTGCCACATTGCTTTCAACCAGTTTTGACTGGTTTGGACTATATGTCTCAGCCATCTCCTGCTTCCTCTCTTTGTGGTTTCCTTGTTCTGAGCAGGGTTGTAGTTAATGTCTTATGGGGCCAGGGGCTGGGGTAACAGTTTTAAATCTTGTTAGATATAGCCAAATTGCCCCACTCCAAAGCTATATTAACTTACTCTCTGATCCACACTTGTATGGAAGCAAACCGAATTTTGAAGATGAGTGAGATTGAAAAGACAGTGTAGTAAGTGGGGGCAAAGGCAATGACAAAGTAACTGTCTGAGGCAGAAGAGAAGAGCCTTGAATGCCAAGCCAAGGAATTTGGATTTTGTTCTACAAGTAGCAGAGGGCTTTCAAAGCAGGGTCACCAGCCATCGTGCAAGGCGTCTCCATTTGTGATCTCACCAGAGAGGCTAACTCTCTCAGGGGATGAGAGAGTTGGCATCTATCCTGGATGCCAAGAGGTTTAGGACCCTCCAACCCATCAACGTACTTCTCTCCCTCTTCCACTACCCCCTTTCATGAACAAATCACCTTCGGCCATCTTGGCAACAGTAATATTTTGTTAATAAAAAGACATCTTTGGAAATAAAAGGGCATTAAACAGTAATCCAGCCCTCAGCAACCATGGCTACATCATTTTTAGACCAATAACGGGCGACTCACTTCCCAAGGAACAAATAGGTCTTCTCTTTTGGATCTCATTTCTTCCAAATAAAAAGAAAGCTGGGTCACCAATTCTTGCTGAAGTACTATGCCCACTGCTGATTTTTAAAACCACTGCTGTTCTTTTGGCCTAATAATGTGAAGCTACCACAATATTTTAAGCAAAGCCAGTTTTTACTGGGCGTACTAGGAAAATAGTAGTGCCCAACTCCATCCTAAAGAAAAGCTTTTTGTTTTTCAATTTTTCAAGGGGAAAAAAAAAAACAATTTAAACTGCTGCAGTAATTTGCATGAATGAGGTTCCCCAGAGCTTGGTGCCCAGAGTAGCCATGGCAAATCTTACCAATCGGATTTGGTAGTGAAATGCCGAATGAAGTAGGTCAAACAAAATCAAGGCAAATGAGTTCCTAAGTACAGTACGGTACCAGATCAAAACCAGTACCAGAGATTCTAAGTCTCTGCCAGGAGTGGAGTTGGTGATTGTGGCTTTGGATCATTGACTCAATAGAAAGAGCCTTTGGGAAAATGGCTCTATGTCCCGAGAATTCATCCAAGCAAAACATCCATGGAAGGGAGAGACAATTGGGCTTGTTGTAGAGGGATCTGTGTAAAAGGTAACCTCTAGAACTAGTGGATAGGGATTCCTAGCCCATGTTCTCCAAGCGTAGATGACTCAGCCCTAAGGTAATAAGGGGCCCTGGCTTAGGGGGGCCTCCAGGTGATTACAGCCATTGGACTTCATCATCACCAATTACCATATCTTGAATCTCTTCCTCCTTTCAAATGAATGGATGGATGGAGAGATGAGATGAGATGTGATGAGATGATGTGAAAGGCAGAGCAAGGCATTAAGATGGCTAGCACAGTCCCTGGCACATAGTAAGCATTTAATAAATGTCCCCTTCTCCCTGCTTGACTCTGGCATTGAGATCTGCAGATTTGTTGCTGGGATGCTTGCTCAGTAGAAACCATGTGTCTTTGGAAAGTGGCTGCCATGGGTTCTACTATGGGAGTTTATTTGTTTGCATATTGCTTTTTGCTTGTTGGCATGAATGGAAAAGAGAAGCAGATGGTTGGATCCAGTCACTCCAGTTCTCAAGATCACAGAATCCTCTGCAGGTGTAGCAAGATCCTTCAGAAAATAGAGCCATTTGTACTGCTGAGATTTTTTTTTTAATTTTGTAATTACTTCTGTTATTTTTTAACTTGAATTCAGAATGGCATGTGTCTCTGATACTTCATCTCTAAGAAACCTTAGAAGTTACATTTACTATCTGTTGTGCCAACTTTGGGCAGTCTGTAGCACTGGAGTCCCAGGATGGTACCCAAGGCAGTTTTGGCATGCTATCAACAGTCCACCATGAGCCTTCTTACCAGGTGTATTTTAGAAGAATAATAGTTAAGACTTTAAAAGAAGGAAGCAGGAGACAAAGGGCTCAAGGTGAAGTGAACAGACACAACCAAGCTGTTTAATTTTGTCTCATGGAGAACCTCCCTCTGTACTTTCAAGAAAACAGGCATTAAATCCATATCTTGCTTAGGACTTGGGCCAGCTACATCAGCCCCTGCTATTTTTAGTGTTATTAAATTAAAACCCCAGAACTTCTTGGCCCTTAGAGCAGAGTTCCCAAATCAGATTAGAATCACCTTGGGACCTTTAAAAAGTACAGATACCTGGGCCCCACTCTAGACCTACCAAACCAGACCCAGTCAGATGGGACCCAGGGATCTGCATGTAAATGTACCAGGTTTGGGGAAGTAGCCTCAGAGCAGAGCTTCCCAAACTATTTCATGCCAGGACCCATGTAGAAAATGATCAGCTTTGACTGGCATATCGGAGAGCTTCTGGTCAGAGATGACCAACTCCCAGGGTCAGGAGGCCCGGTCTGCTTACCCAAGAGATGAGGAGAGCAGTATCTTGTCACATCTATCATCCATTCAAGGTAGGGAAGCTTTGCCTAAGAGAGCGCCATTTACTGTGCTCACATTTTTAAACCATTTGATTGTTACCTAATTTTGTGGAGGGAAAAGGAAATAGCAACATAAGCCTGGAAAACTGCCCATGCCCCTACTGAGGGAGGGGTCAATACCTTTGAATTTCATTCCATCTGTTCGGAATCTGACACCATCTGTGGAGTCACGTCCAGCACCTTCCTTGCCAGCCAATGGTGTTAATTATAATATACATTTGTGCAATTTTCTCCTTAGTTGCTTCCGAGTTGGAGGCTGGCTTCGGACCAACCCTCATCTAAGTTTATTTCCTCCAATCAAAGACTAATCGGTGTCCACCAGGTCCCCTGCCTAGACCTTGCCCAAGCCCTTTCCCAGCTAGCTCTCTAAGAATCTATGGTTATGACTCTGTGATGATGGAAGTGGTATTTTTTCCCTTGAGAAATAAGACCTGACCCAGTGATTCTCTCCCACTTCTTCTGTTTATTCAGATTCCAAGTACAACTGTTCAGCTTCTGCTCCAAAAATATCCAGGAAAGAATAGGTGCTATTAAGTTGCCTGTCTTCACCTTTTATTGTTAAGGGGCCCAAAGAAAGACAATTACTAGCTCATTAACTTGAGCCTTAGAAGTTTCAACAGATTTCGCATAGAATTGCTAAACTTGGCTTTAGAGGGACAGGAACTAACTTTTGAGAAAAAGGAAAGTTATTGCGTAGTTGTTTCATTCAGTTATATCTTTTAATCCTAACAACCCAATAGAATAGATATGGCCTCCATTTTATAGATAAGGAAACTGAGGCTCAGAGAGTCTAAGTAAGTTTCAGGAAGCCTCAGTTCAAACCCCAAAGTGTCCGGCCCCAAAGATTGTGCTTCTCCTCCCCCACCAAGCTGGCTCCCTCAGGTAAAGCAGCAGGGACAAACAATCGTTGTCTGTCTCTGAAAAACACTCGAGGAAATTTGTTTCTTCCTTAAATGTATCTCGCTAACCCCAAGGCTCACTGACAATATGATTGGAGGATCTTGGGGAAAGACAGGGTGAGTAGGAGGAAGGGCCCTTCCAGTCCCTCAGTTACCCTCCTTAGGTTTAATGATCTGATAGAACTCCACTCCCCATCTTTTGGGGAAATTTTCCTCTTTATGAATAGTCCAGAAAATAGTGGATTGGCCAAAACAAAACCAGTCTGGAAAAACAAAACTGGCCATCCTATAATTGAGTAATGCAAGAACCTATTAAAGGGGGGAAAAAGTCTACAAAGACTACATCCACAGACGCCAGTTTGGGGTTCTCATTTTATCATCCCCACAATAGTCTTGGAATTAAATAACTTGCCCAGGTTCACACAGGTAGTAGTTGCTGGAGCAGAAATTCAAACCCAGGGGTCTCTCATTCCACAGCCTTTTTAGTACCCCGCGCCCTAGCTCTGTTCAGAGAAACTAGGATCCCACAGAGGTGCTCCTGGGCCCCAGTAAACAATGAAATAGATTGTATCAAACAATGAAGGTTGAAATAGCCCAAGGAATCCACTCATCACTTTTACCTTCTTTATATATTGAGATTCCAAGTAATAATATATTTGGAAAAACAAAATGATTCTAAAGCTAATATTAGTCTGAAATCTATTCCAGCCTTAAAAATGGAAATCCTTTATTGACTTCAAATTACAGATTGATTGGCTTATTGAACATCTCTATCCCAGTTTCTGTTCAACAATTTGGTAGTCCAGGTTTCCCAAAATAATACAGTACATGAAGAGCAAGCTAGATTTAGGGACAGTTAATCCAGTGCTGATCACTGTTGCCGTGTTGCAACTCATCAAGAATATTTGCTAGTCTATTATCAGCTTTTCATGTAATAAACTCAAGCTATCCACGGGCCAAATTGTATATCCTCAGTATGGATTGAGGCTGTTAATGCATCAAAGCTTGTGTTCAAATAGCACTGCTAAAATCAGAGTGAGCAGGGACAATCCACAACACACAGACCAAGTTCAAAGGCTGCAAACCCAGCTGGGTCTTAACAGCCCTCCTTTATGGAAAGAGCTTGGCTCACTGGCTATCAGGAGAGCTGGTGCCTGGCCTCTCACTGTCACACAAAGTAAGGCAGGGTCCTCTTCAGTGTGCCCTTGAATGATCTTACTGGTTTTGATTAGAGGTGATCTTAAAAATATAAGTCATATCTGTTAGTGCCGGAAGGAACAGGTTAGCATTATATAATAGAATGTTAGGGAGACATCTCTTGTTGCTCTGGAATTGGGAACCAGGCCCAAAGCTGGGGACAAAGGAGTTATGACTCCACATTCCACATGCAGCTGCTAATCACTGAGGCCAGGTACTCCCCAGGGCTTACCCAGATGGCCCAGTTGGCTCTGTCACCATGGCTCCCATCATCCATCTCTCCCCCCTTCCTAGGCTATATTTGGAAATGGGGGAGGGGAGTTCTCAGAGTCATTGGGGGTACACTTCTTGTCTATGTGAAGGGAGTATTCCAAGAGAATTAATTACAGAAATTGGAGCATCTGCACAAAAGCTGACTATTTGCTGAGCTGGGAACCTGCAGGCCCACTCTCAGCCCTGCCATCCTGAGACTGGGGTGAGACTGAAAAGTGGCCCCAGAGGTTTGTAGGGGAACATAGAGATTGATGCCTGCTGTCCATCTGGAGATTTCTGAAGGAGGAAGCTTATGGAAGGAGCCCACGGCAAGGACTGAGATGGAACTGTGGGAGAGTGAGTCTTGGAATAGAATGGGGGCATTCCCTTGGACATGATACAAAATGAAGATAATAGTGTACAGTCATGCATCGCTGAATGACAGGGATATGTTCTGAGAAATGTGTTGTTAGGCGATGTCATCATTGTGTGAACATCGTAGAGTGTACTTACACAAATCTAGATGGTATAGCCTACTACACACCAAGGCTATATGGTACTCATCTTATGGGAGCACTGTTGTGTGCGGTCGGTTGTTGACAGAAACTTTGTTAATGCAGCATGACCGTACTACTTAAGAGGTTTGTGGTGAGGAAAATTCTGGGATGTTTGCTCTGAGCCTATGAGTTCTCCAATTCTCTGACACCAACTGGATGTCCAACAATTCAGTTCAGTTCTGACACTGCCTGGAGTTAGCATCAGATCCCATAAGTTAAAGGGCTCAGTCCCGCAAGACCATTCCCCCTTTAGATGCCAGTCATAAGTCCAGGGTCACTCATACTTCTAACCAAATGGCTACAAGTTGAGGTTTCCCACAACCTCCTCTTCAGGCTGGAGAATTTGCTAGGAAGGCTCACTCAGGAAAACACTCTACTTATTTTACTAGTTTATTATAAAGAGTACAACTCAGGAACAGCCAAATGGAAAAGATGCATGGGGCATAGTGTGGGGGAGAGAGGTGCAGAACTTCCATGCCCTCTCCGGGTGTGCCACCCTCCCAACACATTGATGTGTTTACCAACTGGGAAGCTCTCCAAATCTGTTGTCTAGAGTTTCTATAATTCATTCTCCAGCCTTCCCCTCTTCCCTCCCCAGAGGTCATGGGTGGGGCTGAAAGTTTCCACCCTCTAAGCACTTGATCTTTCTGGTAACCAGCCCCATTCTGAGGCTATTGAGGGGCCCCGCCTGTCACCTCAAATATATTTCTTATTATACCACAAAGGTCAAATTGAGAGAGTATATCTAAAGTGCTTCACACAGGCTCTGGTACACAGCAAGCACTTAATAAACATTAGCTAGTATGGTTATTTTTTCCTCCTTTCCTCCTTCATTTTCTTCTGACCACCTCTCTTGTGGTTCTCTTTTGCCTTAGTCTTCTCCCTAGCCCCTAAAAGGCTTCGACAGTGGTCACTCACCCTCAGGGCTAGAGACCGCTGACTATTAAATTATTTTGTGGTTTGTGCTCAAATTTTCCATTCTCATGCTTCCTCTTCTTCAAGTAGAGAGTTCTGAGTTTTTCTGGCACTGAATTATGGCTGAGAAGGGCTCGGAACACACACCAAAACACTCCCCCCACCGCATCCACCTTTTTCTCTGCCTTTCTACTTGTCAGACGCACCTTCTAAGTCCAGCTCCTTTAAGAGAGTCACTTTGCAGAGGAATAGCACAAATCACTCAGTGTTTGCGGTACACTCTAGTGCCAAGAGCAAATGCTTTAAAAATAACACTTTAGGTATTAACTGCTAACAAAGCAAGAATTGGCTGCTTCTGGCTACGATTTGCATTTAGGGTTTTTTTTCTTTTAAAGCTGATGCATAGCCATTGACCTTTTAAGTAAAGTTTTAGGTCAGTTCTCCAGCACACTGAAAGCTCTGTAGTTGGTTTTTTTTTAGCTTTGAGATATAGTTCACATACCATACAATTCACCCATTTAATGTATAGAATTCGATGGATTTTAGTATATTCACAGATATGGGCAACCACCACCACAATCAAATTTAAAAGATGTTCATCACCCCAAAAAGAAACCCTGGGGGCAGGCCCGGTGGCGCAAGCGGTTAAGTGCACATGCTCGGCTTCGGCGGCCTGGGGTTCGCAGGTTCGGATCGCGGGTGCGCACCAATGTACCGCTTGGTAAGCCATGCTGTGGCGGCGTCCCATATAAAGTAGAGGCAGATGGACATGGATGTTAGCTCAAGGCCACTCTTCCTCAAGAACAAAAAATGGGGGAGGATTGGCATCGGATGTTAGCTCAGGGCTAGTCCTCCTCGTAAAAAAAAAAAAAAGAAACCCTGTATGCTTTAGCTAGAACCCCGCTACTCTTTTACCCTCACTCCCACCCCAGCCCTAGACAACCACTAATCTGTCTGTCTTTGTAGATTTCCCTGTTCAGGACATTTCATATGAATGGGATCCTTTAATATGTGGTCTGTTGGGACTAGCTTCTTTGAAAGCTCCTTAATTTTTATGTGTGTCCATTTCAGGATTCAAGTTCAAGAAATCTTGGTCCAAATTCGGGACTACATTTTACCTGGTTGAAATGGCCACTTACTGAAGGGGAATGAGAATAATATCTGTAACACCTTGGAGTCTTCAAGAAAAGTTCCAGAATGCAGGAAAAAATCTGATACATGTTGTTAATTCGTCCCTATTTTAGGGCTGAGCATTATAATTACATAATGTAGCAATTCCTAGCCAGTTACTACTTAGCCCTTTTTCATTTAACATTTATCAAAACCTTCTAATTTCAATTAACAGGGCAAGCCCCTGTTGGATATAGTCCTCTGTGGTTCAAACTGAAAGCGTAATTAATCACGGAGACTTTCTATCTCAGTGAACATCAGCTAATAATATTGCCTCTGAGATGCATGCTGCACTCCAGCCAGGCCTCCTTGGGGCTGCTCCTTGCACCTCCCAGGTGTGAGACTGATTCTAACAAATGCAGGGACACAGTTTCACATGGGCTCCACTAATGAAGCCCTTAGCATCACCTTTGTTCTGCTTTGTCCAAGTGCAGGATGGATGAGGCCTGAAGGTGTGACTGACCCTGTGGAGAGGATGCCTTGTAAAGATGTGCCCACATGGAAGGGGTGGCCAGCCAGGTCCATCTGGACCCAGGAGACAGCCCTGGCACCAGCTCACCTCCCTCCATACAGATGGGTTTTAACTACAAGGGTCCAATTTGCCATCTGCCAAGCCTGGGGAGTACCGACAGCATCTGGAGCCAGAGCTCTCATTGTGGATGAATTTAGAAACCCCCATCCAGCCTGACACGTTCTCTGCTAGCCAGCTGCTGGGCTAGAGGGCCTTCCAGCAGCGCCCTCAAGGCAAGAGCATCACTTCCACATCATGTGTCACCCACTGGATTGCTGCAGCTAGTATGAGGTTCAGTGCTCTGTGACTGAGTGAGAGAGCGAGCTATGGAAGAGTTAGTTACAGGGGAATCTGGAAGATATGCGTTACGAAAACCTCTCTGACCCAGTGTTAGGGTTAAATTGTGTCCCTCCCCAAAAAGATATGTTGAAGTCCTAATTCCCAGTACCTGAGAGTATGACCTTATTTGGAAATAGGGTCTTTACAGAGGTAATCAAGTTAAAAAGAGGTTGAGTGGACCCTAATCCAATATGACTAGTGTCCTTATAAAAGGGAGAAATTTAGAGACAGACATGCAGAGGGAAAACGATGTGAACACACACAGGGAGAACAACATATGACTGGAGTATACATCTGTGAGCCAAGGAACAGCAAAATTGCCAGTAAACCAAACCACCAGAGGCTAGCAAAGGGGCATGGAACAGATTCTCCCTCACAGCCCTCAGAAGGAACCAACCCCGCCCACACCTTGATCTCAGACTCTAGCCTCCAGACCTGTGAGCCAATACATTTCTGTTAAGCCACCCGGTTTGTGGTACTTTGTTACGGCAGCCCTAGCAAACTAATACAGCTGGGTTCCCCAATAGCGAAGAGAGCTCCACCCCAGCTTAGAAGGTTACTGGAAGGAAAGGATTGCACTTCTCTGTGTGTAGCTCCCAAGTCTTCAAGAGGAGAGCTTTTAAGTAACCCCTGAGATGCTCAGAGCCTGTCTGACTTCAAGGCTGACCTATCCTGCCGTTGGGAGATAGCTGCCCAGTGTATTCACCTGCCAGGGAAGCTCCCAGCTTGGCTGGGACCAGCTCCTGCATGTGCCACCACGTGGTTCTGGAGCCCTGGTAAAACCGCTTCCTTAAGGGAGCAGTCTACACTAGGGCAATCTGCTTTGCTCTCTGCTTTGTCAGCTTGGAACAGGGTGTTCCTGCCACTGAAACATAAGAGAAAGAGGGAAGGGAAGTGGTTCTGAGACTGAAGATTATCACTTGTCCTTGGCCCAGAACCTAGTCATACAGTTCAGTAAGCAAAACCCTTCTCTTGGGATTTCTTCCACCAATGTCCACTTATGGACATTGACAGGTGACAGCTTCCAGAAAATGGAAATGCCCACCCAGCCTTTCACTGGTACAAGGACATCTGCATGATGGTAGGCAGTCATATTTTTGTTGGTGCTTATGAGCATTTCTCTATACACTCAACCACAGGATAACAATAAAGTAATAATAACCCTATAGCACTTCCATATTCCTGCTGCCTTTCTTTTGAGGAGCTTAACGAGATTTGAGGAAATCGCATTACAGTATATCTTAAGGATGTTTCTGTGTCATGTGCTTCTTATCACTCTGGGGTGTCTCCTGTGAATTGTGCACTATCTACTGAGTGTTGGACTGGGGACTTTGCCTACATCAGCCAATTTAAGCCTTGCAACGACCCACAAGGGAGTTAGCATTAACAGCATCCTGCAGATGAGGAGACTGAAACTCTCCTCTGACAGATTGTGCCAGCATTTCAGGTGAGAACGTCCTGATCACACGGTATAGGGGTTGGGAGTCAGGCTGCCCCGAGCTTGAATCCTGAAGGACTGTGGATAAGTCACCGTTCATCTTGGAGCTTCAGGTTCCTCGTCGGAAACACAGAAATCACGTTTGTACCATATAGCAATGGTTTAACTTTAGCTGTACATTCAGATCACCTGGGAAGCTTTTGAAACACTGCATGCCCAGACCCCACCCAAGACCAATTAGACCAGAAGCATTGGGGGTTTATTTTAACCTTACTCCTCATCCCCAGAGGTTTCTCTCACAGTTCTGGAGGCCAGAAGTCCTAAATCAAGGTGAGGTTCTAGGGGAGAATCCTTCCTTGCCTCTTCCAGCTTCTGGTGGCTCCAGGAGTTCCTTGGTTTATGGCTGCATTATCGCCAGTCTCTGCCTCCAACCTCATGTTGCCTCCTCTCTGTCTTTTCCTTTTCTGTGTCTTTTAAGTACGCTTGTCATTAGATTTACAGCCCGTCCTCTTAATCTAGAATGATCTCATCTCGAGACCCTTAGCTTTCTTACACCTGCAAAGACGTTTTTTCCCAAATAAGATCACATTCGTAGGTACTAGGGATGAGGACTTGGATATATCTTTTTGGGGGTCACCATTCAACCCACTACCGACAACTTTCACTGTGTTTTCTGATTGCACTGGTTTAGGATCCAGCAGGAGATTCGAGATGCATAATCTCTCGGTCACACTAATGTCAAACTTTATGTCCTTTTAAAAGAGGTCAAACTCTGAAACCCAAGTGTGGGAAGTCCCAGGAGATTTGTAGCATCAGAGATGAAGGTGGACGTTTATAAACCTCATTTTAAAATAAGGAAACCTGGCAATGAAAGTTTACAACGCAGAAACAATCCAGTTCTTTTATAAAGAATGATGTAAGTGATACAACAGAGTTTGAATCAGGACCAAAATACTATAGTAGCTATAGAAACACAAACCAGAAATTTAAAAAATAAAAAAATTTAAAAGGTTATCAGAAAGATCAACTGATGTGTGTGAATGGGGCAGTTTAGATATTTATGTTCACAAACTCAAGTGAGAAAAGGAGAGTTGAAGAAAATGATGTCAAGAGGAATGGGTATTGGGGGCAAGGTGGGGAGGAGGAATGGGGGAAGGGGCTGGAACATGAAAAGGGGAAAAGTCTGCAGTGACCAGAATATTTCAGATAAGACCCACTGGTTTGATTTTTTTTTTAATCTTATTTATTTTGCTCATCTTCCTTCAAAAGCATTCAGCTGGATGTTCATTTCTGCTCTTGAGTTTTGATTACAGGAGTCCTCTGGTAAATCCTTCTCCCTGATCTCTCTCCAGCTCTTTGAAAGTGAATCCCTAATTATAGGCCATGTATAAGATTGACTAGATGAAATCAGCAGCTGTAGATATGACACCAGACTCGCAAAAAATCAACACACTGTCGCCATAAAAAGCCCAATTGTTAATTGCTTCTTTGGCATCTGGCTATGACAAAAACACCCTTTTGCTGTTTAATATCAAAAGTAAATGTAGTGGAAAGAACATCGGGCTAGCATTAGGGAGGCTAGGATTCTCGTCCTGGCCCTGCTGCTGAGCGCCTGTGGTTTGAGGGCAAAATATTTCATTTCTCTCAGGCCTCGGTGTCCTTATCCATAAAAGTGAGGACATGAAACCAAATTCTCACTTCCAGCTTAAAAATTCTATTCTGCATCTTGAAAATTCAGTGCACTTCTCATTCCCATCTAGCCTTTTCCCAAAACTTTATTTCACAACAACCTAACATAATTTTATAATTTTGTGGTGCGATCAGGAACCACACACGGGTTTAAGCATCTACATCATTTTCACTGTGCAGGCAGCACTTTTCCGGGCTTATTCAGAACTGAAGTTTGCTGTGAGGCCCCACAATTCCAACTGCTTTGGAAATGCAATCCGCCAGTGCTCCACGTTTAATGTTGCAGGGTTGTGTTTTATTCTTGAGAAGTCTGACCCCGGAATGTACATGAAGAGTCTGGAATAGGTACCATTTCAAACTCAGCCATGGTTGGCTGAAGACACAAGCTGAGGCTAGTGCATGAATCAGGGACTTGTGTCCTGGGAGGGGAGAGTGGGGCACAGCCAGCTGGCCCAGGGGCCTCCATCTGCACAGGATCAGAGAGGCATGAAGGCAGCTCAGGTCACAGCCCTGGCTATTACTTCATTTCCCCACCTCTGGTGCCCTCCCACCTTGCTCTGTTTGCTGGGTCCTTTGCCTCCTACATATCTGGGTTGCTGGGAGCTTTGCCCTCCTGCTTTCCTCTGCTTGCTGGCTCTGTAACTATCCTCTTTTCACCCAGTTGCTAACCCAAGTAGGACAACCTGCACTCGGGTTCATGAGGGTTCGCCTACTCATATTCTGGTCAGCCACAGCGCAGAGGCCATGTTTTTTGAGCCTCAAGATAGTTGTCCACATGCTGATAATTAAACTCAACACTTGCCTCTTGTGGGAAAGTCAAAGGGCAGATGGGGAAAGAAACCAGCTTTCCGCATTTAACTCCAGCTCCTGTATTTTAACTCAACAGGCTCTGTTTGGCAGCTATAAATTTCCTTGTTTATACCTTGCATGCATGTGGCTTATTGTATGAACTTTTGGTGTGTTCTGTGAAAGAACAAAGTAGCATTCATTCTCTTCATCTTTGGTGATCCAGTTATTGCATCTGTTTTGTTATCTCTTGCTAAGTAACAATCCACCCCAGAATTTAGTGGCTTAAAACAACAGTGCTTTATTTCTCACAATTCTGCAGTCTTGACTGGGCTTAGCTGGGCAGGTCTTCTGTTTCTCATGGTGTATGCTTCAATGGAAATATCAAAGATATTTTCACTCACATGCCTAGTTTCTCAGCTGGAATGGGTGAGCATCGCTTCACATGGCCTCTCCACATGGCTAGCTTGGGCCTCCTCACAGCATGGTGGTATCGGGGTAATCAGAGTAGACTTTTTACACTGTAGCAGGCTTCTGGTTTCTAGCTTCTCTTAAAGGCCTGAGTTGACACAGTGTCTCTTCTGCCACATTCTATTGGTCAAAGCAAGTCACAGGCCAATCTAGATTCAAGCAGAGGGGAAATAGCCTCCACCTTTTGGTGAGAGGAACGGTATGCCGGCATAGTGACCGAAGGAATTGATGGTGGCCATCTTTGAAGATTATCTACCATAGTCTCCCTGGTGATACATCTCTTGATTTATTGGTCTTCTCTTTTTATTCTTAATGGCATTATATTGTATAGGAACACAGGGCAGGCAGGAATTAGTCTCATGGCCTTAAACATAAAATCTTTTACCAGCAATTCCAGGGTGCTTTAGAAAGGCATTGCTGCCTCTGCCTGGGACTGTGAGATTGGACACATTACTCAAAGATTTCGTTGACTGCCTTGGGAAATGCAATAATGGCTGACATTAGTGGAGTGCTTGCTGTGGGCCAAACTCTACACTTATGCCTTTTTCATGTATCAAGTTATTAAATCAGAATAATCTTTCCAGGCCTGTACATGTAATTTCAGTGGCAGTTTCTGGGTTGGTTCAGGTGATAAAAATACAGCATGGCAAAGTTGGTACCAAAGATTCAAAAATGCTACCCACACTCAAGATCACCAGCCTCTCCCTTCATAGAAGCACTTATTCCCTTGAGATACTTATTATGCCTTCTCTTTTCCTTCCAGAAACCCTTTTGTCAATTTTATATTCCATTAATTATATGTTTGTCCCACTCTGGTCCCTTTCTAACCCCAAGCCTACCATCTTCCTGCAACTGATGCAAATCAGGAGGGACCCTTGAGGAAGGTCAGGGAACAGAGATCATCCAAGTAGAGTTGAGTCTGTTCTCTGAGTGGAGGAAGTTCTCTGTGACCACACACACAGCTGGTGCCCCCCACCCCCACCCCTCAGGGCAAAGAAATCAGGTGGAGGGAGGGCATAATGTAATACCTGGTTCTGTACTATGCCCACAGTGTACGTTCAGAAAACGTGTTAGGATAACAGCTATTATAATATTATTTTATGCAGGAATGTCAGTAAACCCAGAGCCAGTGCAGACCCTGAAAAAATCCTACTGAGGGAGCAGATAGCATTTTACTATATTGCATTTGTGTATTTTTCACAGCTTTACTGATATATAATTACATACCATAAAGTACATCCACTTAAAGTGTACAATTCAATGGTTTTTAGCACTGTTACAGAGTTGTGAGCCATCAACTTGAATCTAATCTTAGAACATTTTCATCACCCCAAAAAGAAATTTTGTTCCTATAGCAGTCATTCCCCTTACCATCCCACTCCCCCAGCCTTAGGCCACTAATGCGCTTTCTGGCTCCATAGATTTGCCTATTCTAGATATTCACATAAATGGAATTATACAATGTGGCCTTTGGTGACTGGCTTCTTTCACTTAGCTTCACTTATCTACTTCACTTATCTCATATAAATGATGGCTGAACTTTTAAATTGGCATTTCTTCACTATATTTTTTTCCAGGATCCTAAACACTTCAAATCAGAGAAGACAGGACGAGGGCAGTTAAGAGAAGGCTGGAGAGATAGTCATCAGCCCATCATGTGTTCCTACAAGCTGGTGACCGTGAAGTTCGAGGTCTGGGGGCTTCAGACCAGGGTGGAACAATTTGTACACAAAGTAAGTGAACAAACAGCAGTTCCTGGGCTGTGGACAAAGTAACTGTCCTTACTGTAGGCTGGAGTGCACGATGCACAACAGATGCGCAAGTGCTGAGCCGACACGAGGTCACTCCGTCTAGAAAACACTGCCTTCATGGAAATGCATTTTACACACGAGTTTAGTTTTCTTCCACTAATAGATGTTTTACATTTCATCTCTCATTCTATGACCTCCATGTCTGTTGGGTAAGTATATTCAGGAAGTTGGGCTTTCAACACATAGTCCTCCCTTTGGCATCAGGCTAATCTAGTTCCAGGCAGAGGTACTTTTACTGGGTACTTGGGTACTTGGGTTCCAGGCAGAGGCATGGGGCTTATCTGTGTGCAGCCCCCAAGGATAATTCTCACTCAAAAGATCCTGCAAATGTAGACACCTAAGGCAGAAGATGCCCCAAGAGACAGAACAAGAAATCCCAGTGGTCCCGTTAGATGGTGCACCTCAGCATTCTGCTCATTTAATAATTCTGTTACCAAAGAATTATTAACAACCTCAAAACACAGATTTCAACTATATACCCATTTTGGCTACACATGTTAATTTTGTAGCAGGAACCCACTTGCTGATGATATGTTTGTGAGGAGTTTCTAACATGACCCTTATCCTCATGGAAAACAATGGGAAATGCAATGTTGACCGTTGCCCTTTGTAACTCCTCCCATTTTCATAAAAATAAATACTACCCAAGCTGTCTCTACATTCCAAATAGAATGGATATCTGTTTATTTTTCCACTAAAAATTGATAAAGAATAGCTTTCTGAAATTCTTTTGGGGGCACTGAAATTTAACCTTAATGCCCTGAGCTTTTTATTACTTAGATGCATTTGTCTACTGAGATTGGGAGACACTTGACAATAAAAATGTATAAAACTTGGGGCCGGCCCGGTGGCGCAAGCGGTTAAGTGCGCGCGCTCCGCTGCGGCGGCCCGGGGTTCGCTGGTTCGGATCCCGGGCGCGCACCGACGCACTGCTTGGTAAGCCATGCTGTGGCGGCGTCCCATATAAAGTGGAGGAAGATAGGCACAGATGTTAGCCCAGGGCCGTCTTCCTCAGCAAAAAAAGAGGAGAATTGGCGGATGTTAGCTCAGGGCTGATCTCCTCACAAAAAAAAAAAAAAAAAAAAAAAAATGTATAAAACTTGAATTTAGGTCCAAGAAATAAATTGAACTTGGGCTCGTGGTAATAGCAGACTCTGAATCAAATTTGAGACAGAGAAGTATGCTGATCTCCTGCTGAGCTCCAGAACCCATTCTGCCCAATCAGAGGTGGGGACCAAGTGCGACATACAGAAATCAAGTTCTGGGACCTCCTGTTTTCCTGCTGTGTCCCAGTTATTAAGCAGGAAGCCAGTTGGGGCTCCCAGAGTAAATATTCTCCAGCCTTAACTCTGTGTCTATCTCAGGCTGTATCTTTCTTGACTGCCTACAACATCCCCCTTTTATTTTTTATTTATTTATTTTTTTGCTGAGGAAGATTTGCCCTGAGCTAACATCTGTGCCAATCTTCCTCTAGTTTGTCTGTTTTTTTACACTTATTTATTTTTTTAATTTTAATTTTTTTATTTTTTATTTTATTTTATTTTTTTTGGTGAGGAAGATTAACCCTGAGCTAACATCTGTTGCCAATCCTCCTCTTTTTGCTGAAGAAGATTGGCCCTGGGCTAACATCCATGCCCATCTTCCTCTACTTTATATGTGGGACACCTGCCACAGCATGGCTTGATGAGCGGTGCATAGGTCCATGCCCAGGATCTGAACCTGCGAACCCCGGGCCACCTGAAGCAGAGCGTGTGAACTTAACCACTATGCCACCGGGCCGACCCAATCTTCCTCTATTTTGTACATGGGTCGCCACCAAAGCATGGCCGCTGATGAGTGGTATAGGTCCGTGCCCAGGATCCGAACCCAGGCTGCCCTTGTGGAACATGCCAAACTTAACCATGAGGGCACAGAGCTGGCCCTCCTTTTATTTTTTTTTAACCCAAAATGATCTTCTCTCACTAGGGCCACTACCGTAGTGCATGTTATTATTTCCTCCTCTCAGAAAGCATATTTAGATTGCCACAGTGCTCACTGTGTTTCTTTTCTCCAAGATCACTTTGGCTACTTTTGAGAATCTATTTCTTTAAAATACCTGTAACAAGTACTCTCTAGTAATAGGCATTCCCATTGCCCATTTCCAAATATAATGAAGTGCTATCAACGCCCAGAAACACACCTGCTTTGGCACATGAGTTGCTAATGAGTATCTGAGGCTAGCATTTGCATGGGTTTAAAGTGCCAGGGATGCCTTTCTCTGAACACCTTTGTTTTTTTTTTAAGAATCTGTTCACAGTTAAGGGAAAAAAATGTTCAAAAGCGAGCCATTAGCACATTATTGAATTCTTGTTTCCAGCAGACAGCTGTGTTGTGCTTAATGTAATAGGGTATATTTACGGATGCCTCAATGCTAGTCTTTTGATTTCCATGAATTTGACACACTCAGCACTCAAGTGTGTATGGCTTCGTGTTGTTTCTTATTTTCACTATGTGTTTCCTCCTTCCAAATCATAAAAGCCTCACTAGATATTCAGAAGCCTGGAGTAATAAACACTTCATTATAAATGCTTCCCTTGTTTCTGCAAATTCACCAAATTAAAATCCTTCGTTTATTGAAACATGCTTGAACCTTCCACAAGAGGTTTCTGACAATTGCTGGATTTGTTTGGCAGGAAGAAAGGAATGTTGGAAGGATAGTGTGAGAATCCAAGAAACATAAAAAGGCATATTTATAGAGGACACAAAAGAATACCATGAAAAAAAAGCACATGAACAGTGTTACACACACACACACCCACACACACACACTGATATATATTATTTTTCTTAGTCTTCCATTGCCATTATGTGCACCATAAGAAACAATTTCATTCCTTTTGTCTCCAGTCAGTCTTATCATTCCCATTATGTTCTTTTCTAGTTCAGGTCTCTTATTTTATCTCTTTCAATAATAGTTGATGAAACTGCTTTTTTTTTCCTTCTATTACATGAAAGTCAAGCCTACAAACATTTATTTATCTTGTATTCCACACCTTCATTTATTAAAAAAAAAATTTTAACCAATATTTAGGATATTTCACCTAAGAAGAGAGAGTGTGAAGTGTTTTTGCTTAGAAGTGACTTGCTGCCCAGAAAAATGTTCTTGATTTCCGACATTTATGACCTCCTGGCATCAGTGAGACATACCCTTCCACAAATGATAAGTAGAACCAGTTTTAGGGAAAGATGAATGAAGAGAAAAATCTCAAGGTGATTAGCCTAGAGACTCATTCCAATCACTGCTGTGTGACTGCCAAGTAGTTGTCATGAGTTTGTACATACCCCCAGCCTGACTTTCAAATAAGATGAAGAGATTAATTTACAGCAAGTATATGCACACCATTGAAAGGGCTGAGGGTGGGCCAGCACAATATCTGTGTATGTCAGCCTGTAATTGTCATCACATATGGACAGAGGGATGAAGACATTTGTAATTGCCACAATTGTTAGAATTGGGAACAATCTATTTTCCAGAGTGTTTTCATCAAACATGGTGTTATTTCAACCTCCTTTTACTTTTTTAGGTGGTCCGAGATATTCTGCTGATTGGACATAGACAGGCTTTTGCATGGGTTGATGAGTGGTATGGTAAGTCATCTTCCCTGAAATAACTTGTAGAGCAAGTTCATAACATGTTGACTTGAGCTTTCCATCCATCTGGCTTCAACTGCTACCTAGAAAGACAACAGAAAGAAAGGCAGGGCAACTGCTTCCTGGATTGGAAATAGCACTGTCCACAGAATATAATGAAGAAGAATGTAATGATAGAAGCTTGGTCTAAAATAACCACAATACTTAGTGATTGCCTAAGGAGGACCTCAGTATGTTTGATGCTGGCATACCTGATAACACAGGGCTCCATAATTCTCTATTGGATGGGTTTCAAACCCATCCTAATTTATCCCAAATGTCAATTCAAGATCAAAGCTGTCTGAAGCATCATAGCAAGTGAAAGCAGTCCTTTGATTTAGAGAACACTTGAAACACTCTTTCACCAAAAACATAAAGATTCTGCAATAATTCAAGGGCAAAAGCATAGGTGTCACCTTAATCCTAACTGAGACTATTGTTCTAGCTTTTTTTTTTTTTCATGATTTGAGAAGAGTTCAGCAAGTTCTACACATTTCCAGTAAATGGAAACAAGGTTTGCTTCATTCCATGATGGATGGACCACCCTTCCCAGATTCTCAGCACTATCGTTTTGTCCACGTGAATACCCTGCATTCCCAGAATCAGTCATCAGAGGCTGGTGTCCTTGACTATAAATAGAAATGAACATGCCCAACTGGTGACTTGGGTTAGATCAGATTGTCTAATGAAAGGCCCTTCTCCTTGGTCTTTTCCTAAGTCAAATTGAATTTGTTCTGAATGTAACCTAGATTGTGTTTTGGTGCTTTTCTGTCATTGTTCCACCATTTCCCTCCCTCTTAGCGGAAGGTATCAAATTTAAAGTGAAAAGATACACTGGACTGAATGGGCAAAGACAGTGATTGTTATTAATGTTGTTAGCTGTTTCTGAGCCACATTTAAAAAGACATGGTTCCGTAGGCTGTGGGCTTTTTACTTTTTGCAGTTTTCCCAGATCCGCATCTTCTGAAGAGCAAATGCTTCTTCCTGGGTTTGCCTAAATTCAGACCTCTGAAAGAGATCCTTTTGAAAGATCTTAATTTACTCTCTCTTATCACACACCTCCCCGAGGCTGCTCACACACAGCAAGTGTACTGGCTTGCCGCTTCGTCATGACATCTCCCTAAGACCTGTCTGTTTGTGGGTGTCTCTTCTGACGCAGGTGGAGGGAGAGTCTCCTGTGATTACTTCCCCTGATCATTAAACAAGTCTTTCTCTTTTTTCTGGGGAGCTTTTCTTAGATTCTTACAGGGAGCACAGACCCCAAAAAAGGTTAAGAACTGCCAGTCTCTCCCAACTTGCATTCCTCCAAGCTCGTGGTGTCCTTGCCTCCAACACTCAGGGAATATCAAAAGGATATTCAAAGAATAATAGGCTCAAACTGATTAGACGTTTGGCAAGTGAACAGGGACCTGAAGGGCCAAAACTCTGCCACTTTGAAGACCATGAAACAGGGCACTTGAATAGAGTTCTCTCTAGTGCCAGGATGCCATAGAAGACTTTTCAGAAAAGGCAGCATCAAAAAGGATAGCTGGGTCCTGATTAAGAGGACAAAACACTGCAAGCCTGTTGATCAGAAAAGACAGTTTGGGTAGAGACAGGACACAGAAAGAAAAAAATGTGGGCAGGCATCTAGTAAGTGAAGGGCTGCGGTACAGAGGATGGGGGCCAACTCTTTTCTGTCTCAGCTGAGCTTGGGGCAGGGAAGAGACTTAAAGACCTTTAGTCCAAAAAAAAAAAAAACCCCAAACTCAGGCTGTTACAGGGCCAGAGCTAGAATAATGCATCAAAGGAAACTGGAGATCTCCAGTCCTAGAGACCTTTAAGAAGAGAACCCTTACCTATTTACTTATGATGGGTTAGGTGGAGACAGGAACAACTCAAGGAGTCTATTGACAAAAAGCCCTTTCTGTATCTGAGTGCAGAAAAACAGCAAGTGGTTTAGTAGATGTAGATCTACTCCCCAGAGAAGGTCTCCACCCCCTATATACACAATCCTAGCCCCAACCAAAACAAGCAGCCTTTTCACTCAGCAAGGGGTCCGAGAACCACCCCATCAATTTCATGTAAATTACTGGCATCACTGCCAGCTGAGCTCCTTGCCGGGGAAACTGTGGCTCCTTCATTACACAGATGCAGACTCTCAGTCAGTCAAATAAATGGAAATGGCCCTGCCCACAGAGTGCCTTCTCAGTCCTGCTCAAGGGAATGCTGGAGACTGTGGGCCTTTCAGGTAAATGAGTGTG
This sequence comes from Diceros bicornis minor, assembly GCF_020826845.1. Classification (NCBI taxonomy): domain Eukaryota; kingdom Metazoa; phylum Chordata; class Mammalia; order Perissodactyla; family Rhinocerotidae; genus Diceros; species Diceros bicornis. The sequence continues at coordinate 47,739,104 of NC_080757.1, read as the reverse complement.
TCGCTGTCCCCCAGGATAGCCCTTCAGTTTTGGGTACCTGCAGTTGCTTATTTTTCTTTGGTCTGTACAGGCTCAGTGAGGCTCTCATTACTAAACACGGACAAGGTCCAAAGTAAAGAAATCCTTGCCTATTGCTTATAGCTCTGGTTCTCAAAGTGAGGTCCCTGGACCAGCAATATTAGCATCCCCTGGGGGCCTGTTAGAAATTCAAATTCTCAGGCCCCACGCCAAACCTACTGAATCAGATACTCTGGGAGTACAGCCCAGCAATCCGTGTTGTAACAAGCCCTGCAGATGATTCTGATGCTTACTAAAGTATAAGAACAACTTTAAATCAGATTAGATTGCAAGGACAGTTTAATTAACTCAGTCCAAACAGGTTAGACTAGAGAATGGTAGATGTCTTCAGGGCCAACTGCTAAACTCTAATGCTTTGTGAGAATTGGAAAAAGGCACCCCTCCTGGACAGATTCAGCAGGTGCTATCGGCTTAGGGTGGAATTTTAGCCCCATTGACCTCCTGGGCTGTGTGTTCATACTGTGCATAAACTATATACCCTTATGCAGTGGCATCCCTAGATGTCTTGCTGCCTAATTAGACTCACCACCTCCAGTGCTCAATTAAGAGTTTAAAAAAAAAAAAAAAGGATATAGTAGATGATGGTGATCTTTTCTTGCCCAAGGGTTAATTTTGTATCTTTTCTCAGTTTCAGCATTTGGCTGCCACATAGCTATTTCCCCAAACAGATTTTATTCTACTCATGTTCATTATAAAGTGTTAACCATTTCCGCTGTTGGAGGAGTTGAGTTTGTCTTTTAAAGCCTTGATTGGTCTTTATCCATGAGCCTTGGGTCTCTCCTGCATGACTGGAACACTAATCAGAGAAGAAACACCACCACATTTCAGAGATGGGGTGAGAGGCCTATAAAAATAGGCATCCCAGCTTCACAGAAACATGGTTTTGCTGTCATAAATTTGACAGTATTCTGAGAGAGGAATACAGAGGATTGCCAGAGGCAGGCTGTGATTAAGTGGAACCTCATGAATGTCTTTGAAATCCTGACCCTTCCAAAAAGGTATGGGCGGTAGTTCTTGCTAGTATGGATGAAACTCCCACATGAAAGTGACTTGGAAATCATTCTGGAGTCTCCAGAGAAGGCCTAACCACCAAGCAAGCTCCAGGTAGAGAAATAGGCCTGCTTAGGGACTAGCATTGGTTGGTTGAGTTCGCCAAGCCAGCATTTTCCAATGGCCTCAGGCTTCCTGAAATATGAACTTGAGTATCCTGGCTCTTGGGCAACATTTCATGTGTGTGCCTATGTTCATTTTTCTGGGGAGAGAGCTCATAGCTTTCCACCAGGTTTTCAAAGGGATCTGTGACCTCCTCCACCTCCCCAAATTAAGAACTATGGAAAAAAAATCACAATTGTAGATTACATTTCTGGATCTTAGTGGTCTGAATCACATGGAAAGGGTATGCACCAAGCCTTGGATTGGCTACTTTCCCTACAAAAAGGTGGACCCATCCCTAAGCTATTCATAACAAGCATGTATTGAATTTATAATCATTTTAAAGAGTTTAGAAACAAAAACAAGCTCTTGCCAAAGGATGGCCACCGTTTTGCTAGAGTCAAAAGAATATCAAATCTAATTCATGGGGGCCAGCCCGGTGGCATCGTGGTTAAGTTCGCGAGCTCAGCTTCAGTTGCCCAAGGTTCGCAGGTTCAGATCCCAGGTGCGGACCTATGCACCGCTCATCAAGCCATGCTGTGGTGGCATCCCACATACAAAATAGAGGAAGATGGGCACAGGTGTTAGCTCAGGGCCAATCTTCCTCAGCAAAAAGAGGAAGACTGGCAACAGATGTTAGCTCAGGGCTGATCTTCCTCACCAAAAAAAAAAAAAAATCTAATTCATAATTGCTGGAGCCTCCCCCACCCTCACCCAACTACTTGTTCAAGACTTCCATTTTGACTTAGAGTGAAAAAAAATTACTTCTGTTTAGGTGAGGAGCCTGGAAATGGAAAGAAAAATGTTTGTAGAAGGAAATAAAACATAATGTGCCATTGGACAGGTCATGGAATTAGCATATAGACTTTTTATTAAAATTTTAACTGCTGTAGCTGTGCAATACAATGAAGGAAAATTCTTGTTTGCAGACATTTTGTTCCATAGCATTTGTGGTTTCTCTGTATGTTCTATTCTAAAGGCCTTTCAAATATATGATCTTGCCTCCACTTCCTGTGAAATCAACCTGACAGCTTTAAAAATAAAATGAGTGATAGAAAATTGCCACCATCAACAAAGTTGAAAAACTAGGCAACATGTGTGGCCAACAGAGGATTAATATCTATAGTATATAAAGAGGGGCTATAAATAAAACATCCAACAACTCAATAGAAAAAAGCTAAAGAGTATGAATAGGTAAATCATAGAAGAAGAAATGCAAATGGCCTATAATCTTACCACTAATCACAAGAAATGTAATGAAAATAACAAGAGGATACAACATTTGTCTATCTGATGGCAAAAAGAGAATGATAATACCCAGCTTTGGATGGGTGGGACAACAATTTAACAGTTTCCGTAAAAATAATAAGTACAAATAACCTATGACCCAGCAATTCCACTTCTAGAAATGTATTTTTAAGGAATATACATGTGCTCATGAATATAGGTACAAAGCTATTTAGTACAGTGTTGTTCATAAAAGCAGAAAATTAGTCTCAGTGTAAATGTCCATTAACAGGAATATCGTCAAGTAAATTATGATACACTCATACTATGAATATTATGTGCAACAGTTACACAGAATAAGATAGTTCTGTATGTACTGGCATGGAAATAGGTACATTTTCTATCAGTGGAAAAAGCAAACCAGAACAATATGTATAGTATAGTATACTATAGTGTGATTCCATAAGTGTAAAAATAAATGAGACTTTGTATGTGTGTGTAGTAACATACATATGAATTCATAGAAAAAGAAATCTGGCAGCTTGTGCCTCAAACTCTTAACAGTGGTTATCTCCAGAAAGAATAGGTTTGGTGGGGGAGGTTCAAAGGAGTTAAACTCTTTTCTCTATGTAATCTAGTACTATTTGAATTATTTCTATGGAATATAATTCATGCCTTACTTGAGTGAGTCAATAAGTAAATAATAATTGAAACCCATATTTTATAAAAAAGTAGAAAATGGTTGAAGCGGACCAGGGCTCATATAGTTGAGGTGTATTTTGCTTTTTATTGAGAACCTTTAGTTCATGGTTTAGGATATCGAAGAAGATTCCTCAATTAACAAATCCTGTGGGTCCAGAGCTTCTTTGTCAAAACTGGTTCTACTTTGGCCGATTCAGGTTGACCTTCACATGCTGGGATAGGAGACTGGGATCTGCTCTCTCCTCACCCGAAGGAGGATGAGAAAGAGAAGGAAAGAAATGGTCTCACAAGAGGGCAAAGAAAGGAAATCTTGTTCCACTGAAGTGCAGTAAGGAGGGCATTTATACCCCCAGAATACTTCCCAGTGCCGATTATATCAGTCAGCCTCTGATAGCCAATGTCAGAGAAATTAGGCTGTACCTTTCTTATCAGAAGAAATACCATACTAGTTCCAATATTCTCTTAAATCAGGCGGTTAGCCTAGTGTTATTTGTTTAAGAAGCCTTTAAGAAACCTTATTAAGAAAAGTAAATTATGACTTTTCAAATCTCTAAATTAAGGGGTGATTATTTATCAGTTTATTTGCAAAATAATTGACATAGAATCCTTTAATTAAGAGTTTCTCTGATACACTTAAGCACTTGTTTGCTGGAAGCAAAGAGATCTGAACCTAAATTGTTAGAAGTCACTCTGATCATTGAAAATCAATCAGTAATGAAGATGAATCATCTCTGAAAATGTAATCTATCATTGGGCACGTGTAATTGAATTTACTAAAAAATTGATTCATATATAGATTTTGAGGTAATATACTTTGCAGAAGCAAGACATACTGCATTTTACCAGATAATCTGAACAGGAACATTTTCACTTGATTAGGCTTTCCATAAATTACCAGGAATATTGAAAATGTTTATATCATTTCCATAAGCATGTATGGTATGTGGGGATAGTTCAGGATTTAGATATATTTTCCTTCAGCATCAGCAGGGACCAAATTATCATCTTTTAGAGAACCACTTTACTAGAAATGTTCATTCTTATGTGGTCTAATTGGGAGATTTTTTGTCTTTTAGATGAAATTTTCTGAAACTTTGTTTCTTAACTCTTCATTAAAAAAAGAAAACCAGGGATCATGTTTCTAGAATGGGCAGAAATTCTAGAAAAGTCTATTTTCTCCTTACCAATTCCAAATTGATGGTATCCATCTTCTAATAACCTCAAATAATAGATTTTTAAATAATGTTCTTTCTTATACACAAGTAGTGCATATTTGATGTAGAAAATATAGATAAGCAAAAAGAATAACATGAAAATTGTCTATAATCCCAACTCCTCAAAACAATCACTTAATATTTTGAAATGTATCTTTTCAGTCTTTTTTAAGTGTATATAATGCTTTTCTGACAAAAATGATTTCATATAATATGTATAATTTTTTTACTTTTTATTTAACAATACAGGTATACCAAGGACATTTCTCTGTAGTGTTAAGTATCCTTCCAGGGGCTGCCAGTGGCGCAGCGGTTAAGTGCGTGTGCTCTGCTGCGGCGGCCCGGGGTTCGCAGATTTGGATCCCGGGCACGCACCAATGCACTGCTTGTAAAGCCATGCTGTGGCGGCGTCCCATATAAAGTAGGGGAAGATGGGCACGGATATTAGCCCAGGGCCAAGCTTCTTCAGCAAAAAAGAGGAGGATTGGCATCAGATGTTAGCTCAGGACTGATCTTCCTCACCAAAAAAAAAGAAATTCTTCCACATCATTTTTAAAAGTAGCATAGTACTACCAGTCCTCTGAGTTGTTTTCAATTTTTCACTATTATGAACAAGGCAGTAATGAGTATCTTTGTTGTTAAATCCTTCTTCACATCCATAAAATTGATATATCTTTGAAAGCACACAGTCACACAGTTTAAGCCCTTCTCTTAACATTGCGCTAATTAAAGATAAAGAATGATTACTGTTGGAATTATCTAGAACAAAGAAACTAAAACGCCTTTGTTTTTGTTTTCCAAATTATTGTCATACCAGTGAGGGGGAGAAAGAAAGTATCTAATGAATATATGTATAGAGAAATTTCTTTAAATTTTAAATTTTTACCTTAAAATGACCTCAGTCTTCATTCCAGGTGTATTTGTGTTTAAGAAATTTTGATAACCAGCTGTTGAAATTAAAGGGATTGTGTTGAAAGACTGTGTTATTACTGTTAACTAAGATGCATTTGTTCTAATCACAAAACAGCATCTCTCTATGGCTTTCCAGTTACCTCCATTTTCTAAAAGAAAAGCATGCTCTTTGCTTGGCCAGACTGCTACTTAACATTCTTGATACTTGCATTGCTTATGGACAGCATTCTTGATTGATGGTTTTGGGGTGTGGGGGGATCATCAACTAAATAAAATAGCCCAGGTCTGGATTTAGAGCTGCCCTCCATCTTGGCCCCAGACCGCACTGAATTAAATCATAACCTTCTGGCAAGTCTGCCCTTTGGAAATGAAGAGACTCTCACATGACACACATGCATCCATATAAAAAGACACCAAACCACATGATGCAGACAATACTTAAGGAAAAATTCCAGCCGTGAATACCTGCTCTGAATCCCCGCCAGGCTAATTAGTGATCAAGGGTCGATTATCCAATTGTTCAGCATAGTTTCATTATAAAGAGAGATGAAGTTAAATTCTGCCACGAGAGCAACAGAGGAATGCCTATCTGGGAAAATTGCTGATAAAATGTTATAAAATAACCAAGAAGTGGAGGGGGCGTGGAGGATAAAAGAACAGAAGTATTTGAAGTGGGAGTAATTGCTATTTTTATGCATTTCACATACTGAAGATGGATGGGTTCTTTGTTTAAGGATTTTATCAGATGGATTTAGACAAGATATCTCAACCTCGGTACTACTGACATTTTGGACCAGATAATTCTTTGGGGGGAGGGGAGTCCTGTGCATTGTAGGATGTTCTGCAGCATCTCTGGCCTCTGCCCACTAGATGCCAGTAGCACCCCCATCCCAGTTATAACAACCAAAAATGCTGCAAAATTGTCCTCCGTCAAGAACTACTGGATTAAGAGATCATTATCCTGAAATACTGAAAAACTGCAGACTTGGGCCAAAAAGCATAATATCGTGTGCCATTTTATTTATAGATCAGTGTGGGTGGAAGTAATGCCAGCCATCTTCAAGCTGTTAGGCTAGACTTGAAGTTCAGGATAGACCTGCACTCTCTGACACCCTGCGTTCTGTGCAAAAATACATCTCTGTGTGAACACTGCACTAAATCTCACTTGTTCCAATGAACATCATTTCTCTGCCTTCTACATCATGTCTCCTATCATAGCGATGAAGTGTCCGTTCTGTTGTTGAATGCATTGATTTAAAGAATTTCCAATCTATTTTGAAAGGTATATGGAAGGTAAGTATTGAACCAAACAAACCTGACCCTGTCCCTGAATGATCTTCTAACGATGCTTTAGGAGATCTCAAGCTACGGCACTGCTCATGTGCTAATAGTTTCTACCCATCTAGCTCACTTGACAAGAATCACCCCTAAATAATTTCCACTCTTCTCTGTTCTAAGACTATGTTGACTTAACTTGCACTCACTCCCCCTTTGGCTGGTTTAGCTAACTTTATGATGTACTCTTCATCAAGTTAGTGAACTCCCCGCTTTGTAAACTTCTCTTTGGCTTCTGCTAAGCTAGCATCTTTCCCTAAAGCCTCCCCCATTGAAAGTTTGCATTTAATAACGGAAGTTGCCAACGTCTTGACCTTCTTTCAGATATGACAATGGATGATGTTCGGGAATACGAGAAAAACATGCATGAACAAACCAACATAAAAGTTTGCAATCAGCATTCCTCCACTGTGGATGACATAGAGAGCCATGCCCAAACAAGTGTATGTAGAATTTTTAAAACATGTTGCCCACCCTTTAGCAAACGTACACATAAACTGATCTTTGAGATACTGTGAATGCCCAATTCTCCAGCTTCCACAAAAAGCATCATCATGCAGAGGCTGTCAGTGAAGAACCTGAGCCGGGTCTAAATTGGACAGTGTCACCTCTTGCTTCCAGATAGTCCAATTCTTTAAAGCCGCTTGACCTGGGCGTTGTTTCAGTCATAAAACCAAGAACACGGAGAGTGGAAACATTTTGTGGTGCTAGCGAGCGGCCTGTACCATAAGAGAACAGAGGGGTAAAAACAGATGTCACAGAACATCATGCCAGTAACTTTTAAAAACATAGTTAACACTCAGTTATTCAATCGAGGGAGGGCTTCCTGCTCATCTGGTATTTTAGGTTTCTTTACATTTGCTTTGAAATGCTTTCTATTTGACCCATGCTGGGATCTCGGTGGGTGCTAGCTTGAGCCCACATGTCTGTGAGCCCAAGGCCCCAGAATAATACATATAAGATTTTTAAGAAATTCAGCATGTAGTTAAAGAAAACTGAGAGATGGCTGTTGTAAATGGATACTTTGGAATTGTGAAGACCTTTTGGCTGCACTTTGGACATTTTCAGTTAAGTTTTCAGAACATGTCTTTGGAACGTGCCTTGCAAGGCTCATGTGCTGCTCTTGGATGCATGTAACTGCCCTGAGGTTGAAATGGCCCTGACTCTTCCTCCCCATTTTGCATGTAGTGACTGGATTTGCAGAACACTGTTCGGACAAGACTTAACTGAGGTGTTCCTCTCTATGCACAGGCCAATCCCAACAGGACCTCCCCCTTCCTCTCTCCCTGTTCTACAGTTAGACATGCTCCTTAAGGAAACTGTCCTTGAGTTTCCATAACTTTCTATTACCTATTCTTCTAGGAATGTTAGACACCAGTTTCCCCTCAGCTGCTCTCTGAAAGCTGCTCACTATAAGTATGACCAGAGGAAGCCAGAGGAAAGGGGGAGCCGCCACATGTCCAAAAGACACCCTCACAGTGCTTTTCTCATTCTAAGTTCATACAGCTTTCAGCTTAAGGCTCTTTGCTTGGTTTTCTTTCCGTTTTACTGTGATTGTTACTATTAGAAAGTCAGTTTACTATGTAGACGGTGGTACCTAGAATGGCTCTCCCCATGGGAAAGCCCATGCATTCTCTGGCTGCAACTCACAGTTGTTCCCATGACTTCAGTATAAGAGATGTCTATCTCCTCAGAAGTTATACCAAGTGGTTATTTTGAATGCTAATGACATTTCCCTTATTTGGAATTCCATCAAATTGAGGATCATTTATTTTTCCATTGTCTTTCTTCTCTATCATAATGAAAAACAGTTGAAATCAAGAGTGATGGACAGCAGGTCCATCACAAATAAAAACTGCTTGGGTGCTCAATAAATTCAAATAATCAACCTGAGTAGGGACAAATTAGATTGAAATTGTGCAAAATTAATATCCATGAACATGACAGTAGAGAAACAACAGTCTCCTTTTCAGCTGAGCAGTTTCAATGCCTTCAAGAAGGAAACTTCTGAGACTCGAAGCGAGTGTAAAATCAAAATTCTCTACTGTGGATGATTTCTGCCCCCTGCTGGATGTGTAGGGTAGGGTGCTCTTTTCAGCCACTTGTTTAAAATGTCTGATTTTTCAGAGATGATATCCATTTATTATAGCAGAAACATACCCTGATTCACTGAAATTTTTCTGTCTCAACTTTATTTTGAAATACCTCTTTTTTTAAAACTTAATCTCATTTCTTAGCTTAATAGTCTTAGTATTTTTTAAAATGTGATAAGTTTACATGTACAATTTTTCTTAAATTCTGAATTTTATATTAACACAGTTATAATTTTTTATTTCCTTTGTAAAAACTCTTCCCTTTCAGAAAATTTCAGTAATTGTTCCCAGGAAATCCTCTTAAGGATTTTGTTTTTTGAAAAATATTTCTGGTTTGCTCATATGTTATGATATAACCTAATATATATAAGACCTAATGATTAATACTATCTTATGAATATTCATTCCATGGTTTATATTTCCAAAGTGACTGTATTGTTTCATGCTGGTTTATATCATCTAAGGAAGGTTCAACTACTAAGTTGATGGGAGAGGACAGGAAGAAAAATGAGTCTCGGGGAAGATACAGCAGATGTGGAAAATCCATGGGCAGCAGATTTCATCTTTTACTCAAGGACAAGCCCTTACACCTCCACCCAGTGGTTTTTCTAATAAGCCCAGTTATCTGTTTCCCCTATTACCAGCAAATAAAAATGGCAAAGGATGCCAGAGATAGCCAGACTGAGAGTAATCATCATCCTCATCATCAACATCAGCATCATCAGGTTCCTGAGTGTGAGAGAAGAGATGTCAAACTATAAACAGCAAGTCGGCCCCAGGAAAGAAGTCACCACTGTATTGTAGCACAGGGATATACTTTCAGTATATTATGTCTAAAAGGTAGTAAGTGTGTATAATACATTAAATACATGAGAGAAAGATGTACATTTAAAAGGATTTTTTTTTTTTTTTACTTTCTCAATAAGAACATTTCAAGTATTTGGAAAATCAACATAATCCTGTTATAGGCATATTTCACAATGCCTGTTAAATGAGGCATCACTGAATTTATTTCTTAAAAGCCAAATAATGCTTTTTTTCTTTTAAATAAAATTCTCACTCATTAAATGATCCTCTCTTTTTGTTCTCTATTCTTTTTTCTTTTATGTTTCCTTGAGAAATGGTTTTATTTTTCTGATTTGGGGATCATTAGCAGAGTTTGTTATCTTATTTGTTTTTTAAGCTGAATTAATTAAAGCACCGCATCTAAACAATCTCAGGATTGATACACAGTCAGGAAAGAAGTAACCTTAGAATCTAACAAGTGTGTTTATTGAATTAGAAGATAGCATGTTGAGAAATCCTGATGATTTGCCTGTTTATATAAGTATACTTATATTTTCGTGATCTAAAGTAGACTATAATATATATCATTTGGGGCCATTGATTGCTTTAATTACCTTCCCTTTATAGAAAAGATGGCCAGGTCTAATAATAGCTCCATATACCACACCATACCCATAACACACACACATGTGCACCCATTCATATACTGCTCCAGTCTGGTTCTGTACTGTCCTGATAAGTTCTTATTCAGAATACTTAACATACTCACTGAAGAGTGCTTTGGAAAATCTTGGATGGATATTCATAAAGGAATATTTTTTCAGGGTTTGCTTCGGTAAAAAAAAAAATTAGGATTTAGAATTTCTGTGATAATCTGGGTATATAATCTGAGAGGCCCCTTTATGGTAGGGTTCCTATAGTTCCTTTAAAAACAGGCATAGAGATGAACCTATTTGCATCTCTTCTAAATAACTGCTCATTTTTCTTTCTATTTTTTTTCTTTGAAGACATGACAATGGATGAAGTCCGAGAATTTGAACGAGCCACTCAGGAAGCCACCAACAAGAAAATTGGCGTTTTCCCACCTGCAATTTCTATCTCGAGCATTCCCCTGCTGCCTTCTTCCGTCCGCAGTGCCCCTTCCAGTGCTCCATCCACACCTCTCTCCACAGACGCACCAGAATTCCTGTCAGTTCCCAGAGATCGACCCAGGAAAAAGTCTGCCCCAGAAACTCTCACGCTTCCAGACCCTGAGAAAAAAGCCACCCTGAATTTACCTGGCATGCACTCTTCAGATAAGCCATGTCGGCCCAAATCAGAGTAACTTCATATGAATATTTCATGGGATTTTATATTTTCATTTTGAGGTTATTATTTTTTTTAATCTTCTGATATAGAAAGAGACTGCTTTGTCACTCAAACATGTCTGAGTGTGCACGTAGTTAAGTAATTTCACATATAACCTGATTCCCTAAGTATGCCACACAGCATGATATTAGATGGAAAATGTAAGACTTGCCAAGGGCAGAAGGAATCTTCTGTGGCCACATCTGGAAGCCAGAGAGGAAGCCTTGTTATTGGGCATTTGGTGAGGTTGGTATGGACTTCAAGGGTAAATAAATGAAAACTTTGCACCACTGTGTTCCAAGGTGTGGTAAAATAGTGAAGTCAATTTCCTCCCATCAACCCTGAAATTCTCCAAAATACTCTCAGGCATACCACATCTAACTGTTAAATTTTGAACTGGTCGTCACCAATACTTGAATACCAGGAGTTACTGAGATTCCTATTTTGGTTAGTCTGACTCAGGATTTGGGGCCTAATTAACACTTTAAATTTTTTGAAAATTTTAATTATCAACCTATAGAGGCTCCAAGTGCAATTAATGATAGCTTATTTATACCTTTCACAGAATTTGATAAAGATTCCACTTGTTTCTGTCTTTTAATAACTTTCCCCTTTGTGCCCTTGTGGCCTCGGAAATCTTAAGAATTGCATGGATGAATGTGACCACAACTGACTGATTTTGGAATGGTTTGGTGTAGGAACCAAGAGGCCCAGGTGAGGCAAACATCTTTTTTCTCTACAGGTATCGACAAACATTGACTTGTCAGCTTCCATCATCCATTAAGATTTCAGAATTTGCAATTAATTGAGTAGAATTCATTGACTATTTGCCCATTCAAAGAAGTTCAAGGGTAGAGTGAGCTAACTGGACTTGAACACTGTCAGAATGTCTGGTTCAGGAACCCGAAAAAAGAGAAATGTCTCCCATCCTCCTCCTGGGTTTACTGTTAATGATATCCAGACTTCCCTAGAACGGATTGCCCATCACCAGACCTTAGAAAAGACTGTCATTCTCTTGCTCCTTACTTGAAATCCAGATATTGGGAATGTCGCAGAAGTCAAGTAAATACTGCCAAGTGCAAGGAAAGAATGAGCAGAATTGCAGACTCCTATTTGTAGAGCAAAAAGGAGGAGAGAGAAAAGATGCCCCTCTAGCTTTGTTTACTGCAAGGAGTGGTAATGCAAAATTAGAATCAAGGTTGACGGGAGGCGAGATCATTCACCAAAGTGGCAGAAAGAACTCTCCTTTGATCTAAAGAGAAAAACCTGCCACCTTCGCACCTCACTGCCTTTAAACGCAGAAGGAAGGGCAAGCAGAATCTAGCGTTTCCTTTTGTCCTCCAAGAGAGGAAGAGAACAAGGTAATTGGGCGACTCCAAGGCCCCAGCTAGCCTTCCTGACCGTAACCTTCAACCTCAGGAAAGGGACCTTCCCAAAACACAGATTCCAAAGGAAACACCATAGACCAAGGAGCGTATTCTCCTTCTCTGACACAGCCTCTGCCAGTGGACCCTGCCTGCTTCTCTGTTAGTGCTCAGCACTCGGGCATAGTGTCTTTCAAGTTGATAAACTCTTCCCAAGGTGCAAGCACTGGCGCCGTGAGCCCAGCACCAAGTGTTTTAAGTCATACGTCAGACTGTCAAGATCATTTCTTTATCTATAGGTTGGCATTTAGCTTTAAAAATAAATAAATAAACCCAGAACTCAAAGGAAACCAGTTGCAAGTAGTGTAGCTCAACAGTGCATCGCTTCCCTAAGAATGATCGCTTTGTAGTGAGACATCTTGGCATGGTATGGAAGCATGATTCTTGCTTGTGGGAAAACTTAATCTTTCATCAGACCCCTTGGACTTCTCAATGGCTCCCTCTCCACACAGTACTATTTAAAGAGAATATTTGGCTTTAGAAAGCAAAATTCTACTTTCAGAAGACACTGACATATTTATGTATGTATTTGCTTACCATTTACAAGCTGAAATCAGGATGGGGTGGGATCGTTATTCTTGCATAGAGCAGATTTATTTTGTGCAGGTTGTTACACATCTGGCACCTAGTTTTTCCATTAATACATTGCTGTTTTCCTCTTTTGTGAAGTAGCTTCTGCTATCAAGGTCAACAATTCTGTATGCTTTGGAAAGCTAATTTCTGATTTCCTTCTGTGACTTTTCTTTCTCTTATAGCCAGTACAATACCACAGACATCATCGCAAAGCTGCCGATGATAGCGTGATTCTTATCCAACAAACGTGTGCTTTTATAATATGTTCAGTTTTTCTGTCTACATGTAGTTTGTGTGCTTTAAAAAACAGGGAGGGTGTGCAAATATTCCTTCAGCTGCTTTGTATATTTAATCCAGTCGTCACAAGGCATAAATGACTTCAATATTTTATCTATCTTGATTTTCAAGTGTCATTTCACATTCTTCATACACGACTTTGTTTATTGTGGGATACAAGCCTGTGTATATAGAACATTAATAATTCCTATAAGGATGGAAATTAAATGGCTGCATGGTGGAAACTGAGAAGAAGAAAACAAAAGCAGAAACTTGAATTCATTAAGCATGTTTGGGAAAAAATAGAATCTTTAACTCAGTGCCTCTGTCTGCAATGTGGAACCCTTCAACTTTGTTCACCAAAATTGTATTATACCTGTATATATATAAATATAGTACTATAGTGAATCAGACTCCACCAGGTTTAAGTCTCTGGTAGCCAAATTAAAATAAATAATCCGTAGAATAACACATATGTTCACACCATCTTCATCTCTGATGTTAGTGGAGACCATCAAAATGACTGTAAATTTCATTACTTTGGGTGGATTTCAAATACCCTGTGCTTTTCGTTGGCTGTAGTACAGCGTTGTTGCTTTGGCTGTGCTTTCCTGAGATGAGAGAGTCTCAGTGTTTTTACTGCATAAACTTTGTCAGAAATTGGCTCTGAAGACCATTTTCCTTCTTTTGGGCTGTAGTAAGACAAAGCAAGGAAAAGCATGACAACAAAGAAGGCTGTGACATTTTTCAGTTGCCACCGTTATAACAGAAACAATGTGAGTTCATTGATGAACTAATTTATAAACCCTTCTGCCATGGTGTTGTATCTGTGTGCGGGGAAATGGTTTTAACTTATTTGGAGGTATTTATTAGCCATGTTTTGGGTTGTGAAAATAAGTCTCTAAGTAGCACAGTTGTGGGTATATAATATATTGTATATAACTTACAAAACACAAGACCCCCAACAGTAATTATGTGGTTTTCTTTCAAGACACTGAAAAAAACAGTGACCTAAGAGAATAGATTCTGACACTTCTCAAGAAGTCATTTTTCTGAGAAAATTTCAAGGCTAATATATTTATGTGTATTTTTAAATTCCACTTTCCTTAGATCTCTTCATGGCTCGGAGACAGCAAGGTCACTGGCTGGCTTAGACCAATAGGAATGTTACTTTTCAGAAGGGCCAGAGTATATTTACTGTCTCTACAGTGTTTACTCAGGTAACCCAACAGAGAGGAATTATCTAAATCGCTTTAGTCCTTTTCTGATCATCTAACTCAGTGGGCTAGGTGACCAGCTGCCCTCTGAGCCACAGTTCTTGAAATTTAAAAAAAAAATCTGTCCAGTGACTGCAATTGATCATAAACAGACTATTTAAAACTATTCATTCTTGCTGAAACTGAAGTGTCACACAAGAGCACGGTGTTGGCATGCGGAGGCAAAACCTAGCAGGTTCTGTGTTCTACCGACAAAACAATCTGTTTGCATTTGAAATGTAAGTGTTTAAGCTTTTTAGGAGTTAGTGCAATAAGAGAATGTGAATATGCTGAGAACTTGTCCCATGCTGTTATTCATTGTAATTTTGTTGTTAAGTTAACAAATGCTTTAGGATAAGCCTCTCGATGTTTTTGCTTTACATTGAAAGCATGTCTGTTGAATTGCAAGTCTCTCTTCAGTTTCTCTGTGTCACCAAGAAGAGGTTCTTTGAGTTGATGTGATACCTATGCCACCTATATGTAGCTTCAGCTGTAATTTTTCGTGTTTACATTTCAGGTTGGGATCTTGGTTAGTTAAATTAGTCGATATACCACTGCCACTGCTGGAGGACCAAGTTTTGGAATGCACAGTGTTACAGACTGCAAGCAAAGCAAACAAAAGTTGCTCCTCACACATGCCAGCCTTCTGTGTCATTTTATGGCTGTTTTGTGTTTTTTCCCCAGTTATTTATTATTGTTAATAACTTACTTTTTCTTACATTCTGTTGTAAATAAAGTACAAAGCAATCTTCTTTCCAAGTGTAGCTTCCTCTCTCTCTTTCTCAGCCATTCTCAAGGTAATGTTAGCAATTGTGAACTTGTGAATTGATGGGAAAGAAGCCATCAAGGAAGAAGGAACAAGCCAATGGCCGGTACTCAGACCCAGTTCTAGAGGACTTATGTGCAAGGAAGCCTGGCCTGCTAATAGGGATATGGTGCCTTTAGGGCCAGGGCCCTTGGTAGGAAATGCCTGGGTGCCAGCTCTAACTATCCAGCCAAAAAATACCCAAGGAATCTATAACCCAGTGGGATACACGCATAGACTCGTCCATCCATCTAACAGGTACTTGGTTCCCCCTCGTCGAATGTGAGGCTCCAGTCTGAGTGGTAACCCAGAAAAATCACCCAAAGGAACCTGTAGGAACACCACCCCAGTGGGACACCACATTCTGTTGCAGAGCAGGCCAGTCTAAAGTAAGCTGAAATCATTCTGAAGTGGTTTCTCCATCTCAAGTAGTTCCTGTTGTTCACAAAAGGGTCGTCTAGGGATGGGTAGAGTGAGGACAGAAGTACTTTACTGCCTCTTGTTCAATAATCTCAGAGCGTAAGCAGCCACACACCTCTCACTCCATGCTCTCCTCTTCAGTCCTGAAACTAATGTTAACATCCGCATCTTGCGCATTAATCTCTGATTGCATCAGGCCACAGCTTCATATAACAGTGCACCATAACGAGGCTGTCTACACTGAAAATTTCCCCAAATCATGAAACACTCATCCAATTAGCTAACACATGCTTGCTTTTGTAGCTCCAACTGCACCATTAGTACTCCCACCCTGCCTTTAATTCTCTCTTCAAAACACACAGACTTCCCACACGTAACTGCTGCTGACTTTTGGCTAGCACACTTGGGTACAGCCAGGCTGGCTGTTTATTCCTGGGGCCGAACTATATAGGTTGTTAAATATTTGGACGCCTAATGTTAAATATATAGATGTTTATAACACCTCCAGTGTCACAGGATTGCTTTTAATTACGGTTACCTCCTTTGAGCATTACTGTTAGACTTCTGAACACCCACATTCTTTTCTAAAATTTCCCATTTCCTTCGGTACATTCCACTTGGGGTGTTTTGCCTCCAACCTCCCAGCTGCACCTTAGCCTCTCAAGTTCAGGATTAATCACATGTCATTTCTCCAAGCCCTGTTCTGAAATATCTCCAAATGAAAATATTGCTCTCAAACCTGAAGCTTTGATGGCTTTAGAACAACAATCAACCTGTGTGTACATGTACATTCGAGTGTGTGTGTGTGTGAGTGTGTGTTCAGCTCTGTGTAGTTGATCCAGGCTGTTTTCAAGTTTGTTATATTGACTTTCTCTGCTTAATTATTAGCCCCCTAAATATTCCATGCTCTCATAAATTCTCCCTTTTCTATAGCATGCAACCTAGTAGGATATCCCATTCAAGTCCAAACATTTGACTACTTCTCCTGCTCCTGGGAAAATTGGAAACAGCCTGGTACTTTGCCTTGCTGCTCTTGCCTGAACCCCAGCATTGAGGACTGGAACTATTATGTAGCCAAAGAAACTAGATGTGGCCTCTGGTCCTACTGAATCCAGCCATTCACTGTAGCAACATTACTAAACACCTGGAATTTAGGGGATAATTATGTTTACCTAGAAGTACCAACTATCTGCACTAAAGGCAGACACAAAAGGCTGGGGATGGTCATTTCCCCTCCTTTAACTAACAGAAGGGAGATTTGGCCACTCTGTCACTCGAGGGTGTTTGAGGGCAGCCAAATCTGGACCTTTGTGATTTTCTAAAAATTTTATTCCAAAATAACTTTCCTGCTCCCAAGGGATTCTACGTGCAAGATGCTGGCAGTTTACTGCTCATTAACAACCCTTGAGAATCATTTTATGATCTTAAGGACACAAGTGATTACATTCAGAGCATTCCAAAGATAACGCTTGCTACTCTCTGTATGCAGTCTGCTCTTAAAGTCAGTCATCAGTGCTAATGTGTGTTGTGCCTCTTCTCAGAACACAACTTGAAAATTTAGAAATATTTCTACAGGTTTGAATTTTCCCACTCTCATCTTAGAGCTATTCTATTTCTTTGCATTTTGTTAAAATCTACTATACAGACCCAAGGATGTGAATTTTGTTATCATCTGCATTAAGTACTTTACAATTTACTCTTTCTTCTGTGAAAGATAACTCATAGATGCATACCTTACTACAAAATGCTTTAAGGATTTTGAATTGTTTTATAAATACCTTTACATTTGGTACATGGCATTTTTATCATTTTTCAGAGCTATGTAATATTCCATTGGGTTGGAAATCCTTAATTTACTTAGACATTCCTTTATTATTTGGCATTTAGGTTATTTTCTGGATTTTGTTATTATATAGAGTGTTGTTAGGAACATCTTTATAACATAGTGTATGTCTTCTTTTTAATTATTTTTCTTGGATAAATTCCCAGAAATTGAATTACTGGGTCAAAGGATATGAATATTTTTATGACTTTGGGTATTTACTGCCAACATCTCCTCCAAAGAAAATTGTGCCAATTTACAATTCCACTGACAATGTATGAGTGAGAACATGTGTCTTTTTAAACAAGTGTCTGCAGTTTTAAAAGTTCACTATTCTCAACTTGTTAAGCTATGGCTAGCATTCAGTTCCCATAGAAGTCCTTTGTTGGTTTAATGTGTTAATACCCTCTTTTGGGGTGTTCACATGATGAAAGGCAAGCCCAGACAAAGTTCTCTGATTTATTTAAATGTTCAGTGCCTTCTCCAGCTTACTACGCTGCAGAAACACTGACTGGCTAATACAGAAGAAAAGCATAAGAACTGCATTTAAATAAATAAACATCAATTCTAAGTCATTTTGTTTTCACACTTTCAGTGATACAAACATTGAATGCATCTTTACTCTAGGGTTTCCTGAAAACCACCATATAAGTGCCAGCAGTTTTTTGTTGTTGTTGTTTTTAACGAAGAGAGAATTAAAGTAAAAACTCGAGCTCGCTGTTATTTTAGAATCAATGATGTCCTGATTCTAACAGAACTTTGGTAAGGACAGAGCAGAGTCCTTCCTAAGTCTTTCATTTAACATCTTGAAAGGAACATGATGACAGATTTCCTGCATGCTCCAAAAAAGGAAGGTGACAGTCTGTGCGTCATCCTCTCTTGAGCCATGTGACAGCCATTCCTGAGAAACAGAGAACTCTCCTCAAGGGGAATGGTCATTTCTCACACATAACAAGGACAATGTATAAAATTTACCCTCAAGTTAGTTTGGAATCTGACTGCAATCTTTACTTTTTGTTGTCGATGTTGTGTGTTTGAGTTAACTTTTTATTTTGAAATAATTATGGATTCACAGGAAGTTACAAAGAAATGTACAGGGATGTTCTCTACACCCTTCACCCAGCCTCCCCCAATAATAGCAACTTGTATGATATCATAAAATATCCCAACCAAGAAATTGACACTGGTACAATCCATAAAGCTTATTCATATTTCACTAGTTTTATATGCGCGCGCGCGCGTGTGTGTGTGTGTGTGTGTAGCACTGTGCAATTTTGTCACTTGTGTAGCTTCATGTAACTAACACCACATTCAAGATACAGAACTGTTGAGCCAGCCCCACGGCCTAGTGGTTAACTTCGCCGTGCTCCGCTTCGGCGGCCTGGGTTTGTGGGTTTTGATTCCTGGCGCAGACCTATACCACTTGTCAGCCATGCTGTGGCAGTGACCTACATGCAAAATAGAGGAAGATTGTCACAGATGTTAGCTCAGGGTGACTCTTCCTCAGAAGAAAAATAAGATACAGAACAGAACTGTTCCATCACTACAGCTCTCTCATACTTCCCCTTTATAGCCCTGCCCCTTGGCCCCACCCCCCAAAACCTTTACTTTTGTTTGTTTGTTTGTTTTGTGAGGAAGATAAGCCCTGAACTAACATCTGATGCCAATCCTCCTCTCTTTTTTGCTGAGGAAGATTGGCCCTGGGCTAACATCTGTGCCCATCTTCCTCTACTTTATATGGGACCCTGCTACAGCATGGCTTGACAAGCGATGCATTGGTGTGTGCCCAGGATCCGAACCTGCAAACCAGACCATTGAAGCAGAGTGCATACACTTAACTGCTATGCCACTGGGCTGGCCTCCCAAAACCTTTACTTTTAAAAACAAAGAAAATATTTCACTGAGACAAATAGCCATATCAATTTTTCTTTCTGCTATAACATAACTCATCACAGCTCTTAAACATTTTTTTCACTATTTTTTTATTGCAGTAAAATATACGTAACATAAAATTTACCATTTTAACTATTTTTGTGTGTGTGTGAGGAAGATTAGCACTGAGCTAACATCTGTTGCCAATCCTCCTCTTTTTGCTGAGGAAGATTGGCCCTGGGCTAACATTTGTACCCATCTTCCTCTATTTTCCATGTGGGACGCCTGCCACAGCATGGCTTGATAAGCGATGCGTAGGTCCATGCCTGGGATCTGAACCTGCGAACCCTGGGCGTGCAAACTTAACCACTATGCCACTGGGTTGACCCCGTTTTAACTTTTTTTTTTTCTTCTTGGGAAAAATCTATTTTTTTTAATTGATGTTTTAATAGTTTATAACATTGTGAAATTTTGGTTGTACATTTTTGTTTGTCAATCACCATATACATGTCTCCCTTCACCCCTTGTGCCCACCCCCTACCCCCATTGCCCCTGGTAACCACAATACAGATTTCTCTGTCCATGTGTTGGTTTATATTCCACATATGAGTGAGATCATACAGTGTTTGTCTTTCTCTTTCTGGCTTATTTTACTTAACATAACACTCTCCAGGCCCATCCATGTTTTTGCGAATTCGATGATTTTGTCTCTTTTTATGTCTGAGTAGTATTCCATTGTATATATATACCACATCTTCTTGATCCAGTCATCAGTTGAGGGACACTTGGGTTGCTTCCATGTCTTGGCTATAGTGAATAATGCTGCAGTGAACATAGGGGTGCATAAGCCTCTTTGGATTGTTGATTTCAGGTTCATTGGATAGATTCCCAGTAGTGGAATAGCTGGATCATAGGGTATTTCTATTTTTAATTCTTAAAAGAATCTCCATACCACCCGTTTTAACTATTTTTAAGTGTGCAGTTCAGTGGTGTTAGGTATATTCACAATGTTGTACAACCATCACCACTATCCATTTCCAGAACTTTGTCATCATCCCAAACAGAAACTCCATATCCATTAAACAATAACTCCCTACCCTTCCCTCCCTCCAGCCCAATAGCTTCTATGCTTTCTGTCTCTATGAATTTGCCTATTCTAGACATTTCATATAAATGGAATCATACAATATTTGTCCTTTTGTGTCTGGCTGATATCGTTTGGCATAATGTTTTCAAGGTTCATTCATGTTTTAGCATTGTCAGACATTTTAAAGGCTTGTTTTATGGGGGGGAAAATCTGATACGCTGATAAACATAGATACTCTCATGTGTGTTGTGATGTTGGGCAAACCACTTCATCTTTCTGAGGCTTCATTTCTTCAAGTGTAACTACAGCACCAGTAATAACAGGTGCCTACATCTCAATGGCAAGTATGTAAAAATAATATTGCCAGTTGGTGGTGGAAACTGTCGCTGAAGAATCATGAGAAAAAGAGAGAGAAGGAACAGGCAAATTGAAACAGAAGCTCCTTGAGAAAGAGCAGGTGGCTCATGGAAAGGGCAGAGAGGACTGCCCTTCCCTAGAGCTCCATTGTTACATGAAGCTCCTTTTATTTTGAGTCTCTTCCTTTTAACCGCAGGAGGTAACTAAAAGCAGTTGGAAACTATGTTAAAATTCCTTTCTAGAAACAAGTTTGCCAAAGGAAACAAATATAAGAAATGTAACATTTTGGTGTCTTTCTAGGATTCCAGCAAATCTTAATAACATCCCAAGTGGAAAGAATGATGCTTTAAGAATAAGGTGAAGTACATTTCTGCTTGAAAAGAACTGTACAGAGAAAGTCAGACCTGCAAAACCTGCTTCATTTTCATGCGTGCAGGTTGTAAAACAATTATGTTTTACTCCTGTAAACAGAATTAAATGAGGGCGCTTGCATTGTTAAAAAAAAATGGCTAATTCAGATTATCTAGTGGGTCAATAGTGTGTTGTTTTCAGATTCTTTTGAGCAACGTGACCTGTTATGGTCAGATATAAAAATCTCAAAAACTTTTCTTTTTTGTGATATTCGAGGTCTAATTTACATGCAAATGAAAAAGCTTTTTAGCGTAATAAGACACCTTCCCCAACCTCATGAATGGCTTTTGATTGTTTGGGTTTTTGTTTTTTCCAGTTTTATTGAGAAATAATTGACATACATCTGATGAATGGCTTTTGAGACAGATCTGATTAGCACACAGAAGTTTAACTGGAAAGGCCAACATTTTGTTAGTTGGGTTTACTAAGCAATACCACTGCCTCAGCTGAGCCTCTTCAGTGATTCCTTTCAGATAAAATTAAATCAAATGTGCGCAAAGAAGCGTATATGTCTTAAACACGAGCCTCTTCAAATCTGGATCCAAATATGAATCAATTGTTTTATGTGTTTTTGGTGAGTTCCTCCCCTTCCTCTCTCCATTGCATCTTCCTTGATTCTTCAAATGAAAAACAAGGAGAGGTGGATTAAAAAGTAGAATATCTCCAAGTCTCCTGAGGGGAAATTCTGAGAGTCTTTCTTCCCAGAGGGAGCACTGAAACCTTATAGGGGACCCCTGAGATTTCATATGGTATTATTCTCTTCTCTCCCATTCTGAGGCATTTGCTATTTTACTTTCCTCTGAAAGGTGGTCTCCAGGTCAAACATCTGACTTTTAATGACTTGTACACACAATGGGTCCTTAACCCTGGTCCCAGCTGCCAGAATGCCTGCCACTGGATCCCCATCACCTACCCTCAAACTCATCTCCCCATACTCAAGCCCACGGTGGAAGCCATCGCCCCTTGTCTACGTTCCAGCAGATAAAGATGTCTTTCTGACACCCCATGCTGGAACTCTAAAAATGTTTTCCTGTTAAACCACGGTCACTGGGGTTTCCAATGCTAACATAAAACTGATATTGATGGCCCTTCAGTTGCACTGAGTAGGTTTACCAGCCCAAGAGAGAACCTGGTTTCCCTGAACAGCGTGAGGAAATATGGTCTGAGTTCAAAACAACCAACTCTCAAACTAGCTTTGGGAACACAGCTCTTCCAGAATTTGGGGATTCCTTGTGTGTGTGTGTGTGTGTGTGTGTGTGTGTGTGTGTGTGTATTTTTAAGAACATTTATAGATACTAATTAGACGTAGTTCAGAGAAGAAGTCATCAATTTTTTTTGAGATAATGAATTTAATTTTACTGAAATTAAATCTAATTTCATTCCACAAAAAATAATTTTTTATATGAAAACACTATGTAAACTGCAAAGTTCTAGACATAAGTTGCCATTCTCTTTATTTCCAAATATTAAAAAAATCTAGGTATTGGGGGCGGCCCAGTGATGTAGTGGTTAAGTTTGTGCCTTCTGCTTTGGAGGCCCAGGGTTCATAGGTTTGAATCCCAAGTGCAGACCTATGCACCGCTCATCAAGCCATGTATGGCGGCATCCCACATACAAACTAGAGGAAGATGGGCACAGATGTTAGCTCAGGGCTAATCTTCCTCAGCAAAAAAGGAGGAGGATTGGCAACAGATGTTAGCTCAGAGCCAATCTTCATCACCAAAAAAAAAAAAAAATCTAGGTATAGCTGACATTTGCCATGAAGACAGCCAAAAAAATATTTAGTAGACAAATAGAGATGGTTGTGTCAATGGCACCAACTATCTTGCTTCTTTCCTACTCGCTTCATTACTAAGACTTAAGGAATTTATAAGTCTATATTTATCCAAAAAAAAGGTAGTCAGCTAGAAGTTTAGGTTAAGAATGGAAACTATTTGCAGGCTGGTCGAGAAGGAGGGGCTCAATTGCATTGGTTGTCTTTAATCCTCACACACCCTCATACTTACTCATACTAAGCTTACAAACCAAAAACCTGGGGACATGGGCATGGAGGGGAACAATTCCCACGTAACTGAACAGGGGCCGAGCCCGACCCCCCTGACCTTTCCCTGAGGCAGCAACTCCATGAAGAATCTCATGAGTACCTACCCCATGCCGCCCCATTAGCCAGACCTAATAGAGTATAGGGGTAGAAAGTATTTAAGCAGCCTCAAACCTCTTCCTCAACCACATCCCCAACATTTTGGGCCAAAATAGTAAGTCACCCTCTTCCTAGGCTGACCGGGGTGTTTTATCTTCAGCCTGCCTCCCCTTCCTGCCCTCCCTGTGAACTGGCTCACAGGGCCAGTCTCCGCTTTAGTCCTCACTCTTCATTCTGGTCCTGATATAACTTATTCTATAATCTAATACCGTCTTTCATCCTTTTTCTTTTTTCTTTCCTTTTTTCCTTTCTTCTTTCCTTCCTTTTTTCCTTTCATAGTGCCTATTAAATACCAGATACTAGGAGAGGCACAGGGGATGCAAAAGTGAGCAAAAATAAATCTGGTCTTTCACTTCATAGTTTAGTGGAAAAGATATATAACACTTATATAGTCACACAATAAATGTGTAATTGCAACTTGATACAAGGTCAATGAAGGAAAGTTATGCTAGGAGAGCATATAACATAAGGAAAAGAGGGCTATTCAATGGAGACTGACATCTGAAAGGTGAGTGGCAGTTAGCTGATTCAGGAGAAGCTAAAGGAAAGGAAATAGCGTATGCAAAGGCCCTGAGGTGGGAGAGGGCATAGCCTATTCCAGGTTCTGAAGAAAAACAATATAGCCTGAGTCACAGAACAAGGGATATCTGATGAGAGATGAGCCAGGAAAGAGTGGTAGGAGTCAGATCTTGCAAAGCCTTTGTGGGAAGGCTTGCCAGATTTAGCAAATAAAAATACAAGATGCCAGGTTGAATTTAATTTCAGATAAGCAATGAATAATTGCATGGGATATATTTATACTAAAAAATTATGTATTATCTGAAATTCAAATTGAACCAAGAATCTTGTGTTTTATTTGGCAGTCCTACCTGTGGGTCAGGTAAGGATTTCAGCTTGTTCATCCTTAGAACAAGGTATTAAAGTGTTTTAAGCAGGAAGTGGCATAATCTGATTGGAATTTTGAATAGATCATACTGGCTACAGATTGGAAGCAGGCAAGCAGAGGAGCAGGGAGACAGGAAGTGATTAGAAAGGGGCTTGGACCCAAAGGGTGGCAGTGGGAAGGAGGGAGGAGGACAGGTTGAGCTATATTTAGAAGATAAAATCAACAGCACTTGGAACCCACGCTGGTCCCACTGCTTTAGAAACCTTCCACGGTCCAATGGTGCCCAAATCTATGTCTCCAACCGGAGCCTCTGCCAGGAACTCCAGGCTCATGTGGGCTCCCACTTCTTTGGCATCTCAAACTTAACACAGCCAAAATAGAACTCTGGGTCTAGCTTCTCCAAACCACTCCCTGCAAATCTCTCCTCTGCCCAGACTTCCCCATGTCAGTAGAGAACACCCCAATCCACCTGGTCACTCAAGGTACACGGGCAGGAGTTGTCCTTGACTCCTCTCTCCCTCTCACTGCCACACTCAATCCATCCGCCATCCTGTCGACTCTACCCCGCAAATCCCATCCTGAGTTGGCCCACTTTTTTCTACCTCCACTATTACCACCTACCACAAGCCACTATCTATTGTATCCAGATGAGTGCTAGGATTTCAAAATTGGTCTTTCTGTTTCTACTTTTATTTGCCTGTGAGCCATTCTCCACCTGGGAGCAAGGATGATCTTTTCAAAACAGAAATCGGAATTTAGCTTGAAACCTTTCAATGACTTATTGCACTTAGAATATGCCAACTCCTCATCCTAGCTTACAGAGAGCCCTACACGATCAAGATCCTTGCCTTTCTCAGCCTCATCATCTTCCATTCTCCCCCTCACCTGACCCCTACTTGTCCATCAAATCTCAGGGGAAAGGTCACATCTTCAGGAAGACTTTTCTTGAGCAAACTGTCTTCCCCACACTGAATTGAGAGCTCACTGGGAATAGAGAGCTCGTCTGTCTCATTCACTACAGAATCCACAGCTCCTCGGCACTCATCAATATTTATGAAATGAATGAATGCATTGGTACAGTTTGGATCTGGAGACAAGAGAGAGGAAGCGTCAGTGGTTTCTGGCCAGATCTGAAGCCCTGTCCCGCTCTTGCTTCACCTTAATCCTCAGCCCAGTGAGTGGAAACTACTTCCAAAGGCTAGACCTCTCTCAGGTCGTTTATTCATTCACCTGCCAGAACTCACTTTTCCAGAGCTCCAGTCACTGCTTAGGACTCCTCTGACTTCAGCTTGGACCCCTGGTGATGACAAGTTGCCCAAACTCTTCCTGAAGATTGTTGGGTTCTGTGGGCACATACTCTGCCCACCCATCTAAAACTCCTCAGCCCAGGTCTTTTCTCTCACTTCCCTATCCCGTCACAATTAAACCACAAGTGCTTGCTTCACCTCTAGTTTCAAATGCACCCCTTGGGTTTTGGGAAGGCGCTAGCATTAGATTGAAATGTATGCCCCAAATTATGACAGAAGAGCTTAGACTCTTCCTTTGTCTCTATGTGCTGTGTGAAACATCCTCAGAGGCGTCTGCCTGCGTCCCAGTAATGTTGTTCAGTTCATTGCTGTGGTCTCAACATTTACCTCAAAGGTATTTTGACATTCTAAGCTGGAAAACACATCTTGGAGCACCTCAGACCTTTGTTTAAGAACCACCACAACTTCCATATAATCCGAAAGTTGGTGGAATATATATATCTACTATCCATCCTCTTTTCAGAATGGTCCCTTTAGAAATGTTCCTTTGGCAAAGCACTTACTCTGTCCCACTCATGCAATGCGGATGCCACCAACCGTCAATGCTCCATGAAAAATCCACAATGGGTAACGTTCTCCCTTTTGAATATGGGCAGGCATCCCTTCTACCCGTCATATAATTAGACTTGCTCATTATATGTATATTTATCTCCTGCTTCTATTCTAGGAATTGAACGTGAGAGGCGGTATCTTCCTCTGGTCTTCACAGCTAGCCAGCCAAGCAGCAGAAACATGACAAACAATCCAGACAGAACACGCACAGCTCACAGTCACGTGTACAGGGTCGCAGCTGCCTTTGAAGACCAGCCCTTAATGGTCTCTGACCAGAGATGGGTAGCCTGGCCATGTTCTTGCTCGCTGACCTTGACTGAGCATCTTGGAATTGGAACACTTTGACCCGTTCTTATCTTAGGCTAGGTTGCAGAAGACTCCTAGTTCCCTCATTACAGCTGGTGTCCTTCCAAAAAGGATTGCAATCTCCTTTAATAGTTTACCCAACTTAGACTCAAATTTACAGACCAACGTGCAAGAGTAGTTCCAGCTTTATCAACCAGTAAGTCTTACTTTATCCTAATGGATCAAGTCCACATCCCGTTTATTACAATGCCTTGCCGTATAAGTGTGATTTATTCAACAAACACGTATTAGACTCTTTATGTGGATCAGACACAAGTGCTGGTGCCATGGATACAAAGATGTAACGTGATTCCTTCAATCAAACAGCACATTTTTACTGAGTGCCTACTCAGCACATTTTACTGAGTGCTAGGAAACGGGGATGCATAGGTGAATATGATGGACAGGGACCCCCCACCCTCAAGAAGCTTATGTTATAGGGGGGGAACCTAGGTGAGTGAGCAAACAAATAAATAAAATAATTACAAACTGTGAGCAAAGGAAACACATAAGTTGCTGAGTTAAGAGAATGATGGACTAGATTCGTTTTAGACAAGGTAGACAGGAAGTCCACTCTAATGTTGGTGTCCTCATCATCTCTCATTTGGATAACCATAATAACCTTCCTTTTTTTGTGTGTGTGGAGGAAGATCAGCCCTGAGCTAACATCTGATGCCAATCCTCCTCTTTTTTTTTTTGCTGAGGAAGATTGGCCCTGAGCTAACATCCATGCCCATCTTCCTCCACTTTATATGGGACCCCGCCACAGCATGGCCTGACAAGCAGTTGCGCCCAGGGTCCTAGCCTGCGAACCACACCCCACCCCCACCCCCACCCCCACCCCACCCCCGCCACTGAAGCAGAGAGCACACACTTAACTGCTTGTGCCCCCAGGCAGTCCCTACAATAGCCTTTTTTTTTCCCCCAAAGCCCCATTAGATAGTTGTATGTCATAGCTGCATTTCCTTCTAGTTGCTGTATGTGGGACACAGCCTCAGCATGGCCGGAGAAGCGGTGCGTCGGTGCACACCCGGGATCCGAACCCAGGCCGCCAGCAGCAGAGCGCGTGCACTTAACCGCTAAGCCACGGGGCCGGCCCTACAATAGCCTTTTAATGAAGCTCCCTGCTTGTGCCACAGGGCATTTGCACTTACTGCTAAGAATGCCCTTGTCTCAGCTAACTACATGATTGGCTCCCTCTTCTCCTTCATGTCATTTCTCAAAAGCCACCCTCTCATGAAGGCCTTCAATGGTCATCCTAACTAAAATTTCACATACACACAGCCCCCTCCCCCCCACCCCAAGCTTTATTTTTTTCTCCTTGCCACTCATATAATGTAAGTTATGAAGCATAACACATGTGTAATAAAACACATCTTCCTGAACCCGCTACCCAACCTAAGACATAGAATTTCATCAATACTTAATCTATAGATGGCTATGTATTTCATAAAATCTCAAAACTTTCATAAATCTATTCCTAATTATGCAAAAGTAAAAAAGAATGAGGAAGCTCTTTATGTAGTGGCAGGGAATGATCTACAAGACATTAAGTGAAAAAAGCAAAGAGCAGACAGCACTGGAGATACTCTGCTGTCATTTGTGTAAAAGGGGGAGGAGAAAACACAACACACACACACACAAACACATGACTTGTATATGTAGAAAATCTATCCGAATTGTTACTCAAGTATTGTTACCATTGACCATCTCTGGGAAGGGGAACTGTGTGGCTGGAGCTAGGGATGGCAGAGTTTTTACGTTGTATACCTTTTTTATATTGGAATTTTGTGAATGTGTAACCTACTGTATTCACTTACTAGGGCTGCCATAAGAAAGTACCAGAGACTGGGTGGCTTAAACGACAGAAATTTACAGAAGTCTGAGATCAAGGTGTCAGCAGGGTTGGTTTCTTCTGGCTTCTCTCCTTGGCTTATAGATGGCTGTCTTCTCCCTGTGTCTCCACATGACATCCTCTCTGCGTGTCTGTGTCCTGACCTCCTCTTCTTATAATAAAGCCAGTCGTGTTGGATGAGGGCCCACCTTAATGACCTCATTTTACCTTTTTTTTTTTTTTGAGGAAGATTGGCCCTGAACTAACATCTGTTGCCAATCTTCTCCCTTTTTTCCTTTTTTCTCCCCAAAGCCCCAGTAGACAGTTGTATGTCATAGTTGTACATCCTTCTAGTTGCTCTATGTGGGATGCCACCTCCGCATGGCTTGATGAGCGGTGAGTAGGTCCGCCCTAGGGATCCAAACCAGCGAACCCTGGACTGCTGAAGCCGAGCTTGTCAACTTAACCACTATGCTATCGGGCTGGCTCATTTTACCTTAATTACCTCTTTTAAAGCTCTATCTCCAAATAGTCACATTCTAAGGTGCTAGGGGTTAGGATTTCAACATATGAATTTGGGGAGAGTGTGTGGGGGTATTCAATTCAGCTCATACCACCTAACAAAAAAAACAAAAGAAAGGAAATTTTAAAATCAATCTTCAGTCCCATCAATCTGTTCTAGGGCTAAAAATGAGTCAGAAGTTGTTTCACTTAGCATCTGCAAGAAGTTCAGTTGCATTATTAGCGCAGCTGTGCTTTTCCTGGTCCTAAGGTCTCCTGGGCGTTAGGAGGGTGGGGCTCAGCCTTCACTTCTGAGGTGGGAGCCCACCCACTTTTTCCTTCCACTTTGGCTCCCTCAGGGGCTTAAAGCTAACCCAGCCCCCAGAACTCAGGAAAGGTTGCTCCATCCCTCTTTTCTGAACCTGGGAGCTCTGACCTCTCCCTTCCTGGGCAGGTAACCTTGACCCTTATAGGTACGGCAGTTCTGAAAGCCCTGGGAGTCCTGAGACCCTTTCAGAGAGTCCATGACAACAAACTATTTAGATGTTGTTTTCCTTTTCGGGTGCACCATGGAGCTGTCCAGAAGCTACACGACATGTGATACTATAATGGATTGAATGCAGAAGCAGATGTGAGAATCCAGTTATCTGTTATTAAGCCAGACATTAAAAGAGATTTGCCAAAATGTAAAACAATGCCACTCGTCTCACTAAATTATTTTTTAAATTTTTTTTCCCAAAAAAGTTATTAATGTTAACATGTAATGAGTATAATTATTTAAAAATGAATAAATACATACAATTCCTCGGTTTTAATTTCTAATACAGTAAATATCAATAGATATAACCCATATAAACAAAAGCTCTTTGCGGTCCTCAATACTTTTTAAGAGCGTAAAGGAATCCTGAAACCACAAACTTTGAGATCCCTTGTTTTACTGTCTTCAAGCTGAAGAGGAGGGGAAGTGCAGATTCAATATCATGAGTAAGCTTTCACTGTTTATTCATTAGTCCCACAAATATTTATGGGACAGGCATTATGCAAGATACCAGTGATAAATCCAGAGTTCTCTCAAAGGATAAACATATGGGGGAGACATATAAGTAACTAGGCCATCCCAATATTAGATGTTACAATAACACTGGTTCCCTGAATCAGACATTTAATCCAGTCTCAGAAAGTCAGGGAGGGGGGCCGGCCCAGTGGCATAGTGGTTAAGTTCACTTGCTCTGCTTCTGGCTGCCCAGGGTTCACAGGTTCGGATCCCAGGCGCGGACATACACACCGTTCATCAAGCCATGCTGTGGCAGGACTCCCACAAAAAGTAGAGGAAGATGGGCATGGATGTTAGCCCAGGGCCAATCTTCCTCAGCAAAAAAAAAAAAAAAAAAGTCAAGGAAGACTTCCTGGAAGAGGAGAAGTCTAGGCTGGCATCTGAAATCTGGGCAATATGTACCCAACAAGGTTCAGTAGAGGGGCTGATTAACTGTGCTAGGAGGAAAGGAAGGTTTCACAGAAGCCAAGATATCTTGGCTGAATCTCACAGTATTTCTTTTCCAACTATCAAATGGGCCACAAATTCAAATGTTTTGGCTGCTTTGAAAAATAAAAGGCCTGGTAGCCTTATTAACAATTTATAGGGGCTGGCCCCATAGCAGAGTGGTTACGTTCGCACGCTCCACTTCAGTGGCCTGAGGTTCACGGGTTTGGATCCCAGGCACGGATTTATGCACCACTTATCAAGCTATGCTGTGGCAGGCGTCCCACATATAAAATAGAGGAAGATGGGCACAGATGTTAGCCCAGGGCCAATCTTCCTCACCAAAAAGAGGAGGATTGCCAGCAGATGTTAGCTCGGGGCTAATCTTCCTCACACACAAAAAAATTCCTTCTCAATAGCTGAATACTCTCCTTTCTCCAGTGTTGTAATGTTGTGTCCATGAGGAAACTCCACACTCAAGGCAATCCGTGTAGATGCTTAATCTACACCGATGTGGAGGCATTTTGCTACATGATGTAACACAGGATACACATTTATTTAGTAATCGTCTGTTTAGATGATTTCTCCCTAAGAACATGCACAATTTATCTTTTTCAATTTTTTTTATAATAGTGATTGAATCAGTCACGTTTATCTTTGAAATCTCCCTGGGAAATGATGTCTTGCCAAAAAGTGCCCAAGGAGACCCTTATCTTCACCCTCATCAGACAAGTTTGAATTTCCTGTGAGCTGAAGAGACTTCCTGGCCCGTGCTCAGAGAACAAGCGGAGAGAGACAACCTGGGAGGCCTGGACGGCAATGACTAGACATCTGTTACAGGTTCTGAGAAGCAGGGGGAATTAAGCATCTCATCCAGGTACAGCATGTTAGTAAGAGTTTATCTGAAGACAGAAATATTTTTTCTTTGGCATATTGTTCCATGACGCTGTGGTAGGAATTCCTAGAGAGTTCGCTTAAAGTGAAAAAAAAAACCCCACAAAACTCTGGTTTATTCATATTTGGCCACTCGCCACGCCCATCCTTCAGCCTCTCAAATAGGTAGCTGAATAAGGAGCAGCAGATTCAGTACCCAACAGGTAAGAAATCTCCCACCCGCCGGTGCCTCCGCCTCAAGAATACATCCGGGACGCGTGGGGGCGTGGCCTCGGGGGCGGAGTCTAGACGCAAACTCCAGGACCCGCGCGCCCTCTCCGTCCGCCAGCGGTCGCAGGCTCGGCGAGCAGGTTTCTCGTTCGGCGAGTGCCCGTCAGTCGGGGTCCTAGTTCTCGCGAGAGAAAGCGCGAAGCCTGCTGGGAGTGATGCGAGGCAGTCTGTAGGTTTGCCCAAAATGGCAGCCCTGGAGGAGGAGTTCACGTTGTCTGCGGTATCGTTGGGTGCCGGGCCTGACGGACTCCTAGGCGTGGAGCAGAGCGACAAAACAGACCAGTTTCTAGTGACGGACAGCGGCAGGACCGTCATCCTCTATAAGGTGAGAGCGATAGGATCGGAGCACCCCGGCTGCCGTCTCGCCGCTGTCTGAGCGCGGAGCCGGAGCCTCGGGTTTCTCACAGCTTCAGAAAGAGATCGTGGAGCGGGCTTAGCGGAGAGCCGGCCTGGCCTCTCTGCGACGCTGAGTGAGGTCTAGAATTTGACTCGGTTGTTTTCCTGGAAAGAAAGGCTTATTTCCGAGTTGCAGGTGGCAGAGCGTCTAAGTGCACGTGTGCTAGCCTCGGAAAGGAAAGGAAACCTGTGTTTCGCTGAGGATCTCCTGGAGAGGGCCTTGCTCAGATCCCCTCCTGGGCTCTCTGTCACCCCAGTTGCCCGCAAAAAGGTTGAAGGGAGATTGGTTGGCTGGGAGAGGATGACGCTGACAGGGGGGGAATGGGGGTTTAGCCTTGTGCCCATACAGTTCGTCTCTCTCCTTGCGGAAAAAAGTTTTGTGGGTTTTTGTTTTGTTTTTTGCTTTCTTAGCTTGGTGGGAATCCTGATTCCGAGTGATCTGTCTGTTGGCCAGTATGGGTCACGCTCTGAGTCCAGGAGTTGAGTCCCGGGAAATCTATACGCCCCGCCCCCTTTTCTGCCTGACGCCTGCCTCGCACACCTTATAAGCAGCTTTGCGTAGAAAGTTATTATTTTTGTCTGGGTTACTGAACATAGTTTTACATGTCCTTAAGAAGCTGGCTGTCCACTTTGAAGTTTGGGGAACAGGTTGCCAAGAGTTCCCTATACTGTTTGCTTGTTGTGACTCTTCCAATGACACTTGGTTTTTCACCTGGGCTGTCAAGTGGACTTAAAATTTTGCAATTCCTGTATAGGAGTACAGTGGCTGATTGGATTGGCATGATCCCAGCTATCCCTCCTTAATTTCCCGTGCCCCTGTTCAAAGGCACAATGGATTCAGTTTTTTAAAATGTAGTATTCACAAAGTATTGTTAATTAATTTATCTTCTTTTCGTTTTAGGAACTTAGTTATATTTATATTTTCATTTTAACTAGTTTTTAAAAGTTTTTAAAATTTTGAATTGTAGTAAAATACACATGACATAAAACTTACTATCTTAACCATTTTTTTAAGTGTACGTACAGTTCAGGGTTTTAAGTACATTCACATTGTTGTGCAGCGATTACCACCATCCATCTCCAGAACTCTTTTCATCTCAAAAAACTGAAACTCCATACCCACTAAACAAAAACTCCCCATTCCGCCAGCCCCGGGCACCCACCATACTACTGTCTGTTTTAAGTGGAATCGTATAATATTTGTCTTTTTGTGACTACTTATTTTTTTAATTTAGAAAATTTGTTAAATGCTATCATTTTAATGATTTCTTCTTTTGTTTCTATTGTAAATTTATTTGCTTTTAATGTCTGACCTTGACTTTTTGAATATTATGTTTTCTTAATTTCATTAGGTTTCTGACCAGAAACCCTTGGGGAGCTGGTCAGTGAAACAAGGTCAAATTATAACATGTCCAGCTGTGTGCAACTTTCAAACCGGAGAGTATATTGTTGTACATGATAATAAGGTGAGTTTTTAAACTTTTGTGTAATAATATGTACAACACAAATCCAATGTTGATTTATAAACTATTTGTGTTTATTATATGTAAATGGACATTGGAATACTTTTTAAACTTCTATGTTTTGCTTTAAGGTTTTGAGAATATGGAATAATGAAGATGTAAACCTGGATAAAGTATTTAAAGCTACAGTAAGTCTTTGGATTTTCCAACATTTATTTGTCTTATGGCTAAGATGGAATAATTTGTAACGTAGTATATTATGTATCTTAATGGGTCTATGAAAGTGAGCGTAAAGGTTATAATCAGTTTTTCCTTCTACTTATCTTACAGTTTATTTTGGTAACATGTCTCAATTCATGAGTTAATATGTTAGGAAATATAAACTTTGTTATGTCATGAGATTAAGGGTTTAAGTAATTTAAGTAATTCATGAATGATAAATTATAGTTATTTCTGTGAGTTTTGATGTTTGTGGTGTGTGTCCCTTGTGAGAACAAGTGAACTTCACTGTTCTCTTTCTTAAGCTAGGTAGAATAGACCCTACAAGTTTCGTGCATTATACATTTTAAGAGTGGCACATAATGCAGTAAAAAAAGAACTGTGACTAACTGTGCCTTTTCTACTAAGGACCTAAAATATGTTTGTTTGTTTTTTTATAATTTGATTTATTTATTTATTTTCCCCCCAAAGTCCCAGTAGATAGTTGTGTGTCTTCGCTGCACATCCTTCTAGTTGCTGTATGTGGGACATGGCCTCAGCATGGCTGGAGAAGCGGTGCGTTGGTGCGCCCCCGGGATCCGAACCCGGACCGCCAGCAGCGGAGCGTTCGCACTTAACCGCTAAGCCACGGGGCCGGCCCCTAAAATATGTTAATTAACTTTTTCTTTCTCATACAGTGAGGATCTCTAGGTTAATCTCGAAAGTTCCTTCCAGTTATAACGTCTAATTCTAAATGTAATTGGCACATTTT
This sequence comes from Diceros bicornis minor, assembly GCF_020826845.1. NCBI lineage: Eukaryota > Metazoa > Chordata > Mammalia > Perissodactyla > Rhinocerotidae > Diceros > Diceros bicornis. The sequence continues at coordinate 47,704,857 of NC_080757.1, read as the reverse complement.
AGAAGTGGCTGACAATACAGCTGATTGAGATATAATGGCAGTCATCACCCAGACCCTTGAAACTTCTAGCCAGCTAGCTGTGCTGTCTCCTGGCTCCAGTCTTTTCATTTACCTTGCAGTAACACCATTCTGAATGTTACACAGTGGGTTTGTTTTTTAATCCCATATGCGGTGTTAATTTCTTTTCTTAGGTTTACAGGCTACAATTATAATTATGGCATCAGTCTTTATCTAACACCAGAACTGCTTGTAACTCTGCATCAGTGACTTTATTTGTACCTCTCTCCACCTCCAGTTTTGGGAGACCCAGATTGTAGCCCAACCTCTAGTATTCACAGTGGAATGATAAACCAAAAATGATTACTTAAGGGGGAGAGGAGGGGACAGGGTAAAGAGAATAGGAGCAAAAGTTAGATTTCTGAGTGTATTTTATGTTGTAGATTTGACTTTGGAACAATACATAGTTATAAAACAGGATTGAATCAAAATGAAAACAAGTCAGTCCCTTAAAAATAAGCCTTCTATATGTGTCCTTATTCTATTAGGTGGCAATTGTTTTAGAAAAAAAATTGAAATATTCTTATGTTCTTCTAGTTGTCGACAGACGTGTGTAGGATACATTCAATACAGGGGACAGAACCCTTGGTGCTATTCAAGGAAGGTGCCGTTCGTGGTTTAGAGGCCTTGCTTGCAGAGCCTCAGCAGAAAATTGAAACTGTTATCTCTGATGAAGAAGTGATTAAGTAAGTTCCAGTACTTGTAAGGGAATTTTTACTAAAATGAAAATGCATTCTGCATGTTTTTTATAACATTCTTTTTGCCTTGTTCAAAAGTATTTTGAGGGCCGGCCCGGTGGTATAGCAATTAAATGTGCACGCTCCGCTTCGGCGGCCCGAGGTTCACAAGTTCGAATCCCGGGCATGCAGCAATGCACTCCTTGTCAAGCCGTGCTGTGGCAGTGTCCCGTGTAAAGTGGAGGGAGATGGGCACGTATGTTAGCCCAGGGCCAGTCTTCCTCAGCAAAAAGAGGGGAATTGGTGTCAGATGTTAGCTCAGGGCTAATCTTCCTCACAAAAAAAAAATGTATTTTGGTTATAAACATAATAAAAGTAACCTAATTAAAAACCATTTATAAGATGTTGGTCAAAATGATATCCCCCAGAAACCTCCAGGGTGATAGGTGATTGAGGAAACTGTAGGGTCATATGAGTCCTGTTCTAATGGCAGAGAACTGGATAGTCAGTTATTTGAAGATAAAGTAGGTAATTCCACCAGACCAAAATCTTGGTTTCTGTCGTATTTCCCTGACTGCCAATGTCAGAACCCTTTCCCCTGAAGAAATGTGTATCTTGTTGTTAGTGAAATCATAACAGTACTTTGAGACCTCTGTTTTCCCAGATTCTGGAATAAAACTAGGGAAATGACTTACCCAAACGATAGAAGGAAATTTCATGATTTCAGACATCTCTCCAGTCCCCACTGTTTCATCACATTTCTTGTTCAGTTAACTTGCTGCCTCTCCAGGTCCACCTGATGCAAACGAAATTTCTAAAAGTGGAAGTGAAAGCTTGTACTTAGTAAGTGAACAATGTGGACAATGACTAGTTACATCTTAGACTGACCTGTTGAATGCTTGTAAAGTGTGAGCAACTGTGTTTGGAGGAAATCTTTGGGACAAGAAGTTATAGGTAGAGGATCTGGGTTCCAATCACCACTTTGCCAAAAAGTGGCTGTGTAGCCTTGGTTATAGCCCTTTACCCTTCCTGTGCCTCAGTTCCCTCTGTCACTTAAAGGAAGCAGATGAGATCCTAGTGTTTTCCTCAGAACACTAGTCCCAAAAGTGACTCTGAAAAAAGGGAAGGAGGCGGTCAAATAAGTTTGGGAAATGCTACATACTGGCATCACCCCAGGTTCCCCCTTGGAACTTTACAGTTCACATTATTCTGGGTTCAGCAGCTTGCGTTTAATCCAGAGATATATTTGACAGAGAAGTGCCTGCTAATTCCCTGTGGTATATATTTTGAAACACTGAATGAAGTGTTCTCTGATATCTCTTTGGCTCTAAAAAATATATATATATATTTTTAAAGATTTTATTTATTTATTTCTTTCCCCCCAAAGCCCCAGTAGATAGTTGTATGTCATAGCTGCACATCCTTCTAGTTGCTGTATGTGGGACGCGGCCTCAGCATGGCCAGAGAAGCGGTGCATCGGTGCGTGCCCAGGATCCGAACCCGGGTCGCCAGCAGTGGAGCGCGCTCACTTAACCGCTAAGCCACGGGGCCAGCCTTAAAAAATATTTAATGAAAGATATTCCCTTAGATTGATGATATGTTTCTCTCAACTGGTGATTTGACATTTTGTAATGTTTCTTTTTATTTTTTTTTTAGGTGGACAAAATTTTTCATGGTATTTAGACATCCTGTTTTACTTTTTATTACTGAAAAAGTAAGTAATGTCTTTAATTCCTGGCCATTTTGTGACATTTCAAAGTCACCTATATTATTTTTAAAACTATAATTGGACTTTAGTATTTCTCTCAGAAGGTTTTTTTTTTTTGTCTCTTAAAAAACGTGTTAGATATAATTATTTCTATGCCTAAATTAAACATTTTTATAACATTTTTAATTTAATTGGACAAGAGGTTTTTAAGCACTCATTGAAATAATTAGAATGGGGCAACAAGTGGTTTCATTTATTTATTTATTTACTTATTTATTTATTTTTAGGTAACATTGGTTTATAATGTTATATAAATTTCAAGTGTATATCATTATATTTTGACTTCTGTGTAGACTACATTGTGTTCACCACCAAAAGTCTAGTTTCCATCATCACTTACAAATGTCCCTCTTTTGTCCTCTCTCCATCCCCCTTTCCCCACTGGTTTTAACATTTAAATAAAGTTGGTTGAAATGGGAAATTTTTTTTTTTTTTTTTTGGGTGAGGAAGATTAGCCATGAGCTAAGACCTGTTGCCATTCTTCCTTTTCTTTTTGCTGAGGAAGACTGGCCCTGGGCTAACATCCATGCCCATCTTCCTCTACTTTATATGGGATGCCCCCCCAGCGTGGCTTGATAGGCAGTACGTAGGTCCGGGCCTGGGATTTGAACCTGCAAACCCTGGGCTGCCAAAGTGAAGGGTGCTAACTTAACCACTATGCCACCAGGCCAGCCCCTGGGAATATTTTTTAAATAAAATAACTTTTTTTTTTTTTTTTTTTTTTGCAGTGTGGAAATTACTTTGCTTATGTACAAATGTTTAACTCAAATGTCTTAAGTAAATACACACTCTTACTTGGACAAGAAGAAAATTCTGTTATACAGAGTTTTACTGTGTCTGTGGATCGGAAATTCATCTCTTTAATGTCATTAAGTAAGTATTTTTCTTTAAACTTTCAGAGATTGTAAACAGAGGGCTATTACAGGATCATGTTTCTTTTGAGTTAGAGTCTTAGGTTTTTGCTGTTTTCCATTGCAGCACTTCTCTTTGCATGCCTTCTTACAAGCATTGATGTCTTCACTTTTTGCACTTTGCCATGTCTGGTCATGCATTAGGTCAGTGGTTCTCTGCAGGCAACTTTTATGTCTTAAAATTTATCATAAGCAACAAGTAATAATATAATACCAATAAAAAAGGAAAAATCACCTTTTATCTTGATCATAATAAGGCCAGGTTCTTTGATATTGTAATTAGTGAACTAGAAAATATCTAACGTTGGTGTTGAATGGCCCCTCCAATCCTCTTTTCCAACCTTAAGATATAGTGTGCTCTTCTTTGAACAATGACAGAGACAGGTGGGTAAAAGGAGACTCACAGGGCTGGCCCCGTGGCTTAGCGGTTAAGTGCACGCACTCCACTGCTGGCGGCCCGGGTTTGGATCCCGGGTTCCCACCGACGCACCACTTCTCCGGCCATGCTGAGGCCACGTCCCACATACAGCAACTAGAAGAATGTGCAACTATGACATACAACTATCTACTGGGGCTTTGGGGGAAAAACTAACTAAATAAAAAATTATTAAAAAAAAAAAAAAAAGACTAACAGAGCAGTCTTGGCCTATGCCAGCTGGCATTTTATGATTTTTTTTTTTTTTTTTTTTTTTTTGCTGAGGAAGATTCGCCCTGAGCTAACCTCTGCTGCCAGTCTTCCTCTTTTTTTGCTTGAGGAAGATTCGCCCTGAGCTAACATCTGTACCAGTCCTCCTCTATTTTGTATGTGGGTTGCCACCACAGCATGGCTGATGAGCAGTGTAGGTCCACACCCAGGATCTGAACCTGTGAACCCGGGCCACCGAAGTGGAGTGTGCCTAACTTAACCACTACGCCATGGGACCGGCCCCTTAAGATTTTTTTAATGCCTTGGAGTTTATGTCTATGTGATGGTCTGAAGTATAACCCTATTCTTATGCATTCAGAAGAAAAAAAAATGCCTTTGTGGTATTCTCTCCCCTCTGCCTTTTATGGCTTCTTTGGAAGTTATTTTGAGAAGGTTAAGTGAGTGAAAAACAAACAATATTTTGGAAACATTTCCATGTTATTACAACTAAAAATCTTTGTGAAGTTTTTCAGTGTGCAGATGTTTGCAATGGCTATTAAGAAAAAGGCTCCCAGGGCCGGCCCCGTGGCTTAGAGGTTTAAGTGCGCGCTCCGCTACTGTCAGTCCAGGTTCAGATCCTGGGCGCGCACCGACGCACCGCTTCTCCGGCCATGCTGAGGCCGCGTCCCACATACAGCAACTAGAAGGATGTGCAACTATGACATACAACTATCTACTGGGGCTTTGGGGAGAAAAAAAAAAGGAGGAGGATTGGCGATAGATGTTAGCTCAGAGCCGGTCTTCCTCAGCAAAAAGAGGAGGATTAGCACGGCTGTTAGCTCAGGGCTGATCGTCCTCACAAAAAAAAAAAAGAAAAAGGCTCCCATCATTTGTCATATCTGGAAGTCATTGGAATCCACTTAATGCCTTTGCTTTAGAGGAACTGTTTTTTTAAAAGTTTTACCTATAGGACATATATATTGTTAAATGGAAGTTTGTGAATTATGTTTTAGCTTATTGAACATTGAAGTAAGAGAGTCTGAACCAAAGGGTCATAAAATCTTCATGTAACGTAGCTAGAACCACATGAAATTGCCAAAATTTGACCTACAAAAAACAGCAATTTCTTATGGTTTTCAGGGTGATGGAGTAATAAGAAATGTAATGTATAGACCAGAATACTAATTAATTTCTAATGAGAGATATATCCTTTCAATGACTAGATTGTGTTCCTGGCAATCCCCTCTCATATTTTACGTTATTACAGGTTTTACAGTATTTATTTCTTGGCTGTTATGACATTTCTTACTAAGATTTTTATTAATACTCCTCCTGCCTCAATTTTAGATTTGTAGTATATTCTTTATGGGAAAACAGAGTGATGTGATTGTTACTTTTGTTTATTTTTCTGGTTGGATCCTGTATCACGTTGATAAAATGTTGTAAACAACCTAGTGCATTTAACTATAACAGATATAGAACTGTCCTTTATCCAATAATGAACAACAAATACTTGTTTCCAACAGGCTCTGATGGATGTATATATGAAACCTTGATACCAATACGTCCGAATGACCCAGAAAAAAATCAGAGGGTGGTTAGATCACTGTTGCTCAAGGCTGTGGTGTCTGGTAATGCTCGGAATGGTGTTGCACTCACTATGCTGGATCGAGATCATGTGGCGGTCCTGGGACCACCACTGCCGGCTTCTAAGGGTAACTGAAATCCAGTCAATTAAGAAATCCTTTGGATCTTTTCCTTCAAAATGTACCTTTTAGTTTTCTCTTTTTTACTTGTGTATTACCACCCTAATTCATTCTCATTATCACCACACTCAAATTATTTTTGTAGCTTCTTAATTCTTCTTGAATAGGACTTTGATTTCATCCCGCATTGGTTAATTTTTCTAAAACATTTCCTTGTATACTACCTTGCTCATGACTAATGTCTTAAAAGAAATAGAAACTGCGAATATCCATGCCAGCCTCTAGGCCTTTGAAACATTGGTAAGCCTTGCAGTAGAGGATTGAATTCATAGCTTGGCAACATTTCAGCAGAATGGAAATCCATCTGGACTTGGACAGCTTGAAATTCGGGGACTACTAGTATGCTTTTTGACTTCAGAGGAGGATTCTCATCATCATCTCACCTCCTCGTCCCCAAACACCCCTCCACCCACAGAGTTGTAGTCTATCACAAAGAACACAGTTGTTCCTGGCCAGTGCAAGATTGGGGTCTCCTAGCCTACACTAGAAAACTGAGAATCTGTGGTTCAACGTTTAGGTCTCTCCACAGTCTGGACCCCATCCTCCTTTTCCAATCTCGTCTCCCAGTTTTGGAGCAAGAACTCTCTGCTTTGTTCAGGCCAGGCTCCCTATTGACTACAAACTTGATATGCCCATTCTCACCTGTGTACTTTGTTCTGTTTCTCCCACTAATTAAGATAGTTATGGCATAACTGTCTTGTGCCAGTCATTTTACTTATATTACTCATTATTTGTATCATTTAATCCTCCAACAACCCTATGAGAGAAAGTACAGTTATTATCATCTCTGTTTTACAAATCAGGAAGCTGAGGTGTTAGGTAACTAAGTAGTAGAACCAGGATTCAACCCAAGCAGGCTGACTCTGTTATGCCATGTACCTCACCATTCTTAAGTGGTTCTTAACCACTTTACCATGCTGTGCTTCTCCCCTCTCAACCCCCAACTTCCCTCTTCCTGGATCCTCCTCAACCCCCAGAAAACCTAGTAACCACTATTAGAGTTGCCTATGTCTCTTTCCAGAGTTTTTTTAATACATATACAAGCAAATACTGCTAAATCTTTCTTTTTACACAATGGTAGCATACCATACACACTGTTGTGCACCTCATTTATTCCCTTACCTGAGATATCGTAGAGATCTTTCCATATCCGCGTATTTATTATTAAGACCTTATTTTTTTAGAGCAGTTCAAAGTTCATACCAAAATTGAGGGGAAAGTACACAGATATCCCATATACCCCCTGCTCCCGCATATGTCCATTGGTTGTCATGAGATCTCATTTCTTTGGATTTCTGTGGCAATCACTGTCTACATTACTCATTTTTATACTTATAAGATTTGCATGTTTAACTATGACTCTACTCTGCCCCCAACCAAAGAGCATCATATATTTATACCTGGGATGACTTCTGAATTTGTATGTCTTATTTTATAGAATGCCTCTCTATATGGAACACAAAATTTCAGACACTACAGACTTCGAAAGAGTTATCACAAGGGACCAGCGGTCAAGTAAGTTTTTGCACTCAGGGATTTCTTAAAATTTAGTTATTTTTGTGCCTGATAAATATACTGTAAGAGGGGACACCTCTTTGGATATAAATATTTTGGCAGTTTTTGGTTAAAGTAAATTAAGTAATATTTTTTACCTGCAAGGTTATATTTAATTTGGTTATTGTTTTAATAGTTTCTGTATGTTTGTTATTTTTTTTTTTTGGTAAGAGAGAAAGGGTTTTATTACAGCTTGCTAGCAAGGGGGAAGATGGCTGACTAATGTCCAAAAGAACCATCTTACAGAACAAAGACTACAGGCCACTTCAAAAGACTAAATTATAGCTAATTTTAGATCAGGGGAGAACAATTAGCTATTATAAATTAATGAAACTTTTGTTTTTAGCTGCTCTTTGGTTTGATCTTTTTATGTTTGTATTTTGAACTATATACCCCAGGGCTGTTACTTTTCCTAATAAAATAGTCTTTTAGGTTATATGTTAAACATTATCATGGAATTACATAAAAATACTTAAGAATTAAAATTTGAGCTGACCAGACTGTAAATGGGCAGAAGGCAGAGGTCCTTGTCTGTTTTGTTCCCCAGTGCATCTTCAGTGCCTAGCAAAGGTGCTCAATAGGTTTTGGTGGTTTAGTGAATGAATATTCATATACAAATAAAATGTAAATCAAGGGATGTCGTTAATAATTGTAATTAGAGGATAAGGAGACTAGATTTATCAACATACAGTTTAATTCTAATTTATATTTAAACAAATAATTTTAACGAAATTAACCACTCACAATTCCACTGCTCTAACAAACTTTGTTTTTCCCATGTTCCTTTAAGCTTTTTGTCCATATACCTGTCTTACTATTATAATTTTATAATTGGAATCATAAGATAGAAACAATGTTAAATTCTGCCTTTTTTGTTTAGTACATCATAACAGTTTGCCCATGTTACAGTAGCCTTGGTAATTATCATGTTAATTGACGTGTAATGATGCCTGTTAGTTTTTTTGTTTTTTGTGAGGAAGATCAGCCCTGAGCTAACATCCATGCCAATCCTCCTCCTTTTTTTGCTGAGGAAGACAGGCCCTGAGCTAACATCTATTGCCCATCCTCCTCCTTTTTTTTTCCCCCCAAAGCCCCAGTAGATAGTTGTATGTCATAGTTGCACATCCTTCTAGTTGCTGTATGTGGGACGCGGCCCCAGCATGGCTGGAGAAGCAGTGCGTCAGTGCGCGCCCGGGATCCGAACCCAGGCTGCTAGTAGCGGAGTGCGCGCACTTAACTGCTAAGCCACGGGGCCGGCCCGACTGTTAGTTTTGAAGAGTTCATTTTCAGTGTATATATTGATGAGATTTTTATGAGTTGAAAGTGTCCTTTAAATTATGTTTCATTCAGACACGGGCAAAAATCAGAGCTGTGTAAACCTACCTCAATAAGTGGAACATATGAGATTATTCTGGGAAGTTGCTTAACTTTTGCCTTGTCCTTTTGTGTTATGTTAAGATTGCTCACACTATAAGTTATATGCATTTGTTAAATTAGATCTTAGAAGAGAAAAAAATTGCTTACATTTTTGATAACTTTTTTTGTAGCTCTGGTATTATGGGGAAAATTTGTTTATGCTACATGGAAAATTTCTAACTGTAATTCCATACAAGTGTGAAGTGTCATCATTAGCAGGTGCTCTTGGAAAACTCAAGCATAGTCAAGATCTAGGTAGGAAACTTAAATGTTTGTTTTATTACTCTAAACCATTTTATTAACTTCTACTTTGATATGTAGATTTCCATAGCCATCAATTTGCAGAGCCTGTTCTTAATGTTGAAATCTGCCACTGTTCATTGAAATTTCCTTGACCCAGGTAGCTCCCTTGGGAATAGTCCACATTGCAGGTACTGCTGCAGGCCGAAGAGTTACACTGTGTTTTGAACACCAGTGTTTTTCTGACTTTAGGGGCAGTGGGAGAGTCCCCCAGACAAAATCAGTTGTGCTTCTACCCTCCCTGATTTACCAATGGCCTCATCTCTTGGCTTAATAGTTGCTGGGCACGTAGCCTTTTACTATATTATGATTTACTGATCTGAGGTTATCAGTAGAGTTAAATGGACTTTAAAGTCTCTGTTGAATTGTGCACGAGTGGTTGTTTTGTATTGTTCTTTGATTGGTTGGGTAAATGCCAATAGGTCAAAGAATTCCAGAAATTGTGTATTTGTGTTTTCTTAGGCAGTCACCCCATGCCTCATTTTGTAAACTGGGAAACATCTCAAGGATATGGACTTGGAGTCCAGGACTCAGAGCCATCAAAGAGAGTCGTAAGTTTGGTAGTCGAAGTAGAAGTGTTAGTGCAAATGGTGAAAAACAGAAAAAGGCTGATTATCTTAATGATTCATATCTATACAATTCTTATAGCTTTGGTCTTAATGATAGGGCACTTTGAAGCTTGAACCCAGTCACCTGACAGTCTTTATCCAAAAATGGCACATGTAGTCTAGTAGTTAATTTTTATGAGTGTGTGTAAGACCCAGGTGTGAAAACAAACCAATTTGCAGTTAGTAATAATACCTTCCTGAGTATAGAGATTTTGTGTTTATAAAACAAAATCCTAAAAAATCTTAAAGATATTTACGTTAAAAGTTGAAATAAACACGCTTTTCACTATAACAAAATTAAACCATTAAAAAAAGTTTGTAATTAGAGCAAAAGTGTGCTAGTCTCTTTGGGACATTTCATATTCTTCTAAATGTACATTAGATCTTTTGTATTGTTTTGAAATCCTAATCAACTTACTTAATTCTAGTTAAGGAGAAGGAAAATTGAAGTGAGTGTACAGCCAGAGGTTCCAGCATCCGAACAACTTTTATCAACCATAAAGGTAAATGAAGAAATATTAAAAATATGAGAAATCAACTCAAGTGGTTAAAAAAAATCTCATCTACTTTTCATTCTACCTTATTTTTATGATCTTTTTTTTTTTTGGCTGAGAAAGATTCGCCCTGAGCTAACATCTGTTGCCAGTCTTCCTCGTTTTGTAAGTGAGCTGCTGCCACAGCATGGCCACTGACAGACAAGTGGTGTAGGTCCATACCCAAGAACTGAACCCAGGCCGCCGAAGCAGAACGCGCTGAACTTAACCAGTAGGCCACTGAGGCTGGCCCTTATGATCATTTTTATAGCTATAGCTAACATTCATATAGTATCTTAAGGTTGTTGGAGTGAGCCAGTACTTGGGCTTATTTGACTCTCACTAAGCATTTTGTGAGTTCGATGTGATGGTGGTGGCCTTATATCTCATTCAGCTTTGCTTTGAATATGTTTGTAATTTAGCCTCTTAAAGATTTTGATTTCTAAACCCTTGAATTGTTTTTTTTTCTCTTTGCAGTTTGTCTTTGTGCAGCAAATTGTATGTTTGAGAGTTTGAGAGGAGTACGTGGATACTGTCAGTGATTTCAGAAAATGTTGAACTAGGAACTTTTAAGTTCAGAGTGACATTTGTTGATGTTACCAGACTGAACTCTTTACTTCTGCCCTTTCAGAAAGATTCAGAAAAACACATTGAAGTAGAACTACGTAAATTTTTGGCTATTAAGCGGACACCTGACTTTCAGACTGTTATTGGGGACATAGTAACGGGACTTCTAGGAAGATGTAAAGCAGAACCGTCATTTTATCCTCGGAACTCTCTGATGCAGCTTATTCAAACGCATATGCTTTCTTACAGGTAAATGTTTCTGTACACCAAACTTTACATATGTACCTCTTTTGAGCTTGTTTTTTACATTTCTAATTTTCACACTCTGAAAAAGCTTATAAATTATTTGCAATCGAGATTTTTCTTAAAAGTGATTCGTGTTTTTGTGTCTTAGCTTGTGCCCTGGCTTAATGGAGGTTGCCGTAGAAAAGACGGATGTACAGATGTTACAGCTCTGTCTACAGCAGTTCCCTGACGTTCCTGAATCAGTCACCTGCACTTGCTTAAAAATTTTCTTGAGGTAAGTTAGAAAGCAATGGTCCTGTTCCTTGACTGCATCTTTTGTTTTTTTTTTTTTTTTGGTGAGGAAGATTAGCCCTGAGCTGACATCTGTTGCCAATCCTCCTCTTTTTGCTGAGGAATATTGGCCGTGGGCTAACATCCGTGCCCATCTTCTACTTTATATGTGGGATGCTGCCGCAGCATGGCTTGATAAGCAGTGCGTAGGTCTGTGCCCGGGAACTGAACCCGCGAACCCCGGGCTGCTGAACCAGAGTGTGTGAACTTAACCACTAGCCACTAGGCTGGCCCCCTTTCACTACATTTTTAATCTATTACATTATTTGATTTCTAAAACTTTGATTGCTTAGAAAATAAAATTTTTCCAGAAGTTTAAGTGGTGATAAGAATTGGTTTCTTGCTTTCAATTCACGTGACAGCATTGGTGATGACAGTCTTCAAGAAACAGACATCAGTATGGAGTCAGTTTCTGACTATAGTGATACTACACAAGATGAGGAGATGGAAAAGCAAACTGCAGTTCTTCAGAACGGCCTCAGTGCTGAAGAAGACAATGGTCATCAAGAAAAGCCTCAGGCTGCAGCAGAGGAGACCACCTCCTGCCCTGTGATACCAAAAAGAGCAGCTCTACTGTATCCTTTGAAACAGTTCCCTTATATTGTCTCTTTCCGGGACACAGTCAAATGCCAAGCAATAACTAAGGAGTATTTAGATAATTGAAGGTATTTTTTTTCTCTTTTCGATTTTTTCAGTTTCTGCTTGAAAATGGATTATGTTCAATGCTATATTCAAACAAATTACTTAAACCTGTTTTCTTGTTTAAGAAGCTGTACTAAGGTAGAAGCTCTCAATTCTAAAAATTAGTATTCTGAATAAATACCAATTATTTATAATAGTGAAATATTCTAGATCTCTAGAGATTAGGAAAATATTCAGTGATAGAGTTCTTCTAGAAAAGTAAAACTTTTGTATAAATTCAGAAAAATATAATTGGGGAAGGGAATTATAATTTCAGGACAATAGTCTTTATTTATTGAAATAAGATTTTCCTTTATTCCTAACTAGAAATGCAATTCTTCATTCAGCATATAGCGAAACATTTCTTCTGCCTCACTTGAAAGACATCTCAGCACAGCATACCACTGTAAGTGTTCTTACAGATCCTATAAAATTTTATTTCTGGTTTAAATTTTGCTGCTTAACTCTAACCAGCTTTTAGGGCATTCAAAACGTTATCAAGTTTTTTCATGTGAGTAAGAGGTTTCCCGGCTCTCATGGTGAAAAACTGTGCCTAGGAGATGAGAATGATTTTTGGGAGTCAGACCTTGGCATGTTCCTGGTGCCAGGACTGAAGGCCAGGTTAATCTGTCTAAGTTATAAATGAGTAGAAACTAAAAGGTATTGCCCAGAAAAGGATTTTCTCTTCTCTACTTTTTATTTACAACAGTATAAGCTCCCCACCCACTCCTCCCAAACCAGATGAACTCCTCATTGATGGCAAGGACTGCATTTTATTCATTTTTGTGTCCCCAGATGTCTGGCGTATTTGATTAATGTACAGTAGTCTCCCCTTATCCGCACTGTCGCTTTCCACAGTTTCAGTTACCCGCAGTCAGCTGCAGTCTGAAAATGTTAAATGGAAAATTCCAGAAATAAACAATTTATACGTTTTAAATTGCATGCTGTTCTGAGTAGCTTTATGAAATCTCACGCTGTTCCACTCTGTCCCACCTGGGCTGTCAATCATCCCTTTGTCCATTGTATTCATGCTGTATGTGCTACCTGCCTGTTAGTCACTCTTGGTTATCAGATCAGCTGTCGTGGTATTGCAGTGCTTGTGTTAAAGTAACCCTTATTTTACTTAATAGTGCCCTCAAAATGCAAGAGTAGTGATACTGGATATACTAAAGAGAAGTTATTCTTGTTAGTCTCTTACTGTACCTAATTTATAAATTAAACTTTATCATAGATACGTATGTATAGGAAAAAACACTATATACAGTCATGCATCAGTTAACGACAGGAATACATTCTGAGAAATGTGTTGTTAGGTGATTTGGTTGTGCGAACATCATAGAGTGTACTTATACAAACCTAGATGACATAGCCCGCTACACACTAGGCTGTGTGGTACTAATCTTATGGGACCACCGTCGTATATGCGGTCTGTTGTTGACTGAAACGTTAGTGTGATGCGGCGCCTGACCGTATAGGTTTTGGTGCTATCCGAGGTTTCAGGCATCCACTGGGGGTCTTGGAACGTATCCCCTGTGGGATGATGGGGGACTACTGTATAATTAAATTCAATAGTCTCTTAAAATCCTTTCCAATCTCTTTGCTTTATATATAGAGGAAAACTTTTCTATGAAAGTGATAAATTGCTCTTTTTCCCCTCCCACCCAGCTATTTCTCCAGTATTTGTATTTCCTTTATCTAAAGTGTAGTGAAAATGCTACTATGACACTTCCTGGAATACACCCTCCAACCCTGAACCAGGTGAGATAAATTTTTTACTTTGATCTGGAGCTGGGGAAAATCTGGGGGGAAAAAAAAGATTATATACAGGATCTCTCAATTTAGTAGGTAGATTTTTAGAACCACAATTCTATATTACAAATTTAATTGATCGTAAATTCCTGATTCTTTATTGTGACTCTTTTCAAGAATTTCCTTAGCCTCATTGGGAGAGAGTGATAATAAGTGTCCTAATAATCTCTTAAGAATAAGAGAATGAAGATTAATGAAAAAGTGTTCTCAAAGAATCTCATGGTAAACCCTGTTTAAATACAGTATTTACTTGAGAAACTGTTGGAAACATTAAAAAAAATTTATCGTGGGCCAGCCCCAGTGGCTTAGTGGTTAAGTTTGGCATGCTTCACTTCAGCGGCCTGGGTTCGGTTCCTGGGCGCGGACCTACACCACTCGTCTGTCAGTGTCCATGCTTTGGTGGCGGCTCACATACAAAAAAAGCAGAAGATTGGCAGCGGATATTAGCTCAGGGCGAATCTTCCTCAGCAGAAAAAAAAAAATTCTTGTGATTTAAGAATGTGTTTTCTAATTAAGTATTTCAAATACATAATTTGACTGTTTTCATTTTAAAAAATAAGTTAAAATATTTTTAAGTAGTTAATTTTTTTTTTTTTCCTCCCCAAAGCCCCAGTAGATAGTTGTACATCATAGCTGCACATGCTTCTAGTTGCTGTATGTGGGACACGGCCTCAGCATGGCCGGAGAAGTGGTGCATCGGTGCGCGCCCAGGATCCGAACCCGGGCCACCAGCAGCGGAGTGCGTGCACTTAACCGCTAAGCTACGGGGCCGGCCCTGCTTTATCAATTAAATTTATGTAATACTCTAAATCCTTTGTTGTCATTTTAACGGTCTTCACAGCATCTTCATCAGAGTAGATTCCGTCTCAAGAAACCACTTTCTTTGCTCATCCATAAAAGGCAACTCCTCATTTGTTAAAAGTTTTATCATGAGATTACAGTAATTCAGTCACATCTTCAGGCTCCACTTCTAATTCTAGTTCTCTTGCTATTTCCACCACATCTGTGGTTACTTCCTCCAGTGAAGTCTTGAACCCCTCAGTCATCCATGAAGGTTGGAATCAACTTCTTCCTGTTTTGTTATTTTGACCTCTTCCTATGAATCACAAATATTCTTAATGGCATATGGAATAGTGACTCCTTTCTAGAAGGTTTTCAATTGATTTTGCCCAGATCCATCAGAAGAATCATTATCTATGGCAGCTATAGCCTTACAAAATTTATTTCTTTTTTGTTTTTTTTTGCTGAGGAAGATTGGCCCTGAACTAACATCTATTGCCAATCTTGCTTTTTTTTTTTTTGCTTGAGGAAGATTAGCCCTGAGCTAATACCTGTTGCCAGTCTTCCTCGTTTTTTGCTGAGGAAGATTGGCCCTAAGCTAACATCCGTGCCAGTCTTCCTCTACTCTATATGTGGGTTGCCGCCATAGTGTGGCTGACAAGTGGTGTAGGTCTGTGCCTGGGATCAGAACCCTGGCCGCCAAAGGGGAATGCGCCAAACTTCACCACCACACTATGGAGCTGGCCCCTGGAAATGTATTTCTTAAATAGTAAGATTTGTAGGTTACAATTACTCCTTGATCCTTTGGCTGCAGAATGGTTATTGTGTTAGCAGGCATGAAAACATTAATCTTGTACATCTCTGTCAGAGCTCTTGGGTGACCAGCGGCGTTGTCAATGAGCAGTAATATTTTGAAAGGAATCTTTTTTTCTGAACACTAGGTCTCAACAGTGGGCTTAGACTATTCAGTAAACCATGTTGTTAACAGATGTGCTGTCATCCAGCCTTTGTTGTTCCATTTATAGAGCACAGGCAGAGTAGATTTAGCATAATTGTTAAGGGCCCTAGGATTTTCAGAATGGTAAATGAGCATGGGCTTCAAGTTCACGTCACCAGCTGCGTTAGCCCCCTAATAAGCGAGTCAGTCAGACTCCTTTGAAACTTGGAAGCCAGGCATTGACTTCTCTCTAGCTATGAAAGTCCTAGATGGCATCTTCCAATATAAGACTGTTTCATCTACGTTGAAAATCTGTTGTTTAGTGTAGCCAGCTTCATTAATTATCTTAGCTAGGTCTGGATACCTTGCTGCAGCTTCTACATCAGCACTTGCTGCTTCATCTTGCACTTTTATGTTATGGAGACGGCTTCTTTCCTTAAACCTCAAGAACCAACCTCTGCTAGCTTCAGACTTTTCTTCTGTAGCTTCCTCACCTCTCTCAGCTTTCGTAGAGTTGAAGAGAGTTAGGGCCTTGCTCTGGATTAGACTTTGATTTAAGGGAATGTTGTGGCTGGTTTGATCTTCTACCCAGACCACTATAACTTGCTCCATATCAGCAATAAGGCTGTTTCGCTTTCTTATCAGTCGTGCGTTCTTTGGAGTAGCACTTTTAGTTTCCTTCAAGGACTTTTCCTTTGCATTCACAACTCAGCAAACTGGTGCAAGAGGCCTAGCTTTCAGCCTGTTGGCTTTCAGCATGCCTTCCTCACTAAGCTTACTCATTTCTAGCTTTTGATTTAAAGTGAGAGACTTGTGACTCTTCTATTCACTTGAGCACTTAGAGGCCATTGTGGGGTTATTATAATTTTATTTATTTATTTATTTTTTCCTCCAAAGCCCCAGTAGATAGTTGTATGTCATAGTTGCACATCCTTCCAGTTGCTGCACGTGGGACGCGGCCTCAGCATGGCCGGAGAAGCGGTACGTCGGTGCGCACCTGGGATCTGAACCTGGGCCGCCAGCAGCGGAGCGCGCGCACTCAACCATTAAGCCACCGGGCCGGCCCCATTGTGGGGTTATTAATTGCCCTAATTTCAATATTGTCGTGTCTCAGAGAATAGGGAGGCCTGAGGAGAGGGAGAGACAGGAATGGCTGGCTAGTGGAGCAGTCAGAACACACACAGCATTTATCAATAAGTTCACTGTCGTGCTCACTTTATATAATGAGGTGTGTGGTGCCCCAAAATAATTTCAATAGTATCATCAAAGATCACTGATCACAGATCACCATAACAAATATAATAATAATGAAAAATTTTGAAATATTACAAGAATTACCAAAATGTGACGCAGAGACACGAAGTGAGCAAATGCTGTTGGAAAGATGGCTCCCAGAGACTTGCTTGACACAAAGTTGTCATAAACCTTCAATTTGTAAAAAAATGCAGTATCTATGAAGTGCAGTAAAGCGAAGCACAATCAAGTGAGGTATGCCTGTACACTAACTTATCTTTCTCTTGTCTTTCTAACACAAGTTAGATCACAGTATGCATGCTATTCTGTAGTGCGTTTTTTTCGCTCAACACTGTTTTAGACATTTTCTGGACCAGTACATATACATCTGCTTAATTCTTTTTAACCACTGCATACTATTCCATTTTATGGAAAATTTTAATTTATTTGTCAGTCCCCTATTGATTTTTTTTTTAATTTTTTAATTTATTTATTATTTTCCCCCAAAGCCCCAGTAGATAGTTGTATGTCACAGCTGCACATCCTTCCAGTCGCTGTATGTGGGACGCCGCCTCAGCATGGCCGGAGAAGCGGCGCGTCGGCGTGCGCCCGGGATCCGAACCTGGGCTGCCAGCAGCGGAGCGCGCGCACTTAACCGCTAAGCCACGGGGCCAGCCCCCCCATTGATTGACTTAAGTTGTTTATAGTTTTTTTTGCTATCGTGAACAAACTGTCAGTGAAAATCTTTGTACAGTTATCTTTGTATATTTATGAAAGAATTCCTATTGGATAAATTCTCTTAAGTGAAATTACTAGATAAAGGGTGCATGTATTTTTAATTAAATGTCTGATTACCTTTCCAAAGGGTTGTGACAATAGGCACTACTGCCACCAAGGTCTGAGGCCTTACTCTTTGCCAGTCAGTTGGGTAACAAATGGTGCTTTATTGTAATTTGCATTTCTTTGATAATGAGAGAAGTGGACCATCTTGTCTTGCCTATTTATATTCCTTTTCATGAACTGCCTAGTTGAGTTCTTTGTCCATTTTCCTGTTGCATTTCCTGTCTTCTTCTTTTTGGATTTTAAAGAATTCTTTGTATATTAAGGAAATTAGCCTTTTTCTATCAAATATTTTATGAATACTTTTTTCCTATCACTTGTCTGATTCTCTTCAGTGTAATGTTTGCCACTGATAAGTTTTAATTTTTATGCTATCAGAATTATTAAGCTTTTCCCTTATGGCTTCTTTATGGCCTATGTGATGCTTAAGGCCCTTCCTACTCTAAGAGTATAAAAATAGCCACCCTGTTTTTCCCTAATACATTCATGGTTTCCTTTTCTGTGTTTAACTCTTTGATACATAGTAGATTTATTTTGGCGTAAGGAATTTCATAAGGATCATCTTTCCCCACTCCCCCCAAATGGATAATTGATTTCATTAATGCTTTCCCATGACAGTGATATTTGCATGTTAACTACACCATTTGAAGATGGAGAACTACATAGGATACTTTAATAAATGGGTAGTAATAATTTTATTTTAGTTCACAGTAACTCTCCTATAACAACACCCTATTCTTGGGTCCTAGTGTATATTTCAGAATACGAGATAAGTGAGTTCTTTTTTTGTAACTGCAAATAATTATCAAAAAAAGGTTTTTTTAAATAAAAAGACAAGTACTAACTCTCTCTTGGATTAAATGTCACTCTGGCTTTGTTTTTACTGATTATTCCTATGAAAAAGATCTAATTATGCTTATTAAGTAAGTATAAAAACAGGAAAGAGCCTTTTTATATTGCTTAGAAATTCCTCCATCTCTAAACTAAAATGTTCAGACTTTTATAAAGAAGATTTATTTTTCTTATAAATGTTTGATATAAAAATGGACTTTGTAAAATGAGCTAACCTAAACTTATATTTAAAATCTTAACTTTCCTTTTCTTATTTATCTTTAGATTATGGATTGGATATGCCTACTTCTAGATGCTAATTTTACTGTTGTAGTAATGATACCAGAAGCAAAAAGGCTACTGTTAAGTCTTTACAAGTTTGTGAAATCCCAGGTGTGTGATTATTTGATATATACTGAATTCTGTTTGTACCCAAGTATCGCCTAAATTATAATTTATTCTTAAAATTTTTTCTTGGAATAGTTATAAGTAATCATGGAGGATTTATATGTAGACATTATGGTAAAAGTTATGCTGAAACCTTTTTCCTTAGATCTGCATTTGTTCCGAGCTCAACAAGATTGAAGTAAGTTTTCGTGAGCTACAGAAATTAAATCAAGAGAAGAATAATCGAGAATTATATTCAATTGAAGTGCTGGAACTCTTCTGATATTACCAGTTCTCCTGCATAGATGTTTTATGAAGCTCTTTTATGTGAATTCTTCCTACTCATCCAGGCAAGAGATGTGTTTTGTTTGTGACTGTCTGTCAGTGACAAGAGAAATGTGACAGCGAGTACCTGGAGCATCACTTATTGATGCTAGTCCTAGGTCGGACTGCAGGTTTCATGTGAACCTATTGTAGTTTATGGACATTGGTGGGGAGAGGTTCTGAAACTTTTTAAAAATATGTAACTGAGCTGATTTTAAGTAAACTTATTTGTGTATTGATAAAAGTCTAATTTCTTATCGTGTGTTTTGAATAGTTCTTTTAATAAAAAATCACCATTGAAACAGTGATCCTAGGGAGAATGTAGTTTTATCAGAGTCAGAGGTGTCTCAGCTCATCTGGTCTCGTGAGTGGCGGAAGAGATCAATGCCACAAGCAGAGCAGGGAGGGGTCCTTGTACGGGCGTGTGCTTATCTTCTGACATTTTCTCCCGTTCTTTACCTAATTCCACTCACCTTACATACCTAAGGGTTGAACAATACGTGTTTCTGTACATTATCCCTGAGATTACCTCTATGATTAGTTGATAATTTGGGTTATAAAAATGCATTACCGAATAGTAAAAACGTCTCTTCTGAAAACAGTGTTATAGGTTGATTGGCCATAGACTTTTCAGTTTTTAACTCTTTTGATTTAGGATAAGTGAAAGATTTTATGTAGAAGAAATGGATGCTTTTGTTTCTTGAAGATAAACTCAAATTTATTTTTGTTAAGAGTGAAATCACTCTTTCAGGTGATGAATTAAGTTTCCCAAAAGTGATTTGAAACATTTCTAAGCTATGAAAGTTTCTACTGAATAAATCATTTTGCAACCTGTTTTAACTTGAAAGGTTACAATATTTTTTTAAAATTCCTGTAAATTCCAGTGCATAAATATAAGTTCAAGTGTGATTCTAGAGCCCAGATTTACAGAATCCTGATTGCTTAATTTAATTTGCGTTAGAGAAAGGCTTCATTTTAGTTTATACATTCTATGTAAACTTCAGTCACAACTATGGCAGCTAACAAACAGGTTCTCCCCAGTCATTCTTAATCACTCTTTAGTTCTTAAAGAAAAGAAATTCCAAAGATAACAGCATATATTAACAGTCATGTTCACTTTATATAATGAGACCTTTTGCTCAGACAATTTAAACTAAGACATTACAGTGCTTCTCAGCAGAAATGAAAAATGCAGATTTCCACAATGTATATCTTCTTTTTATCTTTTTTTGCTCAGTCATTTAAGAATTACTTGCAGACATCCAGACATTATAAAATCGTGGGTTCCTAAGCTTTTTCTTAAGAATTTTGAGTGTATTTTATCATTTAGAGATTCAGTTTATGAGGGTTTAAGATTATTCAGGATTTTCACACTTTTTAGATTCTGAGGTGTTTATGATTTTATTTATAAGAACCCACAATTACGAGACAAATCTCAGATTGCTTTGTGAATTCTTTCAACCAGAGAAAACAAGATGAGCATCTGAAATTCAGTGGTAGTCAAATCACAGACTGACACTTTGCTCTTCATGACTACTGATTTAATTGCACTTGAAGATGGCTTCTGCAGTGACAGATAACTTTCCTGGCCAGGAATCAAACAAATAGAGGCTTTTGTGGGGGGAGAGGCAAGAGGGAGAGTCCTGTGCCATCAAACTTTTGTCTGTTTGAACAGAGCTTCTGTGTAGGGTCCTTATAAAGTCTTAATTATAAGGTTTAATAATTTGGATTGTAAATATTTTGGATTCTTAAATTACTGATGCTTAAAATAAGTAGAAAAATTTAATTGCTTTTAAATACTAGTTGCAAATTGTTTCTAGGTTGCTTACAGTTTAAGTTACTAAATTTGGAAATGAAATAAGGATTTTATAAGGGCATACAGAGACTCTTATAGGCTGAGTTCTTCAAGGCCATGGCCATGTCTTACCTTTCGGCACACTAAGCACAGGACCACTGGCACATAGTTGGTGTTCAGTAAATGCCTATGGAATAAAGTTATTGAATAATGCATATTATCTGTTCAACTATAGAGTAGTAACTCAGAGGATTTGCAGTTGTTACTTTTTCTGGAAAGTAAATCATCTATGTTTGTTCACCACATATAGGCAATGTATCTCCTGCCTCTAGACTTTTATTTTTTATAACACTAAATTATAGCTCAGATTTGTTTCTGATTACATATACTACATCTATATAATAATAAAAGAGTTGTTCTTTAAACTTAAGTTCTCCATCTAGGAAATGATTTCCTGCTGTGAAGTTAACTTTTTCTTAGGGAAATGTGGGCTAACAGGTTTTTATTACTACTTAAGATTAGACATTTGTTTGCTTTTTGCCTCCTTAGGCTTCTTTGTAATATTTAGTGACTATAACTGTAGTTGAGTCCATTCTGGATCGTGTATAGAACTTTAAAACAAAGATGGACTTTTTGCCTCAGCTTTTTTTCGAAAATTTTAATCCTAAAAAAATTATAAGAATAAACAATGAGCTCCCCATATATCCTTGACCTAAATTTACCTATTGGTAAAATTTTACCATGTTTGTTTTACCACTCTCTCTATATTTTTTATTTTTTTTCCTGAGTCATTTGAGAGTTATTTGCAAACATGCAGATTAATCCTGTAATTCAGATTAATCCTATAAATACTTCAGTTTAATCCTCTAAAACAAGAGCCTTCTTTTATATGACCACAATGCAATTATCGAATTCAGGAAATTAATAACAGTACTATTTAGAATGATAATAGTGGAAATCTGAATAAGCAGATTTCCACAATGGTCCCAGTAGTGTCTTTTATAGCTGGACTTTTTCCCTCCTAAAATTCAAGGATCATGCTTTGCATTTAGTTTTCACATTTCTTTAATCTCCTTTAATCTAGAACAGTTCCCTAGATACTGCATTTCTGAAGAATCTAGGCCACTTATTTTGCAGAATGTCCTTCAATTTGGATTTGTCTCATTTCCACACGATCAGATTGCGATTAAACGTTTTTGACGAGAATGCTACAGAAAAGGCACAGCGTCAGGAGGCACTGATGTGAGTTGTCCCGTCATTGGTGATGTTAAATTGGATCACTTAGTTAAGATAGGGTTTGCCAGATTGCCCCACTCTAAAGGTACCATTTTCCCTTTGTATTTCATAAGTAACCTGTGTATATCTTTGAGACTGTGTGAATATTCTATTCTGGAATGTTCTTCTTCCCCAACAGTGGTTTTAGATCCATTGGTAATTTTTGCCTGAATCAGTTGTTATGTTGGTGGTTGTGCTTGAAAACTGTAAAATTGCTTTGGCATAAATTTCTCTAAAATAGAGTGCTGTACCAGATAGCCCCCATTTTCATGTTTTCAGTCTGCTTTCTAGTCCATAAATGGATGACCAGATAAATGGTTGGAGCTGTTTCACAGATTTGAATAATTATAATGAACATACAATGTGTGGTTTACTTTTTTCACTTAATATTTTCATAAAAACATGTTTTTACATAGCATGTTTCAATTCTAAAAACAAAAGTTTTAGACTCAGAAAACTAGAGCTGAAAAGGCTAAGAATAATTTATTCATAAATGTTAAGTGTCTTACCCGATTCCCACAGCTTTGCACTACAAAAGCTGAAATGTGACTTTAGATTATACTATTCCATTTCCTTTAATAATCATCGTTATCATTTTTGGACACTCTTGAAAGCATACCCAGATCAGTGGAATATTTGGAGCGCTTCTGTTTGCCCCAGACAAACTTGTTGAGGAAAAACTATTCAAAATTATAGACAACTTTTTTGAAGAGACTGTCATCATTTTAAATTACCTCCACAGAGCCTTCCATCTCTAAGAAAGCAGTGTACTGTTATTAAAAGAGTTTTAAATAAATGTCTGTTAAGGTTACCCTATTAGTTTTAGGTCATGTACTAAGACTGTTACCTAGATTAACAGCCAATAATTAGATAAAATTGTTCTTTTGTGTATGGGATGTTTAATTTATAATACATTTCACTTGTCAGTTGCTATGATATTCTTAGTCTTAGATATTTTTAGTCTTAGAATATAAAATAGTTTTGTTTTTTAAAATTGTTTTTTAACTAATAAAACATATACATTTGTGTACTTACCATTTAAGCTTATATTTATATGGTATAATATATAAGCTAATATATAATATATTAGACTATGTAGCATTTACTGTTTGCCGGTCATTGTTCTAAATGCTAAATATTAATTGATTTAATACTCTTAACCCTGCTTAACAATCCCGTGAAGTGGGATTTACTGTTGAAGAAGTTGAGGCACAGATCGGTAAGGTACCCTTTCAAGTTCACGTAGCTAGTAAGTATCAGGATTTAAACCCGGGCAGTCTAGCTCTAGCATTAGTACTGAGAACCCCCTCCACCGTGCTGCCTCTTAACCTCTGCTATACTCATGCTATGTGACTGGTCATATCTATAATTTGTGTTCAATTTTAGGAATACAACTCCTGATTATTGTTTAATTTGGTGTAGGAAAATACCTGCTTCGCAGTAGTCCTCCTTGGGATATAGTTTACAGGAACACCCCGTGACAATAAATGGGTGCCATCTATATAAGGCTTAAAGAGTTATCTGAGAGATTCTAAGTATCTATGACATGAGTATGAAGATTAGTAGAAAGCGCTATTACTCCAAGACCTAGCAAATTGTCTCATCAAACACGGAATACCTTGGGTGGTGGCCACCCAAGGCATGGCATCAAAATTGAGATAGTGTAAGTCTGGAATGGATAAAAGTGAATTAGTCTAAGTTTAAGGATGGAAGAAGAATTTGAATCTAGTGGTGTTTATGCAGAGAAATTTAGTGATGTTTATGCAGAACAAGTAGAGATCATGGACAACTTGAGTGGGAAACCAAAAAATATACTGCCCTAGATGGGAGAGGGGAGTCTCTGAGAGTGCACATTGTTGCCAAAAAGAAATTTTTTTGGTTATCTTTCCTCTCTTTAATTCCATACTCACCAAGCAATTGACACTGATTTGCCTTCCCAGAAACACATATACCTTGGTATGAGAAGTAATAAAGTAATTAGTTTCCTATAATCCTTATAAATTAACAAATTGAAATTCTTACCTAAAATTTCATGCAATAAAATAAAAAAAGAAAAGAAATACTTAATACAAAAAATATATAAAAATATAAAATTTAATTTCATGTGAACTTAATTATCCTTGGCTACTTTTCATTTCTGGATGAATTTGTATGCTTTGGGTTGTCAGTGCCAAATTCGTTATGCATTGTTGTGATATATTCAGACCACGGGGCTTGCAACATCTGTTTCTTCTGGTTTATTTGGGTATTGTGTTTTATTGTTAAATGTCTTATATTTTAAATTGTATGTCAGGTAAGGTATAGTTAGTGTATAGATGTTTTATTTTACTTTAAAATGAACTTGGGGACCTTCAAGCACACACTTGAAGAAAGGCTCTTGGATTTGCCACAGACCGTATGCACCATCCTTGTTGCGTTACTAGGGTGCACAGTGGCGTGTCATATGTAACAGCGTGAACTCTAAAAATGAAAATTGCACCATTTTCAATAGTTTGGTGTATGATTCCCTTGGGAAAATCAGGAAGCTTAAGGCTTCTATAACCTTTGCTATAAAGCTTTTAATTTATTTATACATTGCCTCTCAAACAAAGAGAAATATATAATAAAATAGTGTAACAGAAAATTAGGCCCAGGAAAGGTGGATACAAATATGGTGACTACAAAAGTCAACAACTTTTTGGGCCGGCCCCATGGCTTAGCGGTTAAGTGCGCGCATTCCGCGGCCCTGCAAGTTGGACTGACAAAAGATAGGTTAGCAAGAGAAAAACAGAGTTTATTAACAAGTATATATACACAGGAGAACTCAGTGGTGAGTGACTCAAAGGGGTGGTTAGAACTTGGTCTTATATAGTATCCTAACAAAAGGACAATAAATTTATAGAGTAGTGACAAGACAAGGGAAAAGGACTGTGAGCTTTTAGGGGCAGCAAACTGTGGGAAGGTAAATTTGTGGGGGAAACTAATGGAAGATAAGGGCCACTTAGTAGGGTTGGTTCTGTGGAGACCTCTGGTGCTGTCTCCGGGCTGGTGCTGGTCTCGAGTTGTCTCTGGTGATGAAGAATCGTCCTGCGCTTCCTGTCCTGTAGAGGGGGGCAGGGCAGAGAGCGTTTCCCATTTGCCTTCAGCTCACAATAATTCGTATGTGGAGTGGCATATTTTGGGGTGGCATACTCTGAACCCCTTCACTGTGAGCATGGGTGTACATATATCTCTTTGAGACCCTGCTTTCAATTCTTTTGATATATACCCAGAAGTGGAATTGCTAGGTCATATGAAAATTCTATTGTCAATATTTTGAGAAACTGCCACACTATCTTCCACAGCAGCTGCACCGTTTTGCATTCCCACCAGCAGCAGTACATAAGGGCGCCCATTTCTCTACATTCTCACCAGCACTTGTTTTCTGGTTTTCTGATAGGAGCCATCCTAATAGGTGTGAGGTGGCATCTCGCTGTGGTTTTGATTTGAGAAGCATCGCTTTTTTCGTTCTAACTCCTGGTGACAGCTCCGCCACTACCCCGCTGGCGTCAGCCATAATTCTCTCTCAGTTGGACTACTGTAAAAGCTTCCTTAACCGTCTCCCTGCTTCCCTCCTTGCCCCTACAGTCCACTGGCAACATAGCCGCTGGAGTGGTCCTGTTAAACAAGTAAGACAAATCGTGTCAGTCTCTCTTTCAAAGCCAAAGCCCATGTCCTCACTCCACGCCCTCCCCGACCTCATCTGCTGCTCTCCTGCTAGGTCGTGCTCCTGCAGCTGTATTCATTATTCTTTCTTCCTGGATGCCTTCTCCCTTCAACTTCTTGGGGTTTATGCTCAACGTCAGCTCACGAAGCCTTACCTGGCCTCCCTACTGGAAATTACAGCCCCTCTTCTACACCCACCATGGCATGCTCTAATGTCTTTCTCTCGTCCATCTCCTCCCAGAAAACTATTCACTATCCAACATACCCTATATTTTACTTATTAATCTGTTTTTTGTCTGTCCTTTTAAGCTCCATGGGGGCAGAACTCCTGTCTTGTTCTCTGCTGAACCCCGATCACTAGGTCGGGGCCTGGCGCATGGCAGCCATTCATTTGGTGAATGAGGAGGAGACCAGCCAGGGCCACGAGATGAGGAAACAAAGCCCTCCGCCCTGAAATTGCTGGCAGCGAAGCCCCAGGCAGCTCTGGTGCCAGTGATCTATTCATAAGCAGCCTTGCCAGGGGGTGCCCCTTGCTGGCGAACGGACCATTTCAGCGAAGGGAGAAGGCTTCCTCTTGATGTGAGGGTTCAGTTACACGTCCTTCCCCTGAGCTCCTCTCGTGTTACTTGCCTGAGTTCCTGCACCTGTGTTTTTCAGTGATTGAAGTGAACAGGGAGGGCAACAAAGGAAGGACGGCTGGTGGAAGCGTACGCCTTTCCTGCTGCCCACTGCTGCCCACCCAAAGGCGGGGGCGAGGCCTGGTCGCTGCTATTTGAGCAAAAGTGGACCCGCTTGGTTGGGTGTTTGGTTTGGTTACAAGACTCCTCTCAGAGACTTTTTGTTAGCCATTAGGATAACCGCCACATCAGAGTGTGGATTGTCCAGGGAGGGTTAAATCACTTGAAAGCATAACAGTGTAGAAACACGTTATGAATATGTTTCCCTTCAATTAGACAAAAGTTTAAAAAACTAAGTTTGATGTCTTCAGTGTAAGTGACCTCGATGAACAAAACATTCATTTTTAACCTGAGCCAAGACCCTGATCCCACTTGGTTTTCTCATTGAAAAGCAAGAATCCTTTCACTTCACATCCTCAATGCGAGTTACCGCTGTCGGAGCCGACTGCCTGGAGGGGCAATAGAAATGCAAAGAGGTCTGTTAAGTGAGGGTGGTGACTCTGAATACAGACCCCCAGGACGCTGGCTTCTGTCTTTGTAAATGCTGAGTACTCGTTCAGATGCAGAATATTCCGCTTTTAGCTGGAAGCTGAGAAGTACTCGATTTACAGACCTCTTACTCTTGGTCACCCTGAGGGGTGGAAATCGCTTTGTTGTAATGCATATAATTTAACACATTCCCATGGATTTAGACTCCATCTTCTGGTTGATGACCCTCAAATTTTTATGTCCAGTTCTAACTTTCCCACTAATCCCCAGATTCGCATTTCCACTGCCTGATTAACATCTCTGATTAGCTAGCTATCGCAAGCTTGACAGACCCAAAATGGAATTCTTGATTTCCCCCAACACCTGTTCCCCCTGCCCGGGACTTCCTGGGGACTTGGCACCGCACTTCCCTCGGCCCCATGCTTCAGCAAGTCCTATTGACCTTACCTATGAAATATCTCAAACTCTCTCTCTCTCTGCATTTCCGCTGCAGCCATCTTTCCACGTCTCCATCATCTCTCACTCTCCCCACTGCAGCCCCTAACTCATCTGCCCACGTTCACTCTGGCTTCTCTCTATCCATTCTCTCCACAGCAGTGAACGTGATCCTAAAACATAAATCAGATTGGTTCACACATACCCTTTAAAAAGCTTCCATGTGCTGATAAATGCTACAACATGGATGAACCTGGAAAAAATTATGCTAAGCAGAAGAAGCCAGTGACAAACGGCCATATAGTATATGATTCCATTTATATGAAATGTCCAGAATAGGCAAATCCATAGAGACGGCAGGCAGATTAGTGGTTGCCAGAGGCTGGGGGTGGGGCAGGTGGAGGGAGGAATAGCGAACTGTTTAAATCATCCTTTTGGGATGATGAAAATATTCTGGAACTAGATAATGATTGATGATGGCTGCACAACACTGTGAATGTACTAAATATCACTGAATTGATTAAAATGGTGAATTTTTTGTTGTGTGTTTTTTACCACAATTTAAAAAAAAAAAAGGCTTCTCGGTGCAGTCTTTAAAGATTTTATTTATTTATTTTTTCCCCCCAAAGCCCCAGTAGATAGTTGTATGTCATAGCTGCACATCCTTCTAGTCGCTGTATGTGGGACGCGGCCTCAGCATGGCCGGAGAAGCGGTGCGTCAGTGCGCGCCCAGGATCCGAACCCGAGCCACCAGCAGCGGAGCACGTGCACTCAATCGCTAAGCCACGGGGCCGGCCCACGGTGCAGTCTTTAGAATCCAACTCCCTCCTATAGTCCACGAAGCCCTGCCTGGTCTGGCCCCTGGCTATCTCTCCGTATCCCAGCCTCGCCCTACAGGCCTGCTCTGGCAACATTGCCAAGCACCGCTCCAATCCCTTGTTCGAGCTGTTCCCTCTACTTGGTGTTCTGTCTCCAGCCCCACCAGGGTTGGCTCCTTCTTAGCCTTGGTTTCTGCCTTGGAGAGGCCTTTCCTGACCGT
Source organism: Diceros bicornis minor (assembly GCF_020826845.1). Lineage (NCBI taxonomy): Eukaryota > Metazoa > Chordata > Mammalia > Perissodactyla > Rhinocerotidae > Diceros > Diceros bicornis. The sequence continues at coordinate 47,676,283 of NC_080757.1, read as the reverse complement.
TCTATCTCCACCTCAGCTCTTTGCTTCCTAGGAAGCACTGATCACAATATTATTTACTTACTTGTTTGCTTGGGTTTTTTGTTGCCCCTAGTAAACTACGGGAGTCCCATGAGGGGTGGAACCAAACCTGTCCCGTATTCCCAGAATCTAGACAGCGCCTGGTACTGTGGACAGGCTCAAAATTTACAGAATGAATGAAAAAACATTTTTTTTGAGTGTAGAATAAATGAATCTTTAAATGTTAAGAATACAGGACACTTTGTTTGCACTTTGTAATGGAGAAAAACACACATACCACCTATGTAAGGTAGTATGGGCAAGCAATTGGAAAAAGTGTGTCTCTGTCAACTGGTGTTTGTCAGGAGACTAACTTGTGCTCCGGACTTGGCTAAAAGCTGCTGGTGACATAGAACATTAAAACTAGCCTGTTCTGAGGAATGTACAGCCCCTTCAGCAGCGAGCAGCCCGCTTTTAGCACAAAGGCTAGTCCAGAAAATATACAAATGTTCACAGGCCTCGTTTCTTTTCTCAGTCGGGATGACATGGGCTTTATTGAATCCTATGAAAAGAGACAAGATAGTCTTACAATGAGATAACCTAGTTTGCTGACTGGAAGAATTTCATCAAAGATATTGCTGTGCCTTGTTCCTGGGAAAGGTCAGAGTCTGTGCTGAGCAAGCAGCTTCCTAACCTTCTTACCTTATTTTTGGATAGTGCTTTAGTTCATCCTGTGACCTTCCCTGCATTAGCTCATTTTTTCTTTGAGTCAACTTCTCCAGCTGGGTATTACTGTTACTTCCACTTTGCAGATGAGGAAACTGAGGCTCTGAGAGGCCAAATGACTGCCTAGAGTTCAGCCTAGCTGCAGCATGAGGGCCAAATGTGTTCAGACTCTGCTTAACTTGGAGCAAGTTACTTGGCCTCCCTGAGCCTCCCTTTCCTTGCTTCCCTCCAATCCTTTCCCACCCACCTGGGGGACTGCAGTGAGAATTAAATGAAATAATGCATGGAAAATGCCTGGCCGTGGTCATAAACCTTTAACCGAGGTTTGCTATGGTTGTGATTTTTCCATTTAATGTCAAGCTGACGATACCCTTCCAAGGTGGCCTGTGATAGGCAAGGAGGGGACTTGAGGGCCCCTTCTCTCTGCTCGACATCTAAGTCTCCGGAAAGGCCAGAGAACTAAGCACTGGAGCTAAGGGCTGGGATCTCAGGGCTGGGAAAGCCACAAACATGGGTCCTGCCAGCTTCTCCTGATGTGCCTCCTACCTCACATGTGCTCACACACACAGATGCTCAGTGCAATGGAATTTCCAGTTTGGACAGAGGGAAAGGAATGTATATATATATTGAGTCTCACAATAGGCAGAAAAATAATCCAGCCTGGCCCCATTCCCAGGGCCAGGCATCCCTGGTGTCGTCCAGACCAGAGTCCACACCTAGTCACCTCTGACTGACCGCCCAGCCCAACTGCTCTGCTGCTCCTGGAGCCAACCTATCTGAGGGCAGGGTGTACATCAGCAAGGCTCAAAGGGCAGGGGTGAAAGGGTGCAGAGAGGGAAAGAAGGCCCTAACCACCACCCTTTTTGCAGGCTAATCCCCTGAGACCACAGGGCTTCAGCCAAGGCTGTTTAGGGGCAGAAGCTCTGCTCAGCCCACCCCCACATTGGATAAAGGGAAATTAAGGCAATTCTGGAACTGAAAGCAGTCCCTCAAACCCTCCTTTACATTGTAGGTAAATGAGGATTGTCTCTGTTCTCTACTTTGTGCAGCCATAGCAACCAGGTGCCTTTAAACGTTCCTGTTTCTCGAAGCCTTGAACCCCTTAATAAAGAGCAGCTAATCTTGATGTACTTTCATGCTCTTATCCATGCAGAACACTCTCTGCCCCTTGCCCTGGGTGTTTCCCTTTGCAGTAGCTTTATACCCTACTCTTTCACGTAAAATGAGCTCAGGGATTTTATTTTTCTTTTTAGAAACCATCAATGAAAGGAGTAATTCTATATAGAGTTTAGACTGCTTAAAAGCTGATTTATAAAATTAATATACTGTCTTAAACACATACGGCTGTGCGCCTTAATATTATATTATAATGCTATCTTTTTACTGATGACTCCCTTGTAAATGAATCAGTGTTTGACTACAAAAGGGGGGTGGAATTATGGATGATTGCACTCTCCTAATTGAGTCTGTTTTGCTTTAAGCCCATCATATGATCTCAAGATAATTTTAATTTAGCATCTTTAAAATATAATTTAGATTTTCGACTACAAAATAAATTGTAAGGATATAATAGAGAGGGGGAAGGGTAACCTATAAATTTAAAGAAACTTAAAAGCCATATCAATCAACTGCAATAAGGAAACCTTATTTGGATCCTAATTTAAACAAACAAACCTAAAAAATGTATGACGTGTGATACAAAGACAGGTTGATTTGTGATTATATATTTGATGATAAAGGGAATTATTCTTGATTTTGTTTTGGGTTTTCAGAAAGCAAGTCCTGTCTCTTAGAGATATCTACTAAAATATTTACATAAGAAATTATGATTTCTAGTATTTGCTTCCAAATAATTTGGGAAGGGAGAAGGGGAGGGTTTAGATGAAACACATGAGTGTGATGATTATTGAATCTACAGATGGGTCCATGGGGGTTCATTATACTATTCTATGTTTGTATATGTTTGAAATTAATTTTCCATAATGATTTAAATAAGACATTAAATATTCATATGTATTTGTATACATATTCAATCAATACAAAATACCTTATAAATATAGGGTTTTCTAGCTCACTCTAGTCTACTGTAAAAGTGTTGAAATGGCCCATTGGCCCTGCCCACAGCAGAGAGGGTTGGGGCTAGTTAAATCCTTTTTGGAGGTCAAGTCTTGAGAACTATTTATTTTGTATTTTTAAGTTCATTGCTGAGTCACACTTGAATATCTCATTTTTACAAGTGTATATTTACAAGTGTATAAATAGTGTTTTAATTTCATCTCCCCCCCCTTTTATATTCACGATAACCCTGTGAGGAATGTGGACACTAAAAACACTATGAAGAAGCAAACAGGATGAATTGAGGGACTTGTCCAGAGTAACCCAGCTCCAGGGGTGTGCCGGGCCTGGCTGCCTGCCCAGGGCTTTCTCCAGGGGTCCACCCGGTGAGAGGACACTCTGAGAAAACAGGAGTGAACCATTAGTAAAAGAATGTATCTGTGGGAACGGGACCCAGGTTGTGTTCCAGGGGAGCATGTTAAGAGAAAGGCTTTAGCCTTCCTTTGCAAACCCCAGTTCTTAGTCTCTATAGAACTTTAGGCAAGTCACTTACATTCCAAGACTCAGTTTCCACATCTGGAAAATGGGATAATAAGACTTGCCTTGTAGGTTGCTTTGAAGACATCTACACTGAATAAGCGCCTGGGGCATGGTAGGCTCTGTGTGAATGCTGGCTGCCATCATGAATGTGATTAGGTGTTTGGAATTTAGACCACTTTACAGCCAATGTTTCAAACGGTAGTTTAGATCCCAGGCTGTTTCTCATTCAGCACGTACTAAGTGAGTGCCTCCTGTGCCAGGCACAGTTCTAGGGGCTGGGGATATAACCATTGAACAAAATAGACATGGATCCTGGCTCACACAGAGCTTACAGACTAGAGGTCAGCCCACAGAAGCTTGCTTAACACAAGAGCACCTGAAATAGAGTATTGATAATATAGGACTGTTACCTCAGCTCTCCCTCATCTTTATAGTTCTGTGGGAACATGCAGGCCTCATTCCTACTTCAGTGACAGGAGCACCTCTCACCTTCCCCTGCACTGCTGAGGGCTGCCTCTTGGCTCCTGTGAATGTGAGATGGCCAGGAGCTCCCAGAGTTAGAACAAGTAGAGAGTCAGGACAAAGGAAGTCGGTTGGGGGTAGGACCACATTAGGCAGATTGATAGATATTCCTGGGTCTAGTATTTGGACAGGGACTTGGTTTGGGGAAGAATCCTCCATCTTGAAAACAGGCTCACCACCTTGTGGACAGAGGTGAAATCCAAGATAGTCACATCTCAAAGGTTTCAAGAGTTAATAGAGAGCAATGGTACCTTGAACCATCATCCTCGATTGTCCTTGGAACATCATTAGAATGGGACTGTCCTTGGAATGATGCTGGGTGCCATTGGTGGGACCCAGAGGATGATTGGCAATGTCATGAATGGGTATCAACTCTCCCACAAAGGTGTTATATGTGGGGTGTCATATGTGCCCACTCTCATGCCTCAGGCCCTCTCTGAATTCTGCTTCTCCCAGGTCCTCCCAGGTGGTCCTGGAGCTCCCAGAGATGCCACTCCACGTAGGGTTCTCTTTGCTGGCCACACAAGACAACGTTGGTGAGCTGTCAGTGGGACTGAAGATCAAATAGTCTGAAAGTGTTCTGCATGGAGGACTCTCCCAGTGGGCATTCACCTGCACACCGTTAGGCTGGAATAAGTCATAGAACACGTGATGAGGAATCCCTGAGAGGCTTCAGGCTGTGATTATCTTTGCTGGAGTTGCTTTCCTCATAGGAATATATTTCCCTCTTGTTGCCAACAATTTTTCCCTTCTCATTGTTACTGAGCTGGGAAAGCTGGAGGTTGAGGGAGGGGAGAGAACCTACAGGTGTTGCTGATGCAGGTAAGGACTTACGGCAGATCCAGGATAGATGCTCAGAGGACACCCAACGTGAGGGAGCTGAGCTCTGCCAAGGGCTGGGACAGGAATGAGGTCAAGACCTTGCGGCTCTGTAAGGAAGACACAGTTTCGTGTCCGTGGAGCTGTGGTTAAAAACCAGGGAAGCCGGCCTAGGTGTAGAGAGCAGGACCGAGGTGGAGTCAGATGCAAGCGAGAAGGAACCTTGGGAGGTGAGTTGCGTTAGGTAAAAGGACTAATGGAGCCAGGATGTCTTCACCATCTTCACCTGGGGACAGTCTTGCAGGAGCCTTAGCACTCTCTTCTGTTCAGATGGATAAGTCATTCAAGTATTAAGACACCACTCTTCATTTTATCGACTTGTTTGATTTGGAAGTCCTCTGCATCCTTACTGTTCAAAGCATGGTCAGCACATCAGCAGCTGCATTTCCTGGGAAGTTGGAAATGGAGAATTGCTGTCATCACTCCTGACCTACTGACACACAATCTGCATTTTTTTATTTTATTTTTTTGTTGAGGTATAATTGACTTATAACAGTATATTAGTATCAGGTGTACATAATGATTCAAAAGTTATATATATTGCAAAATGATCACCACATTAAGTCTAGTTAACATCTGTCACCATACATAGTTACAAAACCATTTTTTTCTTGTGATGAGAACCTTTAAGATTTACTCTCTTAGCAACTTTCAAATATGCAACACAGTATTATTAACCATAGTCACCGTGCTGTACATTATGTGCCCATGACTTGTTTATTTTATAATTGGAAGTTTGCATCTTTTGACCCCCTGCACCCATTTTGCCCACCCCCCACTGCCTCTGGCAACCACCAATCTGTTCTCTGTATCTATAAGCTTGTTTTTTTTTTTTTTCGATTCCACATATAAGTGAGATCATACGGTATTTGTCTTTCTCTGTCTGACTTATTTCACTTAGCGTAATGCTCTCAAGGTCCATCCATGTTGTCACAAACAGCAAGATTTCATTCTTTTTTATGACTGAATAATATTCCATTGTGTGTGTGTGTGTGTGTGTATACATATATGACATTTTATTTATCTATTCATCCATCGATGGGCACTTAGGTTGTTTCCATATCTTGGCTGTTGTAAAAATGCTGCAGTGAACATGGGGGTGCCCATATCTTTTCGAATTAGTGTTTTCATTTTCTTTGGATAAACACCCAGAAATGGAATTGCTGGATGATATGGTAGTTTAATTTTTAATTTTTTGAGGAAACTCCATACTGTTTTCCATAGTGGCTGCACCACATTCCCACCAACAGTGCACAAGGGTTCCCTTTTCTCCGCATGCTCGCCAACACTTCTTTCTTGTCTTTTAGATAATAGCCATTCTAATAGATGTGAGGTGATATCTCATTGTGGTTTTGATTTGCGTTTCCCTGATGATCAGTGAGTTGAGTGTCTTTTCACGTACTTGTTGGCCATCTGTGTGTCTTCTTTGGAAAAATGTCTCTTCAGGTCCTTTGCCCATTTTTTAATTGGATTGTTTGCTTTTTAGTATTGAGTTGTATGAGTTCTTTATATATTTTGGATATTAACCCTTTATCAGATATATGATTTGCAAATATTTTCTCCCATTCTGTAGGTTGCCTCTTCATTTTGTTGCCGCTTTCCTTTGCTGTGCGGAAGCATTTTAGTTTGATGCAGTCTCACTTGTTTATTTTTGCTTTTTTGCCTTTGCTTTTGGTGTCAGATTCAAAATATCATTGCCGAGACCGATGTCAAGGAGCTTACTGCCTGTGTTTTTTTCTAGGAGTTTCATGGCTTCAGGTCTTACATTCAAGTTGTTAACTAACTTTGAGTTAATTTTTATGTATAGTATAAGAAAGTGGTCCAGTTTCCTTCTTTTGCATGTGGCTGTCCAGTTTTCCGGAGACCATTTATTGAAGAGACTGTCCTTTCCCCATCGTATGTTCCTGTAGAATCTGCATTTTCAACAAGACTCCCAGAATATGATGGACAGATTTCTTCAGGGAGGCTGTGTGCAATTTAGTGTTGGCATTTTCATACACGGTTGTTGTATAGTCTTTCTGGAGGACAAATTCAATATGCATCACAAACCTTAAAATGTTAATATCGTTTAATCCAACAGTTGCATATCTAGGAATTTATCAGAAACGTGTACAAAGACACACATGAAAAGGATGCTCCTTATAGTGTTACTTACAGTAGCAAAAAGTGTAAACAGGCTAAATAGCCAACAATAGAGGAGTAATTAAGTAATTTATAAGAAGAAATTCTATGCAAATATTAAAAATCACATGGTATAAGAATATTTATTAACATAGGAAAATATTCATGACATATTGAGTAGAAATAAACCAGCTTAAAACCAGTTTATGGAGTGTGATACTGTTTATACAAACAAAAATTATATATGCTTAGAAAAATACTTTAAATAATGATTATCTTTGATAGGTGGAATTATGGGGGATTTCCTTTGTGCTTTTCTGTTTTCCAAATGCTATGTAATCACCAGTTATTTCTTATTGTAGGGCTGGCCCAATGATGTAGTGGTTGAGTTCATGTGCTCTGCTTTGGCAGCTTGGGGTACGTGGGTTCGGATCCTGGATGTGGACCTACACATCACTCATCAAGCCATGCTGTGGCAGCGTCCCACATACAAAATAGAGGGAGATTGGCACAGATGTTAGCTCAGGGACCATCTTCCTCAAGCAAAAAGAGGAAGACTGGCAACAGATGTTAGCTCAGGGCCAATCTTCCTCACCAAAAAAAAAAAAAAAGAACAAAACCAGTTATTTCTTATTGTAATTAAGAAAACAACTCTTCTGTTTTTTTAAAAAGAAAAAGAGAAGGGAAGGAGTGCTATTTACAACAAGGAAAACTATCCCATTCACATGAGTAACAAAAGAAAATGACAAATGTCCTCTTGGATAATTTGTCAATTTCCTGTCATTATTCAGAAATTATGTCATTGTTCTGGGTCGAATTGTGTCCCCAAAAAGATTTGTTGAAGGTTTAACCTCCAGTACCTGTGAATGTGACCTTATTTGGAATAAAGTCCTTTGCAGATGTAATCAGGTTAAGATGAAGTCATACTGGATTAGAGAAGGCCCTAAATCCAATCATGGGTGTCCTTATAAGACAAGAGAGACACAGAGACACATGAAGAAGGCCACGTGAGGACGAGCAGACATTACTTGATGGGTCTACAAACCAAGGAATGCCAAGGATTGCTGGCAACCACCAGATAACTGGAAGTGGCAAGGAAGGACCCTCCCCTAGAGCCTTCAGAGAAAGTACCACCCTGTCAACACCCTGATTCGACTTTTGGCCTCCAGAACTATGAGAGAATAAGTTTCTGTTGTTTTAAACTCTCCAGGTTGTGGTACTCGGTTATGGCAGCCCTAGAAAACAAATACGACCATATACTCAAGAAAGAATAAAATCCTCTTCCATTATCCAGTTTTCCCAGTAGTATGTACAACTGGGAATCACTTACTCTACAGGCTAGAAGAATATCTCCTGAATCTGCATCTTCATATTATTGACAAGTCAGCCACAGAGTTTGGACCTGGTCTTCACTAAGACTGGCTGGGGGACCAGGCCCAGGGTCCTGGTGGGCTGATGGGCTTAATAAATAAATTCTGGCCTCTAGAGGGACAAGAGGGACATGTAAGGGAGACTACAGCAATCAGGGCCTTGGGAAGGTCACCCTTTTCCCCAGGACAGCTTGCTGAGGAGCCCCTGCCTCCACGTGTTTCAACAGTGTTGAACCAACACTGGAGGATGAGTCGGCATTGACGATTGACACGTTGACAATTCAGCTTCTCTAAACCCTTGGCAGCTCCCAAAGGCAGCCCAAGCTTAGAGGAAGCACAGTGAGAATGGGTCTGGCATTGGAGAAAAGACCTGGAGGCCCGTGCGGGTCACTGTCAGCAGCAAACGTTTATCGAGTGACAGGAGTATGGGGGGGCAGGCAGAGCCAGGTTTGTCTCATCTTGGCCACTTGCCAGCTGCATGATTTGGAGAAACAGCGTAACCCTCCCTCGCTCCCCATGTCCAATCTACCAGCAAGGCCTGGTGGATCTCCTCCATGATATCTCTCAAATCCATCCACTCTTCTCCATCCCCATCATCACCACCTTAGTCCCCGACACTGTGACCTCCCTCCTGGACAACTGCAGAGGCATCCATATCAGAATTGGCTATACGTATCCAAAAACCCTATTACAGAGGATTAAACAAGCAAAGGGTTTGTTTTACTCACGCCACAATGACTATAGAAAAAGGCGGCCCAGGACAGTTCTATCTTCTTGCTCCATAATCTGCATTGTGTTACAAGATAGTTACTCACCTCCAGGGGTCCTGTCTGTATTCCAAGAAGGAAGCAAAGGGAAGGCAAAGGGCCAAGGGCCAAAGCCTTCCCACTTGGGCTTTGTTTCTTTATTCTGGAAGGGAAGCCCTCCCCCAGAGGCTTTGGCTCACATCTCATTGGCCAGAACTGTTTCACATGACACGGCCACACCCAGCTGCAAGGGATCCTGGGAAAGTCAGGGTTTGCTCTACAGGCTCTATAGCAAGGAAGACAAAGGAGAAGAGCTGGGTGAGCCAGCCTCCAGAATCTCCCACAGCATCCTTACCGCCTCCCTGGGGCCACACTTTCTTCCACTGATGTGTACAGCACCATCTTTTTTTTTTTTTTTCTGAGGAAGATTCTCCCTGAGCTAACATCCGTGCCAATCTCCCTCTATTTTGGGTGGGTTACTGCCACAGTATGGCAGGCAACAGGTGGTGTAGGTCTGCACCCAGGAATCAAACCCAGGTGGCCAAAGTGGAGCATGCCAAACTTAACCACTAGGCCACAGGGCTGGCCCCACTACCATCTTTTTAAAAGTCAAATAAGTTTAAAAAGTCAAATAAAGACTCAAATAAGATTGAGAATAGAATTGGTGGCCTACAAGACTGAATGATCTACCCCCTAGTTTCTTCTCCAGCCTCCTTGCATTTCTTTCTCTCACACTCCCACAGTGCTCTAAACATACAGGTCTTCTTTCAGCCCCTTGAACATATCAAGCTTTTTCCCACCACAGGGACTTTGCACATGCAATCCCTTCTGCCTATGCATGGCTAACTCCTTATCTCTCAGGTCTCAGCTTCAGTGTCACCTCGTCAGAGAAGCTTGTCCTGACTACTTACCTTAGTAGGGTTGGTTTGCCCTCTCCCTACTTTATCTTCTGTCACTTCAACCTCTCCAATTCCTTTTTACCACATATTGCTATTTGCCAATATAAATTGTTTACCAAAAAAAAATAAACTATTTTTATTTATTTGCTTCATCAGGCAGGGACAATGTCAATATAAAAGATATTTCCAGTGCCTAGCACAATGCCCGGTACCTAGTAAGTGTGCAATAAATATTAGCTAAATTCAAATAAATGAATGAGAAATAGTGGCTATTGCACTCACAGCCTCAGGGGTTCAAGAAACACCCTAATTATTTTCTTTAAATCAAATCAACTTAAATTCTACTTCAAGCCTTTATTTCACCAAACTGGTAGGAGATCCAGTCTCCACCATGGTTGGGTTTCCCTCACCTTCCATGGCTACTAGGAGGTTTCTATAATGTCCAGGATGTAGGGGAAGATCAGTCCACCATGGTTTTTGTCCAAACCCCTGAGGTCCCTTGAAGTTCGGCAGATCTCTGTTTCTGTGCCACGGTGAGGGTGGGTAGCAGAGCCGGGGATCTAGCCTCTGAGCACTTGCCATTTCCCTGGAGCACTGCCGAGATGTAAGCTTGGGAGCCCCTACCCTTGGGGCCAAAATTTCTCTCCTTCCCTCTGTCCTCCCTTGCTGCGCTCAGACTCACTCCCCTCTCTTTGCTCCTCCTTTTCAAATCGAAGTCCTCAACCTGGCCGCAGGGATGACGCCTACATATTGCATTACTTCACTCTGTTTTATTTTTAAATTATTTTATTGAGGTCGTATTGGCTTATAACATTGTGTAAATTTCAGGTGTACATTATTGTGTATCAGTTTACTTCAATCTATTTTAATTTCCTTCTTTTTTCTCACGACCAGCCAAAAGGACGAACTCATTTGGATTCATTAATAAACGTCTTCTAAACTGCGTATACCACGGGGAGAGTGATGGGGCTATTAGTCATTTCTGAGTAGAATAGTGAGAAAAGTACTAAATTAGAAGTCATAGGACACTCCTTTTAGTGCCACCACTAAGTCAACATACTCGGGCAATTCACTCCTCTGTGCCTTAATTTTCCATCTTTAAAATAAGGTGAACTAAACCCTTCTTATTGAGCTCATGGGACTTTGTGATAATCAAAAGAGATAACTTGCCAGCAGGTGCTTTATATGTAGTATTAATTGCCAAACATACTCAAGTTTTCATTTTTGTTTATTTAGCTTAGTAATTCAATTAATCAGATTGCTTTCTTAACACAGTAAAGCATGTGCATAGAAGACACTCTGTTGTGTGCAGCCACATGACAAGTGCGCAAGGTACATAAGGAGCATGGTACCGATTAGCGGGTGTCACCTGGTCACAATGCTTTGGTGTGTGGATGGGAGCTTGTGTCAGGAGAGCCAGAGCAAAGAAGGGAAGGAGCTAAGTAGCAAAGGTGATGGGGCCGTAAAAATTTGGAGCATAGGGAGATGGCCAGAGGTCAGAAAGACAAGTGTCAGCTCTAGTAAGGAAGTCAAAACAAGGGACAAAAGAAGAGTCAGAAGTCAAGGCATAGAAGGTGTGGGTAAGAAGGTTGTGGAATCTCAGGCCCAGAGGAAATGGTTCATGAGAACCAAACTCAATGACAGTTTGCTCACAGGGCTGAGAATCTACAGGTCAGGGTCCAGGCAGAGGGACTCGGTGGTGGAGATCAAACCCCAGGCACAGAATGACTGCTCATCACAAACGATCACCACTATTTGAGCATCTACTCTGCTCCGCACTTGACATGCACCATCTCATGTACGGACAACAGTCCTGTGAAGACAGTGCCATGTCCCACAGCTGAGGAAACGGAGAGGCTCGGGGATGTGAGGTGACTTGCTGTGGTCACTCGGCTGAGTGACTGAGCCTGGTTTTGACCCCAGGACTGGCTGACTCCAATGCCAAAGGAAATGGGCATCAGAGATGGGGAGAGCGAGTGAGGAGTGCAAAGGGAAGAAGCTGCGAAGCTAAGCTGATCTCACCCCTACCATCCTTTTCTGAAAGAGGCTCACCGAGGACAGCCCTTGCTCACACGTGGGTAGGACTGAGTCCTGCAGGGGGCAGCCCACAGAGCCAGACAGTTCCTGACCTGAGAAACCGCTTAGAACAAATCTCAACTCAGACAGTCATTTTGGCACCTTTCCAGCCATGCTTAGGAAGTCAGCTGCAGGGAAAACCTGGAAAATGCCAGTAAGGCTGGAAATTTCTATAAGCAAAGGCTGTTTTGCAAGAAGACTAGGTAACAAGATGGAGAAAAGCTTGTGACATAATGTTAGGAAAAAAGCAGGATATATGATGACTATTTTATATAAAAGTGTAGAGAAAATACATAAGAAAGATAACGGGGGTTGTTAGGTGCTGGGATAGGATTTTTTCCGCTTCTTTTCCAAATTTTTTATAATGTATTATATTTTTAAAAGTATAATCATGAAGATTATGGGAAAACATGAGTAATGTTTGTGAGTCAGTTATGAGCCCACTCTTTCAAGCGGAGTGTATAATAGATTGAGGATGACCTAATTAAACACACGGTGCACAGTGGTGTATGTACAGGGGCTGGCATACAGTAGATGCTCAATAAATAAGTAATAGGAGTGACCGGGTGACTATGGGAATAGCGCTAAGGTGGTGGGAGTAGGGATGAAGTGTTTTCTTTGTCCGAAATTTGCTTTAATGTTACATTGGCTTCCAAAACCATAAAGAAACCACGAGACCTGTGAAAGGCCAACTTGCTAGGATTCTTTATATGTTAGACTCTGGAACAGGACTCTTAGCTGAAAATAAGCCGCTGTAGGAGAAACACACATTCTTTGTACAGAAAGAAGATGCCCCAGCTCACCTTCCAGAAGCATATGTTGAGAGAGCGGCCAGGGCCTCTGTTCTCTCTCAGATATGCTCTATAGCCAAGCGGAAGCTTCTGTGACACGCAGGGTTGGAACAAGAGCCTGGAGCGATAATCTTTCTTCTGAGCAGAGCTAATGGGGCATCTGGGGACCAAGCCCAGGGTCCTGGCCTCATTACCCAGACACTTTAGACTCAGTTAGAGGAGATTGAGTGGGCTTGGGGAGGGGTGGGGCCTGCCCGGAATGTCTGAGTGGCCCCGGGCAGAGAGCAGGCATTGGCTGGGCTGCTCGGCCTATGTGGAGTCCTCACAGACCTTCGGCATTTCAAAGACAGCCCCGAGGTATCTGGAACCTGGTTCCAGGAAAGCTGAGGGGCGCGATGGCGTCAGACAAGCTGGGGTCGTCCAAGAGGGTGGGGCCAGGGCAGCGGTGGTGTCTTGAGAGGGTCAGGCAAGGGTTGAGTCCCCATGCAGGACTGGTCCTGTCTGGCAGACAAGACAAGCCTAGGCAGCACTGTTCACAACCCTAGCAGTGGCAGCATCAAAGGAGTGGTTTAGGAGGTTTGACTGCCCCCCCATAATCTCCATTAGTCCCTCCAAAGCCACCCCAAGTAAGCATTTTTTCCAGATAGCTTTCAAGACAAGTTAGCTTCCAACCCACTTGCTGCTCACAAATCCCTGCTAAATGGAAATTTCAGAGCATCACTGGCTCCAGGGAAAGCTCTGGCAGAAATAAGTTCCTGTTGGATTACAGCCTTACATTTGGGAAGTTACCCACTCTCTCTGAGCCTCAGTTTCCCCGTTGGTAAATGGAGATAATATTACCTACGTTTCTTAGGGTTACTGAGAGAACCGAGGAAGGAGACTGTGTATTTCATCGATTCTAAGACACTCATATATTATCTATGAAATTGGCATGTACCTTACTATCAGTGGTATCTAATATTCAGTATATATATAAAACCAACCCTTTTCTTTGACTTCGACAACTTCCCACCACTAGAAGGGCCAGGAGCACCCCCTGCTGCCTCCACCAGCGCACTCCACTCTGCCCCAGTTTCCAAAGCCACAGGTGACTGCACAGCAATAATGGCTATGGCCTCGTCTACTATGTGGTTTCTCCCATCCCTGACCCGACTCATCACAGCCCGTCTTGTCAGGTTCTAACACTCATCCCACCTGAACCCACCTCACAAGAGGGGGACAACTTTACAGGAACCTGAGGGAAGATGCACAGCTGCTGTCCCCATCTGAGCCCATGACAACATCCATCCTTGCTGTTGCAAAATGAACCTATAGTGCGCTCCTTACCCTGGATTTGACCTTGGAGTTATGGTGTCTGCCTCACCCCCGAACCCATGGGCTCATCCTGCCAACAGATGTTCTTGATGCGTCTGCCAGCCTGATTTTGGACTTCTAATGTCTTGCTTACTGAGTCCATGGATCTTTTCCCTGCTAGTTCACTATGTGTATGTCCCAGCTCCTGATCTGTGACCAGGCTCCTCTGTAAATTGTAGCCCCTCCCGGATGCACATGCAGCTGTAAGCAACCCAAGGATCTTACCCATAGTCACAACCAGCTTTCTTCCAGATGCCCCCTTTCTAGCCACAGGGCTCTCTGCTGCCCTCACCTGGTTGAGCCCCTTCGGCCCTCCAGGGCTTTCAATGAGTTGCTGTCAGCATTTTGCACAGGAGAATTCTTCATTCTGGAGTACTCTTCCTTAGTGCTGCAAAACATTTAGCATTCCTGGCCTCCACCCACAAAATGCCAACTGTGCCCCCAAGTCATTGAGACAACCAAAGAAAAAAGAAACCGCCCAAACACATTTCCATTGCCCTTTTGAGAATCACCAGAACAAAGAGAATCTATAAATATAATGTAACACTAAAAAATACCCTTCGAAAGGGAGAAAAAAATCTACGTAGGTTATGTATTCCAGTGTAACCTGTTGGGCCAGACAGCATTTCTCTGCCCTTCCAGATGATTCTCCATCATTCTCTATCTGGCTTTCTGCCTAGAAACTGAGCTATATGGACCACATAAGGGGTTCCCATGTCTCTGGCTTCTGGTTTGGAGGAGTCCGAACAAGAGATCAGGGAAAGAAAAGGAGTCAGATCAGTGTCATTTAGTCCCTCAACTCCCTCCTTAAGAGGTCACCTGGCTCTGGCTGTCCCTCCACTGAAGGATCAAGCAATCTTCTGTACACAACCCTGCTTCCAGGTTCTGGGAATCTTTCCCTCCTCTTGTCCCTTCAGCCGAGGGGAAGTAACAGTTGGACTGTTACCAGTCCTGGGAGTACCAGGCCACCCTTTGTGGGGTCCCTGCATCATGCTCACTCTGAGTAAATGGTCCGTTTTTCAAACCCTCCTTGCACAATCCTGATTTGGAGTGCCATCTGTTTCCTGCTGGAACTCAAGCACTGTGTTTTCTGCACCACACCATTCTGGAGCTACAAATGGGGTCACATGAAGATCAACTGTATTGTTTGGGTCCCCACTTACACCTGCCGATGAGGAAGGACCCCCAACTACCTCAAAGTCTCACCTGGATATTTCTGAGCTTCACCAGAGTGCGCATACATGTTCCCCAGCAAGCTGTGACTTCTTCCTGGAGGCCTCTGCTGTTTCTTCCACCGTGGCTGTTTTCAGTGATACCCACTGCTTGTGGAGAAGGTGGGGGTCTCATCTTGCCATTCTGTCTGATACCCACAGTCAGGACAATGTCACACAGGCCCTGCCATTTCCACAAAACAATGCATCACTGCCTCCCTTAGGCGCTGCCACCTCCATGATATATTGGTCAGGGTTCTACCAGAGAAACAGAACCAGTAGGATAGACAGATAGATAGACATAAAGAGATTTATTGCAAAGAATTGGCTTACATGATTGTGGGGGCTGGCAAGTCTGAAATCCGTAGGGCAGGCCAGGCTGGAAACTCTTGGGCAAGAAATTCTTGGGCTGATACTACAATCCACAGACAAATTTCTTCTTCCTCAGTGAAACCTCCATTCTGTTCTGACAGCCTTTCAACTGATTGACTGAGGCACACCCAGATTGTCAAGGATAATCTCCTTTACTTAAACTCGATTGTAGATGTTAATCACATCTACAAAATACCTTCACAGCAACAGCTAGATTAGCTGTTTGATTGAATAACAGGGTATTATAGCTTAGCCAGGTTGACATATTGAACTAACCATCATGCATGGATACCACCCATATTGATGAGCAGGAGGCCAAAGCTGCGTTGTGTTCCCTGGCAAACCCAGTGGCACTGTCTTCCATGATATGTCCATGTAGAAGTGGAAGCAAGGCCACTCTCTCTCCTTTACCAACATACTTTGTCACATGGACAAAGCGAAAAGGTACATCGTTGCTTCTGGTCCAGTTTCATAGACTTTGTACTGGAAACAGCTCTTCTAGATTTTGTTCAGATAGCCTAGGGACTGAGACAACTCGGACCAGGAACACTGGGTTCCAGATGGCTGGGTCCCGGACTAGACAGGTAAGAGTGACAAGCACTGCCCCCACACTCCATCACCTGAGGCATATTCTCATGCCAGGTTTGTCTGCCTGAAGCTGTCTTCTCTTAGGATGCATTCTTTCCCAGGAGATAACTCGTTTTTCGGCAGTGGCGTGCCTGCATTTCAAGACTTCAAGGGTGCAGGCGCCCCTTGGAGCACCAGTACACCCACCACAAAGGGGAAGAGAAGCTGAAAAGAAACTCCAAATGAAAATATCTCAGAAAAGGGAAGACTTGTGAAAAAGCATTAACCAAAGAGTATTTTGTGTGTGTGTGTGAGGAAGATCGGCCCTGAGCTAACATCTGCCAATCCTCCTCTTTTTGCTGAGAAAGACTGGCTCTGGGCTAATATCCATGCCCATCTTCCTCCACTTTATATGGGACGCCACCACAGCATGGCTCGACAAGCGATTCATCTGTGCGCGCCCAGGATCAGAACCGGCGAACCCCGGGCCGCTGCAGGGGAGCGCGCGCACTTAACCACTTGTGCCACCGGGCCGGCCCCAACCAAAGAGTATTTTTAATCAGAAAAGAAATAATAATGATGACAAGAGGGGCCATGCAACAATCCAGAAAGAATTTTGTCACCAAATGCTAATGAGGACCTAAAGCTATCATAGCAGGCTGTAAAGAAAGAGGAGAATTCTTGCAAAATAGCCAGGAATTGACAGTGTTGCCCTGTTCAAATGTCCTCCTGGCCAACTCTCAAGCAGGGCTCCTCTTGGGAGGTGCCTCCCCCGAACCCCCCATGCACACCATCTGTCTCCCAGTGAATGCCTTCTTTCCCATCTGCTTCATGGCTTAAGAGGTTAAGGAGTGTCACTCATACCTGGAATCCTCACTTGATGGAAAAGCATTAGTATTACCACACTTAAAAACAGGTATAAAAAGGTGTATAATTAAGAGCTTGTGAATACACACACACACACACACACACACATATCATAGTCTCACATATACAATTATTTGTTTTTCTGGAAGGAAACCCAAGAAACTGCCTTTAGGGAGGAGAACAGGTAGTAAGGAGGAAAGATTTTGCTTCTCACTTAGCTTTTATGTGTAAACTTAGAATTTTCAAACCCGTATATATATTGAATTTTTTAAAGTGTAAAACTGGGATGCCCTAACATAATGTAGTTTAATTAATTTAATTTAACTAACATAATTCAATTTAATATTTACTCTATTAGAAATGCTTTTCAGGGGCCGGCCCCATGGCTTAGCGGTTAAGTGCACGCGCTCCACTGCTTGCGGCCCGGGTTCGGATCCCGGGCGCGCACTGACGCACCGCTTCTCCTGCCATGCTGAGGCCTTGTCCCACATACAGCAACTAGAAGAATGTGCAGCTATGACATACAACTATCTACTGGGGCTTTGGGGGAAAAAATAAATAAATAAAATTATTTAAAAAAATGCTTTTCATAGTTTTCTAAGAAGGAAAAGTAAGATACATAGGAATTGAGAAGAAAGAAGTACATATATCACTTTTGGCAGACAAGATGTTTTTTTGTTTTTGCTTCTGTTTTTTTGTGAGGAAGGTTGGCCCTGAGCTAACATCTGTTGCCAATCCTCCTCTTTTTTTTTTTTTTTTTTTTGCTGAGGAAGATTGGCCCGGGCTAACATCCGTGCCCATCTTCCTCTACTTTATATGTGGGACGCCTGCCACAGCATGGCTTGATAAGCGGTGCATCGGTCTGCACCCGGGATTTGAACCTGCGAACCCCAGGCCACTGAAGCAGAGGGTGCGAACTCAACCATTACGCCATCGGGCCGGCCCCCGGCAGACAAGATGTTTATATTTTGGAAAATCAACCTAAAAGCTACTTGAGTTCAGCAATGGGTTCAGCAATATTTTAGGTTACAAGAGTCTATTGCATTTATATAAACTAGTGAAAAAGAGCTGGAAAATTCCACAAGGAGGAAAAAGTCCCATAGACAATAGTAAATACAAATCAACCAGTAAACGTTTAGGAATTAACTTCACTTTGGATACACGAAAGCCGTTCAAAGAAAATGAATATTTTTCAAAGGAGAAATAATTTAGCCATTATAAACCAATACTAGTTGGGAAGATTGGGTATGTGACTGTGACCCTAAGTCTTGAAATAATATGGAGCTGCATTATTTTCACACTTTTTTCAAGTGGCAGAAACTTTTTTCATATGAAGTCCTTCCCATTCAGAAGCTTTATATATAGGACAGTGTCTGTGTAATACATAAAAGTAAGCTGCCCTAGGACACACAGAGTGACGCCGGAGTCCCATCATCTCAGTGCCCCCGCCCCCCCTCAACATCTGCAAGAAACAGTGGTAAAAGCCACTAATAAATATTATCTGACATATTTGACCTCCTACTCATGGGACTTTAAAACTAAACTGAGATTAAACTGTAAAAGTCGAATCTGCTATCAATTCCACTTACCTTCACAGTTTTATAATAGAGTCAAAACCAACAGTTTCAAGAGGTTTATTTCCAGTTGTAACAACATGCTCTTTGCATTGTCCTCTGGTGCATCTTCTAACACACAGTGCTTTGAAGTGGCAAGTCTACCCCTGAACCTACTCCGTTTGGATGGATAAAGGATCCTCTTGGCGGGTGCCAGGAAAGGACATGGAATGATAGAGAGGAAATTAAAGCCCTCTGAGAAAGCATCGGTACATAGCACAGTGTTCTGAAGGTTTTCAGCATTTTCCATCTACTGAAAAGTCGACAAAACCAGCATAAAAGGAAAAATATTGAGATAAAGATTTTATTTACAAGAGATATGCCTGTGCAAATGTATTTCATCACAAAGAATAAATATCTATCTAGTAGGTATCCATTAATAATCTATCTAATAGGTATCTCAAACCCAAAAATCCAAAACTAAACTCTGATCTTCTTCCCTAACCTGTTCCTCCCTCAGTCTTCCCCACATCAGCTAATGGCAACTCTCCTTCTAGTTGTTCAGGCCAAATCATTGGAATCATCTTTGAAGACTCTCTCTCTTTCTCCCTGCATCTTATCCACCTGCAAATTCTGTCATCTCTATCTTCAAAATATATCCAGACTCTGGCTCCATTGTGCTACTTTCACCGCTGGCATCCTGGTCCAAGCTGTCTGCCATTATCTTTCAGTTGAATTATTGCAATAGCCTCCTGATTAGTCTCTCTGCTTCTGCCAGAGTGGTGCCATTAAAACATAAGTCATCTTAAGTCACTTCCTTCCTCAAAACCCTCCAATGGCTCCCATCTTATTCTAAGCAAAAGCCAAAGACATTACAGAGAAGCCATCCAGGCCCTACACGATCTAGTCCCATCCCTCCCCCTTGCCTCTTTGACTTCTCCCATCACTCACTCGATTCCAACCAACGTGGAGGTCAGGGTGTCTAGGCCTGTTCCTGCCTTAATGCCTCTGCTCTGGCAGCTCCCTCTGCCTGAAACACCTTTCTTCCAGATAGCCATATGGTTCACTTCTTCACCTCCTTCTGGTCTTTCCTTGAGTATCACCTTCTCTGTGATGCTTTTATCAGAACATCCTATTTAAGATTTCATCTCTCCTCTGTTACACTCCATCTCCTTTCCCGGCTTTACTTCCCTCTTTGTACTAATCACCATCTGGCATACTCTATATTTTCCTTTTTTAATCAGTCTGTTTCCCATCACTAGAATGGAAGTTCCTTAGGGGCGACAAAGAGTTTTATCTGGTTTCTTCACTGCTATATCCCAAGTGTCTAGACCAGTGCCTGGCAGACTGTAGGTGTTCAGTAATAACAACAGCAAGAGCAAACACTTAATGAGTGTTTCCGGCATGCTAGGCTCTGTTCTAACCATTCTACATACATTACCTCATCTAATCCTCATAAAAAACTTTGTGTGGTAGATATTATCTGCATTTCAGAGATGAGGCGGAAGTTAATGATATTGCTCAAGGGTACATAAGTGGTAAATATGTAGACCAGATTTTGGACCCAGGAAGTCTGACTTCAGAGCCTCTGCTCTTAACCCTTGTGCTATATTAACTCTCATAATAAGAAGTAAATATTTATTGAGAGAATAAAGACATTCCTGCTACAAACATCAGCATAAGCCTTTGTGCAAATTTCTATGTGATGGATGTAACCAATAACAAGTTACTCTTCAAAATATATAAGGAATGGAAACAAACTCATAAGACTGCTTTTATCTAGACTTATAAGGTCAATATCCTTAATGTATGGTCAGAAGAGATGAACCCAAGGAAAATAGAGCATGTAAACTGTCAATTGAAAAAACATATTTCTTCCGGCAATAAAACATTTGAATACAACAACATTAAGGTATCCTGCTTAAAAATATAAGTTATAAAAACAAAAGTTGGGAAAATAAGTTGACTTACACAATGGCCAAATTATTTTAGAGAACATTCTAGAAATATGTGTCAAGCACTGTTAAATCATTTTTATCCCTTGACCTGTATATTATTAGTTAGGACTCCTTTGGTTGCAAGTGACAGAAATCCAAGATAGACTGGCTCAAGCAAAAGGAGTTTATCCAAAGGAGTTGCTCCTGGATCCAGGAGCTCAAAGCATGTCCCCAGGGATCTGGGCTCCTTGGCTTTCCCTGCCTCTGGCTTTGTTCTCTGGTAGGCTTTCTCCCTTGTTCTGCTGGGGAAGAAGCCCTGACAGCTCCATGCTAGCAAGAGCTGCATAGCTCTAGTCCTTAGAAGGACTCCCAGAATCCATAGCAATTCCCCAGAAGGACTCTGATAGACCTGCCTAGGTCATATGCCCATTATTGAGCAACCTCGTGTTCAGGTATGGGGTACTCTATTTGGCAAAGACAGTGCTATGTGTTGACCAGACTGGTTTATTTCTTCCTGAGCACAGGAGAAGACTACATTTCCCAGGTGCCCTCATATCTGGTGGAAGCACGTGACTAATTCTGGTCAATGAAATGTGGCAGAAGAGAGATGTACAACTTCTGAAATGGCTCCTGAAATGTACCCCCTCCCCCAATCTTCTGTGCTCTCTACTCATCAATGGTTGATGCATGCACAGGTCTACTCAAAGGCTCCAAAGAAGCCCTAGAGAACACTGCAGACACTAAAAGGAAGGAGCTTTTATCTCTGAATTTCTGCTTATAGGAGAGCCTCCCCATGTCCCACCCACCCACCTCCCAAAAACCCTCATCAAGCTATGATATAATCAAGAAATAATCTCTTAGTCTGTCAAAGCACTGAGATTTAAGTTTTGTTATTACCAATCTACCATGAACAAATTGGCTCAAACGCCCACCCCTGGGACAGGACAGGTGGGGAGTTTTGCTTAAAAGCACATCAGAACCATAAAGTGGAGGACGGGCTGTTCCCGATGGAAAGAGATGTGTGTCAGACAAAAAGTGACAGATGAACACCTCAACTCAATTATCTCATGTTTGGGAACTAGCCCTAAGGAAAAAATCCAAAAGGAAACTAAAGTAATTTGAATAAAGATGTTCATTGCAGAGCTATTTATAATAGCAACAGATTGACAATGTCCTAAAAGATCAAAACATGGAAGCAACAAGGCAAAATATGGTCTATCAGTATAATGGATCCCATCGATACATGGAACTGTGTATAGGAAATAATAAACAACACATGTCAAGCACAAAAGGATTTAGTTCTCTTCTTGCTCCTTACTGGCGGCTGGGGCTCAGGCCTCTGCTGGCAGCTGAATGGAGGAATCCTCAGAAGTGGGGGCTTGAATCAGGGAGTCCTCACTCAATCTGGAGGAAGAGGCTGAGCCAAAAATTCTGCAGGAGCCCTGGGGTTCACATTCTTGAGAAGAAACTCAGGAAGGGATGTGGGATCAAGATTCAGAAACAGGGAGAGGAGAGAAAAGTTTGAGCAGATGAGGATCAAATTGGGGAAGGGGAGAAGTGTCCCAAGGGTGCTGGGCTGTCAGAGGAGGTTTGGGGCTGGCTTTTGGGGGTGGCTGGGCTGGCCAAGTAAAGGGCCAGAACTGGGGCAGGCACCAGACCTTTCCAAGTCCCCTAGGCAGGGCAGCGCATCCCTTCACTCACCCAGTGGAATGTCTTGACCTCTTCAGAGGAGTTCTTGATGAGGAGATGGGGGTCAGTAATCCACCTGCCAGCTCATACACTTTCTTTAGCACCAGATGTTGGAGTTGGTCCTAAGGCCGGTGGGGGTTCAGTATTTCCTGCACCACAAGTCACAGTTGCCCCTCTTGACTTGTCCAGGCTGGTTGTAGTGGTGTGGAGGGTAATCTGACATAGTGGAGAGTAGTCGAGGATGGGGCAGATCCACGTAAATGGAGAGTAATGCCTCGGCTCTGTAAGAACTGGCATTTCCATTGTCATCAGGGCTGGGTGGCGTGTATATGTCAGGAATCACAGTACTTTTCCTTACTCAGAGAGCCACTTACAGGAGGGGAGAGCCCTGTGATAAGCAATAATGTCTCCCCAAAGATGTCCACGTCCTGTGAATATGTTATGTTACTTAGTAAGGGGGAATTAAGATTGCAGAAGGAATTAAGGTTGCTAATCAGATGACCTTAAAACAAGGAAATTGTACTGGGTTATCTGGGTGGGCTCCGTGGAATCACAAGGGTCCTTTAAATGTGGAAGAGGGAGGCAGAAAAGTCAGAGTCAGTGAGAGGTTTGAAGATGCAATGTTGCTGGCTTTGAAGATGGCGGAAGTGGCCATAAGGGCAGGAATGCAGACTCTGGTCTCTAGAAGCTGGAAAAGGCAAGGAAATGGATTCTCCTCTAGAGTCTCCAGAGGGAACGCAGCCCTGCGGACACCTTGATTTTAACTCAGTGAGACCCATTTCCGACTTCTGATCTCCAGAACTGTAAGACAATAAATTTGTGTTGTTTTAAACCATTAAGTTTGTGGTCTTTGGTACAGGAGCAATAGGAAACCCGTCTCTGCCCCCTCAGGATAAGTGTTGTGTAGCTCCTCAGCATGCTGCCCGTGGAGACTTTTCTTTTTGGTAAGGAAGATTGGCCCTGAGCTAACATCTGTTGCCAATCTTCCTCTATTTTATATGTGGGTCACTGCCACAGGATGGCTTGATGAGCGGTGTATGTTCACGCCCAAGAACTGAACCTGGGAACCCTGGGCCGCCGAAGTGGAGTGCACCAAACTTAACCACTAGGCCACAGACATGGCCCTCATAACTTTTAGTTATTTGTTTGTTAATTAATTTATTTATTATGGGTATTTCAATAACAAAAATATGACCAAAATATAACGAATATCCACAAATGTTTACCATTTAAGAAACAAAAATTGCGAGGTCAGCCAGGTGGCGTGGCGGTTAAGTGCGTGTGTTCCCCTTCAGCAGCCCGGGGTTGCGGGTTTGGATCCCTGGCGCGCACAGACGCACCGCTTGTCAAGCCATGCTGTGGTGGTGTCCCATATAAAGTGGAGGCAGGTGGGCATGAATGTTAGCCCAGGGCCAATCTTCCTCAGCAAAAAAGAGGAGGATTGGCATTGGATGTTAGCTCAGGGCTGATCTCCCTTATACACAAAAAAAGAAACAAAAATTGCCAATTCAGCCTTCCTATGACCTTCCCCAAAATTGAAAAAATTGTGCGGTAATTACCAATATACCCACCATAAGATTCTATAGTTTACATTTTCCTTTTTGTTTTATCACAGATCTATCCATTTCTCCACCCATCTATCCATCCATCGACTCATATTATTTTTTATGCATTTCAAAGTAAGTTACAAACATCAGTATATTTCACCATGCATATCATTGTGTTTATTTACTAGTTTTAATTTTTTATGTCAAATTTATATACAATGAAATGTACAGATATTAAATATACGCTTTGATAAGTCTGACAAATGCAAACAACTGTATAACCTAAACCTCTGTGAAGATACGGAACATCACCCCATGCTCTTTTCCAGTCAGTCCCTCCCCCATCTCCCCAGAGGCAACCTCTATTCTGATTTTTTTTACCATAGATTTGCTTGTTCTAGAACTTCACATAAATGGAGTCAAATAGTATGTATTTTCTGTGGGGTTTCCTTTACTTAACAAAATGTTTTGGGGATTTGTTTACATTGTTGCATGTATCAGTATTTGTCTCTCTTTATTGCTGAGAAGTAGTCCATTGTATGAAATACAGGGGTTTTTTTAGCCATTGTCCTGTTGATGGACACCAGAACTATTCCCAGGTTTTGGCTGTTACAAATAAAGCTTCCATAACCATTTTTGTACAACTATTTTTGTGTGTGTGGTCACATGTTTTCATTTCTTTTGGGTAAATACAAAGGAACAGATTTGCTGGGTCATAAGGTAAGGTATGAGTATAATTTTATGAGAAACTGTCACACATTTTCCCAAAGTTGTTGTGTCATTTTAAACTCCCACCAAAAATGTAGGAGAGCTCTGATTACTCTACATCCTATTCAACATCTGGTGTTTTCAGTCTTTTTTTTGTGTGTGTGTGTGTGAGGAAGATCAGCCCTGAGCTAACATCTGTCCAATCCTCCTCTTTTTGCTGAGGAAGACTGGCCCTGGGCTAACATCCGTGCCCATCTTCCTCCACTTTATATGGGACGCCGCCACAGCATGGCTTAACACCCGGTGTGTCGGTGCGCGCCCCGGATCCAAACTCTGGGCCGCCACAGCAGAGCACGCGCACTTAACTTCTATGCCACTGGGCTGCTCCTGGTGTTTTCAGTCTTGAATTTTAGCCCTTTTGGCGTGAGTGCAGACCTGTCTCATTGTGATTGTAGCTTGCATTTCCCTGATGGCTAAATGATGGAGAGCACTTTTTCTTGTGCACATTTGTATATCTTCCTTTTTCTAGTGTCTTTTCAAATCCCTTGCCTATTTTAAAAATTGGACGCTTTTTATGATTGCATTTTAAGAATTCTTTTTATATCCTGGATACCTCTCCTCTGTCAGATATATATTTTGAGAATACTCAGTCTGTGGCTCATCTATTCGTTTTCTTGATGTGTCTTCTGATGAGCAAAAGTTTTAAATTTTGATAAGTCTAATTTATCAATTTTTTTTATCGTTATTGCTTTCTGTCTCCTAAGAAACCTTTGCCTGTATCCTAGTGATGAAGATATTCTCCTCTGTTTTCTTCTAGAGGCTTTATAGTTTTAGCTTTTATATTTAGATCCAGGATCCATCTCGAATTAATGTCTGTGTATGGTGGGAGGTAAGGAGTTGAGGGTTTATTTTGTTTTATTTTTTGCTGAGAAAGATTTGCCCTGAGCTAACATCTGTTGCCAATCTTCCTCTTTTTGCTTGAGGAAGATTCTCCCTGTGCTAACATCTGTGCCAATTTTCCACTATTTTGTATGAGGGTTGCCACTACAACATGGTGGCCAATGAGTGGTGTAGGTCCATGCCCAGGAACTGAAGCCAGGCTGCCGAAGTGGAGTGTGCTGAACTTAACCACTAGGCCACCAGGCCTAGCCCTGCCCCCCCCCTTTTTTTTTTTTACCTCCATATGGATATCCAGTTTTCCAGTAACTTGTTGGAGACATTTTCCTCTCCCCACTGAATTGCTTTTATGCCTTTGTTGAAAATCAAGTGATCATATAAGCGTCTATTTCTGGTGGGATCTCTGTTTTTTAAAATCTCCTCAGGAAATTCTGAGGTACATCCTTAGGATGCAAGCCCTTGAGGTCCTGATCATTTGCTGGTAAGGTGGTTGGTGATTTAGAAGGTTGAAAGAGGGGAAGCCATGGTAAATGTGTGTCAGTGCATTTTGGACATGGACATGTAGTAAACTGTATGCACATTTTACAAAGTTAAGGTGGGTGCTGCAGCTGTGTTTCCTAGTGAGCAGGGAGCAGCAGAGAGAATTCTCTAGAGCTTGATTAATGTATTCCACCAGTAATCCAGTGGAAAGGTCTAGAATAGAGGGTGAAGTGTGCCAGCTCAGTCAGGGACCTGCTTCCCGCCATGAAGATGTGATGGCCATGGGCCTCAAGGAGGCCTGGAGAGGGTATATTAACCCTTAGGACCATGGCTGTCTATCCTCAGCCAGAGTAACAGTGACTGAAGAGCTGACAGATTTTAGGGACAGTTTCCAGATCACAGGGCCACCAAATGTCCCCTTGGACCATGTTCAGGATGTTGAATGATCATCAGTGACATGCTGAGTAGTGTCTTGTCTGATCCCTGCATTGATGTGCGGGGTCCTGCTGCCAGGGCATTGATGGCTATTCAGGTGGAAGAGGATCTTGTGCATTACTTACCTCTGGGTAGACCTGGATTTCAGCCAAGTGGATGATGGTCTTGCAGAATTGTTTAGACCAGCAGCAATAAGGCTGGCATGGCTGCAAAGTTCTCAGGCCATGGTGCTTCCCTGCCGTCCCCAGCTACTGTGACAGGATATCTGAACAGTTTTGGCTGCTCAGCTGACAAATGTGAGAATCCAACTCTTTGAAGACTGTGATGAGGTGTGCGCTGAGCTGAGTGTGTTCCAGGCACTGCTGGCTGTCAGGTGATGGGGTACTGCCCTCCTGAAGGCCACCTAGCTCACTAGCAATTCTGTCTTCCCCACAAGGTCATGGATGTTAGCCATTGCAGGTTTCTTCACATGGTGTTGCAGAAGAGGAAGTAGCTTAGGTTGGGGACTTCTTGAGACAGGCTGGAAGAGTTGGCTTTGACGATGTAAGGCCAGGCTGATTTGGGGGAGGCCAAGGAGAAGTTAAAAATAAAGAGTAATCCGCAAAACAAAACACACAGTGAGGCTGGTCCAGGAGGAATCCTGGCTCTTTTCTGAGGTCACTTGGGGCAAACAGGGTGGGAAAGGACGGGATGGACCACCCAGATTCTTGAGCCCGAAGAAACCCTAGATTCTAGAATTGCCTGGGGGAGGATGTCCCCAACCCAGGAGCCCAGACTCTTTGTCCTGCATCTTGAGGAGACACACTGCCCAGAAACAATGTTTTCAGGAACATTAGTTCGCTCACACAACTACAGTTCTCAGGATTGGCCTGGAGGTGGCGCCCCTGCTGTTGGTCTGGAACCCCTGGACCAAGACTCAGGCGGGTCTGGCAAATGGATGAGGATGTCATCCAGTGGAAGAGGATGCCCAGCAGGCTAGGCTGGACCCTTTCATCAGCCCCTGGAAAAGAGCAGAGGCGTTGCCCAAGCCTAAGAGCACTGCCATCTTCCATATGCTGAAGACTTATCTTGAAACCTGTTTTTAACTCCCATCCCCTCAGATCCAGAGTGATCTGGGTTTAAAATACTACACCCCAATTTCTTCATAAAACATTTCAAATCTAGCCTTACCACGAATCCTTCCATGACACAGCTTAAAAATTCTTCTGATCAAAATGTGCTCTGAGTGATTATAGGGCAAAGATACATCGGACATCTTGAAGAAAAGAATTGCAAGCAGGGCTAGATTGAGGAGCTGGGAATACCTTCATCACCTGGCCAGCCCCTTCCTCAGTTATGCTGAGCCCAGAGTCCCCTAGTGGAGGGGTCGGGAAAGAACGAGAGCTGCAGGCGGTCCGAGGCCCCTTGTTAGATTTGGGATTCAGTTCATTCATTCCTGGGCCACTGCTCTGGCCAAGGGATTCCATCTATGCAAACAGGCTGAGGCATGTCTGCAAGACTGCCTTCCATTCCTTGCTTCTGTGATCTGGGTTGAGTTTTCTGAATATGATGGAAGGTGAAGAATCAGCAAAGTGAGGTGCGGTCCTGGGTAGTCACGCTTTAAGACTATAGTAGCCCTGGCTGGGGGCAGAGCCTGTGAAATTAGGTCCCACTTGGCCATGGCTGCTCCTGAGGGCAATCTACTGTGTGTGTGTGTGTGTGTGTGTGTGTGTGTGTGTGTGTGTGTGTGTGTTCCCAGGGCAGGGCAAAGCAGATCTTTTTCTTCCTCTCTCAATCCATGGATACACCATCCCAGCCAAAGTGCGGGAAGCTTTCCCCCACAGCCTCTTATTTATTTTATGCCTTCAGCATCAGCTGGAAAATGAGTCCCATGTTTCATTTACCACCTTCCCTTCCCCTAAAAAAAGGTCATTCGTTTTATGCTCAGGCTAACACACATTCACTTTTGAGTAAAGCAAATAAATGTTTAATAAAATTCTGAATCTCCTAAGACGTTGGCTTTATAGCTTCCTGGCTGAGAAAGCAGCATTTGTGAGGGTGAGAAGATAATGAAATGACTGAAATTACTTGGGGTACCTTTAGTGGATCAGGAAATAAAAATATTCTGTCCCTATATTGCTCAGTGAAAATGACCCATTAGGAAGACTAAACGGGGCTTTGAAAAACCTGTACTTGCCTCACTTCCTATTTGCCAGGGCTGTTCAGGGAGCAGTGAGGACCAAAAGAAGTAACTCGAGTATGATGGAAGCACAGTCCAGAAAAAAGATTATGTGTAACTTCCCCCTGGAAACTAAATTTGTTTTCTGCTGCCAGGCCAGCAGGGGCTGCGAATTCTTGAATGGGATGCCTGTGGTGGGGAGGATCTGTCCTGGTAACTGTACTGTCCTGACAAGCTAAGAAAAATGACATCAGGTGTGGCTGAAGGCTGGCAGCTGGCTGCTTCTAGCATGGGTGTTCCCAGTGGCTTTGGAGGACTCAGGAATGAAGGAATAAAAATCACCATGAATATTTAAAAGCATAAAGACTTTATTTTCAGGCAAAGCAATACTAGCTTGAAACGTGTCTCTTTCCAGTTTGTTTTATTCTTGCCGTTCTGGTTATTATTATTTTTTTAATCCTTTCATTCTCTTCACTCAGAATGAGGTAAATAATTGATTTCCGTATCAAGATGCCGGGTGATACATTTTTCACGGTGTTCAGGACGCAAATCTAAAACCATTGTCTGGCAGACGCAGCTTTCAGCTGCAATCATTTTTATCCTCAGGTAAGCCTGCTGACATATGTTTTTCAAATTTTACTCATAGATGTTGTCTTTTACTGGTCAAGAAAATAACATTCTTTCCTTTGTGATTGCATTATCCAAAAATAAAAAAGGATTTTTAACAATGAGCAAAATAAAGCTTGCTAGATCATTTCCAATGGTAATAAGTTGGTTCCTGAAGATTTGATTAATGAGAAAACCAGGTCGATTTAAGCAGAGTCCAAATGAGGCAGAAGGAAATTCCATAGAGGAAAAAAAAAAGGAAGTTATGGAACCATAGACATAGTAAAAGAAAAAATTTTTAAAGTATGAAAACCACAAAGAAAAGCAAATCAACAAACCACCTTGCCTATCTTCTCTGGAGATGTATTATATATATCTGTAAATGTCAGGAAATGGACTAGAAACCTTACTAATTGATAATAATAGTATCAGTTGAGAGTAACTGGCTGAAATGGTGAGGGAACTGATTAAAGAAGACTTAAGGGCATATCTATAATTTTTTTCCCATTCCTTATACCATTTATTTTTTATTGAAATATAATTCACATACTGTAAAAATTCACCCTTTTAAATAAGTGTACAATTTAGTAGGTTTTAGTATAATCACAATGTTGTGCAGCCATCATCACTATCTAATTCCAGAACATTTTTATCATCCACAAAAAAAAGTCCCGTAACCACTGGCAGTCACCCCCCCATTCTCTACTTTCCCATCTGGTGGCAACCACTAGTCTACTTTCCGTCTCTATGAATTTGCCTATTTTGGACATTTCATATAAATGAAATCATACAATATATGACCTTTTGTGTCTAGCTTCATTCACTAAGCATAATTTTTTTAATTGTGGAAAAATATGCATAACATAAAATCCACTTACCATTTTAACCATTTTAAAGTGTATAATTCAGTGGCATTGAGTACATTCACAATACTGTGCAACCATCAGCACTATCGAATTCCAGAACCTTTTCATCATCCCAAACTGAAACTCTGTACCTGTTAAACACTAACTCCCCATTACCTCCTCACCCCAGCCCCTGACAACCACCATTCTACTTTCTATCCCTATGAATTTGACTGTTCTAGGGACCTTGTATAAGTGGAATCATACAGTATTTGTCCTTTTGTGTTTGGTTATTTCACTTGGCATAATGTCTTCAAGGTTCATTCATGTTGTAGCATATGTCATAATTTCCTTCCTTCTAAACACTGAATAATATTCTCTTGTATGGATATACCACATTTTGGTTATCCATTCATCAGTTGATGGACATTGGATTGTTTCCACTTTTTGGCGATTACGAATAATGCTACTATGAACATCTGTGTAAAAGTTTTTGCATGAAGATGTGTTTTCAATTCTCTTGGTTATATACCTAGGAGTAGAATTGCTGGGTCATATGGTAACTCATGTTTGACCTTTTGAGGAACTGCCAAAATGTTTTCCACAGTGTTGCACCATTTTACATTCTCACCAACAGGGTATAAGGGCTCAAATTTCCCCACATTCTCACCAACACTTGTTATTATCTTTTTTTTTTTTTTTTTTGTTACAGCCATCCTAACAGATGTGAAATGGAATCTCATTGTGGTTTAGATTTGAATTTTATGTTTTAATTTTTTAAATCAGGAGAATATGCTAATTCTTTTCTTGTATAATTAATAAAATAATTATTTTACAAAAGATGTACATTACTAACAAATACTTGGATGTAAAGAATAAAACACATCTAAGGTTCTATCACTGCAAATAGGAGATGATTCACTTAGTTAACTGATTTAAAGGGTAAATCAGAGATGGGCTCCAGGCTGGGGTGAACTGATGGTGTTCTTCCTAGGAGGACGATGGGATGGTAGAGATTTAATCTCCACATACTTAAAAGACAACCATCAAAAGACAAAATTTTTGAGAACTTCCCCTGTTACCAGACTGTATTAAATGTTTTATGTATATTTTTTCATTTAATCCTTAAAACAATCTTATGCAATAAGTACTATTTTCATTTTAGTTTTACAACTGAGCAAACCAAGGCTCAGCGAGGTAAAAAATTATGCAAATTATGCTCTTATGTGGTAGCCCCAGGACTGACTCGGGACCTGATTCCTGAGGATTAACGTCGGACTATTTACTGTTACAGTCCACACACTTCTCAGTGTTCTCCTATTAATAAAATAATGAATAACACTAAAGTCATCATAATTATTATTATCGCTAACCTTTAGGAAGTGTTTGCTGAGTTTCAGGCACTGTACTGGACTCCTTATGTGCGTTACTCTATTTAATACTCATAACAACCCTATGAGGTGGGTGCTGTAATCACTCCCATTTTACATACGACAAAACAGAGGTCAAGAAACCTGCCCAGGATCACAGAGATGCCCCAACACGTTTAGTCTTCTTGTTTCCCAAAAATGCTGGGTCCACTCTATCCAGAATGTCTTCCCCAGATCTTCATTCACATAGACGGCTTCTTTAATGTTCAGATTTGAGCTGGAATGTCACCTCCTCACAGAAGCCTTCCCTCCCCATCCTGCCCAAAGTAGCATTGTATGTACTACCAGTATATAGTAGGTGGTCAATAAATATGTATTGAGTGAGAAAGTGAAGGCGTCCCATGGACATTCTCACCCCCTCAATTTGCTTCCCCCATTCCCACAGTCCAGAATAACTTGTCTGCCTGGCTCAAGTCTTCCCCCATCCCACCAATGATGCCACCCTCTCTGAGCACATACAAGACTGTCAACTCTCACCCATCAAGCTGTTCCAGCCCCTTCAATCCTGAAATAATCCTTCTCTTCACTCTCAAGCTACCAATTGATTTCTCCTTTTGCACATTCAACAACAAATCTCTCTTGAGTCTCTACTCCATCATTTTTGGTGTGTTGGAAGGAGATGGATAACATGTAGTTCTCCCCTCAAGGGGCTCTTCCCACTTGCAGGTGGACCAGATGTGTAAACAAGCAAATATAACACAGTGGGAGAAGTGCAAAAGAGAGACACATCTGATAACTTGGACAACATGTATAATCAAAAATAAAGAGATGCATGTGCAAGGCTCAAGGGAGGCTCAGTAGAGCAAACTCAGGCAAGACACGATGTGGCCCTGAACTAATCAAAATGCACCATCAACACATTTAAGAAGATGTATAGGGCCAGCCCCGTGGCTTAGTGGTTAAGCGCGTGCGCTCCGATGCTGGCGGCCCGGGTTCAGATCCCAGGCGCGCACCGACGCACTGCTTCTCCGGCCATGCTGAGGCCGCGTCCCACATACAGCAACTAGAAGAATGTGCAGCTATGACATACAACTATCTACTGGGGCTTTGGGGGGGAAATAAATAAATAAATAAAATTAAGATGATGTATAGTGGGCTGGTTTCAAATCCTGGCTCCATCATGTACTACCTATGTGACCTTGGGCAAATTACATGACCTCTGGGCTCCAGTGTCCACCTAAGGAAAATAATAGCCAATCCAGGGGGGTGCTGTGAAGACCAAATGAGATAACTTCTCATAATGTACACACTTAATCAATGATACTTTTAAATTACTATTGAAAACAATTTGAAATACAGAAAAAAACCCTTTTAGCACAAAGATGTTCATGAAGTGTTGTTTATAATAGAAAAAATTTTGAAACAAACTCAAAATCCTCTTGAGGCAATATTATGCAGCCGTTAAATGTGAGAATGTATGGTAGGGTCACAGATACAAAAGCACTAGACAAAACTGTGTATGTGGTGTTGTCTTGGCTATGTAAATACATCCCAAAAGTCCCTGGGCCTCTCCAGCCTGTGAGTAAATTAGGCCACATTCACCTTGTACCCAAATTTCTCTGCTTCATTGCCCCCACCTGCTCCTGCAGACCTCTGTAAAGGCCCTGGGGGCCCTAGGGAGTAGCTAGAGCATGTCTGCTCCCCCACCCCCACCACCCCAGTATTCATAAAATGTCTGTATTTGATAGACACGGCCACTCTTTTTCCAGCCCTCTGTCTTTGCTCATACTTCATAAGGGACACCTCCCTATAGGGTGACAAACCACCTGGTTCGTCTGGACCTGAGAGATTTCCTGGGATGTGGGACCTTTAGTGCCAAAACTGGGAAAGTCATTGGCAAACTGGGATAAGTTGGTCACTCTATCTCACAGCACAGGGTACTTCTGAAGCTGCAAAATTTTTAGATCCCCAAATGGGGTTTCTTTACCATCTGGAGCCAGGCTGTGTTCCTCCCCAAATAAGGAGGGATGGGTTGCACAGAGGACTGGGTGAGCAGAATATTTCTGTCTGAATTCAGGGGAGTTTTATCCCTGGTACCAGGGAAGTGAAAAAACTAATCGAAATGTTGCTTGAGCAACAAGTGATCAGAGCACAAGTCTGGACAAGAGATGCTGGTTTGGGAAACATGAGCTCATTGGGTGGCAGCTGAAGTCATGGGAGTGGGCCAGAGGGTCGAGGAGATGTGTAAGTAGGACAGAAGCCTGAGGATAATGACATTTGAGCCGATAGGTAGACGGAAAGGAGTCCACAAAAGAAACTGAGGGGAGTGGCCAAAAAGATTGGGGGAAAATTAGGATTTGAGGTTTGGGGGCACCATTTCCTCAATCAGTCCTCCTTTTCCATTTGGCTGTGCCTTACTCAAAAGCCAGCACTGACACTGGCTGAGTGTTCTCTGTGTCATTGAATAGCCTGCTCCTCCTCTTCTTCCAGCTCCTGAAATGTAAACGATTCCCCAAGGTCTACATGAGGCACTCTCTCTCTCTGCAGTCTCTTCCATAGTGGTTTAATTTATCCCCATGGCTTCCATTTTCATCTCAATGAGGCTGGTTCCCAAATTATACGACCAGTTTTAATCTCTCCAGAACTTCAGCCCACATTTCAAACTGTCTCCAGGACATTTCCACCTCTTTTTCCCATCAATAAACCAAATTCAGCCTACCTAAGTATGAAACATAGCAGGGTCAGAATCACAGACATTAGCATTGGAAGGAACCACAGAGTTGATCTAATCCAGACCCGCCCAGCCAGGGAGTATGGCACACAGTAGTGCACAGTGAATGAAATATGAATGGGTAGAAATGTTCACCCTCCCAGCCCTCAGAGTGGCTGGAGCCTCTGTTCACTATGGCCTCATCCTCCGATGGCCCTAGAGAGTGGGCTCTGATAGTGAACAAGAGGCCACCACTGACAGACAGATGCAGGACACATCATTGCCTGCATAGAGATGCTGGAGGAGTTTGCGTCCCAGGTGCTCAGGGAATATGAGGAGCAATCCAGTGGGCAGGGAGGTGTGAGCGAGTGAGTGTGTGCGCGCGGTGAGGGTTCCGGTGCGGGCAGCTCAGAAACTCTATCTTCGCATACTTTTATACTGGATAATTTTGTCTATTTGTGGCTAACGTGCCATAAATGACATCCAAACTGTGAGGTGACTGTTGCCATAACGCCTGTATGTTCTGTAAATTAGAGCGTTATCATTATTTTGAAATACTAGCTATGAAAATCCACAAAATCTTGTGGATTTTGATTGGATCTAAAATCCACAAGAAATTTTATAAGCACATTTGTCAATGAAAGAAAAGGAAGAGCTTTAAATATAACTTAAATGTAATTTCTACTGCTGTAAAGGTTTGAATGGTAGTAAAGGTAACAATTTTTTTATCACCTACTGCTGCAAACAACTTCTTGTCATTTAAAAAGATCACTGTAAAAGAGTCTTGATCAGGAATTACATGAGCTATTTAAAACACAAAGCTGAGAATATAAAGTTAGTTACCAGGATTTAAGTTTTTCATTTAATAAAAAAGGGCTTTTTGGAAAGTGTTACAAATTCATTACTTAGTATCTTCTCTGATGCTATATATTTTATTTTAATTTTTATTATAATTATATTCTATAAAGAAAACATTTTATTTTTACCACATTCAATATGCCCCTCTAATTTTTCCTCTAGTTTTCATTGGGTGCTATAATGTGGAAGGCTTAGAAAGCACAGATCTAACCCAGCCCCCTTAACTTATTTGTGAGGAAACTGGGGCTCACCAAGGCTTGAGTGACTGTCTAAGGTCACAGAGTCAATCACTTCCTTCCAAAACCAGCTCCTGTGCTGACTTTCTGAGCCTTAACTGCAGGTGCGTGATACATCACTGTGCAAGTCACCCAACTCCAAGTCAACTCGGTTTGACTTCTCTCTCTCTGTGTCATATCCCATCCAATCTACCTCCCCTCCCAGGGTGAAGGAGCCCTCCACATGAGGGCTGAAACATCAGGTACTCGCCAGCCTGGCCTCCCCTGCAGCTAGCAGGGTACTCAGGCACATCCACCTCAGCCTTTGAGCTGGAAGCTAGCAGTGCTATGGAGCAGTGCCCAGTGCCCAGTGTTGGTTTTACCAAGACAAGCTTGGGCCTTGGGCCAGGCAGCAACAGCCATGCTGTCCTCACTGGTTTTGTAGCCTGATTTTGGACACTTCCTAGCTGCATAACCTCAGAGCCTGGTTCTTGGGCGCTCCCAGAGAGTCTGTGAGCTTAAAGCAGGCAGTATTGGTTTCTGTTGCTTGCAACCAAGAACCCAACTGATAAAGAAATTGGAACCAGAGTGATTGTAGGCCATGGACTCTCAGGGAAATGGGGTGGGGGTGGTCTGTGACTGTCTGTCTAGTCTTTTGAGGCTGATGGTAGAGAAAATGCATCTGGTGTTGAGGTCTGAGACTTAAATACCCCATAGTAACTAGTGGCAAAGCAATTCAACAAAACACCCATGTCTCTTGGAATTAAAGGCAAGTCTTGAGAAGAGTAAGCGGCCATAGCCATAGAACATATAATGGATGTGAGGAATTCAAGGACTGTGGGGCGGGGGGGATTCTTTTGACAGTACTGGTTGCTTGGCAGCTCTCTTTGGATTTAGAAGAGTACATATACATTTGTATGTGCTGCTTTAACCCATTTTCCAAGTGACCTGAAAGCTTGCTAATGTTGCACCCCAGCACAGAGCAGAATGTGCTTCAGTAGGTCCAGGCTGCAGGGCAAAGAGCTCTGCTAATTGGTCCTCATTGGACCAGGGGATCCAATGGTGCTCTGTGTGCAGCCACACGCTGGGATGCTGTACAGAGCTCGGAGCAAGCCCAAAAGAGCATCACTATGGTTGTGCTTAGGGTTTTGGAGCAAAGCTTTGCTCTCTTTGGCTAATAACTATTCTTCTTTTTAGAAACTGTGTTTAAACTGCTCCTGGGCCCTGGCAAAGATTGAGGGCCTGACCCCGGAGTACAGGTCACTACGTAGCCTTTGCAGCTTATCATGAACTGAGTATCTGTCCCACTTAGCCATAGAGTGCCCAGTAGCGCTTGTTCCCCAGGAGGACATGGAATATATAAGAGCAGGCCTGAGCAGGGCCTGGAGAGGGCACAGGCGTGCAATTCCCATATTCCTGCCACCTCTCCCTCAATTCACAACCACGGCCTTATGGAAAACTCCCATCAGGTGACTAAGAAGGACAACATTTCAGCTTGGTTTACAGAGGGTATCAGCTGGAAGTGGACTGCTAAGGTGACATAGCTGTACTTGCAAGTGGCCTTGAAAGGACAATGGCAAAAGGAAGTCTTCCCAGTGGGCAGAACTTTGGGTTGTACCCTTGTGGTTTTCTTTGCCTCGAGACTGTATGCCAATTCACGGGCCAGGTGGTCAGGGACTTAGATTGGTGACAAGGAGGTTTGGGAGAGAGGATGCAGAGGAACTTCTCAGAATAGACCTAGAAAGTGAGAGTATTTGTGTCCAACATGAATATTTATCAAAATGTCCCCACTGCTAAAGAAGCTTTAAGTTAGTGGACAAGAAGACTCACTCTGTGGATACAGGCCAAGCTCCTTCCCTAGTCAAGCCAGTGCCTGCTTCTTGGGGTCATCATGAGCTTCTGCTTGGCGAGGCTGACCTGGCTATAGCCACTGCTGAGTGCCCATCTCAGAAGGAATCATTATAATGGATTCTTTCTATCATGGTAGTACAGTGAGTCAACCTCATTGGGAAGAGGTTTATACTGAATATGGATTCGCTTTTCCCACCAGCCATGCTTTAATGTCATCATCCTATGTGGGTTTACTGAATACCTTATTTGCCATCATGGTATCTTATACTTCACGGCATTTGTCTTATTTGGGGCCGCTATAACAAATTACCATAGCCTGGGTGGCTTTTAAACAACAGAAATTTATTTCTCACAGTTCTGGAGGCTGGAAGTCTGAGATCAGGGTGCCAGCACAGTCGGGTTCTTGTGAGAGCCCTCTTTCTGGGTTGTAGACTGCTGATTTCTCATCATATCCTCACAAGACAGAGAGCAGAGGGGAAGCGAGCTCTTGCATGATCCTATAAGGGCACCAATCTCTTTCATGAGGGTTCCACCCTCATGATCTCATCTAATCCTAATTACCTCCCAAAGGCCCCATCTCCTAATACCATCACACTAGTGGGGGCGGGGGTAGGTTTCAACAAATGAATTTGGTGGGGATACAAACATTCAGTCCATAACAACATCTGAGCAGGGCACTAACTTTACAGTGAAAGAAAATAAAGAAACTGGCTGTCCTATTAAATTCACTAATTCTACTGTGGACCCCAATAACTAGAAGCGGCTGGCTTTACAGAATAGCGGAATGGCCCATGGTATACACAGCTACTGAGGCAGCTGGAAGACGATAGCTAGAGAGCTTGGATTCCATTTATACTCATAACTAGCAATTCTGGAGGTGTCCATATCCTTCTCACAAGTTCCTTTTCTGTTTAAACGAGCCAACGTCCGTTTCTCTTGCTTGCAACTAAAATTTCCAAAGTAATTAAAAAACACCTTTTTATGCCACCCATTGTAATGTTTTTGGTAAACAGACTTCCTCCACCAGTAGCTTTTAAACTCTGAAGGCTCTCATTATTTCTAATATCTTTGTACTCCCTATAGTACACAGCACTGTATTTTACATACTGCAGGATACAGGTTGCAAACTTGTAGACTCTAGGCTATATCTGAACTGCATTTATTTTGATCAGTCTGAAGTGTTTTTAAACAACTGACTTAGTTGCCAGCATTTAAAAATCAAGAGATTTCATATGAAATGCACAGTTCCATCTTCTCCTGAAAAATTTGAAGATCTGGCTATTTTAGGTCCACATTCCCACAATTGCCCTCTTGAAACAAAACACAGGCACCTGCATTTGCCCAAGTCCTCACCTTGTCCTCTTTATTCATCACTGACCTGGTCCCTGAAGGCATATAACTTTGCCACCCTTGGTGCTCAGCTGAATTATATTGAATAAATTAATTTGGCCATTACTTGTATTTTCATTTTCATTTCACATGGGTCTTCTAACTAGATTGTAATAAGCCACTTGGTGAACAGAATCCTGTTAACTATTTTTCTTTTTCTTTTTGCTTGAGGAAGACTCGCCCTGAGCTAACACCTGTTGCCAATCTTCCTGTGTTTTGTATGTGGGACACTGCCACAGCATGGCTGACAAGTGGTGTAGGTCCACGCCGGGGATCCCAACCCATGAACCTGGGGCCACCAAAGTGGAGGGCACCGAACTTAAACCACTATGCCATGGGCTGGCTCCATTAACTATTTTTCTTTATTTTTTTAAAAAGATTTTATTTATCTATTTATTTTCCCCGCAAAGCCTCAGTAGATAGTTGTATATCATAGCTGCACATCCTTCTAGTTGCTGCATGTGGGACTCCGCCTCAGCATGGCTGGAGAAGTGGTGCGTCGGTGTGCGCCCAGGATCCAAACCGGAGTCGCCAGCAGCAGAACGCGAGCCCTTAACCACTAAACCACGGGGCAGCCCACTATTTTTCTTTAAATCACTTTTTGGTTGTCACATATTTCAAAAAATACTAATTTATGTTTATAAAACCTTTCTCTTATCCCCAGGGCTGACCCTGACCACCACGAGTTGGGTACCCTTGATTTGGTCTGAGGGGGTGCCTGAAATTTCATCATCACGATTCGTTCCCTAGGCTAAGCTGAGACCTGGTGACTTGTCAGGTAAAGAAATTAAAATTGTTTCCCCATAACACACACATACAACATTTTGAAGTAGATTTTAGGCGGGAAGTCACCCTTTCTACTGCAAACGAGAAATTGAAAAGTTCTCGCTGAGGCGGCCGAGTTTCTAGCTGGGACACTGGAAAAGGTGGAAGGAGACGGGAATGTAGTTGCGTTCTGGAGTTTATCCGAGGCTTTTTGGGTGGAGATTTCACCCAGTGAGTTTCAGTGACTCTCCCTCCGGGTCTGGCAGCCCAGGGCGTGGTTCCTGGCACAGCCCCCAGCAGTTGTCATAGGATCAGTTTCAGGACTCTCTAGAACCAAGCCCTGGGAGTTTCACATTTCTGGGGGCTCGTCTCCCCGCCCCCTAGTTAATTTCTCCCCGCCGCTGGCGCTGCCCTGTTCTCGGTCGCTCGAGTCGCCCCCCTCCGCGATACCCTCTCTGGCTCTTTCAGCATCAGTTTCCCTAAGGGGGAGCGAAGGGGAAGAATTTGGGGGCTCCCCTGCCTTCCTCTCCGAGCCGGGGAAAAGGAGACGTGTGAAGGAGGCCTTGCTGAGTTCGGGCTCCAGCGGGGGCTCCGCCGCTGCCGTCGTCTCCCGAGGCCTTCGGCGGGGGCCGCTTCGCGAGGGGAGCGCCCCTCGCCGCGCCGCCGGCCTCGGCCGTCCAGCCGCGCCGGGCGGAGGCGCCCCGGCCTCCTCGCCCCCGACCCGGCGCTCCCGCGCTCCCCCTAGCGGCCGCCGCGCGGCCTCGCTCCGTCCCAGGCTCGTCGGCGGCGCAGCTCACGTGACCGCACTCCGGGCCTGCGGCCGCTGTCGGTTCCCCCAGTCACCGAGCGAGAGGGAAGAAACAAGATGGCGGCTGAAGGCGATCCGGAGTGGGGCCCCAGCAATTCGGCTTGAGCCTTCTCCCTCCACCCGCTTCCGCCGGCCGGGCCCCTCCCGCCCGGCCCCGCGGGCCTCCCCACCCGGCCCCGGCGCCCCCCACCGCCCCCCCTCCGCCCGCCCCTCCCCCCTCCGCTTTCCCTTCTCCCCCCGCCGCGGCTCCGACATGAGGGGCCGGCGGGGCAGGCCGCCCAAGCAGCCCGCGGCTCCCGCTGCGGAGCGCTGCGCCCCGGCCCCGCCGCCGCCGCCGCCGTCCACGTCCGGACCCATCGGGGGGCTGCGCTCGCGGCACCGCGGCAGCAGCCGGGGCAGGTGGGCCGCCGCCCAGGCTGAGGTGGCGCCCAAGACGCGGCTGAGCTCGCCCAGGGGGGGCAGCAGTAGCCGGAGGAAGCCGCCGCCGCCGCCGCCGCCGCCGCCGGCCCCCCCCCAGCACCAGCGCCCCGGGCCGGGGGGGGCGAGGAGGCGGGGGCGGCAGGACGGGGGGCGGGGGCGGCGGCGGCCACCTGGCCCGGACCACCCCAGCCCGGAGGGCCGTCAACAAAGTGGTGTACGATGACCACGAGAGCGAGGAGGAGGAGGAGGAGGAGGACATGGTCTCGGAGGAGGAGGAGGAGGAGGAGGAGGACGGCGACGCCGAGGAGACCCAGGATTCCGAGGACGACGAGGAAGATGAGATGGAGGAGGACGACGATGACTCCGATTATCCGGAGGAGATGGAAGACGACGACGACGACGCCAGTTATTGCACGGAAAGCAGCTTCAGGAGCCATAGCACCTACAGCAGCACTCCAGGTACCCACCCAGCCCAGTTGCTGCAGACTCCTTCCCCACCTCCTCTGCCCTCCCCCCGGCTCACTCCCTCTCGGGTCTCCCCCCACCCCCACCTCCCCCACAAACGGAGGGGAAATGCGACGGCACATCAAGTGGCAAAAAACTAGATTTACAAGAGGAAAGAGGCGCATTGTTCAAAATGGAGATTGCATTGTTGCAGTTTGCAGGCCACACACTCGCTCTCTCCCTTTCTCTACCCCCAACCCCCTCTTTTTCCTCTTGAAAATTTGTGCCAGTGCAGTGTCTTCACCGGGCAGGATTGAAACTTTGGCACACACGTATCCATTGCATTCATTTTTCTCTCTTGTTTTGGTGTGATTTTTTGGAATGAAAGAAGCCTCTTGTTTTGCAAACCTCTTTGCATTTCTAATGTGGTTTCTTTTAGATTTTTATTATATATCTGTTCCTTAAAAGGAAATTGAGGATTTAGACAGATTGTGGCGCGCGCGCGCACACACACACACACAACATGCTTCTCTTCACACCCTTAGCTGTGTGGTTTTAAAATTGTGTTAAGGAAATGGATCAGTTGGGTTAGTAGGGGAGACTTATCTGGTCCTGTGCGTTTGTTTTTATTCTTGAGTGCTAATGGGCTCGTGCAACAGTTGCTAGTAAATGGCTGAGTAAAAAGCAAAGCAGAAGACCAAACAAAACCAAAACAAATTCACTAATTCATCGGATTCAAATCATTTTCGTAAAATCCGAGATAAAGTAAAAAACCGCAGGAGCATGCGTCTTAACTAATTTGATCCCTTTGCTTTGCTTGAGAAATACCGTTTCGTGTCACCTGTTGCAGAAGATGTATAGTTGATCATGCAGACGTTAACTACTGAAGATAAGCTTTTGGACCAACATCTAAGTCATAACAGCAGAAGTGTAGGGGGATTTATTATGAAATTACTTTTTCTTTACCTTCTATTTCTAAGGATAAAAGTCCTCCCTGGATCTGTAATGAATTTCTCCATGGTGACTCTTCTCCAGTTTTCTCACAGAAAGTTTCTCTAGGTTGGTGCTGAGATGCATTTTGTTAAAAAAACAAAACAAAACAAAACACAATTGCTGCTTTGTATTAAATACGTAGTTGTGGCTTACTAGATTGTGAAAAAAAAATTGCTTGTAGGAATAACCTACAAGATTTTTCCTTTATGTTTTTGTTAATCTGAATTAACTAAATTAGAATCCAGTTTTAAGAGCAGTTACAAAGTAAAGTTTATGAGGAAATAGGATCTTAAAAAAGTAATTAAGATGTGTCACTTGTTTTTAAAAGAGACTAGAGTAGTAGAAGTGGTTAAATTTAAATGTTTCCTTTTTTCATAAATGCTTGAATACTTATTGGAGGAGAATGAGTATTAAGCCAGATGTAAACCCATTTAGATTGTCCTAACAGCAAATGAAAGAGGTAATGTCTTTTGCCTGACAGTGAGACTATCTGCCTGTCTTTCGTGGGGGGAGGCTGGCAGGAGAATGAAGGGAATGAATCAAGTGTCAAGTATTTATGTCTTGTATGTAGAAGGAACTACATGGCACTTTTCCTTTCTTGCCAACTTAAGTTTAATACGTCTTTTATCGTAATGGATTTTACTTTAAGAAATCACATGTGGTCCTTTCTACCAAGAGTCCGGAATTGAAAGACCCATGGAGACTGAATTACATTATCGGAGGAAGTTTTTTTCAAGTTAGAGCTAAGGCATTTTGGCAGGGCAGTTCAGCTAACTTTAACTCCTCTTTGAAGGCCTAGCAAATAGTTTAGGATTGATAGCCATGTGTATGCTGAGTTAAATTACAATGTATGGTTACCTTTCCTTTTTTAAAAAAATGCTTGTATGTTTATGTACTTCCATGACATTTTGTTTTTCTTAATGACACTTGCAGCCTACCTTATACTTATCCTATCTTTATTGGAAATTAAGGATTATATATCCTTATGTTAATCTTATGTCCTCTGCAGTTTCTAGCAGAGTGTCTTGCTCAGCAGGTGCTCATCAAAGATTGGTTGGATAGGTGGTTGTTAGTGGGTGAGAACTTTTAACAGACGAAGTTTTGATAATGCTACAGTGGGTGCTGCCATAACTCCTAAAATCCTTTGCATTTGGGAATCTAAAAATTGGTCTAATTAGATTTAGTAGCAGAATTACTATGTTTTGAGCTGCTACTTCATACTTGCCAGGCATTTTCCTTTCTTTATTGGATGTGGTGTTAACTTGTTGGATGTTTTACTTTTTGAAACACATTATTTCTCAAGATTGTGGTAAAAGGAATGATATATTTTGTGTTCTAAACGTTCACTTGCCTAGAGTTAGTAACAATGCATAAGAGTGAGTTGTTTAGGCTAAGCACATTAGTTTTATTGTCTGTACTTCCAGTCAGTAAAGGCTGGGAAGAAGGCTGTCAGATAAAAGTGTGTGTGTGTGTATGCTTTGGAAGGAAATATACTTTATTGACAATTGTCTACTTTATTTAGACAATTTGATTAATTTTTGTAGACTAGACTGACATATTAATTACTAACGTATTAAATTCCTAGTATAAGAAGTAACTCATTCATCTGTTGAGTACTTTATAGATCATGTAACTTGATGATGCAAAGACATTGGTTGATATTACTAGCTTAATTTGCTAAAATCATAGATTTAAAAAAGTTTATTCACTGGAGAATAAATGTTTTCCTTTTATGGAGAAAAAATTTAAATGGGTACATAAGGTACTCACATAACAGATATTACTGTAGGGATAACAACTTGTTAATCCAAAATTGAAATCATCTAGTTTTGCTTAAGCTAGAGGCATTCGGTTGAATAAGGCTTTTATTTATTTTTATTGTTAAAATTTAGAGTTATTTAGCCTATAGGTTTTATGACATACTTTGCCAATACATTGAGAAGGGTTTTATAGAAAATCTGTTTTGAATAGGCATTTGGTAAAGTTCTGACAGCACCTTGAAATCAAGCATTTGCTAATTTAAAAAAATTAAATCATACTTGAAACGGAATAGTCCTTGCATTTAACTTGTGTGGGACTTCTGAGAATACTTAGCTGGAATTTTGAAATTCAGAACCTCTGATGACTTCAGAAAGCAAAAGCCCTGGTGTTGTCCTGGGAGAGTTAGTGATTTATGGCTTCTAAGGATTATGACAGTGGAGATCAATGGCATAGATGCCATGAATGAACTGAAGCAGAATTTGTTACTGGATTGTTAATATTTATTCCCACCAGTGTCGAGAAATATCTTTTCAGTATACTTGTAATTTCTGATTGCTACAAGTGAGCTACAAAGTGCAGTGGAGAGTTGAAGGAGAGCAAGATCATACCCCATTTGGGGGAGTTGGTGTTGGTGTGTGCTTCCTGGATGGGCGTGTGGCCATTGAGGATAGACAGAGGGAGGGAGCAGCATGAACTAAGGCACTGATTTTAAAGTGGGGGCATTCTTAAGTAACCTGGTTTAACCACAGCCTGAGTATGTGAACAAGAAATAAACTGTAAAGCTCTGTTGTTGGGCAGTACCTGGAAAACCAGACTACAGCATTTGTACTTTCCTTCCCTCATCTGTAGGGTAAGGAGTGGGCTAGATCCATGATCCTCAGTCATTTTTCACTCCTGGAACACCCAAGGGATATGCTGTATTTCCATCAGCACCATGTAGGAGGCTGAAACAAAACCAAATCAAATCATGGAGATATTGTTAAACCACTGGTGCAGCCTGCTCTTCCCCGCAAATGGAGAGAATTACTGGGGGTAGTGGTTTCTGAAGCCCCCTCCCCAATCTCTTTCAAATCTGTTTCATTTGTGGCTATTAGGGATCAATCAGAAGATCTGGAAACAAGTGAGATATATGATTTCAGTGGGACGTTAGGAAGTTTAGCATAGCTTCTGTTCTGCAGGATGGATTGGAAGAGGATGAGACAGCTGGTGGGGATCTGGATGGGTTATGTAGCCCTGGATGGAAGATCAGTTCAGGAGGTACTTCAGAGTTCTCCAGGCCTGACAACATCAGAAGTATAGACAGAGAGGAATGCATCATATGCCTCTGTAAGAATGGTAGTGCTTTCAGTAGCAATGGGAATTTAA
Organism: Diceros bicornis minor; assembly: GCF_020826845.1. NCBI lineage: Eukaryota > Metazoa > Chordata > Mammalia > Perissodactyla > Rhinocerotidae > Diceros > Diceros bicornis. The sequence continues at coordinate 47,631,387 of NC_080757.1, read as the reverse complement.
GATTGTAAGGGAGATTAATGAGATCTGTTTTCAGGTGCCTGAAGAGGTTAAACATGAGAGTTAAAAGAAAGGAAATGAGGGCCCCAAAGGGTTTTTACAAAGTTGGGCAACATGATCTGTGAGTAGTAAAGAGATGTGTCCGAGGTCTGCAGTAATAAGTGGTCTTGTGTCCAGTTCTTGCTCCTCTGCGCTTCTGGTGTATATTTGGAAATGGAGCTGTGTATTGAAATGTGTGCACACAGCAGGATTGGGGATGTTAATGCCAGGAGTTCTGGTCTCTTCTGTTAGGCCCTCCTTTTCTCACTCCTCAAGACCCTGTGTCCTCCCTGTGACTGCAGATCCTTGGAGGGGGGATGCAGGGGTGAGAGGTGGTGGTAATGGTGGGCAAATGGTAATCTGGGTGACACAGACAGGAGCAAATCCTAGCAGATGCCGTCTTTGCGTTGAGTGGATTCCTCCCTGCCTGCTGCTTAGCCAGGCTGGAATCCCACTTCCCAGGAGACATCTTCCCAGAAGTCTTTGCGGAGTACTGTCGCTCACCTTGGTCTTCTTTGAGTGCCTGTGTGTAGCAGTTAGAGCCTCAACTTCGTAATTTAGCACTAAGCACTGATCATCATTCTAATTTTTTTCATGCTTTCAGTTCTTTAAAATGATAAGCCTCAGGAGGCATAATATTTCTTTAAAAAAAACACAATTTATACTTGAAAATGCACTTTAAAAGATCGAAAGTAAAACCATACAGAAAGAGTGAAAATGTATACAACTAAATATAATTATGTTTTAATTGTTTTGTCTACTGGTACATATCAAATTATCTTATATATTTTCCTAGTATTAAGTTATATTACTCAAATATTATTTTTTGATTCCTGAATGATTTTTAAAAATAGTAACAGTAATAGCTAACATTGGACATCTAAATTGCTGAATAATTTTCAAGCAATGTTTAATAAAACTTCCATTTTTAAAATAGCAGTTTTATTGAGATACATACCATAAAAGTCACCTTTTTTTTAAAGTGTGTAATTCAGTGGTTTTTAGTATATTCACAGAGTTGTGCAACCATCACCACAACCTAATTCTAGAACATTTTTATCACTCCTAAAAGGAACCCATACCCATAGCAGTCACTCCCTGTTCTCTCCCTCCCCGCTCTATCACCTGGCAACCACTGCTTTCATTCTCTGTTGATTTGTCTCTTCTGGACATTTCATATAAATGGGATCATACAATATGTGGCTTCTTTCACATAGGATGGTGTTGTCAAGGTTTGTGCGTGTTGTAGCATGTATCAGTACAATATTTGAATAATATTCCATTATGGATATACCACATTTTGCTTATCCATTCATCAGTTCATGGATATTTGAATCATTTCCACTTTTTGGCTGTTATGAGTAATGCTGCTGTGAACATTCTGGTATAGGTTTGTTTTTTTTTTTAATGTTATCTGATTCTTTTTTGAGGTAACATTGGTTTATAACATTATATAAATTTCAGATGTACATAATTATATTTTGATTTCTGTGTAGATTACATCATATTCACCACCCGAAGACTAATTACTATCCATCGCCATACACATGTGCCTGGTTTCCCCTTTCACCCTGCTCCCTCCCCCCTTCCCCTCTGGTAACCATCAACCTAATCCCTTTATCTATGTGTGTGTTTGTTGTTATTATTGTTCTTTTATCTTCTATTTATGAGTGAGATCATACGGTATTTGACTTTCTCCCTCTGACTTATTTCACTTAGCATAATACCTTCAAGGTCCATCCATGTTGTCACAAATGGCAAGATTTCATCTTTTTTTATGTCTGAGTAGTGGTCCGTTGTGTATATATACCATATCTTCTTTGTCCGTTCACCCCTTGATGGGCACTTAGGTTATTTCTAAGTCTTGGCTGTTGTGAACAATGCTGCAGTGAACATAGGGGTGCATATATCTTTAGACATTTATGTTTTCATGTTCTTTGGATAAATACCCAGCAGTGGAATAGCTTTTCATTTCTCATGGGTATATCCTAGGAGTGGAATTGCTGGATCATTACAAATACAATTTTAATAGAACCATATTTAACTAGACTTATTTTGTTTGTTACAGTAGTTTTAAAACAGTAGGATGTTAGGATGAATGAGAGCTGGGTTGTAAGTATTCCATGATATCTATGATTTTTGGATTGCCTTAGGTCAGCTTGGAGAATTTATTCCAGAAGGATTTGTCAGAGAAGGACCAGTGTGAGTGGAGTCATACCATTGATTTCCACACTGTCACTGAGAGGACTTGTGGCAGGCATCAGAGGCACCTACATATGTAAGCCCGCCACTGGGGCCGGCACCGTGGCTTAGCGGTTAAGTGCACGCGCTTCGCTGCTGGCGGCCCGGGTTTGGATCCAGGCGCGCACCGACGCACCGCTTCTCCGGCCATGCTGAGGCCGCGTCCCACATACAGCAACTAGAAGGACCTGCAGCTGTGACATACAACTATCTACTGGGGCTTTGGGGGAAAAAAATAAATAAATAAATAAAATTGTAAGCCCGCCACAGAATTTTAGGCTTTCATGATGTGTGAGAATCTGAGGAATCTAGATAAATGTCTTATGAATTTCAGGGATCTAGGGAGGTAGCATAGAGATTTAGAGTGAAGAATCCAGAACCAGACTTCCTGGGTTTGAATCTGGGCTCTGTCATGATGGGCAGCTTGCCCATGGATGGAGATATCATAGTACTTAATTCAAGTTGTTGGGAGGGTTACATGGGTTAGTACCTGTGAAATGCCTAGAACAGTGCCTGGCACGTGGTAAAGATTCAATAAATATTAGCCATTATTATCTGTTGATTTGTTCCCAAACTGAAGATGGAGATTCTGTGAAGATATAGAGACCTTACAGTGTAGTGAGGCAGTATTTAATCTATGGAAAGCTGTCAGCTGACTCACAAGGAATAAAAATATTTTGAGGACCACATTGAAATAAAAATGTACATTAGAACAGAGCTTTATTTTTCTCCCTTTAAAAGAAATATTAAATATTTAACTTACCCATTAAAAAAATTTAGTTTGGGGCCGGCCCCGTGGCGTAGCGGTTAAGTGTGCACTCTCTGCTGCTGGCGGCCTGGGTTCGGATCCCGGGCGCGCACCGACGCACTGCTTGTCAGGCCATGCTGAGGTGGCGTCCCATATAAAGTGGAGGAAGTTGGGCACGGATGTTAGCCCAGGGCCAATCTTCCTCAGCAAAAAGAGGAGGATTGGCATGGATGTTAGCTCAGAGCTGATCTTCCTCACAAAAAAAAAAAGACTTAGTTTACATCTGACTTACTCCAGAACTGTAGTAAGTAATGCATTTACTTCAGTTATTTGCAGTGGTCGGTTAAGTAGAGAAAGCACTATTTTTTTTTTTTTTTTAATGGGACGCTGCCACAGCATGGCCTGACAAGTAGTGCAACTGTGCGCACCCGGGATCCGAACCTGGGCCCCCAGCAGCGGAGCGCATGCACTTAACCGCTAAGCCACAGGGCCGGCCCCAGAAAGCACTCTTGATACTTCTAGCTCTTTGGTGGTTACTCCATGCTGTCTTTCTCTGCCTGTTCCTTGAACACCAGCTTTCCAGGTTTTCAAACCAGCCCATGGCCCTCTCACTGTCTCCCTCCTTCCCCTGAGATCTCATCTTTTCTCAAGTTGTTTTTTAAAGTTGCAGTGAAAAATTATAAAAATAGTGCAGATATACTCTTTTGGGAAAATATACATAATACAAAGATGAAAATGAAAATCATCTGTAATCCCACCAACCAAAGATAACCACTGGAAATGTTTTTATATATTTTTTCATTCCATTTTCTATAACATATTTTAATCTACATATTTTTAAAAAGATATGACTAGGATCATATTAAACAAACTGATTGTTTTTACTTGATATATAGCAAATTTTTCCCATATCATTGTGTTTGTATCAAAGTAGGTCATGAACATAAGTCAAATAAATTAAAGGCTCATGGTGAGCAAAAGCACTTCCCTGCTGTACCTCTTCCTACCGCAAGACCTGTCCGGAGGCAGTGGCTTTTAATTCTTGTAGCTTTTTTTTCTGGTGTTTACCACATTTTAAAATAACATGCTTATGTTTGATTTATCAATATTAGAAATTTCTCTCTTGACTTTGTTGTGGTAGGTGAGGATTTAGTCCTATTATAATTACCATTACTTTCTCCTTATCCCTTTATTATAGTTACAGCATGATTTTTGGATAAATCATGAGGGATTGATTACATTATTATAGCTATGTAAATATTATTCACAATTAAATAAAATAATGTGCTATGACTTTTTTTGTAATTATTTTCCTGGAATTATTGCCATATTTTTTCACTTGCCTGGTGTTCTATGTACCTAGCCCAGTGCACTATCAAGTCTGTAAAATATCTTATCACTTATTATTTTCCAAACTCTCAAATGTAACAGTTCCATTTTTCTCCTTGTTGATCTCCTTTCTGCAGCCTCAGCATTTCTGCTCTCATCCGAACTGATTGCTCTATAGGTGTATTGAACCTCACCCAGAAACTTCTTTTTCTGCTTTCCCACGTTGATTCTGTTTCTTGGGTCCTACATCTTTTTTGGTTTACCTCCCTTACTACCTCTAGTTGCTTCCTAAGAATGGGTGCATGAGAAATAAAATTTTTTTTTATCATTACATGGATGAAAATGTCCTTTTCAACCGTAATACTTGATTAATAGTTTGGCGGGGTATAGGATCCTAAATTAAAAAATCAATTTCGCTTAAAGATTTCCTTCATTGTGTTCCATCATCTAGTGTTGCTGTTGAGAAGTCTAGGGCCATTCTGATTACTTCCTTCATATCTGACCTGTTTTTTTCCTAGCCTCTTTTCATGGTCTCCAGTATTCTGAGGTTTTACGGGGCTGTCATATCCCTTGATGGGGCTCTTTTTCATTCATTGTAGTGGATACTTGGTGGGCCCTTTTAATCTGGAGACTCATGTTCTTTAGTTCTGGGAAAATGTCTTCTGTTATTTGCTGATTTTCCCCCAAATTTGCTTGGTTCTCTTCTTGAACTCCTGATTAGGTGTTGGATCTTCTAGACTAATCACATTAAGTTTCTTATCGTTTTTTATTCTTTTTATCTGTTTGTCCTTTTGGTCTGCTTTCTGGGAGATTTCTTTCTCTTTCTCTTCCAAGCCTTCTTCTATTAAATCGGTTTTTATGGGGCCGGCCCCGTGGTGTAGCGGTTAAGTGCGGGCGCTTTGCTGCTGGCGACCTGGGTTCGGATCCCGGGCGCGCACCGACGCACTGCTTGTCAGGCCATGCCGTGGCAGCGTCCCGTATAAAGTGGAGAAAGATGGGCACAGATGTTAGCCCAGGGCCGGTCTTCCTCAGCAAAAAGAGGAGGATTGGCATGGATGTTATCAGAGCTGATCTTCCTCACCAAAAAAAAAAAATCAGTTTTTATTTCAGCTACCAGATATTTAATTTCCAAAAGCTGTTTTCTCTTTTCCTTTTTCATAGCATCCTGTTCATTGATACAGTATCATCTTGTGTGTCTCATTAATGATAATTTAAAAAAATAATAATTGACATACCACTTACATATACAGTAAAATTGACCCTTTTTAGTGTACAATTTTGACTCTGAGTTTTGGCAAATACAGTCACGTGACCACCACCATCATGAAATATAGAACAGTTCCATCACCTTCCTAAAATTCCCTTGTGCTCCTTTAGTCAACTCCTCCCCACCCTCCAGGCCACCACTGATCTGTTTTCTGTCCCTATAGTTTTGCCTTTTCCTGTATATCATGTAAGTGGAATTATACCGTATGTAGCCTTTGAGTCTGGCTTCTTTTACCTAGCATATTATATTTGAGATTCATCTAAGATATTGCATGTATCAATAATTCATTCCTTTTTATTGCTGAATAGGTAGTCCATTAGTATATGGATGTACCACCAGTTGGTTTATTCATTCACCAGTTCAAGAACATTATGAGTTGTTTCCAGGTTCTGGAGATTATAAATAAAGCTGCTGTAAACATTCACTTACAGGTTTTTGTGCCAACATAAGTTTTCATTTCTCTTGGGTAAATACCTAGGAGTAGAGTCGCTGGGTTGTATGCTAAGTGTATTTTAACTCTCTAAGAAACTGCCAAACTGTTTTCCAAAGTGGTTTTACCATTTTGCATTCCTGCCAGCAATGGGTGAGGGTTCCAGCCATTCTAATAGGTATATAGTGGTATGTTTCATTATGGTTTTAATTTGCATTTCCCTAATGATTAATGGTGCTGAGCATCTTTTCATGTGCTTGTTTGCTGTCTGTGAAGCAAATCTTTGGTGGACTGTCTGTTGAAATATTTTGCCCAGTTTTTTAATTGGGTTGTTTTCTTATTATTGAATTTAGAAAGTTCAGCTAACATAATATTTATGATATGTAATTTCCCAAAGCTCTTTTCTCTGTTCCTTTTTCAGAGCATCCTCTTCTTGGATGCAACATCCTCTCTTATCTCTCAGGACATTTATTATAGTTTTTTTTTAAGTTTCCTTCTGTTTCTTTTGTCTCCTCAGGTTCCATTCTTCGGTTTTAGTTTTCTCTTTCATATTCGAGGCTTTTTTCAAATGCCTGGTTATCATGAGCTGTTCATATTTAGGAGTGAGGTGCTGGATAGCACCTTGTCGGTGGCTCTGGTTTGTCAGCTGGTGTGTTTCGCTGTAAAGTAATAGGGCAGTGAGCCAAACCTTTTCTTTGGTAGAACCTCAGATAATCAGTTTTTGGTTTTGTGTATTTTTGTTTGTTTTCTCTTTCACTGTTTTATTTTATTTTTCTCCTGTGAGTCTGTTTGGTTTCTTAAGGGATGATTTCTTAAGTCTCTTGCCTGGGGCTGAGAGTAGGGGTCTGAGGGGGTGTGTATGCCCAGTATCCTGGGAAACTGGATGAGGGAAGGTGGCTAGGACTCGCACCTTACGGTATGCTCCCTTCACTAAATTTCCCCGTTGAGAGGAAAAGGATATTAACTCCTGTTACCAATTTGTCATATGTAAACAGAAGTTTCATTAAGTATTTCTTTACAATGTGGTTAAAACATTTAAAACATAATTTATCTAATATTCATTCAGTGTACAAGGTTCTGTGTTAAAAGCCTCAAAGAGTTGCAGAGATGGGTGAGAAATGGTCCCTGCTCTCAGGTCTTTATTCTTTAGAAGACGGAATAATAACACAGTGATAAATATATAACTGTAACATAGGGCAGACTATGGTAAGTGCTGTAAGAAAAACAAAGAGAATTAAATTAGGGACAGAGGTCATAGTCTATTGGAAGATCAGAAACGGTGTCAAGAACAATTTTAGATATGTCTTGAAAGTTGGGTAAGATTTCTCCAGGTGGAGGATGAACAGGAAGAGAAAAGAGGATACGAAGTGTAACAGATAACAGGAAGATGCATGTTTAGGGACTACATGTTTGCGGTTTGAGTGTCAAGGAGATAAGACTGTAGAGAAGTGGAGATTATATTTTGGTCCAATTTGAATAAATGCCAGTCTGAGGAATTTGTACTTAGTAGGCAGTAGGGAGTCATTGAATGTTTTTAAACTGGAATATGTCATGGTAAAGCAGCTTTTTGAAAAATAATCTGTTAGGATGGCCTTGGTGTATAGGATTTATTGGAATAGGAAGGTGCTGATATAGTATGACCTTTAATAGCTACATAAGATTCCATCCTAAGGCTTTAACAAATAGTTAAGCTGTACTCTGTTTGCTATGATGCCTTTAGTGACTATCCTTTTAGATAAATCTTGGTTCATATCCCTGATTTATTTTTTAAGGCTTTCACTACATATTACTAATATAAATGCTATATAACATACATATTATGTAATATGTAATAATATACATATTATATTATAAATATAATAAATATATTTCCATCACCAGTGTATGAAAGTGCCCATTTTGCCAACACTGGTTATTTATAAACCATCTTTGCATTCAATGGGTTAAAAACTCTTGTTTGAATTTGCATTTCTTTGCTAATAAAATTTCATACTTTTCATGGCCTCTGATACCCAAATCTATGTTTGTAGTCATGATTTCTTTCCTGTGTTTTAACTCTTCAGTGGATGAATACTTCTAGAACCTCTCCATTTAGATGTCCTATAAACGCATCAAATTCAACATGTTCCAAATGGAATTCATGCTTTAGTGACTGCTCCCAACCTCCCATTTCCTTGCTCAGTGAATAGTGAATTGCCCAAGTCAGAAGTGAGAAAGTAACAAACTCCTCCCCATGCCTCACTCTCCATGTGTGGGCTTGTCCCCAGGTCCTGTTTATATCTTATATATCTCTTAAATGTCTTTCAGCTCTCTTGTTCATTCATGCTAATGGTTCCTTAGATCAGGCCCTCTTCATCCCTTGCTTGGCCTCTTGAAGGAACCAGCCTGCCTTCCTGGCCTCCTTTTGTCCATTCATCAACTCCTCTCACGTCGATCCTCCACGTACACACTGTTCTGCTCTAAGACAAATCTGACCATGTTATGCCCTTTTAAAAAAAAATCTCTGGAAAAATGATTGTGAGCTTTAGGGTATGTGGATAGTCTGTGACTTGGCTTTTGCTTCCCCTACCAGCCTCCTCTTATGTTGCTTCACTGACTTCTTCATTTATTCAAAAAATACCTATGGAGCACCTGCTGTGTTCCAGCCACTCTCTGGGATGTAGCCACAAATCAGATATGGCCCCTGCCCTGATGTAGCAGGGAAGGGAGCCAGTGTTATCAGTGAGAGAAGTATTTTGAAAGGGGGCAAGTAAATGTGATCTAGTTGGCGGGGTGGGGTGGTTCAGAGAAGGCTTCCCAAAGAGGTGACAATTAAGCTCAAAATTAAAGTAGCCAGGTGAAGGGAGGGGAAAGAGGATTCTAGGCTCTAGGATCATCGCATGCAATGGACTGGAGGGAAAACCGTGATGGATTTTAAGTAGGGAGTGATGTGATCAGATTTGTGTTTTTTTTTTTTTTTAAATGTCCCTCTGGCTATAGAATGGAGAGTGAATTGGAATGGGATAAGAATTGAAGGGAATTAGGCTGTTGAAGTAGACTAGGTAACAGATCTTATACTAGGTTAGTATTGGTGGGAATGGAGAGAAGTAATTCAAAAAATAGTTTAGGACTTAGAATGATGCATCTTGGTGATTGATTGGTTAGGCAGAGTGTGGTGAAGGGGAGAAAGAGGTCAAGGATGAATTGACTTCTAAATCTCCTTTATTTCTGCTTTCCTGGTTCACAGCTTATTTCTCTTCACCTTGAATTCGATGGTCAGGTAATACTGAATTCTTTGTAGTTCCCCTCACACGCCTTATAGTTATTCACTGCTGTGATGCTTAATTCCTAGTCACCCATCTATCGTCTTTTCCAGCTTGCCTTCCCTGATTACCATTCCCTTTTCTCCGGGTGGGGCTAAGTTCCTTTGCCTCTCCCCTACCCCCGCAGGACCGTGTGCATTTATATGTTGTTTAGTTTCCAAATATTTGTGGATTTTTTAGGTATCTTTCTGTTACTGATTTCTAATTTAATTTCATTATGTTCAGAGAACATACTTTGTATGACTTGAATTTTGTAAAAACATTTTTAGAGGTTTCTTTTGTGCCCCAAAATATTGTCTGTCAAGGTGAATGTTCTAAGCGTACTTGGAAAGAAGGTATATTCTGCTCTTGGGTGGAGGGCTCCACAAGTGTGAGGTTGAGTTGGTTGCAATGTTAAGGTCTTCTATATCCTTGCTGATTTTCCATCTACTTGTTTTGACTACTAAGAGAGGAGTGTTGAAGTCTACTATTATTGTTATGGATTTGCCTGTTTCTCTTTGGAGTTCTGTGAGTCTTCATGTATTTTGAGGCTCTGATATTAAGTGCATAAACATTTAGGAAGGATTATTCAACCCCTTTATTATTATATCTTTATTTAAGAAATTGTACTGAAATGGACTGTTAATTATCTGGCTGTCTCCTTCATTAGAACCTACTTTAGGGCAGGGAGGGTCTCATTCATCTCTCTCTCCTTGGTGCCTGGTTCAATCTCTAGTGTGCAGTAGGAAGGACAGGTGATTGTTTTTTTTTTTTCTTTTTTGTGAGAAGATCAGCCCTGTGCTAACATCTGCCAATCCTCCTCTTTTTTTGCTGAGGAAGACGGGCCCTGGGCTAACATCTGTGCCCATCTTCCTCCACTTTATATGGGACACTGCCACAGCATGGCTTGCCAAGCAGTGCATCGGTGCGCGTCCAGGATCCGAACCAGCGAACCCCGGGCCGCGGCAGTGGAGCACGCGCACTTAACCGCTTGCGCCACCGGGCCGGCCCCGGCACAGGTGATTGTTGAAGTGAGTATACAGGTCAAAGGAAGTCTCTGGATTCTTTTCACCCTTAGTTCCACGCTGTCCACTATGGCAGCCACTAGCCACGTGTGGCTATTTAAATTTAAATTAAGTAAAATTCAAACTTTAGTTCTTCAGTGGCACTAGCTACATTTCAGGTGCCCAGTAGCTACATGTGGCTAGTGGCTCGTGGATTACACCACTCAGATTTAGAAGATTTGGGTCATTTTATAACATCACAGAAAGTTCTCTTGGACTGACTGTGCTGTTGTAGTCAGTCTGCTTCTACTAGACTGTGAGAGTTTACCTAGCATCTCTTTTCCTCTAGCCTTCTATTTGCTCTGAGTCCTGCGCGGCCTGGGTAGCCCCAGCAGTTTGTCTGTGGTCCTCCTTTGTCGAAACTGTCGCCCCAGTGTTATTTGTGCATATAATGGGTTGAATCTCTGCAGTGAGACTTGGAATCATCTTTGAGATGATTACGTCATTTGTTCTTGGTGGTAGGGGAAGAGGCAGTCAGTTAACACTTAGTTTTAGAAAATCTGCCACACTCCTGATATATAAGGTAAGAGTCATAGATGTAGGACAGAAGGGAAAGATGGATTAAAATTCAGAGACTTTTGGTTGAGAAATTTAATTTGAAAACTCAGAGAATTCCTATGTTGTAAAAGTTTAAAAGTTGGTACATGAACTGAATTGTGACATACTTGTGTGTCCCAGTGTGTCTGGGTTCTCCTATATAAAACGTCTTTCTCAGGAGTCTCTGGCCAAATTATTTAACTAATAGCTTTCGAAGAAAAGACATCACTTTTTTGGGGTGGAGGTCTTTTGTTATTTAAGTGATGTTAAATTGCAACTGAGGAACCTCCAGAGAGTTGCTAGGAAAGTTGATGCTTTGACTCCTCTTTGCTCATGGATCTGTTGTAGAATTCACACACTGGGGAGACTACACGGCCAAGTGATTCGTACTGAATGGCAGTGTTCAGTAGGTGCAATTTCTTTATTTTACTGTCATGGCTTCCTGCTTGATTTCAGTATGTTAACATTGCCTCCTTTGAGGTCTGTCTGTTTATAGTATATTCTATTTATGGAACTTAAAAAAGTATTTCAGAAATGCACATATTAATCTGTGTGGAATTTCTCTTCTTGTCCTTTTTCCTTCTAATGCTTGCATAGCTATATCGAGACTGGTCTGAGGAAATAATCCAACATTTAAAAATTTCCAACATTTAAAATAGCTCATAAAATTTTAGCTCCTCCTCTTAGTGCAGTTTTCTCTGTTCTTCTAGACATCAAAATTATTTCACACGCCTTGAAGTCTTACTTAATAAATTTACCCTTTTCTCCAACTTATGACCATACTCTGCTTTCAGTGTTATGCAAATAATAAAAAAATTAAAAAGTGGTTTTACTGTAATTTCAGATATATATTTGGACTTTTCGGTCTGAGTTATCTGGGTGAAATGCCTCAGATTTCTGATCCTCTCTAAACTTGAAAGATTGCCTTCATCCAGATGTATTATCCTTAATTGCCTAAATAGGTTGAGTTATGAATCTTCCCTGTGTCTTGGAAGAAACCTTAACAATGGAGATTGTTTATGGCAGAGGTCACAAACTCAAATGCCTATAGGGTTCAAGTATGTAATAAAGACATGAAGTGGCCTTTTTTTTTCTTTATTAATACAAAACTGCCTTTGCTGTTAATATTTATTTGCCTTGAAAAACTAGCCCTATTGAAATTTTAGTCCCTTTTTGCTTTTTACAGACAATGCTGTTCTAAATGTGCTAGAAATATATCTTTAGTCACCCAGACTGGTGTTTTTTATAGGGTAGATTCCTAGGAGTGGGATTGTTGGGTTACGTATAATAGGCTGAACCAGATCATACACCCATCACTTATTTGTTTTTAAACCTTCCCTAATCTATGTTTATGTGGCTTTTAAATTAACTTTTTCTAGAATCTGTGGAAGTTTTCTCAGACCTGTAGCAGGTGTTCTTGGATATGGATTAGGCCTGAAGTCCTTTCCTCATCAATTTATTGGTAAATATATTCACTTGTGATATGAGAGCCAGAGGATTATTTCCCAAACTGGGAGACAGATGTCTGTTTTGAGAATTTTCTGGCTAGGTGAGAATGGAATTCTTTAATGCTTCTTAGCTTGAATTTGACCTTAGAGAGAAGTCATTTCTCTTTGGGCCTCAGTTTACTCACCTGTAAAGTATAGGCTGGACTAAATGATCCAATGGGCAAGAGATTGTTGAACTTTCTCTTAAAGTGCCAGATAGTAAGTATTTTAGGCTTTGCAGGCCAGGCTGTCTCTGCTACAACCGCTCAACTCTGCCATTGTAGCATGAAAGCAGCCTTGGACAATAAGTAAACAAATGAGCATGGCTGTGTTCAAATAAACCTTTATTTACAAAAACAGGCTGTGGCTGGCCATAGTAACTCGCTTTTGAGCTCTTGACATTCATTAATCTGTGATTTGGATAATTAGGTTAGGAAAAGAGCTAAATTTAGAAAACTCATGGGCCGGCCCCATGGTTTGGTGGTTAAGTGCTTGCGCTCTGCTGCTGGCGGCCCGGGTTCGGATCCCGAGCGCGCACCGACGCACCACTTCTCCGGCCATGCTGAGGCCGCATCCCACGTACAGCAACTAGAAGAATGTGCAGCTATGACATACAACTAACTACTGTGGCTTTGGGGGGAAAAAATAAAATAAATAAAATCTTTAAAGAAAAAAAAGAAAATTAGTATTTTGGTTGCTCTTCTTTAGTAACCATCTTTATGTGAATACATATGAGTTAGTACTCACATGTGTAGAAACATACATTTTTTTTTTTAGTTGGATAATGTGTAATTGGTTTTGTAAATCTTTTCACTTATACCATGAAATTTTACTGTATCTTCGAATAATTTGTCCACAAAAATATCTGCTCTTGTGGAGCTTGTAGTGGAGAGCTCATGGATTTCAAAAGTTAATTTTGTATTTAGCTAGCTATTCTTTTTTCTAATTGTTTCTAATGCCTTATTTGTTGATTGGGTTGGATTTTCTAGGAATAAAATAGTATCATCTGCAAAGGTGAATCATATGCACACATCTGCTTTTCTTATATTTATATCTCCTTTTTTTTTTTCCCCAAATTGTATTGCCTGCCACCTCCAAAACAATGTTAAATATTAGTTGTAATGATAGGCATCTTAGTGTGCTTTCCAAATTTAATGGGACCAATGCTAATATTTCACTGTTAATTGTTATGCTGGCTGTTGGTTTGAGACCTTTAATTGTGTTGAGTATATTCACTCATTTCTCTTTGCTTTCTTTCTGAGTTTTTTTTTTAATCAGATGTTGCTATTGTATTTTGTCAAATGTCTTCGTGGCTTCTTTTGAGATGATTGTATAGTTTTTCTCCTATGTGCTACGTATTAAATTAATGGAATTATATTAGTAAATTTCATAATGTTGCCTCATCTTTACATTCTTGAAATGAACCTCTCTTGATCATGTTAATTTTTTCATGTACTGCTTGATTTTTAAAAAGGTATTTTTGTTTTTTAATAGTTTATACTTGCACAGTGCATAATGTATTCAAGATTCATCTATGTTGTTCTGTGTATCAGTAGTTTATTTCTTTTTATTGCTGAGTAGCAGTTCAATATATGGATATTCTACAGTTCATTTTTCTACTCAACGGTTGAAGGGCATTTTGGTTGTTTCTTGTTGACAATTATAAAGAAAGCTGTCGTAAATATTTGCAAAATGGTTTTTGTATGAATACAAGTTTTCGTTTCTCTTAGGTAAATACCTAAGAATGGGATTTCTGGGTTGTGTGTTTATAAGAAACTGCCAAACTGTTTTCTAAAGTGGCAACACTATTTTGCATTCTCACCAGCAAATATATGAGAGTTCCAGTTGCTCCACATCCTCTTTAGCACTTGATATTGTCAGTTTCTTTCTTTTTTTTTAAAAAATTTTAGCTACCCTAATAGACGTATAGAAGTATTTCGTTGTGGTTTTAATTTCCTTATGCCTAATGATTAATGGTGTTGAGCATAGTTTTTTTTTTGGTGAGGAAGATTAGCCCTGAGCTAACATCTGATGCCAATCCTTCTCTTTTTGCTGAGGAAGACTGGCCCTGGACTAACATCTGTGCCCATCTACCTCTACTTTATATGGGACCCTGCCACAGCATGGCCTGACAAGTGGTGCGTCAGTGCACACCCGGGATCTGAATCTGCGAACTTGGGGCCGCTGAAGCAGAGCACGTGCACTTAACCACCATGGCACTGGGCCAGCCTCGTGCTGAGCATTTTTTCACGTGCATCTTTTTATTTCCCATTTGTATATCACTTTTGATGGGAAGATAATGAAATCTTTATTGAGGATGTTTTAATTGGGCTGCTTGCTTGCTTATTATTGACTAGTAAGAGTTCTTTATATATTTTGGATATAAGTGCATTGTTGCCTATGTAAGGTGCATATATTTTCTCCTAGTTTGTGGCTTGTGTTTCATTCTCTTAACCGTGTCTTTCCCAGAGCAGAAGTTTTTATTTATTTATTTATTTATTTTTTGGTGAGGAAGATTGGCTCTGAGCTAACATCTGTTGCCAGTCTTCCTCTTTTTGCTTGAGGAAGATTGTCCCTGAGCTAACATCTGTGCCAGTCTTCCTCTGCTTTGTATGTGGGTCGCTGCCACAGCATGGCTTGATGAGCGTTGTGTAGGTTCACGTGCGGGATCTGAACCCATGAACCCCAGGCCACCAAAGTGGAGTGTGCAAATCCAACCACTGCGCCACTGGGCCGACTCGAGAAGTTTTTAATTTTGGTTGAACCTGGTGTAGCTTTGCCACTGTAGCAAGAAAGCAGCTAGAGACAATATATAAGTGATTGAGAAGGGCCATATTCCAATAAAACTTTATGGACATGCTATTTGAATTTCACATCACCAAATATTATTATTATTTTGATTATTTTTTCTAGCCATTTATCTTTCATGAGTCATAGTTTGCCAATCCCTGGCCTAACTAACCCAAGGTCACAAAGATTTTCCTTGATTTATTCTAGAAATGTTACAGTTTTAGGTTTTATATTTAGGTCTACAATTCATTTTGAGTTAATTTTTGTATAAGGTGTGATATAGGAGTTGAGGTTGTTTTTTTTTTCCACGTATGGATGTCCAGTTGTTCCAGTACCATTTGTTGAACTGAAACTCGTTCTGCATTGCGTTTCTTTTGCATCTTTGTCAAAATACAATCAACCATATTTATGAGTCAATTTCTGTACTCTCTCTTCTGTTCCAGTGATCTCTGTGTCTATTGTTTTACTGCAAGTAATGATTACTCGATTACTATCTTGATTACTGTAGATTTTTGGTTAACTCTTGAAATAAGGTAATATGAATTGTCTAATTTTATTCTTCTTTTGCAGAATTATTTTGGCTATTTTAGTTTCTGTGCCTTTCCATTTATATTTTTGAATTAGCTTATCAATATTTACAAGATATCCTACTGGATTTTTGATTGGGATTGTGTTGAATCTCTATTCAATTTGGGGAGAATTGACATCTTACCATATTGAATCTTCCAATCCTTAAGTACATTTTGTCTCTCCATTAATTTAGTTCTTGGATCTCTTTTCATCAGTGTTTTGTTGTTTGCAGCATACTTAAGTACTTCATGATTTTTGGTGCTTTTATAATTGGTACTTCTTTTTAAAATTTGAATTTAAACTGCCAGTTATTTATTGTTATAGTAGAAACACAATTGATTTTGTGATCTTTGTGACCTGCTAAACTCACCTGTTATTTGAGTAGCTTTTTTTTTTTTTGTAGATTTCTTGGAATTTTCTACATAGGTAATCATGTTGCCTGGCAAATAGAGATGGTTTTTTTTTTTTTTTTTAACTTTATTTGTTTATTTACTTTTTTCCCCAAAGCCCCAGTAGATAGTTGTATGTCATAGCTGCGCATCCTTCTAGTTGCTGTTTGTGGGACGCGGCCTCAGCATGGCCGGATAAGTGGTGCGTCAGTGCACGCCCGGGATCCGAACCCGGGCCGCCAGCAGCGGAGCGCATGCACTTAACCATTAAGCCACGGGGCCGGCCCTAGAGATGGTTTTATGTCTTCATTTCCAAGCCAAATTTTTTTTTTTCCTATTGCACGGCTAGGATGTCTAATAGTACAATATTGAATAAGACAGGTGAGAGTGGACATATTTGTTTTGTTCCTCATCTTAGGGTTAAAACATTCAGTCTTTTACCATTAAGTATGATGTTATCTGTAGGTTTTCAGATTGAAGAAGTTCCCTTCTATTTCTGCTTTACTGAGAGGTTTTTATCAGGAATGAATGTTCAGTTTTGTCGGATGCCTTTTCTGCAGCTGTTGAGATGTTCATATGGTTTTTCTTCCTTAGTCTTTTGATGTGGTGAATTATATTGAGTGGTTTTTGAATGCTGAACCAGCTTGCATTCCAGGAGTTAAACTCTACTTGGTCGTGATGTATTATCATTTTTATATATTGCTGAATTCTTATACATGATGTTTTTTGAGGATTTTTATGTCTGTTCATGGGGAGTATGGTCTGTAGTTTTCTTGTAATGTCTTATCTGATTTTGGTATCAGTAATGCTGGCCTCACCTCAAAATGAGTTGGAAAGTGTTGCCCCTTTTTTGATGTTCTGCAAGGATTGTGTAGAATTATAATTATTTCTTCCTTAAAAGTTTGGAAGAATGTTACAGTGACATCATCTGGGCTTGGAGTTCTCTTTGTTGGAAGATTTTTAACTATGAATTCAATTTCTTTAATACATAGAAGACTATTCCGGATATAAATTCTTTTTGAGTGGGCTTTGACTATTACTGTCTTTCAGGGAATTGATTCCTTTCATGTGAGTCCAATTTATGAATATAAAATTGTTCATAATATTCCCTTTTTCTTTTAATATCTGTGACGTCTATAGTAATGCCATCTCTCTCATTCCTGATACTGAAATTTTTCTTCTCTCTTTTTCCTTGGTCAGTCCATCCAGAGGTTATCAATTTAGTTGATCTGTTAAAAGAAGCAGTTTGGGGTTCATTGATTTTTGTCTATAGTTTTTCTCTTTTCTATTTCATTGATGTTGTTTTACTATTTATTGTTTCTCTTCTGCTTGCTTTAGGTTTAATTTGCTCTTTTTTTTTTTTTGGCGAGGAAGATTGGTCCTGAGCTAACATTTGTGCCAGTCTTTCTTCCGTTTTGTATGTGGGTTGCCTCCACAGCGTGGGTTGCCTCCACAGCATGGGTTGATGAGTGCTATAGGTCTGCACCAGGGATCCGAAGCCACGAACCTGGGCTGCTGAAGCGGAGTGCGCCAAACTCAATCAGTACGTCACTGGGCTTGCCCCTAATTTGCTCTTTTATTTTGGTTTCTGAAAGTAGAAGCTTACCTTACAGTCATTGACTTGAGATCTTCCTCTTCTTTTTTTTTTTCTTTTTTTGCCAAGGAAGATTTGCACTGAACTAACATCTGCTGCCAATCTTCCTCTTTTTGTATGTGAGCCGCCACCACTGCATGGCCACTGACAGACGAGTGGTGTAGGTCCACTCCCGGGAACTGAACCGGGCTGCCAAAGTGGAGTGTGCTGAACTTAACCACTAGGCCACCAGGCCTGGCCCAGACCTTCCTTTTCTAATCTAGGCATTTATTTCTATAAATGTCCCTCTGTGCACTTTATAAGCCGTATCCCACAATTTTTGATTTGTTGTATTTTCATTTTCTTACAATTCACAATATTTTCTGATTTCTGTCGTGACTTACTCTTTGACTCATGGATTGTTTTGAAGTGTATTGTTTAATTTTCAAACGTTTGGGGATTTCCCAGATATTTTTTTGTTACTGGTTTCTAATTTTATTCCATTATGGTCAGAAAACATACCAGATGTGACTTATTTTTGTGTGTGTGTGTGTGAGGAAGATTAGCCCTGAGCTAACGTCCGATACCAATCATCCTATTTTTGTTGAGGAAGATTCGCCCTGGGCTAACATCTGTGCCCATCTTCCTCTACTTTATATGGGACACCACCAGAGCATGGCTTGACGAGCAGTGCATCAGTGCATGCCCAGGATCCGAACCTGCGAACCCTGGGCCGCCAAAGTGGAGCGTGCACACTTAACCGCTATGCCACTGGACCAGCCCCTGGATGTGACTTATTTTTTAAAAAATTAAGTCATTTGAGATTTGTTTTATGGCCCAAAATATTGTCTGTTTAGGTGAATGTTCCACGCGTACTTGGAAGGAAGGTATATTCTTCTGCTGTTGGGTGGAGTGTTCCGTAAATGTCCATTGGGTCAAAGTTTGTTGATAGTGTTATTGAGGTCTTCTACATCCTTGCTGATTTTCTGTCTGCTTGTTCTGTTGAGTGCTAAGAGAGGAGTGTTGAAATCTACAGCTATTGTTAGAGATTTGTTCTCTATTTCCTTGCAGTTCTATATGTTTATGCTTCACGTATTTTGTGGCTCTGATATTAGGTGCATAAACATTTATGGTTGTTTTGTCTTCTTGATTATTTGACCCCTTTATCATTATGAAATGACCTTCTTTACACTTGGTAATATTCTTTGCTTTAAAATCCAGTGTTTGATATTAATATAGCCAATTCAGCTTTTTTTTTTTTGGATAATGTTAGCATGGTATATCTTTTTCCACTCTTTTACTTTTAATCTATCTATATCATATTTTAAAGAGGTTCTTTGTTTTTGTTTTTATTTTTAATGTCCAGTCTTCTGACAGCCTCTTTTAGTGTGTTCGAACTGTTTACATTTAATGTAATTGATATGGTTGAATTTAGATTTACTATTTTATTATTTGTTTTTTGTTTATCTCCTCTTTATTCTTTTTCTTTCTTTCTTTTTTGTTTCTCTGTTTCCTTTTCCTGCCTACTTTTGGATTAACTGAGTATTTTTTATTGTCCTGTTTTAACTTATTGGCTTTTTGGTTATATCTGTGCTATTTTTTTATTGGTTCTTTAGGAATTAGAAAATACATATCCAACTTACCTACTTACAGTTAGCGTTTTACCCCTTTAAATAAAATGTAAAAGTGTCACAACCGTATAGATTCCTTTGTCTGAGCCCCTCCTCAATGGTAGAATTGTCATACATATCTACATACGTTGAAAGCCACACTAAAGTGTTACATTTTTTGCTTTCAACCCTTATACTTATTTTAAAGCGCTTAAGAGTTGAAACAGCCTTTTTTTTTTTTTTTAATTTACTCATATACACACCATTTTTGTTGCTCTTCCTTCATTCCTAAAGTTCCAATTTTCCCTCTAGTATCATTTCCCTTCAGCCTAAAGACCTTCTTTTGCCATTTGATTTAGAGCAGAATTTCTGGCAATAAATTCTTTCAGTTTTTCTTTATCTGAGATGTCTTTATTTTGCCTTAATTGTCGAAGGGTATTTTTGATGGATATAGAATTCTGGGTTGACGTTTCTCTAAGCACTTTAAAGATGTTCCATTGTTCTGCAGTTATTTAAATTATTGTTCTCTTATATTTAATGTGTTGTTTTTCTGTTGCTGTTCTCTAGATTTTTCTTCAACTATATGTTCTGGAATTCCTTCCATACCTTCTGGCTTGCAGGGACCCTCTTTTCTTGATCCACTTGCCAGAAAGATGTGATTTTTTTTTTTTTTTTTTATAGTTTTGTAGTTGGGGCCACCTCGAGGCAGGGGCCAGAAGAGGGGAATATAAGTATGATAATAAGACAGTTCCCCTCACACTCTCCAGCTCTCAGGAGACCCTTTTCCTAGTCCTCTGCCTGAAATACAGGGTTTCTCTCAGAGTCTTTTCTGCCCAGGCTTCTCACATAGATCCACTGTGAGCTTGTTCTATTCCAGCAGAAAAAAATGGGGAAACAAACCTTTGCATGAGTTGCTTCTGCGAGTTTTGACTCCCCTCTCCAGTCCATGTGCTTTTTCTTTTTCTTTTTTTTTTTCAGAATCCTCTGGTGGTTGCTTTTTGTATTTTGTCCAGAGTTTTTAGTTGTAGTTTAGTGGGAACCATAGGCTCTAGTGAGCTTACTCTAACTTGGCTGGCCTTGGACCACATTCTTTTTATGAGCTGCATAGTATTCCTTTGTGTGGAAGTACAATATTATAGTTTATTATTTTAGCCAGTTCCTTAGTGGTAAACATTTAGGTTGTTTTTAGTTTTTAGCTGTTGCAAACAGTGCCAAAATGAATGTATACATGAGTATGTTATGTGGTAAATTCTTAGAAAGGGAGTTGCTAATTAAAAGGTACGTATCCTTTAATTTCTCATAGATGTTTACACATAATATGCTTCTGGGTTTTATTTGCTAGTTTTAAATATATTTTTTATTTTATTTTAATTACTGATTGGCCTGTCATTTCTTTCATGGAGGGAAGGGTGTATGTCTTTGTTAGGTTTTTGTGTCATTGTTATCCTAGGTTTTGTAAAAGGACTTTTTAAGCTTTTCTTCTTTCTCTCTCCTCTGGAATGTTTTGAAAACCATCTGAGCTGGGTGCTGTTTTAGGGGTAAGAGCTCTCTGACACCTTCCTCGGTTTCTCTCATCATTATTGGTTTGTTTTCTATTTTTTGATTTAGTTTTGGTGATTAGTTATCTAAAAAAAATTCTTTCACCCAGGATTTAGACTTTATTAGCATTCTTTCAATAACTTCTGTACGAATGGCAAGTTTCCCTTTGTCATTGCCAATTTTATTTATTGTGCTCTGCCCCACTTTTCTTGGTTAGGTTAGCTCTAGTTTAAATGGACCCTGTAGATTGCCTCCATCCTCTTTACTCGTTCTTCTCCTAGTTCCTCTTGGTAGACATTTGAATTTGTGATCTACGTTCCAGGTTTAGTCAGTCTGCTAGATCTGTTAAGGAGAAAAAGAAGTGTCTTAAAGTCTCGTGCTACTATTCTGTTTCTGTCATTTCTCCTTGAATTTCTTACCATTTTGCTTTATATAATTTGATGCCAGTTTGTTTGGTTTATTAATTCATGCAGCAGCTATTTATTCAGGAATCTACCACGTGCCAGGCACTGTAATAAACACTAGGCTCTGATGAGCAAAATGAAAATTGTCCTGGCCATTGTGGAAGTTGCAGTCTAGTGGAGGCATTATGTTAATAGAGTGAAAGTAGAAGTATTATAAAGGTGAGAAAATTCTATGAGGGAAGAAGATCTGAATGAATGAGGAGCTGGTGCTTGAAAGAGTGGGAGAGAGTGTTCTAGACAGAGAGAACAGCTCTGGGCTTGCAGTGAAGCTGTGGGAGGCAAAGAGCTGTGCATGGTCGAGGAGGCCAGTGCAGCTGAAGCAAAAGGAGAGGGGAGGCTGAGGTTGGAGTGCTAGGCAGGGCCCACATCATGTAAAGCCTTGTAGGTCTCCGGAAGGAGTTTGGATTTTAATCCAAGTATGATGGGAAGTCATTGAAAGGCTTAAAGTTGGGGACTGGCACAGTTACATTTGTGTTTTATAAAGAGGTTCATAACTTTTATATCCTCATTGTGGACTACACCCTTTATCATTACAAAATCTTTGTTCCATTTAGGGGTTTTAAAAGTTTGCTTTGAATTAAACTTTTATAACTCCTTTTTATTTTCATTTCCTACAATCTGAAGTTTACCTGGGACATCTTGTTGAAAATAGCTCATAGGCAGTTGGAAATAATGTATTTGGGATTTAGAAGAGAGGTCTGGGTAGAGAAATGCATAGAAGTCCTTGATATTTTGGTGGTAATTGAGTCCACTGATAATTGAGGGCAAGTGAGAGAATCTGCTGAGGACTAAACTTTGGGGAATGCCCACAGGTAAGCTGTATGGCAGAGGAACAACTGGTCAAGGAAATTGAGTCCTGGGTGGCAGTAGGAAGTTTAAGAAGGATGTTGTGGCCAGAGATGTTAGATGTTTTCAAAGAGAGGCCAGGCGATGCAGGTGATATGTTACAACAATTTCCATCCCAAGTATCAGTTGATGTTTTCAAATTTTGTCAGTTTTTGTGGTTGATAGAGTATTCTTCATTTAATCTTCTTCTCTATTCAGGCTGTAACATGATACTTCCTATTAGCTATACATACTGAAAAAATTAAAACAAGTAATTGAAATAATTAAAAATAAAGAACTTTAGAACAAATTTTCTGAACTTTTTACTTTTACTTTACGTAATTTCAAATATACAGAAAAGCTAAAAGAAGAGTACAATGAACACCTGATATACCCTTCTCTTGGATTCACCAGTTTTTAACATTTTTGCCATATTTGCTTTCTCTCTCAAAAATTTTCTTTTTGCTGAACCATTTGATAATAAGTTGCAGACATATAAATACTTCAGCCTAGTCAAGACATTTAATTTAACATGTATATAATATTGCATTTCAAACTTCCCCAGTTGCTGTTTATTGCTGTTTTTTCCCCCATCTAAGATTCAGTCAAAGATCATATATTATGTTTAGTTGACATCTCTCTTTTTTTTTTTTTATAATTTTATTTATTTATTTTTCCCCCAAAGCCCCAGTAGATAGTTGCATGTCACAGTTGCACATCCTTCTAGTTGCTGTATGTGGGACGCGGCCTCAGCATGGCCGGAGAAGCGGATCCGAACCCAGGCTGCCAGCAGTGGAGCGCGCGCGCGCACTTAACTGCTAAGCCACGGGGCCAGCCCTAGTTGACATCTCTTGTTCCTATAATCTAGAGCACTTCTGTCACTTTTGGACATGGGAGGGGTCTTTTGTGACAATGACATTTTTCAATCATCCAGACCAGTTGTCTTTAGAATGTCTCACTATTTGGATTTATCTGATTGTTTTCCATAGATTGAGTTTAGATACATTTGGTAGGAATACTCTTAAGTGATGTTGTGTTTTCCTTAGCACATGTCATCAGGAGGCATGCCATCAATTTGTCCTATTATTGATCATAAGTTTGATCACTTGGTAAGGGTGATGTCTGCCAGATTTCTCCCTTTAAGCGTACCTTTCCCCTTTGAAAGTGATATGTAATTTGTGAGGTGATACTGTGAGAATATCCTGCTGCCCAACAGTCTTTCACCAAGTGGTTTTAGCGTCCATTGATGGGCCTTGCCTGAATCAGTGATTACATTGGTGATTGCAAAATGGTGATTTTTCTAATTTTTTATTCCTTCACTTGTTAGTTAGCATTTGAAGACCTCCCCCTTCCTCCCTTCCTTTTGAGTATTACTGTAGACAGATGGATTCTTTTTTTATTCATTGTGTAAAACAAGGAATTTTTATGTCATAATAGTTCTTGTGCCGAATGTTTAGAAATTAAGATTCTTTGCTAATGCTACTTAAAATGTTTACTGAACTATTGTAGAGGCATACTTGATTTGGAGAAGACACTGAAGAGGTATATGAAAGGGATTTTTATTTTTCAAAGGCTAAAAGAAATTAAATGAATTCTTAAACTTTTATTGAAGTCAGCATTCTCCTTTTTCCCTGTTTTTCTATTGTAGTGAAAATTTTTCTTGAATATATGGAAAGTAACGTATTCAGTAATGGTTGATGAACCGTTGAATTTGGTGGTAATTCTATGTAAGTAAACTTTTCAAATATAAGAAACTTTCCTCTTAAAATAATTAGAAAATGTTTCAAACATTCAGAAAAGTTTTAAAAATATATAACAGTCTTTACCCACTAATCAGATTTAGTAAATATTGAGATTTTTCCATATTTGTTCCAGCTGTTTCTCTTTTTTAAGATAATGTTACAGAATTAGTTAACATCCCTTTTCCTTTTTCCCTCCTTGCCACTCCAGAGGTCTCCATTCTCCTGAAGTTGGTGTGTATCATTCCCATCCATGTTTTTGTACTTGAACTATAAATGTTTGTATGCAAGTATTTTATGTTTTAAAAATTTACATAGACAGTCTTTTGGTGTTTGTTTAACTTACTTTTTTCACCTTTTAAAAATTACTATTTATCCATGTAGATAGACCTAGTTCATTTGTTTTTAAATACTGTATGGTATTCCATTGTATTTATCCATTTCCTACTGAGGAACATTTAGGTTATTGCCAATTTTTTGGGGGGGGTCTTCTTTAGAGCACATACCATGTGCTCTATCAATTCATACATCTATGTGTATAAATATATATGTGGATAGATTTTTTAATTTGATGCTTATGTCTTTATTTCATTTTTGATGGAATTCTTATTTTATTGGAAGTCTTTGTTGAGAATGTATTTAGTATTTTGCAGTTGTTTTAGAGAGAGTATTGAATATATTTTAGCCTTGTGTTGTTAACCCAGTGAGGTTGTTATTTGAAATCCAGTTGTTGTGCAGTAGTGCCTAGATGCGTTTCTAGACCAGGGCTGTCCAATAGAACTTTTTCTGATGATGGAAAGGTTACATATCTGTACTGTCCAATATGGTAGCCACTAGCCACATGTGGCTATTAAAGCACTTAAAATGCTGGTTCTTGTTAAAATTTTTACCTTCAGGGCTCACACTTTCTGACCCTATCATTGATCTTCTTTGTCTGCTATTTCTCACACCTGCACAAAGGGCATTTGTTATTTCTCAAATGCTGTTTCACTGAAGGGTTGACTTGGTTTTTAACCATAGGGAAGGAAGTCTAATGTAGTGAAGAGCACAAGCTTAGGAGACAGGTGGACTTGTGCTTTAGTTGTAACTCTTAGTGGTACTGGTTGTGGATAGGTCATTTATTCTTTCTATATGCATCTTTAAAAGGAGATAATAGGGGACCAGCCTCGTGGCGTAGCGGTTGTGTGCACGCTCCACTTCCACGGCCGGGGGTTCGCAGGTTCGGATCCTGGGCGCACCCAACGCACCGTTTGTCAGGCCGAGCTGTGGCGGTGTCTCATATAAAGTTTAGGAAGATGGGCACGGATGTTAACCCAGGGCCAGCCTTCCTCAGCAAAAAGAGGAGGATTGGCGCGGATGTTAGCTCAGGGCTGACCTTCCTCACACACATACAAAAAGAAGGACATAATAGTACTTCGTGGAGTTGATCTAAAGATAAAATGAGATAGTGCGTTTAAATGTGCTTAGTACAATTCCTGGCATATGAGAATCCCTCTGAAAGCTGCCTGCTGTTTTTTTTTATCATTACTGGCATGAAAGGATAGGGAATGGAGACAAATGGAATGTACCCCCTGGAAGAGCACAACTTTGTGAGTAATAACCTTAAAACCAGGTTGGGACACTATTCCAGATCAAAGGGGGAATCCTTGTTAGTTTTGACAAATCAGTTTTGTAATTTTTAAAAGACGATTAGTAAATGTTATCACAGATGATTTATTTTGTTATGCCATTCGTGATGTATGTATGTGAAACAATAGACTAAAGAATTAGATTTTTTTGTAACACTAAAGGATTATTTTATTTTATTTTATTTTTTGCTTAAGGAAGATTCACCCTGAGCTAACATCTGTGCCACTCTTCCTCTATTTTGTATGTGGGTTGCCGTCATAGCATGGCCACCAAAGAGTGGTGTAGGTCTGCGCCCAGGAACCGAACCCGGGCTGCCAAAGCGGAGCACCCTGAACTTAACCACTAGGCCATGGGGCCAGCCCCAAGAATTAGATTTTGTTAGATGTAGAGTATTAGCTTCTGTTGGAAATGATCTTCCCTCACTCCCATACCAATACTGAGTGTCCATCTTTCTCTCAGATAACCAATGAGAAATAGGGGACAATATTATATTTTTCCCTCTGGAAACACACGTTATATATAGAGTTGTGGGATCTAGAAGTCTGAAAACATCTGTAAATATTCTTCTTAGAATTAATACATTAAAAATTTATAGGCCAAACCGAAAAATCTGTAGTGACATCTGGGTTTTAATCTTGGCATGACTTCACCCCTGTACTTTCACTCTCTGCAGGTAGTTTTGCTTCTGGGTGTCATTGGTTGAACAAATATTTTTTAGTTATTAAAATATCTAAGGATATGGTCTTTGCTCTAAAGAAGTTAACAAATGGTCTAGGGGCACGTGAGTAATTACCTGTAATATAAATGGAGAGCTGTACAAAGTGTCAGAGAAGCACAGTGCCAGGAAGCACAAGAGAGGACAAAAGAGGTGACATTTGATCAGGGCTTGAGAAAAGGTCTAGGATTTCTTGCAACTTCAGCAAATTAAAGCAGTATCTGTTTAAAATGTATAGAGAAGTTTTTTTTTAATTAAAAAAATGAGAAATTAACTAAACAAATACAAATCATGCCCACAGTGCGTATTTTAAAAACCCAGGCATGCAGAAAAGGACCCCAAGCAATAGTTAACACTTGGTGAATACTGTTGACCAGTTCTTCCAAAGAGTTCAGAGAAGAGAGCATCCCTGTAGACCCTATTAAGTAGATTTCTGTTATGGAATACAAAAGAGCGGAAAGTTTTGCCTCAGCAACTGCCAGGTCATTTAAATAAAGTACACATAGTAACATAATTCTTCTGTTAAGGTAATAACCTGTCAGATGGGCCAGAATCCTTGTTACTCTATCAAGAAATTCTCTCTTAACCTAGCCTATGCTGGAAATTCATTGACAAATTCTTGCTCTTTGGTTCTCTTTCTTTTCCCCCCAGAATTCATGCAGACCACTTGCGTCCTTAGCGTTTTCTTTTTGAAGGCTTATTTAATATCTTTGATTAGGCTTCGGCTTCCTTTCACATCAGTCCTATTCTAGTCATGCCTCCTGAGGCAATTTCTTAGTTCTCTTCCTTGAGTTTCCACAAAAGCCCTACTTTCTCCTTGGTAGGGGGAATATCCAATTTTGTAAAGCAGTAGTTTTCAAACTTGGCTGCACATCAGCATTATCTGGGGAGAAAGATAAAAATACAGATTACTGAGCTTCACCTGGGGTTCTGTACATTTGGGTTGCTTTTTTTTTTTTTTATTGCCAATCCTCCTCCTTTTTTTTTTCCCGCCCCCCCCCAAGCCCCAGTAGATAGTTGTATGTCGTAGTTGCACATCCTTCTAGTTGCTGTATGTGGGACGCGGCCTCAACATGGCCTGACAAGCAGTGCGTCGGTGCGCGCCCAGGATCTGAACCCCGGGCTGCCAGTGGCGGAGCGCACGCACTTAACTGCTAAGCCACGGGGCCGGCCCTGGGTTGCCTTTTGACACTCTGCTTTTAACAGCTTACCATGTAATTTTGCTGCACCTCCTGTTTCAGGACGGACTGTTTCAAGGCAGCTTATCAAACTTGAATGAGCATACAAATCACCCAAAGATTTTTGAGAAACTGCAAATCTTAATTTAGTAGGCCTGGGGTAAAGCCTGAGATTCTGAATTTCTCTGAAGCATCATAGATAATGCCAAATCACATTTTGAGTAGCAAGGTTTGAAGGTGACTTCTGGAATTAGTGAATTTCATCTGATGTGTATTAATTTTTACTCATCTGGATCTCAGAGAACTTTTCTAAGTTCTAGGACAGCGGCTCTCAAAGTGTGGGCCTCACACCCACACAAGTGGCATCACCTGGGAGTTGATAGAAATGCAGATTCTGAGACTGTCCTACATCTATCGAATCAGAAACTGTTTTAATCAGAATCAGCTCTCCACGTGATTCTGATGCACAAAGTTCAAGGACCACTGTTCTATGACTTCTCACTCTAGTCCTCTATTTACTTACATAGTGAGGAGTAAAAACACATTTCTAACATCTGCAGATAATGTGAAGACATTATTTTCTTGTGTAATTGTGTGGGCTAGCACTTCAACACTACTAGTTCTTTCAATAAATATTTATTAAGTACCTTACTATGTGCTAGCCACTATTCACAGCAACAAACAACATAGACAAAACTCCCTGCCCTTAAGGAGATTACATTCTGATGTTAACCACTAGTTCATATATCCATATATATCCATCCGTAAGCAATAGATAAAACTTTGCACTTTTTCATAGATAAAACTGTTTTGCATGATTTAAAATTGTGTATCGTTTTATAGCGATTTTTTTTTGTTTCTGTTGTTTCGTGGTGTTTTTATTTTTAAGATTAATCCATGCTGATATATGTATCCCTAAATTATCAAGACTGCTCTATAGAATTCTGTCAAATGAAGGTTCCACAATTTAACCATTCTCCTGTTGATGCACATTTTGGTTATTTCCAGTTTGATTGACTGATTGTTTGCATTTATAAACAATATTGAATGTTCTGCATATGCATAAGGAAAGTGTCTCTAGAAAGGTGTTTTTCAAACTGGGCTGCAACCAGCATGTTTTAAGCAGGAGAACAAAAGGTATTAGATTAGGATAGAAGAGAAGATATTAGTATAAGGCATGTAGAAAGAGTAATGTTTTGTACAGCTTTTCTTTTAGGGTATGTGTGTACTGGATTGAGACGTAAAGTGTATTTCTTACTTTGGGTCATGGGCAAAAAGTTTGCAGATTGCGCTCTCAAGGTTAAATGCTCAACGTTAACCTATTACTGAATTGCTTTCCATAGGGGTGGTACTAGTTTACAGTCCCACTGGTATACTGGTGTTTCTGTTCTCCATTCTTCCCAAAAGTTTGGTTAGACTTTGAAATTTTTGTTCATTGATGAGTATGAAACAGTATCTCATTGTGATTTTACTTTGCCTTTTCTTGATAACTAGTGAGGTTGACGTTAATCCTTTTTTAAAAATACAATAAAGTTAATATAATTTATCTGCTAGATATTAGATTAGTGTTGAAAATGGTAGTGAGCATAATCCTCAGTGGCCTATTATAAATACATTTCAGTGAATAGTTGAAATGACTTGACTTGCTAATACTAGTGATTGACAGTTGAGGGGCTTAAGTGGTTTACTTTTATGAATTTTCTCTTTGTACACGGTAATCTGTACTCAGTTCTGTAAATCTGAATCTTTGAATTTGGCATAATGACCTTATATTTGTATTCA
The DNA here is from genome assembly GCF_020826845.1 of Diceros bicornis minor. Classification (NCBI taxonomy): domain Eukaryota; kingdom Metazoa; phylum Chordata; class Mammalia; order Perissodactyla; family Rhinocerotidae; genus Diceros; species Diceros bicornis. The sequence goes on along the minus strand of NC_080757.1, from coordinate 47,602,164 downwards.
TGCAAGACCAACAGTAGCCATTAGTAGCAGCATCGTTTTATTGATTTGAGTATTAATATTTTTATGTTTGCGTAGATAGCTGCCCAATATTTTCTTTTAAAATAATAAAAATACATGCATGTGATATTAAAAAATATAAAAAGGTAAAAAAGTTAGTCTTTCATTTCCTCTCCCCCAGTTCTCCTCCCCAGATGCAACTGCTTTAAAAAGATTCTTCTCTGACCTCTTAAACGTATATATTTTATCATTGCCCCCTTTTCTTTCTTTTTCTTTCCCCCTAATTTCTTTTCTCAGATGACATTCTGTTCATTGTTCTGTAGCTGGCTTTGTCCTCCACTTAATAATGTATCTTAAAGATTTTTCATTTCAGCACATATGAATTTTACTTTGTTCTTTTCAACTGCTAGACTGCATTCCATTGTGTAGATGTATCATAATTCATAATTCATTTATGTATTGATGTATATTTAGGTTAAAAGGGGAAAAAACCCACAAAACTTCAGCTTTTGTAATTGTTGCATTAAGTATTTTTGTAATTACTTAAATGCATGTGTGTGTATATCTGTAGGATGAATTCCAGGAGATAGAATTGCTGCATCAAAGGGATATGCATTCAGATAGATTTTTGCCAAATTGCCTTCTAAAAAATTGAACCAGTAATGCTTCAGTGAACTGACCAGTATTTAATGTTAACTTTCAGAAGTGCTCACATTGCGGCCGTCCCGGTGGCTTAGTGGATAAGTTTGCGCACTCTGCTTCAGCAGCCCAGGGTTTGTGGGTTCAGATCCTGGGCGCGGACCTACACACCACTCATCAAGCCATGCTGTGGCGATGTCTCACATACAAAATAGAGAAAGATTGGCACAGATGTTAGCTCAGGGCCAATCTTCCTTACACACACACACACACACACACACACACACACACACACACAGAAAACTGCTCACATTGTTCAGTATGTATATAGTCATAATTTGGATAGAAGCTTTTTAGTGGTTTCCAGCTAGATAATATAGAATGTAGAATTTATGGATGTTTTTTGCCTTTCTTCCTTTTACCTCGAAAACTAACAGATTTTAGCTTAATATAAAACTAAATGAACTGTTACAAATCAGAATAATACAGTGGTTATCCAGAATCTTTCAGAATGTATGAAAGCTGATACTTTAAAATGAGATATTAAATTAAATTAGACAATATTTCTGTTACTGCCTTACAAAAGAGTACTATCAGCAGATTTTGTTTTTGTGAGGGAGATTGGCCATGAGCTAACATCCGTTGCCAATCTTCCTCTTTTTGCTGAGGAAGATTGGCCCTGAGCTAACATCTGTGCTCATCTTCCTCCATTTTGTATAGGGGACACCACCACAGCATGGCTTGATGCTGTGGATCCGAACCCAAGAGCCCCAGGCCGCCAAAGCAGAGCGCACAAACTTAACTACTATGCCACCGGGCCAGCCCGTCAGCAGGTTTTTTTTTTTTTTTAAGATTAACTGGTCTTGTTAATAAATGCTTTAAATAGCAATTTACTGTGTTTCTCATTATAAAAAGCCTACTGTCTACAGTGTCAGATACTGTTTTAATCAGTACTCTTTTATTTGCAAGTGACAGAAAATCAACATGTTCACTGAAGTAAAAGAGGAATGGTTCTGGTTTATGTGACTGGGAAATTCAAAGGACAAGTTCTACCAGAACTCAAGAGTTATCAATACTTATTTCTTGCTTCTGCTTCTGTCTGTCATGCTGTTCCCTTCTTTCATGAAGGAGGTAAGGATCCACAGACAGCTTCTGGCCACCTTCCTGGAAAGAAAGAGCTTCAGAGCACTTCTCACTCAGCATGTGAATATAAGATCCCAGGTGAAGACTCTAGCTGGCCTGCCCTGCATCGTGTCTCCATGCCAGTGATCAGGAGATGATTGGGTGGCCCCATCAGAATCACATGGCATGAGGGAAGGGAAATTCTCTAAAGGGAATGATGCTGGGCACATGCTTACAATAAAAGAAATATGCCAAATTTTTCTTTGGCATAAGAGTTGGTTGTTCAGCCGGGGAGATGGAGTAGATAACATGAAAAGGTAAATTATAATATAAGGTAACGTATCGTTCAAAGAAAGCAACAAGAATTCAGAAGAGCCTGGGGGAGTTAACCTTTTTGGAGGAAATGGTGCCAGCATTAAATCTCAAGGTGGTGTTGGTATATTCCACAACAGTTGAGGTCACTTTTATCCATCTTTTTTTTGTTCTCATAGCTGGACTCTGAATCCAGGTCTTTATCTTCTGGGTAATTGCAGAAGATGCCCTGCCTCTGGTCTGTTCCTCCTGTCTATTCATTCTGTACACTGAAGCCAGAGAAGTCTTTCTGAAACATTCTACGCATATCCCTGCCCTGCTCAGGAAACCTGTAATAACCCCTTATTACTGCCAGAATAAAGTACTGTACAAACTCCTAAACCTAACATTTAAGGACCTCTGCATCCTGGTCCTAGAACTGCTCTTCTGACCTTTCCTCCTGTGATGCTTTACTTGGACTCTTTTTGACAGTGTTTTGCATAAACAGCTGAGAGGAACACAGGGACTGTTTCTATAAGCAGTTTTGTCTCCTTTGCTGACTTGTGTTTCTTCTACTCTTATTTGAGGGTGTTCCTCTAGATTCAGTCTTCACTTTTATTCCGTTTCTAATTTCTCTCATTTATACTCATGAGGATGAGTCCCAAATAATTTCCGGAAGACGTGAGATGGACTGGATTACCCATCATGATGCTTACTAATATGGTGATTCTGTGATTTAATTGAATTTATCGAAACTGCATCTGTGTAGATGGTGTCACTTTTGCACAGTTTGCTGAGATGGGGAGGCATCTTTCTCACTGTATAGGCTCACCAGCATTGTCTGGCCCAGAGTGATCCTTTGAACTTTTTTCTACAGAAAGTCATGGGTATATTCTTATTTGGAAAATCTACTTTCCAGTGAATGAATATTGGGGACGTATTGTATAAAGTAAAAGATCTTGACCTTTTATATTCCTTAGCATACTTTTTTCTCTTGGTATCAAGTACCCTTTTAGTTTGTAGATAATGAGAGTAAGCTGGAGGTGAGGAGGTTGCAGGACTGAGGGAGGGAGGAGGCAGTTAAGAGGTTATCAGCAACTCAAAATAATGGTTAATAAAACTTAATTGTACAAAAATGAATTGAATGCTAATTGATCTGGTTAAAATTATTTCTGATCTTTAAAAATACATTTCCTATTCTGTAAACATCACTGGAAAGTGTAATAATAATAATATAGGCACAGCAGTTTAGGAAAAACTTGTTGCTTTCAACAGGTTTTCTTATTTATACAGCAGGGCAGATCATAATACCTCCTAGACTTGTTCAGAGGATTAAATGAGATCTGTATGCTTGTTACAAAGTAAGCTCTCAAGTGCTATATGTTGATACATTTATATACATACATATATATTCCTGGACATCACATCTCATAAATTGGGGAACAAGAGCCAAAAGTTGCTTAACTGCTAAAAAGTATAGTGTGTTGTCTGTTTCATAGGTGAGCCCCCCCCATTTTCTCTCTCAGTATTGAAACCCTACTTCTCCTCTCTCTTCCTTCCTCCTCCTTCCTTTCTGTCTCAGCCCTACCCTTGTGCTTCACTGTGGAACTCCTCGTTACTTGGCTCTCAGGAAGTACTTCTGGCAGAGGAAAAGGGGTGCTACACCAGAGAGCTTCCTGTCTGGTTGTGGAGAGGCATTTCTGTATTGCTGCTGACATGGCATGCGCCTGTTATCTTACGTGGAGATGTTTTTTCTCACTTATGTTCTTGTCAGATCTTTCACATGTTCTTGTCAGATCTTTCACAGATGCACTGTTATTTTTTATGATTGCCTGTAAACCAGTTAACCCCTCTAGGTAACTGAGAGCTGATTATAATTTAAAATATTTTACTTCTAGTTTGGAATATAATGGGAAAACTGAATTTAGATTTTCTATAGACTTAAAAATTAGACTTAAATCATTGCTTCTTTCTATTATTTTAACTTGACAGTAATTAGAAAAATAAAAGTATGCTTATCTGTTTTTGAGGTATATGGTCAAATAGAAAAAACCGGACTCTTAGTTTGTAGAAATGATGTATTGATTTGTAATAATACCGTTTTCTTTATTTACAGGTAGGCGAAAACCAAGAGTACATCGGCCTCGTTCTCCAATATTGGAAGAAAAAGACATCCCACCCCTTGAATTTCCCAAGTCCTCTGAGGATTTGATGGTGCCTAATGAGCATATAATGAATGTTATTGCCATTTATGAGGTACTGCGGAACTTTGGCACTGTTTTAAGGTTATCTCCTTTTCGCTTTGAGGACTTTTGTGCAGCTCTGGTGAGTCAAGAGCAGTGCACACTTATGGCGGAGATGCACGTTGTGCTTTTGAAAGCAGTTTTGCGTGAAGAAGACACTTCCAATACTACCTTTGGACCTGCTGATCTGAAAGATAGCGTTAATTCCACGCTGTATTTCATAGATGGGATGACGTGGCCGGAGGTGCTGCGGGTGTACTGTGAGAGTGATAAGGAGTACCATCACGTTCTTCCTTACCAAGAAGCAGAGGACTATCCTTATGGACCAGTAGAGAACAAAATCAAAGTTCTGCAATTCTTAGTTGATCAGTTTCTTACCACAAATATCGCTCGTGAGGAATTGATGTCTGAAGGGGTGATCCAGTATGACGACCATTGTAGAGTTTGCCACAAACTTGGGGATTTGCTTTGCTGTGAGACATGTTCAGCAGTATACCATTTGGAATGTGTGAAACCACCTCTTGAGGAGGTTCCAGAGGATGAATGGCAGTGTGAAGTCTGTGTAGCACATAAGGTGCCTGGTGTGACTGACTGTGTTGCTGAAATCCAAAAAAACAAACCATATATTCGACATGAACCTATTGGATATGACAGAAGTAGAAGGAAATACTGGTTCTTAAACCGAAGACTCATAATGTAAGTAAATCTGGTCTTAATTTTTGTATGTGTTTAAAATTAAGCCAGTTTCTTTCACGATTGATGTAGCAAAGCTATGCTGCTGTGATACAAACCTTTGTGATTTGATAATGAGTTATATAGTTAAGTAATTTCTAACTTGAAGGAATATGTACATTAAAACAGTTTTTAAAATTGTAGAGAAAAAAGAGTGTTTGAAAAAGATCAAAATACACACCATTGTATTCAATGCCTAGGGTAGGAAATAGAACATCACTGGGCAGAATGCCACATGCCACTGGGGAGTCCTTCTGTGGTTATATTCCCTACAGCCAACCCTGAGGTAATCTCCGCCTTAACTTTGGTGTTAGGATTTTCTTGCTTCTCTTTTTAGTTTTACTATATCTGTATGTAAAGTGGAGCAGCAAGAACAAACCGACTGTCTGAGGAAAGATCAGTTCTGCCATTGTTGGTCGCAGTCTCCCAGGAGAAGAGAAGCCCAACAGACTCGTGGTCATAGTCTGGCTTCTGCTTTCCTAAGAGTTTTCAAGAGGCTCTTCCAGGCCAGTCAGTGGGAAGGTCAGGAGGCAGTCTGGGAAGGCAGAGGGTTTACCTCAGTCAGGGTGTCGGGCAGCGTTGTAGTGTAGAATTGGTTTTGGACATCCTGTAAAAATATGGTCAGAGGGAGTGGGCTGTTTTATTTTTTCAGCTTCTAAAGTCTTTAAAGCCTTCTCCCAGCTCTCAGTATTAGGTCAAATCAGAAAATCTGTGGTGGGCTGAAATGAATGTCAGAGCAGGGCGTGGAGAAGAGGGCAGGAACTTCATTAGTACATGGTCAAGCCAAGCCACCTAGAGATAAGAATCTTAGCCAGACTCACCCTTAGTTTATAAAGATGGTACAGAGGAAGCAGAGATCTTGAGAATTTTGTACAGTTGTCTTCTTGTAGTGTTGCTGTTGAGAAATCTGAATCCATTCATTGATTCTTTCTACATGACTGGTTTGAACTTAATCTGGAAGCTTACAGAATCTTCTCTTTGCCTCCAGTGTTCTGCAGTTTTAGAGTGATATGGCCTCCTGTGGGTCTATTTCCATCTGTTCGCTATTTGGTGGGCAGTTTCAATCTGGCAGCTGAGTCCTTCGGTTCTGAGAACTTCTCTTGAGGACTTCCTCCTCTCCTTTTCACTGTTGTATTTATCTTGAGCTATTTTACTGAACGTTGGACTTCCTATTTTGGTCTTCTGATTTTCTTATCTTTTCTCTCCAGTTTTCCTCTTCGCCTTTTCTCCTCTTCGGGGTGTGTGTGCACGTGTGTATGTATGTGTACGTGTGTGTTGCTCAATTTTTGTAGATTTCCTTATCTTAGTCTTCCAGCCCTACTATTTAGTTTTTCTTTTCTGCTGTCATTATTTTCTAAGAGCTCTTTTGTTCTTAGAATCGTCCTCCTTTTTTAAAAAAACAATAATATTCTGTTTTTGTTTCGTGGATATAATATTTTCTCTTACTTTTCTGAGGATGTTAATGATAGTATTTGTGTTTTTTTCCCTCTGTGCATACATAGTCTCTGTTCTAAGTTGACTTCCTCCTGATTGTTTTGGTCTGTCTCTTCCATCCTCAGATGTCTATTAATTCTTAGTTTTCTGCTCCTGCTTAACATCGTGGGATTATATAGCTGATTGGAAGCTCTGAGCAAGTGGGTAGGCTTTATCAATTTGAAGCTTAACCGTTGGGTGATTTTCTTAATCTGTTTTATTGGGAATCCCTGATGTCACTATCTTTAGTCCTTCCTCTTGAGCTGAGCAGATGGCCCACAGAGGCCTTTTGTGGTGTCCTGCTTGTAGCATAAGGTCTGGCTGGCTGAGTGGTGGAAGTGGCTGCCCTTAGTATGCACACAGCATTTACTGTACGTGTGGTCTCTCAGTGCCTTGGCTTTCTGTACAGTATGTTTGTTCACACCTGAGCCTGGTGTCCCCTGGTCCGGAGACTCTCAGTTTTACCTCCTTTAGAGACTAAACCTTTAGTGGCTTGGAGAGGTTAGGTGGTCTAGGGATCTGTTCCTTGAACAACTTGCAGGCAGTCCTCTGCGGCGACACTCCCCTCCTCACTTGCAATGCCTTTTGAGGAGTGCAATTGTTGGTTCTCAACTTCATCTTTTTGGGTTGGGATTGGGCTTTCTTGGCTCTGCTAAGGAAGTTGTCACTTGTCCGTTTGCTTTCCTCCTTCCAGAATTTTTTTGTTGTCTCTCCTATTTTTCTTATCCTTGTGAGTTTATATCTTTAAAAATATTTCTTTAGCATAATTTTAAGAAGGTTTCAGGAAGGAGTAAAATGAGATGTGTGGGTTCAGTCTATCACCTTAATCCAGGAACTGATATGAGAAACAGTATATAAAGTTTTAAAATGTATATTTTGTGCCTTTTGGTTTGGATCAGTTATTTTAAAAATCTGTGTAATTTTTTTCTTGCCCACATATCTTGCAAATATCTGGTCAAGATGTTTTCTTGTGCTATCTTTTTGATATCTTGCAATGGAGGTGGTGGCATGGAAACTGCCGTTGGCAAGGTTACTACAAATGGTGAAATAACTGTAGCCGCATTTTGGTTTGAAGTTTCATTTTAAGTGAGAAGTCAGTGATCCTGCCTGTCAGGAAACCTGGTGCCTGTGCTCTCTTTAGACATTCAGCAGTGAACAGGCCCCGTTCACTCAGTCTCAGATGCCCTCCTGAGAGGGCTCAGAGTCATCAGGTTTGCTGTGACCAAATTAGGAAGTAAATGAAATTTATTCGTGCTCCTGTTCTCCCATTCCTATGCATCCCTTCCGTATCCTGCCTTTCCTCAGCCTTTTGGATGTTCATTCTCACTGCGTCTCACTTCCTTCCCTGTGCTCCCCTTTTGGGCCAGAGAGATGCCAAAGGTGTTTTGTCCACATGTAGATAGGCTTTGACATCTGTAAGGCTTATTACACAATAATCAGTGGTCTAGGCCTTGGTTTTAGGGACCTGTAGGTGGAAATAGTTGGTGATGAGCTGGTAATAACAATGGCCAACAGCAACATTTATTGAGCGTTTAATATGTGCCTCAGAGTGTTCTAAGCATTTTATATATGTTTTTTTCATTGATCCTCACAACAGCCCAATAATGTGGGTATTATTGTTGTCTGCATTTTATAGATGAAGAGACTAAAGCTCAGAGAGGTTAAATAACTTGCCCTAGGACTTGCCTAAGACTATGACTGTTAGGAAGTGGGACCTGGAATTATTTTTCAGAACCTGTTAATAAGAATGTTTTCAATAACTGATTTTATATGGCAGTCTAGTTTCTAAGCCATTATCTTGAGAAGTCTGCAGTTTGCATTGGTTTAGCTGTTAAAAATCAGTGCTTATAACTGGGGGGAAAAGATAGGGTAATGGTTTTTGTTATACCTGTACTGGGTATTTCTGGGATCTTTTAAAATTTAAGGTAAAGGCATTTTTTAGAAAATATAAAATAAATTAGGTGGCATTCCCAAAAAGTTCTGCTTCCTGATAAATCAGTATTAGCATAGTTACATTCAACACCCTTTGAATGTAAATAAGTACAAACCTTTGAAATTGCATGAGTCAAAGGACTTAAGAAGTTACCTTTGAAGCCAGCCCTGATGGCCTGGGGGTTAAAGTTCAGCACGCTCCAGAACCACGCCACTTGTCTGTCAGTAGCCATGCTGTGGTGATGGCTCACATAGAAGAACTAGAAGGACTTACAACTAGAATGTACAACTATGTGCTGTGGCTTTGGGGAGGAAAAAAGAAAAAAAAAGAGAGAGAGAGGAAGATTGGCAACAGATGTTAGCTCAGGGCAAATCTTTCCCAGCCAAAAAAAAAAAAAAAGTTATTACCTTTGAAGCACCTGTGGATGGATTTGTGCTACATTATTGTTAAAGTGAAATCTACTTTTCTAAGTTGAACAGTAAAATTCTTTGCTATATGTTTGGTAATGAAACTATTGATATAAATTTATTTGCTTTAAAATCTTTAATCATAGTTCCTCAAATTGCCTTTCTTAATGCATAATAGAGTACACAAAATTTAATGAAGATTTCAGACGAATCAGGATGGTATCTTTTTTTCATGCTGTGATATTTTGACTGTTTTCTGTGTGGAGTCAAATACGAAACTTTAAATAGCATTCTTAGTGATAATTAAGTGTTCCTTGTCAGTAATTTGAGTAAATCTGAAAGATTTTACATCTTTTATTAAAGTTAGATTAAAACAATTTCACTTTAAGTGCCCTCTTGTGGTAGATTATATGTGGACTCTTGGTGAAAGTTTTGAAGCCATGCAAATTGCTCAGTTGACAGTATGTGGAGATTTGGTATATTTTCTCCCTGGAAGCCCGTAAGCTTAAAATGGTGAATCTGGACCCAAAGTCTGGGGCAGTGAACAATTTTTAATTATAATGCCAGTAGTTTATAGAAATTAAGTTTTGCCATTATTGTGTTATTTGTTTAATATGCGTTTAAAAATGTTATTTGTACAGGTTAGTGAAGCATATAATAAAAGAAACGTTCTTACACGTGAGTTTATAGTCTGCCTGAGGAGCCATGATATATATTCAGCAATTTTAGAGATCAGTTTTAATTCAATATATAAGAAGGCCAATCTTTCTTAAATATTGCTTTTCTATCCGTCCTTTGCTCTGAAATTGAGACCTTTAGTATAACAGGAATTGCCAGATTAGATTAGTACCTTTTCCTGTCATTTTCCATTCTGAATAAAATAACCTTGAGCACATTTTAAAACTCTGTATTTTTTCATTTTTTAAATGAACTAAATTATACTTTTTAACCTATACAGCGTTCCACCCCCACTTCCCCGTTCTAGCTGTAAACCACCTATTTACTTGCTGGCTTAGTTGCCATCAGACCCATGTCTGTAACCCTTCTGCCCATGTCCAGTTCTGTATATCCAGCAGCCTCCTGGACATGTCCACATAGTAGGCACCTCAAACACAAAATGTCTAAAGCTGAACTCATTACTTCCCCCGTTATCCACCCTCTTGCAGTGTTCCCATCTTAGTAAATGAATCATCATCCTACCAGCTGCTCAAGCTAGAAACCTGGGAATAGTCTTGGGTCCTGTATTGTTTGTTATACCTTTTAATTACCTCTTAAATATTGAATCAGTTTCTTTCCATGCTGACTCTCTCTACCATGATACAAGCCAACATCATCTTGTTTAGACTAGTGTAGTAGCCTCAAACTGGTCTGTATATAACTCCCCATTCTCCAATTCTATTCTGTGTTCCCTAGCTGGATGATTTTTAAAACATCAATTCTGATCAGTTCTCCTTTCCCCCCAAGTTGAAAAACCTTTCAGTTACTTCCATTTGTTCTTACACAAAGTTCAAATTCTTTAACACAGGTCCCCAACTTTGTACATTTAATTCTCTTGCTGCCCAGCACCCAAAACAGAATAAATATAAAGCAAACTAAAATACCTAAAAACTTTTTGACTAACTTATCCTTTGAGTCTCAGCCTATTTATGCCTTTCCCTGAACTTCTCTCCCTCTCGCCCCCTGAAACACTTCTACTCTCTCTCTTTTTTTTTTTTTTTGACATCCATCTCACTTGAAATTATTTGTTTTAAGGTAGATATCACATACTTCATATGATGAGGGAAGTAACAACAACTCTGCCTCTTGCACCCACTGGATGCACTTATGTATTTTAACTCATTTAATCCTCACAACAGCATTTTGATATAAGTACTGTCACCCCATTTTTCAGATGGAGAAGTTGGGGCATAGAGAGGTTAAGTAATTTATCACAACTAATAAGCTTTTCATTAATTTTTTTGGTTAGAGGACTCTGACATCTTTAACATTTTTTAAAATTGGAATTAAGACCATTGTCCTCACTCAGTCAAAAGAAGTCAGTGGAAATACCCATTATAGGGTGAAATCTAGAGCAGGTTAAAAAAAATGATTTTCAGAAATTTTCTAACAAGTTTCTAAAATTTTCTAACAAATTTTCTAACAAGTTTCTAACAGAGAAATATACTAATTGCATATGTCAGCAGATGCTGGTTTGGAAGAGCAAAACTAGATAACAGGGACGCTTTATTAATCTTTGTTTCTTTAAAATTTTTGATAATTTTGATGTCCTTTTATTTATCTACAATTTAATGTATCCCTTCTTTCTTCAGAATTACTGAATGACTCATTCCTGGAATTCTGCTAGATTTTTATTTATTTACTACCTTAGTAGTAATAATAATATTTTATATTTATTGGTCACTAATGATGTGCCCAGGCACTATGATGCCTTATTTTAATACCTTCAATTCTTACAGTGGCCCTGAAGACAGGTACTGTTATCCCCATTTTACCAGTTAGGTAAATAAAATGGTTCAGAGAGGTTGTGTTTGTCCGTGCTCACATATCTCATAAGAGACAGCCCATTAAAAGCCAGATCTTTCTTGAAGCCCAATTCTTTCAACTCCATGAATTTGCCTTTGAATAGACAGGAAATTTAAGACTCTGTCTCATCAGGTACCTGAATTCCTTTTGAATGAGAGAAGAAATACTATTACATGTGTTTCTCTAAGTCTGGTCCTAGACATTAATTTGCCTTGTGTTTTTAGTTAGTGACCATCCCTATTGAAGCCTCTATCTCTGTTTCAAGTGAATGGAACCTTCGGAGAGATTTAAGCAGGAAAGGAAGCTGCTTGTCTTCTCTCCAGTTTGAGCTTTGATTGTCCGTAAGAAAAGAGATGAGACATCATCACTGGATTGAGATGACTCCTTCAAGGATCAGAATTTAGCAGAGCATTTACACCATTTTAATGAAAATGTTTCTAAACTATATTGTAATGTGAGCCTGTTCTGGACCTGCCATGTACTGAACATAGTTTAAATACTTCTGGTTAAAATTCTCCCTCATCAGATTGTTACAATGATGGTTTTAAAGTCAACTGAGGGGGCCGGCCCCATAGCATAGTGGTTAAGTGCGGGCGCTCCGCTGCTGGCGGCCCGGGTTCGGATCTCGGGTGCGCACTGAGGCACCACTTGTCAGGCCATGCCGTAGCAGCGTCCCATATAAAGTGGAGGAAGATAGGCACAGATGTTAGCCCAGGGCCAGTCTTCCTCAGCAAAAAAAAGAGGAGGATTGGCATGGATGTTAGCTCAGGGCTGATCTTCCTCACAATAAATAAATAAGTAAGTAAGTCAAGTGAGGTGTAACCAAGACTGTCCTCCACCAAGTACTCACACTTTCTGAATTTTGAGGTCCTGTTTCTGTGTGTCATGCTTTTAGATATCCTTCTTTGCTGTTACACTAATTCCTCTCTCCCCACTGCTATTTGCACATTATTTTATCCTAAACTATTGTGGCCTAGGAAATCAAAATAGTTAGAGGTTGCTCAAATAAAATAAGAGTAACTTGAGTTTGAGTGAGACCTCAGGAGATCTCTTGTGAGCAAATTTATTGAGCTTTAGTGCACAAACTTTGTGTTACATATTTTAACTTTCGCTGCGTAGATGAAATTGTCAGATAAGTGCCAACATAGAAAGTGTTTTTGTACTTTTTTTAAACAGAGAAGAAGATACAGAAAATGAAAATGAAAAGAAGATTTGGTACTACAGCACAAAGGTTCAGCTTGCAGAATTAATTGACTGTCTAGACAAAGATTACTGGGAGGCAGAACTCTGCAAAATTCTGGAAGAAATGCGTGAAGAAATCCACCGGCACATGGACATAACTGAAGACCTGACCAATAAAGCTCGGGGCAGTAACAAATCCTTTCTGGCGGCAGCTAATGGTGAGAGGGACATTTTCTCATTTTACTTTTTGTTAGATTTGAGATAAACTCTTGGTATGAAATCACTACAGAATTTGAAAATATGTTAAAATTTTCAAGTATGTACATTTTGCTTTAATTCTTTATATTTCATTTTCCCAAGGGAACCTTGTTCATCCCAACATACCGTAGGGATGCTATGCAATTTAGTGTTTTGTATCTTTCCCTGGTCATTACTATTAGTCCCCAAATTGTTTGTTTCTTTAAATCAAGTATCTTATTAAACCTTTTTGGGAGTCCTGTTTTTAATTTTGAGAACTAATATTCTCCTTAAATTTACTCTTTGCTTTTTTTTTAATAAAACTTTTAATTTTAGAATAGTTTTAGAGTTACAGAAAAGTTGTCAAGACAGTACAGAGGATTCAATATACCCTGTACTGGATTTCCCCTATTATTAATATCTTACATTATGGTACTGCATTTGGCATAACTAATGAACCAATATTGATGCATTGTAATTAACTTAAGTCTGTACTTAATTCAGATTTCCTTGGTTTTTATTTAATGTCCTTTTTCTATCTCATGATCCCATCCAGAAATGCCGCGTTATTTAGTCATCACGTCTCTTTAGGTTCCTCTAGACTGTCAGAGTTTCTCAGACTTTCCTTATTTTTGATGACCTTAACAGTTTTGAGCAGTTCTGGTCAGGTATTTAGTAGAATGCCCTCAATTTGGATTTGTCTTATGTTCTTCGCATAGTTAGCCGGGGGTTATGGATTTGCGGGAGGAAGACCACAGAGGTGAAGTGCTGTTCTCACCATCATACGAAGAGTACATGCTGTCAACATGATTTATCACTGATGATGTTGACCTTGATTGCCTGGTGGAGGGTAGTGTTTGTCAGGTTTCTTCAGTGTAAAATTACTTCTCCCACCCATACCATATGGGAGGAAAGTCACTATGCACAGCCCACACTTAGTGGGTGGGGAGTTATGCTCCACCGCCTTGAGGGAGCAGTTATTTACATAAATTATTTGGGATTTTCCTGCACAGGAGATTTGTCTATTCTCTGTTTATTTATTCAGTCATTTGTTTATATCAGTATAGACTCATGGATATTTATTTTATATTTTGGGTTATAATTCAGTACTACCTTATTTATTTTATTGCTCAACTTTTTGCTTTTTAAAGATTCTTGCCTTTAAAAATATAATAAATACATATGATATTTTTTAAAAACTTAGGTAGTACAATGGCATATGCAGTAAAAAGTGAATCTCTCTCCTTCATAATCCCCAGTTTTACTTTCCTTTTTCCAGAGACAACCAGTATTGCCATTTTTTAAAATCCTACCAGATATAGTCTGTGCATATTTAATAAGTATCACCTGTGTTTTCTAATGGTACCTTTTAATCTTAACTTAGATAAAATGATTAGGTAAGATTCTGAAAGTGCACTTGGCCACCTTCTGTTCTTCTGCATACATTATCTGCTATACATATAAGCCTATTAATTTTCCCCATTCTCCATTTACTGAAAAATTTCCCCATTCTCCATTTGCTTAAAAATAGAATGTTTATAATTAATAAGTATATTTAGTTCAGCTATATCCAAGCTTGTTCTTACACACTCTACATCAATATTCTCTTGAATTCATGCATATTTTTAAAGAATGATAATCATACTGTCATATGTAAGTGCTGTTGCACACAGATATACTTTGTCTTCAGAAGCAGACTCAGTTACCAAGGATTATATTTATTCATATCTGGTATTTGGAAGTATTTTTATATTAGATCTGTTTAGAAAAATATGTAATTTTTTCAGCAGATAAATTTCAGTCATTAGAATTCTTTGGGGAGGTCAATAATTGCAGTAATACAATCACCTTCTCACTCACTTCCCTCCACACTATAGATCAAATAATAAGAAGTGTAAAATTAATTTCAGTCAGGTTACTTCCCCTCTTAATTTCCTTCCATGAATCGTGGCATTCCCTTTTGACAAATTGACAAATCCCTTTTTACTCTCTTGCATTCTCAGCTTATAGTACAATAATGAAGAATCATGTCCAGTCCCCTAAAAAGCAATGTGAAGTGTGTTTTATCAAGTTTATTGAATTAGAAATATTTTCTAGAGTGAGCTTGTCTGTGTACAAAATTGTGTGCGTAGTATCCTCTTAATTAAATAAAGAACAAAACCAAATTGGAATGGATAATCAAAATGTTTAGTGATCTGATTTGAGGGGACTGTAAAAAACAAAAAATGTCTAATGTAGAGGAATTAATTAATTCCATTGTAGATTATCATGTGATAGAACACAGTACGTTGGAGAATTACTAAAGGTACCATGCAAAAACAGTACCTGGGTCATTGAGGTACTTATATTCTCTTCCTCTAAATAACCAACTGGGTGACTAGACCAGCTTTTATCATTAAAAAATAATCAATTAACATAGTAAGATTATGGTTGGTTTCCTTTTATATTTTTCAAGTTTCCTACAATGAGCATGTTATATTTCAGTGTAATTTAGCATGTAATGTACTTTTAAAAATTAGTTAAACCTTTTGTAGAAATCAAGAAGAGCAGAGAGTGCTTTGAGCCTTAGGCCACACTGTATTATTAGAAAGTTAGGTGGCCACAACGTGAGTGCTCTGAGACTGCCTTGCAGCCTGCAGTTACTCTTTTCAACGTGAAGTTCATTAAATAAGGTAAATTGCACCTTGGATTTAATGGTGAGATCAGACAAGTGACCTGTATATTTTTTTCTTTTCTTTTTTCTTTTTCTTTTTTCTTTTTTTGCTAAGGTGCAACCAACCTGGTACTAGAGGAGGAGGGATTCACAAGAATTGAAAATTGATGGGGAAGAGAAGGGGAAACTAACATTTTTGAGTACCTACTGTGGGCCAGGTGTTCAACTAGATGTTTTACAAGCCTTTAATCCTCTCAGCAACTTTGTAAGGAGTGTATTGGGAATGAATTAAGCATTCAGATAGAAGAATTCCCCATTAAACACCGGCCTGCCACCGTTACCTTTATTTGCACTCTCTGGGAACCAAAATCTTGGCTATGATAGTCAGTTTAGGAGCATCCAGCCCAGGTAAATACTCAAAATAATATCTAGTAGTGTACTTTAAATTGGGATTTTATGAGATGAAAACAACAGAAACTACTGGGGTTCTGAAATAGCCAAGAATAATTTACAGTATCATAACAGTAATTTCAGAATCACAGCCTGTCCTAATGACTTGACATTTTTAACCTCCCAAATAGCATAAATCCTTTCAAATATATAGCCCTCTGGTTTTTATATACATATATGTCCACTTTAGGAGAATTTAAGTTTATTTTTGGTAGTTGAATTATTCTTTTCAGTTTTTTCCTAATGTTTTATGAAAGTTTTCAAATATATAGAAAGGTCAAAGGAATTATACATCCATATGCCTATCATCTAAATTCTGTAGTTTACTATATATTTGTAACTGTAAATAGTTTACTGTATTTGTTTTGTCATATACCTTTATGGTAATTGTGTTTTATAATGCTTTATTTTGCTTGTTTGAAGGAAGTTATTTTTAAAATAAATTTTTCTAAGAGATTTTTTTTTAATCTGATAGGTTAATTCTTTCTTTTTAGTTTTGAAATATTCCTGCAAAGTATAGAATATGATGTTTATAGTATATGCATATTTATTATATATCAGATACAATCTAAACTGATTATTTTTTCTTTCATCCTTTAATGTTTTTCTCTCCTCCAAACTTTTTTAGTCTGTTTTTCTTAGGGCTATGGGTACCATCGTTTTCTGAACGTAAAATAATCACATATAGACTGATAAATATATGTATACTTGATAGAGTGCGTAACAAGATAGAACATTTGAAATTAGAACAATTAGAGAAAATCAGAGACCTGTGGTCATCCCACCGGTGCTTTTCATCTAATTTAGATGGTCTAAACTTAGTAGTGTTTTTTTTTAGTGTTGGATTCTCATTAACTGGCACTAGGGAAGTTGGGAGGGATGTATGACAGTTTGGTTAAGAAAAGCTGGCAGTTGGAGATCAGGGTGGAGCTTTGTTTGAACGTGAGAAATAATATGGCTCTAAGAAAAACAGGTAATTATTTTTTCTAAATAAAAATTTCTTTAAAAAAGTGAGATACTTCCATTGCTAAGTTTAGTGTACTAAAGCAAGAGTAAATGCAGCTAGGGTAAATTGGAACTGGAAACACTATGTATAGATAGGTAAGGGATGTGAGGAAATAATGTAAAAAAGGATCCTGGGATGACTTGGATGATGAAGAGGACAGAAAATATGCCAGTTGGAATTCCTTCCATTTGAAATTGTTTTCCTGTAGCTGTCTTAGATGTTCATATAATCATTGGCTCTGAATTCTTATAGGAATTAGGAGTAGAGAAGGTCAGAGAGTGTGTGAGGAATTAACTCCAGCCAGCTCAAACATAATCACTTTACCAGAAAGGTCAGTATTTTCCAGTGATGACTTTAAAAGGTTTTTCTAATCCTAGGAAACATTCTAGATACCTACAATTTAAGAAATATTGACAAAAATAAGGTTAGAGAACATTTAAACAAGGGAAATGTGAGCAAGGAAATTCAAAAATCCAAAAAGAGGTACCATGGGTACATGGCATTAAAAATGTTTCTTCTTGTTCACTGACCTTGTACTCTAGTTGGTAAGTCTATTTCTTGTGGGCTACAGTTTAGCAATTCTGAAACTATTTCACCATGTGTTCTAGGATTGAACAAATAAATAGATATATTGTAGATAATGAAAACCAGGTTTCTCTTCTCAGAGAAGGAAATTACAGATAAGCAACAGGGCAGTGCTTGAATGAACCACACCCCCCCACACACACAGATAGATACAGAAATAATAGAGATCGATTGATCTATCTGTCTGTCTATCTAGCTAAGTATACATACATACATTCCTAGCTCTGTTGGCTGAGAGAGTGTAGAAGCGGTGACACCCAGTAGTAAAAAGTATACCTGGTGCCCAGATCATGACTTCTAAATATCATTTTCCAATAAAAAAAGAACCAAGACTCCTTAGAGAGATGATGGATTCTAGGACTTGGGCATGGAAAATACAAGGTGAGCCTGGAGCATCTTGTAGTGTTGGAAAGTAAGGAGGGGATAAATGAATGAATGAGGTGTGTTTAAAGGACACAGGACTCACCTGAAGAAGCTCCCAATGGCCAAAGTTGGAACAATTTGAGCAGTAAAATAAAGAATGACAGTATTGGATCATAATCCAAAGAATATCATTAATATCCAAGAGTCCATGCTGAATGCCTTTTGGTCTGCATCGTGCTGTAGTATCACTCTGCCCAAGTTGAAAGAAGATTAGAGTTAGGGATCTAATGACTTTCAGAACAGTTATGGGACTTCAGAGAGCAATGTTTCCAAATGGGCTTCTGTTTTCTCATTTTACAGTGGAGGCCTGAAGGTTAAGTAGCTTGCCCAGGGTCACACAGCTAATTTGAGTCAGATCTACACTAGGTCATGGGTCTCTAGGTTTTGATCACACTGCCCAGACTGTGGGTCTGTGTCAGCTTATAGTTTTTTTCATATGGTAGAGGATATGACAGTAATTTATATCAAGTCTCAATTTCAAAAGATAGACTAATTTTTCTTTTTTTAAAAAAGAAAGTAGAGCCTATAACTAGCATGTATTTTCTAGAAGTGAAGATAACCAAATTGGTTGAGTTCTCCTTACATCAAAATTTTATTGGTAATCTTGATCCTTATTTCATAGTTCTAATGCTTTTAACATATTTAACTTCAATAACTTTATTGAAACTCTTAAGTGGCATTTGTAGTACTTTTATATTTGGTATATAAGGAAACAAAATTTTTTGTTTTTATTATAGAAGAAATTTTGGAATCCATAAGAGCCAAAAAGGGAGACATTGATATTATTAAAAGCCCGGAAGAAATGGAAAAGGACAAGAATGAGAGTGAGAATAATAACTCCAAAGATGCTGAGAAAAGCAGAGAGGAGTTTGAAGACCAGTCCCTTGAAAAAGACAATGACGACAAAACACCAGATGATGATCCTGAGCAAGGAAAATCTGAGGGTAAAAAAACTACTTGGTTAAAAAGAAATATTTCGTCAGTGTTATTTATGAAATCTCCAATTTTACTTGCAAAATGAAGATGAATCTTTTTTATTACAAACAACTTTATGAAATCTCCAATTTTACTTGCAAAATGAAGATGAATCTTTTTTATTACAAACAACTATTTAATTTTACATTCCTAAAGAGATTAAGATACCCTTCCCCCTTGTAACACACATAATCACTGTAATGAGTTTTATGTATTGGTGGATCTGCTACAATGTTATACCATATCTGTATTTATATTTCCTAATAAGATGCCATTTCCCTATGAGATTTATTGGTGAAAAATCACTTTTTATACCAGAGTATACACTTTTATATTTGATAAAATATGTTCATTTTTATATTATTTAAACATTCTTAATATATTAAATATTCTTCAATACTCTTTGGATTACCTACTGCAAAAATATCCCAGAATTTAATTGCTTCAAAATGGCCATCAAATAAAAGCAGGTTTTTTTGATAATCATTCATTTTTAGTAGTTGATTGAATGTGGCCATTTGTCCTAAAGCAATTTTAAAGGATATCTTTAAAGTTTTGTTGTGCATTTTACTGTAGAGCCAACAGAAGTTGGGGATAAAGGTAACTCTGTGTCCGCAAATCTTGGCGACAACACAACAAATGCTTCTTCAGAAGAGACTAGTCCCTCTGAAGGGAGGAGTCCTGTGGGGTGTCTCTCAGAAACCCATGATAGCAGCAACATGGCAGAGAAGAAGGTGGCATCTGAGCTCCCCCAGGATGTGCCAGGTCAGAGGGCAGTGTATCAATGCCTCTGTAATGGGGGGAATCCTTCCCTTTTGTAGTAAAAGCTGAATGTCACCTAAACTTGAAAGTATATGTTCATTCATGCTGCTTGCTTACATTAAGTGCCATCCCTGATTGCTAAATTTCACCTAACATTTGAAGTTTGACAAATGTTCTTGCAGTTAGTGCTTGAAACTCATCATAATCTTCATGCTTTTTAAAGTTCATTTAGCTGTTTTGTCTAATAGACTTATTTGTATATTTTATCACCAGACCATAGTGGCAGGTATTTTGGTTTTAAGTACTTACATACTAATGGCTCAGTGTTGAATGATTTGACCATTTCAGTTCTGTATGTACTAACAAATTAATTTTGTTTGCATGTGCTCATGTAGTTTTTTTTAACGTTTCAAACCATAATGTTATGATAGAAAACCATTGTCACAAAATATTTTTTTGCAAGATATATTTTGACATAAAAATGTAAGTTAACTGGTAATTCATCTTTTAAGCTTTTTAAAATTAAAATAATACTCGAAGTAAGTTATATCACACCAGGAATGTCATTATGCCTTTCCTTTTGCCTTTTTTTTTTAAATAAAAGAATTTTTATTATAGGAGCTATATGTTTTCAAAAAACAAATTACAAAATTAAGGTGAGCAAAATAAGGAAATTAACACTGAATAATCCCACCAAAAATCAAGAATTGTAGTTAATACCTTGATGGAAGTCCTTGAAGATTTTTTCTATGTATTATAAGAATATCACATATTTTCAACCTTTCAGTACTGTCATTGCTACATTTTATACTAAGATGTGATTGTAATGTGTTGGGAAGAAGACATCACTAGTAGTTAGAAGACTTGATTCTAGATCTACTTCAGCCATTAAGTTAATGTCGTTTAATCTTTCAAGGCCTCAATGTTCCTGTTTTGTAACATGAAGAATTTTGGTAATCAACAGTTCTTGTGGGGACTGCTTTCAACTGGTTGCTTGTAAACAGTGAGCTCTTGCTGAAAACACCACTGTAACATTAGGCTGTGTGCAGAGATGTATGTGTAGGATCCAAAAGAATCACAACAATTAGTCCACCATATTTTATACTGATGAGAGACTGCTCACTAAGATGAAGAAAAGTCTGGAAACTGTGCTATTTGGTGAAATGAATGAAGAAACAAATTTTTTAGCCTAGAGAAGAATAGGCTTGGCATCAAAAGGAATCTGTAGGTAGAAATAATGTAATTGTCCTGAAATACTTGAGGGGCTGAGATGTTGGGGCTGGAGAGATTAGACTTGTTCTTTGAAATGTAGGGTAATAAGTCAGGTAGAAATAATAGTGAAGAATATTTTGACTAAATATAAACAACTTCCTTCAAATTAGAGCAGTTCAGAAAACAGAAGTAATAAATTCCCTTTCACTAGATGCGTTCACTAAATACCTATCAAAGCTGATTTCGGTGAAAGTCCTCTGTTGAAGGCACTGGAGAAACTCAGAGATCTATAATTTAATTCTATAATTCTGCGGTTAGATCTCTTGGTCTTGTCCAGTTCTGAAATATTGCATTATTCTGATTTCCACATATTCATGATTGAAAGTGTGAAAGTAGAGTACTAGCCCCAATATAATGTGAAAAGTTTTCATTTTTATTGGAATTATGATTACATTCTTAGTAAATCCTTCTTAAAATATTCTTTGTCCTTTTAGATTGATTGCTACTTAATGTAAACTTCCATCCTACCAGTGGATTTATATACTAGTTGTTTGATTTTTAAACCAAACACAGTTAACAACTATGCTTAGATTTTAGCTTTTTAAGCTATTTATTACCAATTTATTAATTTCTCTGAGATATTTGTTCTGTTGTTATTAGAATGGTTTAAGGGAGAAACTCTTATCCTAGTATCTGACTTACATTTTTAGAGTGCTTAACAAAACATGTATAAAGCACTTAGGGTAGTACCTGACGCATACTGACTGCTTGATAAGGATGTTCTTATTACTGCTGTATATAATCAGTTCTTTGAAAGAGTGAGAAAGCCTAGCAAGAAGAGAGTAATAAAGTAGGTGAGTTGAATTATACATTTACTGATTCAGTAGTAGTTAATCAACTTAATTCTTGTAAATGAGATCCCTTGCATTTAAACTTTGCACTTCAGATGGTTTTTTCATGTATATGTCATGATGAAAAATTTATTTACATGAGAACCTAAACAAGAAATTTTAAGGAAGCTAGAATGGGAGCAAATAACAATTGTTAATAGCTGTCATCAGAGTGATTTGGGGTTGTTATCAGGATGAGAAGGCTGTATAGCTGAAGATGCTGTCCCTGCAATAAATTCAAAACCTGACCATTTACTAAATCATAGTTCTCTTCATGAGTAGACTAAAAATCAAAACAAAGGGCCAGCCCCGTGGCTTAGCGGTTAAGTGCGCGCGCTCCGCTGCTGGCAGCCTGGGTTCGGATCCTGGGCGCACACCGACGCACCGCTTCTCAGGCCATGCTGAGGCCACGTCCCACATACAGCAACTAGGATGTGCAGCTATGACATACAACTATCTACTGGGGATTTGGGGGAAAAAACAAATAAATAAAAATTAAAAAAAAAACAAAACAAAATTTAGAAACCTGATATTCTCATTCTTGTTTCCAAAACTTTGTGAAAAGCGTTTTTAAAGACACATGTTAAACATATCACACCAGTTTTTAAGAGGAATTTGGTACTCTTCATAAAGTGGATACACATTTTATAGATCCCTGACTTAAGAACTTAGGACACCGGAATATACTAGTGGGGATGTGTCAGTGACCAAAATAGACAAAGTCAAGGCCCTTGAGGACTTTATATTCTAGTGGGCAGTAGACTGGCCAACCATAGAGTTCTGACCCTCAGAAGACTAAAACATGTCACTCCGCTTCCTTCTGTTTCTCTCTCTCTGCACTCATTTATTCAACAGATATTTATTGAGCACCTGCAGTGTGCCAGGCAGTGTGCCAGGTCCTTTGTAGTATCCCTGGACCAATCTCTGTTACCACTGTTGACCCCTCCATGGTCAGTAGATGAGACGTGGTGTTCGAAGAATTGGGGAGGGGGAATTATTCTAGGTAGGTGAAAAACAGTAGCCGTGATAGAAGACACCTCACTCAAGTTTCTTTTCTAACCCTTCAGAATGTATTTCGGCACCTAATTTAATGATTAAAGCTTATCAATAAAAGATACCATCCGATTGGAAAGTGGTATGGAAAGATATTTTTTGGTAAACTTTTCTGTTTAAAGTGTAACATATGATAAAGTGCCCAGTTATTAAGTAAACAGCTTAATGGATAGCTACAAAGTGAACCATGTCATGCCCCTCCTAGCCACCACTACTCTCACTCCCACAAAGGTATTAACTATCTTGACTCCTATCACCACCAATTAGTATTGCCTTAAAAAAAATAAATAAATGGAATCATACAGTATATACTTTTTGATGTCTGGGTTTTTTTGTTTTTTTTTTTTTTTACCTCGGCTATATATCAATGAGCGCCATCCAGATGTTACTTGTAGCAGTTCATTCTTTTTTATTACAGTATGATATTCCATTCTATAGATATATAACAATTATTTTATTATCCATTTTCTATGTTAATGGACATTTGAATGGCCATTCATGTTTGGGACTAAACTTCAGTTTGGGACCATTATGAATAATACTACTATGAATTTTCTTTTACATGTTTTTTGTGATTTTATGTACATTTCTAGAGGTATAAACCTAGTTGTGGCTTTCCTGGGTCATTCAATTTGTGCATGCTCATCTTTTTTTTTTTGGGGGGGGAGGGAGATCAGCCCTGAGCTAACATCCATGCTAATCTTCCTCTTTTTGCTGAGGAAGACCGGCTCTGAGCTAACATCTATTGCCAATCCTCCTCCTTTTTTTCCCCAAAGCCCCAGTAGATAGTTGTATGTCATAGTTGCACATCCTTCTAGTTGCTGTATGTGGGACGCAGCCTCAGCATAGCCGGAGAAGCGGTGTGTTGGTGCGCACCTGGGATCCGAACCCAGGCCGCCAGTAGCGGAGTGCGCACACTTAACCGCTAAGCCACGAGGCCGGCCCCATGCTCATCTTTAATAGATACTACTAAACAGTTTTCCAAAGCGGTTGTGCAAGTTTACACGTCACCAACAGTGTATGAGAGTTGTAACTGCTTTACATCCTTGGCAACACTTGACATCACCAGTGTCATTCTTTCCTTTTTTTAAAATTTTTAATTTTAGCCATTCTGATAGGAATGTAGGAATATCTTAACAGTTTGAACTTGCAGTTCCCTGGTGACTAAGGATATTGAGCGCTTTTTCGTGTGTGTGTGTATGTATGTATATACACACACACACACACACATACATATAGGTCATTTGGATATCTTTTGTGAAGTGCCTGTCCATTGCTTTGTTCATTTTCTGTTAAGTGGTCTGTTTTTTTGTTTGTGGTTGTTTCATGAGGAAGGGTAAATCCACTCCCTCTACTGCATCTTGACTGGCAGCAGAAGTTCCTACATTGATTTTTTAAGTGTTAACCCAATCTTGTATTCCTGGAATAAATACAAATTGGTTGTAATGTGTTTTTGTTCTTATGTATTGTTGCATCCAGTTTATTAATATTTTGTTTAGGATTTTTGTATCTACTTTCATGAGTGAGATTGGCTTACAGTTTCCTGTCTCTCATAATGTCCATGTCAGGCTTCGGTGTCAAGATTATGCTCACCTCATAAAATGAGTTGAGACAAGTTCCCACTTTTCTTATTGTCTGCAAGAGTTTCTGTGGGTTGGTATTTATTCCTTAAATGTTTGCTGAAGTCATCTGGTCCTGGAGTTTTCGCTGAGGGAAAGCGATCAATTGTAGATTTCATTTCTTTGGTAGATAGAGGGCTATTCATATTTCCTGATGTCGGTTTTAGCTGCATTTTTCTGGGAATCTACCCATTTCATCTAACTTTTAAGTTTTATTGGCATAATGATATTCTATCTTTTTAATGTCTATAGGATCTATAGTGGTGTTCTTTTTTTCTATTTTTTTTGGTGAGGAGATGAGCCCTGTGCTAACATCTGCCAGTCCTCCTCTTTTTTTACCTAGGAAGACTAGCCCTGGGCTAACATCTGTGCCCATCTTCTCCACTTTATATGGGACGCCGCCACAGCATGGCTTGCCAAGCAGTGTGTTGGTGCACCCCTGGGATCCGAACCGGCGAACCCCGGGCTGCTGCAGCGGAGTGCACACGCTTAGCAGCTTGTGCCACCGGGCCGGCCCCTGGTGTTCTCTTTTTTTCAATCCCGAAATTGCTTCTCTCTTCTTTCTTAACCATCTCACAAGACTTTTAATGACTGTTGTTAGTCTTATTAAAAAAATAACTTCTGGCTTTCTTGATCCTCTGTATTGTATTTTTTTCTTTTTTTAGTTTATTTCTGATCTTTATTATTTCCTTCCTTTTATTTTCTTTGCATTTTTGTGGATTTTTCCCCCCTGCTTTTTTTTTAAAAAAATCATTTTATTGAGGTATAATTGACATACAAAAAGCTGTACGTGTTTAATGTATACAACTTGATGAGTTTGAAAATAAATACACACCCTTGAAACCATCACCACAATCTATGGCGTAAACATATCTGTCACCTCCAAAAGTTTCTTACACCCTCTTTGTTATCTTTTCTCTTAGCTTCTTAAGATGAATGCTTTGATGATTTTCAGTTTTTGTTTATTTTTTCTATGTCTGCTGTCAAGGCTATAAGTTTCCCTCTATGTACTGCTGTAGCTACATCCCACAAACTTTATATATGTTATATTGTCTTTATCATTCAATTTGAAATATTTTCTAATTTCCATTATGATGTGGTTTTTGGTTTTTTTTTTTAAACCCATTGCTTGTTTAGAAATATATTGCTTAATACCCAAACATTTGGAGATTTTCTAGTTATCTTTTGTTATTGATTTCCAGTTTAACCTCCTGTAGTCAGACAGTATTCTATACGTGATTTATGTCCTGTAAGATTTGTTGAGGCTTGTTTTATGATCCAGCATTTGGTTAATGTTGGTAAATGTCCCATGTACACTTGAAGAGGATATGTATTTTTAGTTGTTGGTGCAGTATAGGACAATTAGGTCACGGTTTTTATTTTTTTATTTCTTATTGAGGTAACATTGGCTTATAACATTATATAAATTTCAGGTGTACATCATTATATTTCGACTTCTGTATAGACTGTATCGTGTTCACCACCACAAGTCTAGTTTCCATCCATCACTGTACACATGTGCCCCTTTACCCCTTTCATCCTCCCTCCACCCGCTTCCCCTCTGGTAACCACCAGTCTGTTCTCTGTAACTCTGTGTGCGTTTGTCTTTCACATATGAGTGAAATCATATAGTAATGGTCTTTCTCTGTCTGACTTCTTTTGCTTAGCGTGATACCCTCAAGGTCCATCCATGTTGTTGCAAGTGACAAGATTTCATCTTTTGTTTTATGGCTGAGTAGTATTCCATTGTATGTATATATATCGTGTCTTCTCTATCCATTCATCCATTGATGAGCTATCCATTGATGAGCACGTAGGTTGCTTCCAAGTCTTTTTCTTTTTTTTTTTTTTTTGTGAGGAAGACCAGCCCTGAGCTAACATCTGCCAATCCCCCTCTTTTTACTGAGGAAGACCGGCCCTGGGCTAACATCTGTGCCCATCTTCCTCCGCTTTATATGGGATGCCTCCACAGCATGGCTCAACCAGCGGTGTGTTGGTGCGTGCCCGGGATCTGAACCTGTGAACCCCAGGCTGCTGCAGCGGAGTGCACACACTTAACCCCTTGCGCCACTGGGCCGGCCCCTCCAAGTCTTGGCTATTGTAAATAATGCTGCAGTGAACATGAGGATGCATATATCTTTTCAAATTAGTGTTTTGGTGTTCTTTGGATAAATACCCAGAAGTGGAATAACTAGATCATATTGTATTTCTATTTTTAATTTTTGTGAGGAATCTCCATACTAGTTTTCCAGAGTGGCTGCACCAGTTTGCATTCCCACCCCGCAGCGTACGAGGGTTTCCTTTTTTCCACATCCTCTCCAACACTTGTTATTTCCTGTCTTTTTAATAATAGCCATTCTGACGGGAATGGAGTGATATCTCATTGTAGTTTTGATTTGCATTTCCCTAATAATTAGTGATGTTGAACGTCTTTTCATCTGCCTGTTGGCCATCTGTATATCTTCTTTGAAAATGTCTGTTCACCTCTTCTGCCCATTTTCTGATTGGGTTGTTTGTCGTTGAGTTGTATGAGTTCTTTATATATTTTGGATATTAATCCCTTATCAGATATATGACTTGCAAATATCTTCTCCCAATCAGTATGTTGTCTTTTCATTTTGTCATTTGTTTGTTTTGCTGTGTGGAAACTTTTTAGTTTGATGTAGTCTCATTTGTTTCTTTTTTCTTTTGTTTCTCTCAGCTGAGGAGACATATTAAAAAAGATACTATTGATATCAAAGAGCATACTGCCTCTTTTCTTCTAGTTTTATGGTTTCAGGTCTTACATTCAAGTCTTTAGTCCATTTTGAGTTAATTTTTGCTTATGGTGTAAGATAATGGTCTGCTTTCATTCTTTTGCATGTGGCTGTCCAGTTTTCCCAACACCATTTATTGAAGAGACTGTCCTTTCTCCATTGTATGTTCTTGGCTGCTTTGCCAAAAATTAGCTGCCCAGGTCAAAGTGTTCAAATGTGTTGTTCAAATCTATATCCTTGCTACGTTTTGTTTTCCTCTGTGCAAGATATTTTAAAATTGTTTCTGTTTACTGTGGGGTTGCCTTTTTCTCTTAAATTTTTTCAGTTTTGTATTATATAGTTTAAAGCTGTGTTATTAGGTGCACATAATTTTTATATTTTCTTGTAGAATTAACTTTATCATTGTGAAGTGTCTTTTATCTTTAATATTTCTAAACTACAACAGCTTTCTTTTGGTTAGTGTTTGCATTGTATATTCTTTTTGTGGAATAGAAAGATTTTAAAAAATAATCTGAGAATTTAAAATCTTTTTAGAAATACATCTTTAGAATCTCTTTAGAAGTACATGTATTTTAGAATTTCTTTAGAAATACATACATTATTTCAAGCTGTATCTTATAATAAAGTCTTGTCAGAGAGCACTATCATTTTCATATAAAATGATAGATGACATTATGCAAAGTAAAAATTACAAATTTATGGTCTAAAAATTTATAGGACTGAGAACATAAGGAAAATTGGGCAGATTTCATATTGGGTATGATCAGTGATCAGAAAGGTTTTATGTGGCTAAGATTGAGGATTAAACTGAAAAGTTGAGCCATATTTAGGGAAAGGTTGGTAGACATCACTTTAAGAAGTTAATCTCTTAATACCGATTCCTCAGAGGTTTTCCCCCTGTGCATCTGCATTCCAGACGTTTCACTTTAGTTCATGAAAATGGTTATGTTGCCAAAAGCGCCCCAAATAGCAAGTATGCTGTTTAGTGTTCAGTGTAACTTTTTTGTAGTTGACAAAAGGCTCAATTTCAGGATTATACTTTTGTTCTGGATTTTAGATTAGAACTTTTTTTTACCACAATGTTGAGTTTTAAATTTATAAGGGGCACGTGTCTTTCTAGCATCTTAAACTCAAATCCACTATTGAGAATTTGTATTCAAACATATAATGCAGACAGCATTTGTTTCATTGAAGTTATGCTTCTAGATTTAATGCCTGAGATTAGGAAAATATCAGTAATAGATAAAACTGGCTTTATTTCCATAACTATGTATAGTTACTTTGAAAATGTTTCCATGGACATATTGAAACTCGAATATTTATAAAGTTGAACTATAAGAATGTATTGATTTACCCTATTTCTTAACTTTTTGGGTTAATGACATCTTAGAAGATAGTAGTTTGCTTTAGTTTTTTTTTTTTTTTTCAATTTTATTTATTTATTTATTTTTCCCCCAAAGCCCCAGTAGATAGTTGTATGGCATAGCTGCACGTTGCTGTATGTGGGACGTGGCCTCAGCATGGCCTGAGAAGCGGTGCGTCGGTGCGCGCCCGGGATCCGAACCCCGGGCCGCCAGCATTGGAGTGCGCGCACTTAACCGCTAAGCCGTGGGGCCGGCCCCACTTTGCTTTAGTTTTGAATTTTATTACAAGGGAAATTCAGTGGATAAGAGGCTGTTGATACTGGATGCTGAACTGATGCATTCCCCGCACACTTTTATACCTCGTTAAGTTGATTTGTAATGGCTTTAGGAGGTTCTGCAGTTAAATACTCTTGTTTCTTAGTCTTTTTATTTTTATTTTTTATTTTTTTAAGATTTTATTTATTTATTTTTCCCCCAAAGCCCCGGTAGATAGTTGTATGTCGTAGTTGCACATCCATTCTAGTTGCTGTATGTGGGACGCGGCCTCAGCATGGCCGGAGAAGCGGTGTGTCGGTGCTCGCCCGGGATCCGAACCCGGGCCACCAGCAGCAGAGCGCGCGCACTTAACCGCTAAGCCACAGGGCCGGCCCCTATTAGTCTTTTTAATGTGTTTGTTTTTGTTTTCCAGTCATCTGCATTCTGGTTATGTATTTTACCTCATTTTTTTCCTTTTAAAAAAGTCCCCTTTTACCTTCAAGTAGAAAAGTTACTTTTTTTTCTTTGTAGTTTTTTGCTTAGAATTTTTTGTTTTTTAAACTTTGATGTTAATGTTCAGAAGTTAAAGTTCAAGGTCTATATATAATTTTGGTGTGAGAAATAACTACAAGAATTTTCCGGTTGTTATTCATTTACAGCGTTTGTCATGTTCAGGGAAAATAGTATTGTAAATACCAAAACCTATAATATTTGCTGTAGGGCTGGAACGTTAGGACTGTGTGGATTAAAATGTACGTGTTGGAAGGTGTTACCTTCTTTCTGGTGTTTTGAAGCAAATGCTTGAGATTTCCTTAATTCTATAGCCTAGTGAGGTAAAGAGGTGATGAGTTCTAGAAGAATTATTTTAAAGAAACAAAATCAGTATTGTAAACTGAAATGGAGGAAAACACTGTTTCCCACTTAAGTTTGTCCTTTAACCTGGGTCAAATTAACAAAAAAGCTATGTATTACAAGTTTGTGGTATTCTTCAGCTCACTAATACCTTGAAAGTTTAAATGGATAGAATCTGAACTCAGGTTGCCTTCAGTGGGTTAATGGCTTTTTTAGATCAGAATACCTGGGTAGGGGATTGATTGTCTTGTCTTCGTGAAGTACCGTGATCTCCCTAATAGCATAGAGCACTTTCTATAAAGTATTTTAAGATATGTAGAGTCAGAATCTCATAAGTTCCTATCCCAGAATTTTTTCTTAGTTAAAACCATACTTGGGGTATATTATGTGCTAAAAAAGTTTTGCGGGCTGGTCTATAACCTAATCACTTTTTCTTATATTTCTATGAGAAAATGCACTCTGAATTCTGAGTTCATAAATGAGGGGTTATCTTTATATACTATTTCATTATTTGAGAAGATGATTTTTAGACAGTTATAAATTAGGAATACTACACTTCACAAATCTAGATCCACAGCTGTAAAAGAAATGATTAGTGAGGAATTTGATGTTATTTGGGTGACTGACTTCTTTTCTTTCAAATATATGCATTTTTCCAACATGAGTAAGTTGATTGTATTACTGGTTTATAGCTGTCAGATTTTAAATTTGCCATTTCTAGCTTTCATATAAAATTTTTTTATTACGAAAATTTTCAAACATACACAAAAGAGAATAGTATAATGATCCCCCCATATGTTTAACGCTTAGATTAAAAAATTAGCAAGATTTTGTCATACTTGTTTCAGCCATGGTTTTTTTTTTTTTAAACTCCTTTTTTTTTCTTTTTTTGGCTCAAATTTAAAAAATTTTCCCTCTTTGAGCCCAGGTGTATGGTATTAGATAAATCATAATTGTTAGTTAATTGTACTCATCGTTGGTCATTGCATAGTCTTCCTTCATTTATTCATTCAGGTTTTAAATTATGTTTAATAATGAAACAAACACCTAGGAATGTGTAGTCCAAAACAAAAAGCTAAGTCCTGCTTTGACACTAACCTGCGTCTAACCATATCTCTGATCCCATCCCCTGCCTCTCTCTCCCCTACCTGAAGTGATTATCACTTTGAATCCTGTGTTCACTATTACCTTCTTTCCTTTTTATGAGGGAGACTCAGTAGAATTAAGACTGTTGATACTGGAGGTCCAAGTAATGTATAACCCACATATTATTGCTTTCATTGAGATGATCTACATGATTTGCTAAAAACTATATGTTTCTGTTTTAGTTGTTTTAAGCTTTATAGCAAGTGTATTGTGTTAAGTATATCTTATTAGGTGTATTGTGTTAAGTGTAACTTTTTTGAACTTAATTTTTGCACTTTACATTATATTACTAATATAATATTGTATGTTGCTGGGGTTCTTTCATATGAACTGCATTATAATATTCCTCTGTGTCACTACACCACAGTTTATCTATCTTCTTTCCTGTTGATGTGAATTTGGGTTGTTTCCTACTGCAGTATTTTAAGCAAATCCCAGACATCATATTATATCAATCTTACATACATCTCTAAAGGATGTGGACATTTTCTTACATAATTACAGCGCCAATATCATTTTAGTAAAATTGACAACAATTCCCTAATATCATCTACTATCCAGTCAGTTTAAATTTGCTCACTTAAAATTTTTTTTTTTTTTTTTTTTTGCTTTTGCTGTGTTTGAAATAACTGCAAATAAGGTTCCTATATGACATGACGTTTGGTTTTATATCTCTTGAGTCTCTTAATGTGGAGCACTCTCTCCTTCCCTCACTTTTTCATTTCATATGCTGTTGACTTGTTGAAGAATCCTAGTGTATCCTCCTATGGACTATTCCACATCCAAGATTTGTCTGTTTCCTTTCTCTTAGTGTTGTTTAATTTGTTCTAAAAGCTTGGTTAAATTCATTTTCAACTATTTTTGGTGAGAATACTTCATAAGCTATGTGCTGGGTACTTCATATCATATCGCCTCAGAAGGCTCATAGTGTCTGTTCCACCTTTACAAATGCTGAGGTTGATCAGAGTTCAGGTGGTGATGCTGAATAAAGTTTCCTGTCCACTTCTCATTCATTGATGATCTTTCCAGAAACACTTATCTATTTGGAGGTTATAATATGGTGATTTCTAATTTTATCGTTTTTTCCATATTTTTTTAACTGGAATTCTTCTGTAAAGAATTTTCCCTCATTAGCTATGGCTATTTGAATACCTTGAAATATAGTAAGAGCAGGAATAAATACTTAATTATTTCTTTTAAATTCAAATTTTCAGGGTCAGGAGTTGGTGTCCATTTACCTTCAGTGGCGATTCATGAGTTATGGACTTTTGGGTGAGGCGTGTGGCTTTCTCATTTTAAATATCAATTTGAACTCATGGGTCTTTATGGATTCATTTTGATTCAGTCAGTTGTAGTAATCATTCATTTTCTTATATTGACCAGCAGGAGCCCCTTCATGTGGGCTTTTGAGTCCTTTTGCCATGACTCCAGTAGTCTTAGATAGCTTCCTTGCTTTTTGGCAGAATAAAATATCCGAGGCTTATCTTATACATTTCCTACCCCAGACCTGGGATCAATCATTCATCCAAGAAGCCCTGGTTCCTTTTGGTGGGGAAATATTTGGAGGCCACAGTAGGGGCCCAGGAGTACTTACTGCTCTGGGCCCCTACTGTGGTAGGGGTAGAGATAGGTAGCCTATCTCTAGGCTTTTTTGGTGGGTAGTGTTAGGAAATACGTATTTTTGAAAAGAAAAAGACCATCAATTCATATTGACATTTCAAATTCAGATTGAGGATTGTGTAGTTTCTTTGTTTTTACACTTGTATCTCTTTTCTCTTGCACTGAAAGCCTTACTTCCTAACAACAGTAACTTAATTACATATTTGCTTTATCTCTGATATAGATGTCTATTAATAATGTTGTTAGTAACATCCAATGTGTTTTAATAATAAAAATTATTTTATGTATCATGTATTTTCATAATACCACTATTACTAATGACAGTAAGACTAATGAATGGCATTTAGGATTTTTTTGCAGCTCTTTATTCATCCTTATATCATATTTCCAGTAAAGTCATACAGTCAAGATACTGTGTTCCAAAGTCACTTGAAATAATGTTTTTCTCTGTGTGGTTATGTCAACAACTTGATATACAGTTAGGTTTGTTTTCACTTTTTAGGGATTGTATTTCTAACTTTAATTTTTAAAAATGTAAAATATTTACATGATTCCAAAATCAAACTGTGTAACTGTATATATTCAGAGAATTTTCTCTTCCATCCCTTCTCTCTCTAGGTAACCATTTCCATCCCTTCCCTTATAGGTAGCCACTTTTGTTAATTTTTGGTTATTCTTCCAGGAGTTATTTTTGGTAAATAAAAGCAAAATATGTCCATAAATTCATATTTCTCTCCCCTTTTTACACAAAAGTTAGCATACTGTAAGTACTGTTCTGCACCTCTCTTTCTACGTTTAATCTTGGGATCATTTCATATGTGGATATAGTGATTTCCTCAGTCCTTGTTATGGTGCATGATATTTCATTGTGTGTACCGTCTTTTATTCACCCGGTGCCCTATTGATGGACATTTTGTTTGTTTCTGGTCTTTTGTCATAAATAATGCTGCAACGAATAGCTCTGTAGATAAGTAGTTTAGTACTTTTGCCAGTGTATTTTGGGATAGATTTCTGGACATGGGATTGCTAGGTTAAGAATAAATGCACATGTAATTTTTCTAGGTATTGTCAGTTCTTTTATTCACTTTCACCATTTTGCGCTCCCACACCAATGTGCGGGAGTGCCTGTTAACCCACTGCCTCTCCACCTGAGTGTGTTGTGAGACTTGGATTTTTGCCAGTCTGATTAGCTGAGAAGTAGTTTCTCCATGTAGTTTTACTTTGCGTTTCTCTTAGTTTGAATTAAGTGAGCATATTTCCATATGTTTAAAGGCCATTTTCATTTCTTTTGTGACTGTTCATATATTTTCCCATTTTTCTCTCAGGTTGTTGGGTTTTTTCCCTCAAAAAAACCTTAGGAGCTCGTTATACATTAGAGGTAGTCTTTATGATATACTCTCAACCTCTTATTAGTTTAGTGATTGATTTAAAGATTATCTTATTAGTGGCAAAATGAAATGCAGGAGGAGGCCCTTAATTTCTGAACTGCCATGGAAAGACCTAGGCTTTCAGTTCATGGCAGTGTTCATTTTGACATACTTTTGGTGTATATACTCTTAGTGATACTATTAAATTGTTCTTAGAATTAACTAGCTCTTAGGCATTACCTTATAGTTAATTTGGGGGCATAGAATTCAGTCAGAAACCTTAGAGATAAATAATCCCGTTTAATTGTTTCTAATACTGTTTGAAAAGTTAAGAATGTGAATTTCAGATTTTGAGAGATTATCTCACCAAAACCACTTCTGCAATAGGTTTTGTGACATAATTATATCACTTTATTATTCTTTAGCTCTGGGATATCTGAAAGATTATCTACCTTGTGCTATAGACTAAGATGATAAGAGTCTGAGTTAATAGACTGGGAGACTTAAAAAATAACTCATAGGGTGTTGCTTACAAGTTTCTTTTCATACATTGCATTATTCATACATGAGCAGCTTTTCTTTTTAAAATCTAGCTTTGTAATGCAATCCTGAAACATTTAAATGTCTTTTATGACAATTAGTTATTTTGATGTGATTTCCAATTTAAAAATCAGCTATTCTATTTTTCTAGAAGAACCTAACAAGACATGTGACAGCAGTAACACTAGTGCTACCACTACCTCCATCCAGCCTAATCTGGA
Source organism: Diceros bicornis minor (assembly GCF_020826845.1). Lineage (NCBI taxonomy): Eukaryota > Metazoa > Chordata > Mammalia > Perissodactyla > Rhinocerotidae > Diceros > Diceros bicornis. The sequence goes on along the minus strand of NC_080757.1, from coordinate 47,567,636 downwards.
AAACAGTAACAGCAGCAGTGAACTAAATTCCTCCCAGAGTGACTCTGCTAAGGCAGCTGATGATCCTGAAAATGGAGAAAGAGAATCTCATACACCTGTCTCTATTCAAGAAGAGATAGGTAAGAATACACTTCATACATTAAAGCAAGCTTTTTAATTTTTTTAATTTTTAATTTTTTAAATAAAAGTTTGATGGGGGTGGGGAAGATTTAGATTTTCTTTTCCTTTTATTCTTTTTTTTTCAACATAAGTAGCACTTGCACTCATTCTTTTTGTTTAAAAAAATACAAAAGCACACAGGAAAAAATATTTCTTTTTCACACCCCCTCCCCAAAGGTGACCACCATCAGCAGTTTGGTGTATAAGAAATATCTTTCTCCGTGCAGTTACCTTAATGTCTGTATGTTTACAAAAAGGTTTTTTTTTCTTTTTGTATAAACGGGATCATTCTGCATGTATTGTTCTGCATCTTACTTTTTTACTCACTAACAACATATAGAGAATCTTCATGTTATAAATTGGATTCATTCTTTTTTTAACTGCTGCATGATACTCTACAGTATGGATGAACCACAATTCATTTACTGTTTCTCTATTGATGAACATTTAGGCTGTTAACGGTTTTTTCATTATTTCAAATAGTGCTTTTTAACATCCTCAGCGTTACACAAGTAATTGTGGCAGAATAGAAACAGTTAAGTGGAATTGCTGGGTCGAATGGTAGGTACCTTTTAAAAATAGTGATGGCTACTGGTTAATTGTACATTAAAAGGGATTTATAGGGCTGGACCAGTGGCGCAGTGGTTAAGTGTGCGCACTCCGCTTCGGTGGCCCGGGGTTCGCAGGTTCAGATCCCCGGCGCGCACCAAAGCACCGCTTGTCAAGTCATGCTGTGGCGGCATCCCATATAAAGTAGAGGAGGATGGGCATGAATGTTAGCCCAGGGCCAGTCTTCCTCAGCAAAAAAGGAGGAGGATTGTCATCAGATGTTAGCTCAGGGCCGATCTTCCTCGCCAAAAAAAAAGGGGGGGGGATTTATAGCAATAATTCACGTACATCTGTCTTTCATCATACTCTTACCTCGATTCAACGTCATCAATCTCTTACATTTTTGCCAATGGTGAAAAGTGTTTCATTTAAAAATTTGCATATCCCTCCTTACTAATGTGGTTGAGTTTCTTTTCATGTGTTTATTGAACTTTCTGTGAATTGCTTATTCATATCTTTTGCTCATATTTTTCTTGAGTTTTGATATTTTTCCTTAATGAGTTTTAGGAATGCTTTGTGTATTATTATGACTATTAATTTTTGATTTTACAACTATACTTATATAGTTATTGCTTGTTTTTTAACTCTTTCTGTTATCTTGTACAGAAATTTTTACATTTTTATCTAGTTAAATTGATCAATCTTTTTCTTTAGGGTTTCTCTGGATTTTGTGTAAGGAAGGATTTTGTGGTCTTAAGGAAGACCATCACTCTCCCAAGAATATACATATGTTTTACAGTAATTTCACATGATACTTCTATAACTTTGTTTTTAATCCTTCTGGAGTATAATTTTGTGTATGCTATGAGATGGAAATCTGTTTTAATTAGGACCTTTTCAATTGCAAGTGACCAAACCAGCTTAAACTAGCTTAAGTGAAAAGGGAATTTAATTAGCTCATGTGATTGGGAAGTCCAGGCTATCATCAGGCATAACTGGACCCCCAGGTGTCAAAACTCTGTCTTCTCTTTCTCTCTCACATTTTGGATCTGCATATGTTTGTGTGTTAACTTCATTCTCTCCTAATACAGACAGGCTTTTTCCAAGTGGCAGGGAAGATGGCATCAGCAGTTTGTATTCATATCTTTCTGAGGTCTGTGATGCAAAGGCAAGGCCCTTACTTCTGCTCCAAATCAAAAGTCCTTGAGGAAGCAATTTGAGTGGCCTGTCTTGGACAGATTGTTCCCACTCGTGTGGCCAGGGCAGGCAAGGTATTTCGATTGATGGCTCCAGCAAAAGTATATGATTGAAGTGGGGTAGGAATGGTTTTCCAGAGAAAGAGGGGTGCTGCAAAGTTAGAAAACAGTAAATATACACAATTTCACCTTTTGGTAGTTCAACACAAACGTGTGTATGCAAATGCAAAAATACTCCTGCCTCTAACATGTTGCAAAGAGCTCAGCCCAACTGAAAATTTTTTCAAAAACATCTTTCCCGAAATTACATCTGGTAATTGTAATTGTATCTAGGATTTCTGTGTGTTATGTGCTATTTTCGATAAGATCTGGATGTGGCTCATCTTCATCTCATAATCCATGTGCAAAATTATGAATTTAACTACCTGCAACATTCATTATCCTGATAGTGGAGGATGTTCTTTGATAAATCTGGCTGCCATTGGTTTTCTGGGAGGGTGGATGTGGATAAGAAGTGAGAAGTATATGGGAAGATCCCACTTCTGGAGGCCGTTCTGTTTTGGCATCCTAGTTCCTGTTAGCTGTTTCAAGGATGGGTTGCTGGGGATTGCTGTAGTGTTGAAGAATCATATGTCCTAGTTTGGCAGGTTTGGAGTTTTTTCTGGCAATAGCACCCCCTATAGATTGCCTGGGTACCCAGCTAGGACCTCATGTCCAGAAACGTGGCTCTGGGTCCCTGAAGGTAAATTCCCTTACTTTGCCCAGTCTGTCTGCTTAGCAGACCAATAGCCCTGGCCCTCAGGTGTATACAGTCTGTCTAGGCTTCTGCCTCCTGAAATCATTAAACAATGAGCTACAGAGGCTGGGGTAAAGCAGCTCTGTCCTCTGCCTCCAGGCTACGTCGCAGTGATTCACTCCCTTATAGTAGGAGGAATATGGCCTTTGGGCAGGGGTATTAGATAAGGACCTCCACTCTCAGTCTGGTTCCCTTTCTCTGCCCCTTCAAGTCTTACCCCTAGGGATGAATTTTCTGCCTCCTTTACCTTATTTGCACTAAACTCAGCAAGTGGCAAAGGATTATTAGATTGTTGGCTCTGAAATGAGGGGCTTCTTTTTAAAAGCACTGTGCCATTCCCTTTCTGCTGTTAGAAAGTCCAGCCTAGACCAAACAATGTCTAAGAAGTATTTATAGTACGACTTTATAGATGGTCCAAAGAAGTAGCCACCATAGTTCAACATCTGGGCATAAAACTCCAGCATGGGTAGGCTCATGGTCTGAGACTAAGGAGAAAATTGTTCATAGTCTGACCAAGTGCTTTGCTACCACACATTGAAGGTTACTAGCTTTCCAGCCTGGGGTGGCAAGATACCCATTACCCTACCCCATCTTGATTTAGTGCCATATTTTGGGGTTCAAATCTTAAGATACTCTACTTGATTGTTTAGAATTTAGTGGTTGTAAGTGACAGAAATCCACTAGACTTGCTTAAAACAAAAAGGAAATTTTATTGGCTCATACAATTGGCAAGTCCAGAGGTAGTGACAGCCTCAGGTGCATTAACAGACCAGGGAGGTTATCACGGGTCTTCCTCCCATATCTCCCCGCCGCCCCTGTGATGGGCTTGTCTCTTATTATTGAAAGTTTTCTCCATGTTGTGGCGTAAAAGTAGCCATCTTCTAATTTATACCCTTTCTACTCACTAATAATAAAAGCAAGACCCTTTCTCCATCTCCAGATTTTAAAAATTGGGATAGGATGCTGAATGACTTGGGCCACATAGCCAGTCCTGGGATAATCACTGCGGGCAAGATACTTGATTTGCAGCCCTGGCAGAATCGTATGATTGAAGTAGGGGGAAAGCATCTCCCCAAAGGAAAGAAGGGATGTTGAACAGATAAAATTAATGAATGTTTGATGAATTGTCATAACTTTTTATTTTTCAAAATGGATAACCAGTTTTCCCAATCCAATTTTTTTCCTCTACTTAAAATGCCATCTTTATAATATGTAATACAGTAAATTTTGTTTGTTTTTTCATTTGCCAATGCCATACTGCCCTAATTTTTAAAATCTTTATATTAAAAAAGAAAAATGAGATCTTGTTCAACTGTCTTGCTAATGGAAATTGGATAGTAATGTGATGGTTTTAGAATGTATAGAAATTTTTAGCCAAAGTGAGATTCATGGGAAAGCAGAAATTGCCCCTTGGTAGTTAAATCTGTCACTCTTTAAAATTAAGTTACTGTAAAAATGTGAGATGCCTTTATTATATTAAAAAAGAAACTAATTCAGTTGGTTTTCACATGTATAATTATCTGAATACACAGATAATTATCTAGATTTCTTAGAAAATTCACTTGGCATTTATGTTTATAAGCTTTAAACTATTAGGTATTTAAACAGAATTTCAGTGGAAATCTTTCTAAAATTAATTACATTCTTTAATTTTTGTATAGAAATCCATGTTGAATATATAAGGCAACATTTTATTAGTGTGAGTTTTGAGTTATTGTGTTTGCTACTTGTAAGTGTGTATTAACCCTTCCTGTTTTCTAATATATGAGCTTTGAAACATAACCTGGCATGTTTGAATTTTCTGTAAAATAATACATTTGCTTTGGCTATTCAAGGACTTTTTCTGTTTACTTTCTGGATCTTAGATGTGTACCAGGTATAAGTTTTTGGTAAATAAGATGTTATTATTATTTACTTACTGTTAGCAATTATTTTTGGCTTTCATTTGATGACAGGTGATTTCAAATCAGAGAAGTCTAATGGGGAAATGAGCGAGTCTCCTGGAGGTGGAAGAGGAGCGTCTGGTTCAACGCGAATTATCACCAGATTACGGAATCCAGACAGCAAGCTCAGTCAGCTGAAGAGCCAACAGGTGGCAGCCGCAGCCCATGAAGCAAATAAATTATTTAAGGAGGGCAAAGAGGTGTGTTTAAAACAAAAATCTCTGGAATGTGAAATAATTTTATTTATCAGACCTTAAAATTAGCTGTGAGAAGTTTATGGGCCTACTTTTGAATTGTGTTTTCTCCGCTTCCAAGAGCGCAGTGGGTAACAAGATTAAAAGTTAGCTTTATATTATGACAAGTATAGTAGTGTACCCAAATTTCACTCGAAGCATGGGAATGTTGTAAATGGGTGGTATACTTTCTTGCTGTATGGTTAGTTTTTTGTATATTATTCTCAAGAGCTAGAGGCTTCTTTTTCATGTCTGGTAATGAGTAGGCTGTTTGTGGGCTTTAGTGAAGAGTTGTAGATGATTTAGCTCGTTTCTAGCTATAATCATTTTAGGCGAGCCTGCAGCTAAAGGATGAGACTCACCCCTCTATAGGAGAGTATAGTGCATAGAACAGCACAGCACCCCAGCACTGATTATGAACAAAAAAATTGAAGCTAGGACTCAGTATTTCTGCCCCCCTAGCTAGCCATGGTGACAGAACAATGGCCACAACTGTGTCTCCGAGATTTGAGAATTATTTGCGGTGTAGATATGCAAGAATATACAGTGTTCTTAACATCAGGAATTGCTTTAAAGTAGTGGCTTTCAAGCTTCTTTTTCACTCTGACCCTCAGCAAGACATTTTTCATAGCAACCCAGTATACACATTGAAAAGTTTCCTGAAATAGTATTTTACCTTATTATATGGGAAGTGCTCTGGTATTTTCTCTTCTAGTTGAGTCTATTTATTATACTTCATTTTTTTAAAAGCTAAGTAAGGCCCACTATTGATTTCACAGTCCAGTAAAGGATTGGGATCAACTGTTTGAAAACACTATTTTAAAGTATCCATGGGCTCTTATCCTAAAGCGGGAATGATAAAAGGAGCAGAAGAAAAGGTATTTTTAGGAATGTATTTTTTGGGTAATAGTACATATAATGTCCTCTTTTTTCCCTAACCTGTATATTGTAGGCTTGAAATAATGATAGATGAAGGATTTACACATACAGTTTCATGTGTATATTTGAGATACATGAAAGTACTTAATGTCTCATATATAATAGGCACTTAATATAGAGGTTAGTTTTCTTTCTTTTTGCAGGCGTATCTTGGTTGTTTAATTATGAACAGTTAGCTTTAGTTTTTAACTTAGCTTTTAAACTTCAAAAGTTCAGTCTTAGATGTATCTTATTTTGAATGATAAATTACAAATTATTGAAAGACAGTTGATCAGACAGATTTACATCTTTGATATGAATAATGATATGAATAAAATAATTTTATTTTCTTGATCAGGTACTGGTAGTTAACTCTCAAGGAGAAATTTCACGGTTGAGTACCAAAAAGGAAGTGGTCATGAAAGGAAATATCAACAATTATTTTAAGTTGGGTCAAGAAGGGAAATATCGTGTCTACCACAATCAATATTCCACCAATTCATTTGCTTTGAATAAGCACCAGCACAGAGAAGATCATGATAAGAGAAGGCATCTTGCACATAAATTCTGTCTGACTCCAGCAGGAGAGTTCAAATGGAATGGTTCTGTCCATGGGTCCAAAGTTCTTACCATATCTACTCTGAGACTGACTATCACCCAACTGGAAAACAATATCCCTTCATCCTTTCTTCATCCCAATTGGGCTTCACACAGGTAAAGGAAACTAAGGTTCATTTATCACTGTGAATATACTAGATATTTACAAAATGATTATTACAAGTGTACACTTTAAGCTGTCATCATCAGTGAATTGAATGAAGTCAACTTAGCAACACACTAAGGGCATTAGGGATGTGAGTGTATTTCTAAGTTACTGAGCCAACACTAGCATTTGGAAGATTTCTGGGAAGCGGAGTCTTTATCCCTGGAATCAAATGGAGGCCAGCCAGAGTTCTAGAACTTTGTAGAAGGTATTAGGAATTGGAGGACTAATTGGGAATGACCTCTGGGATTCCTTCCAGTGTCCAAAGTCTATGATTCTGTGAGGTAGGAACTTCTAGTAGCAGTATAGTTATCCCACTTAGCCTAGAAACATATCCGTATAAGATGGAATCATCATAAATTACAACTCTTATGCTTTTAATTTAAGATCAATGAAGTGAAATAATTTTTTTTCTTCTGAAATATAGGGCAAATTGGATCAAGGCAGTTCAGATGTGTAGCAAACCTAGAGAATTTGCGTTGGCTTTGGCTATTTTGGAGTGTGCAGTTAAACCAGTTGTGATGCTACCAATATGGCGGGAATCTTTAGGACATACCAGGTAAGTGAATTCTGAGCTTTGTGAATGGTGTGTTAGACTGCCTTTTGGAATATTAGTCTATTAATAATGCAAGTTATTGTATTTAAAAGACCATATTAAATACTTAACTCTTCTTGGCCTCGTTTTCCTCCTCTGTAGGATGTAAACATGAACATTAGTTCTTATTTGTGATATAGGATTGTAATGATCAAAAGACATCAGGTATATGAAAATTAAAAATATTTTCTAAAGTAAAAAGCATTTTTATTGGGTATAAAGAACACTCATATTTTTTGAATATCTATTCTAGAATGTTCCAGATACTGTGCCAGTATCTGCTTTATTTAGAGTTGAGTGTCTGGTCAAAGATTGTGCAGCTCGTGAGTAGACCTAGCAGATGGTTAAAAAGAATAGATAAATTTTGTGACTTGAATCTACTTTTTAGCCGTATCGGATTTGTTTTTTAACTTTAGTTAGTTTTTTAAAAGTTATGCAAAACTAATATAAGCCTATGGTAAAAAATTATTGTTCATTGTGACAAGAATCATTCTACCTTCCCTGCCCCTCTACAAGGCCCACTCCAAAGATACAATGCTGTCATTTTTTTTAATATAAATATATTTTTTGTTTCTTTCCATATCTGTGTTTTATCTTATAATGAAAAGTTTTTTAAGAAAAGTAAATTTATGCCTACTAAACATTTTTCATCTGCTAAGGGTTTCTCTCAGTTTTCTTTGGTGTTTTCCCCACATAAATCTTTTGGATACTTTTTTTTCTCTTTTCTCCCTTCTGTTTTGAATGTAATTGCTGCTACCAGTAGAGGCTTCCACAAATGGAATGGGCTTAATTCTTCCTAGGATAAAAAACAGGGTTAAGTGAAGGTACTACAGATGGTGCCTCCCAGGAGAGGAGAGCTAAATGGGTGGCACGCCCTTATTCTGCTTCTTATTGCTCTCTTTTATCAGGGTAGAGCAAGGAGAGAGTCGGAGTTAATTGTGAGGCAATATTCCGTATTTCTATTTTTCCTTCTTGCGTTTACCTCCAGACTTGCTCAAAACCATTCTGTCCCAACATTCGCCTATTCAGTGATTATCCTGGAACTTAGTTGGTGGACCAAGCAGCCATGTCTCTGGTGGCAGAGATCAATACTTCAAGACCTAGAGCTAAGCTAGATGTTGCTAAATAAAACTCCAATACTCAAACGTAACTTAAAATGACTAAATCCTATCTTTTGTAAATTTGTTTCTAAATAGTAAACATTCTAATGGAATTCAATTTTTAAAAAAAAATCAAGGTTTTTTTTTTTTTTTTCATCCTGGTTCATCATTATGACTAGTCTTCTAAACATGTTACTTAGAGTTATAAAATTATATCATGAATTGTATTAGTATGATACTTCTGGTAATATATACAAAAGAACTCTTTTTTAATATGATGAGGTAAGATAAAATAGAACACATTGAATTTTTAAAAAATTAGAGACCATGATTCAGGAAATTAGAAATTAATAATAAGACTTCACTTCTGGCAGTACTGTAGTCACAGACTTCTAGGTCACAAACTTCTAAGACTCAGTCCTAGGGAAATATCTAAAAATGCAACCAAATATTTTATTCATAAAATGTTTATTGTGATATTCAATAGTAAAGCTTTGAGAGTAGAATCTTTTTTTGAGAAAATTATAAAGTCTTTCTTGAAAAACATTAAAGAATACCTAAATAGAAATATATCTCATGTTTGTGTATAGGAAGACTCAGTGTCTTGTCAATGTCAATTTTCCTCCTGTTAATATATAAATTAATTTTAATAACAATAATTATAGTTGAGCTTTCTGTAGAATTTGACAAGATGATTAAAAAATTTATATAGAAAGAGGCAGTAAAGGTAAATTTGAAGGACAAGGTGGAATGACTTGCCCTACCAGGTAACAAAACTTAAGTTGGTAACTAGAATAATACTGTGGTATAGATGCAAAGATAGACAAATAGACCAGTGGTACAGAACAAACAGTCCAGAAAGAAACCAACCCATATATGGAAATATAATATATGATAGAGGTGGCATTAGAAAGGATGAACGATTCACCAAAAGGTGATGAGGCAATTAGTTATCCATACGGTGGAAAATTGAATTCTGTTCTACATATCATACACAATAGTCAATTCCAGGTAGAGTAAATCCTAAATGTGAAAAGCAAAGCTTTACAACTCCAAGAAAAAATAGAGAGATTATCTTTATGGCCCTGGAGTAAAGGAAGTTCTCTCCCTCTCTCCTCCACTTTCTTCTCTTTTCCCTTTCATCTCTTTTTCCTTTCTTCCGGTCTCTCTTTCCTTATACTCTTTCCTTCTTTCTCCTTCCCTTTCATACTTTCTTCCTTTTCTCTTTCTCTTGATTGTTTTCTTTCCTTCCTGATTCATTCAGTATCTCCCAAAACATACCTAAGGCGGGCATTATGTCTTCCATTTATAAGCATGTCATTTATTAGATGAGAATGAATGTGCGTGCATATGTGTGTCTGCACATACTACAAGTGACTTTCCTATTTTATGTTTAATAAGTGGTATATACATAAGATTGTATGTAATATATAAGCTGTAAGGGGTAATAATAAAATGAACACCTGTGAATTCACCACCCAATTTAAAAATAAGGATATTATCATTATTGCATCTACTTTCCATTCACATTACCTTGCCTCTCCTGAGAGATAACCATAATGTTTAAGTTTGTGTTTTGTTATACTCTTATTTTTACAATGTAGTTTTATCACATACATATATATCAGTAAACAGTGGATCGTTTTCTGTTGTTTGAGTTTTGTAATAATGTATCGTCCTGATAGACTGAATCACAGACTGGTTAAAGGTATTTTTATTGTTTTGTTATACTGTAATCAAAAAAGAGTTAGTATACACAATATATTCAAGAACTTATACAATTCAATAAGAAAAAAATCAAACCATTTAGAAAAAAAGGCCAAAGATACAAAGATAATTCACAGAAGAGGAAACACGAATAGCCAAGAGACATGAACAGATACTTAACCTCCCTGGTAAGGTAGGAAAATGCACATTAAAACTAGGGGCTATTATTTCACATACATCAGATTGTCAAAAATTTAAAGAGTATTAGTAAATATGTGACATAATAGGAAGCGAATTCTGAAACATTGCTGATAAAAGAGCAACTAGTATAATGCTTGCTGCACCCATTTTAGAGAACAATTTGGTAAAACAAAGTTGAAAATGCAATTCTACTCCTAATTAAATACCTTAGCAGAATCTTACATCTGTACGTGAGGAGATGCATAGAAAGATGTTCTTTATAATATTTTGTAATGGTGAAATTTGGTAACAATCCCTAAATGCCCATAATCAGGCATGTTTAAATTGTGGTGTGGTTCTTTAATGGACTACTATACAGCAGTGAAAAAAAGTAGAGCAACAAGTGTCAATAAGATTGAGTCTCATAAATGTACAACAGAATGGAAATAATTGTTTTTCTAAAAAATACATATAATATGATTCCATTTATGTAAAATTTAAAAGCATGTATGCTAATATAATATTACAATATTGTTGAGAGATATAGACATTTGTGGTAAAAGTTTAAAGATATACAAGGGCTATATGCTTGAAACTTAAGAAATATACTTCTAAATAAATAAAAAATGGACAAAGAAAAATCATAATGGAAACTAGAAAACATTTTGAATTGAATGTTCATGAGATTACTACATATGTTGAAATTGTGAGATGCAACTAAACAGTACCCAGGGGAAATTGGTAGCTTTCAATGGTTACATTAGAAAAGAAAAACTGCAAGTTAATTAGCTAGGCATACATCTCAAGGACTCAACCCAAAGAAAGGAAATATTGAGAAATATCAAATATTAAATATTTTCTGAAATAGAAAACAAACATACCTTAGATACTATTATAACTTATAAACCTCTGATGAGGTTATAAAAGGAGAAAGCACAAATAACCATGATCAAGAGTAAAAAAGGGGTCATACCAAGTAATATTTCTGATTCTCTCTCACTGGTACTGGGGATTTTAAACCTTCACAGAATCCGCTAACATAGTATTCAGACTTCCTCCATCCACAGAGAAAGGGTCCCATTGGGTTCCTCATTTTGGGTGGGAGAAGGGTTGCGGGGGAGGAGCCCCACTGATCTCAGTCATTGGACGGTAGGGCATAGGCTATGCTTTTTCCTCAGGCAGGAAAAGGATTTCTGTTCAGTTTAAATGATATCACTGGGGATGGCCTGGTGGTGCAAGCAGTTAAGTGCGCACGCTCCACTGTCGTGGCCTGGGGTTTGCCAGTTTGGATCCCGGGCGCAAACTGACGCACTGCTTGTCAAGCCGTGGTGTGGCTGTGTCCCATATAAAGTAGAGGAAGATGGGCATGGATGTTAGCCCAGGGCGTCTTCCTCAGCAAAAAAAGAGGAGGATTGGCAGATGTTAGCTCAGGGCTGATCTTCCTCACAATAAATAAATAAATAAATAAAGGATATCACTGCACCTATCAGCAAGGAGATGGGTAGGACCAGATGATTTCATAAGGAAATTCTTCAAATTTCAGGAAACATCATTCTATTTGAAGTTTTCCATAAAATAGAAAAAGAAAGAAATCTTGCAGACTATTATTTCTGTCAGTATAAAACTGTTATAAAATTAGATAAATAGAAATAAATAGACAAGTAGAAAATTATAGCCCTGTCTCCTCTATTAGTATTTACCATTGATTAATAATCAATAGCAAATAGATGTGTATTCAAGAAATCTTAAACTATTAGCCAGTATATTCAAGAGTAAATTAAAAGAGCAATAAACCAAGGCTAAATTGACTTCCTGTAGGCATGGAAGATTTGTCCTTTCTTAGGACATTATTAATACCATGCTATTTTAAGAAGTCAAAGAAAGAAAACTTTGATCATCTCATTAGATGCCAAGAAAGTATTTGTTTATTAAGAAGGTATAAGTTCATTATTAATTCTTGGTTAAAAAAAAAACTTAAGTAGGAATAGATGAATAGTCTTTTATTTATATTTTTTGTAAAGATGTATTTCAAACCAAACCATCATGCTTTACTTTTTAGTGAAACTCGTGAAGCATTCCCATTAACGTTCAGGTGGAACAGAACAAAGATGCCTGCTATCACTGCTGTCTTTTAACTTTTCTTAAAAGTATTAGCCAATGCAGTTTGCCAAGAGAAATAAAACGTACATATATTGGCAGATATAGGAACAATTATTTGATCTAATTATATACTTAAAAAACTCAAGAAAATTGACTGAAAAACTATCAGAAACAATATGAAAATTAGATAAGGTGGCTGCCATACTGAACAATAGGTTTTATGTATATGAATAGTAACCATCTAGAAAATACAATGGGAATTCTGAATTAAAATAACAGGTTGAATAAACGTATATAATTTTGCTCCCTGCTGAACTCCACTAAACCTATGGCAAAGGAATATATATATTTTTTTTGTGTGAGGAAGATCAGCCTTGAGCTAACATCCATGCCAATCCTCCTCTTTTTGCTGAGGAAGACCGGCTCTGAGCTAACATCTATTGCCAATCCTCTTCCTTTTTTGTCCCCGAAGCCCCAGTAGATAGTTGTATGTCATAGTTGCACATCCTTCTAGCTGCTGTATGTGGGACGCGGCCTCAGCATGGCCGGAGAAGCGGTGCATCGGTGCACACCCGGGATCCAAACCTGGGCCACCAGTAGCAGAACGCAAGCACCAAACCGCTAAGCCATGGGCTGGCCCAAAGGGATATTTTTTAAAAGCATAAACCCACAGGGACATGAGGAGCAGCGGAGAATACAGCACCAGTAAAACTGTGGAAGCAATAATGCAGATGAACAAATGATAACCTACCCACGTCATTGGGGAGAACTGAGCATTTTCACCACTTACACCATAGAATCCTCAAAAGGCACGAAAGCGGGAAGTACAGAGCAGTCCACTTCGGATCCTATCTCTGCACCGTACCTGTTTACACGCAGTCCTGCCAGATACCCTGAGTGTGGTGAGCCCACTGTCTTCTAAGCCTTGCTCATGACCTTGCCCTCTGTGACCCAGAGAGAGACAAGTTTATTTTTTCTTGGGAACCTTCCTTTAATAGTGACAATATTGCTCTTTTGCTCATGCAGCGACAGTCATCTGCTGTATAGTGACGTTTCAGTCAATGACGGACGGCATATATGACAGTGATCCTGTAAGATTAGTACCAGACAGCCTAGGTGTGTAGTAAGCTATACCATCTAGGTTTGTGTAAGTACACTCCATGATATTTGCACAACAATGAAATCACCTAACAATGCGTTTCTCAGAACGTTATCCCCATCATTAAGTGACTCATGACTGTAGTGTTATTCTTGCTACTGAGTTTTAAAAAGCCAAACTTTATACTGTTAAAGATACACACATAGCTGGTAAAACTATAAAGAAAAACAAGGGAATGATAACACAAAAGTCGGGAAAACAACTGCCTGGGAGTGGGACACACTGGCTTCAGGTGTGTTATTGATAAAGTTCTATTTCTTAACTTGGTTACATTTTATATATTTTTAAAAATTATAGTGAAAGAAAAGATCCCAGCAACAACTAAAAAAACCTCAAGGGCCAGCCCTTGAGTGGCCTAGTGGTTAAGTTCGGCATTCTCTGCTTCAGCTGCCGAGGCTCAGTTCCCGGGCACAGACCTACACCACTTGTCTGTCAGTGGCCATGCTGTGGCAATGGCTCACATCCAAAAAGAGGAAGATTGGCAGCGGATGTTAGCTCAGGGCGAATCCTCGGCAAAAAAAAATACTTCAAACAACTAGGAATAAATTTAACAGGAAATATTCAGGATCATGTAAAGAAATCATTAAAACTTTACTAAAGATATAAGTGATACTTTGAGTAAATGAAAAGGTATATCATATGCATAGATAATGTATATTACATTTTCTAAAGATGCCATGCGTTATATTAATTAATTATATTTAATCTATCAAAATTAACATTCATTTGCATTGTGAGTGGGATTTTCCTCCTTGGGGGGCAGGGAGGCTTTGCCAAAATGGTAATAATATTTCATCTAGAAAAATTAATGTGCAAGAAAAGGGAAGTAGGTATTAGAAAAAAAGGAAGTAGGTATTAGAACATCTTTTGAAGCTACAATAATCGAAATAATTTGTACTGCAGAAGTAGAGCAGTGGAATATAACTGATAATCCAGAATAGGCCTAAACACATGTGGGAATCTAGCTATGATAGCATTGCATGTCAGAGAAGGAAAGAAGGCATGTTTGGGGAAAATATCACCTAGATCCCTGCTTCAGCAAAAACTTTCAGATAAATGAAGATTTTTTTTAAAAAACCATACTCTTAAAGTAACAAAAAAACTTAAGAAAGCATGGATTAATTTGTTTTTGTTGTGATACTTTCTTTTTAAACAGATATAAAACCCAGATGCCATAGAGGAAAAAAGTGGATGTATGTATTTAAAATTCTGAGTGGAAAAATAATATTATAATCAAAATCAAAAGACAGATGACAAACTGAGGAAAAATATTTACACCACAAATGGAAAATTTCCGTAATTGACAAAGACCTTTTATAAATGAAAAGGACTAATAGTCCAGTACAGACAAGACAAAGGATTTGAACAGGCATTTTGCAGAAAAATAAATATGAAAGGCCAGGTAGACAATTAAAAAAATGGTTACTTCTCTCATAATTAAGGCAATGTAAATCAAAACTATGGGGTAGTATTTTTTATCTCTCAATTGGGCTAATGATTTAGAAATTTGGTACTAACTTGAGTGAAGGTGTTGGAAAGCAGGGTGGCTTTGTAATTGATGGATTTATAATTGGTAGTGTGAAGTGTACAATTCTGAAGAGCAATTTGGCACTGTCAGCATTTTAAATGCAAAAACCTTTGGACTCAGCCATTGTTCCGCTGGGGAACATAGGAATATACTCCCCAAGTTTACCAAGAAAGACGTAAAACATTGTTTATCACAGCTTTGTTTGTAATAGTAAAACAAACACATCAAAACCCTGGGCACCATGTGGACATCGGGAGTGGAGCTAAAGCTTAGTCCATACTCCTGGTCCAGCTCTCAGTTGAACTGTGGAGATGTGGAAGGAACAGCTGCCACCCAGTGCGCCCACCAGTATGGAGTGGCTGCTGGAGGCTGCGCAATACCAGCCTGGTGGAGCTTCCTTCCTGGGGCCTCTAGGCTGCCAGGAGTAGCCAAGATTTCTGCCCAACTAAATGGAATTGAACTCCTTTGGAGCTCACTCTTGTTGTTGTCTTTTCCCAT
This sequence comes from Diceros bicornis minor, assembly GCF_020826845.1. Lineage (NCBI taxonomy): Eukaryota > Metazoa > Chordata > Mammalia > Perissodactyla > Rhinocerotidae > Diceros > Diceros bicornis. The sequence goes on along the minus strand of NC_080757.1, from coordinate 47,552,212 downwards.
AAGGATTGTCATGGTGGCAGTGAGAACAGTAGAATTGACTCTGAGATAGCTAACATCACAGATTAGCTACAATACACCCTCACTGGCCTGGCATCCTCAGCAAAGTGAAGCCTTTGTATTTGGTGATGAAAACGGACCTGTTCGCATGTGAACACCAAGAGCACAAGCTGAGTGCCCAGCTGTGAGCTCCCAGGGTGTCGCTGCACTGGTGTTCTCCACACACGGTGCTTTGTCCCTGGCCACGGTCAGAGAAGATAGCTGCTGTGCTGGTCCTGGTCTTTTAGAGACGTTTAAAGCTGAGCCCACAAAATCTCTGTTGAGAAATACTACTTGGTCCTGGCTCAGTCACTCCCTCCTTAACTCTGGTGGGCTGAGGTTGTCAGGTTACCCACCATGCTGTGCCTACAGAGCTTGCCCCACTCCCTGGTTCCAAGAAGAATGGCAAATGGATGGTATTTGAGTCAGTAAGTTAGTCCCCAGTGAGGATCCACTCCCTTTGCTCTCCTCCCATCAGGTTGTGAGAGAATGAAAAATGTTTGCTATACTGGTTGCGTGCAGTTAATAAGCATGAACTCTTGGCCTGGGGAAGGCTAGATTCTAGGGTCCTATAGTGAAAGGGACACAAAGCTTTCTTGAAAGTGGAGATAGGTAGATAGGTAAGGGAGTTTTTGGTAGAGGGATGGAGATAAAAAGAATTAAATCCCCTCTCACATCTTTCTAGCACTTCCTCCTACTCCAAGTTGACAAAAGATCTCTTTATTCTTTCCACATAGCCATGCTTGCGAAATTGGCTACATCTGGGGAAGATGTGATAAAAAGCAATTCTTCTACTGCTAGAACTCTTAGAGACAGGAGCTTCTCTCTTCGTAGGTTTTCGTTAATTTCCCTGTTTATGGGAAATATTCCCATCACGAAAATCTAGTCTAATCACCTTAACATAGAGCCTCACCACAGGCCTGCCCATCTCCTTACTGCTGAGTGCAGTCATAACTGTTCTCCTGCCTGGAAAAAGAGTGTGGCCTGTACCTTATGCCTGATGATTGATGCCTAACCACTGTGGTCCTTCCTTCCCAGCCTTTCCCCTCACCCAAAAGCAGGAAACATGTGGTCCCCTTTGTCTGTGGGTGTAGGAAGTCTGAATTCTATGTTAGTGGACCCTGTGAAGACTTTAAAATCCCCAGTGCTAGATAGAAAGAATCAGAAATGTTTATTGATAAAAGTTTTTGGATTTTTTGGCCTTTTTTGGGGAAGGAAATATTCCATTTAATAGGGAACTGGTTCAAATACTTGTAGTCATGTTCATGCAGTGGTATATTATTTAATTCTTTAAAAAGATCTGTATCTTCTGGTATGGAGAGATCTCCTAGTGCAATTATTCATTGATTAAAAACTGTCGTTGTGTTTGCAATATAATATCCCTTTTGTATAAATATAATGTTGGTGTATGCATGAAATGTTTCAGGAATAAGTCGTGAGTATATTTCTTATGGAGAGGCATATGGAAAGGATAGCATGTTTTGGTTTTTATCTTTTTGTACTATTTGATTTTTCCTATTATAGAATTGTACATGTACTTATTTTTATGAGTTGGGGTTGTTTGGGTTGTGGGATTATAAATGCTAACCATTCTTTGTTTTTGTCTTCCTAATTTTCAGTGCTGTACTTTTATCTTTTTTACTTTTCAAAGTTAAATGGAATTCCATCTTTCTATTCATATATTCTTAGGTTACACAGGATGACATCAATTGAAAGAGAAGAAAAAGAGAAAGTCAAAAAAAAAGAGAAAAAACAGGAAGAGGAAGAAACGATGCAACAAGCTACATGGGTAAAATATACATTTCCAGTTAAACATCAGGTAATTTTTATTATAATCATTTAAAATAGTGTTAGCCATTTCTGAGACTTCTATTCTGCAACTTTGAATACTTAATCATTTTCTTTTACTTTTGACTTTTGACACAATCTTTTTTTTTTTTTTTTTTTTGGTGAGGAAGATCAGCCCTGAGCTAACATCTGCCAATCCTCCTCTTTTTGCTGAGGAAGACTGGCCCTGGGCTAACATCTGTGCCCATCTTCCTCTACTTTATACGGGACGCCGCCACAGCATGACTTCACAAACAGCGCGTCGGTGCGCGCCCAGGATCTGAACCAGCAAACCCCAGGCCGCCACAGCGGAGCACATGCACTTAATCGCTTGTGCCACCGGGCTGGCCCCTTGACACAATCTTTTAATAAGTATAGTGGGACTGAAGTAAATCTTTATGGCAATTTTATAAGCATAGGTTTATCTTAGTAGAATATAAGTGGGTTATTTGACCAGTTTGTTGAAATTGTTGTAAAACTGTATTACTTTTTTCATACATCAAGTTTTTTCATAAATCTTTGATTCCCATTGAAAGTAAAATTGATTGATAAATTTAATTAATTTGCCTGACTGTTGATCTTTTTTGGTAAAAATGTCTAAAACCACATGTGCTTTATAAGCATTCTCATTCTTATTTAATCAGAATGTTTTCATTTATACCAGGTTTGGAAACAAAAAGGAGAGGAATACAGAGTAACAGGATATGGTGGTTGGAGCTGGATTAGTAAAACTCATGTTTATAGGTTTGTTCCTAAATTGCCAGGCAATACCAATGTGAATTACAGAAAGTCATTAGAAGGAAGTAAGTAATTGAAGTTATTTTTCCTGCATAATTGTTTCTGATTTGTATTATTTCTTATAAATTTGTAGTATATTGACCATATTTCGCATAAAAGTGTTTTTCTGAAATTTGTAATAGAATGTGCAAAATTACTAATGTAGTTTATTAGTTATATAAACTCTAAAAAATTTTAAATTACCTTTATTCAAAGGATTTTGATATCCAGGATTTCAATTAAAGAAAGATGATAGAATAGAATTTGTTTAAAAAAAAAAAGCCCTCAGCCACCTAATTATTTTTCTATAATCTTAAATTCAGTACTGCTTGGCTTCTTGAGGACTCACATATCTGGTAACCCAGCATTGTAGCACATACCAAAAACCAGAAAGGAAGTGATAGAGGCTTCCGTAACACTATCACATAAATGAGGTATTAACCCAATTTATGCTACTGGCTAATAGTTTTGGTATTTAGAATCACAGAACTCTAGCGGTGAACTGCCTTTTTAAGAGACCATGTATTTTGAAACTAATGTTACGTGAGCAAATTATTTCAAGAAGATATTAAGCACATACTGAAGTTCACACAGATGGAGTGATAGAATCCTGGCTGGAACCATGTCTCCTGGCTTCGATTGCCCTTTTGCACTCTACTGTGCGGTCCCTCCTTTGTTATCTAAGCGATTTTCAAAAGCAGTTTTGTGCACTATGCAATATAGTTTGCTAATTTATATTGTGCTGTGTCCTTTCCCAAGAAGCGTATGCTATAGTGCCAAATAAGTATTATTTACATACCTAGCTAACAGATTTGGCTTCCTTGTGAATGGTTCTGGTGAAACCCGGACTGGTAGATTTTTGAAACTCTTAATTTGGGAAAGTTATCATTGGATTACGTTTTAACAGAAAAAATATGTATTTTATAAGGCTCACTGGAATTTATTTATAGGAACCAGGAGTGTCTAGCACATAGTAGATGCTCAATAAATGTTTCTCTTTGCTAAATAGAAATATTCAATTCTCTTATTATCTGATTATATTCAAGCTAAATGTCCATTATAATAAATTCCAAAAGATTGTTACAATTTTTTATTACCATTTTATTGCTCCAGTTGCCCATGTAGCACTTAGAATTATAGAGCGCTTTTGTTTAATTGTGTCTGACCTGGTTTCACCTGTGTAATAAAATCCACATTATCAATATGCAAAATATTTAGGCTTTTGCAAATTTATTTTGTATCTACTTTCCTTAGCATAGTGTTTCCCACTGTCCAAATCTGGACCTTTATCCAGTCAGGTACTGAGTTGATCTTCTAGCATCTTTTGAACCTTTCCTCCCCGGTGGTAGCAGGGAAGAAAGCAGCAGTGTACATTGCTAGCTTAGCTTATCTCCAGAGTGGGGATTACAGTGAAGGCAACAGTGTATTTATATACTGTTGGTGTGTATCAATGTAAATTATGCTGTTTAAAATCTCAGAACTATTGGTCCCTATAATCACGGCTAATCTAATCTGATCATATGATAGAGGCACAGATGTGTTGAAAAACAGAGAGAAATGCAGTTAGGGAACACTTGACATAGCCTCAGAAGACCAGAGTGTTCAGCTTGTTTGGCTGCTGACTGTGTCCCTTATCTCTAACCTCTTCTAACTCAGACATATGCATTTGTTTTGCACATTAATTAATAAGCTTTAATAAAGGATATATATTAATATTCTTTATGTCAAGAAGACTTTTAATAGGACAAAAAAAACCCAAACATTTTTTAGTTGTCGAATTTAAATATCAAGCTTCTTATAGCTTGTAAATGGGGCTACCACTGTCATATAAAGCTCTTTTTTAGCAACTTGAAACCATTGAAAAAATATTGCCTCGTTGTTCTGAAATAACTAAAGAAGCATTGAATAAGGAGAGTATCAGTTTAGTTTTTTGTCCTTTTGTTACCTGTGAGATCCAGACATATCCCATCACCCTTTTTTATGATTCTTCTCTTCCCTCACCAGTATCCTATTGTCTTGACAGGTACTGAGTGTATTTTTTGCACACTTTTCCCTTCCCTCAGCCAAACTTTTCTGGAAGGAGTCATTTAAGTAAAAAATAGGTACGCCTTGCTAAGTCCTTGGGATATTTGGGTTCAAGTGAAGAAGAAAAAGGTAGAAAATCCCTCTAAGGCCCAAGAATGTTTATCTAGGCAATAGTTCTGTTTTGTGGGTTTGATTTTTTTTTTTTTGTTATGGAAAATTTGAAACTACACAAAAATGGAAGAGAATAATGAACTCCCAGGTAACCATCATTCATCTTCAACAGTTATCAAATTCTATCACTCTTCTTTTAATTCACTGCCCACTTTTTTTCCTGGAATTTTTTCCTTGTATTTAAAGCAAATCCCAGAAATCATGTTATTTATCAAAAGTAGTTCAGTATATATCTCTAACTGAACTGGACTTTTTTTTCCATAACCATCATGCCATTATCACATTCAACAAATTAATAATATTTAACATATTAATCCTCTGATTCTCAGCTCATATTCTGATTGCCCCAGTTATCTCAGAGATGCTGTTTTACTGTTGGCAGTAAATCAGGTCCAAACAAAGCAACACACTGCATTTAGTTATTTCTCTTAAGTCTTTTTCATTCTATGATACAGACTTAAGTATTCTTCACCTGGAGTCCATGGATGAACTTCAAGGTTGTCCAAGAATCCATTGAAATTGATTATAAAAATTTGTGTATGTACCTTTTCTCTTGGTAGGGGATCATAGCATTTATCCAGTTCTAATATGGTTCTTGAACACAAGGTATGTTAGAAGCCACCGATACAGACTTTCTGAAGTCATTGAACGGGTTGAAATAGTCTCATGTGAAGGCTTCTGAAGCACATCTAAAATGCAGTCCTTCTTTTTATGCTTTAGGTCAGCTGAGCATATAAGAAAGTATGTAGTATCTTCAACTTTTTAAATAAGAAATAATGGAGTATAAATTGCTGGAAAATACTTGATAATTTCCACTAAACTAGATATATTAAAGTAAGTTGCTAATATTTGAAATACCTGTAGTTACTGTATACTCGGTTCTTTTCAGCCAAAAATAATATGGATGAAAATATGGATGAATCAGATAGAAGAAAAAGTCCACAAAGTCCAAAAAAAATAAAAACAGAACCTGATTCTGAAAAAGACGAGGTAAAAGATTCAGATGCTGCAAAAGGAGCAGACCAAAGTGAAATGGACATTTCAAAGATTACTGAGAAGAACGACCAAGGTAAGGAGAGTCAAGTGTGGAGGGCAGCCTGGGGGTGATGAGAATGCACAGGATCTAGTTCACACAGCAGGAAAGGTACTGCATTATCTTTTTCTGGTAACAGCTTTATTGAAACATAATTCACATGCCATATGATTCACCTATTTAAAGTATACAATTCAGTGGTTTTTAGTATTTCACAGAGTTGTTTAACCATCACCACAATCAATTTTAGAACATTTTCATCACCCCAAAAAGAAACCTCATACCCATTAGCAGTCAGTTCCCAGTCCTCCCTAAATCCCCCCAGCCCACCAAGACTATGGCTTTGCCTATTTTGGACATTCTATATAAGTGGAATCATGTAACATGTGATCCTTTGTGACTGGCTTCTTTCACTTAGCGTACTGTTTTCAAAGTTCATCCATATTGTAGCATATATTGGTATTCCTTCATCCTTTTTTATTTTCGGATAATATTCCATTGTATGGATGTGCCACATTTTGTTTATCCGTTCATCAGTTGGCGGACATTTGGGTTGTTTCTACTTTTTTGGCTATTACAAATAATGCTGATAAAAACATTCGTGTACAAGTTCTTATGTGGATGTATGTTTTCATTTCTCTTGAGTAAATACCTGGGAGTGGAGTTATTGGGTTGTGAGATAACTGTTCATTCAACCTTTTGAGGAACTTACATTGTCTTTTATGAAAAGTCGATTTTTAAAAACTAGATAAGCTAGATAATTCATGAGCCATAAGATATTTTATAACTATAAAATACTTATACAAAATCTTACATGAAGATACTCTACTGGTGTATGCAATAGCTGTAACTAAATTATTTTTTATTATGGCATTCCATTTTTAGATACTAAGAATCAGAATATTTAAATATTTGGCATATATGTATTTTTTAATCTTTTATAAAGTTTAACCCTGTCCATTGACCTATTTTAATCATATCAGAAACTTTGAAATATATAGATATTTATATCTAAGCTCTTGAGTGAAAATAAGAAAAATTGGTAGTTTTTAAAAATATTATCATGAATTCCACATTTAAGACTAAAAATTACACTTATGTAAATGTCTTTGTTTCACAGATGTAAAAGAAGTTTTAGATTCTGAAAATAATAAATCCTTTAAGGAAGAACCAATGGAAGTAGACGATGATGAGAAAACAGAGTCACATATAAATTGTCAGGAAAGTCCTCAAGTAGATGTGGTGAATGTCAGTGAGGGTTTTCATCTAAGGACTAGTTATAAAAAGAAAAGTAAATCATCCAAACTAGATGGACTTCTTGAAAGGAGAATTAAACAGTTTACACTGGAAGAAAAACAGCGCCTCGAAAAAATGAAGTTGGAAGGTGGAATTAAGGGTATAGGAAAGACCTCTACAAGTTCGTTGAAAAGTCTGTCTGAGTCATCAATAATAACAAAAGCAAAAGCAGGGTGTCAAAGTGACTTGCTTAGACAAGAACAAAGCCTTAATGCAAGTAACTATACATCTGAAGACTTGATTCGGGGATGTTCACCAAGTGATTCCTCAATTCTTGGAATCAGTGATCCTGATCATACAGCAAACAAACTTTATCCAAAAGATCAAGTGTTAGATGACATCTCCGTTCAGAGCCCAGAGACAAACTGTCAGAAACAAAATTCCATTGGAAATGACATAGATGAGAGTCTCTCTGAACCTGCCAGTAAAGGCCAGGAACCCAGTAAGATTAAAACAAAAGGAAGTGATTTTCTCCTTGATGACTCTAAACTAGCCAGTGCAGATGAAATTGGTACTTTGGTCTATAAGAACAAAAAACCACTTATACAGGAGGATAATGACACCATTGTTTCTCCTTCCCAGAGCCCTTTACTTCCATCAGTACCGAAAAGTAGCAGTGATAGAGATATCCCATCTCTGTCAAAAGCAGTGGACTTTGAAGGAAAACTGGGATGTGATTCTGAATATAATAGCACTTTGGAAAATAGTTCTGATACTATGTCTATTCAAGACAGCAGTGAAGAAGATATGATTGTTCAGAATAGCAATGAAAGTATTTCTGAACAGTTCATAACTCAAGAACAAAGTGTTGAAGACATGGAACCATTGAAACATGAGTTTGTTTCAGAGAAGTCCACTGGAAACTGTGATGACAGGCTGCAGGGTAAGGTAACTGAAGCAAATGGTAAAAAACTAAGTCAAGAACAGAAATTAGAGGAGAGACTGGTTAATAAATGTGTTGCTCAAATAAATCTAAAAAATATCACTGACAAAAAGAATAATGAAAATCGAGAGTCTGAAAAGAAAGGACAGAAAGCAAGTGCCTTTCAAATAAATGGAAAAGATAGTAAGCCTAAAGTATATTTGAAAGGTGAATGCTTGAAAGAAATCTCTGAGAGTAAAGTAGTAAGTGGTGACATTGAACCAAAGGTTAATAATATAAATAAAATAATTCCTGAAAATGATATTAAGTCTTTGACTGTTAAAGAATCTGCTATAAAGCCATTCATGAATGGTGATGTCATCATGGAAGATTTTAATGAAAAAAACGACTTGGAAACAAAATCATCTTTACTGAGATCTTCAGATGCTGAAGGTGACTACCAAGATGGCCTAGAGACCCTGCTAGCGACCGAAGAGTCTGAGAGTGCACAAGCTACCACATCTCCACCACCTCGTCCAGAAAGCAGTTCAACAAATCAGGTAGAAGATATGGAAATTGAAACCTCAGAAGTTAAGAAAGTTACTCCATCACCTATTACTTCTGGAGAGGAATCTAACCTTAGTAATGATTTCATTGATGAAAATGGTCTGCCCACCAACAAAGATGAAAATGTCAGTGGAGAATCTAAAAGAAAAACAGTCATCACAGAAGTCACCACCATGACATCCACAGTGGCCACAGAATCAAAAACCGTAATCAAGGTAGCAAAAGGTGATAAGCAAACTGTGGTCTCTGCTACAGAAAATTGTGCCAAATCCACTGTCACAACCACCACAACAACAGTAACGAAACTTTCCACGCCCTCCACAGGGAGCAGTGTGGACATCATCTCTGTGAAGGAACAGAGCAAAACCGTGGTCACCACAACCGTGACAGACTCACTGACTACCGCAGGAGGCACTCTGGTAACATCTATGACTGTGAGCAAAGAATATTCCACAAGGGACAAAGTGAAACTCATGAAATTTTCAAGACCCAAAAAGACTCGCTCAGGTACAGCTCTGCCATCCTATAGAAAGTTTATCACCAAGAGCAGCAAGAAGAGCATATTTGTTTTGCCTAATGATGACTTAAAAAAGTTGGCCAGAAAAGGAGGAATCCGAGAAGTCCCCTATTTTAATTACAATGCAAAACCTGCCTTGGATATATGGCCATATCCATCTCCCAGACCAACCTTTGGTATCACATGGAGGTATGTACTTTAAAATGTATTTGGGAAAAGGATAAAGTTTTAAAGGAATTATCTAATAAGACTATCTCATTTTTTTAAAATGGGATAATAGAGATAAAACAGGGAAGCATATATTTAATGGCCAAAGTTCATAATGGAAATAAGATACAGAAAGTTTTGAACTTGGCCAGCTGGTAGGTACTAAAGTTTACTTAGGGAAAAATGTTTAACAACTGAAAATATAAAGGAATCATTTAAAATGAAATTCAGTTTTACTTCTCACAAAACAAAAGAAATATGTCAAACATGATTGTTTTTGTAGTCTAAACTTCCAAGTTATTGCCATGTATTTGCTCTGGGAATGAGATAATTGCAGAATTGGATAATCACCAATTTTCTGGAGTGTTTGTATTTTATTTCTGCTAGGTAATTCATAAAAACGTAAGACAGGAATCCTGCCTGTAAATCACACAAGGTTCATCATAATGTGGAAAGCTTCGTAATGTAACTTATTTACATGATAAACATTTGTTTTAGAGTTCTCCGTTATTTATGTGAGAAAAGGTAGTCTCTGAGATTCCTTAGGGATTTTTTTAAAACCCAGAAATAGTTTTCATTTAAAATTTTCTGGGCATTAAGCTTTGGGAATGAGTCATAAGTAAGTAGTGTTGGCAGTTGTAAGATCATGTCATTTTATATTGGGAAAGGATCTTAGAAATTCCTCTCTTTCCTAGATATATAACAATTTGCCTCTGGCCACAGAGGGACAGTTAGGAATAGTGCCCGGTTTTCCTAAACCCCATCCAGTACTTTATCTGCTGTATCACATTTCACATATTTGTCCTTGCTTTGTCCTTCTTCATGTCTTCGTCTTTTTATCTTTGCACCCTTACAATTGAAAAGGATGGAACATAGACATTGAGAACATAAGAGTCCTGTGGGACACGCCCAGAAGTCAGGAACAGTCGCAGCTGCAGTTAGACCTTGCTGGGATCCTGAAATGGATCACTTCAGCAAGTGGCTGTGCAGACTCCATTCCACTGTAGGCTGCGTTTCTGTGTGTCGTTAATATGGTTCCAGTTTCTTTAAGTTAAAATCATGCTTTTTTGTTTCCTTGATATGACAATTAGCTAGTATTACAAAAGACCAAAAAAAACAGTGTAAATGAGTACTCACTATAAAGGGATTAACTTATTAATATGACTAGTCATAGTTGGTTTGACCAAGTTTTTTATACGCATCTTTTGATTTGAATTAAAATATCATCACTCCATTACACATTCAATAGAGACAGCTGAAAAGTACAATTTCTCTGCAGGGCCTGCAATGAAGGATTTGCAGAATCCTGCAGGGAATCAAGGAACTCTTCATTACAGTTCATGGATTTGTAGGATTACTCTGCACTTTTCTGCTTTCTTCATTGAGAGCGGTCCCAAAATGTATCCTTGACTGTCCTGCAGGTAACTTCTTTCCCACTGGAAAAGTTACTGTGTACAAATACTTTCATTAAAATGACCTGGCAGTTGTGGAGGCCGACCTTTCTGCTCTTTTCTATTCTGAAATGGAAGGTAGGCTCAACTGGGAAGCACTTTTCTCTGAACCAGTTTTGATCAAGTGTTGCCCAGGGCCCTTTTCTGCACGGCTGGGTTTCAGGAGCCTTGTATTGTTATGTTTTAATATGCGCTGTGGGCACAATTTGTATCTGTTTAGTTAATTTCTCATTTTTTAATGGAAGGAAATACCTTCCTGTACATTTTAAACAGATATTGCCTTCCAGTATATGCTAATGTCTGAATTTGCTGAAGTTGGGAGAAACATAATCTCTTCTAACGGAGGCATGGGTGAATGTGTAAATTATTCTTGACTTTAAGAATGCATTTTTGAAAAACGTATCACTATAAAAGCCATGCATGTGAAATGCATTTTTATACTCACATTTGAATAAAATATGTCTGATACTTAGTGTAGGAGCTAAGAATGCCAAAGGCATGTGTTTGATTTTATTAATTTAATGTTAAAGCTGAGCAGTATTGAAAAAGTGAAACTTGTCTCATCGACTCATTAGGGCCTCTTTTTCCCTCCACGCTGTCCATTCCCTTACTCCCTTCTCCCCAGGCCCTGATTCTGTGTTTCATTATCACTTTGAAACAGTAGTTGTCTCCACAGTGCAGCCAGAAGGATCCTCCTAAAATGCAGATCTATCTTGTGAATTCTGACTGAGCTGAGCAAGCATTTAAAGGGGATGAGTTAATTACTGCCGGGCTGGGAGAGGGAAAGTGTTTGTCACCTGTACACCACATCTGTGAGAAGTACTTCCCTTTACAACCCATCCAACACTGGCTAAATTTCAGAGGTTTTAATATAGATCATCTTTAATGCTCTTCTTTAATCCTTCCATTTGGTGCAACACATTCTGGCTCTGCTTCCTCTCTTGTGCCAGCCTCATGTCTTGCTACACCTCCACACCCCTTCCCTCCATCCATAGCACACCAGATGTGGTTTCTGGGAAGAAGTGAGTGTTTTTCTGTACTTTCCTTCTAAGCATATGTGTGTCCATTGCCTTCAGTCAGCCACCCCCACATCTTTGTCCTTTGAGGCTCAAAGCTCTAATCCCCATCCTTGAGCCAGATCATGCCCCTCCCTTGTGCTTTCGTCTGATACAGCTTCTGAGGATGCAATAACAGATTATAATTCATGTCTGTGTTCCTGCTCCTTTCACGTAGTCTTACACATAGAAGGCACTCAAATATTTTTTGAATGAGGAAAGAAATGAACAAGCTGATAACGCATGAGTTCTGTTCCCCACCTGGTGTTGTTTCCATTGTAAAATAGAGATGCTTTAAAGTTGTTGTTTGACAGTAGAGCATGCTTGGAGGAAGGAGAGAGAGAATGAGAAAAAACTTCTCTTTCCGAGTAAATATTAATTTGCTTTCTCCCGTGAGTTTAAAGTTCCTTAGGCATTTTTTAGGGTGTGGTCTGAAAGTGACAGACACTTTCCCCCTCTGGGGACATCCCTGCACTAGTTAATATTTGCCCTCTAATTTAAGAATTATTCTGTCCAGGTCAGAGGATTCACAGGGTGACAGCACAACAAAGAAAATCATGGTGTCACAGGTGGAGATGGGAAGTTAAGAAGTTGCAGCAACCTTTTGGCTAGAGCTTTCCCTTTCTCACATTGTGCATTTCTCCAACTTAATGTTAAGGATAGAAAGCATTGCCTTTCAAATACAAATTGTCTAAGATTTACCTTCTACCTCTGTTAGAGGAGGAAATTATTTTAGTTTTATAGGTTTTCTCTACACCGAAATCAACCAGTGTATTCATTTATGTATGTGGAAATGTCAACAAAGTATTTAATTACACAAAGACCACTAATAGAGAATTGACAGCCTAGGGCTGCTTTAAAATGTTTTACGCTTAATTCCATCTTAGGACGTGATAGTCATTGCAGTTATAAATTCGTTTTGAAATGTGTTTTTAATATTATTTTTAAAAGAGTATCTAAAATGTTCAATAACTTCACAGACAATGCTTTGAAAAAACCTGAACACAGATTCCTTTGCCTCCTGATTAGTAACTAATACAGTATTGTCCATTTTATTATTCGTTGTATTGTAGGATTTCAAAACTATACTGTTTTTAAAGTGTTATTACTATTAGCATATTCATCATCCAGTAGTTCATGTTTTGCAGAACCACCATTTGGATACAAAATTTTCTGTCCATTTGAAAAGGTCTTATTGGCTATGCAAGGTCTTTTTGGTTTTGTTTTGCTTTTTGACAAAATTTCAACATTTTTAGTTTGTTTCAGCAAAAATCAATCAGTTAAGATTTTATTCTTCAAAACTCTTTTAACACGTAACACAACTATTTATTTCTCTATGTTTACTCTTCATAATTTTTCTAACACGTTTTGGAATTAGGCTAAGTTTATAAAATCTTTATAAATTGTTGCCTTATCAATCTTGCAATGAAACATGCTCAGTTTACAAATTTATATTGCATTTGAAGTGACTACAGACCCTTTTTAAGTTGTTAGTTGCATGTTATACCTAGGAAGAAAAAGTTCTTTTATTAAGGGGTATATAGTAGCCAAAGTGCTTACAAAACTGTATGATACATATTGATGTCATAATGAGGGCAAGAAGCAGTCCTTCAGTTTAATAGAACGTGTGTGTGTGTGTGTGTATATATACATATGTGGTTTTTCTTTCAGGTATAGACTTCAGACCGTAAAGTCCTTAGCGGGAGTGAGCCTTATGTTACGGTTACTGTGGGCAAGTCTGAGATGGGATGACATGGCAGCCAAGGCTCCTCCAGGAGGAGGGACTACACGGACAGGTAAGGGTTTTTTATTTTCTAGTTTAAGTTTAAAAGAGAAAATCACTTGATAGTTCACTTAATTTTAAGCATATCTGTTTTTTATTAAAATATAATGCTTGTGTTTTAAAAATACAGCTTTGGTAAAGTTTGGCAACACATGCTATATAATCCTGGGGGCCGGGAAGGGTGGTTCAAATTATAAGGTGAGTTGCTTACATGTGAACCAGTCTGAATTTTTTAAAGATATTTATTATGGTAGTGTATAAATCATTTAAACTGGGACATCTGGAACCCTGTGCTTGCTGCTTCTCTCCTAGGATTTTTATTGTTTTGACTGAGTTTTGCCACCAGGAACTAAGCTGCCCCCAAACAGCATTTTGGTCAGTTTAGAAGTTTTCAGTGCGGAAGAAACTCAGTATTATTGCAGTCTAGCAGTGATCCTGTAGTCGTTAATTAATCAAACGTTTCCAAAAGTTTCTTCCGTGTGTGTCTCTTTTTTAAAGCACCAGATGTTGTACCTTTTTAGTCTCTGAATATCTTAGGTGGTTATTAATACTGTGTGAATTAAATCACCATAGAAACATCTGAAACTGAAATCACAACAACAGAAATAATTAAGAGGCGAGATGTTGGTCCTTATGGCATTCGATCTGAATATTGTATCAGGAAAATCATTTGCCCCATTGGAGTTCCAGAAGCCCCAAAAGGTAAGGAATAGAAAGAATTCTGTTCTTTCCTTATTGACCTGTTAGCCACATCTTTTATGAATTAAAATTTGATTATAATTGTTTCCTTAACTCTTTATTCAACTTTTGAAAAAGATATCTTTTCATTACAAACTAATATATTTAAAAAATGGTATTTATGTAATAAACATAGCAAGATTCCGCCAGGGACACATTGATGCCTACAGGCTTTGTGCCAAGCACAGGGAGGGTACAAAGGGCTATAATAATACCTGTTATAATTAAGGGGTGGAGCAGTGATTGACATCAGACCATCAGCTCCATGAAGGCAGCCACCTAGTCAATCTGGTTTGTTGTAGTCCTGGCACCTGCGGCAGAATCTGACACAGGTGGTCAGTGAAGATTTGTTGACTCAAGGGTTAAAGCTATTGTGAAATACTTCAGCGCTCAGGGTAGGAATAATCTAAGAGACATAAAGAGTTTCTCAGGAAACATTTATAGACCATCTACATGATAGGCACGAGGCAGCAAATACATAAAAGAATGAGATCCAGCCCCTGTTCTCAAGGAAGCAAAAAAAAGGTTGTAGTATTGTAATACCATACATGAGAATCAAAACTGTTAACACTGAAAAGTTCAGTAAGCTGTCCAGATTCAAGATATAAAAAGACAAAACATCAATAATTTTATTTTATATGTGCAGTAAAAATATTTAGGAAAAAAAACTATTAGGAAATGTGTAAAAAGAAAATCCTTAGATAGTAGCATACTATTTTATAGAAGTTAATTGTCCCAAGATGTATAAATTTAAATTTTGAAATTTGATTGAATTAACTCAGAAGTTCATCTTGGAGAATAAATGACTGAGAATGGCCTTTTTGAAAAGAACATCAATAAGAGAGAGTACCTGTCCTAGTAGATGGTGAAATATTAGCATAATTAAAACAGTGTTGTCCTGGAAGAGAAATAGGCAGCTCAGTTGATAGATAGAGACACAGATGGAAGAAGGCGTTCCTGACTAGTCTTCAGTTTTGACCCCGCAGCCTTCAGTGCAAACCACTGCAGCCTCCTTGAATCACTTTTCTTTGGCTTGTATCACTTTGTACAGTGCAAGTCCTGATGCTGTTTCAGTTTCTTTCTGCTGCTTCCCTGTTCCCTGAACGTACAAGAAAGTCCAATTCTTGTCTTTCCCTACTTGTCATTTTTAAAATCTTTATCATTAGGAGATTTTATCTATTAATAGTTTCAGATCCCTTCTTTACATTGGGAACTCTCAAATCCGCCTTCTTAGTGCTGTGGTGGGGAAGTACACATTGCCAGAGTTGTACATGGCAGGGACACTGAGCCCAAAGGTGGGAGGAACGACCTAGGCTTCTTGAAGGAAGTTGTATCCGTGTTGGGGTCTCAAGGATGTATAGGCATTAGTCAAATGAAGGGGAGGGAGGGTAGGAATAGTGTTCCAGAGGGAACAGGCTGTGTAAAGGCTCATAGGCCTTTTATATCAGAGGCAGCAAACCATGGCCTATGAGTAGTTTGGCCCACTGCCTGCTTTTGTTAATAAAGTTTGATTGGAATATAGTCACACTTACTACCTTATGTATTGTCTTTGGCTCCTTTCATGATACAAGGCAGAGTTGAGTAGTTGTAACAGAGACCATCTGGCCTGCATAGTCTAAAGTATTTACCATCTGGCCGTTTAAGAAAGTTTGCCAGCTCCTGCTTTTCTTGATGTAAAAGGAAATAAATGCCAGAAGTACTGTAATTTTAGAAGCTATATTGCTTAAAATACTCTGACTTCTTTTCCAAAGAAACACCTACACCTCAGAGAAAAGGCCTTCGATCAAGTGCGTTGCGGCCAAAAAGACCAGAAACGCCCAAGCAAACTGGCCCTGTTATTATTGAAACTTGGGTAGCAGAGGAAGAGTTGGAATTATGGGAGATCAGGGCGTTTGCTGAGAGGTAAGGAAATGTTAACACGTGATCAGATATTTGAAGATTTTATCACTTCAGAATTAAAGAATTACCCCTTTAATAGTTTATTCAGTATGTCCTAGTTAATTTTACTCTACTTTTTGATTTTAAGTGCTAGCTGTGTATCGTTTATTAAGGTCCTGTTTCTAATTTGAATTTGTTATTATCCATTTGTCAGTTTCTAGTTATTTTAATTTAAATGTTTTATATTTGAATTGAAATAATTTCATACCTTTGTACAATGTGAAAGTCAACCAGATTTCATTTAATATTAGATGCCAGGTGCCTAATAAGGTAGTTTCTGATAAGTTCCTCCTCTTTTTTGCTGCAGGGTGGAAAAAGAAAAAGCGCAGGCAGTTGAGCAACAGGCTAAGGTTAGTGAACAGAAGAAGGCAGAGGACTTCAAGGCCCAAATGGAGGCTCACCTCAAACAGCAGCGGTTGGCTGCCCAGCAGGTGGGGGAGTTGGTACTTGTCCCACCTGGCAACGAATTGACATTTTTAGCCAAATTCATGCACACCAAAAGCACAGTGATTATATATTCATGTGGTTTTATTTTTAAGTATATCTCACATAAATCTTAATTTCATTACTTGAAAATAGCTCTGTGGATGCACCAAGGTGTGGTTTTGTAAAAAGTGTACAGATCTGGAGAACAATATTTGTAATAACATTTCTCTCTTAAAAATTCAATGGTTAGTTTCTAAAGATAATGTTTTCCTGCAAAATTTCAATCTGTAAAATCTCTGTAGTCTATGAAAAAGCAAACTGTCCTAAAACTCTGTAAGGGTTTATTGTAATTGATGTTCATAAGGCTACTAATCGTTTCTTAGTATTTCCACACTGTAAATGATGTACCATATGTGCCTGAATATGAAAGATGAGTACCCCTTTTTTCTATTGAGAAGATACTATAAAAGTTTTTAGCCAACTTGAATATATAAACTTTCAGGATACAGATGAAGTAAATAAATATCTATTTAAAATATCATTAACTTAGTTATTGTTAGTGCCACTGAGTTGATTCCGACTCCCTGCCACCCTGTGTACAGCCGAGTGGAACCCTGCCGAGTCCTTTTGCGCCATCCTCTCACCTTCTGGCGCTGTATGAGACAGTGCTCTGCTGCTGTTCACAGGGTTTTCATGGCCAATTTTTTCAGAAGTGGGTGGCCGGGTCCGTCTTCATAGTCTGTCTAGTCTGGAAGCTCCACTGAAACTTGTCCACCACGGGTGACCATGCTGGTATTTGAAATATTGGTGGCATAACTTTGAGCATCACAGCAACACACTGCCACCACTGTGTGACAGCCGACAGGCAGGGGTGGTGTGGTTCCCTGACCAGGAAGTGAACCTAGGCTGTGGCAATGAGAGCGCTGAACAGTAACCACTAGACCACCACATTAACTTAAGTTACATATAACTATTTAAAAATTACAAACTACTTTTTTTTTCTCACATTTTAGAAAACACTTTTTCAAATTCTTGTGTATCTTTTTTTTTTTTTTTGCCGAAGAAGACCAGCCCTGGGCTAACATCTATTGCCAGTCCTCCTCCTTTTTTTCCCTTTTCTCCCCAAAGCCCCAGTAGATAGTTGTATGTCATAGTTGCACATCCTTCTTAGTTACTGTATTTGGGAAGCCGCCTCAGCATGGCCGGACAAGTGGTGCGTTGGTGTGCGCCCAGGATCCGAACCTGGGCCGCCAGCAGCGGAGCGCACGCACTTAACCGCTAAGCCACAGGGCTGGCCCCCCTTATGTATCTTTTACATCGGTTGACTGTTACATCCAAGTTTGAGATAACAACACTTTTGGATTCTGTCATATCTATCTGTCCATTCATAGAAAAACTTGCAAGTTGTTTTGTTTTTCATTTTATGGGTGTGTTTTGTCATCTCTACAGTGTAACCTAATGTTTTACTTTTTTTTTGGTGAGGAAGATCAGCCCTGAGCTAACATCCATGCCAATCCCTGAGCTAACATCCATGTCAGTCCTCCTCTTTCAGCTGAGGAAGATTGGCCTGGGGCTAACATCTGTGCCCATCTTCCTCCGCTTTATATGGGACGCCACCACAGCATGGCCTGACAAGTGGTGCCTCGGTACGTGCCTGAGATCCGAACCCAGGCTGCCAGCAGCGGAGCACGTGCACTTAACCGCTACGCCATGGGGCTGGCACCCTAATGTTTTACTTTTAAAAATTTCTTTAAAATGTTTATTTACAAAGATAGTCAATATTTCCCACTTTGAAGGCATACCCTCAGGAAATAACTACTGAATATGTGTTCAGTTTCTTTGCTTTCTTTTTTTAACTGATTCAGTCTTCTGAGGAATGAGAAATCATGTGAAATACCTCACATTATTTTCAGGCATATAGGATGTGTACAAAAGTAATCCTAAAAAGATTGGCTGTGATGTCATTGGTGAGCAGTTTCCAATGGCCTGGGGATACTTCAGCATTGGAATTTGATCTTAGTACACATCTCGTCTCCACCATTAACTCTCTCTGTGGCTTGGGCCAGTTACACAACCTTTCTGGGCCTCGTTTTCCTCATCTTTAAAGTCAAAATACCAGCAACTTTATTGGATTGGTTTGAACATCAAATATGATAATGAGGGTAAAGCATCTGCCACCAGGTTTGCAGTTGGTGCCACCTATTGTTTTTACATGTGTGAGCTTCTACTGTCGTGTTGGTAAGCTGACAGAAAATATCAGCAGTCTATGATAAAAGATATACAGATTGTCTTTAATAACCCTATAGTCTGATCAGATTATACCTCTCTGTATAAAATAGTTTAAAGTCGTTTTTCTGTGAAAATGTTTGAACTGACTAATATAAGAAGTCTAGAAAAATTGTTTTAGAATTTTCAGCTTGCTTGATTGCAGGTTTGCCGGCTTAAGTCGTGATATTTAAATATTGACATTGGATAAATTAATATTACAGTAAACTGGAAACCTTTTAAATTCCCGTTGTTTGCTGTGTGCTCTAAATCCCACCGCTGAGCAGCAGGGTGTTCCTTCCTGTCTCCAATAAGATTACTCATAACTCTTATTTTCACTCTTGAAAGCTGGGACATTTGTACAGGCTGGAAAAACTTGATTGTTTCTAATTTTTTGTTATGAAAAACTTATTACTTTTAATAAAGTATATTCAATTTAGAGTCACAAATATAATATTGCCTTCATCGAGAAATTAAATTTATGGGCCGGCCCCGTGGCTTAGTGGTTAAGTGTGCGTGCTCTGCTGCTGGCGGCCCGGGTTCGGATCCCGGGCGCGCACCGACGCACTGCTTCTCCGGCCATGCTGAGGCCACGTCCCACACACAGCAACTAGAAGGATGTGCAGCTATGACATACATCTATCTACTGGGGCTTTGGGAGAAAAATAAATAAATAAATAAATAATTAAAAAAGAAATTAAATTCAAGGGTAAATTTATACGAGCATATTTTCAGAAGTAAAATATTTTAGATATTTGGTCCAGTTTCTTAGACTGGGAGAAATTATGGCTGCACTTATTGCAGAATGATATTGTTTTTATTTAGAACTTTATTTTGGTTCGTGTTTTCTCTCCCTGACTTTTCTAGAAACGATTGGAACAGCAGAAGCCTACAGTAATTGCGGCTTCCACTACTTCCCCAACAAACAGTACAACTAGCACCATCTCTCCAGCACAGAAAGTTATGGTGGCCCCCATAAGTGGCTCAGTTACAACTGGAACTAAAATGGTACTAACTACTAAAGTTGGGTCTCCAGCAACAGTAACATTCCAGCAGAACAAGAACTTCCATCAGACCTTTGCTACGTGGGTTAAGCAAGGCCAGTCGAATTCAGGTACACAACTGTGATTAAATAGAAGATTGCTTTCATTCAAGAAAAAGAAATTTCAATCTTTTACCTACTGAAATGAAACATTTCTTTAGAGAATTGTTTTTCTTCTGCAGCTGCTTGAGCATACAAGCTGTACCAGTTGGTTTGTTGCAGATACTGTTCATAATATTACATTAGTGAAGCTCCTCTTTTACATTATTTCACTTTCAACATTTACATAATTCACTTACTTTGAGTGAAGAGGAATGTTTTTCTTAAAAATACAAAATGAGCCACATTTCATGCATTGGTGCCCTTCCTAGAAGTCACTACGTTGCTGGTTATTATAAATCTAAAGCTTATTAAATGTCTTATACCCCATTAGCCACCAGCACAGCTGCCACATCTGCTACAACCATTGCCAGCACAGGTCAGACGTTCCAAATTACAGGCAATCCAGTCACTATGGCAGGAAAAGTAATTACCAAACTGCCACTTCCTGCAAACAGCAAGATTGTCGCTGTAAATGTGCCAGCAACACAAGGAGGTAAGGGAAATGTGAAGAGTTTTAATTCACATTTGCCAGATCATATTGTTGCCATTATTTTTCATTTCCTTTTCACTGATTTCAGTCCTCGGATCTCACATTCTATGTAGTCCACTATACAACCCTGCCACACGTAGTTTATCCTCAGAAACCAAGCAAACCTGATGCTTTTTATTAAAGAGGTAGTTGCTAATTACTTCTTCATCTTTTTTTAAGGTGTTGTTCAGGTACAGCAGAAAGTCCTGGGTATCATTCCATCAAGTACAGGTACAAGTCAGCAGACCTTTACTTCATTTCAGCCCAGGACAGCAACAGTCACAATTAGGCCCAATACCTCAGGCTCCGGAGGAACGACAAGCACTTCACAAGTAAGAATTCTTTACAGGCTTATTTTGTTTTGAAGTGTTAATCACACCAGGTTGAAATTTTTAGAATGGCCTCTTCCAGGATTAATCCAGCTTCTAATTTTCCTTTGCCTTTACTTAGTCGATGACAAAGTACTGATTTTTTAAAAATCTGTTTGCTGCTATATTTCTAAGTAAAAATGATACGTGAACTGTTAATTTGTAACGTTTAGTTAATAGCACATTAGTATAGTTTGTGAATCATAAGAATTACTTTCTAGGATTTTATTTTGAAAATTCCTTTATGTAAAATAATAGACAGTGCTTGACCACCCAAGGAAACTTGCTATGCAGCTAAGAAATAGAATGAAAATTACAGTCCACAGCACTAGGACTAGTTTGTTATCAGCTGATATGCACGCATATTAGATACATCATTTCTTTGGCACTAGTATTATGGAAAAGGTTTGAAGTTGCGCAGACTTGAAAATGTTCTGAACCTAACTATAAAACTGAAAATAACATGCTCTGTAGTCTCTCCTTAAAAACTATGAAAGAATATTTGGTTTCTGATCTTGCTCTTATATTCTCTGGGTTACAGATATGGGTTGGAGCTCAGGAAAAATAGTACTCAGCGTTTTCCTGTGAGCAACTGTGGTGGTTATAGAGCAGAGCTTCACTGGGTCTTGTTCCTTCCCTTTAGTCTGTAAGCTGTTGTTGGTATCAGTGACAAGGAATTGCATATGATATCATTTGAATTAAATTTTCTCCCCTCAAAATTTCATCTTTATTCTGATGCTTAATATAATTTACAATGTAATGTCCAAGAGCCTCTGTCATTTCTGTAGACATGTTTATCAATATAGGATGTTTAAAGATCTGTGTTCTAAGTCCATCATGCTTTCGTTTTTTAAAAACATTTTAATTCATTGTCCTTTGTGTCATTTATAGGTAATCACAGGGCCTCAGATCCGCCCTGGTATGACGGTGATTAGAACACCACTCCAACAGTCAACACTAGGAAAGGCAATTATTCGAACACCTGTGATGGTACAGCCAGGTATTCATCCATCCAGTATTATCGTTTTACAACTAAACAACCAGTCTAGGAAATCTATAATACTCTGTATTTGGCACTCCACATATTAGAAAATACCAGTTTGAATTAAGACTTCAAAACACACTAAATTTCTAATCCATCATGGGATGCATCCATAGATATTATTTAATTTCTGGCATTGCCAGTTAGAGAAAAATAGATCCAAGTATGCTTATTAAAAATGTTTTAAAAACCTCTGATAAATGGGATATATACATTCAAATCATTGGAGTAAAGAGAATGAGCAAAGAAAATAGTCTCTGTGGCAAAAAACTGAGATAAAAATCAGGAAAACAGCTAAGAAGCATTTAAACAGAAAGCATAAAACAAGAATACAGAGGCAATGCCAGCCCTTCATTAATGTGAATAGGTTAAAGCTCCCATATTAAAAGCTGAAGACTGTAAAGATTGAGTGAAAAGAAAAAAATCCAATTATACATTTATGAGAAACATACCTAAAATCAAATTACCACGAAAGGTAAAAAATAAAAAGATGGGCAAAGATATGTGAAATAAAGGCAAAAGAAAGAAAGGAGGAAAGGAGGGAGGGAAGAAAGGAGCGAAGGAGGAACACATGGATAACTCTACTAATATTGGATGGAGTAGAATTCAGTGTTACAAAAGCATTAAATAGGACAAAGAGGGTCATTTTATATTGCTTAAACATAAAGCTTGCAATGAAGATGCAATCTGGGATTTTTATGAACTAAGTAAGATGCCATTGAGGGGTATAAAGCAAAAACTATTTGAAATCAAGGAAGGATTAACAAAAGCCTAGTAGACCAGAAACAGACTGTGTATCAGTTTTTGTACTTTCAGGAATACATATTGGTTTTAAATATTTATGGGCAAATTTTAAATATTTGTAGGGAATTGGTTATATAATAAGTCATAGGTAAAACCTTGATGAATTCCAAAAAGTAGAACATGTATAGGCCACATTCTTTTAGTAAGTAAAGCTAGAAATTTATATTAAGGTATTATATTAATAACCTTTACTTGCTTGGAAATTTAAAAATGTATGTTCTCATAAGAAACTTTTAGGTTAAAGAAACATCATATGTGTAATTACAAACAGATTACCAAATAGCAGTTAAGCCATGCTGCCAAATCTGAACTCAGAGGCAAATTCATTCATTCAACAAATATTTGAGCATCTGTTTTAGGCAGTTGAAATACATTGGTGAACAAAATAGACCAAAAATCCGTATTCTTAAATCTTAATCAGACATTAGAAAAATATATAAAACAAGTCAAATGAAAAAAGGAGAGAGGAAGTAAAATAAAAATACAAGTATTAACCATTAGAAAACAGAAAAGGCAAATATTATTAAACCATTCTTTTGCAAGTCTAATCTTGAGAAAAGGGAACAAAATGCTAGTTTACAGAATTAGGAATGAGAAAGTACTATAAAAATAGAATGAACTTTTTTAAATTGAAAGAGAATTATGAACAGGTAACCTTGTGGTAAGACTTCAAGAATCCTCACTATCCAAACTCAGGAACTAAATCTATTTGAATGATGAAGCATAATTATATTCTATGCTTATAAATTTCAAGTCTCAATGAATCATATCAAGGAAAGAAATTTGGAAAGTTGCCATAGTATTACCTACAAAAAGAAATTCCAGACCTCATGCTCATGGTTTGACAAGTAAAATTCTTTGAAATGGTTAGGAAACAAATAATTTCCTTCTTATAAAAAAATAGCTCCAGGGGCTGGCCTGGTGGCGCCAGCAGTTAAGTGTGCGTGCTCCGCTGTGGAGGCCTGGGTTCGGAGGTTCGGATCCTGGGCACGCACTGACACACCACTAGTCAAGCCATGCTTTGGCGACGTCCCATATAAAGTAGAGGAAGATGGGCACGGGTGTTAGCCCAGCCAATCTTCCTCAGCAAAAAAAGAGGAGGATTGGCATCAGATGTTAGCTCAGGGCTGATCTTCCTCACACACACACAAAAAAAAGTAGTTCCAGGGCATAGGGGGAAGAAAAGATTAAATCTTTCCCATTCATTTTACAAATTTAGCACAATTCTAAGGTGAAACATGGCATAGTTTTTTTTTGTTTTGTTTTGTTTTTAAAGGCAGTCTTCTAATGCCTCAGCAGGATTTACCCCAGAAAACAAAGTATGGTTTATTATATCAGTTAATGCTACAGGGACAATTGATAAAATTCAATATTCCTGTTTAAAAATAGCTGTCAATTAGGCAGGTAACTAAAAGAAAAGATAAGACTAATGTAAAGGATAAAAAAAATTTATAGATGATAAATGGTCATACACTTAGAAAACTGAAAAATTTGGCAAATTGCAAGATAGTACTCTAGATGTATAGAGCCTTTGTTCCCTAATGCTTTATGTAGCTGCAGTTATGTGTTTGATTTGCATATGTGATTCTGTAGCTTCACATATGAGTGTGAAGGAAAAGTGTGAAGTCTGGTGTGTCGAAGGAAAAGCAGGGTGGCCGATGGGACTGGTGGGGGCCCAGTGAAGACAAGAAGAGTCATATAGGAATTGTGGTCAGAGAGGTGTGGAGGGCAGGTGGGTTTGCACAGATCAACTTATCCCTTTTCCTACCACCACGCTAGCCTTTCCCAAAGTGGAATTCTCAGACTCCCAGGATATAATCTGAAAATTTTTAATTTGCGTTTTGGTGATAATCTAAAAATAAATTGACACATACATATCGGGGATCGTCTGAATGACCATCGTATAATCAATTGATACCAACCCTTTTATCCATCTGTGTTTATGATGACACAGTATCAGTACCAGATAATCAACTAAAAAACTTTTCATGCATTGTCCCTTGAACCGCAGTACAAGGACATAGTGTTGGGGTCCAGAAGTTCTCAAATTAAAGCACTTGACTATGCATGCGGTACTTTTTCAATTTATCTTGAAGAATAAGTGAATGAGAATAACCAAGAAAAGTTAAGAAGAAAGAGTAATGAGGGAAAACTTGCACTGCCAGTTATTGAAGCCTTTTATAAGCCACCAGAATTAGGAGAGTGACCCCAAAGGAAACTAGACCAGTAGAAGCAATTAAAGAGGCATTATATGTGAGAATTTGCAGTTATGACAAAGGTGTCATTTTGAGTCAGGAAAGAAAGACTAGATTTATCCATTTATGATACTGGAATAATCAGTTTATGCTTTGGGGGGAAAATAGACCTCTGCCAACATACACCATGACTGAGGACATACTTGGGAAGACATGTCTGATTAGAGAATGCAGAAAAATTTTAAAAGCAATAATTAAAGCCAAAAAAACCCCCCACCACATTTAAAAAACCTTTTATAGGCTTAAAAATAAATAAAATTTAAAAGCAGGCAGCAAAGTAGGAAAAATACATATTTGTAATTTATATCTTTAGTCTATAAAAAGCAACTATAAATAAGTAAGAAAAGTAGTGGAATAGACAGAGCATGGAGAGAGTTCCCAAATGCTGACCTCTATAGTAACTGAAGAAATTCAGACACGGTGGTCCTATTATACTATTTCTGATGGCTGGAATATTTTACTTTAGTGATGATACCTGGGGTTAGCAAGGGTTCAGTGAAATGGGCACTCAGTGGTAGGAGTGTGAATTGGTATAACTTTTCTAAAATTCAATTGAGTACTGTGTTCCTACTATAAACCCAGTAATTTTTTAGGGGTGGTGGTGGGGGTGTTTATTCTAAGGAAATAAATAGAGGCACATAAAAATTTATAAGCAAGGATTTCACCAAGGCATTTATTTTAAAAAAGAGAAAAGGAAACTATTCTAAATTTCAAAATAGATTCAGTTTTATACATATGCAGTAATATTAAATACCAGTTATTAGAGCCAGCCTTGATGACCTAGTGCTTCAAGTTTGGTGTGCTCTGCTTTGGCGGCCTGGGTTTGGTTCCTGGGTATGGAACCACACCACTCATCTGTCAGTAGCCATGCTGTGGCGGCAGCTCACATAGAAGAGCTAGAAGGACCTACAACTAGAATAAGCAACTATCTACTGGGGCTTTGGGGGTGGGGGGAAGAGAGCGAGGAAGATTGGCAACAGATGTTAGTTCAGGGCAGATCTTCCCCCCGCAAAAAAAACAGTCACTAAAAGAAATATACACAGAAATATAGATATATTCACAGAAGGAAAAACAGGAAGTGAATACAAAACTTCAGAAATGGGATGTTATTCACTGAGTAATAATGAAATAGGACATTGTAAATTAAAATTAGTTACCAAATAATTACTCTTAGCAACTGTTCCACAGGGGAAAAAATTCCACCTGTTCCCGTTTGAGTAAGTTTAATGAAAAATGGAAATTTCTAAAAGACTATAGAGCCATTCCAATTAAACTTCACTTATTCAGTAGATGTTTATTGAACAGTAACAATGGAGGCATTCTGTGAGCACTTTGCCCAGCTTTCAGGATGTAGTGGTCCTTGCCCTCCTGGTTCTCCCAAACTTCTGGCAAACAGCAATAAGAAGTGCTCATTTATAAATGTAGTTGGCCCAGAATATTCCAGTTTCTGTATGTTTTGTTTAAAATTCACATGAATTAACTGTGTATTAGATTATCATCTTATTTTTGATATTACATTCCTAAGGAAAGGCAGCCTTATAAATGGTATATTTTACATATTTTCTTCTGTCTTCCCTATTGACATCTTGGCTTTTAGACTCATAAGGAGAATATTAATTGTTTTCTCACTCTACTACAGAAAGCAGGAACTGGAGAATGGTTGTCAGTGAGCTGAGTGAAAACAGGCTCACTGACAAC
Organism: Diceros bicornis minor; assembly: GCF_020826845.1. Lineage (NCBI taxonomy): Eukaryota > Metazoa > Chordata > Mammalia > Perissodactyla > Rhinocerotidae > Diceros > Diceros bicornis. Next base: position 47,525,398 of record NC_080757.1, on the reverse strand, counting down.
CCAGTGGGTCCTTTGGGTGTGGGTATATGACTGAATCCATGCTTGGGTTGTCGGCCTCCCATAAGTCTTTTTGAAAATTGAAAAGAGTACATTCATCTGAAGTATTGAACAATATTTCAACTCAAAATTCTGCTAAGGGCATATAAGCATTCGTAATGTTTTGCTGTTTATGCAGGTGCTCCTCAACAAGTGGTAACTCAGATCATAAGAGGGCAGCCTGTTTCCACCGCAATCTCTGCCCCTAATGCAGTTTCCTCAGCACCTGGGCAGAAAGGATTAACTTCAGGAACATCCACTGCAAATCTACAGTCTTCAGCCTCACAACCCCCTCGCCCCCAACAAGGACAGGTGAAGCTTACCATGGCTCAACTCACTCAGTTAACACAGGGCCACGTAAGTACCATGACTTCATTTTAACTTTAGAGGTGATCTTATTTATTCTTCCTATAAGTTTAAAAATGTACTTATTTTCAGGGGTTTAAGGGCTGGCCCCATGGCCTAGTGGTTAAGTACAGTGCACTCCGCTTCAGCCTGGGTTTGGTTCCCGGGCATGGACCTACACCACTTGTCAGTGGCCATGTTGTGGTGGCAACCCTCATATAAAATAGAGGAAGATTAGCACAGATGTTAGCTCAGGGCAAATCCTCCTGAAGCAAAAAGAGGAAAATTGGCAACAGATGTTAGCTCAGGGCGAATCTGCCTCAGCCAAAAAAAAAAAAAAGTTTAAAAATGTACTTATTTTAAGAAATGGCTGCTTCCTCGAGTCAAACAAAAATACTTCTTAAAGGCAAGATATAGTAAACCTCAACTGTCTAGACTCCTTAGATGGTGAGCTATGACAGTGACGTGGATAACCCTTTTAACTACCAAAATTTTATTAGTTGCCCAATTTCCACGGGAAAAATAAAATTTGAGTACGTTAAGCTTTAGCTTTCTTGCAAGACTCAATATTGTTATCAGTTCTTCCAATACTAATCAATTGATGGAATGCAGTTCCCATCAAAATCCCAAGAGATGTTTTTGTGGAACTTGGCAAACTGAATTTTAAAAATTATATGGAACTGCAAAGGATCAATAGCTATAACACTTTTAAAGACTAGGATTTGCCCTATGTGATAACCTGATATCAAAACTTAATATAATGCTTCACTAATTAATACAGTAAGGTACAGACACAAGGTTAGATAGACCAACGGAACAGTAAAGAGTCCAGAAAGTGACTCATGCATATGTGGACATTTGTTATATGATAGAGGTGGCATTGCAGATTATTGAGGAAAGGACAGACTTTTGAGTAAATGGGTGCTGGGACAATTGAGTGTATATGGGAAAACATGAGATTGGACCACTATCTCACTCATAAACTCAATCCCAGGAGGATAAAAGTCCTAACTGTGAAAGGCAAAACTATGATACTTTCAGAAGCTAAGATAGAAGAAAATCTTCATAACCTCAGGGTAGGAAAAGCTTTCTTAAACACACAAAAAACACTAAAACGAAAAGAGTTATAAATTCAACTGCATTAAAAATAAGAACTTCAGTTCATCAAACATTATAAGAGAGCATGAGAAGAATAAGAGAAGATATAAATACAACCAACCAAGGATTGTTATCCACCGTACATGAAGAATTACTATAAGTCAAGAAGCAAAAAATCCAATAGCTCAAGAAAAAAAAAGGGCAAACAAACTGAAGGGCAAAAGAATTCGAAATATCCAAAAATCAAAAAAACTGCTGAACTTTATTAGTAAAAAGGGAAATGCATATTAAAACCATATACCTAAGAGATTGTTATAAATTAAAATGTTGGACAAAATCAAGAGTTAGCAAAGACGTGAAGCAGAATGAACTCTCATGCACAACTGGTAGTAGTATAAATTGGCTTAGCCATTCTGGAAAACTCCTAGACATTATCTAGCAAAGTTGAAGATTGCATGCCCCAGGTCCCAGTAGTTCTCCTTCTAGGTCTGTTTCCTAGAGTAGTTCTTGTTCATGTGAGCACCAGGATAATGGACGTGAATATTCATAGCAACATTGTTCGTAAGAGTCAAAAACTGGGAACAACCCAAATGTCTATCTACAATCAATTAGGTAAGTAAATTGGTGGTACATTCCTGCAGCAATGAAGATAAACTACAGCCACACAGAACTACACTGTTGAGCTATGTAACAAACTTACATTAGGCTTTCATTTGTATCACATTCAGAAACAGGCAAAACTAGCTGTGTTGTGGAGAGATACAAGGCTGCTACGTTGTTTACCTTGGAGAGGGCACCATTCCTATCATATTTTTTGTGGATGGTGCACCTGAAGTTGTGAGCCTGTGGCCCTATAAATCTATACCTAATTAATAGCACTGTGAAGAAATGTGATGTTATCATAACAGTGAGAATAGTGGTTACTTCTAGGGGAAAGGAAGGGAATTAAGATCAGAGCAGGTCACATCGGGGGCTTCTCTGATACTGGCAGTGATGACCTGAGTGCTGGCTTTATAGATGTTCACTTTATAATTCTTCTTTAAACTTAGTGTTTTATGTATTTTTGAATGTACACAAAACATGTTTTAGAAAAGCAAGAGTATGTAAGGGACTCATGAGTAAAATGGAGCTTAGTAATAGTACATGAACTTTGTAGCATCAGTTTTGGCTTTTGGGAATTTGGAGTGGGTTGTTTTTACTTTTGCTTTCTAATTCTCCTGGTAGTTAAGGTTTAAGTCCTGGACATTAAGTAAGAAGAAGCAGTACATACGGAGTTTTTAGTTGCTAGTCTCCATTTTGATAACTCCTCAGACATTAGTGGCCCTCTTGACTTGGTATTTGCATTCCGTGTCTAAAACCCTAAGCTTTTTATACTTGAGCGCACACAAACACACACCATAGGAAATTTGGTACATACTGAAAAAAGCAAAACTAGGAGACCTGGGTTCCTCCTTTTATCTCACCTTTAACTTGGTCTCTAACTTTGGGCAGGGGACCTGAACTTTCTAACCTGAGTTTCTTAATTGGAAATAAGATTATAGTAATATTTTCTCTCCCTATTCTACAGAGTCACAAGTCCATTCTGAAAATCAAATGAGGCAGTATGAATAAAGATGCTTTGAAAATTGTAAAATAATATAACTGGAAATCAGAATTTTGTGGAGACCTTAGTCATTCACTATAATGCCCTTATTTTATAGATTGGGAAATTTAGATATGGAGGAGTGATGTTACTTGTAGACAGAGACCTGGCTGTCCATTTGGAGAGCTTAGACTGGCATTCTGCATTGTTGCTGTTTTTTCCACTAAACAACATCAGTCTTTTTAAATAAATATTCTTATTTTACCTTATCTGAATTCCTCCTGGTGCCGTTCCCTAGACATTCAAATGTGTATTTTCGTTGTATTAAAGGATCTTTTCAACATAAAAATGATATACTTACAATTAAAACATCAATAAAAAAATATTAAAAAAAATAGTATACTTACAGATTGATACTGTGAACACTGTGTGTTGTGTGTTTTTTCCATAGGGTGGCAATCAAGGTTTGACAGTAGTAATTCAAGGACAAGGTCAAACTACTGGACAGTTGCAGCTGATACCTCAAGGGGTGTCTGTACTTCCTGGTCCAGGACAGCAGCTGATGCAAGCTGCGATGCCAAATGGCACTGTTCAGCGATTCCTCTTTACCCCATTGGCCACAACAGCCACAGCAGCCAGCACCACCACCACCACTGTTTCCACTACAGCAGCAGGTAGAACTTGGGGTCTATCATAAAGGCTGCATGTTATTCCTGCAAGTTACTGGGCTAACAGGGGGGACAGGAGGACCAGGGCTTATCTTTGGGAGGATATGCCTCAAGCCAGTGAGCTTTACAGCTGATTGGTCAGCCTCACAAGATCTCGACAAGATCTCTTGTTCTTACAGATTCGCTGTTACCGCCATCCCCCCATAAAGAACGTTGAAGGGTTGGGGAAGACAGCAAAAAAATGTGGATATTTTTTTGGTAACGATGCCCACACTTCGTCTTTTCCAAGCCGTATAGGCACTGATTGAGTCATAGAGGTGATCTCACAGAGGTTGGATATATCCAGCTCATAACCTACAGTTGAGAGCTGCAGGTCCAGAACCACTTTGTTAGCCTCTTACTGCAAGCTCCCGTGGCTAACTGCCACCACTCCATAGGAGTAAAATGAGGGTTGCCGTTAGCCTGGGCCAGAAGACCTGGCCGATTTCCAGAGACTGTGCCTTGCTTTGGAAGCCAGCCCTCTGGAGAGTTAGCAGAGTGTGCAAGAGGGTGGCCAGGAACCAGGACCCACACTCCCCAGTTTAGGAGAGTCCTAACCCAAGTGTGTCTAAATGGAGTGTTTCTAAGGCATCGATCTTCTATACTGAAATGCAGATTTTTCACCTTTAGAAAATCTCCTTCAAATTCTCCTTTAACCATGGTCTTATGTTCTCGAGTAATAGAAATATTTGGTCTTTCTTTTTCACAGGTACAAGTGAACAAAAGCAGAGTAAATTATCACCCCCAACACAGGTGCAACAAGCCAAAACCTTGCCACCAGCTCAGTCATCAAGTGTGAGTCCTCCGGAAGCCCAGCCACAGACTGCTCAGCCTTCAGCTCAGCTCCAGCCCCAGCCCCAAACCCAGCCCCAGTCCCCAGCTCAGCCTGAAGTTCAGACTCAGCCTGAAGTTCAGTCCCAAACAACTGTTGCATCCCATGTCCCTTCTGAAGCACAACCCACCCAAGCTCAGTCATCCAAACCCCAGGTTGCAGTACAGTGTCAGCCTCAGAGTAATGCCCAAGGACAGTCTCCTGCTCGCGTCCACAGTCCACCACAGACTCGAATACGTCCATCAACTCCATCCCAGGTGTCTCCTGGACAGCAATCCCAGGTCCAGACTACAACCTCACAACCGATTCCAATTCAACCACATACATCTCTTCAGATACCTTCCCAGGGCCAGCCACAATCACAACCCCAGGTACAGTCTTCAACTCAAACTCTTTCATCAGGACAAACGTTAAGTCAAGTTACTGTTTCATCCCCATCCCGTCCTCAGCTACAAATACAGCAGCCACAGCCCCAAGTCATTGCTGTGCCTCAGCTGCAACAAGTCCAGGTTCTCTCTCAGATCCAGTCGCAGGTTGTGGCTCAGATACAGGCTCAGCAAGGTGGTGTGCCCCAGCAAATCAAACTCCAGTTACCTATTCAAATTCAGCAAAGCAGTCCTGTGCAGACTCACCAGATTCAGAATGTGGTTACAGTGCAGGCAGCCAGTGTGCAAGAGCAGTTGCAAAGGGTTCAGCAACTCAGGGATCAGCAGCAAAAGAAGAAACAGCAACAGATAGAAATTAAGCGGGAACACACCCTCCAAGCTTCTAATCAAAGTGAAATCATTCAGAAACAGGTAAAGTTATTAAGTAAAAGCAGCATGTTCAGTAGCTTGAATTATTGTGCTGTGCATTAGACGTAGTGTCTGGTTGTCTTAGATTTCCTAAATGAGACAGAAGTCACTGGTGTTTCCATGTAGAAGCAGCACTGGATTGACCCAAAAGTACCGAATGACTTAGTACAGTTTGGAACTCTTTGTGGGATATAAACAGTAGAAAAACCACCTGTATTTGGAGAGAACGAAGATCGGAAGAATGGAGTTAGGAGTTTAAGTATCATTAATACAAAACTTGAAAGTTTAAGTTTTAAAGTCACTTCAAGCATCATAGCAGTTTGTTTGAAGTTATTATTTGCAGTTGTCATTCCTTTGTTTGCATGTAGGCTAAGCAAATTATAGACAAATTAAACTCATTTGCATTTCTAGCCTCTCCTTTATAAAAAAGATTTAAATACTATTATTCCATAGCTTAAATACAAAGTGGCATCATACAGTAGCATCTTAGTGAAGGCAATTTAGTTGAGTTAGAATTATTCTACCTAAAATGAAGTCACAAGTTTAACATCCTGTAGCATTACTGGAGAGAACGTTCTTTGCATCTACAGCGTGCACCACTCAGCACTTGTCAGGATTATGAGTGTGGATTTCAAGTGTTCCCAAATCATGAGACCTGTGGTCAGTTCCTGGGTCTCCCATTCACAGTCCATGAAACTCACTCACCTCCCCTGAGCTACATCCTCATTAAGTCTCCCTCTTTCCAGCCACACAAGATTATTATAATGATTAAAGGAGGTCATATATGAAGAAGCACTTCTATTTTATTTTTTATTAAAATATATTTGACATATAACGTTATGTAAATTTAAGGTGTACAACATGTTGATTTGATACATTTATAAATTGTAATATGATTGTTATTGTTGCGATAATTAGCATCTCTGTCATGTCAGGTAATTGTCATTTCTTTTTAGTGATTGGAATACTTAAGATCTAGTCTCTTAGCAAGTTTGATGATTATAATACAATATTGTTTTAGAAGCACTTTTTAAACAGCAAAAGGACTTTAAACATGTATGGTAATATTCTTTTAAAATTGACATCATACATAATTTGTTAAAATTCATTTTTACCCAGCTTTTACTACTATATAGTCTATAAATTGGGAATTATTACAGTGTATGTCTTTACCCTAATCTCTATACAAGGCAGGATGAAGGTGGAGAATCTTTAAAATTAATGCCTGGGAAGAGAGCATAATGTTAAAAACCTGCCCTTTGGAGAATGGTATCTGGGTTAAAATTACAGCTGTATGACTTATTTAATCTCAAACAAGTTGGTTAATTTATCTCATTTATAAAATCATCCCTGATTTCCAGTGTTAGTATGAGGAATAAATGAGGTAACGTCAAATGTTTACCTTAGCACGGTACCCGGTACATGCTAAGCACCCAGGCCGTATGGTAGCTCTAATTTTATTTGTATTATGATATAAAATTCTTAGAATTTCTTTGGGAAACATATACATTTGCTCAGATTTCTACTTTTATCTGTGTACCAATTTGTAGTCATTATAAAATATACGTTTTTGGATTTTGTTCTGTCCTGAAGGTGGTGATGAAGCATAATGCTGTAATAGAACATTTAAAACAGAAAAAGACCATGACTCCAGCTGAAAGAGAAGAGAATCAAAGGTAGGGAGAACTGTTTCTAACCTGGGAACGCAGGGTCTCACTGGATGTAGGTCTCTTCTCTTTAGCATGTGCACACACACAGGAGTTCTGAGTTTATGGTTTTTTATCTTGATTTTGAAGTTCATTAAATGAGAACACATGGTACTAATAGGTGCTTATAACTGGTGTGAATGACTCTTGGAAGCTTTCCAGTCAGAAAGTTTGTATATCAACTGTAGAGACGTAGAAAAATCATGTCTTAAGCCTTTCAGAGTGAAATGCCCAGCATTACATAGGTTGTATATTTCTCTCTAGAATGATTGTCTGTAACCAGGTGATGAAGTATATTTTGGATAAGATAGATAAAGAAGAAAAACAGGCAGCCAAAAAACGGAAGCGCGAAGAGAGCGTGGAACAGAAACGTAGCAAGCAGAATGCTACCAAGCTCTCTGCACTGCTCTTCAAACACAAAGAGCAACTCAAAGCTGAGATACTGAGAAAGAGAGCCCTCCTGGACAAAGATCTACAAATCGAGGTGCAGGTAAGAAGGTATTTCCTTTCTTCCTGTGTCCAATGTTTAGCATCTAATTTTATTCTTTTTTCCCTTGAAATTTTGGTTAAGCTTAAAATTTCAGCTTGTTTTCTGACATTTGCATCTTTGTACATAGAGTAAAAAGCAGTGGGACACATGTCTTTTGAAACGACAGAGATTTTATATTTTTAAATGTATATTGTAATCTCTAAGGGATTAGTCTATTGATTAAAATATTTGAGAACTCTCTTGGGAATAGCTTTTATTGTCTATGCCACAGTCTTTCAAAAACTTAGCAGGAGTCAAGTTTCTTACAGAGAAACTGAAATAATGTTGAAAGAATGAAAAACAAAGTGTGCCCATTAAATAAGACCAAATTTCTTCCTTGATCTGTAACCGATCCTGCAGGCGTTGCTAATCCTATGCTTGCTTAGGGAATTTTTTGAAAAGTGGAAGAAGACATCTAGTCATACATATTTAGACAGCTTTTTAAAAGAGAAGTAGGCTGTCTAAAGCATCCCTAAAAGTGGCTTATATTTTAAGAAGGTGAGAAACATTAAGAAAATATTGATGAGCCCAATAACCATTACGCATAAGTCTGAGACGTTAGAGATCTTCCCACTAAAGTCAGAAACCAGCCAACAGTGCCAAAAATCATTATTATTTAACATCTCTGGAAATTCTAGCTAATGTGTTAAGCCAAGAAAAGAAAAAAGAAGATAAAATTGTTATTGCATATGATATGATTATTATATCAAAACCCCATAAGAAAAATTTTTTTTCATTTATGAGAGAATTCAGTAAGGTAGTCACTTAACTAGATAAATATCGAGACTATAACCATTGTCAAGGTGTAATAAACAAAAGAGCCAATTCACAGAAGCAACAGAATATCTAAAATACCATCTCCCACCTCAAATTAAGATACATTTCATATCAAAAATTTTAATATAATAACCACAAAAATAATAAAACATGATTGTCATTTTTATAATCTTGGAGTAGAGAAAACCGCTCCTAAGCATTACAAATTCCAAATACCACAAAGGGAAAAGAGAGATTTGATGACATAAGAAGAAAAAAAATTGTGTAGGAAAACAGATACTATAAACAACATTGAAAAACAGATAACAGAAAAAAATGTTAGTAACATTTATGGCAGAATTAGTATTTCTAAAATTTAAAGAGCTCTTAATAAGAAAAAGACGAACATTGATTAATTAGATGAGGAGAAGCCTTTCACAGTATATACATATATCAAATCACTACAATGTATGCTTTAAATATGTTAGCATTTTACTTGTCAATTATACCTCAATAAAGGTATAAAATAAATAATAAAAAAGAACACTCTAGTAGAAGAATGTGTAAAACACAAAAGCAGTTTTCAAATTTAAAAATGCCAAATACTGAGCCAGGCTTGATGGCCTAGTGTTTAAAGTTTGGCATGTTCTAGGGCTGGCCCCGTGGCTTAGCGCTTAAGTGCGCGTGCTCCGCTGCTGGCGGCCCGGGTTCGGATCCCGGGCGCGCACCGACGCACCGCTTCTCCGGCCATGCTGAGGCCGTGTCCCACATACAGCAACTAGAAGGATGTGCAACTATGACATACAACTATCTACTGGGGCTTTGGGGGAAAATAAAAAAAAAAAAAGTTTGGCATGTTCTACTTTGGTGGCCTGAGTTCAGTTCCTGGGCACAGAACCACACCACTTGTCTGTCAGTATCCATGCTGTGACGGCAGCTCACATAGAAGAAGTAGAAGAACTTACAACTAAAATATACAACTATATACCAGGGCTTTGGGGAGGGGGGTAAAAAAGAGAGAGGAAGATTAGCAACAGATGTTAGCTCAGGGCGAGTCTTCCCCAGCAAAAAAAAAGGCCAAATACCAATAAACATATAAAAAGATATTCAACCTAACTATTAATGAAAGAAAAGAAAATGCTATCTTTCTAGAGAACATTTCATCAGTATGTATCAAAAGACTCTAAGATGTGGATACTCTTTGATCCATAATTTCACTTCTAGAAATTCATCTAAGAAACAATTAGGTATGATATATGAGCAAAGATAGAATAAATGTTAATAATGACAAAAATTTGAAATTGGCCTAAAGTCCACAAAGAAGAGATTGGTCATCAGTGCTTCTCAACAGGAGCACTTTGGGCCCTTTCAACAGGCCGGTTTTTTACACACTGTAGGAAGTTAAGCATCAGGTACCAAATACTAGTAGCATCCCCTTCATTGTAACCACCAAAAAAATGACCTTGTCCCATCCACATACATTTTCAAACACTACCAGTACCACCCTCAGCTGAGAACCACTGGATTAAATACGTTTTGGAGTGTCCACACAATGGACTGCCATTTTAACAAAATGGCTAGGGTAGGATTGGTGCTTTTTTGTTTTTAATTTTAGGGGAAAATTCTCAATGATAAATTCTTGAATGAAAAATGCAGGTTGCAGAATAGTATATATAATGTGATATATCCATTCAATTCACTTAGCAAGTATTTGTTTAACATTTAAGGTGTGTCACACACTCTTCCCACTCCATAGTCTGCGGAGTGGAGAGATATTTGTAGTCTATATCCTTTATATATAAATAAATAAACTGGACATGTACATTCAGATGTCTTTCAAAGCAATTGCCTTGGCCAACAACTAAAAATAATCTATCTACATTATTTTTAATACATGTATTCATATATAAACACATTTTATACAAAAACAGAATCACACTGGAGACTACATTTACTAAACATTTTTCTGCATTCAATACACTATGCAGCCAGTTAAAAATGTTATTACTACTATCAATATTCTGTTGTACTATTATGGTGTATTATCTAATGAGGAAGAAAAATTAAACTTTAAGAAAGAAAATGTTCAGCATTATTTTAATTCAGAATTTATTGCTAAGATAATTTGCTTTAAAGGACAACATTCAAATGTATATATACTAGCATATTTTTTAATTCTAATGATTTTATTTTTATTTTCAAGATATGTGATTAGTCCTTTATATCTACCTGTTCTTAAGTCATTTCTGCCTGTCTTTTTTTTAAACAGCCTTTATTTTTTTAGAGCAGTTTTACATTTACAGAAAAATATGCACAAAGTAGAGAGTTCTCTTATACTCCCCGCCCCCCCCACCTCCAGTTTCTCCTATTATTAACTTCTTGCATTACTGTGGCACATTTGTTACAATTGATAAGCCAATGTTGATACATTGTTATTAACTAAAGTCCATAGTTTACATTAAGTTTTGCTCTCTCTGTTATACAGTTCTATGTGTTTGACAGATCCATAGTGTCCTATGCAATACAGAATAATCATTACAGCATCATACAGAATAGTTTCACTGGCCTAAAAATGCCCTGTATTCCACCTTTTCATCCTTCCTCCATCCCCTTCTTGTCTTTTTGAAAAATAATTTCTTACTCATTTTTTAATAGAACTTAGACCTTCATTTAGCTCTTTGAATATCTCAAACATAACATGCAATAAAGTTTTTGTCAAAGTGTTCTATATATAATTAATTTCATTTGGAGCGAATTCAGATTCAGTTATTGATTTTGTTGGTTGCTTCTTTCACATTACATGTTTTGCATTTGGTTTTGCATTTGGTGTTCTAAGTGAGAGGAGTTTTGTTTTCGTTTCCTGTCTTGACGCCCACCGTACCCCATCCAACCTTCACATCCTGCAGGGAGCCTGCTCTTGTTACCCAGCTCGCACGAAGAGTGTTGAGTCTCCTCCTGCAGAAACTGTTCCTGTTGGGCCATCACTTTCCAGCTCTATGTCTGGAGCCTACCCCGTTCACAGTTTTGTGTTTCTGCTCCTTAGAGACATTTATATCTTATTCAAGCATGGCCATGTCATTTCTCTTTTGTATATTTTACTGTCATTAGTATCTTCTTGAAGGGGGGATCAAAGTTTGTGCCCACTATACAGTCTTGATGATCTTGATTTTCCTAAAAATCATCTCATTATGTTATAAACACATATTAATTAGGAAAGTGAAACTCAAGATTTACTTTCTTCCCTAGAAAGAAGTTCAGACTTCTTAAGTGAAGAAGGGCTATTGAATAGTCTACAGAGCTTATCTTCTCACTTGCAAGACTGTCTAGACTCTAGATGGAGAAACTAGAATCGTTAAACCAGGACCATTCAGGTTTATTTGTTAGGATTTTTGTGATATTTAAGGGCTTGGTCATAGCTATGATTTATTTACACTAAGTTTGTTCGTAGATGCCAATCACAGTGGTTTTTCTCTAGGGAAATACAGTTTGCTTTAATCATCATTTCTAAGAATAAGTTGTAGCACTAGGTAGCAGAGGTGTGTCTATAAAATATTTCACGTGAAAAAAAGTATTTTAATTTATGGCAAAATCTGTATTAAGAAAATAGCTCTCCCTGCAGTCTTAAATTCTAGACATAGGAGCATTAGTATGCAAGAAGGCAAATCTGTCTCTCATTCTGCTTGGGGCTGGTTAGACCACATTTTGAGTATCATGTTCAGTCTCACTCTAAGGACACAGAAGGAGAGCAGCCAGAAGAAAGCAGCCAGTGGGTGAGGACCCTTAAAATCACATCCTAAGCGACAACTGAAATAAGCACGACAAGGGCAAGCTGGGAGGGGATATTCTTTTTAGACATTTGCTCATCTTTCCGTCAGATCTCCTTTGAAGATAAGTAGCAGCTTTCTAGTTGTTTTGTAATCTTCATTTTCTATTTCTAGTTGTTTTAATTGGGTTTAAGGTATAATAACAACACTCTTGTTTGGAATTAGGAAAACTCTCTCACATTCGGCTGAACCATGGAGCCACTTGGACAGGGGGAGGTATTGTAATGTCCTCTGGCCAGATCATGCGTTTACATAAGTCAAATGACAGTCTCGTATTGTCTTTAATTGACAACAGGAAGAGCTCAAGAGAGACCTGAAAATTAAGAAAGAAAAAGACATGGTGCAGGCCACAGCAGTGGCTGCCACCCCCCCTGCAGCGCCACCTGCGCCTCCAGCCCCCCCGCCTTCGCCTCCGCCTCCACCTCCCCCGCAGCACTCGGGCCCGCTGGCCACGGCCACGGCCACAGCCACGCTGCCTGCTGCTTCCCAGAAGAGGAAGCGGGAAGAGGAAAGAGACTCAAGCTCCAAGTCCAAGAAGAAGAAAATGATCTCTACTACCTCAAAGGAAACTAAGAAAGACACAAAGCTTTACTGTATCTGTAAAACGCCTTACGATGAATCTAAGTGAGTAGACCTTTTTGAGCTCTAGTTTATTTTCTTCAAAGTTTAGCTGTTAAATTTCTAGTTTTGAAGAAAATGAGTATATTGGTAGCAATGTAAATGAAAATAGTTTAAGATAATAATGTTTCATCTATGGTCTTGCATCTGATATCTTAACCTGGACACTAGAAAAGTAAAAATTTGTTATTTCATGTGTTCATGATTTGTGTTTGTCCTTCATCATATTCTTTTCTGTCAAAAGCAAGCTTTCTGTTGCTCCTTTGCTTTCTCCTCTTCTCTCTGGATTAACTCCAAATCCATCAGTAATGCTATCTGGAGAAGGAAGTGTGTTATTATCACTGCCCAAAGTTGAGAGTATCCTTTCTGGAATCTGTTCACAACCTATGATCACATTCAATCCTAGACACTCTGAATATGAATGGTGCAAGAGGTTTTGAGTTTGAGTGGTTTTGGCATTTTGTTGTTTAATTTTAAGCAATTCTATGTTTTTTGTATTGGAATATTGTAACTTCATATTATTTTTGTCAAAGTTCCCACTCTTACTGGGGACAAAGGTCAGAAAAATACAAAAAGTGTTCCTTTCACCCATTCCTCAAGTATGACTTCAAAAATTTGATAAGCATGGCAGCTAGAAGCTGTTTTTGACAGTTGTGACTTGTATTTGGTGAAAATACAAGATTTTAGAGACCCTAATCCATAAATGTAGTTTCATTTTTTTAGCATTATTTTCATTCAACTAAGTATTTAGCTTCCATTTTGAGCGTTTAAATGTAGTCCAGCTTTTTAAAGCCAAAATTAATTACAATTAAAAAAAATTTAACCGAAGTATTTTTGCAGTACCAAAATGTTTATTTTGATTGTGCTAAAAAATATGATCATTTAGAATTAGGAATGCTTAGTGTCTGCCTTAAGTCGATGCCTAATCAATTTATAAAATAAAATTGTGGTCTCTTTAATGATGTTTAAGTTGCAACATTGAAGCTGTGTTGGTGGTGCTATTTAAATTATAATCTGTTTGCAAGTGCTAGATCAAAATTTTTTGTTGGTACATTTAGCTTGTGTTGCATTAAACACAGATCAGTTTAGGCTTCTTCACTTTTCATTGTCTTATTTTATTGGAAATTATATATAATGTAAAAAGTGGAACCCTATTAATTGATTTCCCCTTAGTCTAATACAAGTGTGCCTCCCTTTAAGCAAAATATACTAAATGATTTATAGAACAAAACGATATGATTTACTTTCCTTACACAAAGATCTGCTTATGGAATTTCTTTAAATAATGAGGCTTCTTTGGCCTATTTAAAATACTCAGATCACAGAAATCCATTTCACACACAACTTTTTTGTAATACCTAAGTTGCCTAAAATGAGGCACACATGTACATGTGCTCATTCTATTGAGATGGCCTCATTATTTTGTGGATATTTCATATTTTTCAGTTTGTCATTAATGCTTCAGTATACTAGGTTCATTCACTCCCTGTTCTAGTTGGGATGAGTTAGTGTTTTTTTTAGGAGTATTTTGTAATCTCTTGTACCAAACTAGGCTGGTTTGGAAATCTAGTGAGAGTGACTAAAACTTGAAATTCAAGTCCTGAGCTTACTTCCAGACCACACAGCCCACCATCTGATGAAGGCAACATACAGAAACAGCTTGAAGGCCCCCACCTGTGGCATTGAAAATCATGTGAGAGTCATAATTCAAAAGAAAAAAGAAAAAGTGGTAAAAGGATAAACCACACAACCATGTATTATTCCTGTGTGTTCATAAAGCAGGTTAGTTTAAGCTTCCTTCAAGGACTGCTTCCATTCCTATAGGTGAATCTACCAAGAAACACTTTGGTAGAACCAATGGTATCAGCAAGGCCAGGCTGCTTCTCTGTGATTCATGCTAATTGTTGCTGTGACTTTGAGATGGCATTCCTACACAGCACCTGTCAACACTTTTAAATACACTATGTGTTTGTCAAGGATACTTTTCATTTTGTCATTTGGGATCTTATATTACAAAAGTCTGTATGTTAGTTAGCTGTATGTGAGTACCCACAGTTACACGTAACTTGTGCAGCCCCACCTTGCCCAGTACTGTAGAACCTCTCGCTGTTTTGGATAACTATCCTTACATCACTCTCCACACCGTATATCCCTGGTTTTGAATTGAAGTAGTTCCTCACCAGTTAATTAAGCTGACCACTCTCCTGCACATTGTCACACGTACTATATTAACTGAAAAACTGGCCCATGTCATAATCTGTTACAATTAGATTAAATTCCCATGTTTATTTAGAAAATATGGTAGAAATTGAATCACTCCATGTATCTTTCTTAGTTTTCTTCTTCATATCATATTTTGACCGTTTATTTATCTTCTACACCTGGCTGATCTGCATGTTCCTTGTAGTGTAACTTCTCCTTGGTGTTTGCGCTTTGCTTTGTTTTCAAATTTAAATTGTGAGATACATTTTCAAACCTATCTAAGAAATAGCCCTGATTTTGAAATGGCTTCTGTGGCATAGGTTTGACAGATGTAAGTCTGATTCTTTGGCTTTGGTTTTTGTGCCTGTTAACAGTTTTACACACATTCATTAAGAGGGAGACATTACCATCAGTGTGTTGTTTATTTTTTCAAATTCCAGTATGTTTTTAAAGACCCATATTTCACTAAACAGTGTATTTGTTGAAATTGATGTCAGTGACTTTATGTTTCCACGCTTGATACAGGGTCAGATGCTGTAGTTTGCCAGGATTAGAATGGTTGGATTCAAGATGTTTAGCTGACTCATTGCAGAAAGTTATCCTGTAAGAAAGTGAATCAGAGCAGGGAAGAGAGATTTAAGTACCATGCAGCTCAAAATGACAATTACATTGTCATTTTCATTGTGAATGCTTTTAGGTTCTATATTGGCTGTGATCTTTGTACTAACTGGTATCATGGAGAATGTGTTGGCATCACAGAAAAGGAGGCTAAGAAAATGGATGTGTACATCTGTAATGATTGTAAACGGGCACAAGAGGGCAGCAGTGAGGAATTGTACTGTATCTGCAGAACACCTTATGATGAGTCACAGTGAGTTCTGATAAGAGCATCATATTTAATAATTTAGGAAGCCAAATTGCTCTGACTGGTTACTTATTTATTATAAAATAAAAAGCAAGATATTTTTCTGCATATATTATACACTTACATTACAAATTCCTTTCCAATTTTTTTTCTCTTCTCTCTACCTCTCCTTCAAAATTTTTGTTGTTTCATAGTGAATGTTTGAGATGCATTGAGAAAAATATGGTTTAATGGTAGGCTTGATTCTTCAATATGTAACATAGAAATTAATGAGATTAAAATAGCCTGACTTGTTTGGACTTCAGTGTTTGAAATGGCACTTTATTGAAGGTTAGAAAAACACTAATTTGGGTACAAGCTCTGAGACTCTGTTATTAGCCTATAGGATTTTGAATTCCTGGTTGGGTGGCCAATATCAGCTTCCCATTTGATACAGTACTAGTTGAAAGATTTTTGGCTTTTTGTTTGGGGCTTTAAAGTCAATTAAATGTTTTACATTTTTCTTCATATTGGTTCTCCAATATTACACTGTGTTCTTAATAAACTTTTAATGCTTGATCTTAACATCACAAATACTAAATTAACACATTGTTGTCAATCTTCAAAAGTATTAAAATAATTATAATACTAAAACTGTTTTATATCCCAGGGTTATAATATTTTCAGGTGCATGTTTTATTACTTTTTAAAAGTCAATTATAAGGAATGTGATCCCATCTGTTTTGAACTCACATTTCCATTTCGGATCTTGCAGATTTTATATTGGCTGTGATCGGTGTCAGAATTGGTACCATGGGCGCTGCGTTGGCATCTTGCAAAGTGAGGCAGAGCTCATTGACGAGTATGTCTGTCCACAGTGCCAGTCAACAGAGGATGCCATGACAGTGCTCACGCCACTAACGGAGAAAGATTATGAGGGTTTGAAGAGGGTGCTACGTTCTTTACAGGTGAGAAACCACTCTGTGCTCAGTGTTTGAAGATGAAATCAACCAGTGTGACTTTGGAAACACTTCTTGGGTTTGAACTTTCTGATCTTAGTGTACATGATTATTTACTGACTCCCAGCTAGTCTAGGGAAGTGCTCCACAGATTTCAGTCCTTCACATGCCAATGTCGTGAGGTTTCCCATCTCCACACACTAGCTCAACTGTTGTTTATCTAACACTCGTATTTAAAATGCCTCACTTTTTTTTTTTTTTTTTGTGAGGAAGATCAGCCCTGAGCTAACATCCATGCCAATCCTCCTCTTTTTGCTGAGGAAGACCGGCCCTGAGCTAACATCCATTGCCAATCCTCCTCCTTTTTTTCCCTTTTCCGCCCCAAAGCCCCAGTAGATAGTTGTATGTCATAGTTGCGCATCATTCTAGTTGCTGTATGTGGGAAGCCGCCCCAGCATGGCCGGACAAGCGATGCATCGATGTGCGCCCAGGATCCGAACCCGGGCTGCCAGTAGCAGGGTGCGCGCACTTAACTGCTAAGCCATGGGGCTGACCCCAATGCCTCACTTTTTTAACCTAAATTTTATTTTTAAATAAAACTTTATCTCACTACTGTAGATTAAAAAACAGTTTGATTCAATTCTAGTGAGATAACAAATTCTTGTCTAAGGCTTTGAATCAAAGCCTTCCCTCCCTTATTAAAAATAAAAAGGAGATGGGGATGGCTTACAAGATCAGCAAGTGTTAGAGGTGTAGTCACAACATGAGAGAGAGAGAGAGACTAATGCTTGCTCCTGTTGTAATCATAAGAAGAAGAACTGAAAGAACTGTGGAGAGAATAGTCTCAATATGTGGTTGAGTGTTATTTAACATCACATCTCTGCCACCTTATTAGCTGGCAGTGGTAACCATTCCATGCTTTAAAGCCATCCCACCCCAGTTTTATAGATGTGATTGCGATGCCAACAGCACACAGTTGGCAGGTTGCCATGTAAGACCAGAGTACAGATTTCTTGACTCTTAAGCTAGTGCTCCACGCCCCCACTCCCATGCCAAGATCCTCAGACCACCCTTTGAGAATAATTATTACAGAGTATGGTCATCTGAGATAATTTGTGATAGAGCAGAAATCATCTATGTATAAATAATTTCATTTTTTTTTAACAATTTGTGTTTTATTTATTTATTTATTTATTTATTTATTTATTTATGAGGAAGATCAGCCCTGAGCTAACATCCATGCTAATCCTCCTCTTTTTGCTGAGGAAGACCGGCTCTGAGCTAATATCTATTGCCAATCTTCCTCCTTTTTTTTTTCCCCCAAAGCCCCAGTAGATAGTTGTATGTCATAGTTGCACATCCTTCTAGTTACTGTATGTAGGATGCCACTTCAGCATGGCCGGACAAGCGGTGCGTCGGTGCGCACCCAGGATCCGATCCCCGGGCTCCAGTAGTGGAGTGCGCGCACTTAACCGCTAAGGCACGGGGCCGGCCCCTATGTATAAATAATTTCATCTATCAAGTTTAAAACTGACTTCAGGAGTTTAAGGGTTGATTGATGCAGTAACACAAATGGGAAATTTAAATGGAATTAGTATTTCCACCTGAGTATAATGGTGCATTTTTGTTTTTTCATTATAGGCTCATAAGATGGCCTGGCCTTTTCTTGAACCAGTGGATCCTAATGATGCACCAGATTATTACGGTGTTATTAAGGAACCTATGGGTAAGTACTTGCATTGAATATGGAGTTTTTTCAGAAGTGTCAGCAGATATTTCATTTTTCATCCATAAAATTGATAAATCATGAGGATATGTTGAGCAAGGCTGGTGGGAGTATAAATTGGTGTGGTAACTTGTACAGTAAATTAAGAATGTATGTTAGTTTAAATGTGCATACCCATGGACCCAGTAATTTCAGTTCTTAGGATTTACATGTGCACAAGTATGTCGTTCATCACAGCAGTGTTTATAATTGCAAAAATGCTGGAAATGAAATAAATAGCCATCAATAGAGGAATAGCTAAATCAAATTATGTATAAGCAGAGTATTATACAGCTATATAAAAGAATGAATGAAATCAATGAATGGGTCGGAATCTGTCTGAGCCCCTTATCCTTCTCTGTCACCTCTTCCTCATCTTTTCCTGAAGAAGAGCAAATTTGATAGACCCATGGTAGAGATCCAAGAGACTGGAGCTTCATTTCCCAGAAAAAAAATGGTAGTAAATAACAGCTACAAGTGATTGTATTAAGATGAACAGCTATAGATGATTAAGTTGAAAATAGTTTATCTGCAAAAGAAGTTATCAAAATTAAAACATAGATAAAAGCTTCCAAAATTGCCAAAGGATCATCTCCATCTAATGAAAGAAGTATTCCAAAAGCCAGCTAAGCATTTTTTAAGTGGAAAAGGTTTTATTGTATATTTGAAAGTTGCTAAGAGAGTAGATCTTAAAAGTTCTCCTCACAATGAAAAAAAATTGTAACTGTGTGGTGATGGATGTTAACTAAACTTACTGTGGTGATCATTTTGCAATATATACATATATCAAATGATTTACGTAGGACACCTAAAACTAATGCAAGGTTATATGTCAATTATATCTCAATTAAAAATTTTTTTTAAAAAATGGGAAGGGTTTGTGTTTGATGGCAACTTGAAAGAGGAGGAAACGAGGAAGAGATAAATGAGGGCTTAGTTAAAACTATCTTTGAAAAATAAATAAATAAGTAGTCATTATCTCTATTCTTCTGATACTAAAGAAGTTAATCCTTGTACATATTTTAGATTTGTATAATCTCCTTTGAGAAAGTACTTGGAAGTGGGTTTTTTTTTTTTTTTTTTTTGGTGAGGAAGATTAGCCCTGAGCTAATATCCAAAACCAAGCCTCCTCTTTTTTACTGAGGAAGATTGGCCCTGGGCTAACATCCATGCTCATCTTCCTCTACTTTATATGGGACGCCGCCACAGCATGGCTTGCCAAGCGGTGCGTTGGTGCGCGCCTGGGATCCACACCCGCGAACCCTGGGCCGCCGCAGCGGAGCGTGCACACTTAACCACTATGCCACCAGGCCGGCCCCTGTATGTTTAAATAGGTAGATAATTCTGCTTCTAAAAATAACACAAGTTAATTGTAGGAGATGAGGGAAAAAAATAAGAAAGATAAAATGCACCTTTCATCTTTTCCTCACTGAATCTCATTACATTTTGTTGTGTTTGTGTGTGTGTTTGTGTTAAAATTGAGATTATATAATGATCTGTCTGGCAAACATCTTCCTGTGTCATTAATCTTGAATAACATGATTTTAATTGCTTTATGTAGTCTGTACATTTAATATACCTTAACTTATTTAACCAAAATTCTTTTTCTTGAAGAGCTAGATCTTTTTTAAATTTTTTTAATACCGCAAAGATAAACATCATCTTTTGTAGATAGTACATAAAGATAATATAAATCTCCAAGACACATTGTTGAAAGAAAAATGAAAGTTACAGAACAATACCTAACTTTTAAGCAGTGAACAATTACATATTTTCTAAGGATAGATAAATGTGTTTAGAAATGCATAGAAAATATCTGGAAAGATATGGACTAAATTGAAAATAGTAGCCTCTTTGGGGGGTATGAGAGAGCCCACAAGATCAGCAGCTTTTATTTTCTTAAACAGAAATAGTGTTGTAGTTGCCATACTTTATAACATACTCTGTAAATTGGTCAGTCCCTTTTTCACATCAACTGTGGTGTAGACCTGAATCGTTTTTAATTGTATGAAATTAAGATAATTTTTTTAATCACCACTCATTAATGAGTTTTCCAGTTGTGTGCACTTTTTGCCGCTATAAACAACACTTCTGTGAACATCTTTGTTTGTGCACCTGCCTGCGCTCGTTTGTTTTCTTAGGAAAAATTCCTAGAATGAGAATTTCTGGGTGAAAGGGTATATGTACTTTTTAGAGTTTGGATAACTGTTGTCTAATTGCACTTGAGCAAACGGAAGCAGTTTCCACTAATAGTGTATATCTGTACCCTTCTCTCTGCACTCTTGAAAACACTGAGTATTATCACTTCTTTGAGGGGAAATTTCTTTCTTTGAAAATATTTATTTCAAAATAATATGTTTGGTGTACAAATGCAGATGTTACAGATGTGTAGAGAGTAAAATGTAAAATTTACTGCCACTCTCATCTCTCCCTTAGAGGTAACCTCTGTTAATAGGCTGATGTTATAATTTTTCATTTCTGCTAGTTTGGACAAAAAAAGTGGTTCTTTGATTTTACGTAATTTCAATAACCAGTGATGTACTTACTGTTTGAACTTTTTCTATGTGAGTTTCCTATTTATGTATTTTGCCCATTTTTCTCTTGGGATATTCATATTGTTAGTGTTATTTAAGGGCTGTTTATATACTAATGACATTTAAAAGTTTTATAGTGATTTTGTTTTTTTGGACTGTGATAGTTTTTAACATTTTTTGGATTCAGATCTGTTAATCTTCAAGACTTCTGCCTTTGGAGTCATGCTTTTAGTCTTTTTCCCTACCACAAATATATAACTACTCACCTATATGTTCTCCTAGTGCTTTTTTTTTTTTTTGTGAGGAAGATCAGCCCTGAGCTAACATCTGTTGCCGATCCTCCTCTTTTTGCTGAGGAAGCTTGGCCCAGGGCTAATATCTGCGCCCATCTTCCTCTACTTTATATGTGGGATGCCTGCCACAGCATGGCTTGATAAGCGGTGTGCAGGTCCAAGCCCAGGATCTGAACCCAAGAACTCTGGGCTGCCGAAGCAGAGTGCGAGAACTTAACCACTATGCCACCAGGCCAGCCCGCTCCTAGTGCCTTTTTTTTTAAAGGGATACCTAATTAAGTTGGTATCATAAAATGTCCAGACACTATTCACATACTTTATTAAAATTAGTCAGGCAGTAAGTACCCAGAACTTAAGTATGAAGACAATAACATCCTTGTGTAATGTGTTAAGCATTCACCCTTCCCTGTACAGCTTACGTAACCTACACAGAATGGATGTGCCCAAGTCTCGCTTGGAATTTAATCAGGCGAGAGGCATTTGTGCAGTTGTTCTTATTTACACATTTTTCCCTTGCCTGCGTAAAGTGGAACTATCAAAGACGTGTGTGCGTGTGTGTGTTAAAATATATATAACATAGAATTTGCCGTTTTAACTAGGTTTATATTTTTATATTCAATGATTAATTACATTCACAAAGTTGTATCTTTTAGTATTTTCTATGGTTTTAATTTTTGCCCTTAAATTTTAATTAAGGGCACCTTAATTATTTTGGCATATAGTGTAAGGTAGAAGCTTTTCTTCAGGTGTATAGGCAGTTGCTTCAACCCAATTTATTAATGAATTCTTCCTTTCTCTGCTTATTTGAAATGACATCCTCAACATATATGAAATTCTTATGCTGAATACAGTTAGGTCTGCTCCTAGTTTGAATTCCATTCCATTAATGTTTGTGTGATCCTGCACAGTGCCACACTTTTCATTATCACAGCTTTATAATATTTTTTAATGTCTGATAGGTTAAATTATTTCCCATTAGCTTTATTTTTCAAGTGTTTCTTACATATTCTTGAACTTTTATTTTTTGGATGAACTTTAAAATCATTTTCTCAAATTCTGAAGTAATCATTGACATTTAGTTTGGAATTGTGTTATCTTTCAGTCCTAGATTGATTCGAGATCACTAGCCTCTTACTCTCCCAGATTTTTATGTAACATTGTATATAGAGGGGCCGCCTGGTGGCGTAGCGGTTAAGTGTGCGCGCTCCACTGCGATAGCCCAAGGCTCGGATCCCAGGCACTCACTGATGCACCGCTTGTCCGGCCATGCTGTGGCAGCGTCCCACATAAAGTGGAGGAAGATTGGCACGGATGTTAGCCCAGAGCCAGTCTTCTTCAGCAAAAAGAGGAGGAGTGGCAGATGTTAGCTCAGGACTGATCTTCCTCACCAAAAAAAAAAAAATTGTATATAGAATTTTTCTTCAGGGCCGGCCCCATGGCTTAGCGGTTAAGTGTGCACACTCCTCTGCTGGCGGCCTAGGTTCGGATCCCGGGCACGCACTGACGCACTGCTTCTCTGGCCATGGCCGCGTCCCACATACAGCAACTAGAAGGACGTGCAGCTATGACATACAACTATCTACTGGGGCTTTGGGGGAAAAAAAATAAATAAAATTATTAAAAAAAAAAAAAGAATTTTTCTTCAAACACAACTTTCTCCTAGGCCCTAATGTTATTTCAGGTAGAGTTAGCTCAGTATATTCCAAAGCAGTTACCTGTGTACCACCCTAATGATTTTTGTCATTTCTGCATATTACCTGTACTATTACATACTAATATTTTTATTCATATCAGCTAATATTTTTCCCTTAAACTTATTTTAAGTAGACACTTTATATCATTACTACCATCAGTGCTAAGTCAGTATCACTTGTCACCAGTAGAAGGGAACAATACAAATAAAGAGAGCCAGCCCCGATGGCCTAGTGGTTAAAGTTTCAGTGTGCTCCACTTCAGCGGCCCAGGTTTGGTTCCCAGGCATGGAACCACACCACTCGTCTGTCAGTAGCCATGATGTGGAGGCTGCTCACATAGAAGAACTAGAAGGACTTACGACTAGAATATACAACTATGTACTGGGGCTCTGGGGAGGAAAAAAAAGAGAGAAGGGAAGATTGGCATCAGATGTTAGCTCAGGGCAAATCTTTCCCCCCCAAAAAATAATCTCCATTGAAATTGCTTCATGAAAATAACATAAAAAATAAAACAAAGAAAGATAGAAAACAAAATGATGTTATTAAAGGATCAGAAAACCACAGAGATGTTCTTAATTCTGGACTCCCCATTTCTCTTTGTACATATAATATACTTAATTAATTGTTTGCATGTGAAGATGTATTATACTTAGATATGTATTGATCATGTTGGTGCAGTTTCCTGTATTTCGAACCAATTGAATAGGGAGCTGTTCTCTGTAGTTAACTGAAAGTAAAAGAACCTTCTTAACATTAGCCAAGATTTATATTTTAGAACCCCAGTGAAAAACAAAATTGGAAAAATTGCTCCTATTTTCTTTATGAATTGCTAAATAGTCTCCAGTGGTGAACCAGCTTGGTTCCAGGACTTCTTGGAGAGGAAATATATATTCTTGCTAGTCAAAACTGCAGGCAATATTCATACCGGAACAACCTTAAAGCTTTGAAAATGTTTTGCATTTTGTGTTTTTAAGACCTTGCCACCATGGAAGAAAGAGTACAAAGACGATACTATGAAAAGCTGACGGAATTTGTAGCAGATATGACCAAAATTTTTGATAACTGTCGTTACTACAATCCAAGTGACTCCCCTTTTTACCAGTGTGCAGAAGTTCTTGAATCATTCTTTGTACAGAAATTGAAAGGATTCAAGGCTAGCAGGTGAGCAAATGTGTTCAGTGTTCTGAATTAATTCAGCTCCTCAAACTCTCTATACTGTCTAAGGATTCAGCAAATGCAGTTTATGGTAAATTTGAACCTTAAAATCAAGAATCTTAAAAAAAAAAGAAACCGAGACCCTAGCATTATGATATACTGCCAAGGACAAGTAGACAGACTCAATAATGAGAAATTGCTGAGTTTGTGATCTACTTAAAATTAAAGTCATTTTTTAAAATCTAAAAAGCGTTTATCAGATGCTTACAGAATGTGTGATGCTGTCTTAAATGCCACTGGGCACATACAAAGATAGTACTAAGACAGAGCTCTTGCTCTTGTTGAGTTTACGGAAGTATAAAAATGACTGTTCTATAGGGTAGAGTAAGGGGGAAGACCATGAAGGGGGCATTTACGCACTTTCTCCTTAATTTATGTTTGTTCATATTTTTGAAATCATAAAATGTTTTATTTTTCTGGATGTTTTTTCTGTGGGCAAAACTAGACTTCAGTCTAAGTCCACAGATCTTTTCTTTGAACCTCTAGTGACATAAAAGCATTGAGCAACCTTGCGTGATATTCAGGTACTATGACCTTCATGCCCTTTGTTTCTGAACCTCAGCCCCCTTTCTCAAGCCCATGACTTTCTTCCTTTCCACAGAGGCCTGTTTCCCTTTCCTATGATAGCTGCCACCACTCTATAGCCCCTGAGATTCATTACTCACCATCCCCCATCCAACCCGCAAGCTTGGTCATCCCTAGATGTTCAGATTGGGTAGATCTTGGCTGGGTTGGGGCCTGGGCATCTATGTTGTCTAATGAACTCCAAGGGACTCTGCATACCAGAGGGTAAGAATCAACGCTCTACCTAGTAATTTTCCTCTGAGGGAATTCTCTAGGGTGTTTTGTCTCTCTCCTTCTCCTGTAGCAAGGTAGATCAAGAACTGTATTTTAAATTCAGTTTACATTAAACTAAACGTGAAGGGCAAGCCCAGCTGAAGTTTCCAATTACCTTCCCAGCAAAGGAATCAAAAACTATAAGCAGGAAAGGAAGGAAAGCAAGTAGGTAGGCAGGCAGGTTGTAGACCAAGAACCAAGAAACTTTCCAAAATCTCTCAAATTTCCCCATTTTTATCATCTCCTATATGTTAACCTATTCGCTGTAAAACTTAAAATGGAAGAGGGCTTACTGAATATGACAGAGTCTCCAGGAAAATAATAAAGGGATAAACTCAGAGTAGTGAAAAGAATATGGTAGAAGTTAATTAGCTGATGAGATTTCAGTAGATTCTGGAAAATAGAAAGCAGGTGGAAGAAGATTGACTGATGAAGCCAGGCAAGCCACAGCCCATACTCCTCCTAGAGGGCTCTTCAGCAGAGTTGACCAATAGAACCCCAGAGAGCCTCCAATACAGAGATTCTGAAATACAGTAGAAGTCAAGAGAGAGGGAAAAGAGGAATTAACTGAAGATCTATATATGGGCCAGTCACCCACCCCATCCAACCCCTTTGAGCAGACCTGTGTAGGAAGCCTGAGGAACTGGAAGAACACAGGGTTCTTCTTTAAAGAAACGAAATAAACTTTCTTCAGAGAACCAGAGTAGACAGAAGAGAATTGGAATCAAGTCCCCTAACCTCTGAAAGGTCAGGTCCCTGGCACCCTCATTCTAAAGTTGTGACTCTCAACAGAGATAATTTGCCTACCCCCACCACCCAAAGAATATTTAGCAATGCTGAGAGACATTTTTGTTTATCACACTTAGTGGTGGGGAGTGGCGCTGGCATCTAATAGGTAGAGGCCAGAGCTGCTGCTAAACATCCTGCAGTGCACAGGACAGCCCCCCACAACAAATAATTATCCAGCTCCAAAATGTCGATAATATTGTAATTGAGAAACCCTGATCTAAAACTAAACCTGCCAGTCAGTAAGCCCTACGTACATACACAGGGCTCTCCAGGCACCTATTCAGTCCGTTAACTTATTCTTGAGTATGAACAGACAGCCAGGGATGCCCAGATATGTAAGGAAAGCCTGCACTGTAAAAGATAAAGGTCGAGGTATAGCAGAAAAATAGATTCCAGAGGCGAAAAAAGAGAACTTTAAAAAAACAAAACAAGCCTCTAAGTCATGTCCTGAGAGAAAGTTTAGAAGATATTGCATCTACAAAATGGTGAACAGGATATTAGAAATAAAGAACAATCTGAGAGAAAGTGACTAGAAAAAATTTAAACTTATTGCAAGCAGTGAAAGTTAAAATCAAGGAACTCTCTCAGTGTAAAGAACAAAAAGACAAGGAGATGAAAAATATGAGAGAAAAGATATGTTATAGAGTATCCAGGGTTCACTTAACGGAAATTCCAGAAGGAGAGAACAGAGAAGACAGAGGAAAGGAAATTATCAAAAGACTAATGTAAGAAAAATTTCCTGAGCTGATGAGAGGCACAAGACTGCAAATCCACGTAGAATGAGTTCATTCATTCAGCAAGTGGTTATTGAGACCTTGCTGTGTGTCAGATATTGAATATAGCAGTGAATAAAATAAAGCTCCTGATCCCTATGGAGCTTACATTCTTGTGGGGCAGGGAGACAGGGCAGGGGCTGGGGGGTGGAATGAAGAGGACAGTTGATAAACATAGTAAGTCAACTGGACAAATGGAAAAAGATCCACCCCGCATATATATCACTGTAGAATTCCCAAATGCCAAGGATGAAAGAAGCTCTCTGAGAGCTTCTAAAGAGGATAAAATAGACAATCTATAAAGTAACAAGAATTAGACTGGTATCAGACTTTTCTCTAACAACATGGAATGCTAGAAGATTATGGAGGAAGAAATCCAAAAGTTTGAGGAAAAATGATTTTGAGGCTAGAAGTCTGTATCCAGCCAAAAAATCAAATGTAGAAGTAGAATAAATACATTTTCAGTCATGTAAGGATTCAGAAAGGGCCTCCTTCGAAGACATGCTTCCTTTTTAAGATATGCGCTAGCAAAATAAAGAAGTAAATCAAGAAAACAAAAGACCTTGGATCCAGGAAACAAGAGGTTTAAGAAAGCAATGAGAATTACTCTGACTGGGGGTGACATTTGTACAGCAGGCCTATATAGCAAGGAGTCCAAATTAGCACAGGAGAATGGAGCACTCCCAAGAGGGAGGTGTCTGGGGGAAAAAATGATTCATACATTAGATAATTTGTTTAAGAATGTAAGGGGGGAAAATGAAAGGCAATTAGAAACTCCATGAAAAACAAAAAGTTGTATAGGAATGCTAAGAATGCCCTTTTAGCAATGGAGTAGCTGCTACAGAGGAAAATATTTATATAATCATAATAAGTAAACACTACATTGATTTTCAACTTTTAGAATCAGCCCATAGACAAAGCATAGAAAGATTCAATTTAAAATTACAGGGAAATAAAACTTGGACTCAAGAAGGGAGGTGGGAAAAAGGTTACATGAGCTCAGTTCTCATTTGCCATAACAAGATTTAAACAATATAAAGTTGATGAAACAAGAAATAGCAGTATAAGAAATCTAACTACCAAAGAACTGAAACTTCACCGTAATTGATCCTAGGGAGCCTGGACTTCAGGTTGAGTAAAGATAGGAGAGAGGACCACAACTTATCAAAGCCTCTCTGTGCTTTTTTGTTTGTTTGTTTGTTTTTTGTGAGGAGGACCAGCCCTGAGCTAACATCCAATGCCAATCCTCCTCTTTTTTGCTGAGGAAGACTGGCCCTGGGCTAACATCCATGCCCATCTTCCTCTACTTTATATGGGACGCTGCCACAGCATGGCTTAACAAGCGGTACATTGGTGCGCACCCGGGATCCGAACCCGTGAACCCCCGGCCCCCGCAGCAGAGCGCGCGCACTTAACCACTCACGCCACGGGACTGGCCCCAGCCTCTCTGTGCTTTTTGATTTGTACCTCGTGCATTTATTCCTCTGATTAAATTTCTAAAATTGCTTTTTTAAATTGGAAGGGCTCTAGCCTTTGGTTGTAACTGTGAGGTGGAAGCTAGGGGATTGGATCCCACCCTGCTCCAGGCTTGCAGGCAGAGCCCAGAGTGGGAGTGGTAACAGCTGCTGCTGAAGGAGAGGCAAGCGCCTGTGGGCCTGTGGCAAAACACAGGAGTTGCAGGGAGGAGAGGAGGCCTAGAGGCTGGGTCTGCACTGTAAGGGGGCCACTTAGAAGAGCTTGCCACCTGGTTATCTCATGTAGCTTTTTATTATATTCAGGTTTACGTAATTTTCATTAAAGAACATGGGAGCCAGTTGAGAAGTTTCAATTCTGCTTAGATAAAATGAAACGTGAAGAGATGTGAGGGAATTTTTGATTTCTAGATTTAAGGCAGAATGAAACATGTATTTCCTTTGGCATATTTCCCCCTTTTTTTGATCTCCAACATTGTTTGCACATTGTTTTCATTACTGTATTTTGTTATAATTCATCATTTATACCATCCATGTTCTTTCTTTTCTTTCAGATTGTGATATCTTTAGTCTGAATTTTTAACTGGAATCAGAACTGGATGTTGGGGTCACTCTTTTTATTGTACCACGTGATTACCTAATTCAAAATTGCCCCCAAAAGTTCAGATTAGTTAATATAATTTTTTAATGTTAAAGATGTATAGTAGTAAATAGTTTATTCTAGCAGCCATCTTGAACAATGTATTTAAGAATTGTAAACTCCTGGAATACTGTATTTATATACACTATTGCAATAGAACATACTTTGACTTAGTCCTGGTAACTGTACAGTAATTTGGTTTACTAACGAAAGTTGTGAATAAAACTGTGAAACTAGAAAGGAGACTTTCTGGACTTTAATAGAAAAATGTAATTTTAATACTGCTATTTCTTTTTTCTAACATAATTTTTTTTCTTCACACGCCCCAATCAATGTAAATAAGCACATGTGCACACACACTCACACATCTTTTACCGCAATGGTAATGCTTCTGTAAATGTCTCTATTTGTCCCTTTGGCTAAGAATTTTGTAATCTTTACTAGACAAATATATATATTTTTTTAATATTGGCTTTTTCCTGTGAACTATCATGTTTAGTGTACAGTGAAAATTTTTATAGGTTAAAAATTGCTTACTTGTTCTCATATATTTGCTTGCCAAGAGTAAATGAAAGAACATGGCTGCTTCCCCCAGACAGATTGACCTTGGCATCCACATAAAGCATCATTGTTTTCAAAAATGAAGGGTGCTTAATTGTTCCCTTTTTTCTGTATTCTGTAGGTCTCATAACAACAAACTGCAGTCTACAGCTTCTTAAAGTTCAGCGTGTTAACCTAACATAAAACACAGCAAGAATCTGGTTGTCTGAACTATTTTAAATTAAGGAGCCAGATGTTTTTAGTCAGGTTATCCTGACAAGACTTGACCTAAACTTCGTTTTTATTGGTCATAACAGTCCAATTATATTCTTGGCCAATTTTGTCCAACGGACAAGAGAAAAGCAAAGTCAACGACACCATTATCTTGTCAAGATCAAATGGTTTTACTATTGTGGCAGAAGCAGGAAAACTTTGTTTATTGAAAAAAAAAGAAAAAAGAAAGCAAGAAAAAAAGATAATATGGGGTCAAGTGTAACTCCATGGAAATGCCACGTCTGCTCTTCAGTGAAGAAGCTGGTTTAGAGTCTCACAGAAAACTTTTGACTGTATTTATTTATTGTTGCAAAAAAGACGCTTTTTTATTGCTGCCCTCATTTGTCAGCTAATTATTTTTTCTTATAAAATCCAGCCCCGGTTACTTGTAATCCATTCTGTATCTTATCATGATTCCTGTAGGTAAAAGTACAAGACGACCTCTAGATGTCTTTTCTTTCTATGAAAGGAGCTGCTATGTACACATGTGCACACACACACACACACAACTGGGAATCAACAATGAGTTTATTGTTCATGGTAGATAAAAATTAAGCTTGCATAAAGGTTGGGCTAAGTGGTCCTGGACTACAGACTCTGTTGCCTTGACTATAACAGTACAATTTGTCATTTACTCTGCACCAGGCTAAAATGAGTAAAATCTATTTGAAGGTATCTTGTTTGTAAACATTTGTCAGATTCTAATTTTTTTCTTTTTGTATTAAAATTCAACTATGGATGTATATGAAACAAAATAAATGGAGATAATTTTTCTCCCACAGATGGTGTCTTTGAATGTGCGCTGATGGTTATCTGTAAGCCTTGAGGGGAAAGGGAGGGCTGTAAGGTAACTAAAAGGCAGAAGAATTGAATGGTGCCTGGGTTTCTCCAGGATAGTAGTAGCCCTTCATTTCATAATTCCCAGCCCGTTGTCGTCACATCAAAGAAGAATCTTCAGGGGTGCTAATCCTGTTGCAGCAATTGATCGTACTAATAGAAAAGGTAATGTGACAAAATACACATTGCCTTCATCTGTACATTACATGATACCAGGCAAATTGTCAGTTACAGACAGCTACTTGTATTTTATGAAGGGCATTTTTTAGATGACTTCATCTTTTTGTATTTTTTGTTTGTTGGTTGAGTTGTTTTGGGTTTTTTCCCACATAAGGAAAAGTAGTGTAATCAGTAGGAAAAAAATGGAAACAATGGAGGCAGGTGTATTTTGCATGTTTTTCCTTTCAGTGTTCTAACCTTACACATTGTATTACTGCGTTGTAATCATAGCTTCTATAAGATCTGCCATAGTTGGTTTATGCAGCTTTGCAAAAATTTTACACTAATTCATGTTAGCTTTGTTCTACCAAGTTCTGGAATTTATCTAATTATTGTTTTTAAAAAATTTCCTTCTGTTTAATATCACCCTGCTATGCAAAACCTTTCCCAGACCTTAGTTTCTTAAAAGAAAGACGTTGCTACAGTTCCCAATTCTTTCTTATTATAGGCTCAGGTGTACAGGTTATTCTGGGTTGATTTTATCTAATGAAGCCCATTCCTTTTTGTACATAAAACTGTCACTTAAACCTATGCTTACAGACTAAAGAGACTAATTGCTCAATATGAAAACATGGAAACAAAGCTTTTGCTTAAAATATTAACATGGAAGTAGTCAAATATAGGTTATTTTGTCCTTTAAAAAAATTGGTCCTTTTTTAAAAAATGTTACATATTGTATGCACTGTGCTGATGCAAGAATCCTACATTTCAATGAATTATAAAATTATTCTGCATCTCATCACGTCACAGTATTTCTGTACTATTTATTCATATATATAGATATAGATATATATGGGCTTAATCATTTAAAACTTGTTGCAGCAGGAAATTTCCTACCTGTAGGTAATAGATTGCTATGTTTTTAACAGATTGTGGCAAATTCTAAACAGCAATTCTTTTTGTAAGTAATAGGACATTTCATCCTAGAAAAATAAAGTAATGTTTTTGACATTGGATTTGGTGCAGTTTCTAATGAAACAATGGTTGGTTGATATATTTTCTGTAGCTGTTGGCATTGCCAAATTGTACAAAAAAGGTAAATTTTATGGGAATCCTCAGACCAAAAAGATGTTAATTTCATGTGTATTTGATAGTATTTGCAATTTCTATCACCTTATAAATACATAAACACATAGTTTTATCAACTACAGAGCTTTAGTCTTTTAAAAGTAATTTTTGAAAAACATACATTCTTATAACAAAATGAGTTTCAAAAGCTGCTTTTCTATGAGTATTCTTTGACAAGCTTCTGCTATTCAATAAGATATACACATTACAGCTCTTTTGCTTTGAATAATCCAAGTACTAGAGTGCACATTTGGGATAGTTAGGATTTTTCTACCCAGTCTTTGGGCTTGCAAACATATTTAATTTGCATCAATAGATTTCCTTGGCTAAAAGCATTTTCTTTTTTTTTATAATTTTATTTATTTTTTCCCCCAAAGCCCCAGTAGATAGTTGTATGTCATAGCTGCACATCCTTCTAGGTGCTGTATGTGGGACGCGGCCTCAGCATGGCCGGAGAAGCGGTGCGTCGGTGCGCGCCCGGGATCCGAACCTGGGCCGCCAGCAACGGAGCGCGCGCACTTAACCGCTAAGCCACGGGGCCGGCCCCTAAAAACATTTTCAATGCTTGTTATGCCTCGCCTGCCAAGTTCACAATCCTTGAAACCATTTCATAAAAAGCACTTTCATAATATTGGTAAGGCTTTTTTCTCCTGTCCAAATTCTGCAGGATTTGTGTTTTAGTTAATATCCTGCAGTAGGTTAAAAAAAAACCGTGAACTTTCAGAGATATTTTCTAAAGCAAAACAATTACCTTTTTATATTTCAAATGGCCTGGAGTGTTATTTAGAGACACTGAGATTTGCTGTTGTTTGTAATCCACCTTCCTAGACTCCACAAACAAACGTTCTTTCCCTGTCTCTGTTCACTTCGGTCAGGCAGACTCCCTGCATCTTTGTGTGTTTCGGATATTAAAGAGCCAGCCTGCTGATCCTTGACATCTGCACACTTCACAGTCTGAGCCCGACAGGGCTCGCCATGATTGAGGAGGCCATTGCCTATAAGTCTCTGATTTCCAGTCCTTAAAATGAGAATGGTGGTACCCCATGGGAAAGTAATGTCTTATAAGTACTTGGGGGGGAAAGAGCCAGCTGAGAATTACTTTTAATAACTTGAAATCTCCCGAGCTACTTCTAGATACCTAAGATACTGAAAAAGACATTTCTTAGAAGCTCACACCCCACTTGATCCAATTTGGACCAAATTGAACTAAAGAAATAAGCTGCATTTTAAAATGGTAAAGTCCTGTACCTGAAGTTGAGGTTATGCGTTGTAAGCAGCAGGCCAGTTTTTAGCTGTTTGCATATATGTGTGTTTGATCAACCTTACAAATGATTTTAAGAGAAATATAAACAGCGCCAAATGATATCTTTGAAAGATATAAAAAGCTAGGAAAAAAAAAAAGTGTGTTTTATAGACCCTTCCCTACCAAAAAGGAAAACAAGTACTTTTTGTTCCCTTGAATTCTAACAATTTGAAGGAGGGATGCTGTTGAGTTACTCTGGAAGGCAACATAGTATTTTACTGGATGAAGGACTATTACATGTGCACTGTGCACATAGTCCTTTAGTCTCTGGAGCACAAACCCTTGTGCTAAGAAAATTCTATCGGACAGAAGGATGAGGAACTACAATGAATTTGCTAATTAAAATTTTCCATAAAATTAAATATTGTATCCAAGGTACTGACTGAATATTGAAAGATGATTCTTAACCTTTTTCGCCTAACCTGGAATTACCGGTCTGTTCACTGCCTCCTGTGCACACCCCGGCCCACCACTCTTCTGCCTCCTTTGAGCCTCACTCCTCTTTCATTGCAAACCTAGTCTTGAACGATGGCCTTAATTTTAACGAGGCAGTTCCTAAAAAGCTGGCCTGCCTGTGTTTGCCAGGGTGTATACGCTGTCTGACCTCCAAATACCACAGAGACCACACAGTTCTGGTCCTTTTTGTGTTTCCAAAACTTCTTAGAAACTGAGTATTGTCAAATTGGTCTAATCGAACCCTAACCCTCAGGCTTATGTAAAAGTGATTTTTTTTTCTTTTAAACCAGAGCTATTTATAACTCCTCTTTTTTTTTTTTTAATTTTTTTATGAGGAAGACCAGCCCTGAGGTAACATCCGATGCCAATCCTCCTCTTTTTGCTGAGGAAGATTGGCCCTGGGCTAACATTGTGTCCATCTTCCTCTACTTTATATGGGACGCTGCCACAGCATGGCTTGACAAAGCAGTGCGCCAGTGCGCTCCTGGGATCCGGGCCTGCGAACCCTAGGCCGCTGGAGCAGAGCGCACGCACTTAACCGCTGCGCCACCAGGCCGGCCCCTATAACTCTTCTCTTTATGCTCTAACATTTGACCGTCCAAACAGTAATTTTTCTGGTGGGCCATCTTGTTATTTTCCCCACCACGTTACTCAAGATCACCACTTAGCCTTTTGACATTTAAAAATTTGGCTTTGATTTTTGTGACTGGTGCTATGGTACGTCTGAGTTAACTTTTATCTTAAAGAAAACTAACCCAGAAGCTCTTCATTCACTGCATACTCTACTGCGAATAGTTTGTATAATAATGCCGTTGTAATATACCCAAGAAGTAATTATAGTACGATTTTTAGTACGTTTGGGCAAGACTTATTTTGGGAAAATTCTCTAAAAATCCCTCAGTTAATGCTTTATGACAGAATAGTCAGAACCTCTCAACTTGTATTTCACCTCTTTGTCTCATTTGGGATAAGTAAGGTAACAGCATCTCCCATCACGATCAGATGTCATGTCTCGTGCTGTTGCTGCTTGCTTCCCCACGTGTCCTGTCCCGGTGTCCTTCAGGGACACAGTGCTTCTGTGCGGCCATTACAGACTAAAGACACAGCTTGACCTCCCTGAGTGCATCTCCTCTGAGACCAAAGGGGCTGTTTTTCTCTCTCTCCAGTGCAGTTCCTTTTTATCTTTCTTTAGGCAGTCATCTTCAACCATGGATTATCAGTCTCTCTATTCACAGTGTTTCAAGTTAACTGAAGTACAGCTTGCTCTTCTGAAAAAAATTAATGTCTCTGTGGACTCAAGTATAATGAATACTAAATTTAACTAGTGATTAAACCTTTTTCAAACCAACTGGAAAATGTTTAAAATTCACACGCTTGCAAGCTGTCGTTGAATATTGTCCAGGGTTTTGGAGTAAGTTTGAGGAAGGCTTTTCCCTCAAACTTTGGGGTTCAGTGAGGCTAAAAAAACCAGGTGCATCCAAGATCTGATTTCAAGGCAAGATTTACTGCTTTACAAACACAAACATGATACTTGGTCTTAACAGAAAAATGACATCAGATACACCCAGAATATGTTGAGCATTGGCATAGCTGCCAGTTCAGCACAAAACATATGTTTTTAGGAGCAGACAGGCATGAAAATAAACTATACTTTATATTTTGGTACATGAGGAACACTTGTCTCAGTAATATTTTGCTTGAATTAAGCCCTTGAGCACTCTTTAGGTGTAAAACTTTAATATTTGTCTTGGGCTCTGACCTAGGGTTTGACCTAAATGACATTTCTTACATGTCTCTGACTAGTGCACTTACTGCTATGTACGGATTTTAACGTGATGGTTTGAGTATAAAATTTGGTTTGATACATGATATAAACTACTCAAAGTTGTATATTTAAAATTAAGGAAATGTGTTTTGTGAACTATTTCTACTGAAGAATGTATTTAAATTAAAATAATTAAAAATAAATGATATGAAGCAGTGATCTGTTAACTAGACAGGTCAGTCATCTGAGCTGTGTGAATAACTGGCACAAGAGTTGGATAACTTTGCTGCAGAGCTCAGAAGCATACCATTTAAGAAGCATTTTGTAAATAAGAAAGTGACAACTTCAAGATTAGAGTTGGAACTATGCAACTAGTTCATAAAGGAGCTGTGTCCTATTCTAAAGGAAGACCCCATTACGTGAAGACCTTTCCTGTCTTGTTGCGAATTCCAAGTCTCTTATCCAGAAATGGCAAGATGGTACGTTTCAAGTACACTGGGTGTGAACTGCACCTTGAACTTGCCCATCCCTTTTTCTGTTAAATCTTTTCACATAGCTGCTGCTCCTGAGCAGTCCATCTCCTGGTCGGAGGCGCCCTCTCAGGACCTGGAGCAGAGCTGTAGGGAGCTGCCGTCTCTTATGGTAGATGTGGCCCATCACAATATACCTGCTGCCTGAAAAAACATAACCAAAATTTCAATTCATAGTGTCTTTTAAATGCCATGAAACAATAAGAAAACGTAAGACCTTTAAGAAATGCCTAAGCTTGAATCTATTATCTTGCTGGATGTGTTGAATCTCAGACATGCAACCCTCAGACAACAGGTCTGAAGCAGTCTAGTGACCTTTATAAGATAAGCAGATAATCAGCCTGTCATTACAGAACAAACATCCTAATCACAATGCACCAGCAGGATTTTCCAGAGCATATCTCTAGAAAGACGTTGGAGTGGGTATTCTCCTCGCCCCAAAAAAAGACTTCTAAACTCAGTTTAAATTTAGAGCCCCTTATACATCCCTTCTGGCAACGGTGTTTCGTCATTCACTCAACTTGTCAGCAAATATTTATTGGGTGCCCTCTTTGTGCCAATCCACGCTGTTCCCACCTTTAACTGGAGGTGTGGCAGGGGGGAGGTTGATGAAGCTTAAATCACAGAGTGGCCGAAATATTACCTGTCGTCTAAATTCTTTTCATTTTAGAATGCCCCTCCCGCCAAAAAAAGGTATTGGGGTGACCAACAAAGACCGAGCTGTGGCATCCAAGTTACAAATGATAGCATCAAGTACAAATATGAAGTGGTCAGGTCAGTTTCAATACCAGGTTTAAATTCTGGACATGGCTTATTGCAACTTGAGGAGTCTAGGGCTAATATGTGGACTCGGAAGAAAAACCCGTCCGGAGTGATGTACAGGCGGTTCATCTTGTACATCCCGTCCCGGTCCACCAGCAGAGTCACCAGCCGGATCCCCGTGCCGAGCACGTCCACATCATGCACGATTCCGTTCACTGCTGCTTTCAAAAAACAAAGAGTTTGGAGAAATGCATAACGCTCATTTCCTCTTTCCTTCCCTAGTGCGTTTTGAACAAATCACGACCGAGTCCACACGGGTCTGGGGCCCGCGGGATCGAGCGGGTGGGTTTTTGTAGGGTTTGGCTTAGGGTGTCCGCGCGCACGACCCGGCGCTCTCGGCTCGGAGAGGCTCGCCTTGCGGCCTGGGCTCTGCGGGCCGGGCCCGGGAGGAGCTGCGGGGCGGGGCTCACCGAATTCGCTCGCGCAGTAGGACTCACGCTCGTCCAGGTCCCCCCTGCAGGCGCGCGCGCAGGGCTCGGCGCCGGGCTCCGCGTCCCTGGGCGGCAGGCTGAGGTGCGGCAGGCTGAGGTGCGGCAGCGGCGCGGGCGCGGGCTCCGGGGGCGGCGCGGCGGCGCGCGGCCGGTTGGGGTGGGCGGAGCCGGCGGGAGCCTCGGCGGCGCGCTCAGGCGGCCGCGCGGCCGGGAAGCGCAGTGCCGGGGCGCGCGCGCGCCGCGGGGACTCCTCCAGCGCGGGCGCGCGGCGCGGCGACGCGCGGTTCTCGGCCTGCGCGAGGCGCGGGCTCGGCGGGCCCGCGGGCGCGCGCGCGGTCTCCCGGAAGCCGGCCCGGTTCTCGGCGGGCGGCGGGGGCTTCCGGCGCCGCGGGTCCGACCAGGGGCGGGGAGCGGCCTCGGCTGCGCGCGGCCGCCGCGGGGCCTCGGGGAGCGGCTGCGCCCGGGGCCCGGGCGTCTCCTCCGCACTCTGGCCGCCGCCGGGGCCGGGCTTCCTGTTGTGGGGCGGCGAGGCTGCAGGGAGAGAAGGGGAGAGGCCGGGGAGGCTGTCAGGGGAGGAGAGGCCGACGGGGGAGGGGAGAGGAGGCCGGGGAGGCCGACGGGGGGAGAGAAGAAAGGGCTGTGGGAGGAGAGAGGCGATGGGGGACAATGTACATTCCGCTAGCACCTGCGAGAGGAGAGAGAGGGAGGTCAGGAGACCTGGAGTGGAAGAAGGAGGGAAGAGGAAGGCGCCCCCACGGTGAGGGGAGGGAAGCCTCCGCTTCTGGTCCGCGTGGAGCACAGGTTTCCTAGGCCCCAAAGGAGGACAGCGATGAGGGTCTTGCCCTCTAAGAATGAGGCCAACTAGGAAAATTTTTCTCACCACGTGAGGAATCGGAGGCCTGATGGGAACATTTCATTTTGCTGAGGAACCTTTTCAAATCCATAGCTTCTAAAACTACAACCACCAATTTGTTCTAGGACTAAACATATCTGACAACTTTGGTTCAATAACAAACTCTTTTTGTCCTTGCTTTAATATATATATATAAACATCCGCCTGTTTGCTATGTACAGTTTGTTGAGAAAGTACCAAGAGCAAACCCCAGGGAGAAAGGTCTCATATTACAGGTTCTCTTAATTGTTTCAGCGCCCCTGACAACAGAACTATTTGGTTTTCCCATCCGTGTTTACACTGTCATCTTGGTCTCTGCAGAATCGAGCATTTGTGAGTGGATTTTTATCTGGCTTCTTGGACACCACTTACTAGTAAACCACAGCTAAGAAAGATTTTTAAAGCGTGGTTGGGAGGCAGAGGCCCCTGGTGAAGTCTAAAAGCACACACACCGCTTACATCCCCCTGCCCCCTTCCATGGTGGAGAACAATCTCCCAAATGGTATGGCATGAAAAATTTTTTAAATTAGTAATGATTTTCCCCAGCTCTGCAGACAGGTTGGTGAGCAAACTTCAGCCAGCTTGGAGGCTGGGCAACTTTCCATGCCCAGTTACACAATATCGCCTCCCTGTTTGCCTGGGTCCCAGTGCCCTCCCAACAGGCACAAGAGCTAGTCTTTTTCTTTTTTTGTTGTTTTAACGGCTGGTTGTCAGCATTTCTCTCCTCTTGCAGTGAAGAGCTCCGGCCGCCCGTTTGCAGCTCTTGCAACACTTCATTTGCTACTTGCCAAATTGACAGTCTCCTTTAAAACCAGCTTTCACCCAGCAATAATAGCTGGTTATAGTTCATGTTTTTGCAAAGAGGTTGATTCTGACTCATCATGGTCAACGTTGTCCCATACCCAGCTGAATAAAGTTCTGGTGGATATCCAATTCCTGACTGTCAACTGTTGACCTCAGAACTGCTTCCCCATTGATATCACCATCTGTTGTCATGGGAAAGATTGTCTGATATTTGGGTTAAATGCCACTGAAGTCATTCAATTTCCATGTGGAAAAATAACCCAAAGTAAATTGCCCTGTGAGGTGCGGAAGCTATTTTTCCCAGAGATAGTGAATCGAACAGGACATCCAAATAAAGCAAAACAAAAACACGTCCCCGTAGAGAGTCCCTTATTGCTCCCTTCCGTCAGTAACCTTTTCATTTCATGCGTGAAAAATTTCAAGACTCAGGTGTCCCGAGGCGGTTCGTTGGGGCTCAGGGAGAGGGGAGCAGTGTCCGATTGCAGCTCCCCTCGCCCTCAGCCCGGCGGGCGCACCCAGCGCCCCTGCTCGCCCGCGGGACGGGGACCGGGACGGGGCGCAGGGCGGACCCCGCGCTCCCGGGGCGCCCGCCGCGTCCTGCGAGCCCGCACGGCTCCCGAAAGGCGCGCCGCGACCCCTTCTGACACTTTGCCTCCTCGCTGATGGAGCAACTACTTAGCATGCAAAGTTTTCTCCAGCCTGCCCTGCTCGCTCGAGATCATTTCAGTAGCTGAACTGGCTTCTTTCCGAAAAGGCTGCCAAGACACCCAAAATCTTGGGGACACATTTTGCTCCTTCCGAACACGAACACGGACCTGGAGTCGCCTGCCTCGCACACTCTGACCCCTTTCTCGTCCCGCCCTTCATCGCGCCCTCTCCCCAGTACCCCCCGGATCCCAGCCCCTCTCCCAGGGCTCAGCATTTCATCGATCTTACCTTTTCTCTCCGCCACCGGGGCTTCGGGAGATGATCCAACGATCAAACAGAGGAGCCAGAAAGCTCTAGCTGTCATCTTTGTAGACACGGTTCCCAGGCTCTAAAACTGAGCCTGGGCTTTTGCTCCTTCTCTCCCCACCACCCTTCTCCACACCCCCACCCCCGTTCATGCTAATGAGGGGCAGCCTTTGGGGAAACGGGACTCACTCACTGAACAGACCATTGGAACAAAACCGAGCTGCAGGGATTTCTCCCACTCCCGAGGGGGACGAGCACATGGCCTCTCAAAGTTGTCCCTGCGAACGTCTGTCCTGCGATCTGTGGGCAATGAGAGATCAAATCCTAAACTCCAACCCCGGGTGCGTTTGCGGGCTGGGGTTGGGGGAGGAGAAGGAGGGGTGGCAAGTGGACGGAATAAGGGTGTCGAGGAGCTGAGGGACAGGGTGGAGGAGAATGAGCCATAGGGAGTTTTTCCTAGGTTAAGTCAACAGCAAATAGGCAAATTAGTGCCTAAGGCAGCTTGGGCTTGTGTAAGGGAGAGAATTCCAGCTGACAGATAACTCATCCCGGAATGTGTCAGGGATTCTGAGAGAAACCAAACCTCTACATCCTAGGTTTGGTCAAACTGTTTACCATATACACAATATTTATATTCTAGAACCAGAAGGAAAAACAGCAAAATAGCTTTTCTTCTCCCTTTTATCCACCCCCCCCCCCCGCCCCCAACTGAAATAAGTATCTAGTTGGCTAGATTCATCAAGCCCATACCCCGGGCCTTCTACCTGCCGGGTGCTCTGGGACAAAGATGAGTCAAACACCCTCCCAGATCTCTAGTAACGGCTCATCTCCTCAAGAAAGGTGGATCTTTTTTTTTTCCTAAGAAAAATAAACTCATTCACTGCTTAGGTCTGAATTCTTGAAACAGCTCTGTTTATTGGTCCTGAGCTAAGGACCCTCTGCCTCAGATTAAACAGAAACAGCATTCACCAGAGGGGGAAATAAGCTCACCCTCATAAACCCACAACCTTACCGGTGTGGATCTCATTTCAACAGCTTCACATCCAAAAGGAAGGGGAAATGCATTGAGATGAAGGCGTTTTATCGGAAGCATAGGCGCCAACAGTGAGATGCAGCTGCTAAAAGAAACAGCAAACTTACGCTGCGCTTATATCTTATGTCTCAAAAATAATAGTGCTAGTGGACTGACCAGATTCTGAGGGGATCATGTTTTCAAGAAAGACACTAGAAAGCTAGGAGGAGAATAATAGGGTGAGAGAGGGCTGGACTCAGTCATGTTCAAGTTCTTTTGGAGGAACTGAGGATAGGCACCTGAGGCACACAAAAACTTGTGTTACATTTTGTGAAAGAACCAGAAGGTGGAAGTTATGAAGTGACGGATTTAATTTCAATTTAAGAAAGAATATTCTAGGGCCGGCCTGGTGGCGCAAGTGGTTTAAGTGTGCGTGCTCCACTGCGGCGGCCCAGGATTCGCCGGTTCGGATCCCGGGCGTGCACCAACGCACCGCTTGTCAAGCCATGCTGTGGCAGCGTCCCATATAAAGTAGAGGAAGATGGGCACGGATGTTAGCCCTGGGCCAGTCTTCCTCAGGAAAAAGAGGAGGATTGGCAGATGTTAGCTCAGGGCCGATCTTCCTCACAAAAAAAAAAAAGAAAGAAAAGAAAGAAAGAATATTCTACCAACCAAGATCTCCAAGAAAGCAGACTGCTTTGAAGGGTTCTGACGATGAGCTCCTGACCACTGGGGGCATCCAAAGAGAACATCGTTCAGAGATACCGTAAAACAGGTTCCTGAGTTAGGTGTGTTGTGGACTGAAGGATACAGTGAGGTAAATATGTTCATCTAGAAAGGAGCTGGCTGTCTACTCACGGGCTGACAATATGTTGGAGGGGGTCACTGTGTTCTATAGTCTGGTCCTCAACTTTCCTCACCTTAAAACTCAATTATGTCAATGGATCAGATTTGTGCACAAAGAGCTGAGATTTGTGGGACCAACTTGTATTAACCAAACTCATAAAAGCAGATGTATAAACCAGAATGTCATTTATTAATTTGCAATGGAGAGGATATAGGAAAGGTGATTCAGAGGTCTAATTATTAAGCAGAAGCTTGCCTGTTGAGCACTAAATTGAATTGCAGCTGAAGGCAAGCTAGTCTTCCTCATTCAGGTTTTAGAGGAGTGAATTCTCTGTTTCCTCCAAAAGAGTAAATCTCTCCAGTCACTGCAAGGATTGTATACACCAGAGTCAGTGTCTCCAGCCTCTGGCCAGGACCAGATAAACACTGTGAAATTTGTGCTCTTGGGGCCCAGTTTATAGGTGTCCTCAGAGCCCCTTCTTTCATGTGCTCTTTCTTTAAGTCAAAGGGGATAAAATTAATTAGGCTTAAGCTTTCTCAGTTACAACCACATCTCAGACATACCTGCTTGAGATTATATTCAAGTCACCCAGATCCAGTTGGGGTGTTCCCAAAGCTGTTC
Source organism: Diceros bicornis minor (assembly GCF_020826845.1). Taxonomy (NCBI): domain Eukaryota; kingdom Metazoa; phylum Chordata; class Mammalia; order Perissodactyla; family Rhinocerotidae; genus Diceros; species Diceros bicornis. The sequence goes on along the minus strand of NC_080757.1, from coordinate 47,483,180 downwards.
TGTTGCAGGAATGTTGTGAATGCCCTGCAGCCCACACCCTGAAATGTAGAGGCAGAAAGCTGGCTGGATGGCTTCCACAGGCTCCTAGAGGCTCCCGGGGTGGCACAGCCTGGAAGAACTTGCCAGGGTCCAGGGCTGTGTCTTGGGCAGCATCTAGCTTGCAGGCTCAGAAACCACACTAATGGTGGAAGGCACAAAGAGCTCAAAGAGACTGATCTATGTAAGCCAGAATGCCATTTTATTAATTTACAACAAGAAATTGACTCAGGCAGAAGGACATGCTCATGTCAGCCTGGCTTGCATTCTCTTGCTATAAACAAGTCACATTATCATGAGGATGCTTAGTAATGTGACCCAGAGCACAAGGAGTTCGTCATAGGATTGGAATGTTTAACGGCATTGGTTTCTCATAGCCTAATGTGTCCCTCTCCACAACAGGTGTACACACTTGTCAGGTGGAAGACTCTAAGAGCCTCACTGCCTTCCTCTCCCCTGCCAGCTTCTTGTGTTTTGAGTGTATCTTTCTGCTTAGCAAATATTCGTTGAGCATCTACTATGTGTTGTATGATAAAGAATTTGTGCCCGGCTCCTGGCATGGAGCTTCTAAAACCTTTGGAATTTCCCAAGTGATAGAAATGTCTTATGTATTCATGAGATTCTTGGATCACACCTGAGTTTATGCTAATGAGTGACTCTTGGAGGGCCCCTTGATAGCTTCAGGATGGGAGCTGGTCACCAGAAAGACCACCCATGCCATTGGAGGGGCGGGACTTGGAGCCAGCCTGACCTCCAGGGAGGGGAGAGAGGCCGGAGATTGGGTTCAATGAGATGGCCAATGATTTAATCCATCATGCCTACTTAGTGAAATGCCAATGACAACTCAGCGGAGCTTCCTGGTTGGCGACCACATTCATGTGCTAGGAGGGTGGTGCGCCCTGATCCACGGAGGGAGAACACTGAAGCTATGCATTTGGGACCCTCCCAGATATCGCCCCATGTGTCTCTTCATTTGTCTTGTCCTGATCTGTATCCTTTATAATAAAACTGTGATTGTAAGTATAGCACTTTCCTGAATTCTGTGAGTCGTTGTAGAGAATTATCACACCTGAGGGGGCTCGTGAGAAACCCCCGGGCTTGTCGCCAGTTGGTCTGAAGTGCGGGCAGTCTTGGTGGACCATGCCCTTTCACTCATGGGGTCTGCACTGACTCTGAGTGGTTAGTGCCAGAACTGAAATGCAGTTCACCAGTTGGTATCAACATACTATGTGCCAGGCACTGTTGGAGAAGCCATAAATACCAGCCATAATCATTCTTCAAGAGAGTATAATACAGTCGCTTTGGTTTCCATTAGGCAAATTGCGGTCATGTTCTAGTTCTTCTATTGCAGGACCATCTTGATCGGGACCAGGGTCAACCCAAATTCTTTGGACTTTCACAAACAGCCCTTAGGTTTACTCCCGAAGGTATTGGGCTAGGTCCTGGGACATTAAGATATAAATCCTCCCCTGGAGGGCCGGCCCCATGGCTTAGCGGTTAAGTGCGCACGCTCCGCTGCTGGTGGCCCGGGTTCGGATCCTGGGCGCGCACCGACGCACTGCTTCTCCGGCCATGCTGAGGCTGTGTCCCACATACAGCAACTAGAAGAATGTGCAGCTATGACATACAACTATCTACTGGGGCTTTGGGGGGGGGAATAAATAAATAAAATCTTAAAAAAAAAAAAATCCTCCCCTGGAGAGGCTCTCAGATTACTGTGGGAAATAACCTTCAGTCATGGTGTTAAGTGCAATAGGAAAAAGCTGTACCTGTTAGAGAGACAGGAGCGGTCAACAGGAGGCTGAGGCCAATAAAAGCTTCTGGAGCTGTCCTGTAAACTCCGGTTTGAAGAATGACTGGGGCTCACCAGCTAGATCGAGACGGGCAGGCACTGCGGGCTGAGACGACAGCACGTGCAAAGGCACGGAGGTATGGGAGAGCGTGGAGTCCATCCAGGCCCAGGAAGCATGGTGGCGCAGGAGGGAAGGATCCCCAGTGGGAGAAGGTGCTGGAGAGCCTCGATGCCCTGGAGACGGAGTCTCCCACAGACAGTGGTGAGCCCAGGAGAGGCAGCGAGTAGCTAATTTTTAACTCTTTATTTTATTTTCCTATCACTCTATGTTATTGTAATGGAAAATCTGGAAAACAAAATAAGAGTAGACACAAAAACTACAAAACGTAGGCCTTGTCTCACCCCCCCCCCCCCAACAATCACTGCCACATTCCCACGTTTTTCCTTCTGGGCTCTTTCCTAGATAGCATTTTACACAGGTGCAGTCAGAGTGTCTACACTATTTTGGATCCTGTGTTGTTCTCATACACCATGACAGAAGCGCTTCACCGTTTTATGTTTTGTGTATACAATTTTGTATCCAGCTTTTATTCAATTAAAATATTATTACAATCTTTGTAAATGTGAAATCTCATAACTGCATAATATGTTCTCATTTCGACAAACCATAATTTGTGAACATTTTAGGCTACTTTCAATTTTTGCTGTTGTAAAACTCTCTGTGTCCCCATCAACAGAGGAATGGATATCTTGTGACGTGGTGGAACACTACAGAACAGGGTTCTCAACCTCGGTACCATTGACATTTTGGGTGAGATAATTCTTGGTTGTGCTCTGTAGAATGTTGACCAGTATCCCTGGCCTTACCCACTGGATATCAGTAGTTCCTCCCAACTCAGTGGTGACAACCTAAACTGTCTCAGACATTGCCAGATGTCTCCTGGGGGCAAAATCATGGAGCCATATTCATGGCTATACAGCAATGAAAATAAACGAGCTTCAGTTACAAAAGCAAAGTATAGATGAATCTCACAAACATGATATCAAGTAAAAGAAGTGTGACACAAAAGACTATATACTACATAATTTCATTTCTAAAAGGTTCACAATTTGGCAAAACTAATCTATGGAGTTCAAAGTCAGGATAATGGTTATCCTTAGTAGTAGGTAGTGACTGGATAGATTACTGAAGAGGGTTCTGTGGTGTGGAAGTGTTCTATGGCTTGATCGATTAATTTTTGATATTTTAAATAAGAAATGTTATTACTTTATGTAGTCAAATCTGTTGGTTTTTTTGGTGATATCTTCCATCCCTTTACAAATCCTTTGAAATTTATACAAGTTGTACATATTCATTAAAGAATAATTAGATATTACAGATAAGAAAAAAGAAAAAAATCAACTATAATCTTATTGTCTAGAAATAACTACTATAAATATTTTGGAGTATCAATTTCCAGACTTTTTCTACACATATGTACATGTTAATATGTTACATAATTTCTTTATGTAAAAGTGGGATTATGGTATACGCATATTTTATGACACGGTTTTTAAATTTTTAATGATGTGTCAACATCTTTCCATTTCAATAAATATAGGATTCCATGATCATTTTTAATGACTCAATTCCTAGACATTGAATTGCTGAGTCAAATGATATGATAATTTCAGGACCGGCCCGTGGCTTAGCGGTTAAGTGCGCACGCTCCACTACTGGCGGCAAGGGTTCGGATCCCGGTCTCACACCGACGCACCGCTTGTCCGGCCATGCTGAGGCGGCATCCCACATACAGCAACTAGCAGGATGTGCAGCTATGACATACAACTATCTACTGGGGCTTTGGGGAGAAAACGGGAAAAAAAAAGGATATGATAATTTCAATATTTTTGCTACATATTGCTGAATTGTCCCCCAGATACATTGTATCAGCCTACACTGACCAGCAATCAATGTAGACATATAATAATGACTATTTCTCCACACTGGGATATCAACTCATCATTATTTGATATCCTTCCTCTTCTGCAGAGTTTTTTTGAAAAAGGTTCCTCTTTGCCTTAATTCACGTTTCTTTGATTGCTGGTGATATTGTACATTTTTTCATAGATTTATTGGCCGTTTGGATTTCTTTTGTTAATTGCTTATTCATATTCCTTGTCCATTTATTAGGATGTTAATATTTTCCTTTATGATATTAAGAGCTATTTATAGCTGAAGAATTTCAACCTTTTGTCCATTCTACATATTGCAAATATTTCCTCACAGAATTTTGTTTGATTTTTAACTTTTTAGCAATTTTTTGGCCATAGAACTTTTAAATTTTGTATAGTAAAATCCATCAAGCTTTTGTTTAACAATGTCCCTTGAGTCTTTTGGGTCATGCTTAGAAAGACTTTCTCCAACTCAAAATTATATATATTATTCTATATTTTTCTAGTGCTTGTAGTTAAATCCTGATTCCATCTGGAATTTATTTTGGTGTGTGGTATGAGGTAAGAATCTAATTTTATTTTTTTCTCAAATAACTAGAAAGGTATCTAATCCGTTTTGTGTATGTGTGTGTGTGTGTGTGTTTGTGTGTGTGTGTGTGTGAGGAAGATCAGCCCTGAGCTAACATCCATGCCAATCCTCCTCTTTTTGCTGAGGAAGACTGGCCCTGGGCTAACATCTGTGCCCATCTTCCTCTACTTTATATGGGACACTGCCAAAGCATGGCCTGACAAGCGGTGTGTGGCTGGGAAAAAGTTGTCTAATCCAATTAGCAAATAAATCCATCCTTTCCCAAATTTGAGATGTCACCTTTAACATAGAGAGTATTACCTTCTAATAAATCTAGGTCTATTTCTAGACTTTCTACTCTGCTCTGTTGCTGCATCTGTTTATTCCCATGCCCATATGCCCACATCGGGGCATTGTTATAATTACTGTGGGGTTACATCTTTCTTTTCAATAATTTCTTTGGCTATTATAATGGTCTTTTTCCAAGTGAAATTTAGAATTATTCTGCTAAATCTTAAAAATCCTGTTGGATTTTTTTGAATTTGCATTAAATGCATAGATTAATTTGTAAAGGAATTGACAACATTCCTGTATTATCTTTCTGTCCATGAAAATGCAATTTCTCTACATTTCTTTGAGTCTTCTTTCCCCTCTGTCAGAATATTATCATTTTCTTCATCTAAGCTCTAAACATTTCTTGTTAAATTTATTTCCCGGGTATTTTATATTTTTAATATTATATAAAAATATATTATCTTTTAATGGAAAGGATCTTTTTTCCTTTAGATTTTCTAACTGGCTTTGGTAGGTGTATAAAAAAGCTACTGATTTGTGTGAATATCCATATTTATGGTTTATATCCCCATCTGTGTATATCCAAAAATATTCCAAACTATTTTCAGTTGATTCTCTTGGGTTTTCCCAGTAGAAAACCATATAATCTATAAATAATGATATTTTGCCTCTTCCTCTTAAATATTTAACTGTTTTATTGCATTGATGAGAATTTTCCAAAGTTTCTTGAATAATATCAATTATAGTCATCATCTTTGTTTCATTAGTATTCCTCATTTATGCAGAACACCTTAAATGTTTCATTTTCAAGTGACTAAAGACATGATTTTGCTTCAAGTGTATTAAGCTATGTTTATCTGTACACCCGCACCATTTTCACCTTAGGAATCTGACAAATACTGCTATTCTTTTGTTACTTTCTTATTATTGATCTTCTGATTGTGTCTTCAATATATTTTATCTTCTCTCTCATCATTTTTGTCTCTTTATCTTTTTACTTTTCATTCTAGGAGACCTTCTTGAATTTGCACATCATGTCACTAATTTCATTTTCAGTAGTATCAACTCTGCCTTTGGCTTCTTCCAATAGAGATTTTAATGTTAAGGGAGTATTTTTTATTAGCTCCTGTTTTGGTTCATCCTGTTGTTTTTTCATCTTAGTCTACTCCCTTCTAATAATTTCCTGATTCACAAGGACCATTTCTTCTTGTACTTTTGTGAGAATGCCTAACTGTTTCTTGAAGATGTCCTCAAGATTCTTTGTCATCATCATTTGAGGTGTGCTTTTCTTCTGAGCATTTTTAAGGGGAAGATATTTTATTATAAAATATTACAAGCATTCAGAAAACTATTGAGAATAATATAATGAATACTTGCGTAAGCCTGACCCAGTTTTTTCAAATCTTAACATTTTTGCCATATTTGCTTTTTTTTTTTTTCTTTTTCTTTTTCTTTTGGTGAGGAAGATTAGCCCTGAGCTAACATCTGTTGCCAATCCCCCTCTTTTTGCTGAGGAAGACTGGCCCTGGGCTAACATCTGTGCCCATCTTCCTCTACTTTACATGTGGGATGCCGCCACAGTATGGCTTGATAAGCGGCGCGTAGGTCCACGTCCAAACCTGCCAAACCCGGGCCACCAAAGCGGAATGCGTGAACCCAACCACTATGCCACCAGGCCAGCCCCTGCTTCATATTTTTTAGTGTTAAAAAATCACAAATACAGTTGGTGGTAGCCAGTCTCCAAGATGGTTGGCCCCCAATGATCCCCAGTTCCTGTTACTCACACCCTGTGTAGTCCCCTCCCACATTGTAGCGGAACTGGTTTGAGTTGCCAATAGTGTATGGAAGAAGTGATAATATGCACTTCCAAGATTAGGTTACAAAAAGACTTAACTCTCCTCTTGGGTGTGCATTCTCTCTTCCTTGTAGATCATCTGCTCTGGGGAAAGCCAGCTGCCATGTTCAGAGGACACTCAAGCAGTCTATGACCGGCCCGTGTGGCAAGGAACTGAAGTCTTCAGCCAATAGGCAGTAAGAAACTGAGGCCTGCCAACAACCAGCAAGTAGGCTTGAAAGCAGATCCTCTCCCAATTGAGCTTTTAGATAAGACTGCAGCCCCAGCCCACAGCTTGACTGAAGCCTCTTGAGAGACCTGAGCAGACCCACCCAGCTAAACCACTCCCAGAGTCCTGGGCCACAGAAAGTGTGATTAATAAATGTTTATTGTTTTAAGCTGCTAAATTTTGGGGTAATTTATTTTGCAGCAATAGATAACTAATACACAATTGAAGCCCCTTATGCCCCCCGTCACCCGCCAATCCATTTCCTTTCCTTCCCAGAGGAAATCATCATGCTGAACTTGGGGTTTCTACCATTCTCTTGGATGTTTTTTTCCATTATAACTATGCCAACTACTACCATAAAAAAAAACTTATAAATTAATTTTGAGGGTTTTTTAAAAGAAATTCTAATTCCAAATTTTGGAACATTCAATATGAATATGTACTTGTAGTTCAATAAATGATCTTTTAAATTAATGATAACAAATTTTCCTTTCTTAATCTGGGGACTTGCTTGTCTAACATTGCAATGAAATGAAAAAAAATCTATTTTTTTTTTTTCAGTGAGGAAGGTCAGCCCTGAGCTAACATCCATGCCAATCCTCCTCTTTTTTTTTTTTGCTGAGGAAGACTGGCCCTGGGCTAACATCCGCTCCCATCTTCCTCCACTTTATATGGGATGCCGCCACAGCATGGCCTGACAAGCAGTGCATAGGTCCGCGCCCGGGATCCGAACCCTGGGCCTCCAGCAACAGAGCGCGTGCACCTAACTGCTATGCCACGGGGCCGGCCGGCCCCCAAAATCTATTGTTAATAATAACGATTGTAATAATAGCTGGCACCTATTGAGCACTGTTCCAAGTATTAAATCTTTACAAGAAATACGAGGTTATACTTCTATTATCCCAGTTTTATAGATGAGTAACTGAGGCACAAAAAGATTAAGTAACTTGCCCAAGGTTATACAGCTATAGTCAAGTGTTACCAAAACCATTAGGTACTACCAGAGGTCTTCATATAACATAGAAAGAAAAAAGAAGGGAAAAGAGCCAATTAACATAAAACATAGCTGTTAGAGGCTCCTCTACAAATGGCCGTGAGGTCTAAGCTGATCGTCACAGCTGCCCTCTTCCGTCACTTGTTCCATATCCCTCTTACCCTCAGCGGGGCACGGCTCTGTGCCTGGGAGGGAGACTCAAAACTTTATTCCTGGAGGACCTGCCTTCTTGGTGTAATTAATATTAATTGATAATATTAATTAATAGTAAATCAATATTTTATAATATTAATTAATATTACTGGCTTTATTGGATTGCTATACTTTCCCATTAACCAGGTCTTTGGGACAAGGGTACACTAAGATGTGCCCCCAGTGAACCCCTGGGTTCTAGATATTTCCTTCTTCCTCCACTGAACAGCAGAGCCATTTTCCTGTTGGTAATCACAGGGATCACGCGGGCTTAGTTCAGTGACCGTCTTTGCTGGGGCTGCTATAACAAAGTACCACAAACTGCGTGGCTTACAGACATTTATTTCTCAGAGTTCTGGGGCTGGAACTCTGAGATCAGGGTGCCAGTATGGTTGGGTTCTGGTGAGAAGAGCTCTCTTCCTGGCTCACAGACAGCCTCCTTCCGGACTCTTCCCTTTCTTATAAGGACACTAAGTTCATCATGGGAACTCCGCCCTCATGACGTCGTTTAAACCTAATCATTTCCCAAAGGCCCACCTCCTAATACCGTCACATTGTGGGGTAGAGCTTCAACATATGGATACCAGGGTGACATAAACATTCAGCCCATAACAGCGCCGTTCCCCCCGCCCCCACCTCCAGTCTCTGCCTATTGACTCAGCAGCATGAGGAGTCCCAAACGGCCGACGGGCAGCCTCAGCTTCCAATTGAAAGGACACATGATAGTGTTTCCTGGTCTGAACATTTCTCCCTTGGACACTAGGACCTCTGGACCCACTGACTCCCAGATCACTGGCAAGGAAAGCAAAAAATTCTTCCAGTGAGTTATTACGGGTCATAGTGTGAGGGGCCACTCCACTCCTCTCCTTGGTTCCTGGGCCCGTGTGTTCCGGCAATGTCTAAATCCAGGAATGGTGGTGCCGGCAGAAGCCCCGCAGGCAAGGAAGGCAAATCCATCCCCAGGACACGGGTCTGTCCTGTGAGGAGGAGGCGCTGTCCACACACCCCAGTCTTGTCGTTGCAAACAAGGGATTATTGTTTTGCCTCTCAGGGTGCGACCCTCCCTTGGAGAAGCGCCCTCTGTTGGCCTTTCCTAAAATCTGGGGCCGTGAGCATCCTCTTCTAATCCTTTTACCTTTGTTGGTTCCTCGCTGCTTTGGGTAACCTTTTCTCCTTTTGTTAGAGGAGTTTCATCGACGGTGTTTGTGGTTCTGCTTCTCATCCCCCTCGTTGCTTTTGCGAGATTTCCGAGAGGAGTGGAGAAAAATGGCAGCTTTACTGTAGTTTTAATACTGGAATCTGGTAAATTTTAAGTGTGATAATTCTGGATGTTGATGTTATTGGATTGTATTTTAATATTAATTCTGGTATATTTTCTGACATTCTTAAATGAATTTTGAAAATTTGGACTAATACAATACTAATAAATATTTGTATTCATCTAAGACTTTAAAAATTAAAATTCCAAAGTGATCTGGTACAAAAGCAGGCAAAATTAATTAACGTTAGAAATAAGGCTACTGGTCACCCTGGAAGGAGGTAGTGATTGTAGGGGGCACAAGGGGGGCTTCTGCAGTGAGCAATGTCTCGTTCTTGATTTGGGTGCTGGTTATACAAGTGTCTTCAGTTTGTGAACATAATTGAACTGCACACTTATGATATGTGACTTTTCTATATGTATGTTACATGTTAATAAAAATTATTTTTTAACCTAAAAGAAGAACAGCCTATAATTCAAAATAAGTTATGATCCTAGTAAACAACTGATATTTATCTGGCTCAATTAAAATGCAAAGGAGAATTTTAGGCAAAATCTTTAAATATCTGAGTTTTACCATATTCTTCCATTTATTAAGGATTCTATCTTTGATATTAGGTATAATATAACTTTCCTGTGGGGAAAATGGGTTTCTCCAAATAATTGGGTCCTTAGTCATACAATGATAGTGGGGACAAACACCCTAGCCTATATACTATACAACGAATTCCAACATTTTGGGGTTCTGACGTTATTAGTTTCCGCACATGCCAGTCTGCCTCCCTTGGTGATGCTAGGGTTCCAGAATCAGGCCCTAGAACAGCAAGGGCCTCATTGAGGGCAGTTTTATACCCAGCTTATCCGGAGCATCCCCAGACATCTGTTCGGAAGCACTTTGCCCTTGAGTCTGCTTAGGGACAAAGGAAAAATGATAAAAACAGGAACAATGGGTGAGGCCCTAAAATATTTTTCATGAGGCCCGTCAATAATATAGTCATACCATCCCTGTTTGTGAAGCCTCTAAGGCAGTTCCTAGACCTGGGCAATGTTGACATTTTGGATCAGATCATTCTTAGTTATGGGGACTTCCTGTGCATTGTAGGATGTTGAGCAGCATCCCTGGCCTCTACCCACTAGATGCCACTAGCACTCCCCCAGTTGTGACAATTAAAGATGTCTTCAGATATGGCCAAGAGTACCCATCAACCATATTAAGTGTACCTTGTGGTGACTTGATATAGGAGAGCATATTTAAATCTTCAGGTTGATTTTAAACCAAATTTCAAAAATGTTATATAATATATATTAGTAATTTTATCTTTCTTCTCAGCTTTGAAATAATAAATCTGATGCAGTTATGATTAGTTAAAAGCTGTTAACTTTATTCCAAGATTTGATGCCTTTGTTCATTAATGATGTCAAGGATGTACACTTTATATACTGACATATAATGAGAGTCTGAATCCTTAAAAATTCACAGTCTAGTTTTTTTGCAATGGGTTTGCCACCAGAACACAGGTGTCATGAAAACCACTGCTAAATCTAAGCCAAAATGGGAAAAGAAAAGACTCATATCAACATCGTTGTCATTGGACACATAGATTCAGGCAAGACTGCTGCTACTTACTGGCCACCTCATCTACAGATTTGTCGGATAGACAAAAGAACCGTCAAAAATTCGAGAAGGAGGCTGCTGAGATGGGAAAGGGCTCCTCCAAGTATGCCTGGATCTTGGATAAACTGAAAGTTGAATGGGAGCATGGTATCACCATTATTATCTCCCTGTGGAAATTCAAGACCAGCAAGTATTATGTGATCAACATTGATGCCCCAGGACACAGAGACTTTATCAACAACCCGATTACAGACACATTTCAGGCTGACTGTGCTGTCCTGATGTTGCTGCTGGTGTTGGTGAATTTGAAGCAGGTATCTCCAAGAATGGGCAGACCCATGAGCGTGCCCTTCTGGCTTACACACTGGGTGTGAAACAACTAATTGTTGGTGTTAACAAAATGGATCTCTACAACCAGAAGAGATACAAGGAAATTGTTATGCAAGTCAGCACCTACATTAGGAAAATTGGCTACAACCCCGAAACAGTGGTATTTGTGCCAATTTCTGGTTGAAATAGTGACAACACGCTGGCACCAAGTGTTAACATACTTCGGTTCAAGCGATGGGAAGTCACTCAGAAAGATGGCAATGCCACTGGAACCACGCTGCTTGAAGCTCTGGATTGCATTCTGCCACCAACTTGTCCAACTAACCAGCCCTTATGTTTGCCCCTCTGGGACGTCTACAAAATTGGTGGTACTGGTACTGTCCCTGTGGAGACTGGTGTTCTCAAACCCAGCATGGTGGTCAGTGCTACACCAGTCAGTGCTACACTAGTCAGTCAGTGCTACACCAGTCAGTCAGTGCTACACCAGTCAGTGCTACACCAGTCAGTGCTACACCAGTCAGTGCTACAACTGAAGCAAAGTCTGTTGAAATACACCATGAAGCCTTGAGTGAAGCCCTTCCTGGGGACAACGTGGGCTTCACTGTCAAGAACGTGTCTGTCAAAGATGCTCATCCTGGCAATGCGGCTGTTGACAACAAAAATGACCCACCAATGGACGCAGCTGGCTTCACAGCTCAGGTGATTATTGTAAACCACCCAGGCCAAGTCAGCGCTGGATTGTCGCACAGCTCACATTGCTTGCAAGTCTGCCGAGCTGAAAGAGAAGATTGATTGTCGTTCTGGGCAAAAGCTGGAAGATAGCCGCGAATGTTGAATCTGGTGATGTTGCCATCGTTGATACGGTTCCTGGCAAGCTCATGTGTGTTGAGACTTCTCTGACTATCCTCCTCCAGGCTGTTTTGCTCTTTGGGGCAAGAGACAGATGGTTGCTGTGGGTGTCATCAAAGCAGTGAACAAGAAGGCTGATGGAGCTGGCAAGGTCACCAGGTCTGCCCAGAAAGCTCAGAATGCTGAATGAATATTATCCCAACACCTGCCACCCCAGCGTTAGTCCCAGTGGTGGAAGAAGGGTCTCAGAACTGTTTGTCTCAATTGGCCATTTAAGCTTAATATTAAAAGACTGGTTAATGATAACAATGCATCGTAAAACCGTCAGAGGGAAAGGAGAATGTTTTGTGGACCATTCGTTTTTTGGTGTGTGTGGCAGTTTTAAGTTATTAATTTTTAAAATTGGTACTTTTTAATGGAAATAACTTGACCAAAAATCTGTCAGAGAATTTTGAGACCCATGAAAACAACGTTTAATGAGAAAAAAAATCCCAGTCTATATCACCTAAGATCAACAGTGGAGATAGAACAACTAAAAATAAAATGTACAAAATTTCTGCTGAGGAGAGGTGCTGGTGTTCTGCATGGCTAGCCAGCATTCATGCCTCTCTTTCCTTTTAAGGAATTACCTCTTCCCCTTTATGGGAAGAATTGGATCGGAGGGTAACTCCTCTCCGGCCCCATGAATCAACAGGAGAACGGTCTGTGACCCCAGCTGGGCCAATTGTAAGCTTTTCTCTGGAACCTGGATTCTGGAGCGAGTGGCCCTAGGATGAAGCAAACTGTCAGAGGCACTTATTGCAGCTCTAGCTGCATGACAAGTGGCAACGATGGCAGCAGTGGTGGCATCCTGATCAGGCGTCTCTGGCTCTGAGAGTCACTGTGCTTCCAGCTTCTTGCTTTTGGGGGGCCATTGGTGTGTCCTTGATTCTTGCTGGTTCCCGAGCCTGGTCCTCCAGCTTTGCCCCGCTCTTTAGTGAGCGCCATCCCCACCCCATGTCTTTCCAGTGAATTATTATTTGCTTTGCTTCAGTTGGGCTGGTCGGTTTCCGTGGTTGGCAACCAGAGGGAACTAGCAAAGGAGACTGAGAAGGAGTTGTTTGAGAAGCAAGAACAGGAGGTTTCCTGGAAGCCTGGGAATGGACTGTGTTTCAAGAAGGAAGGACGGGTCAAGAATTTCAAACCTCAGGGCGAGGTCAGGCAAGATGCGAACAGAAAGGTGTTTCTTAAATTTGCCAATTAAGAGGTCACTGTCAGGGAGGAGTGTGCCGGGCGGCAGGAGAGTGAGAAGAGCATGGCAGGGAGAGAAAAAGAGACACTGGACACCGGAGACTGCCCTGGGAGCAGCCTGGCTGTGTGGAGAGCGTGCACCCAGGACTCATGCGAAGCTCCCAGGACCACGGGTGAGCTTTCAAGGAACGGAGAAACTGTAGAACGTTTTTGGGCTCAGAGGAAAGAGCCAGTAGAGGGGCAAGCTGAAGACATAGACAAGAGGGGAAATTAATGGACTGACAACTTTTGAGTGTTTACTAAGTGCCAGACAAGTTTCCTGAGGAGAAAGGGGATGGGTTCAGAGCAAAGTCAGAGAGAGGAACTGGCCTGGGACTGGAGGAGAGACATCTCTTCCTATGAGCCAGAGAGGAAAGAAATGGGGGAGATGATGGAGGTGAAGAAAGATGAAAATGTGGAACTTGCATTGAGTGAGCTGAATCTGGGGTATTCCACAGGCACTCAATCAATGTTTGCTGACTTCAGCTGAATGCACTATGGTGAGTGAGCCACAAAACATCTGCCAGAGAGAAGGAGATGGGCTGAGAAGGAGGCTGAAGGAGAGAAATGAGGTGGAAGACTCGGGTGAGCACCCTGGAGGACTGAGCTGGCCAGTCAGAAGCCCAAAGGGCAGAGAACTGGTGAGGAGTTTGTCCTGCCCAGTTCTCAGTGCTGGGCATTCCATTAGGAGAGCAATCTTGCCTTTGGGGACCAGCAAGACATTGTCACTGTCTGTTGTCCCCAGATGCTGCCTGCAGGTGGGAGGCAGGAGACAATGCAGTTCAGATTTTTTGAGTACCTGCTACATGCAAGGACCTAATGTGGCCACCAACTCTGAGATACCAGGAATGAAGCTGGAAATTGTCCCCTGGTCTTTATTTGTTAATGTCTTCTGGTTTAAAAAATTCAGCACTACATTCCTAATCTTAAAGCTGGGGGCGGCGGGGGCGCAAAAGTGTCAGTTATATTTCTCCACTGGTTGTTTAGTTTTTTTTTTTTAATAAACTTTTAATTTTGGAATAATTACAGATTTACATAAAAGTTGCAAAGATAGAACAGAGGGCTCCCATACACCCTTCACCCAGCTTCCCCTTAGGGTAACATCTTACGTGTACATTTGTCACAACTAAGAAATCAACATTGGTACCTTACTGATAACTAAACTCCAGACTGTATTCTGCTTCCACTAGTTTTTCCACTAAAGTCCTTTTGCTGTTTCAGGCTCAAATCCAGGATACCACATTGCATTTAGTGTTTAGTTGTTTTTGAAGAGTAGGAATTAACTCAGTAATATTCCTCTTGTACAAGTTTTGCAAGAAGTGTTTAAACTCTTCAAGTTAGTCAACTGAACCCTGAAAAGTTTAAACTCTGATTGCATTTCTTTTATTACACTAATTTGCAAATCAAACACACACACCCCAAAACCCGTAAGTTCTAAATACAATTTGTTGTTCGTAATAGTTTAGGGACAGAAACCACAAATTATGTTTATTATATTTGTATGTTGTAACAGCACAGTTGTTTTGCTATAAACTCTCCTTAGTACTGAAAATAAATGTTTGGAGCTAGCAGAGTTGGATCTGCTCCCAAACTCCTAGGGATTAGGATGGGGAGAAAGTTTTGCATGTATGGCTGCCCGTGGTGAAGCTCTGCTTGAAAAGGTAGGCAGAAAAAGAGGTAATGCCATCCGTCCAGTCGGCAGTTCATGTTTCCTAAGGCTTTTTTCTTTCAAAAGTCACTGTAAATTAAGCAAGAATAAATGCCCCTGTTTTGGATCCTATCTCAGCTTTCACGCCAAATTGTCAACTGCGGTGTTTTTAACAAGCGGAGATGCATTTCCTAATCTGTAACACAATCTCCTCAAGGTCGCTGTAGCGAAGTGAAATAACCACATTTTAAAATCTACCTCGCTGTCGTCAGTGATTATCGTCTGTCCCTGCACCAAAACTGATCTCTGTGCGACCCAGATGGGACTCGAACCCACAATCCCCAGCTCCGGAGGCTGATGCCTTATCCATTAGGCCACTGGGTCACCACGAGATCCGGGTTCTCACACCGTCTTCTTACGTGATGCCATCATCGCGCCCCGCCCTGCCCTGAGCTCCGCGGCCTCGCGTCGGGCGGTGTGTGATTTGGGAGCCGCCCCTAGCGGCGACGGCGCGCGCTTGCGCCCTCGGCTCGGACTGCAGGGCGAGCCCCCGCGCGCCTGCGCGGGGCCCTGTCCGCCCCGCTGCCCTGGGCTTGCGTGGCCGGCACGCGGACGGTTCTGGGCGGCCTCCTTCCGGGTGGGTTCTGTTCGCTGCGCGGACTGCACATTAGGCCCACTTGGGAACTTACCACAAAATTCCAATGCCTGTCCTCCCAACGTTCTATTTCTGTTTATCTGGCTGGGCCCGGGCGTCTGTATTTTACAAGTTCCCCAGGACCTTTCTCTGCCGCCGGCGTTAGGAACCACTCGCGGGGCGTGAGGGCCTCCGGCACCTGCCCCCTACACCCAACCCTCCCGTCCCTTACAGGGCCTTCCTTCCCTTTCTTTCTTGCATTTATTCAACGTACATTAATTTGATAATTATGTGCTGGGGACTGTTGCGGGATTCCAGGGTGAACAGGCTTTTCTTCAAATTTGCCCTTCTCCCCCATTCGTCTACATCCACTTTCCTCCCCCTCTCCTCTTCCCCTCCAGGTTAAAGGGAAAATGAATATAACAAGGTCCCTGAGTACAAAATAATACGGATTTTTGTTTGTTTGTGTTTATCCTAAAGCTGGGTTTTGGATAAAGATTTAGACTTTCTGGTTCCATACACAATATCTCTGTGCTTGTTGCATGTAAAGATGCTGCATTTGTGGCTTTTAAAAATATGCAATTTAGTTTTCTTGTTAGACATACAATACCTGTTCATTGTAAAATTGTATAAAGTATGGGAAAGCCAAACGAAGAACATTGAAATTGACCATAATTCTACCATTCGGAGTTAACCACTACCAACATTTTGATGTGTGTTTTTCAAATCTTAAGTGTCATTGTGTCATATGTCACTGTTTTATTACCTGTGGACCCTGACTCATCCAGGAAATGGTTTTCATGAAAGCTAGGACATTACTAGTGAATAATAATTCACTAATCATTCAGCACTGATGGTGCGGAAGTGATGGTGGGTAAAACTGACACCTTAGTGAATCAAGGCAGTGGCATCAAACTAGTAATGGTGTCTTCTTCACCTTTGCGCACTGGCTGTGGGGGGGGGGAGCCAGCTTCACTTAAGAATGTCCTTGATAATCATATAAGAATTATTAATTGTATTCAGTCTTGACTCGAGTACATATCTTTTTAATATTTTGTGTAACAAAATGGGAAGTGTGCATAAATCACTTCTACCACATACCAAAATACAGTGGTTGTCTCCTGAGAAAAACATTTGTGTGATGTTTGAGTTGCAGGCTAAACTAGCTGCTTTTTCAGTGGAACATCGTTTTTACTTGAAAGAATGACTGACAGACAAACTATGATTATTCAGATTTGGACACACTTGGGTTTGGTTCTCCAGAGCAGCTACAGTCTCAGGCGCCCATCATCACAGCACACAGTCCTGTGGAAGAGAGAGGCTATCTCACTCTCAAGGGCCTCAGTAAACTTTTTACTGTACTGTGTTAACATCTTCATCACCAAACCAATATGGCTGTGTCTCTGCCATAGAATGTACTGATTGGCCTAGGCCAGACAGGCCCTCTCCTGAATCTCTGTCCAGACTACAATAGCTAAGAGTAGAGGATGTATGGTTCCCCCTGGGCAACATTGTGTCTTTCAAAGGCAACTTTCACTTTTGACATTATACTTCCGTTTCAGGTTGTTTTCAGGTACAAGTACAGAATAGTGATTGAGAGCATGGATCCTGGACTAGACAGCCTGGGTCTGAATCCTGTCTCTGCCACTTATTCATTGTGTAAACCTGGACGAGTTACTTAACCACTCATGATTCAGTCTTCTCTTCTGTGAAATGGAACAGATAATAATACTACCTCGCACAGTTGTGAAGATTAAATGTATTAATATATGTAAAACAGAACACTTCTGGGCACATAGTACTCAATATTTTCAAGCAAAAGAAAACCCAATTTAACTAGCTTAAACAACAAAGAAAGTGTATCAGATGACATAATCACAAAGTTGTATAATTGCAACCTTCAGAGGTAGGGCATGCTGTCAATCAGAGCTTTCATGGTTTCTCCACCACTGTCCTATTCATACTTCCAGGAGTAACATCCCTCAGTTCAGAAGAACAGAGCCTGCTTTCCTACCTGCAATCACTAAACAAAAGGCATAGGCTTCCCAACTGGATGAATTTAGGTCACATGCCTGCCCCTGAACCATTCACAGTAGCCAAGAGAATGCCCTGCAATGACTGGCTTAGGGGTGAATTCCTTCCATGTTTTTGCACTTAGAGTGGATAGGATTCTGCTGATTGGGTAGGTGGGAATAGAATCAACCTCCTATGAACCACATGCTGCTACACAATGAGTGAGACTGGCATAAATGCCTGCAAGACGACTAAGTTCACTGTTTCAATTCATTTATAGCAAAAAATAAATCAACACAACTTTTTAAAAAATCCTTTTTCAGAATACAGAGAAACAGCAGAAAGAAAACAAAATGGCCCACAATCCTGATGCTCTGATAACCCTCATTGATGCTTAAAGAAAAGTACATGGCAAGAAAATGTAAACATTTTATTCAGAAATGTATAAAATACAGCATAGATCATTACTAGAACAATTGGCAAACCTTGAACATGAACTATATAATTAATAATAGCATCAAAGTTCAGTTGTCCTGAATTTGATGATGGTGGTGTGGTTATATAAAAGAATGCCCTTATTTTTAGAAGATACACGCTGATATATTTAGAGGTAAGGAGACATGATTTTTGAAACTTACTCTTAAATCGTTCAAAAAGTAATATGTAAAAGCCATATATATATATGTATGTGTGTATATGTATTTACATGGAGAGAGACAGAGAAATAAATGTGGCAAATGTTAACGTTTGGCAAATCTGGGTAAAGATTTGCAATTCTTCTGTACTGAAATTATTTAAAAATAAGTGTCTGGAAAAACAGGCATAATAAACCTTTTGTTACCATATTTGTGGCTTCTTTGCAGTCTTTTATGACACAAGTTTTAAAAAAAAAAGAGAGAAACTAAAAAATGCAAGACAAATCTGCCTTACTCCTCCCCTCCATAGTGGCCAGAAACCCCTGCCACGTTCCTTCTGTGTCCTATCAGGGAAAAAATGTATATCAATATTTTTCTATATGAAGATTTTTAAAAAGAAAGATTTTGGGAATCATCTGTGGTACGTGGTTAAGGCCACCCAGGAAAACGACCAGCG
The DNA here is from genome assembly GCF_020826845.1 of Diceros bicornis minor. NCBI lineage: Eukaryota > Metazoa > Chordata > Mammalia > Perissodactyla > Rhinocerotidae > Diceros > Diceros bicornis. Next base: position 47,464,598 of record NC_080757.1, on the reverse strand, counting down.
ACCTTACTCGCATAAACCCTCAGCAGCGACCGGACCATCCAGCCAAGGCGGGGCTGGGAACCGGCCCTTCGCGTTGCATGCCGGGATCTGAAGTCTTTCCACTAAGAACTGCAAGGCGCTCTGGGATCGCCCGGCCGCTCCCCCATCTCGCGATGTTATCCTCCCTTCCTCTGGGCCCTATGATCACCACCCCTCCCCAACGTGTTTTTCAAATCCACCAATGGACGCACAGCGTCTGCTCGAACCAGCCAATCGGAATGCGGAGCCACCGGGAAATTTAAATCGCGCCGGCAGGCTGCACGAGCCACACCGTCTTCGGGTTGAGCCGTGGTGGACGTTTTGAGGGCATCCGATCTGCAGCCTGTGCGTCCCGCGCCGATTGCTGTGGAAGCCTGACCCGGCTGTGAAGGTACGAACTCAGGCCGCAGCCTGGCCCGAGCGGTAACGGCTGGCCCCAGGCCGCGCTTGGCTTTCGGGTGGCGAGAGGGGAGGCCCGGGTACACGCCCGGCCTGCCTTCGGCCTCCCTCGTTGGCGAGGCCTCGGGGGCGCCGTTGGTTGACTAGGCGGCTGTTCCGCGATGCGAGTGCGTGGGTTGTAGGGCGCCGAGGCTCTGCGGACCGCAGCGGGAGCCCTTGCGGCCCGGAGAATCTCCGTTAGGCCCGAGGGCCAAAGTCCGGGAGTGGGCCCGGCGCCTCCGGCCCCTCCTCCGCCGGTTCCCCGCCGCGTCTCCCCGGGGTGAGGGGCAGGGGACGGGACCGGAGGTGGAGGCGGCAGTTGGAAGGACTCGCTCCTTAACACGTAGGCGCTGGGTTGGCTGTGGCACAATTTCGTAAAAGAACATAGTGGAATTAAAGATAACAGATCGTAGGGAGGACTTTTACTTTCGTCACCTTTCAGAGATTGCTTTTAAGGTATCTGAGTCTGAATGAAGCACCATTAATATCAGCCCGATTAAGTGCATTCACTCGCGATTCCTAGAAATGAAAATGGGTGCGGGATGCTGGGGATGCAGAACTGCGTCGCAAGTTTTCAGTGTTGACAGGAAATGTGATGGAAGACTCCATAATGTAATGATGAACCAAATTTTTCTTTAGTTTTCAAGTGAGAAATTTCAGGGAGAATGTAGCTATTTTGGCCATTTAAAGACAATAGAGAGCCTCCAGAGAATCTGAATTTATTGCCCCTAGGACATAGATTTTAACAGTAAGGTCAGTTCCCCTGCTTTGTCTTCAGTTGGCTCTTTATGGACTCCGTATAGAGTCTAGAGCCGCACTGTCCAGTGTGATAGTCACTAAATGTATGTGGCTCATCCGAAGTGAGATATGCTGTAAGCTTCAAGTGCAGGCAAGATTTTGAAGAACTAGTATGAAAAAAATAAAATATCTCAATTTTTTAATGTTGTAACGTGGTGAAATGAGAATATATTGGAAGTGTTGGGTTAAATAAAATATATTATTAAAATTAATTTCACGTAATTCTTTTTGCTTTTTAAAAAATGTGGCTACTAGGAAATTTAAATTTATGCACGCTTGCAACATATTTCTGATGGACAGCACTGCTCCGGGAAGTCTCAGCCCCTTCAGAGGGGAGGGGACAGATATCATTTGGCCAAGACTATTTCATAGTGCTCAGAAAGGAAGTTTGTCCTCTAACAGAGAAGTGTAGATTCAATATATGCTTGGTAATTGTGTTGATGCTCTTCTTATTGACAAAGCAAAATGATAAAAGGGAAATTTTTTCTCTCCCCCATCTTAGAGCTTTCTCCCTTTGTCTCATAACCATGTCCACGAATGAGAATGCTAATTCACCAGCTGCCCGCCTTAACAGATTCAAGAACAAGGGTAAAGACAGTACAGTGAGTACTTTCTGTTGATTTCCTATGGTATTTTTTAAATGGGAAGATATTTGAGAAGAGGTCAGAACTTTGAGGGAATTTGAAAAAATGCCCTCACTTGGCAAGAAAAACTAATCTAATAGGTGAAATGATGTGTTATCTTTTTGCAAGGAAATGAGGCGGCGCCGAATAGAAGTTAATGTGGAGCTGAGGAAAGCTAAGAAGGATGACCAGATGCTGAAAAGGAGAAATGTAAGCTCATTTCCCGATGATGCTACATCTCCACTACAGGAAAACCGCAACAACCAGGTAAATATATTTTAGCTTCTGAATTATGGTAAACCCAGAAAATCAATATGGGGCTTTTCTTAGAAATTTAACATTCCTGGCTTTATGGTTTTAACTCTCAAATCTGAAGATCATTTTTTCTGCTCCCAATCAGTAATTCTGATGGGTTGTCTTCTTTCCTGCTCACCCTCCATAATCTTTTGAAGCTGATTCCAAGGTTGTCCTGAGTTCCAATCTCCTCCCTTCGAGTTTTCCAGCATTTCCAGCTGCCAGCTCGGTACCTTAACCTGGCCATTCCAGTGCTAACTGAAATTAGTGTATCCAGAACCAACCACTTTCTGGCTTATTTCTACCTTTTTTGATATTCTCTATTTTTTGTACTTGTCACTAGCTTTGTTCAGGGCTTTTTCTTTCTGAAATATTTTCAGTAGTCTCCTAATTTATCTTTCCCTTCATTCTATGCCACATACTATTTACTTAAAAATTTTCCTAAAATTCTGCTTTAGACATGTTCTTTCTTTGCTTAAAACTTTGATGGTTTTAAATCCATATTATTTGAAGGTTTTTTTAAATTAGACCCATCGTAGATTTTTAAATATCTCTCGTTTTTAAAAGATATTGGGCACTTTCCTACCTTTTATCTCTGTCGCCCCCCCCCCCCCCCCGAATACTACCTACGTGCTATTTCTAGGGTATTATTCTCAAATCCATCTTTTCCTTATAGCACTCCCTGGTCAGCTTAGCAGGAAAAATGCCCCCTCTCAGAATTCCTCTAGCACTCTGGTTCTGCACCAACAATGGAGAGTAAATGCTTATATAACATATATATACACATACATATATATATATACACTATTTGTTGTACGGTTGTTGATGTCACATTTTCCTTGTTAAGTTGTAAACTTCTAGGGAAAAAGGGACACTGTCTTTTTGAGTTGTCTACTTGAGTTATAGTATTGGTTCTCAAACTTTTCTACTGGGATTACAACATATAACATTTATATTTGCAGCACTATACCATGGAAATGCATAGATTATAAGGTTAGATGTGAAAATCCCCAGCACATTGCCTATAACTCCATCCCTTTTTCCCCTAAAAGCTTATGCAAGTGATTGAGACTAATGTAGAAATAACCTTCAAACTGCTCTAATTCACTTTTTTGTTTTTTCCTCCTAATTCACTTTTTTAAATTGTTCACAGCCACCTTTTTTAGTGACAAAATTCTGGAGTACGCCATGACTTGAGACTCCAGTGAGTCATGATACCACGTTTGAGAACTGTTCTATATATAAAATAATGAGTATTTATTAACAGGCAAAATTAAATATAGGGCTAAACTTTCAGTAACTGATTATAAACTTAAAAATGTCTTCACAATGGCAAGTAGGAATTTTATTGATTGTATTTAATCTTAAAAATGATAATTTGTGCAATTCCTTTGTTCTTGTAGGGCACTGTAAATTGGTCTGTTGATGACATTGTCAAAGGCATAAATAGCAACAATTTGGAAAGCCAGCTGCAAGCTACTCAAGCAGCTAGGTAAGTCTTGTCTGCTATAGCATGGGTAACCTAAGAAATCAGCCTTTTTAGATTTTTTGGTGGGAAAGAGACAGGCAGATGGTGTGGGTAAAGTAAAGGTTAAGCCATCCATAGGCCCGTTTTCATTAGACTCTTCCCTTTGGTGAAACTAAAAGTTTTTATAATCGCCTAAAGTCCCACCTACCCCCGGTGATAATCATTTTTAACCTTTTGGTGTATTAAGAAAATTACAAAGTTTTTGTCAGTGGCATTTCAAGTCAATGTCAGGGCAAGGAGGAATTATTTAGTAAGTGGGATTGGCATATCCATTTAGAATTGGTACATTCGTTTAGAAAATAAGTATATTTAGACTCTTATGTCCTACTATACACAAATATTTGTGACATCCATAACAGAAAAGATTAATAATTTCTATAGCTTGACAGTGTTTGGAAAAACAAAAGCAAATGGCAAATGATCATGGAAAAGCTGTTTAACCTCATTAGTGGTCAGAGAAATGCAAATTAAATTAACACAGAGTTACACTCTGTCAGATTGTCAGTTTTAAAAAAGTGACAAGATCTAAAGTAGATTTCTGCAAAGAAGCGGAGAGGACGGTTCTACATTACTGGTAATATTTCGATTTTGGAAAAAAGGTAATTATAGGCACCACTTAGGGTAGCACTGTGCAACCAGTTTGTTCAGCTCCTCTTAAATTCCAGGCTATCTCACCATTTAGTGCTTTTCTATAACAGGTTCTCTGCAGTTCTAAATTCTTGAATTGCATTTTAAATTGTTTTTTTCACAAACTTCTTTTGTTAACCATCTTCAACTTTTGTTTCTCTTTTTGCTCACCCTTAGGAAACTGCTTTCTAGGGAAAAACAGCCCCCAATAGACAACATAATCCGGGCTGGTTTGATTCCAAAATTTGTGTCCTTCTTGGGCAGAACTGACTGTAGTCCCATTCAGTTTGAATCTGCTTGGGCCCTCACTAACATTGCTTCCGGGACATCCGAACAGACCAAGGCTGTGGTAGATGGAGGTGCTATCCCAGCATTCATTTCTCTGTTGGCATCTCCCCATGCTCACATCAGTGAACAAGCTGTATGGGCTCTAGGAAACATTGCAGGTACTTGGATTTAAAATTCTTTTGACCAAATGTCTCTCATCATACTGAGGTTGGGAGGAGTGCTTTGTTGTAAGTAATAGTGACCTTTGTATTAAGTTTTGAACTTACTTGCTTCCAGTGCTTATTAGGGGCAAAAGTGGCATCTAAGTAAGTTAGGGAATTTCCAAGAGTGTTTGTTGTCTTTGCAGTGAGACACCAGTGCACTCAGTCACAACATTGACGGTGCTAGACATGTAGACGTGATTAGGTAACCTTGCCTTTTTTCAGGTGATGGTTCAGTTTTCCGAGACTTGGTGATCAAGTATGGTGCAGTTGAGCCACTGTTGGCTCTTCTTGCAGTTCCTGATATGTCATCTTTAGCAGTAAGTTACTGACATAAGTTACTCACTTGTTGCTTCTAATTTTTCCCACCCCCTCAAAAAAACAAGACTTCTCATTGCCTTTTTCTTTTCCCGCAGTGTGGTTACTTACGTAATCTTACTTGGACACTGTCAAACCTTTGTCGGAACAAGAATCCTGCACCCCCGTTAGATGCTGTTGAGCAAATTCTTCCTACTTTAGTTCGTCTCCTGCATCATGATGATCCAGAAGTATTAGCAGATACCTGCTGGGCCATTTCCTACCTTACTGATGGTCCAAATGAACGGATTGAAATGGTCGTGAAAACAGGAGTTGTACCCCAACTTGTGAAGCTTCTAGGAGCTACTGAATTGCCAATTGTGGTAAGTTGTTAACTTTCAGATGAGAATATAAAGTATAAAGAGCATCATCAATTGGTACTAATATTGACATATTTTCTGTTTTAAGCCATAATGAGCCTCTTACTTGTCAAAACTCTTAGGGTACAGAGTTTCTGAGCAATGCTGGAAAAAATAAAGGATAACCACCAGCATCAACATTATTTTTCCTTTTCAGACTCCTGCACTAAGAGCCATAGGAAATATTGTCACTGGGACAGATGAACAGACTCAGGTTGTAATAGATGCGGGAGCACTGGCCATCTTTCCCAGCCTGCTAACGAATCCCAAAACTAATATTCAGAAGGAAGCTACGTGGACAATGTCCAACATCACAGCTGGCCGCCAGGACCAGATACAGCAAGTTGTGAATCATGGATTAGTCCCATTCCTTGTTGGCGTTCTCTCTAAGGTAATGAAATCTTAGGACTTAATCAGAGGATTGTTAGTGTTTATGGACAGGCATTTGGTAGAGATGTGCTTGATAAGATTCTTAAGGTGCCAGTGTTGGTTTCTACCTACAGTCCTTTGCTAAATAATAGCCAGTAACCTCTTTCACTTAAGTTCGATGAAACCAGTTGGTAGTTTTAGTCACTGTTTTTCTAAAACAGTAGTTTTGGAATCTTATTTTTATGACCATTCTGCAATAAACTCATTTCCTTATGCTTATTAGGCAGACTTTAAGACACAAAAGGAAGCTGTATGGGCTGTAACCAACTATACAAGTGGTGGAACAGTTGAACAGATTGTATATCTTGTTCATTGTGGCATAATAGAACCATTGATGAACCTCTTAACTGCGAAAGATACCAAAATTATTCTGGTTATTCTGGATGCCATTTCAAATATCTTTCAGGTAAGGCTTAACAAGGTGGCATTTGTTTGGATTTGGGCTTGATGACAATTGGTTTACTATTTAGACTAGGGGGAGGGTAGCTAAGTTTACTCAGTAGGCCACAGAATCAGAAAGCCTGTTTATGTGGACCACGTGCTTTTTTTTTTTTTTTTTTTTTTTTTGGTGAGGAAGATCAGCCCTGAGCTAACATCCATGCCAATCCTCCTCTTTTTGCTGAGGAAGACTGGCTCTGAGCTAACATCTATTGCCAATTCTCCTTTTCTTTGCCAAAGCCCCAGTGGATAGTTGTATGTCATAGCTGCACATCCTTCTAGTTGCTGTATGTGGGACGCGGCCTCAGCATGGCCGGAGAAGTGGTGCATCAGTGCGCGCCCGGGATCCGAACCTGGGCCGCCAGTAGCGGAGTGCACGCACTTAACCGCTAAGCCACTGGCCAGCCCTTGGACCACATTCTTGATAAAAGACGTGATGAGGGATTTTTAAGAGAGATAAAGATGACAAGTGCAGGATGTGACCTGAATTGAAGTCAAGTCTGTATGTGGACACTATTCATACCTATTTATTTTGTCAAGAATCTTTAATTCCCCAATTTCATGCTGGATTTTAGTGAAATTAAATTTGAATGACTTAAGTTATCTAATTTTTTTTCTTTTGGTTCCATTCCTAATTGATCCAAGCATGCTAGTGTATGGCACTTTGTCACAGTGATCGTTGGTAGGTAGGTCCTACTCAAGTTTTAAACCTCTAATTATGGAAATTTTTAATACAAAAGCTGAGTCTAGAATAATAATCCCTGGTGTATCCATCACCCAGCATAAATAACTTGTCAACATTTGGCCTGTTTTCCTATTCCATCCACCTTACCTAAAATCTTTTTTTTGAAGCATGTAAGTTATTTGTTAATATTTATCTATCTCCTAAAAATATTTATGTATCTCCTAAAAGTTAAGGAATTTAAAAAATCTGACCACAATTCATTCTTAAATCTAATAAATTCTTGATATCAACAAATACTCCAGTCAGGGGAATTTGTTTTTACACACCATAGGCCATCTTTGCCCTTAGACAGTGGTTCTCCACCTTGACTATGTAGACCTTTAGATTTTCTGGGGTGCTTTTACAAAACAGTAATTTCCTGTTCCCATCACAGACAAGTTGAACCTAGATATAGTGTCATTAAAGTTGCCCAGGTGATTTTGATGCACAGAAAAGGTTGAGAACTGTTCTAAGATCTCTGTGGCCAAAAGCTACAGAAGTAATTGCTAAGAGCACATATAGATCTGATCACCTTGAATTTTTAAAAAATGTAAAATGGAGATAAAACTCTCTTGTAGGGTTTTTGAAGGAACTGTCAGCTGTTTATTTCTGTCTGAAATTGATACTCAAACATAGACATTATTTTCTTCATTAAAGAACATGCAGAGTATAGACCAGTAAACTTGTAATTTTTCTTAGGCTGCTGAGAAACTGGGTGAAACTGAGAAACTTAGTATAATGATTGAAGAATGTGGAGGTTTGGACAAAATTGAAGCTCTACAAAACCATGAAAATGAGTCTGTGTACAAAGCTTCATTAAACTTGATTGAGAAGTATTTTTCTGTAGAGGTGAGTAACATGGTAATGTTAGCAAGAACTTGGAAGATACACATTTAAGGTCAAGCCCATAAGATTTTTTTTTCCCCTCATACTTTTTTAATGAGTCCTGTACTCTTGTTAAATATAACAAAATATCAGTGTGAATAGGATATAATGTACATATTTGCTCCTCTAATGTTTGGCTTGATGATAATAGAGTCTTGTTAATTTGAGATTTTTAAAAATCACCAATTTATTTTCAAATGAGTAGCTTAATAGCCTTAGGAATCTCAGAGTTTCTTAAGAGTAAGTGTGTGTAGGAGTTAATAAAGTGGGCCATCCCCACAACCATACACTGGGCCTAATAAGCAGTTTCCCCCTTTCCTACTGAAAAGTGACAGATGGAGAAGAAAATCACTATTTGTCTGTTATTGTAGTAGCATTCCTTAACCCATTCAGAACCTTCCCTCTCAAGCACTCATGAATTCGCAAGTTTCAGTAGCCCTCCCTCCACTATTTCAAATACTGAAATATGATACAGGGTTAAAGTTGCAATATGCAGATGAAGACCTTAAGAGTAAATACATTATGGGCATTATGCTAATGAAATAAGTCAGAGAAAGATAAATCTCTCTTATATGTGGAATCTAAAAAAAAAAACAAGCTCATAGATACAGAGAACAGATTGGTGGTTGCCAGGGGTGGGAGAAATGAGAGAACTGTTCTTTAACTTAAATTTGTTTGTTTAGCTTAAATAAATTGAGGGAAAAAAGTAAATACAGACTTCTAGGCAGGCTACTGCTTAGAAATGTGCCATATTTATGGGATTATATTGTTTTTTTTTTTTAACACTTCCAGGAAGAGGAAGATCAAAATGTTGTGCCAGAAACTACCTCTGAAGGCTATACATTCCAAGTTCAGGATGGCACTCCTGGGACCTTTAACTTTTAGATTGTACAGCTGACGCATAAAGTTGTTTGTTGTGTGCTATGTTTGGTGTAAGTTTGTCTTAACTGTTTCTCTACTAAGAACTCTTTTTAAATGTGGTTTGTTATTGTAGCACTTTTTACAATGAAACTATACTTGAACAGTTCCAAACTGTGTACATACTGTATGAAGCTTCTCCTCTCAATGGGTTTCTTATTTCTATGTGGAATTTCATATCTTGCAGTGTCCTGTAAATAAAGATTAAATTCCACCCTTTTCTTTACTTCATCATGCCTACGTGTTGCTCCCTAATTTGGAGCTCTTAAAGGTCGCAAATGAAGGATAACCAAACCAAACCCATGTGACTAACCAGAAGTGTAGTTTGGTTGCATATGTCATTTGATGTAAGGTTTGTGATGTCATCAAGGATACAGGGTGATAATTTTTATCCTGCCTGCTTCTAAGTTCTGGCTTTGCTCTAGGCTGCTTCCCCTCTTGGTAATAATGGCTGTTGGCACTTCCAGACTTCACATCCACTCCACACCAGCCAGAAAAAAAATTTTCAGGAGTTTTCACAGAAGAATGAATAAAATTTCCCAGAAATCCTCAGCCAGTGTCTCCTAAAACTCACTGGCCAGGGAGATGGGATAAAAATCTTAAATTTAATCATGCATTCATTTTTCCCAAACTTCAAGGCTAAAAGTGGTTTCAAAGCTGCTCCTTGGCATCACCTGGGAAAGTTTACCCAGAAGTTCTGTTTAATTGGTAAGGGGTGGGGTCCAAGAATTGTATCTTTCTTAAATTTAATCCCCAGGTGCTCTTTCTGTGCAGTCTGGGTTGTGGAAGCCATACTCTCAAGAATGGCTGTGCTGTTAGCAGAATAGAAAATGACTTCTGCACAGAGTGTGGGGGGAGTGTTAACTACAGTACCCCATAAGTCTTAGGAAAAATGAAATGGCATCTTAAAAATACGATTTTTGCTTTTTTCGGTAGTGGAAAAGTGATGAGCCAAGCCTCCACTGCTGAAATCTGACAGATTTGCCTGCCTTTTTTCCCATTGAAGATAAAAAGGTATGGTGGTGGAGGTGAGCATTTGGTGAAAGACTGAAGTTAAAAGTGATTCATGACCTTTAGAGGATACTGTATTCAGTAAAATAAGCTAGTGTCTCAGGTCAGCTGTGTAATGCAACACGTTTCCATTTACCTTCTCTCAATGGGTACCAACGTGAGGATATTCTTCCCCTGGTTTATCTACATACACATAAGTACATTTTGCCTTTTGCAGATAACAGAGTTTTAAAGTTCCCTCCATGAAATAGAATGTCTATTAGTGCTTATCTTGTTTGGGTGCAGAAATAAAGAACCCTTTGGCTAATGCTTATTTAAAGCACCTCCTGCAGTCTAGTTCCTAACTTGGAACGCTAAACCATGTTAGGTGTGGTCCCCCCTAAGCTTAGGTCATCTTATTAGGAGCCCTGGTCATTTTCTCAGCTTTCTCTGTACAAAGGCTTCCATAGAAGGATGGGGTGGGGGGAAGAGAAGTAAGAAAATCGTGGCTCTGCAGGCTGCCTTCCCTTTCCCACCTGCTTCTCAATCCACTGCTCTCTTTTCTTATCCTTTTCCCAACATAAGTCTCTTGGATGCTGAATCCAAAAGGCTTTGAGAAAAGATAATGTGGGAGTAAACCTGGACACCCTAGGTTTTTGCTTTAAGATAAATGGAGCTTAATGGCTTTAGAGGGACTAGTGTAATATACACTTGGATAAAAAGTATAAGGTCTGGATTTATTAGAGTAGAAGCATGACTCAATAGTGAAGTAATGGTCCGGAGACAGCTGATTTCCAAAAATACATTTTCATATTTTAGATAAAATTCTTAACATGCTAGTTTCCTTGGAGTTGTTAAAATCCACAGGCAACTGCGTGTTTTTATTGAACTTAACTGGATAAAATTTTATATCTTTCAGAATGTTTGCATATTCAGTTTGATTTTAAAAAGTCATGGTAAAACACCCTATAGCCACCACCTTTTCCCTCTTTCATGAAATGTTAATGCCTAAATTGCTTTTATTAATGCACTAAATATTTTAGCTCCTAGTGGTTGTAAATCCCATTTAAGACTTTAATAAATTATATATTTTTGCCCATAACTTTCATTTTTGTATAAGTTGTAGTAGATAAGTAAGAGTGGGAAGGTAACACAAATTTTCATGGGGCAAATATCAAAGTAAAAACTGCTAACACTGATTTTGCTTGTTGCAAAGATCTTTAAAAAGTAACACTAACATCAAAAGATTGAACATCAGTGTTAAATATTTCACAAAGTATTGATTCTTTAAATTGCTACATTGTATCTTAGCTTTAAATCTTATCAAACTACTTGACTATTTTGGGAACAAAGTAGGAAATAAACATTCCATTTCTTTTCTTTTTCTTTCTTTCTTTTTTTTTTTGAGGAAGATTGGCCCTGAACTAACATCTGTTGCCAATCTTCCTCCTTTTTTTCTTTTTTCTCCCCAAAGCCCCAGTAGACAGTTGTATGTCATAGTTGTACATTCTCCTAGTTGCTCTGCGTGGGACGCCGCCTCAGCATGGGTTGACGAGCAGTGCGTAGGTCTGCCGCCGAAGCGCAGCGCGTGACCTTAACTGCTATGCCACCGGGCTGGCCCCAACATTCCATTTCTTAAGGCTGTTTGGTTTTCCCCTCATCCTTAACCTTTCTGTGGCTGCATCATCACTGAAAGGATAAAAACTCAGGGTAATTTCGTGTTTTAGTAAGTCATTGTTAAACAGGATTTGTGCTTCAGCATTTGGCCTCTTAAATTGGTTTTTTTTTTGAGCTTCCCAGAACCAGGTCAATTAAAACCAAAATTATGTTCACCAAAGTGGTATGTTCCTTTGTTCCTTTCCATCCTTAAATAGTGGTAAGAGCAAACTCTTCAGTTTTGTTTGTATGAGCAGTTGGAAACGTTGTGAGATACAGGACCCCGAGTGCAGATGGCCATCAAGGGAAGTGTAGCTGGCTACTCTTTTCCTCCCTCCACCCTTGCTGAGGCTTGCCAAAACCCAGCTGGCTGATTTTGGAAAGCCCTTGAAATATGTCATTAATGGTGCTTTATTCTGAGATTGGGCTGTTGACCTCATTTGCGAAGAACAAAACCTGGCCAAATCGTGCAATGCTCCCCTCCCCCAAGGGAAAGGATTAGTGAAAAGTGTTTTAGCAACATCACCGATTTAAGTTTCATAACCCCAGCTAATAAAGATGATAAACCCTCAGGCTATGAAGTAGGGTTTTTTGAGGGCATAAGAGCAATGTAATTGTGAGCATTTGTATGGTAAGTGGCATTTTGTTGGCACAGTTTGAAAGCATAATTCTGGTGTCTAAAAACGTCCAGTTCCTCCTAAATATTTGGGACAGTTTCATAACACTGTGTGGGAGTTGTATGCACCAAACCCTCTTAAATTGATCAGTTCATGCATTCCTCCCAGGCTTTTCACAATCATAAATGTCTTTCCCTGTCATACTTCTGCGAGGTGGTGCAGTGGAACGGACTAGTAGTTAGGAGCCAGATCTGCCTGAGTTCAAATCCTGCCTCTACTGTATTTTAGTGAGTGACCTTTGGGCTGAATCCCTGGTACAAATAAGTACTCTACAGATATTAATTACTGTATAATATTAATATCCTAGGTAAGTGTTATAGCCATAGACAGCTATTCCCAAACTTTTAACAGCAAAGATTTCTTTTAGTTCTTCACAGACCCCTATTTTGATATATTTTACCTCCTAGGCTAAGCTCATTATTATGTTTCCTTTTTTTTCTTGTCAATCACAGATATACATCAACATGAGACACCACAAGGATTGTTTCTATACTCAATGATAGGACTGTATCCAAAAGTTGGATGTTTTGTCAGCCTTTAGGCCTTTTAAAGGCTTGCCATAGCTTTCTGAACAGCAGAACTGGCCCGAGGCCCACCAGCTTCTAGCCTTTGCAGCTTATCCCAGTGAAACTCTGGGCTCTCTTCCTGTGCCCACTGTTTCCTTTTCTCTTAATTCTATTCAATAGATTATTTGGAGCACCTCCTCATCTCACTTCTCACTGGCCATGAGAATGCCACCTGAGCCACGCAAGTCCAACTCAGTGAGAGTTTGCTTAGAAGCTTGTCTGCAAACAGCAGGTTGGTCTTTACTTACTCGTGATGCAAAGCTCCTCGAACAAGCAAACAAAGCTGTATTTTCTACTCTGAAAAGCGTTCAATGTTTAGAACTTGAACAGATTCAGGCAGAAATATTGGAAGCTTATCCATAAAAAGAAGGGAATTTGAGGAAGGATGGCATGAATCAGAAAACTGAGTTAATTTAAAATGAATGAAGAGTCAAGGTATGATATACAGAAGCCAGTTCCTGATTGTAGCTACAAAAAATACATATCGTGTTTTAGTAAAATTGTTAGAATACAGGAGAAATGTGGGGAAACTTAAAAATGAGAAGACTTTTTAAAACTTTGGCTTAGAGCAAGGTTTTAGGTGACCGATGATTGTCTCTGCACAATCCTCTCAACCAAAGTCTCCATCACTCGGAGGAAACATTAACTTAGTGAACACGGAGCTTATTCCTTTTCTTTCTTTCTGGTAACCTTTTTCTAGTTACAAAAGTAATATTAATTTTAGAAAATTTAAAAAACACAGAATACCACCAGGATTAAAATAATAACCTAAAATCCCACCATTGGATTGTACATTTTTTCATAGATAGGGATTATTAATCTGAGTAGCTTGAGATCCAGGATGGGCCTTAAAGGGACCCATGAGCCCCTGAAATTGTATGCAAAGTTTACTTTTAAATACGTGCATGTGAGCTTTTCTGAGAAGGGCTCATAGCCTAATGAAAATGAGCTTCTCAAAGGTGTAGCCATCTTCAAAATATCACACAAACTTCAGGTACAGATCTTTCCAATGTACTTTGTACACATTTGCAGTGGGCTTCTTTTTTAATGTCACCACCTGAGCTTGCTTCATGCGGTAGTTGAAGACCTAGGACCAACGAATTCAGCTGTAATTTGACTCAAGAACTCGAGTTGAAGACGGCATTTGGTTGACATTCATTCCAAAAGCGTGATGAAGCACCCCAAGGATGTGGTGCCTTTGTCCCCGGAGAGAGAAGATGGCAGGGGGTTGTTTTCCTCTCTTTGGCCTCCAGTTCGGCTTCCCCTCAGGCCCCAGGGGGTGGGCGGTAACGAAGTCCGTTGTTTGGCTCTTCACCCTCCACTGACAGTCAGTCTCCGAGAGGCAAATCACACACTTCTCAAGTGTTGGATCCTCAGCCCTCCAGCGCAGGGGAACGATCCCTGAGTGTTATTAGGAAGCCGGGAACTCGCCTGGCCTTCACCAGCATAATCAGATCTGTCATTCTCTTCAGGAATTGGCTTTCTTTCTAGGCCTTGTTCTTTGCTTTGGAGGTAACAACTGCCATTTTCCTCTGGTATTTCTGCCGTGGTAATCATGCTTGCCCTTCTCGTAGGAGACCAGGGGAATTTGCTAGCCAAAGTCACAGCTGGCTCCCAGATGGCTCTCCCTCCTGTGACCCCACCAGTATCCCAACATTGATTTGCTTGGGAGGTTTAAACCTGCCTTGCTGGGGCAGGGTGCCTGTGGCCCCCACCCTTGGAGATTTATGGGCTCAGACCTTGGAGAGAGCAAACCTCTAGAGATGGGATGGGGCTGGTCAGTTACCTTTTGTGACACGTTCTAAAGTTCTGCCTAAAACAGAAGAGGTTGACCTCATTCTTACCCCACCCGAAGATTAAGATAACTAGATAACTAACCAGCTATGATTGACATTGCTAACTACCTGGCAAAGTTCTTCATTCTTTCTCTGTTTATCTACCTCTATCTCTTTACGTATACGCATATATATATATACACACACACACACACACACACACACACACACGCACACATACAAATGCTAAAAGAGTTCTCTTCCAGGGTATGTTTCTTTAGGACATTGAGTGTGACATCAAAATGATCTAAGAAGATTGTAGTCTCCAGTTGCCAGAGTCAGAGTATCCATCCCGTTCAGGTGGAAATGGGCAGCAGAGCTCAAATAGTTTCTTGTTGCAAAGAAATTCTTCAGCGTCTATTTCCTGGAGATAATGTAGAGAATGCTAGCAGGTTTCTAACATACTTCAGCTGTTCAGGAAATACTTTAAATAATTTCCTGCTCTAGAGAATAGGAGGAGGGCCAGAAAGTTGGAAAGTATTACTCTCTTTCTTTACGGTCTCAAATGCACTTCACAAGGACTCCTTCCCTATTCACACACATGCTCCTATGAGCTCTTTTCTGGCTCTCCCAGCCTTTTCATGTGAGAATGTTCTTTTTAAGAGTATGGCGAGAATCCTAGTAACTTGGACTTCCCATAGCATCCTGGCCTGAGCTTCCTAAGGAACTTTACAAATATGAACTAATTAAGCTTGGAAAGCCCCATGAGAGTCCTCCCAGCCATTATTGAAAGGCAGCCAGCTCTGAGGTGGACCAGCCGCTGTTTTTGCCCTGCACGGCAACAATTCAAACAGTGGAGAGGAAGGGAAGCTGACTGCTAATGCAATTGAAACTGCAAAGAAGCAGCAAGTTAAGCACTGTATAATTAATGGCCTCCTTGATTTGCTTTTTGCTGCATTCAGGGGGGTTCAGATACTGGTGTTTAAATTGGATCATTTAGACTTGTGAGCAAGATTTCAGGTTTTTTCAAAAAAAAATTGACAAGTCCAAGATTAATTTTTATCTAAAGGAGTGGTTCTCGATTGAGGGAGATTTTGCCCCCCAAGGGGACATTTGACAGTCTGGAGACATTTTTGGTTGTCACATCTTGGGGAGAGGGATGCTACTGGCATCTAAGTGGATAGAGGTCAGGAATGCTGCTAACATTCTATAATGCACAGAGCAGCCCCCCACAATGAAGAATTCTCTGGTCCAAAATGTCAATAGTGCTGAGATTGAAAAACCCTGGTCTAAAGGTTCAAAGTGAGTGAGTGTTGGCTGGTGTCCTCTCTCTTAGCCCCAAATCTTATATTGGTGACCTCTTAGGCCATTCAGATCTAGGATCTCAGCTCCTGGGAGCACCCAGGGTTTCTGGGCTCAGGCCTGCTGTAGATGCATCTGCGGGTGATGCCAATCTTCTAAGCCATGGGCGTAGAAGACATGCCTCTCACTGCACCATGTGTTCTCTGGGAATCAGATGCATTGTGCATCTTGTGAGTGATCTTTCTGGAAAAGGAGCCACTTCTTGCGTAGTTTCCGGTTGGGCCCCAGAGCTCTGACATCCTGTTTTTCCTGCAGAGACTAGAGTGAGGCATTCCATGTCTCTGACAGGGCCTATTCAGCGAGCAGCTATTTCCTCCCTCCTCAAGGCCCAAACGCCAGGGAGACCCCAGGCTATCGCTGCTTCTCCGGCCTTCAGCAAGAAGCAGCCACAGGGATGTTCAGCCAATAGAAAGATACCAGGGAATTTAATTTCAACCTTTCCTTTTGCAAACTGGAAAACTGTCCTTTCTAGAGAAAACCTGGGAAACCTCACCTCACCAGGGAGCCCCCCGGACACCCCCATGCAGTCCTTCCCTCCTCTCTGCCACCCCCTTGGCCTCCTCCTTCTGCCACCCTCACCAAGCTGTGTCCACTTCATTCCTTGGGAGGAGGGTGTCCCCTCCACCCTGCTGACCATGGGCCGCCTGAGGGCACGTCCAAGTCTTGGTGCCCTCTGGGTTCCCCCAGGGCCTGGCACTGGGCACTGGCTCCGGTGAACATTTAAAGGGAGAAAGTCCACCCAGATCTCACCTAATCGGTGCTGTGGATGCCTGAAAACTTGCTCCACATGCCAGGCAGCCTGTGGTTCTGGGAGAAGGGGCTCTTTCCCTGGGTGACGGTCCTGCTGCTTCAGCGCCAATGGTGGGTCATCTACTATTTGTTCATCAAGTCAGAGGGGCTCTGACACCTGGGTTAGTTTCCTGGAGCTGCCATAACAAAGTACACAAACTGAGCGTCTTAAACAACAGAAATTTATGTCTCACAGTTCTGGAGGCTGCGAGTCTGAGACCAAGGTGTGGGCAGGATTGGTTCCTTCTGAAGTCTGTGAGGAGGGTCTGCTCCGGGCTCTTTGCCTTGGCTTGTAGACAGCAGTCTTCTCCTGGCGCCTCTTCACATCATCTCCCCCAGTGCGCGTCTCTCTCTGTGTCTAAATTTCCCTTTTTATAAGGACACCATTCATATTGGATTAGTGCCCATTCTAATGACCTTATTTTAACTTGATTACCTCTGGAAAGACCTTTTTTCCAAATAAAGTCACATTCTGAGGTACTAGGGGTTATGACTTCAGCATATCTTTTTTAGGGGGGAAGAATTCAACCCATAACAACAATTAAATGCAATCCATGATCTGGGATTGGATCCTTGACTGGGAAAAAAAATTACATTAAAGAGATTATTGAGGCAATTTGCAAAATTTGAATATGGACTCTATATTAGATAATATTATTATATCAATGTTAAAGTTCTTGTTTGGAAATTGTACTGTGGATATATAGAAAATTGTACTGTGGTTATATAGGTTCTATATATATAGAAAAATCTCCTTGCCCTTAGAAGATAACATGGAAGCGTTTAGGCATAAAAGGGTATGGACGTTATACACAAATAATTCAAGAAAAACTTTAGGGGCCAGCCCGGTGGCATAGCGGTTCAGTTTGCACCCTCTGCTTCGGCGGCCTGGGGTTCACGCGTTCAGATCCCGGGCTCGGACTGACACACCACTTGTCAAGCCATGCTGTGGTGGCGTCCCATATAAAGTGGAGAAAGATGGGCATGGATGTTAGCCCAGGGCCAGTCTTCTTCAGCAAAAAGAAGGAGGATTGGCAATGAATGTTAGCTCAGGGCTAATCTTCCTCAGAAAAAAAAAAAGAAAAATTTTAAATATATATACAAGGGGAGCATCAATGGCAAAATATTCTTTGTATTATTCTTTTAAGTTTAAAATTAATTCAAGATTAAAAATTAGGGCTGGCCCCGTGGCTTAGTGGTTAAGTGTGTGTGCTCCGCTGCTGGCAGCCCGGGGTTCGGATCCCGGGCGCGCACCGACGCACCGCTTCTCCGGCCATGCTGAGGCCGCGTCCCACATACAGCAACTAGAAGGATGTGCAGCTATGACATACAACTATCTACCGGGGCTTTGGGGAGAAAAAGGAGGATGACTGGCAATAGATGTTAGCTCAGAGCCGGTCTTCCTCAGCAAAAAGAGGAGGATTAGCATGGATGTTAGCTCAGGGCTGATCTTCCTCAAAAAAAAAAAAAAAAAAGAATAAAAATTAAAAAAAAAAGCAACAATAATCGTATACTTGACATTTTTATGGGAGATGGGTCCTTTCTTCTCTCCAATTTATTCCCAGCTCTTTGCAGGTAGAATTTTAGGAAGAGAACATCATCAATTCTCAACCAGGAAGCTTGTATTTTTGCTTCTGAAAATGAAGACTTCTTGGCCCTCTGGTTTTACTGTTTCCTTGTAAGGCATTGATGGAGCGCCTGCCACACAGGCAGACCCCTTGCTGGGAGGTGGAGGGGTGTGCACCCAGCAGATCCATGAGGAGGATGGTTGCCTGGGGTCCTGGGCTCCTGATCAGTAGGACCAACTTCCTATGCTGTGGCCTAATAAGCATCCACTGGGTCAGGGTGACACCCCTCTGCCTACCTCCAGGTGACAGTGACCTGCACAGCGCGACTTGGGGCAGGCCTCTTCATACGGGCAGTGGGGAGAGTGGCTGAGTGCCCTTAATTCCTTGGGTGACCCTTCAAGTGGTGATGGTTCTCCTAGGGTAGTCCCTGGCAGTTTCATTCATTCTGTAATCTGAGCCAACTGTCCAGGAAGTCGACAGGAGGCACTCTCAGTGGGTGGACACACCAGTCAATTCAGGAGCATTTCTTTGTCGTAGGATTGGGGTGACCCAAGCGTCACACATGGTTTCTCCTCCTATGAGAAAGCCGCCGGAAGCTGTAAGGGCCCGTGTGGTTCCCTCGCCTCCCCTCCCCCACCCCCTAACCTGCAGAGCAGCTTCTGGGGCTCAGCCGTCCTGGCACACTCCCGTCAGGGGCACAGGACTGAGGTCGAGCCCAGGTCACTCCGGTCACCTCTCCTGGCCTGGCCTCCTGGATCAATGACGCTACAGTCCAGGACATGGCATAGAGGCGGGGCAGCAGGTGGCAGGGGGTGCAGAGATGGACCAGGATTCTGAAAGTAAGGCAGTGACTCTGTCTCTCTAGATGGATCTGAGAGAAAGTAGACTGTGAAACCAACTTACCTTTAAAAGGGAAAAGTAGGGCTGGCCCAGTGGCGTAGTGGTTAAGTTCCCACGCTCCGCTTCCACGACCCGGGCTTCTGAGTTCGGATCGCAGGAGGCGGATATATGCACCAATAAGGCAGCCTCCCATATACGAATAGAGGAAAATTGGCACAGATGTTAGCTCAGGGCTAATCTTCCTCACCAAAAAACAAAAACAAAAACAAAAAACAAGTGGAAAAGTAAAGCTGGGGACAACGGAAAGAGCAGGCCTCCCTGTCCTCTCCCTCTCTGCCTAATGGAGAACAAAAGGGCTGGCGCAGCAGTGGCCCCCAGCTCTGGTCTTACTGCTTCCTCTCCTGTCCTCTCCAATCCACACGGCAGCCACCGGAGCTTGGTCCTGGGTCAATCTTGCTCATCCTTACAACAACTTCTCCTCGACTCCTCCCTGTCATTTGTCTTTACTGCGGTAAATACACATACACTCGTGTGTGTAAAGTGCTCTAATCTTAAGCGTGCAGCTCATTTTTACCTACGTACCGACCCAGGTGACCACCATCCAGATCAAGACATGGAACATTCCCCGGACCCCAGAAGATTCCTTCAGGCCCCTCTCCAGTCAATTACCTACTAATCTACCCCCCATCCCTCCCCTCCACAACCATATCACTCACTCCCCACCCCCGTACTGCCAGAGGTAACCACTAATCTGACTTCAACCACAGAGGGATCTTTTTAAAGCAAAAGCCGCATCCTGTCACTCCTCTGTTTAATACTTTCCAATGGCTTCACATCACACATAGAATAAAACTCACTGTAGCCTGCAAGGTCTTCCATGAACTGGCTCCTGTCTGGCGCCCACCTCTCTGACCTCATCTCCTCTCACGCTTTCCGAAGTTCCCCGTGCTCCAGCTATACTAGTCTTCCCTCTGTTCCTCAAGCTCTCCAACCTTGTTGCTGCCACAGGGCCTTTGCTTGTGCTGTTCCAGATTCCTGCAGGAGTTCCTCACATATCTTCATGTGACTCATTCCTTCTCATGATTCACATCTTGCCTCAAATGTTACCTCCTCTGAAGGCGTTCCTTGACATTATCCCTTTCCCTAATCACTCTCTATCCCTTTGCTTTGTTTCATTTTGCAATGCTTTTACTCCTTCTCTGTTTGGAAAAAGTCTTTATAGGCCAAACAACTTTAAAATCTCAGTGGCTTAGCACAACAAAGATTAGTTCTTGCTCACATCATATTCTGATGCAGGTGTGTGTGTGTGTGTGTGTGTGTTGGGGGGCTCTGCTCCACATGCTCGTTCAGGGACTCAACCTTCTTCCATCCATTGGCTCCATCATTTTCTAGCGGTTTCTGCATCTGATCAAGCACACAGGGAAGAAAGAGAGAGCCTGAACAACCACAGGTATGTTCTTATGGGCCAGGCCTGGAAGTCACATACATCACTTCTGCCCACATCTCACTGGCCAGAACTCAATTGCATGGTCCCATCTAACTTCCCAGGAGATTGGGAAATGTAGTTTAGTGGTGTGTCCAGGGAGAGGAGGAGAATACAGATGTCTGCCTTTATAGGGTTTTACCTTGTCTCTTTGTACTCACCACAGTACCCAGAACAGTGCCAAGCACATGATATGCACAAAATAATCATTCTTGTGTGCTGAACACATACACACACACACACACACATACTCACTGCCCCAATAGATGGGCACAAATGGCTTTCATGATGGTACCAACAAAAACTCAAAACCCTGGGACAGCCATATTTGTCAAAATTTTGAGAGTAATGAAAAGAAGGCACATATTAGTCATGGAATCAGATCTTCAAGGGGCAGAAGAGACCATCTAATTCCACATCTTCCTTCTCAAATGGGGAAACTGAGGCACAGAGACGGGGAGTGAGGTGTCCAAGGTTGCACAGCTAACAGGAGCCACAACTGGGGCTGGACCCTGGTTTTAGTCTGCTTTCTTTGTCCTTGAGGGAGAAATTGCCAACACTGGCGTCTGGTGTGGGGGCTGGGAGTGTCAGCTTGGGGCCCCAGCCGGCCAGTTACTTGCTGTGAACTTGAGAAAGTTACTTAACCTCTTTGTAACTCAGTTTCCTCGTCTGTTAACATGGAAAATAGTCCCCACCTCATGGGGTTCTTACGAGGGTCGAATGGCTGAATGCCAGTAAAAAGACGAGAAGAGTGTGGGGCCCGGTGGTCTTTGCCTTCCTGGACTGCTGTAGGTTCTCAGCGAATTTCACACGGAAAGCTCTGATTCGGAGAGGCGTTTGGAAAAGATAAAGGAAACACAGTATCTCTACCCTTTTAATTATTTTATTTTACTTGTTTGCAAGTTCCCTTCCCTCTTGTCCTAACACTTATCCTGGCCTCAGAACCCCACCATTTCCCGCACTCTCTCCTTCGCCCTCTTCTTGGGCTGTTTTTGTCGCCCTCCACATTACTCGGTAAATAGTAAGGAACCAAACACCCAACAGAACCTTAATTCAATCCATCCCACCCAGACCCCAGCAGCTCTGTTCAGATCTTCTAATTAAAGGGGCCACATTTGCTCCTAATCCCACCGGATAGCTCAAACCTACCCCACCCACCAGGACCCTCGGCCCCGCCACCCCATGCCTCACCCACCACTCAACGGAACCAGCCTCCGAGGCCAAAAATGTTAGCTTAGAACTTTGAAAGTTTTAAAGGAAAAAATAAACCTGCTTCCCTGCCCCCTGAGGTATCTGAAACACCGGTATGAAGAACAAAGATGTTTCTGGAACTTCAGAGGTGTTACCTGCCCCAGCATTCTAGATCTAGGTGTCAAAACGAATTCCCCCAAACTGGGCTGTGCATCGTCAGATCCCTCACCAGGCTCAACCCCCAGCACCTTTAACCAGCTTCCAAAAGGCACCGTGAGTTGACAGTGAGTGAATTCTTTTGGTTTTACACAGGAAAGTGAGAAAAAAATGCTTTCCTTATAATGGTCTAGAATCAGAGAAAGTAAAAGTTATTGGTTTAAAAAAATGTATTTTTTTTCTCACAGTGCGTTAATATTTTATGTATGTTGAAAATGTGAACACAGGGTGTGGGGTTTGCTATAAAAAGCAACATGAGGGATACTGAGTTCTGCCTGTTGTGGGGCAGGGAGGTTATTTATGAAATAATAGTCGGTGGCTTCCTCCCAACTGGAAAAACCGCCACAGGGAGGCAGTAGAGCTTAGTGGTTAATAGCATGGGCTCCGAAATCAGACAGATTTGAGTTTGAATTCTGACTTTGGCCCCTAATAGCTGTGTGACTTGCAGAAAGTTACTTAACTGTTCTGTGCCTCACTTTCCAACTCAGCAAAATGGGGATAAAACTAATATCTAACTCCTAGGGATGTGTTAAGGGTGAATGAGATAAACAGCTCAACAAGTAAGCTCTCAATTAGTGTTAGTTTAAAAAGCAGGAGTTTAAGGGAGGAGGCAACAAATTGAAATAAATAGATGGATAGATTTTTTTGAGAGCATGATATTTTTAAGGCTGTGAAAAATGGTTTAACCCCAAAATCTCTAAACAGTTACTCAGAACGCCCGTCCCTGGGCTGGCCCGGTGGCTTAGCGGTTAAGTGTGTGTGCTCTGCTACTGGCGGCCTGGGTTCGGATCCCGGGCGCGCACCGATGCACCGCTTCTCCGGCCATGCTGAGGCCGCGTCCCACATACAGCAACTAGAAGGACGTGCAGCTATGACATACAACTATCTACTGGGGCTTTGGGGTAAAAATTAATTAAAAAAAAAAAGAAAGCCCGTCCCTAATCCTCACCTACAGCCACATCCCATTCTGGTCACGAAGCAGATTTCAACAGCTGCTTCAGAGAAACCGCGACTCTCCACAATGTTATTCTTCTAGCTCTTTCTTGTCATGCAAGGGATATGTAATTTGTTCCATTTCATTCTTGAGTGTGACAAGCTTTCTCTTAGCCTTTGGTTGAGTGTACGCGCGCACACACACACACACACACACGGAAATGATATATGTTATATAATTATTTTGTTATATGTAATATCATTATATTATGTAGTATAGTATGTTATAATTATGTATAATATTCATCTTTAGTTTTCTATTTTGAGTTTTTTATTTAGGGTTTCACAGAGGCAGGGAAGGCTGCTTTTTTCTGCTCTTTATCTTGTTCAAGCTTGCAGAGAAAGAGCTTAAAGTGAAAGCTTTCAATTTTGTGTTGATGACACCGAGCAGTGTCCAGGTTTGGGGGGAGGGAGGTTAGATCATGGCTGGTAGTTAAATGGGTGATTGTTTGGAGACTGACAACACTTTTGGAGGAGGAGAGGGGTTAATTGATGTGCTGGGATCCGGGTGGTCAAATGAGAGGAATTTGGATTGGATCACCTGATCAGATTATGGCTCCATCTGTAGATGGTCGGGCTGGTTAGAGTTGGGGATTAGATGGTGGTGGGGTATCAGATTCCTCACTTGTGGAAAGAAGGAGAGAAACCAAGTGAGAGTTCTTTCTCCCCCCCCCCACCAGTCGCACTGATAAATCAGAGTTGAGCTTCAACTCTGGCAACTTCTGAGCTACTGAGCAGGAATTATTTAGGGTTGGAGAGATTCCAGATGAGACCTAATATTCCTACAGTGAACAATTACAGAGCACTTACTGTGTACCAGGTACTGCACTAAGTACACCCCTTACATGTTCGGACCTCTCAAGAAAGCCTCTTCCCACTCTATAAGGTGGGTAGTGTCTATGAGCCCTTTTTACAGATGAGGAAACTGAGGCATAATGAGGCCAAATGATTTGCCAATGTGGAGCCAGCTTCTCTGGTTTCACCTTGCTCTCCAAAGGACTGGGGGACGTGGTGTCCCAGAACCCAGACTCTTGCTCTGCATACCTGGCTCCTGGCCAGGGCTCCTTGCAATGGACAAGCGTGCCCACGGAGGCTGCGTGGCTCCCGTGAACATCTAGGAGGGCACTGGAGAAGACTAAGCTGGTTGCATCTGGCAAAAAGGCAATGTCCTTTCTGTAAGTTTGAGGACAACAACAGGCGAGCCCAGGGTGGGAAGCTGAGGCCTCCAAGGGGCACTGCCTGGGACGCTGGGCCTCAGAGCCCTCCTCAGAATGAATCAGCAATCTTCCGGCTGCTGCTGATTTTTTTTTTTTTTTTTTGGTGAGGAAGACTAGCCCTGAGCTAACATCTGATGCCAATCATCCTCTTTTATGCTGAGGAAGATTGGCCCTGGGCTAATATCTGTGCCCATCTTCCTCCACTTTATATGAGACGCCACCACAGCATGGCCTGACAAGGAGTAGCATCGGTGCACACCAAGGATCTGAACCTGCAAACCCCGGGCCACTTCGCGTGCACTTAACCGCTACGCCACCGGGCTGGCCCCCAGCTGCCGCTGATTTTTGAAGAGGAAGGAACTAACGCTGGGCAGAGAAAGGACAAAGCTGGATGGTTTTAAGAGACACTTCCCTGACATGTGTCCCTTCAACCCATCAAATGTTCTTTGAGCCTTTAATATCAGTCAGGGAAGGAAAATAGTATTTACCACAAACCATACTCTGACATGCGTTACCTCTGAGTTCTCGAAAACATCTGGGATGCAGGGGCAAGGACTCCACCTCTACAGGGAAGGAAACTGAGGTTCAGAGAGGTTAAGGAAGCTTCTTAGAGTCACACAGCCACCAAATAGAAAAACCAGAAAGTGAGCTGTCATCTGTCTGTCCCCTGCCTCCCACTGTCAGGGATGGTACTAACTGCTGGGGTACAAAGTCTGGAAGAAAAAGTCCTTTTTTTCCCTAAGATTTTTACTATCCAATAGAAGAGAGAGGACTGCTATCCAAATGACCGATAGGAATGGCGGACATTGTTCGAGAGCTTTCCGGAGCTGTGACTGTGGTTGTGTTCAGTAACTCTAATAGGCTAACCATGGAAGAAGGAATTGTTGTTCCCATTTTACAGATGGAGAAACCGGGGCTCAGAGAAGCTTAAAGAGTTGCTCAAGATGCCACTGCAAGCAGTTGTCCCTTCCCAGTCAAGGGAGGTGCCAGGAGAAGCACAAAGAAGCCCAGTGGGTGGAGATGGTTCCATTTGGTGTATGTGCAGCTCCAGCCTCATTCGGGCCTGAAGTGAGTCATCCGCCAGTCCCAGAACCAGCCCCTCTGGACACATGATGAGGCTGTTTTGTGCATTCGGCAGAGCTGGGCCCAGATAATGTGGTTCTAAGCAGAGAAGATGGCCTCGTTCCAACCACGTCCCCTCTGCAGGCCTTTGGGGGCTGGCCAGGCCCGGTGACCCGCGGAGAAGGTTATGCTGTGCCCCGGTGTCCAAGCAGCACGGCCTGGCCAAGTCCACTGGGCTCCTTCCAGCTCAGAAACTCGTTTGCTTTTACCCTGCGATGTGAACCAGATGTGGGGCACCTCACTCTGCAGGGCAGAGGCCACTCCAGGAGGCCCCTCGCCCCCTACCCCCAGCCCCTCGGTGCCTGGGCAGGGGGTTCATGAGAAGCAGCAGCTGAGGGCCCAGCCCCCTTCCCTCTCTCCTGCTCCCCTCACCCCCACATCCCTTTCCTCACTGGCACCCCTGCATCTTCCCTCCCCACCAACAGGAAGTGATACTGGACAGATCTCAAAAGTCCATATGTCCTGGACAGTCTCTCTAGGAATTTTCTGGGCGACTAGTTTGCTCTGTGTGTCACGTCCTTTCCACTCACAGCATTTTTTTTAAAAATAGGAAAAAGGAAAATGAGAGTGAGCGTCCTGCTTCCCTGGTGCTACCTTACCTCCTCGTGATCTTGGGCAAGTAATTTATTTATGTCCACACAGACTTGTGGATTCAGCAGGTCATCACCCATTACTCTCATTACTTATTTTGATAATTATTCCCAATTTTCCTGGAACCCATTCAAGCTAATTGCTGTGTCCTTTTGCCGTGGCCTGTCATTCTTTGAGCTTTCTAGCACAAGGTGTTCTAGGCTCGTCTTGTACTTTTCCTGTGCCAGCCCTGGAATCAGTCATTTCTCCAAGGATCTTGGTTCACGTTCATGAAAATGGTATTTAGAAGTCAAGATCTGGATGCTGGGTGTGCTCATTGCTACTAGGGCAAGGCCTCCCAGGCCCTCTTGGTGGACAGAGCTAGGGAATGTATGTGTGTACATACACGCACACACAACACAACACACGCACAACGTGACACATACACACAACACAATCATTTACATTTGTTTACTTATTATTTTTAAAAATTGTTGTAAAATATACACAACATAGTTGTCCCATTGTGATGCTGTACGTTGTACAACCGTCTCCACCATCCATCCACAGAACTCTTCTCGTGTTGTAAAACTGAAACTCTACCTATTAAACACTCATCTCTATAATTATTTTTATACCTACCTATCTATTCTGAAAACCGTGACTTCACGCTGATACATCCAATTCCTGTCCCACACCACAGGGTTCATTCCAGCCTTCTCCCTGCCAGAACTTGTAACTCGCTTCTCCCACGGCGAGGCTTTCCCCTCCCTGCACGGGCTCCAACTCTGCATTTCAGGCCACATCCTGTGTGGACACTCTTCCCCCCTGCTAGGGCTCTGACTACTTATGTCACGCTTCCCCCTGTGTGGGCACCCACTCTGGGCCACCACGGCTCCCCGCCTCCTTCCACTGTGGATGTCTACCTTGCTCTGTCCCACCTAAGTTTTAGGACTGGATTGCTCAGGAAAGAAAGAGGAAGGCGAAAGGGATGTGAAGAAGAGCTGTTAGTCCCAGGATTTTTAGACTAAACTACACAGACTCTATTCAGATCTCACCAGTTCTTCTTCTTATGGCTTTTTTCCATTCCAGGATCTAATCCAGGATACCATGTTGCGTTGAGTTGTCATGTCTCCTTAGTCGCATCCAATTTGTGACAGTTTCTCAGTCTATCCTTGTTTTCCCTTATCTTGACACTTTTAACGAGTAGACTCAGATATTTTGTATAATATTCCTCAATTTGAGCTCATCTGATATTTTCTCACGATTAGACTGAGGATGTAGATTTTGGGGAAGAATACCAAAGAGGTGAAGTGCCCTTCTCGTTATATCATATCAAGGAATGTGTGATATCAACGTGTGTTAGTTACATTTTAAAGACAGAGAACCTGGAGGCTGGCCCCGTGGCTTGGCAGTTAAGTGCGCGTGCTCCACTGCTGGCGGCCCCAGTTCGGATCCCAGGCACGCACCAATGCACCTCTTCTCTGGCCATGCTCAGGCCGCGTCCCACATACAGCAACTAGAAGGGTGTGCAACTATGACATACAACTATCTGCTGGGGCTTTGGGCGGTGGGGGAAGGAGGAGGACTGGCAATAGATGTTAGCTCAGAGCCGGTCTTCCTCAGCAAAAAGAGGAGGATTAGCACGGATGTTAGCTCAGGGCTGATCTTCCTCACAACAAAATAAATAAATAAAGATGGAGAAACTGGGATTCCAAAGCTGTCACTTGCCTAAAAGTCACACAACCAGCAGATGGTAGGGGGAGGATTTGAAACTGGGCCGTTCTGAGCTTTGTGCCCATTTGCTGAGTTTGAGAGGAAGAACCAACAGTGAAGGAGATGACAAAAGGCACCTGGTCTTGCAGTGAAAGATGGGAAGTGGGGAGACTTTACATCCATATTAGGTCCTTTAGCCAGGGCTGATTCACCACCTGTGGCCTCTTCCCCAACGCCCTGTCCAGTCTTGTCTTAAATTCCCTGTCTGGTGCAAACGGCAATGAGGGTTCCTCTTTAAACAGATCTGCCAAGACCATCTTTTGTCCGTTAGATGAGATTGTCTGGTCTTTGTGCCTCTAGCACAGGGATGAAAATAATCTAATTGAAAAAAGATGCATTTTTCATGAGGGTTCAAGTTATACAAGAATCCTACAACCAAACCAGCTATAAGGCCATCTGTTCCCCCCACCCCCACCCCAGCCTTCTGAGCTCCTGCCTGCTCTTTGGGCCTCTGCCAAGGAGATGCCTTCAGAAGAGGCCATCCAAATGGACTTGCTTGTGGATGCTGGTGATACTGGCTTTCCTGTGCCTGCTGTTGACCTCTCTGCCTAGCAGTTATCAGCAAAATCACTGTCACTGCATCAGAAACTCCAGAACATCCTGAAGTCTCAGAGCAGAAGTTCCAAACATGTCTTCTGGGCAGTGGTCAACCAGCATATGTGTTTTGTTTGGCCCTCACTTAATTAAGAAAGTTTAAAATTAGTTCACAACATGAAAAAATCAGGAGCTCATCATAAAAGTCTGAATTTTTGGCTTCTCCTGACAAATCAGATGTGGCAATAGATGGTCCACATTCCCTCGTGGCAGCAAATGGCTAGAGCCCAGTAGCGGCTGCCCCATTAGATGTGGCACAAGTACTCCATTTCACTCTAGTCCTCATCTTTCCCTACTAGTGACCACCCCCAACCTTAATCATTTGTATTGTCTGCCTGGCCTCTGAAGGCATTTGAGTCCACAGACCCTGTGTTAGATTCTTGCGGTTCATTCATTCACTCACCAAACACTTACTGAGCCCCTATGCAGGTCAAATTCTCTGCTAGGCTCCAAGATCAACAGCATGTACACCGGTGACTCTAGAACTGTATGGTAAATCTCTGATAAAGATAAACTCTGTTGACGTGGGAGCACTGAAGGGGGGCCCCTAGCTCAGCCTGGAGGGAGTTGGGGGAGGCATCCCGCAGGAGACACACACTCTTGAAAAGTCGGTCACCATCTACATTCAAGTGAGATTTATAGGGGAAAGCTGCTCCCTCTACTCTGGGACCCCTGAACCCAGGCTGAGCCATCTGCCTGTCTAGACTCGTCCTCTAGTTTGCTCTTCAGTGGCCACTCTCTCTCCTCTCTCTGCTACTTCTTACGGCCTCTTCACGGAACAGGACTTTCTGTGTTATCTCAAGACCCCGCCGCAGCTGTGAGAGGTTCTGGGGAGAGTGAGAAGGACAAGTGCAGGATGCTCAGCTGTCGTGTGAGATGACATCAGGGCTGGAATGATCTATCGTGTGAGTGATGGAGGCTCCGTTCTTTGGAGTTTATTTAACAGGAGGCGACGTGAGGCAGGGGAAAGGGCAAAAGGCTTGGAGTCAGACAGATTTGGTTTAAGTCCTGGTTTTGCCACTTTCCTGCTGTGTGAGTGTGTGTGGTTACTTACACTCTCCGAGCGTCTGTTTCCTCCTCTTTAAAATGTGGACAATAGCGTTTATTCACGAGGTTACTGTCAATATTATGTGTAACGTATGTGAAGTTCCACGGGCAGTGTTGGGAACATGGTACTCGCTGAATAGACACATACCATCATTTTTTTAAAAAAACATGCACTCATTTTTTATGTGTGGTATATAGTTCTATGAACTTTTATCACATGTGCAGATTCAAGTTATTGTCACCACAATCTGGATACAGAACTATTCCATCGCCACTGAGAAACTCCTGCATGTCACTGCTTCGTAGTCAGACTCTCCCCCAACCTCACCCTGGTAACCACCGATCTATTCTCCATCTCTGTAATTTTGTCACTTCAAGAATCACAGTATGGAACTGTATTTTGCAGTGACCATATATTACTTTTATGATCTCAAAAAAAAAAAGAAGCTATTTTTAAAATGTGTATCTATACCAGGCAAAAAGGAGCAAAAACAGCCTCAAGGGTAGGGTTTAGTCTTTTTTTCTCCCCCCAGCTTTATTGAAGTATGATTGACAAATAAAAATAATATATATTTAAGGTGTACAATATGATGATTTGATATATGTATACATTGCAAAATGATTACCCTAATCAAACTAATTAACATATCTATCCCCTCCAGTATACAATCTTTTGAGATTGGCTTTTTTCACTCAACGTAAACCCCTGAGATCCACCCAAGTTGTTCCAAGTACCAGTAGCTCATTCCTTTTTATTGCTGAGTAGTATTCCATTGTATGGAAGTACCACAATTTGTTTATCCGTTCATCTGTTGAAGGACATTTGATTTGTTTCCAGTTTTGACTTTAGTCAGTTAATTTTATGTGTCAACTCGGCTGGGCCCTGAGGAGCCCAGACACTTGGTCAAACACTGGTCTGGGTTTTCTGTGAGAGTATTTTTGGATGAGTTTAACATTTGTTATTTTCGTGTGTGTGAGTAAGATCAGCCCTGAGCTAACATCCATGCCAATCCTCCTCTTTTTTTTTTTGCTGAGGAAGACTGGCCCTGAACTAACATCTATTGCCAATCCTCCTCCTTTTTTTCCCCCCCTTTTCCTCCCCAAAGCCCTAGTAGATACTTATATGTCATAGTTGCACATCCTTCTAGTTGCTGTATGTGGGACGCAGCCTCAGCATGGCCCGACGCACGGTGTGTTGGTGCGCGCCAGGATCTGAACCCAGGCTGCCAGTAGCAGAGCACGCACACTTAACCGCCAAGCCGTGGGGCCAGCCCCGAGTTTAACATTTAAATCAATAGACTGAGTAAAGCAGATTGCCGTCCCTAATGTGGGTGGGCCTCATCCAATTAGTTGAAGGCCTGAATAGAACAAAAAGACTGACGTTTCCCCCAAATAAGAGGGAGTTCCTCCTACCTGACTGCCTTGAGCTGGGACGTCATTTTTTTCCTGCCTTCAGCCTCAAACTGAAACATCAGCTCTTTCTGGGTGTCAGGCTTTTGAACTCAGACTGGAACTCCCCCACTGGCTCTCTTTTGTCTGCAGCTTGCTGACTGCAGATCTTGGGACTTGTCAGCCTCCATAATCACGTTAGCCAATTCTTTATGATCAATCTCTTTGCATATATATACGTGACTGTTACAAATAAAGCTGCTATAAACATTTGTGTTCAGGATTTTGTGTGAACACAAGTTTTCCTTTCTCTGGGATAAATGCCCAGGAGTGCAATTGCTGGGTCTTAAAGTAAGTGTATATTTAACTTTGTAAGAAACTGCCAAGCTGTTTTGTAGAATGGCTGCACCATTTTACATTCCCACTGCTCATCTTTTTTATGATTTTACTGTGCTAGTTAAATTAGTTAACTTTGAAATGGGCTGACATTTTGAAGGCTAGTCACGCAGGGATTTTTGCCCACTTGTGTTATAATCGTGGCTGTCATATGCATCCTTGTTTTAACTTTCATATTTATTAGCCAAGCACAGAGATCTGCAGGGTTAGAGATTTGAAATAACAAACCTGGCTGCCGCAGATTTTCTTGGCTGGCACCAGGTCGTGCCAGGCCTTCGAATCAGCTGGGTGCAGGGAAGGGTCATCAGGAAACTCAGGCTGCCGGACCCGACGGGAAGCGTGGGATGAAGCTTACTCTGGGCCTGGCTCGTGGTCAACCTGGCTGGGGCCTGAGGCTTCCAGGCCGCCTTCGTGTGCACCGTCAGGAAACGGCCCCGGGCTCTTTAAATCACCCCGCCCTGAAAAATAAATTCATAAACAGGGAAGCTCTGAGATCCTTCCTTTGGGAAACAGCATCTTATAGCCTGGAAGAAAATCTACTTGCAGAGCAATTATGATCACGTGTCCTCGGGCTCCACACACCCATAAGTCAGTGACCGTGGCTTTGGGGCTTCTTTTCCTGGAGAAGACTACTATGGAGTTGTTTACTGATGCTTAATACCTCGACCTTCTCCCTTCCACCCTCCCTGCATCACTCTCCCTGAGTTCACATGTGCAGAAGCATTTATCTCGCCTATGGTTATTATTACCTAACACTATAATTTTAGCATATTGCATGTTGGGATTGATAAATAGATTCAATCAGACATCATAACTGTATGCAACTTTATAGTTTAATGTTATCTCACCAGAGTCTCCCTATGGTATAGGCAGGTGAACTGTTAACCCCATTTTATTAGGAATTTCCCAGGCCTAGGACCAAGGTTCACAACTATTGATGCAGTTTCGTTGGGTCCCATAGCTATAAGTGATGGTGCTGGGGCTGGAAGCCAGGGGACCGAGTGCGGTTCAGGGCCTTGCCCCTCACTCTAGCCCGGAGCTGTCCAGGACAGAAACCATGAGCCGCCAGCGGCTCCCGAGCCTTGAAACGTGGCCAGTCCAAACTGGGATGTGCCGTAAGCGCAAAATACACGTCGGCTTTTGAAGTCTTAGTATGAAAAAAAGTAACGAATGTAGAATATCTCATCACTGATGTTTTTACATTGTTGACAAGCTGAGGTGGTGTTTTAGGTATGTTGGTTTAAAAAATATTTTGTAAAAATGAATCCCATCTGTTTTTTTTTTAATGTGACTATAGAAATGTAAAATTACACACGTGTCCCACATTGCATTTCTACTGGACGGTGCTGCTCTAGACCACATCACAGGCATTTTTTTTTTAATGGAGAAGAGTCTTAGACATATGATGTCATTATCGTGTAAAAGCATATTCATCCCAAGTGTCTGCTTTCTGAATAGCATTTATGCAGGTTTCTCCTCGCCGTTCTTTAAAGATTTTTTTCCCCCCCAAAGTCCCAGTAGATAGTCGTATGTCATAGCTGCACATCCTTCTAGTTGCTGTATGTGGGACGCGGCCTCAGCATGGCAGAAGAAGCGGTGTGTTGGTGCGCGCCCGGGATCTGAACCCGGGCCGCCAGCAGCGGAGCGCGCGCTCCCAACCGCTAAGCCACGGGGCTGGCCCCTCCCCACCGTTCTTTAAATGTCACCTTCTCTGATAAATACAGGGAAAGGGGTTTGTTTCTTGACTGTTCCTGAGTGGTTATCTTCTTCTTTTTTGGGAGGGGGGATTTTTTTTATTGTAGTAAAATATAAACAGCATACAATTTACAATTTTAACCTTTTTTTTTTTTTTTTGGTGAGGAAGACTAACCCTGAGCTAACATCTATTGCCAATCTTCCTCCTTTCACTGAGGAGTATTGGCCCTGAGCTAACATCCATGCCCATCTTCCTCTATTTTATATGTAGGATGCTGCCACAGCATGGTTTGATGAGCAGTGCATTGGTCCGTGCCCGGGATTCGAACCTGTGAACTCTGGGTGGCTGAAGCAGAGGATGTGAACTTAACCACTACGCCACCAGGCTTGTCCCCCCATTTTAACCTTTTTTAAGTGTACAATTTATTGGCATTAAGTGCATTCACAACATTATGCAACCATCACCACTATCTATTTCCAGAACTTTTTCATCTTCCCAAACAGAAAGTCTGTACCCATTAGATAATAACTCCTTATTCCCCCGCCTCAAGCCCCTATTAATTTCTATTATATTTTTTTGTCTCTATGAATTTGCCTATTCTAGGTACCTCATAAAAGTGAAATCATATAATATTTGTCCTTTTGTTATCTGGCTTATTTCACTTAGCATAATGCTTTCTAGTTTTATCCATATTGTAGCATGTATCAGAATTTCATTCCTTTTTAAGGCTGAGTAATATTCCATTGGATATATACACCACATTTTGTTTCTCATTCATCTGTTGATGGACATTTGGGTAGTTTTCCCCTTGGAGCTGTTGTGAATAGTGCTCCTGTGAACATTGGTGTACAAATAGCTGTTAGAGTCCCTGCTTTCAATTCTTTGGGGTATATAACTAGCAGCGGAATTACTGGATCATGTGGTAATTCTATGCTTAACCTTTCGAGGAATTACCGTACTGTTTTCCACAGTGGCTGCATCATTTTATATTCCTACCAGCAACGCACAAGGGCTCCAAATGAGTGATTATCTTTTAAAACATCTTTATTCTAAGTTCCAAATTAATGCATATCCGTTATAACAAATCCCAACTGTACGGAAGAATAGAAAGTTAAATGTTACTTGGAGGTAACTGCACTGCGAGTTGGCTACGTATCCAGCTGACCTATATCTGTGCTTGTACTTAGAAGGCTGTGTCTCCCTACCTCCATTCTTGCCCCCTTACACTCCATCCTCTGCACAGAGGCACGGTGGGCGTCTTAAGACAAAGCAGAATGTATGGCTTCCCTTCTTGGACTTCTCCGTGGACCTCCCGTCTCACCTTGTACTTATACCAAGTCCAGACAGTGACATCTAGGCATGGCTGGCACCTAGCATCCTCCCCAGCTGCACCTTCTACCCCTCCTCCCTCATTCACTCCATTCCAGCCACACTAAACTCCTTGCTGTGGTTCAAACCCCCCAAGCTTGTTCCCACCTCTGGATGTTTGTGCTTGTTTGGTGTATGCAAAGCTTGTGATAGCTCCCACTCCTCTCATTCAGATCTCTGCTCAGTGTCATCCTCTCAGAGAAGCCAGCAGGATTCTACCTGGTAGCAGGTAGAATGTCGTACCTGCTATCCAGATGCTTGATCCCCTCAACCTGCTCTCTTTGTCAATATAGTATTTATCATCACCTGCCTCTCATGATATATGTGCTTTTTGGTCTCCCTGAAGAGAGTGTAATTTCCATTAGAGTGAGGGCTTTTTCTATTTTGTTCATTTTGTCTCCCCAGTGCCTAGAACAGTGCCTGGCAAGTAAGTAGGTGCTTATTTGTTAAGTGCATCTATTTGTCAGATGGATAGATAAACAAATGAATACACACATGTATAAAATACACATATTTTTACTTACAAATATTTTAGATATTTGAAATACAACTGTATTCATATCTGCTTGCAAAACAAAAGAAAATGCGCGTTGAGAGACTACCGCTGATCATTGTGACATGACTAGAGCAGTCTTAGAAGTCAATTCAAAGTGATTATGCTGGTCTAAAATGTGGAGTAACTCTTTAAACCATTACATTCACTCCAGAGCTCGTTTGTTTCCTGCAAGCAAACGTGTTTTGCTTGGCTATAGAATAAAGTGGCGAACACTCCTGATGCCACAGTGCAGCCTGTAAAACCGGCTCTCTGACACAGAGCTCCAGCTTCATTCCCTCATGGTCTTTGTGGGAGGACAAGCATCTGAGCACCCTCTGAGTCCCTCCCCCATACTGTCCTCAATCTCCTCCAGGGAGAGAACGGGGAGGGATGGAGCAGGCCACCACCTCCAACGTAGGGTCTTCTATGTGTTTTTTTAATTGAAGTATAAGTTTTTTTAAAGTACCATAAAATTGACCCTTTTAAAGTGTATGATTCCATACTTTTAGTATATTCACAGAGTTATGCAACCATCACCACTACCTAATTTCAGAACGTTTCCTCACTCCAAAAAGAAACTCCGTACCCATTAGCAGTCGCTACCCTTTTCTCCCCGTCCCCAGCCACGGGCAACTGCTCATCTGCTGTTTCTATGGATTTGCCTATTCCGCATATTTCATAAAACGGGAATCATACAATATGTGGATTTGTGTCTAGCTTCTTTCACTTAGCATGCTTTCTAGGTTCATCCATGTTGTGGCATGTATCAGTTCTTCATTCATTTTTATTGCCAAATAATCTTCTGTTATATGGATATATCACATTTTCTTTATCCATTCATCAGTTGATGGACATTTGGGTTGTTTCCACTTTTTGGCTATTATGAATAATGCTGCTATGAACATTTGTGTACAAGTTCTTATGTGGACATATGTTTTCAATTCTCTTGGGTATATAGCTGGAAGTAGAATTGCTGAGTCATAGGGCAACTCTCTGTTTACGATTTTGGGAAACTGTCAAATGTTTTCCAAAATGGCTGCACTACTTTGCATTCCTAGGAGCAACATATGAGGGCTGCAATTTTTCCGTATCCTCACCAACACTTCTTATTATCCATCTATTTGACTGTAGCCATCTAGAGAGTGTGAAGTGGTACCTCAGTGTGGTTTTGATTTGCATTTCCCTAATGACTGTGGATGTTGAATGTATTTTCATGTGCTTATTGGCCACTGGTATATCTTCTTTGGAGAAATGTCTATTCAGATCCTTTGCCTATTTTCTAATTGGATTGTCATTTTATTGTTGAATTTTAAGAGTTCTTTATATATTCTGGATACTAGGCCCTTATCAGATATATGATTTGCAAATATTTTCTCCCATTCTGTGGGTTGTCTTTTTACTTTCTTGATAGTATCCTTTGAAGTGCAAAAGTTTTAAATTATGATGAAGTCCAAGTTATCTTTTTTTTTTTGCAGGGAAAGATTCTCCCTGAGCTAACATCTGTTGCCAATCTTCCTGTTTTTTTTTTCCCTCCCCAAAGCCCCAGTGCATGATTGTATATCCTAGTTGTAAGTCCTTCTAGTTCTTCTATGTGAGCCATCGCCACAGCATGCCAACTGACAGACAGGTGGCGTGGTTCCGTGACCAGGAAACAAACTCAGGCCGCCAAATTGGTGACAGTGCTCAACTTTAACCACTTGACTGTCAGGGCTGGCTCCAATTTATCTATTTTTTATCATTTGTTCTTTTGGTGTCATATCTCAGAAATCATTGTCTAAGCCAAAGTCACAAAGATTTATGTCTATATTTTCTCTTAAGAGTTTTATAGTTTTAGATTTTTGATCCATTTTGAGTTAATTTTTGTATTGTATTGAGGTAGGGGGTCCAACTTCATTCTTTTGCATGTGGATATCCAGTTGTCCCAACATCATTTATTGAATAGATTAATCTTTCCTCATTGAATTGTCTTGGCACCCTTATCGAAAGTCAATTGACCATAAATGTAAGAGCTTGTTTCTGAACTGTCAGTTCTATTCCTTTTGATCTATATGTCTATCCTTATGGCAGTCGTACCCTGCCTTGATTACTGTAGCTTTGCAGTAAGTTTTGACATTGGGAAGTGTGAGTCCTCCAACTTTGTCCTTTTTTTAAAGAGATTATTGTGGCTATTCTGTGTCCTTTCCACTTCTATATGAATCTTAGGGTCAGCTTGTCAATTTCCGCAAAAAGGCTTCTATTTTTTTACATTGTAAAATATTTCAAGCAAAAGCTCAGAGTTTATTATAGTATCCTCTGCACCTACCATCTATTTGTGTAACTTTTGACATTTTGCCATATTTGCTTCTGATTTTTTGCTTATTTTTAAGAAAATGAAGCATTATAGATAGAGTTCACTACCATTGCTCCTGCTGTGTAATGCTCACCAATCTTGTTCCCTTTCCTCCCTTCTCCAGAGGTAACCACTCTCCTGAATTTCTATGATGCCTTCATAATTTTACAACGTATATAGCATCCACAAATAAGATATGGAATTGTTGTCTGGGCTATTTATTAACTCTATTTAAATTACATCATGTATATACTAAACTTCAACATGCTTTCAAATTTATGTTTTTGAAATGTATCCATGGTGGTATATGTAGCTCTAGTTCATTTTTTTTAAGTCTCATGTGGTATTCCATTGTATAAGTCTACTGCAATTTATTTATCTAATCCTCTATTGATGGATATTTGAGTCGTTGGCAGTTTTTTGGGCATTCTTCTTTATCCCTCTTTGGGCAAGCAAGTGACAGCTTGCTTATGGTGTATACCCGGAAGTGGAATTGCTAGATTGGAAGATTTGTTCACCATTGATTTTACTAGCTATGGCCAACTTGTTATTCAAAGTGGTTATAGCAATTTACACTCTTGCCAGCAGTGTGTGTGAGTTCCTATTTGTGCACGTCTTTGCCAACACTTGACATTGTCAGTCTTTTAAATTCTTGCCAGTGTAAAACCTCTCTCAGGGTTGTTTTAATTTGCATTTCCGTGTTAATGAGTTCAGGGATTCTTTCCACATGCTCTTGAGCATTCTCTGAGTTTTCTGTTAAAGTCCTTTGTCCATTTTTCCATTCGGGTTGTTTGTCATTTTCTTCTTGCTTTTATAAGAGTTCTCTATATCTTCTGAACACTAACCCTAAAGTCTGTGGCTTTATTTTCACTGTGATTATGGTCTTTTATTTTCCTTTCTTTCTACTTTCTTTCTTTTGGTACAGAAGGAGTTTTTAAAATTTTTTTTTTAAATAATTTATCCTATTTGTTTCTTATTTGAGAACTCTTTTTCTACCCAATGCTACTAAGATAATCCTCTATATTTTTTCCCTAAAAGTTTTAAAGTTTTGCTTCCACATTTAGGTCTTCAATCTACCTAGAATTTATTTTTGTGTAGGCTATAACGTAAGGATCTATTTTTCCCTATTTGGATAACTAATTCTTCCAGCACCACTTTTAAATCGTCTAGCCATCCCCTCTTCACTGATTTGTAATGTCCCCTCTGCCATATATTGTTTTCATATTGCGTGGGTCAGTTTCTGGCCTCTCCTGTTCCATTGGTCTCTTTGTTTCTCCCTGCACAAATTCCACGCTGCCTTAACTATAATATTATTAAGGCCCTTGGAAGAGCAAATCTCACTGTGTTGTTCTTCTTCAGATATTTCTTAGCCTTTGTTCTTACTTATCAAGTTCGATAAGAAAAACTGTTTGGATTTTTATTGAACTTGCATTATAGATTATAAATTATAGGTTAATATAGGGGGAAAATGACATCTTTACAGTATTGAGCCTTCCCATCTCCAAACATTGTATTTCTCTTGTTGTATTTCTCTGTTTCTGGATATAGGTCTTCTTCTTATGTCCTTCAATAATGGTTGGTGATTTTCTCCATAGAGGTTTTGGACATATTTTGTTAGATTTATTCTTAAGCATCTTATAGCGTATGTTGGTATTGTAGAACGGATTTGTTTTTTCTAATTGATTATTCTATTGTTTAGGAATGTTATCAGGTTTTTGTATTCTGATATTATATCCAGACACCATTCTTAACTCTTTTAAATCTACTATTTTGTCCAAAGATCATTTGGAGTTTTCTGTGTAGATATTATATCTTCTGCAAATCAATGCTGTTTGTATCTTTCTTCTTAATTCTTATGCATCTTAATTTCTTTTTCCTATCTTTATGACATTGCCTGAGCCCTCCAATACAATGTTGAAAAGAAGTAGTGACAATGGGCTTTCATGTTCTGGTCTCAAAGAGTCTGCATTTTCATTATTTTTCCTAAGTGTATTGAAAGAAAATTTTCACCAGGTTAAGGAAGTTGGCAGCTAGTCTAGTTTCCTGTGAGTTTAATATTACTGTTATTTACAAATGTTGAATGTTGTTGAATTCTTTTTCTGCTTTCTTGAGATGATCATATGTCCTTCTTCCTTAATTCATTCATGTAGTGGATTACCTTCATTTTCTTTATTATGAAATACTTCAAACATAGAGAAATAGGGAACAAACAATAGTACCAGTCAGCGTTCCTGGTTGCAGGACACAGGAATCAACTCTATCTGATTTAGGTAGAAAAACAATTCATGAGGAGGAGAGTGGCGTCTCTCAGAACTGCAGGAGGACTGGTCCTTTGAGCTCTAGAGGCTGCAGCTGGCATTTCTGACACTTCGAGCACTAAATGCTGGTGACTCCATCAGCAGCACTGCCACAGCTCTCCCGGGAACTCTATCCTGTGCCACTAGAGATGGAGTGACTCATGACCCACGCAATTCTGGGTTGAATGTTTTTGAGTGACTGAGCCCAGGTCATATGCTTGTACCCTAGATACGTAGGAAGAGGGTTCAGATGTTGGGAGGCCAAAAAGAGTGAGAAATGTCCACTACAATCATAAACACTCACGTACCCACTAGCTAGCTTGATCATTAAGGGAGGCAGTTTGGTGCAGTGGTTACGAGCATAGATTCTGGGACCAGCTTTCATAGGTCAGTAGCTGTGTGATCTTGAGTCAGTTAATTAACTTTTCTGTATTTCAGTCCCCATCTGTATAATTTTATTTATTTATTTTTCCCCCCAAAGCCCCAGTAGATAGTTGTATGTCATAGCTGCACAACTTTCTAGTTGCTGTATGTGGGACGCAGCCTCAGCATGGCCGGAGAAGCAGCGAGTCGGTGTGCGCCCAGGATCCGAACCCAGGCCGCCAGCATTGGAGCATGTGCACTTAACTGCTAAGCCACAGGGCTGGCCCAAGTCCCCATCTGTAAATTATGGGTATGAGTAGCTACCTCATGCGGTTCTTGGGAGGATTAAATGAGTTATGTGCACAGTTCTTATACCAATGCCCAGCATATAAAATGTGCTATATAAGTGCTACCTCTTGTATTGGTTAGGGTCCCACCTGGATACAGATAGCATACTCAAGCTGGGGAATTTGAGGAGAGTTTAATAAAGAGATTATTTACAAAAGTGTGTGTATTAGGGTTCTCCAGAGAAACAGAACCAATAGGATATGTGTAGATATATAGAAAGAGATTTATTATAAGGGATCGGCTCCTGTAGTTATGGAGACTGAGAAGTCACATGATCTGCCATCTGCGAGCTGGAAGCCCAGAAAAGCTGGTGGTGTAGTTCCAGTCCAAACCCAAAGCCTGAGAACCAGGGGAGCCAATGGTGTAAGTCCCAGTCCGAGTCCAAAGGCCCGAGAACCAGG
This sequence comes from Diceros bicornis minor, assembly GCF_020826845.1. Classification (NCBI taxonomy): domain Eukaryota; kingdom Metazoa; phylum Chordata; class Mammalia; order Perissodactyla; family Rhinocerotidae; genus Diceros; species Diceros bicornis. The sequence goes on along the minus strand of NC_080757.1, from coordinate 47,424,120 downwards.
AGCACTGATAGCTGTGGACGGGAGAAGATGGATGTCCCAGCTCAACAGAGAGAGCAAATTCACCTTTCCTCTGCCTTTTGTTTTATTCAGGCCCTCAATGGATTGAATGATGCCCACCCACACTGGTGAAGGCTAATCATCTTTACTCAGTCTACTGAGTCAAATGCTAATCTCTTCCAGAAACACCCTCACAGATATACCCAGAAATAATGTTTTACCAGCTCTCTGGGCATCCCTAAGCCCAGTCAAATTGACACATAAAATTAACCATCATGGTGTGAGTCAGTTGTAGAGTGCCCCAAGGTTAGTAACAATGGGTAGGCTTTACCATCTGTAGACACTAAAGGGTAAGAAGAGAGGCAGTTACTGGAATTTAGATGTAGAGAAGTCTGTGTGGATTGGGCCCCTTGACAGAGCATTTGACAGGGCATTTCGTTAAGAAATACAGCCAATCTATGGTGACCCTGCAAGGAGGGAGGAAAGGGAATTGGTCTTCTAAACTCACTCTCCTATCTCTTAGAAGGACTCTCTTTGGCCAAATACAACTGGACACCAGAAATGAGGGGCCTCATTGCTGTAGTTCACACTAAGCAGCCTCCTATGGCACAGAGCAGGGAATAGAGAAGGGTGGAAAGTGAATCCAGAGGAGGGGCAAACAGACTTCTGCCTTTCAGCAGACACTCTTCCTTCATCGAAGAATGAGTGGCTTCAGTAAAAGGGGCACACTGAGTCTCATTAATATTGTGTCATTGCATAGTGATGTGAATTTGGTCGTGTTACCACTCTTACCTGAAACCTAAGCTGTTAGCCATCACTAGTTTCTTCATATAAGTTAAAGGAGAGAAAAAGATGTGACAGCCCCAGTCTCTGTAACAGGTTGTGAGGCCCAAGTTGCTATCAGAGCTGCCTTCTTCCACCACTCATTTCATGTTCTCCTTACCGTCTACCAGCTCAGCTGGACAGGGTCTTTACTTGATGAGATCAGAGTCCTTGGTAGTTCTGTCTTTATTGGGTACCACATGTTTTCATTGATCAGTACCCCTGAGAAAAGAAGAACTAGGATCCGCCTTAGTGAATCTCCTGGGTTCCAGACATGGTCCTACTTTTCCTCCATTATGTAGCAGAAACCCAATTTTCCCTTGAAATCAGAGTTGATCACCCCAGCCAGTACAGGGATCTCCTCTGTCTGCTGGCTTAGCGTCATGAGGATCCCCAAAAGGCCAGAGGGAAGTCTCAGCTTCCAATTCATCAGAACTATGACTATGGTAGAATAATTCTTTGGTGGATCCCCACCTTAGGCATTAGAACTTTCGAACCCCCAAATCCAAGGTCAAAGGATGGAAAGCAAGAATTCTTCAAGTGAGTTATTAGGTAGATGAGTGAGAGTGGCTACTCCTACCTCCACGCTCTGTTTCCTAGACCTGTGCTTTCTAGTTTTGAAGGCGACAACTCCTAATACTAGCAACTTTTTAAAGACACAAATTGCATCCTGTAGGCCCACATGCCAACCCCACAGGATGTGGTCTCCTAGCTGACCCGGTAACTGAGTCTTCAGTAGGCTGTTCCACCCTCCTCCAAGCCAGCTGCTTCTGGGTGGTGGGATATGTGTTAAAACCATGACTTCTGAGATTGTGAGAACATTGCTGTACTTCTTTTGCATTAAAAGTGTTCTTTGGTTGGAGATGACATTGTGTGGAATACACAGTGATGGATAAGCTATTCTGTGAATCCACAAATGACAGTATTGGCAGAAGCACTGCAAGCAGGGAAGATAATCTGAACCTGGAATATGCATCTGTTCCTGTGAGGACAAAGTACAGCCCTGTCATGATGGAAGGAGTCCCATGTGATTAACATGTTACTAGGTGGCTGGCTGGTCTCCCCACCCTGGGAATGATGCCATATTGAGAGATCAGTGTTGACCTCTGTTTGCAGAAAGGCCCTTAGTAGTAACAGTAGCCAGATGAGCCTCAGTTGACAGATCAGCCACTTTGGCTATGGGCTATTGAGGAAGCACTGGGGTGCCTGGAGAAAGAGCCCAAGTGACATCCACAGGATGACTCATCCTGTCCACCTCATTTATGGGCATATATGTGGCCATCATTAGGCATATATGTGGGACATGAATGTCTTCACATCCTGGGCCCATTCCAAAGGGTCCATCCATGTATATCTCTCCCAGAATCTCCTTGTCACCAATTTTCCAGTCTTGTTCTTTCCAAGCCCCTGACCAGTCAGCCAACGCATTAGCCACTGCCAATGAATCAGTGTGAATCCATACCACAGGCCATCTTTCATTTCACACAAAGTGGATGACCAGATGTTTGGTCTGAAGTTCTGCCCACTGGGAAGATTTTCCTTCTCCTCTGTTGTTCAGGGCCGTGCCTGAGTGGGCTGTAGTGCAGTATTCACCTATTTCAGCTGATACCAGCATACAGTACTGACTCAGCCAGAAACCAGGTCTACTGGTTCTTCCTCCTCCTCTGTTAACTTGTCATAAGGAAATTGCCATGAGTCTATAGGTATGGGTTGAGGGAGAGATGGCAAAGCAGCAGGAGCTCCTTGTCATCTGCCCATACAGTTTACTTGTGCCTTCTGGATCCTTTCAGGCTTAGATCCAGATATACCAACTGCATTTGACAATAGAATACTAGAATGCTACTGTGCATGTCACTTGGTGTCCTCTGATCACGTGTTTGCACTCTGTCTGGGCTCAGTAGCAAACCAAGAGCTGCTTTTCAAATGGACAACAGTTATTGGTAGAAGAGGGCATGACGTTTTTCCAATCTGTCACTCTCCTGGTGGGACTTGTCAGTGCTCCATAGGGTATCTCTGTTGGCCAGAGACACTTCTAGTTCCATTAGGTGTGCTGAGTCATAAGGCCCAAAGACGGGCCATCATGCACTGTAGCCGACTGCTACAGAGCCCTGTCTTACTCCGGGACCAATCAACACTGGCAGCCTTCAAGTACCCAGAGTAGCAGGCTCAAATGTGATGTATGCCATCTCCATCTCAGAGGTCCACCAGCACCTTTTTCTTCATGATGGGCAATGCAAAGTGCAACAACTTGTCTCTTACTTTAGAAGGGATGTTCTCACATGCCCCAGACTGCTGGACTGTAAAAACTTCACAATATGGCAGGCTTTGGAAGTCTGTGGGGTTTATCTCCCACCCTCTAGGATTCATGTGGCTTACTAAGATATCTAATGTGATTACTACTTATAGCTCATCAATGTAATGTACCAGGGTGATGTTCGGTGGGTTATCAGGGTGATCCAAGCCTTCTGGACTAGAATATGAGGGAGAAAGGAGAGCTAACGGAGCCCTAAGGCAAAACCGTGAAGATCATCTGTATTGGCCCCTGCTTCTGATCTTCTTTACTGAGGGGCATAGGGAAAAAAGTGTTTTTCTGGTGAGTGGCTGTGTATTAGGTGCCCAGAATTGCAGCTACAATTGGCACAGCTGGCACTTGGTTAAGTCTGGATAAATCTCCTGACATGCTCCATAACCACTTGGGGCTTACACATTCAAAATTTGTATTATATGGGCATGAGGTGGGAACGGCTGTCCCTGCATCTTTCAGGTCTTTGATGGTGGCACTAATTACTGCAGTTTCCCTAGGGGTTTGGTGCTGTTTTCGGTTTGCTATCTTGGTGGGGCCTTGGCGATGGGGGATGTTCCACAGCTTCTGCTTGGCCATTTGGACCGTAGTATCCTCACTGCCTGGGTTAGCGCACCAGTGTGGAAATTCTGCCCTTTACTAAGTGTATTAATATTAATATTCTATGGCTGCTAAAATAAATTGCTACAAACTTTGTGGCTTAAAACAACACATATTTATTATTTTCTTTTTTTTTTTTTTTTTTTTGGTAAGGAACATCAGCCCTGAGCTAACATCTGCCAATCCTCCTCTTTTTGCTGAAGGAGACTGATCCTGGGCTAACATCCATGCCCGTCTTCCTCCACTTTATATGGGACGCCGCCACAGCATGGCTTGACAAGCGGTGCGTTGGTGGCGCCCGGGATCCGAACCGGTGAACCCTGGGCTGCCACAACGGAGCACGCACGTGCTTAACCGCATGCGCCACCAGGCCAGCCCCTATTATTTTCTGATTTTGGAGGTCAGAAGTCTGAAATGGGTCTCCACTGAGCTAAAATCAAGATGTCAACAGGGCTGCCTTACTTTCTGGAGGATCTAAGGGAGAAGCCATTTTCTTGCTTTTTCCAGCTCCTAGAGGCTGTGTACATTCCTTGGCTTGTGGCCTCTTCATCTTTAATGCCAGCAATGTCTTGTCGAGTCTTTCTCACATCGTGTCACTCTGACACTGACTCTTCTGCCTCGCTCTTCCACATTTAAGGACTCCTGTGATTACATTGGACCACATTATCTAGGATAATCTCCCTTTTTTAAGGTAATATGATTAGCAAACTTAATTCCATCTGCTACCTTAATTTTTCTTTGCTGTGTAAAGTAACATATTCACAGGTTCTGGAAATTAGGATGTAGACATCTTTAGGGGGACCGTTATTGTGCCTACCACACTAAGTACATGTCTTCCTTGTTTTCATTCAGGGACTAGGGAACTAACCACAGGACACTGGATTTGGGTCAGAACTCCATTTGCTCCATTTGGTCTTATTCTGACCAGTAGTCTACAGTGGTGTTTTGTGTCTCCAGAGACATCAATTCAGAGCCAATATCTAAGAACCCCTAGAAAGTCAGGGTATTTCTTTTTCCCCAGTGCACACCTGATAAATAGCCCTGAGACCTTCTATGGAGAGTTTTGGGAAAGAGTCACAGTATATTCTTGTGACTGCATTGCAGATCTCTCCTCAAAAGGTCTTGGGCTCTCCTTCAGGCAACGGGACCTGGGTCTATGAACTGCTAGGTCTGGGAACTGCATGGGAGGCTATGAATCTCTATTATGGCAACTTGAGTTAGATTTCTACCCACCAGACCTGGAATTTTTCCTCCTTATATGTCAAGTAGCATCTTACCAGGTTGCTCATCTACTTAATTTCCAGGAACCCTGTGATCAATTGACCATTGCTACAGATCCCCACAAGTCAGTACAGTCTGCTTACCATTCCTCTCTGTTGTTTATTAAGTAATTACACCATGTGGTATCTGACAAACACCCACCTGGCCTCTACCCTTCTTGAATTTGGCTAGTCTCATTGAGATCAAGGACTTCAATTTCTTTACAAAGAAATTGTACAGCACCCCCGACCTCAACTCCAGCCTACAGCGGCAGTCACCACAGAGCTCCTGAAGGATATTTGTTCCCTCATCACAATGCATTTCTTAAAGTCTTGGTAAAGGGAATATCCTCCAGGCCGTGGGATGGAGGAAGGGAAATATGATTGGGGGTGGCTGAGAGGTCACATATAATTGATTCATTTAAACATTCCTATTTCTTGGAGCTTTCAGACTCCTTCCTCTACACTCAGCATGCCAGGGATTTTTTGTCATCTCAACCTCATTAACTTTAGGTCACTGTTAAATTTAGTCTGAATTAGCTGTTGTAGGAGATTATTCTTGCCAACCTCCAATTCCCAAACCTGGGTATATTCATGTCAGTGAATTTAGCCCAATCAAGGCTTTATCTACCCTCTTTGGGCTATCGTGCTTAGAATCCATTCCCATACATGCTCCCAAGACTCTTCATTTGAATTGCAAGGTCCTGCACCTCTTTCCATATACAGGCCATCTTCTTCTAGAGCAGGCCAACTGGGCTCTGTTGGGATCCAACAGTCCTCTTGGGCCTGGAGGAATGAGGAGATTTGGCATCCCTTTTGTGAAGCAACTGTCCTAGGTGTGGTCACTGAAGGGCTCCTAGGCAGGGATAAGGGGAGGGACTACCTGGGATGACAAGGGAGGTTCAGAGGGATTTGAGAGTTCAAAATTCTCAGCCTTGTCTGCTACTATCCAGGTGCTCCCATTCTGAGTCTCAGGGTCCTACTACTTCCCCTCTGCATTTCTGCTACATGTACAGCGAGGCCCCGGGCTCAGTCTTCAGCCATATACACTCTGCAAGGACAGGGGGTGAGGGCTCTTTCAAAATTGCCACCAAGCCTGTCTCACTGTCCTCTGTATTCTCAGTCGACATTCATAGCTGTCAAATTTTCCTTTTTCCTGTATATCTTCTCCAATGATGACAATAGAAGCCAAGAGACTCTACAATCTTTATAACAACCATTATTGCCATAGTATCTAAGTGCCCAAGGCAGTCCAAATCCTAGTGCCTTATCCTCCAACTGCCCTTCATCCCATGCCACCCCCAATAAGTTGAGTGATTATAATGCCACTAAATGTCATTGATTACACATGACCCATTCCATGCCCATTCCTGCTCTCCTTAAATATGTGAGCAATCTAATCAAAGGATTCTATTTTGAGGGGCTACCCTTGGTACTGCGCCATCCCTAGTACCAAGGACTATCAGGAAACAGGTGACACACTCAAACTGGGTAATTTGAGGACAGTTTAATGAAAGGAAGGTGAGGAAAACAGCAAGGAATAGCATGGTTAGTAAGAGTGGAATACTTTGCCATGCCTGGGCCCAAAAGGGCAAGGGTGGAAGTGGTTACTGAAATCCAGAGATGGAGAGGGCTGCCTGACAGGAGCTGTGACCTTCAGTCAAGGGATGCAGCAGCCCAGTGGCAAGTTCTCAGACAGGCAGCTAGAGGAATCAGCACCCCAACCATACCTTCTCCCTACCTCCTGTCTTCTCTTGGCACCCCCATTGGCTGAGCCTATCGGAAGCCAGGGCAAGGAGGCCCATTGATGTGCTCCTTACATGTTGATCTCCAGGGACATAGAGCAGGATGGGGAAGAGTGGCTTTGGAGGGACAAATGTCCAGCGAGGCTATTGTTATTATTATCATTATAATTTTATTGTTTAACTATCTTTGAATTCTGGAGATAAATCTTACTTGATCATCTTAATTTATTTTTTATTCCCAATAAATTCATCTGGCAAATATATTATTTAAATGTTTTAAATTTAAAAATCTTTTAGATTTTTAAATCTCCGTTGTTATTTTCTAACCAACTAAAGGAAAGGTTTCCGCCATTGCAGTTCATTTTGGCCTTGTACTGATGATTCTTCTTTTTGTGAGAGTTGATGGAGTTTGTGCTAATGTTCTTGCCTTTAATATCCATTTTCTTCCCCATACAATACCATGAGAATGTCTTCCTATTCTTTTTCCAGACCTCTATGCCACCTAGTTATGTTCTTATAAGTCAGCAGAACCCAAATTTGCACATCATGATACACATAGAAAGTCATACTTTTGCATGATATGCCCGGGTAATGAACCAGGCTGTTTGTGGCAGGAGATGCCCACCATGCCAGGCCTCCCCTGGCTGCCCAAAGGGCTGAGGGGTCACTCTCACAGGCTCACCTGTGAGCCATTTGCCCCTGGATGTGGCTGTTATGACTATGCTAGTCTGTAAAATGTGAGGAGAAATAATGTGTTCAACTTCCAGGCTGTGCCCTTAAAGGAAAGGTGTGCCTTCTCCTCCCCCTTAGGCCCTTTCTGCTGCTGGAATGTGAATATGGCGAGTTGGAGCCAGCTTGAACCATACCCTTGGGGTGGAGGGGCAACAAGATAGAAAGAACCCGGGTCCCCGACAACTAAGGACTGCTCACAGAGAGAGAGAGACTTAGCTTGTTTAAGCCATTGTTGTTTTAATTCTGTCAAAGCAGCCAAATCCATTTCCTATTTAATACACCATGTCAGTATATATCAAGTTGATTATTTCAGAAGCTCTAAAAATAATCATAATGATGATTATTTTTAAAATTACAAGCCATGAAAAGCAGCCATGGGTCAGATATGGTCCCGAAGCAGGCAGCCTGCAGCTCTGAGGCATTACTGATAGAGTTGTATTTAAAGCCTGGACATTGGAGTCAGACGGTCTTAGGTTTAAATCTGATTCAGCTAATCCCTGCCTGTGGTCCTACGGTGAAGAATTTCACCTCATGGCTCTCGGTTTTCTTATCTGTAAAATGCTGCGAGGATGCAAGGAGCTGGGGTGACTAAACCTTCTAACAGTGTCCAGTGGCCCAGAACAGGGCTTTAACCAACAGGAGCTGCGTGTCACTGCCCTCTGTCCCTGGGGTTGCCTTTTGCTTGATCTCTGTCTCTTTGCTCCCCTCCTGTTCTCGCTCTCCTGTTCTTTCTTTACTTTCACTTTCTGGTTGCTTCTGCCCTAAGCAGGACTCCTGTGACACCAGCATGTTTTACCTAGAGCTGCCTTCAGGAGGCCAGCAGGTCTCCCTGGCCAACCCCTTATTTATTCTCCCTCCTTCTACAAAGAAGCTTCTTCAGCCCACTAAGAGATTCTTTCTCTTTCCTTTACTTATCGTGGGGCCATCAGCTGCAGAGAAATCCCCACAGGCAATTGTGACTAAGCCTGACTTAGGGACCTGCCAGGCCATCACTTCCATGTAGCCATCCCTTTCTCTTCCTCTACCTTCTCTCTTTCCCTTGGGGAAGACCAGGACAGGGAGCTGGCACCCTGGGCCACCAAGCCGGTGGTGATGCACGGCCAGGAGGGGGACAGCGATGGGCCAGGACTGTCCCGGGCCTGTCATACGTCAGATCGTGAAGGAAGGCCACCCACTCGTCTCTGTGTTTCTCTGGGGACTTGTTCCTGGGGTTTGCAGTACATGTTTAATACTTCCTTGGAGAATGTTTGGGGAAAAAAGAAAAACAGAGAGGGAAGGAAACAGAAACCAAAATGCCACTAATCCCTTGAGGGAGCTGAGGCCCTGACTCTGAGTCCCTCCTTTGGCAGAGGGGAGCTCCGCTTCCTGTGGTGGCCTCGCTTCTCAGGCACGGGTTCCACCCTGGCTCCGAAGGTCCCAGATTACCTCACCCTCCCTGAGAAGTTGACCTCTTGCACAGCCACATAAAGGTAACCAGAGTCTGGTGGCTTGATGGGACAGACTGTAGGGACTTCCTGCCCTTTGATGCATGCCATTCCTGTGAGCTGGGCTGGGGCTTTGAAGATGAGAGGACCCTTTAGACTTCCTGAGTGTCTCCACATTCAGACTCTTGGGGTTTGTCGTCTGAGACGCTGGCACGAACATTGTGTTCTATAAAGTGTGACTTCTGCTTCCCCTAAAGTTGACAAGCGAAGCTTCATGCAAACCACCCCCTAACCAAACTGACCAAGAGGGTCTGAAAGGCCCTTGACCTTGCTGCCTTTAATCAGAGATTTCTCCAGCACTAGAGATTGCTAAGGGCCAGACAGACGTCACCACATTCTAATCCTCTTCCTACTTAGAGCTGAGGAAACTGAGTCTCAGTGAGGTTAAGTGACTGCCCCAAAGGCGCACAGAGGTAGGATTGGAACTCAGAGCTGGTTGACTCCAGAGCCAGACTGTCTCCCCATAGTTCTACAGGGTGTTGGCAAAGTCGAGAAACATAGGGCAAACTCTTTTCTTTTAAAACCACCTGGCTGAGGTGGTGTTTGTCAGCTTTCTCCACTGTGAAGTTCCTCTTTTTTCCCTCTTTCCAGACTGTGCTCTTTGGAAGGAAGTGACTATGCACAGCCCAGGCTTAAGGACCAGGGAGTTCTGTTCTCCCTCCTTGAGGGCGGGGTATCTACATAAATTATTTGGCATTCTTCTACTTGGGAGATTTATCTTTTCTCCTCCATTCATTTATTTATTCAATCATTTATTTTTTAAAGTATATGCTACTTATGTGTTCAATTAATAAGCTTACTATGTTTTCAGGGGAAGTACCTTTAAATTGAAATTATTGAGTCCGATTGTTAAGCTGAAAAAAAGTACAACGAATGCACCTTGGAATGTCCAGAAGGTCTGGAAACACAGGAAAGTCAAGCACGTATTGTGTATTTTCCAGATTAGTAATTAGACCCATTGATTTAAACGTAGAGGCATTTCACCTGGAAAGGTGTTGGGAGACTGAATTGAAACATACGGAGCATGTTATTTCAAAATGTTCCTGACATATTGCTTAAACATGAATTTATCCTGGCCTCCTGACTTTGCTGGCCCTGAGTGGGTCTCTCACAGTCATGGAGTCGAGTTCATCCTGCCTGTGAGCAGCTCCTTCTTTTGGGGGTCCATCTTATTCCCATCTCCACTTCTTTGAGGATACTAACACTCAGGTGGGAGTAGAAGCCTCAGGCCTCCTCCCAGGCTGATCCTCTTCCTGATCCCACAGACTGGGATGGAAAAGGGACTGGGAGCCACTTCATTTGATGACATATTGGAGAATCTGGGGCGAGGTCGTGGCTGGCTTCAGACGTGTGAAGGCTTTGCAGACTGGGAAGCGGTCAGCATCCTTAGCTGGCCCTTTTCCCGGTGGATAGTTCTCCTCTGCCTCCCAGGCGTCCATCTCTTGTCCTGGCGATTGTTTCCAGGATGGGCATGGGACCTAAGCAGGCTCAGCCAATCAGAATCTCTGTAAGTGTGCCTTCCAGAAACTTCTGACCTGACCTTGGTGGAACTGTGAAAAGGAGATCTCCAGCAACTCTGTCAGGATTGACTGTGTCCCTCCACCCCCCATGATTCTGTGAATAGGGTGACCAACCCTTCTGGTTTTCCTGGGATTGTCTTGGTTTTAAAACTCAAAGTCCCATGTGGCAGGAAAACCCTCACTCTCAGGCAGATCAGGATTATTCACTCTACCAGGGAGACTGGTTGTTTTGCCTTCCATCTCCAGCTTCTAGAAAGGAAGAAGTGAGGTTGGAGCAAGGTGTGGGGAAATTGCAGGAGAGGGGAGCTGAAGACAACGAAGAGGTGGCACCTCCTCACCTTTCTGACTGTCACACAGAAGAGGGAGCTCCGACAAAAGATGGACCAGTTTCTGCTTAACACGACAAAGGGCAGAAGTGGTGAGCTCCTTGTGTGGGAAGGTTTAACAGAGCATTTAGCAGAATGGATGCTTGCTTTGGAGCCCACTTCCAGGCCGTTCCCAAGATTACTCCATCTCTTCCATCGAGAAAGACCCCCTAGTTTCTTAGTTTACAGGAAGCACGTCGAAGGATGTAGATGGATACATATTGACATGAAAAGATGCTCATGATCAATTCCTTAAGCAAAAAAAAAGCAAGTTGCAGAATGCTTTGCACCATATGAGATCTTTTCTGTAAATAAATAAGTTAGAAGCAGCCTGCCAGGATGACACCTCCTGCTATCTTTAACTTCTTATCAAAGACAAGCTTAAAGATGCTTATTTTGATTTTCAGAGAGGGAAAAAAATACTGCAGCATTTATTACAATAATCGTAATGCTCATAATAAGATTTCAAGCTTTGAGCTGCTCACTGCCTTTCACCATAAACACAAGGCCCAGAACTTGTCTGGAGATTTGCTGTGGTCACTCAGAGTGTTGGGAGAATTTTCTTGCTTTTTCTGTTCTTCTGGGAACTTGAATTGATGCATCTGCCCATTTCTGTGCTGAGCACTGTGTTTGTGGTTCTTAAACAGCCAAGTTGTTTTTCATCAAAAGTTTCCTGGTGTGGGTTTTATGACATTAACGCCCTTTGGCCAAAAAGCAGAGTCCAAATTTTAGTAGTCCACCAAGGCAGAGCTACTGTGAAGAGTCTGTAGGAACCGTTTCTCTTTCTTCTGGATGCAAAATAAGACTTCGGGCCACAGTCTCTGTGGTCTTGAGCTTGGACCAACTCAATAAAGCTGGGAGGTCCCTCTGCCAGGACGCCTGAGCAGAGGTCCCAGGGCTCGGTCAGGCCAAGCTTGCTTCATTGTCCAGTCCAGGGGAAGGTGTAGAAGCAGGTTTCCTATAGACCCCAGGCAATGGCCTTCTGGATCATCTAAGCTCTGACCTCAAATCAAGGAAGACAAGAGTGGTAAAAGGACTTTCTAGAAAGCTGCTCCCTTTGACAGTTCCTGCAGAGCCTTAAACACGGGTGCTCTTTTCTCTCTCTGGCACTGAGTTATTCCTCCCTGCGGTGGCAGACACAGCGCCAAGACCCACTGGCCTTGCCAAGTGCTCACTTCCTCACCCACATCGTCCCCAAGAAGACTATGGTACAGAAGCAGGTTAATCTCACAGCCCACTCGAGCTGGCTGTGGGCTTGGCATGGGCATCCTTTCCCCTTCAGCATTCAGTCACCCAAGCCTGGGAACCCCAAAGGAGGAAACACCTGTTCGCTCTGTCTTAGGGACGGGCTGCAAATTCCCCAAGATATAGAGTGAGTCACTGTGGGACCATGGAGCGGAATTTACTCATCCCCTAAGAATGGACCCTTGGAAGGCTCCAGAATGACTAGGCTCAAGTGTTCTGTCTCAGGCACAGGGCATTTTCCCCCTGAACCATGTCTGCAGTCACTTCCTCTCTGGACACATCCTGTTTCTGGGAGCAGGCGACTTGCCAGGCAGATCGCAGCCTCTGCTGCTGGGAGCAGACGGGCGGAGACATCCTTCCTCTGATTTCTAGTACCTAATCCCATCTTCCTTCCCAGCCAGAGATATTGATCAGCATCTCCGCTTTTCCCAGGTCCCTGCACGCCAGGAAGGGAGAGGATAGAAGGAACATGTTTCTATTGGCAACTCCAACTTACTGGAGGTGCTTAGAAACCACCGCTGATTTGTCATCAGCTTCTCAGGCACAGGTAATCGGGAAAGGATCCATCCACCCATCCATTCATTCAATAAGTATTTATTGAGTACCTACTATGTGGCAAGCCCTATTCTAGATGCTGGGCTACGGAGGTAAATAAAACATAAAAGTCAATGTCCTTGTAGCAATTATGTTCCATTGGGAGGGACAGCTGATAAACAAGATAAAAAATATAAAAAATTATGGCATGTAAGATAGTGATAAATGCTAAGCGGAGAAAACAAAGCTGGGAAAGCAAATATGAAATGTTGGGTATGGAGGGAAGCGTGAAATGTTAAACAAGGTGGCTAGAGAAGTTCTTGCTGGGAAAGGGAATTTTAAGTAAAGACTTGAAGGAGGCTAAGGGAGCGAGCAGTGGGGGCAAAAGCATTCTAGGCAGAGGGAACAGCAAGTGCAAAGGCCCTGAGGTGGGAGTGTGCTTGGACTGTTTGGTGAACAGGAGAAAGGCCAGTGTGGCTGGAGTAGAATGAGGAGGGGAGAGGCATAGGAGTTAAAGTCAATGAGGTTAAAAGGAGCCATACCACACTGCAACTTGTGAATGGTAGTATGGACTTTGATTGTCACCCTGTGATATGGGAAACCACAGGAGAGTTTTAATAAAGAAGTGACAGGATCTAATTTATGTTTCAACCAGGATGTCTTGGGAAGCTGCATGAATAGTAACCTGAAGAGGATGAGGACAGGACGTGGAAGCCAGGAGACCACTTAGGAGGGGACCGCAATAGTTAAGAAGAGAGAAAATGGTGGCCTAGACAGGTAGTGGCAGGGAATGTGGGGACCAGTGTTCCAGAATATTCTGAAGACAGAGCTCATAGGATCTACTGATAGACAGGATAGGGGGTGTGAAAAAAATACAAGGAGACAAAAATAACACCAACATTTTCAGCCCAAGTAAATAGAAGAATGGAACTGCTATTAATTAAGATGAGGAACCCTGTACTCGGCCCAGGGCAGAATATCAGGAGCTTGGTTTTGGCCGTAGAAAGTTTGCGATGCCCGTTAGACATCCACGTGGAGCTGTCATGTAGGCTTTGGAGACGTGGGTCTGTGGTTCAGAGTAGAGGTCGTGGCTAGAGATATAAATCTGGAGTCATGCTTTTAGTGCTGGCACTTGTCATCTGGAGTTTTGTTTCATATGGTGAACACTTTCAAAATATAATCTTTAAAAATGTCTAGTATGTGATCCGTTAAAGATGTAGGTCAGATTGTGTGGTTTCTCTACTTTAAACCTTCAAACAATTTCCCTTTTCACTCAGGTTAAAAAGTGAAGTCTGAAGACAGTTTGGTAGTGTCTACTGAAGCAAAACCTATGGCCAGTAGCCCCAGGCCTGAGTATCTACTCAACTGAAATGCATACTCAGGTGTTCCAAAAGACACAAACGAGAATGCTCACAGCAGTGTTATTCGCAATAGCCCCCAAACTGGAAACAATCCAAATGTTGATCAACGGTAGAATGGAGAGATAAATTGTGGTATATTTGTACAGTGCAGTACTACACAGTAATAAAAAAATGAACCATGACTATACACAAAAACGTGAACAAACCACACAAATATGACATTGAGTGAGTAAAGCCAGATACCAAAGAGTAATACTGGTAGAGTCCATTTGCATGAAGTTCAAAAACAAGCAAAATTAATCTATAGTAATAGAAGTTGAAATAGTGGTTGTCCTTGGGGGCATTTGACAGAGGAGGCGTGAGAGAGGCTTCGGGGCTGCTGGCAATGCTCTATAGCTCAGTCAGGATGGTGGTTAAAATGGGCGGGTCCAGTTGGTGAAAATTCATTGAGTTGTACATTTATGATTTGTGTACTTTTCTCTACGTGTGTTATATTTCCATAAAAAGCTTACACAAAGTCCCGTAAAAGGTCTTGCATAATAATGCCACTCCCTCTCCCCAACCCCCATTTCTGGCTGCACCCCAACTTTGCTCATTCCGCTCTTACGACGTTTTTCTCATTACTGTTCAACGTATTGGTTGTTCCTCCCCTGAGGATTCTGTACTTGCAGCTCCGTCTGCTCCCCGATATGCACACTGCCCGCTCCCTCACCTAATTCAGGCCTCTGCTTGAACTCTTCTTGTCAGAGAGATCTCTCCTGACAAACCTCAATAACATCCTCCACCACTCTTGTCCGCTTATCCTTCTTTATTTTTCCTAAGCATTTATCACTGCTATTACGGGTTTATTATGGGTTTATTTATTCATTTATTTATTGTCTGTCTCTCTTACTAGGGTCTTAGCTCCCCGAGAATAGATACTTTGTTTTCGTTCACTGCTGTATATCCAGTGCCTGAGTTGGGGCCTGGCACATAGTAGGTCCTCTGTAAATATTTACTGGATGATGAATGCAGTAACCGCAGCAAATAAGACAGACACGGTCCCTGCTCTCCTGGAGAAAAGAATGCTTAGATCTTTAAAAGGAGTACAAACAGTCTAGCTAGCTCTGAGGTAGGAGCTGTAGTTCTTTGTATTTTCCTTGGGTTGAGAGGGATGACCTATAGAGCAGATTTTCAATAAATGATTATTGTGGTCTTCAAAGCTACATTTCTGGGCTTAGAAATTCATTCTCTCAAAGAAAGAATGAAGACAATCGAATGAATGAATGACTATTTTTAGCTCCATCTGGTTTCCAAGCCATAGAAAAAAGACTGGATCTGGGACCACCAGCAAGTTTTTGAAATCAGGTGTGGGTGTGTCCCTCATGAGTAGATGTAACTGCCAACATCATCAGTTTGTTGGAGATCACCAAATTGTACCACATTTTTACATATTCACAAGACCATCGCATTCTGAGCAGCAACTCTAGGGCTTTGGAGCCCCCATTACGCAGAGACTGGATGTGTCTTGATAAGTAGGAGCAAGACAGGGCAGTGAGAGGCTCTAGATGAGAGTTTAAGACAGGGCTCCAGATCTGGGGAGGAACAGGGGTATTGGGGGGCGGGGGAGGGGAACCAAGGGGAACATGTCACTAGCTCTATAGGAAGTAGCTGCCCAAGGATTTGCCTGGGCTGATGTCTCGGCTGGAAGCCTCACACCCATTCATATCTTCACAGTTGGCCATCCTTGCCCTGTTCTTATAGTAGCATCTGGCCAAAGCCTGCGTTAGGCTGCACCTGCAGCTGCCCAGCTACCAACCCAGAGTGCTGGGCTCCTAGGTGCGTGACAGGATCCCAGGATTTAAAGGGTTATATGACTGGTAATAATCCTCCTACCTGTTGGATTTTTTATGCCACCACCTCACATACCTTCTCAAACAGTAATTAACCTCCCTGCAGCCCCAAGTGGAGGCTAGAGATGTTAAACACAGTGTTCCTTGTTCAGCTGGGAGAAAAGAGGCAAGAACACTTCTGTGTCTTGGCTCGAGGGCACACACAGTGAGTCAGCAATGTCTCCCAGGAGGGGAGTCTGGAGTCCTGTCCACAAGTGACATGTTTTACTTTAATCACCACCCCACCCAGCGCCTTCTGGTCGCTCCCTTCATGGCTCTGTGGTGTCTGTTACCACTCCTCCATCAGCTTGCCCTCTCCCAAAAACGTGTTGGAATTTTTCAACCATGAGATCTTTCTCTTCCTTTTTTTTGGCTTTGTAGGTTTGTAATCTTTTTATTTCTTTACTATCATTTTAGTGATGTCTCCAGAGGAGAAAAACTCATATGGGCAATGTGCCATTATTAAAAAGTCAATTTGAAAATTATACTGATATCACCACTTTACAGAAAATTCAGGGAAAAAAAAGGTGGCGGGGGGGATCTCTTCTCTCTCATTCCAACAAAACTACTATTATCCTTCTGGCGTATTGCTCATGTGATTCTTTGCTACGCATGTTTTCAGAATGTGGTCATATTCTTGGTTTGTATAAAGTTTATATCCTTCCTTTTTTACTTGACATTTGCATCAGAAGCGTTTCCCCCATGTTTTGATATAATCTTTATAATCATTGCTTTAAAGATTGTACAATATTCCATCAGGGAGATTTACACAAATATACTTTAACCAGAATCCTATTGTTGTTACCAAATATTTAAGATGTTCCCCTAATTGATTCATAAATGTAGTTTTTTTAACTAGAAGAAGCTATCATTTGAATGTTGCCAATGAAATTTAATATATTATAAGGGTGTATAAATTAATAGGAAAATATAAATAATTTTAAAAAATAGTAGCCACCTGGGCGGGGGGGATCTTGGATCCATATCTTTAACTGGATAAATTCCAAATTCACCAGATATTTAGATGTCAAAAAAAAAAAAGAAAGGAAGAAACTATAAAAGTACTGGAAAAATCCATTGGAGAATTTTTTATTGTTTCATAAATGGAAATTTTGTCCAAGTATGAAACAAAGTCCAGAATCCATAAAATAGAAAATAGGCAAATATGGTATAAAAATCTAATTTCTTCATGGCAGAAACCACTAGACGTGCAGTCAAAAGACAAATGATAAACTGAGAACACATTTTCAATTCTGAATACAGAAAGGACTAATTTCCCTAATACATAAAGAGTTCCTACAAATTGGTAAGGAAATAAGCCAATAACCTAGTGGAAAAATGGGCAAAGACTATGCACAGACAGTTAATAGAAAAGGAAACACAAATCATTCTTCAATATATGAAAAAATGTTCACTTTCTTTCATAGTAGAGCAATTCAAAGTAAAGCTACCCAGACAGTAACAGTTTTTATTTTTCAGAGTGGAAGAAACCAAAAATGTAGATTAGCTTAGAGGTTAAGAGCCCGACCCTTGGCCTAGAGGACCTGGGTCTGAATTCCCACTCTACTACCTATGAGTTAGGTGAGTTACTAAGTTTACATGGAGAGTGAACTAGTGATATCTACTCAAATTTAAAACATGTTTACCATTTAATCTATTAATTTATCATGAGCAATGATGTCCCTTTGTGATATTGTGGTTTATAATAAGAAATATACATTTGGTCCTGGTCCTATTTCTGACACAGACCCCCTAAAACCCTAGGAATTCTCTAAGTGGTGAGAGTGGTAAAGGTCTCTTTTGTTATGTTAATACAGTGACTTTTGGACCCACCTAAGGATAGAGAGACTCAACCATGTGATTGGAGGGTTGGAACTTTCAGTCCCACCCCCCCACCCCACCCCCCTGCCCTCTGGGGAGGTGGGAAGGGCTGGAGATTGAGTTCAATTACCAATGGCCAATGATTTAATCTATTGTGCCTGTGTAATGAAGCCTCCATAAAAACCCAAAATTACCGGGTTCCGAGAGCTTCCAGGTTGTTGAAAACGGGGAGAGCGGCATGCCTAGAGAGGGCACGGAAGCTCTGTGTCCTTTCCCTGTGCCTTGCCCCATGCATCTCTTCCATCTGGCTGTTCCTGAGTTATATCCTTTTATAATAAACCTGTAGTCTAGTAAGTAAAATGTTTCTCTGAGTTCTGTGAGCCGCTCTAGCAAATTAACCGAACCTAAGGAGGGAGTGGTTGGAACCTCTGATCTATAGCCAGTCAGGCAGAGGTCCAGGTGATCGCCTGGACTTGTAACTGGCTTCTGAAGGTGGGGTAGTCTTCTAGGACTGAGCCCTTAACCTGTGGAATCTGACACTATCTCCAGGTAGATAGTGTCAGAATCAAACTGAATTGTAGGATACCCAGCTGGTGTCTGAGCACTGCTTGGTGGTGTGGGGGAAAACCCCCCTCTACACATTGAAATCTGGGTGCAGAACCCTTTTACCCTTATGAAGGTATTTGTTGTACTGCTGATTGATTACCGAAAAAGGTTAGAAACAACCTACTAAGGGATTGGTGAAATAAATTACGATATCTCCAAATTGTGCACTGATGTGGAATGATAATGAGAGAAAACATGGTGTGAAAAAAGATTATGTATTATCATTTTCCGTACTGTAATATTGGCTAGTCTCTAATTCTGCCCATAAACGGGGCTGGGACAGGATTGGAGGATGCCTTTTCATTGTGTACCCCTTTGTATTTTTTGATTTTCGAGTAAAATTTATTGCCTAGTCACAGAAAAATAAATAACATTTACATTTTATAAATTAAAAATAGGGGCCAGCCCGGTGGCATAATGGTTAAGTTCTCATACTCTTCCTCAGCCCCCTGGGATTCGTGGGTTCAGATCCTAGGAGCAGATCTACACACTGCTCATCGAGCCATGCTGTGGTGGCATCCCACATACAAAAAATAGAGGAAGATTGGCACAGATATTAGCTCAGGGACAATCTTCCTCAAGAAAAAAGAGGAAGATTGGCAACAGATGTTAGCTCGGGGCAAACCTTCCTCAGCAACAACAACAACAACAAAAAATAGAAGCTGCCAGCAGTGGGGCTGATCTTTAGAAAGACCCTCTTAAGTAGCTCCTTGTGGGTAAGTAGATGTAAGGCAAAGAGCGCTCCATAATCTGGAGGCTTCCAGAGTGTGGAGTGTGAGGCCACTCCACCCAAACTCCTTGGAGGGCAGAGCTCAAAACTTGTTGGAGAAAGGTGGGAAAATCTGATCTTAATGAGGCTTAATGGTATTAGAGTCTCTCTGAGGGACTGAGCTGATCCTCATGGAGGTCATCTGGAGGATATGGGAGACTAGAGGAGGAACTCACTAGGGGGGCGCGGGAGGGGCTGGGGCTGGAACTCAGACTCTGCCCTCCTGGAGAAATGAGCAGGGGTGGCCAGCCTGTGCCTAAGTGCCCAACAGTTTCCTTCCAACAGTGACCCTGCGGGAGAGCCATCCCAGCAACTATGGCAGAGATGGGCCCCTTTGGAGACTGACCGATTTTCTCTTTGGAAAAGCGTCTTGTGATAAGAGAAAGATGGCAATTTGTCCTTATTTTTGTACCTTATGCTGGAGAAGCAGGACAAATTGGTTATGCTTAAATAATGTCATGATTAGCAACTTTCTACTTAGTGCTTCCCACATTGTATATTACTTGTTTATTTGAATCAGATTCTGAGAAACAGAATTATGGAGTTAAAAGGTATGAACATTTTATATATGACTTTGTCAAAGGGTTACATCCAGTTTGTATATTTTCAGCCATGTAAAAGACAGTGAGTTCTTCCACATGAAAACCTATACATGAATATTCATAATCGCCAAAGAGTGGAAACATCTCAAATGCGCATCAAATGATGAATGGATAGACAAAAATGTGGTATATCCATACAATGGAATATTATTTGACAATGAAAAGGATTGAAATACTGGTACATGCTACAACATGGATGAACCTTGAAAACGTTATTCTAAGTGAAAAAAACCAGTCACAAAAGACCACCACATATTGTATGTCCGTTTATTTGAAATGTCCACAAAATCTACAGAGGTAGAAAGTAGATTAGTGGTTGTATATGGCTGGGAGAGAGAGGGGTGGGGAGTGACTGCTAATGGGTACATTGTTTCTTTCTGGGGTAATGAAAATATTCTAAAATTAGTGATATGGTTATACAACTCTGTGAATATACTAAAAACCACTTAATTGTACATTTTAAGAGGACGAATTGTATGATATGTGAATTATACCTCAATGAAACTATTATGAAAAAAGGGCAATGAGTTCTATGAAATCCTGACTAATATGAGGTTATTTCTTTATTGCTCTATTTTTCTGATTCAATTAATGAGAAATTTGGAGTTTTTTTGCTGAAGAAGATTCATCCTGAGCTAACCTCTGTTGCCAATCTTTCTCTTTTTGCTTGAGGAAGATTTGCCCTGAGCCAACATCTGTGCCAATCTTCCTCTGTTTTGTATGTAGGTTGCTGCCACAGCATGGTCACCAATTAGTGATGTACATCAGTGCCTGGGATTCAAACCCCAGGCTGCTGAAGCAGAACACGCCAAACTTAACCACTAGGCCACAGGGCCGGCCCCAAGAAATATTTTAATATTTAAATGATTTTTTTATTTTTTGGAATATTTAAAAATTTTTCTTTAATGAACTGTAGGTACAGGTACTTTGCCCATTAATCTTTTAGGTTATTGGGTTTTTTTCTTGCAAATTTAAGTTACCTACATGATAAAAATATTAAAACTTTCATAATCACTTCTGGGACTAGAGTGCAGTCTGTTTCTTGTTACTTTTGTGTTAATTTTTCTTGGGTATGCATAAGTTAAAAAAATTTTATAGAGTTAAATCTATAGTTTTTTCTTTTGTAATTGATTTTATTGTTTCTAGGCTTGGGAAGTAATTGTCTGAAGGAAAAATAAAGAAAAATAAATATGAGTCAGAAATAAGGTTGAATTGACAAATAAATTGAAAGGCTGATTCTTCGAAATACTAAAATAATCTGGTGATCTAATTAAGCAAAAAAGGGGGGGAACTCCCACAATAACTAGAATGAGAAATGAGAAAGAGAACATAAAATCAGATGGGAAGAAATCCCTTAGAAATTAAAACATTAAGTTCAACTCAATTCTAGTAAGTCTGCGATTCCTGATGAAGTGGAAAATTTTTCTGGGGACGTATAAATTATCAAAATTGATCCATGAAAAAGTAGTGTATCAGAATAAGTAAACAGATGTGGAAGAAACTGAAAATGTATGTCATTAAAGAAACAATCAATTCCAAGAAAATCTCTGAGTCCAGAGAATTTGCCAGTCTATACTGTCAGCTTTCAGGAAAAGAAACGCCGGTGGGCGTGCAGTAAGGTAGAGTCTCAATTTTCTGAAAAAAGGTTATACCTAGAAAGAGTTCATGACGTGTGACCTCAAAGTAATCTCAATTCTAGACTCATTCTAATAAAACGACCAGAGACTTATGAGCAAGAGTATTCATCATAAATCTAAACTAGTGAAAAATTGGAAACAACCTAAATATTTATCAATGTGGGAATGGGCAATAAATCAAGTATATTTACAGGATAAAATACTGGACAGCCACCTAATGTGTGTTCAAATAATATTTAATGATATAGAAATAGTCTCAGGATAAGTGAAAAATCTGGATATAAAATTGATTTTACAATATTTGTTTAAAAATATTTTTTAGGGGTCGGCCCGGTGGCGTAGTGGTTAAGTTCTTGCACTCTGCTTTGGTGGCCCAGGGTTCGCAGGTTCGGATCCCGGGTATGGACCTACACACTGCTTATCAAGCCATGCTGTGGCAGGTGTCCCACGTATAAAGGAGAGGAAGCTGAGCATGGATGTTAGCCCAAGGCCAGTCTTCCTCAGCAAAAAGAAGAGGATTGGCAACAGATGTTAGCTCAGGGCTAATCTTCCTTACCAAAAAAAATATATATATTTTACATTTATGCATAAAGACACAAGCTGGATAGAAATCTCAATAGTGATTATATCTGAATATTTAAAATTTTCTCCTTTGTACTTTTCTGATTTTCCAAATTTTCTACATTCACTATGTATTACTTTTATAATCAGAAAAAATATTATTTAAAATACATAAATTTGCATAGAATAAAGAATAAAAGGAAATATACCAAAATGATAACAATAGTTATCTTTGAGTGGCAGATAATAAATTATTTTTAGTTTCTCCTTTATAATGTTTACCATTTTCCAAATTTTATAATGAGCAATTATTACTTTTATAATAAACATTTGAAAAAGAGTTTCCATAAGCTAGATAACATTTTAATTATATTTTCAAGTTTTTCATAATTATTATTATTTTTTTTAAAGATTTTATTTATTTATTTTTTTCCCCCCAAAGCCCCATTGGATAGTTGTGTGTCGTAGCTGCACATCCTTCTAGTTGCTGTATGTGGGACTCGGCCTCAGGATGAACGGAGAAGTGGTGCCTCGATGCGCACCCGGGATCCGAACCCGGGCCACCAGCATCGCAGCGCGCGCACTTAACCACCAAGCCACAGGGCCGGCCCTCATAATTATTTTTAAGTGAATGTTAAGTATATATGACAAATATCACATTGTGCATATCATTTTGTAATTCATTTTTCCTTAATGTATTATGAACATTTTAATGTCCTTAAACATTCATCTAAAATATCACTTTTAGTGGCTGCATAATATTTTCTTAATATACTTTTTACCAGATTTAGATTTTCTTTTTCTTTTTCTAATTCAAACTGCTTCAGTGAACACTCTTACTCATAAATCTTTCTCAGATAGTCCTCCAGTCTTTTTTTTTTTTAATAATTTTATTTATTTATTTTCCCCCCAAAGCCCCAGTAGATAGTTGTATATCACAGCTGCACATCCTTCTAGTTGCTGTATGTGGGACACGGCCTCAGCGTGGCCGGGCAAGCGGTGCGTTGGTGTGCGCCCGGGATCCGAACCCAGGCCGCCGGTAGTGGAGTGCGCGCACTTAACCGCTAAGCCACGGGGCCGGCCCAGTCCTCCAGTTTTCGAGTTCTCTGCAGTCTCTTGAACGAGGGTAGTCCAGCATTGGATTTCTCTGCAGAGCAATAGGGCACGTATTCCCCACCAGGTGGGCAGTCTAGGCCAGTACCCCTCCAGCTTGAAGGTGCATTTGAGTCACCTGGGCATCTTTTTGAACTGCAGGTTCTGATTCAGTAGGTCTGGGCTGGCCCTGAGACCCAACACTTTTCTAATGGGTTTCCCCTGAAGTCTAGGCTATGGGTCTGTGGACCATACTTGGAGGAGCAGATTCAAGGCCAGTGTATCTTCTGCCAATTCAAACTACTCAAAAAGCCTTCCTCCTGTCTCAGGGTCTATCTCAATAGAATTCCAATCCCAGCTCCACCTCACTGATCATAACTCCTTCCTGCAAAACGACGTAGAACGAGTTTAATTTACCTGAGCGTGATAGCTCATCAGTTATTTTAAGGCAGCTGGTGTCTTCCTCTGAGCTTTCTTTCTCAGCTTTTCCAAACATTCTGCGTCGAATATGACTTGAAGCCCCTCAGCATCTTGATTCCTTTCTTGTTTCTCCCTTTTACAATATAGCACAGAACTGAAAGTATCACTTGTAGTGTAGGCTGATGGGCTGCAAGTAGAGGGGGACCATCATGACCCTCATCCCTAATAGAATCCTGCTATGAATTCAGCTAAGAGGCCATGTCACTGGAATGACTCATGCTGAGTCCATTGTCAGCTAAGAGCCTGAAGTTGTTTCCACAGAAACTGTTGTTGATTCACACCTCTCTCAACTTCTACTTAGGCGATGGACTCTTTGAACCCAAGTAACCCAAGGGACCCCTGTTAAACTCCAGTTTTCTCTCTGAATTTGGCATAGGGCTGTCCTTTTCTCAGAGAAAGATGCTATGACCACAGGAAGGGGCGGTGTTGAGTCAGGGAATCCCACCCCCATTTGGACCAATATAAAGATGTCACTGGCATTTGCGAATTACACCTTTATTGGCTTCATTTAGAAATCTTGCTATTGACAATCAGACATTTCTGAAGAATCTATGTGGTTGATAATGCAAAAGTTTTATTTTTAGTTTATTGAAGTGATCTTTGTTCTAACCGCGTAACAATTTCCTTTCCCCTGCCCATTCATCCAACACGGGGTGAAATAATATGTGCTGGTAATATGTAATATTACTAATATATGCAATATAATTTTAACATATGCTCTTTGTGGAAAATTCAGAAAACATCAAAGTTAAAGAGGAAAATGAAAATCCCATATGATGCCATCATCTAGGGGCAAGCATGTTGACATTTGGTGCATTTTTCATTCTTTTTTATTTGCATATTTTTATCTTGCTAAAACCCAGTACTTTAACTGTTTTATTGCATGAGTAATAGACGTTCATTACAGGGCTTAGCGGTTAAGTGTGTGCACTCCGCTACTGGGGGCCTGGGTTCGGATCCCAGGCTCACACAGACACACCGCTTCTCTGGCCATGCTGAGGCCACGTCCCACGTACAGCAACTAGAAGGATGTGCAACTATGAAATACAACTATCTACTGGGGCTTTGGGGAGAAAAAGGGAAAAAAAAAAGGAGGAGGATTGGCAATAGATGTCAGCTCAGGGCCTATCTTCCTCAGCAAAAAAAGAGGAGGATTGGCATGGATGTTAGCTCAGGGCTGATCTTCCTCATGCACACACAAAAACAATATGTTCATTATAGAAAAAGTGGAAAATACAAATATGCAAAAGAAGAAGAAATAGAAATCCCCATTATCTAGGAATAAATTCTGCTTACATTTTGACGTTTCTTTTAAGATGTTTAAATCTGCATATATATTATAATTTTTTGTTAAGAAATGAATTTATACAGTAATATTATTATTACAAAGTCTCTTTTTCATTTGACAATATGTTGGAAGCATTTTCCCATGTCAAAAAATATACATATTAACAATATTTGTATATTATATATATGCTATGTGTCTTATATTTAATAAATATATTTCTACAACATTATTTTAATGGCTGCATGTATTCCATAGTATGTATACCATAATTTATTTAACTGATCCTCTATGGTTAGATATTAAGATAGTTTAAAATTTATTGCTGGAGTACAAACTTTTTATTTAAACAGAATCACTCCACTAGGTCATGTGTTCTTAACCTCTTTGTTAATATGTGCTACTTGATGATGCCTACCTCAATGTTCTTAAACATTTTTTAAACTTAACTTTATTACAAATGTACATTTCAATGTATTGACATAGTTTATCTACTCCGTGTTTTTAATGGCTCACATGCCATTCTATTATTTGAATATATCATAGATTGCTTATTATAACATAATCACCAATGGCACGTTAGAAATTGCTATTTTCAACAAGAAAATTCACAATAAACATTAAACAATACAGCAGACAGCTCTTGTTTTTATTTCCTATATTTATATATTCTATATGTTTTCTATATTCATATTCATGAAGATTTTCTGATTTTTTCTATATCCATGCCTCTTCTCAAGCCTGTAAAAGCTGAGATAACTCAAACCAACAGAACCTCTCATTTTGGGCTCCTCCATCACGGGGTAGGCAGACTTCATCTTGGCTCACTCAGAGTTCTCTCGTGTCTCCCCCACAACGATGCAGGAGAGGAATTCCCTCCACGGTCTTGACCGGCTGAATCTCTTTCCATAGCTTTGATTCTATGGAAAAGTATTTTAGAGAATGTTTAGTGAAATTACTCTATATGTTTTCATATTGTGAGGATTTACTCTGTAAGAATATTATTTCACCTGTATTTAGAGAAAGTTGCTTGTTTTGGCAATCCTTCTTTTGTTACGAGAATTCACATGAGCCAAATTCCACTTGCAGAAATGCTGTGGGCCAAACTTCATGCTGTGTAAGTTCATACCTAAAGACTGTAAATTTCTGAATGGGTTCATAAGATGAACTACAGCCTGCTTGTGCTCACTGCCTTTCCTTAGAAATTAATTCCAGAATGTTTAAATGCCTACATTCAGTCATAGATTTAAACTGTTAATGATAGCAGTGAATGAATCCAGAAAAAAGACTTACCAATATTTTCAGATGGATTAGACCTCATGTTTTAATAATTTGGCAAAAAAAGAAATTCTGATATTGAGGGGAATCCCGCTTGACTCCTATAAAGATAACACAAGTCATTCTGAAGAATATTTAGACAACATCTTTAAGACAGCAACTTGAAAATTAAGAATTCCATTCATTTCAAGTTTGACACAATAAATATTTGTTGAATGAATGTATAGCTTATGTTTACTTTACCAGGATAGCAAAAAATATGGCTCTGGTCTCTTGATTGCCATATGGAAAATATTTTGGGGGGGGACACAAATTGACTGGGTGTAATTTTGTCTCTGGGTTTAAATATTGGTTTTCAGATGCTCTCCTCATGTTCCCTTATCCCAGCCTCAATCCATTGACTATGGTGCTGCTTTTCCAACTCTCTGTACTAAATCTATGTCCCACCTCTGGGCATCATCTGCCAGCTCTGGTTAACAGTCCTTGTCCTCTGGGAGCCTAGATGATGTTGGCCATGAGATAGGCCAACCTGTTAAACACTTCCTGAGCTACAAACATGGAAATGAGGCATAATGTTGTTACATGAAAGTGTTATAGCATTAATCTTTCTGTGGAATGAGAAAAGAAAATCCTTTTTCAGCTCAGTCCCTAATCAAAAAGTAACTCTTCCTAGAGCTGAGCTAGGACTCAAGAGGCCTTACATACTTCCACTCTCCCTCTTGGCACTCTGCCGAGCCTCCATGTGAACAAGCCCAAGCTAGCCTGCTGGAGGATGAGAGACCACATAGTGTAAAGGCAAGCCATACCACCTGAGGCCATCTTAGACCAGTCAGCCGGTCCCCAGTTGATCTGCTAGCTAACTGGCAGCTGACCAAAGATGCATGAGTAAGTCCATCTAAGACCAGAAGCCCAGCCCAAATTGCTGACCCATATAATTGTGAGCTAAATAAATTATTGTGGTTTTACACACTGAATTATGAGGTTGTTTGTTACATAGCAAAAGCTAAATGGTACACCCTGCTAGTGAGGTCTAGTCACATCACAAGTTTGCTAACTGGCTCAGTTTTACTTGATTTGGAGCTATCCTGCTCTTCCCTAACAACTTCAGCTCTATCATAGCACTTCAGTGTGGTGGTTAAGGTCTTGGGCACTGTAGTTGCAGACCTGGGTCTGAGTCCAGTCTCTTTCACTTGTTAGCTGTATGACCTTGGGCAAGTCACTTTCCTGTCTCTGAATTTTATTTTCTCATGTGTAAAACATGGAAAAGAATATCACCTAATAATATCATTTGTGGTTTCTTATCCAATATCCATTCCTGGCCCGCATACTTCCTTCCTAAAACCCTGACTTCATTCAGGTATTCATACATCCTTTGCATTGTTCTCTACATTCTCTACATAGCCCAGATCAGGAGGCGATTCCTGATTAGTTTCAACTAATCTTGAAAATTCCAAACCCCTTGCCAATGATTAGTTTAAGAGTTGGCATATGATCAAATTCTGACCAATGGGAGATGAAAGGGAAAGATGTTGGTGGGGAAGGGCTTCTGGGAAAGATTTCTTCACTCCTAAGAAACAGACAGAGGAAGAGATGATCTGTTTCTTCTTCTGAAGATTGTTGGGTTTGGACATGAGGCCTGGGACTGTAGTAGCCATCTTGTGGTCATAGAGGGAGTTACTTGAAGGCAAAGCGAAAGCGCTCTGGAAGGCAGAGGCATGAGATGGAAAGAACCTGGGTCTTTGAACATATCACTAAACCACTGAAACTCCAATCATGGAATCAACCCTAGCTCAGAGCTACTTGCTATATGAAATAACAAGTCTTCTCCGTTATTTAAGTTTGTTTGAGTCAGGTTTTCTGTTCCTTGCTCCTGATAGTAAGCCCTCAGTAAATACTATCTCTTGTTATAATTGTTTTGGCTTCTTTCCCTCAACTCTTAAATGCTTTCAGATTTCACAGATCTTGGAAAAACACTTTACTGAATCCTACTGATCCTCCCAGGTATGGTACAGTTCTCTTTACTTGTGGCTGTAGATCTAGAGCAGGGGTTGGCACTATGGCCAGTGGGCCAAATCTAGCCCACTGCCTGCTTTTATAAATAAACGTTTATTAGAACACAGTTACACCCATTCATCTATGGCTGCTTTTGCATTACAATTCCAGAGTTGAGTAGTTGCAATGGAGACACTATAGCTGACAAAGCCTAAAATATTTACTCTCTGGCCCCTTACAGAAAAAGTTTGCCGGCCCATATTCTGGAGTCAATTCTTTACCTCCTCAGTGGTTATTCACATGGGGTCTTAGTTAAAAATGCGGATTGCAGCTTCCACCCCCAGAGATTCTGCTTCATTGGATGTATAGGACTCTTGTCAGGACCTGTTAGTTAGGACTCTTCTGGGCAAGTGACTGAAAACCTGACCCAAACTACGTGATGGCTTTAGGAATGGCTGGATACAGGGGCTCAAATGAGATAATCAGAATCAGATTCCACTCTCTCCATCTCTTGACCCCTCTTCCTCTGTGTTGACTCCACTCTCAGACAGTGCCTACCACTGAGTGCCACAGTATGGCCCAGGAATGCCTGTCCTTCCTAGTTTGTGTCTAGTGGGACAGAGGTAAAATCTTTCTCAACATTTTCAGTAAAACTTTGGAGAATCACTGTGATTGATTTCACCTCAGCATTGAAAACGCACTCTAGAAAGCAACTGATAATCACTTCGCTTTTTACCCTTTGTGTTTTATGGATTGTTTCATTGTTGGTTGTCTTCCTCTACTGGATTTCTAGCTCTAAGAACAGTGCTCAGCAGCTAGAATATGCTAAGTAAATATCGTTTTGAATAAATGAATAAATAAGTATATTTATTTAAAAATTGGAATTGAGATCATTCTTCATATATATTTTGCTTTCTGCTTTTTAAAATTTTGTAGGTTTATATTATGAGCATTCCTTTATGTCACTAAAGCTGTTTGGAGTGGATTAGAAAGGCAACAAGCAGCCATTGAAGGGTTTTAAGCAGTGGTTGACATTGACCCATTGGCTTGTGAGCCATGTTGATCTCATTCTGGCCCATATTCTCTGCATTACCCATAAAGACTGCATCATAGAAATATTTCCACATCTCCTCCCATCCCGCCCTTAGAGAATCGTGTGTAGCTACTACAGTTTTTATTTTGAAGATGATTGGATATGACTCTCTTTTTGAGCCTGCTCGTGTTGCTCAGTTGTCCAAAGTAGTTGCAGTCGAGTGATGCGCCCGCTCCCTTTCCCCCGGGGCTGGGGCTGCTACCTCATCCTGAAAAGATGTGTTGCTTCATGATATCAGCTTACAGCAAACCATGCACAGATAACTTTTCAAACATTTAATTGTAATACTTCCATGCTTAAATCACCAAACTGGCTTTGGAAAATATGCAATCTCTTCAAATTACATTCTCTTTTAACTTAGAATTCACAATATAACAGGGCAGCCTGTATACTTAAGACATTTGAAAATGGGTACATAAAAATGGCCTAGATTTATAGGATTTTTTATTTTTTAAAAAGAACAGTATTGTAAATGCAACAAATAATGAAAATCAGCTATGCAATGTGCCTTTTTGCCTGTATTGTACGTAATATAATTGGGTGTGGAAGGGACTTAGAGGTTATATTCGTTTCGTAGGGCTCCTGTGACAAAGTATCACAAACTGGATGGCTGAAAAAAATGGAAATTTATTCTTTCACAGTTCTGAAGGCTAGAAGTCCAAAATTAAGGTGTTGGCAAGCCCATGCTCTCTCTGACACTCTAGGTAGAATCCTTCCTTGCCTCCTCCTAGCTTCTGGTGGTGGTCAGCAATCCTTGGTATTCCTTGGCTTGTAGCTACACACTCCAATCTCTGCCTCTGTTGTCACATGACATTCTTCCTGTGTGTCTCTTCTTCACACGGCATTTTCCTCTTCTTATTAGGATACCAGTCATGTTGAATTAGGACCCACACTAATGGCCTCATCTTAACTTGATTACATGTTGAAAGACCCTATTTCCCAATAAGGTGACATTCACA
Organism: Diceros bicornis minor; assembly: GCF_020826845.1. Classification (NCBI taxonomy): domain Eukaryota; kingdom Metazoa; phylum Chordata; class Mammalia; order Perissodactyla; family Rhinocerotidae; genus Diceros; species Diceros bicornis. Next base: position 47,394,108 of record NC_080757.1, on the reverse strand, counting down.
GGTACAGGAGGTAGAGTTTAGGACTTCAACATACCTTTTTGGGGGATATAATTCAACCCATAACAGAGGTCATCTAGTCCACCTCCCTCCAGGACATATGAGTCTGCTGTACAAGATTTGTCCAATCTTAAGACTTAGGCACAAGGCATGATAGTCAATTTAAGTCAAAACCAGGTAGGTGGGGTAGGGGCAGGAAGAGGGTCCTGGCACCAAATCCTCTGAATCTCACTAGGGTTAGATTGTTGCTGTTGAACTGACCTAACTATAGAAATTGGTTGGAGAGCTGGGTGGGTAAGATAGGGTCTAAAGAATGAAACAGAGAAAGTCTGGTGCTGGGCAGAACACGAAGCCCACTGATGGGGAATCCAGCTGGTGGCAAACATTCTGGAAGTAGATGGGTGGGATGGTCATCATCCTCTAGATCACCACTGTTCAAGAGAAGTATAGAGTGAGTCACATTTGTAGTTTCAAATTTTCCAGTAGTCATATTAAAAAAAGTAAAAAGAAATGGGAAAATTAGCTTTACTACTATATTTTATTTAACCCAATATATCCAAAATATTACCATTTCAATATGTCATCAATATAAAAAATAAGATATTTTGCCTTCTTTTTTCCCATATTAAGTCTTCAAAATCCAACATGCATTTTATACTTGCAGCACATCACTAGCCATTTTTCAAGAGCACGATAGCCATATGTATTAGACTTCTCTAGATTCTAGAAGTGCTGCCCCTGGGTTGTAGGATCCAAGCTATAGGCCGGGTTGCAGGTGAGACTCAGTTCTGGAGAAGAACACAGGCAGGAGCAAGGCAGACAATCAAAGGTGTTTGGGGACGTGCTTAGGACAGACCTGAAGAGGAAAAGGTGTTCCAAGTGGAGACAAGTGAATGCAAGGGACTGGAACCCACTTAAACTTGCTTAAGTAAGGGGTGAGGTGGTTATTCTGCACAGTGAGATCCCTTGGAAATGAACTGTGAGAAGTCACACCTGGGCCAGGAGTACTGGCAGGAAATCTGTGAGACAATCACTTTCTTTGTTTCTCTCTTTAGGGTTATGAAGCCTCTTATCTCCACTTCTCTCTATTTTGTTAGTCTCTTTCTACACACTCATTTCCTCTCTCTCTCTCTCTTTTTTTTTTTTTTGTGAGGAAGATTGGCCCTGGGCTAACGTTCGTGCCTATCTTCCGCTACTTTATATGAGACGCTGCCACGGCATGGCTTGACAAGCGGTGAGTTGGTCCGTACCCCGGATCCGAACCTGTGAACCCCGGGCTGCCGAAGCAGAGCACGTGAACTTAACCGCTATGCTACCAGGCCGGCCCTCATTTCCTCTTTTTTTAATGTACTGGAACCTTAAAATGGCTTCCTCAGCTGCTAACACTATGACCTCTCAACCCAGCTCCCCACCGCTAACAGCCTCCCAGTATCTCTGTCACATATTCCAAGGAGAGAGACTCTGATTGGCCTCTTGATCAGCCACCCACCTTTGGCTCAGTTAGTTGAGGCCACGCTCACCTAACACAAATAAGGCCACCCAGGCTCATCCTTGATGTAAGGCAGTGGTTCTCAAAGTGGGTTCTCCCCACCAGCAGCATTAGAAATGCAAATTCATGGGCCCCACCCCACCCTGTTGAATCAGTATCTCTGGGGAGGGGGCCTAGGACACTATGTTACAACAGTAGGTGAGGGCAGATTCCCTCAGAAGGAGATGCAAGTAGGGACTACCATCTTAGTACACCAGGGTAGAGGCGGAGAAGGCAAGAGCCAAGGCGAATGGCACCAGGGAGCCCAGATCTGGAGAGACACAGGTCCCTGATGTGCCCTCAGCTTCCATCACCAGGGACGAGGTCTGCTGGGAGGGGGTCAGGGAAGGCGTCACAGAGAGCAGCTTGTAATGCAACCTAATCCTAAACCATGTCAGGACAGGATGGCACATGAGGGTTTTCAGTGAACCTAACTAAGGACCTGGGACAGGCAGAGGCAGAGAGGAAATGAGTGAAGATGGGGGAGGGAAGGAGGGTCAGGTTGACAACAGCAAGTACAGGGGGGGGCTGTGCTTGGCTGCTTCATCAGTTGTAAGCTGAATAGAGGAAGCTAGAAGTAGATATTAAATTAAATTAAATTCATGACATTTTAAACATTAAAGAAAGTTGAATTTTAAGCAGTGGTAGAAACTGCTGAGTGCCTGACGTTTGCTTTTTCCATGGCACATAAACTGTATTAAATCTGAAATTTACACTACAAAAATAGCTTCACAGGAGTACCATTATTAACATAACCTTACCTCAGACAGATTTTTTATTACTGGAGACAACTCTTCTATGTAAAAAATATATTAATGGCTGGAGCAGAAGAAAAAAACCAACTACAGATGGTAAGCATTTTCTTGCAACGTCACATCAGATTTAATATTAGCCTTGGAAAATAGAAACAAGTTTTAAACAAAAAGTTTTAAATATTCTTATAACCATGTGTAGATTTTCACCTCTAGTCTAGGATACCATCATAAAGAGTGCAACTTACAGTGATTAAAAAACATTAATGGAAAAGTTTAAAACTTTTGCTCAAAAATGTTATTTAATGAGTGGTTGTTAGCATTTTCATTGGAAGGTTCTTTTAAGTGGCATTTATGGAAAAAGACATATTTTATTGGTATGAAATAGGTGGAGTTAGTATATTTGAGACAGATGCCTAAAACAATGATTTGATAAAAGGTGCACAATTCTACCAAGAGCAAATTAGAAGTCATAAGGGAATAAAAAGCCTTTGAAAAGATTTTCTGCAATTCCCATACCCATTAGAGACATGTATAGGTACAATTTACCTTGGAAGTGGATTTCTATTTTAGGAAGAAAGAAAAGGGTGAATTCCCTAAGAATTGTTATTCCTCCCTCTTTTTCTCAAAAATTATGTCTAGAAGTGTTGCCATGATGAAGCAATGCTATACATCCAATGCTGAAATTTAATCTAATGAAAGTTTAGCTCTCCTTAACAGTATGAATGTTTTAAAGTATTATTCTTATCTGAATCTTTTATTTTAAACAATAAGATTTAAACATACACAGGCAAGCTTAAACAGAGTCCTCCCCTGCATATTAAGTACGTATACATTTTTCTGCACCATCACTTACATATCTGAATGTAGTGCTTTAAACTTCACAACAGGCAATCTCTCCAGCTTCCCCACACATTCTGAAATCCTAACTTTATTATCTAATACAAAGCTACCAATTATGTTAGTGGGTGGTTGGGAACAAAGGGCGTGCCATAACAATAAGGCAAATGTATACGTATATATCAATTTGCTAAGTTTTATTGCCATTACCCATCCAGTGTTTTAAGTTGTGATAGCAGCTACTGTTCAAATTGATTAGTGTATCTTCAGGGCTTCTGTAGTACAAAGAAGCATTTCTAAAGGACCTGGGTCACTGCTTTACACATGGGAGGCACTCAGTATTTGTTGAATGAATTTCTAGCACCATCCCCTGAATTTCTAGTCTAACTTCTAGCACTTTATATAATTTTTGGATCATTTTAATTGTAGAGCTGTATCCAGACTGACGGGATGCTCTTGGAGGTCACTTCATCTGGAGAATGAAGTGACATTACTGATGAATTAAAAGTAATGATTGATACTGAATTAGGATTAAAATATATTAGACTTTATTAAACATTTAAAATTGCATTAACAGCCTTAAGCAAAACTAACAGTACACAAAAAATCGCCTATGCTGTTACCCTTAGTTTTCATTGTGCTAGATACTTTTGCATGCATACATATAACTCTTCAATCTGCTTTTAAACTTCATTTGTAAACTCTTCCATATTATATGGTCTTCATAATTGCCATTTAAATGGCTGCATAAAAATCCATGCCAGGGGCCAGCCCCACGGGCCTCACTCCCCCTTCCCGTGCGTAGTGGTTAGGTTGCACCAGCTCTGCTTCCGCAGCGCAGGTTCGGTTCCCAGGTGCTGACGGTACAACACTCCCCCGGGCCATGCAGCGGCAGCGACCCACATACAAAATAGAGGTAGACTGGCACCATGTTATTAGCTCAGGGCGAATCTTCCTCAAGCAAAAAGAGGAAGATTGGCAACAGATGTTAGCTCAGAGCTAATCTTCCTCAGCAAAAAATAAATAAATAAAAATAACTCATGCTAATATAATATAATTCGCCATTAGACTGTTTGCTCATTCCTCCTTTTGTTATTTAACTGAACTTTGCAAAGAATATCTTCTGTATTACTGTACGTCAAGAATAAATTCCTAAGAGTGCAATTACAGGGTCAAAGAGTAAAGTACAGTTATTTTTATTTCATTTTCTGTTTTTTCCCCCTGAGATAAGGAAATACAGTACTGTATGAAAAGCTTTTCATACATTGCTCTCCAAGGTTTATCTTGTTCATAATCCTTTAAGGCATTATTATCATCCTCCTCTCCTTGTGCTACAGCTGGAAAAAGAGCCCGAGCAGGCAGGTAACCTGATCTCGCTCACCAGGTGAGTCCTGGATGGAGGTGGCAACTACGATACCAGGAGCAAAACACCCCTGGGGATTTGCTGGAATCCTCGGTGTGGGAACACCGTCTCTTCCCTCACCTCAGCGACGCTCAATTCCCTGAAGGCAGCGGACTCGGCTCTAACCTTGCCCGCCCCAGCCTCTCAGAGTGCCCTGCACGCAGTGGGCGTCTAAAAAATGCAGTCCGTGTTGCACGGACAAACGCTCTCCCTTAAGTGGGCTGGACACCAAGCCCCTCCTGGTGCCACAGAGCTCCGCGCCGCCACTTTGTTCCTTGGCCCGCTCCCTCCTAGACTCCTGCGTGGGACCCTCTGCTGCAGCCCACGCCCGTCCTGCCCGCCGGAGGCCAAGCGGAGCCCGGGCCTCGCGCCCCCGCGCCCCGGGCACCCTGCGCGCGCCCGCCCAGGCCCCGCCCGCCGGCCCCGCCCCGCCCCGCCGGCCCCGCCTCCCGTCTCCTCCCCGCCCCCCGGAGCCGACGAGTGGCGGCGGCGGCGGCCCCAGGACCCGGTTCGCTCAGACAAGAGGGCGGGTGGAGGAGGAAGCGGCCGAGCCCGGAGTCCTGCTGCGGCGCCGCCGAACACCGCCCGCCTCAGCCGACCAGCCCCGTCGGCTCCTGGGTCTCGCCGAGCCGAGAGGAGGGGAAGGCGGAGGCGGCTGCGTGGAGGCGGCGCGGGCGCGGGCGGAGGCGGTGCGGCCGGCCGCGGCTGCCGCTTTGTTGTGCGGCCCGGGCCGAGGAAGGAGAAGTGGGAGGAGGGGGGAGCTCGGCGTCCCGCTCCCTCCGCGGCTCATGGCGACGACGCTCGGCACATCCGGGACCCTCCTGCCGTGGCGGCCGCGGCGCCGGCTGCTCGGGCCCCAGCCCCGGCAGCTGTGGTGACTCCGCCGCGCCTCGCCGTCGCCCCCGCCCCGCCCGCCGGCCCCGGGCCCCGGGCCCCGCGCCGCCGCCGCCGCCCCCGCCGCCGGGGAAATGTCTAACCCGGGGGGCCGGAGGAACGGGCCCGTCAAGCTGCGCCTGACAGGTGAGGGGGGGCGGGCGGGCGGCGGGGTCCGGGCCGGGGCAGCCGCGGGGTGGGCGAGCCGGCGGGGGGTGTCGGTGGCCTTGGGAAGGGCCAGGGTCGCGATCAATGGTGAGTTGGGGGTCGGGGACGTGGGAAGGCCTAGTTCAGGGAGAGTAATGGCAAAACCACTCTCCCTTGTTTGGAAATTCGTAAAAAAGCCCAGGGTGACTCTGGGGTCTTTTGTTGAGGGGAGGGATCCCCCGGTTGGAATTCCGGGCGGATATGAGGTCGAAAAGCCTTGGCCGGGGAGCACGACTCTGTCCCGGGGCCTCGGGGAGCAGCCCCTGGGCTCCTGCCCAGGTGGGGTGGTCGAGGGGATGAGGAACTCCTGTGGCGGGGATTATTGAATCCGGTTGCCGACTGCGCGCAGTAAACACTCCTTAAAGATGGAGCGCTTAACGGGAGGGTGTGTGTGTGTGTGTTCCCTGGTTGGTAACTTGTTCGCCCACTTATGCCCGCGTGTAGAGCCTTCACTCTCTGCTGCCAGCCGCGGCAGCCGCCGCCACACACCTGAAACGCACGTCGTTGGGAGGGAAGGAGACTGAGGTTGACTTTTCCGGTGTGTCTGCCTGATCCGACGACTCGGGCTCTTTGTACACTCTGTGTTTTGGAAGTGTTTGATTGTAGGGTAACATGTAGAACAACATGGGTTGTTCCTTGTAGGCCGCAGAACTTGTGTCTCACTTCTAACTCTAGACCTGCTTTAAGAACACACTTTTTTTGGGTACATTTCTCAGTATGTGCTCATACAAACTTTCAAGCGAAATCGCTCTTTCCCCACTCTCCTCCCCTTCCCTTTTCTAAATGGAAAAGAATGTCTGGAGGGGTTGCTAGATAGAAGGCTTCTCTTGCAAAGTGTTTATGATTCCAAGTACGTTGAATCTTTAACATTACAGGTACGTTTTGCTTACGCTGCCATTTTTGGTATTCTTACATGGTCGCATTACCCCATTTTAGGAAAAAATTATTTTTCGTTTGAGAAGTGTAATTGAAATCAGTGTAGTTATCCTAGTTTCACCATTCAGTGTTAATAAATTATCCATGTTGATATTCGGATGTGTGGTGAGAAAGATGGTTTTCATAAGAGGATCTGTGTGTGTGTGGGTGCGCGTGTAAGAATAAACTATAATTATGTTTGCCTATACTAGACTTTAAGATTTATATGGACTAATTTTGTAATTGAATGCTTGTGTGTCACATCCTGGTCCGCTGGCTGAACTTGGAGATAAAAACTTGCAGCGAAGTTGGTATTTGAGAATTTAGCTTGACTGTATGTTGGCTGCAATTTAAAAAATATATTACTTTCACGACAGTTTTACTTTCCCTAGGGAAAATGGCAAAGAATCATTAACTGAGTGGTTCTTAATGGAAAACCTGGATTGGGGGATGCCTGTCTCCCCTATTTCCCCCAGTTTCCTTATTTTCTTATAAATCAATGAAAACCTTTATAAGGGATCTTTGTTGCTTTAGAGTTTATCTACTGCTGTTCCTCTCTGGAGTCAGTCCTGTGTCAGTGATCATGGAAAGAACCTGTGAGTCCAGGTGTGCAAAAAGCATCAGAAATAGGATGTTGGCCATGTACTTCCTTCTAGCCTATTCACATAATGAGAAAATGAAGGAAAAAACAGGGATTTTGATTTTCTGCAGATAAAATGAGTTTGAGATTTTTAATGTGACTCAATAGATCTTAAAGTGTTTATCTGTAATTTTCTTACTGCATATGATACATTATAAAAATTCATGAGTAAAGTTAGAAAAGATTACACTTATTTTTAGGGGGGAGAGGAAACACGACTAAATTTATAGAGTGATTTGGTATTTTTAGATTTTTCTGAGGAATTTTAAACACACTGTGTCCCCTTAATTGTAAAAACAGTTTGAGGTACTCTTAATTTCTTAAAACCATTGGGAATTTGTCTCTGACATATTTTAAGAGAAAACTATTTAAATATTAAAAACATTGCCCTCTCCCTTTTGGTTACATATGGTGGATTCTCTTCTGTTTTGCCAGGAAAACTAACATATATTTTTTCATTTTTGTTCATTTACAAATTAGATGGTATAGATTTTAACAAATAGATCTCAAGAGCTGGATTCAATTAGCAGCTTTTTAGGACATAAACATTAAAGGGTTAGATGGAAAAGATTGTTTTGACTGACTGGATAAATGACAGGGCTGTGTTTGATGTGTGTCCAGGAATTGGTCTGGAGCCGGTGCCCAACTTTTCAGTCCATCTTGAGAAGCCAAATAAAATATTTAACCTAGGCCTCATTTTGTTTTTAAAAAAAAAAAAAGCTGATTCTTTGTTAAGACCTTAAGAAATGTTTGGCATACCTTTAGACTAAGTGTTTAACAGTTCATTTAGATCCGGGTTCTATAATAGAGGAAAATCACTGAAAAAAAGGCAGATCCCACAGTGAATTTCTATTTGGTTTACAATACACTTGGGCTGTAAGATGCTTTAAAATTATTGTTCTTTGCTTTATGTTAATACCGTACTAGTATTTTAAATTTATAGAGTGCTTTTGATTCCATGGTGCTTTATGAACTATCGTTACTCAATTATATCTTTAATGTAGAGGTGCCCCTTTACTGAAAGGTGTAAACAATTCTTGTGTGATGACACACACACGCTCATACTCACACATACATGCAAAATGAAAGATAAGAAATATTTGAGCCCTGAGATCTCTGCCCACAACGGATACTAGACTTTCCCACATACAGTATTATTCCTAAGACCGCAATCAACTAGTGAACTGTTTGGTATTTGTTGATGCTAAGAAGGCAGGGCTGATTTAATCCCAAACTCGAGATTCTTCAGGCCATTGGTGGTTAAAATCTGATTTGGTCCATCAAACTACTTCTCTTGTTCTTTATGACACATTAACGTTTGATCATTAAAATGGGCTGTATGGTAAAGCTATCACTTTCAACTAGTATTTCTAGAGCAAATTGATTATAAAATCTAAAATTTTTGTACATTATACTTATGAATATCTGATATAGGCTTTTCTTACAATGGTTTGGATAGAAAATATTCTTTGTATTCGGTTATAATAAAAAAAAAATTGGGGGTAATTTTTGGTATCATTATTGTTTTTGAAAACCAAAGGCTGGAAAAAGCAGTTTAGTATAATTTCTGATGTTTAAAATTCTTAGATATGGAGAAATAACAGATTACTTCTCCAGAACATTTATTGCAGACCTTTTTGTAATTTAGATGTTTTTGTGTGCTGCTCCTGATGTTATTAATTTATAAAACCATTGGCAGTAATGAGGTTAACCTTGTCTATAGCTAAAGGAAAATTAACTTTAAGTCTCACTTTAGATATGCTGTATCTTAGTATTGTTTTACTGCACCTTTTATTGATTCAAGGCTTTAAAAATTACAACTTGGTTCTCTCTCTCAGGTTTCCAAAGAGGAATGTGCCTTTACACCATAATGTCTTACTCTGGGGATGTTAGTGATTTGAATGTCCCCAATTCATTTTATTTTCTTGGTTTCTGAGAAGGAAGCCAGTGTGCCTTAGCTCCTTCCTTTTCTCTTAAATTATCTCTTCTAGTCTAACGTTCAGACAGGCAGTTGAACCTGCCTAGGTGCTTCATATAGTTTGGTTTTCATTGGTGAGTAAAGTGTGTGTGTGTGTGTGTGTGTGTGTGTGTGTGTGTGTGTGTTTTAATCATGGATTCTACTTTTTTCCTGTTGGTTGAATTGTAACTGTCCCGACATACTAACATGTCATTTATTTAGCATATTAGCATATAACTCAATTTTCAAGGTCAATGAAGAGTCACACTTTAGGTACACAAGTTTTTACTTTAGCCATTTTTGATGTCTTTTAAAGATTTTGAAGGCTTTTAAGGATGTCATATGTCCTTTCGAATAGACCATACTTAACAGAACTTAATGTTTTACTTATGATTCAGTATCATTATGAATATAAATTATTGTGCTATGTAATGTGTAGTACGAGGGTATCATCATGGTGTGTAGAGGGAACTTTTTGACTCTGGGTATATGGTGATATGTTGTTTAACCCTGTTCTTACTGCTTTTTCTCTCCTTGCCTCGTTTTTGTTTACTGTTACTTTCTCTAAGAATGCTGGACCCTTGAAATATACTGTTGTAATCAGCATTGTTATGTGTTTCCATATGACTGACGTGTATTGAATGGTTATTAAGTGCCAAACACTGTATTAGGTTTATGTCTATTTTTACTTTTTTTGTGTATGTGAGGAAGATCAGCCCTGAGCAAACATCCATGCCAATCCTCCTCTTTTTTTTTCCCTTTTTCTCCCCAAAGCCCCAGTAGACAGCTGTATGTCATAGGTGCACATCCTTCTTAGTTGCTGTATGTGGGACTCTGCCTCAGCATGGCCTGACAAGCAGTGCGTGGGTGCGCACCTGGGATCCGAACCCAGGCCGCCAGTAGCGGAGCGTGCGCACTTAACCGCTAAGCTATGGGGCCGGCCCCCTCTATTTTTATTTTTAATTCTCACAATAGCTCCAAAAGGTAGGAGACACTTGGAGAGGTTAAGTACACGTCTGGGATGGCCCTAGGGGGCATAGTGGTTAAGTTCGGCACGCTCCACTTTGGCCCGGGTTTGCAGGTTCGGATCTTGGGTGCAGACCTACACCACTCATCAACCATGCTGTAGTGGCGACCCACATACAAAATAGAGGAAGATTGACACAGATATTAGCTTAGCGCTGGTCTTCCTCAGGCCAAAAAAAGAGGAAGATTGGCAATGGACGTTAGCTCAGGACGAATCTTCCTCAGCAAAATAAAAAAAAAAAATAAATAAATAATAAAATAAAAAGGTACATGATGTCAGAACCCAAGTTGTCTATCTGGAAAGCTTATTTTTCTTTTTTTGCTGAGGAAGATTTGCCCTGAGCTAATATCTTTTGTCATTCTTTTTTTTTTTTTTTTTTTCGCTTGAGGAAGATTAGCCCTGAGCTAACAACTGTGCCAGTCTTCCTCTGTTTTGTATGTGGGTCACTGCCACAGCATGGCTGATGAGTGGTGTAGGTCTGCGCCCAGGATCCGAACCCGCAAACCTGGGCCGCCAAAGCAGAGTGCGCTGAACTTAACTACGCCACAGGGCTGGCCCCCAAACTTATAAGATTTTGTGTGGAAAAATGAAATAAATACATTCCATTTATTTGGAATTGCCCTTGCCCCTTATGATCCTTACTCATCTTCTAAGGCTAATTCAAGGATTACCCTTATCCCTAGAACTTTCCTTGACCTGAGTTGACTTTTCCTCTGTGACTAAGAGGCTCTTCCTCTAGTGTCAGACCTAACTCACTGAAGGGCATTTGTTGTTTCCATGCTGTAAACTCCATGAGGACAGAATCCTTGTTTCAGCATGGATTAGGAACTTTCTGGCATTTTATTAAATGAATGCTGGAAACGTAGAAGTAATTCTGTATAGTTCTTGGTGTGTTCTTTGTGGCTAATGTACTGGATGTGAGTGATGAGAGATGAGGCTATAGACAGGGACCGACCCATTTAGGACCATATTATATTTTGCCAAGAAGTTTGATTTTTTTTTTTTAAGGTGGTAGGAACCATTGAAAGATTTTAGGCTTTGGTGTATTTGATGTTTAGAAACATTAATCTTTGGGCAATGGGGAGAATGAACTGGGATGAGAACTGTGAAGACTGATTTTAGGATTACCAGTTAAGAGGATGCTACAGCAACCATTGTTCATATTTTTTCTTGCTTTAACTTTTAATTTATTTGTTATTACAGATAATTGCTGTAAACATCTTGGTGTAGATAACTTTGATTTTTTTTTTTTTTTTAAGGATTATTTTCTTAGGCTATTTCCATAGAAAGAGTGCTATTGCATTAAAGGGTGAGGATCTTTTTAAGGTTCTTGATTAATCTTTCTTCAGGCTTCTTTCTAAAAGAATTATGCCTATTTAGAGCAGTAATGGATAAATAAGTGTCCCTTTTTTTACTATTCTATTATATAAGCATTGGCTCTTGTTTTTTAAATTTCTTGCTAATTTCATGGCGTATAGTATTTAAACATTTACTCATGAGGTTGAATATTTTCCTGTCTGTTTACCAATTATATTTCTCTTTGTTGACTTGTTTGGCCTTGTCCTAGTTTTCTGTTAGGGTCTTAGTGTTCTTCTTATTGATCACCCTGAGAATTAAAAACATATTATTCTGTTGTCACATTTGCCACAGACATTTTCCTCAGTCTGTCTTTTAATTTTGACTATTTTTGGATGTGCAGAAATTTGCTATTTTAGGAGTCGAATCTGTCCAACTTTTCTTTTGTTTTCTTTATTATTTCCATACTTAGGAAGGCCTCTTTCTTCAAGAGGCTTAGTAAATATTTAAGTACATTTTATTTTATTGTTTTTTTAAAGAAATGGTTTAGGAAGATGTTTCCCCCCAAATTGCTAAGTCATCTCATCATTATTTATTAACCAGTTCTTTCTTTCTGCAGTGATGTGATATCTTTTTAGTTATGTTAAATTAGTTATAATAGAGTCAGATTATCTATCTCTTGTTCAGTGCCATACTCTTTTCATTATTGTAGCTTTATAATTTAGTTTAGTTCTCATTGTGTCAGAAAATTGTTTTCAATGTTTTTACTTATTTGCTCTTCCACATGAATATTAAACTTAAGTTTAAAAAGAAATTTCATTGGCTTTGTAATTAGAATTGCATTACTTTCGGAAAAGGAGGCATTTAAGTGTATTTAGTTTTCCCACCTAGGAGCACACTACGTTTTTATGTTTATTTAAGCTTCGTCAATATTGCTTAGGATAGTTTAATAATTTTCTTCTATGTTTTAACGTATTTGCAGATAATTTATATTTGTGGCGTTTTTGTTGTATTTTCTAATCTTAGTTATTGCTTGTATTTAGGAATACAGTCACATGTATTTTTGCTAGATTAGAGCAATTTTGCTGGACGCTAAACCTATTAGTATTTCATTTAATGCTAGTTTTCTGGGTATCAGTATTGGGCATTTTTTTCAGTTGAATGTTAACATTTAAAATTTTTCTTTCCTGTTGGATTTTTCTACTAATGTATACTTAGTTGAACAAAGTGAGGAATTTTATGTTAGTGTTAGAATAACTTCTGAAGGCACTGATTACTTTTTTAAAAACTACATTTGGTATATTAAGAAGTATCAATATATATCTTAAGTTTGGCAGTTTGGTATGGTTTCTTACCAAAAATTGACAGCAGACATAAAACTTAAGTTTCAAAATAAATCTTGATGATTCATTTCAGGTAGGAATTCCTACAGAGATGATTGCATAAAGGGCGTTTCATTTTTCTCAAAAAGTTTCCTTGTGCCCCTTCATAGCCAGTCTTCTTCTCTCATCCCCAGTACTTGGCAACCACTGGTTTACTTTCTGTCACTATGGTTTTGTCTTTTCTAGAATTTTATGTAAATGGAATCATACAGTATGTAGTCTTCTGGGTCAGGCTTTTTTCACTTAGCTAGTGCTTTTGAGACCATTCTTGTTTGTTCTTTTTTATTCCTGAGGAATATTGCATTGTACACGTATAGCCCATTCTGTTTATCCACTCACAAATATCCACAGACATATGTTGTTTCTAATTTTTGGCCATGATGAATACAACTGCTATGAACATTTGAGCACATGTCTCTTTGTGAACATTTTTTTTTTTTTTGAGGAAGGTTGACCCTGCGCTAACATCTGTTGCCAATCTTCCTCTTTTTCTTTTTTCTCCCCAAAGCCCCAGTACATAGTTGTATATCATAGTTGTAGAGTTGTAGCTCTTCTATGTGGGACGCCGCCTCAACATGGCTTGATGAGTGGTGAGTAGGTCTTTGCCCAGGATCCGAACTGGTGAACCCCGGGCTGCCAGAGTGGAACACACACACTTACCTGCCATGCCACCAGGCCAACCCCCCTGTGAATGTGTTTTTATTTCTCTTGGGTAAATGATTAGGATTGTTGGGTCATTTGGTAAATATATTTAACTTAAAAAAATCTGCTCAACTGTTTTTCAAAGTTGTACCGTTTTGCATTTCTGCCAGCAATGTATGAGAGTTCCAGTTGCTCCCAATCCTAGTCAAAGCTACAACACTTTCTATTGTCAGTCTTTGATTTTAGCCATTCTAGTTGGTATGTAGAGATATTTCAGCGTAGCTTTAGTTTTAAATCTCTTATTGACCTAAAATGTTAAGCATCTTTTCATGGACTTATCATCCATGTATCTTTGGTGAATATCTGTTCAAATCTTTGACGCATAGTTTTTTTTTTTTTTTTTATAATTTTATTCATTTATTTATTTTCCCCCAAAACCCCAGTAGATAGTTGTATGTCATAGCCGCACATCCTTCTAGTTGCCGTATGTGGGACGCGGCCTCAGCATGGCCGGAGAAGCGGTGCGTCAGTGCGTGCCCGGGATCTGAACCCGGGCCACCAGCAGCAGAGCGCGAGCACTTAACCGCTAAGCCACGGGGCCGGCCCTGACGCATAGTTTTAAAATTCGGTTGTTATTATCGAGTTTTGAGAATTCTTTTTGTGTTCTGGATACAAGTCTTTTATCAGATATGTGTTTTGCCAGTATTTTCTCCTAATCTGTGGCTTTTTTCCCCTCAATAGTGTCTCAAAGAGCAGTTTTGAATTTTGATTAAGCCCCATTCATTAATTTTTTCTTTATGGTTCATGCTTTTTATGTCCTAAGAAATCTTTTCCTAATCTATAATTCTAAAGATTTTCTCTTATGTTTTCATTTAGCTCTATGATCCTTCTAAAGTTAATTTTTGATATGATATGAGAGGTAAGGGTCAGGTTCTTTTTTTTTCTTCCCTATCTGGATATCTGAGTTACCTACCACTATTTGTTAAAATATTTTTGCTTCCACCATGGAATTGTCTTGACACCTTGGCTGAAAATCAGTTGACAATATACATGTAGTTCTATTTCTGGACTCTATTCTGTTCCCTTTATCTATAATTCTACTCTTTATAAGTTTATTGTTTGTAATACACACTTTCTTAATTACTGTAGCTTTAATGTAAGTCTTCTGGTTTCAAACATTAATAAAAAGCTTTTCGTAAACATTTTGATAAGAACAGTTTAATAAGCATAATTGAGTTTAATTTAGGATCCTGTAATGATTTAGGGTCTTGTAATGCTTTACAGCCATTATTTCATTTATTCAGCTAACAAATATTTGTCAATTTCTTTACATGTGCCAGACAGCAATAATTTTTATTATATAGTACCATGAATGGAGATATAAGAAATCAGAATAAACTAGATTGGGGTCTATAGTTTTCTTTTCAAAATTTCTATTATGGACCTTTAAAAAACTTGTTTTTATCTCTTACTGATGAAAGTGGTTTGCAACAAGCATGACTTAACAAAGTTTGTGTATATATCAGCCATCAGCCCCCTCATCATTTTTGAAAAAAGGTGGGATAAAAAGAATAAACATATATAAAATGTGGCAATAGAAAAGAAAGGATATAATGTTTTGTTAAATGTGGATTGGATTATGGATATTTTTTACTTGTATTTTATATTATGAGCATATATATATTTTTTCTCGACAAAAGAAGGAAGAAACTTAATTTTATTAAAATCTAAGCAGACATTTTCAATTTGACCACAGTGCATTCCTGAGAACTGTCATAAAACAGACATCCATAATATAGATCTTATTTACTGTGTGAAAGGTAGTTGGTAATTTTGTGGGAGGCAGTTGAGATGTTGTGGAAGGAGTATAGAACTTGGAGGCAGAAAATTTGGGTTCAGATCCTAGTTGTGCCACTAATAAGCTTTGTGCCTGTAAGCAAATCACTGATTATTTGGGTGCCTGTGCTTTTAGTTAAAAATGCATGCTTGAAATAACAATGTTATTTATTTTAGGATTTTGCTGGACAAGAAATTAAATAACGTGAAAAATACTGTTCAAGCTGTAAAGTATTACATTAATGTATTTTGTCATTTTTGACCAAAGATTATGTTTTAAATAAGTTAGTAATAACCAATTATATTTTGTGTTTTTAGGAACAAGTACAACGTTAATAATGATTAATATATAATTAAGAATGATTAATAATCATTAACAATAATTAATGATTAATAATCATTAATAATTTAAATGATATCATGTCTTGTAAAATCGGTATAAATGTCTTGTACACCTTGGGGTGCCAGTGTATCATAAAGAATTCATCTAGTTAAATTAGCTGTGTTATAATTTTTATCTTTAAATAATATACCATACATTTAGACAGTTAACTGTATTCTCCTCTCCGCTCCTTCTTTTTATTAAGAAGTAGAAGAGCTTTGGAGAATAGTTAGAATGGGTCAGGATTTTGGAGATAGGGAAACTGTTTGGATCCAAGTCTTTAATGACTTAATACATTTCCCTGTAGCTTGCTGGCACTTTCATAAATAGGCTGTAGTTGCACCTCTTGCCAGTAGATGGGGATATTTCTGCACAGGTAGATGTCAAGAGTGAGTGAAGACCTGTAGAACTGAAACCTGAAGTCTAAATGAGTGTACTTGAAATTAATGGAGTTGAAGAATAGAAACTATCAAAAGTGACACTGGCTTCTAATGAAAATCCATACCTTAGGATAAACTTTCTTATATAAACTATATGCTACATGTTATAGATGCAGATTCAAAAATTCTTTTTATTATGTTAGAATTGCATACATAAATAGTTAATTAGTTCTGCTTTTTTTTGTGTGTGTGAGGAAGATCGGCCCTGAGCTAACATCTGCCAATCCTCCTCTTTTTGCTGAGGAAGACTGGCCGTGGGCTAACATCCATGCCCATCTTCCTCCACTTTATATGGGACGCCACCACAGCAAGGCTTGCCAAGCGGTGCGCCGGTGCACGCCCGGGATCTGAACCGGCGAACCCCGGGCCGACGCAGCAGAGTGCATACACTTAACCGCTTTTGCCACCAGGCCGGACCCTCTGCTTTGTTTTTTTGTATGATCTTATATCATCAGGCTTTAAATATAACTTTCTTCCTCCAGTGAGGAAGAAAATGTGATTGGTCGGATTATTCAGAATCATATGAATCTAATACTGTAAATAAGGTTGAAGGAGCTTTTTTTTTAAAAAATTGAACTTTGGGAATTTTGTAAGGGAAGAAGGATGGAAAAATATCTTTTTTTAAATTTAAGTAAAGTAAAATGGCATTTTTACCCCCCGTTTTCTCCCCAGAGCCCCAGTAGATAGTTGTATGTCATAGTTGCACATCCTTCTAGTTGCTGTATGTGGGACCCCGCCTCAGCATGGCCGGACAAGCGGTGCGTCGGTGCGCGCCCGGGATCCAAACCCGGGCCGCCAGTAGCGGAGCATGCGCCCTTAACCGTTAAGCCACGGGGCCGGCCCCCTAAAATGGCATTTGATACATTCAAAATACCATGTCTAACAGAGTAACGAAATTGAAAAAAACCTTACATAGTCCTAAAGACCTCATTTGAAACAAATAATATGATCTCTCTTTGTGATGTCATTATTAAATTAACTGACATTTATAGTTTAGTAATTTTGATAACGTTAAGTTATAAAGATATAGGACTGAAGTATTCATTTGTTACTATTTGACTTGATGGATAGAACTCTTTTACCATACTCTGCAAAATTTACTTCTTAGCAAAGTAAAGATCAGTCTGAGATTCACTGCAGATCTTTTTGTTTGTCATCTAAGAAAATTCACATACATAACTAGTCTGTCAATTTAGGAAGATAATTAATATTTCTTTCAGAGCTCTGCAGTTTTAAAGTGTCCTCATTTATTATCTAATTTAATTACTATTCAATCCTGACTTTATAGGTATTCTGAATGAGTGAAAGTGAAATGAGAACCCTTTGTCTGATGAAATTTTTTTCTTAAATCTTATAAAGAGAATAGTAATAGATTTTTTTTTGTTGTTTATTGCAGTAACATTGGTTTATAACATTGTATAAATTTCAGGTGTACATCATTGTCCTTCTATTTCTGCATAGATTACATCATCTTCACCACCCAAATACTAATTACAGCCCATCACCACACACATGTGCCGAATTATCCCTTTCGTCCTCCTCCCTCCCCCCTTCCCCTCTGGTAACCACCAATCCAATCTCTGTCTCTAAGTGTTTGTTTATTGTTGTTATTATCTACTACTTAATGAAGGAAATCATTCGGTATTTGACCTTCTCCCTCTGACTTATTTCACTTTGCATAATAACCTCAATGTCCATCCATGTTGTCACAAATGGCTGGATTTCATTGTTTCTTATGGCTGAGTAGTATTCCATTGTGTATATATACCACATCTTCTTTATCCATTCGTCCCTTGATGGGCACTTAGGTTGCTTCCAAGTCTTGGCTGTTGTGAATAACGCTGCAATGAACACAGGGGTGCATGTACCTTTACAAATTGGTGTTTTCAAGTTCTTTGGATAAATACCCGGCAGTGGAATAGCTGGATCATATGGTAGTTCTATCCTTGATTTTTTGAGGAATCTCCGTACTGTTTTCCATAGTGGCTGCACCAGTTTGCACTCCCACCAGCAGTGTATGAGAGTTCCCTTCTCTCCCCATCCTCTCCAACACATGTTGTTTCCTGTCTTGTTAATTATAGCCATTCTGACGGGCGTGAGGTGATATCTCATTGTAGTTTTGATTTGCATTTCCCTGATAGTTAATGACTTTGAACATCTTTTCATGTGTCTGTTGGCCATCTGTATATGTTCTTTGGAGAAATGTCTGTTCAGGTCTTTTGCCCATTTTTTAATTGGGTTGTTAGTTTTTTTGTTGTTGAGATGCATGAGTTCTTTATATATTTTGGAGATTAAGCCCTTATCAGAAGTATGGTTTGCAAATATCTTCTCCCAATTGTTAGGTTGTCTTTTCGTTTTGTTGATGGTCTCCTTTGCTATGTAGAAGCTTTTTAGTTTGATGTAGTCCCATTTGTTTATTTTTTCTATTGTTTCTCTTGCCCAGTCAGACATGGTGCTTGAAAATATGTTGCTAAGACCAATGTCGAAAAGCATACTGCCTATGTTTTCTTCTAGAAGTTTCACAGTTTCAGGTCTTACATTCAAGTCTTTAATCCATTTGGAGTTAATTTTTGTGTATGGTGTAAGGTAAGGGTCTACTTTCACTTTTTTGCATGTGGCTATCCACTTTTCCCAACACCATTTGTTGAAGAGACTTTCTTTTCTCCATTGTATGTTCTTGGCTCTTTTGTCAAAGATTAGCTGTCCATAGATATGTGGGTTTATTTCTGGGCTTTCGATTCTATTCCATTGATCTGTGTGTCTGTTTTTGTGCCAGTACCATGCTGTTTTGGTTACTATAGCTTTGTAGTATATTTTGAAATCAGGGAGTGTGATACCTCCAGCTTTGTTCTTTTTTCTCAGGATTCCTTTACCTATTCGGGGTCTTTTGTTGTTCCATATAAATTTTAGGATTCTTTGTTCTATTTCTGTGAAAAATGTTGTTGGAACTTTGATAGAGATTGCATTGAATCTGTAGATTGCTTTAGGAAGTATGGACATCTTAACTATGTTAATTCTTCCAATCCAAGAGTACGGAATATCTTTCCATTTCTTTGTGTCTTCTTCAGTTTCTTTCAGCAATGTTTTATAGTTTTCGGTGTACAGCTCTTTCACCTCTTTGGTTAAGTTTATTCCTAGGTATTTTATTCTTTTTGTTGCAATTGTAAATGGGATGGTATTCTTAATTTCTCTTTCAGCTACTTCGTTGTTAGTGTACAGAAATGCAACTGATTTTTGTATGTTGATTTTTGTATCCTGCACCTTTACCATATTCGTTTATTACTTCTAAAAGTTTTCTGGTGGATTCTTTAGGGTTTTCTATATATAAAATCATGTCATCTGTAAATAGTGACAGTTTCACTTCTTCCTTTCCAATTTGGATCCCTTTTATTTCTTTCTCTTGCCTGATTGCTCTGGCTAGGACTTCCAGTACTATGTTAAATAGGAGTGGTGACAGTGGGCATCCTTGTCTGGTTCCTGTTCTTAGAGGGATAGCTTTAAGTTTTTCACCATTGAGGATGATATTAGCTGTGGGTTTCTCATATATGGTCTTTATTATGTTGAGGTACTTTCCTTCTATACCCATTTTATTCAGAGTTTTTATCATAAATGGATGCTGTGTCTTGTCAAATGCTTTCTCTGCATCTATTGACATGTGATTTTTATTCTTCATTTTATTAATGTGGTGTATCACATCGATTGATTTGTGAATGTTAAACCATCCCTGCATCCCTGGAATAAATCCCACTTGATCATGGTGTATAATCTTTTTAATGTATTGTTGTATGCGATTTGCTAGTATTTTGTTGAGGATTTTTGCATCGATGTTCATCAGTGATATTGGCCTGTAATTTTCTTTTTTTGTGTTGTCCTTGTCTGGTTTTGGTATCAGGGTAATGTCGGCTTTGCAGAATGAGTTAGGGAGCTTCCCCCCCTCCTCAATTTTTTGGAAGAGTTTGAGAAGGATAGGTATTAAGTCTTCTTTGAATGTTTGGTAGAATTCACCAGGGAAGCCGTCTGGTCCTGGACTTTTATTTTTGGGGAGGTTTTTGATTACTGTTTCGATCTCCTTACTGGTGATTGGTCTATTCAAATTCCCTACTTCTTCTTGATCCAGTTTTGGAAGGTTGTGTGATTCTAAGAATTTATCCATTTCTTCCAGATTGTCGAATTGGTTGGCATATAGCTTTTCATAGTAGTCTCAGAATCTTTTGTATTTCTGAGGTGTCTGTTGTAATTTCTCCTCTTTCATTTCTTTTTTTTTTTTTTAATTTTTATTTATTTATTTTTTTCCCCCAAAGCCCCAGCAGGTAGCTGTATATCATAGTTGCACATCCTTCTACTTGCTGTATGTGGGGTGTGGCCTCAGCATGGCCAGAGAAACGGTGCGTCGGTGCGCGCCCGGGATCCGAACCTGGGCTGCCAGCAGCGGAGCCCGTGCACTTAACCGCTAAGCCACGGGACCGGCCCACCTCCTCTCTCATTTCTGATTTTACTTATTTGTGCCTTCTCTCTTTTTTTCTTGGTGAGTCTAGCTAAAGGTTTGTCAATTTTGTTTATCTTTTCAAAGAACTAGCTCTTGGTTTTATTAATTTTTTCTATTGTTTTTTTGGTCTCTATTTCATTTATTTCTGCTCTGATTTTTATTATTTCCCTTCTTCTACTGATTTGGGGCTTGGTTTGTTCTTCTTTTTCCAGTTCCTTTAGGTGCATTGTTAGATTGTTTATTTGAGATTTTTCTTGTTTGTTGAGATAGGCCTGTATTGCTATAAACTTCCCTCTTAGAACCGCTTTTGCTGTATCCCATAAATTCTGGCATGTCGTATTTTCATTTTCATTTGTGTCCAGGTATTTTTTGATTTCTTCGTTGACCCCGTCGTTGTTCAGTAGCATTTTGTTTAATCTCCACGTATTTGTGGCTTTTCTGATTTTCTTCCTATAATTGATTTCTAGTTTCATACTGTTGTGGTCAGAAAAGATGCTTGGTATTATTTCAGTCTTCTTAAATTTATGGAGACTTGTTTTGTGGCCTAATTTGTGATCAATTCTGGAGAATGTTCCATGTGCATTTGAAAAGAACGTGTATTCTTTGGTTTTTGGATGGAATGCTCTGTATATATCTGCTAGGTCCATCTGTTCTAGTGTGTCATTTAAGGCCAGTGTTTCATTATTGATCTTCTGTTTGGATGATCTATCCGTTAGTGTAAGTGGAGTGTTAAAGTTCCCTACTATTATTGTGTTACTGTCTATTTCTGTTATGTCTGTTAATAATTGCTTTATATATTTGGGTGCACCTACATTGGGTGTGTAGGTATTTACAAGTGTTATATCCTCTTGTTGGATTGTTCCCTTGATGATTATGTAATGCCCTTCTTTGTCTCTTTTTACAGTTTTTGTTTTAAAGTCTATTTTGTCTGATATGGGTACTGCTACCCCAGCTTTCTTTTCATTGCCATTTGCATGGAGTATCTTTTTCCATCCTTCACTTTCAGTTTGTGAGTGTCTTTAGGTCAGAAGTGTGTCTCTTGTATGCAGCATATACATGGGTCTTGTTTTTTAATCCAATCAGCCACCCTATGCCTTTTAATTGGAGCATTTCGTCCATTGACGTTTAAAGTAGCTATTGATAAGTATGTACTTACTGCCATTTTTTTAACTTTTTTTCTCTCAGTGTTTTAGTACTCCTTCTCTGTTCCTTTCTTCTTCTATACAGAGTTGATGGTCTCTTTAGTTTGACCTCTGTCTGAAAGCTCTACTCTTTAACTCCCCTCCTTCCTCCTTTTATGTTTTTGATATCATATCTAACCTCTTTTTTGTGCATTTGTATCCATTACCCTCTTATCATGGAAATAGATAATTTTTCCTATTTGTGGTCCTCTCTTTTCCTCTTAAATCAGTCCCTTTAACATTTCTTGTAGCACTGGTTTCTTGGTGACAAACTCCTTTAATTTTTGCCTGTCTGGGAAATTTTTGATCTCTCCTTCCATTTTGAATGATAATGGGTAGAGTATTCTTGGCTGT
Organism: Diceros bicornis minor; assembly: GCF_020826845.1. Lineage (NCBI taxonomy): Eukaryota > Metazoa > Chordata > Mammalia > Perissodactyla > Rhinocerotidae > Diceros > Diceros bicornis. The sequence continues at coordinate 47,371,971 of NC_080757.1, read as the reverse complement.
AAGTTTTTTCCTTTTAGCACTTTAAATATATTGTGCCACTCTCTTCTAGCCTGTAAGGTTTCTGCTGAGAAGTCAGCTGATAGCCTTATGGAGTTTCCTTTGTATGTAACTTGACTTTCTCTTGCGGCTTTTAGGATTCCTTCTTTATCTTTAATTCTGGGCACTTTGATTATGATGTGTCTTGGTGTGGGCCTCTTTGGGTTTATCTTGTTTGGGGCTCTCTCTGCTTCCTGTACCTGGATGTCTGTTTCCTTCCTTAGGTTAGGGAAGTTTTCATCTATTATTTCTTGAAATAGATTCTCTGCCCCTTTGTCTCGCTCTTCTCCTTCCGGGACACCTATAATATGGATGTTAGTGTGCTTGATGTTGTCCCAGAGGTCCCTTAGACTGTCCTCACTCTTTTTAATTCTTTTCTCTTTTACCTGTTCAGCTTGGGTAATTTCTTCTAGTCTTTCGTCTCACAGATCTGTTCTTCTGTATCCTCTACTCTGAGATGGATCCTCTACTCTTTTGAGTCCCTCTAGTGAATTTTTCATTTCCAGTATTGTATTCTTCATTTCTGATTGGTTCTTTTTTATATCTTCCATTTCTTTGTTGATATTCTCACTGAGTTCATCTATTCTTCTCCCCAGATCAGTGAGCATCCTTAACACTCTTTGTTTGAACTCTCTGTTGGATAGGTTGCTCATTTCTGTTTCACTTAGTTCCTTTTCTGGGGTTTTGTCCTGTTCCCTTACTTGGAATGTATTCCTTTGCCTCCTCATTTTGCCTCTTTCCCCGTGCTTGTGTCTACGTATTAGGTAGGTCAGCTACGTCTCCTGCTCTTGGATAGGTGACCTTATGTAAGTGATGGCTTAGGAGGCCTGCAGTGTGCTTCCCTCAGTTCTCAATGTTACAGGGGTGACCCCTATGTGGGCTACGTGTGTCCTTCTGTTGTAGCCTGTTTGCTCTCCCTGTAGGCGCCCAGGGAGGCCGAGTTATGCTCCTGGCCAGCTGTTGTAATGCTCAGCTGCTTGTAGTTGTTGTGGGCCCTTCAGTCTCTTTATCAGGTGTGGGGAGCCCCAGCACAGTTGGCTGCAAGTTCTAATACCACATTTGTGTTGCAGTATTTCTTTTAAGTGAGTAGGCCCCCAGCGTGGCAGGTTGTTAGGCTCAGGGCCTTACAGTTGCTATAAGCCTCCAGCCTTTAGGTCTCTTGTCAGCTCTCTGAGGATTGCAGCTGGGTGGGGCTGGCCTCAGGCACAGGAGCACCCAATTGTTTCAGGCTTTGGAAGGTGGGGCAAACCCCCTATGTGGGTCTTTGAGAAGCACAAGTCTTCTGCAGCTGACAAGCCCTGCCGCCCACAGGTCCACACACACAGTCAACACAGTCCTGCCCCGTGTGCGCGCCCCGACCTCCCGAAGCGGACTCAGTCTCTCCATGCCGGGAGCCCCACACACTCCACCACCGCCCCACACTCTCCACCTGTTCCTTGTGCATGCCCTGCCTCACTGAAGTGGGCTCAGTTGCCAGGCTGCAGAGAATCCAGTCACCAATCTCTGCAGGCCCACAAGTTGCCTGAGGGCTTGTTGTTGGGTGGGGCCAGTCTCTAGGGTGGGGTGCCTGCCCTGGCTGAGCTGGATTAAATAGGTGCTCTAGCGGGTGGGGCTGACCCTGGGCTAGCAGGCCTCAGGGAGAACTCTAATGGCGTCTGTGTCAGCACACCCACACCAGGCCACAACAATGGCCACTGCCAATGTCCCAGTCCCTGGAGAGGTCTCACCTCTCACCGAGATGCACTCAGCACCTATCAGGTGAGTCTCTTTTCACCAAAGCACTGTGCACCTTTCTTTCTGGTGATTTTAGGTTGCTTTCTGAAACGGGTGAGTTTGCGTGTGGGCCCTTTAAGAGCTGGTTTTACTTTCTTTGTGAACCAGCTTTTCTGGGGGTACTCCCCAATGTTTTAGTAGCAGGCAAAGTTAGATATTATGCCACTTGTCTCGATTGTGCTGGGTCCACAAAGTGCCCCCAGCGGGGGCGCTTCCGGCTCAGGGCCCCGCACCTCCAGGGAGGGTTGTGTACCTTTGGGCGGCTCCTGGGCAGCCATGAGGCGCTGCGGCTTGTGAAGGCGCCATTTTTCCTCTCCAGAAGGGAGTTTCTGCCTCTTGAACTCAGTCGGGATTGTCCGTTGTTGCAGGAGTTCCTCTTATCCAGTTTTCAGTTCTGTCTTGGGTAATTTTTCCCCAAGTAGTTGTAAATTGGCTGTGTCCGCAGGAGGAGTTGAGTTCAGAGTCTGCCTACGCCGCCATCTTGACTTCCTCCTAAGTAATAGATTTTTGAGGGAGCAGTTGGTACAACTATTCCAGTTCTGTAGAAATGAGGCTAGTTGTACCAAAAGTCCTTTGTAATAAAATATCGATCCTTGTATATTTTAGTTTTCTATTTCCTGGTTGTTTTGAATTTTTCTTTCTTATTTTGGGTAGCTAGGAAAGCTTAGCCAGCTGTGGTGGTCTAGTGGTTAAGATCTGGTGCTCTCACTGCAGCAGCCTGGGTTGGTTTCCTGGCCAGGGAACCACACCACCCATCTTTTGGTTGTCATTCTGTGGCGGCTGCATGTTGCTATGATGCTGAAAGCTATGCCACCAGTATTTCAAATACCAGCAAGGTCACCCATGGTGGACAGGTTTCAGTGGAGCTTCCAGACTCAGACAGACTAGGAAGAAGGACCTGGCCACCCACTTCTGAAAAAAATTGGCCATGAAAACCCTGTGAATAGCAGTGGAAGGTGAGAATGGCACAAAAAGACCGGGCAGTCTTCCACTGTGCTGTACACAGGGGCACTAGGAGTCGGAGTCGACAAGACAGCACTAACAAAGGAAACCTTAGGTAGGAAACTGTCTTTTTATTACTTTAAAATGGGGTTGGTGATGATATTTCAAATTTCTTCTGATTTCCAGTTTGGTTAGCTCTTAAGACTGTTTTTTTCTAACTAGAAAAAGGCCTTGGAATGGTGATGAAATATTTACATATTCAGAGAACATTTGTTGAGAGTCTTCCATGTACCTAACACTGAGGGGCAGGCTCTGGGATTTCAGGAAGAGGTTTGGACCCTGATCTTGCTTTCAGGGGACTTGCAGTGTAAACAGACTAAGAGACAAAACTTGATGGATGAAATAACCAGTCAGTGCTAGAGTTGGTGGTACACACAATGAGGGTGAAATAGAAGAATAAAGCCCATGGATGTTTTCAGGGGAGCTCAATTTCCAGATTCTAAAATTTATTGGTCTTTCATATTTTCTTCCTTTGCCTTTACAAATGAAAGGTACCTCTCTTGGCCATCCCAAATAGTACATTGTCCTGTGGTTAGAGGCCTTCCAGGGCACCAAAGAGACAAATCAGAATATTGGTGAGATTGTTGAGAAGGCAGTGACTCCAATGACTAACATCTTTTTACAAGTCAAGTGCTTTCCAGTCCTTAATTTTCAACAAAATTGAAGGACTTGCTCAAGTTGTTAGCCGATTAATAAAAAGAATTTTCATAAAAAATAGAGAAGTCAAATAAATGCCATTATTTTCCAGAAAGTTAAAAAAAGCGTGATAGATTATTGTGATTTTTTTTTTTTTTTGGCATGTAACTCAAAGAATTAAAATAATTTGATGGCACTGCTATAATATAACTCCTTTTATTCCCATCTACTTTTTAAATTATTTTTATAATTTTATTTATTTATTTTTTTTCCGCCAAAGCCCCAGTAGATAGCTGTATGTCATAGTTGCACATCCTTCTAGTTGCTGTATGTGGGACGCAGCCTCAGCATGGCCGGAGAAGCGGCGTGTGGGTGCGCGCCCAGGATCCGAACCCGGGCCGCCAGCAGCGGAGCGCGTGCACTTAACTGCTAAGCCACGGGGCCTGCCCTCCCATCTACTTGTTTATGTGAATAAGTTTTCTTAGCCTTTATATTTATAAAAATGAAAAATAGGAATAGAATGTTTAGAATAAATAATATTCACTCAGATACATGAACTAATTGAAAATAAGAAAACCTCATCCATCTTATGAAGAGTTACATTTCCAATTCTTCTTTTTCTCCTCCTCCCCTCCCCCCTTTTAAAATAATTAGTTTGTTCTAATCTGGGTGCAGAAATAGTCTACACATTGTGTTTGGTTGGTGTGTCTCAAGTCGCTTTTAACTATAGTCCCCCCAACCTTTTTTCTTTGAATTTTCTTTGAATTTATTATAGACACCAGGTCTATTAAATACCTTCATCTAAAAACTCTTTATGATTTGGTTCTAGCGTTGTTTGCCATCATGTCTGTGTTCCCATAATACTCCTATGTTCCACCACTGAACTCCTCATCTTTTCTTATTCTTTTCGCATTCTGTCCTATCTCCACGTTTTGGACAGTGCTGTTTCCTTAGACTCTGTTACTTCCTTCCTTGCCTAGTCTTCCTACCTAAACTACTCAGCTCTGAAGACATAGCTGAAGCATTATCCCCTCTGAGAAGTCTTCCGAGACTTCCTCAGGCTGAGTTAGGTGCCCCCCTCTTATCAATTAGGGTCCTGAAAGGAAACAGGTAATACTTTCAAAATAGATAAAAAACAGTGTCTTGAAGGGACTACTTACAATGCATGGGCAGGGTTAAGGGAATCCAACAAGGAATAGTGCAGCACCTAGGAACTAGCACTGAAAGGAAGTTGCACCATCTTTGGGCCAGCCAAGACAGAGAGAGAGTGGTTATGAGATCCCAGAGAGACCCTCACTGTTGCTTCTTATTTACTGAACCCAATTTGAAGCCAGAGAGCAGAGGAGCCCCGTTAATGTAGTCCATAAAGGTCAGCCTCCTAGGGCATTTAAGTACAGTAAAAGATGGAGAATGAATCTGAAGGAGCAGGTAGAAATATCCCAGCATACCTTATTTATATTCCTACAGTGCTTTAGTATACTTCATTGTATCATTTATCATCTTGACTGAACATTCATTGGTTGTATTGGTATTTTTCCCATAGCACTGTGAACTCTTCTGTAGCTCTGAACTGTCTCTTATTCATATTTGCACACCCACGGTGCTCATTAGATATTTGTTAATTAAATGAATAGAAGTTTAAAAAAGAAGTGGATGAGATACATAATTTAAAGGGTCTGTCAGACTTAATGGTAATATGTGATGATTCTTAGTTCAAAAGAGAGTAAATGTGGGCCGGCCCTGTGGCTTAGCGGTTAAGTGCGCGTGCTCTGCTGCTGGCGGCCCGGGTTCGGACCCCAGGCGCGCACCGACGCACCGCTTCTCCGGCCATGCTGAGGCCGCATCCCACATACAGCAACTAGAAGGATGTGCACCTATGACATACAACTATCTACTGGGGCTTTGGGGGAAAAATAAATAAAATTATGAAAAAAAAAAGAGTAAATCTAATAATTTTTGCTTTGTTGGGCAGTTTTGATGCTTCTGCAATAATTGGCTCACTTGTTTTGGTTGAAGAGAGGCCAGGGATTAATTTAGGCCATAATAGATAACAGCTTTATTTAGAATGGTTATAATGCAAGACTCTGAGTTGGCTGCTCAGTGGCCTGGTAAGTATATTTATGTACTTTCTTTTGCTATAGGGGAAGCATGACGCAGGGAAAGAATCTGTAGAGGCTATAAGGCCAATTATGTTGACTTCGGGAAGAATGTGCCTTACTTATTAGACTTTCTATGGGTTATTACGTAGCAAATCTCCTAAATATATGAAAGCTGGTCTGTATCTGGAAAAATCTATCCTTATTGCTAGCCAAACAAATTCTTCCCCTTCCCCCAATTAGTTGAACTAATATCATATATTTGCTATTAAGGCCTGTTAGAATTGCTACATAAAAAATTACTCCAGAACTTAGAGGCCAAAACACAAACAGTAATTTTATTATCTCTCATGGTTTCGGTGGGTTAGTAGCTGGGTGGTTTTGGCTCAGGGTTTGTCATGTGTTTTTTTTTTTTTTTTTGTGAGGAAGATCAGTGCTGAGCTAACATCCATGCTATTCCTCCTCTTTTTGCTGAGGAAGATTGGCTCTGAGCTAACATCTATTGCCAATCCTCCTCCTTTTTTTTCCCCAAAGCCCCAGTAGATAGTTGTATGTCATAGTTGCACATCCTTCTAGTTGCTGTATGTGGGACGCGGCCTCAGCATGGCTGAAGAAGTGTTGCGTTGATGCTCGCCCGGGATCCGAACCCGGGCCGCCAGTAGCGGAGTGCGAGCACTTAACCGCTAAGCCACTGGGCCGGCCCTTGTCATGTGTTTTATTCAGATGGTGGCTGGGGCTAGAATAGCTGGGGGCCGGCTGGGCGTTTATCTCTCTTCAGGTCATCTGAGAGCCTCTCCACGTGGTTTCTGCATTGGCTAGTTTATGGCAGCTCTGGGCAGTTACACTGCTAATATGACTGGCTCAGGACACCAGCAGGAACTGTCCCTGGAACAAGGAGAAAACCGCATCTTCTTTTCTGACTTAGCCTAGGAGTTCCTTGCCGCATTTTATTGGTTACAAGCAAGTTAGTTACCAGCTCTTCTAGATTCAAGGGGAAAGAACATAGACCCATCTCTTGATGGAAAAAGTGTCAGAATTTGCAGCCATTTAAAAAATTGTCATAGGTGGCAGTAGTAGTAGCCGCTGCTGCTGCTACCTTTTGTTTTTTGGGTTGGATTGCATACTCTTTGGTATCCTAATCTAATAGATACCTTTTTCTAGCTTTTATAATTTAGTTATTCTATGTTCTGCCTTTAAAGTATCCAGGGATTTTATTACAGAGCACTTAACAAATGGCATGAAAATTTTCAACAGCTTCCAGAAGAGTTATGATAGTTTGTTATTAAAGTATAAAAATCCATAAATTATTTTAGTAAAGGATAAAAAAAGATACTCAATGGAGACATGAGCAGACTTGTAAAAAGTACGGCAGATACTACTTGAATAAAATAATTTGTGCAAATGTATGAATTCTTTAATTCTCTGGAATTATTTTTATATTGAAAACATAATTCAGGGTTAAGAATCAGAGAATTTTAGTGCTCCTCCATTGGGTCTGCATTGTTTTTCTTTAACCTTTCTATAATTCATTCTCTACAGAGTAGCTTCATAAATTTAAAAAAAAAAAAAAAAAGTAAATTTGGGGCCGGCCCTGTGGCTTAGCGGTTAAGTGCGCGAGCTCTGCTACTGGCAGCCTGGGTTCCAATCCCAGGCATGCACTGACGCACCGCTTGACCGGCCATGTTGAGGCGGCGTACATACAGCACTATGACATACAACTATCTACTGGGGCTGTGGGGAGAAAAAGGGGAAAAAAAGGAGGAGAATTGGCAATAGATGTTAGCTCAGGGCCAGTCTTCCTCAGCAAAAAGAGGAGGATTGGCATGGATGTTAGCTCAGGGCTAATCTTCCTCACAAAAAAAAAAAAAGTAAATTGGATAATTTTGCTCCCCTGCTTCAAACCCTCCAATGGCTTTCCATTATACTTTGTATGAAATAGAGATATTTGCACAAGATCCTGTATAATCTGGTGTTGACTGGTCTTTCCTTTGCTCATTATGCTTTAGTCACATTGATTTTAATTTCTTGAAAAGGCCAATCTCTTTCCCACCTCAGGGCCTTTATGTTGTATTCTTTTTTTTTCAGGGATCTTCTTTCTCTTATTGTCTATTGTTTTTCTATGTCAGTTTAACAGTCATTTCAAAGAGTTCCTAAGTACTCTGTCTAGAGTAGCTTCTACCCTCATTATTCTCTGTTACGGTATCCTGTTAACTTCAGAAGACTTATTATAATTTATTTTCATATTCATTTCTTTACCTCTTTATTGTTTTTTAAAAGTAAATTTAGTTTTAGATTAATTTTAGATTTACAGAAAAATTGCAAAGATAGTACAGAGAGTTCCTATATACTCCACACCCAGTTTCCTCCATTACTAACTAATCTTATGTTAGTATGGTACATTTGTCACAATTAATGAGCCAATACTGATACATTATTATTATTATTAACTAAAATCCATACTTTATTCAGATTTCCTTAGTTTTTACCTAATGTTGCTCATTTTCTCTTTCCTTAGTTTTTACCTGATGTTGCTCATTGTCTTTCATCCTTACTAGATTGGGAGCTCCTGCAGGGCAGGGACTATGTGTGTTTCATTCACCTAGTGTAATGCTAAACATTTAGGAGGTACTCTGTTAATATTTCTTGAAAGAATGACTATTAGAAAGATGTCTTAGAATTTATAGAATAACCTCTTCCCTATTTTAAGTGAGTAACTTGTTCAGGGAGGTCATATGTGTCTTCTCTGAGTCCCATGGCTAGTTAGCAAGACCCAAGACTCCAAGGTGGTACTAGAAACCACATCTTATTGATATCCAATTTGCTATATAGTCATGTGCCACGTAACGACGTTTCAGTCAACTACGGACCACATATATGATGGTGGTCCCGTAAGATTAGTACCGTATAGCTTAGGTGTGTAGTAGGCGATACCATCTAGGTTTGTGTAAGTATACTCTATGATGTTTGTACAACGATGAAATCGCATAATGACGTATTTCTCCGAACGTATCCCCATCGTTAAGTGACGCATGACTGTATATAGAGTTGAGTTTACTGTGAAATTCATGAAGCTAATGAAACTCTTGAAGCTAATGAAGCTTAACTTTCAAGATCCTATCTGAGGGCCTGGGAGGGACCCTAGTAATGAGTTCCCATGGTCGCTTTTGAAAAATGTTTTATTAGTGGGGCCAGCTGATGGCGCAAACGGTTAAGTGCACGCGCTCCGCTGCGACGGCCCGGGGTTCGCCAGTTCGGATCCTGGGCGTGCACTGACGCACCACTTGGCAAGCCATGCTGTGGCGGTGTCCCATATAAAGTGGAGGAAGATGGGCACGGATGTTAGCCCAGGGCCAGTCTTCCTTAGCAAAAAAAAGAGGAAGATTGGCAGATATTAGCACAGGGCTGATCTTCCTCACACACACAAAAAATGTTTTATTGGTATGTATTATATACACAGAAAAAATGCAAAGATAAGTATGCAGCTTAAGACTTTTCACAAACTTAACGCACCTGTCTAACCAGAACCCAGATCAAGAAACAGAAAATTTCCTGTATATTGTCACATAGTTATGAAAAATTTGCGAATGTAAGATATCTTAATCACAGTCAGTTAAGATTGCTGTCTCTTTTGACACTGACTTACCCTCTATCACACTTCTTATGTTGGTGGCATTGGAATGGCTATAGGCGTTTTGGGCATCTGGCTGTGGGGAAACTGACTAGGGATACCTTTAGTTGGGTTTTGGTAGGATATGTTTATGTGGTTCACAGTCTCTTCATGTATAGTCAGAGTACTGCTAGCTATCCCAGTATGGGAATAGTTTCTAGGAATATTACATGTTGTGTTAACTCACCTGGCATTGTAACATAAACATGCAGGCCTAGAGATGGTATAGTGATATGAATGTGTCGCGTGGCATCTGGCACTTAAAGTATGTGGTTAGTAGAGGAAAAACGAAGTTTGATGCCAGAAGCCAGTCTGTGGAAAATTCTTCCAAATCTTAAAGCTTCATATGAGAGAGACTTGTTAAGAGTTTTCCCAAGTTTGACCACAGTCCTAAAAGTTTACATAACATTACCAATAATGGCCTTGTGCTAAAAGAAACTTTTCTAAACCATCAACAACAACAAAAATGACGGACTGAATTATTTTTCTATCTCTATAGAGAATGACATTATAAAACTCCTGGGAAAGTGTGATTCTGGCATAAGGGTTGACATATAGATCAATGGAATACAAGCAAGAGTCCAGAAAGAAGCTCATACATCTGTGGTCAGTTGATTTTCGACAAGGGTGCCAAGACCATTCAGTGGGAAAGGTTAGTCTTTTCAACAAATGGTGTTGGAAAACCAGATATCCACGTGGAAAAGAATGAAGTTGCACTGCCACCTCACATCATATACAAAAATTAACTCCAAGTGGATTAAAGACCTAATTGTAACAGCTAAAACCATAAAAACTCTTAGATGGAGACACAAGACCTTGGATAGGCAATGATTTCTTAAATATGACGCCAAAAGTACAAGCAAAAATAGGAAAGGAAGAAATAAAGTGAACTTCATGAAAATTAAAAACTTTTGTGCCACAAAGGACGCTATCACAAAAGTAAAAAGCTCATAGAATGGGAGAAAATATTTGTAAATCATATATTTGATAAGGATCTAGTATCCAGAATATATAAAGAACTCTTACAACTTAACAACAAAAGGACAAACAATCCAATTTAAAAATGGATGAAGGATTTGAATAGACATTTCTCCAAAGAAGATTTACCAGTGACCAATAATCACATGAAAAGATGCTCAATATCATGAGTCATGATATTGAAATGCGAATCAAAACCATGAGATACCACGACACCCACTAGAAGGGCTGTAATAAAAAATAGGAAAATAAGTGTTGGCAAAGATTCTCATACATTGTTGGTGGGAATGTAAAATGGTTCAGCCACTGTGGCAAAAAGTTTGGCAATTCCTCAAAAAGTTAAACATAGAATTACCATATGACTCATCAATTCCATTCCTAGGTATGTAACTCAGTGAATTGAAAACATATGTACACACAAAAATTTGTACACAAATGTTCATATCAGCATTATTCAGAGTAGCCAAAATAGTTGGGTGGAAACAACCCAAATGTCCATTAACTAACTGATGACTAGATAAACAAAATGTGATGTATCTATACAATTAAATATTATTCAGCCATAAAAGGGAATAAAGTACGAATACCTGCTACAACATGAATGAACCTCAAAAACATTATGCTGAGTGAAAGAAGCCGGACACAAAAGGTCACATATTGTATGATTCCAGTTGGCAAATCTCTTATAGAGACATAAAGTTAGGTTAGTGGTTGCCAGGGAATAGGGAGAGGGGAGGATTGGGAGTGACTGCTAACAGGTATGGGGGTTCTTTTTGGGGTGATGGAAATGTTCTGGAATTAGTGGTGATGGTTATACGGCATTGGGAATATACTAAAAACCATTGAATTGCAAATTTTAAAATGGTGAGTTTCATGTTATGTGACCTTTATCTCAATAAAACAAATTGCAAATAAAGCCTGTCATGTGGGAAGAGGTAATCAAAGAGTATGCAGCCAAAAAACTAAAAAAAAGGTATTATTAGGAGTGTGTCAATTAACAAAAATATTGCTATTTTCTGGTTTTTAAGATGTTCGTGATATTTGTCAGCTTGTTAAAATTTGTTTTCTCTTTCTAAATTGAATATTTGCTTTCCTGCCTAATTTTGTATTCTTATTCTTGAATTGGAGCCCCCCAAACTGTATGAACTCCAGGCTCCACAAAACCTGGATGCCCCCAGAATATATATTAGCATCAAATAAAAATCATTCAAGAACTATGTTGTCTTTTTAAGCATGGGGGATTGAATGGACCGTTTATTTCTGTTCTCTCTTCAAACCCCGTTTAAATAAGAATAAAGGGATAAAAATGGCATACACTTAGAAGAGCAAGAAGAACAGAAGAGGAGACAGCATGTAAGTGATACCAAAAAGTTTCAGGAAGATTGAAGGTGGTTGGAGTAGGTAATTTAGCTGAGAAAGTACAATATAAAGTATCTGCTGAAGAGGATACCAGATCCTTGTGATATTCCAGCTACTTCATGTCACACATCTCTAGAAAAGACTCAGGAATTGGAAGCACCAGATATCTCTGAGGGTCCAGGTGAGATGTGAAGCTGAAAATGGGAAATGGTTTAAAGTCTGTAAAAGGTTCTGTGTGTACTGTGTGTACCTCATCCCAGGCAGCTAGGTGGTGGTTCTTCCTCAACCCTTGAAAAAAGGTGAAGACTTATTCTGTGGAGAAAGTTAACCAAACTGGCTCTGGACCCAGGGATACCTGGCACTGTGGAAGGTGGGGGGAAAGTGCTCACCTGAAAATAAGGGGACTGGCGACATCTTAAATGGTGAAACGCCCAGCTCTCTTGCACCGCTCAGCTCCAAGAACACTAGCAGCCAATTATGTCTTTTATCCTTTATTAAAAAGTCTTTTCTGGAAAAAATTGGACAGCTTCAGATAAAACATTTATAAAAGCAGTCATTCGCTGCATAACGACGTTTTGGTCAATGATGGACCGCATATACGATAGTGGTCCCATAAGATTAGGACTATTTAGCCTAGGTGTGTAGTAGGCTATCCTGTCTAGGTTTGTGTAAGTACATTCTGGGGTATTTGCACAACAAAATCACCTAATGACAAATTTCTCAGAACATATCCTCTCCAAGTGACGCATGACTGTACTGATGTTTTGAGTCTCCCAATGAAACAGGTCATCTTGCCAGATACCCCATAGTGAAAGTTATCAGTTGCCAGGTGAGGAAGGGAGGGTCTCAAAACTCCTTAAACTTTCACTTTCACATGAAGAATTAGAAATGACACGGACTTCTCAACAGCAATATCAGAACCGAGAAGACAGTTGAGCAATGCCTTCAGAATTCTGAGGGAAGATGGCTTCTAGCCTAGAATCCAACCATTTGCTCAAGTATGAAGGCAGAATAAAGGCGTTTTGGGGCATGGTGGACCTCAAAACATTATTTCCACTTATCCCTTAGAAAGCTATTGAAGGATATGCTCACCAAAATGAGGGAGCATACTATGAAAGGGGAATGAATACACGGGTGAGTGTATCCTCGTACACAAAGGGAAGTCTTGGGACAATAAACCTAAAGTCCAGAGTAGGAGACTCTGAAATTCTATGCAATGTCTTGTATATTTTTTCTTGGGAGAGGGTCTGAATTGGGACTCTTGTTTATAAATGATAAAAAGCCAAACTTTTTGGAAAAAAATGCATTGCCAGACATGAACATTATCAATTTTTTAGTGACAATTTCGTAAGAGAGAGAAATGGTATGTTTTAAAAATTTTGAGTTTGAAAGTCTTTTATTAATGAAGTTGATCACTTGTACTGTCAGAACATTTTTCTTTTTCTTGGCTTTGTCAATTACCTTATGGCTTTATTGCTAAAATACTTGTTAATAGAAACACTCAAGCTTTCGAGCTGGCTGAGAACCAAGTAATTACCTTAACCTGGGATATGTAGACCTTTAAGAAGTCTGTGGATTGGCTTCTGGTAGGTACTGTGAATCTGGGAACTTTTTTTTTCCTGGTATAGGGTCCAATTTCATATCACAGAAAAAGAAGCTCAGAAAGTTTAAATGACCTAGCAGTGGTCTCCTGACTCCTATTTTGGTGTGCATTCCCCTGTTACATCATGCTGTCTTCAGGGTCTTGAATTAGTGTGGTTTTTGTTACATGATCACTTAAATTTCTCGAACAATGTGTGATATGATTCAGATGAATCTAAGAACTGATAGGAATTTCTCTTGAGTGATATACTGTGTTAAAACACTTTAAAGTTAAAAAATTTGACTAACCTAAAATAGTGAGACATTTCAAATAGTCCTTAGCATTATGGAGAATAAAATTTTTATGTTTTTCTGTTTATGAGGGAAAAAATTGTGAAAAAGAAATAAAAATTCTGGAAACATTCTTAAAGGGTTAAAATCTGCATCTCTCACATACATTTTATAAATATATGTTTTTTGGAATTGTTGAAGAATGAGTAGGGATAACTTGGATTGTTTTATCTACTGTGTTGAAATTTTTTCTAAAATGTGAGTCTCCTTTTCTGCCCTAGTTAATAATATCTTTTTTTTTTTTTTATAATTTTATTTATTTATTTTTTCCCCCAAAGCCCCAGCAGATAGTTGTAGGTCATAGCTGCACATCCTTCTAGTTGCCGTACGTGGGACGTGGCCCCAGCATGGCCGGAGAAGCGGTGCGTTGGTGCGCGCCCTGGAACGAACCGTGGCCGCCAGCAGCGGAGCGCGCGCACTCAACCTCCAAGCCACGGGGCCAGCCCCTGCCCTAGTTAGTAATATCTTAATGGCCATTTCGGGATCCTGCACTCTTGCGGTTTGAATGTCAGTGTGAATGCATTTTAGCATTGAAGCCTTAAGTACTGTAGGAAATTGGATTGAATACACATTGCGTATTCCTAAGCTTTTAGTTAATTTTGAATATAAAGTTTAAGGACTAGTGTACCTTTCTGTGACGTGTCCCTTGAGCAACTACTGAGCTTAATGCTGTATCTTGTCTCTCTTACTAGGCTGAAACCTACTTGGGGGCAGGGACTTATTTTATGTAATTCGTATCAAGCATATAAGGAGAATTCAAAGCTTATTTGTTAAGTAATAAAACCTGAGTTTAAGTCCGTTAGGATATATTTTAAACGTTGAAATTGTCAGTTTTGTAACATTGTTTAAGAAAAACTGATTATAAAATAATAGATACATTTTAGAAATTTTGAAGATTACTGAAAAGTAGTGGAAAAAGAAGTCATTACCCAGGGATTACCTTACATTTTGGACTTATATTGAAACTGTTTCTTTTGTTAATAATCTATGGCCCAGAAATATGCTTTAATAGGGAAATTATTTTCTTTTTCTAAGTTTAAAAATAGATTTATATTGACATGCAGTCAAACACTTTCTTTGCCTTGTTTCTCTATTTAAAAGTTTTTAACTTGGCTACACAATGAGAAGGAGAAAGATCAGAGTTGCCTTGGGGTAGTGTTATTTAGCTTGAACTATGAAGAACAAGACTTGGGACTTGTTCTGATATTGTGATTGATCTGAGGTGACTTGAAGAAACAAGTTGTTACCCAGTTTTTATATCTTTTGTGCATGATTTTAAAAAGTTTAAGGAAATTGAATAAGCTAAATGTATATGCATGGCAAATATAGCTTGTACAAAAGACTGTACAGTGAAAAGATTAATTTCCATCTGTTACCCTAGTTTCTTGATTGGCTCCCCCCAGATGTGATCAGTTAACAGTTTCACCTACTTTGTAAATTGCCAACTGCTGAAGTAGGGGTTGCTTGCGGTTTTAAAGCCCGCTTCTCTTGGTAGCTTATCCTACTTTTCCTTTTGGGAACCTCTTCTGTCCCACTTTCAGTCCAAGCCTACCTCCTAGACTCAGGCTGTTCTAGTCTCCACGTGGAGAGAGAAGCATGAGCAAAAGCAAAGAATATCAAATGCCAAGTTAACCTGTGTGGACTGGGGTAGAGAGGGGAAGAAAAGGAACAGCTGAGGTCAGATTGTACAGTGACTTAAATGGTAGGCTAAGGAGTCTGGATTTTATCCAATAGGTAGTCAGGAGTTAATCAACATTTCCAAACAAGGGAGGAATTTTAGATTTGTAATTAATTCCCCATTCCTCCCAACCCTGATTGTCAAGCCCTACTTTTTCTCCTTTGAAATCTTTCTTGACCCATCCCTTCCTTTTCCATTCTTACTCATTCCTCTACCACAATTCAGTCCTTATTACATCAGACTGCGATTGTTGCCGTAGTTAGCAAACAAATGGTTTCTCTGCTTTGAGTCCTTTGTCCTGCAGCCCGTTCTGGACATTGCTCTCAGATTAATCTTACCTAGAGCTTTGCTTTGATCATATCTGCTCATAAACCTATAATACCTCCCTGTTGTTGACAGGATAAGATCCAGACTCTTAGCCTATCATTGAAGCTGTTCTAAAAATTAACCCAGTCTACCTTTTAAGCCTTGTCTTTTACCTTTATTTAACCTAGGTTCTAGAGAACTCGGAATATTCCTTTTCACCCTGTCATGTATATTGCCTCTTCCATTTTTTAATTTTGTCTCTGTTTCCTTTTTCCTCTTGGGTTATCCTTTCTTGTCTCTCTTAACTCATTCAAGATCATACCCATTCTTAGAGTTCAGTTAAAATTATACCTCCCTTTTACAGCTTCTTTAAATAATTTAGAAGCTAGTTTGAGTTCTTTCCTCTGAAATCTCAGAAGTCCTTGCTTGTGCTTAAGGCACTTGTCACTTCATGCTTTCTACTGTGCTTGTTTGTCTTAACTGCCCTGCGAGGTGATGTGACTTAGTTATGGTGTTTATTTCCCACACACAGTGGCTTCATATACTTGTGTGCTTGATAAATACTTGTTTGGTTAATTGAGCTTTCCTATTTTAGACTACCTTGTGTGCTGATTATAAATGTTTTGGTAGTTCAGTTTAGCACTCATTATTTAGCACTAATTTGATGGTGGTGTTTTTATGTTTCTTAGTCATGGCTTCTCAACTAGACTATAAAATTCTTAAGGGCAGAAAATGTCTAATGTATACTCCCAGAATCTTTCCATAATAATGCATGTAATGTTTTTCATTTTTAAAAATAGTGCAGAGATGCTCCTGTCTGGTGTGAAATACTTGACAACTGATTATTGGACTTGGAGCCTTTTTAATAATTGAAAAAGGGCCGGCCCCATGGCCTAGCGGTTAAGTGCACGTGCTCCGCTGCTGGCGGCCCGGTTCGGATCCCAGGCGCGCACCGACGCACCGCTTGTCCGGCCATTCTGAGGCGGCGTCCCAGATAAAGTGGAGAAAGATGGGCACAGATGTTAGCTCAGTGCCGGTCTTCCTCAGCAAAAAGTGGAGGATTGGCATTGGATGTTAGCTCAGGGCTGATCTTCCTCACAAAAAGAAAAATAAATAAATAACTGAAAAAATTTAAAAATGTATTTCTCAGGCCTCTAAAAATGCGTATATTTGTATGAAAAAGAAGTAGACACAAATATGGAATTTCTATAGCTTTAGATTAGGTTATATTTGAAAGAAACAGAGGTTCAGTTAGCCTGTTTTTTTTTTTTGCTACAAACACAGTATGATGTCCTTTTCTATAATTTTAATTTTCCTTTGTTCAAATAATCAAAAGCTTCTCTACTTGAAATAGTTGTGTTTTATAGGACTTAGTCTGTGATAAGAGTGTCTTTTTCTGTGTTTGAAATTTGAATTTGATGGGATAGTTGGTTTTATGACACCTCTTGTTTTCTTTATGTTGGCAGTTTGTTATAATGTGTCCTTTATAGTTACCACTTTGTATGGTTAATATATTACCTTTTTTTTGAGGAGATATATGTATGTTTGTTTTAGAATTATATACTAATGGCAATTGATTTTAATAATATTGTGTATTCTTGTGTCTTTGTTTTTGCCTAGTAATTCTCATTTTCTTAAAACCACGGAAAAATCACTGCCTTCCATGTTGTAGTATTTTGCTAATCATTTTGGAGTATTTCAACATAAATACATAGAATATATAAAAACATAAATACATAAGGACTTGTGACAAAAAATATACTTAGATTGTATGCCTGTCTGGTTTTATAACAGACAAGTGTTAATATAAAGTAAAATTGGTAGTGGAGTCTGCTTTTGAAGTGGAATTTGGCAGTTTGTGTTCAATTCAGAGGCTTTAAAACTAGGCAAAGAACAAAAGGAGAAACAATTTGGTACTTATATATAATAATTTAGATTAAAAATAAGTAACTCTTGGCTCTTATTGTTTTTAAAACCTGCAAATAGGGACTGGCCCGGTGGTACAAGCGGTTAAGTGCGCGCGCTCTGCTGCAGTGGCCCGGGGTTCGCTGGTTCGGATCCCAAGCGTGCACCTACGCACCGCTTGTCAGGCCATGCTGTGGCGGTGTCCCATAAAGTAGAGGAGGGTGGGCGTGGATATTAGCTCAGGGCCAGTCTTTCTCAGCAAAAAGAGGAGGATTGGCAGATGTTAGCTCAGGGCCGATCTTCCTCACAAAAAAAATAAAAAATAAAAAAAATAAAAACTGCAAATATATTCCCTTTTATAATGTAGATTTTGGAAATCTAAATTATTTAAAAACCCAGAAAGTAGTAAATGTTAAATATTTTAATTTTCATTGTTTTTTAATTGCACAAGTATTTTAAGTCTACATGCTTACTGTAAAAATTTTGAACAATATAGAAGTAAATAGAGTAAAAGTGTAGTAGGTTCGTCCTCATAACTCATCCTACTCTCTTCCTCAGAAATAGCAACTGTTTATAGTTCAGTGTATAAGTTTTCTAGATTTGTTGTGTGCGTTTGACTTACACTCACACGTTTTTTCTCTTAATAAAACGCGGAAATAGAATCATACTGTACCAAGTGTTATATGACTTGCTTTTTTCAATTTGTCTGCAAGTTATTCTTTTTTAACTATAGTATGGATAGTATAAAATACTACACAGTTATTAAAAATAGAGGACTTTTGTCTTCCATTGTTATTAAAAATAGAGGACTTTTGTCTTCCATTGCTGAATATTTAGGTTGTCTCTTTTTAGCTGTTATACACAGTGACCCAGTGAACATTGTTGCGTGTGCATTTTTTGTTTCATGTTTTAGTATGTCTGTAGAATATAGTCCTAGAATTGCTGGGTGGGGTAATTGTATTTTAAATATTGTCACGTACTGCAAAATTGCCCTCCATTGTAATAGTTTACATTCATGGCCATGCATATTTTAAAAATTCTTTTTTTCTTTATAACCCTGACAATACTGAGTTTTAATAGATCTTTTAAATTTTTGCCAATTTGATGGGTTAGAAATGTTACCGTGATATTTGTTTTAAGTTTAATTTCTTTGATTCTTAGTGTGGTAATTGTATTTTCTTTTTTTTTTTTTTTTTTTTGTGAGGAGATCAGCCCTGTGCTAACATCTGCCAATCCTCCTCTTTTTTTGCTGAGGAAGACTGGCCCTGGGCTAACATCCATGCCCATCTTCCTCCACTTTATATGGGATGCCGCCACAGCATGGCTTGCCAAGCAGTGCGTTGGTGTGCGCCCGGGATCTGAACCGGCGAACCCCGGGCCGCTGCAGCAGAGCGTGTGCACTTAACTGCTTGCACCACTGGGCAGGCCTCTGTATTTTCATATTTTTATTTGCCATTTCTACTTCTGAGAATTCCATGTTCATATTGTTTTAACCATTTTTCTATTCTGTCTGAATTTTTTCTAATTGGTTTGTAGAAGCTCTTTATATGTTCTGGATATTAATCCTTTGTTACACTCTATATTTTGTTTCTGTCATTTCTCCTTTAACTTTGTTTATGGTAACTTTTGCTATACAGAAGTTATTAATGGTTAATTGTTGTGATAAGATTCAAATTTAATATTGCATGAAGATCAAATCGGGCATTATAGAATTGACATTATTATAATTATTATGCTAGGTTTTAACTTTTTTTTTTTTGGTGGGGAAGATTGTTCCTGAGCTAACATCTGTGCCAGTCTTCCTCTGCTTTGTATGTAGGATGCTGCCACAGCGTGGCTTGATGAGCGGTGTGTAGGTCCGCACCTGGGATCCGAACCCGTGACCCTGGGCCGCTGAAGCAGAGTGCGTGAACTTAACCACTACGCCACTGGGCCAGCCCGTAGGTTTTAACTTTTTAAGAAAAGTTTGATAAGTCTTAACTGATTATAGTTTTATTTCATTTTCTTACTGTTACTTTAACATGGACACTTAAAAATCATCCTTCTAAGTGTAACATTGCATACAAGGCTCTTTTTATTCCTAATTTTAAATTATGAAGATAGTAATTTAAATAGTCGGATTATGTCAGATGATAGTGAAATGACTCAACTTTTAAAGGGCTGTAGTTTCTGTAGCTTTTTTTTAAGTTCTTTTTTTTCCACAGAGTTGATTTCAATTAGAACTGATAC
The DNA here is from genome assembly GCF_020826845.1 of Diceros bicornis minor. NCBI lineage: Eukaryota > Metazoa > Chordata > Mammalia > Perissodactyla > Rhinocerotidae > Diceros > Diceros bicornis. The sequence goes on along the minus strand of NC_080757.1, from coordinate 47,352,374 downwards.
ATTTTTCTAAGAAATGAAAGTCTAGAAGATCTGTTTATTTTCTGTGAAGTAACAGGAAGAGTGAAATCTTGTATCACTTTGAACTGAAGGCTCTCTTTTCTGATGTTTTAGTAAGCATATAATTATGCTACTTAAAGAGATTCTAAGCATATACAAATAGAACTTGTGACTGCTCAACAATTTTGAGCATATTTTCTGTGAAGGTACTCTGGAGGAAATTCTGTCCTAAATAAATGATTAGTGAACTGATTCTAGTAATATTTAACTGCTCTCAAAATATGAAATAGTTAAAACTAAAAAAAATAACAAAAGTTCGCCTTGACAAAGTAGGTTTTTTCCAAGATTGCAAGGGTGATTTAACTATGGAAAACATGTTACATGATCACCACATTAACAGAATAAAATAGGAAAAGCATATGTTCATCATAATTGATGCAGGAACAAATTTTAACACTCATTTATGTTAAAAAAATGCTTAGCAAATCAAGCTTGGAAGAAACTTCCTTAACTTGATAATGGATTGTTTACTAAAATCTTAAAGGAAAAATTATATTGAATGATCAAATGATAGAAGTATTCCCTTTAAGATGAGGAATAAGCAGAAAGTCCAGTGTTACTGTTTTTGTTCATCATTGTACTAGAAGTCATAGGTAGTACTTATAAGACAAGAAAAAATATGAGAATTAGAAAGGAAGACATAAAATCACAAATGACATAAAAACCTAGGGCTAGGGACAGTACCCAGGGATAATGATCACCAATATTTGAGGGTAGACCCAAAAAAAACGAGTCAACAAGAGTTGCACTGATCTAATTTTTAAATTTAAATGTGATAAACATATTTCTGCTACTGTATTTGACAGTTTGAGTTTTTCTTTTATGTTTAATAAACCATCAAAGTTGTTTGCCTCATTTTGGGGATGAACCCACCAATGAGTCTTTTTGTGTCTAAGAGGATGGTCGTTTTTAGTGTTAAACAGACTAAGCTGCAAATAATTTCTGAAAGTTACTTTAGAATGTCATCACACTTCCTTGACAAAAAAGCCTTTACATTTTGGAATTCACTAGTACTTGGTGAATTTGCAGTTATTTCTCAGTTGATTCTGAGATAAAATATCCTCCATATTTCTACTTTATGGAACTTTTTGATTTTTTGCTGGGGGAGGTGGATCCTATTATATGATCAATTTCTGTGATGATTCTTTGGGTGTGTGTGCTTAATATTCTCTATAATCAGGACATTATGTATAAAATCTGTCAAAACATAATATTTGTATGCTATTCTTTTACCCATATTCCTGCCTCTGTCTTTAAATAAATATAATAAATGCTCACTGCCAGTTCGTTTACTTAAGTTGCCTGAGTTATTTCTTGCTTAGATGAGGCTCATCCTGCAGCTGAATTCCTCAAGATGGGTCCATGGATAGGATATTTCTTGAGTTCTTGCACATTTGAGTATAACTGTTTTTTAATAGCCTTGATACTTGAAGGATCAAAGTATCAAAAGCCCTTGGCTTCCACTTTGTTTCGTTGAATTTCTTGAAAATGCTTCTCCACAGTTGCCTTGCTATGTGTGTTCTTCTTGAGAAGTTCGATATCGAACTATTTTCTGAGTAATTTGATCTTGCCTAGACGCCCTGGGGATTTCTTTGTCTATAAAGTCTAGTTTTCTTGAATATGTCTGAGTTTATTGTTTTGAGTCAGTTTTCCCAGGTATACGATGGGCCCTTTCAATAGGTAGATTTGTTTTCTCTTATTTCTGGAAACTTTTCTTGGATTATAGTTTTAAATATTCTAAAAACCTTTGTGTTTCTTCCTTAGAGACTCCAATTATATGTATATTGACCTTCTTTGCCTCCCTTCCATTTCAACTTCTTTCTCTCTGACCCTTTTTACTTTTTCTTTATCTCATTTTCATTCTCTTGGTTGTCTTCCTGCCTTTCTTCAGTGATCCTTGTTAGATTTTCATTTGATTATGTTCTCTGTGGACACCTTGTAATTTATTTTTCATTTCTGCAATGGTTTTATCTTTCTTCAGTTTCTTCCTGAGTTTGGTCAGTTATTGTTGCCTTTTCCTCCTCCTCCTTCTGATTCTTTTTCTCCTTTCCTCTCTTCCTTCTCCTTTCGCCCTTTCGGTTCTTAGTTTTAGTATATTTCCAAACTCTTGTTTGAGCATATTTAATTCAACTTGGAGTGTTTTGTTACAGGTGTATTTTTCTCATTGTGTTTGTTTTTTGGGGGGACAGTTTTCATCGGCTGAAGTGTTTTATTTGTATTTTCTGTTTTTTTTTTTTTTTTGATTTTTATTGATATTTTAATGGTTTCTAACATTGTGAAATTTTGGGTTGTACATTTTTGTTTGTCCATCACCCCATATATGACTCCCTTCACCCCTTGTGCCCACCCCCCACCCCCACTTCCCGGGTAACCGCAGTCCAGTTTTCTCTGTCCATGTGTTGGTTTATATTCCACATATGAGTGAGATCATACAGTGTTTGTCTTTCTCTTTCTGGCTTATTTCACTTAACATAATATGCTCCAGGCCCATCCATGTTGTTGCAAATGGGACGATTTTGTCTTTTTTTATGGCTGAGTAGTATTCCATTGTATATATATACCACATTTTCTTAATCCAATCGTCAGTCGAGGGACACTTAGGTTGCTTCCACTTCTTGGCTATGGTGAATAATGCTGCAATGAACATAGGGGTGCATAAGCCTCTTTGGATTGTTGATTTCAGGTGCGTTGGATAGATTCCCAGTAGTGGGATGGCTGGATCATAGGGCATCTCTATTTTTAATTCTTTGAGGAATCTCCATACCGTTTTCCATAGAGGCTGCACCAATTTGCATTCCCACCAGCTGTGTATGAGGGTTCCTGTTTCTCCACATCCTCTCCAACATTTGTTGTTTTTTGTCTTGGTGATTATAGCCATTCTAACGGGCGTGAGGTGGTATCTTAGTGTTGTTTTGATTTGCATTTCCCTGATGATTAGTGATGTTGAGCATCTTTTCATGTGCCTATTGGCCATCTGTATATCTTCCTTGGAGAAGTGTCTGTTCATTTCCTCTGCCCATTTTTTGATCGGGTTGTTTGTTTTTTTGTTGTTCAATTGTGTGAGTTCTTTATATATTATGGAGATCAACCCCTTGTCAGATGTATGTTTTGCAAATATTCTCTCCCAGCTGGTTGGTTGTTTGTTCATCTTGATTCTGATTTCATTTGTCTTATAAAAGCTCTTTAGTCTGATAAAGTCCCACTTGTTTATTTTTTCTTTAGTTTCCCTAGTCTGGGTAGGCATGTCATCCGAAAAGATTCCTTTAAAACCAATGTCAAATAGTGTGTTGCCTATATTTTCTTCTATGAGTTTTATAGTTTCAGGTCTCACCTTCAGGTCTTTGATCCATTTTGAGTTAATTTTTGTGAATGGCGATAGCACATGGTCCACTTTCATTCTTTTGCATGTGGATGTCCAGTTTTCCCAACACCATTTATTGAAGAGACTTTCCTTTCTCCATTGCATGTCCTTAGCACCTTTGTCGAAAATTAGCTGTCCGTATATGTGTGGTTTTATTTCTGGGCTTTCAATTCTGTTCCATTGATCTGTGTGTCTGTTTTTGTACCAGTACCATGCTGTTTTGATTACTATTGCTTTGTAGTATGTTTTGAAGTCAGGAATTGTGATGCCTCCTGCTTTGTTCTTTTTCTTTAGGATTTCTTTAGCTATTCGGGGTCTTTTGTTGCCCCATATAAATTTTAGTATTCTTTTTTCTATTTCTGTGAAGAATGTCATTGGGATTCTGATTGGGATTGCATTGAATCTGTAGATTGCTTTAGGTAATATAGACATTTTAACTATGTTTATTCTTCCAATCCACGTACATGGGATATCTTTCCATTTCTTTATGTCATCGTAGATTTCCCTCAATAATGTCTTGTAGTTCTCATTGTATAGGTCCTTCACCTCCTTGGTAAGATTTATTCCTAGGTATTTTATTTTTTTTGATGCAATTGTAAATGGTATTATCTTTTTGAGCTCTCTTTCTGTTAGTTCATTATTAGCATATAGAAATGCAACTGATTTTTGTAGATTGATTTTGTACCCTGCAACTTTGCTGTAGTTGTTGATTGTTTCTAACAGTTTCCCAACAGATTCTTTAGGGTTTTCTATATATACAATCATGTCATCTGCAAATAGTGAGAGTTTCACTTCTTCGTTACCTATTTGGATTCCTTTTATTCCTTTTTCTTGCCTAATTGCTCTGGCCAAAACCTCCAGTACTATGTTGAACAGGAGTGGTGAGAGTGGGCAGCCCTGCCTCGTTCCTGTTCTCAGAGGAATGGCTTTCAGTCTTTCCCCGTTGAGTATGATGTTAGCTGTGGGTTTGTCATATATGGCCTTTATTATGTTGAGGTACTTTCCTTCTATTCCCATTTTATTGAGAGTTTTTATCATAAATGGATGTTGTATCTTGTCAAATGCCTTCTCTGCGTCTATTGAGATGATCATGTGGTTTTTATTCTTTGTTTTGTTGATGTGATGTATCACGTTGATTGATTTGCGGATGTTGAACCATCCCTGCGTCTCTGGTATAAATCCCACTTGATCATGGTGTATGATCTTTTTAATATATTGTTGTATTCGGTTTGCCAATATTTTGTTGAGGATTTTTGCATCAATGTTCATCAGCGATATTGGCCTGTAATTTTCTTTCTTTGTATTGTCTTTGTCTGGTTTTGGTATCAGGGTGATGTTGGCCTCATAGAATGATTCAGGAAGTGTTCCATCTTCCTCTATTTTTTGGAATAGTTTGAGGAGGATGGGTATTAAATCTTCTTGAATGTTTGGTAAAATTCACTGGAGAAGCCATCTGGTCCTGGACTTTTATTTTTTGGGAGGTTTTTGATTACTATTTCAATCTCTTTACTTGTGATTGGTCTATTCAGATTCTCCATTTCTTCTTGGTTCAATTTTGGGAGGTTGTATAAGTCTAAGAATTTATCCATTTCTTCTAGATTGTCCAATTTGTTGGCATATAATTTCTCATAGTATTCTCTTATAATCCTCTGTATTTCCATGGTATCCGTTGTAATTTCTCCTCTTTCATTTCTAATTTTATTTACTTGAGCCTTTTCTCTTTTTTTCTTAGTTAGCCTGGCTAAGGGTTTGTCTATTTTGTTTATCTTCTCGAAGAACCAACTCTTTGTTTCATTAATCCTTTCTACTGTTTTTTTGGTCTCAATATCATTTATTTCTGCTCTGATTTTTATTATTTCTCTCCTTCTGCTGGCTTTGGGCTTTGTTTGTTCTTCTTTTTCTAGTTCTGTTAGGTGTAATTTAAGGTTGCCTATTAGGGCTTTTTCTTGTTTGTTAAGGTGGGCTTGTATCGCTATGAGTTTCCCTCTCAGGACCGCTTTTGCTGCGTCCCATATGGTTTGATATGGCATGTTATCATTTTCGTTTGTTTCCAGATAGTTTTTGATTTCTCCTTTAATTTCATCAATGATCCATTGGTTGTTCAGTAGCATGTTGTTTAATCTCCACATTTTTGTCACTTTCCCAGTTTTTTTTTCCTGGTTCATTTCCAGTTTCATAGCCTTATGGTCTGAAAAGATGCTTGTTATGATTTCAATCTTCTTAAATTTATTGAGGCTTGCTTTGTTTCCCAACATATGGTCTATCCTAGAGAATGTTCCATGCGCGCTTGAGAAGAATGTGTAGTCAGCTGTTTTTGGGTGGAGTGCTCTGTATATGTCTACTAGGTCCATCTCGTCCAGTTTTTCATTTAAGTCTAATATTTCTTTATTAACTTTTTGTCTGGATGATCTATCCATTGCTGTAAGTGGGGTGTTAAGATCCCCTACTATTATTGTGTTGTTGTTGATTTCTCCTTTTAGGTTTGTTAATAGTTGTTTTATGTACATTGGTGCTCCTATGTTGGGTGCATATATATTTATAAGTGATATGTCTTCTTGATGGAGTGTCCCTTTTATCATTATATATTTCCCTTCTTTGTCTTTCTTAACCTGTTTTATCTTGAAGTCTACTTTGTCTGATATGAGTATGGCAACACCTGCTTTCTTTTGTTTGCCATTAGCTTGGAGTATTGTCTTCCATCCTTTCACTCTGAGCCTGTGCTTGTCTTTAGTGCTAAGATGTGTTTCCTGAAGGCAGCATATTGTTGGGTCTTGCTTTTTAATCCATCCTGCCACTCTGTATCTTTTGATTGGAGAGTTCAATCCATTTACATTTAGGGTAATTATTGAAATATGAGGGTTGAATGTTGCTGTTTTGTCACTTATTTTCTGGTTCTTTTGCATTTCCTTTGTTTCTTGTCCCATTTGTTTTGGACTGCCAATTCAGTTTGGTTGTTCTGTCTTATGATTCTTCTAGTTTTCTCTTTGTTTATCATATGTGGTTTTAATTTGATTATTTGTTTAGTGGTTACCTTGAGGTTTGGGCGAAAAATCTTCTGTATGAGATAGTCCATTATCTGATAGCCTCCTATTTCCTTATACTAAGTCAATTCAGTCACTTTCCTCTTCCCCTTCTAAGTTGCTCTTGTTATACCTTATTCTATCTTGTGTTGTGGCTGTGTGTTTACAGTGATGAGGTTAAATTTATTTTTGGTGAATTTCTTCCTTTGATCTTTGAGGTTAGTATTTAAGTGGTTGCTAACCTATTCCGGTAAAGATCTACTATTTCTCTGATTTTGTCTACCTACTTTTCTCCTTACTCCAAGCTTTGTGTTCCCTTTCTCTTCTTGTTTTCAGGCCTGAGGGCCTTCTTGAGTATTTCTTGTAGTGGCGGTCTCGTGGCCATGAACTCCCTTAGCTTTTGTTTATCTGGGAGAGTTACTATTTCTCCATCATATTTGAAGGATATTTTTGCTGGATAGAGTATTCTTGGCTGAAAGTTTTTGTCTTTTAGTATTTTGAATATATCATTCCAGTCTCTTCTAGCCTGAAAAGTTTCTGTTGAGAAATCCGCTGAGAGCCTGATGGGAGTTCCTTTGTACGTTATTTTTTGTTTTTGTCTAGCTGCCCTTAATATTGTTTCTTTGTCGTTGACCCTGGCTAGCCTTACCACTAGGTGTCGTGGTGAAGGCCTTTGTCTGTTAATATATATAGGAGTCCTGTTGGCTTCGCTTACTGGTATTTCCTGCTCCTTCCCCAGATTTGGGAAATTTTCAGCTATTATTTCCTTGAATAGGCTCTCTGTTCTTCTTTCCCTCTCCTCTCCCTCAGGAATACCTATAATTCTTATGTTACATTTTCTAATAGAGTCAGATATTTCTCAGAGTCTTTCTTCATTTCTTTTTAGTCTTAGTTCTCTCTCTTCTTCCATCTGGAGTATATCTGTATTCCTATCCTCTAAAGTACTAATTCTTTCCTCCATATTGTCAGCTCTGTTCTTTAAAGATTCCAGATTCTCCTTTATCTCCTCCATTGTGTTCTTCATCTCCATCAGCCCTGATAGGTTTTTCTTTATGATTTCAATCTCTTTTGTGAAGAAACTCCTAATCTCATTTAATTGTTTGTCTGTGTTGTCTCGTATTTCGTTGAGTGTTTTTATGATAGCTATTTTGAAATCTCTGTCATTTAGTTTATGGATTTCTGTGTCTTCGGGGTTGATTTCTGGGTGCTTGTCATTTTGTTTCTGGTCTGGTGATTTCATATATTTTTGCATTGTGGTTCCTGTGTTGGTTTTGATTTTCCTCATCCTGGAAGTCTCTGGTTGCAATTTCCACCTGCCGCCACTGTGTGGTGGTAAAGGGCTGTGTAGTCTAAGCCCCCTGCGCTCTGCCCTGGTTTTTCTGCTGCGATCCGCAGTTTTGTTTTGTTTTGTTTTGTTTCTTTTCCCCACTGCGATCCACGGGTCCAGTCCAGTTTATTCAGGTCTGCCTCGGACCGCTAGATCTGGTCGAGCTGCAGACTCCGGGTTGCGGGGAGGGGGGAGCTCTCTCTTTTGCCCTCTGGATCCCTGACGTGGGAGGCTTCTCGTTTGCCCCTCTTTATCCGCTCTCTGGGTTGCTCAGATGTTGATGGTAGCCCTGTGGCTCCTCTGAGCCCTCTGTGCGGGAGTTTCCCACTGGCTGAGAGCGCCCGAAGAGCTACAGTTTCCCGCCGAGGGCCGCCCCTCCCCCCTCTCTGGGAGCCGCGCGGACCGGATCGCTGATCTGATGGGGAGGGAGCGGAGTTCTCCTTACCTCTCCCCACTTCCTCCGGGGGCCCAGCACGTTCTGCTCTCAGATGTGCGGCAGTGTGGATCCCTCCGCTCCAGCTTTTGACTGTCTGGGATTCCGTTGTTGGTCTGTGGCTGTTACTTTTGTTGTATTTTGTGGGGGAAGAATTCACGGGAAAGCTCACTCCGCCATGATGCTGACGTCACTCTCTCTGTATTTTCTGTTTTTATAGTATCTTTGTATGGAGAGTATAAAATTCTTCACAGCATTTTTTGGCTAATCTGTTGGTAGTTGCCTATGTTTTTAAATTACCTCTAAATAAAGTACAGTATTGAGAGTTGTTCAGTGTTTTAAGCATATTATTAAAGCCTCAGAGTTGTAGGTACCAGAATTTTACTGATACCCATGATGCCTCTAATTAATGGAAGTTGTGAAATCATTCATTTTATGTGAACAACAAACCAATGAAGGTAGTTGAGGCCTGGAATTTAAGCTTGCAGTATAGTGAATATGACACATTTAATGGTTATTCTTATGTTGTTTGGTAAATATATGCTAAGGGGTTTATATAAATGACTGCATTTATTATTAGTTTTTCCCAGGGATGGAATTTCATTTCACCTGGGATGGAATGATACGAGAGTGGGTGTGGAGGGGTCAATGGAAAGGGAGTTTCTTGCCTCTGCTTTTGTTTTTATACTCTGCTTTCTCTTTGAAGTTGTTGTTCCCTCCATCTGACTTGAAGAGATCCTGATCAACTCCCAATACCTTGGGTATAGAGGAATGTGTCATTAGGGATTCTGCCTTTCATAATAATAAACACCATGTACCTCTAGTCACCAAGTGTTAAGAAATTCTTTACCCAAATCATCTCATTTAATTCCCTGAGTAATCCTGTGAAGTAGGTGGGTACAAATATTACCATCAGAAAACACTCTTCAGGGGCCGGCCCTGTGGCATAGCTGTAAAGCTCTGCTGCTGGCGGCCTGGGTTCGGATCCCGGGCGTGCACCAACACACTGCTTGTCAGGTCATGCTGTGGTGGTGTCCCACGTAAAGGGGAGGAAGATGGGCATGGACGTTAGCTCAGGGCCAGTCTTCCTAAGCAAAAAAAAAAAAGGAGGCTTGGCATGGATGTTAGCTCAGGGCTGATCTTCCTCACAAAAAAAAAAAAAAGAAAACACTCTTCACAGAGAGGTTAATTTTTCAAAGGGCTCAAAGCTAGTAAGTGTGGGGGAGCTAGAATTTGAACACAGATGTGTTTTACTGTCGTCTCTAAGCTCTGTGTTATACTGTCTTCCCAAATTGTTTAGCTTAGATCTCTTGACAGAGAGATCTGGAGGCCCTTGAACAGTTTTGTTTTTTTTTTTTTTTAAGCAGTTCCTTTTTGTCTCACTTTTCCCTCCAGCTAAAAAAGGGAGACAGAAACGTTTGTAAATTCTTTTAAAATCAGATTTTATTTAGGTCAAATAGGCTGAGAGAGAAGTTTGTTTTTTTTCTGCCCATGTCTCTTGCTACAGCTGACTGAGTGTAAGTCAATTGGAGATTCATTTGATTTAATTGGCAAACATTCCGGGGAGTGGGGGGTGGGCTGGTGTTGATGTTAGGACTGTGTTGGGGCATGGTGAGTTAATAACCATGTGGTGTGGATTACACAGGATGCTTTGGCCATTCTGCCTTCAGACATCTGAGCTAATAGAGAAATTTGTGATTAATGTGCCAAAACTTAATCAAGTAAAACTTCTGGAGATTGAAAGCTTTGCCTTTTTTCTCTTTTTAAAAAGAGAGGTTTAGAAGAACACTAGAGTGATGGGTGGTTAATAGATGATGAGAGACAGTATATGATAGTAAAGTGCAACTTTGCTGGGTGATCATATGCTGATCTTCTCTAAACTTTAAATTTCTTCTGAAGAATGGGAATAATAATATTAATCCAGAGAATTTAGTGAGCTGGTCCATATAAAGTGCTTAGCACAGTACCTAAGAAGTAGTAAACACTCAATGAATATTAGTCATTATCGTGTAAATAATTTTTACACCCAATAAAGAGGGTGTGAAAATGAGGTCAGAAGTTAGAATTTAGGATCTTGTCACATTTCTCTAGTGTTTCTTTTTTTTTCTTGGAGGGCATTGGTTAAGTGAATTTTGTGTCATGAAAGTAGATCATAGCTTGGGCTGGTTTTATGAAGAAGACCCGTCAAGGTGTGTTCCTCATCCATCAAGGCCAGTTAATTTTCCTTTTGGGATCTGGAACTTTGCCCCATCAAGTACGTTTTCTGCTTCCTTTAGAATTTAAATATCCACACGTGCCTCTTATATTAAAAAGTCCTTCTGTAGCCCATTTCCTTTAACTTGTGCTTTCTTCTTTTCAAGTCTGACTTTTAGAAAAAGAGTACTCTACTCGCATTTTGCACCACGTTTTTCACCTTTCATTTGTGTGCTAATCCAATCTTTGCTCAGTACTCTTACAAAACTGCTCTTGGTGAGGATAATGATGCCCTAATTGATTAAAGGAATGGAGACTTTTCTATCTTACCTTTCTTGACCTCCCTTTCATTTGACTAGTAGTTGCTTTTTAAGGATACCCTAGAGCTAGTTGAGTGCTGTTGAAGGTAGGGCCTCAGGGGATGTTTTAAGTTCTCCCCAGTCATACAAGGAAAGCCCTTAGCTGGAGCTTTCAAGGAGCTCGTAAAAGCAACTTGTTCTTATCTTTATCAGTTCAGCTAATGAGGGGGCAAACTCTACAGTAATTCTTATAGTTTTCTAAGGACAGTTTAAAACACCAATTTGGGCTAAATTTGTTGCACCTCTGGGTGGGCCATCGTTTGTTTTCTCTCCCCTGATGGTCGTCCTAGAACCTTTAAATAGAAATTTTTAGGGCCGGCCCGGTGGCTTAGTGGTTAAGTGCGTGTGCTCCGCTGCTGGCGGCCCGGGTTCCGATCCCCGGCGTGCACCGACGCACTGCTTCTCCGGCCATGCTGAGGCTGTGTCCCACGTGCAGCAACTAGAAGGATGTGCAGCTATGACCTACAACTATCTACTGGGGCTTTGGGGGAAAAAAAAAATAAAATTATTAAAAAAAAAAAAGAAATTTTTAGGTCTGACAGTGTTAACACACGGTTCTCCTGCTTTACTGCTTACACTAACCTGTTGTACCAGTTTGGGTGTGGTGGCAGGAACTAATTTCTCATGTTTTGGCAGATTAGCTCTCTGCACACATGCAGAGTAACAGGCTCCCTTTTGTGGCATTTAGTTTGAATGGGATCATATATTTTTAGAAACTCGCAATTGACTGATAATATCTCAAATGAAGTGGTTTGCTACTTGATGCAGACATGAAGACTTTGGAAGCCTCTTGTAAAAAAAAAACCTACGATCTTTGCTAACTACTTAATCTACGTTAATTTTATATTTTACCACCTAGGGGTAAAAGCAGATGATTATTCTCTCCAGTCACACCAAGTGGCCAGTCTTTCCTGTCATTCATTGTCTCTTTTGTAAAACCACCCTGCTCACTGAGGTCAGGTTTATAGCTAATCTTCATATTATGAGAGCATTTCTGGGTTCAAACTATATATAGTTGAAATATAGGTAGTTTCATGTCTCTAGCTTGACACTTGTTAAAAATATTAAATAGCCCCTTCCAGGTACCTTTTGTTATTTCCCAGGTCATTCTTCTAAACCTAACTAACACTTAGGGTTATTGTCTTTATAAGTTTTCTCTACATCTTCTCCTGGGCCTAAGCCCTTATTTTTTCTCCCAGCAGCCTAGGTTTCTGGATAAGTATTTTTCTTGCAGTTAGGTCACCAAATTTGTTTCTTATAGACTTAGGTCAAAACTCTTGTCTCAAGGCAGCCTTCCTTGGTGGATGTTCTAGGCTCTTCCTGTGGCAGGTTTCTAAATAGGCTTTCCTTGGTTGTGGAAAGTTAGTTTACATGTTTATTATCATGATTGTTTTTCCTGGCCTCTGTTCTCTTAGTTTTGTTTTTCTGTTTGCTTTCTGTCTCCTTTTGCTATGTTGTTCTTAAAATTCTGTTAACATCTTGTTCATCTTGGCCTCTTTTCTTAAAATCAATTTATCTTTCGTTCTCTCTAGCTTTTCTTTCTACTGCAAATGTTACTAAAAAGTCGTTTTCAAGATTCTGACCTAGGACATCAGTCCCAGTCTCCAAGATTCTTTCTTAGGACATCAGTTGGTTCCTCTGGAAATTTCATCTCTTTAGAAACTCATGGTTTACCCTGGTCTGGTTGTCCCTTTAATTCTAGTGCAATGATAATTGCTCTAACTTGCCTTAAGGATTCTTAAATACTCTTTACAATTTATAATCGTGTTTTGGGGAAGAATGAAGTTGCCACATTAGATGAGGGGAGCTATTTTCTCTCTAGAGTTTATCCATAACTAGACAGCAAAAGTAGTGAAAAGAGTATGGATATTGAAGTGAGAAAAATTTGAATTTTAAATCTTCCTTTTCCACTTAGTAGTTTTGAGGCTCTGAGTCTCAATTTCCTCATCAGTAAAATTATATACACCTCATACGATTGTTGTGGGACTAAAAGGACAGTTTATATAAAAGATGATACCTAAAAGATAGTGAGCATCTACATATAAAAAGTTTTTTTTCCCTCTTAAGATATGGACCTCAGTTAACTAACCTTATTGTGGTAATCATTTTGCAGTGTATATGTGTTTCACATCATCAAGTTGTACACCTTAAACTTACACAGTGTTATATGTCAATTATATCTCAGTAAAGCTGGGGGAAAAAAAGAAACAGACCTCTTAGACCATTAAAGTAGTGACAGTCCAACATACGAGAGCATCGTTCATTCAGTAAAGAAATACTTATTGAGTAGTTGATATGTGTCATGCATTGTGGTAGGAGAAGAGGTGTTAAGACATTTTCTTTGTTTTTAAGATAGCTTACAGTGTGGTATTTCAATATATTTTGTTAAGTGCTATGGTGAAGATAAATACAGCACCGTGAGAAGACTATGAGAGGAAAACCAAACTTGGCCAGGTCCATGGAGGTCTGAGTAGGTGTTAAGGATTACTTTCTGCTGGGAAATGATGATTGTGCCCAATTTTTAAGGATTGGTAGAATTTAACCCGGTGTATAAGCTGGGGAATAGTGAAGGAGTGTAGTGGACAAAGGGTACTTGGGAGTTATAGTGAGATGGAAGTGTATAGTGAGGCTGGAGAAGATGGTGTTCAGGGACCAAATCATAAAGTACCATGTGTGCTAAGATGTTTTGGCAAGCCACTGAAGGATTTTAAGCAAGTAAGTGATATAGTCAGAGTTCTATTTTAGAAAGTTTAAGGTGTATGGATGATGGATAAAGGCTTCCTTGATGACTATGTGGATTGATGATGCTGTTAAACTTGAGGTGGAGTGGGAAAGATGAATTAGAATTTAATATTGGGGAGAACTGTAGAAACAGTTACTAAAGACAAGACTAAGAGACCAAAAATTGAGCATTGAATGAAGAAGTTTTACTGCCAAGCAGGGAACCTGATATAGCACAGAGTCTAGGTAGGTTTTGGGGGACAGCATTTGGGGTAGGAGAAATGGAGTGGGTCTTTTAAAGCCAAAAGACCACAAGATATCTCTGTAGGAAATCTCTAATAGATAGCTCTATTAGGAAAGCAAAGTCTTGGAGTGCTGTTGGCAGGCTGGTAACATATGAATTTATTGGTCAGATAAGCAGTGGACTGGCTGGAAGTGGTCTGTGTATGTGTCTTGAGTGTATATGTATGTGCCTGTCTTGAGATTATGGTGTGTAGCCAGCTGCCAGTGCACAGGCTAACCTGTAAATTTATGTTTTAACTGTACCAGGAACTAAACATAGTTAAGCTCAGTCTTACTATGCAAAGAGAAAACAGTGATCACTTGGTGTTTGAATTAAATCACCAGAAGACTACTATAACAATCAGTTTTTAAAAAGAACAAGTTATTCTATGTTTTATTCCAATATCTTGTGCAGAAACTGTCTATATATGTAGTCATCAGCTTGATCTGCACTTCTGCGGCAAGTTGTGTGTTTCTTGGAGTTATCTGCTTCTGGAGTCCTTTTAATTAGACTTAGTTTAAGATCACTCAGAGGTGTGGAAAGCCAGTGGTCTGGATTGGTAGCTTGTTTTCACTGTGACGCATAAACTCATGCATCAACACCTTAAAGCTTGACTGTAGTAGCTGTTGACAAGAGGACCTGAAATGGTCCCTTTAGGTGAGGTCCTTTCCAGAGAGTAAAGGTAACTTATACTTGTTGGGTATAAGACTGAGTAAATCAGGTTAGTCTCTGACAGTATTTAGCTAGATTTGCATGTAAGAGTATAGAGGAAGTTTTTTGTGGAGTTGGATCCCAGTTGCGTTGGGCATATTGTAATGATTTCATAGGGAGAAAATCTGTGTGAGCTCTCAGGGAACAGTTGCATGGCCATTAGTGCTAGTGGCAAACCTTTACGCTAGGAAAGATGAGAGGTATCTGAAACTTCGAGGATAATATGGACAGTGGAGTGTCTGCATTAAGGATATTACATAGTTTCTATGTAATTCCTCCAGTGAAATGAATTCCTTGATCATTTGACAGGAAGGTAGGGATTCCCCATGTTTCATTAAGCAGTGAACCTGCTTCAGTGCCTACGTGGTCAGTAGTAACAGGTATTCTGTACAAAGAATACCTTTATCATTTTTAAGGTAAGTCACTCCACAAACAATATTAAATCAGAGTTGACCAAAGGGAGTATCTGTAGGATCAGAGCTAGGCATAATTAATTTTTGAGTTATTGCTTAACAATCATGTAGTTACCCTTCATCTGAAGAGGGAGTAATGTTGCAAGATTAAGTTTTGAGC
Organism: Diceros bicornis minor; assembly: GCF_020826845.1. Taxonomy (NCBI): domain Eukaryota; kingdom Metazoa; phylum Chordata; class Mammalia; order Perissodactyla; family Rhinocerotidae; genus Diceros; species Diceros bicornis. The sequence goes on along the minus strand of NC_080757.1, from coordinate 47,337,336 downwards.
AAAGTTAAAGAGTGATACACAAAGTAAACAAAAAAGGATTTCATACGAGATAAGATGGTTGACAGAAATGTTGAATATCGCTTAGAAGTAACAAGAATTGTGTAGCATTTCTGAGTGAGTGGAGAAAGCGCCACCAAATGCAAACAGGGAGGGTATGTCTTAGCAAGATAAGCAGTAGGCTTCTGGTGTGAACAGTGCTGTTAGATTACTTTTAGAAGGAATGGAGGATAGCGAAGTGTTTGGTTAAGAGCTACTGAGAGTCGAAGGATCACAATTGTATTGATTGCCCTGAGATCTGAAACAAATCTGTAGTCTTTTCCATTTGGTTTCTGAAGGAGCAATAGGGGAGTATTATAAAAGACAACATCTTTGTTCTAATAAGGACTCAATATGAGATTTATTTCTGATAATCACTTCAGAATGGATATTGGAGTAACCGAGGCAAGGTTTTGTAAGGATCAGTTTAAACTCTTAATAGGGTCAGCACCATATATTCTGCCTATGTCAGTAAAATCTTTAGCCCAAAGAGTACAGGTATCTGATCTAACAGTGGGTTAGGAGAGGCCAGTATGTGCAAGAAAACAAGAGTGTCTAGGGCTGCTATAATTTGGTTTTGTGCACACTTTTCATTTGGGATCTCTAAATATATGCTTTCTGTAGAGCATTTAATTTGACAATGCTATCTACAGAACAAACCTTAGCCTAGTAAACTAGCCAGAGCAGAGGTCACACTGTAGGAAGGTGTCTTCCTTTTCTAATGGACTAATTGAAATAGGTAAAAGTTGGGAGACTAGGAGATAATAGGGTTATTGGTGATACCCACTGCTGTTATTCTCTTAGTACTGTGGAGAAGAGTAGAAACGAATTTAAGGTGGAAACAGAAGGCCCTGTATACGGTAGGAATTTGGAGACCTGTTCTTGAACAGAAAATTAACTTCATTTTGTCTAGTAACAGCAGAGAATATAATAGAGTATTATTGAGATGCTCAGAGATATGTCATTACTGTCTCTCTAACTCGGCTTGTTGGACTCCTTTCTAAGTTTTTAAGGGATAGTTACTTTTCTAGCACCTGAACTCTTTATGGATTCAGCATCCCCTCCAGGACAGTTCTTTCCCTTATCTGTCATAGGAGGGAGTATTAGACTTTGAGTAAGTTGTTTAATTTGAAGGGACATATGGGTTTTTTTTCCTTTTCATTCTTTTAGAGTTTTTTGACAATATTGTGTTGTAATTCATCTAAATAATATATTTTGCCAATCCACTGACGTTCTTCTCATTAATCTGGTTATTTCTGGTTTAAATGCATTAAGGGGCTGAACAGACCTTGTAGTGGTTTGCCTCTAGGTCTATACCAAAATATTTCCTAGAAGTTTCTGAAATCTTCTGGTTATGAATGATTTTGCTTGCAATTTTGGATTTTGGTCCAATCTCCTTTGATAAGAAAGGTTTCTGGGATGGCTAGAAGCAAACACTTTCCTGTGGCATTAGCTTTCTTTAAACTTTCTTCTGATTTGTGATATCTGATCTGCATTAGGATCCCCACCTGTTTTTTCGAACCATCTGTGACTTCTATTGGGGAAACTGGTAGTCTGTATAAGCTTGTGATGTTCTGGCGGGCCTGGGAACGTGTCTAAAAGTATTCTAAACTCCTCAATAAACCTTTGGTTCTCATGGGTTCCATGTGGGACTATAGTTTAAAAACAACAGCATGACCTTCTTTTGAAGAGGGGGGGTAAGTCCTTAATGGAAATTGTATGATTGTCTGTCCCTTGCTATGTGGGTGCTCAGCAATAGAGGAGGAGATAGGACCATGATATCTAAGGGAAGAAGATATTAGGGAAACCCCATGGTGATAAAGAAGTTGTGAGAGAAATATGAGGTCTTCATCTGAAGAGTTAAAATGCTAGGATTCTAGAAGATGGGATAAAGGCTGAGCTTTGGAGGCAGAAATTCAGAGACGGAGAAAAAGCTGCCTTTTCTTTAGCTTTTGCTAGGGAATCCTTCAAGGAAGTTAATTTTGACTTATTGAGGCCTTTAGGTGCCTTGGTGTACCAGTTTAAGAGAGTAGACTTTTGTCTTGGCAGTTTTACCTCCTTTGGTTCTAAGGCATTACAGAAGTATAAGCCCTTGATGAAATCATAAGTTCTCCAAAGGGGCTGCTGCAATTATAAACTATCCTTGGTATAATTATGCTATATTACTGGACATATGTATGACCTTGGGCTATAATGAATATACATATACTTGATTCTTTGAATTGACAGCCCCTACAACAAATAACAAAAAGGAAATTCCTTTACTATTTGGTAGACAAATGTATACACAAGAGTACCTAGGCAGTTGAGAGAGAACCAGTAGTCTGGTACCTGCAATCCTTGAATCTGGCTCAAGCAGTGAGTTTTCTGAGGAGTCTCTTAGACAAAACATAGGTGGACTAACAACAGAACATATACAGAGTAGATAGAAAGATCTCCTTTCTTTGTGTCATTCAAGAAAGAGACCAGATTTCCTCTCCATGTCTACCCAGGAGAAACCAGATGGCTCAGAGCCAAAATAAACAGAAACTTGTGAGACAGAACAGAACAAACTCAGAGCTGAAATCAGCTGAATCACCATCAGAAGGTGCCCAAAAGCTGCTAAATCCAGAGCTTAATAGGTTCTTAAGTGTCGGTGGTCTGTCAGCTTCACTGGATGGCTCAATCATATGATCTCTGTGGGATCTCCAAACTGGTAAAGAAGGAATAACGACTATTAGAGACCAAAGGTTGTGCAGTAAGTGAAAAAGCTTTATTGCCAAACATGGAACCTGATCCGCCCAGACTCTAAGCAGGTTCTCAGGGATGAGGTTCAGGGCAGAAGAAATGGGGTAGGTTCTTTAAAGCCAAAAGACCGTGAATTATCTTTGCTTCATATTAGAGGAGACAAATCTTTGAGTGTTGTTGATTGGCTGGTAATATCTGGGTTTGTTGGTTGGTAAGCCCTGGACTGGCTGGAGATAGTCTGTAGCATACGTGTGGTTTGGAATTATGATGTCTGGCTGCCTCTACTTTGTATGTAATATATCTGAGTTAAGATTATGTCATCCAGCTGCTGCATTAGCATCAGCAGGCTAGGTGGCCAGGTCAGGGTTTATTAGCGTTTAGTAGTTGTCTGGATATGAGGGTGTGGGTTTTAGGAGAGAGGTCTGGGTATGGTTGTATAGCTATATACTTTGAAAAGTGGTCTAGTGGAGAAAAATGCTGGCTTTCATGGGTTTTACTCTGTTCTTAACTCATCTAATGGTGTTCTTATTATCTATTGATATACAATAAACCACCCCAAAACATAGTGGCTTGAAATAACATTTGTTTTGCTCAAGAATCTGCAATTAGTGCAGGGCTTGGCAGGGTTAGCTTGTCTCTGTTCCACTCAGCGTCAGCTGCTGTGGTGCAAAGGCTGGGGGCTACGTTATCTGAAGGTTTTATTCACTAATATTTCTGGCATTTCAGCTGATTGTGAGCTGGGACCTTAGCTGGGACTCTTAGCTGAAATCCCTACCAGTGGCCTCTTTCTGTGGCCTGGGTCAGTTCCAAAGTGACTACCCAGAGAGAGCCACATCACCTCCCAAAGGCCGGCCTCCAGATACCATCACATTGGAGATTAAGTTTCAACATACGAATTTTGGAGGGACACAAACATTCAGTCTGTAGCATACCCATTTTTCAACTATATCAAAGTTATATACCTTAAAATAACTTGTCTTAATTTCCATAAAAAAACACCCTACTAAAAATAAAACATTATTATCAGGAATTTTTCAAATGTAGAAATAAAGGTTTATGAATTACAAATGGTGAAATGGTATGGCTTTTTATTATTTACAAATTTTATTACAGTGCCTGTCACATTTTAGTCACTATGATAGATGCTCTTGAGGACACAAGGACCTAATAACCTTTTAAAACAAAAATCCTAAACATTCTGCCCTTGCAAGATAAATGATCTGAATATTACACTTTATGTAAAAGTGCTTATGTGTCTGGATTTTTCCAATGGCCCAGAGAGCTTTCTGTGAGTGAGTTTTTCAAGCTTTGTCCAGATATGGTGGATTTTATATGGAGGTTTCAAAGGAGAACTTGCTTTTTGGAATGACTCTTCATAGAAAGGAATTTATACATTAGCTCTAATCTAGAGGTTTTTTTTTTTTTTTTTTGAAGGAATACAGATATGTCTTTCATTTGATAATTCAGTTATTCCTAAATGTTTTTCTTTTCTATGTAATTAAATCTAGATACGGATTTTGTCTATTTTGTAGATATAATTTTGTCTTTTTGTGACAATGTGGAATTGTTTTCAGGTAGGTTTTTAAAACAGAATCTTGTTTATGTTAATATTAATTTGAATGAAAAAGACTTTGCTTTTTAAAAAATCAAGATGAATGTGTGAAATAAATTTTAGGTAAAAATTCCAAAGTATACTTGAAAAACATGTATATGTAGGACTTTATATTATTATTTTAATGATATTCTTAACCTGGAATTATTTGCAAGAGGATATAGATGAGCCTCTGAGTTTCCATAAACCCTTTAAAGTGGGTGTGTGTGTATGTGTAAGTACAGTTTTAATTAGATTTTCAAAGTGGCCCTTTACCACCACCATCTCAGCCACCCAAAAGTTAACAATTATTACTTTATGGCTGTGGTTTTCAAAGTGGTGCAGAGACCAGCAGCATCATCATCATCACCTGGGAACTTAGTCCTGGGCCCCCACCCCAGACTTACACTTTCAGAGTTTCTAACTCAGTATCACCACCCCCTCAACCCCCAGTGTGTTTTAACAAGCACTGCAGGTGATGTAATACATGTAAAATTTGAGAACCATGCTTTAAGATGATAGAGTAGATATAATCTAAGAAATACTAGTTCTATAGAGTAAGATACAATCTAACAAATACTGGTTCTATATATGTTGTATATATGTTGGCCCATAATCTGTACTCATCTATATAATCTACGCTAATGTTAATTTGCTGATGTGATTATGGAATACAAATATCTGTTGAATACAAAATTCTATAATAAGCATGTTCATATGTTCTTGTCTGCATAGCATTTTTTTTTTTTTTGCGAGGAGATCAGCCCTGAGCTAACATCCGCCAATCCTCCTCTTCTTTCGCTGAGGAAGACGGCCCTGGGCCAACATCGGTGCCCACCCTCCTCCACTTTATATGGGACGCCGCCACAGCATGGCTTACCAAGCAGCACTTCGGTGCGCGCCCGGGATCCGAACCAGCGAACCCTGGGCCGCCGCAGCGGAGCGCGCGCACCCAACCGCTTGCGCCACCGGGCCGGCCCCTGCATAGCATTTTTTTAAAGCAAATATTGTTTTTGTTGATATTTGAGGTTAGAACTAATATTTGAAAACATTTTGGTATATAAAATGTTAATGACTTTGGGTTTAACATATTTGTACTTTCAGTTAAGCGCCTTTTGGTCTATGACAGTGCTTTGGTAAGCATTGTGAATTACCTTTATCTTAATGAAGACATTTTTGGTTGCAAGTAACAGGAAACAATCCACTTAGACTACCTTAAGCAAAAAGAGACATTATTGGGAGGATATAGTTTTGATACCCAGAGGGAAAAGTGCAGCCTAGCTTTAGGTGAGACGGGATCCAGGAAATGGAAAACCTCAGCAACTGAGACAGCTATTCCCTGTGGCCCCCTAGAGCCATTTAGAACCCTCTTGATTCTAAGTGCTAACTTCCTTCTTTGTAGTGGCTCTGACTTGCAATGCTAATTTCAGGAGAGAGGATCTGACTGGCTCATTTGGATCTGGTGGCTGCTCATCATCCAGTCAGGTGGCCAGTGGATCAGGATCACACACTACAAATACAGCCTCTGATACTTATCTTCTATGGCTTAATCTGTAGTTATAGATTACATTTTATTGAGGTAGTATAATTTATAGCATTGTGATATCCTGTTAAGGTTCAAGTAGGACTACTTGACTTGCCTTTTAGTTAGTAGTGAGTAGCTTTCTTTTTCCTTACAGTATCTTTCTCTAAAAAACAAGCCATCACAAATTATTTAGTGAATATTATAATTATATTGTAGACGTAGGTTATTTAGTAGAACCATCCCATATACTCTTGGTTTATTTTTGCATGTGTTTGGATAGGCTGTGGAAACAGATTATAATCAAACCGTGTACACATAAGAGAGTATCTGTTTAGTTTATGTTTTTTTCTTTCCACATATTACAGATTTATAAAAAGATATTGGTAGATTTCAGATGCTTTATTTTATGTGCATGCTAACTGGGTGTTTGAGGGAGCATTATGTGTAAACAGGTATCAGGAGATTTTTGGCACTTTCATTGTCAGTACTTGTTCTGCCAATGTTGATAAGGATTTGGCATTATGCCTTTGGTTTAAACTCTACATAAAAATGATCATTTGAATAGAACTTGGACAAGATGATGTAAATGACAATATGCCATTATAGAAAGATTCTACGAAATGTGATGCATTTAGTTCTTTGCACTGGAAATTTTACTGGAGAATATTAAACTTTTGGCTTGCAGTGGAATAAGAGGGAGGAGCAGTGGAAAAAGGAGGCCTTTTGTTTGCTGTAAAACAATGCAGTGAATCAGGCATAGAGATGTTAGGGGTCCAAACATGATGAATACAGGCAGATTCCATTTGAATGGCAGGTTATGTTGTGACTCAATCCTGAGCCCTCTTTTGGAGCTTCAGAATTTCTAAGACTTCTGTATTTATAGTAGTTATTGAATGCGTACTCTGTGCACAGTTTTCTGGGCTCTGGGGATGCAGCGTAGATCAAAATTAAGTTCTTGACCTCATTGAGTTTAATGTTCACTTAGTGTGGGGGAAGACCTTAGGAACTGAAAGGTTAATTGGCTTAACTGTTTATATTTGAAAAATGTAGATCTTTGTGGATGTTTAAATTTGGTAATTCCCAGGGCTCCTTGGAGAAATGACTGATTCTAGGACTGGGGCAGGGAACATACAAGATGAGCCTAGAGCATTTTCTAGTGTCAGAAAGTATGGAAGTGCAACCTCTCTACCCCCAATGATGTGGGTGTGTCAAAGGAACACAGGAACCACCTGAAAGAGCTCCCAGTGGCCAAAGCTGGAAGAATTTGAGCAACAAAATAAAGTAGTATTTGATTAAAACCAAAGTATAAAATAAATATTTATATGAGTCCATACTGATATAAATAAGTGCATAAATAGATAAATGGAGAAGAGACAAATGTCCCATGCAGAATTCCAAATAATTAATGTAGACATTCTGCTGTTAAGGAGGGGGAGAATGACTCCTTTGTCCTTAAGTGTGGGTTGCACATAATGACTTCCTTCCAAAGAGTACGGTAAGGAAAGGAGGATAAAAGAGTACCTGTATAGTGGAGAAACCTTACAAACACTACTTTAGCCAGGTCAAGGTTAATATCAACAGTGATAAGTCATGTTGATAAGTATATACCCTTGATATGATGTTATGAGAATGGTATCTTTACCTTTGTGATCTTCCTCTCAACAACCTATAAACCCAGAATAATCATGATAAATCAGACAAATTCAATTGAGGTGCATTCTACAAAATACCTGACCAGTATTCCTCAAAACTGTCAAGCCCGTGAACAGCAAGTCTGAGAAACTGTCACAGCCAAGAGGAGCCTAAGGAGACATGATGACTAAATGTAATATGGTATTCTCAGTGGGATCTTAGAACAGATAAAAGACATTATGTGAAAACTAAGGAAATCTGAATAAATATGAACTGTGGTTAATAATAATGTATCAATATTTGTTCATTAAATTGTGACAAATGTACCATACTAATGTAAAGTGATATTAATAATAGGATAAACGGGTGTGGGGTGTATGGGAACACTGTACTATCTTTCTAACTTTTGTAACTCTGTAAATCTAAAATTATTCTAAAATAGAAAGTTTTTAAATTTAGTTATTCCCTATCAATCAGGAAATATTTCAAAAGTATGAAGTTATAAAGAAGTATTTTCTTATTATAAATTACTGTGCTTTTTATATTTGCAGTTTCTTTCCTATCGGTACTAGTGGCCTGTTGTTTACAAATGAAGCCTATATTTATCTTCAGCACTTTGCTCTGAGTAGCTCATCGGGTATTTGAGCGACTACAGTTTTTAGAGGCTGGAAGGATGCAGACGACCTGGGAGCTTATCTTTGTTTACATTGTTGTAGAAATAAGGTTAATATAATTGGAGAACATTATGTGACAATATACCTTTTTGTTGTGTGTGAGAGGGAAGGCTCAGTGAGATCCGTTATTAGGAAAGGGCTCCAATAGGTAGTTGGGCCCCAGTGTAAGCGGAATGCTTACAAATAGTTGAGGAAGCCATCCTTATTTGAACAAAAAGACTTCCTAGGTTAAGGGAAGCAAGGAGTGAGTTTTGTTTTATTTTTACCTTTTAGTTTGCTCGTTCTTACACCTCGTCAGTGGTTTTCCGAGGATTTTCATTGATTCAGCAAGTATTTGAGTGCATATTGTTTGAGATATTATATAATAAACTGTAGGAGAGATAAAAATAGGTCACAACTTTGTCTTCAGGAAATTTACAGCTTAATGGGTCATGGAAGGAAGGATAAGACTTCACGTTAATAACTTTAATACAAGCAAAGTGAGAAGGGACATAAAAAACAAATAGCATCAGAGTGTTGCAAGTTCACAGGAAGGGAGAGATCAAAATCAGATTGTGAGAAAGGAGGAGAATCAGAAAATGTTTCACATGGGGTTGAAATTTGATGAATAGATAAGATTTTGAGGGTCAGTGGTTAGAATAATAGCACTTGAGGTGGGAGGAATATTTTGAATAAAAGCAAAAGCAGAAGAGTCCTGGGCTTATTTGGGGGGAGACAAAGAGGATGAGATTTTCCATCTAGGGGTTAATGAGAGAGAAAGTTGACAGGCTTTTGAGTGAGGAATCTGTAGAAAAAGAGGATGGAGCCTGCATTCAAAGTGCCTAGGCACATTCACTTGGTAACAGGTTGGGACAAGTCACAAGTCTCAGTTGTTGTTTCCTTTTCTGTGGATGTTAGAACATAACTCACAAACTTGTAAGGATCAAGCAAGAGACTCTTTGTGGAAGTTTTTTTGGTACATTGCAAAATACTCTAGATATATTATTTAAATGTGAACACTGGAAATGGAAATAGGCAGAGAGAGATGTGACACCTGATACAGTCCGGCAACTGCTTTAGATGTAGGGTGGTCAAGGAGAGGGAGAGATAAGAAAGACATTTGCTTACTGGGTGATTGGAAGCATGTGGTACACTTCACAGAACTAGGGAGGTCAAAAGGAAGAAGAGCCAGTTAGTTCAGTAGGGAAGCAGATTAAATCAATTTTGAATAAATATAAATTTGAAGTGCTGGTGAGGTATCCAAGTGGATGTATGTGGTAGGTAGTTGAAATGTGGGCTTGGAGCTTGGGAGAAGAGTGAGGCTAGATATACAGACTGAGACTTGCTTATCAACATTTGCTGAAAGCTTACTAGATGCATAAACTTTGTTATCGACTGAATGTATCTCCCCAAATTTCATATGTTGAAGCCCTAACCCCCAATGTGAAGGTGTTTGAAGGTGGGGCCTTTGGGAGATAATTAGGTCATGAGGGTGGAACCCTTGTGATTGGGATTAGTGCCCTTATAAGAAGAGACTCAGGAGAGATGATCCCTCTCTTGGCCGTGTGAGGATATGGCAAGAAAGTGGGTGTCTGCAAAACAGGAAGAGGGCCCTCACCAGATGTTGAATCTGCTGGTGCCTTCATCTTGGACTTCCCAGCCTCCAGAACCATGAGAAATAAGTGTTGTTTAAGCCACCCAGTCTATGGTATTTGCTATAGCAACCTGAACTAAGACAGACTTCTCACCAGGTTGTGAGAAGACTTCTTTCTTGCTCTTTAAGATGCTTGCAACCTGGTGGATTAATTTAACTAGAAATTTTAGAGTAGAAGGAATAATAATAGCTAATATTTATTGAACGCTTGCTGTATACTAGGTACTGTTCCAAGTGTTTTATGTGTTTCAATTTATTTAATCTTTAAAACAACACCCTGAGGGTTGGCCCCGTGGCTTAGCGGTTAAGTGCGCGTGCTCCGCTACTGGCGGCCCGGGTTCGGATCCTGGGCGCGCACCGACGCACCGCTTCTCCGGCCATGCTGAGGCCGCGTCCCCTATACAGCAACTAGAAGGATGTGCAACTATGACATACAGCTATCTACTGGGGCTTTGGGGAAAAAAGAGGAGGAGGATTGGCAATAGATGTTAGCTCAGAGCCGGTCTTCCTCAGCAAAAAAGAGGAGGATTAGCATGGATGTTAGCTCAGGGCTATCTTCCTCACAATAAATAAATAAATAAATAAATAAACAAAACAAAAAAAAACAACACTCTGAGAGGGCACCTAGTATCCTCGGTTTTACAGATGAGATATCTGAGGTAAAGAGACGTTAAGTAGTTGTTCAAGGTCACAGGTTAATAAGTGACAGCACAAGGTTCAAACTCAGGCATTCTGACTCTAAATATTTAGCTTTATATAGTGCTTATAGCTTAACACTATACTATGCTGTCTCTATGAGTGTGTCTCTGGAAAAAGAAGGTAAAGGAGAAACTTGGGAGTGGCCAGGAAGTGATGAAACTTTTCCCTATATGTAGAATAGTGTTCAGGCTTCATTGCAACTATATACTTGAGTTTTATAATAAGGTTTCCTCCTCTGGGTGTTCTGATAAAGAAAGTAAATTATTGTGTGGTTGTTTAGATATACTGTATCAATCTCTTGAGCAGCCCTCAGTTATGAAGTGGATCTGTTTAAATGAAGATGTCCAGTAGAGAAGAGGCGGTGGCTGAGTCTCCAATAGCACTAGCCAGGGTAGTGTTTAGTCTGCAAACAGCACAGGAGGGCGTTAAGTCATAGTGTATTTACCATCCTTATGAATGGAGGACAGTACTTTTTTGTATTTTCATCCTCAATCTGGAGAAAAGAATTCCTGGAAGTATTGATTTAAGATATATAGCTGAAATGCTTTCAGATAATTTCTTATACTAGTAGTTGTTATAGTGTGCCTGCTATGTGTCAGGTGTCTAGACTGTGTGCTTTACATTTCTTTCATGCTGGATGTGCTTTAGGCTTTAGCTGAACCTTATTTATTTTTTAACATGTGAACTTATACCAGAACTTCATAATTATGCTTGTAAGAGAAACTTTATTTTAAAATTATCTCTGATCACTATGAGGCAAAAATTTACAGTTGTGGCTAGAACAAATAATATCTGCATTTATTATGTCAAAGTAGATCATTGGGTTTGTATTGAAAAAGTTAATAAACTTGAACTTAATTTTTAAAAAGCTTATTTGTATACCCTAATCTTGTTTGTTTTATTCAGTTAAAAAGTACACTTGTTTGGGAAATTTTGGACCAAGATCTTCATAGGTTTGAAATTTTTTTAAAAAAGTAGTTACTTAACAGTTGTTTGATATGAGTGAGCTAGAAAGGTCATTTTTTTTTTTTGATGTTTTAATAGTTTATAACATTGTGAAATTTTTGGTTGTACGTTTTTGTCTGTCCATCACTGTATACATGTCTCCCATCACCCCTTGTGCCCACCCCCTACCCCCATTGCCCCTGGTAACCACACTACAGTTTTCTCTGTCCATGTGTTGGTTTATATTCCACATATGAGTGAGATCATACGGTGTTTGTCTTTCTTTTTCTGTCTTATTTAATTTAACATAATACCCTCCAGGTCCATCCATGTTGTTGCAAATGGGACGATTTTGTCTTTTTTTATGGCTGAGTAGTATTCCATTGTATATATATACCACATCTTCTTGATCCAATCATCAGTCGAGGGACACTTGGGTTGCTTCTACTTCTTGGCTATAGTGAATAATGCTGCAATGAACATAGGGGTGCATAAGCCTCTTTGGATTGTTCATTTCAGGTTTGTTGGATGGATTCCCAGTAGTGGGATAGCTGGATTATAGGGTATTTCTATTTTTAGTTTTTTGAGGAATCTCCATACCATTTTCTATAGAGGCTGCACCAGTTTGCATTCCCACCAGCTGTGTATGAGGGTTCCTGTTTCTCCACATCCTCTCCAACGTTTGTTTTTTGTCTTGGTGATTAAAGCCATTCTAATGGATGTGAGGTGATATCTTAGTGTGGTTTTGATTTGCATTTCCCTGATGATTAGTGATGTTGAACATCTTTTCATGTGCCTATTGGCTATCTGTATATCTTCTTTGGAGAAGTGTCTGTTCATTTCCTCTGCCCATTTTTTGATCGGGTTGTTTTTTTGTTGTTCAGTTGTGTGAGTTCTTTATATATTATGGAGATTAACCCCTTGTCAGATAGATGTTTTGCAAATATTTTCTCCCAGCTGGTGGGTTGTCTGTTCATCTTGATTCTGGTTTCATTTGTCTTGTAGAAGCTCTTTAATCTGATAAAGTCCCACTTGCTTATTTTTTCTTTAGTGTCCCTAGTCTGGGTAGGCATGTCATCCGAAAAGATTCCTTTATGACCAATGTCAAAGAGTGTGTTGCCTATATTTTCTTCTATGAGTTTTATAGTTTCAGGTCTCACCTTCAGGTCTTTGATCCATTTTGAGTTAATTTTTGTGAATGGTGATAGCAGATGGTCCACTTTCATTCTTTTGCATGTGGCTGTCCAGTTTTCCCAGCACCATTTATTGAAGAGACTTTCCTTAGAAAGGTCGTTTTTAATTGGTTAACTTGAGAACCAATTTTCCCTTTGGTGAAATATTTAAATACTGATATTGTTTGTTTTTTTTAGTAAGAATATTTACCACATTGTGGTAGAACCTATATCTTTTAAACATCATTTAATATACTAATTAAAGTTAACTACCTGCCAGATACTAAATACATTAAGTTAAACTTAGAGACCAGGTTTGTTTTGCAACGTGCATGAAATGAATTGCCTAAAATCCCTTGATTAAATGACATTGTAGCAAGATATTTAGTTAAAAGTAGGTCTAATGTGATTGTAGAGGTAAACTATTACATCTACTCAAAGAAGGAAATTGGATAATCTTTTGGAGAAGGCCCTGTTGCAACCTAGGTTTCTAATAACCATATCATGAACCTGTATGACCAATGATTGCTTTAACCAGAGTTAAGTTGCTTTAAAAAGGAAGAGCTAACTTGAGAGACTATGTTTCATTCTAAATATAATGGTTAAGAGTTTGGGTTCTGGAATTAGACTGGTTGAGTTGGAATCTAGCATTTACAGTGTAATCTTTGGTAAGTCTTTTATGCCTGAACCTCAGTTTCTTCATCTCTAAAATGTAGGTAATATACTACTTACTTCACAGAGTGGTTGGTGTGCACTTGCACTTAGTAAATATTCAATAAAAATTATCCAATCTTTCTATATTCCTTACTTAAATTACATTTTATTAAATGTACCATTTGTAAGTGGGCTTTTACTCTTAATAGCATTAAGAAAATATTTTCTTGTCAATAAACATATTTACATAATTTTAATGGCTGTGTAATATTTCAACATTAACTGTCATCCTTAATTGTTTCATTATTGTTGTGCACATAGGCTTGTATCTGATATTTTTGCTCACTGCAATATTTTGTAGTAACGCTCTTGAATATGAATCTTTGTGTAGTGCTCCTGTTTCAAGCAACAATAACTAAAACACGTACATATAAAGATTATGTTATGTACAAGTTTCCTATAGAACTTGAATTTCATTTTCGTTTTACGTTTAGGAGTTGAGGTAGAGGTTGTTTCTTGGAGCAGAAAGATCTAAATTGCTGTCACGTGCCAGTGATCAGGAAGGGTGCATATTAGTAAACATTTTTAAAGCACTAGGCCATCTTGTTGGAATTTATATAGGAATGTTATCCTGAACTTCAGTTTTATTTTATAATGATCAGTTCAAAGAAAATCCAGAGAAATCTACTGTGTTTAAAAATAGTGTATACAACTTTTGAGTTGCAGGAACAGTATTATAAAATCTGTTTTTGTGGGGCAAAGGAAGATGGGATGCCTGAGTAGTGTGTTTTTATTCTCTCAAGCAGTCTCATTCCAGTCAGCAGTGTAATTGGAATGCAACTCCAATCTGGAGGAGGAAGGGGAATTTTTGGCAAGAAGATACTGAGCAGTTGGGAGTTTTATTCAGATTAAGCATAGACAGCTATTCATTATGAGTACAACTCAGTAAGAACAGCAATAGCATTCTATTTCTACAGCTGGGATTTACTCATTATTACATGGTGTGTTGCATATAGATAACTCCTTTCCAATCAGAAAAATTATTGACTTAAATGAAATGGTAATATTTATTGCATCTGCACTTCTGCAAACGGTTTTCTCCAATCACTGCCTCAAATAAAATATACTAAAGGAGATTTTTGTGGAATTTAAAAACACTTCTTGAGAAAACAACAACATAAAAAGGCTTTGTAGCACGATATTTGAATTATACCTGACCTGCAAGTTCTGAGGGCAAAGGACTATATCTTATTTATCTTTGTATCTGCAGAATCTATTATAGCATTTGGCACAAAGTGGGTGCTCAGGAAATGTTGAATGAAAGAGTGAATGATGTAGGAAGTACTCCCTTCTTATTAACCATTTCAAGATAGTCACATCTGCATCTGTGTGAAATAGAGAGGAGTTACTGGTATACTAGCATGGCTGACCCAAGTTTATTTTGATCATCTCTTCTACCTGTTTCAAATCATCTATCTGCAGAAGGGGTGAGTAGAATAGCTAGAACAGGCTAGGTTTTGAGAGTGTAGACTTAAGAATGAGCAATGCTTTGAAGGAATTTGAGAAGGGTAGTAACATAATCATAGTAGTCCAGTAAAATTAATCTAGTGCAAATCTACAGACCTTCTGAGACATGGTCTCGAATGAATTCTGGAGTAATGGTACTATGCTGGTGTAATGCCACATCTGTAGTTAGCATTAATCAGAATTGACACATGACTACTAAATATCTGGAGTCCATTATAATGTTTTGTTTTAGTGGAAAATTAGTGAAATTCATTGAATTATATACTTAAGATTCCTGCACCTTTCTGAGTATATATTACTTCAATAGAAAGCTTACTAAACATTAAAGATATTGAAATACTGATAGCTGTCTAGAAGAAGGTCTGCACTCCTTAGCCTTTATTCTGGCCCCCCTCATCTTACAAGTTGTCTCTCCTGTTAATCCCTTCCTGTAACTTAGCCCAGCATTTCTCAACATTGTTTTTACCTCTCTCCTGTAATAATCATTTAGAAAACAGAAATGAAAGTTCCTCCACATTGCTCCCCCTCCCTAGATCCACATTTCCCCGTCTTGGCTCAACTTTCTGTAGTTTCTATTACAAAAAAAAGCTAGACTTGCAAATATAAAATCATACAAGTATAAATACAAAATTATGTTAAGAATACAAAATTACATTATAATATTATATGTACATTCCCCAGGAAATTCTGATATGTACCTCCTTGGTTGAGAATTTGTTATCGTGACAAATAGGAGTTTGTTCTATTGAAATTCATTAATTCATTATTTATTGAGCTGTTATAATTGGTACCAAGGATGGAATGAGCAATGGGCTGTGTTGAATGTACTCTAGTACCCGGAGTGCATTCCCAAGAAAAAGAACAATGCAGTAAAGGCTCCAAGTTGTGAAAATAATTTATTATGCAAATAAATAAAATTACCAAATCTCAAGTCATGTTTGACAGTCTTCCTTTTAAAATTTATAAATGAGAGTCTTTGCTTATAGGATATAAAATAATTTAAGCAGAAACTGGCTGGAGCTGTTGAGATCTGCTTGGCAATCTGACCGATCCAGATATTTCTTTATGTTATAAATTAATCTTGTTTCTTCTAGGACCCTGATATTATCTTCCCTAGTCTATGGGTTACTAAAATTCAATTTCTCTTCATAAACTTTGAACCTGATTTTAAGTTCTTTTTGTTCTTTTGATTTTTCAAGTGCCCTTTGAAACTTAGTCATACATTAGCAACATCTTATTTATGATTTTTTTTTTTTTTTGGTAAGGAAGATTGGCCTTGAGCTAACATCTGTTGCCAGTCTTCCTCTTTTTGCTTGAGGAAGATTGTCCCTGAGCTAATATCTGTGCCAATCTTCCTCTATTTTGCATGTGGGACGTCGCCACAGCGTGGCTTGATGAGCAGTGTGTAGGTCCGCACCCAGGTTCTGAACCCACGAACCCTGGACTGCCAAAGTGGAGTGCGCGAACCCAACCACTGCACCACTGGGCCGGCCCCTTATTTATGATTTTTATAAGAAAATTTGTCAAATATGACCTGATGAGTATATTTTAAATAAAGGGAAATGATAAAAATAAGATTTCGTAAGTGAAAATCATGATTGCTTAAGGATTGGTAATTTATCTGTCATATAGTATAAAAAGTCCCCTTTTCAGTGAAATTATTTTAGCTTATTTTGGAGTCTGTTTCATTCATTCAACAAATATTTATTGAATGCCCATCAAATACTGGTGCAATGTGTGCTTGGTGCTGGAGATACAAAGAAATGAGGCAGACATGATTTATGCTGTATGGAGTTTACAACTCCATAGTTATAGGCAACATTCTAAAAGTAAGCAGTTAGGGCCAGCCCCAGTGGCTTCTTTGTTAAGTTCAGCGCACTCCACTTCGGCAGCCTGGGTTTGGTTCCTGGGTGTGGACCTACGCCACTCCTCTGTCAGTGGCCATGCTGTGGTGGCAGCTCACATACAAGAAGAGGAAGATTGGCAGTGGATGTTAGCTCAGGGCAAGTCTTCCTCAGAAAAAAACAAAACAACAACAAACCCTATAAAAAAATAAAAATAAAAGTAACAATTATAAAGTGTGATGAGTGCCTGTGATAAGTATGGGCTTCTTTGAAAAGATAAGTGGGTGGAGGGCTGAAGGTAACATGTTCTAAAAGGCTTCCTTCTGTTTTTGAGACCTAAAAGATGAGTAGGTGAAGAAGCTGGAAAAATGTTTCAGGCAAAAGGAATGGCACGTGAAGGCTGAGTGAGAGAGGGAGTACATTTGAGAGAGTGAAAGTTTAGTGTGACTGGATTTTGGACTTGGGGGCTTGGAGGGAGGGGTGGTGATGAAAGATGAGGTCAGAGAGGTAAGGAGCAGCCAGAGTCTGAAGGGCATTGTAAACCAATGAGAAGTTTGGGCCCAAAGATCTTAGGAATGTTTTAAGGATGGAGGTCAGAGAGGAAGCAAGAGAGACAAGGTTCCTGAGAAAGTGGTATGTTGAGCATGAGATCCAGAGTACAGGTGGAAGGATAATTTTGAGGAATGTTTTAAGGATGTTTTGGAATGTTATTTGGAGGAGGGGAAATGGATGGAAAGACTTAATCATATTTTTAGGAAGATCACTGTGGGTCCAGTGTGGAGAACTGATTGGAGGGGATTGAGGCTTGAGGCAGGGGACTGATTGGGAGGCTATTGTAATGACATAGACGGTAGTTGATGGTGGCTTAGACTAGGGTGGTGGCATTGGTAATAGAAGTGGACAGATGAAGGATATTTCAGAGGCAGAATTGATTAGAATTGATAATTGCCAGGAGATGGGGAGGGGGAGAAATAGTGAAGGTTGCTGTGGAGGTTTCTGAGTCAGGCAGTGCAGTGGAAAGCAAGGCTGTTTATTGCAAGAAAGTGAACTGGAGGAGCAGTTTTGGGGGAGAGGGGAGATAGTGATTTTATTTTGGGGGCATATTTAGTTTGCCTGTATGGACGTGGAGTTCAGGAGAGAGCTAAGGGTTGGGTTTATAGATTTAGGTGTCATCAAAATAGTAAAGACCAGGGAGAATGTATGGAAAAGTGGCTCTTCAAACTTATTTTTCAAGAGGAGAGGAAGAGTTTTGTCAATGTGTTAAACTATGAACTCTGTCCCAGTAAAAATGTGAGTTCTCTCCCCAGAAAAATACACGTACATGTGACAGGTTACATATAATTCCAAGATTTACAAAGATGGGCATCTGTGCTCCTCAGGTTATAGAGTAAAACAAGAGGACCTAGGGCAAACCCCTGAAGAATCTCAACTTTCGTGAATGAAGCATAGGAAAAAGATCTGGCAAACAAGACTTAGAATGAGTTTTATGCCTGGTATAAAAGCAGGCGAATGTGGTGTTAAACAGAAACCAAAAGAGATAGTTCCAGAAGAGGGAGTAGTCAGTAGTGGCAAATGCCTCTTAAGTGTCAAGAGCAATGAAGAATGTATAGTGTCCACTGAATGGGTTTAATAATTAGGTCCCCAGGGCTTTGGAGAAGCAGTGTAGGGGCAGTGGTGAGAGAGGAAGCCAGATTGCAGTGGTTTGAGGCATTAGTGGGAGGTAAAGAAGTAGAGTCGCAAAGTGTAGACAGGTCTTTAAAGGAGTTTTGTTATGAAGGAGAAGAGGTAGGATGGTGGCAGGAGGCATGGGCGAGACTTGAGTATGTTTACATGCTGATGAGGCTGTCAGTAGAGGGACTACAGACAAGGCCCCTGAGAAAGTGGTGAGTTGAGTATGAGATCCAGAGCACAGGTGGAAGGATAGTGTTAGACCAGAGAATGGACATCGTAAGTGGAAGGAAGAAAAAGAGGATGAGTAACAAAACAGTAAGTTCGTCAGATTAGTGACAAGAAGTTGGAGGAATTCGCATATATTTTCTGTTTCTCTGATGTAAGGTATGAAATCATTTCACTTTTTAAATCATAGAGTGGTGGTTAACAAATATGATTACATCATCTATACTGAAGATTATAATTTGGATTTGTGTATGTGTGTTGTATATGTATTGATCCTGAATATTCAGTTTATATGATGATAAAAGTTTAGGGAGGAGTTCTGCTAAATCAAGTTTGTGAATTGGTGTTTTTAGTTATGGCCTTAGTTTTCATGATTGAGTTTTTATGTTTTTAAAAACAGAACTGTCTTGAAGACAGCACCCAAGAGACTGACTAGGAAATCAGTATCTTGTGCTTGTTTAATAATTTTTTATTCACTTACCAGTGGCATCTGTCTTCAAAATGATTTTTATTTGAACTTTTAAAGTGATTAGTTTATATTTAGACTTATTCCCAAGGTTTGTTATGTTAAGTGAATTTTTATACACTAAACTTCCAATAATTGTAACTAATTGAATGGACTGTTTAAACTGTGAGTAGAAGTGGATAGAAATTAATGAAACATTACATTCATAGCTATTTTATAAATTAAACTATAAATATATGGAAATTGGTGTTTTTCCTTCAATTGTATCAAATTTGAATTAAAGAGGTTAAGTTTATGTCTCTCTATATAAGCAGTGTTTTTTTTTTTGGTGAGGAAGATTTGCCCTGAGCTAACATCCATTGCCAATCTTCCTCTTTTTTTGTTTGAGAAAGATTAGCCCTGTGCCAGTCTTCCTCTATTTTGTATGTGTGGTGCCTCCACAGCATGGCTGATGAGTGGAGTAGGTTGGCTCCCGGGATCCAAACCTGTGAACCCAAGCCGCCGAGGTAGAGCATGTGGAAACTTAACCACTCGGCCACAGGGCTGGCCTAGTATTTTTTTTAATTGACATATAGTTCACATACTATAAAATTCATCCCTTTGAAGTATGCAACTCAGTGGCTTTAATATATTCACAAGACTGTGCATCCATCACCAGTTAAGTAATAATTTAATGCAAAGTAATCCAGAGAATGTGGATTTAGGATATCTAGCTCAATATATCAACTTTTAATTTTGGGAAGATATAGTAGATCTATCTTGTCATTGAGCTGATGATTTAGGAGAAAATTTCTCTCTCCTGTAATGTTCCTGTGGAGTTTAGATGGAAAGTAAATAACAGAACGTTATTGTTTTAAGAAAATCTCATCTGGGGCTGGCCCTGTGGCCTAGAGGTTAAGTTTTTCACGCTCTGCTTCGGCGGCCCGGGTTCGGTTCCTGGCCATGGACCTACACCACTTGGTGGTGGCCATGCCGTGGTGGCGACCCACATACAAAATACAGGAAGATTGGCACAGATGTTAGCTCAGAGTGAATCTTTCTCAGGAAAAAAAAAAATCTCATCTATATCAAGAAAGCTTAATCTTATTTATAATCCCTTTCAATATAAAATTATTTCATCCTGAAAATATATATATCAACCTGAATTTACATATTTCCTTCTTAGGACTATTTTTCCCTTGCCACTGAGCTACTCTGAGAATAAATCTTGATGGAAGATAGGAATTGAGTCCTTATTAGGATACCAGATTTATAAACTTTCTTGCCCTCAGCTCTTACTGGTGATCCTTGTTAAAGTTGCAAGCACTGGTTCAGCTGTCTTTTGCTAGTCTTTAGTGGAAGTTTGGGATCATATTTCATACCTTGCCGTAGTTAATGTTTAATAATTATTTACTGGTGTTTTCAGTGTTTTAAAATGAAACTTTTGATAATGCAGTCTTACCATTTTAATTCCTTCCATGTATTTTTTGTTTCCTTTACAGTACTCTGTGCAAAAAACTTGGTGAAAAAGGATTTTTTCCGTAAGTAAATTAACTTTAAATCTTGTATATTGTGTGTAGATGTTTTCGATAGTATTTTCAGAATTGTCTGGTTTAGGGATTTCTCTATTCAGAAATATACTCAGTGTTGTTTTATGAATGCTTTGGTTTCAGAGCCTTTTGGCATCACATTTTTTTAGAGGATTTTGTGCTCTTTTAGCCTCAGCTGCTTTCCCTTTGTCCACCCTCCCACATGTTTGTGTGAAATATGTCTGTCAGCAGATGTGTGTAATGTATAATGAAGGTGTGCGTACTACTGGATTTCCAAAAAAGATTAGAGATTATTTTGTAAACACTTTTTTTCTTTTCTAACATTTTATAGGAAATTTTACCCATGCATTCAGGATTCCTTGGAAGGTAGAGAAGTCATTGAGCCTACTCGAAATTTCCAGAATGTAGGAAAGAGATCTCTGCCACAATTGGTCATAGATGTTGTTGTTTGTCAGCCTCCAAAGCAGACAGTTGGTTCCCATATTTGCAGTCTCTTTGCCAATCTGTTGTGAATTTTTTTCTGCCTTTATTTAGGATTAAGTTTTGTGAGGGAGGAGTGGGAAGTACCCCTCACAAGTGTTTAAAGTCTTTACCTTGTAATATTATACTTCACAGTAGCTTTAAATTATTGAGTAAAAATGATAGAAGTTTTAGTAAAAAAAACTCTAAGCCAACAAAATTTTAAATATTTGAAATTAGAAATAGAGAAGAGTCATTCGATTTTTAAATTCAAATCCTACCAACCAGCAAAAACTGGCTATGTGTGCTAATTTAATAAGGCATTGGATAATTTTCGAGGTTTTGATGAAAAGAAATAAGCTCTTAATAGATTTTTAAGTCATACTTAATTCATTCCATTTGAAGTTTTTTTACTTCCAATCTTTCTAGAGTAGAACTGAATTAAAGTTTATAAAATAACATCTTATAAAGCTATATAATTTAAAAAATTTGTGGTATCTGTGCTTATATGGGAAAGCAATTAAATAGGATAATTTGGGATGTAGTTAGGAAGAAAGTTATAAGCAGTCTCCAATTTATGTACCATGTGCCCTCTACCCCACTGCATGCTGCCACCGATTAATGTTATCTTCACAGGCTGTTGCTGAACTACCCACCTCATCCCTGTCGCTAATAACCGATGTGTACTCTTTTTACCCTTCTTAAGGTTGATGTGAGGTAGGATTTATCCTAGTAGGACTGCAAAGTGGCAAATAGGATTGGATAGGCAGGTGACAAGGAGAAAAGGGAGGGAAGTGAGGAAATGCACGCTCTTAAAGCTGCTTCTAGACCCTCTAAGACACCTGCTCTGTTGTAAAGATAAAATCTTCAGTTTTGTCTCCCAGCCTTCCTTCCCAAATTCTTTTCCTTTCTGCAGAGCCCTAAGACACAGCTTCTCCAAAAAAATATCCAGATATCCTTGTCTCAGTTTTCCTAGGAAATTGAGAGGAATCTTATTTTAATTTAATTCTTTGTAAACCTCTGGGAGCCAGTTATGATCACTTACATGATGTTTATCTGTCCTTAAGTTGTATGTGAAAAAAAAGAAGAAAATCTTTCTATCTTTCTCTTTTTCATTTGTGTGGGCAGTAAAAATTGATAAAAATTCTTAAGTGTTGTGAGCTTGCTTCAGGGATAAGAAAATTAGGGGAAACTGTGTGATTATCTTTAAGACTCAGAATGGAAGAAACATTTGATGGCCCTGGAAAGGGAAACAGGAATGCCAGGTCTGAGGCCTTCAGAAGAGACTCAGCCCGGGATGGAAGTATCCCCCAGGTTCACACTGGTGAAGGTCCTCCTGCTGTGGTTGATTGACATCTGTTGGTGATCAGTTTATTAATTTCAGAGGAAGAATTAAATAATAGTTCCTAAATCTTTTAATTAAATATGAGTGAGAATGTGTGTTTATTGATCAGAGTACAGTTATCATTGATACTGAAATATAGTTAAGTATGCAATTTAAATTGTTGCATGAGAAAAGTAAATTTTAATATGAAGCATAGCTATGGGCTGGTGAAAGAGATATATATTTTTTTAACTATAGGAAAAAATACGCAAAAAATACGCTGCCATGTGTTGTCTTTTCTAAGGTTAATTTGTATAATTTGAGATAATACTATTTATTTCAGGGTATCTACCCTTGCTGAGGAAAGTTTTGTTAATTCATTTTTTCAAACTGTTTCAAGTTTATTGGCTTTAAAAATGGGTTACTTCTCCCTTCTTCCAAAATTTTAGCAGGAAAATTTTCAAACATATAGGAATATGTAAAGAATTTTACAGTGAATACCCACCATCTGGATTCTGCCATTAAGTTTATCATATATCTATCCATTTAGTCATTATCTGTGTTTTTTAAAGAATATTTTCATTAGTGTAAACTTTTTTTCTCTCTTTTATCCAACATTTAAGTAAAATATTTGTGTGTAAGATACTGTGTTAAGGTGTTGTATAGGGGCCAATTTGAAGTTACTCAGAACCAAGATGGTTGGTTGAATGTTTTTGTTCATTCCCCCAATCAAAAATAAAGCTTTATTTTCCCTGGAAAGTAACTTCCTTTTAAGTTGAGATTTTTGTTCCATTATTATTTGCAGCTCATTAAGTGCATTTGTGTAGTAAGGAAGTTTTTGAGCTTCCTATATTTTATATGACTCAGAGATGATGGGGAGAATTGAGAAATTTTTAAAAAACACAGAAAATACTTGAGCCACTTTATATTTACCACTAGAGGTCTCACTAACTTCAGAAAACTTGATAGCTTTTGACCACATTAGAGCAATTTGGCTCTCAAGTTAAATTTTTGTAGAATAATATAATGAGGTAAGTTGAAACCTAGGTATTTTTTGGTTAGGTATAGAGCTTAACAGAAGAGAAACATAGGAGGATGGGACTCAGACTTTCATAATTAAGGATCTAGAAGCCACAGCTAGTGTTTTTTTGTGGAAAAAGTTGTTTCTCTTAGTCTTTAATTCTTTAACTAGTTAAATAACATCCAAAGGGAAAGCTAGAAATGTGATTGTTGTTTGTTTGTTTTTCTTACAAATATACCTTCATATGTTTATTTGTTTAGATGGTAGAATCAAAGAAACAAGAGTGGATTCCTCCCAAGAGAAAATACTCAATGTTATTGAAGGTAGAGGGAAAAGGATTCTTCCATTAAGCACCTTTGCAAATAGTTAGGTATTATTGAAATAATGTGAATAGCAGTAAACTTCAAGAACAATATAGTTAAATAGATTGATACCCTAATTTACCAAGTTTCTTCTTAAATACTTAACATTCTTAAGTTTTGGTCTTCTCTTATTTATTTGAAGTTGACAGATCTTAGAATCGTAGAATTGGGAAACTGTCTAGGTGATTTCTGTCTGGCCCTGAATCCTGGCAAATTAATATCTTGACTTTAAAAAAAATTAACATAGTTATCAAAGTGCAAAGCTTCTCCAGGTATCAACACTTACTAACATTTTGTTCTGGTATTTTCAGCTGTCTGTAGAAAATCTACAGTCTCCCAATATGTCTAACATCTAAATTGTCATTTTTGTCTTTAATATTTTATTTAGTTTCACCTTCTCCTGTTTTTTTTTTTTTTTTTTTTTTTTGGTCAAGAGGACCACTATTTTCATTGTTACTTTGGGCTGAAAACTGTAATGTCGTCTTTGATACTAGTTTATTAATTCATATTAGATCTTTCAGAGTAACTCTTTTAACTATCATTTCCTTTTCCTTTTTATGCGACTTTCCTAGTTTCAGGGTCTTCTCATTCCTACTATTAATTAGGCTGTTACAACAGCTTCATAGATGGTCTCCATGCCTCTAGTCTTTCCTTCTCCCAGTCCACCCTGAATACCCTTGATAGAAAAATATGACAGTGTATTTACAGCCAAGCTCAGGAACCTAAAATGGCTCCCTATTATCTACCTCAGTCATTCCAAGCTCTTATTTTTTGACTTTTAAGCCTCTCTTCCTGGATCAGTCTTCTCTCTCCAGTGTTATTTACTTTTACACCTGAGCATAAATACTTTGGTTAAACTCCTCAAAGCCCTTCAAATACCGTCATGCCCTACTTGGTGCTCTTCCTATTTGTCCTTTAAAGCCCCAAGGAGTCCCAAGCCTTTCTTTACTGTTCAAACTCAAACTGTTCTCCTGTGTTTCTGAGCTTACTTGTACTCACTGTTGAACCACATAGTAAACGAGAGGTATAATACAGTATAGTGGATAAAGAACATGAAATTGAGAGCCAGACTGTATGTGCATGGGTTTAGAATTTGAACTTTAGACCCTGGCTCTGCTACTTACTACTGTGTGACCTTGGGCTAGTTAATTAACCCCTTTGTCCTCAATTTCCTTATCAGTGAAACAGAGATTATAGTAGCGTTTACCCCACAGGGTTATTGTGAAGATTAAGAGATTTAATATATGTAAAGCATTTAGAATAGTGCCTGACATAGTATTACAGGTGTTTTCTTTATAATCAGTACAGTCAAATACTTGGTTATTCTCAGGTTCCCCCCATCCCTCACCCCATGTAGGATATTCTTATCTCTCCAATTAGATAGTAAGCTCTTTTAAGGCAAAGTATTAGATTTTTTGTTTCAGTTTCTCATTACTCATGGTAATTATTCAGTAAAACTTTTTGGCTAACTTGATTTCTTTGTAGCCCATGTTCCTGTGTGAAAACTTTTCAACAGCTCTTTCTTTAAATGAACTACTAAGGGAGACCTTGGGAAAGCTCTAAGAGAGCCAAGAATGTTTTAAGCATTCACCTTCCTGGGGTCAAAGGGTTGGTAAAGAGCTATAAAAACTTCCACATTATGAGGTAACCTCTAGACTTTGGTAGTTTACACCGAGAATGTTTTGAGACAGAAACAAGAAAAAAATGTAATTTTTGGTATTTAGTGTAGAATTAACTTTAATCTTAGTTTTAAAATGTACCACTTTTCATTTATGGCTTGATGTTAAACTTTTTAAAAAGAGCTAAGGAATGGAATAATCTTTTGTAGCAAGTGGTAGTCTTTATAGAATTAATCTATCTTCCATGTCAAAATATTCTTTAATTAAAAAACATCTTCCCTTTTTTCACAGGACTTCCTGATCCGTTTGCTAAGGTGGTGGTTGATGGATCTGGGCAATGCCATTCTACAGATACTGTGAAGAATACGCTCGATCCAAAGTGGAATCAGCATTATGACCTGTAGGTTTAAATGATTAATTTGAAATGAAACATAGAATCAATATTATTTGATATAGTCTTTGAAAGGAATCACTGAAAATGATCTGAGTCTTATCTGTGGTATAATTTGGGCTTCACAGAGGGGTACAAAACCAGTGGGAAGGTACTTTGGCTTATGGATAGCAGGTTTTGGAGGATGAGGTACCCTTAATAAGCCTATAAAGAACGAAATGAAGCTGGCTCACAGCATAGAGCAGTTCCCCCCTCCCTTTTTTCAATTAAAAAAGGTATTAATTCACTTTAGGCCACTTGTAAGTATAAAAGCAGAAGTCAGGATTCGGATACACTCATAGGCATTCTTTTTGCTTCTCTATGAATGTTTTCTTTCATTCTTTTAAATTTTATTTTAATCATGGTAGTATATATACCTTTTTAAAAAGGCGAGTGATACTATAAGGCTTTTAATGGGAAAATGCAGTTGTCTGTCCCATTCTTATTCTTGATTCGTGTTTCTCATGGTAGCTGTTTTCAATAGCTTTGGCTGTTTATTCTGGTATTTTCTTCTGTTTCTGAATATCATGCTTATTTTATAGCATCTTGATTTTTTTTTATGTATTATTTTTAAATATCCTACCATAGAAGATGATTTAGCTTTTACAACTGATAGCCCTCATCCCTACTCCCATAACACCCGCATGCCCTTTCCTTTCTCCTAGCCCTTCTGTAATAGTTATTTGAACATTTTTTGGTTATACTGTTATTCTGTGTTTACATTATTATGATCATGCAAATATTTATAACTGAGCCATATTAAATATGGTATGTGCAATGATTACATTTCCTTTCTTGACAATTTTTGTTTTTTCTGAAGTTAATGACTATCTTACTTTGCCATTTGCTTAGTTTCCATCTGTCTCATCAGTTAATTCCCAAACCCTCCTACGGAACTGAACATCTCCTCTGCATGTGTTCAACCACATGAGGTATTCCATTGGCTTTATTTTCTTCTTGGAGATATCCATCCTGGAGCCTCTGTCCTTTTGCTCGAGACTGGGCTAGTGGTTCTCGAAGACCTGCTGCACAGTGTCCTCAGACTTGCCTTTATCAATATTTTGGGAATTTTCTTTGTCTTTTCTAGGTCCAAATGACTTCCTGTTTTTTTTGTTTTCTTCCCTGTTTTTGTGAAATCTATCTTCCATTGTCATCTTGAGAAAGTGCAAAGATGGAAAAAATTTTTGAGATCTTGTCTGAAAATATATTTTATCTTTTTACTTGATTGATAGTTTGTCTGAGTATAGACTTCTAGGTGAGACATCATTTTCCCCCAAATTTTGGATACTTTACTCCATTGTCTTCTGGGTTTAGATCAGCACTGTTGAATAGATGTATGTGAACCACAAATGGGAGCTCATCTGTGATTTTAAGTTTTCTAGTAGCCACATTAAAAAAAAATTAAAAAGATGAAATTAAGCTTAATAATATATTTTATTTAATTCAGTATATCTAAAATAGTCTCATTTTGACATGTAATCAATATAATTATTGAGTTATGTTTTATATAAGATGAACTATCAGGGCTGTTTCCCCAACTTTGTTTTCCAGCATTCCTATTTAATTGTAATTTCTACTCTCACATTTTTAACTTCCAACATCATTTTGCTTTCTGAATATCCCTTTTTCATAACTTCCTCTTATTTCTTGGATGCAGTAACTTCTCTGATGAGAGAAGTGAGTATTGTAGTTTCTTCTGTTACCTGTATTGCCTCTGTTTTCTCATAGTTCCTCTTTTTTGTTAGTTCAATTTTGCTGTCTGTCTTTTATATTGAAAGTGAGGCACTTAAACTTTGATTGGAAGCTCTGTGCCTATGGGTAGAGCTAATCAGCTTGCTAGGGTAATCAGGTGTGACTGTGATATTTTCCTTGCACAGACTTCTCCTCTCTCCTGCCTAGGGACTATATTCTTGGGTACTAGTGTTTTTGGAACTGAATAGTATAAGGATGCTAGGAGGTCTCTCTCTTCACTAGATTAATGTCTCCTTATTACCCCTGTTTTTATTATGGAATTTCACCTCCTCCCTCAGATGTACCTAGTGTCCCTAAGTAGAGAACTTTTCAGAGAATAAACCTTTGATCTCCTGCTAGGATTGGGGATGAACTGGGTGGGAGAAGGGATTGAGGACGTCTTTCCATTCCTTTTAAACTCTTTCCCCAGTCCTTCTGTTTCAGCCCCACCATCACTGTCAGAATATCTTGGGCATACAGTTTGGGAATATTTCAGGGGTTTGGTGGCAGTAATAGTCTTGCTTCTTGTCTGTTCCTCCCTACAGACTTAGGTTTCCATTTTCTGCAGGTTGCTAATTTACTTATCACATGCTCTCTAAGCTTCTACCATTTTGTCAACATGTCTTAAGTTACAAACAGTTAATTGTCCTGATACTCAGACTTTCTAAGTCTTTAGACTTCTAAGCTTCACAGTCAGTCTACTTCACTCTTCATCAACCTCAACTTTTCTTCAAAATGTTCCACTTGACTTTACCTACAAAAACTAATCTTAGACCTCCCATCAAAACTTCTATGCCTGGGGCCGGCCTGGTGGCATAGTGGTTAAGTTCACATGCTCCGCTTAGGTGGCCCGGGGTTTGTAGGTTCGGATGCATGCTGGTTTGTGTCCTGTGGCGGCATCCCATATAAAGTAGAGGAGGATGGGCACAGATGTTAGCCCAGGGCCAGTCTTCCTCAGCAAAAAGAGGAGGATTGGATGGATGTTAGCTCAGGGCTAATCTTCCTCTCACACACACACACACACACACACACACACACAAACACACAAACAAACTTCTGTGTGTGACATCTCACCTACTTACTGCTAGACCATTAGCTCCAGAACTACCTTAGAGTACCCAGTTCAGCCTAGACTCTGGTCAGTTATTTGAATTTTCCTTTCTAAACCACGTGTGAACAAATGTCGTATCTTCCCTGCGACATTAAGATACCTGGAGACGACGAGGCATACTGAATGCTTTTGTGTGTGCCCCTCAGTGCTATGGCTCAGTAACTCCGAGTTAATAAGCAAATAAATGGGAACTAAAAAGGTAGGCAATAGAGAAGTGAGACTACCCAGCTTCCCACCCCTACCACTTAATGTATGATCATCAGCTTGTTGTCTAACTAACCCCTTTTGTATCAGTTTCCATTAATAATAACAACAGCAATAATGCCTTGAGAAGATTGATATGAAGATTGAGATAATATGTGTAAAGTGCTTAGACTAGTACCTGGCATGTAATTCTCAAATATTAGATGCTTTTAGTAAATATATTTTAGGTCACAAACTTTTTATTACTTGATTTGACCTTTAAGAATTTTGAAAACACAGCTGTAATAAGCTGTCTATGTAGCTGACTAAGCTTTTGGGTTTTTAGTCAGATTATTTTAAGCCATTTCTTTTAGCTTCAATCAGATTTAATTCAGCCAGAGACCCAACTACAACAGTGAACAAGACTTAGTCCTCCAAGCTTACAGCTAAGCGGTGTATAAAACAAGTAAATAGGAAATTATAAACAGTATGATAAGAATATGGGGAAGTATAGGGTGTTGTTGAAATACATAGAACTTCTTTACATAGATTTAGGAGTTGAGGGGAGCTTCCTAGAAAAAGTGGCATTTACGCTTAGACCTTAAGTAGGAGTTAGAAAAAGGAAAAGGTGGGAAGGCTCTAAGCAAAAGCAGTCTGTCTGAAGACCCAGAGGTGAGAGAGAACGCGACTGAAAGCAGTTCAGAGAGGCAGCATTGGAGAGTTCATGTAAGGTAAGGGAGTGTGGAAAAGATGAGCAGAGCCAGCTCATGACTGTCCTCGAAAACCTATTAGTAAGTTTGAATACTCTCCTAAAGACAATGAGGAGCAATGAAAGCGTTTTTTTTTTAAGATTTTATTTATTTATTTATTTTCCCCCAAAGCCCCAGTAGATAGTTGTATGTCATAGCTGCACATCCTCCTAGTTGCTGTATGTGGGACGCGGCCTCAGCATGGCCGGAGAAGCGGTGCGTCAGTGCACGCCTGGGATCCAAACCCGGGCCGCCAGCAGCAGAGTGCGCGCACCCAACCGCCAAGCCACGGGGCCGGCCCAATGAAAGCGTTTTAAGTGCAGAAATGCTATGATTGGATTTATGTCCAAGAATGGACACTCTGGCTATAATGTGAAACATGGTTTAGAGGGAGGCAAGAAAGGCAAGGAGACTGGTTCCAACACTGTGGAGTAATCTAGCAAAGAGAAAATGATGACTTTATGTTAGAAAAGTGGTAATGTGAATGGAGATATGTAGACATTCTAAATAATTTTAATAAGGCCTTAAAACTTAAAAATTTCTTTATCCTTGAAAAAAAAATCATGCTGTATACCCTGTGCTCTGTTGGATTTGGCTCATAGGCTGGGGTTTGCTGACCCCTGCCTTGGGCCCCTTGCTTTTCCAGCTTTGCTGCTACTGTCTTTCTCAACACAGCAGCTAGAGTGATCCTGTTAAAACATCTTTCAGATCTTGTTATTCCTCTGCTCCAGATCCCCCATTGGCTTCCTGTCTTACTTGGAGTAGTAGCCAGAGTTCATACCATGGCTGACAAGGCCCTTTATGATTTGTCGCTTGTATTGGTTAGAGCAGGTTAACTGATATAATAGACAACCCCAGATTTTCAGGTGTATTCTGTATATAAAGTCCATTTGGCAGGGAGACGAGACACTGTCACACAGTCATTCAAATACACAGACTGATGGAACCTCCCATGTTTTTAATGTTTGTTCTCAAGGACTCTCTGGGCCTTGACATCCAGCCTCCTGATAGTATGCTTAAGCCAGTGGTAGGCTGCTCTAAGGTCTGAGGAAATCAATATTTTAGAATACCTATATATCAGGCTTACCAGCTGGGAAATTGATTTAATATGTTTTTTGGTTTCTTTTTAATGTTTGGTTTGGGGTGACTTAGCCGTTTAATACTTGATTCTGGCTGTAAAATTTTGACATATCATGTAGTAGATACATGCCAAGTCTGTTAGGTCTGTTTGAAAGTTGGTGCATGCATACTAAATGATATTTTAGTCCAGATCTTTTCATTTGCAAGCAACAGAAGTGAAATCCAAATTGTCTTTCTTTTTAAACAGGCAATGTGTTAGCTTGCATAATTAAAAGTACAGGGGTGGGGGCCAGCCCTGTGGCGTAGTGGTTAAGTGCATGCGCTCTGCTTCGGTGACCCGAGGGTTTGCAGGTTCGGATTCCGGGCGCGCACCAACGCTCCTCTTGTCAAGCCATGCTGTGGCGGCGTCCCATATAAAGTAGAGGAAGATGGGCAAGGATGTTAGCCCAGGGCCAATCTTCCTTGGCAAAAAGAGGAGGATTGGCATCAGATGTTAGCTCAGGGCTGATCTTCCTCACACACACACAAAAAAAGTCCAGGGGTGGGCATGCTTTAATTAAGCACAGCTGGTTCCAGGGGCTCAAATGTGGCTTCTGTGTTCCTCATTTAAAAGTTTTAGTCCTCACGTTATTAAAGGTTTGTATATACTAGGTAAATTTTTCTGATGTTGCTGCTTTACTGAATGATACTTTAAGGTCAAGGTTGCTGGACCAAAAATTTGACCTTTTAGAGTCAGTGAAATATAATTAGGGTTCTGCTGATATAATTATGTTATTTATTATATTTTTGCATGGATTGACACCATGTTAACAATTGGCTGTGTTAGAGCTTTTACATACTTGCAGGTATATGCACAGACAAGTATAGTAACGCTTTTCCCTGCTCTGCTTGTCTGCAGGCAGTGAAGTGAAATCTGCAAGAGTCCTGCTCGCTCAAGGCCTGCATACAGGAAAGAAGCAGGGGAAAAGCGTTACAAACAGCTTTTGTTCTACAGCATTTTAAAACATAACAGGTATGTCAGATTTTTGGTCTGTCAGCCTTGACAATGCCCCTTGAAAATGAACTAAGTACTCTCTGAGGTAGTAGGTCATGTCAGTGATATGTATTTAAAATGTGATGGTGGTAAAAGTTCTTCTAAGATTTTTGTTCTTGGAAAGTAAGAATCGTTACAAACTCCCGTAGTATTATTAGACACTAGCTACTAAAATAGTTTTTTTACTGATAAAAATTATTACTCAGTCTGAGAGTG
The DNA here is from genome assembly GCF_020826845.1 of Diceros bicornis minor. Lineage (NCBI taxonomy): Eukaryota > Metazoa > Chordata > Mammalia > Perissodactyla > Rhinocerotidae > Diceros > Diceros bicornis. The sequence continues at coordinate 47,305,468 of NC_080757.1, read as the reverse complement.
GCAGATGTGTTAAAGGTTATATTAAAAATTCTTTTTAGATTTTACTTTTAAGATTTTTGAAAAATCTAAATTCAGTCCTGTGGATTGATTGAACTCAAAACATATTTTGCATGATCTAGCCATACTCGGAAACATGTGTGACTTTAGACTGTAAAAACAAAAGAAAACTTTTACACTAACTACTTGTAATTGCCAAGTTACTTAGCCAGCCATTTTGTTTTTTAGGTATATTGGAAAGTCTGATTCAGTTACGATCAGTGTATGGAATCACAAAAAGATCCATAAAAAACAAGGTGCTGGATTTCTTGGTTGTGTTCGTCTTCTTTCCAATGCCATCAACCGCCTCAAAGACACTGGTTGTGAGTAGATACTAGTGCTTTTTAAAATTTAAATATATATAATATATTTATTAATATGTATTTATGTTTTGGGGGGCAAGAAGAGGTCCAAAAACTTAACTTCCTGTGTCCATTTGAAACATTGGTAAAAATTCCTGGTCTAAATTTATTTTGTGGACTTTAAAAAAAGAATTAAACATTTTAAATATGTGAATCCTAGAGCTGAATCAGAGCTGATGCTTAGTTTCCAGTGAATTTATAAGTGTTAAGAAATGATTGATATTCAAAAAAGTGAAAATAAAGGTGTCACAGTAGTATATATGCCTTTTTTTTTTAATTTCTTAGCATCCTTCTCTGGTTTTGGTGGATTTATGAGATGAAGTGAGTTCTGTTTAGGTGATTAGAGTGTTTAAAGTGTCAGTTAAAGGGGATTATTAGTAAATAATATATAAAACTGCTGTGAAAAAATTAAAGTTATAGAAAGGTAAGACATTATTTTGAGTATAAGACAGCTGTATCAACTACTTAGCTATAGCTCAGTTTTTCACCAACATGGGCATTTAGAAGATTAGACCAAGATCAAGACATTAGAAGTGATTTCCATATTGGATTGGCAAGGTGATTTAGCATATGTGTAATTCATGGAACCAGGTGACAAAGCATCTTTTTGGGGCTATTTCCATTGGGACACAGATGGAAATATCTTTTTCAACAGAATTTTTTGTTGTTGTTGTTTCTACAGAATTCTTTTTTTGCTGAGGAAGATTTCTCCTGAGCTAACATCTGTGCCAGTCTTCCTTTATTTTGTGTGTGGGTTGCCCCACAGCATGACTTGACAAGTGGTGTAGGTCTGCACCTGGGATCTGAACCCGCAAACCCAGGCTGCCAAAGTGGAGCACGGGGAACTTGAACCACTCGGCCATGGGGCCGACCCCCGAATTTTTTTTTATATAACATAAAAAAATATCGCTGGGGCCGGCCTGGTGGCGTAGCGGTTAAGTTTGTGTGCTCTGCTTCAGCAGTCCGGGGTTTGCCAGTTTGGATCCTGGGCACAGACCTATGCATTGCTCATCAAGCCATGCTGAGGTGGTGTCCCACATAGAGCAACTAGAAGGATGTACAACTATGACATACAACTATCTACTGGGGCTTTGGGGAGAAAAATGGAGGAAGATTGGCAACAGATGTTAGCTCAGGGCCAATCTTTCTCAAAAAAAAAAAAAATTCCTAGCCATTGTCATGGGATTTTAGCCTGGATGCCTAGGCTAAACAAATTGACGTGGAATCTAGCTAAGGAAATTAATAAATAAAAAATAGAGTATATTTAGCTTTGAATGTTAGATATATTAAGAGATGATCCTTTTTGATACATTAAAAGGATGCCATAGCCCAGATACGTACGTATTGATCTGTTAAAAATTTGAAAAAGGGAGAAAATTGCGCTAAAAGTTCTGAATCAGAAGAATTTAAAGGCACCTGAGAATTTCTTACATTTCTGTATTGCCAAAGTGGCCAAAAGGAGAGAGAAGACGTTGGGATTGGAAAAGTTCTGGCATGTAAAAATGAACTGTTTTATTACCCAACCCAGCAGGCATACTGAAAACTTAGAGATCACATGTATGATCTTATTTCTGATTCAGTTTAACCAACATTTAATGAACCTTTAATGTGCTGGGTACTCTTCTAAACCCTGGTGATATGAAGATGAAAAGGGCATGGATCCTGTTTTCTGAGAAGCGAGGGCATAGGCCAGCTGGCAGAGGGAGCAGGACACATTGGAAGGGCTGCACAGGAGAAGAAGAATTGCTCTGTACAAGTCCCCTGTATAGCTGACTTAGTAGTTAGTGTCCATTTATTTGGCAAAGGGAAAAATGTCTGTATTTTTGGCTAGATAACAAGGTGTTATAGTTTTGGGGCGTGGATTTTTCTTTTTGCTGCTTGTGAAGTTTCGTTACATTAATTTATTTGATGTGCAATGTATTTATCCAACATTTATTGAGCACCTCATGTAGTATCCTACCAGATTGGAGTGGAGTGCAAAGACTAAGGTAGAGTCTCTTCCTTTTATCAACTCATGATTTATTTAAGTAGACAGGTGGCATACAGCTGTAAAGGAATTTAGTTATAAATGCTACAATCAAAGTAAAACCAGCGTGCTGTGGGTAACATTGTTCCTTACTGGACATTGTAACTGGCCAGGCCAGTGTCATATCTGTTTTATAGATGAGGCATGAGAGAATAAATGAGTTGCCCCTAAAAGAGTTTGTAGCAGAACTGACTGAAACCCATATCTTACAGTTTATGCTTGGCTTCTCCTTAATACTTACTTTACTTGTGTGGGTTTATTTATTTGTTTATTTATTTGAATGGGTTAGATAAAAAATAACAACAATAATGGCAACAACTAACATTTATTGAACACTTATGTCCCGGGTACTGTGCTAAGAGTTTTACATAATTATCTGATTTAATCCTTAGAAAATATGAGGGTAGGTATTGCTGTCATACATGAGAAATTCAAGACTCAGGGATAAATGCTTAAGAACAACAACTGTTAAGTGTTAAGCCAAGACTCAGATTGAAGTGGTCTGAAATCTTCATTAGAGAGAAAGTAACTGCATGTTGGCAATGTACATACCAGTGTCTTATGATTTTTGAAGTCCGAATTTATCAAAACTTTTGTTGAGATACTTACACTAATTATATATGCACTTAGAGAATTTTAAACATTTTTTTCATCGTTAAAACATGATTAATTCTTTAAATGATAGGCATAATTTCCAATGGATTGTGGAAATTTACTGTCACTTGATAGATGTTAGAATCTCTGATACCAGCTTACTTTTTAATTGCTTTTTTTGTTGATTTGAAATAGATCAGAGGTTGGATCTATGCAAACTTGGGCCAAATGACAATGATACTGTTAGAGGACAGATAGTAGGTAAGTGCGGAATTTAAAGTGTGGAATTTTTACCTCATTTAAATTGACCTAAACTCTAAATGCCTTTAAATCAAAGTACAATATCTATAGCTTCATTGTATTGGCATGAATTAAATGTGAGTCTTGTAAAATGTTTTGAACAGTGGAGTCAGGATCCAGGCTAACTTAATTTAAAAAAATAACCTATAAATAATGTCAAAAAATAATAGAGGCTCCTAATGTTGTGAAGAACTATTGATCCTTTAGGGAGGAATTCTTTTTAAGTGTACAGATATAGTAGAGCACTGAGACAGACTTTATAGATGGTATTAAAGTTTTCTGAAAATAATTCTCAAACTGATTTTTGAGTAAGAAGAGAATATGCTGTTGAACTCTTTGTTTAATGTTTTATAATTTTAAAATAATCTGTGGTAATTGAAAAAAACAGAATGAGAAATGGTAGGATAGCACTGATTGGAAAAAGAGGAAATTGTTGCCTTACTCATAAGGCACTTAGTGGGCTAATTGGGCTGTCTTGAACTGACCCGGAGGGAAGGGCTTTGTATAAAATCTCTTGAGACGTCTCCTAAGAATTGGTGAATTGAGATTTGATCAAGATACATAGCATGGTAGGACAATGAGGTGGGCTTGCTTGAGACTTCTTAAATTAAAGAAGAAAAATGCAGTTGGAATCTTACCACTTCACTATAGAACAGAATTAAGAATAAGGTGATTTCATTATGAACTCAACAGAGAGATTTTAGTTACTGAAGGTACTTGAAGGACTTCATTTTACAAGGCAATGAATTGGGTTCATAGGGAATTGCCAGAGTAGCAACACAACAAAGCCCTATTGTGGTTATCACAGGAAAATAGCTACGTCATGGCATTGTTGATGATTCCTGTCATTCTTAGATTGAGAAAGGAATAAAAGACATCTCAAGGGGCCGGCCTGGTGGCGTAGCGGTTAAGTTTGTGTGTTCTGCTTTGGTGGCCTGGGGTTTGCAGGTTCGGATCCCAGGCATGGACCTCCGCACTGCTCATCAAGCCATGCTGTGGAGGCATCCCGCATACAAAATAGAGGAAGATGGGCACAGATGTTAGCTCGGGACTAATCTTCCTCAGCAAAAACAGGAGTATTGGCAATGGATGTTAGCTCAGATCCAGTCTTCCTCACAAAAAAAAAAAGAAAAAAATCTCAAAAATAAATCTTAGCGTACAAGATTTTTAAATGTAATTGTTCCTACTTTATTTGATTTGGTATGTTATATAATGCTTGCCAACTAATATCTACTAGTAACAAAATAGTTTTATATTAGGTGTAAATTTGCATTTAAAAAAATAGCAGACTGGGACAGCCCTGATGGCTTAGTAGTTAAAGTTTGGCGCACTCTGCTTCAGTGGCCTGGGTTCAGTTCCCAGGAGCAGCACCACACCACTTGTCTGTCAGTAGCCATGCTGTCGCAGTGGCTCACATGGAAGAACTAGAAGGACTTACAACTAGAATATACAACTATGTACTGGGGCTTTTGGGAGGAAAAAAAGAAATCAGAAAAAGAGAGGAAGATTGGCAACAGATGTTAGCTCAGGGCGAATCTTTCCCAGCAAAAAAAAAAAATAGACTTTCCTTTGTTAGCTGTGAAAAATATACCTACTGAGGTATACTACGTAAAAAAAGAATGTTTTACTTTAAAGTGTCTGTGTATTTTTTTTTTTTTTGATTTAAAAGTCTTAAGTAAATTTGGTGTTCATAGTAGAGGCAGGCCAGACTCAAACATTATGCCTTTATAATCCTGCAGTTTATAAGAACAGAATGAGTTCTAGTTCTTGCTGAATCAGACCTTTACAAATACTTACAGCATCTTGATATGTAACATCTTTTTGAAAAATGGAGAAAACTACACTAGAACACTTTTAAAAAAATGTATCCCCTTCTAGTATTTTTATATACATATATGTATATATTTTTATGATTTTACTTACAGTAAACATAAAATTTTTGTTTTGCTTTCTTTCACTTACTGTAGCCATTATTAGTGTTTATAATGATTTTTAAAGGATGAATTATATAAATATATCATAAATTAATCAATCATTGAACTTTGTTATTTTTTGCTATTATAATGTTGAAACTTGCAAACATTTTTGTACACTTAGCTTTATCCTTTTTTTGATTGTTACCTTAGAGAAAAATCTCTCAAATTGAGATGATTGATTCAAGGATTACAAACCTATTCCCTTGCATTTAAAACTGTTATTTAGGGGCCGGCCCCGTGGCTTAGCGGTTGAGTGTGTGCGCTCCGCTGCTGGCGGCCCGGGTTCAGATCCCGGGCACGCACTGACGCACCACTTCTCCAGCCATGCTGAGGCTGCGTCCCGCATACAGCAACTAGAAGGTTGTGCAGCTATGACATACAACTATCTACTGGGGCTTTGGGGGGAAGAATAAATAAATAAAATCTTAAAAAATAAAAATAAAAAAAATAAAAAAATAAAACTTTTATTTAGTTCTTTCCATCTCTTCTGAGGTTTTTCTTTTGTTTTTTATTATAAAATCAAATCAAAATATAGACAGAGAACCTAAGGAACACCCATAACATGGCATCGTCATCACTTTGATGTATACCTTTTCTCTATGTTTTTATAAATGAGATTATACCATGCAGATTAAATAACCTGTTGCCTTAAACATCTTTTTGTTGTCCATGGGTACATTTCTTTTTTTTTTAATTAATTAATTTATTTTTTTTGTGAGGAAGATCAGCCCTGAGCTAACATCTGCCAGTCTCCTCTTTTTACTGAGGAAGACTGGCTCTGGGCTAACATCCGTGCTCATCTTCCTCCACTTTATATGGGATGCTGCCACAGCATGGCCTGATAAGCGGTGTGTCACTGTGCGCCCAGGATCCAAACTGGCGGACCCCGGGCTGCCACAGCACAGCGCACACACCATGGGTACATTTCTATAGCATTTTTAAGGTTGTATGGTAGTCCATGGTGGGCAAATAATTAATTTAACCAATCCCTTATTGTTGGATCTTTAAGTTGTTTCTCATGTTTTAATGTTATGAACAGTGCTCTGATAAACATAGAATTTCTGTGACTCATTTTATATATTGCTAGAATTAGGCCATTTACAAACACAGTCCCACCTAAAAATTGCTTAGGTGTTTTGTAATACAGCATTTTGGAGATGTACATTGAAGCTCATGAAATCCTTAACTTTGAACCTTAATATTATTCTAAACAAAGCTACTGAGAAAATACCTTGTTTCTACTGTGATTGTATTTTGGTAAGCATTTCACTTAGCTTTTCTGTATAACAACTGATTAACACAGTTTTCTAGTATAATTTTCACATAACATTTTGTTTACATTCGCTGAGGAAGTGTGTTACAGTGTTGTCTCCTATAAATGAACTTGCATAAAGGTGTAATATGTTAAACTTTCTGATTTTTCAAAATTTTTACAGAGCTGGAAGATTTCATAATTTTGAGATCTTTCCTAGAATGAAGGGTCTTAAGATGTCATACTTTGTATTGTAACCTATTAATTCTTTAAGAAGTTGGGTTATAGTCAAGTTTGCCTGTATCTCTTCTGTCTTTTGAGAGAGTTGCCAAAAATAGAATTAAAGACTACTGGAGCAGCAAGAAGGACTTCAGGCATATCATTTAGCCTAATTTCCTCATTATTCAGATTGGGATTATCTAAACCTCAAGGATGTTAAGTGTTTTGTTCAAGGTCACAGTGCTAGACTAGTTGGTAGAGCCTGATCTAGAGTTCACGGCTCTTTTTTCTAAGTTTATAGTGGTAGTTTAATACTACACTGGATGATGATGTACTGTTTTAACTCATGGAATCCAAGTATTGCCCTCTTGCCAGAATCTAGTGTATTTTTTTTAAAGATGGGTCAAGAATTAAACCCAAATTAATGTGAACTTTTCAAATTTCTCTACGTGAATATACCTTTCATGTGTTATGCCTCTTCTTAAGGGCGGTAGTAGCTTTGCATTGTCCCATTATAATGTTGAAAAAAGGAATTAGACTCTCCTCCATGAACAAGATAAAGTGTAGAAAACCTTAAAATTCTAATATCGCTCCTAAAGGGAAAAATCTCATGGAAAAAGAAATTACAGAATTTAGTAGAAACTAAAGAGTTTATTCTAAAGTATTAAAATAAGCTAAGCCAGATGTCTTTGAAAGATACATATTTTAAATTGTAATAATTCTTTCTAATTCTATGGCTCTTAGAAATGTTTCTGTTGTTTAACAGTTAGTCTTCAGTCCAGAGACCGAATAGGCACAGGAGGACAAGTGGTGGACTGCAGCCGTTTGTTTGATAATGATTTACCAGACGGGTAAGCTGAAGTCGTTAGAGAAATACGTTGGTAATACCCTTGAAAGAGTGAGAAATAAGTTGGTCTTTATTGTATACTTAACTTTAGAAATTTGCTGACCAATTCCGGAACCTAGGGTTTTCCTTGTACTTGGAAAATTAGTGAGGGGTCTTGTCACAATGGTTTTATAAAATCAGCTATGAATTAAATGTGTTTAAATTTGGTTTTTAAGGGTTTTGACTAGGAGACAAATAAATTTATTGACAAATATAACTCTCCTGTAAATATTATATATTTAAAAGAAAACTTCTTTGATTAAATTATTCAAAACAGGGCATATGGGTGCTGAATTTGAGATATTGCTCTATTAGAGGGATGGGATAGAGAATTTGTGTAATAGTAATTATAATACCATAGTAACATTTATTGAGCATGCATGTGTTATAAGCACTTTAAATAATACATTATGTCATTCAATTCTCGTAACGTGATCTGGAATTAGACCACCTGGGTTCCAAACTTTACTCTTCTGTTTATGAGCTTTATGAATTTAATCAATTTATTTAACTTCTGTAAGCTTTGGTTTATATTTATTTATAAAAGAGGATAGTGATAATATTACATATGCCATAAATTATTGTGAGGATTAAATGAAATCATTCATGAAAAGCACTTAGACAATGTCTTTGCATATAGTAAGTGCTTAATAAATAATTAGCTACTATTATTACTACTGCTACTACTATTGTTACCCTCATTCATTTCATACATTAAAAAAACTGAGACTCAGAGAAGTTAAGTAACTTGCCGAAGGCCACATAGTAGGTGGCAAAGCTGGAACACAGATTTAAGCCTTGATTCCGAAGTGCATGTTTTTTATCACTGCTCTCTATCTTTGTTTGATACTAGTTCTGACACTTTTCTGATTTTATTTTTAACTTTCAAATTTTTTTATTAACTTCAATGAGGTATTATTTACATACAATAAATTATGTCCATTTATTTATTCGTTTGTTTTTGTGAGGAAGATCAGTCCTGAGCTAACATCCATGCCAATCCTCTTTTTATTTTTTTATTTTTGCTGAGGAAGACTGGCCCTGGGCTAACATCTGTGCCCATCTTCTTCCACTTTATATGGGACGCCGCCACAGCATGGCCTGACAAGCGATGTGTCGGTGCGCGGCTGAGATCCGAACCCGGGCTGCCAGCAGCGGAGCGTGTGCACTTAACTGCTATGCCACACGGCTGGCCCCAAATTATATCCATTTAAAGTGTATAAATTGGTCGAGTTTTGACTTAAATTATTTTTGGCATGAAATTTTACCTCCAAGCTATGGTATTTGCTCATTTTGTTTAAACTGCTAAAAATTGCTATAATTTAAGTCTGTTTATAGATCACTTTAGCTTCTTGATAGATCTGTTAACTTTTATGTATGTGAAGTAGATTATGGTACTTTTGAAGGGGAAGTTTAGGATGTAATAACTAATCAATATTGAGACATTTATAATACTGTAGGACTTATTTTTCTAAAGTTGCTGTATATTTTTGTACTATAATTGGAATCACAGAGGCAAAAAAACCTCTTAGCATCTCTCTTTTCTAAGGCCTCCAAACCTCTGCCAATGTTTTGGTGGAAATATTAACATTACCACATTTCTATAGTCATTTGTGTATTTTTTTGTTATATGAATTAATAAAATATTGAGGAAGAAGTGGCATTCTTGCTTTTTAAAAAAGTAGTTTGGGTAGGCTAAATGCTTTTATATACTTTTCTAGTTAAATTTAATTTAAAAAATTATGTGTGATTTTTATTTTTAGTATAGCCTTAAATTTTCCCCACTAAATTCTGGAGAAATTAATATGATTTAATTGGGCATTGTTGACATTATTGAAAATTCTGAGTTTGGCTGTTGGGAAATATTAGTCACACCTCAGTGTAAATATTTTAGAAGTTTCAGAATTCCAGAAGATATATTGTATGGTCTAAAATAAGTTGAAAAAATTCTGTGTATTGAGATTTCATTTCGTCATTCCTGATTCACAACAGCAGATGTCTTCCTGGCTTGGTTATTATACTAAAAACATTCTGTATCCAGCTTCTTACTAATGCCTCATCTCTCAATATTTTTATTTAAGTTGGGAAGAAAGGCGAACTGCCTCTGGAAGAATCCAGTACCTAAACCACATAACAAGAACTACGCAATGGGAACGCCCAACACGGTAAGAACGTGCAAGTGTCTTCCCATGATCTATGCTGTTCACCCTCCTGAAGTCATCCCTTTCTGTTTATCTATCAGCTTTTTTTGGCTTATACTGCTCTCGATCACTAGATCTTATAGCAAGTGCCATTATTATTTTTAAAAAGTAATTTTCAATAAAGATTGTTTAGCAAGTCATCCTGTTACTGTAGCTTCAGGGCCTGCAATGGTACTCAATAAATATTTATTAAATGAATAAATTGAGAAATCATCTTCTTTCTGGGACTCTTAAAATTATTTTTTGAGTCCGTTATTGAATGGCAGTAACAAAATACATATACAGAATCTCCATTTGATCAGTCAGGTAGGGGGATGATTATATTATATTGCATCCAGTAAGGTCTGTGATTAAGATAAGAACCAGATGCTCTGAGATCATATAGGGGGGCACCTGACTTAGAGTGGGGGGTGAGGGGATGGTAGAACTTGTAAAGAAAACTCTGAAGGAGTGGAATCTCCGAACTAAATCTTGAAGAATGTTGGAATTTAGCCAGGTAAGGGGAAGGTGATGAAGGGTGTTCGAGGTCATGGTAACAGCTATCGTTCAGTTCACCAAATGGTTATATGCCAGGCACTGTGCTCAGCATTTGGGCTATAACAGTGAACAAGGCAGGAAGGCCTTCATGGAGCTTAATGTATAAAGCCATGGGGATGCAAGATAATTTTTGGAAACTCCAAGGAAGTGCTTTTTAAGTAACTGAAACTGAGTGGGATAAATGGTTGAATTTCCTTTTTTCTTTTTTTTAAAGTAAGAAGAAAGTATGTTTGCCACCTCTACTCAGTGTTTGTTTTGCCCCATTTTTGTTTTGTTTTTTTCCTGAGCAGGACTGCCACCAGGCGTAGAACATCAAATGCTTCTCATTAGTTATACTTACTTTTATTTATTGGAGATGAATTACTTAACTAAATGAATCACAATTTTTCTATTATGATTCTCAGGTAAAAGCTTAGCTTATGTTGCCATTTTAAAAAAATGCTTGTTTGAGAGTTGCATTTCTAGTGTTAAACTGCCAAGGATTTTATTGAAGTCAAAAGACTCATTTTTATACCTGAGCGTAAATGAATGTATACTTGTGTCAGTGTTTTAGTGAAGTCCATTTCCTTCTAACTCATTTGACTGATAAAATTGACTTTAATTTCAACACTTATAAAGTTGATTGTGTTGTAAATGTTTAAAGATTAACTCTTGATTATCCTCTTATTTTGGATGACCTACAATAGACTGGAAACTTTTTGAAGAGACAAACTATCTTCTTTCCTTTATTCATTCAATAAATTTTTTTTTTCATTCAATAAATATTTATTGAGCTACTCATATATATGCCAAGCACTGTTGTAAGTGCAGGGGATATATACAGTGGAGGACAAACTAGGCAGACTCTCTTCTCTCAAATATTCTAGTGGGGGAGGACAGTCAAAAACAAGGATGCAAATAAGAAAAATATCAGAAATAATTGCTATGCTGAGGAAGTAAGGTAATGTATTATCAAATGCCTGGGTGACTACTTTAGATTCGAAGGTCGGAAAGGACCTCTTAGAGATGACATTTAAGCTTAAGCTATGATGTGAATGACAAAAAGGAACCTGGCCTAGGGAGAAAAGGAGAAAAAAGCATTCTAAGTGGAAGGAAATGCTACTCTCCAGCACTAACGTGGGCAAGTACAAAAAACAAGAAGAATGTCAGTGTGGCAGAAGCAGAGTGGGAGAATGGTGGGAAATAGGTCTGAGAGGTAGGCTGTAGATAAGTGAAGTACAGTGGCCCCCCCCGCATCCTCGGGGTACACGTTCCAAGACCCCCAGTGGATGCCTATAACAGCGGATAGTGCCGAACCCTATATATAGTATATTTTTTCCTGTGCATACATACTTGTGATAAAGCTTAATTTATAAGTTAGGCACAGAAAGAGATTAGCAACAGTAACTTCTCTTTGACATATCCAAATTGCCAGCATCACTACTCTTGTGATTTGGGGCCATTGTAAAGTAAAATAAGGGTTACTTGAACACAGGCACTGCAATACCAGACAATGCGATAACCAAGATGGCTAGGGTGACTAGCAGGTGGGTAATGTATACAGCATGGATATGCTGGACAAAGGGATGATTCGTGGGACAGAACGAGTTGGCACAAGATTTCATCATGCTATTCAGAACGCTGTGCAAATTAAAACTTACAAATTGTTTATTTCTGGAATTTTCCATTTAATATTTTCGGACTGCGGTTGACCACGGGTAACAGAAACTGCAGAAAGCAAAATCGTGGATAAGGGAGGACTACTGTAGTGCTTTGTAAGCTAGTGCTAACATCTACAAATATATGTGGATTTCATATAAAATGTAAGATCAATATAAAATGATTAAATACATAATTGACAATCTGCTTATCACTTGTTTCTTTGGTGATTAGAGACTTCAGGCTTACTTTTATTCAGAGTTCTTGAAATCATTATATTTATATTAATCATTACATTTTCTTATAAGTGATTGTTACTGCAGTACATACATTGTCTAGAGAACTCTACTTTTGATATCTGAGTTGAGTAACTTTTTTTCCCTGTTACTTTTCAATAGACCGGCATCTGAATATTCTAGTCCTGGCAGACCTCTTAGCTGCTTTGTTGATGAGAACACTCCAATTAGTGGAACAAATGGTGCAACATGTGGACAGTCTTCAGATCCCAGACTGGCAGAGAGGAGAGTCAGGTCACAACGACATAGAAATTACATGAGCAGGACACATTTACATACTCCTCCAGACCTACCAGAAGGCTATGGTATGACAACTAGCAGAGGGAAAATAAAGTGTGGTGTACTGATTTTAGCTTGCTAAGAAAGCCAGAAAGTCAACTTTTAAAGAAGTTATTAATCTGGGTTTAGGGATTCTGCATGAAAATAAAGTAAATGTAAAACCTCCCAACTTTGAAAAGTCTTTGAAGTGGTAGAAGACGGCCTAACCAACAATTTGACCTTGGGCTAGTCATTTCACCTCAGCTTTTTTGCTCTTTTGTAATGAAATAAGATGAATGATACCTCTCCTTATCACAAAGGAATTATGAGGAGCATATGAAACAATTGAGAGTCCTTTGTAAATAGGCACTGTATAAAGGTAAGATGGTATTGTTATTGATAATGGTGATCTCAAGTAAGACTTGCAATGTAATTTTCTAGACATACGTATTTAGAAATGTCTTAAGCTTATTTCTGATGATATTTATATATTGTCTATAATTTTGAGTTATCTGAGTGATTGGGTTATTATAAATGATTTAGTTCTGTGTTTGTATAAAATTATTATAATCTTATATAATATCCTAAATTGTAGAATTTCATGTGGAAGATGCCATGACTCTTCTCCTACTTGATTACAGAACTTTCTAAATTAATCACAACTTGTGAAGACTCTTGTATGTAGTATGAACTCAACTGTTCTCTCCTCTCTTGCTGAAATCTAACCATGTTAGTTACATCCTTGCCCTCTCAAGAGCCTGTGGGCTGATGGTGACACCTAATGACCAACATTGGGAATCGCCTAATCTAACTTGTATTTTATTTTTACTCTAGAATATTTTTAAAACTGTTCCATAAATGCATGATACTAACTTTATTTTTTTTATTTTTATTTTTTTGTGAGGAAGATCAGCCCTGTGCTAACATCTGCCAATCCTCCTCTTTTTTTGCTGAGGAAGACTGGCCCTGGGCTAACCTCCGTGCCTATCTTCCTCTACTTTATATGGGACGCCGCCACAGCATGGCTTGCCAAGTGGTGCGTCGGTGTGCGCCCGGGCTCCGAACCAGCGAACCCCGGGCCGCCGCAGCAGAGCGCACTCACTTAACTGCTTGCGCCACCGGGCCGGCCCTTCTAACTTTATTTTTAAAAGTATTTTAACTATTCAAAAAAAAACCGATTTTTCCGTTAACTGTGCTGTGCTGCACAGGTTAACTTATAGCACAGTGATTAGAACATGGGCTTAGAAGACAGACAGACCTGGGTTCCTATCCTGGCTTTGCCACATACTAGTTGTGTGATACTGGGCACGTTATTTAACTTCTCTGAGCCTCAATTTTATCTTCTATAAAATGGGGAAATAATAGTACCAATATGTAGGTTTGTTTCAAGAAATAAATGATAATTTCATGTGAAGTGCCTGACACCGTGTCCTGCATAGAAAGCACTCAGTAAATTTTAGCTGTTATTTTTAATGTTCAGAACGTGGAATAGAGTATCTCCTGCCGTTTCTCTTTAATTGAGATTATAAGGCAAGCTGTTTGAAGTGGGAATGGTTATACTTTTACAATATTTGTGTGATTTGGATTAAAAAAATTTTTTTGTACAACCAAAACATAGGAATAAAGTGGATACCAAGGCTGAAATTATTGCAGCTGTCATCTGTAACCAATTATAAACATTTTTATGTTTATAATTTTTAGAAGTTTAAAGTTTAAGTTGATTAATTTATTATAGGTTTATAAGCAAATTAAATTTATACTAATATATATTAGCAATAGTTTTATAATTTTATATGTGGGAATTTTTCATTAGATTTTGTTTAAAGAAAAGTGAGTTCTGTTGCGTAAAATCATAAATAAAGACTGAAACCACCACTGAAGAAATCCTTTCACAGATTCCTTCTCTTTTCCCTGGCTTCCTCACTCTCTCCCCAAAGACTTGGAGTTAATTTCACCTTTGCTTTTTTCTCCCCAGTATGCACACTTGTTCTTTAGTCCTCCTCTTTCAAACTTGGTTATTTTTCCATCTTTGCCCATTTTTGACTATAGATTCTTTCCTTGTATTCCATCTCTTTTGCTTTCATTTGAGTCCAAATGTAGTCTTGAGAATACACCTCTCTGAAGAAAAGAAAAAAACATAAGTTTTGATATAAAATTAGGCATAATAAAAAAGCATTACCAACCTGCAAACCCTTGACAGTGGCTGCAAGTCTCCCCAGAATCTCCCCAAAGTTGGCTAGCCTTTTTCTCTGAGCCTTCTTTTGTTCCCTTCAGGCTTCACATTTAAGACAAATAAAAGATCATTTCATCATGTTTGTTTTGTTTAATTATTGGTACTGTGACACTCTTGTTTTCTATTTTCCATTGCAGCATGTTTAGTATTTGAGCCACATTATAAGTGTAGTTGGCTTTTAGATAGCTGGCCTATGACCCTCATCACCATTTATAAGATTGTTTCCAGGAGAAAGTGTATTCTGAGTTCAGAACAAATGATTTGTAAAGCAATTTTTTGGTAATAAAATAGATTGGTAATTTGGAGCATTTACCTATTAAGATAATATCATCCTAGTGTCTATATCTGTCTTTGATTTGGACATTCTGAATATGTTTTTATTATTAGTGTTTCTTAATTTTACAGAACAGAGGACCACACAACAAGGCCAGGTGTATTTCTTACATACTCAGACTGGTGTGAGCACGTGGCATGATCCAAGAGTGCCTAGGTAACAATTTGTTCTAAATACTCTTCATACCGTTGAATATCCATTTTACTCAGGATTTCTTTGATTATTTAATCTTTAACTTCTTAAAATAGGTTATGTAAAAGTTTGGCTCTTTCTGATAGTCATTTCAGTTTGACATTTAGTAGAACGTCTTACCTACTGCTCTGCAATTCCACCCCCGTGTCCTACCCCACAACCAGTCCCTAGTCCCTCTCCCCTCTCCCCTTTAAAAAAATTGGGGCAAAAGGGCCAGCCCGGTGGCCACGTGCTCCTCTTTGGCAGCCTGGGGTTCACAGGTTCGGATCCTGGGCACAGACTGACACACCACTCATCAAGCCGTGCTGTGGCGGCATCCCACATACAAAATAGAGGAAGATGGGCACAGGTGTTAGCCCAGGGCCAATCTTCCTCAGCAAAAAAACAGGAAGATTGGCAACAGATGTTAGCTCAGGGCCAATCTTCCTCACCAAAAAAAAAAAAAAAAAATTGGGGCAAAAACATGGGTCTTTTAGGAGTTTGAAAATTGAGCTGGGTAAAAACATACAAACCTTACAAAAACATACATACCCTTTTTTTAAAGGGTAGTAGACTGATATTTTTATTTCTGGGTAGACTTTTTTTTTGTTTTATTTTTAACCTTATATCAGTGTATTCAGTATTCTTTCCTGTGTTCCTTAATAAAGTTTCATTTTAGTGTAGAAAAGATATAACCTAATTAAATTTTTTTAAAATGCCAAAACTTGTACATTTGAACTGCAGGCATTGTTGAGTGCATTTACTAACCAACTATCTTCAGCTATCTTTTAACTTTAAGAAGATGGAAGGACATACAAATCAGTTTAGTAATTGCATATAATTTTTGATACATTTTAGTATAAATAAGTTTTTCAAACACTTATTAGCTATTTGGAGTTATTTTCTAATGAACAGCTGCAGAGTGCCAAGTAGTCCAGTTGAAGTTGCAAAAAAAAGAGATGAGTTTTAAATTAAATTCTAAATTAACTTTGTAAACTGCACATATACCTTTGTAAGATGAGGATATTTTATATATTAAGTGCAGCATCCCCCTCCAAAAAAAAAAAAAGAGATCTTTTTCTGCCTAAAGCTTATATTCAGAGCTCTACTTGTCAAGAATCACATATTTGAATCAAAAATAGATGTGACTAGCTGATCTTGGATTGCTTTGATCTTATTTATAAATAAAACTATTATAATGAAAATATTTTACTTTGTGATAGAACTTAATTAGAATCTTTTGAGGTGGCAACTAAGAAAATGTGCTATTATTAATTATTGTCTCAAGGTTGCCATTTCTGTGTCTTGATAATATAAGCTGTTAGTTTTGAAAAAGTAATGGAGAGGAAATTTTTATTTTATTAATAAGCTCACCGAAAAAAACCCAAGGGCCTAACTTTTAGAAATAAGAGTTTTGTTATGCAAATTATGAAAAGAAGCGTTTTGGATTCTGTTAAGCAAATTGAAAGTCAATAATGAGCTTTTCTATAAAATAACTTAAAATCATTGGAAGGAGATGTATAGTTTAAAAATGATTTTTTTTTAACTAAATGATTTACAGTAGTGAGAAAGTTGATCTTGAGTTATCTGTTGAAAGAATAGTTCATGTGAAGCTGAAATTGAGGGATTTTGTCACGATTGTTGGTAATATTCTTATTCCTAGGGAAACATGTCAGTTTTTCATTAATGAGTAAGGGGTTTCTCTAAAGGTTTACGACTATTTCATGTTGAGTATTCAATAATGACTTTATGAAATAATACTCAGATTTCTTTTGTCCCTATGCTCCAAATTATCTTAAAAATGTATATCATATCTTTTGGAGCATCCTTTAGTAAATATGCCTTTTGTGTGGAGGATCTTTTATCAAAGCAGACTATAAATATTTAGGTTCTATTAAAATATCATCACTATTCAATCAAAGACATTTATAAAATTGTGGAACTCAGACACTTTTTTTTTTTTTTTGAGGAAGATCAGCCTGAGCTAACATCCACGCCAATCCTCTTCTTTTTGCTGAGGAAAACTGGCCCTGAGCTAACATCCGTGCCCATCTTCCCCCACTTTATGTGGGATGCCGCCACAGCATGGCCCGACAAGCGGCACGTTGGTATGCGCCTGGGATCCAAACCCGGGCCGCCAGCAGCGGAGCGCATGCACTTAACCGCTATGCCATGGGGCCAGCACCCTAAATATAGGTGTTTTTTTTTTTTTTTTTGTGAGGAAGATCAGCTCTGAGCTAACATCCATGCCACTCCTCCTCTTTTTGCTGAGGAAGACTGGCCCTGAGCTAACATCCGTGCCAATCTTCCTCCACTTTATGTGGGACGCCGCCACAGCATGGCCTGACAGGCGGTGTGTCGGTGTGCACCTGGGATCCGAACCCAGGCCACCAGCAGTGGAGCGCATGCACTTAACCGCTACGCCATGGGGCTGGCCCCCTCAGACACTTTAAAACTAACTGTATTTAAAGATATCCAGTAAACTTAGATTTATCTGAGACGTCTCATTTTATCATGTTTTGCATTTCTCTTTAAAACAATGATTAATGCTTTGTTATGCATTATATTGCATACTGACTATGTAGTCTTGAAATACAGATCTGCATTACTTTTTATGGCTGCATAGAATTCCATTTTTCTTTAATCATGTGCATAACCAATTGCACATAAAGATTATTTCCAGTTTTCTGCTCTTTTATATCAGTTGTTTAGATCTCGCCCACATATGACTATAGATTTATAAAATTCTAAGTAAAATGATATAAAACCAAATTCTGCATTACGTCAAAAGAATTATTCATTCTTTGATTTCAATAACTGCTTTTCATTTCTAAAAGTTTCATTTAAAAACTTCATCTGTTCATTCTTAATTATCTCTCATTGATAGTTTGTCTTTGTAATTGTTCTCTTTTATTTATTTTTTTGGTAAGGAAGCTTGGCCCTGAGCTAACATCGGTTGTCAGTCTTCCTCTTTTTGCTGAGGAAGATTAGCCCTGAGCTAACACCTGTGCCCATCTTCCTCCATTTTGTATATGGGATGCTGCCATACCATGGCTTGATGAGCGGTGCATAGGACCGTACCTAGCATCTGAACCTGTGAACTCTGGGCCACTGAAGCAGAGCGCGTGAACTTAACCACTATGCCACGGGGCCGACCCCATCCTTTTATTTTTTTGTGTTGCATATCATAGCTGTTATCTCTGTGATCTCTGACAGGACTTGGGGATGTAATCGTGTGGTTTACTGTTTTCACTGAAACTCTGTCATCATGATTTTCCTTTCTGAAGTGTTGGTGATCTCTGATTATGAGTTTGTTTGATCTTAATTGGTTGGAGTTGTGTGGACCTAAAGTGGGAATTTAGAAAGTTTTCCTGAAATTACTTCATCCTCTCTTTGAGTTCTCTGTTTAGTAGGGAAGTTCCAAATTTCCTTTTCCAACCCTACTGCTGACCTAGGGCTGAGTTTCCCAATTAACAACTACCCTCTGGCAGCCCTACCCCTCTGCCTGCCTGCCACTCAGGTACCAGCTCCAGCTGAATTCACTTTTTAAAAAAACATTTGAGGAAGATTCTTGGAATTTTTTCCTCTGCCTCTTTTGAGACTAGCAGTGTCTCAAATAGTGTGTTCTTTCCAAGTATTAGTTGTTCAGTACCAGAAGAGTCTCTTGGAGTGCCTATGAGCAGAAAGTCAAAATCATTGTTTCAACAAATCTGTGGGTGCTTATATGTGCCCATCATTGTGTTTCATTATGACCAAAAAGAGGTTATTTCAGGAAAAATCTTTTTCTAGTTTAACGTTTAAAACATGATTTTGATGAGATTTGTCATTATAATTATCTGTTATAGTTTGTTTACATTAGACATGCTGCTTTTATTTCATTCTTTAAGGTCCTGTAAATCTTTGTCTGTATATAATAGTGTTTTAAGAATGTGTAATATAACAACAATGGTCTTTGGTCCATTAGAAGTCTTTTTGCTTTTTTTATTGTAGCAGTACGCCTTAGAGCATTCTTCCTTAGGTGTCTTAAACAGGTTCTTCATTTACTAACTTTACAGATTTCAAAATTCAAAATAGAGCAGTTATCCTTTAAAATATATACTGTGATTATTTTCAGGATCATAATTTCAGTAACATTTCCAGTTTTGCTTTGTTGGAGAGCTTAAAATTAATCATGGAATGAACATTTATTTACACAAATTTTATGGTGTAGTAAAGACAAATAATTGAAGGGAATTTTAGAAAACATTTAATTCTTTATTTTACTGACATTTGTAAAACAATATTTTGTCAGACAAGTATTGAAGTACAGTTTATATTGGCAAATGTTGTGATTGCTTTTATAGTAATCTAAAATCTGTATTACATTAAAGCCCAGGAACGAACTTAACTAAAAATGTAGGCTATGTGATACATTTCTGAACCATTTATGGATTGGGTTTTGAATATGCGAGTTTGTTAAACCATTGGGATTTAAAGATTCCAGCTGAACATCTCAAGTTTCTGAAACAATACGTTTTCTCAGACTTCATGAAATTGTTCTGTGTCATTTACACTTGCTTGGCTCAGCAGGCCCAGCAATGAGGTATTTTTTACTTTATATTTGTTTTTGCAGGGATCTTAGCAACATCAATTGTGAAGAGCTTGGTCCGTTGCCTCCTGGATGGGAGATCCGTAATACGGCAACAGGCAGAGTTTATTTTGTTGACCATAACAACAGAACAACACAGTTCACAGATCCTCGACTCTCTGCTAACTTGCATTTAGTTCTAAAGTAAGTTTTTGAAACACTACATGGTAAAATGCAGGTTCTGAACAAGAGAAGACTTATAGATGCTTTTTGTAATAAATGTTATAGAGTGTCTACTCTCTTCGATTATAAATTTTTTTTGTGGAACAAAACTTTATGTAAGAGTATGACAAGTTTTACTCTGATATGAGTATTTTAATCCCACTGTGTTTAAGTAGGAACCTATCCTGAAATGTTAGGAAAAAGGTATGTATCAGAGATGTACCCTAACACCTGAAGAGACAGGCTGCTTTATGGGGTAGATAGATATTTTTCCTCCCGAGTGCATCAGAAATAGTTCCAGGATAGCTGAATCCATTCCAGAGGATTTTTTTGCTTTTTTCGGTCCTTCATCTTTAGGCGTTCTTTCCCATTTGTAGGACTTAGTCTTTCACACAAGTCTTTATGAATGGGCTTGATGTACCCTGGATTTTTTTTTAAAATGAGCTTTATTGAAATGTAATTGATGTACAGTAAACTGTACGTATTTAAAGTGTACAGTTTAAGTTGTGACATATACACCTGTGAAACTCTCACCACACTGAAGATAGTGAATATACCCATCATTCCCAAAAGGTTCCTCATGCCTCTTCATAATTCCTCCTCCTGTCCCTTCCCGTAGTGCTTCCACCTATATTAGTTTCCTAGGGCTGCCGTAACAAAATGTCACACACTGGGTGGTTTAAAACACCAGAAATTCATTCTCTGATGGTTCTGGAGGCTAGGAGTTCAGAATCAAGTTGTCACCAGGGTTGCTTCCTTCTGGAGGCTCTGAAGGAGAACCTGTTCTATGCCTCTGTCATAGTTTCTGGTGGTTGCTGGAAACCTTGCTGTTCCTTGGCTTATAGAGACATCATCCCAATCTTTGTCTTTGTCTTCACATGGCCTTCTATGATGTTTCTACCCACAAAACTTCTGACACCAAAATGTGGGTTTTTTCCCTCAAAGCTACTAATTCTCCATGTCTTCAGACACCAACTGGGTGTACAATGATTGAGTTCCGTTTTTTTTTTTTCCAATTTTTTTATATATCTATATTTTTTATTGTGAAATTTTTGTTGTACATTATTGTTTATCAGTCACCATATAAGTGCATCCCTCCACCCCTTGTGCCCACCTCCCACCCCCCTAGCCCCTGGTAACCACCAAACAGTTCTGTCTGTCCATGTGTTGGTTTATCTTCCACATATGAGTGAAATCATGCACTGTTTGTCTTTCTCTTTCTGGCTTATTTTGCTTAACATAATACCCTCCAGGTCCATCCATCTTGTTGCAAATGGGACGATTTTGTCTTTTTTTTTTTTGGTGAGGAAGATCGGCCCTGAGCTAATATCTGCCAATCCTCCTCTTTTTGCCAAGAAAGACTGGCCCTGGGCTAACATCCATGCCCATCTTCCTCCACTTTATATGGGATGCCGCCACAGCATGGCTTGACAAGCGGTGCGTTGGTGCGCGCCCAGGATCCAAACCAGCAGACCCCGGGCCGCCGCAACGGAGTGCACGCACTTAACTGCTTGCACCACCGGGTCGGCCCCGATTTTGTCTTTTTTTATGGCTGAGTAGTATTCCATGGTATATATATACCACATCTTCTTTATCCAGTCATCAGTCGAGGGACACTGGCATTGCTTCCATGTCTTGGCTATAGTGAATAATGCTGCAATGAACATAGGAGTGCATAAGCCTCTTTGGATTGTTGAGTTCAGGTTTGTTGGGTAGATACCCAGTAGTGGGGTAGCTGGATCATAAGGTATTTCTATTTTTAATTTTTTGAGGACTCTCCATACGGTTTTCCATAGAGGCTGCACCAGTTTGCATTCCCACCAGCTGTGGATTAGGGTTCCTATTTCTCCACAGCCTGTCCAGCATTTGTAGCTTTTTGTCTTGGTGATTATAGCCATTCTAACGGGTGTGAGGTGATATCTTAGTGTGGTTTTGATTTGCATTTCCCTGATGATTAGTGATGTTGAGCATCTTTTCATGTGCCTATTGACCATCTGTATATCTTCTTTGGAGATGTGTCTGTTCATTTCCTCTGCCCATTTTTTGATTGGGTTGTTTGTTTTTTTGTTATTCAGTTCTGTGTGTTCTTTATATATTATGGAGATTAATCCCTTGTCAGATATATGGTTTGCAAATATTTTTTCCCAGCTGGTGGGTTCCCTATTCTTTTTTTTTTTTTTTTAAAGATTTTATTTATTTATTTATTTTCCCCCCAAAGCCCCAGTAGATAGTTGTATGTCATAGCTGCACATCCTTCTAGTTGATGTATGGGGGACGCGGCCTCAGGATGGCCGGAGAAGTGGTGCGCATCGGTGTGTGCCCGGGATCCGAACCCGGGCCGCCAGCAGCGGAGTGTGCGCACTTAACCGCTAAGCCATGGGGCTGGCCCTCCCTATTCATTTTGATCCTGGTTTCATTTGCCTTGTAGAAACTCTTTGATCTGATGAAGTCCCACTTGTTTATTTTTTCTTTTGTTTCCCTTGTCTGAGTAGACATGGAATTCAAAAAGACCCCTTTATGGCTGATGGCAAGTAGTGTACTACCTGTATTTTCCTCCAGGAGTTTTATAGTTTCAGGTCTCACCTTCAGGTCTTTGATCCATTTTGAGTTAATTTTTGTGTATGGTGAAAGCAGATGATCTAGTTTCATTCTTTTGCAAGTGGCTGTCAGGTTTTCCCAGCACCATTTATTGAAGGGACTTTCCTTTCTCCACTGCATGTCCTTAGCTCCTTTGTCAAAGATTAGCTGCCCATAGATATGAGGTTTTATTTCTGGGCTTTCAATTCTGTTCCATTGATCTGTGTGTCTGTTTTTGTACCAGTACCATGCTGTTTTGATTACTGTCGGTTTGTAGTATGTTTTGAAGTCCGGGATTGTGATGCCTCCAGCCTTGTTCTTCTTTTTCAGGATTGCTTTAGCTGTACAGGGTCTTTTGTTGCCCCATGTGAATGTTAGTATTCTTTGTTCTATTTCTGTGAAGAGTGTCCCTGGGATTCTGATTGGGATTGCATTGAATCTGTAGGTTGCTTTAGGTAGTATGGACATTTTAGCTATGTTTATTCTTTCAATCCAAGTGCATGGAATATTTTTACATTTCTTTATGTCATCATTGATTTCACTCATTAATGTCTTATAGTTTTCGTTGTGTAGGTCTTTCACTTCCTGGGTTAAATTTATTCCTAGATGTTTTATTCTTTTTGTTGCAGTTGTAAATGGGATTGTCTTCTTGAGTTCTCTTTCTGTTAGTTTGTTGTTGGTATATAGAAATGCAACTGATTTCTGTAAGTTGATGTTGTACCCTGCCACTTGGCTGTAGTTGTTGATTATTTCTAATAGTTTTCCAATGGATTGTTTAGGGTTTTCTATATATAACATCATGTCATCTGCAAACAGTGAGAGTTTCACTTCTTCGTTGCTTATTTGGATTCCTTTTATTCCTTTTTCTTGCCTAATTGGTCTGGCCACAATCTCCAATGCTGTGTTGAATAAGAGTGGCGAGAGTGGGCACCTTTGTCTTGTCCCTGTTTTCAGAAGGGTGGCTTTCAGTTTTTCCCCATTGAGTATGATGTTGGCTGTGGGTTTGCCATATATGGCCTTTATTATGTTAAGGTACTTTCCTTCTCTACCCATTTTGTTGAGAGTTTTTATCATAAATGGATGTTGGATCTGGTCAAAAGCCTTCTCTGCATCTATTGAGATGATCATATGGTTTTTATTCCTCGTTTTGTTAATGTGGTGTATCACCTTGATTGATTTGCGGATGTTGAACCATCCCTGTGTCCCTGGTATAAATTCCACTTGATCATGGTGTAGGATCTTTTTAATGTATTGCTGTATTCAGTTTGCCAATATTTTGTTGAGGATTTTTGCATCTGTGTTCATCAGGGATATTGGTCTGTAGTTTTCCTTCTTAGTATTGTCTTTGCCTGGCTTTGGTATTAGGGTGATGTTGGCCTCGTAGAATGTGTTGGGGAGTGTTCCATCTTCCTCTATTTTTTGGAATAGTTTGAGAAGGATAGGTATTAAGTCTTCTTTGAATATTTGGTAAAATTCTCCAGAGAAGCCATCTGGTCCTGGACTTTTATTTTTTGGGAGGTTTTTGATTACTGTTTCAATCTCTTTCCTTGTGATTGGTCTATTCAGGTTCTCTATTTCTTCTTGATTCAGTTTTGGGAGGTTGTATGAGTCTAGAAATTTATCCATTTCTTCTAGATTGTCCAATTTGTTGGCATATGGTTTTTCATAGTATTCTCTTATAGTCTTTTGTATTTCTCTGGTATCTGTTGTAATTTCTCCTTTTTCATTTCTTTTTGTTTTTTTTGTGTGTGTGTGTGAGGAAGATCAGCCCTGAGCTAACATCCATGCCAATGCTCCTCTTTTTGCTGAGGAAGACTGGCCCTGGGCCAACATCCGTAGCCATCTTCCTCCACTTTATATGGCATGCTGCCGCAGCATGGCTTGACAAGCGGTGCCTCGGTGCGCGCCTGGGATCCAAACCCCACCCGCCAGCAGTGGAGCACGCGCACTTAACCGCTACGCCACGGAGCCAGCCCCTCTCCTTTTTCATTTCTAATTTTATTTATGTGAGCTTTCTCTCTTTTTGCCTTGGTGAGTCTGGCTAAGGGTTTGTCAATTTTGTTTTTCTTCTCAAAGAACCAGCTCTTTGTTTCATTGATTCTTTCTACTGTTTTTTTTATTTCAATTTCATTTATTTCTGCTCTGATTTTTATTATTTCCTTCCTTCTGCTGACTTTAGGCTTTGTTTGTTCTTCTTTGTCTGATTCTGTTAGGCATAGTTTGAGGTTGCTTATTTGGGCTTTTTCTTGTTTGTTAAGATGGGCCTGTATTGCTATGAGTTTCCCTCTCAGGACTGCTTTTGCTGCATCCCATATGAGTTGGTATGGTGTATTTTCATTTTCATTTGTCTCCAGATATGCTTTGATTTCTCCATTAATTTCATCAATGATCCATTGGTGGTTTAGTAGCATGTTATTGAGTTGCCACAGCTTTGTCACTTTCCTGGTTTTTTCCGTGTAGTTGATTTCTAACTTCATGGCATTATGGTCTGAAAAGATGCTTGTTATGATTTCAGTCTTCTTAAATTTATATAAGAATGCCTTGTTTCTCAACATATGGTCTATTCTTGAGAATGTTCCATGCGTGCTTGAGAAGAATGTGTAATCTGCTGTGTTTGGATGGAGTGCTCTGTATATGTCTGTTGAGTCCATCTCATCTAGTTTTTCGTTTAGGTCCATTATTTCCTTATCGACTTTCTGTCTGGATGATCTGTCCATTGATGAGAGTGGGGTGTTAAGATCCCCTACTATTATTGTGTTGTTGTTAATATGTCCTTTTAGGTTTGTTAATAGTTGCTTTATGTACCTTGGTGCTGCTGTATTGGGTGCATATATATTTAAAAGTGATATGTCGTCCTGGTGGAGTGTCCCTTTTATCATTATATATTGCTCCTCTTTGTCTCTCATTACTTGTTTTATCTTGAAGTCAGCTTTGTCTGATATAAGTATGGCAACACCTGCTTTCTTTTGTTTGCCATTAGCTTGGAGTATTGTCTTCCATCCTTTCACTCTGAGCCTTTGTTTGTCTGTAGAGCTGAGATGTGTTTCCTGGAGGCAGCAAATTGTTGGGTCTTGTTTTTTAATCCATCCCACCATTCTGTGTCTTTTGATTGGAGAATTCAGTCCATTTACATTTAGGGTAATTATTGATATATGGGGGCTTGTTGTTGTTATTTTATTGCTCTTTTTCCGGTTCTTTTGCATTTCTTTTGTTTCTAGTCCCATGTGTTTTGGACTACAAACTTAGTTTGGTAGTTCTGTATGGGGGTTCTCTTAATTTTCTTTTTCTTTATCGTGTGTGATTCTGTTCTGATTATTTGGTTAGTGGTTACCATGAGGTTTGTATAAAAAAATCTCGTGGATGTGATAGTCCATTTTTTGATGGCCTCTTATTCCCTTAGACTAAGTCGATTTGATCCCTTTCCTCTTCTGCGTTATTGTTGTCACATCTTATTCTTTCTTGTGTTGTGAGTTTGTGTTTAACATGATGAGGTTATATTTATGCTTGGTGCTTACCTTCCCTTGATCTTTGGTTTTATAATTAAGTGTTTGGTAATCTATTTTGATAGAGGACTGCAATTTTTCTGGTTTTGTCGACCTATTTTCCTCCTTGTTCAAAACTGTGAATCCCCTTTCTCTTTTTTTCCTCAGGGATGAGGGCCTTTTTGAGCACTTATTGTCGTGGGGGTCTTGTGGCAATGAACTCCCTTAGCTTTTGTTTATTTGGGATAGTTATTATTTCTCCATCATATCTGAAGGATATTTTTGCTGGATAGAGTATTCTTGGCTGAAACTTTTTGTCCTTCAGAATTTTGAATATATCGTTCCACTCTCTCCTAGCCTGTAAAGTCTGTCGAGAAATTGGCTGAGAGCCTGATAGGTTGACTTCTGGGTGCTTGTCATTTTCCTTTTGGTCTGGAGATTTAATATATTTTTGCATGGTGCCTGTCAGCGTTGGCTTACTTTTCCACACAGTGAAAATATATGGTCGCAGTTTCCTCTTGCTGCAGCTGGGTCAGGGTCAAGGCTGGGTGCCTCGATCTGTGGGCACTCTCATTGGCCCCTGGCTGATCTGAGGCGTGGCTGAGTGGAGGCTGCAAGAGAGGAAGTGTGGGAACAGCTGGAGCTGGAGCGTAGGAACAGCTGAGACTGGAGCGCAGGTAGGCTGAAGCAGCTGGGGCTCTGGTGCTGGTGGGTTGAAGCAGCTGCAGCTGAAGTGGCGCTTGGCCAAAGAAGTGGGAGCTGGAGCACCGCTGGGCTGAAGAAGCTGGAACTGGAGAGCGCTGGGCTGAAGAAGGAAGAGCTGAAGCGCCACTGGGCCAAAGAAGCTGGAACTGGAGTGTGCTGGGCCAAAGAAACTGGAACTGGAGTGCACTGGGCCAAAGAAACTGGAACTGGAGTGCAGTGGGCGGAAGTTGCTGGTACCAGGTCAGCTGGAGTCTGCGCACAGGCCAAGCTGAAGCAGCTGGAGCCAGGGGGATGGGGGCGGTCCAGCAAAGGAGCTGGGGGTGGTGCACGGTCCAGCCGAAGGAGCTGGGGCCATGGCATGGTGGAGCCGGGGAAGCTGGGGCCGTGGCTTGGTCCAGCTGGAGCAGCTGGGGCTGTGGCGTGGTGGGGCCTGAGCTGCCGCTGCCTCTGGTGTGGGGGCGCAGGCTCGCTCCACTGCTGGTCGGGCCCAGGTTCCTGGGGGCTGCTGCCTGTGGAGTGGGGCCCGGGTGCCTGACGGCCGCTGCCTCTGGGGATAGGGGTGAGCTGCGGCGCCAGTCGGGCTGGCCGGGGTGGGGGAGGGGCGCTTACTTTCGCCTCCCCAATCTCAGAGGTTTCTCACCTCGCTGTCACTCTCTGCTCTCCTGGGGGCTAGCTTGTTGAAACTACCCTGGCAACAGTTTTGCTCCCTCCATAGGGTGAACCCCTCAGACTGTGAGGGGTCTTGGACAGCGCTGTTTTTCACAGGGCGAGCTGCCCCTCCCCCTCCTCTGAGAGCCGCGTGGTCTCAGTCTCTGGGTCGCAGTCCTTGGGGAAGGAAGGAAGCTCCTCTTACTTCCTTCCACTTACTCTGGGGATTCCAGCACCTCAGTCCTCAGGTGTACGGCTGTGTGGGTGCCTCAGATGTCCCCTGTGTTGTGTGAATAGCTTCTGTTGGAATATGAATGTCCTTTATGTTGTGTCTTAGAGGGGGAGAGTTCCATGGGTAAAGCTCACTCTGCCACGATGCTGACGTCACTCTTGATTGAGTTCCGTTTTGACACTACCCATAGTTAGTGTCAGACCCCACAGGGTAAGGGATCGGTCCCACCAGACTGTCCCCACTTCAGACGCCAATCACAAGGCCTAGGCCTCTCATGCTTCTTACCAGCGGGCTATAAATCAGGAGTTCCCAGACCCCCTCTTTGGGTTCAATAATTTGCTAGAATGGCTCATAGAACTAAGGGAAATACTTTGTTTACTATTACCAGTTTATTATAAAGGATACAACTCAGGAACAGCCAAATGGAAGAGAGGCATAGGGCAAGGAGGTGCACAGAGCTTCCATGCCCTCTCCAGCTGCTTCACCCTCCCAGCACCTCAAAGTGTTCACCAACCCGGTAGCTCTCTGAATGCCACCATTTAGGAGATGTCATCACATAGGCATGATAGATTATTAACTCAACCTCCAGCTCCTCTCCCCTCCCCAGAGGTTGGGGAGATAGGGCTGAAAGTTCCAAGCTTCTAATCAAGCCTCGGTCTTTCTGGCGACCAGCCCCCGTCCTGAAGCTATCTAGGAGGCCATCCAGAGTCACCGCATTAAAACAAAAAATGCTCATATACCCAGGAAGTTCTGAGGGATTTAGGAGTTCCCTATCTGGAACTGGGGACAAAGACCAAATATTAGAACAAAAGACTCCTGTCACCTCTGTTACTCAGGAAATTTCAAGGATTTTAGGAGTTCTTTATCAGGAACCCAGGACAAAGACCAAGGTATATTTCTTATTATGCCACACCTTCTTTCCTGTATGTCTGGATCCAAATTTCCCTCTTCATTTAAGGATACCAGTGTATTGGATTTAGGGCCACCCTAATCCAGTATGACCTTGTCTTAAGTTGATTGCATCTGCAAAGACCCTATTTCTAAAAGGTCACATTTCACAGGTACCCAGGGTTAGGACTTCAGTATATCTTCTTGGACACAATTCAATCCACAACACACCCCATCTTCAGCCAACCACTGATCTGCTTTCTGTTGCTATACATTAATTTGCATTTTCTAGAGTTTTAGATAAATGGATTTGTACAGTACTCTTTTTTATTTGGTTTCTTTTACCCAGCATTATTTGAGATTCGTCTCTGTTGTTGCATGTGTAGTTTATTTCTTTTCATTGCTGCGTGGTATTCCATTGTATGGATGTACCACAATTTATAACCTGTTGATGGACATTTGGATTGTTTGCAGTTTGGGGCTATGACAAATAAAACTGTTATGAACTTTTATTGTAAGTCTTTGTATGGGCATACGCTCTCACTTCTCTTGGATAAATCTATACCTAGGAGTAGAACGGCTGTATCATATGATAGATTTATGTTTAACTTTTTAAAAAACTACCAGATTGTTTTTCAAAGTGTTTATACCATTTGACATTCCCACCAGCAGTGTATGAGAGTTGTAGTTGCTCCACATCCTTGCTAACACTTATTATGGTTCATCTTATTAATTTGAGACATTGTAATAGATATCTCATTGTAGTTTTAGTGTGCATTTCTCTAACTAATAACGTTGAGCATCTTTTCATGTGCTTATTTGCCATCTGTATATCTTCTCTGGTGAAATTTTTTGCCTCCTTTTTTAAAAAAGTGAGTTTTTTTAATTTTTGAATTTTGAGAGTTCTGTAGATAATTTGAGATACAAGTACTATATCAGATATATGCTTTGGAAAGATTTTCTCCTAGAGTCCATGGCTTGTCTTTTCAATTTCTTAACAGTGTCTTTTGAAAAGCAGAAGTTTTCTTTGAAATTTTGATGAAGTTCAATTGATATTTGTTCACTTATGAATTGTGCTTTTTGCTGTCATATCTAATAAATCTTTGCCTAACACAAGTCATAAAAATTTTCTTCTTTCTTTCAGAAGTTTTATGGCTTTAGGTTTTACATTGAGGTTTCTGATGGATTTTGAGTTAAATTTTTGTATCTGGTGTAAGGTGTACCCAAGTTCTTTTTTTTTTTTTTTTTGGCATAGGATTAATACAATTGTTTAGGGAGTATTTTTTAATATTCTGTTTCGATTTTGTTTGTATATGTGTGTGTGTATTAAAAAACACCTTTATTATAATGTTTGTGAGAACAGTAACTAGTGATTTGTAATTTCATCAAAGCTGCATTTTCTCTAGATAGTTGTATTTTTTAGGTGTAAAATTGGGCCTGATGCATAAGAATCACTGTACGTAAGGTGAAGTTGTGATCTGTTAGAGAACAGGAAGTTGTTCTTTATTTCATCACAGCTATATCACCCTTTACCTGTAGGTCAGAAGATTGTGCTTTTGTCTGTTGTGTGTCAAATTAAACTCCAACTGAATCACTCAGCATCTTCATAGACATCAATAGTGATTTATGTGACTTTTTATTTCCTGGAATTTATTGGAATGAACAAGTTCATTATATCATAAGGTTCTTAAAAAAATTCTTAGATGCAACTTATAATATTTTTTCTAGGACAAGAAAAATATCTCTAGGCAATGTGCCTTTTAAAAATTATTATTACTTTTCTGTTGTACTTGGGAGATTATTTTCATGTATTTGTGGTAAACTGTATATGTGCAGTTAGAAGTCACTTCAGCACAACAATGTCAGTGTACTTAATCCCACTGCCTAAACACTTAAAAATAGTTAAAAAGGCAAATTTTATGTTATGTATATTTTGCCACAATAAAAAGAAAAGTAGTCATATTATAAAGCATTTAGACTTGTTTGAAAAGTGCTCATTTCTCTGTGCCAGTAACTTACATGTGACCTCCCACATTCTCGTGGTCTAGACTGTAGTGTGTATAGGAGAGGAGTCCCTGCCAAGCTGCCAGTTCAAATGTTTGTTTCTTCCAGAGAGACAGACTCTAGGTAACAGCCACAGGATTTGGCATATGCCTGAATTTTAAAATGGGTGATGGTAAACTATGCAGAAGAAAATGGAAGCAGTATTTGAGAAATTTGTTCTCGGCAGTTGTATAAAGCTTTATGGATAAAACTCCATTATCCAAGTCCATAAATTCATATGGATTCTGAGAAATAAGCTTTGGAGCTAGTTGATTGTTGTCAAAAATGTCAAGCCAAGAATATAATAAGGCCTGGAAATGATATAGCTGGACTTGTTTTACAGTATGTATAATAGCAGTCTTTTTTATTTAAAATACTTTAATATTGCTGTTTACTTTTAGTCGGCAGAACCAATTGAAAGACCAACAGCAACAGCAAGTGGTATCGTTATGCCCTGATGACACAGAGTGTCTGACAGTCCCACGGTACAAGCGAGACCTGGTTCAGAAACTAAAAATTTTACGGCAAGAACTCTCCCAACAACAGCCTCAGGCTGGCCATTGCCGCATTGAAGTTTCCAGGGAAGAGATTTTTGAGGTAAACTTACAAGTCTTATGGAGAAAAATTAAATTTCAGTGTTTTACTCTCTATTACTAAGAATATTTTTGGGACTCATATCTCTTTAGAATGGAAGAGTTTTTATTAATTTCTTTTTTAATTGTGGAGAATAAAAACAATATAAGAGATTTAATATATAGGATCAACATTTAAATGGGAGGAAGAGTGTGAGATGTTTCACTTGGTACAGCTTGGTCTCTGCGTTGCAAATCCTTATTTGTTAATGAATTTTAAAAGACCGCATGGATAGTATATACTATTCATCTCTTACTTTCTAATTTTCCAAAAGGTAAGGGACTCTTAAATCAAAAGATCATTTTGTTTAATTACTATTGGACCACTTCCTTAATTTGTTGAAAATCTTCCTTTCTAGAATGCCCATTTATCTTTGGATTTTATAGCCCTAACATCAGCTTCAAAGTTCTTACATAGTAAGTGGCAGAGGTCCAAGGCAGGGGTTTCCCACTCATTAGAGGATTCCTGGGCAAGATGTTTGGAGACTTGATAATGTTTTTCCCAAAGGATGAACTTTTGTCTCTCAGAACAGTTCTGAAACAGTTTTGTTTGTGGTCAGTCATTTGTATTTTAAAATAATATAAAGTTGTTGATTTAATGAAGATCACATTAATGATTACTCATGTTCTTTTGAAACGTTCTTTTTCTTATCTTTGCTTTCTGCTAGTGCCTGTGACCTAGAATTAGGTCAGCAAACTTCCAAGAATTTGGTACTTCTGTCAAATTCTGTTTTTAATGTGAGTGGAACCGTTGCTGTGGTTCATAGATCTGAAACATGGAGTTTTGCCCTTAGTAGGCTTTTAATATAATATTTATCAGATGAATTGGTTTCAGTAGTATTAAGCTGTATCCATTTTGTTTTTAGAAGTTCCACGAGGTTTCAAACAGTTGGAGTTTATCTACTGATTTGATTGAACAGATTTCACTTTATTTAAATAAATGTATGTTTGTAGGTGGAGTTGGGAGGGAGAGTTTATAATTTTATTTATTTATTTTTTCCCCCAGAGCCCCAGTAGATAGTTGTATGTCATAGCTGCACATCCTTCTAGTTGCTGTATGTGGGACGCGGCCTCAGCATGGCCGGAGAAGCGGTGCGTCCGTGCGCGCCTGGGATCCGAACCTGGGCCGCCAGCAGCGGAGCGCGTGCACTTAACCGCTAAGCCACGGGGCCAGCCCAGGAGGGAGAGTTTAAATAACAGGTTAAAAGCCCCTAGTAATAATAGTATATTAAATTTTTTTTCAGGAATCATATCGACAAGTCATGAAAATGAGACCAAAAGATCTCTGGAAGCGATTAATGATAAAATTTCGTGGAGAAGAAGGCCTTGACTATGGAGGGGTTGCCAGGTAAAGACTTCCTCATCAGTAAATGACATATGGATCTTTATACTTAACAAATTTAAGATACTTCCTGTGGTATTAGTTTGGATTTTTAGAATCAATCACTTGTACATAATACTTAGGACTTAGTTTCTGTGGAATTCTTATGGTTTACTCATAATTAGATTTTAAATGCTTGTTGGGAAAACTTTTAAATTAACTCCTGATGGGGCCAGCTCTGGTGGCCTGGTGGTTAAGTTCAGCATGCTCTGCTTCAGTGGCCCGGGTTCTGTACCTGGGTGCAGACCTACACCACTCATCTATCAGTGGCCGTGCTGTGGTGGCGGCCCATATATAAGAAAAGGAAGATTGGCAGTGGATGTTAGCTCAGGGTGAATCTTCCTCAGCAAAAAAATAAAATAAAAAATAAATTATCTCCTGATGGAGTCTAAATGCTGTAATTATATGTATAGGCCAAATAAGTAGTCAGTTATTTGTTGTTTATTTCTTTTTTTTTCTTTTTCTTTTTTTTTTTTTTGTGAGGAAGATCAGCCCTGAGCTAACATCCATGCTAATCCTCCTCTTTTTGCTGAGGAAGATCAGCTCTGAGCTAACATCCATTGCCAGTCCTCCTCCTCCCCACCCCCCCACCAAGCCCCAGTAGACAGCTGTATGTCATAGTTGCACATCCTTCTAGTTGCTGTATGTGGGACGTGGCCTCAGCATGGCCGGAGAAGCAGTGCGTCGGTGCGCGCCCAGGATCCGAACCTGGGCTGCCAGTAGCAGAGCGTGCGCACTTAACCGCTAAGCCACGGGGCCGGCCCTGTTGTTTATTTCTTAACCTCACTATTGTTAGAGTTGGGGCAGACTAAATGGGCTATGGCAGTGAACTGCTTTTTCTAATTTTTATTCCATAGTAGAAACCAAAAGTAGTTGGGTTCTGCTCTTACATGTGTTCTAAATACTTGGTGAAACAAAACAAAAATTTGGATTTTCTTTAAAAAAAAACATGTATGTGCATAAAAAGCTTATGAGACACATCAACATCAGGTGAGCGTTATGTGTGTTGGGAACGTTGCTTATATGGAGACGTCACTTTTTTTTTTAATCTTGAGTTTTTTAAGTATTACATAAATTGCAGTGATTTGATTTAGACTCACATTATAGAACATTGAAACATTTTCCTTTAACTACTTGTTAATAGTATTTCACTACATTTGCTAAAAATATGCTATTCAATCTGTTTAATCCGTGATATCAGAACATATCACTTAAACCTTTCCTGAGGAATGACAAGAATTGAGACTAGAACTACATCTCCTTCAGTCCTAGACTAGTGATTTTATTTCAGTTTCACCAAGATGAATAACAAGTTATCTTTCATACTTTGAAAAATATAAAGTTTAAGGTGATGGTACTATTTATTATGAGATTTCATTGATATACGCTTGAAAACCAACCAAGAGGTGGTAGGAACATCCCCCAAAAGTGCAGGCTTGCCCTTGTGTTCCTGCCTACACAAAATGCCTTGCAATCTCTGACCACGTATGTTTTTATCATGGTATATTTTAGGGTTTACACAAAAAAAGATGGTGAAATGGATAATGAAATTTCCTTACTAAAACAATACCAACAACAAAACACACCCTTGTCTAAAAGTGAGAGTAAATTAATGCTATATTATTTATCTGCATAAACTAATATAAATCTGCCGTGAGAGGAGCAGACCAGGATGGTATAGATCACATGGACATTGTGAAATAAATGGTGTTCTTCCCTTCGTCTTATATTTATCATGGATTACAAACTTATTTAGCAATTAAAAGTAACAGACCACTGGGCTGCACATCTAATGAGTAATGGTGCTTCTGGATAATATCTTTATACTCTCTGATGCTAAAATGTCATAAAATTGCCCAAAATTGAGTGAGAAGTAACTTTAATATAACAAAATAAGAGTTTTCATTTGCTTTCTGGGCATGGTAGATTTTTCTGTGTGATCTTATATAACTACAGTCAGTGGTTTATTTAAAAAATTATTTGGTGAAATGATTGATTAATAGCATATCTTAATAAAAATATATTCATTAACAAAAAATTCCTTTGTCATATCTTGTTTTCTAGGGAGTGGTTATATCTTTTGTCACATGAAATGTTGAATCCATACTATGGCCTCTTCCAGTATTCAAGAGATGATATCTATACATTGCAGATCAATCCTGATTCTGCAGTTAATCCGGTATGATTGGTAGTTATAATGATGTGAATTAACTTGTGACCTGCAGTGCTTTAAATGTCAGTGTAGTTTATGATATAGCATTACTGTCCTTGTCACACTCTTGCACTCAGCAATTCCTCTTCTAGAAAATTTTCTTGAGTAAATGATTATGGATATGTCCAGCTGTTTGGGCACAGGGATGTTTACTGTGTCATCATTTATAGTAGCCCCAACCAAAAACAATGTCGTCGTCCATAAGAGGGGGGTTGATTGATTAATTATGACACGAAGCAGAATGACATTAATGGTTAAGAGCATAGATTCTGGAATTAGAAAGATATGAGGTCGTATCCTGGTCCCATTACTTACTAGCTTTAGCTTTGTGACCTTGGGCAAATTCATTGACTTAAGCCTCAATTTTAACATTGCTAATAATAATAAATATAGTTCGTACCTTAGAGAAGGTTGTGACAATTAAATGAGGCCCTGCACATTAAATATTAAGCACAGAGTTATACATTTTTAACCCTATTATATATTGTTAAGCGCTCAACAAAAGTTAGCAGCTGTTATTAATTTGTTGTTTTTATATTATTTCTATTATCTTTCCATACAAGGGCATATTTTATACGGCCACTAAAATGACGTCGTGGGAGAATAGTTAATAACATGTAAAGATGGTGTTCATGATATATTAAGTGAAAAGAAGGTTACAAAATAGTATGATAGAATTTTGGTAAATATGTATATGTGTAAACTTTGAAAGGCTCTACACTATGATATTGATGGTAGTTATCTCTAGGTATTAGATTATGGGTGATTTTTTCTTTTTTGCTTATCCATATTTTCTAAATATTTTGTAGTGAACATGTATTATTTTTTAAAAAGAAACAAAAGCTATTTTTAAGATAAAAGGAAAGTTTAAAGATGAGTTAAAAGATTACTTATTGAATAGAGAAGTAAAATGCAAATATCCACCTAACAAAATTTATCATGAAAGACCAAATCTATGCAAACATGGTAGAAATGTTAGATTCATTGCAGGGAATCCTTTATAAACGGAAGATTTTTAGGTGAAGGTTCTGCTTGGGGAGTCCATTACTGCCACTGGAGTAATAACAGCCCACGTTTGTTGAGTGTTTACTATATGCCAGGTCCAGTGCCATGGGTTTCATCATCTCAAGATACTTTTTAGATACTGTTTTTACCCTCTTTTATCCAGATGTGGAAAATTAGTCCTATGGGGGTTATAATTTGCCCAGGTATGCATAGCTAGTAACCGGCAGAATCAGGACTCTGGTCCAAGTTAGACACCAAATCTGTGCTTTTAAATCTGTGATATTTTGAAGTTCAGTTTCTAGTTAGGTCAAGGAAATAGGGAGATTTGGGATTGAAAGCTTTTTTCCCAGGACAGAGCCATGATTGTATGGAGCTCAGTAGGAAATGAGAGGAGAGGAAGGGAACAGAGTCTGTGAGTGATTTAATGAAGCTATAGTTACTGTAGTTTGGACTTAATTTCTAAAGATAAATTTTACAGAGTGACTATACCCTTTGAGAGAGGCATTGACTGTGATGTAGTATTTTATAGCAATGTAGAGAATCTTGAGCATGCCCTATAGAGACTCTCGCTAATGATTAAGCTTTGGTAGGATAGCCTATTCCATTTAAATAGTTGTAAATTAGAGTATAAGTTGATACTTTTTATAAAAGTAGATTAATGTTGCTTAAATATCTAATTTTTACTTACAAATCCCTGGATAGTGTCTAACTTGCATATTTATATAAACTTTTCAATTTCAGGAACATTTATCGTATTTCCACTTTGTTGGACGCATAATGGGAATGGCGGTGTTTCATGGACATTATATTGATGGTGGTTTCACATTGCCTTTTTATAAGCAGTTGCTTGGGAAGTCAATTACTCTGGATGACATGGAGTTAGTTGATCCAGATCTTCATAACAGTTTAGTGTGGATACTGTATGTATTGAGTCTTGTATCTGTTCATTATAGTTAGAATATGAGCTTTTAAAAAAGATGCATGTTTCAAAATGGATGTACTTTTTTTTTTTTTAATTTAAGAAACAATGCACAGAAAATATTAAGAGTGATGATCTGAGTGAAAGGACCACATACGACTTTCCCTCTTTCTACTGCTGTCCTGTATATTTCAAATTGCCAAAAGTTAGTGAGTGTTATTACTTTAAAAAGGAAAAAATCTGAGGCTGGCCCAGTGGCATAGTGGTTTAAGTTTGCATGCTCCACTTTGGTGGCCCAGAGTTTGCAGGTCAGATTCTGAGCTCGGACCTACACACCACTCAGCAAACCATGCTGTGGTGACATCCCATATACAAAATAGAGGAAGATTGGCACAGGGCCAGTCTTCCTTAAGCAAGAAGAGGAAGACTGGCAATGGATGTTAGCTCAGGGCCAATCTTCCTCACCCCCCAAAAAAAAAACTACCATATTTTATTTTTAAAAGTACTATATCGGGGCTGGCCCGGTGGCACAAGCGGTTAAGTGTGCGTGCTCCGCTGCGGCGGCCCAGGGTTAGCCGGTTCGGATCCCAGCTGTGCACCGACGCACCGCTTGTCAAGCCATGCTATGGTGGCGTCCCATATAAAGTGGAGGAAGATGGGCATGGATGTTAGCCCAGGGCCAGTCTTCCTCAGCACAAAAAAGAGGAGGATTGGCAGATGTTAGCACAGGGCTGATCTTCCTCACACACAAAAAAAAAGTACTATATATGATTTCCTCAACATGATGCAAGACCTATTCCAATCCTACATGTGTTAGAATAGCAAATTCCTGCTCAAGTGCTGATTGTTGAAACCATACTTTTAAAAGGGTATTTGTAAGGACAAGTTCTGTTTTGCAGGAGGTCATTAGTTTATGAAGATAACATTGGCCACACTTATTTTTACCAAATAAACGATTAGCTTTCTCACTGGGGATACTCAGGCATTTGGTCCCTTGGGGGTACCTAGATTCTAGGAGGGCCTCTTACCTGACTGCCAAACATAACTGAAGTTTCCCTAGGTAAAGCCCACTTTGTCTGGGGCTCTTTCTCATTACTCAGGAAGTGAAATGTTTCCTGTGTTTTTGAAAGCTAAAGATCTTTGACTCGTCTGTCCAACAACTAGGAGATATGGTAGCACAAGAACTAGTAAGAGGAATCTGACTTTATATTTGACATATCATAAAACTATCTTAGTTTTATCCATTTCACCAATTAATACATCTATAGGATCTGTATTTTAGATTTTCCGGTTAAGTATCTTTCCCTCTCTTTCCTTTCTAGTGAGAATGATATTACAGGTGTTTTGGACCATACCTTCTGCGTGGAACATAATGCTTATGGTGAAATTATTCAGCATGAACTTAAACCAAATGGCAAGAGTATCCCTGTTACTGAAGAAAATAAAAAAGAATATGTCAGGTAAACACTTCTATGATCTCAAGCCTGAGAATTGTTTTAATGGTCTAGAATGGCAGTAGGGAAAAACATTTTAAGTATTTAGGTAGTGTTAATTATTCCTACAAAATAGGCGTCCACAGAATTTCGTGGATTAAAAGCAACCACCATTTTATTATTTCTCACAATTCAATGGGTCAGTAATTTAGATAGAGAACAACAGGGATAGCACACTGCTCCTCCGTGTGGTGTCAGCTGGGACTGAAATGTCAAGATGACCTTTTCACTCACATATCTGATGCCTCAGCTAGGATGGTTCAAAGGCTGGGGACTGGCTGGAAGGGCCACTGGGTCACCATCTGAGGCCTAGTTCTCACGGTTGGCTGGGTTCCTTGGTTATCCTCATGTGGTATCAGAGGCTTCTCCCTCTCCCAGTGGCCTCTCTCCCCAGCAAGAAAGCCAGACTTCTTATGGGGTGGCTGGTTTCCCAGAGTACAAAATCAGAAGTTGTCAGGTCTTTTTAAGGCCTAAGCCTGGAACTGGCCAACATCACTTCTGCTATATTCTTTTGGCTAAAGTGAGTTACATGCTAGCCGGGTTCAGTGTAGGTGAGGGGCTGTACAAAGGCATGAATACCAGGAAATGTGGTACATGGGGCCATGTGTAGTGAAGCTACTACAGCTAGCAACACAGAAGCACTTATCCTGTTTATAAATAAGCACATTGTGAGTTTAAGGGATAAATATAAGAAAAGATTCTTTGCATTTTATAAAATCACCTGTTGATTGAGGAATTTAGAAGTATTGGGTTAGATCATTGGGCTTATGGTAACTAAAGTTCTTCTAAACATAAAACTATGGTAGTCATATTTAGGAGTTTGAACTTCACCATATGCACACAGAAACATGCATGCTATACTTTTTTGTATAGATTATATCCTCAAATCTTATTGACTAAACTTTTCTCATAGACTGTTGATCGGAGTGAACAGTGGTATAGCTTTTTTGGAAAGCAATTTGATAACAGCTACCAAAATGGAAATGCACATGCCTTTTGACTAGCAGATCCATTTTTAGAAATCTATTCTACGGAAACACATATGTAATTAAAGAAATATGAATAAGGATGTTCAGTTAAATATTACTTGTAAAAAAATGGAAAACTGCTAAAGTGTTTTTAGAGGATAATGATTAAATACATACAGTCAACAGAATATTATGTGGATATTTAAAAGAAAGAACAAGAAACTCTGCATAAGCTCTCAGATATAAAAGGCAAATCTTAGAAGAATTATGTAAGAACAAAGTCTGTGTTGTTTTATAACAAAGGTAGGAAGGCTACCTACCGAATAAAGTGTTTGCCTAGGATGAGGGAGTGCAGGTGGTGGGCCTGGAAGTAGAGAGGGAAAAAAAGATAACAGAATGGACTTTCAGACTTTACTCTGTCTCCGCATTTAATGTCTGATTGTTATATATATGTATACTAAGCATGTATTACATTTCTAATTAAAAAATAAAAGAACGAATAGGAATTTCCTGAATTTTAGTAGTGTTGTCACTTCCAGGATCTAGTGTGGACTTAAGTTCCTAGTCCCACTCTCCAGGATTCAGTCATGTTTTTTTTTTTGTGAAGAAGTTCCGCTCTGAGCTAATGTCTGCCAGTCCTCCTCTCTTTTTGCTGAGGAACACTGGCCCTGGGCTTAACGTCCGTGCCCATCTTCCTCCACTTTATATGGGACACTGCCACAGCATGGCTTGACAAGCGGTGCGTCGGTGCGTGCCCGGGATCCGAACCTGCGAACCCCATGCCGCCGCAGCGGAGCGCGGGCACTTAACTGCTTGCGCCACCGGGCTGGCCCCTCAGTCACATTTTTAACACACAGTATTATCCCTTATAAAATAGTTTTGAGATTAAAAAAAAAAAATGACAAAGAACAACTTTTTAAATATGTGCAGTTTTGCTGTCCCTTTAAACAAACTAACAAAAATGAGGTCCCCCAAAGGATATAATGTTAAGTAACTGATTTCTTAAAGTAGAGAACTATTTCTCCAAGTTTGGAAAAGGAAATATTGACAAATTTGGAAGATGAATAGTTCTGAGAGGTTTTCCTGGCAGAAAAGAAAATTATAGATTAAAATTGTATATTTTATATAAAATTATATAAAAATTATATATTTTATATAAAATAATAGATTAAAAAAACAATTCACTTATAAATTGTAAGTCCAAATCAAAAGCATAAGTAAAGCTACACATTAGATGTAGTTTAGTGTACTTTTTGTTGGTAAAATTACATCTTCCAGGGTTTTTAAAGCCTCCAGGGAATAATGAGTATTCAATCAAAAAAGTGCTTACTGTTGGCTTTTACTATTTCCTCTCATTTTGGATATGAGGATTCTGTTTATCTCTTCATCCCCCATATACTGCCCCCAAAATATAAACAAAATACCCAATACATTCAGATTATATTTTCAAGTGAAACCAGAAAAATAGTCATTTTTTGGTTG
Source organism: Diceros bicornis minor (assembly GCF_020826845.1). Lineage (NCBI taxonomy): Eukaryota > Metazoa > Chordata > Mammalia > Perissodactyla > Rhinocerotidae > Diceros > Diceros bicornis. Next base: position 47,264,693 of record NC_080757.1, on the reverse strand, counting down.
AATGGACTCTTTTTCCTGGTCATTGGCATGCATGTTAGAAGTTTAGAAAGAAGTTTCATCCAGATTGTAACTTCAGACCCATCTAAGCTCTAGCCAACTTCCAGTTTACTAGAAGTTTCTCTGATTTGAAGAGTGGCTCTACTGATGCTGCTTTTGTAAGTGGAAGGTTACCTTTTTGATTTACAGTGAACTGCCTCACAGCTCAGGATCCATCTACCCTCAGTAATCTGAGATTCTTTTAGACTTTAGACTAAATTCTTAATGCTAGATGCTTGTAAAGTGCAATGTTGCTAAAGATAGACATTCATTAATTAGCAGATCTGAATATATTTGATCATATGAAACCCCTGCCCAATGCTTACAGGCTCTATGTGAACTGGAGATTCTTACGAGGCATTGAGGCGCAATTCCTGGCTCTGCAGAAGGGATTTAATGAAGTAATTCCACAGCATCTGCTGAAGACATTTGATGAGAAGGAGTTAGAGGTCAGTGTATTAATGTCATGACATCATCTAGTATAACAAAGACAGACTGGGAATTTTCTGTTACTTAAGTTTTAGAGGAAAATTGTATTTCTGGTGTTTGTGAAATTTTATGGTGCAGTGCTGTGAGAATTCTTATTCACAGGAAAAGTCTTTCCTGCTTTGGAATTTCTACATGTAAGCAATCTCTTATGTGGTGAACATTCTTAATTAATTTTTCTGTATTATCCTTTCTTGTTTCCAACAGATTTCTTGTCTTATGTGTACATTCTTCCAGTGTTGTTTTCTGTTCCCTAATTAAGTGTTTATTGATTTAGTTAAATAAAACTTCATTAATTGGTCTCCGCCATATCAAAATTTATTTGGAATAAAAGCCCAGGCTCAGTTGGATTTACACTAAGGTTTGCAAGAAAGCATTTGGTAAATAAGATCATAGAGGAAATAATTTAAACACTTAGGATAAACTGTATCTAAAACATCCTTGGTCTCTTTGGAAACATTTCATTACTAACTGTAGCTGTAATAAACAGTTAACCATTTTTTGTTTTCTTTTAAAGCTAGTCCTTAAAGCACCTTAGGTCTAGTTTTATTTATGACCTTTAACAAATATATCTGAATTTCCATTGAACTACTCTGAAAAAACAACAAGGTTTTATTCTACCAGAGGTCCCAAATTTAATTAGTGGCTAGGGATAGCTTAAATATTTGAAGTCTACAAATAATGTAAAACATGATTTTATTCATTAACTTCGATGTCCTTTCTAATTAAATCTGTTAACAGACTTGTTAACAAACAAATCTAAAAAGGTTGGTTTGACTGCTATCATCCCTATTCCTTTTGTAATTGACCTATTCAATAGTGAAATGGCCAGAAGGAAGTAGTCAGGAGGAGGAAGAACACTTAGCAGGAATGGCAATAAAGTTGAAATACAGTGCATTTTCATCTGTTCATATAATGAATGAGGGATTTGGTCTTAAAATTACCACCTCTGAAGAAAAGAATTCAGGGAGGTATCTTTTGTGTTATAAATACATCTGTAATCATATTTGAATGTTCAGTGTGGCTCTGATTCAGTAATCTTTTCAGAACTCTGTAGAAGCTTTGTTGGAGATTTTATTCAGTAGGGTTAGGGTTTATTATATAGTTTCTACTGCTAATGAAATTCAACTTTTAATAAAAATATATGTATATTTTTTAGTGTTATACTGGGTTAATAGAATTAATTATAAAATGTAGGATTTGCAAGTTACATTATGTTTTACACTACACACTATCATAATTCACTGTTAGAAGCAGTAAGACAAGTTAGTCTTGGACCCTCAGGAGATGTGAATATTGATAGTATCAAAGTGATTTTGATATGGTTCATCTTACTCACCTTGCAGCAGGACGCCAAGCAGAGCTCTGTATCGGTGCATTCGCATATTTCATCCTTTGATACAACTTTAAGGTTATCAAGCAGATTGTATCACTTATTCAACTAACATTTCTTGAGTTCCTGTGCGTTACTGGTTGCTTGCACACGATGAAGTGCAATAGATGTTACTGCCGTACTGCAGCACAGGAAACTGCTGGCCAAGAGAAATGAACCTAATTGCCTGGAATCCCAAAGCTAATAAGTGAAACCAGAATAATGTGATGCAGGTCTTAAGGAAGGCACATATAAACTGTATTTACTCTTTGAGTCTAGTTTCTGTCCATTAAAAAAATATTTAGAGTTCTACTTATGAAATTATGAAACTTTTATCTTGTCAACATCCATCACAGTGGTGGTTCTCAGACCCTGAGTAGGGAACCTGCAGTGAGCAGGTACCTGTGGAGTTTTTTAAAATACAGATCCTTAGTGTCCCCCAGACTCACAGAATTAAAACCTCTGAGCATAGGACCTGGTGTGTATATTTTGAAAAACTTTCCGGATGATCCTGATGTGCATCCTTGATTAAGAACCACCATATGAGAGCCAACGCCGCAGATCTAAAGTTCTATTTTGAGGAATTTTTGGCTTAACTTGGATTTCCATTGGCTCATTATTTGTGCAATATTTTAACAGCTCATTATTTGTGGACTTGGAAAGATAGATGTTAATGACTGGAAGGTAAACACCCGCTTAAAACACTGTACACCAGACAGCAATGTCGTCAAGTGGTTCTGGAAAGCTGTGGAGTTTTTTGATGAAGAACGACGAGCACGGTTACTTCAGTTTGTGACGGGATCATCTAGAGTTCCTCTGCAGGGCTTCAAAGCTTTACAAGGTAAAAAGGCCAGAGGGACAGACCACGTGGCATCACATAATTGGGGGAAGGGAATCAGTATTTTGTTTATACAGATAGTTTAAAACCATGTGCTTATAAACAGATTCTCTTTTCCCTCTATTTCTTATCTATAACTCTGTCTTGACACCTTCTTCTCCTTCCTTTCCTCTGTTCCCCTCCCAAGAGCCTTTTCGGCTGGGGTTCTCTGTTATTGTAGTGAGTGCCGCATGTTACAGACTGTCTGTGTGATGCTCTGCCTTTTCTTTTCTGGTCACCTTGCTTTTAAATTCTGCTGCACATTCCTACAGGGGAAGTCTGTCTGCTTCCTTGTTCACATCTCAATGTGGCAAAACATTTACCCACAGGGAGAGGTGCCTCTCCCCTCTACTTTTTTATTCTTTTAATAGAAAGAGGCAGCATGAGTTGTGGAAGCCATTTGTTTGGTCAGAGCACTTTACTTATTGCATGGCATCAGACTATTTATTTACAGCCATATTCCGTGTTTAGGAATCGTTTTCCATGGAATAGCTGTTTAACTTGGGGATGAGCTGGTAATGTTGCTGATGATTGTGGTGCTTCATTGTGTGGCAGTTGCTTCCTTTACCTCTGAAGCTCTTCATTTTCAAAGCTGCTGCTGCTGCTGCTGACTGAGGATGACTGACGCAAGATGGTACATGATTCGGCAGTGTTGCCTACAGCACATATGTCCAGGGTCCCTGGGGAAAGCGTACTTGGAGTTGTGCTTACCTTCCCTATTTGGAGAACTCATCATCAGACTGCTCAGATGCATAAAGTGAAGTTGTATTTCCACGTACAGTTGTACGGGGTGCCTTATGTTAACTGAAATTGATTCCATGGACTAGTCATCTTTTACTCTCAGCCAAGTTTGAGTCATGAAACCTAAATTTGCACTAGGCTGTCATCTTTTTGAATGTGTGTGTATGTGTTTCGTCTTGGATTTGCTCATTTACTTTTCTTCTCATACTTTTGGGACATTGATTTTTCTGTAGAAGATAGAACTTGGCCAAGGATTCAATCCTGAACCTTTTTTCAAATTGAAATGCTAGTATAGTAATGAATCCAGCCTTATCCAAGGTCAATTCTAGCTTTCAAAACCCGATTCTTTCCTGCTGCCCTTTGGCAGCTTGTGTGGTCACCAGTCTTCCCCATCCCTAGACCCTGTGGTTTATGTACCAGTTTTATTGCGATTTTGGAGACTAGTCCACGCACCTGCAGAGATTTGACCAACATCGACTTCTTCTGCAGGTGCTGCAGGCCCACGACTCTTTACCATACACCAGATCGACGCCTGCACTAACAACCTGCCAAAAGCCCACACTTGGTAAGTTATTTTTGTGGTTTTTTTCTCCTCATTCCATGTATGTAGGTGTTAGTTTCAAACAGATTTGACGTTTCATTTATTGTTCTTACTACTAAATGGACCTTGAAAAAGAATGATAAGCAACTCTTTTAAGTGATTTAAGATTATTCAGAAATTGGTAGGAAAATCTGAGAGTGGTAATCTCTACTTGAACGAAATATGACCTTTTTCTTTTAATTTTCTATGTGACACAAAGAGTGATGTGGCTGTATTAGTACACACTTACTAGGCTGGTTTACTTGAATGAACTGTGTAAAATCTGATTTGCTTATTTACAGCTTCAATCGAATAGACATTCCGCCCTATGAAAGCTATGAAAAGTTATATGAAAAGCTGCTAACGGCCATCGAAGAAACATGTGGATTTGCTGTGGAATGACGAACTTCAAGGATTTACCCAGGACTCTATTTATACCCCTCCGACAGCCTCCTTTCAGCAGAGTTTCAAGGAATGCTGAAATACAGGAAAATGCCCCTCCCCCCTTTTTTTAAATTTTAGGACACTGTGAGGGGAAAGGACAATTTTGAAATTCCTTTTCAAGGAAAAAAAGAGGTCTTTATGCTTTGTCATGAGGCCACATTCAGCTGCTATTTAAAATTAATATCTTGAACCTAAAGAATGCTGACTTTTCCTACATTTCCAGAGTTAGGCAGTATTCTATACTTAAAGACTACTACTATTTTTATAAAAGGTAATCTATTCAAATCGCTTCACAGATTTCAAGTCTCTCAAACATCGACAACCTCAGCAGTCGGTACAAGTCACATTTCATTTTAATTGAATACATGATTTTGAACAGCTCCTGTACTTGCTCTTTGTAAAAAAATAAAATAAAATTATTTTGAATTATTCTACCTTTGTAAACAATTGGCTAAAAGAATCATTATCTTTAAAAAATTAAGCCATTTACATGTTTAATTACATTTTTCTATAGCAAAGCATTATATTTTAAAAGCATTATATGTTTCAACCTAACCTAAGTGAGTCTTTTTAATACTTTTCAAGCATGAATTTCCTGGAATACAGCTATATAATTTTGGTTGTCAGATTCCTAATGCAACCATTTAATCTAAACTTAGTAGCTTGTTTGCTATAATAAGATGCATTCAGGGGCTCCCTGTTTTTAAGAGACTTAAAAAGAAATCCTAATTTTTTAAATCTTGAATCAGTATGATCAGGTATTTTGGATTGACTTTTCATCTAAAATGGAAATACTGCATTTTTATAGCTCCTCAGACCACGTGGATGGGATGAGATTTTCATTCTTTTGCTGGGTCAGCTTATCTTTATACTATTTCTGTAAACCAAAGTCTTCTATGACAAGTGCACCTAATTTATATTATATTTTAATTATGGTGTAAGTTTCTATCAAGTAAACCATCCTGAATCTTTCTTTAGCTGCTCATGATATTTTAATCAGCTAAAATTATGAAAAAGGAAAAATTCTGCTCTAAAGATTATTTAGCAAGCTTAGAAAACCCTGCTTTTACCTAACAAAATGAAGTGGGGGTGGTGGGGCAGGGGATGTGAGTACTAAAGAAACAGTGATTCTAACTCTATGGTATAAATTACTTTAAAACTGAAGAGTTAATTTTGGAAGTAAGGGAATCCCAGTTCCCTTGGTGTTGAAGATCAGCATCTGATTTTGAAATACCCAGATTTAGCTTTCAAGGTGTGTGGCATGTTGCATGATCCAGAAGGCAAGCAAAATTCTGGAGTGAGGGATTGGAAAAATCTGAAATCATGGGTGGATTTTTAAATTCAACCAATAGAAATCTCTACACTGTTGTATTTTTTTTTTTTTTACATTGATGTGAAATCAAGAATAGCAAATTTTGATGAGATAGCTCTGTTTAAATTTGCAGCTTACTTATCAAGTGAATAGGCCCTTTGTGTTCTTTCATTTGATGCATTGGTTTTCAGTCTGTGTTCTTGGAGCCAAGGGGTTCTTCAGAGGTGCCTCAGAAGTAATAGTTTAAGAGAGGAATGACAAAGAGAGGGAGCGGAAAGGCCGAGGTAGTATTTGAGTAAGGACCTCTACCTCCCCACCCCCACTCCCTTTAGCCAGAGCAGCTCCAGGTTTTCTCTTTTATATATTGGAATTCCAAGTAAAATTGCATGGAGGGCAGGGGGATAGGTGGGATAAAAGAAGGGGAAATTTTGCTGCTTAAAAAAATGTTGAGAACTACTTGTGTAGTTTCTAAGTATTTAAATTTATTTCATTCCGCCAAATTTGCTACATGCAAGCTAGTCATAATCATAACTGTGCAGTGGTAATGTGCTTATTCTGATCTTTTTCTTCCCAAACACTTTGTGTTTTCCTACCACATTCTTTAGTAGTACTGAAAACATCTTGAAATGTACAGAACAGGTTTCTATACTATTTGATTATCAGTAATTTTCAGCTTTCACAATAGTACCTTATTGGTTGCAGGTCCATCTCTCTTTTATATTAAAGCACTAGTGCAGTGTAATTGTGCCTACTCTTATAATCTTTCAGTAAAAAGTACATGATGAATGCTTCAGAGAAATCCTAATTGATGGATGCAGTAATAATGAAATGCTACTATCATAATGTATAATATAAAGCAGGCAAATACCATCGCTGTTTGAGTGCCTTTTTAACTTTATACTAATGACTGAATAGAGCTTTAAAAGAAATAAATTACTCTCCCTAACAGTCTGTGGTATCACCAACATACTTTATAAAAACATGATGATTTAGATTTCATTTCCAAAATTGTTACCTGATTACTTCCAAATAGGTGCTAAGCAAACAAACCCCCCCAATGTGTCATTGAACCTTGGACTTGCACGTTATGTTTAATGTGAATATTTATTTCCACATGTCCCTCTTAACTGGGTTTTTCTAATCCTTCCTCTAGTTATTTCAGATATGTGATGTCACGTTCCCATACATTGCCTTTCCATCATGAATGCTTAATTCTCTACAGTGGTTACTTTGTAGAGCTCAGATGCAGGACAGAGATGAGTTCTGTTTCAGAGGGTCTCATTTCTTGGTGTAAAGAGTGTTTCAGTAGTGCTGTGTATAGTGTACATTTTGTTTTGCACATAGTTTGTTGCCCTGAATGGGTTTTATTTTTACCAAGTATTTTTTTTCCTTGTATTTACAGTCCAGAGCACAACTTTCCTTTCTTTTAAAATTACAATGTAATTTGCTTTCTGTTACAACACTAAGTCTGCTTTGAACTTCTGGTGTCTTGAGCTGATCGCACTGATGGGAGTTAGAGATGTTCCAGCTGTCTTCAGTTTGGTGGAGCGGCTCCTCCTGCTTCTGTTTCCAGCTGCAGCAGTCAGCGGGTACCCTTTGTGGTATTTAACGTTCTTATGTTAGGATGATGATTGTACCAAGTGCTGAGTTGTTTTGTTTCTAGATGTAATTAGTTCACTAAATGTAATATTCTTCCTTCTCTCAAACTGACTTTAAAAACAAAGTTTTATCATTTTCATTGTATTTGTATTTATTACAGAGTGTTTTAGCTTTGATATTCTTTGTATTTTCACTCAGTTGTTACATGAGCTTTATCAATAACATCTGTATAAATGGTTTTTAAAAATTAACTATGTATGTGCCCATGCCGAAGTTGAGCAATAAAATGAATGCTGTTTGCACTGTCACAGCATCAAAGTTTTTAAAAAATATTGAGTTTATAATGAATTGTTTTGAAAAAATTTGACTAGATCTATGAAGAATGACAGCATTTGAGCCATAAAATGAGAAGTTGAAGAAGACTCACATGCCTTTCTTAGTTGACGCCTTTTCACATTGCAGAGCTTCAGAGAACTCAGGACACCCTTTCTGTCTCCAAGTGGAGCAGAGAAGGTACTTGTTTTCTCCTGTCATGGCAAATGGATGGGTTGGCAGTGCCTGTTGGGCGCTATGTGGAGTTGGATCTCTGAGCCTGGTCTGGGCTCACTGGGGAAGAGGGTTCCAGTACTGGAACAGTGTCTTTCAGGACTCTGGAGGGCAGAGCTCTGGTAGGGGCCTCATATGCTACCTTGGTGTTCAGCAGTAAGATCCCCAAAATGGAAAGGAGAAATCATATTTTTCCAAGAAGCCATGACTTTAAGGGTCATGATTCACAACTCTATAAATGATAGTAGATGAAAGTCAAGCTAAATAAATACATGGGCGGCACAGGGAATGGATGTTTTTTCAACCAGAATACAGTCTTTGTCTCTCCACAGCATAGGCCACACAGAGAGGACTGTCTGGAAATGCAATGTAAGTAGTAGTGGTGTATTAAAGTTCAAAGAGTGGGCATGCTGTCCAGTTTTTATATCCTTTTGAAATTTATTTTTTCTTTGTCTCACTGCCACATTTACTAGTTATTATCTAAAATTTGTAAAGTTAGTTACTAAAATTTAGTACATTAAAGATTTTAGTATTATTACAGTCTATAAATTACCCAGAAGTTTGATTTGACTAATATGTGGTGAGTTTTTCTGCTGTGTGGTGACCTGAAAGGGTTGTCCCTTCGTTATAATGAAGGTTAACCTTGGCACCCGCTATATTTGTTTGTATTTCGTACCCCAAATGCTTACAGTAGGATATATGCAACAGAAGCAGAGCCTAGTAACAGGATAGAGGTACAGTCATGTACCACTTAACGGTGGGGATATGTTCTGAGAAATATGTCGTTAGGCGATTCTGTCATTGTGTGAACATCACAGACTGTACTTATACATACCTAGATGGTACAGCCTCGTACACACCTAGGCTGTATGGTATAGCCTATTGCTCTGAGGCAACAAACCTGTACAGCATGTTACTCTACTGAATACTGTAGGCAACTAACACAATGGTAAGTAACTGTGTATCTAAACATAGAAAAGGTACGATAAAAATACAATATAAAAGATCAAAAATGGTATACCTGTATAGGACACTTACCATGAATGGAGCCTGCTGGACTGGATGTTGCTCTGGGTGAGCCAGCGAGTGAGTGGTGAGTGAATATGAAGGCCCAGGACATTACTATATGCTACTCTAGACTTTACTGTACACTTAGGCTACACTAAATTTATAAAAAAAAAATTTTCTTCAATAAATTCGCCTTAGCTTACTGTAACTTTTTTACTTTATAAACTTTAGATTTTTTTTTTTTGGTGAGGAAGAGTGGCCCTCAGCTAACATCTGTCGCCAATCTTTCTCCTTTTGCTTGAGGAAGATTGGCCTTGAGCTAACATCTGTGCCCATCTTCCTCTATTTTGTATGTGGGACGCCGCCACATTGTGGCTTGACGAGGAGTGCCTCAGTCTGCGCTCGGGATTCAAACCTGCAAACCCAGGGCTGCCAGAGCAGAGCACACGAACTTAATGACTATGCCACAGGGCCGGCCCCCTTTAAATTTTTTTAACTTGACTCTTGTAATAACACAGCTTAAACCACAAACACATTGTACAGCTGTACAAAGATTTTCTTTATATCCTTATTCTATAAGTGTTTTTCTATTTTTTATTTTTTTTAAATACTTTTTAAACTTTTTTGTTAAAGACTAAGACACAAACACACACATTTGCTTAGCCCTACACAGGATCAGGATCATCAATATTGATCAATAATGGAAGGTCCAGAGGCAATAACCTACATGGAGCTGTAATCTCCTATGATAACAATGCCTTCTTTCGGAATACTTGCTGAAGCACCTGCCTGAGGCTCTTCTTGAGAGGAAGTGTCACTGTTTTCAGAAATATGTCCATGGTGGCTTGGTTTTTTTTTTTTTATCATAGATTTGTTTTGTTTTTTTTTTGCTGAGGAAGACTGGCCCTGAACTAACATCTGTTGCCAATCTTCCTCTCTTTGAGGAAGATTTGCCCTGAGCTAACATCTGTACCAATCTTCTATTTTGTATGTGGGTTGCCACCACAGCATGGTTGCCGATGAGTGGTGTAGGTCGCACCTGGCGGCCCAAGTGGAGCATCTCGAACTTAACCACTAGGCCACAGGGCTGGCCCTATTCTTCTCTATTAATGAAAACCTTTTGGGGTTGGGGTCCATGTTTTCAAACTTTTTAAGGAGCTTGCTGAGGTCTGCAAAAGCTTCAGCTAAACCCTTCACTGTAACTTTTCTTGGTGGTTCTTTTCTTGGTGGTTCTTTTTCTCCTGCAGTTTCCTTCTCTCTTGCCTCTTCTTCAGCTATGCGTTCCTGTTCAGTTCCAACTCCCCATTAGTCAGTTCCTCAGGGACCACCTCTAGGAGCTCCTCAATGTCATCCTCATCCACGCCCAAGTTAAAGTTGTTTGCTTTCTCAACCACAGCCTTGTTCATTTTTGCAACCGCCTCATCTTTGGCAAATCCTTTGAAATCATGGATGAACCTCTTGAGTGTCTTCTTGCAGATGCCATTCATACACTCCTTGGTGACATCACCTCAAGCCCAAGTAAGCTTCTTGATGCAGTCATAGATGTAATTCTTCCAGAATTGTATTAGTGTCTTCCTCAGTTGCAGCAATAGCCTGGGCAAAGGTCTTCCTTGGGTAGTAGGCCTTAAAAGCTGCTATAACTCCTTGATCCATTGGTTGGGCAAAAAGGTGGTGTTTGGAGGGAGAAACACCACTTTGACATTGGGAGGAAGATCATCAATAAAAGGAGGATGTCCGGGAGCATTATCAACAATAGACAAACTCTTGAAAGGTGTATTATTCTCCAAACAGTACTTCTCTATTTTGCTGGCACAGCAATTCAGGAGGGCATCTTGGAAGAGGAGCTAGGTCATCTGTGATTTATCTTTCCTGTGGTCCACTGGCAGTGTATGTTTATTGATATGCCTTGGGGGCCTTGGGATTCTCACTGTGCCAGATCTCAAAGGGTTTCAACTTACAGCCTGCAACACTACCCCCAAGCAAGACTCTTGTCCTGTCCTTAAAAGCCTTGAAACCTGGCATTGACTTGGGCTCCTTATGGATAAAAGTCCTTTTAGGCATCCATTTCTAGAATAAGGAGGCTTCGTCCATATTGAGTATTTCTTCTGGCAAGTAATTCTCCTCCACAATCAGCTTAACTGGAGTTTCCAAAAATTCTTCAGCTGCCTTCACATCAGCACTCACAGACTCACCACTCATTTTCACGTTATGTAACGAATAACGATTCTTGAATTGTTTAAACCACCCAGAGCTAGCAGTAAATTCAAAATCGTAGTTGGGTCCAGCCTTTTCTTTCAACATCGCAAACAAACTTTTTGCTTTGGCCATGACTGTCATGGTGCTGAGAGGAAAATGCTTCTGTGTCTGGTCTTCAATCCAGGTCATTAGAAGTTTCTCCACGTCTGATATAGGCCCTTCTCATATTTGTGTTAGTCTTGTTGCCTTCACTGAAGCAGATCTTTTAACAGCTTCATCACTTTGTTCTTGTTCACGATCGTAGTTGTGGTGGAAAGGGGCATGCCTGACTGGCAAGCAATGACCATCACTGATTTCCCACCTTTGTAGTCCTTAATTTTAATTTAATTTCCAGGTCAATCACTTGATGTGGCCTCTTACTGGCAACATTAGGAGGGGATTTTGTATGCTTAGGTGCCATGATGAACAAAACAACACAAATCTAGCACAGGAGAAATGATGCGATCAAGAGACGTGGTAAACATACAACATGAGGAGGCTGCTGCCAGTCTAACACAGCATACTGTTTTACAGTAATTTTTTTTATAAGTAGAAAGAGTACACTCTAACACAAAGTATAGTAAATACATAAACCAGTAACATGGTCATTTAAATTATCAAGTATTGTGTCTGTACATAATTATATGTGTTATACTTCTGTATGACTGGCAGTGCAGTAGGTTTGTTTATACCAGCATCACCACAAACATGGGAGTAATGCATTGCACTACATTACAAAGGCTGTGACGATAGGTGATAGGAATTTTTCAGCGCCATTATAATCTCATGGGACTACTGTGGTATAAGCAGTGTGTTGTTGACCGAAGTGTCATTATGCGGCACATGACTATAATTATACAGAAAAAGGGTGATGTTCATACATTAACACTCTTAGCAAACTAGACAAACCAGATTTTAAAGTTACATTTTATTAAAAGGTATTTGGCCTAAATGTGACTTATTCTTTGTTCATTCAACCAATACCTATTGTGCTCCTACTATGTGTCAGGCTCTGTACTAGCTGCTAGGGATATAGCTTTGAATGGTGGTTAGAAAACTGAACTTCCAAACTAGTGCTTGTAGCCTATGCCTCACTAGAAGCTGAAGTTCAAACTTAGGTACTCAAAACTCAGTTTGTGCACAGCAAAGTCGGTCATGATGGGAGCACAGAATTAAATACCGCACTTCAGCAAGGCCTCAAATCCCAGACATGGATTTTAAAACAACTGGTTTTGCACACCCATCCCCAGGACACCTCAGATCCTAGAGATACTTGTCTCTAGGACAGGTAGCTCCTTCCTTGTGTTTGTGTTCATTATACAATTGGCTACAATTCCAAGGTGACAGGCTCAACTGTTGCTGATTAGCAAACCTTTTGTGGCTATTTGGGCTGGGATTTATCTAGGTTATCAATTAGTCTCTAATATGAGCTGTAAACCCTACTTCTGTCTTCCTTATAGTGTTTTATATGTGAAGGAGGTGGAGAGACAACTGTAGCAGCACGTGGGGTAGGCGCGGGACCCTTCCAAGATGTTTCTCCTGCCCACCTGAGTGTTCATGAAGTCGGACTTTCAGCCCAGGAACTGGGAGTGAAGGTGGCACATCAGACTCAACCTTTCAAACCACTCACTTCTCCCAAAGATGCTGCTGGCAGGGCAAGAAGGTAAAGAACCACTGAGACCAGAAGGGCAGTTTTTTTTCTTTAATTGAGGTATAACTGACATGTAACATTAGTTTCAGGTGTACAACATAATGATTTGATATTTGTATATATTGTGAAACAATTGCCAGAATAAGTCTAGTTAACATTCATCATCATACATAATTATAAATTTTTTTTCTTGTGATGAGAATTATTAGGATCTACTCTATTGGCAACTTTCAAATATGCAATACAGTATTGTTAACTATAGTCACCATGCTGTACATTACATTCCCATGACTTATTTATTTTATAACTGAAGTTTGTACCTTTTGACCCCCCCCTTTTGGCCGCCTCTGGCAACCACCAATCTGTTCTCTGTATTTATGAGCTCAGTTTTTTTTTTTTTAGATTCCACATATAATTAAGATTGTGTGGTAGTTGTTGCAAATAGGAAGACTTCCTTCTTTTTTATGGCTGAATAATATTCGTGTGTGTGTGTGTGTGTGTGTGTGTGTGTGTGTGTGTGTGTATGTGTGTATGCCACATTTTCTTTATCCATTCACCCATCAATGGACACTTAGGTTGTTCCTGTATCTTGGCTATTGTAAATAACGCTTCAGTGAACACAGGGGTGCAGATATCTTTTTGAGGTAGTAATTTCATTTCACTTCTGGATATATGGAAGTGGAATTGTTGGGTTATATGGTAGTTCTGTTTTTAATTTTTTGAGGAACCTTCATACTGTTTTCCATAGTGGGTGCACCAACTTACATTCCCACCAACAGTGCACAAAGGTTCCTTTTTCTCCACATCCTTTCCAACACTTATGTTTTCTTTTTGATGACAGCCATTCTGACAGGTGTGAGGTGATAGCTCATTGTGGTTCTGATTTGCGTTTCCCTGACTAGTGATGTTGAGCACCTTTTTCATGTACCTGTTGGCTATCCGTATGTCTTCTTTAGAAAAATGTCTATTCACTTCCTCTACCCATTTTTTAATCAGATTGTTTGGTTTTTTGCTATTGAGTTGTATGAGGTCTTCATATATTTTGGATATTAACCCCTTATCAGATATCTACTTTGCAAATATTGTTTCCCCCTTGGTAGGTTGCCTCTTCATTTTGTTGATAGTTTCCTTTGTTGTGCAAAAGCTTTTCAGTTTGATAGAGTCTCGCTTGGTTTTTGCTTTTGGTGTTAAATCCAAAAAATCATCACCAAGACCAATGTCAACAAGCTTACCACTGATGTTTTCTTCTAGGAGTTTTATGGTTTGAGATCTTATCTTCAAGTCTTTAATCCATTCTGAGTTAAATTTTTGCGGATGGTATACAGTAGTGGTCCATTGTCATTCTTTTGCATGTGGCTGTCCAGTTTCCCCAATGCCATTTATTGAAGGGATTGTCCTTTCCCCCCTGTATCTTCTTGGCTCCTTTGTCTTAAGTTAATTGACCATATACATGTGAAGTTATTTCTGGGCTCTCTATTCTGTTCCATTGATCTAAGTATCTGTTTTTATGCCAGTACCACACTGTTTTGATTACTACAGCTTTGTAATATAGTTTGATATCAGGGTCAGCTTTGTTCTTCTTCAGAGGGCAAAGTTTTAAACGCAGTTTGAGTTTAATGTTTTTTAAGACAAGAAACTGATCACATCAATCAAATTAGCTGGGTAATGGTTCGAATGGCTTGAAATGCCAGATAAAACACGTTTTCAGCATGTCTAGATTTGGGATCTAATCCATCCCTCTGTAAGGTGCAGCTTAAGCCGCAATCTGGGATTCCTCCTTTAGTTTATACCACTTCTCTTAATGACTCCATCTGCTGTCTGCCCTTCTCATTCTCCCATCATAGATCTCCCCCAACCATTTTTTACTGTGATGCTTCTTTCCATTGCAAATAAATTTCTCCTACACCCTTAGTCCCTTCACTGAAGACTTTGTTCTCCTGCCTTACCTTAACACTGGTTCTTCCTTTCCTTTGCTACATTTTTAAGAGGAGGCAGCTAATTCTCCAGTGCCCCACATGATATAGTAATGTATATACAGCTAAACATACATAGTTAAAAAATCATATACACTTAGAGGCTTAAAAGAAAACTCTTCATCAGCCTTTCCCCTCATCCCCAGTCTTGCTTTCCAGAGGCTACTCCTCCCAAATCTTCTGTCAGCTCTTCGGATATTTACTTCCACATTTCTAAATGATATGGTAATACCGCTCTTCATTAATTTTAGATATAGTCTGGTTAGTTTCCTTTTTATGGTATTTAAGGATTTAGCTCTCACACCAACTACCTCATTCTGTAACCGCCCTCCCCCTACCACACACATAATACAGTTATGTCAGTTCTAAATAACTTTTCAAATGTGGGCATTATGATGATGAGGCCTTTCCTGGGTTCTTCTGGGCAAAGTGGCTTCATGTACAATCCTCTCTCCACAAGTACTTGGACTGCAACATCCTCTACTTGCTGTTACCACTTCATTTGCTTTCTATTTTTCGAAAATACGTTGGCATCTTTTGTTTCCTCTCCCTATTCTTTGACCTTTGCTAACAATTCTATCCCTTCTCTGGTAAATTTCCTCACCCATTTGGTGATTCCTAGTTACTTCTTATCTTGGTAAAGAGCTGGCAGAACTAGCAACTTAAAAGTCCTCCTAAAACATTTAACATTTTAAAAAAATTATAAAAGCATCATGTTTGTTTTAAATTCAAATAATGTTCGAGTACATTAAGCAAAGAGTGAAAGTTTATATATTCTACCACTCAGAGTCTTCTTCCATACCTTTTCTATATTGAATTGATTATACTGATTACGTATATGATACCCACTCATACTGTTTTTTACAGCTCTTGTTGACCTACAGCAATAGGCTTCAGGAGCTGGCTGCTCAAAGCTTGTTAATTGCTTTAGTGCAAATATGAATAATGAAGAATGCATACCTTTATTCCCCATTTCAGGTCATAAATTCAAAAGCAGTAAACTTTAAGAAAACAATTTTTATTTAAAAAATTATTTCATAAAAAGTATTGGAATGAATATATAGATAAGGCATTTAGAAATGATTCTTTTGGTTTAGATTGTTTACTGGCTCAATTCTAGCTCTGCCCTGGTAAAGTTCTCCAGAAACGTCACTTATAAAGTTTGGCCTCATGGGAAGGGATTTTTACTATACTGAAAGGAAGCCAGATGAAGCCGAGATCTGAAGCGCTCAGCTTCCAATTCCCGGAAGAAAGCATCATCGTCGTTCTGCGTTATCATGTTCTGCAGTTGTTGAATTTCCTTCTCCATCTTAGATCTCAGCTCCCTCTTCACCTTATATAATGTCTAAAAGAGAATTCATGTCATCCTGCTATCCACAACATTTATCCAGGCCCTCATCTATTTTTATTCCCTCTCCACCTTCCAGCTCATCAAGCTTCTGCAGTAATTTTAATAACTGAGCAGCAGCTCTTACAAACACCTGAACAGGTATAGTTAAAATCACAGGATAAATGTTTTGTGGATCATAGATGCATCTTCTTATTAGTATTCTCTCCATTCCCCTTACAAGGTGTAATACAGTTGTTTTCTATTTCTTAAAAATGTAAATAAATAATTTCTACCCTGTTAATTATTACCTGGGCCTGGGATTTCTCTCTGGCTTTGAGTTCTTGACGTTCCTGTGATATGGCTTCTGCCAGCAATGAAAACTGTTTACAGGGAAGAAAAAAACCAAATGTTATACTTATCTGTAGTCCAAATATAACAATTCTTACACTTAATGTTCACAGGCTTAAAATCTTTATTTGAATGGAAATAAGGCAATATAGAGTCTGTACTAGGTTCAAGCACTAGGCTTATTTTATTTCAAATTTCAATCTTGAAAATGAGGTCAGTCTAACCTGTATAGTGACGAGTTCCGAGTTAATATGTGGAGGTTTACTGTTCAACAGACTAAGCTAACTTCTGACCCAGGGTGGTCAGGATTAAGCACATTAGAATGTAGACAAGCAACAGTGAGCCCACCTGGTCTTTATAGTAGTTCTCCATTGAGTCCAGTTCATTTTGGTGCTGTCTCTTTTGTTCATCTCGCTTTTCTTTGGCATAGTTTCTTAGGTCTCGTAATCTTTGCTTTTGAATTTGTAAACCTTCTTCAAACAGTTTCTTAAATATCTGTCAGTTATTTAGTCAGAAAAACAAAGTTACACTGAACTTTTCATGAAGGAACATAATCATTTTGCCCAACTGGAGGTATATGCTGATTGTATTTCACAAAGATTTTTTTAGCTAACAGCTTTATTGAGATACAATACACATACCATAAAATTCACCCTTTTAAGATGTATAATTCAGTAGATTTTAGTATATTCAGAGTTGTACAACCATCACCACTAATTTCAGAACATTTTCATCACTCCAGAAAGAAACCCCATACCAATTAGCAGCCAGCAACCACTAATCTACTTTCTATGTCTATACATTTGCCTATTCTGGACACTTTTATAAATAGAATGACATGTCACCTTTTGTATGTGGCTTCTTTCACTTGGCATAATGTTTTCAAGGTTTATCTATATTGTAGCATGTATCAATACTTCATTTCTTTTTATTGCCAAATAATAGTCTACTGTATGGATGTATCTCATTTTGTTTATCCATTCATCAGTTGATGGACATTTGGGTTGTTTCCTCTTTTTGACTATTATAATATTGCTGTGAACATCTGTGTAGAGGTTGTGTGGATATATACCTAGGAATGAAGATGGAGTCATGTCGTAGCTCTATGTTTAACCTTTTGAGGAACTGCCAGACTGTGTTCCAAAATGGCTGTACCACTTTACAACCTCAAAAACCCTGCATAAGGATTCCAACTTCTCCACATCCTTGCCAACACTTGTCTATTTCAGCCATCTTAGTGGGTGTGAGTGGTATCTCATTGTGGTTTTGATTGTTATTTCCCTAATGACTAATGGTGTTCAGCATCTTTTCCTATATCCCAAAGATTCTTTACTGCTTTCAGAAAAGAATTCTTAAGCAGCCATGTATATAGGTCAAGAACCCCAGAACAGAAACGAATGCTGCAGCCACACTTGTGCATAACTGAGGGTGACGTGGTTACCATCTAAGTAGGCCACAGGAAAACAAACTCTTCAAAGGATTTGGATATGCCCACTTGTCTTCCATTGATTAGTAAGAATTCTTGATCAAAGAACTGGTTCTTATAGCTATATATTCATTAGCCAACCATATTACCTCAGTCAAGTTACTTAACCTCTCAAAGCCTTAGCAGTATCCTCTAGAAATGAGGATAATAGTAAGACCCACTTCAGAGTATTTAGTGCAGTTAACTATAATTACCTTAATGTTTTATTCTAGAGATGAAATTTATTGCCAGTTTGGAACCCCAAAAGATTAAGCATTTCAGCTTGATTAGGATGAGACAGCAAATACCTTGTGGAAACACCTCACAGCACATCTTTCCTACACTATTTTCCTGGTTTTATGTGGAATCTTAGGTCATCTAATCACACCTTAAATTTCTGTCTCTTATAACATGCTCCCAAACTCCTAAAGCAGCCGTACTGGAGATGAACCTACATGCAGGAGGTCTGAGGGAAGTAAGACTGAGGGCAGTGGAGACTGAGAAGACTGGGGTGCACTATGGGAGTAATAAAATGAGGCACAGACAAGTCTAAACTCTCACAGTCAGCATTTTAGAACTTGCATTTGGATTCTGGAATCAAACTAGGATGAGTCACAAAGAAGGTGGTCCTGAAAGGTAAAAGACAAAATTCACCTTCTTAACAGGGTTGGAAAGAAAAGCCATATTTACCATTTCTTCCCGGGTCCTCATTCTCATCATTTTTGCATGCAACTGAACTCTATAATCATCATAATATTTTCGGGCACGAACAATCTGCTGCCGATTTTCTTTTATCTTTGATTGGGTCAACTTCTGTCTATGAATGCGGTCCTTAAAGTCTTGCTAAGAAAGGGAAAGGGAAAAAGAGGTAAAGACAAGAGGAAAACAGACTTTGGAGTTCTCATCTGTCCCACTCCCCAACACGATGTCTTCAAGCAGTAAGCCAGGCATAGAGGGCCAGTGGCCTACTGCCTGAGCATAGTATGTGAAAGACCATCAGCCCCTGGAAGCCCTCCAGCCTTTGGTAGGTTCAGCACCTCACTTCAAAGTGCCGCCCCAATGAGCCCCCTCTGCTGCAGAGAGCAGCAGTGATCCTGGCGGAACTGAGGACTTCATCTCCCTGTTCTACCAGGGGATTCCCTAAGCTACACCCAGATGCCAGCTTAAAAGGAATAAAAAAATAGCTCTCTGAAAGACTTGCAAGCAAAGCTTGAGTTACCAAGAGTGTTTACATCAAAACTAAGGAAATTAGACAATATCTTACAAAGTGGTATGGATGAAATGAGGTCATGTACATAAAGCCTTCAACTAGGTGTTCAGATATTTGTTTTCTTTTCTTCCATACCAAAAGTACCACATGCAGTTTTTCAGGTGGCTTCCCTTTCTTTCTCTGGAATTGTTTAGGATTATAGTTCTCATTGCTTATCTCTACTCTACAATCAAACAAGGGTTTTACAATCTCTCTGTCTGGTATATGGTCTTTGACCTCTGTCCTCTTCCTTCATTATACTCAACAGAGGATAATGTTGTGCTATGTATTATTCTCAATCCAAATTATAATGGAGGCTGGTAAACTACCTCAGCTCTCTACTTGGGAGAAAGATGGAAGAGGACAAAAAAACACTACGTTTCCACCACCTTGTACCTCAAAGGGGCTGTGGAGGTAGAGACAGACCTGGATTAAAATCTCAACTTTGCCCCTCGCTGATTATGATGGGACTCAGGGCAAGTTAATATATCAAAGCCTCAGGTTTCTCATTTCATAGAAAACATCTCTTATGTTACTAGAAAGACTAAATGAAACTGTCTATATAAAGCACCTAGCACCTTCCCCCCTCATCAATATTGGTGAAAGCCCTAGATGCTTCCACAGCCAAGTGTCAGAAGTAAGAGTCTGTGGGACTATTATCCAGCTGCTACGAATAAATTTAATATAACTTACAAATTCAAAATTATAATACCCAACTTGATCTTGACATACCAGTCTCTTGTTATGTTCATATTCTTTCTTGACAAGCGCAGTAAGGAGGTCATGCCTTCTTAAGGCTTCTTCTATCTTTAAGGGGGACAGAGGGAAGGAGGTTAATAATGCTATTCATTAGATGCTCAAGGATAAGCTCTTCCCCTTTCTGGTTTATATTCCTATGCTTAAAATTGACAGTTAACTTACTTCATCCTGGAGTTTCTTCTTTGATCGATTTTCTCTATATGCATCTTTTTTGAGCTGTTCAACCTGTGCAATTTGCTGTTTCCACATTCTGCTTAGTGTTTGGCCAGAAACATAGAGAAATGGAAACTGCTCCAGCATCAGGGGCAGGAGACTGTGTTCGTTTACTTTCACTGCAAGGTAAAAAAAGATGCTCTTAATCTGAGAGACTTGCTGACAGCTTTTAATAAGAACTCTCATCCCACCTTCCTGGTAGATCAAAGCTTATCTAAGTGATGTGGTTCTGATCCTGAAAAGAATAATTCTAAAAGTACATTATTACTTTTTGCATTCCTTCTTTGATCAGAGTAAGCCAAGTACTCGTAAGGATGAAAATAAGCTCAACAGTTCTGATTGACGACACGCTGGTCTTGTGAAGTCCTTCCTAACTGCTCAGCTGACTCAGCACCTGGAGTGGATGCTCTGTGTGTGGTCAAACAGATTCCTCAGCCCTCCTCACAGGCAAAGTCTCTGTCTGAAGAGATGTAGTTAGAAGGCCAGCAGCCTTTGAAACTGCACCCTGGCATTTCACATGACCTTGTTTTCCT
The DNA here is from genome assembly GCF_020826845.1 of Diceros bicornis minor. Taxonomy (NCBI): domain Eukaryota; kingdom Metazoa; phylum Chordata; class Mammalia; order Perissodactyla; family Rhinocerotidae; genus Diceros; species Diceros bicornis. Next base: position 47,243,936 of record NC_080757.1, on the reverse strand, counting down.
TGTAACAGGACTCTAACACACACTGGCACCAACTGTCAATACAACAGGAGGTGGACGGGCCATCTGCTTGCTTTGGAGCATTCCTTTAGTTCTACCAACTTCCCAGAAACAAAGAAAAGGCAACCAGCATGAGTGAACAGAGTGAAGCTGAAGCTGGAGCAGCAGGTAGTAGCCCTAGCAGTCTTTTGGTGCCAATATATAGGCCTCCTGAAGAGTTATTATTTAAGAGTTTTATATCTCTTTATAGAAATCTAGCATATGGCAGTTATAAAAGAGGGAACTTTCTCCAGCTAACCGGTGGATGTTAGTTTCCAGTGCTGTGTCCTTGGAATGTAGCACACACTTTCAAAGGATGCCAGTTTTCCATAAAGTACAATTTTGTGGTTCTTACTTGGAACTGCTTTATTTGGCTTTGGCAAGCCACCTCTTGGACTTGGAGTTGTGGTTTTTCTAGAGTAAATCTTCCAGGGCTGACTACGTTTTGGAGTTCCTTTATGAACAGCTTCTCTGTATACTTTTTCCTTAGAAGCAGACATAAAACAGTATAGAAATAAGAGAGAAGTCTAATCACTCTTTCATACATCATCTTAAATATTACATACTGACAAAACAGCTAACTAATCTCCAGCCAAACTACCTTACTTCAAATTTCTAAAATCTGTTTAGCATTTATCTACTCTAACTTAAAAAGCATCTTTTGACTTCTGGTATCCCTTGGAATTTAAAAAAGCACTGAATCTTTTTCAAGGTTCATAGTCACCATAGTTCCACACCCCAAATACAACCTAATAATAATACTTTTGATGTACTTGCTTCTTTGACAGCTTTTCCCACATAGATTAAAAAAGTTCTTAAAAAATGTTTAGTTGTAACCACACTGTATTTTACATCCTGTTTCGTTCATGAATATTTTAGCATACCCATTTTTCCCATTCTTTCATTTAGTTTCTGTAACCATCCTTTTGAAAGGCAACGAAAACTTATGCTCTGGGTTTCTTACAACCAGGCCTAGAACAACTGGGATTTCCTATCTTCTCTTATTCCCCCTTAACTTGTCAGCCTCTACTTGTCAGTCTACTATCTTTTAAACCCTTGGTGACCGGGGCCAGCCCAATGGCACAAGCGGTTAAGTGCGCCCACTCCACTGCAGCAGCCCAGGGTTCACAGGTTTGGATCCCAGGTGCACACTGACGCACCTCTTGTCAAGCCATCCTATGGCGGCGTCCCATATAAAGCAGAGGAAGATGGGCACGGATGTTAGCTCAGAGCCAATCTTTCTCAGCAAAAAAATAAATAAAATAAATAAACCCTTGGTGAACTGCTAAGCAACAGAACCACTTAAAACTGATGTAAGCGGGGCCGGCCCCGGGGCTTAGCGGGTAAGTGTGCGCGCTCTGCTACTGGCAGCCCGGGTTTGGATCCCGGGCGCGCACCGATGCACCACTTCTCCTGCCATGCTGAGGCTGTGTCCCACATACAGCAACTAGAAGGATGTGCAACTATGACATACAACTATCTGCTGGGGCTTTGGGGAAAAGAGGAGGATTGGCAATAGATGTTAGCTCAGAGCCGGTCATCCTCAGCAAAAAGAGGAGGATTAGCATGGATGTTAGCTCAGGGCTGATCTTCCTCACACACACAAAAAAAAAACTGATGTAAGTTTTGGACAGAAAGGAAAAATGCTAGTGTTCTTTGATACCATGTCTTGCCACATTTTAGCAACTTGGCTACCCTACGAATAAGAAAAAATCCCACACATAAAATGAAATCCTGCCTTTTTCTAAGGAGCTAATGAGTAAGGCCCTGTTGATTCTTTTTTCTTTTTAAAAAGATCATCTCTGCACTTTCCACTGATCTGATGGCATTTATTATAGTAGAGACTTTTACCCACTGTTTCCTCCTCATCATTTATTCTTAGAGGTCCAATATTCTCTTGAACTTTATTTCTTCTTAGTTCCCTTTCAAATGCTTCAGTTATTGCCTAGAGAGGAAAAAGCCATATGATATCATAGTTATTAAAAACGTACGCAAATGAAAATGAAGGGAAAAAAATTCACCTAAGATCCTGCCATTCCATTCACTTTATTTTTTTAAGTTCCTTTCAGGTTCTATATCACAAATACACATTATTTAACAGACATATAATTAGGACATAAAGTGGAATTTTATACACTGCATTTTTTGTTCTTATAGTTTTTGTAATTATTTTGATACTCCATTGAGTAGAAGTTACATGCTGAGTTACATATTGAGTTGAAGTTACACATTACTGTAAGAAACCTGAATTAGTTTCAGTTTTTCATCATTATAAAACATTACTATAGCAAACAACTTAAGCATTCTAAATTTACGCTGCATTTCAAAATCCCTATTCCCTAGCAGAAAGTCTTCCTTGGTAATCATGTAATCAAGGTAATCTCCTTGTTGAATCTTAACCACCTCCTCTCATTCTTGTCTTGGGCACTTTCATCCTATCTATAACTCAAGTGGCCTGTCACGTTTAATCCACCTCAAATTTTCTTTGTCTCTGAAAATATCAACCCACACTGATCTACACTTTCTTAATCCCCTGGAGTACTGGGCTATATCTGACAAGATTAGTTTTCTTAGAGTTTCATGAGTACAAGTTTTATGATCCCTAATGGAGAACATAAAAACTATGTCACATAATTTTCTATCATCCACTCAGCTCAAGAATATTAAATGCATTTTAAGCCTTTAATTAACAGCATGTTCGCTGTAGCATTTGGCTGAGGATAAACTGGGTTGCCTGCTATCCAATGGTAATCAAGAGACGGTATGTACCTTTGCTTGGAATCGACGGATATCTGTTTCTTTTGGCTTTCGCTGCCTTTTTCTCTCCATGTGGAATTGTGTTTTTTTGTTAACTGGAGATGGAGAGAGTGAATGAGATCTGTAGGGTGGCTTTCTACGCATGGTAAGTCCTACAACATAGAAGAGACATGCACCATTAGTTCCTGACAGCCAGACAGGCTGTATAATATCTTATAAAGCAGCATGCTTATAAGGAAAAGTTAACGTAGTTTAGGATTTTCTAAGCAGTTCCAATTCTTCCCTATTTAATAGTGATCTAGCCTTCCTAATTCCACACTGTCCAAGAGAGCTGACAAATCACCTCTCTCCACAAACCTTTTTATGTTTCATTGTTTACAGATGTCTTTGGGCATCTGCTAGTTGTGAAGAGCGGGACTTCTGCCTTTTTGGAAAAGCAGATAATTTAATATCACTCTAAGGTCAAGGAAATTAGTTTGATAGCTTTCTAAATAAATTTTATTTCCCTGGGTTTTTTTCTTTTCACTCTCTCTTAATTCAAATCTTTCAAATTCATTTTAAACTCTAAGATATTAAGAAAAACTGACTTGTATGATCTATTTTAAATGTTTTTATGCCATTTTACTATGTCCATAATGTATTCTTCTTTAGAAACTGAAGATCCAGTTAAAGTAACGTTTTAACTTAAAATGTGTTTTCAAAACAGGATACCATGTGTATGTGTATAGTAAGGGAAACATGTAGGTTACTGAGTGAGGTTTCCTAGAGATTATCTGAGTCAAGTTCAAGGAAAGAGATGAAATGATCAAGAGGAGAAAAGAGTATGCCTGCAGTAAAAAAAACAACTGAAAAAGTTAAGGAAGTTTTGGTAGATAAAAGTAATGGAAAACAGAATTTTAGGTGGTGGAGGATAGGATAATTATTTGAATTTTAACAAACAGTAGGAAGTATCTGCAAGGAAGTAGCAAACCAGAAACTGTCAAGTATTGCTGATATGAATATAAACTGGTGCAATCACTTTGAAGGGGAATTTGGCAATGGTGAAAAAGCATAAACCCCATGATCGAGCAATCCTAGTAGATGTAGATCCTACAGAAACTTTTGCACAGGTTACAGGTTGTTCACTGCAGAACTGTTTCTAGTTATGAAAACTGGAAACAATCAACGTGTCCTGCAGTAGGGGAAATGGTGATATGTATACTCATACAAATGGGGTACACTGTATGAACTTATTACACAGTAGTTAAAATGAATGAACTGGACCTTTAAATATTAACATAGATTTCCCAAACAATGTCAACAGAAAAAAGCGAGTTGCAGAATAATATAGACAGTATTCTACGTAAATTAAAAAAAAAACAACACATAAAACAACAGACTATTTAGATAAGTAACACATAAGCTGTTACAGTATAAAAACAGTGATGAGTGAGTTCCAGTTCAAGATGGCAATACAGAAGCTCCTGAACTCACCACCCCCTATTATGGACACAAAGAATCTACAGCTACATATGGAACAATTCCCACTGAAAGAAATCCACACCCTAGCTGAGTGGCTCCTACACACCAGGCGAATAGGAAAAACTCACATTTAAATGGGTCTTGGCACACTCTCATCTATTGGGAGCCATTAAGAACAAAGAAGGTGGGGGCCGGCCCCATGGTGTAGCGGTTAAGTGCACGTGCCCGGGTGCACACCGATGCACCGCTTGTCAGGCCATGCTGTGGCGGCGTCCCACATAAAGTGGAGGAAAATAGGCACAGATGTTAGCCCAGGGCCAGTCTTCCTCAGCAAAAAGAGGAGGATTGGCATGGATGTTAGCTCAGGGCTGATCTTCCTCACACACACAAAAAAAAAGAACAAAGAAGGTGGGTTGGACAATCACCAAGGTTTGAGAGACAAACAAGAGCTAGAGATGGGCTGAATGGTAAGATTCATCTCCTATGCAAGACTACTCCTTCAAGACTGGGAGAAGTGGCTATTTTACCTAATGCACAGAAACCAGCACAGATTCCAGGAAAATGAGGAAACAAAGGCGTATGTTCCTAACAAAAGAACAAGATAAAACTCATGAAACAGACCTTAATGAAACGGAGATAAGGGATTTACCTGATAAAGAATTCAAAATAATGGCTATAAAGATGCTCACTGAGGTCAGGAGAACAATGCATGAACAAAGTGAGAATTTCAACAAACAGAAAGAAAACATAAGAAAGTACCAAACAGAAATCACAGACCTGAAGAATACAATAACTGAACTGAAAAATACAATAGAGGGGTTCAACAACAGACCAGACGAAGTGGAAGAAAGGATCAGTGAACTTAAAGATAAGACAGTGGAACTCATCCAGAGGAGCAAAAAGAAAAAACAAAAATGAAAAAGAGCGAAGACAGCTTAAGGGATATAATCAAGTGGACCAATATTCACATTATAGGGGTCCCAGAAGGAGAAGAGAGAGAGAAAGGGGAAGAAAGCTTATTCTAAGAAACAAGGGCTGAAAACTCCCCTAACCTGGTAAAAGAAACAGACATCCAGATCCAGGAAGCCAAGAAACTTTCAAATGAGATGAATCCAAAGAGACCCACACTAAGACACATTATAATTAAATTGTCAAATTTGAGAGAATTTTAAAAACAGCAAGAGAAAAACAACTTGTTACACACAAGGGAAACCGCATAACACTATCAGTAGAGTTTTCAGCAGAAACTTTGCAGGCCAGAAGGGAACGGGACAATATAGTCAAAGTGCTGAAAGAGAAAAACTGCCAACCAAAAATACTCTACCCAGCAAAACCATCCTTTAGAATTTTAGGAAAGATAGAGTTTTCCAGACAAGCAAAAGCTGAAGGAGTTCATCAATACTAGAACAGCCTTACAAGAATTTGTGTGTGTGTGTGTGTGTGTGTGTGTGTGTGTGTGTGTGTGAGTGTGTGAGGAAGATCAGCCCTGAGCTAACATCCATGGCAATCCTCCTCTTTTTGATGAGGAAGACCGGCCCTGAGCTAACATCTATTGCCAATCCTCCTCCTTTTTTTCCCCAAAGCCCCAGTAAATAGTTGTATGTCATAGTTGCCCATCCTGCTAGTTGCTGTATGTGGGATGCCGCCTCAGCATGGCCTGACAAGCAGTGTTATCAGTGTGCACCCAGGATCCGAACCCAGGCCACCAGTAGCGGAGAGTGCGTGCTTAACCACTAAGCCGCAGGGCTGGCCCCCCTTACAAGAAATTTTAAAGGGACTTCTTCAAGTTGAAAGGGTGCTAATTAGTAACAGAAAAACATATAAAAGTATAAATTTCATTGGTAAACATAAATATATAGTTAAATTCAGACTACTCTAATATTATAATATACATATACATATAATACATATATATACATATACATATAATAATATGTAAGGTGGTGGTGGGTAAGTCCCGTATAAATCTAGTATGAAGGTTAAAAGGCACAAGTAGTAAAAATGACTATACAATAATTTGTTAACGGATACACAAGATAAGAAGATGTAAAATGTGACATCAAAAACAAAATGGGGGGGACAGTAAAAATGTAGACCTTTAGTATGTGGTCAAACTTAAGTTGTTATCAGCTTAAAACAGACTGTTATAAATATAAGATGTTTTACATAAGCCTTACAGTAACCACAAAGAAAAGAATCTATGATACACAAAAGATATAGAGAAAGGAGGGCAGGCCCAGTGGCGCAGAGGTTAAGTGTACGCGCTCCACTTCCGCGGCCCGGGGTTTGCAGGTTCGGATCCCAGGCGCGCACCGACGCACTGCTTGTCAAGCCATGGGTGTGGCGGGGTCCCACATAAAGTAGAGGAAGATGGGCACGGATGTTAGCCCGGGGCCAATCTTCCTCAGCAAAGATGTTAGCTCAGGGCTAATCTTCCTCACACACACACAAAAAAAAGATAAAGAGAAAGGAATCTAAGCATACCACTAGAGAAAATCATCAAACCAGAAAAGAGCAAGAGGAGAAGGAACAAAAGAATTACAAAATAGCCAGAAAACAATTAACAAAATGGCAACACAAAGTCCTACCAATAATTACTTTAAATGTAAATGGAGTAAATTCTTCAATAAAAAGACACAGAGTTGCTGAATGAATAAAAAAACAAGACAACTATATGCTGCCTACAAGAGACTCATTTCAGCTTTAAGGACACACACACACTGAAAGTGAAGGGATGCAAAAAGATATTCCATGGAAATGGAAACGAAAAGAAAGTCAGAGTAGCTATACATCTATCAGACAAAACAGACTTTAAGATAAAAACTGTAACAAGAGACAAAGGGCATTATCTATAATGATAAAAGGGACAATTCATAAAAGAAGATATAACATTTGTAAGTATTTATCTACCCAACACAGGAGTATATATTTAGGTACACAACAGTGCCTAAATATATAAAGCAAATATTAACAGAACTAAAGGGAAAAATAGACAGCAATATAATAGTACCAGGGACTTCAATACCCCACTTTCAGCAATGGATAGATCATCCAGACAGAAAATCAATAAGGAAACATTGGACTACACATTAGACCAGATAACTTAACAGACATTTACAGAACACTGTATCCCAAAGTAGAATATACATTCTTCTCAAGTGCACATGGAACATTGTCCAGGATAGGTCATATGATACACACAAAATAAGTCTTAATAAATTTAAGAAGACTGAAATCATATCAAGTATCTTTTTCTGACCACAATGGTTTCTATGAAACTAGAAATTCATTACAAGAAGAAAACTGAAAAATTCACAAATATATGGAGATTAAACAACATGCTATAAAATAACTAATGAGTCAAAAAAGAAATCAAAAGAGAAATAAAAAAATATCTTGAGACAAATGAAAATGGAAATACAACATGCCAAAACTTATGGGATGCAGCAAAAGCAGTTCTAAGAGGAAAGTTTACAGCAATAAATGGCTACATTAAAAATAAGAAAGATGTGACATATAAAGTACAAGTAACAAAATCAAAAACAAATAAGTGGGACTATATCAAACTAAAAAGCTTCTGCACAACAAGAAAAAGGATCAACAAAAGGAAAAGACAACCTATGGAATGGGAAAAAAATATTTGCAAATCAGTTATCTGATAAGGGGTTAATATCTAAAATATACAAAGAACTCATAAAACTCAAAGGTAAAAAAACAAATATTTCAATTAAAAAATGGGCAAAGTACTTGAATAGACATTTTTCCAAGGGAGATATATGAATGGCCAACAGGTAGATGAAAAGGTGCTCAAGATCACTAATCATTAGGGAAATGCAAATTAAAACCACAATGAGATATCACCTCACAGCTGTTAAAATGGCTGTCATCAAAAGGACAAGATAACAAGTGTTAGTGAGGATGTAGAGAAAAGGGAACCCTTGTGCACTGTTGGTGGGACTGTAAATTGGTACAGCTATTATGAAAGACAGTATGAAAGTTCCTCAAAAAATTAAAAATAGAATTCCACATGATCCAGCAGTTCTACCTCTGGGAATATATCTGAGGGAAACAAAAAAACCATGTCGATGAGATATCTGCCCCTCATGTTCAAAGCAGTATTATGTACAATAGCTGAGACATGGAAACAACATAAATTTCCATTGATGGATGAATGGATAAAGAAGTTGTGGTATATATATACAATGGAATATTATTCAGTCATAAAAAAGAAAATTCTACTATTTGTGACAACATGGATGGATAGTAGGGCATTATGCTAAGTGAAATAAGTCAGACAGAGAAAGACAAATACTGTATGATCTCACTTATATGTGGAATCTAAAAAGAAAAAGCCAGATGTTAGCTCAGAGCTGGTCTTCCTCAGCAAAAAGAGGAGGATTGGCATCAGATGTTAGCTCAGGGCTGATCTTCCTCACAAAAAACACAAAAACAAAAACAAAAACAACTTCCAACAAACAAAAGTCCAGGATGAGATGGCTTCACTGGTGAATTCTACCAAACATTTAAAGAAGAATTAATACCAATCCCTTCTCAAGCTCTTCCAAAAAAAAGGAGAGAAGGGAACACTTCCAAATTCATTTTAGAAGACCAGCATTACCCTGATACCAAAACCAGACAAGACAGCACAAGAAAAGAAAATTAAAAGCCAATATCGCCGATGAACATAAATGCAAAAAATCCTCAACAAAATATTAGCAAATGAATTCAACAGTACATTAAAATGATCATACAGCATGATCAAGTGGGATTTATGCCAGGGATGCAAGGATGGTTCAACATCCACAAATCAATCTATGTGATAAACCACATTAACAAAATGAAAGATAAAAATCATATGATTATCTCAATAGATGTAGAGAAAACATTTGACAAATTCAACATCCCTTCATGGTAAAAACTCTCAACAAACTGGGTATAAAGAGAACGTACCTCAACATAATAAAGGCTGTATATGAAAAGTCCACAGCTAACATTATACTCAATAGTGAAAAGCTAAAAGTGATTCCTCTAAGATCAGGCACAAGACAAGGGCACCTAGTATTGCCACTTTTATTCAACATAGTACTGGAAGTCCTAGCCAAAGTAACTAGGCAAGAAAAAGAAATAAAAGGCATCCAAATCAGAAAGGAAGAAGTAAAACTCTTTATTTGCAGATGACATTATATTACATCTAGAAAACTCTAAAGACGCCACCAAAAAACTGTTAGAATAAACGAATTCAGTAAAGTTGTAGGATACAAAATCAATATACAAAATAAGTTGCATTTCTATACATTAATAATGATCAGAAAGAGAAATTAAGAAAAAAATCCCATTTACAATTGCTTCGAAAAGAATGAAATACCTAGGAATAAATTTAACCAAGGAGATGAAAGACCTGTACACTGAAAGCTAAAGGACACCGATGAAAGAAATTGAAGAAGACACAAACAAACGGAAAGATATTCTGTGTTCATGGAATAAAAGAATTAATATTGCTAAAATGTCCACAATGTCCACACTTCCCAAAGTGATCTACAAACTCAGTGCAATTTTATCAAAACTCCAAGGGTATTTACAAAACACTCCTAATAGCCAAAGCAATACTGAGAAAGAAGAACAAAGCTGGGGAGGCATCACACTGCCTGATTTCAAACTATATTATAAAGCTACAGTAATCAAAATAGTATGGTATTGGCATAAAAACAGACACACAGACCAATAGGACAGAATAGAGCCCCAAAATAAACCCATACATATATGGTCAATTAATTTACAACAAAGGAGCCAAGAATATACAATGAGGAAAGAACAGTCTCTTCAATAAATGGTGAGAAAACTGCACACCCACATGCAAAAGAATGACACTGGACCATGATCTTACACCATACACAAAATCAACTCAAAATGGATTAAAAACTTTAACATAAGACCCGAAACCATAAAACTCCTAGAAGAAAACATAAAGGGTAAGCTCGCTGACATTGGTCTTCACAATGATTTTTTTGGATTTGACACCAAAAGCAAAAATAAACAAGTGAGACTATATCAAACTAATAAGCTTCTGCATGACAAAGGAAGCCATCAACAAAATGAAGAGGCAACCTACTGAATGGGAGAAAATACTTGCAAAGCAGATATCTAAGGGGCTAATATCCAAAATATATAAAGAACTCATACAACTCAATAGCAAAAAAATCTGATTTAAATACGGGCAGGGGAACTGAATAGACATTTTTCTAAAGAAGACATACAAAAGGTCAACAGGTACACAAAAAGGTGCTCAACATCACTAATCATCAGGGAAATGCAAGTCAAAACCATGATCACATATCAACTCACACCTATCAGAATGGTTATTACGAAAAAGACAAGATAACAAATGATGGAGAGAATGTAAAGAAAAAGGAAACTTTGCACACTTTTGGTGGGAATGTATACTGATGCAGCCACTATGGAAAACAGTATGGAGGTTCCTCAACAGGTTAAAGGAGTGACATCAGCAACACAGTGGAGTGAGTTGTTCCCTTTATATCCTTCCCCCTCTGAGCTACAATTAAATAGACATTCATCGACCAACGGAGAAAACCCACACAGCAAAACAGGACGCCTAAGAGACCCACGCAGCTATACATCTGAAGGTGGATTGACTGACCCTCCAGGAAGTAAGCACTCCCTGCCCTTCCTCAGCAGCCCTGTGCACACATATGAACACTTCCCAATCCAGCGCAAGCGCCCATAGTATCACTGAGCCCCGAAAGGGGGAACACGCCCCATGGCGATGTAGGAAGAGGCGGCAGCAGCCCCTACCCTGCTCGTGATCACTTTCTCAGTGGTGGGGGAGCCCACCGTGCCACTGTGGCCCCAAGGAGTGGCTCAGGCTTGGTCCCCACGAGGAAGCCCTGCCCACCAAGCACAGCGCCTGGCGCAATTGCAAGAAGAGGCAGTGGCAGATCTAGTGCCGGGACAAGTGCATTCCCAGCCCGTGCGAGCACCCATAGAACTGCTGTGCCCCGAAAGCGGGAACACACCTCGGCGAGACTGAAGGAAGAGACAGCAGTAACCCTTAGCCCACTCATGATTGCTTTTCCAGCAGTTGGAGAGCCCACCCTGCCACTGTGGCCCCAAGGAGTGGCCCAAGCTTTGTCCCTGTAAGGAAGCCCCACCCACCAAGCACAGTCTACATATGTGTCCCCCGCTCTCCAGGCTGGCACAAGCACCCATAGTACCCCCACAACTTCCAACAGAAGGGGTGGGATCAGAAACTCAGCTCCTCCTTTCCCCCAATGGTAGCAGGTGGAATCTCCACCCTAATACTACCACAAATGCGCCAACAAAAGATTAGTTCATCAAACACCATGAGAAACTACAGCGACAATTCAGACCAGAAGGAAAATGACAATTCTCCAGAAACCAACCCTGAAGGCACAGAAATTTACAATCTAAATGACAGAGAATTTAAAATAGCCGTCATAAAGAAACTCAATGAGTTACAAGAAAAATCAGACAATTCAAAGAGCTCAGGAATAAAATTAATGAGAAGAAGGAATACTTCACCAAAGAGACTTAAACTATAAAACAAAAACCAAGCAGAAATTCTGGATATGAAGAACACAATTAATGAAATAAATAATCTAGAATCCTTAAACAATAGAGCTGATGTTATGGAAGAAAGAATTATTGATTTAGAGGATAGAAATATAGAAATGCTACAGGTAGAGGAGAAGAGAGAAGTAAGATTTTTAAAAAATAAAGGAATTCTTCGAGAAACATCCAACTCAATTAGGAAAAGCAACATAAGGATTACAGGTATTGCAGAGGAAGAAGAGAGGGAGAAAGGAGCAGAGAGCTTGTTCAAAGAAATAACAGCTGAGAACTTTCCAAACCTGGGGAAGGAACTGGATTTACAAGTACATGAAGGTAATAGAATGCCTAATTACATCAATGCTAAAAGACCTTGTCTAAGGCATATAATAGTAAAACTGGCAAAAGTCCACAACAAAGAAAAAATAATAAGGGCAGCAAGGCAGAAGAAAATAACCTACAAAGGAACCACTATCAGGCCTTCAGCGGATTTCTCAGCAGAAACTTTACAGGCTAGGAGTGAACAGAAGGAATATTCAAAATACTGAAAGAAAAACACTTTCAGCCAAGAATACTCTATCCAGCAAAACTATCCTTCAGATATCATGGAGAAATAAAAGCTTTCCCAGATAAACAAAAGCTGAGGGAGTTCATCACCACTATACCTCCCCTATAAGAAATAATTAAAGGGCTGGCCCTGTGGCTTAGCAGTTAAGTGTGCGCGCTCCACTGCTGGCGGCCCGGGTTCGGATCCCGGGCACGCACCGACGCACCGCTTGTCGGGTCATGCTGAGGCCGCGTCCCACATACAGCAACTAGAAGGATGTGAAACTATGAGGTACAACTATCTACTGGGGCTTTGGGGGAAAAAATAAATAAATAAAATTATTAAAAAAAAAAATAATTAAAGATGCTCTCATACTGGAAACAAAAAGGCAAAGGTCTAGAGAGCTTTGAGCAAGGCGATAAACAGACAGACAAAATCGGAAAACTGCAGCTCTCTATCAGAACAGGGAAGCAAATACTCAATTATAACTTAAAAGATAAAGGGAAGGAAAGCATCAAAAGTAACTATAAACACTTCAACTTAGTCACAAACAACACAAAACAGACTAATTTGTGACAACAACAACTCAGGAGGAGAAGAGGAAAGGGATGGAACCTGCTTAGGCTAATGAACATATGAGGCTATGAGAAAACGGACTATCTCATCTACGAGATCTTTTATACAAATCTCATGGTAACCACTGAAAATCAGAGCAGAGCCACAATTCATGAAAAAAAAAAAAAAAAACTGAGAAAATCTCCAAAGAAAACCACCAAAATGAAATGGCAGTGAGAAATACAAAGGAAGAGAAACAATGGAAACACAGAACAACAGAAAAACAAGAGATAACAGTAGTATTAAGCCCTCATAGATCAATAATCACTCTAAATGTAAACAGATTGAATTCTCCAATCAAAAGACACAGAGTAGCTGGATGGATTAAAAAACAAGACCCAACAATATGCTGCCTCTAGGAAACACATTTCAGCTCTAGAAACAAACACAGGCTCAGAGTGAAGGGATGGAAGATGATACTCCAAGAAAATGGCAAACAAAAGTACAAATGCAACTATTAATAGACCTAAAGGGAGAAACTAACAACAGCAAAATAAAAGTAGGGGACCTCAACATCTCACTTACATCAATGGACAGATCATGCAGACAGAAGGTCAACAAGGAAATAGTGGATTTAAATGAAACAGTTGATCAGATGGACTTAATAGATATATAGAAACCATTCCATCCAAAAACAGCAGAATACACATTCTTCTCAAGTGCACACGGATCATTCTCAAAGACAGACCATACGCTGGAGAACAAGGCAAGCTCCAATAAATTTAAGAAGTCTGAAATCATCTCAAGCATCTTTTCTGACCACAATGCTATGAAACTAGAAATCAACTACAAGAAAAAAACTGGGAAAGTCACAAATATGTGGAGACTAAGCAACATGCTATGAACAACCATTGGATCAACGAAGAAATCAAAGGAGAAATTAAAAAAATACTTGGAGACAAATGAAAATACAACATACCAACTCTTATGGGATGCAGCAAAAGCAGTTATAAGAGGGAAATTCATAGCAATACAGGCCCACCTCAACAAAAAATTTCTTAAGTAATCTTAAACTGTACCTAGCCAAACTAGAAAAAGAACAACAAATAAAGCCAAAAGTTAGCAGAAGGAGGGAAATAATAAAGATTAGAGCAGAAATAAATGAAGTAGAGACTCAAAAAATAGTAGAAAGGATCAGTGAAACGAAGAGCTGGTTCTTTGAGAAGATCAACAAAATTGACAAACCCTTAGGCCGGACTTACCAAGAAAAAAAGAGAGAAGGCTCAAATAAATAAAATTAGAAATGAAAGAGGAGAAGTTACAACAGATACCACAGAAATACAAGGGATTATAAGAGAATACTATGAAAAACTATATGCCCACCAACTGGATAACCTAGAAGAAATGATAAATTCTTAAACTCATACAACATCCCACAACTGAATCAAGAAGAAATAGACAATCTGAATAGACCAATCACAAGAGACTGAAACAGTAATCAAAAACCTCCCAAAAAAAACAAAAGTCTAAGACCAGATGGCTTCTCTAGAGAATTCTACCAAACATTCAAAGAAGATTTAATACCCATCCTCCTCAAGCTATTCTAAAAAATTGAAGAAGATGGAATGCTTCCTAACTCATTCTATGAGGTCAACACAAAACTAGGCAAGGATAACACAAAGAAGGAAAATTACAGGCCAATATTGCTGATGAACATAGATGCAAAAATCCTCAACAAAATATTGGCAAACCAAATACAGCAATACATTAAAAGGATCATACACCACGATCAAGTGGGATTTATTCCAGGGATGCAGGGATGGTTCAACATCCACAAATCAATCAATGTGATACACCATATTAACAAAATGAGGAATAAAAGTCACATGATCATCTCAGTAGATGCAGAGAAAGCTTCTGACAAGATCCAACATCCATTTACGATAAAAACTCTAGGGCCAGCCTGGAGGCATAGTGGTTAAGTTTGTGCACTCCGCTTTGGCAGCCTGGGGTTCACAGGTTCAGATCTCGGGTGTGGACCCACGCACTGCTGATCAAGCCATGCTGTGGTGGTGCCCCACATACAAAATAGAGGAAATGGGCACAGATGTTAGCTCAGAGCCAATCTTCCTCAGCAAAAAGAGGAAGATTGGCAACAGATGTTAGCTCAAGTCCAATATTCCTCACCAAAAAAAAAATAATAATAAAAAAATGGGTATAGAAGGAAAGTACCTCAACATAATACAGACCATATGACAAACCCACAGCCAACATCATACTCAATGGTGAAAAACTGAAAGCCATCCTTCTGAGAACAGGAACAAGACAAGGGTGCCCACTCTTGCCACTCCTATTCAACACAGTACTGGAGGTTTTGGCCAGAGAAATTAGGTAAGAAAAAGAAATAAAAGGAATCCAACTCAGAAAGAAATAAGTGAAACTCTCGCTGTTTGCAGATGACATGATTCTATATATAGAAAACCCCAAAGAATCCATCAGAAAACTATTATAAATAATCAACAACTACAGCAAAGTTGCAGAGTATAAAATCAATTTACAAAAATCAGTTGCTTTTCTATACACTGACAATGAACTAACAGAAAGAGAAGTCTCTTAAGAATATAAGCCTATTTACAATCACAACAAAAAGAATATAATATCTAGGAATAAACTTAACCAAAGAGGTGAAAGACCTATACACTGAAAACTATAAGACATTAATGAAAGAAACTGAAGAAGACATAAAGAAATGGAAAGATATTCCATGCTCATGGGTTGGAAGAATAAACATAATTAAAATGTTCATACTACCTAAAGCAATCTACAGATTCAATGCAATCCCAATGACATTCTTCAAGGAAATAGAACAAAGAATCCTAAAATTGATATGGTACAACAAAAGACCTCAAATAGCCAAAGCAATCCTGAGAAAAAAGAACAAAGCTGGGGGCATCATAATACCTGACTTCAAAATATACTATAAAGCTATGGTAATCAAAACAGCAGAGTACTGGCACAAAAACAGACACACAGATCAATGGAACAGAATTGAAAGCCCAGAAATAAAACCACACATCTATGGACAGTTAATCTTTGACAAAGGAGCCAAGAACATACAATGGAGAAAGGAAAGTCTCTTCAATAAATGGTGTTTGAAAAACTGGACAGCCACATGCAAAAGAATGAAAGTAGACCATTATCTTACACCATACACAAAAATTAACTCAAAATGGATTAAAGACTTGAATGTTAAGACCTGAAACCATAAAACTCCTAGAAGAAAATATAGGCAGTACACTGCTTGATATTGGTCTTATTTAGCAGCATCTTTTCGAATACCATGTCTACTCAGGCAAGGGAAACAAAAGAAATAACGAACAATGGGACTACGTCAGACTAAAAAGCTCTGCAAAGCAAAAGAAACCATGAACAAAACAAAAAGACAACCCACCAAACTGGGAGAGAATATTTGCAAATCATGTATCTGACAAGGGGTTAATTTCCAAAATATATAAAGAACTAATACAACTCTACAACAAACAAACAACCCGATCAAAAAATGGGCAAGGATATGAATAGACATTTTTCCAAAGAAGATATACAGATAGCCAACAGACAGATGAAAAGATGTTCAACATCACTAATTATTAGGGAAATGCAAATCAAAACTACAATGAGATATCACCTTACACCAGTCAGAATGGCTATAATTACCAAGACAGAAAATAACAAATGTTGGAGAGGATGTGGAGAAAAGGGAACCTTCATGCACTGCTGGTGGGAATGCAACCTGGTGCGGCCACTATGGAAAACAGTATGGAGATTTCTCAAAATATTAAAAATAGAAATACCATACGATCCAGCTATCCCACTACTGGGTATTTATCCAAAGAACTTGAAATCAACAATCCAAAGAGATTTATGCACCCCTATGTTCACTGTAGCATTATTCATAATAGCGAAGATGTGGAAGCAACCCAAGTGCCCTTCTATGGATGAATGGATAAAGAAGATGTGGTATATATATATATACACAATAGAATACTAATCAGCCATAAAAAAGACAAAATCGTCCCATTTGCAACAATGTGGATGGTCCTTGAGGGTATGATGTTAAGCGAAATAAGCCAGATAGAGAAAGACAAATACTGCATGATTTCACTCATATGTGGAAGATAAACAAATACATGAATAGAAAGAACAGATTAGTGGTTACCAGAGGGCAACAGGCTGGGGGGTGGGTGAAAAGGGTAAAGGGGCAGATATGTATGGTGACAGACAAAAATTAGACTACTAGTGGTATGCACAGTGAAGTCTAAACAGAAATTGATAAATAATAATGTACACCCAAAATTACACAATGTTATAAACGATTATGATCTCAATAAAAAAGAAATAAATAAAAAACAAATAAATAAAAAAAGAAATGTTTCCTAAAAACAAAAATAAATTAAAAATAAAACTACCATATGACCCGGCAATTCCACTTACGGGTATACATCCAAAAGTGAAATGAAATTACTACCTCAAAAAGATATCTGCACCCCCATGTTGACTGCAGCATTATTTACAATAGCCAAGATATGGAAACAACCTGTGTCCATCAACAGCTGAATGGATAATGAAAATGTGGTATATATACACATAATGGAATATTATTCAGCCATAAAAAAAGGGAATCCTGCCATTTGCAATAACATGGATGGGCATTATGCTAAGCGAAATAAGTCAGACAGAGAAAGACAAATACTGTATGATCTCACTTACATGTAGAATCTAAAAAAAAACAAACTCATAGATACAGAGGACAGATTTGTGGTTGCCAGAGGTGGGGGGTGGGCGAAACGTATGAAGGTGGTCAAAAGGTACAAACTTCCAGTTATAAAATAAGTAAGTTCTAGGGATGTAATGTATAGCATGGTGAGTATAGTTAACAATACTGTATTGTATATTTGAAAGTTGCTAAGAGAATAGATCTTAAAAGTTACCATCACAAGAAAAAAAATCTATAACTATGTGAAGTGATAGATATTAACTAAACTTATTGTGGTAATCATTTTGCTAAATATACATATATCAAATCATTATACTGTACACCTTAAACAAATACAATGTTAATTATGTCTCAATAAAACTGTAAAAAAATAAAAAATATATAAAAACGGGGATAAGAAAAAAACATACCAACTTTGAGAGTAGTTTCTTCGAGAGAGGAAAAAAGAACGGACTGCGGGGAGGACAGAGGGGATATCAACTCTTATTTCTTAAACCCAAGAGGTATAAGGCAAACATAACTGTTAGCATCTGTTACTTCTAGATGGTGAAGATACAGGTATCTGATATTATTTTAGATCCTTTTATATATTTCTGAAATATTAAAATGAGAAAGCCAGTCATTATAAGTAGATGGAAGTGCCTAATTGGTTCCCTGAGATGTCCTCATCCTGGCCTCTCTGGGATAGGTACCTGGCCTTCGCTTCTTCGGCCCACACTCCACAATGCTGTCACTGTGCTGAGACACTGTCTCATCATTTCCACGCTCCAGCTCTTCATTTCCAATATTCTCTTCTTCATAGTCAGTCTTTTCTTTAATTCGATCACCCAGGGCACTTCTTAACATCTATCGAGAAAAATTTTTTCAACATCTTTCATTGATTTCAGCAGAATGCAAGTTGGAAGGAGCAGATAGACAGAACTTTTAAAAAGCTTCCTCTGATAATTAGGCACTAATAACAAGTTTTCAGATGTTTATGCATGTTTAGTTTCTAAAGGGTGTATATATCAGTGCTATGGACTATTCAGTTTCAATAAACTTTAGAATAAGTCACATAGGGATTTAGTACATTTATTCAATGACACCCCCAAACTGTCTGAGAATTTTCTGAGAATCACAGATCCATCTAATTTTATACCAAATCTATCTTTAGTAACAAAGAGAAACTATATAGATGTATCTAAAGATAAATGGTTTAATGTAATCATTTATGCTAAATGATGTAGTTTTCATCAGAATTCAATAAAAATTTGGATTAATCTGTACCAAATTTGGTTATATCATTAAAGGCTAGGAGATCATCTCTCATCCTATGTCCTACCTGCATGATTTATGGAACATTTGCCCAGTAACTAAGACACAACTAATTTTGCAGTACCTTAGCTTAGCTTTCACCTTCAACAGGAAGATCCCTTAAATGCTCACCAACGATGGCAATCTCAACATTGATAAAAAACAAGACTTGCCCAATCTAGTTCAGAGAGCCGCTGAGAGAGTTTCTCTGATACTGCACATAATTCTTGTTCTGTTAACCTCTTTCTTGGCCTCTGGGAGAAAGGTGAATCCCAGGATGAGCCTGCAGCTCTGTTCTCATACCTGTAATAAAAGCGACCATGTGACATTTAAGTTGCCAAGTGTACATTACTTAGTTCAAAATAATGTGCTTTAACAAATATTTCATACTGGTCTTCACAGCTAAGTTTGGAGAGTATAGCCCTAACTCTTAATTCCCTTTGCAAACAGACTGCAAACATTGAAGCCTGCAGTAATGTTACCTTTTTCCTTTGGGAAGCTTCCGTGTCCTAGGGCCCTGGACCTGAGCTGGACACATTTCCTGTTTGCTATCTTTAGGTAACTTGGAAGTCAAGAAAACTTTATCATCTGATTCCTATTAAAAACAGAAGAGAGTTGATTTGAAAAACTACAAAGACGACATACAAAATTAAGAACATTTGTGGTGTTGGGGGAAGCGAGGGCCTGTGGCACAAAGCTAGGTTCCTTTATTCTCCATGTTTTGCTTTTTTAAAAACACATTTGTCAAAATACTCTATTGATCCCCAATGCCAAAGAAATGAAGCAATGTCTATAAACTTAGAGGAAAAAACAAAGTGTGGCTCAGGATGCCACTCAAATATAAAGGCAGGTGAGGTATTCTCAAGTACAAAAATTCAGGGGTTACAACTACACCTGGACAATGAAAAAAATGATCAAATCACAAGTCAAAAGTATTAAATCATTATCTTTCATATCAAGAAGTCAACAGAAACTCTCCAAACTGAAACAGTTAAAGACAAAACCTCCAAAAACATGAATATAAACTCTTAACATTTTTAACAATTTATTTCTTAACCTTAGAGGGAATCTTACAGAAAATATTTCTTGTGGTGAAGAAACAGTAGATGCTTAAGAATCTCTTCAATTTCACTTCAGTATCTTTTTTTCTATTAAAGTGAAATTAAATTTAATATTTGTCAGTAAATAACTATAATATAATCACATTTTTAAAAACTTTTTTTATTGAAGTTTAAGTGTCCTGCTCACGAATTATTTCAAAATTAACATTCCCACTTAACTGACACTTAGGTCAACAAATGGAATATTACCAGCAACTCAGAAGCCCTTCTACCATCTCCCCCTAAGCTTCCTCCAAATTAACCATTATCTTATGATCCCTTTTTTCTCTTTTTATCCATCTACTTTCCTATCTGAAAAGATGCATAAAATGTTTAGAATGATGGCCACCTAATGCTAATGATGCTTACTTCATCTTTGTACTTTCTCTCGTTTGAATGTTCATTAACGAGAATGTATCATTGTTTATAAATTCACCCTTTGCATATACCTGCCTGTTCTTGTTTCTAGGAAGATAGGGACAGGATGACTGTATAAAAAGGGATTTTCTTTTTTCAAAGAAAGCAGTGGAGACAAGTAGGTCAAGATATTAATAGTAGTTGATGCTGGATAATAGGAACATGGATGAAAGGTTATTTTTCACACTTTCTTATATTTTTAAAATTTTAAATTATTTAATTCGGGACATAAAATATGGGTTCTGATGCTAGAATGCCTGAGTTCAAATCCTGACTCTACAATTGCTGTGTGACCTCAGATAAGATCCTTAACCTTTGCATATCAACTTCCCCATGGGAAATAAAAATAGTACCTACTCCAGAGCTGTTATGATGAGTAAATTATTCAATATCTGTCAAGTAGCCAGAACTGTGCCTGGCACAAAATAAAGACTCAATATGTGTTGGCTCTTAACTACTTCCCTTTTTATACATTCATCCTGCTCCTATCTTCCAAGAATAAGAACATGCAGGTGTATGCAAACGTAAATTTTAAGAAGTACAGTGCTCTGATTAGTGCAGTGTCCCTGACTACTATTCTGGCAGAGACCTCTTTAAATCTATAGTCTTCTATTCAATTGAAAGCAAGCTTTTCCACCTACCACAGAAAATGCTGTGCCCTCTCCAGTAGAATTCATGGCAGGGGAGCAATGACTTGAACGCAAGTATTCTTTTCCTATGGGGCAGGGTGCTCGAGGCTCTGAAGGGTGGTAGGGTGGATGTAACGGAATAGCTGATTGGATAGGCTCCCCCAGCTTCCTAGCACTTGGAATCATATCCACAGAAGGAATTTCCCCTAGTTGGACAAATTAAAGTAGACATTAAGATGAAACTCTAAGAAATAAATCATTTTATATATACATACCTATATAAATATGTTCATACATACTACTTAGAAATATAACTTAAACAGGATTTTTTAAAAAAGTACACACATGGGCCAGCCCTGTGGCTTAGCGGTTAAGTGCACACGCTCCGCTGCTGGGGGCCCGGGTTCGGATCCTGGGCATGCACTGATGCACCGCTTCTCCAGCCATGCTGAGGCCGCGTCCCACATACAGCAACTAGAAGGATGTGCAGCTATGACAAACAACTATCTACTGGGGCTTTGGGGAAAAAATAAAAAATAAATAAAATTATAAAAAAAAAAGTACACACAGAAAAACAATTAAATCAGGAACTCATCCCCAGCAAACAAGTGGGGACCTAATTAAATCGGGAAGAATATAATTTTAATGTTATTATCATAAAAATGTTCCCTGAAAAGTTATTTAAAAATAACAAAAAATTACTAAAAACTTAAATGGCTTGAAGAATAGCTATGTAAATTATGGTTCATCCACATGTTATGAAACTAGTTAGCTTTTAACCATGATTTTATATAATACTAACCATATGAAAATTCCAGAGATGATAATATTTTTCAAGTTACTATATTCTGTCATTCACTAATAATGTGAAGGCCACCAACTGATACACTAATGTATCAAAGACTCTTACTGTCCTAAAGTCTTGGTTTGAGAGGAGAGGATTTAGATAATAAAATAGTGGATGCAAAGCACGTGACCAAAGACCATCTTAAAAAGAAATCAGAGCTCATAATTAATAGCAAACATTTACAAACAAGATCATGTAAAACCAAAAAGAATCATGTAAAATGCAGAGCAACAAAAGCAAAAACGCAATTGTCCCAGGAACTAACTACTGTCTCCAACTCATAGCAATAGTCTCAAGAACGAATCACACATTACTACTCACTGTCTTCAACAAAGGATGTCCTACTCTTGGACAAAAAACAAGATGAGGGGGGGTTCAACACTTCTTCGTGTGATTTAGAACACAGTACAGTTGAGGCTTTTTTAGAATGCATTTCGTTAGGACCTTGCGTACCTAGAAAACAAAATATTCAAGGTAAAATTTTTTTATTGCTGAATAAAAAACAATACTAAAAGCCAAGAGTTCTATCTCCAGAGGATAAAAATCTCAGGCATGACATAATATAGAACTATGTTGGTCTGACTGCTCAAAATACCAATTACTCTAAAATAAGTATCAGATAGCAAGATGTAGTTCTATAGCTCAGAATCATTTATACAACTTAAAAGCAAAGTTTTACACAATGTTTCACTACTTTGCTTTAGAAAAATGGGTGCCAGAGTTGTAGAAACACTGACAGTTGCATGGGTATATCTCTAAGCTAGGGATCTTGGCTGGTACCAAAATCAAAGACTTGTAGGTCAAACAAATTGTTTTATTTCTCTAATTTTTGAATGTTTAATATTTTGAATCAGCTTTATGATGTTATTACATAGAAAGCTATATTAAAATACTTTTTTGTGCTCTCCTTTTCCACAATCCATTGCGATATCACCATTTTCACATCGCAATGTTTTAAATATGTGAATCTCCCTCCATAACTTCATATTTCACATGAAGACCATCTAAGATCTAATGTTCAAAATTCATAACTTGGTCCACCTGATACTGATACCTGATACTGAATTTGTCATCAGTTTGACCCCAAGCTAATTCATTTTCATCTGGGTCCATTTTTTTCTTCAGTTTCTTGAATGACCGTCTCATATGCTTTCTTTTTTTTTTTTTTAATTTTATTTATTTTTCCCCCAAAGCCCCAGTAGATAGTTGTATGTCACAGCTGCACATCCTTCAAGTTGCTGTACGTGCAACGCGGCCTCAGCATGGCCGGAGAAGCGGTGCGTCAGTGCACGCACGGGATCCGAACCCGGGTCGCCAGCAGCGGAGCGTGCGCACTTAACCGCTAAGCCACGGGGCCGGCCCTCATATGCTTTCTTTTTGATGGAATTTCTCTTAAAATCTTATGCTTAGTTAACATCTGAAACTTTTAATTTGTCATATTAAAAGTTACACACTCAAATATCTCTCCATAATCTTTAGGTTGTTTTAGGACATATTGTTTTATTATTGCAAAGTCCCTAAACTTCTCTACTGTAAGCATTAATAAAATTTCGATTATATAAGTATCTACATAATAAATGCATAACATTTCATTTACAAAAAAGAAAAAATAGGTGAAGGTGGTCAAAAGGTACAAACTTCCAGTTATAAAATAAATAAGTCATAGGGATGTAATGTACAGTATGGTGACTATAGTTTCTACTATATTGTATATTTGAAAGCTGTTAAGTTAGTTGATCTTAAAAGATCTTAAAAGTTCTCATCACAAGAACAAAAAAATTGTAACTGTGTGGTGATTTACTGTGGTGATCATTTTGCAATATATACAAATATAGAATCATTAGGTTGTACACTTGAAATTAATATAATGTTATATGTCAATGCTACCTCAAAAAAAAATATTTATAGTCCAGGAATTGAAGCCTAAATTAGATGCCTATGAATGTGTATGATGACAGTTATCTGATGACTTAAATCCAAATATAAAAGGAAGTTACCATAAGCCCTTTTATGACATCAAACCTCAGCCTGGCTTTTCTCTCAACCTTTTCTCCTTTGCCTTAATGCATTATAATCTAAATAGGTAAAATCTGAAAACAAGTAATTCACTTTATGCAGATGCAACCTTTCTACATGGCACTTGCTATCACAGAACACCATTTCTAAAATAACCATCCCTTCAATCTTCTGTCAATCCATCTGACTCTCCTCCTTCAAGAAACACTCTTGTATTACCTACACTCGACTCTGGTCATTCTGTTACTTTGCCCATCCCAGTGGAAAGTACATATCTTTGGTCTACTGTCTGACCTTCCAGACTTAGGTTCTTTGAACATAATTCCTTGCAATGCAGTGACAACTCCTTGGAATCAGAGTATTAATGCTGAAAGGGATTTCAGAGATGGTTTAGTTAAATTCTCTAAATTCACACTTGAAGAAACTAGGGCTCAGAAAAAATAAGGGCTTTGTCCAAAGTTACACAGCCAGTAGCAGAGTCTGGATGAGAATGTAGGCCACTTGAATCCCAATTTAATGTACTTAATTCCACTCTAGTATTCCTGTTCTTCCTTTAAAAAAAAATACTTATTTTGGGCCTGGTGTTTTGCTAAGTTTTGGAATACTAAGATGAATAATTTTACTACATATTTTGCTTATTTGTCTTATTTATTGGCTGCTTCCACAAGTAGAACGTAAGCTCTATGAAGGGACTTGTGTCTGTTTTGTTTACCACTGTTATCACCACCGCCTTGCACAGGGAAACCACTAAATAAATATTTGCTTAATGACTATAATGTGGCTACTGTCCCTGGAACTCACAATTTCCATAACAGACAAACTCAAAGTTACTACACAATGTGAGAATGGTGTTACCAAAATAAGGTAAGAAGGCTACACGGCAGCAATAAAGAGCCTCAGAGTCTGAGGCAGGTGGAGGAGGCTGGGCTTTGTAGGGAGAGTTTGCCAGAAAGAGAAAGGAATGAAGAGCATCTCAGCAGAAGAAACAATATGATGCCAGAGAAGAACATGGCAACCAAGGTGGGCAGGACAGGGAATGGGATGGTTGGAGGAGGGCAAGGTGAGAGGCTCAAGATGGGCCTGAAAGATATTCAAGTTTACTGTGTATATAAGCAGGACACTATTAGAAATGTAGCCTGAAGCCTAGGAGAAAAATTGCCACTGGATGTACATACTTGTTGGTTGAAACCATGAAAAAAGTGAGTCATCCAATTCAGGAAACTACACTTAAGGGGTACCTGAGTGTGACTAGACTATTAAGTCTACACAAGTCCCACATAATACATGGCAAACTTGCATCCACCCATTTGCCCATGTGCCTGTGACTCCCACCTGACTGATTTCCAGTAACTGTTTATATTTAGTGGGTAATGGTGGTATTCTGGAACTTCAATTCTGATGTCCAGTTAGGGCTCTCTCTATTCTTCTCAACTTTAAATACTCCTAAGTATAACTATTTACATTTTCATAGTTGTATGTTGAATAACAATAACTGATATTCAAAGTTTAACTACTCACCATTACTCCTTAGAGAAAAGGTGTGTGCTGTGTCTCCGAGTCTAATTATTTCACCGGTGGATTCTGCTTCATCTCCATCCCAAGAGGGGCCCAACACCTCAGACGATAAGGAGCACCTGAAAGAGTTCCCTCATTTACTCAGGGGCCTGGCCCATAAACATCCCGAGAGCTGCTTCAAGCAGCCTGCCTGTGGGTGTTCAGATTGCTCATCGCTATGCGCAGAAAAAGGGAAAGACACTCCCCTCTGCTGCTTATCACTTCTTGCTGCTTATCTGTTTTGACTGACATATGTATGGTGGAAACAGCTGTGTATAAAATGTCAAGGATTAAATATATAGGAGAATACACACTGAGAACAATAAAACACTGGTTACTCTAGGGGTGTGGGAGTGGAGGGCAGGATGGGTAGGGCATTAATTTTGCATTAAATATCCTTGTATTGTTTCACTTTTGCACTTTTGTTACCTTTTTAAAAACCTAATGATGAAAATAAAGAAATTTATCTTGTGATGGTCTCCTTTAAGACATGTTTTCCATAATGTACTCTGCCTAAACAAGAAGGCATTGCCTGTGCTTTTCAAACCATGACAAACTCCATAAAAAAACTGAGAATCAGGTATTTAAAAGAAAGTGATAGCATCATATTCAACCTCTGGTTAGCAGAAGTACAATCAAACCTGTAACGACGTTATATTTTTGTCTATGAAAACTCTGATATTGGTCAATAATACTGGTTCACGAAAGTGCAGTAACCTAGCACTTTTTATACTGTTTGTGGGTGTATAAACAGTAACGGCCTTTTTGGAAAGCAGTCTGGCAACTTTTTTTTTGTGTGTGTGTGAAGAAGATTAGCCCTGAGCTAATACTCGTTGCCAATACTCCTCTTTTTGCTGAGGAAGATTGGCCCTGGGCTAACATCCGTGCCCATCTTCCTCTACTTTATATGGGACGCGGCCAGAGCATGGCTTGACAAGCGGTGCATGGGTCCGCGCCCGGGATCCGAACTTGTGAACCCTGGGCCGCTGAAGCGGGGCACCCAAACTTAACCACTACGCCACAGGGCTGGCCTCCTCAATTCGGCAACTTTCAATAGCCTTATAACATTCATACTCTTTGACTTCGAAATGTAGCTTAAAGATATGGGAGAAGAGGTGAAAATCAACAAAGGTATATATCACATTTAAAAAAAAAAATAGTATAAAAAACAGACCTACTTTAGAGGAGTGGTTTAGTAAATTATGATGCATCCATATCAATGGCATGTTATACACACTACACAGTGATTAGAATGATTATAAAGAGTTTAACATGGGCCGGCCCCATGGCTTAGTGGTTAAGTGCGCGCGCTCCGCTGCTGGCGGCCCTGGTTCGCATCCCGGGTGCACACCGACGCAACACTTTTCTGGCCATGCTGAGGCCGCGTCCCACATAGAGCAACCGGAAGGATGTGCAGCTATGACATACAACTATCTACTGGGGCTTTAGGGGGAAAAATAAATAAATAAAAATTATTAAAAAGAAAAAAAAAGAGTTTAACAACTTGGGAAAAGACTTGATGTGTTAAATCTTTTTTTTTTTTTTTTATAATTTTATTTATTTATTTTTACCCCCAAAGCCCCAGTAGATAGTTGTATGTCATAGCTGCACATCCTTCCGGTTGCTCTATGTGGGACGCGGCCTCAGCATGGCCAGAAAAGTGTTGCGTCGGTGTGCACCCGGGATGCGAACCAGGGCCGCCAGCAGCGGAGCGCGCGCACTTAACCACTAAGCCATGGGGCCGGCCCGTGATGTGTTAAAGCTTAAAATGCAGGAGACAAAATTATATAGACAATATGACTAAATCCAAAACAGAAAAAACAGTAAAAAAGACTAAAGTACAACAAAATGTTAACAAGCAGTTGTTTAGTTCTGAATGGCAGGTTTCATCTTTTTTGTTTCCTGCTTCTTTTTTATTTCTCCCATACTTTCCAAGTTTTCCGCAAGGAACATAAACTACTTTGATAATCAAGGGAAAAATCAAAAAATATGTAGGTGCTTGAAAAATGAGTAGGTGGTTAATGCTGAGAATTAAGTATTATATATAGTTCAAAGTTCTTAAAACTCCCTCCAGGAGGTTTAAAATATGAGAAGTTGGTAAAATTTTCACAGTAGCTTTGTTTTTTTGCTGTCATTCTGGTATATTGTGTGCAATTTTAATTCTCAGTAGAAGGAAAAGCATAACTTGTTGATTAAATTCACAGACATTGAGCACTACCTCCCAAAAGAAACTCTTTTCCATGATGATTTCGATTCTTGAGTACTCTCCGGCTCTTCCAAAGGTTCTCCTCGACTGGATTCTTGAAAATCCTGTCCAGTTTCACCTGTTCAGGATAGATAAAAACCACCACCACCACCACCCAAGTTAATACTACTATTTCTTTTTTTGGGGGGGGGGGGGAGTTCAGAATGTTTCATTTAAAATCAGCCCCTTGCCATGACTCACTAGGACATCAGCATCTCCTCCCAGCTAGGCCATGTCCCCGAGTCATTTTGCACACAGGGCAGGCTCTGGGGCAGAGAGTCACCCCCCCATCGGCTGCTGGCTAGGAGCCACTCGCTGTGGGCTCTGAGTGCTACCCCTGCCCCTGCACAGCCTTAGGCTGCTCAGCGCCCTCCACTCCTCCCAGAAGAGACCACTAGTTAATACTACTATTTCTATACAGGGGGTGGGTAGAGATAAGGACAGTAAGGCACTCTCAGCTCCTCCTAGTAAACTGGGTTCTTGTGAATGTAAAATTAGAAAGAACCAAATCGTCACCTGTAATGAGCATGTATTACCTGGGTAATAAAGAACACAAGTACTGCTTTAAAAGCAGGGTCTACAGTTGTATCAGCAATGATTTATTTTTTTAAGCAAGGTGGTAGCTTCATTTATTATTCTTTATACCTCTCTATTTTTAAGGAATGTCTGAGGCAAGATGACTAGGGTGTGGCTTCAGAAAAATATGACTGTCAGCCTACCTCAAGCTCCAAGACAATCAGGCCCTAGCTTAACCAAGAGTCAGACCACATCAATGCTTGGATGAAATTTTCCTAAGGACTATCAACCTTTTTCTACCCCAACATACCCGAGGAATACACTTTCACCAGTGGTATCACTAGGAGGTATCAATGAAATCACTACGAGAGTGATTTCAGAAGCAATGTGAGTGAAACCTCCTATGATTCAGATCTACCCCTCTGGATATTCCCACCCTCATTTCTAGAGATTCCCTGTTCAAACATCCACTTTCATTTTTTTCTATTTCAGTATCCAGCAAGCAATATTTTAATAACATTAGTTAACATTTACTGTGCATTTACTCTGAGCTAGGCTCGGTGCTAAACTATTTATGCACGTCTACTTACTTAATCTTTACTACAACCATGAAAGAATTTTAGATGAGAAAACTGAGGCTCAGAGAGCTTCAGCCACACAGCAAGGGGCAGAACTTAGCACTGAGCCCATGGTCTGCCTTCAAATCTCTTGTTCTTCAGTGGTAAGTGATAATGCGAGCTCAGGTATCAGGAAGAAGCTGCTCTGCACACCTGACGTGACTAGTGATAATAAAGATTTATTTCTCATTATTAATTGGCATTTTGAAGAATCTGATCAGCTCTAGGTAACACTGCCATATGAACTTGGACATGCAATGGTGAGAATCAGACTTTAGAAAACAATGTCCATCTAAAGTACCACCACCTATGGGACGCCCCATCTAAACAACTCCCTCCTAGCAGCACTAAGCTCACCACATACTACTGACCTCTCCTGGGAAGGTCCTCTCCTCCACATTTCACTATTACCAGACTCACACATGAGTATGTCTCAGTTCTGTCCTCCTCTCTCCATCCTCACTGCCCTATCCTCAGCCAGGCCACTATCATCCCTCCCCTACCTGCAATCAAGCACTATATTGTAAAAACTGCTGCTGTCATTATAATATTTCAAATTAATAAATCTCTTTACTTAAAGGTAGTTTTCTACCTCTTAATCTTGCTGCTAAAATAACTAAAAAGCCACAGAGCATCGAAATACCTTCTGTAGCCTTGAATCCAGTGAGTTTCACATGTTATTCACTCTCCACCAATTCTCCTATAATGTTTTTATTCTATGTATTTATGGCCATCTCCCTAACTTGAGTATAAACATGGTATACAGCTCTGAATCCTCCCAGAGTACCTAGGCTGGTATTTAACATATTATTAAACACTCAAAATACTCAACACTCAAAAGTTCTTGAAATAAAAAAAGAAATATTCTACATGGTATGTCTTTCAATCTTTCCTTTCAGGCCTTAATTACACATGCTTTTAAATCTTTTTAGCAACAAGGATAAAAGGTATAAAATTATCTCTGAAGAGTTTAAGACTAATTTCAAATGTTATAATCACAGCATAGGTCTCACCATCAATAATGTGAGAATCGCAAATGATGAGCCTACCCCAATTTTTTGTCTTCATTTGTACTAGAATTTATGTTAACTGGTACTGCTGCTGAAAACTTTTTTTGGATAACTTTACAATAGTAAACCCATTCTTAAACGCATCATATATTATTCCAACCACGACATACAGCATTATTTACTTAACTAATCTCATATTGTTAAGACATAGAAGTTCTTTTTTTTTTAAAGATTTTATTTATTTATTTTTTTCCCCCCAAAGCTCCAGTAGATAGTTGTATGTCATAGCTGCACATCCTTCCAGTTGCTGTATGTGGGACACGGCCTCAGCATGGCCAGAGAAGCGGTGCGTCGGTGCGCGCCCGGGATCCGAACCCGGGCCGCCAGCAGCAGAGCGCGCGCACTCAAGCGCTAAGCCACGGGGCCGGCCCAAGACATACAAGTTCTTTCTTTTTTCTTTGCAATGATAAATAACTTTATAATGAAGACCTTCAAGCACTTAATTTTCTTTTGTATTATTTCCTTAGGATAAATCCCTAGAAATGAGATTTATTGAGCCAAAGATTATAAATAGCTCTTACACACTGCTGATCCAGTTTAAATAAACATAACCTTTTTGGAAAATAATATGGCAATATTGATTTTTATAATAATTATCAAAAAACATACAATCAAAATTTCACACAATAAATTGCCACAGTTTGGGGAACTGGGTTACTCAAAGAGTAAAACAAAAAATATTCAGGGGGCCGGCCCAGTGGCGTAGTGGTTAAGTTCATGTGCTCTGCTTTGGCGGCCGGGGGTTCGAATCCTGGGCGTGGACCTATGCACCACTCATCAAGCCATGCTGTGGTGGCAAACCACACAAAAATAGAGCAAGACTGGCACAGATGTTAGCTTAGGGACAATCTTCCTCAAGCAAAAAGAGGAAGATTGGCAACAGGAGTTTGCTTAAGGCCAAAAAAAATATTCAGGCTGTCACAAACCTAAGTGTATGCTGAAGACAGAAACTCACCAATTCTTCCTGCTGATGCCTCAGCAACATTCAAATTTGTAACAAAAATGTCAGTTCTTTCATAGGCAATTTTGGACTAAAGAATTTCATTCAATAATAGGACGATAAGCAATTTTATCCAGAATTTAGCTTTCTATTATAGATTAGCTTTATTTTTTTTTTTTTATTTTTTTAATTTATTTATTTTTTCCCCCAAAGCCCCAGTAGATAGTAGTGTGTCACAGCTGCACGTCCTTCTAGTTGCTGTATGTGGGACGCGGCCCCAGCATGGCCGGAGAAGCAGTGTGTCAGTGTGCGCCCGGAATCCGAACCTGGGCCGCCAGCAGCTGAGCGCGCGCACTTAACCGCTAAGCCACGGGGCCGGCCCTATAGATTAGCTTTAAAGTAATTTATAAGCAACATCCAAGTTGACAAAGGACATGATGGCAGTCTAGGACCGAGTTTTCAACCACCTGTAACAGTAAGAATTGAAACTTAACTTACAGTTAAATTTATCACATTTACTGTATTGGTGATTCGAATTCCAATGAAGAAAAACAGGCAAAAAGATAACAGGTAAAAAGGGACACACCATGAAATAGAAACCAAACAAAATTTCTATTCCTTTTTTTTTGGTGAGGAAGATCAGCCCTGAGCTAACATCCACACCAATCCTCCTCTTTTCGCTGAGGAAGACTGGCCCTGAGCTAACATCCGTGCTGATCTTCCCCCACTTTATGTGGGATACCACCACAGCATGGCCTGACAAGCAGTGCGTCGGTGCGCGCCGGGATCTGAACCCGAGCCACCAGCAGCGGAGTGTGTGCACTTAACCATTACGCCACAGGGCCGGCCCAGCAAATTTCTATTCTTAAACTTACTTTTCTCGTGAGATGTTTCACTGATGTGTTCTGTGAGATACTCCAACAACCCATCAAATATTTCCAGGAGATTCTTAATAGATTCCTTATCTCCTTTCACTATATTTTCTCCTGAATACAGAATACAGAGCTATTAAAAAATTTAACCAAGACCTGGAGGGTATTATGTTAAGTGAAATAAGCCAGAAAGAGAAAGACAAACACTGTGTGATCTCACTCATATGTGGAATATAAACCAACACATAGACAGAGAAAACTGTATTGTCGTTACCAGGAGCAATGGGGGTGCGGGTGGGCACAAGGGCACAAGGGGAGACATATATATGGTGATGGTCAAACAAAAATGTACAACCCAAAATTTCACAATGTTATAAACTATTAAAACATCAATAAAAAAAAATTTAACCAAGAAATCGAAAGCCTCATAATTTTGAAATGGATATATCACTGTGAAAATAGTGTTCAAGATACAAGGATTATAAACCAACCCAGGAGAAACAATGATATTATAAATATTAAAAACATCATTTCCTGATGCTTGATTATATCTAAAGAAACAAAGAGAGTAGTCTTGAATATGGTATTTGATAATTCATTGGCATATTCCTTTCTTTATCAAGAAGCAAAATAAGTGGGACGTAAGAAAACATCCTCTAGTAGGCTTTATACCAAAATACAAAGCAGCTAAGTGGAATTTTACTAGGCTGGTGAAAAAAAAAATAGCAAGAGAGAATACTGTTTTATGAGTGGTTTGTTCTGAAGATAATATCAGCCAAGTAATATAAAAACAAACCAAGCAAACTTGTTGGGGTATGTTCATCAGGAATTCTTATTTTTTTCTATCTGTTAAGTCCTATTTACTTTGCATAGATCATACCACGTTTTTTAAATTAAAAATCATTCATGGCTCCCTGCATATAAACTCTTTTTAATCTCACCTCACCCCATCCTCTCCAGCCTCATCTCCCACCAAATCCACTTTATAACCAGAAGTTAACCTTTAAACAGTCCCTAGCACAGTACCTAGCATAAAAGATTTTTAATAAATGTTAAGTTGAAATGTTGACAAGAAAGGGGCTGGCAAAAGCATGGAAACTTGACATGTTTAACCTCACCTAAAATGGACTCTGATCAACATCAGGTACGGACGAACTTAACTCTTGAGACACTCAGGGTGTCCTTTGGGAGATCATGCCTGGCATTCTCATAAGTTCAAACTAGTATGGGAGAGGCAGAGTGGAAATTTCATATTTGGGAGAATCCAGTCATTCATGACTTCAGTCGTGATGCAAAATAAACTTAAACTAGAAATCTGACGTTTTACAATACTACTAGTAAAGATGGACAACGTTTGACAGTTTTTTTCTGTTTAGAACAACCAAACAGAAATCTTGGTTTCAAGCACTGTGTTTTTCTGGCTTAATAAGGTACACAAGTATACCCCAAGGGCATATTCAAGACTTCTCAGTTTCCAGGATGGGGACCATACTCTGCCACCCCAGCAACTAAGACTGCGTGCCAGAATGCAGTGATTTATGGTGTAGGAGAAACTGCTTTAAACAGAACACAAGGAGTAAAAGCTGCTTTGCAGTCTCCTGGAGGAGGTAAGCAGTTTTGCAACTTTTCAGGGGGTGAGTTGTCAAGGGCAGCTTTGCATTAAAAAGTTCTATAAGCAGACACACCTTGCTATAGTATGTTTATAAAGCACAAACACCAGAAATTGCCCTACTTGGGTGATAGGGCAATTCCAAATTGCAAAAGAATAGGGAAACCCTGGGATTATCTCTCAAAATGAATTATCTCCAAACTAATTTACAACATTTACTCACCTAAAACTGCTCTCAAAAACTTAAGACCAAGTATTTTTGCAAAAATTTGTTCTTGTCAATATCAAATTAAGAGATGTAAATGACCTATCCTGATTAACATTTATCTCCTTTAACTACTGTCAAAGAATAGATCAACAATATAAACCTCTCAATGATTTAAGTATAGTTTCAAGTCCCCAAGATTCCCTCTGTTCATTAGCTTGAAATAATTTACTGGAATAATCCTCATTTTCTATCTATAAATATAGGGACTTATAAATATACTTGGGACGTTTGGCTTTAGAATACAAGCATGGTACACTTTGTTTTGGAAAAAGATTCAAAACAATTTACAGTTTTATTTTGAATAGGTAATATATTCACACAGTTCAAAATTGAAAAGGGGCAAAAGGTATACAACAAAAAGTCTCATCCAACCCTTGTTCTGCAAACCTGAAGTTCCCCTTATTGGAGGCATTCAGTATTACAGGTTTCTTGCATATGCTTCTAACGAGTTCTTCTGTATGCAATCAACTGCATATATATTCTCCCTACCTTTGTTTTTAGGAATAGTAGCATACTCTGCACATTATCATTGTAAGTGCACCACATTTTTCTCACACAATATATAGTGGAGATTGTTCCACTAACGTGAAACATTGTACCTAAGGAGCATCATCAATCATCTTTCACAGCTGCAGAGTAGTTCCCTGTAATGAGCTATCATAATTTATTTAACCTGTCCCTAATAATGGACATTTAGGTATTTCTAATTTTTAGCTACTACAAACAAGCAGGATGGTAGCTTTAAAATAATAGAAGAACAACAAAACATACCTCAAATTACCAGCTAGGATACTTACATCTCAGACCCAGAGCCATCACAAACTCAATGTCTGACTCTTCTGGAAAAGCTCTCAAGGATGGCTGACTTAACTACACCAGTCAACTGTCTTGGCTCAGTCTTGCTGGTTAGTCTATTTCATAAGATTACTCATTTGTTAATTAAACAATGTCTGGGATTCTACCTAACAAATTATTTTAAGTAAAATGCAAAATTATCTGATAGCTAAGTATATACCAACCTGTTATATGAGACAAGCTGACCTGCAGGTAATCCAAGGCCAATGAATCAATTACTGCTTGTACATTGTGAGCGTCATCCTCTTGACTCCTAGGAATAGCTATGAGGTCTGTGGGAAAAAAGCCACATAATTTTGCATCTATGAGGGGCCAAGTTTTCACCTATCTGTCTCTGACCAGGCTTGTGAGTAAGCTCCACTGCTACAAAACTAAGCTCTGCCCAAACAGAACAGGCTATAAAGTACAAATAAAGTTAACAGAGCCTGAATTCCACACAGCAGAATCTTTACTGGTTGAATAATTATTGACTGAATATTTATTCAACCAAAATATATATGAACGTGCTCTACAATGAGCACCATGCTAAAGGAAGATAGAGAGGTCCCTAAATTCAAGGCGATGCTAATATTCTAATAAGGGGGCAATACATGTGGTGACACTTTAACCCATAACCATGGGCTGCTTTCCATGAGAGAAAAAAACCCACAACAGGTGTGAAAGTAGAATTCTTGCATGTCGTGTTAAAGCAGCCTATTGGGAATTATTGGTACAAAGGATTAAAAGGTCAGTATGGACCAAAGTGCAGAAAGATTTTAATATCAACTTAAATTTGGAGTTTCTCCTCTGGTATTGAGGAAGATGAATGTTTTGGGGTAGGATGAAAAAAGTATTTTAAAGGACTAGTCTAATAACTACATGCCTCTGAACTCTAAAGACGGTTGAGACTAGCATGAAAGATACCAGGTAGAGACCATCCCATTATTCCAAGAGGTGATGAGGGCACTGACTCACGGTAACAGGGGGAAAGGAAGAGAGACTATACAGAGCTTATAATACTTAATGGTTATCAACTATGAAAGAAACAGAGGCAAGAGAGGAATTTATGGATAAGGACTCTGAGGTATTTAACCAGGGTAACAAACAACAATTCTTATCCATAATATTGCTTAAGCAACAGGACCCAACAAGTTTCAAAGTTCCACTCAATTTTAGAACCTTTGAAGGTAGATTGATGGAAAAGGTATGACTTTCACAAGGCATTAGGCATAATTAAACAGCGATGACCAAGGCTGTTATTACAGGTGGGTCTCCTAGGCAGTCATTAAGGTAATGAATGCAATATTTAGATAAAAATAAGAAGCAGACAAAGAGAAAACTCAAGATTTTATAAACACCATAGGATCTAACTAACAGCACTAGAAACTTGCGGCCTAAGATACAGACAATATTACTCTCACTTTTTAGTACCCTTACCTGGCACCTTTTCTCCCAAAATGGATTGATAAAGAGCAATAAAAACATTAGCATCACAATCTTCTAGTTCGTGTATCCTCAGATGTATGTGACATTTCAAAAGAAGGTTATTGGCAATGGTTACCCACTCTGTTGGGAAAGGGAAAAGACCAACCTTAAATAGCACTAGAAAGAGTCATATACATACATTAAAAAAAAACAAGCCCCACAAAAACAGACACTGAACTCTGTAGAAGATAAGGGATTTGATTGTTATAAAATTTCAAAGACCCTCCTAGGCATGATTTTTGAAAAGATGTATTTAATTTCTTGGGATGATTTCCAGAGTGCCAGAATTTCAATGTAGCCAAAACTACGATGTGAATCCAGCTTTCACTGTTGCAATTGAAAATTTTAAGTTACTTATTGTAGTTCCTATTTTACAAGCCATACATAGGTGTTTTTATGTAAAATATATTTACAAGTAAATGGGAATACTGTCATAAACAAGACAGTTAATGATAATCTGAGATTACTAGAAACTAATTAATGGATGTTGCTTCAAATTCCCAATAGCATTAGTCACGTTTTTACCCAATTATCTTGTGCAAGTCAGAATTTCTCTGGTGTCCAAAAAGGGGCTGTTAAGAACTGGAGTAGTGATGCCAACACTACTACACTTGTTGGTTTTTAAAATTATATTTAATGCATATGAACGAAAATATGGGAAATATATAAAATGTCCCTAAATTCAGAACTAGTACATTACCAATACTGTTGAACTTTCCTGCCTACCACCCCACCCCACCCCCAGATACTGTTGGGATTAGGCAAGTTATTTCAAGGGTTTTTCGACCAAAGGTAATTTAGAAAGCTTGAAACATTTGTTCCCTGAAATGACTGGCGATTAAGGGGAAAGTTCTTTTATTCCGTATTCGATATCTTCAGTATGTCCTAGAAATAAATGTGTGTATGTGTCTTCAAGGCACATTATCTCCCTCTCTCCGTGTCCATCCCTCAAAGCTGACCAAACCATGACAACTGGTTTGAAGGCTGTCCTGGAGAAAAGGATGAAAGCGTCCTAGACAACCAAATCAACTCGTTTTTCAAGTGGTGCTAGACAAAGCCGGTAACTCTAGAGGGCACTGAAGAGAAAAATCCACCACTATTCTACTTTGGCAGGGGCATCAACAGATCTTAAGAGTGCCATTCCTCAGAAATTCAATACAGACGGCAGGTACGACCTGAGTTCCCACAGCGAGGAGCAAAGAGCACACCGACAAGGGCTAGAGTCCCGAAAAAAACACTTGCTGACCGCCCTTTTGCACCAGGATACCGGCGTGCTACGGTCCTCGCCGCAGGGCCTCCTCTCCCCCGCCCCAAAATCGCGCTCGGTGGCCTCGAAGCGGACAGGGAATGGGGTTAGGAGACCCTATCCAGAGAGCCCACCGTCTACGACCGGGTGTGTCACCAGCCCCGGCGGCAGCCCAGTCCTAGTTGAAGCCGGCTCGAGGCCTCAAGATAAAATGGGCAGGGCCGTTCAGGGATTTGGACAGCTTCAGTCCACACATACCACGGCTCCAAGGCGAGACTCACCAGTCTCCGACCCGGCCATGTCGCGGAGGCAGGTCGGCACCAGACTCCTGGCCGGGCGCGCGGTGGACGGTGTCCTGGAAGGGCCGCAAGGGGCACACACAGTGCTGAGAAGAGGCGGAACGAAACGAAAGCGCAGCGAAGGAGGGGTGAAGGAGGGAGGGACGTTAAAACGGCCTCTCACTGCTGATTGGTCATCAGAGGAGCACTTCCTTTCGTAGCACGCGCCGGGGCGGCGGTTTGCGGAGTCGAGGTACCATTCTCCGCGACAAGATCCTGCTAAGGGATTCTCCGGTGGGTGGGTTTGACAGCCCAGGTCACCCAGCAGCCCTGGCCGGTCTCTCAGGGGCTTTAGCACGGCACTTCCGGTGAGCTATTTCGTTTTGTATTCTTCCGCTGATGCCAACTGGGGAAGTAGTGCGGTCCACTCACCGGATGGGGGGGCAGCCACGTGACAATGCCAGGCTCCGCCTTCACGCCTTCTCGTTTGGTTATGGCCGTGAAGGCTCTTTGGAGACGTAAACATTTCCAAGTGGGCTGACCATTTTATCCCTTGGGCCGGACCAGGAAAAGGGCAGGGTGGCTTCCTTAAGGTGTAGACAGACGAGAAAAGGGTGGAGTCAAGAGCGTGCAAGCTAGGGCCTCCCAGTGGTGGGTGGGCCCAGCCATAAAAGGGGCGAAAAACGGGCGACTCTGAGGGAGGGGCCTGGGGGGAGGGGCGAGAACACGGCGGATTCCGGAACGCCGGCGGGCGTTGCGGCCTCAGCGCAGGGGCGGGGTGATTAGGTCATAGAGCGGCTCCCAGCATTCTGTGCGGCGGAGGAGGCGGTCCAGGCTATAAAACCGGCTGCCGGGACGCGGCCGGCACCTCATTCATTTCCACCAGTCTCTTGTGGAGCACTTCTTGCTCCAGTCATCGCTGTCCCTCTGCTTCTGCCGCCCCCGCAAGGCTTCGCCGTCGTCGAAGCCAGCTCCAGCGACTCGTCGCACCCGTTTCTCTCCACTTCGTTCCCCGCCAACCGCAACCATTGACGCCATGTCGGGTTATTCGAGTGACCGAGACCGCGGCCGGGATCGAGGGTAAGTGTGAGAACTGACCTGTCAGGCCCGGCGGGTGGGGGATGGGAGGCCGATAAGGGTCGCGGCGGGCGGTGGAGAGGGTGGGAACTTGTCTTTTTCAGCCCACCCATGGGCCTCTTCAATGGAATGTTTGATATTTGTCCAAAAGTGACTAGAAGAGATTCGCCTGTTAACGGCCCTCGAGCTCGCCCTTTGTTTGCGGGGGCCATCAGGGCCTCGGCGATTTAGCCGCTGTTGGGAGAATGCGGAGGAGCGTATTTCTAGGGCAGGCGAGCGCGACGCTTCGAGGCGGACGGAGTCGCCGCTTCTAGGTGCAAGCTTTCCGGAGGTGTTTTAGGGGCCCCCAGGATTCAGCGGGAGCCAAGGGAGCCGCCTCTGAAGCCTCCGCGGGGGCAGGGGGGTGGCCGGCGCCGCGGGAATCGGCCATGTGGCTGAGCCGCGGGTACAAAATGCCGGCGTCGGACATGGCGGCGGCGCCTTTGTTACCCCGCCCGGCGGAGGAGCTCAAAATGGCAGCGTCGAGAAAATGTGGCGCAGAGAGAAATGCGAGACAAAGGGGGAAGCGCCGCCCCAGCGGGAACGCCGCCCGGCCGACTCCGCCTGGGTCGGGACTCCTCCCCTGGTAGTCGCCAGCTCCTCCTCCTCTTTTTTTCGCGTTATGTAATTTTGCTACCTTGCTCCGGGGCCTTTCCGCGGGATCCCCCAACTCCACTGGCTTCAGCGTCCTGGAGAACCCTCATTGTAATGCTCTGGCTGCCTGTACTGTCCCGTTATCCACTTAAAACCAAAGTTGCTGTGCTTGAAACAGCTGAGAAATAACGTAGCTGTTAAGCTTCTCCTTTCTTGTATTGTTTCTCTCCCAGATATTTAATTCATAAGCTTGTGGGAAAGACTGGTAGCCACAAGCTGTTGTCTGTACTTGTAGTCTGAACTTCTGGCGTTTGGGCAGTGTATTTCCGACCTGATAAATCCCGGGCTGTTGACTTAGCTTCAGTAGTGTGTACTTGGGACCACGGGAAATGAGATAGATAGGATGCTGATTGTGGGTTTGGGAGAATGACCATCATTAAGGCTAGAGCTAGATCTTAAACCTCCAAAAGTCTTTAATTGATCTTGAGTGTGTGCCAAGGGTTAGTAAGTCTGTCTATATGTAAAGCCCTGTGTAGGCGTTTGAAAATGTAACTCTTTTTTAATTTCAGGTTTGGGGCACCTCGATTTGGAGGAAGTAGGGCAGGGCCCCTATCTGGAAAGAAGTTTGGAAACCCTGGGGAGAAACTAGTTAAAAAGAAGTGGAACCTTGATGAGCTGCCCAAATTTGAGAAGAATTTTTATCAAGAACACCCTGATTTGGCTAGGCGCACAGCAGTGAGTAATTTCGTTGGCCCCACTAGGCTGTAACTCAGTAACAACTTATAGTAAATGGAAGTCGGACCAGAAAGGTCTAG
Organism: Diceros bicornis minor; assembly: GCF_020826845.1. Classification (NCBI taxonomy): domain Eukaryota; kingdom Metazoa; phylum Chordata; class Mammalia; order Perissodactyla; family Rhinocerotidae; genus Diceros; species Diceros bicornis. The sequence continues at coordinate 47,203,861 of NC_080757.1, read as the reverse complement.
CAAATGACCAAGTTTTGAGAAATTACTGCTTTTTGACTTGGTAGTTGGGGAAGAGGTGTTACTTTTTGGAAACAGTTGGCTTTGAGTTTTTCTACTTAGAATGGTTGAGTGTAACACGATATGGGGTTCTTGGGCTATATAGGGTTTTCATATGTGGATCCAGATTTAAAATGGCAACATTAATGTAGCTAATCAATTATAAATTTAGGGGCCTACTGATTGTGTTAGAGGCGGTTATCATGACACACACTAGATTATTGTAATTTGTGTTGTAGCAAGAGGTGGATACATATAGAAGAAGCAAGGAAATTACGGTTAGAGGTCACAATTGCCCAAAGCCAGTTCTGAATTTTTATGAAGCAAACTTTCCTGGTAAGTGCTACTTTTGTTTCTTCTCCTTTTTTTTTTTTAATTCCCCCCTTTCTCTTGGCCCTACTAATTTTTACTAAGTTGCTATTGCTAATTACAGCAAACGTTATGGATGTTATTGCAAGGCAGAACTTTACTGAACCCACTGCTATTCAAGCTCAGGGATGGCCAGTTGCTCTAAGTGGATTGGATATGGTTGGAGTGGCACAGACTGGATCTGGAAAAACATTGTCTGTAAGTTTGGGAGAACTTTTGAGTTACTCTGTGATGGGTCTAGAGAACATGGATTGGGCATACAAAGAAACCAGAAGTATATTAATGGTACCTTGTTGTCTGCTCTCCTCTGAATAGTATTTGCTGCCTGCCATAGTCCACATCAATCATCAGCCATTCCTAGAGAGAGGTGATGGGCCTATTGTAAGTATATATGTATTTTCTCTTAATTTTTGGCTAGAAGTGTAATTTAGAGATTTTATAGACTATATAGCAAAAGACATAATTTGTGGTGGTTTTGTGGGGAGACTCTAGTTATCCTACTCGAGTTGACTGGAGACAAAGCATTTTAGGGTATTGGACAGCAAAATAATATGCCACTGTAAACTGATAAATTAGCAGTTGAAAACTGGGATTCAGGTCTCTGGTAAAAGCTCTTCTGCTTTCTGTTCCTCTTTCCTTAGTGCTTGGTGCTGGCACCAACTCGGGAACTGGCCCAACAGGTACAGCAAGTAGCTGCTGAATACTGTAGAGCATGTCGCTTGAAGTCCACTTGCATCTATGGTGGTGCTCCCAAGGGACCACAGATACGTGATTTGGAGAGAGGCATGTAAACAAAAAAGGTTCTCTTCATTACTGATGTTGCTAAAAGTTTTGGATGTCTTGGTTACATTTATGTGTTTAATTGAAGGTGTGGAAATCTGTATTGCAACACCTGGAAGACTGATTGACTTTTTAGAGTGTGGGAAAACCAATCTGAGAAGAACCACCTACCTTGTCCTTGATGAAGCAGATAGAATGCTTGATATGGGCTTTGAACCCCAAATAAGGAAGATTGTGGATCAGATAAGAGTGAGTGCCCTTAAATATGTTACCTCTTCAAACTTAGCTCTAAATTCATTCTTACAGTACAGTACTTTTATTTTTTTATCCGAAATTCTTTAGCCTGATAGGCAAACCCTAATGTGGAGTGCGACTTGGCCAAAAGAAGTAAGACAGCTTGCTGAAGATTTCCTGAAAGACTACATTCATATAAACATTGGTGCACTAGAACTGAGTGCAAACCACAACATTCTTCAGATTGTGGATGTGTGTCATGATGTAGAAAAGGATGAAAAGTAAGTTTTCTATTGTCTTACTATAATAATGACTTGGCTGTACAAATTGAGGAGTCACTGTTTTATAGGTTATCTTAAAAGTGACTTTCAGTTGGGTGGAACCTGAATATGTTCTTTTAAAATTAGTCTGTCAGTTCTTCTGAAAATTGTCTTCCTTACAAGACAATTGGTTATCACCATATTTACGGCATTCCTATTAGAAAAAGAGCTTGTGTCCTGTGGTTTACCTAAGGACCACAGGTATACTTGTTTGATCAGTGGTTAAGCAGGTGGTTCCTTTTTGACTTAGAGCCACACATAAATTGAATATAGTGTTTCACTGACCATAAATGTGTGGCCATAACCATGGACTTGTTCTAAAATTCACAATTTTTTCACTCTTTCCAGACTTATACGTCTAATGGAAGAGATCATGAGTGAGAAGGAGAATAAAACCATTGTTTTTGTTGAAACCAAAAGAAGATGTGATGAACTTACTAGAAAAATGAGGAGAGATGGGTATGTATATGTAGGCTTCCTCCACTGAAGCAGATGTATTAGAGCTGAGTTTAGAGGAGGGGCACACTTACATCAGGAGTAATGTATTAGTTTCATGGATAGGAAACATCTGGTAGTATAGGTAAAGCTGTAGTTATATACAATATTTAGGCGAAATTAAAGGGGTCTGTGACCAGAAATGGTTAAAGACTAGACTAAAATCTGTCAAGTTTTAAATGTGAGCCTACTAATAGAATTTTTCTTTAATTTAGGTGGCCTGCCATGGGTATCCATGGTGACAAGAGTCAACAAGAACGTGACTGGGTTCTAAATGGTAAGCATTTCAAATGAAGATCCCCCTCCCCCCCCCAAAACCTAGAATTCCACACAGATTGGTGATGGTTTATGTGCCTTCTTTTGCAGAGTTCAAACATGGAAAAGCTCCTATTCTGATTGCTACAGATGTGGCCTCCAGAGGGCTAGGTTAGTACAAACTCGAATTCATGGCTTGGTTTCCCAGAAGATCTCCATATAATTTTTTTAAAGAAAGTTTATTGCTTTCTTTAACCTCTGCGTTTTTTCTAAGTTTTTTTCATATAAAGGTGCAGTCTTTGTGGCAAGGCCTAGGCATGACAATCGGAGGACTCGAGGGGGATGGAGGACTAGTGATCGGCTGGCTGCTTCCAGTCGATTAGAGAGATGAAAAGCTGAAAGTGTGCCAGTAATCTTCAAAAGGCAGAACATACCACCTCTGCCCCGTAAACTGTTCTCTCTGGGGGAAAAAAATGGAAGTTATCCTCACAGTTCACTGCCGTGGTATTCCTTCTGTCCCATGCTCTGCATGACTGCCATGGTACAGCATTGTTTCAGACTTGACTGTGATCTGTGGGTCTTTGAGTTTCAGTGAGTTTGCTGAAATGTCGAAGAAATATTTCCAAACTTCAATGTTCAATGAAATTTTTGTTCAAGTTTGAAATGGAGAGAGCAGCTTTAAAAGGTACTAAGCCTTTTACAAATTGGTGAGTACTGGCACATGAGATCTAGAGCAGGAGCAACTTCTCACACTTAGTGGGAAAAGAAAGCAGTGCATTGAAAGTTCCTCCCTCACCTACACACTAGTCGTCATGTCGAGACCTGCCAGAGAGAGACACATTCTCAAGTGAATCCTGGCTTCTTGGAAGCGCTTGCCTAGACGAGACACAGTGCATAAAAACAACTTTTGGGGGACAGGTATGTTTTTCTTGCAGCTGCGGTTGTAAGGTCTTGGCAAGACAAGCAGTGTGGCCAGAATTTTGAACTTCTGATGAGTGTGTAATGCAGAGGACCATGTACATTTTTGTTTAAAGGTCCTCAAAATGAGCACATGAAGAGGTTGCTGTGAACCTTTAAGTGGCCCTACTGCGCAGAAGCATTCAGATGTCACTTGATGATCTGTAAGGGGACTTGCTGATTTGGGAATGTTTTAGGGAATACACATCTCTTTGATATGCCCTGTCACTGGGTGGGTAATGAGATGTATGGCTGACGTGTTCTCCCCCCCCCCCCCCTCTTTCTTTCAACCTCAGTGGTATTCCTACAGGGAATGGATAACCATTTTAACTGTATTTTTTGCAGCCCGTACCTTCTTGGGAGTACAATTGTCTAACTTTTTATTTTTGGTCTGGCTGTTGTGGTGTGCAAAACTCCGTACATTGCTATTTTGCCACACTGCAACACCTTACAGATGTGGAAGATGTGAAATTTGTCATCAATTATGACTACCCTAACTCCTCAGAGGATTATATTCATCGAATTGGAAGAACTGCTCGCAGTACCAAAACAGGCACAGCATACACTTTCTTTACACCTAATAACATAAAGCAAGTGAGCGACCTTATCTCTGTGCTTCGTGAAGCTAATCAAGCAATTAATCCCAAGTTGCTTCAGTTGGTCGAAGACAGAGGTTCAGGTAAGACCAACCTTCGATAAGAAATGTTGGTGGTTTTGGGTCACGTACTTGTCTACAAATCCATTTAAATAGGATCAGCCGGTAAGTAAAATCTTCAGTGTGAAGCTAAGTTTGAGAAAACACACCTATAGTGACTAGAGCTGCTTGATTCCTTTTGTGTTTGTAGTGAACTGTGCTATAGAAATAATCAGTTTGCAATTATTCTTTTTCTTGACAGGTCGTTCCAGGGGTAGAGGAGGCATGAAGGATGACCGTCGGGACAGATATTCTGCAGGCAAAAGGGGTGGATTTAATACCTTTAGAGACAGGGAAAATTATGACAGAGGTTACTCTAGTCTGCTAAAGAGAGATTTTGGGGCAAAAACTCAGAATGGTGTTTACAGTGCTGCAAATTACACCAATGGGAGCTTTGGAAGTAATTTTGTGTCTGCTGGTATACAGACCAGTTTTAGGACTGGTAACCCAACAGGGACTTACCAGAATGGTTATGATAGCACTCAGCAATATGGAAGTAATGTTCCAAATATACACAATGGTATGAACCAACAGGCATATGCATATCCTGCTACTGCAGCTGCGCCTATGATTGGTTATCCAATGCCAACAGGATATTCTCAGTAAGACTTTAGAAGTATATGTAAATGTCTGTTTTTCATAATTGCTCTTTATATTGTGTGTTATCAGACAAGATAGTTATTTAAGAAACATGGGAAATGCAGAAATGACTGCAGTGCAGCAGTAATTATGGTGCACTTTTTCGCTATTTAAGTTGAATATTTCTCTACATTCCTGAAACAATTTTTAGGTTTTTTTTGTACTAGAAAATGCAGGCAGTGTTTTCACAAAAGTAAATGTACAGTGATTTGAAATACAATAAATGAAGGCAATGCATGGCCTTCCAATAAAAAATATTTGAAGACTGAATTAAGTGGAAATTGTACTTTATTTTACAATATATAATGTCATGTAAAACTTTGCTTAGATGGTCTGTCTTTTAATCATAAAAGCTAAGTTGACTGCTCCTTTCCATTATTTAGTTTTGGAAAGTGGGGAGATCAGAAGGCCCTCCCTACAATTATGTATATTCATATTGCAAGCATTAAAATGGGATTGATTTAGGTAAATTTATAATTCTAGGCTAAATTGCATAAAGGCTTTCTGTTAGTACCTCCCAACATCAGGTGAGTCATTTAATCTATGTATTAGCAGACTGGTGAAATGAGATATTAAAATAGGAAATAATCAACTGTGTAGCCCCACCTTCAGACTATTTAATGTGAGAACAACATGGATGACTTTGTTCCTTTTGCAAAATTTATAATTTGAAAAGCTCCAAGTAATTTGGTTTTTCAAAAGAGATTATATTTATGCTCTTGGCTGTATTGTGAATTACTGAAATGTTGAACAAAGCTAAAAGACTATTACACATTTTAAGGTGGTTGGCCAAGAGCTAAGTTTGGATTTGTTTTCAGTGTTCTTAGTGCAGGTTATATATAGATTCTAGTCTTCACAGGCTTCCTGGGGCTCTTAACTGTAGTCACACTGGGAGTCATGAATGTTTTTCCAATAATTCAGGAAACTCGAGAGGACTTCAAACTGTAAGGTCTACTCATGTTCAAGTGAACACAGGAAAAAGAAATTCTCATCAAAATTAATGGTTAACCAAGAGGAAGCAACATAACTAAAAGCACAGTGACTATAGTACTAGTCATCTTGTTAGGGTCAACATGGGTTTATTGCTGGAAAGATCCCAGGGGGTAGCTTTAGATTTAACTTCGGCTCACCAATCTTTCTAATCCTTTATTTGAATAATGGCTAGAAGTAGGTCGGAATGTCTTCCCAGAGAGTGGTATATATGTTAGTTCTTTTTGCCAGGAGAGGAGAGGTCTTCATGAGACTTCATTTAAATTCTGATTATTAAACTGAGGCTTTAATTGGTGTTAATGCCTCATCCTAAAATGTAAAACAAACTAGAATTTGCCTCGGGGGGGGGGGGGATGGGGAGTGGTGTTTTTAGGACTAATACATTGAAAACTGATTCAGCCTCTCTAGTAACTGAAGAGTTTTCAATAGCATGGATAGTCAAATTCATTATGACTTTTAACTTATAAGAAGCTTTTGGGGTAGGTTGGAGTATTTATTACATATTTTACTGTTTAATGTCTAACTTGGGCCTTTAATTTGTAAACATTTATTGAAATGATTGTGGGGCTGTGGAAAACATTTACCTATTTACCTTTGAAGTAAGTTTTTAAAAACAGTCCACTTTTTAGCATGTGTGTTGTGTCCAGCCTGTGGTTGTCTTCACTAATAAATGTGATTTTTCTCCCCATTCTCTCTTTTAATTTATTTGCGTGTAGGCCTCTCCTGGTGTGTGTTTCCTGAGTGTGGAAAACACCATGTTAATAATGCCCAGTTTTGCAGTTGACTAACAATTGCTTTCCAACAACAGTTTCATTTTCTAGTTTCTCTTTTTACAAACTTGAGCACATGTCCTTGTATAGAAGGGTTTTCTGAGCCTCTCACAACACCTTACACATGATGAAAAATTTTAGCTGCTCCTGTGTTATGTTAACTCAATTGCTAAGCTATTACCCTCTTTTTATAAACTGCCCTTTCTTGGTAGTCTAGTGGAATCTAGTAGCTTGTTTCTTTCACCTGGATTAATCTTCAAGTTTTCCTAACCACTTTAAGGGAAGTTAGAAGTAAGGAATCATGGGCTTTGAAATCAACCATTTTCCTCAGTCGAGTGTACTTTTTTTTACTATTTGAGCAATTTTCTTAAGGGCTCTAAGTGTTAAAATACAGATAAAGTCACAAGCCTGCTAGGTAATCATGGATCTCCATTGTAAACAGGTAATCACACAAGGTTGCATATTTTGATAAGAACCTTTAGAAGGATCCTCTGGTAGAAGACCTTACTATATGCTAGTGGTTCGCAGTGTGCCTCCACATTCACCTGGAGGGCATGTTTACAATGCTGGGCTCCTCGCGGCGGTTTGTTTCTAGTGTTCCCAGTGATAGGTACTGTTGGCCACCCTCTGGCCGAGGACTGCCGTTTGAGAACCACTCCAGTATGTGTAGGAACCGTACCCCTTCCCCGTCACAGCTCACCCCACACTCCCAGGAGAACTGCTGTGAGTAGGCATGCTGGCGGCAGCATTTACCAGCTTTACAACGAAGGCCTGGGTCTCCAAGCCATCATAAAGAAACTTGTTAAAAATGGGAACCAAAGTTTCTTTTCGTTAACATTTAAGATTGAGAAGGTGTATTTAAATGGTGATTTGGAGAACACCGAAGTATTTTGATGTCCATTAGGAAGGAAAGTAAAGCTGACTCAACGGTGGCTGAAAAGTAAATGGGAATGACCTTTACCCGTGCTGATGAAGTCAGATGAAGAACAATTTGAGGGTACCAGGCTTGATTGAGGTGAGAAAAGGCGCGAGCTGCCCTCCTCCATGGCTGGCGGGGAAGGCCCGCGGCGGCCGTAGCCGGAACAGTGACGTGCTTCCGTGGGTGGGGTCGGCCGCGCGCACGGTCACTTCCGTCGCGCCTGCGCAGTTGGCTCTCGGGCTCTTAGCGTTGTGGCGGTTTATTGGGATCAGCCGTCTAATAGACTGTGCTCCTTAACTGACGAGGGCGATGCGCTCTGGTGCAGCCGTCAGGGCCTGCCGGAAAGTCTGCAGGTGCCTGTTGTCTGGGTTTGGGGGTCGAGTAGATGGGGGGCGGCGGGACCGGTTGATGGAAGGGAGTAGCTCTCTCGGAGGGCCCCTGACTTCGCACGAGGAGCTGCCGCGGGGTAGCGAGCCGAGAGAAGCCCCGGAGTCCGGTGGCGAGGGCAGCGAGGCGCTGGTGGAGCTCTGTCAGAGAAGGCATTTCCTCAGCGGCACCCAGCGGCAGCTTAGCCGAGAGTCTCTTCTGAGCGGGTGCCACCCCGGCTTTGGCCCGTTGGGCATAGAGTTGCGGAAGAACCTCGCGGCGGAATGGTGGTCCTCGGTGGTAGTGTTCAGGGAGCAGGTCTTCCCGGTGGACGCCCTCCACCATGAACCAGGCCTTTCGCTGCCCGGGGACAGTGCCTTCAGGTTAGTTTCTGCGGAAACGCTGCGCGAAATCTTGCAAGACAAAGAGCTGAGTAAGGAACAGCTAGTAGCATTTCTTGAGAACTTATTAAAAACTTCTGGGAAGCTACGGGAGAGCCTTCTTCACGGTACGCTTCACGATTTCATGCTTTAAAATAGGTGTCGGGGTGGAAAGGCAGTCTCGCTCGATTTCGCGAATTGCAACTGGCCCTTTATTCACGTGGAAAGGAAGTTATCTGGTTCTCATCTTTTTGAAGTAGTTGGGTTTATTTACAGTGCGTCTACCCTGGAGAAAACTGGTCCATGGAATCGTTACTGTTCCTTAAAGAATCTGGCCGAAGGACCTGGTAACGCTCTCAATTTCACGGGGCTAGGATTTTAGAGTTCAATTGAGCAGCCCTGGAATTAGGACCTAAATTAAATCGTGTGTTTGAATCATTTGTTCGTCGTTACTAAGATGTTTATGAATATTCCAGAGTTACTCTACAATTTTACACACAATAGACCAACCAAGAGCTCATTTTTCTAGAGCAAAAAGAAAATGCCCCTTCCTCCCCCCAAATTTTGGTTACTGAAAACTGATCTACAATCTGTTGTTTGAAGAGCCCTTTAGGTAATTTTTGAGTCTGCAAGATAATAGGACTAATCAAGCTTTATAAGTGATTCTTGAGTGAATACACAGAAATTTGTAGGGCACCATTTACCTTTAAAGTAAAATAGAACATGATTGCGGAGATTCTGAAAAAAAAAATTAAGGTTCTTTACAGGACAGACTTGCTGCCACAGCATCTGATCCTTGCAAAATGCTATCCTTGCCATTTTTCATTAAGTGGTACCATAAAGTAATTTAAAATAACCAATGTCCATGGTTCTTTGCAAATTAGTACCCGTATTGTAACCTTTTTAAAGATTTCCTTAACCAAATAAAGCAAACTAAAACTTGTGAATAAAGGTGACAATTTTGTACTACTTCAGTTATCCTATAATGGCTTTACTTTGGGAGAGTTAAATCACTGCTCCTTATCATGTCCCAAAACAAGTTAATCTTTTCTTCTTTATTGGAAAATGAAACTTGGCTCTCTTAGATGTCCATTCATCAAAGCATCTATTGATGTGCCAGATATTTTCTTGCCTTTAGGAAACTTAAGCCCCTTATCTGCCAAATACTTTGGTTGTCTAGTGTTTAGCTTAGAGTAATCAATTTGCCACTTCTCTCTATGCCCAATGCCCTTGCTCTCTTTATTCCATGTCTGAACTACTGTGGTAGCCTCTGCTTATGAGTAGTTGGTAAAATTCTAAGTCATGTCCCCAAGTATTGTAAATGCCCATTCTCTTTCTTCTGTTCTTCTGTGACTAATTATACATGTTAGACCTTTTCCCCATCTTGTCATCAACTTTCTTGAACACGTTAATCACATTTTAAAGTCTGTCTAGCAACTCAGATATATCTGTTTCTAGTATCTGTTTTTCTCTGGGCTTTTGGTCATTTGGACTTTTCTCCTGATATTCTAGGTAATTTGTGTGTAAATTGTAGAGATAAATTGAAGCTTTGGGTGGCATTTTCTTCTTCCTGGGAGGGTTTACTTTTGCTTTTGGTAGGCCGCTAGAGTGGGAGCATATCTTCTTTTTTTTTTTTTTTTTTATAATTTTATTTATTTATTTATTTTTCCCCCAAAGCCCCAGTAGATAGTTGTATGTCATAGTTGCACATCCTTCTAGTTGCTGTATGTGGGACGCGGCCTCAGCATGGCCGGAGAAGCAGTACATCAGTGCGCGCCCGGGATCCGAACCCGGGCTGCCAGCAGTGGAGCGCGCGTACTTAACCACTAAGCCACGGGGCCGGCCCGGGAGCATATCTTCTTAATACAATCCGGGATTAAGTTTATTGGGGGCTGGGCTTCAGTCTTTTCGCCTCTACTCCGAGAGTGTAGTCCCTTGAGTGTCCCTCGTGAGAGGCTGTCTTGTTTACCAGGGCCGCTCCTCCTTGGTGAGCTAGGAACTACAATTTTTGTACTTCCCAGTCTCATAACATGTCTGGAAGCTCTACTCAGCATTTCAACTTCTCAGCTCTGCTGCTTGAGAATTGGAAAAGCAGCACTAAGTGTTGGGTTCACCTCTCTGCTCTTCCCTTTTCTCCAAATCTTGGACCCTCAAGTACTTACTGCCTTGATAGCTCTCCTATGTCTTTAAACAGATTTTTTTTTTAATGTTTTTTGACCGGCTTTTCTTGTTATCAACAAGCTAGTCAACTCTTACCAGAAGTGGAAATCTCAAATTCAAGTAACTTTTGAACACAGTGCTGTCATTTAGTGGGATATAATCTAAGTGCATAAAGAACTACAAAGAAGTCTTGAACTTATATTTATTCTAAGTAGAAATGTTGGGGGGCCGGCCAGGTGGCGTAGTGGTTAAGCGCCCGAGCTCTGCTGCGGCGGCCCGGGGTTCGCAGGTTCGGATCCCGGGCGCACATGTCAAGCCATGCTGTGGCGGCGTCCCGTATAAAGTAGAGGAAGATAGGCAGGATGTTAGCCCAGGGCCAAACTTCCTCAGCAAAAAGGAGGATTGGCATCGGATGTTAGCTCAGGGCTAGTCCCCCTCACCCTGAAAAAATAAATAAGTAGAAATGTTGGAATTATAATTCAGAAGCTATTTCATATATATTATAAGATAAAGCAAATAGATGGATAGATTAATGTTATTAGGCTCCAAGATTTTCACTGTAAGAGAAAAGAGATACAGATGTAAAAGAAGGCAGGGATAGGGCCGCCCCGGGGCTTAGCGGTTAAGTGCTCGCGCTCCACTACTGGCGGCCCGGGTTCGGATCCCGGGCGCGCACCGACGCACCGCTTCTCAGGCCATGCTGAGGCCGCGTCCCACATACAGTAACTAGAAGGGTGTGCAACTATGACATACAACTATCTACTGCGGCTTTGGGGGGGGGGAAAGGAGGAGGATTGGCAATAGATGTTAGCTCAGCGCCGGTCTTCCTCAGCAAAAAGAGGAGGATTAGCATACATGTTAGCTCTGGGCTGATCTGCCTCAAAAAAAAAAAAAAAAACGAAGGCAGGGATAAACTTTGTAATGTTAAATTTGAATTGACAATATGACCTCATGATTTTTTAAAAATATATATTTCCTAACTTTCTTCATTGAGAGGGCCTAGAAGCAATTACACTCAATAGCAGTGAGTACACCTAGTACCCAGAATTTGGTTTCTAAAATGAACCAGTGCTTGGAGAAATGGCTGATTCCAGGTCTGGGGCAGGGAAAGTACGAGGTGAGTTTGGGACAGTTTATAGTGCTAGAAAGCAAAGAATTACTTGAAGACTAGTGGGGTCATGTCAGAAGGACACAGGTGCTGGCTTGAAGGAAACTCCCACTGGCTAAATTTGGGACCAATTGAACATTAAAACAAATGTTGATGGTAATGGATCATTAACACATTAAATAAAATTTTAATCCTTAGTGTTAATTTAAAAAATAAGTAATTGAGGCTGCCAGCGGAGGGAGGAGATGGAGAAAGTTTGTTTTTACAGAAGCTATGCAATAAGTGTAGAAGGAAAGGTAGATTAGAAGAATCACTATTTTATGATTTTGCAATCCCCAGTATAATAATTGATTCAAGCAAGGATCATCACTGGATTCTAAAAAATTGGGTGGAAGATTGTTGGGGAGCAGCATATTGTTGGGGAATAGCTGTTTACTACCTTAACCGGGTAATCAAATTTAGTTTCATTTATAGTGGGGTAGTTTGATATTATGATCCTCCTGTTAGGATGCAATAAGACATGCACATCGGGCCGGCCTCGTGGCTTAGCGATTAAGTGCGCACGCTCTGCTGCTGGCGGCCCGGGGTTCGGATCCAGGGCGCGCACCGACGCACCGCTTCTCTGGCCATGCTGAGGCCGCGTCCCACATACAGCAACTAGAAGGATGTGCAACTATGACATACAACTATCTACTGGGGCTTTGGGGGGGAAAAAAAAAAAAAGGAGCAGGATTGGCAATAGATGTTAGCTCAGAGCCGGTCTTCCTCAGCAAAAAGAGGAGGATTAGCATGGATGTTAGCTCAGGGCTGATCTCACAAAAAAAAAAAAAAAAGACATGCACATCAACTATGTAGTATTTATTCCTGCTAAAAATAATGAACCCAAGTTAAATCATAAGGAAACAATCAGACAAATCTCTAATGTGAGATAATCTATGATTGGCCTGGACTCAAATCAAAAGTCAGTATCATTAAAAGCAAAGGTAGAGAAGGAGGAGTCAGGGGAAATGTTCTAGATTCAAAGAGATTAAAGAGACCTAATCAAAATGCGTGCATGAACCTTAATTAGGGAGAAAGAGAACAGCAATAAATGACATTTTGGGTGACAATCAGAGAAAACAGAATATCAACCATCTGTTAGATGAAATTATATGATTAATTTTATAGTGCATAGTATACAGAGAATATTTTTAATTTTAGGAGATGCATACTGAAATGTTTGAGGAACAAGAAAAAACAAATGTGGCAAAATGTTGACAATTGGTGAATCTAGGTGAAGTGTTTACAGGTGTTTATTGTACTATTCTTTCAGTTTGCTTGGAGATTTGAAAATCTTCAAACTAAGAAGTTGGAGGGAAGCTACCTAAAATTAAGTTGTAATCAATTAAGATCTACCTTAATAGATCCATGCTACTTGTACTGCTGTGTTAGCATTATTATTAGTAGTAATTTGTCTATAAATTGACCAAAATGATGTGGGTTTATAGAATAGATTTGATTTATCTTTTGACAGGTGCCTTGGAACACTATGTTAATTGCCTGGATCTGGTAAACAAGAGGCTACCTTTTGGCCTTGCTCAGATTGGAGTGTGTTTTCATCCTGTTTCTGATACTAAGCAGACACCTGATGGTGTTAAAAGGTACCAAATAATGGCAAATAACTTGGCTTTGTATTTAAATAGTCAAGAACCAGTCATTTTCACTTTGGGATAGATTATATAATTTTCAAATAAGTAATATCTGGTATTTCTGATAGCCAAAGAATCGGTGAGAAGACTGAAGCTTCACTGGTATGGTTTACTTCAGCAAGAACTGCAAGCCAATGGCTTGATTTCTGGTTACGTCATCGACTCCTGTGGTGGAGAAAGGTACTACAATAATTACCCTTAATTTAATAGTTAATAGGTAAATTGTCTTAGTGTGTCAAAGGTAATACTTCTCTATAATAAATGAAATTTTATTTGGTGTAGCTATGCTATATTTATAAGAGGCAGCTATAATAAATCAACAAGTACAAATAAAAAACTCTTTGTAATGATTTTTGTTGTTCCATATAACAGTTACTTTGGTTAAGACATTCTTTGCTATCTCCCTTTTGCTCAGAAGCTTTTTGTTGATAAGTCTTTACGTTCAAGGTAAAGTTCAACTCCCTCACCAGGCATTCCTGGCTGGTGTAGAGTTTGAGCCTTTCCCTTTCTCACTCATACAGCTTCAACTTTTGCTTCCTACCTCCATGAACTCTCCATATTAGTCAAACTGGTTCTGTAATTTACAATCAAGTTTTAGTATATGCTGAAGAGAAAAGAGTTGAGGAAAGCATTTTTGTCTCGCCATTGTCTTACCTTTCTCCAACTCTTAAAATCCCCAAACACCCTGCTAAACTAAATGGAATAATCACAAATAATTAAGCTCTTCACAGAAGGATAAGAATGGTGAGTATATAATACTTTCTTCTTTATCCCACTTAGTTCATGGTTACCTTCCCCTCTTATTAATTGACCACAAAAAGGCTAGATAGCATCAACTGTTTTTCTCTGTAGGTCTTTCAGACTAAAAACAGTATTTTTAGCAGTACATTCACTCATAGTTAATTAAACTTAACAATTTTTATTTGGGACTTGACCACTTTCATTCAGTTGCTGCATAAAAAATCTCAGGCAACTTTACTTTTTAAGATTTATTTTAATAAGTTAATAAGACAGACTTAAACTTTTTTTCCAGTTTGCCATGAGTCCATCTAACTTCAGCAGCAGCGATTGTCAGGATGAAGAGGGACGAAAAGGAAACAAACTTTATTACAATTTTCCCTGGGGAAAGGAGCCAATAGAAACCCTGTGGAATTTAGGAGATCATGAACTTTTGCACATGTATCCTGGAAATGGGTCTCAATTACACGTATGTTTTACCTTGAGCTCCTGTGTATCCTTTACTCAGATTCTCTGATTATTTCTGAACCATTTGAGAATAAGCTGCAGACACGGTGCCCCATGACCTCTTAATACTTCAGTATGTATTTCTCAAGTGCAAGGACACTTACCTACATAACCACAATGCGACCATCAAAATCAGGAAAGTAACGGTAATCTACTATTACCATCCAATCCACAGAACCCTTCAGATATAACCAGTTATCCCAATATGTCTTCTGTAGGTCCGGGATTCAGTCTGGATCACATATTTCATGTAGTTATGTATCCTTAGTCTCTTTCAAATGAATAATTCCTTTTATCTTTTCTTGTCTTTCTTGACCTTGACATTTTTGAAGAGTATAGACATTTGTAGAATGTCTCTTGGTTTGAGTTTCTCTGATGTTTCCTCATGTATTTTTGTTAAGAATACCACAGAAATGGTGCCGCCCTCTTCTCAGTGCATCATATCAGGAGGCATATAACATCAATTTGTTATTGGTGATGTTAACTTTTATCACTTGGTTAAGGTTTCTACCAGGTTTCTCCACTGTAAAACTGATAAGTATTTTGCAATGAGTAATTAATAAGTCTTTTGTGGGCAGATACTTTAAGACTGTGTAAATAACCTGTTTCTCACCAAATTTTGACCTACTCGTTACAGCATCCATTGATGATTCTTGCCCAAATCATTATTACTGTGAGGTTTTCCAAATGGTGATTTTTAAAATTAATTTTATCATTCCTTCTAGATTTATTCATCAGTTTGTATTCTGATTCTATAAGTTTAAAATACGTGATTTTAAGAGATAGATCTGCTAAATGAGACTTTATTTTTGCTCTACTTTTCTGTGAAGGGCCGAGATGGACGAAAAAGTGTGATTCCTTCTGTTTTATCTGTACATGGAGATCTAGACCGAGGCATGCTGGCCTACCTCTACGATTCTTTCCAGCTAACAGATAACTCCTTTACAAGAAAGAAAAATCTTCATAGAAAGGTGCTTTTGATATTTCAGAGATAGACTTGGGAAACTTAAAATATATGTCCTGCCCCCTTTTTTAACATTAGTATGCTTGGTTTCTAACAAACTCTGAGTAATAAATTTATTTTAGTGCAAGTAACTTAAGTATTTTTCAGTTTTTTTAGAATCTGGCGGCAGGACTAAGAAGTGGGTTGTCACAGAATAGAACAAGGCATCCCTATTGGTTAGTCCCAAAGGCATTTCTGTTTGATCATAGGCGGCTAGACAGCTATCTCTAATTCTTAGCCCCTGAGCCTTTCAATTGATGGCTCCCGTTTATATTAGAAGCTGAGTGTTAAGTAGGAGTAAGACAGACCAGCAAGTCTTGTCTGCTTCTGGTCTGACCCCAGTGGCTGATCACTGGATCACAGGGACTAGATATGGGCCTGAGTCAAGGGAAAGGCTTATTTTAGGACATGCAGCTTGAGCATTTTTATAGGCTCAAAATCAAGAGAGAGGAGGGGTTGAAGTTATTGGAGAGAAAAGAAATGACTTATAGAGCAAGATTTTGGAAGAAGCAGGAGGGAATCAAGACAGGATCAAGAATACAAGTGGAAGGATTGGTCTTGAAAGGGAGTTATTTGAAACAGCAGGGGAGAACGATATAAATAGGCTACCAGGGTGTGTTAGCCTTTGAAGGAAGTTTTACTCAGACCCTCTGTTTTCTTAGGGAATTAGGAGGCAAGATTATTAGCTTAAAATGTGGAGGAGTTGGGGTTTACGTGGCAAGAGTGAGTCAGCTTCCTCTTGAATGTGAAAGGGAGCTGCTCCAAATCAAAAGTTTTAACATGTTGGGTGCTCAACTGGGATTGGCAGCCGTGAGTTTGTAGCAACACTCTGCATAGTTAAGTGATTTATTATGCAGTGTTCAGTTAGCCTGATATGGCCATAGAGAAAGTCAGATTATAGAATTGTTTTGGGGTTGGGATTTGTAGTATATATATAGCAAACAAACAAGTGTGATCCTTTCTTTCTCTTATACCCCACATCCAAACCATCAGCAAAACCTCTTTGACTCGACCTTCAAAATACATCCTGAATCTGACCATCTTTTACCACCTCCACTGCTTCCACTCTGGTCTAAGCCACTATCATCCCCTCGCCCCCTAGTGAGTGGCTCTTTTTAAAGGGTACATGTTACTTTGCACCTCTGCTCAAAACACTCCAGTAAGTTCCTCATCTCACTCAAAGGAAAAGCCAAAGCCCCTAAAATGTTTTACAGAACCTTTTCGTTTTTGACCTCCTGCTACTGCTCTCTACCTCACTCAGTCCACTTTAACAGCACGGACCTCCTTGCTGTTTCTGGATCATGCCAGGCATGCTCCCAGCTCAGAGCCTTGTCATTTGTTCTCCCCTTTGCCTGGAATGCTCTTCCTCCAGTATCCACAAGTCTTGTTCCTCAGCCACCTTTCAAGTCTTTGTTCAAATGTCACCTCAGAGAGGACACCTTCTCTTACCACCTTATTTAAAATTGCAAACAGCCGTCCCGTAACCTACCCCTTGACCAGCACTTCCTATCTTCTCCTCCGCCCCCTTTTTTTTTTTTTAGCACTATTTACTTATTTATTTTGTTTCTTTCCATCATGAGGGACAGGGATTTTTGTCCCTAGCACCTAGAACTGTTTTTGGCACCAACGAGCCATTCAAATGTTTGATAAATGGATGAATGTGTGAGAAGAGTTGTGGGTTTGGGCGAGAGAAGGTCCAAATGATAAGCCACGTGGCCCAGGCTGGGTAGGGATGGCAGTGATGCCTTTTAGAAAGGGGCATTTTGCCTGAGGGAAAATGGGGTTGTCGGAAAATGGGTGAGTATCCAGGGAACTTATTTCTGCAGAATTTCTTAAGTGGAGAAATCCATGAGCAGCTGGATATAGACAGCTGAATAGCTTATTACATGGTTTTTTATGACCTCAGCTAGCTTCCGTTTTCACACAGAAAATTTTAACTATAGGAAGCTCTATGTTTGTTAGTGCTTGTGTTATATTTAAATAAGATGTGCTGTCCTTTTTCCCCTCTCTTTAAATTGCCTTAGGTACTTAAACTTCACCCTTGTTTAGCCCCTATTAAGGTTGCTTTGGATGTGGGAAGAGGCCCAACAGTGGAACTAAGACAGGTGGGTTCAATGAGTTTTAATGTCATGATTTTAATTATAACTGTTATTCCAAGTAAATGAGTAGCTTTCCATTTAAAGTTTTATTTGCTTCATTTGCTTTTTTAAAAATCTTAATAAAATAATGAACTGTGGATAAATACTATGGATAGTTATAGATAATTTGAAGTACAGTATATTAAAGAAGCTGAATACAATTTGGTAGATTTTGCTGTTAACGTCATGCCCGGTCATAGTTGCATTTTTAAAGTGAGTATGCATAGTTTTGGTAATCAAAATATTTGTACAGATGTCTAGTGAATTATTTCTTCCCCCCTTCTCTTTTTAACTTAACACTTTTGATACTTGTTGGTATAAACACAGGTTGTAGATCTGTAATCTTATTTTGATTTTTCTATCTATCTGGTCTAATTACTCTTAAGAAAAGCTAGGAGGGTGGTTTTAATTTCCTTCCAGAGACCCTTTTAGCAGTCATTTCTGTCTGGGTGACTCAGACCCATCCAGGACCTGAGTGAAGGAGGACACTGGAAAGATTTAAAGACTGAAAGTCTCTCAGCTTTCTGCGAGGACTCCTGTGGACAGGTCTGGGAAGGTGGGGATAGTGAGCTCAGAGAAAGGGAAGATAATGGCTTAATTTCCACATTTTCCCCCAGGGTTGTGGCAGACCACGCAACACCCTGGTAGGTAGCCAGTTCCTAGAGTTTTTTGCTTAAAGAACAAAGAAGAACTCAGCCCCCTAGATTTTTGTCATTACAATTGCGGGCCTTTTTTGTTTTGTTTTTGTTTTCTTAAAAGAATATTGTAGTATTTTGTGCCTTGAATGTTTGTAATTTACCAAAAGGATAGTGTGTTATATATCTTATTCTGTTTTTAACTTTTTCCCTTAGCAGTATGATGGAGAGAATACTTATGCATGTAACTTTCTGGGCTATACAAGAGTTTTTGTGGGTTATATACACAGGGATGGGATTTTTGGATAAAATGAATATATATCCTTAATTTCACAGTATCGGCCAGGTTGCTCTCCAGATTGGCTGCGCCTATCTGTACTCTCACCCATGGTGTGAGGGTTCTCATTTCCTCATGTCTTCAGCGTTTAATTATGCTTAGAGCTTTTTCTCTCCTTTTCTGCCTTCCATTAGAAAGAGCAAATTTTCTGCTGGCAACCACTAACTTATTAAAACTCATGTTTATTTTTCCCTGTTAATTTCTTAGATTTATTAATATCTATATTCTCATCTATCCCCAAAATATCAAGTACCTTGATGCCCGTTTACTTCACTATGGTCTTACCCTGGGAACCTGTTAGAAATGCACATTCTTGGTCCTCACCCCAGACCCACTGAATCAGAAACTCTGGGAGTGAGGCTGAGCAATCTGTGTTTTGACAAGCCTTCCAAGTGATTCTGATGCCAGTGAAAGTTTGAGAAACAGTGCTGTAGCTCAGGCGCACCCCCTACACCCCCACACTCCCTGGGAACATTTGGAATGTGTAGAGACATTTTTAGTTGCCAGAGATGGAGGAGGGTGCTACAGGCATCTATTGGAGGCCAGGGATGCTGTTAAACATCCTACGTCAGCAGTGCGGAATGAGAGAAATCCTGCTTTAGAGTTTTAGTTCTAGATTGTTAAGGGTGTTTTAAATTTTGCTTTGTTTTGCTTCACCATTGCTTGTTAAGAAAACAGTAAAGTTTACTAAGTCGTTTAGTCATTATTACTTCTGTATTTCCAGTCAGGCTTTTGTCTCCAGCATTCCACTGAAACGAATCAATCATTCTGTTCTTGAAACATTTTCAAGAGTTGGCTTCAGGAATACCACTCTCCTGGTTTTCCTCCTACTTTTCTGGCTAATTCTGCTCAGTTTCTTAACTGACTCTTCCTTCTCTTCCTGACATGGTAGTATAACCCTAGGGCTCAATTCTCAACTCTCAGATGAGTTTAGAGTTAACATACCCTTTTGGACTTCTGTTTTTCTCTGATAGAATCTGTTTGGTTTTGTTTGTTTGTGTTTTAGATAATAAAAATTCTTTTTTTTTTTTTTTTGTGAGGAAGATTAGCTCTGAGCTAACATCCGTTGCCAATCCTCCTCTTTTTCACTGAGGAAGATTGGCCCTGGGCTAACATCTGTGCTCATCTTCTTCTGCTTTATATGGAACTGCGCCACAGCATAGCTGGATGAGTGGTGCATAGGTCTGCTCCCAGGATCCGAACCTGAGAACCCCAGGCCACGGAAGCGGAGCGTGCGAACTTAACCACTATGCCACCTGGCCAGCCCCTAAAAATTCTTATATTTGGCAGAAAAATTGCTCTCAAAGAAGATCTGCATTTAGTATTCAGCTTCACAGTGCTTAATTTCTTCATTTTCAGAGGAATTATACAATTTATAAGTATACAATATATAAATTATAAATGATATGATCACATAGTTAAAGGAATTTATGTCCATTTTAAAAATTGAAACGTGATTTGTGGTTTCGCAAAAATAGGGTAAACACTCTGGCTACTTTTCTTTCGTATTTGAAGTTTTTGTATTTTTCCCCAGGTTTGTCAAGGGCTATTTAATGAATTACTAGAAAGTGGAATTTCTGTGTGGCCTGGTTATTTGGAAACTGTGCAGTCCTCGTCGGAACAACTGTATTCAAAGTAAGAATTGTCTTTGTAACTAAAAAACTGTGTTTATTCAGTTTTTGATCACATGATGTTTCTTTATGAGTAACAAATCTCTTCTAAATGTATATATAATATAATTAAAAATTATTCCTAACTTTCCCGTTTACAGAACCATGTGCCCTTAGTTAACTGCTACAGCAGGGAACAATATTCATCAGGTATATCTGAGCGCATACTATGTGCAACTTTAAGACTTAATAGCATGAAGTATATGTACCTGAGTTG
Organism: Diceros bicornis minor; assembly: GCF_020826845.1. Classification (NCBI taxonomy): domain Eukaryota; kingdom Metazoa; phylum Chordata; class Mammalia; order Perissodactyla; family Rhinocerotidae; genus Diceros; species Diceros bicornis. The sequence continues at coordinate 47,183,456 of NC_080757.1, read as the reverse complement.
ATCATTTTATCAGGGTGGGAATTATGTATATTGGACGCATTTGTTGAATCAGGGCTGAGTGGAGTGCCTTTTCCTTGCTGGCTTTGTGGTTCATTCTGAGGCTGAGTGGAAGATAATTCCATCCAAGAGGACAGAGAACCAGTCTTCTCAGTGATCTTCACCTCCATTCACCTATTGCTCAAGACTGAAACCTGGATCCTCTCTCTTCCTTACTCTTCACATCCCGTCCATCACTAAATCTTGTCATCCTGCCTCCTACATATGTCTCAGATCCATATCTCTCCATCTTCACCGCCACTACCCAAGTTAAGATCACCAGTATCTCTTGGCTGGATTATTGAAATAATCTCCTAATTGATCTCGCTGTCTCTGGTCTTACCCCCTGCTTTTTCACTAGCTTCTATTTTTTGGTAAAGTAATTCATTCTTCCCACCTTTGGGTTTATTTTGTTATTTCTTTAGATTTTTGTATTGAATGTATATCTTTTAGGTGAAAAGTTGTGAAGCTTTGTGTTTTGGTCCTCAGTTCTCTAGTAACTTGTTAAAATATACCTTTCAGATGATGTCAGAAGAAAAGGACGTTTCTATAGATCAAGCAACTAATGGTTTCATCATATATAAAATGAAGGGGTGGTACTTGAACTTTCCAGTCCTTTTGGGTTCTAAAATCCTAATCTTTGAATCACGTGGACATTATCAAGTTACAGTCGTTCTTTATATGGTAAAGGCTTTATTGTCCCAGGATGTTTTTATCCAAATATTTATTTATTAAGTGCCTACGATGTGTTATGTACTTTGATACAGCAGTAAACAAGACAGAAAAGTTTCCTGTTCTTATACAGCTTGTATTCTAGTGGGAGAAAATAGACAATAAACAAGTAAATAGATAAATAAGATCATTTCTGATGGAGTCCTACAAAGCAAAGAAACATTGAGATAGTGTGACTGGATATGCAGAAAGAAGGCCAGTGTGGATATATTCATTTATTGCTGAACTGGAAACTGCAGTCAGCCCTCCAAATCCCTGGTTCTGCATCCACAGAGTCTACCAAACATGGATCTAAAGGCCTACAATGGTTGTGTCTGTACTGAACACGTACAGACTTTTTTTCTTGTCATTATCCCCTAAACAATACAGTATAACAACTATTCAATACCACTTGCATGTATTAGGTATTATAAGTAATCTAGAGATGATTTAAAGTAGATGGAAGGATGTGCGTAGGTTATATGCAAATACTATGCTACATTAGGGACCTGAGCATCAACAGATTTTGGTATCCATGGGGTGGGGGAGTGTCCTGGAATCAATCCCCAGTGGATACTGAGGGACAACTGTATAAGTTAGCATACTAAGTTATATATTAAGCATGATTTTGGTATAAGTTGTTATACACTGGATCTTTATTATAGTAGTATAATAAAAGACATGAGTCTAAAATAATTTTTTTTTGGATTGTATCCAAGTACCAAAAGGCTGAGGTTATTCTGAGTTTCATCCATAATATCACCCCAAATGATGGGTTGAGATACCAGTGTTTATTTCTCAGTTTTATTTTCTTTTATGACTTTTCAGCTGTTACAATAAGTCAGAAACTTTCTGAAAATTTTCCTTTGAATATGATTCAGAAACTTGAAAAAAGGTTTTTTTGATCCAGCCCTCAAGCTATGCCTTTGAATTTTGTGACTCTTGAATGTGGCATGGACTCTAAAGTGATTAAAGCTAGTAATGTGGTGAATTTACAGATTATATTTGTGCTCATGTATTTTGTTTACTTTTTTTCTTAGATATGATGAAATGAGTATCCTCTTCACAGTTTTGATTACTGAAGCTACTTTGGAGAATGGATTAATACATCTGAGAAGTAGAGACACCACAATGAAGGAAATGATGCATATATCCAAAGTAAAAGACTTTTTAACCAAGTATATATCATCAGCTAACAATGTATAGATTTTAATATCTGTATAATAAATATTCTCCTTTTCCGAATTTGGTTGTCTTATATTAACTTAGATTTGTTTTAGTCCCTTTGCACTTATGAAGTGGACATTTTTGGTGCTTCTTTTGATTCAGTTTTTCTTACTTATATTTCTTGATATATTCGGTTGTATCAGGAATTTGTTCAGCTACAAGAAACAAAAACCCTGCTGTACTGGATTAAGCAAATTGGAGTTTATTTTTCTTATAACGAGAAATCTAGGGGCTAGACTGTCCAGAGCTGGTATAATTGTTTCCTCTGTAGTTGGGGACCTAGGCTCTTGCTATCTTTCTGTTCCACCATCTTTAGTATGTTGGCTTTTATTTTTATACTTGTTGCTTCTTCGTCACAAGGTGGCCACTATATTTCTATAGGCTCATATTTCTATATGAGCCTTCTCATCCACATTCTAGTTAGGAAGTCAAAGAGATAAGAGTTATCCAGCCAAGACTCTTCCCTCTTTTTTTAAAAAATTATTTTATTGAGGTTATATTGGCTTATAACATTATGTAAATTTTAAGTGTACATTATTATATTTCAGTTTCTGTATAAACTGTGTAGTGTTCACCACCAAGTCTAGTTTTTATCCATCACCATACCCCTTTACCCCTTCCACCCTCCCCCCACCCAAGACTCTTCCTTTTTTAATTAGGAAAGTAAAAGCTTTCCCAGACATCCCAATCAGAAGACTTGTTTACATTTCATTCGTCAGAACTGGGTCACATGGTCATTCCTAGGTCAGTCACTATGCAAGGGAATAAGAATATCATGATTAATTTGGATCAAACAGTTTTATCCCTTGGGGCTACAGTAGTGTCTTATCCTCTCTAAAATGGGTTTTGTTATCAGGAAAGAAGGGGTCTTTATGGAACCTGCAACATGTACACTGTCAAATATCGAAGGTTAGCCTAAAACTAAACTTTTAAAAATTAGAACGTTGATTTTTGAAAAGCAAGCTAAAATAAGGGTTAGATGCATAATCTATTAGTGTATTTCATGTCTGATTCTAACAGATATGTTTATAAGAAATCTTGGAGCTTTTATGTGCTGATTATGTTTGTGTTAATTATAATATCATTACCAACCTGATAAAAATTCCAACTGATAATTTGAATTAAAATATCAAGTAAAAATATCTTGAAAGTTTGGCTAACTTGTCTTAGTTGACTTTACTTAGTAGGTTTTTATTTTCTGGTTATTATTTTTTGCTATTGTGGAGAATTTCAAATACAGACATATACAGAATAGTATAATTAACGCCATATACCTATGAAGCACCAACAACCATCAATCCATGACCAGTCTTGCCTCATCCACCCAACAGCACCCTTCCGTATTATTTTGAAGCAAATCGCAGCTATCATTTCATTTGTAAATATTTCAGTTAAGAGTCTCTTGTTAACCATTACAATAACTAAAAAAATTAATACTAGATGATATTAAGGAATTATTGACAATTTCCTTGGGTGTGAATGGTATTATAGCTTTATTTTTCTGTTTAAAAAGTCCTTATCTGATGGAGACACATACTTAAATATTCTGAGTGAAATAATATGATATCTGAGACTTGCTTTCAAGTTCTCCAGTTTAAAAAAAAAAAGTGGTGGAATATAGATGAAAAACAAGGATGGTGCTGAGTTGTTGAAGCCTGTCGACGGGTACATGGGGGTTCGTTATACTGCCTCTGTTTTTGTGTATGTTTGAGAATTTTTATAATAAGTTTTTAAAAAACATTTCTTTAATATAAAATGTCCACTCAGTTGTCAATTGCATAATAATTTCATAAAATTTTGTACTGTTCGTTTGAATCAGAATCCAAATAAGGCCAATTTATTGAAATTGGTGGTTAGATCTTTTAATCTCTCTCATCCTATAGATTTAGGCTCTTTTTCTCTTTTTTTTTGAGGAATTGGGTTGTTCATTGTGGGATTTTTCACTGCTTGGATTTTGCTTATTACATGTCCATGGTGTAGTTTAACCTGTTCCTCTCTCTCTATTTCCTATAGATTGAAAGTCGAATCCAGAGGCTTGATCAGCTTCAAGTTCAGTTTTTGGTGGCAAGATTATTTCGTAGGTTGTTACTGGCATCAGGAGGCAGTAGTGTCTGATTGTTTCTCTTTTGGGGATGCTAGCAATCATTGATCAATGCCTAGATCAGTCAGTTTGTCAGAGACAGCAAAATGGTGATAATCTGATTCTGTCTTCCTTCTTCGTTCGTTAGCTAGAATACTTCTTTTTTGTTTTTTTTTTTATAATTTTATTTATTTATTTTCCCCCTAAGCCCCAGTAGATAGTCATATGTCATAACTGCACATCCTTCTAGTTGCTGTATGTGGGACGTGGCCTCAGCATGGCTGGAGAAGCGGTGCGTCGGTGCACGCCCCGGATCGGAACCCAGGCGGCCAGCAGCGGAGCGCACGCACTTAACCTCTAAGCTGCGGGGCCGGCCCTAGAATACTTCTATAAAGAAAAACATCACATCTACTTTAGAGGTATGGGAAAGGTATGATAAATGGTGGATTCGTCCCCTTTAAAGTTGTTCTTTTTGATGCTCAAATTTTCCTCTCTTTGGCCAATGGGAACCTCTTCAAGTTGGCCTTGAGTCCTTTTGACACAACTTTAGTAGTCTTCAGTAGCTTCCTTGGTATCTAATATCTAACATAAAGATTATATATTTCATAGTTTCTCCAGGGAGCCCTAGTTCCTTTTATTGGAAAACAGTGTTTGGAGACCATACTCTAGGTACTAGGGCTGCTCCTTGTTAGAAGGTGGTCTTTGTTTCTAGCCCTTTTCAGTGTTTAGAGCTAGCAAATATGTAAGTGTGGTGTATTTGTATTTCCCCCCAAATTAAAAATTCATCATGAAGTCACACTAATACTTTTATTGATGTCATAATAGTTTATAACATTGTGAGATTCCAATTGTACATTATTATTTGTCAGTCACCATAGAAATGTGCCCCTTCACCCCTTGTGCCCACCCCGCAACTTCCTTCCCCCTGGTAACCACTAAACTGTTCTCTCTGTCCATGTGTTAGTTTACATTCCACAGATGAGAGAGGTCATACAGTGTTTGTCTTTCTCTGTCTGGCTTATTTCACTTAACATAATACCCTCCAGGTCCATCCATGTTGTTGCAAATGGGACGATTTTGTCTTTTTTTTTTATGGCTGAGTAGTATCCCATTGTATATATATACTACATCTTCTTTATTCAATCATCTGTTGAACATTTGGGTTGCTTCCATGTCTTGGCTATAGTGAATAATGCTGCAATGAACATAGGGGTGCATAAGCCTCTTTGGATTGTTGATTTCAAGTTCTTTGGATAAATACCCAGAAGTGGGATAGCTGGATCATAAGGTATTTCTATTTTTAATTTTTTGAAGTATCTCCGTACTGTTTTCCATAGAGGCTGCACCAGTTTGCATTCCCACCAGCAGTGAATGAGGGTTCCCTTTTCTCCACGTCCTCTCCAACATTTGTTCTTTTTTGTCTTGGTGATTATAGCCATTCTCACAGGTGTAAGGTGATATCTTAGTGTAGTTTTGATTTGCATGTCCCTGATGGTTAGTGATGTTGAACATCTTTTCATATGCCTATTGGCCATCTGTATATCTTCCTTGGAAAAATGTCTGTTCACATCCTCTGCCCTTTTTTTTTTTTTTTGAGGAAGGTTGGCCCTGAGCTAACATCTGCCAATCCTCCTCTTTTTGCTGAGGAAGACTGGCCCTGGGCTAACATCCCTGCCCATCTTCCTCCCCCTTATATGGGACGCCGCCACAGCATGGCTTGCCAAGCCGTGCGTCGGTGTGCGCCCGAGATCCGAACTGGTGAACCCCGGGCCGCCCCCGCAGAGCGCGTGCACTTAACCGCTTGCACCACCGGGCCGGCCCCCCTCTGCCCATTTATTGATCGGGTTATTTGTTTTTTTGTTGTTCAGCTGTGTGAGTTCTTTGTATATTTTGGAGATTAACCCCTTATCAGATATATGGTTTGCAAATATTTTCTCCCAGCTGTTGGGTTGTCTTTTTGTTTCGATCCTGGTTTCATTTGCCTTGCAGAAGCTCTTTAGTCTGACGAAGTCCCACTCGTTTATTTTTTCTTTTGTTTCCCTTGTCTGAGTAGACATGGAATTCGAGAAGATCCCTTTGTGACCAATGACGAATAGTGTACTGCCTGCATTTTCTTCCAGGAGTTTTATAGTTTCAGATCTCACCTTCAGGTCTTTGATCCATTTTGAGTTAATTTTTTTGTATGGCAAAAGCAGATGGTCTACTTTCATTCTTTTGCAAGTGGCTGTCCTGTTTTCCCAGCACCATTTATTGAAGAGACATTCCTTTCTCCATTGTATGTTCTTTGCTCTTTTGTCAAAGATTAGCTGCCTGTGGATGTGAGGTTTTATTTCTGGGGTTTCAGTTCTGTTCTGTTGATCTGTGTGTCTGTTTTTGTACCAGTACCATGCTGTTTTGATTACTATCGCTTTGAGGTATGTTTTGAAGTCAGGGATTGTGATGCCTCCAGCTTTGTTCTTTTTTCTCAGGATTGCTTTAGCTATTCGGGGTCTTTTGTTGCCCCGTATGAATTTTAGGAGTCTTTGTTCTATTTCCTTGAAGGATGTCATTGGGATTCTGATTGAGATTGCATTGAATCTGTAGATTGCTTTAGGTAGTTTGGACGTTTTAACTATGTTCATTCTTCCAATCCATGTACATGGGATATCTTTCCATTTCTTTATGTCATCATTGATTTCTTTCAATAATGTCTTAGTGTTCATTGTATAGGTCTTTCACCTCCTTGGTTAAATTTCTTCCTAGATATTTTATTCTTTTTGTTGCGATTGTAAATGGGATTGTATTCTTGAGTTCTCTGTTAGTTCGTTGTTAGAGTATAGAAATACCACTGATTTTTGTAAGTTGATTTTGTACCCTGCAACTTTGCTGTAGTTGTTTATTATTTCTAATAGTTTTCTGATGGATTCTTTAGGGTTTTCTGTATATAAAATCATGTCATCTGCAAACTGCAAGAGTTTCACTTCTTCATTGCCTATTTGGATTCCTTTTATTCCTTTTTCTTGCCTAATTGCTCTGGCCAGAACTTCCAACACTGTGTTGAATAACAGTAGCGAGAGTGGGCACCCTTGTCTTGTTCCTGTTCTCAGAGGGATGGCTTTCAGTTTTTCCTTGTTGAGTGTGATGTTGGCTGTGGGTTTGTCATATATGGCCTTCATCATGTTGAGGTACTTTCCTTCTATACCCTTTTTGTTGAGAGTTTTTATCATAAATGGATGTTGGATCTTGTCAAATGCTTTCTCTGCATCTATTGAGATGATCATGTGGTTTTTATTCCTCATTTTGTTAATGTGGTGTATCACACTGATTGATTTGCGGACGTTGAACCATCGCTGTGTCCCTGGTATAAATCCCACTTGATCGTGGTGTATGATCTTTCTAATGTATTGCTGTATTTGGTTTGCCAATATTTTGTTGAGGATTTTTGCATCTATGTTCATCAATGATATTGGCCTGTAATTTTCCTTCTTTGTATTGTCCTTGTCTGGCTTTGGTATCAGGGTGATGTTGGCCTTGTAGAATGTGTTAGGAAGTGTTCCATCTTCTTCTATTTTTGGAATAGTTTGAGAGGGATAGGTGTTAAATCTTCTTTGAATGTTGTAAAATTCTCCAGAGAAGCCATCTGGTCCTGGACTTTTATTTTTTGGGAGGTTTTTGATTACTGTTTCAATCTCTTTCCTTGTGATTGGTCTATTCAGGTTCTCTATTTCTTCTTGATTCAGTTTTGGGAGGTTCTATGAGTCTAAGAATTTATCCATTTCTTCTAGATTGTCCAATTTGTTGGAATATAGTTTTTCATAGTATTCTCTTATAATCCTTTATATTTCTGTGGTATCCATTGTGATTTCTCCTCTTTCATTTCTAATTTTATTTATTCGAGGCTTCTCTCTTTTTTTCTTGTTGAGTCTGGCTAAGGGTTTGTCAATTTTGTTTATCTTCTCAAAGAACCAGCTTTTTCTTTCATTGATCCTTTCTACTGTATTTTTGGTTTCAATTTCATTTATTTCTGCTCTGATTTTTATTATTTCCCTCCTTCTGCTGACTTTAGGCTTTGTTTGTTCTTCTTTTTCTGATTCTGTTAGGCATAGTTTGAGGTTGCTTATTTGGGATTTTTCTTGTTTGTTAAGGTGGGCCTGTATTGCTATGAATTTCCCTCTCAGGACCGCTTTTGCTGCATCCCATATGAGTTGGTATGGTGTATTTTCATTTTCACTTGTTGCCAGATATTCTTTGATTTCTCCTTTAATTTCTTCAGTGATCCATTGGTTGTTCAGTAGCGTGTTGTTTAGTCTCCACATCTTTGTCACTTTCCCAGCTTTTTTCTTATAGTTGATTTCTAGTTTCATAGCATTATGGTCGGAAAAGATGCTTGTTGTGATTTCAATCTTCTTCAATTTATAGAGGTTTGCCTTGTTTCCCAACGTGTGGTCTATCCTTGAGAATGTTCCATGCACGCTTGAGAAGAATGTGTAATCTGTTCTTTTTGGATGGAGTGCTCTCTATATATCTATTAAAGTCCATCTGGTCTAGTTTCTCATTTAAGTCCACTATTTCCTTATTGACTTTCTGTCTGGATGATCTATCCATTGATGTAAGTGGGGTGTTATGGTCCCCTACTATTATTGTGTTGTTGTTGATATCTCCTTTTAGGTTTGTTAATAGTTGCTTTATGTATTTTGGTGCTCCTGTGTTGGGTGCATATATATTTATAAGTGTTATGTCTTCTTGGTGGATTGTCCCTTTTATCATTATATATTGCCCCTGTTTGTCTCTCATTACCTTTTTTATTTTGAAGTCTACTTTGTCTGATGTAAGTATGGCAACACCTGCTTTCTTTTGTTTGCCATTAGCTTGGAGTATCGTGTTCCATCCCTTCACTCTGAGCCTGTGTTTGTCTTTAGAGCTGAGATGTGTTTCCTGGCGGCAGCAAATTGTTGGGTCTTGTTTTTTAATCCATCCAGCCACTCTGTGTCTTTTGATTGGGGAATTCAATCCATTTACATTTAGAGTGATTATTGATATATGAAGGCTTAATGCTGCCATTTTATCTCTTGTTTTTCAGTTGTTATGTATTTCCCTTGTTTCTCATCCCATGTATTTTGGACTGCTAATTCAGTTTGGTGGCTCTCTGTGATGGTTTTCTCAGTTTTCTCTTTATTTATCATTTTTGTCTTTGTTCTGATTTTTTGTTTAGTGGTTACATTGCTGTTTGTCTAAAAGATCTCACAGATGAGATAGTCCATTCCCTGATAACCTCTTGTTCCCTCAGTCTAAGTAGGTTTCATCCCCTTCTAAGTTGTTGTCACAACTTATTCTGTTATGTGTTGTGAATTTGTGGTTAAAATGAAGTGATAATGTTTATTTTTGATGTTTTCTTTTCCTTTATCTTTAGACTTAACTGTCTGCTAATCTGTTCTGTGTAGTGTTCTTGCATCTTTTATTAGACTTATTCCTAGGTATTTGATGTTTTTATATGCTATTTTATTTTTTTATTTTTTTAGATTTTATTTATTTATTTTTCCCCCAAAGCCCCAGTAGACAGCCGCATGCCACAGCTGCACATCCTTCCAGCCGCTGCACGTGGGACGTGGCCCCAGCATGGCCGGAGAAGCGGCGTGTCGGTGCACGCCCAGGATCCAAACCCGGGCCGCCAACAGCGGAGCACGCGCACCTAACCGCTAAGCCGCGGGGCCGCCCCTGCTAATCTGTTCTGATAGAGAGTTGCAATTTCTTATTTTGTCTGCTTATTTATCTCCTTGCTCAAGGCTTTGTAAACCCTTTCTTTCTTTTTTTTCAGGTATGAGGTCTTTCTTGATCAAATCTTGTAGGGGGGATCTTGTGGTAAGGAACTCCCTAAGCTTTTGTTTTTCTGGGAAAGTTTTTATTTCTCCATCCTATCTGAAGGATATTTTCACTGGATATAGTATTCTTGGCTATAAGTTTTTGTCTTTCAAAATTTTAATTATATCATTCCACTCTCTCCTAGCCTGTAAGGTTTCTGCTGAAAAATCTGCTGAAAGCTTGATAGGGCTTCCTTTATAGGTTATTCTCTTCTGCCTTGCTGCCCTTAATATTTTTTCTTTATCGTTGACTTTTGCCAGCTTTACTAATATATGCCTTGGAGAAGGTCTTACATTGATGTAACTAGGAGTCCTGGTGGCTTCTTTTACATGTAGTTCCAGCTCTGTCTCCAGGTTTGGGAAGTTCTCAGTTATTATTTCTTTGAACAAGCTTTCTGCTCCTTTTTCCCTCTCTTCTCCCTCTGGAATAGCTATAATCCTTATGTTGCATTTCCTGATTGAGTCAGATATTTCTTGGAGAATTTCTCCATTTCTTTTTAGTCTAAGTTCTCTCTCCTCCATCTGAAGCATTTCTGTGTTCCTGTCCTCCAGATGGCTAATTCTATCCTCCATATTATCAGCCCTGTTGTTTAAGGACTCCAGATTTTTCTTTATCTCATCCATTGTGTTTTACATCTCTAACAATTCTGTTTGGTTTTTCTTTATAGTTTCAATCTCTTTTGTGAAGAATTCCCTCTGTTCAGTAATTTGGTTCCTGATTTCATTGAACTGTCTTTCAGAATTCTCTTGTAGCTCATTGAGTTTTCCTATGATGGCTGTCTTGAATTCTTTTGTCATTTAGATCGTAGATTTCCGTGCCTTCAGGATTGGTTTCTGGTTGTTTGTCTTTTTCCTTCTGGTCTGGAGTATTAATAAATTTCTTTATACCATTTGATGGAGTGGATTTGTGCCAGCGCATAGTGATAGTTTCTGGATGCAGGTTCCACCTGCTGCCACTTGGTGGGGGGCGGGGCAGGAGCTGTGTAATCTGAGCCCACTGCCGCAATTCCTGTCAGCTGTGCCTGTCCAAGCCTGGGTCACTCCTTGGGATCGCAGTGGCCCTGTGGGGTCTCCCACCGAATGGGAAAGTAGTCACATGGGGGTCTCAGGGACACTGCCGCCTGCTGCCACAGACCCTGGGGGTTGTGCTCCCTGCTTCTGGGCCACAGCGGTACTATGCGTGTTCACGGCAGCCGCGAGCTTGTTTGCCCATGCTGGTATCTGAGCTGCCCTCTACTCCTAGGTCACACCAGCTGTGTGCTTGGTGGGTGGGACTTCCCCTCCGGGACTGTGCCAAAGCCACTCCCTGGGACCAGGTAGGGTTGTGGATTCTCCCGCCAGAGGTGAGCGTGGTCACACGCGGACTTCAGGGCTACTGCTGCCTGCTCTCACAGTCCTGCCGAGACACGCTTCCTGCTTTGGGGCCACAGCTTTATTACGGGTGTTCGTGGCAGCTGGGAGCTTTGTCGCCTGGACTGGAATCTCAGCCGCTCTCTGCTCCTAGGTCGTACCGGCCATTGTGCTTGGTGGGCGAGAGCTCCCCTGTGGGACCAAGCCAGCCACTCCCTGGGACTGGGTAGGATTGTGGATTCTCCCACCAGATGAGAGAGTGATCACATGGAGGCTCAGGGCTACTGGCCCCAGCTCCCACAGTCCCACCAAGACACGCTTCTTCCTTCGGGGCCGCAGCAGTACTATGGGTGTTTATGGCAGCTGGGAGCTTGTTCACCTGAGCGGCAGCTCAGCTGCCCCCTACTCCTAGGTAGCACCGGCCTTTGTGCTTGGTGGGTGGGGTTTCCCCACTGGGTCCAAGCCTGTGCTGCTCTCTGTGGGCTCGTGGCCCTGAGGGCTCCCCCACTAGACCAGGAAGTGATCACACGGCGGGGCTCAGGGCTGCCGTCACCTGTTTCCACAGTCGCGCTGAGGTAGGCTCCCGCCCTCGGGGCCACAGCAGTGCTATGATCGCTCCAGCTGGGAAAGTAGTTGCACACGTGCACTGGGCTGCCTGGGGTCCAGAGGGTGCTCACCTATCTCCACCACCTCCTTGGCGGGGGGTGGGTAGTCCATCCATCTTCAGATATACAGCTTCTCGGGTCTGTCAGGCGTCCTGGTGTGCTGTGGGTATCCTCCGCTGATCGATGAGTGTCCTTTTAGTTGTAGTTCGAAGGGGGAGAGACAACAGGGACCAGCTCACTCCACCATGTTGCTGACATCACTCCACACTAATACTTTTAATTCAAATTCAGTACTGCAGAGAGTGTGTGTGTTTTAATGTTATTGAGATATAATTTATATACAATAAATTTATGTATTTTAAATGTAGAAATTATGAGTTTGGGCAAATGTGTAGCCACCACCACAATGCAGTATAGAACATTTCCATCACCCCAAAAAACGTCTCCTCATGCGCCTTTAGGACTGCAGGGTTTTTACTTAATTTCTTCTATCGTACATCTTTATCTCATCCCATGTCAAGAATCCCAATTCTTAAGACTACTGAGGGTGATAGAATCAGAATGCTATGCCACACAACTGCTCATTTGCTTTATCTCATCTTAATCACAGCAGTCTCAGAATTGCAATATCAATATTACCACCATATGTCTACTTAAAAGTTTAAATTTCATTTTTGCAGTTTTGGGTTCAATACTTAGTTTTTAATATAACTGAGAATCTAAAAAGTCTTAAAAAATTATTTTTCAGAGTAAAATCTCAGTCCTGCCCACAGATACCTTTATTTAGGTACCTCGTCTTCTTAGGAGCCTCAGCCTTCACAGGGGAATTGTATTCCTGCTCTCAGATCAGCTGACTGTTAAGGCATCTGCACTAACTGGCAACCTGGAATGTTGACACTGCAGTTGAGGTAAGTAATACTTATGGAGGATTATCCAGATCAGAGGTGTCCCACTGGGGTTACACATGAGAATCTCCTATGGAGCTTTAGCCCAGACAGACCTGCTAAATCTCTGACAGTGGGGCCCACACAAGTATATATTTTTTTTCCCTTTTTTTTCTCCCCAAGGCCCCAGTAGATAGTTGTATGTCATAGTTGCGCATCTTCCTAGTTGCTGTATGTGGGACGCTGCCTCAGCATGGCCAGACAAGCGGTGCATCGGTGCGCGCCCGGGATCTGAACCCAGGCCCCAGTAGTGGAGCACGCACACTTAACTGCTAAGCCACGGGGCCATCCCCGACACAAGCTTATTTTTTTAAATTTACATGTGGTTTCGGATGTTCACCCAAGTAGTAACCACTATTAAATTTATCAGAGAGCTGGATGGTATTGTTTTGACACAACTTCCTTCCAACCCAATTGCTGCCTTTTTTTTGTGTGTGTGTGAGGAAGATTGGCCCTGAGCTGACATCTGTGCTAATCTTCCTCCGTTTTTTTGTATGTGGGATGCTACCACAGCTTGGCCTGACAAGCAGCGTCCAGGTCCGTGCCCAGGATCCGAACCCACAAACCCCAGGCCTCCGAAGCAGAGCACGCAAACTTAACCACCACGCCACTGGGCTGGCCCTCCAACCCAATTGCTTTTAATACATTTTCTTACCAAATACCCTTCTCAGGTATTGTGCAATACCAATATATATTGAAAGATGTTATTAGAAATAGCTCTATGAAACTCATTTTTGGTTTAGCAATTTGTTGTTGAAGGCATTTGTTTGCTATATTATACCATGTCTTCCTGTGAGGAAGCATAGGAGAAGTTTCTCTCAGATTTAGATTCCAGGGATGGTTGTGCTTCTCCTGAAGACTGGCCTGTTATTGTATGTGATATCTGTTTGTATGTTCATTTTGTTCATTCACAAAGGCTTTCTGAGCACCTAAGTCCCAGGGACTCTAGGTGCTGTGGATGTAGTGGTGAATAAAACAGACAAGGCCCTTGTAGGGGTGGGCAGGTGGGGACACACAATAAGCAGGTAGGTGCATGGACAATTTCAGGTAATTGCAGATAGTTGTAGTTGGTAAGGGAAATGGAACAGGATGATGTGCTAGATCATGGCTGCAGTAGTGTACTTTACATAGGTGAGCAGGGAAGCCACTGAGGACGTGCTCTTTGAACTGAGACTGAGTGATATGAAGGAGCCAGCTCTGTGAAGATCTGGGGCAACACATTCTGGCAGCGGGACTAGCAAGTGCCAAGGCCCTTAGGAGGGAAAAGGTATGGAGGGATCAAGGAAGAGAAAGCAGGCCATAGGGGCTGGAGTTGGTGAGCAGAGGGGAGACTGGTAGAAGATGAGGTCAGAGAGGTGGTCAGGGGCCACATCACTCCGAGCCATGGGGGCCATGGTGAGGAGTTGGGAAGTGACTGGGGCAGGAGGGGATGCTTTAAGCAGAGAAGAGACTTACTGTTACCTTGAAAAGATCACTGTAGAGAATGGAATGTAGAGGAGGAGAAGGGAAGTAGAAGAGAACTGTGAAGGGGCTCCAACAATAGCCCAGGTGATGGTGGACAGGACAAGAGAGGTAGCAATACCCTTCTTAGACCTGGCAAGAGGATCCCCTGCCGTGTGGAGGGTCCTGCTCTGGCCCTTCTCTGGCTACACCCTTCCCCATGGGATGTCTGAGGGGCCAAGGAGACATGCTTGGAGATCATTGTAATCCTTAGATGTCTATGTTTTCTAACCTATAAGTTTATGTGCTATTGGAGACCTCACTTACTGTGTCTGGTGGTGTGTCCTGGGGAAGGGTCAAAGGTAAGGCACTAGTCCATGTCCCTCCAGGGCAGTAAAGGAGAAAGAAGGAAACTGATGAGCTTCGGGCATCACAAAACCACTGTTGATCATTCCTCTGGCTAATCTCCCCTTTACATCCTTCAGGAGGAGCAGCATTGAGAGAAGGCAGTCTCCTTAGGCTGTAATCCACCAGCCCTGGAGCAGAAGGGGTAGAGGGACAAATGCTCAAGGGCAGCTGGTCAGAGCACACCTGTTTGCAACTCCTCATCCCAGCAAGGCTTTTGTGCTGTACTGGTGTTACCCAGCAGATACTGCCTTTTCCCAGTTTTCTATTGGTCTTTTTCTTATTGATTTGTAAGAGTTCATTATATATTATGGAACTTCGTACTTTATCTGAGACATGGGTTCAAAATATTTTCCACTAGTTATTCTTTTGACTTAGTTTATGGGTTTTAAATGTTATTTTTAAATGGTTAATCTAATTAAATTTAACAATCTTTTATGTCTTCTGGATTGTGAGTCATACCTAGAAAAGCCTTCCCCTCTTAAAGATTATTTTTAAGGGGCTGACTTGGTGGCATAGTGGTTAAGTTCACGTGCTCTGCTTCAGCAGCTCGGGGTTCGCCAGTTTGAATCCTGGGCACGGACCTGCGCAATACTCATCAAGCCATGCTGTAGCAGCGTCCCACATACAAAATAGAGACAGATTGGCACAGATGTTAGTTCAGGGACAATCTTCCTCAAGCAAAAAGAGGAGGATTGGCAGTGGATGTTAGCTCATGGCCAATCTTCCTCACCAAAAAAAAAAAGATTATTTTTAAATTCCTCCTGTTTTCTTCTAGCATATCTGTGGATTTATCTTTAGGTATTTTAATATTTGATCTATGTGAATTTATTTTGTAAAGAATGAAGTAGGGAGCCAATATGGTTCTCAAGTTTTTATAATATATTGAATAATCCATCTTTTCCCCACTGATTTAAAATGCCATATTTTTCATATACTAAATTCCCATATATATTTAGATCTATAGCTGGACTTTCTATCCTGTTCCATTGTTCTACTTGTCCACCCGTATACCAATACCACACTTTTAGAATCATGGTAACTTTATGATGTTGTTTCCAAACCTTATACGCACCTCTCTCTCCCTCTCCCTCTTTCATTTATATTTACTCATAAACCTCTTGAATCCTACACCCTTTCTCTGTATTCAGTTTCCTTCTTCATCATGTACACTATTTAGTTGTTAGTAGTTCTTTCAGTGAGAACGTGTGATTAGAAAACCTCCTTCTCAGTCTTTGTCTTAAAATATCTTTATTTCACCCTCAGTCTTGATTGAGATTTTGGCAAGTGTGGTAGATGTTTTGATTGGCTCTCTTAAGCCACATCATAACCCTCTTCCTGTTTGGTGGAATCAGAAACCTAAAAAATTACAATTCCCTTGCTGCCATGGTATGGCTGTGAATATCTTCCACTAATTTGATACAAATGCCCAGGATCTGGAAAGTAGAAGGAGGTGGTGGTTTTTGCTGAGAAGCTAATGTCTGCAGTGGCAAAGGTCCACATTACACTGTCTGGGCTCCAGTTTCTGGCATGAGGCAGTTGTGGCAGAGGCAACAACAGTAGCAGTAGCAGCAGTAGTTCTCTGGACTCCAGATTGTAAGAAAATCTACAGATAAATTATTAAAATTGAAAAGAGAGTTTAGCAATGTTACTGGATACAGAGTCAACCAAGAAAAATGATTGTGTTTGTATATATCAACAACAGGAAATAAAAATACAACTTAGCATAGCATCAAAACATCAAGTACTTAGGAATGAATCTAACAAAAAATGTGCACAATATTTATGCAGAAAATGATAAAACACCATTGAGAAAATTGAGGAAGACATAAACAAATGGTGAGATATTTGTCGTTTGGAAGACTTACTATTTTAAAAATGCTAATTCTCCCCAAATTGATCTATAAAAATCAATGCAATATCAATCAAAATCCCTGTTATGTTAATTTTTTTTCTTTAAGAAAGTAATAAGCTGACTCTAAAATTAACACGGAAATGCAAAAGGTCCAGAATAGCTAAGACGTGCTTAAAAAGAACAAGATGGGAAAATTTGCTCTTCTAGTTATCAAGACATATTTAAAAGCTGAGTATGGTATTAATACAGGAGAGAAAAGCAGAACAATGAAACAATCTAAAGCCCAGAAAGAAACCCACATATATATGGACATTTGATCTGTGACAAAGATGACACTGCAGTTTAGTGGGGAAAGGACAGTCTTTTCAGTAGACAGTGCTGGAGCACCCAGGTATATCCATGCAGGGGAGGAGGAAGGAATATGATGCCAATTTCACATCTCATAGAAACAATTCCAAGTGGATGTAAACCGAAATATGAAAGTAAACTAAAAAAGCCTTTAGTAGATAGTAATACACAGTAATACTTATATGACCTCAAGCTGAGAAAATATTTCTTCATCTGGACACACATATGCAAAAAAAACGCTAATCATAAAGGAAAAGGTAGACAAACTAAGTTCTTAAATTAAAACTTCATCAAAAGGCACTATTAAGAAAGTGAAAAATCAAGCTACAGTGTAGGAGCACAACTATTAAAAAATAAGAAAAAGTCAAAACACCTCAGTAGAACAACAGGCTAAGAGCCTCAAACAGGCACTTCTTAAAAAAAGAAATCCAAATTATCTATAAATATAGGAAAAGGTACTCAATTAGTCATCAGAAAAATGCAAATTAAAATCACAATGAGATGCCACTATATGCCCACAGAATGGTTCAATTACAATGACAGACAGTGGCAGTGTTGGTGCAGATGTAGGGGAATGGGGACTTGCATACTGCTTGTGGGAAGGAAGAGGTAGAAGAACTACTTTGGAAAATAGTATGGCATTATCTGCTCAGATTGGAGATGAGCATACCCCATGACCCAGTAATTCCATTCCTACTTGTATTCAACATAATTGCATGTACATGGAACCAGGAGACATGTTCGTAGCGTAAGAATGGTCATAGCCACATTATTTGTAATAGCCCCAAACTGACAACAACCCTGTAGAATAGATAACTTATATTCAAACAATGGAATACTATTCAGTAATGGAATAAATGAATTCAGCCACATGCAGCAACATGGATAAATCTCGCAAATATAACGCTGAGCAAAAACAGCCAGACACAAGAATAAATGCAATGATTCCATTTATATTAAATTCATAAAGAGGCAAAACTGAAGATGGCGTATAGGAATGCATACTTAGGTGGTAAAACTATAAAGAAAAACAAAGAAGTGATTCCCATAAAAGAGTAGTTAGGTTGAGGAAATGGGGTTGTGATTGGGAAGAGGCAGGCAGAGGCCTCCTGGGCTGCTGGAACACTCCACCACTAGTGTTCACTTGATATAACTTATTAAACTGCACCCATACGTTTTTATGCATTTTCTGATAATGTGGGCTCTATTTCACAAGAAAAGTTTAAACAATATGTGGATTTGATAACACCACACATCTATGGACAGTTAATCTTTGACAAAGGAGCCAAGAACATACAATGGAGAAAGGAAAGTCTCTTCAATAAATGATGTTGGGAAAACTGGACAGCCACATGCGAAAGAATAAAAGTAGACCATTATCTTACACCATACATAAAGATTGACTCAAAATGGATTCAAGACTTGAATGTAAGACCTGAAACCATAAAACTCCTAGAAGAAAATATAGGCAGTACACTCTTTGACATCGGTCTTAGCAGCATCTTTTCGAATGCCATGTCTACTCAGGCAAGGGAAACAAAAGAAATAATAAGCAAATGGGACTACTTCAGACTAAAAAGCTTTTACAAGGCAAAGGAAACCTTGAACAAGATGAAAAGACAACCCACCAACTGGAAGAAAATATTTGCAAATCATATACCTGACAAGCTGTTAATTTCCAAAATATATGAAGAACTCATACACCTTGACAACAAAAAAACAACCCAATCAAAAAATGGGCGAAGGATATGAACAGACATTTTTCCAAAGAAGATATACAGATGGCCAACAGGCACATGAAAAGATGTTCAATATCACTATTTATTAGGGAAATGCAAATGGAAACTACAATTAGATATCACTTTACACCTGTCAGAATGGCTATAATTACCAAGACAAAAAATAACAAATGTTGGAGAGGATGTGGAGAAAAGGGAACCCTCATAACACTGCTGGTGAGAATGCAAACTGGTGCAGCCACTGTGGAAAACAGTGGAGATTTTTTTTAAAAGTTAAGGATACAGGGGCCAGCCCCGTGGCATAGTGGTTAAGTTCGCATGCTCTGCTTTGGCAACCTGGGGTTCGTGGATTCAGCTCCCACGTTTAGACCTACACACATTGCTCATCAAGCCATGCTGTGGTGGGGGCCAGCCCTGTGGCTTAGCGGTTAAGTGTGCGCACTCCGCTACTGGCGGCCCGGGTTCGGATCCGGGGCGCACACCAACACACCACTTGTCCGGCCATGCTGAGGCCGCATCCCACATAGGGCAACTAGAAGGATGTGCAACTATGACATACAACTATCTACTGGGGCTTGGGGGAGAAAAAGAAAAAGGAGCAGGATTGGCAATAGATGTTAGCTCAGAGCCGGTCTTCCTCAGCAAAAAGAGGAGGATTAGCATGGATGTTAGCTCAGGGCTGATCTTCCTCACACACACACACACACAAAAAAAGTCATGCTGTGGTGGCGTCCCACATAAAAAAGAGGAAGATGAGCACGGATGTTAGCTCAGGGCGGATCTTCCTCAAGCAAAAAGAGGAAGATTGGCAACAGATGTCAGGGCCAATCTTCCTCACCAAAAAAAAAACAATTTAAAAATAGAAATACTATATGATCCAGCTATCCTACTACTGGATATTTATCCAAAGAATTTGAAATCAACAATTCAAATACATTTATGCACCCCTACGTTCATTGCAGCATTATTGACAATAGCCAAGATGCAGAAACAACCCAAGGGCCTGGAATGGAAAGGAGGTGTGGTATGTATATACAATGGAATATTACTTGGCCATAAAAAAAGACAGAACTGTCCCATTTGCAACAACATGGATGGACCTTGAAGATATGATGGTAAGCAAAATTAGCCATACAGAGAAAGAAAAACGATGTATGATTTCACTCATATGTGGAAGATCAACAAACACGTGGATAAAGAGAACAGATTAGTGGTTACCAGAGGGGAAGGGGGTTAGGGGATGAATGGAGTAAAGGGGCACATATGTATGGTGATAGATAAAAATTAGAATATTGATTGTGAGCATGATGCAGTCTATGCAGAAACTGGTAAATAATGTACACCTGAAATTACACAGTGTTAGAAACCATTATGACCTCAATAAAATAACTGAAAAAAACCCATATCCATATATTGGAATATTATGCAGTTATTTAAAAATCATGCATTAGGAGAATTTTCATTTAGCTTGGAAATTCTCAATTAGGATACGAAATCACATGTATACTAGAATTCCAATTTCATTAAAATGTAAATCTATGCAGATATATGCAAATAAAAATACAAATGAAATGTAAAAAAAAAATTCGGATTTGCAAAAGAACCAAAGTGAAATTTCTGGACATCAAAAGAATGTAGCTATTGACAGGGGCAGTCCTGGTGGCTAGCAGTTAAGTGCGCATGCTCCGCTGCTGCGGCCAGGGTTCGCAGGCCCAGATCCCGGGCGCCCACCTATGCACCGCTTGTCAAGCCATGCTGTGGCGGCGTCCCGTAGAAAGTGGAGGAAGATGGGCACAGATGTTAGCCCAGGGCCAATCTTCCTCAGCAAAAAAGAGGAGGATTGGCAACAGATGTTAGCTCAGGGCTGATCTTCCTCACACACACACACAAAAAGTAGCTATTGAGGGGCTGCCCTGGTGGCGTAGTGGTTAAGTTCATGTGCTCTGCTTTGGTGGTCCAGGGTTCACAGGTTCAGATCCCAGGTGCAGACCTACACACCACTTATCAAGTCATGCTGTGGCAGTATCCCTTATGAAGTAGAGGAAGAT
The DNA here is from genome assembly GCF_020826845.1 of Diceros bicornis minor. Taxonomy (NCBI): domain Eukaryota; kingdom Metazoa; phylum Chordata; class Mammalia; order Perissodactyla; family Rhinocerotidae; genus Diceros; species Diceros bicornis. Next base: position 47,162,831 of record NC_080757.1, on the reverse strand, counting down.
GGGCATGGATGTTAGCCCAGGGCCAGTCTTCCTCACCAAAAAAAAAAAAAAGTAGCTGTTAAAATGAAACCAATAGATGTTCTTCTGCCTTTTCCTCTTCTTCCCTTCCTAAACTATTCAATCCAGAAGCCACTGGGTAGGGCTGAATGTGTGTGCAGGGTACGGTAAGGTGGAGCGGGAAGTCAGTAGGTGGGAGCTGGGGAGGAGGGCGTTGTTGTGGGAACTACCTGAGGATAAGGACACAAAGCAGTTCACAGCACCTGGAACCTGGTGTGTGCTCAACACAAGGCAGTTACTATTATTGTCGTTATTATGGTTGTTATAAGGGGAATGTTGAGAGATGACGTACCAGCCATCTCTGTATCCTGCGTCACCGGATCCTCTGGGTCTCACCTCTGATTCTAACTGCATCTGAGGCTTCACTTTATGTTGACAGCTTCTTGCTTCAAGTGTACAACACATATCACTCATTTTCTGCCCTGGGGCTTTCCAGGGCCCTGGGTGAGACACCAATGGAAGCTCACTTGGAATGCCCACATGCATAGCCTGGAAGTGGGGGAGGCATCTCTTCCCTGGGCAACCCTCTGTTAATGGGGGATGGAAGCTAATGGACAAATGCCTCTCACTGTTGGTCCTCAAGTGGACAATTCTGAGAGACATTCTTTCATTCCCCAGAACGTTCCAGTGGGATCAAGCCCCAGTTGCCAACAGCAATGCCCAACTCAACAATGCACCCTTGTACTGGCTGTTCGTCCAGCCCCTCACACCTATTCCCTCAGGTCACCTCCCAAATAAATTATTTGCACAGAAGGCCTTATCTCAGACTCTGCTTTCAGGGCTAGCCCAGGATAAGACAAAGGATCACAAGGTTGTAGAAAGCAGTCCTGGGAAATGGAATTATTCCCTGGATGGATGGCAACAAGGACCCTGTTGCCAGTGGTAAGGGGAGTGGTGATACCCCTTACATGCCATAGCTTCACAGTTACCAAGACTTTACCCTGCAGAGGTAGAAAGTGAAGCACTAGGTTATGCAATAGTGCGAGCACTTGAAAGGCATGGGGCAATGGTAATTATGTGTTGTGGAGTTGGTTGGTTTCTACTAACTGCTTTAGAAGCTTTGCAGGGAGAAAATGAGAGGCTATCAATTCAGGGCATTCTCTGAACCCTAGAGGCATTCTGGACTTCACGACCTTGGAAGATCTTAACAGGATCAGTTAGTTGCTGATACGGTCACTAATTTGCTAGCTCCTCTCCACCCCTTGTGGTGGTTCTTTTCTTCTCTGTCTCATTCTCCCTGGGCCCTCACTCCTGCTCCCTGGGATCACCTCCCATATAAACTATCTGCACCCAAGTCCTTGTCTCAGGCTCTGCTTCAAGAAGGAGCTGAGGTTAAGATAGATGAAGAAGCCAATGATGGCCAAGTTGCCAAGTTTATGACTTCAAAGACTTAAAGGTTTCTAAGGGGACCAGCCAATTAGTAGACTCAGAGTAGCCCTCATCATACCATGAATGGCTAGCCTTTTTTGAGTTCTTATATTCCTGGCCCTGTTCCAAGCTCTTTACAGTCATTACCTGAGTTAATTCTCACAGCAGCTCCATGATGTAGGTTTTATTTCTCGTCTCTTTCTCTCTCTCCCCTTCCAAATGAGGAAACTGAAGCCCAGAGAGGTTAGGTAACTTATCCAGAGTTACACAGCACATGATGGAGCCCGGATTCAGCTCAGTCTGTCTGACTCCAGAGCCCCCCACACTCTTAGCTTCTGTGATATACCGATTTCCTCCAAATAAAAATATCAGTGTGGGGGGCTGGAAATTATGCTCACAAATGCTGCTTTATGGCAACACAATCTTCAAATTCATCTGGACATGTGTGTACAGTATCCCTTCCCATGGCCAGTGCTTCTGCTGTTCTTTGCTAGGATTTAACTTCCAGTTCAACCACTTAACAAGCTGTGGGCGACCTTGTAAAATTACCCCCCTCATTTGAGTCTAAGTTTCCTTACTTGTAAGGGCAAATTAATATTGGTCTTATAGGATGTTATACAGAGTTAGTGTCTAATAACTGATAGCTATAATTTTTCCAGTCAGAGGTCTATTGTTGGGGACAATTAAGATTGAGGTTCAGGCAATCCCCAGAAGAAGAGCAGAGCAGAAAAATTTTGATCAAGTTGTTTTGTTTGTCTGGAACCCTAGAGATGCCTCTTGGCTTTTATTGGCCTTTACTTATAACTCCTAGGATGAGAGATTCAAACCAGAAATCATTTTGTCCCCTGTAGTGGGCTGAATCATGGCTCCCCAAAAAGATAAATCCATGTCCTAACTCCTGGAATCTGTGAATGTCACCTTATTTGGAAAAAGAGTCTTTGCAGATGTAATTAAAGATCTCTAGATGAGGTCATCCTAGATAATCCTGGTGTTTCCTAAATCCAATGACCAGTGTCCTTATAAGAAAAAGGCAGAGGAAGAGAAGGCCATGTGAAGACAGAGGCAGAGATTGGAGTTATGCAGCCAGAAGCCAAGAAACACCAGGAGCCACCAGAAACTGGAGAAGGCAAGGATTCTCCCCTAGAGCCTTTGGAGGGAGCAGGGCCCTGCTCACATCTTGATTTTGGATTTCTGGCCTCCACAACTACGAGAAAACAAATTTGTTTTAAGCCACCAGTTTGTGGTAATTTGTTACAACAGTCCTAGGAAACTAATCCATTCTCCCTTCTCCCCAAACTCAACTCTGGGCTGTTCCCTGCACAGAACACTGATGGGAAATGCAGCACACAATGACATGCCTTTGACATTAGCTAAATCTTGAGGGCTGAGAAAGCCCATGAAAGTCAATATAAATATTTTCGCAGCCTTCTAAAATCTGAGAGAAAATTTAAATGGCAACGGGTAAGAATGTGTACTTGCTGAGTAAGCTTGCCTTCCTCCCATGGGGTCTGCAGGCACTATTTTCTTCAGATCTATTTTCAAGGTCATCAGTTTTTATTTTAGAATATAGACTTGGTTTTTGCTTTGTGTTTTTGCTTCTCAACCTTCAGTGGGCATGGGAACGGGGAAACCCAGAAGATGATCATTGCAATGCTTCTAGGATGTGCTTATGAAGAGCACAGTGGTCTAACAATTGTTTTTTTTTAATTATATGGAAATGGGAAGAACGGTCCATGCCTAAAAATAGCAAAAGTATTTAAAAACTGTCACCAGTCAGGATCCCAACAGACAAAACTGTTGTCTGATGACAGGATTGGGTGTACCTGAATGAGCCAAGGGAATACTGTTTAAACATGAAACAGTCATTCGCTTTAGATAACCAGGTGAAACATTTTTAAGTGTCAATCAAGTTTGCTTTTTCTTCATGTAAATCAGCTTCATAAAAAGCATCTTACCCTGAGATGTAGTTTGTATTTTTAAATTTCAGAAGTTGAGTTCAGAATAGACATATCCAGTTTTACAATCATTACAGGCTTCTGAAATATAAAAGAGAAAATAATGCAGCAAATTTAGGATATATATCCACACAGGCTATTTAAGAAATCCAATTTTAGTAGCTGGGTGGACTGACAGAACCAAGTATGAACTGTTTTTTCCTGGACTACATTAAATAATTTATTATTGAAAACGTTTTAGAAGTGCACCTGCATCCCCCACTCTGGAATTTTTATATGATACTCTCCCCCCACATCCTTCCCTCCTCCCCACCCACCCATCTCCTGATGAGATTAGATTTGTTAGGATCCGTGGTATTGGTCACTCTTGGTTTCCTGGGGTGTGCATGTTGCCCTCATCGATCCCATCCTTGGGATCCTAAAACCCAGGAGTATGGTGGCTTCACAGGGACCACTGTCTCATTTCGATAGCATCTCTTATCCCAAGCTGCGGCTCACCTTGATCTCCTGGCGCCACCTCCTGGAACACGGGGGTCGCATAGTGTATCTCCTGGGAGTGTCCAGTCCCTGGGCAAAAGACAAAGAGCAGAGATATTGGGCCTATAATTCAAATCTCTGATCACTTGAGGGCAGTGGCTTAGCCAGCTGCCCTTGCAATGACGTGTAGCCTCTGAGCTTTGCAGAGAGCGCTTACCATCTTGGGCTGTGGAAACACACTGCCTCGGTTCCAAGCCTGGCACAGATGCCTCATCTGTAAAATGGGAACGATGTAAATTGGGAGTTAGTGGTGTTTGCATCAGACAGGGCAGGCAAATTGCTTAGCACCGTGCCTGGAATATGGCCAGCCCTCAGTCAATGTTGACTTGGATTTTTCTCATTGTTGGCCAAGGGCTTGGGTCTATTTACCCTCAAGCAGTGTATGATGCCTGCTTTAAGAGGTAGTCATAAAAGAGATTGAAACACAGTGCCGATCATTCTGAACTAATAGAAAAAATCTCCAAGATATGTTAAGTGAAAAAATCAAGGTGTAGAATGGCATATCTGTGACGTGCTACCAATGCTACTGTTTGTTTAGATGCTAACAGACACATAGAATATCTATGGAAGGATTTCAGAAACTGGTTGTTGCCCCCTGGAAAGTGGGACTGGGTGTCAGGGGTGGGAGGGAGACATTGTTCTCTATTCCTTTTCTTCAATTTTTTAACCATGTGTCTGTATGAGCTTAAAAAAACAAAAAAGACAAAAACCTAAAACCAACCAAAATACTCAACAAAGTTCTCTTACCTGCTTGATTTTGACAGATATTTGCATATATTCCAACTTCCTTGGGTGTATATCCATAGTCTCTGGGTGCATTATCTCTCATAGCTTTTCCTACATAAATTGGTGCAGAATCATTAAATTAAACGAATTCAGCCACATTTTTCTCATCTCCTCTGCCAAGGAGCAGAATTCCCCAAAGTTCTGAAAGAAAGAATGACCTGCTCCAACCACCTAAACTGTTGTCTATCGAAGGAAAACCATGGACTCAGCAAGGAGTCCATTGCTCCTGCTTCTCCAAGCCAGGAACCCTTCTCCTTTATCTTCCCAGCTCTGCAAGTAGCATCCTTTGACTATCAGATTACGTTTGAGATGGCCAGAGACACATTTTCTTTCCTTTGCTGAGAAGAACAGTCTGTAAAAAGCTTTGTAATATCTGTAAGAGATAGTAAATTACCCAGCTGAGTTCTATTTAGCCCTGGCGAGTAATCAAGAATATTAATTCCACTTTTGCAAGACCTTGGGTTTTTCTGTAGGAAGGGGAGACAGGTTTTAAAAATGTATGAGATGTACTAATTTTGACATCTATTTTCAAGTTTTGTGTCAACTGAGTCCCTGACTTCTCTGAGTTATGACTCTCTAGACATGGAGGGAGGCACAGGAGCCCAACATTGATCACTTAGTTCTCTCCCCAGTTCTGATACACTATCTCCTTTGGGTCCATTCTACAGGTCAGAACACTGAGGCTCACGCAGGCAAAGGAGCCCACTCAGAGCCCCTCAGCTCGCTGGTGGGTGCTGATGCTGTGACACTAACTGTCTGTTGTGCAGATCTCGATATTCCTCCATTCTTGTGTGCCAAATGAAAAGGCCACTTTGAAATTGTAACTGGAGGGAGTCATAAGACGTGTAGAGTGAAAAGCAGTTACTGGGGCCTGATGCAGCACTTCAGGTGGGGCAGAGAGGAAGGATGCTCTGTTTGTCTTCATGTGCTGAGCTTCCTCCCAGTGGCAGACCCAGTGAGGATGCTGAAAAATACAAAGCAAAGCTTTTGCCTTTGAGGAGCTGGCAATCAGGACCACCTACATCATTTGCAGGGCATACTGCAAGGTGAAAATAAGGGCCTCTTGTTAAGATATTATTAAGATTTGTACACCCATGTTCAAAGCAGCATTATCCACAATAGCCAAAAGGTGGAAGCAACCCAAGTGTCCATCGATGGATGAATGGATAAACAAAGTGTATATCTATATCTATATCTATCTATAATGGAATATTCTTCATCTTTAAAAATGAAGATAGACTGACACATGTACAACATGGGTGAACCTTGAGGACATTATGCTAAGTGAAATAAAACAGACACAAAAGGACAAATACTGTATGATTCCAATTATATGAGGCCCCTAGAGTAGTCAAATTCATGGAGACAGAAAGTAGAATGGTAGTGGCCGGGAGCTGGGGGAGGGGGAATGGGGAGTTATTGTTTAATGGGGACAGAGTTTCAGTTTTACATGATGAAGAGTTCTGTGGATGGATGGTAATGATGGCTGCACAACAATGTGAGTGTACTTAATGCCACTGAACTGTATAGTTAACAGTAGTTAAGACGGTACATTTTATTGTTATATATATTTTACCACAATTAAAAAAATAATTTAAAAAAGAGTAAAAAAAAAGTATTAAGAATTTTAAGAAAGTGACTGCACAGCGTAACAGGGCCCTGTGTGACTGCACAGGCCACACACCCATGAGCAATCTAAATAAGAAAGGCTTGTGGCCAGCCCGGTGGCGTAGTGGTTAAGTGCACGCGCTCCACTGCTGGCGGCCCAGGGTTCTCAGGTTTGTATCCTGGGTGCGCACTGATGCACCGCTTGTCAAGCCATGTGGTGGCAGGGTCCCATATAAAGTAGAGGAAGATGGGCACAAATGTTAGCCCAGGGCCAATCTTCCTCAGCAAAAAGAGGGAGAATTGGCAATGAATGTTAGCTCAGGGCTAGTCTTCCTCACCAAAAAAAAAAAAATAATAAGAAAGGCTTTTACCAGAGAAATGAGCACCAGCCTATGCGTGAACTGTGCAGGAAATTGATTTCATTACCTTTCCCTTTCGCTTCTTTTCCTTCTCTTTTCATTTTCTTCACATCCCATTTCTGATTCCCCTTTCCCTTCCTCCTCACCCTTTCCCTGCTGTCCATATCCAAAACCCATGGAAAACAGTGGAAAAGCTCCTAAAGAACTTACTTGTTTTGTACTTTGGTAGTATCCAAAATGCCAGAATTAGGATTATTACTATTAGCAGCAGTAATAACCCCGGAAGCAGTAGCTGCAGGCAGAAAGGACAGCCGTCTGCGCCTGGAAGAAGACAGCATTCGCTGGTCACTGCACAGCGTTCTTTTCCTATGACACTGAACTGTGAAATGTTCTGGAAAGAGCGATCACACTGTCTCCCAAGGTAACCAGTTACTATACACCTGGGCCCCGTATGTGATGGACACCTGCAACTCTTGAGAGTTGACTTGTTAGTCAGTGACCAAGTTAAGTCATGACCAAGTATATCTTCCAGAAGGGGTCATATGAGGGAGAGAAAAGCAGCACAGCATTTAACAGACTGACTACTGGCCACACTGTGAGGGTCATAAGCCTCAGTGCAGCCTGGCTGTTTACTGGGCAAAGCCTTTAGTCACATTGGCATGATTTATGTCACCCAAACAGCTACTGTTTATTGAGTATTAACTACATGCCAGACACTGCGTTGAGCACTTTACATGTGTTGCCTTATTTATGTCATTGGTATCACTCCCAATTTACAATGAGTAGAATAAGGCTCAAGAGAGGTTAAGTGACTTTCCTAAGGTCACACATCTTGGAAATGCTGTGATTTGTAGGCAAAAGCCTGACTCTGGGGCCTGACTCTGATAGCTGCCTCACTTGCTAGAACTTAGTGAACACCAGGGTGTGTGTGGGCTCTGTTCTTCTGAGGATGAAGCCGGGTGAAGTATTCAATGACCAAGCATGCCTATTGCATTTGCTAACCTTGTTTTTGTTCTAACCTTCTCCTCTCTTGACCACTGTCCCTTCAAAAGGACCCGGCAGGCCAGGTTTGAATCTAGAATTCTCAGACTCCTCTGTGTTCTGCGCTGGAACATGACAGCACGGGGAGAGCCAGCCCCAGCCCCGGCCTGGCCCACTTCTCTCCCACCCAGGCTCTGACCTGCACCCTAAGGGGCCTCGCATGCACGTGGACCCCCAGCCTGCATGTCCAAATGCCATCCACACCCCCAACAAACAGGTGCCTTGACTCGGGTCCAGGCATGCCCACATCCTCACTGTGGTCCACCCTCGGGAGGATGAGCTGGGAAAGAGACTTGTGCAGGCCCTCGAAGATGGTTCTAATCTGACTGGGTAGGGAATTTTGGTTCGGGTACCCAGAGTGTGATGTGGAAAAGTGGAGATATAGGGTCCAAGTGGGCACATTCCCGTGGCCCCCTGGACTCCTCAGCCTGTGGGAAGGTGCGTGGCCAACAAGCACCAGAGCAGCAGCCCCAAACAGGACTGGGACAGAGGCCCTTCTCGCCCAAGCTAAGGGTGGTACTGAAGTCTAGCCTCACCAAGCATTAGCAGTGGGGCAATAAGCAGCCAAGCAGGTGGATATAGGTATTATAAGTCAATAAAAAATGATGAAAAAGCAAAAGAAAGTCAAGAGACCTGCAGGTCCAAGAGAGACGCAAATTCTGTGATTGCTTAGAACCTGGGCGGTGGAAGGTAAGGACAGGAAGCAGAGTCCAGTCAGGAAGTCTCACTACAAGGTCCCTTCCTGCCCCAGCTTCTAGGCTTTTCTATGGTTCCTTTATGGCAGAAAGCAACCTCATCAGAGTCTGTGTGGACCCTATCAAAGGAAAGGCATTTGGAAGCAGGTGGCCAAAGTGGGAAGAGGGCGGGCAGAGGAGTAGCTGCAGTTTCTGGAAGCAAATCCAGATCCTGTTGAAAGAGCTCAGGTAGCCCTTACCTGTTGAGGGCCTGGTGAAGGGTCGACTGTATTCTGCATGGTCAGGCAATCTGTTTTTAGCTTCACACCTATACTCTTCCCCTTCTCCAGTGTCCCTCTTGGTTAAGTTAAATTCAGCAGGCTCCCTGACATTCTTGGAAATAGTGGGTGATATGGCGATGTCTTTTTCAAAGAAAGTATAATTGATGGGCAGAGAGCCATTAAATGAGATGCAGCGTAGTGTTATATATTGGTCTGTTTCTGTTTGAATGGCACTAATGTTCAGCACTGGTGTAGTCACTGGTTCTAGAAAAATAAAGGTGCATGTTAAAGGGATAAGCAGATTGGGTTCACTCACTCAGTCCACAAACATGGATTGAGCCCCTACTCTATTCCTGGCTGTGGACCCAAAGATGAATGACACCCTTCTTGAGAAGCCGTGTAACATGAGCTCGGTCCTGAGAAAGTCAGAAGGTGGAGAGTGTCTCTCTGCTTTAAGGGATCAGAGTGCAAACTTACCATCATCAGAATTCACAATTTGGGGCCGGCCCCGTGGCTTAGTGGTTAAGTGCACGTGCTCCGCTGCTGGCGGCCCGGATTCAGATCCCGGGCGCGCACTGATGCACCGCTTCTCCGGCCATGCTGAGGCCGCGTCCCACATACAGCAACTAGAAGGATGTGCAGCTATGACATACAACTATCCCAGTAGATAGTTGTATGTCATAGCTGCACATCCTTACTGGGGCTTTGGGGGGAAAATAAATAAATAAATCTTTAAAAAAAAGAAAAAAATTCACAATTTGTTTATTGTTGATAATGAGCATAATGTTATCAAAGATTCAGTTCCAAGTATGAAGTTGAGAGGTGCTTTATTCTCAATCCTTAGAAGATTATTATTTTGTGTGTGTGTGAGGAAGATCAGCCCTGAGCTAACATCTGTGCTAATCCTCCTCTTTTTTGCTGAGGAAGACCGGCTCTGAGCTAACATCTATTGCCAATCCTCCTCCTTTTTTTTTTTTTCCCCCAAAGCCCCAGTAGATAGTTGTATGTCATAGCTGCACATCCTTCTAGTTGCTGTATGTGGGACGTGGCCTCAGCATGGCCAGAGAAGCGGTGCATCGGTGCGCGCCCGGGATCCGAACCAGGGCCACCAGTAGCGGAGCACACGCACTTAACCACTAAGCCACAGGGCCGGCCCACAATCCTTAGAAGATTATAGTGAGTTTTTTTTAATCAAAGAAATCTAAAAATATTATCTTTTCTAACTGTATTTTTATTTATAGAGTTCAGCTGTACAATTACATTCCACTTCCTCCCAAAAACAGGAAGTAACCCTGATAAATAGATTCAAGGCAAATTCTCAACCAGAAATAAGAAATAGGGTATCTGTCAGATCATACCCTACTTCGTGGGCGAATCCAGCCACATGATTTATTATGTAATTCATTAATAAGAGAGTATTATAGGAAAAGAAGGACAGTTGTTGAGTATCCATCATGTGCCAGGCTTGCTACCCACATTATCTCATTTCACTTCACAACAATACTGTAAGGTGGATAGTATCATGCCCATTCCACAGATGAGCCCACTGTGATTCAGAGAGGTTAGTAGACTTGCCCAAGGTCGCACAGTTAGTAAATGGCAAAGCCAGGGCCAACTCTTGAGCAGATGCTTTTTTTTTTTTTTTAACAATATCAATTTGGCACAGAAACAATGAAATATGGGGACCAAAGTATAGGTAAAATAAAATAAAATAATTTAGAGTCTCCTTGCACCATCCTTCCCCTGAGCAGGAATTCCTGTGGTAGCATCCTCAACAGAGTGGCACCCAGTGATGGTGGCCTCACAGAGCAACTTTGGGAATAGCACCAATAGGATGTTCTCCCTACAGAACTGAAATCTACCTCCTGTAATTTTAAGGAAGGAGGCATTGAAACATTCATGAGGAAGCAGAGAGCATGGACTCCTCTCTGAGATGAGATGATTTAAACTGGACCAAGGATTGTTATCTAAAGGGACTGGAAAGACGTAAACTTCTTGGAGAGTTTGTAAAGGACTGGTACAGGGCATCACAGCATCAGGGTGATCAGGGGATAGTTGAAACTCTTCATTAAAAAAGTTATATTAAAAAATTTCAAAGGGTGCCTTAAGGCTCGTTCAGCTGCTACCTTCCCCATAAAACTTTTCCTTGAAACAGGTCCCCATAAAACACTCCAGGCAGAAGTGCTCACTCCTCCCCTGCCTCCTCCAGTGCTTGGACCCCTCATCATATTACTTTTTCTACCTCTTATTACATGATCCACTTGGATGTCTCATGGTCACCTCAACAGAACCCGTTTGAATTCTAGTTAATCTGCTAGTTAATGAATCAATCAGTAGATACAGTTTTAAACATATATTAAAATCTTGTCTTTTAAAAAATGTTTTTATTTGTTCATTCATTTTATTGTGGTAAGAACAGTTAACATGAGATCTACCTTCTTAAAATTTGAAGTGCACAGTACGGTATTGTTAACTATAGGCACAATGTTGTACAGCAAGATCTCTAGAACTTACTCATATTGCATAAGCAAAACTTTATACCCAATGAACAACAACTTGCATTTTTCTCCATCTTGGTAAATGGCACCACTTCTCTCTCTCTTTTTTTTTTTGTGAGGAAGATCAGCCCTGAGCTAACATCTGCCAATCCTCCTCTTTTTTTTTTTTTTTTTGCTGAGGAAGACTGGCCCTGGGCTAACATCCATGCCCATCTTCCTCTACTTTATATATGGGACGCCGCCACAGCATGGCTTGACAAGCAGTGCGTTGGTGTGCGCCTGGGATCCAAACCGGCGAACCCCGGGCTGCTGCAGCGGAGCGCGTGCACTTAACTGCTTGCGCCACCGGGCCGGCCCGGCACCACTTCTCATCAGCTGATCACACTAGACATCTGGAAGTCATTCTTGATTCCTTCCTCAGCTTCACTACCTGTGATTCCAAATCTAATCAATCAGCAAGTCCTATTGTTTCTTCCTCCAAAATATATCTTGAATCTGTCCACTTCTGTCCATCTCCACCATCGTTTGTCTCCTGGATGACAAACCAGTCCCCAACCAGTCCCCAACCTCTACTCTTGCCCTGCCCCACCTAGAATGAATTCACTCCGAAGATGATAAATTAGGTCATAGGCCTTGCCTGATTTGGACCCCCTCCCTCTCCAGTCTCATCTCACCTGGGGTCACACTCCCCTCAGCTGACCTCCAGCCACACCAGCATCCTATTAGGTCCTTCCCAACGAGCCAAGTTCTTTCCCAAGTTGGAGCCCCTGCACAGGCTATTGTCCCTTGACTGGAGCCCTCTTTCCCTGTCTCTTCACATAGCTATCTCCTTCTTATCCTTCAGGGCTCTACTTAAGTGTCATCCCCTCTGACAGGCCTTCCCTAACTACCTGTCTAAGTAGATCCCTCCCTCAACCCCTGCTTCTCTCCATCACTGTGTCGGTTTCTTTTTCTTTATAACAATGAACACAGTTTGTGGTTATGAACTTATTTGTTTTGGTACTTGGGTTTTGCATCTCCCCAACTAGACTATAAACTCCACCAGGGCAGGAACTAGTGTATATCCAGGGCTTGGCACATCTAGGATATCATTGCATATTTGATGAGTGAATCAATGATTAATGAATTTGTGTTCATGGCTCATATACCCTCCTGGGTTGGGGACAAGATCATGTCTTAGGCCTCAAGGAAACCCTGGGAGCACCCAACACAATTACTTGCACAGAGTAGGTACTCAGATACCTATTAATCTGACCTAAATGAAGATGATACAGTTTTATAATCTATCAAAACAGTTCTACAGGGCAGTGTAATCACTGTAACAGATTGCAGGAAACCTGTGCATTTACTTGGAAGACAGGATGTGGGGAGATTTTATATGTATCTGTGGGACAGAAGCTCAGGAAATGAAGACTTGGGGTTTTTCAATCAGTTGATTTAAGGCTTCAACCTTTAAGTTCATAAACCATTGAAGACTGGGCTTATTTCTTACAGGAATGTAGGCCCCTGTTATTCGAACAGAGGAACTCCACACCAATGGTGGGTCTTGCCATCTTTTCTCACACTGAATCTCAGTGATTTGAAGGGCAATCAGATATTTTCCCTGCCAATTAAATGCCTACCCTCCTTACCCCATTCCACCCACCATGGCCTGAGATTCTCATCCAGAGTTAAAATCAGACAATGTGAGGGTCATACTGCCTATCTTCTCAATTCATGTTTTAATAATTGAGGACTGGAGATATATCTAAGGTATATCCAAATGGAATATCCAAAGTTGCACAGGAAGGTAGAGGGACACCAGTTCCCTGATGAGCATTCCATTGCTCCTTCAGCAATACCAGGCTGCCCAGTCCAGCAAAAGTCTGACCACCAGAGACTGTTATCAGCTAGGGTACTGCCTTCACATTATCCACTACAGGGGCCGGCCCAGTGGCGTAGCAGTTAAGTTTGCGTGTTCCACTCAGGTGGCACAGCGTTCGCCGGTTCGGATCCTGGGTGCGGACCTACTCACCGCTCATCAAGCCAAGCCAAGTCCCACACAGAAGAGCTACAACTCTACAACTATGATGCACAACTATGTACTGGGGCTTTGGGAAGAAAAAAGAAAAAAAAAAAGAGGAAGATTGGCAACAGATGTTAGCGCAGGGCCAATCTTCCTCAAAAAACAAAAATTATCCACTATATCGCAGGACCACGTTTGCAGAGTTTTCCCCTTTCTTCACATTTCTTTTACAATTATGGCTTTTATTCAGTTTGTGCTCAAAATTGTCGTAAGATGTTGGTTCTAATCCAGAGCCCAGGGCATCCCCTAAAGCCTTATGCAGAAACTTGCATCTGCAGTCTCTTGAGTATTCAAGTATCCATCATTATTAGATTGTTAAGACAGTTATAACATAAAAAGCTAAGAACCATTGACCTCTAGTAGAGGCGTCCAATAGAACTTTCTGTAATGATGGAAATGTTCTATGTCTGTGTTGTCTAATACAGCAGCCGCCAGCCACCTGTGGCCAATGAGAACTTGAAATGTGATTAATGAGACTGAGGAACTGTATTTTTTATTTCATCTGATTTTAATTAATTTGAGTTTAAATTTAAACAACCACACTTGCCTAGTGGCTACCATAGTGGAGAGCACAGACCTAGAAAATCACTTAAAGAAATTTCATCAGTAAGTTAGGTCTCCTATGTTTAGAAGTCTCCAGGTACGATGTACACATATTACCTGGAAACCCTCTCTCTCTCTCCCCGGAGTCCATTATCAAGATCACCTTCATCGATGAGGCCATTAATGCTACGTTGTGAGAGGCTTGGGGTGGGAAGATGGGAGAGAAAAATATAGCGGTAATAAGATGTGGTTGGGCAGGAGAAATGCTGGCCAATGGTCACTACAAAGAGAAGCAGGTGGAAAAAGCCTAAGGCTTTCAAGACTCTTGCCATATGGTCCAACACTGATTCTAAGACTTCTTACTTGAGTCTTCAGAGAAAAAGTCATTTTTGCGTCCATGATGAGAATTCAAGTAAAGCATCTAGAAAAGATCTCAGCAACTTTCCAAATTGTTGCTATAAGACTTTTTGTCTAAGGCAATCAGCTATTATTATCTGAAACAGCCAAAAGTCTTTGGGAGAGAAAGCGAAAAAGAATGATCAAGAATAAGGATCTCACTGACATACTTTCCAGGCTCTTGAGTGAGTGTTCGCAAGGGGAATGGAGAGCCCATCACAGAACAGGAAAGAATCTCACAAATCACAGAGCCCCCGAGGAACGAGCACCCTACTTACCGACAAATATGAAGTTGAACTGTTGACTGTATTTTGAACAGTTAGAAACTTGGGCTTTGCATTTGTAGGGGCCCAAATCCTGGGGTTCTGAAATGCTCATGTTAAAAATCATGGGTTCACCTTTTCTCTGCTGGTTTATCAGGTGTTTCTTACCCTGAAACAAATCATAGGTGATCTGTAGTGATTTGTTCTCGTTGGAACAAATTAGAGATACATTTTGACCCTGCATGATTGCATCCGTTTTTGAGGACAACTTCGGAGAAAGGAATTCTGGAAAACAAAATAACACAAGGGAAAGTCCTTGTTAACGTCCCTTGATAATAACTCAGCGGTTGTCTAGCCACATTTTGTGGGTCAAGGTGGTGGAGACACGGTTCCCGGTGAACTTTCCAAGGGGGAGCGTTTCTTGCCTGCATAGCCGGGCTGACCAGTGTGTGAGGAAGCCTCAGCGCCCATAGAGGCCCCTCCCAGTGAGAGATGGGTGGCTTTGACAAGCTCTTTTGTGCCTGCTCCCTCTCCTGCCAGTGAGGGCCTGAAGTGGACTCTCTCACTCTTTTTTTTTTTTTTGCTGTGTCCAGAAAACATAGTTGTTTTATTTTATTTATTTTCATATATATTTTTTATTGAAGTATAGTTGACATACAGTATTATGTTAATTTCGGGTATAAAACATAGTGATTCAACATTTATGTACATTGTGAAATGATCACCACAATAAGTCTAGTAACCATCTGTCACCACACAAAGTTATTACAATATTATTGACTGTATTCCTCATGCTGTATATTACATCCCCATGACTTATTTTATAACTGGGAGTTTGTATGAAATGGACTCTCTTAAGACTGGCTATGCTGACTTAGAAATATTAAAGTTCCAGGTTCTATGACCAAACATTATGTCTGGTGGCTTGTTTTGTCCATTATTTATTTTAAATTTTTTGTTTGGGGAAATTTAAAACATAACAGTAGAGAAGAGAGCATAGTGATCCCCTATAGACCTATTATCCCTGCTTCAACAATTATGAACTTGTGGTGGGTCCTGTTTCAGTTGCCCCCACTCCCTTCCTTTATTTTAAAGCAAATCCCAGACCGCATACTATTTCATTCATAAATTTCAGTATTGAGAAAGAGAAAAGCAGCCCCTGCCAGTTGGGAACTGACCTGACAAGGATCTGACCTGTCACTCACAGCTAGAACACCAATACCAGACAAGGCCACTCTATGACCATGTTGGATGGAGACAAAAAGAAGTTGACTCTGTAATCATGTCTGAACCCAGGTAAAGACACGAACATTGTCCAAACCACAAAAATGGGCAAACATCCCCTTAAACTGGCTCAGATGAGTGACTGCTGCTTCTTCATCAGTCAGAGCTTTAGCCTTGCTCTGTTCTTCTAGCCTTTTAGTTAAGAATTATTAGGACACCCAATCATATCATTATTCCCACTTCCTGAAAGAATCCAATCCTGAGTAAAGCCTGCAGCTTTGAACCTTCCTCCAAATCACCTAACATAAGTCCAAATCTTATCATAAGTCCCTGCGAACACCCTCTTGCTGAGACGTCCCATGGTTCCAATGGTATGCATTCTCTCTCTTTGCCACAAGTCAATAAATCCAACGTTGTTCAACCACGTGTGTCCCTGGTGATCTTTGGAAGATATTGATAGTTTGTATCTCTAAAAGACAGGGACTCTTGTGTAAACATAACAATACCATTATCACACCTAAATATTAACAATATTTTTAAAATGTCATGAAATATCTAAGTGTTCAAATTTCCCCAATTGTCTGATCTTTTTATGATCTAAAATGGTCCTTTGTAATTACTTGATATGTTTCTTATGTCTTTTTAAATCTATAGGCCTTTCTATCTCTTTTTTTCCCTGTAATTGGTTTGTTGAAGTTGTTTATTCTGCAGTGTTCCATGGTCTGGATTTTATTGGTCACATTCCCATGGTTTCCTGTACCATGCTCTTCTGTCCCCTGTCCAGAAGCTTGATGAAATTCAGATTAGTTTTTATTTAGCAAGAATGCATCATAGAGGTTAGTGTGTACTTCCAATAGGAGGCACATAATGTCTGGTTATCTCTTTTTGTTTCTTAGTAGGCTTTGACAATAATCACTCAGAAGCATTATTTCCTTAGAGATTGCAAAATGGTGATATACTAATTCTATTATTCTATCTTGATTTATTATCTGAAATAGTTCTATAAAGAGAAACTTGCCCTTGTCAACTCTTTGGTTACACTGAGGCACAATTTGCATAGAAAAAGCAGGATAAATGCTTGGTTCTTTCCCTTTATTGACCAGTTTTGAAAATAATAAATTTGTTTCCCAGCATCTTAAAACAGTGAAATATTTTTCTTTTATTTTTTGTATAAGAATCATTCAGAAGGCATAGATTTAAATATATTTGATGTTTTTCAATACATTGCAGTTATTATTCTTATTGTCCCATTTTTTGGCCATGGGAAGCATCTCCAAATAGGCTCCTGAGTCCTTTTGACATGGTCCCAGTAGTCTTTGATAGCTTGTGTGTTTGTATTTTATTATTTAAAAATGCCAAGAGAAAAAATAACTATCAGAAAATCTAATACAAAAAAATAAAATTATAAAAGAATTAAGAGAAATATAGGGAAATATTTCTATATCACTTGGTGGGAAAAGGTCTTCCAAAGAAGACACACAAATTAAGAGCCATAAAGACAAGACTGAAAAAGTTGACTACTCTAAAACTTTAATCTTCTCTATGGCAAAATTAAGACAAGTGACGGCCTAAAGAAAATACTTAAAATATAAATGAAAGCAAAGGATTCTTTTTGTATACGTAAACAATGGCAAATCAATAAGAAAAAGACAAACAGGCAAATAATATGAATAGATAATTCTCAGAAGAAGAAATGCAAGTGGCCATTAAATAGCACTAGGGGCAAGGGATGCCTTGGGTGGAGGAGGGATTTAGACCCCTCAAAAATGCGGTCAACCCCCTCCCACTCTTTGATCTGGACAGTTAACATTTTCTCAGTCTTACGTAAGCTCAGCTTCAAGATAAGCCCTCTCTTCTCTCTCCAACCAGATAGTCATCCCTAAATTTCCTTTCTGTGGGAGTACTGGAGCTTTTCTGGCCAATAAATATGAAAAACAAACCTCAACCTCACAAATGGTGAGGTAATTGCAAATTAAAACAATGTTGAGATATTTTTTACTCATCAGGCTGGCACAAATTTAAAAACTGATGGTATCCACTGTTGGAGGGGAGGTGGGAAACTCACTCCTACCCATGTGAGTGGTCATTGTTGGCGACCATGTACAGGTTCGGCATACTGGGAGGGCAACTTAGCAGTATCGGTAACAATTCAAATGTACATGCCCCTTTTTTTTTTTTTTAATAATTTTATTTATTTATTTTTCCCCCAAAGCCCCAGTAGATAGTTGTATATCATAGTTGCACATCCTTCTAGTTGCTGTATGTGGGATGCGGCCTCAGCACGGCCGGAGAAGCGGTGCGCCGTTGCGCACCCGGGATCCGAACCCGGGCCGCCAGCAGCGAAGCGCACGCTCCCAACCGCTAAGCCACAGGGCCGGCCCATGTACATGCCCTTTGATTTGGCAATTTCACTTCTAGGACTTTATCTTACAGAGATGCTTTCAGATTTTCATGTGTCCACAAAGGGTGTTTTGTACTAGGATGTTTATTGCAACATTGTTTATATTATAAAACAAAATGGAACAATCAATAGGGGGATGGTTATATGAGTTACGGCTGAGTCATATTATGAAATGCCATGCAGCTGTGAAAAAAGGAGCTAAATCTACATCTACTCCTTAGAAAGATGTCTGTGATATATTGTTAATTAATAAAAGGACAAGTCACAGAAGAGTTTGTTGACTAGAATATTGAAAAGAAAATGACTGTTAATAGCGGTTGCTTCCAGAAGTGGAGAGGGGAGAGGGATTGGAGTGTGTGTAACAGAGCTGTTACATTTTGTATAGTAATGACAACAACCTGGGCTAGTATTTATCGATGGATCCCCATACACCAGGCACTGTGCAGAGGGACATGCCTTGTCTCACTCAGTCCTCACGACAACCCTCCCAGGTAGGTGCTTTTATTAGCCCCACTTCATAGAGGAAAGAAATTAAGCTTAACGTGGTTGTCTCAGGTGCCCAAGCTGCCAGCTGGAAAACGGTAGAACCAGGATTAAGACCACAAGCCTGGTTAGTCTAGCTCTATGACAATAAACTGCCTCCTAATATGTATTTTTAGTGTTGCTTGAATTATTTTACAACGATTGTGTGTTGATTTTCTAATTGAAAAACAACAGAGAAAGAAACATTTCAATGTAAAAACAATCTCAATATTTTGTCTCTGAGTCTCCAGAAAGATGTTCCAACTCCCTCCCTAGAATCATTTCATTATAAACAGTAGGTAATGGAAAAGACTTTTACTCTTCTGTTGTTCATCTAAAAGCATAGAAAAACTTATTCATGAATGATCATGTTTAAAGCTGATCATCTCACTATTTTGGTGAAAACGGTTTTAGCACAAGAGAGAAGTAAATGAAACTTACCGTTTGTTTTTTTCATGGTCTCACAATCCATTGCAGCCTTGTGAACTGAAAGAGAGAAAAGAACCACGAGAAAACTCTTTTTCCACATCACGTTTTGGTTTGGAGATTCAAACTTCAAACTGGTAAGTGAGCCTTATACGTGAGCAAAGAAAAAACACCCCCAAAGAACAGTTTGTTCACGTGGCTTCACATTCTCCCAAATGAAAGCAGAGAGGGGGGCAAGGAAGCCCAGTGGAGCCTAAGCATTGAGTCATTTAGAGAACTTCCTCCTTTTTGACCAAGTTAAAGAAATAGGAGTTATCTGCACAAGCTTGACACAACGTGACTGGTTGGTTTGACCAGACTGTGTTCCTCAGTGAGTTCTTGTAAGAAGAGAGAGATGTGTAGGGAGCCCCTAACCCCGGCTGGCTGGGAAGATGGACAGTGGGGAAAACAAAGAGGAAACTATGACTGTGATATTGTCTTTGTGTAAACCCACCTGATCATCTCTCTCTGGATTTGGCCCATATCAGAAGGAATTTAATGGAAGTTTGGGTTAGTCTTAGGAAGTAAATATTGACTGTCTCAAGCAGACGCGCACAAACATGGCATCAGAAATACCTGATTGTGCGTGCCATTTGCAACAACATGGATGGACCTTGAGGGTATTGTGTTAAGTGAAATAAGCCAAACAGAGAAAGACAAACACCCTATGATTTCACTCATATGTGGAAGACAAACAAACACACAGATAAAGAGAATAGATTAGTGGTTACCAAAGGAGAAGGGGGCGAGGGGGTGGGCAAAAGGGGTAAAGGGGCACATATGTATGGTGATGGACAAAAACCAGACTATTGGTGGTGAGCACGATGCAGTCTATACAGAAACTGGTATATAATAATGTACACCTGAAATTACACAATGTTATAAAGCAATATGACCTCAATAAAATAATTGAAAAATAAAAGAAATACCTCATTGTGAAATATGCTGATTCCTAGGCCCCACCTCAGACTTACTGGGGATGAAACCTGGGACTCTGAATTTTAACAAGGGCCTCAGCAGTCTTAGAGTCTCTAAATTACAACCTGGAGAGGTTTGTGATTCACTTCTGCCCGATTCAGAATTCTCCAGGTTCTGTGAAGTGTACGTAAAAGTAAAGCCACACAGTAAGTACATACTTATCAATAGCTACTTTAAACATCAATGGACTAAATGCTCCAATTAAAAGGCATAGGGTGGCTGACTGGATAAAAAAACAAGACCCATATATATGCTGCATACAAGAGACACACTTCAGACCTAAAGACACTCACAAACTGAAAGTGAAGGGATGGAAAAAGATACTCCACGCAAATGGCAATGAAAAGAAAGCTGGGGTAGCAGTACTCATATCAGACAAAATAGACTTTAAAACAAAAACTGTAAAAAGAGACAAAGAAGGGCATTACATAATGATCAAGGGAACACTCCAACAAGAGGATATAACACTTGTAAATATCTACGCACCCAATGTGGGTGCACCTAAATATATAAAGCAATTATTAACAGACATAAAAACAGAAATAGACAGTAACACAATAATAGTAGGGGACTTTAACACTCCACTTACCAACAGACAGATCATCCAAACAGAAGATCAATAAGGAAACATTGGCCTTAAACGACACACTAGAACAGATGGACCTAGTAGATATATACAGAGCATTCCATCCAAAAACCGAAGAATACACGTTCTTTTCAAATGCACATGGAACATTCTCCAGGATTGATCACATATTAGGCCACAAAACAAGTCTCCATAAATTGAAGAAGATTGAAATAATACCAAGCATCTTTTCTGACCACAACAGTATGAAACTAGAAATCAACTATAGGAAGAAAATCAGAAAAGCCACAAATACGTGGAGATTAAACAAAATGCTACTGAACAATGACTGGGTTAACGAAGAAATCAAAGAAGAAATCAAAAAATACCTGGAGACAAATGAAAATGAAAATACGACATGCCAGAATTTATGGGATACAGCAAAAGCTGTTCTAAGAGGGAAGTTTATAGCGATACAGGCCTATCTCAACAAACAAGAAAAATCTCAAATAAACAATCTAACAATGCACCTAAAGGAACTGGAAAAAGAAGAACAAACCAAGTCCAAAATCAGTAGAAGAAGGGAAATAATAAAAATCAGAACAGAAATAAATGAAATAGAGACCAAAAAAACAATAGAAAAAATTAATAAAACCAAGAGCTGGTTCTTGGAAAAGGTCAACAAAATTGACAAATCTTTAGCTAGACTCACCAAGAAAAAAAGAGAGAAAGCACAAATAAGTAAAATCAGAAATGAAAGAGGAGAGGTTACAACAGACACCTTGGAAATACAAAAGATTATAAGAGAATACTATGAAAAGCTATATGCCAACCAATTCGACAATCTGGAAGAAATGGATAAATTCTTAGAATCATACAACCTTCCAAAACTAGATCAAGAAGAAGTAGAGAATTTGAATAGACCAATCACCAGTAAGGAGATCGAAACAGTAATCATAAACCTCCCCAAAAATAAAAGTCCAGGACCAGACGGCTTCCCTGGTGAATTCTACCAAACATTCAAAGAAGACTTAATACCTATCCTTCTCAAACTCTTCCAAAAAATTGAGGAGGGGGGGAAGCTCCCTAACTCATTCTACGAAGCTGACATTACCCTGATACCAAAACCAGACAAGGACAACACAAAAAAAAAGAAAATTACAGGCCAATATCACTGATGAACATCGATGCAAAAATCCTCAACAAAATACTAGCAAATCGCATACAACAATATGTTAAAAAGATTATACACCATGATCAAGTGGGATTTATTCCAGGGATGCAGGGATGGTTTAACATTCGCAAATCAATCAACGTAATACACCACATTAATAAAATGAAGAATAAAAATCACATGATCATCTCAATAGATGCAGAGAAAGCATTTGACAAGATACAGCATCCGTTTCTGATAAAAACTCTGAATAAAATGGGTATAGAAGGAAAGTATCTCAACATAATAAAGACCATATATGAGAAACCCACAGCTAATATCATCCTCAATGGTGAAAAACTGAAAGCCATCCCTCTAAGAACAGGAACCAGACAAGGATGCCCACTGTCACCACTCCTATTTAACATAGTACTGGAAGTCCTAGCCAGAGCAATCAGGCAAGAGAAAGAAATAAAAGGGATCCAAATTGGAAAGGAAGAAGTGAAACTGTCACTATTTGCAGATGACATGATTTTATATATAGAAAACCCCAAAGAATCCACCAGAAAACTTTTAGAAGTAATAAACGAATATGGTAAAGTTGCAGGATACAAAATCAACATACAAAAATCAGTTGCATTTCTGTACACTAACAACGAAGTAGCAGAAAGAGAAATTAAGAATACCATCCCATTTACAATTGCAACAAAAAGAATAAAATACCTAGGAATAAACTTAACCAAAGAGGTGAAAGATCTGTACACCGAAAACTATAAAACATTTCTGAAAGAAATTGAAGAAGACACAAAGAAATGGAAAGATATTCCGTGCTCTTGGATTGGAAGAATTAACATAGTTAAGATGTCCATACTTCCTAAAGCCATCTATAGATTCAATGCAATCCCTATCAAAGTTCCAACAACATTTTTCACAGAAATAGAACAAAGAATCCTAAAATTTATATGGAACAACAAAAGACCCCGAATAGCTAAAGGAATCCTGAGAAAAAAGAACAACGCTGGAGGTATCACATTCCCTGATTTCAAAATATACTACAAAGCTATAGTAATCAAAACAGCATGGTACTGACACAAAAACAGACACACAGATCAATGGAATAGAATCGAAAGCCCAGAAATAAACCCACACATCTATGGACAGCTGATCTTTGACAAAGGAGCCAAGAACATACAATGGGGAAAAGAAAGTCTCTTCAACAAATGGTGTTGGGAAAACTGGATAGTCATATGCAAAAAAATGAAAGTAGACCCTTACCTTACACCATACACAAAAATTAACTCCAAATGGATTAAAGACTTGAATGTAAGACCTGAAACTGTGAAACTTCTAGAAGAAAACATAGGCAGTACGCTCTTCAACATCGGTCTTAGCAACATCTTTTCAAACACCACGTCTGACCGGGCAAGAGAAACAACAGAAAAAATAAACAAATGGGACTACATCAAACTAAAAAGCTTCTGCACAGCAAAGGAAACCATCAACAAAACGAAAAGACAACCTAACAATTGGGAGAAGATATTTGCAAACCATACTTCTGATAAGGGCTTAATCTCCAAAATATATAAAGAACTCATGCATCTCAACAACAAAAAAACTAACAACCCAATTAAAAAATGGGCAAAAGACCTGAACAGACATTTCTCCAAAGAAGATATACAGATGACCAACAGACACATGAAAAAATGTTCAAAATCACTAACTATCAGGGAAATGCAAATCAAAACTACAATGAGATATCACCTCACGCCCGTCAGAATGGCTATAATTAACAAGACAGGAAACAACATGTGTTGGAGAGGATGTGGAGAGAAGGGAACTCTCATACACTGCTGGTGGGAGTGCAAACTAGTGCAGCCACTATGGAAAACAGTATGGAGATTCCTCACAAAATCAAGGATAGAACTACCATATGATCCAGCTATTCCACTGTTGGGTGTTTATCCAAAGAACTTGAAAACACCAATTTGTAAAGGTACATGCACCCCTGTGTTCATTGCAGCGTTATTCACAATAGCCAAGACTTGGAAGCAACCTAAGAGCCCATCAAGGGACGAATGGATGAAGAAGCTGTGGTATATATACACAATGGAATACTACTCAGCCATAAGAAATGATGAAATCCAGCCATTTGTGACAACATGGATGGACATTGAGGGTATAATGCAAAGTGAAATAAGTCAGAGGGAGAAGGCCAAATACCGTATGATTTCCTTCATTAAGTAGTAGATAATAACAACAATAAACAAACACATAGGGACAGAGATTGGATTGGTGGTTACCAGAGGGGAAGGGGGAGGGAGGAGGGTGAAAGGGATAATTCAGCACATGTGTGTGGTGATGGGTTGTAATTAGTATTTGGGTGGTGTACATGGTGTAATCTATGCAGAAATAGAAGTACAATGATGTACACCTGAAATTTTTACAATGTCATAAACCAATGTTACTGCAATAAACAAAAAATTAAAAAAAAAATCTATGTAATGTCAAAAAAAAAAAAAATAAATGTTACATTAGCTTCTTCAAACTCAAAAAAAAAAAAAAAGTAAAGCCACATATTCCGGTGTCACCAGTCTGAAGTAGGGAGTGGTGGGGGCTTCCCAAGAGAGGTAGCTGTGACCTGGCTGGGCCACTTGGGTTACTGATTCTTGTTGCCACCTAAGGTTGGCCCTGTAGATCTCACACTGTGGACAGGTGCCCTCTCTGTGGGGAAGCCAGGTCCCTGCCCGGGTACGAGTTCTTCCAGGACATCGTCCAACCTCCAGTACTAACTCACCCCAGGTCCTCCTTGCTCAGGCTCCCCAAGTCCCAGGCTGTGGTGGTCACTCATTCCTAGTTCCACACCTAGCCACCGCTGGGGGTCTGAGCAGAGCCAGGGCCTGCTGCCGTCACCCCCACTTCCTCCGTGTCTGGCCGCCACTGTCTAGAAGCAAATCAGCTTATTTAGCGCTCGGTTCATAAAAGGCTTTTATTCCCTTCTGACAGTAAAAATTACTTCTCAGGCACCTACTCTTCTAAAACAGTCGACACTCAGTGACTGACGGTGATTTTCATACTGTGGTTATCAGCGGCAATTTCTTTCACTAAATAAGAGGGAGAGAAAGAGCCCCACAAGTTTAATCTCCGGTGGGATGACCCTTAATGCCAGAATTTCTACTAAAGGGAATTGGAGGTTTCGTTTTTGACATTTTGCCCAGCAGCATCTCATCCATCCTTGCATGGGCAGAGGGTGGGTCTGGGTCCCTGAGAACTGTCTTGCCTGGAAGGACCGGGGCCTTTCAGAAAAGCTGATGTGTGTGGGACATTTCTGTGTGTGGAACTTTCAGCTGACACAGGAAGCTTGCAGACCGCAGATCAGATACAAAATCAACAGGGGAAACCAGAGGAAGTGCTGCTTACAGCTGTTAGCAAACGTTGCTAAGGAGCGCATTAGCGAGGCTGCAGGAGAGTAGTGTGTCAAAGATTACGCAATAAATCAGAAATGAAGTCTCAAATGGAAAAAGAAAAAGTTCATCCATGGATCTGGCACTTTCCTTGGGGCCCAAATCATGCCACATTGTTATGGTCCACAGTAATCCACCATATTGATAAGATTAATAACAATAAATACAGTCATACAAACAGCAAAGTTAGTGGATTCCCTTCTGTTGTCTAAGAGCTTTACACTGATAATCTCATTTAATCCTTACAAAACCTCTATGAGGTGTACAGAGGTATTATTAAATATAGTTAACAACCAGTAGAGTAATATAAATATATCTCAGTGTGTGAATCGCAAGTTTAAAAATATATTCCACCACCACCCCTGCTTTATCTCTAAATAAAACTAAGTTATATTACAAAACTACTTAACAAGTGATATAAATTTTTGTGCAAATCGTTAATTGAATCATTCTCATCATTTCCAATATTTTGTTGATGTTTAGAAATGGTGGGTGTGGTTTTCTGAGACAGGCTCTCTGTCTGGAATGATCTGACATGGGGAACTGCCTTGAAATTTTCCAATGAATTCCTTGAAATTGGTGGACATTGGATGATGTGTAGTCTCAATAAATAGAAAATTTGTCTTCACATCAATGATATTGTTCATAGTGTTAAATCTTCAACCCCTGATGAACAATAACAATGACAAAATTTTAAAATGTTCCAGGCCTTATAATGCTGTTTGAAAATTTTCTGTATCCAATATTTCTATTATCTTATATTTCTAAGTCACAAAAATCGTTCAATCCATTGGGTTAATTTTATTTATCCTCCCACAGAACTTTACAAATACCATTTGGTAAAGTGTCAAGAGTCAATATATTTAAATGACTTTAGAATTCATTTATTTTCACTTTTGCCCTCAAACAACAAATGTATTTACATATAGTAATTTATGTAAAAACAATATAGTTTTTCTCTTGGAATTGATATTTTGTTTTGTTACAAGCAGCGTGCTATATTTCTTCATTTTTATAGTATCTTCCACTTCTCTTTCATTCATCAAATTAATCTTGTAAATCTAAAAGTATTAAAATCTCTGTTAGGATATCACTCATTGAGAATAAACCTCCCTAAAATGTTTCACTTTCCAAAGATTTTACCATTTCCAATTAAAATGAACATGCAAGACTTTGTAGTTTCCAAACTATTTGCGCAGCTGCAGCACCGCAAGCTCCGCATAAGTTCCCACAGCCTCTAGTTTTCATTATCTTGATTTCCAAGTCTTGAGATATATTACGTAATTGTTGCCAATGTTTATTAATGAAAGATGGTAAGTAAAAAGTTTATCAGGGGCCGGCCCCGTGGCTTAGCGGTTAAGTGCGTGCGCTCCGCTGCTGGTGGCCTGGGTTCGGATCCCGGGTGCGCACCGAAGCACTGCTTCTCCGGCCATGCTGAGGCCGCGTCCCACATACAGCAGCTAGAAGGATGTGCAGCTATGACATACAACTATCTACTGGGGCTTTGGGGGAAAAATAAATAAATAAATAAAATTATAAAAAAAAAAGTTTATCAGGAAAATACTTCAAGTGATTACATTATTCACATCTTTCATTACATCTCTCAGAGATGACTATGGAGGGTTAGACCCGTCTGTCTGAGGACAGGTTCCTGAGCAACAGAGCCTGAGATGGGATTCTTGAGAGTGTGATTTATTGAGGGAGTGATGGAAGGAGACTGGCAAGTAGGACAGGACGGGGGAAGCAACCAAGCAAAGATAAGGGTTCAGCTGAAGTTGACCCACTGCCTGACCCCCTAGGGAGAGCTGGGTTGTGAGTTGTACCACGGCGTTTGATCCATCTTGTGGCAAGGGAGCTGGGTTTTTACCTCCCACATCGTTCAGTCATTGCTCTTGGGCCTAACAGGGTATAAGCATAGAACTACCCAGGCCTCTCTGGACAAGCTGTCCTCCAGGAAGGGTGAGCCACTCTTACCCAGTCTGGAGAAGGGGAGCTGGGCCTGCTCAACAGTATTTGCCCACCACCCAACCAAAGGGTCTGGAAACTCTTCCTAAAATCTTGGCTGAAACTCCAGATTTCCTCTCTACCCTTCTCTAGTCCTGCTACTCTGTACAAAATCCAGTAAGGTTTTTGTGTAACATCATTGAAACCATACTTCTCAAATTTGGATATAGTATTTCAGATGTTCCTTCCCTTTTAAGAGATGAACAAAAACCAATAAACTATTTTCAAAGTGTTGGATTTTACATTTTAAGTAACTTTAAAATATATATTATGGAAATAGTTGAAGCTTTGGGGAAAATGATGGAAATTTTATTGCCTTAATTTATAAATTTTCCAAAATTTGTTTTCTTATTTCAATAGTTAACGGTTTACAGAAAGCAAGGCTGTTAATTTAGGTCACAATGATACACCCATGCTTTTTTTATTCTATTTTGAAATTCTATTAATTTCATATCTAAAAATACTTAATTATTTAAAACTATACATTAGACTGTGTTAAAAATTCTGAGAGCATTTTCTGAATATTCTCACTTGCTTTATAAATACAATTTTGATGTAAAATTTTCCAGAGTTTTTATTTCAATACCTAGGTAAAACAGGCTTAAGGTATTCTTTCCACTATTTTGCTCACTGAGATTGTAGAACTTATTAAAGCAATGAGCTTTGCCAGAATATGATGACCATTCTGATTAAATATATTTAGTATTTTCAGCTTTTCACATTATAACTTCTGAGCCCCATTTATTCACAACACAACTTCTGAGTGCTGTCCATATTTTTTTGTTATAATAATCAGATCGTTTTCCATTCCAGAAATAGAAATCATTTATTTTATTTTGTACTGTTTCTTGTACAATGTACAAGACATTCTGAGCTATTCTGACTCAGGCACCATAGCAGAAGATGTTCTAGGCTGCAATCCACTAGTCCTTTCATTTTTTTTTTTTTTTGTGAGGAAGATCAGCCCTGAGCTAACATCTGTTGCCAATCCTTCTCCTTTTTTTCCTCTTTTTTCTCCCCAAAGCCCCAGTAGATAGTTGTATGTCATAGTTGCACATCCTTCTAGTTGCCGTATGTGGGAGGCGACCTCAGCATGGCTGGAGAAGCAGTGCGTCGGTGCACGCCTGGGATCCGAACCCGGGCCGCCAGCAGCGGAGCGCGCGCACTTAACTGCTAAGCCACGGGGCCGGCCCCCTTCATTTTTTATTTGTTCCCACAGATTCTGTACTTAGTTCAATAGTGCCCTCCAGACTTCATATCTACCCAGAGCCTTAGAATGTGAGCTTATTTGAAAACGAGGTCTTTGCAGATGTAATTAGTTAAGATGAAGTCATATAAGCCTTATAAGAAGGCAGCTTGCGTGGCCGGTGGGTGGTGTAGCAGTTAAGTGTGCATGCTCCACTTTGGTGGCCCAGGGTGCAGGTTCAGAACCCCGGGCGCGTACCAATGCACCGCTTGTCAACCCATGCTGTGGCGGCGTCCCATATAAAGTAGAGGAAAATGGGCACAGATGTTAGCCCAGGGCCAGTCTTCCTCAGCAAAAAGAGGAGGATTGGCAACAGATGTTGGGCTAATCTTCCTCACAAAAAAAACAAAAAAAAAAGAAGGCAGCTTTGTGGTTCTTTGTAGGGGCAGGAGCTGGCAGGGGCTCCAGTTCTCCTGTGTCCAGGATGGCCTGGGCTGCTGCCGAGGAGGTGGCTCCGTCCCTGGGCCCTGGAGTGATGTCCACTGACGCCCCGCCCTGTCTCAGGGAAGGGGGTGCTGAGGATTCCTGGAAGATCGGGTCAGCTCACAGGCCAGCTGCCAACCTCACCCCCCTTCTCCTGATTCTTCTTGGGACTTGCTCCATCTGTCCACCGCTGTGAACAGTGAGCTTTGGTGTTCATGCCTGGACTGGGCTGGTGACCTCCCAATTGTGGGGGTCACCATTCAGGAACTACATTATGTAGTTGTAGTTGGGGGCTTTCCTGCCTCTCTGAGTTTGCTGCACTCTCATCCAGAGTCTTTCAAGAAACGAAGGGAAAGATCTAACACGTACTGAGCACCTCCTCGCCAGGGATCAGCCCATCAAATGGGCCAACTCCCCCCATTCTCATAATAACCCTGTGAGTTGTTCTGTTTCACAGATGGAAAAACCGTTCAGGAAGAGACCTAAGTCTCCAGCTGGTAGAGGCAGATCTGGGGTACTAACCAAGATGCTTAGCCACACCTAGCTGTGGTAGATTGTCCTTAGAAGGCTAAACCACCTCTCCCTCTTCCTCTACCCGTGATCTCTGAGGGCCTACCCTCAGAGGAAATTTACTTTAGCACATGTTAAAACCTTTATTTCTTGGAAGAAATTTGAATTGTCTTCTACCACACCAGCCAACATCAGAATTCCTGTATTTGCACCCAGAGCTGTGTTGTGTAGACCTAGAATCTTCCCTCTAGATCAACAGGTGTGCAAAGATAGGCATAGGGCATCCATGCAGCTTTGCTTGTAATCATGAAAAACTGCAAACTCCTAAGTGCCCATCAATTGGGAGCTAGTTATTAAAATTATAGGAGTTCCTTACAATGGGATATTTTTTTTACATCCTGTTCTTTTGTTAAACAGCTTTATTGAGATATAATTCATATACCATAAAAATTAAAGCATACAGGTCAGTGATTTTTAGTATAGTCGCAAAGCTGTGCAACCATCACCGCAATCTAATTTTAGAACATTTTTGTTACCCTGAAAAGAAATCCCATCCATGATGAAATATTTTGGAGCCATTTTTTAAAAATGAGGTAGTTCTGTATGTATTTAAATAAAAATATATTCGTGATGAGCGAAAGGTCCAAAAAAGTATATTGCAGAAAATATGTAAGATATCCCATTTATTTATAACAGTATATATATGTATATATATACGCACACACATGTCTACACATAATAGTGTTTTTGTATTTGTTCATTCATTAGTTTACTTATATATGCATGGAGTGCTATGTCAGAAGCAAGCGATGGGAAAGTTTTATTTTAAATACCTATTTATATACTATTTATATGCTATATAGTTTATATAATATTTTTACATCAATGCTATGTTTCTAGTATGAATAATAACCAAAAATGAAATAAACAATGGAGGTGTCCAAAGCTGATAAAGAGGTGTTTAGGAGAAGCTGCTGCTGCTATTTTTCAAAGTAAAAGAAATGAATTTTTTGTGTCTAACCTAGTATTCCATTAGATGGCGCCATTGTAAAATTTCTGTAGTTTCAAATGGACCAGAGAAGGAACAGATGGCCCATTAACTGTTCAGCCTGTAACGACTTATTTTTATTTTTGCTTGCTTTTCCTTTAAGTCACTTGAAAAAGAAAAGAAGTTATATCTCCCTTCAGAAATCCCCTACTATTTCAAGCCAATGGGGGTAAATGAAATGAGGTGCTTATTAAAGGAATTTAGTCACTTGATGAAAAATACTGTCAAATGCATGTGAAGACTAGCCCTTGGGAACAGGTTACTTTCTCTCAGTCCTGTAGAAATCCACCACTGGTATCCTGATTACCAGAAGTGCCGAATGCTGTCTACTACTTTGCAATTTTCCATAATTCTGAGCAGGTTGAGATTCCTACCTTTTCACCATCAACAACCCCTCCATTATTTTTATTTTGTAAACTTCATTATTGGGAGGATTTTATCCCAAATGGCATTTACTAAGTCATTAATGGTTCTTCTATTTTGTATTTACGTGTGCATGTATTTGATTAATTAAAGTTTCTAATAGACAAAGGGACAACCTTGCTAGGTTGACAGAACTCCCGGTGGTAAGAACAAGGGCCCTGGGGTCATCCCTGACGGGCCGGGGTGCTGTGGGTGAGTTACTGTAGCTGTACCGAGCTCGTAGGACTGAGCCACAGTGCGTATAAATAAATCCCTTAGCACACCACAATAAACGCCAGTTACTGTCATGAGCATTTTATTCAGCATGTGCCGCCTCATCCTCAGGCGGCCACTTGGAATCTCTTTCACTGACCCACCCATCACTTACCCTGAGAACCCCCCCGCGTTGGGCACTGTTGGTCTAGGTTTAATTTACCTCTGAGCTGACAGTGAGAATGCTCACAAGAGCTTCTCTTCCCCGCCTGAAATGCCCAAATCACCCCGTGTATATAGGTGGTGAGCCAAGCAACAGGATTCTTAGGTTTACAGATTTACCAACTCTCACTGAGCATCCACTGTTTGAGGGCAGGTTTTGTGAAATCCTCTGGTACCAAAATGGTACCACGGAACTAAAGAGCACAGAGTGGAATGTGGATGAATCCTTTTCATTCAGAAAGAGTCAGTTTGCAGATTTCAGATGGGGTGAATTTAAAGAACAGATAATCATAGTTTTGACGGTTGGTCAGAATTTGGTACCTGGATTGCTTAGAGCCAGACCTACCAGCAGATGGGCTCACATGTACCACGGACGGGTGCAGCTATGCTAATTCTAAAGAGGTAACGTTCTCTTCTTGGCTGCAAAATGCAATTCCATATGCAAACCCCACTGATAGAGGAAAGTTAATTTTATTGGAAGAGGTGAAAAAAGTTTCTCCTGCACAGGAGGGAGACAAGAATTTTTCTTTTTGCTTGATGATATTAGTGTGTGTTGTCTGTGTGTTGGTGGGTGGGTGTGTACGGAGCTTGCAGTTCTTTAGATGGTGGCCTCCTTAAGAACAGGGAAGTGTCGTACTCATTTTTGTAGCCCCTGCCCCGCCTGTGCAGGGCAGTGGGTCCCAGCCCAACCAATGAGAGTTGAATTACTGGGCAGCAATTAGCGAGGCGAGGTGGGGGTGATTTTAGCGTTTGGAGCGCCCAGCAAACAGAGACCTGCTCCAAACTCCCTGGTTTGCCCTGTGGTGTTTCTGACCCTGAGGTCTTGCCCTCTGCAGGCCCCAGGCCCCGGGAAAACAGAGCTATGGGGACTGTTTAGAAGATTTTCCACCCTGGTGATTTCTGTGGGTTCCTGGGCTAGTGGGGTGGTTTTTATGATTGTATTTTGCCAGGGGTGAGAGTGGGGAGGGAGTGGAGAGAGTATGCAGAAGGGAAAGTTGTACTTTTCTTTAAGCATCAATATTATTCTAGGCACAGTGCTAAATTAACAGCTAAGTATAATTTACATACCATAAAATTCACCCATTCTACATGTACACTTCAATGACTTTTACTTAGGATTGCCAGATCCTAACTAATAAGATGCCCCATTAAATTTGAGCTTCAGATAAACAACAAATACTTTTTTAGTATAAATATGTCCCATGCAATATTTGGGATGTACTTATAGTGAAAATATTATTTGTTGCTTATCAGATATCCAAATTTAACTGAACTTCCTGCATTTTAATTTGCTAAGTTTCAGAACACTGTATTTCATAAGTATATAGAGCTGTTGCAACCGTCACCACAATTTGGTTTTAGAACATTTCCATCACCCACCAAGTTCCCTCCTGCCCATTTGCAGTCAACCCCTGTTCACCCCCAAGTCCCAGGCCCTGCCCCCTTCCCACACCCATCTACCTTCTGTCTCTGTAGATTTGAGGAAGGCTGTATCTTTAGGTGGAGAGACTTGGCTGTTATGCAACTTAGTTTAGAATCTAAATATTTGCATGAAGAATTTGGTTTCGTTTTTTCAAGCGAAACCACAGAGGAGACCGGGCTGCCCAATGTGGGATTTGGTTTGTCTTTGCCATCGGAGCAGCCTCTCACAGGTATGTGGGTTGTTTGAATCTCTTGGTGTTTATAGACTGCCTGGGTAACCCAGCTGTGGTAAGGCCGAGAGCCTCTGGCCTGACACTGAGAGTGGGGATCCTTTCCAGGCCCAGCCAGGGCAGGGCAGGAGGTTGGAAGGGACTCTCAGGCGAGCAGAGGGGGCCATTCAAGGACACTGTACGTTATAGTGGCAAAATGCTGGTCCTTGGCCACCTAGGCCCTGTCTTGAAGTGACTTAACCAAATGAAATATTATGTGTCCAAATGCCTAACGTGTGCCTAGTACATAAACAGTAGCTGGAGAACAACCTCCCATGAATTCAGAGTCCATTTGACACACATTGCTGAGCACCCACTGAGGGCTGACGCATCTCCATCTGGGGCTACGCATGAAAGGTGGGCCCCGCTTTAAGAAAGTTAAGTCTTTAGCAACTACTGTTTACTGAGCACTAACCGCGTCCCAGCGTTTTCTAAGTGCTTTATGTGTGTTAATATCTAATCCTCACAGATGAAGGCAGATACTATCATTCTCCCCGTCTTGCCTCTGAGGAAGTGGAGGCTCAGGGAAGTTAAGTAAGTCCCCCAAGGTCACACAGCTAGTCGGGGTCTAGAAAAGCCTTTTCTTACCACTACCCTGTATTGCCTCACGATATTTCATGGTAAGTTCTGTGGGAGCCCAGAGAGCAAGGTGAATGAGCCACTGGGAAGGAGGGGTCAGGCATCTCCCCTCTGGGTAGTTAGGTGACCAAAGAATCATGGAACAGCATTCCAAGCAGAGAGAACAGCATACGCAATGGTATGAGGCAAGAGAATGCGGCATGATGAAGAGTGACCCAGGAGGCTTGGGACAAATGACATTTCAGAGCATTTCAAAAAAACTGGAATTTTCCTTGGGAAAAATAGTTTGATTTTGGCAAGATAAAGAGTCTCAGATGAGAGCTGTGAAGACCTTCGGGAGCAACTTGCAGCAACTGTCTTAACTTGGTGAGTTGTCTCAGGCTCATCTCTCTCCCTCACTGGGCCTGTTCTTCTGTTGTAAAAGGGCTAATAATACCTATGCTGCAGGGCTCACATAATAGAACACAGGATCGTGCAGGGACTAATGTAAGATAATGAAATGGAATAACGTAAGTGACATGCCTTGGAGAGCTTTAAAGTCAGCACGTGTGACATTGTGCTGGGCCCGCCAGGTTGCCCGGGCGCCTGTGCCCAACATATGCCTTTAAGAGGAGCCGAAACCCCTTCCCTTCCGCGCTCAGTAGCAGAGGACTTTCAGTGTAGATTTCTAGCTGGCAGAGACCTCCTCTTCTTCCTCTATCTGTGGTTCTGGAGGCTCCGCCTGGAGAGGCGCCAGGCATCTAACCCACTGGAGTTGGGAATGTGTTTGCAGGGAACCAGAGGAAGGGAAAAATCCTCTTGCTAACTCTCCCTCGCTGGCTTCCTGGTGATTTATCGCTATGGAGACTGAGCTCTTTTCCTCTTTGCTGCCGGCTGGCTGGGGCACACATTGTTGATGCCGTTGCTGCACAGATCAGAAGTTCCTTCCTCTTTCCTGTTGCAGAAATGCCACAGTCACCACCGTTGTCCAAGAACTGCAGCTCACACCTGAAGAGCCCGATCTTGGGAAAAACAATCTCATTTGATTCCCCAGGGGTCATGGGGGCCTTCTGGATAAGCGGTGGAGGCCTGAGAACAATGCAGCCTCCGGGGCTGAACGGGGCCCTGCTTTTCCCCTTCCTTCAGCCTTCCTACCCGCATTTTAAAAGTGGATTTACAGGCAGTCGCAGGTAGTATTGTGTTAGGCAGAAGAAAACGTCAACTCAAAGTCTCTTTGTGCAGGCAAGGCCTTCTGCGAGGGCAGGGCAGACATGATTACCGGCAGGGCAGAGCCCCCTTCCACTGCATGTGCCCACCCACTTGTGCAGACCCCAGAGAATTTGTTCTTGGAGGGTAAGGCTTGCGGATGGAGTGCAGATGCGGGTACAGGAGAGGGGAGACGCAGATGGTGTGGAGATGCCGGTGGAGGAGAGATGCGGATGCAGGGGAGATTAGTATCAGGGGACATGGCACACCTGTGTCATCATCAGTCACTTCCACGTTCACATGGGTTTCAGGTGTTGTCAGCTGGCGGCCTGGTGAGAGCTGGCTGTGCTGGGGTTGGTCCAGCACTCAGACCATTCCTTAGAGGCCGGTGCCTGGGTCAGAGCACCCTGGGCCTGACATCACGCATATTGTGCCAGGTCCTGGGTGTGAGGACAGCGGGCAAGTGGTGAGTGGGGATCCCAGAGACAATGAAGGAAGCTCCCCGGCTGGGAAGTCCTGAGACACTGGCTGGTCCACCCCCTGGCTACAGGGCCAGATGCTGGCCAACCTCAGGGTCCTTCGGAGCCTTCTCTGTAAGTTGAGCAAAGGGATGGCTCTCTTGGCCTCATCCTATGAGGGGAAGAGGGGACTAAGGACACCTCACATTTACCTATTTCACTGTTCAAGTGGTCCATCTAAGAATAATTTTCTAGGTGAAACGGGTCTTGAAATTATCCGAGAGGGAAACGTTTCATTTAGGAGCTAGTGCATTTCAGTGCATCTCTAGAATAATGTTCAAAAATCCCACTTTACCTCCTTGAATATCCAAGATCTGTCCTAGGTCTCAAAATATTCCTGTTCACTTTCCATCCAGAATGTCCCTTTATTTGGGGCATGTTTGCTCCTTCTCACCCTGAGAGAGGATTTCCAAGGTTCTTCCAGGTTCTAAGCAGCAGTGTGAAAATTCATGCTTTATTTTTGTCAGCAAAGCAGCCTGAACCCCTGGACCCCAGGGGAGCCCCGACCTTAGGGAAAAGCAGATGGTGACAGAGATAGTTCTGCCAAATGCCTTCAGAGCAGCTCAGCTCACCCCTTCCTCTTGGCATGAGAGAAGGAGCTTCTTTCCAGTTCTCCCTGGTTCGCTCTGCACACTCATAAAACCAGCAGAAACAAAGATGCTCAGCCTCCTCCTCACCACCCTGAAGGGTCTCACTTCCCATAAGACCTCAAGAGATTTGGAGGGGCCCCCTAATGCAGTAATCCCCCAACATTGACATTAATATGACCCGTCGATCTTAATCTCCCCAATTTTACTTGTACTCATTTGTGTCTGTGTGTGTGAAGTTCTATTCATCTTCATCACTTGTAGGTTCATGTATCCACCGCCACAGTCCAGATACAGTTCCCGTGCCACAGGGATCCCTCCTGTTGCCCTTACATAGCCACACCCACTTCCTTCCCTGCTCCCATCTTCAACCTCTGGAAACCACTAATCTGTCCTCCATTTCTCAAATTTTGTTATTTCAAAAATGTTATGCAAATAGAATCACATTTTTGGGGACTGTTTTTTTTTTCATTCAGCATATTTCCCTGGAGATTCATCCAAGTGGTGGTATCAGTAGTTTGTTCCTTTTTATGGCTGAGGAATATTCCCTGGTATGGATGTACCACTGTTTATTTAACCATTCACTCATTAAAGGACATCTGGGCTGATTCCTCTTTTTCAGGAAAGCTGGAATTACAAATGAAGCTGTTGTGAACATTCATGTACGGATTTTTGTGTGAACATGTGGTTTTTATTTCTCTGGGTAACTGCTCCATTTTTTAAACAGCTCTAATTAAAGCAGATCCTTCTTCCTCACACACACGCACAAAAAGAAGCAGATCCTTGTGGTCTGTGAGGGATCCATTTGGAGACCCAAATGTGTTCTCACATTCTCAATATTAGAAATGTTTATACAGGCTCCCAGCTTGGTCCTAAATCACATGAATCTCATGTCTGTCTAGAAGCACCGTTTCCTGTGCATATACATATCCCAACTTGGCTGCCTTTTTTATTTGGATGTATCTATTTATTTTAATTTAGTTTAATCAGGTAATGAAGCTGTAAGGAAACATTAAGACAGTTGTATAGAACAAGTTGAAGAATTACATCCTAGAATAACTTGGTGAATAAATATTTCATATTCTGTGTATTTCAACTTTTTCACACTTTGACCCCTTCAATCTTTGTCCTAAGCCAAAGATTTTCCTATTGTGGGGCATTTCAAGAAGCCCTGAAATGGTTTTCTTCCAGAGGCTCTGTGCAAGGAGTCAGGGCTCAGGCCTGGTCAGGCAACCAGCATTCCAATGAACTTTACCACTGAGACAAGCTGTGGGATCTTGAGCAAGTGCACTAACCTCTCTGAGTGTCTTGGTTTTCTCCTGTAAAATGAGGGTAATACCAGCATCTGGTTCATAGGATTAAATGAGACAATCCACAAAGAAGTGCTAAACGCTAGGTAAATTTTAGCAGAAGCCCCACTCCAAATCTCTTGAGAGTCGTGCTGCCCTTCACTGAAGGTTGTGTGAAGGAGGTTGTGGGGAGAGAGTTATATCACATTTCCCAGAGAAAAACTCGCTGAAGGTCTTCTGTACCTAGCTTCTCCCTCAAATCAAGTCCCCGCCGCCCCTCCCACAGTCAGCCGGTCAGTCTCGCTGTCGCCCCCACTCCCAGATTGTCTCCTTTCTTCCTCAGTTCTGTGCGTCTCATCCATAGTTTTTGTCATTCTGCCACCCCAGCTGGCACCACAACCCCTGGAATGAGGTCTGTGAGCACTCAGGCTGCGTTTTTCCTTTCCTTCTTGGTTTTTTTGGTCCTTGTCGTGCTTGCTGTTTGGTCGGTCAGATGGCCCTGCTCAGGGTCACAAGAGGGACACAGATGCATTTTCTTGCTGTCTGGCTGGTCATTCATGAGCTCCAGGAACAAATTCAGGGTCCTTCTTAGCATCAAGCCAGAACTGTGATCCCAGCCCACAAGCAACAGAGGCCACTTAACCACCTTTGCGATGACAATGAGGACAACTGTCTTCTTTCCTTTTCCTTTGTCTTCAACCCTCGCAATCAGCTGGAACGCTGCTCTGGTTCACGGCATTGGTTTTGCCAAATATTTACCTTCTTAGCAGCTTTATCAGTAAGATGAAGAGATGTTCGGTAGCCACAACTTTCCCCTGGCTGCCGGAGTCCTCAGGAACAGGCGTGCAAACTTGCCTCTCGCCAGAGGCCATGTTTGCCCAACTTTGGCCCCAAGGAGACTCCAAAGCCCTCTGGACACGTCTCCCTCTCTCTCAGCTGCCTTTAAAAACCTTCGCGAAACCTTTCCTCACCCGCCGTGTGGCAAAGTTCTAACTGAAATCTACCTCCTTATAATGTCTACCCAAAGGGTGGGAAAAAAGTCTAATTCCTCTTTCACATAAAAACAATGCAATTATTTAAAGATAGTTATCAAATGTGCTCCCAAATCCTCTTTCTTAGTCTTAGCATTCCCACTTCCTTCAAATGCTTCTCTTACCATATGGTTTGGAGGCCCTGCCTCAGCATTATCATCACTCGTCCTCATGGTTTTGGGTGTTGCCTCCTGAACTGAGCGGGTGTGACAAAATACAGTGGGACTGTCTTCTTTCCTTTTCTGAACTTTTGACTTCCATTAACGCTGCCAACTGTGATGGCAGCCACGCCGCTTTCAAACTCATCAGTCTTTTCCATGCGTTCTACTGTTAAGCAACGTCTCCCTCATCCTGTATTTGTAAGGTCAGCTTTGAGGAACTAAGACCAGGAAC
This sequence comes from Diceros bicornis minor, assembly GCF_020826845.1. NCBI lineage: Eukaryota > Metazoa > Chordata > Mammalia > Perissodactyla > Rhinocerotidae > Diceros > Diceros bicornis. The sequence continues at coordinate 47,124,290 of NC_080757.1, read as the reverse complement.
TTAACTTTCCATTGTGTATCCTCATTTGACCCTTTGCTCCCTCCTGGTGACGTCCTTTTGACTATGGATTCTGTCTTTTGGTCTCTTACCCATCCTTCCCAGTGCTGTATCATCCAGCAATCCAATCAGTGTGCTCTCCAGAGTCCTCGTGTGAACCATCAATAAATATATTGACCAGGAGAGGGAAGAAGACAGAGCCACGTGGCACTCCACTAGAGACATCCTTTGAATTGACCTTCATCAAAACTCTTTTGATATAATTGTCCCACAAATGACAGATACCACATACTTCTCCATGAGGACCTCAGGACAGACCTGGTCAGACATCTTGCTGAAATCCAGAACCCCTGTACCTGGAGTATTTTTCTGTTTCAAGAATCTAGTAATCCTGACAACAAAAGAAACCAGGTTGACTTGTCATGACTTATTTTTAGAATATTCTTGCGGGTTTCTGGTCATCACCACTTCCTGCCTGTTAGCTGCAGGTGCTCTCTGCCAACCCCATAAGAGTTCTACTCTGATCTGCACCTGTCTACTGGGTGCCAGGCTCTCATCTCAGTCCCTCCACTGAGCACCCCTCTTCCTGTCCTGCCTACTTCATGACTCAGGCCTCATCCAGCCCTTAATACCTGGCCTGACCCCTCCCGGGTGCCACACTCACAGGCAGCCCTGTCAGGTCTGGCCCGGAGCCCCCATTTTTCACTCTTCCCTAAACTCCAACCACAGAGGTCTGGGCTCCCTCCATAATTTTTTTTTTCAACAATGACTTTATTGAAGTTCTGTACACAGTGTGAGCCGGGACTCACTTGGAAAAGATTTTAGGGAATGCTTAGACACAATATAAAGTTTCTACATACCTAATAAATATAGTTCTTCCTTGATTTTCGATGGGGTTATGTTCTGATAAACCCATCGTAAGTTGAAAATGCATTAAAGAAGTTGAACAAGATCAACAGTTTTCAAAGATTCTGTTAAAACCGTAGAAATCTTTACCCCCCCACACACAGTGTCATTCCACAAGATGATTTAAGTGTGTGTGTGTATTTCAAAAGTAAAAAAAATGAAACAGTCCATTCCAATGTAGACATATTCATCCTTCAGTCAATCTTTGAAGTAGGACGAATCGCAAAGCTGAACTTCTCCAAGTTGTGTGATTCAACAATAGTTTCCATCTCCATGCTGGAACCCACCACTATAAAGTCAAAAAGTTGTAAATTGAACCATGGTAAGTCGGGGACCACCTGTCGTCTGCTGGAGTTTTATAGAGGATGGATATCAAGGCTCCTGTGATCTGTGTTTTTGGAATTCCCTATCCTCCCCTTTTTTTAAACTCAGGACATTTTCTGGGTTTCAGGCTAGATACTAGAATGGGCCCTTCTCAGCTCCATCACCTGGAGGCCCAGCCCAGGAAGAGCACCAAACCTCTTGACCCAAAAAGCTGATATGGCCGAGCCTCTTAAGCAGAAGCCATTGTTTCCTTTCAAAGCAAAGACGGAGGGATCTGCTGAGAGCCGAGAAGAGAGCGCCCTCACAGCCCCCAAACTGTGCTTCCTCTGTAGTTCCCCAGCCAGACTTTCTGTTCAAACTGAGGTGATAGGAGCCTGCCTGGTGGCTATGGCATAGTAAAGTTCACGCGCTCTGCTTTGGCGGCCTGGGGTTCGCAGGTTGAAATCCCAGGCACTTATCAAGCCGTGCTGTGGCAGCGTCCCACATACAAATAGAGGAAGACTGGCACAGATGTTAGCTCAGAGCCAATCTTCCTCACCAAAAAAAAAAAAAAAACCCCACAAATCCGAGGTGATAGTTGATGGTGATAAAGAAATGGACACGCACTTCTGCTGGTCCTGTGAAAGCCAGCAGGGCGTGGACAAAGCTGCACATACACACTGTACTCAGAACCACTCCTGTTGGTAATGTTTTTTTTAAAATATTTTAAAGTATTTTTCTTAGATTCCCAGAGCCTGGGTGCAGAAGCGGGCAAACCACAGAGGGATGATGTGAACAGCATCCATCAGCCCACATTCCCATCTCTTACCTTCTGCGTTTTCTGCTACTTCTCAATCCCTAATATTAAAGTATTAGGGGAAGGACTGATTACTAAAGCCTAAAGCTTTAGGCTTAAGAAAACAGGTTGGAGAAATGGCTGCCACCTTTTCCTGGGCCCCCAGTGAGGCTCCGCACTCCTAGAGGTGGGAGTCTACGGGCACTGATGGGGGGACGGGGCACTGCTCCTGTTGGGAAGTCCCCTTAAGGGGAGACTAGGCTGCATGAAAAATGCCTTTAGGCATAGACATTGGACTTACAAGTACTCCCTGCTCATAGGAGCTGCCAGGAAGGGAAACTGCCAGACCTCCCCCGGAATTAAAGGGGTTCAAAGCTGGAGCTTGCAGAGACTTGGGGCTCAGGCTGCTCCAGTACAATTTCAACCTTATTACAGATGAATGGTTTGGGGAGGCCTGCTGGAGTACCTAATCAGTATTTGTCAGATTGTTTTTGGGTACATTTAGCATTTTCTCAACAGCCAACTTGAAAATAAACTTCTGGATCAAAACCTGATGATAAGCCAGAAACTGCTGTACTTTATACCAAAGTCACTTTTTGTATCTAAAATTCATTCTGCTGATCTCTAGATAAACCATGACCAAGAGATGTTCTTGGCAGGGTAATTTCTCCATGAACTTATGATAAACCAATTAGAGTTTCCTCTTATTTTAGCAAAGTTTACTTCGTCTCGGATAGAAAGGGCAGAAAAGGGAGAGTGAGGACAAAACCTTTTCCATTGTTTATTATTATCATTATCATTACTGCTGTTACGGTAGTATCAAGAGTAGCCACCATCTAACGGATGTATAGTTTGCCAGTACTTCTGGCAAACTAAGATATCCTCAGGAGGGATCTTTGTTATCACACAAAATTGGGGTTCTCTGCCCGACACGCATAAACAAGCCAATTAATTATGGCACCGGCCTTTGCGGGGAGAAATCAGCTTTTATTCTGCAAGATCGATCTGCCGGGAGACAGGGGGCATGTGCCCTCAGATCTGTCTCCCTGACTCAGGGTTTGGAGTGAAATTTACGTGGTTAGGGAGAACAGACTGGCATGTGGAAACACTGGTGGGACAGGCTTTGATGAGTGGGCTTCAGATATTTATGGTAAGGTTTTAAGCATTTATGATGAGGTTCTAAACGTTTATAATGGGGTTCTAAACATTTTTGCATGAGGTGGGGAAGGAATTTTAACACTGATCTTCCTGAATGAGGGACTCCTCGTTTCTGATAAGAGTCCAGCTTTCAAATTCTGGTCGTATCCATGTCCTTGGGTTCTGTGGAAGGAGGATTTTGGTTCTGAGGGCATTTCAGGTCATGATTTCTTCTTTTGTACATGCCCTGGCTTTGTGACTTTGCATTTTTTCTGAAAGAGAATCCTTTTTTTGTGTGTGTGTGTGAGGAAGATCAGCCCTGAGCTAACATCCGTGCTAATCCTCCTTTTTTTGCTGAGGAAGACCGGCTCTGAGCTAACATCTATTGCCAATCCTCCTCCTTTTTGTCCCCCAAAGCCCTAGTAGATAGTTGTATGTCGTAGTTGCACATCCTTCTAGTTGCTGTACGTGGGACGAGGCCTCAGCATGGCCGGAGAAGTGGTGCGTCGGTGCGCGCCCAGGATCCGAACCCGGGCCGCCAGTAGCGGAGCGCGCGGGCACTTAACCACTTAACCGCTAAGCCACGGGGCCGGCCCTGAAAGACAATCCTTAATCACTTCATTGATAAGAGATGGGGTCTATTCGAATTGGCTCTAAATGGGCCAGTGGTTACATCCTCATATCCTCGTGGAGAAGTGTGGAGTAAATGATAGTGCAGTAAGAAGATTTGTAGCTTGCTGAACATTTATATCGAAAGAATTTTGATTAAGATCAGCCTGAGGCAAGTCTCTAGTAGAGTGCCATAGGGCTCTATCTTTGTTCTTCTCCTATTGAATATATTTATTCATGGATGATGACTCTGGTGACTTCTGATAAAATCTGTGGATGACTTGAAGCTGGGAGGGAGAAGTCAGAGGATAGAATCAATTGTCAGGAAGATGGATAAAGGCACTGCCCTGGAGGTAGATATCGTTATGCACCTTAGACTGATAAGGAAAAGTAGAGAGCAAGACCCTGGGGAAGGCCACCTCTCATACTTTATCTCCTAGGAGGAGTTTTTCTCAGCATGCCTGACTCTGTGTTGAATAATCTGTTGATAAGCCAGCCAAACCCCTCAAAGATAAAGGGCCAGGCCTTTATCTTTCCTGGCGCTCAGGCTGGTGTCTGCTAGGAATGAGAGATAGCATCCCCTCTGTGGGAGCATCCTTGCTGTTTCATCCCAGTGGTGCCTCCTAAAGGATACTGACCCGCTAGTCCTGGCCTGGCCTGGAGTGTATATTTCTGACACTCCCTCCCATCTGTAGCCCCGGTTAGTGCCTTGTTCCCCCTCATGTCCCCTGAATAACCTGAAAAAGAAAAAATGAGGAAAGGGACTGCTTCAGCTCCCAAAAGTTCTGGCATTTCTACACATGACTCCAGTTTAGCATGAGCATTCTGGAAACAGGCTGCTTCCCAGAAGGGGTCTTGAGCCAGGGTGGTCAGATAAAATGCAAGATGCCCAGTTACATTTGAATTTCGGATAAAGACCAAATAATTTTTTGGTATGTCCCATGCAATATGTAGGACATATACCACAACATGACTTGTTGCTTATGTGAAATTCAGATGTAATTGGGTGTTGGGTATTTTTATTTACTAAATCTGGCAGTCCTACCCTGAGCTCATCCAAACTCAGAGGTCAGAGGCGACTGCCAGGGGCCTCTCAGGAGGCCTGGCCTGGCCTTCTTCCGGCCCAAACCACCTTTCGCCTAAAGGGATGCAGGCCCCCAAACCAAATACGCACACTTCCTCCTTCACTCCTATGGGCTCCTCAGGCCCCGGTCATCTCCACTGGCCTTGGGCCTGCCCTCGCTTCAGGGCTGAATCTTGTCTCATGGGGCTAGAGGCTGACACTGGCTTTCTACCTGCCCCCGAGGAGCCTAGCTCCATGCTGAGGCCAGCCATCCAGAGCAGATCTGACGCCATGGCCTGTGTGTCGCCATCGTACACGATGACTGTCTACGTCTGGGCTGTGCTTCTGGCTCATTCACTCATTTAGCAAATATTTACACAGGGCCCACCATGTCACAGGCATTGTGTTGACCACAGGGGCACTAGGTGAGCCCAGCAGACCCGTACCCGCCCTCACGGAGCTGACAGCCCAATAGAGGAGACACATCTCAGGGATCACACAGATAAATACAGGATTTCCAACAGTGGTAGGTGCCATGATGGAGCATACGGGGAGCTTTGAGACTGTACAGCCAGAGGCCTGCTCTAGTCTGGGAGTCTCCTTGGAGCTGGGCCTGGAGGGGAGGAGTTAGCTAGATGTGGTGAGGGGTCAGGAAGAGCTTTCTAAGCAGAGGGGAGAGCCTGACTGCAGGCTGGTGAGGCAGGGTTGGGGAGCCAGGGTTCCGGGGCTGAGAGGAGGCCAGTGTGCAAGGCAGCCTTTCCACCCACCACATCTCCTCTGTTCCTTTTCCTGCTAAAAGTCACATGCAGGACCAGTTACATAATTTGTGGGTCCAGTGCAAAATGAAAATGCAGGGCCCCTTTTTTAAAAATTATTAAGACTATCAAGGTGGTGACAGCAGGGCATTAAACCAAGTGTGGACCCTTCTGACCTGTGCAACTGCCCAGGTCACACACCTGGGAAGCTGGTCCTGGTCTCATGAATCATGTATGTGTCAGGTCAGGGACTGGATCTAAGTCTTCTGCCTAGAAAGATGCCTTACAAGCCTAGTTACTGGAGGCCTCAGAGCAAGCCATACAGGCACTGGCAGGCAGACGAGACTCTGAGAACTGGTTGATACTTCACCTTCTGGCTCTGTTTCTCCATTTGTAACAGAGGTCATGAGACCCTCTGTAGAGGGCTGCTAGTGACCCCCAAAGATATCAGGTCCTAATCCCCGGAACTTGTGCATTGTACCTTATATGGAAAAAAGATTTTTGCAGATGTGATTCAGTTAGGGATCTTGAGATGGAGAGATTATCCTGGATTGTCTGGGTGGGCCCTAAATGCAGTCATGTGTCCTTAAAAGAGAAAGGCAGAGGGAGCTTTGACACACAGAGGAGAAAGCAATGAGAAGACAGAGCAGAGAGAGATTTGAAGATGCTGGCCTTGAAGATGAGAGTGTTGCAGCCACAAACCAAGGAATGCCAGCAACCTCCAGAAACCAGAAGAGGCAAGGAACAAATTCTCCGCCAGAGCCTCTGGAGGGAGTGTGGCCCTGCTGACGCCTTGAGTTTAGTCATGCTACTGATTTTGTATTTCTGCCCTCCGGAACTGTGAAAGAATAAATTTCTGTTGTTTTAAGACACCAAGTTTGGGGGAATTTGTTACAGCAGCCACAAGAAGCTAAAACACTGCCTCCTGGGATTTTTTAAAATAACAGCTTTATTGAGGTGTATTTCATATAGCGTAGCATTTAAAGTGTACAATTCAATGGTCTTTAGTATATTCACAGAGTTGTGCAACCATTACCACACTCAACTTTAAAACGTTTTAATTACCCCTAAAAAGAAACCCCACACCCACTAGCAGTCAATTCTATTCCCCTACCTCCCCTAGTAGGAAACTACTAATCTACTTTCTGTGTCTATGAATTTGCCTATTCTGGACATTTCATATGAGTAGGATCATATGATATGTGGCTTTTGTGTTTGGCTTCTTTCACTCGACATGATGTTTTCAAGGTTCATCCATATTGTAACGTGTATCAATACTTCATTCTTTTTATTGCCAAATAGCATTCTTTTTTTTTTTTTAAGATTTTATTTATTTATTTTTTCCCTCCAAAGCCCCAGTAGATAGTTGTATGTCATAGCTGCACATCCTTCTAGTTGCTGTATGTGGGACGCGGCCTCAGCATGGCCGGAGAAGCGGTGCGTCGGTCCGCGCCCGGGATCCGAACCCGGGCCGCCAGCAGCGGAGCGCACGCACTTAACCGCTAAGCCACGGGGCCGGCCCCCAAATAGCATTCTAATGTATGGATATACCACATTTTGTTTATCCATTCATCAGTTGATGGACATTTGAGTTGTTTGTACATTTTGGCAATCATTAATAATGCTGCTATAAACATTCGCATACAGGTATTTGTGTAGACATGTTTTCATTTCTTTTGGATATATACCTAAGAATGAAATTGCTGATGGGTCATATGGTAACTCTATTTTTAAGCTTTTGAGGAACTGCCAGACTGTTTTCCAAAGTGGCTGCATCATTTTACAATCCCATCAGCGATGTATCAGGCTTCCAGCTTTTCCACATTCTCACCAACACTTATTATTGTCTGCCTTTTTAATTATAGCTATCCTTGTGGGTGTGAAGTGATTCACTGAGTTTCCATTTGCAATTCCCTAATGACTAATGATGTTGAGCATCTTTGCATGTGCTCATTGGCCGTGTGTATATCATCTTTAGAGAAATGTCTATTCAAGTCCTTTGCCTATTTTTTTAAATGGTTGTCTTTTTGCTGTTGAGTCATAAGAGTTCTTTATATATTCTGGATCCTTATCAGATATATGATTTCCAAATATTTCCTCCCACTCTGTGGATTGCCTTTCAGTTTCTTGATGGTGTCCCTTGCAACACAAAAGTTTTTAATTTCAATGGAGTCCAATTTATCTATTTTTTTTCTTTTGTTGCTTGTGCTTTTAAGAACAGAAAGCATGAATACCTATTGGGTGTTTCACTTCAGTACCTGGGACATGGTGGTTCTCTTGCCCCTCTTCCCAGGCCAGTGCCCAGGCAACTCAGGGCAGAAGAGGGCAGGCCCCTTGGCGCCTTGGGCTATCGTGTGGCTGATCTGCTGTCAGGGCCGACTGGTCCATTAGGCCCGGGAAGCACAGTGCCAGGACCCACAATACTTTTAGGGGCCCAAGACTAAAAAAATTTTTAAATCGGAAGAATAAAAAAGAACGTTTAGGAGAAAGAAATGTTTCAATATATGTAACACTCATATATTCTTGTTTATACCAGTGCTGTTGCAAAATATAATTAAAATTTATTTTTTATGGAGGAAGGGGCCCAGGAAGACAAAAATGCATACAGCCACGAATCATAATACAATCCTGTCTGCTGTCACTGGAGGGGGGCCTCCAGCAGGAGGTAGAACAGCTCTGACCCCTCCACGTGGTCCCAGCCTGCCTCCCTTTTGCCTAGCTGGCTGTCTGCCTTTGTGAGGGGCCAGACGGGGGCCATGAGGACAGCACAGGAGTGGGCATTGAATTAGGGGCTTTGAGCCCCTCCCCTTGAGCTCATTAAGACAGCTGAGTTGCCAGAGCAGCAATTCAGGCGGGGCAGCCTGGGTTCCAAACCAGACCTACAACTTTTGTTACTATTACTCTTGTGGTTTTTACTGTTATTATGTTCTGATTGTGCTCTGCTGGTTAAACATTCTTTTCAATGCTAGCTCTCATCTGATCTTCATCACAAGGCTGTGAAATGGGTAGAGTGGGCATATTATTCCCATTTTATGGGTGAGGAAAGTGAACTTCAAAACAATATGCTATTAAACTGCAGAGAAGAGACTAGAACCCCAGGCTTCTGATTTGCGCACTAGTACGTGTGCATTCTCCCCTTGGGGTGACTTCCAAATCCAGTGAATGGGGGATCAGTCCTGCTCATCAACTCACCAAGGTTAATTAATTAGACCCGTGGCCACAGACTGGGGGAAGTGGCCAATATCTTATTTCCTATCACCGTAGTCATGAAATAGGCAGGAGGTCAGCCATGCCTGGTGCCGGTAGCTCTCTGACACAGCTACTGCCTGCCACCCCCACCCTGTCTCCCCCACCCCGCCCCCAGCTTCTCAGAAAAACAGCTTCCTGAGGTTTCTTCCAGCAGTCAGCTTTTTCATGCGGCTAATGAATTACTGTGATTCGGATTTGTGTTACTTCCCTGGTGTTTGAAAGCAGAAGCACAGCAGGTAGAAACCACTCTGTCCTCCTCTGATTCTCTGTGGCCGAGAATGGGAAGAGGGAAGCAGTACTGTGGGAGAGCTATGGTCCTGGGTGAGCTTGTCATGCCTGGTGGGAGCACCTGGGGTCTTCATTCTTGGCAATGTAGGAGTCAGTTTCTTGATTATTTACCAAGGAGCTAAAATAGTTGTAGGGAACCTTTTTTTTTTTCTGATCAAGGAATCCACTAAGGACAAGGGGAAGGAAGGGGGAAGATATGTGAGGGCCACACAAGTATAAAAAGCCACACAATTTACTATTTTTAAAAAGGCAAAATAGAAAACATTTCATTCATACATTTTTAATTTTTTTTTTTTTTTTTTTTTTTTTTGTGAGGAATATCAGCCCTGTGCTAACATCTGCCAATCCTCCTCTTTTTTGCTGAGGAAGACCGGCCTTGGGCTAACATCCGTGCCCATCTTCCTTCACTTTATATGAGACGCCACCGCAGCATGGCCCGACAGGCTGTGCGTAGGTGCACGCCTGGGATCCGAACCGGCGAACACCGGGCCGCCGCAGCGGAGCATGCGCACTTAACCGCTTGCACCACCGGGCCGGCCCCCCATTTTTAATTTTTAATAAGACATTCATACTTCACAAATAAAGAACAAGGAGAGCCAGTCCTCGTGGCCTAGCAGTTAAAGATCGGCACAGTCCACTTCAGCAGCCGGGTTCAGTTCCCAGGCGAAGAACTACACCACTTGTCTGTCAGTAGCCATGCTGTGGCAGCAGCTCACAGAGAAGAACCAGAAGAACTTACAGCTATATGCAACTATGTACTGGGGCTTTGGGGGGAAAAAAGGAAGAAAAAAAGGAGGAAGATTGGCAACAGATGTTAGCTTAAGATGAATCTTCTGCCACACACAAAAAAAACAAAACAAAACTTTAAGGCAAAATAAAAAAAAGAGAATAAGGAGCATGATCATCTTTCCAGTGAATAAAATAAATGATGGAGGATATATGCTTTGGTTCTTACAGCATAGCCAACGCATGAGAACTAGGAGGGGTTCTCATGGAAAGAGAATGAAAAGGAGACAGACAGACAGACCCATGGAGAGTGGCAGAGGGAAGCTCTCCTGTGAGGATCCTCAAATCCTGTGAAGGACCAGCCCCACACGGACCTGGCTCCTGGGACCTCAGCACAGGTCACCTGCAGTACTGTCTGGCTGGGAAGGAGCTGGTACAGCAGCCATTTCAAATGATTTCCAACACCCTGAGGCACAGCTTTTATTTTAAAATTCAGTTTCTTAGTTTGATTTTTAATAGGTAATACATTCACGTGATTTAAAAACTAAAAAGGACACAAAGTTTCATAATGAAAAGTACCCTGAAAACTATAAAACTTTGCTGAGAGAAAGTAAAGAAGACTTTAGTAAGTGGAGAGAGATACCATGTTCATGGATCAGAATACTCAGTATTATTAAGATGTCGGTTATCCCCAAACTGATTTATAGATTCAATGCAATTCTGATCAAAGTCTCAGAGGCTTTCTTTGGTAGAAATTGAAAAGCTGATTTTAAAGTTCATATGGAAGTGCAAAAGCCCTAGAATAGCCCAAATCACTTTGAAAAGGAAGAAAAAATTTTGAGGACTCATACTACCTGACTTCAAGATGTATTATAAAGCTACAGAAATCAAAACATTGTGGTACTGCAGAAAGATAAACAAATAGATCAAAGGAACAGAATAAAGACTCCAGAAATAAACCTACCTATATGTGGACAGCTGATTTTCAGCAAAGGTGCAAAGGGAATTCACTGGAGAAAAGATAGTCTTTTCAACAAATGATGCTGGAACAATTGGACATACATATGCAAAAAAAAGAAAAAAAAAAGAACTTTGATCCATACTTTGCATCATACACAAAAGTTAAGTCAAAATAGGTAATAGATCTAAATGTAAAAACATGGGGGAAAATCTTTGTGATCTTGGTAGGCATAGATTTCTTAGATGTGACACCAAAAGGATGATCCATAAAAGTAAAAATTGATAAATCGGACTTCATTCTTTAAAATTCAAAACTTCTGCTTATCAAAAACACCATTAAGAGGATAAAAGGACATGCCACAAAACTGGGAGAAAATATTTTCAAATCACACAATTGATAAAGGATTTGTATCCAGAATATATTTAAAAACTCTAAAAACACAATACTAAGAAAACAAACAACCTAACTAAAAATTGGGGGAAAGATTTTGATAGACACATTAGATGGCAAATAAGCACGTGCAAATATGCTCGATATCATTAGTCACTAGGAAAATGAAAATTAAAACCAAAATAAGAAATCACTACATTCCCCACTAGAATGGCTAAAATTAGGAAGATTGATCTGCCAAGTGTTGGTGAGGACGTGGAGCAACTGGAACTCTTATACATTGCTGGTGGGATTGTAAAATGGTGTAATCAAGTTCGGAAAACAGTTTGGCAGTTCCTTAAAATATTAGACGTACACCTACCATATAACTGAGGCATTCCGCTCTTAGGGATTTACTCAAGAGAAATGAAAGTATGTGTCCATACAAAAGCTTGTTCATAGCAGCTCTATCTGTATTAGCTCAAAATTGGAAACAACCCAAATGTCCACAAATAGGTGAATGGACAAACTGTGGTATATTCATGCAATGGAATGCTACTCAGCAATAAAAAGGAATGAAGTATTGATTATGCTGATTAAAAGAGGATAGATAAAAAAAAGTACACACTGTATGATTCCATTTATATAAAGTTCTAGAAACGCAAATGAACCCATAGTGACAGAAAGCAGATCAATGTTTGTATGGGGGATGGTGGGTGTGAGGAGAGGGGTGCAGGGAGGGAAGGATTGTAAAGGGACACAAGGAAACTTTTAGGGGTGAGGTATATGTTCACTTTCCTAATTGTGGTGGTTGAGTCGTGAGGTATATGTATGTATACATACAAAACTTTTCTAATTGTACCTTTTAAATATGTGCAGTTTATTTATATGTCAGTTATACCTTGATAAAGCTGTTAGAATTTTCAATTTCTTAACTAAAAATTTAAAAGTTAATACAAAAAAAAGGTAATACAGTCACAGTACTTAAAAACTAAAAAGTACAAAAAGGTTTACAGCGAAAAGTTCCCAGCTGCCCAGTTTCCACCACCCATCCCCCTCCACCACAGATACGAGGAATCATTTGCATTGCCATAGACTTTCCAAAAGTTAATGTTTACCTTTATTGACCATAAAATATCCTAGTCAATAGTAAATAGCCAGTTAAACAAAGGTTTACATACCCTTAGAGAGTCAGTTAATCCCTAGGAGAGCCTGCTAGTCAATGCCCAGCACTGAAAGAATACTTTGTACTCCTTTTTGCCTATTTCCAAATTTCAGACACTTTTTCTTTTTCTTTCTTTCTCTCTCTCTTTTTTTTTTTGTTGAGGAAGATTCGGCCTGAGCTAACATCTGTTGCCAATCCTCCTCTTTTTGCTTGAGGAAGATTTGCCCTGAACTAACATCTGTACCAGTCTTCCTCTATTTTGTATGTGGGTTGCCGCCACAGCGTGGCTGCCAACAAGTGGTGTGGTTCCAAGCCCAGGAACCAAATGCAGGCTGCCAAAGCGGAGCACACTGAACTTAACCACTAGGCCACGGGGCTGACCCTCAGATACTTTTTCTTATATTATGTTATCTATCTGTTTTTTTGCCCATTTTTCTATTGTATTGTTGATCTTTTTTTCTTGGTTTCTGAGAGCTCTTTACATATTAGAGAGGTTAACTCTTTGACTGTGATGTGAGTTGTACATATTTTTTTCTGGTTTGTAGTTTTTCTCTTGACTGAACTTTTTTTTTTTTGCAAAACAGAACTTTTTTCATGGAGTATAATTTATCAATCTTTTATTTTATGACTTCTGGATTTTAAGTCATAGTTTTAAACCAGCCTTTGCCATTCCAAGGTCATGAGGAATTTTATCATGTTTTCTTCTAGAACTTTTATGGTTTCATTTGTACCTTCAGAAGGGTGGTCCATTTAGGATTTATTCTTGTGCCTGGTGTAAGTTGTGGGATATAGTTTTTCTTTTAAAACATTAACACTTATTTTTGAAATAAAGCTTTGTTTTCTGCTGGTGTTCTAAAAGTATTAGCATTGTGTATGAAACAATGACTAATTTTTAGAAGTTTACTTTGGAACTTAGGGGCATGGGGTGGGACGTTTATCACTATTGCTTGAATGTCATTTTGTGCAACAAAATTGCTTACTCTACGGTATGTAAAAGACAACTTTGAAGCCAACATTTATTTTATTACTCATGATGTTTCCTTTTTTTCCTGCCAAATCAAAATTTGGAAGATGGGTGGGGGTAATCTCCTGTAGGTTGCCAAAGAAGACGGTTTGCAGTGGAGAATGGAAAACACAAAACAACAAAAACAACAAAAGTAAATAACACAATAGAAAAAAATTCCTTTATGCATGCATTGTTCTTTAACAGCTCTTATCAAAACTTTGATTGAACCATAGATTAGAGAGAGGAATTGTTCTCTAACTGGAAGCCATCACTTCTTGGTACTTGCCCTGAGGCAGAGAAGTCTTTGATTTCTATTGTCTCAGTTCAAATATGACTTAGCTTTACCACGAGGCAGTGTGAGAGAGTAGCATTTCAGAAACAACCTGGCATCCTGACCTCAAGGCAGTGATAATCGAATTCAGACAACACAGTTAACTTGTCTTCTCTCACACAGACAGTCATCCATTCTACTACTGTGTTTTGATCTACTAGGTACCAGACACTGTCCCTGCCAGCAGTCCACTTGGGGGAAGACTGTAGACAGTGTTTGATGCAGGGAAGACTAGGGAGGCGAGGGGGCACAGAGGAAGGGCAGCGCAGTGTGGGGAAGACGGGAGAATTCTGGAAGAGTTGATGCCTAAACAGATTTATGATGAATGGGTACAAATTAGCAAGATAGAAGAGGGATAGGGTACTCCAGGCAGGGGAACAGCATTGGCAAAGGCACAGACATGGGAGGTGTTCTGGGAACTATAAATTCTAGCAACCAGAATGTAGGGCTAAGGAAGGAAGCTGTGAGAGATCAGGCTGGAGAGGTAAGCAAGGGCTGGATCGTGGAGGATTGTAAACTAACTTTTCTCTGGGAGGCACTGGAGAGCCATTACAAGGTCTCCCTGCTGAACCTGCAATTTTCTGGAAAAGTCAGCGCTGTCCCTTGGCCTTGCCAGGCAAGTCAGGAGGTCCAGATTTATGCTGTGTGGAAAGAGCCTCCTTGAGGAGCCACAGGAATAGCAGAGTGTCCAAGGAGGGAAGCCCTTTGGGTGGAGGGAGAGAGGAGCCCTCTCACCCTGCCGTGAGAAGGGGCCGCCAAACTCAGGCGAGACAGAGGGAGGGTCAGGAGTGCTGATGTAAATGTCACTTGTATCTTTTTTTCCCTAAAAAAATTAAACAAAGCAGCTGCATTCAGCGGCCTCTCAGGAAGGCCAGTCATTTCCTGAGGAGATAACAGGCTGGCCCAGGCATTGTTCCCAGTTTCCAGCAATGGCTGCCATTACCTGACCAGTGCCACAGCCAGTCTCTCTGCGGCGCCGGGAGAAGTCACCAGCGTGGTCTCTCTGCTTTTCACAGAGCAGGTCTCTCATCTGTGGCGTGTGGGGAGTGTCTTCTGCCCCAGGGGCATGGCCCGAAGGCGGCACTAACTGTGTGAAGTCCTTGCTCTCAGGATACAGCCGGGGTGGGCCCAAGAGGGCAAGATGTGGCTCGGCGTCCTGCTGACATTTCTGCTCTGTGAGTTTTTATTCCCTTCTCACATCACTTAAACTTCGTGAGAATTGAAGCTAATGAAATCAACATATTTCTTCTGTCTTTTCCAGGTTCAAGTCTTGAGGGTCAAGAAAACTGTAAGTTGTAAAGTTTCTACCTCGTTTCATTGTGTCTTTCAGTCATTCTTAAAACTTGTGTCAGATTGCTTGGGTTTAATGCTTATAACAATTGAGAAAAATATTCCAATTTAGAGCTAAAGTTTATTCCTTTCTGGCATTTTTAGAAGGTTTTAGAACAAAACACTTATTCTAAGCCAAGTTCTAATTAGCATGTTCTAGAAGTAGCATACATTTTCTGGATCCTACTGAACTGCTATTTGTTAGGACTGGGGAAGTGATAAAAAAGTGACTGACTCCATAACTTGTTTTTTGTTGTTCTACCGTAAATTTCTTGATTTCATATTCTATCCCGTCCCCAATTGTTTTTATTCACAAATGAGATAGAATCAATTTGTTAGATTCGTGAAGACAGAACACAGTTTAAATTGTTGTTATGACTTTATTTCTCCTAAATGATCTAAAACAGATATTGGATTTCATTTCCCATCCACCCATGAGGCTATGATTATACCTACAGTATTTTGTGCTGGTGCACAGGAAGGGGGGCTTCTGCCTATCTTTGAAGTCTGGTTTATCATCCACTTTAGAGCTAATTTTGAATCTTTAAGATAAGCGGGGTTTTTTTTGCTTCATCTGGAACCCTTTGAAGGAGGGGTCTCGGCTGGATCTGAGGGCTGAACGGAGGGAGATCCCACAGATCAGGATCCCCTTATCAGGTCACTTCCGTTGGCAAAGAATGGGGGTGACTGGGTTGCAGACAGTTGTACAGCTCTTTGAAGATGATGTACACAGACGATGCTCGTTTGTCGAACCAAGGCTCAGAGCAGTGGCTCCAGATGGGGAGGGCTAGTGTGGCTACTAGCAAAGCTGGTCTGCGCATCTCCTGCTTGACTGTCCATGTGCTTCGGGGGGCATTTGATCCCCATAGCAACCCATGGAGGCGGGATATCCCTTGTCTTCATAATCATCCTAATTGACTGATGAGGTCTCTGCACCTCAGAGAAATAACCAACTTGTCCATAGGAGAGACAGTTAGCAGGGCATGGGCACTAGAACCTCCACTGTCCAAAACCTGACTGCCTGTCTGGAGCCATAGGCCTGACTCAAATCTTGAAAGCTTTTACTTTGCCTCCTTGAGCTTTTTTCTCAATCTGTAAAAGGGGAATGATAAGAGAATGGATCATAGAGTCAGTGTGAGGATGAGAGATTGGATAAAAGGAGGTGACTTGCCTGCCCTGTATGCAGTGATTAATACTGTCTGGTCCTAGCCCACCTTTGCAATCACACTTCCTGCACAAACCCCCTCTCCGTCCGCCCCTGCCCACAAGCTCTTGTCCCGACCGCGCCCTGCCAACACCCATGGTTCTGGGCCTCTGTGTCTCTTGCTCAGGGCATCCTGTTTCCCAGGACCTCCTTTCTCTCACTTCTCCTTCCCCACCTCCCTTTCCAGGGTTGCTAGGGAAAGTTCTTCATAGCTTCAGGGACACAACCTCAGGACTGCAGGACTTAGAGCAGGGAGACTCCCATTGCTTCCTCAGGCCTCCACCATGTTTTACACTTGAGGAAACTGAGGCTCAGAGGCCATAAGGTACTTGTGCATGGTCAACACTGGATGTTAGCACAGTGGGGCTAGGACCCAGGTCTCTCTTGCCTTAGGCCACCCAAGACCATGCTGACGTGTTTGACACACCTGACCCGCCAGCTTGCTCCCTGCTGCCTGCTCTCTGCGGTTGAGGTCCTTGGTCACCCTTGGCCCTTTCCCCCCTTTGATCTCAGGCCCCCACCCACCCCCTGGCTGCCTGCCGCAGGAGATGACCTCAGCTCCATCTTCACCTAGAAAACAGTGCTGTCTGGAGGGAACTCCCTCAGCCGCCTGCCTCGCCCTGGCTGCAGGCTTATCTGCCTCCCCACCCATCCTCCCAGCTTCCCTCCTGCCTTCAGAGGAGACATCTACCTCCGTGGCCGGCCAGGGCCAGTCTGTCCACTTGGGCTCTGAGCCCATCCTTCACTTCACGCCCCCGGATTTCACGCTATCATTTATTCAGCCCCCCACCACACTTTTGTTACCTCTATCCCCTGCTTCTGGCTCTTTTCCTTCAGTCTACAAACCCGATTGGTAGCTCTTATTTTTTTAGGAAAAAGAAAAATCACAAACAACCCACCCCCCTCCATTAGTCTTGTGTCCTCCTGTCTATCCACTTCCTTTCTCAGTCAGACTTCTCCCAAGGCTGGTTTATAATCGCTGTCTCTGCTTCCTCACCTCTCAGTCACCCCTTACTCAGCAGTCTGGCCTTGGCCCTCATCCTCCCTGCCATTGAAATCCTCTCACCAAAGGGTCACCAAGGACCTCCTGATGCCAAATGCCATGAACACTTCTAGCCCTTAGCTTTCTGGACCCCTGTGCTGCCTTTGCATGAAGCCTCCTTCCTTGGCTTTCTAGACCCTCTTCCCTGTGTTCTCCTACCTCTCTGGCAAACCCTCCTCCTTTTCGCTCAAGGAAGACTTGGACTTGGGACTTTCCCGGGGTCTGAGCTCAGTCCCCTGGTCTCTGCAGGCTCCACGGTCTTCTCCTCTTTGGACCTCCACCCTCATCTCTATGCCTCCACATAGCCCCCTTGTCTAATTGAGCCCTGGCCTCTCCTCTGAGTGTCATACGTGGCCAATGGGTGACATCTCTTAGTCATCCCCCAGACCCCTCAGAGCCAGCTGTACCACCGTGACTTTGTGTCTGCTCTTACCTTTTTCTGGTATTCCCTACTTCAATCGGTGGCACCCGTAGA
Source organism: Diceros bicornis minor (assembly GCF_020826845.1). Classification (NCBI taxonomy): domain Eukaryota; kingdom Metazoa; phylum Chordata; class Mammalia; order Perissodactyla; family Rhinocerotidae; genus Diceros; species Diceros bicornis. Next base: position 47,106,579 of record NC_080757.1, on the reverse strand, counting down.
CTCCTGGACACCCAATCCAGGAACCTTACCTTCCACTTTTTGCCTCAACCCCCATATCCAATCAAACAAGTCTTTTTTTGTTGTTGTAATAAAATATATGTAATGTAAAATTTTATTATGAATGACATTTAGTACGTTCATAATGTTGTGCAAACATCACCACTGTCTAGTTCCAGAACATTTTGATCACTCCAAAAAATAAGTCCTTTTGTGTCCACTAAATATTTTTCAAGTCCACTCCTTCCTTCATTCCCACTGTGCTGGCCTCATCAGCTTTCACCTGAACCCTCGTCCAGGCTGTTTACAGGCCTCTGGTCTCTCCCTCCAGCCCACAGTGATCTTCCTAAAACCCCAGTGTCATCCTGTACCCCCTCCTGAAGACCTTCAGAACAGGACCCAGCTTGTCAGCAGAGTGGGCAAGGCCCTCTCTTCTGGTACCTCCTGCCTGGCCCACTTGGCCCTCCAGCCCCACACTCTGGTTTCTGTAACTGCCTGGGCCCAGTAGCATTGATTTCTTATGTGCCTGTGCCCTGGTACATACTGTTCTGACAGAGCACCCTGCTGCCCATTCTTGGCCTGGTCCAAGGCTCGGTTCAGGGGTCATTTCCTTTAGATTTTTCTTGGCCTCTCCAGGACGGCACTTCCTCTTGGTGCTTACATCAGCATACTCCAGTTATCTGCGTCCCCGCCAGCCTGCACAGTCTAGGACAGCAGGGATGATTTCTTATTCACTGTGTAAGCCCAGCACAGGTGCTTGATAAATGTCGCATTGAAGGAGACTCCAACTGACCTTGAGGGTGCTTGAGATTCAGATGAGCTGGGTCAGCACGCTCTATGCTGAGCACTGAAGTTCTTCAGGGACTCCATGCTTCTTGGCTCCCTGTAACTTTCCTGACGATGGTGGATGGCCCCTCCTTGTCCCCCGCAACCTTTCTTCCTGAGTCATTTCCCAGTTGAGAGCCAAGAGGCTGGCTGAGTCATGATGCCTCGTCTTCCCAGGGAGCGTCAGCATCCGCTGCCTGGTGGCTTGAGGTAGAGGGAAGCAGGCCCCTTCGTTTTAGGGTTTGGGGATTTGGCACTGTGGCCCTTGGGTGCCTTATCTGTGCTGTGGTGACTTTGTTACTTTGGATCCTCCTCCATCAGACTTCATCCCTCCAGGTTCAAAAGATCGGACATTTTGGGCTGTTCCACAACCCTTTCTTTTCATCACAACAGTTCTGAGCCTTTTGGGTTCCATAAGAAAAGCTGTGGATTCTTTCTTCAGAAAAATGCACACTTGCATATAACTGGAGGTGGTTCATGGGCCCCCTAACACCCATCCATGAACCTCTAGGGGGATCAGGTAGCCCAGGTTGTGAACAATCACTCTATTGTGTGAATAGTGAGACCTACATACAATAATCCGGTTTGGCTGTTCCTGGACAGTTTATTCACAAACAAGATAATGTTTTCTGTATTATCTTAGTCATCAGGCAGAGATTTTTGAAGATTGGTTGGGTAGTGTATCTGTTAGCTATTGCTGCTTAACAAAATGCCCCAAAACTTAGTGGCTTTACACAACAATTTATTATCTCACACAGTTTCTGAGGATCAGGAATCTGGGAGCGGCCAGTTGGGTGATTCTGGCTCAAGTCTGTCAGGAGATTGGAGATAAAATGGTGGTCAGGGTTACAATTATCTGAAGGCTTGTCTGAAGCTGGGGTATCTGCTTTTAAGCTCACTCATGTGGCTGTTCCTCGCCATGTGGGCCTCTCCATAGGGATGCTCATGACATAGCAGCTGGCTTTGCTCAGGATGAGTGATTCCAGAACAGGGAAGAGTGACCAAAACGAAAGTTGCAATGTCTTTTGTATCCTAATCTCAGAAGTAACATATCAGCACTTCTGCAGTATTTTGTTGGTCACAAGACCAACCCTGGTATGATGTGAGAGAGGACCACATGCAGGTGTGAATACCAGAAGGCAAGGCTGATTGGGGCCATCTTGAATGCTGGCTACCGCGAGGGTGGTGGTGGAGGTATAGAGGTGCTGGAGGTGGTGAGAAAAGCTACTCTGCTGTTTTGGTTGCATCAAGTCAATGAGGTTTTGGGTTAAGTTGAAGAGCTGGGATTCATATCTTGATAAATTTTATAAAATACCTTCCCTTTTACCATCCTGCCCTCCTTTCTTCTCCTTTGTCTGTTCCAGCTGGCTATGGGAATCCTACCAGTGTATCAGTTGAGTTAATTTATTAAACTGATGTGTTTCCAAGTTGCTTAGAGAAACAAGATGGCAGAAGTGCCCCACGCTAGCGGATATCATCCTCTCTAAAAATCACCACCTGATGCTTTAGCCATGTTTGCTTTAAAATTGTTAAAAAGTGGTTGGGATCCTATAAAAACGAAATGAACTAGGCCCGATCAGTAGGAGACCCAGGCAGGGATGGTGCTGGGGCTGGAAGGCCTGGAGTAGGGAAGAATTGTGAAATGCAGACTGTGAGCTCCAGGCAGGCAGAAACTGTGCCAGTCTCACTCTTCTCTGAACCCCCAGTACTGGGTGCAGTGCCTGGCACAGAGAAGCCCCCTTAAATGTCTGCTGAATGAATGGTGCTAAGGAAGAGGGAAGGGAATGTCAACCAGGACCAGGCTTGGGCAGTGCATACTCTGCCCCTTCAGTGCTCTCAGCCACCTTGCTTCAGTCATTGTTCAAGATTAAAATACCAGGGAAGGCAGGTATTAGTGTTTCCATTTTATAGGAGGAGAAGTTGTAGCCCAGGTGGGTTAAATTACCCCCCACCTCACCAAACCTTACTGATGGCTGTGGGATCGGGGCCTTGGCCCCAGGTGTGCCTGACTTGCCTTCTTCCTGTACCCAGCTCTGTGTCCCAGTCTGGGGCATAACCAGCCATGGGTGTGCATTTCATTCAGGATGATGACAGTAAAGTAGCCCAACACAGTGGGATGACCAACACTGGGAGTCTGGGAAGTCTCTATACTTAACCTGGGAAATTAAAAAATGGCTTTCTTTGAAAAACTCCACCAGAAATATGGAGTTAAGATAGAGCTTTGGAGACTTCAAGACTCAAGAGTTAGTTTTATATCTGTGACTGACAGAATCTAGCTGACATCTTATCTGTGCTCCAACTGCTTAGACGTGGGTTCCCATTTACACTTACTATTATTATGTCCATTGTATGGATAAGAAAATTGAGGCTCAGAGAAGCTCAGTAACTTGCCAAAAGCCATGCAGTTTGTGAGCAGAGGTAGGATTTGGCCCAGGCAGTCTGGCTCTGCTCTTATCTTCTGCTCTCTACTGTCTCCTGATAGAATCACTGCACTAAAAGCATGGCTTACAATGAAGGAGGAGGTACTGAAGGGGCAGTGAGACCTGCCTGTCCCCACCAGGGAAGGGACCATGTTAATTGATGAGAAACTAAATATGGTCCAAAGAAACTTCTGTCTGAGAGTTCACCCAGCAGGCTCCTCAGACCAGGAGCTAATAAGGAACAGAGAAAGACAGAAAAGGGAGTTCTAAATATGAATACTGCGGGAAATAACCTGAATTTAAACAATTGCCTTGTTTCATCTCAGGCACTGATCAGATGCCATTTTTGTTAAATTAATTACTCAGAAGAAAGGGACAGGTGTGGACTATTGTACTGATTTTAAAACCTGAGATATGTCATAAAAAAATTAAGTTCTAAATGTTCAAAAAAAGGTTTGACTTTATTAAAAGAGAGGGAAAGAAAGACAATTTTTATCAGTATCTCTGGCCAGCAAGCTAGCTATACCTTTTCTTGTTTGAAAAATGATTTGGAATCACTTATAAAAATTATGTATTGTTGTTTGAGAGGCTGAGCCACCTGATTTTAAGGTTGTGGACTTTAGATACATTTTCCCCCAAATTCGTCACATATCGTCCATTCTTGCTAGCCATATACTGATCACAAAGATGTTCGAGGGTTTTTTTATAACAGGAATTTGGAAAGTGAATATTTTATAGCACTGATTAAGCCCAGATCCATGTGCTTGAATAATAAACCTAGGGAAGGTAGGGCTAAGGTGCTCTGAGATATTTCAAGAAGCATAACTGGGATCCCAGGTAGGATGCAGAAAGACCTATGGGCAGGACCAAGAGGATCCTCAAAACAGACCTGCTCTTGTCTGCAAGGAATCGTGGCCCGAAGTCCTGACTAATGAACATGGTCCAGAACCTTCTAGCCTGAAAAATTTTCAGAGCAGTGGCCCACCACCAACCAACCAGCAGACAAAAATACTTTTAAATAGCCAGAGAGCATCTAGTTTTAAGCAATTTATCTTCTCATCAGCCCGCCACTGTAAATAAGTCTCAAAATGTGATCTCTAGTCAGCTGAATTCTGTTAACAGCCTATGGTTGCCGGACATAAGCCAATTAAATGCTGGAGGACATGGGCTAGAAATGATGCATTTGGCTGGTTGATCCGGGACCTGGTTTCTGGCAGAGATCAGATAGCTAGTTGGGCATTGTGGCTGCTCTGGGTGCTTGGCCAGAGATTCCTCCCTCTCATCGGTAGTGCTCTTTGCTTCTCAGTGGCAGATGGGGATGGGGACTGCAAGTGGCTGCCACGGAAGTGGTTTCTTTTTTTTCTTTTGGTGAGAAAGATGGGCCCTGAGCTAACACCTGTTGCCAACCTTCCTCTGTTTTTTGCACGTGGGATGCCGCCACGGCGTGGCTTGATGAGCGGTGTGTAGGTCGACACCCAGGATCCGAACCTGCAAACCCTGGGCTGCCAAAGCAGAGCACATGAACTTAACCACTGTGCCACCGGGCTGGTCCCTCAGAAGTGGTTTCAAATTCTCACCCATCTAGTGAGAATTCTGAGTTTATCAGATAGAAAACACCAGCTGGGACTGTGCTAATTTTGTCACGCCTGGGTGGGGAAGGAAAGTTCCTGGGCGTGACCACCCAATTTCAGAATGGTGGTAGCCATCATTTATTAAGCAATTACCGTGTGCCAGTCACTGTACTGGGTGCTTTCCTGCTCCTTGCCGGTAAGTCTTGCAACAACCTACTAAGTAGGTATTATTCCCCATCTTACAGATGAGCTGAACTTAGAGAGGTTAATCGCCCAAGGTCGCACAGAAAGTGATGAGCCAGGACTTGAACGCTTGTCTGCCTAAATCCCACGGTCCCTCTAGGGGCTATGATACGGCAGCTCACAGGCTGGACATGTTTTATTTGGACACACTCTGAAGGCCTCCACCTTTCTTGGTGGGAATAGGAACAACTTAGTACCAACTGCTTCATGCTTGACCCACCACACACAGTTGTTACCCGCCTGGCCCCTGTAGGCATTTGAGACCCCTGAACACTATACTGCGCAGGATGTGATAATACCAATCCAACGTGGTGAAGGTCACCAGGACAATGTTGTTTCTAAGATAACAGGTGTGTCTGCCCTCCTTCCCTTGGCATTTAGCTTTCACCATCAACAGCATCCACATGGAGATCCTGCCGAGCCGGGAGGTGCAAAACGGGGAGAACCTGACCCTGCAGTGCATCGTGGATGTCAGCACCACCTCGCAAGTCAAGCCTCAGCACTGGGTGCTGTTCTATAAGGATGATGTGCTATTTCACAACATCTCCTCCAGGGAGAACACAGAGAGTTATTTTATTCCCCAAGCCCGGGTCTATGACGCAGGGATCTACAAATGCACTGTGATTCTGAACAACAAGCAGAAAACCACTTCGGAGTACCACGTGTTGGTAAAAGGTGAGTCCCTGGAATTGAACACAGCTCAAGCAGATGAAGCATAACACATGCAGCAGCAAGAATAGTAATTGAGTGAATAGTAACACTGGACCTACCTGCCTGTCCATCACCCTTCTCACTCATCTGCCTGGCGTTTTCCTAACCTGAAAACATCGGCACTAGACGTGCTCCCGGTATGCCAGGCTATTTCTCATCTCATTGCCTTTGCACGTGCTATTCTTTATCCCAGGAATACCCTTCTTCCTCTTGTCTCTCTGTGAACTATTGTCTCTCTTACAGTACTCAACTCAATGATCTCTTATCTGACACTCTCCCAAACAAGATTAATCTCCTTCAGAGTCTCAGTGCTTACAGCTCTTATGCTCTCTCTACGTTCAATGGTATTTGTATAAAGGCCATAGGGCTGAGTGTTGACATTGGATTCTGCAGTCCCTGTGCCTGGATTCCAATCGGACAAGTCCCTTAACCTCTCTAAACTTTAACATTCTCATCAGTGAAATGAAAATAATAACAATACCCAGCTCAGGGAGTTATTGAAAGGATTAGAAGATGTGGTGTAGGGTAAAGTGCTTAGCATAATTTCCAACACATAATGAGTTCCCAGTAATGGCAGCTACTATTTCACTCAATATTACAACTGTTTCTTACACATCTGTCTGCTCTTCTGAACTGTGAGATCATGAGGAAAGAGACGGTGTTTGATCTATTTTTGTATCTCAAAGAATCTAGCTCATAGTAGGCACTCAATAAATGACTGTGGAATAAATTAAACATGAAAAGGGCAAGTAGAAATGGATAGGGATCGAGAAACAGGAGAAAAATCATTGTGGGAAATTTGGGTTCATAGACACAGAGTTCCTTTCGTTCATTCATTGATTTACTCCCTCGAGAAGCCTATCCCAAGGCTGCAAGTCAGGAAAAACTAGTGCTGGACGTGAAAATGCATCAGGCAGGTCCCAGCAATGGAGGCAGTTACAGTCTGGTGGGAAAGAGAGACATTTAAACAAATAATTACAGCCTAACAGTCATATGATCTGAATGCCTTGGGAGCACAAAGATAGGAGTAAACAATTCTGCCTAGAGAAGTTAGGGATGGCTTCCTGGAGGAAGGGACGTTGGGTCCAGATACAGAAGGTCATGTAGGAGTTTGCTTGACGGAGAAGTGGGGCAGGGCGGAGAAATAGAACGTAGCATAAGAGTGAGAGCGCAGAGGCTGAGAACCAGAGGTTAGTAACCAGGCAGAGAGCCCCTCAGTCAAATTCCCCAACCTCTTGGAGTCTTCATTTCCTGAATCGAAAATAGAGATAACTAGGCAACTACGTGTGTCCTTGCAGGTTGTTTTTGGCAGGGATTAAATAGGATAGTGAATGAAGCATGCTCAGTAACCAAGTGTTGAATGAATGACCCATCATGTGCGAGGTGCTGGGCAAGGCCATCCTGAGGATAAAATAACACTTGTAAACAAATAGGAAGCAGGAAGAACCAGTGGGCAAATGTTCCAGGGCATTTTCCTTTCATAAGTATACAATCTCTGACCACTTTCTTGTCAGTCTTTGAGGCCCACACGGGAGAATGTGACTGCATCATCCTCTAGGCCAATTCCTCCGTGAGTGTCCTGTGGACAGCCCGGGGGCACGGCTCGCCAGGCGTCCATTTGTGTCACCAGGGGTAACAGCCACAGGGATGCAGATCAGCCCTTCTCCATCTGCATTGAGGACAGGGGAGGAATCAACAGGCCTTGGCATTTACATTAGCGATGAGGAAAGATTGGCAGGCCAAGGATTTTGGGAGATGTGTGTTGAAAAGAAATGTGCTGGCAGGCTTTTGAAACTTAGGATAATTTTTCTTAAAACTTGGATGATTTAATGGACAGAGTTAGTGAATTCAGCCCTGTGCTTCCTTGACAGCTGCTGCCATAAATGTCATTTCTGCATTTTTGTGCTCACTTTTGTCATCAGAACATTCATTCAGACTATTATTACTTCCAGTAATAAGAACTACCACTTTGTAGGTCCTCATGAGATAAACAGTTATAAGTGTTCTACACACGTTTCATTTAACCCCTGCAATAGGAGGTAAACAGGGTTCCTTCTATTTACAAGTGCGGACACTGGGCTCAGAGGTTGAGTGGCATGCTTATGTCTCCTAGTTCATCAAAGGCAAAGCCAGAGTTAGAACCAAGATCAATTTGACTGCAAAGTTAGCCTCTCTAACTCTTGATTATTATGATAGGTCTTTGAGGCAGACAAAAGGCCATTCATTCAACATTCATTGAGTCCCTACTCTGACCCAGGCCAAGGACCTAACCATGAGTGAGACGTGATCTCTTCCCTTGGAGAGCTCAGCGTGAAGCAGAGCAACACCTTCACAAACACCTGCCACCACAGGTGACAATAATGGTATGAATACACTTTATGTCCATGACCCCATGTGATGACTTCCCAAGATCTCCTTCCCAAGATGACAGCCCTCCATCTCTGAACTGGGTAGGTCAAAAAAAAAAGATTCATAAGAGTCATAAATGACTGGGTGAGGTGGCACACCCAGGAAGAGGCAGGTTTAGGATGCAGGCAAGTCTGCCTGACTCTAAGATAGAGGTCATGACCACCAGACGACGGGGCCTGGACAGGACATCTAATCTCAGCCAGGCTCTCCCAGCTCCCCCTAATCTGACCCTGGCTTACCACCGAGTGTACCTCCCCACCCACTCCTTTCTGCCTTAGATGGCTTTCCTGAAAAGCCGCTCACTCCTTGGCACAAGCAATTCCCCATGCACATGTGCACCCTGAAATGCTTGTCCTTAGCCCCTGTCCCACCTCATCTGTCCAGATAGCACTGTTCCTCCAAGATTTCTCTCAGGTCTTGCTCCTCTCTAGAAACTTCTCTGATCCCCCAGGCAAAGAGGGCCTCCTCTTCCCCAGACTGTTCCATCACTCATTGTCTCTGCAACACACTCTGACGCTTGGTTATTTTCAACTTTGCTTTTTGAACTGGGAGGCCACGCGTCCTTCCTCTCTCCCACCCCTTCACCCCCTCCCCAACCTCTGGCTTTAGAATCAGACGGACCTGAAGTCAAATCTTGGCTCTGGGCTCGATGGCTATGAACTTTTGCGTGAGCCTTGAACCTCTCTGAGCTCCACCTTCTTCACCTGTAAATTGGGCATAATTTTATCTTTAATGCCCACCCAGGAGATTTATTATGAGAATTACATGGGGTCATGGATATAAAGTCAATCCTAGCTTGTGGTTGGCATTCAATAAATTATAACAACACAGTAACACTAAAAAATACCGGCTGTTTTGTTTTGTTTTAGCTGTATGAGTTGGGAAGACTTGTCTTCCCAATGGGATTATAAATGTTGAAAGCAGCAATCACATCTTAAACATATTTTATATTTTTCAAAGTAGCTGGTACAGTGCTGGGCACATATGTGCTCAATAATTACCTGGTAGGTAGCAGTGGGTGTTCTGGGAACCACAATGACTCCACTGAGGGAGGCTTGTGCTGCTAGATCCAACTGATAGTAATGAACTTTCTCTTCTCTTAAAGGAGTGCCGAGTCCCAGAGTCATGCTTGACAAGAAGGAGGCAATAGAAGGCGGGATCGTGACGGTCAATTGTTCTGTCCCGGAGGAAAGGCCCCCAATACATTTCACCATTGAAAAACACGAACTAAATACAAAGGGTGTCAGGCAAAAAAAAGAAAAAACTTCTCAGAACCAGAATTTTGTGACGCTAAAATTCACAATTGAGGAACAAGACCGTGTTATATCATTCCATTGTCAAGCAAGCATCGTTTCTGGGACCAATGTGGAGACCTCTGAATCCAGCAAGAGTGAACTGGTCACTGTGACAGGTCAGAGGCCTGCTCTTCTCTTTTTCATTCTTTCTGGTTTGTTTGTTTGGTATGGGGAGAAAGAGCGCAGGATTGGAAAGGGGCTGGGAACTTCTGGCTGGGCTGCTGTTCTCAAGACTGTTCTTTTTTTTTTTTTAAAGATTTTATTTATTTACCTTTTCCCCCCAAAGCCCCAGTAGATAGTTGTATGTCATAGCTGCACAACCTTCTAATTGCTGTATGTGGAACGCGGCCTCAGCATGGCCAGAGAAGTGGTGCGTTGGTGCGCGCCCAGGATCCGAACCTGGGCCGCCAGCGGTGGAGCGCGCGCACTTAACCGCTAAGCCACGGGGCCGGCCCAAGACTGTTCTTAATCATTTAATACGTTTTCAAACTTTTTGACTGTGACACGGTTTAAAAAATATATATATTTATAAATTTCCCCAACAAAAGTTCACAAACAATACTTAACCTTAATATATGACGCATTTTGCTATTTTTTATTCTATTTCGGTTTTTTAAACCACTGGCCATGACTCACTGAAGTTATGCATTGTGTGACCTGCAGTTTGGAAACCACAGCTTTAAGCCACTGTGGGTCAGGTATCAGGAAGTGGGGTCTAGCGGGGATCGGGAGGGAACAGGTGCCAGTTCCTCAGCCTTTGCCTCCAACATTTGATGAGGAACTCTCCTCTTCTCCCTACCTCCCCATCACCAAGACGTTGGACAAATAGGAAATAAATGAAGTGACCTGGGAAATGCTCTTAGTAGAGAAAGGCAACAGCAGAGGGAAGCCTGGGTATGAGCATCCAGGACAAAAAGCTCCAGGGCAAGTAACCAGCAGCTCCCGGTGACCTGTGGGGGAAGGACTTGTGAAGCAGGGGAGAGCTGGGGGAAGGCACACTCTGATGCAGATAGCCTCAAATATTTCAAAGTAGGAGCCCTAAAGTTTGTCATAAATGATCCTCTGCTTTGCGCACCTTATTCACCTGCCCATTGTGTATGTATATATGTATACATATAGATACATTATAATGTTATGTATACAGAATAATTTTCTGATTATAATACATGATGTGGGCTAAATTTTCAGAAAATATGATATGATATAAAGTGACAATCATTTATGGTACCACTACTCAGAGAAAACTGCTTGTATGTTCCTCTAGACTTATTCTGCTTCTACGTTCATACACACACCCAGAGTTTTTGCTTGGTTTTCTTTGTTTTTGCAAAAAATAGGACCTATCAGGGGCCGGTCCCATGGCCTAGCGATTAAGTTTGGCATGCTCCGCTTTGGCGGCCTGGGTTTGGTTTCCAGACACAGACAGACCTAGACCACTCATTGGCGGCTATGTTGTGGCGGTGACCCACATACAAAATAGAGGAAGATTGGCACAGATGTTAGCTCAGGCGAAATCTTCCTCAAGCAAAAAGAGGAAGATCGGCAACAGATATTAGCTCAGGGCAAATCTTCCTCAGCAAAAAAAAATAGGACCTATCAAACATATTATTTTATAACTTTTTTTTAACTTAACAATATGTTATGAACTTTCATCTGTATCGAGAAATGTAGATCTACATCATTTTAGTGGCAACTCAGAATTCTATTATAGGGATGTCCTGTAATTTATTTACTTCATTTTCTATCAATGGACATCTAAGTATTTTCCCAGTTTTTCTATTAAGACAATCTTGCAATGGACATACTTGTACTTATAACTTTCTGTACTTTTGCGAGTACTTTATGATTATTATTTATGGCATTGATTCCTAGCAGTCAAAATGTTGATTCAAATGTTTTGTGCATTTTCAACATTGATAGATATTGCCAAAGTGCTCCTCAAAATGGCTGAACATTTCCAACAAAAGTGATGGTAGTATTTATTTTCCCACATCCTTACCAACACAGAGTATTATCAATGTTTTATTATTTTTGTCAATCTAATCGAGGCACAATGATACATCATTGTTGTGATTTTTACTTCTTTGGTCTTTAGTGAGGTTGAGAATATTCTTTATGTTTATTGGCCTATTACATTTTCCCCCCATAAACTGCCCATAATACACTTTGCCCATTTTTACTGCTTCTGATTGCTTCGTGTGAGCCCTTTATAAAGTAAAGGAATTAGCTCTTTGTCAGGTACTATGCAAATATTTCCCCCAGTTTGTCATTTGTCTTTATTTTATGATACTTTTTCCATGTAGAAGCTTTTAATCTTTAGTTAATCAAATTTATCCATCTTTTGTCTTTATGGTATCTCAGTTTTGTGATTCACACCTAAAGTTCCTCCACACTCAAAGGTTATTAACGAAAAAAAACCTCTGTTTTCTCTTACTGGTTTTGTGTTTTAATTTTTTTCTGCATTTAGATCTCTGGTGCATCTGGAGTTAATTTGGGTGTAAGAAACAGCCCTTCAGTTGTTACTAAGCTCCCCAAAGTCACTTGCTGAGTGTCCTAAAAGATGTTCTCTCTTTTTTACTTTTACTCAAGAAAGTAGACTGGTTTTTTTTTAATGGTAGCTTTTTATTGTGAATAAATATGGTAAGCCTAGCCTTACTTTCCTCACCATCTCCTGAAGATCTCATGCCCTGGTATCTGACCCGTATTTTTTTAAAACAGTGTTTTTCAAACTGCATGAGTTAAGAAATCAATTTAATCAGTCACAGCCAGCATTTGAAAAAAAGAAAAGAATAGACTAGAAGTCACTTTTTTGGGGGGCATATGGTTAATTAAATAAGCATTTCCATGAAGTGGCACAGTCTCCATCGTTGTCACTTTTAAAAGCTATGAAATATTTATGCTGAAATTCCAGAGTTCCATGAAATAGTGAGAAAAGCCTAGAAAATCCTTGGTGGCCTCAGGGAGGAGTCTGTATCTAACTACTGCGGTTATTTCTGAGGTCATTTGAAGAAGGTTCTGCAGATGAGATCTAGAGAAGGTGTTTTGGCCTTTGGGAAGCTCAAGAAAGTTAAAGAATTGCAGTTAAGAAGATGTAAGAGTGAGCGAGAAGGGAGGGAGCATCAGAGCAGCCTAGGTAAAGGTTCTTGAGAGGAAAGGTTGGATTTTTTTTAACTAATAAGGAAAAATAGTGGTTGGCAATGAAAAGAGCAGAAAAGGAGAGAAAGTGCCTTTTTCCCTCACTCAGATTTGAACTTGAGTCCAATCGGCTTGTCCTCTTTTTGTAGAGTCCTTCTCTATTCCCAAATTTCACGTCAGCCCCGAGGGAACGATCACTGAAGGAGCTCAGCTCAGCATTAGGTGCACCATTCAAGTGAGGGACTTGGACCAGGTGCATCCGGAAATCATAATCCAGAAGGACAAAGCAATTGTGGCACACAGTAAAAGCAGCACAGAGGCCATCTACTCAGTGATGGCCATGGTGGAACACAATGGCAACTACACGTGCAAAGTGGAGTCCAGCCAGATATCCAAGGTCAGCAGCATCATGGTCAACATCACAGGTAGGACTGCTGCTGGAGGCTGTCGGCATATGGCGGGCTCAGGAGCAACTGTGCTGGAAACCAGGGCGGCCATTGAGAGTTGATCCTTCTGCTCCTGCTTGTCGGGATGAATGTACTCAGGCGGGGGCATGGTGCTTATGGGGACAAGTCAATGCAGAGCGAGTAAGCAGTTGGCTGTGGTGGTTGAGGGTGCGGGTTCTGGCACCAAATCCCAACCCTGCCACTCACGATTTCAGTGGCCTTGGGTGAGTTACTGAGCTTCTCCTTGCCACGACTCTATGAGATGGGGATAATGACAGCACCCATCCATAGGACTGTTATAATAACCAAATGACATGACTTGGCCATAAGGAGCCTCATACAGAGTAAGCCCTCAGTGATGTTTGCTAGTGTTTCTATTATTATATTGCGTTTATCTTTCCTCTGTGCCGAGCACTATGCTAGAACCCAGACCCAGGTTTTATGACAGGATCAGGAGTGAGAAAGCATTAGTAAACTCAAAAATAATAATAACAATTCCCCTTTGCTGAACGCTCTATGACTGATTTACACACATTTTCATTTCATGCTCGTAACACGCTATGAGGTAGGTATTATGATTCCTGTTTTGCAGGTGAGGAAACTGAGACACAGAGGTTAGGTCACTCATCCAACAATTACAGGGTTACCAAGCGGCAGAGCAAGAGTCTCCTCCAGGCATGTTTGACTTCCAAACCATGTACTTAAAAGTTCCCTTGGACTTCTACCCCCTTATCTGGCTTTATTTCTCTCCATAGTACTCATCACCAAAAAAATGTGCTCTACGTCTTCCTGTTTATTGTATATATTCAGGCACTAGAATGTAAACTGATGAGTTCAGGAAGAGTACCTATTTTATTCAGTGCTATATCCTTAACACCTAGAACAGTGCCTACACATAGTAGGAATTCAATATGCATTTGTTGGATGAACGAATGAGCATGGGATGACAGTGTTTCAGAGGGCAGAGGGAGTCAGCGCTTCTTGGTTCCCAGGTGAAAGCGTTCATTCGTTCATTCATTCATTCACTTATTTACTGAAAGCCTCCTATGTGTCAAGCATTGAGTGTACAGTCACAGGGACAGTCCCCAGTATCATAGGCTGCCATCTACCCAACTGAGTGATTGACATATGTGTTGGATCCTGCTGGTCTATAGTGTGTGCTAGCAATTTAGTTTATCATTAATAATGACAAATATTTTGATGGCACATGATATTTTTCACTGATAAGATATATTATCTCATTAGAGAAAAGTATTCAATTCAACATATATTGAGCACCTTCTGTATACTGGGCAACTTACTGGGGATAGAGAGATGCCTAAGCCAGGCTTTGCCTTTGAAGAATTCACAGACATAAATAGACCATTAGAATGCAATGCAATGAGCAAGTACAATAAAGGGATGGGCATTCTGCTCTAAGAGCAGCAGGGACCAAGTGGTGGACACATGGACTCTTTCACCAATTAGAGCTTCATCCTTATCCCTTGGTCCAGGCTACCTTAGGAAAGCATAAAGCATCATTGGACCGTAAGATACTATTGTAGCTGATCACCCACATCCAGAAGTCTGTGTCATGTGGAGTATACAAGTCATTCAGTAGATCAGTCTCCCTGGCCCAAGAAAGCAAAGTGTTATGCTCAGCCTGCCCTTCCCATCCCCTCAGCCTGGGTTCCTGAGCTGTGTCCTTTTCATGTGGAGCTAACCGAGCCACACCAGGGCTGGCAGGCAAACACACTTGTATTCAAGTTCTACTGAGCCTTTGGAATTGTCCCCAGGTCCACTTAGGCATCTGGTTTTCCACGCCCCTGTTGCTATCAAGCCTTCCTGTAAATGGCTCTGTCTAATAATGTTGGAGGCTCACAATAATTTTGCAAACATAAAAAGCATTGAATTAGTCATTTGTCTTTGGATGGGTTTCTTCCCCCTCTACTGTCCACCTTTTCAGACCCAATCTGTCACCAAGTGCTGCCAGGTCTCTCAATTCTGTCCCATCTCTTCATCTCTACAATCACTCCCTAACACTGGCCCTCACACCAGTGAGGGATCTCCCTGAGCATCTCTGTTCCAATTCATCCTTCAGCCGGCTACAGGAGAAATCCTCCTAAAATGGCTGACATCAATATCCATGGGCTTAAACTACTGCACTGTCATGATGCTTCACCTTGACACCTCCCCTTTCCAAACATCCCTTCCCAGTCTGCTTAGAACACCCTATCCCCTTGGCCACTGAGAAAATTCTGTTGTCCTTAAAGACCAAGCCCCAAATCTCCCTCCAGGATTCCCCAGGCAGAGTCCCATGGTCACACCTCAGTTCCCATCATACTCTGCTCCCATCTTCACGTCAACAGTCACCGTAAATATTTAGCATCTGTCTCCATCACTCTGTGTGAGTTCTTGAAGGACCAGGTCTGTGGCTCAATTCATCTTCCAATGTCGATGCTTAGCACAGAGCCTGACACATTGTAGGAACTCAATAAATATTTGTTCAATGAGTGAATAAGAGACTGATCCTTATTAATCCATGTGATGGTCCTGCCAGTCTGTTTACATTACCTCCTTTACAAGCGGATCATTCTCTAACATTTCATTCCTAATTCTAAACCATTTGCACCCACCTCAGAAAGATGGTTTCTATTTTTACATTTTTGTTTACATATTTTTAAATGTAGAGTCATTGCTTTGGGATTTTTCCTAAGCCATTTATTCATATTTTTTGGTATCTGACCAATGAGATTGTAAGGCAATTTAGGATGTCGCTGTCTTTGGTTCCTTTTCCCCATTCCTAGCCTAGAGCTTTGGATGGTGCTCTGAAAACAGACAAGTTAATACATTTTATAAGGAAGAATGGAATGTACCTTAAGGAAATATAGATTAATTATTGAGATACCATCTTACTTGAAGTTTTATTTTATTCCCTTTCGAGGAAACTGGGAAGACTTTGTGGACTGATCACGATGGAAATAACTTCCATAGCTAGGTAACATGAGTGATGACAATGACGGTGTCGATTTGTACCCTCAAACCTGTAAGGCAGGTAAATTCAGAGCCTAAGGTAAAATTTGATTCCCTGACTCCTGGTTGCATTCTCAAACCTCTAGCCCAAGAAACTTTCCTAAGAGGAATTGGAGTCTCGGTCCCTTTCTCAACATGCAGATAGTCTCAAGAATTACTGACTCCTCCTTCCTTCCACATCAAGGGCCATAACCGTGAAGTCAGCGCGCACTTGCTTACATGAAGGATCCAAGTCTTCACATTGGTTAAGTAGCTAATTAGTAATTTCTGTGTAGCTGAAAATAAAAATATACACCATAACTACAAAATATTGAAGTATTTCAGGGAGTATTCAAATAAGGAAATGACAAGACTTTTTAAAAGTCGACTTCAGTCTTGACTACTGTTGACCTCCAAACTAAATCATGTTACTAACAATTCCTTAAAGTGACATAGAATGTTATAGCTTACAGAGTACTTGACCTTGATAGGTTCCAGGTGTCGTCTTCATTCTTCTCCTCGGGAAGTGCTGGAGGATGGTGGCCAGCTGCCACTCCCCCCCAACCTCATGCTGTCACTCTGTTTCATGCTGGCACTACATCCCCTCCTGCTTCGAGTCTAGGCCCCCCCAACCTCATCTATTCTCCTCCCAGAGATCTCCCTATAACACACGTTGGATGCCATTCCCCTGACCCGGACTCTCCACGCTTCCCATTGCCCAGAGGATACAATCCATACTTCTTTGTTGGTTCCCAGTGTCCTTCCAGATCTATAGGCCTTCCTCTGGCCTCTTCTTCTCTCACTGTGTACCAGACCGACTACACTTTCAGGTGCTTGAACCTCCTGCTAGGCCCTCCACATGCTGTTCCCTCTGCCTCAGACACTTTTCCTCTTTGCCTGGATAACTTCTTCCAACAGTCCTGATTCCCCAAGCCTGGGTTCAGTGTCCCCTCTCTGGGCTCTTCTGCAAACACCGTGTCTGAATCCCCCACTGGAAGTAAGCCCTTTGAAGTCAGTGGCTGTTTATTTTTCTCCGCTATCTCCCCAGTGCCACGCAAGGTGCCCAGCACAGAGAGAGCCTGTAATGAACACTTGTGGAATAAAACCTGTGAGTGGATGAATAAATGGGTGAATGCATGAATCATTACTTGCTGCATTACAAGTTGCAAAACATTTCTAATCCATGTCTGAAATAAATTGAATTAACAAGGGCAGAAAACCTGCCTTTGGTGTCCCAGGCAAAGAATGAGCCCTAGCTCTTTAATTGTGTGATTATCAGGCACATGAGAAGCAAAGGAAAACTTTTTGCAGGAAGTTAGGAGTTGGTTCTGCCAAAATCAGCTTGGCCAAGGGTCTCTCTGTAAAGGGACTTTGGGAGTGGTGCTCAGAAATATCTCACCCCATTCCCACTCACTGGTTTTTCAGAGCTATTTTCCAAGCCAAAGCTGGAATCTTCCCCCACACCTCTGGACAAGGGTGCAAGTCTGGATTTGTGGTGTTCCATCCCAGGAGCGCCTCCAGCCAACTTCACCATCCAGAAGGGAAACATGGTTGTGTCTCAGTCGCAAAATTTCACCACAGTAGCCTCAGAGCGGGACAGCGGGACGTATACCTGCATCGCAGCCATCGGCAAGGTGGTCAAGCAAAGCAAGCCGGTCCGGATAGCCGTGTGTGGTACGTATGGCCTCGCCGGCTCCAAGAGTCTTGGCGTTGAGTGGGAGAAAGGGAATTTATCACCAGCAACCACCCTCTCCAGTCTGAAGGCAGATCAGACTGAGGCAGGGTAAGAATCGAGGGAAAGAGAGGAGTGAAACTGAGAGACCCAACAGGAGCGAGTGGGTATTCCTGCTCGGAGCACAGGAGAGGGATAATGCAAGGAAGATTTTGTTGGCAGCAGTCAGGTTCATGGCTTTGTGGTGGCTGCATGCTGTTGATGTGGCCTCTGAGTTGGCAAGATTCTGGCTGCTGGAGCAGGCACCCACCCAAAAGATCAGGGAGGAAACACTGCTTAGTTAACGCTAAACTTTAAGATCTAAGCTCCAGTTTTTAATTCATATCGTGGCTGACCAGAAGCGCTAGAACTTCCGGAGGCAGAATGTAGGTACTGGGACCACCTACAGCCATGCTTCTCACACCTGACTGTGCATCCAAAACCTGGTTAGCATGCAGGTCAGATGGGGCAGATTCCACATCTCTAGATAACACCTTGGGGACGCTGGGCCCCAGACCATACTTTGAGTAGAGGGGTTCTACATGAATGTGGGACTCTGGTCAAGCTGTGACTGTCACTGTTGTTAGTCAGTCATGATCCTTCAGTCCAACCTGCGGCTGTGGTTTATTCAGCCAAAATTTTAGTCTCAACTGAACCAGGGTTTTAGTCTATTCTCAACTCTCTAGCCATCTAATTCAAAAGGCAATAATGCAAGAGACAAATGTGGGTCATTATATTTTAATTCTTTCTGTTGTTATTCTTTGGAAGAGGTCGTTTCATTTTATAAGCTTCAATAAATAAGATAACTTCTGAATAATGACCTAGAGGAATTCTTGTTTCTTTTTTTTTGAGGAAGATTGACCCTGCACTAACATCTGTTACCAATCTTCCTCCTTTTTCTTTTTCCCCCCCAAAGCTCCAGTACATAATTATATATCATAGTCGTAGAGTTGTAGCTCTTCTATGTGGGACGCCACCTCAGCATGGCTTGATGGGCGGTGAGTAGGTCTGAACCCAGGATCCGAACCAGCGAACCCTGGGCCGCCAAAGCGGAACACATGAACCTAACCGCTACACCACCGGGCTGGCCCCAAATTCTTGTTTCTTGAGGCATGCAATTTACTATCAGGAGAGGCTGAGGCACTGGGAATGTGTTTAAAAATACATTCTGTTTGGGCACTTGTTATATTTTTATGCTTTTCTTGTATCTTTTCTCAATACAAAAAAACACATGGATGTGTGTACATGTGCATGTGAGATATATGAAAATATAAACATATATTTAAGGGGATGTAATGTTTTTCTTGATTGTGTCACCCTTTTGTGCTTATATCATTCTCTTTCCCTCTCCCTCCTCACCACACATACACGCACATTACCTGTCAGTCTTAAAGGAATTCTGTAAGGGTAGATAAGGCAGGTAGACATTTAAAATTATGATAATGACAGAGAAAGCAAAGCCCAGAGTTTGGAGAAGGAACCCTTTGGAGTGTATGTTTTGCTTCAGATTGTTTCTCTCTGTCATTCTAGAAATGCTCTCCAAGCCCGAGATTTTTTGTGACTCCAAGTCTGAGGTGATAAAGGGACAGACCATAGAAGTCAGTTGCCAATCCAGACGCGGAACCTCGCCTATTTCTTATCATCTTTTAAAAGCAAGTAACATTCTGAAGAGTCGTAACATGAGCTCAAATGAGCCCACAGTATTCAAAGATAACCCAACAAAAGACGTAGAATACCAGTGCATCGCAGATAATTGCCATTCCCATGCCGAAATGGTCAGTGACGTTCTGCGGGTCAAGGTGATAGGTGAGTTGCTGCGCTATGAGAAGAAATCATGTGGGATTGGGGCTTTTGTTCACATTTTCAAAGGTTTGGGGTTGTCCAGGGATTGTGTGGATAAGAGAAGTGCGTGGTATTTGTGCAAAGTCCATAAACATGACATGTGGCAAAGCAGGACCAAGGCCCGGGTAAATGGGGCCAGAAAATATCTGAGGGCTATTGGTGTGGCCTGTGTCATCTCTTTTCAGAAACTTTCAAGCAAACTGCTAAGACATAAGAGTGAAGTGTCCCGACTTCAGGAAGCACTAAAACTGTGCTTTTTGGGCTCCCTTAGCATTTGCTCCTTTTTAGAGGAACTGACAGCCATGTCTGAGAATTGGAGACCTGAGCTCTTCTCTGTGATTGACCATTGGTGTGGCAAACTCCGTCCTGTGCAGAACCCACAGCAATCAGAGCTGCGGGCTATCATCTCGTGGGACTCGCTAACATTTGCCTGAGCCTCTCATACTCAAGAGAAATATCCCATTGTCCTGGAGTGGACATTTTTCCTTGAGCCTCTATCTTGTGCCTCTCAGAAGGCCTTTGGAGTGCCATTGCTTGCATCTCTGAGATAGTCTGCATCCTGTTGTAAAAATCTTAATAAGCCTTCCACCTCTTCCTCCTCTTTCTTCTTGTTTAATAACTGCTTATCTACATGTGCCATGTGGACATCTTGAGTCGGATAGAGATTCCTGCTTCTGTTAATGTATAGTTTAAGAGTAGCCATACTTTTCAAATTAACATCATATATATAAATCCCCTAATGCTGTGGGGCATACAAAAAAAAGAAAACATATTCTTTGGGGCCGGCCCTGTGGCATAGCGGTTGAGTGCGCGCACTCTGCTGCTGGCAGCCCAGGTTCGGATCCTGGGCGTGCACCAACGCATTGCTTGTCAGGCCACGCTGTGGCGGCGTCCCGTATAAAGTGGAGGAAGATGGGCACAGATGTTAGCCCAGGGCCAGTCTTCCTCAGCAAAAAGAGGAGGATCGGCATGGATGTTAGCTCAGGGCTGATCTTCCTCACAGAATAAATAAATAAATAAATAAACAAATAGAAAACATATTCTTTGTTTTCAATGATATAACAAGAAACACAGGATCTCCTGATTAAATAGCTGATTAAATTAATATATTTGAATAACAGTGCAAACAAGCATAGAAAAAGTGTTACTAGGCAACGCACGATTAATTGTCACATGAACTATCCTTAAAATGATGATGATAGGAATTTAGGGCATGAAAGACATCATCTAGCTGGAGTGAGAAGAGCTGGGTTAGGAGCCAGGGCTTGACAATGGTGGGCAGAGAGAGCTAGAGATGGCCTACCAGCCTGGTCAAATACATGAGCAAAAGGCCCCATGGAGCAGTTCAAAAGACTGTGGGTAAATCAGATGGCTGGAAACAAAGGTTTGGAATGGAGAATCATTGGATATAAACTGAAAAAATAACTGAGCCCAACTGCAAAGGGCATTGAATGCCAATCTTAGGAGTTGGGAATTTGTCCTGTGTGCAATGAAGAGCCAGAAGAGGGAAGCAGGATATAACGAGAATGGGGTCTTAGGAAGACTAACTTGGTGTCTCTATCAGTTAGAAGGAATGGAGACTTCAGACCTCCTAATACCTTAAGAAGCTAATGTAGAAGCCTATGTGAGGGGGCCGGCCTGGTGGTGCAGGCGGTTGGGTGCACGCGCTCCACTGTGGCAGCCCAGGGTTTGCCGGTTCGGACCCCAGGCTCGCACTCATGCACTGCTTGTTAGGCCATGCTGTGGTGGCGTCCCATATAAAGCAGAGGAAGGTGGGCACAGATGTTAGCTCAGGGCCAGTCTTCCTCAGCAAAAAAGAGGAAGATTGGCATTGGATGTTAGCTCAGGGCTAGTCTTCCTCACACACAAAAAAAAGAAGCCTATGTGAATCGTTGGTTTAATATAGGTCAATATTAGTGGCTAACATTTACTGAGCCCTGGCCATGTGCCCACCCATGAATGAAGTATTTTAGTAAATTGTTCCCATTAATACTTACAATAACCATGTAGGACTCATACTATTATCCTTGTTTTATGGTGAGGCAACTAAGGCTTAAGACAAAGAGCTGGCTGGCAGTAGGGCTGGGAATTGAGGGGCAGTCTGGATCCTGAGCCTACCTTGCCGCCATCCCCTTGTGCTTCAGATTCCTCTGGGAATCTGCCCTTGTGGTTGACTTCCACCATTCCATCCCAGGCCTGGAGCTCCCTTTTGTTGGACCAGCAGCTCCATGGTCTGGCCACCCACTGCACTCAAAGGAGGGTGATTCATGAGTCAGATGCCAGTCTGCTGACCAGTCTATTCTCACACTAATAGGAGAATCATTTAGGGAAGACAATTTAGGATCAGAATTTTGGTAGTTGGACATGGAGCCAGGGAAAGAGGTTACAGGAGGAGGATGAGTTCTGCTTGGATCTGCCGGGAATGAGACGCTGGCAAGTCTTCTAGGTGGAAATGGTGGAAATGCCCAGGTAATAATCAAGACTTAGAATTCAAGGAAGTCATCTGGACTAGAGCTGTATATTTAGGCATTAAAGGCTATATGTTTATGTGTTAGATACACAAATAGAAGCTATGATGTAGATGAGGTCACCAAAGGGGAGAATGGAGATGGAAAACTGAGGACTGAATTTTGCAGAAAGTCCCCATTTAAGGGGCAAAAGAAGAAAACCTGGTGAATAAAGAATAATATAATAAAGGGAGCGATGGTGAGGAGTGGAGTGAATCAGGGTTGTGAGGCATCACAGAAGCCTGCAGAAAGCTGAGCTCAAAAGGAAAGGCTGGGGGACAATGGAGAGCTGTAGGGAGGCCAAGGGTGGGAAGATGGGAAGAAGTCTACCATGAGGTTTAATCTGCAGGGGACTCAGGGATGAGTTAGCAGGGGATCAGGTGACCTTTTGAGTTTCTTCAAAACCAGAGATAGAGTGCCGTTTCAGAAGCAGAGGGATGGAAGTCAGATTTCAGGGGTAACAAGAAGGTGAGAAATCAGGATGCGAAAGCAATAGGTTTAGACTACTCATAAAGGAAAAAGGAGAACAACAGGACGATAGCTAGAGACGGTAGTGGTCAAGGTTATTTGTTTGGAAGATCTGGAAGGGCTGTGCATCCTTGTAAGCAGAGGGAGAGAAATCACACACACACACACCCACACACACACTAGACTCCCAACAGAACACATAAGTTAATCTTATAGTGAAGCTGAGTGGTCAGGAATACTTGAGGTGGTAATTGAAGGGAGGTGTCCCTAGCATCTTAACTTTTTTTTTCTTTGGTAAGGAAGATTGGCCCTGAGCTAACATCTGTTTTTTTCCTTTGGTGAGGAAGATTGGCTCTGAGCAAACAGCTGTGCCCATCTTTCTCTGTTTTGTCTGTGGGATGCCACCACAGCACGGCTTGATGTGCGGTGTGTCGGTCCGCACCCAGGATTCGAACCTGCAAACCCCAGGCCACCGAAGCAGAGTGTGTGAACTTAACCACTGTGCCACGAGGCTGGACCCTTTAGCATCTTATCTTTAATCAACACTTGAGGACAGTTGCTGCCCTGCTGGGCTAACCAGAGGAGGAACTGTGGAGAATGTGGGATGAGAGGAGAGACTTGAATAAAGGGGACAATCCCTACAGGGCAAATCTGAGTCACAGTATGGGAGGAGGCTGGCCATGAGGAGTGGCAGTGTCATTTTCCTTCTCTTCCCCTTTTCTCTTCTTTTCTCAGTGCTAATCTTTTTCCTGCTTTTCAGCCCCGGTAGAGGAGGTCAAGCTCTCTGTCCTGTTGAGTGACGTGGTGGAGACTGGGAAGGACATTGTGCTTCAATGCTCCGTGAACAACGCATCTGGTCCAATCACCTACAGGTTTTACAGAGAAAAGGAGAGCAACCCCGTCTATGAAAGTGTGTCAAATGACACCCGCGCCATTTGGCACGAGTCTGAAGCTAGCAAAGGGCAGGAGGGACGGTATTATTGCTTGGCATCCAACAGAGCCAACCTTGCCAAAAACGCCCCCCAAAGCAACGCAGTGACGGTCAGAGGTGAGCTGAGGTCTCAACCGTGAGATAGAGTGTAGCCATCAAGGGCGAGGCCAGAGAGCTCACCACTTGTAAGAGGAAGTAGGTAGCAGTTTAGCGCATGTTACTGAGGATTAAGAGACCAACGTCCTCTTTGGTTTGGCTCTTTGGTTAGAAGTGACAGGGCCGGCCCTGTGGCTTAGCAGTTGGGTGTGCATGCTCTGCTGCTGGTGGCCCGGGTTCGGATCCCGGGTGCACACCGACGCACTGCTTCTCCAGCCATGCTGAGGCCGCATCTCACATACAGCAACTAGAGGGATGTGCAACTATGACATACAACTATCTACTGGGGCTTTGGGGAAAAAAAGGAGGCGGATTGGCAATAGATGTTAGCTCAGAGCTGGTCTTCCTCAGCAAAAAGAGGAGGATTAGCATGGATGTTAGCTCAGGGCTGATCTTCTTCACAAAAAAAAAAAAAAGTGACAGAAACTCGCTCAAATTAAATATAAAAGAGGAACTGGTTATTATAAGGAATTGGAAGTATTTCACAGACTAGTAATACCAAATTCTGGGCAGAGAGATACCAATTGGCTCAACTTGGGTCAAATGTCCACTCGTGAACCACACCTGTGGCCAAGGAAATTGAGTAATGCAGAAGGGACATGGTTAGGGGAACCCACCTTTGTGTGTAGAGGGGGATTTCTAGAGAAGGGGGAAGTTGATTGGACCCCAGAAAGGAGTCTACTTCAGTCCTACGGTCCTTTGAGACCATAGCTGACTCTGTTTGTAGCAAAAACAACCATTTCTGCACCTGCTATGAACACAGTCCCTCAGAGGTAGATGCTCAGTGCAGGCCGTGGTTACAAGGACTATAAAAATCAGTCTTATTTGTTGCTTAAGGCTGATAGTATTTCTTGCTGACAGAGGAAAAATCTATATATTTAAATTTTTGTCATTTCCAGTCTTTCTTGCCGCATGGAAGAAAGGACTTATTGCAGTGATTATCATCGGAGTGATAATTGCCACCTTGATACTTGGAGCCAGATGCTATTTTCTGAAGAAAGCCAAGGGTGAGCACAGTTCTCTCATTCCATTCTGATAGGTTGCCCTTGCCAAGAAACCAGCTGTGGATGTGTGGGGCTCTGGCTCCATGGGGGGCTGGTGCGCTGCCCAGTGGGAGCTGAGGAGTTGTAACTGATGACAGTGTTTTTCTCCTTGGAGTGTCACCTTGATAACCAAGATTTTGGCTTTGGTAGGTGTGGAGCTTTTACTGCCCCTGGTTTTAGTTAGGCAAAAATGAAAGTAATTGGCTTCCAAGTTGGGCACCTCAGAAAAGATGAATTTGGGGGGATGTTCCTGCTACATGTGGTCAGATGAAGCTGCTCCTGTGGATTTGGCCACACCTGGTCCTGCAGTTAGTAGAGTGGGTGTGAGTGCTATGGAGGCATTCACACACACCCATTGAATGCCTTGCAACTAATTTGCCAGTTGTGCCACGATGTCTACCCTGTGCTTGGGGTTAGCCACATGTGGATGGGAAGCCAGGGTCACCCACTGACCCTTAGGAATCAGAGTCAGCTAGCCTGGACTCAAGGAAAAGGGTACAACACCAGTATATTCTGCAAACATCTTTGTGGGATGGGGCAGGTTCTGTTGGAGCCCCTGGGGCTGCTGCCTAGGGTTAGTGGGGGCAGATGGGGTGAGGAGGGCCCCTGGGTTTTCTTTGGAGCAGGAAAGCTGCAACCCCTCTGGGAAGACAGGCTCCAGAACAAACCCCTTCCTAAGGCTGACCCTGGCCTTGGTCTCAGGCCTGCTTGGAATTAAGAGCACAGGGATTGAGTTAGCTTTCACTTTTTGGAATGGTCTTGAACCAAAGAAATAGCTGCATGTTTATGTGGCTAATTTAGTTTCTGTACCATTGTCTTCATCTCTATGACATTCCACTAAGAAAATAGCCCCTGGCTAAAACAGTCAAAATGTCATATTTCTCGGGGAAATGATGCGAAGTCTCTCAATGCAACACCAAGAGAAGACCTACTTGTTTGTTTGTTTTTAATTTTCTTCTCTCTTTCTTTTCTTAAAAGCAGAAGTATATTTGACTTTCTTTTCTTTTTTTACGGATATTGAATCTTCAAGAAAGTCAAATATGGTTGAAATGAGTATTCTTATACGGATGTGGGTACTTTATACTGACTGGTTTTTTCCTTTCTCTTTCAAAGCCAAGCAGATGTCAGTGGAGATGTCCAGGTCAGTGTGTGCACATGAAAGCAGGTGGCTGCTCTCTGGGCATGGATAGACTTGTGTGTAGCGAGATTCTGGTCTTTAGGAAGTTTTCAATGGTTCTTGGAAAACTTAGAAAAATAAGGGCCTTGGGCATGAGTAGTGTAGGGTGTGTGTGTATGTGTGTGTGTGTGTGTGTGTGTATGTATTTGTCTCAGTGGAAGATTGCCAACTGTCCTTTCATGAGATGGAATAGCTTTATTCTGAGGTCATGTCCTTCCTACACTGTTCCTTGTGAAATCCCCTTTTCTGTGTGGAATTATAATGGTAGTAGATTGGAATTTTAAAAATTTGCTTACTTGACAAAATAGAGTTGGTCCAAAAAAATGGTTGTACTATTTTTACTGTTCTCGAAATCCAAAACCCAAAAGTATGGAAAGGATAGCTCTGTTCCTGAGAGAAATAGTCCCACAGGATGAGGAATTCAAGGAGTTGAGATCTACCTGATAAAAGGCTCCTGGTATTCAAGTGCCCTTTGGCCCTGGCACTTGCTTTAACAGCAAAAAGCTTTTATCGAATAATCTTAGAGCTGAAAAAAAAGTTAGTCTTCCAAATGAGAAAGTAAAGTTTTCCCAACTTGGGAAAACTCTTCCTAGTTTTCTCATGATCTTTCCTTGATTATTTTGTTGGTTTGGAGTTAGAGCCAAAAAAACGTTATATATATTTTTCCTTTTTAAATTTCATTTCAAGGCCGGCAGCACCACTTCTGAACTCCAACAATGAGAAGATGTTGTCAGATCCCAATACTGAAGCCAACAGACATTATGGTACAGTCATGGTTTCCCAAAGTTGCTAAGTGTCTTTCCCAATTTGCTACACACTCCCTTACCCCTCTTAGAAACAGAATCTGTAGGTGATGAGGTTAAAGTTGGAAAGGAAACTGTCTTCCAGCAGGGGCACTTAATCTAATCAGTCATTGGATGGTGAGCTGATAAGCAAAACAAAAACCAAAGAAGAAAGGCAGAACATTTTACCCTAATTTCACCACCTTCTAAACATCCCAAGGAATGAAAGGAAGGGAATAATTATCATGTTGTGGATACCCATCCCGGGTTATCTTCAAAGACTTTGAACATTGCCCAAGTGTAATCATTCTCCATTTCTAAGACAGAGACCAGATACCAAATTAAGGCATTGGTAAAACATCTTCTCAGATAGAATTATTTATTACAAGCACAAGATAGTTTCATTCCAAACTTGCCACAATGGCAAACCAATTTAAATATTCTTCTGTTAGTAGAGGTATTTTTTTAAAAAGGGATGTAGTAAAGGAATACCTTTATTGCTTTATGAGGAATATTCCGTTATGAGGCTCATGCAAGCTTGAGAGTCAGCTCAGTAGGGTGGGCAGCCAATCCCAGGAGTTCTTTTTTTTTTTTTTGTGAGGAAGATCAGCCCTGAGCTAACATCCATGTCAATCCTTCTCTTTTTGCTGAGAAAGACCAGCTCTGAGCTAACATCTATTGCCAATCCTCCTCCTTTTCTTCCCCAAAGCCCCAGCAGATAGTTGTATGTCATAGTTGCACATCCTTCTAGTTGCTGTATGTGGGACGCGGCCTCAGCATGGCCGGAGAAGCGGTGCGTCCGTGCTCGCCCAGGATCCGAACCCGGCTGCCAGTATCAGAGCGCAAGCACTTAACCGCTAAGCCACGGGCCAGCCCCCAAAGAATTCTTAATCCTATTAGGCCTCTGAGAAAATTGCTTGAGCTTTTCAGCAGGGAGGCCAGCAACTTCCCAGAGTGGGCTCTAATTACATCACACAAAAAGTTCTGTCCCAGACCAGATCTAGGGCAGTTTTCTTTCTTTATCAGCAGGTTTGGGAATAGAACACCCATGTTATTTTCTAATTCTGTATCAGTGTTCCACGAAATAAGAAAATTTTAGCATATGCCTTTTATAGGGTATACTTGAGAAATATGTTATTTTGTTTTTTGGGGTTTTTTTTGTGAGGAAGGTCAGCCCTGAGCTAACATCCATGCTAATCCTCCTCTTTTTGCTGAGGAAGACCGGTTCTGAGCTAACATCTATTGCCAATCTTCCTCCTTTTTTTTTCCCCCAGAGTCCCCGTAGATAGTTGTATGTCATAGTTGCACATCCTTCTAGTTGCTGTATGTGGGACGCGGCCTCAGCATGGCTGGAGAAGCCGTGCGTCCGTGTGCACCCGGGATCCGAACCCGGGCCGCCAGTAGCGGAGCGCGTGCACTTAACTGCTATAAGCTTAACTTCTAATGAACTTACTCAAACTGAACAGGTCTGAATCTTGAACAACTCATAAGTAGAAGTATCCCTCCCATGAGATGGTGGAATTCCCACTAATGTTAGAAAGAGACCACACTGTAGGTCAGATGGGAACACATGGGACCAGGAGGGAACACAGACACCAGATACACTGCTGATTGCCAACTTAACTGAAGAAATTAGGCTTGACTTCCTTTCCTAGTGTCACCGAATTTTTAAAAAGTTATATAGGAAACTAGAATTTCCATTGGCCATTCATCCTAAGTGTTATTTTTCAACTAGGTTATAATGAAGATGTTGGAAACCATGCAATGAAACCAATAAATGAAAATAAAGGTAATTATCTAATTAAGTTTTTAAAATTAGAAACCCTTACATAAAAAAGTCTCCTAGGAAAAGAACTAGAACTGTTAAGACCTGTGGATATTTCCCCACCTCTCTTAAAGACCCTGTCACTGACTGCCGTGTAAATGAAGATGGCTGCTTGCTTTCTCCAAAGACGCTGTCCAGTGTCCCTAATGGGAAAGTAACCTAAATTCCAGTAGGAAAGAACTGGGTTATACCTAAAAGGGAACTTGCTGATTCAGAATGGGCTACCGAATAAGGTGGGAGGATCTCCTTTCTCTTGGATAGTAGAGGTGGAGGTGTTTTTAAAAATAGCATTGCAGCAAATCATCAGGTTGTACACCTTAAATTGACACAATGTTATATTATCAATTAGCTCAGTAAATCTGGGGAAAAAGTATTAAGGGGCTGGGATGGGAGAAGTATACAGGGTCCTTCAAAGATAGTGAAAACGTTCTTTTTCTTAAAAAGGGTAATAGGTACACTGTTATTTATTGCATTGTTATATTTTATACATAACATAAATATTATTTTGTATCTACTAAGTATTTAATAAAAATGAAAACTACATTGTAAAAAATAAAATAGCATTGCCACTAATTTTTTAAGACAATTAACAATAAATTACTTGCTTCTGCCTAAAGCTTAGAAGGATTGGGCTAAATCATTTTTCAAAATTCCTTTCCCCTTGGGGCTGCTATCGTGGGAGCTAAAACTCCAAAAAAGTAAAAGGATTCTGTAGATAATTCTGTGTCCTTGACAGCAGAATCACTGTTTTAGTTGCTGGTGAGAAACCCTGATTCTTTGAGGCTACAGAAATGAAACAATAATATTATTTTGAGTTGAAGACAAACTAATTTACTAGATTTCACCATAGCACGCGACAGCTTTCATTCACTTGTTTTTCTATGCATATGCCTCATACTCTCAGAGCGTTTTTGGGCTGGGGACACTGTTCCTCATTTCCTAAGATTCTTTCTATCTTGGAGATAGCTTTCCACGCCTGTGGCTGTGAGAAGGCTCCTAGAGTTGACTGCTGGGGCTGATACTGGCTGTTTTCTGTACCTACTGAGCTTTTACAAATCCTCCCAGTGGAAACAACAGGGAGCTGGGCAGGAGAGTCCTTCCACAGCCCGACAAGCACAGGACTCTTCGCTGTCTTCCCCAGCCTTAGGTTTCTTGCCCACTTACAATGGAGTTAAGCCTGTGTCCGGCTTTCCCCCTCGAAATACAGAATACTGTAATCACTTGACTGGCAGTCTCTAATGTGGTCTGAGGCCTCCAAGGAGATCCTGTCTAACTGCAGGGTGCTGTGGTTCTTTTGAGCAGAGCCTCTGACCTTGGATGTGGAGTACACAGAAGTGGAAGTGACCCCATCTGAGCCTCACCAAGGTAAACACCATCACTTGAGTGATTCCTTATGCTTTGCTCTGCTCTCTACTGGGGTGTAGACGCCGGGGTGGGGTGTGCTGTGACCCAGGGACAGGAAGGGAGGTGGTCTGCAGTCAGAACTGCTGGACACGCCTAAGGCAGGAGCAATGACCTTTGCCCAGGCTTTGAGGTGTAAAATTTCATTAGTTATTATTTATCATACTACTAATAATGGATACGTTTTATTAAGCACTTACTAAGTGATAAGAAATGTTTGTTGAGAGACTTTTTGAGGGCAGCCTCACTCCTGGGTGTTTGGGCTTTCTTCCAGAGGTAACCCCCTTGCCCAAACCCAGCATCTTCCTTAAAAAGTTGCTTGCAATCTGAGCTTGTGTAAATGAAATGCATGTTTGAAGGTAGTGAGGGCTCTGCTATTTAAAGGGACACGTGGGTAAAGGTTTTTGAAAGAACAGAATCCCTTTTCATGTAAACAGAGGCACTGGCTTTATGCTTCAGGTTTTGTTTTTATGTGCATGATTCTCTCTTGTGGCCTGACCTGGAGGTCCCTAGCTCTGGTTTTGTGCTGGGGAGACTGGCTCAGAGTGGGCTGGTCCACAGCAAATGCAAGAACATCAATCTCAGTTGCCTTTGGCCCCACAAAAAACCATGCATATCTTCCTAACCCTCCTCCACCTTAGTTCTCCCAGAGGCCACTGCATTCTCAAGGAAGCAGCCACCCAGAGCCTCCTGCCCTGCTGGGAAGCTCCTTGGGGCTATTGCCATGCATTCCCCTTCCTGCTGAGGCTAAGGCTATGGACGGCTCCACTCAGCCATACAGGCCTGGGGCAGCTTTCCAGACCAGGCCTGTGTAACATTAGCCAGAGCCACGCGGCAATGACCTCCTCTTGTCACCTCTTGCTCTATGTTCTGGGAGGAGTTTTGGGTTCCTTCCTTCTTCCCTTGCTTAGGTTCTGCGTACCATGTCAGCAAGTATGTGCACAGAACCTTCAGGCAGAACCCTTAGTCTGTGTGATGCACAGTGGGGGCACCATTCCCATAGTCTGCAGTCAGAATGGCCCCTAGAGTTGGTACAGCCCAATCTGTAGACTACAGAGGGCATCCTGCTTCCAAGTCTAGACTGGACCTGGGAGGGGTGGGGACCATGGCAGGCCTGAAGTTCTCTCCCTCTTTATTTCACTGTAAAGTGATTTGCTTGTTGAGTTAACAAATTAAGGGCCCATGATGGACCAGCCCCGTGCAGGCAGCAAAGGATATATGTGGCCCCTCATGAAGGTATAGCCTATGAGGGAGCTGGGAAAACAAGAATCTAAGAATAAACAGATACTATCAGGTTATATTAAGTGCTTGGAAGGAAAAGAACGGGTACAATGAGAAAGCATGAAAAGTGACAACTTTTTAGGCTTGGGTAGTCCCAGGAGGTCTATTTGAGGGGTAGCATTTAAGCTGGGGCCTGAGGGGCACAAAGAAGGCGGCCCCACCAAGAGGAGGGAGGGGTGGGAGGACCCAGGAAATGAGACGGGCGGTGTGAGTTGGCCCAGAGCTTGGCTCATTTAAGAATCTGGAAGGAGACTCATGTGTTTGCAGACAGAGTGAGAGGGAGAGGAAGCAGATAAAGCTGGGGAGGATGGGGTCGGGCCTGCAGAGCCCCTGAGGTTCTCTTTGCCTTCTAGTCTCAGTGAATTAGGGGTCTTTGGAAGCCTTTAAGCAGGAAAGTGACAGATTCCCACTTCCTTCTTTAAAAACGATCCTTGTGGCTGGTGTGGAGGATGGATTGAAAAGGGGACAAGAATGGAAGCAGAGAGACCAGTGTGTTATCACCAGGCGAGGGGATGAGGGAGGAGCCAAGGTGCTGGCAATGGATGGATTCTGGATATATTCTGGAGACATCACAGCACTGGATGAAAAATTTCGTGGCCAGGATGAGGGAGACAGAATCGCCCCATGTTTCTGGACTGAACAACTGCATGGATGGTCATGATGTCTGTGACTGGGAGGAACAGGCTCTCGGTGAGATCTAGTTCAGCTAGGTTAAATTTGAGATGCCCCAGAGGAGACCCACACAGGGGTCTTGTGCTCAGAACTGAGTCTGAGTGGGCTGTGGCCAGTGGAACTGTAGGGGGCTCCCTGCCCTCTTTCCCTGGTCCAGTCTGAACCCCTCCATCACTGTGCATCGTGGGCTCAGTCTCGTGGGTAACAGCTTACTTCCTCTTAAGAGGGCTTCAGGCTTGGAAGGAAAGAAAAACCATAACAGGAGGGCAGAGCTGCCCAAAGACTTTGCATGTGTGTGGAAAAACCCTGCTGTCCTCCACACCCCACAGAGCACTCAAGCAGACAGCGATTGCCCTGGGCTCTGGCCTCGAGGTTCTGATACTGTTTCCAGAGGGCCAGACCCTGCCCTTACTCTGCTGCCAGCTGGGCCAGGGCGAGGTAGAATTATGACGGCTGTGCTTGGTGGCTGGAAGGCTTTGGATTTGAGGGAACTGAAGCAGCATGAAGGAAGCAGGGTTTTGTCCTTGGAAAAGTCTGTTTTCCCCTCCTTTGGGAATGTTTCCATGTCAGTAGCATCTGGTTTTCTTTTTCTTGCTTGAAGGTGGGAGAGTTTGAAGGGAAAAGAAGGACCCCTAGCACTAGGTGTAGCAGGGTTGCTCTCCTTGCCAAGCTGTGCAGCTGCAGGGTTGCAACCACCCAACAGGTCACCTTTTCCCAATTCGCACAAAGGTGCTGTGTGGGCTGCGGGGCCTTGGTAGAGCTAGAGTAAGTGTCGCTTGAATAGAGATGGAGAGGATTCAAGTTGAGTTTTCTGGACCCAGCCTCCCTGGCAGCTAGGGGACAGTGGGGGAGGGCAGGCCTGGCCTACGATATTGTCCCTTTGCTTCCTCATAAGTGGGGAGTGGGGCATTAGTAAGGGTTCAAGGCCAGTGGTGAGTAAACCTGACCTGGTCTTGGCCAACCCAGTTCCCTGTTCTCAGAGCCTCCTTCCTCTACAGTAGGGAGGGAGGAGGGGATGGGGACCACGTCCAGTTCTAACGCTGGCTGGCAGCTGACCAAGTGGTCGCTTAGGGGTGGAGGAGGGGCGGGAAGGAACTCGTTAAACCCCGGTTTGCTGCTTGTTTGCTCTGAGACTAATTGCTGGGAAAACCCCATGACGTTGAAGCCATCTCTTTCTCTGTTAACAGAGGAAAAACAGAAGCCAAAATAAAGGCCCATCAGGAAACATCCCTGACAGCAGAGACAAACAGCTTGTCGGCCTGGGTTAGTCATTAGCAGGCAGCTGCTGCCACAGAGGGGAGAGGTGGGGAGATAGTCATGAGCTGTGACTCCCCACCCCCATCACTGAGCTGGGCAGAACCAGGAGGGCAGCAGGAGAAACCACTGGAGCAGCTGCAGATCTAGCAGCTCAACCAAGAAGTGGAAACCACCCTGCTGCCCTGGCTGATGCGCAGAGTTAGGAGATGAAAGAGAGTCAGGTGTGGCTTCTCAGGTCCAGAGGGAGTTAGAGAGTCCCCAAGGTGACCAGAGAGGTCTACCGACCATCCTTTATGGGCCTGGGGGTAGTGGAGTTCACAAGGGTGTCCAGGCCCCCACGCTTGGCCACCCAGCACCCGCACTCAATTCCTTCCCGTTGTGGGGCTGGGTCAGAGGATGAACTGGCAGGAACCCCAGCACATCAGATATGTGGTGCCCTATAGTGTTTATCACAGCGTTGTTTGCACATCATCTGCCCCACAGCCTGGAGCTCTGGAGAGCTGGGACCAGATCCAGTTTGCTTTTTCCTCTTTCACGGTGCCCAGCACACAGGAGGTGTTAGGACCATGTTGAATGACTGAGTTGCCCAGGCCTGACGTTGAGCAGAGTCCCTTGGGGATATGGTAGATCCCCCAGCAGATATGGGGATTGCTGGAGATTCCCTCCACACTCCCAAATCTGGTGCTGTGGAGGGAGGGTGGAGAGCGGTGTGGGCATCTCTGCTGTTCTCTTAGAGAAAGATAGGTGTCCCAGCAGGGGGATGCTGGGTATCTCAGCCACTCTCTTGAGTGCCAGCTCCTGTTCAGTGCCCTGGGGAGTTACTACAATGCCTTCTGCAAGGCTCTGGCACCCCAAATGCCCCCCTGTCAGGATCTGAACTACCCCCCTTTCTCCTGGCATTTGGCTCCTGACCCAGGAACCGCCACATTTAGTGTAATGAAAGACCGTGACTTTAATCCTAAAACCTAAAACCTCAGGGATTGGGCTGATTATGCAAGACCTTCCTGAAGGTCGGGTGTCTGAGACAGAGGAAGCTGCAGGGACACTGACTAGTGCCTTTACTGTCACATCAAACCTTTACAAGTGCTTCCATGTAGCTGTGGAAGGTCTGGGACTGGGGGATGTGCAAAACCTCAGGGGCTGCCCTGGAAGAGTCGGGGTCCACGGGGGGAGATAGTCGTGGGGACAAACAACGTCAGTGTGGTGGACAAGTGTCCCCAAAGTGCTGTGGGAGCACAGGGGGCCCACGTAACTGCCCAGCGCACAGGGAAGGGGTGAATGTGTGAGGGAGTATGTAGGTGGGTGAGGGTGTGTGTACCTAGTGCAGGAGCAAAGCTTGTCCTGGGGCTTAGAGGACGAGGGGGAACGGGGCAAAGAAAAAGTGTCATGCAGGCAGTGGCGGAGTGTGTGCAGGGTCAGGGGGTGAGAAAGGGGGGCGTCCCTGGAGCATAGTGAGTGGAAGGAATCTCGGTACAGTTAGAGTCCATGAACATGCCCTGGCCATCTGCCCCCGGGGAAAGAAACGTCCGTGTGACGCTGCCCGTGGCGGCAGGAAGCATTTTAGTCTGGGGTTCCGTTTTCTGAGCTGTAGGAGGAGAACGCTGGCCACAGGGATCAGGTGCCTTACTACAATGAGGCTTCCTGGTCCTTTGTGCAGGTGAGAGGAGCCGGGGAAGTGATGGGTCCCATCCTGTTTCCTGAGGGTTTGTGAGTGTGCGTGTCCACACGGGTGTGCAGTCTGTGTGTGCATACTGTGTGTGTGTACTATAAGTGTGTGTACATGTGTGTGTATACACAACCTGTGCATATACATCAACTTAAAATAAAAAGATGGCTATACTGGCGTGCTTTGTCTCCCAAACCCTTGAGTCTCCCCTGGGTATAATCCACACCCTGGGTCGGTCATCTTGTCTGCTGTTCAGAAAGGTCAAGACTGGAAGATCTCAACCCTGTCTGCGCGTTAGAATTTCCCAGGGAGCTCTTAAAACGCACCAGTGCCAGGGCCCACTCCAAACCACTTCTATCAGAATCTGCAGTGGGCCCAGGTGTGGCATTTGAAATCAACTAGCCCAGCTGTCTAGATCTGTAAGCAGTTCTCAGTCCCAGCTGATCCTTAGAGTCACAGACGATGCCCAGGCTCTAACCTAGACCTCGGGTGATTGGGAGGCCACAGCCCAGCATCCTAGGAGAGGCTGGCAGGGCAGCTGGACACAGGGACACAGTGGCAGGGAAAGAGGGATGAGACCACAGAGTTGGAGGCTGCAGGCCTGTGCCAGGGGCCCCTCCACCTACGGCCCTTTAGGTCCAGGGTTCCCACAGTGGCCTGTTGACCTCATACTTGCAGGCTGAGAGTGACACTGGTTAGACCAGGATCTTCTAAAGCCAAGAACTGGGCTTCGTGGTGGCAAGGTCTCCAGGCACTCGTGAAGACAGGCACCTTGGGGTGGGGCCGTGGGAGCCTTGCCCAGGGAGCCTCTGACATTTTCCTGCTTCAGCAGTGGGCTGACCTGGGGCCCAGAGACAACTATTGACCTTTGCCTCTTCCCTTTTCCAGGTCTGGGAACAAAGGGCACGGAGACAGTGTACAGTGAAATCCGGAAAGCTGACCCTGGTGAGTGAGGGCCCCCTGGCTCCCCCAAGCCTGGGAGGACATGTCCCCCAGAATCATCCATGGGGCCTTGGAGTGGGCAGAGAAAAGAGGGAGCAAAGGAGGCCCAAAAGGGGTGCCACCTCTTACACCAGAGTTGTTGACTCTCTCAACACCCTTAAAAAGTAGTCACGGGTTACATGTGCTATTTATTTAGTCACCAAACACATTGAATGCCTGCTACAAGGCAGGCAAACAGAACCTCGTACATTCACAATACCTAATGGGTGGGCGAGTGAACGGGAGTGTGTCCTGGCACCACTGTGTGCTCACAGGACGCCTGGCAGGGTTACGGGCACTGTCTCATGACCCCAGAGAAGCTGAGTGGCCCTGCCTATTCTCAGGTGCCAGCCAATGAGCCTCACCTGCTCCTCACACGGGCCCTGGTGCACGGGGGCTCCCGAAGGTCTTGGACAAAATCAGTGCTTTGCTTTGACGATGGCAGTCGCTTCAGCCTGTCTGAGAGAACACTGACTTTGGGGCGAGGGTCCCGATCTGCTCCCACTTCTGTTGACTTCTGCCTAGACCCCACTTCAGTTCCCATCTCCACTGCTTCCTCATGAAGAGCTTCCCACAGGACTGAGCACAGTGGCCAAGCAGACAGGGAACTGGGGAAGCTCCCGACCATCTCATTTTTTATGTAATTATTCTATTCCATTCTGGTGAAATGAAATCCACAAAGACTACTTTTAAATTCTGAAAATAAGTCGCAATCCAAAAGGCAGAAACATTCTGGGGGAAACAGTCACTATGTGGATATCTTGCTTTGTACAACAGACCTCTTTTTAAGTGGATTCTTTGAAAGGAATCATCATTAAAAGAGCTGGGAGACTTCGATAAAGCCCGGCTACTCTCAGTGTCCACAGACCGGCAGCAGCAACTGTCTCAGGCCCAACCCAGACCCACAGCATCAGAATCTCCAGCATCTGAACTTGACCAAGCTCCCCGAGATTTCTGCTGCTGCCAACATTTGAGAAGCACTATGTTATCTGAAGAGCATGCTTTTAATCTGAAATATAGGAATCACCCCTTAATCTTTTTGTAAAAATGATATTTTCATGGGTTCCACAGGGGCAGAAACCCAGTCCCTGTGGAAGTTGGCACTGACGGAATGATTTTTGAAAACTGTTTCCCAAGGGATTTTTGGCTTCTGTATCTCATTTTGCCTTCTCAGTACAGTCGGAGCTAGCAAAACACAAATTGGGAAATAAATAGGCTTTCTCCATTCTTCTAGCGTAACAGAAAGCTAAAGGCCAAGTAGGCCTCAGCATTGGTCCTTTTAGGTAATCGTGCAAAAATGCCCCTTCTGTTTTCCCTTAGATTGTTCATTTTCGGTTGCTTTGGTTATGCAAATGCTCACATTTATTGAGCGTTTACCGTGCGTGCTGTGGTCTATCTTACATTATCTCTTTCAATCCTCACAATAACTCCCATTTTACAGTTTAGGATATTGAGGCATAGAGAGGTTCAAACACTTGTCCAAGGTCACACAGCAAGCAAGTCCCCAAGAACTGGCCCACCCTGGAGCCGGACTTGGTGCTCCTGATCACTGAGCTTCACTGCCCTTGGGTTGGGGGAAGGGAAGCTGCTGGAGCATAGAGGCCACAGGGATCCCCACAGGCCACAAGAGACCTTGGGGTCTGCGGTCATCTGAAGCCCTTTACCGCTGGTGAAGGCCACACCCAACGTGGATTCCAAACGTTTGTGTTAGGGGCCCTGCAAATTAGACCAACAAAAGACATTAACAAGAGAAAAACCAAGAGTGATGAGTGACCCAGTGGAGTGGTTAGAATTTGGGGCTTATTTAGCTTGTTAACCAAGAACAATAAATTTATAGAGAAGTGACAAAACAAAGGAAAAGGGGTTCCAAGGGTGGCAAGCTGTGGGAAAGTAAATATGTGGGGACACTAATGGAGTAAGGTTTTTTTTGTGCAGGTCCATCTCGGCACCAGCTTTCCATCATCTTCATGGCCATAAAACTCCCTTGGGAGACAGGATTTATGGCAGTCCTCATTTCTCAGAAGTTTCTGCTTTTAGTCAGATGAGGGAAGCTCCTGGAAGGCTTCTTTCTGCATCCGTTGATTCTCATTTGCCTCCAGCTCAAAATAATCCCTATACCAAAGTGGTATATTTGGGGCTGGCATCTTCTGATTTAAGGCAGCTGTTTAAGTGGGTTCACTTGGGATCCCCAGACTGGTTCTAGATGCCTGAGTCCTCAGTCCTGAGCTGTTGGAACCTGACTGCTCCCTCTGGACGTGGGCTGGAATGGATCATAGGCACCTAGAACCCAACCCAGTAGGGATTCCAGGTGGTGAAGGGCCCTTTTATGCTGGGAGAGATCTGAGCCCCTGTCCTGGTGCTGCCACTTACCAGCTGTGTGACTTTGACCAAGATGCCTAACCTCTCTGAGACTCAATTGCTTCAACTGTTAAATGAAGATGGGATTAAATCAGAACAGGGAATGAGATAGCCCCAGGGGAGATGGTGCTAATTACCCCAAGCACTTGGTCAGCGTATCATCCCTACCACATAGTGAGCTTTCAATCCATTTTAGCTGAAAAACGCAAGAAAATTCGAGCCCTAGAGTCCAGTGTCTTGACCAGGGCGAGACCAGAGCCCTCTCCCCACTCCCAGGCCAGCACGCTCCCACTGCCCCATCTGGGCCATCAGGGGTCAGTGGGGCTTGGGTCCCTCTGTAATTTGGTCTCTAACCTGGCAGCTGGCTCCTGCACAGAGGTTGAGGGTAGAGCGAACTGTGGGTCTGTAGCCGAAACCACAGTGCAGCTGCGAAAGCCAGCGCCCCCACCTCGCCTCAGAGGCTCCGGTCCTGGAAGCCAAGGGATTTCCTGTTTCTGAGCATTTCCCACTCAGCTGCTGCTCAAGGAGAGGAGGCTGCAGGCCTTGGTTGATTTCTCTTCCCTTTTCTTTCTTTCTTTTCCTCTTACTCTCAGATGCCCGCTTAATCCTCAAAATCATCGTAGGGTTGATGGAGGCTCTATTATTGACCCTGCTCTACTGACGGGGAAATGGGCCCAGAGGTTAAATAACTTGTCCTAGTCCCAAGGCCAGCGGTGGCAGTGGCAGAGCTGGGATTTGAATGCAAGAAGCCTGGCTGCAGAGCCGCGCTCTACACGAGCCGTCACGTTTCCCCTCTGTGTTGCCAAACCAATTGACAGCGTGCTTCTGCATCTTCCAGCTTTCTTTGTTTGGTTTTCACATTATCATCAACTTAATTAGAGGATTCAACTCTGTCTACTTTAGAAGTTAAGAGTAACAGCCTGGTATGGTCTGGATGACCCTGGGCACGTCGTGCACATGGACCTCAGTCACCTTCTCTCT
Organism: Diceros bicornis minor; assembly: GCF_020826845.1. Taxonomy (NCBI): domain Eukaryota; kingdom Metazoa; phylum Chordata; class Mammalia; order Perissodactyla; family Rhinocerotidae; genus Diceros; species Diceros bicornis. The sequence goes on along the minus strand of NC_080757.1, from coordinate 47,067,497 downwards.
GAAATGAGGGGGATGGGCTGGAATCTAGATCAAAGGTTCTCCAGGTTTGTTAAAACAGATGGCTTGGTATTACCTCCTGAGTTTGTGATTCAGTAGTTCTGGAGTGGGGCTGAGAATTTGCATTTCTAACAAATTCCCACGTGCCGCTGCTGCAGGTCCAGTGTCCACACTTTTAGAACAATCTTCTAGATGCTCTAAGTTCCTTCTGATTGCACCAGTCTAAATTCTGCTCTGCCTCTTGTTTGAAGGGTGGATTCTCTTAATCCCCAGCAATCCTGGTGGGATTGCTCAGGGTTGGCCAGCAGAGATAACCCAGAAACACTGTGTGTGTGTGTGTGTGTGTGTGTGTGTGTGTGTGTGTGTGTGTGTGTGTGTGTGTGTGTGTGGGAGGGGAGACCCACAATAAAATCAAGGCCCTGGTGAGAGTGGGCCTCTGGGCAGGTCAGGGAGAAGGCTGAGTGCAGAGCTGAGTCTTTTCTAACCTTTCCTTCTTAATTTTTTCTTCTTCCCCATATGAATTTCTCAGTTCCCCATCGTCTTCCAAGCAGCACTTCAGGGCTGGCTATTTTGGGAAATGGCTCACAGGGCGTAGTTCTGGCTCTTAAACCCCCTTTTTCCCCTGAGTGATACAAAGGAAAACTGCTCCTCTAGATAAGCAAAAGGGCATTGGGCAGGCCTGCCTCCAAGGAGCAGCCCCAGGGCGGAGCTCTGAGTAGGACCAAGGCCCTGCAGAGAGTGTTGGGGGCTGCCAGCTGAGGAATGTCGGGGATCTCGTAGGCCATGGGAGTCACCAGATCTTTGCAATCTTGGCTTTAGGTTCTAAACTCAGCTTTTTTTTTTTTTTTTTTTAACTTGGTAAAATATACATAACACTTGCCATTTTAACTACTTTTAAGTATACATTTCAGTGGCACTAAGTACATTCGCATTGTTGTACAACCATCACCATCATCCATCTCCAGAACTTTTTCATCTTTCCAGACTGATACTCCATACCCATTAAACAATAACTCCTCACTCTCCCCAGCCCCTGGCAATGACCATTCTACTCTGTATCTCTGTGAATTTGACTACACTCAGCTTGTTCATCTGTTAAATGAGGTGGTTAATGAGTGATCTTAAGTTGCCTTCCAGTCATAACATTCAGAGAGTTTCAATGTCCTGGCATTTGGAAATGATGACCATTTGTCTATGCCTTGGTCACTCCAGACCCATGCCCCTGAACGTGTTGGTGGGGAGTCAGTCACTTAGAGTCACTCCCTGGGTCCCTTGGAGCCAATCCTAATCCTGTACCCACCGTTGACTCTCAAGTTTACCCTTCAAATCTGAATTAAGCCATGGGTCTCAGGGGCCACTTTACTGGGTTTCTGCTGCATTCATGTCAGCTGGAGTCCAGCCTGGATGGTTTTTGTACTGCGAACCTAACGGAAAACATCCTAAGTAGGGGTTTGGTCTCAGCTCTGCCCTTAGCAGGTTATATGACTTGGCCTCACCCCACTTCTCCCTTGGGCATCAGCTTTCTCATTAACTCTCTGTAAAATACCCCTGACCTGTGTAGAATTGCTGCAGACTGAACATCTCAGTGTGTTTGTGTGGCCCTTGGGTGGATAAAGGCTGTGGTAGGCAGGTGGGTTCTATAAAATGAGAAGGAGGGGGCGTCTCTTCCAACTCAGCATCTCCCGCTGGGTCATGGTCATGGTCATGCAAGTCTGCTTTGCCATTTGGAGCCTACTAGTTTGTTGACATATAGCCAAACTAACATCTTGTCCAAGCAATGAACTCTTAGTCTAAGGCAAGGAAGCCTCTTGATCTTTGAGCTTTCCCCACTTCCAGATGTTAGATGATTCCTTGCTTTATGTTCCCTGCCTAGTAGGGAGGGAAGGAGAGCGGTTCCTGGTACTAGGAAAATTATACCAGAAAGAGACCAAATTGAGAGATGCCTAAGGAGAAGTGAAAGCAAGCCCTGGGATACAGCCAAGCAGGCTGAGAAAGAGTTTTTGCCTCTCAGTAAGATTCAGCTTCCTTAGGGAAATGGAGAAACTGATAATTTCCTCATAATTTGTATCTGCAAGCTTAGCACTTGAGGTTTTTTAAGTTCTTACTCTCTTTTCATTATTGTATAAGGTTAGGTTTTGCAAATCCCAGTCAGCAATAGTAGATCTAGTTACAGCTTATCAGAAATGGGAAAAGTAGTCTGTTTTTATGTCTCTTACTAAGCAGTAATGTAGGTGGTCCTAAGAAGTGAGCATTTAAAGTAAGTAGGTCAGGTTACAGTTTGGTACCTTTCTCTCTTAACACCTAACTAGAGCCAATTTACTCCCATCCCCTTTAGCTTTGGACTTTATGCAAGATAAGCTTGTACCCACCCGAGTTCTCCTGGTTTTGAAGGCAGCATCCTCCCAGGGCTGTTATAGCTTTGCTGTTCTGGGTTGCAGGGCGAGCTGAGGTCAGAAGCCCCCTAACCTCTCTTCTGGTTTATGGTCCACTTCCTCCTCCTCTGACTGGTGCCCACTAATCCAAGGAAAGGTTTGATTTTCTTTTCCTCTGCCTTGTTCTCCTAGTGCTCTCCTGGTGACAAGAACTAAAAGAGAGACACTGTAGCTGGCTAGGGAACCTCTCCATAAACACATGGCTGTCCATGGCTTGCTCAGCATCTTCTCTCAACCGGGTTAAGCCTTGTGTGAACTGCAATTTCTGGCTAGCCGGGAAAGTTTGTATCTTTACTCCAATAATCTTTACTCAGTACTTGATTGTTTTACAGTGCTCCAGCTTATTCTGAAAGAACTTTATAAAATGGCTTGCAGTTCATCTAAAGCAAGATGTATTAACATATATTTACACCAGTTTTTAAGACAGAAGACTAAAGTGGTTTATTACAATTAGCAACACAGTCAAGTTCTTGCCTATGAAAGAACTCAGGTCTAGGATAAGATTTCCACAGCTTAGCGCAGTGGTTCTCAATGCAGAAGACATTTGCAATGTTTGGAGACATTTTTGGTTGTCATAATTTGGGGGAGAGGAGGGGTGCTACTGCGTCTAATGGATGGAGGCCAGGGCTACTGCTAAACATCTTCCAATGTACAGGACAACTCCACAACAAAGAATTATCCAGCCCAGAATGTCAATAGTGCCAGTGTTAAGAAACCCTGGTTTAGAGGAATCCACCTCCTGCGATTCTTCCAACAGGAGAGCTGGTTTTCCTCTCTAGATATCCTGTGCCCACCTTGGGCGGTGTCCTAGGCATATCCCACCTGACAACTGGTGGCCCTGAGAAGAGATGCCAAGTCTCGCTCCAGACCCTAACCTATGTCTTTTGGGTCAGACAGGGCCCACCTTCCTGTCTGAGGATCTGCTCACTCAGCCTCCATCTTCTGCTTTCTCTTTGCCTGGAATTCAGACTTCCAGGATCCTTCTTAAGGGGGAAGAAGTCCAATGTACCAAGAGTGGCTGGTCATTGAGACAGGACCAAAGAACAGAGGGCCTCAATGTCATGTCCCCTCTGGGAAGGAGGGAAGAGCACTTGAGAGTCCCCACCCTTCCTGAAGGCCCAGAGCCAGCCAGCCCAGCGGGCACTGCCAATCCTGCCTCCAGAGAGCTGTTTCCTGCTTCAGAATGTGAAAGGGTAAAAAAATACTTCATAAAAAAAATGGATGCTACCCACCAGATTCCATTTTTGTGGTGGTTGCTCCATTACCAAAAAGAAACAGGGCTGGCCCCGTGGTTTAGCGGTTAAGTGCACGCGCTCTGCTACTGGCGGCCCAGGTTCGGATCCCGGGCGCGCCCCGACACATCGCTTCTCCGGCCATGCTGAGGCCGCGTCCCACATACAGCAACTAGGAGGATGTGCAACTATGACATACAACTATCTACTGGGGCTTTGGGGAAAAAAAGGAGGAGGATTGGCAATAGATGTTAGCTCAGAGCCGGTCTTCCTCAGCAAAAAAAAAGAGGAGGATTAGCATGGATGTTAGCTCAGGGCTGATCTTCCTCAAAAAAAAAAAAAAGAAAAAGAAACAAAACAACAAGTGTGCGTAAACTTGGTGTTCCATCGGTATCATCAGCATACTTGAATTTTAGTGTTTTGTGTTCATATTGCTTTAGGAAACAGCCCGAGGCTCTTTCCCTCTTATGTCTGATTCCAGAGCCCTGGGGGTTTGGAGGAGCGGGAAGTGTGGGGTCCTTTGGGTCCTCCCAGGTCAGATTTGGGTTGGGGGGTGGGGTGCTGCCCACAGCCTCACTCAATGTGTGGAAGTTTAGACAATGGCATGAATTTGTGGTTGGGCTGATTCATCCATTTGGCTTTTGACGCCTGCCTCTGGCAAGCCAGGACAGAGAGGGGGCCCCTTAGGAACTTCTGGCCCTGTTCCCTCTAGAGGGGACGCACAATGGAGTTGTGATAAGACAGGGTTCGAGGGGGAAGTGGACTTGTGGAAACAGGATATTTTTAAGTTAGAGAAAGAAACAGAAGGGTTGTGACTCTTGTTGTGACAGACAGGCCCTGAAACTGCCCAAGATTCAAAAGGGACCCGGTTTGAGCTTGGGCGGTAAGGTAGAAACCGAGGCCCCTTGGCATGCTTCCCTCAAGTAAGACTGAGGACCTGGGGAGGGATTATGACCCTCCAGCCGTTACCTTTACCACCTTCAGGAATGGCACCCACTCCCAATACTCACATCTATCTCCTCTGGGGCCTTCCCCAGGCAGCAAGAGGTCCCTGTGGCTTCTCCGTTTTCAGGACTATGTCCCTAGTGAGCTATTTGGGGAATCAGCCCCAACATGTAGGCCACTATCCATTCAGAATATCTGCTATTAGTGGGGGCCTGGTCCAATCCAAAGGGGCAAACCAAACGCCTCTCTTGCCTCTTGTAGTGAAATTGTCTCTAACTAATGCAGGCGGGGATCACTCACCTTCAACACAATGTCTCCTGTTCTGCTTGGTCTTTCTCACCCTCACTGTCATCTTCCTGACATTTGGCCAGGGTCATTTTGATCACTGCAGCCTGGCAGAGCCAGGAGTCCCGGCAAGCACTCTGGCAAGATGACGGTGTGGCCTCCGGACAGTTGAGACGTGGCTCCCCAGGGGAAGGGATGTGGGGGCCCCGCCCTTTGGACAGCACTTGGGCCATATATGCCAAGAGCGTTGACAATGCTTATACCTTCTGCTCCATTGATCCCAGAAGTGGAAAACTAGTATGAAATATGGAAATAGCTTTATTCCCAAAGAGGGTACTGGCAGCATTATTTAAAATAGCAAAAACTGGAAAGAACCTATATTTTTAAAATAAGGAACTGGTTAAGTAAACAATTGCACATCCATTTAATGATTATTAATGCAGCTACTAACCATTATGTTTCAGAAGGTGCCAGAAAATGTTTACAAAATCATGTTTTGTGAAAAGGATCAGCTATAAAATGGCATGTTCTGTATAATTATAACTCCAAAAAAAAGCCTTCTCATAGTTGAAAATGAGGGCAAAAGTGTTAACAGAGTTTGAAGAGTGAAACCAGAGGTAATTTTTATCTACTATTTTCTACTTTTCTGTAGTTTTCAGTTTTTTCTAAAATAACTTGTGGTACTAATTTTTTAAAAAACTGTTTAAATGTCCCATGAGCTGTCAGGGACTTTATATGCTCATCACGTGGAGCTACAGGGCCCAGGGGAAGCTGTCTGTGGGCAGAGGAGGTGTAAACCTGGGCACACAGTGAGCTGGCGGGTCTGCATCTCCTGCACTGCCACCCTCCCCCTTTTTCCTTTACCTGCTCAGCCTCTGAGATGTTGGGGGTGGGGAGCCTAACCCGTGCTCTTTGCGTGGCTCACCTCCATGTTATCCTCTATTTTGCAGATTTCGTGGAAAACAGATATTCTGTAAGTACACATTTCATGAACATTATTTTTTAAAAACAGTCCATTGAACAGTGAAATATTTCCAGACTTACCCAGGTTCTGCATTCTCACTAGTTACACCCCTGTACTGGCCTCCTCTGTTTTAGACCAGGAGCCCTGGTTTCCTCTGACTAGCCTGGGCCTTTGGAGGTTTGGTCATCAGGCTTAGCCAGGTTTTCTGGGTCAGTTGTAGTTTTGAATATTCTCTCCTACTATTTCCATCATTACGTCTCAGCTTACATATGAAGAGACGCCCTGGAAATCCCCTCAAAAGCCTGAGAATCTTGGGCACTTAGTTCCGAATGAGCAAAGTACGCATTTCCTCCTGGTCCAGGGTTCAGTCTTGGGAAGGGAGGCAGATTCAGGGGGTAATGCTTGGAGGAGTGGAGCACCCAACAGCTCATTTAAACTTCGAGATCGTATGCCCGTCACTCTTACACACCAGGCCCTCTGCTGCAAGGGACACTCAAGGTCCTTGACCAAATGAGGGAATCAGATGAGTTATCACTGATGAGAAAGCAAGGTGATAACAGCTCCACCAGATACTATGGGAACATAGAAGAGAGGGGCTGCATTCTGCCTAGTTAGTGGTCTGTTCACCAAGGAGGGGTCATCTGGACAGGCCGTGAAGAATGAGTGGGATTACAGCAGCCTCCAGGTAGAAATACCAGCAGAGGCAAAGGCATGAGGGACAGAGCAGTTTCAAGCAGCTCAGAATGGGAGGAGAAGAGGGTGACAGTGACAATCGATAGGAAGAGGTCAATTAGGACTTGCATGTGAAGGACTTGAGCGCCTCATTATGAACTCCAATACTTTCATTCTGTAGGAAATAGAGCATTTAGGAAGCTGCTACTTGGCAGATGGGAATATTTAAAAGATATGCAGGGGCTGAGCCCGTGTCATAGTGGTTAAGTTCGCGTGCTCCACTTTTGCAACCCACCCAGGATTCACGGATTCGGATCCCGGGCGTGGACCTACTCACCACTTGTCAAGCCACGCTGTGGCGGCATCCCACATATAAAGTAGAGGAGGATGGGCACGGATGTTAGCCCAGGGCCAACCTTCCTCAGCAAAAAGAGGAGGATTGGCAACAGATGTTAGCTCAGGACTAATCTTCCTCACCAAAAAATAAAAAAATAAAAAATAAATAAAAAAGATAAATAAAATAAAAGAAATGCAGAGGTTCAAGTTCAAATTTTGCAAAGACCCTGCCCCTCCATCCCCTATCTTCCTACTCCTAGTCTTTTTATGAGCTACCCAGCAGCGCAGGAGTTAACTATCTGGGCAGCTAGTATCTTAAGAAATGAGGAATTTGCCTCACGAACTACTTCTTTAAGGTCTGGGAAGAACTTTGAGCAAGATTGCTGGTAGCCCTTCCAATGGGCCCCTGGCTTCCTTTGTTTTGCCCAAGTCTGAATTCTTGTAAAACAGAGAACTCATTATGCCTCTGATGGACAGGAAGCCACTGACATTCTTTTTACGGAGGAAAGCTATCAATTTAAGGAAAGGAAAAATGAATTGAATGTCTTTTTCTAGCCTATACCCACTCAGACTCCTGAAATCAGAAACTATTGCATTGGAAGGGCAGGGAGCCCAATTTATAGGTGTGAAAACCGAGGCCTGAATTGGCAGAACAGCTTGTGCAGGGTCACCCAGCTAGTTAATAGCAGAGCCAGGACCAGAACTCAGGTCTCCAGACTCCCTGGCCGGTCTACAACACAACACTCCCTCCAAGAAGTGATGTCACTGCCCCAGCCATCATGGCCTTGAGAGTGGAAGGTAAGAATGGGCAGTGTGGGACCCGGATAGAGAGATGTTCTCCCACTGCAGTAAACATGGTTGTGTCCACCCAAGGCAGGTCTGCTGGACCTGTAGGACCCACTTATTTACTTTGTCTTCAATCCAACGGTCTCTCTGGACAAAGGCTCCAAGCTCCAGGACACACAGAACTTGCCCTTTCCCCAGAAGCTGGCCCGTGGGCCCAGAAGTCTGCTCCTAGGATGCTCCTGGGACCTCACCCATGGCTAGTCCTGAGACCTCACCCATGGCTAGTCCTGCCTCCCAAAATAATAAAGACTTTTGGCGGGAGCACAGTGGTTCCCAGCCATTGGGAAAGGGATTTTGAATCTTTAAGCAAATGCATTTTGTTTATAAAAGAAGCAGGTATAGTTTCCCTAATAATCAGCTGGTGAGGGTCAGGAGAAAATTAATTGAATTGCCCAGCAGGGAAATGGGAGGGGATTTCCTTCCTCAAATCAAACCTGGCGATCATTCCCAGTTGTTTAATGGCCGTTGCTTCTGAAAACATATTGGAGGAAATATCTTAACAATGAGATAGCCACTTAGCCAAATACTAATTTAGTATTGTTTGACTTGCTTCAATGGCACATTCTGACTTCATTTTTCCTCTGCCATTTTTGCCTTGTTTATAAATCGTGTTTGTGGCCCAGGCAGACAGATAACGTGAAAGAGAACACCCTGTACTTAAGTGAAAGAGGTGAATCTGGACCTGCGTGGGTCTTAGGATCTTGGAAAGAACCTTGCCTTCTTACTAAAAAAAGGCAATTCCCAGTTACAGCTCACCTCCCCCTACTCCTGGGAGCCAGCAGGTGGCTGCACTGCAGTGGGAACTGCCCAGGAGTTGGGATCAAGAGACTGGAGTGTGAGTTTCAGCTCTCCAGCCATCTTTTGGGTGAGCCTCAAGCCTGAGCTTCCCAATCTGTAAAACGGAGATGATGATGACAACAACAAAAACAATAATAGCTACCCATGAGGAGTGTCTTAAGAGTTAAATGAGAAACACGTGCAAAGTGCAAACTACCGTATAAACACTAGTTGATTATCTATTTTAAAGTTCCTTTCATCAAACACTCTGGCAGTTTGGGGTGTGGATAGGGAATTTATCTCACTTGGCCCTGAAATGCCCCTGTCACATGAGGAAGATGTGACAGTGGTTTACCCAAGGCACAGGATTCCACCAAAGCCAGCCTTTGACTTAGGAATCAGAGACCCCCGTTAAAACTTGACATTTCCCTGACTAGCCATTTACTATCCGTGTCACTTTGGGCAGATCTTCTAACCTCTCAGGGCCTCAGTTTCCTCATCTGTAAATTGGAGGTAATAACCCCGCCACCCACCACCCGGTTGTTGCAAGGATTAAATGAGCACCTAGCACAGGCTTGGTTTATTGGAAGTGCTCATGAGAGGCACATTCTAGAAGCAGGAATAGAGATCCCACAAGTGTTAGAAGCAAAATGGCACTTGAGAGCATCCACACCATGTTCTGGCCAGAGGTGGGGTGATTTCATGGCTGTACTTGGGTGGCTGACGGCTGGCCTCTGAGTCAAGCACAGGCAAGACCACAGACCTTGGATGTGAGCGTGTTAACCTTTACTTCAAAATCCCCAAGGCCCAGTTGACTGTGGCCCAGCCCTTCCCATTTCTGGGACTGGTTCTGTAAGCAGCTCCCCAAGCACACATTTCCCCCAGAGAGGGAGAGCAGAGGTGTCTGGGGAGGGACTTGGTCTGGGTCCTGCAGAAAGACTGGACACCAGGGTCACCCGTGCAGGTGGAGCAAAAAATTGGGGGCAAGGGTAGCTGGCAGGGCTGGCGGACCTCCAGCCCCATGAGGACAACACAGCTCTCTTGGCCCGCTTGCCCCGGTCTCTCCTGACAAAGGAGGAGGAAGACCCTCGGCCTTCCAGCTGGAAGACCGGCATCCTGTTCCGAGAGGATCCTCAGACCCAGCAGGGCCAGAACAAACAAGGACTCTAGCTCACCCCACCCTCAGGCAGCCAACCAGCCCAGCCATGGGGTTCCCAAGGTCCTGGCTAATCCTCACAGCTTCTCCTGCTCCTGCCTTCCTGAGTTCCACCTGCAGCAGGGTGCCCTGTGCTCACGGAGGGACCAGAGTCATGGACTCAGATGGTGTCTGCTCTTCAGGGCTCACCATTGCCCAGGGCCCCTCTATTCCAGTAGCTCCCAGCATGCTCCACTCTTGCCCCCCCCCGCTCCATCCATTTGTCAAAGTCCGCCCCACCTTGGAGGCTGCTCCAGAGCCACTTCCCTGAAGCCTTCTGGGATTCCCTCTCTGCCCAGCTAGGGTCCTCTCACTGCCCCTGGACTCCTTCTGCAGTTTGTCGGGACCGCTTCCACCTTGTACTTCTTGGTGGCATCGTTTGTCAATTATTGAGAGGATATAAAATTCTTAGGGGCAATTTCTTGCATCTTCAGCGTAGAGAACAGTGCCTGGGTCAGGTGGGGGTCCAGTCACTGATGGTAGGTGACACAAATACCATACGAAGCATTTAGAGAACACTGCAAGATGACATACGGAATCTTTTTTTATTGTGGTGAAACATACACAACATAAAATTTACCATTTTAACCATTTTTAAGTGTACAGTTCAGTGACATTAAGTACATTCACATTGTTGTGCAACCATCACCACCATCTATCCACAGAACTTTTTTATCATTCCAAACCAAAACTCTGTCCCCATTAAACACTAACTCCCCGTTCCTCCCAGCCCCTGTCAACCACTATTCTACTTTCTGTCTCTACGAATTTGACCACTCTGGGTACCTCATATAAGTGGAATCATACAGAATTTGCTTCTTTTGTGTCTGGCCTATTTCACTTAGCCTGACATTTTCAAAGTTTATCCTTTTTAAGGCAGAATCATATAATTTTAAAACATGTGAGTTTGATCATATGACTTCACTCCTTCATTTTTGAAATTAAAAAACAGACCTAGAGAAGGTTCATCTCATTTTAGAGGTAGAGCTGGAACAAGAAGCCAGGTCTCTCTTAACTTCACTTTTACTGGGGGTAAGTATAGAACCCATGGGACATAGTGCTGGGTGCACAGTGGGTGCTTGATGGAGTTGGTTGACAGCCTGATGTGCTACATGTATAGGGGGAGTAGAGCACAGTGGACATAGAGAGAAGGGAGAAATGAGTGTGGGTAGGAGCTGCCCCGACAGGGTGGGGATACCAGTGGATGACAGCACTGCTTTGGAGTTCCTTTGAGAAGACCTGTCTGCAATTTTGCATATCTTTCCACTAGGCCAGTCTTCAGTCCTGAAGTGTGTCACCATATCTTGTCTTGTCTCTTGTCACTACAGAGAACCGAAGGCTCCCTTGATGGAACTTAGGACTGCAAGAGTCCTGGGAGGACATCCACATTCCAAGAAGAGCAGACGATTCCTGTATTCCAAGAGCTCTGTGCACTTATTTATGAACCTGCTCTGCTCCCACTGCACATAGCAATTCCTCAGACCAAGTCACCAGTTCTTAAATCCATCTTACTACATTTATGTTGCATATAAAGAGATGCATAGAGGCTGGCTAATTTCCAACATGGCCCACCTCCCACCAAGTTGGAGCATCCTCGAGAGTGGAGAGCTGCAGAAGGAGGTTCAGAGTAAACAGGCCATTGGGATATTTCGAAACTTGAATATTTTGTCTTGTACAGAGATAAAGAACTTTTCCAAGTACCCTCATACACAGAAACCTGTTTTTGTTTTGTAGTCACTCACTTCTAGCGAATGGCCTGGCTTAGGGCCTAGTTTTTCTCTTTGCCTTTGGTCCTTCCAAGGCCTGTGGCTCTGGGTAGTCCTTGTTCCTTGGAAGGGCACAGCATGACCAGAGAGCGGCACCCTGTCCCCTCTATGACCTCACCCACCACAAATGGGAAAACAAAGCTGCTTGGGAGCGACCCCTTTGGATGCCAACTTGAAGACAAGGTTCATTCCAGGCAATGCACAAAATAGAAAATGAAGTTGGACAAAGCACAGATGTTCTTAAGCTGTTTTTCTATACCCTTTCTTTCTTTTTCCTCTACCTTGCTGAAGGCTGAAAGACAGGAAGATGATGGCCTACAGCAAATATTGTTTTTAATAGAAAAATGAAATGCATATTTTTCTTACTAATTTTCTTTTTATTTATTCCTTCCTAAGGAAATGGTCTCCTGAGGTCTTAAGATGTTTCTGATGGTGTCTTGAGTGGGTGGACGAGGGGCTGTGGCCATTTTGTGGTGGAATTTCACTAGTGAGCACACCTAACCGAAACCACTTCCCCCATCCACCTCAGAGTCATGGCTGCAGGGACACTGTGGGGTGTTATATTAAATAAATTTGATCTTTACTCTTCACAGACCTGTGAAATGTCATCTTCTGAGAGGCCACGTGCATATAGAATATCTGTAGTGCTCAAGGACTCCTCAGGCCTTCTGAAGTGACAGAGAAAACCAGGCAGGTCTCATCAGCAGGCTGAGAGGCCAAGGGCCTGTGTGGTGTCATTATCCACTCAATATCCATTGGCTAGTCTTCAGTGTTTGCTTCCCAGCTGAAGACCTCTAGGCCATCCCTGGCAGATAGGGTTGTTAGACTGAGCAAAAAAGCAACAAACACCCCAAAAAAACAAGATGCTCAGTTAAGTTTGAATATGAGATAAATGAATAATTTTTTAATGTAAGTATGCCCCCATGTAATGTTTGGGACATGCATATACTACACAAGTACTCATTTATCTGAAATTCTAATGTAACTAGGCATCCTATATTTTATCTGGCAACCCTACTGCAAAGCATCCTCCTACCCCTCTAAGCCTCAGGAACCACCCTTCCTAGTGGCCTCAGACCAGACGTCACTGCCCCAAGGGCCGGGTCCCCATTAGAGCACCACTCCACTGGGCCTGAAGGCAGAGAGAGATGTGAATGCATGTCCTGGCTCTGCCAGATTCCAGCTGCAGAAACTCAACGGAGCCTCTTAACCTCTGAGCTTCAGATTCTTCATCTCTAAAATGAGGAGATTAGACTAATGGTTCTTAACATTTGGAGGGTGTAGACTCCTTTGAAAATATAATGAGAGCTATGGACTCACACAACACACACACAAAGTTGTATCACAAAAATGCTATACCATTTCCCAGTTTTCAGGACCATGGACTCAGGTTGGAGGCAAAGGATTAGATGATCTCTAATGAGCTTCAAGTCTGATAGTCAATGTGTTGATGATCTGGGGAGACCCCAGAGCCCCCGTGTCAACCCCTCAGTCCGTTGCTGCTACCAGAGGAGGGCCATTGCCATGGAAGACCCTGTTCCTACCGCTTATGACGTATGATAGAGCATAAGTGGGTTTTTAATTATTTTTCCCCTCTGCCTATATTTCTGAGGAGGAAACCACACACTTAGGAATCTTTCATAGATTTAACGGCTAAAAATCTCTAAATCCAGGATCCCGGTGCATCTGTCCTAACCCGCCGGCATAACCAAGCGTCTGAGCCTGAACTTGTCACTTAACTGGAACCTCCAGGCACCATTTCCGGGAGATGCCGTTTCCTCAGCAGAGGAACTCGTTAGTTAGAGCTCCCTCTCGTGTCCTCATGTTGTAATCAATCCTTAAAGAACTTAAAACACCCCTTAGCAAACTCCTAGTGGAATTTTTTCCCCTCTTCTGAGGAGGCACAAGAGGTCAGCCACCCATTTCATGAGCGTATACTGAGCGCCCCGTCAGCGTTAACTGATTAACTGAACTCTCAAGGTCAACATTCATTCATTAAAGCAGTGGTTTCCTACCAGGGCAATTTTGCCTCCTGGGGGTCATTGGGCAGTGTCTGGAGATATTTTTATTTTTTATTTTTTTAATTTATTTTTGCTGAGGCAGATTCACCCTGAGCTAACACCTATTGCCAATCTTCCTCTATTTTGTATGTGGGCCACTGCCACAACATGGTCACTGACGAGTGGTGTAAGCCCATGCCTGGGAACTGAACCCTGGCTGCCAAAGCAGAGTGCACTGAACTCAACCACTAGGCCACCGGGGCTGGCCCTGGAGACATTTTTAGCTGTCACTGATCATCCCATTGGGTGGGGGTCTTATCGGCATCTGGTGGATAGAAGCCAGGGATGCTGCTAAATATCCTACAATGCACAAGACAGTCACCACAACAAAGAATTATCGAGTCCAAAATGCCAATAGTGCCAAGGTTGAGAAACCCTGCATTGAACCAGCCAGTTACATTTGTTTACTCAACAAGCTTGTATCCATCATGCTGTGTTCCCGATACTGTTGGGAACAGAAAGATTATAAGAATCACATGGGGGCCAGCCCCGTGGCTTAGTGGTTAAGTGCGCACGCTCCACTACTGGCGGCCGGGGTTCGGATCCCGGGCGCACACCAACGCACCGCTTCTGCAGCCATGCTGAGGCCACGTCCCACATACAGCAACTAGAAGGATGTGCAACTATGACATACAACTATCTACTGGGGCTTTGGGGAAAAAATACCATCACGTGGCCCCTACTTTCCTGGAACATACAATCCAGTAGAGATACAGATGAGTAGAGAGCCAATTACAACAGTGGGACAAATTCTGTGATGGAGAAATTCAAAGCAAATGGGGCACAGAGAAGGGGCTCCTCACACAGACTTCGGAGGATCAGAGAAAGTATCCAAGAGTAAGCTGGGTTTAACCAAAGACCTGAGGGCAGGTAGAGGGTACCAGGTGGAAAAGTTGGGAGGAGGAGTATGGCCGGCAAAGGGGGAATGTGTGCTAAGGCCCTGAGGCAAGGGAGAGGATGGTGTCCTCAACGAACAGCAAGAAGACAGCCTATCAGACCCTGGTCCTTTCCAGCCCTAGAATTCGATTAGACCATTGTCTCTGGGAATTTCCGCTGGAATCCACTGGCCTGACTCAGTCTTTGAGAGTCTTAAGAAGAAGATGCCTGAAAGTTGCTCAGCAAGGAGTCAGTTCCTGAGCACAGCTGTTTTGGGGACTCTCCACCAGTGTCACTAGAATGTTGGAGAGAAAACCTCTGCCATAGGTCAGATTCGGCCCTTGCTTACACCATGTGGCTCAGGTGAAAAGGTGAACTGGAGGAAGATGGATGTCCAGCAAGCTATTTGAGGACAGCCTCCAGAGCTGGAGTCCACAAGGTGAGGGATGGGGGGAGGGCATGGTGTCTGTGAGCCCCCTGAGAGTAGGTGCAAAAAGTTATGAGTACACAGTTTTCTGGGAGAGAGTCCGTAGCTTTTATCAGTTTCTCAGAGACATGATCCAAAAAAGGGTTAAGAACTACAAAATAATAAAAAACACATATTCTCCAATTGATTTAATGTCAGTTGAAAACCCAAAAAGAGTGGTTAACTTATTTGTTATCAAAGGGTCTACTTCATGGACAGTTTTAAGTCCGATATCTCTAGACTTGGCTTGCCTTGAATAAATTGCTCAGAATAAAGAAATAAATGGTAATTTCAGTGTTAAGAAGAGACAGCCCTCACCTCTCGAGGGTAATAAGCTATTAGACTGTTTGGGAATACCAAAGGAATAGGCAGTACATTTACTGAAAACTTCATGGTCCAAAGTATTTCTAAAGCTTGAGTTGTCCCTTCATAGTTTAACGGGAAATGAATCATTATTTCAAAATGAACTTTGACAATAGAAGAGAAAAATTATTTCCATGTTCACAGAGGATGTAGGATGCTATAAAGCAAATAAAATTCTTAAAGAAAAGTAAAAGGCAAGTTGGAATAGGAGATTGGCCACCAGTTGACTCTGTGACCTAGGAGATGTCACACATCCTAGGGTTCTTCTCCTGCAAAAAATGGTGTATTAGTGTCCCAGGGCTGCCGTAGCAAATCACCACAAACTCTAACTTAAAACAACAGAAATTTATTCTCCCGCTGCTCTGGAGGCCAGAAGTCTGAAATTAAGGTGTCAGCAGTGCCACGCTCCCTCCAAAGTCCCTAGGGAAGATTCCTTCCTTGCCTTTACTTCTACTTGCATCTTCAATAGTTGAAGCATGGCCTTCACATAGTCTGCAATGGCCTTCTCACACGGACACCAGTTATTGGATTTAGGGCTCACCCTAATCCAGTATAACCTCACCTTAACTAATTACATCTGCAAAGACCCTATTTCCAAATAAACTCACGTTCTAAGGTTCCAGGTAGACATGAATTTTTGGGAACTGCTATTCAACTCAGCACATGAGAAATTGGACAAGACAAGCCTATGTCTTTGCAGCTCTGACTTTCCATGTTTCTAAGATGCTCATGTAAACAGAAAGGTGTGACAACAGTGATTTACCTTCAAATAACGACCTTTTGAGCCTCTCAATCTGGTGTTCTCTCATTGTGCTTTGCTCTCTTGCGTTTCATGTCTTTGCCTCTGAAAATATTATTGCGTTTTTTTTGTGTGTGTGTGAGGAAGATCAGCCCTGAGCTAACATCCATGCTAATCCTCCTCTTTTTGCTGAGGAAGACCGGCTCTGAGCTAACATCTATTGCCAATCCTCCTCCTTTTTTTTCCCCCCAAAGCCCCAGTAGATAGTTGTACATCATAGTTGCACATCCTTCTAGTTGCTGTATGTGGGACGCGGCCTCAGCATGGCTGGAGAAGCGGTGCGTCAGTGCTCGCCCAGGATCCGAACCCGGGCCGCCAGTAGCAGAGCGCACGCACTTAACCGCTAAGCCACGGGGCCAGCCCTATTGCATTTCTTTCTCTAACCTACTTCAAAGCTCTCCCTCCCTCTCTCATCTCTCATCCTTTCCCTGCTTCCTCCTTCTCTTCCCTTTTCTCCTCCATTTCATCTTTTCCCTTTCTCCCCTCTCTGCAATTAATTGGCCATAATACAGTACTGAAGTTTATGTATTTCTTATATTTATAGATGAGTTTTATATTACCAGTTATATTTTGAGAGCCAATGCATGGAATATTTTCTATTTTTCTCTCTCTTTAGGGAAAAAAATGCCTCAAAAACCCTGCAAAGTTGTTTTCTATCTATATTTGACCCTTAGTGGATTATTTTTCCGAGGGTTTATTGGATTCATTAGGAAAAAGTCCCCAGTTACTGCCTTACTTCCTCCCAATCCTGGGATGTGCTAGTTTTCCTGGAACCTCTTGGCAAAGGGGGGTCTGGTTTAGTGCCAGAAACTATTTCACTAGTTTCTGGTTTAGTGCCAGAAACTATTTCACTAGTTTCTGGTATAGCCACCACTCCCCTCCTCAGGGCTTGGGTTGTTCAGGCCAGAATTCACAGCACGGGGAAACTTCCCACTGTTGGGACTTTGAACGAGTCCAGGGCTGGGTCCTAGAAAAAGGAAAAATAGCGGATTTCTGTGCCTTCCAAAGTGAGGACAAACCCTGCACTAGAATCTGACACCATCTCTAGAAGCTCTGTCACACCACTAGCCATTAATTAAAAGTGTGTGTCCCCGAGCCAAGACAAGTTCAGTTTCCAGGCTGCTTCTCTGGCAGGTTAGTTTAAGAAGAACAAGATGGCAAAAGGAGCTCTTCTCTTCATCATGAAGCTTCTGACCATGATCATTTCAGGAGACCCTTGGGCATTTATGGATTTACCATTTGAGGTTTTGATTCTTTAGGAATGACCCAGAAGATTTAGAAGGGAGGCAGGCGGTCGTTCCGCTGGGCCCCTGTGGCAGGACCAGTCACCAAGGTGCAATTTGTTATTATTTCTCTCTGGGCTCCTTCCAGCCCCTGCCATCATGCACAACTCTAGGAGGCCCAGCCTGAGGCCCTGTGTGTCCCTCACCCCTAGGAAGGTTGTAGTGGGGGAGGGGCAGAAGTGGAGCAGCAGGCAAAGGGGAGTTTTCAAAACTAGGAAGAGTGAGCCGCAGGGACTCACTCCCTGCCCCTGTGATGGCCGCTGGTCCCTCAGGGAAATGTTCGACTGCACAGGATGTGCAAGGAGGCCAGACACTAGGCCCCGGGACTTGCACCCTTGGCCAAGATCCTCATGCAGCTCATGTGACAGGGAGCCTGTGGAGCCACCTGTCTTCTAGGGACCTTGGGATCCTGATTCACGAGGAGCTCAAGCAGTGACCACAACCAGAATTCCTCCCTCTTCCCCTGTTTTCCAGGAAGCACATGATCCTTCTGGATTCTTATACAACTCTAGGGAGAGAAAGGATTTGCCAGTTGAGGCCAACATTAAATTTCCCAACAGCATGGCAGAATGGGGGCTCAGGGACTGATTATATTTCACTTCATGATGATGAAGGAATGTGATGTTTGTTTCACAACCAAGTTTGGAGTTGATAAGCCACGCCTTCTACATAGAACTGAATCATGCTCTTTGAGGCTGATGTGCATGTCTGGAGAGCATGGATGGTGAGTGAGCCTAGGCAGCCACTCAGTGAGCCTCATCTTATTGGATATTTTTGCAAGAAGTACTTTTTAAGTACCTGTTAAGGTCCAGATCCTATGCTGGGTTCAGAGGATGCATCAGAGAACAGGACAGACATGGTCTCTGGCGCTTGTGATATTTTGCCCACGTATATCAGTCACGAAGTCACATTCTCAGAGAAGTCACGATTTTCAGTCGTGCTTTTTTAGGAAGAAAGTTGCTAGCATGTCAAACGTTCGCGGAAGTTATCCCTTTCCAGTGTTAAAGTTCTACTCAGGAAGTGGATTCCCAGATCCGGAGAGCTTTGGCGTCATTGCAAAAGGAAGTCAAATGCATGGGGACATATTTTCATCAGCCTACAAATGCTAAAAGGACAATTAAGCTCGTGTGGGAGTCTGCAAATTTTTTATGTTAAAGAAGAGTCTTTATACTTGAACAGGTCGACACCCATTGGTCTACTGTATAAATCTCTGAATTTGTCAGAGTTCTAATCGCTGTCTTGAGGTGATGTGACTGTCCAGCCCCTGGTCCACGAGTGTACATAAGTAGAGCTGTGCGTGAACACACACTTACGCATGTGCTCATCCATATGCACACATGCACGTGACAGGGCACTAGAGAACAAGGACGCCCTAGCCCTGTGCTTGAACAGATCTTGTGCCAAGACCAACACAGGTGCTTCTCTCTGTTTTGTGGGAGGTGTTGGCATATGAGGATGTGATATTTAAATCAAAATGTGAAAATCAAGACAGCATGACTCCAACAGTCCAACACATCACCTTTGCTTATCAGAGTTTATTCAACAAATGATGAGCATCTGGTTTGTGCAAGGCTCTGCATGATCCATGGCTGTGTGGAAGAGGCCAAGATAAGCAGACACTTCAAAGAAGCAGGAGCCTACAAATAACCAATACAGACTGAAAGCCCGTTATAGGCCTATCCAGCCCTTGAAGATGGCAGCCCTTCCCACAGTGCTTTGTACACAGCAGGCTTGTGGCAAACCCAATTGGGTCTCTTCGTTCAAGACGGAAGCAACTGATCCACGTGGTTGAAGCAGAGGGATCCAGGCCATTCAGGCAAAAGCCTGGGGTTTGATTGGAGCAGAACCCAGCACCAGTTGGTAGTTAAGGCCACTTGACACGTTGCAGGTTTAAGCCCTGGGCCCTCTCACAGCCAAGGATTGTCCACGTGGCAGAACCAATGCCAAGTGGAGAAAGCGCGCACCAATGTACCGCTTGTCAAGCCATGCTGTGGCGGTGTCCCATATAAAAAAGTAGAGGAAGATGGGCATGGACGTTAGCCCAGGGCCAGTCTTCCTCAGCAAAAAGAGGAGGATTGGCAGATGTTAGTTCAGGGCCGATCTTCCTCACAAAAAAAAAAGAAAGAAAAAATTTGTTGTCGTTTATTAAACTATATTGGCTAGTATTCACTCACAGAATATTCAGAGGCTTTGGAAAAGAACTGGGTTTTGAAAAAGCATCAGCAGAAACAGCGCGATTGTCCCTGCTCGATGGTGGAGGGCACAGATGTTAGCCCAGGGCCAGTCTTCCTCAGCAAAAAAATGAGGAGGATTGGCATGGATGTTAGCTCAAGGCTGACCTTCCTCACAAAAAAAAAAAAAAAAAAAAATGGACAGAGGAAATGAACAGTCACTTCTCCAAAGAAGATATACAGATGGCCAATAGGCAGATGAAAAGATGCTCAACATCACTAATCATCAGGGAAATGCAAATCAAAACCACACTAATGGCTATAATCACCAAGACAAAAAACAACAAATGCTGGAGAGGCTGTGGAGAAACAGGAACCCTAATCCACTGCTGGTGGGAAGGCAAACTGGGGCACCCTCTATGGAAAAAAGTATGAAGATTCCTCAAAAGATTAAAAATAGAAATACCTTATGATCCAGCTATCCCACTACTTGGTATCTACCCAACAAACCTGAAATCAACAATCCAAAGAGGCTTATGCACCCCTACGTTCATCCAAGCATTATTTACTATAGCCAAGAAGTGGAAGCAACCCGTGTCCCTCGACTGATGATTGGATAAAGAAGATGTGGTATATATATACAATGGAATGCTACTCACCCATAAAAAAAGACAAAATCATCCCATTTACAACAACACGGATGGACCTGGAGGGTATTATGTTAAGCGAAATAAGCCAGAAAGAGAAAAACAAACACTGCGTGATTTCACTCACATGTGGAAGATAAACCAACACACGGACAGATAGAACTGGTTGCCAGGGGTAAGGGGGCTGAGGGGTGAGCACAAGGGGTGAAGGGATACATTTATATGGTGACTGACAAACAATATTGTACAACAAAAATTTCACAATAAAAAAATGGTTAACATGGTAAAAAAAAAAGTGGTCTATAAGAAAAAATGTGTTTCGGGGCCGGCCCAGTGGCGCAGGTGGTTAAGCACATGTGCTCCGCTGCGGTGGCCCGGGGTCCGCAGGTTCGGATCCCAGGCG
This sequence comes from Diceros bicornis minor, assembly GCF_020826845.1. NCBI lineage: Eukaryota > Metazoa > Chordata > Mammalia > Perissodactyla > Rhinocerotidae > Diceros > Diceros bicornis. The sequence goes on along the minus strand of NC_080757.1, from coordinate 47,046,982 downwards.
CACACCAACGTACCGCTTGTCAAGCCATGCTGTGGCAGCGTCCCATATAAAAAAGTAGAGGAAGATGGGCATGGATGTTAGCCCAGGGCCAGTCTTCCTCAGCAAAAAGAGGAGGATTGGCAGATGTTAGCTCAGGGCCGATCTTTCTCACAAAAAAAAAAGAAAGAAAAAATTTGTTGTCGTTTATTAAACTATATTGGCTAGTATTCACTCACAGAATATTCAGAGGCATTGGAAAAGAACTGGGTTTTGAAAAAGCATCAGCAGAAACAGCGCGATTGTCCCTGCTCGATGGTGGAGGACAACTTCCTGGTGGCCAGAAGAGGTGAATTTGCCAGACGTGCAGTCTCTCTTTAGGACACGTGGTAAACCCCGGCAAATACTCTATACAACTTGAAGAAACAGAAGTGGTTTCCCCTCTTGTCCTCTCTGCCCTAGAGATAGCTGGGCCTGGGGAGGGCCCTACGGGAAAGTGAAAAACAGAAAGAGGAGGAGGTTTATAGTAGAAGCTCAGTACATATTTGTTAAACATATGAAAATCCAATCCATGAATTGCCTGTGGTTCAATGTTTATCAAAGCTTGAGACATCAGTTTTTTTTGTAAAAGATATGCCTAGATGTTTTGAACTGTGATGTATTCTTCTAGATTCTCTCTTTTTCATCTTTATTTTCAGAGCATCGTAATAGCATTCACTTGCACCACAAGAGCGTCTTCGCAGAGAAAAGGATCGCATGCTTCAACCAGGACTTGGGTTTTCTGTAAACATTGGCCAATTTGGGGCCCAGTGGATGTTACCCGGAGTTCTCTTGTCCCAAATTCCTGCCGGCCGTGAGTTCCCGCCAAGTGCTCAGGCTTTCTTAGGTCAGACAACGAACGCTATGCAGTCCCACGTGCTTCCTGTTTAACTCAGCTGCCAAAGAATTTAGAGCCAAATTCTGGCCCCCATCAGAGTAATTAACTACCGTCAAGTGCCCGTTATGTCGACTCCCTCTTCCTTTAGATGATATCTCTTCCATTTTGATGCCTCACTGTTCCATTTTATATGACCTTTAATCTTGTTAGCTGCTTCAGATCTTTTTTGGAAAAGGCCTAACACAAATAATAAAAATTAAAATTGTAACTTAAAATTTAACTGATAGAAACAAGTCCTGCTTTTAAATTATGTTCATTTAGAAGAATAGGGACAATATTCCTACTGTCCGTGTGATCTTGGTCAAGTCTTTATTTTGCCCAAAGACTGGGAGCTCATTTCTTCATCAACAGAATGAGGGCACTGGGGAAAGGATCCAGCAGGTTGAAGGGGAACTGGAAGCTAGGGTGGGGAGAGGTGGCAGTATTCCATAGGGTGGTCTGGGCAAGCCTCATTAAGAAGTGAGATTTGAGAAAAGGCTTGAGGGAGCCAAAAGAGTTAAGCCAAACACAATATCTGGGAGAAGAGATTCCAGAGAGAACAGCCAGAGCAAAGGTACAAAAGCAAGGAGGCCAAAGGGCTGGGGTGGAGGGAGGGAGCAGGAGAGCAGGAGGAGATGAGACCAGCTTCATTGCTGATTATGATATAAAAATAAAAGTTGCCTAATTGTAAATAGAAACGTTTCTTCAGATGCTTGTTCTAAACCCCTGCTCCTCAAAGTGTGGTCCGCAGACCGGCAGCATCACAGTCACCCAGCCACTTGTTAGAAATGCAGAATCTCAGGACTCGCTCTAGTCCCACTGAAGCAAAATCCTGAAGAACAGTATCCCAGGTGATTATGAATCATATGTGAGAAGTCACTCTCGAAAGGACACTACCTTTAGAAATATACAGGCGTTTTTAACATCATATGCTTTAGCAAATAAGAGTCTTATCTGATTGAGACAAAAGAGATTTGCTTGCCCTAAATTGCCCTTTTACAAGGGTTTTTGAGGACCAAGGGCTTCCGAGAGCGCCACCTGGTGGTGGCATAAAAATTTTACATTTCTAGGACAAGGATCATGTCTAGAATTCGAGTATCATCTTTAAAGTAATTGTAGTTTCAACACAATTGGCTTGGACTTTACAAGTATTTCCATGTCAGAAGAGACCAAAAAGGGCTGAAGAACTGCTCTAGATTAAAGGAGACCAAATAGGCTGACCAACAAAATGCAACACGTAATCCTGGTTTGGATCCCAGATCTTTTGAAAAAAGAAGCTATTAAAGGATATTCTTGGGTCAACTGAGAAAATTTAAACATGGAATGTATATTAGATACTAGGATAGGATTAATGTTAAATTTCCCAAGTGTGATAATATACTGTGGTCATGTAGGATATGCTCATTCTTAGTATTAGGAATAAAGCTTGATGATGTCGGTACCTAAATTTCAAACGATTCAGCAAAAATGAAAATTATATATGTAGAAAGAGAGAGAAAGCAAATGGGCAAAATATTAACAACTAGTAAATCTAAGTGAAGGATATACAAGTGTTCATTGTACTGTTTCTTGGAAGTTTTCTGAAGGCTTGAACGTTTTCAGACTAACGAGGGAGAGCTATCGTCTTTGGATACACTTTCAGTTGCAAGGAACTACTTATGAAGGAGACCTGGGACCTGAGGGTCAGGCAGTAACAGCTGGGGTAACCTTGAAACTTCCCCCACAAGGCTATCTCTGTCTCTCTGGCTTATTTCCCTTGAGAGATTAAAGATCAAACCTAGGAGCCGATGGAAGCCTGAAGCGACGGTGTCCCACTTCTCCGGGCTGTGGAAAGACTCAAAGTGGGAAATCAGGCTCCGGGCTGTGTCTCAGGCTGTATCATGGGCTCCATTTGTGCATTTCCCATTTATTTTATGTCCCCATTTTGTATTATTTTAAATTACAAACACAATACGTATTTTTTGTGGAAAAAATTCAAACAATATAGAAGCATAGAGAGTAAAACATGAAAACCATTTCCCCGCTCCCATACACCCCGCCTAAAAATAACCAGTGCGAACAGCTCCTTCTAGTCTTGCTTCGTTTATTTATAAACCCTGGCTATGCACGTTCCGCTAAAGACGGAGGCTTGTGTGGTTTGCCTTTTTATCCATGGCGCCTGGCATGTAAGAGGTCCTCATTAAATGTTGAATAAATTATTTCCTTTTACATGCATGGGATCACTTTGAACATATTTTTCTCTTGCCTGGTGTCTTCATTTAACAGCAGGTACTTTTCTGTTGTCTGTACGGGTCTGCCTCGTTGTCTTTTTTGCCTCGTTATTTTTAACCCCCTGGTATCCTGTAATACGCAAGGACCTTCACATATTCAACCAGTTGCCCATTAATGGGCTTTTTTTTTTCTTTTTTGTGAGGAGGATCAGCCCTGAGCTAACATCCATGCTAATCCTCCTCTTTTTGCTGAGGAAGACCGGCTCTGAGCTAACATCTATTGCCAATCCTCCTCCTCTTTTTCCCCAAAGCCCCAGTAGATAGTTGTATGTCATAGCTGCACATCCTTCTAGTTGCTGTATGTGGGACGCGGCCTCAGCATGGCTGGAGAAGCGGTGCGTTGGTGCGCACCTGGGATCCGAAACCGGGCTGCCAACAGCGGAGCACACACACTTAACCCCTAAGCCACGGGGCCCGCCCATAATGGGCTTTTTTTCCCCCCGTTGCAAACAGCAGAGAAAGTCCTTACACATAGCATTATGCACAGTGTGAGTATTCTGTGGCTGAGATTTCTAGCCTGGGAACTGCCAGTCAGCGGACATCTAATATTTGAATGGCTATTGTCCTCCTTTGGACTTGGTCACCCGCTGTTTCCTCCTCCTGGAAACTTCTCTTTCCCTGATACATTGTAGCTCATGGAGACCCTCTGCTCCTTGGGCACAGGGGAGGGAGTTGGGGCCTTTTCCATTCAAAGGTAGGAATGAGCTGGTCCAGTGGGGCTTCTCTCTCTGGTGCAGGTGGATCCAGACTTTGAGAAACTCTGCCAGGGGTGCCCTTGCTTGCTAGAGTTGGATGGAGGGAGAAAATATGAAATGTGACAGCTAAGAACACTGAGCTTTTTTTTTTTTTTTTATTTCTGTTTGGTTTTTTTTTGTGAGGAAGATCAGCTCTGAGCTAACATCCGTGCTAATCCTCCTCTTTTTGCTGAGAAGACTGGCCCTGAGCTAACATCTATTGCCAGTCCTCCTCCTTTCCCACCCCCCAAAGCCCCAGTAGATAGTTGTATGTCATAGGTGCACATCCTTCTAGTTGCTGTATGTGGGACGCGGCCTCAGCATGGCCGGAGAAGCGGTGCGTCGGTGCGCGCCCGGGATCCGAACCCCGGCCGCCAGTAGCGGAGCATGTGCACTTAACCGCTAAGCCAGGGGGCCGGCCCAGAACACTGAGCTTTGAGGAGCATTCTAGGTGGTGGGCAGCCGGCCCCCTGCCTCGTGGTGGGTGTGAGCCTCTCAGGTGAGGGGACCTGCCCCTTAGCTGAGCCTCTGGGGAGGAAGAAACTCAAAGGCTACATCCCTCAGAGAAAAAGAGAGAGAGAGAGGGAGAGAGAGAAAGCCCTTCTAGGAAACACACCAACAGAGCAGGCCGGGAAAACGGATGAAGGGACAGTTGCTGAAAGCGTTGGCAAAATTACCAACCATGCACAAAAAGAAAATAACGAGTCTGTGCGTTCCTAGGCTTGATTAAACAGTAATTATGCTTCAAAAGCTTGCTAAATATCCCTCTTAAAAAACCACCCAGCGAGGCAATTTTTCTTTCACATTTAATAGCAACTATTCCTGTAGTCTTTCTTGTCCAAAGTGGCCATAATTATGGGGGCGTGATGAGACAAGCACCCTCATAAGCTGCTGGTGGGAGAGGGAAGTGGCATAATCTTTCTGAAGAATAACTGTTCCAAGAGCCTTAGAAACTTTCCCGCCCTCTGGCTCGGTAATTTGGTAATAACTTCTAGGAATCTATCCCGAGGCAATAGACAAAGCTTTATGGACAAAGATGCTCAGCACAGCCTTGTTTATGGGACAAAAACATTGGGGATCACCTAAGCAGTGACCCTAGTGAGGGATGCATTTTAGAATCAACTGGAAGTTTATTAAACACATGTGCATGCACACATGCATGTGCACACACACACTGGGGCAGAAGTGGGAGGCCCAGCTGCAGTTTGAGTGTCTCTGGTTTTAACAAGCTCACACAGGTCATACTTATGCTAACGCCAGGTGGAGAATCATTCACCTGATCCCTCTAGGATTATTGGTATTTTTCCTTTAAATATGTCTTCTTTAAATCTCACAATGGGCATGAATTACTTTTATAATCAGAAAAATATATTAAGAAAATAAGCTAGAAGACAATACAAAGTTCAGCTGGCAAACACCTATTGTGTACCAGGCCCTGTGTGCGGCGTTGATTCTGAAATAAACGAAGCATGGTCTGCAAGTTCACAGCCCACAGCAGCAGAGCCATGGGGAAATAACTATTCTTCAACATACATACAGAGACGTGTTGTACTAGAGGTAAGTGCCAGGTGCAGGGTTGGTGTAATCAAGGGAGTAATTAGCTCTGGTTAGAAGCCTTGGGGAACCACTTCTGGATCTAGTCCTTGGGGCACCTGTAGCAGGGCAGGAGGGAGACAGCATTCCAGGCTGAGGAAATAGCTCGTGCAAAAAGCACGGAGGCGTGAACACCCTTGCGTGCTTGAGGAAATGTGAGCAGGGAGGTGTGGCTAGGGCAGAAGGTTGATATAAACCACAAGAGGAAGTAAAACTGGAGAGGCAGGAAGGCCCAGCTCAGCTGCTTGTGCCCTAAGCTAAGGACGGGCAACTTGAGCTGGAAGGCCAGTGGTTCCCAGCCTGTGTGCTGAGGAACACCAGTCCTCCTTCAGACTGTGACGGATGCTCAGTGCAAAGGGATCCCATGCCAAAATGCCTTTGGAAGACTCTAGGTTAAAGTATTCTTTTTTAAAAATTTTCAGGACATGTCAAAGACTTTAATATACTAATATGCCAGGGATTCTCTAAGACTGGGCAGCAGAGGGAGCATGTCCCAAATTTATTTAACCACAGACCCACCACCACCACCAGCCACCCCCCTCCACACACACTTTTTACTACTGTTGTTGTTTTAAAGGAAACTTCTTTTTAACATCTTATATGGTGGTGTTCCCAGGGCATAGTTTGGGAAACTCAGCTGTGGTCAGTAGGATGCCCATGAGGGAAAACCAGTGAAATGAGAAGAGCACAAACTTAGGAGTCCCACAGACCTGGGTTCAAATCCCACTTGCACTGTTTTCCAGCTCAGTGACCTTGATCACATTATTTAAGCAAGTTGCCTCATCAGTAAAGTGGGACTAATAAAAACTACCTTGTGTGGGGCCAGCCTGGTGGTGTAGTGGTTAAGCTTGCATGCTCTGCTTCAGCAGCCTGGGATTCACAGGTTCAGAACCCCAGGAAGGGACCTACGCACCGCTCATCAAGCCATGCTCTGGCAGTGTCCCACATACAAAATAGAGGAAGATGGGCACGGATGTTAGCTTAGGGCTAATCTTCCTCAGCAAAAAAAAAAAAAAAAAAACTACCTTGTAGGCTCTTGGAGATAAAATGAAAGAATATGAGCAATATGGTAGACACCTAATAGGTTCTGAGTAATTGATTGTCACCATTATGTTCTTTTTATTTGTTTCAGAAAGATCCCTTGGCAGCTGGCTTGAAGGGTGCTCAGCCAAGTTCAGGCCTGGAGGCAGAGGGACTAAGGAACATGCTGTGTAGCTGCCTGGGGAGGTGAGGAGTGTGGCTGAACTCACGGGGCAGCGAGGACAGGGGGACTATCCCACAGCTGCGAAAGGCAGGAAATCGCAGGACTGGGTGACTTGATGGAGTGAGAAGGGGAATACTTAGGACACCCCTAGGTCAAGGACCAGTGGGTCTGGGGGTTGGTGGGAATTTTAACCAGGGCAGAAAGTCCAGGCAGAACAGCATTTTAGGGAGAAAAACAATGAATTGTTGAGTGTGTATAGCCTCCTCTTTCTAACTCAGATCGTTCTGCATGACTTAAGACTGGCTCTGAAAGATACTCCTTGATTTATTTATTTTTTTAGAATTGTAGACACAATGATTACTCCCACTTTCAAATCGGATTTCATGTTGTTTTTCTTTACCAGACTCAGAAGGTTTTAGTATGTCTTTTCCCCAGCCTGTAATAACAAAAGAAGGAAGAATAAATTTTAGGTGGGAAAATTAGTTGCTCGGCTCTCGCCTGAAAACTACCATGCATGCATGTCTCTAGGTGCTGTCGCAGAAGAAAGGTTCTGTGGTTCCACAGCTGAGGGGCGGGGGCGGGAGTAGAAGCGCTGCCTTTTGAATGGATGCTGGACACTCAGATGTTTTCACACTGAGAGACATCAGGACGTCCCCATATGAACGTCTGTGTTCCCCATGAATCCGCCACTCACCATAAAGAACAAACGGCAAGAAGAGAACTGTGCCAGACATTTTGCTTAAGGGAAATCTGATCCATTTTGCTTAAGGGAAACGTGACCTCCCAGGAAGACAGATCGAGGCAGCACCATTTTGTAGGTGAGGATACTGACGCTTAGGGAAGCTAAGTCACTTGCCTGAGGTCACACAGCAACTGTGGCAGATCTGAGATTCCAGTTCGGGTTCTGGAGAGCAAACTCCACTATTCCATTTCCACGCGTCTCCGGAGACGCACGCAAATAAAATGCTCAGCGAAGTGCCTGGCACATAGTAGGCACGCAGTAAAAGTTAGCTGCTCCTATTACCATTATTGTCATTCCTAAAACTCGGAGCAGGGTGGCTGCCAGTGGTGGAATCTGAGAGCTACTGTAACAAGCCCAAAGGTAATAATAGCACGTTTGTGCAAATGTTGTCATCGGCATTTCCTCTAAGCTTAAAAGCACTCAGAGCAGAAGGGAAACCTCTTCCTCTACCCCAGTCTGGGAGTTTTACAGGCAAGGAAACCAAAGACTGGACTTGCCTGGGATCACCCAGGAGGAGGGCGAGTGGAACCTGAACTCAGATCTCCTGACTCCACAGCATTCCATCACATGTGGGTGCATCATTCCAGGGCCAGCATCTTCAAATTTCTCCTGCTCTGTCTTCATAACGCCTTCTCCTCTGCGTATGAAATCTCCCTCCACTTCTATCTTATAAGGACACTTGTGATTGCATTTAGGGCTTACCCAATAAACCAGGATAAACTCCCCATCTCAAGATCCTTAACTTAATCACATCTGCAATATGCACATCTTTTTTGCGTGTAAGGTAACATTCACAGGTTCCAAGGAATAGGATGTGGATATCTTTTGGGGGGCTGTTTTTCAGCACACCACAGTGGCTAATAAATTCACTTCTCTGCTAGCTATCCTTCAAGGCCCTGGCGAATGGGAGCTGGGAGGAGAATGTCAGTAGACAGGAGAGAAAGGGAGGAAGAGAGAGGGCTGAGGCCTGGGGTGAGCTGTCATCTAACGGGCTCAGGCAGCTCCTCTGAGTTTTGGGGATGCTGAATCAGCAGTCAGGACACTCACTGGATGCTCTAGGGGATCCAGCAAACTATAGACCATGTGTTGGCTGCCTATTCTTGTAAATAAAGTTTTATTGGAACACAGACATGTCCCTTTGTTTACATATCGTCTGTGGTTGCTTTTAAACAGAGTTGAATAGGCAGAGTCGAGTAGTTGGGGACAGAAACCATACGGCCCACAAGCCTAAAATATCTACTATCTGTCCCTTTAAGAAAAAGTTTCCCAGTCCCTGCCCTGGGGAAGGAGAGGAAGCAGAGAGATGACTCTCTGTTCATATTTTTTTCTGTCTTTTCTCCCCTCTGTGTTTCATTCTTGATTGTTTCTAATGCTATGTCTTCAAGTCTACTCATCTTTTCTTCACAGAATCTAATCTGGAGTTAGCACCATACAATGTATGTTTTTCCTCAAGCATTTTCCTTTCATTTCCTTTCACCTCTACAAGTTCAGTTTGGGTCTTTTTTCATATTTTCCATATCTCTACTAAACATGCTCAATATTTCCTCTACCTTCTTGACTATAGGGTATATAATAGCTGTTTTAATGTTCTTGTCTACTAATTGTATTATCTGTGTCACTTTTAGGTCTATTGATTGATTTTTCTCATTATGGGTCACATTTTTTTTCTTCTTTGCATACCTGATAATTTTTTATTGGATGTCAGACTGTGACTCTACCAGTTACCAATTTATTTCCTCTCAGCCCCAAATCGAGTCTTTGTTGCCTGCCCTGAAGTAGCTTAGCTAGCTGGACTCTGAGCTTTTCTTCTTGGCAGCTGGCACCATGTTATGCTGTGTCAGTAGGGGGCGCTGGAGGGACAGCGTAGGTAAAGGGGCTTGTCTTCCTTATTCTGATGTGCTTCTGCTTCTTTCTCTTATTGCACGGCTGCCAGTGGAGTGTGGGGGACATCCAGGGGCAGTCACCCCCATCGAATTTCAGCAGCATCCCTTTGACAGCTTCCCGTCAAGTGTCAGGAGCTCCCTCATGGGCAGGTTCTCAGTGAGGCTCACAGGCCCCACAGTGGCTTTCCACCTTCAATCCACTGGGAGGATTTCCTACTTGCCAACCCCAATCCCATGGTTCTCTGCCTACCACACTGACCGGCCTGCATCCGAGAGGGGAGTTTCCTCCTTGCCCAGTGACTGTGGACCAGCTCTGGCCCAGGCAACCCAGTGAACTCCACCGTTGAATGGGCTGCAACCACACCTTCTCCAGTGAAGTTTGAATTCCAGCTGTAGATCTTTCCCTCAGTCCTAGGATATTCTTTGGAGTTCTCTTTACCCATTTATAGTTACTCCCCTGTTATAGTTAATAATTCTTTATACTAAACTTTCCCTGTTCAAACTACTATGTGGTTTCCCCCTCTTGATTGGACCCTGAATGTTACACAGACATTGTGAATTTTACCTTGCTGGGTGTTGGATGTTTTTATATTCCTAGAAATGTTTCTGAGCTTTGTCGGGGGATGCAGGTAAGTTGCTTGGGAACAGTTGGTCCTTTCAAGTCTTGCTGTTAAGCTTTGTTATGCAGGACCAGAGCAATGTTTTAGTCTAGGGCTAATTTTTCCCCACTACTGAGGGAAAAAACCAATGCCTCATGAATGACGAGGTTTTCCCCTCCAGCTAGCAGGAACATGGTCTACTCCTGGTCCTGTATGACACCCAAGAATTGTTCTTTCTGCTCCTTGTAGGTTGTTCTTTCTCTGGCTTCTGGTAGTTTCCTCACATGTCTGTGCTGACCAGTATTCAGCTGATGACTTGAGCGGGACCCTGTGCAGATTTCTGGAACTCTCTCTTTGTGAAGCTCTCTTCTCCAGGTCTCTACCCTGAAAAATAGCTGCTCTGGCTTCTGTTATGAGAGGTTCGGGGATTCGATCGGAGACGTAAAAGACACTTTCCACTCCAAACAAATGGACTGAAGGTATATTTTATTATATAGAGGATAGTAAAGGTGACAGTCTGCAAACAGATCCAAATAGGTCAAATATTAAGAGGGAAAAAACATCAGCCCGACTGGAAAGGGAAAACACCCACATCGGCTGAAGAGAAATGACACAAATCAACCAGAAAGAGAAACACCAGGTTGACCGAAAAGAGAACACATCAAATCAATTACTTCATATCAAATCAATTACTTCACATCAAATCAGTTACTCACAACATCCACGCCCCACTGCCGGGAGAGCCCTGTCAATCGACGCGGCTGGGCAAGGATCACACGTCCTGGGCAAGGTGTCCCTTCCACAGGTGGAACTCAGTTTCCAGCAGTTTTTATACCATCAGTAATTTTCAGAGTAAGCAATTACAGAGTTCGCAGAGCAAGCATTTAGTGTTCCCATGTACAAAATGGTTATCAGTGGCGTACGTGCACTGAGCCCCCTGGCTAACATCCCGGCCCAGTAGTTGTGTACGTGCATTGTTCTCTTTGGTTGACCTCCCAGCCCGGCACAGATGGCCAGTCCATCCCGTGCTACGACGCTCCAAGAGCCTTGAAATGTTACAACTTGCAACTCCCTCCGTGAGAGAAAGGCCAGTTCCCGGGAAAAGGCCAGTTCCCACCACACAGAAAGCAGCTTTTATATTTCTTTTTGTGCTGGTGGCTGTAGGTCAATGGAGCGGCCAAACATGGCTGTACTCATGTCAAGACAGCTTCCCAACTCCATCTCTTTAATTCAGAGAGCCTGCCAAGCTCCATCTGACGACTCCTGCCCACACACTGGCCTGCAAACTCGCCAGGCAGTTGGTCAGGGCAGTTGTGGGGCTCACCTGATTTGTCTCATCTCTCAAGGACCACTATGCTCTGCTGCCTGATGTCAATGTCCAGACAACCATTGTTTCATATATTTTGTCCAGTTTTTACGTTGTTTCAGGCTGGTCCCTGTTGCTCTGTTTTGGTCAGACGTGGAAGTCAAATCTCCCAATTTTTAAATATTCATTTATTCAATGCATGCACAAAAAATTATTAAGCACCAGCCATCTGGACAAGCTTCCAAAAGATCTCAGGCTGAACACAGAATGGCTCTGAGACGGGTGAGCTAGATTCACACAGGATGTGTAATGGGCTAGTCAGTCGTATGAAATGCTTGAGCCATGTTTCCCACATGCGGACAATTACATGAGGTCCTGAGCATATCCCTAGGCCCTGGACTAAGATGGACCTTGGGTTGGAAGTCCCACAGTAGAAGACCTACTGTGACATTTATGCTACTTATGGAGCTATATCATTGTCAGTTTAATTCTTCACTGGATTTTTGTCTAAGTGTAGTTTCTTACTTTGACCACAAGGGAGCGCCAACGGGCTTGGTGGCCAATAGTTGGGGGACACCAAGCATTGTAGACTTTAGTGTGTGTGTGTGTGTGTGTGTGTGTGTGTGTGTGTGTGTGGAAGATCAGCCCTGAGCTAACATCCATGCCAACCCTCCTCTTTTTGCCGAGGAAGACTGGCCCTGGGCTAACATCCGTGCCCATCTTGACATCCGTGCCCATCTTCCTCCACTTTATGTGGGACGCCGCCACAACACGGCCTGACAAGCACCCAGGATCCGAACCCAGGCCGCCAGCAGTGGAGCGTGCGCACTTAACCGCTACACCATGGGGCCAGCCCCCATTGTAGACTTTAAAAAGAAAATCTCAAGATTGCCTCCTTCTTAATTGATCAAACCTTAACTTTTTTTTCCTATTCTACACTTTCCAAATTTTCTGCAATGAGCTTGCATTGTTGTTTTTTGTTTTTTGGGTTTTTTTGCAGGGAAGGATTTGCCCTGAGCTAACATCTGTTGCCAATCTTCCTCTTTTTTTTTCCCTCCCCAAAGGCCCAGTGCATGGTTGTATATCCTAGTTGTAAGTTCTTCTAGTTCTTCTGTGTGAGCCGGCACAGCATGGCAACTGACAGATGGGTGTGGTTCCACAACCAGAAAACAAACCTGGAGCCGCCAAAGTGGTGAGAGGGCAGAACTTGTTGAACCACTAGGTCATCAGGGCTGGCTCGAGCTTGCATTGCTTCTACAAAAGCAGAATTGGGGAGGAGGGGAGGGTCACCACTCAGTGATAGATAAACTTATTTGGTATACTAACTTTGGACACTTTTTCTTTATATGATTGTGGTTATGTGATAGTATAATTGTTTAATAGTTTATAAGCTTGACATTATAATAACTCTCTATGTTTCTACAAGTTCTTCATAAACATTTATTGCTGCACATTATACAGTGACCTAATATTGAGAGCTCACTTGGAACCAGGAAAACTCTTTGCTGAGTGACTTATGTGCATTTTTCTTGGTCCTCATAATAGTAGTGCCTACCGTGTGAGGTGCGCACTATTACTACCCATATTTTATCCGCAAGTAAAATGATACTTTGAGAAGACTTGATAGTAAATGGTGGAGTGTCTTCTAACATCACTGCGTTTCTCTAATCACAGTGATATTTCGTTGGATATTACCATAACTTAACCATTTACCTGGCATGTCCATTTAATTTATTGCCAAATTTCGTTATTATAAATAAAGCTGCAGAAAACATCTTGATGTATAAGGCTTTTTCTGGATTCAGAAAATATTTCTGGAAGTGAACTTATCAAGTCTAAACATTTTTAAGGCTCTTGATAAATACACAGCACCAAATATGAGAAAAATTTCAGGAAAACTTGAACTCTGGCTGGATATTTTATGATATTAAGGAATTAGTGTTGGGCTGGCCCCGTGGCTTAGCAGTTAAGTGCACGCGCTCTGCTAGTGGTGGCCTGGGTTCAGATCCCTGGCGCACACCGATGCGTCGCTTCTCTGGCCATGCTGAGGCCGTGTCCCACATACAGCAACTAGAAGGATGTGCAACTATGACATACAACTATCTACTGGGGCTTTGGGGAAAAAAAAAAGGAGGAGGATTGGCAATAGATGTTAGCTCAGAGCCAGTCTTCCTCAGCAAAAAGAGGAGGATTGGCATGCATGTTAGCTCAGGGCTGATCCTCCTCACAAAAAAAAAAAAAAGAATTAGTGTTCATTTTTCTAGGCAATTGAATGGTATTGCAGTTGTGTATTTCTAAAGAGCCTTTCCTAGGGATACATAGTGAAGTATTTACAATGAAATAATATTATCTAGAATTTGTAAAATAATTCACTTGAGGGAGGAGTAGTGGATTGATGAAAAAAGTGTAGGCACGTGTCAATCATTGATAAAGCCAGGTTATGGGTACACAGGTGTCGATTACCTTATTCTCTCTACTTCTGTATATGTTTGAAAATTTCTATGATAAAAAGTTTAAAATATAGCTATAAAATAATCTTATAATCTATAAGAGAAGCCAGCTCCATATTCCTATTCTGCCTAATTAGTGAGAAAGGCAGAAAGAGGGGGTAGCTTTCTCGAACAGTTTCACTCAATTCCCTCTCCCCATCAAATAAGAGTTAAGGTCTCCTAAAAACCAAAACGTATCAATCGATTTCATTTTGCTGAGACTTTTATTTCTTTTTTAATAGGATTATAGAGCTGGAAAGGGTCTTAGAGATCTGCTCCTCCTTTTTTAAACTTCTGAGAATCCTCTTCTGAATTATAATCAATGCTCTTGTGACAATTTCACACACACTCTTCCCAGCCATAATTTGGTGCAGATTTCTGGAAGTGTCCAGTGTTCCCCTTCATAGTGGAGAAACTCATCTATCATTTTAAATTTAAAAAGCAAAATATTTTGTGTTTTATGGACACAGGTGAGCATTGAGCATTTGGAGACTGTCTGGGGGAGGGGGACACAGCATCAAAAGGAAAAAGAGTTATCCCTCTGGTCACTTTGCACACACACACCTCCATGGTTTTACTCAAATCCCTCCCTCCCTCCGCACACTTCCTCCTGTGTGCTGGCACCTTCTAACCACCCTCCCGCATTCTTTCCACAGGACACACAGGCCTCAGCTGGCCAGCTCTGCCAGCGTCAGCAGCTGGGCTTGGGCATGTCACACAGTGCTGGCTCAGTGCAGCTGGTCCCCAGTGGGGTACACCCAAAAGATGAGGTTGAAGAAAGACGGAGAACAATACATTGCCCCTCTCTGCAGGTCTTGGTTTTTCAGTCTTCAAGAGTCCTTAAGGGAAAGCAAAATTTAGCATGCCCCTCCTCCCTCTTTTTTCCTAACTTGGTCACAGAAACAGGAATTTCTACCTATCCTTATGTATTCCACGTGATTTAGGAAATCAAATCTTTTAAGACAGAGGGAGTTCATTCCCTTAAACAAATACTGCTACTGCAGGGTTTTATTAGGTTCAGTGGATGTTGGATATAAAGTCATTGGAGTCATCGCCCTCCTCCCACCATATATGGGAAGGATTTTTGTACTTTTCCCCAGGCCTTAGAAATTCCATCGTAAGGATTCAGACTAGAGGGTTTGTGCCTCATTTTTCTCATGGTGCTGCTCTGTTCCCTCGATAGAACTTGTCAGTTTGAAGCTTCTGAGGCGTAGAAAGGAAAGTCTGTCACACTACTGTAGAGTGAGAACTAGAACTCTGGCTCATCCCAGCGGCCTTTAGCCTAAAAATATCTCAACTCAGCTTACAGGAACTTTTTTCTATCTTTTCTTTTAGTAGAAAAGGCTGGAGGCAGACAGAACTTTTCCAAACTCTAGCTGCATAGAACACGTGTCTGTAAGAGCCAAGATGAAGAGAAGAGCTGAGAGGTGTTTCCTTGGGTCCAATAGGCCCAGAGAGGCCCTTCACTGTTTCTTAGTGGACATCTTCCTTCATAACGAGTGCTTATTGAGGGCCTATGGTGGGCCTGGTCTTGCAGAAGGAGGGAGGAACAAGATCTGATCCCTGTTCTCCTGGAGCTCACCGTCCAGGGGCAGAGATGCTAATAATTACTTGAATCATTCTTTTGATAAGTGTCACCAGAGGGACCTTGGCCGCTCTCATTTATAACCCAGGGCCAAAGGAAATGTGTCACCAGGATGACAGGCTTGATTTCATCTTTAGAGAAGAGTCTGGTAAAGGTGAAGAGGTCTGAGGAAGAGGTAGATATTGATGGAAAAGATCGGGATTTGATACTGATTGATCTGCAGAAAGGGAGAAAAGGCAAGGAGGTTTCAAGTTGTTCCTTGGGCACTCTGTCAGCATAAACATTAGCCAGGTTTATAGCAGATACATGAATTCTATAGCCAAGCTCTTGAAAAGGTCACTGAGATGCAATCACAGCTTCATGGGAGCCTTGAGTGATCCTAGCCAGGCCTCAGACTGTCAAGTCCTTCAGAGTGAGGATGAACAGGTCACCTCTGTGGATTGCTGCCCACTGTGGGCACCTCCTCCCTGGTGCTCCACCCACAGAGGAGGTCCCTACAGGTGAGGGCCCATCTTCTTATCAGGCATTTTATTTTTTGGCACCCAACTTTCCTCTGTTGCCCAAACACCATTAAAACAACAATAATGGAAATTGGGAGAGAAAAAAACAACCTTATCACTCTCACCTATCAACACGTTAAGTTTTCCATTTCCAGGCTTGTGTGAAAGAGGAAGACAACAGGCTCGTGGGAACATTGTTTGGTGATTATAGTGACATCCCAGGGCCTTCCCTGGCCAACACCCCACTCTTACTTTTCCTGGCACCAATGTTCAGATTGAGGTCTGAAGTCCAATCTGCTGGACAGGAAACCAACTACCAGAAATGTGTGACCTGGGTGGCAAAGCTTGCTGTCTCCGTCCCACCATGGCTTCGAGGGAATATGAGAGACCAGACTAAGGGAACAAGGTTTGGGTGAGTTGAGAGGTAGCAAATAGATGTTTTGAAAAGGACTAAGACAGAGAAGCGACCTCTGGATTTAGCGGAGTGGCGGTCATCAGTCATTTGACAAGAGTAGTTTCAGGGGAGCAGTAGAAGCAGAAGCCACTTTGGAGCAGGTTCAAGAGGATGGTAGGAGAGGAAGAGGAGAACTCTTTTGAGAAGTTGTGCTGGAAAGCACAGCAGAGAGTGGGACGGCAGGAGGGAGTATTGGGCCAGATGGAGGGGATTTTTCAGAAGACAGAGACTAGAGCATGTTTGTACGTTGATGGGAATGATCCAGTAGAGAGGAAGAAATTGATTATGCAGGAGAAAGATGGAGGGTGATTGCAGGAGTAAACGTCAGGAAGACAGCGAGTTTAGGTCTTTGATAGGATCAAGGACAGAAAACCACGGGCATGCACGCAAATGCCACAGGGAGACCTGGTGCTAAGAAGGTCCTATCTGCCTGGTCCTGTATTTCCAGGGAAGGATGATGAGCTCAGCAGCTGAGGGGGGCAAGGAGGTGCAGGGCATCTGAAGAGAGAGAGCAATCATAGTTGTCTCCGAGAGCGGGAAAGGGAACTTACCCAGGAAATGCATGCTTGCTGGCCAGGGTTGAGTGCCCATTTGAGGTCTGTGATTATCAATTTAAAGTGGAAGCATTGAGTGAGGGTAAAAGCAGAGGGTCCACGTGAGAGCTGATGGTGGCAGTGGAGATGGAGAGAAGCAGACAGATTTGAGAGAGTTTGGATGTACCCAAACCAGGACTTGTTCATGGATTGGATGTGACCAGGAAAGGATGAAATCAAGAATAACTCACTGTTCTTGACTTGAGCAAGTATGAGGGTGGGCAATGGTGCCATTGACTAAGACGGGGTGGGCAGAGACCAAGAGCTCATTTGAAGCGTTTTAACATGAGATAATTATCAGGCATCCACAAGAGACCAGGCAAGCAGTTGGGTAAGGCTGGAGCATAAGGGGGAGGCCCTGTGTTTTCTCCTCTGCTCTGAGATGTATGAAAACTATACCATGAGCTGGGCCTGGGTATATGACATTCACCATCCTAACTGGCACGAAGAGGAAGAAAGGCACTAGACTGCAAGCTTCTTGCAGGCAGGGCCTGGGTTTTGTTCATTGCTGTGTCTCTAGCAGCTTGCAGAGCACCTAGAAGACAGTAGGTGTTCAATCAGTATTTTCTGGCTGGATAGATGAATAATGCCCTTGTCCCCCGCAAGCCTCCAGAAACTGGGTGAGTTTCTAAAGTCTGGGACAGATAGCTTCATAGCTTAATGAGAGAGGCCTTACTAATTGTAATGATGATGACAATGATTTGGGAATGACATAGTCAGGAAGGGCCAATTGCCCTTCTGAATAATCACTTAAATGGGTCACATCGTGATTGCTCAGAGTGACATGAGTGGCAAGGTGGGTGTAGGAGGGTGGTGTGGGTATTGGAAAATGGGAGGGAGGTAATTCCAATTCCACCATTAAGCTGGGTTTGCTCTGTGACCTCAGGCTAGCTATTTGACTTCTTTTGGGTTTTTTGGGGGGGCGAGTGATAGAGATCTACCACCCCAAATGGCCGTAGGCACTCTAATAAAATTGTGGTGCCTCTGTGGCAAACAAGGGAACCTAATAAACCAGAGGCTGAACATCAGTTCTCAGAAGCAGAGACTGTCTCTACTTTAGGAAACTTAGCCAGGGCCCTGGATACTGTGCAAGAGGCCAATGATTTTCCAGCCAAGTCACTATAGGACTTGGCCTTGAGGAAGGGTAGATGGAAAACATAGTCTGCATTTGTTCCGCTCTTTGCCTGTGTGTCCCAGGGATCTGTTGTGAGTGTTTCCATTTTCCTTTGGCTGAAGGTAGAGGGCCTGGGCTAATCTCCTCTTGCCAAGTTACACAGCCCCGTGGTTGAAATCACCAGGAAGGCTCCATGAGGACCAGGTGCCTGGAGTGTGTGTACCACAGAAAGAGAGAAGAAGGAGCTTGCGTGGGGGTGAGGAACAGAGACGCCACAGACGCTGGAGTCTTCCTGCAAGAGTAAAGTGAGGCCATGTGGCAGGCAGCCAAGTAAGCAGCCATAAAACTGCAGAGAGATGGGGGCGTGCAGAATGTGAGGCACGGACGGCCTAACCTCTGTGAGTTTATAGAGGAGGAAACTGAAGCCCAACAAAGGTCATCTGTTTATTCACCAGACGTTTCTCGGGAGCCAATTATGTGCCAGGTGCTGAGCCGGTGTTTTGCTTAAATATTGCTGCACGACACATCACCCCAAAACTCAGAACTTAAAACAACAGCCATTTTATTATTTCTCACATATCTGTGGGTTGACTGAGCTCAGGTGTGGTTGTTTTGCTCTGTGTGGTGATGGCTGAGGCTGTGGTCATCTGGGGCAAGGCTCAGCTGGGACCTCAGGATGCTTACTAACAGACATGGCAGTTGGTGCTGACTGTGGGCTGGGCCTTTCACCTGGCGTGCCTCAGTTCTCTTCTACATGGCTTCTCCATGTAGCTTGGGCTTCTCAAAGCATGGTGACCGATTTCCAGCCAGGAAGTGGAAGCTATTAGTCCTCTTAAGGCCTGGGCTCAGAAGTCCCAGAATGTTACTTCTGTTCTATTGGTCAAAGCCAGTCATAGAGTGTATCAGTTATCTATTGCTACATAAGAAATAATCGCAAAACTTAGTGGTTTAAAATCGTGAAAAATATTTTTCTCTCAGTTTCTGTGGATTAGTCAGGAATTATGGAACAATTTTTCTGGGCAATTCTGGCTTAGGATATCTCATGAGATGCAGTCAAAATGTCAGCCAGAGCTGCACTCATCTGAAGTCTTGACTGGGACCAGAGGATCCATTTCCAAGGTGGCTCACTCATATAATTGGCAAATTGATGCTTGCTGTTGGCGAGAGGACTCAGTTCTTCTGTACGTGGGCCTCTCCACAGGCTGCTTGAGTGTCCTCATGACACGGTGGCTGGCTTCCCCCAGAGCGAGTAATCCAAGAGGCCCAGGCAGAAGCCTCAATGCCCTTCATGGGCTACCCTCAGAAGTCAGACTTCATCACCTCCGCCATACATTTTTTGTCACACAGACCAGCCCTGATTCACAGTGGAAGGAGACTATGAAAGGGTATGAATGACTAGGAAGTGAGGACCACTGGGACCATCTTGGAGGCTGGCTACTATACAAGGCCAGCCCAAGATTCCAAGAGGTGCAGAAATAAACTCTACCTCTGGATGAGAGGAATGACCAAGACTTTTGGCCATCTTTAATCTGCCAGAGGGGGCCGGCCCCACAGCTTAGCGGTTAAGTGCACGCGCTCCGCTGCTGGCGGCTGGGGTCCGGATCCAGGCACGCACTGACGCACCGCTTCTCCGGCCATGCTGAGGCCGCATCCCACATACAGCGACTAGAGGGATGTGCAACTATGACATACAACTATCTACTGGGGCTTTGGGGGGAAAAATAAATAAATAAAGTTAAAAAAAAAAAAAATCTGCCAGAGGCAGGCTCTGGGGATTTAGCAGAGGACCAGTCAGAAAGGGCTTTGTGTTCACCAAGCTTACAGTCTAGAGGACCACACAGAAGACCAGTGGCAGAGAAGGAATGTGTCTATCATCTTATTATACAGATGACAAACCTGAGGCTCAGCAAAGGTAAATGATATGCCCAAAGTCAGATGGTGAGTAAGTGACAGGCTGAGATTAATACTCAGATCCTTCTGACTCTAAGACGACCCCTTCTTTCCCTTACCCTGTACTGCTGCTCATTATGTTACAATGCTAAATTTTAAATGGGGAATACAAAACTATATAAGTGTAAAACAATAGCTATGTAAAACAAACTATGCTTTTAAAAAGAACAGAAGGAAATACAAACAAAATGTTGACAATTGTTAATAACTGGTAAGAAAACGAGGGAGTTTTTTTTCTTCCTTCTTCTAGGTTTCTGTGTTTTTTTTTCTTTTCTTCTTTTTTTTTTTTTGTGAGGAAGATGGGCCATGAGCTAACATCTGCCAATCCTCCTCTTTTTGCTGAGGAAGACTGGCCCTGGGCTAACATCCACACCCATCTTCCTCCACTTTACATGGGACGCCTGTCAGGCCACAGCATGGCCTGACAGGCGGTGCGTTGGTGCGCCCACGGGATCCAAACTGGGGAACCCTGGGCTGCTGCAGCAGAGCGCACGCACCTAACCGCTTGCGCCACCGGTCGGCCCCCTATTTTTTTTTTTAATACTCTAAAGTGAGCTTCTATCACTTTCATAGTAGAAAAACCCAAACTATTTGCTGCTGTGGTGGGTCACATAGGCCCAGCAGAAGAAAGGGGTCCTGGGGGTTGGAGGGCGAGCTGTGGGGGAATGAGAGAGGAGCCCTCCACCTGCAGATTTTGGTTCCTCCTCTGCCATGTGGCATTCATTGCACTTCAAGTGTGTGGTTCTTCTGAAAGTCACATGGCTGTTAATTAGCCGCCTGTGCAAACAAAGCTGCTCCCACCCCCACCCCCACCCCCACCTCAGCTGAGGTACGGGAGGAAGAACCTCCTCCGAAAGAGGAGCTGTGTTTCCCACGCTCCAGGGGTGGGTGGAGCAAAGGAAACGAGAGGGCTGATGTTTCCCCTTCTTGATGAGATATATCTATAACACTGTTTTCTGGTCCAAGATCAAGGGACCTGCCTGTCAAATGAGTTTATGTACTGGGAAAACAAGAGAAAATATTTGAAATTGATGCTTTCCTGGAAACGCCAAGATATGTAGTCACAGTAGATAGAAGCTGTTTGGTTGTTTGAAGTATTAGAAGTCTTTTTTGGTTTGCTCCAACCTTGTGATGTCTTTTTTTACTTCTGTTTTTGAGGCTTAAACATATCACCCCATTGTCTTCCTGCATGCGTTACACTCCATGGCAGAAATTTTCCGTAGAGTAAAAAACAACAGCTTCCGTTAATTTGGCACCTATTATGTAATGATGCTACATTCAGCATTTATACATACACTTAATCTTCACGATAACATATAATGTGGATATCCCCAATTTACAGATGAGGAAACAGGGGCTCAAGAAGGTTCAGTATCTTCTCCAAGGTCACATGGCTCAGAAATGACAGAGGCAAAACCTGAACCCAGGTCCACACAACCCCAAAGCCATTAGCGTAATGCTGCTTTCCTAAAAAGAACATTATAAGAAATTAAAAGACATTTGAAATCTTATATTCCTCCATCATAACTTAAGATGGCAGCTATTTGCTGAGCAAAGTCCCTCTTTTTGAAAATGGACTTGGTATCAGAAAACTCGTATTACCACTTGAGATCTCCCAGCCACTGCTGTCGTGTGCAGTTCTGTAAATGCTTCTACCAGCTTCCAGCAGGTGCAATCTGACAAGTGTCTTGCCTTGGGGTTCACAGCTGGCACCTCTCAGCCCCTATCCAGGGCATCTCTGTCAACATCCACTCCGTGCCAGGCCAGCTCATCCTGGAAGCAGGGCTCAGGTCCCTCTGCAGAGCCTTTCACCAGTGGGGGCAGAAGCCATTGGATAAATGCCTTCCCCTTTCTCCCCTATCCCAGATAGTGGGTGCTGAGATACTTTTCATAGGGCTTCTCAGGCCCTCCAAATCAAGCAGCCAGGAACGTGGCCACCCAAATAGCACATTATCAAACGCCTCTGCCTCCATCCTTGCTATGGTCCCTGAGCCTCAGGTATGCTCCCTGGGCTCATGCTCCCCAGTAATGTATTTGAATGTGAGCTTTTGTCTCGTGCTCTGCTTTCTGGAGAACCCTGGCCAAAACAGATTCATACATTTTCTTTGCCTAAGCTCTCACCCAAATATAGACCATCTTTGTCTTCTGAATGGCATAGGTGCGGAGTAGAATAGCCACGTGGAAATGCACAGGCTCACAATTCCACCATTTCCATTTACAATTCTTTTAACAACCTGGTTGGGAGCTGACATTTCCCACTGACTTCTAGCTACTGTATATCAGGAAATAAAAATCACCCTTTCAAGATTAAAAAAACTGACCTTCCTCTATGTTTGGACGGGTGTACGTGTTGTTAAATAGCCAGCTGAAGGGCCGGCCCGGTGGCGCAAGCAGTTGGGTGCGTGCGCTCCGCTGCGGTGGCCCAGGGTTCACTGGTTCGGAACCCCGGGCGCGCATCAGCGCACTGCTTGTCGAGCCATGCTGTGGCGGCGTCCCGTATAAAGTAGAGGAAAATGGGCACGCATGTTAGCTCAGGGCCAATCTTCCTCAGGGGAAAAAAAAAAGGAAGAGGATTGGCATCAGATGTTAGCTCAGGGCTGACCTTCTTCACGGAAAAAAAAAAAAGTGGCCAGCTGAGCCCTCCCACTTCCGCTACTTACAGAGTGATGTGTTGTGGTGGGGACCAGAGATGCAGGGCTGGGGCCAGCACTTGTTGGCTGCACTGCTGACCCTCCATCCCTGGAGGTAGAATTGTGCTCCAGGGTGATTCTGGGCAAGCTGGAGATGGAATTTCCTGTGCTGGACTAGAGCAGAGGGCCTGGTGCTTGAAAGGCAGCAAGGTTATGGAGAAAGCAAGAGAGTAACTGCTGTGTGGTGTGTTCATTCTCTGTATGAGCACTGGGAGGGCCCCTGAGAGGCAAGGCGCAGAGTAAGTGGGGAAAGGGAGGGAAATATCAGTCTTTCTCCCTAGAAATATCAGTTAGAAGCCACCATTCCCCAATGGCCCTTGACATGACAGAGCTTTGAGACATTTATATTTAATAACCTTGGGTCTCATGTGCTAACTAGCAAAGTAAATAATAGACATCATCTTGCCATTTGCTGCTCCATTACGGAGAGGAATTATTCACAGGAGCATCAACCTACTGGTTGAGGCATCTCCGAAGCCCCTGAAGACTTCTCTCAAGGAGCCCTTCCCACAGACGCTCCTGTCTCCACGATGGTGGGAGTCCTTCTGATGATTAACAAGTTTTTGTTTTAGAAGGAAAACCAGATGAGAATGATGCTCTCTCCACCACCAATCCCCATCATCTTAGAGAGTCACCACAGTGGTGGTACAGAGTGAACAGAAAGTACTGGAAGCTGCACAGTCTTAAATCATTCTCCATAAGGAGCTGGGGAGGGGAAAAACCAGGAGTTGAGCATCTTCAGAAATTCCAATTCTATGACCACACCTGACCTTGTCATCACTCAGAACTGTTCTCCTGGGAAACCCTCACCTCTCCCATCCCACTCTGAATGAACACAAAGTCTGGTTCTTTTCCTCTCTCCTGCCCCAACATATTTCCTCCCATTCAGCCCTTCCTCCTTGGATTTCCTTCTATCTCCATCCAACATAGAACACACGATCCATCATTTCAACCCCCCTGTTGTCAGTACCCAAATTGCTTTGTATTCCTCCTGTTCCTGACCCTGTAAATTCCTGACTCTGTAAATTCCTGACTCTAGATTCTCCATACCTAGGCCCAGCTTCCAAGCCCCTGATAACCATCCATCCAACTCGGCAGGCAGTCCCGGGGCGGCATCAAATGCACCGGCCCGGCCCCCTCGCTCTCGGGGCCGCCCAGAATTCTCCGTCTCAATCTGACGGCTCCCTCTTTCATTCCTCTCAGTGGCTTTTCCAGCTCTTCAGTTTCCCTCCAAGCCCGTATTATCACCTCCCACCCACTCTCCAGAGATGACTTAGATGACTTTGCTTCTCACTTTACAGCTAAAAAGACAGAAGCCTGCAGGCAGGAATTTCCTCTACTTCCTGCTCCACCTATGAATGAATCTGCACCCACACCCATTCTTAGCTGCATCCAGCTTATCTATTGCAGTAGGAGAGCAGACCCTCTGCCTGCCCCAGTGTAATTCCCGTCTCCTTGGGCCTCCTGGGACCCTGCCCCCTTGGTCCTCTCCTGCCCAGCCTCTTCATTCTCTTTTCTTAGCTCTTCTCAGCCTAGCTCTAGGGAGCATATCCAGCCCCACCTAGACTGCTTTTGTCAGTGACCCCAATAACCTTTTAATTTCCAACTCCCAAGGTGCACTGTTCAGACTTCTTCTAACTTGACCCTTCTGAGGCCTATGTTGCTGTTGACCACTCCCTCCTTCTCCAATCTCTTCTCCTTTGCTGATAACACTCTTTTTTTTTTTTATAATTTCTATTTATTTATTTTTTTCCCCCAAAGCCCCAGTAGATAGTTGTATGTCATAGTTGCACATCCTTCTAGTTGCTGTATGTGGGACGCGGCCTCAGCATAGCCGGAGAAGTGGTGCGTCTGTGCGCGCCCGGGATCCGAACCCCGGCCGCCAGTAGCGGAGCGCGCCCACCTAACCGCTAAGCCACGGGGCCTGCCCTGTTGATAACACTCTTACTTGGGTTTTTATCACTTTTCTGGTTTCTCTTCTTAATAACCTTCATCTGTCCACTCCTAAAACATAATTGGGATTCCTCTGGAGTTCTAAGTACGTATTCTGTGCCCTATAGCTCCCGGGCTTACCTCTGTGGAAGCCTATAATGGTCTAGCAACTTGTCGATCTTTCTCTACTACATCTAGTGCCAAAAGTCCACCTTTTTTACACTTTTTTTTTTACAAGTACCTTCATCTCCATCCCCAGTGCTTAGTACACCACTTGCTACTTACTGAGCTCTCAGTGATTGCTCATTAATGGTGCATCAGGGGCACAATGAATCCCTCATCGTTTTTTCGATATACAAGTAGATCAACTTTTTGTGTACTTCATAACCATTTCTCCCCCAAAAGTGCAATGCAGTGTCAAGAAATTGAATTAAAAACCTTAGAGCATTTTTTGGTTTGGAGTTCCATGAGAAAATAGGGGTTATCTTGAAATGTCATAATTGGGAATAATTCAAGTATACCAGAATCTATGTAGGCTTAAGCTGAAGCCTGGGTTGTGAGAGAGACTTGGGTAACAGTGGGGGGAAGGGGGACAGATGCCAAAGTAATAACTTGAGCTTGAATTTCTCTGACTTCTCCCTCTACCTCTTCTGTAAGTACAGAAATTTAGTTCCCTTTGTGTATGCTGTACCTATAGAGCAGCTATTTGGGAGACAAAGTAAGGAATCTTGCCTGATATCTGAATTGGGCATCACAATCTCTGACCTTTGCCATAGGTTGCTATAATGAGTCACGGATGCCAAGCTCTAAAATCACTCTTTTCATTTGTAAATTCAAAGTATGTATGTATATGTGTATATATATGTATGTGTATATATATATGTATGTATATGTATGCATGTATGTACATGTGTATAAGTACACATATATATGTATATATATAAGTATGTATATATATGTGTATATGTATATATATATATATTCATATATATTCTTTATTTGATTAGGTTTCATTCTAGCCCAAGGAGGAAGAATTTATTATCCCATTTTATAGATGAGCAATCTGAAGCTCAAACAGATTTAATTATATAACTTGTTCAAGGTCAAACAGATGGTACGTTAGAGCAATGGAATTTAAACTCCAAAGCAGTGCTCCTATATCACACTGTCTTTGGTGAAGATTAGTGATATTTGCTTCTTTTGCCTTTTTAAGTTTTCCATCCTGTTCCTGGCAGCAAGCAAGGTCATTGTGGCAGGCACTGGAGCAAAGCAGTTAGGAGAAGCCTGGTCATTAGAGCCACAAATGCTGGCACTTTCTTTACTAGTCTTGTGATCTTGGACATCTCAACAATCCTCTTTGAGCTTCAGTTTCTGCCTCCGTAAAATGGAGAAAATAACAATCATATCTGCCACACAGGGTTATTGTAAGGTTTCAATGAATTAATATGTGCAAAGACCTTGACATAATATCTGGCACATAGTAACTTCTTAATAAGCAGGAAGTGTTAATATTATTTTGTTATTATATGTTCATTTATTTTTCAAAGCATCTAAATTCCTCACTTTTCAAAAAGAAGAGCTCCTTCTAAGTGTTCATGCTGGATCTTGTTGGCCCTAGTTTGAGGTCAGGTTGATAATGTATGAATTAATCTAATATTTAGGTAGGGCTTGGCATGGACAAGGAAGGTGGTGGGCACTCTGAGATATACACTGCCAGCTTCCAAGGACTCTTCCAGTGGTGCAGGTCCACGTTTCTCCACTGTGCAGCCCCAGGTTGGGGGTTTTAAGATGAAGCCGAGAAGAGCTTTGGGCTGTTTCTCTATTGATGACTGCTCTCGTTGCATATTTCCAGATATCCACAACTGGAGCCTTCTCCTGTTGAGACAAGAGCTCCTTTTCCTTTGGGAAGGCCAAGGGGAGGCAAATAGTGATCCCAGGCAGTAATTTCTCCAACCCAGAGATTTAACCCTGATGAGTCTGATCAATCTGTGTGCGGAGCTGTTTCTGGCAAATACAGCACCCATCAGATATCACAGCAAAAAAAGGGTTGCTCTGTGGAGGCCATCTGCTCCTCATAGGAGGAGTCTGGGTGAAAGGGGGTGACCTTCAAGATTAGGGCAGTGATTTCTGGGTCAGATGAATGTCTGGGACATGGGGATGGGGAGAGGAATGTGGTGTGGGTGGGCAGGGCTTGATGGCATTGGAATGAAGCTCCAGAAGGGCAAGGCACCCTCCTGGGGTTATATTTGGGCCTAGTGATAGCAATGAGGAAGGGTGTGCTTGCCATTAAGATGTTTAAGGTTTTGGGGCTGGCCCGAGGCTTAGCGGTTGGGTGCGCGCGCTCCGCTGCTGGCGGCCCAGGGTTCGGATCCGGGTGCGCACCGAGTCACCGCTTCTCCGGCCATGCTGAGGCCGCATCCCATGTACAGCAACTAGAAGGATGTGAAACTATGATGTACAACTATCTACTGGGGCTTTGGGGGTAAAAAAATAAATAAATAAAAAAAAATATGTTTAAGGTTTCTCTCACCAGTCAGAGAACAAGACTGGCTTGTTGTTTCATCTCAGTCCAGTACCCTTCAAATTCAGTTCTTAGTAGGACCCACTCAGGAAACTGTTCTGAGTTTCTCAGTAGGCGACCTCAAGCCCAACCAGCAAGTCTCCCAACCATATTACTGATTTTGAGGATAAAAAAGAGTTTAGCTTTATTTTTGGCAGTTGAATTTGAATTTCATTACAACGATGGACTCGCAATATGCACCTGAGTGTGGCTCTTGTGCCACCTACATCAGAATCACCTCGGGGGAGGGGTGTTGAAAAATGTATATTCTCCCCAGTCTCATTCCAAACGTAGGGAATTAGAGGCTCTGGGATGGGACCTAGGAATCTGCATGTTAAAATCCTCCAGGGTGAGGCTGAGAATGTGCCTTTTTAAGCCAATTTCTGGGATAGTACGGGGATAGATGTGTCTGACGACCCTCTAAAACCCAAATTCGAGTGAATTTGCTCAGCGGGAGACCCCGAGTTCTCGGAGCCTCAGTTTCTCCCTCTGACAGGGGCAGGTTCTGTCTCCACTTGTTAGGCTGCAGGAAGAGGATATTTATAAATGGAAAGAGCTGGGGAAAGCTCTGCAGCCGGGTTGGGACAGAGAAGCTCTCACCCCTCCCACCCGGAACTCTTCCAGGTAACCCTGCCGCTGCCAGTCTCCCCAGCTCCGTGGGCGCCGGCCCCTTTAACAGACCTGACCAATCGCCCGCACATTTCCGCGGCCGCGCCTCGGCGGGCGTGTAGGGAATGGATTGGCCGGGCCTGGCGCGCGGCCTGCCCCACCCCGTCGTCCTCTGGTTGGCGGCGGCGGCCGCGGGCGCGGGGCGGGTCCGCCGACGGGGCGGGGCAGCCGGTGCCCGGGGGCGGGCGGCGGGACGGCGGCCGGAGCCCCAGGCGAAGCCGGAGCTGGAGCCGGAGCCGCGGAGGCCGCGGAGCACGGGCGCCGGCGCAGTACGATGAGGCAGCCAGCGGATCCGGGGTGAGTGCGCCCGGCGCCGGGTGGGGCAGTGGAGGAGCGCCCGCGGAGAAGGCCCGGGCCGGGGGGCCCGACCCCGCTGGTCCAGGGGCGGGCCGAGGCTGGCGGCCGTTGGCGCGGCGGGGCGCGGGGTCCGGTCCCCAGGCCCCCGCCCCGCTGTCACCGCCCGGGTGTTGACGAGGACGCCCACTCGCGACGTCCCCGGGCGAGCCCTTCCTTCGTTTGGGGCGGTGTGGGGCGTTTTGGGCTTGACCTCGGCCCGAGGTGCTCGCCGGCCCGTCCCCTCAGCCTGCCGTCCGCGGGCTCGGGGCTCGGGATTCGGCCCCTGCCAGGGAGGACGGTCCACACGCAAACTAAGGGAAAACAGCTCGTGATTTTATGAATGGGGCCCCGGGTTCCTGCCGCCCCGCTCGCCCACGTCGCGAAATGCTCGGAAGTCGAGAACCGCAGTTACTTGTGCGAGGATCTGTCAGGGGCTGTCTGCGCCTCGGGTTCTTTTTCTCCAACTCCTGGAAATCGCGGTGGCCGTGGGGTGGTTTGCGTGCCTTAGACAGGAGGCGGCGGCGTGCCGAAACCGGGGATCGGAAGGTCTTCAAGTGACATTGGGCTGAGGCCTACCGCCAGGTGCCCTGTCGGGAGCGCGGGTGTGACAGTGGAGTGTGTGGCTGCTGGTGAGCACAAGAATGAGACGGGGGGACCAGGAGAAGGAATGAACGGCCGACTTAAGTTGCACCACGCACGCTGCCCAGAACGCGCGGCTGACGCGGGGGTTGATGCAGGGGAATTTTCCCCTTTTGAAAATGATTTTTGGAAAACTTAGCCCCCCAGTGATGGTTACTTAAACCATCAGTTGTTATGGTTACAGGGCATCAAATGTAAGGGCAAAGTCTGTTTCCACCCTCGTTCTTTCTCCCAAGCTATGAAGTACTTTGTCACTGCGTTTTACAGACACTGCACAGGGAGGACATACTTTTTAGAGTTGCAGGAAAAGCCTGGGCTTCTTGAAGGCAGGGGTGGTGCCATATTCACGTTTGAAGTCCCAGGTCTTGACATTATGGCTGTTTTGCGCAAGAATTGAAAGGAACACACTTTACATGTTCTGATGATTTTCATCAAAAGCTTTAAAAGGGTCCTTTCAGGAGCCAGATATAAGCTGGAAGGGAAACAGTGAGCGACTTTTATAGGGAAACCAATAGGGAAAAGCGGAGGGGCAAATGGTCCTTGAACTCTGGATATGGAGTGTTTGAGGTAGGTTTTTGGGTTCAGAGCCGGATGACACAGTGAAGCTTATCTCATAGGAGGTATTGGAAGAGCAAAACTGCCATTTCTGTTAGCTCTTACCCAACCCTTAAACTATTTCAATATTTTTTTACATTCTTCCGAAAACTTGTAGTTGGTTTAAACTTATGGAAAACAAATAAGCCTCCTGAGGTGATGGGGATAGAGTGGGATTTTTGCCTTGTAGTTCTTTATTTCACGTGGGCCTCTCAGGGAGTGTCAGTGAAGGCTTGAGTGTGGGTGTGGAGGGCTCTGGGTGAACTCAACTTGCCTGTGCATCTATCTGCAGGAAAAAGTGCTGTGCCTGAGAGGAGGGAGATTAACAGACTGATTCAGGTCAGAAGATAGTGGTTGAGACAACTGACCAGTAAGCCAAGGGCTGGGACAGATGAGAAGGAAGGGAAAGTGCAGGAGTTTGGTTGGGTTGAGTGTGCAGGGCCTTGTTGGAGGTTTGAAGAGCGAGTAGGTTATCTTATGAGAGGATTGAAGATAGCATACACCAAGTGGATTGTTTGTTTATTAGAGATTACGTTTTTAGAATGCTTCTGGAAAAGAAGCAGGAAAGATTAGGCTTTTAGGTAGAATAAATGTGTAGGATGTTTTGGAGTTTTGGTCAAAAAGAAATTGCATGTAGTCCAAAAATACTCATTCAACGAATTGTTGTTGAGAGTCGGCTATGTTCCAGAAACTGCATACCATTATGGGTACGATAGAGGAAAAAAAACAGGTTGAAAGTTTGAATGCCTTATGATTTGCCTGCAAGTCAAAAGCTCTCATCTTCTGAGGATTTTCTGAAGCTCTTGAGGAAGAAAAGGGGAGAAATGCACAGAATATTATTTAATGTAAGAACAAAGCAGAGCAACCAGGAAATTATTCCCCCATAGATCACTTTTGGTATCAAACTGAATCTTCAAAGACTGGTTTTCTGTGTCAGGTTTGGTATAAAACTATCTTCATCTTCATAACTGTTGGTCAGTATCTTGTGATAGTGTTAAGTTCCTGTTCTTTCTTTTTTTCCCTTTGGAATTTCATTAACCAAACACTGTCCCTGTCCTCCAGGTGCTTCCAGTTCATTTTCTTTGCCTGAGTATCCCGCAGGGTCTACTCTCTTCTGTCTGATCCTTATTCTTTCCTGAGGGTCCCCCTTGGGAATTGTTGAGGTCACAGAGAATGTTTATTTTTTGATTCTGACCCAGAGCATAAGGCAGGTAGTATAGAAAAGCGAGTTGAATTCCAACTCTGCCACGTACTACTTTCTCCCTTTATCTTTATATATATATCCTCCCAAGTCCGCCAGCAGCGCTTTGAGGGAGATAGGTGGTGGTAGCCTCATTTTAAAGAAGAGGAAACTCAGGCTCAGATAATTCAGTAACTTGCTCAGGGTGATAAGCTGGTTAGATGACAGAGCAAGAATTTCAATCTAGGACTTTCCGATTCCAAAATATGCTTTTTCCATTGTACCATGTTGCTTTTCCCAAAAGAGGAAAGGCAATTTATCAGAGATAGTCTAGCACAGTGCCTTCTTTGGACACGTGAAAGGTCAGGTTCAGAGATGTTCAGAGAATTGCTACCATTAACGTGCTCATGGTGGAGCAAGAGTTAGCATTCCATGTCCTGCCTCTCTGCCTGGTGCATTTTTGGGTAATTCATGTGGCTGTTGGGAAATTTGAGTTTACTGCTGTGAAAAGGTGACCAGACTTACCAGGTCTGTGGCCTTGGCAAATTATTTTTTCTCTCTCTATACCTCACTTTCTTTATCTGTAAAATGGGAAAAAATTCACATTTCAACAACGCTGACAGTACAGTTTGTCTCATCTTAACATTTCTAGAAAAGAAAAGTATCTTATAATCTCTGGGGTTGTGACTTCCTTTTTTTGTACCTAAAATAATGGGGTGTCTTCCAGTCGATGGGGTCTTAGATTAGATGAACTATGGTAGTACATTCTTTATAGGTAGTTGTGAGGATTACGTGAAGTCACTCATGTGCCTAGCACATAGTGAGCACCCAATAACAGTTGATGCTGTCAAATGACAGAATGTATGGTTAACTGGTAGGTGGCTCTAGGGTAAAGCTGGGGAGCATCTCGTAAGATTTGCCGCTCGGAGCCCACGCAGTAATCCATGATCTGTGGGCAGGAGCAACATTTTGCAATTTGCCTAGAGCTCTGTCCTTTGGCTGACTTTTGTCCCCGCGAGAAGCATTAACTTCAGGAGCTAACGAGCCATGGACAGACGGCTCGCTTTGTCCTGCCTTTTCATTAAGGTCTTTGTCAACTTTAAATCCCAAGTTAAAAATAAATATCGTTATAAGAAGATTGGAAACCTACGCTAATGTGAATACTCTTACATGTGAATTTTAAAGCACCTCAAGGTTATGTACAAAATTCTGTGTTGCCCCTTTCAAAACTCCTTATAATGCTTGCATTGTGTGAAATATCTCTCAGACACCATTAATCAGAGGGATGCTAGGAGATCATGAAAGTACAGAAGCCCTTGACTGGCACTGGGTAAGGTAGAGAGCACTGGAGTTGGTGTCAAGAGGCCTGCTTCTAGTCCTGGGAGTTTCACCTGTTATCTTGTTTATCCTGGGAGTTTATCCTATTATTATGTGTGTTCTTGGGCACATCATTTCACCACTTTGGGCCTCGAGGGTCTCTTTTCCAAAATGAGGACCTGATTTCTTAGTCTCTTCCCCCTACTCCCTCCAACACTGTGTCATAGATTATGTGAGTTGATGAATCTAAGGATCTGAGAAATTAAGTGTTTGAAAGGAGATGATTTGATTCAGGACTCCTGAAGTCTCAGTTGGATGTTTGTGATAGTGCTTTGTAAAGCAGAAAACAATAGGCAGGTGATAACAATATGAGTAACTATCCTTTATGGAGAGTTGCTGTGTGCCAGGCACTGTTTCTACTTCTAAACCTCACGTCACCATATGAGTAGTAGATACTATTATCAATCTTATTGTAAGATAAAGGAACTGAAGTTCGGAAAAGTTAAGTGACTTGTCCAGGATCACACAGCAAGGACAAGGGTTTATTGGGACTAGAATTCAGGCTTATGTTGTTCCCCAGTACGAGTTCTATGGTTGTTCCAGGTGGATCCTTTCTCGTCTTGGAATCCTCTCAAGCCCTGGAAGTTTTCCCAGTTTAAAAAGTAAGATTCCCTCTGCTTTGAGATCACACCTAAAGAATAACACCTGTGGGAGTTGCAGAAGACTTAATTTAAATCCTTGAAAGGAAAGGTTTTTCTTTGGTGAACGGAAGCCATAGGCCAGGTCACTGTGAGCATAAGTGGGATGTTGAGAGAAGAATCGAACCTTTCTGTGTGGAAGCTGGTGGGGTGGGAAACGTGGGTGGGCTTTGAAACAACCAGGTAACTTTGTCTGTTGGGTTTGCCTGGATATTGGTTCTAAGGGCTTTCCACTAATGAGATTATTGGAACAAGTTGAGTGCCTCCCCAGCTTATCCTAACAGTTGAGAACAGCACAGGGCAAGAGGAGCTCTCTTCAATCATAAGCTTATTTAGGATTTGAGATTTAAACCCACTGCTTGGATTGCTCCTGCAGATCACCTTTCAGAATCACAATATGCATTTTATTAAGTTTCATTTCTCTTTTGTTACTTAAAGATTTAAGAGCAAATAAGCTGGCCTGTTCTCTTATTCAATTTTAAGTCCTTTCTTAGATCTAATGCTGTCTTGTAAGCAGTGTTCCTAAAGATGGTTACATTTATCATTTAGGGCTTGAAATAGAGAATTTAAAAAAACTTTCCAATGAAAGGACTGGCTGAACATTGATTATCAGTCATTCAACAAGTGTTTGACAAGCATCTACTGAGCCATCTATTGTGCTTGGCATTGGAAATCCAGTGGGGAGCAAAACAGATGTAGTCCCTGCTGGTACATAGCACATTATCTAGTCTAGACAATACACAAGTCAATAGACATATGCATCATATATATTAAATTGTGGTAAGTGTGAAATCTTCCTCTGAAGGAAAAGAACAGAGCACTGAGAAAGAATAAAGGGAAGGAGCCAGCAACTGGGAATGTTGGGAAGAGCATGTCAGGAAAGGGAGCAGCATGTAGAAAGTGTGGCTGCGGTGAGGGAGGGTGAAGATGGGAAAGGCAGACATGTCACAGAGAGATTGGCGCAGTTTAGAGGTGAAAAGCCAGGGCTCAGGAACCACACACTGATTGAGGGGCCTTGGGAATTTCTTAACTGCTCAGTGCCTTAGTTTCCCACCTCTGAGTGGCTGTGAGGATTGAATGCGCTAATGTCTGGAAAGTCCTGAGAGCAGTGCTTAGCATGTACAGGAAGGGCTGTGGGTAAGGGTTTGCTGACTCTCAGGCAGTGGGGAACTTGACCTGGAGTGGATGAGCTTCTGTTCTTGGTCAGCATTTTGCACCATTCCATGTGTGAAGTAACCATAGGGCTGAAGGTAAGACTGAGATGGCTAATATGTGTGTCTGCTGGAGGCATCCTAAGGTAGTTTGGTGTTGGATGGTCTGTAGTGTGCTAACCATTGAGCACCTGTACCTGGGGAGCACTTGCCTTGGAGCCTTGGCCCTACCTGTAGGAGCCTCTGCTGTGGGTGCAGTGCTCAACTTGAAGCAAGGGTGAACTGGAAGCAGTTGTTTCTCTGCTCTTTCCTGCAGATGTCTGCTTTAGTGTTTGGATGTGGGAGGTAGATTTTTAGCCTTTTTTTCTGATAAAGTGGCCAGTGGCCTTATTATCAGGTGATCAAACATGACCACTCAAAGCTGCTATGTGCAGTACCCACCTGAACCCCATCTCCAATGAGCTTTGGTGTGGTGCTTTCTCCTACGGAGAAACAACCACACCTTGGGATCCTGCAGGAGGAGAACTTCATAAAACTAGTCACTGGCTTTGGTTCTTTGGCCTGGCTTGGGATGTTGAGTAAGATACTATGAACCTAGCCACATTAAAGTTTATAATTATCCTACAGAGTATTTGTTAGAACTGATTGAATTTGTGTATAGTTGCATTAGTTCCTTTAAAAAAAAACCACTTTTATTGTGGAAACATTTTTTACAAAAGTAAAGAATAATATAATGAATCCCATGTATCTATCACTCAATAATTATCAACATTTTGCCAACCTTGTTCCAAGATAGTTTCACATTTGAAGCAGTGTTGGTGGATTTTCTGCCGCAGTATAAATGTATCTTTGCAATATAAAATCAAATGATAGATAGTCCTAGAGAAAAAAATTCCCGCGTGCTGCAAATTACAGGACTGGTGTTAGTAGTTGAAATTCAGAATCTGAAATGAATATTTCTTGCAAGCCCCTTATAGACTTGCTTATGAAAAGTAGGCATAAAAAATTAGAATATTTCCAGGGGCCAGCCCCATGGCGTAGTGGTTAAGTGCGTGCGATCTGCTGCTGGTGGCCCGGGTTCGGATCCCGGGTGCGCACCGATGCACCTCTTGTCAGGCCATGTTGTGGTGGCGTCCCGTATAAAGTGGAAGAAGATGGGCACAGATGTTAGCCGAGGGCCGGTCTTCCTCAGCAAAAAGAGGAGGATTGGCATGGGTGTTAGCTCAGGGCTGATCTTCCTCACACACACACACAAAAAATTAGAATATTTTCAAGATGACCAGTTAGTCTATGTCTTTACTAAATTTTGAGTGTATTGGGCACTGTGTAGGGTATATATAAAAAAAGTAAGACAGTCTCTGTCCGCAATGACTTGTAAAATCATAGTCCCTTTCTTCCCCACAAGGAATCACAAGGTTATTTTCAAATATTCCTAGCAAATG
Source organism: Diceros bicornis minor (assembly GCF_020826845.1). Lineage (NCBI taxonomy): Eukaryota > Metazoa > Chordata > Mammalia > Perissodactyla > Rhinocerotidae > Diceros > Diceros bicornis. The sequence goes on along the minus strand of NC_080757.1, from coordinate 47,011,866 downwards.
AAATTTACACAAAGCCCAAACTATGAAACTGACTAAACAGTATTTTAGTGGTATATACTAATTTAAGTTCAAATTATAGCATTTACTTGCAAAATCAAAGAGGACACAGTTAATATGTTGAAAGTCTCTTTATGTTAGACTTTTGTGTATTTTTTTTTCCCCCAAAGCCCCAGTAGATAGTTGTATGTCATAGGTGCACATCCTTCTAGTTGCTGTACGTGGGACGCGGCCACAGCATGGCCGGAGAAGGGTGCGTCGGCGCGCACCTGGGATCTGAACCCGGGCTGCCAGCAGCGGAGCGCGCGCACCTAACCGCCAAGCCACCGGGCCAGCCCCTGTGTATTTTTTTTTTAAAGGGGAAATTTAAATCAACTATGCAAAGAACCCAGTAGCAGCACCTCTGTGGAACTCTGTCAGACAGAACTTTCTGTAACGTGGAAATGTGCCATATCTGAGCTGCCAGTATGGTAGACAATAGCTGCATGTGGCTGTCAGACACTTGAAACGTGGCTAGTGCAACTGAGAAACTGAAGTTTTAATAGTATTTAAATTTAATTAATTTTTATTTAAATAGCCCTATGTGACCACATTGGACAGTGTAGCTTTTTTTCTGAGGAAGATCAGCCCTGAGTTAACATCCCTGCCAATCCTCCTCTTTTTGCTGAGGAAGACCCATCTTCCTCCACTTTATGTGCGACTCCGCCGCAGCATGGCCTGATAAGCGGTGGGTCAGTCCGCGCCCGGAATCCGAACCAAGGCCGCCAGCAGCGGAGCGCATGCACTTAACCGCTACGCCACGGGGCAGGCCCCAGCTCCAAGATTTATAAAACCATCATTCTCCATCATAGGATAGAATCCAGCACAAACTAATTTCGGCAACAAATGAAAGAGCGCAATTCAAATGTAGTTCCTGAACTCAGTGCATTTTAGAGAAAGAAAATTTGATTGTGTAGAAGGAAGAACCGCGTCTTGGGGTTCATGGTCTTCCTATAAGGTTTTAGTGGTTCAAAGACCTGGAGAGGTTAGATTTGATGCCGTGATGTCTCCTGGGACGGAGGATCTTATGAAATGAGGAATGAATCTCCCAGTGGAAAGTGCTTCTACTGGTTGTTGCGTTGCGGATTGTCTCTAAGAGGTAGAGAGGAGTCTGTGAAGTGGCTTGTATGAAGGTTTCAGGAGGTAGGATGACCCCAGCCTTGGCAGTTGTGTTTGCTGCCAGGAGGATATAGAGGCTCAGAAGAGATGTGCCGAGGGCCTGGCCTGTCTTGGTCACCTCTTTGCCCCCAGCACATAGTAGATGCTTGATAAATATGTTTCAAAAATGGATGACAGTTTTCAGGAATAGACTTGAGCAAATCAGGAGAATGGCTTTAAATTTATCTAGAAATTGTGAAAAACAGGTGCCAAGGGAATTGTAATACCAGTGACCTGCAGAGTATGCACAGCAGGTGTTTTCTGCCAGAGGAAATTGACATTTCTCTTCACTGCAAATGCATGCTGGCCTTCTTCTAGTCCTTTACCAAGTGCTGTTGATTTTTATCTTCAAGCGTCTCTTGAATGGTGTCTTTCTCTTCAACCTCAGTGCCACCACTCTAGTCCAAACAACCATCTTTTTTGCTCGGAAGACAGCGGCAGTGGCCTCACTGCTCTCCCCACAGCTGCTTCTACTCTTTTCTGATCTATTCACCCCACTGCAGTCAAAGTAGTTTTAAAAATTCCTCATATGATCACGTCACGTCCTTGCTCAAAATCCTATGAGGGCTTCTTGTTGCTCCTGGGATAAGATCCATTTCTGAACCTGTTCTGAAAAGTGCTGTGTGCTCTGGCCCCTCCTGCCTTCTGCTTCAGCCTGGGCCCATGCTTCTCTCCTTCTGGTTTATTCCAGACATCTTTCTTTTCCCAGCTGGAAGGGAGCTGGGCCTTTCAGGAACTGAACCACCTGCTCCCTCTTCAGGAAACAGCTCTGCCCCCTCACCTTTTTTCTCTTGTCTTTTATAGCACTTCTCACCCTTTCTTTTGACATAGTCTTTAGTAGACATCTGCTTTTCCCCTTCCACCAGGAGGGCAGAGACCTTGTCGATTTTGCTCACCATTATATACCCAGTACCCAGCACAGTATCTGACCCGTTGCACAAGCTTCTCAAATGTTTGTTGAGTGATAAATGAATGCAAGCACATTGAAAACAAGGGGGAAGCTTGAGGAATGCTTTTTAAGACTTGGGTTTATTGGAGGGATTGAATAGTTTTTAGAGTAGAATAACGCAAGAAGGGGGGAATAGAGGGGGAAAAAAAAGAGTCCGTAGGATCCATCATTGGAGGTGTCCAGCGGGTTGAGAGCTATCTTACAAAAGAAGCATGTTCTGTGCCCTTGACCTACACTTGAAAGGCATTTGCCTGCCAAGTTGCAAGGGTGGCCCTCTTGTCTGGGCTGGCTTCCTGTCCCAGCCTCAGGAGGCAACACTTACTCACTGAGTATGCCATCAGTAGCGTGGTGCTCCAATTTGAGACCTCAATGTTGGAGCCTTCCATATGCAGCCCACAATCAGGAATGTAGTAGTTTTCCTCTCTTTCTAGAGAGTAGGGATTCTGCCCTGCTGATATTTGTATCTCTCTCCTTCTTCTTACCCACCGCCCTCACGCCCATCAGCAAACCAGAGTACTCTACCTGTGGGTGGTGTTTGGCAGGTGTTTGTTAATATCCGCTAGTACTACTCAAAAATAATGCCAGATGGGCCCTAAAGAGGGCTCTAGGCAGCAGTAGGAGGGAATTCTAGTTGCATCTTGAGGGGAGAAGAGGCTTCTTGCTGTTGGGAGGGGCTCTGTCAGAAGAACGGAGGCAGCTTTGTTTGGACCTGACCCAGCAGATGGGGGAGACTTGCTCTTTTCCTGAGACTGACTTCAGATGAGGGGAGGAGGCTGCCAGTGTGCATCAGATCCACCTGTCATGTGGGAGGGACTCATAGGAGACACCTGGATCTTCACGAGGAACTTTGAAGTTCTAAATAGGAAATGGAAGGACTTGAGGTGGAGATGGTGGTTAAGGTTCTTCTACAACTTTTGTGATTGTGATTCTGAAAGAGAAAACTGATATGGGATGTCACTAGCTTGTTTCCTAGGTAATGTCTTTTTTTGTTGTTGTTTTTTGGAAGGAAAGGACTGGTTCCCTAGACCAGGGCCTCTGATAACCAGAGAGGAGGTATTTCATGAAGACCAAAGTGATGTGTTTTCTGGGAGACTTGCAAGTCTGCTTAAGAAGGCTTTAAACTGAATATTAAGGAGACAAGAGACAAGTATACAGGAAAATTGCAGAGCCAGATAACGTGGAGACCTGTGTGACTTAGCAGCAGTGTAGGCACCGTAGTGGTGTCCTGGAACTCTCAAGTGGAAAGTAGCACCAAAGCTGGTTGAGAATACCACTGAGGGAGGGGCTTAGGTATGTGTAACCTCATGCCTGAGGGTGAGCAGCTAATGCCTCCTTGCACTAGAAACCTTCACAGCACAGCCAGGTAAGTATGATCTGGTGATAGGTCGGATTGGAATGGAGCAAAATAGTATGGGTACACCTGGGCCCAAAAGAAAACCCTATGAGAGATTCACTCTGTGTGCCTTGATCATGGACAGCTGATGGAAAGCATTTCAATTAGGATGGAAAGAGCAGGAGTCAGGTTATGTCATTGTAAGACTGCTGGGCTCAGGGGACAATGATTTTTTTTTTCCCACAGACAAATTTTAAAACAGGCCCCCTGGCAGGTGTAATAGACCAAGCAGATGTTTATATAAGGTGAATTCTATTAAGAGTGGACTATACGGTAGATTTTAACCCTACCTTGCTGATAATTTTACCTCTGAAAGCAGGTAGAGGGAAGTGTGTGTGTGTGTGTGTGTGTGTTGGAGTGGTGCTGCTTGGACCTAATGATGACAAATACTAAAAAGCTGGTTGACAATGTGGATGGGGTAAAACCCTCCAGAGGGCAAGGGAGCCTCTGACTGCAGCCCAGAAATAATCACAGAGCTTGGGTTTAGGCAGGCTGGCTCCACAGCACCTACTCTCTCTCTTTTTTTTTTTTTTGTGAGGAAGATCAGCCCTGAGCTAACATCCATGCCAATCCTCTTTTTTCTTTTCTTTCTTCTTCTTCTTCTTCTTCTTCTTCTTTTTTTTTTTTTTTTGCTGAGGAAGACTGGCCCTGAGCTAACATCCGTGCCCATCTTCCTCCACTTTATGTGGGATTCTGCCACAGCATGGCCTGACAAGCGGTGCATCAGTGCACGCCTGGGATCCGAACCCAGGCTGCCAGCAGCGGAGCGCGCGCACTTAACCGCTAAGCCACGGGGCCGGCCCCGCAGTACCTACTCTTAACCACGACAGTCACTGAGCTGAGCATCTCCTACCTTATTTTGTTGTTTCCTTTGATAACAGTGATGGAAATGCTCCTCACCTAAGCTGGAACAGGAGCCATCTTGGTGTCCTCAACATCCAGATGCCTGTTAGAAGTGACCTCTTGACACTGCCTCTAGACACGGTAGTGTCTAATTTGATGTGGCCCCTCCTTGGTTTCCCATCCCACTCACCCCCTACAGAGTTAAGAGCAGAAACTCCAGTACCTGTGGTAGGAATTCTGAGGGGAGCTGTCCTCAGGGAAGGTGGACCTGCTTGCCCTGGCTAAGTTGAGGCAAGATCGAAGTGGAAAATAAGGCAGAGTAGTAGAAAACCCATGGGAAAGGAGCTGCTTTTGTTTTAATTTCCCAAGGTAGGCTAATGTCTGTGGGGATATGATGAGTGGTATTCGATCCTGATGGGGTAGGTTAATGGTAAAGCAGGAACATTAATTTTTTTCTTTAAGGCTAAAGCTCCCAACAGAAATGACTGTTGATCATGCTCTGAGCCAAGACCAAACTCATTTGGTCAGCCTAGCTTTTGTCTTAAGGCTTGACTGTGATCAAGAGGGTGTTGGCAGAGGCTTAATAGCCTGAAGTGAATTTTATTTCATGAGGTCTGATTTGTAGTACGAAAATCTTATAGAAGGGAAAAACACATCTTGAGTTTCTGAATTAGCGATAGAGTTGTTTTGGTAGCAAAGGTAGCAAGCACAGGGCCTAGAATTTTCTGGGGCTGTTGGTCAAGAGATTCCTCCAACTATATACATTTATAATGCCGGAGTGTTGATCTCAAAAACTGAAATGTAAAACATGTTTAAAATATGTATATATATTTTTACCCATGGCTTAGAGGAAGTCTTCCAGAAATTGCAGCTTTAACTATTTCTAAAACATCACTCTACTGTGGCCTGATAAGAATTGTAGCCATTTCGTGTTGTCTGTTAGAGTTGACCCATTAACTTCAATTTCCCTTCCCAGAAACACTCTTCTGCTCCTCCTGGGCTCCCTTCCACAGTGCTATGATGGGATACCGTAGCCTCACCCACCACTGTGCTGAGTAGGTACAGAGCTGGTGGACACTGTATTGGTTAATGTTCAGTGAGGTGGGTGCTCAAGCTAAGGAAAAAAGGTGAATTTTTTGCCATGTTTTTGTATTTTAGGAGTTTGTTTATACAGGTGCCCAAATTGGTACTTAAAGTGGGAATGAGAGGTTTTTTTTTTTTGTGAGGAAGATCAGCCCTGAGCTAACATCTGCCAATCCTCCTCTTTTTTTTTTTGCTGAGGAAGACTGGCCCTGGGCTAACATCCACGCCCATCTTCCTCTACTTTATATGGGACGCCGCCACAGCATGGCCTGGCAAGCGGTGCATTGGTGCACGCCCGGGATCCAAACCCGCGAACCCTGGGCCACCGCAGCGGAATGCGTGTACTTAACTGCTTGCGCCACTGGGCCGGCCCCAAGAGGTTTTTGGTTTTCAGTTTTTGCAACAGTAAGGCAGGCACAGGTACCTGGTTCAGCCCTGTGAGTTCTTATTCTTGCCTGTCATTGTAGGGTACACGTCAATCTCTCTCAAAGATGTGATGCTAATGTTAAGGGAGGGCGTGGTCCTGCCTGACAAGCAGGAAGCCCAGAAACTGGCTTCAGAACCCCTCCTCCAAGCACTGTGATGATTTCAAGCCAAATTCTTTGAGGCTTGAGAAAGGGCTTGCCAAATAGTTTATCCCCACATTGAGTTAATGGGTTGGTTATCCAGCGATCTTTTGAGCAGTCAGCAGATGATGCTGCTCAGAAGACAGTGGCTGTGCTTGGGGACTGTCACTGGGCAGGTCCAGACTCTTGCAGTGCAAGTCAGTCTTCTATGAATCTCTTAAATGGAGTCCTTCCCCACTTTCCTATTCCTTTTAAAGAAAGTCTTTAAAGAATCTTAAAGCAAGTATTTTAACCCCTTGAGTAGCATTAGCCATGATACATTCTTAATTATAAAAAGGTTAATTAGATTCTTTTCTCCCAGATCAATAGCTTATAAGTCAGTGTGCTAGTTTTTCTTTTTCTTTCTTTTTTAACTTAAGCACTTAAGTATATTTTGGAATTTTAACTTGTTTTTCGATTTTTTGGTTATTTGTCAAGTGTCTAGAAAGTTCCCAGCTATTTTCCCATGAAGGTTTTAGTTCCAGGAATAAATTACCCATGAAGCTTTGGGAGGCACTAGAAGACTGTCGTCTTCCTGGAGGAGGACTTCACCCTGCTGTCTCTCTTCTGCCCTGCCCACACTCCCAAAAGACCATGCACCCACCATCCAAAGGGCTGTAGATCAGAACTCTACCCCTCTTACTCAAAACAATGTAGTAAGTTTTTTTTTTTAATTTTTTTTTTTTTTATTTATTTTCCCCCCAAAGCCCCAGTAGGTAGTTGTATGTCATGGTTGCACATCCTTCTAGTTGCTGTATGTGGGACATGGCCTCAGCATGGCCAGAGAAGCGGTTCCTCAGTGCGCACCCGGGATCCGAACCCGGGCCGCCAGCAGCGGAGCACGTGCGCTTGACCGCTAAGCCTGTAATAAGTTTTTTAAGTCAAGGATTTTTAGCCTTGGAGAAGGGGAAGGGAGAATTCTGTGTCTTCCTCTCACGAATTGAATGTGAAATCTTGTGGGTGTTTGTGTATGTGTATTTGGGTGTGGGAGGGTGTCTGTGATGTTCATCAGGCTTTCAAAAAGCCCTCGACTGAGTGAGGTTAAGGAAGAACTCCAGCTCTAAAGTCTTTTATACCTCTCATCTAGAAAGCTCTAAAGCCCGCTTTTTAGAATGGAGGGACTGATTCACAGGAGGGGAAGAGCCTAGAGCACAGGTTGCAGGTTCCTAGCTGGTGGGAGTCCATGTGTGCAAGCCTGGCTTCTCCTCACTAGTCGTACCTGGTTATCCATGGACCCCTGAGATTCCCCTTCCTCACTACTGTCCTCTCTCCCCTCCTCAAATCCTTAAGATAGCGTTTGTGGGAGAGCATTGGATAAACTTGTCCTCCAAGCCAGTTATCCTGTGCCAGGATATTTTCTCCTTGGTTTCCTTAGTCAGTTTTTTTTGATCAATGTCCTAATTGCCCCCTAAGTTCTTTTTTTTTCTTTTTAAAATTTATTTATTTATTTATTTAGTGTGTTTGTGTGTGTCTGAGGAAGGACAGCCCTGAGCTAACATCCATGCCAATCCTCCTCTTTTTGCTGAGGAAGACCGGCCCTGCACTAACATCTGTGCCCATCTTCCTCTACTTTATATGGGATGCCACCACAGCATGGCCTGACAAGCGGTGTGTCAGTGCACGCCCAGGTTCCCGGTCGCCAGCAGCAGAGCGCGCGCACCTAACCGCTACGCCACGGGGCTGGCCCCTGCCCCCTAAGTTCTCCCAGGACCTCTTTTCATTTCTCTTGGGCTTACCTCTTTTATACCACCTTCTCTTCCTCCTCCTTCTCTTTTCTTAATGTGTTCTAAGTTAATCTGTTCTCTGTCATTGGCTTTCCTGTTAGGTTTGGTAATTCTTGTCTGCAGCCAGAAAGGAGGTCCTGACTGACGTAGACACAGGACTGGGAGGCTGGTCCTCCCAGCTCTGTGATGCTGGACAGTGGATCCTGCCCCTCCCTGGACTGCTTTGGGGTCTCAGCTCATCCCTTCCAGCCCAGAAGTTCAGGGATCTGCTCTTGTAGTCTCCAGCTGGTCAGGAACACACATCTGCCATTGCCTGTCACTGGCTTCCTCCTTTCCTCATGGACCTCATGTGTGTCTTGTGATGGTTTTCTAGTCCTTATTCCAATTATGCTAGAGGCAGTAAAGATAAAAGTTATTGCTTTCAGGAAGACCATTCTTCCGGGGGCAGGCCAACAGATAAGACAATGTTGGTGACTAATATGCAGCAGAACCCTGTTAGCATAAATTGTATTACAGTCAGAGATGACCATCTTCTACCTTTGGTAATTTAAGCTTCTTCCCCTCTCTGAATTTCACCAGTGCTCCAGGTGTGTGTGTGTAGGTATGTATGGTGTGTGTGTAGTGTATGTGTGGGGGGGGTGTGTGTGTGTGTGTGATCTGGCCCTAAAAGGGTTTTGGAGGAAGGTCTCCTTCTCTTGTTACTTCTGAGGATTCATTAGCCCCTTGGCAGCACACACCTTTACGTGGAGGTAGGCATGTGATTCGAGAGGCTCTAGTTAGGAAACCAGATCTCTTAATTGATAGAGCCATCCCATGAGCTAGTAATGCAAGCTGTTGGTAATTACAAAAAACCTACCATGAAATTCATCTAAAATTAATGAGGAGTCAGCATGGTGAATTTTAAATACAGAGGAAGTTACGGCGTTGGCTCTCAGTTATCTGACAGTAGCTTACTTCTTGCTGGTCTTTAAGCCTTCAGCTGGCTTTACTTTGCTCCCCGTTGTGCCTGTGGGCTCTCTTCTCACTCCATTCCAGTTGGTTTACATTCCTCCACCACTGACCGATTTTAATGGGAAGCTACCAAAAATTGCAGTGCATCCCAAGTCAGATGTTTGGGGTTATCCGTTCTGCTCTTCTGTGAACACAGAGAAGTGAAAGGTCCAGTGTGCTTAAAAGAAAACAATAAAACATGTGGAGAACAAAAACTTGGAAGTGAAAACCAGCTAGATGAATAGAACATGTCTGTTTTTCCTGACTTCGAGTTTTTTAAAAGGAGCATTGTTTAATACTTCATTTTCTATGTATGTCAGCATTTGAAGGTCTCTAGATCAGTGCCGATGACATATACTGTGATAAATGGTTAAGGTATTTTGAGGCTAACGTCTTTACTTTGGTGACATGTACTTTATGTGCATAACATCCCTTAATTTAATAGAAAGGATCTCTGGTCTATATGTGTTTTTATGTGACTTGAAAAGGAACTAACTATTCCATTTAAATAGATTTCAATTAAGATAATGACTTTGAGACATCTCGCAATGGTACATTTTCTGGACTCTTAAGATAGAGTTGTCAAATTATAGCAAATAGAGTTAGGAATTATTTTGCAATTTTCTCAGCAGATTGTAATTTCTCATTCTGTACATCTAGTCATTCTGGAAATAATAGTGTAAAGGTACCTTTTTCTAAAACTGATTATTTTCCAAATACAATGATACCTTTTGGTTTAGAAGAAATGGTAGAGGAAGATTGTAGTACAGGAGGGCAAGCAGAAAACAGTCATTTTCAGCCTCTCTTTTAATGTACTTTTGGCTGCATTTTTGAAGAAAGACCAAAAATTGCCATATGTGTGAAAGAACATTGGTAAGTGGGTAGACTTGGAATGAAAGTGAGATTTTCAGAGTAACAATGTCACTTTCTTCCATGGCTTGTAGAAACAAAAGATGTGTGATCACAGCTGGTCCAGCACCTGGACTCAGCTAATCTGTAGGATATTTAAATTTGCATGATAATCAAATTTCCATGTTGGAAAAAGTGTAGAGAGCAAGAGTTTGTCAAAACAAGAATAAATTTTAAAAAATGAAAGGGATAATGTACATGTATTAATTTTTGCAGGATGTGGAAAAAATTTTAAATATCTAGGATGCAGTTTGTTGAGGGAGCCAGAAACAGTGGGAAGGGTGACTTAAGTGTTACATTTTGATGTAGAAATGCTCAAAGAAAAAACTTGCCTGGGAGGAAAGTTTCTGTGGAGATGGGCCCTGCATTTTGATTGATGTACTGAAGCATTGGAGACTCAACATTAATTTTGATCTTTCTTAGGAAGCTGGATAAAATAATGTGTTTCTGAGAAAAAATAGTAACTTTTGAAGTGTCAAAACCTTGCAGTGGAAAATGCCAACATCCATGATTCCAAAGCAAATTCAAGAATCAACATTCTAGTGCATCCTCATTGACTTGCTATCTTGATTTCAGGGGCCGTTAAGCCATGAGGTCCAGCAGGTTGTCATTGGGCATCCCAGAAATGTGAGGACTCTGTACCCACAAAGGAGTATGGCAGCTAGTACTCTGGCTTCCTAGTGGTTTTCCTGGGAAAAAGTGTTTGATCCAAACAGTTCCCAACTTAATAAAAACCTTGCTCATCACAGGCGGCTCTGAGAAATTTTAGTTTCCCGAAATCACCGAAAGGATGAAGTTCTGTCACCCCTTAAAAGACTGGTGTTTTAACTTCTTTTGGGCCGGCCATACACCCCTTTGAGCCTCTGAACACTATGAACTCTCTCCCCAGAAAACCCCACGTATACACACAGGGCAAACATGCATGTAGATGGATGTTAAGAACCCTTGATTTAAAATAATAAGATGTTGGCCGGCCCCGTGGCTTAGTGGTTAAGTGCGCGTGCTCCGCTACTGGCGGCCGGGGTTCGGATCCTGGGCGCGCACCACCACACCGCTTCTCCGGCCATGCTGAGGCCGTGTCCCACATACAACAACTAGAAGGATGTGCAAGTATGACATATGACTATCTACTGGGGCTTTGGGGAAAAAAAAAGGAGGAGGATTGGCAATAGATGTTAGCTCAGGGCTGATCTTCCTCACAAAAAAATAAAATAATAAGACTCAAAGGTTGTTTTTTTTTTTTTTTTTGTGAGGAAGATCAGCCCTCAGCTAACATCCAATGCCAGTTCTCTTTTTGCTGAGGAAGATTGGCCCTGGACTAACATCTGTGCCCATCTCCCTCTACTTTATATGGGACGCTGCCACAGCATGGCTTGACAGGTGGTGCGTTGGTCCGCGCCCAGGATGCGAACCAGCTAACCCTGGGCTGCCAAAGCAGAGTGCACACACTTAACTACTATGCCACCAGGCTGGCCCCTAAAATGCAAAGTTTTGAAGAGAATATTGGAAAGGAGTTTGCTGTTGTCACAGACACCATTTTTCATTGGAGGGTCAAGGAGCTCTCTTGGGAATACACTTTGTGGGTTGTTTGACAGACGATTTAGCAGGGCTGGAACATGCGGCTAGGCCTCCTTTTGAGAGAGTTATACAATCTGAGAGTAGTGCTTCAGGAAGGGCAACTCCCCAGTCCCCTCAGGAGCTGGGGCCCAGTGTTTTCTGTCAGGGGCTTTTTGGAGAAGGTCTTTTTGTCTAAGGGCAGTTTTATTACGTGTATTTGAAAAAGTAATACCAACTCTGCATTTACTTCCCATTATATGCTTTTCTCTCTTAGAGTACAAAGACTGATAAAGCCTTTGAGCTTGTGGGTTTTTAGAGCCTGAAATTAGTTAGATAAATTGCTTGCTATGTTACTTATAAAGGAGGCATTACATACTTTATTATGCATAACATGATTTCAGAATTCTCCCGTTTGAAGAACATATGTTTTTAAGAAGGTACCTTGTGAAAACTACATGTATTGGATTTGTGTCCTGCTTTCAAATCTTCTGCTGCTCTTTCCAGTGGGCCTTGCGTGTGAGACAAACTGGGAGTGGGGTGATTCTGATGCAAAGGCAGGCCCTGGAGCCACAGGGCTAGAACCTGGTGTCAACAGCTATTTGATTTCCAGTTCCGAACCCCTAGTAGATGGTGACTTGCAGAGGAGCTTTTATTTATGCCATCAAGATCTAAGAAGTCACCACCACCCACGAGTATTCCCCCCTTTTCCTGAAGGATTCTTTTCTTTGATACATTCAGTTTCCTAAAAGAAATGCATCTTCCCAGCAGAAACAACATTATACAAGTGGTTTTGTGGAAAGGCGAGGTACCATGCCGGCAGTTCTCAGTTAGGGAAGCTTGTGTTCTTGAAATGATACTATTGAGTAGAGATGGTCTGGGTTTTAGGTTAGATCTCACTTTCTCATAGCAACAGTGTTATAATATGTTATATTCTGGAGCTAAAACCTGATGCCCAATTTCTAAAAATATACTCAACCGTAACTGTACTATATGGAGTTTTCTAAAAATGACATAAACAGGTTACTTAGGTATTACATGCAGTGTTTATTCACTCATTCATTTGACCAATAAATCTTTAAGTGCCTACTCTGTACAACATAGGGGACACAGCAGTGAATAAACTGAATCTCGGCCCACAGGGAGCATATATTCTGTAGGGCAACAGGTAACATGTAGCCATATAACATAATGTCAGGTAGTAATATTGTTCTGAAAAATATGGAGAATAAGGGAATGGGGAGGCCATTCTTTTAGGGTAAGATGTTCAAGAAGGTCTTTCTGAGGAGGAGACATTTGAGTCCTGCCATTATTTTTACTACCACAAATTTTGGGGAGTAACAGTTGTCTTTGGGGCCATGGAATTCAGTGAGGCTTCTTTGTAGAGATTTTGACTGATTAACGTGAAGGACCTTTTTAGGGGTTGGGACTTTGGTGTCGGTGACCTTTTGAGAGAGTGATTTGGCCTTATCTGGTTTGTCCCCTCTTTTTCTTACTGTCAGTTTTCCTGTGGCAGGAACAAGAGGAGAGATGAAGGTGCTGCTGGCCTCTTGGCCATGGTTCAAAGCAGACCAAGCATCTCCCTGCTCTCTGGCCACTGAATGTTGTGCATGCCAAGCAGTCTTTTTTTTTTTTTTTTGGTGAGGAAGATTGGCCCTCACCTAACATCTGCCAATCCTCCTCTTTTTTTGCTGAGGAAGACTGGCCCTGGGCTAACATCCATACCCATCTTCCTCTACTTTATATGGGACGCTGCCACAGCATGGCTTGCCAAGCGGTGCGTTGGTGCATGCCTGGGATCCGAACCGGCAAACCCCGGGCCGCCGCAGCGGAGCGTGCGCACTTAACTGCTTGTGCCACCAGGCCAGCCCCCCAAGCAGTCTTTAAAATGCATGAACTGCTCTTCACCAGTCACTCCATGAGGTCTGACAACCTGAATGCTTTCCCTGGACTGGTCACCACATCCAGAGGCCAGCTAACCTGAGCTTGGCCCCTAGTCCCAGACACAGGGGCCTGGGTATGGGGAGAAGGATTGCAGTTGTTGGCCTAAGACTATTTTTCTTTCTGAATGTCATTTTAAATCATTGAATCACAAAATTATAAAACAATCTTTTAGGAAGGAGTATACTTGTGCAAATGATGTTGCCTCTGTTCAAAACATTGTCACCCATGTTAATCAGCCCCGCAGTTAATCCTTGTTACCCCATAGTCCCAGGGTACGTTAATAACCAGTATTTGTAGAGAGCTGCAGTTGACAGACCCGTTGCCATACATCTTCCTTTAATCCTCACGACATCCTATTGTTACTGCTGCCCCTTTCCAGACCAGAAAGCTAACTCTAAACTGTTCAAGGAAGGAAGGGAACTAACTACACAAAGAGAAGCCTAACCAGGGGCTTGTGTAGAACTCCTTTCATCCCCACACAGATCCTTTGAGGTAGACTTTATTTTTCCCATTTTGTAGATGAAAAACTGAAGCTCAAAAAGATTATGTAACTCGCCGGAGGTCACACAGCTGGTGGGGCAGAGCTGGGGTTTGCTGCCATTGGAAACGCATGCTCTTTCCACCCTGTCAGGCGCTTACCTCACCTACCTGAGGCCACCTGCCCCCTGCTCCCTTCTTTCTTCATTGTCACCTCAGCCACTTTGCCTGGTATCTGAGCCAGCGGCCCACCTGAGTCCTCTGCCAGGGCAGGGTATCGTGGGCTGGGCCGTGGGCAGGCAGTGCCAAGTTGAGAAGTGCTTCTGTCTCAGGTACCTGGAGGGTTAATAGACTTTAAAACATTTATTGACAAAGAGCTTTATACACACACACATGCACACGTGTATGTACACATGTATGCTTACATACATACAGTATACATAAGTATGTATGTATGTAAGTGTGTGTGGAGAGAGAGATATATATCCATAGAGGAAAGTTAAACTCTATATCACAGTAGCATATCAGACATTTGTTTACATTTTTAAACATTGTGTAATCATTGTACTTAATAGTTTGTGTTTTTCCTCCATTTATCATGATTTCATTTGCCTGTTGCTTCATTCCTACATAGTGTACGTACTTGCCATTTGTAAGGACTCTGTAATATTTCCTGTTAACATGCATAGAATCCTTTGTTGACTATTTGAGTTGTTAAAGCTTTTGTGGCTTGGCAAGGAATTTACCTAATAGCATTATTTCTTCAGGAAAAAAAGTTCTGAGTTTGGCTTAAGAATAAGTGGTTTTTGAAAAATTGTTTTGTAAGTTAGGGGTGGCTTATTCACCATAGTTTCAATGGATTTTGGCTAGAAATATCTAGTAGCCATTTGATGGAAAACAAACATTTGTTTTTTCCAGATTTGAGTTTACATTTTGTTTCAAATTTTATAAGCAATTATTATAAAACTTATAAAGCTTTTTTGAGTGTGAGTTATGTGTCTAACCAGGCTAAACTCTCTTAAGAAGCTGAAGCAGAGAGGATTGAATTGACAAACACAACTCTTTAAAAATTAAGGTTATGTTTTTGTGTGTGTATGTGTGAGAGGAAGATCAGCCCTGAGTTAACATCCGATGCCAATCCTCCTCTGTTTTGCTAAGGAAGATAGGCCCTGGGCTAACATCCGTGCCCATCTTCCTCTGCTTTATATGGGATGTAGCCACAACATGGCTTGATGTAAGCGGTGCGCCAGTGGGCAGCCGGGATCCGAACCTGCGAACCGTGGGCCACCCAGCAGAGCACGCGCACTTAACCACTGCGCCACCGGGTTGGCCTAAAAATCAAGGTTATCTTGTTGCTAAGAATGTAATTGCTGAATTGTGGGTGATAAGAGAAAAAACTTCCCAAATTAAACTTCCCAACATTCGACGTCTGCGGCACAGGGTTGGCACCAAGGCAGTAGCTGCTTCTTCCCTATCCTGGTCTTGGGCATTGGTGAAGGGAGTTGCCTAGACCTGTTTGATTCTCATTTCTGCCCTTACTAGTTCTGATGCCTTAGGCAAGTTTCTCAACTTCTCTGTCTCAGTTCCCTCATTTGGGAAATGGAAACACAATTTCTGCCTTGTAGGGCCATGAAACTTAAATGAGGACTGTCTTGATGTGTCTGGGACATAAATCTTCAATAAAAGTGAATTCTCTTTTCTTTTTTTTTTGGTGAGAAATATTAGCCCTGAGCTAACATCTTTTGCCACTCCTCCTCTTTTTGCTGAGGAAGATTGGCTCTGGGCTAACATCACTGCCCATCTTCCTCCACTTTATATGTGGGACGCCTGCCACAGCATGGCTTGATAAGCGGTGCCTAGGTCTGAGCCTGGGATCCGAACTTGCGAACCCTGGGCTGCTGAAGCGGAGTGTGCTAACTTAACCGCTACGCCACCAGGCCGGCCCTGAATTCTTTTTTATTATTCTTAACTCAAAACTTTGATTGAATTAGTGCCAACTAAGTGAGCTATTTAGGTGATGCAGAGACCTGTCACTGCTCATTTTAGGGAACAGTTATTCTTCCTTCTCCATTTTGAAGTTTCTTGTTTGCTACGTAGTTTGAATTAGGATGCCAGAAGTTGAAGAATTTTCTGTGTAGGATAGCAGATGAAATTAAACTTCTCTTGAAAGATATATTTCAAAAAGTTGAACTTATGCAGACATTTCTGAAATGGTTTTATTATATGTTCCTTGCACAGTATTGTTAGAAGCTCATGACTTCAAGAAAATACTATATCATCCAACAAGTTCTCTTTCTGCTGGTTTTAGGTTACTTGTAAGGAACCATTAGTCTTTTGTCTGGGTTGATATGTAGTAGTGACAATTACCGAACCAGAACTTTCAACACCTTTCTGACATCCACCCTTGGAGATTACCCCCTGTCAGACTCTAAGATGTCCCAAACTGAACCTACTACGTTCCCCCTAAACCCGATCCTCCTCTTAGTCCCAGACTTGGTGAATGGGACCACTGACTACTGTCCTTCTTGTAAGCCCAAAGCCTAAGGCTTGTCCCTAAGAGCGCTTTCTTGCTTACTTCATATCCCATCCACCAAGTCCCATGTGTTTCATCTTCTGTCTTGCAAGCCTCTCCTTTCATCTCCACAGCCACCTCCCTTATCTGGGCTACCATTGTCTCTCAACTAAAATGTTGTAAGAATCTAACTGACCTTCTTGAACCCCTTCTTGCCTATTTTCAGTCTGCTTTCACATTGTAGCCAGAGTGAGCTTTTCAGAATATACATCTGATCACCTCCATATCTGCCTCCAGACCACATAGAATAACCCTTCAGTTGTTCCTCATTGCTTTTGGGATGAAGACCAATTCCTCTATGTGGCCTTCAAGGCCCTGCATGACCTGGTTCCTGCCCGCCTCTCCAGTCTCGTGCTCTGTACACTAGACCCACATCTAAGGGGCTTCTTTGGATTCCTCCATTAGACCGTGCTCCTGCCTCAGGTCCCTTGCTTATGCCATTCTCTCTTCTAGACTGCCCACGCTACCATCCCTCAGCCAACTCGGACTCATCCTTGAAATGTCAGCCCAGTTCCCAGTTGCTCCAGGGACTCTTCCATGATTGATGCTCAAACTGATCAGGTCTCCCTGCTGACTGTGATCTCGTGGCACCGTTCATGTTCCTTCATAGCTCTTGCATTGATTACTTCCTTGTCTGTCCCCTGGCCCATCTCTAAATTCCCTGAGTGCCGCTCGAGTACTGTGCTGCTTTGTGAATTGTAAGGCAGGATATAAATGACAAGTACTGAATTCTAAATCATGGCCTCTGCTCTCAGAGCTGAAATTCTGTGTCCAAGTAGAAAGGTTTGACTTGAATTAAAATATTTGTGCAAACAGACCTGTAACAGTGCATAAATTGTGAGGTTAAGAGAGCCTTACCTCTACAATCAACTCCAAATGCTTGTTTTATATACATGATAAATTGTGGGGAAAATAAGAGTTTGTCTTTAACCAGGTGTTATTTTTGAAGTTAATTTCCGTATAGCGGTACCTTGAGACATTTAGATGAACATTTCATGAAGTAGTTTACGTAGGGAAAATCTGTGGTCACAACTGCCTGAGATGGCCAGCATAAAAGGGAAGACAGAGACATCAATAAAGTCACCGGGTAATCAATAATGTGGAGTGAACATTTGCTACAGATGGAGCCTCGTAGGCAGCCTCATCTGATATAGCCTCTCTCAGTGTCTCAGTGAAGTCCCAGCTAATTGTAACCAACTTCCCTAAAGATGGAAGTATGTGCCTATAGCACACAAAAAGCAGTGTGCAGTATTTTGGGGGTTTTATAATTTTAGTACATGCAATAGAATATTTACTTATATAGAGAGGTGAATTAGAGGAGTAGGATAGGGTAGGTAGCGTTGAGGGCCAATGGAGGCCTGCTGGATTTCTTTTTGCTATAAACTGTGGTTTTGGGGCCGGCCCCGTGGCTTAGTGGTTAAGCGCGTGCGCTCCGCTGCTGGTGGCCCGGGTTCGGATCCAGGCGCGCACCAACGCACCGCTTCTCCGGCCATGCTGAGGCCACGTCCCACATACAGCAACTAGAAGGATGTGCAGCTATGACATACAACTATCTACTGGGGCTTTGGGGGGAAAAAAAATAAATAAATAAAATCTTTAAAAAAAAAACTGGTTTACTATACTATAAGAAAGTCTTTGAAATATGGAGCATATTTCCTTAATAGGTTGGCTGTTATCTATAGCAGGCTTTGAGGGGCTTATAACAATAGAAAGAATAAAGCATTTTGTAGCCTGTTCTGTGAATTATTGCAACTTTTTTTTTTTTTTTTAGCACTTTTCAGTGCGTTCCTGAGTTGTCTTTAGACTCAGGGTCCACCCTGGAATTGAGGCTTCCCCTAGACAGATAGGGTGAAGATCTTAGTCTTTCAGTGATGGGCTTGGCATGCAGCTGGTGCTCAATAAATGTTGAATGGATGGAACTCTTTCTTGAAGCACAGAGCACGTGTAGAAAGCTTTGGTTGACTTTGGATTGATTTGTCCCTGGAAATATCTGAATGAGGCAGTGTAGTGCAGTGGTGAAGAGGATGGCCTTGGAGCGTGAGTCCTAGCTCTGCTAGTTAGTAGCTTTGTTACCTTGGTAAGTTGCCTAAACCACTTTCAGTCTTTCTTTCAGCAGAGTTGTTAGGCTTAAGTGAGATATTGTTGGTAAAGTACTTAGAGGCCTGGCCCGTGTAAAGTTAATTGTTGTTATTGGTTCAGAATCCTTCTGATACGTCCTCACAAATCAGCACTGTGTCTGACTTGGATCCCTGTGGCCCTCGGCCAGCCTTTCCTTTGAGAAATGATTCCTCCTGCTTTAGTGGACTGTGGCATGTACTGCTCAGTATACCAGTGGTGTTCTTTACTACAGAAATTTAAATGGCTGTCATAAAGGTTTTAGAGGGAAAAACCCTGTAGTTTCTCAAGAAAAGAATAATCATGATACATCTTTGTTTAAATAGAATAACTGCCAAACAGATAGGGTTTTTTGAGAATAAGAAATAATATTCCCTTGGTATGTTTACTCCATTATATCCATGGGAAGAGAGCAGTGTGGTTAATTATAGCAACATTTCGATGTCACTGCCCAAACTTTACAGTTTATGAAGTGCTATCCCATTTATTCTTTCCCTCAGCAATCTGAGGGGTGGGGTTCCCTCATCATGACCCTCATTTGACAGGTCAGAAAATCCAGACCCAGCGAGGCTGCTCCTGAGCTGGAGCTCTTCCCAGTTAGCCTCAGCTGTCCCAGGCAGCGCGCTTTGGGTGTTGAGTTATCTGAGTGGGATTTTATGGGATCCTAATTGCACGCGATGGCCAGAAAGTTCTGCTCCTGTTTTGGCGTTTTGCTTTGGCAGAGAGTACTCTCTGAGGACCCACATAAACTGGAAGAAAAAATTCCAACAACAAACTCAGTACTAATCATCTGGAAAGGGCAGGACACTGCTGTGAGGCAGTTATTGGACCTGTGAACAGAAAAACGTCAAGATCACAACTTTCCAGCATTCGCTTCTTTGAAACGTCAAGTGGAGCCCAGTACGGCCATCAGGTTTATGTGCCTCCAGAATGAGATTAGATGGTTTGGTTCCAGGCTGTGTACTTGTATGGAATGCTACTTGTGCCTATTTTCCCTGATCTGCTGAGAAACAGCTTTTTCTCTTGTTACTTTGTGCATCCAGGTTTCTTTTTTATTCCACTTGCCTTTCATTCCTGCTTTGGGCCTTGAGACAGCAATGAAACAGACCTTCAGGAATGGGCAGCTGTGGAGGCCCTGGCTGGGGTCAACTCTTTACCCAGGGTCTGGGTTGCGGGGGCTAGGACCAGCTCCAGGAGATGAGGCCACAACTTAAGGGGCAAACAGTGCAGGCAAGTATATCAAAGATCAGGAGCAGAACCCAGTTCTACTGTGTCCTGTGCCTGTGGAAGCAGTATCCCACTTCTGATTCCTCATTTAAAATGTCTAAAGTAGTTGATTGATTACTTTGATAGAAATAGGCCTTTTTTCATGTAGGTAAAGAGTGGTAGGCTCTTACAAAGCAATTGCCTCTAAGGGGGTGCCTTCTAACGTAAATGTAGACTGGATTAACTAGTTACTGATGTCCAGGAATAGCTGGTACTATATCTCCAACTGAGTTCCTGGTGATTCTATCACCTTTTTCCGTGTGTGTGTGTGTGTGTGTGTGTGTGTGTTTAAGTGAGAGTAATGTGTTCCTAATATTCCAAGTTGATTTAGACCAGTGAGTCTTAATTCCATGGTAGGTATTGGGGGGTGGTGTGTGCACATACTTAGGATGTGATTACTGTGGAATTTTTTCAAATTATATGTCTTCCAATCTCCCCATCTCAATTATGATAAGCCCTGAGATGAGAAGGGGTGGCTGGGTCATCTGTGTGAAGACTTTTCCTAGGCTGCTCTGGTACACCTCCCCTCTGCCCAATCCCAAGATGCATCTGCCTTTTGAGAACTAGGTAAAAAGGTGATTAGGGCTGGCTGATCAGTTGTCCCACTGCAGTCTGCTGGGTGGAGCTGACCTTAGGCTGCTGGTTCCAACCTAGCATGTCAAAGGAACCCATGGGAGCCACAGGGCCATTTTCAGCATTTCAAAAGACTTAGTAGAAACTATATATTTACCCAGGATAAGGACACAAAAGCTACCCAAACCATCAAATTTCCTTACTTTTGTTTGGAATTGCAAGTCTGTATGGTTTCATGCTGATTCCAAGTTATGATTGGCTGTGGATGACATAATAGGAATTTCTCAGACCAGATTGGTCTAACTCTAGACGTTGTTACTACAGCTGGTATCAGGTCTCACTCCTCAAACTGAACGTGCTCACTACCTTTAGAATGAGGTTGCCCTTGAATGTGAGTGCCCTTGACTATCAAAATTAAGCAACTGATTGCTTACTTAGCTATGCTTATCATCATCACACCTGTGGCAATGATTTGATTTCATAATGTATTATGAACTGTTTATAAATGTGAATTGTTGGCTAAAATTTGGATCAGCGTTGAAATGGAAAAATAGTAAACAGAATTAATCAATTACTGTGAAGCATCATTTGTTAGAATCTTGCAAAACATGTGGCCAGCATGGAGAAGGGACAGAAAAAAAGAGGTTCGTGAAACTACAGATCTCATCCAGTACCCTCGTTTTAAAAATGGTCCTTTTAACCAGCTTTGCACTAAAAGCAAAGATAACTCACAGTAGAGCACCAATTGTTATTACTTAGTCTCTGTAGCCTCCTAGGATCCTGTTGATTGTATGTTCTTTTTATTCTTTTTACATAGTTGTGTTTGATGTATACACATCATCCCAAGTTCTGCTTTTTCATTTTGTATTACAATGTATAGACTTTTCCATATTTCTGCTTTGCTCCTGTGTCATTTTTAATGGTCACAGCTGACTGAACTAAACCTGAAGTCAGACAGTCAGGATAGTCTAGTTCAGGTGATTAGAGAAGTCTAGCGACAAGCTGTCTGTTTGATCCTTGATAACACGGCTGATGGGGTCAACTCTGGCCAAGTTGGCATGCATAAAAAAGATGTGCTCACGCCTGCTGCGGATGCTGATAATAATAGCTTATGTATGCTATCTGCTATTTCTTAATTTTCCCAGCAGCCCCTATGAGATAGGCACTATTATCTCCATTTTATTTATATATGAGCAAAAAGAGGCTTTATGCAGTAACTTGTCCAGCTTCATAGGCTGATAGGCAGTGGAACTGGAGTCTGAAGCTAGGTCTGTCTGATGCCAGGCCTTGAGGTCATTTTTTTTTTTTTTTTAATTTTGTGAGGAAGATCCGCCCTGAGCTAACATCTATGCCAGTCCTCCTCTTTTTGCTGAGGAAGACCGGCTCTGAGCTTAACATCTATTGCCAGTCCTCCTCCTTTTTTTCCCCAAAGCCCCAGTAGATAGTTGTACGTCATAGTTACACATCCTTCTAGTTGCTGTATGTGGGACGCGGCCTCAGCTGGCCGGAGAAGCGGTGCTTCGGTGCGCGCCCGGGATCTGAACCCTGGGCCGCCAGTAGTGGAGCTTGCGCACTTAACCGCTAAGCCACGAGGCCGGCCCCAGGGCTTGAGTTCTTTTTTTTAATTTTTATTTATTTATTTATTTATTTTTTTTTCCCCCCAAAGCCCCAGTAGTAGATAGTTGTATGTCATAGCTGCACGTCCTTCTAGTTGCTGTATGTGGGACTCGGCCTCAGCATGGCCAGAGAAGCAGTGCGTCGGTGCGCGCCTGGGATCCGAACCCAGGCCGCCAGCAGCGGAGCGCACTCACTTAACCACTAAGCCACGGGGCCGGCCCAGGGCTTGAGTTCTTAACCAGATTTTTCTGTGCACAATGGGGCCCATCCAGTTCTCAACCTACTTCAGAAAACCAGCCACCTTCCACCTTAATCCTCACAACAAACACATCTATTAATATGTATTAAAGTCATAGAGGTTTAATATTAAAACAAGATAGAGTAAATGCTGCAGACAAGTAGGAGCTCCTGAGCACCTCCCACCCACACTAGGGATTTGTTAGTCTTCCTAGAGGCAGAGTGGTGTGAATGGCCAGCCCACATTCAATCTTTCCATTGGTTCTATCCTTTAGTCGGCCTTAAAGTTTCTCGAACTTGAATGGACACAACAGTGACTACACAAGGTCACCTGAAGCATGTATATAGTAATTTGTGGGAACCTCAGGAGATTCTTAGGGATAATTTCGGCTATAGGTAGCTTTTTGCCCTGACTTTAGAACCTAACCCCCACTGAGGAGTGGCCACAAAGTTCCTATGCGTGTTAATTAGAAGATATCGGTGTGGGGGGCCAGCCCTGTGGCGTAGCGGTTAAGTGCGCGCTCTCCACTGCTGGCGACCCGGGTTCAGATCCTGGGAGCGCACCGGCACACCGCTTGTCAGACCATGCTGTGGCGGCGTCCCACATAAAGTGGAGGAAGATCGGCAAGGATGTTAGCTCAGGGCCAGTCTTCCTCGGCAAAAAGAGGAGGATTGGCATGGATGTTAGCTCAGGGCTGATCTTCCTCACAAAAAAAAAAAAAAAAGAAGATATCGGTGTGCCCTGCTCTGTTCTCTGGACAAATTAAAAATTTTCCCATGTTCTGCCTGAAGCCTTTTTCCATGGCGATGCTCGGAAGTCATTGAAGCAGTCCCCCTGCTGCATGTAGTGGTCCTGGAAGGAGGTGTTTCCTCTGACTGCTACCTGGGCTCCTATGTGTCTCGGGGCAGGCAGGTCCAATTCCTCTGTACTTTTCCAGGGTCTTGCTTCTGTTGAATGAGAAAATTTCTCACATGAATTAAAGCAGACTCATCTACTTGGGCTGGCTTGGAAATTGGAGTTCAGACTCCAGAAGTCTGGTTGGGGCAGATGAATGAAAAGTGTCTGGATTTACCTCCTGAGCCTTTGGCTTCCTATTCTCTAGAAGTGTGTTTTTCTGGAGTGTGGACAGGGACCTTAATTCTAGGGTCCTGGTATTATCTGAACTCGGAATGTGTTTTTCTTTTGCATTATGTTATAGATGGTGGTTCTGTGTACTTGGAAAGGTACATTTGTACCATAGTTATGTTGTGGATTGCATTAAGTTTTGTGGGCCTAGGAAACTATGTCCCATTTATTTTCCTTCAGGATAAATGGATTTTGAATTTCAAACAATTGACCTATTGATGAACTTTTGAAACTCAGGCTACTCTTGGTTGAGGATTCACTTTCTGTGATTACTTGTGTGGTATAAATGTAGGAGGTCAGATGAGAGGCTGGAGTTGTCTAGGAGGAAGACTTGGGGTTTAGTTCAAGCATCACTACCTTCATGGAGGTTGCTAGACTTGACAAGGCAGAGGAGGGAGGGGAAGGCATTTCCAATACAGGAGCTGCATGAATGGAGGTGGAGGTGGGAAGGAGGATGGTTTTCACATGAGCCAGTGGCTTATCAGATCCAACCAGAATGTTGGGAACACGTTGGAGAGTAACTGAAAATAAGGTTGAGTAGATAGAGGGGCTGGGTTATGTTGGGCCCTGAAAGCCAAGGAGATTAGATGAAATACAAGAATGTGATAGGTTTTTGAGCAAAAGAGTGACATGATGAGAGTAGTGTTCAAAGGAAGATAGTCTGGCGGCAGAATGCCGTGGGGGCTAGTGGCTGGAGCAAGGGATGAAGTCAGAAAGAAATGCTGAGGTGTGCGGTGACGAAAGAAGAACTCAGTCGACAGGACTGGGGAACTAAAGAGGTTTGGAGGATAAAGAAGAGGAGAAGATCAGAGATGACCCTTTGGGGACAGATGGATCCATTGGGTTTAGAATTAGGCCTCTTTGGACCTGGATTGGGTCTGTGTTTGGGTGGAGAGTGGAGAGGAATGGATACAAGAATTTCTAGCCAAGGGATGGGAATAGTGGTCAGTGTATATAATTGGGTATGGGAGACAAGATGGCAACTCCTTCCACCTTCCCAGTGAATAAGGGGCAAGGCCATCTGCTTGGAGGGAGACAAAATTGGAGGCCTGGATGAGAGACAAAGCCTGGAATCACACCAGTGGGGGATCACTAGGACATCAGTGAGCTAATTCAGAAATTTCGTGGAAACAGCAACAACATGGACCAGGTCAGCATGCTGCAGCCACCTCCTGGTTGGGGTGTACAGCAAACCCCAGCCAACCCTCTACCCCTGTACCCTGCCTACCTGGGATGGAAATCCTTGACAGTGGGAGTGACTCAGGCCCGGGGGTGGGGATGTCTTGCAGACAGTAGATAGCAGTGCTAATGATTTAGAGAGGGTGGTGCAAATGGTAGTTTGGTCTGAAAATACAGATAGTGGTTTGGTCTTAAAAACTAGGCCAGCCCTTCTTTTACCTCGCTCTCCTCCCCGTTTTTAAAAAAGCCAGGCAGAGTAGGATCGTTTTTTGTGAGAGGGCATGGAGTTGTGTCCCTGTAAGGATAGGTGGTCCCTGGAGGACTCTGCAGGATACCGTAGAAGTGAGGTGGTAGGAATGTGGAAGAGGTGTAGTTTGAATCCATGAGAGGGCAAAGCTGAGAGGTTGTTTGGGGTGATGTTTGTGTGGAGTAAGAGTTGAACGAAGCTTTGGGGTAGAGAGCCCAATGGGAGTTCTGTTGTTATCACAGCAGAGCAGAGGCAGCCTGGGCAGGAGTTACCTTTTGTACAATTTGGCAGTGGATGGGGGAGGGATGAGGGGTGCTTGAGGAGGGCTGACGTATGTTTTCTGTTGCCACAGCACACCCAAGTGCTGATTATTTGCATCTCATTCTTTTTTTTTTTAATAATTTTATTTATTTATTTACTTTTTCCCCCAAAGCCCCAGTAGATAGTTGTACGTCATAGCTGCACATCCTTCTAGTTGCTGTATGTGGGACGCGGCCTCAGTATGGCCGGAAAAGCCGTGCATCGGTGCGCGCCCGGGATCCGAACCCCGGGCTGCCAGCAGCGGAGCATGCGCACTTAACCGCTAAGCCATGGCGCCGGCCCTTGCATCTCATTCTTAGTGGACTCGGCAAACTCCACCTATGACCAGAAGTCCGGAAGGTCTAAAAGTATTTGTTAATGGGAGATGAACTGTTTCAATATTATTAGAAAACTATTTTGACTTAATTGCCTCAGGCACATTAGTTCAAGTGCCCTCTGGTTTCCTTTGCTTGACTTGAGCAGTTGCCAAGAATTTCTCTGGTGCAAAATGGAAACGTAGGACTCTAAGTAGCTTCTGTTCCATGGAAATTGAATCATAAATTGAATCAGAATTTAGAGCTTTCTGGAAAGTTCCTTGAAGACAATAGATGAGGGTCCCCACAGTTTACAGTGAAAGAACCCAAAGCTCAGAGTGGTGAAGTGGGCGAACTCCGTCACTGTCATTTGAGGGTCTTGGTCCTCCTCGGAGCTCCTGCCCCTGCTGCCTCATGGCTTCACCCGGTATGTATTTTCAGTGACTGATTCTACTACTAACTGAACAGTTGTCAAAATCTCACAGTTAAGTGGAACTTTTGGGCCGAGTCACATCACTGGCTGTTAGCTCAAGTCCTTCCCTGTCACAATCCACAGTGGTGGTGGAGTTGATGGAGGAATGTTACCTCATGGGGTCTCTAGGTAAGTGGTTCTCCTCAGAGGGAACCACAGTGTGGCCAATTGGCCAGCCAGGACCATGCCTCTGCTGGGAACCCAGTATCTCTTGACCTTCTTGCAGGTCTTTTTTTTTTTTTTTTTAATTTATTTTATTTTATTTTTATTTTTTTAATTAATTAATTTTTTTGTGAGAAAGATCAGCCTGGAGCTAACATCCGTGCTAATCCTCCTCTTTTTGCTGAGGAAGACCAGCTCCGAGCTAACATCTACTGCCAATCCTCCTCCTCCTTTTTCCCCCAAAGCCCCAGTAGATAGTTGTATGTCATAGTTGCACATCCTTCTAGTCGCTGTATGTGGGACGCGGCCTCAGCATGGCCGGAGAAGTGGTGCGTCGGTGCGCGCCCGGGATCCGAACCCGGGCCTCCAGTAGCGGAGCACGCGCACTTAACCGCTAAGCCACGGGGCCGGCCCTTGGAGGTCTTGAACATAGCCTTGGTTTCTTTCCTCCTTCCTTTCTCTCGTGCTCTGTCCTTTACTTGGAATGTACTCTCCACCCTGAGTCTCTGTGGTCAGCTTGTCCAGTCTACAAGGACCAGCTCACACAGGGGAAACCTTCCGTCATGCCACCTTCTCTCACCTCCTCCCAGCACTCCCTTTCTCTCTCATTCTCAAAGAGTTTTGCAATTTATGAAAGATTAATCTGAAATACTTTCCTTACATGGAGAAGATGAACAATCAGAAGATACTAATGGATTCAGATACGTAAACTAAGTTTTCTAGTTTACTAATATTATGTGGAGGGAAAAAAATCCAAATACTTTACTATTTATTTTGGCTAGAAAATACAGAGAACTGATTGTTCATATCAGTCAGTTTTTCTGAAGTTAAGAGTTTAATCCTCATACAGGGAACAGAGAACAGTATGTGTGTTATATACACTACTGTCAACATTTTCTAAAACAGTTCCAGAGACTACTGGTTTTATGCTGATGAAATGGGGAAAGCTTCCTCAGGAAGTATGAAACCCAGAAACTATAAAGTAAAGGACTGAGAGATTCAACACCTCAAAATATAAAACTTTGTATATATAAAAAATTAAAACACAGGTCAGAGATGGGAAACAAATATTTTTCCAATACAAAAATTTTGTGCAACACATATAGTAGAGAAAGTGTTAACTATCCATGATTCATAAAGTGAATAAGAAAAACCCTTAGGAAAGAAATATGAATGACCAGTTAACAAAAGAGGAGAAACAGGGAAAAACTTGAAATGATTATCAAAGTGTTGAGATGCCTTTTCCCTATCCATCAGATGGGCAAAAATTTTAAATAATGTTCAGTATTGACAAGAGTTCAAGATGGACACTTTATATACTGTTGGTGGGAGTGTAAGTTGGTAAATTGGACAAATTGGCAAGATAGTTTCAAAATTATAAATATGAACCTCCTTTGATCCAGGAATTTCCCTTCTAGGAATGCATCCTACAGATAGACTTGACCTTGTGCACAAGATTTATATAGAAGGCTTTTCAAGGTAGCAATCTATCTAATAGTGAAAACTGGAAAAAATTCAAATTTCTCTCAATAAAGGAATGATTATGTGGATGATAGTATATCTGTACTTTGTAGAAAAATTGTGTGTGTGTGTGTGTGTATCTGTCGATTTATATGTATGGGCATAGGAAGAGGTCCAAAAAATAATAAGTGAAAAACAAGCTGCAAAGCAATGTGTATAGTATGATCTCATTTAAGACTGAAAAAAACAAAAATGGCTTTGTGTGTTGTGTATATTTATAAATGCATACAAAAGAACTGGAGGGATACATTCTAAGTTGATTTTGGGAGGGGGCAGGACAAAATTTCATTTTTCCTCTACATCCATTTTTGAAGTTTTTTAAAATGAGCTTGAAATGGTTTTTTTTAAATTGAAGTGAGAATTTATATATGCTATTCAACCTTGTAATTTCACTTCTAGAAATATTTCCTAAGGAAATAATCAGAGGCAGTCAAAGGTTATGTATGGCATCATGATGTATTGCAGCATTGTTTGTAAAAGCAAAAAATTCATAGTATCCTATGTTGAAATGGTTACATTATGGAATATTAATTTTATATAGCTATTTAAAAGCGTGTATAAAAGAATCTTTATTGACTTGAGGAAATGCTTGCAAGAACAGTAGACATTTAGCAAATGCTTGCTCTGTACCAGGGTCAATGCTCAGTGCTTTTTACATAAATTGTTTTATTTAATCTTCTGAACACTCTTTTGCAATTCCCATTTTACAGATGGAGGAACAGAGGCTTGGTTAGAATAAATAATTTGCCTAAGTGTCAGACTGCTACCAAGTTGGTGGAACTGAAGCCAAAGGCCTCACTGATAAACTCGTATGCTAGATTACTTCACTGAGTAATCTTGAGTATAAAAGCAGATTACATACATAAATACATATAGTGTGACTCATTTTATAAAAGTGAATCTTTCTGCCTTAGTTTTCTTGTGAGTAAGGTGTGGAGGATGGGCTAGTGCAATGATATGTTCTGAAGATAATGATTTTTTTTTTAAAGATTGTCATGCATTTACATATAGTTTTTTTTCCAGATCACAAAAGTATTTGGAAATACCTAAAGCAGAAAATAAAAATTACTGATAAGCCTATTATATGGTGAAAACTAGCATTAATGCCCCGTGTTTTTTGTCTGGTGTGTGTATGGGTATGAATGTCGTTGAGGTGCTTAATAGTTACTGCAAAATTGGTTTCTGAAAAGTTTTTACTAATTATGTTCCAACAATTAGTGCGAGAGAGGGTTGGTCTCACTGAACCCTTGCCAGCATCACACATTGTATTTTAGTCATGGAATTTGGTGGTAGAAATTGTTTCATTGATTTATTTTCCAATTTTTTGTTGTTTTTGGTAAGTGGAGCTTGTTTGTTTATTGGCCATTTGAAATTTTTTTTGTGTGTGGGGAAGATTAGCCCTGAGCTAACATCTGTTGCCAATCCTCCTTTTTTTTGCTGAGGAAGATTGGCCCTGGGCTAACATCCATGCCCATCTTCTTCTACTTTATATGTGGGACGCCTGCCACAGCATGGCTTGATAAGTGGTGCGTAGGTCCGCACCTGGGATCCAAACCTGCGATCCGAACTTGCGAACCCTGGGCCGTCTGAAGCGGAGCGTGTGAACTTAACCACTAGGCCATTGGGCCGGCCCTGGCCATTTGAACTTTTGGGTGAATTGCCTGTTCATGTGCTTGGGAAGTATCTATTGAAGATATCTTTCTAAATTTGACCGTTAAAGACCTGAAGAAAGACTGTTAGAAAGTCCTTATAAGGGGAAGTTTTACTCTACTCAGTCTTTACTCAGTTTGAAGGCATTTTTCTTACAAGGATGAACTAGCGGTCTGTGGTTAAAACCTGATTTCTTAACCAGTTGGAATTTGTTTGACTTTAAAATTTAAGGAATGATTGATGAAAGATATGTGGGACCTCTCTGGACTATTTTTGCAACTTCTTGAGAGTCTATAGTTATTTCAAAATGAAGTTTAAAAAATTCAAGGAATGGTAAAACTTTGGCTCCCTCTACTACCTGTAACCAGGCTTGATAATTCTGACAGGTAGAGCCAACAGCAGGGCGGGGTGGGGGTGGGGGGGAGTAATATATGACAATAGACCCAAAGCCAAACAATGGTTAGGAACCCTGCTTTTTTTGTTATTTTTTTAATTTGGAAATAATTTCAAACTTTAAAATGGTTGCAGAAATAAAAACCAAATAAGGAACACAGTATACTCCTTCCCAAATTCACCTGTTGTTTTTCTTTTCTTTTCTTTTCTTTTTTTTTTGAGGAAGATTAGCCCTGAGCTAACATCTGCTGCCAATCCTCCTCTTTTTTTTGCTGAGAAAGATTGGCGCTAGGCTAACATCCGTGCCCATCTTCCTCTACTTTATATGAGATGCCACCACAGCATGGCTTGACAAGCTGTGCGGTGTGTTGGTCCACGCCCGGGATCCGAACCTGCAAACCGGGCCACCGAAGTGGAGCGCACGAACTTAACCGCAGCGCCACTGGGCCTGCCCCCAAATTCACCTGTTGTTAACATTTGACCCCATGAGCATTAGCTTTTGAAATGTGCTATTTTGTGACCACGGTCACTACCCTCGTCTCATCTTCCAGATTTTCAGCTCTAGTCTCCTAGGTTCTAGGCATTCACTCACCTGAACAAAAATGTTTACATCCAGTATCCAAACTTCTCAAAAACCTACAGTGATTCTGTTTCCTGAGATTTAAATATAAATCCAAATACTTAGCCTTCAAAGGTTTTGAACAATTGATTCCCTGCCCCTAAACTCAAATACTGATCTTCTTCTTGCGCCCCCCACTGCAGCCCCTCAGCTGTAGCTGACCTAATTGTTTAGCGACTCTCTTGATATGACTTGACTGACTTGTTCCCATCTCAGCGCCATTCCCTGCACCTGTGTTTCATATCTGCAATCTTCTTTTTTCTACATCTCTTCCTCCTAAGTCGCATACATGACTTTTCTGCTAAAAAAAAAAAAAATTATTCCCAGACTTCTTTACTTGGTTAGCTCCATCTGATTTGGGCATACCTGCCCTGGGTTTTCATTACTTGAGAGTTTTTTTTGCTTTCATATAGATGATGTCTTTATACCATGTCCATCTGTTGTTTCCTGGAGTTCCCCCAGTGGATGGCACCGATGTTATCTTTTATAAACATCCACAGGCCTCATGTGGTTGCGCTGGAGGCATGACCTGGTTTTGAATGAGTTACTGTGAACTGAATTTGGATTTCATTGTCTGGACCATCTAGAAATCAATAAAGCAAAATTCTAATTGTGTTGATACTTTTGAACACTTTTTTCCTCTGGGGATGTGGCACCCTTCTCAGGTGGGCCTTCCTCACAGCAGGTAAAAGGTCTGTGCAGTGGCTGAAGAGGGTGGATCTGTTGTTTACTAGTGGTAGAAACCCTGTGTTGTGTGTTTGTGGTGCAGGACCCTGCTGGGTTGAAGACTTTGAGTGTGGCTCTGGGAACCTAATAACTAATGGGAAAGAAGTTCTGAGTTTCTAACAATCAAGGTCTAAGTGCCTTGGGAGGATTACCTTTGCTCAAAGAGTACTTTTCTTTTCTTTTTTTTAAATGAAACTAAGGCTAGAACTAGTTCGTTAACTAGAATGTCAATATTGATTTTTGTTTGCGAGTTGGAGTATTAACAGATTAGAATGGCTGCTGGCAATTCTCAGCTGCTTCACTGAATTTAAATGAATCAAGGGATACCTATTAAGATGTACTTGAGATTTTTAGGCTAAATCCTACCTTTCTACTGTGGTTGGTTTTGACCAGATTCACTGTTTCCTCTGTAGCATCAAGGCAGAAAAATGGAATCTTAAGGCCTCTTCTTTACTTTTTATAAAACCAAATTCTATTTAAAAATGCACAGATAAGAGGTGTTAAGACATCTTCTGTAATACAGTGCAGCTTGCCTCTTTTCTTCTGCCAGGAGAAGTTTCTGAATTAAAGCTATTGACTGACACAGCCTATGCTGGCAGATGGTTGGTACTCATATATCATATGTCCAAGTGCAGGCTTGTTCAGAGGCAGCAAATGTGTAACAGGCTGAATTTTATAAAGACAAAGAATTTTTGTGTGTGTGTGTGAGGAAGATTAGCCCTGAGCTAACATCCATTGCCAATCCTTCTCTTTTTGCTGAGAAAGATTGGCCCTGGGCTAACGTCCATGCCCATCCTTCTCTACTTTACATGTGGGATGGCTGCCACAGCATGGCTTGATAAGCGGTGTGTAGGTCCATGCCTGGGATCCAAACCTGCGAACCTTGGGCCGCCAAAGCAGAGCGCGCACGTTCAACCACTATGCCTCTGGGCCAGCCTCAACAAAGAATTTTGATAACGCCCTTGAAGGATTAGGGACGTTCCTGAGAAATGAGACATATTCCAAACCAGCCTTGCTTGTTAAAATATAATATAACATATTATATATAATACTGTATATATATGTAGATATAAATATTATACTGTGCTCTCTATATCTGGAGATTAGGTCAATTTTCAGTCAGTGTTGCATTATTCCCTCCTTGCTTCCTCCTTCTCTTTTTCCTTCCTCCAGCACTTCTAATCTAGTATGTAAATTAGAAATTAATAATAATCATAGCCACATTACTATTTGTTCTAATGTGGGAGGACCAAGTAGATGAGTTGGTGATAAGTGAGCTGCCTGGAAGGAACTGTTTTCTCTTTTTATGTCTCTGTAGGACCCCAGGAGTGAATTGTTTCCATTATAGCTGGAGGTAGGAAGGGCAGTTATGATTAGAATATTAGCCAAAAAAGCCTCCACCAGATTCAGAGAGGTTATTATCTCTGAGTTAATAAATGCCAACATTGAGTCTTGAAATAGCTCTTCATTTTTCATTGTGCAGTCTGATTTATTGTTGATTGGTTTTTCATGGCCTAATAAATGATGATAACCTTTTTGAGTGACTAGAAATAAAACAGATTTCATGGATCTTTGGTATTCTAATTCTGACTCCACTGAAGTTGATAGCCTCATGGAGTTCGTAATAGGGAGGGCAATGGGCTGTTGGCTTCCTGTTTGAGGCCTTTGTTTTTTATAAATTCAGGTTAAATGGGAACCATTGATTTGTTCCTTGTTTTTAGACTGGATAGAATAGAATCCTGCATAAGTGCTGGGGGGGAAACGCTTATTGGAGGCTTTCTCAATCTTAGAGCAATGAACATCTTTACAAGGCATGGTAATCTTAATGGAGACTTATAGTCAAGACCTCAGGAAAGACCCGTCAGCAGAACAGCTTGAGATATCCTTCCTGGAAACATACCTGACTAAGGCTGAGGTTCAGAGAGCATTTGGCTCTAAAAAGCTTTTTTTGCCCCCTAAAAGTATGGGAACATAAATGCATTTGCATTTATCATCTTAGAATGTAACCACAAGGTAGTGTAAACACTAAAGAACAATGTGAGCTTTTTGAATTGAATTGTTTTAGTTGGCATGATAAGTAATTCAAAGTATTATATTATTTCATTGTAAAGTTTTGAATCGTGAAATTTTAAAAACATTTTTTATTTTTAATTATGGTAAAATATACATAACATAAATTTACCATCTTAACCATTTTTAAGTGTACAATTCAGTAGTGTTAAGCATATTCACATTGTTATGCAACCAATCTCCAGAACTTTTTCATCATACAAAACTGAAACTCTGTATTTATTAAAAAACAACTTCCCATTTCCCCTTCTTCTGAGCCCCTGGTGACTGTCATTCTACTTCTATTTATATGAATTTGACTACTTTAGATACCTCATATAAATGGATACAGTATTTGTCTTTTTGTGACTGGCTTATTTCACTTGGCGTAATATCCTCCAAGTTATCAAATCTAAATGAGGGCTGGTTTGCCTCTGGTTCACCTCTTGCCAAGTAGATGTAGCCCTTTGGGGTCCCAGCTGCTTGTAGAAGGGTCTCTAGTTAGTGTTCCACCTCGGCCAGCCTTGGACTTTGATTTCTTTGATTTCAGGAGATCGTTAAAATGAAAGTTCCAATTTGCCAGAATCATTCAATGTTTTGAGGGCAAGAGTGGCTTCTCGAGAGCTCATCTCTCTGGGTTCCCATTTTCCTTAGTTTTGGCGTGGTTGTTCCTTACTCAGTTGTTGATGCTTCAGTGCTTTTCAGATTTTTTTTTTTTAATATGGAATTCATTGTTAATTATTTTCAGTAGAATGATGGGCCTGATAATGGAGCCTGCCTTCACAGACACCAGACCTGTGGCGTCAGTTTGTCAATGTTGCCTCTGCTACCCCCATCCATTCTGGGGCTGGACGTAATTAATCGTTAGCACCACTTTGAGTATGACCAAATCAGACTTTTGCTTAAACGTATGTCTGGCAGGAAATCGTCCTATGTGACAATGTGAGCTATAGGTCCTCCCCTCACTAGACTCAGGAGTCAGTGTTAAAACCCAATGTCTTGTGGTCTGCTGGTAGCTTTAGAAGAAGGAGACTTGTTGGGAAGGAAATTTCCTTTTTTGGCGTTTCATTCAGTTCCTGAGGGCTTGAGATAAGGATGTCTCTTTTTTTTGAGCCTGGTTATGATTGAGTTTGGATAGTAGAAGGCAGGAGGCGAGTTACTTTTTTATGATGCTAGATTGTCAGGTGAATAATGAGACTCCTCATTCCTCCTCAGTGCAGCTGGTCACATGCTGGTTGTTGAGAATGGAGCTCTTAGTTCCTGGGAAAGCTGTCCGTGAAGGGGCACGGGGGCAAGTACCAAGGCCAGGATAAGCAGTAATAAAGAGCGTACGTGACATGCTTGAGGAAGCAGCTTGCTGTAGTGGGAAAGGCATCAGGACATCAGCGTCGAAAGCCCGTATCTGTCTCCTTGGCCTCCTCCTCATTCAGTGCTGTGGCCTTGGACAAACCACGCAATCTTTCTGGGCAACAGTCAGGTGCTTTTTCTCTTGATCTTGGCTGTCCTGCAAGCCTGTAACTGTGAGAAGGTCAGTTTTGCTGGCCCTGGCAGCCAGCCACTAGGAGGACAGAGAGGAGGGGGCTTGGAGTGGTCCCCAGAAGGAAGGTGTGACTGCTTGATGGGTTGTCTAGAACTCAAACCATGGACCCTGGTTCTAGTACACCCAATTCTCCAGCAATTTTGGTCCTACAAGCAGTCTTTGTTTCTCTAGTCTAATCCCCTCATTTTGCAGATGAGCAAACAGGGCCCTGAGATTTTCCTTTTTCTTTTCTTTTTTTTTTTTTGTGAGGGAGATCAGCCCTGAGCTAACATCCGTGCTAATCCTCCTCTTTTTGCTGAGGAAGGCCAGCTCTGAGCTAACATCTATTGCCAATCCTCCTTTTTTTTCTTCCCCAAAGCCCCAGTAGATAGTTGTATGTCGTAGTTGCACATCCTTCTAGTTGCTGTATGTGGGACGCGGCCTCAGCATAGCCAGAGAAGCAATGCGTCGGTGCGCGCCCGGGATCCGAACCCGGGCCACCAGTAGCGGAGCACGTGCACTTAACCGCTAAGCCACCTGGCCGGCCCCCCTGAGATTTTCTTGTATTTAAAAAGTAGTAGTGCTGCTTTCACCTCACATGGCAGATTTTAGTGAGGAAAAAAAAAAAAAAAAAACTAGTGAAGTGGAGCCAGGCTCTGGTCAGTGTGGATTTGGGGGAGTTTCTCTAAACCTCCGAAGCCACTGCCTGAGCTCTGGAGAAAGACATCAGCAATGGTGAGCCAGATTGCTTGCCCCATGCTGGCCATCTGGCACCCATCTTTCCATGGGGCCCAGCTCAGGCCCTGTTGGCTGACACAGACCTTGAGACAGTCTGATCAGAGATCACCAGAGGTCCCTTTAACAAGCAAGTCAGGGGGCCCGACTGTGTGTTGGAGGATTGGGCAAGTAGGCTCCTGATGGCCCTTCCTGGGCAGGTGCCAGCTCACTGTTCCCTGGGGCCTTGCCACAGGCTCCTGGATACACTGCTGTTTTCGCCCTTAGGGCCTGGACTGGGCCTGACTTTGCCTGCGGATTCCCAGGCAATCCCACCCTCAGCTACAGACGAGCCTCTCCACTCCTGCCTTGCTCCCCAGAGGACCAACCTACACTGTTCAACCCCAAAATCATGCTCTCTGTATTTGCACCTGTGCCCACAATCACCTTAACTTGTAGCCACCACTCCCGTGAAGCACCCTCAGAACAGCAGAGCCTTGCAGATCATCCTTTATGTTATTAAAGTCATTGAAATGAAGCTTATTTTTCAGCCTACTGAGAATTACCAAGTACCAGACTTTCTTTTTAAATTACCTCTATAATTTTCTTTTTAATTTACTCTTATAAAAAACTGGGTGACAGTTAAATGAAAAACGTGTTGTGCTTGGTATTTTTTTTTTTCACTAAGCCTACAGACCTGTGGCTTAAAGATAACAGGGAAGGATTGTCCTGGACCTGAGGCTGTCTTTTTAGCTTGCTGCCAGCTCCTGGATTTAAATTGCTTTGTCTGACCGATAGAAATCATTTCCTTTTCCTGGATCCAGTGGGGCTAGGAGAACCTGAGGGTCGTGAATGAGCATGGGTAAAACTCTGTTGGAAAGTTTTTATGAAAGTAATTTCTCTGAAGTATTGATATTGAGAATGTGTAGTTTCAAGATGTGTCCTTGTTGTGGCTGGGCCGTTGAACTGTGATTCTTGTCATCATTGGGTTTATTTCCTGTTTCTAGTGATCCAGGATCACTATTTCCTGCTGCCCCCCCCCCCCCCGCACCGCATTCATATATTTGAACGTGAATGTTTGGTGGAAGACTTAAATATAGGAGTTCTTCAAATTAAAGAAATAAGCAAGCAACATATTGTTGTTTATGGTAGATTACTTATATAAGTGTATTATGTTAGGTTGTATACAATCACCTGTAAACATAAACGTGGGGTTTTAGATTTGGAAAAGACTCTTGATCCCCTATTTTACAGATGAAGATTCTGAGACCCAGTGTATTCTTGGCTTGTTCAAGGTCCCAGAGTCAGCTGGAAAAGGAGCAAGTACCAGAAGCCTTATTTCCTTGTCACAAGGCTGCTCTTTCCACTTTTGCTTGATGCCTCGCTTGTACCGATGGTCTCCCACTGTTCCCCAACACCCACCCTCTGTCCTGCAGGGAGAGAACAGACCCACGTGGCCAGGACACACCATGCCCATGCTCATCTTCATGCTTTTGTTCCTTCTCTCTAATCATGCCCATTCCGTCACAGCCTACTCATCAATTTAAAAGACTGAGTAGGTGTCCTACCTCCCACACTGATCTCACCCTCCTCAGAATGCCTGAAGTCCACTCCTCAAGTGTGTTTTAGCTCTTTTGACAGGGTCTCTTTCTAGATTGTGGTGTTAATTTCAATCTTATAGGGCCTGTCATGATGCCTGGTGCCCAGTAAATGGGCCTTAAGTGAATAAGGAGAGAGGTAATGTCCTAGATGTCACAAGGTGGGCTTGGTGTCTTTTGTTTTTCTGCCCAGCTTTTCAGGTGTCTGTCTTCTCTCTAGCTAGCTACTAAGCTCCAGAAGGGAAGAAAGTATAACTTCCATGTCTCTCACCATAGCCCTTAGCAGACTTCTTGGTTGGTGGTGAGTTACGACGTTGATACTTCATTTTCCTGCCCTTTGAATCTTGGATTCAGTTTACCATATAAGTTTGCTTTATCCTGAAGCCTCAGAAGATGGCCATGTCTTGATGGCTGCCTAAATACTCTCGCCTTATGGTACCTACCATTTGGGGAATAAAGAAGCCAACAGGTCATAGCAGTTAGCTTACAGATTTCCCTTTCCGCCCTTGGATACTTTGCTACTTATTTGCAGTGGCAAGATACTATGAGTGTTGGTGGAAGATGCAAGCCAAATAATTGTTAGGATTGCTGTGAAAACTGCAATGGAAGCAATAACCCTCCTCCGTTAGCTTTTTATAGCAAGAAAACCACTGGTGAAATTTTTGCTCCAAGATCCTCAAAATCAGCAGGATGTTGCATGTTATCCTGTTAGACTTCTGAAGTAATGCTGGTAACATCTATTGTGCAGGTATTTCAAGGCTTGAAATACAGATTTTTTTTTTTTGTGAGGAAGATCAGCCCTGAGCTAACATCCATGCCAATCCTCCTCTTTTTGCTGAGGAAGACTGGCCCTGAGCTAACACCTATTGCCAATCCTCCTCCTTTTTTTGTTCCCTTTTTCTCCCCAAACCCCAGTAGATAGTTGTGTGTCATAGTTGCACATCCTTCCAGTTGCTGTATGTGGGACTCAGCCTCAGCATGGCTGGACAAGTGGTGCGTTGGTGCACGCCCAGGATCTGAACCCGGGCCACCAGCAGCGGAGCGTGAGCACTTAACTGCTAAGCCACTGGGCCGGCCCTTGAAATACAGATTTGCTGATAGAAATGAGCCAGTTAAGAGGGAGGAAACGATTACTCAGATGTTGTGAAGTAAGACAGATTGTATGGCGGGTATAACACTGGTTTGTAGTTTGCTCATAAAAGAGAATGTCTAACGAATTTATCTGGTGAAAATGAAACCATTAAACCTGCTCAAGTGAAAAACAGTGGCCATCTGCCAAGTAAAAGCATAATCACCATTTAGAAGTGAGCTTCATCTGTACTCCTTTATGCACATGACAGTGTCTCCTATGGAGAAACCACTTTCTGACTTCTGGTTTTCTTGCTGTTTTCACAGAGCCTGAGCCCTTGTGAAGCTGGCAATGACAAGTCTGAATGGTCGCCATGCCGAAAAAATCATTGACATGCCAAAACCATCAGCCCCCAGAGTGCATGTGCAGAGGTCTGTGTCCCGAGACACTATCGCCATTCACTTCTCGGCATCCGGGGAGGAGGAGGAGGAAGAGGAGGAGGAGTTCAGGGAGTACCTTGAGGAGGGGCTGGACGACCAAAGCATTGTAACAGGGCTCGAGGCCAAGGAAGACCTCTATTTTGAACCCCAGGGTGGCTATGACCCCGCTGGCCCTGCCGCTCAGCCTGTCCTGGCAGATGGACTATCTCCTGCCATTTTACCCGTCTCCCAGAACACTGCAAAGCTGTTGGAGTCCCCTCCTCCAGCAGTGCAAGTATTAAGTACAGTGCCATTGGCTCTGTCCCCAGGGTCGTCTTTGTTGGGGCCCTTAGCTAGCTCTCCCAGTGTGTCCTCCCTTTCTGAGCAGAAAACCAGTTCTTCCTCCCCACTGTCCTCTCCTTCCAAGTCTCCTGTCCTCTCATCCAGTGCCTCATCCTCCACACTTTCCAGCACAAAACCCTTCATGAGCCTTGTGAAGTCCCTGTCGACTGAGGTGGAGCCAAAAGAATCCCTACACCCCTCAAGGCACAGACACTTGATGAAGACATTAGTCAAGTCTCTGTCCACAGACACCTCCAGGCAGGAGTCAGATACTGTGTCCTATAAACCGCCTGACTCCAAGCTGAATTTACACCTGTTCAAGCAGTTCACACAGCCACGAAACACAGGTGGAGATTCCAAAACTGCACCTTCTTCCCCACTGACTTCTCCCTCCGATACTCGCTCCTTTTTTAAAGTGCCCGAAATGGAGGCTAAAATCGAAGACACTAAACGACGCCTTTCAGAAGTCATATATGAGCCTTTTCAGCTCCTTAGTAAAATTATAGGGGAAGAAAGTGGCAGTCATAGGCCCAAAGCCTTATCTTCAAGTGCTTCAGAACTCTCCAATCTGTCCAGCCTGAACGGTCTCTTAGAAAGCAATAACAACTACAGCATCAAGGAAGAGGAGTGTGATTCCGAGGGGGATGACTATCCAGGCGATCCCAGCATCCCCAGAAGTGACCCCCCGAAGTCCACTGATGAGCCTGCAAGAGAGGCAGAACTGAAAAGTTCCCAGGTGAGCAGTCTAAAGGATTTAGGCCTGAAGACAAGTTCTCTAGTTCTTGAGAAATGTTCTTTGTCTGCCTTAGTGAGCAAAGAAGATGAAGAGTTTTGTGAACTGTACACTGAGGACTTTGATTTGGAAACGGAGGGGGAGAGTAAAGTTGATAAGCTCCCAGATATCCCTCTCAAGCCAGAGGTGCTGGTAGACGATGGCACGGCTCTTGACAGTGACGATGAGATGGCCTCCGCCGTGCAGCACCCGGAATTACCAGTGAAGACGCTGGGCTTCTTTATAATGTGTGTCTATGCGTACCTCATCCTTCCCCTCCCCCATTATGTGAGTGGACTCTTTCTGGGAATTGGCCTTGGATTCATGACTGCAGTTTGCGTGATTTGGTTTTTTACACCACCAAGTGCTCATAAATATCACAGATTACGTAAAAATCTACAACACTGGAACACAAAATCTCTGGATATCAAAGAACCTGAGATACTAAAGGTAAGCCTCTCTCCAGCAGCTGGCTAGCACACGCTTTCTCTCACATAGAGCCTTATTTTAGATCCAGTTGAATTTTTTAGTGAATTGTCACAAGCAATGTTTTTAAGCCTTCAGGATCTTCATTCTCCAGGCACCCAAGAGACTTATCTGGAAACCTCATTATAGTTTAGGTTTTGCCGATTCACCAAGTAGTTTTTCAGGGATCTCCATGGTTCTGTAGAGTAGCATTTACATCCAGTTCCTATTTGAGTCTCTCTCTAAACTTGCCAGAGATTTCCTACTTGCTTAGGATTAGTTATAGCTGAGTCTGTTAGGATTAAATATTCTTGAGACCCTAGAGAAGGGTTAAATACTCCTGGAATGCAAGAGAAGGAAAGGAGGAAGAGAAGGCAAATTAATGTGAGCAGTTGGTCCCTGCTGGCACTCTTCTTTCCCCTGTGCACGGTGGGGCATGGGCTGGAGAAAGAGACATCACCATTCCGTGTGTGTCAGATCTCAGGCTTTAGGCCTCCTGAGGGGTTCCTGAGACGATCCATCAGGGTGCGAGAAGAACATATTAGAACTTCCATTTATATTTATTTTTGTATATTTAAAAATTTTCTTGTTATTATATGTTTCATAATATACGCAATATAAAAGTATAGTTGTAGCTTATATAGTTTGTAAGTCATGGGCACATACACACATTTTATATATATATATATTTTAATTGTGGTAAAATACACATAAAATATACCATCTTAATCTTTTTTTTTTTTTTTTTTTTTTTTTGGTGAGGAAGATCAGCCCTGAGCTAACATCCATGCCAATCCTCCTCTTTTTGCTGTGGAAGACTGGCCCTGAGCTAACATCTGTGCCGATCTTCCTCCACTTTATGTGGGACGCCACCACAGCATGGCCTGATAAGCAGTGTGTCAGTGCGCGCCCGGGATCCGAACCCAGGCCTCCAGCAGCAGAGCGTGCACACTTAACCGCTACGCCACGGGGCTGGCCCCCATCTTAACCCTTTTTAAATGTACAGTTCAGTGGTATTAAATACATTCACATTGTTGTACAACCATCACCACCATTCATCCCCATATCTCTTTACATCTTATAAAACTGAAACTCTATACCCATTAAACAACAGCTCCCCATTCTTCCCTCCCCCTAGCGCCTGGCAACCACCATTCTACTTTCTGTCTTTTTGGTTTTGAATACTCTAAGTATGTCATCATGTAAGTGGGACCATACGGTATTTGTCTTTTTGTGACTGGCTTATTTCACTTAGCATAGTGTCCTCAAGGTTCTTCTATGTTGTAGTATATTATAGAATTTTCTTCCTTTTTAAAAGCTGAATAATATTCCGTTGTATGTATATACTGCATTTTGCTTACGCAGTCTTCTGTCAGTGGACACTTGGGTTGCTTCCACGTTTTAGCTATGGTGAATAATGCTGCTGTGAACATGAGGTATATAAATAATCTCTTTGAGACCTTGCTTTCAGTTCTTTTGGGTATATACCCAGAAGTAGAATTGCTGGATCGTATGGTAATTCTATTTTTAATTTTTTGAGGAACCGCCATACTGTTTTCCGCAGTGGGTGTACCATTTTACTTTCCTACCAATAGTGCACAGGGTTCCAATTTCCCCACATCCTCACCAACACTTGTTTTCTGTTTTTTTGATAGCTTTTTGATAGTTCAAAGCTTGTTTCTTTTGTCTGTTAATAGGTTTTTCCTCATTTCTGTTTAAATAAGAATGCTCAAAAAATGGCACCATGATCTCTATTGCAAAAAACAACAACAACAAAAAACCACATGGGGAAGAACTCTCAAGGTCCAAAATAGTGTTTGTTTTGTTTTGTTTTTTAATTTCATAAACTTTTTACTTTATTCAAAAGAAATACATGGTCAATGTTTAAAAAACACAGGAAACAAAGAAAAAATTTGTTCTTTATCACACTAGTGGGAGGGAATTATAGTTAATGATTTGGCATATATCCTAGTTTTGCTTTGTTCTTTAAATTTCTGCATGTATGAATATACACATGCCTACTCACACACTCTTTTTGTTTTGATGTAATGGGATCATATATTTTTCAGTCTGACCTTTTTTCTTTCTTTCACATGGCAACATGTTATGTGCTTGTTTCTTTTTTAAGAGAAGCTGATGTTCAGTCTTGAGGATGTGACACACTTAAGTTTAGCATTAATGTATGAAGTGGAGCTAAAGTGACTGATTATGCATGGTTGCTAAGCTTTTTCAGTAGGGTGGTGCTGTGACTACCTGAATTACGTGCCCTCTAAGTAAGTTAGTGCTGACTTTAGCAAAGAAAAATGGTAGTTATATTAACTCCAGTGCCTAATGACTGACTGTGGCATTCAGTTTAAACTGGTTTGAGCACTTAGTTGTCTCAGGAAGATTTTAATTTTAATCCAATCAGTCTTTAGTGTTGAGTCCAGTCC
This sequence comes from Diceros bicornis minor, assembly GCF_020826845.1. NCBI lineage: Eukaryota > Metazoa > Chordata > Mammalia > Perissodactyla > Rhinocerotidae > Diceros > Diceros bicornis. Next base: position 46,969,733 of record NC_080757.1, on the reverse strand, counting down.
CTGCTATATGTCAAGAATTTACTTAACTACACTGGAGGATACCAGTGGAATGGGATTTTAATGTTATGGCACAGTCTGGCTGCTTTGATCTGGTCATTGAAATAGTAGAGGCAGCAGTACGATGCTGAGCACCTACAGTGGGCTAAGTGTTGGTCACATTATCTCATTTAATCCTTATCACAACCCTTTTCAGTTAGGGTATGTGCTCATGAGAACGTGGAGGCACAGGGAGGTTAAGTTACTTGTCCAAGGTCACATGGCTAGTGATTGGGGGAGCCATGCAGGACTAACTTTTTTTAACGAAGGTGTGTTGCCCTCGGTAAATGTATTTGAATTTTCCTGGTAGAGAACAAGTACTTCAATGGTGTCGTGGACTGACACCTGTAATCCAAGCAAATTGTTCATTTTAGCCTGAGGTCTTTTGTTTGGCTGTTTTTAGAAACCTGGCTAAATATGTTCTGTATTTTAAAAAGAGACACTACTACGAATTAGAAGGATAGGTTGTATGTTGCAAGCCAGAGATTTCAAATGCAAATATTTTGGGGCTTAATTAATTTTACTGAGCAGAAGATCAGACTCTTTGGAACCATTTAAAAACTATGACACTTTAAAACATTTAGCAGTGTTGACGTTAAATTTAGGACCCAAATGTTGTGATAAGAATAGGAAAGTATAGTGGAGTCTAACTTTGATCGTCTATCTTCTATTATATTTTCTTATTGGACGTTGTGCTTTACTTTCTGTATGAAGTAGTATAACATTAGCTATTGTAACAAATTAGAAGTCTTTCTTGTCCCCATAGCAGTCCAGTGTGGGTGTTCCTGGTGGGTGGGTGGGTAGCCTTCTCTGCATGTTGATTCAGGGGTCCAGGTTCCTTCCATCTTGTGGCTCAGTAAACTTTTTCTTAAAGGGCCAGATAGTAAATATTTTAGGCTTGTGGGTCATACAGTTTCTGTTGCAACTATTAAACTTTTCATTGTAGCAGAAAAGCAGTGTAGACAATATATAAATGAATAGGTTTTGCCTGTGTTCCAATAAAACTTTACAAAAACAGGCCTCAGGCCCAGTTTGCCCATCCCTGGCAAGAATATTAGAGCTCTTTGCATCCAGCTGGCAGAAGGGGAAAGAGAAAGCAAAGAGAAGGCATACCTACTGAAATGCCTGGACCCAGAAGTGGCACACATTACTTCCATTCACATTCCACTGGGGTGAGCTAAACACAGGGGCCCTCCAAAATGTCAAGGGCCCTGGGAAATCTAGGACTTGGCTGGGCAGCTTCTTCTCAGCAACAGCTCTACGCAAGGAAAGGGGTTCCCAAATTTTAAAGGCACAGCTAGCCTTCTCTGCCTCACTTTCATAGGACTTATCAGAGCTGTAGTTATATGTTTATTGTCTGTCTCCCCCAGTACACCATACACTTTATGTATGCATAGGCCACGTCCATCTTGTACATCGTTGTGTCCTCAGCACCTGGCACATATTAGGCACGTGGTAAGTAATTGTTGGATGAATGGATGGGTAGATGGATGAGTGGATGATGAATGAATGAATGAATGAGGTTTTATCAGAAAATTTAGGCAGTGAGCCAGTGTTGACCCTATTATCTCCCAGTGAAGTTGGCTTAAAAAAAAAAAAAAGTTTAGTCAGGGGTCGAAATGAGTGATCTTTTAAGAAGATGAAAAATAATTACTAAAAAGTTCAGCTTATGGAGTTTTTTCTTTTCTCAAAGCAGTGAAAAAACTAAGATGGTCCGTCTTTGACAGGATTTGAAACTTCGTGTTTATTGCTTAGAAATTGGCAACGTCTGCTTGCCTTGTACCAGCACTCCTACAGTGCTGCCCTCCTGAATTCAAAGGGAGTCAAGAATGGCTTATGCCAAAAAGAGTATTGGGGAAATGGGGATGGTAGCAAGTTCTAGATTTCCACTCTGCCTCCAAATTTATGACTTTAAAGTGATGCGGGAGATGGTCCTTGGTTTCTTTTTAAAACAGGTCTGTGAACCTGTTTCTAGGTTGAGTTGAAAGAGGTACTTTTTGAAAATAGCTTGATTTTGGGGATTAGTCAGCTGGTTTGAGTTATTTTCTGTGCATCTGATGCTGTTTAGTTGGTTTTTATAGAGGATATGATGATGTAATTCTTGAGGGCAGATATGGAAACTTTAAAAAAAAATTCACTGATATAGGAGGCTGATAAACTGATAAAACTGCCTGTGATAAAGTTCTCTAGGGCTGGCCCCGTAGCTTAGCGGTTAAGCGTGTGCGCTCCGCTGCTGGTGGCTCGGGTTCGGATCCCGGGCACGCACCGCTTCTCCGGCCATGCTGAGGCCACGTCCCACATACAGCAACTGGAAGGATGTGCCGCTATGACATACAACTATCTACTGGGGCTTTGGGGGGAAAATAAATACATAAATAAAATCTTTAAATAAATAAATAAATAAATAAAGTTCTCTAGTGCAGAGGCCCAGCCCCTTGACAGTGATCCTTCATACTTCATACCCTAAGTAGACTCTGTCTGGGAGCCCCATGAACCAGTCAGGCAGGAAGCTTGGTGCTCTAGAACTATTTTAGGGCACCATGTGTTTTTTTGGGTTTTTTTTTACATATTTTTTTAAAAATTTTATTTATTATTTTTTTTCTCCCAAAGCCCCAGTAGATAGTTGTATGTCATAGCTGCACATCCTTCTAGTTGCTAGGACACCATGTGTTTTTAAACCTCTGAGCCATAGAAGTTCTCATTGATGGGTCCAGGAAGTCCTAGCAACCTGGACCGAGAGTCTGGTTGCTTTATTGGCTCCATAAACAGTTCAAGGAGAATTATAGTTTTTCTTCAGTGTGATTTCACATGACAAGGAAAGGGAGGAGAAAAGTAAAGCCTTTCTGTACCTTATCTGGGTGATTTTATTATTCCATCCACACTGCAGACGCTATTTAAAAATGATGCTGCAACAGTGATGGGTGTGTGGGATGGTGAGCCAAAAAGACTAATTCGCAGCCAAGTAGTAGCTATTCTCAAAGACTGGTGTGTGATTGGTTAGGCCTCGTGGTACTCCACTGTCTCCCACTCTGAACCCCGCTGATCAGCAGCTCTACTGTCTGGAATAAAAGCAGTCAAAGCCTTTGTGTGGCCAAAGAGCTGTCAAAAAGTCCATAGAAGAGCCCTTAGAACCTCCTGCAAAGCCTGCTTGTTCTTAATGTATGGGAATTCATAGCTGGTGCAAAGCAGCAAATAGGAGAAATGTTGCCACAGGCATTCAACACGAAGTGAAGTGAACGAATGAAAGCCAGGGGGAAGACCAAAATGTTAGAAGCTAATGTGACTTAAAGCATGACAGTCTGGGTAAGTTAGCTCAAGACAGAGCCTCCTGTGTGCTGCGGAGGCCAAGGGCATCGTTGAGAGCAACACCCCCGGGTGCTAACCTTCTGGGGTTTTATTTTGTTTTTGTTTTTTGTTTTTTTTTGAAGATTTTATTTATTTTATTTTTTTCCCCCCAAAGCCCCAGTAGATAGTTGTATGTCATAGCTGCACATCCTTCTAGTTGCTGTATATGGGACTCGGCCTCAGGATGGACGGAGAAGTGGTGCCTCGATGCGCACCAGGGATCCGAACCCGGGCCACCAGCATTGCAGCGCGCGCACTTAACCACCAAGCCACAGGGCCGGCCCTGGGGTTTTATTTTGGATGACAAGCTAGATACCCTGAGCTGGGGTCCCTGGGAAAGAATGAACTTGGGCATGGGGAGAAGGAGGCATTTAGAGTCAGCATATTGGACCTGGGATGTTTGTTTTTGCTGAGCATTCTTAAGCAAGTTGGATGTTCTTCCTTCTTCAAGAATGTACTTGTCACTTGACCAGGAGTATATTTAATTCAGTGCCATTCCTGCACACTAACATTTCCACATGTCTATAATGAGAAGCTTCTTGAAGATTTCAAAAGGTTCTTGGGTTTATGTTTGAGTGTATGACTCATGTAATTTTGAATTCTATTCTTGAGTAAATTCTTTATCTCAGACTTATAAACCACTTGCAGAACACAGCAGTAGGATGTTGGTTTCCAGAGTGATGATCTGTCTCTTTTTAAAAGATATGGCCTAGAAAGATAACTAAAATTACATTTATACTGTTGCAAGACTAATAGAAATTAATTTTGGAGAAGCTTTTTTCTTTAGATCGTGTCGTATTTAGATATTTAATAAGAAAGATAGATTTTTTAAATAATTCGTTCCCTAAATACAGGCTTTGGTTTTGATATATAAAAGAATAATTTTGTAGGGAGAACATTATCAGTTTTGAGAAGAAATTCTAACTTGTAAATTTAATCTCAGTTTCATGCAATTCTTGCTTTTAAGAAATTAGAGTAAGCAAATCTTAAGGAGAAAACAGACTCATTACATGCAGCCAAAAAAGACTTGGGTTGCTTTTCGTTGGTCTCTCACAACCCTCAATATAATGAGTACAAGAAATAAAAAAGCATAAGCATTTCTTTCTACATTATACTTAATTGAAAATATCCTGCCCCTGTAATGGGTCACCTGAGTTTTTATGTATGGCTTTGATAAATGTGGCTATTTCCCAGTGCTAGAGAAGTTTGTCAGGTGAGATGTTTCAGTGCAGGCACTCACTTACAAGCAGGTACCTCATGTTTTAAAGTTGGTTGGAGAGGCAACTGTGTGGAAAATGCTTCCTGAATTCCATAGGACCAATGATTAACGATGTCAGGTGACCCCAGAATGATTTTTTTTGATCTTTTATTTTTTAACTTTTTGTTGTAGAAAATTTAAAGTATACACAGAAGTAGAGAGAATAGTATTAATTAACTTTCATGTACCCAACACTCAGCTTCAACAATTTTCAACATTTTGCCAATTTTCTGCTCAACTTACTAACTTTTGGCATGGCTGAACTGCAATTCTGGTCCACCTATGTATAACTACAGTTTATAGCATTGTTTCCTTGGGAAGATGCATCCTGAATTCCAGCTAGGTGGTAGAGGACCACCCTCTTTGGTTTTGTTCCAGGTGTCATCTATGGAGTGAGGAGAGAGGCTGTGGGCATTGTGGGTCTGAGATTTCTCAAACCATGTTTTTTGGAAGAGTAAGTCATTAACTATGAAAAAATATCAATGCTAGGTATCTTTTCACCTCTAAATTTTATATGTAACGTGTAAGGAAAGTACTAAATCCATCAAAGATGGTTCTTATTGTACAATAATTAGCCTTTAAGATAAGATTTGCCATACCCCCAAAGACAGGGAGAGTGTAAGCAAGATGGCCCCAGGGCATGAGCATGTTGATGTGTTGGTGCCCGAGCTGCTGTTGTGAACTCTGTTTCATTCTGTTGCTTCCTTCAGTGGTCTCCTGTTAGGTTGCTGAAGATCCTATCCAAGAAGAAAATATTAAAGTTTCTATTTGTATATATTTTTACTCTTTCTATCTACGAAAGTAAATAAGCCTTGTGAATTTTTAACATGCAGATGACCATATGCTGAGCTTTGGCCAAAATCCTTGGAAATTATCTACAAGGCTATTTGAAATATGGATTTACATCATTATCATTAATGGTGAGCCTCACCCAAAGTGTACATATCGTGCCTTGAGATGTCAGCTGAAGATAATACAAAGCTATCAAAAGGAAAAACTGAAAGTTAGCAAAAAGGCTAATTATTTCATCTTTTGCTCTTTATTTTACTGTTTATAAAAGCTGTGTTATATTAGAACATATATATAATTTATAAGTAAATGTATATATTGTGGATATATACTCAAAAAATTTTTAACTGATGGGATATGTGATCTAAAAAGTTTGGAGGCTACTGATTTATTTGCTTGCTAATCTATTTATTGTCTTATCATTTCAACACTTGTTAATATGATTTAATTTTTATTGTGTATTAACATAAATCAAACCTTGATTTTTTTCAGTGGTTCATCTGAAATCATGTTATTTTTCTAATTTGAATGCTCCTTATATCTCCTCCCTCTATTACTGTCTGCCAATGCATATCCCTGAATTGGGGAGATGCTACCCTGAAGGATAGGAAAAACTGGAATAAAGGCTGTTTTCCCAAGCAGAGTCTGTGGCTGTAGCCCTGACTCCAGTGCTTCTGTGACACTGCTGTGAGGGTGACCTTGGAGCAGATTGGAGGATGTGGATAGTATTGATGCTGGCACTGCCCTCCCTGATGGACTTTTTTTTTTATATTCATGATGGTGTCTTCGAACAGCATTTATTTTGAATGTTGACTATTTGCTTGAGGCTGTCATTCATAGTATGAATTCTATATATCTGTAGGTCTGTTTGTCTTTCATGGGTAAAATCAAATTTGTATCTAAAGTTCTGTAAATTTTAGTGGACTGTTTCTGCCATATTCCAAAGTCCATGATCTATGGTATTATGTTTTTTTGTTTTTTATTGTGAAATTTTTGTTGTACATTATTGTTTATCAGTCACCATATAAGTGCATCCCTCCACCCCTTGTGCCAACCCCCCACCCGCCTAGATATTAAGTTTTAACTGATGACTTCAGTTCTAAACCATTAATACATCAGAAAGGCTTTAAGCCTGGCAAAGAGAAAATCCTGCTTATTTTTCAGTTTTGGGGACAAAAGAAAAGTAATCACCTTGTTGTGTGCTTCAGAGATGATTTTCAGCAGCAGGGCCTCGAGTCCTGACTCTGTTCTTATGTTTAGGATTTGCTTCTTCCCTGATAGACTAGATGAAAGAATGAAGCAGGGGATCTGAGTGACAGGCAGCCTCAAATGCCAGCATAGCCACATGACAGCAGAGTGTCAGCCCAGCCACCCCAGGCACTGAAGATAGAGAAAGCCCCACCGCTTCCTTGGGCCAGAGGGCTGGCGCTTTCCTCTGGTGAGCTCAGCATCAAGCTAACCAAGAGAGCACTGGCCTTGACCTCCTGATTGGCACTGTAACTGAAAGTGAGCACCATAATAGTTCTTCCAGACTTTATTATTTTGCAAAAGGTTAATTGTAGCTTTTAATCTTTCCAAGCATTAAATGAGTCCCTTTACAGATTGTGGTTTGTACTTTCAGCCAGATATGGTTTCTAAATCCAGTGGAGAACTGAAGAGAAACCCCTCATCTTTTATAGATGGGATCACAGGACCAGTCTGTGGGCCAGAGAGCTGCAGCCCGGCTGACTGTGGTCATTGTCCCCCAGTGGCGTACACTGTCTCCATTTTAATGGTTCCAGCTTCAGAAGGAAACGAGGCTTGTCTGAGTCGCTTTACTGTGGGTTGAGAGCATCTCTGAGTTTTTTACTTGAGCTGTTAAAATGGAATGAGTTGCTAACTATATGCTATATCTCTTTACACCCACTCCCATGTCCCATAACAAAATAAAGTTGGAAAAATACCTTACTTGGTAAGAAATCAAGGTTAAGAATTTTAGAACAGCTGAGCAGTGGACAGTTGGGCACTATATGGGGAACAGGGGGAAGGCCTTGGAGGTACTGTGCTGCTCTCAAGATTTGATATTTGACCACTTAGGTCTGGAAATTCCATGTGCAGCTTAATCCAGGGAGTTAGTCAAGCCCCAGGAAAAAACTGGCTAATTGGGAGTATCAAAAGGCACTTAGGGTTGCACTGGGAAATTGCTTTCTGCAAGGGCAGCCTGGATTCGGGTCAGTAGGGGTATATTAGGAGGCAGAATTAGGGGGACTCGAGGAGAGTCGTCCCTAGCCACCTCTTGGCCTGAGCCTCCCGATGGCCAGTCTGCATCCTGGATGCCTGACTGTTGTGGAGTCAGTTATCAGCCCCTGTGAGTCTCAAGGTTTCCTGTCAAAGCTTGTAATGTTCTGGCAAGAGCCCTACATGGGAGTCAGGAAACCTGGACTCCAGTCACAAGACCTCTCTCTGCTCTATAATTTTATTTATTTATTTATTTTTTCCCCCAAAGCCCCAGTAGATAGTTGTACGTCATAGTTGCACATCCTTCTAGTTGCTGTATGTGGGACGCAGCCTCAGCATGGCCAGAGAAGCGGGATCTGAACCCGGGCCGCCAGCAGTGGAGCGCACGCACCCAACCGCTAAACCACGGGGCCGGCCCAGACCTCTCTCTGCTCTAGATGAGAAGTAGCTAATTCAATTTCTGTCCTGAAAAGCTTTAACATTTTTTGCTCCTAAAATGTTGAGAGCATCACAGCAACTCCAAGGCCTTCCCCTTGTTCCCCATATAGTGCCCAACTGTCCACTGCTCAGCTGTTCTGAAATTCTTAATCCTGATTTCTTCTTACCAAGTAAGATATTTCTCCAACTGTATTTTGTTGTGGGACATGGGAGTAGGTGTAAAGAGAGATAACATATAGTTAGGATATAGATATTCTCGTTCTGTGCAATTTTGTGCAGTTATAACTTGGTTTTTCTCTTTGGGAACCCTGCACTTAGTAGGTCCTCAGCTCATTCCTTTGCTTCTCTCCGCTTATACAGCTGGAACCATACTTACTTCTGTGAGGGGCACCCCAGCCTGTCCTATTTACTTGTGCTTTACATACAGATTTTATTTAATCCTCACAGCCACCCTCTGAATTAGGTTACATTCATATATTCAGTCAACAAACATTTGTTACAACTGTGATTGTCTTGTGGCATTTGTAGTTAAGTAAACCAGGTAGTTAACAGATATAGTAATAGGAGGAAAGTGACAGAAAACTGAGCCTAGGTGATCAGAGAAGCTTCCTAGAAGTATCATCTTTGCCATGACCTGAGGGATGGCCAAGTGTTAGCCAGACTGAAGATGGGCTGTGCTTGGAGGTGAGGTAGGAGGAGCCTGGGCCTTGGAGTCCAGTGGACTTGGTTTAAGTCCCAGATTTGCCACTCTATAGACCACTTTTTTTTTTTTTTTTTTTTACACCACTCTCCAGGTAAATCACTTAACTTCTCTTACCACTTTCCTAACCTGTAAAATTGTACGGAATTGGCAGAAATAAAGGAGATAATGCACCTGAGGTGCCTGGGTCATAATATGAGCTTAAGTGTCACCTATTATTATAAATATGAATACTAATATTTTAAAAATCATGTGTAAGATTTTGTTCCTTTTCGTATATAGAGATTATACCTCAATACAGCACTGTTAGCATGGAGAAAGTCATTATGGCTTGAGCAGAGTATGAGGTGGGGACCAGGGAGGCATGAAGCTGGGAAGTAAGCCGTGCTGGACCCTTTTACGGGTGAGAAAACGGAGGGTCTAAGGATAAGTATCATCTAGCTTGGCAGGAAGTGGTGAACCAGTACTGGAACCCAGCGTGTCAGACTTTTAGCAATTCTGCTGATACACATGGGCTGGTTTCAGTGCATGTATTCTGACCAGCAATCTTCCATGTAATCAAGTATGATCAAGGATCAGGCCTCACTTAAGCTAACAAATGATTGTTCACAATAGTCGTGCTATTCAAATCCTGATTCGTGGGTTGTATTTATTTGTTTTTTGGCAGCTGTAGACGTTAGCCTCTGATAGATCTTTAACACAAAGAAAAGAAAATGGTAGTGCAGGAAAGAGGAAATCTAAAGATAAAAGGGAGGGAGAAAACACAGTTGCCCTTGTGTTTGGAGCACAGCTGCTGGTGACTCAGAAAGGATGGGGGTTGGGAGAAGGAGGGTCAAGCCAGCCCCAAACGAGAAGAAGGGATTTTGGAGCCCCTCAGGGAAGGTATCTCCTAGATTATCTTCCTAGGCTGACCCCTGCCTCTCACCTCTTGTCTCCTCTAGTGGGGCAGGTAGGGTTTTGTGGTTTTGAACGGTGCAGGACTTGAAACTCTCTTCTTTCCCTCACATCCTCTGAATCAGATTGTTCTAGTATTCTTGCAATTTGGTGAGTGATAAAGGGTGACCTGTATCTGTCAGAGCTGCCAGCAAAGGACAACCACAAATCATCTCAGATCTGCGGCTGTGTGGGAAGACACTGGCTGAAGCCCAGCAAGAACCCTGTAGAGGGCTGGCTCTCCCCTCAGGTGGTAGCTCACGCTGCTGGGTCAAGAGCCTGGCTTAGTGGTTAAAAACCGAATCCCTGAAGCCCTCTGGAAATGGTTGCTCTTATTACCAGGTACAAGAATTGTACTAGGAACAATAACTGAGTAGCAGCTTGATAGACTAGTGCAGAGGAATGGCTCTTCACCGAGTGGTCATGTAAACAGATGAGCTGATGCGGGGCTTGTATCCCAAGACACGTGAGTGTGTCTTGTCTTTTTTTCTACTGAAAACCAAAGGAATAAGCTAAAAACTTGATGTAAGTTTGTTTGTAAATTGGGTATCTTTTACTGTTCTTATAGAACTATGAGTTGTAAAAAAAAACTTTAGCCTTTTACCTGATTATTTTTATCCTTATTCCTGAGATTTTAGTATTGCATGTTAGCTTTTTATTTTTTATTATTTTATTTTATTTTATTTTTTTGTGAGGAAGATCAGCCCTTTGTTAACATCTGCCAATCCGCTTCTGTTTTTTTTGCTGAGGACGACTGGCCCTGGGCTAACATCTGTGCCCATCTTCCTCCATTTTATATGGGACGCTGCCACAGCATGGCCTGACAAGCAATGCATCAGTGCATGCCCGGGATCCAAACCCGGGCAGCCAGCAGCGGAGCGCGTGCACTTAACCACTATGCCACAGGGCCGGCCCCATGTTAGCTTTTTAATTATAAAAATTATAGCTTTTTGATTTATAAAATAGAATGTTTAATCTGGAGATTACTTAGATTATCATCTCTCATTTAATTATGTAAAGCACCTAGTAAACACAGCATAAAACTACGCTTGTTGGAAGTGTCAGCAAGAGGAGAGAGGAGGATTTTGACCATTCTGGTTGAGCCAGGTGTCTAGGTCTGAAAAGCCAGAACTCAAGAGTGAGACGTGCGCTAATATAGTAGCCAGTAGCTATGTGTAGCCGTTGAGTGCGTGAAGTGTAGCTATTTGGAACTGAGATGTGCTCTAAGTATAAAGTACACACTGGATTCTGAAGAATTAGTTGAAAACAAAGAATGTAAAATATTGTTAATAATTTTTAATATTTATTACATGTTGAAATGATAATATTTTGGATATATTGAGTTAAATAAAATGCATTAATAAAATTAATTTCACCTGCTTTTGTCTTTTTTAATATGGCTCCTAGACAATTTAAAAATTTTGGCTCACATTATACTTCCATTGGACAGTGCTTCCTTGGACAATTCTGCATTTTCTGACTAAGGAAAGACAAAACAAAAGGAATTGGAGGAAACAACCTTTTATTCCTAAATTTCTCTTATTCGTAAATCAGATAATTAACCTATCTCATCTCAGGGCTTTAGAAAGGGAAAAATCTCTACAGCTCACATTACTCTATTTCTCAGAGACTGTCCTGTTGTTTGAGAGTAACTTCATAGTATAATGCCTGTCTTTTCTTCCCTTCAGCTTTTCTAGTCTGGTGGTGACCGGATGATAACTGTAATGCTGGGTGTTTTGTCCAAAATTCCAGTACCATGTTAATTCTTTTGACTTTTTTACATGTCTACTATAATCTTACATAGTTGGAAACTAATGAAGAATCTTTTATATGGAGATATTGTTGCAGAAATGCTTTTCATGTCAAATTATGATTATCATAATTCAAAACAGTCATTAACTAAAGGTTGAGCATCTCAGCTAAGATGTTATGATGGACCCACAGAGGTACCACACATGCTCTTTTTCCTCAGGTAGCTTTACTCTAGCCAGAAGGCGTATACTCAGAGTGAAATGATTCAAGAAGAGCAATACTAGGTGGAAACTGTATGGCCAGATGGCTCATACATGACACTGCTGCTATTTTAATCTCACAGTCATTCCCTGCTCCTAAGAAGTTCTTAAGCACCAGCCCCTCCTTCCCTCTATCCATGGATTCTTCTTGGTTATAGTAGCTCTGCAAGTAAATACAACCTGGCCTTGAGCATGGCTCTGAAGCAGCCCAGAAAAATCAGATCCGCTTCAAGTTCTTTATAAATCTATTTGCCCTTAGAACCTGAGGCCTGGGCTGGCCTCGTGGCTTAGCGGTTAAGTGCACGCGCTCCGCTACCGGCGGCCCGGGTACGGATCTCAGGTGCGCACCAACGCACTGCTTCTCCGGTCATGCTGAGGCCGTGTCCCACATACAGCAACTAGAAGGATGTGCAACTATGACATACAACTATCTACTGGGGCTTTGGGGGAAAAAAAGAGGAGGATTAGCACGGATGTTAGCTCAGGGCTGATCTTCCTCACAAAAAAAAAAAAAAGAACTTGAGGCCTAGTAAACCTGTTATATGTAAGAAAGTATTTTCTGCAATCAAATTGCATAAAAAGAGAACTGTGAATTATATGCCAGGAGAGCTTTAGTGAAAATGTTTGTTTAAAACATTTTAGACAAACATGGTTTAAAAAGACAAATACATTTATAGAAAACATCCAACAATAGCAGAATGCATATTTTTTATAGTGTACGTGGAACATTCACCAGATAGACCATGTTCTGGGCCATAAAACAAACCTTAACAAATTTAGAACTGAAATTATACAAAGCATGTTCTCTGACCATAATGGAATTAAACTAGAAATCAATAACAGAAAGCTATCTGGAAAATTCCCAAATATTTGGAAACTAAGCAACACACTTCTAATTAGCCCATGGGTCCAAAGATAGTCACAAGGGGACATAGAAAATATTTTCAATCAAATGAAATTGAAAGTACAGTGTATCAAAAGTTGCAACTGACACAGTGCTTAGAGGGAAATTAATATCATTAAATGCTTTTATTAGAAAAGAAGGAACGTTTGGGAGCAGCACAAATTGCCAATATCAGGACTGAAAGAGAGAACATCACTACAGACTCTACAGACATTAAAAGAATAATAGGGAAATATTACAAAGAGCATTATGCCCAGAAATTGGACAAGTTAGAGGAAATAGACAAAAATTCCTTGTAAGACACCAACCACCAAAGCTCACTCAAGAAGAAATAGATATCCTGAATAGTCCAATAGCAATTAAAGAAATTGAATTCATAGTTTAAAACCTTTCAACAAAGATAACTCCAGGCCTGGATGGCTTCATTGGCAAATTTACCAAACATTTAAGGAAGAAATATTAATTCTACACACACTCTTCCAGAAAATAGGAGGAGGATTACTTCCCAACTCATTTTATGAGGCTAGCTAATACCTCAAGATACTGCAAGAAAACTGTAGACCAGTTTCCCTCGTGAACTTAGAGGGACAAATGAACAAAATATTAGCAAGTCAAATTCAGCAGTGTATTAAAAGGATAATAATGGTGTTATGCTGGTAAATTGGCTTTCTTTGGTGTGGTTGGAGAGCTCTCTTTGTACTATTCACTGGTTTCCTTGGTGTAAAAACTCCCACCATGGCCAATTGCAAGCTACCAACATGAAGTCACTAAACATGGAGTTGGGAAGAGATGTGTAGAATCAGCTTTCGTGAGGTGGTGTGATCCAACTTCAGCACATCATGACTAATTTTCCCAAGAATGCAAGACTGGTTCAACATTTGAAATTCCATGAAGGTACTTCATCATAATAACAGACTAAGGAAGAAGACAAAAAACTCTGAACCAAAAAATGTACTTAGTTCTACACTTAGCAAAATAAAGCCACCCAAACTGATGCTCTAAAAATACAGACCTCTTCAGGCCCCACTGTGCTCTTGTCCCCTTTTTTGCTTCATTGTTCTCATCCTTGCTGTTTCTTTACAAACATAGATTACACCCTCTTCGCATGGCCACTGCCTACTCATTCAACATTTTTGAATAGATGCAAGTGACTCACTGGGAGGAGGGGGAGATACTCCTAGCTCATGCAAAAAATATACTGAGGTATATAAATCTGTATAATTGGCTCCTAAATTTCACACACACCTCCTATGACAAAGAAGTACGTTTATCTATTTTACTTCCATAACACATTCGGGGTACTCTTTGTGACGACTTTTCTCTTTGATGGTTACTCTAGTGGGATTCTAGGATGGTGAAATGAAGACCTATTTCTTCTCTCCTGGTTTGGGAACACCTTTGGGTCAAGAATCCTTTCCTTTTTTTAATGTTTGTATCAACTCCTGACACGTTACTTGGTACATAAAGAGATTCAACACATGTTTTCAATAAATGAATAAAAGAAAATTTTGAGGATTCCTCATTTGCAGAGACTCTCCATTCAAGACTCTAGTGTGAGACTCAAGTTCCATGGAAATGGCTATTTCTTGAAAAGAAGGGCAACCCTACCTCCAGTGTAGTGATCTTGAGTACCTCTCTGCTCATTACAAAGACATTTATAAAGTGAGGTGGAGGGGGAAGATATTGATTAAAATTCCTTAGAGAACTTCTTTTAAAGGGATCTGGGCCACTCATCATCTAAAAAAGTGCTGGGAGCAGGGGGGTGCGGCCCAGTGGTGTAGTGGTTAAGTTCGCGTGCTCCACTTCAGTGCCCCGGGGTTCGCAGGTTCGGATCCTGGGTGCAGACCTATGCAGCGCTTATCAAGCCACGCTGTGGCAGGCGTCCCACATATAAAGTAGAGGAAGACGGGCATGGATGTTAGCCCAGGGCCAATCTTCCTCAGCAAAAGGAGGAGGATTGGCAGCAGATGTTAGGTCAGAGCTAATCTTCCTCACCAAAAAAAAAAGTACGGTGGGGCAAGCAGAGTGTGAAATGATGAATAGTGATTACAGCTATGAGATTAGCACAATTTTATGGTGTGTTACGCTTTTGTGTGTTGTCTGTACACTTAAATATATTTGCTCTTTTTAAAGATTTTATTTATTTATTTTTCCCCCAAAGTCCCAGTAGATAGTTGTCTGTCATAGCTGCACATCCTTCTAGTTGCTGTATATGGGACACGGCCTCAGCATGGCCGGAGGAGCGGTGTTTCGGTGCACACCCAGGATCCGAACCCTGGGCTGCTGGCAGCGGAGTGCGCGCACTCAACCGCTAAACCACGGGGCCGGCCCTATTTGCTCTTTTTAAAAATCAACGTATACATACATTTATGTTGATGGGAGGGTAGCTGGAGCATAATTTTACTCATTTAAGTTACTGTATATCTTTGAATTTTGATGTATTGCTGATCATATCTATGATTTAATGCCTAATTCTCAATCGTCTGCTTTGCTGTGTGATTTCAATGAGATAGAAACAGAGTGGTAGGGCTGGCCCCGTGGCTTAGCGATTAAGTGTGCGCACTCCGCTGCTGGCGGCCCGGGTTGGTTCCCGGACATGCACTGACGCACCGCTTCTCCGGCCATGCTGAGGCCGTGTCCCACGTACAGCAACTAGAAGGATGTGCATCTATGACATACAACTATCTACTGGGGCTTTGGGGGAAAAAAATAATTAAATAAATAAAGAAAAGAAACAGAGTGGTAGGTGTTTTCTGATTCCTGGATTGGTCACATGAGTTAATATGCTCTGAAATTTCAAAGATTGTTTGCAGGTGGGCTGAGAAGAGGGTGTGTTTGGCTAATTTAAGAAGGCCAGACTGGGTGGGGTTACTCACCCCCAAAGGAGGTCAGGCTGAGAAACTTACTCTATTTACATGAACAAAACTTGTGAGTGTCCTGATTTACTTGTTAGCATTAAAAAAGGAAAAAGAACCTTTTATTTAGGATAATGGACATTAGAATGCTCCCCCCAAATCCAGATTTTTAGTTATCAAAAGCATACCAAATTACTCCTCAGCACTGATTATCCCTCAAGCTAAGCACTTGTCTCAGCAACCTCTAGTCATCAATTAATTGACACTTGAGTCATAGTCAAGTTTGGATTCAGTGTCCCAAATACCACAGTGCTCATCATTTTCATATTGAATCAGAAGTGTATTTATTCTACTTTTACTAATGGAAGTTTTTCTCCATCAGGGATGGATGAATGAGATTTACAACTATGATCCAGAAACTTACCATGCAACTTTGACACATTCAGTCTTTGTTCGACTTGAGGGTGGGACCTTAAGACTTTCAAAGCCCAATAAAAATATATCCAGAAGGGCAAGCTACAATGAAGCAAAGCCAGAGGTCACCTACATCAGCCAGAAAATCTACGAACTCTCAGACAGCAAGGTGAGCCCGACTAATTTTAGAATCTTAGATGAATGAAAAGCATTTGGAATCTTGGTTGCTGTACTGTATTTTTCCCCCTAAAGTTTTGTGTGTGTGTGTGTTTAAAGTATTAGCATAATTTAGAACAGTAGCTCTTGAACGTTAATGTACATATGAACCTTCTGAGCATCTTTTTAAATGCAGATTCTAATTCAGCAACTCTGAGCTGGGCCTGAGAGTCTTCATTTTTATGAGCTCCCAGGTGATACCCATGCTGCTGGTCCAGGAACCACACTTTGAGGAGCAAGGGCGTAGCACACTCTTCTGACTTTGAGAGTTCATTTTTTCAGGCAAACAAAAAGCCTTGTGTGGTGGTGGTAGGGCAATAACTAATGAAGGCTCTGTAAATGTGAAAATTATGGATCTGCAAAATAACTACATTTTGATACAAGTACTATATACTTATGATTTTGAGAAATGTAAATTATTTGTTGGAAAACTCTACAGCTTCTCTGTTTTTCTTATAACTCATGTGAGTGATCTTTAAGTTTCCCCAAAGTGAAAGAAGTATTTAAAATAGTTTTTGTATAAACTTATTCTTGAGGTTGATAAACTTGAGCTTCTCAACTAGATCTAGTTTGGTAAATTCTTTTTTTTCTTTTTCCAGCTTACGTTTGGCCCCGGGTCATTAAACTCAGTTGATATCCAAATTAGTTGATGATAATTTGCTAAACAATTATTGTGCTACTGTTACCTGAAAATTATAGATATTCGTAACTCTTGCAAAATTCTTAAACATCTACCTTCTGAAATGATTTTGAAGAATAACAAGTCATTTCTAAAAATTTATTCCCGTTTCTATACTCATGTTATAGACAGGTGGTAATTATTTCACATTCATCATTTTAGTCAAAAAGAATATAAAGTTTGCATTTGTGCTCTGCATAGTATCAGTGTACAGTGTAGCCAATTCTTAATTTAGTATGTAAATCATCATTTCCCTTTCTCTGTAGATTTATCTTGTACCTAAAAGTTTGGCTCGAAAACGAATATGGAATAAAAAGTACCCCATTTGTATCGAGCTTGGTCGACAAGATGACTTCATGTCTAAGGCCCAGAGTGATAAAGAGAATTCTGAAGATAAGCCACCAGCTGAGAGAGATCTGGGAGGCGAGGACCCTAAGAAGCCACCCCATCCTCAGGAGGGAACAAGATCTAGCCAGCGAGATCAGATACTGTATCTCTTTGGAAGAACTGGCCGAGAAAAAGAGGAATGGTTTAGAAGATTTATTCTGGCATCTAAGCCGAAGTCGGAAATCAAGAAGCCACCTGGTATCTCTGGAAGTAAACCAGGTAATGACATGTGTACTAAATGCTTATGTATTTTTAAAGGGCCTGTGAGAGAATTGAGAGAGATTTACAGGTAGGACAGAAGGCAGCCCACCCTGAATTGATAACTGTCTGCCGCCTAAGGTGAGTTCTCATGAATCATTTACCTTTTAGGCTGGTCACTGCAACCCTTTCTACTGAATCATTCAACCAATGCTGGAACCATTTGCAGATGTATGTTTTTTTGCATTTACTGGTTCCTTAGGATTTATATTTATTTTTACATATAACGACTCCTCTGAGAGAAGAAGCAAAAAGAGAACCCTAGTTATAATAAGAAGGCAAGTGAGAAGCAGCTAGTGCTCTCAAGCTGCTGGCCCTCTAAGCCTAAGATGGCCATAAATCATAGAAATGCAGATTCCTCTGATATCCTGACTCCCTGCATTTGCATCGATAACCATACACCTCTGCTCATTTCCTATCCTTTTGCCCATGTACTCTGTTTGGAACTTCACTGAATCTTTCACTGTTCTCCAAACATGCTGTGCCCTGTCATTGCTTTTTATATATGCTGTTCCTTCTACCTGGAATGCTCTTCCCCAACCTGGGCCAGGAAAATGCCAGCTATTTCTTCAAGAGGCAGTCCAGAGGTCACGACGACCTGCGAAAGTCAGTACTGGGGAAAGCACCTCTCGGCTCTCTTGGGCAGAAGTAGTTACTCCCTTCTTTCTGCCCTGAAAGCCCTTTAGTCATGCTTCAGTTACAATGCTTATTACAGAAAATTGTGATTTATTTGCCTACGTGCCCAAGTTCAAGGGCAGGGATTATGTCTTATTCTTCTTTTTAATGTGGAATTGGCCCAGAGAAAATGCCTGATAAAAAAAATTTGTTGAATGAAAGTTGGCGTGTTTGGAATTGCCATGAGCTGTGGATGAGCAATTAGCTTTCTGCCCAGGTTCCATTTGCCTCTGGGGTTGTGTCGGTCCTTTATTTGACGGTACGAGATCACCAGGGAAAAAGAAAAAAGTACCTATCAGATGTATTTCATGGCTCCCATGACTCTGAATTGTCTTGGAGAGGAATAAAAACTGTTCTAAAAAATTGTCTGTCAGGGCCTGGCCCCATGGCTAAGTGGTTAAAGTTCCACACGCTTCACCTCAGCGGTGTGGATTCGTGGGTTCAGATCCCAGGTGCAGACCTGCTTCACTCACCATCCGTGCTGTGACAGTGACCCACATACAAAAAAGTCGAGGAAGATTGGCACAGATGTTAACTCAGGGCTAATCTTCCTCAAGAAAAAAGAAAAATTATCTATCATTAGAGGGGAAGGTATTTTTCAGGATGGGAAGTAGCCTTATAAATATTTTTTAGTCACTTGATAGCATTTTAGCTGTTTTTCAACTTAACCCAGTGGAGTTTGTTCTATGTTCCATTTACAGGCATGTGCCACACAACAACATTTCAGTCAATGATGGACCACATATATGACCGTGGTCCCATAAGATTAGTACCCTATAGCCTAGGTGTGTAATTGGCTGTATCATCTAGGTTTGTGTGAGTACACTCTGTGATGTTTGCATAATGACAACGTCACCTAACGACGCATTTCTCAGAATATATCCCTATTGTTAAGCAATGCAAGACTGTACTTTGCAGTCATTTTCTTCATCTGTATTAACAGCTGTCACTTATTTGCACTAGGGGTTTTGCCCTCACACAGCAGGCACAACAGTCCCTCCGGGCACCTGACCCACAGCCGCAGCAGCAGCAAAGGCAGCGTGGAGGAGATTATGTCCCAGCCAAAGCAGAAGGAGCTGGTGGGCAATGTGCGGCAGAAGATGCTTCTGGACTACAGCATGTACATGGCCAGATGTGTCCCCCAAGAATACCAGAGTCCCCAAAGGAGCCCTGTACTGAGTGCGGAGAGCAGCCCCACAGCTGGGAAAAAGGTAAAGCTGGCTGCTTGGGTCATGGCTTTCCTGCTCTTCTACTTAAACTCATTTTTTCATGCATAAGCACTTTGAGCACCTCTTGTGTACCAGGCCCAGTTCTAGGCTTTAGGGACACAGTGATGAACAAGGCAGATAAAGGCCTTGCCCCCAGGGGGCTTGTTTTCTGGTCACAGAGACAGAAAGAAACAAACATCAGGTGGTGATAAGAATTAAAATAAAGCCAAATAAGGGAGGATGGAAAGTGGCCAGAACTGCCATTTTAGATCAGTGGTCAGGGAGGGCCTCTTTGAGGAGGTGACCTTCGGGTAGAGACCTGACCAAAGTGAGGAAGTGAGCCGTGGTGATAAGTGTGGGAGGAGCATTCCAGGTGGGGGGACCAGCAAGTGCAAAGGCCCCAAAGCAGGGATGTGGTTGGAGTATTCAAGGCACCGTGATGAGGCCGGTATGGGTGGACAGTGTGCAGGGGACAGAGAGGCAGGGCTTTATCAGACCATTTCCAAGGGGGATGGGAAGCCCTGGGAGGGTTTTGAGCAGGGAGTCACGTAGATCTGATTTAAGTTTAAAAAGATAAGTGGCTCTCCTTGGAGAATTGGCTGTAGGAGGAAAATGGTGGGTGGGAGGCAATCATGGCAGTGGAGAAATGGCTGAGGCTAAGGTGGTAACAGCAGGTGGTGAGAAGTGGCTGGGTTTGGGGTATTTGTTGGAGAGGAGCTGGCTGGATTTGCTGATGAATTAGATGTGGGGTGTGAGAGAAACAGAGGAGTCAAAGATGATTCCTAGCTTTTTGACCTGAGCAACTAGGTGATCAATAGGAAGTTCAGAGTCATTAGTAAGAGAGGTCTAATTCCTCAATAACTATTGTATTCTCAAATTCTCAGACTCCTCAGCTATGTCCAATGCTTTTGAAGATTTACCATCTGCATTGTTTCCAAAGTATAACAAGCTGGACATTGACTCAAGATCGTCTGTGATAAGATAAATAATATAAGCTGCCATATGCCAGACTCTGTTAGGAACTTTAGAACTACTGTGATATCTTGAACAGTCTTACAAACTAGATGGCATTCTCTCCATTTTGTAGATGGGGCAACTGAGGCTTACAGAAGTAAGTAGCTTAATTTCACAGTTGTTAAGTGATGGAATATGCAAAACCTATCTGTGACTCCGAGGCCTCTCGGCTGCCACGACTGCCGTTTTAGTGGGTCATTCTAAGACTGTGCTTGACTTGAGGGCTCCCGCCTGTACTCCTACTAATATTCTAAGGCACAGCCTTCTGCCTGTGGAGCACGAAGCCTGTTTTTTCATGTTCAGTTACTAAAGTGTTTGACCTCTTATAGTGACCGTGTTTCTGTTCTTAATGGGGAGCATTTGGTGCCTTCCTCTTTGTGCCTTTAGCCTTTGGTCTTGACTCATTCCATTGATCATTTTCAGTGTGGAAGAGGCCCCTGAACCCTCACCCAGCCCACTTTATCAGGGCAAAAAGACGATATGTCTTTGCTGGCCTCTGACTCACTACCTCTACCCTCTGACCTAACTTACCAGCTACCGCAGGAGCTAGACCTCCCTCTAGGCTAGAGTGATGTAATATAAAACTGTTCTAGAAATGTCCTTTTAACACCAGTGAATCCCCCTCCCCCAAATTCTCTTTTTCCCTGTGTTATTGGCTGTCTGGACTCTCATCAGACTCAGGAAAATCAGGGGGAGAACTGTGCACTGATGTAAGAAAATTATCTTACAAAATGTTTCCTTTTTAAAAGCGTTCCTTACATTAAAAAACACACATGTGTTTCAGAGCATTGTTTCCTCAGTGTGTGTTACATGTACTTGTTGTATCATGTAATCACTGGGGTCTGTGGAAGCCCCAGGAGGGACTGGGAGGCCTGGATGGCACACAGCCCAGCCCCTCAACACAGCATTGCTGTCAGTGGGGGGGTCTCAAGTACAAACCTCCTTTCCGGGTACTAGGCACTTACTCCTTTAAGCACCAAAACATTTTTTTCCCTCTTCTAAGTCTGATGAAAATCTTTAAAAACCACTATTGCACTTCCTGGTCTCCTTAGGCAGAGCAGGCAAGGATGATTTAATCTTTTCTTGGTAGTTTAAAGACTCAGTACAACAAATGGAAATTCAGGCCTGTCATCTGCAGGCCTCTGAGGTCAGGAGGCCTTTCACCCCCAGTCTGAGCCCTCCCAGCCAGCAGACTCTGCAGTATTTTCTCTTGGTTGTCTGTTGGCTGGTCTTGGTATGTGTCCTTTTAGTTGCTTTTCCTTGAGCACTTGTCCTCACCTCCCACCCCCACCCTTAATTTAATGATTCTAGTCTGCATGGGTTAGGAAACCAGAGAGCCAGAATTGTGTGAACGGAGATAACTGTCTTTGAAAGAGGTGCTTTTGAAGAAAGTGTGTGATCTTTAGTGCTGGGCTCCTGCATCCAGTTGGCCTGCCTGAAACTTGTGTGGGCCATGTGCTGGCTCTCAGGGGTGGTCTGGTAGTTAAGACGATCTTGAGTAAGGTGTTTTAGTTATCTATTACTGTGTAACAAACAGCCCCAAAAGCAGTAGCTTAAAACAACAGCAATTATTTATTTTGTTCACAAATTTGTAATTTGACCAGGCTTGGCAGTGAAGGCTTCTCTCTGCTCCACACAGTGTCAGCTGGAGAGGCTGGACTGGGGGCTGGAGGATCTGCTTCCAGGATGGCTCACTTGCATGGCTGACAAGTAGATGCTGGTTGTTGGTTTGGAGCTCAGCTGGGGCTGAGGGCTGGGAGCCTCAGTTCTTCTCCATGTGGCCTGAGCTTCCTTCAGCGTGATGACTGGGTTCCAAGGGCAAGCATCCCTAGAGAAAGAGCCAGGCAGACACTGTATTGCCTTTTATGACCTAGTCTCAGAAGTAAAAAGTAATGTCGCTTTCATCAT
This sequence comes from Diceros bicornis minor, assembly GCF_020826845.1. Lineage (NCBI taxonomy): Eukaryota > Metazoa > Chordata > Mammalia > Perissodactyla > Rhinocerotidae > Diceros > Diceros bicornis. The sequence goes on along the minus strand of NC_080757.1, from coordinate 46,947,487 downwards.
GCTCTATTAGTCAAAGTAGTCAAAAAACCCTCCCAGATTCAAGGAGAGGGGCTTAGATTCCACCTCTTGCTGCTGGGGGAGTAGCACATTCTTGGAAGAGCTTTTGGGCTGGGAAATATCATTGCACGATTTTTGGAAAATAAGGTCTGCTACAGTATTCCTGTACTACTTTTATTACTTTCTATGCTTTTCTTTATAAGTCAGTGGAGATAGTTCTTTACTAGTTTTATTTCTTAATTTTTCAATTTGAGCAAATGAGGACCTTTCGTGCCCATCCTTGATTTTTATTTTCTTTTTTTGTGCACGCGAAACGTTTATGTAGTTCTAAAAATCAAAGCTGTACAAAGGCATACTTGGAAAAGTATCATCTCTCCCACCCTATTCCTTCTATTCCTCCATGTCATTCCCACTCACTCCTCATAGTGAAACAGTCTCCTTAGGCTCTGGTTTATCCTTTCTGGGTTTCTTATTTCCCCCTTCTGTCTTACTCGTAGGGTAGCATACTATAGATACTCTTTTGCACATTGCTTTTTTTACTTACTGATACATTCTGGAAATCATTCCACATCAGTTCATTGATCACTCCCCCTCCCCTTCTTTTTAAACAGCTGCAAAGTACTCCATTGTGTGAATGTTCCATAGTTTATTCAGTCTTTCTCTTAAATGGGCATATAGGTTGTTTCCAATATTTTTCAATTACAAACAATGCTGCAATGAATAACTTTGTGTATGTGTATTTTTGTGTTGTTGGGGGTGTGTCTTCAGGGTAAAATTGTGGAAATGGGATTGCTAGATCAGAAGGTAAATGCACCTGTAGTTTTGTAAGATATCGCCAATTCCCCTCCATAAGGATTGCACCAATGTTCATTCCCACCCGTAAGAAGAGTGCCTGTTTCCCACAGTCTCGCCAAATGTCTACCTTATGGATCTGGTCATTAGTGCTTATCCCTCCTTCAAAGACTGAGCCAGATTATTTCTTAGGGTCCGTATTGCCTCTGATACCCTGAGTCTAAGAGGGACTCAAAGGGCTCAGAGACACAAGGAATCTTTGACAGTCTTTCAAGCTACACAGTCATGTCGTCAGTGTCAGCTACCACCCAGATGCTTTCCCAGGGTAGCATGCTCCCCTTCTCTTTCATAGAGGTAGCTTGGATCACAGCTCCAGCCTTTGCCCCAACCTCTCCCCTCCCCACCCCTACCCTGCTGCTCCTCTTATAGGCTATGTTCAAAGCATCTCTTACCCTGAGGTCTCCAGGTCTAATGGCAATTTCCACATACTTGGCGTCCTTTCTCACATGTTACCCAATGCTAAACTAGTTCAGGAGGTAAATGGGGTCACTGGTGCTCAGGAGCCAAACCAATATTAAAAACACCCAGTGATATAATTAGTAAATATAAACTAGATTTGTATTAAACAATGCTAAACACTTTTGGCGGTTATTCTTACCCATAATAATTAAAAACATGTTCAGGGAATTGTGCATATTGAAATCACTTTGGCACTCAAAGTTTGAATTATAAAATGCCACTATTTTGGGAGGAAGAGCCTGGTTCTCCAGATGTTGAGTGGTTAGTGACTAGTTGCTGAGCCCTGACTTACCCTTGTACTCTGCTTTGTCCCACAACCACATGCCGTGCCAGCCTCTGAAGTCTCCAAACCTCTGTGATCTCGGTGCCATTTTCTCTCTTTTTAGGCGGCTTAACCTTTAGAATAGTGAGAGAGACCATGAGGCTGGCTGAGGCGACCCAGAGCTTTATTGAGGTAGTCTGCTTGGTTTGAGGAGATTTAAATAGTAATTCAGAAAACAAGAAAATAAGGAAACTCTCTTTTTAAAAATGTCTAAAGATGGGATAGTTTTACCCCTAGTTTGGTTATCTCAGGAAAGGAGACCCCACAGACTGGCTGCAGATTTGCTCAGGGGTATGAGGCCAGGGAGGCTGCTAGTTCTGTGTGCCCTGAAGTGGCCTGCCTGGGAAAGAGGGTCATTGGTGAGGCAGTGGTGTGAGGCCAGGGAGGCTGCTAGTCCTGTGTGCCATGAAGTGGCCTGCCTGAGAAAGAGGATCATTGGTGAGGCAGTTATGTGCCTGTCTTCCAGGCGTGAGCAAGGCTCTGGTGTTCAGATCATGAAAGGAACTTCCACTCTCCTTCTCCATGGAAGGTTTGAAGACATGTTTAGAGATAATGTAGGCTGCCCCAGGTCTGGAGAGTCCTGTCCTCATTATTACTAGTTTCGCTAATTATCTTGTTAACCTATAAACTGGATCATGAGGGTAGTGCTCCCTGCTTGGTGTTATCAGGAGATGAGAACCCTACAAAGCAAATAGGAATCAAATAGAAACCGGGAAATCTGTAATTGGCAGAGTGATTTTCCAAGGCTTCCTCTTTCCCTCCTCAAAGTGAGCTTTTCAGACACTTAAAAGTAGAATTGGAAAGTGCTTCTCATATAATAAGTAAAAAATATGAAGCCATACATCAAATTTAAAAATAATTTTAAAAAAGATACAGACAAGAGTTCCAAGACAATTCAATGGGGAAAACAACAGTCTTTTTAACAAATGGTACTGGAACAACTGATATCCACAAGTAAAAGAATGAAGTTGGACCCCTACCTCACACCATATACAAAAAATGAACTCAGAATGGATCATAGACCTCAATATAAGAGGAAACTATAAAACTCTTAGAAGAAAACATAGGAGTAAATCTTCCTGACTTTGGGTTAGATAAAGCCTTCTTAGATAAGACACCAAAAGCACAAGCCACCAAAGAAAAAAAATAGATAAATTAGTCTTCATCAAACTTAAGAAGCTTTGTGCTACAAACAATGCCATCAAGAAAATGAAAAGACAACCCACAGAGTGGGAGAAGATATTTGCAAATCATATATCTCATAAGGGTCTAGTACCTAGAATATATAAAGGACTCTTCAAACTCAATAATAAAAAGGTAAATAACCCAATTAAGAAATAGGCAAAAGATGTGAATAGACATTTTTCCAAAGAAGATATATAAATGGCCAATAAGCATATGAAAAGATACTCAAAATCATTTGCCATCAGGGAAATGTGAATCAAAACCACAATGAGATACCACTTCACACCCACTAGGATGGCTATAATGAAAAAGACAGATAATAACAAGGATTAGTGAGGATGTGGAGAACTGGAACCATGTACATTGCTAGTGGGAATGTAAAATGGTGCAGCTGCTGTGGACAACAGTTTGTTAGTTCCTCAAAATGTTAAACATAGAGTTATCATATGATCCAGTAATTCCGCTCCTAGGTATATATCCAAGAGAAATGAAAACATATGTCCACACAAAAATGTGTACACAATTGTTTATAGCAGTATTATTCATAGTAGCCAAAAGTGGAAAACAACTGAAATGTCCATCAACTGATGAATGAATAAAGTGTGGTATATGCACACAGCAGAATATTATTCTACAAGAATGATGTGCCGATACATAATGCAACATGGATAAACATTATGCTTAGTGAAAGAAATCAGTCACAAAAGAACACATATTGTATGCTTCCATTTACATGTAATGTCCAGAATAGGCAAATTCATAGAGACAAGTTAGTGGTTGCCTTGGGCTGCTGGTGATGGTGGTGGTGGGAATGGAGTTGAGGAGGAATGGAGAGTTACTGCTAATGGGTACAAGGTTTCTTTTGGGGATAATGAAAATATTCTAAAATTGATTGTGGTGATGGCTTCACAACTCAGAATATACTAAAAACCTCTGAATGGTACTCTTTAAATGGGTGAATTGTATGGAATGTGAATTGTATCTCAATAAAGCTATAAAAAAGGAAAAGGATAGAAAATCCTTTAGGTCCAATTTTGTTTTTAGAAAAAGTTCTATATTCTTAAAAGTATATATATAACATTGAAAAAAGACTGAAAGGAAATATAATAAAAATGTTTTAAATAAGTATATCTGGGTAGTGGGATTATGGGGATTTTATACAGTGACTCTGAATTGCTTTCATAATTGGGGAAAGAAGCTAACAGACTTGGGGGAAGAGTGTTCCTTCTCCTGAACCAGGCAGCCCTTTGTGAAACCCTCATGGCACCAGACTGTGTGTGACTAAACTTTAGGAGCAGAGCCACTAAGCTCTCTTTGTAACAAAAAAGTTGGGTTGGTTTCCTAATTTGTAATAGGAAATGTTATACCACAAAGTTAAGTAAATCTATACCACTTTGCTTTGGAGGTTAGTTTTTAATAAAATATATCCCAAGAGCTACTCAGACTGTTATGATAGCCTTGCTTCAGCTTTGGACCATTGAAATCTCCAAACTTTTTTGTTTTGCAAAGTTACCGTTTCTAAATGTATGTATATAGTTGAAATGGTGAAACGAATATTCTTCTCACATTTGCCAAATGGCAATATTAGGAAATATACGCACATTTACTCTTTAAGCTCTTAAATTTGTATGACATTCAATGGAAGTGAGTTCTTTCTGGCAGCCTGTTGAATCCAGATTTTGTTCATAAAGCTGCGAATTGTCAATGTTCTGCTGCTCTTGTGTTTTTCTTTGTTCCCAATGAATCTGTGGAGAGAAGCCTGCATTAGAAAAAGGAACTGTTGAAAATAAAAAACAACCTGCCTGTCAGTTATTTTAGAAATTTGTTTCCACATCATATGCCTCTGGCTTGGGCATAAATTGTGAAATAGCCTTTGTTTCTTGCTATTTTGTGTTAAACCTGTTTCCTGTGAATAATGAGAGTTATAAAGAAAGCTTACTAAAGGGTGTACTCTCCTACTTGAAAAGGGAAAGAGCAATTCTTCTCTTATGTAGCCCACTACTCTAAGTAAGACATGCGGTGCCCTATGTGGGCAGCAGCTTGGCACTGCCTGACTCCCCGGGGGAGGAGGGCATTGTCCTTGGATGAGTGTTTACTCAGAAGTCTGCGTGGATAATCTGATGTGACTCAAAGACAGTAACCTCAGAAAAGCTGGACCAGATCCCTTGGGGGTGGGGTGCAGATGTTCAGGCAGAAAGAAAAATGATTCCAAAAAGCATGTACAATTTGTGGCATGCCTGAGTGCTCGCTGACCACGGATTTCCACTCTTCTGTCCAGGACCTGGTGGTAGAAATGCCTTGGTTAATATCAAAAGACATTACAGCACTAGAACAGCACAGAGAGAATACTCTACAGCCATTAAAATGAGTGAAGTAGAGCCATGTCTTCTGAAATGGAATAACCAGTGCGTATTATTTTTTAAACCAGAATTTAATTTTTTTTAAAGGAGACTCACCAACAGTGATTAGGGACACCTTTGAAAACACCCAAATTTGAAGGACTCCTAGAACATAAAATCTCTCCCCTCATATGCGGTAACATTAGATTGAAAAATAGAGTAAACCCCCAGGCCCCCGAAGAGAGAGACAGCACAAGCTCCAACAAGACTAGTGGACAGGTGGTTGCGGGGTGCCCTGCACAAGCTCAGTGACTGGTTCACCTGGGTCAGACCCTCAGAACCTCAGGCTTCAGAAAAAGCACGCATAGGTACATGCCATAGACCTTGGGGTACTCACAAGTCATCAAATCTCCAGTGTCAAATCCGTGAGCACCAAGCCACCTGTATACTGTGCTCCTGGCCTAGGCACACAGCTGTGACGTGGGCACAGTTGTGCTGCCCACAACAGATAGCACTGGTGTGAACGCACACAGACAGAGCATGGAGACAGTGAGGGTGTGTGGTGTGTGTTATGGCTGCAGGCAGCCCGTGAGGGCAGGACAGATGCATTTATAAAAACAATAGAGGGAAGAGAAAGGGTGAACAGTTCACAGATTTCTCCATTTCTAGTTCTTTTGGTCTTTGCTTTCCCAGGCTAATTGTTTCTGTAAAGCTATAGTCTAATTAGAGACCTCAGCATAGGGTAATATTTGTCACACCAGGGTCCGGTCACATCCCCTTCCTGCCTCCCACAGGACAGAGCAGGTGGAGATCGGGAAGAAGGAGGCTCTGTGTCATGATGTGCAGGGCACTGAATGGTTCCGAGTCTGTTTTCTCATCCCTAAAATAGAAGTAAAAGTTCTGTTTTTCTGGGGTATTATGAGATGTAAGACATAAATGAGGGAAGGAGGACTCCTGTGAAGGAGTCTTATCATAGGGCCTGGCGCAAGGTCAGTGGACAACAACAGTGACAATGGCAGTGACCTGCACTAACCCCCTAACCTCACTACACCCTCAGTGGATGTTGCTGCTGCTTCCTCCTCCTCCTTCACCCCTACGCTGGCCCTCTCCAGGCAAGAGTCCATAGTCTAATAATTAGCCTTGGAAATTGGAGACTAACGCAGATTCGCTCTTCTCCCACTTCGTGCGTTGGCCACAACAGATGTTTCAGGTGGATTGTATCATGTGGAGGTGAGGCCCAGGGTATTTCACTGGGCTGAGATTGGTGAGAAGAGCTGTAGGAGTTTCACAGAATTCCTAAGAGTGGCTCTCTGTAATCTGGGGCTGTGGTTCTCAACCTTACATGTTCATTACATCAGTGAGAGAGCTTCTAAAAATCTTGATACCCACTTAAATTAGTATCTGGGTGTAGGATCCAGGCACCAGTATTTTTAAGTACTCCCTGACCTTCACCCAAGAGAATCACGAGCTTACCAGGACCAGGCTGAATGTAAGAGTCCTAGGCATTGGGAACCTGAGGGGCTGCCTGGTGACGACCAGCCTAACAATTACACATCCAGGGAGCCTTAGCTGGAAGAAAGATAGGCAGACATTTGATCAGATATGTCATTGATTGAGAATGTTGGTACCAAGCTAATTTGGGGGGCAGGGCAATTTCGCTGAGCTGATTGTATGAAATATTAGCTGGTTCGCAGGAAGACTGGTAGAAAAAGAAAATAGACAAAGAGGAGTTTTTATCTGTGATGGTGGCTTTTGTTTCTGTCTTTTTCTATTCACTGACATAATGGGGGACTTGTAATTTACAGGGAAGAAATACAACTCACATGGTCGTCCATCTCTATAGGGAGGGAACTTTAGTGACTTTATAAAAATAAGCACCTGTCTTGTTCTCCATTTGCTTTCTAGCTAATTTTGGTCCCTTTTCTTTTGTCAGTTGCCAGAGGCTCCACCCTCTGAGGAGGAAGAACAGGAAGCCTGGGTGAATGCCTTACTTGGAAGAATGTTTTGGGACTTCTTAGGAGAGAAATATTGGTCTGATCTGGTATCTAAGAAAATCCAAATGAAACTCAGCAAAATAAAGGTATTGTTTTACACACAGGAGGCTTCCAATTCTTCACATTTCTTAATTTCTTCAGGCTTTGTACCATTATATCCTAAGTAAAAAATAACTTGTTTTAAATCATATAACATATGAGAGTAGTAAGTTCTTATCAAATGACATATCTGGGCCATGACCTTGACCATATGACGAACTGCATCCAGGGACTTAGTGAACCTTCCTGTTTTGCTTTTTTCCTTGTGTTGCCCTTATTGTTATCCACCTTAGGTGATAATCCAGAAGTTGGTTTGGGAAAACGTGAGCTTTTGTAGCTGGTTTGTCATATAAAATTCTGTTATCTAAGTTAGTAGTGAACTTGAATTGTGTGTCCAGAGCCCACCCAGCCTCACGGACATCTAGGTTGCACAGTGTACGCTTTGCGGAAAATACCAAACTACTAGAGACCTCTTTCCCAACTCCTGCTCCCTCTCAAAGCTGGGGAAGTTAGCATTGTACTCTAAATGTGTCTGTATTTGACCTTTACTTCTGGCCAGATGGTATTTTATTTTGGGCACTCTCTTTATTGAAGAAACAGTCCTGGTGCTGATCTAGGCCCGCTTAGAAGTGAGTTTAAATTGCATAAGTATTCCTCACGATTGCCACCAAATGACTCAGTTAGTGTCACCTTTACCAATCAAGAGACCTTGTTTAGGTTACTTAAAAGTAGGTTTTTGACCCAGTGAAGACCCAGCCAAGGAAGAGTCACTTTGGTCCCCAAATCTTCACTGAGAGGTTGCGTGGTCAGCAGCTTAAGTCAGTGGATCTTTTTGGGTCATAGATACCTTTGAGAAGCAGAAACGTATGAATCGTTTCCCTAGAAAAATGCACAGTGACACAGAATTTTGCCCACAACTTCAGAGAGTTCAAGACTCCAGATTAGGAAACTGTGAGCTAAGGTAAAATTATGTTAGAAGGAAAATGTGGGCATGAAGGAGCTTTGATTTGATGTCTGTCATTCCTTTGGGTGACAAACAGAACCTTTTCTGGCTCAGTCAGGCTCTGGTGAGCTCTGTCTGCCAACTGCAGGCCAGTGTCATCCCTTCCTAGCCCCTGATGAAGAGGAAAGTGCCTCCTAAGCTGGAAGAGCAGATTTCGAGACAAAACCTGGGGCAAGGATTTGGAAGGGCTCTGTCGACAAAGGTCAGCCTATTTGTGTTCTTCAGGTGAGTTGAGGGTTCAACCCGCTCTGTTAGCCATGTCCACAGAGGGGACAGGAAGCGGCATTGACCCTCCTGTGTTTGGAGATAAGAGGCCAGCAGCCTACCTGGTGCTCTCTCAGCCTCTTCCTCTTCTTGGAAAATGATGGAGGGCTTGAACAGCTGGGTCAAGGCACACGGGTGAGGCTGGCACTCCTCTTTTCCCAGAGACTGTCATGGGCCCTCCCCTGAGCAGGAGGGCTGTGGGTCCTGGCAGTGTGCAGCAGTAAGCAGAGCATACCTGAACTCCAGATGGGACGCTGCTCTCCCTGTTACCCACATTCCAATACAAACTTGGAGAGGGCGGTGTTCTACGCTTCTTTCGGAGCTGGAAGTCCATGGAGCCTCTGCCCCCTTGGTAGAGAATGGTGGGCTCCTTCATCCCAGAGGAGATTGTGGGAAAGTCTTTTATTTTCATCTTCTCCTTTTGCTGGTCATATGGGCTTTTGCAGTTCACGAACTTAAACTCTCTTTTGTTTTTTGAGGTCAGAAGTGCTAGAAGGTTAGGATGGAGAAAAGTAGCCTAGATCCAGTAACACCGGGAGTTCAGAGGCAGGGGCTGTACTCCCTCCCTTGCCAGCCTCAACACCTCCACCCTGACCTGAGCTGCTGCCCATGAAGTGCCCTGCAGACCAGAGGGCACCCTGACAATGGAATAAACAGGAAGGTAGCAGGATATTACCCAAATTCTGAACCTGCCACCCCCCTGGCAAAGAACTCCTGGCCAAAAGAACTCTTATTATCACCAATATCCAAATATCCTTGGGAAGAGCTGTTCCTTAAATCTAGTAGTGAGTATTGGTTAATGGCTAGTCAAGAGCCAGAATGGCTGGAGGAGCCTGAGCTGTCCCCGTGACAAAGATCTCCCTGTCTCCTAGTTTCCCTTGAAGGCTTGGCACACGGAGAACTGTTCGCTGGCCTTGCCCTGCAGTCTCAGACTGTCACCCTTGCATGTGATAATGAGTCATGCTGTGAAAGAGCAGCCCTGTGTGTGTATCTGGTGCCCAGTGTTGGGTTTAAAGCAAGTTAAGTTTCTACCCCAACATCAAGTACACTCTTGGCCTCAGCTGACTGCTCCAGCACTGCCGTGGGCCCTCAGTAGTATGGGCCTCTTGTGCCCGTGTCAGCAAATGCTGCTGTTATTGCATACAGCAGCAACCTCAGAATGTCCTATACACCTGAACGTCTAGTCCCCAGTTGGGTTTACTCAGGAGGGTAAAGAACATGCAGTGGATTCCTGTCTCACTGTGGTGCCCTGTGGGTGGGAAGAAGAGAGTTTCTGGTTGAAAAGAGCACGAGGAGGAGCGACCTTTCCTTGCCTTTCCCTGCAGGGGAGGATCGGGTAGGAAGGAGGCTGCTCCAGGGCCTGGTATTGAGAGTTTTGATTTAGATCAGAGATCTTAACAAGAATGGATGGTTAGAGATGTTCTAGAATCTTGGAGTTGGGTACTCAGGTGTATAAATAGGAAACCAGGCCCTGCTGATCCCACTTCCCCATTCTGCTTACTGGGCATTAGAGCCCACCCCACACCTGCCAAGTCTTTCTCAGTCCCCGGTTCCTTCAGTCCTCTCCTTCATCTTAGGTCTTACCTCAGGTTCTTTCTCTGCCCTTGCAGGGAGTACAGGGTGCGGGATGGGATGAGGTGGGAGGCTGGACAGGACACAAAGGGACATCATGTTCCTGCTGTCTCTGTATTTGCTCCCCTGGCCCAGTGTTGGACTCCTGTTCCCATAGAAACCCAGCATGCTCCTGAAACACTGGGTATTAGAATGACAATAACAGACAAAAAGGACGAGAGCGAAGGGCAAGATTTTGGCTACATTCTTGGCCAAGTAGTGTTCTGTAGGCTGATTGGAAGGCCACTTATGTAGTTAGCACTACATAACATTGGTGCTTTGGAAAAAGGTTTTCCAAATACAGCAACCACTAATTCAAAAATGCACATTGAATACCGTCTCTAGTCGTGTTTTGTCTATCAGACATCATAACCTCTTTAAATTAACTCCTCCATTCCACCCCTGCAAAAAATAAGAGATGAAGTTCTCTCGCTGGTGAATCCTAAAAGTATATGTTTCTCTGCAGAGACAGCTGAAGAGTTCCAGCCAAAATAGGCATTAAATTCTTGTCTGACTAGATGCTACCCTGTTTTATAGGGAATGTTCAGCATATATTTAATTGTTTAAAAAAACTCAATTCTAAATTTTACGAAATTATTCTAACGTTCAACTGGAGAAATACTCGTGAGAATAAGAAAATTCTGAGGGAAAAGAAAGGAACGGGACTTGTCAGATTTTAAAATGTGTTGTAAAGCTACAGTAATAGGAGCAGTTTGATAACAGAGTGCTCAGTACAGACTCCAGTGTGGTGGGAATCCCATTACAGATTAGTAGAAAGGTAAAGGTGGCATTACAGATTAGTAGGAAAGTATTGGTTGTTCAATCAATAGGTTAAGACACCTGACTAGCCATTGGGAAAAAAATTAAGATGAATTCCTAATTTACATCTTACACTAAAATTAGGAATGGACTAAAGGTTTTTTGAAAAGAAATACATACATAAATCTAGGTGGAGGAAACATAGATGAATTAATTCTGTCGTCTCGAGGTGAAGTAGGAATTTCTAAGCGTGTTAGCAGTACTCTCATGTTATTTCCTTGACAGGAAATTCCTGCTGATAGCTGTGTTAGTCAGGTCCCAGCAGGAGACAATGGCACATCAAATGGAGTAACCTGAGGGGAGAGTTGAATGAAGAGAGGATTTATAAAGGTGTGGGCAGATGGAGAGAAACCAAAAGGGATAGTGCAGCATCCCAGGCTGGCAGCAGTGGGGAGCTATTACTGCTCCCCGAAGAGGCAAAAGCAGTTCCCGGAACTCAGGCAGCATGGCTATGTGGAGAGGGCTGCCTGTCTGACAGGAGCTGTGGCCTTCCATAGAGGGAGGGGTCAAATGCCTGACGCTACTCTTCTCCTTGTACCTCCCAGCTCCCCTGGCCATTGGTGTATCCCATTGGCCACGCCCAACCAGAAGCCAGAGGGCAAGAGAGCCCATGGATGCGGTTCACACAGACCGGCCTCTTGGGGTACAGTGAGAAACTCAAATCCAGGGGGACAAACGGAAAATGTCCAGCACAGGGTCAAGGGATGTGATTTTTTTCAAGGATTTTAATAAATGTTGCCTATCAGAAATGTTGTAGCGATTTCTTAATTCCTCACTAGTAGTCTAAAAGTGGTCCATTTTCCACACTTGAGCCAACTCTGGGTGTTACTATCCTGAACAGCATGGCTGGCTCTTTCTGCACAGTCAGATCTCTGGGCAAACACCGCTCCTCAGAGAAACCTTTGCTGACCTCCTCAGCCAAAATAGCCACCCCGCCCCCCATGCCCCAGGCTCCCTCTGTCACGTTATCTACCTTATTTTCTCTGTAGCACTCATCACTCTCTGAAGTTATGTATTTGTCTACTTATTTATCTGTTTCCACTTCTCCAGTATAAACCCCATGAGAGCAAGGACTCTCCCTGACTCCTCCATGGCTCTGTCTGTAGTGCAATGCCTAGTATGTGGTATGTGCTCAGTAAATTTTGGTTAAATAAATGTGTCCCCAAAACCTTCACCATCATTCTTTCTGAGGGTATGTTGAATTCTAACCTTTACCAGGTTACTAATGTCGGGGGCAAGAGGGAGAATCTCCCTCTGCCCTTTCCCTTAAGGTTCTTCTGGCTGGCCAAATAATCAACAAGACAGGTTAGCAGGAGAAAATAATACCAAGTTTAATAACATGTATACATGGGAGAAAGCAGGGACACTGCGTTTCTCAACACAATAGCAGAAATTCTCGTCTTAAATATCTTTTTCAGCCGATGACAAAGGAGGATTTTGGCGGTGGGGGGAGTCAGTTACAGGAGATTACCACTAAAGCACAGTAAACAAGAGTAAGGTTTATTATGTAGCTCAAGGCCTCACCTTCCACATTGACAAGTCACTAGAGATGAGCTCATCCCCCTCTCTTCTCCAAACAGAGAGGGAGATACCTTTACAAATGGAGATTTCCCTTATAAATGTAAATGATTGTCATCCAGAGAATGTGGCCAGAGAGACAGAACTTCTGATAAGAGAGGCTTGTTGGTGCCTTTCCTGTTGTAACATTTACCCTACGTTATCTTTACAGCCATCATGATAGATCTGTTCCAGGAAGGAGCCACCATGTCAAATTCTTTAGGCAGTTAGTGGGGGAGGTCAAATGTCCTCAGAGAAAACAACCAAGGTAAAGAGATAGATTTCAGGGTGGCCAAATCTTGATCTCCCACACTAATGTCTTATTCATTGTTTACTTCTTTTCTCTAGCTCCCCTACTTTATGAACGAGCTAACTCTGACGGAACTTGACATGGGGATGGCTGTGCCAAAAATCCTTCAGGCCTTCAAGCCTTATGTTGATCACCAAGGTAACTCTTAATTGTCTCTAGAGAGGAATTGACCGTTTATATGAGTGTTAAAATGTCTCCATTGCTACAGATTGAATACCAAAGCTTTGTGTTTGGAGGGAGTTGGGCACTTTTTTAACCATCTATTTCATGTTGATTGTCTTTCATTCTTAACGGTCATAGCCTTAAACTGATGGGGAATAGATCAGGATTCCCCCTTCTAATCCTTCTAGTCTCGCAGATCCTTACAGTCCTCCTCTAGCCCAAAGACACCCATGTGCCAGTTGGTGGGGCCTGAGCTTTTGTGTGATTTAGAAAACAGCCCCTGCACTGGATGGTCACAGCCCTTGCCAGGGTGAAAGGCATTGGGTTTGATTTCAGCCCCCATCACCTGACACAGGCCTCATGTGCATCTGCCCCAGCCTTGAACTCTTACCTGGAGCTGCGTCTCCTCATATGTATTCACATTTTTACCTCGCCCCAGCTTCTAGATTGCAGATTATTTGACCTTGATGTTTTACATCTTTATGTTCCTTACCACTCCTAGTAGGTTCTCAGTAAGTGTTTGAAAAATGAAGATATGTTGTCAGGCAATATCTTGAGAGTAAGGCTCTCTGCTGGAGGAAAGTTCTCAGATTTCATTTTTAACACATGCTACTGACACATCATTTACACCTACCCTTGTGGGTTGGGGGAGAAAGAGTTGATTAGAATGTATAGAGTTTAAATAAAATTATGATGTAAAGGGGGCTGGCCTGGTGGTGCAAGCAGTTAAGTGCGCGCGCTCCGCTGTGGCGGCCTGGGGTTCGCTGGTTCGGATCCCAGGCACGCACCAACTCACTGCTTGTCAGGCCATGCTGTGGCGGCGTCCCGTATAAAGTGGAGGAAGATGGGCATGGATGTTAGCCCAGGGCCAGTCTTCCTCAGCAAAAAAAGAGGAGGATTGGCAGATGTTAGCTCAGGGCCGATCTTCCTCACCAAAAAAAAAAAAAGAAGAAAAAAATTATGATGTAAAGATTATGTATATTTTGTGGCATGTGGTTTTAAAAGAAACTTGATGGAAAATTGAGTACACGGGAATTTGGTGAGAAGAGTGAGTCAGGTAGGCAAGAATAGTCTGTGAGCAGTCAGGAAAAAAATCTCCCTGTCATGGAAGCATCAGACTTCTTTGCTGTAGTATCCATTTCCACATGAGCCTCTTTCCACCTGAACTGGAGTTACATTATTCCTCAAAAGGCTCAGAAACAAGGTAGGGGAGGAAATAATTACAGCTTTTCAAGAGAGTGATATTTGTTTTGATAAATGTTTTGTAAAATTTAAAGACTATAGCATCTACTTTTGTCTCTGTATGGCTGTATCATATGGCTCTTGAATCATTTAGTGAAATCACTTTCTGTGTTGTATACGTTTGATGTAAATACAAAGAATTTTTTTCTAGTGCTACAGTTAGCAGCTTTATCTCTCTAGCAATATTTCAGCTGACAGCCCATATTTCCATGTTTTAAGCATCACATCCATTTCAGAAAAAGATAGACCAGACTATTATTTGCAAACTCAGAAGTCCACCTAATACTTGCATGTTGAAATCACCTGTAACCACTTAATTATGTCTACATTTTGGTAAATCTGAGTGCTCCTGGGTTTGGTTAATTTCTGGTTCACTAAGGGTAAAACTAGAAAAGATTATTTGCAAATGGTTTAGCTAGAGTTCTTTTAACTGCATGTGAAATTTTAAAAGATGCGTTATCTATGTGTTAAGCATGTAGCTAGGATGTTTGCCCCATCGGCATAGGAGGGCTGCCTGCCTTCCTCTGGCTCTAGCGGGTTCTGGGTTGCCGTTTGCTCTTTGCCTCTTTAGGAATTGACTTGTAACGAGCTGGTAAATGATCAGCTAACATAAGCCTCATGCAAATCAGGCTTAAAGAAAGTGAATAATATGTGTACATGCTCTATTTTCTAATGCGTTAGCAGTCTCTTATCTTAGGACTGTCTTTTGTTGAATTAGTAGAAATTTCCAACGAAAGGGAAGCAGGCCCACAGCTGGGCTTTGCAGCATCTAAGAAGTGTCCCTGTGACTTTGAACTCTGCAGCCTTCTAGGGCAGCTTGGTCAGGCTTTGAGTGAAATTCACCAAATGCCTAAGTCTCAAGTCTCTTTCCTGTTCCTCTGGAGCAGGAGCTGCAGCAAGACATTTCACCATACAGATCAAAGCTTTGCTGGTTTTTAATCCATTTGAGGCTTTAACTCCTTTCAGGGCAAGTTTTAGAGATCTGCCTGCTTATGTAACAAGGAAGGAAATGTGACTAAAGAAAGGAATGATAAAGACAAAACCTGTGGTTTTTAAAAGTTTAATCAAATTCGGTTTTTCCAAGTCTGCAAAGGATGCAAGTTATGGTGAAACAGAAATGAACACAAAGGAAATATGTGTTTTGGATTCCATTGCTCTAAGAAATTAAAATCAGGAGTGACTTGCTAAAACTGACTCTGAAAAACAGAGCTCACCTCCAGGGAAATGCAACCCAGGTTGAAGCCTCAATGGCTCTACGGAGAGAGGCACCTCCTGTGGGATCCCCTCACACACCCTTTTTTTGTTTGTTTTTAATGTTTCCTAACTTGTGCTTGTTTGTTGGAGGCACATGGCTCAGAAGGGATATTTGGGCCAGAGCTGGTTGGATCACTCTGTCCCGTTGCGTGCTCTTCTTGGAGGCAACATAGAGTGGTGGTTCTGAGTGCCAGCTCCACAGCCTTGGGCAAGTTCCTTAGACCTTGTGGCTAACTCCTCTCAGGTGAGGAGACTCAAAGCACTACTTGGTAGGCTTGTCGTGAGGATTAAGTGAGTTAATACATGAAAGGCACTTGGAAAGCGTCTAAGGCGAGAAAACGCTCTGTAAGTGTTAGCTATTGTTATTTTTACCATTATTAGTGCTGCCTTTGCTGCTACTGCTCTTGGAGAGTTTAGAATGTGGGTGGCTGTGGTGTCCAGTTGACCGATCCTACAGCCTAAAGCCGGCAGATCCTACCAGAATAACCAGAAAGTAAAATGCTATTCTCAGCTTTTGTGGCCTTGCCACTAAATGGAGCAAAGTCTGTAGTTCCTCTGAAGGAAATCACACATTGGCCATGTTGGCTTGTCCGAGTTCCAGGACACTCAGCTAGTTTCTAGTGTAGTGAATGAGGTTAAATGACCACCTTCCCCAGAGTATCTTCACTCCCCACCAATGGCAGGTGGCTGGAGATGGAGAAGATCTGTCCCTTGGAAACCATGCACCTCCTGCCTTATCTCTGACCCCTCCCCGCTTCACACGTACCTCTCACTGTGGGATGTGTATGTGTCTCCTTTCTTCCTTCAGGCCACACAGTGCAGCCTTGATGACTGTCTCTCTTACCCTCCCTCCTCGGACTAGCCTTCCCTTCCCACCCCTCATCCCCACCCTGGGCTGCTATTTCCAGGGCCTGTCCTCTGGGGTCCACCAAGTCACGTCTCTCAGCCAAGCTCTTTCCAGTTTTATTAACTCTGTTAGGCTAATGTTTGCTCCTTCATTCATTCAACAAATATGAATTGTGGGGAAAACTGGAATATTTAGAAAAGATAATTAGGAAAATATTATCCATTATCCCACCATTCAGAGGCAGCCAGGGCCACCTTTTTTGATACATTTGGTACATTTTTGGTACATTCTTTCCTAATCTTTTTTCACTTATGGATAAAAATTAATTTAGAACGTATAGCTCTTTTTCAAACCCTTGAAGATTTGGACAGATTGACTACGTAGACTTGAAAGGGCAATGAGGGATTACCTAACTGGACCCTGCCATGTTTTAGATGTATAAGCCAGAGCCCAGAGGGGGAGGACTTTGCAGAGGCCACCCAGCAGCCTCGCCTTTCTGTCCTGTTCCACAGCTTCAAGGCCAGTGCCAGAGGCTCACCATGAGCACTGGCCCTGCGCGTAGGCCACCTGCATTTGGGCCCTGCTCCTTCCCTGTCCAGCAGCAAGACCTTGGGGAAGTTACTAACCACTCAACGCCTCAGTTTCCTCATCCTTAAAGTGCTGATGGCTGTAGCATCTCCTTGTTTGGTTGTGGTGGAGATGAAGTTTTACATGTAAAGTGCTCTGAGAGCACACGTGGCATGGAGTAAGCCATCAGTGTTTGCTGCTGCTATTTGCAAAGCTTTCAAGGGGCTCAGTGGGGAGCAGCTTCTGTCGTGCCTGGGACCGGGGGTATCAGAGCAGTGCCTGCAGGCATGTCAGCAGTGTCAGAATGAACCAAGGATGTAGACTGTGACCCCTCAGGTTCAGACTAATTCATTAGTCTTCAGGACCTTTGCTGCATGTATTTAAATCTGCAAATAGTCACTGAGCGTCCACTGTGGACAAAGTGCTGTACTGGTTTTGCCCTGTTTTGAGACACTCAAATAACAACCCAAGTTTTGACTGAACGTGTCAGATTCTGTGGAAAGATTACCATGTCCCCCAGGACTAGGAACCTTGTCTGTCTTCAGAGATGCCCTCAGTCATGACTGGTGGTGTCCGCCACCTATGACTCGTCTTCCAGACCTTCATCTATAGTGCCTGTTGCCTTGATCCAGTGCTGGGACTGAAGTTACTTTGCCAACTGAATATTGCAGAAAACTGGAACCCAAGTCAGTCTGTGACCTGCCCACTCCTCCCACTACGTCCTCATCAAGAGCAGATTCTAAGAGAGCAGCTGCCCGGGGCAAGCATGGTGACACGGCCAGACCATGGGGCTCAGTGCTGACAGGAATGGCACGCACACTCTCTGACTAGATCGTGTTATAGAAAGAAAAGCTACTTTTTATGGAAAGGGAAAAAAATATACCCTTTGGTGAAACTTGGGTGGGGTGCAGTAGAGGAGACTCTAATTTGCCACTATGTCAGCCTTGAAAGGTGGAGCTGCTTCTAAGAACAGTTACAGGTAGACAAAGCTAAAAATGATGTGTGTCCTAAAAGACACAGCCAAATACAAAGGCTGCTAGTTTTCTTTGGGATCTGAGGGAGCAATATGGCACCAGTCTGTTTGCCAGGAACAAAACAATCACTGGTGCGCTCTTCTAAGAGCCAAATAACTCAAACATCTGTTCTTGGTAATATGTCGTTAAATGTTCCATTTTAAGGAGTTTTGTTCTTTGGATGCCAAATGTTGGCTTTCAGAGTGAAAATCAGCCATTAATAGATACAGGTAGAGGGAAATGGAGGAGCAGATAACATGAGGGCCAAGCTGAGGTGAGCGAGGCTTTAGGTTCTCTTAACTCCTTTTGAGTGACAGGTGCCCCATTAAACCTATTCCAGTGAGGCTGATGCCTTTTAGTTATTTTAATAGTAATAAAACAGCAAACTGCTGAGTGAGACTACTAGATTTATATGGCAACGGCAGGACTATTCCTGAGGCCATTGGGTCTATTATATAGAATACCAGGGAGAAGACAACTGTTCCCAGTTGTCTCAGGTGACACGCACCAAGGCATGTTTATTGTCTCTGGTGGCATCACAGTCTGATCTGCACCAGGTGGCCCAGGCCAGCTTTACTCTTCTAGTATAAACTTCCTGAGGGCATGGATTCATCTCAGTGTCTTTAGCTCTGATATCTTGCATTAAGAACTCAATAAACATTTTGGGGGATAGTCACAGTCTCCCTCTGAGTAGTGGTGGTGGCGGCAGTGACCGATCCTTCCCTCATGAAGCTGAAGAGTGCACAAATAGCCATCTGAGCTCCTCACAGGTCCTTGCATGAAGGCTGATTGAAGCTTGTTGTTGTCAGTTGTGTTTCCTGTGTTGCAGAATAAAGTGCTGATTTTATTTGATCAGGTACCACCCTTCACCACTGAACATCCCTTCTGGGACATGAGGACCTCTTGTTCTGTAACATGGGGAAGACCTATTATGGACTGAATGTTTGTGTCCTCCCAAAATTCATATGTTGAAGGCCTAACCTGCAATGTGATAGTTTTTGGAGGTAATTAGGTTTAGATGAGGTCATGAGGGTGAGGCCCTCATGATGGGATTAGTGCCTTTATTTTTATTTTGTGTGTGTGTGTGAGGAATATCAGCCCTGTGCTAACATCTGCCAATCCTCCTCTTTTTTTTGCTGAGGAAGACTAGCCATGGGCTAACATCCATGCCCATCTTCCTCCACTTTATATGGGACGCCGCCACAGCATGGCTTGCCAAGCAGTGCGTTGGTGCGCTCCCGGGATCCGAACCGGCGAACCCCTGGCCACCACAGTGGAGCGCACACACTTAACTGCTTGCGCCACCGGGGCAGCCCCGGATTAGTGCCTTTATAAGAAGAGACCAGAGAACTAGTAGCTTGCTCTCTCTCTCTGCCATGTGAGGACACAGCAAGATGGCCCGTCTGCAAGCCAAGAAGAGAGCTCTCACCAGGAACTGAACTGGCTGTCACCTTGATCTTGGACTTCCAGCCTCCAGAAGTGCGAAAAATAAATGTCTGTTGTTTAAGCCACCTAGTTTATGGTATTTTGTTAGAGCAGCCTGAGCTGACTAAGACAAGACTCTTTCTGTTCATGCGTTTTCCAGAGAACCTCTCAGGAGTAACTGCCTTGCTCTTATTTAAAGGCTTAAAAAATTGTCCTGCTCAACTTCTGGTCTTTGTTCTTGAGCACTACCCAGAGCAGATGGTCCTAGAAAGCAGCATTTTGAATGAAATGCCTCACAATAAAGTGTTAACATTTGTCAAGAACACAAAAGAAAAAGCTCTGTAACTACATTTATCTATATTAGTAGCATCAATTTGGTTAGAGTTAAGACACCACTCATGGAACAGTGTATGTCCCCATCTTCACGTTGTTGCTACATTTATCCGCAATGGGAAGACAACTTTTCTAGTACCTGCAAGGCAGGAGCCTCCTGCCTCACCCATTGTATAACCACTTGGTCTCGGCTCCAGATTGTGTGTGTTCTAAGGTTTTCAGAGTGCTTTTTGTCTGCTGAATCATTGTCCCAGAAGCAAGTTTTTCTTTGCTCGTAATGCTAAAATAGTCTCCTTACCCTCATCTGAATGCAAGCCCATCATATTTGTTGGAATATTTACAGTTTATGTCTGTTTTTATAAGTTGCAAACCATTCTTGACTCCTCCATATTTTCACTGAGAACCAGGGCTGAGCAAGGCCCCGTGGGTGAGCCTCAGGGGACATATACAATGGGATAAAAAATAGACCCCTTCCCCCATGCAGAGGCTCGGTCAGATGTCCACGCCTCCTCCCCTCCCCAGCCTGGACAGGGCTCTCTGGCTGCCCGATGGAGCCTTTTCCCTCTTGGCCCTGCAGCCTCTTCTGGTCTGGTCCCTGTCTGCCATGGCAACAGCAGTAGCTAGGCTGGAGCATGGAGTCATGGAAGTGAGGAAGTGTGCAGCAATGGCAGAGAAAGAAAAGAACCCTGGCCAGGACGTGCCAGGCGCTGGGCTATACACAGCAGTGTCGTCTCCCTCGTGCCAATGCAGAGGCTAGTGCACAGAGGTCAACAAACTTCCAGTGAAATTCAAGCCCCGTCCATGTCACTGGGTTCCATGTGCTTTTTCCTTCCTCTTCTCTGCCTCTGACGCTGACCCTGGCAGAGGGTGGGGGCGGGAGGCAGACTAGACCACATGTCATTGGGTGGAACGTCCCAATGACTGGGGTGTGGGTTTATTAATCCTATATCCATATCCCTGCACTTAAAAAACAGACAAACAAAACCTTCCACTTTATAGGAAGTAAAATTCTGGTGTCTTTAATGTGACAACCTTCAAAGGCAATATGTACTATTAGTATTTTTTGGAAACCTGACTAGGATTTTCAAAAGAAATGATTGTCTGAATACATACAGCAACCAGGTAGTTTAAGTCTATTGATTGGAGATAAACAACAATATCTTCTTTGTTGATGTTCTATTTAGATTGAGTTTAAAATCGATTAATAGCAAGCCTTCTGCCCCATCCCCTTTCTACTGGAAGTGATTAATGACTAAGTGACTTTATTAAAGCAGATGTGCCCTTTATTTTCATTAACAGTACCTTTGAAGAGCAAGCTAATTAATGATTTTTAACTGCTTAATGTAAGCAAGAAATAAAGCAGTTTTGTGAGTTGCTACACAGACAGTCACAATTGATCTGCATATCACTTAATTAAAACAGGTCGTTCATGGAAAATAATTACCTTCAATTATGAGAAAAAGAATTTGTTGAAAAAATGGAAATTATTCTGCCTTTAGTGAGGAATGACACCATTAGTGCTTCTTGAGGTTAAGCGAAGCTTTTATCTGAGATGGTCGCCAGATAGGGGATAGGTAACTTACTATAATTGCTTGAAAATGCTGCTGTGTGTGAACAATGGTTTTGGATTACTTTCCTGCTTTCTTTTAGATCTTGACATTTGTCTTATAAGAAGCTATAAAAGTTTATTAACCTTTAAACACCCACTTGAAGGATCACGTTTTGATTGCAAGTCCATGAGGTATTATGGAGCTGTGGGTCTGGAAAATCACAGTATAGCCTGTCCTGTCTGCTGAATCATAGACTCCTTGTGTAGAAGGTCATGAGATGATCCATTTGCATTTTAGACTTCCGGTCAGTGGCCACTTCTGCTGGTGGGCCATCCCAGTGAAATTCCACAAAGCTAAAAGCCTTTAGATATGGTCTCATTGACATTAGTATCTTTTCTATGGAATAGGTTTTTAAACTAAGGTACAAAGTTGTTACCCAGCTTTATCTGGATAATCCTGGAGATCAAACATTAATTCTTTTGTTTCTATTACTAGGCAATTTCCAGAAAGACAAGGGTTCTAAAAGTTTTTGTCACTATCCTTATCCTACCGAGCTAAATCTGAACCATTTTCCATGCCCCTCCCCCCAAAACCACTAGATAATTTTAAGAAAGACGGTGGTTCTCGCATGTGTCTTTAAAGAACAGCCCAGCTTGCACTGAAGTCGCTGCACCTCTCTTCTGCCTTGTAACTGACTGGGAATCAGGAGACCTCATCCTCGTTTTGCCCCTGGTCATGCCATTTCCTCCTGCTGGGAGTGTGTTTTCTTACTAAATGTGAGAAGACACCAGAGGACAAGACCCTTCCGGCACTACCATGTACACTGAGCTCACAGTGACCATTCTAATGGATATTGAAATGCTGGCAATTTGCCAAATATTTGAACCATTTCCAGAACCTTTTCTTTTCACAATCTCCTCTTGTTTGCATTGGTGGTACAGGCGATATATATCTATAGACTTTCAAATGTGATTCCTACTTAGATACTTTAAAATATAAATTTTATACTGTCATTTACAGTCATGTTTTTCTTGGAGGGAAAAAAACCTTCTATTTTTTCACCATTTCTCCAGGACTCTGGATCGATTTGGAAATGTCCTACAATGGGTCCTTTCTGATGACTCTCGAGACCAAAATGAATTTGACCAAACTAGGTAAAGAGCCTCTTGTGGAAGCCCTGAAGGTTGGAGAAATTGGCAAAGAAGGGTAAGGGGCTATATGAATTTACTAATCCAACTCTGGGGAACCAAACTCTCCTCTAGCTTTTGAGAAGCAGGTTTGATGGGTAGTAGTCCCAGATGTTGAGTGAGCTTCTGTGTAAGTGCTTCTGGACAGCAAAAGGCTTCAGGGAATGGATCCCTAGTTTCATCCTCAGCAGACCGTGAGTCCCCACCTCTGCTCAGTGTTTTTGGCCTCAGTGCTGTCACTGGGGCACACGGTATCAATTACCCAGAAAGCATCACTGACTCAGACCAGCAGGGCAGGCTCGTCTACGCAATAACATGCTCTGTGAAGAGAATTGTCATTCAGAAAGTTCCTCCTTCAACTTGCAGCCACAAACGGAAATATATGGGCCAGGCTAAGGTCCTGAGGGAGCCTATCTGCTTTAATCACAAAGTCAGAATTATTTATAATTAGATGATTGATCTTGTAGCCAAGAGGGTGCTCCTAAAGGGTTTTGAGATGAATTTTCCCTGAATAATACGATATTGCTTTACTTAGTAAATTCTTCTCTTTGTAGAAGATGCTGAATCTGCTGCCCAGAGTTTGTCTGATTTAGTAAATATTCCAAATTTGTGAGCTAATTAATGAAGCTTGATTTTTTTTTCTTAAATACCTAGAATGGATAAGCTAGAAGTTTTACATTCCCACACATCTTTAAAATGACTGCTTCTGACTACAAATTTAAATTATCTAATTGTTTTTACCAAACTAAAAATGCTGATTGGAGTCTGCTTCTCATATCTTTAGCCTCTTTGCATAGAATTAACAGTATGATGACAGGAAAACACCACAAGAAGCTACCTTCTCAGGGCCTAAATATAAGACAGACTCTTGGATTTTTGCTCGGTTAAGATACTGACTTGATGCTTCTATTCATTCTTGTGGTAATAGCAGATGGGGGGAGTTGGGTTATATGTTTGAGAATGTTCTTTTACTTAGATTATTCTGATTTACCCAGGTATCTTAATGAAATGTTCCTATTTTAATAATTGGAGAATTTTGCCTGCTGATGCAATCTAACCTGTATCTGTGCTATTTTCCTTTCATTTTTCTGCTATTTGTTAAAATGTGTTTGGATTCGGCAATCTGTGGATTGTATTTTCTGGTGAGTGGTATTTATCAACTCTCCATGTAGCATTTCATACCGTGTCAGCGCTGAGTCACGTTTGGTCCCATGTGACGCCACTAGGAAGCTTGTCCTTTCATCATGTTCTTGGACATAAAGGCACAGTTTGTAGCCCTGAGCAGATTGAGATCAGGAGTATTCAAGAGTCTTTCCTGGCATGGAAAGTCATACAAACTTCCTCGATTTGAATTGCTGGGGTCCTGATCTAGTCCTCTAGTCAGACTCAACTTCTGTCGCCGGACGCCCCCACCCCAGTGCCGTGCATAGCTGAGCATCATCAGTCCAGCCTCATGACACCACAGTTGCAGAACCAGCTGCTTATAAAATGAAGCACCTCAGGTAGAAGCTGTCTTGAAAATGAGGTCTAACTAAATGAGAGCAAGACAGAGCAAACTTCAGTCAGAAGCATTTGTGCAAGGAGCCCTTTCTGGAAGCAGCCCTGTGCTGGCACAGAGCTGCTGGGACTCCATTGGAAAGAGGGTTCTTGGGCAGCATGTGGGGCCCCAATACGGTCAGGTCCCTGAAACCCTTCCTACTGTTATTCATGTGGCTCCCTTGGCACAATTTCAAGTTCATAAACTCTGGCTGATCAGAGGATGGACATGTTTCTGAGCAGGCAGTGCTTCTCTAGACTGTGTGAAAAAAATCCTCTGCTTTAGGAATATGATGGTATTATATTTAATTTGAAATGTATTTCTAAAGTACTATTTTGTTCTAGTAAAGTCTGGTATAAAATGTTTTAATTCTTCCTGTGAGGGTGTTAAATTATATATTAATGTGTAATGGGCTGTCATTTAATTTTAAAAGCAAGGAAAAAATACAATCCAAAAGCACCTCACTTAGGAAAAAAAGGTGTAGAAAAATGGACCCTTAACCTGTTTTTGCACGAAGGACCCCTTTGGGAATCTGAGAGCTCTGGATCCTTCTTCCAGAAAATGCCTACACATGTACTGTTTGGCTCACAGTTTCTAGGAACATCAGGAACCTCTGAAAGCTCATCCATAGCTAAGAACCTAATCCCAGAAGTGATACTAGAATCCACTTCTTCACTTCCTCAGTCCTGAGTTTATGGAATCACCCTGGGGCTCAGTACCAGAGGAGAGACAGAAGTCAGTATATGTAGTAGTTGTTATTGAGCATGTGATCCTTGGTACTGATGTTTTCCTTAATAGTCAGCTTCCCTGAAGAGCAGACTGTTTGAAGAGTTGGCTAGCAGGCCTTTTCCTCCAGGCCCTCTGTTTAGCCCGTGGCTGCCTGTCTTGGGTCTCACTTCCCTGCAAGGGCTTGTTCCCCTGCTGTCCTGCTCTGGCAGGGTTTCTGCTTTGTCTCACTGCTTTTTCAAAGTCCCCTTCAAGTGTGCAAACGATTGTGCCATTGGAGTGTCTCTGAGGAGATGCTGCTCAACCTGTGGAAAGTCCTGCTTACTGGCAGGAAGTTTGTTCATGACTTCACGTTGTTACCCTGAAGGTGATAGAAATTGAAATCCATGTTGCTTTACTCTAGTGTAAAGTCCTTTCCCTTTGAAATGTGGGTATAGGTATACTTTATATTTGCAGACATTTTTTCCTTTAGTCTTTTTATTTCCCAATTAGTCTTCTCTTATGTACCATAGTTAACATAACCTTGGGGCAATAAGGTACTGCAAATGGAATTCAGGTAGTGAGGTGGGCTGTCTTAACTTAATCCCAAAGAGGACCAAAGTGAGTCAATAAGGGAAATGTTCTGCACGTTGGATGCTCTTTAAATGAAAGGTGGCATTGGAGTGGAGCGCTTCCTGCAAGGCACGTGGCCTATTCATGCTCTACCATTGCAGCCTCGGTCCGGTGTGCAAGTCCCCATATGGAGGCCCCCTCTGACTCCGTATTGGGTCACTAGTTCACAGTATACCCCGAACCACCACCACCATCACCTCACCCTGACACTGATGTGCTGGGAGCTGAGTGCATGCAGCCCACACTGTGACTCAGTCTGTTCTGTGAGTGTAGGCACATGTGTCTGTGGGAGATGAATAGGACTGATTTCTCTCAAATAAAAGAAAATGAATACATTCTCATGAATGTGGGTCCCAGCAAACAGTCACCTCACTGGGCTGTTTAATCTAATTATGCATCCTTCATTTAAAGCTTTTTTTTTTGGAGCTGCTGTTTAGAATTGCCTCCAGAGTCTATGACATTCTTTTAACTATCCTGAGTGATAGCAAATCATCCTGCTTTGTAGATGAATTGGATCTTTGAGAAATTGCTAGAAGTTGTTCAGAGGTGATGGTGATTATGAGACCAAGAAATAAAATATTTGGTCCAAGACAGAGTATCAGTGATAAAATAATTTACTTTTTCTTATGTATCTGACTGTGAGCGCATTTCCAAAAAGATTTTTAGCAGAGGGAGCAAAACTGGAATAAGCCTTTTAAGGTGGCTCTTTGAAAGGATATCACACTCATCTGGAATTTTAAGGTGTGTTTTAAAAAATTAGGCTTATTACGTTATAGCACATCTTATATAAGTTTGTGCAGTGTGTCTTGCTCTGAAGTTCATGCTGATATCATAAAGTTGAGATCATAAAATGCACGTTCAGTTATAAAACTGAATATCAGTGAAACAGTTAGTTACGCATTTAATTAGTAAGTATTGAGGGCCACACAATAGAGCTCCCCATACAGAAAGTAGAGGTCACTTTTGGTCAAAATCAGAATTCCATGTCATCTGATCTGCTTTCACTGATATAGCATTGTCTAAATTATTAACTTCAAGCCACAAAATTTGTCCCATTCTCTGTCCTGCAGAGGATTAATTCGGGAACTTGGAAGCTCACTGCAGTGCTCAGCCTTTGGCATCTTCTGCCCCATGTTTGGAGGCTGCCAGTTTGGATGACAAATACCAGTGGGGACAGGAGGGGTTGGTGGTTCAGCAGGTTTCACTGTGGTCCCAGATCTTGAGGAGCCTTTTGGCTGATTTACATCCCTGACTTTCCTCATCTCAAGACCCAATTTAGACTTTCTTGGGAATCATATTTTGCTATGTATATTTTAAATAAAAGAAGATCTCTGTGAGGGATGCCTAACCGTGGAAAGCTCTGAAGTGGCTTTGTGACCAGGGAGCACACATAAGCATTTCTTGGACCAGCCAGGCCTCTGATGGATGAGAAAGAAAGAGTCAGTCAGGTGCTGTCCCTGTGACTAGGGACTAGAGGCTTTGTGTCTGCAGGAGGAGTTTCTCTTTAACATTACACTCAAGCCTGTTGGCTGAGGTGGGTGGCTCTAATGTTTCAGAGCCCGGGCTGAGGAGGATGCAGGTGTCCTTCCAGGGAGGACACTCGTGAGGCCCTTACTCCTGTTTCAGGGGTGGAGATTTCAGTCCTGCCTTCCCAGTGATGGTGCCTCTGTTGGGCCTTCAAGTCCACACCAGAGTGTGTGCTGTGCCCTTGGGTGCCCTTGGCCCCCATTGGCCAGGAGATGATTGCCCCACTGGGCTGCTTCTGGTGCCCCAAGAACAGCATCAGAGGAAAACCCCAAAGGATTGCACTTGCAGGGAGATGGGACCTAAGCTCCACCGCCTTCTTCTGTCCTGGTAGTTTTGTCCTTGTCAAAAATACAAGGCCCAGGGGCTGGCCTGCTGGTGCAGTGGTTAAGTTTGCCACACTCTGCTTCGGTGACCCAGGGTTTGCAGGTTTGGATCCCAGGCATGGACCTACACTACTCATCAAGCCATGCTGTGTGGCGTCCCACATACAAAATAGAGGAAGATGGGGATGGATGTTAGCTCAGGGCCAATCTTCCTCAAGCAAAAAGAAGAAGATTGGCAACAGGTTTTAGATCAGAGCCAGTCTTCTTCACCAGAAAAAAAACAAAAAACCAAGGCCCAGCTTCTGCTTAGTGACCATTTGGTTGCTTAATAGTGTTCAGAGACTACGCTGTCCCATGTTCATGCCTATCTGAAGCAAAGCCACCATCCAGGGAGCTGCCTTTTGTGGGGCTGAAGCTTGGCCAAGAAGTCCCCAGTGCCCCTCAGAGGGGAGCCTTGATCACTCATTGCTGCTGGTGATCTTGCAACCTCCATGCCTCTGGAAACTGATTATCCAACCTGGAAAGATCAGTGAGGGACACTGCTCTCTGATGAGGCTTTTTATTACTTTATTTTTAAAGTGGTTTTTAAATTTGTACTTCTCCAGGAAAGTTCCTGGGTTCTCATCTCACTTGCTTCCTAGAGTGCCTTGAGATTTGTACCTTGTGGCTGTTGGCTTTTTCTGTGACCCTCAGGAGCTGGGGCAGGTGTGGGATGAGATAAGCAATTTCACTAGAAAGGAGTCTCGAGTCAAAACTAATTTGGAGGTAACTAAGCCAGAAAGCATCATAGTTGTTTGACTCAGCCAGAGTCAGGGGACTTGCCTGAACATCCCCATCATCAGTGAGAGGTGCTCATGTCACCAACATAAGCTGTCACCTCACCCTTGCAGCCATCACTCTTTCCATTCACCCTCCCACTTGGCTGCTGCTGCACTGTTGAAGAAATCACTGCATTCATGTGGACTGCATCACACTCCCACCACCTGTCCTTCTGACGCATATGCAAAATTGATCTCTTTGGGCCCGAGTCCTCTGTGGTTCTGCCAGGGGACTTGGCGCTGAAGAGCTTCCTGGGTTACCAGGCCAATCCGAGGCCTCTTCTTTTTTGGATGGGTTGGGCAGAATGAGGACGTAGCAGCGGTGGTGGTGGAGCGCGTGTGTTCTCTTTCTAAGCAGAGCCTGGGTGAGGGGCAGGCTGCAGTGGTGACTTTGCCCTGTTCAGTTGCAGGCCCAGGGCGTACTGTCTGGCCGACAGCGATGAGGAGTCCTCCAGTGCTGGCTCCTCTGATGAAGATGATGCACCAGAGCCCAGTGCGGGAGACAAACCACTTCTCCCAGGGGCCGAAGGGTAAGTGGATCCAGCTTCTAGGCTCTCCAGGGGTCAGTGCAGCAATTGGGAGTGAGGTATGTTTTTTCCTCTTCTTTTATCATCTTCCTTCCTCTTTCATGTTGAGTGAATGGTTTTAGCATTAATAACCCCAAATCAGTGGCTTGTTTAAATTCCAGGCCCCAAAGCAGAAAGACCCATATAGCTTTCCTTACTTAAGAGGGTCCCCAACAAAATGGCTTTCTTCTGCCATTGGAGTAAATAATAGAGAATTGAAGGGTGTGCTTATCACAAGGAGCACAAATTGCACACCACCTCCCTCTGGTGCTTGGTGGTGAGCATTACTCCCCTTTAGTAGGGTCACACTTGCTTCTGTCGAGCTGCTATTTCCTACAAAGCTGAAACATTCAGGTGATTTCTTTGGTGAAGTTGGAAAACATGGATCACGTAGCTGATCTTTTGGATCATGAACTACGTTTTGGGGCTCCCTTTGCCTGTTACCTAGAGTGTGGAATGATCAAAGTGCTTAAACAGCCTCTCTGTATGGATCTTTTAGTTATTTAAAGTGAGTTGAAGAAACTAAGATGATCAAGAAGCCAGGTGATGAGAAGCATAAGAAAATATCAACCTATTCACTTTTGAAATCCTACAGAAGATGAAAAGAGAATCAGATATTTGAGGAGTTGGTACTAAAGTTTGTGTGCATTATTTAAAATCTACCTGCTTGACTTTCTTAAGAATGATTACTTTTCCCTACACACATACAATACTATTCCTGTCACTGGAACTGTGGAGGATTTTTACAAGCAAATATCCTCTCTTCTTATCCTTCTCAGTCTTATGATAGATATAATCTGATACAAAAGCTTGCTTTCTTGGCCTGCTAGCATGTCAGCTTGATGTAGCATTTTTCTTTAGAGGTTCCTAAGCCCTTTGAAAAGTAGTTGCCACTCCAAGTTGGTATGACACCACCTAAAAGGCAGTCAGTTAATTACTGTGTTTTGTATCCCTGTTGATGCAGCATGATTTCTTGTTTTCTGTATAGAGACGGTGAGGTTTCTCTAATAGGATGCTGGATTTATATTCAGTATTTGAGGGGTATAAAGGAGGACAGGTAAGAGGCCTTCTCTGTCTGCACTATGAGAACTTGGACCTTCCATTGGCAAGATTCAGGCTCTGTCTAATGTTTATACCTTCTCTAAATTAGCAGTTCCCAACCAGGGGTTATTTTGCGCCTCCTCCCCCCCGGGGGGGAGGGCATTTGGCAATGTGTGGAGACATTTTTTATTGTCATGACTGAGGAAAGTGTGCTATTGACATCTAGTAGGTTGAGGCCAGGGATGCAGCTAAACATCCTACAATGCACAGCATGGCCCCACAACAAGGAGTTACTCAGTCCAATGTCAGTAGTGCTGCGGTTGAGAAACTCTGCTCTAAAGTGAAGGGGAACAAAGAGCCACAAAGTTTTGGTTGTGAAGGAGCAAAGTTTGTACTAACACCACTTTGTGTCCCTCATTTAAAGGTATGTTGGAGGTCATCGAACAAGTAAGATTATGAGGTTTGTGGATAAAATTACCAAGTCAAAATATTTCCAAAAAGCAACAGAGACAGAGTTCATTAAAAAGAAGATTGAAGAAGTCTCCAATACACCCTTGCTGCTAACTGTTGAAGTACAAGAATGTAGAGGAACCTTGGCGGTCAACATTCCACCTCCCCCGACTGACCGAATATGGTGCGTGGAGGGGCCCTCAGGGGCAGCAAGTGATCCCCTTGTTGCATGACCATAAAAATCTCAGCCTACTTACCCTTGCCAGTATGGAAAGTACCTTCTTTGGGCAGAAGCACTTTCAAACGTTTTTCCTGGAACCTTAATATTAGTTGTAAATCCAATTCTGGTTTCTTCTGTGAATGGTTAATTCACATTTAAAGAATCATCTTCACAAGTTAGGAATAGTTAATAGGTGAAGTTTATGGGATGCGTTATTTCTGTTCTTGGTCTTCTTCCTCTTTAAAGCCAATTCTTTCCACCAGTAAGAAGAGCTGCCATTTGTAGAGCTCTTATTCTCTGCCTGGCCTGGGGTGTAACTGCCTCACCCGGTCAGTCCTCACAGCCTCCTGTGGAGGTGGGTGCCATCGTTATCCCCACGTGACAGAAGGGATCATGCATCCAGCAGAGTCCTGGGCAGTTAGGGAAGACTTCCCTGGGTCAGACCTAGATGTTAAGGAGGCAGAAGCATATGCACTTGGTAATTGTGATAAGAGGTCTATCCAAGGAGTTGTCACTGAATGAACCAGTGGTTCTCAACCCCACCTGCATAACACAGTCTGCTGGGAGCTTGTTAAAAATAGAGATATGCCTAGCGCAGCCCCCGAGATTCAGGGATTGGGGGACTAAGGCAGGATTGAGAATCACTGAAATAAGTCATTCATGGGTCCAGCAGAAGAAGATTACTATCTGTGAATCTCAATTTAAAATTTAAAATTCCAAGTCCTATAAGATGTGCATAAGTATATGCAGTGATTGCAAAAGAGACCTCATTGTACCATAAACTATACATGTATGAAAAAGATAGCTCTGTTCTCTCATAGATGAAACCAACATGCTAGTACACATTCTTGGTGTTCAGAAGGGTTTGTAGGAATGATCAGAAGAGGATTATTGAATTCACTAATCATTTGATGATGATGCTGGTGTTTGCCAGTAAAAACTTGAAAATACTTTTTTAGATTTTATTTTTTAAAAGTAGTATTTTCATTGTAAAAAAAAATTGAGAGATTAGGAAAAAATGAAAAAACAAAACAAGACAGGGAAAAAAAAGCCCACAGTCTTAACATCCAGAAATAACCACTATTAATACTTTACGTACAGTCTTCCCAACCTAATTTTTAAAAATTTTTTAAGGGCTGGCCCTGTGGCTTAGCGGTTAAGTGCGCGCGCTCCGCTACTGGTGGCCGGGGTTTGGATTCTGGGCGCGCACCAACGCACCGCTTTTCCGGCCATGCTGAGGCCGCATCCCACATACAGCAACTAGAAGGATGTGCAACTATGACATACAACTGTCTACTGGGGCTTTGGGGAAAAACAAGGAGGAGGATTGGCAGTAGCTGTTAGCTCAGAGCCAGTCTTCCTCAGCAAAAAGAGGAGGATTAGCATGAATGTTAGCTCAGGGCTGATCTTCCTCACACAAAAAAAAATTTTTAATGGGGCCGGCCCAGTGGCACAAGCAGTTAAGTGTGCGTGCACCGCTTTGGCGGCCCGGGGTTCGCTGGTTCGGATCCGTGCGCACACCGACGCACCGCTTGTCAGGCCATGCTGTGGTGGCGTCCCATATAAAGTGGAGGAAGATGGGCATGGATGTTAGCCCAGGGCCAGTCTTCCTCAGCAAAAAGAGGAGGATTGGCAGATGTTAGCTCAGGGCCGATCTTCCTCACACACAAAAAAAAACTTAATACTAAGAGTTGATACATTTCTTCCCTTACTTCTAAGCTTTAAGATTTATCAGTTGCAAGTGCCACAGTGGAAGATAAAATTAAAGGCCTCTGGGATAGTGCTATCCAGTGCATGCTTAAGTGCTGAACTATTTGTTATTGATCCACAAAGATAAGTATAGATATTGAGAGTGTCTAGAAACAAATTGATAGCAATTTGACATTTTTATTGTATTTTTTAAAACATTGGTCCATGACAGATTGAAGTTTCTAGATAGTTTGATAGCATACAGTCTCCACTGGGAAGCCATAAAAAGCATGGTGTAGAGTGTGGAATGAAAAAGCACATTATAGAACGTTCTGTGTTTACATAGGCATATTAGGAGTGTGGGAACACTGACCCCACTTCTCTCAGTGGTCTTGTCTTGGGGGTGAAATTCAGAGAGAGGCAGCATCTTTCACTTTCTGCTTTATACACTTGTATATTTTGAGTTCTGTAACATACATATACTACTTTTATAAAAATAGAAACAATAAAGGTCCTTGCCATTTTAGGAAAAATAAAAACCAGAAAACAATGCCTAGGTCACAGACTTTTCCAGTGGTGCCTCCTTGCTTTCCCAGTTTGTCAGAACTCTTCTCAAATTATCACAGCCCTACACACAGCCCAGGGACACAGGGAGTTCACAATTCATACTTGCTGCATTGAATTATTTTTAGAGGGAGTTTCAGACTAAGAGAACATTTAGGTAGTGATAAAGCCCCATGTAAATCAGGAATGTTTGCTGTTGGCACTTGTCTACTTCCTTTCTTTGCCTCTAAATGTGGTTATTACTTTTCTTCTTCAAAAAGGTATGGTTTCCGGAAGCCACCATTTGTAGAGCTGAAAGCTCGGCCAAAACTTGGAGAGAGGGAAGTGACTTTAGTTCATGTGACAGACTGGATAGAGAAGAAACTGGAACAAGAGTTTCAGGTAAGCTGCAGTGTCATCTGGTGTTTCATCTGAGTCTAAAAGCTCTGGGTAGAACCGAGGTGCTGGACTTCACTTGGGTCGGGATCTGCCTTGGAGAATCTGATGAAAGCTGTGGACCCTCATCCCAGGAAGGTACACATGTGATCAAACAGATCACAGGTGCAGTTTCAAAAAACCCTAAAACTCATCCACAGAACCCTGTTCAGTAGTCTTCAGAGGAAACCCCAAAGGTGGGTTACTAAGCCAAAGCTCATTCTCTAAGCCTGTCTCCTGCTTTTTGCCACCAAGGTAATAGCAATGTAGCCGAGGCCCTGGGATGAGCTATTCCTATCAAATTTTTATCAGCTGTTTGAGGCACTGTTGTCTTTCAAGGTTTTATGGATTAGCAGACTATTTACTTCGTAATGAATTTCACCTTTTGAAGAAGACCCATATTATTTTTGCAGTGGTATATTTTGAGTTATTGCCTTTAAGATATTATATTTTTATTATTTAAAAGCTATAGATTAACCATAACTGAAAACCAATTTCTGGAAAGCGTAATATTGTCACCAAACGGAAGAGTACTTTGAACCTAGTGACAGGAAAGAAAACCTTATGCCTTTAGTATTTTTCCTTTTCCTTTTCCCTAGATCCTACATTAGGAATTTGAGTGGGTCATCCGTGTAGGGGTACTGGGGTACAAGGAGTGAAAGAAGGGACAAGGGGACAGAGATTGGTGCCTGGTATTTTTGAGGCAAGTTGGGAAGTTGAAGGGTAACTGCTGCACCCTCCCATAGCCACCTGTTTTTGTCTTCACTTATGCTTTTTTAAGAGGACATTACCGAAGATTGAATGCATTGCCAAAATTTACTCATATAAAATTGTTTATAAGCAGGATTGGCAAAGTACCATTACTGTCAATCACTGATGGTCCTTCGGGTGTTCACAATAGTAGGATTTCTTTCATATATTTGAAAAAAAAATGAGCTTACATTTTGTTGCTAGGTATTAAATGGATAAATTCACTTGGAATATATGTTCTGGACATGGTAATTTGGAAATACTATGAGCAGCTTAAGCCAATTCTCTTAAAACAATGTTGAGTATTTATCAATTCACGAGTAATTTTATTGTATGTACATCAAATCAAAGGCTGCTTCTGCCTCAGAGCTGACTTATTGGGTTCTTGTTGTGTTCATGCACTGATGTGATTCAAGTCTTTCTAAATATGGTACAGGAATTAGTTCGGAATGTTGTTTTACATATATTTTAAAAACTTGTATAAAATTATCATCAGAACATGGTAGGGTGACAGCCTGAGTAAACAAAGCATTCTTCCACATGGCTATTCTTTAATATCTTTCTACAGAAAGTTTTTGTCATGCCAAACATGGATGATGTTTATATCCCTATAATGCACTCAGCCATGGACCCTCGCTCCACTTCCAGTCTCCTGAAAGACCCACTTGTGGAGGCTGCTGATCAGCTGTGATGGGTGAAGATCTGTTCCCAGTATTCTGAGATCTCACTCAAGTTGTGGGGTTCTTGGCTGTCATCTGTGCTGTAGCACTGGCTTTTCCTTGTGCCACAGCTCTACCCTCTGCCTGCCATGGCCCATTTTACCATCAGGTGTCATTCCACACGTCCAGTGACTGGTGTCTAGATTGTCTGCTGCAGAGCTTTGACTCAGAAAGGAGACTGTGGAAGCATCATCATGGTGGATCCGGAGGTGACAGGTGAATTACACCATGGCTTTTTTGAGTCTACCAGTTTTTGTGGCAGCAAAAGAGCAAATTAAGAGCAAAGCTGTACAACTGGAAGGCTTCCCCTTGCCTTCTCGCCTCCAGAGCTTTTCCTCAGGCAGCCAGCGCACAGTGGAACATTTTCTCACTTCTACAGTTTGTGTGTGATACAGCCTTCTAAACTCCAGAGATCTCAATTCAGTAACGTGTGGGGAGTGGCATTTTGTGAACCATTTCATTGGTGATAGAGATATGCATAGCAACTTACTTTTCATATTAAATTCTGCGTTTTGGAAGAAAGTAGCCATAGAACATACACACACCCTAACACACTATCAGCTGGGGTGGGGACAGTGGGATCTTTGTGAAAATTAGGCAAAGCCATGAGATCAAACCATCCCAAGCCTTTTACCAATAAGATACAATCACCTGATTTCTGATCCCAAATGTTTTCCCGAGACTTGAGCATATGTGAAAATGTCATACATGGCACATGACTGGATTGGGGTGGGGCCAGAAAGCCAGGCCAGTCTTTCCATCTGGCACTTTGTGTGCTCCGGGAAGCTTTATATAGGCATCTAAATGCTTTGTTAATCTAACCGGTTTGGGATGTTTTGTGGGCAGTTTCCTTTTCTGATGGCCAAAACGGAGAGCTGCTAATGATCATCATGAGGGTCAAGACCAAGTTTGCTCAACATCAAACACTACATATCTCAAAATTAATGTGACTTTTAATGTTGCCAACTTATTTTGTGCATTTGTGTCAGAATGTTTGGTTTACAAGTTTGGGGGCTCTAAGTGTATAATTTGCTTTGAGAAGTACACTTAAAAACACCATTTCTTATTGTTTAAAGCTGCATTCAGTATCAAAATTACCTTGGGTAACTTTTGATAACTTACATATGTGGACAAAGCTAATAGTGGTTTTTTAAACAGCACCTTGCCTGAACATGACTTTAAAGAAATTAATATATTGAAAAAATATTTGAACCCTTATTTGATTACTTTAATTGTACCATTAAAACATTTGATTTAAATTATTTGACCATTCCAGTCATTGTACTGTTCTAATTTCTCATTGTGTAGGCCGATTTGCTTGTCAGTCCGCATGTCTTGTTCACTGGTCTTTATAATTTTTGTGCAATAACTAAAGGCAAAGGAATAGATGCACTATTGTGTAAAGAGATTACACATGACTGTACCCTATTGCACTTAATCAAATAGTATGTGGGGATTTACAATCGCTTGCATTGTTTCACAAAATAAATATCTCATCAAATACCAGATAAGCATCTAAGTTATTACTGAATCCTGGTTAGATAACAGGGACAGAATCAACAGTGGGTACAGGGCAGTGGGCCCCTCTGCTGCCAATAGCAGCTTCAATTTCCTGGGTGATAACTGGACCAGCCCTCTTGTAAGAAGGTAACGTAGTCCTTACCAGATGGATGAGGTAGGTGCTATTATCCTCAACCCGCATTTAAAAACCCGAGGTGGGGGCCAGTCCTGCTCCTGAGCTGGACCTTAACCTTTAATTGACTAGTAATCCTCTTAACTCGGGGGCCTTTCCAATTAAGCGCCAAAGCAATTTAGGCACCGCACTTGTGCCTCCTTGCCTTTCAACAGTGCTGCCTCGTTCTTAGAACTAATGCACATTTCGCCTAAAGCCAGGTGAGAAATTCATCACCTAGAATCTAACTGGATTACGAAGTGACTGGTGCATTTATTTGGGTGCCTGTGTTGTGCCCAGCATGCATAAAATCATCTTCACCACAACTACTGTTATTGTGAGCTGTTTAGGCTAATGGGACACATTAACTTGCCCAAAG
Organism: Diceros bicornis minor; assembly: GCF_020826845.1. NCBI lineage: Eukaryota > Metazoa > Chordata > Mammalia > Perissodactyla > Rhinocerotidae > Diceros > Diceros bicornis. Next base: position 46,911,149 of record NC_080757.1, on the reverse strand, counting down.
CTTTTAGCCGGAGGCTTGGCACACGGTATCCACCTAAGCAATTGGCCCTAAATAGTATTTTTTGTAAATAGGTCGCGGCTGCACCTCAGCCCGATGAGTTAAGTTCAGGCAGGCTCAAGACCGAAGCCAGTTCCTGTCAAGTGCACCATGGCCCTTAAACTGCTCGAGGCCATAGCCCGATTCTCATCTTCCCTCCCTGCGGATACCATCCGGGCCGCGGTTAACTGAACCTGCAAGTCTCACTTATCCAGAGAACACGACAGTAGAGACTTACAGGGAAGGCACAGGAATGTGCGGGGCACTAAGTAGCAGAGCTTACAGGATCTCCGACGTTCTCCCTAGGGCCTTTCGACCTTGGCTCTAGGGGCTGACGCCTGAGTCATCACAATCCGGGGAAAATCTCCCGCCCCGGCAGCCGGTGCTGCCTTGTTGCTCACGGTTAAAAGGGCCGCCAGCGGGGGGCAGGCGGCCCCAGTTATGCGCAAGCGCGTGCTCTGGCGCCGCAGCCTGACCCCCGGCGCCACGTACAGGCGCAGCAGGGGCTCAAAGGCAGCGCGTCGCGACAAGAAACACGACACCAGCCATGTGATCAAATCATTTTATTGGTGGGCTTAGGAGGAGAGTGAAGAACTGAGATGACAGTGACAGCCGACGTCCTCGGCCCTGCTGGGATCTGCAAGAAAGAGGTGGGTGAGCGGGTGTGCCCCCGCAGGCCCGGTCCCTCCCCGCCGCGGCGGCGGCCCCGCTCAGATTCCAGTTCGCATCACCCGCGTCAGCAGTCTAACACGTGCTTTAATTGGGATGTCATCACCGCTGGCCGCCCGCCCCACCCCTGGCTCCCTGGCTCCCAGGTCCCTATACCCGAGGCCAACACGCCACGGCCCAGCGCAAAACACGCCTCACCTCACCAGCTTCACGGTCGCCGAAAGACTGAGGAGCGCTCCCGGCTCCTACTTAAAGGAGCAAACGGGATGTGGTTGGGCGGGCTTTACCGCTATTAACCAATAGTAAGTCAAACTTCCGGCCACGTGCCGGTAAAGTGGCCTAATGATTGGCCGTGCTCTCTGGGTCCTCCAGGGTATGGAGTGGTCACGTCCCAACCATAGAGATGGGACTCAAGGGAAGACTGCGAGTCGTGCGGTGTGCGGAATGTTTCCCGAATTTGTTTCCACGTGTGGATCGCCGGCTTGAATTTAGTGCATCTCTTTACAGTATTCAGTACACGAAAGAAAATTTTACAAACAACAGGACGCAAGTAATGCCCAACTTGTTTGAGATATTCTGTGCCAGGAGCTTAGGCTAGCAGCTGAGGGTATAAAAGTGAACAAAACTAGCCTTGCCCCAGAGTTCAAAGTAACCTCTGCCGGTGGAAAGAACTTGTGTTTGAAAGTAAGCCGATGTGCAACCACATCCTGACTTTCTGATGAATTGCGTTTATGACCTTGATCACTTAACATAACTGAGCGTAAAATTTCTGAAAAATAGGAATTTCCAAAAAAGTAGTTGTAAGGATTAAATGAATGAATGTCAGTCGCCTGGCACATTCTGAGTGGTAAAGAAATATTTGTTTTTAAAGGATTGGTGTGATGTGGAGAGCTTATGTGATTGCAGTACTTTAGTAAATGCTGAAGTAGAGTTATGAAAAGCCTACTGTGGAAGCCCGAAGGAGAGAAGGCCTAACTTTGGGAAAGCTAAATGTGTTCTAAGTATTGAGCTCATACGGCGAGCCAGGCACTTTTCTCTAGTGGATAGGAATATGGCCCTGCCCTCTAAGAGCTTGGTTTACCGGGAGAGGGAACAGTAAGCAGCCACAATCTCTGCTTATCCTTATTTCCTTCATATAATTTCCCTTGGGGATTCTTTTCCTTTTTTCTTTTTAATCAGAAAAATGTATTGTTTTTTGTAATAATCAAAGCATTTCAGCCTATGAGTTTGTAGTTGAATAGGGCTCTTATGTTCATTATTTTTTACGTAGTCGTTAGTTAAATTTAAAAATTCCTATTTGGTCCAAAGCAATAATTATTTTGGCAAGTATTTTGTAACTTCTATATGATTATTTTTATTATTACTTAAACTTTTAACATTTATTACATTGTGGTGCAGTTTCTACACTGGGAAATGTATTAAAATTTTCTTTGTAGCCTAGAATATGAACTATCTTTATAAATATTCCATAGATTCTTGAAATGAGCATTTTTCACTATCATGTACAAATATAGACTTGGAATATTTATTAATTCAACCTTAGTTGTGTTTTAATTACATTGTCCAAATCTCTGTGTATTTTATACTTGATTGGGAGGGTATGTACTGTCATTGATTGATAGTGATGTGTTCAAATGCTTCAAATACAAATGTGGGTGAGGATGCAAAGCAACAAGAACTTTGCTCCATGACTATGTGGGAATGCAAAATAGTATAACCATTTTGGAAAAGAAATTGGACAGTTTCTTATAAAGTTAAACATACACTTACCGTATGACCTAGCAGTCTCTTGGTATTTACCCAAGAGAAATGAAAATTTATGTTCACACAAAATCCAGTACAGAAATGTTTATAATAACATTATTCATAATCCCCCAAACTGGAACCACCCAAAAGCCCTTCACTGGGTGAGTGGTAAGCAGTTGTGGTACATCCATACAGTTGAATGCTAGGCAGCAATAAAATAGAATGAACTAATTCATACATGCAACACTCGGAAGAATCTCAGAGGCATTATGCTGAGTAAAAGGAGCCAGACTCAGAAGACAGTGTGATTCCATTTATATGACTTTCTAGAAAAGACAAAACTATAAGGATGGAGAACAGATCAAAGAGTTTCCAGGAACTAGGGGTGTGGGGAGCTTTTGACTACAAAGGGGCAGCAGGAAGGGCGTTTTTGAGGGTGATAGAACTGTTCTGTCCCTTGATTGTGGTAGTGGTTACACGACTTTATGCATTTGTCAAAACTCATAGAACTGTTCACCCAGAAGATTTAATTTCACTGTATGAAATTTAAAAACAAAAAAAATTTAAAAATTATGCTTCAGTCACTTTCTTTGGTTATTTCTATTGTTATTTGCTTTGTATGTTTTGAGGCTATGCTATTTATCTCATTATGGTTTGTGGCTGATAATATTTCCAATAATCATGGATTACATATATCTATATATAAAATAACACTCTAAACTATTTGTGTTTGTTTGGTTTTTTTTCTGAGAAAGATTGGCCCTGAGCTAACTGTAGCCAGTCTTCCTCTTTTTGCTTGAGGAAGATTGTCCTTGAGCTAACATCTGTGCTCATCTTCCTCTATTTGTATGTGGGATGCCACCACAGCATGGCTTGGTGAGCGGTGTGTAGGTCGGCATCCAGGATCAGAACCCATGAACCCTGGGCCACCGAAGCGGAGCACATGAACGTAACCACTACGCCACTGGGCTGGCCTTCTTTGTGTTTTTTGTCTTGAGTTCTAGTTTATCTTACATTAGCATTGCTACTCATGTCTTTTTTTCTTTGTGTCTGTCTGATATAATTTTGCCCATCCCTTTATTTTTAACCTTTCTATGTTATTTTGTTTTTAGTGTGTCCTCTGTATGAGACATATGGTTGGATTATAGTGTTTAGCCCAATGTGACAATATTTGCCTTTTAAAAGGAAATATCTCTGCATACAAAAGAGTACATATACAGTACATGTGTGGTTTGGAGATTAGTAATAAATTGAACATTCATATACTCACCACTTAGTGTAAGAAAAATGACGTCAATAACTTTGAAGCTCATTTTTTGCCTTGTCTCATTCCATCTCCCTCCCTCTCTCAGAGAAAACCACTATCTTGAATTTTGAGTTTGTTGTTTTGCTTTTCTTTTTAGTTTTGCTTAATATATTTGCATATTATTTTTTTCAAGTTTTGCTTGATTTTGAGCTTTATAGAACTAGAATATACTGTATGTATTCTTTTGTGACTTGCTCTTTTTATTGTTTAATATTGGTGACATGCGTGTTGTTGTGTGTAATGCAACCAGTAATTGTAGTAATGCAACCAGGTTCACTGCTGTGTAGCATCCCAGTACATAATTATACTGAAGTTTACACATCTATTCTCTTTGTTAGATGCTTAAAATAGCTTCCAGTTTTTACTATCACAAACCATTACAAAGCTGATCCGAATATTCTTGTGTGTGTGCAAAAAGTTCCTTTGACGTACGTACATAGAAGCACAATGGCTGGGTGGTAGGGTAGGCACATTTCCAACTTTCTAGGTAATAGCAAATTATTTACCAGAGTGGATGCCGTACTTTGCACTCCTGCCTTGGCCTACACCCTCACCAATACCTGATATTGTCAGACTTTTTATATGTTTGCCAATATGGTGAGTATAAAATGGTGTCTCATTGTAGTTAAATTTTAACAGGCTTCAATATATTTTTATTTATTATTATTACTTTTTTGCCAAGGAAGATTAGCCCTGAGCTAACATCTATGCCAGTCTTCCTCTACTTTATATGTGGGTCGCTGCCACCGTGTGGCTGACGAGTGGTGTAGGTCGGTGTCTGGGATCTGAACCCTCGAACCTGGGCCACCAAAGCTGAGCGCACCAAACTTAATGACTATGCCATGGGGCCAGCCCCTGATATATTTTTATATGATCATTGACCAATTGTTGACAATCATGTTTTCTCTTCTGTATTTGCTATTTTAAAAATCAATTTTACATATAATAAAAGGCACCCATTTTTAAGTGTCCATTTCCCTGTTTTTTTAACAAATATATCTACTTGTGTAACCTCCCCCACAATCAAGGCATAGAATATTCTCATCACTCAAAAATACTTCCCTCATGGGCCGGCCCCGTGGCTTAGCGGTTAAGTGCACATGCTCCGCTGCTGGCGGCCTGGGTTCGGATCCTGGGCGCACACTGATGCACCGCTTCTCCGGCCACGCTGAGGCAGAGTCCCACATACAGCAACTAGGAAAATGGGCAGCTATGACATACAACTATCTACTGGGGCTTTGGGGGAAAATGAATGAATGAATGAATAAATAAATAAATAAATAAATAAGACTATGGAATTCATTAAAAAAAAAAAAACCTTCCCTCATGCCGCTTTGAAGTCAGTCCTCGTCCCCATCAACCACCACCCCAGGCAACCACTGATCTGATTTCTTTTATTATAGGATGGTTTTACCAGTTTTAGATATTCTTGCAAATGGAATCATGCAGTTTGTACTCTTTTGTGTCTGGCTTCTGTCACTTACTCTAATGTTTTTGAGATTCACCCATATTATTGTATCAGTAATTCATTCCTTTTTGTTGCTGAGTGGTATTTCATTGTATGAATATGCCACAATTTGTTTTTCCGTTCACATGTTTGCGGAATTTGGGTTGTTTCCAGTCTGGGACTATTATGAATAAAACTGTTATGAACATATGTGTAGAGTCTTTTTATGGACATTTGTTTGCATTTCTTTAGGAGTGGAATTACTGGCTCATGTGATAAGTGTATATCTTTAACTTTATAAGAAACTGCTAAACTATTGTCCAAAGTGGTTGTACCATTTTACCCTCGAACCAGCAATGTATAAGAGTTCCAGTTGCTTCAAATCCTAGTCAACATTTGGTATTGTCACTCTTTCTAATTTTAGCCACCCCATTTAGGGGTGTAGTGATATCTCATTGTGGTTTTAATTTACATTTTTCTGATGACTAAAGATGTTGAACATCTTTTCGTATGACCATTAATATATCTCATTGTAAAGTATCTGTTCAGACCTTTTGCCCACTTTTTGTTGTATAAGTTCTTTGTATCTAGATCCTTTTTCATATATATGCATTGTGAATATTTTCTCCCACTCTGTCATTTGCCTTTTTATTTTCTTAACAGTGTCTTTCAATGAGGAGACATATTTAATTTTGATGAAATCCAATTTGTCAATATTTTTCTTTTATGGATAGTGCTTTTGGTGTCATATCTAAGAAAGCTTTGCCTAACTCAGGTCACAAAGATTTTTCTCCTATGCTTTCTTCTAGAGGTTTTATAATATTTGCTATTTCATTTAGGTCTGTGACCTATTTATTGAGAGTTAATTTTGTGTATAGTGAGGGATGAGGGTCAGGCTCATTTGTTTGCATAGGGATATCCAGTTGTTCCAACACCATTTGTTGAAAAGAATATCCTTTCCCCTGTGGATTACCTTGTCTCCTTTGTCAAAAAATCAATTGACCATATATGTGTGGGTTTATTTCTGAACTCTATATTCTTTTGCATTGATATGTATCTATCCTTATGTCAATGCTATAGTCTTAATTACTGTAGCTTTATAGTAAGTCTTGAAATCAAGTATATAAGGCCTCTTTGTTCTTTCTCAAAATTCTTCTGGCTATTCTAGGTCTTTTGTATTTCCAAATACATTTTGGAATCAGCTTGTCAATTTCTGCAAAAAAGCCTGCCAGAATTTTGACTGATGTTATAGAGTCTATAGATCAATTTGGGAAGAATTGAAATCTTAACAATATTGAGTCTTCCATCCCATTAACATGGTATATTTCATTTATTTAGTGTTCCTAGTACAATCTTGCATATATTTTGTGAAATTTATTCCTAAGTATTTCATTTTCAATGTTATTATGAATTATATTATCTTTAAATTTCAATTTCCAAGTGTTCATTGCTAGTATATAGAAATGCAATTAATTTTTGTAAATTGATTTTGTATCCTACAACTTTGCTAAATTCAGTTATTCTAGTAGCTTTTTGGTAGATTCCTTTGGATTTTTCTATGTATGCTTTTTTATTTCCAACATGTATGTCATTTATTTCTTTTTCTTGCCATAATGCACTCCAGTATAATGTTGAACACAAATGTAGAGAGCAAACTTCTTTGCAGTGTTCCTGATCTTAGGAGTAAAGCATTCACTCTTTCATCATTATGATGATTTTAGCTGTAGGTTTTTCATAGATGCCCTTTATGAGGTAGAGGAAGTTCCCCTCTCTTCCTAGTTTGCTAACACCTTTTACCGAGAATAAGTGTTGAATTTTGTCAATGCTTTTTAAATTAAAATAATAAAATAATTTTTCTCCTTTATTTGGCCAATGTGTTGAATTAAATTGATTGATTTTCAAATGTTAAACCAATCTTGCATTCCTGAGACAAGTTCCACTTAATGATGATGCATTATTATTTTTCTATATTGCTGGATTTGATTGGCCAGTATATTTTTAAGGGATATTGTTCTATAGTTTTCTTTTCTTGTAATGTCTTTGACTGGTATTGGCATCAGGGTAATGCTAGCCTTATAAAATGTGTTGAAGTGTTTCTTCCTTTTCTATTTTCTGCAAAAGTTTGTGTACATTTGTTATTATTTCTTCCTTAAATGCTTAATAGAATTCACCAGTGATGTCTTCTGTGCCTGGAGTTTTCTTTGTGGAAAGATTTTAAATTACGAATTAAATTTCTTTAATAGATATGAGGCTATTCATATTTTATATTTACATTTTATATCATATTTTACACCATTTTATATTGATATATTTATATCAGTATAAAATATATTCATGTTTTATATCAAGATTTTATATTTCTTCTTGTGTCAGTTTTAATAATCTATAACTTTTAAGAAATTTATCTTTATTATCTAAGTTGTTGAATTTTTTGGCACACAGTTATTTATAATATCCCTTTATTATCCTTTTAATGTCTGCAGGATCTCTAATGATGGCTCTTCTTTCATTCTTGATATTCATAATTTGGGGTTTTTTCCCCTTGATCAAGCTAGCTAGAGATTTATCAATTTTTAGCTTCGTTGATATTCTGTTTTTTAAATTGATTTCCACTCTTATCTTTATTATTTCTTTCTTGTACTTACTTTGAGTCCAATTTGCTCTTCTAGTTTCTTGAAGTGGATGCTTAGATCATTCGAGACCTTTCTTTTCTAATATAAGCCTTTTAAAACTATAATTTTCTCTCAAAAGACTGCTTTAGAGGCATCCCACAGATTATGTTGTGTTTTCATTAACATTCAGTTCAAAATGTTTTCTTATTTCCCTTGTGATTTCTTCTCTTTTACCCATGGCTTATTTAGGGTGATGTTTAATTTCCAAATAGTTAGCAATTTTCCAGATATCTTTTTGTTATTAATATCTAGTTTAATTCTGTTATGGTCAGAGAATATACTCTGTATGATTTCAGTCCTTTTAAATTTATTTTGTGTACATATTAATTATTTATTGCTGCATAACAAATTACCCTGAAGGCTAGTGGTTTAAAACAACAAATATTTATTATCTTACAGTGTCTGTGAGTGAGAAAAATAGGGAGTGACTTATCTGGGTGATTCTGGCTCAGAGCCTCTCACGAGTTTACAATCAAGATGTAGATTTTCATTTCTCTTGGTTATTTGCTTTTTAATTGGGAAGTTTCCCTTGATCTTCATAATTTCCTCTGTAGACTATGTTTTGTTTCATTTTGTTTTGTCTTCTCTAGTGATTTGCAATCAGGCAACCTTTTAAAATTCTCTAAGGTTATCTCTAGGGTTAAATACTATATAAAATACTATATATATTTATATAGTTTCAGAAGTCTTTTTATTATAAGTAACAGAAAACTCATCTCAAATTGGCTTAAGTCATAAAGTAACTTACTGGCTTACACAACGTAAAAACAGAAGAGCCAGGCTCCAGGCAAGGCTTACCCCATCACCCTGCTCAGCCATCTGTGGTGTGCTTCATCCTAAAGGCAGCTCCAACAGCTCCGAGGCCCCATGTTCCTTTATACGCATTCCCACTGAAGCTTTTTAATTTCATGGCCAGGGGGATAGAAAATGCTGTTTGGTTTACTCATTCTGGGTCTTTCCAGGTGCTAGAGGTGGTGATAATCACATACAAACAACAGGGGCATCCACATGGCAATCGGGCTCTTGGGATAGGGGAATAAGAAAAGCAAGCACATGTATCCACCACATTGTTTATTTTTAAGAGTACATTTTTCTGATTTTCAAAGACAAGAACAAAGCAATAATCTGTGACACTGCAGCAGTAAAGTACTTAATATGCTTTTATTTCCCCTACACAATGCTCCCATCTCTTCACACACACTCCCAATGAATAGTAATTTAGAGGAGTTGAAGGTTATAGACTTACCTTATTGTTAGATGTGGGAAGCCCTGAGGTGGGGAGGAGCATGGCCCTTTCTGGAAAGAAAGTGACTATGGCTGGAGTATGGAGAACAAGGGAAGAGTGGGATGAATAAGGCTGATGAGGTATGCAGGGGCCTTGCACACAGGGCCTTAGAGTCATAATAAAGGTCCTGGATTTTCCAAGAGCAAAGGAAGTCATTGATGGGTTTTAAGCACGAGAGTGACATAGTCTGATGGAGTTCAAGCTCCTTGTGGGAGTCCACAGTCCAGCCTTATCTCCCCACCAAGAATAACCTGAGCTACCAGTTGTAGGGTGTGTACCACAGGCGAGACACTTCACATATTTTGGCTCTAATTCTCAGGACAGTCCTGAAAGGTAGGTAATACTATTTCTGTTTTTTAGCTCTAATTCTCAGAACGATTAGAGAACCAAGGCTCAAAGGAGATTAATTAATTTGTTTACATTTATACAATTAATCAATGGCCAAGCAGAGCTGGGATTTCAACTCATGGCAGCTTGATTTCAAAGCTTATGCTCTTGATCACTATACCATGCACCCTCTTGAAGGCCACCCTTTGTTTTAGTCAAAACTATTCCCTGTTATCTGAGAAGGTTGAGTCCATCCAACATTCACATCTATGCACTTCACTCCTGAGGGGGAGTTACAAACCCCTCTCCCGGTGAACCACCCAAGGAACCAAGGGACCAGGTGAAGAAGGGGGAGTGCAGAGTCCTAACCCAGAACGGTAGGTCAAACCAAAAATGGTGCAGAAGAGCCAAGATCTGAGCCCCTAGGAGGAGAGTCAAGAAGAGCATCAAGTTTGGAGGGACCTGAGGTGAGTGTGGACCAGGGTTCCTGGGAAGTGAGAGGTATACAAGCGTGTCAGGAGGAAAGCTGCGAGAAAACAGAACATTGGGAGAAGTATGTCAGGAGGAGAGATGAGAGAAATCTAAGATTGTCCAGCCAGCATCGAGGCTTGCTTGTATGGCTGCCTCGGGTATGTGTGAGTGGAGGAAGGTGGTGTGTGGAAGCGTGAAGAGCCAAGAGTGGAAGGGACCAAATCATCCCATATGATTTCCCTCAACTTCCTTCTTCTCCACCTCAGCGTAACATCCTTCTCTTCTGTCTCAGAAGCAGGTGTGGCATCTCATTCATTTGTTCTTTATTTCCTCTTCTGTGCTTGATCCTGTTCTGGGCACTGGCAATATGAATGTGAATAAGACAGTCCCTGTTCTCAAGTAATCCACACTGTAGTTGGGGGTTAAAAAGAAACCTATACTTTATGTACTTTGTATCCCTCTTTCATCTCGCCTTCAACCACAGAGCCTTCTGCAGGGTGCCGGTGTGCCCTGGGAAGAGAAAAGGAGAAAGAAAACTATCCTTGATTGAGGGTTGGCCGTGGGCGGGGTGTACTCGTATATATTGTCAATTTAGTCCTCTTAGAAATGCTGAGCCAGTGTTTGCATCAGGGTTTATTGGTTGTAAGTGACGGAAACCCAACTCAAACTAGCTGGTAAATAGGGGAAGGTTTGGTTGAATAGGGGAAGGAGAGCTGGGCAGGCTGATCTCAAGCCAACTCGAATCAGAACTCAAGCTTGTCCAGGGCTCCTTGACTGCCTCTGTGCTTCTCTTTACTTTTTTTTTTTTTTCTGTGAGGAAGATCAGCCCTCAGCTAACATCCGTGCTAATCCTCCTCTTTTTGCTGAGGAAGATCAGCTCTGAGCTAACATCTATTGCCAATCCTCCTCCTTTTTTTTTTTTTCCCCCAAAGCCCCAGTAGATAGCTGTATGTCATAGTTGCACATCCTTCTAGTTGCTGTATGTGGGATGTGGTCTCAGCATGGCCGGAGAAGCAGTGTGTCGGTGTGCGCCCAGGATCCGAACCCGGGCCGCCAGTAGCGGCGTGCGTGCACTTAATCGCTAAGCCACGGGGCCGGCCCTCTCTTTACTTCTTGACTTTTTTCTTTTTATTGGCTTTTTTTACAGGGCAGAGGCAGCTCCTGGGCCTCACGCGTCCTGGCTTTGCCACTAGAAAGGAAAAGAGTCTCTTTTCATGGCTCTAGTTGGGGTCAGATTGGGTACAAGCCTACCTGTGGGTCAAGTAAAGGTGGCCAAATGGGTAGCTGTTTGGGTTATCTATTACTGCATAACAAACCACTCCGTAACTCAGTGGTTTAAAACAACAGCCATTGGGGCTGGCCCAGTGGCATAGTGGGTAAGTTTGTGCACTCCGCTTCGGCAGCCCGGGGTTCACAGGACTGAATCCCTGGCGAGGACTGATGCACTGCTCATCAAGCCATGCTGTCCCATGTAAAGTAGAGGAAGATGAGCATGGATGTGAGCTCAGAGCCAGTCTTCCTCACACATGCACATAAAAAACCAGCCATTTTATTATCTCTCATAATTTTGTGAGTTAAGTGGGCTCAGCTGGCAGGTTCTTCTGCTCCGTGTGTTGTCAGCTGAGGTCACCTGAGGGCTTGATTGGGCTGGAACCTCCAAGATGGCTCCCCCAGATGGTAAGCAGCTGGAGCTATTAATTAGAGCAACTCCGTTCTCCTCCACGTGGCCTATGTGTGGCTTAGGTTTCTCCCGACATGGCAGCTGGGTTCCATGAGGGAGCTCCCCAAGAACAAGTATTCTAAGAAGAAAATGAAAGCTACTAGGCCTCTTAAACCTGAGCTGGGAAGTCCTCGAATGTGGCTTCTGGTCAAAACCAGTCACAGGGCCAGTCCAAATTCAAAGGGAGGGAAAATAAGCTCTACCTTTTGATGGGACGAGGGACAGGTGCATATAGGGAAGGAAAGTATTGTTTGGGGCCATCTTTGGAAACTAGCTACCACAATAGAGTAATATGATTGGCTTAGCCTGGGTAAGTGCCCCCTAGGGGGCAGTCAACAGGTCTGTCCACACTATCTAGCATATCTGCCTCTCTTGCAAGGCCGGCCCCAATTCCTGTTCACTTGCTCTCTCTGTGGTCCCAGCAGTGAGAACAGCTCCTTGAACATGGTAAATGTCTAATGAACTGTTGTTGAATTCCTTCTTTTGAATCTTCTTGTTTGTGTAACTGCACCAGTCAAATGCTTTCCATTCTGCCTTGGCAGGGTCTCTTGTGTCTATCCTGTTTCCTCCTTCCTCTCCTTGCTCTGGATTAAGACCAAAATAACCCTTGTTAACAGTCTCCTAATGGTCTCTCAAATACCTGCCCTTTCCCCTAACTCTCCCCCTAAAGCACAGCTTCAGTCCTGTCTCACTCTGCTGCCTACTAGAGAAAGCCCAGCCTGATGTTAGTGGCCCCCACCCCACTGGCGCATCCTGCCTTCCGGCCCAGCCTCATCTCCCACTGCTCCTCTGTGTAGAAGCCAAGCACGGGCTCCCTGATGAGTCAGCTTGGGCTCCCATGAAGCCACACAGTGCTTTTCTTTCCCCAGGCCTTTGTTCAGGTCCTCCTCTCCCTCTAGAATATCCTTTCCCCTGTCAAATATGACAAAAGGCCTAGCACAGACACCACTTCTTCCAGGAAGCCCTCCCTACTCTATTCATCTCATCCCCTTCCTTCCACCAGACCTATCTCTCTCTTGAACACTCTGGTTCTGTTTCTGAGTTTATTCCTGCCTTCTGGCACTTATCATAGTCGGCCTTGTACGTTGGTTATTTCTCTGCATGTCCTATCACCTTTGCCAAGTTGCAAACTCTGATATTCCTTCATGGTACCAATCCTTTGTACTCAGAAGCCCTCAATGATATTTGTTAAAAGAATGAATGAATAAATGAATGAATGTGGTATCATCCATGCAGAGGTCAAAGATGAAGTCATCTGCAAAATGAAGCTGATAAAATTTTAGCTAAAGTTCTTTTCTGCTCTAAAATTTGGTTACATCTGTGAATGAGCTCTCCCAATGAAAAGGAGAGAGAGCGAAACTAGGTAAGGTCTACATATGAAGCCTTGAAAAACAGTCTAGAAGGAGGAAAATGAGCAGAGAGACAGGAGGAAAGCCAGAAAATGGTAATATCCAAGGAGGAAAAGTTCAAGAAAAAAGATCCGTTAACATACCTGAACTATAGAGAGACCCAGGAAAAAAAAAGATGAAGCATGGCCACTGGGATTTCACAAGAGGAAGAATGTTTATGAGCTGCTTGAGAGAAGTTTCCAGGGAGTTCTGTGGGAAAAAGCCAGACTCCAGGGGATTAGGAGGGACTGGCCCTTGAGGAAGTGAAGGCACTTTGAGAGGATAGCCATTTCCACATTGGCACTGTGTTGGCCCTTTGAGAATATTAATATGTGATAAACTGGTGACACTATGGACATTTCACCATAGAGGCATATAGACTTGGCACAAATGGGTGTGAAATACAACAGATCAGAGGCAAGTGAACAAATAATCCCTCAGGATTAGATTGAGCTACCTCCCAGGGCAGAAACCCCAGGAGAAAGCTCACTCTTCTCTCCCAGATGGCTGCTCTGTTCCTTACATCCTTTTGCACAACCCCCAGATGAGCTCAGGAGACTGATGTGCTGTTGAGGCAATGTCCCTTATCACCACATATTTGTACAAACTTCTGGTTGTTATAGTATTCCAGGGATGTGACAAGCTGGGCTCCTGCCTAACTATGTTTATAGGTCACATAATGGTACCTTGTCGTGATGCTGTGGGCAGGGGCAAGAATGACAACCAGCTAATGGTAGAACGTGTTGTAGCATGTGGGGTTGACCAGACAAGCTCTGAAGTTATGTTGATAGCTAGGTTCTATCCAGGTTGTGCCTCTTACTATCTGTTTGTTACCCTCCAGGCTGTTAACCTTTTAAAATTTCAATGTATCATCTGTAAAATGGGCTAATAATTCCTCCCTCATAGAACTGCTGTGCAGATAACAGGAGATGATCCCATAAAGCATGTATCTGCACATTTCCCAACACTAGTGAATAGCCAATAAATATTAACCACAATAATAAGAAACACTCACTTTTGCAATATAAGAAAGTGTGTAGTAGGTTGGATTCCGTGGTAAAGAGAAGTTCTTCGGAATGAGTGTCACAATCTCTTCAAATCCAGTCATCCTAGAACAGGAAGAGCCAACGTTCTATTTTCTTAAGAACCAAACTGTTCACAGGGACAACAGCTTTTTAAAAATTTCCCTTAAACATTAGGACATGAAGGAGATAAAAATTGAGCTTGCTCCCAGAGATTCTTGCTTCATCATTTTATTTATCCCATAACTACCCCACATGTGTTGTAAGTTCAAGTCTGTTTGGAAGCAGCAGCCGCAGCACCAAGATCAAAAAAAAAGGCAGAGTCGACTTATTCTGATAAAGACACTGTTCCTTTGAAATGTTCCCGGAGCTTTCAACCGTGACCTCCCTTCCGGTTTTACCAGCTTTTCCTTCCAGGTCTCCTTCAGAGGGAGCTTCCCTCTCACTAAATAGCTATATGCAAACCAACGCCATCATCATTTTAAATGAAATTTTGAAGGGTTTTAAACAGAAATGAAACAGGCACACACTTTTAAAGTTTGGGTCATAATTTCTTCCACCAGAGGGCGACATTTGCTAAAATAAATAAAAAGGATTACTGGCCACAGGGATTAACACCGGACATTAGGAGTGAGCTGGAGCCCAGGATCTTGGCTGCCCTTAATCACCTGCGGAAACTGGAAAACAGTCTCTGGGCTCCACCCCTGGAGATTCTGAATCAGCACGGGAAGAGGGCACAAAGAGGTTGTGGAAATCTGTCTTTTAAAATCTCTCCAAGTTTGGGAACTACTGGTTTAAAGAGAAGTGAAAACAAGATTTGTTAACTTTCCTTCACCTCGCCCTGCAGACGTGTTCAGGCTCTGCCGCTGTCTTTGCTAAATCTGATTTTTTTTTTTTTTTTTTTTTTTACCTTGGTGGAAAAAGAGGGCTTATCTTTACACAAAAGACCATGACCTTTGCCTTGTTAGTTGGATGCTATTTAATGCAATTTCTGACCTAATGCAAGGTCATTTACTGCCCATTTTCAGATCTTTTATATGGGCAGATTCTCTTCAAAGGCACCCTACAAAATACTTTCATTTCTGTGTGTATTTATCAGTGATGCCAACTTTTACTTTATCATAAGCAAAAAGCTGTGTAAAATAGTACTTGACTGTGGAGCAAGATTATGGGAAATGCTGCCATAAATAAAACCAGAGCTTATCAGTATGAGTTTCCAATCAAGTGGGGAAGTGCATAAAACATGTGAACTGATTATAGGTAAGAACAACCTAACCGGTGCATAAGAAATCCTGAGAACATATAAACAGTGCAGTTAAGGCCTGGGGATTTGGTCCATCTGAGTACAAGATCAATATATCTGCCTGGCCTAGGATCCTTGGAACAGATTTTTTTTCTTTGTTGGATCTTTAAAACTGATTTATGAGTCAAATTGAGGTAAGCATTCCCCTTTGTGTTTCATCTGCTGTGTTTACAGGGTCACAGTGACATTTTGAATTGTCAAAGGGCTGCCAGAGTTCCAGCACAGAAAGTTCCCCTCCTAGACTTACTCTGATAAAAAGCACCAGAGAAGGGATGTGAAAGTGGCATTTTCCAGTCAAGCTTCTCTTTTAACTCAAACATGCGGTTTCACAGATCCTGTTGTCAGTTTGCAAGCTGGACAGGTAATCATTAAAGAGCTCCTCCCAGTTTCTGTGCTGTCGGCTCCTCCCTGACACCTGGCCTCACTGCTCAGGAGTCATGGAGCCTGTTTCCACACATCTTGCCACCAATCCCAAACCTCTCTGTTTGCATTTAGACACACAGATAACATTTTTCAAAATGTGTCTACCACTTTCACAGTTGCTGAGATTCGTCCCACTCTTAAACTGGTGTGTTGGATTCTCCAATGCAAACTGGTGTGTTGGATTCTCCAGCATTGGTAGGGATTAGTCCCTTGACTATGCTCCAGGCATTGGGAGCTGGGAATGGGGAACTCTGCTTCCGGGATTTTGGCTTACTATGAGCATTTCTGTCTATTAGAGTCGGATAGGATAGATCCACAGTGCACACAGAGCAGACATTTGGTCCATCCCCAACTACTTCTTTGCTGTTTTCTCTTGCATTGCTTATTCCTTTCCCCCAAAGCCTGAAAAATCTTGGGCTGTCCTATGAGAAAGTCAGGAAAAAGGAGAGAAGTTGCTAGCCCCTTTTTCTTTTTCTCCTAGGATATGTAAATGTTGTGATCTGAATCTTAGTTTATCTTGTTACAAACAATATGCTCTCTCTCCCTACTTCCATCTAAGTGGGGGACAGCATGGGACCCAGTGACGAAACAGCTGCCAGGCTCTTTAATTCAGGTTAATAGCCCATAACCTTCAAATAGACCTTGAATGAGTCTTCAACACACCCACTCCCTCCGATGAGTTGTGACACATGTCAAGCTTCACGAGGTCACATCTGCAAATGCCACATAAACACACGACACAAGCAGCCGAAATGGTTTCCTTCTTTGCTTATAATTTTTAGCGAATTACTTGGCCACGTTTATTCCAAAGGGAACCGATGGCTGTTGGACATGATTTGAGGGGAACTCCTGAGGGCAAAGAGAAGAAAGGGGGCCTTTGCACTAGCTGAGGCGCAGCTGGACGACCCCAGGGCTGTGAACGCGCCGGGCAGAAACGCCGCGTTTGCTGGAATCCCAGCCAGCTGCTGACTCGCGCTCCGGAGGTCCCCGATGATTCCCCCACGGTGGGAAGACGGAGCGGGGACTCTGGACACCCGGTACGCCGGTCTCCTAGCCTTTCCCGGATCAAGTCTGACGCAGCGGGTCCCTCGGCGGGGTTAGTGGGACTGCCTAGGGGAGTGGGTGCGCCCGCGTGGGAGGGTTGCCGGCCTCCCTCAGCCCTCGGACAAGCTCCTTGCCGCGACCGCTCAGTGCCCTTAGCCGCCGGACGCCGAGGCCTGGTCCGTCTCTCCAGCAGCGCCCGCCGCGGAGCCCGGGTCCAGCGGGAGGTCAGCTCCGACCTCGGCCCCGCCCTGGTCCCGTCCCTCCAGGACAGCCCCGCCCCACCCCGCCCCCCGCCCCGCCCCCGACCGGAAGAAGCGCCGACACCCGGCACTTATAGGGCCGGGAATGGGGGGTGCCGCCACTGCCTAGTCAGCTCCGCGTCCACCGAGTGCCGGCCGCCGCCGCGCTCTCGTCGCGGCGCCCCCGTCCGGTCCTCCGCCCGCCCGCTCCGCCCCCCCGAGCCGGCTGGCCGGGCCCGGAGCCAGGGCCGAGTCCTCGCCATGCCGGCCCGGCTGCTGCTGGTGCTGGCGCTGCTGGTGCCCGGCCCCGGGGTGAGTGACCGGGAGCGTGGGGTGGGGGACAGCGCGGAGCGGGCCGAGGTCTGAGCCGGGAGCGCGGCGGCGGCGGCGCGAGGCCCCGTGCGCTCGGGCGGAGGCTCCGGCTGGGCGTGGGAGGCGGCGCCGGGCGGGGAGCGAGCGCCTCCCGGTCAGCCGGAGTGGTGGCCGCGGCCGGCCCCGCCGAGGCGCACGCCGCCCGAGGGGCCTCGCGGGCCAGCGCCGCTGTTGCGGGCAGCGCCTTTCGGGGCCCCGGGCGCTCCGGCGCAAACCCTGGCGGCACCTCGGGGTCTCCAGAAGGCCCGGGCCCTCGGGAGGCCGCCCCACCTGCCGGACCCTCCCCACAGGTGGGCGCTGGCTCTGCCTGGCAGTGGTCGGGGAGAAAGGATGGAAAGGGCCCTGTAATCCAGGGGAAGGGACTGTCTTGCGTTTATAATCCTTGTTTGAACTTTTCAAAATACGAGAACTTTGGGAAACGAATGCAACTGAGAGTGGGTGAGCATTTTTACCCGAGAGCTCGATTCTCCTTACCTGCCTTGCAGGTTTTTTGGTCTTCCGAGGCGGGAAGCTTCGTTTTGTGCCCCAGGACTTCCTTAAGCAAGTTAAACTGTGGGATTTGAACTCTTTTTAAAGGCCCCATATGGGACAGAGGTGAAGCCGCTTCAAAACTTTAAATGAGACTGTCTCCTCGTGAGAGCAGTGTGGGGCCGTCTGAAACGTCTTTTCATCTTGTCCGGGAGAGAAGCTCCTGGTTTACATTTGTTTAACTATTTAAGGCGTTCACTCAGGCTGTGGATTTGGGCACCGTGGTTGGGAGGACATTTTGTGGATAGGCTTGGCTTTTTTTCTTCTGGTTGGAAGAACCTAGATTAGTGAGTGGGTTTTAAAAAAACATATTGTTCAGGATTTGGGTATGGTACACCGGTGCAGGTTCTGTTTATTGACCTCTGCTGTGTACTCGTCAATATGTTATGTCAGGTACCAGGTATCCAGATGGAGAGTTGACATGTGTGTACCTGAGTGCCACAGCATGAACTCTTTGTAGGTTATGCATTTTAGACAAATAATAATCTATGCTCTTGGAGTAACAAGAATTTGGAAACAGCTGAAGTAATATATAAGGCCACATTTTTTCAAATTCGGGGTTTTTTTAAAGGAAAATTTGTACACACTTCACGCTAGAACTCGTGTAAGTGAAGTTTTTCTTCTAAGTTAAGAAAAAAATCCACTTTCAAAACTAAGGTCAGGTTTTGAACTTGAACACTTCGCCTTGGATTGGTTAACTGCTGCCTGGCATCTGTTCACAAATAAGAGTATAAACAGAGTGATCAAACGAATGACATGGAAATCGATCATTTCATATCATCTGGGCCTGGGTATATATAGTTTTCTTTGCCACATCTTTCCATCTGCTATTTTTTCACTGGATCCTCATGTTTTAGTTATTGAATAACTTAGGCTAAGGAGCCAAAAATAACTATTTAGCTTTAGTTGGGACTATAGTTTCAGTTATGTAAATATTTCCAAATTGTATTTAGAAATCCAAACTTCTCAGAGTTCATGGTAAAATATTCCAGACCCTCATCAAAGGTTATGTTTTAGTGTAACTGCTTTTTAGGTAAAAGATCAGAATTTCACTCCCAGAATTATCTACTAGTAAAACTTTTGATCCCCGAACATAGTAAGAATTATTATTTTAAAATTCTAAATGAAACCCCTTGCAAAGTGTGTAGTTAAACTAGGCAGTAGTGATGCCGTGCAGAACGCACTGGCTGTAAAATCAGACAAACGTGAGTTCTAACTGGTCACTTGCTAGCTGTGCCCTCAGGCAAGTTATTTTACTTATTAGAGACTCTGTTCCTTGATATGTGAAATGGGGACAGCTAACATACTAACACGTTTGAAGGCACCTTGCACATCTTAGATAATAAATGTAAATTCTCCTTACCCTCCCCAAAGGTGCTTTTTACTCTGTCATCATTTTTTTAATATTATGCTATGCCTCTGCAAGGAATATTTGTTGATGCTATTTCTTTTTGATTGACAAAGTAACTATTGCATTGGAGGCAGTACTGTGATTTTGTTTCAGTGTGTGTCTGAGCCAGACATTGACTCACCAAGGGCTGAGACTAGGCTACAGACCCAAAATACACCATTGCCGGTGTTATTAAGCACTTGAGGCTGTTTTTTGTTAATCTAGAATGTGCTTATTTGTCAGTGAGTTTCTCTCTCCTTCCTAGACCCAGATTTTATACCTAATGTTGGTATGTGTTACATCATTGCTGTCACATCATCGCTGTCATGCAGTCCTCATCTTACAAAGTTTAGGTGTCACTTCTCTCAAGTACCAAAGAGATCTGTAGCAGGTGCAACAAAATACTTTCTTCGCTTACAATATATACAATTTCTTTTCTTCAGCCAGTGTTTTGGTTTTAGAGGGGGTTAAAAAATGTCACTGAGAACTGAGGACCATGTGTGTTCAGAAACACACTGAGAATATCATCTGAGACATGTCTTAACTAGAAATGTCCTTATCATTTATTCTGATAGTTAGCACCTGCATGAATTATCCCTATAGGAGATATCAAGTATTTATACTGAGACCACAAGAAGAATGTTTCATTAACTCATGTTCTCAGCTAATCATGAAATTAGACTGTAGTTGTGCACATGTGTATGTGTATTGTTTCTTTAATTCACCTGCCCTCTCAGCTTCCACAGTAGTGTAGCTTCTCAGTGCACAAGAGAAAATGTGTATGAGCGTTAGTCTTGAGTGAGTTCGACAGTAGACTGTATTCCTGAATATAAAACCAGTGAGCTACATAAAGATTTCTTCGTGTCTGGACAGAATAGTACCACCTGCCTGGGCCTGGGGAATGTAGTTATTTGCCTGCCTCAGATTTTGACTCCATTTTTCAGATTGAAGAATCCTTGGATAACTGTTTCATTTTCATTGGAAACCTCTTTGGTTTGGGGATCCAAAGTAATCTTTAGATTCAATATTGTGTATGTTTTGTAATGGTCAAATGTTCTCCCTAAAGAGATGATATGGGGAGAAAAGCCTAATATATCATTTTAATGGATTCAGTTTTTATTATGCACAAGTAACTCAGGGCCTGTAACCTAGCAATATGATTAGAGTGTGATGCTGGCTTAGAAAATAGGGACAGTGAATCATAGTCCCTGAATAATAAACATGCTGTTTGGCTATATTTCCCAGGGGCTAGGGATTTTTTTTCTATCTTTATCTTTACCTATATTCCATGTTTGGTTTCAGACTTCCCTGCCTCAGAGCAACACATTCTCAGAGATATTTAAATGAGTGCAACAGGCCAGATATGGACCGGGAACAGCAGAACTTAAAAAAGTAATCATAAGCGCCTTTCTTGCACCTTTTTTAAAATTTAAGTTACTTTTAAACCGTCTCTCCATCACTTCTGATTATCTTATGATCTTTGTTCATGTACAAACACACAGCAAATACAACAGTGTAAAAATATGTGTTCTATATTTTTATTCAGTTTTTTTCACAGACTGTTTCCTATAACCTGTTAGGAAACGTTCTGAGTATGCCATTGCATTTGTCACTTTTAGTAGCACCTTAGTACACCATCATCCATGCCAGAAGCATTTGAGCCTTCTGTGCCCAGCCGCGGGTTGGTGACTGGGGTCATAACTGACCAGAGTTGAGACAGTAATAAGCCATGCTTTGCTAGTGATCACTCTGCTGGGGTCATGTGGGTTGTTTCCAGTTCTTCCATTATTATAAGGGAAGGTGTATTTCCTTTTCTTCAAATCGTTTGTGTGTTTGGTGCTTTCTGTATGATAAGATGGGAAGATTTTTGTGTGATAACATGGGAAGATTTTTAAAAATCCCTCCAAGTAATCATATTCATTGTAGAAAAGTTAGAAAGCATAGATAAATCTAAATTAAAAAAACAACAAACCTCCTATAATCCTACTGCCCAAACATTACCTCTGTTAACGTTTTTATTGAGATATAATTCACATATCATACAATTCACCCATTTAAAGTGTACAACTCAATGGTTTTTAGTATATTCACAGAATTGTGCAGCCATCATCACAATCAATTTTATAATATTTTCATCATCCCCAAAAGAAACTCCATACCCATTAGCTAGTCGCTCTCCATTTCCACAAACCTCCCAGCCCCTAATCTACTTTCTGTCTCTATAGATTTGCCTGTTCTGGATGTTTCATATACATGGGATCATACTACATGTGGTCTTTTGTAACTAGCTTCTTTCACTTAGCATAATGTGTTCAGGTTCATCCATGTTGCAGCATGTGTCAATGCTTTGTTCCTTTGTATTGCTGAATAATGTTCCATTATATGGATAGACCACATTTTTATTTTTTTTTTTGGCGAGGAAGATCAGCCCTGAGCTAACATCCATGCTAATCCTCCTCTTTTTGCTGAGGAAGACTGGCTCTGAGCTAACATCTATTGCCAATCCTCCTACTTTTTTTTCCCCAGAGCCCCAGGAGATAGTTGTATGTCATAGTTGCACATCCTTCTAGTTGCTGTATATGGGACGCCGCCTCAGCATGGCTGGAGAAGCGGTGGGTCGGTGCTCCCCCGGGATCCGAACCCGGGCCACCAGTAGCAGAGCACGCGCACTTAACCGCTAAGCCACGGGGCCGGCCCTAGACCACATTTTTAAAATCCATTCTTCAGTTGATGGGTATTTGGGTTGTTTCCCCTTTTTGGCTATTATCAATAATGCCGCTATGAACACTTGTGTACCAATTTTTGAATGGCCATATATTTTCATTTTTCTTAGGTATATGCCTAAGAGTGGGATTTCTGGGTCATATGGTAACTCTGTGTTTAACCTTTTGAGGACCTGGCAGACTATTTTCCCAAGCAGCTGCACTATTTTACATTCCCACCTGCAGTGTAAGAGGGTTCCAATCTCTCCACAGCCTCACCACTTACTACTATCTTTTTGATTATAGTCATCCTAGTGGGTGTGAAGTGGTAACGCATTATGGTTTTGATTTGCATTTCCCTGGTAGCTAATCTACTAATATCTTGATATATATCCTTCCAGATGTTTTTTCTGTACACATATTTGCATAGATAATATTTTTCTTCCCCAAACTGAAACAGATCGTAGATCTTTCTGTGTCAGATTTAATTCTGCAACATTATTCTCACAAGCTTGCTCAATACTTCTCTGAGTGGATATACCATAATTTGACTATTCAGTCATTTGATATTGAGGCTGTTTTTAATTTTCATTGCTATAAACCTATAAAAATTGTTGTTGCTAAACTCTTGAACATAACTGCTTAATTATTTCCTTGGGATCAATTCCTAGAACTGGAATTTGCTGATCATATATACTCTTTTACAGCTGCCTCCACCCTCGCCAGCACCCAAGCAATGTTGGATGTTTTAAAAAGCACACAACTAACCTTAAATTGGTTTTATGATAGCCATTTTAAAGTAAGCTGTTTTCTTTTTAGCAGTGTGGATTTTAAGTCAAGTGAAAATGGAAGGTTTAGATTTTGTTTCGTTTATATTTGGAAGACGTAGATAACCACGGCAGTCTCTTGATGACTTGATGTACCTAAAAGCAATTGAGATTTGTTAAATAGCTTGTTTGCAGGGTCCTTTGGTCTGCAGTGGTTTCAGATCAGTTTTCTAGCAGATGTGGCTCCCACGAGCACCCTGAAATACCTCGGGATAATTCTGTGGGGTTGGTTTTGAGGCTGGCCCACCTCCTGCAGACAAGATTCTTTCTATAGTTGGTTGTGAGCCCATTTACAATTTTCCCTCAAGATTGTACATCAAGAGCTGCCTTGATTGTCCTTGTGGGGCCACAGTTCTTAAAACCTACAGCTTGTCCATACAGCTGTGTTCCTGGGAAGATTCAAGTACCAGTGACAATAGAATAATGCCTTTGGTGTTTTGTTTTTCCCATAAACCTATCTAAACTTATTCATCCAAAGAAGTGTTGTCTCTTTCCAAGTAATTACCCCTTCAGAGTCAATGTTCATGTCATACAAATCAGTCTTTTTTTTTTTTTTTACTTTTCAGTACTTCATTTAATAATTTATTTAACCAATTTGATAATTCAGTTTTTTAAAAAAGGAACCTTAAAAAAAGCAAATATTTACTCTTAAGCCAATTATTCTTACACAATTTAAAACATTTCCCAATTCCTTCCAGTCTTTGCTTGAATATAACTTTTACATGGTTCACACTGAAGTTTTGATCAAAACTGTTATTATTAAGCTTGATTGCACAGTTCGTTGAGGACACTTGGATTTGATTTTTCCTTGTTACTAAAAACCAACTAAAGACTTCCTACCACTTGGGGATTCAAAAGTATATTCTTTGAAGGGAATTTCCAAAAAAATTCCAGAAATATTGTGAGCAATGGGAGCATATACGAATGAGTGTATATCCCCCCAAGGTAACTAGAATCAGTCTTGCAGACTGCTGGAAGAGGTCTTGCTGGTCTAGTCCTAAGAGTCTCAGCATCTTCCCCACCCCGCCTGCACATAAGGAATAGCATGTGCGACCATCAGTAATAGTGGGGGCACATCAGAACCTCAGAGGGTGGTGTTTGGGGTATATCCACCCTCTCTCAGGCATCACCTTCCTTTCCCAAGTTGAATAATCACTGCCCTGCTCTGTTCCCCAGGGCAGACAGATGAGGAAGCTGAGGTCAGAGAGGGCTGGTGACCTGTCCAAGGTCATGCGTCAGTGGCGGAACTGAGCCTTGAACCTTATCCTCCTGCTTCCCTTTGAAGAGCAGCCCCTGCAGTGCTTATGTTCTGGTGCATTGTTAGAACAAATCAGTCCAGCTACCCCAGTCACACCCTGAGGAGGTGACCAAGCCATGTTGCAATGAGGGATGGGACCTGAGAAGCACCGAGAAGAGAAGAAAGTAGACTTTCTTGTAAGCTTCAGGAAAATGCCCAGATCATGCTCTTGTTCTTCCCACAGGGGTCTTGGCCTCTTACTCTTTGTTTCAGTCGTAGGAAGATGCAGCTTTGAGATGGAAACGCTGCCTTCACCTGAGAATCTCCATCAGGGAGATTGACCGTTTTCAACTCTGGAGCCAGCGATCATGATCATGAGAGAGTGGAGATTAAGAGGTCCTTAAACCTAATTCACAGGTTAAGGTCGTTTCTTTCCTCGAGGTCTAATAATATCCAAGCAGGTGCATGTTTTTCAGTAAGATCTCGCCCAGAAATGTTTCTGAAATAGCGAAACTGAAAGTTCATGTCTTAGAAGCCTTTAACCAAAGTTGCTCTTCTGTTGTACAGTCACAGCCTTTAGCAAGGAATCCTGAAAAGATAGAATTCACTAATTATCAGGCTGAGCCTGGGGTTTTCCCTTTGCAGAGGGCCCCACCTCCCAAACAGTTCTGGCACCAGGAAGCTGGTCTGTGATGACAGGAGAGAGAGTGGTCTTGGCCCTTGGACCGCAATGGAGGGACTTGGGTTAGCTTAGGTGGGTCTCAGGAGAGTGTAATGAGGGAGAGAAGAGGGGCCAGGAAGGTGCCCTGGGTGGGGAGTGTCGCACTCCTCTTGCTGGTGTATCCTAGAGGGCAGGGACCCTGTCTTGCTTATCTGTATCCTCTGTGGCATTTAGCACGGTGAGTTGGCCATACCCACTGTAGTGGCCACTCAGCAAATATTGATTGAATTCCTTTTGAGTCTCGTTAAGACCAATAAAACAGGGAGCTGTTTTATCATCAGGCAAGTGGGTTGTGGATTTTTTGTGGGGAGAGGAAGATGTTTCTTTAGCTGTAATCTATATTCTTTAATGGGATCTCATCAGTAGTATTTCTTTTTACAGAATGAGAGGGGCTTCCAGGATACTTGCATGGGTGGACATGACCCATAGTGTGTGGTGCCCTCTTGATGGGCTCCTCATATCAATCATGAGAATAATTTTTCCATTGCCAAACCCCAGGAGATAAATGGTTTGTGATTATTCCAAGTCAGTTTCATTTTTCAATCAGCATGATGTTTCACTATTAAAAAATGAACCTTGATCCAGGGTTGTCCTCTTATATATTAAACATGATTTCCCTAGTTAGTAGACTAATTTATGCTTATAATTCAACACCACCCTTTTCTCTAGTGGATTATTTCCCCCCTCTATTTTGGATGAGGGAATAATTATTTGTCTAGGCTGCAGGAGTGTTTGTCATGGAAACCGAATTTTTTCATACATTTTCTGAACAGGGCTGTCAAATCCCTAGAACCTGAATTGTCATTGATCTCCAAATGGGTCAGAGCAGTTTGTTGACCAGACTAAATTAGACCTCTTTTCTCTTAAAGCAAACGGCCTGTGACTCCTGAGGGGCCTCTACAAGTGAGAGAAACATCTGTACAGAGGGCCACAGCTGCAGCTAGGAATGTGTGACTTGAGGCAGTGCTTCTCAACCCTAGCTGAATTAGTCACCTGGAGTCACTTGGGGAGCTTTTTAAAAACTCTCTGCCCAGGCCCCACCCCAGGTGAATGAAATCAGAATCTCTGGGCGTGGAGGCTGGCATCCTTTCTTTATTAAAAAAAAAATTTAAGCCCCAGGTGACTCTAATGTGCAGCCAGGTTGAGGCCATCGTAATTCCTGTACCTTAATCCTGGACAGAGCAAATGTGTCTGCTTGAGCACTGTAATATCACAGAGCACTGGGCCAGACTAGAGACAGCTTTTGGCTCCTTTTGTAGAGAAGTGAGGATTAATACATTCTGCTAGTTAGCAGCAGAACTAGCATTATGTTTTTTCTCATATACTAGATTGCCCAACTTTTAAAGAGCACGTTAATTCCATACAGATGGATATTTTTTCTTTGAGTACTAACTACTGAATTGGTTTTTTAAAAAACAGCTTTAACTGATAACTGGCCTTGCATTCAAATACACTTAGTTATTGAATTATAAGATGTTTAGAATTATTTAAAGTTACACTTACGCTTACTTTTTATTTTTGCCTTTTCCGTATATCAAGAGGCCAAAGGAATCAAAACGGTACTGTTGTCCAGGTTCCGTCACAGTACCCTGGTGGGTAAATCATCCTCTGAGTTTTAAAAGAGCCTTCTGTAGCCAGAGTGAAGTAGCTAAGGGGAGTAGGATGGAAGAAATTTGTGGAAGGAGTAAGTTGATGGTTAAAGTACAAGAATGAAGCATATAAACAAAAGGAACCTTCCTATGAGGGTGAGAATGTGTATGTTGGAAGCAAATAGTAGGAGAGTACACAAAGGTTTGTGACACTCTCCTTCCCTTTTTCATGTGAGAGCTGCATATCCGAAGGGTTTTTACAGCAGGTGCACAGGTGGAAAGGCCTGACTGTTGACTGCAGGAGAGGGCCAGTTAGCTGTCTCAGCAACTGGACTAACTTCAGTTGTTACTCAAAGAATCCTAATAGCTGGTTTAGAAACAAGAGGAAACTCACTTCTAAGTGTCACCTTGACTGGGCTGGACCAATGTTGACAAATGTTGGTAGAATTGGGAGGTCCCTCTTTGAAGACAGCCTCTGAACGGGGCCGGGCATCTGACCTGACAGAGTTCAGGAAACTCCAGGACCAGGGCTGTGCTTCCCCACCGAACTTAATGCTGAAAGGAAATCTCAAGTGGCAGCTCCGGGTCTGCACTCCTCAAGGAGAGAGAGAGGCATAGTTTATCATTTTACCTGTTTTGAAATGTAGTTTATAGTCACAGTTTTTTGTTTTCATACGTGTTTTGACCCATACGATAAAAATGTATTCTTTTCAGTGAGTGGAAGTGGGGAGTTGAGGGGTTTGGTACTGACTGGCTGGGAGACTGGGGACAAATGAGTTGATTCCCTTCTGTTTTCTCATGCATAAAACAAGGCCATGGAACTAGAAAATCTCATGAATGGGCCTATTTCTAAAGGTCTTCCCAAATGAGGAACACCATTTAGGTTAAAGTAACTAGTCACCCAGCTATACAGCTTCACATTTACTCTCACCTGGGGGGTTGAAGACAGTGGGGGCAGGGGAGGGGGGGCGGCTGCTTTGCTTTGAGCCTCCCAGCTTCCTCCCTCCTGAATGTCAGGGTTTCCATCTGTTCATCCATCCATTCATTCACCAGTTTTATTGGGTACCTATTATACGCCAAGTACTGTTTGAGGTGCTTGGAACACATTAATGAACCGAACAAAGACTTTGCCCTCATGAAACTTACATCTGCTTGGCAGAGACAGACCAGAAACAATAGCATGACAAATAGCAAGTGAGAAGGTGATAAAATTCTGTGGAAAGAAAGAAAATGCAGAGCAGAGTAAGGGAGATGGAGGGCTGGAAGTTGCCACAACAGTGGGCTGTGGTTTCTTAAGATATCGCTCACCTGTCCTGTAGGGCCCAGTTGAAGTGTGGGGCCTTCCCTGACCACTGTGTTCTAGACCTGCTCCGAGTGGCCTCGCATCACTGAGTGTTGGGATTAATATACAGATCTGCACTGCAATTTGTGTCTCATCTAATCTTCTGGAGGACTGGTGATGACAGCTCACGTATGTTTGAAAATCCTGAGCGAATGTGAGGTATTGAGTGTAACTGTTGTCAATTTTTGATGATAATATAACAAGAAAGTTTACAGTTCTGTCAAGGAAACCTCAAAAACCCCCATGACTTGGGCAGAGCCAGCAGTTCTTTGATTTTTGTGATGGTTCTGCTCTGAAATACACATGTGCTGTATATACATTTTTTACAAACAAAATTAAATAGTTTTTTTCCCTTATAGAAGTGTTTATAAGATCTCCAGATAAATGCAAATACTGCAAGAAAGATGTAAAGCCAGGTTCGGGGAATCTCTGACCTCAAAGGCATCATCTTTCTATGAACAATCCAGTGACCTCATCCTGTAGTCTGTTAGGGTTCATTTTCCTCTTGCTGTGGTCTGCTTTTGCAAAAAAGAAAACGGTTTCCTTTACACAGAGAAATTAAGAACAAGTTTATCTGTAGTTTTGGTACTTGACTGTCAGGGAACCAAACCACAGTTGCTTCTAAAACCAACCTGAAGTCATCTTGATATGATGGTTCAGTACTTAGAAGTCTCTGGGGCTTTCAGTGCCTGGGTAAAGTTCAGTCACTTATCTGATTTGTGGTTTGGAGAAGAATAGAGATCTCCCTTTCAGTTTAGGAGATGGCTGGGTTTAGAGTCTATAGCATGTGTGTGTACTTGGGAGTCACCCATTTCCTTCCACATAACATTAGTTGATTTCTATGGTATTTCTTTTCCCCACCCTGAACCTTAAAGTGAATCAGATTATTACTAATTTCCAATGTTGCAATATTTCGAGATAAGTGGAGATACCGGGATGTTGCAAGACCAGGACTGGGGAATGACTGTATTCAAAGGCATCAAGACATCTAGATTCTCTCCAATTCCTGGTGGGTTTTGGGCATGTTTTGATTGGTTAGGGCTGGAAGAATCTACAGTAAAGCCCGAGGAAAGATGAGGCCCTGCTAAGTCATGGGTCGTCGTACTTCCGAGCTAAAAGGCATCATCCATCGCAGTCTTCTCACTTTACACAATTAGAAACTGATGCCCAGAGAAATTTAATTATTTGCCCAGAGCCTGAACCAGAACACATATCCTTGTGCCCCATTTCATTTTCTTTAAGCTTTGTTCACTCAAAAAACATCTGTTGAGCATGTGCCAGGCTCGTGGGGATACCTGAGGAACTTTGGGTTTTTGTAACTTGGAGTTTTGAGAGGATGATTAACAGGCTTTAGGGGGCTGGCCCCGTGGTGTAGCGGTTAAGTGCATGTGCTCCGCTGCTGGTGGCCCGGGTTCAGATCCCCGGTGTGCACCGATGCACCGCTTGTCAGGCCATGCTGTGGCAGGCGTCCCATATAAAGTGGAGGAAGGTGGGCACGATGTTAGCCCAGGGCCAGTCTTTCTCAGCAAAAAAAGAGGAGGATTGGTATGGATGTTAGTTCAGGGCTGATCTTCCTCACAAAAAACAAAACAAAACAAAAACAACAGGCTTTGGAGTTACATGAACACAGGATAGGTCAAGGAGTGAGAAGGAGGCCTGAGTGGGAAAGTGTGGGCTCAGAATTTTAGGGAGTTGCTCTGGGCAGGGCCTGGGCACGTTGCCAGGTCAGCCTTCAGGAGGCACAGTTGTGGAACCTGCCGTCTTTTTCCTTGTATTGCACTATTTAATTTAGATGGTAAACTCCTTGAAGGCAAGAGTTTTATAGACCTTGGGGCTCCAGTGCCTTATACAAAACAGGATCCTTCTTTCTGTATATCTGTAGGATAAAAAAGAGAGTCCAGCCTGGGGGTGGGGTTGAAATAAGTGAACTAGCAGGTAATTTGGACTAGGAGAGTCAGCCAACAGGCAGTGGGAAACAGGGAGTGCCTGGAAGAGATTGATCAAGCTGTCATATCCTTGCCAACCTACTTGAGCACTGAGACCACAGTGATCTGGTGACTTACCCTGCTCTATGAGGTTGGTACCCCCAAGAGTTCCTCCCATTGTAGCAAAAATAGCCCTGGAACTGACTGCAGGTACTGCGGAGATGGAGCACCAGGGAGAGTAAAAGAGAGGCGGGGGCATGTTTCACTCCTTGGGCCTCCCGAGGAGCTTTTCTGATCCCATGCTTGGTGGCTGGCCAGAGAAGTCCCTCAGACGAGGGGCCTCAGAAAGCAAGAGATCTTGCATTAGAGTTTGTTCTGTAGGCCACATTGCATCACAAAAACAGCCTTATTAAACTCTCCCATGCAGTTTTGGTGTGTTATGCTCAAACTCAGCTGTAAGCCAGCTAAGCGACATTAGTCTAACATTAGTATAAATTAAACACCAGAGAAGGCTCACTTGGGGTGTGAACACAGGTTGTGTTTGGTAGACCAAACGCTTCACCTTAGAAGAGCGTTTTTTTCCCTCTAGATTTGCTTTACACCAACATGAACAGCACACACCATCCTGCAGGCTATATAGGTAACAGATCAGACATGTAAAGGAGATTCTGCTTTTTGTGGCCTGCTCTGGATGAGCGCACACTTGGGCTTCTGCCTGCTTCCTCATTCCCCCGCTGCTTTCTCTCTCCAGCAGCACTGGCTCCCTAGGTCCTCAAACACAGTGAATTATCTTCAGTCTCAGGGCCTTTGCACTGGCTGTTCCCTCTGCCCAGAAAGTTCTTCCCTTCCTTCCCACCTTCTTATATAGATCTTAACTCAAATGTCACTCCTTCAGGAAAACCTTCTTTGACGCTGTGATCCCACGCCTCCCAGCACAAGACTAGATTGGCTTCTCCTGTTATGCTCTCATGGTTCTTTGTATGTCTCTTTCGTAGCACTTACTGCAGTTTGTCATTCTGTTGTGTGATTATTTGACTACTATGGTCCGTTATTAGACTGTAAGCCCCACAGGGCAGGAATCAGATCTCTGTTGTGATTAGATCCTAGCGTGCTGCACAGTTCTTGATTCATCATCATCCTCATAACTGACACTTACATGGTGCTTACTGTATCCTAGGCACTCTCCTGAGAGCTTTGTGTATATTAACTCATTTAAATCTCCCAGCAACCCTTTGAAGTAGGTATTATTATTATTCCCCCATTTTACAGGTGAGAAAACCAAGGCACACGGAGGTAAGTGACTGCCCAGGGTGTCTGACTCCAGAGTCTGCCCTTTTGACAAGCACATTATACTGCCCAGGCACTACACTGAGGCTTAACAAATATTTCAGCATCATCAGAAAATGAGGGGTACTACATAAGTGAGTTTCCAGGTAATTCAAATACAATCCCAGAACTTGAAATGTAGTGCTATTTGGTGAAAATCTTTTCAGCAGCTATATTCTTCTTTCTTCTTAAACACCACAAACCAACATTTTAACCTTTTCTTAATTTTTCCCGATTGTCAGCATCAGCTATTTTATTATTGCTGTCTGCCCATGAGGGTAAGAAATGGAGGAGAGCATTGAGGTTTGAGACAGAGTAGATAATCAGGTTTTTGAGTTTTGTTTACTTTCTGATGGTATCTTTGGCTAGCATCAATTTCTTTAATAAAATGATCTTCCAAAGGATCTTCCCTAATATTTGCATAACTCTTGTCTTCAAAATTCTTAATATTTATTTTGCTTGCTTAGCATTTAAAGAGATGTTGCTGTTTCTCAGTTTTCATAGGAAAAAACAGATTTGGAAGCTTTGCCCCATAATTCGGATGCCCATGTAAGCCACCTTTCTGACCTGGAGAAATTCGCAGTAAGATTGGATGACCTCCAGACGAGGCAGAAACCTGACCAGGATGGTTACTTTAGGAAGAGAGATCCCTGGGAAAATGGAGCCTGTTGGCAGCAGAGTGTGTCCTATAAAAGCATGTCCCCTCTCCCATCCCTGCCCTGGACAGCTATTTTTCCTTTCTCAGGAGGGAGTTCTGTTCTTCTTGGTGTCTAGAAAGGCTTCCTCCTTGAACCCGAAAACTTGGTATCTCCTTGTTGGTAATTCTGTTCTGCTTCTGTTTCCTGCCTGCCACTCGATAGGCTGGAGGAAGCAGCGTTGTTACATCTTGGCCAGTCCTCTTTCTTTGCTCGTTTCTCAGTCTTCAGATTTTGCACAACTCTGTAGATTTGGTTGTGCCAACACAGTCTTCCAAGCACTTTCTTCTGCTTTCCTGTCTCTGTCCAAATGTGTGAGAATTGCATAGAGATATTTACATATGCCTCTCAGAGGAGCCTAGCAAATAGAAACCTATGCTGAAATTATGGAAATCTGGTGACATAAAATTTTTATCACATGGAAAAGTCAATATTGAGATCTGTGTTTCCTTTCTTTTTTGTTAGCATCTTATTCCTACTAAGTGAAGCCTTACTGTGTAAGGCTCATCAGTGTATGTTTGGTCATTAAAATAGTCCTTGCTGTTCAAAGGAGTTGTCGTGTGCTAATCAACAATGTGTGTTTCCTTGGCACTGGCATTAAAAGAATGACTTGCTTCATCAAAGGAATTGGTGACGGCTACTGTATCATCATCATCATCATCATCATCATCATCATCATCATCATCATCAAAGAACATTTTTTTAAAACCATTAGAACTGGACTGGATAAATGTGTTTTGCAGTAATATTTTTATGGTGGCTAAGGCTATGAGCTTTGACTTTTCGTGGTGTTATTCCCCACCCACTTAGATCCCCAGTGGGATCTGAGGAATTTTTATCCAGAACGTTTTTTAAAGACCCCACCTGTATAATTTGTACTGCTTTTGGTATATTGGGTGTCTGTGTAGAATCTACAAATTACATTTTGGTCTCATCCAAAAGACCCTACCCCCATATCAGAGCAGAGTACTGATCTCCCAGCAGGACTCAAAGGGGAGCTGCAGGCCTGGAGTAATTTAAGCTTATAGTTCTCAGAGAGCCATGATTTAAAGTAGTGAAATTATAGTGTGGTGTAGTGGGCAAAGGACTAGATGGGGAGGCAGAGACCTTGCCTCCAATCCTGTGTCTACGGTTAACTGTCTGTGGTGCCTTAGGCAGGTCACTTCACCTCTCTGAGCCTTGATTTCCTCTCCTGTGAAATGAGAGGGTTGGATAATCTCTTTAGCCCTTTTCATCTCTAAAATTACATGTACCCAGAAGCCATAAACAGTCCCTACTGTTTGATTTGTGTTGTCTGGAGCCGTATGGACTTGAGTGACTATCCCGCTAATTGGAGAGGGGAAGGTGGTATTGTGGACGGGCCAGTAGGGAAGTGGATAATCAAATGTCTTTCAGACAATGGGGATTCTGACTAAGGGAAGTCAGTCTGGTCAAGTATCTCAACTAGATTTCACAGCATTAACTTCAATCATTAAAGCTTGGCAACATCTGGCAAGTGTAGCTGGCAATTATGTTGTAAATTCAGTTGTTTGTAGATAATTTTTATTTAACTAGAGCATTTATCCACTTTCTACTTGACTCCTGTTCCCTTTCCCCGAAAAGAAATCTCTAACCAAGTGTAAAGAGCAAAATTGACAGCAGATTCGTTGCTATTATCAGGACCGAAAAATTTGGTTATCTAATTGAGTCTTTTCTTTCCTTGGGATTTTCATATGAGGACTTCCTAATAATAGGTTTAACTGCAGATGAATATACATACTCAAATGGATCAAATCTCGCTTTTTGTAAGGCTGGTAGTTCCCTTATGAATTTATGGTGTAAGTCAGACCTTTATTAGTTTAGTTTGTTTACGATGCTGCTCCCTTAAGGAAAGTGAACCTAATAGGTTTCTCAATTTTTATAAGATCTAAGTTGCTGCTATTTCCCTTTAGTGAAGACAGCAAAATAATAGTGGCGATACTTCCATTCTAAATCTCAACCACTAAATGATTGTGAAAGCTTGGGTTTTAGTTTTCGTATCTATAAAATGCTTAGGGACCTTAGCATTTGATAGCATCCTAAGAACAAGGGCTTGTTCCCTTGACCATGGTGTAATAAAGGATTTCACTTAGCACCTTTCATGCCCAAATGTGTTTCCTCCTCCTGTGGTGTCAATATAAGTTGATGGCAGGGGGACCATGAAGACAAACGGAACTGCCAGCTGCTTGAACTTAGATGCTTAGCCTGGGGCCCCAAAACCAGTTGGGGAGGGGAGGGAATATATTCACCTGTTGTGAAATTAGCATACCTTTGCACTCAGGAATAAAGTGATCTTATGAGGAACCTTTTATCAGATCCATTAAAGGGGTGGCCTAAACCGAAGAATTGTAACTGTCTTGGGTGGTGGTTAATTACACCATACGCAAGAATTGCCACAAATACTAGTTTAATTCTCTCAGTTGCTTAGTTTGGAAACCACACAGTGCTCTTCAGTTAGGCCTTGCCCTTTGCTGCATCCCAGCCAGACACTTGACTCCCATCCAAAGCGAATGTCATGGTTACCTTTATTGACTTAATATCAGGAAACACAGCTGATAGGCTGGTTAGAAGGAACTATATGCTTGATGGATTATTACTGACCTATACGCAGGTAAACGAAGTATAACAGGATTTGGAATGATTCTGTAGTAGACTGAAATTGTTAAAACATAGGCACAATTAAATAAGAAATGTCTAATATCACTAGTGTTTTAAATCTGTTCTTAGTCTTCGTCCCAATTCAGTAGACAGGAGACTAAACACAGTGAGTTTTGTGTCGCTGTGCAGATGGCTCTATAGAAGTCTCCTTATTTGGAGATGAGTACTTTCCTGTTGGATTAGATGTGGAAGAGAGGTGAGGGTTGGGGAGCAGGGTTATATCTGTCTCATCAGGCCCTTACATAAGAAGCCTTTGGAGGGAGGCCCGTGGGAGCTGCTAGGTTAGCCCACTCTCCTGGATCAGTGTGAGGCTTGTATTCATGTGGGCTGTATTTTTCAACAAGAGATCTTTATGTAGTGGAGTGTGCTGGCATTGACTGGGCGCTGACTTCGATCTTAGGCTGCTTTGGTGAATTCTTGATAGTTTTTTGGCCTCATTGAGCACAGTCTTCTTTCCTGTGATCAAATGGCATTAGAATGACAGTACTCTACTGGGTACTTCTGTAAAGCAACCAGAATTGCAGATAGCCAGGCTTTGCTGGAGTTTATAGTCTGCAGTACATAATACTGCTGCAAATAGCAGAATTGTAGACACAGATGTCCTTTTTTAGAATATCATTTAGTGTTTGCCAAGGGACTGTGTTACAGAATACTATTTTGAGGTACTTCCTGCTGAATTGACATGTTACTGCACAGGTTGACTTGAGGTGCTTTTGTGTGTGTGTGTGTGTGTGTGTGTCCCATTATGGCAGGCCAGAAAGTGTCTTACCAATATCTCTTAAAATCAGCTCATTCATCTGTGGCTTTCAGCTACTTATAGCCAACAGAATAATGCAATCTATATGCCATTATCCCTCACCTCTGCTTTCTTATCCATCAGACTCCACCTCTCTCACCACATCCACGCGTGCACACATGCAGTCTTGTCTTTCCTCCCCTTTTAGGTCCTTTGGCATTGGTACATCGCCCGCAGAGAATACCCTTCTCACCTCCCAGCATTATTGCTGAGGTTAATAATAATAAGTTCTGATTCCTTAGCACATTCTAATCCATTTGAAATCTATTATTCTATACTTGGTGACATGCAGCTGTAATTGTTCTCAAGATTTTGTGTGTTCTAAGTAGTAAAACAAAATACCTTGGAAATCTTTCCTATGAATCCTTCCCTCACTTGCATATGTTTTAAGCCTTACCTGTAATACCATAAGGGGTATTCATTAACCAGGCAAGATGAACTCCTAAGTCACTTTACCTTTGCTTTACTGCTGTGGTCAGCCGTCCAGTGGATTTGAGCCCTGGCAAGGAGCCCCTGCACTGCAGAAAGCAGACTGGTTGTTGATGGCAGGTTGGAGGTTCCAGGAATTTAGGTACACACTATATTGTGTAATGATACGCTTTTGGAAACATGCCAGTGTCCTTGCTCGAGTTATACAAGTATTGTTAGTTTGGAGGAATGGTTTTCTTAACCTTAAATAAATAAAACTAAAGTTAGGATTATGCAGTATAACAGTAATTCAGTCAACATTGAGGAAAAATTAGTAAAACAAAAAAACAGCCTCTAAACAAATCCTGGAAATCAGTGTGTTACTCCTAAAAGAAAAATCTTTTCTGTGAATCTTCTGCCCTTCCTACCTCCACTCCAACAGATCACAGTATTTATAATAATATTAGAATACGATAATCTGGCTAATAACAGAATTTTTTTAAATTTTAACTATTTTCATTGTTTTTAGTTATCCTACTAAACTAGCACTACAGTGTTGCCATATCAGTTTAACTTTGAGAGATGTACGATCGGGTTAGACTTGATCGATGTTATGCCACCTGACAAGTGTATGGCTCGCTTCTTCACAGTGGGGGGTCCTGTGTGTGTGTGTGTGTGTGTGTGTGTGGGTGGGTGGGTGTTTGTGTGTGCCTTTTTTGTGGGGGTTAGATTTGCCAGTTTTGTAAATGGAACCGATACCACTGTACTCATCAAGTGTAGATGACTTTGGAAACTGGGTATGAGACGTGTGTGCATGGCACCACTTCTTCCCACTGACCTTGAGCTGAAAAGTCTGTGCTATTCTTATTAACCTTATTATTTCTGACCATTGTTATTAAGTAGTCAGTTAATCTGTGGACTATTTCTTGCAATGTGTGTCTGAAATTTAAAAATTGTATTTCTTTGGAAAATGCAGCATTCTGAAACCCTGGTGAGGAGCAGTGGGCTTTCCTGTGTTCTGAATCTCAGAGGAGCTTGCAGGGAGCTTCTCTGCTGCTCTTCCTCAAGGGGCAGAGGTGAGTGGAAATGAGCAGCCACTGCAGCGATAGAGGAGGCGGCTGAAACCAAGCCCCGAGGCTTTGCTGGTTGTTCTCCAACCCCTGGTGAGCTGCCTCCTCGCCTGTCTAGTCCCAAGTACTAGTTCAGAAATTGGTGAGGTTTTGTTAAAGGCTGTTTCATTTGTTTTTGTGCTGCTTAAACACATGCCTGTCTCGTGTGTTCATCATTCTCTTGACTGAGGACTTTTTCTAAGCAAAGTTATTTCAGAACTCGTTTTAGAAAAGATTTTTTTCTTAGCTGAAATATGAGTTGAGTTAATTAATGCAAGCGCAACTAATAATTAGCTGAGTTTAGAATATTAGAGAATGAAATTGTTGGCAACTTACCTTTTAATCATCTCTATATGAGCAGTTGGTAGTTGCTTCCATGTCTTTGTAGTAAAGGCAAAGTGAGTGACGTGTCTCATGAAATGGTGTAGATGCTGGACTTTGTGAAACCTTGCTTTATCATCAGAACATTGAACATGAGGATCCAGCCCCAGAGTTGCATTTGTTTTCGTGAGAGGGAGACTGGCTGAGCAGGGCTGCAGTGAGGGCTGTTTGAACACTGAATCAGCCTAAGTGCAATAAGCTGTTTTCACCAGCAGCCATTTCCCCAGCATCACCTGCTCTGAGTTACCAGGCTGTAGAGTCCTCAGGCTGGGTATTTCCAGAATTGTTTTCCTGAGGTCACCTCGTGTGTTGTTTTGTCGGGGTCAGACTTTCATGAGGACTAGTCAGCTAATGGATTGTCTAGTTTTAGGCTAGACTAGATTACCCATCACCACCATTCTCACCCTCTACAGTGTTACTGTGATTACGTCTTAGAAGTCACCATCGAAGCCAGGAGTATTTGTCCCACTAGTGTGAAAAATGAGTCAGATTCCAGGTAGTCAACTTGAAGTAGATCTGCAGAGTCAGATTTTTTTTTTTTTTTTTTGAGTAGATCTGCAGAGTCAGCATTTTTTTTTTACCCTTTTTCAGGCTCTCTGGAAACTAGTGTGTATAACTGTAGGGCCTATTATTGCTGTTTCATCCATCATAGAGAAAAGGAGCACTGACAACTAGAAAGGCTGGGTGAAGGTAATATGCAAGTTCCTTATGGTGCAGTGGTGTTTTTAGATGTTCAGTACAGATAGTTCTCAGCTATGCTCACTATTGCACAAGCACCTTAGAAGCTTATTTAATTCATCTTAGTTTTAGCAACTATATCTGAAGGCAGGTATTTTCGTGCTTTAAAAAATGTCAGAGGTAAAGAGCCAGAAGCTCTGTAATATAATTTGCCTTAGGAGAGATTACACTGTTCAAAGTGGTTCCCCAGGCATTCTGATTTGAAACGTTGAGAGCCTTCAAAGAGGAGAGAGGGTTTGTGACGTTATCGCAGGCGTTGTGATAAACTGTTAGCCCTCGCAGCTGCTAAATTCAACTTCTAGCCAAACCTGGTATTTTTACGATTTTTAGAAGACTATGTTAGTTATGTGATTAGTGTTTTCTTTCGATTCACTAACCAACCATAGACAATTGCTCTTCTTGTGGTTTCCAGGATGCTCAGACAAGGCAGGTGGCTTTTGTTCCACGCTAGTAGTGAATCAGCACTGAAATGCAGTAAATATTAACCCTTTTTAATATTACTACTGTGATAAGATATATTTGAGGGTAGTTCATTATAATTGTACTGTAGGCTTTAATAACAACACCAAAATTCTTCTATTGTTGGACGCACACTTTCTTACTGGGAGACCTCTGTGTTTCTAAACTTTTGTTTGGAGGATATTAATGATCAAAGGTGGTTGAGTTGCCTAATATCCTGAGATGGAGAGCACTTCACCTGGAGCTTAGGAGCTCACTGAAGCGCCTTTAACTTCCAGCTTCTCTCCCACCTGCTAACTTGTCCATCCCCTTTCTGTTTTATGAAATATTCATTGCGGATTACATGATCATGTTTTTTTTTTTTTTGTGAGGAAGATCAGCCCTGAGCTAACATCCATGCCAATCTTCCTCTTTTTGCTGAGGAAGACTGGCCCTGGGCTAACATCTGTGCACATCCTCTTCCACTTTATATGGGATGCTGCCACAGCATGGCCTGACAAGCGGTACGTCGGTGCACGCCCGGGATCTGAACCCCGGGCCGCTAGCAGCAGAGCGTGCGCACTTAACCGCTATGCCATGGGGCCGGCTCTGGATTACATGATCATGTTGTAGAACATTTAGAAAATAGAGGAGAAAAAAACTATTGATATAATTTTGCAATATTTTCTTCATCTTTTTTTCCATATTTTTTTAAATACCTGTGTGTGTGTGTGTGTGTGTGTGCGCGCGCATTAGGACTGTTTCAGTCGTGAGTGACAGAAACCTAGTTCCAACAAGCTTAAGCAAAGAGGAGAATTGATTGTGAAGACTAGGGTGTCTCTGAGCCCCAGGACAGGCACTTGGATAGGCCTGAGGAATAGTGGAAGCTGGGGTGTGCTCTCCCAATCTTGCAGCTGTGTTTCTTCTCAGGCTTCTTTCTCTGTTTCTGTCTTTGTCTCTCTCTTTCTCATCCAGCTTATTCTACACGGAGGAAAACAGATTCACAGAAATCTCCCAAGTTTAACTTCTTACCACTTTGGCCACCCAGAGAATTCAACCCAATTCTTGTGTGATCCCAGGACCTAATATACAAAATGGTTGTTCCAGGGTGACTGTTTGACAGATGGAGGGGGGTTCAGCAGGGATTCCCACCTCTTGGTCCCCAGGTATGCATACGTCTTCCCTTTTCATTTATTCAGTCTCCAAATTGCAGCCCCCCCAACATAATCCAACCATCCCACATCAAGCTGCAAACCCAGTCCCCTCTTCTCAATGGAAGACAGCCCTAAGTCTCATTTAGCTACAGTGGTCTTGTCATAGGGCCACTGTTCTCCAGGCTCGGGTGCTGTGGGCAAGGTGTGCTCCTCAGGTTCAGGTATGAGCAGGTCCAGATGAGGCTTGTCACCATGGATACCCTGTGAGCTAAAATAATTGTAACTATCCCCAAAACAGTTGGTATACATGACTTTTGGATTCCCGGCTAGGGCAGGTACCACCCTTGAGGCTTCTGTTTTCCTAGCCAGGTCCTACTGAGACTAATTTCCTAGTTCGAAAGGTAGAATTAAAAGCAGACTCTTCCTCAGACTAAAGACTTTACGCAGAGAACAGACTCAGCAGGCAGGGATAAAGCCTTCTATTGTTTTCCCCCATTCCAGGTAAGTGGGCCCTGGCTCTAGGCAAAGTAAAGGGCAGAACTTCTCTTCCAGGCCAGGCACAGGCAAGAGATGAGATGAGCAAGGTTCTGGCAGCTGCTTCACCCCCGCTGCCAGTGGGTCTCCACCGTGGAAAAGGAATGCAGGGACTGGAGTGTTTGTCATGCCATCTCAGGCTGCCCTGGAGAGAGCCACTGGGCTTTCCCTTTTAAGGGATTAACTAGATGTCATCATGGCTCTTACCAAGAGTGACCAGGTATTTTGGGGTCAGGCTCTCATGCACAAGGAACCCCCCAATGTTTCATGTTTAGTGCTAAAAGCCAGCCATACTCTTATATTTTAAAAATAGCATCTGTGCTAAAATTCAAACTGTTGTAGTATAAGCAAGTTGCATTGGCCTGTTTTTAATTCAAAACCCACAGGAACCGGCTAATTTGCGGGACAATATAGTGACAAAGAAAGAGAAAATCTCATTACAAGGTTACATTGCTAAATGGGCCCATACCGCAAAAGGGTGTTGTCCTAGGAAACCTTACCAGCTATTGCCTGCACATGTGTGCCTTGTGCACACGTGTGTGCACACACACACATACAGCTGCTCCCATGGAAACTATGTGGATGAGGGTATGGTTCCTAGCAAAGCTAGAGGACAGGCAGAACAAAAAAAGTAGATCCAGTATAATTGTAGCCACAGTGTACGTTAAATTTTGGATTCTATATTTTTTATGTGATAAGGTATATAAGCATTTTTCTATATTGTAGTTGTTTGTTTTTTTTTTTGTGAGGAAAATTAGCCCTGAGCTAACATCTGTTGCCAATCCTCTTCTTTTTGCTGAGGAAGATCGACCCTAGGCTAACATCCGTGCCCATCTTCCTCTACTTTATATGGGACGCTGCCACAGCATGGCTTGACAAGCGGTGCATCAGTCCACGCCCAGGATCCGAACCTGCGAACCCCAGGCCGCCAAAGTGGAGCTCGCAAACTTAACCACTACGCTGCTGGGCCGGCGCCTGTATTGTAGATTTTTCCAAGTGCTGTTTTAATGATACATAATATTCCATTGAGTGTATGTGTCATAATTTATTTCAGCCATTTAGATATTATTGGAAGTTCGCATCTTTCCAGTTTTTTGTGTTTATAAATGGGACGTAATGAGTATCATTGTACACAGAGTTTTTTCCATATCTGAAATTATTTCTTTAGGATATAGAAGGGAATTACATGATCAAAAATATGAGCACTTCTATGCTTTGCAGAAAGATTGCACTAACTTATAATTTTCGTTGCCACCAACAGTGGATGAGAAAGTGAATTTCACTACCTTTGGCTATTTTCTGTAAAATAGAACAATTTTTTTGATTTAAATTATATTTTGGTTATAAGTGAAGAACAATTTGAGTTATGGTTTTTATATATTTTATAACATGGCTCTCTTGAAATCATGGTGTTTTATTATTATAAACTCTTTATGTAATGAGAGCTGGTTTTCCTATTTTGCTGAAAGATTTTCTCCTAATTCTTTGCCTTTAAAGATTTCGTAAGTGTATGTGGGTGTGTGTGGGTGTGTTGGCATTCTTCTTTATCATGGAGTT
This sequence comes from Diceros bicornis minor, assembly GCF_020826845.1. Classification (NCBI taxonomy): domain Eukaryota; kingdom Metazoa; phylum Chordata; class Mammalia; order Perissodactyla; family Rhinocerotidae; genus Diceros; species Diceros bicornis. The sequence continues at coordinate 46,869,606 of NC_080757.1, read as the reverse complement.
TTGCAAGATGACCAGGTTTTAGAAAGTAAAATATAGCTGAGCGGAGGGAGTCAGTTAGAAAGCTGAGTGTCGTTTCTCCCTCTGTTTCAGTGGAGCCTGCTGGGGGATTATTTGAGAATCCCTGTCCTTGTCATGTTAGGTCATAAGCCTGTCTGTCTGCAGGAAGGATTGCTGCTCAGATAGAAGGAGGCAACCTGGGTTCTGTTCCTGACTTAACTATTGTCTGGACGTGTGCTCTTGATGAGAACTTAGGGTCTCTAACCTCAGTTTCTTCATCTGTGAGATGGCAGATTTTAGAAAGATAACTTTTGGGGCTGGGGGGTCTGTGGTTGTATATGCCCAAGGTGAAGAATCATACTGACCATGAAGATTCTTCTGCATCTCATTGCAGATTTTTGGAAGTCCCAGCACAGTGACGCTTCCCGAAACCTTGTTGTTTGTGTCAACCCTCGATGGAAGTTTGCATGCTGTCAGCAAGAGGACAGGCTCCATCAAATGGACTTTAAAAGAAGGTAATTTGGATTTGGTCCTTGGCTAACATGGACATTTGGCTCAGCTGCTTCCGAGGAAACATATTCCAGAAAAAGAGAAAAAAAGTTATATAGTATTTAGTAAAAAAGGATAATGGAGTCAGGGAGAAGAAAGGGAATTATACTCAAAGGGTATGTTTACAGCTGGAATTGTGATTATCCACAAAGTGCATCAGTTGAAGAGTCACACTTTATCTTTTTTTCCTTTTTTCTTTTTTTGCTTCTGTCCAGATTTCATGTTTAAATGGCTCTAGGCTTTTCTATTAATAGTTCTGGCTGCTTGGTCTTTATGAAGACATGCTGCATTAGATTTTATTTTTTAAGTTCTAATGATTAGAATCTTGTCCTCATAATTACAAGAAGGTATCTTCTCTGACCTCAAATTACTCATTTGTTTTTATAGAGGCTGAAATAATTGCTGGCTGTCAGATTTGACACTCATCCAAGTTAGCCACTTTATTGGGTCTTTACACTGAGGGAAGTAAAAGACTGCGCTTGTTGCTCATTTAATCCATCATGCTTCCATTTTATGATCTTGTCTTCCTGGTGACAGCAAAGTGGAGTCCTAGAGCTGGGAAATTGTATTCCATTTCCGAAGTAATATTCCTGGGTAATGCCATGCAGATCCCAGGATTTGGGGCTTTCAGTGTCATGTCTATTATTATGTCCGGTAATAATTCTCATTTGGCCCTAGATTAGGGTCTGACTGGCATGTTCTCTTGCGTCACTAATTTGTGACTCATTATTTTCATGAGCACAGCAAGTGTTTTTCCTTCCTTAATAAAATGTTCCAAAACAGTATTCTAGATGGAAAAATATTGGCATATGTCAGAAAGTCTCACATCATCTTGTCAATTTAGCAGCAAACCTAGTTCCCTTCTGTAGATGATGGCAGCTAGGGGACCAGAGACCACCCTGCGTATCTGGGCCCTGCTTGGATCAGCAAGAACTTTAAGCAACCAAAAGGACCAGCTCTCTCAGCAGTGAGTGGCCACAAGAAGACTGTAGAGCTAGGTTTTGGCACTGCATTACAGGCTCCGAGAATGTTGTCTGTACTGTCTCCCCTTCGTGTTTGAGCCTTTTCATGTTTTTAATAAAAATAAAAGCAGAGTTCTTTAAGTTTCAGAATTTCTGATTTTATCCAAAGATGAAAATCAAGTCACAAGAGGATTGAAATAAATGTTTTCATGGTTAAATGTTGGGGCTGTCCCTCAGTTTCAGTGTTCTTAGGCAGGGCATTTCTGCCCCAAGTCACTTCATTCTTCGCTTTGCTTTTCCCTACATGTATTGTTTGAAATTGATCTGTCCAAGTCTTCATTTCTACAAGTAGCCTTGGCTGTATCCTGCAAAACTGTGTCCTGCCTTGTTTGTTACTTAGACAAACATAAGAATCAGTCTGTTCTTTCCTGTAACTTAGAGCTTAAAAATCTGCCTCTTTCTCAATTTAACACGTGTTTAGAGAACCTAGTCTGTGAAAGATACTCTATGGGGCACAAAGAAGAAAAAGACCGTTCTTGCCCTCAAGGAGTCCACAGTCTGGTAGGGAGAAATGACAAGTACACAGAACTTCAACAGAGAGCAGAGTGTTGTAACTGCCAAAGAGAGGTGCTAGGAACTGCTGTGAGCCCATGTCCATCTGCGGGGGCAGGAAAGGCTTCGTGAGGCTCTGGTGGCAGAGCTGAGCCTTGGTGGATGGATTGAATTTTGGTTGGGAGTGAGGCCTGGAAAGGAGCAAAGGAGGCAGCGGGTTCTAGTGTGCAGGGACAAGTCCTATTTGGGAGGAGCTCAGGGATGGAGGTGGATGAAGGCAGAGGGGATGTTGAGCCATATTGTAGCAGTGAGGCACTTGTACTTGAATGAACAGAAAGTTGGGAGCCGTTAACGTGATTGAGCAGGTGAGTGACTCAACAGGTGCTCTGCTTCCAGATTAATCCAGCAGCAATGTGTGGGATGACTGAAGACAGGAAGGCCAGTGAGAGGTGAGACAGACCTGAAAAGGAGGGCAGGGAGAAGGGAAGAGATGGGAAGGATGAGAGGTGTGCCAGAAATAAAATCAGTAGAATCCAACAACTGATTAGATAGGCAGGGCAGGGAGGAGTGAAAAGACACTTAAGGGAAGAATTAGAGAAATCCGATTAAGGTCTAATAATTTCAATAGTCAATATGTTCTAAGTCTCAATGTTTTTTCTGAGAATACACTGGCTAATTTTAGCTAAATTCAGCCCTGGATACCAATAGCCTTGATATATATTTTTCTACAGAGATTAAAGATGGTAATGTATAGAGACCCTGAGTTTTCAATTTTAATCTTGCAATTATAACTAAAGATTTCAAAGTTGATATTTCTAAACCATTAATATGTAAGTAGATTATAAAGCTATCCAGATACTGTTCTAGGGGCTGGCCTGGTGATGTAAGGGGTTGAGTTCGTGCGCTCTGCTTCAGCGGCCCGGGGTTTGCAGGTTTGGATCCTGGGTGCGGGCCTAGGCACTGCTCATCAAGCCATGCTGTGGCGTCATCCCATATACAAAATGGAGGAGGATGGGTGCAGATGTTAGCTCAGGGCTAATCTTCCTCAGTAAAATGTGGATGATTGGCAACGGATATTAGCGCAGGGCCGATCTTCCTCACCAAAAAAAAAAAAAACCTCACAGATACTGTTCTAGGCACTGAGGGTAGTGGGAGTGAAGGAAACAAAATCCTTGCCCTCACAGAGCTTTCATTCTAGGGGAGACACAGACGAGGAGATAAATTATGCAGTGGGGATAAGCTCTATGGAGAAAAATAAAGCAGAGAAGTGGAATAGGGAGGCCAGATGTGGCGTGGGGGTTAAACAGGATCCGCCCCACTGAGAAGGCATCATTTGAGCAAGGACTCAGGAAGGCAGGGGAGTCTTAGGCAGAAGGCATAGCAGGGGCAAAGGTGGGGATGTGCTTGGCCTGCTGGAGGAAGAGCATGGAAGTTGGAGTGGCGGAGGGGAGTAAGAGGGGGGGAAGGAGAGAGGAGATGAGCTCCGAGGACCAGTCAGTTAGGGACATAGTGCTCCCTTTACATAATATTTATTATAAAAATGCCCGCACTACTGTCCTGAAATGAAATTTATAGATAGTAACCTACATATGCACACCGTTTTAAAAAGAAAAAAATGTACACACACAGTTTTAAAAAGAAAAAAATGTATTACCCAACTGGTAATCTGAAATAATAGGAAAGTAATTTTTAATCACATATATGTAATTTAACATGTACATGCCCGGACAGAAACTGATCATACTGAGGCTCTGCCTACGAGTGAATGCAGTGCCTGTTAAAACGCAGACCGGTGAAAGTGCAGACTAGGATACCACGATTCCTCTGATGACCGGATTTCCAAGATGGTAAACAACTCTTGGTAACATTCCAAAGAAAAAAAGTACATCCTTACCTGATTTATACAGGAGTCACATTCCGAGAAGATTCAGTGTATAAAATTATGCAAAAACCCCTTTTGTGCTTTTATGTAAAGCAGTTAGGTTGTAGGCTCCGATAATTATTAAAGGTTTTTGGCCTGTGTGAGTGTCAGGCAGAACATCAGAGCAGCCTGCAGATATGGGGCGATCTTCCGCTATACAGGGCTACCTAGCGTCCCTGGCCCCCCACACTTAGTGCCTGTGTTGCCCCCCATTCCCTGTGACCACCAGGAAATGCCCTCACAGATTTCCTGAGCACTGCCTAGTGAGCTATGCCCTCTGGAGAGCTATGGCATAGGGGCTGGTGTTAAGGTATGTTGGCTTTTTCAAAGCCATTGGAGAAATCTGAGCAGAGGAATGACATGCCTTGGTGTTATGGACTGAATGTTCATGTCCCCCCAAAATTCATATGTTGAAACCTTATCCCCCAGTGTGATGGTATTTGGAGGTGGAGTCTTTGGGAGGTGATTATGTTTAGATGAAGTCATGAGCGTGGGATTAGTGCCTTATAAGAAGAAGAGACCAGACCTCTCTCTACCATGTGAGAACTCAGTGAGAAGGCAGCCATCTGCAGGCCAGAAGAAGGCTCTCACCAGAACTCAACCATGCTGACGCCCTGAGCTTGGACTTCTAGTCTCCAGAACTGTGGGAAATAAATGTCTGTTGTTTAAGCCACCCAGGCTATGGTATTTTGTTGTGGCAGCCTGAGCTAAGACACCTGGCCTCCACTTTACAGGATCAACAGGTGCTGTGTTGAGACTAAACTGATGGGGCCAGGAGGAAGCTGGAGACCAGGCGGAGGCTACTGCACCAGTCCAGGCAAGGAAGAATGTGGGCTTGGGCCTGAGTGGCAGTGGGAAGTCAAAGTTAAATGGAAGAAACTTGCTGATGCAAACAGAGACCTTTAACTCATCAGACTAGGGTTCTGCATATGTATCTGTTATTTCATTTCATGGTTTCCTAACTTGTTTCAGGGGTCAACAAACTGGGAGTGTTTTTTTTTTCTTTCCACAGAGTGGTTTTGGCAGGTGCTTTTGTTCCTCAACCAAACATGTGTTGCTGTTCCCAGAAATGGAGATTTCTTACACCATAGCAGCAAACTACACCAAGTACAGAAAACTAGTTTTACTTGTTTTCAGAAGCTAATTTGAGTTCTAACATTTTATGTTAGATCTGATCTTTTTAAGCTGTGATTTTGTCACTGTAGCAACATGACTGTCTGTCTCTGAAATTTCACCAATGAACATGGTTGAGTCTGTTTCGTCTCAGCACTTTCAGCCCAAATGCAAACTGAGAATGTTACTGTCATGTTTTGTGTTAGATTAGTTTTAAAAGCGTGCTTTGGCTTGGTGGAGTTGAAAGGACTTTCTTTGGTCTGCTTTAGGGCTTCTTGTGCTCACCTTGAAATACTAGTTAATGCTGATTTTTCACATTCAAATCTTCATCAAATTGCAGGTTATTCTTTAGCAACCCTACCCACCTTCCCTTCCATTTCTTTTCCAGCAATAGTAGGCACAAGGACTGGGTCTACTTTAGAACCATTCTTTACTAATCATAGAAATATGCTAACATGGCTGCTCTCTAACATGCCAGGTGGGCCCAGACTCGTGAGATGTCCCTTGAATGGTTAACATTGGAGATTTCTTATGAGAGAAGGATCAGAACAAAATTAGTTATTTGAAATTTGAAGAAAATCTTCTTCTCCTGTGAGTTTTCCTTTTTAACCGTGTGCGTCTTCCCATATTTTCTCCTGGACTGACAGCATGGTCCACCCAGTCTAGGAAATAGAGTGATGCTTTGCTAGTTGTTCACCGAGTCCCCTCATGTAGACTGAAAAAGTGTTTCTGAAATCTGACTCCTCTTCTGTGTCCCCCTTGCCAGTGTCTTAGCCAGGCTCTCGACATCCACTTCATAGATTACTGCGGCAGCTTGCTGACCACCATCCCTGCTGCCTGTCTTTTCCTGCCATTCATCCTTCACACTGCTGCCAGACATAGCCTCTAAAAAGACTAATGGGAGCATGCTGCACCCCCTGCTGAAATACTCTTGGCGTTGTCTAGAGCAGGGCTACTCCAAGTGTGGTCTGCCCACCTGTGTTACCTGCCCGCGAGGAGAAAAGTACAAAAGGGAGAGTAAGTGTCATCTGTGATGGGTTGGAATTTTCAACACCGTGGTTAGTTTGAGAAGCACTGAACAGGGGGTCAAATTTAAGCTCCTTAGCATGCATGCAAGGCCCTTCACCATCCGGCTCTCACCTACTTCTCCAGCCTCTGCTCCCCACCCTCGTCCATCAGGTGCCCTTGTTGCAGCCACATAACTCTGTCTCTCTCCAGGCCTTGGAGACATGGGGCCTTTGCTTATGCTCCCAACCCACCAGCAGCCTGCAAAGTTGGACAGGCTCCTGTTCATCTTTAAGACCCCCTTCACAGGTCACCTCCTTGACTCCTCAAGCAGGGTGAGCCCCTTCCTCATCTGGGTTCTGGGGGCACTTCATTGAAGCTTCTGTTATGGCACTTCATGCTTGTTGTGAATTTTTGGTTACATTTGTCTTCCTGCTGGATTCCTAACTCCTTGAAGATGGGGTCTCTGGACAGCCAGGGCTGCTCAGTAAATGTCTGAGCCACTTAACGCTGACTTGGGTCCCAGAACCCTTCTGACTAGGCTAGTCTTTTGGGAGAAACAGAGGGGACTTGACTTTGCCTCCTCAGGATGTGTCGTCTGTAACCTGTACCACCGTCATGGCAATTTCCAGTTCTAGTTTCTGATCCTGAGTTTCACGTGGCTTTTTGTGACTTTTTGCAGTGGTTTTCTCCCCTGTCCCTTAGGCAGTGTGCCTGTTCCTCGAGAAGAGACAGATCTGCCTTCAGAGGTATGAAGGAAACATGAGAAGGGGAAATTGTGCAAAATGACATTTCATTAATAGGTCTAATCTGTTTTCTCATAAGGAATTTTCTAGGCTTAAGATATGCATCACTACCTTTCTACCTCATTGCTTAAGCACAAGAAAAGTGTTTATTTGCTCTCCATTGTTTTCGAGGACTGAAAATTAAGTTTTGTGAGAGGGGTTATGAGAGAGACCTATTTCTGCTTTTGAGTATCTTGAAAATGTGTTTTCTTTCTCTTTTTTGTATTTTACTTTTATCACAGAAAGTTCTAAACATGTACAAACAGATCATTATATAACGAACCCTCATGTACTAGCACTCAGCTTCAGCAAGCACCAGCTGATGCCCAGTCTCGTTCTTCTGTACCCCCATTCATGTCCCTCCCTCGTGCTTGGGGTTTGCTTCAAAAGAATACATCTCTCATTGCAGGGGGGAATCTCTTAAATAGCAGTCACCACACATAGTAGCATAGATTTCGACTCCATGGATATTCTTTGCAGCATTGATTGGTATGTATTGGAATACGGTTGTGAATGTTGAAGTACATGGATAAAATGCCTTTTTTGGCTGTGACTTAGTTACTTGTCCTTTCGTTCATATTTGGATGGCTGTACAGGTTTGATGGCACTTCCATCACTCAAGAATGAATTCTGTGAAGTTATGACATCTTGAGAGGCCATAGACAATTCAACTGTTATCCTCCCCCTTTAATTCCTTCACAATTGATTATAGTATTCAGTGTGCATTTTTAGGTCTGAGTTACTTCTGCCAAGGTAAGGTGAATAAGGGCATAGTAGAATTCGACTGCCTTTAGTATGGGCGATTTTTCAGATTACTTTGGTGTTTCTACATGATCATCTTTGTCAGACGTGATATTTGGTGACTTGCAGAGGTTACCTGCGAGAAAATTTGTTGCATCCTCTCCCAGTTCTGATAAGATTTGGAATTTGAGGAGCTTGTTGTTAGATGTCTGTTTTAAAACACTCTCCTCCTGAAAGCTGAACTTTGAGGAACGTTTGAGACTTACTACCCTACAATTTGGACCTAATAACTTTAGTGGGGGTTAAAGGTTTAGGTTGTGGAAGTAGCTTTCCTCTGGAGGGAGGAAATGAGCTGCCATTGGGGAGAAGTATTCCCTGCTTGGTTCACTTGAGTGCATGAAACATATTTGGGAGACTTAAGTTTTGAGTTAAGGTAGGGTGAATGACCTTGTTTTTACCAATAATTTTTACAAGAAAATGGTATTAGAACCTTAAGCATTCTCTTGAGGAAATGGCGGTTGTTTATCGCGTTCAGACTAGCCAGTCTCATTTCACTGTCAGCTAGGATTAAAATCTCCATGTCCTGTTTAACTCATTCCTTTCTTTCACTTCATTTTTCTGATCAGGACTAAGTTTTGTTGATATTTTTCCCCCGCCTGTCTGTTTCCTGACTACCCCTCCTCTATCCCCTACTCCTACCTCCTTACTGGCTCAGACTATCTTTCTTGGGTTATCTTCCTCACTACCCTTTATGCTTCCTTGTTCTCTTTCTTGTTCACTTTGTACCCTGCTGCCTGCCTATCTAATCTTCTTTTGAAAAGAAAAACCTTTTCTTTTCCTCAGAAGCCTCCGGTCAGTCCCTGGTTAATGTCGCGCATCACTAAGTTTTCATGACTTGATTCTCTGTGGTCTCACTGCCTACTGCCCAGCCTTATTTGTGTTGCTCCTCAGAAGAAACACTTCACGCTTGCCAAGCCTGTGTCCTCATTCCCACAAACAGAGTGACGGTTCTTCACTCACGTTGTCTTGTCATCCCTATACTCTGGATCAGCCTTCTTTATGAAGTCTCCCCCAAGCACGCAAGCCCTCACTGACTTCCCTCACCTGGGAAATCCTGTGGTACCTGTGGTGTATACCACATGGATGTTTCAGTGGATCATTATATACTGTTTTGTTTTTTTGAGGAAGATTGGCCCTGAGCTAACATCTATTGCCAATCTTCCTCCTTTTTCTGTTTTCCTTTTTTCTCCCCAAAGCCCCAGTAGATAGTTGTATGTCATAGTTGTACATCCTTCTAGTTGCTCTGTATGGGACGCCACCTCAGCATGGCTTGACGAGCGGTGAGTAGGTCCGTGCCCAGGATCCAAACAGGCGAACCCTGGGCCACCGAAGCAGAGCATGCAAACCCAACCGCTACGCCACCGGGCTGGCCCCTATACTGTTTGATGTACATCAGCTTCATAAGCTCCTTTCTTTATCCAGCACGGCACATAACAGAATCAAGCTGATGGTAGATGTCTGACATTTGTTTTTGAGATGTGTGTGGTAAATCTCAACAGATAATTACTAATCGTTGGGTTGTCATCCTCCTCCTCAGACAGAAAGGGAGGGAGAGAGAAGGATGAGGCTCTTGAATATTTGGTATATGGGGAGGCTTACAAGGAGCAGAAAGCAGTTGGGACTTCATTTGTGGTCTTTTGATCCTTAAATACCCTTCAGAAGGGCCAACTCAGAACATTTGAAGTCATTGCTAGAGATGCACTTAGAAGGGGCTGGTTTGGAGAATTTCTAGCTGTGCCATGACGTCTTAGTTGTACCTGGAGAAGTCTTATAGTCAGAGAAGAAGCTGGTTTTAAATGCTGGGTGTGGAGGGGTCAGCTAGGTGGTTGTGCTTTAGAAAGAAGAGCAAGGTGCAGTGGGGCAGCAAAACCAGTGCTAATCTAAATTCTGCCAGAGAAGCAGCGTGTTCCAGAAATATCAGTGCTCATCTGGAGAAGAGAAGAGAATGATCTTGTAAGCTTCCTTGAGCTCCAGTCAAATGGGCAACCTGTTCCTGTGGCTTCTGTAATCAAAGGGATCTTATTCCTCCCTACTTGGAAGAAAGTCTGCCCAGAGCTGCCTCCAGAGAGAGGCTGTCAGTCCCGAGCTCCAGTTTGAAACAATTATTTAAATTTTGGTTGACTTCATCAAAGACATTTTCCTGACTTATCACCCCCATGTTTTCCCTATACCCTCACCAATTCTGGTGAGCCTGTGTTTAGGGAGGCCTGAAAGGGTGCTGACAGGGTCCTTCATGCTCTTCAAGTGGATTTCCGTTCAGTCTCTTTGAACCTGTGAAATGGTAGATCAGGCTGTCAAGATGTATACTACAGGAGGGCAGGAAGAACATGCCTTTCTTTTCAATCTATTGGAAAGATTTTCTTAAATAACTTCTTTTTTTAGCTTCTCTCTTTTTTTAACTTTTCATTTTAGAAACCCTCATGCACCTAGCTTCAATAATGATCAACACATGGCAGTCCCCTTCCCCCTCTTTTCCATTATTTTGAAGTAAATCCTGTATCATTTTTTCCATAAATTTAAATAATTTTTAAATGTGAGTGAACAAACAGAACTATGTCTGGGCAGCTCTTTCTAGCTTTTATCATGTAGGTTTTTGTGTGGGAAAGTACTTTTCATTAGGAAAAACTTATTTGAGTGACTATATTCCACATACAATATTGAATATCTTAAATTACTGACTAGTTTTCATTCTGCAAACAGCATTACCTACTAAATGTGAGGGGAACAAAGACCTGGGTAGCAGTTACCCAGGTGTTCACTCTCTGATTATTCATTAAACTGTCATAAGCTTTATGTACTTTTCTGTGTATATTTCACAATGAACAAAATAGATGGTCCCTGCCCTTCAAAGTGCTTAAAATTCAGTTCAGCCTCCAGATATTTGAGAACCGGAGAGGCTACATGCAATTAAGTGCCTGTCCCTTGAGAAATGTGATAAATGCATCATAAGAACATACTGAGGGCAGTAGGCGGTCAGTTTCTGATTTCCTGGAGAAGGGGGCATTTGAACTGACCACGAAGGACAAGCAGATTTAGATAGATGGAGATGGGACGGGTAATAGTGAGCACAGAGACCAACATGAGAGCGTGGAGGGAGTTTTGGAAAGAGATGTGATTGAAAGATAATCATGGAGAAGAGTTGGGCCCGGGTTTTGCAGAACCTTGAATGCTTAGGCCTGTGGTTCCTAAACCATGCTGAGGGACCCTGGGGTGCCACAGTGAACTCACAGGGGCACTGCAGCTTGTTTTAAATTTTTGCGAGAATAGCAATACTTGACAAGTGTCAAACACCATGCTTGAGGGAGTTTATAGTTTTACCATTAGATTGTGCTCCTTTCTTTTCAATGAGGTATCTTTGAGAAGCTGAGTGTTTGCTGTAATAAAATTCAAATACTATGTGAAAATGAATGTGAAATGGTAATGAGGGTGGCGATGTCTAATCTGATTATAAGATTTGAAGTATGTGCAGCACCCAACAGGTACACACATCCCTTTAGTAGGTAATTATGGTTAAGAATGAAATAAACGTTTTTCTTTGAATTTACATGTGTTATTTTTTTCACTTGGCTTTTAAGTTGCTAGGCCCTAAATACTTAAGTCATTTGGACCTAACTGCTTAATAAATGGAACCGTTAGGTATTTCTTTTGGCCTAGGGCCCTATGGAGAAATTACTGAGACACGAAAGATGCTGTGAACCAAGAAAGTTTGGGAACCTCTGACTTGAACCATAGAGATGGAAGGTATTGAGTAGGCAGAGGGAAACCATTGTAGGATTTTATGTGGAGGAAAGACATGAGCAAATTTGTCTTTGTCAAGCCTTTGCAGGCAGTGGGTGGAGTGCATATCTTAAGGGCAGAGATCTAAGACAGGGAGCTGGTTAGGAGACTGCTGTGTAGACCCAGTGAGAAGTGGTGGGTGCCTCATTTTGGCAGTGGTGAAGGAGATGAAAAGGCGGGCATAGATTTTGAGAAATGTTTATTGGTAGGTCACATCTTATGAAACTCAGAATCTTATTGAATGAGAGAGGCTTAGGGTTAAAACGAGAGAGTCAAGGACAACTCTGAGTTTCTGGATTGTGTGACTGGGTGCACGTGGGGCCAGCCCACCAATCTGGAGAATGTAAAGGAGGAACAGGTTCTGGGGGTTATTGCATCAAGGAGTGAGATACCACATAAGCAGTTGGAAGTCGCACTGGGTCATGGACTCCACGAGAGAACGTTGTCAGATGCCACATGGAGAACTAATAAGATTTGCAGGTGTTGGTTAGATTTGGTCACTGGAACTTGAGAGTGGCACTTTTGATCTTATTCTGAGGGAAGGGACTGGAGAGCAGTGAGTGGAGAAAGGCACAGAAGGTGAGAAGGTGAAACAGAGGATCCAGCACAATGGTTTCCCAGTATGGCTCAGCATGAGAATTACCTAGCAGTGTTAAAAACGCAAATTCCCTGGCCCTTCTTACAGACTCAGCTTCCTAGGAAAAGGCCCTAGGAATCGACATTTTAAAAACTATAAGTAACTTATGCATTGCTGGTGGGGATGTAAAATAGTACAGCCACTTTAGAGAACTCTTGGGCAGTTTCTTGTCAAGTCAAATGTAAACAATGTAGCTTAGCCGTTCTACTCCTTGGTATTTCCCAACAGAAATAAAAATATAGGTTCAAACAAAAGCTTGTACACAAATGTTCATAGCAGCTTTATTCACATTTTCCCAGCCAAAAACTGGAAATAACCCAAATGTCCATCAACAGATCATAAACAAATTGTGGTATATCCATACAGTGGAGTACTATTCAGCAATACAAAAGAACAAGCTATGATATGCACAACAATATGGATGAATTCAAAAACATGATGCAGAGAGAAAGAAGCCAGACACAAAAGAGAACCTACTGTATGAATTCCATTTGTGAAATTTTAGAACAAACCCAGTGAATCTCTCAGTGGTTATATGGGGTGGGAGTTTGGGATATTGAATCCACAAGGGTATGAGGGTGATGGAAATGTTCTATATGTTGATTGTGAGGGTGGTTACATGGATGTGTATGTTTTTCAAGATTCATCCAACTGTACACTTAAAGTGGATGCATTAGGAGAGAAAGGAGAGCATGTGCAAAAGAGAGAGGGGGAGCCCAGAGTTTTGGTGTGGGGGAGGCAGAGGGGAAGGAGTTAGCCAGCCAGAAGAAAGACATGAAGATCTGTGAAGACAGGGTACCACCTGGGGGCTCTGGATAGATGAGTGTGAAATATCTCTGAATATGAAGGTGAAAGCATTGTCTTTTTATAGATATGTGAAGGGAAGGGTAGAGTTGGGCAGACTTGGAGGGTAAGGGTAGGAAGTTTCAGAGAGCTCCCTCTACCCCCTCTACTTCCCCTGTGCCACAGGAGGCAAAGTCATGTGCAAAGAGAAGCGGGCCCTGAGGCAAGGAGTGAAGGTTTGAAATACCAGCTGTGAGGAACAGGGAACAGAGGCCAACCAGATAAACGTGTCTCTTATGACTTGGGGCCCAGCTGCATAGATGTGTAATGGTATCTCCACAAGTGATGGTAGTGTTTTCTTCAGCAGTGCTCAGAAGTCTGGATGGAGGAAAGGGGCTTGCTAGGTAGATTCTGGGTTGAGGGTTGATAGAATGTAGCTGCTGGATTATTAGACATGAGCAACAATGGATATCCAGGCTAAACAGGAACAGAAGTAGGAAGGAAACATTTATTGATTGCTCCAATCAACAAATATATTGAGCACTTCCTATGTGCCAGGGCCTGTTTTAGATGTTGGGAATCTAGCAGACAACAAAAGATAAATCCCAGCCCTCATGAAGCTTCCAGTGGTAGAGTCAGACATTCAAAAAATAAGCAAAATACACAGTACTTTGGAGGTGGTGTCATGGAGAAAAATCAAGCAGGGAAGAGGAGGTGGGAATCCTGGGGGGTTGAAAGTGGTCATGGAAGGCCTCTGTGAGATGGTGATATTTGATCAAAGACTTAGGCAGAGGGAAGAGCAAATGCAAAGGTCCTGAGGCAGAGGCAGGCTTGGCAGGATTGGAGTAATATCCTTGAATTCCAGCAAAGCTGGAATACAGCAAGGAGGAAATAGTGGGGGAGTATTAGAGGGTGGGATTGTATGGGATTTGTAGACCACTTGTGGGAACATTGGTCTTTTTCTGAATGAGACGAGAACCACCAAAAGATTTTGAGTGACAGAGAAGTATAATCTGATCTATGTCTTTAAAAGAATCACTCTTCTCTGTGTCAAGGCACAGACTTAAAGGTTGACAAACATTTAATCCTTATTTAATCCACAGAGAGATGCACCTTGATGTTGGTGTTGTTATCTCTATTTTTTTTTCTTTACTAATGAGGAAATTGAGGCCCAGAGAGATTAAGTAACTTTGCTAAAGTCACTTAGCTGGTAATTGGCAGAGCTAGGATTTAAGCTTAGGTTTTTCTGATTCCAAAGGCCGCGTAGACTAGGAGAAAAGGGAGCGCTTGAAAGATAAGGGGTTCTAATGATGTTGAAGGAATACTGGGAAGTAGGAAACTGAGTGATGATCATGATAGAAGTAGACCATAGAGCTTGGCAACCACTGGGGTGTGTTGGGGAGAAATGAGTGTCAACAGTGTAGTTTGAGGCGTGCCTGTCTTCTAGGAGGATAGTGGTACTGTTAACAAAATAGAATGGTCAAGAGTAGAAGCCAGTCTGGGGTAAAAGATGGAGAATGTGACTTTGAGCAAGTGGTGGTTGAGGTGCTGGAAGCAAATAGTGGAAATGTCTGGTTGGTCCAGAAAGAAGAGCTCAAGAGATGGGGACCTAGAATCTCCCCATTGTGGTTATGGTGGAAGCTGTAGGGATGGATATGTTCTCTGAGAGGACCGAGGGGAGAACCTGGAAGTGTTCCTCCAGGAGTAGCGAGTGGGGAGAGGGGGAGCTGAGAGAGAGACGGATGAAAAATCAGGCAATGCAGGCCCACAGAAGCCAAGAGGTGAGAGATTCCAGAGAGGGGATGAACCACAGACTGGGAAGTGGGAGTGAAGGGGGCTGCCTCTGGCAGGGTGGCTGGGGCAGCAGGCATGTGGATCATCTGAGTGGTCCTGAAGTAGCAGAAAGGGTAAAGCTGTTGGTGCTGATGGACTGAGACACTGAGGCCCATACCTCGAGAAGGGAGCGAAGTCAAGTGTCCCATTGGGGCCCAATACAGGACAGAGTGTATGAGGTTTGAGAGAGGATGGGATCGATAATAAAGGTGAAAAAGGTATTCGTGGAAAGACAAAAATTCATGTCTTTTGAAGATAAAAGTGTTTAAATTTTTACCCTTATGAACTTGGATAAAGGAAGGATGTGAACATCTGTTTTGAGTCATTTCTGTCTGATGTTAAAAGGAGGATTAGATTAGCACAAAACAGTAGCAACAAGTGTCAGGTGAGCTCACCCAGGTTTCTCCAAGTGTAAAGATTGTGCCGGGTCAGGCCTGAGCTGGACCCACTAAGGGAGTCGAGGCCAGGGGCTGCTCCCCGGGGAGCAGTGAGCAGGTTTATTTCTTCCCGTGTTAATCCTGGAGACCAAACACTGATTTCAGCTATTTTTTTCCTCTTCTGGTATCTTTACCTTTACCTTGAATAACACCCATTTTTACACTTGTGAAGTAACCCTTTTTTTTCCTTCTGAAAATAAAACAGCTTTGTGAGATGGCTTTTATCCTTATCAGTCTCCATATAGATAGGGTGGCTTATTTTATACTAGCAGTGTTTGTTTATAGCCTTAGAGCTAGGCCAGGTTTCTTTTCACATGGCTGGATTTTTTTTTTTTCTTTAAAGCAAGAATCTTGCCTGATACCATTTCTCATTATTAAATCAAAAACAACCAGTTTTTCATATTGGGCTTTCATTGTACATTCTCAGATGATGCTTTTTGCTTTTCTTTTGCTGGCTTTCTAAAATATTTTTATCTTTAACCTTTTAAATTATGGAAAATTTCAAGCATACTTAGAGAGAATAGTAAAATGAACCCCCCATTGTCGCTACTTCCATCTTTTAAAAGTTATCAGCAGGCTGCCATTTTTTGTTTTATCTGTCCCCTCCATATGGTTTATTCCTGTAATATTTTAAGGCAAATCTCGGATTCAAATGGTTCTTTAAGGGAAAAAAAAATCTACAGGGTAGGTCATTGCTACACCTCAGAAGCTGAGCAGCAGTTTGCATCTCTGTCAGAGCTGTCTTAACAGTTGTGCTGTTACCCAGCCTGCAGCTCTGCAGATGTTTATTCCCGGGACCTTATCTTACCGAGTGGGTGGGATGCTAAGACACTGACCACAGAGTCCTCCTGCTGGAGCTCATCTCTTCCTAGCCTAGAAAAAAGCATGGTTCTAAAACACGGCGTGATTGTCCCACCGGTCCTTCCCTGGCTCCTGCCGATGGCCTGTGTCCTTACTGGAACCTTTCTGGTGCAGGACACATCTGGAGACCTGAGGCCTCTGTGTCAGGTGACCAGTGGATAAGCTCTAGAAAACCAGGAAAATCTGCACCTGAAGATGAGTCCCTGAGAGTGAGCAAATGCTGTACAGCAAAGATAAGCTGATGAACAGGACTCGCAGTCCTGGTGGGCTCCATGTCTTGTTTCTGATGAATTGCTGGAATTTGGCAGTGTCCTCTTAATCTGTGCTTACCTGTGATACCTTTAAGTGGCTAACACGGACAAAAAAGATGCCTTCTTGACTGCTGTGTTTTCTGTGGAATACGGCATTCCCAGCCTGCGTGGCTTCAGGACTGCGCTGAAGTAACCGGGTGGTAATTGCACCTCGACTATTTCAGTAGAGCTAGTGCTGTGTGCCCTTATTTCCTGTCTCTTGCATCAGTCTGTTTGTGAGAGTGAACCGAGAGGTGATTAATGGGAACAATAAACATATGCTATTGACTGAAAGTTCCTCCTGTTTCCTAAAATGTTTTTGGTTTAATGAATTGTTTGTGTGCTGCCCACAGACCACATGTGGTGTGTGTACTTCTGTTGTTGTGAACACCGTATGCCTTCACATAGGAGCCAGGCTTGTAAAGCAAAGTCAACATATGATAAGACTTGAAAGAGTTTCCTTCTTCTGAGACTCCCAAGTGACTAGGAGAATTAGACAGCTGTCTGTCACCATAAGCAGAGCCCGTGGAGCCTAGAACTCTGTACACAAAATCGTATCATGATGCTTGTTGTCCTTGCCCCCAGCTTTGAAGTTGAGGACAGCATGGCTGTGTAGCCCGTGGGGTTTTAATTGCTGGAAATACCTCATTTCTGTGCAGTCTCATGCCTGTGGATTTTACTCTGTTCCCACACTACTACGTCGGCGTCCTCTCACCCCACCAGCATCTACCCCAAGGGATCAGGAGCGTCCTCTTGATTTATGCCTGGGAGAATCTAGGGTGGGAGAAGTTCTGCCATTTTTGACAACAGCAAACATAAAATTGACTTTGTGTGTGTGTGTGTGTGTGTGTGTGTGCGCGCGCGTGTGTGAGAGGAGGATTAGCCCTGGGCTAACGTGTTGCCAGTCCTCCTCTTTTTGCTGAGGAAGATTGGCCCTGAGCTAACATCCGTGCCTATCTTCTTCTATTTTATATGTGGGACACCTGCCACAGCATGGCTTGATAAGCCATGCATTGGTCCGTGCCCGAAATCTGAACCTGTGAATCCCAGGCTGCTGAGGTGGAGCATGCGAACTTAACCACTAAGCCACCTGGCTGGCCCCATAAAGTTGACTTTGAGAAAAGACTTCTTTCCAATTTAAGAAGTAATGCCTGCTCTTGTAGAAATTTTGAGAAATATAGAAAAAGTGGGGGAGTCACTTATATTTCCAACAAAGATAACTTACAATTAGCATTTTTTTTGCCTTTCCATCTAGTTTTTTCTATGTGCATTGAAGATTTTCTCCTCAGCTGCATTAATACTCTGCGTACAATGTTATCTTTTCTTCTGAACATAATAGTATAAAGATTTGTACGTTTTAAATTTTTATTTTATTTTATTTGTTTTTTTCCCCCAAAGCCCCACTAGATAGTTGAATGTCACAGCTGCATATTCCTTCTAGTTGCTGTATGTGGGACACAGCCTCAGCATGGCCGGAGAAGCCGTGCATCAGTGCACGCCCGGGATCCGAACCCGGGCCGCCAGCGGTGGAGCGTGTGCACTTAACTGCTAAGCCACAGGGCTGGCCCAATGTTTTAAATTTTTATGAGCCCTTTTAGAAGCCTTAATTTTCTGCCAAGTGGACATTCTATAATTTAACCATATTATTGAATAGTGAGGTCATTTGTAATGCTACCATGAGCAACTTTGTACAGAAAACATTTTCTATATTTTGTGTTATTTTTAAACTAGATTTTATAGAAATGGAATTAATGGATCAAAGGGAATCAAGGAGAATGAACACTTGAAAGCTCTAAGATTGCCATATTGCTGCCCCAACGGGGTGTATCCATTTAGCATCCAGTCACATTCTCATCAACAGCAAAATTGGTTTTTAAGGCACAATTTTGCTTTTCCTAACGGGAATATCTAGTACCACCCCAGGTATCTGACAAGGTGATGATTTTGGTTTTAAAAGTCCTTGATATGTCAGATAGTGACACTGTGACCCACTGTCCACTGTGGGTTGTGACTGGTTCTTCCTTCTGTGTCCATCCCCTGAGTTATATGCAAATTTCTTGATAGCAGTTCTATTCTGCTCTCAGTCCTCTATCCAATCTCAGTGACAATCTTAAGAGCTTACATTTGTGTCTTTGTGTGTGTGTTTTCTACAGTGCCTTTCCATATGTTATCTCGAGTAGGTAAATTTAAGTTATCGGTACAACTTGTGAATTGGTCCTGGGAGCCCTCTAGGAATCTTGATATTTTGAGGTCTGTCTGATGATGCCTTTGTTGTTGTTCTTTTGCACAGATCCGGTTCTGCAGGTTCCAACACATGTTGAAGAGTAAGTTTTCTGATTTGTTTCAGTACTTCCCTTCAATTCATTTCCTTAATTATTCAACAAATATTTATGAAGCTGGGAGTTGCTGGGAGTACATATGTGTGTAAATTTAAGGTATAATGAGAATGATTGAGACATCTAAAGTCTTACAGGTGCTATGATAGAAGCCTGTGTTGGGGAGAGGATGGTCAGTTCCTTGGAGGAGGGAGGCAATGGTATTAAAAAGGCTTATTTGAGAGGAAACTTAAGTTTTGAACTTAAACTTCCAAAGTCCTCAGGAGGACCTAAGGGTTTAGATCTCTCCCTCCTCACTGTTACACCATGGAGAGGAAACAGGAACGTGACCTGCTACTAGAGTGTGTGTGTTAGAGTAAAGTTGGATGGCACCGGTAAGAGCCTCAGGTGATGGTGCATCCTAAGCAGAGAAAAGATTCGGCAAGGGGTTTCTGAGCGACTAGTCCTAGTTCAGTCTTTAGCAGGTTAACTTCACCAAAGACCACCTTGCATCGGCTTCATGGGAAGCTACTGACTGAGAGACCTTGACCCATCTCCTTGGCAAGTTCTTTCTGATGTCAAGCTTTCAGAGTCTGCTTTTATGGCCTCCAGTTTAAAAATAAATATTTGTTGAACACTGAAGGTAGATTTTTTCTACCTGTTTATGTACTATGCCATGCTATTAAATATTAATTGCTGAAGTTCTATACACAATTGACTTGGAAGCTGAAAAGTAGTCTTGCTGGATTCTTTTCATGTATTTTACTTTTATCCAGAGTGCTTTGACCAAATGATGATTTACTCTTCTATGGTTTTGTACTGTTTTTCCTTTACAGGTTGCTTTTTTCCACTCAAGTATAGTATACACCACCACAGGGATATTTTATTTATGGCTAAAGTGAAAGAGCAGTGGGTGGAATTGTCTGATATACACACATACACACATCCCACTTCCCCTGCCCCCATTCATGTCTTTGATATTTTGTTCTGTGCCCTGGGCTATAATTTATCATTGATACTTATTGCTTACTCTCTAGGCCTGCCTTCCTTCCAGATCCCAATGATGGCAGCCTTTATACACTGGGAGGCAAGAATAACGAAGGCCTGACGGTGAGTGTATTTAGTGTCTTTGTGTACTTGGGAGGTTCTAGACCAGTGATCCTCAAATTGTTGCTTAAAAAAAAAAAATTCTGGGGATTCTGATTCAGGTGGTCTGGAGTGGGACCTGGGCATCAATATCTTTTCACAGCTTCCCAGATGAGCCTTTAAATGGCAGCCAGAGTTCAGAAACATTGATCCAGACCAGGAGATTCTCATGGTCCAGCCAACACACTGGAAGGATATAATACTGCCTTTAGTAACAGAATTCGCTCTAACTAGTGATTCTCAAATTAGTTTGAGACACTGCCCACCCCCCAGCAGACATCCCCTTGTGGAAGGAGCATGTGATATTCCATTCCCATCTCCGTTTGAGAAGCTAGACCAGTGGTTCTCAACCTTAGCTGCACATTGTAATAACCTGGAGAACTTTGAGTCTAGGTCCCAATTCCAAAAGTCTCCATTTAATGATCTAGGTCATCAGGATTTTTAAAAAGCTCCCCAGATAAGAGACTTTAGAAACAGGCCCACATATATGGTCACCTGATTATGACAAAGGTGACACTGCAGTGCAATGGGGAGGGATGGTCTTTTCCATAAATGGTCTGAGTCAATTGGGGATATCCATATGGAAGAAAACCTTGACTCCTGCCTCTTGGATTGTATTAAAATTAAGACTTTTTCTTCATTAAGAGACACCGTTAAGGGCCAGCCCCGGGGCTTAGCGGTTAAGTGCACGTGCTCCGCTGCTGGCGGCCCGGGTTCAGATCCCGGGCGCGCACCGACGCACCGCTTCTCCGGCCACGCTGAGGCCGCGTCCCACATACAGCAACTAGAAGGATGTGCAGCTATGACATACAACTATCTACTGGGGCTTTGGGGGGAAAATAAATAAATAAATAAAATCTTTATTAAAAAAAAAAAGAGAGAGAGACGCTGTTAAGAGAGGCAGGCCACAGTTTCTTTGCAATACACATATCCAACAAAGGATTCATATTCTGAATATATAAAGAACTCTTATGGATAATTAAAAAAAGATAGACAACCCAATAGAAAAATAGGAAAAGAGGATATCCAAGTGGTCAATAAACGTGAAAAGGTACTCAGCTTCATTAGTCATTAGGAAAATGCAAATAAAATTCACAATGTCATACTACTGCCCACTCACTGGAATGGCTAAAATGAGAAAAATGGAAAAAGAAGAGAGGTGTTGAGGGGGAGTGGAGCAACCAGAACTCTTGGACACTGCTGGTGAAAGTGCACATTGGTACATCCAGTTTAGGAAATTGTTGGCAGTATCTGTTAGAGCCTTATGACCCAGTAATCCTCTCCCAGGTTACATACCCAACAGAAATGCATGTATATGTTCACCAACCCAAATATACTGCGGCACTATTGTAAGTAACCAAAAGTGAAAACTACCCAAATAGCATCAATAGTAGACAGGATAAATCAGTTACAGAATAGTCATAAAATTTAATAGTCTACACCAATAAGAACAAACAGTCTATGATTATGCACAACAACAACATGGATGAAATCTTACCAACATAAGATTAGACAAAAGATGACAAACAAAAAAGGCTGTGCTCTGGATGATTCATTTATATTAAGCTCAAAGACAGGAAAAACGAGTCTATGCTGTTTTGAAGTTAGGATAATGATTACCTGAGGGAGTTATGATGGGAAGAGAGGGCAAGAAGGGGGCTTTCAGAGTGCTGGAAACGTTGTTTCTTCATCTGGATGCTGGTTACATGGTTGTATTCACTTTGCAAAATTTAACTGGGCTGTACGCTTATGTGTGCTTTCCGTGTATGTTCTGCTCCAGTAGAAAGTTTTAAAAGCCTACAAGCGATTCTGACGTGCAGCCAAGGTTGAGAATCACTAGTCTAGACCATGCTGGCTTGTGAGCTGTAATTCGGGTATTTTTAAATTATTTTATGAATACCTGTGACTGAAACAGATGGGAGGAGAAGGGCAAACCTTGTGTAGACGTGTGTGTGTTTCACCTTCAACATCTCTTCACAATAGAGCCTCTGTTTCTTTCTTTTTTTTGTGTGTGTGTGTGAGGAAGATTCGCCCTGAGCTAACATCTGTGCCCATCTTCCTCTGTTTTGTATATGGGACACCGCCGCAGCATGGCTTGATGAGCGGTGCGTAGGTCTGCGCTGGGATTTGAACCTGCGACCCCCCGGGCCACCGAAGCAGAGTGCACGAACTTAACCACTGCACTACTGGGCCGGCCCTGAGCCTCTGTTTCATAAGCACTTTGTTTGCCAAAAACTATGTTGAGCGATTTGTATAAGTTGTCTCATTTGAACCTCTCAGCAACCCCCTGGGATATAGGTGTTGTCCCCATGTTAGACATGTGGAAACTGCACCTGGAGAGGTGAAGGAAAGTGCCCAAGACCAAAGCCTCAAGTGTTGGACTTGGGACTTGAAGAGCTCTAACTTCCAAGGGATGCTCTGACCAACCTCCCGTGCGTGTCTTCCTCTGTTGGGGTTTAATAGTCCAGGAACGTGTTCCAGCTTGGGCCCTGAATCGGGAGGCCTGTAGCAGTGCTCAGCAGAATATATAAAGAATATTATATATTCTTTATACCACAGGACACCACAGACTCCAGACTGGAAGCCTTGCAACGACTTTCTGATTCTCAGAAACATCTGGCAGAAACCTAGTCCTTACAGCCTCTCTTTGGCATTTTTCCTTTTCTAAGGCTTAGTTTAAATGTTGAGATAATGGGAAAATCCAAATTGTTGATTATTTAAAGTTCTGTTTACTAAAGCTAGAGAGAAATCTTTTCTTTCTTGGAGAAAAAGCTAACAATATAGTAGAAGGAGGTATCTATAGAACAGTTTCAAGAACACAGAATGTTCCAAAAATAAAGTATACTGAAACAAACAGTAACCAAAAGAACTGGTCAGATGTCAGCTGTAGACTCAGAAGAATCCGTTTTATGATGAAATGCAGTTGAAACATGTGTATTCCTTTGAGTTTCTTTTCCTGGCACCTACCATAACTTCCTCCTAATACCAAAAGGCTCGATTTTCTTCTGTTTTTCAGTAGAGAATTATTTACTAAAGAAAACATCAAAAGTTTTCTTTCCACCTCAAACTCCTGTGTTGCCCACATAGTGATGACTTCTCGTTTCCCTTGGAGCTTCAGCTGGGTACTGAGGTTGCTTTTCTTCAGAGTTAGTCTCATGGCTTGCTCCCACTCTGAAAAGCATTGTTGTTCTCCTCAGTCTAGCCGGCTCTAGGTCAAGTTTCCAAGACAGGAGAATTCTTTCTGCTTCTCTTAGAATTTCAAAGATTGTATAACTGTCCATATTTGTAAGTCTTTTCAGAAAAGGTTTGTATCGTCCCCAGAAGCTTTCTGGACTAGAAATTTTGAGAGGCTTCTCGAGTAAAGGAGTTAGTAGTGTTTACAGGGACCTGGGAGCTAAGGGCTTGTCCAAAGTGGGTATGGAATCCTGGGACACCTCTTCCCCTTGGTTTCCAGTTAGGAAAACTCCTATCTACCATCAACAGTGCTTCTTTCTTTTTAGGAGAATTTAGTAACAGAAACAGACTGTGCAGTAAAATTGTAAAAATTGCATAAGACTTGGTTAACTTATTATTTTTCTTTGACATTTTTTGTTTTTTGAAGAAACTTCCCTTTACCATCCCAGAGTTGGTACAGGCATCCCCATGCCGAAGTTCAGATGGAATTCTCTACATGGGTAAGAGTTCCTGTTTTCAACACTGATACTTTGATCTCTTTGGAAATGAGCCCCAGAATCTGGGAAAGTGGCATGTCTGAGAGGTGTGTGCAGTCCCTCCCCCACCAACCCTTCTGGGAAAGGTCTTTCTTGCCTTGGTTGTGCTTGTTCACGCCAGGATCAGCTGACCAATTAAGAAAGGGTTCCCCCCCTTGGGAGCAGACTTGACACCATTAATATGGTTACTCATTTAACAAGCTTTTAGCTGCTGTGTTGACCTACCCCTGCCATTTAAAGATTGCAACATACCCAGAAGCAATTGGATGAAATTTAAAGTGAATACAATAGTCTGAGCCAAGGAAGGGAAGCTAGACTCTGCCTATTAATTATAGAGCTTTCTTAGTATTTCCTGCTATCAGAATATTGGATAAAAACAGCACTTAACAGCTTGCCTAGATAAGCTGCCTTCATACCTATGGGGGGTCACATCTTTCAAAGCATCAAATCACTTGCTTTTCTTTTACCACATTGCTGCCAAAATGTCAATAAAAATGCATTTGTAACACAAAGGGGAGCTGTTTTTATCTTGCAATCATCGTAATAATATCCTGTATTTATACAGCAGCTTTCTTTCTGAGGAACTGAAAGTGCTTATTGCCTATTCATGCCTCGGGAGGTTTCTGTGTATTTCTGGGTGTCAAGTGCAGGCTGAATTTTAAGTTTTTGCTAAAGACTCGGGGGCTCCTGCTTCCTTCCACACCTTCAGAAGGAGGAGGCCCCCAGCCCAGGGATTCAGAGGAAGTGATCAGCACAGGCTCTTTCCTCCGGGCCATGCCCCAGGCCCATCAGACCATCTTCTGACCAGCTGTGTTTTCTGTCTGGTCTTCAGCTTTTGCCAGCGATTCATCACTTATGGTGCATTTAGGATATTGTGTTCCCATCATCTTTGTGTGGTGCCCTCTTAAGTCAGTTCATTAAGCATGTTTAAAATTGTGGCAGTTACCCAATCCATCCGTTAAAGTGCTAGCTGAGGTTATGCAGACTGTAACGGTCCTTGAAGTAAGCAAAAGGGTGCTGTGCCAGATGGAAAGGGATCATGGTCACAGCTGTTTGGTGATGTTTTCACTCTACCTTCAGATCTTTTTCATATTAAGAGTTTATCTTTGAGAACAGAACATTTTGAGAAGGATGAGTTGCACACGTGTGTACTTGGCCTGTATGCTACATCTGTTAGAACTAAGTGTAGCTTTAGCAAATTCTAATGCCCTGTGATCTTCCTGGCATCTCAGTACTCTGCTTCTAAGAGTCCCTTGAAATAGGAAACTTGGCCAGTAAGTTAGGAAGATACAAGTAACCAGGGGCCATGCCTTACATAACAGAGATGCACACATCATGGTGAATGTGTTGACCTTCAGATGAGAGGCCCCTTCTACTCACTCACCGTTACCAGGATGCCCTGGTGTGTGTACTATAGATACATATGCTTTGAGTTTTCCTAATAGTGTTGTTTGGCCATGTTGTCCACCTGTTTAGACCTTTTAATCAGCTGACTGAGGTGAGGGGTGTAGTATGTGGCTGGGGAATAATTTACTGGCTGGTGTCAGGGCCTGAGATAACTTTGGCCTCATTAGCACCAGGTTGCAACCAACTCTGCTGCCCAGTCACGGGTCCCAGCTAATTAGAGTCATAAACAGTAATTATAGAGCTTTTCACATGAGGTCTCATCAGTAGAGATGTTGAGATACATGAATGATGGTTACCAGAGAGATGAGCCCCTGGGTACATTTCTGTATTTATATAGGTCCTAGTCTATGGCAAAAGGATTGCATTTTACAGGCCAAACTTCATATTTAAGGCCACTAATCAAAGCAATAAAATCTACGAGTTACTAGGTTTGGAGAAATTTTTATACCATGATTAGGTTATTAAGTTACTAGAAGACCCAGTGGCCCAAGAAGTTTTATTATTTTCCTATTACCATTTACCTTGTCACCCTGGGAGCATCATGGAAATGTCTTCAACAACAGCAGGAATTTCAAGCCTGTCTCTCAGCACAGAGAACATCTTAGGCTGCTGTCTTCAGCAGTGATGTTTTTTTCCATGCAGAACAAGTGTAAACCACAGTGTGTCCTTGTGACCTTGCAGGTAAAAAGCAGGACATTTGGTATGTTATTGACCTTCTAACCGGGGAGAAGCAGCAGACTTTGTCATCAACCTTTGCAGATAGTCTCTGCCCATCGACCTCTCTTCTGTATCTTGGGCGAACAGGTAAGAAGGAACTGTTACCGAACCAAAAGTGGGTTCACCTCCTGGTGAGTTAAAATCAGATTCTCATCCAGAAGTAGTTGTCACACAAAGTAGAACTTTTTTGCAGCAGATAGGAGACCACGTGTAATCATTTCCAAAGTCATGGCTGTCCCCAGCACGGGACAACAGGGGCCTTTTATTTTGGATGGGGAATGAATATTCAAAAGGGAGAGGTGGGCATTCGCTTGTGTAGGCTCAGTTGGAAAACATGCTTCCACATATGCTGCAGGTTCTGGGGATAAGGCCTAAGCTCCTCTCTTAAACAGTAAAATGCTTCCGAACCCAGCCTTGAGTTCCTCGGGGCAATTAGTCGGTGACAGAACCTTTTGTCATGTATAACCTGCTTGTTTCCAAAAAAGGACCTGAAGTAACCCCCCACGGGCCTCTGCCTCTGGGCTTCATTCTCTAGAAGGTGGCCAGAGCTGTCTCCTCCAGACACTGATTTTACCACATTGTTCCCCTTTATAAGACCTGTCAGTGGCTCCCCATTGTCTGGGGGATTACAGTCCAAACTGCACCACTGCTCACTAAGCCCCGGGATGCAGCTGCTGCCTCTGTCACCTCCTCCCTCGCTGCATTTCTCTCACTTAAACATTTCCAAACAGGATGAACCACCGGCAGTTCTCAGAATAAGCAGTGCTACTTTTACAAACTTGGAATAGAGGGGTCCGTCTCCGCCAGGTACACACGTTTTGGCCTGTGTGGCCAATGTCCTCTCTTCCTTCACAACGCTGCTCAAAAGTCAGCCTCTCTGTGAAGCCTATTCCCCACCTTGCCGCCCCTCTCCCCACCAGGGACGGCAGCTCTCCCATTTCTGGGCACACACAGCAGTTTTAGGGGTCTCTTGTAATAGCCATCTCACTGGCTGTCATTGGCCCTTCACAGGCATCAGCAGCACCCTCTCACCACGCCATTTTCTATCTCCTCTCTTCTCAGCCTTATTCTTCTTAACACTTGTCACTCCGTGTTTCTAAATCATATCTGCCTATTTTCTGCCTCCTGCACTAGACGGACTGTCACCTTCCTGAGGGCAAGACTTGGATCTGTTCACCTGCCGTATCTCCACACCGGGCACAGTGCTGACACGTAGTGGGTGTTCAGACGTTGGAGCGAGTGGCGGATGGGTGCGGGGATGGGCGCCTTATTCATTTTATGTGTGCAGCACCTGACATATACCGTCCTCCATAAAAATTGTGGGATGGACAGTTAAAATAGAGCTAAAAGGGGAAACAAGAAAACATTTAGAAGGAAAAAATTATGCCAAAAACCTAGGATGAAATCATTACAATTGAGCACTAAATATAGGTCTAAACATTGAGGTAGCCAAGGCTTTAAAAAAAGAGACAGAGTGGGACCCAGCCTAGTGGCTTAGTGATTAAGTTCACACGCTCTGCTTTGGCGGCCCGGGGTTCGCAGGTTCGGATCCTGGACATGGACCTGTGCACTGCTCATCAAGCCGTGCTGTGGCAGCATCCCACATACAAAATAGAGGAAGATTGGCATAGGTGTTAGCTCAGAGTCAATCTTCTTCACCAAATAAATAAATAAAATAGAAAAAGAGATAGAACCTTCCTTCAGGTGCTGTGGAAAACAGTGCTTTTCTAGAAATGAGTGAGACTACTCTTGGGCCCTGTAGAATCTGGCTGGGCTCTTCTGTACATAGGGGAAAGGTCTCTGTTAGATTTCAGGACTCTCTACTCGCCGCCACCTCCTGGTAAAAATCAAGTATTCCAACTTTAGTGACTGCTTAGAGTTTGTTTACTGTTTCCATCAAGTAAAGCCTTATAGTGGTTCCACCTTCAGCCAAGAATAAATATTGTTTGGTTTTCGGATAGAGTTTGAGATGTTTGAGGGAGTTGGGATATGCTCTGGCATTAGGTGGGATGTGTGTGCATGGGTATAGAAAGCCCCATTGTTTCCGTTATCTATTGCTGTGTAACAAACCACCCTAACTTAGTGGCTTCAAACACCAACATTTTATTGCTCACGATTCCGTGGGTCAGGAATTCAGGAAGGGGATGGATGTCTCTACTCCACATGCTGTTGACTGGGCTCACTCAGATGTTTGGGACCTTGGTTCAACTCTACACAGGTAGCCTGGACTTCTTTACATGGCGGCTGGGTTCTTGTCTTGAGTAAATGTGGACGTTACAATGCCTCTAAAGCCTGGGCTCAGAAGTCCCGGAATCTCACTTGCACCACAGTCTGTTGGTCAAAGCAAGTCACAGGGTCAGCCCTGTGACCCAGGTCACCCCTGAATCAAGGGGTGGGGAAATAGAGTCAACCTCTTAATGGGAAGACTGACACACACATTATGGGAGGGGGAGAGTTGGTGGTGGTGATCTTTTCAGACATTCTACCACAGCCCTCCCTCTGGCTACAATAGTTTACAACCCTCCCACCTGCAGAATGTACTCAACGCATCAGTCTCAAAATCCAGCATCTTGTGATCTACATCAGGTTTGGAGGTGGGTGAGGCTCCTTTTGATCTGGAGACCTGTGAATTAAAAAGACAGTTACCCCTCTCCCCCTCCCCCCCCCCCCCCCGACATACAATGGTGAGACAAACAGGATAGCTACAGTAAACATTCCCATTCAAAAAGGGAAGGAGAGAGAGGCACATGGCAGTCACTGGTCCTTAGTGATTCTGAAATCCAGCCAGGCCCATGGTTTCAGGTTCCCTTACTCTGAAGGCAGGGAAGGGCCCAGTCTTGTCCTCTGGGATTGATTCCTTAATGTATTGTTCTCAGGAGCTCTTGCTCCTGTCCTCTGAAAAGTTCTTTCTTTTCCATAAGAAATAGTTAGTGTTTTGTAACTTTCTCAGTCTGTTTCTTGTCCTTTGAAAGTTGGGGTTCTAGAGGCCTTTTTTTTTTTTTTTTTTCATTTTAACTACCTCTAGTCTTTTTACTCCATGCTGGTATCACTCCTTTAAAAACTTTGTGGGCTTCCCATGTGCCAAATTATAGTCTACTCCATTAGGTTAAATCTCTGTACTTTGTACTATGGAACAACACTCTTAGGGTTCTTAGAACCCTCTTACTTGGCAGAGGTCTACAAAGTACCACCTTAAATCCTTCTGAGGACTTAAAGAAGGGTCTTATAGCCTCACCCTTGCTTTGTTCTTGACCCTGAGGCCACTTTTTACATTGAGAATCTTTTCTAGCTGGAGCATCAGTCCTAGACCCTCTATATTTCCTCTTTAAATCAGTTTGAAAACTACATGGTTTCTTCTATAGCTTATCCATCTTGCATTATATCATACGCAGTTAAGAGAAACCATTTGGCACTTTCTTCATTCTGCATGGAAATCTCCTTAGCCAGTCCCACAAGTTCATTAGGTCCTTTCTTTCTATTTTCCAAGTGACTGCAAGCAGTAGTCCTACTAATTTAGTGTCACCACTAAATAACCTGTGTCACCCCTTTTCAGCTTCCAGTAGCAATTTCCTTACTGCTCTTTCAGTCTCCACGTTGACTTTCAGCCTCCATCTGCTACCTGGTTCAAAGTCAATGCCACATGTTTTAGGTTTTTGTTATGGCACCATCCTACTTCTAGGTATCAGTTTCTAATATTTGCTATCTATTGCTGTATAATAAATGACCCCAAAACTTTAGTGGCCTAAAACCACTGGGATATTGCTCCTGATTCTGTGAGTCATGAGTTCAAGGACATGGTGTGGCATGTCCCTGCTCCACATACTGTCACCTGGGTTCACTCATCTGTCTGAGACTTCAGTTCTCCCTCACATGGCCTTTCTCTTTCCACATGGATGGCCTGGACTTTTTACATGCAATTTAGGGAGGATTTGTCTGTTGTCATTGAAATAAGGTCAGCACCTCGGGGGGTGCTGTGGCCGCTCCAGGTAACAGGCTGGTGTGTATTCTCCAGAGTACACCATCACCATGTACGACACCAAAACCCGCGAGCTCCGGTGGAACGCCACCTACTTCGACTATGCAGCCTCACTGCCCGAGGATGACATGGACTACAGTAAGTGCTCCTGGGTTTGCAAGGTCAGGTGGGTACTTGTGATCTATGAGGAAAGGATTGCTCCAGAAAGCTGGATTTTCTTTTAAGACACTCTTGGTCACCAGGATGTGGACTTGCCAGGGACTTCTAGTAAATACTTCAGCAGTCACCGTTGAAGGCAGGGGCCTGGGTGAGAAGTGTGGAGGGGAACCCAAATAAAATGGTGGTGAGTTTAGCCTGAGAGGAGGGAAGATACACTTTGTTGAGTCTCTCTGCGTCACAGAAGAAATTTACTACAAGCCCATGGGAAGCAGAGTTAAACATCAGCTTGTGACACTAACAACCCACTCCCTAAATGAGGCTCATCCCCTAGTTATTTCTCTAGTAAACATTCCTAACTCAAATGAAGACTAAAAACCACTTTTACCATCTTAACCCTGGTATCTGAAGTCTGACAGAAATCTCATCTGTGTCAGATGTGGGCAGTGTCGTGGTCAGCTCTGACTTTCAGCTTGACCCATAGATTTGAAATGATTGCTAGAAAATGCCAGATTCGTAGGCATCTCCATTGGCTGCTTTCTCCTCAGTATTTACTGTAACTAATTGAATAGAGTGCTAAAGAACGTCACCAAGTAAATTGTATTCGAGAGTGATCTTCTCTTATGTTTATAAACCAGGCTGCTCCCAGTGTCTTGATATTGTAGAGCCTGCATGAATTCATTGGAAACAAGTGCAGTTATTCAGAGGAGATCTGAGAATACTCCAAAAGTCTTGTTTCCTCTAGCTGAGTGACTACAACTTGCCAGGAGAGGAGAGGATGTGGTTACAAGATGGGGTGAGGCTTGACATGCTTTGTTTATTTCCTCTCTACAGAGATGTCCCACTTTGTGTCCAATGGTGATGGACTGGTGGTGACCGTGGACAGTGAGTCTGGCGACGTCCTGTGGATCCAAAACTATGCTTCCCCTGTGGTGGCCTTTTATGTCTGGCAGCGGGAGGGTCTGAGGAAGGTGATGCACATCAACGTCGCTGTGGAGACCCTGCGCTATCTGACTTTCATGTCTGGGGAGGTGGGGCGCATCACCAAGTGGAAGTACCCTTTCCCCAAGGAGACGGAGGCCAAGAGCAAGCTGACGTGAGTCGGGGAGCTCAGGGCAGAAGAGGCAGCTGTGACCCTGACGTTCTGGTCCTGCTGCGGTGTGGCATACCATACACTGGAGACCAGTGGGCTCGGGGCAGACGTCTCCAAAGCCACAAGGAATAAAGAGCCAAGACTGTCTCATTCAGGAACTTCAGAATATAATAACTGGGGGGCAGCCCTTGAGGCTTCAGAATTCTTAAATATTAAATAAATTAAAATTATGGGTGGGGATAGGAAAGAGACTACTGGTATAACTACAGTACAATGTGGATATATATCAGGTGGCGGGAATATAAGAGATGTATTTCTCTTTTAACTTCCCTTATTTTCTAAATTTTTACTCTAAGTTATATTTTAAAAATCAGGAAAAAAGTGTTACTGTGTGTGTGTCTAAGACTCAGCAGGCTTGTGTTCTCCATCCCCACCTATTAATAGGTCACTTAGCCTTGCTGCGTCTCAGTTTCCCACTTTACAGAGTTGTGGAGAAAAATCAAATAAGATAATGTGCAGGAAAGTGTTCTCCAAATTGTACAACACCATTCAAATGTAAGGTGTTTGCTGAGAGAGGTTTAATAGATGACCAAGCCCAAATTGGCTAGTGATAGTAACCAGAAGGGTCTGGAGGTGCAGCCCCACTTTTTTACACCGACAAAGCAAAACCGCCACCCCCTCCTCGATGCCCCAGAGGGCCAGAGGACCCAGCTGGGGGACCAGAAGTCTCACCCAGTTTGGAATTTTTTGTGCATCCCTTTGCTTTAGGTATCCAGATTAGAGCAGGTGACTATTTCTCAGGGCTTCTATAGAAGCTCTAGAATCCTTAAGAATCACAAGATAGAATGGTGATGGTTCTGGTGTCAGCTCAGTTGTCAAAACGTGCTGGCCAGCGCTGTCTTAGAGGCTTTGCGGTGGCTGCACTCATTCCTTCTCTCCCAGGTGATCGTTGCTTACAGTCCTTTTTGCAGGCCGTCTGTGCAGCCCTGCCATTTGCAGATGAGGAAACAAAGCTTGCAATTAGGTGACTTGTGCACCATTTGAAGGCAGTGAATGACAGCTGGGGCCTGCAGTCCAGTTCTCCTGGTTCCTAGGGCCTTCACACCCCCGCTGCTCGGAGTGCTAGGGGCTTAATCTGTTATTCCTGTGGGTGGTATTTGGGGCTGTGATACTTCTCTCCAAAAAGACCCCTTTTGTGGGATCCAGAAATGAAATGACTGGAATGCATGTATTCGTTTTTCTCGTAGGCCCACCTTATATGTTGGGAAATACTCTACCAGCCTCTATGCCTCCCCTTCAATGGTCCACGACGGGGTCGCCGTTGTGGTAAGTCCTCTACAGGGGGCTCAGAGACGCAAGCTTCTAACTGCTCCTATTCCATTTTAGCAAAGACTGACTTTGAATCATATGTAAACATTTTGTTGGTTAAGAATGCAAGACACAGATCTTAAATCCTCAAAAACAACTTGTACACATACCATGTTCTACTTCACGAGGAGAGATGTATGACACAGGCACCTTCCTAAGCCCAGGAAGCCCTGGTTATTCCCCGTGGCTTCCGAGTTCACGTCTAAGCTGCCCATGTTGGTGTTCATGGGCCTCCTCGATCCAGTCCCCCGGTGCCCCTCCTCCACCCCGCTAGTGTCTCGGGGAGTCGCACAGTCCCGCCGAGTGCATCTTCTCCCTGATTTCCAAAAGTTCCCTGTTCATCTTTCTTAGCCTTTGTTTGGGCTGCGCCTCACACTTCAAATGCTCTCCCTTCTTCCTTTTCCCTACTCAAATCCTTTCCATCGTTTCATGACCTATCCAAGCCTCCTCAGGTCTTGCCAGTTTGCCTCCAGCGCTCCGTCCCTGAGTGTCCGAGGCATCATGATCCTGGCTGCTCGTTTGGGTCCTTACAGTGCTTGAGCTGTTTGGTTGGCATCTCTTGTCTTTACAGTGAGTTGGCCGGCTGCTCCTGTGAGCAGGGCAGTACCTGCCTTGGTTGCAGCCCCAGCAGTGCCCCAGCTAGCACTGGGCTTGCGGCTGGAGCTTACTCCCCACTGGTGAGTCGCATCAGTTGTGGGCTGGTAGATACCCACACGTTCTCCTTCACTTATTCTGCTGCTCACAGTAGCCTCTTGGAATTCCACACACGTCTTTCATATTCCCCAGTTCCCAGAAATAAGAATTTAAAAAGATGCCCATGTTAAACACATCAGTGCAGCACTGTCACGTCCTGAGGGAGGAGCTTCTCCTGCCCAGTCTTAGGGGCTTTGTGTCTTGCTCTGACTGTCTTGGACCAGCCCCATCTGGAGGTATGGCAGTCCTTTCAGCTCTTAGGACCATCACAGGGAAGGTCTACTACTCACCTGCAAGGGCTGCCCCCAGGCCTCACTCCACTTCTGTCTTCGCAGCCCCGAGGCAGCACTCTTCCTTTGCTGGAAGGCCCCCAGACCGACGGTGTCACCATTGGGGACAAAGGGGAGTGTGTGATCACACCCAGCACGGACCTAAAGTTTGACCCTGGGCTCAAAGGGAAGAACAAGCTCAACTACTTGAGGAACTACTGGCTTCTAATAGGTAAGAGTTGGTTTCTCCTCGCCTCAAGTGATGACATGCTGCCTCCTGGTGGGCGAAAGCCAACCTTGCCAGTTACTGTCCTCAGCTCTGCGTTGTGCTCAGTTCATGTCCAAGTTAGTCTTTCAGACCTGGGAACATTTTTACCTGCAAGGAAAATAAACAAGGTAGCTGTGTTACCAAGTCAGTTCTCAAAAAGTGTTTAACTAATGTTCCAGAACTCAAGTACTAAATGATATAAACTTTGTGCAGTCATCTGACACACTGAATGTCAGTTATGTGCCAGGTATTGGCACCAGCACTTCAGAATACATTTCCTTATTCCTCACAACGACCTTGTGTGAGGTAGACACCCTTGTTATTTCCACTTAAGGTTAAGGAAGCTGAGACAACTTCTGTGGAAGAATTCACTTGGAGTTGGTGTAGGCATGGAAGTGGGGGTGAGGGGTTGGGAGAAGAGAGAGTTGAAGACTCTTTGAGGATGCTGAAGAGTTAGAGGCTGGACTTGGGTCAAGGAGCCACAGCGGAAGTCCCAGGTGTGTGTGGGAGGTCCCTTTTCCCTTTTCTTCCATTGTTGCTGCCATCACTGATGCCCTGGGGTTGAACTGGAGGTCCTGTCAGCCAGAGAGAGAAGAAGTTGAGATGACACCAAAGGCAGTGAGTGTGACAAATGAAGGCAGAGGTGAGAGGAGCTGTGTTTTTGGCAAGTCTCCCACGTAATTAGAGCAGGACAGAGTTTTCTTGAATGTGGTTTGCCCTTTCTGTCACCTCCCCCAATTCTGCCTCCCAGCCCCAGAGGTGGTAACAGGTGGGGATGCAGCCCCAGGGGAGGCAGGAGGTAAGTGCGGTGCCGGAGCACACGGGGTGATGAGGTTTCTCTTCCCCATTCTCCCTCTTGGTGCCTCGCTGGTACCGGGCAGAGAGAGGGCAGGGCTGGGGGCGCAGGGAAGGGGATGTGCAGCGGCTTGGGAGAGTGTGGGGCCCGGGAGGCAGAAGAATCTGGGGTCTGGATGGTGGTGTAACTGGGGGTTTCAGGGGGAGACTGGGTGTACTGGAGCATTGATGGTTCCCCTTGTAGTTGTCTAGGTCTTGTTCTTCTTTGTGCATCTTGATTCCTCGTAGCCATTTTTCTTTTGGTTGTTATTTTTATCAAATAATGGGCAAAGAAGATGATAAAATAATTCTACTTTTTTTTTTTTAACAGAAGTAGTTTGGAAAGTATGTGTGAATGGGCCCGTGGTGAGGAAAAATAGCTGATGAGCAGAGGTTATTACAGTTACAAGGCTGCTTAGTTTTAGGTGCCAGTTAAGGGGTACATAAACTGCATACCAGTGGTTAAGAAGTGAAAAGATTGCTGGAAACTAAGGAAATGTGTATGTGAGACTAAAAAACATGGGGAAAAAGTCTTCATGGCTTAGTGAAAAATGGCATCCTTTTAAAATGGAAAGGTTGTCCAAGTAAGGAAACTGAGAAACCCAACAAAGTGTAAAGAAGTAATTAGGAAGCATCCCACAGTTCTGAAGTCCCTTTTGAGGAACTCCAAAGCTAGTCATTTTTGAATAAGGCTATGGGACTACTTGACAATCTTTGTGTAGACTGGGGGCCACAGGTAAAAAAGCATATGCTCTTTTATGTCCATCTATGTCCTTTAGTTTGGTTTTTGTGGAAGACATTAAGGATATCCCCACATTCACATTAATCTTGAAAATAAAATGAATCCACTTAGCTTGCGTGGTGTGTTCTGTGGGTTTCCTGAGAGCAGTGGCCCTAACCTGAGGTGCTCTCAGCTTCACCTGGGAGCTTTGTCAGTTAGGCACACCTGACCCCTGGGTCCTGATTCAGTGGATCCAGAGCAGGGCCCATGCTTTTTGCTCTGGAGCCTGGACATAATTAATGATGATAGATAGATAAATCGCTAAGACCAGGTACAGTTTGTACAAAAATGTTTCAGGATCTCATGATTACGTTTGAAGAACAGTTGGTTGAGTGTGCAGTGTGATTTTGCTAAAGGCCCAGCTATGGGAGAAGCTTGTTTATAAGAAGAAATACAAGAGGAAGAGGGGATTCAGGCCGATCACTTTCATAGCAGACTGTTGGTAGACACCCTACCAGAGGAGTAGGACTTGGAGCGCTAAGAGTGGGCCTTGGGGATGGGGCAGGCAGGGCACTGTGGGGCAAGGTGGCATGTAGAAGGGCAACCTGATTTCTCTTAGAGCAAAGGTCTCTTGTTAGCCTCGGAGGTACCCAGAGATAGTCACATTCAGATCCCTGGGCCCCACCAGCAAGTCTGAGTTGGGGGTCTGAAACCAGCAGACCACACATGAGGAAATCCTGCTCCATGGCAAAGCATGTCTCAGAGTTCTTTGGCCAACAATGGGAAACCAGTGGCGGTTCAAAACAAAATTAAGTTTCCCTTAAAGAACAATGTTATGCTGTAGATAGAGAACTGACATAAAGATAGGGAATTAAAGAGGATTTTTCCAGATCAAGAAATGTACATAGCTTGCACTAGCTCTTGTTTGTTTTTATTTTGGCAGTACATATAAAATCTTTGATAGGTTTGGGAGAACAATGGAAAGATCATAGGGTGAGATCTAATCGCAGTGAGAGAACAAAAAGGAAAGTTTGTCAAGGTGCTGAGAGCCCATTGTGAGAGTGTCAGCTGGCTCTTTTGGGTGTATGTGGAGTCATTTAATTTTAGAGCTAAACAGATTATGAAGCATTATCAAATCCCAGTTCCTTATTTTATTCAACTTTGTCTCTCTTCTGGTAATTTTATGCAATAGATACTCAATAAACGTGTAATGAATACTAGGTGGTCTTGAAATAGTAGAGAACAGTGAATGAACGCTGAGAGAACTGTGACCCCCTATCCATCTAGCAGATACGTCTTAGTGCTCTCTTATGAGTAATTCACCGTTTCCCAAGATGGAAGCTCACATTTAGATAATGGGAATAGAATTCCACCTGAGCAATTTAAATACCAAGATGGGAGTTGATACCCTTAGTGGAGCAATGTTACAAGGGTAAGGGTTGAGGGGAGAACTCCTTGAACTTTTAATAAAGCTTCATAAAGCTTCAGCAGCGTACAGCCTAAACTAGGAATTATCCACACAAGTCTTGCTCTGAACATCTCCCAAACATCCTGATCCCTCTCATGACAAGGATACTTCTTTGCTGCTCATTATGAGATTCCGAATACTGTATACATGCCATTGAGTAGTAAAATTTCTGTCTTGATGAGATTTTTCTGGTAACTGGCTCTCCTTTTCTCTCACTTTACAAATGTGAGCATTTGCATTGTGGACCTCTCACGGGTAGCGACTGCTGCCTAAGCTTAGCGTTGAGTGCTGCCAGTGCGTGGGCACTGTTCTCATTAAAGGTTTCGTTTCCTTTCCTAGGACACCATGAAACCCCACTGTCTGCGTCGACTAAGATGCTGGAGAGATTCCCCAACAACCTGCCCAAACATCGGGAAAATGTAATTCCTGCTGATTCAGAGAAAAAGAGCTTTGAGGAGGTGAGTGGGGAAGTGAAGTTAGTCACTGGCTCTTCGTGTCAGATTTGGGGGGATAAGCATTTGCCTTTGTCTTTAGAGCCTGTGGTCTCCTCAGGAGGGAGGAGAATGCAGAGGAATCCACAACAAACAACAAACTGTTAAAGACTGATGGGGAGGGAGGGGAAGCAATAGTGAAGCTGTGGGAAGGGCGGTATTTGGCCTGGAGGAAGAGAGGCAGAGGGCACTGGAGGTAAAGGCCTGGAAGTGGGAATAACCCTGGCAAGTCCAGCTCTGGTGCTGGACCAGATCCAAGGCTACCAGGTAGGGAGCAGTGGGAAATGCGATCACATGGATGCAGAGGAAGCATGCTGCCAAGACTTGAGCAAGCCTGGCAGTGGAGTGAAGAGTTGATGAAGAGGAAGTGAGGAGACCTGAAGTTTCATGAAGCCAAGAGTGGCCTGTTAAAAGTGGCCTGGGTTGGCTGCTTGGTCTGGGAGGGACACCCCAGGCTACCTCAGAGCGGAGCATTGGGCAGTGGGGAGGCTTACCCAGGAGGTAGCTGCTGTGAGGTTCTGACTTGGGTGACCCTCCTGCAGCCCTGGGGGGAGAGAGTGTGCTGGTCAGGGTCTCAGCTGGCGACAGATGGCCACCCAAATTAGGGTAATTTGAGGGGAGTTTAATAGAGGGACTGTTGACACAGTAGACACTTCCAAGGGTTCTCTTAGCGTGCTTTGGCTTGAAGTGGGTGCAGAGGGAGTGGGGACCCCAGACCAGGAGCCTAGAGCTTTAGTTGAGGTAGTCAGCAGCCCCACAGAACTTAACCTCATTCTCCTCCCTCTGTCTCATGTGCTGGTGTCCCAATTAGAAACCAGAGGGCAGGGGAGACCATTGCTCTGCCCATAGGGGGCAGCCTTCTGGGGCACAGAGCAGGTGGAGACGGCTGGAGAGTGGCTCTGCAGGGGGCGGTTGGAGCAGGCCAGTGGAGCATGCCAGGTGGGCATCCAAAGGCCATTTGGGCTTGGCAGCTCCTACAGCCCCACCATGGGGGACCCAGTGACTAAGAAGGGGCCTGGGCTATGGGCAGGGTCAGAGGAAAATGAGAGAGGCTGGCTAATGTGGGGACCACGATCATGACAAATTCACTTCAGAGATTTACACATCTCTGGAGGTAGCCAGGTCGGAGAAATGTATTGAGTCCTAAAACAGTGATCTTGGAAAGCGTTGGTGCCCTAAAATCTTGATCTGATTTTGATCTTATTAAAGTCAAGCATATTTGTTATTGAACGCTTAGAAAATAAAAGTATAAAGAAGAAAATAAGACAATACCCTTAATCTAACACCCAGAGATAGCCACACTTGAGATTTTCGTAATCATCCAGTCTTGAACAGTCTTTTAAAAGTCCATTAAAATACTCTGACGTACATTTATATGGTAAGACGTAACTTTTTTAAACAAACACACTTGAGTGAATATAACCAAATGAGTGTTGTCCCTGGTCACATGCTCAGCAAACGTTCCTCAGCTGCCTGCTGCACACCAGCCATGCCACACCCCCCTGCACATGGGAGGGGGCAGCTGGAGGGGGAGAGAAGGGCACTGTGAGCAGAAGTCTGGGGGGCTGAAAGGGGTGAGCATGGGGGGATGCCGAGCCCTGCGCTCGCTGAGGAGGCTGTGTTCATTTCATTGGGCAAACAGTAACAGCATATCTGGAACACTGGATGTTCGAGAACAAATCTGCATTTTTCTAAACTGTTCTTGAAGTCCTAGAGATTCTGAAGAGCTTAGGCAGAAGCTCCACTTTTATCCGATTTAATTTGGAGCTTCTAACTGAAATTTTCTTTAATAAAGGGTTCTGATGCTTTTCAAAAACTTTGAAAAATAGTGGAATACTTCAATAAATGATTTTGTTTTTGGAGTCTCACTGAAAGTTTACAAGCAACATAGGAAAGCTGCTTTATTGCTTTATAGCCGCACGTGCATGTGTGTGTATGTGGTATTCCTTTTTAATGTGAAATGGTATTACTAAATTGACTACCAACCTTTTCACCAGACTTTGTTACAGACCATTTCAGAGTTTTCCTGAATATCAAATCTGCTGTGAAAGATGGAAGTATTTGCCTTCAATGAGGATTTTCAAAAGAATATAGGATCTGAAGAAGGCACTTTCAACAGTATTGCTCTAAAAACTTTGTTTTTTCTTTTTTTTTTTTTTTGGAGAGGGAGATTGGGCATGAGCTAACATATGTTGCCAATCCTCCTCTTTTTGCTGAGGAAGACTGGCCCTGAGCTAACATCTGTGCCCACCTTCCTCTGTTTTGTATGTGGGACACCACCACAGCGTGGCTTAATGAGCAGTGTAGGTCTGCGCCCAGTATCGGAACCCTCGAACCCTGGGCCGCTGAAGTGGAGCGTGCGAACCCAACTGCTACGCCACCGGGCTGGCCCCTAAAACCTATTTTTGAGTATGATAATATCACTACAATGATGCATGGCTTCTCAAGGCAATCGCTTTGATAAAGGCAACAATTATCTGGCTTTGTGATCTTTGGGTGGGCTTTAAAAAAATCCGCATTACAGTATAGTCATTCCTTGTAGTCATTGCTTCTCTTGATTGTTCGGCTCATTTATATCTGGCTAGAAATTTTGCAGTGATGTAGCCACTCTCTCCCATACAAGGTTATCAACCTGGTTGACCAGACTTCAGAAAATGCGCCTACCACCATTTCTCAGGATGTGGAAGAGAAGTTCACTCATGCCCCTGCCAAGCCCGAGGCCCCCGTGGACTCCATGCTCAAGGACATAGCCACCATTATCCTGTGCACCTTCCTGCTCATTGGCTGGGTGGCCTTCATCATCACCTACCCGTTGGTGAGGCTTGGACCCTTCCCTTTGCCCTCCTGCATGTTTCTGAACTTCTGTGCCCATCACCTGATGTCAGTGGGGTCCAGACAAAAACAGCAAACAAGCAGATACTGCAAATAAGCAGATACATTTTGTTTCACTTTTAAAAGTTGGGTCTGGCCCCGTGGCGTAGCGGTTAGGTGCTCGCACGCTGCTGCTGGCGGCCCGGGTTCGGATCCCAGGCGCACACCAACCGCTTGTCAGGCCATGCTGTGGCGGTGTCCCGTATAAAAGTGGAGGAAGACTGCTGGCGGCCCGGGTTCGGATCCCAGGCGCGCACCAACCGCTTGTCAGGCCATGCTGTGGCTGTGTCCCATATAAAAGTGGAGGAAGATGGGCACAGATGTTAGCCCAGGGCCAGTCTTCCTCAGCAAAAAAAGGAGGATTGGCATGGATATTAGCTCAGGGCTGATCTTTCTCACAAAAAGAAAAAAAAAAGTCAGTATTTGCTTATCTTCAAAAACATTGAAATTAAAGAGACACTAACTTCTCAGGAAAGGACAATTTTGTACCTACATCTTATAGTTTAACTGATGGTAAAAACTGATCTGTAAGCCTTGCTTGCAGATCATTTTGAATAGTTAACTGTTTTCTTTTACTTTTCTTAAAAACTGCCTGTTAAAGATATCAGATAGAGGGGGCTGGCCCCGTGGCTTAGCGGTTAAGTGCATGCGCTCCGCTACTGGCGGCCCGGGTTTGGATCCCAGGCACGTACCGACGCACTGCTTGTCCGGCCATGCTGAGGCGGCATCCCACATACGGCAACTAGAAGGATGTGCAGCTGTGACATACAACTATCTACTGGGGCTTTGGGGAGAAAAGGGGGAAAAAGAAGAGAGGAGGAGGATTGGCAATAGATGTTAGCTCAGAGCCAGTCTTCCTCAGCAAAAAGAGAAAGATTGACATGGATGTTAGCTCAGGCCTGATCTTCCTGACAAAAAAAAAGATATCAGATAGAGTGAAAAGGCGGCAAAGTAATTCCTTCGACTTTCTAGTTGGAAGTAAGTGAGCTTAAATTACGTAGTTGAGTAGGTCATGGGTTGGGTAAAATATGCTAGAGGAATATTCCTTAAGTTGCTCAGAGCACTGACATGTTATCACCTTAGGACACAAGTGCTCAGGAATGGGAGTGACAGGTCCTTTATGGCACTTTCCATTTGTCCAAATGTGTTTACCTGCATTGTTTTATTTTTTTACCTGACAGTCTTTATAAGGTTATTATTATTTATCCCCTACCCACAAATGAAGAAACTAGACTCTGGGAAGTTAAATAACTTTCTCAAGGTTACTCAGCTAGTAGATGGCGTTTCCAAGGTTAAGAGAGAGAAAACTCCCAGTGGGTTGTTGGCTACACACCCGTCCCTTTAGTCACCTTCCCAAGCCTCGGTAGTAATAGTCACAGATCACTGCCACTTCAAATTATGATGGAATGAACTTTCAGAATTAATGAGAGGAGTGTGGGGGTGTGGGGAAGGCAGCGTGATGAAGTGCGGGGAGTGAGACCTTGGCCAGGCTCCACGTGTTTCAGCCCCACTCTGTCACTCTGTCGCATCCTGGCTGTGTGGATGGATGGCTGTGAGGTTCTGGGCCTGGCTGCCTCCTCTGCCTCTCTGGATTGCTGGCAATGTGTGCACTAACCTCTCTCAAGTGCGTAGCCATAGTAGACAGCAAGCCGGGGTCTTCTAAGTGTAACTGGCACCAAGACCTCCAGTCATTGCACCAATTCTGCCTCCTGTGCCATTTCTCTGGTCTCACCCCACCCCATGGGGTCATATAAAGAGCATCTGCTTCCTCGGCCACAGGGAGTCTCTCCTTTTCAGCCTGCTTGTTTCGCTGGGGGAATGGGCTACCCTGTCTGGATGTGTGTTTCTCTTCCCAGAGCATGCATCAGCAGCAGCAGCTCCAGCACCAACAGTTCCAGAAGGAACTGGAGAAAATCCAGCTCCTGCAACAGCAGCAGCTGCCCTTCCCCCCACCTGGAGACGTGGCTCAGGACACTGAGCTCCTGGACTCAGCCGGCCTGTACTCGGAGAGCTCGGCCACCAGCAGCCCCAGCACATCCCCCAGAGCCTCCAACCACTCGCTCCACTCCAGCGGCTCTCTCTCCAAGGGTGGCACCAGCCCTTCCCTGGAGCAGGACGATGAGGGTAAAGCGAGTTGCTGTTTGGTGCTATTTTCTTTTTCATTTGATCACCACCTGAGAACCATAAAGCACCATCTCCTTCCTGGGAATCTCAATGGGATTATGAAGTGTGTTCCCAAGGGTTCACCAAGTTCTCACCTGACTCCCACTCTGGGGGCTGGGCTTGTGCTCCATCCAATGGCTTCTTCCCCTCAGAGGACCTTTTGGGAGCCCCCTTGGCCCTCCCTCCATCTTCCTCTGCAAGGGCTGGGAATCACTGCTGACCAGAAATGCACTGGCCATCTGGCTTGAGAACATTCCCGAGGCAGCCACGGGCCAAGTATAGAAGTGCAGCTATAGGGGCCGGCCCTGTGGCTTAGCGGTTAAGCAGCAGCGCTCCACTGCTGGCGGCCCGAGTTCGGATCCCGGGCGCGCACAGACGCACCGCTTCTCCGGCAGTGCTGAGGCCGCATCCCACATGCAGCAACTAGAAGGATGTGCAGCTATGACATAAAACTATCTACTGGGGCTTTGGGGGAAAAAAACAAATAAATAAAATTAAAAAAAATTAAAAAAAAAAGAAGTGCAGCTATTGATCCACTTTCTTCTGGGAAGTTGGCTCAGGCCAATTGTCAGGGCCGATATTCTGAGGGGATTAACAGAGCTAGTGCAAGAGATTGAGAGTCCTTGATCCCAAGCTGGAAACTCTGCTTGTGGTCTCTTCATCTCACACATCCACTGTCACTTCCTGATTGTTTCAGGTGCAAGTCTTTAGGTGGATTTGTAGAGAACCCCTGTCTTTGGGAAGACATACATTCTCACAGTAATGAAAAGATGGGACCAGGAGGCAGGGGGCAGCCCTGGGCGTGACTAGGAGTGGCCCCAGCCGGCTCTTGTTTACCAGGGAATTGGGGGTGTAGAGCCTCTGAGATCCCGTCTCTTCATCTGACCTCAGGAAGGTAGTAGCCATTCCAGCCTCAAGGTTGTTTAGGTTGTTTGTCTAAAACAACCTCTTCTTTTTCCTGTTTTGTCCCAGATGAGGAAACCAGCATGGTGATCGTTGGGAAAATTTCGTTCTGTCCCAAGGATGTCCTGGGCCACGGAGCGGAGGGCACAATTGTGTACCGGTGAGTGGATTGGAGAGCCCTGTGCCTTCACCACCTCATGTGTGAGCACCTGTCAGCTTGCAGGTGGTGTGCCAGGCTCCAGGGGCACAGCAGGGTCATCACAGTGTCCGAGACAGAACAGTTCCACCTCCAGGGAGAGAAGTGGTGACCACAGGGCCACCTGGTGGTTGGTCAGGGCCCCCTGGGCCGTGAGGCTGACGAGGTGGCCGCTGCGTCATGAGAGAAGGAGCACCGCGGGTCCACACGTCTCCTCTCATTTCCACAGCCCAACTTGCACCTCCAAACCCAACCCCTGCTCCTTATCTTGCAGGGGCATGTTTGACAACCGTGACGTGGCAGTCAAGAGGATCCTCCCTGAGTGTTTTAGTTTCGCAGACCGTGAGGTCCAGCTGTTGCGAGAATCAGACGAGCACCCGAACGTAATCCGCTACTTCTGCACGGAGAGGGACCGGCAGTTCCAGTACATCGCCATCGAGCTTTGCGCAGCCACTCTGCAGGAGGTGGGTGCCCGGTGGTCACCAACAGCTTTGTGGCCGCACTGCAGCTTCCCTTCTCCTGGCAACTGGCAACTAGGGTGTGGTTTTAGGGACTGCCGATTTATCTTTTTTTAATTTATTTTTATTAACTTTATTGAAGTTACAATATAATATACTCACTAAAATACTTTTAAGTGTAGAGTTTGATGCATTTTGGCAAGAGTACATACCCATTTAACCACAAACAGTCCAAATGTAGAGCTTTTTTATCATCCCTAACTTTAGTTGGGCGGTCCTCTCAACCTGCATGGGGGCAGTCTTTCGTTACAATTAGCATCTCTCTCCTTCTTAGCCTCCAAGAAAGCTGGCTGGTCCCTCTTCCCATG
This sequence comes from Diceros bicornis minor, assembly GCF_020826845.1. Lineage (NCBI taxonomy): Eukaryota > Metazoa > Chordata > Mammalia > Perissodactyla > Rhinocerotidae > Diceros > Diceros bicornis. The sequence goes on along the minus strand of NC_080757.1, from coordinate 46,825,712 downwards.
GCTGGTCAGGGCTGGTGTGGGCTTAGAGGATGCTCATCAGTTGATGACTTGAGTCATTAAGATCATCCAGCGAACTCCTTTTGCTCAGTTTCCAGGCTCAGCATGAACCTATTTCAGTATCATTTGGCTTCACTTGTGGGTTTACCTGTATGAGGCAGTGAACTTGACTTTCTTGCTCTCTTCTTTTCTTTCTCACTGTAAACTAGTGAGTTGGAGCTTTGTTTGTTTAAGGTAGCCTATGACTGGAGCGGAAAGTCTGTTGGAAAATATGGATTTGGACAGAGAATGTTATCTGTAAAACTTCCCAAATCTTTCTTAAAATAGGATCAAAGAAAATGAGCTGACCCAATACCGAATATTAATTAAAGCAAAAAGCAGCAGGCAGGACTTTGCTAAATAAAATTGAATCCTTTAAAAAAAAAAAAGAAGCCACGCTGAGGGGGCAAGTGCTGAGGGCTGTGTGCCGTGACCTCACCATCATCTCTCTTGCAGTACGTGGAGCAGAAGGACTTTGCCCACCTTGGCCTGGAGCCCATCACCTTGCTGCAGCAGACCACCTCGGGCCTGGCCCACCTGCACTCCCTCAACATTGGTGAGAGGCCTCCCTCGTCAAGGCCACGGTCCTGGGTGGTGTGACCGACTTGCTCCCCTCTGTCGAAGCTCTTTGCTGCGTTGCTGGTGTGCAAGTTGTGTAAGAATTTGAGGAGGTCTCTTACACGGTTGAAAACCAGAACCGTTAGAGGCAGCGGCAGGTCTATTGGCGGCCTGAGGAGGGTGCACTCCCCATTGCAGAAGGAAGCATGATGTTGCTTGTGGTAAATATGGGACTAATCTGAAGTTTTATATTAGTTCACAGAGACCTGAAGCCTCACAACATTCTGCTTTCCATGCCCAATGCACATGGCAAGATCAAGGCCATGATCTCTGACTTCGGCCTCTGCAAGAAGCTGGCAGTGGGCAGGCACAGCTTTAGCCGCCGTTCAGGGGTGCCCGGCACAGAAGGCTGGATCGCTCCGGAGATGCTGAGTGAAGACTGCAAGGAGAACCCTGTGAGTAATGAGCACAGTCCTTTGAAAACTGCAGAACCAGCCTCTTGGATCTTCAGGAATAAGAGCCTCCAAGTTCAAGACTTAGGGGCTGGAGCACATGTAGCTGGAGAATGACATTTCTTTCACAAAGAGCACGCTGCTGACATTCTCCATATTGTCTCATATTCAGATGAATGAAGGGCGCAAATGTGGGCAATTGTCTTTTTTTCCCCCTACTCTTCTAATCACTTTCCCCTGCTATTTGGGAAACTGGGAAATCAGGACTTGCACAAGGTGGACAACAAACTTCCAGTTTTTGTTCTTTTTTTTTTTTTCCCTGTTTTTGTTTTCCCGACTTTTTATTTTGAGAATTTTTAGACATACAGAAGATTGAAAGACTGTTTTAGTAAATACCTCCATGCCTCCACCTAGATTCAACATTTGTTAATATTTTTTATTTTCTCTCTATTTATCAGTTGCTGAAGCATTTGAATGTAAATGGCAGGCATCCCAGCCCTTCACCCTTTAATACTTCAGCACGTGTCTCCCAAGAACAGATACATTCTACTTCCTAACTACTATACTATTGTCACACCTTAACGGTCCATGCTGTTTTCATGATATCTAATATTCAATCCATATTCAAATTTCCCCAATTGTTCCCCAGATGTCTCTTACAGAGCTGGTTTTTGTAAGCCAGGACCCAGTCGAGTGTCTTTCCTTGCTTTTGATTTTCCTCCTTTCATCTGCTATGGTCCTCCTACCTTTTTTGTTCCGTGATCATGACTCTTTGAAGAGTGCAGGCGCTACTCTGTAGCACGCCCCACTTGGGACTTGCTCTCTTGTTTCCTCATGGTGGCGTTTAACTTTCCCTTCTGTTCCTTGTATTTCCTGTAGAACTAGAACTAGTTCTAAAGGCTCAATTAAATTCAAGTTAAATGTTTTTGGCAAGAACAGTCACAGGACACAGCATCAGGAGGCACTAGATGGCAGCTTGTACCATTATTATTGTACCCCCATGAGTGATGCCAACTTGGCTCCCCTGGCGCAGGTGGTGACCACTGATCTCTCCACCACAAAGGTACATTCCCCCCTTTGTTGTTAGCACTATGTGGGATGATGCTTTGGCACAGTGTGAATATCCTGTTAACCAACAGTCATTCACCCAATGGTTCGGCGTCCATTGGCAGTCCTTACCTGAATCACTTAACTCAGTGGAAATTCTTCCACATTTATTAGCTGACATTTTTCTGTAAAGAAGAGCTTTATTTTTATCCCCTTTCTCTCTGTTTCTTTCTCTCTCTCTTTTTTTTATCACTACAGACTCATGGATTTTAAATATAGTGTTAGAATCCATTGTAGCCCTTATTTTTTTCTTTCATTTTTTTGTCCCTACTCCTTTTGATACTCAGATTGTTCCAGATTTGACCAATGGGAGCCCTTCAGGCTGGCTTCTGCACCCTTTTACTAAGAGCCCACTTGTGTTTGAGCACCTCGCTTTCTAGAACAAGACATCGGAGGATTACCTCATACTTCCCTGATCCAGACCTGGCTGGGCTCAGCCATCCTAAAATAGATTAGATCCAGCAGAGCCCTCTTACCCAATTCTGGGCACCTTATTAAACATCTTAAACAGTTTGTTTTAACTTAAAGCAAGTAATGTAATTCTTTAAGTAATAGGAATATTTTGATGTAGGTCAGTGTCTTTTCTTTGAATTTGGGTCCAACTGAATGGAGTTGTTCATTTTCTCTCTTGCCTGAAGCACACTCACAGGGCACTTCTGTGACTTCTAGATTGAGACTTGGACATTTCAAACTCGTCTAAGCAATTTGAGAGCAGAAGCCTAGCTTTTAACTATTTATGTCCCAGTCCCTTACAGTTGAGTCTCCCACATCTAATATCACAGCAGTTTTTGTAGCCACTCCCTTTTATTGAGGCTTTCCAAAGATTCAGCCTGCCTCAGACTTGGTGGCATGTATATTTTATCAGCTTATGGAATATTTAAATTGCAAGAACAAGTGCAGTAATAAGTTTGGGAAAGAAGATAACTGAGCGTGGAGAGGAGCGAGTGGGAGCAGAGGGAGCCGGGCAGGCAGGACAAGAGCGCCCAGCTTCAGCGGTGAGTGTGCTGGAGAGGCCAGGCAGTGCAGCTACAGAACGGAGCGCATTAATGATGCAGTGAGTAGGTGAGAAGTGGCAGTCAGGTAGGAGCTTCAGCTGTGGGGGGTTGTTCCTCCTGTCCCGGATCTGTCACCCACCTAAGGAGAATTCTGGTGAGGTAGAATAAAGCTGATTGGGTGTGGGAATTAGAAGACCTGAGCCTTGTCCTGGTGTCACTGTCCAGCAGTGACCCCGGGCTTGTCACTGAATCTTTCTATCTGTGTCTTCATCTGGGAATGATGACATTAGCTCACCTCACACAGCTGTTGTGAGGCTGAGTGACAGTATAGTATTGTTAAAGTTGTGTTTCTCCAGTGTTGAAAGTGATGAGCTCCTGGCTTTCTCTCACTAGATCCTCATGTCATCTAGTGGAGAATCTAGAGATAGAGCCTAGTAATAGGGACCCAAGCCATGCTTGGGACCACCCCAGTGTTACAACCCAAGTAGCACAAACTAGAAATCACATGTGCACATTCCCTAGAGAGAAGCTCAACCATAGACATGAAATGGTGTCATGGGATAAGTGAGAGTCATTATCAGATAAGATGAAAGACATCACTGGAAACTTGTCAAATAATTTCTTTGTGGGGCTATTTTTGAATCCAAAACTTTTATTCATTTATTAACAAAGTTTTGAGACCTGCCGTGTGTGGGCACCAGTATAGGCCCTGTGAGTACAACAGGGAAGCAAACACACAGAAATCCCTGCCTACAAGGACCTACATGCTGGTTGGGTAAAGAATAACTAATGGCCAGGAGAGAGCTTCCTATGGGCCAAGCACTGGTTTAAGGAACCATTTTCACATATTAATGCATTTAATCTTCACAACACCCTGTGAGGATCATACTATTGTTATCCTCATTTTACATTCGCGGACACCAAGGCACAGAGTGGATAAGGAGCTTCCAGCTGGCAAGTGGTAAAGCTAGCGTCCCGGGCAGTCGGCTCCAGAGCCCACATTCTTCGCTGTGACCACAGACACTTGTACAGCACCTCCAGGGTGGGCAGCACTGCTCTGAGCAATTCCCGTATGTTAGCCGATTCTCCCAAGACACCTTCAAGGTGGAAGAAGTAGCCGCAACGCTCCTCTCCTCCCTGGCTGCTGAGAATGAGAATCCTGCCCCAGAAGCCCTCTCACGCCTCATGTTTCTTTTCAGACCTACACAGTGGACATCTTCTCTGCGGGTTGCGTCTTCTACTACGTGATATCTGAGGGCAGCCACCCTTTTGGCAAATCCCTGCAGCGGCAGGCCAACATTCTCCTGGGCGCCTACAGCCTTGACTGCTTGCACCCCGAGAAGCACGGTGAGTGGGCGGGAGGGGTCAGGCCAACTCCTCAGCTGCCCGAGTGGCCCCTCCAGGCTGGGATGGTGCTGGCTCTGTGCTCCCAGAGCCCCTTCTTTCTAGCTGCTCATCTGTGGGCCTCAGTGAATTGGTGACTCATTCCAGAGCTGGTGGAGGGCTGAGTAGGGTTATTCTTGGAGCACCTCCTTCTAAAGCCAAGAAGCTCTGAGCTTCCTGCAGGTTATCCAGTTATTGGTATGACCTGGGCAAGGGCCCTTTTGGGGACTTCTGTTTCCCAGCTTGTAACTTGTGAGGGTTAAATAATCTGAGGTCCCTTCCTGCACGGACGTTTGGGAAGATAGATAGTCCATGCTCAAGAAACTGGACTCTCTTGTCTGCAGGCCAGCGGTCAGTGGGTGTGGCCTGGGCTGGGGACAGACGAGCTTGGTCCTTGCTCTCCAGGCGCGGGTGCAACAAGTCTTTCTCCCTGACTTCAGGGTCTCCTGTGTTATAATTGGCCCATGACACCCCAGTGCCACCTTTTTAAAAAATTAAAACTAACTTATTGTTTTGCTTATGGGTGATTTTCCTTATTCTCCGTAGAAAAAACAGATTAGCATAAAGGCCCATAATTCCATTATACAGTGCTGAGTGACTGCTGTTAATACTTTTGTGTTTTTATATACATTATTCCAATCATCTGTTTAGACATGTATGCATATTTTTATAAAAAATGGGATTAAATAATACATACTATTTTGCAACATGCTCATTTTTTAACTTCCTCTTGAATCTCTCTCCATGTCTATCTGTATTCAGCCATGGTGTCATTTTAATGGCTCACAGTTCAGTATGTGGAGGCACGGCAATGTTACCTGGGCCTCTGATATTGGGTATTTCCAATTGCTCCTTTTCACAAACTGGGCATTGAGGACTCTCCTTATTAGCCAACGTTTTGTGCAAGTTCTTAATTATGTTATTGGAATGAATTCCTGTCAGTAGACTCTTGAGTCAAGGGCATGCAGGTTGTTGAGGTGTCTGGTATTTCATTGTGGCTTGAGGCTGGTAGTAATGGGTTGCTTGTTTATTTTCCTCCGTTGTAGAAGATGTCATTGCCCGAGAATTAATAGAGAAGATGATCGCAATGGATCCTCAGAAGCGCCCCTCCGCGAAGCACGTGCTGAAACACCCGTTCTTCTGGAGCCTCGAAAAGCAGCTCCAGTTCTTTCAGGTAGAGACCTTTGTTTTCTTTATCAAAAATCTTCATTTAGCTTTTTCTAGATTTTGAAAATATAGCAAAGGACAAATAATAAAACAAATGACCCATAATAACCATGGTTGACGTTTTAATATATTTTCTTCATATACATAAAAGTGTCATTAGGATCAAAATGTATTTAGTTTTGTATCCTGCTTTTTTTTTACTATACATAATATTTTAAGTATTTTTCCATGTTAAAGTTTGAGAATTTTAATGACTATAGTATTCTATCGTATGGATGTACCATAGTTTTAAAACTTTATAATATAGGAACTTTCAAATACACACAAAAGTAGAGGGAATACTATAATGAATTCCCATTTACCCATCAGCCAGCTCTGACAATTATTAACTCAACCTCTGCCCTCTCTCCACCCCTCCCCACCCCAGATTATTTTAAAGCAAATCTGAGGCATCATATAATTTCATTCCAGTTTCATAAATTTAAACATTTCCTTATATTGGATTTTTTTCTATCATCTTTTACTCAGTCTTTGCCCAGATCTTTTCTTGCTTAAGATAGATTCTGAGAAGTTATGTTATACGATCAAGGGATATGAACTCCTTTAGTAGTTTGACTGTGTGAAGTCTTTGTGACATTGCCAGGTGGCTTTGTGGAAAGGTGATGTGTTTCTCAAAGTCTTCCCTGGAGTGAGCTCAGCATCGTTCCTCCAGATGCCTGCTGCTAGCATGCCCACTCTGAAAGCAGGCACATGGGGCCGTGCTTTTCCTCCTGGGTCTGGGCCCGAGTGGAGTTGGTGAGCACCGTGATCCAGAAGTGACCGTCACACTGTCCTGAACTCTGACTAGAGCCGTGGCTGTGGTGAAGCCCCCAAAACACAAGCTCCTTGAGGGCAGGAGTGATTGATTGCTGGGGTCACTGCTGTGTGCCCAGCCACCTGGGACACTGCCTGGCACACGGCAGATGCTTAGTAATTATTTGGATGGGTTAGGAGGGGGACGGTTTAATGCCATTTTCCACAGCAGCAGTGGGTAAGTACAACATCAGGTTGATCACTGTGTTCCACAGGACATAACATTAAAATTCTGAGGTCAGATGTCTTCAGGGGACTTCTGAAAACTAGCCAGGTCACTCTGATGAAGACAAAATATAGAATAGGAGTAAAGCTCAAAAGAGACCTTCACCCCACCATGGGTTAGGATTTCAACTCGTAGTATTTCCAAGTGGGATGTCTTGCAAACACAGCTGGCTTCCATCTGTATCAACTAGCTGTATCGGCCTTGCAGCTCAGAACCATGTATCCCCAGTGTACCCGAGCTGACAATCTAATCCCTCCAAGGCTTTCCTCTAGCAATTGCAAGTTAGAGGGTCAGCCAGTCTGGCTTCATCTTCATCAAAGAAAGAAAAGACTGTGGGTCTTATAAGGCTACTCAGTGTTAATGTGTTTGGGCTCATCACTCTGTTCCCTCAGCTGTCAATGGACCCGTCTAGTATTACTAGTGGGGACCAGCGCTCAAGGGGCATTCATTCATCTATCAAACACGGAGCAGGGTTTGAATCCAGGGCAGGGGCCTCTGGAGCCCACACTCTTGTCAGCAGGTTTCCTCCTCTAAAAGAAGGCTTCCCAGGGCCGGGCCTGTGGCTTAGTGGTTAAGTGCGTGCACTCCGCTGCTGGCGGCCCAGGTTTGGATCCCGGGCGCGCACCGACGCACCGCTTCTCCGGCCATGCTGAGGCTGTGTCCCACGTACAGCAACTAGAAGGATGTGCATCTATGACATACAACTATCTACTGAGGCTTCGGGGGAAAAAAATAAATAAATAAAATTAAAAAAAAAAAAAAAAAAAGAAGGGCCGGCCCGGTGGCCTAGCGGTTAAGTGCTTGCGCTCTGATGCTGGCGGCCCGGGTTCAGATCCCGGGCGTGCATCGACGGGCCGCTTTTCTAGCCATGCTGAGGCCGCGTCCCACATACAGCAACTAGAAGGACGTGCAGCTATGGCATACAACTATCTACTGGGGCTTTGGGGGGAAAATAAATAAATAAATAAATAAATAAATAAATAAGAAGGCTTCCCTTCATCTGTCTTTTCTAATGTTCGATGAGGACTAACAACCCTTCACCAGTTATGGATGTTTTAATGGGTAGACAAAAAGCACAGGATGCAAATCAAAATTGAGCTTTTTTGGTTGATTGACGAATATAGATTGCACATATGGCTCTGTGTGGAATGTAGTGTGTGTATGTGTATGTGAAAAACAGGTGAGGCATTCAGGGTCTGTGTACAGGTGTGTATCTGTGACACTTCTCTCTGTCAGGGAGATGGTCTGTGGGCCTCTCCCCAGTGAGCAACAGACATGCTGCTCACAGGGGAAAGGTTAATGGATTGGGGATGGGCAGTGAGGCAGGCTTCAGCCCGGGCCTAAGAGGGCCATCGGTCTCTCTACGACTCATGTGGCACTGACCACTCTGTTACCTAGTGTGTCGATCCTCCAGCTCTCAGCTGCTCTGCGCTCTGACCACCCTCTGCTGCCCTTGTTTCCCTCACAGGACGTCAGTGACCGAATAGAAAAGGAAGCCCTGGACGGCCCGATAGTGAAGCAGCTGGAGAGAGGCGGGAGAGCTGTGGTGAAGCTGGACTGGAGGGAGAACATCACCGTCCCCCTCCAGACAGGTGACCACGCTGGAGCCCCTGGGAGTAAATGTTGGCAGGAATGTTTCAGAAGCGGCAGCTGGTTCTAAGAAGCAAACATGGAAATGGCAACTTGAGGCTGTTCGGGCTCCAGATACCACTTGTGGGGTTGAGGCTTTCTGTGGGTGTGTCCTCTGTGGTCCAGATGCAAATCAGACCATTAGCGTGATGTATGTTTCACTCTTGTCTCTTAGAGTGACAGGTTAGTGAGAGGTGTTGTGCTCTCAGTGGTTATTTCTGATCATGGGTGCAATCAGGAGGTGGCATTCAGACTAACACTGCTCTTGGTTTCAATTTGGGGAACATGCTCCCCCAAACTATGAGTAGAGAGTTATGTTGCATTTCAGTCTGATCACTTAATCCCCAGGAGCCTCAGGGATTGTTTTCTTTTGGAATGTGTTGTTACATTGCATTCCTTGTTTTTTTCCCTAGATCTGCGTAAATTTAGAACCTATAAAGGCGGCTCCGTCAGAGATCTCCTCCGAGCCATGAGAAATAAGGTAAGGGTTGTGAACACTGCGTGGGGCCAGGCGGCAGCAGCACAGCCACCCTCCTCATGTCCATTCTCTGTGGGTCCTTTCATCCATACTGGAATTCTGACCTCTAAGAGGCTGGGAGTCCTTAGAAGGACTTGACGAATTAGAGGCTGTTTCTTCCTTTAAATGGGTTTTCTCTTCAGGGACATTGAGGTGAGGAGTTTTGCTCTGGGAAGCAGGCTCTCTGATGCCAGTGTCCTTTGTGGTCTCTGCTGACTTGTATGGTGCCCTCTACCTGCCTGATTTAGCACCGTATAGACTCCGTCTAATGGGGACCCTCTGGCACCTTCCCACAGGGGCCTGGTCACTAGGGCCTCAGAGCAGGGGCCTGGGGGTGCTCTTGGCCTGTGCTGTCACCAAGCCGTCCTCAAACAGGGCCCCGGCACAGACGAGGCCTCCAAGCCCATTGGGAAAGACACTTCAGTCCCAGGCAACTTTATTCCACTTGAGGCTGCCAGGAATCTCACTAGGTCCCTGGCACTGGAGGCCACTCTGGCAGTGAAGCTCCTCCCTGCTCACCCCGAATGGGGCCTTGCTCAGCTCCCAGGCCTCCTCCTGAATGAGGGAAGCAGGCCAGGTGCGTGGGATAGATTGTTGGCCACATAAACCTGTCTTCCTTTCCTTTACAGAGAACAGACTAATATTCTGTCTTCCTTGAACAATAGAAGGGTCTTTTACCAGCGCTTCATAGATTTTCTAACTGCTAACCCCCTGTGTCTGTGTGTCCACCCTGTTTGTAGAAGCACCACTACCGGGAGCTGCCCGTGGAGGTGCAGGAGACGCTGGGCTCCCTCCCTGACGACTTCGTGCGCTACTTCACCTCGCGCTTCCCCCACCTCCTCTTGCACACCTACCGGGCCATGGAGCTGTGCAGCCATGAGAGGCTCTTCCAGCCCTACTACTCCCACGAGCCCCCCGAGCCCCAGCCCCCAGTGACTCAAGACGCCCTCTGAGCCAGGGCAGCCTCCATTCTGGTGGCCCCAGCTTTGACTGAGGGCCTGGTCTCTACAAGCCAGAGCCTGAAGCCTCCCGGCTTAGCAGGGAAACCAGGCTCCCAAACCAAGTGCCTTGAGCTGCCCGCTCTGCAGCCAACAGAGGAGGATGCTGGCTCGAGGAAGTGGGAGAGGTGACCCTTCCTGACCTGCAGGGAGCTGGGAAGATGTTAGCCATGAAAGCTTTACAACTGGGGGACGTCTGCAAAGGAGGGCCCGTTCCAGAGGCAGCGAAAGGAGCACCCTCCTCCTTCTCTTGGATAAGATGGCTTTAGACTTACATTTCTTTTTAAACTTCCCGTTTGATGTCAGCCTGTGGGCCTTTAAGGAAGAGAGAAGAGGGAATCCTAAGTTTTGCCTACTTGCTGGGACCAGGAGCATCTCTCTCCTCGACCAGCTAGGCTGAGATGTGCTAAGGGCAGCTTCTGCCAGAAGTGGGCTTGAGAGGTGAGGGTGCCGAGGAGGAGGAAGACGTTCAGAGGGCATTGTCCCTGGGGATTGGCGATGCCTCACTGATCACAAATGCGCCCAGAGTTTCCCAGGTCGCTGTAACCACTGTTTCCTTGGGGACAGCAAGAGCCTTGAGCATGGGAGCGCAGTGTTGGGACAGGTCAGCACCGCATGCTGGAAGGTGAGGCCAGGTCTGCAGGTCTCAAAAACGAAGAGCACACTGTTCTGAGGCAGCTGCAGCCCAGTGCCCCGGTGGCCTGAATGGTGGCCCTTGGTGGATTTGTGCCCTGGGCCACTTGGGGATATTATGGAGCGTTTGGGGACAAGAGGTGATAAGTTCCCTGGCCATCAAGGAGAGCAGCTGAGGCCCAGGCAGGCACAGGTCTTCAGGACCGGAGGGGAGCAGGCTGAATGGGACACATAGCCACCCTGGGAGAGCCCTGGGCCAGTGGGTAGGTAATGAGGCTCCTCTGTCCCTGGGGCCAGCAGGACGGACCAGGGGGTTGGGAGCCAAGGCCAGGGTCAGCATGTGCTTCATAGGCAGGCTTTTATGTTTTTCTTGGCAGATTTTAATAACTTTATATTTTGATCATACTGTAGAATGCTACATTAGCATAAGTAAGCTAAATTTGAAGCTTACTCGTGAAGAAGAAATGCAAGATGATAAATCTTCTATTTTTTGTGGTACCAAAAGTCCCCATCCCCTCCAGAGAGAATGTTTATATTTAGAACATTCTCTGATGCTGAAGAGTAAAACATGATAGCAACACTATACACATGTATTAAGCAATGTCAAAGTAATATTCTCTAAATTAGGTCAATCACATGGTATTTTTTTTCCTAAAATTAATATAATTTTTAACTTTAGTTCCAGTAAAAAACTCCTCTGTCTTTTCTCCACCGAGAGCCTTAGAGGTTATGCAGTCAGGGTACCGTGTAAGGAAGTCTTTTTCCTGTACTTTCTCCAGCTGGGTGAACGATCATGGCGGTTCAGTCCTGGGGACTCAGAGACTCCACTCAGCAGTTGAATGTCATTGTCGGGTTTTACTAACTGATCAGAAATCAGTTTCTTCTTCTTGTGAGATGGTTTCTGGTGGGGTATGTGTATGAGGGCCGCTCGTCAAAAGCTTCCCTTCTGCCTTTGTAGAATCCAGTTCCTTTCCTTTCATAATGCCTAAAGTCACTTTTATTTCTTGAATAAATATTATCCTACATCTTTAAACCTCAATTACCTCATTTAGACCTTGGAACCCTGGTGTCCTTGGTTGGCATTGCGCATCTTCTCCCATGCTGTCTGTTTTCAGGAACTTGTCCACAGAGTTTTCCTGTCCCCGCTCTGATGCCCCGTGCCTGCGCCCCCCTCACTGCCCTTCTTCTCCCGCTCTGCGGGCCACTTTGCCACGCAGCCTGCCTGGGGTAGCCCCAGAGAGTCAGAGGTGGAGAAGGTGCCACGAGTGACTTAATGGGGCTGTCAGCTTTCTGTGCTGCCGGGGGACTGCTCCTCACCTCGTTCTTATCGCTGAATTTCTCTTTTGGGGAGTAGCCAGGTCATTTCTAGCTGCCCAGTATTTGTGACATCTCTGTTTTGGCCCAACTTGCTTCTGGGACAACTTTTTAAAAATGCCTTTTCTGCTTATCATATTAGTTTCTAACAACCCAACTTTCTCAAACTCATTTATTCAATGTATTTTATCCGAGCACTTGCCATATGAGCCAAGCAGGATACTGGATGCTAGGGACACAGAAGTGAACAAGTTAGCAAAACCTCTGCTTTCGTAAGAGCTTATAGTGAGAGCGACAACAATAAACAATAAATAAATTCTCAGTGCCACAAAGAAAACCCGGGGGTAGGGAAGGGCATGCATTTGGGGTTTGCACCTCTTCTGTCTTAAAGCTGCCCACGTCCCAGAACCCCTCAGATGTGGTCAGGTCGCCTTCTGTCCATCTTCTCTCCGTCACCTTTAGGAACCCACCTTTAGTCAGTCCTTCAGTGGTTTGACAAGGTCTCATGTGGGCACTTGTCATGAAAATAGTTTGGGCGTCATCTGGTCTGTTTATCCTGTTCTAGTCTCTAGAATTCTGGTTTCCTGTTGTGCTCAGCACAGTGGGAGGGTGTCTTTCTTTGTCCAGAACAGGGTTCTGCAGACTTGGTGCATCCTGTTGAAGCTGAGCAGTGTGATCTTTACAATTCCTGGAAGGCTGTTTAACTTTTTAGAAGTACGCTGTCTTCATTTTTAAGAAAGAATTTAGTTACATCTGTGAGGAATCTCAAGGACACTGTGATTTATTTAAATTTATTCAATCTTGTATTGAATCTGTCTTTGGCATACCTTTCCAGAATTTCTCTTGTTGCTTCTTGAGTCTTTTTAACTTCAGTTTATGAGGAGCTCCACATGTCACTGGGCATCAGCATTTGCACTTTGGGGAATCATTGGTGTTACTTGATAAGTCACTGAACCATCTAGTGGCTGACCTATAAAATCCTGGGTGCAAAGGTATGATCTCCCCAATCTCAGTGCAATAGTCGTCATAGGTTCTTTCCAGTGAGACGTGGCCCTGACCTGTTACATTTGTTATATTGGAAGATCCACAGGTTAGTGGGTTCAGCAAAATATTTTCTTCCCACCAACTCGAGATGGAAGGTTCTTAGCAGAGTTAAGCCTGATCCCTTCGGTAAGGTTTCGTGTGAATGCGATTCCTTTACCATTGCAGTCCTTTCTTGCTGCAGGAAGAGAGATGAATTGGTTGCTGATCTGACCTCTCTCGCAGATGTGGGGGCCTGTGGCTTGTAGGGATTTCTCCTCTCGGCTGCTGCCCTTTCAGAAGTTGTGCTCCAGGCAGGTTTGGATTTCCCGAGACTGTTCCTCTTCTCTATCTCTGTTCTCAGCCTTGAGGTCCTCGCAGAAGGTGGGCGGCTTCTGCTCCTACAGCCTTCTGTGCCCGAAGAGCTGGAAAAGACAGCACAGCAGAGCACACCTGTAAAGAGCCTCTTTTAGTTCTCTTTAGCTTTCTCTCTGCCCATTTAGTTTCTGAAATCCCTTTTCTTCGTATTTCCCAGCGTTTCTTTTCCTTGGTCATTCCTTCACCATCCTGGAGTAGTTGAATATGGCCTGGCGTAAGCGTTTCCTGAAGAAAGTCATCAGGTGTCCTATATAGATGAACCAAAATTCCACCTTCCAGGGTTGGACCATTGTCTTTTAAACCAAAGTGTCTCATCTTCCTGTACTTTGTTTTCTGTATGAAACAGTGATTTCCAATGAGAAACTCTAGTTCCAGTTTGTATATGGCACTTAAATCCTTTCTGTATTCATTGGAAAACCACGAGGAATCTGCAGTGAGCCTCCCACTGGAGCAGCCTTAACCAACATGTCCGGCCAAAGTCCCCACCCATCGCCTCCCCCTGTGCTCTTTGTGTGTTTGGTGGGTACAGTATTCCTTTTCAGTCTCCCAGAAGCTGTGACGGGGGAGTCCCCACTTACCTAGAAAGCATTACCAGTCAACTATGTGGCATTCTCAGATGCAAACCTTATCTAGTGTTCTTTTTGCAATGACCTATTTATTTAACCTATTTATATTTATTTAATTTTTACTCTGAAGTGTTTCCAGTTACAATTGCACTTGCTTAAAGCACATCAGATTTGTTTTGGACAACACCCCTGACCATTTTAAAACTGGAAAAGGAAAAGTTATACTGTATCCTTCCATGGGATGGATGCCTTACAGTAGTTTTGTCATTAAAGGGTGATTAATTTGGTCAGGGTAAACATGTTAATTTTTAAGTGATTTTATAAAAAATTCTGTGCCATTGTGTCTTCTCTGTGGACGGTTAATTGTTTAATGGGTATGTGTTAATTGTGTGATACAATCCTCTTTGTGGAACCTAAAATCCTCTTTTTAGCTTTATATTTTATAAACTGCCAGATTGTATAATTTTTATGTGTATTTTTAAAGCTTGATGATGTGAGGGTAATTATCTAAGTTAAATGGCCTATTTTTGTACCTCCTGTACAGTTTTATAATTCTGCTGATTGATGAAGGCGTCTAATGTTGAGCCAACCACAAATAAAGGTAGTTTTAGATTTGGAAGCCAGCTTCATCTTCTTAAAGACTTGACCACCACTCTCAGACCAGGGGGTCGTTCTCGGCTCTTCCGGGGTAGGGGTCTGGATGGTGAGGGTGAGCAGCTGGCTCAGCAGGTGAGAGGATAGGTGGTGGGGTGCAGTTGCCTGCTGGTGTCCATGGCAGGGTCCAGGGGCCTGGAATGTCCTCCTTGGTGGCTATGGGAAAGGTTCTTTGAAACACTGCAAGAAGTCCCCCAAAGTATTGATTTGGGCTGGTTTCCAGGAAGGGGGCCAGGTTGGGACAGATATGCTTCATGGTGAGAATTAGGCTTCAGCAGAGTTTGGGGCATGTGTACGGTGAAGAGGATACTGGACCAAGGAACCCACAAGGGGAGAAAAACCATGAGGTAACTCAGCCAACACGGTGGTGGGAAAGCCACGACCTGTGTGTCAGAAGCATGTACTATGTCCACCCACGTGCCAAGGAGCGAGCCCAGCGCCAGTCTGATTGCATTTTAGGATGCTGCCACTGTGCTTTCTCCTTCCCCTGCCCCATCCCCTCTGGTGAAATGGGAGGAGGCTCCACTTCCTCTTGCACCACCAGCCAGGGGCGGCTCACGAAGCATTGAGACTGGCTCCTTCCGCTCCGCCCACCACCCTCCCATCCCGCCCACCTCATTGGGCACCAGGAGCATCCCTGAAAACCATGGACATGCTCTCCCTCTGAAGCACTGGGTCTTGGGTGCAGCCAAATCCAAGGGAGCATGAGAGGCTGCAGCAGTCTGTGGCACCTGCTCCCTGCCTCCTGTCTCTTGATGCGGGAGCAGAGACAACTCTTGGATTCCCCATACAGCTACTAGACCAGGGCTGGGGCCACGTCTTGAACTGGCCCAGACCAGGGAGGGAGGCAGCTGGTAGCACCCTTAGCTGCCTCTGAGATCAGGCAGGAGGCCAGCAGGTGGTCTAGACGCTGGCACGGCCGGGGCCATGGTTCGGGGCACTCAGGTAGGGTTTGCCGCTTTGCACACTGAGTCAGTTTTCGGCTGCAAAGTGGGTGCTTTTTTCTGAGTGTTTGATACATTTCATTAAATAAATGCATTATATACACAACTGTATTCCATCAGTGAATGTACCTATTTGCACTATTTCTGTCCGATTTGTGTCTTTTGTGCTAGATGTGTGCCTTAGCTTCTAGAGATAACAGTGAAGATAACAGCCCTGCCTGTCTGCCCTTCCTATGGGGCCAGACTCTGTGCTGGGGCCTCCTGTGCCCTGATCACACATTGGCCTCATTCCTCTCTCCCTGCAGACCAGTATTTCCTTCAAGATCAAAAACATTTAGTATCCTTCACTTTAGTGAGTGACTGACCAGACCCTTTGCCAAGGTCAAAACTCAGATCACGAGCGCGTGTCTGGGCCAGTCGGCTGTGAACAGAGGAGCAGGGCTGGTACCAACAGGGCAGCCCTGGGAAACCATATTGAAAGATGGCAGGGGTGGGAGGGGCCAGTTTCCAGAAACAGAAGAGGCAGGGCCGGCAGGACACTAACTGAGTAAACTTGGCCTCTGGCGGGATTGGTAGGTGAGCCCAGCAAGTGTTCTTGCCCCCTCCTCCCTGTGCCTCTCCAAATGCAGCTTCCTCTTCCCAGCCCAGCTCAGTGATTTGAATAAAGCCTGCAAGCAACACAAAGCTGGAAAGAGTGACTAATCACCAACAGAATTCATGACCCAATCAAGATTCCAGAAGGTACTGAGAAACTGAAATGCTGAGCCTAAACCCAAAGGGTGATGGGAAGTCCTGCCTTGACATTAATGATGGGGCTGGAGGTGGAGGGCAGGGCTGTGAGGGGCTTCGAAACTCACAGACATTCCGGAAGAGTTTGGCTTGGAGAGACAGGAGAGCTGTTGGGTTCTCAGATATCTGTCAGATGATGAGAAATTGGCTTTCCTGTCTTGCTCCAAAGGGTTTAAACTGGAATAGGGGGAGCAGGGCCCAGGACAGCAGATCCCAGGTCCGGAGGGGAGGGCCGCCTGACAGCTCGAGCTGCCCAGCAGCACCAAGGGGGGCTTTTGGAGGGAGTGCGTCAGTGGTCTCTGCAGGAATCCAGCAATGGGGAAGGGCCTCATCCCGAACAGACTAGAAAGAAATTCTTCCTTGGGTCAGAGGTTGGACTCAGGTCCCTTCCAAATAAGCATTTATGACCGAGGTACCCCACCCCGTGATAAGTTCCTGGAAAAGTGCTGTCTTGGGGGGTGTGAATCACAGGAAGCAGGGAGGGAGACACCCTGAAGAGCTATTCAAGACTGGGTGGGGGTGGGGTGTCGGTTCTCCAGGATCTGCCAGCGGTGTCTCATGTTCAGGACACACGTGCTCTAAGAGTTGGCTATGTGAGGTGAGAGAACCAAGGGCCACAGTTGACTCATTTAGGACAATTTCCCAAAGTTTGCACTTCAGAATACTAGTTCCAAGGGATATTAAACTTAGAAAAAAGGGCTAAGTGGCCAAATAAATTTGGGAAATGCTGGATTAAATAAAGTTTTCATATTTACTGCCATTCAGAAGCCTTTCATATGCTAACAGAATATCTCCAAGAGGGGACAAACACTTATCCAATTAATGCCTTTAATTAAAAAAAAAAAAAAAGGAAAGATGTTTGGAGTGGCAGAGATAATGCTATGTTTTCATCAAATCTTATTTCATTTTTCTCTTTCCAGATACCCAGGAAGACAACATTCCCAGCCTCCCTAGCAGTTAGCTTGGGGCATGTGCTAATTCTGGCCAGTAGGCTGGGTGTCGAAGTCACATGTGTGACTTCTGAGCTAAAGGGTTTAAGGGCTGGGGCACAACCCTCCGCTCCATCTTCCTCTGACATGGTGATGGTGGAGGCCACATAGTGAGATGGCACTCCACTCCGTGGAGTCACCTTCAGGAAGGTAGCTGCCCTGCAGTCACCTGACTCAGAACACACTTCTCATCAGGAAAAAAACGATCCCTAGTGTCAGGCCACTGAAATGTCTGGGTTCATTACCGCAGACCAGCTGAGCCCATCCTGACTAAGGCTTTAGGTAAACAATGTCAAGGGAAAAGGCCATTACACTGTGCCTGAAAGGGAGGGTCAGTGCTGAACCGTCCGCACCCTCAGTCAGCTCAAAAGTTCATCTTTCAGACGGTCCAATGGGGCAAAGAAGAGGGATTCTCCACCTGCTGCTCTGTCACCCACACACACGCTGCTCTCCCCATCCGTGAATACCTTGTTTGGCCCTGACGGTTTCCCGGACCATAAATGAGCCGTGCTCGGGGTGACACCTGACATGATGTGGGCAGACTCCAACAAGGAAGGTGGGAGGGGCAGGGCAATAGCACATCCCCCCACTGCCTGCCTTTGGCACCAGAGGGTCTGCTGGGTTTGTGGTGGTCTTCTCCCAGGGCTTGGGATGTCCAGCTTGGCAGGGGCAGGGGGGTGGAGTGCAAAGATGGAAAGGAGATTCTTTCCTCAGAAAAACTTTAGGGGGATTGAGGGGGGACTAAGGGTCAGAAGGTCAGAAGATGGATAATTTATACCAGGCCCCGTGAAGTGTGGAGTTGAGGGTCTGACCTCAGAAGCCCACCTTCTTTCTCTTGTGCTGCAGAGGGAAGAAACTGAGGGATAAAGGACCAGGATGAAAAGGAAAAAAATAATAAAACCACAGCTATTGCTCAGCAAATCTGCACTTCCCCTTAAAACATGGGAGCCATGTTTTGTCACTCTAAGTGGCTGGGTGGCTGTCACAGGGAGTGAAAGGGCGGGCAGATAGTGGAGAACATGTCGGTTGAAAAGGAAGCCCTCTTAGATAGGATGTGCTGTAACCAGGATGACAAAGCCCAGTGCTGCTGTTTCTATTTCTTAACATTTTTAGGTCAGTGGTTTTCAAACTTGAATCATCAGAATCATGGTCTGGGGAACTTGGTACACATACACAGGCCCAGGCCCCATCCTGCTGCAATAAGCCTGGGCCTCTGCATTCTTCCAGATGAAGATCCACGGGATCAACTTCCAGGTGATTCTGACACACCCCAAAGTGTGAGAACCATTGAGCTAGGCCATACTGCTTATTATAGAAAGAAAGTTCACAAGGTAATCATCATTAATGCTTGGTGTGCCTTTTACCTATTAAAAATAAATGTCAGTTTTTAAATCCAAATTTGAATGATATTGTATATACTTTTTAAAATCCTGGTTTCCACAAGCCAGTCCCTGGGACTAAGAAATCGCTGGGCATCCAGTTCCATGGCAAGGGGTTCTCTTACTGCAGCAGCGGTGAAGCAAGAGCTCATCTTGTTTCCTTAGCTACTGGCTCCCTGAAGGAATGTGGCCAAGCCCCAGTCAGGGACCCGGCACCCACTCCCACCCCCGCCAGTCAGTAGAGTGTGTTCCATGGAAACACAGGGATGGTCCCTCACACTTGTCCATGATGACATGTCTAGGTGTGCATCTTTTTCATTCATCACAATTGAACCCAAAGGCTTGTATCCTTCTGCCATGAAAAATTCGCTTGTGTAATTCTAAGATAATTCTTTCCTTCATTTTCTCTGTTTTTATTTTTTGGAACTTCTAACAGTAGAATGCTGGAACTCTGGGTTTGATCCTCTGTGTCACTTATATTTTATTTATTTATTTATTTGCTGAGGAAGATTCGTCCTGAGCTAACATCTGCTGCCAATCTTCCTCTTTTTTTTTTTTTTTTTGTATGTCAGCTGCTGCCACAGCATGGCCACTGACAGACCAGTGGCGTAGGTCCACGCCCGGGAACCAAACCTGGGCCGCCGCAGCAAAGCACGCCAAACTTAACCACCAGGCCACCAGGGCTGGCCCTGTCTTTTATTTTTTACATTTCTTTCATTGATTTTTGTTCTTTCTGGAAAATTTCCTGGCTTTATTTTCCAAACTTTCTATAACACTTTTCTTAGTTTCGTGAATCATTTTTAATTTCCAAGGGCTCTTGGTCCCTTTCTGATGGGGAAATGAATATTTGAGGATACTACTTAGACTTTTTTTGTTTACCTTTTCTTCAGTTCCTTGTATTATCTCTGTATCCTTTGGGGTCATTTTTGTCTATTTTGATCTCTCTTTTCCAAGTTGCAGATTTCCTTAAATGTCTGGTGGTCGTTGATGGGATATACATACTTAAAAACGAGGCCATAAAAAGGCCCCATGTTGGTGGGTAGAGCTTGTCATCCGGTGAGCCCTGTTTTTAGGTGATCATATGGGAACACTTAAACACCAGAATGCAGAGGTCTTTGCTCTGGGTTCTTAAATGTCTGTGGAGAAGAATCTTCCGATTGTCGGCCTGGGGATTGACTACTACTGTCTGTCCTTCTGCATCAGGGGTAGATAAAGGTCACATATTCTATGAACCAACTTCTGGTTAATTTCAGTTCCCACATGTCACTCTCAACCTCCACCATCCTTCCCTGAGGCTCCAAGTTGAAGTCTTGCTCTGGTTCTGCTGGGCAGATCTGCCCTCCTCAGCTCCATCTCATTCATACGTGATTGTAGGTGGAGGCAACTGCCCTGGGCTAGGGCTGCAGCCTGCAGAGGAAACCTAGCCTATGGGGGTGGGCTATCCAGTGGGCACAGCAGGTGCAAAGAGGGAACACTGAAGGAGTTGATGGGAAAGCAGTTGGCTTTGGGGTCCAGACTGGTGGAGGGAGACAGGGATGTGGTCAGAGGAGATGCTGGAGGTGAAGAATATGGAGGTGGAGGAGTATTGCCTGGTGACAAGGTAAGATCTGGCTGCAGGGGTGGGTGATGGAGTGGAGGTAGAGACTTTTGTAGTTGAGGAAGTGAGTGGATGTTGAGGCTCAGGTGTAGCTGGGCCTTCTGGTAGATGCTGGGGTTGCCCAGGATGACAGCGAGAGTCGAGGGTGGCAGAGTAGGGGGGGACAGGAAGACAGAGGCAAAGTCCTCCATGAATCCCAGGTAGTGGGAATGGCCTTGAGACGGGGAGATGGCATGGACCTCAGGGACGAGCAGCACATGAGGGTGGGCTCGCTTCCAGAATGCTGAAGCCATGAGGAACCAGCAGTACTAAATGCCCGCCCAGCCCGGAGATATGGGATGTTCCCACTCAAGAGGAATGTGGGGAAAGAGGCATGCTCAGAAGAGGGCCAGGCCCCAGTCAGGGCAGGGAAATAGAGGGCGAGTGTGTGAAGAGGTGGGGGATGTGGGCAGATTTCTCTCCAGGAAAACAGGTTTCAGCGGGCAAATGGGAGACTTGGAGCCATGGGAAGCACTAAGCCGAATATGGGTGGAAGCTCAGGGGCTGGTGGGACCCGAGTAGCTTGGACTTCAGACTGAGGAGGCCAGAACTCTGCACGTGGGGATTAACTCGCCGTCAGATTCTGATTGGGACGTTACGGGAAGTTGCTCAGAAGCCAGAAGCAACGTGGGGCTCCAAAAGGTTGCTGAGGCCTTGACTTGGTCGGCTGCCAAGGCCGTTTATACACCAACAGAAAATGAGGCAGTTCTGCTGTTGCAACAGAACCTGCCTCTGGCTGGGCAGCCTCGTTCGGGCTGGAGAGCCTGCGCACAGGTGGGGGCACAGGGAGGCCAGATTCAAGCCCCAGAACTAGCCCGATGAGGCCCCATTGCTGCCGCTGGGCCCGGACCCTGCAGCTGTCGCCTCTAACCCTGGACACATACTCTAATGGTTATGGCTGCAGAAAGAGTATACGATTAGAGCCATTTAAAAAACATAAACGCCAGATCGTATCTAATTGCTTTTTAAAAACTAATCTTTAACTATACGCAAATATTTCTTAATCTAACATTCAAGCCCCAAAAGAGAACAGCCTCACAGTAAAAAGTCAAAAAATAACCTCAAAATATACCTCTTGGATTCTGCCTTTGCTCTCTCTAATAAGCCAGGGAGCTGCCTTTGGCATCTTCCTAAGGAAACAGTTCTATTTCCCGTCTGAGTTCCTAGTAAAGCATCTCAGCTTATTCTCCCCCTTGCAATAAAGGAAGTAAAGGGCAGCTGGCTACCTGGACATCGTGTTTTCCAGAGAGAAGGCGCTCTCCCACCTGTGAGTGTCCCTCTCAGCCTCTCCCTCCCTCGGCTCTTTGGCTGTTGGGTGTTTATGGATAGATTTGCTGCATCTACATAGATCACCCTCCTTAAAAACAAACTCTCAGGATCCCGGCTCATTCCAAACCTACTTGTGATCATAGAGCAATTGATTTACCGCTGCCACACTGCCGGCGGAACCTAATAGTCATCCCTTTTAGACTGGTGGCAGGACGCTCACTCACTTTGGCCACTAGATGGCGCCCATGTGCAGCCTCTGCTCCTCCTGGGCCCCCACTGTCCTATGTTCACCCAGGTCACCCACCTAGCTATGACTCCTCCTCCCTACTCTGCAGGGTAGCTCTGCACGAGATGAGGCTGGGGTCCAAGAAGAAGGCCAAGGAGCCTGGCTGTATAAGCAACTCAAGTCCTTCATGAGCCAGTAGTTTTCTAAGTAATGCATGTTCACAAACTTTTCTCACTCGAGGATTAACTTATAATATGCACAAGCTCCTCCCTGTATGGGGATGATCTTGGGGTCTGACATTCTGTGGATCCATGCAATAGTCAAGACACATACTAGGGTGTCCTTAAGCACAGCCTACAAGGACACAGGTGCATGTCCAGGCACCAGTTAAACTTGGTTGAGTGCTTACCGTGTACCAGGCTCTGAGTCAAGGTTTTACAAATCATCTCATTTATTCCTCCTAGAAGCCCTTCGAGGGGGACTCTGAGGTGAGCGAGAGGGCCTGGGAGCTTATATGTGGGATCCTAACTGCCTGGATTTGAATCTCGGCCCGGCCTCTTGCTGCTGTGTGCCTGCTCAACTGCTACTCACCAACTCCTCAACACAACGTGCGTGCATAGTCAGCACAACAGAAATGTTGGCTATTACCCTCGTTTTACAGATGAGCAAACTGAAGCTCAGAGAAGTTAAGCAACTTGCCCATGGTCACACAGCTGGCAAGAGGCTGAACAGAGATTCAAGCACAGGTCCATGTAACTCCCTCCAATCTGCCAGACTGACCCCACAGTCTCCATCATTCAGTCTATAGGCCAGTGAGCCTATAGCTCGCCTGGGAAGCACCAGCCTTCCAATAGTCAGCATTTCTTCTCTGAATCTCTGGTTTCCACTTGTAGTTGTGATTACCTTGGCTTTATTTAAATTGAGAACACTGTCTCATTCTTGCTAAACAGTGTGGTCCCAGCACCAGAAGCATCGGCATCACCTGGGAACTTGTTAGGAATGCAAATTCTCAGGCCTCACCCCAGACCCGCTGAATCAGAAAATCTGGGGGTGGGACCCTCCAGTGATGCTGATACACGCTCAAGTTTGAGAACATTTGCTGTAAAACACGTGTCTCATAAAACCAAGCCACTAGCTGCAGTCCAATAAACTTTTATTGAGCATGCTCTTGGTGGTTCAAAGAGAAAGGCACCAGAAACTTAGCAGAGAAAGGAAAGAAATAAGCAGATGTGGAAAGCGATCCGCCCAGAAGCCACAAAATGGGGGGAGGAGGACAGAGGGGTTGGGGAGGGGGGACTGGCGCAAAGGTTGCATCAGAACTGTCTGTGTCACTTTTAAAGCGAGCACGCGGGGTTATAACTGGACAGTTCTGGGGTGGGCCCACCCTCTGTTGCTAAAAGCTGCATAGGCAGTTCTGCTGTCAAGAATGGGAACCCCACCCTATTATAGACGGCTTTTGGGGCTTTGCAGCTGGGCTGCAATCAGGCTTAGACATCCAGGTTTGCAATATGAAAGCCCATACCCTCCCGTCTGAAGAGGGACCCCCTTAGCCTTTCCGTCCCTCACATGCACCCTCTGTGCTCTCTGCCCACAGCTGACCCCTGCCATCCCAAATGCACCAAACCAGAGGCCTCCTCCCTGCCTCTGCCCCTGGGTTACTGCCCGAGTTCTCACCCACCTTTCGGTTTTCCCTCCCCGCGTGCTGGTTCTCAGCATTGTGCACATTGGAATCACCTGGAGTGATGAAAAAACACATCTACATATATACATACTTACACATACATACATATATGCACACGCAATATGCAACTATTGCAATATGCAATACTTGAGACATACTAAAAACAGTTTATCTGAAATTCAAATTTAACTGGGTGCCCTTTATTTTAGGAGAGTCAGAAGTAGTGCTGATGACAGAGTCTAGACTCCCCCCATACAGGGGACCGGTCAGTGAGATCCACTGTAATTCCAGGGCTTGAGCCCACTTCCCGAGCCCCTTCTCTCACCATGCCCCCCTCCAGAAGCCGGCTGGGGCCAGCCCCCGAGGAAACACCCAGCCAGCAGGGAGGTCTCGCTGGCCTTGCTCTCTCCCCACAGCCCCAGGTTATTGCAGTCCCGGCTCTGATTAGTGATTATGAGACCTGATGTCAAGTGAGCCGAGGGGGCACCCTGCAGGGGCTCCTGCCTCTCGGCCTCACGCATCCACAATCTCTTTCCATGACTTCCTCTCTTTACTCTTCTGGCCCGGAGTGCCCAAATGCAGCGAGATGCTGTCTCTGACAAAACAGAGCAAGTCTGAATTAGCAGGGAACAGTGGCCAGGCACAGCGATCTAGGGGGAACTGCTTGCACACATATTTGTATTTTCCTCAGGGCTAGGCAATCTGGCTTCCACCAACTAAGAATTAGAAAAGCAGTTATCAAAATGCTGTATTACTTCCTAGAGCTTGGACCAAAATATGTGCGGAGATTTTCTCAAACACTGATGCCTTGTCACCCACTCTCTTGTCCTGAAGACCTAGCACCAAATTAAGCCACTGGTGCCAGGGCCAGTCCAAGCAATGTGCAATTTTATTCTGGAACATTCCATTGTTGACTGATGAGGTTCTCTGGCATGATTCATGGTCTCTTACCCTGGACTCTGGTTGCACCGGGCAGAAACCAGCTGAAACTGACTTAAGTAAAAAGGGCAAAAGGATTGGCTCATGGAAACCGACCTGCAGGAATGGGCCTCAGGAATGTCTGGAACCAGGGGCTGGAACACCATCAGAACACACTCACCTCTTCTCTGTGCATTTTGACCTTCTCAGCTCCTACACACCCACTTCCGTTGTGAACGGGGGGCATGGCCTCAGGCAGTGTCTGTCCTCCAACCTCTGCAACCAGGCAAGAAAAGGCTCTCTTTCCCAAATCATTAAGAAAAAACACAACTGAAGGAAAGATCTGAAGGTGGGGTATCATGATGCCAACCTTGGAGCAATCTTTTAGCCAGGAAGGTGAGGTCAAGTAGGAGGACAGAAGCTCCCCAGAAAACCTGTCTACAGCAGAGAAAGGAGGGGTTCCCCTCAAAAAAAAGACAAGTCCTTGGGTGCCGGCCCCGTGGCTTAGCGGTTGAACGCAAGCGCTCCCGTACTGGCGGCCTGGGTTCGGATCCCAGGCACGCACCGATGCACCGCTTCTCCGGCCATGCTGAGGCCACGTCCCACATACAGCAACTAGAAGAATGTGCAACTATGACATACAACTATCTACTGGGGCTTTGGGGAATAAAAAGGAGGAGGATTGGCAATAGACGTTAGCTCAGAGCTGGTCTTCCTCAGCAAAAAGAGGAGGATTAGCATGGATGTTAGCTCAGGGCTGATCTTCCTCACCAAAAAAAAAAAAAGGTCCAGATATAACTCCTGGGGAAATTGTGAATGAGACAAGCACCCTAATCTGTGTCTATGACAGACGCTATCAAAACTTTAAAGTCACATGGGCGCCTCAAAGCCTTGGGCCCTAATGTCACCCCACCCCAACATTCTACACTGGCTTTGTTTTGCCAGCAGTATGACCGGAAGATCCCCAAAAGAAGTACTTCTGTGAAGAAACTGAGGCACAGAAGTACAAAGAGAGATTGCTCCAGAGCCCAGCAGACCTTCAGCATTTGGTCCTATTGGTCCCTGACATGATCTAATTTGTGACTTTGCTAAGCAAGGAGTTTAAATGGGATGTGCTGTGGGGCTGGCCTGTGGGAGCAAGATCCCCTGCTTGTGGGTGAGCCTAGCTGGCTGCCCAGCACCCACCTCTGCACCCAGCTTTGAGACTTTCTGCCTATTGGCAGAAAGCCACTAGGGTAGTTTTTTTAAATTGCTAGGGGAGGTAGCAGGTGTGAAAAGTTCCGAGAAAGCGATGGTTCTTATTCACAAACAATTTTTTTGTGGCAGGGCATGTCAAATACACAGCTCTGTGATGTTGACTAGCCTACTGCAGGGGGACAACAGGTGGCCCATCTTGGAACTGTCTCATTCATCAAAGACCCCCAGTAGTGCAGAAACTAAACTGCACACTGAAGGAGAATGGTATGATGATTCCTCAAAAAATTAAACGTAAAACTAGCATATGATCCAGCAATTCCACTTCTGGGTATATACCTCTGTCAGGGGAAGAGGGAGAATCTTCCTCTGCCCTTTTCCTTAAGGTTCTTATGGCTGGCCAAATAATTAACAAGACAGGTTAGCAGGAGAAAATAATACCAAGTTTAATAACATGTATACATGGGAGAAACTCAGAAATGAACAACTCGTCCCTCTGTCTAAGCTGCTTGCTTAAGTATTGCAGCTAAAGGCGAGGAGCGTGTTGGGGGCGGGTAGTGGCCTGGGACTTTAGAGGGCAGGAAGACGATTCTTTTCAGGGTCATCTATAGATAATGTGGTCAGGGAGAGACAGAGTTTTTGATAAAAGAGCCTTGGTGCCTTTCCTATTGTAACCTCTATCTTACATTATCTTTACAGCCATCATGATAGAAGATCTGTTCCAGGAAGGAGCCACCATGTCAAATTCTTTAGGCAGTTAGTGGGGGAGGTCAAATGTCCCTCAGAGAAAACAATCAAGGTAAAGAGATATATTTCAGGGTGGCTAAATCTTGATCTCCCACAGTCCTGCCTTTGAAACTAAAAGTTTCAGAGTCCTTTTGAAACTTAAAGAAGTTTCCTAGTCTATAAGCTGAGTTCGTAGATTGTTTCATCTCACTGAACACATTTCTTAGTCCTGATAATAGATCAGTTTAATTAAGTTCCTTTTGGAAGGTGGTGATGCAGGTGGGCTCTCAAGGTTACGCCTATATTGTGGAAGCAAGCAATCAAGTATTTAATAGAAGCATTTCTATGTAAACAAAAGAAAAACAAGGTTAATGGTGGAGCAAGTTGTAAAGCAGTTTCTGAGTTTAGAGGACAGCCAGTTAAGAAGATTTTTAGATGTCAGCGTCAAAGTATCTTTTACAGTTTAAATGTCCCTGATGATGTCATCAGGTAATCTCTCCGGTTTATATCAAGGCCATCGGCTTTAGTTTGTAAGGCTTCAGGAAAAAGGGCAGGTTTAGTTTTCAGTGATTCTAAATGAAAATGATGGAAAAAATAAAAAATGTTAGTTTGGATATCTGTAGCTAGATATTTCAGGAGACTAGAAGAAATCAGGATCCAGTCTAGTCGACAGATATAAAACAAAAACCTCAAAAGACAATTAACAAAACTAGGATCTAATATCTGCAAATGTATACTATAGTTTTTACTGAAATATAATTTTTCTCTCTAAAATCACCCTCATTTTTATTAAGATAGCCAAATTAAAACTAACTAGTTTGTAAAATAAGTCTAGTTCCAATAGAGTTGGCCCAATTATTTACATAAGTACAGCAAGAATAGCAATTGATCACATAGGCTCTTTTAAATCTGCTTTGCTGGAACTTTTTATAAGGAATCTTACATTGAACTTCAAAGGCCTCTCGAGGCCAGGAAAGCCAAGCCAAGGATTTTGTCATCAGACTTTGCCTGCAATACCTACAGATTTGGGTGAATTTCTCTCTTCCGAGGTTCCCCCAAAATATTTTGAGGTTCCTTGTACCTGCCAGATAAGTGACATTCTTTACTTATCCTGGTAAGTGCTGCTTGGAACATAAGGTACCAGGCCAATATTTCCACGTGGCTTTATTCCATAAAGTCCAATCTTTATTTCTCAAAAGCTGTATGGTTATATCGCAAATATGATGTTTCCGTCACAACCTTGGTAATATAACCAGTGTTTCTAATTGTGTCCTGTTATAAGGAGAACAGATTCTTATTGAACTTATGCAAATAACTATATTGTCATGAAAACAACAATACTCACTCACTAAGAATTTCTAAATTCGAGGGATCAGATAGAGAGAAAAAGATAAATATTTCAATTTTACTTACAAAAGTATCATTTACCAAATTGCTATAAGTCATAGCTAGTCAGGAGAAAAGAGAAAAAGTTTTCCTTAAATCTGAAAAAACAAAACATTAAAAATTCAGCAATACTTTAAACGAAAAATCATAAAAATTATAATCATCTTTATCAGTTTATTCAGTCCTGTGTAATCTATTCTTGATCCCAATCTTTTTGTTAGCAGCTTTATGAAGTTATCAGTCTCTCTATCAGATTTCTGTAATTTCTTACCCAGTTCAGTTTTATGATCAGAAAGTTTGTCAGAAATCTGTGCTCCAGTGTAAATGTCAGAGTCCTTTCCATGAATTTTTCTGAAGTTGAAACATTTTGCAAAAGCATTAGAGCAAAGAAATAAGTCTGTAAACAACAAGACCTCAAAATGGCAATTGACAAAGAATTTTGGTTAATTTTGTGACATACAACACGTTAAAATAATAACCAGAATTATAACTGATAACCAGGGCAGATCAGAATTTCAGTAATGTTATACAATTTTAAAACACCTATATCAATAACATTTACCCACATAATACTACCTAAGCAGGCTTATCATCACTTGTCTGACAACGCTTCCCATGTAACTTAACATACTGAATAAGCCTAATAAGTTTAGTATCTTTCTCCTTATAGGAAGAGAGCAAAATTTCTTTGAGAAGTTCTAGGGCCCTTTGAAAATTCTCGAAGAAAAAAAAGTAAAAAAAAGACTTTATTTAAGATATGAATTTTGGGGGAGCTTGTCAAAAATATAAACAGTCAAGTCAATGCAAACAGAGCACTAACAGTCCAAAAAGCCTTAATAGAGAGACCTCAGTCTTTTGAACACAGGAAATTATTTTAACAAAACATGGATTTTTTGTCTTTTAGGTAGACTTACTCAAAGGTAAAGAAAAATCTTTTATAACCTCTTTATCAAGTTCAATAAAATTATCCTTTTAAGAGAAATAAAACCAAATTATAATTTTGTACCAGTTTACTTTTGATATTAAAACTCATTTACTTAATTAAATTTATTTTAATCTTAGCCAACTTGATCATGCAAAAACTCCCTTTCCAGAATTCCTCTTCCACAATCCTATAACTTTCTTTTTACATTCAGAATTTGTCCCATGTCTTTCTTTTCCCTCCTAGTACTTGAGGACAAATTTATCTTTCTTAATCAACCAAACAAAATATTTCCATTCTTTGTTCCTTCTTTATATATCTTACTTTTCTTGTACACAGACATATTTTTTTTAATTTTTAGTAGCTTCAATCACATATACTAATTAGAAATTTTAACCCTTAGAAATCTTAATTTGTAAGTAAAAACTAAGTAAACAATTATAAACTTTCCTTTACCTTAGTATCTTGTGGCTTGGAAAATTTATAAACACTTCATAATTTCTAGAAATATGTTACTTTATAGTACAATCTTTTAATAAAACACGTTTACCAATAGACCCAAAACACCTTTTAGTTTTCCTGTAATGAAAAGCCAAAAGTAGACAAATGTAAGTTTAGCAATTAATGTCTAATATCTTATCTTATTTGGAAATGATCTACTCAGAGAATTTTTATCATAAAATTTAGCAAAACTCTAAAGTTTTAAGTCATCAAAAAGAGTTTGGAAGCTGTAACCACCATAACACATAATTATTGTGTAAAGTTCACGCAACATTCATCTTTTTCACAACTATTTAGTTACTTATTCCCAATAATTATTTAGATTGCCTACAAGACTTCATAAGACTTCAGATAAAATTAGCCATCATTTAAATTACTACTTTTGTTAACCAGTTCTGTAATAAAAATAACATCAGTTATTTTTCTACAAAATTTCATGTAAATTTTATCACCTCTTATACCTCTAAACATAATTATCATTAAGATTTCTATCAATAGGTCTTGGTCTTCTAATTTTGGACAAGGGAAGTGTTCTCAGTCAGACATTTTAAAACATACTCAGGCAAAGCTGGTATAATCTCTTTATATAAAATTACCTCAAACATTCCAACATTTATAATCTTATCAACACTTAAACTTTTACATGTTCTCAATTCAATTGTAACCTGAGTCAAGTCTTAAGGCTAGTCAAATTTTTCCTTTCCTTTTTCTAGCCTTTTCTTAGGTACCAATTAAACAAGCCTTTTTAAGGAAAGACCTGGAGGTAACTTTCCACGCTTAGAATAAATCTTTACCGTGGACGCAAGAGGCGTCCCTGATGAGGGCGCAGATGATGTAGCCCCCATGATCCACAGAATTCACTCCCAAAGATATTCAGAGAAAGTAAAGACCTTCGTGGCACAGGCGGTAAGGATGGTGTAGTGAAAACGGTGTCTCCAGTCTCCCACAATAGTGTGGGACGCCTCCAGTCACAGACCCGCTAATCTGTGACACCGGGCAGGCGATACGGGAATGGGATTTTTGCAGCACTAACAAGCAATGAAGGTTAAGACGACAAAAGCCCTTATGGACTGGGCCCTTTATGACAAACTCCCCTGAGAGCTTGGCACAGCCAGACAAAAAGACAGTTCGGAACCCCAGTCTACTCGACTGGCCACCAAGGTGCACTCTGGTAAATGCACCTTCTGTATGGTGGAGACCAAGGAGAATATTCTCACTGGTCACAAAGCCAAGTTCTCAGGACACAGAACAAGACAGAGACTACTCTGGGAGGAAAAGGGATCAAGATCAAAACCAAGAGTACTCTACCAAATTTAAACCAAGAGTCACTAAAAGCACAAGAAACTAGTTTCCCAAATATTTTCTCCTGCCAATCTAAATTTAGAAAGAGAAAAAATTCTCACCACTTCCTTCCGCCAGACCCCGCAGATAGAGATTCCGGGAGGCTGATGTTTTAAGAAGTCTTACCTTTTGCCAGCTTTTGTCAGGCATTCCCGTATCTCATCATCTGCAGTAGTCCAGGGAGAAGGCAGGTCTTCCAGCCAGAGAAGGCAACGTGCCAGCCAGTGTGGATCCTGCCGACTACGCCAAAACTGTCGGGGGAAGAGGGAGAATCTTCCTCTGCCCTTTTCCTTAAGGTTCTTATGGCTGGCCAAATAATTAACAAGACAGGTTAGCAGGAGAAAATAATACCAAGTTTAATAACATGTATACATGGGAGAAACTCAGAAATGAACAACTCGTCCCTCTGTCTAAGCTGCTTGCTTAAGTATTGCAGCTAAAGACGAGGAGCGTGTTGGGGGCTGGTAGTGGCCTGGGACTTTAGAGGGCAGGAAGACGATTCTTTTCAGGGTCATCTATAGATAATGTGGTCAGGGAGAGACAGAGTTTTTGATAAAAGAGCCTTGGTGCCTTTCCTATTGTAACCTCTATCTTACATTATCTTTACAGCCATCATGATAGAAGATCTGTTCCAGGAAGGAGCCACCATGTCAAATTCTTTAGGCAGTTAGTGGGGGAGGTCAAATATCCCTCAGAGAAAACAATCAAGGTAAAGAGATATATTTCAGGGTGGCTAAATCTTGATCTCCCACATCTCAAAGAGCTGAAAGCAAGGATTTGAAGACTTATTTGTACACCTAACTTCATAGCAGCATTATTCACAGTAGGCAAAAGGTGGAAGCAACCCAGTGTCCATCAACCGATGAACGGATAAACAAAATGTGATACACACATACAATGGAATGTTATTCAGCCTGAAAACAGAGGGAAATTCTGACACATGCTACAACATAGAGGAACCTCGAGGACATCATGCTAAGTGAAATAAGCTAGTCACGCAAGGACAAATACTGTATGATCCCACTTATATGAGGTCCCTAGTCTAGTCCAATTCATAAAACAGAAAGTAGAACAGTGGTTGCCAGGGCCTGGGGGTGAGGGCGGCGTGGGGGTGGGGGAGTTAGTGTTTAATGGGGACAGAGTTTCAGTTGGGGAAGATCAAAATATTCTGGAGAGGGATGGTGGTGATAGTTGCACAACAATATAAATGTACTTAATGCCACAGAACTGTACACATAAAATGGCTAAAAATAGCAAATTTTTATGTATATATTTTATCACAATTAAAAAATGACGGAGTGGATGGAAAATGAAATTAGTCTGAGGCTGGTAGCCTGCCACAGGAAGCACGTGGTCACTCCTGTGTGGGGAACAAGAAACCGGAAGCCGACACTGGCAGCAAGGGGGCAGCCGCAGCACCAGCGAGGGCGCAGCCCATCTGGCTCCCACCTCTCCGGGGCGCGGGACTCCGGCCGCCCTCCTTCCCCACCACAATCGCTCCGTTTACCGGACCACAGGTAAGGTCATGCTTCTCTCTTCCTTCTTGGCAGCGCGGAAAGTGTTTGGGTCGGAGCGTCAAGGCTGGAGTTCTAGTCCCTTCTCTCTGGGCCTGTTTCCCCTGGTGAGCGCGGGGGCTGGAGATCCCCGCAGTTCCTCCTGGGGGATGTTTCCTGCCCCGCGAAGCCCCCGCCTGCCGTCTCCGGGGCCACAGGCCTTGCTTTTGTGGTTGTTTCCTGTTTTTGTCCTCTCCCTTCCTCTCCTGCTCTGACACCTGGGTGACCGATTTAGAAGTGTGGTGTTGCCTCCTGGTCCCACGTGGGTATCACCAGAGCCGGCTGAGCGGGGCCGCAGCTGAGGCCCAGTTGAGGCGTAGGGGGAGGCACAGTCCTCTTCGCCTGGGGATTGCATCTGGAGTTCGTGATGAAATCCTTCCTGCCTCCGTTAGAGGCGGACAGCTCACATTCCCATGGAACCTCTTCTTTCTAGACATAGAGGAATTTCTCTTTTCTCTTTGTATTCTTTTGTAAAATTTGTGACACATATTGTACACATATGTAACATACGAGTACATCATACAGCAGGATGATATAATGAACAGCCCTGAACCCACCACTCCACACAAGAATGGAATATCACTAAATCTTGCATTTAGTGTAGAGGTACCCACCCTACCAAATTTTGTTTATTGTTCCCTTGCTTGTTTTTTTTTTAGAGCTTTCTCACATATGCATGCCTATTTATTTTATTTTATGAAACAGTTATATAACATTTACTGTGTGCTAGGCACTGTTTTGTTTTTTTTTTAATTTTTTTTGTGAGGAAGACCAGACCTGAGCTAACATCCAATGCCAATCCTCCTCTTTTTTACTGAGGATGACTGGCCCTGGGCTAACATCCATACCCATCTTCCTCTACTTTATATGGGCCGCCGCCACAGCAGAGCACGTGCACTTAACCGCTTGGGCCAATGGGCCAGCCCCTAGGCACTGTTTTAAATACTTAAAAATATTAGCTCATTTAATTTGTTTAATCCACACGGCCACCCTATGAGGAAGGTACTATTATTAATCCCATTTTACAGAAGAGGAGACTGAGGCACAGAAAGATTAAGTGACTTGCTCAAGGTCACACAGATAGTAAGAGTGAGCATGGAACATGTCTCCTGGTTCTTAGTGCAAAAATGTCTCTAGGGTATATGTGTAAGAATGGAATTGTAGGTTATAGGGTATAAGAATATTCAGTTTTACAAGATAATGCCTAATTATTTCCTAGAGAACCAGTATACACTCTCACCAGCAATTATAAGAGTTCCTATTGACCTATGACCTCTCCGACAATTGGTCTTGTCAAATTTTTTAACTTTTGCGATCTAGTAGATATAAAATGGTATCCCATTGTGGTTTTAATTTTAATTTCCCTGGCTACCATTGAGTTAAAGCGTCTTTTCATTTGTTTAGACATGTTTCCTTTTCTTTGAAATGTTTATATGTATTTTTAATGTAATCAAAATTATCAATTGTTTCTTGTATGTTGGTGATATTAGGATTTCCTTGCTTAGGAAATCCTTCCCTGCCCCAAGGACATAAAAATACTCTCCCATGTTTTCTTATAAAAGTTTTTAAAGTGTTCCTTAGCATATAAATTCTTAATTCAGATGGAATTGATTTCTACCTTTGGTGTGAGGTAGGGATACATTTTCCCCCCTTTTCTCCATATGGTTAATTGATCCAGCATGATTTATTTGAGAGACCCTTCTTTCGTGCAATGCTCTACAATGCCATCTTTGTCATGTGTCAAAATTTCATACAAGTTGTTTCTGGGCTCTTTATTTGCCTACATCTACACTAACACCATATTTTATAGTAAGTTTTCATATCTTATAGAGCAAATCCTCTCGCCTTATTATTCTTTAGGGTTCTCTTGGTCCTTTCGTTCTTTGACATGAATTTTAGAATCAGCTTTTAATTTCCATGAAAAACTCTATTGAGATTAATTGGAATTGCATTGAATCGGTAGATTGGTAAGGGGAGAATTGACATCTTTATAATATTGAATCTCTTATCCATGAATATGGGCTTTCTCTCAATTTACTTAGATTGTATTTAATGTCTTTCAATAAAGTTTTATAACTTTCTTACTCTAGGTCTTGTACATGATTTGCTAGATTTATTTCTCTTTTTTTGCCATTATAAATGGGGTGTTTCTTAAATTATATTTTTGTATGTTACTGATATGCACAAAAGCAACTTATTTTTAGATATTGATCTCATAGCTAGCTGCCTTGCTAAAATCTCTTATTATTTTGAATCACTTGTCTGATCATTCTTTTGGATTTTCTACTTAGGCATTCATATCATTTGAAAATACTGATGGTTTCGCTCTTTTCCCATCTTTAGGAGGTTTCTTTTAATTTTTTTTTCTTGTCTTACTGCACTGTCTAGGACCTCTAGTGCAATGTTAAATAGAAGCAGAGATAGTGGGCATCCTCATCTGGTTCCTGATTTTAAAGGAAATGATTTACTTATTTCCTAAGATTTACCCATGGAAAATAATATATATGTAAGCTTTTTGTAAGTTCTCTTTATTGGGTTAAGGAAGTTTCCTGTAATTTGCTAAGAGCTTTTATCAGGAGAGGATGTTGAATGTCACCATTTTTTCCCCCAGGATCTGTTGAGATGATCGTATGTTTTTTCTTCTTAAATCTGTTAGTGAAAGTTTTTAGTTTGGGCTCCTTCAAAAGGAGAGCATGGAACAAGGACTTAGGTTCAGGTAGGTTCTTCGAGAGGTGATTCCAGGAAGCACGGAGCGAAGGAGCAGGGAGACTGAAACAGGGAAGGAGGAAAAGCCAACTGAAGGTGCATGACTGATGTCACAGCTGTAGGCAAAGGGAGCTCAGTTCTTTCTGGACCTTTGATAAGCCTACAAGATGCCCCCCAGAATTGCCCACTGAAAGAAGGAGGCTGAAGGTCGTTTCCACCAGCTCCTGTCCCCTCATTGCTTGAGGGTTGCATCTTAGGGAACTTAACTCTCCCACGCTTCTGGGAAACACTAGCAAGCAGATAAGTGGCTCCGAAAGCATTGAAGAAGACCCTGAGGCAAAAAGCGAAAAGAAACATGGTATAAGCTTGAAGTGGGACACTGGGAGGGTAAGGTTTGTCTAAGCTTACACAAAATTATCCACTGTAAGTGCAGCCGTGTCTTGACATGAGTACAGCCATGTTTGGCCACTCCATTGACCTACAGCCATCAGCACAAAAAGAAATATAAAAGCTGCTTTCTGTGTGGTGGGAACCGGCCTTTTCCCGGGAACTGGCCTGTCTCCCACGGAGAGAGTTGCAAGTTGTAACATTTCAAGGCTCTTGGAGCGTCGTGGCCCGGAATAGACTGGCCATCTGTGCCGGGCTGAGACGATAACCAAAGAGAACAATACACGTACACAACTACTGGGCTGGGACGTTAGCCAGGAGGCTCAGTGCACGTACGCCACTGATAACCATTTTGTGCATGGAAACACTAAATGCTTGCCCTGCAAACTCTGTAATTGCTTACTCTGAAAATTACTGATGGTATAAAACCTGCTAGAAACTGAGCCCCGGTGAGAGTTCCACCTGTGGAAGGGACGCCTTGCCCAGGACGTGTGATCCTTGCCCAGCCGCGTCGATTGACAGGGCTCTCCCGGCAGTGGGGCGTGGATATTATGAGTAACTGATTTGATGTGAAGTAATTGATTTGATATGAAGTATTTGATTTGATGTGTTCTCTTTTTGGTCAACCTGATGTTTCTCTTTCCGGTGGATTTGTGTCATTTCTCTTCAGCCGATGTGGGTGTTTTCCCTTTCCAGTCGGGCTGATGTTTTTTCCCTCTTAATATTTGACCTACTTGGATCTGTTTGCAGACTATCGCCTTTACTATCCTCTATGTAAAAAATATACCTTCAGTCCATTTGTTTGGAGTGGAAAGTGTCTTTTACGTCTCTGATCGAATCCCCGAACCTCTCATAACATAATTGGTGCTGTGAGCAGGATTCGATTAAGGAGATGCCTTTCCTATTCAAACAAAAGGTAACTGAAGCCAAGGTGGAAGAAATTCCAGGATGGGAGGACCCTCCCTTTTGCACTCTGGCTGGGGAGTGGGCTCGTAGGTCAGGGTTATGTGAAGCTTGGGATGCTCGTCTGCGACGATTTGAACCGTTGGATGTGACCAAAGCTTTGCAGACGGTGGAAAGGAAAGCGAAAGATGATGTTTCTTTTTTGGCACGGCGAGGTTGGTGTTTGTTGACTGCTTATCGCCGGGCTATAGAAGATAGGGATAAGATACAGAAAGAGAAGGCACTCTTGGAGAAAGAAAATTTAGATTTGCAGTCTTGCTTGGCTATGATTCAATGTCAATATCTTGCACTGGGAGATCAGGCTCATAACTACCAAGCTATAGCAGAAAAGGCTGCTGTAAGAGTTGCCAAATATAAATATAGAAAGAGGAGAGGAAAGATAAATGAACGAAAAGTTCATATGGCCATAGCATCGGCTGGTCCTAAGTGGGACCCGAACACATGGGATGGTGATATCTGGGATGATGATTCTGAAACTGATTATGAGGAAGAGGAAAAACCGCCCAAATGCACAGAGGCACGTCCTCTTCGCTGTCGGCAGATGGAAATGGATGATAATCATTCTGTAAGGAAAGATGTGATTGAGGATTTTAACCAACAAGAAATTTTTGATATTTTAGCCCGGGCTACACAAAAGCCTGGAGAAGCCATTATAACCTGGCTTGTTCGCCTATGTGATATGGGCGCTACAGGAATTAATCTGGATGCAGGAGATACTTTTAAATTTGTAATTTTGTCCAATGATCCAGTAATACGGGGAGCTTTCAGAGATTGGAGCATGAATGCTCACCCCCCAAATGATCATGGACAAGACACTGATGATACAACTTTATTGGCTCTTGCAGTAAAAGGAGCTCAAGATAAATACCCCACGGATGATATGTGGCCAGACACTAATAGACCATGGTATACTTTAAAAGATTGTGTCCAAAAGATGAGAGAAGAAACCATGAAACGGGCTGTGTTTCTGGGGTGTGATGAAGCTTTAAATGAAATGACTTTAAGTGTCCAGGTGCGAAACAAGTTGATAAAAACTGCACCTCCGGCATACAAACAAATAATTACAACCCTTCTCATGAATGAAACTGAAAACCCTATATCAACACTTGCAGATAAGATTATGCAGCTAGCAGACTTGGGAGACTGGCAGACAACTGAAAACTCTCCAGGAAGGGAAAAAAGAGAAACATTCCTTAAAAAGGATAAAATGACTCGAGGTGATATGTTTTTGGCCCTACTCCGGGCAGGAGTACCCAAAGACCAGATTGATGGAGTTGACACTAGAGAATTATGGAAACTATATAAAGGAAAAGGGCTGAATGTGAAACAAGTGAATAGAAGGGACAATATAGAGAATGCTTCCAACCCAGTGCCTACTGCACTTAGTGCACTGCCTCCTCCCTCGGATCCTCTTTTTGCTGACTTACGTGATTGAGGGGAAGGCCAAACCTCTGTATCGATTAGTGCCACTATAAGAAAAGATATTAGACCACATGTACCAATTAAAATATTTTGGAAGAATGGATCTACAACTAGTGTACAGGCACTTGTATATACAGGGGCAGAGGCCACCCTTATCTATGGGAATCCAACTAAGTTTCAAGGTACATCAATTCTGATAACTGGATTGGGAGGAAAAGAAATCCAGGCAGTTACCACTAATCTTTCTATGCAAATTGGGCAACTACCCCGGTGCACATATCTAGTTATGATTGTGCCAATACCAGAATATATAATTGGGACTGATATTCTAAAAGGATTGACATTAAATTTGGCTGATGGACAATACCAATTTGCTATTAGAGCTTTGTCTTTCCATATTAATGCTGTAATTGTGGGATGTTTGCATCATGAAGTAGAAATTCCACCTGCCACGCAAGTGATCAATCAAAGACAGTATCGCATCGCTGGAGGACAACAAGAAATATCTGAGACTGTAGAAGATTATTTGGCTGTAAAAGTCCTTCGCAGAGTAACTACAGCCTGGAATAATCCTATCTGGCCTGTTAAAAAAGGTGATGGGACATGGAGAATGACTGTAGATTACAGAGAGCTCAACAAAGTGACTCCGGCTATTCAAGCGGCCGTCCCTGATTTGATTACTCTTATAGAAAAAGTACAATGTTATCCAGGCACTTGGTATGCAGTCACAGACTTGGCTAATGCCTTTTTCACCATACCTATACCTAAAAGTGTCCAAGAACAGTTTGCTTTCACGTGGCTGGAACAACAATATACCTTTACTAGACTTCCTCAGGGATATGTGCATAGTCCCACTATCTGCCATCGACAGGTTGCTGAAACCTTGGCAAAGGTACCTGCTTCTGATGATGTCCAAATAGTACATTATATAGATGATATTATGATCCAAGGAAATGAAGAAGAAAGAGTACAACAACAGTTAGAAAAAGTAATGGACACACTTGAGGAGGATGGATGGAAAACTAATCCAGCTAAAATTCAGGGCCCAAGTTCAAGTGTTAAATTTTTGGGAATACTTTGGAATAATAGAAAACAAGAAATTTTACCTAAAGCTAGACAAAAAATATTAAATTTTGCAGCACCCCGCAACAAAAAGGAAGCACAAAAATTTATTGGATTATTTGGATTTTGGAAGGCACATATTCCACATTTAAGTCGGCTCCTTGCACCTTTATATAAAGTTACCAGGAAAAAATATGAATTTGAATGGGGAATGGAACAAAAAGAAGCTTTTGAAGCAGCCAAGCATGCTATTCAGACTGCTTTAGATCTATGGCCAATTAAACCAGGACCCATTGAGTTACAGGTAGATGTCATTGATCAGTATGCCAGCTGGAGTTTATGGCAAAAACAAGGTGCTCGACGTTATCCTCTGGGATTTTGGAGTCACAAGCTTCCCTGTTCCAGTGAAAGATATAGTCCTTTTGAAAAACAGTTGTTAGCCTGCTATTGGGCTCTAATAGACTCAGAAAGCCTTACCCTGGGACATGAGGTAATTATGCGACCCCAAATACCCATCGTGCAATGGATTCATAGCACGCCTGTTACTCATAAAATTGGACATGCACAAGAATTTAATATCATCAAATGGAAATGGTATATTCAAGACCGGGCCAAACCTGGCCCAAAGGGGTTGTCTCTATTGCATGAACAAGTGTCTCAATATAGCAGTGAGCCAACTGTGTCACCCAAGACTGATATAACAGAATCTCCTGTTACATGGGGTGTCTCATATGATCAATTGACTGAAGAACAACAAAAACATACCTGGTTTACGGATGGTTCTGCCAAAATGATATCGAGCTCATGGAAATGGAAAGCAGTTGCCTATAACCCATCCACCCAACAAACAATTGTCACCACCGGAGATAATATGAGTAGCCAATATGCTAAACTCTATGCAGTGTATCAGGCACTTCAACAAGAACAGGGGCAACAATGTCATATATATACTGATTCATGGGCAGTGACACAAGGTTTGACAACGTGGATGCCACAATGGAAAAAACATGATTGAAAAATTAATGATAAAGAAATATGGGGAAAGAAGTCATGGGAAGACATATGGTTATGGTGTCAAAACATGATTGTTACTGTATTTCATGTTGATGCTCACAGTTCTTTAATTTCTGCAGAATGAAAGCATAATTCTCATGCTAATCAGCTGGTGCAGATTCGTGCAACGCACAACCCAGGCTTAGCACAATGGGTCCACGAAAAGAGTGGACACTTGTGAGAACAAGCTTCATACAGGTGGGCACAACAAAGGGGAATCCTTGTCACCCATGATGATATTGCCACTACAGTACAACAATGTCAGTTATGCCAACAGTTAAATAAACGGGGAGTTCCACACCCCTACCAAGGTCATATCCAAAAGGAATTATTTCCCGCCCATACCTGGCAAATAGATTTTATTGGACCATTGCCAAATTCTTGTGGATATACTTATGCCTGCACTGCTGTTGATACATATTCTGGTTATTTATTGGCTATGCCAGCTAAAGTGGCCACCCAACAGAGTGCCATAAAATTATTAGATATAATCAAGTTATATTATGGAACACCAAGGCAAATTCAGAGTGACAACGGTTCCCACTTTACAGGTAAGTTGATTCAAACCTATACCAAAGAAAATTATATAGAATGGATTTATCATATACCTTATTACCCCCAAGCTGCAGGCCTCATAAAACAAATGAATGGATTGCTTAAACAACAATTGAGGAAACTCGGTCATGGCTCATTAAAGGGGTGGCACAGCCATCTAAGTACTGCTCTAAATGTGTTAAATAACAGGCCACTAGGCCCTAATGAGACTCCTCTGTCAAGGTTGTTACCAACAAAGATTACAGAAGTGGCAGCCGCCACCCATGAGCTTATGACCTTAACCTATTGGCCCCTGACGCAGTCTGCTAAACCGCCTTTTCGTGCCACGGCCGAAGCGGCTGGATTGGATTTATCTACTGTTCATTCTATTCAATTGCCCCCTGAGAAGCAGTCTATAGTGCCTACTGGGATAGGGGTACAATTTCCCAAAAATACCTTTGGTTTGTTAAAAGGACGCTCTGGACTGGCAGCAAAAGGTATTGATGTACTGGGAGGAGTCACTGATCCAGATTACCAAGGAGAAATAAAATTTATATTATATAATGGTAGTGACACAGTACTAACTGTAGAGTCTGGGGAACGAGTGAGACAACTATTGGTGCTTCCCCTCTTGACTCCAAATGTGTCACAAGGACAACCTCCAAATGAATTAACTAAAAGAGGAATGCAAGGATTTGGGTCTACAGATGGATGGAAACCTGGAGCAAAAATGTGGGTGACACATCCACCCAATGCGGCTCCCCGTGCCGCAGAAATAATGGCCCAAGGGCCCACTGCAACGCTCATAGTTATGTATCCAGGAAATAAACAGTTATATCATGTTCCTAAAAATTCTGTTTCTTTGCGTGAATAGATATTCCTACTGTGTTCGCTATGCTGTGCTGCCCCTCCATGTCTGCTGCAGACCTACATGCCAACCAATGTCTCCGTAGGACAACCTTTGACCCTGCACTGCTGGACCAACTGCTCTACACCAGTGGGACCTATAACCTGGACTATGAATGGCCGAGAAATTTGGTCTCAGAAACATCAAGCAATCTCTCGGTATAAGCCTATATCTGACCAGTCACGGAAAACTAGTTATAATTTCTCTATTACCCTGCCTTCTGCTACCCTCTGTGATGGGGGCTGATCTGGACTTCTGCAAGCTAATTTTTTAGGCCTAAGTGTTACCTTATCTAATGTTATCTTTGATGCTGTACATGATTTGCAAGATCAAGTTAATAACATTTCATATTCTAAGGGGTTATTTGATTGGTTACCTTGGGGTTTAGGTCCTTTATTGAGAGATAGTTTTATAATTATTGTAGTCATTGGATTTTGGATTCTTGGATGTGCCTTATGTACTTGTGTACGAAGTTCATTGTCTGTGCATATGGTGTCTTATGGTTAATGGAGACGGCCACGGCCGAATATGTCTTGACATGAGTACAGCCATGTTTGGCCGCTCCATTGACCTACAGCCATCAGCACAAAAAGAAATATAAAAGCTGCTTTCTGTGTGGTGGGAACCGGCCTTTTCCCGGGAACTGGCCTGTCTCCCACGGAGAGAGTTGCAAGTTGTAACATTTCAAGGCTCTTGGAGCGTCGTAGCCCGGAATGGACTGGCCATCTGTGCCGGGCTGAGACGATAACCAAAGAGAACAATACATGTACACAACTACTGGGCTGGGACGTTAGCCAGGGGGCTCAATGCACGTACGCCACTGATAACCATTTTGTGCATGGAAACACTAAATGCTTGCTCTGCAAACTCTGTAATTGCTTACTCTGAAAATTACTGATGGTATAAAACCTGCTAGAAACTGAGCCCCGGTGAGAGTTCCACCTATGGAAGGGACACCTTGCCCAGGACGTGTGATCCTTGCCCAGCCGCGTCGATTGACAGGGCTCTCCCGGCAGTGGGGCGTGGATATTATGAGTAACTGATTTGATG
The DNA here is from genome assembly GCF_020826845.1 of Diceros bicornis minor. NCBI lineage: Eukaryota > Metazoa > Chordata > Mammalia > Perissodactyla > Rhinocerotidae > Diceros > Diceros bicornis. Next base: position 46,783,689 of record NC_080757.1, on the reverse strand, counting down.
TGAAGTAATTGATTTGATATGAAATAATTGATTTGATGTGTTCTCTTTTCGGTCAACCTGATGTTTCTCTTTCCGGTGGATTTGTGTCATTTCTCTTCAGCCGATGTGGGTGTTTTCCCTTTCCAGTCTGGCTGATGTTTTTTCCCTCTTAATATTTGACCTATTCGGATCTGTTTGCAGACTATCGCCTTTACTATCCTCTGTATAATAAAATATACCTTCAGTCCATTTGTTTGGAGTGGAAAGTGTCTTTTACGTCTCCGATCGAATCCCCGAACCTCTCATAACAAGCCGATATCAGAGGAGGGCAGAAGTCATGTGACATAGAGCACCCGAGTCTACTATTACCAATGTAATAAATGATATTTGTAGGTTTTTATTCTCTTGTTAGACCACCTTTGCATACCTGAGATAAGCCCAACTTGGATGTGATGTCTTATATTTTTAATACACTAATTTGATTTGCTAGCATTTTTCTTATAATTGTTGCATCTATATTCACAAGTGAGACTGGCCTCTTCTTTCTCAACCTATACTTGTCTCATTTTGGTATTAAGGTTACACTGGCCCCATAGAGAGAATTAGAGAATGTTCCTGATTTTTCCATCCTCAGAAAGAGTTTTTTATACGATTAGAATTACTTCTACTTAAACTTCTGTAAAACTATCTGGACTTTGTATTTTCTTTGTGGGAAGATTTTAAATTACCAATTCAATGTCTTTAACAGTTAAGAACCATTAGGGCTTTTTATTTCTTCTTAAATCAAGTTTGGTAAGTTATATTTTTCTAATATTTGGTCTACTTTGTTTCATATTTCTTGGCATAAGTTATTTATAGTCTTCTTTTTTATTTTTAATTGTGGTAAAATACACATAACATAGAATGTACCGGCTTCACCATTTTTAAGTGTACATTTTGTTGTGTTAAGTACATTCACATTGTTTTGCAACCAATCTCTGGAACTTTTTCATCTTTACAAAACTGAAGCTCTACACATTAAATAACAACTTCTTGTTTCCCCTCACTCCAGTCCCTGGCAACCATTGTTCTACTTTCTGTTTCTATGAATTTGTATTGTGTTCTTTTCAACCTTGTAGTTATGTTCCCACTTTCCTTCCTAATAATGTTTATTTGTGCTTTCTTTTGTTTACAAACAGATTTCACCAGAGATTTGCCCATTCTGTTAGTTTTTTCAAAGAACTAACTTTTGGTTTTATTGGTCCTGTCTCCCATATCTTTGTTTTCTATTTTACTGATTTCTGCTCTTTTTTATTCCCTTTTGTGTTTACATTGTTGTTCTAATTCTAACTTCTTGACTACTTACTTAAATTGGATACTTATAGCAAACACTTTTCTAATACAAGCATTTAAGGTTATAAATTTCCCTCTAAGTACCACTGTTCATCCATCCTATAAATTTTAACATATGATATTTTCATTATCACTCAAGTTTAAGAATTTTAAAATGTGTTATTACTGCTATTTCTTTGACCCGTGGGTTATTTAGATTATGTTTTTACGTTACCAAATATGTGGGGTTTTCAACTTACCTTTTTGAAGAATTTGTGTTCTCTAATTTATAGGTGTGAATCAAGCTTTTATATTGTGTGTTTCAGCTCTTGCATTCATTTACTGCTTTTTTTTGTCTACTTCATTATTCATAATTGATAGATGTGTATTAAAATTTTTTGCTATGATGGTGGTTTTATCTCTTTGTAGTTCTTTCAAGCTAGGTGCTTACAAGTTTAGAACTAGTATAACTTCCTGGTGAATTGACCCTTTAATCTAGGCACTCATTCTCCCTAATAAATATCTTTGTCTTAAAAGTCCTCTTTGTCTGAGATGAATAGAACTTTCCTGGCTTTCTTTTGGTTAGTGTTTGCCTGGTATATCTTTTTTCATCCTTTGACTTTCAACCATTCCATACTCTTATGTGTTAGGTGTGTCTCATAAACAACATAGAACTGGGTTTTGTGTTTTAATATTTTTAAAATCTAATCTGAGATGAGAATTTAGGAATGACTGAATCCATGACTTCCACTAAACCCTGCTGACTAAGAATTGAGTTTAAAAGCCTGCATTTTCAATAGCAGTCCATGGTTGGCAAGAACCATAACCCAGAATGTTCTCTTCTGAGGTAGTGTGTTTGAGCTATTTTTTAAAATAGACTTTATTTTTTAAGAGCAGTTTTAGGTTCACAGCCAAATTGAAGGGAAGATACAGAGATTTCCTATATACTCCCTATTCCGACACATGCACAGCCTCCCCCATTGTCAACATCCCCCACCGAGTGGTACATTTGTTACATTCAATGAGCTTACTTTGACATGTCATTATCCCCCAAAGTCCATTACATTACATTAATACACTACATTACGCATTATACGCTGCATACACATTACACTACATAACACATTAATACACTATATTAATATACATCCATTAGTTTACATTAGGGCTCACTCTTGGTGTTGTACATTCTCTGGGTTTGGACAAATGTATAATGACGTGTATCCACCATATTAGCATCATACAGAGTGGTTTCACTGTCCTAAAAATCCTCTGTTCTCTGCCTATTCGTCCCTCCCCAGCCCCTGTCAACCACTGATCATCCAGCCAACCACTCGTCATTTCTGAGTTTTCATCTCAGCTCTGTCACCTAATAGCTCTGTGACTTGGGCAGGTGATTAATTCACCTGAACCCCTATTTCCTCAGATGCACAATTAGAATGGCTCTTTCTTTTTATAGATTTGGTGTGATAATTAAATAAAATAATGTATTAAAACCTCAGCTTAGTCCCTAGCAGAGAACAGGCATCAACTACACGTTACTTTCCTTTTCCTTCCTCCTTCTCTTAGTAATCTGATCATATTCTGCTGAGAAAAGGTGACAGTGTGTACCCCCAGAAATCTAAGAGCAGGAGAGCGGAGGGAAGAGGAAGAAAGAGAACTTCCAACTCCTGTCTCCCAAATCCTCTTTCCAACTTGGAAAATCCCTCCCTTTCTGTTTTCTGTCTGGAGTGTTAAAATCCATATGCATCCACTTTCTCAGTTCAACACCTTCAGCCTACACCTGACAAATACACAGAATCACCCTGTGTCCTTTAAGTTGTTCCAGAAGCTAAACTGATTTAGAACTGAGCTTTGTGTGCAGGACGGCTGTTAGTGGGGGCACCAGAGGGAATCATGATCCATGTCACACCCATTTGCTAGTCACATCGAATCTTGTGGTTCTCAAAGGGAATCAACCAGAATCACCTTAAAAATGGGAGGAGTTCCCTTTTCCTCCCCAGTGGCAGTGACCCAGGGCATGGGACTACACAAGGCTCTGAGAAAAGAGGGGGGCTCTCCACAGGAACACCTTCACTCTCCAAGTTCCCTCACAGCCCATGGGAAAGCCCTACAGAGAGGTGGCTAAGCTATTGCCGGGGTGTCTTCATCAAGCCAGCACCCCAGCAGAGCAGATAGCGAGGGCAGAGCGAGAATGCCCCCAGGATTGCACATGCAGAAGAAAGCCCCTCTCCCCCTGCCTGGCGCTCCAGTTCACTCCATCAGCCAGAGTGCCCACACATAGATTAGAAAAGCAGTAGCTGTGAGCAAACGAGCCAGAAACCACAGACGGACCCTGTCAGCATAGATCCTAAGGACAGGCACAGATGCCAGGAATCACCATGGGCTCAGAATATATAGCTCCTGAACCCCCCCAGTGGCAGCAGGTGGAATCTGTGACCAGATACCATCACAATGCAAAGGCACGAATCCACACCATCAAATGGATGAAGAAATATATTAATACTCCAGACCAAAAGGAACATGACAACCACCCAGAAATCAATCCTGAAGGCACAGAAATTTACAATCTAAATGACAGTGAATTCAAAATAGCCATAAAAAAACTCAACAAGTTACAAGAAAATACAGATTGACAGTTCAATCAGATCAGGAAAAAAATTAATGAATTGATGGAATTCTCCAAAAGAGGATTGAAGCTATAAAGAAAAACCAATCAGAAATGTTGGAAATGAAAAACAGAATGGATGAGAAAAAGAAAAATCTAGACTCCCTGAATAACAGAGCTGATATTATGGAGGACAGAATTAGCAGTCTGGAGGACAGAAATATAGAAATGCTTCAGACGGAGGATGAGAGAGACCTAAGGCTAAAAAGAAATGAAGAAATTCTCCAAGAAATAACTGACTCAGTTAGGAAATGCAACATAAGGATTATAGGTATTCCAGAGGGAGAGTGGAGCAGAGAGCTTTTTCAAAGAAATAATAGCTGAGAACTTCCTAAACCTGGGGAAGGAGCTGGAAATACAGTAAAAGAAGCTAATGAAACTCCTAATTATATCATCATAAAAAGACCTTCTCCAAGGCATATAGTAGTAAAACTGGCAAAAGTCAATGACAAAAAATATTAAGGGCAGCAAAGCAGAAGAAAATAAGCTACGAAGGAACTCCAATCAGGCTTTCAGTGGATTTCTCAGCAGAAACCTTACGGGCTAGGAGAGAGCAGAATGATTATTCAAAATTCTGAAAGACAAAAACTTTCAGCCAAGAATACTCTATCCAGTGAAAATATCCTTCAGATGTGATGGAAAAATAAAAACTTTCCCAGATAAACAAAAGCTGAGGGAGTTCATGGCCACAAGACCCCCCCCCCAACACACACACACAAGAAATGATCAAGAAGACCCTCATACCAAAAAAAAAAAAAAGGAAGAGTTTACAAAGCCTTGAGCAAGGACATAAATAGGCAGACAAAATCAGAAAATAGCAGCTCTCTATCAGAACAGGTTAGCAAACACTTAATTATAACATTAAAGATAAAGAGAAAGAAAACATCAAAAATAAATATAATCTCATCATTTTAACCACAAACTCACAACACAAGATGGAATGAGTTGTGACAATAATACTTACAGGGAGAAGAGATACAGGATGGAATTGGCTTAGACTAAGGAAATAAGAGGCTATCAGAAAATGGACTATCTCATGTATGAGATTTTTTATGCAAACTTCATGGTAACTGCTAAACAAATAATCAGAACAAAGATACAAATGACAAACAAAGAGAAAACTGAGAAAACCATCATAGAGAGCTACCAAACTGAATTGGTAATCCAAAATACATGGGACGAGAAACAGGGGACATACAGAACAACCAGAAAATGATTGATAAAATGGAAGCATTAAGTCCTCATATATAATAACCACTCTAAATATAAACAGATTGAATTCTCCAATCAAAAGACACAGAGTGGCAAGATGGATTAAAAACTAAGACCCAACAATATGCTGCCTCCAGGAAACATATCTCAGCTCTAAAGACAAGCACAGGCTGAGAGTGAAGGGATGGAAAGCAATACTCCAAGCTAATGGCAAACAAAAGAAAGCAAGTGTTGCCATACTTATATCAGACAAAGTAGACTTCAAGATAAAACAGGCAATGAGAGGGCTGGCCCCGTGGCTTAGCGGTTAAGTGCGCGCACTCCGCTACTGGCAGCCCGGGTTTGGATCCCGGGCACGCACCAACGCACCGCTTCTCTGGCCATGCTGAGGCCATGTCCCACATACAGCAACTAGAAGGATGTGCAACTATGACATACAACTATCTACTGGGGCTTTGGGGGGAAAAAAAAGGAGGAGGATTGGCAATAGATGTTAGCTCAGAGCTGGTCTTCCTCAGCAAAAAAAAAAAAAAAGAGGAGGATTAGCATGGATGTTAGCTCAGGGCTGATCTCCCTCATTAAAAAAAAAAAAGAAACAGGAAATGAGAGACAAAGAAGGGCAGTATGTAATGATAAAAGGGACACTCCACCAAGAAAACATAACACTTATAAATATATATGCACCTAGCACAGGAGCACCAAAGTACATACAGCAACTATTAACAAACCTAAAAGGTGGGGCTGGCCAGGTGGCGCAAGCGGTTAAGTGCGCGTGCTCCGCTGTGGCGGCCCGGGGTTCGCCGGTTCGGATCCCGGGCGCGCACCGATGCACCGCTTGTCAAGCCATGCTGTGGCGGCGTCCCATATAAAGTAGAGGAGGATGGGCATGGATGTTAGCTCAGGGCCAGTCTTCCTCAGCAAAAAGAGGAGGATTGGCAGATGTTAGCTCAGGGCTGGTCTTCCTCACAAAAAAAAAAAAAAACACCTAAAAGGAGACATTAACAACAACACAATAATAGTATGGGACCATAACACCCCACTTACATCAATGGATAGATCATCCAGACAAAAAGTCAACAAGAAAATAGTGGATTTAAATGAAAAACTAGACCAGATGGACTTAATAGATATATCTAGAACACTCCATCCAAACACAGCGGATTACACATTCTTCTCAAGCACACATGGAACATTCTCAAGGATAGACCATATGTTGGGAAACAAGGGAAGCCTCAATAAATTTAAGAAGATTGAGATCATATCAAGCATCTTTTCCCATCATAATGCTATGAAACTAGAAATCAACTACAAGAAAAAAGCTGGGAAAGTGACAAATATGTGGAGACTAAACAACATGCTACTGAATAACCAATGGATCATTGAAGAAATGAAAGGAGAAATCAAAAAATATCTGGAGACGAAAATGAAAATACACCATACCAACTCATATGGGAAGCAGCTGAAGCAGTCCTAAGAGGGAAATTCATAGGAGTACAGGCCCACCTTAACAAACAAGAAAGATCTCAAATAAGCAATCTTAAACAGAATTAGAAAACAAAATTAGAAAAAGAAGAACAAACGAAGCCCAAAGTCAGCAGAAGGAGGGAAATAGTAAAAATTAGAGCATAAATAAATGAAATTGAAAGCAAAAAAAAAAAAAAAGTAGAAAGCATCAATGAAACAAAGAGCTGGTTCTTTGAGAAGATAAACAAAATTAACAAAGCCTTAGCCAGACTCACCAACAAAAAAAGAGAATAAATAGAATAAGAATAAATAGAATTAGAAATGAAAAAGAAGAAATTACAACGGATACCACAGAAATACAAAGGATTATAAGAGAATACTATGAAAAACTATATGCCAACAAATTGGACAATCTAGAAGAAATGGATAAATTCTCAGACTTATACAACCTCCCAAAACTGAATCAAGAAGAAATAGAGAATCTGAATAGACCAATCACAAGTAAAGAGATTGAAATGGTAATCGAAAACCTCCCAAAAAATAGAAGTCCAGGGCCAGATGGCTTCTCTGGAGAATTTTACCAAACATTCAAAGAAGATTTAATACCTATCCTTCTCAAACTATTCCAAAAAGTTGAAGAAGACAGAACACTTCCTAACACATTTTACGAGGCCAGCGTCACCCTGATCCCAAAGCTAGACAAAGACAATGCAAAGAAGGAAAATTACAGGCCAATATCACTGATGAACATAGATGCAAAAATCCTCGATAAAATATTGGCAAACCGCATACAGCAATACATTAAAAAGATCATACACCATGATCAAGTGGGATTTATACCAGGGATGCAGGGATGGTTCAACATCCGCAAATCAATGTGATACACCACATTAATAAAACAAGGAATATAAACCACATGATCATCTCAATAGACACAGAGAAAGCATTTGACAAGATCCAACATCCATTTATGATAAAAACTCTCAATAAAATGGGTATAGGAGGAAAGTATCTCAACATAATAAAGGCCATATATGACAAACCCACAGCCAATATCACACTCAAAGGGGAAAAACTGAAAGCCATCCCTCAGAGAACAGGAACAAGACAAGGGTGCCCACTTTCATCACTCTTATTCAACATAGTACTGGAGATTTTGGCCAGAGCCATTAGGCGAGAAAAAGAAATAAAAGGAATCCAAATAGGCAATGAAGAAGTGAAAATCTTGCTGTTTGCAGATGACGTGGTTTTATATATAGAAAACCCTAAAGAATCCATCGGAAAACTATTAGAAATAATCAACAATTACAGCAAAGTTGCAGGTACAAAATCAACTGACAAAAATCAGTTGCATTTCTATACTCTAATAACGAACTAACAGAAAGAGAACTCAAAAATACAATCCCATTTACAATCGCAACAAAAGAAGAATAAAATATTTAGGAATACATTTAACCAAGGAGGTGAAAGACCTATATAATGAAAACTATAAGACATTTTTGAAAGAAATCGATGATGACATAAAGAAATGGAAAGATGTTCCATGCACATGGATTTGAAGAATAAACATAGTTAAAATGTCCATAATACCTAAAGCAATCTACAGATTCAATGCAATCCCAATCAGAATCCCAATGACATTCTTCACAGAAATAGAACAAAGACTCCTAAAATTCATATGGGGCAACAAAAGACCCCAAATAGCTAAAGCAATCCTGAGAAAAAAGAACAAAGCTGGAGGCATCACAATCCCTGACTTCAAAATATACTACAAAGCTATAGTAATCAAAACAGCATGGTACTGGTACAAAAGCAGACACACAGATCAAGGGAACAGAATTGAAAGCCCAGAAATAAAACTACACATCTACGGACAGCTAATCTTCAACAAAGGAGCTAAGAACATACAATGGAGAAAGGAAAGTCTCTTCAATAAATGGTGTTGGGAAAACTGGACAGCCATATGCAAAAGAATGAAAGTAGACCATTATCTTTTGCCAGACACAAAAATTAACTCAAAATGGATCAACGACTTGAAGGTAAAACCTGAAACCATAAAACTCCTAGAAGAAAATATAGGCAGTACACTCTTTGACATCAGTCTTAGAAGGATCTTTTTGAATACCATATCTACTCGGCAAGAGAAACAAAAGAAAAAATAAACAAACGGGACTTCCTCAGACTAAAGAGCTTCTGCAAGACAAAGGAAACCAGGAATAAAACGAAAAGACAACCCAGCAACTGGGAAAAAATATTTGCAAATCATATATCCAACAAGGGGTTAATCTCCCAAATATATAAAGAACTCACACAACTGAACAACAACAACAAAAAAAACAGCCTGATCAAAATATGGGCAGAGGACATGAACAGACATTTTTCCAAAAAAGATATACAGATGGCCAATAGGCACATGAGAAGATATTCAACATCACTAATCATCAGGGAAATGCAAATCAAAACTGCACTAAGATATCACCTTACACCCATTAGAATGGCCATAATCACCAAGACAAAAAATAACAAATGTTGGAGAGGATGTGGAAAAAAGGGAACCCTCATACACTGCTGGTAGGAATGCAAACTGGTGCAGCCACCGTGGAAAACAGTATGGACATTCCTCAAAAAATTAAAAATAGAAATACCATATAACCCAGCTATCCCACTACTGGGTATTTATCCAAAGAACTTGAAATCAACAATTCTAAGAGACTTATGCACTCCTATGTTCATTGCAGCATTATTCACAATAGCCAAGAAGTGGAAGCAATTTCAAGTGCCCATCAACTGATGACTGGATAAAGATGTTGTATATATATACAATGGAATACTACTCAGCCGTAAAAAAGACAAAATTGTCCCATTGGCAACAACATGGATGGATCTTGAGGGTATTATGTTAAGCAAGATAAGCCAGACAAAGACAGACTCTGTGATTTCACTCATATGTGGAAGATAAACTAACACACGGACAAAGAGAACACTTTAGTGGTTACCAGAGGGGAAGGGCTTTGGGGGGTGGGCATAAGGGGTAAAGGGCACATTTATATGGTCACTGACAAATAATAATGTACAACTGAAATTTCACAATGTTATAAACTATTATGAGCTCCATAAAAAAAGGGAGGATTTCTAGAGATAATAGGCCCAGTCACCATTCCTCTTCTTCCGGCAGTGCTGTTGTGACCAATTCATGACTATGAGGCATTGTCCTGGCATTAAATCCAGACATCAGACAGAAATAGATTAACAAGCACACACAAAAAAATCTCTCTGACAACATCTGTCTTTTAACTGTAGTTAAATTTTCCATCTTTATTGTGATTATCAATAAATTTGGACTTTTTCATACTGTCTTTTAAAAAATTTACGTCTCACTTTTTCTCTGCTTTTCTTCTTATTTAATTTTTTTGATTGATTGAAGGTTGGTTGGTTTTATACCATTTTAACCCTCTCTAGTGGTTTAGAACTTATACATTCTCTCTCTGCCGGTTTTTCTTGAAATTTTACCATGCTCATATAATTTAAAGTGTCCCCTCCCTCCTAAACAACACAAGGAGTTTAGAATGCTTTAACTGTACTCCTCCCTTATAGAGCATTGCCCAGGATTTTAGTTTTGAACTTTTTAAAACTTCTCAAATTAAATATTATAAATATTATTATTGCAGACGATGGTGATTGGAGGTACATATTGATTTGCCACTTTATTTTCTCGCTCTTTCTTCTTACATGGAAAACTGTCCTGCAATCATTTTTTTCTTCTTCCTGATGCACATCTCTAAAAGTTCCTTTAGTGGGCATAAATTCTCTCAGTCTTTATCTGTGTCTTTATTTCACCTTGGTTTTCGAAAGACGGTTTTGCTGGGAAGACAATTCTACACTGACAATTCTTTCAACAGGAATATAAGTGATAGAGAGAAGTCATTGGATTAAGATTCAGGCAGGACGTTAAGCTTCCAAAGCCCTGTGGGAAAGACGAGTTCACTTCCTGAACTGATACTCCAACCTCGCCTCCCTCAAATTCTTTCGTACCTTCCAGAAGTATCTTAACATGTCCAGTTTTATTGTCTTCTTCACTGAAGAACTCAGAGACCTAAAAAATAAGCGAGATAGTATTTGCTGGTGAAACAGTATTCCGGGAAGGAATACCTGAATTTCTTCTCTCTTCTACGTGATGGTCGGTTTCCTCTCATCCCCGGGCAACTTCTTGGTGTCAGGAAGCTTTGGTCTCCTCCCTTTGTTTAGAAGCATTTATCACGACATTCTAGGGTCTGATCATCAGGCCCCCAAATCTTCTTCATTCTTTTTCCCAGAAGGTCTCGGGGCCTCATGGAAATAGAGCACTCCCACCCCACACCCCAACTTCACATCCTGCCTGAAAGTTCTGTGAGGCAGAACCCGCCTTGTAGTAACTCCTCTTCTGCAGTGACACATATCTAGCCCTGACTCCCATGGGCAGGTTTGAAGGGCCAGACCCTTCTGCTGATGTCCAGCCTGGAAAGCTCTTTCATTTCTACAACACAGAATCATCACCAGCCACATAACCCAGCCCACCCCCTCCAGAGTCCACCTCATCTCACCCCTCAGCTAGCACGTTATCTGTGACAATTGTGGCTCACCTTCCCTCCTCCACTGAGTCGGCTTTCCTTTTTATCGGCTTCTTAACTTCCACTGGTGCGAGCACAGACAGCTGCTGGCTCACGGGCGCCTGTTCTTAGGATCAGAAAGGGAAGGGTTTGTTCCTATGAGCTCCGGTTCAGAAAGTCCCAGGAAAAACCCTGCCCAGGCCTAACTCTGAGTGCCCATCCTCGGGGAGTAAGGAATCATGGTTGGCCCTGGTTATGGGGCCCAGCTCTGTGGCCTGGGGGCCAGCAGAGACATCAGTAGAAGGCGAGAGATTTGCTGGGTGAACCCAAGAGAAAAGCCCTCATCCAAGCTTGTTTGGGTTGTAAACCAAGACAAACTCTTTCTTTCTTTCCTTCGCTAATCCATCCATCCGTCCATCTACCGGATGAGCGGTTATTAAACACCTACCATGTGCCAGGCAGTGTCATATCTGAGATGGGTATAGCAGTGTGTGAGATCTGGCTTCTGCCCTCATGGGTGGACAGGCCAGTGGGGACAGAGGAGAGACTGAGGTGTAAGCTATCAGAATGCAGTCCACATGTCTAACAAAGCCATTTCACATGCCTGGTGTGCCCGGGTCAAGGAGGGCCTGTCCAGGTGGGGTGGGAGAGAGATCAAAGGAGGAGGTGGTGGACGGGAGCTGGCAGGGCCAGGGCAGGACCTGCGGGCCCCCGGAAGCCTCACTTGGACACCAGTGGGGATGGAGTCAGGCTGGCTCGGCTGTGTCTGCAGCTGGAATTCATAGGCACTGTCCCTTCCAGAAGCTGTTTGGAGCTCTCTGGGCATGAGCCACCCCACCTTCCTGCAGCCCCTCACAGCAAGGGAGACCTCAGCAATTTCCTTGGGCCTTGGGCTCTTGCATTTCCCTCCCGAGGGTCCCCTGGGGATCGAGCCCCTAAGCATCCTTCTGTTGCCCCGGCTCTGGGGGCTTCGGCAGTCACCAGGGCTGCCTCTCGCTCATAGTGACGTCACTGTCTCCTAAATATGTGACCTTGGGCAAGTAACTTAATTGCTCTGTGCCTCAGGTTCCTCATTCGTAAGATGGGGACAGTCACAGTCCCTACCTCATAGAGTTGGGGGATTAGTTAGCTAATATTTGTAGAGTGGGTATGACAGGGCCTGACCTATGGTCAGTAAATGTTCACTATTGTATTATTGTTGTTATTTTTGTTGTTATTATTATTATTGTTATTCTGGCCCAGTGGAGACCACAGAGTCCCCACCACAGCAGCGCCCGCTGTCTGAGCCCCTGGGACGGCCCCCTCGGCCTCTAGCTTGGGTTGGGGGAGTGTTTCCTGCAGCCCCACGTGGGGTCAGATCCCTGGGCTGGGGTCACAGCTCCACTCTTCACTCCATCTTCTCTCTGCATCCTTCTGAAGGCCAGCGGCGCTGTCCAGGGACTTCCCTGGATCCGGACTGACAATGGCAGCGCTTGACAACTGCACACAATGGTAACAACCTTTGGCCTCAGCAGCCAAAGAGAAGGGCACAGCCTCACCCTGCCCTCCCAACCCAGAAATGGAGTTTGGCCTGAGCCCTGAAAATACTGGGGTGTCCCTTTGGAAAGGCCCCATCTGGGGTGCCCCTGAGAAGGCGAGGGGACCTGCTCCTTTCTGGCCTCTCCCAGGCCCTGCTAGTCCAGGGGCTCCTAGGCCTAACTGGGGCATTAGAAGCCTAGATGTGTCATGATCAGAAACCTCCTGGGAAGGCCCTCCTGACCATCAGAACCCCCCTCTCACCCACTCACTGCTTCTGGGGATCCCTCAACAGGTGATAGAGCCTCCCTAGAAGTACACTGCAACTCCTCAGGCCCTAACCACCCCCTCACTGACCAAGGTTCCCTGTCTGGAGTGAGGCAGGGACACCATAATCGAAGCCCAGGAAATGGAGGCTGGGGCTTTGGGCTACTGCCGGACTGACCCCCATTACCTCTGTCTGTGCCTGAGCTGCTGGGGACTCTGGTGGGAGCATTTCCCTCAAGTTGTCCCTGTATCAGCTGAGTCAGGGACAGGCTGAGGTTGAAAGCCGAGCGGTGTTGAGGTTTAAGTAGACTTGTGCTGGGCAGTTAGTGCAGCACCTACAATTCCTGCCCAGTTTTCCTTAGAAAACCCAGCTCTCTAGCCACTTTGCTGTGGTGACCATGTGTGCTGGACAGGTCCTGACTCAGGATATTTTCTGCCCAAAGGGGACCCCGACAATGTGTCCTGTGGGATTTGGGGTTCCCCGGGTCTGGAGCTTGTATGCATCCCTGTCCTCCGTGCACACACAGCACGGCGGAGTCCTGTGTGCACGCACTTCGCTCACATGCCTGCACACCCCTCACCAGCCCTGCCCCCTGCACGGGAGCATGCAAGGAGGACCAGCTTCTCAGTGGCTTCCCAGCTTCCTCTGCCTGGATTCTTGCAAGCCTGGAGCCTGGGATGTGGCCTTCCACGTGGCTTCTCAAAGACCACTCAGATAATGAGAGGAAATGCGGTCATCATCTCACAGACGGCTGGGAGTTCTGGGCTGCACCAGGAACCAGACCATCGTTTCCTGACCCTCCATCTCTCTCCAGACGACCTTCGGCTGTTCCTTGTGAGCCCGTGGACGCCACCCAAGATGTTCCCTTTTGGTTGCTGGGGCCTGCCTGTGGCCCTTCTCGCCCTGCTCTGCTGCCCAGGTGAGCCGGTGCCTGGGGTTCCTGACTTGGCTCGTGCCAGCCCAGAGGGTGGGCTGCCTGCTCCCCTGGCTTCAGGCCAGGGAAGGGTCCTGGTCCCGATGTTGCTGAGGCTTTGAACACAGCGGCTGACCGCCGTGGGTACAGGATGCTGTGCCAGCCTGGCTTCCCCGTGACCCTGGGGAAGCGGGTAGGGGTCCTGGCCTTTTGGACACCAGGTTGAACAGGCCCCACAGCTTCATGGCGTGTGGAAGTGGCAGGTTGTAGAGGCTGAATGGTGGGCTGGGTGGGGACCTTAGGAGGTGAAGGGATGCCGCCGTTCAAGGGAAGGTGAGGGCACGCCTAGGTCTTCAGATGTGGCCTAGGGGACAGCAGGGGGCAGCAGAGAGCATCACCTTCTGGCCATGGTCAAAGCAAAAATGAATCCCCTTCCAGTGCGTCAACGGGACTGTGAAGGAAAATGCCACCATGTGCCGAGCACTGTTTTGGACAACCTGCCAGGTGCTTTTCAAGTGCTATCTCACTGAACTTTTATGACAGCCCTGTAGAAAAGTGATTACTAGCCCATTTGACAGATGAAGAAACTGAGGCTCAGAGAGAGGAAAGCACCTGGCCCAAGGTCACACAGCTGGTACATGGTGAACTCAGAATTCAAATCCAGATCTGTCCACCTGGAAAGCCCCTCTCTTGCCACTTCATTATATGCCAGTACTGAGGGCAGAGTGGGGGCACGCAGGTGTGGTGGGAGCACAGGACGTAGGCTGGGCCCAGCTGGTTGGGATCGAGGACCTTCCCGGTCATTGCCGAGTGGAAGGTGAGTGTTGAGTGCTCAACCTTTATGCAAGTACTTCCTGAATGTGTCACGCATAGGGCATTGTGCTAAGCACAAAGGGAAACATGCAAAACCTGGGCCCTGCCTTCTAGAACCTTCAAAACGTCTAAGGGAGAGTCAGCATGAATATGAATCATTTGCAAGGTGGTCTCATTACCTTCCTGACCTTGTGTCCCCCTGCCTTCCTCCTCGCTGAGCTCCGGCCATCCTGTTCGCCTTGCTGTTCCTCAGACACACCAAGCACACTCCTGACCCAGGGTCTTTGCACGGCAGTTCCCTCTCCCTGGACCACTGCCCCCAGATATCTGTAGGGCTCACCTCCACTTCCCTCATGTCTCTGCTCAGATGTCACCATCTCGGTGAGGCCTGTGTTGACCACATTTTCAAAATGGCAATCCCACCTCGCTCCCTATTTTCTTTCCCAGGCACTTACCACCATCTGACAGGCTGGATATTTCATGTGTTTGTTATTGTCAGTCTCCTTCACTAGAATGTGAGCTCTGCAAGGGCAGGGTTTGATCTGCTCTGGTCACTGCCATAACCCCAGAGCTGAGTACAGTGCCTGACACAGGGCAGGTGTTCAAAAAGTATATGTGAAAGAAAGGAAAGGAAAAGGGAAGTGTTGAACCCAGGGCCACAGGGGCTCAGAGGACACAGTCTACCTCCACCTCACAGAGGCCTTCATGGAGGAGGGGACATTTGGGCTGGCACTTGAAGGTCGAGTAGGATCCCTCTCCGTGGAGATGGAAGATGTGCATGAGGAAGACTAATCTAGAGGCGGTGGGCTAGAGGAAGAGCAACCAGAGGCAGGGAGACAGCTGCGGAGCAGCCTCTTTGGTCTAGACATGAGGCAATAAGGCATGAATGAGGGGAGAGGAGCAGAGGGTCACCCCTGGCCTTTCTTCTCAGGCCCCTGCCCCTTAATCAGACTGCCAGTGGTGGGCAGCTCCACAGGGCAGGGCAGCGGGGACATCTGCTGCCCAGTGTTTCTGGTCTTCCAGGGTCTGGTGAGGTGTTCGAGGTGCTTATGTCGTCAGAACGGCTGGTGGTGGAGCCTGGAATGTCCTGGAAGATCAACTGTAGTACCAACTGCACCCAGCCTGAGAAGGGTGGTCTGGAGACCACCCTAAACAAGACTCTGCTGGTCAGTCAAACTCAGTGGAAGCAGTACTTGGTCTCCAGTGCATCCCAAGACACTGACGTCTATTGCTACTTCCTCTGCTCCGGGGAACAAAAGTTAAAGTCTCTGAACATCAGTGTGTTCCGTGAGTGCTGCGCTGTGGGACCCTCCTCCCCCAGGGCAGGGCCTGCGCCTGCTGAATGTCTGCAGAGCTACTCAGTTACTGCCCCTAGGCACTGTCGCCATAGCCTCCACCTCCTGGTTCCCGGGGTGACAAGGAGCAGGACTCAGGCTATGGGCTCAGAATCTGCTCACACCCTTCACTGGCCTCCTTGAGCCCGCTGGCAACCCTGGCTTTGAGGCTTGCTCAGAGAAGGACAATCCAAGGGAGGCTTATACAAATCTCAAAGTGGGTTCCTGCGCACTGCTCACAGCCTCCTCCCAGCTCAGTAGCAGCCCATCACCGGAACGTCCCATGACAAGTAGCGGGGGCACCAGCAGGAGGGCTGGCACGCTCTCCAGTGGCCCCTTTGCCTCATGGAGAGAAGGCTGAGGCGTCACCTGGTGCTTTTATCTTCCCCTGAGGGCTCTTGGCAAATGTGGGATCATCACGCACACACCTTCCACTGGCCGGGATTCTCTCAACATCGCGGCACCAAGGGTGTCACTTGGGTCTCCCCCATTACCGACATCAGTGGATCAAATGAACAGAAAGATGTCTGAAATCTAACATATCATCCTGGAGTGATGGGGGCAAGGTATTTTAGTTCAGAAGGGAATCCAGGGCCCTGTTTCATAGATAAGGGATTGAGGTGGCTATGAACCTGATCCTGGAGAAACCAGGCAGGTCTGACTCCAGCCCCCACCTCTTTAGTGAGGAACTTCACAGTTCCTGGCCCAGTTCCAATGAGCACTCTCTTCTACATCTCTCTCAACATCATTATCCAACTATTTAATTTTTGAAATTTGTATTTAATTTCTGGAGAGGAAGGGGACAGATCCAAACTTTTTCTGTCTAGTCGGCTGCACAGTTTCTGGACCTTCTCTCTTTGTAGACATATGACCACCTCCATTCTTGTCCATTCCAGAAACCATCATGTCCATAAAACTGTCACGCAATACCTCCTTCACCCTAAATTGCTTCCTTCTTCCTCTTTACACTCTAGAGCAGGCCAGGCCCCAGCCCACTTCCTCCCCCACAAGTCCAGCCAGGGACCTGTGAACACCGCAGTGACAGGGAATGGTCCTGGCCGGGTGGGGGCTGCTGGGACTGCACCTCCGTCCTGACCAGACCTCCTTCCATTCTTCCCCGCAGACCCTCCGGAGCAGGTGCTGCTGACGCTACAGCCCACTCGGGTGGTTCTGGGCACATCATTCACCGTCGAGTGCAGAGTGCCCTCTGTGGCACCCCTTGAGAGGCTAACCCTCACCCTGCTCCGTGGCAAAAAGACTCTGCACAATAAAACCTTTGAGAAGACAATACCTGACCCCCAAGAGGCCATGGCCATGTACAGCGCCACAGCCCACAGGGAAGACGGCCACCACAACTTCTACTGCAAAGCCGAACTGGACCTGCGGTCTCGTGGCGGGCACATCATTTCCTATGTCTCAGAGCCCCGGGAGCTTGAGGTCTACGGTGAGGGGGAGCCCCCAGGACAGAATGGGGAAGGAGAGGGCACTCACTCACTTTTGGCCCCTCGGGGGAAGAAAAGACCTTCACCCCACTCTCTGCCAGCTCAGGGGGTGGGCATTCAGGGCCCCCACAGTTAATCCCAAGGGCTCTCTCTTGCTCCCCCTCTTCCCTGAAGCTCTCTCCAAGTTCTCGGCTTGGACCCCGATTAGTTGCTTGACTGTTAGTGAGCTGTGTGACCTTGACCAAGTCAACTCCTCTCTCTGGCCTCGGCCCCTCTCTACAATGAGAAGTTTGGCCTGACTGACCCCTAAGGTGCCCTGGAGCTCCACTGTTCTGTGACTCTAGATAGCCAAGGCATTCCCTGTCTTCAGAGAGTTTCATAGAAGCTCAGTCAGCTCTGCCCAGGGAGAGACTTGGCGTGGACCACGCCACTGTCCAGGCTGTGGTGTCCAGCAACCACATGCTGGTGCCATGGGGATTTCTGCCCTCACCATCTCATAGAAGCCTGGCTGGTGGCCCGGATTCCCGCCCACCTTTCCGCTAGATAATACCCCATTAGCCACTCATCTCTGCAACACAGGGTGACTGCAGGATGGATGCAGGGTGGCTGGGTGATGGGTGGACCTCTACTCCCTCTTGGGCCCTGGCACCTGGGACCAGAGGACTTCTAAGACCGCTGTCTCCTTCCCCAGAGCCCATGCAGAACAACCAGATGGTCATCATCATCACGGTCGTGTCGGTGCTGCTGTTCTTGTTTGTGACATCCATTCTGCTGTGCTTTGTCTTCGGCCAGCACTGGCACCGGCATCGGACGGGGAACTACAGGGTGCAGGGTGCAGCGGCGTGCTTCAGGGCCTGAGATGGGCCTACCAGATACAGCCTGCACGAGCGGCATGGCCACTGCCACAACAGCCACTGGAACTTGACGTGGCTCCTCAGGGTTGTGGCCCAGCCCTGGCTGAAGGACTGTGACAAGCAACAGAGGCCTTTGGGGACATTTCTTTTTCTAATCTGAATACAAACTTCAGCCTGTGCCTCAATGTCTCCTCCCGGGATAACACTCAGTGGCTGGGAAGGGGACCCACCAGGCCTGGACTTCTCTCCCCAAATGTCTCCTCAGCCTCCCTCAGCCCTCTCCTTCACAGGGGCCTTCCAGAGCTCTGGCCAGCCCAGGCCCTGGGGTGCCCCGATGCTGACCAGCCCAGGTACCAGACCCACCCTCATCAGGCTCTGAGTGAATAATTCCTTCTGAGGGAGTGGAGGAGATGCATCCTGGCCAGCTGGCGGGGCAGAGAGACGCTCTGTTCCCACATGGCCCCTGGGACCTCAGGCCACTCCCAGTAGGAGCAGGACATGGCTCTGACATCTCCTTTCTGTCAACAGAGTCAGCTTCCTGTGGTGAGGGTGGGGGCCCCTTGGGGACTGGCTCAGCTCCAGGACCCTCCCAGCCAGTCCTCTCCCCCATCACTCTGGGCCTTCAGAGAGCTGTGGACAACAAAAGCAGCCCTCCCCTCTCACCTCCTGCTCCGTCATTAGGCCAAACCAAGCCCCGCAGCCCTGGCCGTCCCAGAGAGAGGGCTGAGGGGAGGAGGTCGAGGGAGCGCTCTGCTTCCCAGGCCTCCCCCAGCCTGAGCAGAAAACAGTGTGGCAGAGTTGAGCTTCCACGTGGCTTCCAGGCCCTGGACAGTGCTCTAAGGAGCTCTTCCTCCAGAACAGAGATCAGGCCAGTTCAAGGTCTCAGTGCTGGGAGGAGCGGGGCGGGGGAGGGGGGGATGGTGGGGGTGGGTGGGGAGGTGGGACTGATTCACCCAGGAGGAGAGGCCTGGTTGGGTTTGAGGGAGAGAATGGTGGCCAGGTGTGGGTGCAGAGCCGGCAGGCACTGGAGGGGCACTTGGGGGCTCCAGGGCCGTTTTCAGCCTTGTGGTGAAGCTGGTGCGGGTCCCAGGGCCAGCGTCTGTCCTCCTGGCAGGCTCTCGGCATCATAGTGGTCTGGGGGGAGACAGCACCCTCATCTTGACTTCCTCCTGCCTCAGTGGACCCCAAGGAGGGAAAGGGAAGAGGACAGGCCAGTTGCCTGCAGCATTGACAGTAGGAGCCCCCTTCCCGTCCCCACAGGGAACCTGGCCATCCTGGCCTCCTGACCCATCCCTAGGCCTGGGCCCTGCTGCCCACCCACCCGGCCCCTACCTGAAGCTGGGGGTACATCTACACCCAGAGTCCCTGTGGCACTGGGGGGTGGGGGTGGGGGCACAGCTCTCCTGAGATGGGGAAGAGAAAAGAAAAACCCCCATCAGAAGTGGTTTCTGGGGTTTTACCCACAAATCTCTGCACCCCACCCCCAGCCCCTGGCCAGCGCCCAAACCCTTGCCTCACTTACGCCCCCCTTTTCCTGGAGGCAGGAGGGCGGTGCTGAATCCTGGCCGTGTCCTGCAAGTGGGGCTGATGTGGGGGAGGAGAAAGGAAAGGGCCTGGCCACGGTAGGGGGGCGCCCAGAGTGGGCCTCGGGCAGGGCAGGTAGTGGTGGTGGAACACCACAGGCCCTTCCTCCTGGGCTTCCATCTCCTCCTCCTCCTCATACTCCTCCTGTTGGCCCTCCAGGTAGACCTGGGGATTGTGCAAAAGGAGGAGGGGAGACGGTGACGCAGGATCGGGCTCTCCCTACCCCCGCCCCTCTATCCCTCTAAGTTATTGCTGCAGATACGCATCAGAAAATGGCTTCTGTTTATTGAATATTAACTACATGCAAGCAAGGCACTCTGGAGACATTTCTTCCTTATTTTGCAGGTGGGAAAACTGAGGCTCAAAGAGGTTGAGCAACTTGTCTAAGGTCACCCAGCTAATAAGTGGCCGAGCAGGGACTGGAAGAATCCAGGTGTGACTCCAGAGCTGGGGTGAAAGTCCAGCAAGCTGCCTCAGGCCTCTTCTCCAGCCCCTGGACCCAACTCTGCCCCATCAGCGAGGTGGGGCACTCGCCCCAGGGGCTGTCTGAGGGCCAGGGGGTGAGGGGCGGCAGCAGCTCCTGCCAGCCATGATAGTGGACACACCTTTCACCTCCCAGCATTGGAATCCTACCTGGCTGTCAAGGCTGGTTCTAAGGCCACCTGCTCCTCCCAGGAGCCTTTCCTCATCTCCCAACCAAGTGTGTACTCACACTTTGTAACTCTCCGTGCACGAGTCATAGCCAAAGCTGCCTTGTATTCAAAGTCTTTCATTTATTTATTCATTCAAATGTTAATTGAGCCCCTAATAAGTATCAGGCCCCTGCAGACCCAGGGTACAATGGTGCCTGCCCTCCTGGGCCTACAGTCCAGTGGGGGATGCACTGCAGGGAAACCTCCTTGAAAACAAAACCTGAGTGGTCTGTATTTTGAGACCCCCCCCACCCCCATCCCATGGAGGCTGACACAGGCAGGGCCTGGCATATAACAGATGGCAAACAGACCCAGCCATATAGGTGTGGGCTGCCTTCCCGCTCCTCTGTCGCCTGGTCGTTTTTCTCAAAGCAGGGACCCCAGATGGATCCCCACCCCTGGACCTGCCGGTGGGCTACCCCGTGCACCCCGCCCACCTCCTCACCCCCAGTCCACGCACCTGCGGGTGGGGCGAGACGGGCCTGGGGTTGAGCGCCGCTGCCACCAGGTGACTCAGCAGCAGCTGGTGCATCTGCGCGTTCTGCAGCATCATCAGCTCCAGTAGGTCTAGGGGGTAGGGTTCAGCAGGCCCGCGCCGGGTCTCCCCTGCCCTCTGCCCCGAACCCAGGGCCTTTTCGCGGACGCCCACCCCCCAGGGCGCGGAAGCGGGGCGGGGGGGGGGGGGGAGGGTGCAGCGCGGACTCCCAGAGAATGTGCGGGGCAGAGCAGGGCACAAGGCGGGTGAGCCTGGTGTCTCACCTTCCTTCACGCGGCCCGGCTGCGTGGGCGGCGGTGGGACGGCCCACGGGAGGGGCTGCAAGACGGTCACCCAGGGCTGGGGGAGGGGAGACTCAGCCAGGCTAGGCGGGGAAGGGATCGGGGGTGGGGTGGGGGGGCGTTGCGAGTTGCCTCCCTAACCCCGAAGGGGCCGCGTTCTCCCCTCCGCGCCCCCACGGCGCCCCGTCTCCCTGTCAGGTGTCTTCCTCTCCGGCTGGGGTAGCTCTCTTCACCCCCCACCACTCCCTCCAGGGTCTGGCCCCTCCAGGGACGGCTCCCTAACTCCGCCAACCCCCCAACCCAGGCCTCCCCGGTAAAGGCCCGCTCTGCTCCCGGCTCAGCACTCACCGTCGGGGCTGCACCCTGTGGTAGGGGGCGACCCCAGCTCCCTCCACGCCTGGAAGCCATGGCCCGCAGCCACAGGTCGCGGTTACCTAGGCGACACCGCGACGCCTAAGTCTCCTCCCACGCATGCGCACAGCTCGCCCGCGGCTCCGGAAGCTGCGGGCATTGGCCCTTCTGCTCTCTTCCCCTCTTCTCTCTGCCTCCGGGGTAATGGGGTCGCCGAGGAAGCCCCCGCCCCCCAGGAGGCCCCTCCAATCCCCTTCCGCCAGGGCTCCCTGGGCATCGCGTCTTATTCCTCGCTGGACCTCCCACCCTTGTGCATACCCAGTACCGGGCCTGGTGGGCCCCGGTTTGTTGAGTGAATGAGTGACTGGCTGGGGAGGCCGGCCCCAACTCAGACACTTGGTTTTCAGGTCCCAAAGCCCAGATGACTAGGATGAGGAGTTAAGCAGGAATAGAGAAATCTGTAGGAGCAGGCTTGGAGGCGAGGGGCAGGTGAGTGAGAAGGGCAGAGGATCTGCTCCCTGTCACTCTGAATCAGAGGGGCGTCCTGCAGGCCAGGAGTGGTTTTTTGGAGACCAAGGAAGGAAACACCAACCAAGTTCACAGAAAAGGCTAGGCCCTGGCCAGAAACAGGTGCCTGGCCCCTTAGCTCCGTGCTTGTAGCGGTTTGCTCCCTGGTTCCTGGCCACGGTGAGCTGCTGCTCCGCAGAGGTGGAGAAGCCTGGGAAGTTCAGCACCAGTGCCTGCAATTGTCCCTCATCCTGGAAAAATAACCAAAGCAGGCATTCTTTTGACAGGAAGTTATCAAGGTCTTCTTTGCTTAAGAACAGGTGAGGGGAGAGATCTATTTCGGCAGCTGTGACCTTCCTAAGATAGGCTCTGAGCAGCAGTCAAGGAAAATCCGGACAGGAAGCTGGGATTAGCACCCCCTGAGGTGCCCTTCCCCCACCGTCCACTTCTGTTCAGCTCCCCTTCCCAGCAGTCTGGGTGTCTAGAACCAGAAAGACCATTCTCACCACCTCCTTTGCACCTTAGTCCCTGTCTCCAGGGGAGGGGGCCTGTGGACAGTGCATTAGCTGTCCCTCTGGGTCTTATGGCTTCAACAGCCATCAACAAGCTGAGATGGGGCACTGTTGTCACAAGCTCCCCATGAGTGGGAAGGACACAGAAGTGCATCTTTCCATCTCCACCCTCATTCCAGGTAGAAAGGCAGAACCAATCTTTGTGCTCACTATCAGCAAATCTTGACCAAGGAGGTGCCTGTGTGTGCAAGACACCCTTCTGAACACTGGAGACAATAGTGTATCCTCGCTTCTTCCAGCATTGTTGGGAAGTAAAAACATACCTGGGAAGAGAGCAAAAATACAAGGTTGTGCAAAGTTCTGTATGAGTGAGATATACAAGAAGGGATCATGAAAAAGAGAGGAGTCACTGAGGGTTGGACTTCTGAGAGAGGTGGAGGCCCTTGGGATGGGGCCAAGCAGGGTGGGAGGGAGAGGGCAGCCCAAGGCTGAGGACACAGCCTGAGCAAAGGCACAGATGCAGGACTGGACAGGGCCTGTAACGATCCAGTGTCTGGCTGTGGTGGAGGATCAGGGCAGAGAGAAGTTCCAGTGGCCTACTCGAAGACCAAGTTATGAAATTTAGGCTTTGCCATGTGGGTAATAGAGAGCTCTTGGTGGGTTTCGAGCAGGAGAGAAATAAGGGGTGACGTGTGCACAGCTATGTTTTAGGAAGGTTCATCTTGTTCCTCACATCTTTGTTCACATCAACCAGAATTAGAAAGAACAAATGTCTGATAGGGAAGTATCCTCCCAAGGGAATACTATTCAGCCATTGACAGTTTTGGTGTAGAATATATCTATTGATGTGGAATGATGTCCAAGAGAGTTGAGTAAAACAATCAGGAAGCATAGTATTTTTGTTTTGTTTTTTTGTGAGGAAGATTAGCCCTGAGCTAACATCTGATGCCAATCCTCCTCTCTTTTTTGCTGAGGAAGATTGGCTTTGGGCTAACATCCATGCCCATCTTCCTCTACTTTATATGGGACGCCGCCACAGCATGGCCTGACAAGCGGTGCGACGGTGCACGCCCACGATCCGAACCTACAAACCCCGGGCCGCTGAAGCGGAGCGCGTGCACTTAACCGCTACGCCACCGGGCTGGCCCCTTATTTTTGTTTTAAAAATCATATGTATATATGTGCATGTATGCATACGTGTGTAGAGAGAGAAAGAGAGGGAGAGAGGGAGGGAGAGAGATGGAGGGAGGGAGCGAGACACAGAGACAGAGACAGAGACAGATGCAGAGAAAGGGAGGGAGGGAGACGGAGAGAGAGGCAATTATAGAGAAGATGTCAGGGCCCGCCCAACCCCCAGCCTCCCCCAGGGGTCTCCTGTTGGTTCTTGCCCTCACCTACAGTCTCTCCACCTGGGGACATTTTCTGGCCACAGGTGAGGTAGGCCAGAAGTTGTCCCAGGAGCAACCCTGAAGCATTAAGGGAGTTGTTGGTAAACTCCCCAGCCTGCTGGCCTTGGTGGGACAACTCTGAGGGCTCTTCCCCACAGACTCGCAGCATCCCTGTGGCCTTGTGCCTCAGTTGTCCCAGTGATAGCCTGCTCATGAATGCACACTTTATTGGCTTTTCTCCTTTCTCTGTTGCTTCTCCACTCCCTCACAGTGCTTCCTGGGATGTCCTTCCAAATAAACTACTTGCTCCCAAATCCTTGTCTCAGGCTCTGCTTTGGGGGGAATCCAAACTAAGACACCAGCCTCCCACTTTTTCCACATCTGCCCCCAGGCTACTGAAAACTCTTGGAAAAAGCTATTCTAGCAGCTCTATGATAAATTTGTGTTCAGTGAAGTGAAATACCAAAATAGACATTGAAGAAAATTCGTCTGGGAGTATAATGGTCAATGGATTAAACTGAGGCAAAGCTGGAGGCAGAGAGGCCAGCAAGGAGGCCACCACCCTCATCCTTCTACAGGAAGCCCAGAGCAGGCTGGAGGTGTCTGTGGAAAACAGGCAGGAGGAGGTGACCATTTCACTACCTCAGATATAGGATTGCTTGTGAGCCCTACGTGAAACTGGGATTTTGGCTGCGGTAAAAACTATCCAGCTTCTGGTATTCAATTAGAGTTCTTTGTCAAAGGGAACTGGAGAATTTGCCATTTGGAGAAAGGAAAAGCCACACCCTTATCTGTAGGAGCTATTTTGCTATAGAAGCTCTAACATCAGTCCAACAGTGGAGGAGGTGACTTTCTGGCTACTTGCCACTATTGGTTTTTTTTGAGGCATTGAACACTCCACCTATTCCCTTTTTATTTTTTTCCTCAATGGGGACTCTCGTTTGCATCTTTGTGTCTTTTTGTTTTTTTTTTTTTAATTTTTTTTTTGTTTTTTTTCCCCCAAAGCCCCAGTAGATAGTTGTACGTCACAGCTGTACATCCTTCTAGTTGCTGTATGTGGGACGCTGCCTCAGCATGGCCGGAGAAGCGGTGCGTCGGTGCGCGCCTGGGATCCGAACCCGGGCCGCCAGCAGCGGAGCGCGCTCACTTAACCGCTAAGCCACGGGGCCGGCCCTTGTTTGCATCTTTGATTTTTTTTGTTTTTTGGGGTTTTCTTTAGCATCCCAAGACAATATGTACTCAAAGTCCTCCCTGTTGCCTTGGTAAATCTATTTCTGGAAATAAGCTAGACATGGAAAAAGACTTCTAGTCAAATGTATTCATCACAGTGTTATTTTTAAGAGTTGAAAATTGAACATTACCCAATGTCCAACAATAGGGGCATCGTTATGTAAATGAAGGCAATGCGCTCAAAGGAATAGGGTGCAGTCATTAAAAACCGTAGACCTGGAAAAATGATCTCCCTCCTCTTCTCTTCACATAGAAATGGAGAGAAAAGGACCCTTTCTAAGAATGTAAGCGGAAATTCAGTGCTGCTTTTTGGTACAGATGAGAAAGCACTGAACAGAGAGATGACCCAGCAATAGGCCCTTTTCTTGGGCCCAGAGGCACAAATTTGAAGGAGCTAGAATATGAGGGTTGGAGGAAAGGAGCTAAATACAGCTTTGCAGAATTACATGACTAACGAGATACGTGGGGAGAAGGAGCCTTGAAAACACAATAGTGAAGAAATTCCATTTTTCTGCTTAGAGGCGCTGACTACACTGCTTCTGCAAATCACGATTAGCCTTGTGAGATGTATGTGTGGTTTTGTCCAACAGGCTCCTGGCAGTCCTTTGGGAACTTATAAACATGTAGGTTGCACCAGTGGGATGCCCTGTGATGGGGACCCACTTTCAAGGCCACCCCCCCCACCAGAATCGAGCTGTAGCATGGAGTCCAGAGCCCTCCCTTCCTGGGCTCCCTGGAATTGGGGTGCTGCCAACCGTGGGGAGCCCCTGCTGAAGCTCCCAGAAAATCACCGCAACCGAACGACTCAGGGAAGAAACTTTCTGCTCAGGCCGGGGGTGGGTGGGGACTGGGGTGGGGTGTGATGAGGCCAGTTCCTGCAGGTCGGGTGGGATTTTCTGAAAGGTGGTTCTATTTTGCAGAATTCTTTTGTTTGTGGGCCACTGAAACCCACCCTAAACTCATTTAAGGAAAAGGGGTAGGTTTTTGGCTCACGAGGCAGGGAAGGACAGTGATGCAGCTGGTCTAGAGTTTAACCGGCTCAGGAGTCAAAAGACGTCTTCAGGTCGCTCTCTCTTTCCTTCTCTCCCTCTCCTTCCTCTCTCCCCCTGTGTGGTGTTCTCAGTCCCTCCTCCTTCAGACAGGCTCTTCTGCTCGGTGGGAGACACACCCCAGGCACCCTCAGACTTACTTCAGTTATTCTCCACAAATTTAAGAGAATCCGGAGGAGAGAGAGATTATCTTTCTTTTCAATCAATACGTATAAATTCCTGGGAAGAACTATGATTGGCCCGCTTGAGTTACATACCCAGATTTTGGACCAACCTCCGCGGCCAAGAGGACTGGCCAGACCTGGGTAACACATCCATCTTGGTGGCTGGGGCATGGTGGCTGTCCTGTAATCAGCAGCCCCACCAGAATCACGTATTTGGAGTAGGGGAGGAGCAGTTCCCCAAAGGAAGGAAGAATGTTGTTATCAAGAGAGGGAGGCCTTTATTCCCCTTGGGCTGTGGAAAAAGGTCATATTTAACATGCAGCTTTTGTTTTCTAATCAGCCCCATCCCTAATCCAAATGACACCTTGTGCAAATTAGAAAATTAGCCCCTTTCTCTAGACATTTTGCTACCGTCTACTAGAAAATTATCATCTTAAATATACTAACATATAATGACTACAAATGTGATTGGTGCCCAGAATTGTGCAGTGTACAACCCATATAACTGAATGCAGCAGCCCTGCCCCCTCATATGTTGTAATTCCCTTCCATTACTTCAATCCCTCATTAAAGAAGGTCTTACCCCATAGAGCTTTGGGCAGTGGTGAGGCAGAGACCAAAAGGGCAGAGCTGTGAATGGGAATGACAGCTGCCTCCCACCGCCTCTCCTCCAGTGCCCACAGACAGGGAGCACTGTGCTGTCAAGGAAACAGTGACCAGGAGTTCCAGACAGTGGCCAGCAGCAAAGCAAACTGGAGCTGCAGCAGGTCTGGGAGGAATGAAGAGACCCTAAGGAGCAGCTTCAGGGTGACAACTTGGGAAGGATATGAGACAAAATGTTTGCTTTTCCTCTGAACGCTAGAAGCAGCAGACCCTTGCAAGAAGAGGCAGGGGCAGGCAGGCACCAGACTACATTACCAATAAAACGACCTGGAAACTGTTTGTCAGAAAGGTCAGTGAGCAAAGCAGGATAGAGCTCCTTGCACTGAGAACACCAACGCTCACACGTAGGTTTAGAAGACACACCTCGGAGGGTGTGAGGTGACTCACTGGGGCGAGAGGTGGGAAGTCCTGGCATGGCAGGGACTTCTCAAAGACAGGCCTGGTGCCTGAGGAGGGCCTTGACAGTGCTGAGGCCTGATCCACAGAGAGTCGCTGGGAGGAGAGGCACCATCGTGCCCACCACCTGGGCTGAGGATAACCACTCTGGCTTCCAGAGAGATGGTGGCAGCGGTGGGTATGGAAGCAATGCAGGAGCTCTGGGGCACAGTCACTCTGGACTCACCCAGGAATTCTCCTGCCTGTCTGGGGCAGGCGCTGGTGGGCCAGCTATGAGGTGGGTCATTTCACAATAGCTCCACTAGGGGTCACCACAGCCCCAGAGGGGAAGGGTAGGGGGTGCTAAACTAACCTCATCCCTCCCCCAACAAATCCCCTCCCCAAGCTCTGAGGGACAGGTGTCTAGCCAGTGGGGTAGGGGGAAGTGATGGTGGAGAAATGACCCTCGAGACTGCTGTGTGGTCCAACTAAACAACTGTGTGTGTGTGTGTGTGTATGTGTGTGTTTGGGTGGGCGTGATGTGTGGGTGTGGGTATACAGATAGGCATACACTTGATAAAAATCTAGTAACCATAGATACATATAGGGGGCCCTGTGTACATGTGAATGGGAGCATGTCATGGTGCAGACAATGGGTGCAGACAACTGCATGGATATAAGTAACCAGCGTGGAAACGCATGGATGCATAGCATGACTATGGTGTGGGTGTGTGTACACACAGACATACCCTTGATAAAAGTCTAGTGTCTGTGATGTGTGGCATTTGTGTTCATCTGGGCAGGGAGTGCATATGGCTGTATGTATACAATAACACGTATATATGCACGAGCCTGATGTGCGTGTGGGAGCGTGTCTGTACACGTGAGCAGTAGGTGTGTGTGTGAATGGAAGTAACACGCAATGGAAGCATTTCTGTGAATTTATGAGGGTGATTTACATATATGGCTCAGCGTGTGTGAGTGCGGCATTTGTTGGGGGGGCCATGTACATGAGTGTGTACCAGAGTGTGTGTGAGTGTGAGCCAGCGCGTGCCACGGGAGTGCTTCTGGGAAGGAGTGTGAAAGGAGATTCTCGTGTGAGAAGGAGCCTGTGAAAGTTTGTCAAGGGAGGGAGAGGAACTGCATGTGTGGGCTCACACGTGTGCCCCAGTTAGTGTGCGTGTGTGTGAGTGTGTGTGCGAGTGTGTCGCCCTCCCTCACGCCCGGTCAGTGGGCCCCCAGCCCCACGGTCCCAGGCTGAGCCCAGAGCACGCCCGGTGAGGGAAGTGGCCGAGGCTCCCACCTGAAGATTGGCCCAGTCCTCAGGTTTCACTCATGACCCTGTGACATCAGCGGCAGCAGCTGTCCCCGCCGGCCCGGCCCCCCGGCCAAGTCCCCCAGAGTCCCAGCGCAGCCCGAGGTGGGCACGCCACTCCGGGCTCGCCGCAGGCACTCCGCTCCCGTCCAGCAGTGAGTACTGCGCCCCTCCGCACCCCGCCCCGGCCGGGCACCCCGAGGCCAGTCCACCCTGAGGGCAGGGAGCCCTGGCCCCAAGCCCAGCCTGGCTCCGAGGAAGTCGCCACTTTGCTCTGGGCACCGCTGTCCTCCTGCCCACACGGGGCCCTGCTCGGTGGCTGCCCCAGCCGAAGCTCCTTGGGCCTTGACCCTCTGTCCCCAAACTTGCCTTTCTCTGCCCCGGCATCTGCTCTCTGTGCCCTTGCCTGGCTGGCTGTCCTTGCCCTCAGCGAGGGTCCTCACCCTGGTCACAAATGGCCCAGTGGCTAAGGTTCTGCTCTGGACGGGCACAGGGTGACCCGAGGGACAGACACTGGGCTGAGTTTCTTCAGGAGAGGGGAGTGGAGGAGTCAAAACAGTGACTCGGCTCGGCCTGTTTTTGTGGCTCAGAAGGCAGGAGTGTGGGGGAGGAGGGCAGGAGGCCGGGTGGAGGGTGGCGGGCGGCTCCTTTGCTCTGCTGAAATAGGAATCTGCGAGATGCCAGCAGAGCACACATCTCAGGCTGCGCCGCCTGCCCGGGCTCTGCCCACTGCCCCTGCCTCTCCCCGTGCTTGGGGCACAGTTGGGCTCCTTGCCTGGAGAGGCCGAGAAGGAGAGGGGGCCAGAGGAGCGGCCCCACATAGCGCAGGGGGGCGTGGGGATGGGGAGACAGAAAGCCTGACATGAGGGGAAGGAGATGGGGCCACAGCACTGAGGGGACTCTGGGAGACTCAGGAAGAGACTCAGGGCTGGGGTGGGGGCAGGGGTGCGGTGCCAGGGCAGAGCACAGCCCCTCTCCCATCTCCCTGCTGCGAGAGCTGAGCACCCAGGACACTGGGACGGGGGTGGGGCGGGGGTGGGCAGTGGCTAGGGGAGAAGGCAGGATGGTCTGACCAGAGATGGGAGGTGTTTGGAGGCTCGTGGAGCTGAAGATGGTGTGGTGTGAGGGTTGTTGCCTACCAGACGGCAGGGTCGGGGCGGGGAGAGGCGACATTTGTTCAAAAGATTGGGAAGTCCCCATCTAGAGGGCCCTGAGGGTGGGGTAGAGGTTGCTTGAGGCTTTCCAAGAGTGCACTGGTGTGGGAGGGAGGGCCTGAGCCCCTTCCCACTCCAGCCAGTGAAGTACTGTGTCTCTGCTGCTGAGCATGGGTTGGGGCAGGGGGCCAGGTCATGATGAGGGCTCACGGTGCCCTACTGTGGGGAGACGACCCTCCAGGTGGAGACTAGACGTGTCCTCCTCCCACTCATACCACCTGCAGCGGGGACCTGCACAGAAATAAATCACCCCAGAGACCAAAGGAGCCTTGAAGCCCATTTAATTCAGGCCGTACCGATGAGCCAGCTTGGGGAGAGCAGCTAGAGACAAGTTTGGGGCCAGTCTGGCGAGTCTGGAGAGGGGAAGGGGCTGACAGGAGGAGGTGTGGAGCCAGAGGCAGACATTGTCACTCATCTGTGACCAAGGCTGTGACTGCCCCCCAGCGCCCTGAGCTGAGCTAAGGAGACCCCAGGGGTGGTGGTGGCTAGACACGGGTGTGCAGGGCTGGGGTTGGGGGCAGAGAGGGCTGGTTTTCCCAGGACCCTCCGGATTCTTCTGGGGTCTTCCCCAGTACCCTGCTTATGGCCAGCAGCCTCACTCTGTGTGGCAGTGGCATGGACAGTGGTGGTCATTGGACTAGTATTTAGAGCCACATCACCTGTGCGGGACGATGCAGGCGCCCAGACATAACCTGAGGGCCCACCCCATCTCCATTCCAGGCATCTCTCAAGGGATTGGCTGCGAATTTAGCGGGTTTGGGGAAGGTAATTAAGGGTCCTTGCTAGGTGGCTCCATCCCAGCCTGGCCTTGCTTGTCATTTCTGGTTAGGAACCTGCATGGAGTGGGGGTTCAGGACTCAGGGTCACCTTCCCAGCTCTAGGCTGAGTGTCAAGTGTCACTCAGTGTGGCCTGCCCGACTGTCTTCCCCCACCAGGGTTTCTGTGCCCTGACCCCAGGCCCAGGTCAAGGGGAAGCCCTGAGTTCTGTGCTAAAGGCATAGAACTCCTGGCCAGATGTTGGGGGTGGTCATGGCAAGGTCCCTGCCTTTAGGGCAACTCTGGCCACCAGAACAGAGAAAGGGGTAGATAATGGCAGAAGCGGGGGTGGGGGGCACCACTGGCGGTGGGGCTCAGAGAAGACTCCCAGGGGGAGGCATAGCCAGAGTGGAGAGAGCATATTGGACATTACAGAGAGGACCGGAAAGGCTCTCTCCAGGCAATGTGAGAGAGATACATTGAAAGGAAAAGAAAAATCTGAGCCCCAAGGCCTCAGAGAGCAGGTAGAGAGAAGGGAGGGGCCGGAGAAGGGTGGATGTCAACAACCACGGTACAGGTTATACAAACTTTTGGTTCCTTAACTCCTCTTATAGGGAGGGCTCAGGCTGAGAGGGTCAGAGGGTCCTGTCACTTACCTGGGGCACATGGCTAGTGAGTGGCTGGGGCTCTGTCCACAGTGGCCAACCCACTCCCTAGGGAGGAGCCGTTGCTAGTGCGGGGCTGGGTGGGGGCAGAGCTTGCTCCTGAGACCTAGGGGGCAGCCCTAGGGCTGGGGCAGGTGCTGGGCCTCCTGCAGGGGTCCCTGGCTCTGCGGTAGCAGGAACAGGCCAGCGCGCCCCTCCCCCTGATTCCATCAGAAGGTGCTTCTGGGGCTGGGGAATCCCAGGTTCCGTCCACCTCCACCACCCCTGCCCCAGGCCCTTCATGTGCTCTGGCCCCCATTCTGCCTCATCAGCAACAGCTATTTTTATTCCCTGCAGTTTTCAGTCAACAGCCCTTGTTGGGGGGATGGGGCAACAGAAGGAGCGGGAGGGGCTCGAGGAACCCACGGGCAGCAGAGGCAGCAGGGGAGCCACTGTGCCCCTCAAAGGGCAGGCTGCCCCCTCTTCACAGGCCTCCTTGCCCTCTGCCAGGAACCCTAGCATAAATGGAAAGTGCAAAACCGAAAAGGCACGGGACCCTACTCTGTTTTTGAACTGGTTTGTGAAACCAGGCACCGCCCCCGCCCCCCCCCCCCCCAGCACCACCAGATAGGTGCTAGAAGGTCACGGTCCAGTTCAGACTGGGGTGGCAATATAGCTGAGTGGTTAGGAGCCAAGGTCTCTGTCGAGAGCCTCGTGGGCCGGGCTCCCAGCCCCAGTTTACTACATAAATAACCCCCGGCGAGTTCCTAACCTTCTCTGTGCCTCAGTTTCCTCATCTGTTAAATGGAGTGGTAACAATAGGATTGTGGTGAGGATTAAGTGAGCTCATGACATGTGAGGTGCTCAGAACAGTGCTTGGCAAGTAGTCAGCTCTACATAAGTGTTAACTAATAGTTAATTATGACGGCTATTACCAGGCTGTGACTCTGAAATGAATGTCTCGTGGTGTGGGTAACAGAAGGAGGAAAGGAACTATGGGAAGGTGGGCTGCCCAAGCAGGACAACCTTATTCGGCTTGGGGCGCCCTGCGTAGGTGGCAGTGGGGGTGTGTTTTCTTTTTGTGTGTGTGTGATAAAGATTGGCCCTGGGCTAACATCCATGCCCATCTGCCTCTACTTTATACGGGACACCGCCACAGCATGGCCTGACAAGTGATGCGTCGGTCCATACTGGGGATCCTAACCTGTGATCCGTGGGCCACCAAAGCGGAGTGTGCGCACTTAACCGCTACGCCACCGGGCCAGCACTGGGGGTGTGTTTTTTCTTCCCAGCTGATCTCCCTCAGGTGAGGAAGATCCTTTTACGAAACGGATGGCAGAGCCCCTTCCATGACGGTCTGCAGTTTGCAAATGTTGCCATGAGAAGCCAAAAGAGCAAAGCCGAGTCCCTGCAGCTCACATTTGAGTAAGATCTGCCGGTGACTCGTGTCTTTTTTGAGGCTTGTAAGTTCTTGATCCGCCTAATTTTGGAGAAGGATCTTTTACCAGAGTAGTTAGTGAGAAAACATCACTGGAGCAGTTTTTGAGGTAGAACAAAATTCTCCAAGTGAATGGCAGGGCCAGGCTGGCTGAAGGGGCAGGACACAGTCCTTCAGCCTTTCCTGGGGTTTCGGGTTATAGGCCCAGGTTCCGCAGGCAGCTAGAGGGCCACTTGACTGCAACCCCAACTCCCAGGGCCTGGCAGGGTCCTGAGGCCCAAGTGGGGAGAGCTCAGAGCCCACCCTACCCCGATAGTTAGGGGTTGATGGAGGGAATGGGGAGCCAGGTCGGCCCTGGAATTCTCCAGGCTCAGGATCAGGTTTAAACAGTCCTCTTGTTAGCCTCTTTGTGGCCCCAACGCAGGGAAAAGTCCTGCCAGCTGTGGAGGGACGTGGGTGGGGGCCCGAGAGAGAAGAGAACGGAGGCAGGCAGGTCCCGGGGTGGACCACAGGTAGGAGAAGGCAGGGTGAGAGAAGGCAGCCCTGTGTGTAGGGGGTGGATCTGCACATGGCCTGGGGAGGTGGGCCTAGGCGTGCATGTAGAAGAGGGTGTGCATGCACAAGTTGGAGTGAGGGGCATCCACGGAGTCTCTTTCTTGGGGGCTCCCTAGAAGGAGCCCAGCCAGCAGAGGCAGGAAGCCCCAGGCCTGGGTGGAACTAATCAGCCCCCACCTACCCCTTGGAACAGCTGGCAAATGACTCATAGAAGCAATGAGTGTGTGTGTGTGTGTGTGTGTGTGTGTAAGAGTGGGCTGCAGGGGGATTTGGGGGTATGTGAGAGTCGATTGGTACAAATAAAAACCAAACCTCGAGGAAGGCTCCGTACCAAACTATTGACCTGTGGTCCCCACCACCCACAATTCCCAACACGAGGCCTCAGGAGGCCTGAGCCCCGTTCTGCCAGGGCCTGCCAGACACCCCCCAGCCCACGCCTTTCAGGGGCTTGGCCCATGGCCTCTGGTCTGCTTTTTAAAGAGGACAGAAAGGTGAGGGTCAGGCCAGCCTGGGGACAACCTGGATGGGACCTCAACCCAGGCGTGCCCTGTGCTGGAAGGGGAGCAGCGGTGACCAGCCCAGTCCCCCAAAGGGCTGGAGGGAGGTGGCATTTGTAGTAGCAGGCATGTGGATTTGGTGTCAGAGAGCTGCGTTCAAATCCTGGCTCTGCCACTTGTTAGCTGGGATGACGAACGTGAAGCACTTGGAACAGTGCCTGGCACGCAGTAAGCACCAAATGAATATCCGTGACTGCTTTTCATCAAGAAACATTTCTTGAGCCTCCACCTCGCAGGTCTGCGCACATCAGCGTGACAGCTGACTGCACCGAGTTGGGGGTTCCAGAGGAACCAACCCCCTCCCACTTCAAAGAGACTCTTTTCCAAGCCGACTGAGGCCTGGGATTCTACATCTTGTGCTGAGATAAATTCCTTTGATTTAAGGCTCAGTCTTGGGAGGGGAAACCCACTCTCAGGCCTTTGCTTCTGGAAAGAAAAGCCTTCCAAGGGCTGAGATGAGCTGGGAGGGGTTAGCGGGAAAGAGGCATAGTTCACAAAACCCAAACACAGCCTGTTTGTGGGTTTTTATTTCTTTGGGCCCCTAGCCAGCCAGGAGCACTCTGGACAGAAGAAAAGGGTCAGGTTTAAGAGGAGAAGGCAGGTTGGGGAAAAACTAACCAATGTTCTTGGAGAGCCTTTGGGGATTGGCAGAGAACAGAGCTGATTGTAGGGGGAAGGGCTGCCAATATATCTTGAACAGGAAGCCAATCTTGGCATACAGTAAGTGCAAAATAAATGTGGCTACCACTATCATTCTTACCCTGTAGGGAAGACAAATCATCAGGCTGGTTGCACCAGGTGCCTAAAAAAGGGAGACTTGTTTTGACCCAGTGAGCCCCACATGGAAAATGCAATGGGCATTAGCCCACCCCTCCCAGGAGCACGCCCATGTGACCCTGATTGTTTCTAGAACTCTCAGGCTTCCTGAGTGTCCGGAGGTTTCTGCGCTAGGCTCTGGGTTCCAGGCCACCTTCCAAGACCTCTTGGAGTAGATTTCCTCTGTAGAGAGTGTTAGACCAGGAGGGGAGGGCCACCTGGGGTGACTTCCTCTGGCCCCTGGCCTGCCAAGGCTGAAGCCCTAAGTGCTGGCAGAGAAACAACACAGCTACCCCCTTCCCATCCCCACCCCAAGCCTGCCCTGGGTGAGACAAAGCTGTGACTTGAGATTTACAACTAGGGGGACATGGGGATCCATTTTGCATTCTTGGAGCTGGTCCACAGCGGGAATGCAGGAATTTGGGAAGTAGGCCACCCAGATGCCTGGTGTTGTCTTTGGCCAGGACAGAAAAAGTTTGATCTGTTTCAGTCTCCCAGAAAGTTCTGAGTCTGAGCCCCCACTGCAGGTGAAGCTTGAGGAAGAGTCTCCACTGGCCGCATGCAGCTCTGGGTAGTTTTGCTCCCAACACGCAGAGAAACAAAATAGCCTGACCCTGGACTGCAGCTTTGCTGGACATGAAGGACATGCTTAGTTGGCAAGTGGGATGGTGACTGGGGCCTGAGCAAGGCCAA
This sequence comes from Diceros bicornis minor, assembly GCF_020826845.1. NCBI lineage: Eukaryota > Metazoa > Chordata > Mammalia > Perissodactyla > Rhinocerotidae > Diceros > Diceros bicornis. Next base: position 46,748,050 of record NC_080757.1, on the reverse strand, counting down.
CAAGTTACTTGCCATCTCTGCGTCTTTAGGAATGTGCCATAGAGTGAACGCGGAAGGCTGTGAGGGGCAGGTCACATCCGTTCGCAATCTTCCAGGAGAGTTTCTCACAGCGGCTTTTACATCCCAGGCTGGTGGGGCTATGACTGAGGCTTCTTGGGGGATTTCGGGCCAATGCAGTGCAGCCAGGTGAGTTTCTGGATGTTTGAAGGACACTCCTTGAAAGCATAGGTGTCCCAGGAGAGAAAGTTCTAGAAGCATATGGTGGTTGGAGGTGGGGTGGAGGTGTCTGTCTGTCCTGAGCCTTGTTTGGCAAATAATCTGGGACAATCAGAATCACAGACATCCAGTTGTAAGGGATGGCCTTGAACTGAGAGGGAAAATCAAGATCCAACAGCCTTCAGAAAAGACATCTCTGCGTCCTTGGGAATGTGCCCTAGAGTGAAGAGTGCAATGAATAAGGAGATCCTAGGCAGAGGTAGCTGTAAAATCCTATACCTGGATTCATACTAACCTTGCATCCTGAAACCTTGCTATAATCATTATTGTAGTTCCAGGAGTTTTTTTGTTGATTTTGAACATAGACAATCATGTCATCTGTGAACAAAGACCGTTTTATTTCTTCCTTCCCAATCCCAATCAGTATACATTTATTTCCTTTTCTTGTCTTATTGCATTAGCTAGGACTTCCAGTATGATGTTGAAAAGGAGTGATGAGAGGTGACATCCATGCCTTGTTCCTGATCTTAGTGAGAAAGCTTCTAGTTTCTCTCCATTAAGCTGTAGGTTTTTTATAAATGTTCTTTATAAGATTGAGGAAGTTCCCTCTATTCCTAGTTTGCTGAAAGTTTCTTTCATGAATGGGTGTTGGATTTTGTCAAATGCTTTTTCTGCATCTACTGATATGATCATGTAATTTGTCTTCTTTAGCCTATTGATGTGATGGATTACATTAACTGATTTTCTAATGTTGAACCTGCCTTGCATACCTGAGATACATCCCACTTGGTCATATTGTGTAATTCTTTTTATACACTGTTGGATTCTATTTGCTAATATTTTGTTGAGGTCCACCTAGATTTAAAAGAGAAAAATCAATTGCACAATTTATAGGATGGGGAAGATCTAATGTGGCCATAGCTCATGAGAGAAAGACCCAGGGGTGACTGAAAACTCCACCTTGTGAGTGGGCTGCTGAAGAAGCAAATGCCATCTTGGGATGAACGAATACAAAGGGTGTCCAGGCCAGGGAGAAAGGCCTCTCTCTGTGGTCAGACTATATCTGGAATTGGGTGTTCCGATCTGGCAGCCCTACAGAAAGAGACAATGCTGGGCTGGACCTGCTCCAGAGAAGAGCAGCCTCGCCCTCCAGTGTCCTTACCCTCGGCTCCCTGCCTGTGGACAGCTGGTCCCAGCCTGGCTCCCTGACTCCCAGCCTTTCCTCCTCGGCCCGTGGCCCTGTCTGTTCACCACCTCCAGGCTCCCAAGACAGCCTGCTTTTACCCACCACTTCCGCCCAAACTTCCGTTTCAACGCAGGTTCCGATGGGGCTTCTCACTTACTAAATGGACTCTGGCCCTGGTGCCCGGGGAACTGGGTTTTAGTCTTGGCTCGACCTCTCGTTTATCACTCTCTAAAATTATCTTATTTGCTTCCCTATTTATTATCTGCCTTCTCTCTCTGGAATGCAAGCTCAGTGAGGACAGGGACTTTGCCACTGCTATGTCCCTGGCTCCAAGAACAGAGTCCGGCCCAGAGCAGATGCTCAGGAAGTGTTTGTTGAATGAATAAATATGTAATCTGGGGAGAGTTGCTGCTCCTCTCTGCACCTCAGTTTCCTCATCTGTAAAATGAGGGAGTTGGACTTGTTGATCTCTTAGGTCCCTGCAACTCCAACATTCTTAAATTCAGTGGGAAGAGGTCACCTGGAACCCCCAGGTCCTCAGCTGCCATATCTCAGGAACAGGCTGGGGCTGAGGCTAGAGTCTTATCTTTGGCTGGTGGAAGGAGGGTTCAAGCTGTCACACTGGCCTCTTTTACTCTGAGCTGTGGCTCCATCTGCCAGCATGTCACCCAACACGTGATATGGGACATTGTCAGTGCTTGTCTCTGCCAAGAAGCCGCTGTGAATGCATCCCAGATGTCCTTTCATTCCTCCCCTGGTGCCCAGTGAATACAACACAGCTTGTCCCATCTATCCCAGACACGTTCTAAGAGTGGGCAGAAGGCACATACATGCTGGCCAGTCATGGCCCCACCCCAACCCACCGCCCCTACGAGGAGCTCTCCAAGGCTGCAGGATGAAGTCCAGACTCCCAGGCTCCCAGGCCTGCTACTCAAGGCCCTGGCCCAGCTGCCCAACCTACCTCCCCAAATCCCAAAACAGAGTCTGTGCCCCACAGACTGACACAGTGTAGTTCCCTACATCCTGCCTGTCTTTGCTCTGGCTGTTCCCTCTCCCTGGCGTGTCCTTCCCCTCCATTTCTCTGTGTTCATAACTTACTCATCTTTTGAGACCCAACTGAAGAGCCACATCTTTCCTTTCCTGACCTGGAAGTAACCACTCATGCACCTGAACTCCCATAGCACGGTCACCTCTCCTCTTTAGGGAGGGCATTGCTTTCTCCTCATATCATAGTTACGTGTGCCCATGTCCACCTTCTTCCCAACAATCAGCTCTCAGAAGGCAGGATGCCCAACTGGTGCATCTTTGTGTCCTACTCAGGGCTAACTCAGCTTCTGGCTTATGAACAGAATGGATGGATGGAAGGATAGATAAATGAATGAAATATAGCAGAATTCATTTTATCCCTAGAACAGTCTGTATCCAAGGCCTCATCCACACATTCTTTCAGCAAACACTTATTGAGGATTTGCTGTGTGCTCAGCACTTGGATTGGCCCTGGTGACCTAAACAGACACAGTTCCTGCCCTCTTCGCATTTCAATCTAGTGTAGGAGACAGACAAATGAATTAGGCAAATAGACATGTAATTACTAATTATGACAAATGATGTCAAGGAAAATACAGGGGCCTGCGATAGAGAGTAGGGGAGGATAAAGATAGAGAGTAGGGGAGGATAAAGCCCCTTGGAGAAAGGACATTTGAGCCTAGCTGGGGCAGGGGGGTGGAGGGGGATGGACACGGGATGGGACGGGACAGGATGGGACGCGACAGCCACATGAAGACGGAGGGGAGCACGGAGCCAGGTAAAGGCCTAAAAGCAGGCACAAGCCCAGTGCTCAAGGAGCTGGAAGGAAGCCAGTGGGACTGGGCCAGAGTGGACAGGGAGAAAAGATCAGGAGACAGAGGAGGAAAGTACGTAGGGCTGGATCACCAGGGCCTTGTAGGCCACCATAAGAAGTTTAGGTTTTAGTCTAAGAGCAACGAAAAGTTACTGGAGAAATTTAAGCTGAAGAAACAACATGATTAGTTTCTAATTTTTAAAAGATCGCTGGCTGCTTTATGGGACTTGTTTGGAGGGGGCAGGGCAAAACAGGAAGCAGGAAACAGGCTATTGCAAGAGATTATTGTGGTATGGACCAGAGGAAAAAGGGGAGGTTAGGGAGATTTTGAAGATGGTATTAATAGAACTCCGGATGGGCTGGATGCAGAAGATGAGGATATAGGAGAATCCAAGGAGAGGCCATGATTTCTTTTTTTTTGTGAGGAAGGACAGCCCTGAGCTAACATCCAATGTCAGTCCTCCTCTTTTTTGCTGAGGAAGACTGGCCCTGGGCTAACAGCTGTGCCATTCTTCCTTTACTTTATATGGGACGCTGCCACAGCATGGCTTAACAAGCGGTGCAGCGGTGCACACCCAGGATCTGAACCGGTGAACCCCGAGCCTCTGCAGCGGAGGGCGCGCACTTAACCACTTGCACCACCAGGCTGGCCCCTGACACCACGATTTTTGACTTAAGCAACCAAGTGGATGGTGGTGTCATTTCCTGAGTTGAGGAAGACTGGAGGGGACAGTGGAAGAACACAAATGTTTCATTCCAGATGCTGTCAGTGTGATGCCTGTTAGCTATCCACATGGAGTGGTCCAGTAGGCAGTGGAATATATTGGTCTGGAGTTCAAAGGAGAGGTTTATCGTATTCCTATAATGCTATTTACAGTCATAGGAATGATGCCATCCAGACTCAGACTGAGCCCTAAGAAACTTTAGAGATTGGGTCAAGAAAGAATGACAAGCCAAGGAAGGAGCAGCCAGAGAGGTAGAAGGGAACCCATGGGTGTGCTTTCACGGGGGCTGAGTGAATAGAGCTTTTCCAGAAGGGCACTGTGGCCAACTGGGTTGAATGCTTCTGAGAGGTTGAGAGGGGTGAAGACAGAAACGTGTTCAGAGGACTTGGCAGCAGAGAAGGTGCTAGTGACTTGACAAAAGCCATTTCAGTTGAGTGGGGGTAATGGAAGCCAGGTTGGAATGGGTTGGACAGCAAACGAAAGGTAAGGCAGTAAAGACAGCTAGTGTAGACACTTTCCAAGAAGTTCACCTGTGAAGAGGGACAAAAAATAGGGCAATCGATGAAGGGAGATGTGAGGCCGAGAAGGTAGTTTTTGTCACCACTGCCGTTATTTTTAAGATGGGAGAGCCTGTTCATAGACAGGGAGAGGTTGATGGTGGTAGAGAAAGATGATAACTGGAGAATGAGGTTGTTGGGAAGGCAAGCGGGGTCGGGGCCTGAGCCCAGCAGAAGGCCTGGCCTCTGGTTCTGTACAGCAGGTTGGAGGAAGAAGGAGGCGGGGGCAGTGAAGATAATTCTGTAGATCTGACCGTGTGTAATGACGTGAAGTGGCTTCAGCGTTGGTAAAGAGGGTAGGAGGAGAGGAATTTAGATGAAGTGCAAATTTTGAAGAGAGAGATGAGTCCATTTGGGGCCAGCTGGGGGACAGCAGGAGGAGGTGCCAGCCTGGCTGTGCCATCTGTGGGTCTGCAGCTCAGGGGAGGGCCTGGGCTAGAGAAGAGATGTGGGGACCACGCGGCAGTCTTTAAATAGCCCTGTGCAATGTGCCAGGCACCAGATTCAGTGGTGACCCCCACGTCCCGGGCTGTGAGGAGTCTAGTCGGGGCACAGACACCAGGAGACAATCGCGCAAGCAGAGTATGAATCACTGTTGACCTAAGAGCTTCGAAGGCTGTGGCTGTGCATGAAAGGCAGCCGCGACTTGACTGGTCTGGGGCCATCGGGGAAGTGGGAACAGATGTGGCAAAGCTGTAGGGACCACGGCAAGGAGGTGGGTGGTTGTTGTTTCCACGTCAGAGGAGAAGGACACAAGGGGAGAGGTGCTGATCATCTCTAGATCAGGTCCTAGAGAAGCAGCATCCTCCAAGGGCAGGAAGGAGGACTCACAGAGCAGAAATGGAAAGAGTGGCTAGAGGGGCAGGCCACGTTCTTCTCTCGAGAAGAAAGGCAGTGGCAGTGAGAAATGCTTGAGGGAGGGCCAGGAGGGCCAGCTAAGAAGAAACCACTGGATCTGTCCACTGGGGGCCGCTGGCAACTCCAGGGAGCGCAGTTTCCACGAGTGCTGGGGCGGGAGCAGACTGTTTGTCTCTGGCTTTCTGTGGTCCCACTTGGGCTCCTGTGAAGGAGACAATGGGCATCTCAGGCCAGGGGATTTGCCAAGTGGAGCCTGTGACCTGGAAGGGTGCCCAGCAGATATGGGGTCCCTCCAGGGCCATCTGGCAGGTCAGTGTCTTCTGTATGGAAGTGTACGTGGGATCAGTGATGGGGATGAAGGCAGGAAGGTGTGTGATGAGTGGTAGGGTACAACTGTGGGGTCCGCATGAGGGATGGTTTCAGGCTGGGCATGTGCGTCTGTGTTGTGTAAATGTGTGGGCTCACGCACACACACTCCCACGCATCCTATGGGGCCAATGAGCAGCTGAGGGACGGGGTCAGCAGGAATGAGCAGAGTCATCCCCGTGGAAACACGACTCCCTGGGTGATGGTAGGGAGCAGCTGGGCAGCCAGGCACAGGGGGCGTGGCCAGCTCTGCCCAATGGCTCCAGCCTCTCCCTGGGCCACCCTCCCCACCTGTTGACCAAGCCTGAAGAAGTGCCCGCACTGGCCGGGGCAGGGGTACTGCTTGGGCATCTGGGCCTGCTGTGAGGGGGGCTGCCCTCCAGTGTGGCTCTGGGAGGTCTGTCTGAGCCCCTGTGGTGGAGGAGTGGCTCTGGGTTGTCTGTGTGCGGGACTAGCAGCGGCTGCGTGTGACTGGGCTGCAGCGGTCTCCCTGTGCCTGCCTGCTGATGCGGGTCATTCCCCAGGGCCTTTGCGATGTGACCCTCTACCTCCCTTTCACAGGGAACAGGCTCAGGAGGGCTGGGCAGGAGGGGGAGGGGCCAGGAGAGGCGGAGGGACTAGCCTAGGAGACACAGTCCACACAGTTCTCCCAGGCCTCTAAGGCTCCTGGTGGGTGCCCCTTTATCCACCCAGCTCATGCAGGGACCACCAGCCACAGTCTCTGGGAGCTCTAGCCCTCCCCCCACCATTGAAACTATGCATCTCCTTGTCCCCATGACCTTTCCTGTGTCCTACCTTTCCACGTTAGCATCTGCAGGCTCTCCTGATGTGGACCCACGCATACAACTTGCATCTTCCTGCTCCAGTACCCCCTGCCTGCCCAGTGGGTTAGATTCCACAGGTCCCATGGGTGGGAGCTGCAGGGCCCAGGGCCCTTCCTTCTTCCATCTCCCAGCCCAACATCACGTTTCACCAAAGCTCAGCACAGGGCACACCACACCCCACCTCTTCCTTTCCCCTTCCCTCCAGACCATGGATGGCAAATATAGGCAGATGCACCACATTCTCCTGTCTCATACCCCTGGCAGACATCACTAATCAATCAAAGCAGTCTTTCTGCACTGAATCTGGCTGCAACCTTGATGGTCTATGCCCACATCTCCAGGCCGCCAATAGCAGCCAATGCAAGTTGGCCCATAAGATGAAATCCATTTGCCATTCCTGCTGTAGAGTGATCCCACCAGGCCCCTCATCTTGGCCCATCCTCTGGGCCCACTTGCACATTTCACACCTGACTCCTTTCCACCTCAATGTGGGGAGGAGGCTGTGTGGGCATAGCCAGCTGTGGTTCTTTCTGTCCCCATAGGCTGAAGCCACACGGTTCCCAGAGCTTGAACCCAGGAGGCGGTTGAGGGCACTGGGGCGTTGGCCTCAAGTCTGCAAGGCTGAAGAGGATCTGGCTGGTTTGCTGTCAGTCCTGAGGGCAGCCAACCCCCTGCTGGGGAGAGTGTGGTGCGGGGCTCAGGGGTGATGCTCTTGTGGCCAGCACCTGTGCAGCAGCAGCGCCCGGGCCTTGCAGGCACATCTCCCAATCCGATAGGGCCTGCACGCTGACCACCCCAGCCTGGCCCCTGGGCAGGCAGGAGGTGAGTAGCAGACAGCAGGCCCCAGGGTGGGGTGGCTGCCCAGCACCCCCGGGGCTGTGCACTGCCCCAGCTGCCTGCCACCCTCCTGGCCCCTGAGCCCAGGATGCAAGGATGGCCAACTCGTCTCTGCCCACTGTGGTGCCTCTGGGCCCTGAGAGCCTGCGCCCCTTCACCCGGGAGTCCCTGGCAGCCATAGAACGGCGGGTGGCGGAGGAAGAGGCCCGGCTGCAGCGGAACAAGCAGATGGAGATCGAGGAGACTGAACGGAAGCCGCGCAGTGACCTGGAGGCTGGCAAGAACCTGCCCCTCGTCTATGGGGACCCTCCACCGGAGGTCATCGGCATCCCCCTGGAGGACCTGGACCCCTTCTACAGTGACAAGAAGGTCCGGGTCTGGGGGGTTCCCTCTACCTGTCTGTCCACTGTCCATCTGTCTGCCTGGCCCTAGGCCTCACAGTTCTCTTCCTGCCTCAGACCTTCATCGTGCTCAATAAAGGCAAGGCCATCTTCCGCTTCTCCGCCACGCCCGCTCTCTACCTGCTGAGTCCCTTCAGCATCGTCAGACGCTGCGCCATCAAGGTGCTCATCCACTCATATCCTGCCTGAGTGGAGTGAGCACAGGGGTGGGGAGAGGCAGGGAGGGGTTGGGGGTGGGCAAAATGGGGTACTCTGGGCAAGGAGGCCCTCTGTCCACCTCCCCTCCCCACCTGCTCCCTCACTTTCCTTGACCCCCCCCCCCCAACGCTGTTCAGCATGTTCATCATGATCACCATCTTGACCAACTGCGTGTTCATGACCATGAGCGACCCGCCCCCCTGGTCCAAGCACGTGGAGTAAGTCTCTCCCTCCCCTGAGCCCCCTGGTCCTGGGACACAGCCCATCCCAGGTGTCTGCACTCTGAGGATGCTCTTGCACTCAAGACACTGCTCTTGTCTTCCAGGGAGACACACACTGTCACTGTCACCCCCATTAACACCCAAAGCCCCCGGGGTGGTGTATATTGTCACTCTCACCAATGTCCTCAGCCCTCTGGGTGGCATATTTCATTTCTGCGACCCTCCCTCCTGGGAGGTCCATCATTGCCACCCACCCCCCTGCTTGGGTGTGACATGCCTGGCGCTGGCCGGCCCTCTCCCCGCCAGGTACACCTTCACAGGAATCTACACCTTTGAATCCCTCATCAAGATGCTGGCCCGAGGCTTCTGCATCGATGATTTCACATTCCTCCGGGACCCCTGGAACTGGCTGGACTTCAGCGTCATCATGATGGCGTGAGCAGGGCCCCAGAGGCATCCTGAGGCTGGGAGTCAGGGGTGAGGGGAGGAGGCCAGGCCTCAAAGAGGGCAGCTGAGTGGGCTGACCCTCTGTCTCAGAGGAGTGGACTGCAGGGGCCTCAGGTCAGGTGTGCAGACAGTGAGCTGCACAATTCTAGGAGCTACCCTTCTTAGGGTCTAGCTTGGAGGCTCTCCTGATGCCCCTCCGCATACCATGTACAACCACACACAGCAGCCCTGGGCCCCAGTCCCACAGGCCCTCAGCCACTGGGAGAGCTACCCTCGCCATCCCCACTCCCCAGCAAAGCACCTGCATTGTCTTTCCCAACTCTCAGGCCCCAATAGGAACAATGCGGGCGTCTGACCTGCCCCTCAGCCTCCTTTGGGAACCTCAACTATAAGGATTCCTTGGGGATCCTCATTCTGGGCCTGGAGAAGCCCCTGATTTTTGCCCTATCACCCACCCCCCACTCTGACACAGCCCTTACCCCAAACTGCACCCCCTCTCCAGGTACTTGACGGAGTTTGTGGACTTGGGCAACATCTCAGCCCTGAGGACCTTCCGGGTGCTGCGGGCCCTGAAAACCATCACAGTCATCCCAGGTACCGGGGAGGCGCAGGGACCCTCCACCCAGGTCAGCAGGCCTTCCCCCGTGCTCAGTCTGGAACCTGACACTCAAGTTCCAGGAGCCTGACTGGGGTCACAACACTCCCAGGCTCTGTTTGTGTAGGACCCACACCAAAGCCTGGACACAGAGGGGCCCCATGGCCACAGAGGGGAAGGGGCCCCAGGTGGGAGCATGGGTGTGTGAGAGGCAGCATAGCAAGATGGTTAGAGCACAGACTCTGGAGCCAGACTGCCTGGGTTCAATTCACACTCCATCACTTCCTAACTTTGACCTTGGGCAAGTGGCTTAACCTGTCTATGCCTCAGTTTCCTCATCTGTAAAATGTGGATAATAATGGTACCACTCATTGGGTTGTTATGAGGATTAAATCCCTTAATATCAATAAGGTGCCTAGAATAGTGCCTGGTGCATGGTATGTGAGTTAAATAAAATAAGCAGACTGGGCAGAGCAGAGACTCCACCTGAGAGAGACACAAAGGGAACCAGTGATGGAACGTGCCAGCCCTGAGGGCTCAATAAGGAACACGCCGCATACCCACTGAGCAACGAGGCTGGGGCAATCCCAAAGTAATGCATCAAGAAGCATGAAATAAATGGAATTTGGCTCATCCAGACCCTCGGAAAAGCATGTGGAGAAACTGGAAGTGGCTCATTACAGGAGAGAAAGATGATCTGAAAAGGGATGGAGAACAGGCTCTGGGAGGACGAGAAAGTTGTTCCATCTTCATGCTAGAAAGTCCCTTAGTTCTCTTCTAGTCCAAAGCCCTCATATTGCAGCTGAGAAAGGAGACCCCAAGAGACCCGAGAGGGCAGTGCTTACTGAAGGCCACACTGCCCTTTGGCCACTGCATCAAGGCCAAAACACCTTTCCTTGATGCCACGCTTCCAGCATCCTCAGAGCTTGAGAGAGTTTATAAGGAGGCTGCTGAGCATCTGTTTCCCATATCAAGATAAGAAAAGAAAATGAATTAATATTGAAGTAAGAGACACTATGATTAAGCCCAAGGAAGAAGTTATAGCTCTTCTATAAACGATGGGAATCCATCCCTGGAATTCCAGAGTCATTTATGCCTTTGTCCGTCCAAAGGGGCAGAAGGCAATGACATTGCAGTCAGTCTAGAGCTCCTCAGAGTGAACCCTGCTGTTCCTCGGGTGTTAACAGGCATGACAAGAAAAAGGGGTCTGTGGTCAGATAAGTTAAGGAACCATGGTATTAAAGTCTTTGTTTCCACAGGACTTTTTAGAGCCTTTGATAGGATAATCTACCTAGCAGCTCTCCAAGAACAGAACAGAGAGCTGAGCCTTCCCAAACATTATGGGACCCGTTATTTACTTATTATTATTTTTTTTTTTTGGTGAGGAAGATTGGCCCTGAGCTAACATCTGTGCCAGTCTTCCTCTATTTTGTATATGGGATGCTGCCACAGTATGGCTTGATGAGTGGTGTGTACGTCTACGCCCGGGATCCGAACCCAGGAACCTTGGGCTGCCAAAGCAGAGCACGCGAACTTAACCACTACAGCACCGGGCCAGCACCTGGACCCGTTTTTTTAAGGGCACAGCTTGGGAGATTAGTGTTCTGTAACACACACTTTGGGAGTGCTGACCTGGCGACACTTATTAAGCTCCACTGTGTGCCTGTGTGTTGCTCTGAGTCAGGCAACAGCCCATGAAGTCTTTATAGTCTGCTCTTCTAGTGGCTGAGATTGAGGATGTGACCAGAGAAGGGTGGCTTCTCTGATTTGGGAAGGCTTTGGGGCAGCGGGGCCCCCAATAAGTCAAGCTTTGAAGGAGATGGAGTAGGCAAAGTTTTGGGGGATGGGAGGTGAGTTATCACCCTGCCCTGCCCACCCCCACACTACCGCCCCCCCACCATGGTCAGGGCTGAAGACGATTGTGGGGGCCCTGATCCAGTCGGTAAAGAAGCTGTCGGATGTGATGATCCTCACCGTCTTCTGCCTGAGTGTCTTTGCACTGGTGGGGCTGCAGCTCTTCATGGGAAACCTGCGGCAGAAGTGTGTGCGCTGGCCCCCACCCTTCAACGACACCAACACCACGTGGTACGGCAATGACACCTGGTATGGCAATGACACCCGGTACGGCAATGACACCTGGTATGGCAATGACACGTGGAACAGCCATGAGAGCTGGGCCAGCAACTACACCTTTGACTGGGAGGCCTACATCAATGACGAAGGTAAGAATGGAGGGTGGAGAGGCCATGGGGCCTGTCCCAGCCCCTAGGGCAGCCCCTTGTGAGATAAATAGCATGGGGGGGGGCCGGCCCCGTGGCTTAGCGGTTAAGTGCGCACGCTCCGCTACTGGCAGCCCGGGTTCGGATCCCGGGCGCGCACCGATGCACCCCTTCTCCGGCCATGCTGAGGTCGTGTCCCACATACAGCAACTAGAAGGATGTGCAGCTATGACATACAACTATTACTGGGGCTTTGGGGAAAAAATAGATAAATAAAATTAAAAAAATATATAGCATGAGGAGGACCTGAGCTTCAATCCATCACTTACCAGCTTGGGTAGCCTCTAACAGGTCACCTGATCTCCCTGACCCTCAGAATCCTCGCCTATAAAACTGAGACAACAGTACCTTTCTCAAAGGGTTAGTGTGACCACAAATGCCAAACTGCTTTGAAAATCCTGAAGCTTTCACTATGCAAAGCACTGGTCCAGTCCCTATTCCCTAACCCACACACTCCTTGTTCTCCTCCGTCACACTATGTGCTCGCACCCTGGCAGGACCACCACCAGGCACCCATGCACCCACATCCTATTCATATACCCATACTTCCCAGGCACACATACACAAGACACATGTTCTCATATTGCCAGTTTGGTCCACACAGTGCCTTCTGGCAAATTAGAAAAAAGTACCTCTTCTTCCCCCTGGTCCCTGGATTCTAGCCCCCCACTCACCCCTCAGTCAGAGTTCCTGCACAGGTACATGGTAGCCCATGCACACACATACACGTTCTGCCTGTCTCTCTGCTGCATCTCGATGTACAACCACACTAAGCACTGAGCTCACACCGCTTGGAGCTGAGCTCCCTACAATGTATCTACTCAAAGACCTTGGAACTTTGGGCTGCCCTTAAAGGAGGCACCCAGGAAGCATCCCTTTGGTGTATGTGGCCCACACAGATGTATCTATAGGTATGCAAGGGGTGCATGGGCCCCCAGTGTGTCCATGGGTTGACGTGTTTCCTTTGTGGCCTCTGACTCTCAAAGGGAATTTCTACTTCCTGGAGGGTGCCAATGACGCCCTGCTCTGTGGGAACAGCAGTGACGCTGGGTGAGTGATGCTGGGGAGTGGAAAAAGGTGCCCCAGGGGTGTCATAAGATGGGGGTTGATTAGGGACAAGGACCTGGGGTGGATGAGAATGTAAGGAAAACCCACTGGCATGGATGGAACTTTCCTGTTTTCGGGACACAGACAAAACAGGAGGATTTTTTTCCCTTGGAGTCCCTCCATCTGTACGCCAGCTGTAGGTCTCCTCCCTCCCTAAAACCAGCAACCATCCTATCCCTAGGCACTGCCCTGAGGGTTACGAGTGCATCAAGACTGGGCGGAACCCCAACTATGGCTACACCAGCTATGACACCTTCAGCTGGGCCTTCCTGGCTCTCTTCCGCCTCATGACACAGGACTATTGGGAGAACCTCTTCCAGCTGGTACAGCTGCCCTCCCCTTGCCCCTCAACCCTACAGCCACCTCCCTCTATCCTCCAGGATCTTCAAGGCCTGGCGGGACCCCTAGTAGGACCATCTCCTCCCTGGGGCCCCCTCAGTGTCCTACATATGGTTCTTGGAGCCCTCTGACACTGGGCATCTGCCCAGATCTGAGCCATAGACTTCTCTTCCTTCTCCACCTTTGCCTTAAGAGCTGAGGTCGGAGCCTGGCACAGACCCCTAGGCCTCACAGTAACCGGGAGGGCAGCTTAGAAATTCAACTCTCCCCCAACACAATTATTTATCTTCTACTGTTTGCAGGGCAGGCAGGTTGAGTCTGCAGCGACAGTGCTTTCTGGTCCCTGGTGGTGTTTCTAACACTGATGATGTTAATGATAGTAATAATAATAATAATAGTCATAGTAGCATTAGTAACTACTATTTGTTGAGTTCTTACTAGATGCCAGGCACTGTGACAAAGCTAGGATTCCAGCTGACCCCAAAGCCCATATTTGCCATTTTTTATCCTGGCTTTCTGAGTTCAGGATGTCCAGCTGGGGTCCTCAGGGTTCTCTGAGCCAGGAGACCAGGAAAGTCTGGGTCCCAAGTACATATTTTGAAACTTCCCAGAATGTGGCTTCACCTGCTGAGGATAGGCATACTCTGCCTCAAAGGTCCTCAAATCGCCAGGCTCTGTGAGGGACCCTCTCTCTCTGCCTATCTGGGCAATGAGAGTGTGGAGAGAGGTGGTGAGTAAAAGGAGTCCGGCTGCCGTGTGACGCTTCCTCTCCTTCTCCCCCCACTCCCAGACTCTTCGAGCAGCCGGCAAGACTTACATGATCTTCTTTGTGGTCATCATTTTCCTGGGCTCCTTCTACCTCATCAACCTGATCCTGGCGGTGGTGGCCATGGCATATGCCGAGCAGAATGAGGCCACCCTGGCCGAGGATCAGGAGAAAGAAGAGGAGTTTCAGCAGATGATGGAGAAATTCAAAAAGCAGCAGGAGGAGCTGGAGAAGGTCTGGACTCAGGGAGAAGAGGCCAAGGATCCAGGGATCTCCCTGGCCCTCAGCCTGGGTTCTCCTGGGAAGGCTGAGGGTGAGGGAGAGGCATGGGGTAGGGGCTGAGAGGCGGGGGGAGCTGAAGGTGCCAGGCTGGGGGCCTTGGTGGGGTGGGAAGCATCCAGGCAGTAGAAAGAGTATTTTGCAGCTCTGTGCCTTAGTTTCCCCATATATAACATGGAATCTGGAGTAGTTAAACCTGAAGTAGCCCTCCAGCTCAAATATCTATGGTTTTAAGATTCTTTCTGGGCAGCGTATGGGTCCATGTTGAGGGAGAGGCAGGTCTCAATGAGGCCTCAGGGAGCAGCTGCCCATTTTCTCATCATCTCATGAAGTGCAGGGTCAGGGCTTCAGAGAGTGGAGGGTCTTCAGGGATGAGGGTCCTCAGTCACTTTGGTTCCTTCCCTGTCACTCCCACCACCCCGAGGTTGTCCCTTCCGCTAGGCTCAGTGCAGGCCAAGAAGGGCCCCCATTCTACAGGAACTGGAAGAAGCTCTGAGAGTTGATTAGTCCATCCCCCTGGCTCAGAGATAGACTTCATGCCCATCACCCTTGCTGGTCCACAGGCCAAGACTGACCAGGCTCTGGAAGGTGGGGAGGCAGGCAGGGACCCAGCCCGCGGCAAAGACTGTAACGGCAGCCTGGACACGTCATCAGGGGAGAAGGGGCCCCCAAGGCAGAGCTGCAGTGCAGACAGCGGCATCTCAGATGCTATGGGAGGTGAGTGCCTGACACCCCCGTACCCACCCCACTCTGCCTGTCCCACCCATCAGGCCACTCAGGCTCCTGGGTGGGGGGGATGGGGAGGGACCTGGCTGGGCTTCAGGAGGACAGTAACTTAATATTGGCATCGAAGAAATGGCTGTGATAAATATAGTCCTGGTTTAACCTGGCCCAGTTCTGGCTGCAAGGCAGGGCTGCTGCGGGAACTGGGGGCTTCCGGGAGGGCCTTGGGGACTGCCAAGGCAATGGGGAAGGACCGGATAATAATATTAACCAGGAAGGTCTAATGTTCTGGAAACTGGAGATCTTGCTCCTAAAATGCCTTCTGGGTAAAAGTTAAAAGTGAAAGGTCAAACTCTGCCTAGGTAGAGTCACCGACTCCCTCAAATCCCCATGCTACCCCTGAGTCTCAGGAGGAGAATAAGGATGAGGTAATGAGGAGAGGTGGACAGACACATACACAGATGCATGGATGGATGGATGGGCTGAAAGGTTAATGGAGGGAAAGGGGTAGATGGGTGTACGTATGGATGGGGGGAGGGAGGGAGGAAGAAAGGAAATCTGACATACAAGAGATCTGGTCCCCTTCCCAGGCGTCTTGCCTTGTCCCAGGGAGGACTTGGAGGTCCTAGAGGACTTTGCAAACCTCTAGAGGGCACCTTGCATGACCGGCATCCCCGTGTCTGTGTGCACAGCCAGAGAATGCCCCAGGGAATGCTGGGCAGAGCTGGCAGAGGAGGTTACTCAATGCTGCCCTTGCTGGGACCATTGCGAGAAGTTTGGGGCCTCAGACACTGTTGGAGTCACCCACAGTAGCACATGGTAGCTACACACAGTAGCTGGGGGTGTTACAGTCAGGCTAGAACCTGCAGCCTTTGAGAGAGGTCCAGTTTGCTAGTTCCTGGGTGGAGGTGAGGGTCAGCCACTCTCAGCCCTGGGGTGTCCCAATCATGCACTCACACTCACGTCTCCCTGGGGCTGTCCCCCACTCCAGCCCCTTTCCTCATCTATGAGATGGGGGCTCTAACAGTACTAACCTCATAAATTTCTGGTGGTAATTGAAGGAGATCATGCCTAGGCTGAGGACTCCCACAGGCAGAGGAGGCCTGGACGGCCAGGAGGAGCAGCTTCATCCATGAGCCTTACAGAGCCCCAGGGCTTTACAGCTCGGCTGGCAAGGACAGGGGGTGTTTCCAGAAAGCCACTCTGGTGGGAAAGGATGGACTGGCTGGGGACAGTCTGGAGGGGCCAGCATTACTGGCAATGGGAGGAAGAGCCCTCAGGGGGATCTCAGTCTGCTCCCAAGTGGCACTGTCCGGCAGCAAGTGGAACAGGGACCAACCCCCTGCATGGCCTCTTGCCTCTCCCTGGGGATAGGATTGCAGCCACGGGCGACTGGCAGGGGTGGAAGACACTGAGGGAGGGGCTTTGCGGGGTGTGTCAAGAAGGCAGAGCTGGAAGTGGAGCATTGAGAGAAGCAGCTTTGGTAAGGCTCCCTGAGGGAGTGGATTTTTGAGAGTCAGAGCACTAAGGGGCCGGGCTTTGGGGGAGAGGCACTGAGGAGTAGAGCCGTGTGGATGGGGTCTGGAGGGTGACGCACTGAGAGGCGGGGCTTGGAATAGTCCTCACTGAGGGGATGGGGTTTGAGGTGTGGAGCGCTAAGGGGCCGGGCTTGGAAGGTGGGACCAAAGATCTAGATGGAGAAAGGAACACGTGAGGGGGCTCCTCATCAGCTGTCTGTTTCCACCCTACTCCCAGAGCTGGAAGAGGCCCACCAGAAGTGCCCGCCATGGTGGTACAAGTGTGCCCACACAGTGCTCATATGGAACTGCTGCACCCCATGGATGAAGTTCAAGAACATCATCCACTTGATCGTCATGGACCCCTTCGTGGACCTGGGCATCACCATCTGCATCGTGCTCAACACCCTCTTCATGGCCATGGAACACTACCCCATGACGGAGCACTTTGACAGAGTGCTCAGCGTGGGCAACCTGGTAGGGAGGCGACAAGGGACAGGTGTCATTCTAGGGCAGGTCAGGAGGGGGGGCCACAGGGCCTGAAGGGTTGTCTGGGCTGTGTGGAAATACGAGACACTATTGGGGGGCGTATGGGGACAGGCTGCGGTTATTTTCCCAGTGTATGCAGGGAATGGTTGATGTGCAAGGGAGGTACATGGAGTGATCTATGGGATGTGGAATTTGAGTTTCAGGGAATTTGGGGGCAGAGAGAGTGGGGATGAGGTGCTGGACTTCTTAAGATCAGGACTCCTCAGGGTTTGGGATCCAGGCCATGCCCTGGAGGCAGAGTGGCGGAGTGGGGGCATGGAGGTGGGAGTGAGGGCGGCTGGGTGACAAGTCTCTCTACTTTCAGAGGTTGTTATGGGCCTAAGAGGGACCAAGGGACCTGGAAGTGGGGCACAGAGCCATGGGTACCCAGGCCCAAGGGGCCCTAGCTCACCCTGGAGGCCCCAGGGCATATCCCCCACCCCTCAGCCCACCTGCCCGCTACCATTTCTCCAGCATGGCCAGGCCAGCTCCCCTCACTGGCCCTTCCTGCTTCACTATTGTTGACACACACTGATCCGCCTGCTTATCTCTGCCCATTAGGAGCATTAGCACCTCGTTTCCAGCCCCGGTGGAGCCTGACAAAGGGAAAAGGCCGCCTCCTCCTCCAGCCCTGCCCCACCCTTCCCAATTCCCTTTGCAATGTTTCCAGGATGGCAGATGGGCAAGGTGCTCCCCCCACTCCAAGCATGAGGGGAGCCCAGGGAGAGTAAGATTTGGGGCCTGCAGCAGGACAAGGACTGGATGGGTGGCACGGGAATCAGGCCCTGGACTGCCCAGCCTGTGAGGAAGGCAGGCCTGTGTATCCCGTGGAGATGCCGGAGGCAGCCGTGGCCAGGATGGGCTGGAGGGGCAAGAGCGTGATCTGGACTCACAGGGCAGCTGCTGGGGTGTGCATGATGGGCCCGGCCCCCCGCCTGCCCACCCCCTGCCCACACCCTCATGCCGTCTGGGCACCTGCTATGGCCAGGGACAGCTCCTGGGCGGGGCTCAGCATGTGCCCGGGCAGGCTGTGGACCCAGGGCAGCTGGTGCCCGGCAGGAGGTGGAGCCGGGCCCAGGGAGTGTTCAGGGGCTATGCAGCCCTCAGACTCCATGTCCAGAGTTGCAGGGTACAGCTCTGGCCTTTTCCTTGATCCCTGACTTTGCCCCCTTTTGGCCCCTGCCCTAGAATTTCGAGTCCACCAAGATTTTCTGAGTCCTGGGACCCCCACCAACCAGGGTAGAGAGGCTGTAGGGTGTAGAGACAGGAGACTGAACTAAGCACGCCAAGACCTGGGTTTGGGACCTGACTCATTCCCATATGGGCGGCATGATCAAGAGCTTGCCGCTAACCTCTCTGAGCCTCAATTTTTCATCTCTGGGACAAGCGTGATAATCCCTCCCAATTTCATAAAGGTCGGGACACCACTGAGGTCATAACGTGAACCACAGAGCACTTTATGAGTGTTGAATATTATTATGATTGAGGTGAGGCTCCAAAAAGTTAAGTGACTGGCCCATGGTGATGAGGCCAGAAACGATGGGTCCAGGTCTCTGTGTGGTACTCACCCTGCCCTGTGGCATGGCCATTCCACTCCTCACCCACTCACATACACACGCGTGCGGGCCGTGGGTACTTGCCTGCCCCCTCAGGGCTCTGGACCCCTCCCCTTGGGCTCCGCGGGCTCTGCCGGGAGGAGGTGGGAGACTGCCAAGGCCCTGTGCTCCCTGAGGCTCTGTGACAGGGACGCACGCCACCCCGCAGGTCTTCACGGGCATCTTCACAGCCGAGATGGTGCTGAAGCTCATCGCCTTGGACCCCTACAAGTACTTCCAGCAGGGCTGGAACGTCTTCGACAGCATCATCGTCACCCTCAGCCTGGTGGAACTGGGCCTGGCCAACGTGCAGGGGCTGTCCGTGCTCCGCTCCTTCCGTCTGGTGCGTGCGGCCCCAGGGCCAGGGCTGAGGAGCGGTGGGCTGAGGGTGCTAAGGAGGGTGGGAGGAGAAACCCCCAAGAAGCCAGAGGGCTGAAAGTGAGGCCCCTCTGCCCCGTGTGAGCCACTCCACCTCTCAGAACCTTTCCTACTACAAATAGGGAGAAAAGGGGCCCTACCCCTCATCATACAGGGCTGCTTGGGGGCCAAAATTACGGCCGCAGGAGTTGACTTTTGGGCTTGACTCCTTAGTCACCTTGGGCAGCAGTGGAGCGGGGACTACGGCCCCATATTGCAGACCTGAAAGCTGAGGCTCAGGAAGCTCATTAGTGGTGGAATTGGGACTCTGAATTAGTGTCCTTTCCACCCCCCCATAGGAGCACGTTTATAATTTTTTTAACTTTATTGTGGGACCTTTCACATATCCCCAAAGTATAAAGCATAATAACCTCTGTGTGCCTATCACCCAGCCCCAACAACCAACAACCTTCTACAGTTCTTGTTTCACCCGTTCTTCCACTTTTTAATGGGGGGTATACATTAAAGCAAATCCCAACATACAATTTCACTTGTAGATACTGTCGTCTGTATCTTTAAGAGAGAAGGACTCTTTTTCTTTTGAACATGAAGAGGATGAGATGGTAGGATATGAGTACGATAGTCCCCTCTTATCCGTGGTTTTGCTTTCCACAGGCTCAGTTATCTGCAGACAACTGTGGTCCAAAAATACTAAATGGAAAATCCTAGAAATAGACAATTTATAAGTTTTCAATTGCATGACATTCTGAGTAGCATGATGAAATCTCTTGCCATCCCACACCATCCCGCCTGGGACATGAATCATCCTTTTTCTAGCATATCCACTATCTAGCTGTATATGCTACCCGCCCATTAGTCACTTAGTAGCCATCAGTTATCAGATGGACTGTTGCAGTATCGCAGTGCTTGTGTTCAAGTCACCCTTATTTTACTTAATAATGGCCCCAAAGCTCAAGACTAGTGATGCTGGCAATTCGGATATGCCAAAGAGAAGCCATAAAGTGCTTCCTTTAAGTGAAAAGATGAAAGTTCTCAACTTAATAAAGAAAGAAAAAAAATCGTATGCTGAGGTTGCTAAGATCTATGGTAACTCTTATTATAGTATATTGTTATAAAAGCTCTATTTTACTAGCAGTAGTTGTTAATTTCTTACTGTGACTAATTTATAAATTAAACTTTATCATAGGTATGTATGTATAGGAAAAAACGTAGTATATTTAGGGTTTGGTACCATCCACGGTTTTAGGCATCCGCTGGGGGTCTTGGAACATATCCCCCGCGGATAAGGAGGGACTACTGTATTCCCATTTAACAGAGGCAAACTGAGGCGTCCGATCACTCAGTGGGTAGAGGTTCAAGCTATACAAGATAGCTCTTTCTCCCAAGGATGGGGCTCCCTCAGGTTGGGCCGGGGCTCCCTGGGCCTCATTCACCCCTGCCCTCCCCCTGCCCTGCAGCTGCGTGTCTTCAAGCTGGCCAAGTCGTGGCCGACACTGAACATGCTCATCAAGATCATCGGCAACTCGGTGGGGGCGCTGGGCAACCTGACGCTGGTGCTGGCCATCATCGTATTCATCTTTGCCGTGGTGGGCATGCAGCTGTTCGGCAAGAGCTACAAGGACTGTGTGTGCAAGATCGCCTCGGATTGCAGCCTGCCCCGCTGGCACATGCACGACTTCTTCCACTCCTTCCTCATCGTCTTCCGCATCCTGTGCGGGGAGTGGATCGAGACCATGTGGGACTGCATGGAGGTGGCCGGCCAGGCCATGTGCCTTACCGTCTTCCTCATGGTCATGGTCATCGGCAACCTGGTGGTGAGTGAGGCTGGCCAGGTGGCTCCCCATCCTTGCCCAGAAAACCCAAGCGTGTAAGACACGTCCTTTTAAATCAGGCTGCCATTTGAGGGCCTTTTTCCGATGAGGTTGAACTGTATGAAATCACTGATACTTGACTGTTGTCTACCCTTCCCCCCCTCAAAATGACAATTTTATATGGTTTAACCCAGTGGTTCTCAAATTTCAACCTGCTTAAGAATCACCTGGGAGTTTCTTAAAACCTAGATTCCTGGCCCCACCCCACCCCCAGAGTCTGATTCAGCAGCTCCAGGCTGGGGCCTGGGGATCTGCATTTCTAACGAGCTCCGGGCCGTGTCACCGCCCATGGTCCAGGGACCACACTGTGAGTAGTACTGTTGAAACCTAGTGTTTTGGGTAAAGTAACATGATAACTGGAGTCAGACAGACCCACGTTCCAATCCCAGCTCCTTCGCCATCTGTGTGACCTTGACTGCCCTCTGGTCAGCTGGGTTCTCTTAACTTCATGTGGAAGAAGCATGGTAGGTACCTCATAGGGTGGCTGGGTGGATTGACTGTGAGAGTGTGCAAGACGGCACGGTGTGGGGTTGGTCCCAGGAACTGCTGGACCTCTTGTCCTTCTCCCACCCTCTCACCCTCCTCTGTTCCTGGGAGTCGGGCCCCAGGAGTTGGGAGGCATCCAGAGACGGCATAACCTGCATGCATCCTGACACTTTCTGTGGCTTAGAGCTTGGCATGTGGGGCTGGGGCAGGGGAGGAGGTGCAGGGCGCAATGAGAAACAGGGGGATGGGCCATGGTCCAGCTGACCAGAATTTCTGTGACTGGGGTCTGGGGAGGTGCCTCTCCTCACCCTGCCGACCCGGACTCCTCCCCTTCTCAGGATGGGGTTCACTCCTGCCAGGAGTGCTGTGCCCTGTGGTGGCCGACACTGCCCTGGGCAACAGGGGGTGGGAAGACTCACGTCCCCACGTTCCACAAAGGCTTGTGGAATCCTTGGGCTGCTGGGTCAGCGCTTCTCGGATATCGCCGAGCTCCGGCTGGGGGCAGGGGCGGAGTGGGGTGGGGGGGCGGTGTCACCTCGACTGAGGAGACCGTGGGATGAGGTCCCAAGCACCCAGGGACAGCTGTACAGGAGAACCCAGGCTGGCTGTCTCTGGGAGGGGGTGTGGGAAGTGACAGAACTTTGGGACAGGATCGGGGTGGGACTAGCAGGCTCTGAGTAGCAGTTTGTGAACGTAAGTTTCAGGGCCTGGGAGTGACTGAGAGGGTTTCTGTCTGTATGAGTATAAACTCAACATTTCAAGCCCCCACTTTGCCACTACTGTCTGGGAAATTTTGAGCAAATTATTTAACCTCTCTGGCCTCCATTTTTCTCATCTGGAAAATGAGTTTGCTAATGGCGGATGTACTTCACTGGGTGGTCCTGAGGGTTACATGACACGCTTCTAAGTGCTTAGCAAAGCACTTGGCCCACGAGGCCATGGAAGTTCAAATGTTAAGGCCTGTGGGGGCCAGTAATTGTTTAGGTGCCTGCCACTGGAGTCACACTCCTGAGTATTGGGCTCCTGCCATGTGCTGGTCCCTGCACCAAGGGCTTTACATGCATTATCCCCAGTGCTCTCAACAGCCCTGTCAGGCAGGTAATGTTGGCTCCGTGCTCCAAGGAGGTACTGCCCAGAACCACACAGCTGGTGAGAACCTGAGCCCGGACTAGACGCTGGGTCTGTGTAACTCCAATGACAGTAACATCAGTAATAGCAGCATGATAATAATGATAACGTCAACACCAGCAATCATGATGATGACGGCTGACCTGTGTTTATGTTAGTCCAGCATTCTGAGCGCTTTCCGAGTATTCGTCTCTTAAGGCTCACCACCACTCGATGAGGGATGTGCTGTTTTCTCTCTGTTTTGTAGATGAGGAAGCAAAGACTCAGGGAGGTAAATTAGCAACCTGTGCAGGATTTGAACTCAAGCAGTCAGGCTCCAGAGTGTGGAACCACTGCACTGCACTGCTTCTGTGGGCGTGCCACCCCACCCTCCCATCTCACACACACACACACACACACACACACACACACACACACACACCACTGACACCTTTTTCTGGCCCAGCTCTGTGGCTCTCCCACTTTGCTCAGAGGAAGTAGAGCAGCCAAGGGAGGCGGCACTGTGAGGTCCTCGGACACTGTCCCCGCCCACCGCCCTCCCAGGCCTCTTGGAAGCAAGAGTCTGCCAGAGGGCGCCGGGGCACCCTGTCAGGAGTGTGGGGACCCATGTCCCCTGCATCCATGGCACTTGGGCACGTCCTCTGGGTTGCTGTGAAGAAGAGGAAATGACTAAGTCATAGGTATCCCACCCCTCAGAGCCCTCCGGGGAGCATGATGTCCATCCCCCTTCCCTCCGACCCCCCCTCCTTGCCTGAGGCGGCTATTTCTGTCGCAGGCAGGAGCCATGTGCAAACCCTGCTGACCCAGAGAGCAGCTAATTCCCATCTCAGATGTGTTTCTGGCAACTGGACACCTCCCCCTGAGGGAGGGAAAGAAAGACTAATAAATTTTGGTGGGAGGCAAAGGCAGAAAAGTAGCTAGGGGGCATGGATGTGGGGAGGAATCCCCCCAGCACATTCATCAAAAAAAGAATATATACAATATATAATACATATATTTTAAAGATATTATGGTTACATGATAGTTAAGATAACTACAAAAAGACCTTGGAGTACACTGGTGAAAGCCAACGAGAGACATGTGGAGAAGATGGTCGAGGATGGCTGATTCACATGTACAGACTCCCCTACTCCCTCGTGTCCTCTCACACACCCAGCCCCAACCCAGGGCCCCCATGGTAAGACCTGGCCCTGTCTCTGGCTGACAGAAGCCAGGACCCGCACCCAGCCAGGCTTCACCTTCCTCCTCACTGTGCAGGGTGGACTGGTGGAAGCAAGGGTACTGTATTGCACAACCTCTAGGGTTGCCCTTCACATTGTAGTCTAAATGAATGATGTCCTCTAAAGTTGTGCAGTCACTGGAAACCTGGGTTCTAGTCCTGACTGTACTGTGTGTCCTAGGGCAAGTCACTTCACCTCTCTGGGACTCAGTTTCCTTATTAATAAAATGCTGAGCTGGCCCCAGGGTTAATCACACTCTTCCCTGTACTTTGTATGGTCTTATTGCACACATAACAGCCAACATGATTTGAGTGCCTGCTGTGTGCTCTACTTGTATTGATCTTTTAATCTTCATGATGGTGCAAGGAGGTAGGTACTAGAATCATCCCCATTATACAGATGAGGAAAATGAGGCACAGAACAGTGATGTAACTTGCCTCAGGACACATAGCTGGTAAACTGGGGTTCAAAGCCAAGCAGCATGGTTTCAAAGCCTGTGCACCCCAGTCTCTACTGCTGTGCAGACCCACTGCACTGTATTTGTCTGATCACATGCCTGTTTCTGCTAGGCTGGGAGCTCCCTGAGGCCATTCGCTCCTGCACACAGTGAGAGGCGCTCAGTAAATGTCCACTGGAAAATAAAGTTGAGGGTGGAGTAGGCCAGTAGTCTCTTAAGTCCCTTTCAGTAGGGATATGGGAAGAGAACCAGGGAACCCCAAGGGGAGAAAAGGGAGTAAATAACAGTAGGTAAATGTCCCTTCCAGAGCAATACGGGATGTGCATCTGAGCACCGGGAAGCACAGGGTCTATTAAAAGTCCCACTTAGAAAAGAAAGAAGGCTCAAACAGTTCGGCTTCCTAATAAGTCCTGGAAGCTCAGAGACATGAGCCCTGTCCTTAGTTCTGCATTTTCCGGCAGTGGAGGTGGAGTCAGGGAGAGAGTCCCTGTCACCCAGTGGGCCTCCCCAAACCCTGCCTCTGCCTTGGCCAGCAGAGTCCTATCATGTGCCCAAGCCTCAGTTTCCTTATCTGCAAAGTGGGAATGATAGTAACATTCCTCACCTCCACGATCAGTTGTGAGGATTCCATTAGTGACAACCTTTTAAATGCCCAACATGTGGTAGGTCTGATCTGGAGGCCTGAGGACCCTCGTGGTGGCTGAAGGCGGCACCCTCAGGAGCCCGGAGGCTGAGCTGAGCCTCCCCTCAACCCCTGCTCTCCAGGTCCTGAACCTCTTCTTGGCCCTGCTGCTGAGCTCCTTCAGCGCTGACAGCTTGGCGGCCTCGGACGAAGATGGCGAGATGAACAACCTGCAGATCGCCATCTGGCGCATCAAGTGGGGCATTGGCTTCGCCAAAGCCTTCCTCCTGGGGCTGCTGCATGGCAAGATCCTGAGGCCCAAGGATATCATGCTCAGCCTCGGGGGGCCTGGGGAGGCCGAGGAGGCAGGGGAGGTCAGGGAGAGTGCCCCCGAGGATGAGAAGAAGGAGCCGCCGCCCGAGGAGGATGAAAAAGACCTGAAGAAGGACAATCACATCCTGAACCACATGGGCCTGGCTGATGGCACTCCCAACAGCGTCGAGCTGGACCACCTCAACTTCATCAACAATCCATACCTGACCATCCACGTGCCCATCGCCTCCGAGGAGTCCGACCTAGACATGCCCACAGAGGAAGAGACTGACACTTTCTCGGAGCCTGAGGACAGCAAGGTGAGCCCATCACAGGGCCCGGCTTGAGGGGTCGGGGGTCAGATAGACATGGCTTCACATTTTTGTGTGACCTTGGACAAGTCACAAAGCCTCTCCAAGCCTCAGTTTTTCTTTCTGTAAAATGGGGGTAATGGTACGCACCCTGTGGCGTTGTTGTGACCATTAGATGAGATGCTGTGTGTAAAGCACATAGTAAGCTCTCTGTGAATGGTGACTGTTATTACCCCTATTAGTACGGTTATTAGGATCTGCCCCGCCTGTCCTAACACCCTAGTCTCTCCTCCCTTCACTCCCACCCCTCAGCTCCACCTGGGCCCCTTCTTACCAGCAGGTGGCAGTCTTGGAGAGGATGTTCTTACCTGGGCACCTCAGTTCCAGGCCTGGGACCCAAGAGGCCTCTCTTACTGCCTCTGGGCTTGAAGCCCCTTCCAGGTCCTTGCCATTATCATCTATTTCTGTTTAGACCCCACCCAGGGCTGCCCCCAACCTCCCAGTGTGGGCCAAAGTGCCAGGTCCAGGCTGGAGACTGAGGAGAGGGCCAGGGGTCCAATGGGGTTGGGAGAACAGAGAGCTGGGGCACAGCCTCAGCGAGAGTCCTGACCCACCCCCCAGCCCATGCAGGGGGCCCACTGCTGGGCGGAGATGCCCTCCTCCTGCCCTCCCCTGCGAGGGTTGGGGAGGCACTGGTGGTCACTCCCAGAAGCTCATGCTGAGGCTGGGGATTGCCTGGGCCTCCCAGGGGAGCGGACTCTGAGCCCCATCGCCCACCCTCCGGCTCTGGCTGGGAAAGGACTAGCACATAAGCCAGGGCAGGACCCCCTGCTCACTCCTGCTCTGTCTATCGTGGGGGGCCTGGCTGGGCACCGGAGCCTGGCTGAACTTTGCCCTGAAAGCTCTTGATTTCTTATTCCCCCTAAATATGTGGCGCACTGACTTACCAGGGGGCCGAGTGCCTGCCAAGCTCTAAATACCCGGGGAAATGTGGCACCGACCTCGGTATGAGAAGCGGGGGTGGGGGAGGGCTGGAGAGCGCCCAGGGCCAAGGCTGGGGACTCTTTAAAGGGGGGCAAGCACGGCTCCAAGGGAGATTGTGGGAGTTGGAGCACACAGGCAGGGCAATTGGCTCAGTGAATGCCCTAGCTGACCTAATGCCCCGTGCCTCAGTTTCCCTTTCTGTCAACTGGGCACAAGGACCAGTTTTCTGGTTTTCTGGTGACCACTCTGGATCCAGAGCTGCACCCCAAGCTGCCCTCTCCATCTTCCCCTTCATGGGTCTCACCCCCAGCCATGAAGGGATCCCCTTGAGGAGTGGAGGCTGGGGCTGGGAGGCTGAGACAGCACCAGGAGGAGATGAGGGGAAGCCTGGCAAGTGGAGCACCAGCCTCCCCCAACCACCCCGCTCCCATCAGGCTCCCTGGGCCCCAGGCTGGAGCTTCGGCTGGGGGAAAGTTTCCATCCTTTCTGGATTCCTCAGCCAAGCAGCCCTTGGGGGTGGAAGGCTCAGATCTTGGGGACACCGCATGCCGTTCTCTGTGGGCTGTGGCAGCCCCAGCTCCGTCCTGACCCCCTTACACGCCCCCTCAAAATTACCTCCAAGCCTCTTATTCCTCTGCTGCCCCCCTCATGCCTTTCCACACCTCCCAGAACCCCCAGCCCGGCTGAGCCAACCCCAGCCAGCCCCCAGCCTGCTTCTCTCCCAGCCTCCCCCCTAACCTGAGGCCCTCACATGTCTCCTGTGCCCTTGCCACCCTCCCCAGGCCTCAGCCCTGCCTCGATCCAAACCTAAGTGCCACGAAGGCAGGACCACGGCTACCTCAGTCACTGTCGTTCTTCTGCAAGGGCCACAGTGCTGGCTCAGTAATCAAGGGTTGAGTGAATGAATGAATGAATGGGAGAGCCCTCCACACCCTCTTTCTCCTCTCCCTTCTGGTCTCTCCCTTCTGGTCTCCTTCCTGACCTCCTCTGCCCCATCTGGTGGGAGGACCCCGGGGTCATGTGACCCTGTGGCCCCTACAGAAGCCGCTACAGCCCCTCGACGGGAACTCCTCCGTCTGCAGCACGGCTGACTACAAGCCCCCTGAGGAGGACCCTGAGGAACAGGCCGAGGAGAACCCTGAGGGGGAGCAGCCTGAGGAATGCTTCACCGAGGGTGAGGGCAAGCCTGCGTGTGGCGTGTGTGCACTCCCACCTCTCCTGGGTACCTCCCCCAGCCCAGCAGACCCCTGGCCCAGTCCCAGCCCGTTGCCTCCTCGAGAACATGAGCATCACCAAAAGCACGCAGGGCCTTCTTTCCCTGAGGCTACCCCGCCCTGCCCTGCCACACCACCACCGGAGAATACAACCCTGGGAAGGGATGTCAGAGCCGAGGGTGCCTCCCAGCCCCTGACTCCCTGAGCCTCAAGTGTGTGCAGTGGGTGATGGCAGCGCTGGCCCCTGAGGGCTGTGAAGCAAGTGCTCGGGAATGGCTGCTCTGTCATCCTGCTCCTCGGCTTCGTCTCCAGGAGACAGACCTGCCCAGCCCTTCAGGAGACAGCCTTGCAGGAACATTTTTGCCCAAAGGGCCCAGGTTGTGCAGGGTGAAGGCTGCATAGGCAGAGTGGTGGTGGTTGGGGGCAGCCGAAAGCTGGGCTGGTGGCCTGCACCCCTGTGTCTTTCCTCTGCGTGTCCATCCCTGGCAGCAGTTAATGCATGGTTGGAGTGGGCCGTGGAGGGAGGACTTGAGGTCCCCACGCGAGGGGTGGGGTTGGACCGCCCTACTTCGCACCCATTTCCAATCAGCAGTGGAGGACGTGGAGCCAGGTGTTGGGAAGAGGTGGGGGTCCCAGGTCTGAGGGCCAGCGAGTTGGAGGGCTGGCAGAGGCATCCTGGGAAGGTGGTGGGAACATGCTGACTGTGCATCCCCAGGCCTGTGACGCAGTGCCCCACCCCCTCCCTCCCCCAGCCTGTGTGCAGCGCTTTCCCTGCCTCTACGTGGACATCTCCCAGGGCCGCGGGAAGATGTGGTGGACCCTCCGCAGGGCCTGCTTCAAGATTGTGGAGCACAACTGGTTTGAGACCTTCATTGTCTTCATGATCCTGCTCAGCAGTGGAGCCTTGGTAGGCACTGCCCCGGGGGATGGGCTTGGGCAGAGCAGCGCCAGGTCCAAAGCAGGCCCTCCCGGCGCTCCCTCCTTTCCATACCAGGAAGGGATGCAGCCTGGACAGTGCCGAACCCAGAGAATCCTAAAGGAACCCACCTGCGGTTGCAGGATATGTTGTAGAATGTATTAATTTTCTTAAAGCGACAGATGGGCTCTGACTCTGTGTGCGCCCGTGGGGACAGCTCCCAACTAGCAGGCAGGTGGGGAAGGCCCTGGGAATTTGGGGTCGGGGGGCAGGATTGAAATTGTGTCACTGTGAACCCCCCTAGCAGATGATTGAGTGCTGCTCTTCTTAGGCATGGAGAGGGGGAGCCGAGGGGCTTCTCCTCACTGGGAAACTCGCTCATCCCCATGATGGACGTGGGGAGTCTGGAACACACCAACAGCCTGCCCCTGGCCTGGCCCCAATGCCAGGTCCCTGGGAACCCACAGCATCAAGCAGGGTAGGGGATGTGGCTGCTGCCCTGGCCTACCGGGCCCTGGCCACCCCCGGCTGTGCTGGTGCCCCTAGGCCTTCGAGGACATCTACATCGAGCAGCGGCGAGTCATCCGCACCATCCTGGAGTACGCCGACAAGGTCTTCACCTACATCTTCATCCTGGAGATGCTGCTCAAGTGGGTGGCTTACGGCTTCAAGGTGTACTTCACCAACGCCTGGTGCTGGCTCGACTTCCTCATCGTGGACGTGAGTCCACCCTGCACCCCGCCCCACAGCCAGGTCCAGCGGCTGTCCTTGTGGTCCTGAGGCCCTGCGCTCCCTGACCACCCTACCCTCCCTTTGCAGGTCTCCGTCATCAGCCTGGTGGCCAACTGGCTGGGCTACTCCGAGCTGGGACCCATCAAATCCCTGCGGACGCTGCGGGCCCTACGTCCCCTGAGGGCACTGTCCCGATTCGAGGGCATGAGGGTGGGTGCTGAGGGGGCTCTGAGTAGGGCTAGGGATTGGGGGAGCAGTCACCGCAGGGCAAGGTGCAGGGGGCGCATGACTGTCCTCCGGCCACCGCCGGGGGAGGCAGAGAGCTCAGACCCAGGGCCCTGCTGAAGGCCAGGCTTGGGGGTCCCCAGACATCCTCCCATGTCAGCCCCAGTGCCCATTCCCGCCGTCAGGCCCTCTCCTTGGCTCAACTCGGCCACCATCGGGGGCAGCAGAGCTGCAGCAGCTCCTAGGAGAGCCATGAGGGAGGAGAGGCGGGAGGAGAAGAGGGAGGAGGGCAGGTATGTGTGTTTACAGATTCCCTCTCCAGCCTCAGACTGGGCCCCCCCAGGGCTCTGAGACCCCAGCAAGCGCAAGCAGGAGGTGCTTGTACCCAGGCTCTGAGCCTGTGCGCCCTCCCCTCAGGCCCTTGAGAGCGGAAGTGACAGATAAATAAAGGGTTTGGGCAAGACAATGGGACTTCCCCAGCGAAGGAAGGTCCGTTGGGAACAAGACCCACTCTGGAGGGACAAACCTCTGTGAAGCAGCTGGTTGCAGGATTGGCTCCCTCCTGTTCATGCAAGGGGCCAACTAATGCTGGGCTCTCCCACCCCCAGAGCTGGGGACCTCGCCCCACTGTGATGTCCCAGCCAGGAACAGAGCTCCCTGGGTATCACCAGGCTTGTGCCACCCACTCTGTCTGAAGGTCATGAAACAGCTTCTCCTTGAAAAGGGATAATTTTCAGATTTAGCCCAGCCTGAAAAATGTGGCCAGGACTGGTGGGGCACAGGGCTCCAGCCCCAGGGTCCTGCTGCTTCGAAGATGCTAGTGGCTCCTTTTCTGTGTCTGTGCCTCTAATGGCTGTGAGCAGATGAGCAGGGGGCCAGGTCACGGGAGCTGAGTTTCCTATGGGGGCCGAGGAAGGAGTGTTTGTCTCCTGCCTGGTGACCCGTGGCCGGGCTGCTTCCAAAGAAGCCAAGCACCCCTACTCTGGGCTGTTGGCTCCAGCCAAGCAGAGAGCCTTCTCCAACCACCAGGCCGGCAGCCCCCCACCCCTGCTCCTCACTCCCACCCCTCCCCCGCACATACAGCCCAGTTGACTTCTCCCCCTGGCCTGGCTCAGATTGGCCCTCCTCCAGGAAGCCTTCCCTGAATAACGATGCCCAGCCCTGCCTGGTCCCCTGGTTAGTGTAGGTGGGGATCCCTCTCCCAGAGGAGACCAGGTCTCCCCCACCTGCTTGGGAGAAGATCTGGCAATGACTCTCTTGCCTGGCCCCCCAGGTGGTGGTGAATGCCCTCCTGGGAGCCATTCCCTCCATCATGAATGTGCTGCTCGTCTGCCTCATCTTCTGGCTCATCTTCAGCATCATGGGCGTCAACCTATTTGCCGGCAAGTTCTACTACTGCATCAACACCACCACGTCCGAGAGATTCGACATCTCTGAGGTCAACAACAAGTCCGAGTGCGAAAGCCTGATGCACACAGGCCAGGTCCGCTGGCTCAACGTCAAGGTCAACTATGACAACGTGGGTCTGGGCTACCTCTCCCTCCTGCAGGTGGTGAGTGTGACTCACTGACTGGCATGGAACTGGGATGGAGGTGCCCCCAGTCTCTCGTTGTACCTGAACCCACTGCCGCTCCTTGTTAGGGAGCTGCCCACCCTGCTTCTGGGGCTGTGGGACCCTGAGGTAGTGTCTAGACCTCTCTGGTCTCTATTTCATGCCTTCGCAGTGGGGCTCTGGGCAGGCAGCCTCTGGGGAGGACCAAACTTGGGGGGGGAGGGACTCATGGATGATGGAGGCAGGGAGCAGCCCCCTCACCTCAAACTCAACCACGCTCTCTCAGGCCACCTTCAAGGGCTGGATGGACATCATGTATGCAGCCGTGGACTCCCGGGAGGTAGGTAGGGGTCACTGAGATGTGGCTGATGAGCAAGCCAGGGGAGAGGACTCAGATCGGAGACACAATGGCACATTCTGCCCATCCCCACCTCCATGCCGCCTCCTCAGGAGCCTCTGAGACCCAGCAGCCTGGGGGTGGATGGGTCCACCTCTGGGCCTCAGGCCTCTCCTGCCCACAGTGGGCCAGGGAGCGGGGAGAAGCCAGCGTGTGCCCCCAAGCCCACCCAGCAAACCCTACCCCATCCTGTGGCCCCTGCAGCAAGAGGAGCAGCCGCAGTATGAGGTGAACATCTACATGTACCTCTATTTTGTCATCTTCATCATCTTTGGGTCCTTCTTCACCCTCAACCTCTTCATCGGCGTCATCATTGACAACTTCAACCAGCAGAAGAAGAAGATGAGTACCCAGCCCGGCCTTCCCCGGGCCCTCCCTACGCCGGGCTCCCCCCTCCTTCCTCCTTCCGCTCATTCCTTCATATATTCACAAACGTTGCCTCAGCACCGACCATGCTGTCGCTGGTGGCATGGTTGAGGCAGCAATCCAGGGTTCAAATCTCACTGGGTGACCTTGAACAAGTGGCTTGGCCTCCGCCAGCCTCGGTTTCCTTATCTGTAAAATGAGGTGGATGCTGCCTACCTCGCTGGGTCATACTAAGGACCCAATGAGACGTTGAAGGAAAGCGTCCCGAACACAGGCTGTGAGGCGGCGCTGGTCCCCTCCCTTCTCTGGACCCCTCAGTTCCCTTCCCCTTCTTCTCTCAGCCCCTGTCTCTGGTCCCTCCAGGTCTCCCCTTCCCACCAGGCCCCGCTGCTGGGGTGGGAGCTTCTTTAAGGGTGGTGCCTGAGGTAGGGAGATTCTGGAGGCAGAGAGGGGGTCCCCCAACCTTACGGGCTGCATTCCACTATACCTTGGAGGGAAAGACATCTTCATGACAGAGGAACAGAAGAAATACTATAACGCTATGAAGAAGCTTGGCTCCAAGAAGCCTCAGAAGCCAATTCCCCGGCCCCAGGTACGGCCCGCTGGACTCCTCCTCCTGCAGCCTGTGTGAGGCTCCTGCCTGAGGGAGCTGATGGGGGCAAAATGCAGCTTGTGCTCTGCCTGCCAGGCTGTGTCCCTGATGTGAGGCTGGGTCCACCTGCCGGGAGGGGCGCCTCTTTGTAACTGCACAAGGGCATGGTACGCGTGAGCACCAGCTGCCTGCTAAACTCCAGTCGCTGGTTCACCCCTCACACCACCCTGCATGGCCCCCCCATGGCCATCCACCTTCTCAGCTGGTGGCCTCTGGGCCAGGGGCCCCTAGGAGGGAGAGGAAGAGGATGTCCAGACACTCTCTCAGTGAGCAGTGGCTTTGGGAGAACGGTGACGGGTTGCTGGGGACCTTGACAGGAGGAAGGGTCCCAGAGTGAGGAAGGATGCCCATGGACCCCATAGAATGGCCTGGTATGATAGGTCTCCCCTCCCTGCCCTTCACCCTGCAAGTTCACACGCCCTGATACCTCCTCTCCCTCTCTCATTCCCTCTCCTCTTTGTCATGCTGTCGTGTCACCCTGTGTCTCCTGCCTGTCCATGTCCTGTGTGGGCCCTGACCACTCCCCCTCCATATCCACCCATGCACATCCCTGCACTCCCATCCACGCTGCAGAACAAGATCCAGGGCATGGTGTACGACTTGGTGACGAAGCAGGTGTTCGATATCACCATCATGATCCTCATTTGCCTCAACATGGTCACCATGATGGTGGAGACGGACGACCAGAGCCAGCTCAAGGTGGACATCCTGTACAACATCAATATGATCTTCATCATCATCTTCACGGGGGAATGTGTGCTCAAGATGCTTGCCCTGCGCCAATACTACTTCACCGTCGGCTGGAACATCTTCGACTTTGTGGTTGTCATCCTGTCCATTGTGGGTGAGTAGGACCGGCCTGGGCTGAGTCATTCAGGAAGGCCCAGTGCTCCCATCCTCATGTACACACATCTGCTCATGCATCTGGCATGCTCACACACACACACACACTCACACATACACACGTGTGCACCTGGCATTCACACTTAATGCACAAAGGCACATAAGGGTGGGCTCACAGGCAGCCTGTCGCCTGCACACACGTGAATACACTTCAAGAAACATTTACCTGGCCAGTAGATACACACTTAGGTCCCCATGTGCTTAGTGAAAAACATAAGAAGACAGTTCCAGGGCCAGCCCGTGGCTTAGCGGTTAAGTGCGCACACTCTGCTACTGACGGCACGGGTTCGGATCCCGGGCGCGCACCAGCGCACCACTTCTCCAGCCATGCTGAGGCTGTGTCTCACATACAGCAACTAGAAGGATGTGCAACTATGACATACAACTATCTACTGGGGCTTTGGGGAAAAAAAAAAAGGAGGAAGATTGGCAATAGATGTTAGCTCAGAGCCGGTCTTCCTCAGCAAAAAAAAAAAAAAAAAAGAGGAGGATTAACATGGATGTTAGCTCAGGGCTGATCTTCCTCACAAAAAAAAAAAAAGAAGAAGACAGTTCCAGTACCCATATGCACTGGAGAAGTGCGTGAACACGTGTGTAATTATGATAGTAATTAGCTACCATTTATTGAGCATTTACTATTTGCCTGACACTATGCTATGCACTTCACAGGCATTAGCTCACTAATTGTTCCTAACAATGCCACGAGGCAGGTACTGTTATCACCTCCATTTTACAGATGAGGAAACTGAGTCACAAGCAAGTTAAGTGGCATGCCCAGAGTCACACACACACAGAGCTATCCTCCCTGTCTCCCTCTCTGTCTTGTCTATGGCATCTGCAAACATCCTTGGGAATGGGCTTTACTCTCACCCCATCAACGTTGACATCTCTCACCTCCATCCAGCTATGTCAGGGCACAGAGGTCGCCCCTGGCCCCAAGACCCTGGGAGAGCCCGGCCTGATGGGTCAGGCCGTTTGGGCTGTGCTCTGTGGGTTGAGCTTCTGCTGCTCATTTCTGGGGAAGACCACACCAGGCTGGGCCCCCTTGAGCCCCGCGTGCCCCGCCCCCACCACCGCCCCAACCTCCCACCTGAAGGCAGCAGTCCTCACCACTTCCTCCCTGCAGGCCTCGCACTCTCCGACCTGATCCAGAAATACTTCGTTTCACCCACACTGTTCCGTGTGATCCGCCTGGCGAGGATTGGGCGCGTCCTGCGGCTGATCCGTGGGGCCAAGGGCATCCGGACGCTGCTCTTTGCTCTCATGATGTCACTGCCTGCCCTCTTCAACATTGGCCTCCTCCTCTTCCTGGTCATGTTTATCTACTCCATCTTCGGCATGTCCAACTTTGCCTACGTCAAGAAGGAGTCGGGCATTGATGACATGTTCAACTTTGAGACCTTTGGCAACAGCATCATCTGCCTCTTCGAGATCACCACGTCGGCTGGCTGGGACGGGCTCCTCAACCCCATCCTCAACAGCGGGCCCCCTGACTGTGACCCCACACTAGAGAACCCGGGCACCAGTGTCAGGGGTGACTGCGGCAACCCCTCCATCGGCATCTGCTTCTTCTGCAGCTACATCATCATCTCCTTCCTCATCGTGGTCAACATGTACATCGCCATCATCCTGGAGAATTTCAACGTGGCTACTGAGGAGAGCAGCGAGCCCCTGGGTGAGGATGACTTTGAGATGTTCTATGAGACGTGGGAGAAATTTGACCCCGACGCCACACAGTTCATCGACTACAGCCGCCTCTCTGACTTCGTAGACACCTTGCAGGAACCGCTGAGGATCGCCAAGCCTAACAAGATCAAGCTCATCACGCTGGACCTGCCCATGGTGCCCGGTGACAAGATCCACTGCCTGGACATCCTCTTTGCCCTGACCAAAGAGGTCCTGGGCGACTCTGGGGAAATGGATGCCCTCAAGGAGACCATGGAGGAGAAGTTCATGGCAGCCAACCCGTCCAAGGTCTCCTACGAGCCCATCACCACCACCCTCAAGAGGAAGCAGGAGGAGGTGTGCGCCATCAAGATCCAGAGGGCCTACCGCCGACATCTGCTCCAGCGCTCTGTGAAGCAGGCGTCCTACATGTACCGCCACAGCCAGGACGGCAGTGGAGACGGGGGTCCCGAGAAGGAGGGGCTGATCGCCACCACCATGAGCAAGATGTACGGCCCTGAGAACGGGAACAGTGGTGTGCAGAGCAAGGGTGAGGAGAGGGGCTCTACAGGAGACGCCGGACCTGCCATGGGGCTCGTACCCATCAGCCCCTTGGACGCTGCCCTCCCTCCCTCCCCACCCCCGGGGCTGACTGTGCGCCCAAGGGTCAAAGAGTCTCTTGTCTAGCAGGCTGCCTCAAGGTGGCCAGCTGAGCCTGGCATAGCCATAAATCTCCCCTGTGGTGCCCGCTCACTGAGGAAGCAGGGCTTTGAGTCTGGGACCCATCTGGCTCCCTGTCAGGGACAGGATTTGGCCACGCTGGGGCTGACACCCAGACCAGAGCACCTGCCTCCCCAGGCCAGGGAAAACGGGAATTGCTCTCGGAGGCTCCAAATTGGGCCTGAGGCCCCTGCCTCCATGATTTCATCTTCAAGTTGCTCTCACTTCCTCATATGAGGGGCCCTGCTGCCCCTCCCCTTGGCCCAGGGAGGATGGTCAGAATATCAGAATCTCTGCCCTCCAGTGGAGGAGGAGCCGGCCTACGATGGAGGGATTGGCTGCCCTCCTGCCACCAGAGTCTTAAGGGCTACTGGCTTCTCCCCAGGCAATGGCTTAGGTCCCCAGCCCCTCCCAGACAAAGATGTCTTAACCTCAATGAGAGCAGGCGCCTGACCCCAAGGCCTGCCAGGCCCCGACTCTGGGATGCAGCTTCACCCTGCCAGCTCAGGAATTCCCTGGGAAAGGGAAATATCACTGGTCCAGAAGTGGCTCCATGAACTTGCTGGGCCACTGGATCCTGACGCATCGGGCTAGGGTTGTGGCCCCTGAAACCATTTCCCGGTTTGTCCATTGTCCAGGCCCCCGGCTCCCCCGGCTAGCCCCTGGGGGAAGAGCAGAAGGGAGGATTCTACTGGGAATTGTCTTTTTCTAGGAAGCACAGATGGGTAGTATAGGTTGGATCCCCCCAGCTGTGTCATTGCACTAGAGGCTTTCTTGGCCTGAGCACCCAGGCCTGGGGTGGGGGGCGCTCAGGAGGTAGGTTCCTGTTCCCTCCCTCCCTTCCTCACTCCTCCATTCGCACCACTGGGGCTCCTTGTAGCCTCCAAGCCTCAAGATCACCCTGTCATCCCCCACCACACCCACTCTTCCTCTCTCTTCATCCTTTTCTCCCCCTCCTCAAAGTGATCCTAAGAATGTTATAGTTAAGCCCACGTTAGAGATTTCAACACTGGGGCGTGCACGGCTCACCTGGCTCAGGCCCAAGCTTCCAGCTTCCTGCTGCCTGGAAAGCCGGGTTGCATGTCTGCTGGCACGGCTGATCTGGGCATGGCAGTGCCAGGCCTCTGCTGGCTCCTGGAGAACAGACAGAGGCCGAGCTTGGAGGAGGGGGTGAGACACCAGCTCAGGGGTCACTGGGTTTATTCACCTGTGTGTGTGCCTTTGTGTCTGCTTTGTGCCATGTGTGTAGCTGTGTGTGTGTGTGTTCAGGTGTGTGAACCGCCACATCCTCCGATGCCTGCATACGCTTGTGTGTATGGTTATATTTGTATATATGCGTGTCACTGTGCCCCTGCAGTGTCTGGCTGGTGCGTGTGTGTCTTCTGTGCAGGCCTGTCCATGTGGTGTGCCTGTGTTGTGAGTGTGTGTATGAGTGTGAACACATGTGGCAAGGTTTGCACATTGAGTCCCTGTTGGCCACAGTTCCTCTTCTTTTTCTTCTTGTTTCTCATGAACATTTGATTAAAACTCAGGAAACAGCAAAACCTCCAAAACAACGTGTGTGTGTGTTTGTGTATGTGCACACCCGAGGCCAGAGCCTTCCTTTCTGTCTGCCCTGCTCTCTGCCCTCCTCACTGCCCTGCCTGGGCACCCCTCTCCCTCACTCCCCATGAGTCCCCTCTTCTCCCTCCCTCTGGGTCTCTTCATCACACCCACTGCCCCAGCCCTGCTCCCTGGCTCCTGCCTGTGTCCTGTGCAGCAGGCCTCTACTCCTTCCGTCTCTTCCTGCGGCGGTTCTGTCTCTTCCAGCAGAAGGTTCATCCTACAGGGGCAGCGTCCTCCCTGACCAGCACTCTGCCCACTGCCTTTCCCTCCTCCGGCCCCAGACTGGCGTGGCCCTGAGAGCCTCAGCATCTGTTGGACTAGGTATTCTCCACTGGACAGTGTACAGATTGCAGATCCTCCCCCTGCCTGTGGCCCTCCCCTCTGCAGATCCACACCCATTCGCACCTTGTCCGGGTGGGAACAGGCCCAAGCCAGGCCGGCAGACGAGTTCCTTTGTATGGTTCTTAATAAACCTCCCCCTGGTGCCTCTGACGTGTGGGCTTCTTCCTTCTGCACCTCCACGTGTGGACGGGTCTGAGGGAGCAAGAAGCAAGAAGGATTGGAGCCAAGCGGGGAAGACTTGGGGAGCCTCCATGGGGTCAGGAGGGCAGCATAAGGAGGGCCCATTCCCCCTCTGGCCCAGTCCAGCTCTCTCCTGCCCTCCGAAAGGAGGCTTGGGCTCCAGCATCTTAGCTGCTCTCTGGCCTCCTCTTAGCTGGAGTCCAAAGGCCGGATGAGGTCAGGAGTCGTGCCCCTCCTTCCCAACAGACCCACCACACTCCCTCTCCCCACAGCACCCAAGAAATAGGTATTGGGACCCTGCGTCCCCAGCCCCTCCTCTCTGGAAGCCCCTTCACTTCTCTGCCGCCCCAGCGGCCCCAAGGTGCCTGTGGGGCACACGGTGTGTGTGTGTGCACCTTCCTCTCCTCAGAAGTACTCCCCTCCCAGGACCTGGCCTCTGACCCCTGACACCAGAGAGCCCAGGGTCCCATGGACCTATGACAGAGCGATATTTTGTAGTGAGCTCAGGCCACAATCCCAGTGGGTGAAATATATTGCGATATATAATTTTGTTTTCTACAACTTGATTTCTGACCCCAGGGCTGTATTCCTCTAAACTAGTAAACACTTAGTACTTTTCGGGATTTATGCACCCCCTTTTCCTGGGTCCTGAGCTGGGGAGGGGCACCACGGGCCCCCCTGATGTCCCTTAGTCACAACCCCGAGGCCCCTCCCCACCCTGCTGCTCTCTGTGTGTATGGGGGAGGAGTCCAGCATCCCTGCAGAGGTCTCTGAGCCCCGACCAGGGTGCTGACCTCCCTCCCTGGGATGGGGAGCTCGTTCTCACTTTAGGTTTCTCTAAACCACATCTGGGTCCCTCTCTGGCCCCAAGGACAGGAGAGCTTGCAGAGTGTCCTGGCCAGTCTGTCCCCTGAGCCTTGAATGGCAGCAGAAAAAAGACAAAGTCCTGGGTGAAAAACACAGATACCACAGGCTAATATTTCAGAACTGTCCCCCTCAGCAGTTATCAATGCTGCTCCCCACCTTCCTGAGGGTGGACTGTGCTTCCAGGTTCCTCGCCAAGCGCTTCAGATACGAGATCTCTTTCAAGGCTCACCACCACCCTGTGAAGAACATATTATTACAATTATTTCTATTTTACACAAATGAGGAAACTTGGTTTCTAAGGGGTTAAGGCTGGGTGTTGCTCAACCTGGTGGTGTTGGCGTGTGAGGCAGGGAAATTCTGTTGGAAACCCTGTGCCTCCCACTGCAGGGCCCTCAGCGCCCCTGGCCCGTGGATGCCCGTTGGGCCCATTGGTCATCGTGACCATCACAATGGCCCTGGCACATTTCCAAATGCTCCTGGGGTGGGGCAGGACCACCTGTCATTAAGGACCACCAGGTCACCTCGGAGGCTTTCCCGCTGGTACACTGCAGGGCCAGGATTCAGACTCACGTCCTTCTTAGCCAGAGGCCTCCTCCTGGTGACAGCAAGCCCAGTGGAGCCAGTCAGAGGGGACTGGGGGAGGGACAGGGGTCTGAGCCCTCCTCTCACTGAGGTTCTGCCATCTCCCACCCTTCCCAGGGTTGCGGGGGAGGGGGTCCCTGCTCTCTTGCTTCCCCAAACCGCTGAGCCCTTTGTCCCCTCTCCCTACACCTCCATCTCTTGTTTTGATGCTGCCTTCCTGGAAAGGTGGGGTGGGGGCTGCCAGATGTCGGGGTGTGCAGCCCAAGGTTGCCAGGGGCAGAGGCAGGCATGGGCTCACGGGGCCTCTTGTTCCAGGAAAGAAAACGCGTCATGAGGCCTGGACAGAGCTTGGTACTGTTGTCACTGAGGAGGGAACAGCACGGTCCCAACTGTGACAAATAACCCTGCAGGCGGTGGGGGCCCCCCCACTCCCCTCCTGTAAACGGATCCCTGCCTGGCATGAATGGGCATGAAGTCCAAAGGACACATCTGCATCCCCACCCACGGGGGATAAGGATGTGTGTGTGTTTGGAGGATACCAACACCCCCCATCCTTTATGCCCCCTAGAGTCACCCTGGGCCCCAGGACCAGCTCCTGAGCTGGCCCCACACCACACAGCCCGGGCAACACACCTTGTGAGCATATACACGCCACCTACACGTGTGCGCCCCAAGCCTTCCCCAGTTATCCTCCCAACTTTGGGGGGACACTAGCCCCAAAGTTAACCAAGGCCTCCATCACCAGGAGGTACTTTGCTAAAAGAGGAGACCCCTGGATTTTCCCCTATTCCTCTGCGGGGTCTCCAACCACCCACACCAGCGCCAGGGGCCAGTGGGCCCCAAGCTGACCTCAGGTGATGTTTATATTCCCGGGTTGTTTGTTCTGTGAACTGAACATCTGACACTTTTCAGAGAAATGTTTTGTTTCATTTGGAACATCTGGAAACAGCAAGAACATCTGGAACTGCCAGGAACAAGCTCTTCCTTGAATGAAACCTTAACCCTCCTCTCCCTGCTGTCCATAGTTTCAGTCCTGGCCGGCACTCCTCATGGGTGGCCCCCACCATACCAGGTGAGGCCTGTGCCCAGGACTGAGGGCCAGCACTCAAGACCCCTGCCGTCCTCACTGCATCTCCCTAAACGCAATAGGCCTGCCAGCAGCACAAGCTGTTTGAAAAATGGAGGTTAGTGGGGAGAATGATATGGAGGTAGAGGATATGTAGGCTTCAGCATCTTTCTTCCCCTCCTGGGGGTCAGGAGAAGAGAAAGAGTAAGGGGACAAGAGAGAAAAAAGAGGCTGTCAGGAGATATAAAACTCAGAGTGAGCTCGGCCGTGGGGCTGAGGTATGTAGGCCTGCTGTGTGCAGCTGTGCAGGTTGTGCACTACACAAGGGCACCCCCCACCACCACCACCACCAAGGAGTGAGAGTTGTGTCTGACCCCAGGGGCAGGGGCACAAAGTTGAGCTTAGACAAGCTCCTGAACACTATGGTTCCGTCCACCACTCTGCTGCCTGGCGAAATAGAGCCAGAGAGCCTTTTAGTTTCAGAACATGAAGGCTCCCCCACACTAGCCCCCTGTCCCCCACCCGAGACCCCTGGAGCTCTGGACAACACTTCAGTGCCCTGGGAGTCCCCTGATTGCTGAGTGGGGGGTTTTCTCCAAGCCATCTCCACCTAAGTCCACTCCCTTTGGCAGCTCCCAGCAAACTCTTCCACCAAGTGAGGGTGGGAGGCCTCTTGCGAGGGTCTGAACCAAATCTTCTCCCAAGTGGCTGCCACACTTGGCCTGCTCTTGCTCAAGAAACTCTGCGGCTCCCTTCCTCCGCAGGGTCAAATCTTCATCAACCTCCAACATGGCTGCCTGCACTCCAGCCAAGAGGCTGTGCTCTGGGCCCCTCTGGATGCCTGGCTTGGGCCCATAGCAGTCCCCCAGCACCCCTGCACCATCCTTCCTTGGTGCTCCTCTTCCACGGGGTGCAGCCTGGTCCAGGGCAGAAGGGCCATGCTCACATTCATCCACAGGACCCACGTGTATTCAGCTAAGTGCCTGGGAATCTAGACTGTGGGATGGGAGGCTGGCGAGCCCCAGGGCATGACCTTCAGTGGGGTGAGGACACAGGGAGGGAAGCACAGGCTGCCTCAGAAGACTCAGAGAACCCTGCCTCCCAGGGCATCCACCGTGGACCCCAGCTGTGGTGCCAAAGCTGGGGTGACCTTTGAGCCTTAGCAGCACAGCTGACAAGAGAGCCCGCCCTCCCCCAGGGTCCCCGGAGAGTTGGTGCCTCCCCTGGGTCTCGATTTGCATGGCAGGAAGGGGCCTGGTGGGGAAGAGGCGGGGAGGGGACAGGCTGCAGCTCAGGCAGTTACACGTTTTCCCCCCAGGAGCCTCCATCCGTCGTCGTCACTGGCTTGGGGTCAGAGACAGAGCGGTGACTATGGCCGGGCTGGCACTGTCTCCCATGCCCAGCAACTGGCTGGTGGTGTTGCTGCTGCTTCTTTCAGGTACAGCCTCCCACAAAGAGCCTGCTGGTTTCACTCTCTGTCACCCTGTGTTTCTGCTGGTTCTGTCTCCTGCTCTCGCCAACCTCCTCCTCCTGTCTCTCACATTTTCTGCTTCCTCTCTCCCTCTGACTGCCCTGGGGCCTGAGTCTGTGGGTATCAGCCATGCTGTTGGGCTCAGGGGTCTGCAGCCCCAGCCAGCCCCTCTCCCACCTGAAGGATGTCAGGCTGTGCTGGGCATAAGGGGTTGGTGGCTCTGACTGCGGAAGAGCTAGGCCCGGGAGGAAGAGAGGAGAGCAGTGTGGTTCACCCCCGGACTCTCTCAGGGCACTCTGTTGGGGGAGGCAAGGGAGAGGTTGCCCCCAAGCAGACCCTGGGACATGCATGTTCCAGAAATGGTACCCTGGTCTGGAAGACTGGAGAGCCAGCTCTCCAACTGTGACTTCCCTTCTGCCTCATCCGGGTTCCTGCTCAAGGCCATGGGGAGGCTCAAAGGCAGAAGGGGGCCTGGGAGGCGGATCTTCTGGTGACCCCATCCCACTCCAGTCTCTCCAGAGCAGGGCTGGGGAGTGCTGAGGGGTCTTGAAGCTGACATCCCGGGAGGAGGAAGTGGGTCTGGGAAAGCAGAGGGCGTGCAGGGGTGGGGCAACCAGCTCCCAGGAGAGAGGCCCTGACCTGGCCACGCCTATTTCCTCCCACCCAGGAGGTGAGACGGTGCCGGCAGCCAAAACAAAGGACCAGGATTGGGATGCCACAGGTGGGCAACTTCACCGCCTCTTTCTAGGGGCAAGGATGTCTGTGTCCAACCCTGTTCACTGTCCTGGGGGCTGCCTCATGGCTGCCCCTTGTGCCCTTGTCCTCCTGGGTTTCTTCACCCAAGAATCCCATCCCCAGGTCTCCTTATGGTCTTCCTCTCCAGGCCTGGCTCCAAGCGCCCCCTCCCCACCAAAGGTCATTCTCATTAGACGTAAGCGCTCCAGTCCCAGTGACTGAAGGTTTGTGCTAAAGCCAGGATGGGAGTAGGGAGCCACAGGGAGTCCCACCGAGGACTCAGGCCAGGTCTGTCCAGCTGAGGAGTTGCGCTCAGCTCTGAAGGAGCCCATAACCTTAGGGGCTCTGACGACTGCCCAGGCTGCCAGAGCTCAAGGATTCCCAGGGGGCCACTCACTGGGAATGGGGCAGGAGGGAGGCTTCTTGGAGCAGGCAGGTGGGGAGAGCATACCAAGCTGAGAAAGAGGGTTTGGGAACAAAAAGTGGAGCAGGTCCACGCAGGAGGGTGGAGGAAGGTGATGGAGGAAAGATGGGCAGGGGATAGATGCAGAGGTCTCAATTGCCGGGCTAAGAATTTGGCCTTTATCCTTGGGGGCAATGGGGGGCCCCTGAGGATTTCAGACTAGTACAGGGCGGCCCAGGGCAGGGAGAAATGAGAGCACTAGACCAGGTGAGAGTCTGTCTTGTAGGCCTCTGGGCCCCAGAGGGTGAGACGTGGATCAGACTACTGTATGGGCATGGAAAGGAATCAGAAGGTTCCAGAGCCTTTCTAAAGGAAAATCAAATTGGAGGGGCTGGGTGCTAGTCAGGAAGGGGCAGGGTCCAGTGGTTTGGCCTGTTACCTCTCACGTGGCTTGGCTCTCCCACACCTCTGCCTTATGACTGTCCCACACAAGGACAGACTAGGTGGGCTGAGCCAGCGCTCAATGCCGCCCAGAGTGGGGGCCCATGGTCGGGCTGGCAGTCAGGAAGATGCCAAGTGGGATTTTGATCCTGGCCTTGGCGCCCACAGGAAGCACTTGTTCCCGGATGTGGCAGTACCCACGTTTTGTGGCCAAGAGACGGGGCAACAAAGTGGAAATAGAGTGCTACGGGGAGGACTTGATCAAGGTGAACTGGTTCTGGAAGCAGAATATGGACTCGAAGCCCAAGCTGCTGTACCCGGAAGAGGGCCACATCGAAATGAGCAAGAACAGCACCATCTTCATCCTCACCATCCAAGGCATCCAACATCAGGACAACGGCATCTACTTCTGCCAGCGGAATTGCTCGAAGGGGTCCCCTGACTGGGGCTGTGGCACCGAGCTACGAGTCATGGGTGTGTGGGGGGCCTGCCCTCTAGCCAGGGAGGGGAGTGGGAGTGGACAGGGCCATAGGGTCTTCATGGAGCCATCCATACCCCACCCCACTCCAGCCTGCCACCAGTGGGGGGGCCACATTGTGAAGGTAGCCCCAGAGCACCCAGGAGAGCTGCTGAAAAGCAGGTCCTGAGGAGTGCAGGCCCAAAGGGAGGCCCAGCCTCACCATCCTTGGCCCCCTCCCCACCAGGGCACAGCACCTTGGCACAGTTAAAGCGGCGGAACACACTGAAGGATGGCATCATCATGATCCAGACCCTGCTCATCATCCTCTTCATCATTGTGCCCATCTTCCTGCTGCTGGACAAGGTGACCACGGGGGCTGGGGAGGTGGCCACAGGGCAGGCCAGACATGGGCAGGATCTCCATCTCCCCAGTCCCAGAGCCTGCTCATTGACTCACCCATTCAATCACTGCTTCAGTCATTCAGTGTGTTCTTGCAAAGTGCACCTCATCCCCTCACCCCGCCACCACTCACCCCTCACCCCTCACCCCAGGCCAATCTCCCTCACCATCCCTGGCCTGGCCCAGCAGTGGATTAGGTGGGGGAAGCTAACATTCTCCATCCCTGGCCCCGCAGGATGACAGCAAGGCTAGGATGGAGGAAGATCATACATATGAGGTGAGGAGCA
This sequence comes from Diceros bicornis minor, assembly GCF_020826845.1. Taxonomy (NCBI): domain Eukaryota; kingdom Metazoa; phylum Chordata; class Mammalia; order Perissodactyla; family Rhinocerotidae; genus Diceros; species Diceros bicornis. Next base: position 46,703,697 of record NC_080757.1, on the reverse strand, counting down.
GGGTGGACCCTCAGCTCGGAGGGCTAGGTGGTCAGTGGTACCACCTGTTGGTGTGGCTGGGGATTGGCCAAGGCCTGAGATCCATTCCATGTCTCCAGGGCCTGGACATTGACCAGACGGCCACCTATGAGGACATAGTGACTCTGCGGACAGGGGAGGTGAAGTGGTCGGTGGGTGAACACCCAGGCCAGGAGTGAGGGGCTGGCCATCCCCACGCCCCTGGGCACAGCCTGCTGGGCCCCCATGGACTGCTTCAGAGCCGCCTGGCTCCCAGCGCATCCCCTTTTCCCTGGACCCCCTGTCAGCCTCCAAAGCTGGCCCGCCAGACCCACCTGCCACTCCAGCCCCTGGTCCCCAGCTCTGGCCAAAGGGACTGGAGTAGAAGGGCCACAGGGCAGTGATTTCGAGCAGGGAGTTCTCTGGGGATAGACTGGACCCAGCCTTCTAGGGGTGCTATGCAGAAATCCATTCCACGTTCAGGACGGGGCAGGTAGAGACTTGTCTGGAAACTGCAAGTGGACTCAGAGCAGACTCGCTTCCTGTAGAGCCCGGGAAGAGCCACGGCCCAGCCCCACTTGGCCGCAGATGGGCCATTGAGAGCTTCATCCCTCTCCCACTCTTTCCTACCCTCTTCCACTCTCCCCTACCCTCTCCCACCCTCTCCCACCGCAGGGGGCTGCTAGCCTTGAGCCCGTTCTCCTATGGAATAAACAACGTGTCTTGAGAAACCACACACAGGCTTGTGACATCTATGAGTATGGGTGGATGAGAGTATCTGTTTGGGCACAAGTGTTTGGGTACCCGTGGGCCTGTGGGGTGTGGGAGTGGATGACTGCCATGGGGCTCATGAAGCTCTCCTGGGCTTCTCGTTTCTTCTGTCTGAAGCCAGTTGGGACCTGTGGTGACATCCTCCTTTCTTCCCCTGCTCGGACCCTAGCTGGGCCCAGAGCAACTGCAGCAAGGCTGACAGGACTGGCCCTTCTTCTTGGCAGGGAAGCCCTCATCTTGTGTTCCTTTTAGTCAACAAGCAGCACTTGAGTCCTGCTCTGTAGGGCAGGGTTACCTTCCCCCACCCATCTCAATCCTACTGTCCTTCAAGGCCCTATCCCTCCAGGAAGCCTTCCCGAAGTGCCCCAGTCTCTGCTCAATCCGTATTCAGACCCCGGCCTCTGCAGCTCTGTCTTAGCTACTGCCTTCTGCTGCCTCTGCTAGCTTTGTTCCCCAGTTAAACTAGAAGCTCCCTGAGGGCAGGGCTTCCCCTACCTCTACCACGTACTCCCAGCCTTGGCCCCCACCAAGCCTGAAATTTTTTTTCCCCCACTCAGAGTCATGCAAGAGAAAGATTCTTAAACAGGGAGGGTTTGTGGTGGTGAACTTTGAGGGTCCTTAGTCAGGTGACCCATCAGACTTTCCCAGCATCATATCAGAGGCCCCTAGAGTCCCAAGATCCCCACAAAATGGTCCCTAGGGCCCTCAAATTAGGTCCCCAACCCGCCAGCTGCAGGAGTAACTGGGAGCAGCTCACAGCTGGGAACTCAAGTGCAATTAACCTCCTTGTGCAAAGCCAAGCTGCGCTCTGCTGACTGTTGACCTTGGGGAGACCCCAAAACACCTCTTTGCCATTCATGTTCTGAATTCAGGCGGGAGAAATCCCTGCCCTCAGGGAGCTGTCAATTAAACTGGAGAACAAAGGCCAGCAAGAGGGGACCAGTGAGAGCAGCACCAGTTTTTACCAGCTTCCCCCTGGAACTCCAGGTGGGGCAGGCAGCTAAGGTACCCATGCCTCGAGTCAATTTCTCCACCGCTCAGTGGTGCCCACACGGAACCAGGCTGGGCCAAGCCGGGCTGGCCTGCTCCCTCCTGGTCTCTGGGCTGCCAAAGGGAACTGGCTTGTTTTGGCATCTGCCTCCACTGAGCTGGAGCCCTTCCTCTCCTGCTGCTTTGCATAGTGGCGCTAATTCTGTCCTGCTACCTCCACCAGGGACCCTGGGCAGCCCGGCTGGGTGTGGGGAGGAGTCTTCACTTCTCCCCAGAGCAGGGTCTCCCCCTGCTTGGGGCTGCCCTGAGTCGGGGGAGGCCTTGGCTTTACCAAAAGACACTTACTACCTTTGAATAACTGAGTTTTCCTAACTTTGAAGTGCTGTTGGCAGAGAATCACTTGAGTAGTGAGGCCTTCCTCCTCCAGCAGACACCCCCTAAAGGGCACCTGCCTTCATGGTTATGATGTAGAAGCCCTCCCTGGCCTATTTTCCTGTTGTAGGGGCTTACACTATGGCTGTCATCCTGTCTGTCTCATGGGTTCCTGGCCCCCAGAACTGACTTAAGCTGTGGAAACAAAGCTGGGTGATGCTGGTGGCGATGATGAATGTCTCAGGTTGTTGCTTTATCTGCAAAATGGGAATCACAAAATCTGTCTGAGGGAAGGGAGTTGAACCAGATGCTGTTTTTAAAAAAAAAAATTGTTACACAGTAAAATTGACTTCATTTTCTTTTGGTGTACAGTTCAATGAATTTTAGCACGTGTACAGATTTGTATAACCACCACCACAATCAAGATACAGAACACGAACCGAAATCTTTTACTGGGCCTCCAAAATATTTGTATATCAAACACCTCTTAAATGCCAATAGAATTTTATTGAGCACCTCCACATTCATTTACATGATCCTGCTTAAGCCCCAGCATAACTCTGGAAGGGGGTAGTATTATCCCCATTTTACAAATAAGGAAATCGAGGCCTACGGAGATTACGATAATTGGCCAAAAGTCACTCACAGACCTTCTGATTCCAAATCCAGCATTCTTTCCACTATATCACAGCTGCCTCCTTCAAAGGACTTTGCAGGACTGAGGCTTTGAACCAGAGGAGGAAGAAAAGAAGGAGGGGAGTAGGGAGGATCCTGGCACGACTTTGCTATCTCCAAAAGTTTCCCACTGTTCACAAGTCCCAAAGCCCCGAAGGCCCCACTCCCTCCTAATAGGGCCCATGTCGTGCCGTAGGACCATCCTTCCAGGAGTCCAGCTCTAGATGGCTTCTCTGGTCCTCCCCTTCCCCAGAAGGCAGCCCTGAAGCCCCTTGATGGGCACATGCCCCACTGCCCACTGGGGGAATCCAGCCTGGTCCCTCGGGGCCCTGGTGTCAGCACAGGCTGGTTCCTCCTCCATTCTAGCTTGACTTCCGGCCCTCTCACTGCAGGTGCTGGGGTGCTCTGACCCAAGGGTTTGGGTGTTTTTCCAGCAGAATCGGAGGTGAGAGAAAAACACAACGCGGAAAGCTGCTGCTGTTTGGGTGTTACTGGCAGATAGCGTTCATCCCTTAGCAGGTGTCAGCCTGGCCGGGTCTTCTGCGGAGGGCCTCAAAGGCCATCTCGGAACACGGGGTTTGGGATTCCCAGATTCTGTTCTCGCGTCCTCTGCTCTCTTCAGACGACCTCAGTAGCTGGAGTGAGAGCCCATATCTGTGAAATTCTTGGATTTGTCTCTGCTCTCCACGCTGCACCTGGTTACAGCACCCTCAGGAACTGTCGTTGACTCAGCTGCCAACAAAAAAAAACCAACAACAAACCTTCCACTTGGGACACCTCACTGCCCTCTCCAACCCAAAAGCCTTCACTTGGGAACTTAGGTGACTCCACAGAGGACAAAAATTAACAAGCATTAAATCAGTGCAGTTTGTTAAAACACGTTTAGGCAGATCCTAGTGCAATTTTCAAATTAAAACAAACACACAAGATCTTTTTCTCGAACCTAACACCATTTTCTCACATGGCACGACTGGGAGGGCCAGACACCGCATGAGGTCCCGCTTAGGGCTCGCGTTCTGCGAGTTGTGAGTCTGCGTAGAACGTTTGTGTGTACTTGGAATCAGCATACACATACTGCCTTGTCTACTTTTTTCATTAAAATTTTTTCATGTGTGTATTGCTGTGCATCACAAGATCCTGTATTTGTTATTATTATTTTATTTTGTACTTATTTTAAATTCACTCTACTAAGTGGAACACATTCAGACACAATGTGGCTGTCTTGCCATTTCCGGCCAAGTGGATATTGGCGCTCTTTCCTTGGCGCTATCCTTCCGTCCATTCAATCCACTCAGCAGATGCTTGTTGAGTTCCTGGGCCTGGGACTGTGCCAGCTGCCACTTCCCCCCACTCCCAGGGCTATTCTCTCATGTCTATATCTTAGCTATTTCCTTCACGGCAGTTTTCACAATGTAAAATTTCTTTTTATATCTTACCATTATGTATTTATTTGTTTGCTACTATCTCTCTTCCCCATAGACTGTAAATGCCAGCAGAGAAAGGATTGTGTCTTTTCTTCATCTAGGGGTACCCATCTGCCTGGTACAATGTCTGGCCTATGGAAGGAGCAACAACCACTTGTTGAACCAGTTAATGGGTGAATAAGAGAATGAGTGAATGAATGAACAGATGAAAGGTGTGAACCAAGCCTCAAAGAGCTTACTCTCCCATAAGGGGAATAAGATGTCCACAAATAACCACAGAGTAAGGTAAAAGGAGGCAGAGGTTATTTCCAGCTGAGGGCACGAATCAGGAAAACACCTCCAACTTCCCACAGCTGCTGGACACACCTCCGTACTTATTACTTCTTTTTCAATGGGACAGTCTCCCTGGGGAATAATCCCCAAAGTGGAAATTACTTAGTAGGTCCAGTTATGTAGATTGCTATGCACTTCCAGGTTGTTCAGGGATCCTCAACCAGTGTAAACAACGCCCCCATCAACCCACAGGAGTGCCTGCCCCCATCCTCCCCCGACCCCCGAGCCCTCCAAGACCCTTCCTCCATGCTTGAACCCTCTGGCAAACTCAAGGGTCCAACCAGATAAAGGAAGTGAAAACACAATGTACACTGAAACGTGCAACACAAATGTGAAGGATGATGCGACTTGGTTCGCTAAATCGGGCTACATCGGGTTGTTTTTTTCTGCCTCTTTTCTTGGTGCCTGTGGACCTCATTCTGGGCTGAAGCTCCTTGCTTTCAATTCCCCACAGCTTCACTGAACATCTTCTGAGCGGGGACTTGATCCCTGCCCTGCTAGCTTTGCATGAGGAAAGTTCTGTCCATGCCCAGCAGCTCCACTGTCTTTCCTAGATGAGGCTTCTAAAGAGCTTGGCACATGGAGAGACTAGGGCCTTGGGCAGCCATCATGTAGGAGCTGAGAGACTCTGGGAAAACTACTTTGTGTCTTTGATCCTGAGTGTCCTCTTACGAAATGGGCCTTACACCTCTTATCACCCAGTACCGTGCCTGGCACATGGTGGGAACTCAAAAATGTCGATCTCCTTCCCCATCTCCCCTGGAGAAGCCTTTGGGAATCCTCATATAATATTCTCTAAAGATCTTGACCCAGTGTGCTGGGTGATCAGCGTGGTGCTAAGACTCATGTTGGAAGCAAAGAAGAGGTGGAGTATGTCCGGGGGGTAATCCCAGCCTCTGGCCTCAAGGAAGATGGGACAGAGCAAGTGGTGGGAAGTGTGGGCTCAAGTGACCAAAGCGGGGGGAACGGAAAGAGCTGCCACCAGTCCCTCTTAGGCTGTCCCTAAAACCAGGGCGAGTATGACTCTAAATAATGAGATGGCCTCATACTCCATGGACTCGAATCTCAGAGGGGCTCTTGAAGCTTGAAAGAGGCCACTCTCGGATCAAGAGCAGATCTGTAAGCTTCTACAATAGATACAGAGAACCTCAGAGACAGTCAAGTCTGGAAATATGAAGGGCTTTCCAACACACTGAAATTCATGGATAAGACAATGGGGGATTCATCCCAAGCCATTTGAGGCTGACCTCAGAGATGCTAATCACAGCCTGTCCCCACTGGTCACCATGCAGAGGCCATTGTGGGGCAGTCTCTGAACCTGGAGAAGCCAGGGGTCTGGCCCCAGGTAATGCCCTGAGAAAGGGGGATGACTTCCCAACACTGGAGGGAAAATCTCAAGTCTAATTCAAAGTTTGTCTTCTACTAGGAATAAATTTTGTATGTAGTCTTCAAGACTAAAGGCCCTGAAAAGTTCAGGACTAGAGAAAGGAACCGCTGACATCCACCTCTACATCCTTCAGTTCTTCGTTCTTTGGGTCCAATGGCTGCCATGGTAACCTTTTATAAAATGTATCCCCAGGGGTCCCCAGAGTCTTGTGGGCCAACCTAGTTCTGGAGTCAACAGAAGTGGGTGTGGTGAGAGGAGATGCTCCCCTCGCCTGGCTGGTCCCACCTGTTCTTGGCAGGAACCTGCCTGGTGGGGAACCTCACCCACACCTCATCTGTGCCCACCTTGGTTGGCTCTTGAGCAGTCCCCAACTTGGGCTCCTGTACCCTCACTCCTAGGGGAGGCCTGAGGCTTCCCAAGGTCCACAGCTTGCATACAAGTCCCCCCAGAATTAGCTAGAAGCCTGTCATGAGGAGTTCCACATCGGTGCCCCTTCCCCAGCTGACACAGGAGGAAGGAGTGGTGGGGGAGGCAGAAGGCAGTGTGGGGCTCAGGGACTCTCCTCCACTTCCTGCCTGGTTCCTCCTCTTTTATGGAGCTGGAAGGAGGAGAGGGAAGGGGTGTTCTCACCTTCTCCATGTCCCCACCTTCCTCAGGGCCTGTATCTTTGATGACACCCCTCTCTGATCTTCCCACAGTCCTGCCTGGAGAACAGCTCCCATGGGTCCTAGGGCCCTCCCGGCAGATAATGAATCAGGGGCATGGTTGGACAATGGTTCAGGAAGGATGGGAAAAACGGGAGCTCTATTTCTGGTCCTAAAAGGGGGAAGTAGCAAGGCACAAGCATTCATATTCTGGACCACAGGAGTGGGACTTTTCAACATTGGTTGTCAAGACCAGAACCAACCTCCTCTAGAAGGCTTTGCTTGTTCATTTGTTTGCTTTCTGAGGGAAATGTGTTCTTTCCTGCCCTTTTCCTGGAGGGCAATTTGAGGCTGGTGACCTCCAGATGCTGAAATAGCCAGACCCTAGCACCAGGAGGCTGGAAGGAAGCTGTCCTACCTTCCCGGCCCTAGTCTGGGCATGCTCTGCGGTCTCCAACACACACCCTGTGTCTCTAGGCCGTTCTCACCTGGGAAATGAGGGACAACAATCTGCTCTTTAGAGGGGACAAAATGAGGCAAAGGGACTCTTGTGATTAGAGGCAGGCTGTTTGTGTTCAGAGGAATTTAGAAGTTAAAATAACTGAGTGACACCTACCCAGTCTGCTTTGAGAAAGGGCTTTGGATGCTGCAACGTGGGAAGAGCAAGGCTTTGGAGATCTGCTTCCTTGGCAGAGGTAGCTGGTGCAAGTCAGCCTCTCTGAGCCTCAGTCTCTTCCTCTGTAAATGGGTTGATAACACCTCCTTCACAAGATGGTCGTGAGGGTCAAATGTGAGAATGCATAGGCATGCTCTTCACAGCCTGATAAGCTCTATACCAATATTAAATAAAGGAGAAGAAAGAACGGGAGGAGACTACAGTGACTGGAGAGAGTGTCTTAACAGGGTGCTGTACCCTGAGTTCCAGTACTGGGGATGAGACTCAAGCCCTCAAGGGTTCTTCCAACTTTGGGATTCTCTGACGGTGGCAGGGCTGTGGGAGGAAGCACTTGTGGTTTGTGTCTGTTCCTGGGATTTCTGATTCTTGTCCAAGGAGCAGTCATACCTCAAATTTTGGTCCTTTGCCCCACCTGCCTTGGGAGCCCCAACCTCAGGAAAAGGGGAGGACATGTGTGGGGCCGGCGCCCTCTAGTGGTCAGTGTTAGCACTTCATCCGGCTGCCTCAGGCAGGACCAGGTGGTGGGTTGGTGGGAGGATGGTGATAAAGGCGAAGGTAGAATTTGGAGCTGAACTGGGCCCCCAAACTACAGAATATATTGGTGTTCTTGGCCCCCTTTCCCAACACATACATTCTTTCTGGTGGGTGGAGGGGAGCAGTGCAGGGAGGAGGAAAGGGACAGAATGAGGAAGGGGTCAACACAGCTCTCAAGGCCCAGCCATCCCAACGTAGCCCTCTTTTTGGGGACCAGGTTGGGACCTCTTCACTTTGATGGACAACTCCACGGTGATATCCTGCCAGAGCGTGCCTGAACTCAGACTGCTCCCTTCTGCCACCTCGCCCTTAAAAAGAGGACATGGGGCCAGCCCGGTGGCATAGTGGTTAAGTTCACGCGCTCCGCTTCGGCCGGGGTTCATAGATTCGGATCCCCAGTGTGGAAATACCTACCGCTCATCAAGCCATGCTGTGGCAGGGTCCCATAGACAAAATGGAGGAAGATGGGCATGGATGTTAGCTCAGGGCTAATCTTCTTCAGCAAAAAGAAGATTGGCAAAAGATGTTAGCTCATGGCCAATCTCCCTCACCAAAAAAACTAAAAATAAAATTAAATAAATAAAAAGAGGACAGATTGGTGGTCTCTCTAGCTGAGACTGTGTGTGCACAACCTCACAGGGCTGGTGACAGTGGGGAGGAGAAGATGACAAGCTTGGGGGACATGACCCCAGGAGAGGAGCGGGTACAGGATGAGTGGGAGGAGGTTCTAAATTATCCATCAGCAGATGCCCGTCAGTGGCCCCATGCATAAATGTATAGAGAAAATAGGTGGGGGCAGCGGGGAGAGAGAAGGAGCCTGGGTATAAAAAGGGCCCGCAAGGGATCGATTCTAGGATCCTAGGACCCAGCTCCCCAAACCGCTCAGGGACCTGTGGACAGCTCACCCAGCAGCAATGGCTGCAGGTAAGCGCCCCTAAAATTCCCTTGGCCTTGGTGTGTACTGAGGGGTGGTATGGGGGCCCTGCAGATGCATGGGGGCACTAACCCTGGGCTCCTGAATGTGAGCATAGACGTCTACATCCAGACATTTGGCCAAGTTTAAAATGCTCTCAGTCCCTGGAACGAGGAGGAGGAGAAAGAAATTTCCTTGAGGCAGGGAGAGGTCTGGCAGGAGACTGAGGCCCCCAACCCTGCGTGTGTCTCTCCAGGCCCTCGTACCTCCGTGCTCCTGGCTTTCGCCCTGCTCTGCCTGCCCTGGCCTCAGGAGGTGGGCGCCTTCCCGGCCATGCCCTTGTCCAGCCTGTTTGCCAACGCTGTGCTCCGGGCCCAGCACCTACACCAACTGGCTGCTGACACCTACAAAGAGTTTGTAAGCTCCTCGGGGATGGGTGCTCGTGGAGGGTGGCAGGAAGAGGTGAATTTCCCCCCGTGGGACGTAATGGGAGGAAACTGATGAGTTCAGGGGTTATTTTATCCAAGTGAAGATGCTGTCAGGTGAGCAAAAACTGAGGGGGGCTCTGAAGAATCTCACTGATGAGAACCATGCACCAGCTTAAACCTGGGCGGGCTTTCCTTCTCCCAGGAGCGCGCCTACATCCCTGAGGGACAGAGATATTCGATCCAGAACGCCCAGGCTGCCTTCTGCTTCTCGGAGACCATCCCAGCCCCCACGGGCAAGGACGAGGCCCAGCAGAGATCCGTGAGTGGCCGCTGCGGCCCGGCCAAGGAGCAGGGCCTCCCTCTTTCTAAGAAGGCCGCCCCTTCTCTCCTCGGGCCCTGGGCGGCCTTCTGCCTGAGGTGGCGGAGCGGGGCTGAGGGTGAGGGTGGCTGCGGAAGACCACCGGGCAGATGCCGGCCTAGAGGAGCTGCCCTGTGCCCACGCCCACCACCCACCCCTCACCACAGGACGTGGAGCTGCTCCGCTTCTCGCTGCTGCTCATCCAGTCGTGGCTCGGGCCTGTGCAATTCCTCAGCAGGGTCTTCACCAACAGCCTGGTGTTTGGCACCTCAGACCGTGTCTATGAGAAGCTGAGGGACTTGGAGGAAGGCATCCAAGCCCTGATGCGGGTGAGGATGGCATTGCGGGTCCCCCTCTCCTGAGCCTGGAGGCCCCGCAGGCTTAGCTAAGGGGTGGGGAAGAGAGATCCTGCCGCCCTCTTTGTAGCAATCTAGCCCCGACCTAGCAAAAATCTTACCCTTCGTTTCCCCTTTTGAATCCTCCCTGCCTTTCTCTGTGCCCTGGAGGGGAAGGTAGAAAATGGATGGGGGAAGGAGGGAGCAGCTTGAAAGGACTCGGCTTCTCTTTCTCTCCTTCCCTTTTGCAGGAGCTGGAAGATGGCAGCCCCCGGACTGGGCAGATCCTCAAGCAAACCTACGACAAGTTTGACACCAACTTGCGCAGTGATGACGCACTGCTCAAGAACTACGGGCTGCTCTCCTGCTTCAAGAAGGACCTGCACAAGGCTGAGACCTACCTGCGGGTCATGAAGTGTCGCCGCTTTGTGGAAAGCAGCTGTGCCTTCTAGTGCTGGGCATCTCTGTTATCCTCCCCAGTGCCTCCCTTGACCCTGGAAAGTGCCACTCTAGTGCCTACCCACCTTTCCTAATAAAATAAAGTTGCATCATATTGTCTGAGTAGGTGTCGTTCTATTATGGGGTGGAGGAGGGGCAGTAACTGGACAAGGGGCAGGTTGAGAGGACAACCTGTAAGGATCTTGTGCTGTCTGTTGGGAACCCAGCTGCTGAACAATAACTGACTGAGTTCTTCCGGGGCTAGAAAGAACCTGACCCATTCACGCCTCTCTGTTAGGCACCAAATCCATTCCCCACGTGGGTGGTCCCAGCTTGCTGGGCAGTCATAGGTCAGGACCACCCCCAGAAGGTACTTGGAAGCATTCCTCCCTCCCCCATCAGCACAACACCACCAAACCTAGCCCCCAAGAATGGGAAGAAATGAAAGTGAGATAGGCTATGAAGTACAGAAGCAAAATGCCCCAACGTGAGAAAACAAGGAGAGAAATCATAGAATTACTTCTGTGCAGAAAATTTAAGGTGAATACATGTTAGGCCCACCTACCCTTGGGAAATGGGAACAATGCAAAAATGGCTTTGGGACAAACAGAATCAGAATGTTTGGAGAGGCCAGCCTGGTGGTGTAGTGGTTGAGTTCACAGCTCTGCTTCAGCAGCCCCGGGGGTCAGAGGCTGGATCCCAGGCACCAACCTACACACCGCTCGTCAAGCCATGCTGTGGTGGAGTCCCATATACCAAAAAAATAGAGGAAGATAGGCAACATACATTAGCTCCGGGCCAATCTTTCTCACCAAAACAAACAAACAAAAAAAGAAGAATGTTTGGGATCTGAACTGGGAAGTAGAAGAGAGATTCTAAATTGGGGGTTGCATATTCAGTGCCAACAGGTGCCAGGTAGATAACTACATAAGTAAGGAGGGCTGGATGTGAAGGGATAAATCACAACTGACACTCAACCTCCTGGTGAGGGACACAACACGGAGGAGTAGGGACCAGAGGAACCTAAAGAACTCAGGCCCCAGCTAAGGTGGGGCCCATCCAGCCTTATCACCATTCGAGACTGCAGGAGCAGGGCTACCACACCTTCTGATTCTTCGAGACAGGCAGGACATCCAGACTTTCATGTGAAATCTAATTTTTAAACATTGGCAACTAATTCATTTTGAAAACACTTTAAGGGCAAAAATTAACCCAAACACATTCGGTCTTCAAGCTGTCAGTGAGCAATTTGTTCTAAGAATGATGGATTGGAATAACTTGGTACATATAAAGGAAAGAATCAGAAAGACTTGGACTTGAATTTTGTTCGTGAATAAATTATGTAACCTCCCTGAGGCCCAGTTTCCTTATCTGTAAAATGGAGATAATAATATATTGCCTTACAAGGCTTATGTGAGGATTAAATGAAATGATGTTTCTGAAATGATCGACACATTACAGCACTCAAGAAATTGCAACTGTTTTCGCATTGAATTTTGGAGCGTTCCATGTTTTCTGATGAAATTTTAAACACTTGTTATTTAATCATATTCTGTTTTGCTAATGGCATCTCTAATGTTTCTTTCTTTTTTATTTCCAAATGAACTTAAAAGGGTAATAGTTAACACTTTAGAGTTTTCCCGGCACCCAAGCACATTGGCTAAGTAACTAGTGACCTGTAAATCAATACTTAGATGCTGCTCGAAGTAACTCTATTATTCAAACATGATTTTACTAAGTCAATAATTCTTTTACAATGCAAATAACCAACCTCCTAATTAATCTTCCTAAAAAGTTCAGATTTTTATATGCTATAATGAATTTTCTTTAAAACAGGACCCACCTGTATTCATTTTGGATATTTTACATTTAGTCATGTAAATGTAAACTTGAAGAGTGGTTGAAAGTTGGAATAATCAGAACCTTGGAGCTCTATTTCTTAGCTCAGAAACCATTTGTCTGCCTTAGATCATTCTTTTATTTTCTGACTTTAAAATCATGGAGTTTTGGAGTTAGAAGTTTTGGCCGCATAGGTCATCCTAATTCCTTCTAATTCAGGAATCTTACTCTATAGCATCCCTTATAGATGGTATTCACTTGTGCAGCACTAGCATCAAGGGGATTGCTATTTCACAGGGCAACTTACTCTATTAAACCACTCTGGTTTCAGAAAAGTATTTCTTACGTTAAGCTGAAATCGATATCCCTGTAATATCCCTCATTCAGCCTTAGAATTATTTGAATTTCGTGGTCTTTAGAAGCTGATGAAATGAGTACAAATATAATTATCTCTTGGCTTGAATAAGTGTTTTAAAAGGAAATTGGAGCCATCTTAAGAAGTATTTGTTGAATGAATGTGGCAAGAGAGGGGTGTCTACCGATGGGTGTTATAGCTACTAGTAGGAGCATTCTAAAGTGGGGTTGTCATGACAGCAGGGGACTGCAGGGGGAGCCACACTCCAGAGAGCATCCACTCAGCTCCTTCTGGGTATAGCTGAATCAACTCCACCCCTGCTGGTTGAGAATTACAAAGATGCTTTTGCAAAATTTTAGAATTTAAAAAGACCTTAAAGATCATCTACTCTAAACTCTTTGATTTGCCAACTGTTATTCTGCCTTTCAACTCTTCAAGTAGGCAGTGGATAGCAACCTCCACTGCAAATTCGAAACACCAGGGGTGGGCCGGCCCAGGGGCGCAAGCGGTTAAGTGCACGTGCTCCACTGCTGCGGCCCAGGGTTCGCTGGTTCCGACCCCGGGCGCGCACCGACGCACCACTTGTCAAGCCATGCTGTGGCGGTGTCCCATATAAAGTAGAGGAAGATGGGCATGGATGTTAGCCCAGGGCCAGTCTTCATCAGCAAAAAAAAAAGAGGAGGATTGGCAGATGTTAGCTCAGGGCCGATCTTCCTCACACACACACACACAAAAACCAAGAAACACCAGGGGTGTTGCAGTAGTCTCCATTACCTGAGATTCTGATTTAATTGGCCTGAGATGGGATCAAGGCAAGAGTATTTTTAAAAATATCCCAAGGTGAGATGGTTGAGAACCACTGAGTTAGGGACCACAAAGATGAGATACATGTGTCCATAACCATTGTGTTGGTAAAAAGGTGCAAAGGAGATGAAAGACTGGAGCCAGTTGTGGCTGTGTTTCTAATTCTAACCAGTCCTTAAAAAAAGTTCTAATAAGCCAATAACAAAAAGACAAATACTGTATGAGTCCTCTCATATGAGGTACTTAGAGTAGTCAAATTCATAGAGACAGAAAGTATAATGGTGGTTACCACGGGCAGGGAGGAAGGGGCCTGGGAAATGGTTGTTTAATGGGTACACACTTTCAGTTTTGCAAGATGAAAAGAGTTCTGGAGATTGGTTACACAACAGTGTGAGTGTGTTTGACACTCCTGAACTGTACACTTAAAATGGTAAATTTTACGCTATGTATATTTTACCACAGTTTAATTTTTTTGTTGAAGTATAGTTGACACATAACATTATATTAGTTTCAGGTGTACAACATAGTGATTCAATATTTGTATACATTGCAAAATGATCACCACAAGTCCAGTTAACATCTGTCACCATACACAGTTATAAAATTTTTTTCTTGTGAAGAGAACTTGTATGATCTACTCTCTTAGCAACTTTCAAATACGCAGTACAGTATTATTAACTACAGTCACCATGCTGTATATTATGTCCCCATGCACAATTTCAAATTTTTAAAAAATATTTTCTAATGAAAAATCTTCCCAAAGGTAAGATTAGTGAGATTTGCACAAGAAAGTGTTAATAGGCAAAGCTCAAGTAATCCTAGACCCCTGGAACAATGCTTCTCTGACTCCACGTAATCTTTTAAATTTACTCCAGCCTAAAATGACTACTTGTGAATTTCTTCCATCAGCATTGCTGAAACACATGCAGTGAGTTTTGGCCCTTTATACATAGTTGAGAGCAGAAGTCACACTTTTCCCTTTCTGCACAAGTATTCTTCAGAATTACAGGACCTGAGCTTCTGGGCCAAGCAAACATGACACTTTCCTTGCAGCTTCTTTAATTCAGAAGGCCCCGGCAAGGCTGAGAAGCACTTTGAGTGATACCAATATTAGGGTCACCAACTCGTCCCGGTTTGCATGAGACTTTCCCAACTTTAGCGCTGAAAGTCCCATGTCCCAGGAACCCCTCAGCTCAATGCAAACTGTGTCAATTGGTCATCCTACTAGTAGTCCTAAATCCCAGGGAACAAAAAAAGGAGAAAAGTAGAGGAAGGAGGAGGAAAAGGAATAGAAAACAAGGAAGAAAGAGCACAATGAAAATAAGAAAGGAGGTATCAATGGTGTATTTTTGATGGGCCTCAATGGTTGCCACAGACTTCTGACTCTTGCTTTGAGTTTATTGTAATTATGGTTATGGGGCCGGCCCCGTGGCTTAGCAGTTAAGTGTGCGCGCTCCACTGCTGGCGGCCCGGGTTCGGATCCCAGGCCCGCACCGTCGCACTGCTTCTCCAGCCATGCTGAGGCCGCGTCCCACATACAGCAACTGGAAGGACGTGCAGCTATGACATACAACTATCTACTGGGGCTTTGGGGGAAAAAAATAAATAAATAAATAAGTAATTTTAAAAAATTATGGTTATGATTACCACCAGCATTATTAGTGTAATAATAAAAACTAATACCTGTGAATGCATGTATACAACACCACGCTGGTGTTTTTACAAATACTGTGTCATTTCTTTCCAACTATAATCCTTGAATAAGTAAATACTATTATCCCTATAGTAAGAAGCCCCACTGAAGATTTAACTTGTGTTTTCTTGGGTCTAAAAAGACACCAGAAAGTTACTTTGACTTTCTTAAGAGGATAAACTTTTGGAATATTAAAAGTAGCTCTCTTTCCCTGGAGATAATCCAGGTAGCTGCACTTAAGTGTGAGCTAGTTGCTCTACTGTTCAGAAAAAGAGTATGACGGAAAACTTTAAGGGGATGGGGTCCCCTGGAGACTATGAAGGCAGCTATTCTTAAAAGGGTGGGCAGACTAGCTCTATTACTCTGGAAAGAGAATGTAATGAGACCCCATGTGTTTTAAGTATGGACTGGGCGGCGGGGGGGGCCCACCTGACCCCTGGTTGTGTGGATCCCTGGGGAGGTAAAGGGAACAGAGGTTCCAAGTCTACAAGTGGAAGGGGAAGAGCCTAGCCCAAATCTGAAGAGCCTTGCAGGACAGTGAATCCAACCTACTGAGCTCTAAGAACTGTAACCCTGGAAATCCATGCAAGGAGTCACTCCTAGCTGGACCAAGACCTGAGGAAGCAGATCGGTCTCCCTGAAAGATCCATGGCAGCTGACCCAAGAACCTGGATCCCCAGAACCAAAAGGTTTGATGGACTGTAGGACACTCTGTCAATAGTGACACCATGTGGCAGTGAGAAGCAAAGGCAGGAGCAGGTTAAGCCTCCAGGCTCTCCGTGGTGGAACTAGGAAGTCTAAATGGCCCCCTTCCTCCCTCCTGTTTAGGATTCACCGTGCCCCAGGGCACTGGGGCTATGAAGTGGAGTTTGCCGCAGTGAGACAACTACAGACCTGATGCAGCTGATCCCAACACGCTGAAACGGCTGGAGATTCCTGGATTAGGCTGCTCTACACTCTTCCCTCTTAAACCTGCCTCCTAATTTGTTTCCCAGGTGCTCAGTTAGAAAAGTGAATAAGGGCCGGCCCTGTGGCTTAGCGGTTAAGTGCGCGTGCTCTGCTACTGGCGGCCTGGGGTTCAGATCCCGGGCCGCAGGGACGCACTGCTTCCCCGGCCATGCTGAGGCCGCATCCCACATACAGCAACTAGAAAGATGTGCAACTATGATGTACAACTATCTACTGGGGCTTTGGGGGAAAAAAAAGGAAAAACGGAGGAGGATTGGCAATAGATGTTAGCTCAGAGCTGGTCTTCCTCACATGCAAAAAAAGTGAATAATTTATATTACTCACATGATAAGAGAGCAGTGACTACTATATTTAGTGGAAAAACTGAGGCCAACAAGGTCATTTGGGGGGGATGCTGTTTTGCAAACCTAACAAGATATTTCCAGTCTCCTTCCAGGAAGCCTTCCTTGATCCTGTCATTCTTGCAGTCATAGGAGTTAGGGTGCAATTGTAATTTCCTGTTGACTTGCTCTAGCTTTCCTCATAGACTGTAAGCCTGTAGACGGCAGAGACAGTGTTTTGTTCACTATTGTGTCCCCACTGCCTTCGGTTTAAATGGAAAGGTCATTTTTATACCTGATCCATAACCCAGACTCAGGGAAGGTCTGGGAAGAACGGGAAAATTTTTTCACTTTGATGCCTAATGCTGTGTTCTTTTTAGTTATTGTCTACAATTTGGAAGGCTGTGGACCTCTCTCTGACTGAAAGTCTGAACTTTAGTTTTGAGGGCAGGTCAAACAGGCTGCTGCCCTGAGCTAAAACCACCTGCCCCTGACTGGCTGTTTATGCTACCAACTTGACATTCTTTTCTTAGAAATTGTACTCAAAATGCAACCATGTGGCTTAATAAAAGCTGTCAGCGATGACACAGAAGAGAAACACTTTCAGATATCATAAAATCACTTTTATTTTTATCATATTCAACATTTCAGGGGCCCATACATGACTGATAGGGGAGAAAAGATCTGGTTTTATGATTCCTCATGCCTTCTCTAGAGGTGAATATATTCTTTCCAAAGAACAGCAAAGGAAGCTAAATCATAAAATCACATGGTGAACATTGTCACAGGAGGATTCCTCCTGAAGCTTAAAGGAAATAGTTTTCAGACATATGAAAATATATATTTCCTTATGGAGAGGAAGAATAAACATTGGAACTCTACCCTAAGGGCCTATATAGGTAAAAAAAATTAATATGTTGAAGGTGAACTCAAAGATGATTACTCTATAATGGATCATGAACAGGAATTTAGAGATGTTTGGAGCCCTTAACCCATGAGGCCAATTTCATGGAAGAATTCTACCATCTACTTCAGGGACAGATCACTGGGCTAGGTAGGCAACCTGCCTGTATAACCCCAAACGGAATTTCTTATGATTTTTATACTCCTCCATGGCACACAATGGTTAGTGAGCTGAAGCCTAACCAGCCACCCTTAATGATGTCATCAAGCTCTGCTCTGGGAGCGGCATTCCAGAACCCCAAGTTAGGGGAGCAGGGGAATGTGTAGGCGGGAATAGGGTTCTGATTCTTATTGCTTTGTTTGGTACTTATTCCCTTTGAAGTCCTGTCCCCGGACTAAGAAACTGGTTCCCACTTAGTCATGAGGAAACCATGAGAAATGAATTGCATTTCCGAGATATTTCTGACTATCTCTTCAGTCTGATGTTTGGGAGCAAAGGGCAGTGGGAATGGGGATGATGAGGCAAGGGCAGGATCTTCTTTTTTGAATCTAAGAGTGGACTGATTAAGCACACAGCAAGGAGCAAGAGGCCCTCTCACGAGGTGAACATTCAGACTGAAATTCCTAGTGACTAGAGTGAATTCAGAGGAGCTGAGTCTGTAGATGCATTGGATACAAAAGACATGGGGGCCTGAAACACTTGTTTTTATGGGACTGCAGAATACAAAGAGTAACGTCTCTTCCCTTCTTCTCTACCCGATCTTCCCTCCCTTAGGAAACCCCAGTAGTAGAGGGCACCTTCAACCAAACAGCTGTTTCTATTCAACAATTATGTACGATGCACTTTTCTGTTTGTTGAACAGCAAACTGGCTTTCCTCCTCTTTGTTCTTCCTTTCTGCCTATAGGGCAATTTCCGCCTGTCTATTTTGCAGGGCTGTTAGTTCAAAAACACTGCCCATGGTGATTACACTCACTTCAAGGGTGACAATAAATGATGAAGATAATGGAGCTGATTCCTTCTTCCAGGCCTGCCCAAGCACAGAAGACAGAGAATTGGGAGAGTTCAAGGGCAAGAGAATTACCCTTGAAGAATTACCAACCCAGCCCACCAAGCCCACTTCTCAGTCTCACCCTCCCCAGCCCACTGAAATCTTTCTTCTTTCCATTTTTGGATAAGAATCCCAAGTCCCTGGAGGTTTTCCATCCTGGGCCTGGCAGCAGGGGAGCTGCAGTCACCTTGAACAATGACAGCAATGTCTTTGCTGACAGAGCCCAGCTGGTTTGTGGCTGTGTAGCAGTAGGTTCCAGTGTGGTTGTGGGTTGCCGTCTGTGGCACTTCAAGGTCAAAGATCACTCCACTCCAGGTACACATTAAGGTTGGAGTCAGGTTTCCCTCTGCGATGCAGGCAAGCATCTGTTCTGTCCCTTCCACCCATGTCTGGTTGCCAGGGCAACCAGATTCCTCAAACCGTGGCTTGTCTGGAAAAAAGAGAGTCCACAGAGGAGCTGAGCTCAGTGTGCCACATTCCCTACTCACCGTCATGCTCAGCTCCCTCTCCTTCCCCTAACCCAAATGCTGTGTCCCCTCCACCCAACAGCTTTCTTTCCCAAGGGGAGGACCATCAGTTCCCTGTTTTGAGCCACTCTTCTTTCCTCCTATGGGCAAGGAGTCTGAGAGGCAGCAAAGGGCAGTTTAACGGATTCAGACTAAATGATCTGAACTGGTAGGTCAATGGTGGCTCTGGGGCCCCTGATTCTCATCTTTGCTTCTCAGTAAGTAAGGATATGGGTAGGAGTGGACCCAGAGAAGAGGATTTTTCTACTTTTCAAAATACAAGTTTTTATGTAGAAAGTTCCCTCCTCAGCATAAGCTCCAACTATCACTTCCTTTGTTCTCAGGATCAGCCCTCAACTAACACTTCCTGATCACTTTAACCACTTTCTCTTTTCTGTTCCCAGTTTCCCCTCAGGTTTCTCCCCACTCACTTTCCTGGAGGTAACGTGATCTTGGAGAGCTGTAATTTTATTTTCTCCTTTGATTTTTTCATTTTAATGAGAAAACTGTGGCAACTCTAATAATGAAGCTGCTGGCCAACATCTCTGAAAATGGGAGACTAAAAATCCTTGTTTTCACAAGATCAGGCCTCTAGTCACATAAAACACGGAGCTGGATCACAGCAGTTTTGATGAACCTCTGACCTAGAACCTCCAAAGAAGCCTCACAGGAGAAATTTCAGCCATCATCTTCCTCCCTGGTAGTAAGTAAAAGCCAGGCAGGCTCCTCGGGGGCAGGGAGATCTGGGGCTCCCTGAAGTCGAAGAGTAGGGCTGGGTGATGTTAATACATGCCCTGAGCAGGTCACGTTAATGTCTCTCCCCGCCAATGGGTACAATTCTTTTATCTCCAGGATTGGTAGAGGGAAGCCTGTAAAGAAAGGAAAAAGAGAACCAAACATATTTCTCATAACTGGCAGCCACTTCTGTACTCTTACTGTTG
Source organism: Diceros bicornis minor (assembly GCF_020826845.1). Taxonomy (NCBI): domain Eukaryota; kingdom Metazoa; phylum Chordata; class Mammalia; order Perissodactyla; family Rhinocerotidae; genus Diceros; species Diceros bicornis. The sequence goes on along the minus strand of NC_080757.1, from coordinate 46,684,042 downwards.
GTGGTATCTCTTGGGTAGGAAGACAACGGGGGAAAGACTTTGGATACATTACTGCTTCTGTGTTGATTTGCAGGAGCAAGGAGATGGTTTGGGAACTTGAGAGCTTCTCCTACAACAAATGCAGTGTGCACACATTTGGCTATACCTCTGCAGCAAGGACAGCAAGATATCTTTTCACCTTACCAATTTCTTCCTCACCTCAAATAATTGTTCCTAGGAACAAGTTCAAGCACCCACAATCACTGTGTAAGTAGGATGACCTAAGGAAATAGAGTGAAGGCTGGATACAAGTACTGTCTCAATGCATATCCCCAACCTGCCTGCACTTATCAGAGAAAGATGAAGACTAACGTTCACATGAGAGTACACCTAGCAAAGGTTAGCCAGGATATTTGCAGTCAAATCACCAAGCCTTTACTGTGGAAGTTTTCAACGGCAGAGAACCCTCATGCAGAAGGGAAGAGGCAGGTCACTTACTATAGACATGTACTGGCTCTCTTGTTTTCACTCCATCTGTCCCAGAGATACAAGGCAAGACAGCTCCTGATCACCAGTCTCCATGGCCCAAACAGTGGCATTGGCCCATGCTGTGTCTCCCTCCCAGGAGAGGAAGGGGCTAAGCTCCTGGTCTCCCAAGAACATGTGGAACATTACCTCTTCGGCTGGCAACACCCTAGCCACCTCACAACCCTCAGTCTCTGCCATCCCAACCTCCCGAAATGGAGAGACTCAGATTTGGGGGCTCTGAGAGAATTCTGCCAAGAAATGAGGAAAGGAAAGAAAGGAGAAAGTCATGATAAATCATGTGTCAGGTAGGATCCCACAATGCAGGAAGGGAGTGTGGCAAAAATCTCTTTCTCTCTCAGGGTGAGTTTAAAGCCCAAGCAGAGCTAGAGCTCAATTACCCTCACACCCTCACCCTAAACCCTGTGGAAACTAGACCCCAAAGGCCAAGATAAGATGAGGAAAATGAGCTTCAGGATTCCTTCCATACCTGGGCTGTGACTCACCAAAGATCTGGAGTACCTTGATGGCTGAGCTGCCGTGAAAGAGCCCTCCACCATGTGAACTCAAGTCCAGTTCTGCGTGGCAGGAGAAATTGCACCTATCATCTTCCCTTTGGGCTCTGACACTGATGGTGACCTCAGCTCTTTGGGAAGCCACAGCCAAGCTCACAAAGTTTTTTCTATGTAGTTCTCGGTTACCCTGAAGAAGAGTAAGGGTGAGGTTCTCCAGCGGTGCTACACTGGGCACATAGCACTTCATCGTAAAGGCTTCATCCACGGCCACCCACGCAGGCTGCAGCTCCAGGATCACGGGCTCTGGTGGCTCTTTAAGAGAAAAAGACGGGCTCAATGACAGAAGGCTACTCACCTCTCCAGAAGAAATGGTATAGGACAGGAAGCCTGTGATAAAAGGTGACGGCTACCTTTAAACCATCCGATGAACAGTGTCAACTTTCTGCCACCCCTGCCCTGGATGGGATGCGTTAGCCTTCTAGCTGTTCTGCTCATCAAAGGTGGCTAAACCACAGGCAAGAAAATGTGACGGTTGAGGGGAGGTCCCTTGCTTTGATTGCTGATGCCATTCTGGAGAGCTTTTCTCTCTTATCAGATGTACTTCAGAGGTGTGAGCAGCTTCTGAGGAGCTCCTCAGCATTACACAAAAACTACACTAGTTAACCAAGCTCTTACTCCACAGAGATCACACTTATTCTTACGGCCATATCTTTGCCAATGCCATTTGCCCACTTGAAAGACTCTCCTCACCCATTCCCATCACTTCAAATCCTAACCATTCTGCAAGAATGAAGCTCAAGAGCCTCCTTTTCCATGGAGACTTCTCCAACTACCCCAGCCCACAAAGACCCTCCTTTCTCCAATCCACATTTATTCTAAAAATTTGTGGCAAATAATTCAGCACTAATTTTATACTTTTTTGATAACTTATAAGTTAGCATTATTAGCATATGCCTCCTGTATTTGAACATATTCTCAAGCACAGATGTCTAGATGCCCTCTATGGTCTGCTCCTAATTTAAAAGCCCACACCAAAGGGAAATAGAAGTAATTGGCTCTAGAATTCCTACAGTATGATAAAAATCTTTATTAAGGGCCCTAATTCTCTCCCCCAAAAGAAATCTCTAAGTATTCCCTAAATAAGACATAGTCATGTTCTCCCACTCTTCCCTTCCTCCTCAGCCCTCAGCCCCACTCGTGATATATGGTGATGCCAAGGCTTGTGTCTTTTTGGATCCCTGTGCAAGAGAAGAAGCACTGCAGAATGGAATTCTCTGGGACATCATCCAGAAGAAACTCTTTCCACCAAGGCCTTTTGCCCACCTGGGTTTTCTTTAAAACAGTTTGAATTCCACTGGGTCGCAGGTCTGCACAGGTGGTGCTGCAGCTGACCATTAGGGACTGTCCAAACTTTACCAGGGCCTGATCTGGCCAAAAAGAAGCCTCTTCTGTGGCCCTTGAAATGATCAACCACATATGCCAAAGACTCAGGTGAGGACCCCAAACAAAATATAGAGCCTATTCTACCTAGTTAGAGGTTACAGAATAGGAAACCTACCATGAATAAAAAGGCACAAGGGACTAGACAAGGAAAAAACTCTTGATGAACAAATTAGAACCTTGACTCCACCACCATTCCCTCCACTGATCATCTTTCTTGGAATCTTGATGTCTCCATTAGTGTCACCACGGAAACTACAGAGCTGTTAAAAATTGTGCCCAGGAAACCATTCTTTTCCTAAACTTCCAGAAATCTTGGAAGCTCCCAGGATTGGCTGCTGAGGGCCCTCATGGGGTTAGCAGACCCCTGAGAAAAAGAGTTTCTTATACCTCAAAGCAGTATTTCTCTCAAATTATGGTCTAAGGATTGCCTTCACCTAGAATGCTTGTAAAACTGCAGATTCCAGCTTCACCTCAGACTGAATAGATTAAGACCTTGTAAAGGTGGGATCTGGAAATACGCAAGCGAACAAAACAAGCACTCCTGGTGACCCTTATGCACACCAAATTATGAAACCACTGGCCTAAAGGTGACTCCCAGGGTCAGTCATTTCCCACGGAACTTTTCACCTCTTTTAAAAGTGAGACTGTTGCATTTTGCTTTGGTGCTAAGGCAAAAGATGTTTTTGGATGCTTAAGAGTTTAGTCTGTTAGGGACATCTTCTTAAGTGCAGTGAGAGAGACATCTGGTAAATTTTACACGCCTGATGTTAAGTGAGGATACAGTCTCCCGAAAGCTTCCCCACAGGTCTACTTTAGCTACTACATGTCCACCATCTACTTCATCTCCTAAATAACAGTTCCCTCTGGGAATACACAACTCTTGTAGCAATGTCACCCAGTGAAGCTCCAGTCCTTCTCTTGCCATCCAGAGGACTCACTGCTCACAACTAAGCTACGGGCCTTGTCCTATCAAGATCCTATTGTAGCCACACAAAGGGTGGCAACAAAGAAGTAAAAATATCCTCGAGAGCAGAAAAAACACGACAGTCCTGGGGCAGCAGGGAACCAAGCACAGAAGGCATATTTCTTAGGGAGAGGTCTCTCTGATGATCTATTATCCTGTCCCTTAATTTGGATTATCCCAATTACAAGCCAGAGACACCTAAGGATTCTGCGTCCTAGTGCAAGAAATAGGACTCTCTCCCAAGGGTCCAGATGAGTGAATACTAAAGTGGCATCTCACTCAGGAAATCCTATCCTCTTCCCCATTGACCAACCACTTGTGCCCTGGCAGATAATGGCTAAAGGAACTTCCCCAAATAGCCTCACCTGGGCAAGACATCAAGGCCAGCAGGGCCCAGACACAAACAGTAGCATTTCCATCCTTATGAGAAGGGTCAAAAGCTGGAGAGAAAGAAAGAAGACAGCAATGCCAAAGAAAGTGACAAAAAACAAAAGATATAGAAAGTTCTTTCTTTGATATTGTTAAAAGTCAGCCCCTTTCCTGAAACCTTGCATAGTCTGGAGAAATTGCAGCAAGAGCATCAGAAGAGTGAGTGTACTAAAAGAACTTCTCGCATCTATTTATTTCAGTTTGGTTTACGTGCATAGCAAAAAAGACATAGAAAAATATGAGAAAGAATGAAGGGGATAATAGATTAAGTGAGATTCCTATAGAAGCTTGTATTGCACTTACTTGTTTACATGTTTGCCTCCATCTAATTGAGTCAATAGAAGAAGGCTGTTAGCCTAGAGACATGAAAAAAGAGGTTTAAAGGAATGAAATTTGGCAGTGTTAATCTGGCAATGTTTATCTGATAAACCAGCGTGTTTATCTGGCACTGATGTAAGGGAGAAATGTTTCATCAGGCCTTTCTCTTCATGACCTCTATGAAATATCCCTCAAGATAATCCATCTCTTTCTGATTTGCCTCCATGTTCACCAAGCAACCTTTGGATTACTACTTTGGCTGAGTTAAGTCTTAAGAGACCACTTCTCTTTTTTCACCAATCTATTCCAAGTTTTTTCTTTCAAAACCCCATTCAAGATAATTTCTTCTAAGAAAGGTTTTTTTGACTAATTCTGTCCCACTTCACAATCCCTCACTCATTACATATTATCTGTACCTCACTTTATGCCAAACATGATTTCTGAAGTTATGTATATTAAAATGTAATTTATTTTAGTAAATTATTTTAATGATGTAATCATTACTATACTAGGAATTCCTTGAGGACAAGAGACTGTAATTTATTCATCTTGCATCTCCAGCACCTAGCACAGTGCCTAGCATATCACAATATGAATGAATGATTACCCTCTAATTTTGTATTTGAATTTTAATACATTGAGTTTTGTACAGGTCTACTTTTACTTGTATGCTGGTCTGAAAGAGTTTTTTTGTCTTTTTTATACACGCATAAGATATTAGGTGTATCAAAATTTATACTCCCAAGTGAATGTTACCTTTTCAAGAAAATCACTTTGGGAGGCTACAAACTTATTTTAGTGATGACACCATCATTCAAAAAAATTTTTAGAAGTGATTTAGAACTGGCTTTTAAACTATACAAGAAAAATCCGTCTCTTTATTAAACTATTCTATTATTCTTTCAGCAAAAATTATATTACTCAGTCACCTTATTCGCCAAACTTAGCTCTGAGTGACTTAAGTCTCTTCCCAAGGAAGATCTCCTATCATTAAATATATTCTAAATAAAGTACTCCAAACTCTGGAGGAAATTTCAAAATATGAGTTTTGAGTAATAACAGCTATGTTGAAAAAAGTACAAAAGCCCCAAGTGGGACTGCTTTCATTCATACATTCTTTCCGCAAAAGGTTATGACATGTCAGGCTCTTAGTAAAGTGCTGAAGTTACTGAGAAGTATCCTATGACATAGGAATTCCTGGAAGTTAGTGGGCAACACAAATATAAATAAAAATAAAAATATACTGTGCCAAGTGTTATTATAAAAATTGGGAGGGAGTGAAGTGAGACTTAAATGAGTTCATTCAAGTCAAATGTTTAGCCCAACTCCTGGTACACATGCCTTCAATAAATGTTAGTAATAACGGTGATGGTGCTGCTGTTGCTGATGCTGCTGATAATGATAAAACTGGTCAGGGAGCATTGAGGAGGGAATCATTACTTCTCTCTGAAGGAGTTGAGAAGGTTTCTCAGAGAGGTCCCCTTTGAACTGAGTTTTCTATTATGAGTGGAAGTTGATTAAGGGAGGGGGTGATATGGAAAAGAGGTCAGGCCAGGCTTATTTGAGAAAATTCGAGAAGCTCAATATGGGTAGAGGGTAGCTTACAGGGAAAAGAACTGTAGGATAAAGTTAGAGAAGTGGGTATGCAATTGGGTAGGCAAGCAGGATTCCACAGAGCTTTTAAAGCAGAAGGGTGAGATGATCAGCTTTATTTTTCAAGATGATAAAACTGGCAGTGTGCGGGGGGGGGGGGGGGGGGGAGATGAAGATTGATGGCCAAGAGATCTGTTAGAAGGCTACTGCAGCAGTCCAAGGGAGATATGATTAGGGCCTGAAGGCAGTGGTGGCTGCAGAATTTCTATAGAGAAGATGCTTGGGGCTGGGGAGGGAGGATATCAGTGTGGTTGGAAATGGGGGCTAGAGGCTATGTTTGCATAGTAAACATTTTCGTTTTACGTAACGAGTATGTTACAGATCAATAAATAAAAATAGCAGTGTTCTAAATACTTTTTCACATCTTAAATAAGATTTAGAAAATACCAATTGTTCATACCTAATATTATTATTTTGGAAGTGGCACGGGAAAGGCAGAGGAAAATGACCTTCCCACTGTTTGAAGGGCATGCATAACATTCATTCATTTAGCTGTATGATTTTTTAAAAATATCAGTCACATTAACTTGTACATTGTAGAATCCCAATTAACTTTCAAATTCCTTGAGGTAAAGTGCTCTCTTCATAACACCTACTCCAAGGCCAGGCACTCTCTACTGATCTGCATCTCATTTCAATGACTCTTTCTCAATCACATCTTGTCTAACAACTTCTTTAGTAAACATATACTATGTTCCAGGCACTAGACTGAGTGTTTGATTATCTCACAGCAATCCTATAATTATCCCCACTTTTACAGATGAGGAGATGGAGGCTAAGAGAGGTAAAGAAACTTACCCCAAATCACACAACTAATTAAGAGGTGAAGCCAGGATTCAAATCCAGCATCTTGACTGCTGGGCAATGCTCTTAACACTTCACTGCTTCTTTATATTTGATCCCGATTATCTCTGCTTTGATGGGGCCACAGTGTCACAAACAATTCCCCATAGAGGTTAATCCAAGAGCTCCTTTTATTTTATTCATTTCTCTTTAGCTTGCTGATGTTACCTTCTCTGTGAAGCCAGATCTTGAGGTGAATTTATCTCATAGACTATGCTCTGCTCCTAGAGCCTCAGCTAAAAAAAGATTTCCCATCTCTGATCACTGTAAGCCAAGCTAGCTGGTTTTCCCTTGTGGCTGCCACTAGTATACGTCCATGCCGCAAAAATAGGTATAAGAAAAGGGAGGAGGCATATTCTTTTTGTTTTCATACTCAGGTACTGACACATACTTTGTTGTATGTTGTTTCATGCGTCTCCCTCGCATCCCCCTTATCTAACCACCCCTATCCTCACAGCTCTAATAATTCATTCTTGTTTTCATGTTATGATCAGGTACTGAAACATGGAATTTTATATTCATTTTGTTAGGGAGAAACAAAGCAGCATCCCTAAGGAGAAATAATTTTTAAATGTTTTGAAATTCCTTTTGCTTATTATGTAGATTATATCCCAAATTAATGGTTTAAACTGTCTGAAATTCTAGGCCTATCCTCCAGTCACTAAAGAGTTGCAGGGAGGGTGGTAGGCAGTGATGGAAGGACACAAACACTGATATGCCCTTGGATTGCTTTGGCTATGTAACCTGAACTGGACTTCCTGTCCAAGTTTGGGATTCTCACTATCCATTTATATTACAGGTCTCTTGAAGTTTCTTTTACTTACAGCAGTCACATTCCACCCTTCGCACTGCCTCTTCCCTCTGCCTGAAATCCGCTTCCTTCTCCCTGAATACTCCTTCACCCAGTTGAACGTATCTTTTTGCCAGGAGGCCCACCATGACCATCCTTTTTTCAACCCAGGGTGCCCAGGCCGCAGCACAGCATACGCTTAATCCATGCTACTGTTTTCTTTTCTCATAACAGCATCACCTGCTAACACACCCTCATTTACTTCTTAGACTTGTTATGATTGTCTACCTTCCCTGCCGGCCTGGAAGCCCCATGAGGGCAGGGCCGTTGGTTTTTTTCGCTGATGGATCCCAAGCACCCTGAACGGTTGTAGGCGTTCAACAACTATGAATGAATGAATAAACGAACGAACGAACTAGATAAAATATTTAAGTGAGGGGCTGTGCCCACTGTTGAGATACAGAGCAGAAGGCCAGTTCTTGCTTGGAAGGAGTTTCCTGTCTAGGGTGTACACGACGTGGCTTCCATACTCCCAGCCCAACAGGCCAGGAAGGCTTTTAAAGGTGGATGGCATTTAAAACATTAAAAAATATGTGGAAAAAATACTTCAATAAATGCTCCTCAGGTTTCCGGCTCACTACAGCGTGAGGAGGCGAAGCCCGCCATGAGGCCAGACCTCCACAGATCTGACGGGAAAGCCTAAGGAGACACCAGCACGAGCCTAAGCAAACAAAACAAGACCTAAATCCTCAGAGGGCCGCTCCTCGCTGCTCCGACCACAACTCGGGTCACTCGGCGGCCGCGCGCCATCCGCGCTCAACCGCCACACGCTCACACGGTTCCCTCGGCACAGCCAAGCGGAAGCGCACGAGGACGATCCTGTCCCGAGGGGTTTCCTGATCTGCCTAGAAACTCGTGACGTCCAGGCAGAAGCCTAGCAAGGATTGGCTGAGACAAGCGGCGGCAGGAAGCTAAACCAACAGGAGGGGTGCACGGAGAAGATGAGGGTAGGGAAGCCTGGATCCCGCTTGGCAGACAGCGCATATTTGACTCAAAATAATCGCTACTAAATAAAACAAAGTGGAAACATAAGGAAAGGGGTGGTTGTAGCAAATAATGAGTCTATAGGGAAAGAAAGGGGTTGTCCTCCCCTGTGCATGTTCATCCCGTGGTGCGGCCTGAACACGTGAGCCGGGGGTGGGCTGCGCGTGCAGGAGCTTTCGCGCCTTCGGCCGCGGAGGTTGCTTGGAGTTAGTCGTCGGTTCTTCGCTCTGCTCGGGGCCTCTCTGGGCTCTTCCTGGGTGGGCGGGGAGATAGGTTCGACGGGGCGCTTTGCCATTATCCGGAAAGTCCTTTTTGTGCCCCGCCCCCCGCCTCCTCTGCCATTTCTATACTCCCGCTCTCCACATACAAGGAACGCGCCTGAGGAAACTAGCATTGGCTTCCTCACGTCCTACCCAACCTGCCTGCGCTCTTGCTCCCCTCTCCGGCCCAGGAACTCTCAGTAAGCCATCAAAATGGGGGTGAGCGAGTAAATCCTCCCCTTGCATCTCTCCAGCCTGAGGGGACTCCTTTCCTCGGCTTCCGTGTAAATGATTTCCCACGGTCATTTCTCAGAACACTTTCCCTGAGCCCAAATTAGGCCATTCTCATGGGCACCCTGATGTGCCCTGGCTGTCTCTCAGTCACTGGCCTTACCATGAGCCATGGGCTGAGTTCCTTGGTGCTTGGTGAAATTTGAGGGTTTGAGAATTTTTTTTCCCCAGGAGGACAATTATTAAGTGCATGCACTATCTCATTTACTATAAGTACCTTCGAGGGAGGCACTACTATTAACCCCATTATATGGATGAGGAAACAGACCTCCTTATTCTCTGGGGTGACAGGCAGGGAAATTATTAATGTAGTTGGCAATTTTGGTGTCCAGTGTAAGTCTTAAGAACTGTATTTCTTTCTTTTTAGACTGAGTGCTTCTTGTTCTCATGCTAATTCCTTTGGGCTGCCCAGGGCAACTGCCTTTCTTGTACCTTAGTTGTACCACTGCCTTGTCTCCTTCCATACTGACAGTTTGAGGGAGAATGTTGGATAGAATAGAAGCTTCGGGGCCAGACAAGCCTGTTTATGAATCCCTCTTTAATGTCTTACTAGCTTTGGGACTGGGGAAATTACATAACTTCTAGTTTCCTCATCTGTCAAAAGGAATGACATTTAGTTTACATATGTGAAAGTGACTGTTGTTTTTGACGCTAAATAGGTGTTCCATAGATGGTAGTCTGTGTTGTCCTTTTACGATCTCAGAAAGGCCTTTTCTGACTGCTCTCCCCAAACTGCTGGGCTTTACTTGTTTTTATAGCACTTATGACTACCTGGTGTTAAGTTAAATATCCAGTGATGTCCTAGACTGGCTCATATGGGCCAGCCCTTCTCTTCCCAACTTTACATTTAGTGGTCAGGTTGGTAGCCTGAAAACAGCCATGGTGGAAGTATTTACATCACTGAAATTATCAAAGGTTACAAATTAGAGTTTGGCATTGTTTTTTGGAGAACTGGTTGGTAAACATTTACCAGCATACCACTGTATATATGTTTATCTGCTCATTATTTTCACTCTAGGGCCGGCCCCGTGGCTTGGCAGTTGGGTGCACGCGCTCCGCTGCTGGAGGCCCCGGTTCGGACCCCGGGCGCGCACCCGCGAGCTGCTTCTCCAGCCATGCTGGGGCGGCGTCCCACGTGCAGCAGCTGGAGGGATGTGCAGCTATGGCATGCAGCTGTCTGCTGGGGCTTTGGGGAAAAAAAGGGAGGAGGATTGGCAGTGGATGTTGGCTCAGGGCTGATCTTCCTCAAAAAAAAAAAAAAGAATATGTGTGTCATGAGGGCACGATTTTTGTCTGTCTTGTTTATTGCAGTATCCTTAGCACTGCAGTATCCTTAGCACCTACGATGGAGTATACACTCCATAAATATTTAGTAATTGAATGAGCTGAGAGTCTGAAGAATGGTGATTTCACACCTTAATTTTCTTTGTGGGGAGGCATCACATAGCTCCTTCAGAGGACTCTTAGCTTTGTGACACTAGCCTCCTTAGACTGCTTTCCATTTTTACTCTGCTTCTCCACCTCTTGTCCCCAAAGTTGGTGGTGAGAATGAGAATTTGGATCTGTCCAGAGAAGACATCACCACCACCCTCTTCCAGCCACCACTGGCATCCTCTATCAGTAGGAGAGAATGGAGGAACTATGTTTGTCAGAGACATGCCCTCGACTCATCCCAACCCCAACAACTCAAAAGGGCAAAGTGGGGAGAACCTCTAATAGCATTTTTCAAAAAAGGTGTTTCTTTTACCTCTTCATAAAGTTTTCAGCAATTACTGTTGTATGGGCTAGTTTTAAAAACTTTTGGGGCCGGCCCCGTGGCTTAGCGGTTAAGTGCACGCGCTCCGCTACTGGCGGCCCCAGGTTCGGATCCCAGGCGCACACCGTCGCACCGCTTCTCCGGCCATGCTGAGGCCACGTCCCACATACAGCAACTAGAAGGATGTGCAACTATGACATACAACTATCTACTGGGGTTTTGGGGGGAAAAAAAGAAAAAAAGGAGGAGGATTGGCAATAGATGTTAGCTCAGAGCCAGTCTTCCTCAGCAAAAAGAGGAGGATTAGCATGGATGTTAGCTCAGGGCTGATCTTCCTCACAAAAAAAAATAAAAACTTTTGGAGATTTCTGGGAAGTTTAATTGATAGGTTTTAATTTTATCTTCATGGTAATATTTTAAAGACTATTTAGTTTGTCTGATGTCATAGAGTAATTTAAAGTCTTTATGAAAATAGTGTATATGTCAAAATTTCTCAAATTGTGCAATTTAAAAATATGCAGATCGGCCGGCCCCCGTGGCTTAGTGGTTAAGTGTGCGCGCTCCGCTGCTGGCGGCCCGGGTTCGGATCCCGGGCACGCACCGATGCACCGCTTCTCCGGCCATGTTGAGGCCGCGTCCCACATACAGCAACTAGAAGGATGTGCAGCTATGACATACAACTATCTACTGGGGCTTTGGGGGAAAATAAATAAATAAAATTAAAAAAATAAAAATAAAAATATGCAGTTGATTGTACGTTAATCATATTTCAATAAAGCTGTTTTTGAAAAGTCTTTATAGAAATACTTAATATTCATAAAAGTATTTTTCAGTGTCAGTAACCAAAATTTCAGTTTCATGTCAGAATGTTTTAGCATTTTCAGGAGTTTTTTCCCAATTTCTCAATTTGCATATCACTTTAGTATGTTAAATGTATTTGTGGTGTGGTTGCTCCTGTTGCTTTCGAGTAAATTTCTGACTTTATGTCATTTTTAGGATGTTCACTTTTTGTTTTGTTTTTTTGGTTCTTTAAAAATTCATTTTCCTGGTTAATGCACATCAAATCTGTGGCTAGTTCATAAGATTTATCATAGTAACCTCTTCGAGCCACCCTCATTTTCTTTTGTGGCTTTGAAAGGTTTTGCTCATTTATGTTAAATATTTCTGCAAAGTGCTACCAAATCAACATCCTAATCCCTCCTTGCTAGAAACCAAAATTTCTGCACTTATATCTGGCAGGATTTTTTCAGCTGCTTATGTTTTTTAGGTACTTTTAAATGTCACTTTCTATTTTGTCATATACTTACATTTTTATTATCCTTTTTCTAATCCTCAATGGCATATTGGCCTTAACTTTCATGTCTTCAATCAAAATCTTAAATTTCGGGGCAGGCCCTGTGGCTTAGCGGTTAAGTGCTTGCACTCCAATGCTGGCGGCCAGGGTTCGGATCCTGGGCACGCACCGACGCACCACTTCTCCGGCCATGCTGAGGCTGCGTCCCACATACAGCAACTAGAAGGATGTGCAGCTACGACATACAACTATCTACTGGGGCTTTGGGGAAAATAAATAAATTAATTAATTAAAAAAAAAATCTTAAATTTCAACATCTTTAAGGCTGTTAATGTAATCCCACCTAATAAAATAGCTGTGTTGTGTAAAAATAGTTTTTAGAAAGTTCTGATAATTTAATAAATTGGTCACTTAGTTGAATTTAACAGATGGGCTTGCTCTAGCTGACTCATTTCTTTATGTGAATAGCGCTTTCCCAGGGAAGTGAAGAAGTCATTCCTTCAAATGGATAATTGCTTTGGCCCAGGTAGTCATGGGACTCGGTTATAGAAGCAGTAGTTTTGAACCTGACAAAAGCAGGAGAAACCCTAGCTAGAGAGCTATCCTCTTCTGAAGCTGCATCTCTCTTTTGACTGCTTTACTTGGTTTCTGGATTCCACAAATGTGCTGCTTCCCTGATCCCTCAACACTCACTTTCTCCCTCACCTGCTCTTTATTCTTGGGGCTGTCAATACATGACTCAGAGGCAACATGTTGTTTTTAGAGGCTAAATGGCTAGTTAGGATCAGTACAGTCTTAACCAGAATTAGAAGAGCAGATAGATTAAGGGTTAAAATCAGGAGTTGGTACCAAGTGAGTCAACCTTGGCTGGCCCATCAGAGTCAAGGTGAGGATAAGATCTGGGCTAAGGAATAAACAAAGAAAAATTCAGGTGGAATTCAGGTGGAAGGTCACAAATCAATAAGTCCAAGAGCGCGAGAGCATAAAGCTTAAGAAGGATTTGGGATCCCAAGTTAACTGTTACAGTTAAGCTAGTTTTAACCGTCTGCCCTGATTGGTTAACTCCTGATCAGGACCGACTTAGAATTGAGTTCTGGGGTGGGGAAGCAGATGTAATTTTTATCAGAATTATTTCCTGAGCAGGCATTGATTGTTTCTACACTGTTCTTATCCTCCTGGAGTTCACAGTGGAGGGGTGTATAGATGGAGACAGAGCCCCAAACAAAAGCCACAGCACAATATGAGTACTCTTACAGAAATTTAGACTGAGTGCTCTGGAAAATGGAAAAGAGAACAACAAATTGATGATGGCAGTTGGAGGGTGGGGATAGGAAGTCACAGAAAATTCCAGAGGCAGTGACATTTGAGTTGGCCTTGAAGAATAAACAGACACTTGCATATCAGAGAACTGGGGAAGAACACTTATTCATTTAATAAATATGTATTGAGTACTTAACTTTGTGCCAAGTGTAGTTCTAGGTAGTTGGGGACACAGGAGCAAATAAGACAAAGTCCCAGCCTTGGAGGAGCTGACATTGTAGTGACGTCATAGGCAAATGAACCACAGCATAAAAGGCGTGTTCAGGGAAGCGCAAGTTCAGTGTGGCTTGATGGTGGAATGCATAGGATGTTGGTGGAAAGTAAAGCTAGATAGGTAGGAGGAGGACAGAATGAAGAGCGAATTATGCCATGCTAAGAAGTTTAGATATAGACTCCTCTGTAAGCCATTGGCTTTTAAACATTTTAGAGCCGTGGAACTCTTTCTGCCAAAGAAATCTTGCAAGGTCATTCAATATAAAAAGCAATAAAAGTAGAGCTCCTTGATTTAAGCAGGGATGGGAAGGCAGAGGGAACAGAGGGGAAACTCCTAGCTCTGTCCTCTCACCTCACTCTCAGCTCTCCACAACAGCTCTGAGAAACCTAAAGGACCACTATGGGTTTAAAGCCCACTGCTGAAGGTAATGGAGGGCACACAAATATGGGAAAATGGAGAGATGTGATCAGATTTGGTGCCTGGGGCTAAAATTGGCAGGAGGGATGGGGTAGAATGGCCTATTAGCAGAGAAACCAGTTGGGTGGGTTATGGAAGAGATGCTGAGGAATAAATTCTTTATCTTAGCAGTTGTAACATGGGGAAATGATCTATTTTTGCATTATCTTCTCTACTAGAATATATCAGGGACTGGCACTTAGAGGGTGCTCAATAAATGCTTCTCAAATGGTGAATATAGAGCCCTTTGATCTCTCAGCTGGTAGACTGCAGGACTGTAGACATACTCAAATGGTGAATATAGTGTCTGCTGCTTTACCATCTAGCCCTTCTGCTGCTCTGACTGAGCAGTGCCTGGGGCCTGCCCCACCACCACATCCATGTGGAATATGAAAGCGTCAGCTGCCTGGAGGCTCCTGTTACAGCCCCAGCAGTGCTGCCATCTTGGTAAATGTTTCCCACCATGACCTGACTATCCACGTTGCTTCTCCTGAAATTCCAACCTCCTGAGGGCCATCCATACTGAGGAGTGATCCTTTGCTGGCCTGCTCTAGGGAAAGCACTGGGAAGCGCTTGCTCCAAGGGCCTTTCTCTTGTGAACTCGCTGGGGGCTATTTTGCCCACCAAATAGCTGGGAGAGGAACCACAGAGCCCACACTGGGAATTGTCCCTGTGGCTCTGGCTGTATTAAATACTTTATGAAATTAAATACTTTAGTTCCATTCAGCCTTTCTGAACATCTGTAGTTGCAACACGGCCCAGAGGTTACAGGAAAGTCTCTCTTCCGAGACCATAGACGGTCTAAGAATGAAATTCTAGAGCAGTCACCGAGCACAATAAGTATCAAGGGAAGAAAAAAGGAAGAGAAAAAGGCATTCCAAGTTGTAGGAACAAAGGCATGGGAATGCTGCCTCCATGCACGTACTGTAATTGGCTGCCCATTAGGTCTTACGAGGGTGGCAGCGGGAATGGGGAATGGCCTCCCTTCCCCCCACCTGTGTCCATTCTTCAGTGTTAACTCAGTGGTCTCTTTTCACAAGGTCCTGACATGTCCCAAAGTGAGATATCAGATCCATTTGCCTCTTGGGTGACCACCAATGTTATCTCCTTCAATCCAAAGTGCTCCAGCATCTTTTCTGATTAATCAGGTGCTACCAATCAACCTCCTTTTCTCTGAGTCGCCACAACATTTGCTATTCAGTTTGAACACTGTTTCCTTGCATGTAATAACAGACCAGAGGTAATAACAGAGAGATAATAGCTACCAACAAGAACACATATGTAGTGGTTAAGTGCCTGGATTGTGGATTCTAGAGCCAGCTCAGAACTAAGTTTGAATCCCAGTACCATAATGGTGAGAGTGGACGAGTAACTGAATCTCTCTGCCTTGATTTCTAAAATAGAGGTGAAAATAGTATCTATCTCATATGCGTTGTGAGGATTAAATGAGCTAATACGTGTAGTAAATGCTTAATAAGTGTTAGCTATTCTCTGCCTACTGTCTAGGAAATATTCCTTAATCCCTACCATGCCTTAGATATCTCTATTTTCCCCCAACACCTTGAGGATATTTTATCATAGCAGTTAACTTGTGTTGACATTATCTGTGTATCATTCTCTCCCACTACCCTCAAAGATCATTCGCTTGTTCACACATATTTGTTGAGCAGGTTATAACAATGATTAAGAAAAATACAATATGTACCCAAAATAATTGAAAACAAGTACTTAAACATATGTACATGCACGTTCATAGCAGCACTACTCACAATAACCAAAAGGTGGAAACAGTCCAAATGTCCATCAAGGGATAAATGGATAAATATAAATTGTGACATATACATACACTGGAATAAAAAGCCATAAAAAGAAATGAATTACTGATTCATGCTACAATGTGGATGAATCTAAAAAACATTATGCTAAGTGAAAAAAGCCATACATAAAAACCACATATTATGAGTCCATTTAAATGAAATAATCAGAATAGGTAAATCCATAAAGACAGAATGCAGATTGGTGGTTACCAGGGGCCAGGAGGAGGGGGGAATGGGAAGCAACTGCTTAATGGGTATGGGACTTTCTTTTGGAGTGATAAAAATGTTTTGGAATTAGAGGTGGTAGTTGCACAACACTGTGAATGTAGTAAATGCCACTGAATTGTTCACTTTAAAATGGTTAATTTTATGTTATGTGACTCTCACCTCAATAAAAAATAAAAAGAGAAAAAGACACTTTCTGCCTTCATAGAGTTTATCAGACAGTAAACCAGTGCATACATAAACAAATAATTACATATTGTGATAATCACTTGGTGGGAAGTAAACTAAGGGGAGACAGTGGAAAAGTTAAGGAAGAGCTGGGGGCAAAGAGGCTCTGAGGTGGGAAGGGGTTTAGCAGTTTGAGAAATTGTCAGGAGAACCTCTGGACTGACTCTCAGAGAACCAAAGGCAGTGATTTTTTTTTTTTTTTTTTTTTTTGCTGAGGAAGATTTGCCCTGAGCCACCATCTGTGCCAATCTGCCTCTATTTTGTAGGTGGGTTGCTGCCACAGGATGGCTGACAAGTAGTGTAGGTCAATGCCCAGAAGCCGGGCCTGCGAACCTGGGCTGCTGAAGCGGAGCTCACAGAAATTAACCCCTACATCATGGGGCCGGCCCAAGGCAGTGATTTAAAATGAGCCCAAGGAGGTAAGCCGGAGTCAGGCCCTGCAGAACCTTACATCTCATGAGAGGAAGTATGATGTTCAATCTAAGCAATGAGGAGCTGGGAAGCATTTTAAGCAACAGATTAATAGACAAATTACATTTAACTGTTTTATCCATTTTTAAATGCACCTATTAGCTTGCCTCTTTTCTAGAGTAAATCTACAGGGAGAATTGTATCAGAATTACCTGGGAGGCTTATTTTTAAAATACAACACTGGGAGCCATTGGACTGTGTGTGTGTGTAGGGATGTGGCTGGCAGGGAAATTTTGGAAGCCCCCAGGGGATTCGCCCATACTACTTCCTCTAGCACTACTGTTGCTCTAGGAGCTGGAAAAGGTCAAAATGGACATTAACTGCTTTATCATGAATTCTTTACCCACCTTACAGAGGTGGGGAGGGGCCCTAGTTCAATGACTATAACAATTCCAGTGGCCTGTTCTCAGACTGACAACCCATTTTTAGGGAGAAAGAGGAGAGGGATCTCTGAGAAGACGGAGAGGCAGGAAAGCAGCAGCAACAGGGTTTATCACTGGAGGAAAGATAGCAGGAAGTATAGATGAGCAGAACTAATTTCTAAAAACGGTTGGAGGACTGTACTATAAGCTGGATCTAGGGTGCTGAATGGTGCAAGAATGGTGCAAGAATGAAATGGAAATGAGAACATAGGCAGGGGATTTATATAGTGGAAAAGTCTCTATCTTGCCTACTCAAAAGTATTGTCTGAGTAGCGACAGCATTGCTGGGGAGCTTGTTAGAAATGCAAAATCTTGAGCCTTACCCCAGACCCCAGGCCTCTTGAATCATAATCTGCATTTTTAATAAGAGCCCCAGATGTTTGTTATGCTCATTAAATTTTAAGAAGCACTGGTTTATATCATGAGGAGAAAACTCCAGACCCCTGGCATAGCTAAAGCACTTTATTTTGAATACCTTCTGATACAGGACAGTGGTTTCTGAAAAGGTATTAAATTTTTGAAAATTAAGTGCTATAAATCCTGGAGAAAGACCTTATTTAATTGCAGGGAGGTTTCTCATCATGCAAAAATTCCTTCGCCTAGAAACATTTCCTGTGGAGTCAAATCCTAGGCTTCCTTAAAGTGAGGCACAGCCACTTTAAAAATATGCGATAAGAACTCGGCTCTTGGCCAAGTCAACCGTTCACACAGCTGGATCGGGTCTGGAGCAGCCCATATGCCTTGGCAGGTCAGAGCCACCAAGACGGGTTTTTAAAGCAAGTCAAGTCGGTGGCTGTTCTGCCCCCCGAGAGCAGCTCTGAGTTGAATCTTTAATGTTAAAAATGTAGAAAGCAGACTTGACAAAACTATTTTCAAGAAGCGTGGCCGGGTAACTTGCCGAGTTGCCTACGCCGAGTAGAGAGCAGCAACTACCTACCGTACGCACTGTCGAAGCCCTAAGCGACCTTCGACCTCTGGCCCCGCGCCTTGCTCGGCGTCTCCGTGCGCAGCTTCCGCCCCCGCCCCTCCCGCGAAGGGTTGGGCCGAAGGGTGTGGGCGGGGCTATGGGGCCGACGGTTAGGGACGGTGCCTGTTAGGGGCGGGTCTCGCGAGGGGCGGGATTTGAGGAGGCACCCTAGCATTGGGCTGCTGGGTATAGGCGGGGCCTAGCGCTGGGCTGGGTTGGGCGGGGCAGGGAGTTAGTTGCCGCCTCTGGGTAACTGGACTCAGGCGGCCAAACCTCCGGAGGCCGGGGGCGGCAAGCGGGCCCGTAGCAGATCCCGGATCCGGAATTTCCCGGGCAGGACCGGAATCAGGATCAACCCTGCCCCAAACCGGGTCTGTGAGGAACTCGTGAACTTGGATTAGGAAATCCCGGAACTCGGATCTACAAACCGCAGAACCCGGAATTTAGATCGGAAAGTCCCGGAGCACGGATCTCGGAGCGGACTCGGCGCGGAGCCCGGAGTCCGGATCGCGACACCGCCGGACGGGACGGAGCGATGTCGGGCCGTGGCGCGGGCGGGTTCCCGCTGCCCCCGCTGAGCCCTGGCGGCGGCGCGGTTGCCGCGGCCCTGGGAGCGCCGCCTCCGCCAGCGGGACCCGGCATGCTGCCCGGACCGGCTCTCAGGGGGCCAGGGCCGGCTGGAGGCGTAGGGGGCCCCGGAGCCGCCGCCTTCCGCCCCATGGGCCCCGCGGGCCCCGCGGCGCAGTACCAGGTGAGGAGGGCGGACGGGTGGGTGGCGCCGCGAGCACGCCGGGTGCAGGGGGTGGAGGGGCGTCGAGTGAGGGCCCTGGGGCAGCCTCTTGGAGAGAGGGCACAGGGGCCCTGCATGCGGAGCAGGACACGGTGGAGGGCAAGGCCAGGGATCCTCAGGCTCGGCTAGGTGGTGGTGGTGGAGGAGTTGGGAGAGAGAAGGTAAGAGCGACTCTGGGTGGAGTGTTTGAAGCAGTTGGGAGGGTCTGGGGGCTTCCGTGGAACAGGGATTCTGAGTAACTGAGAGATGGAGGAGTTGTGGGAGCTAGTGAGTTGTGGGTGGCTGGGTTGAAAGTCTAGTGTATAGATCCTAGGGTAGAGGGTCCTGGGAAGTGATGAGAAAGTTTTGGAAAAGGGCCCTCACTGAGGAACCAGGGTTACCCTGCATTGACCTTGGTCCCACTCCAAGTCTGCTCTGGTTTTTTTCTAGTTGGGAACTGGCAGAGTTCTAGCGTGTCTGAGATGGTTCCCAGCTGCTGATGAGGAAGAAGGGCCTGGCTTCCCACGGGCATGGGAGACTGAGGATAGGGCAAGGGGACTCCAGCTGGTGCAGGGGAGAGTCTACTCCTGGATCAGGCCCAGGAACCCTCACCCCAGATGACTCTGGGTTAGACCAGAGACAGTAGCGGCCATCCCTAAGGAAGGAGGAAAGCCCAGCCCATTCTGGGCAGACTCTCTTTTTGGCTTTCTGCCTAGTGTCATAGTGTCCAGGAGTTGATTAGTCTGGAGGAGCAGAGAGGCTCCACGGAGCCCTGCTGGTCTGGGGCTGGAGGAGCCTGCGGGAGTTGCTTCAAAGGGTTCTGTCCTGACCCCTTTGGGGTTTGGCTGCGAAGAGAGCTTCTCAGGTTGCAGCTTCAAAGATCATTGAGAGGTAGAGACTCTGTCCTTAGGGTCAGTGTGTGAGGAACTCAGCCTGACCCTGCTGGTGGGGCTCATCAGTCCCCCAGTCCATTGTTTCTGGTTGCCCCGGAATACTTGGGAATTGTACCCATTCTTTCTCCTGCCCGCTCTCCCCTTTTATTTAGCTTTGAGGTTCTGATATTGCCATATTGCAACTCATGTGCCCCAGCATTTGGCACTGACTTCTAGCAAGTTTGAAAGAAGGAAGCTGGGGCTTCCTCTCTTTCCTCCTCATGTCTCCAGGTAGAGGTCCCAGAAGTGGATTCCTAGAGTAGGGTATGCATGGGCCCCAGGACCCCTGGGCCCTCACTTTCTAAAGAGATGTTTAACTAGGAACAGTGATTTTTCCCTCTTACTTCTCATTCCCCCTCCTCCCTAGAAAGAAAACAAAAGGTCTAGGTATTGACAGAGACAGGCCTGTCCCAAGGACTCCAGCTGGGGTCCATTTTTCCCATCTTGCTCTTCCCCTTGGGGATTCATGGGCCCAAGGTGTCGCTGAGGGATCCCTGCATTGGTCATTCCAGTCTTTGGGCCAGCTAACTGAGACCTGGCCCGGGAGCCTCCCTGTGCGCCTTTGGCCTGGGAAGGATCTAGGGAACAGATAGGAGCCTCTCCAGTTTCCTCAGCTTGCAACCCGTGGGAAATGTGCCATAGGGAAAGCCGCTGAGAGACTGGATTCCATAGCCCTTTGTAGGGAGTGGCCTTGGGCCGGTGGCAAGGCTGAGCTGGCTGCCTGGGTAGCCCTGGGCTCCTAGGGGTGGGGAAAGTGGTGAAGGCAGTGAGCCTCTGCTTCCCTGGGCTTCCCATCCCACCAGCTTCTCATCGCCTTCTCCTCCTCCTCTTCTAGGGAGGGCAATAGAGGTAGATGGGGAAAGGGAGGACCCAGTTCACTTTGGTTGAGTTCGAGGAGGATCCTGCTTGGCTTCTTTCCAAGTCCAGTTGTGTGACTTCCAGGAGAAGGGACTTGAGATCTGAGGAGCAAAGGGGTTTCTGTCTATTAGGGCACATGAGATGAGCTGGGAGAGCAAGGATTTCAGGGCCCAAGTTGGGCAGATAGGGGAGCCTATTGAAAGAAGGGAAGTGATGACCCTTCTCCCTCTAGACAGTGGTTCCAGCTCTGGATCACAGTCAACTAAGGAGCTTAAAAAAAACAAAAACAAAACGACCCAGGTTGCTGGGTTCACTCCGGAGAGTTCAAAATATTTTCTTATGGAGGAGTATGTTCTCCTCTGGTAGACTCTGAGGGCCAGCCACCAGGAGCACCAGGGCCACAGCTTTGAGGGAGGGTAAGCATGCTCTCTGGAGGTGGCAGCATCAGGCCCAGCCTCCTGCCTTTGCTCTCCTGGGTGGTGGAGATAGAGTCCAGCTTAGGATGTGGGCTAGTGCTGGGCTAAGGGAGAGGAGGTTGTCACACACTTCTAGGGTTCAGGGCACTGAGCCAAGTTAACCTGCTGTGCTGCAGGTGGGGAGTTAGGGAGCCTGAGAATTCTGGGCTGTGTTCTTTTTTTTCCTTATAACTCTTGGGTTGTTTTTTGGAAGAGGAGGAGGAACTGGTACTTCAAAGCCCAGGTGTGGAGCTTGGCAAGGCCAAGCTGGGACTAAAGGAACTGTAAGCAGCCTTCCCCTGGGCTCCTTCCCGCTCTGGGGAGAAGCCTGGGGCCCTGGGTGAGCTGGGGGCTCTACGCCTGGGAAGTCGGAAGCAGATGTTTGGGAGGGGCCTATTCCAGGCCCTGCTTGTGCTGCCTTGTCTTGGGAGTTTCTGTTACCGGAGCGCCTGCCTAGGAGGCATGGGCGGTGCTGAGGAGGTTTTGTGAACACCCTAGTGAGTAGCCTCATGGAGACCACAGGGCCCTAGCTCACACTCTGCAGGTCCCACTGCTTCAGCTGTTCCAACCCTTTGGCTCAGGCGTTGGGTGGGAAAAACTCCCAGTCTAGGATGTCTGGGGCCTGGGTTTACGGCTGTGGCCACACTGACTTGTTTTCTGTAATCTCTGGCCATAGCTCATTAGGGTAGAGAAACAGGCTGTCTTTTGCCTTTCAACAGCTTGGATGAATCTCTTCCTGATGAGGAGAGACTTGTGGCAGGACTCCTGAGGTCCCGGAGCCCCCCATGTGTAACTCTCTATTCTCCCAGATGCTTCCCTCCCACCCTGCTCCTTTCCCCTTCCCTATGTCTCTGGGTCATGTTTCTCTCCATCTTTGCATCTGGTCAAGAATCTGACCCTCTGTGGTGAGAACATGGGTTTAGTGCTAGATGATGCTGGGGCCGGGGAGGGGGTCCTTTCATTTGGTGCGAGTCCCCACCCAGCCTGGCTTGGTTGGCTAGTTATACTAGTTGCATAATCTGGGCCCTAGGGCCAGCCCTGTGAAGCTGCCAGGGACAGTGTGTGCGAGGCAGAGCTGCCAAACAGGCCTTGCAGGCAGCAACCATGGGGAAGGGGGGCAGAGGGCGGAGGTTACTTCTGGATGGGCTCAGCAGAAATGTTGGGGAGCTGGACCTCAGTGGGAAATTCTTCTGCAGGCTTCTAAAGAAGCTATCTCCGTCACCCACATTCCTCTGCTGACCCTATGACTCTGATCCTTGCATCCCAGGATAATCTTATCTCCATTTTCCAGCTTGGGATTGCGAGGGCTACATTGAGCCTGAGCCAGCCCTAGCTGCCAGGTGGTGTGTGGACCACAGACAGAGTCCAGGTGCTAGCTGCTCTCTCTCCCGTTGGCCACCCAGGAGCCACAGCTCCCTTTTGGGGTCTTCTGGTGTAGGGGTAGGGTCCAGTTCTGGGTTATGATAGGGCCATGTGATGGTCTCTGTACTCTGCCTGAGGCCACCCCCACCAGTTGGGACACGCTCCAAGCCATCCTGTTGCAGCTTGCTCCCCTTGGGTGCTGCTGCCTGATGGGCTTGCTAGTGCATTGGACTACCTTTCTCCCCTCAGTCACACCACTAGGCTGGCAACAGGGCATGGGTGTTTTCTGCCCTGCCAGCCTGCTCATTTCATACTACATGCCACCTCCTAGCTATGACTGTCCCTAGGCCTCCTGTGGACCATCTGAGGGCCTTGAGAGTGCCTTGAAGCTGGCTGGTCCCAAGGAGCAAGGGCATAGTGTGCTGGGGCTGGAAGGTGGCCATGGGCCCTAAGAAACTCCCCCAGGCCCTTCCTCCTGCAGGCAGGATTCTCCTGCCTTCCTGGGCTCTGTGGGCCTCATTGGCTGGCACAGCTGCCAGGGCGGTTGAAGGGGGCGGGGCAGGTGTGGTTTACACTTCTGCTCTCAGGCGGCTGCTCCCCTTTGTTCCTGGCACTGCAGCCCGTGCTCTGTGTGTGCTGCTCAGGGCCAGACCTGCCTGAGGAGAGAGATGGAGGGAATGGGCTATGTGCCCCGTAGGGCCCTGCCGCTGACCTATGCACCCCCATTGTCTCAATTCCCCCAGCGGCCTGGCATGTCACCAGGGAGCCGGATGCCCATGGCTGGCTTACAGGTGGGACCCCCTGCTGGCTCTCCATTTGGCACAGCTGCTCCACTTCGACCCGGCATGCCACCCACCATGATGGACCCATTCCGAAAACGCCTACTTGTGCCCCAGGCCCAGCCTCCGATGCCCACCCAGCGCCGGGGGTAAGACCGTCCTGTTTCTCCCACCCTACCTAGCACAGCTCTAGTGGTAACAGAGGGTTTCCTTCTGTCCTAAGAGCTGTGATGACTGAGGAAGAGTCCTAGTTCTCTTGGGAGAGGGTCCTGGGAACTGGAGGGGTAGATGGAGGGGAGGTACTTTGGACCATTGACCTCTTAAGTGGGTTAATCTGTCCTCCCCAGGTTAAAGAGGAGGAAGATGGCAGATAAGGTTCTACCTCAGCGAGTAAGTATGTTGGGAGGGGGCCTAGGAGGCCTGCCCAGTGGCTGGCTGGCTACGGGTGGTCAGTCTCCCCCAACCCTGGGATGGGAGAGGAAGGAGCCACAGCTACAGCTGAAACAAGCTGATAAATTCCTCTTCCCTTCCTCCAGATTCGGGAGCTTGTCCCAGAGTCTCAGGCATACATGGATCTCTTGGCTTTTGAGCGGAAGCTGGACCAGACCATCGCTCGCAAGCGGATGGAGATCCAAGAGGCCATCAAAAAGCCTCTGACGGTATGTACAGCACTGGCCACTCCCTGGCATTCCCAAGCTCCTCTGCCTCTTCCTGGCCTTGTTTTCTGGGGGCCAAGTGAGGGTCTGCATTGGGCTAGAGCAGGATTTTAACGCTGCAGGATGCAGCTCATTAGCGGAGCATGAACTCAATTTAATGTGGTGGGGCCAGCATGTTTTTAATGAAATATAAAATAGAAATTATAATAATATTTCAGAATAGTACTTATAGTAATAAAGGTATTATTTCATCACATTTTAATTTGAGATATTTATATATATGTGTGTGGATGGTGGGTTATGATTTAAAATGAAAATCTTATGCATCGTGGACAGAAGTTTGAAAGGCAAGATTGGAGGGTAGTTTGTCTCCTCCCCCGTCCCTAGAGAAGCTTTCTTCTCTTTTTTTTTTTTTAATAATAATATTGAACAGTCCCCTGAGTGGTGAAGGCTTTCCAGGAGATGAGTGTATTTTGGGCCATG
This sequence comes from Diceros bicornis minor, assembly GCF_020826845.1. NCBI lineage: Eukaryota > Metazoa > Chordata > Mammalia > Perissodactyla > Rhinocerotidae > Diceros > Diceros bicornis. The sequence continues at coordinate 46,659,524 of NC_080757.1, read as the reverse complement.
ATGAGTGTTTGAGTTTCATTTAAAATATGAGCTAGAGGCTTCTGATTTGCCTGACAGCACCCAGTATGTACCTCTGTCACACCACTGATCCCGCTGTGTTGGAATTGTCAGTAGTGCATTTGTCTCCCCCATAAAATTGTGAGTTCCTTGAAGGCCAGGACTCGGATTTCCTGCTCCCCATTCCTAGCGCCTAACAAGGTGCCTGGCCCGTAGTCATCATGCAATATTGATGGTGAATGAGTTCAGATGGGAAGTTGGGGTGACACTGTTTTCCGACATGTTGGTCCACCTTTAGCTGGTTGTCTTGCTTTCTTTAGCAAAAACGAAAGCTGCGGATCTATATTTCCAATACGTTCAGTCCCAGCAAGGCAGAAGGTGATAATGCAGGAACCACAGGGACCCCCGGGGGAACCCCAGCAGGGGACAAGGTGGCTTCCTGGGAACTCCGAGTGGAGGGAAAACTGCTGGATGATGTGAGTTGGGGAAGGAGGTGTCTCAAGGGGAGGTGGCCTGTGTGGGTTTAAGACTGGGGCCAGACACTTGGCCACTTCCGGAGAAGGCCTGCTTGAGGGAAAGAGCACTGCTCGTGGTCATGCTCTGCCCAGCGCCGAGCCAATTCAAGGTTGAGGATTTGTGTGGTTATTACAACGGTTCTCCTGCAGGTGGCAGTAAAGGGTCTTGAGGAAAGGGTATCCCCTTCTAATTCAGTCCTTGATTGGCTAGCAGTGGGGCTGGCTGCATAGAGAGCCCTTCCCCTGCCTCCAGTCTCTCACTTTTCCTGAAGTCTAACTGCTTCCTTCAGGGCCCAACAGTCTTCAGTACCCTGAGCTTCAGGGTTGAAACAATGCTCCTCTTTTTTGGGCTTAGCATAGCTTAGGTTTGGGAGCTCAGCAGCACCCCCATCTCACATCCGTTTCCATCCCCAGCCTAGCAAACAGAAGAGGAAGTTTTCTTCATTCTTTAAGAGCCTCGTCATAGAGCTGGACAAGGAACTGTATGGGCCTGACAACCACCTGGTGGAGGTGAGAGTGCACCTGGGGCATGGGGAGCACAGGCTGACATGCAGGGTGGGCAGAAAAATGGCCTTGGTCCCCTTGGAGGGCCAGGTGTGTATCTTCATGCCCACCCCCTTGGTGATGAGCTCTGCTCCCCTCCTCCCTGCCAGTGGCACCGGATGCCCACCACCCAGGAGACAGATGGCTTCCAGGTGAAACGGCCTGGAGACCTCAACGTCAAGTGCACCCTCCTGCTCATGCTAGATCATCAGGTGACAAATGTCCTGGGGCCACATCTGGGGCCACAGGGACTCAACTGGGGGAGAAGGGGAAGTTCCTATTGTAAACTCTTCTTGTTCCTGCCCTACTCTTTTGCTTTGTTTTTTCACAAGCACCCCTCCTCTTACTCCCCTGTCTCCATCCCCAGCCTCCCCAGTACAAGTTGGACCCCCGATTGGCAAGGCTCCTGGGGGTGCACACACAGACCAGGGCCGCCATCATGCAGGCCCTGTGGCTTTATATCAAACACAACCAGCTGCAGGACGGGCACGAGCGCGAGTACATCAACTGCAACCGGTACTTCCGCCAGGTCAGCTGGGACGCCATCCCCCCTCTGGTCTCACAGCCCCTGCCTTGCCCGCTGCTCCAGAGCCCCACTGGGCTAGTTCTTGGCCACATTCTTCACCCTGACCCTGGGATGGTCCACTTCTCCCTGTGCCCTCAAAGGTATCACTAAGCCTCTGGTACTCTCTCCAGATCTTCAGTTGTGGCAGACTCCGTTTCTCTGAGATTCCCATGAAGCTGGCTGGGTTGCTGCAGCATCCAGACCCCATTGTCATCAACCATGTCATTAGGTAAATGGAAAGAGGGGGATGGGAAGGCTCTTCCAAGAGCAGTTTACCTTTGGCTTGATCTAAAGCCAAAGAGCAACAGCATGTTTGGTTTTCTGCTCCCTGAGTGTGTGCAGGTTTGGCCCAGGTGGGTGGGATGGATACAGCTGTGTGCTCACCCCTCCCCTCCTCTGTGCTGCCTGCAGTGTGGACCCTAATGACCAGAAGAAGACAGCCTGTTATGACATTGATGTGGAGGTGGATGACCCACTCAAGGCCCAGATGAGCAATTTTCTGGCCTCTACCACCAATCAGCAGGAGATTGCCTCCCTTGATGTCAAGGTGGGCCCTCTGTTTCCCCAGCCTCTTCTGGGGCCCAAGATGGGGGTGGGCAGGCTCTGTTAGGCATTTCTGTACATGTAGCACCTTGGGATGGGATCTCTGTCAAAGTCCTTTGGGGTTAGGCCTGGAAACAGACCCCCTGGGGGTGGGGGCCAGTGTGACACATGCACCCCATTTCCCCAGATCCATGAGACCATTGAGTCCATCAACCAGCTGAAGACCCAGAGGGATTTCATGCTCAGCTTTAGCACTGACCCCCAGGACTTCATCCAGGAATGGCTCCGTTCCCAACGCCGAGACCTCAAGGTATGGCCCTCTTTCTTGAGGTTGATCCCATGTTAAGCTCTGAGTTATTTTTACTTCCATTTACTATTCTTCTGGTTTCAGGGGCAGATTGGCTCAGGGGTGGGAATTATGCTACAGCTTTCCTCCTGGCTCTTTGCAGATCATCACTGATGTGATTGGGAATCCTGAGGAGGAGAGACGAGCTGCTTTCTACCACCAGCCCTGGGCCCAGGAAGCAGTGGGGAGGCACATCTTTGCCAAGGTGAGGCTCTGCCCTGCTTGCCCTCCTGTGGTTATGAGCAGCAGAGGCCTGAGCCACTGCTCGCTCCTTTCTCCAGGTGCAGCAGCGAAGGCAGGAACTGGAACAGGTGCTGGGAATTCGCCTGACCTAACTGCTCAGGGATGCCTTCCTTTTTTCCCAGCCTTGGAGCCATCCCGTCCTCAGCCTGGAAGGGGACCACCCTCTGGGCGGCAGACACGTAGAATAAGGATGGGGTGAGGGGTGTCTCCTGTCACCCTCTGCTCCCCAGCTTTAGTTTCATAAATGTAGTGATAGGATTCCTTGTTGCTTGGTCCCCAAAGCCTTATTACTTTACACATTGGCTTTAATTGGGTTCACAACAGATGCCTCCTCTGCCCCCTGCAGGCAGGCCCAAGTAGGATTGCTGGTGACTGTGCTTTGACATAGTAACGGAGACGTTTCAGAACCAAAGGCCGCTGGCTTTGCTTGTTTACAGACTCCCTGTTGGGGCGAGTGTCAGAGCTGGCTCTGGGGAGCTGGGCAAGGAAGAGGGGCACAGCTCACCCTCTTCCTAGCCTTTCTAAACCAAAGTTCTTTGCCATTCCTACCAGCCCAGCCTTGCTGCTGGTTTTTTCCTTTCCTTTGGGTATTTGCACTATTTGGGGAGCAGGTTTTTCTATGCGGGAGCCACTTTTTTTGTACAGGGGTAAGTTGGGGTTTTTCAGGGAGCCCAGTTTGGTGCCTCCTTCCTTATTTTCTTTTCTCAATCTATGCAAGCGGCTCTGGCCGCCATCATCTCCTGGGATGCCAGAGGGCTGCCACCCCAGCTGTTGGGCCCAGGGTGGTAAAGCCTCCTTGAGGGAGGGGACTCCAGTTCTCTGGCATGGCCTGAGGTATGGGCGTACTTGGTGGAGGGCAGGGGAAGTGGGGAGGACTGTTGTTGCTCTTTGGAGATTGGTAAGGGGGAGGGCCCAGGGCTTGGCAAGTGCCACTTTTGGCAGGTTTGGAAATTTCCAAATAAATCCTTGTTTATTGATGATCTCCAGACCTGGTCATTGAATAGTGCGGCCACTCATTAACAGACTGAAATCCTAGAGGACTTGTCTTGCAGAGCTTTATTGGAGGGATCCACGCAAAGGATGTCCACCTTACTTCCATAGCTTCTTGATGGACATGTTTTTCTCACTATCTTTCTGCATGACCTGGAGAGAGAGAGGATTAAGTTATAAACTGGGTGAACACATGCCCTATCCCCACTGCTCCAGAACCACCATCAGCAGACGCTTCTGGAAAGATGGAGGCCTCTACCTTGGCTACTGCCATCTCAAAGTCCTCCTGGGTGACATGGACTCGCCGCTCCCGCAGGGCATACATGCCAGCCTCAGTGCACACGCCCTGAGAAGGGAAAGGAAGACAGGCGCTATTGCTGTGCCTTTGAACCCAGAGCTTCCTGCTTCTGCCCCCTTTCCCTTGGGCACTCCAATTACCTTCACTTCAGCCCCTGATGCTCCTGGCATGAGCTCAGCAATTTTTCTTAGGTTGATCCCCCGAGTCAGGTTCATTTTCCGAGAATGGATCTTCAAAATGTCCAGCCGGGCCTAGCGATGGGAGAGGAAGGGTTTGAGCCCCAAAGCTTACCCCCATAGCCAGAGCCACTCCCAGCACTTGCCCATCACAAACCTCCTCATTGGGGGGTGGGAATTCAATTTTTCTGTCGATGCGCCCTGGGCGAAGCAGCGCCGAGTCCAGGATATCAATCCTATTAGTAGCCATGATAACCTGAGTGGAGAAAGGGGGTGGCATCAGCTAGGCCCTTCCTCAGGCTGCAGGTCACCCAGGCCCTTCCCTTGGCTCATCCTAAGACGCCACCATACCTTGATATTCTTGGTGGCCTCAAAGCCATCCAGCTGGTTGAGCAGCTCCAGCATTGTGCGCTGTACTTCACTGTCCCCTCCAGAACCCCCCTCCAGTCGTGAGGAGCCAATGGAGTCAATTTCGTCCATGAAGATGATGGATGGAGCGTGTTCTCGTGCCATGACAAACAGCTCCCTCACCATTCTTGCCCCTGTGCAGAGGCCAAGCTGGCATTAAGGAGTTGATGAGCTCCCAACCCTTCACCTCCACCCCTTCACTTCCACTTGGTTTTCATGTTTCTAGCCACATGATTTACCTTCCCCAATGAATTTCTGTACCAATTCAGAGCCAGAGACACGAATAAAGGTACAGTCTGTATGATGAGCCACAGCCCGGGCCAGCAGTGTCTTCCCAGTGCCTGGGGGTCCATACAGCAGCACTCCCTAAAGAGAAACAGCAGGACTCAGGGCAGAAAGCCAGCCCCCTCATTACTGAAGGCTTGCTCTGTGCTAGATGCCATGTTAGATGCTAGAGATACAAAAAATGAATGTTACGGTCCCTTCTGGAGCTTGTATCTGAACTACCTCAGTGCCCTGGCAACATCTCTCCCCTAACCCCTCTTTAGAGGGGAGGGTCAGCTCAAGTAGGCTGTAGTCTGTCTCAACCCCTGTGCTCAGTCTGGCCTGGGACAGGAAGTATACAGTACAGCCCTCCCACAGAGGCCCTGCTTCTCACCTTGGGTTGTGCAATGCCCAGCGCTTCAAAGAGCTCAGGATGCTTAACAGGCAGCTCGATCACTTCTTTGATCTCCTTGATCTGCTTATCCAGTCCACCAATCATCTCGTAAGTTGAATCTGGCACTTTCTCCACCATCATCAATGAAACCAGTGGGTCCACCTTATTGGGCAGGATCTTGTGCAGAGTGTAGCTGTCATTTCTTAGAGCCACTCGGCAGTTGGGTGTCACCTGGGCGAGGGGAGATGATTTCAGGAAGTGGTGTGGTGAGTGCTGACCCCAGCCTCCCACCTCACCTGCTGCACTCACATCATTGATGTCAATGTTCTTGTCCACGTCCACAACAAACTTGCCCTCAGGATGTACCTAAAGACACAAGGGGTCGTGACTTTCCCTGACAGCCACCAAATCACCAACCTCACCCAGGAAGACCCATGAGTCCTCGAATAACATGACAGAACAGTGTCCTCCACACAAAGCTATGGAAATACAGTAGGCAATGGGCTGGTCCCTGGAGTCATGCTGCCTTTACCTTAACCAACACTTTCTTCTTATCCATGGCCCGGACGACTTCCCCCACATAGGAGCCCTGTTCCTGCAGCAGCTGTAGCTCCTCCCGCAACAGGCGAACTAGATGCGAAACAGACATAGTGGTCACCCAGCTTTTTTAGTATTCCTCTCCCCCGCGACTCAATTCGATATGCATGAACTAAGCCCCATTTTAAAGTTTTGAAGGGAAGGCCACAAAAAGAAAGTAAAAATTCATGTCTTTAAGGAGATTACAGTGGGGCTCAAGAAAGAGATGTGCATGTGCACAACTGTATAACAGTGCAAAGTATCACCTTGGACTGGGAGAAAACAATAAGTACCAATGTGAAGACTCACTTCAGGGAGATCTGAACAGTCAGACCTCAGACAAACTGCCCACATGCAGCCTTCCCATCCTTCCACTCTCACCTTTTGCATTAAGCTCATTCCTCTGTGCCTGCAGCCTCCGGAGATTTTGGCTCTTGTCATTCACAATTAGCTGTGGAGGACAACAAACAAAGGGCAGAAAATAGTCCAAGGTTAAGATCTTGGCCAAGACCCTCATAGGCTGCTATGAGCTGAGTGAGGGAAGAGCACAGGGCACCTGCATGTTGTTTCAGATTTTCCAATATGATCCTAATGACCCTTCCTGTCCTCCAAGAATCCCTCTGGAACCTAGGGCAGCCACCAAAAAAGGCTGCTGGTCTAACACTGGTCCAGGAATCACAAGCCCTAATGGAGAAAAGTTACAGCTGGCTCAGGCAGTCAATTTCTTGCAGGGCATTAACATGGGAGAGTGGGAAGATACTCCTCAGTTCTAGCCCCACTGCTGCCAATTAACAGCTAGGTAAAGCTCAAGAAAGCCATTTAAAAGGTCTAGATCCAGGCCGGCCCCGTGGCTTAGCGGTTAGGTGCGCGCGCTCCGCTGCTGGCGGCCCGGGGTTCGGATCCCGGGCGCGCACCAACGCGCCGCTTCTCCAGCCATGCTGAGGCCGCGTCCCACATACATCAACTGGAAGGATGTGCAGCTATGACATACAACTATCTACTGGGGCTTTGGGGGGAAATAAATAAATAAAATCTTAAAAGGTCTAGATCTGTTACCGAACTACAAGTAAATATAGCATCACCTACCCTGCCTCTCTTCAGGACTACCATGAGGAACAAACGAAATAACACATAAAAGCATTTCACAAATGATAAACCAAACATAACACCTCCAATGTTAACTAGAGTTCAAAAACTTTCCTTGTGGCTTTCCTCCATCCAATTAGTTATTTTCCTTATCTCTATGGTCCCTGCTCCCTCTTTAGGCTAGAGCACCGGGTAGCCCAATTCCTTTTCATTCAGTCCCATGGAATCAGCATTGTCCAGACTCCTCAATTCCATCTTTCCTCACACTCTCACTCTGCCCCAACCCCTCTCTGATAAATCTCATCTCCGGAATCTGTCTTCCCTTTTATAAGGAACCCTCCCATTCAGGCTTCTTCCAAAAGGAATGGCCTTTGGCTAGCGGTACCTTTTCTGTTAAAATGTGACTCTTGAAGATGTGTAACAAACTGTGAATACTGATTACCTTCAAAGGGGTGGGATTTGAGGGGAACAAGAGACAAATTCAGATACTTTATATCGTTGGCTTGTTACTTCTTTCGCTGCGCCCCCAGTGGAATTAGATGGATTTGTAGAAATCTGCTCCATCAATCCTTCATCCCCCTTCTAGCTCCCTCTGGACCTCTGGAGTCTGTCCTCACCTGGAGTTCTTCAATCTTGGACAGATAATACTGGCGGAGTCCACTGCCTGCCTTCCCCTCTTCCAGCTCCATCTGAAGACACAGAGTAATTACTAAACAACAGGCTAAACATCCAAGGAATAAAGACACTTCCAGCTTGGACTCTGGAGGTTTAAGATCTGGGTTCTAATCCCTCACGCCATCTCTTCAGAACCCTCCATTTCCCCATGACTAAACTAAAAACAGAATGAGAATGCTGCCTACCTCATAAGACTTTCGGGAGAATCAAGAGAGCAGAAGCGCTTTGTACCGAATCAAGCGCCGTACAAACTCGAAGTACTATTACTACAAGCGGAGCCAGGCAGAGGGACGGGCGCTCCGTTTCCTGCGACTCGCGGCCGGGCCGGTTCCCACTCCCATCGCTCCTCTCACTCACTCCGCTTCCACCGTGTCTTCCACTCCCGTCCCTGCCCTGACCCACTGGGGGCGGCGCTGACACAGCAGATCCGGTCACAGGCAGGGCCCCGTCTGGACTGGTCCACCCACTCCCGACCCACCTGACCCTCCTGCCCAGGCCCGCTGCCCACCTCGTATCCAGCCTGCTCCGCATCCAGCCCTGGTCCCCGCCCGACCGCCGCCGCCGCCATACCTGCTCCGGTCCGTCAAGCGCCATCTTCTTTCTTCCGCGAAGACCGCCGGCAGCCAAACCGCCTTGGCGCGCAGGCGCAGAAGCAGGGGCTTGGAGACCGCAGACGCGGGAGAAGAGTTCCGGGTCAATGGGCGGAGTGTGCAGAGAGACGATAACAACTGGGGCCGTGATGGGAGGGGCTTCCCGCGGTCAGGAGAATTGGAAGGTGATGAAAAGGGCACAGAACTCCTAAATGTTACTCCCTAGAAACTCTGTTTTAGTTCAGGTAATCTTCTCTCGTTTTCCCAATTTCCAGCTTTTAAGACCTGGGGAGAGAGTAGTTACAGAAAAAATTATATGGCCACACTCAAAATGGCGGAAAACTTGGAGCCAGGGACGCAAGCGGCGCAAGCAGAAGCGGAAGTACGTTTGCTGCCTACATGTGCGGCTCCAACGAGGTTGAAAACGGCGCTGGGTGGAGGTGAGTGGTGCAGGGTTGAGTGGTGTGGAGCAAGGCGCAGAGTATGGTTGCTACGGCAAGTGGGAAACGGAAAGCGGAATGTAGAGCTCCGGGAAAAAGACGTTCCAAGTTCTACTTTCTCCCCAGACTGAGTGACACTCCCCGTTTCCACCATGGGCAAAAAGGGCAAAATCGGGAAGAGCCGGCGGGATAAGTTCTATCACTTGGCGAAGGAGACCGGTGAGTCGGGGTTCGCGCCGTCTGCGAGCGAGCGAGCGACCATCGGCGGTTCACCTCCCTTTTCGAAAATGAGTTTCTTTTCCGCAGAAGAGTTGGTGGGTTGTGAGGCCCCAGAAATCCCGCTGGGAGAGCGTTCGCGAACTTGATTATTTTGTCGCTGCCCCCAGGTTACCGTTCCCGCTCTGCTTTCAAGCTGATCCAGCTGAATCGCCGCTTTCAGTTCCTGCAGAAAGCCCGAGCCTTGCTGGACCTGTGTGCTGCGCCAGGGGGATGGTGCGTAACACCTGGCACCTGTCGCCCCTGGTGGCAGCTGTCTGGGTTCTGGCCTTGGATGACTGAGTTGCACTGGGGCAGGGATACAGTAATACCACCTCAAATTTTTATACTTTCCAGAACTTAGACTGCAGAGGAAAGATTTGGAACGTGTATGTGTGACATTCTCTGGCCACTGCACTTGATAGAGGCTCCTAACACTGGGGGTGAGAGATCACATTGCCAAGGGAGGAAAAGGGACGGTGCCGGGTATTTTAATCTTTGTTTCTCTTTTATAGGCTGCAGGTGGCTGCCAAGTTTATGCCTGTATCCAGCCTTATTGTGGGTGAGTGACAGGTGGCTCTCCTGGGTGTTTTAGGGGCTCAGAGTATGAGGTACTGTGTTCTGCATTTCCTTCGTCCCTGCTTGAGTCAGCCTTTTGGAATACTCTGATCTGATTTCTTCCAGGAGTGGACCTGGTTCCAATCAAGCCTCTTCCCAATGTGGTGACACTCCAGGAAGACATCACAACAGAACGCTGTAGGCAGGTAATCTCTGTTCCCTTAATATGCACACATCCATGTCTGTTCCTCTTCTCACCCCAAGTTCCCTGAAGGCACGATTTTTGCTGTTTACCATGCCTTGAGCAGTGCATGCAAAAGATGTCTGTATGCCAAGCCCTGTGATATGCCTAGTGTCCACTCCACCCTTTATTTAGTCAGGAATGAGGTGTTTGGAATTGGAGGAAGTGCAGAGATTGCAGTGAAATCCTTTCCAGTGGGCTCACTAGTAGGCTGTAAGCTCTGTGAATACAGGGAAGTGTTATTTTTGTTTATTATTGTATCCCTTGTGCCAGACACAGGATTTGTTGAGTGGGCACTCAACAAATGGCTGGGTGGACAAATGGCTGAACCAGGGACTCCATTCATAGCCATTCTTGTGTTTCTCTTGCTGTAATACTTTGTCTTCTCTGTAGGCCCTGAGGAAGGAGCTGAAGACCTGGAAAGTTGATGTAGTGCTTAATGATGGAGCCCCCAATGTTGGGGCTAGCTGGGTCCACGATGCTTACTCACAAGGTGCTGGGAGTGGGGGGCATGGAGATAAGGGTGGAGGTGGAGGTGGGCATGCCCTCTCAGACTGCAGAGGTCTTCAGCTAACTCTCTGTCTCCCACAGCCCATTTGACACTGATGGCTCTGCGTTTGGCTTGTGATTTTCTGGCCCGTGGTGGCTGCTTCATTACAAAGGTTTTCCGTTCCCGTGACTATCAGCCCCTACTATGGATCTTCCAGCAGCTGTTCCGCCGTGTCCAGGCCACCAAGCCCCAAGCCTCCCGCCATGAATCTGCAGAGATCTTTGTAGTCTGCCAGGGTGGGCATCACTTCTTTCTTTCTCTTGACTTCATCTCACAACTACCAAAGCACATTTTCTTATATGTTCTATCATCTTAGGATTCCTGGCTCCTGACAAGGTTGACAGTAAATTCTTTGACCCCAAATTTGCCTTCAAGGAGGTTGAAGTTCAGGCCAAGACTGTTACTGAGTTGGTCACTAAGAAGAAGCCAAAGGTGTGTTTGGGAAATGGGCCCACCCTCAAGTCTTGGAACTATAGGGAGGCTGGGCCTGGTGGGTTGTACAGACACCCCAGAAGGGACTGCTTAACCTTCATCTCCCTCCCTAAGGCTGAGGGCTATGCTGAGGGCGACCTCACTCTCTATCACCGTACCTCAGTCACTGACTTCCTCCGAGCTGCCAACCCTGTTGACTTCCTCTCCAAAGCCAGTGAGGTGAGTCCTCAAACTTGAGGGGTGTAAGAGAGCCCCAGAAACATGGCCTGAGAATCTCTCCTGACTCCTTTCCCTCCTCCCAAACAGATCTCTCTAGATGATGAAGAGTTGGCACAGCATCCAGCTACCACTGAGGACATACGGGTGTGCTGTCAGGACATCAAAGTGCTGGGGCGCAAGGAGCTTAGGTATGTGGTGGGAGCAGGTGTAGGTGCTAGGAACTCTGAAGGCAGGGAAAGGCCTTTCAAGACCATGACGTTGAATCTTTGGGAACAGGATGCCGCTGTTAGAGGTTTGGGGTGGAGGCCTGAGCCCTAGGGTTTATGTGGCTCAAGAGTGAAATCTGGACCTAAAACAGAGGAAGGGGCAAGGACAAAGGGAGCCAGTAAGGTCAGTAATGGTATTTCTGGGTCAGGTCCCTACTGAACTGGAGAACGAAGCTTCGGCGATATGTGGCCAAGAAGCTGAAAGAGCAAGCAAAGGCCCTGGACATCAGGTGAGGAGGAAACTAAACCACAGTAGGTGTTGACGGGAGGTGTCTGGGAAAATAAACAAATTCCTTGGAATGTTTTGTTAGCCTCAGCTCGGGAGAGGAAGAGGAAGAAGGTGATGAGGAGGAGTCAACAGGCGGGACCGTGAGGCAGCCCTCCAAGGAGGAGGAGGAGGAGGAACAACTGAACCGGACTCTGGCAGAGATGAAGGCCCAGGAGGTGGCGGAATTAAAGAGGTGAGAGGAGCTGGAGAAGAGCTTGGGGAAACCCCCCCCAGAGTTCCTCAGTGTGTGAAGATGGGGGAAGAGAATGAAGGCATGGATAGGGAATCTTCAGAGCTGGGTAGGCTTAATCCCTCAACTCATTACCTCAGGAAGAAAAAGAAGCTGCTGCGTGAGCAGAGAAAGCAGCGGGAACGTGTGGAGCTAAAGATGGATCTGCCTGGGGTTTCCATTGCAGATGAGGGCGACACTGGCATGTTCTCCCTGCGTACCATCCGGGGTCACCAGGTGAGGTGGAGTTGGGGCAGAGTGAAGCGATAGGAGGATCTGTTTGAATATTTGGAGGTGGGGGGCACTGGATGTCTTTTTTTTTAAAGTGTGCTGAATAGTAATGGCTCACGGTTGTGGTCTTCACCCATGAAATGACTTGGTGAGAGGAGACTGGGAAAAAAACCAGAGCCTTTTGTCTCAAAGGCCTGGAAGGAACATATATCTATAATGATGAAATCAGGAAGATTTATGACCGTAACATAGATTTACTCTCGTAGAATTAGAATATTATATCCAAGAGGCACTTCGTAAGAAGCTTAGGTTATAGAAGATGCAGCCAAGGTACCTGGGTTACTAGCATGAATGATGGAGGGTCTCTCTCAGAGAGGAACAACCTCCTTCAGTTCACTGAGATCAAGTTAACACCTTGCTACGCTAGGCTACTGGATGGTGCTTTCTACCAAATACTGGAGAACCTACTTTTCCTGATAAAAGCAGTGTCACAAACAAAATGAGCTCGTTGCTCTTGTGTGGGAATGCAAAACCAGGTCATCTTGTACAGGAGAGGCAGTAGAGCACAAGTGGTCCTGGAGCAGAGTACCATTTATCCATTCTTGGTCTGTTTCCTCATCTATATAAGAGAATAATAGAACCTACCTACAAGGGTTTTTGGGAGGAATAAAAAAGATGGTTAGGTGTAATCCCTGGTATGTGATAAACACTCAAGAAATAGTAGCCGTCTTTTCCATGAGGAAAATAGATTTTGAGGTTGACAATTGGTTTATAAGTGAAACAATTCTTCCTGTTAGATGTACATTGCCTGGGCTCCTTTATTCAGTGGAAACAAAATTGTAGTTCATATCATTCTCAAGTTGATGAGGTACCTTCTGAGAGTAATTTTTTAAGAAAAACCAACGTTTTAGAACATTTTAAGTTTTGACACAAGTTTAAGTTTAGGCTGTGGGGTCCTTTCCTGTAAACCTATCTCTGCTACCATTGAAGACTGAGTGGGATAGATCAGTGAGCTGGCCTAGAATGGGATGTTTTAAACACTTATCCCCCTTACTTCCCTGCCTGTAAAAGGAGATAATGTATTTGCCACAGTGTATTTCTTAGTTGCTGAGGATAAACTAAGTTAATGGACACAGAAAAAAAAGCAGTGTGTTTGTGTAAGTAACCTTGACTTGTTTCCCCGTCAAACCTCAGTTGTTAGAGAAAGTAACACAAGGGGATATGAGTGCTGCAGACACATTTCTGTCCGATCTGCCAAGAGATGACATCTATGTATCAGATGTTGAGGACGATGATGCATCCCTGGATAGTGACCTGGATCCAGAGGAGCTGGCAGGAGCCAGAGGACCTCCGAGTCTAAAGGACCAAAAGCGGTAAGGGGCGTGAGTGTGTACAGGAGGGAATGCTAACTCTTTCAGCTTAAGTCCTGAAGCAGAAACGGTGGCAGGTTATTACCAGAGGGAGTAGGGGGAGCAAGTCCTTCAGGGCAGTGACCCTCCATCCACTTCCCTTGGGTCTACAGTGTACAATTTGCTGAAGTGGAAGATGATAAAGAGGAGGAGGAGGAGGAAGACAATCCACTGCTGGTGCCATTGGAGGAAAAGGCAGTACTGCAGGAAGAACAAGCCAACCTGTGGTTCTCAAAGGTAAGAGGCTGGGGACCAAGACAGACAGGGAAGTGGCATTCCCTGGGAGAAGGTGGCTGAAGATTCCCCCCGTCACAGGATGGCTTCAGTGGGATTGAGGATGATGCTGATGAGGCCCTAGAGATCAGTCAAGCCCAGCTGTTGTACGAGAGCCGCCGGAAGGGGCAACCACCACCACCTTCCAGTTTGAAGACTGAGAGAAAACCTCCCCGGTGCCAGAATGAGGCCCCTAAGGGGGCAGAGGCTCCTTCAGAGACAGAGGCTGCCACTGGCCCTGGAGAAGAACAAAGAGATGGCAGCTCAGACAGTGATAGCAGTAGCAGTGAGGTTGGAGAGAGGTGAGTGGTTGCAGCTGATGGGAGAAGGGGTGAAGAGGAAGCAATGGTTCTAACCATTTCTTTCTAAGTTGGGGGTTTTCAACCTTGGCTGTAGATGGAGAGCTTTAAAAATACTGATGATTTCAATTTAAGTGGTCTGCAGTATAGCGTGGGTGGCAGGATTTCTGTAAGTTCCCCAAGCAGTTTTAATTAGGAACCAGGGTTGAGGTGAGGTGGGAGTGGCTCTGAGTGGTGTGGGGAATGGTAGAATATGCATTCATGCACAGGCCTCCTGTCTTCCACAGTTGGGAACCACACCGCCGTAAGAAGCGAAGGCGTGGGCCTAAGTCAGATGATGATGATGGGTTTGAGATAGTGCCTATTGAGGACCCAGGTGAGAGCTCTTTACCTAGTGGAATGGGAGAAAACAACAGAAGTTTCAGTGTTATGAATTGAGCTTTGACTTTTGAGCTTTGACTTTTCTCCTTCCCTCTCTAGTGAAACATCGGATACTGGACCCTGAAGGCCTTGCTTTAGGTGCTATTATTGCCTCTTCCAAAAAGGCCAAAAGAGACCTCATAGATAACTCCTTCAGTCGGTAAGGGGGCCAGAAAAGCATGAGCAGTGTCCCAGGGTGTGTGGGTAAGTCGGTGATTTCTTTTTTAGAAAGCCTGGAGTGGTTATTAGAGCTGATGTTCTCTCCACTTAGGTATACATTTAATGAGGATGAAGGGGAGCTTCCAGAGTGGTTTGTGCAGGAGGAAAAGCAGCACAGGATACGGCAATTGCCTATTGATAAGAAGGAGGTGGAGCATTACCGGAAACGCTGGCGGGAAATCAATGCACGTCCCATCAAAAAAGTCGCTGAGGCTAAGGCCAGAAAGAAACGGAGGGTAAGAAGTGGAGGGGCTGGCCTGGCGGCGTAGTGGTTAAGTTCGCACACACTGCTTCAGCGGCCCAGGTTCGTGGGTTTGGATCCCGGGCACGGACCTGTATACCACTCATCCATCTGTGCTGTGGCAGCATCCCATACAAAACAGGAAGATTAGCACAGATGTTAGCTCAGAGACAATCTTCCTCACCAAAAAAAAAAAAAAAAAAAAAGATGCTGCCTGAGATTAGGGATGGATGGGGCAGAGGTGGGGAAGGGGTCAACCTGACTGAGATTACTGAACAGATGCTGAAGAAGCTGGAGCAAACCAAGAAAAAGGCAGAAGCTGTGGTGAACACGGTGGACATCTCAGAACGAGAGAAAGTGGCACAGCTTCGAAGGTAATGGAGGGAGGTCACCAACAAAGGTACATGGGGTTAAAAAGAGTAGCAGAAAGCCTCTAACCTGCTTCTTCTATGTACACAGTCTCTACAAGAAGGCTGGGCTTGGCAAGGAGAGGCGCCAAGTCACCTATGTTGTAGCCAAAAAAGGTGTGGGCCGCAAAGTGCACCGGCCAGCTGGAGTCAGAGGTCATTTCAGGGTGGTGGATTCAAGGATGAAAAAGGACCAAAGAGCACAGCAACGGAAGGAGCAGAAGAAAAAACACAGGCGGAAGTGAGCAGAGACACCTGGGCCTCTGAGAAGAAGTGTAAGGTCGAGGGGGAGCCATTCAGTGCTGCTTACTCTGGCCTCCTTGGTACCAGCCCTACGTTTGCTTGCATCGCAGTTGTCTGAAAAGACAGTGAGGTGGGGTACCTAGAACTCACATGATCGTCCTGAGTGGTGAGGACATCCTCCTGGCTTGAAGGAGGGTCTCTTGTTAAAGCACTGCTGAAATGTCCTGTTGGTGCTGTAACAGATCCACAACCCTTCTGTGAAGAATGTGGGGTAGTGGATGAAAAGTCATGCCTTTTTGCAATCATACGGGGAAATTCAGTGTTGGGGTGGTGTTTGTTGTAGTCTATTCCTGGACAAGTGGGCCTCTCAAGTCTTCCCCTATCCTCTTCCACTGTCATATGAATAAAACCACAATGATAAATGTCTTTTCTGACAGTCCCCGTAAGTGGTAACTCAAAAAACATTTGGGTGTTCACACCATGTGCTACACTGTTCTAAATCATATTTAATATGTACTGACTCATTGTGAAGTAGAAATAACAAACAATCAACAGGTCCCAGTAGTAAAACATTTACTAGAGCAAGCAGAAAGGAATGCACATCTTAAAGAAACCTTCACAAAGTCACAAAATTCAAAGTATGTATATTTCTTTTCTTTTTATAAACAAGATAGAACAAAAATCATCAAAATCATTTCAGCAAAAGATTTTTCTACCATTGTGGCAAGTTAAAAAACAAACACAATGAAATAGAAGGAGAAGACACTTTAAAAGCTGTTGTTGGGTTTTTGTTTTTTTTTTTTTAATTTAGCAACACTCAGACCTGGGGCTGTCCTGTTTCCAGGATCATCTTTTCGCCTTCAGTCGTAGCGGCTCTGAGTCTGGCAAGCTGTGCTTCCCATCTCAGGGCTGGATACAAACCTGGCTGGGGAACCTGGGCATTGACTCCCACTTAGAATCAGACACCTCCTTCCCTGCAACTGTCTGGAAGAGCCAAAGTGCTTCCCAAACATCCTTAACAGCTCAATGGATTGAGTTTGCAGAAGCCAACTCCTAAAAAGGGGACTGCCTGGCCACACAGCTAAGAATTTTATTTGTAGATGTTTGTAAAGATGACATTTTAGTAAAAAATACACACTACATATAATATAAACCTAGAGTGAGTTTTGTGCCCTATAAGGCCCTTTCTTCTAAGGTATCCTCAACTGACCTCATGACAACTCACCCATAGCCAAAAGAAGCTTCCCAGCTCTCACCACTTCCCAGGACCAGAGCAGCTTCCCAAGAAAACACCCGAAAAATGACCCAGATGAAGGAGTTGTCTCCAAGCTCCAGCCATTGACTAAGGGCAGGGGGTCCTTACACCTTGGGCCCCAACCCAGCCCTGAGACACCTACTTACCAAAAAATCTTTCTAAAAATAAAATTAAAGAATCAATTTCACGCTTCAGCACATACCCTCTAACTGTCCCACCGACTTTTCTTGCGCTTGGGTGGTTCAGGCACAGCGAAGCCATCAGCTGTCTTATCTGTCTTGCTGTCCATCTTGTCCATCTTGCTGCTGTCCACCTTGGGGTCCATCTTGCTCTCACGGTTACAACCTTCTTTCCTGCTTTCACCATTCCGACCATCATTTGCAGCTCGGCTCTCCCCGTGTCGGCCTCCACCTCCTCCATGCCTGTTCTCCCCATGACGATGGCCATCAGCATGACGGCTGCCGCTTTCTGGGTAGCGGTATCCGTCTCCATGGCGACCACCATCCCCATGACGTGGGCTATCACCATGCCGATTGCCGCTCTCTCCATGACTGTGACGGCTGCCACCTCGGTTCTCAGTATATCTCTCTCTTTTCCCATTGCCACCCCCAATCCCTTCTCGGCTGTTATTCCCTGAAGCTGTGTTGTTGACTCCCTGGACTCCAGTAGAAGGGTAGGTCACTGGGGCACTGCTGAGGTTCCCAGTATTGCCAAAGCCTGGGATGCCCTTGGCGGCACTGGCAATGGGGCTATCAGGACTGTTATGGCCCTGTTGGGCTGAATTTGTTGGAACAGAATTCAAGCTCCCTGCACTAGTCCATCCACTTGCCCCAGCAGCAGAGCTTCCAGCCTTCTGGTTGCTTAAGCTAGCAGCAACGAAGTGACTCTTGTACTGTGACTAAAAGAGAAAGAGACAATAGGAGTAGGTAAGATATAGTAAGTTCAAGAAACTTGAATATAAAACCTCGGCAATGATAAAGTACACAGAAACGCGACGCTATCTTGGCACTGTGACTTTAGCATCCTGATGACTCCACAATCCTGTGGTTTCTGTGCTCCATTAATGAAAAAAATAAATCTCGGGACCTAAGTGACACATCAGTCTGGAGACAGATAAAACGTGTAAATTAAGGCCCAGCTAGTTAATTGGATGCCAGCTAGCTCACTGAAGGGGTAGGTGTAGAAGAAAAATGGGTTCAGAGTTCCCAAGAGAGAGTGAATCAAACCTGACTTAGCCAAAAATGGCAGTTGCTCTCAACCAGATTATAATAGCCTTGGAGGTGGGCAACATTGTAGGCTGTTGAGGCAGGGAGGGAACACCAATTCTGCTGCAGTACAATGGTCTCCGGCTCTGGGTGTGACTGAAGTAGATAACCAGCAAGAGGGGTTTCTCTTCCCTCTACACCTGCATTTCTAGGTAAGCTATGGTTAAGTTTTCATTCAAAACGGAAAGCAGTGAGAAGGCCCTAAATCCAGCATCGAGCCTACAAGCACAGACCATCTCAGGAAGACCAGGCCCCCTCATCACTGCCCAAGAGATACTGTTGGACGCTCTTTTAGCTAAATGCTTAATTTCAGACCTGGAAAGCTGCTTTCATTGCCGTCAGCCGATCTCCCATGGCTCCTGTGGAGGGCTTGTAGGCCTCATAATTGCTCATTACATTGTTGTTATTTCCTCGGTCCTAAAAAATAAACATACCCACGAGGATGGAGGAATAGGTAACGAAGCTCACCGCCACAGACTGGGCATCAATATACTGAAAACTGAAGTGGGAGCTACAATGGGAACCAGATATTTTTAGAAAGTTACTTATGTTTTGTGAGAAAAGGTGCAGCAATGAAAAATCACTTAAAAACGTTTATGCCTTTCAACCCAGTAATTTTATTTCTAGGAAATAACCCTAAAAATCTGAAATGAGGTCAGATTATGCCCAAAGCTAATCTTGTGGTATTATTTATACACACAAACATAAAAATTATGTTAAAGATGAAAAGGCCACAAGGCAATAGAGCACATGCATGACCCTTCAGGCTCTGAACCTCAGCTTCAACACTTACCAGTGTATAACCCTGGGTGCCTCAGTTTCATTATCTGTATTTACTCTCATTGGGTGGTTGTGAAGACCAAGTGAATACTGCTTGGAATATTGCAAGACTGCTTGGAATGGCCCTGCCACACATTAAGTGCTCAATATTAGCTATCGCTATCTGTGTCATCTGCATCACCATCATCATCATCGTTACTGTCATGTGGGAACAGATTATTTATTTATCAAGGACACCAAGTTAAATAAAATGCTCCAGAAGTGTAGGCTGGCAGCTTTCTTCCTTGGCTTAGGAATCAAAGTGACAGGAAAACAGGCAGTTAAGAAAGCCAGTCAGGGGGAGCTTTTGTTATGTGGTTTGTGAGAAAAGGGAGCTCTCATCTCTCTCTGAGGCAACTTCCCAGAGTGTGGGAATCATCCCTGAGTTTAGTTACAAGATATGCTAGCGTTTACAGAGTGACCCTATGGCAATGTCTTCCCAGCAGCAGGCTCTAGGCCAGTGTTGGAGGGCTTGTAAAAAAAGACCGCTGACCCCCACTTCCAGTTTCTCATTAGCCAGGTCTAGTGTAGGGCATGAGTTTACATTTGCTGCTGGTGCAGGAACCATAATTTGAGAACTACTGCTAATCTAGACTGATTGATTTCCTGAGTATGCCTAGTCAGCCAAGTACACGTAGGGGCTTCTTCAATAGAAACATTGAAGAACACTGAAGAAACATTCACGACATTAACAACCAGCATTCTATTGACTCAAATCAGCAGATTAAACACAAGTTTCCTTCTAGATAGGGTTCTGAACTCACTGAGGCTTTCTCAGGTAGACAAGAATAATCCTCAAGTCATAAAGGACTCAGGACCAGCCCCAAGGGCACTACTGTAGTCTGGACTCACCGCATTCTCAGAGCCTAGGCCAGGCCGCTCCCTGTAGCCTAGGCCTCCTCCGCCAATGTTCAGCTTTTTGCCTTTCCCTCCTTTGAAGCGGGATTTCCGAAACCAGGCATTCTGCATTAAACACAAGTCAAGGTTAAGCCAGGGGAGGAAGATGCAGCCAGAGGAAGAGGATAAGATCAAAAAGGAAACTAAGTGGGAGGGAAGAACTTTTTGCTTCATCTTTAGCCAATGTATTTATGGCAAGGGAAGAACTATTTACAGGAACTACAGATGAGCTTCTTTTTGGTAGTTAAATCCACCAAATTTGTTAGGAGGCTGAGATCCTTATGTAAGGCTTCCTTTACTGCTCCTTCCTTCAGGGCCTCCAGGAAGCAAAGCGGTTAGATAAGCCTCAAACGCAGGGCATTTACTCTGGCCACTTCTAACTTCCTTGAGGAAAATGAATTTATCTTCTATTTCTCAATCTGTACATACCACTGGACATAAAAATTTGGGGCTTTTAAAGAATTGGTGGGTTCAGAAGTGAAAGACAAAAGCTGTGTGAAGTGAGGTTTAATCGACTCTAGGGGCAGATGCCCAGGACTGGCAGTCATATAACTGAAAATCTGATTTACCCACAAGAGCCTAAATGTTTTCATGGAACTTGATCACTGCTAAAATACTACTAATTAGATTTATTCACATTCTCTTCAGAATGCAGTCATCTCTGGGGGAGGTTAGAGCTTTGTCTGACATTCACACATTAACAGTCAAAGTAAAGTATTTGAGAGGTAGGACAGGCTTCGGAAAGGTGCTGATCAGGGAAGCTGATGACAGTCTGAGAGCACAGGAAACCTGAGGCACAAAAAGAGATGCAGAAAAATGCCAAAGATAAAATGTATCTTGTTCAAAAACTGAGTTTAGAACTGGCTCTCCCTACCCAGGAAAGGGAAGGAAACATTATTCTACTTTCTCCTGCAATGCAGGTCCTTTACTCCCAGGACCTGAAGCATGGGCAGTACCATACTACAACTGCATTAGGGGTTAACAGTTTTGTAGGCTGCATTAGGGGTTAACAGTTTTGTAGGCTGGCTATGAATTTAAAAAACACTTAAGTCTCTACCATCAGAACGTGTATCTTGAACCCATTTGTAATCTGGGGACTGCACTTAGTAAGACAAACTCAAGACTGAATTCGGTAGAATGCCTCACTCATCAGTTCTGGACTAGTAATAGTAATGACTGTGTCAAAGGTCTGACATCTAAGTCTATGAGGAATAGTTAAATATATTGTTTTTTAAGACATCACACATTTTTAGCCCCCAAAAGAAAAGACTGGGGGAAGGGCAGCAAGGAGAATAGTAGTCATCTTTGAGATTAAATTTATTCACAAGTGTGCTAAGGGGCAAGCAGGTAGAAATTTCAGAGGGACAGATTTTAGCCAAAGAAAGGAACAGCTTTTCAACACAGATGTTGCTGAGAGGATGAGAAAACAGATCAGATGAATTTTAATGTCCTACAATACCAACCTGTACCTCATAAGTGCTGCCCCCACTCTCCTCCCCCAACTTTCTTGTCATGTTTCTGTTATCTGCCTCAGGTTTCTTGAATTTTTTTCAATTAGTTTCATAAGCCAGAACAATGTGAAGTGTGCCCAGCCCCTCACCTGCATTGCCAGATCTAGGAGTTCCTTAGAAACATGTTGATTGGCTCCTTCCAAGTTTCGGACAAGGTCACCAGCAAAATTGCTGTCCTTGGGGGTCAGCAAGGTATAGGCCACGCCTTTCTCACCCGCTCGTCCTGTGCGGCCAATCCTATGAGTATGAGTATCAATGTCTCGTGCCACATCATAGTTAATGACAGTCTTAATTGAAGGAATGTCCAGACCACGGGCTGGAATAAAAAACAACCAAGTTCTTTTATTCTTCATTAGGAGTCAAAAGATCAAAGTAAACCAAAATGCTAACCCTCTAAGAACACACATTTCTCTTACCTAGGCAAAGTGCATGGTTTGGTGAGCTGAAATACAGGCATTTAAGTTACCCTTCTACAACAAATGCCACTAGTGTAGATTCTATGATGTTGGGCCGTCTAGTGTAAAGGACGTATATCTTCTGTCATCAATAACTTGCCATGGCCTCTCTCTTGCATCAGAAATATTTAAAAAAATTAAAACCAGCATCAAATGTGCCTTGAAGCTACGAAATTATCTCCTTTCTGGGAGAAAATATCAGTTTTAAAGAGTAACTATTAAAACTCAGCAGAACAAAGCCAAAAGTTATACTTGAAAAAATTTTCTGGAGGCCGGCCTGGTGGAGCAGTGGTTAAATTCGTGCTCTCTGCTTCAGCGGCCCGGGGTCAGCAGGTTCGGATCCTGGGTGCGGACTCATGCACCGCTCATCAAGCCACGCCGTGGCGGCATCCCACATAAAATAGAGGAAGATGGGCATGGATGTTAGCCCAGGGCCAATCTTCCTCAGCAAAAAGAGGAAGACTGACAACGGATGTTAGCTCAGGGCTGGTCTTCTTCACGGGAAAAAAAAAAAATTTTCTGATCTTGAGTGAAGTATGCCCAACTAAATAATCAATGTAAGATATCTATTATATTCAGACACACAACAAGGGCACAGCCTATGATGTAACTGCCTCAACAATTTTCTTCTCAAGTGTCTTCCAACTGCAGAGATTCTTTTTTTTAGAGAGAAACATTAAGTGAGAGGTGGTAGCCAGAGCTCCAGGATGCGATCACTATGCTGGGAACTGCTGCTCCATGGGCGTGGCCTGCCAGGCCAGCAGAGTGCCTTCGATCAGCCTGCTCAAGTATCACAGGTCTTATACAGCAAGACAGGGCAATCTTACAACACAGGAGCCTAAAGTTACTGGGGAAATTCATACTCTACCTGCAACATCAGTGGCCACCAGGACTGGGATGTCCTTTTTCTTAAAGTCTGAAATGACCTTGTTTCTTTCACTCTGATCCATGTCTCCATGAAGCAGCCCAAGATTATGACCCTCCTGCTTAAGGTTATTGGCTAGCTCTTCAGCATTGGCTTTTTTAGTAACAAACAGGAGGACACTCCCTGAAGAGGTAAATTCCACCAGACGCCGGGTAAGCCAGTTCCATTTACTAGGCCCAGAATGGAGAATCTCCACAATCTGTGTCACATCTTCATTTGCCTGAAAAGGATGAAATGAAACAGATGATTGTGACATTTGTGCCACAGGGGATCTGAACAAGGACCAGACAGACCTTGGGCCTTCCTTCAGTAAGTGCAGCTCAAAACTTCTGTTCTTCTCAAATCACTGGGCTCTCCAACTCCGCTGATGTGTACATATACCTAACTAATTTGTAAGCCCCAATACTTCGCAATACTTTTTTATATACCTATCAGATTATTCCTCATAAAGTAAGCTCCTTTTCTGTCCTTCCTACTCACTGTTCCTAGTACAATTCATATATGCACATAGAAGGCACTCAAAAATGAAAAGCAGGCAATGTCAAAATGCTAACTGCACAGAACTTTCTTTAATAATAAACGTGGCAAGCAACTTAAGGAATTCTCAAGGCAGCCTTAATTGAATGCCAAATCACAATTCAGATAAATTTTCCACATAGGGCACAGTACAGGTAAGAAAAAAAACCTTAACTCATTTCACCAGGCCTTTCAAGTCACCCCACTCCATGCTGTGCAGGCCTTCTCCCATGATTAAAATGTCAGTTCCATCCTAACTGGCAAAGCTTGCCTTTTTCCTGCCAAAAAGGTTTCTTTTTTAATTTTTTATTATAGAAAAATTTTAAACATTCAAAAAAAGTGAAATGGACACAATCAACTCCCATGTACCCATCACCCAGCTTCAACAATTACCAACATCTTGCCAAGCTTGTTTCCACTATCCCGCTTTGTGTTTTTTAAAGCAAATCTGAAACGTTGCCTTATCTGTAAATACGCAACAATTTTTTTGTGAGACATTAATTCCATGTCTCCATAATATGAGAAATAACCTGTTGGGGTCCCATCCAGCCCTGCTTCGGGTTACCTCTCCAATATCTCCCTGCACCACACGAATAGGGTCAATCAGGATGTCTCTGGCCAGTTTTTCAATCTTTTTCCGAAAAGTTGCACTGAATAAGAGAGCTACAGGTAAAGTAAAAAAGAAACAGTATGATTTCGTTTTCAAATACCCACTAAGTTTCCTAATGACATTCAGAATTACTGTTTTTTTAAATAAACCCCTAGAACTTAAATTTAGTTTAAAAATTGATTCACTAAGGAAAAAGATTTGCCCTTATTCTACTTTTATACATTTTCAGTTAAAACAGGGGCTGTCAGCATGGTTTAGAAAAAGGCTCTCGACTTCAAATCAGCAGACCTGCACTGCGCATTGCCTCTACTCACTGATACAACTTTATAAATTGGGACAAGTCATTTAATTCTCAGCCTTGGTTTTATCATCTATAAAATCAACTCAGTTGTATCTGATGATCTCTAAAGTCCTGTCCAGCTCAGATAAACTGCCATTATTTCCCCCTTTATGGTTCTCATCATAAACACATGATCATTTTTGCTGTCATAACTATGAGTGCTTATAAAATAAATAGGTGTTTATTCTGAGTACAAATGTGGCTTAATAAAATTGCTTCATACATACTCTGTCTGTCAGGACGGACATGACTTGCTATGGACCGCACCTGGTACTCTGGAAGAAGCAGAACAGTAAAATTAATAATATAACTCTGTACTACAGTCGGGGATGCCTGGAAAAAGTCATTTTAGTAAAAATCTTCATATGAGAGGTTATAAGAATTAAGGAAATTTTGAAACTCAGACCTATCATTCAGTATGAAACTCAGAAACACTTACCCTCCACCCAGCTGGGCTAGGCCCAGTGGTGTTCCAGTCAATAAAGATAGTTATTTAGAATTTTCACACAGCTGGGTAAGTCAAGAGGACAGGAAAGCAAAGGAACTTGAATGATATGACATCACCTACCTAAGAACATACACCTTGCCCTCCATAATCAAAGGCATGTGAATAAAAATACAGCATAGAGAAAATATTTCCCCTATATACAAAGGCACTTCCCAAAGTCCTCTACCCAATCAAGCCTAACACTTTTCCTGAGAGAACTCCTAAAAATAGTTACGTCTTAGCTATATCTCTACAGTCTAACTCTATCCAGAAGAATTTTTAGCTTCTCTCATGCAGGAAAAAAACATGTGTAGAAAGACACGGAAAAAGCTAACATCATGAGGACCAAGACAGAAGAAACTGGTATTCAAAGCATACCAAATCCCATGTCAAACATTCGATCTGCTTCATCAAACACAAGGTAAGAGACTCTTTGAAGATTGGTAGCTTTCTTCTTCACATGATCAATCAGTCGACCCTATGAGATCCAGAAAATGAATGGTAAATATAATTAAAGGCATTTACAAGAACTTTCTGGAGTTGTGCTCCTGGAAAAAGTGCTAATAACCCCCCTCTTAGCCTATAACAGACACTGGTCTGACAGCCTCAGACTTCATGCACTAGAGCCCAAGAGAGTACAAATTTTGAAAACTCAATTAGATTCTTCCTTTACATTAATTGTGATTTAAATTGTGGGAAAATGGCCAGATCTATTTTTGTGAGGCATTCTGAAATGACCTAATTTAAAGCCTTATTGATGGGTTTTAATGTTTAGACTAAGTTCTTCTAGGCAGTTCTGATCATACTCTGAATATCTTTGTTGATGTTCTCAGTAACCACAGATCCATTTACTAAGAAAGCATAAGAAAAACTACTTGAAATAGACGGGAATTTGTAGCTATTAATATACATGTCAGAGAATCTTATTGGACTGCTATTTTAGTCAACCAATCAAAATTAAACAAAAGCCACAGACTGTCATTCACGAAGGTATTCTCAACCCTCGTTTACCACATTTTAGGGGGAATTCCCTCTAATAACTACCCATTTTTTCCATACCAAGAGAGGCTAAAAGGCCATTTAAACCCAAGACATACTTACTGGGGTACACACAACAATTTCTGCCCCTTCCTGAAGGGCCTTGGCCTGCTCCCACATGCTCCCTCCTCCATACACAGCCACTGATCGAAGATTATAAGCTTTCCCAAACCGCTTACATTCTGCATGAATCTATAAAGTTGTTGACATAATAAATATTAACAAACTGTGACACTAACAGATACCTCTGTCACAACCCAAAAGGGAGTTCTGAAAAACACACAGAACATGATGTCATAGAAAATCAAAAGCCAGAAAATGCTTTAAAATCACAATTTTATTCATGAAGTAAATGAATAGAGTAGCATTATTACATCTCAACAGGCTATCTAAAATCTTGTCTTAATTATTCTTTTTTTTCACTTCTCTTCTTGACCCTGACATTGCCTTTCTACCAAGCAAAATGAATTAACCCAGGAGGAAAACACTGGGAACTTACAATACAAACAATTCCCATATCATATTTTTTTCTTTTAAAACAGTTTTTAGGGTAAATTGTGTATTTGGTTATATAGAAAATATATAACATAATATTTTCCAAAAGTTTCCTGGTAGCACAACGTGAATATACTTAACGCCACTGAATTGTACACTTAAAAATGGTTAAGATGGTAAATTTTAGGTGTATTTCACCACAATTTAAAAAGAAAACTTTCCTGATGATTCTACCCACTTGACTGGCTAGTCCCTTGCTAGTTCACATTTGGAAGGGGGCATTCTACACAAAGTACATACCTGCTGGCAAAGCTCCCTCGTAGGACACACAATCACTGCAATTGGTCCATCACCTGGTTCCAGTTCCTTCTGATCCATTATATGAATCAACATGGGCCAGATGAAGGCTGCAGTTTTTCCACTGCCTGTTTTGGCAATACCAATCATGTCTCTACCACTTAATGCCACCGGCACACCCTAGAGAGAAAAAAAAGTATATCCACTCTAAACTTTCAATTTTAAAGATGTACTGAAGGAAATCCTGGGGAAGGGCAAATGATTATTAATGACATTCATTTCCAATGGACCAAAAATATCTTGGGCTATGTATAGTGGCTATGGTATAACGAAAAATATCTGGCCTTCTCATAAACTTCTTGATTTATAGGGAAAAATATTATCATTCTCTTCATGTGGATCAGCCACCATTTACAAAACATTAATGACTCCATTTTGCTTGAAATATAGAAATGAAAAGTTGCAATTTATAATGTAAGCTGGTTGCTAAAACTTTAAAAATTTTGTCCCCTTGAGAAAGTACAGACTATCTCAACCATATATAGAAAATTTTCATTTTCTGTGTAGGAATGAATAAATTCTGTACATAAATGGGAAACAGAAGCTATTATTTTCAGTTATAAATGAGAATTTTCAGGTCATGGACACAGGAATCCTAGTCACTGACAGTGCTAAATTTGTTCACACATAAATCTTTTTTCTTAAGTTTAGGCCTAATGAACTATTTTTTCTTCAGGTCATATTTTTAAGACATGTATCAGAAACAAAAGAACATTTCCCAGCCCCTTAGCAACTTCTCAGAGTGGTAAATAATTCACTTCTGCTCTTTAATTTTTAAAGGTTTCAAAAATACTCTTGGATTTCATGTATGTCCTTTTTTTCCCCTTAATTAAAGCAAAAACTGAAGACTAAGCCACAGAGGAACTATTTGGACACCCATCCATGTCAATACAGTTCTGCCCTAAACACTGTTTTAGTGCTCTGACTTGCTTGTAAATAAATATCGTCACTGAATGCCATTCTACTTCATTTTTCTTTCATTATGTTTTACTTACCTGGCACTGTATTGGAGTGGGCTGTGTGTACTCAGATTTCCGAATCTGGTGCATAAGTTGTTCATCAAACCCAAAATGAGCAAAACTACTTCCTGGCCTAGGAGGTGCAGCACCAGAGACCTAGAGATAAAGACAACTCCCAGGAATGACATACTTTAAAATAAATAGCATTGGAAGCTCCACAGTATTTAGCTGTAGATAGCATTTAGCTTGAGTATGAAGAAGTGAAAATACAAGTCTGTAGCCAAAAGCATACATTGTTTGAAAAGGTAAAACTCAAATAACAGACCTAGAAACCTGATATAAAAAACTTCATGATAGGGGCTAGCCTGGTGGCATAGTGGTTAAGTTTGCACGCTCTGCTTTGGCGGCCCGGGGTTCATGGGTTCAGATCCTGGGCACGGACCTACGCACTGCTTATCAAGCCATGCTGTGGCAGGCCTCTCACATAAAAAGTGGAAAAAGATGGGCAGAGACGTTAGCCCAGGGCCAATCCTCCTCAGCAAAAAGAGGAGGATTGGCAACAGATGTCAGCTCAGGGCTAATCTTCCTCACCAAAAAAAAAAAAAAAAAAAAAAAATCCAAAACAAAATTCCATGATAAATATTCCTGAAATAACTGTCATAGGATTTAAAATGATTAAGTGCCTAGAAATCTCTTAAATCAAAATTAGTTTTCTCATAACAAATAAAAGAAATATTGCTCAATGAATGTTCGTTTTTTGCCATTTTGCATAACTTAACCAGATGGTAGAACAAAAAAGTTTACTCTCATAATAAAACGAACAATGCAAATGAGCTCCATAAAGACATGCCTAAAGCCACTGATTACAAAGATATTATCTACCGTCTCCATTTTCAGTTATGCCTAAAGAGTTAACATCCCACTTAGTGATGGTCCAGCTACTGTCAAGCATTGTTTGAACTGCACCCAGGAGAAGAATGGGGCTTATAATCTCCATGTTGACTCCAACAGAGGTAACCTTTCAATGCTTCTCCAGTGATGCTGATATTTCCAATCAGGATTTCACTTAAAATTGGGGGGGGGGGGGGGACGACACACTTCTTGCAAAACAGACAAGTGTGTACACACACACACACCCTCCCTTTTGGAAAACAGAAGTTCAAACCACGCAGCAACTGGTAAGGCAGACATAAGCCACAGAGTTGTCCACATCAGAGCAGATATCACTGTTATTATCTGTGTGTATTTCACTTAACTAACATCTAGCAGCACCCTAAACAATGAGGCCAATGTGTGCAACCCAATACTTTTTGGTGGACAATTTAAACTATTATTCTGAAATTAGTGCTGCATATTTTTAAAAGGGTTAATTTCTTCCCCTAATTAAAAAAAAAACTGTGCTGTATATAATTTGAGAAGTGTATCTTAATTTTGAAATATTCTAAGACTTCACCTATTGTTCACCTCTATTAATCTTGTCTCTTCTTCCTGAAGATGGGGACTCCTACCTTTCTGCTCTAGCCCACCCAACATAGCTCTTAACACATGGTACTCACTGCAGAAATACTTGCTGATTAATTTTAAGGTCACAATGGCTTACTGTTCCAACACAACATACAAGTTGACTGAACATATATAGCATTCATGTATGTCACATGAAAGAAAAAAAAACCCAAACAATCCTATCCTAAAATAGCTGGAAGACTAAAACAATAAAATCAAGAGACATGAGCCCAAGGGACATAATTATTACTCTATCAAAGACAGTTCAGGGACCATTAAAAAAGAAATTCAAGGCTATTTTAGTTTGGTTAAGCAATAATACTAACCCTGGACAAATTAACACTAATATAAAAATAACTGGCTTAATGGTTGACTTACCCGAAGATTGAGCTTATGCCGGAGATCTATTAGCTGCTGTGGGGTGAGGTTGGTTATCTCTTCATGCTCATTGTAAAAATTTTTTTCAAATGGTGGATAGTCAATCTGCAGGTCCAATTATTCAAAGTTAGTCTAGAATTCAAGAGTCAAGCCTGTAAGTTTGATTTTAATGTAAAATCATCTTTTACAAATATTACACAAATAAAGCCAGAACCAGCTAGAGACAACAAAGGAATTCACTTATTCATGACACACATCCCAAAAGTACAGCCAGTATCTTTTCCTATTCCCATTTTCAATATAAACACCAACATATTTCCTAAAGAGACTCTTAAGGAGTCCTCAGATTTGAACAACCTCGATGCAGACTAAAGACTCTCTACAATGCCAAAGGCCTCAGAGGACAAGTATTGAAAGAAAATATTCCACTGTATAACATTTAAATATGTTTTGGAGTAAGCTGTTCACCTAGCTCTAAGCATTTAAAAACATTTCTAGGGCCGGCCTGGTGGCTTAGCGGTTAAGTGCGAGCGCTCCGCTGCTGGCGGCCCAGGGTTCAGATCCCGGGTGCGCACCGACGCACCGCTTCTCCGGCCATGCTGAGGCCGCATCTCACATACAGCAACTAGAAGGATGTGCAACTATGACATACAACTATCTACTGGGGCTTTGGGGGAAAAAATAAATAAATAAAATTACAAAAAAAAATAAAAATAAAAATAAAAAAACATTTCTAGTATTTCCTTTAGGGAGAGCTCTGCCTTCAGAGAGAGTTCTCTTCTTTTTAAAAACATGGAAATGTTTACGTAACTTTAAAAAAAATGTATGACCAAGCATTTCCAATTCCAAAGAGGGAAGAAGTCATTTCTGCTACTCTTTTCATAGCTTACTGTACTAAGAATACAAAACATATCACCACATATGAATTTGGCTAAATGATTCTCTTTTTGATAACACAATATGTCTACAATGAACATTTTTTAAGGAGAATTTATGCCTTTGATAGTCAAAAATTTCATAATTCTGGATACAGCTTACAATTAATTATCTTTCTATGATACTATCAACAAAAAGAAAGTTTTAAAAGTTTCCCTTTGGCATCATTAATAGGCAGGACCTTTTGTT
Organism: Diceros bicornis minor; assembly: GCF_020826845.1. NCBI lineage: Eukaryota > Metazoa > Chordata > Mammalia > Perissodactyla > Rhinocerotidae > Diceros > Diceros bicornis. The sequence goes on along the minus strand of NC_080757.1, from coordinate 46,629,180 downwards.
ACGCTTACCATAATGCTGCACTAAGCTATAACAGGATTTTCTTTAGTTCTCTTCTAACTTTTTATTAGAATGGAAACTCCATGAGGGCAAGAATTTTTGTCTTTGTTTACAAATTTTACATAGAAATATGTAAATATCTTTACATACATATCTTTTTGTGTCAAAAAAAAAAATTAATGTCAAGAAAGCTACTTATAGGCAGAAGGGGTATCCTGTCTCTCCTGGCAGAGTGCCCATTACATTAGGACAAGTGTGGGATACCCCAGTGTGATGATGAAGTTTGAATGCTTTGTGCCAAGTATCTCAAACATTTTATTAGATGACTATTTCAAGTATTTGTGTTTTTCCTTATTGGATTTTCACCCTTTATCATGGATGCTTCCTCCTAGATCAGTTTCACATCTGTCACATGTAAAATACCAAGGCATTAGTGGTAGCATCTGTGCAAAAGGAAATATTTGAAAAATTGAATATAACCCATACTCCAGTCTAGACCAGTAGTTATCACTTTTTAGTCTCAGGTGCCCTTTATATGCACTTAACAAAAACACAAGCTTTCTTTTATGTGGGTTATATCTATTGATATTTACCATATTAAAATTAAAACTGAACAAAAATTTCTTAATCTAGTCACTTAAAAATAACAATAAACCCATTACACGTTAACATAAATGCTTAAAAGTAACTATTTTATAACACTGTTTTACATTTTTACAAATCTCTTTAACGTGTGACTTAAAAGAAAACGGTTTCCGGGCTGGCCCAGTGGCACAAGCAGTTAAGTGCGCGCGCTCCGCTGCAGTGGCCCGGGGTTCGCCGGTTCGGATCGCGGGCACGCACCAACACACTGCTTGGCAAGCCATGCTGTGGCGGTGTCCCATACAAGGTGGAGGAAGATGGGCACGGATGTTAGCCCAGGGCCAGTCTTCCACAGCAAAAAAACAGGAGGATTGGCAGATGTTAGCACAGGGCTGATCTTCCTCACAAAAAACAAAACAAAACAAAGAAAATGGTTCCTACTATATTCAAATTGTTGCAATATGTTGCTTTGATTGAAGCCCATAAAGAAAATCTGGCCTCACAAAGATATGTAGTGGGAAAATGGAAGAGATTATTTATTAATAGCCTTTTCAGATTCTTGCAGATTTTTATTCCTCTTCACTACTACACTAAAATTTGACAAGTGATCATTTCTTAAAGGTTATTTTCACTTTGTAACCCGAAACCATATCAACGAACTTTTCACATTCCATTACATTATAATCCATGGGTCTATCATGTGCTTTGAATGGAGCTTTCACTCAAGCAAGATTTTGTAACATCATACATTGGCTATTAGAAAATGCTGGTTCACTGAGGTAGTATGCAGATAATCCAAACAGTGACACATTTCATTATATAATGTATACCAAAAAAAAATCACAGTTGTTTATCACCATGAATGTCATTACAATGGACTTTAAGTACTGAAAAGTCAATTCTAGTCAAAGTCAAGCTCACTGTGGTGAATATGTTTCCCAGATTCTAATTTTTGCTTGAATTTCTATCATTGGCAATAAACATTTTCATTTGTTTTCCTTTAAGTGTCATTCATTTTCTCAAGTGAAAACAGTGTTTCGGGGGCAAAAAAAGCAGTTAGTTCAGCTCACAACTCAAATACCTAAGCGCTTTTCCTTGAGATAACTATCATATTTTGGTATGCAACAGAAATGCTTTATTTATACTTCCCATTTTGTCACACAGAATAAAAAGACAAGTAACACAAGGGTCAAGATTTAATAAATAATTTTTACTGTTTCATCAAAGATATTCTTAAGGGCCGGCCCCGTGGCTTAGTGGTTAAGTGCACGCGCTCTGCTACTGGTGGCCCGGGTTCGGATCCCTGGCACGCACCGACACACTGCTTCTCTGGCCATGCTCAGGCCGCGTCCCACATACAGCAACTAGAAGGATGTGCAACTTAGACATACAACTATCTACTGGAGCCTTGGGGACAAAAAAAAGGAGGAGGATTGGCAATAGATGTTAGCTCAGAGCCGGTCTTCCTCAGCAAAAAGAGGAGGATTAGCACAGATGTTAGCTCAGGGCTGATCTTCCTCACAAAAAAAAAGATATTCTTAAGTGAAGCTGGCTTTTTTTCTTTTTTAACTGTAATGGTCTTGCAGAAAGGAATATAATGACTACTAGAACAGCTGGTTCCACTGTCTTGATTCATGCTAAGCTTTCAGTAGTTTTACCTACCACTGATTTTAACCACTGATGCAAATGCTGATGCAGTGAAAAAGGTAAATAATCTTAGCATTATTATGAAAATTCTTTTGACTTTGTAGACTCTCTGGAAAGATCCTTCCAGGAGTCCTTGGACCATACTTTGAGAACCATTGCTCTAAATCTAGAATCACTAGGACATGCAGGATCTAATCTGATATTTAACCTGTATGAAACACTGCATTTTTCTCAAGTGGGTATACTGATATCCTCATTTCCTTTTCCTGATTATAAGGAACCTGTAATTCCTGGTTCCATTGACCAGCCTCACCTCTGCCCCAGATCTGGGAGAAATAGTAAACATTTACAGCAATTAAAAAAAAATGCAGGCCCAAGGGTCCATTTTGAAAGGAAGATGGTAAATGATGGTCTGGAAAACAACTACAATTGCTTGAAAAAAATTCTTAGCCTAAAGTTGAATGTGAGCAAGTGATTCAGCTGTACCTTGAACAACAATATAGGCTATAAAGACCCATGGAATTTCTGACTCAACCACTTAGCAGAGATGACAAGATCCCAAAGAATAAATATTCTCATGACATAAGAATTATGAATCAGGAGTACCCAGATATTGGGAAAACCTAAATATTAAAGCTGAAGAAAACAGTATCAGCTTGAAACAAGAATCAAATTCAGCAAGGAACACCATACCTCTGAATGATCAATGGGAGGAAGAGGATCAATGATTTTTTTGGAAGGTGCAATTGGATTTCCATCACTATCATATTCCAAATTATCTTCCTCCTCCTCTTGAACCACACCAGCAGTTGGGTTTTCTGCCATGTACCGAAAATAAGCTTCCTGCAGGAAAGCACAAGAACATAATCATACCCAAGTACAATTAAGAACATTTCTGCTCCTGTAATTAGTGCACACAGTGTACCAGATGACTGCACAGTTTAAGTACCTACCAAGTAAGGCAAGACTTTTACTAGCAATGACTCCTTTAACAATAGCAGTATTCAGAGGGACAATCAGAGGAAATGAATGAGACAGTTAGTATACAAAATGATTTAACTTGTTTAACAGAAAACTTACAAATCTGTCTGTTCTACAGCTTTCCTGGGGTGGGTGTCTACCTACCCTGCCCAGAGCTGTGGAACACATGCTGTGGCTTTACAAAACCAAGTTTGGAAGTTGACTCTGATTAAAAGGGTCACAAACCTGGAAAGGGCTACTGTTCACTCTGGTTCCCTTCTCACCATCCCACAACTGAACAATGGAAAAATACTAAAAGACAGTTACTAACGTTCCATCTTGAAATACAAGAATCACAAACAGAATCCTTAGAGAGAGGTAGAGGTTAGGTGTTGCTAGAGGCCATCAGTAGATCCCACACTACTCTATTTCTTGATTTATCAGAATAAACATTAATTTTGGATTAAAAAAATCAAGCTGAATAAAGCTCCTATTTGTTTTTGATGTCATAGTTGATCAAAAGTTCCATCTTCAACATGGGGGAAAGCCACGTGAATCTTTATATTACCTACTGGTCACACATGTAGAAAAGGAGCAAGTCAAATGACATTCCCTGCTGAATGTCAAGAATGGCCATTTCAATGAAGGCAAGCTCTAGCTTGTCCCCAGTACAGACTTTGTGGGTAAAAATAAAAGATAGAAATACTGCATAGGAACTCACTTGGTCATCTTCCTCTTCAATGTCATCTCGAATACCCCTGGAAAAACAAGCGGAGAAACAAACTTCCCTGCAAATGTTCCACATACCCAGCTCCATACTTATAGCAGATTAGTGTTGAATTCCATACAGCACAGGAACTCTCAACACTAACAATAACAAAGCAGCAATAAGCACACTGTAAACTATCCATTCATCACACATGTGTGGTTTCACTCTATAAGCTGCAGTTTGCATTTCTTTTGAATGGGATGATATGGTACCCCTAGAAACATCAATTACCAACAAGTGTATAAGGAGTAAAAACTTTTGAAGATAGATACTCAAGGATCCTAGCCTTGTCAACCCCACGCAACAAATACAATGCAGTTGTAAAAAGCATTTTATATGTAAAAAAAAAAAAAAATCCTGCATTTGGTATACGCTAAAAAGAATGTCATAACTTTCTTAATGTCCCCCACAGTTTCTAGCTCTGGAGTAACTGCATTTAGCCAAAATCTTTGAGGACAGAGAGTAAAACTACATCAACTCTTTTGTAAGTTTGGGACTAAAACGCCTAAGTAGTTCACATGGAGAAGGGGACCATTGTGACTTGCTACATCTCTCAGGAGCTATAGAAAGTATGGTGGTTTAATTTCCACAGCCATCTCTTTCTAATCAGATTTTCTGCCTAAGTTAGAGCACCTGCTATTCCTAAGGCAAGCAACATAACCAGTATAAGGCAGTTGGAAGAGGATGCAACACATAGTAAGCACCGAAGAGAAGGCTGAACCTCCATATGGCATAAGAACCTTGGGGAGGGCCTGTGGCACCAACTGCCAAGGGGAGGGAAGGTCCAATCATGCCTACTTGTGCCTGGTAGCAAAAGCCTTAAGAGGAGTGTATTCAGCAAGGGAAGGAGGAGAATTCTCTTTCCCAGAGAACAAAGTATTTCAAATTCTGATTAGTTGCTAAAGCATGTTGTCACTCCTTAAATAAATTAGGTTTTATTATTTATTAATAATATACGTAGTTTTAAAAATGATATAATCACCATTACTTCTCATAATCAATCATATAGGCATTAACCTATTTTATATTAGTTATGGAACAAAAAGAACAATGAACCCAAATTTTAGTAATTATGCTCGCAACTCCCACTGTAACTCATTATGTTTACTAAAAAACTATTTACAGTTGAACACCAAACACTATTCTACCAAAAAGAATGCTTTTTAATTACTGCAAGTGCAAAGACTTTCGTCATCTTTATTACCGACAGAAATATTATTCAAGGTATAGGAAAAACTTCAAGTCAAGACACTCGTGTATTTTAATTTTTCTCTATCAACTTCGGGGAAAGAGGCTTTGTAATACTGTTGCAATTTTCACGTAACCTTTGTGAGAGAGAAGAAAACAACTTACTTCACGTTTTTTCTTTCTTTGTCCTTTTCTTCAAGCCTCTTCATGTCTCTAGCCGCCTGATCCTAATGAAACAAAAGGACATATGGAATCATATGAACTAAAAAACCTTGAAAAGGAAATTTCTTTATAAAGAATTTTTAGATTTGAACAGTGCCATTATAGTTTTAGCTATACATTTTGACAATTATTTTTTTTAAATACTATACATGGACTGTGTGATTTTTATAATCACAATATAAAAATCAATGCAATATATACGATGGATACAAAAATTAGCAAAAATGCTTGAACAGCCACTTTTTTTCTTTTTATTTAAATTAATGATATAATTATGGCTGTAATTATGGGCTTTAATTTCAGGCAAATCAGAAAAGGCAAATCATCTTTTCTCAAAGTGTGGCTTAAGACCATTTACATCAGATTACCAATGGGGCTAGAAAAAAAAAATGAAGATTTCTGGATATGACTCTGGAAAGGTGGTTCTCAAACTGAGGTGATTCTGTCCCCAGTGGACATTTGGCAATCATTTTTGGTTGTCATAACTGGAGGGGGAGGGTTGTTACTAGTATCTAGTGGGTAAAAGACACAGATGCTGCTAAACATCCTACAACACACAGGAGAGCCCCAACAACTAAGAATTATCCAGCACCCATGTCAACAGTCCTGAGGTTGATAAACCCTGCTCTAAATCTACTAAATCAGAATCCTTTGGGATGAAGTTAAATGCATGCAGTTTTTCCATTTTCCATTGGCAGTTCTTTCTTTAGTGAGGAAGATTAGCCCTGAGCTAACATCTGTGCCAATCTTCCTCAACTTTATATGTGGGTCGCTGCCACAGCATGGCTGATGAGTCGTGCAGGTCCGTGCCTGGGATCCGAACCCGGCAGAGCTGAAGCTGAAACCCTGCTGCCGAAGCAGAGCACGCCAAACTCAACCACTACGCCATGGGGCTGGCCGCTATGCCCCCCATAGGCAATTCTTATACAGAGCAAATTGATAATCATTGATCTAAACTTAAATTAATTGTTTTATACATGTGAAAATCAAGGTCAAAAGAATTAAGTAATTTTCCCCAAGGTTAAACACATTCTGCACAACTGTTTCTTGTTATAAAGCAACATGAGTTTTTCTGACTTCTTTGATTCAAACAAATGTCACTAGGGGCCAGCCCAGTGGCATAATGGTTAAGTTCACACGCTCCACTTCAGTGGCCCATGGTTTGCAGGTTCAGATCCTGGGCACGGACGTACACACTGCTCATCAAGCCATACTGTGACAGCGTCCCATATATAAAAAATAGAGGAAGACTGGCACAGATGTTAGCTCTGGGCCAATCTTCCTCAAGCAGAAAGAGGAAGACTGACAACAGATGTTAGCTTAGGGCTCATCTTCCTCACCAAAAAAAAAAGGTCACTATATATAACCTGGCATGATCAGGTGTTCTATCTAATCAAATGTTCCTGATAAAGAGGAATTATTTTAAAAAGAAATATTACACACGAATAATTGATTTTTCAAGGGACTGAGCCAGACACAAAATATACTTAAGACTATAACTGAAGTGAAGATGATATAAAAACAATGTAACATAAGAAATGGGTCGTAAACACTTACAGAACATATTTTTTAAGCCTACTTGAATCTTTTTTTGAAACAGTGGCTAAAAATAAATCTTCATCTAGTTCAAATACTAGAAAAGTTTATACTTTCTAGAAAAGTTACACCTGAGATCAGGGATTAATGCAATGCTTCGGCAAAAACACTCTCTCCAAGATCAGACACTATCCAATCTCTGTGTCCTAAAAATGAGCAAAATCCCTTTGGATACTACATCAAAAACTACCCAGAAGAATAATACTATATCAAAAAGATTAAACCTCCAAACAGCTTCAACTACTTGAAATGCCAAGCAAGCGAATTTGGGCCATTCTTGGATACTCCCACTCGAAAAGGGCTACACTAGCTTGTGCTACCAAAAATTAAATCTAAATTTAAACACAGAAAAAATCAAGAGCTGATTTTTCTTCTAATTCATCACTAGGGATCTCAAGAAATAATGAGAAACATAGCTCTTTGGGAAATGCCCCTATCTCAAAAAGATAAAAAAAAAATATACAAGGCATCTCAAACATGACAAACCATTTATTGTCTTTACTTTTAGAGAGAATCATTCAACATATTTACTAAATCACTACCATGTTGCAGAGCACATTTGTGTTCTGAATAGTTTTGGTAAGTGTTATGGCAGAAATACACAGTGCTACAAGAACTCAGATACAGAACAATACAGCAGAAGGAATACAGGCTTTGGAGTTGAATTCTGGCTCTGCTATCTATTAGGTGTTTACTCTTTGGCGAGTAATTTTAAGTTGTTCTAAATCAAAGGCAAGAAACTCAAACACCTACGGGATGCCAATCTGACAACGACTGAAGTGAGCCAGGATAAGAAAAGTTGTATTCTTTTGACACAGACACACTCTGCTGGTACTTTACTAAGTAGCAAGATTCTTCTAAAGAAGAATGCTCTAATTTTTCTTGTACCACATGGCCTTTTATTTTCTGTTATTGATAAGAGACCCAAGCTCAGAGAAATATTTCTCTACTGTAAGAGAACTACAACACAAGTGTGATGACAAATGGTTCTAAATTGTGGCCTCAATGTCAACAAGACAACAGATTGATGGAAGTATGGTGAACCAGAAAAGGCATGCTTTGTCTAAAGCAGCCAGCCATTTGCTCAGCAACAGCCTGTTTTTGCCACACAAGAATGCAGGCTTAGTATTGCCAGATTTTCCACTTTTCAAAAGTCTGAACTTTTAGACAAATCTCCTGATCTTAGAAATATTGGCTCATGTTTTTAAAAAGCAATGGCTAGGCCAAACAAAAACACATCTACAGTCATGCATCGCATAACGTTTCGGTCAATGATGGACTGCTTATATGACTGTGGTCCCATAAGATTAGTACCATGTAGCCTAGGTGTGTAGTTAGTAGGTTATACCATCTAGGTTTGTGTAAATACACTCCATGATGTTCACACATGACGAAATCACCTAACGACACATTCCTGAGAACGTATCCCTATTGTTAAGTGACACGTGACTGTATATTGGATTCTTTCTTTCCCTCTTTCCTTAGAGGAGAGATGAATTCTGGCTGAAGACTTCGGGTAACAAGTAACTGAGGAATCTGAAAGGACTTTATTTCATAAGCAAGGCAGTGACAGTGTTTGAGCAAGAGGAATAACATGATAGAAACATGCTTCAGTCTAATTAACATGGCGGGTAGCTGTATACCACATAAACGGGAGAGCAGCGAGCCTAAAGCAGGGAGACAATTTAGACCAGGCAAGAGTTAATGAGGGTATAAAGTAGGATGACTAATAGTGGAAACAAAAAGGAAGGAACAGATGCAAGAGATACTGTAAAGATGGACAGAACTTGGCAAATGATGAGAGGAAAGGCAGCATGATAAAGAAAAGAACTAGGCTCTCAGGACTACTAAGCAAGAAAAATTAGATTTTGAGTCCCAGCTCTGCCACACAGTAGCAATGTGATTTGGGGCAAGAGATTTGAATTATCTTAGGGTTATTTTCTTATTAGTTAAAAAATTATATTTATGTATTTTTTCTGTTTCTCATTATTATTCTGAGGATTAAATTAAATAAGTTATGAACATGCTTGATCATCTGGTAAAAAGAAAATAAGAAAGAGGGGCGAGTGAAAGGAAGAAGTTAAAGCCAAGGTGATTGTGTGAATTTTAGTGCAATTAAGAGAAATAAGCAAGGGCCAGCCCCATGGCTTAGTGGTTAAGTGCGCGCTCTGCTGCTGGCGGCCCGGGTTCGGATCCCGGGCACGCACCGACGCACCGCTTCTCCGGCCATGCTGAGGCCGCGTCCCACATACAGCAACTAGAAGGATGTGCAGCTATGACATACAACTATCTACTGGGGCTTTGGGGGAAAAAAATAAATAAATAAATAAAATCTTAAAAAAAAAAGAGAGAGAAATAAGCAAGACAAAACAAAGACTTAGTTGAGGAGGAAAAGATGATGAAGTGAGTTTAAGGTTCCAGGGGGACACACCCATGTAAAAATGGCCAATATGCTTCTAGAAAAGCAGAGCTAAAACCCAAGAGAGACTATGAGACTAAAAACATGAATTATCTATCCAGAAGTTAAGTTTTAGAAGTAGATGAGGTTATTTATACAGAAGTTAAGTTTTAGAAGTAGATGAGGTCACTAAGGAATGTATAAAGAGAGAAGATAGCAAATGAATATAGAGAACTGTAGAAGAATCCTCATATTTGAGAAACCTGAAGAGGATCACAAGAATGACAGAAAACAGTCAGATGGATATGTAAGGGGTTTTTTTTTGGTACAACAATGATATGATTATGTTTTTTTAAGAGTTATCTTATAGAGACACAGAACTACCGATGGATGAAATGATATATCTGAGATTTACTTTAAAATAATCTAAAAGAGGGCTGGGGAGGGGTTAGGTAACACAAGATTGGCCAAAAGTTATTTGATAAAGTAGGGTGAAGGGCACATGGGGGCTCATTTTATTATTCTACTTTTGTCTGTGTTTGAAATTTTTCATAATAAAAAGTAAATAAGTCAATAAATAGAAAAGTCAAAGAGATGAGAGAAAAAGGACAAAATGCAAAATCACAAAAAACAAATGAGAATTTTAAGAAGGAAGTGGTCACAAGTTTCAATTTCTACAGGGAGGTCATGGATGTTGATGTAATGCTGATAATAAATAAACATTACAAGTACAGAATACAGAATTCATAATTTTATCAATTTAAGATTAATTGCCTTAAGTAAATATGTAATTAATAAATGCTAGATTGAATGAGAATGTTCAATTCCACTTAAAAATATACCAATAATTATTAAAACAAAACATACACACACACACACGAATCTTGAGCTCCTATGTTCAAGGGTTACAGTTCAAATTTCTAGGCACTGATCATCTCTGAAAACACTACAGGGCAAGTGGAAGTATATTTAAGAAACTGCGGAGTACAACAGCAAAATTCTCCAAAAAAAAAAAGGCGGGGGCGAGAAAACAAATTCTGAACAAGGACTGAAGCACAAGGTTAATTTGATCTATTTATAACTGCTGAAAATTTTTCACAAAATAGAGTTGATACTTGCCTCCACTTCAGCCATGAATGCCTCCAAGGGATCATCATCACTGTCAGAATCTACTGGCTTGGAATGGAACTGTTGGCGGGTAGGCGAGTTTTCAGCAGGAATGTAAGGTAAATCAACATTGCTAGAGTCTTCTTCCTCATCTTCAAAATATCTGAAAATTAAAATGTGTGAATGTAAAGTGAATGTTTAGTTTGGCGTCAGTGAATCTTTCATTTAACAGAAATTTTTACTATGTTATATGTTACTATTAAGAGATTTAAACTATACAGGTCAAATTAGAGACCTCCAGGTTTTGGCTAAGGACCTAATTATTAAGTATTACTTAACACATGCAAAATTCTAATATTGCAAAAAAAAGACACAGCAGATTCTCCACTTCAACAGCGCCTGTCCAAATCACATTTCCAGTTCTGTTAAAAGCGATGAGTTTTCAGTACAAATTTAGTATATCATTGTCGAATAGATATAGCAAATATTTAAAGAGTGTATGCTATGAAAAAAATTACTTTTGTATGAAACATTAAAAACCTAGTTTATTCTTTATAATCCTCTAAAAACTTTTAGATATATTCCCAAGGCTAGTGACTTTCTTCAGAAGTTCTGGGCTATTTTCTGAGGACCAAGAGAAAACTTCTAGAATTAAAAATAAATGCTCAATTCAAAATCATTCACCAGGGGCCGGCCCCGTGGCATAAGCGGTTAAGTGCACGCGCTCTGCTGCAGCGGCTCGGGGTTCGCCGGTTCCGATCCCAGACACGCACTGATGCACGGCTTGTCAAGCCATGCTGTGGCAGCGTCCCATATAAAGTAGAGGAAGACCGGCATGGATGTTAGCCCAGGGCCAGTCTTCCTCAGCAAAAAAGAGGAGGATGGGCAGATGTTAGCTCAGGTCTGATCTTTCTCACCAAAAAAAACAAACCCAAAATCATTCACCATACTACTTAAGTATTCAGAAAAGACAACTTCAAAGTCTGGAGAAAGCATCACTTTCCCTCTAACAAACTTCCCAGAAAAGGATGTCTATGCAGCTCTTTATAAACTAAAACAAAAAAAAACATTGTTTTTGGGCCAGCCCCGTGGCTTAGCGGTTAAGTGCACGCACTCCACTACTGGTGCCCCGGTTCAGATCCCAGGTGCGCACGGACGCACCGCTTCTCTGGCCATGCTGAGGCCGCGTCCCACATACAGCAACTAGAAGGACGTGCAACTATGACATACAACTATCTACTGGGGCTTTGGGGGGGAAAAAAAAGGAGGAGGATTGGCAATAGATGTTAGCTCAGAGCCAGCCTTCCTCAGCAAAAAGAGGAGGATTAGCACGGATGTGAGCTCAGGGCTGATCTTCCTCACAAAAAAACAAACAAACAAAAAAAACCATTGTTTAGACCTTACCTCAAAATTAAATAAAATAGTAATATAATCAAATATTAATTTAAGCAAATAACAACTGCAGCTTAAAATTTTAAAGCATTTCAAGTCTTCATAGGAATTATTTTAAAAGTTCTAACAACTGTAATGTGCTACACACACACAAACACATACTCATTTATATAGCAGGTTTCATTGAACTAATGAAAAAGTGTCCCTGGGAGGGCCGGCCCCGTGGCTTAGCGGTTAAGTGCGCGTGCTCCGCTGCTGGCGGCCCGGGTTCGGATCCCGGACGTGCACCGACGCACCGCTTCTCCGGCCATGCTGAGGCGGCGTCCCACATACAGCAACTAGAAGGATGTGCAGCTATGACATACAACTATCTACTGGGGCTCTGGGGGAAAAATAAATAAATAAAATTATAAAAAAAAAAAAAAAGAAAAGAAAAAGTGTCCCTGAACTGGTAAACTGCTCTCTAGAATAATAATCCCTGACTTTGCTGAACCTTAAACAGCTACTTCTGTATTTAATTCCTGATTAACATACCAGTTTTTAAAAATGCTGCTGTGTACTTTAAAACCTTCAATCTTGAGGGGGCCAGCCCAGTAGTGCAAGCAGTTCAGTGCACACATTCCACTGTGGCGGCCCAGGGTTCGCCGGTTTGGATCCCGTGCGCGCACCAATGCACCGCTTGGCAAGCCATGCTGTGGCGGCGTCCTATATAAAGTGGAGGAAGATGGGCACGGATCTTAGCCCAGGGCCAGTCTTCCTCAGCAAAACAAGAGGAGGATTGGCAGATGTTAGTACAGGGCTGATCTTCCTCACAAAAAAAAAAACCAAAAAACAAAAACTTCAATCTTGAAAATTTTTTTAATGAAAAAAAATCGTCACAACCAGGCTGGAAATGATAGCATTAAGAGATTTCTTCAGACTTGGCAAAAAGAAAAGTTATAACCTATAGGAATTAGAGCTCAAAACTTCAAACTCCAGTTTCTTATAACAACTACCTTATTAGACAATCAAGTTAAAAAAGATAATTGGTAAATGTTTCCTGAGAACTGTGGGCAAAAATCTGAGTACATTTTTCTACTACTATATGATGTCACAACATACTAGTTTTGAGGACTTAGGTATTGAGGTAAATTCTGTCTCTAGCAGTTCTGACACCTGCCTGTGTTTACGAAACAACTTATATAGTGTAAATAAAACACTTTAGTAAAGACCATCAAAAACCATGTGGATTTTTAAAACTCTTCAGCTATATTTAGGTTTCGATGGCCTCAAATCCTTTTTGGAACAAGTACTGTGAAGGTATAAGTAAGCACACAAGTATTATATTCCTTACAAATGAGTAGTAGACTGAATAATTTCACTTTTTAGGTACAATGCAATTCAGTGAGACAACCAATTTAAGAAGTCATATTAGGGGTCGGTGGCGTAGCGGTTAAGTGCATGTGCTCCGCTGCAGCGGCCCGGGGTTCACAGGTTCGGATCCCAGGCTCACACCAACGCACTGCTTGTCAAGCCATGCTGTGGCAGCGTCCCATACAAAGTGGAGGAAGATGGGCACAGATGTTAGCCCAGGGCCAGTCTTCCTCAGCAAAAAGAGGAGGACTGACAATGGATGTTAGCTCAGGGCTAATCTTCCTCACCAAAAAAAAAAGAAGAAGAAGAAGAAGTAGTAGTCATATTACAATTTGGGAAACAAATGGTTTCTTTGCCTCAATTTCTGTTGATGGCATGAATTTCTCAAAGCCCAACCTTTAATAAATTACTAGAAATTACCACTTACGCATTTTCTTCATCAAAGTTGGCCCGTTTAGATCCAATTTTGTAGAAAGAAGGGAGCTGAGGTGGAGCCGACTTTCCAAATCCAGAAGAAGAGCTGGTTGCCCCAAAGGCACTGTGGGACTGTTGTGGGAGTTTTGGTTCCTCCTTCTTTCCAGCACTAATGGCAAAACCTCCAAAGCCAAATCCCCTCTTAGTGCCAGGGCCACCTTTGTTCCAGTTCATGGTGTCAATGATTGATCTGTTATGCATAAGATACACTAGTATAAATTTAACTTTATGACGTAAATAGCCCACTTATTTTTATGTCTCTTTCAACCTCTACCTATAATTTTATTTTAAACTTTTGCCCCAATTAAAACTTTACCTTTTGTACTTCACATACGCAATATGCTAACCTCAACAAAATGGTCACATTTTCTAAGACACAGAAGAAACTGTTATTTATTTTATTGGGATATCAATCTAAACAGGAATGTAGTATCTAATATCATCTCCTTCAAACAGATCTGATTGCTAATTTAACATCTTATTAAGCTGCCAAAAATACTCATAAGACAATAAATATTTTGGGGGATCTGATATGTACTAGGCTTGTGTTAGGCAACTGAAGATACCAGAAAAGCCTTAAATCTCTTAATCTTTAATCATCACGGAGTTTACAGTCTACCAGGAAAATAGACGAAAAAAAAAGACAAAAGACAAAAACAGCCTACCATTATAATATAATGTAATGGTATAAGAGAGATTGAGGTGCTATCAGCAAGACTGTCTCAAAATTAAAGATTATCCTCTGGTAATCACATCTGGAGGAATCAAAGAATCAAAACTTAAAAGATAAGATCCGTTATTTGTAGAAAGTATCTATGTAATTGTCTCTGAAGGGTACTTATGAACCATGCATTTATTGAGCAACTGCCCTCTAGAACACTATCCAGGAAGAAACCATGATTCACTGATAAGTTGCCTTAAGTATTCAGTTAGCCTATGGTTAAGGATTACACAGAAATTTCCTGAGCATTGATGAAATCGCTTTAAAAACAATAGCTTATATCTTATTAGTCTAGGCTCCAAAAAACCTTTTTCAATGACACATTACCTAAGTTTTGTAGAAAAGCAGAAAACTCAGAAAGTAAAAAGGAACAAAATTTAAAACTATGTACCTGAAATTTCCTCTCCTAGATACGTAATTTTGTTGATATCTTTTGCTATTTTTCCTACGAATATGTGTGTATACACACACACAAAATTTAAAAACTACATTGAAAAACATAATAATAAAACATACTGTACATATTGTTTTAGTTACTGATTTCTTCACCTAATGATATACTATGAACATCTTTAAAAGTCAGTAAATACACTTCTTCACTACTGTTTTAAAATGTGAAATATATCATATATCTTTGTGCATACCCTTAATTACTTCCTTAGGATCAATTTTTAAAACGCAATTGCTTAGCGAAAGGGAATATGCATTCTAAGTTTTAAAAATTTTAATTACTACTTACATTTATGCAAAAGTGTCCATTACACACTGAGTAAAATAAGACGGGCATAAAACAAGGTGGGTGGTATGATTCAATGTAAAAACGTGTTACATATACAGAGATAGCTGGAGGGTTGTTTACCAAAATGTTAACAGCAGTTATTTGACTTTTACTTTCTTCTTTGAATTAAAGTTTACCATTAATAAGAAAAATTACAATGTTTATAACAAACTCTGAAGCCAATGTGGAAAGGAGTTCCAAAAACTGCTTTTTATGATTGACACTGTTGAAGGGACCAGGAACAACTCTAGTTTTCTGGTTCTATTCCCCTCCCCCATATATACCTGATAAGTTTTGTTTGAACTGCTATTATATAGCACTTAGTTCAATCTGCTTAGTATTAAATTTGATTTATGCTCTGTCAATCTCTACCCTTAGGCCACCCTTAGTTCCAGGTAGGGACTGTCTTTACTCATTTTGGACCTTCCATAAAAGTTACACATGGCTAAAATAAGTACTTAATAAGTACTTGTTTATTTGAATTTAATTAAGACCATCTGCTTTCTTCAGGAATCCCTTGAGGGGAATCAACACAATTCTGGTGAGATGAGATTTAGTAAGAATATTTACATCCAAGAAAATTTTAGCATCTGATGTTTTTTTTTTCTTTTTTTTTTTAATTTTTTGTTTATTGCAGTAACATTAGTTTATAACATTGTAAAAATTTCAGGTGTACATCATTGTACTTCTATTTCTGCATAGATTACATCAAGTTCACCACCAAAATACTAATTACAACCCATCACCACACACATGTACCGAAGTATCCCTTTCACCCTCCTCCCTCCCCCCATCCCCTCTGGTAACCACCAATCCAATCTCTGTCCCTATGTGTTTGTTTATTGTTGTTATCTGATAATGTTTTACCAATTTATGAGCCTGGCTTTACAAGAGCTGTTCCTAAGCAACAAAAATGATGGACTCTGAATTTTAACCTCATTTTCCCTAGTGTATATAATGTATAATGAGGGGCTAATCAATAAGCCATAGAAATCAGAAGGTAGGCAAAGGAAGGATAGGAAAAAAATCTTTAAGTTTGGGTAGCTTTTAAGAATCACATCAACAATCTGCTAGCAGGAAAACTTTCACTGGTTTAGTGAAAGCCTGCTGAGGAAGGTCAGGCAGTGTTATTAAGTACTGGGCATTTACAGACGAAAGATACAGTCCCATTCTCAAGGAGTTCACGTTGTAGTTTCAGCCAGCTAAAAAAAACATTATATGTTCTAACAGAAGTATTGCACAAAGCGCATTCAATGGTGTCCCAAGAGAGGGGTACCCAACCCAGGATGAGTAGAGGAGAAGGCACAGAAGTTTTTCTGGAGATACACTGGTGTTAAGTTTTGAAATCTCAAGAGGCATTAGACCAGGGAAAAAGCATCAGAGCAGGGCATTTTAAATTGAGGGAACTCTAAGTACTACCTCAGGGAACTGGGAATAGTTCAGTGCAGCTAGAGTTCCAGTTCTGTAGGACATTTGGGAAAGTTGCAGGACACACGCTCAAAAAGACAGGCAGGGCCTAGATGAACAGCTTAGTATGCTATGCTAAGAATACACCATACAAAACTATATTCTGCCAGTTATAAGGAATCTTAATTTTAAGCAAAAAGGGGACACATTTCAGATCAGTGTTTCAGAAAGATAAGATGAGAGACATATATGAAAAGTTGGAGCCAACAAGATGCAAAACATGCAATAATTTTTTCTTTACTCTTCAGAGAGTTAGGTCAACCAAAAGACTGAGAACACTTTAGTGCCCCTGAGCCTTTCACTAGTTGATTTAGAACACACTGCCCTTTTCCCCTAATTTATTGCCTCAACAAGGCCAAACAACTGTGCTTTCTAAATACCCCGCTGACTAGAACGTTAGCTCCATGAGGGCAGGGACTTTGCCTGTTTTGCCCAGCACTTTATCCTTAGTGCCTAGTGTGTGTGTAGTAATCTAAAAATTTTTGTTGAATAAATATCATGCCTTCAGGCTCTTCAAAATTCATCCCAGCATTTGTGAAAACCGTCATCTTCCATTATTACACACCTCACTATCTAGCCATCCAGCCTTCCTGATTAAATCGAAGCCAGATCATCCTCAAGGTACCATTAATTCCTTACTCTCTTGACAAGTTTTTCCTACTATTATACCATGTATATGGCTACTTAACCTCGACAGTCACAGAGGTTTGAGAAATTATAGCTGATAGGAGAAGCGAAAGATAGCCAACCTAATCTCTATTTGGTTTTATGATGTTAAAAAAAAAGATGAACCCTCTTCTGCTTAGATTATTAATTGGCAATCTCTAAACAAACACTGGACAAGAGACATCTACTAAATAGTTGATAACGAGGTCAAAGCAGTGAGGATATTAAAAGATTAACTATCCTCCTGCTATTTGTGGGTCTCCTCAAAGCTCCATTTGGTCTTAACAAACACACACACAGGCGCTTCTGAGCCTTCTCTCAGGTTATAATAATATACCTGTATCCTTCCTACTAAGCTGGTAAACTCATATCAAATAGCTCTGAAACTTCACCGCTGCCTTCATAAACACTTCTCAGATTGATGACAGAAATGGCGAGAACACCCACTAGCTTCAGTGCATACAGAAATCACCACATGGTTTTCAACACACAGGTATAATTCACCGACTTCATTAAAAACAATAAACAACAACAACAACAAATCCAATTAAAAATGAGCAAAGGACTTGAATAGACATTACTCCAAAGAACATATACAAATGGCCAACAAGCATATGAAAAGATGCTCACCATCACTAATCATTGGGAAAATGCAAATCAAAACCACATCACCTCACATCCATTAAGATGGCTACTATAAAAAAAAAAAACCACAACAGAAAATAACAAGTGTTGGCAAGGATATGGAGAAACTGGAACCCTTATACATTGCTGGTGGGAATGTAGGATTGTTCAACCCCTGTGGAAAACAGTATGGTAGTTCCTCAAAAAATTAATTGCAGAACTACCATATGATTCAGCAATTCCACTTCTGGGTATATACCCAAAAGAATTGAAAGCAGTCTACCCATGTTCATAGCATCATTATTCACAGTAGCCAAAAGGTGGAAGCAACCCAAGTGTCCATTGATGGAAGAGTAGATAAACTAAATGTGGTGAGACTTTATATATATATAGCAATATTATTCAGCCTTAAAAAGAAAGGAAATTCTGACACATGCTACAACATGAATGAACCTTGAGGACATCATATTAAGGAAATAAGCTAGTTACAAAAGGACAAGTACTATGTGATTCCACCTGTATGAGGTCCCTAGAGTAGTCAAACTCAGAGACAGAAAGCACAATGGTAGTTGCTGAGGGCTGGAGGAAGCAGGGAATGGGGAGTTATTGTTTAATGGGTACAGAGTTTCATCTTTGCAAAATGAAGAGTTCTGTGGACACTATGGTGCTGACGGTAGCAAAACAACGTGGATGTACTTAATGCCACTAAACTGTACACTTAAAAATGGTTAAGATTTTTTTTGTGTGAGGAAGACCAGCCCTGAGCTAACATCTAATGCCAATCTTCCTCTTTTTGCTGAGGAAGACTGGCCCTGAGCCAACATCTGTGCCCATCTTCCTCTACTTTATATGGGACGCCACCACAGCATGGCTTAACAAGCAGTGCATCGGTGTGCACCCAGGATCCGAACCTGCGAACCCCAGGCCGCTGCAGCAGAGCGCATGCACCTAACCACTGCACCACTGGGCTGGCCCCTAAAATGGTTAAGATTTCTATATGTATTTTACCACAATCTTAAAAATAAGAAAATTTTTAGTTATTTTATTCAGTTTATGAGGGAGGAATGCAAACGTACTTTTGACTATTTGACTACATTTTTTTCTTTTTAAAAAAGATTGCTTTTTAAATAAAAACATCTACTTTGGAAAGAATTAGTATATAATAGAACCATAAACAAAATTTAATGAGCATGTGCTTTGAAGACAACAACCTAAGTTGGGTCTTAGTAATAACAAACATTGTTTTATACGGACCAATAACCACTTTCTACTATGTACCCAGTACTTTGAGGGACACCTCTCCTCTCCACCTCCACCACTGCAATAATTTCCTAACAAATCTTTCTGACTGTTATCCTGCCTCCACACCACTACTAGGAGTGATCAGTAATTCAAAATATACTGAGTGCCTATTTTGCCAGGCACTGTTCTAGGTGCTGAGGATACAGTAATGGAATCAGACACAGCCCCAGCCCTCAGGGAACTCAGTCTGCTCCAAGAGAAAGAAAAACCAAATCATATTTCAGGCAGTAAAAGTGCTACAAAAAAAAAGCAAGGCAAGGGGTAAGCTATTACAGATAGAAAGAAGGCAGGTAACACCTCTTTGAGGAGACTGATACTTGACAAGTAACCCCCCCCCACCCCCACAATTCTACTGTTCTAAGAATGTCTGTTTTGCTGGAAAAGTCATGGTGATGTACATCTAGAGGCTGCATCTACAATCAGTAAATATTTCAGAATCTATGAGAAGTGACTCTATGTGGTGAAGTATAAAACGGTGAACTAATAGTGGGTCAGAGATAAATAGCAAAAAGAGAAAATGAATTTCCACATCCTTTGGCAGAGTAACATCGTGTTTGTTAACAGTGTGGAACAAGGGAAAGTCACACTCAAGGGAGGCGAGCATTCACATGCTCAGAAAAACCCTCTTCCAGGTTCTTCCAGATCCCAGCACCAAACCTTCCTGACACACATTTCTGATTCTATCATTCTCTTCAATTCAATAGCTCTCCATAGTTACTCAATCAGGCTGGAATGAGACTCTCCATTACGGCAACAAACTACTGTACTTTACCATTCATATTTCCCAGGGTTTCCCCACATGCACCAGTTTTTCCAGAAAACCAAGCACTTTGATGAATGCTCTTCCCTCTACCAGGATTCCCTCCCCACCAAATCTCTCACTCTACCTACCTACCAAAGTCCTATCTTTCAAAGTCCATCTCAAATACCAACTCCTAGAACTATGACATACATGATTCCCCCAGGGGCCGGCATAGTGGTTAAGTTTGCGCACTCCGCTTTGGCGGCCCCGGGGTTTCCTGGTTCGAATCCCAGGCGCTGCGCTGACCAGCGCACTGCTCATCAAGACATGCTGTGGCGGTGTTCCATATACAAAATGGAGAAAGATGGGCACGGATGTTAGCTCAGGGCTAATCTTCCTCAGCAAAAGAGGACAATTGGCAATGGATGTTACCTCAGGGCCAATCTTCCTCATCAAAAAAAAATATATATACATATATATACATATGATTCTCCCAGAGAAATCCTATCTTTCCTCAAAATCCCTTTCTAGTCTTAAAACACCCAACATTTAATCATAACTACTATTTGTGTTCTTGTTTTCTCTCTCTAACTCCATGAGGGGTTTCATGGGTGAAGAAGTAGGCTTATGCATTTTTTATCTCTTGTGTTTTTCAGGGTATATACTCATTATTCATGTTTATTCAATATATAGGAGACCCAAAGAGATTTTCAACTTGGCTGAGGAGAAAAATTAAAGATAGCATAAAGTCCTAGTTGGTATGGTTCTAGGCACTAAAATGCTATTATTTATTAGAAAATCATAAGCATAGTAACGTAGCACAGACTGGAGAGAGGCTGACTATGTTCAAACTCTAGCTTTGCCACTAACTTGATGTGAACCTCAAGGAAGTTATTTAGCTTCTCTGGGTCTTAGTTTCCCCATCTGTAAGATGGTGAGACATCACCTACTACACAGTTCTACTTCACAGAGTTGGTGTGAAAAATTGAGTTTATACACAAAAACACACTTAGAATAAACTTGGCACATAGTAAGTGTACAATATGTATTAGCTGTCATGTTTATCATTGTTATTTCTCAGAAGTCAATTTCTCCATTGGTAAATGGAGAATATCAAGCCAGACTTCTCAGAACTTTCAACACAGGGATTACACACACAATTGCCACATGACACTGAAGATGTCAGAGATCACTGTGAGCTGACAAGTGGGGACAGGCTTCATAGGAGAGCTAGGACACAGATTAGGCACAGAAAGACGCAAGCTGAGTAGAGAAGTGTAAAGGAATAAGACATTCTAGGGAGGAAAACTAAAATAGCAAAGGCTAGGAGTTGGAATAACTGTGGAACATGAGATAATTTGGCTATATAGTTTATGTTTTGAGCAATGGTGGAAAATAAGATATGATCTAAATGACTTTAAAAATAGTGGACTAAAAACAACTGATTATAAAACGACATAATCTTTATCACTTGTGTTTTTGGAGTAGGAGAGATATCTAGCGACAGCTGATTAGCATCTACTCTAACAATCTGCCTTGAGAACATCTCACACACTATAAACCAGTCAGTTCTTTAACATGAATCTGTACAAAACCCAAGAATTTTATCACCTTCTTCTAAAGCCAAATATAAGTAAATGGTGGGTTACACTTATTTGAGAAGCATCTCTGTTAGCTTAAAGAAAGTAACAGCTGATTATATGAATATTGACTTGATAAAACTAAAATACTATAAAGAACTGCACTCTATCAATTATATTAAATTATTACAATGTAAGTCAAATCTTAACCACTCCGCTGCTCAAAACCCTCAGACGGTCCCCGTTCCAGGCAGAGCAAAGTGAAATGCTCGCAATAACCTAAAAGGTCCTGGTTGTTCTATGCTCCCCCCAGTTCTTCCCTGACCTTATCTTCTACTACTCCCTCCTTGGCTCACAGCGCTCCAAGAACATTGGTCTTCCAACTGTTCTTCTAACAGGCCAGCATTGTCCTCTTTAAGGCCTTGACACTTGCTATTCCGTCTGCCTGGAACATTCCTTTCCCCAGATACTCGCTGGGCTCACTCCCTCACCTCCTTCTAGTACCTTAAATATCAGCTTGTCTGTACATACTTCCCTGACCATCCTATTTCAAAATGCAACACCCCCTCAACCCTCTTTCCAGTTTTATTTTTTTACAGAAGGCACTAATCATCTAACACTCAGTATAATTTATGCATTTATTGTCTCTCTTCCCTACCACAAAATAAGTTTCATGAAGGCAGGAGTCACAGACCTAGACAAGTGCTAGGAAATAGGCACACAGTAGGCATCAATAAAAACAGTGCCTGAATGAACTGCAGATTAGGCCATATAATGCCCCTTCCAGGTACAGGAAAATACAGCATACGTTTTTTTTTGCACTACTGAAAGTCTAAAAATTAATTTTTGTACAAAACACTTATTGCTCACCTATGTGCCAGAACTGGTCTTAGCTCTGGCAAGTTAAAGTGAATGAAGACATAAACTCTGCCCTTTAGGAGTTTCGGCGTGCGTATATGGGGGAGAACAGATACAGAAACATCACTTACAAAAAACAATATACAGGGAAGCCAAAAGAAACTGAATGACCGCCTAAAGGAGTGAGGGGCAAAGGGGGAAACGGTTCATTAAGGTGACAAGGAAGCTATGATTTCCCAAAACTCTCGACTAGTACGATAGTTCTTCCCTATATTATTGGTGCGTAAGCTTGCAACTCCAGGTAAATTATTGACTGACATCAGATAGGCTCTTAAGCAGGCCGCAAAAAAGTTTGTGTGACGACAGTGATGCTAATTAGTGATCTACTCAAGGCTGCACAAAAATCACCGACAGTGTTTTTACTGCCTTCCGATTCGGCAACTTCTGCCTATCGGGTCTCCCCGATTTGGAGGCTTGCATCTGCCAAGTGCTGCCGACTTGGGTCAGAATCCTGCCGGTGGCTATCCCTTCCCTACCAGGGGGGGCGGTCGGGCGACTCCGGAAAGCCGCCAACTGGGCCTCGGTAAGAGGTGCGGGAAAAGCGGGAGCCGTGGGAGGGCGTCGCGGCTCCGAAGGACCCCTGGAGCCCCGCACTCCCACCCCTCCTCGGCCTCCTGGGCCTTCGGTGCCCGCAGGCTCTCCCGACTCTTTGTTAAGCAACGCCGCAGTTCCCGGGCCCTCGCTAGGCCCCGCAGTTGCCTCCAGTGCCCCCAAGGGGCAGCGGTCCCACGTCCAGACTCACCTCTCACAAACCTGCTGCTGTGGCCGCAGCTGCAGCTGCTACTACCACCTACGCGGAGAGAATCCCGCGGCCCGAAGTACGCGCGGTCCAGGCCGCGTCCCGCCGCGCTCCTCCCTCTCCGCCCCCTTCGCGGCCGCCGCCTCTCGGCCCGTTGCTGAAGGGGGAGGGGAACGCACACCTGACATGCGCAGTGCAGAGCGCGCGGGGAGAAGGGCGGGGCCTGGGGCTATGGCTCCCGGAAGGCGCCGTGGGCTCTCGACCTTAAAGCTCCAGAATGCTTTCTAACTCCTCAGACGCTCTGACGGGACACTGCTGCTGGGGGGGGGGGGGTGTTCATGGCCCATCTAGGAAGTGGGCCTGGTAATGAAGAAAGAGTAGCAGTGACAGGGAGTCGCCCAAAAATCCCAAGAAAAGGGCTTTGGCGGAAACCACATATACATACAATTGTCGACCCCCTAAACTCTAATCCTGGGCAACATTTCTCCGCTTGCCTCTGGCCACGTGGTCCCATAGAGCATGGCTACCTTTAGCTTCCGGAGCACCAGTTTAGCGTGATGACAACTTGACTGAACCCTAGTGGAGAGGGCTGGGATCGGCGCGAGCAGTTCCGGCCCAAGAGGAGAGATTATATAACTTTCCCAGCAGCCCCTCCGCACCCTGGCCGAGCTGGGGAGGAGGTCTCGCGCGGTCCCGGAGGCTGCGTCCCGCCCCCCACGCCGCACGCTGCGGGGGTGGGGGGTGGGGAGACGGACCGCACGCATTCTACGTAACGGATGGCGCAGGCTACGTGAAGAGTGGCTAGGCGTGACTGAGCTATCTGGTCCGTCTGTGTCCTAGAGGCAACGGGGTTGGTAAAACCGCGGTGGCTGCGCAGGCGGCCGCCGGGCCGAGAGGCAGGCGAGGTAGAGGTGGCAGCTGCGGGAGCGCTGGGCAGGGTTCTAGCCGCCAGCACAGGTAGGAAGCGGGCCGTGACGCGTAAGTCGGTGGGGCCGAGCCGGGCCAGGCCGAGCGGTGACTCTGAGTTGCGTGGCCTAGCCCGGTCTCGTTTCCCACTCAACCCCCTAAGTCCGGCCTGTGGTGACATGCAGCGGTCCCCGCGCCTTCTCACATCTCCCGACTTTCTTAAAAACAAACTTTGTTCACCCGAAGGCCCATTTTCTGTTGGTCTTCGGGGTTGGGGTGATTTTAACGGTTTTTGGGAAATTCCGCAAAGAGCTGTGAGCAAATGCCAATCAGAAGGGCAAAGTTAGAGGAAGCTTATAGTGTGCAGCAGGAAGAACGGAGTATAGACATTAGGCTGAATTGATTCTCAATGGTGGGGAAGAACTAGACTCGAGTGGTTTAACAGAAGCAACAACCTCTGTGGCCAGTCTTCTCTGAAGGTTTCTAACCTAAGAAGTGTTTTTATCCAACGTGTGTAAGGAGACAGGGGAATGTCTACATGATTTCCAGAATTCTCATAGTCTAGCCATTGTCAGAAAGTCCTAATCTAAAATGGCAACCAGGAATGATTCCCCCACTTATTCCTCGTTCATTTTTAAGTCCAGACCCAGTCGCTGAGAGACTGCCAGGTGAGCTAGCAGAAGATAATCAAACCAGACTTGTTAGTGCTTGTGTGTTCCCTGCCCCAGGAGTCTCAGGACTGGGTGGCCTGGCAGGGAGTTGTGCATTTGAGAAATGAGGTGACAGGTGCAGCAGAGAGACTTCTAATAGGGAAGGCCAAGGTGCAAATGGCTTGGATAATTTTAATCTAAATAATCTTGAAGGAGCCCTGTTACAGTGCTGAGTTATCTTAGAAATGCTTCTGTGGTGTGAACAGTCTAAGTGGAAATTCAATTTGAAATGATCAGACCTTTTGGCAGGCAGTTAATCAAGTTGGCTGTGCCACTGTTAACCTTTATTTGCTTCTATTTGAAAAAGTTTATAACTGAGATCTGAAAAAGCAAACACTAAAAATGAAGATTTTTAAATCTTAGAGGGTGTTCACAAGGCACAGGGGAAGGAAGTAATGGGAACTCATTTATGGAGTGCCTTCTGTGTGCCAGGGACGTATCTCCTGTAATACTCGCTACAGCCCTATAGGGCAAGTAGTGAATAAGTACCCCTTTTTCATATGTGGGGAATAGGGTATATTAAGTGATTAACCAAAGGTCATATGGCTAGCAAATGGTAGAGCTGATGTTTTAAACCAAATCTAACTCCACTCAAGTACGTGCTTTTTCATATTTCTTCCACTTTTGACTATAATAAAAGATTATTAAAGGAAGCTAGGGATGTTTGAACACCTCTTTGAGGTTGGTGTTGAGAAGAAGCTGTGTTTTCCCATAAAATGTCGCCTGGTGCTAACCTCAAAGATCAAATATTGGGGGCCAGCCCCGTGGCTTACCGGTTAAGTGCTCGCGCTCCGCTACTGCCGGCCTGGGTTCGGATCCCGGGCGCGCACCAACGCACCGCTTCTCCCGCCATGCTGAGGCCGCGTCCCACATACAGCAACTAGAAGGATGTGCAACTATGACATACAACTATCTACTGGGGCTTTGGGGGGAAAAAAAAAAGGAGGAGGGTTGACAATAGATGTTAGCTCAGAGCCGGTCTTCCTCAGCAAAAAGAGGAGGATTAGCATGGATGTTATTAGCTGATGGCTGATCTTCCTCACACACACACAAAAAAAAGATCAAATACTGGAAAGGATATACTATTGGCCTATCCTTTATAGCATTTCTCAAGTCATTTGCACCTTTCAAAATTTATGAACTTTGTCCAATTCTAAGAATATTTGAGTAATTGTGGGGTGCAAGTATTGGGCAATAACCTTTGATATTGAACTGATTCCTTTAAGAATTTACGGTGTCGTAAATATGAGATAGAGAATATTCACTCTCCCAGAGCACCTTGAAAGAGCAGTACATACTCCTTTTTGCCACCCACTCACCTCCATGAGTACTCAACTCCCTGCATTCTGTCTTCTATCTTCACCACTTCCTTGCAGTTGCCAATAATGATTTCCTTGTTAACATTTGGAAATTTTTGGTCCATAGCTCACTTGAACTTTCTGCGGTAATTGAAACTGAGCTCTGTTTCCTTCTTAGAAATATGCTTTTCCTTTGACTTTTATGATACCACTTTGGCCAGAGTCTCTTCTTTTTCTCTAACCATTCCTTCTTAGTTTCCCATTCCAGTTCTTTCTATTATGCCCAACTCTTAGGTGTTGTGATTTGTTTCAAGACTTTTTGGTGCTTTTTTTTTTTTTTAAACCTATCTCTTAATACTCTCTGGGGATCTCATCCATTCCCATGCCTTCTCTATTTCCAGCTGAGGCTTGTATCCTGAACTCCAAACTTAACATTTCTAACTACTTCCTTTTCTTCCTCTGTAAAAATAGGTTATAATACCTTTTGGGGATATTGTGAAAATTAAGAGATATGTTAATCGTCTAACATACTGCTTGAAAACACTCCAAATTGTTGGAGTGTTTGTTTTCACTCCACAATTTTTCAACAGGTACTAAATTTAATTTATTTCCTTTCCTCCCCAATTTTTTCCTCCTTTGTTGTTCTTTATCTCAAAGATGACTTTGTCCAGCTGTTTATCAAGCCAAAACTTGGAATCACCCCAGATCTTCCTTTCTTACATTCCCTATGTCCAATGACTTTATGCTAACAAGTGTAATTCTTAAATATCTGTCAAAGCTGTTTTCCTGTTCATTCCCAGTACCACTGCCAGTTCAATCCTGTTTTATCTCTTGGCTAACTATCTCAGCCACTTCCTATTTTCCGTGCCTCAGATGCCTTTCTCCAATTATTCACTCTGTATGAGCTGTCAGGTTTAATTTTATTTATTTATTTATTTATTTATTTTTCCCCCCAAAGCCCCAGTAGATAGTTGTATGTCATAGCTGCACATCCTTCTAGTTGCTGTATGTGGGACGCGGCCTCAGCATGGCCGGAGAAGCGGTGCATCAGTGCGCGCCCAGGATCCGAACCCGGCCGCCAGCAGCGGAGTGCACGCACTTAACCGCTAAGCCACGGAGCCGGCCCGAGCTGTCAGGTTTAAATTGCAAATCTGATAGTGTCACTCTCCTACTTAAATTGTTTAGTTGATTCTAATTATCCGAACTTCTTAGTGTAGTATTTAAGTAAGGATCTTCATGATCTGCCCCCTGCTGGCTTTTCTAGCCTCATTTCCCTCACTTGGTCTACAAACCCAGTGCTCCATCATACCAAACTCCTAAAATATGCTGTTTTAGGCCTCTATGCTATAACTATTCCTCAGTCTCCAGTGCCTTTCTTGAGTATAGGAACAATGCTTTTATTTTATTTTTTAAAGAACTTTTTCTTTTTATTACAAAATCACATCAAAGGAAGATTAGAAAAATATAAATAAAAATGCCCATAATCCTACCATACAAAATAATTACTACTTATATGTAGATATATGTCCTTCTAAACCTTTTGTTTTTGTGTATTTGCTTCTAAAACAACATGGGTTCTAATAACTTCATTTTTAACAAATTTTTTTTTTAAGATTTTAATTAATTTATTCATTTATGTTCCCCCCAAAGCCCCAGTAGATAGTTGACCGCTAAGCCACGGGGCCGGCCCTATTTTTAACAATTTTTAATGGACAAAAAGTAAATTTGTTTTTGATATGTACCCCATAGTTTAACCAAACAGTTTCAGATTATTTTACTATCATAAGTAATACTGTAACACATATCCTTGAAGCTAAATTCTTGTGTAAATTTATGATTATTCGGAAATTGTGTTTTACTTCTTTTGGTGTAGTACCTGACGTGGTGATGTGCTCAGTGAAGGTGCATTTGATTAGATATGGCAAGATCACTTTATGAAAAGCAGTGAAAGCCAGAGAAGTTTTTATATTATTCTGCAGGAATTGGTCAATCTTTGATGGTTATTGAATCCTAATGTAACAAAAGTACATTAGGAAGATGATGGTGGTTTTTAGGGAGGAGAAGTAGGGAGAGAGTTGAGACAGGGGAGACCATTTAAGATAATACTGTGGTTCTTCAGCAGGTGGCGATAACTTGGATTATCGAGATGGCTTTGGGAATCAAAGAAGGAAACACTAGGATTTGATGGCTAATTAGATTTCAAAGGGAAAAGAAAATGAGAAGTTAGATATCTTGCTCTTTTCAACAAGTAAGACTAGAAAATAGGATTGATACTAATAGAGAAATTCAGGTACCTGTTGATTGTGAGATGATCAGAGGGCAGAGTTCAGCAGACTACAGCCTGAGAAGTGGACTGTTTTTATACAACCTGTGAACTAAGAATGGTTTTTACATTTTTAAAGAGTTGTTTTTAAAATGAAGAATATGCAACAGAGACCAGTATGTGGCCCACAAAGCCTGAAATATTTACTATGTGACCCTGTACAGAAAAAGTTTGTAGGGCATCAAAATGGGCATGTCTGTTAGACAATTGATGATACAGGACTGGTGTTTAGATGAAAGGGAGGACTAGAAATACAGCCTAAATAGATTTGATGGTTGAAATCGAACTACTCTTCAAACTCTTGCTCAAATGTTCTCCCTTTTTTTGTAAAGCCTTACGTGTTTGGTAAGAAGATTTCATTGTCCTCCATGTTTTCGTATCGTTTGGCACATTTTTGTCACAGATCAGATTTCACTATATTTGTTGGTTGAAAAACTTGTTTAGGTGGTGGAATACCTAGTGCTCTTTTCAGAAAGCTATGAAATGCTGATGTATTTAATTCCATCGTACACACTAGGAACAATTTTGTTAGCAAAAAATTACTACTTTAAGTAAGTAATAAAAAATCACAGCCACCAGCTTACATTTGAGAAGCAGCCTGAGAAGTAGTTCATAGCAGAGATTCTGGAGGCAAAATGAGGATCAAATCACAGCTCTGTGTCCCTTGGTAGTTGTATTACTTATTAGCATCTCTGTGCTTCATTTTCCTTATCTGTGAAATGGGGATGTTAATAATGCTACTTTCCTCAAAGGGTTGTTATGAGGGTTAAATTAGTTGCTTTTTGTAAAGCCTTTAGGACAGGGCCTAGCACTTCGTGTCTTAAATGTTTGATTTTATGATGATGATGATGTTCACATATTCACACATAAAGTTGATCTAAGGATGAATGGCTTTTCTATACATGTATTATTTTTGTTACCACTAACAGATAAATAGTTGCATCTCATTCTTATTTTATTATACCTCTTCCCAGTTCCTATGTAAAGCTTTTTATAGACTCTCAAGAAATTCTTACTGAATACACAGTGTAAATGGAAACCAACCTAAAGAAATTAAATGACTTGTCCAAGGTTTTACAGATAACTAGAGACAGAGTCCAGACTAGAACCCAGCCTCTTGACCCTCACCTCACTGTTCTTTATATATTGCTATCTGAAATGAATAGTGTTAAATAAGAGAAAAGCAGGAGAGAGTCGTAGATATATTTTTTAACTATTTACAAATTTTGATCGGTATATGTAGAATGGCAGTCCATTTAGGTTTTTTTAAACTCATTTTTAAGGTGCGATGAAAGCCTTCCACGCTTTCTGTGTTGTCCTTCTGGTGTTTGGGAGTGTCTCTGAAGCCAAGTTTGATGATTTTGAGGATGAGGAAGACATAGTAGAGTATGATGATAATGACTTTGCTGAATTTGAGGATGTCACAGAAGATTCTGTTACTGAATCTCCTCAACGGGTGATAACCACTGAAGATGATGAAGACGAGACCACTGTGGAGTTAGAAGGGCAGGATGAAAACCAAGAAGGAGATTTTGAAGATGCAGATACCCAGGTGAGGTTTTTTTTTATTGATTTCTTGGGAAATTGGAAGGATGGGAAAAGTTCTTAACTAGCACTTTTCCCAGATATTAAAGGTAAGACTCAGGTCTAAGTAGAACCTTTACTTTACTCTCTGGTATCTTCATTTTTATTCAGTAGGTGGAGCTCTTCTAAATGTTTTGCGGTATGTTGCCACCTTTTACATTGATCTAAGAATAAATTGTATTTTTCTCCTCTATGGAGAGCCTGTCTGGGGGAAGGGATGGAGAATAGATACTGTGTGTAAGTGGGAATTATATCTTTTTTTTTTTTTTTTTTTTTTTTTGGTGAGGAAGATCAGCCCTGAGCTAACATCCATGCTAATCCTCCTCTTTTTGCTGAGGAAGACCGGCTCTGAGCTAACATCTATTGCCAATCCTCCTCCTTTTTTTTTCCCCCCAAAGCCCCAGTAGATAGTTGTATGTCATAGTTGCACATCCTTCTAGTTGCTGTATGTGGGACGCGGCCTCAGCATGGCCAGAGAAGCGGTGCGACGGTGCGTGCCCAGGATCCGAACCCGGGCCACCAGTAGCGGAGCACACGCACTTAACCGCTAAGCCACGGGGCTGCCCTGGAATTGCATCATTTAGAACTCAGGGTTCAAAAGCATGGAGAGTCATCATTAAAAAACGTGTAGCATCTCTGTGTTCTGTGTTCAACTGCTTACCTGTTCTGTTTTCCTCTCCAAGTGTTGCTTGCAAAAATGAGATACAATTGCTGGTAACATTTGGAGGGGAAAACAGATTGTGCCTCATTTTTGTAGGAGGGAGATACCGAGAGTGAGCCATATGATGATGAAGAATTTGAAGGTTATGAAGACAAACCAGATACTTCTTCTAGCAAAAATAAAGACCCAATAACAATTGTTGATGTAGGTATTCAGGATTCTGAATTCCAAACTAACAAACAAAATATCTTGCTTTCATTAATCCCAGAAATATAATTGGTGACATATAGCTAGTGTCGATGTAATAGTGGGAGCTTTGAAAGAGTTTGACATCAATTCTATTAAAATGCCACACACCTAGAGAAGTAACCCCTATTTTTTATTCTGGGCCTCCTAGTTTTATTTGTCAAGAAATGATGAAGAGGATAGACATTAAATTTGTTTTGGGGTGGGGTGCAGAATCAAGTTGAATATGAAAGGCTTTCCAGCTTTTCATCCCATTTGATTATCCTCACGTTTCCTTAAAGAATCTTTCACAAAGCTAACCTAGAAACCCAAAATGGGCATATTTTTCAGAAGTATAACCATATTCAGTGACAGTAATCTAGAATACCTCTGTTCATGGGTTTTCTCATTCTTCTTCATCCCATGAGTTAGACTCCGTCCTTCAGCCTCAGCTAACATTAAATGGAATGATTATTCTTCTCTAGGTTCCTGCACACCTCCAGAACAGTTGGGAGAGTTACTATCTAGAAATTTTGATGGTGACTGGTCTGCTTGCCTACATCATGAATTATATTATTGGAAAGAATAAAAACAGTCGCCTTGCTCAGGCCTGGTTTAACACTCATAGAGAGCTTTTGGAGAGCAACTTTACTTTAGTAGGTAAGTTAGGCTAATACAAGTCCAGCTGTCTGCTTGAAAACCATCTGGTAAGAACTGTTTATGCCCCTCAGTGTAAGCATCTGACTGCTTTCATGGACTCTTGGAGAGGATGCTTTATTTTCTCTCAAGGATCCCATTTTTGTTAGGTTTTATATACTGAATAAATTGCATTTATGAAATAATTTCCTTATCTTTCATTAATCAATAGTTGCTAAACATCTGATTAGAGTGATATAATCATGTTATCAAAACAAGTTGATAAAAGCCTGGCGGAAAGCAAGGAATTTTGACATTTTAGGTAGCTTGATAAATGCTTTCAATTCACCCTTTAGAGATTAGAAATCTCTCAAAATTCCCTCAGGTTCTGGGCGCTTTAGTTTTGATCCACTGAAGAGGTATACATTGAAGTACCTTAGAGGAACCCCTGTAGTTGTGTAGTGTAGGGAGTAAGGTGGACTTACTACCTTCACCTCTGTTTGGCTTGTAACACTTTGTTTCCCTTTAATAGTAAGCAAGTGTCCATCTACTCTGCTCTTTAGCAGACTATTTATATGTGTGCTAGGTGCTTTGCATACATTGTTTCTTATTTAATCTTTGTAACAACACTGTCAGTTGGATATAGTTTCTATTTTCCTAAGGAGGGAACTGACTTCCAGAATGTTAAAGCTTGCCTAAGCTATTAAGTTGCAACCATGATATTAGAACCTAGACTATTGTTTCCAAAGTCCATGCTCTTTCTGCTGCACCATGGTATTTCAGAGTACTTTTTGACCCAGAAATTAGGGAAAAAAATAAGTAGACTTTAATGCCTTCCACTCCCCCTCGTGTTTTCATTTGGTGTATCAATCTGCTTTACCTTCTGAGGTTGAATAATTTCTTTTATACACTTAATGATTAAATGAAGAGAGGAAATGATTGGAATTTGAGCTTTTTCTAAATATAAAATACAACTCTTAATACCACTGTTATCGTTTTGCTGCTGGAAAAGCAAACTTAGTTAAAGTTAACTCAGAGGAGACACAGCGAGGGAGTGTTGAATTGATTGTATTGATATATTTTATTCACTGCATAGGTTTTTTAACTTTTGGCAGAGACATTTAAACTGACTTTCCTCCATTTTGTATCTACTCTTGAGAAATTTATACTCCAGGCTGATTGTCATTAACTAACAAGGACATAAAAGTAATGCTAGAGTCATAATTTTTTTATGGAGACAATAAAGAGTTTTAAAAGTAAAAGTAACAATTCCTATCTATTGTAATCTATGTCCAAAGGAGAGTTCTCTATGATAGCGAAGTGTTGCTACCCTAAAGCTATGATCATTTTGGGATCAAGGTGAAGGAGGGTGTGGTGATTAGGCCCCAACATTTTCAGTGAATCACATTAAGTGGTTTTACCCCTAGGGGATGATGGAACTAACAAAGAAGCCACAAGTACAGGAAAGCTAAACCAGGAGAATGAGCATATCTACAACCTGTGGTGTTCTGGTCGAGTGTGTTGTGAGGGAATGCTTATCCAGCTGAGGGTAAGTATAATGGTATAATGTATATCTTCCTTTCATTTTTTCCAGCCTGATTCCAAATCCTCTAAGTTTAGTGTCTCATCCTTTCATGTTTGACTTGAAATGAAGTCTAAAAATCATCTTTCTGCTGACTGGCAAATGTGGAGTGTATTTGATGAAGCATTTGATTCCTCTCCAAGGTCTGTTCTTTATCATAAGTAGAAGTTGCAACTGTTCTCTTGTTTTTCCAGTTCCTTAAGAGACAAGACTTACTGAATGTCCTAGCCCGGATGATGAGGCCAGTGTGTGATCAAGTGGTACGTATTCTTCCTGCTGGTTTTCTCTATACACATTGAATTTTTAACTTCTTAGAGCTTATTCCATTTCTTGCCTGGATTCTGTTTGGTGTTTCTGGCAACTCGCGTTCCTTGCCAAAAAATGGGCCCTTTTTTATTTGGATAGATCTTCCACACAGTGTGCAACTGTGGAGGGATGGGGTGGGGGGGAGATGTGCTTTTTGTAGGAAAGCAGATAATACTCTATCACCAGGTGGATTGGCTGAATCAGCCTGGACGATGGGTGGAAAAACAGTTGTCACAGACAGTTTGCCCTCATGTGTAACTCTGTTCCTTGTATGTGCTTTTGTTTATTTTAATTTTTCTGATATGACCACTGAATTTAATCTACTAAATTTTAGAGCTCGTCACTTATGAATCCTGTCATCCTTTCTCCTACCAAATACCATCTTATTAGGTAGAAAGGAGGAAATTTTGCTATGTCTTCAGCCATCCTTTTGTAAAAATTAATCTTTAGAGTGTTGTTTTAATTATTTTCAATTCTTTCCTGAGGTAGACTTAATCTTCTCTTTTCCTCTGAGCCAGCCATCCTTTTATCTCTTTTTTTCCCCCCCTGCAAAGACAGCCTCAACAAACACATGATTCTTTATATTTCTTAGCCCTTTTTTCTGGGTGCTGTCTAAGGCGTTGCTTTGTGTACTTTCTCCTCAATGATGGAAGAATAGAAAACCTTTTCTTATACAGCTGCTGTGTTGCCAAGCCTTTGCTATATTTCCCTACGTTAACATTTCCCTTCTTCCACATACTGATAATTTTTGATGCAAGCATTTTAAGATACAGCTAATATGATACAGTTACAATAAGTTAATAAGATACAGTTAATATGATAAACAGGGCCATGATAAACATACTAGACTTTCACACTCTTTTCTTCAAGTAGGTCCCACTCGCTTTTGAGGACTCACTTGATTAGGTCAGTCCATCCAGACTAATGTCCATTTTGATGAACTCGAAGTCAACTGATCATGGACCTTCTGCCATATTATACAACATAATCATGGGAGTGATATCCCATCATATTCACAAGTCCCACTTACATTCGAGGGGAGGATGTATACACCAGGGGGCAGGAATCTTGGGGGCCATCGTAGAAATCTGCTTATCACAGAAGCTAGCAGGTGAGTTTTTTTTTTTTTTTTTTTTAAAGCAAATAAAAGTGACCATGAATGATGAAGACATGGACACCTATGTGTTTGCTGTTGGCACTCGGAAAGCCTTGGTGCGACTGCAGAAAGAGATGCAGGATCTGGTATGTCAGGTTGTTCCAACTCAAATAAATGCAGAAACTATGCCTCTTTATTACATATACATTCAACTTTAGAACATAGGATAATTAATTATATCACTTGAATGTTGTTAAGCACCACTTTGCAGTAGGTCAGTACATATTCTCTTGAGGAAAAAGAAGTGTTCGTGCATAACAATGTCATGTTTTCTCTCAATTACTTCTTCCTCCAGAGTGAGTTTTGTAGTGACAAACCTAAGTCTGGAGCAAAGTACGGACTTCCAGACTCCTTGGCCATCCTGTCAGAGATGGGAGAAGTCACAGAGGGAATGATGGATACAAAGGTAAATGCAATGGAAGACGTACATTTGCAGATCTTGGCATATACAGGGCACTCTCTAAAGTCACACTGTACAAGTTCTTCATTTTATGACAATGCAATAGTTACATATTCCTTTCCCACACAAACATTAAAATACCTCTTTAAGTAATAGATTAACTTGTCAAAAAGACAATTTGATTAGTCAAGAAGTTCTCTCTAAATCAGGAGAAAATTGTTCCTGGGATTGCTAATGGCTTCCAGGTTTTTTGGAAAAGCACTACAATTTTAATTCTTATCACCATGTCATTTAGTCCTTTTTTTTTTGTTGTTTAGCATCAGTTAGTATAGAAGAGGGATATTTGGGAGAGCCATTTTTTTCTATTGGTTGTATAATGGTAATAGCACATCTTAGTATCATAAAAATATAGGATAGCTCAAAGACAGTTCTAAATGTAAGTTCAAAGTGGTGTGTTTATGAAGAATCCCCTGAAATTATTATAGATTTTATCTTCATGCTTTCATTCTTGTTTAGAACATTATTTTGAGACATATTTTCAGCTGTTCAATAAGAAGAAATGTAATCATTGGTGTAACCGAAGAAAGGTACTAGTTTCATTGTAGAGAGATTCCTTATCTCAGTTAAATTTAATTTTTTAAAGCTTTAACCTTAATGATATTGTGCAGAAGTAAGGAGGATTGAAGAATCTGCTGAATATCTTATGTAAAAAGGGAAATGCATCAAACCCTACTTTAAAAAAATTTTCTTTTCTTTATTTCAGATGGTTCACTTTCTTACACACTATGCTGACAAGATTGAATCCATTCATTTCTCAGACCAGTTCTCTGGTCCAAAAATTATGCAAGAGTACGTATGAGATAAAAATACTGAAATTAATTTTTCTCACTAGCTTTCTGTGTTGAAATACTTGCAAGGTGCTTCTGCAATTTCCCTTACCAAATAAGTGAGGGAAGTTGGTGACAGGCATCTAAGTTTTCCTTTGCATCACATCACTGCACACATCGTGAAGGTAATTGAAAACCAGTGGGAGACAAATAAACCTCCCCAGTTTGCATGTGTCGCCACATATATGTACCACGCACTTGGTGAGGTGAATGAGAATCTTATGGAATGGCTAATGCTAAGAAAATGCAGTTGCTAATCTCTTTGTCCTTTGTAGTCTAGGTTCTTTTTTTTTCTTTTTCTTTTTTAATTTATGGTATGAATCTGATGTTTGACTTGTGTTTTTGATTGATTGCACATCTGTGTGTGTTGTAATTCGTGGCCTTTTCTGGCTTCCTTCTTTGAGTTATTGGGTGATTATGTTCTTTCCTAGTATATTATTAGACGCCCTCAATGCCCATAGAATTTCTGACTTTATAGTAATATTGTTTGAATGTACACATTCAGGGCTTAAATTTGTTGTTTGAATTCACGTACTCTCTCAGGAGAGCTTACTATTTAAGTTTACCCTTGGAGTAGAATTGGTTCTGACTTAAATTTTGGGTTAAGGGCTACTCTCTCATAGGCTGTGGAATTGAGTATAGTTAAAAGCCAATCTAGATTTTAGTTGTGTGTCAAAATTACTCAGGTCCTTATGCCCTTAGATAGTGTTACGTCATCCTTGCCTTACTCAACTCAATAACAATACTGGGGCAAAGTGTCACGTTATAGCATTCATGGAGCCTTTTATGTCAGGGGCAGGGAGGAGAGTGGAGTTGATAGTCAAAGATTTCAAAAGAATCTTTGGTGAGTCAGAACTAAATTATACATGCTATAGTAGATTATTTCCAAGTTTATTCTGAGCCCAACTCAAAAATAAGATGCTCCATTATAGGAAGGTAGAACAGGAGTTGTAAATAAAACATAAAAATCCATCAAAATAAGCAGAAATGTTATTTAAAATATGGGCCTCATACTTAAATATAGGCTCATTTCTGGTTCCCCAGTCGAGAAG
The DNA here is from genome assembly GCF_020826845.1 of Diceros bicornis minor. Lineage (NCBI taxonomy): Eukaryota > Metazoa > Chordata > Mammalia > Perissodactyla > Rhinocerotidae > Diceros > Diceros bicornis. The sequence continues at coordinate 46,592,232 of NC_080757.1, read as the reverse complement.
GAATATATCCTGCCTGGAGGGGACATGACTGGAGGTGTTCAAGTATAGAATAAAGATCACTTGGGAATGCATCCATCAGATAGACGAGTAGACCAGATGACCTGTAAAGCTCCTTCGGGCTCTGAGATTGTATTTGACTTGGGGATGCCAAGCCAAATACTGTGCTGATTATTTGCAGGAATCTGTTCATCTAAGTGAATTGGGTGACTTAACGTGCGTGGAAAATATCTCTCATGTTCTTTCTAAATAGCTTTTTCTTTTATGACAGGGAAGGTCAGCCTTTAAAGCTACCTGACACTAAGAGGACACTATTGTTTACATTTAATGGTAAGTGTTCTGTGTCTTGTCTGGATTCTTTGTTTTCTTTGAGATGATCTTACGGACAGTATTGCTCCTTCCTAAAAGATAGCTATGAAAAACTACATTAAAACTAACCCTATGCCTGCTTATTGGTTTTTGAGTTTCTTCAATAAGAGATCTTTTTATGTATTTTGATTTCTCTTTTCTGCTGCATTTTAGCTGCCTAAGAAACTTGGAGAAAGGAGTCTATTGATACCAAAAAAATAAAAGAGAATTGGGTGACCTAAAAGTATTAATGCTGCCATTAACTCAATAGGAAAATGGCTTTGTTTTCCAGTGCCTGGCTCAGGTAACACTTACCCAAAGGATATGGAGGCTTTGCTACCCCTGATGAACATGGTGATTTATTCTATTGATAAAGCCAAAAAGTTCCGACTCAACAGAGAAGTAAGACCTGCAGCCTTTATTATAAGTTGGCACCTTTTATTGTTGTTTTCCCTGTATGGGGGTGGTCAGCTATCAGTGATTTCAGTGATTGTATCTTTGCTAGTTGACTTGAAAGTGCTACATGAGAGTAGTTTTATGAAAGAATACTAAATGGAATTTTGCTTCTGTTGGATTGAAAAGGATTTCTTATGAAATGCCTTGTTTCTTGGGGAAAGGGCAAACAAAAAGCAGATAAGAACCGAGCTCGAGTAGAAGAGAACTTCTTGAAGCTGACGCACGTGCAAAGACAGGAAGCTGCACAGTCTCGGCGTGAGGAGAAGAAAAGAGCAGAGAAGGAGCGAATCATGAATGAGGAAGATCCTGAGAAACAGCGCAGGCTGGAGGTAAGACAAGCTTTTCTTATCACTGAGGTAAAACTAGATTTATAAGGGTGCCTATTGGTGCCATATTGGGTGTTAAGGTAATTCTATGCAAGAATGTACACAGGCTAAAAGTTTAGCTTTTTCTCAGCCTTTGGGACATTTTGTTAGTTGATAGCACTATAAAGAAGAATAAATCCTTCCTGTTAAACCATGTTAGATTGAGTCTGTGAGCCTGGAGAATGATGTGAATTATCCTGTTCCCCCAGCACAATCCCATTTTTAAAGTTCCACTGTCATCTTTCAAGCCAAACACTTACTGAGGCAGAAAGAAATTAGAAATTTTAATAGAAGCCAGCACAATGTGCCCTATGGTCCAAATAAACTTGTTTTATAAAATTTTAAACTTATCCCTGGTGGTCTAGTGGTTAAGATTCGGCACTCTCACTGCTGAGGCCCGGGTTCATTTCCCTGTCAGGGAACCACACCACCCATCTATTGGTTGTCATACTGTGGTGGCTGCATGTTGCTGTGATGCTGAAAGCTATGCCACCGGTATTTCAGATACCAGCAGGGTCACCCATGGTGGACAGGTTTCAGCAGAGCTTCCAGGCTAAGACAGACTAGAAAGAAGGACCTGGCCACTCACTTCCAAAAAATTGGCCAGGAAAACCCTATGAAGAGCAGGAGAGCACTCTCTGATATAGCGCCAGAAAGTGAGAGCATGGCACAAAAAGACTGAGCAGGGTTCTACTCTGCTGGACACAGGATCGCTAGGAGTCAGAATCGATTCAATGGCACTAACAACAAAAATAAAATTTTAAATTTGATTATAGAACTAGAAAATTGTAATATTTTTTGTTTGTATTTTTGTTTTCTGTTTTTTATATACCTAGAATCTCTTTTTATGCTGTAGTATATGTTTCAAATATCAGCATGTTCTCATGTTTCTATGAAATAAGATGCTATAGTCCAGCTCTAAAATTTTAAACATTGTAAATGCTGGTCAAAAAAGAGAAGGAGAACAACATTCTGGGAGATGTGAATTTTAATGAGAATAATCTGGAAGATTGAAGAAAATTCTTAGACGTGGGGAGGCATGCTGCCAAGAAAAAGTGAGCCGCTGTGTGGCACTTGAGTTGACAGTAGAGTCATTAATGCTTTTGAGTGAAGTGCCTGGGATACTACGGGCCTCCTCCCATCTTATCCTTTCTCATCATTTTTTGTTCGATTTGGTTTTGGTTTGGTTTAGTTGATGGGTATTTTTCCCCTGAAAATAGAGCTCTGTGTTTATGCAATTGTCTTTATAAATAAAAATGGCTTTTTAATGAATATGCTGGGAGAATCTACATGAAATCATTAGTAGATAATGCCTTTAGTTTTTCTATTAAAAAAGTTCTCCAGTTCTTCCATTGCCAATCTTCCTCTTTTTGCCTGAGGAAGACTGGCCCTAAGCTAACATCTGTGCCAATCTTCCTCTGTTTTGTATGTGGAGCACCACCACAGCGTGGCTTTATGAGTGATGTAGGTCCACACCCGGGATCTGAACCCGTGAACCCAGGCTGCTGAAGCACAGTGCACCGAACTTAACCACTACGCCACTGGGCTGGCCCCTCTCCAGTACTTTCTGGGGTTTGAAACTATAATAAGTTTAAGAAGGGGGAGGGGGGTGTGCACAGAACATAGCTTGGTTTATACTGTAAGCTGCTTGTAAGTGTAAACCATGTATATTTTTTTTTAGAACCACCACTTTCTAGTAGCTAGGCTGCTGTACCTTATGAAGGGATCCAGTGAACTAAATGGGAAAGGAAACAAACAAACAAAAAACCTGTAGTCAGTTTCTGACTTGAATGGCTCATTAATACAAATTATCTGGACCTTCCTGCCACTACTAGTATAGCTTTGTTTTGTTTTCTTATATATTTAAGTTGAAAAATATACAGAAACATATATATAGAAGCTAAAATTAACTTTAATTCTACCTATGAAAGTAATATAATACTTCCAACAACTCCCATCACTAAAGGTAACCACCATTAACACTATATTTTTTATTTAGTTTCCCAGCTATATATATGTTTAGTGTACATAATCCTTTTCTTAATGTAGATCATCTTACAAATAGGGTTCTGCAACTTTTCATATTAAAAATATAGCAATCTTTCAAGAAAGTGTCTTTCTTTCTTTTTTTTTTTTTTTTTTTGTGAGAAAGATCAGCCCTGAGCTAACATCCATGCCAATCTTCCTCTTTTTGCTGAGGAAGACCGGCCCTGAGCTAACATCTGTTGCCAATCCTCCTCCTTTTTTTTTTCCCTTTTTCCCCCCAAAGCCCCAGTAGATAGTTGTATGTCATAGTTGCACAGCCTTCTAGTTGCTGTATGTGGGACGCTGCCTCAGCATGGCCGGAGAAGCGGTGCCTCAGTGCGTGCCCAGGATCCGAACCCGGGCCGCCAGCAGCGGAGCGCGCGCACTCAACCGCTAAGCCACGGGGCCGGCCCAGAGTATAGCTTTTGACATACATTTGTCCCTTGGTATCCATAGGGGAGTGGTGTCAGGACCCCCGCAGATATCAAAATCCACAGATACTCAAGGCCCTTGTACTATAAAATGGCGAAGTATTTGCATATAACCTACGCACATCCTCCTGTACACTTTAAATCGTCTCTATACTACTTATAATACCTAATACAATGTAAATGCTATATAAATAGTTATTATACTGTATTGTTTACAGAATAATGACTAGGAAAAAAAAGCCTGTACATGTTCATTACAGATGCAACCGTCATAGGCTTTTCAATCCGTGGTTGGTTGAATCTGTGGATGGAGAACCCGCGGATACAGAGGGCTGACTGTATATGCTATTGCTACTTGCTTGCTATTGAGCCCTCATGGGAGGCAGCAGCTCCCAAAGGAGGTGGGTTCATTCCTGCCTTTGTGAACCTAAACTCAGAATGCATTTTCCCATAAAAGCAGTGTTAACAATGGTGGTTCAGTTCTTCAAGATACTTATACAATACTTATACAGCTATGGGTGGATAAACAGTCAGGCTTACACTGCTGTGTAGGTGGATAGTTTTTTGGTATCTAGTGCTTGATAATAGTTCCCAAACCACGAATCTACAAATCACCCTTTGAAACATAAGTTGTTATACTATCAAGAATTATGTATATATTATGTGCTTCTGCTTTTCCTCTTCCCTATTTTCTCAATCCTGTACCAGTTTAGGAGTCTATTTCTCACAACATTTTTACCCCAAACCCCTAAAAAAAATTCAGTTTGTACAGCAACTAAAAGGATGTGCAGCTATGACGTACAACTATCTACTGTGGCTTTGGGGGAAAAAATAAATAAATAAAATAAAATAAAAAATTCAGTTTGAGATTGTAGCTGAAAAAAGCTTTAATAAAATATGACTACTAATAATCAAAGTGAAGTCATACTTTGACTTGGCCTCTAAGGCTTCCCTCAGTACATGTAATAATAACCAGTGACTTTTGCTACTAAAATATAGTGTTTTTTTGTTTTTTTTTATAATTTTTATTTATTTTCCCCCCAAAGCCCCAGTAGATAGTTGTATGTCATAGCTGCACATCCTTCTAGTTGCTGTATGTGGGACACGGCCTCAGCATGGCCGGAGAAGCGGTGCGTCGGTGCGCGCCCGGGATCCGAACCCCGGACCGCCAGCAGTGGAGTGCACGCACTTAACGCTAAGCCATGGGGCCGGCCCTAAAATATAGTGTGTTTGAAGCTTCTTTCTCTCCTTGTACATAACCTCCTAATTCCTTAAAAAAATATGATAAAAATTCCCAATTGAACATTACGAATTGAAGTATTGTGCTCAGGTGTAAAATCTATGCTAATAAGAAGAGATTTACAATTAATAACCTGATCAAACATGATCTTAAGGTTTTCTGAACTGAAGCTCAAATCTTTGGCAGGTACATATAAATATTATGATGCAAGTTGGGCTAGTGTTTCCTGGGTATAGGAAAAATCAGACCAGAATAACAAAGCCTGCTTAAATATAGTGTTTAGTTTCTTTCTAATGAGATTTTGGTTACCTTTGCTTCATTTCAAGTTAATTTTCATGAACAAACATAAATATTAGAGATTTTTGTAACTATTTTCTGGAATGTTATATATGGAGCAAGCCTAGGTTTTTGAATAAAATATAGGCAGTATTCTAGTTTTGATTTTTTTTTTTAACATGTGCTTACAGTTTAGTTTGGATTCCCCCTTTCTCTCTAGGAAGCTGCCTTGAGGCGTGAGCAAAAGAAACTGGAGAAGAAGCAAATGAAAATGAAGCAAATCAAAGTGAAAGCTATGTAAAGTCATCCCAGAGATCTGAGTCCTGATGCCACCTGTAAGCTCTGAATTCACAGGAAACAAAAAATACCAGTCCCTTTCTCATCTTAAAGTTCAAACACTCCCAGCGACTGAGAAATTATTTCATCATCTGTTCTGTTTTTGGTTTGGAGTTTTACAGAGGTTATAGATACATTGGAAGGACTCTGTTTCAGTAATTTTCTTCCAGATAATCAATTACTTTGATTATTTTATAAAAGGAATGATATATGAAATCTGTGTAATTTTAAAATATTTTTTAAATTATAACATGATTCATCAGTACTTTTAGTGCTTTGATGTTTGAAGAAATATCATGAAATTTATAGATATATAGATTATTGCTTTTTGTTTAAACTAGGCAGTTGAAATGGCTATGAAGACTGACTCGAAACCAAGATTCCACAAATAACTATTGGAATTGCACAATAAAATTGCTTGGTGTTTTCTTCTGTGTCTACATTAAACTTGTAAAAAAGTAAAATTTAGAACACTATGTGGTATTGAAATTTCAGAGACTCAAAATATAATATAGTTCAGTATATGTTTTGTAGGTAGGAGGTGCTGATGACAGTATTATAGGATATCTGGAGGCTTTAGAATACTTACATGTACATGGGAAATTCTAGGGATAGGTAGTAGAGGAGCACAGTTTTCTCCCTACCTGATACCACGAGCTAATAACAATGTGAATGCTGTATTTTAAGTGGTTGTATGTTTTTCTTGAGTAAAAAATGCATGAAAAATTAACTGCTTCACCTAGATCAGATCAGTGGTCTATGTGAAGTCACAAATGTTTTCCTTCTTGGTTGCTGCAACCTCTTGATGTTCATGGACAAGCTCTATCCTCTGTTTTATGGCTGTATCCCTTTGCTTCTCTTTCTGCTTTTATCTCTTCCACAGTTGAGGCTAGGTGTATTCTTTCAAAGAAATAGCCATGAATATGCATAAATATACTTTTAAAAATGAGCTTTCCTAAACTATTGAGAGTTCTTTCTGTCTCTTGAGGAAGGAACTCTTGGGGGAGAGGCCCATCTATCTGCACGAGCATTTAGCTTGTTCAGATCTCTGCATTTTATAAATGCTTCCTACTAAGAAAGCATTTTTTAAATCACTGCTTGTACCAGGTAATTTTTGCTGGGGATGGGAAAGGGTTGGGTTTTTTGGTGGGAGAGGGGTGGGAGGGTATTTTTTTTGTTGATGCTTTATGTGCAGGTGTGTTCTGAGGCAATAACAAGTTGCTGTGACAACAGCATGTGCTGCTGCCTTTGTAACTGCATGGAAACTTTTCACATAGGTTTTTCTCTAGGTTAATGCAGAAATGTGTAAACTGGGAGATGCAAATGTAATATTTTTTTAACCATTAATTTTAACCAAAAATTAAGTTATTAAAATAACAAAATTTAATTAATGCTATATAATTCTAGAATTAGCCTTGTTTTACAAACCTTTAAAATACATTTTAGAAATCAAAGTTGATATGCTTAGCTATCTTTTGATTAATAAAAGCTTTCTTCAAGTCCCACATATTTGGACCATGGCAGCTAATTTTGTAATTTAAGCATTCATATGAACATATATTAAACTTATTGCCAAGAATCTCAGAGTGCCGCCTTTACTTTTCTGGGATTGCCCTACAAGAGTATAAGCCCATAGGAGTGTTCTGTCTGTTCAGTAAAAGTCAGCACTGAAATGCTTTTCCCTTAGTTGTTACCAGTTACCATTTTTAGAATGTTTTATATTTTTAGAGCCCCATGTGTTATTCATGGGCTTCTCCCCAAAGTCCCCCTCTTGAGTTAAGACACCATTATCTCTCCTATGAATGAGAGGACAAAGAGAGAATAGTGTTGACTATCACACACTGGAAAACCACTAAGCCCTCCAATCTTGTCTGCCTTGCCAGGGCACTTAGCAATGCTGAAACAAGCACTGGCCTGGAAGATAAAGACTTGGCTTTTATTTAGTGCCAGCAAAACCAATTACTAATCCTTTGACTTTGGGCAAGTCACTAACCTCTTTGAGTTTCTGTTCTTTCTGTTTTTCCTTCCACAAAGTGAGGATTATAATTATTTTCCCTACCTACCTCCCAGTTAGGTCAATACCAAGAGATAATACATGTAAAATTCTCCTGTAAACGATAGCACTTTAAAAATGTAAGGTTTCTGGGGCTGGCCCGGTGGCGCAAGCGGTTGAGTGGGCGCGCTCCACCTTGGCGGTCCGGGGTTCGTAGGTTCGGATCCCGGGCGCGCACCAACGCACCGCTTGGCAAGCCATGCTGTGGCGGTGTCTCATATAAAGTAGAGGAAGATGAGCACGGATGTTAGCTCAGGGCCAATCTTCCTCAAGAAAAAAGGGGAGGATTCGCATTGGATGTTAGCTCAGGGCTAGTCCTTCTCACCAAAAAAAAAAAAAAAATGTAAGGTATCATCTAGAACTGTTCTCCAAGTGGTGCATTTTTGCTTGACTCTCTTGCTTCCCTTTCTCCCAGTGGAAACCAAGCAGGTCCTTTCAGAGTTCTCTAACTTTATCTGCAAAATTTGATGGTATTTGGAGGCGGGAGGTGGCGGGGAGGGATAGTTTACTACTCTGTTTGCTTAGTAATAGAAAACTTTTCCCTGTCAAGCACCAGATGTGAAACTCTTTTCTTTGGATGGGACTTAGACCACAGGAAAACAGTGATTGGAATTCTCATTCCACCCATCCAATAGGAATTGGCAATATGAAAATTATTTAGAGCAGTGTTGTACAAGGATCCTTTGGTTTTGGTGGGAGGGGTGAAAACTGTACTTTATCATCTCAGATTCTGTTTTCTTACTGTTCCTGCCTCTGCTCATTCTGAACGATTTGCAAGGATGTAAGGGGGAGGAGACAGTTATACCCATAGCAGTGTCTTCTATTGCAGACTGCTAAAACAGTAGCAAAAAGTATTACTTTTCTCGGTTTCTGGAGTTTGATGATGAGCAAAACACTTATTTGCATATGGAAGGAAGTATAATGTTTTTGTCTTTGCACAAGTTGAATGCCATCTCAGCTCCATGAACTAAGTAATACCAATTTCAGAAGAAAACCAGTTTTTTTTCCTGAAAGACAGAAACTTGTGTCTACTACTATACTGCTTTTAATGGATATTATTCATTTTATTTTCATCTTTTAAAATTAACTGTCCTCTTTAATTTCACCTATTTGGTTTTATCCAAATGGTGTAACTTTTGCTTATTTAAAAGACACCCAAGCCTTTTTAAGTATTTAGTTCCATGGGAGTTATTTCAAAATCAGATAATATGACATCTGCCTAGGTTATTTGTTGTATCACCTTTGCTTGAGGGAGAACTCTTAACTGCTTTCCTATCACATTTTAAACTTAAATGCTTAAATAGCTCTTCTGCATATTTTTCTTACATGTAACTGTATTACTTAGCAAGGGTGTAACAAAGCTGCAATTGAAGCCAGTTTTCTGCTTCAGGAAAGAGCCCTGGATTTGTGGGCAGGGACCTAGGTGCTGTCCTAGTGCTTTAATAAGTCTATTTCCTCATCTGTAAGTGGGCATTATCTTCTCTCCCCTTTCTAAAATGGCTGTTCAGAGGATCATATTAGATAACATGTATAAAGTACTTTGATATATAAAATGCTCTAAAAAATCCTGCTCAACTTGTTAAACTACACATCTATGCATTTTTATCTCTCAAGTATTCTGGGCAATTAGTTTTGTTTTTTTTTTTTAACTTTTTATTAAGGTATCACTTACATAAAGTAAAGGGCACAAATATTAGCTGCACACTCATTGAAGTTTTACATTCTTATACACCTCTGTGCCTACCACGGAGCTGAAGATTGAAAACATCTCTAGTGCCCCAGGATGATCTCTTGTGCTCCCTCTCAGCCATTAGCTCCTCACCCCAAACTACTGTCTTTACTTCCATCAGCATAGTTTTGTGTTGTTTTGTACTTTACATAAATGGAGTCATACAGTATATAGTCCTTTGCATCTGGCTTCTTTCACTCAACATTATATGAGAGGCATGTATTTTTGTGTATAATTGCAGCTGGTTCATTTTCACTGCTGTTCAGTATTCCGTGTCTTTTGGTGGATGCATGTGTACCTAGGAGTGGAATTGCAAAGGGCTTTCATAGAAACAATTTTTCAAATAGCTTTTTGCCTTGCCACCAACAAAGAATGTGGGTTCCTGTTGTTCCAGGAAGAACAGGATGTCTCAACAACATTTGATATTGTTGGCCTTTTTAATTTTAGCCATCCTGATGGGTGTGCAGTGGGGTCTCATGTGGTTTTCATTTGCATTTTCCCAATGACTAAGGATGGTGAACATCTTGTCATAGTTTCCCAGCCATTAGAATTTCCTCCTTGTGTCATGTATACCAAGTCTTTGGCTCATTTTTTTTTGTTGGGTTGTCTTTTTGTTATTGAGTTGTAGGAGGTTCTAAAATATATATATTATGAATGCAAATCCTTTGTGAGATTTATGTATGGTAAGTATCTTCTACTCTGGTTTGTCTTTGCACTCTATGGCGTTATGGTGAACAGTATTTGTGTGTGTGTGTGTGTGTGTATATATATATATATATTTGAGGTAACATTGATTATAACATTGTATAGGGTTCAGGTGTACAACATTATAATTTGACATCTGTATATACTACAGCATGCTCACCCCAAAAGTGTAGTTTCCATCTGTGACCATATAATTGACCCCTTTACCCATTTCGCCCTTCCCTCAACCCCTTTCCCTACTGGTAACCACCAATCTGTTGTCTGTTTCTATGAGTTTTTGTTTTGTTTTGTTTATTTTGTTTTTTATATTCCACATATGAGTGAAATCATACGGTATTTTTCCTTGTCTGACTTATTTCACTTAGTATAATACCCTCAAGGTCCATCCATGTTGTCAGAAATGGCAAGATTTCATCTTTTTCATGGCTGAATAGTATTCCATTGTATATATACACCACATCTTCTTTATCCATTCATTAGGCAATTAGTTTTACGTTGCTCACAGTTAATTTATGCGGTATCTTGAAGAGGGCAGCACTTAGTTTAAACTGGATGCTCAAACTGGATGCTCAGAGTTAAAAACAAAACAGCCAGGATCTTCAGTTCATCTCCATTCCTCTAGGCTTCAAGCCAGTTGCAAAAAGCTCCAGAAATCTTGGAGAGTCCCAACACTTATTATAAGTAAGTGAAAAACTTTAGGGAGCTTGTGCATCCCAGGGTTCAGTCAAAAAAGCAAAGCCGGAAAAGACTGACTTTGTAAACTTTGAAAGTTGACTTTTCATTACACCAGTTTTCTAAGTTATCTGGATTTAGGAGGCCCTTTTGCAGGAAAAATAAAGCTAATGAACATTTGCTCCTTGAAACAGTCACAACAGAGTCTGGGCCAAAAGGTTCACTAACCAGCTTTTGTGGGCAGTCATGAAGAAGGTGAGATCTTTTAGCTCCCTTGGCCAACTGACATCCAATTAGAAAATGACATAGCTCTGGGCTAGGGCTAGATATTAAAATAAATGGAAAGTACCTCCATGTTTCAATTCCACATTGTGATGACTGCATGAAGTTTGGCATCTTTTCAGGCACTATCTTCTCTAGTACCCTCAATTCCAAAGACCGTCTGTGAAGGTCTTTTCCAAAGAACACCACCAAGAATTTTACTTCAGTTTCTGTTACTATCTTGCTTTGTCAGTTTACTAAGTTTGCTGCTGAGAGAGGCATCTTATTTTGAGAATGAAAGAATAGTGAGGGTAGTGCTTTGGAATGTTAAAGCACTAGATAAGATCAAAAGGATGTATGTAAAATTGAATGAGACCCTGAGGTGCATATTCGTGCACTGGCAAAGTTCATATTGTTTCAGCGTCATATTTGCATCACTCCCTGTTTGGATGTAGCCGAACTTCTCCCCCATTGTGGAAGTTAGACCAGTATAAATCCGTGTCAAGGGTCAGAGCTGGGACGAGTGAGTGTTCATTACTTGATGATATTTATCCAATGTTGGACACCCCTCTCCCCCGCACCGTGGGTAGAGTAACTGAAAAAACGCAGCCTCACAGAAGGGAGTCTTGCTCCATAATTTCTTCATTTCTCAAGCCCTGCATGCCTTGGTTTAGGCTAGCTTCTCCATAAAAGCAAACCTTATAGGTTTCTGCAAACAGAACATGTCTCTCAGAGTTGTGGATGAGGAAGGATCCAGGGACAAAAAGATCCAGAAGGGAAAAAAATGATAGTTCCCATTAGATGAGCCATTTTCTTCCTTTTACAGATAAGGAAACTGAGGCACAGAGAAAGGTTGGGTTTCCCCTTTGCAGCTTGTCAGTCTGGTGCCCAAGAGGCCAAAGTGAGGAGCATTTGAGATGTCTTCAAAGAAAAATGCGAGACATTCAATTTTCCATTGAAGTCCTACCACACGAAATAAAAACAAAAACAAAATCCTCAAAGTAGCCAAGTCAGCAGCCAGTGTTGGTTTGCCTTTCTCTAGTCCCCCTGACTCCTCAGTATTGAAATCTTCCTACTTCCTTCCTGCTGCGCGGGCGGAGGCTCTGGGGAGCCTGTTTGGGACCCCGCAGGCCGCACCGACGACAAGCTAGGTTTTTGGCTTCCACACACTTGGGGAAATGGGTCCCTTCTGTTGGGAGACGGAATGCCCTCAGGTACGCGCTTCACGCAATGAGAGAACTCAGAACCGTTGAACCGCTCTCCGCGGGTCCACTGCTGGGGGCCTCCCCGCGCCGCGGCAACGCGGACACCGGGCGGAGCTTCCTCAGCAGCGCCGGCTGGGAGAGACCGGGCGGAGCTTCCTCACCCTCTAGGGCCCGGAGAGACGGGGCGGAGCTTCCCCACCCACGGGGGCCGGGCCGGGGCGGGGCTTCTTCCGCTGGTCGGGCGGGGGCGGGGTGGGGCGGGGTGGGGCGGGGCTCCCTCAGCCGCTCTGGCCAGGAGAAACGGGGCGGAGTTCCGTCAGCCGCTGGGCCCGCGGGGGGAGGGGCTCTCTGCCCGCGCGCTTGGGTCCCTGTACTGCGCATGGCACGTTGCGTACTTCCCTCCCAGCAACTGGCCGGGCGGCGGCGCGGCCATAAACTAAAGAGGCGGAGCTGAGACGGGGTCGGGATTGTTTGCTGACTCCAGGACCAGGTACCGGGCCGGCGGGGCCGCCTGGTGTGTTCCAGGGATCGGTCCCTCCTTGCCCTGCCGCCGATTCCATCTCCTCAGGGGCGGGCCTTCGTCAGAGCGGCCTTCTCGGGTCCCCCGTCGCCCTCCACGGGCCCTTTTTCACCCGAGTCCTCCTCGATTCTCGCAGTGAGGGGCTGCAGCCCGAGAGCAGAATAGGCTTGGGCCTGGCCGGGAGACTCAGGAGCGGAGTTGCCGGGCGGGAGAGACGAGCGCCTGCTTTCCCTCCCTCCTTCCCCCCAGACTTCTAGGTGGGGAACCTGGGGCCCACGTGTCGGTTTGTCCTCCTCAAGCAAAGAGGCGGCAGATCCTAGTGCTGACCTCTTCCCCAGCACCACCACCACATCCCCATCTCATCCCGGGCTGGGCAGGCAGCAGGTCAAGCCCCCGTTAAGGACAGAGATCCAGGTGACTCCCGGAATCAGCCCAAACAAATTGTCTTGGTTTCCAAGAATGTTTAAGTGCTCACAGTAGATTTGGGGTGAAGGTGGGGATAAGGGGTAGGGAAGTGAGCACGAGGGAGGGGGAGTGGTTAAATAAAAGTTTTCGGGAAATGGGGAACTAACTTCTCTGCCCTGTGCTAAGATATCCTTTGTTGTGAGTGCCATCAGGTCCATTAGACTCCTGGCAACCTTGTGTACAGCAGAGCTGAACCCTGCCAGGTCTTTTGCGCCATCCTCTCACCTTCTGGTGCTGTATCAGACAATGCTCTGTTGATATTCATAGGGTTTTCATGGTCAATTTTTTCAGAAGTGGGTCGCCAGGTCCTTCTTCCTAGTATCTCTTAGTCTAGAAGCTCCCCTGCAGCCTCTTCACCATGGGTGACCCTGCTGTACCATATAGTTTTCAGCATAACAGCAACACGCAATCGCCATAGTATGTCAGCTGACAGATGGGTGATGTGGTTCCCTGACCGGAAATGAACCCTGGGCTGCATTGGTGAGAGCCCCCAATCTTAACCATTAAACCACCAGAGCTGGCTTCTAAGATATCCTAGCATATTCTAACTTCACTTCCCCCAAAGAGGAAAAGCATTGGAATTGGTCCTTTTTTTATTGTAGTATCTGTTGAAGTAGAACTGTATTTCATTATATATTTGCAGCATTAAGACAGTTCTTCACTGACTGATTCATACTTTCTAGAGACACCCAAGACTGTTTCTTGTCCCTGAAAGTTGAAGAAACCAAATTTCCTCTGATTATCTGCCTAAGGCCAAGAGCCTATTCAGCCATTAGTTGCAGTGCTGAACTAGTTAAATCTGTTCCCCCACCCTTTAACCAAGTTGATTAGAGGTATTGAGGTTCAAATGCAGTGTTTATAGTTGTAACCCCAGACATGGAGGAAGTTTAGAAAACCAGTGGCAAAAATAAGAAAAAAGAAAAAAATCAAGGTAAATGAATTCTCCTTTCTATACCATTTGGCGTCTGGTTAGCAGTATTGTCAAATCAGGTAATGTCTTCTCAGTCATATATTTTTGCACACACAGCCTTGACTCTTCTCCCTAGGCTTCTTGATTATCACCGGTTTCTAGAGCACAGGCTTTGGAACAGATCTAATCAGTCCTCTACCACTTGCTTCTGTAACTTTGGCGTTTAATCATGTGGGGCCTCCATTTCTTAATCTGTAAGATGGGGGCGATAATACTTATTGTGAGCTGATCTCTGTGAAGCATTTAGCACAGATCCTGGCACATAGTTCACCATAAACGCTGGCTGCTTTTATTATTTTTACTATTATGAATTTAACAGATAGAGGAGTGCCCATATTATGTGTTGGGCTCAGTAGCCCGTGGGAATGCAACAGTGAACAAGATGCATTCCCTGCCCTCAAGGGATCTCTATTCTAGGGAAGGAGACCAATAAATAGGCGATTAAGAGTGTGGTAGGTGAAAGGATTGAATACAGAGGCTGAACATCTAACATAGGTGGGGGTGGGGAGGTGGGGGGTGAGGGAGGATTTCTGTAGCACAGAACATCTGAGATGAGTAGAGAGGGACAGGTCAAAATTAACCAGGTTGTGGGCCGTGGCTTAGCGGTTAAGTGCGCGCACTCCACTGCTGGTGGCCCGGGTTCGGATCCTGGGCGCGCACCGACACACCGCTTCTCCGGCCATGCTGAGGCCGCGTCCCACATACAGCAACTAGAAGGATGTGCAACTATGACATACAACTATCTACTGGGGCTTTGGGGGAGAAAAATAAATAAAATTATTAAAAAAAAAACTAACCAAGTTGGGGGAGGGAAGGTGGTCTAGTAGGGGAAGGAGGATCTTTAAAGTTTTTCCTTTGAGCTCCATTTCCTACCTGCCTTTCAAGAGCCATGTCCTAAATATGGACCTATCCTGAGGCTTGCTTCCCAGCCTTCTGCTTTTCTCTCACCATTTTCTCCTTTAGTGAATTTCTGTCATTCGTATAGCTTTGGCTGCTAACTCCCAAGTCCACATAGGCATCTCTAACCTCTCTTTTAAGCATCAGTCTTACTTTTCTAACTGAATGCTATGTATTTCCACTTGGGATATATAACTGTTTTCTCAACCTCAATATGATTTAAAAACTCGAACTCATTTTTCCACCAAAACCACTTCCACCTCTGAGCTTTCCTGTTTCTGTCGTTGAGACACTACTCTTTTCCCAGTTACTTTGGACATTAAAAAAATCGGAGTCATCAGAATTGTCCACAGGTAGAATGAGCTCTCTGATAGAGTAGTGAGTCTCTGGCATGGGAAGTTGTCAAGCAGAGATTAGATAACCTTATATCCAGGAGTTGGTAAAAGCTATTCCTCCAAAGGGTGGAGGATGGGCTAGGAGATTTATGGTGTCCTTACTAACTAAATATAATTTCTTTATTTTTCCTTCTCCCCTATCCATCTATATCACCACAAACATGGTCCACGATAATTGTATTCTAACTGGCATTCCTTTCTCTGGGTTATTTTTACCTCCCCGTCTCCCATCCCTTTGCAGATTAGTATTCCTTAGAATGTTCCTTAGAACAAGGCTTCTCAAACGTTAGTCAATATGATAGTCCTCAAAGCGGCAGCAGTACCACCATCTGGGAGCTTGTTAGAATTACCAGGCTCAGGGCGGGCCTGGTGGCATAGCAATTAAGTTTGTGTGTTCCACTTTGGCGGCCCGGGGTTTGCCCGTTTGGATCCTGGGCGCGGACCTACTCACCACTCATCAAGCCATGCTGAGGTGGCATCCCATATAGAAGAGCTACAATTCTACAGCTATAATACACAACTATGTACTGGGGCTTTGGAGAGGAAAAAGAGGAAGATTGGCAACAGATGTTAGTGCAGGGCCAGTCTTCCTCAAAAAAAAAAAAAAAAACGAATTACCAGGCCCCACTCCAGACCTTCTGAATCAAAATTTGCATTTTAACAAGATCCTCAAGTGATTTGCATGCACAGTAAAGTTTGAGAGACACTACTTTAGACCAGTGTTTTGTGTCTGTCACCTTTCTATTCAAAACTTATAGTTGCTTCCTACTGCCTGGTGAATAAAATCCATACTCTAGCATGCACTTAATGCCTATTCATGGTTCTTGTATGTGTAGAGTTCTGCTTCTGTAACTGCCCTCACATTAATTGGAGAGTATATGTAAAGTGCTGACACCCTTCTCAGCACATTTGGTGAGTCAGTCAATATTACTGAGTGCCTACTATGTGGTAGACACTATTCTAGAAACCGAAAGATATACCTGTGGACAAGGCAGGTAAACGCTAAATAATCAGTAGCTAATACTATTTCATGCTTGGAATTCTCATTTTCTTTAAGTTCTTTTTGACATTCAAGCCCCACTCTTTCAACAAAACTATCCAGGTCCACCCCAGCTCATAGTAATCTTTCCCTTTTCTGAACTTCATAAGGAGTTGCCCATTTCTACTTGTGCATTCCCCAGACCTGCTGAATTAAAATTTTTGAAGGCGGCAGTTTGGGCGTCCTTAGGTTTTTGTAAATACACAAGTTAATTTGAAACACATCCTGGTTTGGGAACCGATGGTTCAGATCATTAATGAAGCTGTTGATGTGGCAGTCTAGAACCAGTTCTTAGGTCTCCAAATGGGCAGTTATATTAGTTTATACAGTGCTTTGGAATTGACTTTATTTTCTATTTCCATTATTTTTCCAGAGCATGGACAATTCTTTCTGTGGATGAAAACACCTGCATCTCTATCTACGTTAATATTCTCTTTTCTTTCTGTTGTAGACTACAGATGGATGTCGACTTTGTTTCTTCTTGAGTTTCTTTTGCATGAGGCTTTGTTTAATGTTATTAAACAATGTGCATTCTAATAATCTGTTTTTTCAAATTCAATCTACATTTTTACTATTTCATGGCAGGACAAATGATCCTCCGCATGGTAGGGGGGCTTCTATAAGAAGATCAGGGTAGGGGTGAGAACAAAGGCAATTTGATAAAAATCTATAGATGATTTTGAAAGGCCTCGTCTCTCCCCTGGATTGAACACCATTGCTTTGATTTCTCTGAAGCAGTACTAAGGATTCCTAAAACTCTGTGTACGAAATGAATTCCCCACCCCCGTTGCTATACCACTACCACAACCCCTCACAACTCCAGCCTATCTTAAAAAAAAAAAAAAAAGAGGCAATGTGGTAGGTTTTTTCTAGATTCTTCAAAAGCATTTCTTATTATTTATTTTAGCCATTTTACTTTTTTTTTTTAAAGATTTTGTTTATTTATTTTTCCCGCAAAGTCCCAGTTGTCTGTCGTAGCTGCACATCCTTCTAGTTGCTGTATGTGGGACACTGCCTCAGCATGGCCGGAGGAGCGGTGCGTCGGTGCGCACCCGGGATCCGAACCAGGGCCGCTGGCAGCGGAGCGTGCGCACTTAACCACTAAGCCACAGGGCCGGCTGCCGTTTTACTTTTTAAATCAACTTTACTGAGATATAATTTACCTACAATAAAATACGCCTACATTAAGTGTGCAGTTTGTTGAATTTTGACAGACACACTCTTGTAACCACTATGCAATCAAGATACAGAACATTTCCATCACCCCAAAAAGTTCTCTAGTGTCTCTTTGAGGTTGGTCCCTTGTTTCACCCTTGGTCCCAGGCAACCGATGATCTGCTTTCTGTCATAATATTTTTACTTTTTCTAGAATTTCATGTAAATAGAAACAACATGTAGATTTGTGTCTGACTTCTTTCACTTAACATGATATTGTTGCATGTATCAGTAGTTGTTCCTTTTTATTGCCAAGCAGTATTCTGTTGGTGTACATACCACATTTTGTTTATCCATTTACCAGTTGGTAGACGTTTTGATTGTTTCCAGTTTGAGGCTGTGGTGAATAATGCTGTTATGAACATTCATGTACAAGCCTATGTGAACATATGTTTTCATTTCTCTTGAGTAGATTACCTAGGAGCAGAATTATTGGGTCATAAGAAGCTACTAAACTGTTTTCCAAAGTGGCTGTACTAGTTTGCATTCCCACCAGCAACATGAGAATTCCAGTTGGTCAACACTTAGTATTGTCAGTCTTTATTTTTAGCCATTTTGATGGGTGTGTAGGGGTATCTCATTGTGACTTTATGTACATTTCCCTGATGACAAATGATATTGAACATCATTTCATGTGCTTTAGTGGACATTCAGATATCTTCTGTTCAAATCTGTTGCCCGTTATTTACATTGCGTTGTCTTATTGAGTTGTAGAAGTTTTTTATATATTTTGTATATAAAGTCCTTTGTAGACACACACACACGATGTTTTCTCCCGGTCTTTTCATTTTCTTAGTGGTGTCTTTCAAAGGCAGAAGTTTTTAATTTTGATAAGGTTCAGTTTATCACTTTTTTCTTTTGTAGTTCATGCTCTTGATGTTCTTTTTTTGAATCTTGACCTGTCCCAAGATCATGAAGATTTTCTCCTCTGTTTTCTTTAGTAATTTTAACTTTTTCTTTAGTTCTATGATCCGTTTCAATTTCTTTTTAAAAGTCTGCTGGGATTGCACTGAATCTATAGATCAATTTGGAGAGAATTGACATCTTAACAATATTGAGTCTTCCAATCTATGAACATGGCATATATCTTATTTAAATCATCTTTAATCCCTCTTAGCAATGTTTTATAATTTTAAAGATACAGTTCTTATCTATAATTTATTAAAATTATTGCTAATTATTTTATGTTTTTGTTGGTATTGTAAATGGTCTTGTTTTTTAAATTTCACTTTGTAATTGTTCATTGCTAGTATATAGAAATACAATTGGCTTTTGTAATTGACCTTCTCTCTAAATTCATTTTCTTAGGTCTAATGATTTTTTTATGGAATACTTAGCATTTTCTAGGTACACAATCATGTTGTCTATTAATAAAGAGTTTTACACCTTCTTTTCCAATCTGTATGCCTTTTATTTCTTCTTGCCTTTTTACATTGGCCAAGACCAGTAGTACAATGATGAATAGAAGTGATGAGAACAGACATTCTTGCTTTGCTTCTGTTCTTAGAGGAAACTCATTCATTCTTTTTACCATTAAGTATGATGTTAGCTGTAACTTGTTCATACATGTGTTTTACCGAGTTGACTTGGTAAAATTCTGTTTATGTTCTATTTATATTTGACTATTCCTAGTTGACTGAGAGTTTTTTTAAGTCATGAATTGGTGTTGAATTTGGTCAGATACTTTTTCTCTATCTTTGATATGATTGTATATTTTTTTCTTGTTTACTCAGTTAATAAGGTAAAATTACATTGATTCATTTTTTAAAATTCCTTAAAATTGGTTGTTCTTTATTTGCAAACAACTTCAAACAAAGGCAGTTTTGTACGTTTATTCATTTTTTAATGTTAAACCAATCTTTCATTCCAGAAATAGACCCCACTTGGTCATAATTTATTATGCTTTTAGCCATTGTAGATATAAAATTTTTTTGTGTGTGAGGAAGACCAGCCCTGAGCTAACATCTGATACCAATCCTCCTCTTTTTTTTTTTTTTTTTTTTGCCGAGGAAGATTGGTCCTGGCCTAACATCCATGCCCATCTTCCTTGACTTTATATGGGACGCTGCCGCAGCATGGCTTGACAAGTGGTGTGTTGCTGTGCGCTGGGGATCCAAACCTGCGAACCCTGGAGCGCGCGCACTTAACCGTTTGTGCCACCAGGCCAGCCCCCTTTTTGTTTTGTTTTGTTATTTTGAGGAAGCTCGGCCCTAAGCTAACATCTGCCAATCCTCCTCTTTTTGCTGAGGAAGACTGGCCCTGGGCTAATTTCCGTGCCCATCTTCCTCCACTTTATATGGGACGCCGGCACAGCATGACTTGACAAGCGGTGCGTCGGTGTGCGCCCGGGATCTAAACCCCAGCTGCCGCATCGGAGTGCGCGCACTTAACCGCTACGCCACCGGGCCAGCCCCTATAAATTCTTAACTATAAGTAGCAAACAAAAACAAGATCAGGATGATATGAACAAAGACACATTTAAGAAATGGCAGAAACTCTTGGAAATGTGTAACCAAAATTTAAAACTTAGTAGAAGGGTTGGAAAATAAAGTTGAAGAAATCTCCTGGAAAGTAGAGACTTGTAAAATAGGAATGAAACAAGTATAATAGGGGATAATTCTAGAAGTACATCTTTAACTATTAGGAATTCTGTAGCATGAGAATAGAGGAGTCAAAATTATCAAAGAAACAATACAAGAATATTTCCCAGAATTGGAAGGTCCAAATCTCCAAACTAAAAAGGCTGACTAAGTGCAGCTGGTCTAGAAAGCAGCTAGTCCAGATTGCAATAGGAGGATGGAAGGCCCTGGGAAGGCAATCTCCAGGGAAAAATTGGAATGGATGAGTTTCAGTATATGAAAAAATATATTGATAACACAAATAGCAGAGATGTTGAAGTGTTTGGGAAAAGTTAATAGCTACATGGAAAACCAAGCAAGTGAAAAAATGAGGCAATTATTAACTCTAGGGAAAAAATGGGTGTGAAAGAAGGAAGACATAGTTATTTCTAATTGTTTGCCTCAACTATGAACCATGTTTGCATAGTCATAGTAATGTAAATGTTTAACCAAAAATCGTGCCACAACTATGTTGGCAGAATGAAGGCAGGAAAATAGAGTGCAGGAGGATGATATAGGAGAGCTTAGACTTCATCTACCGTGGTAGGAAGTTAGTAGATAAAAGTCTAAAATGGATAAGTCATGGCCATAAATAACTATTTTATAAATTAATAAACATTAATTAAGAATGATGAGGGCCGGCCCCCTGGCTTAGTGGTTAAGTGCGCGTGCTCCACTACTGCTGGCCTGGGTTCGGATCCTGGGCGCGCACCGATGCACTGCTTCTCTGGCCATGCTGAGGCCAAGTCCCACATACAGCAACTAGAGGGATGTGCAGCTATGACATACAACTATCTACTGGGGCTTTGGAGGAAAAATAAATAAATAAATAAATAAAAATTAAAAAAAAAAAAGAATGACGAGGGGGGCCGGCCCCATGGCGTAGCAGTTAAGTGCTGCACTCCGCTGCTGGTGGCCCCGGTTCCCATCCTGGGTGCGCACTGATGCACCACTTGTTGGGCCATGCTGAGGCGGCGTCCCACATACAGCAACTAGAAGGATGTGCAACTATGACATGCAGTTATCTACTGGGGCTTTGGGGGGAAAAAAGGAGGAGGATTGGCAATAGATGTTAGCTCAGAGCCGGTCTTCCTCAGCAAAAAGAGGAGGATTGGCATGGACGTTAGCTCAGGGCTGATCTTCCTCAAAAAAAAAAAAAAAATGATGATAAAAAAGGATAAACAGCCAAAAGAAGTGAAGGTAATTACCTCTGGAAAGTAGGCAGATTGAGGGGGAATGGGTTTCAGTCAAGAGAAATTTAAAAATTAATTTAAAGAAAACCATATAATAACAAACTTCTCTTTTTTTATAGAGATTGCAGTATTTCCGAATGTACTTGGCCGAAGTACATCCCAGTTTATTGTCACTGAAACTTTCTCTAAACAAATCTTGAGAATCTAGCAATTTATGGGTCTAGTACAGTGCTTTGAATGGTAGACTCATAGTAAGTTTTGTTAATCAAAAGGTATTTCTATAAAAAGGAGATCTGACTAACTCAACCTGTTTCTGTTTTCCTTTTAGGTTTAAATTTTTGAAATTGAAGTAGGTCTACACATTAGGAACTCATGTCTTTTCTTGTAAGTAAACCAGAGCGAATTAGGGTGAGTGTTTCTCTTCTTCTGGCTTTACTATTTTTATTTTCTGAAAAGCAATGTATTTTGGCAGATATTGTAGGTGGTTTTTTATGTGATGCTCAGAATCGTACAGAAGTGATGGATGTTGGATGTAAAGCAGGTATTGCAACCTTCACTCTTGAGAAAAGAGCTTGCAGGCAGAGGCTGACCAGAGACACAGAATATACCCACCAGCTTGTCTGATAGAGAAGCAAGATGGCTTATTTTATATGAATATCAGTCTTTCAACATTTTATGAGTTGATGGCCCTTTTCAGTGTAGATATGTAACTGCTAACGATCTGTCAATTTCCGGTGTATTTTCAATGAATTTGTGTGTTTTAAAAATCAGTATCAAATTGTAATCATTGGAACACTTTTTTCTAAGTGTAGTTAAAGGTTTTAACTGAAGACTTTTTGAACATGAAAAATTTTATTAGGGCTGGCCTGGTGGTGGTGTGGTTAAGTTCACTTGTCCTGCTTTGGCGGCCTGGGGTTTGTAGGTTTGGATCCCGGGCATGGACCTGCACACCACTTATCAAGCCATGCTGTGGCAGGCGTCCCACATATAAAGTAGAGGAAGATGGGCACAGATGTTAGCCCAGGGCCAATCTTCCTCAGCAAAATGAGGAGGATTGGCAGCAGATGTTAGCTCAGGGCTAATCTTTACCAAAAAAAAAAATTTTTATCACACTTGAAAACTTTACCAACTAAAATGGCCTCAAGAACAAATACTGGATTTAGCTTCTGTACAAGCTTCGGTGATTTCATAAAAGAGTATCTTATTTTACTTATTATCAATTACCTAATTTCTAAATGCATTAGTAATTATTTTTAAATCTTGTAAAAATGTATAATGGCTATGAGACATTATGAATATACCACTTTCTTTAAATATTAAAGTGTAAATTATATTTTGTGGTACAGTGCATATAATTTTTTTATATCAAATTTTTGATTTAGGATGTTGTTTCTTTGTTTTTAATTTGGAAAAAATTGATATAGAGAAGGACAGAGAATGATGTTATAGTTCCAATTCATAATCCATATTGTGTAACTTATTTCTGAATGTTACCTAATCTTTTTTCTTATGTTTATTTATATAAGAACAATTTATATTGGGAAGAATAAACTTCCACTGTTAATTAAGAGGAAAAACAGAATCTCTCCTTAGCCTGAACTCTGCCCAGTGGAAAGAATGCCCCCAAGCCAAACTTAAGTGAAATACAATCTTGATTCCATTGCTTTTAAATATGAGCTTCTTTTCTATTTCAACCTAGCCTGGTTCAGGTGAAACCAGACCACTGATCAGTGTGATGGAAATCCAGTACTTGTTTAAAATAGGTCAGGAAAGTGAACCATAGATTGGTCATGCTAGTTTGGTCCTTATAAACTTGGTAGAAAATGTAAGTGGTGATGTCTTTAGAAACCCTAGTGGATGAAAGAATATACAGCTTTCTGTTTTCTTTTACAAACTAATAGAGGCTTGTGAAAAACTACTGTTTCATCCCTGTTTTCTGTGTTGTGAATTCCAATAATATTTTTCAAATTGGCATTAATGATCCAACCCATCTGTAATAGACAGCCATGGAATGAGTAAGGTGGAACCAAAATGTAGTTTTGTATATATGAAGGACAAAAACATTCTTCATTATTAAGGCCAGAACTACATGTTTGTCATCTGTCAGATTTAAGAATTATTCATCAAATTAGGCAAAGAAGAATAGAAAAAGGAAATAATCTATTGTTTACAGTTGATTTAAATCCAGGATTCTTTTCAAAACTTTTCCATAGAAATGTATCTTAACTGTACTGCATGATTCTGTTTTTGTTTGTCTGTCTAATGGCTGATAGCTAATTTTTTGTGGCTTGAAAGAAATACTAATTCTCTTTGGGGTTTTCTTCTTTAGCGGTGGGTCTCGGAAAAGTTCATTGTTGAGGGCTTAAGAGATTTGGAACTATTTGGAGGTAAGTACAATACGGCATTTAGGCGCCACTTCAGGATAAATATCACTACTTTTTTGTTGACTAAATAAATTTATAGAAATTAGTAATTCTAAGGGCAGGTGTAAACTACAGCTGTTATATTTATTTAGCTCCTTTTTGAATCCATGGTTTCCCAAAGATTTGAGAACTGATCTTTTTTTTTTTTAATGTTTTTATTTATTTATTTATTTATTTTCCCCCAAAGTCCCAGTAGATAGCTGTATGTCATAGATGCAAATCCTTCTAGTTGCTGTACGTGGGACGCGGCCTCAGCATGGCCTGAGAAGCGGTGCATCGGTGCGCGCCCGGGATCTGAACCCCGGGCCGCCAGCAGCGGAGCGCACGCACTTAACCGCTAAGCCACGGGGCCGGCCCGAGAACTGATCTGGCATTTGTCCTTGGCCTGTCTTGATTGTTAGAAAGCCAGTGTTTACTTAAAGGCACATGTGTTTCTTCTAAGTATTTGTCCAGTTGAAATACGTATTCTTAAATGAAAAAAAAAACTACGTGTTTAGAAGTCTGTAGTCTTGAAGATTTTAAAAATAAAATTATAGAACAAAGGTAGCAGTGATATAAAAGTTCTGGTTTAACTGATCAATCTAGTTGACTCATCTTTTTATGATAGAAATTATGAGACTTAAAGAGAACTAAGGAAAAATCTGTAAGGAAAAAAATATTAAGTTTCTGTTGTAAAATCTAAATGTTGATTTCAGAGGTAAAGTAGGTTTGCAACTTTGAGGTTTAACAGGCCCAGGGTTCCCCTTTGGCTAATTTCAAATTGAACCTTTTGGGGAACTGTGATCTTAATTTAAGGAAAAGAAAATTCCTTTCTATAAAAATAATAGTAGTAGAGCCCCATTCTTTGTATCTGAACACCAAGATACTCTCTTCGGCCCCTGTAGCTAAAGAAACAGGTTATCAGTCTGAGTGTATTGGTCGACTGATCCGTAATGCCCCCTAATAGGCTTAAGTAAGTGAAAACTCAAAACTTGTTAGTTACTAGGTAGTACCTATTAATTTATTTTCCCTAATGCTTCTCAAAGAACTTCTGGAGCAGTATTATTCATGAATTTTGTCAAAGTGTTGTGTTTTAGACTAGGCAAATGAGAGTTCAGAAAGATGATGAGTTAGGGGCTGGCCCTGTGGCTTAGCGGTTAAGTGCGCGCACTCCGCCGCTGGCGGCCCGGGTTCGGATCCTGGGCGCGCACCGACACACCACTTATCCGGCCATGCTGAGGCCGCGTCCCACATACAGCGGCTAGAAGGATGTGCAGCTATGACATATAACTATCTACTGGGGCTTTGGGGGGAAAAAAATAAAAATAAATAAAATTATTAAAAAAAAAGAAAGATGATGAGTTAAAACAAAGAATAAAAATTAGCTACACGGTAAAGGAAAGGCTAATGGAACAAAAATACTATATTCTGTTCCTATTCTCATTTTCTTCCCATCATTAATGGGAATACAATGGTTTAAACATTGGCATTGATGGAAATTAAGTTGGAAGTCCAGTTTACAATTAATTAGTTAGAAATATTCTGGTATATGTGAATTGAATTAATGGATTTTGGTTTCAGTGTCTTGAGTATAGGATCTCTGGCTGTCTTTTAACTGTTCCTTAGTCTCTTATCTGGGGAGGGTGAAGAGCTTGTTCTGTATATTGTTTACAGCTTGATGAAGTATATATTACCAAGTTTTATACAACTTGGAATTTGCCTTCTACTCTGAAAGATTGTGTTTGATTTCCTTTAATCCATTCACCTGGCTTCTTACCTTTGACAGACTGTCTTAAGCAATTGCTCCTGCCATTTGTGTACCAGAAAACTGATGTCCAAGGCAAAAAAAAATGTTTCTTATTTTGATAAATTGAGGCTAATTTACTCTGTAGCCAATCTCCTCCAGCAATACACTTGGATGCTCTAACTTCTAATTTGAGATATTTGGAAATGTGTAACCATTCCAATATTTTATAGTTAAAATCTACTTTGATGATTTTTATCACTTTTACAGAATAGAGAAAATCAAAAGCACAGACACAGAATTTGTCTGATTTAAGAGCAGAAAATTATTTCAGTTGTCCTTTGCTTTATTCGTTTTCACCAAGAGTACCAGAGGGCCAAAAAGCCCTTGCTTTATTTGCATTCAGAATAGAATGTATCTGACTGGAGAGTCAGATTGGGTAATGGGTACCCAATGGTTGCTGTATTAAAACGTTTTTTGCCTTTTTTTTTTTAATCCTCTTTTCTAGTACCTGCACTCCCTGGGAACTGGCCAACCATCTCTATAACTTTATAATGAATTTTTTTGTTCACAATATAAGACTCTGAAACAGGCCTATTGAAAATAACATTGTGTGCTGATATGAAAAGTAAATGTATGACCAGAATTATGCAATTGAGTTACACTCAGTAAATAATACGTATAGAATAGTAGCCTTGCTAAGTTTTAAAGTGCCATAGATTCCTGTTTAAAACCTCATCTCTCTGCACCGTTTTTACTGTGGATCTGTGTGTGTGTGGTTATATGTAGCACTGTAGTCACTTTTTGCTGTAATGACTCTTAAGTAGTTTCTATTAATAAATGTAGTCCTAAGTGCAATAATTGCTGTTCTGAATGTGGGTATGTCTTTTGCTAAAAAACAAAATGCCAACAATCAATTTCTCTACTCCAGAGCAGCCTCCGGGTGACACTCGGAGAAAAGTAAGTGACTTTCTAGGCTTTAGCTCTATGACTGTTGCATGGAGATGACTTCTTGTGGAAGTTTGTGTGTTTCGTTGGCTTTTCATTTTGTTTCTGCTTATCTGTCATTGAGCTTTATTTGTAGTGTAATTCTTTTATTTGTGGAGATTCAGGTTTCACCCTGGAAAGATTTTGATGTGTACTTTGAAAACTGAAAAAGTCTCAAGCACTTTTTGTCTCTCTCTCTTTCTCGGGTATTAAGGTCTCCTCACCTCCCCAACCCCACCAATCACCCACCACACCCTCCAACAAAAAACAAGTTCAAAAATCTAATCTGGTTATCTTTTAGTGGCTACTGGTACTAAATTTTCCATCCTTAGTCTATTCATAATAGATTTCAGTCCACAGTGATAATATAGATCTCTGTCTAGATTATAAGGCAGGACCTCAAATCTCCTACCTTAAAAAACAAAACCCAAAATTACAAAGTACAAAACAGAAAATGTATTTTTATTGGCAAAAGTTGCAAGATTCTTGCCCTGCTTCCTACTCTTCTAGTTTATTTTACCTAAGTAAATAACAGCAGATGTGCACAGTGTACCAAGCTATTTTTGATAATGTGAATCAATATCTTAGGAAGAAAGAGGATAAGAGCCCCTTTCTAAATAGACTTCTTACTCTTCAGATAACAGACATTTGTACCATTTGCAGGCAGCCCCAAGGCTGAGTGAAAGATGATGATGTTGACTTGGAATTTCTCTTTGAGTAAAATTTTGGCTGTGTTTATATGGTCTGCTAGTCAGGACCACCTCTCCATCAGATCCAAATATTTTCCAGTCAGGAGACCAAAAACATTTCCTATAGGATCAGTTAGGTATTTTTCCAGAACACAATGCCAATTATGTATAATCTTCATATTTTCACAGCTGCCAATGTTATACCAAAAGTTATCCTGTGTGAAACCTGTGCGAGGTTGAGTGTGTTTATTTCATAGCATTTCATAAATATTGTCTTTGTGTGCTTTATTGTATTTTGTTTTATAAACTCTTTAAACAAAGTTATCATTTTATGGTGATTTCTGGGTATCTGTAGCTTATGTATTTTTCAAACATGTCAAAATGAATAAAATGCTTTTCATGGTGGGGGAAACTTTCTTAAGAAAAGACTTTGATAGAATTAGTTTCTTTCTCTAGGCAATTTGAGATTATACATGATACTAATAAAACTATGCCATGCTATGTTTAAAGAGAATGGACTAAATATTTCATCCTTTTCATCTGAATTTGACCTTTTCTAAATCTGAAACAATATAATGAATTAACCTGCTTTTCCTGTGGTAATACCAGACCAGACCTCTTCCTTTCAAAATATTGCCTTTATTGTTTGTTTTCCTCAATCAAGGTCGGTTTCCCTCTGAGTTCAGACCTATAGAACATCCACAAAGTAGAAAGCCTCCATTTTAGGATTGTTTCCAGTGAGTTGGGGACAGAGTGGTAGAGGACTCAGAGCAACCACTAGACTAGTTCATTTCATGCAATTCCAGATCGCCCGTGAACTCGTATGCCTGATTACCTAGAGTTTTATTTTGTAAAACTAACAATTTTGAGTAGTTTTCTGTAGTCAACAAAGATAGTAGAAATATTTTCAAGTTACTAACTAATTATATCAGTAGTTTAATGAATCATTCCCTACCTCGGCTCAACAAGAGTGTGTCTTTAGTGTAGCCTAGTAGATAGACAATATGTCTCATATTCACTCCCTGCAAGGAAGAGGGAGGTAGGTAATAAAAAAAAAGTATCTATCTGTATTTTTTCTAAAGGGAGTTATTTAAAGTGCATATAAAAATTCTTTTTAATATCAGGACTCAGCTATCCTTTATAGTCCTTCTTTTTTTCATATTAGAGAAATGTTAAGGAATTTGCCTGGAGATCAGAGGCAAGAAGACCTTCAAATGCAAAGTAGTTCTAGATTTATTGTCATTGGGGCCATATTGTTACCTGCTAAAAAATGCAGTACTTTCTCACATGCAGGTATCAGTGTGATATACAAAGATCCCCTAGTGACAGGGGATCTAGTGAATGTGTTGTGTGAGGGCTGGCATTTCCAGTATAGGTCATTATGTTGAACCCTGTCTCCAGTGGAACTAGGTGCTACATTTACCCTACTCTTCTGTTCAGCCCATGGGAATGACAAGGTCTTGGGCAGAAAACCTCCTCGGTTCAAACTTTGCTTAAATGATTTTTTTTTTTTAATTTATTTTTCCCCCCCAAGCCCCAGTAGATAGTTGTATGTCATAGTTGCACATCCTTCTAGTTGCTGTATGTGGGACGCAGCCTCAGCATGGCCGGAGAAGCGGTATGCCGGTGCTCACCCAGGATCCGAACCCCAGGCCGCCGGCAGCAGAGCACACACACTTAACCGCTAAGCCATGGGGCCGGCCCTTAAATGATTTTTTTTTAAGTATGTGCCAGCATTGTTGTAGGTGTTGGGAAATACATCGGTAAACAAGACAGACAAGGTCCCTGCCCTCATGGAACTTGCATTGTGGTAGAGGAGACAGGCAATAAATAAACAAACAGCAGTGATAACTACTGTGAAGAAAGTAAAGCAAGATGATATAATAAGGTGACTAGGAGCCTACTTTACTTTCTGGACAGTACTTCAGTGAATAGATGACGTTTAAGTTGAGACCTCAATGATGAGGAGGCAGCATGAGAAAATGGCAGAGGCAGGGAAGGAGCAGGGCGGGGGTGTTCCAAACAAAGGGACAGCTAGTGCGAGTTTCCTAAGACTGAAGCGTGCTTGTTTGTGTGGGTCAGGGAGTGAGTCAGGGGAGTGTAGTATGGGATGAAATCATAGAAGTAGGCAGGGGCTGAAACATGGATGCTCACAGGCCAGAGTAGGGAGTTGGGTTTGAAGGCAACCCCCTGGATTTTGTGTTAACTGATGACACTCATTTTATTTAGGAGCAGATTGATACTTGAGAAAGCAGGATATGCAGAGCAAGAATATGTGCAGGCAGTTAGAGGTATAAGGTTAAGAAAATGGGACTCCTCAAGATTAACTTAGCACCAAGCTTGTAAATTGTAAACGAGTGGGGGAGTCGCTATTTCAGAGCTCTTGGTTTGAGCTTTTTGCTCAAATTGCTAATCCTTTTTGTCCCTTGGTTGTGTATCGCCCTTACCTGTGTGAGGCACCTGGCATGTAGTCACCAGTATCTTGAGATTGTTCTGAAGATAAAGAGTGTTTCAAGAAGCTACAGTGGCTATTAAATGATCCTAGAATTTGTTTTCAGAGCATTCGAAAACACAGATAAGTATTAAAAACCAAAATCAAACCAACCTTAACTACTGATCAAGCTCTACCTAGGATTCTCTGTTTTCTCCCTTTTCTCTGTTCCATCTTATTTGTTGAACAGGAGAGTGACCAAAAAGTAGACAGCAAAAGAGGGAGAAGAACAGAGTTCACATATATTGAATACCTGTGATTCACCAGGGAGTGCCCAGCTGTACATATTTTTCTCTTATTTAATTTCATAGCAGCTCTGTGAGGTGGGAATTATTCCACTGATGAGATAATGGAAATCCCAAGAGATTAGAGTGACTGGCCCAGGGTCATAGAACAAGTGATAAACCTGAGTTCAAGTTCTGCCTCTCTCTGGCCCCTAAGCCTATAGTCTTTGCATTATGCCATGTTTTACATAAAATAGCTTTTCCCAAATTATCTTTCCCAAAATTGAACAGATATTAGGCACAAAAGGGTTCCCTGGACTAGTATCTTTGGAAAATGCTAGGTTAAACAAAGTTAAACAAGCTTCCTTACTACAGAACTTCTCAAAGCCTTTAATAAGTGAATACAACTTGTGATTCTCCATGAGAGAGAGTATCCTGCATTTTCTAACTTAATTGGACGTGTAAACCTTTTTCATGCATTACCTGCCAGGATCAATGTTCCATGGGGCCTACTTTGGGGAAATCATGCATTAAAACAACTCAGTAGAAAAATGGACAAGAGACAGAAAGAGACATTTTCACCTTGGAGAAAACCCCCATGGCCAATAAATACATGAAAAGATGCTCGACTCCATTAGTAATCAGGGAAATGTAAATCAAACCCACAATGAAATTGGCAGAAATTAAGTCTGAATATGCCAAGTGTTGGGGAAATGATGGATCAACAAGAACATACTCATATTGCTGGTGGGAGTGTAAATTGGTATAACCGTTTTGGAAAACAATTTGGCATTATCTCATGAAGTGGATTGTTCATATACTCTGTGACCTAGCAATTCCACTCCTAGGTATAAGCTTTAGAGTAACTCTTGCATATGTGCATCAGGAGACACATTCAAATGTGTTTCTAGTAGCACCGTTCATAATAGCAGAGCTTAAAACAACCCAAAAAGCCCATCAACATTGGAATGCATAAACTGAGGTATGTTCACAAGATGAATATTATAAAACATGAGTGTACAACATGACTGAATACAACAATATGGATGAATCTTATAAAATTGATTAAATTAGAAATGTAGTTTGCTGGCAGGGCTCTATTTTGCTTGACCAGGTTCCTCTTACTGTCAGTGTAAGTGGTGTGGGAGGCAGAACCCCACTCGGTTTCTTTCCCCGTTGGCAGCATCAACTCTTTTGAACTCAGATGTGCCTGAAATGTCAGGGAGCCCCAACAAGGTGGTACCACCATCAGAACATTCTCAACTCACGCTCTCTAGGTAGTCCTGAGCTAAGAGCCTTTCATGCATTCACAAAGACCTTTTCCTGACTAGAGCTCAGGTTTATGAACACAGCATATGAAATATGCACTGACCAAGGGTTCTCCATTTCAGTTAGACACACTTCTAAAAAGGATCCAAAAGAAAGAAAAATACTCACAGTCTCTAAATAAATTTAGGTCTAGAAGAAGGAAACTGAGCCTATTAAGCTGGAGGAAGAGCTGTTGGTCTGCCATATATTTTGCTGGGCACTTCCCTTCAGGACCTCAAAGGCCAGAGGTGTGGCGCCCACATGCTAAATGGCTGGGATCCAGCTTCATTTGTAGCATGAGTGGGCAAGAAAGAGGGAGCAGGTCACTACTGCCTGGGATGATGGCTGAGACCTGACGACTCTGTTCCTTGCCTGCAACCCAGTGTGTTGGCTGTTTTCTTGCTTCACTTGGAAATGTCAAGGAATGATTGGTCTGGACTCTTGGTTTGCTAAATATGGCCATATTTTCCCTATAGCAAGATTCAGCGTTTGACCGTCGGGATCTTGTAGTCAGGACCTTACAAATAGGACCCCAATGCAGTAGGAAATTCAAGAGAACCCCCCACTCTCCATCCCGCTTCTCTTTTCTAAACGTGCCTTTCTCCAGACACCCTTTCCCCAACTAAGAATTTCATAATTTTTAGCAAATGAGTCAGTTGTTGGAAAGGACAAGCAGATGAGCAGTTGACTGGAACCAGCTCTTGTGACCCACTCCCGTTTGTAGATAACTCTAACACTTACCTGCTGATATTAGTGCTGATAACTACATTGAACATCTGCTGTTTTTCTTGACATTTCTCATCAGATAGTTCTGGCACTATTTCTTTGCTGCAGAGCCAGAATTTGTATGTTTGTTTAGAGGCCAGTCTCTTTGTGGGTCTGAATTACCACCTCCCACTCCTGTCCCACCCCTAGTTTTCTCTTATTAACCTATTTTTCTTTTTTTTTAGACCAATGAGGCGAGCTCAGAGTCGATAGCATCCTTCTCTAAACAGGAGATCATGAGTAGCTTTCTGCCAGAGGGAGGGTGTTATGAGCTACTCACCGTTATAGGTAATGTCCAGGACTGTTGTTGCTTTCACGCTCCAGGGGACTGCTGCGACCTTCTCAGCATCCCCAGATAAAGGTGTGCCAGGGACTGTCAGCAAGTTAGCAGGATTCGTGGTGACAAAACTGGCTTTTCTGGGTCTTTTTTTGGTTTTCTTCTTCCAAGTATGGGAAAAGAGATCACATTACCAGGAGAGAAGCTCTCTTGCAATTTTTTCTTTTTGGCTGTATACTTCTGGTGTCCTGGGCCATAGTCAGAATGGTTGGCTGAGAAGGAGCTGATAGGAGAAAATCAAGAAATGTCAGCCATGAAAGTATCAGTAGTGAAAGTTTTAACTTGAATTTTCTTTTTAAATCAAGTCTTTTTAAGGAAGATGAAAACCTTTGTTGCTCTTGTCCTTGCTTATGGTATTCCTCTTTTCTTTTAGGCAGAGGATTTGAGGACCTGATGACAGTGAATCTGGCAAGGTACAAACCAACGGGAGAGTATGTGACCGTACGAAGGATTAACCTAGAAGCTTGTTCCAATGAGATGGTGATGTTCTTGCAGGTAATAAAACGTGAATGTGACACTTGGAGGGTGGGCTCTTAGTTCCAGTTGTAATCACAAGGCACCTCTTACATCTGTCTTCTGCAAGTAGCTCGCAGGAAATGAAGGTAACCCAAACCAAGAAGTTGTGGAAGCTCTCAATGAAGAATCTTGGGCATTTGGCACTGAGGACTCTATAATGCTGCTCAGCCCGATTTATGTTCCTCTTTTCTTCTCCAGAGACTCCTTTGTGCCTAATTTATTCATTTATTTATTATTCAGAGAGGTTAAGTAACTTGCCCATGGTCACACATGCTAGTAAGTGACAGAGGCAGAAATTTAAACCCAGGCCATCCTGTTCCAGATGCAGGCAGCCTGACCTTCACGGGTGGCCATCTTCCAGCTCTTAGCGTCCTGTTTGCTTGAGGTTCCTTTCTGTTGTTGAAGCAAGTTGCTGCCCTCTTGTTAAACTGGGAGAGACCGCAGATCTGGTAACTGACTGGGGCCTGGATTCCCCTTGGCTGATGAAAGCTTGCACTGGGAACACCTTAGAGTTAGGGCCTGGGTCAGTGTGTTTTCAGTACAGTTAGTTGCAGCCCCTCCCCCTTCTTCATTTGCAGTGTTTTTCTGAATTCGTGCTCATCCAGTCATGCTCTAATACCGGTTCATGTGTTCCGAGTAGTTTTGTGGGTCTGAGGATGGAACTGAAAGTCAGTCTCAGCTTAGTTATTTGGGAAAAAACCTAGATCTGAGTTTGTTCTAGAGCATGTTGGACTTTATGATTCTTTTCTGTATTCTGTAGAGCAGTGGACAGGTAGAAGGTACTGCCTATTTGGCCTTAGCTCATGTCCTGGAGGCCAGGATCCTGGAGTTTCTGTAGTTCTTTTGTCCAATTTTTTTTTTTCACATCTTTTGTCCAAATTTATTTTAAAATTCCATAGGTCTTAGAGTTTCTCTAGCTGCTCCCGAGGAAGGGATCTCTCAATCTGAGGTTGCTGGAGAAATATCTTCTAATGTTGAATGGTTATCATTAGTTCTTTAATACTTTCTTGCCTTGTTTCTATTGACTACAACATTTTCCTG
Source organism: Diceros bicornis minor (assembly GCF_020826845.1). NCBI lineage: Eukaryota > Metazoa > Chordata > Mammalia > Perissodactyla > Rhinocerotidae > Diceros > Diceros bicornis. The sequence continues at coordinate 46,558,317 of NC_080757.1, read as the reverse complement.
TATAACAGGAAAACATTTTTTGTTTTCTTAAAGAGGAGTTCTGTGCCTTGGCCCTTGAAGTTGAGCTAAGCTTATAACTTCCTAAGTCTCAGTCAACAGTTTGTTTTCATCATCTCCGAGGTGGTGAACTGGGACATTCTGCTGTGTTGTTAGCAGTTTCCTTGTTGGCAGGGAATTGTTTCTTGAGGCTCTTCAGGATTGGCTGGCAAAGCCAAACTTAGGCAGAAGCTGGCAAAGCAGTGCTGGCTTCCCTGCAGAGACAGCAGAGCCTAGTTTCTCTCATATTGAAAGGCACCTGCTTAGGCTGCTCTCAGGACTCTGAGAGGAGCACCCAGAAAGTACTAGATCCCCATGTTATTCATGCCTCCACCTTCATGTTGAACATCATTCTTCCCTGTCTCCTGATTATGACTTCAGCTTACCATTGCTTTCAGGGGGAGCTTCATGTCTCTAAACTCTTCAGTCATCCCAACATCCTGCCATATCGCGCCACCTTTATTGCAGACAATGAGCTGTGGGTTGTCACATCATTCATGGCCTATGGTGAGTGGAAATGGGGTCCTGGCAGAGAAGGGTTCTAAGAACTCTTGTCAGCTGGCTTATGTGCTGTTCCTTCTCTGTTACCCTTCCCTTTCTCCCCACAATTCTTTTCTTCAGGTTCTGCAAAGGATCTCATCTGTACACACTTCATGGATGGCATGAATGAACTGGCGATTGCTTACATCCTGCAGGGGGTTCTCAAGGCCCTAGACTACATCCACCACATGGGATATGTGCACAGGTGCATTCTTAGGCGTGTTACCCTTTACAAGAGCAGGGATCTTTGCCCATGAGCCCTCAAGTAAACAGTTGCAGCTTGACAGAGGTTAGTGAAACCAGAGTTTCAGTCAAGGCTCAGGATTCTGCCCTGGCCTCTGACTTGCTGGCCAGAGCATTTAGCCTGTTAGTGCTGAAGCTGCTGACGTTCCCTTTACTGAGCAGCTTGGTCCTGAGCGTTGTGTGAGAGGAACATCTAACATGGGCCTCTCTATACCCCCACACTTCTCTCCTTCCTTGAGGTACCCAAACTGGTGTGTGTGCCCCAGAGTCTGGGGAAAGACAGATTACTTAGTAGATAGTGTCAGGAAAAGCGGCCCACTGTAGGGAAAATAATAAAACTGGATCCCTACCTAACTCCACATACAAAGGAACACTTCAGATGGACTACAGGTGTAAATGTCAGACGTAAAACTACAGACTTAGATAAAAGGAAATGTGAGGAAATATTTTCGTGACTTAAGGCATAGAAGAACTTCTAAATGTTTTAGAAGCTCAAAACATATGACAAAAAAATTGATGGATTTTATTATATCAAGATTAAAGATTTCTCTCCAATAAAGGACACCATGAACAAAGTTAAGAAATGAGTGACAACGTGGAAGATGTTAGCTTTGTCTAAAACACACAGGAGATTAGTAACAAGGAAATCTTGTGAATCACCAAGAAAAAGACAAGCAAAGCAATAGAAAGATGAGCCAAGGATATGAAGTTTATAAGAGAGGAAACCCAAAGGACTAACAGGCTTGTGAACAGATACTCAAATCTAGCAATAATCAGAAAAGCAAATTAAAACAGGAGGATGCCACTTTATACACCTGAGACTGATGTAATTTGGAGGCTGGGTGAGGTCCAGTGTGGTGAGGAGGTGGGGTCTCCTGTCTCAATAGTGGAAGGTGGGCCGATGCAGCCAGTCAGGGTCGCTCGGACCCGGGACCATCAATGTGCCTCTGGATGTACACCCCAAAGACCCTCACACAGGCCCATCAGGGGACATGTGTGGATGTCATTGTTCATATTCATGGTGGTTGGAGGCAGTGTGAGTGACCCTTCCTGGAAGAATGGATGAGTAGGTGTTAGATCCCACCCCAGAGTACAGGTGGCATTTAGAAACAAAGATTAGATGTGTACAGATGGCAACACGGGTGGATCTCAAAAACACAGCACTGAGACAAAAAGGAAGAATGGGACACATAGCACAGTACCATTAGGTAAATTGAAAAGATTTGCATACAAAAACAGTGATGCATGTTACAAGAACACCTACAAACAAAAAGTGCAGACTCAAAGCAGTATATGGTAGGCGAAGCAGTGGTCTGTGAGCATAAAAGAGAACCTTAACAAAATAATGATAAGTTTTAAAATCTGGTGATACGTAAATGATGTCATGCTGTGGTCTCTTTTCTTGTGTGTGAAATTTTTCATAAAAATATGTTTATAATATGTATATACACATGTATAATACACACACACACAAACAAACATGCTGCCAAGGGACAGAGCTGACCTGATCTAGTGTGTAAAGACCACAGGTTTGTGGTGTGACGGGCTCCTGCTGCCCCGTGACACCCTCCCCCCACCCGCCTTCCCCCACAGGAGTGTCAAAGCCAGCCACATTCTCATCTCTGCGGATGGGAAGGTCTACCTGTCTGGTTTACGCAGCAACCTCAGCATGATCAGCCATGGGCAGCGGCAGCGTGTCGTGCACGATTTTCCCAAGTACAGTATCAAGGTTCTGCCTTGGCTCAGCCCGGAGGTCCTCCAGCAGGTCTGTGTACTGGGTCCTGAGGAGCCCCCATCCCCCACCAACTCATGATTTCCCAAGGAAGCCTTCAGGAGTTTCCTAGGATGGGAGGTGCTCTTTGCTTCTGAGTGGAGGGAGGGCTTCCCGGAGGGAGGGGTTCCCTGTTAGCAGGTAGACCTGAGAGGCCTCTCGACATGGGCATTATGTGCCCATCACAGAAGATGTAGTTTCCTCTTGGTGGGTCCCAAACTGTACCTGATGCCTTCAGAGATCTTCCCATCTTACGGGAAGAGCGAGTGCTTTGGAAATATTTGGTGCTCTCGGCATCCCTGTGCAGTCACATGTTACTTAAGAATGGGGATATGTTCTGAGAAATGTGTTGTTAGGCGATTTTGTCATTGTGCGAACATCATAGAGCATACTTATACATACCTAGATGGTACAGCCTCCTACACACCTAGGCTGTATGGTACTAATCTTATTAGACCCCCTTTGTACATGTGGCCCGTCAATGACTGAAATGTCGTTTTGCAGCGCATGACTGTACTAAACGAGCATTCATCCTACTGGTACATAGCATCACCAAACATTTGTCCCTTTTAAAATAGCAGCTACTTTTCAGTAGTATGGGCAAGGAAAGTCTTAGCAGCTGGTCCTGATTTGGAGACAGGCCTTCTTTTCCTCTCCTCAGTTTTTGCTCCACCCCCTAAGAACAATGACCAAGGCTACAAACAGAGTGATCTGTGGCTTTTCTCTCCTGACTTAGAATCTTCAGGGTTATGATGCCAAGTCTGACATCTACAGTGTGGGGATCACAGCTTGTGAACTGGCCAATGGCCATGTCCCCTTTAAGGATATGCCTGCCACCCAGGTGAGCCTGCAGCCCAGTGGTTTCCTTTTTGCCTGCCTGCCTGCCTTCCACAAACACTTGTTGAGTACCTGCCACACTCAGGACACCAGCCAGGGATACTAAGATGAAAGACAGTCCTTTCCTTCAAGAGCCCCACCCAGTGGGGGAGATAGTTGTGTAACTCTGTTTACTTCTCTGTGTGATAACTGCTGTGGTAACGGAGCCCAGGGGAGGGGACCTCAGGAGCAGGCCCACTGCTAACAATTGCAGGGCCTGGAGCAGGAGGGCACACGGAGGCCCACATACCATGTGTCTATTGAAAATGTTGATAAATTTATAAAAAATGTTCTATCCTCCTACCTTTATAAATATACCTGGAAGACCAGTTTCTAATTTAGAATTCACAGACTTCTCAGGTTCTCTGCTACCACGTGCTGATTAATACCTTTAAACTCCAGCCTGCAAGTTCAACTTCTGCTCATGCCCCTTGCAATGACTGCCCTTTGGCCACTTCTAGGCATACACAGCCAGTGGCATAGTCTACCCTTGGGAGACAGACCCAAGGAAGAGGCTTATCCAGGCCTTATCAAATCCGGGAAGTAGACTTGGGTCATTTCGGAAAGGGTTACCTGGGTCCCAAGTACCGGAGCATGATCTAGAACTGGGGAGGGGAGCGCAGGGGTATAGGTGCTGAGTGAGCCTCTCCCCTGAACCCAAAGACTGCTTGCCCTGTGGGGAGAGAGCTGGAAAATAGCCAGAGGAGAGCTCTGTAGAGCAGGAGGCCCAGGGAGGCTGCTGGGAGGAGGTGACACTAGAGTCTTGAAGGCAGATAGGAATTAACTGTGTGAAGAAGGGACTAAAAGGAAACTCTTTTAGGCAGAGGGAACAGCATGTGCAAAGACCCAAAGTCAAGAAAGAACAGGATCTGGGGAACAGCAAGTAGTTGTAAATGGCTGAGGTACAGGTGCTTCTGGGGGGCTGCTGGGTGATGTGGCTGGAGAAGGAAGCAAGGGCAGATCATGAAGGATTTTGTATGCCACACAAGGGCATTTGGTTCCTGTCCCAAAGCATGTGGAGAATTGCTAAAGGCATTTAAGCACAGGAGTGATAGCAACAGATATATATTTTAGAAAGATCACTCTAGCAGATGGATTAGATCTAAGAGACTAGTCAGGAGGGTGTGGAAATCTAGGTAAGGAAGCTAGAAAATCAAAGTAAGACAGTAACAGAAAGATGCTCTAGAAAGAGTTAAAAGGCTATGTAAGGTGAACAAGAGGTACAGATCCAGAAACAGCACTGTCCCATAGAACATTCTGAGATGATGGAAATGTTCCATGTCTGCACTGTCCAATATGGTAGCCACTAGCCACCTGTGGCTATTGAGCATTTAAATTGTGGCCAATGAGACTGAGGATCTGAATTTCAAACCAAATTTAAATTAATTTAAATATAAATAGCTACATGTGGCTAGTGGCTACCATATTAGCACAGCTCTAGAGAGATTTCCAGGTTTCTGGCATGGACAGCTCATGAAATTCATGAGGACAGCAATCCTCAAGGTGGGGCTAGTTTTACCTGAGCTGAGTTTGGAGACTTTGGAACAGCTGCCCAAGCTTGGCCTGCCCCGGGTGCACTGCTCCTGCACAGCCTGCTGCAGCAACAACCCAGGCCATGGCACTGGACGCACTGCATAATGGACCCCATGGCACCCACCTGGGCATGGCAAACAGGCTGGGCTTCAGAGAAAATGATGTGGCTGCTGCCTTCACCCTAGGGTGAGGGCTCTACAGTTAAAAGGATCTGATGCCTTATAAAGGGGGAGAGGAGACTGAGCCCTTTCCTTCCAGCTGTGGTGAAGGGAGTACTTTTCTGTAGTCCCTCTCCTCCTCTTCAATTTGGCCGAGCTAGGGTGTGGCTGCTGAGCCAGTGGCCAGCATTCCTTTGGCCAATTCCAATAAGGAATTCCTTATTCCACTTAACGTCTTTTCTCTACTCCCCCCAAGTCACATTTGTATGTTGGGAAAAGTGTATTTGTGAAGAAACTCTATAGGCCTTCCAGGGGCCCCCTGCAGCCCAGGTCCTGGCTCTGTCCTCCCCAGATGCTGCTGGAGAAACTGAACGGCACAGTGCCCTGCCTGTTGGACACCAGCACCATCCCTGCTGAGGAGCTGACCATGAGCACCTCACGCTCGGTGGCCAACTCTGGCCTGACTGAGAGCCTGGCCACCAGCACCCCCAGGACCTCCAATGGCGACTCGCCATCCCATCCCTATCACCGCACCTTTTCCCTCCACTTCCACCACTTTGTGGAGCAGTGCCTACAGCGCAACCCGGACGTCAGGTATTTCCGCTGGGCCAGGAGTGGGCTTGTGGGGGAGCAGAGAGGACTCTGGAGTTTAAGGCAGGGTTTTTGAGAGGCTGCCTCTGGCCTGGAAAAGTCTCAGTTCCCTGGAGGAGCCCCCACAGCAAGAGGGATTGGCACAGGAGTTTGCTAAGAAGCCAGCCTGCGTAGCTCTGGCTGTTGTTTCTTGGTGAGCTGAGGGTCACTAGGGGGTAAGGTAGAAGCAGCAGGATTTTGGAAATTTGGGGCATGAGAGTGATGCTGATCCCTCTTCTCCCTTCTCTACAGACCAAGTGCCAGCACCCTCCTGAACCATTCTTTCTTCAAGCAGGTATAGTAGCACTTTCCTGAGGCTCCCTGTTTTTCTCTTGCCCTCAGCTTTGGGGTCTTTATCTGTTCTCTCCTCCTCCCTTTTAATCAGAGACATGACGATGTTTCTGAAGCCACTTAAAGGCGCTGCCCTTTCCTCTCATAGACACTCTTGGCTCCAACAGCCCATCTGTCCCGGGGTGATGGTTCCTTGCCCCGTGGTGTCTTGGGACCCAGAACAACAGGATCTACCCCCAGCTCTCTCTCCTCCCCCAGATCAAGCGACGTGCCTCAGAGGCTTTGCCTGAGTTACTTCGTCCTGTCACCCCCATCAGCAATTTTGAGGGCAGCCAGCCTCAGGATCACAGCGGAATCTTTGGCCTAGTATCAAATCTGGAAGAGCTGGAGGTGGACGACTGGGAGTTCTGAGCCTCTGAAGAATGTGCACCTTCTTCATCCCAGCACATATGAGACGTATGAGCCTCTGGGGCCCTTCGTGAGGGCTGGCCACATTCCCACCTTCTGGGTGCAGATTGGGTAGAAAGGACATTTCTGCCAGGAGAGTTGGCTGCTTACTGACTGGAAAAGAAATTCTGGAGGGAAACTTCTCTTTACTGCTCCAAGGCTTTTGAAAAGACACAAAGGAATCCCAATAACCAGGGATCGGGAGGGGCCGGAAAGCTGACATTCCCAGTCCTGCGAGCTCAGGCGACCTCTTCAGAAGGAAGAGATGCTGTTCTGGCCCTGGGGGCTGAAGTCCAAGCCCAGGGTTTGACTCATCGGCCCAGGGAACTGTGTGACTTCCTCTTCCCACTCTTGCTCTCCTACCAGCCTAATGCCATTCTTTCCCTCTGCTCTCAGATCCTATAGGTCTGTGGAGGGGCAAGCAATAAGCAACCTGCCCCTCTTCCCCTCAGACCTCCCCCTAATGATTAAAGAGAAGGGTATTTTTTCTTAAGCACTGGGTTAAGACTGGGGCAGTCCATCCTGATCCTTCTTAGCACTTGGGCCCTGACACCTAAAACCTTCCCATAGTTCATCTGTGTAGCTCATTCCTTTCCCACCAAGGATCCATCTTACCGCCTCCTGCCAGCTGCTCTGGTGCTTTCTCCAAGGGCCATAATGTCTTGCCTAGCCTGCAGGCTTAAGTCGTTATGCCGTGTTAGTTTCATTGCCAGAACAAATTAAAATTTTCAGAGAATCCATTGAGAGTGGCACTGTTGTGTTAGCCATACAGGCTCAGACCTGAGTCATTCCGCCCCGGGTTCTGCTCTCCAAGAGTTGTCCCACAAGTGGCTGTGGAAGCACAGCAGTGGCCTCTTTAATAAGATAGCCTCACAACACACCAATTTCTTTTAAAACCCATAATAAATTTGTCTCTTAACTAGTTAAAATTTTGACACCTAATTTTAGCTTATGGCCATCAAACGGCTTTGGGGCTGGAAAGGTCTAGGTGCTGGAGACCAGCCCCTAGTCCACAGGACCACTTCTGGGCCACTAGGAGTCCAGGCAGAAGAGGCTCACCTTTGGCAGGAAAGGAGGTGGGGGGTTTTGTTTTGTAACATGACTTGTGGTGTCTCCTTACCATTGGAACTAATACACAAAGAGCCAGCAACCTAAGAACCAGACCTGCCCACTCCGCTGTCATCCTGGCTGGCGGCCAGTGAGTCCTGGCCAGGGGGTGATTCTAACCTCGGCTCCTCCATGGTGCTTCCCAGCCTGTGTGTGCACCAGCCTGGCCCCTTTCCCCTGCTGGTCCCTCAGCGGTGAGGTGCCCTCCTCTTGCTCAGGCACTTCAAATGTCAGATTAAGGAAGTGCCCCTCCTTCCCTGAAGCTGCTTTGAACCATCAAATGCCCTCCCTTTCCCTTTCCTCAGAAATTGTAACAGCAGTTTAAAAAAGAAAAATAAAAAGCCTCTTCCTTTGGGCACCTACAGGGGTTGAGTTGAAGGGAATGACACCAACCATGAGGTGGGGTGGGGAGACCTGAAATGTTGGAGTGAGTGAGAAAACCAGGTCACATTTATTTCCAACGCTCCTCCTTCCCCCTGCCCCGTTCATTTTTTTGTTTAAACCTCAAGTTCCCTTTTCTCACCACCGTATCAGCCTGTTTTCTTTCCTTTTGAACTGCTTTGTTCACCTAAGGATGTCAGCTCATCCTTAGCACCCAAACTGCTGATTCTGGGTAGCTACCTGCAGTTCAGCCCGCAGATCTGTCCTGGGCACGGCAAGGGGCCTCAGGGTCCTGGCCAGCCAGACAGTGCCCAGCTGCCAGCCCAGCCCTGCTCCTAGTGTCCCCGAGGGCTTCACCTTTTTTGCATCATAGCAGCCCCTTTGAGAATCTGATGACAGGTGTGGAAACTGCCCAGAAAGATGCATATAAACAGTTCTAGAAGTTTCTCACACCCCATCCAGGGAGTCCTGAGGCGTGCAGCTCAACCCAAACACAAATCTTTCTCTAGAGAAAAACAGGAGACTGAGGAGAAAAGTGAAGCACAGCGTGGGTGTGTTGAGTGAGCTAAGGGAAGAGCGGGCAGCTGGGGAAGCCTGCTGCCTCCCTCCCTCTCCTGCCAGGCCCAGAAGCACTGAGCTGTTCTCTGACAAGTGTGTGGGCTCTGCTCTGGAGCCACGAGTTCTATTCCTGCTACAGTGTGGGAACAAGCTATGTTTAGGGCAGTGCTTTGAGAAACAGCTTCCAGTCTGATGTTAGGCAGAGTCAAGCAGTCCCTGGCGCCCAGCAGAGGCCCGTCCAGCTGAGGCCTTACTGCCCACAGTGAGTGATGGTCACCTGCATGCTGTTGTGCATTGCACTAGAGCCTTGGCAACCAGCTTGGCCAGAGGGGCAGGGAGTCAAGAGCTGGGGCAGGAGGCTGGGCTTCTCCTGCCAGCCCTGCTGCCCTAGCTTTTAATTTGCAACAGTCACTTCACATCTTCAGGCCTGGCTCCCTTGTGTTAAATAGGTTTCGGGGACCCAAGGTTTGCTTGTTTGAAGGATGGAAATCTCTTTTCTTGAAGGGGGTGTCCTCAACTGCTGGCAAGCAACGGTGCCAGCAGGGGTTGGGCTGACTAATCCCACAAAATCCGGCCACAGAAACGCTTTAGGACGGCGCGCTGTGGAAGGGCAGGTGCTCTGGGACACCAGGAGCAGCAGCCTCCCGGGCCCCTTCTCTAGGAGGTTGTAGGAGATGGCGCTGAGGGGTGGTGGTCCCGCCAGACGCCTAGTGCAGGCCGGCCTCGCGGTGAGCGGGCGCCCCAAAGCGCCGGCCCCCGGCCCCCTCCACGTGCGGCCCGGGCCGAGCCTTGAAGCCTCGCGGCCGGCGTGGCGGGACCGCCTGCCCGACCGCTGCCGCCGTCGTCCTCCGCCGGCTGTGCGGGTGCGCCGAGGCGGCCCCTGGCGGTGGGAGGACTCTGCGGCCCGAGGGGGCATGAGGGCCGGGAGCGGAAGCTGGGTGGCCTCCAGGACCGCCCCCGCGGGGTCTGTCAGGCTGCAGGGCCCACCGAGCGCCGGGCGGGGACGGGGGCTATCAGGCCTGCGCCCGCGAGGGCCAACCGGGGGAAACTGAGGCAGCGAAAGGCCCAGGCGCACCTCGGTTCTCCTTTTCTGCCGCAGGGGCCTCGCCAGAAGCACCATTTGTCCTGCGATCCCCGGCGTCTCAACCTGAACTTGTCCCCGCCCCGAGGCATGCGGTGCGGGGCCCTCCGGCTCCGGTCCCTGCCTCCGTCCGGGCGGGCCGACGGGGCGGCCGATGTCCGGAGGCCGACGAACGCGGGGCCCAAGGGGCGGTGCGGAACGGGGGGCAGACAAAGGCGGGGGACGGCGAGCGAGGGAAAGACAAAGCGCAGAGGGGGGCGGCGGCGGCCGAGCCCCGGAGGCGGCTCCGGGCGAGGCGGAGCCAATGGGCGGGCGCGGGGCGGGGGCCGGTGGGGGCGGGGCCGAGATAAGGCGGCGGTGGCGGTGGCCGCTTGGGGACCAGTGGCAGCGGCGGCAGCTCGTGCCCGCGCCCTCCTCGCACCCGAGGCCACCCCCGGAGACCGACTCCCGCCCCGAGGCCCAGGCCGAGGCCGGGTGAGACCCGTAGGCGGGCCGGGGGGAGGGGCCTGCATCCGGCTCGCAAACCGGGCGCCGAGGCAGGGGCTGCGGGCGCGAGGTCGCCGCCCGCGGGTCCCGACGCCGAACGCCTTGGCCCGTCATTCCCGCCCGGCAAGCGGCCAGGGCAAGCCTCCAGGCGGGGGCGGGGCCGCGTCCCCTCGGCTGGACCCACGGGGGTCCGGTCTATGCGGGTCTCGGGGCCGGGGAGCGGGGCGCTCGGGCGGGGCGGGCGGCCCGGCTCGCGAGCGCTGTCCAGGGGCTGGGCAGGCCGAGCTGGGGGCGCCCGCAGCCTCGTTGCCTCGGCTCCGCGCTGGGCAGCGTTGGGCTGGGGTCAGGTGAGGGCAGCGGGTTCTCGCCGCGGCCCCGCCCGGCCCGCCCTCTCCTGACGTCCCTTCAGCCCAAGAGGCGTCGGGGTCCGCGAGGCGCTGACGGCGACTGCGCGGAGCCCCTTCCCCACCCCCAGCTGCTCCCTGCAGCCTGCTACCTCTGTTCTTCCTCCGACACGTGGTTCCACTCAGGCCCCTCTAACCCTTGGGGAGCAGTGTGGGGGGCGGGCAAGCGAAGGGGGAGGTGGGTGAGGGGCGGAAGTGGCAAGACCAAGAGCAACAGGAAATGACTTAGGGAAAGTCCCAACCACAGCCCACCAACCCCCTGCCTGTAAGCACCCCACCCCCACCCTGCAGGCTGGGGAAGGGCTTGTGGGGCCCTCCCGACCGACTTCCCCTTGCAGAACCCAGCGGGTGCCGCGTCTTCACCCGGGGCCTCCATCACCTCCAAGGAGCCATGTTCCAGGCTGCAGAAGCCGCCCAGGCCACCCCCTCTCATGTAGGTGATCAGCCGGGTGGGAGGGCCCCCCGGGCAGGTGTCTGGCCTGGGGGTGAAGGGGTGAGGAGCAGCATGTTTGCCTGCCACCCTTTGCCGCCATCCCCTTGAATGCCCCTGAGACCTGGGCTGGTGACCACAGCCACGGTCGGGGGCATCCCTCAGCAGACCCTGCCCTCACTGGCCCTCTCCCTCAGGAAGCCAAAGGTGGCGGTAGCAGCAGCACTGTTCAGCGCTCTAAGGTAGGGCCCTGAGGGTGGGGTGTTGGGGAGGAAGGGATTGGTGCCAGTCAGGCCCCTGGCTGAGTCTCTCCCCCAAACAGTCCTTCAGCCTTCGGGCCCAGGTGAAGGAGACCTGTTCTGCCTGCCAGAAGACCGTGTACCCCATGGAGCGGCTGGTGGCTGACAAGGTCATTTTCCACAACTCTTGCTTCTGCTGCAAGCACTGTCACACCAAGCTGAGGTGCGCCCTTGCCCTGCCCCTGCCCTGGCCTTCCAGCCCTGACCTGACCTGACCACAGTTGTTCTGCTTCTGCAGCCTGGGCAGCTACGCGGCGCTGCATGGGGAATTTTACTGCAAACCCCACTTTCAGCAGCTGTTTAAGAGCAAAGGCAACTACGATGAGGGCTTTGGCCGGAAGCAGCACAAGGAGCTCTGGGCCCACAAGGAGGTGGACCCCGGCACCAAGACAGCCTGAGGCCCCTCTGACCCTCGGTAGAGGGCCTGGAGCAGGGCAGTGGGAAGGGTGGGAAAGAAAGTGAACCCGGGCTCGGGTTGGGGGGAAGGGTGGGAAGAGGATGAGGCCATCTTGCTCAGGCAGAGGGTTATGGGGCAGGGCTCTGCCTCAGGAGCCCTTTGTTCTCCCTCAGGGGCTGGGGGTTTGGGAACCAGGATTGGGGTTTGCTCACCACCCTGCTTCCTGCTTCTTTCAGCCTACCCCACCTCACCCCATGGCCCCCTGGGAGGCCCGCAAGCCTAGCTTCCCTATCTAGGTGCCTTTTCTCCAGCAAGGAGTCAGCATGCCCCCCTCAGGGTCCCAAGCTCCCTCACTGCCACTGGGGCCCTGTGCGGCCCCCATGTCTCCCCATCTACCTCTGCCCTTAGCCTGGTCCTGAGCCATGGAGACTGGAGGAAGGAGAGCCAGAGTGGCCTCTGCTGGGCCTCACAGGATGCCCACCAGGGCTCTGTGGGGGAGGCAAAGGGGGAAGTGGAGCAGCCCTGCCCCCTGCAAGGCAGGGCAGAGCAGGCCCCAGCGGGGCTTGGGACCAGCTTGCACCACTGGAGTCAAGAGGCAGAAGCTAAAGCACCCGCCAAGCTGAGAGCCACAGAGACTGGTGGGGCTGGCGGCAGCCACGCTCCCCTCCTCTTCTCCCGTTTCTGCCCATTCTGACTGTTGTGATCAACCCTATTTTAAACATGTTTCAACAGATCCTGACTCTGTATTATGTGGCCTGATGGGGGACTTTGTGGCAGGAAGGACACAGACTCACCATGTGGAGGTGAAGGGGGTCAGGATCAACCCAGAGCACTCCTGGCCTTGATCGTGGTGGGGGCTGGTGATGGGTGTCAGGGAAATAAATACCAGCCAGCCTGAGAAAACGGGGTACTCCTCTTCCCAGCCAGGTCTCCGTGCTGTCAAACCCCGAGTAGTCCTATAACAAGCCACTTTGCCCCTCAGACTTGTGTTGGTTAAGAGAGGATCAGGCCATCAGTGTGGGTGATGGCCTCACTGCCCTTCACTATGTTGGAGTGCAAGGCAGAACTCTTCTGCTGAGTCCTTGTCTGGGCTCCCTTTGCTCTGGAAATCAGCAGGGGATGGTGGGAACCAGCAGACCCAGCAAATGCTGTCAAAAGTTTCCTAGTCTCTGTGCCCTTTCCCCATCTGTCATCTTCCCCGTTTTTTCAAGCTTTGGGGAATGAGGCAGCCATGGTCACTGTCCCAGGTAGTCCAAGGAAAAACAGCTCGTCTGCTCCTCTGAGGGACAACAGTTTACAGTGGAGCAAACAAGGCAAGCTTGGAGGACCTGAGACTGCTCCACCCCCAACAGAACACAAGAAGGCTGGGTTGTCTTGCCCCAGACCCAACTGTTCTGCTTTTCCCAAACTGCCTGTGGGCTCCCTGAGTTGGTGGAGCAAGAGGGCAGACTCCTGGGGGATTTGTTGCCACCACCTCATATGACTCTTTAAGTCCCTAAGTGACCTCATGCCCATAGGACAGGGTAGGGAACTGGGCATCAAGCTCTGGTGGCCGATGGGCTACTGTGCTCTGTTGAGGCAGACAGTGCCCCTTGAAGCATCAGAGCTAACACTCAAGTCAGCAGAGATGGCACCCTAGGCCTGGGTCCTCAGAGCAGGCCCAGCTTCTTGCACCAGAGGCCTCAGATGGGGACAAGAATAGTCTCTCTGCTCAGAGCTAAGCAACAGTGGCAGCTAGACCAAGGGGACAGATACCAGAGAGCTGTCTTCTGGAGGCACCTGATCCCTGCCCTGCAAGGATGGGACTAAGATGAGTCCTTCCCTGGCCCGAGGACTGCTAGGTGCCACAAAGGTCCTGGGAACCCAGCCACTGGTGACACTGAGGTCAGGGGGCTGCCACCTCAGTACATCAGCCCTGACAGAACCACACACAGTGGAGCTCCCGGGAGTGGGAAGTAGAGGGGGTGCCACCTCTGAGCTAGCAGTGGTACCAGCCAAGTCATCCCATCCCAGAACCCCTCTTGGAGTCATTTTAAGCTTTCCTCTGCTGAGGGACCCAAGCTTGTTGCCAGGCACTATACCTGGCTCTTCCCAGGCAAACAGCTACCTCCTCCACCCCCCACCGAAAGCACTGCCACAGGACCCCTCGGGTATAAATGATCCCTTTTATTGTAAGTAATGCGCGACACTGGCCTGGCTTTGCACTGCAAGCCCTCGGTCAAGATATAGTCAAATAACTATGGCTGCAGGTTCTTCTGCACGATCCACAATTCAGACACAGACACAGAGCTGGCGTGGACGGGAGGGGCAGGAGGGTAGCGGAGTGTGGACCGTCCCCAGCCCCAGCCTGTTCTGGGTTGGCCATGGCCCACATACCCCATGGAATGATGAGTAAATGGCGGCATGGCCCTTCCCACAGCAAGCCTGGGGCTGCTAGGAGACTGCCCTTCAGAACTTTTGGGCCCAGGCCATCCTAGGCCCACAACTTCATTTGGATTATTTAATAAAAAAAACAATAAATTAAAATTAAGCAACAGCTTGGTCCTGAGGATGCTGAGCCAGCATGTCCACAGTTTTTGGCACACAAAAAAAAATCAAGGTCTTGTTTTTTTTGGAGTGCAGAGTTTGTTGGCTTGTTTGCAAATTCATTTTTAAAACACATTCCCTGTGAGGTAAGACCCTGGGGGGGGTTGGGGGGGGGCTCTGTGAGAGCCTGAACCTGGAACACACAGAGTCGTCTCATCTCGTCAGCGCCGGCACCATGCTCTGTTTCCTCTCAGGGAACAGGGACTGGGGACTGGGGTGTGGGCCCAAGAAGAGTGCTACAGCCATCAGGACGGGGTCATGGAGAGGCCGAGCTGCCACTCGGCAGCTTTGGTCGAGATGAGGGACCGGTCCCCACCCTGGGCAAGGGCTGAGGGGGAGGCAGGAGCACATGCTCACTGTCTTCAGACAGCCGGGCTGGGGATGCCCGACAGAGGCCCCTGGGGGTAAAAGATGGAAACAGAGGGGCCCAGGCCCAACCGGCACCGTGCAACACACATCCCTGCAAAACCAGCTGCTTTCATTTTCTCTTCTCTCTTGAGGCGTCCATCACCTGTAACAGTCTAGAATTGATATATATAAAAACCATCAAATATGATCTGAGATATAAATTAACAAGTACGAGGCCTCACATTACATGATGTGAAAAGGCTAAAAACAGCGATAGAAACTACATTCATAAAAGTGCATCGTCAACATACAATGAAGGCTTTGGCTTGTTCTGGTGCCCGTGGGTAAGTGGGCATGGCTGGCAATAAGCTGCCTGGCGCTAATCCCCAGCTCCCTGGAGACGCCCATCCCTGGGCACTGGCTTTTTTTTTTTTCCTTTAGTGACAACTCCCAAGGAAATTGGGTGTTGAGAGGGAGGAGCTCTAGCAATAGGCACATTTTGGAGGGGAGGGGCCGGAAGAAGGACCAGCACCCAGGCTGAGGTAAGTAAGGCCAACTCTAAGCTGCTTGGAGATACTGGCTCTCCCGCCCCTGCTGCTGTGGCTCCCCAGGGGAGGAGCAAGAAGGGAGAGGCTGAGACCTCATGGGGATGGACCAGGCTGGCCAAGGAGGAAGAGAGCTAGTAGTTTTGGATACAGTTGGTGGCATCATATGGGCTCTCCCTTCTATCAGGTGGAGAGGGCTCTGGCCTAGCAGGATCATGACTCACAGCCAGCCTGCTACAATTCCCCTGGCTTTCCTGAACAGCCCGCTCGGGGCAGCTAGCTGGCTCAGATGCTCTCACCATCCTGTTCATCTTCCTTTCTGCTCCAGCTGGGGAACAGGTGCCAGGCCAGGAGCACAAAGGCCATCAACTTCAGCTCTTTCCAATCTAGCCCAAGGCCTAAACCCACAGCAAGGGGACTCAGAGCCCAAAGAGCACACTAAGTCTCCAGTTTTGAAACTGGGTACAGCCTAAGAGTGACTCCAACTTGTAAAACAGAGACAATTGCATTGACAAAACTGGGTCTCCCCCCTCAGTGGGGGCAATTCCACATCTCAGGCCCCTGCTTGAGAGGGCAGGGTCACGGGGGCAGGCAGGATGGGCTCCTCCTTCCCTGAATAAGGCAGCATAACATTTGCTTCATTCATCTTTGGTAAAGGACAGGGACTGGCAAAGCTGACTTCGGGATCCAGGGAGGGCGGGTCCCAGGCCTCTGCCTTCCACTGGCTGTGGGATGCTGGGCTTTTACCTCAGGCTTGGGTGGGCTCCTCCAGCCCAGAGATGCCCTGGTGGTCTCCAGACATGAGGAGGAGAAACAAAGTAACACTCTGAATGAAAGTAACACTATTCAGACCTTCGTGTCTGTCCTTTGCCCCCAGACCCTCTGGGCTCTGGTGCTGATTGCAGTGTCAGGACACAGCCGAGGGTGGGACCCACGGCGCCTCACACACTGTTCCTAGCCCCTTCTCCTCCAGGCCGAGCTTAGGACGCTGGAGCTCTTGGGTCTGGCAGGCTGGGGGCTCCCAGTCCTTGAGGCTGCAGCCACCCCACTCTGGCTCTGAGCCCCAGTGACAGAAGGGGCACAGACAAACACTGGCTGGACTGCAGCTCCATGGTCCACAGCCTTGCCTGGGAGAAGCAGCAACTTTGCTGAGCCCCACAGCAGCCCCTTGCCCATGCAGCAGGGGGCAGCCGGCAGCAGCGTGGCCTTGAGAGCTCAGTACACGAGCTGTGCAAAGTGGTGTGTGAGCAGCTCCTCAGCTGACGGTCTCTGGCGGGCCTCCACAAAAATGCGCCTCAGGAAGTCCCGGCCGTGCTCAGAGATGTGGGAGGGCAGCTGAGGATTGGTGGGCTGGGTGGCAATCTTGAAAATGGCAGCCATGGCTTCATACTCTGCCCAAGGTGGTTTCTCTGTCAGCATCTCCACCACAGTGCAGCCCAGGCTCCTGGAAAGAGAGAAGCCCATGTCACCCCTCGGCCAGCCCCCCAGGTTCCCAGCTGCCCTGCCCACCGTTGTGAAAGGAGGTGCCCTTCTCAGAACACACTGAGGCAAAAAGGGCCAAGCTGAGGGTTAACACCCCTGTAGAGGGTCCCCAAGGCCAGAAGAGGCTTCAAAGCACTGTTGGCCTCATCTACATGGGCTCCATCAACGTACATCCCCCCAGATGCCTCCTGAGATTGGGAAAGAGAACCACTTAGCATGGACAGAAAGAGCTCTGAGATAACTGTATTTGTTTCCTATTGTTGCTGTAACAAATTACCATGAGCCTAGTGGCATAAAAAACAACATAAATTTATTATCTTATAGTTCTGGGGGTCAGAAGTCTAATACTAGCCTCACCGGGCTAAAGTCAACGTGTCAGTGGTGATGGTTCCTTCTGGAGGCTCTGAGGGCAGAATTCGTTTCCTTGCGTTTTCCAACTTCTAGGGGCAGTCTAGGCTCACGGCCCCTTCCTTGCATCACTCCAACCTCTTGTTTCCATTGTCACACCCCCTACTACCCACTCTGATCTTCTGCCTCCCTTTTATAAGGACCCTTGTTATACCAGGCCCACCTGGATAATCTCCCCATCTCAAAATTCTTAAACTAATCACATCTACAAAGGCCCTTCTATAAGGTAACATCTACAGGTCAAAGGTATTAGTGGACATCTTCAGGGGACCATTATTCAGCCCACCACAATAATGTTCCAAGCGAAAGAGATGCTCTTGTGACTTCCAGGCCCTTTTAGAGGATGGACATGAAGTCAGGTAGAGCAAATGCAAGCTATCTGAGTGCTGGGAGAGGGAGCGGAAGCCTGCTACTGTTTAGAGACTGATTCAGACCTTCAGAAGATCCTACTTCTTTCAGGGATTTAGCAAACATCAGGGATATTTTCCATGGCCTATGTTCCCAGCAATAACAGTTGCTATTCAGAGTTAAAACACATCTACTGTATATGCTGCTGCAGGCACCAGCACCTCTGCACACCTGGAGCCTGCATCCTGACCGAGTTGGCAAGAGGCGAGTTCTCACTCCCTTCTGCCACACTGCAAAGCCCCCAAAGCTTATTTCTAAATTGGAGCCACTACAGCCCAGACAGGAAGGTGGGGTCCCAGCACGTCCCCAGCGCTCACCACACGTCTGCTTTCCTTCCGTAGCCCTCACCGCTGATCACCTCAGGGCTCATCCAGTAGGGTGTGCCAGTGACCGAGCGCATGCCTGTGCCCGACATGCAGATGGTCTGCAGGCGCTTGCTGGCCCCAAAGTCCCCAAGCTTCACATTCCCGGCAGAGTCTCGGAGGATGTTGGCTCCTAAGGCATGAAAGGGCAGAAGATGCACCCTAGACCCTCTGAGCATTTCCTACCATCCTCCCGCTTTCCTTCCCTCCCAGGTCACAGGGCTGCTGGGGAGAATGCGGGTTATCGTGAATTAGACATGAACTGTACATAGCAAACAGGCTAGTGACAGGAAGCCTACAGCACAAATTGAGCTTCACGATGGCCAACATCCTCAGAGCACTTCACAGTATTTTCCCAAATTGCTCAACCAATCTTCACAGCAGTCCCCCAAGGAAACAATTAAGGTCCCACTTTTTAGAAAGTTCAGAATGGTTAAGTGACCAGGTCTTGGGGATCCACAGCCTGCCCCTGCTCACCCTTGATGTCCCGGTGAACAATCATGTTGCTGTGCAGGTAGGACATGCCCTCCAGGATCTGCCGGGTGTATTTTCGGGTCACACTCTCTGTCAGAGCTCCATAGGCCTTCAACTGGTCTTTCACTGAGCCCTACAGCCACAGGAGGCAGAAGGAGTCACCACGACCACCCAGCATTGCAGCAAAGGAGTGATACATCCAATGCCCATTTGCGATATGCCGGGCACTTTGCTAGGGGCTGTTGGGCAGCTTGGAGAAAAGTATGAGACAGTCCTTCCCTTAAGTAACGCATGACCCAAATCCAGAAGAGAGGCCCCTTTTTTCCAGGTAAAGGAGGTACTTACTGTACAGTGCGCAGCTGCCCTATAAGCCTCAGGTTAGGGTGGCCTGGGAAATTTTTCATCCCACACCATCACTGCAGCCAGATGCAGGGCCCTCCTGACTCCAAGTCCTGCCATCATCTCACCTTCTCCCCTGAGCCTCTGGAGTCTCATCTTATGTGATCAGACTCTTGTCAAAGGGACCCCTCTCTGCAGCCCTCAACCCCAGGTCAGGCCCTCTCTTGTGTGTGTCTCACATGTATCAAGGGGCACATACCCCGGGCATATACTCCATGAAGATGGTTAGAGTCTTCTCGGCGCGGTCCCGCAGACAGCCATAATACTGCACAATGCGCTCGTGCTGCAAGTTCTTCAGCAACTGGATCTCACACTCCAGAGCACTCACCTCCTAGATAAGGGGCCCAGTGGTCACCTCGGCTCTCGGGGCCCCAGTTCTGCCTGCCTGGGATCACCTCGGCTTGCCCTAGTCAGTGGCCTCAGAGGGGTCTGTCTGCTTTGGGAACTTCAGCTGGAGAATAAGGGGACTCTCTTAACCATCTGGCCCTTGGCCACAATGCTGGGCAACCTTTGGGGCGGTGGCACTCCCATGCTGGAAGAAGGCAGACAGCGGGGTGGGAGAAGGGGTTGTGGGTGCTTAATTAAGGTAACTGCTGCATTTGACCACTCAAATTGGAATGTAGGTCATACCCAAAGCTGAACTCCAAAGACAGGCTCCTTCCTGGGCTGAGGGCTGAGAGAGGTGTCTGTTGAGGGTGAGGCAGGTACTGCTCTTTGTGGCACGGGCCAACACCTCTTAGTTTGGGTTACTTTGCACTTCGTCATCAACTCATTCCTCATACCCAATCCCTCCCCTGGGTGCTTGGTGCTCTTTGGACCACAGTCCCTTCACCCCATGGCCAGAGCCAGGGTGGACAGCAAGAGAGCTTGGGAGGAAGAATGATGGGGGAAACAACCTATAGCACCTCGAGCAATTAGTCTGTGCAGCGAGACAGGCATTTTTGTTGAGAGGGAGGAACTGAAAGTCAGACTAAGGGGAAGGCAGTACCTTGCTTGTCTCAGGACTGTCTGGGTCAAACTGGACCTGCTTGGAGGCAAGTTCACGTCCTGTGTCCACATCATAGCACAAATAGACCCTGCCGAAGGCACCCTGGCCTAGGAGCTTCCCCCGGCGCCAATTGATGGGGGCACTAGGAGCTACAGGAGAACAGAAGGAAAGAGCATTAGTTCGTACACTATTTATTGGTATCCTGCCTCTTTCTCCAGAGGCTCTATGATGGGACCTCTGGTTGAGCTCCCCCCTCATCCGGCATCACATCTCTCAGCATGATGTCTCCACATCCATCTGGAGCAGGCCCAGGGCCCTGGTCAATCAAACCTTACAGCCTGAGTCCCGAGAAGCAGAGGACTGGCTCAAGTCATGGTTTAATTAATGCTCTTGTGCACTGAACAAATATCTATACTTCCAAAACCCCTAAACATCTTAATATGTCAGGGGTTAAGAAGACTGATTTTCAGTTAAACATGGAAAAACTAAAGACTAGAGGGTGGAAGTGGCTTATCACACAATGGTGAAGTGAGGACTAAGGTCAGGGGGTCTGTTGCCCACACACAAGCTCTTCCATGGTGGTGAGGAGGGCCAGGGCTGCCTACTGCTGAGCCGAACAGCCCCACTGGACCCGCTGGCCTCCCTCATAGCCAGGGCCCACTCCTCACACTTGGTTGGCACACTCCTCTCCTGCACAGAGAGGGCGTTCTCGCTGTCCGCACTCCGCAGGCGCCCTCGGGGGTCCAGGTATTGCACCGCTAGACCCATGTTCTCGCCATTTGTGCTCAGGGAGCGGCTGGAGGGCACCAGGGTGAACAGGTTACCTTGATGACGCCGTATTCGAGGAAATGTTCTTCTGCCTGAAGGAGTACAGGAGCCAGAATAGAGCAAATCAGACTCCTGGCCACAAGGCTGAATGTGAAAACCAGGTCATAACACCACCTCCAGTCCATCCTATCTGCCCTCCCACCTGACTCATGCCAGAATGGTTAGTGTCCCAATCACCCTGAGAATCAGGACAAAAGCAGGAATTAGGAAGCAGCCACAGATGGTTCAGGAGCCCTGGCCAAAGGGAAGGCACAGGGCTGGCCCTCAGGCCCCACATCATGGCCAATCCATGGCTGAAGTCTGTTTTCCTTGGCATCCTAATCCTAAACCTCTGTGGAAGCTCCATTCCGTTCGCTGCAGTGGGGTTTTAGAGGGCGCTGGAGAGTGGCGCTCCGGGGCACGCTGTGTACTCCGACAAAGGACAAAGTTCCCAATGGCAGCATCTTGGTCTACAAATACCATCCTCCCTCTTTTTTTTCCCCCCTGTCTCTAGCGCTTCACGTCTGGGCACAGTTCCTCAGGAATAAAGGAAACACGGGGTCTGAAGGGCCCAGGCCCCTCCCTGCAGTGGCTTTTCCATGGCGAAGCTCTAACCATGTCCTCTCGGAGGCAGCCAGCAGGGGGCAGGGTGGAGGTGCACTCACCATCGTTGTAGTCCTTGTGGTGCACAGACACGTGGTAGCGCCGGGGGTAGGTTCCACCTTTGACCCCTTTGTCATAGAGTTGAGTTTCCCGATCTGAGTAAGATAGAGAAATTACTGGCTTCTGGGTAGGTCAACATTAGTGATCCATTTAAGCCCCTAGGTCACGTGAGACCTCAGAGCAGCAGGCCTGAGGAGAATTAAAATACAGTCCTGGCTTCCGAATTCAGTTATCAAAAGCAGAATGCCTGCAATCCCCCCCAGACACACTGCAGCGCTCACCCAGGATCTGGGGAACTCACCCGAGAACTCCTGTCTATTGTCTGGGAAGCTCTGGGCTCGGGACATTCGAGATTTCCGGAAGGATGGACTGGAATAAACAAAACAAAATCATAAAGTAGACTTCGGCATACTTCCAAAGCAGTTCACCAGGGCAGAAAGCAGGATATCCAGACGGACTCCCTTTTCTAACACCCTCCCACATCATTACACGGCGGGAAACGGAGTTTAGGAGAAACAGCCCTTTTCTGAGCTCAGCCTCCTACTTTCTCTTTATTAGTCTGAGGCCCAAATCTGACAGGATCCTGCATAATGAACCCCTCCAGTCCTACCAAACTCCACCCTGGCTGCACAGCACTTTCCCTTCTTGCCCTTTCCTCCCACCTTGATAACAGAGAAAAGCTACAAAAAATCCCTTGCCCAGGCAGTAATAAAAATAGCAACAATACCAAGCATCTTCCTTTCAGACTAATCACCACCATCTCATTTTGGAAATGGGGAAACTGAGGAACAGAGAGGTTAAAGGACTTTCCCAAGGCTACTCAACTAATATTTGGTGGAGCTGGGGGCTATCAGGCTCCAAATCCCATGAAGGGAAGATGGAAGCCTTGAGCTAGGCCTCCAGGAAGTAAGTCCAGGTCACTGGGTTTCACTCCCAAGGAGAAAAAAACAAAGCATTAGAGCAATGGAGGAAAACCCCAAGAATCAAGTGTGTAAAATTAGCTATCTTTCCCAGAATTCACCTGAATGGTCCCTTCCCTAACATGCAACTGTCTTTTGAGGGGGCCACAGGTCAGAAACTCTCAAGGCAGTGAGACAGGGGCTGGTTCCTACTTCCCAAGTACTAGATCTTCTATAGTCCTATCCTACCTCACCTCCACTTGGCCACAAAGCTTAGGCGACAGTCTGAAACCAGAGTGAGTCCCTGTCCTGGCAGAGCCCTCAGTTTGTGGCAGCAACCTCTCGCACTTTTACCTGTGCCTTCTTGCTCTCCTGGTTGGAGAGAAAGCCCAAAACAAGGCTACAAATTGGGTACCGACAAGTGACTATGACTGTATGCCATGGGAATACAGCATTCATCAGTGCTCAGATCTCTTAGGAAAGACAGTACAGATTTGGCCATGGTCACAAGGTCAGTACCCACATGAATCAGTTACACAAAGAAAAAACAATCTCCAAACCTGCTCCATAGCCTCTGACCATAGCCCTAAGCCTAGACAGACATGAGCAAACGTGATCAAATGTGCTCTTGAGCATGAGCTCAAAGTGGGAGACCAGCTGGATCAGTGCCAAAGCCAACTCCAAACATACCCCTGCCGACTTGCAAACCAGCTCTGCAGAACCACTTGGTACGTAAAGAACAGCACTAATTCCCTTCCAAAGTATAAGAACAAGACTACACACCAAGCAGGCAGTGTGGTAAGCTAGGCAGTCTGGATACTTTGTTTTCTGGTTTTTATATCCCAGTTTCTTATTTCACCAGAAACACTTGGAGAAAGATAATGAAAGTAAACCCACAGTTGATAATTCAAATTTGTCCCCAAAACATTGAAGGTCTACTGCTTCTCAGTCCAGATCACAGCAATGAGGCCAAGAGTCCAAGAGCAGCATGTATCATGTGGAAAGTCAAAACATGTACAGCACTTGGAACAATAGAGCAAGCATTTAACACAGCGAGCTGCTGTTACGAGCTGCTATAACATTCATCTAATTATACAAACATAACATTCTCATGCTGTTTGGAAAATTAAGGAGTGGGCTAGGAATCCCAGCGAGAGGTTTCCTTCCCAGAAGCGTGACGTTTTAACCAGTGTCTAGATCGGGGACACACACACTAGCTAACTCTTATTTCCTCAGCCCATTGGTTCCAAAAATGCCTACGCACTAACCCCCAAACCAGTCACACTTCCATACCTGTCTGCTGACCTGTCCAAAGATTGGCAGCTTCCCGACAAGGAATTTTCAGCACTACTCAAGGGATCCAGCATCTGCAAGGCAAGTCATACAATAAAATCCCAGCCCCAGCCCAAATCCCAGCCAGGCAACTCAGGGCTTTATGGCCCAACCAAGGCCAGCAAACGGTCCTTTTTGTCAAAATATGAAAGTGCCCCTTCTTTGCCTGTGCAGTGGGAAGAATGGTTAGGAAGGTAGCATTCTCCCCTGTAGTTTGAAAGGCAAGTTTCCAGGAAGGAGAAAAATGCCTGGCTGGCATCCCAAGGAGCTCCGCCAGGAGAGCAAAGCAGAGACGCTGCTTCTCTTGTTGGCATTTTCTTGGCTCACGAACGTTGGAGCCTGGCGCTGGAGATGGTACTACCCTGCAGAGGCTTCCAGTGCATTTGGGTGGGACCATAATGCTTCTGTTTACACTCCACAATTTATAATTGATAAAGACAAGTATTGCTCTCATTCCACAGACAAGCCAGTGCAGGTCTAGAAAGGTTAGGAGAACTGTCTAAAGTTATGAAACCAGTTAGTGCGCAGCTGATACAGTACAAAAATTTCCTAGTTCCTGGCTTTCATGCAGACGCAGTAGGTATCTATATAAGTTAAAATGTTTCTCTCGCCTTCGGTCAAATGCAGTAACAAAAAGCCTCTGATTAGCTTTTTCTCCAACTAAACTCCCCTTCATTTTTCCTATGGGGGTATTCACTATCGGAGTATTCATCACCTAAGATCCAAAGTTCAACATTACAGAGGGAAGCAGAGTTATCAGAATTATGAAAATTCAGTAACAACTTTCATAAAATTAGTTTCCAAATCAAATGATCTCTTCCCATTGAATACTATGATCCATCTCATCCATAATTTCAAATGCTTTAGGTCATATTGTCATATATGATTAAAAAAAACCCCTGCAAATCAGGGCAAATTAACTGCAAAGTAAAACTGCAAATCTTGCTAAGGATATGGGATTTCCCAAAGTGGATAAGACCAGTATGGGAAAGATTTGCTCCCAATCCATCAAGTGCATATTTGGCAAAGTTTGACCAGTTAACAGAAGAAGAGTGAATGGGCAAGTATAACATGACAGGGGTGACGAAGCAGGAAGAACACCAAAGGTTCAAGAAAGGCCTTTGGAAAACCCACTGAATCCCATGAAGGCTTCTGTAAAAATGGACCCTCTTTATGCAGCGTTGTAGAAGTCAAAGGGGAAGTGAAGAAAGTTATGTTGTGCTAGAAAAATTTTTATTAGAAAAATAAAGCCAAAAAAATTAACACGAATCATGCTTTTGTTCATTCTAGAAATTAGCAAACAGATGCAACTATTACCTAAATCTGATTAAAGAAAAAACAAAACAAACTTATCTTAGTTTCACTTTTCAAGAAAGTCCCAAGTGAATATTCCTTCACTGTATACTATGCTGTTTTGGTCTCTGCTAAGTGGATTTATCTTGAATGGCCGTTAGCAGGAGCAATTCTCTGTAGCTAAAGGGGCGGGCCCTAGGGAAGGACTTAGGCATTCCCTAGCTGCCACTTTCCTTGGCCTCTTTCTAAAGGTCTGTCCTCACTAGGAGCCTAATATCTCATGCCTTCCAGGGCCAGGCAGGTAAAGCAAAGAAGTAAAAGGATCAGGGTAGAGGATCACGGGGAGGGATAGAGACCAAAGGCAATCAAACTCATTTGCCATCTCTGAGATCCTACACCCAAGTCACCCCTAGTACAGCTGATGTCCAGAAGTGTTCTGGTTAGAGAAAACAGAAAGGATGGTCAGTAAAATGCCTAAGAAGGGAATCTGCAGCTAAAAGCACTTCAGGGCACTGTTCTAAACATAAATTTATCTGGAAAGCAGGAGTACAGAAGAGAGAAGCAGTGTAAAGTCTCATAGTCTATATAGTTTGAATAACGCTGTACACAGATTAGCTATTGAGGGGAAAGAAAAGTTACAAGAATCAGTTTTTTTTGTAAAATCCCCCACGTGATGGTGCTTGCCCTTCTATTGGATGCTTAACCCTTAAGAAATTTCCCCTTCCCAGACCAAATCCCAAAAATTTATAAGAGCGGATCTTTCTCTGTACAATCAAAGCTAGCTCACTGAAAAGACTTCAGAATGAAGCCAGAGATCTCACTCCTCCTAAGCCAGAGATCTCACTGTTGCTGAGCCAAAACGCCCTTTTCATCAAGTGAGCCACTAGTTAAAAAGCTGGCCATTAAAATGGGCAAACCATTGTGGTGGACATACTCTAAGGGGACCCCCGCAATGAGTCACAGCCTTGTATAATTCCCTCCCCTTGAGCACAGGTAGAACTTGTAACTTGCTTCTAGTCAATAGACTATGGCAAAGAGGATGGGACATTCATTCCCGTAATTATGTTAGGTTATATAAGACTCCATCTTTGCAGACTGGAGCAAGAGATTTTCCTGCTGGCCTCAAGAAGCTGTCATATTGTGAGAAGGCCACGTGGTAAGGAACTGTAGGTGGCTTCCAGGAGCGCAGAGTGGCCCCCTGGCTGACACCCAGCAAGAAAGGAGGGACCACCAGGAAATGAACTCTGCCAACAACCATGTGAGCTTGGAAGGGAACCCCAAGCTCCAGAAAGGAATGCAGCCTGGCCAACATTTGATTGCAGCCTTGTGTGACCCTAAGCAGAGGACCCAGCTAAGTCATACCTGGATTCCAGGCCCAAGGAAACTGGAAATTAGTAAATGCATGCTGTTTTAAGCTGCTAAGTTTGTGGTAATTTGTTACGTAGCAATAGATAACTAATATAGCTGTCTAGCATCATAAAAGTTCACCCAAAGCAACCAATCCTACAGTATAATTTGGAAATGGTATACTCCCTACCTTTCATCAAGAAATAGCAAAACTAAAATACGGCTGATGAAAAACAAAATCTGACAGTTTAGGATCATCATATGTTAAAACTGCTGAAATGACAGGTGGTTGTAAGGAAGTATACACATAGCAGAGTGGTATTCTGCAGGGAGACCAGTGAAACGACCACAGAAGAGAAAAAATGTGTCCAATCTGCATCCAACACAAGGGAGGCTACATAATGTAGATCCTGTCTTTGTCAGGAATTGATATTTGGCCCCTAGAAAGGAATAATCCATATTTGGGCAGGCCTCGTTTACAAAACAGCTATTAGATGGGGTTCAAGTCCCTCGGCACCATGCCCACTGAGAACCCCCCATTATAACCTTGGTCTCAGACACCCCAAGGCACACCCCGGCCCCCCCATACTCACGCACTGCTCGCTGGTCTCTGGGATGAACTCTCCCTCACTGTTGATGCTGGTGTAGGACCCCTGCCGGGCAATACGCTGCTGCCGCTCAGGCACGTAGCCAGGGGGAGGTGAGCTTCGGCCGGGGTTCTGGGAGCCTAGAGCATAGAAACAAGACTTTTGACCACAGAGCCCAGGATATGCAGCCTGAGAGGAGCAGACGAGGGGCCAGCTCAGGCCAAGCATCTATTGCAGAGGCTGAGGGAGAGCCAGGTTGTGGCTCTTTGAACATTCTGGAAGACAGGGCGGGCCTAACAAAGTGCCGAGGCTCAATGAAACTTGCTGAGCCAGGTGCCTCCTCCTCCTAACCCAAGGACCCCCAAGAAGGAAAAAAAATACTTAATAGAAAAGTCAAAGAATGGTGGGGAGGTTTGCTTTTTGAAAGATAGTCTCTAAGGAGTTTAAACTATTATTTTCAATATCCTTCAAGAAACTGACTCCTTCATTCTTCCACTGAAGTCAGTCATTCAGAACATATGGCTCATTCGGTTGTACGGAAGACATTTTTATGAATTCACCGCCAAGAACACTTCCTATCTCTTGCTGGAGGCATCAACCTAGCCTCTCTCTAAGGACCACTGAGAGTTAGGTGTCTCAGGTGGGAAGGCTATCCTTGGGCTCTTAGTAACCTGGCTTCCCCACCTAACTCCAGAGCAGAGGCCAGAAACAAAATTGCTCTGAAAACAGGCACAGAATTTTGCTGGATTTCCAGCCTCAACACCTCACTCACAGGGTAGAGGCTACCAATTCTGAGATAAAGAGGTACCTGAGCCATGCCTTTCAAATGATCTCAAACAGCCCATGGAGGAAAGAGCATGTCTGTCCAAGTTTTCTAAGCCCTGACAGAAACTGACACTGCTCTAAGTGTATTTGTGATATTGTGCCATGAACTAACAGAGCAATGAAATCACCCAAGGCAATTTGTCTTCTCTTTTTGACCCTCTGGTACCTCCCATTTACTCCTCACAACACCCCTGCAGTGAAGGTGCATTATTATCATCCATGTTGAGCCGAAGGGGAAGCCGAGCCTCAAAGCCGTGGAGTGACTTAACGGTGAAGCTGAACTAGAAAATAGGCTTTATGACTCCTAGTGCAGTTCAGCCAAGGCAATTTTGAGACCATATTTATTTCCAAAAAGGGCAGGCATGCTGCTCAACACAGTGGCGGAAGTCAAAACTTCTCCCTGAACTGGCTCTGCCATACGTTCCTCATGAGTGATCCAAACAGAAGATGGGGATCCCCACCCATGGGGAAATGTGACAGCCTTGCAGCCAGGAGCAGAAGGAAGGCTAATGTGGGAATTTCTTGACAGCACAGGGGAAATATAGTGCCATGTTTCATGCAGCTCAAATTCAGAGTTGTTCTGTCCATGGTCACTGGTGAGACGGAGGCCAGGGATGCAAGATGCCATCTCACCAACAGAGGGCTCAGCAGCAATGACAAGATAGAGGTAAGGGGAAATCTGGATCAAGAATTAAGAAAGCTACCCCAATTTTCAGAGGCCCAGATGGCAAAGACCCATGTAGCTGGCCACTTCCCTTGTACATGGTAGCACAAAATTCCAGTGCAACCGTGAAAAAAGGATGGTTTTCTTTTTATTTTATTTTATTTTATTTTTTGAGGAAGATTGGCCCTGCACTAACATCTGTTGCCAATCTTCCTCTTTGTCTTTTTTTCCTCCCCAAAGACCCAGTACATAGTTGTGTATCATAGTTTTCGAGTTATAGCTCTTCTACATGGGACGCCGCCTCAGCACAGACTGATGAGCAGTGAGTAGGTCCGCGCCCAGGACCCAAACTGGAGAACCCCAGGCCACTGAAGCGGAATGCACGAACTTAACCGCTACGCCACCAGGCAGCCCCAAGGATGGTTTTCTTAAGCCCTACCATGCCTCAAAACACAAAGCACTATTTAACACTTGGCTTACAAACATTAGTCTAGTGCCTGCTTCCCAATTCTGGCTTTGGATGACATTTTAGTAGCCCACAAGTTCTATGGAAATTCAATCCACATGTTGGCAACATTTGTCAGCAGCAGAAGTAACCTAAAAAGGCCAGCAAGGTGTAGTGAGAAAAGCCTAAGCTTGAGAATCAGATGAATAGGGGTTCAAATCAGGCTTTGCCCTTCATTAGCTGAATGATTTAAACTCTTGCCTAAATTTCCTCACTGGCAAAAATGGGGAGAATATCTACCTCATAACCTTTTTCAGAAGTTATCAATGTGGTGGCACAGGTACACATCCACATGGTAGGAACTCAGCAGAATTCCATTCCCTTCCTTCACTCTAGGTGGCAGATACATAATGGGTTAGACTCAAGATCCATTCCACCCTTCTAGTATGCCTTCCTGCATTTCAGAAGTTCATCAGCTAAAAGTTATTATTGTTAAGACCCTCTTTAGGTTCAGCCACTCAGACGTGAGATACAGGTGGCTTCCTGCTGTTCCTGCTATTTCCGGGCACAGTCAAGGAAGCCTTGGTTTTTCTGCCGCAGCATTAGCAAAGGCCCCATGTCTGGTCTCCAGTTTTCCCAATGTTAAACACAGGTGCAGACATCCCCGTGTAAGTGGTGTGGACCAGAGCAGAGCAGCCCTGGCTTCTGAATCTGGTGGCTTCCTGATTATAGAAGAAAGAGGAGCTCTGTGGTGTGTCTTAACCTAGAATCTGTTTCTCACTCTCCCAATGATTCTATAAGCCAGAACGTGCACTAAATCTCTTCTTCCTAAAACTAAAGTGGATTCTCTTCTGTGCAACCGAACCTTGACCAATACATTCTGAAGTGAAAAGGTATTACATATTTGACCTAGAACAAACAAAAAATGTCTCTTGTAAGGGACGGCTTAGAGAGAAAAACTCTTACTTACTGATGAAATCCCAGACATTGGTCCAAACTATCCCTAGACAAGATGAACTGCCCTCAATCTGTTACATGAGTGTCTAGAGGGAGACCTCCCTGGGATAAAATATTCACTGCCCCTCGACACCCATTCTCTCATTTACCAGCTGCCACTGAACTCTCCCCTGGTTCTATAGGTGGGATGGGACTAGCTCACATGAGGCCAACACTACAGACCCAGCAGGGGCTGGGGGAAAAGAGCAAAGGTTTTCTGAGCTTTTATTTCCAGCCAGAGACTTTCACTTTTTCCAATACACACTGCTGCCTGCAGAGAGCCAGCCTTGTTATCTGATGGGCAATGGGCCAGGGGCTATTGTGCACAGGCCCACAGCTTGGGGCAGGAAAGGGAAGTCTCCCCAAACCAATGGCTATCAGAGGAAGCGAATGGAAAAACCAGGAGTTGGCAGAACTGCTTCAGAGCATTTTCAGTTTTGTTTTTATCTTTATTTCAGAAATTGGGGGCCAATGAGATGTACAACAGCAGTCGAGAACAAGTGAGACAGGGAGCTGAACAGGACAGGCTACTGATCTGTAAGACTCACCAATGCTCATATATTTACCAGCAGGGACAGCAGTGAGCCAGACAGCACAAAGCACAGTGCTATGCAAGACACAGCTTATTATAAGTCTCAGAAGGCAGGCACAGCAGGGGTGGCAGGTTCTCTGGGACATCCTTTCCTGGCATTCTAGCCTGATCTTGCTCTAGTCTCATCAGGCCATTTGTGCCAGGGGGCCCCATCTCAATACCAGCTGAAGCAAAAGAGCAGAGTAGTAGTCCTGCGTTGAGTGGCCCACAACTTCCCATGAAGGCGTTTTACACATAAGGAGAAAGCCAGGAGTTTAAGCTGTCAGCTATCCACACTCCTTCCGGGGCATGTTAGCTTCCTTAACCCAGAGTGGCAGAGTCAGAGCAAAATTCTTACCCTGGGATATGGTTGATTCTTTTGATCTGTACTCTGACTCAAAGCTGAAAGACAGGCTCTCAGATTCTAGCCCTTCTCATAGGAGACTCCTGTCAGGAAGCTGATGCAGTCAGGAAGTTGCCTCCGCAGGGAGTTCTAGGGCTTTGGGTCAGTGTTAATGTGCAGGTCATTGCAAGTACAAAGAGATAGCTTTTTTTGGCCATCAATTATTTTCTCTAAACCCTGTTCTCTCTTGCGGGGCAGATAAGATGCGGGGAGGAATCAAATCTTTTTTCTTCTTCAATGGAAAATCTTGACCAATATTTCCCAATATGCTCACACCGGACTAGGCTGTGCAGAACAGTTTCGCAACATTTTCATCCCATAAAACCCTGAGAACACCTATGTGTTTCAACTTTCAAAATTCCCATTTTATTTTGAAGTTGCTACTACCAGTAAACAGTTTCTGGTCTCATTTAGTACCACAGAAGAAGTTATAGCAAGAAGGAGAAAAAACCTGTGGAAGTGAAGCTGCTGGCCATTTTGTTTCTGTGTGTTCGGTCACCACCTCTACAGTCCCGCTTTCCACTCTTCCAAATCTGTACCAGCACTGGAGGTTTACACTGTGCACAGCTCTCTAACTCATTATTGCCCAGGTGTCACTATAAGTCATCTCATCTTTTCAACAGTCCTTTTTTCCCTCTGCCTGAATTTTTCCTCCTCTCCTCTCAGAGGAAGAGGGCTCCCCTTCTCCTTGCCAAGGCATTATAAGCTGTCTACTGGACTCCCCAATTCATCCCCAGTACAGTCAGCTCCCCCATGGTCCTCTCTTCATCACCTTCAATCTCTTTTTCAGCTGTCTTTGAGCCTCCCTTCATAAACGTGCTCAGATCTCTAGCCTAAAAATATCCTGAACTTATTTCTGCCACTCCCTTAAGTCACTAGCCCACCTCGTTTTTTCCTTTCAGGCAAACTCCTTGAAAGAACTGATTGCCTCCACTCAGTGGCTACCCATTCTTTAGGGGTTGCAACCTGGCTTGTCTCACTGTGGGGTGTGGTGGAAAGACAAGGAACAAGAAGGAGTAAGCACAGAGGCAAAGGCACTTATCAAGATGCACCAGACCAAACAGGAGTCTGAATGTGGCAGGGACAAGTCCTTTAGTTGAGGCTTGGCTACATGGCTTAAGGGCACCACCCCATGTGTTATGGAAGAAATGGTACTTGAGTTCAGTTCCAAAGGTAGAATTTCCATACACAAAGATACGAGGAAGGGCATCTTCATGTAGGGAAATTCCATCTGCCTTGTCTGGAGATCTCCTCACAAGGGTCTCTCTTTTTGGTTAACTCATTACCTAGTAGCTTGTTTGCTTGCTTGTTTTTGTTTCTTAGCATGAACTAGTTTAACAGACTAACTGGCTTGAAAAAAATTGGAATTCAAGGTATGTATACTATGATAGAAAAAACTAAATGTGAACATGATAGCTGGTTTCAAATATTTGAGAAACTGTCACAAGAAAGATGTTATCTGTGTTATCTGTGTTGCTCAAAGAGCAGTACTAGAATCAATGGGTAAAGTGAGAGAAGGCAGATTTTCAATTCAAAATAAGGAAGGAATTCAAATAAACAGAGCTATCTAAAATTGGATTGGGCTACATTGCACTTCCCCATCAGTGAAAATGTTGCAGTGGGAGCTGAATGATCTGCATGTTCAGTCTTTCATTAAATACTCACAGGTACATTAATGTTGGTGGGTGAGGAGGGCAAAGAACCTCCACTCCTGTTGGTGGGGGTTTGAATTACTAAGCCTTCTCCTTTGACTCCATTTCTACTGCTAGGACTTCTCCTGGTCCCTCATGCTTCAACTCTGACTCCTCTCTTCCCATTTCCTTCTACTTCCAGAAGGCCTTTCCCTGTACCAGCATAAGCACAGCAAGCACTTGGACATTTGTGGATGAAAATGACAAGTTTATGTCTCTTACCCTTGGCCTGTCCTTTCCTACTTGGCTGGTACCATGTAAGGCCTCCTCCCCACCTTCTACTTTCCCTCCCACTTTTCTGGTCACTCCTTTCCTGCGTCCTTTGCAGGCTCATTCTCTAACTGGCCACTAAGTGGCTGGGCCCTCTCCTCTTCTCACTCTATAATCTGCTTAGGCACTCTCATCTGAGGCCATGGCTTCAACTTGACAACTTCCATTTTTTTCTCTACCCCTGATTTTCTCCCCTCTGAGCTAGAGACTTGTATATATAACTGCCCATTTGATATCTCCTCTTGGCTGCCTCAAAGGCATCTCCAATTCAACCTGTATACAACATGAGGTCTGACCTTCTCAGCACCTGAAATCAGTCTCTCTTCTAGCGTGCCTGTCTTGGTGAAAGGCAGTGCCATTTATCTAGATCCATAAACCAGTAACTCGTCTCCTGCTCTTTCAACACCTGCGAAGTCAATCTAATACCATAGTGGTTCCTAACCTTGATCTTAGAACCCCTTTACACTTTAAAGATTGAAGACACTCAAGAGCTTTTATTCATGTGGGTTATATCGATTGATATTCAATGTATTAGAAATTAAAGCTCAGAAAATATTAAAACAATACACCAACACACATTCCATAAGCCATCAGAGCAATGACATCACCTCAGGCACATAACCTCTGGAAAACTCCATTGCATACTCGTGAGAGAATGAGTGAAAATGCAAATCATGTCTTAGCATTATTATGAAAACAGTTTTGACCTCCAGACCACCAGAAAGGATCTCAGGGACTCCCCACCCCGAGTCCCCAAACCACTCTTTGAGAGCCACTGCAATGCCATGTTCTGTTGGTTTTACCTTCTAAATGTCTCAGATATGCCTACTCCTTCCTCTCTCCACTACTGTCACTAGCCTAATCCAAGCTTCTATCTTCTTTCACTTGGAACACTGCATTAGCCTAATATGGTTCCCTTGGATCCATTCTTGTCCCCTTCCAATCTGTTCCCCACACTGTAGCTAGAGCAATCTTTTCAAAATACAAATTTGAGTGCATCACGCCATCCATTCCTCTTCACTAAAAAACCCTCAAGTGGATTTTCACTGCTTTCAACAAAAGGATCAAAATCTTGATCAGGGTCCACAAGGCTCTGCCTCCCTCCCCAGCCTCAGCCCGGCCTCCTGTGCCTTGTCCTCAGCTCTTCAGCCCTCAGGGCTTCTTTCTGTTTCTCAAACACACTAGACTCCCTCTGCCATCAAGCCTCGGCTCACGTAGCTCTCCCTACTTGGGACTCTCTTCCCTGTATCCCCTTTGCGTAACTCCCATTCGTGCTCTGCGTCATAGCCTAAGGCTTTCCGGCCCCAAAATCAGGTCACATCCCTCTGTTATAGATGCTCACAGCACCACACCTTTTAGTCACAGCCTCTACTCATACTTTAAGCACATCAAGACAGGTAAATGTCTGTCTTCCCACAGGTCTATTAGGGCCATAGTGACAGGAACCATGTCTTTTTTGCTTCCCATATTTCCGGCACACAGTAGATACTGTGGTAATTCTTTCCTTCTTTTTTTTTTTTTTGGTGAGGAAGATTGGCCCTCAGCTCACATCTGTCGCCAATCTTCCTCCTTTTGCCTGAGGAAGATGGTTCCTGAGCTAACGTCTGTGCCCATCTTCCTCTACTTTGTACGGGACACTGCCACATCATGGCTTGATGAGCAGTGCATAGGTCTGTGCCTGGGATCTGAACCTGTGAACCCTGGGCCACCGAAGCAGAGCGCACAAACTTAACCACTACGCCACAGGGCCAGCCCTCCCATTAATTATTTCTTGAATGAATAAATAAAAATGCAGTTTGATAGGGAGAGAGATAAGATAATGTGATAAGGATTACAATGGAGATGGCTATAAGGGGTCAGCGTTGTCAGTGGCTTCCCACTACCCAAGCTCAGTGCAGTCAAGGCTCCTCAGAAAATGGCCCGGGCATCCTTTCTCAGCCTTCCCTATTTCTCCTCCAAATACATTAGCCAATCGTGTCAGCTCTGATGTTCCCTCTTCTGTGAAAGCCCTTCTCCAAAGTCCTGGGCAGAGTTGGTTATTGCTTCATCTCTGCTCCCACACCACCCTCAGCCTTCCACGTGCCTCCACTGTTGCATTCATCCCAGCCCAATAGCTGGTACGTAATGCTTGCTGAATGAAGAAACCCAGGATCTGTGTGTACTGGGAGGTTGTGTTGCCCATTCTCTAGGTAAACAGGAACAACTTCATAGAAATTTTATCCCTCAGCATTCTCAGACAAGGAAATTCCTTTTATGCCTCCCTACAACAATGGCCGAGCATTCAGCCCTTGCCTCTACATACAAATCACAGGCACTTGCTTAGGAGCAGGAGGCCCAGTCACTGCCCCACAATCTTCACTGCTTACTACACAAATTAACAATGCTGACCTCCTCTATCCCTTCAATCTCTACGAGGGCTCTGGAACAGAGACCAAGCTGGCAGAATTTCCCAGGCTACAGGGCAACTGGATTCCAGGGCCAGAGATGCTCTGGATAGGGTCTCCTCGTTGCGGTGCTAGGTCTTTCTCCCCAACCAGGTTACTGAAAACACAGCCACCAATTATCCACAATGTTAGACAAGTATGAAACTCATATACAGACTTTCAGCTTGGCAACACTTACTACCAGTGCTTGCTTGGGTTTCATAAATTACTCAGTGACGAAAAGTCAGCGCCTCAGCAACACATTCTTCCTGCTACTCCCTCAGGAGGCTTATCACTCACAGATAAGCTCAGTGACAGGACCGATGCTCAGACCTCCCCAAGCTCAGCTCAAGATCTTCAGGGAGCAGTTTGGTTTGAAGCAATTCTATCAGTATGGATAGAACTTGGCTTCCTAGTAGCAGCAGGGGTCTCAGCAACATTAGGGCAGTAGGCTCAACACAGATGTTTGATAAAGCCAGATTTGCCTCAACACAAATTCCACAATTCAAGAAATGGGCTTTCACCTCAGACTCTGGGAAATGGGATTCAGGGCAATATTGGATTACCTGGTATAATGCACAGACTTGAGTTAGATTCCTTTCCTGCGGAGGCCTGGCAGCAGCTACATAGCCTTCTTCCTAGGTAACCAATTATATATACTATGTCAACAGTCTCCTGTCCTTCCCAGACAACTTGGTTTGACTCTCCAAGAGTTTCATTGGTCAACATCTTTCTCGAAGCATAAGGACTCCTCAGGAATCATAAGCAAGAGGTTTGAGGTCAAAACTCTAACTTGGACCTGATTCCTAACTCCACAAGACCCCAGTCCTTTGGTGAAAGAATGGTCAAAAATGAGGGCAGACTGCTACTGGAGGTCTTCAAGCAGACGTTTGAGGACATCACTCATTTAGGGATGCTTCAGAGGAATCTGATTACACCATCACATCACTATAGTGTAAGCTCCCTGAGAGTCAGGACACCATCCCAGTCATTTCTTTATCCCTTCTCCCCAAATAAAGGCACAGAGGATTATTCTGCACAGAGTGACAGTCAATAATGTTTGATGATTGTTTTTTATTTAAGAATTATTTGATTTTTTAAAAAAACATAGGCAGATAAATTAGATGAGAGGAAAAAAGGAGTGAAATACTCACTGACAGAGAGGTGCCTGCTTCTGGGCTCGGGGGGCTGGTAGATGGTATTTATATCTCCTGCAGACTGGGAAGCTTTGATCCGCACCTGCCTGGACACCCCAGAGTGGGGAGAGGAACTGGTCTGCAAGACAAGAAGAAAAAGGCCGAGCTATCTATAAGCAGGCAAGCCAAGAAAGGACCCCCTCATCCTTCCCCAGGACTCCCCAGGATCTCAGCCGCCTTCATGCTTTCAATACATAAGCTACCCAGCTTTCCCCTAAATCTCACTCCTCAATCTGTCTTGACAAATCCCTACTTGCTTGATGTAGTTTTACAGCTTCATTGACATAGGAGCACTGAGACCCAGTGCCCCAATAAGTGATGACCCAGACACAGAGGAATAACAGGCATTCCTGTAATAATCTCCCAAACAGAAAAGAGAGTTGTAAATACCCTCTCATAAAATTCTCCAGAGAGCTTGGGAAGAATAGCAGGAAATTATTTCAGTAGCGAGATCACCTGCAGAGTAGGGGGTCAGAATGGAGGATGATGGCAACCTCCTTGCCCAAGAATATTCTAGTTGATAAATATGTATTTTTTGTGTGTGTGTGAGGAAGATTAGCCCTGAGCTAACATCCGTTGCTAATCCTCCTCTTTTTGCTGAGGAAGACTGGCCCTGGGCTAATATCCGTGCCCATCTTCCTCTACTTCATATGGGACGCCACCACAGCATGGCTTGATGAGCAGTGCGTTGGTGCGCACCTGGGATCCGAACCTGCGAACCCCCGGGCCGCCACAGCGGAGCACGCACACTTAATCGCCACACCACCAGGCCAGCCCTGATAAATACGTATTTTTAAAAGTAGCCTGACATGCTGCTTCTTCCCCAACCATAATCACTCCCTGAAAATTAAGGTAAGAAGATCTAAGTTGCTTCATATTACCAGGATTTACATGTGAACCATCTCAGGATTGTGTTCATCTGGGAAAGGCTATTACACCACTCTCCCAGAGGTCAAGGACCTCAGAACAGGGTCAGCAGCCTTACCACATCTACCCTCACTTTTGAACTGACCCAGAGGAGCCACCAGGTGAGCCCTAGAGAGAAAACAAAGCAACAAAGAGGGGCCCTTGCACTGAGAAAGCTGAAAACTGAAGCTTGGAGGTGAGCAAGTGACGTCAGGATGTGAGAACAAATTCGCAGAGCACTACTGAGAGTGAAAGGTCGGGATTTATAACTTGGGTCCAAGTTTCTACTTGCGTCTCTATCTTTTTTACCTCCCATAAGGAAAAAAAAGTCCGACCTAAACAAATTGTATCCTGTCCTCCAGGAAAAAGGCTTCCCACTCTCAGGGGTGAGTTCAGCTGCCAAGCAGCCTCCTCTAGTCTCACCACGCCAGACTTTGTCATATGCAGAGCTGTCTTGACAAACCGTTTTGCTCTAACGGGAAGTCAGAACCAAGGGGAAGTGAATGTTCTTGCTGAAGCCTCCGATGTGCAATAGCTCTCTGCTGAGAGTCAGAAAGGAAAAAACAGTCAAAGCCACGTACTAGGGAAGCAGGCCAGTAAAGGGCAAGGAAAGGCCACAGCCCTGCAGTCAGAAAGAGAAGAGCTGCATGATGAGCACCCCGAGGACATGGGGCCAAGCACACCTGCTTGGACACGGGACCTAACACACAGCGGGAATTCAATAAATCTTGGCAACATGAATTTGAAATGCACCAAAGAACATACAAAATGAATTTTCAATTTTAAAATCTAAAAGCTGAGACAGGAAAGTAGGTTCAACAGCCAGCACAAGCATAGATTTGTAAAAGGAAAGGCCGAAGTTGTGGCAACAAGTTGGAAAACAGATGATGAGAATCAGTGAAGGTTTCAAAGCAGGGCTTCTCACACTTTAATGTGCACACAAGTCACCTGGGACCTTGTTAAAACTTAGATTCTCATTCAGTAGGTCTGGGGTGGGGTTGAGAATCTGCATTTCTAACAAGCTTCCAGGTAATACTGATGCTGCTGGTGCATGAACCACACTTTGAGCAGCTGTCTTAGGAGGTGAGTCAGGCTTTGATTTAAGGCAATAGTTCTCAACCCCAGCAGCCCATTAGAACTGCCTATGGGGCTACCGACATCTCAGACCAACTACAACAGAATCTCTGGGGATAGGGCCCAAGGACTGGTATTTTTTAAATCTTTCCAAGTGTCTGTAATATTCAGCCAAGTTTGAAAACCCTGATTTAAGGGGATAAAAGAGAATGGAATGGTAAACAAAAACGAGGCTGATGCAAGTATTCAGGGAAGCTTGAACAAGACTAGAAGTGGGAAAGAGAGGAAGGAGGAAGGTGGGACTAGGAAAAATAAAAGGGGACTGTAGTGGAGTGAAAGGAGAGCCAACATGTGTGAAGTGTGTAGCTAGCAGAACCCTCTAAAGATAGCAAATAGAAGATGGTGTTTGACCATTCAACGAAAACCTCACCGAAGGACTGTGTGGGTAGCAGTGTGTGTCGCTGACACAAACAACATGAAAAATTACCAGGGAACCACGTGCATAAAGACTGCAGTGACTGGAGGCTAGGAGATGAGCAGAAAAAGAGATTACAAGTCAACTCACAAATTATCTTGATAAAAGATTTGGTGGTATGAGACAATAGGAATAAGTGGATTCAACTACATGGGGGGACAAAAGGGGTGTGTGTGTGTTCGCTTTATGTTTGTGCGAACATAAGGTGAGAACATAAAATGGCACCCTGGATCTCACCAGTCCTCTGCTTCAGTGGGGGCATTTGCATGGAAGACCATGATAGTTATGAAGTTGTGGAAGCATCCAGGTTATTTTTAAATGTATAGCTTTAACATCCATGAATTTATTAAAAACCTTAAAAAAAACTGTTTTGAAACCATATAACTTCAGAATAATGGATGCCATGTTTACACCCCTTATACAAACCCTTATTTCCTTTTTCTTTTAACATATAACCTCCAATATTCAAAGGGTTCAACCAAATTGAGATTAGGTGAATAAATCTGTTTTCATTATCCATACTCTTCAATTCTTCATAGACTTTGATTATATATACATAGGTTGCCCTTCCTGACTAAAGAATTCCAAGCTTTTTAAATTTTATTTATTTATTTTTTTTCCCCAAAGCCCCAGTAGATAGTTGTATGTCATAGCTGCACATCCTTCTAGTTGCTGTATGTGGGACGCGGCCTCAGCATGGCGGGAGAAGCAGTGCGTCGGTGCGTGCCCGGGATCGGAACCCGGGCCGCCAGCAGCGGAGTGCACGCACTTAACCGCTAAGCCACGGGGCCGGCCCTCCAAGCTTTTTAGACTATTCACATATAAAAGTGACCCCAACCCCTTGGAAACTGAGTCTTCTCTTGGACCGTTCCTAGCTCAGTTATCTTCTGAGCTGTGGGGAATACAATGACACAACATCTCACAAGTTTTCCTCATGGGCAACATTACACTTTCTGTTCTGCTTCTAATGGACTGTGGAGGAACCTGGGTGAGGTTTTCCAAGGACTACAATAATTCCAAGATTCTTTTCCTGAATGGTAACTGGCAGGTACTGAAAAAGTCAGAACATCTAGATTCCAGACCAGCTCTGTCACTATTTTACTGCCACACTTTGGGCAAGTCATTCTAAGTCTCAGTTTCCCCAAGTGTAGATTGGCGATAACAGACGCTTGCCCTGGACCCCTCAAAGTTGCAAGAACCGAATGAGAGATGAAAGCACCTTATACCTGTAAGGTGTTATTATTTTTAAACAGGGGCCAGACTGAAGCTATTGTGCCCAAAAAGTTTTTTTCTATCTTCCTGCACTTGCCTCATTATTTTAGGAAGACTGGAAAGAATTACCCTTTAGATTATTCTTGATATTTTGAACTTAAATAATAGACAAGATAGTGTCAAACTCATTGATGGGAAATTTGGGAAGTGGGCAACACTTGGATGAGAAGATTACAAGTTTACTTTTGTCAGAAAGAATCTGAGGTAGAACAAAATGCCATACTCAGTTTAAGGTGGCTGGGTATTTAGTTTTTCTCATATTCAGATACAAGTGACAAAAGAATGTTAAGCTTGAGATTACTTTATGATAATGGAAGATCTCGGTGTAGAAAGTTATAAGAAGGTCAAGAGCAGAAAGATCAACTTAAGAGCTAGATGCACATACGTTTAGAGAGGAAGTCTTTAGTAGGAATAAGCTAAGAGTTGATGGTCCAAGGCAGAGGCCTAGGGCAACAAGAACCACTGAAGGAGATGATGAAGTATCTTAAAATGGCAGTAGAAAGCAATGCTAGAGAGAGGCTTCTTCAGAGTAAGAGGTGGTTCTGTGATTACCAAAATCCAGGAGTTCTCAGGTAAGAAAGATATTGAGGCCTAAGACATGGCCATGGCCAGGTGCAGTGGGAGGGGTATGACTTTATATCCTGGTGAGGGATGAAGACAGAGGAAAGATTAGAAGCTGTCACAGAAGGATGAGTAGAAAAGGAACCCAGAGAGCAGAAAGAGACAGCACATTTGAAAACAGGAATAAGAAGGGAAGCAAAGGTATAGGTGGTAACAAAAGGTGGATGAGGCAGTAGGTCGCTAAAAATGGAGGAAACTAAGTACAGAAACAAAGTGGCTGACCGTTATCAGCAGGAAGAGATGTAGACCAGGGTGATATGGTATCCTGGAGCAGTACACTTAAAGTGTGATCTGTGTGCTGGTGCCAGGCCACAACCTGTGGTAGACCAGTCCTCAACAAGGTAAATAGAGAAATGGAGAGTAACTCTTTAAAAACTTTTACAGCAATTTGGCAGAGTGACTTTATGTCTAATGAATCTAACAATAAAAACATAGATTCGTACTTTGTATGTCTCTAGTTTATTTTTCCACTTCGTTTTTCAGTTTTTGTGTTTTAAAAAAGAAGTGGTCCATGACAGATTGGAAATTAGAAGAACAAAACTAGTATTTCATCATAGACAGTTATAGAAGCACTGTTCTAGAGGTGGGATTCCTGAGTACAATAGCAATTTTGGATGCTGATACTTCTGTTTATTAAGAAGCCTGAAGTCTGAGGAAGTTCCCAAGGAAATAGTTCATCACCACCATTACCAATGTTAGTCTTAAATGTAAATCTTTATAAATACAAAAAATAGGAGCAGCTTAAGTGTCCCAACAGTAGCAAAAATTGTTATTTAATTAAATTATGGTATATCCAACAAGGGAATTAAGTACCTTATAAATCACAATTATGAAGATTGTATATTAACATAGAAAAATGTGCATGAGGGCTGGCCCCGTTGCTTAGCGGTTAAGTGCGCACGCTCCGCTACTGGCGGCCCGGGTTCAGATCCCAGGCTCGCACCGACGCACCACTTCTCTGGCCATGCTGAGGCCGCATCCCACATACAGCAACTAGAAGGATGTGCACCTATGACATACAACTATCTACTGGGGCTTTGGGGAAAAAAAAAAAAGGAGGAGGATTGGCAATAGATGTTAGCTCAGAGCCAGTCTTCCTCAGCAAAAAGAGGAGGATTAGCATGGATGTTAGCTCAGGGCTGATCTTCCTCACACACACACAAAAAATAAATAAATAAATAAATAACTGTTAAAACAAAAAAAAAGAAAAATGTACATGACAATGTTAAATGAAAAAATAAATTATACAATCGTATGAATACCCTGACAACACTTAAAATTTGTATACATACAGCCCGAGACTGGAACGACATATGCAAAAATAAATCAATCAATGTGTTATGGTGATAGGATTATGTGAGATAATCCTCTTTTTTTTAAAACTTTACAATTGGCCGGCCCGGTGAAATAGCGGTTAAGTGCACACGCTCCAGTGCTGGCGGCCCGGGTTCGGATCCCGGGCGCGCACCAATGCACCGCTTCTCTGGCCATGCTGAGGCCGCGTCCCACATACAGCAACTAGAAGGATGTGCACCTATGACATACAACTATCTACTGGGGCTTTGGGGGAAAATAAATAAATAAAATTATAAACTTTACAAAAAGTTATACTGACTTCACTACAATTTTTAAGAATATAGGTCCTTAGAAAGAGAGGCATCACTGTGGCATTTATTTTATGCAACATCTAATGCAGTGCCACGAACGTCAGAGTTCAGACATCTTTCAAATAGCCCTGGAAAGGAAAGCAGATGTAAAGAACCAGTTCTCTATATCTTCTCATCAGGGGAGTGGAGGGATCACAATTAGGGGTGTTAGTTACCAGTCAAACAATCACATCATTAAACTAAACCCCAATTCTAGCTTCTTCTGTAAGGAAGGGGTTTGCTGACTATGATCTGTGCTTGACTCTTGCTAACAATTCAAGAAGCATTCACTGTGTTTTTTTTAAGAGGATGGGTGGGGAAGGGGTTCCAAAACAATAAGACACAGCTCCTGCTCTCAAGGAGCTTTTAATCTTTTGGGGTAAAACTTACAAATATGCAACAACTAGAGGGCAATTACTAAGCAACCTATAAACTAGTGTGCAAATTATATCCAATGACTAAAGGGGTAGGAAATAATCGAAATGGCCTCAGTCAAAAATACTGACAAAATTGTAGTTGTTAAATAAATCTAGCTAGATCCTAAAAAAAAGATGATAGCCATAGTCTGGCAGAGGAAGGAAGAAGAACTGCAGAATGGGGGGAGTACACTGAAGATTGTAGAAAGATGGGACTGGGGAGTTGAAAGAAAGAGTAGTCGGTGATAAACCCTGGATGCTAGGCTAAATTTAGATTTTACATGATAGGCAAT
This sequence comes from Diceros bicornis minor, assembly GCF_020826845.1. Taxonomy (NCBI): domain Eukaryota; kingdom Metazoa; phylum Chordata; class Mammalia; order Perissodactyla; family Rhinocerotidae; genus Diceros; species Diceros bicornis. The sequence goes on along the minus strand of NC_080757.1, from coordinate 46,515,534 downwards.
AAGGAAGGACTACAAGGAGCAGTTGAAATGAAATAATAAAGTATATACTTTATTTCAGAATACTTCCCAAGACATATCCAGAAAAAAAGACATTTGGGAAAGAAAAGACCAATCCTCACACACAAGGACATTTCTATAATATTAGAAAATGTCTTCTTTATTCTAAGGCTTCCTAACTGCATTCTCCTGTGCCTCTCCATAATCAATAGGACAGCCCAATCCCATAAGTTTCTTTAAAAATAAACGGTCAGCATGAGCACCATTCCATCTAAACTCTGTCCTGGTGTGGTGCATCCATAGTTCTCATGCAGCAATGACAGATGTCCACAGTTGGCTGTCTTCAAGAATAAGGAAAGGAAAGAGTGCCAAGAAACCTTTAGGAACATGCATCTAAGAAAACTGGTAGAGGAATCAGTGATTAGAAGACAGACCCAGATTACAAGCATTCTTGTGAAATGTAGGCCTCCAGGAACCCTTTAGGAGAGGAAATTGCATAAGGGATAATTCCTCACTTCTGACGGTAGATTGCCTGCCATTTGGTAAGGCAGCAGCTGATAAATGACAAGAGGCCCTCCAGCCCATGGACTTTTTTCCACTGAACAGAAGGAAAAGTTTGTTTCCTACATGTGTCCCGAGGGAAAGGCACAGTTGCTGAGGAGTTGTGGGAGTTGGGAAAGCATGATAGTCTCAAATCCTTGACAGCCTTTGCTAATCAGCACCCCCAGGCTAATCAAATCTCTCATTGGGGTCCAAATCTAAAAGTAGAGAAAAAGCATTTTCTCCTTTACCATAAAATATTTTCCTTCCTCCCACACCACAAGCCAAGTAACCTTTATTTGCAACTTTAACACTGATGGTCTGGCTTCACAGTGAAGTCAAATGCAGAAAGCTAGCTGGCCAATGACACAGTGGGCTGGGCTGCACTTATGTTCTCACTTGAGCAGTGGCTAAGGAACACAAAATTCTGTCAAGGAAGCAAGGCGAACTCCTGGAGAACAGCAAGCTTTGTCTTCAGCTGTCAGGCTGACGGGCTACTTACATGGTTTCTGTCCTGGGACAGCAACAATATCCTAAGGCTTTTCATGCTTGAGCTTCTATCCAAAATGTCAATTGCTTTATCAAGATCATCTTGGTTCTTCAGCAGAATGGAGAGCTGTGACACAGGACACAGAAAAAAGGAAATCACATAAGCCTTTAGTTTATAAAAATAAGCAAAATAAACAAAAAATTAAAATAAGGTGGGAGGAAACCACTTCATGGGATACTATGGGGTCGTAAAAGATCTAATTGAAACCATAGAGATATTTTCTTTTTAAGTGCACAATTCAATAATTTTTAGTAAATTTACAGAGTTATGCAACCATCACCACAAGTCAATTTTAAAACATTTCCATTGCCCCAAAAAGATCTCTTGTACCCATTTACAGTCATTCCTCCTTCCCACCTCTAGTCTCAGACAACAACTAATCTACTTTCTGTCTCTACAGATTTGCCTTTTCTGGACATTTCATATAAATGGAATCATACAATTTATACATATTCAATTCAATTCAATTCATACATGGTCTTTTGCATCTAACTTCTTTCACTTAGCTTAACATTTTTGAGTTCATCCATGCTGTAGTACATATCAATACTTTGTTTTAAGATATTTTCTGAGAGGAGCTTCCTCTCTAAAAATACCCTTTACTCCAAAGCATCAAATCCCAGTTATAGTCCCCATATTTCTTCCCAAATTAAGAAGTAGAATCAGGGCCAGCCTCGTGGCTTAGCGGTTAAGTGCGTGCGCTCTGCTGTTGGAGGCCTGGGGTTCAGATCCCGGGTGCGCACCGACATACCGCTTCTTTGGCCATGCTGAGGCCGTGTCCCACATACAGCAACTAGAAGGATGTGCAGCTATGACATACGACTATCTACTGGGGCTTTGGGGGGAAAAAAATAAATAAACAAAATTATAAAAAAATAAAAATAAATAAAAAAGAAGTAGAATCATGTCTCACCCTATCCTGTGCTGACATTAATAGAACGAGCAGAAAAGGCAGAAGAGAAGGAAGGGGGTGGGCAGAAGACGAAAACCGTTACTCAAATAAGAACACTATCTATCTATCTATCTATCTATCTATCTATCTATCTATCTATTTATGATTGGGTTATTTCAGGGAAAGATTCACCCTGAGCTAACATCTGTTGCCAATCTTCCTTTTTTTTCCCTCCCCAAAGCCCCACTGCACGGTTGTATATATGAGTTGTAAGTCCTTCTGGTTCTTCTATGTGAGCCACTGCCACAGCATGGCAACTGACAGATGGGTGGTATGGTTCTGTGACCAGGAAATTAACCCAGGCTGCCAAAGCAGTGAGAGAGCTGAACTGTAACCATCAGAGTTGGCTCAAGAACACTAATTTAGAGTGCATAGTAGGGTTTAATATCAAAGTTTCAAGGTAAAAATCAGTGACTAGAACCCAAAAACCAACTCCTCCATTTTCATTCCACTGAAGTATTAAAGAGAAGATCCTTGAGGGTACGGATAAGTCTCACTCGCTGTTACAAGTAGAGGACAGTATGAGTACTGAGTATTAAAAGAAGCAAAAGTATGCTTTGCCTAGGACCTAGCAAATGACAGATCTTACACATTTGTGGCCAACACAAAATCAAGCAAAAGTCCAATTAATTTCTTCAGCTCCCAATTTATAATAAAAGGAGATGAGAACTCTAAATCCTAGGCCAGAAAAAACAAATAGTAAGAATAGTATTTAAAATAAAATCTAAGACAACCCATGGAATGGGAGAAAATTTTGCAAATCATATAAATTATAAAAGAATTCCTTCCTGGTAAACATTTAAAGGAATAAATAAGGACTGTTGTGTGAGGTGGCGGGAGGGAGATAAAGAAATTACTTGAGTAGGTTTTAACTGAAAAAAAAACCCTATAATTTTGCATACATATGATAAGGGTCTAGCATCCAGAATACATAAAGAACCCTTACAATTCAACAATAAAAGAACAAATAATCCAATTTTTTAAATGGGCAAAGGATTTGAATACACATTTGTCCAAATAAGATATACAATGGTTAATAAGCACATGAAAAGATGCTCAACATCTTTTAGTGATCAGGGAAATGCAAATCAAAACCACAATGAGATAGCACTTCACACCTACTAGGATGGCTATAATTTAAAAAACAAACAAAATATAAGAAAATAAATGTTGCTGAGGATGTGGAGAAACTGCAACCCTCGTACATCGCTGGCAGTAATGTACAATGGTACAGCCAATATGGGAAAGTTGAGCAGTTCCTCAAAAAGTTAAACATACAGTTACCATAAAACCCACAATTCCACTCCTAGGTATATACTCTAGAGAACTGAAAACACGTTCATATAAAAATTTGTACACAAACGTTCATAGCAGCATTATTCATAATAGCGAAAAAGTGAAAACAACTCGTGTCCATCAACAGATGAATGGATACAGAAAATATGGTATATCCATATAATAGAATATTAATAATATTCCATAATTTCCATTTAATCTTCCATATTCCATTAATTAATGGAATTCCATTAATTAACAGTCCATTAATATTCCATTTAATATTCCATTTAATATTCTATATTCCATTAATATTCCATAAAAAAGGAATGAGGTACTGATACATGCTACAACATAAACGAACCTTGAAAACAAAGAAACCAAACACAAAAGACCACATACTGCATGATTCTATTTATATGAAATGTTCAGAATAGGCAAATCCAGAGAGAAAGAAAGTAGATAAATGGTTATCTATCTACTTTCTGGGGCTGAGAGGAGAGTGGAATGAAAAGTGATTGCTAATGGGTACAGGGTTTCTCTTTGGGGTAATGAAAAAGTTCTGGAATTAGATAGTGACGTTGGTTACACAACTCTGTGAATATACTCAAAACCACAAGTTGTACTGGTTTAAAAGGGTAAATTTTATGGTAGGTGAATTATATCTCAATAAAGCTAATACTATAAAAATATAAACATAAATAAAATAAAATCAATAGATTTTCCATTTGTGGTTCTCAAATCCTGATAGGGCAGGGTTTAGAGGGCAAAGAAAAGAAAAATGGGTTGAGAGATTTTAAATAAAATATAAATTAGTCAATTCTTGGTCATCGACATTAACAGGGTATGGAAAGACAAGCATGATCTAAAATAATTAATAACAATTATTCATCTTTGGCTTTAGAATTAATATCTGCACAAACATTTGAGTAAAGGAGTGCCCGGGCGTGCACCGACGCACTGCTTCTCCGGCCATGCTGAGGCCGCGTCCCACGTACAGCAACTAGAAGGATGTGCAACTATGACATACAACTATCTACTGGGGCTTTGGGGGGAAAATAAATAAATAAATAAAATTATTAAAAAAAAAAAAAGGAGTGCCCAACATTCTGGGCAATCACTTTGCTGGCAAAAAGAACTTGAAAATGGATTTTGGGACGTCTGGAATTCTTAACGGAGATATTAATGGAAATAGAAATGAGCACTAAATTATCCAGAAAAGTCTTTACTAACTAAAGAACACCTTTTCTTTAATGCCAATTAGCTAGCTGACTTGAGCTTCACTTTCTTATGTAGTTACTGAAGCTTGAGCTGCAATTTTTAAAAGTTGTATGGATTTGGCATTTATATTTTGGCGGTTCTCCTATCCTGTATTTAAACTGTGTTCGTTTACATACTTTAAAATACTTACATCTGTATTATTTATTAACTATAGAGTTAGTGGTTTATTTTCCAAATGTGATATATTTCTAAAATTTATCCAAAAAACAAAAGATCAGATGGTCTTATTTTTGTTAGCTATTTGCCAGTATATCCAACTGTAGGTGAACATTTTGTATGAAGGGGACCAGGGAGTCTTTAGCCAACAAATCTCAGTCCCTACAGATTTCAGCTCCAAACTATGGAAGAAATTCTTAACTTTTCAACCAACAAAATTAAACTACACAATAAGGACCTGACTCTCAAAGAGCCATGATGCTGCCCAGCTTTCTTGTTTTGCTCCCCAACTCAATTCCCTCAAGATACACGCTCTTTACTAGGCAGAAACACATTGCCTTGCAGACAAACGCAAAGCACCAGCCTAATCATATTGTAGCCTTTAGTAACCCTTCTTGGAGCTGGGAAAGCAGCCAAGTAACTGACATTCAAAAGAATTCTTTCCTGGGTGATGTTCAAAGTAAGAATAAATAAGGACTGTTGGGGCCGGGGGTAGGAGGAGGAAGAGTTAAAGAAATCATTGGAGTAGGTGCTAACTTTTGAGACAAGCTACAATCAGGGGCTAAACTCTAAGAGAAGAATCCAGCATTTATGTCTGTCAATAAAGGATCTACCCACCAGTTTTCCACACCTCCTCACCCCCTGCTGAACCCTCTACTTCTTGCTAAGGCTGTGCTGGAAAGAAAAAGATAATCTACAAAATATGAAGGAGACAATATAAGCCCTGGGCCTGATACCATACCTGATTCCACCATGGAGTGTTACAGCTACCGGCACTGAATGAGCAGGGGGAAGGGAAATAGCTATGTAATCTCCCATGTAGTAAAAACCAGAAATCTCAGAGTTATTGGAATTAAGAAAAGAGGCTCCAGAAAATGAAAACCTGCATATGATATTAGAGGAACAAACTAGGAAATCCTCAGTTAAGCAGAGAGAAAAAAGGTAGGCAGCTGTCCCCGCCTGTACCCATATCATCCATCTAATTTCTTTTATTTTTGTGTGTGTGAGGAAGATCAGCCCTGAGCTAACATTCATGCTAATCCTCCTCTTTTTGCTGAGGGAGACCAGCTCTGAGCTAACATCTATTGCCAATCCTCTTCCTTTTTTTTTTTTTCCTCCAAAGCCCCGGTAGATAGTTGTATGTTATAGATGCACATCCTTCTAGTTGCTGTATGTGGGACGCGGCCTCAGCAAGGCCGGAGAAGCGGTATGTCGGTGCGCGCCCGGGATCCGAACCCAGGACGCCAGTAGCGGAGTGCGCACACTTAACCGCTAAGCCACGGGGCCGGCCCAATCCATCTAATTTCTTACCTCGTTGTTCATGTAATGTAGATCAAGAGGCTGCCCAAACACTGTTGTCACCTTGTGCTCCACATCTTCATATCTGACAGGCCGGCTGAAAGCTATAATTCTGAAAAGGAACAGGAAGTGTGGTTAATTGTATATTTTAAATGTAGGATTTAGAAAGCTATGGCTTCTGAGTGATATCTTCCTTTTCTTCTCAGCATAAGATTCTCTTTTTCTCTTTCACGCAGTTTGTTTGCCTTTCTCTCTATTGTTTCTTTTTCTTCTCTTATCTACCTTTATCTTTTCACCTTTCTTCTGAGCATCTTTCAGGTTTGCTAATAGTACCCACATTGCTCAATCCCAACCATTGTTCAACCACTTCAGCTCGGATCTTTCTGTCAATGACAGTCCAGTATCATTAGCAGGACACCTGGATTTAAAAACTATGTTCCAATTACTCTTGTTAGGAAGAAAACCTAGAGATTGGAGCAGCAGTTCTGAAAACATGGTCTTATCTCCTAAATGACTCAACTCCAGGACTTAAAAGGTCTTTTCCATTGTTCATTTTTGAGATGCCACAGGAATCTCAATACTGATTATCCTCAAAATTGAGATTTCCTCCCACAGAGGCACAGGAATTCCCCTTGAGTTGGTTATATGGCTGATCAGTTTTCATAACCAGTGACACATGTGGGCATGTAAGCAAGGTTGATATTGATGCTTTTCTAGAGAGACTCATTAGGTTAGTTCAAAGAACAATTTCTATAACTAGAGCTCAGAGTAAGAATTTATTCAAAGAGGTGTTAAAATGATTTGTCATTACAAAATCGTCCCATTTGCAACAACATGGATGGGCCTGGAGCGTATTATGTTAAGTGAAATAAGCCAGAAAGAGAAAGACAAACACTGTATGATCTCACTCATATGTGGAATATAAACCAACACATGGACAGAGAAAACTGGACTGTGGTTACCTGGGCAGTGGGGGTGGGGGTGGGCACAAGGGGTGAAGGGAGTCATATATGGGGTGATGGACTAACAAAAATGTACAATCCAAAATTTCACAATGTTAGAAACCATTAAAACATCAATAAAAAAAAAAAAAAAAAAAGATTTGTCATTAAATGTCACAGCAAAATTTAAAAGGGGGGATATATGACCAAGACTGGCAAAATGTTGATAATGTTGAAGCTGGGTGACAGGTCCATGTGTGTAATATTCTCTCTACTTTTGTGTGTGTGAAATTATCATAATAAAAAGTTTTAATGAATGTATTGGGTTGAACTATATGCTAACTGCTGACAGTCAACAACTTTTGATATACAAAATTGGCAATTTCACATGGGTCCAACCCAATCCTCTAAAACTTAAATAATTAAAACAAAAATAAGCAAAGAGATAAACAAAACAGAAGAGATTATCAGAAAGAAACTCATACATGTACTCTATATATATACAGAAGAAAATATAGGATTAAAAATAAATATATTGGAGTGGGAAAGGTCTTCCTAAGCATTACATAAAATACAGAAGACAAAAAGGAAGAAGATTTGACAAACAAAAATTTAAACTTCTGATGGCAAAATAAACCATCAGCAAAGTTAAAAAACAAATATCAGGGCCGGCCTGGTGGCGCAAGCAGTTGGGTGCGCGCGCTCCGCTGCGGCGGCCCGGGGTTCGCTGGTTCGGATCCTGGGCGCGCACCGACGCACTGCTTTGGCAAGCCATGCTGTGGCGGCGTCCCATATAAAGTGGAGGAGGATGGGCACGGATGTTAGCCCAGGGCCGTCTTCCTCGGCAAAAAAAGAGGAGGATTGGCGGATGTTAGCACAGGGCTGATCTCCTCACAAAAAAAACAAACAAACAAACAAAAAAAAAACAAATATCAAACGTGCAGAAAATACTTGGAAAAATCAATAAGAAAAAGACAAACAACCCAATAGAATCATAGGCAAAGGATATGAGACAATTCATAGAAGAGTTATGAAGGGCTAATAAAGACACAAAAAGATGCTTAATGTGATGGGGGGAAATGCATATGAAAACCACCTTCATCTCTTAGGATGTGGAGGTTGGACAAAATGTGACCAGAGTGTGGTGGGGTAGCAGCACTCAGCCACGGAGCCTCTACAGTTCTTGCCCTCCTCCATGCTGAGGGGAAGAGTGTATGGTTCTTTCACATCTTCCCTGCTCCCCCAGAGTGGGAAGTGATATAACCAGAGGAAGAAGCAATAAGCCACAGGAAAGAGAGATCTAAGCCATTGGATTTTAATGGAATCTGACCAGATAATTTCTTTAATGTTCTTCTGTGCCAGGCTGGCTCAAATCAGTGAGCAGCATAAAAGCCCTCATCATCCAGAACCACGCTATTCAATATGGTAGCCACTGGCTACACGTGGCTAAATTCAAATTAATTCAAATTAAATTAAATTAAAAATTGATTCCTCAGTCCCACTAGCCACAGTGCAAGTGCTCACTAGCCACACGTGGCTAGTGGCTACTATATTATACAACAGAGCTATAGACAATTTCCATTATAGCAGAAAGTTCTATTGAACAAAATTGATAGAATATTACTATAAACCATAATCTATCCTTCACACGAAGCCTAACAACTCAGGAAGATAATTTCTCCATAACTTTTCCTTCATCCATCACCATCTTTCATTTTTGGAAATTATATTGCTAAATATATTAGTTTACATCCACCAGGAAATCCATCCATATTATAATTCTTATATTTTTTCTCTCAAATCAGCGGTCTCAAGCAGTGATAAGGTTAGGTGACATCTAGAAATGGGTGTTTTCTGGAGCCTTTTGAGAGAACGGCTTTCCATTACTTTCTAAGAGCAAATCATACCCCCTTCATCAGGACCTCAGCAACAGTTCAAAAGGGGCCAATCTTTCTGAATAAAATATCAGGAGACCACTCAGATGTCCCCAGCACACTGTTAGAAAAGCATCAGGCTCAGAGGTAAATTCTGTATTTGGCCTGGTGGTATGCCACTCAAAAGCCCCAAAAGCAGCCCAAAAGTCTGGTCAAGATCAGAAACCAGGACTTCCAGTTTGGTAAGATCTAAGCTGCTGCCATTACATTGAATAATAGGCATTTTTAGGGTGACAACCACCCCCACCAGTGTCCAGACATGAAGGTTTTCAAAGGGAAGGAGATCCTAATCTACAGTCCTCTTCTTCTGCCTTCCTGGAGCTAAGAGAGAGGAGAGTTAGGAGTCTGGTCCCCATTCTTCCAAAGCAAAGGGACACTCAGCCCACCAGAATGGATACCTGGCATAGAAGAACGGGAAAAGTCACTACTTCTTTCTTCTTTTCTGTAAATTCTAATTCTGTAAGGGCCTACAACATTTAGATAGATACTACCCATATTCCCTGTAAAAAGTGAAGCAAACCCACAATAACATTCTCTACAAAATCCTAAGACATGAAATACACGAAACCAGAGCTGCCTGGCAGAGAGCAGCTTGAACTTGGCTTCCATGTACCAACTTTATATAGAGTCCTCAATTCCACATACAGTACACAAACAGAGAAATGCCACGGCTCCTGAAAACAGCTCCACAACAAGAGAATACACAGTTTTCAAAACCTTGATACCAACATTCTGTCGCTTAGGGCTTCAAAAGGCCATTCCTGCCTGACCACCTTAAATATTTGTGGTTTCGATCTGGCAGCTTCTCTGAAACTAAACACATACACTTTCTAAGTGTAAGTCCGCTCACTGTAACTGCATACCACTTTGGGAACAGGAATTCAGGAGAGCGTAACTGCATAATTAGGCTCAAACACAATTGAGCTTTTGATTTCATATCTACTTCCGAAAACTCTCTGCTGCTCTGAGTCTGGCAATCCCTCCAAAACCCAGTCAGGTCATAAGTGTGAAAAGCATCAACAATGAAGTGACAATTTAACTTCTCTGCTACTGGCGGGACACAGGACGAGCAGATGGGGACAGAGCTCAGAAGACCTTCCTCCCTCCAGGCCTGGAACAGCCCTAGAACCCACATGGCAGAAGCAGGACTCTGGCTCTGCAGACCACTCTTTGCACAATGTTTCCACTGGGCAACTTCTGACAACCTTGCAGGCTTGTGAATGAATCTTTTTAAGAGAGAACAGCAGCCATAGATCTCCTCTGGAGCTAGCTTCAAAGTGGGCTGAAAGATGCCCGCAGCAGAGAACTGCCAGTACCAAGAATGTTTGGAGGTACTAAGGTCCTCTGGTGGGACTTGTAAAGTAGGAGGATCTTATCCTCATGGGTGCGCTCTTCGCCTCAACAAATGCTCCAAGCAAAGGAAAAAGGGGGTATCAATGGGAGAGAAAAGCAAAGAGCAGGAAACAGATATTGAAAAGCACACTTATGTACATATGTGCCACACACATGCACATACAGGGTCCCAAATATCCTATGACCAGAGTTCTGTATGACCAGAGTTCTGTGTGCTTTTTAAAAGGTTTTCCTTAAGTAACTTGAGAAATTAAGTGGAGTCATATTTTTCTCCACTGAGAACTTCTACTTTGACTTCCTATAAAAAAACTAAACACTGACAATGGAGAAAAGCACAGAAGGATTTTGTAACATTACTTTCACTTCCCTAATAAGGTAAGATACAGAATACAGACTGAAAAACTCCCTCTTTCTGTCCTCAAATGATCAGAAATCTTTCACAACTCAGGGACTTGATGCAGCTTCCCATGACCTAGAAACTTATAAAGAAACTTCCAATTCACCAACCTGACCCCTGATGTGAACAAAGCCAGGGCCACTCTACCGGGGATGAGAATGGCACCACGTCACAGGAGAATCCTGATCTCTCTCTGATGCCCACAGGTGGCACAGTGTCAGTGCGTCTGGAAGCCATGACTCTGAGTAGAGCTCAAGTCCTGACTTCCTCCCCTAGCAAAATGGCAGACCTCACAGTAGCAGAATAAGACCAGAAGAGTAAAACATCAGCAGCTGAAATGGCTTCCAATTCTAAGACTAGAAACAAGGTTCAACTGGTAGGAGAAGCCAAGGGCAAAATTTTCCCCTTTATGCCCAATCAACCCCATTACCCAGCCAGTGACCCCACAGGGATCCCTCCAGGGAAAGGGCTTCCACAAGCTGGATGCTTTCTGAGAACTGCAGCAGACATGAACACAACCACTGATCAGAAGACAGACTTACCGCCTCTCCCCGCTGTGCTCAAACTTGATTCTGACGTCACTCTGCCAAAGGAATGATAGACAGGTTAGCAGGCTCTCTGGCATGTTACTCCTGCCATGCCCAGGTATGCCTCAGGCAGTCCTTTAGCAACATTAGCAAACATCCCTGATGGCTCCTGTTTGAGCTTCTCTACCCTGATAGGCATTCCTTTCCAAGGAATTGGAGCCTTCCAGTTCTAACCTCAGGGGCAACAAAGCTCGTGGGACAAGATCCCTAGGTGGCTGCCCCAGCTCAGTTGCTATGCTCTGACATGTCATTTCTATGTTCATACACTCTCTATTTCCACAAATGGCTCTGGAGTTTCTCCTACCATATTACCTCCTGGCCAGGATACCTTTCCCTTCTTGGCTGATGTGACTGAACAGAAAAAGAAATCTTGGTACTGATACTTTCTAGCTATAGGACCACAAGCAAGTTACTTATCCTCTCTAAATCTTAGTTTTTCCATCTGTAGAGTGGGGCTAACCATACCTAATTTGCAAAGTTAATATGGGAACTAAACCAGATAATGTAAGTAAAATACCTGATACATAGTAGACATGCAATAAATGTTTGCTACTGCTACTACTGATTTCCATGATCCTATCAAGGCTACCCCCAGTGGGAGTAAAGTAGGACTCTGGACAAATTACCTTCTAATTGTCCCCAGCTTTATCCTAAATGACCATCATGGGTAACCTAGAAGCTCTGGGAGGACAGGAATCATGTCTATCTTGTTTCTGTACCCCCAGTGACAAAAGGAATAGTATATAATATTTGTGCTTAATAATATTTGTTAAATGGGTTAATTTATTGAAGATCAGAGTTGAGTGTAAATATTAGAAATAAGAGGAAGTAAAAGTGTTAGAATGTTAAGGAACAAATCAAGGAGAAAGAGATATTGTAAAGAGCAAACAAACAACTCGAGGGAGTTAAAAATGACAGGAAAAGGGAAGAGATATTACAGAAGAACAGGTATAGAGGAAAAAGAAAAGTAAGATTGTCAGGAAACCAACAAATAAAGAGCTGGAGGAGAGAAAGAATTCAGAGTCAGTGAATAAAAATTATGCTGAGAAAGACAAATTAATATACTGTGTCTTGGAAGAAAGAAGAGGGTTTCAGAGTATCTGAAGATGAGGAACACAGTGCAGACAGAGAAGATGTCAGAAAAGGGAGACAGTTTGAAAGGCAGGGTGGATGCATAAAGAACTTCCTTTTCCTAAGAGATCAGCAGGCTAGAATTCTCTTCCAGTCCACTGAACTGGACCGGTGGTTCTAATTTACACTCTAAAAATTAGTGAGGACCCCAAGAGCTTTTGTTTTTGTAGGTTATATCTATGGATATTTTCCATATTAGAAATTAAAACTGAGAAAATTTATTTTATTCATTTTTAAACCATTACATGTTAACATAAATACATTTTTATAAAAAATAACTATTTTTTAAAAAGTTTAGTGACAGTGCAAATCTCTTTAATGCGTGGCTTAATAGGAGACAGCTGGATTCTCATTTCAGCTTCTGCTTTCAATCTGCTGTGATAACACATATCATGTAGCCTCTGGAAAACTCTACTGTACATTCTTAAGTGAATAAGGGTGAAATGGGCAAGTAACATCTTAATATTATTACAAAAATAGTTTTGACCTCATGGACCTCCTGAAAGGTTCTTGGGAACCTGCTAGGGGTCCCTAGACGACACCTTGAGAATCGCAGAATTAAAACATAAGAGTACCATCCTCTAACCCATTATTTTAAAGACAAGGAAACTGGGGCTCAAAGAGCTTTGTGTCCCTGAAAAGTTCACACACTAAACAGCAGACAGCAAAGCTTCCCTGAGGAAAGAGGCCTGCAATGTGACAACTCTTCAAAGCATAGCCCTGATATAATTCTCTCATCCTTTAATGTAACATATGGACCACTTTATCCATTAATAACATATAACAATAGCTAACATTTATTTTTTTATTTAATTTTTTTTTACAGTTCTTCCAATGATTTTATTTTTTTGTGTGTGTGAAATTTTTGTTGTACATTATTGTTTATCAGTCACCATACAAGTGCATCCCTCCACCCCTTGCGCCCACCCCCGACCCCCTGGTAACCACTAAACTGTTCTATCTGTGCGTGTGTTAGTTTATCTTTCACATATGAGTGAAATCAACAATAGCTAACATTTATTGAGCATTTACAATGTACTAAATCTTGTTCTAAATATGTTACATATATCAATTAAACGAATCCTCACAACAGGTACTATAATTATCCCTATTTTACAGGAGAAACTGAGGTATAATGAAGTTGACTAAGTTCCCTCAAGGTCACAATGCTTTAAAAGAAGAGCCAGGATTCAAATCCTGGAAGTCTAGCTCTTAACCACCATGCTATGCTACAATTTAAGCGTCACACAGGCAAAGGAAGTTTATTTTACTCACAGATGCAGGGCTGCAATGGGAGCACTGAAAGAAGGAAACTACCACAGGGTCTTTTGTGGTAGTTCAAAAAGGTCTTACTTTTTGGAACTCATAGAGGAGATCAAATAACAATGCAGTCAGAACCAGGGCACAGGGGTACCAATCATGCAGCAAGCTACGGGGCCAGGGGAACCAGTAGAGGAAGCTTTGGCTGAGGTTGTGAGTGGATGGGGATGGAGGAGGTAGAACGGGAAGGCAGTCTACGTGATCTGGTCTGCATTCTAGGTGAGCATGTGTGCACACATGTGTGTGTGCAAGCAGAAAGGTGGGGCAGTGCTGCAGAGGAAGTTATCATGTGGATTCAAGGTTTATATGAGTGACAGCAGTTTTTTCAATGTCTTCTTTTTCTCCTTCCCCTGAAATGCTAAGCAGTTACCACGGCAAGGGCCTACCAAAGCACGGTGCCTGAGACATGCTGCTATGCTCTGACAGGCCATCTCCAGCATCCTATACTCTCTAGTTCCACAACTGGCTCTGGAGTGCTCCTAAGTGCTCACCGCAGTTAGCAGTCCTGTCTGTCCCTACAGGTGATTTACCACATCCTTTCACCTCCTTCTGCTCACAGCCCAGCACACCTTGGTGTAGCTTTCATTATTATTATTTTTTATTAAGAGAGTCTATTTTTAGAATAGCTTTAGATTTACAGAAAAATTGAGCAAGTAGAGGAGAAAGTGCCCACATACCCTTCTGTCCTCCCATACACAGTTTCTCCTATTATTAACATCGTACATTAGTATGGTACTTTTGTTACAGTTAATTAACCAATATTGGTATATTAACTAAAGTCCATAGTTTATTCAAATTTCCTTAGGTTTTTTTTCTGTTGATTTTTTTAATCTGTTGATTTTTATCTATTTTTTTATAATAATAAAAAACATATAACTATAGCTCTCATTCTTCAACTAGGACATTATATTTAGATGCACCTACGAAGGAATCCCCTCCGTCCCTTTGTGGGACCGAAGGAACTAAATTTATTTCACGATGGGCCATAATCTGAGCACTATTCTATGTGAATTTAGCCAGAAGGGAATTAAACTTTTGCCTCAAACCACAAATCACTCCTACTCAAGACTAACCAAGCCTGTGATTAGTAAGCGGTGTAAACAAAGATGCCTAGCGCTCTGAATCCCTTCTCTGATGTGGTGACAGCCTTTCCAGAGCAAGATGCAGGTCTATGACCGGCTTCCATGTACCACACCATGTGCCCAAATCTGCCAAATTCCTAAATCTGGGTTTCCCGTCAGGCTGACCAGAATAAGCCATGGATAAGGGAAGTTCAGATAAAGATAACTGGATTCAATTCCTTCCTGCCAACCATTCTCCTTGCCTCTCTGAGGCATTTCACACTGGTGGCCAAGTCCTCTTGCATGAGGTTCTCTCCTCCCCTGCCTTCTGTGACTCTATTCCAGCCCAGGGAACCTGCCACCACTCTAACCACTTCTGCTTCTTTGCTAGTTCCTGTTCCTCACGCCTTCTCCCACCCCTCCCCCAACATGTGACTGGTCCTCCATATCCGGACTTTTGGCCTCTGGATCTCTCCCTTTCTCCTCACATCTTTTCCTCAGTAGGAATAAAAAAATCAGGCAACCTCTAAACAGAAGATTCCCAAATCTCTATGTCCAGCCCCTATCTCTCAAGCAAAACTTCATCTGTCTGCCACATATATGAGGCAGATAAGTCACTGTTAAGAATGTAGCACTAGAGTCAAACTGTCTGACTTCAAATCCTGGTTCTACAACCTCTTAGCTATGTGACCTTAAACTTGTTACTAACAGCTCTGTGACTCAGTTTCCTGTTAGAATAGTGATAATATCTATCTCATGGAGTTATCAAAAGAATTAAATGAAATAATTGGGTAAAGATATGAGAACAGTACCTGACACATGGTGAACGCTCAATAAATGATAATACAAGCCCATTATGGTTTAGCCAAAACCCTTGGGGCCAAAAGTGTTTCGGAATGCACTTTTTGGGTTTAGAGAGGTAATGATGGTACATGTTCTATATATTATGGGACACCTCCCGCAGGGAAGGGTGTCTGGGGCAACACTCCCACGACAGAGGCAGATTGCTCATAGGTATTCCATGCGCTCCTCTGCATTGCTTAGCCTCTTGTGAAGTTAGTTTGGGGTTTTGTGACTAGTTCTGACCAAGAGCTGGAAACAGATTTGAGTTCTATACTCTCTTCCCTGGCAGCCATATGTTCCAGGTCAGTGGAGCCACCCTCAGTCAGGGTCCCTAAGTGACTGTGGGGAACACTGTCCTCTCCTTCCCCATACCGGTCATGTGTTAAGTCACTAAGATTTAGGTTTTATCTGTTAAGACAGCACAAGCTAGTTTTTGTAGTGAAAAGTATGAATTTTCACAATAAGTGGAATAAATAAAGACTATAAATAGCCTTGTGTCTGCTCAGGCCAGGTTTTGTTCCCAAATGAGTTTGCCGCACATTTACAAAAAAAAAAAAAAAGAAAGAAAAAGAAAGCCTTTCAGTTTGTAGTACTCTTTGGATTTCAGAATTGCAGATAAGGGACTATGGACCTGCAAAAACTACACACACATATATGCACACACTCTCAAGAGTTTTTTCACTGTAATTGCGAACTCAACCTATCCATGTGTCCGCATCAACTATCCTCCTAAGCTAGTCTCCCTTCTCAGTGTTGACATTTCTAACATTGATCCCACAGCTCTCCTGGCTACAGGCTCAAACCTCTGAGTTCTGCTTGATTCTTTCCTTCCTTTCCCCTCCTTACAGCCAAACAGCAAGTTTCAATTCTCCCTTCAAAGGCCCCCAGTACAAGACTCTGCTTGCCACTGTCTCCATCATCACCCTCGTTGAGCCCCTTTCCTCTCACTCCTGGATTTCTAAAGCAGCATCTGCACTTCTTGGCTCTCCCCTTCCAACACATTCTACATTCCTCTACAGCTTCAGTTATCTTAACTACTGCTTTCACCATGTTGCTTCCTTGTTCAAAAAGTAATCAGTGATACCCATGATCTATGGAATAAAGTCTAAATTTTCAGCTATCATTCAAAGCCATCTCGAATTTAAGCTCACTCAGTTCACCTAACCATCTTACACTGTTCTCAACAGGAGCCCTCTCTCCAGCCGGATCAATGCCCACCCAATTTCCTGAAATATGCCATATTCATTCCTTCCCCTAGGCCTTTAATCATTCAGTTTTCGGACCTGGAGCGTCACCCTTCCTCCTTTCTACCAAACTAAACTTTTATACATCCTTCACAGCCTCGTTCAAGTGCCACCTCCTCCAGAAATGACTCCACAACTCCTTCGGCCCAAGTTCATCTTTTACTTTCCTGGCCTCCCATAGCACTCACTATGTGAACCATATATGTAGGCATAGTTCCACCCTACCTTAGTTTCTTTTTCTCATGTATTTCTCATTTCCCAATAAGACCTCATGATTCCTAGGGTACAGGGAACCTATACTTCTTTTGGAGGTCCAAAAAGCTTGACTATAGGCACATGTTGAAATGAATAGAGAGGTGCCACAGCTGCGGAGAAAAAAGTTCCAGTACAAAAATTCAGGTCTGTGCAGGTTCAAGTCCCCTGCCCACTACAGCCAATCTGGTGAAAGGAAAAGTGAGAGCCATGCCCAGGAGAAGGAAAGTGCAGGACCCCAGGTTGAGCTACAGATTTGGGAACTTAGCGGGGGCAACAAGAGTAACCTTCGATGATACCAAACTTAAGTAGAAATGACCTTTTCAAAGTCTGAACTCAACATCTGAACATGTAATCCAAGAGGGCTCCCAAGAAATCAAAAAAAAAAATCCAACACTGCTTACTCAACAAAGGTTTGTAAACTAATTTGACCTGGCAAAGGGCTCGGCTAGCCATCATCCCTGGCACCCTCTCTCTGATTCTGTAGTGCTCCCTCTCCCTGTATTTGCTGTACAGCTTTGATGGCTCCCACATCTTTGGCACTGGAGTCCTTACCTTGCCAATGATAGTAAATAAATGAGAAGAAAAAGAGAAAAGCAACAAAAATATTTTTATTTGTGTGACTTAGGAAAACCCTAAGAGATCAGTGAAAGAGATGATTATAAAGCAACCTTCTTCTCTGCCCTAGTTCCTTCTGTATCTCCAGTCCTAGCATTGTGCCTGGCATACAGTAGGGGCTTGGTGAGTGTTGGAATGAATCAGTGATGAGTGACTGAATGGTGTATTAGTTGTCTATTGTTGCTTAATGAACTACCTTACACACACAAGAAAAGCAACCTTCTTAGAAAATAGAATACCAGGCTCACATGTTGCTTTATGTTTTATTTTCAAACTAGACAGCCTATCCTATTAACAACCCTTGAAAGACAAAGGAAGTCCTGAAGAGGCAGATCTATCACAGTAAAAGCAAAAGACAGTCTGCTCAATCACTGACCCTGCTGGAGCAACAGCTCCTAGAATTCTTCTCCTTTAGAACTGATAACCAAGAGCCCTGCCCTGCTAGTGCCTGCCATGAAGAAATCAACTTTTCCATTCTGAAGCATCCACTAGTGAATATCAGGAGGGTCAGATTTAGACCCTGGGCTCTGTTCAAGCCTCCACCTACCATTTTGATAAGAATCAAGGGAAATAGGAATCCGTGGAAATAAGGATTCTATTTCTTCCTCCACTGGGACTTTCAGAAATTAGGCTAGCTTCAAAAGTTTGCAAAGGACCATCTGATAGACAGTAATAACAGTCCAATAAAGATAGAAAACCTGAACCCTTTCAGTTCCATGACAGTATGCATAGTTCTGGTTTAAAGTTTTCACTAGAGCTCGTACCCACAATGCCAGAACATCATAGACGTGATGTAATCACTACTGCTTTATGTTTGTACATTTGTTTTACAATGTAAGAAATGCTTGGGCCGGCCCGTGGCTTAGCGGTTAAAGTGCGTGCGCTCTGCTGCTGGCAGCCCGGGTTCAGATCCCGGGTGCGCACCGACACACTGCTTCTCCGGCCATGCTGAGGCCGCGTCCCACATACATCAACTAGAAGGATGTGCAGCTATGACATACAACTATCTACTGGGGCTTTGGGGGGAAAAAAATAAATAAATAAAGTCTTAAAAAAAAAAAAAAGAAATGCTTTACATTCTGTCTATGATCTTATGACGACTTTAAGTAGACACAGTAGGTAGTATAGTCATGCGTCGCTTAACGACGGGGATACGTTCTGAGAAGTGCATCAATAGGCAAATTCGTCATTGTGCAAACATCATAGAGTGCACTTATACAAACCTAGATGGTACAGTCTACTATATACCTAGGCTATACAGTACTAATCTTATGGGACCACCATCATATTCTCAGTCCGTCATTGACCAAAAAGTCATTATGCAGCCTGTGACTGTATTATGTCTATATTTCAGATGGAAAAACTGAGGCTTAGAAAGGTTATTAGACTTACACACGGTAAAATTACTATGACCAGGAATCAGAAGATCAGAGTTTGCTCCCTGGCTGTACTTAATACCATTGCATAAGCGTTTTGTAAACTTTAAAGTATTATACATAGGCTTATCAGTTGCTGTTATTGTTCTTAACTGTTGTTGCTCAAAGCACTCTGTAAATTGTAAAATCCTGTGTTAATGGATTATTAAAAACTCAGTGACTTCTAGGCCAGTGCTGTTCTTTTCACTACACTAAGCTGTCAGCCTCACAGAGAAATAGCACCTGTTGATAAAGCACTGTGAGTTGATGACTGCTAAAGGGATGTTGCACATCATGGCCTGCAAACCATCCACGGGCCCCGGCCACACCTACGATGTGCCATCATCTAAGAATGTTCAGCCAGCTCTAGCCAGGCTGTAGGCTTCCAGGGACCTAATGTACAGGAGGGAGAATACAGAGAACACAGAGCCTATCTCCTAGCAAATAGTTCATTGCAATGCACCTCACTGCTCATGTACTTCCACAGCAGCTCAAAATGCTTAGCTGTTCTCAAATGCATTCTCTTTTTCAATTAGTTACCTAGCTTGTTTACTTAGGGAAGAGGATGTCAAGTCCTGCCAAGCCGAGATATTAAATTCGGTTTTCCAGTTCTTCCAGGCCTCAGCCCCCAAACAATTCTATCAATGAACCCACAGCTCCTCTGGCTTGCCTTGCTGTGCCAAACTTGAGCCCCATAAGGCTATATCAATCTCAGCTCTGCCTGTAGCCAGCACTGCCATTCTCACACCTATATGCTGTTTGCCTCTGCTAGCACCATCCCATCCCTGAATAAACAACCTCTCTTGCTGGCCAAAATACTCAGTCACTTTCAACTGGGACCCTGCGATTTGAATCTTTAGCCCAACTTAGCATCTCTTAGCTATTTAAATTAGGTTTTGATCTTTCATTCCTCTCTCCTCCTAAGCACAGACCTTCTGGCAGAACTGGTAATGAAGAAAACTGCTTAATCCTATCCCAGGCCCAAGCGAACAAAAACAAAGATAATAATGTGAATTCACTCTGTATATTGTAAAGTCCTACATTAACAGATTATTGACGTCTCTAGACTCTTTTCATCACGCTAAGCTGTAAACACCTCCCCGCTGAAATGTTCCCCTCACTTCCATCTCACCCTATCCTTCTTAGAAATGCATTCACTGAGACTTTCGCCCTCTTTCTGCTTTCAGGATTTTGCTGAAGAATACTTCTCCTGGTCAGAAGCTGAACATCTGCTACACTTCCCAGGAGAGACCATTCTATAACCTTGACTCTATTAAGGGAAAAAGCTATCTTGACATTTTCATCACCCTTTTACCTAATATTAGCATAAAACTTTGAGTTTCAATTTCTAAACAGCCATGCTAGTTCCGTAGCTTCACATTCCCCCCAGATCCCCACGCTCCCTGGAATAGAATCTTAGATAGGACTCCTACTGATGAGCTTTACACAATGCATAGAAACTCATGACCTATGTGGAGCAATGAATGTACCAATGAATCGCTAAACATCTCCAAGCCTGTATGTACTTAATTTCTTGCCCAACAATAGTCCCTTATATAGTATATAAAGTTGTGCTGTCCAAGACAATAGCTGCTAGCCACATGTGGCTATTTAAATTTAAATTATTAAAATGAAATAAAATTTAAAATCCAGTTCCTCAGTTGCTCAATAGCTACGTGTGGCTAGTGGCTACTACATTGGACAACACAAATAAAGAACACTTCCATCATCACAGAAAGTTTATTGGAGAGCACTGATAAAGGCTGCTTATGAATAATATTGTTATGAGAAATGGCGACCAAAAGCGTAGAACATAGGCAATGAGTAACCAGTGCTCCCTACAAATCTACTCAAACGATTTGTCCAGGAAATGTACTCCACACTCTTCCAGCACTAGTATCAGATTTAAAAGCACATTTTAGCTTTAACAGGCAATTTGGTTCCTTACCAAAAATTTCTTTTTGTCACTGGCCCCTGCACATGAGCTTGTTGTTACTGTGGGGCTGTTCAGAAGGGCTGAGCTGCTGCTGTTGTGTTTTTTCTTTAAAAACAAAAAAACTGAGGTTAATAACTTGTATCCTCCATGCAACAGAAAAAGTTTGATGATATTCAAGTAAATTGTGGGTCTGAAGAGCCAGTACCTCTTGTTAAGATTACTTCCTCACCAGTAGTCAACCCTTTTCACAGCCTTCTACCTTCATAACCACTGACTTGACTCCAATAACACAGCAACAGACACAGTAAAAGATGAGGACTTTTCTTATAATAGCTTTTAAGCTCTCAGCAGATGGATTCCTAAAAGGTCATCTCCCTTCAAGGAATGATCAGGGACCAGTCCACCCCTCCTCTTCCCAGTTTGGTCCCTTTGGGCCTTCTAACTCAAGAAAGCTTCCCCTTTTCACCTACTAACTGACATCCATGCTAATAGTCCCATTTGGAGAAAGGTCAGCTGACTGGAGCGTTACAAGCACACTCCACATAGGAAGACAGGAAGGAAAGTGAGGTCATTAGACTCAAGCCTGGGGGAGGGGACTCACTTCTGGTAAAATACTCCTTCCAAAAGCAGCTTTGAATAGAAACGAGTTACAGCAAGGGAGAACCCACACAATTAGTCAGAATAATGTATGAAAATAGTACAAGAATGGGCCCTATTCTGTTGTTCCCCCAGTTCTGTAAGGTAACCACAAAAGTAAAAGCAGCTTTCCAAACTAATCCTTCTGTTATAACATGAAACAAAAGAACTCAGGGTCCCTAGTTTTCCTAAAGGCAGGAAATACCCTGGGAAGCTATATCTAGCAAACCTCAGACTGAAAAAGTTCTAGGCCTTATACTTTTTGGAGGAGTCAAGGGTACTTCTGAAGAATTGGTAGACAAGGTGCAAACGAGGAGAGAGAAGGTTAGCTGATAATGAAGAGAACAACAAGGGAGGATGTAATGGACAAATTTTCATCAAACACACCAAACACAGCCATCTGATATAGCACCAGATACCCACTAGAGAGCAAAACCCCCCATCATTCACTCCTCTCTACAGGCCAAAGTATCGAGAAAACGGAGGTAAATGACAATGGAGGTGAGAAGAAGGTTCTCAACAGCTCACAAGTTTAAATGTTAACAAAAATAGGAACTGTTTTCCTAAAGAAGCACACAACTCTCAATAAAATAGGCACCCGCAACTACCTGAGTTAATATGGGGAAACAACTGTAAACAACAAAATCATTCACTGTTACCTTTAGAATATATGACATTTTATTAAATAAATTTCCCTTCCTAATTATATTTTACATAAACGAATACCAAAATTAATTAATTTTTCCTAAGTATATACTGTAAGGTAGCTAAAAACCTTCTGAATTAGGAATTGTGAACCTGGATAAAATATTTGCCAAATAATCACTGTAAAGGAAAAATTATACAAATACTGTCCCCATAATAAGCAAAGGAATTATTCTTATTCTCCACAGATGAAACACTACGCACAAGGCTTTGGGACTGCAGATCATGACCCACACCTGGTTGGTATATATCATTTACCATTTAACAGACAAAAAGAAGGGGCCAATAGCATTCAAGCCTGGTATTAGAGTATCCTTTGCTTCTCAAATATTTCCCATTTGAAAACCCCTTCCCCCAAAATTTAGTTAAATCTTCCAGGACCACACATACCTGCTTATTTGGGTGACCCGTGTCTTTGTTCTTCATGGTCTCATATCCAGGAGCTCGAGAACGTCGGCTCATCTGGAGGGCCACCAGATCCT
This sequence comes from Diceros bicornis minor, assembly GCF_020826845.1. Classification (NCBI taxonomy): domain Eukaryota; kingdom Metazoa; phylum Chordata; class Mammalia; order Perissodactyla; family Rhinocerotidae; genus Diceros; species Diceros bicornis. The sequence continues at coordinate 46,492,629 of NC_080757.1, read as the reverse complement.
TCATGATCGAGTTCAATGCCTCCTGTTCGTCTGCAATAAAAGAGAGCACATGGGCTAAGATACTTTAATACTGACCAGCGAATTACTTTCACAAATTATATGACTAATACTCAGGGAGTTCTGCCCAGGTAAAATGACAGACGTTATAACTATAATCACATGCATTTGATGTCTCTCAAAAGCAGCCAGATAACTGAGGTCAGACTATGGCAACTTGAATTTTAACGGATTCTTAACAGCTCTGCAATCAGATTTCTGGCAGTAATAATTACCAATGCAGGGGGGCAAAGGAGGTGCTCAAACAGAGCAATTCCTCCTGTGCCAGAGAAACTCAATCGGGAAAAATAGATGGAAAGCTGGAGTGAAGTGAAAAACAACACAGCACAGTGTACTAGGGTACTGAGTGAAAAGATTAATTCATGGAGAGCTGATTATGGGACAGTCACAGACTTATTCTTAAAGCATCACATGTAGGAAGGCACATTTTAAAAGGTACCAAACAAGGACCTCAGGTAGCTGCTTTGAACAGAATTTTTTTTTACAAGCCTAGCCTTTGAATGCCCTCCCAACTCTTTACAAGTTTATAGGCCTTCTGCTTCCCACAGGGACGTCAAAAGGCAGTTCTATTGTTTTTCTTCCCTAACTGACCAAGCAGTGCATTGTCCCTGCCTTACTGGCATTACTTTTAATCCCCTTTTCTTGAAATAGCATAGAGTACTTGAGTTCTCATGCACTGAAGACAACTGGCCAAAACCCAGAACCCAAATCGGCCCAATTCCATGTTTTGCAAAGTTCCCCAGATCCTTCCAGAGATCCTTGTCCACTCAAATAGCATTTAAGAGTTGAAAATATATAAATCTGTTGGTCTAAAAAGGAACATGAGGGATGAGTTGTTACACTTGCTTTGGTGACAAATGAGTCACTTGGGAACTTGGGACACACATTAAAAGAAGTGAGTACAAGAGACTCCACCCAAAGAGTGGAGAGTACCTATCTTCTGCTCTTTATCATTGTCCCTTGGAAATATTCTAATACTTTGTGGAAAGGAAAGAATAGAATGAAGTATGGAAAGTAAAATTGTGCTATTTACCTCTCCCCTCTTCCTAGACCAAATCTGCTCAGGTGCCCTACATGCCCTCTGAGGAGGTGCAGAAAGGAAGGAGAAAGGTGCCCATGAAGAGGTTTTTGCCCGCTCAGAAAAGTAAAATAAGATTTAAAACTTGCAGGAAAAACATCAGTAGAGTAGCTTCCCATCTAATTCCATTTCAAAATATATACAAAAGTATGTATGAGGGTGATCGAGTTGTACTGAAAGAATGAGGTAAAAGGGATAACGAATGAGGAAGAAGTAGGTATCTACAGAAAGACCTGTTAAAATTAAAACACATATATCCCATCAATTACTTTATATTTTCTAGCAATTTCCCTACAGGCTTCTTAAAGAAAGGGCACTTGCTTGGTTTTTCATTTTTTAACCTCCCAACCAAGGTTTAAAAACTAGAACATAACACCTAAGCTAGGAAGATTGGTTTATACATATATAATATACAGAGGCTTATATATTAAATTGGCTTATGTATTATTAAATATAATATATATGTATAAAATTATTAGGCAACTGTAACAGTAAACTGGGATCATTATAAGGAGGTTTATGACTAGGTAGGTGTTTTCTGAGGAGCATCAAGAGAGATTCCCAACAGCAGAATGCATGGAGTTTTCCGTATCAAGATAACCAGCCTTAGAATTGAGAATTTCAGTTGTTGTCTCAACTCAGATAGTGAAACAAGATGGATGTGAACACACACAGACACACACACACACACACACACTTTTCAAGTCAAATCTACGACAAGTATGACTAGAGAAATCATTTCTAATTCTGTATAAGATGATTCTATTATAAGAGCTGGTTTATCAGGTTGACAAATTCTGTTTCCAGGAAGCTAACCAATTCCTGGCATTACTTAATGGATAAACTTGTTTGGTAGTTCCAGTGCTGAGAACACACTAGAGGAATGGTTTGGCACTATCTCTTGAAATCCAGGACAACAGACATAAGTGAAACAGGGTTATAGAATCTGATTTTGTGTCGAATACATTGCTAGAGGCAGACAGGTTCTTAAACTGATACTTCAAACTGAGGACATGGATAAAGACAGGAAGTAAATCAAGTGGCTCTTTTAGGCATTTCTTCCTGGATTGAGATTTTAACTGAATTATCAGCACTCCAGTATGGCATTCCTTAAAAAATAAAAACAAACAAACAAAACTTTTAAAAACAGCAGCTTTCTTAGAGTGCAGCAGTCAGATATATGGACTTTGGAGTCAGAAAGACCTGGATTTAAGGAGGCCTTGAACAAATCACTTATTTTCCCTCAACCTCAATTTCCTCATCTGCAAAACGGAGATAATAAAAGTATCATTTCACAGAGCTTCTGTGAGAGTTAAACAAAAAAAAAAAACTTTCAAATCATTCCTCATGACACCTAACCCCTGGTAATGCTAAAAAAAATGCTGGCTATTATTATCATCAATGGAAAAAGGTCAATGGGAAAAGACTGGAGGCCGCTTAATCAATCCTAATACTTAATTTTATTCATGAATTTTTATTAATATTAACAATAACCATTTACTGAGTACCTATCATGTATTATACATTAGATTGTTTTTGAAAGATATTTCAAGGTATTCAAACTCTAGGGGTAAAAGGATAGATGACACACAAATACAAGGTTATACAAATAAAGAGATTGAATTACACAATATACAAACCAGAGTACATAGATGCACATGTGTAAAAAAATTTTTTTTACAATGTGAGTAGCAAAAGCTTGTAGAGATGATTTTACAAAATTATTAACAGAATAAAGATTCTTTCAGAAAAGCAAGCTGTTCCAGCTATGCAGGAGAGCTTAAAAAATGAACTGAGGAGAGAAAGGTCATGAAAGTAAGTGAGGGGCAGAGGGGAAGAAAATAGAGTCAAGGACTGATCCTCAGTGAGTAGTAATCCGTATCGAGTAGAGTAGGAAGAAGGTATGCTGGCAAATAAGCCTTAAAGAGGATTAGAAAAAACAAAAGAGTGACACCACAGAAGCCAGGACCAAAGAAGGGCAGCGGCAGGCATAGGCCAGGCAGATCCAGCAGAGTGGTAGAGGCAGAAACAAAATTTTAAAGGGAATCAAGAAGCTGGAGATGAAAAGAAAATTGGAAGTACTGGAAATCAACAATGCATTTGTGAACTTTACATGTGAACAAGTTGAGGCACGGGTAATAGTGTGCTATAACCCCGAAAAGATTTCCAGAGGATGGGGGTGGTCTGAGCAACTAGGAAGAAGCACAGAGGAAGAAGTTCACTCTAGAGATTAAGAGGTTAAGAATCTAGAGGGGAGGACTATTCATAGAAAATAGAAAAGATGGGCCGCCCCGTGGCTTAGCGGTTAAGTGCGCGAGCTCCACGAGCTCCGCTGCTGGCAGCCCGGTTCGGATCCCAGGCGTGCACTGACGCACCGCTTCTCCGGCCATGCTGAGGCCGTGTCCCACATACAGCAACTAGAAGGATGTGCAGCTATGACATACAACTATCCACTGGGGCTTTGGGGGCAAAAATAAATAAATAAATTAATTAATTAAAAAAAATAAAATACAAAAGAAGGGATCTATGAAACAAGGATTAGAGTCCAGGCTTAAAAACTGGAAGCTCTTAAGCAGACAGATATCTATAATCATCCAGCAGCGCGTACTTTTTCTTCTCCTCATACCCTGACCTATGGCATGGAGGCTGCCAGGCAACACACTCTTCTCTCTTGAGCTCCAGGAGGAAGTCACTCTTCCAGACTGAACTATTACTTCTCTCTAAAAGCAGGGTCTTAACGCACTCCCATTCATGAATTCCCTTGGCTAAAAACCCAGAAAAGTCTCCAGAAGCACCATGTCCTTCAATAAACATTGTTGTCCTACATGATGTCCCTTTACTATGCCAGACACTCTTTTCCATATATACACATCCCCAAAGTAATATTTTAATCTTTGTTTTCACTTAACTAACAATGTTATTTCTTCATCTTGTCAACGCTCTACCCCGCTCTGCCAGATCATCTGATCACACTGCTCACCCAGGAGATCCTGTGCTTCAGAGTGTCGCTGAGTCAGATTTTACTATCTTACTCTTCATGACATTTCATATACTCCCACTGCCTCTACCCAGTCCATACCTGGGCAAACATCATTTTATAGCAAATATAAGCAAAAAGGCCCCAGCATCAATTCATAAGAAACTTGTTTCCTTCAAGGACATGGTTGAACCTTTGCTAGAGCTCAAAGTCAAATTCTTGTGTTTATTTTCTTTTTCTGGGATATAACAGCCCTTCAATACTAATTGATGGTGGTCCAAAATTTAAAAATGCATATTACAAAGTAAGCCACTGCTTCCTCATAAGAATCAATATATTACCACTATATTTTATTTTAATGTTTAATGAAATTAAATCAAAGGCCTGAAGACTATAGGGTTATGTATGTCATTCCCTGAACTATAGAATCGCTCCTTCCTGTGTACCTTTACACAGTTTTGACAAAGTACCTACGACACCTATTGCACTTATTTGTTTACATGTTTTTGGTTCACCTTACCTAACTGTAACTTCTTAAGGACAGAATAAATGCAGGTACAGGGCCTAACACTGCCCCTGACACATAAGAGACATTCAATAAATGGGCAAAGAATAAATGGATAGCTTACATAGATAGAACCAAGAAAACTGCTTCTTATCCTTTGTGTATTCCCCTAAGTAATGCTCAGTTGGACAGATACTTGCTCTTTACAAAAGCCTAAAATTCAGTTTTAAAATCCGACTATCAATTTTGAAAATATCAGAAATCTAGTTGTGACATAGCCATGTTGATTCATTAAATTGGGATCCCAATTTCAATCAAAACAGTTGCTAACGATTCCGAGTCTACACACGTGGTCAGATTCTAGCCAAACTGAATTGAGACTGATCTAACTAGGAGCTCCCAACAGACTTGGAACTCTAGAGACACAAGGTGTCTGTAAATCACAGTGATTCTGACTTCAAACCAAGCTATCAAACCAGAACCACACCACCCTTAATCCTGTACTCAGTTCACTATAGTTTCCTGTAACATTTCTAAGTTGTTACATACTTTTCAGTAATACTTCCCACTAAGTTTCAGATTGCATTTATGAAAAATCCAAACAGGGGCCGGTCCGGTGGCGCAGCAGTTAAGTGTGAGCTCTCTGCTGGGGCAGCCCGGGGTTCGCAGGTTCGGATCCCGGGCACGCACCGATGCACCACTTGTCAAGCCATGCTGTGGCGGTGTCCCATATCAAGTAGAGGAAGATGGGCGCAGATGTTAGCCCAGGGCCAGTCTTCCTCAGCAAAAAGAGGAAGATTGGCATCGGATGTCAGCTCAGGGCCAGTCTTCCTCACACACACACAAAAAAATCCAAACAAATGCTAGTAAATTAATCTCAGGTATTATTAACAGCATTTGCCTATAATTACTAAAACTAGGAGAGAATTCTAGTGTGACCAAGAAAAAATGACCAGTCAAGCCCCATTTTTTTTTAATAACCACACAGTATCAAAGCCAAAAAAAAGAACATTTCCTATTATTTACAGGGATAAGTGTAGTTTCCACTAGAAATTTACTGGGGCTAACAGCCAATATAAAATCTGACCTGTTTTTATTACCAACCCAAGTTGTCAAACAGGCTTGAGTTTGGGGCTTAGAACAACTCAGGAAAATACGACCCTTAACCAAAGAACCTGCAGGGCAGGGACTCAAATTAGTTTTAGTTCTTTCCTCACTGGGCTGGAGTTTAACAAGTGTAATGAGAATATGAATAAGTCCATGTTTCTCTCTCATCAACCACCTGAGTTCATCTAGAACCACAGCAACTAAAACCTGCGAATTTGAATTTTCATCATTTATACCACCAAAACGGACACTAGTATTTAAGCGAGAGACTGTGTGTGTATGTACATATTTATCCTTGCTGAGCCCTACATAAAGAGCCAGCTTCTGGGAGAATTCAGTATTAGCTCTAATTGCATGTCAAGGTCATCTACAAAAGACGGAGAGAATGGTATGCGGGGGTAGGGGAGAGTTCTGAAGAAAGCCAGGCAGTGGTTCTTTTTTTTTGGGGGGGGGGGCGGTGAGGAAGAGTGGCCCTGAGGTAACATCTGTTGCCAATTTTCCTCTTTTCGCTTGAGGAAGATTATCCCTGAGCTAACATCTGTGCCAATCTTCCTCTATTTTCTATGTGGGATGCCGCCACAGCATGGCTTGCTGACTGGTGTGTAGGTCCACGCCCAGGATGGGAACCCTCGAACCCTGGGCCTCCGAAGCAGAGCACACAAACTTAACCACTATGCCACGGGGCTGGCCCCCAGTCAGTGGTTCTTTTTTTTTTTTTTTTTTTAATTTATTTTTTTCCCCAAAGCCCCAGTAGATAGTTGTATGTCATAGCCGCACATCCTTCTAGTTGCTGTATGTGGGACGCGGCCTCAGCACGGCCCGAGAAGCGGTGCATCGGGGCGCGCCCGGGATCCGGACAGGGGCCACCAGTAGCTGAGCACGCGCACTTAACCGCTAAGCCACGGGGCCGGCCCTAGTCAGTGGTTCTTAAACCAGCTTGCCTAATATACTGCAGCCACCAAATGAGAAGACACTGAGTTTCTGGTCCTTTTTTCTTTGGGGATCTAGATCCTACCTACATAGTTCCTTTCCTCCCCATCACCGTCTCTCCATATACTCACATATTTAAATTTTTTGAAAATGTCTTGAAATGTGAAAACAGGCTGACATCTATTTTCATGTTAGACTATGAAATGTAGCCAACACATCTGGGCACTCTAACTAGTTTAGCAGTCAAGAAAGTGGGGGAGGGGGGAGTGCCGGCCAGCCCTGTGGCTTAGTGGTTAAGTGCGCTCGCTCTGCTACTGGCAGCCAGGGTTCAGATGCCAGGCGCACACGGACACACCGCTTCTCTGGCCATGCTGAGGCCGTGTCCCACATACAGCAACTAGAAGGATGTGCAACTATGACGTACAACTATCTACTGGGGCTCTGGGGAAAAAAAAGGAGGAGGACTGGCAATAGATGTTAGCTCAGAGCCGGTCTTCCTCAGCAAAAAGAGGAGGATTAGCATGGATGTTAGCTCAGGGCTGATCTTCCTCAAGAAGGAAAGAAAGAAAGAAAGAAAGTGGGGAGTGGGAGGTCTGCACACCGCCAAGTATTTCACACCCCCTTTGGGGCTTAAGACTACCCCCACAATTCAAAGATTTAGTTCAATCACCAAATTCTAGAACACAAGATAAATGTTTGAAGCCTGGGGAGGACAAGAAGAATTATGCACCCCATTTATAGTAAATGTTCAATAAGTATTTGTTCAATTACGTAGTTAAATACAAAGCCTTACTAGGTTCCTTTTTTGCCTACTGTCATAGGAGACTTTCCAAAGAGGAGCAAGCACTTCTGAGGTAAGGGAACGAAACAGTAAGCCCAGCAAATGAACAAACCCATCCCTTACTGAATGAGGGGCAGCATGGAATAGAACAAGGCAGTTCATTCAAAGCCAGAGTGTACAGACAGGCTGCAAAAGAATATCTGCCCAATGTGACACAGCATACACTTAACCCCCTACAAAAATGACTTGACCTTGCTATAGGGCAAAGCAAATATTAATGTTCTCTCTTCACATGGGGCACTTCACAGATGCAATGAATGGCTTTGCAAAGGATCCCTTCACTGAAGTTTACCCCTTTATTATTTAGGATAATACCAAATACTTTGCAAAACTTGTGATTGCGGACAAGAGTATCACAATAACTGATTCAACAAGAGAAGCAAAATACATCTAAAATGTTATTTGCTTCTTAATCTAGTCCAACAGGCATTTGCTAAGTTACCAAAAAGGACATGAAATACAATTCAGTTCAAATGCTGCGTGCGGAAGACATTAAAAGCCTTTCTTAGATTACATCTTCACAACAGAAATTGCAAATATTGATAAAAAGGAAATGATTTCATAGAGACTCTTTTGTGTAGCGAATGCTGCTCTCTTTCAAAAGTTACATAATTTCAGGGATACCGCAAGATAAAAATAATGGATGTAAAACACTGCAACCGGATTTTCAAAAAGCAGGATGTGAATTATAACTGGCAGCCCCCGACCAATTCCTAACCTCCAGCAATCTGCGTGCAGCTCGCATTTCTCAACCGTGCTGTTGATAACAGTGATTGCCGTTTTAATCACCTCGCAGCCTATCTCCCGCACGCCCTCCCCTCTGCTCCCGGGCGCGCACAGGGCTCGAGAGCGAGCCCCGGGAACTCTCGCAGGCCGGCCAGTGTGAGCAAAGGGAAGGAAATGACACAGGCAGGAAAAAAAAGCAAATCAAGGAAAAGACACAACAGCAGCTGGGCCTGCACCAGCCTCCAGCCCGGGCCCCACACTGCGCTCTCGCTCCCCCGCCCTCGGGCTCGCGGGCCGGCTCGCTCGGGCCGGAGCGGGCTGCCCCGCCGAGCACGGGCCCTCGACCCGGCCGCCGCTTCCTCGGGACGCGCCCGCCGCGCGGCCCGGAAGGAGGCTGCCGAGGGGGCTCCGCCGGCCGGGACCGCCCCGGCGGGCCGGGGGCGCCAGAACCCCCACCCGGGCCGCGGAGCCGCGAGCGGGGCGGGCGGGCGCGGCGGTCTGCAGCCCCGGCCGGGCGGGCTGTCCATGCCTGTCAGGCGGCGGCCCAGGGTCCTCCTCCCCTCAGCCCGGGGCGGGGCGACGCGAAGCAGCGCGGGCACAGGCCGGGGCGGTGGCGACACTCACCCATGGTGGCGATGGCGGCGGCGGCGGCTTGGGCCCGAGTGTCACCTGCGCAGCCAGGGCTGCATGCCGGGGGCCCGGGCGGCGGGGACGGCAGCGGCCCTGGCTCCGCGCGGGGGGCGCGGGCTGCGCTCGGGGCCCCCGCCGCCTCCCCAGGCTCCGGCTCCGGCTCCGCCCGCGGCCGGGCGCTGTGGCATGGGCAGGGTGGCCCGCTACATCCCTGGCGCTCCTCGGCTCGGCCCAGCCCGGCTTCGGCGGCGCCGCTCAACCCGCCCGCCCGGCAGTCCCTCAGTCTCGCAGTCTCTCCGTCCGGCCACCGTTCTCCACCTCAGGAACGCTCCGAAAAACAAACCGCTGGTCGCGCAGCTCGCCCCCTTGTCTGTCACTCACCCCAGCACCCACCAATCCCAGGGAGTCGCTGGACCTTCGTACCACCCCTACTCACTTCAACAGCCAATAAGAAGAAGGAAGCCGCTGCTCCCACCGCCCCCCCCCCGCTCCCTCCCCAACTCGCTCTCAGCCGCCAGCTAATCACCAGCACCACACGATGAACCATTCCCGCCTACTCTCACAGGATGCCAATGAGTGAAGCCACGGCTGTTTCTGAGGGCTGTCTACCGCCTGCCAATCATCGGAACAGCGCCTGGTTCACTCCGCTGCTAGCCAATCACGTAGAGGCCTCTGAGCACCCGCCTCTGCGCATCCCCCGGGTCTTGGCTGCCCTCTCTCCCCGGAGGTGTTGGTTACTCCAATCACAGCTCGCGCGTGAAGCTCCGCCCACATCCCCACCTCCCGTCAGTCACCGAAGGTTCGGCGGGCGCGCGGGCTGGCGCGGTTCCCCGCCGGCTACTTTGGGCCAGGAGTTTGTGACGGGGGCTGAAGGGGCCCCCTGGCCTCTCGCCCTCCTGGCTCTCGGCGGTCCCTGAAGCCAGCGTCCTGCCCTTCCCAGTGCCCACACCGGGCGCGTAGTAAGCGGAGAGCGTTCTGGCTCTGAGCGCTTCCCGGCGTGTGTCCACCTCTGCCACCGGATCCCCTGGCAAGTCCGCAGCTCCGGTCCAGACGCTGTGCTTGCCCGGAGGCAGGGGCGGCCTCACCACTGCCCGCCTTTTCCTGGGTCTCATACCTCCGAGGCCACACCCTCCGAGGGGCTGGGGTAGTGCTGGAATGTGGGTCCTTGGAAATATGGGAGTTCCGCTGCTGGCCTGGGCCGAAACCAGTAAGTGGCAAAATCAGAGCGGTTCTTTCGGGAAAAAAAAAACTTTTTTTTCTGGTTATAAAAGCAATACAAGCTCTTTGTATTAAAATTGAAAAAGATACTTAAATAAAAATCCCACCCCAGAAATAATTTTATCTTTTTCCTACCTAGATATACAACGTTTGACAAAGATGTCTTCATATTGGTTTGTAGTGTGCTTACATTTTAAGTGTTTTCCTGTGCTACTGAATATTGTTCCAAATCAATTGTACTGGCTGCATGATATTTCAAAATAGAGAGTGAACATAATTAATTTCCCCATTGTTCAACATTTTATACACTCAGATCTTCAGATTCCAAGTCCACCACAATTAATATGGGCTCCCTTCCTCTGGTCCCTGTTCAAGTGTATTATAAATTAGATGCCAGAATAATCTTCCTCAGATGCCATTTTCAACTATCAACTAAGAACATTTAGTGCTGGCTTTGCCTTGGGTGTTGAATCTCTCAAGAATTACCTTAGACTCCCATATTTACAACCCCCACCCCCAATATTTAATCAGGCCTCTTATCCTGTTAGGTTTTTTTTTCTCCAACAAGCTTTTAAGTCCATCATTTTCACTCTTGATTAGATCCCTACCCAGTTTATTGTAGTTCTTTAACTATAATAATCTCTCTTTTCTGGGAAGGGGAGATAAAGGGGAAAGAAAAGTAATATTTATCAGTCATTTACTATATGCCAGGTACATCATCTCATTTAACCTTTTCAATAACCCTGATGTAAGTGATACTATTGGCATTTAAATGATGAAAGTGAAGCTCAGAGAAGTACCATGTCCAAGTGGTAGAGCCAGGATTCCTACCAGGTCCATCTGACACCCAAAGGCCATGTTCTTTCACTAGGCTAGTGTTTCTTGACTGTTTTTTCATTATCACCCCCTAAGGAGAAAATTTTAAATTACTTAAATTCTCCCTAATGAGAGAAATTAAATACTAAGGAATAAGATTTTGTCAGGTAGGGTTGAGCTTTGAAGGCCACATACCACTGTATTATCTGATTTTTTTTCACCCCTTAAGAATCATTTTTCACCTGTTGGGGATATCACCCTGGTGAGAATGCATGTAATAGGCCAGTGCTGGAGGTCACAATCTGCCAATCTGAGGCTCAGATCTGACCCTTAATTTTATTGACCTGTGAGATAAATATTAAAAAGAGACACATTTATGCCAGTGGAAATCTGTACCCACTCCTTTGCCTGTATCCAGAGGTCTATTCAGCAGCTTCTCTTGGAATGTCTAAAACATGTCTCCAATTTAACATGTTTTACACTGAACTCTTGATTCCTTCCCCCCTTCCCAAAAAACCCTGCTCCTCTATCTTCCCAACTGTTACAATACAAACCTAGGAGGAATATTCCTTGATTTCACTCTTTCTCTAACACCCCTATATCCAATCATTCAGCAAGTCTTTTCAGCTTGCTTCAAATCGTATCTGAATCGAACCACTTCTTACCACTACCACCCTAGTCCTGGCTGCCACCCTCTCTCCTGGATGACTGCCTTACCCTCTTAATTGGTCTCATTTCCTCTGTGATCACCCAACAAATGGTTCTCCACAGAGCAGCCAGAGTGATCCTTGTAAAATGTAATTCAGATAATGTCACTCCCCTGCTGTCAAGTCTCCAATGGCTTCCCATCACACTTGGAATAAAACCCAAACTTTGTCGTGGCCTTCCAGGCCCAACAGGAGCTGGCCCCTGCCATCCTCTCCTGTCCCATGTCTACCACTGGCCTTCTTACCATACTTTGAACCTACCAAGTTCAGGACCTTTCACCTCAGGTCCTTTGCACTTGCCATTTGTTCTGCCTGGAATGCTCTTCCTCAAGATGTTCCCATGGCTAATTCCTACATTTCATTCAGGTCTCTGCTCAAACATCAACTACTTAACAGTTCCTAACCACCCCATCCAAAATAGTTTCTCTCTCCTCCGTCATTCTGTATCCCCATATTCTGCCTTATTTTTCTTCATAGTGCCTGTAATTATATATTTGCTTATTTGTCTTCTCTCCACCTACAATGAACATAAGCTATGTAGGAGCAGGGACTTGGTCCTGTTCACTGCTCTATCACCAACACTTAGAATAGTGCCTGGTATATAGTAGAGAACTGCCATACAACTACTAAGCCATAGCTGAAAAGAGCCTTCTGATTTTCCTTCTACTGTTCTAGTAACTGCTTTTTTTGAGGGCTTCATTTCCATTGTCTGTCCCTTAACCAGCCGTCTCAGACATTCTCACACTGCACTTAGCATACTGGACTATCTTCCGAACTCTAGAGGCGTCACTCCTTGCGTATCTATCCCATAGGCACTTTGGACTCCACAGGTCCAAACTGAATTCATCATCTTCCTCCATAGTTCTCTATTTCCTCTCTCCATCTTCAGTTCCCCAAGTTGGATGCCTTCGAGTTGTCTAACTTGGAGAGCTCTTCCTCTCCATTTCCCTTCCCCCAGAGCTAATCTAGACCATGTCTCCAATCTGTCCACTCCTCTCCTGTCCCCAGCTCCACCATCCTAGTTCAAACCACCAAAATCTCTTACTTGGATTAGTGTAACAGCCTCCCAATGTGTGCTTACATCACAGGGTGATCTTTTCAAAACAGACACCTGATCTTGTCATGCTCTGCTTAAAAACTTTATAGTTTCCCATCGCCCTTAGGATAAGTCAAATACAGGAATGTAGCTAAGAAGGCCCTTCAGGAGCCAGGCCATTCTCCAGCCACAAGTTTTTCATTTTCCCACCTCCCCAACCCTATCATTCAAATTCTATATTCTGGCCACACAGAACCACTGGCAATTCCTCAAATATGACTCTCTCCCGCCTCTACACCTCTGCATGTGCTATTTTTCTCTGTTTCAAACTCTCTTTTCCTGCACTCTTGCCTCCACCCCCGTTCTGTCAGGGAAGAACTAAGCATAAACATCACTCTCTCCAGGAAACCTTTCTAGGCAGATACCCCCAAATCTGGGTACCAGAGCACCTGGTACTTTCTTGATCAAAGTACTTGTCCTACTCTAATGTGATTGCCTTTAAGAAAGTAAACACAGAGACAGAAGCTGTGTCATTCAAATTGGTATGTCTAGCATCTTTCATAACACATTCAAAAAACAAGTATTTGTTGAATAAATGAACCTCAAATGGGGATGCTAGTAATTGAATATAATTTCCACAAGTGTGCCCTTTTAGCTATATATTTTATCTGCTCTTTCTATGTTGTTTCTCCCCTCACTCTTCATTTTCCCCATGTGAAGGCTCCCAGCTAGGCCATGCCTTCTCAATTCTGTTCCCCTGGTTTTACACTGAGTAGATGCCCTTGGTTAAGCACCTGAGCCATATCTGACCCCAAAGATCACAACCTACCCTTAGTGCTCAGGACCTCAGAAAATGCTGGTCCCGTTAGGCAGCCCAATCATACACCAGCTGGACAGTTTCCTTTTTTTCTTTCAAGAGCATAGGGACACTTGGACATATGATAGGGAACAATAAATACAAATTAATGAATTCTCAGTGAATTTGGTGTAAAAAAAAAGAAAACAAACCAACAAACTTATCACCTGATTTGAGGAAAATTCTTTTAATTCAGAGGTAAAGTGGAATATATTCAGATTACCAATTCAACCAGTTAGTTTATCTGCATTGTTAAGGAATGATGTACATGGAAAATTTTTACAACCATGATGTTTTATATATTACTGACATTTATTCTAAAGAAGAATCTCTTTCATTTTGAAATTCCATTCTATAAATTTATCCTAAAGAATACTTTGCAAGTGAGCAAAGGTAAAGAATGTTCATTGAAGCATCTTTTGTAAGATAGCAATCCACACCTGATCTTAGCCAAAAGGCCGAGAAGCGATAAGATAGCAATCCAAATGTCAGCTGATAGGAGACTAGTTAAATAAATTATGGTGTATTAATTAATACAATAAAATACTATGTAGCTACCAAAAAGAATGAAGCAGACTTCTCCATACTACCTTCAGGTGTCCATGATATAGTAGGAAGTGGGAAAAAAAAAACAGGTTGTAAAGCAGAAATGTACACAGTGATCACATTTCAATTTTTAAAAATGTTCATTCATACTTGGTGGGAAAAAAGGCCAACATTTATTAAACACTTACTATTAGTAGATACTGTTTTAAATTCTTAACACATATTAACTTATTTCTCAAAACAGCCCTATGAAATAGGTATTATTATCCCCATTTTATAGATAAAGAAATAGGTGCAAAGAGATTAAGTTCTTGTTCAGGGTTGCTAGCAATTGGCAGAGTCAGAGTTTGTTCCCCAGCAGACTGGTTCCAATGACTGGAATAGAGTAGATTGTTAATGGTGGTTATATCTTAGGAGATAGGATTAGATGGGACTTTTTTGTTGTTGTTACATTTTTCTGTAAAGTTTGACTTTTTAAAGAAACAATAAATGTTACCTTTTTGGCCTAGACGAAAGAAAGACAAAAAGAGAAAAAAGTGAAAACTGCTGTCCCATTCACTGTCTGGGGGTAGATAAGAGAGAAAGTGATTTCAGTTAAGACTAGTATGGTATCTATCTTAACACTCTCTTTTGCCAGATCTATTGGCTCATTTATTTTCTCTTCATAGAATGTCTCCAGAGAAGTTCCCAGGGATTCAAATAAAAGTCTAGAAGTTGGCCTCTCTTAGAGTTTGAAGCTTTATTGACTGATATAGTCTAAGCTTCAGAGAGAAAAAAAAAAAAGTAACTCAACCACATAGTTGAATTTCCATGGTTGGCTGGAGGCAGAACCTTCACTGTTCCTGCTCAATTCAGTCGGGGCCTCTGGCAGGGGGGTGGGGTGGGGCACCCACCTACCGCATGAACACTTCTTGTAAGAGTCAAGGCTACGGAGAGAGATACCTCCATCCACTGAAAGGACACTTGAAAGTGAGCCCAAGCCAGCTGCAAGGTGTTGAATGATTCTGTGCTGCTAAGACAATGACCAAAGATAAGGCAAAGGCAAGCCAGGACCAGACTCCGTTCTTCTGACTTTAAGGTGCACCTGACTCCCGGCCTCTCATGTGCTGTCTCCCTAGATGGACAATAATATGACAAATTTTCTTTTTTAAAAAATGCTTCCCCTGATAAAAGTAATACATGATTTTAGAAAATAAAGCTCAGTTATAATATCATCACCCAGATATAACCAGTTTTGGTATTTTGGTACACTTCCTTCTTGTCTTTTTTAAAAAGTTCATATATACAGTATGATACATATTTTAAAATTTGGACCATACTATACATATAGTTTTGCATCTTTGTTTTGCAATTAACATTATATTGTAAACATTTTCTCTGACATAAAATATTCCTTGAAAAATAATTTTTAGTGGCAGAGTAACTCATGCCCTCTCTATTTAACTATTCAGTTATGTAGTTAGTTAACTATTTAATTTATGTAGCTAAGGGTCTCTATACCAGATCTAGAGGCAGAACAGGTCCAAGTAAGGTTTCATTTCCACCTTTCCCATATTAACTACAGCAAAGACTGCACCACCACCAGGGGTCAGTGCAGAGCTGTCTAGTATGCCTTGATGTAAGAAAATTAGTTACACAAGAATCCATATTAACAAATCCTATTAGATTAGAGGACTACTCATAGGAGTAGCCAAATTCCCTCCCAGAGTGGGCTCCCATAGTGCATATTTTTCAGATCAGAAATTATCAGAGTCCTCTAAATTAATTTATATTCAACATTTACAAAACAGCTATTTTTATAAACCAAGGTCTATCAGTACAAAGTGTACTATTAGACCTGTTCTCATCTGCTTGGTATGAGATCATTTGTGCATAAAACACTTGGCCTATTTTATAGGTTTGTTATGAAAAGCAAAAAAAAACCAAACAAATGAGGGCCGGCTCCATGGCGTAGCAGTTAAGTGCGCACCAATGCACTGCTTGTCAGGCCATGTTGTGGCAGTGTCCCATATAAAGTGGAAGAAGATGGGCACAGATGTTAGCCCAGGGCCGGTCTTCCTCAGCAAAAAAGGAGGAGGATTGGCATGGATGTTAGCTCAGGGCTGATCTTTCTCACACACACACACACAAAAAAGTATCTTGTAAATTATGAAGCAGCATTTAAACTTGAAGTTGCCCTATTTCAATGATGTGCTATTCAGATATTTGGATGAGTTATGTCCTATAAAAACTAAAGAATCCCAGGTAGTATCAGGATTCTGAAATGAGGTATAAGAGCATATGCTTTGGCATGATCATGGATTATTTCATTGCTTTTCCTCCCCCTAGCCTTTGCTCTCCAGCTGTTGAAGTCACTATGGAATTAGTAATCTGTTTTTCCTAGAAGCTGAAGTTAACATTTATACCCAATTTGGTGTTTGTTCTTTTCCATCCTCATTTACTTGAGGCTCCTTCAGGAAAATGACTCGTGAGCTCAGAACTGCTTAAACAATTTATAAGTAGGTGAATGACAGGGATCAAAAAGCTACTCCAGGCCCAACATGCTTGATGGGCTACAGCACAGGTAGTTGGCACCCCTGGTCTCTCTAAACCCAGAAGTGATTCTTAGGAGCAAAAGGCACCAAGGGCCCTATTTCCTACCTGGCCAGGCTTCTGACTCACCCCTTCACCCTTCCTTCTGTTCTCCTTTCCTCTCCAGTTTCCTGTGCTCCATCATTTGGCATCAGGGATGAAAAGGAGCTAGGGTTAGGCATTCTGGGGACCAAGCAGCTTTCAAAACCAGCTTGGCATAGCCTTGTCTGAGAGCAGTCCAATCTGCTGACAGGTCCACTCTGACCAATCTCAGAACACACAGGGGCCTGGGCAAAGTAGGTCCTGGTAGTCCCTTATCATTGGCACTTGATTTCCTACTGGGTTAGAGCTTGAAGCTCCCTGGCAGAAGCAGGGCACAGAGGCCACATGAAGAGAACAAGGATGCATGCACAGCAGCTCACACTGCCCTGGGACAGCTCCAGTGGAGAGCAGTCCTGTGTCTTCCCTCTGAGGTCCTTTGTCTTAGAGCAGGATCTAACACAGGGCACCAATTAAATAGCTTGTGCTCCTGATAAGTGCAGTTTCTGGTACATAGTAAGTGTTCGATAAATATTAGTTGCATGAATCAACGACAGGTTTAGGCCATTAGACCAGCAGCAGAGGACAGAGCGCCTGAAGAGAGTTACATTTCTCTGGTCAATCAAAAAAAATAAATAAATAAACAACAGTCCTGGGACTGGAGTAGTGGAACTAAGCCCATAGACTTGAAAGGAAGTCAAGAGGGTCCCAAGAGCTGGACATAAACCCAGGAAAACTGAAGGGTCATACAACAGCGATGCAGCAAACCAGATCAATCACTGTTATTATTTAAGAGCAGTTTCTAGTACACGCGCCCTCAGGGCACCTACCATCCCCACAAGGGCCAACTTCCTGAGATCAGAGTCTGATCAGCTGGCTGGCGCCACCCTGCATCCAGGAGGGAGTGGGGGGACTCATCCAGGAGGGCTCTGACATACCAGCAGAGCTGACAAAGAGGCCCCACAGAGATGTGGTGATTCCCTTAGCCATAGAGCTGCAGTCCTTATGCCTCCTAACCTGCTAGGTCCCCCATCTGCTTCAGTCTCAGAGGATGCTGCAGAAGCCTGTGCTCCAGAATAGGCTGCCAGTTGCCTCGGAAGGAGCCCAAGGGCACACACAGACTGGTTACTCAATGTTGTCATAGACCTGGATCACATCCTCATGGTTGCCGAGAGCCTGGATGAGACGGGCAGCCTGCTCCAGGTCGGGGTCAGCCAGCCGCACCTTTGTGTTGGGGATGAACTCCAGCGTACAAGACGCAGAACACAAGCCCAGGGAGTCCAGCTTCTTCCTCACTTGATGCAGTGAAGAGGCATCACAAATAAACTAGGGGCAAAGGAAAGTCACGAGGTGAGGAGCCAGGAGATAACAGGACAAAGCCAGAGAGAACTCTGCAAAACCTGAATGGAACTACTATACTGTATCACTAGGTTTAAGCTCTTCACTGGCAGAGAAATAGTTTTCAGTGTTCTGAATCCTTCTCACAGTCCTCAGTAGAGTAAGCCCTATCCATTATTCATTTAATAAATGTTTGTGCAATATGTGAACTCTTTATGTCACCTGCACCCCAGGTGCAGGAAACAAGAAACCGAGAGGCATGCCTTAAAATGTCTATTAGGACCCTCTCGCAAGTCCACCAAACACTAAGGCTTCATACTCACTTTAAAAATGTTCTTTTCCTCTTCGTCTTCAGTTTCCTTGACATCCTCAGCTCCTGCTTCGATTGCCAGCTCCAGGGCACGCTCTAGGTTCACAGCGTTCTTCTCTCTGTCCTCCACTCCAACCACAATCACCCCCTTTTTGTCAAAGGAGTGGCGAGCTCCTTCAGCCATCATTCCCCTGATAGGAAAGGAAAGGGGCCAGAGTGAATGCCTTCAGACACTCAGCTTCCACACAGCACTGCGTTCTAACACTCTACTTCCCACTCAGCCTCGGGAGTACAGACAGACATGGAGCAGCTCTCTTCCTGAAGGAGAAGATGCAGCTACCGCTGGGCAAAGGAATAATTCAAACATCTCCCCACCCTCTATTTTCTGCCCTGATGAGAGTTTGGAGGATGCAAAGACTTTGCTCGTCATTTCCTGTGCCATTAAGACTCCAGTCCTGGTGGTACATTTTAAGACCTTGACATTATATGCCTATAGAGGGGATAATGGGACAACGAGGTCCTTCTACATGTGATGAACAAGTCTTTTAGATCCTGCCTAGTACAAAACACATTAAAGGAGAATAAATGATCCCATTTGGATTCTGCTAAATATGAAGTGTGCTTAAAACTTGAAACTCCACCAGGAACAACAGTACTTTCCTTGCAAAGAATTGGAACCTCAAGGCTCCATCCTCTTCCACTCTCCCCAGACACACACCTACCCATTCTTGTTCAGGATGTGTTTGATGTCTGAATGGCACTTGGAGCCACTGTTAGATAATACTTCAATGAGCAGAGAAGAGCCACCAGGGCCTCGACCCTCATAAAGCAAATAAACGTCCTTGGTTTTCTGCAATAAACAACATGAGCACATTTTCCTGTTTCCCTAATCCCTCCTGCATGTCAGCCCAGAGCCACAGACACCACAAAGTGGATTCCATGGGATAGGCTCTCTGGGGTAGAGCCTAGGCTCTCAAGTCTTTATTTTTGTCCCCACCCTCTGAGAGGAGACCCTTGGGACCAACTTTTGAGCTAAGTGGAAGTACTACCCATTCCTTGGAAGGGAGTCTATTTCTCTGGTCCCTGAACAATCAATCAGCTATCTCCCCACTTTGTTCCCTCCCCTCCCCTGCGGAATCCCACATCTGTCCCCCAGTCACTCCCACCAAGACTCATCCTCCTACACCCCATCCCGCCTGAAACCCACCTGTGAAGTCTCAATGCTCCTACCCCTGGGCTGCTGAGTAACTGCTGTGGGAAATTACATACCTGGGCCCTATCATAAGAGCCACTGAAAATAGCATAGCCACAAAATTTAAACAATCAATCAAAAACTCTAATGACCAATCTCACCTAGACCTCCCATGCCACCTCTATTCATCCCTTGCCCATGCATCTGATCTTCATCACTCTCTCCAAGCCCTTCTGCCTCCCAGGAACTGTCAACTGATGACTTCTTCCTTCCTCTTTTACAAAGGAAATAAAGGACCACCAGGTGGGGGAAAATCCTCTGCCTCCACCACCTTATCTGCACCACAGCCCACAGGAAGGCAGTATGTATAGTGGATAGAGCACAGGCTCTGGAGTCTGACTGGTTTCAAGTCTGTCATGTTCTGTGTGACTTGGTCACCTAAGCTTTCTGTTCTCAGTTTCCACTTAAGGCTGTTTTGAGGATTCAGTGAGATAACGCATACAGAATTCTTATCAAAGTATTTGGTTTAGAGTAAGTACTCAATAACTATTAGCTATTAAGATGATTATTACTTCCTCAGATCCTTCCTACTTGCCCCAGAGGAAGAGGTGTCCCCTCACCTGGGCTCTACATCCCTAGTCCTCCCACCATCACCATCACCGGCACCCTCTCTGTTTCTACTGGCTTTTCTCCTTTAGGGCATAAATATCTAAAAAGAAAAACAGGGGCCGGCCTGGTGGCGCAAGCGGTTAAGTGCGTGCACTCCGCTGCCGTGGCCTGAGGATCATAGGTTCGGATCCTGGGCGTGCATGCACTGACTCACCATTTGTCAAGCCATGCTGTGGCGGCATCCCATATAAAGTGGAGGAAGATGGCCACGGATGTTAGCTCAGGGCCAATCTTCCTCAAGGAAAAAAGGGGAGGATTGGCATCAGATGTTAGCTCAGGGCTAGTCCTCCTCACAAAAAAATAAATAAATAAAAAAAGAAAAAGAAAAAGAAAAACAAACGCTTCCTCAATCTAACACCAGGGCCTTCCCCACACTGTGCCCCTTCCTTCTACCCCATCTCCTCACAACTTGACTAAGCAGTCCTCGGCTGTATGGTTCTGTACGTTGTCTATCCATCCTATTTCTGATCGTGCTCCTATAACCAATGTCCAAGGACATAGAGCCACCAGAAGGCTCTGGGTTGAGGGTGTCAACCACAATGCTACCCTTCTCTCTCATAATTTAAGGAATGTTTGGTGGCCTTTCAGACATGGACCCTGGAGGGTCTGAGATCAATAACAAGAATGTCAAACTGAGGACACACCTCCATTTTCAGCGATGCCTCAATTGTTGACTTGGGCATGTGTTTGCTGCGACACACCTCTAAGATGCTGGCCAGATTGCTGTTGAGCTCAGGGTTGGGGCCTCCTTCTGAGATAGACAGAAAAGAGTGAGTGAAAATATCTCATTACAGCATGGAATAAAAAAGAGATTTCTGCACCCTGCCTCCCCAAGCCAATAGAGTAGCAAGTCACCCTCTAGCTCTCGGTTAGTTTATCCAGAGTTTGAATGGGATATGGTGGAGAAGTATTTTGGAAAAGTAGTTTCTAATTCACTCTGTCTTTAAGGATGGATATCTTTCTGCTAGGTTTCAGCAAACACCACTTTGCATCAGATGAAGAGGTAACAGATGTAAATGGTACCAACATTTCCTGGACTTATTAGTACCCCTTGCTCTGATTCTATTATTTTGTGCTTAATTATTGAAATACTCATGACATTATAATCATGCTCTCTCTGAGGGTAGGGGCTATATCTCATTATCCTTGTATTATCAGTGCCTGGCACATAACAAACACTCAATAGTGTTGGTTGAACTCAACATCAACAATTTAGTATAAAAGGAAGCAAAGAGAAATACCAGGCATGAGTTCTAGAGGTAAATGAATATTTACCAAGTGCCTATTATGTGCCAGAAACTACTTCAAGGTGGGCACTATCCCTGTTTTACAGAAGGGAACTGAATCTCAGCAAGGTTAAGCCATTTGCTCAAGGTCATACAGTAAGTGACAGAAACCAAGTCTTCCTGTCTCCAAAGTCTGTGCTTTTTACAGGATTTTTTCTCCACTCCTACAAATACAAAAAAGCCTTTTGTTACAGTGGCTATATAACTGAGAAGAGACATGGTTGCAAACCCACCTTCCAAGAAAATGTATCTCAGGAACCCTAACTAAGCAAACTGAGGCCTAGGCAAGTAATAGCTTTACTCAATGCCCCTGCCACAACCTGTGTGCCACCAGAGGGGACTGCAGAGGGCTTGATTTGTCTCTTCAGGAGAGAGACACATGTGACTTTACTCTTAGGGTCTGTTTCTATGAAATACCCAGATACAGACTAGGATGAAGTCTTATCTCCCTTTTACCATCTTATCTTCCTAAGAGCAGCTCCCTGACAAGATGGCAGACGCTCAGCGTCTGTAAAGGTGCGTGGGGACACCCAGTGTAGATAGGTTCTTACGTTTAACCGCTAGGCGGATGCTCAAACAGAGCTTGGAGAAGATGCGACTTCTTTCGGTGTCCTTGGGACCCTTGATGTGCCGGACTTTGGACCACTTGTTGTGCCCGGCGGGGACCGCCGCGGTGAGGTGCAGCATCCTGCCCCGATCGGGGCTACAGTCCGAGGACGCAGGCTGGGAGGCCGGGGGGCCGAGCGGAAGAGCCGCCCGGGCCCCGGGGCCTCGCGCCCGCAAGCAAGGGGCAGCGGCCCTGCTCAGGCTGACGGCAGTCCAAGCTGCCATGGGCTCCGACCCTGGGCCAAGGTCAGCAAGAGCAGCGAAAGAACAGCGGCCAACGTCGGCCCGTTCCGTGTGCCGCCGAAACAACCAGGTCTGGAGCCTGTGGTGGCTTCCACCCGTCACCGGAGACCTAAAGGCTCAGGCTCACCCGGGACAGCCGGAACGCGAACGACCCGCACCGTCCCCGCAGAAGCCGGGAGTGGGTACCCGCGATAGTGCAGCACACTTCCTTTCCCCAGTCCGTTCCAAAAATGCCTCCCCAGCGCCGGCAAAATCCGTTCCGCCGTCGCACGGTACTCGCTCGTCTCTCACAACGGTGCGGAACTCGGGCCGAGGTGGGGGAACCCCATGCTCAATCCCTCCCGGTTGCTTGGGGAGCTCAGGATTTTATTTCCCACAATGATCTGATAGATACATCTGAGTTATGAAGCTGATTTTGCTTCCGAATTGCTTCCTAACTCTGAGCAGGTCCAGAATGATAAACGTTTTATTGTTGCAAAGAAATATGTTATTCAACCGCCACCGAGATGCGATTTGCCCAATCATTTAGTCTCGGTGAACTTCCTCTATCCTATCTGTAAATAAGGATGCTACTACTTGCTTTACCAACACAGGAAGATTGAAAACACAAAATAAGCCTTTGGAACATTAAAGTAAAAAGGTTTTATATAGATAGCAGCAGCGTAAAGCCTTCTTAGGAGTCCTCCTTTGAATTTTTAGCAGTCACTTATGAATCGTTCTTTTATTATTTGTTATCCAAGCTACTTGGGCTGAGACTATCCTTGTATCTGGCAGGTTAGAAACACCAGGTTGCTCCTAGTACTTCTCCCAATTCCTGTATTAAGCACAGACCTGTGTCCTTGCTGGTCTATGTTCCGCCTCACTTCACACATGGCTAATTTTTGTTTTTCCTTCCGGATTCAGCTCAGGTATCATTTTCCACCAGAGGAAGATATCTTCAAATTCTCCACTTGGGCTTAGATGCCCTACTCTGTGTGCTCACATAACCCTTCACGCCTTCATGTCTGTACCTTAGCACTTACCTTTTTCAAAATGTTTATGTCTATCTCTGCCACAATATTAAATTCTTTGAGAGCAGGGCTGTACTTGCCCAGCACAGTTCTTGGGTTTTTTTAATAACAACTTTATTGACATATAATCCACATATGGTACAAGTCACCAATTTAAAGTGTACAATGGTTTTTAGTATATTCACAGATGTGTGCAGCCATCACCACAATCAGCACAATTGGCAATCACCAATTTACTTCTGTCTCTATGGGTTTACCTATTCTGGACATTTCATGTGATGAAATCATACAATATGTGGTCCTTTATGATGGGCTTCTTTCACTTAGCATAACATTTTCACGGTTCATTCATGTTTAGCATGTATCAGTACTTCATTCCTTTTCATTGCCAAATAATACTCCATTGTATGAATATACATTTTATTGATCCATTCATCAGTTGATGGACATTTGAGTTGTTTCTACCTTTTGACTATTATGAATAATGCTGTTGTGAACATTCATGTACAGGTTTTTATGTGGAGACATGTTTTCATTTCTCTTGAGTATATACCTAGGAGTAGAACTGATGGTCATATAGTAACTCTATATGTTTAACCTATATGTTTAACTCTATAAAACTCTATGTTTAACCTTTTGAGGAACTACTAGACTGTTTTCCAAAATGATTGCATCATTTTACATTCCCATCAGCAATAGGTTTCCATTTTCTCCACATCCTTGCCAACACTTATCATCATCTCTTTTTGACTATAGCTGTTGCCATCCTAGTAGGCATGAAGTGGTATGTCATCGTGGTTTTGATTTGTATAGACAGTCCCCAACTTATGATGGATCGACTTACAATTTTTCAACTTTACAATGATGCAAAAGCAATATGTATTCAGTAGAAATCGTACTTTGAATTTTGATCTTTTCCTGGGCTGGCGATATGCAGTAGGATTCTCTCTTGTGATGCTGGGAAGTGGCAGCGAGCCACAGCTCCCAGTCAGCCATGCAATCACGAGGGTAAACAACGGATACACTTACAACTATTCTGTACCCATACAACCATTCTGTTTCTCACTTGCAGTACAGCAGTCAATAAATTACATGAGGTAGTCAACACTTTATTAAAGAACAGGCTTTGTGTTAGATGATTTTGCCCAACTGCAGGCTAATGTAAGTGTTCTGAGCACGTTTAAAGTAGGCTAGGCTAATCTATGACATTCGGTAGGTTAGGTGTATTAAATGCATTTCGACTTTGAACATTTTCAACTTATGATGCATTTATCAGGATGTAACCCCATTGTAAGTCAAAGATCTGTATTTCTCTAATAACTAATGATGTTGAGCATCTTTCCATGTGCTTACTAGCTATTATAGTATTATGTTTTGTAATTTAAAAATACATTGTACACCTTAAACTAATACAATGTTGTATGTCAATTATATCTCAATAAAACTGGAAAAATATATAGTTTAATACAAATGTTACTTTGAGTAGTAAAAAGCAAATGAATGGAATTTATAATTGCAAATAAGCGTAGAGGCCAAAACAAAGTTTGAGATTGCCCTCGCCCAATCAACCTAAGTCACCAGGCAAACCTATAGTCCAAGGAAGGCAGGCTGACTCGCTGCCAACAAGGAAGACTGCACACCAGACGAGGCGGGGGTGGGGTGGGGTGGGGGGCTGGGCGGGTCTCACCAGACAAAGGAAAAGACAGGATTATGGGGAAGGGTAGAGGTTAGGTAAAATTTCAATGAAATGAAGTTTGACAGGCTCAAAGGAACACAGAACTGTATAAAAAGAGGATCAACATCAGCTGTGGACTGCAAAGCGGACCCAGGGTTTGGTTTCCTTGGAAACTACGAAGTTAAGATAGATGTGGAATGATGTGTTCAGACACCCCTGATTTGAAGCTCTACACCCGGGTTGGAAATCAAGGCTGCTTCTCTGTCACAGTGACTTAGATTCTCCAAGCAAGACTGTAAAGCTACATTCTCACTGATAAAATTTCAAACAGCAAACTTTCTGACAGTCTACGATTTTAGAGAACAAAGTTTCTCAGTGAATTAAAAAAAACTAGTCACTCAGAGAATGGAATTGTTATGACTCTTTAAGTTGCAGTGTGCTTGGGAGAAATATTGTTTCCTGTTAACTTTGCAGCTGGTTTTATCTGTGTCTGTTTATCTGTGATGAATGGCAGGGCAGATTTTTACTTTCTCAGTCTAAGCTAATATTTACTGTCTCACAATAAATTCACAGGTGACTGAACCATCTCTAGAGGCCTGGTTGTCGGTATCACTGAAATCATTAACTAACAATGAACCTTGGATGCTAGAGACTGGCTGAAGGCATCATTCTGTTAGGTTTTTTTTTTTTTTTTTGTGAGGAAGATCAGCCCTGAGCTAACATCCATGCTAATCCTCCTCTTTTTACTCAGGAAGACTGGCTCTGAGCTAACATCTATTGCCAGTCCTCCTCCTTTTTTTTTTCCCCAAAGCCCCAGTAGAATAGTTGTACGTCGTAGTTGCACATCCTTCTAGTTGCTGTATGTGGGACGCCACCTCAGCATGGCTGGAGAAGCGGCGCGTCGGTGCACGCCCAGGATCGGAACCTGGGCCGCCAGTAGTGGAGTGCACACACTTAACCGCTAAGCCAGGGGGCCGGCCCCCATTCTGCTAGGTTTGAACAAGCGTTGTCCAGTACTAGCAGCTCTCAATGAATGAGATGACATTGGTTATTATTCCAGATACTTTGCTAATTTGATGGTGTGGCAGAGGCATTATGATCTATTTACCACTTTATTCCCCTTCCTAGGCAAACGGACTACATTTCTTGACCTTCTTGCAGTTAGGTTGGAACCATGTGACCACATTTGGCAGATATGGGCAGAAGTGAGTAAGCCACTTCCAGGCCTATCCTGAAAAACATACTTCCCCCTGCTCCAAAGTGACCTTAGAGGCCACATGTTCTGGATGACGTAGCTGCAGGTGAAGGAGGGCTGACCAACCTCCAACAGACTTCATGTAAGCAAAAAAACCAAACTTTTGTTGTGGTCAGTCTCCAAGATTTGGGGGTTTGTTACTGCAGTATAACCCAGTCTATCAAGATGAATACAGTCAGTATTACTCTCCAGCTTTCCCCTTAAAAACTCCAGAGCAAGAATCACATATTTCCCATAAAATATACCGTTAGACCATGTAGCACAGCTCCAACAGAGCCAGCAGCTGCTCTTTTTGCCACATAAAATTTAAACTTCTCTACACAGACCCACTGCCACCCTCAGCTCCGTCTTCTAACACAGTGGCAGACACTTACTAAATCCTAGGTCACTGAACCAATCACAATTTGCCTTTCTTCTCTTCCCTTGAAATGGCCCAACATGAGCAAAGAATGAAAATCAAAATAAATGGGGGGAGTATTCATGCAGGACTCACAGCATTTGAGTGGCAGTGGGGATAGGAACTCCTTCTCCATCCTACCATGTCGGGGCACAGGCTTGGGAAACTGGCTTCGACTTGGAAACTCTAGAGCTGTCAGAGCCTGGTGTCCAAACCCATGGGATCTGGGAGTTATTTCTTTGTCATCCTTCACAGCCAATAGATTACTGATTCCTGACTATCCCATCTCTTAAGTCTCTTCCGTTGTGTCCTGTCTTCCTCTCTGCTGCTGCTTAGTTCAGGCTTTGACTTTTTTCTCACTTTGACTATTTTAATAGGTGAACTGACTCCCTGTCTCACCCCCCACTCAGAGGCACTTTCTTCACTGCCTCCTAAAATGCAATTCTGAGCATCACTTCCCTCTATGTACATTTTCCAAAGTCTCATACAGGAGTAAGGTCTAAACTTTCTGCAAAACACACAAGACTCTGCCTGATCCGGCTCCTGCTTACTTCTCTAGCCACATTTCCCACATTCCCCATATGAAACCCCACATCAACTTGTAAATCTCTGAATGTGATCACATTCTTGCCTTTATAGATCTGTACATAGATGTTCTCTCTGTCTTAAATGCTTTTCCCTATTCCCAGAGAACTCCTATTCAGCCTTCAAAACCCAGTTCAAGCATCCTTCGTCTTGTGAAGTTTTTTTTCCCTGACCCCCTCTGGGTCCCACCCAGTCATAGGTGATGACCAACTCCTCAGGGCCACCAGTAAGCCTGAACACACCTGTTATTGCACAACACTGTATTTGTTCATGCGGATGTCTCCTCTAGTAGACTGTGAGCAACTTGACGGTCATGGCCCCCAGCATAGCGAAGGTGCTCTCTGTTTTGTTAAAGGTGATGAGTCAGGCTGTCAGATAGTGTGATGGGCTGCGGCAGAGTCTAATCCCCCAGCCAGTGTCTCAGAATGCCAGCCATTCTGCGAAGACCATACTGGCAGAATGGGAAGAACTGAATTCATCACAAGAAGAAATTCAGTCAATCTATACATGTTCAAGTTTTATTACAAAGTATGATGGGCAGAAAATATGGTACTTCTTATACAGGAGGCTGAAACAGAATGAAAGGGTGAAAATTAGGTTTAATATACTCAGGAAGCAAGAAACAAAGTCATAGATATAACATTCCACTTTCAGGTGCCTTTGAAGTAGCCTTTGATGGAGTTTACTATCATGGTTTCACAGCACAGTGTTAAAATTTTATTAAAAGCCCTGTGTACAATCAGTCCTGTGAAAATAATATTTTAAAAAGAAAAACGGTTATAGTACAGTTCTGCAAGGGGCAGCTTCCTCTCTACCTGACCACGGGATGCCACAAAACCTATAGTATAGAGGAAAAGTTTAAATATAAAACAAGAAAGTAAGTTCAGACACACTAGGCTAAAGGGGACAGAAATTGATTGGCTAGAGCTTAACATTTCAGAGAACAAGAAATCCCCATTTTCTACATAGAGGTTTGTACAATCATGCTACAAATTCACACTCAGGGGAGGAGGAATAGAAAGTCACTGACAAAGGGGTCATAAAATACACAGAAACCAAAGCAAATGATTCATACTCGACTCAAGCAAGTCAAAGCTTTAGCTGAACAAGTTTCAGAACACACTGTATACCACAATCAACCCAAGGTGAGAACATTTCTTTTAAATAGTAGATATTGCAAGTTCATATTCACTGGGTTGTCCCACAAACCATCTAAGTTTTCCGGTTGTTACACAGACTGCCAACCTCTCTTCTTGAATTCATACTTTCATTAGCTTATTTGTTTCTGGTTTGATATACCAGTCCAAGCCTCTCTGGGAAGGCACCTGCATGTTTCCATATTTAAAAAATAACATCTAGAAAGTAGCCTGAGAGGACCCGGCCCATCCCATGTGGCCATACATTTGACTTTGACCATTAGCAGCAATGACAACTGTGGAAGAAGAAGGTGCAGGTGGGAGAGGTGGGCGAGGTTCTGTAACATGAGACACTCTCAGTAGCTGGCCCAGAGTTCACAGTGACTGCTCAGCTCAGCTCTCCTCCCAGGGAAAACCCAATTTAAGGGCCAAGCATGACCCTCCTTCCTCAACCTGGAGTGCAAAGAGTAATGGGAAGAGTCTCCCTTGAGGCTTCTACTTCAATGGTCTCCCTTACCCCAAGCCAGGCAGTCGAAGGAGCTGCCATATTGTCAAACTGGGGAAGGTGGAGGCAGGGTACTGGGCTGGCCGTCCCATGTTTGGTAAACCCTGCAGCTCCTACATGTCTTTACAGCCTAGGAATTCAAGGCCCAGGCTACAGCAGGGAGAAAGTTCTACAGTAGAAAGGGAGTGGGAAGATAAGAAGAAGAGAACAGAAAGGGAGGAAAAGTCAGCATGACAACCTCTGCTGCTTCTGCTCTCTACAAACCTACAACCAGGAAGAGCCGTGGTCTGGAATGGTCACGAGACTCTCAACACCTGCAGATTTCCACCACCAAACATCACCTATGGCTGCATTGCTGCAGGGAGGGGCTCCTCTGCCCTGAGCTGTTGTCCCATCCCCACAGTTACCTAGCATCACATACCTAATGAATGGTCCAGGAAGGCTGACAACGGCCAAGGGCACAGTCTCACTTCATAGCCACACAACAGTCTCAATGCTTCCCACCTCACACCTTTACGGCCCTCTAATACTTCCTCCTTTGATCTAAAGAAACACTTGCCATTGATTTTCCTCCACATCCTAAATCTCCTCTTAAAATTTCAGCCTAAACTATCATCAAAACCTTGTAGGAGTCTCAATTTTTTTTGTTCCTTCCCAAATCTTAACCAGTTCTCTGAGAGCTGATCCTGGTTCTGATAAGAAATTGTCACCCTGTTATCAAATATCTTCCCTCTTCCAGTCCTCACCTTGCAGCCTGGCAGCCTGGCTCCTCCCTGGAAGGAGAGGGTTCCCACTCTCCTGGGTGTAAATACTCAAGCTTTTGAAGGACTTGTACCCATTCACCAGCTCTCTGACATGGAACCCGAGGCCTAATTTATTCAGCACCTGCCTCTCCCCTCAGAGCAGACAAGGAAAACAAAGGCAGCTTCAGCTCAGGGGGCCAATAGCAATTAAAGGGCCACTGCCAGCAGAGTCAGAGTCCAGAGGTGCCACCGTGGCCTTCCCAGTGAAGTTCTGGCAGCCGCTCTTCTCACACTCGAGGAGAGCAGATCCAGAGTCTCCTACCCATTCTCTCTGGCTGTCAATTTGAGAACCTAAACAAATTAAACAGACACTTGCTTTTGAAACTACAACAGATCTCTGCTTCCCAGAGAACGGCTGGCTAAGAGGCTTTCTAAATCCTGAGACTGTAGAAATCCCCTCCTCAGCCACGAGGCCATCTGGCCTGTGCCATAAAGGGAGACTAAGAGAGCGTGACTTCAAAATACTAGCATCCCAGCAACTGTGAGTGTGTGTGTGTTTGCTTAGGGAGACTGGGGAGTCTCACCTGGGCCCCAGGTGGGATGTCAGCAGGAGGAAGGACTGCACTGCAGGGCCTAAGGAGAGGTGATAGGGCTGGGAGTCCATAGGGCAAGGAAAAAAATAAAAGCATCAAAAGTTGTTGGTTTCTAGAGTAGATAGCAACTTTATGCAAATATATTCTATTTACTATTGCCTAATTTCTTTTTCCCTGGGTTGTTTTTGAGTTCCAGTTGACAAATCTTCTCAGCATTCAGGCCAGGTTTAAGTGCAGATCAGAAAAGGAATCTTAACTCAGAACTCAGTGTAGTTAACCCCTGCCACAGCACAACCAGTTCCTCCTACCACTCTGACCTCCATTTCAGACCTTTTTCCACGGGAAGGACCTGATGACCTCCTAGAGCAAGCAACCATCAACTCAGACGTGCTACCCTTGAGAGAAAGACCCTGGAACCATCAAACACAATTATGAGCAGAGGAGGGTTTTGACCAAGAACTGCTCGCTTTACATCTCCAAATGACACAGTGCAAATCTGATGGTTAATGCAGAAGAGTCAACGTCAAGCAGAGGACCAGCCAAAGAGCCCCAAAATCAGAATAAGAAAGTAAAAAGCTGGAACGGGAAATACTCTGACTAAAAAAGAGCCTTTTCCTTTGGGACAAGCCCCTGTGTAGTTAAGCAAAGAGCTATGACTTTGGGGATACAAACACATCTGCTTCTGAAAAAGAAGACTCAACTAAAAGAGTCTAAGGGCCCAGAAGAACAAACCTAACTGTTTTGTTTCTCAAGAGCAGGTGAGAGCCTAAGTGGACAAAACCATCAGCCTTAAGGTCTGCTACGCTCCTGCTCTCAGACACACAACCCAGAGGGTCTCAGAAACTTTTGGGCACTTGGCAGAGCACAAAGAACCACACAACGCTCCCCCAAAATTCTGAGTGTGTCCCAAACCCTGCCTGCCCAAGGACTCACCTACCGTCGGAATCACATATAAGCCCCTTCCATGGAACTCATTCACGTAACGGAAACAGATATCTGCAGCCTACAAGTCCAATACTGCTCAGAAACCAAACTGGGGGCAGGGTGGTTGACAGGTGTGCATAGAGTTCTTAACTGGCTGACCCTGGGGTCTCTGATTCTTTTGTAGCTATCTATTTACTTGACAGCCGGGGATCATCATGGCCTATTAGTCCATCCCTTATAGGAGCTGACAGTCTCCCACACTCTACAGGAGATCTTGTTCAGGGTTACACGCACAGATTGTGTGCCTCTCAAGCAGGACTCGCACCTCAGAGGGCTCAATCCATAGAGTGGCCAATATACCACCAGTCACAGTATACTAAACAAATAGAGATACTGAAGTTTAGCTTATTGATCATTCTTGCCTATCATTCAAGACATGAAAGAAAATGGCCTAGGGCTTATATTTGCAGAGAAAAACAGACTCTGAAACCATGTACTGGAAATATGCTCTAAGCTCGGCTTTCCTGAAACTATTCCCTTCAAGTCAGGCACCCCAATCAGCCTATCTCAGCTCTAAGATGTTCCCAGTATGTCCCAGGGGATTTGGACAGAGGTACTTCAAGGAGTAACAGAAGGCTTCACATGTCTGTTTTGGAGCCCAGAATGCCCTTGAGAAGAGCCAGGCTGAGAAAAGGTGTGAGAGTGGGCCGACTGCAGAGCACCAAGGCGGTTTGGGACTCCCGGTCAGGTACGTTCCACTCAGGCAGTGATTCAAGAAGGAAACTGCTCGTGGGGTCAAGGGCCCAGTGCCAGATCCAGGCACTGAGGGAAGAGAGTAAGGTGCTAATAGAGAGGACTATGAAACAAAGGAAGAGACCAGGGAGTAAAATTCTTTTCATAAAAAAATTAGCCTGATAGATTAAAAAATATACAAAGTTGAAATTTGTTAAAGACATTGATAATAGGAGGAAAGACAACTTCAAATTGGTATTTGTTCCCACTTAAGTGCTAACACAGACATGGACACAGATTGCTGCCTTGGGCAGTAGACAGACAGAGACATCTAGGGCAGATGAATACAAACATACCCAGTGCCTACAATGCTCATTAACACAACAGCTGAGAAACAAATCTACACAAAATTTTAATTGAGGAACCAAAGGAGAAGAGGAAAGGAGCGAAAATCGTAAAACTCAGCCCTGGGCTGAGGAGGCGCCACACAGCACTGAGTCCGGCACACAGCGCGATGGGGTGACCGGCCAGGAACTCCTAGAGCAGCTTCTGGTAACAGTGGGTGCAAAGCAATGAAAGACATACTGGCCACCGGAAACATGTTTCTTCTTACTTTGGGGTGGGGCAGAGGCGGGAAGCACACAAACCTCTGCCTTGTGGGCATGGCACCACCAACATTACACTCTGAGTATCTCCAGGCAGTTGTTGTAGCAGATGGCAATCCAGTCGGGCTGAGTCGATGCCCATTGCACGTTGTTGATCTCTCCTTCAGCTGTATAGGCCAGGATAGGGTCCTCGATGGCCCGGGGCATTTGCTGGATGTCCCAGATGAGAGCCTGATGGTCATCCGCTAGGGACAGAGAAAGCCAGCAAGCAAAGTCACAACTCAGGCAATGAGGATATGATTCCCGCATTTGGGGGACGGTCACAGTTTACAAAGCATTTGCTCATCAAAACCCCAGGGAAGGAGGTTTTATTTTAAGCCCCCATTTCACAGATCAGAACTGAGATTCAGAAATGTTAGGGCCGGCCCCGTGGCTTAGTGGTTAAGTGCGCGTGCTCCGCTGCTGGTGACCCGGGTTCGGATCCCGGGCGTGCACCGACGCACTGCTTCTCTGGCCATGCTGAGGCCGCGTCCCATATACAGCAACTAGAAGGATGTGCAACTATGACATACAACTATCTACTGGGGCTTTGGGGGAAAAATAAATAAAATTAAAAATTAAAGAAATGTTAAAGCACTTACCCCAAACCACAGAGCTATACAGCCAGTGAGTGACAGAGCCGGGACTCAAAGCGAGGCCTCTGACTCTGTGTCTCCAGGCTCCACTCACTGCAGCAGAGCCCATGTAGAATGGGGCTTTAGATGGGCACGTCTCCTCTGGGCAGGCAACAGGAAAGGTGGATGGGATAGGATGAAAATGGTCCCAAAACACATCATTTTCAGCCACTTAAAGTAATGAGTGATTAAAGAGTCCTTTCTGATGATTCAATTTAATGGGATTTTTCCTCCTGTTTTTTTTTTTTCTTTTTGTGAGGAAGATCAGCCCTGAGCTAACATCCATGCCAATCCTCCTCATTTTGCCAAGGAAGACTGGCCCTGAGCTAACATCCATGCCCATCTTGCTCCACTTTATGTGGGACGCTGCCACAGCATGGCCTGACAAGCGGGGACCCAACCCGGGCCGCCAACAGCGGAGCATGCGCACTTAACCGCTATGCCACGGGGCCAGCCCCTTTCCTCCTGTTTTATGGACATTTATACTTCAATGAGATGTTATATAGAGATAAAGTGCTGTATGGACATGCACTATTAAAAAAAATTTCCCCAAGAAAAGGGCCCTCTGAAATACCAGAAAAGAAGGTAATCACTTCAAAAAATATATAAGCACATGAAAAATGACTAGAAGGAAAGATACCAAGATGAGTACAGTGGTACTATTAGGATGGCAAGGTTATGAGTTATGTTTACCTTTTTCTAGTTCCCAACTGATTTGTAATGTGGTCATATTACTTTTATAATCAAAATAATAAGTTCTTAATTTAAGAGAAGGAAAAAAAAGGCAA
Source organism: Diceros bicornis minor (assembly GCF_020826845.1). Lineage (NCBI taxonomy): Eukaryota > Metazoa > Chordata > Mammalia > Perissodactyla > Rhinocerotidae > Diceros > Diceros bicornis. The sequence continues at coordinate 46,458,723 of NC_080757.1, read as the reverse complement.
TGAGCTTCAAGACCACAGTGTCCCCCCATCCCCTCTGCCCACCCTGATGTGAAAGCCCATCTCTGATACACAGGAGATTTGAATAAACTAAACCCTAACAGGCCAGCCTCATGTAGGCAACACTGGCCTCCTGCCAAGGCAGCATAACTTGGGAAGGTGCGAGATGCTCTTCCCCGGGGCCACCTGTGTCAAGAGATCTGGGGAATTGTTTTAAACCCTCAGCACTTGTAAAGCACTAAGTTCCCTTTCCTCAATTTTCAACCAAGCACACCCTTCAGCAACATCTCCTTCAACTGAAAGGACTCGAGACAGGTGCAACACACAGAACAGAAGTGAGCCAGGCAGAGGCAGCCACCAGGAGCAGAAGACGGTCTTCTGCTGGGGGGCCGGTACTGTTCTCCATGAACAATGGACAATACCTTTCCTTGTTCCTTTTTCCACCCCTCCCTATCCACACCCCTGGGGAAAAAGGGCAATCATGAGGAAGTCAGATCACAACCTGAGGTACAGAGGAAGGCGGCGGGCCCCCAACTGCTCCTCAATGAGACATACAGGCAGGAGCAGAGGGCCAAAAACAGGAAAAGCTTCATATGCCTTTCAAATTAATGCTAAAATGGCAGAAAACCACCAAACTACATTGCTCCTTTGGCTCCATAATGAACAAGGAAATGAGGACGCTACTGATTAGTGAGGAGAAGAAAAAGTATGTTAGAAGGAAACCCACGGCACTAAAAAAGATCCTAAGGAGCAGAGTACTCTGGAGCTGGAGGGGAGTCTCTTCTGTGTACAATGAAGGGACGGAGATTCATACTGGGGGGTATGTGTACGTATGTACCCACATATAAAGGTCTGGAAGAAGACACACTAACTGTTGTTAGAGGTCACCTGTGGAGAGTGGGATTGAGGTGGAAGTGGGATAGGAAAGAGAAAAATGACTTTCACCTTCCTATTTTATATACCTCTGTGGTGTTTTAATTTTTAATAAGTGACATATTATTCCCAGAATAAAAGCACACCGATGGCCAGCATATTTTTAAGCGGTACTCTTTTTGGTCTGGCAAATGGTAAAATGAAAACTACAAGTCACACACCACTGACCAGGCCAGGCTACGTAGGGTCCTTCAACACACCGAGAGCCCACTGCAGTTTCATTATATCTCCCAAGGGAGATGTCAATCTTGGCAGTCCCAAAGATTCTGTTACATCCAAGAGAGACTGCCCCTCTTCTCCATATTCCTGGATCTCAGTCCTCTGTGCCAGCTTAGATTTTAGAGGGGGACAGTATGAGGCCCAAGCCTGTAACCGACACACGATGTAAACATATATGGAAGATGCTCTGATATCACTGAGGGGACAAGATCATCTGGAAATTTAGACTGCTCCAATTTCACAAGTCTCGGAGGCTCTCAACTGAGTTACTTTGTGTAACTCTCTCAAACTATCCTTGAAAACAGTAAGGATTACAATTCTAAGGAGACAAGAGGAACATCTCCTTACTTTCCCTCCCTGATTTTCCTCCCCCACCACGATTACCTGCAGTACAGATGTGGCAGGATGAATGTGGGGCCCAAGCAATGCCATTGACACATGCTCGGTGGTTGTTTAACCGGGCGACAGGCGTGCAGGGAACTCGGACGTCCAGAATCACTACCTGTAGAAATGAGAAGTAAAAGACCCAGGAACTTCAGGGTGTGACAGAAAAAACACACAAAAGACTACACAAGAAAAAATATGTTTTTTAAGCATAACTAGTTCATTTGTGGGTATAAAGACTACTAGAGACAGAGGGTCTCTGTCCTAAAAGTACCTACACGATTGAGGAAAAAGAAAAAAAAGATGACACAGGTAGTTTCTAGTCCATATCTTAGCAACACAGGGCCTTTAGACTGATAAGGAAGGGGAGATGCAGGAGAGTGGATAATCCACCAAGCCCATTAGGCACATGTGCTAAGAATTCCGTGCATGCTCAGCTGGAAAGGAGAGCCCCCGTCCTCAAAGCAGATTTTGGAATGTAAGAAATCCGAGGTGCTGTTTTCACCAAAACAAAGTTAATCACCTCCACTATTGCTTTTACCAAGTAACAGGCTACAGAGAGCTGCCATTTCCATGTCTGTTTGCTAAAGCTGGAAGAATCTGTCCAGACTACAGAAGGGGACAACTGCCTGTTTCTATTCTCAGCACCATAAGCACATACGACCGGGTTTACTTTTTAGATATTGCTTTTCTTGGCTCCGACTTCAACTCTCCAAGTACTAAAAGTTCTTAACACATAGTCCTTGGTCTAGATCAAGTTTTCTCAATCTTGGCACTACTGACATTTTGGGTCCGGTAATTCTTTGTTGTGGGAGCTGTCTTGTGCATTGTAGGATGCTTAGCAGTATCGCTGGCCTCTATCCACTAGATACCAGTAGGACTGCCCCCATCTCCTGAGTTGGGACAACCAAAAGTGTCGCCACACATTTCGAAAAATCCACTGGGGATAAAACTGCCACCAGTTGAGAACCACTCTTCTAGATATACTAAGCAGTGCTCGAGTTAGGTGGCAGGGGCTATGTTAGCCTGAAGCTGGGTGCTCACCTCCATTCCATCCATGGCCATGGTGGCCAGGTAGTTAGGGTCCTGCTTGTTCCAGCAGAGGCGAAGCAGCGGGTGATGCTGTGGGTCTTCGTAAATGATGGTGCTGTGTTCTAGATGGCGGAGGTCAAACATCCGCACCGAGCCATCAGCGCCCACAGAGGCAAACATGTCTCTGCCACCCCCAGCCCGGCTAAACGCAATATCATAGACCTGTTGGTGAACAAGAAGCTCCAGTCAGGTTCAGATCCGTTACCTCCTTTTCCTGCAGCAGGGAGATCTGCTACCTCTAGTGCATCTAAACCCCGCTCACGACAGAGGAGGAGCTAAACAAAGCCAGTGTCAGTGAGAGCTCTAACATCAATGACTTTCCAAAGAGTGAACATCATTCTGCTATAGAAATCGGCTGCCTTCTTCCCACATTCCTGCTTTCCAAGTCTTCTTCCTCCAACCCCTGTGATAAAACAAAGGGCACATATCCGGCTGACCAAGACAGCACAAGTCACTGTGATCAAGTATTCTGAATGTGTGGAAGCTCAGTGAAGCCAGAGCCAGTGGCCGTCTTCTGCCACAATACAGGATTGAGACATGTATTTCCTGGGTCTTTGTGGCTTTCATGTGCGTGCGATCAGAGGCACATCTATGACCACATTAAGGCCGAGATCATCAATTTGCGAGATGGAAGCAGCCCTCCTATAGCCACTTAATAGCAGCCAAGCTGGTTCTGCTGTGAAACCTGGACCTGAGGCTCATTTTTTTTTTTTTTTAAAGATTTTATTTATTTATTCCTCCCCCCCCCCCAAAGCCCCAGTAGATAGTTGTATGTCATAGTTGCACATCCTTCTAGTTGCTGTATGTGGGACACGGCCTCAGCATGGCCGGAGAAGCAGTGTGTCGGTGCGCGCCCGGGATCCGAACCCGGGCCGCCAGCAGCGGAGCGCGCGCACTCAACCACTAAGCCATGGGGCCGGCCCTGAGACTCATTTGTAATAAAGAGGTAACAGCAGTTGAATCATGGGAGGCTCAGACGTTCCTAGTTTCACAAAGAGGTTTAGCATCACTCTCTTGACCTAGGACATGCTCTGTTTCTTCTCCTAGTTGGTTTGTATCCATAAGTGAATCAATTCAGGTTTTGAATGATTGTTTTTTGCATTTATTATGTGCTGCAAACACTACACACCACTAATGTCTATGAGAAAACAGAGGCAGAGAGCAATGGAGAGCTTCAGAGAAAGAAAGGGATGAAGAGAGACAGACAAAGCCAGAGCCAGACAAGCAGAGAGAGAGAGAAACTGGAAAAGAAAAACAAATGCCAAACAAAACCTATCTTCTGGGGTCAGGGATAATAACAGCTGACTTCTGGACAGACATGAGTGGAATCTCTCACTAAATACCATGACTCCAGCCTTCTTGAGGTTCTGCCTAAGAGACACTGCCAAACAAGCATCTATTTCTTTTTTCTTTCTTCTTTTTTTTTTTTTGGTGAGGAAGATTAGCCCTGAGCTAACATCTGTTGCCAGTCCTCCTGTTTTTGCTGAGGAAGATTGGCCCTGGGCTAACACCCGTGCCCATCCTCCTCTACTTTATATGTGGGACGCCTGCTACAGCATGGCTTGATAAGCAGCGAGTAGGTCTGTGCCTGGGATCTGAAGCTGTGAACCCTGGGGCGCCAAAGCAGAGTGTGCGAACTTAACCACTATGCCACCAGGCCAGCCCCACAAGTATCTATTTCTAGTCAACCTCATAAACTCCTTTTTCTCCGGCTGACTACGAAGAAATTACACTTCTCTTTCTATGGTAGGAATTAGGAGTGGTTCAAAAGGGAACTGGGCCAGTCATCACAAGGAGGCCTAACAGATCAAGACTCTGGCCACTATGTTAGGGCAGGGGTGTGTTTATATCAACATGGGCACCCCACGGGCCAGCTCTTAGTAACTCCTACGAACAAGGACACCACAGCAGCATCATTAAGTGATAAGTTACCCCTGGGAAAGGTGGCCGAGTGTGTAAAGCTCTCTCAGCTTTACCTGACTGCTCCTTCCTCTGTGCTCCACCAGTGTATTTCATCATAAACCAAGGGAAGTTGACAACTCCCATATGTATGCCACCTGTCTCTAAGCCAGTCTGACACGCAGCAACAAGAGCCTCCCAACAAGACTGTCCTTTGACAGACAGAGGTAGACTAAGAAAAATGAAAGGCTGGGAGCTATCACTGTTTCTCTCAGAACAACCATCCTCAGGTTCATTTCTTCAGGGCCAGGGTCTGTTTGCTCTTAAGATCCACTCCTGGCCCTTCCTTCTGGTAGGGAGAAGCTAAGGTATTTTTCCTCCCTCTCTCTGTTCTCTGAAGAGTCTCTGGCAATGGCTGTGTTCCCTCCATGGTTCTAGCTTCAGCCCCTGGGCTCCAGGAACCCTGCCTCTTTCCTTTACCCCTCCAGCCTACAGGAAGTAGCAGCATCCTGCTGCCCCTATTCTCTAGCTTACCTCACTGTTGCTGGTGTGGCTTCTCAGCTGACCATCGACTGCGTAAGCAATCGCCTGGATTAAATCCCCTCAGTTTAAATATTTAGAGTAGTTCTAGTTTTCTGGGTTGGACCCTGACAGAGAACAGCAGGCTAAGTTGTCACATAACTAAAATGTAGCAACCTGTTACACTTGATGCCAAGGGGATTTCCAGAAGTTCCTTACTGGTCCTCTCTGCAGGACAAATTCTTCCATGGCCCCATGGTTTAGCAGCAGCCAAGTCTAGCAGCCTCATAACAGACCTTACCCTTAGAAGCACAGAAAGCCAAAGAACAACCCCTTACTAAGAATGACAACCCGCTTACCTTCCTTCTGTGGACAACCTCAAGTTTCTGACCAAAGTCAAGGCATCCTTTTTATCTGTACAGACATTAATACTCCTTGCTGTGCAGGATAAGGTAGAAAAGAAAAGGAAACACTACCCACAGGAAATCAGAGTACCAGGAGCATGCAGTGGCTCTGGGAGGAGACGATTGATGACTATTTCCCAAAACCACTCAGAAGAATGCTCTGATTAAAACATGACCACAAATGGCTCCCCTCGGCTTTTCCAATAAACATAGGAAAAACATCACCATCCAAAATAAAATATAGCCAATTCCAAATAGCATTAAAAGTACAAGTATTAAGTGAACATACCAGAATTTCATAAAACAGGTTTAGAGAAAAACTGATGAATTAGGTTTGTCTGCCAGGAAATTTCCCTCACCCTGCCTCCCTCCCACTTCCTCTCCCTCCCCCCAAAAATAAATATATTTCAAGATAAGTATTATTCTAAGATTATTTTCTTAATCACATCAGGTTCAAGAGAGTTCATTATTACAAAATAGCAATCTCTGGCCTGAAAAGAAAAACAATAGACTATAGAATAAGTTGTTTATATCAGCAAAAAGGATGCATTCATTTACAACAGTGTTGTTCTCCACTGTTTTGACACATCACTATTTTCTATTTAGACAAGAAGATGTCAGTATTATATTATGATTTTCCATGTAATTTGCAAAACAGTGAGAGAACAGTCCAACCTCACACTGAGGACATGGAAAGCAGAAGAGGAACAGCATCATTACCTCTTTGTCATGGGCGATCAGCTGGGTCTTCACATGGCCAGACACAAGATTCACTCGCCCCAACACCTGCCCTGTCTCTAGCCCCCAGATGGTACAAGTCGTATCGATGCTGGAGGTACCTGGAAACAACCAGTGCAATCAGTGGCTGACAGGAGTGAGGTTCCCATCAAGCTCCTCTCCTTGTGCCTACTCCTCTGTTCAGCCCAGGAGATAACACGCCACAAACACTTCCTGAGCACAGGGAGGCCAGCAGGAGAGCCAGAGAGTCAAGTGTTCAATCCTTACCCTAGGACCTTAGACTCTGACTGGAGAGACAAGATATACACACATGAGAAGCTCAACTCCACACGAGGAACTAATAACCACATTCTGTATTTAGCCTCTTGCCCACCTGGCCCTGTTCTAGGATGATGCATGTACCTCAGGCCCCTGGTTAAAAACTGGCCCAGTGTTATATCTGAGAAAATGTATCTTTGCTTCTTCAAACTGGAATATGCACGCCCTCACTCCCTTACCTAAAAGATAAGGATCCACCTCATTCCAGTCAAAGGAGGTCAGAGGAGCACAGAAATCCGAGTTCTTGTTATTGTTTAGCAAACATTCCAGCCTGGTCTCTGTTTCACCAACCTGAAAGAACAATAATTTAAAAACTCAACCAGTCTTACCTTTACAAAAAACCTTTAAAGCCCCATTTAGACAATATCTTAGTTAATATAAGACAGGGGAAGAACATTTTTATCATGAAGAATATTAAAACCCACAAGAACTCCCTGAATGCTACTTCTTTCCAAGCTTCCCACTGCCCAGCTTTGTTTTCAAATTTTCATCCCAAATTTTTCTAGAGGAGAGGTCTTTGCCCGAAGTGCCCGGGTCACTTTCCCAACCCAGAATCTCTGTACGTCGCCTGGCTGGGCACTACACCTCCAGACTGTAGGAGATGCTGCTGATGAGCTCAGCTAAGGTGGGAGGTAAAGCTCCAAAATCCATTCACATACTTTACTAGAGTCAGTGGCCCGGTATTTTGTTTAATTTACTCAAAAATATCTTGGCTGTAAACAGAATAAGAGGCCTCAGGAATCCCCACCCCAACAGAAAGTTATCATCATTATATCAGGTTAACTGAGCCTCGGTTTCCAGGCCTGACTGCAGCCAGCAGCAAGACTTCAAGGAATCTTGGCTAGATTTACTAGGAAATCTGCTGAGCCAAACAAGGTCATTCCAGATATGCCACCACTTGTCTCTCCCGGGCTGCAATGACGCTTGCTGCCTCCAACCCCAGTCTGCTCTCCGTGACTCCACGCTGCTGATAACAGCTGACGTGGAGAAAGCCCATTGGTCTGGCAGTTAATCATGCACCTGCTTACCCTCCACACACGGAGATAGTCGCCACTTGTCGCCAGTAGGTCTGGGTAGACACCTTTTGTGTCAGGGATCCACATGAGCTTTGTGGTGGGGTACGGATGATCAAAGGTGTTTCGGCAAATAAACTCTGAACTCTCTTCATCTAAACCAACAAGCTGAACCTGTAACACAACAAAATTGAGCCACATAAACATTTGTTTTTCTGGAGCAGTATCAAATACATCTAATGTATTTGATACTGCTGGTCAGTCAAAGAAGTCCTGACACTGTATGCACTTAACTGCACAATCAAGAACTATTACAGAGAGGGCATCTAGACCAACCACTCCAACGCTCAGATGAGGAAACCCAGACTCAAGGTGGGGGTGGGGGTGGGGGTCGGAGGGTGGCAGGGTCGGGGCAGTGGTTAAGTTACATTCAACGCTGCAACACTAGTAAGAGGCAGAAACAAAATTTGAATACAGGTTTTCTCCTTCCGATTTCTGTACTCTTGACTCAACACCATAGAAATGCATCATCGGCCCAGCCAGTTACACCTTCCCCCACAACCCCTGAGGCATTTGACAAAGTGAGGGTGGTTTTAGTTACCCCAGTGACTGGAAGTGCTGTGGGGTATTCAGTGCCCAGGGGCCAGGAATATCAAACACCCTGTGCAGTCCCATACAACAAAGTAACATCTCACCTAAAAAGGCAATTGTGTACAAACTGCGCCCCTGCCTCTCACACACTGGCTAGTAACGTGCTTATACATAAGGGTGTGTCAAATGAGCATTCAAGAACCCAAAGCACTATAACTGGCAAAACAAGTGGGTGTCATTGATGAGAAAGTTCCCTGGTTCTGGCCACTTTTTTTTTTTTTTTTTTTGTGAGGAAGATCAGCCCTGAGCTAACATCCATGCTAATCCTCCTCTTTTTGCTGAGGAAGATCGGCTCTGAGCTGACATCTATTGCCAACTCTCCTCCTTTTTTTTCCTCAAAGCCCCAGTAGATAGTTGTATGTCATAGCTGTACATCCTTCTAGTTGCTGTATGTGGGACACGGCCTCAGCATGGCCGGAGAAGCGGTGCGACGGTGCGCGCCCGGGATCCAAACCCGTGCCGCCAGTAGCGGAGCACGTGCACTTAACCGCTAAGCCACGGGGCCAGCCCTGGCCACTTTTTCTTAGAGTCAATTTTGGACCAATATTAACTTCCATTCTTTGCTGTCAAACTCAATTTCGCTCAAGGGAAACACCACTCAGTATACATTTGCTTATGAACTTACACCAACTGAAAGATAGAACAGGGAATTTTTGGTAAACATCCATAACGAGAGGATAAGCACTAACCATACAGCAGAAAAATAGAATTTCTTCTACTCTTGTCTTTCTGACTTCAGTCTTAGATACCGGTATATTCCTGTCTCTTTTTTTTTTTTTTTTTAACAATTTTATTTAGGTACAGTTGCATACAATAAGATTCACTCACTTTAAGTGTACAGTTTAATGATTTGGAATGTATACATTTGCAAGTGTATACAGCTGCGTAGCCCCCCCACAATAATTAAGAAATAGAACACTTCCATCACCCCAAAAAGTTCTCTTGGGCTCCTCTGCAGTCAATCCCTTATGCCTAGCCCCAAGCAACCACTTATCTATAGTTTTCCCTTTTCTGTAACACCAGATAAATGGAATCATAAAGTACTGAGTCTTTTGTGGCTGGCTACCTGCTCTTGAGAGTCATCCATGTTGTGTATACCAGTATTATCTTCTTTTTTATTGTTGAATAATATTGCATTATGTGAAAACACTACAATTTATTTATCCATTTACCAGTTGATGAACTTTTGGGTTCTTTCTAGTTTGGGGCCATTATAAAAATTGCTGCTATGAATATTTATGTATAAGTTTTTTTTGGAACAAGTTTTTGTTTTTCTTGGGTAGACAACTAAGAGTGGAATTGCTTGGTCATGTTGTAAGCAGATGTTTAATTTACTAAAAAAAGAACCTGCCAACCCGTTATCTAAAAAGGCTGTGTCATTTTGCATTCCCACAAGCAATATGCGAGTTCCACATGCTCCACATCCTTGTCAGCACTTGGTACTGTTGGCTTTTTTTTTTAAGTCATTCTAATAGGTGTGCAGAAGTATTTTAATTTGCGTTTCCCTAGTAACTAATGATAGTGAGCATCTTTTCATGTGCTTATTTGCCATCTGTATTTATTCTCTGATGAAGTCTGTTCAAATATTTTGTCCTTTTTCTTTTAAAAATATTTTAATTTTTCTTTCTTTTTTTTGGGGGGGGGAAGAGATCAGCCCTGAGCTAACATCCAATGCTGATCTTCTTCTTTTTTTTTTTTTTGCTGAGGAAGATTGGCCCTGAGCTAACATCTGTGCCCATCTTCCTCTACTTTATATGGGACGCTGCCACAGATGGTGTGGCAAGCGGTGCGTCAGTGCATGCCAGGGAGCCAAACCCACAAACCCTGGGCCACCAAAGCAGAGTATGTGCACTTAATTGCTTGTGCCACTGCGCCAGCCCTAATTTTTCGATCCACAGAAAACTGGGCAGAAAGTACGGAGAATTCCCATGTATCTCCTGCCCTCACACATGCATAGCCTCCTCCGCTATCAAAATACCTGCACCAAAGTGGTACATTTGTTACAAGTGATGAATCAACATTGATACATCATTACCAAAAGTCCACAGTTTATAATAGAGTTCACTCTTTGTGTTGTACAATCTATAGGTTTTGACAAATGTATAATGACATGTATCCACCATTATAGTATCATACAGAATAGTTTCACTTCATTTTTTACTGGGTTGTTTTCTTATTTATTAAGTTTTGAGAGTTTGTATATTCTGGATACAAGTCCCTGGTTATGTGTTTTGCAAATATCTTCTCATAGTCAACAGCTGTTCTATCATTTTTCTTTCAGTGTTTTTTGAAGGACAGAAATGTAAAATTTTGGCAATGTCAGTTTATCATTTCTTTTCTTTTATAGCTCATGCTTTTTGTGTCCTAGCTAAGAAAGCTTTGCCCAACCCCAGATTACAAGTATTTTCTCCTGTTTTCTGCTAACAATTTTGTTTTAGGCTTTACATTTAGGTCTATGATCCATTTTAAGTTAATTGTTTAATATCATGCAAAGTATGAATCAAGGTTCACTTTTTTACATATGAATGTCTGACTGTCCCAGTATCATTTATTGAAAAGACTACCCCTTCTCCTTTGAACTACCTTGGCCTCTTTTTTGAAAATCAATTGACCATGTATTTGAGCATCTATCTCCGGACTCTCCATTCTGTCCCATTGGTCTATATGCTTATCCATTTACCAGGACCACAGTCAATGACAGCAGCTTTCTAGTGAGGTCCTGAAATCAGTGTGTGAGTTCTCCAACTTTGTTGTTCTTTTTCAAAATGGTTTTGCTATTCTATATGTTTGCTTTTCTGTGTAAATTTTAGAACCAGCTTGTAAAATTCTACAAAAAGCCTGCTAAGGGGCTGGCCCCGTGGCATAGTGGTTAAGTTCAGTGCTTTCTGCTTCGGTGGCACAGGTTCGCAGGTTCAGATCCTGGGCGCGGACCTACACCTCTCATCTGCCACACTGGGGTGGTGACCCACACATAAAGTAGAGGAAGACTGGCACAGGTGTTAGCTCAGGGCTAACTTTCCTCAAGCAAAAAGAAAAGAGAAAGACTGACAACAGATGTTAGCTCAGAGCTAATTTTCCTCAGAAAAGATAAAAAAAAAAGTCTGCTAAGATCCTGAGTGGGATTGTGGTGAATCTATAAATTGGTTTGGAAAAACTGCTATCTTAACAATATTGACTCTTCCAACCTATAAACACAGCATATTTCTCCACTTACGTAGGCTTTCTTTAATTTTGATCAGCAACGTTTTTAAGTTTTTAATGTACAAGGCTTGGATTTCTTTTAATAACTTTATTCCTACATATTTTTATACTATTATAAATGGAAGTGTTAAAAACTTCATTTCCAGGGCCGGCCCTGTGGCTTAGCAGTTAACTGCACGCGCTCCGCTACTGGCAGCCCGGGTTTGGATCCCGGGTGCGCGCCAACGCATCGCTTCTCCAGCCATGCTGAGGCCGCATCCCACATACAGCAACTAGGAGGATGTGCAACTATGACATACAACTATCTACTGGGGCTTTGGGGAAAAAATAAAAAAAAGAGGAGGATTGGCAATAGATGTTAGCTCAGGGGCAGTGCTCCTCAGCAAAAAGAGGGGGATTAGCATGGATGTTAGCTCAGGGCTGATCTTCCTCACACACACACAAAAATTTCATTTCCAATTGTTTATAAATATACAATTGATTTTGGTGCTCCGCTGCTGGCGGCTGGGTTCGGATCCCGGGCACGTGCCGACGCACCGCTTGTCAGGCCATGCTGTGGCGGCATCCCATATAAAGTAGAGGAAGGTGGGCACAGATGTTAGCCCAGGGCCAGTCTTCCTCAGCAAAAAGAGGAGGATTGGCATGGATGTTAGCTCAGGGCTGATCTTCAGCACAAAAACAAAACAAAACAAAAAAATATATACAATTGATTTTTGCATATCAATCTTGAATCCTGTAACTTTGCTAAATTAGTTATTAGTTTTAGTAGCTTTTTTGTAAATTTGTAAGGATTTTTCTATGTATATTTATAGATCTTGCCATCCATGTCTGACTTTAAAAGATCTGTATGATGACTATCTAAATATTCATTTTTATGGAGCAGCTTACAGGTTTTCAAAAATCATATAATGTGTTGGTGGAGATAACGTATGAAGGAGATAAGGATATAAAAGGAGAAAAAACTCTATGCCCTAATCACAATAACACTGCCTAAGATAGCAATAAAAGTGATGTCACAAGGTAATCCATAATTAGCTGCTTATTTATAACAGACAATAACTGTAACAGTTTAGAGGAAAGAGCAATCACTCAAAGTGGGCAAGTGAGGAAAAGTGGAGTTAGGATCTGAGCAGTCTTCAAAGGGGTATAGAAAGGTTCTGGGGAGGCAAAGAGAGGGAAAGCATCCCAGGCACATGGGACAGAAGGAACAAATGTACTAAGGAGGCACACTGAATGACTCACTTGGTGGCAGCAAGAAAACCTGTTTGAGAGGAACCATCTGAGAGAGCAGAAGAGGCTGGAGAGCCCTGAAAGCAAACTGAGGATGGAGGCGGGCTTTCCCAGCAAAGGTGTCTGAGAAGGAAGCAGGACTACGAGGCCTTGGAGGTACGAGTATGAGGCCTGGTAATGCCCTGCAGGACTGACTGGATCCAGGAAGAGGCTGGAGGCAGGGAGCTCAGCCCGAAGACCCACAGAGGAACAGACGGGAAAGGGTAAGGGCCTGTGGTGACTGGTGGTGAGAATGGAGGGGATAACCAGCCGTGGCCACAAGAGGGATTCTGACTGAATGAACAGTTCTTAGGGAATTAAAAAGTTGACATTCTGACCCTTGAAGAAAATAATACATAAAGAAGAAAGATTCCTTGGGGCTGGCCCGTGGCTTAGCGGTTAAGTGCGCGTGCTCCGCTACTGGCAGCCCGTGTTCGGATCCCGGGCGCGCACCAATGCACTGCTTCTCCGGCCATGCTGAGGCGGCGTCCCACGTAGAGCAACTAGAAGGATGTGCAACTATGACATACAACTATCTACTGGGGCTTTAGGGAAAAAAAGGAGGAGGACTGGCAATAGATGTTAGCTCAGAGCCGGTCTTCCTCAGGAAAAAGAGGATTGGAATGGATGTTAGCTCAGGGCTGATCTCCCTCACAAAAAAAAAAAAGAAGAAGAAAGATTCCAGATGGAACAGGGAAAATTTGGCATCAGCCTTAGTGCGGGAGGGAGGAGAAAACAGACAAGAGGCTAAATTTTGGGGCTCATTGGGCAGAATAGAGAATAAGCCTCTCATAAAGATTGAGCCAGATATTTCATTCATGTATTTATTCAACAAATATTTATTGAGTGGCTACTAGGTGTCAGGACTGTTCTAAGTGCTGGGGATCTGGCAGCAAATGCAAAAGACAAAATCTCTGTCTCTAACCATGCAGATAACACTGTCAGGTTAAACTAGAAGAGAAAATGCTACTCTCATTTCTAAAAGTTGCCTTTCAAGTCATCAGAGATTTCCCCCTAAACCTCAAAATATCAGACCCTGTGATATCACCAGACTTTCAAGGCTTTCCACCACCAGGCCCTAGCCTACCTTATCTTCCACTTTCATTTACCCAGTCACTACTGCCCATCCCTTTCCCGTCTGTTTCCTTACACTGCCTTCTATGCTTGTAAAACCCTCATACCTCCTTTCCATGGATCCAAATCCTGCCCAATATCAATACAGCACAGTGGCATTAGGCTTCCAGGCCTCCTTACTTGCTAGCTGTAGGGCCTGGACATGTGACTTAACTTGGCTAAACCTGTCTCCCAATCTGCAAAGTGAGGACGTTCACAGTACCTCCCTCATAGAGCTGTATGTAATACCCTATGTATGTAAATTGCTTAGCAGAGTGCCTTACTCGGTGCAAGAGCTTTTCATATCATTATGTCTCACCTCACCTCTCACCTCCATAAACCACCTGCAGTCTTCCTGGTGCAGTGATCTTCCAGTACTTATCTATACCACCCACTGGGTGACTAATCCCCTCCTGCCTCATGAAAGTACTGACGCTACTGCCTTGTGCTATTTCACTTAGTAAATGCCTGAAAACAGGGCCTGTCTTACTTCTGCTTGTACTGCCGACAGCAGTGGTTTCCAAACTTGGCTATCAAAGTTACTGAGGCTGCTTTACACATTCCTGGGTTCCCCAACACTAGACCAAGATTCTGATTCACTAAGTATCAAGTGGAGCCCAGGAGTCTATACTCTTAAGAACCTCCCTGGTGATCTGATTCAGCAAGGTCTGACAACCTCTGCACAGTACCTAACCCAAGGAAGAAGTCAGAAAATAGCTGAGATTTAATCTTTTTTGATCTTCCCAAAGAATTCATGTGTTTGCACAGACTCCAGTTCTATCGTCAGCCTAACTGACTAGCTCTTCTGCTCCAAGTTGCCAAGCAGGTATTGAGAGGAATAACAAGTGGCTCTCACTGTTATTCAATTTTTTGTTCAGATACTCAGACATTTAAAATTTAATGATGAAAGAGAATATAAGTTCTCTGTGAATACTCATATAGTGCAGAATAATGTGGTAAAGTCACCCATTAACTCCACCCCTAATTCTACTTACTGACTCTTAAACCACTGTTTGATGTGTATCTTTCCGAATGTCCTCTGTGCGTTTACATACATGTGTATATGGTGGGGTTTTTTAAAACATAAATAGGTTTGGACCATAAAACTTATTCTGCAACTTGTGTTTAACAATATATCTTGGAAGATCTTCTCACATCACTACAAATATCTCTACCTCATTCTTCTATAGCAGACTGTAGTAAGCATACCATAATTGAACCATTCATAGTTATTGTGGTTACATCCATTCTTTTGCTATTATAAACAACACTTTGTACACGTGTGCAAATACTTTTATTGGAGAGACTGCTAGAAGTTCAACTGCTGTATCACATTTTAAATATTAATAGATTCTGTCAAACAGCCTTCAAAGAGGTTGCTTCCACTTACTTTCATTAACAGCATATGAGAGTGCCAATTTCCCTATACCTTTGAAAACACTGTAAATAATCAATATTTTACATTTTTGTTGACTGATGAAAAATGGCACTTCACCACCATTTTACTGTTGAGGCTAAGCATATTTGTTTACTGACTATTTTTATTTCTGAATAACAACTCAATATCTGAGTGCTTATGATGGACCAAGTAAAAGCACTATGCTCAATGTTCTACATGCATGACCTCACTTAATCCTCCCAACATCTCCATGAGGTAGGTACTATTAGTCTTCTCACTTTCAGAAGAAGATACCGAGTAAAAGCGAGGTTAAGTATCTTACATTTTAAATACCGCCAGTCCCATCCCACAACCCAAGCTCTTCACCATTATGCTGAACACCAACTCAAAACATTGGCCCAGTTTTCTACTGAGTTGTGTGTATCTTTTTCTTATTGTGTATTTCTTATTGTGTATATCTATTTCTTATTTTATAGGAATTCTTACAGAGGGCTACTGTGTCTTTGTTACACATTTCCTTTCGTAAATTAGCCCATAAAACTCTGGGGCTGGGGGTTCCTTTTTGAAGGTAAATCTTTGACTACATTTCCAAATCTTCCATGATTTTTAAATTATTTAGGTTTTATACTTCCTTTTTTTTTTGGTGAGGAATATTAGCCCTGAGCTAACACCTGTTGACAATCCTCCTGTTTTTGCTGAGGAAGATTGGCCCTGGGCTAACATCCATGCCCATCTTCCTCTACTTTATATATGGGACGCCTGCCACAGCATGGCTTGATAAGCAGTGCGTAGGTCCGCACCTGGGATCTGAACCCGCGAATGCTGAGCCACCGAAGCGGAGCATGCGAACTCAACCACTATGCCACTGGGCTGGCCCCAGGTTTTCTACTTCTTAAAAAAAGTTTGGTACTTTGTTTTCCCTTAAAACAGATTTTTTACTTTTATCTAGATTTCTGACTGTAGCACTCTCATCCTTTACGCTCCTCTCCCCCTATTCCATGTGTCCACTCGTGCCCATAGCAAGGATGAACTTCTGCCCCTGCTCTGCCTTGGAGGAATACTGCGGGTGAGGGTTCTGCTCTTCGATCCCCACCCATAACCAGCAGTTGCTAAACTGACTGGCTAAAGCCTGAGTGAGGCACATGGGCAGGTCTCACCAGTGTGCCGGACCCCTCTATGTTGGACAGGCACGACAGCTCTCTTGCTCTTGCACATCCTGCTCCCGTGTAGACAGGCAAATTGGCCTGCTCAGAATGAGTCTGGCCATCCTTTGCTCCAGCTTCTCCACACCTTCCACTGAGTGGGGGAGGTCAAGTTGGGTCTGCCCTTGAATTAGAAGTGGAAAAACAGAAAGTCTCATTTAGGCTAAGAATAAGCTGTATTTTTCCAACTTAGTTTACCAGGCAGTAGCACCACATTGGAGGTGCTTGTTCAGTGATTAATAGAGTGGGTCTAGATTTCTCCTTTGACTATTATTATTTGTATGTAACTTCCTTGATAAGAAGCTCCAAAGAGGAAAGAGGGTGAGTGGCAGAAGTTAGACACCAAAATTCTACCATGCGGCCGGCCCCGTGGCTTAGCAGTTAAGTGTGCAGGCTCTGCTACTGGCGGCCCGGGTTCGGATCCCGGGCGTGCGCCGACACACCACTTCTCCGGCCATGCTGAGGCCGTGTCCCACATACAGCAACTAGAAGGATGTGCAACTATGACATACAACTATCTACTGGGGCTTTGGGGAAGAAAAAGGAGGAGGATTGGCAATAGATGTTAGCTCAGAACCAGTCTTCCTCAGCAAAAAGAGGAGGATTGGCACGGATGTTAGCTCAGGGCTGATCTTCCTCACAAAAAAATAAATAAATAAATAAATAAAACAAAATTCTACTATGAACCCCTCACCATTATATCCTCTATCATTTTCTTGCTCAGACTTAAAAGTTTTATCTATCTTAATGATCTTTTTTTTTTTTTTTTTTTGTGAGGGAGATCAGCCCTGAGCTAACATCCATGCCAATCCTCCTCTATTTTGCTAAGGAAGACTGGCCCTGGGCTAATATCTGTGCCCATCTTCCTCCACTTTACATGGGACGCCACCACAGCATGGCCTGACAAGGAGTGCATGGGTGCACACCGGGGATCCGAACCCGGGCCGCCAGCAGCAGAGCATGCGCACTTAACCAGTATGCCACGAGGCCGGCCCCTATCTTAATGATCTTTCAATTGAGTTTATTTTATTCTTTAAATGTACTTTTAGATTGTAAGAGAATTATAAAGTGTATGGCCACTGTATAAATCAAAATAACTCCCCCCCATCCCATCCTCAATATATCACATTACTAATTTGGTGTTTCTTCTATGCTCTTCTCTATGCTCAAACGTATATATACACAAGTGTAAAGTTTTCCCCAACTTGTAGAAAAATGGTATACTATATCCAATGCTATAAATCTTATTTTTTATTAAACAAAATAATGGGTATCCTTCAGGTCAATACGTAGATCCAATTCATTCTTTTAAGTGACGCACAATATTTCATAGAATAAATGTACCATATTATATGTCTCAACGATTCCCCTAATGGTGTACCCTGTTTCTCTTTTTTGCCACTACTGCTTATATGCCTTGTACATGTGTGCTTATGTATTGCTGTCTTTATCTCTGGAGGCCAAAGTCCAAAGAGTGGGATTGCTGTATTAGAAGGTATGTGCATTTTATTTTTATTTATTTATTTTTTTTGTGAGGAAGATCGGCCCTGAGCTAACATCCATGCCCACCTTCCTCCACTTTATATGGGACACCGCCACAGCATGGCTTGACAAGCGGTGCATCAGTGTGCGCCCGGGATGCGAACTGGCGAACCCCGGGCCGCCACAGTGGAGTGTGCGCACTTAACCGCTTGTGCCACCGGGCCAGCCCCAGTACATGCATTTTAAATTTTAATAGATGCTGATCTATTTTCTAAATACGCTGTAGCAACTCACAGTCCTACCAGCAGTATGTAAAGGTGTCCATTTCTCTACACCATCAACATTAGAAGCAATAACTTAATTTTTATAAATTTGAAAAGGAAAAATAACATCACAGGGTCAATTCTCATTTCCCTTAACTACCTGTGAAGTCGACCATCTTTTCCTATTTATTGATCACTTGCACTTCCTCTCCTATGAACTGGCTATTTCTACTCTTTGTCCATTTTTCTATCACCTCAAATAAATTAGCTCCTACTGTCTGTCATGTTTTGAAAATACTTTTCCCTGGATTATCATTTTTTAATATTCATTTTAACTGTGCCCACGGTGTACCTTTTCACATAAAAATGTTTTGTTCGTATGTATTATAATCTGTCCATCTTTTCCTTAGTTGACTCTGGATTTTTCTTTTTTTTTTTTGTGAGGAAGATCAGCCCTGCGCTAACATCCATGCCAATCCTCTTTTTTGCTGAGGAAGACTGGCCCTGAGCTAACATCTATTGCCAATCCTCCTCTTTTTTTCCTTTTTCTCCCCAAAGCCCCAGCAGATAGTTGTATGTCATAGCTGCACATCCTTCTAGTTGCTGTATGTGGGACGCCACCTCAGCATGGCCCAACAAGTGGTGCGTTGTTGCGCGCCGGATCCTAACCCGGGCCGCCAGTAGCAGAGCGCACGCACTTAACCGCTAAGCCATGGGGCTGGCCCCAGTTGACTCTGGATTTTATGATCGGCTTCAAGACTGCCTTCTCCTCTACTCACCCCCAGTGCCCCAGTACAAATTTCCTAGTCAATTTTCTTCTACTATTGTTTGTGAGACTTTTCTGCACATTTAGATATTTGATCTGCAATTAGTTTTCATATATAATGTGAATTAGAGGGTTCTAAATTTTCCTGCCAGATGAACAGCCAATTATGTCATACAATTTATTAATTTTTTCCCCAGTGAATTAAAGTTCTATCTTATCACATATTATATTTCTATATATACTCAGATCTGCTTTGGAACATTCTATGTGGTTCCACCAATCTCTCTGGCTATAACTATACCAATGCCAGTATGTTTAGTCTCATCTGGTAAGGCAAGTGTTCCCTTCTGTTTTTCAACACTTTCTTTTTTCCCATAATTT
The DNA here is from genome assembly GCF_020826845.1 of Diceros bicornis minor. Lineage (NCBI taxonomy): Eukaryota > Metazoa > Chordata > Mammalia > Perissodactyla > Rhinocerotidae > Diceros > Diceros bicornis. The sequence goes on along the minus strand of NC_080757.1, from coordinate 46,439,480 downwards.
TTTTTTTTTTTTTGACATTGGTATGTATTTTAGACTCTCGTGACAGACAGTATTGCAGTTCTGCCCCTATTTTTACCTTCTATGTCACTTTGGGCAAGTCATTTAGCGTATCTGGGCTTTAGTTTCCTCATCTCCCCATAAGTTTTGATATGTAGTATTTTTTCCAATCAGTTGATTTCCCTTAATTTAAAAACATTTCTTTTCTTAATACATGGTCAATTTTTGTAAACTGAGTTATCTTTTTAAAAAGTACATTATTTTTTCCATATAAATCTTAGATATTCTTAAGTCTATTCTTAGGTATCTATAGTAGCACAGTCTATGACAGGTGCAGATTTGCAGGCATTGCTCCTTTACCTTCTGTCATTCAAATGTGGCTAGCCTAATTTCTCCATCCCCTCTTCAGGAGGACTTGATCGTTTTGTCTGGATGTCCAAAAGATTTCTTCTTCACCCTTAAAATGTAGAAACGTTCCTAGGAAATGTTTCAATGCCAAATGTTCTGTGTTAATTTCTTTTCACATAGTTCCAACTCATTATTTCAAATCTTTATTTCTATATATAAAGTCTTCTTTAACTACGTATTGGAGTTTTTGTGTTTCATTTCTTTGGTCTTCTTCAGCAACACCAATTATAGCTAAGTTAGATCTTCTGTACTTCTGCATCTATTATATTCTTTCTAATTATCTATTTCCATTTCTTCAGTCTGTCTTCCCTACCCTTCACTGTGTTTTCAGCAGTTTGTCTTCATTTTTACTCTCTTTCCAATGTGGGTTTTAATTCTGTGATAATTTTTCTTTTCTCTTCCACTATTTTCCTGGGCTCTACCTATTGACGTTCCATTTTCTCCTGTCACTATGCTTTTTTTTGTTTTAATTTTTAATTGTATTTATTTTTCCCCCAATGCCCCAGTAGATAGTTGTATGTCACAGCTGCACATCCTTCCAGTTGCTGTATATGGGACGTGGCCTCAGCATGGCCGGAGAAGCGGTGCGTGGGTGCGTGCCCAGGATCCGAACCCGGGCCGCCAGTAGCGGAGCGCGCGCACTTAACCGCTAAGCCACGAGGCCGGCCCTCATTATGCCTTATTTTACCTGATCCCCTGTATCTCTGCGTAGAGTTCTTTATTTTCTTAAGTTCTTTGAATTTATGGTGGCAAGACTAGGCCTTAATTTTCAACTGAAGTAAAAACATTTTTCTAGTGTGGGTACTTTACTTGTCACTTGTTTCCCTATTTTGTCCTTTTCCTTTTTTTTTTTTTGGTTAGCAAGATTAGTCCTAAGCTAACATCTGTTGCCAATCCTCCTCTTTTTGCTGAGGCAGATTGGCCCTGGGCTAACATCTGTGCCCATCTTCCTCTATTTTATGTGGGATGCCACCACAGCATGGCTTGATAAGTGGTGCGTAGGCCCGCGCCCGGGATCCGAACCTGTGAACCCCAGGCCACCGAAGCAGAGCACGTGAACTTAACTACTATGCCACCAGGCTGGCCCCTTTTTCCCTCCTTTCTTATAGTATCTTTCTATAGCTACTGTGCTGGTTCCTTTTGAATGAGGCAAGTTCTTTCTAGATGATCTGAAGGAGGTTCCTGTGGGAGAGAGGCCAGGGCCATATTCCAAGTTGGCAGAAACACATGAAGCTTTTGCATCTCCCCAGCCAATGGAGGTGAGGAGCTGTCAAGCTGCTCACAATTCAACCTCTTTTCCGAGCTGCCTCATCTAATGCTTCTAGAGAAGATGGCACGTCTGTCTATGTGTCTCCTTGTAGAGCTTAGCTCCCGTCTTACCCAAGGTGTCAAATGGGGTCAGGAGAAGCTCCTGCCTTCTCGATGTCCCAAACAAAGGACTGTTGATTTTGTCCATCAAAATCCTGTTCTGGACAACTGTGTTCTTCTGAGTTTGAAATCTGTAGCCACAGATATCCTTTCTCAGCATTTTCCTAAACCCATTTGATCTTCATTATACTGCCATCCTTCTTCACTTATGGGGGAGCATAAGGAAAAATTACCTGACTTTAATCATCATATTGTCAACATTTAGGTTACCCCACTGCCTTTTTCTCCATAGTCTTGCCTGTTCTCCTGCTAAACTTCTGTCTCTCACCTCCACTGCCTCTCCACAACTATTGTTTCACAACACTTGACCTCAACATGTGTAACAAAGGTCCCTAAAAAGAAAAGGCTGTGAAGCAAGATCATTTTTACTCATTTTTAAACTGTGGATACTACTATGACAGATGTCTCCTAAGAAGCAGAAATACAACATAAAATATTTACTCCTTGGAGGCATGGACCACATCTGCACTTTCAATTACTTTCATGAATAATAACATAAATTACTGATCACATTACTCATATCTTATATTTTAAAAAAATTAAAAAGGTGCCATGTTTATTTTGTTATTACATGCTCCTTGAAGGAGGAAACTGTGTATTCTACTTTATTACACACAGTGCTAGTATCAGAACACGAAGGTGAACGCATATATATATATACACACACACACATATATATATGTGCGTGGATATACATAAGTTTTTAAAAAGCCCCCAAGTTATCCAAATCAATTTACCACTCTACTCTGTGGAACATTTTCCCACAATTGTTAATATAACCAAAATCAGCTAAAGTAAAATTCTGAGAGAATAAACCAGCTTTTCTTGGTCTTTTCCATTTGTCCTCCCTTAGAGCCTGTTCCTGACTGATTATTGATGATCAGTGTCTGCAGAGAGGTCCTGCCTTGTCAAACTTTGAGATGAATTCTGGCATAGCACCCCTTTGGCTCCTGGCAGAGATGCTGACCAGTCAGCTCTGGCATTATGGCCTGAGGCAGGCCAGACTACCTACAGAACACAGATTCATTCCTTGTTCAAATCACAGCATCTCCAGTAAGTCTGTGTGAACCAGGTTAGGGCAAAAAGCAATAAGCAGCAGAATTTTATCCAGTGGTCCCATGGAGGAATTAGTCCTCTCACTGTCTAGAAAAAAGAAAGGAGGCAGTTAAAATCAGAAGAATTTTATATTTTAAATTCCCCTGCTAACAGTCTTGCCAGGGACTGATGGAGCACTGCAAAATTCTAAATATCTATCAAAAATACTTATGTGTACTAAAACACTTTCTCTTTATTGCTGCCAATCTCACACCCGCTAACAAAGGCTACATAAGGTTACTAAGTATCATCACTGTGCCTAAAACACACGTGTATGTGTTCAATACTATTTGCTGAATTAATGAGCAAATGAATAAGAATTCTACAGGTCTGCCAAGAACATTGAGAAATGAAAAATTATATGATAGAGTCAAAATCATCAAGTGCCAAATAGATAAAGTAACTCTGCATTAGGGCCAGCCCCGTGGCTTAGCGGTTAAGTGCGTGCGCTCCGCTGCTGTGCCCTGGGTTCGGATCCTGGGCGCGTACCGACGCACTGCTTCTCCGGCCATGCTGAGGCCACATCCCACATACAGCAACTAGAAGGATGTGCAGCTATGACATACAACTATCTACTGGGGCTTTGGGGGAAAAATAAATAAATAAATAAAATTATAAATACAAATGTGCTGGGTACTTTACAAACATTATTTAAAAAAAAAAAAGTAACTGCATTAAAGATCTCAGAGGAATCAGCACAGGCTGACAAGGCAAGCATTCATCCCATGTGTATTTCAAGAACAAGGTAGTCTAACCTGGATTCACCACCAGTACTCTTCAGAAAGCATCAGGGATACCTACAGTTTCTCTTCTCAGAATCTCAAAAATATTTTCTAGATGCTAAATCTTAAAGCACAAATGGTCAGCTAGTTAAATATTAGGGCAAAATAAATCCCATCACTCTGCCAATTCTATTCAAAACCAATCCTGAAACAAGCAACTAAGTGGAATAGAATCCCAGGAACAGCCACCTATCCTTCCCCATAAAACAGGGGAAATACCACCTGTCTCAAGACCACAGATATTGTCAAAACTTAGGAGAAATAACAGAGTTGTTCTATCAGAGTTACTGTGTCTAAGTCAGGTAGAATAAGAGAAAATGGGCTTAAACTAGCACATTATAGTACTTGGAGTCTGACTACAAGAAGCTTCTAGACCACGTAATGGGTTTAGTTGAAAGGAATCAAGGGAATTTTTTCCCCTGAGTTTTTAAAAGGCAGAGGAATGAACATAGTGACATTCTAAAGTAACTTTCTGACCTAAGGTCCTGATTCCTCTCTGGAAAACACAAAAGTCAAATTTACCTAATACCCATATAACTCTCCTTGATTTTATTCCAATTATAGGTACAGTAATGATGATGATTTAAATAACAGTAGCCAACATTTCTAAATCACTTACTATGCACCAGGCAGAGTTCCTAAGCGCATTACATATATTAACTTATTTAATCTTATTATCCTCATTTTACAGATGAAGAAACTGAGGCACAGAGGTTAACTTGCTCAAAGCCACATAAAACTGGGAAGTGGCAGAACTGAGATCTCAACCCAGGCTACCTCAAAGAGGCTATCTGGTAACAGAGCTTTTTCATGGGAAGGAAGGGCAGAACCAACGTTTAGGTGCAAATCAGATGCCTGCCTCTAGTCAGCAGATGCCAAAGTAACTCCAGGGTAATGTTCTTAAAGAGTGCCATCTAGACCACCTGTGTCTCAATCACCTGAGTGTCTGTTACCTCAGGGGTGGAGCCCAGGAATGTGCAAGTCCCTCAGGGGATTCTTATACACACACTAAAATTTAGAGAACCACTGCTCCAACACCGATGCTGCTGTATCTCCCAGCAGATACCACAAAAAGAGAATGTAAAATACAATTACCAATAATGGGACTTTTTATTCCAGCGGTAGTTGACAGAATCTGGTTCTTTACTCTGCAGTGATTCCCAAATTTATTCAGATGATGGAACACCTGAAAGTCAAGTTGTTCTTGAAATGCTAACAGATTCAATTCTACTGCACCACAAACAATTTTAGGAAAACATGATAACATTAATACGAGATTTTAAAAATCATAATCATGTTTTCTTTCAGTCAATGTCTCTACAGTAAAAAAAAAGATGACCATTCTTGGGCTTTTTCATCAATGTTAATTTGCCGTGTGTCCACTGTCCTCTGCTGGCCATCACTATCGACGGCAAGCAGGAACCAATGGTCTGAAAATTCCAACCGGTAATTCGTCAATTCCTCTAAATTATGAAGTCTGGCGCCTCCAAAGCAAGGTTTCTCCAAAACTGAACCTGAGAATCACTGCATTAAAGTGGGATTTACTGCCCACCATCCCTTAGGCACAGATCCTCTGCAGCCAGGTTTCTTAACTTGAGGTCCGTGAACCTGAATTGGAGAATCATTCATATTTTCACTAATCTCTAACTGAAATTTAGCATTTCCTTCCATTACAAACAGAGGCAGCTACTCACAGCAGCATCAATATCTGTGACTCCGTCACCAGTAGAAATCACTGATTTTTTTTTCATATCACAGTACAGTAATTAAACATCTTAAAATGGCATTTACCCTCATTACTACTTCAAAATTACAGTAATAATTACACTGGATGGTGTAATCTAATGAGTTAATTTAAAAGTACATATTACTATATCACCACTTTTTTTTTTTTTAACTTTTATTTATTTATTTTCCCCCCAAAGCCCCAGTAGATAGTTGTATGTCACAGCTGCACATCCTTCTAGTTGCTGTATGTGGGACTCGGCCTCAGCATGGCCGGAGAAGCGGTGCGTCGGTGCACTCCCGGGATCCGAACCCGGGCGGCCAGCAACGGAGCGCGCGCACTTAACCGCTAAGCCACAGGGCCGGCCCCAATATACCACAGGGCCGGCCCCAATATATCACCACTTTTTAAAAAATGTTTTTGATAACTGTAGTTCAAAATAATTGGTTTCCTTTGTAATCCTATGTATTTTATGCATTTGGAAACATAATTATGAAAAGAGATCTATTGGCTTCAGATTGCCAAAGCTGTCCATGGTGCACACACACACACACAAAAGTTAAGAACCCTGACCTAGATAGGTGGGGGCACAAAAACAGTTTTAAGACACTGCATTGCCTACATCACTGGAGTGAGTTAACATAGTTAACTGCTTGTTCCCTTACTACTAGGATTATTAGTTTGCATTTCACTACTAAGACCACACTGCCTTTGTGCCTGGCACAAAGAAAGAGCTCTATACAGTTGCTAAATGAAAGGACAAACTTTGGGGCAGAGTTACTGTAACTGAGGTTTGATGTCAATTACTCCACTGATTCCACCAGCAGCCTAACTGTGGCTCTGTTTCTCCTTTCTTAGAAATGGGACTACTACTGCTTACCCAAATAGATGCTGGAAGAACTTGCAAGGAAAAAAAAAAAAAAAACACACATCAATTTGGGTGAAAAAAACTCAAGCCCCTTGAAAGACATATTTTGCTTTTTTTTTTTTTTTTTTTAACATGTATCCTTAAACAATAGTTCTAGCGGTCTCAACTTGACTAACACAGTTTCCACACTAGGACCTTGAATTCCATTCCCAGCTCTGCTGTCTACTATGGGCCATAAGGAAGAAAGAAGCATCAGAGAAAAAAAAATAAAGCTATGTCTTACTCAGGACTCTCTGCTTTCTGTGGACAATGGGTAGACTACAAGATCAGTGCATACTCCCTGGGATTTGTTTGTAAATTGTGTACGTGTAATGTCTGGGCAATGAGAGCCCATCACTTTCATCAGTTTCTCAAAGGGAATTCCAAAGAAATTTAAGACCTAACTCTAGAGAAACAGCTGTGCTCCTGAAAAACTGTAACCAAACTTACTATGTTCAAATAGTTTTTACATGACCTTCATGTATAAAAAAGAACCCCTTTCCTACAATAAACTGTGAGTCAGAAACAAGACTGACCTGTGCAATGCCCCATAGCTAGTCAATGGACCAGACAGGACTCAACCCTAGACCATTTGGCTTTTTCCCCCTGCACCATGCCTGTCACTGTCCATACAGTTTTATTCTCTTAAATCATGCTGTTCATGGTGTTAAGCAGGAGCACAGGCTTTAAACACCATTAGCCAAGGCTTTCAGTTGCTCTGATCACTATCAATCACAATGTTTACTCTAATACAATAAAAGGAAGAGATAAAGGGGTAAAGAAAATTCTCCCCATTGACTTATTCAACAACTTTCAAAAATAAATTTATGCTGCACTGCCAGCTTCAAAGCTACCTCCTACTACCCGTGCTTCTAGGAAGGGTTCTCAAATTCTGGATGTCCAGAAACTTAACTACTCGGGTTACACAGCTGTATTAGCATGCAAGAAGGCAAGAAAAGACACGGCAAGTGTCATCCTTCTCTACTCAGAAAACAACGGCGGGATCACGGCCATGGGCCAAGATTTTCAGAAAGAGATCGCTTTGAAAACGACGGATATCAGGCAGCAACAGCAATGGCAATCCTGGCAGAAGGGCTAGGGGCATGAATAGTACCAGAGAGTGGGAGTAGGGGGCGGGGAAGCCCGCGCAGTGAAGAGTCCTAAGAGAAATCTGGTGTAGCCAGGAGTGAATGACTACCAACTGAGGAGCCAGCCTTTTCCTTCATATCCATCCCTCTCTCTTACCTCCTTCGCCCCACAACTGAAGCAATGCGGCAGGAGAGGAGGAGGACAGGAATGATAAAGGGCACAGATTTGGGTGGAAACTCGGGTTTGAGACCTGTTTCCACCACGAAACAGCTGTCTGAGTCGGGCAAGTCACAACACTGTGCCTCAGTTTCCCCATCAGTAAAATGGGGGTAACCACACTCCTGACTACACAGGAACGCTGCCAGGATTAAACGAGACAACGACTGCGAAACCCTCTGCACAGGGCCAAACTCAGAGGAACCGCTCCGTGAAGCTAAGGCAAGTTCGCAGAAGGGTCCTGGGGTTTGGGGTCCAGCCCGGAGAGGGCGCTCCCGGGGCCCGCTCCCCGCCAGCCGGGTTCCGAGCCCCTGCCCGGCCCACCTTGTTGTTGTACTCCTCCACGAAGCTGCCCAGCGCCAGGCGAAAGCGCTTGTCGGGCCGCACGCTCCAATTCATGGCGTAGACGGTCCAGGGCGCTTCATACTTGTAGATCTCCTTCCGTTTGCCGTGCAGGGACATGGTGGCGGCGGCGGGGCCGCAGGGCGGGCCGGGACTACAGCGGGCTGCGGCGGGCGGGGCACGGGTCGGGCAGAGAGCCGGGCCGGAGACGGAGAGGGTCCGAAGGGAGGCGGGGCGGGGGCGGGCAGAGACGGCCTAGCCCGGAAGCGGGGCAGCGACAACAAACAACGACGGCCGGGCCCGACCCTCAGTTTAAAACCCGCTTCGGCTCGGACAACCACCACCTTCCGTTTGAGACGCCGCCCCGCCCTCTCGGAACGGAAGCCACGCGGCCCACGCAGCGGCGCCGGCCGTTGGCTGCCTGACACGTCCGTTCGAACAGTTCCTTCTTCTCATTGGCTATTGCACCGTAACTTCTGAAACCTCTTCACTATTGGCGTAAATGTCTGTCATTTCAATTACTTGCCCTGCCCAATTCCAAGGGAGGGGGGGGCCCCGGCGCTTTCGCAGTCCCGAAGGTCATTGGCTGACAAAGATGTCAGTCAGAGAGATAACAGCGCAGTGCGCGTGAATGGGGTGAGGGCGTGGGAGGCATAGGAGGCTAGCGTGCGGAGCGGCAGGCCTTCAAGTTCTAGGCCAAGTCTCCGAGAGCGAGAGCTCTTGTGTAACGTGCTCTCACTCCCCCTGTGCAGGTGCTATTCCGAGTGGCTATGCCACTCTGTCGAGTAAAAATTAAAATTCTGCCTTTCCTGAGGGCCTGCTGCATTTCGCGTCACTGAGCCCCGCGGCCTGGCAGCCTGGCCCGCGCTACACGCGAACCACCTTAATTCCCCACTCGTGCCAACGCCCTGTTTAAGCCGGAGAGTTGTTCTCCCAGTGCCCCAAGGGCAGGCCCGCCGGTGTACTCAGGGCCAGGCCAGCTTCAGTCGGGCCGTCCTGTGCTTTCCTGGCCACCGTCCCGTGCTTTCCTGGCCATTGTAGAAACACGCAGAGTTGCAGGGTTGGAATTCAGTAGGCAGCGACCCGAGCAGCTTGGCTCTAAGTTTTTGTGGTTGCCCTCCCGTTCCTTCACCGCTGAGGGTCCTAAGGCAAATGCTTGAATCAAGCCCTAAGTATACCTGTGCCAGTGAGTTTGAAATGGAGGAGGGTCCCATCTAGGTAATGTCTCCATAATTTAAATGGTTTCCAATTCTTTGCTTTCAGTAAAATTAAAGGATTGTATTGAATTGTTAGATGATATCATTAAATATAGTTTTCAATGATAAATGTGATTGTTAACAGACAACTCAGAAAGAATTCAAATTGAGTGACACTGCCATATATAACAAATCCCTTAGATTCCCATCTACTTACTTATGTGAACAAGTTTTCTCTGTGCGTAAGTTTTTAAAAAAGAAAAAAATAAATAGGTACAAAAATGTTGAGGGGCGTGCCCGGTGGCTTAGTGGTTAACCGCTACCGGCAGCCGGGTTCCGGCGCGCAGCACCGCACCGCTTCTCCGGCCATGCTGAGGCCGCATCCCACATATAGCAACTAGAAGGATGTGCAGCTATGACATACAACCATCTACTGGGGCTTTGGGGGAAAAAAAGGAGGAGGATTGGCAATGGATGTTAGCTCAGAGCCGGTCTTCCTCAGCAAAAAGAGGAGGATTAGCATGGATGTTAGCTCAGGGCTGATTTTCCTAACAACAACAAAAAAATGTTGAACCTTGAATATTATTATTCTAATAAAAAAATGATATTCATCCACACACATGAACTAATTGAGAGGAAAATACCCTTTTTTAAGAAATGCATTTCCAATAAAATTTGTTTTTATAAGAATTTGAATACATATTTATGTTGTTTTGAACAACTCTGTACTAAGTGTAACCCGTAAAGCCTTAGAAAGTTTACAAAAAATTGATTTTAAAATTTCAACATATATATATATTTGTGTTGCAAAGAGATATGATAAGTTTATCAATAATAGACTTTAAAGCATGGAAATAAATTACATGTAGCATAAACTGTGGGAGGAATAGAATGGAATTATGAGAAGAAAAAAAGGAATAATGTTAAAGAAGAGCTTGTTCTGATGTTTTTAAAATGAATGATGTTGGCTCTCAAATCACTATGCTATTTGGATCGAAATGGATCAATATAAATGGTATCATTTATAAAGTGTCAATATTTACAACACACTGGAAATTACATCCTTTGCAACTCTTTAAACTTATCAATGAAATACTTCAGACGTCAACTTAAAAATGTATGAAGGGAGAAATACATTTTCAAAATTTTTTAGGGAGTACTGGAACAAAAAGGACTGAAGACCAGTGACCAGGTACTTTTTGGACGATAGCCCATTTCAATGGAGTAGTTAACTGTACATGTTCTCAAGCTGGACCATCTGGGTTGAAATTACATCCTCTTTTTCCTATAATTTTGGGCAAGATTCTTTTTTTTTTTTTTTGGTGAGGAAGATTGGCCCTGAGCTAACATCTGTTGCCAATCTGCCTCTTTTTGCTTGAGGAAGATTGTCCCTGAGCTAACATCTATGCCAATCTTCCTCTATTTTTTTGTATGTAGGGACACCACCACAGCATGGCTTGATGAGTGGTGTGTAGGTCTGCACCCAGGATCCAAACCAGCAAACCCCGGGGCCACCGAAACGGAGAGCATGAACTTAACCGCTTCGTCACCAAGCCAGCCCCTGTTTTTTTTTTTAAATTGAAGTGTAGTTTACACATAGAAGTGCACGTATTTTCACAACCTGAAACATACTCATGTAACCAGCACCTAGATCAGGGAACAGAACAGTACAGCACCGCAGAAGTCCCCCTCATATGGTTAGGTAACTTTCTTAGTCTTTCTCTGCTTCTGATCCCACATCTCTAAAATGGGGATAATAATATCAACCCCACAGGGTTGTTGTGCAGATTAGGTGAACTAATATCTGCAGTGCAGTCAGCATGGTACCCAGCACTCAGTTAGTGTTATGGAAGTGTTTGCTGTTGTCATGATTCCTGATGGCCACCAAGCCAGCACCTCTCTGCTTCCCTTCACCCCAGCCTGGCTAAGAGCCCCATGATCCAGGGGCTCCTGGGCCTGATGGAGCCACCTTCAGGTCCCCAGCACACAGCTCCCTTGAGAGGGGCTTGGACAAGACAACAGATGTTGGGGTCATTGCACAGTCAAGAACCTGATGACCCTCAGGTAAGTTACACACCCAACTCAACATGAAATGTGCAGACTTTATTAGCTGTGAGGCACTCCACTGCCTGCTAGGGTCCCAAAGGTCCTTACAGAACCGTCAGGGGCAGAGCGGCCGAGGGCTGGAGCTCTGTGCCCTGATGTGTTCGCTACAGAGGACACTTTCATCTCCAGCTGGGTCACAGGCTCTAGGCAGGAGGTCTGACCAATCATGGGTGCTGGGCTGTGAGGTGGTGGATAGTTCTGAGCCAGGAGGTGATCACACCCAGCCCAGAGCAAGGCTCTCATACAAAAGATCGGAAACTTTTTCTCTTTTCCTCATTGACCTCTCTGTTCTGTAAGCTACCTCCATGCCCGAAGCTCACCCACCCTCCACCAGGCCCACTGTCTAAACAGCGCCCTGAAGGAGGCTGGGAAGAGTGCTGAGCCTCTCCACCCCCACTGTCTTGGGTCATCTGGGTTAGCACTTTATAGCTACTCTAGGAGAATGGTTGTCAGAGGCCCATTTTGGAGGCTATCTGCCTTCCCCAAATCCTTAACTTTCACCTCATCCACCTTCAGTCCCCTCATGGTGTCTTTTATCTTGGGGTTCAGTGGCTCTAACTCCCTGCAAATCCAGGATCTGAGCCATGTCTCTGGAACTCCAGCTGCTTGGGAATAGAGCTGAGATGTTCAGGGAAGGAGGGGAAGCGGGGACCACAGACAAGTCCCTGTACCTCCAGGGGACGCAGAGGAGAGGCCAGGGGTGGTAGGAGCCCCGCAGGCTGCTCCTGTTCCGAGAAGAGTGTTGTAGTTTTGTCCGCTGCCGTGATCAGGTGAGGTAACATGGAGGAGGAATTCCTGTGCTTCGGCCCACATTTGTCCAAGTCACCAGAGCTTGGGGTCTGAGGGAAGCAAGAAAGAGGGAGCCATGCAGTGTGGGGAGCCCCCCAAGCCACTCTGACTTCAAGGATGGGAACTGGCAGGAGCCGTGTCCTGCTGCCCTTGCCCTGGCTGTGGGGTCTGCAGTCACAATCTGGGCTTCGCCACCACCTGCCCAGGCTGCCCTTTATGGTCCCTCAGACCATAAAGGTGGACTGCAGAAGCCATGGCTGCTCTCAGGCCACAGCGGCCCTGGGCCTGATGCCACACTGAGACCCAAGCTGGGGGTGGGGGAAGGCCTGCAGCTGCCTCCTGGCAAGCCCCTGGGGATCCCCTCACCTGCTCACCTGTGCAGGGGGCAGACTGCCCTGGGGCAGCCTAGTTGCTGGACTCTGAGTCGCTGAGGCCGCAGGAAACAAGGCAGAGGCTCCCAGAATGTAGCCAGTGTGGCCCTGGGGCAGCGGCTGCTGAAGGAGCTGCAGGATGCGGCTGAGCTCTGAAGACATGTGGGACTCCAGCCTGCCAGGCAGAGCCCACCGTGAGGGTCAGGGTCGGGGTTGGCGGGAGCAGTTCAGTTCCTGAGGGCAGCTCTCAGTTTTTTGCCTTCATGCTGTTCCTGCTGGATGGAACCTGGGGCCTACCTGAAGCTATTTCCCTGCGCAATCCAAATTGCAGCCCCTGCCCAAAGTCCCCTTAGCACATCCCTAACTCTGATAACCGTGACCAGGCATCGTGCACACATCATTCAGTCCTCATAACGAAGCTTTGACATGGGTATTCTGACAATCCCCATTCCACGAAAGGGCAAACTGAGGCTCAGAGTGGTTAAGTAACTTGCCCACGCTCTTGCTGGTAAGGTGCAGACCCAGAACTTGAACCCAGGACTGTACTGCCCCTAAGCCCTCACTCTACCACCACAGCTCTGCCATCCACAGGTCACACCTCCTTCCCAAGGGCCCATGGAATTTGTTTCTGCACAAGGTTATGCCCCTCCCCCAAGAAGGCTTCCTTGACACATTCTGGGGTTTTCTGGGACAAGCCATCCAAGGAATTATGCTTAGTGACAGGGATGGAGAAGCCTGCAGCTAAATGAGGTCGGCCATTCCAAAACTCACAGGACATCCAGTAATGTCCCTGAGCCACCAGGAGGGGGCACTCGTGCCTAGCCCGCCACTGGGCCTGCCCTCTGCAGCGCCGGTCCCCAGCCTGGGAGGAGGGCACTCACCTGTTCATCTGGGCCTGCAGCTGCTCTAGCCTGGAGCCTAGCTCCCGGGGCCAGCAGTCTGGGTCTCCCTGAGGGTTTGGGGGGCTGTGCCTTGGCCTTGGGGGCACTTGCTGCAACAACTCAGGCCAGAGGCCAGATGCGTCTGAGATGCTCAGGGAAGGGGTTGTGCCTGCAGGAGGGAAAGGAAAGCCTGAACTTTGGTCCAGGTGGTTCCACAGGCCCGAGCCCATGCCCCTCCCCCTACCTGCTGTGGGAACATGGGGCAGGAGGAGGGACTCTCCTTACCTGGGTGCCCTGGAGTACGAGGTCCTGCCCCCAGAGTGGTCTGGCTTCTAGGACCCAGAAGGCTGTAGCCCTGAGACTGGGGCTGGGGCCCCAGCCTGTGGGGGCTGGCTGGGTGGGGACATCCAGCCCTGGCTTCACTGTCCAGGGAGCTGCAGCCCAGAGGGTCCCCTGGTGCCTTGATGTGGAACCCCAGGGGGCTGGTCGGTATCCACCCCTGGGGGCAGCCCTCAGGCTCTGAGGGCACAGTGGGAGGAAGGGGGCAAGGCCCTCTAGCATGGAGCCTAGGGAGGGAGCTCCTTTCCACTCAACCAGGGGCTGGGGAGGCCTCTCCCAGGGGAAGCAGGATGGAAGGACCTGAGAGGGGCCAGGAGGCTGGCCAGGGCTTTGGGCTGGGGTGAGGCAGACACTGTGGGGGGCTGGCTTTGCTCACCTGACTGGTCGTCACTGAGGAAGAAGCCTTGGTGGTGCTGGCTGCCTGGAGCCTGTTGGGGTGATGACTGGAGACCTCCGCCTGCCTTGTGGGGAACAAGAGCATCAAGTAACAGGGACCAAAGCTGGGACAGGGACTCTTTGTTCTCCCCTGCCCCCCTGTCGCCCCCCCCCCCCCGGCCGCGGCCCTTGTGACAACTAGGTGAGAAAGTGGTAGCAGGTGGCTGGACTCTCCCATGATGCTCTGGGCAGCTTCTTGCAGGCTCTCTCCTGTGTGGATGGGCAGGAGATGAACAGGGGCTTGGAGATATGCAGACCCCCCAGAGTCTTGGGAGAGGCTGCCTTGAGCAGCAATATTTGGGGGGGGAGCAGAGGAGCTGTTCTTTCTGTCCTCCCTTTCTTGAATGTCCTGGTGTTCCCTCCCTCAGCATGGGCCAATGGGGAGTTTCCTCTGAGGAGACTGGATCTGGAACCCCCCATCCATTTAGGAGGTGCCCTCAGCAGTGCCCTTGGTGGCTCACCCTCTTGGCACCATGAGACTTGGGGGCACCTGGGGGCTGCAGATGCCCCAGGCCATGGAGACCACATCTCTCTTGCCCTGGTGTCCAGCCACTGAGCACTCAGGCCACCTGATGGCTCCTAGCAGCTGGGCCCCCCAGGACAGAAGCCTTACAAGATGTCTTTTGGACAGATGAGGTGGGAGGAGAAGAGATTGGGGGAGAGGGAGAATGGCTGAGGGCACAGGGTGGGGAGGGCTGTCCATAGCAAGGAAACCTGCCTCAGCACCACCTTCCAGAAGCTGGGGGTGAGGCCTGGGCCAGCAGAGCCTCTCCTTCTGAGGCTGGGGGAGGCTTACAGTATGGGGGGGTCTCAGGGCCAGGGTCTCAGCCACTGTTGCACCTGCCAGGCATCTGTCCCCTCCTTCCCACTGACTGATTCCAGACCCCTTCCTCCATGCAGCCCCTTCTGGGTGCTTCCAGTCTGTCCTGGCCATCCCACTCCTTGGCAACACTGGGCTCCACAGAAATTTGGTCTCCCCGCATACCCTCCTGACTTCCTTGGGTATTTAACAGTGTGGCTCTTTATTTTTCCTGAGTTGATATAATCTCCTCCACTGAGTGATAAGCTTGAGAAAAGAGACACCTCTATCACTTCTTTACACTTCTGGGACCTGGCTCCGTGAGCCCCTGGACAGCAGACACCCTCCCTTTCAGCTTGGTAGGACGTGGTGGGAAAAGCCTGGGCTATGGATCTGCACAAAC
This sequence comes from Diceros bicornis minor, assembly GCF_020826845.1. Lineage (NCBI taxonomy): Eukaryota > Metazoa > Chordata > Mammalia > Perissodactyla > Rhinocerotidae > Diceros > Diceros bicornis. Next base: position 46,424,171 of record NC_080757.1, on the reverse strand, counting down.
TTGAGTCCACATTTTCACTCTGCCATTGACTGTACAGCTTACTGTATGCCTGTATGGCTTTGTTCAATTTACCCTCTCTGACTCTCAGTTTTCTCATCTGGAAAATGGCGATAATAACACCATTTGCAAGGAGAAGACTAAATGAGATAACGTAAAAGAAACCCAGCTCTTAGCACGTAGTTGTTGCTTAATAAATGGTAGCTATCATCATATTTAGCATTATGTTGGTCATGGTAGGCACAGAAGAAATTATGGCAAAGGGTGGAAGATGGGGTTGAAAGGAAGGGAGGTAGTCAGACGGGTCCCCTCAGGCCAGGCAGGCCAAGCTCTCAGCAGCTGGCCAACAGCCACCGCCCACCCTGGCCCACCTAGCACAGACTCACGTCCCGCAGGTTGAAGGTGACTTCCAGCTTACTCCAGAAGCTGTCTGCGAAGGCGGGGTACATGTCCAGCACCTCCAGCAGGTCTGCCCGCTGGATCTTGTGCAGGTCACAGTAGGTCAGGGCCCGCACGTCTGCACTGGACTTGCCCGGCCGGGCATGGAGGCTAACGGGCTCCCCAAAGATGTCGTTCTTTCCTGCCAGCCAGAGGGGCAGGGGTCTCTCCAGGGTCTGGATCCAAGCTCTCTTCTGAGGAGCCTCCATGAGGGCCCCTTGATCACGACTTCCCTGCCACCTCAGGGATCCTGCCAGGCTGGGGCCTGGTGCTCAGGATCAAGCTCTGGGGACATGGCTGGATGTGCTGGCCGGGGTGGGGTGGAGTGGGAAGCCTGTCCCTCCCTTGTCCTCTGAGCTCTGCAGAGACCCCCCTCTCCCTCCCAGCATGTGGGTCCTCCCGCTGTCTCCAGGCCCCACAGGACCACCCTCTATCAGAATCCCGCCTCCTATTTTCCACATGCTTTGGCACTACCCCTACCTCCCCAAGCCCCTGCCAGGGGACAGTGGGCAGTAAGGGACACTAAAGGCTCCTTTCTCCAACCTCTTCCTCTCTCCTCAGCCTGCCGCGGGACCGTGAGTAAGAGTGCAGGGAACCCAGGGCCAGGAGCACCCAGCTCCCCCAGGGGAGGGCCTGAGATTTGTCTCTTTGTGTTCCCACTCCCCATTGTGGGGCCAGGGACCAGCATGGCCCTGGCACAGGAAGCCTGGGGAAGTCACTTCTCCTCTCTGGACCCCAGTGTCGTCATCTCTAAAATGAGTGTAACCGTATCTGCCTTGCCTGTCCCACTGGGCTGTCCAGAGGAACAGACGTGATGCTTGAGGAAGTGCCTCGGATAGCAAGAGGCACCAGACAGGTCGATGCAAGGCATTGGGAGGGATGGATGTCACAGAGGAACATGGGCTGGGTACTCGGGGCACGTGGCAAGGGTATTGGGCCCTCCTGGTGCCAGGCACTGTGCTGGCCACAGGATGTGAACATAAATAAGATGCTGTCCCACCCACAAGGAGCCCCCGATATCCCTGCAAGACAGACATATAAGCAACAAACTAGTTTACAGAATGATCTACAGAGCCTTAGAATAGGGGAAAAACAAGAGCTATGGGGCCATGGAGGAGGGAGCGGCTCATTCCATCTGAGGGGAGTTGCGGGCAGGGAGGAGGGGGGCTTACAGAGGAAGTGAAGTGGGGGCTGGGTGGTGAGAGTTGAGGAGGACTGGGCCTCCAGGAAAAAGGCAATCTGGACAGAAGAAACAGCGTGTGGTCAGTGCTGCACAGTCAGGGCTGGGGGAGCAGGGAGCCCAGGGCCGGGGTGCCAGGGAGCACGATTGTTTTGACATCCCCTCCCCACAGGAAAGTCCAGCCCCCTCAGCCTGACGATACCGCACAAGGGGTGCTAATGGTTTGCACAAGGAATAATATCCCCCAAGAGAACAGGATCAAAGGTCATTCACAGAGGAGGGGACTGAGGCCTAGAGAGGGAAGGAACTCGCCAGGGTCACATACAAAACCCAGAAGCTTGAAAACTGGGCACATTATAAAGTGATGGATTTCTAGTAGATGAAGGATGATGATCTAATGTCCAGTTCCACTCAGGACAAAATGAGAGGATTTCATGTCTCTAACTGAAAATTAAATTGGACTGGCTTCTTAATAATTAATAATAACTATTATCCTTTTCACATGGATGGCACTTCTAAGGTAGGCTGGGAATGAGGGAAGGTCTCATAGAGGAGCCCGTGCTTGAGCTCAGCCTTGAAGGATGACCGGGGTGTGCCAGGCAGGCGTGCAAAGAAGGTGCTCCAAGCAGAGTGGCAGCACGTGCAAAGGCACAGAAGTGTGACAGAGATGGGCAGGTTTAGAGAAGTATAAGTAGTTTGTATGGCTGGAGCACAAAGGACCAGGGGGGAGGGTAGCAGGACTTAGGATGGGCCAGACTGGGGAGGACTGTGCATGCCACGCAGAGGGGCTTACATTTGTCTCGTGGGTCATGAGGAACCATGGAGGGATTATGAGAAGAGGAGTATGCACAGATGTGAATTTCAGGCCACTGGCAGAAGGTGGAAGATGGAGTATGGGGGTAGATCAGATGCAGGGACATGGAAAAGGAGCTCCTGACACCTGCCCAGGAAGGACACAACGAGGGCTGGACCAAGGCAGAGACAGAGACAGGTGTGGGACAGAGGTATTAACGAGGGGAACAGGCAGGGCTCTGTGGCTGTCTGGATGGTGGTAGGAGGACAGGAAGGGAGAAGGATGTGCCCTTGGTTGACTCCCAGGTCTCTGGCCCAGGCAATGGATGGTTCACAGTGATGGGGATGCCAAAGGAGCTGCTTTTGAGGGAAGATGATGATGTCAGATTGAGATATGTTGTTTGCTCTGCCTATGGAATATAAGGGTGGCCATGCCTGGTAAGGAATAGAATATTCTGGTCTAAGGAGAGATTGGGGCCGGCACAGAGCTCTGGGGGTCCTTGTGGAGTACATGAGGCGGACATCGTGGGAGCAAGGAGCTGGCCCAGGTGAGGGTATAGGGCGAGGAGAAGAGAGTAGAGCACCACATTTGGTGAACACCAGCTGAGGGCAGGCCAGAGGGGAGGATCAAGGGGAGCCCAAGAAGGCCTGTCCAAAGGGGTTGGAGGAAAGCCTGGCCATGGAGACCAAGGGAGGGCGAGGCTGACGTCCTGGTCAGGAACTTGGGGTGGGCTGAAGTCAGGGGAAGGCAAGGAAGGTGAGAATCATCTCAGAGAGGTGAAGTGACCAGGTCACATGGCTGGTAAGTGGCAGAGGCTGCCTGTGCCCCAAATCTGTTCCCTGTCCAGTGCTCACATCCTTTCTCCAAAGTGTCCAGCTGGCCCTGCAGCTGCACTAATGAGACTGGGGATCCCCCTCTGCCCAAGACAAACCCCTGCCCTCTCACCCTGAGCTCCCCAAGAGTGGAAGAAGGTAGGAGCCTGCCTGAACTTCTGAGTCAGACACTAGCCCAGGGAATCCCTGCTGGGCCACTTACCAGCATGACCTCTCTGGGCCTCAACTTCCCTATCAGGAAAATGGGACCTATGGCAGAGGTTTGTTCTGAGGATTCAGTGAGCTGGGTATAAAGCTCTCCGTGGCACGTGCTCGGCACATGGCAGGTCGGTAAAAGGTGCCACCATCATCATTAGGAACGGAGTGGTCCAGGCAGGACATCTCCAGTCTCACCACACCCACCCACACCGGCCTGGCCCTCCCAGCCCACCCACCTAGGATGGCCACGACCACGTCGTCGCGCAGGATCTCGATGGAGCCGCGGGAGATGAAGTAGAGCGTGGAGAGCACGTCGCCGAGGTGCACCAGCGTGTCCCCGGGGGGCGCGTGCGTCGTCTTGAACTTGACCGCGAGCGCGCGCAGGCAGCCCTTGCTGGCGCCGCGGAAGGCCGGGCAGTGCTGCAGCAGCGCGCGGTGCAGGTGCAGGCAGATGTCGGCCTGCAGGCACTCGGGGAAGCCCTTCAGCACCTGCGAGGCGGGCGGCCACGTCCAGCGGGGCACGGCCGGGGTGGGGCTGGGGAAGCGGATGGAGAGGGCTCTGGGGGCGCCCTGCGCCCGCGGGATCTTGGCTTCCCCCGGGGCATTAGCCAGAGCTGGGACTTGAAAGCTGGGTCACCCACCCCACCCCGGGCAGGGCGGCGGGGGCTCACCGCGTTCATGTCGATGCCATTGGTGTAAGACCAGGCGTGCTGGAAGTATTCTTCGAGGCGCTGCCGCAGCGGGTTGGGGATCTGGTGGAAGCGGATGAATTCCTTGACACGCAGCATCTGCGTGTGGTAGCGCGCGGTGCCTGAGTACAGGCGCTGGATGATGGCGGATACGTTGCCGAAGATGCTGGCGTACATGAGGGCTGGGGCCGGGGAGCAGGGGTGCGGGGAGTGAGCTCCTCCGCAGCCCCACCAGGCCTGCTCCAGGCCTCCCTCTCCCCGGGAGGCCCCTGGTCAGGGACCCTTCTGTCTGGGGCAAAGTCAGAAGTGGCCAGGACAGCGCCAAGGCATACGGGGGGACAAAGGCCCCTGGGCTTCATGCCCTCCTCCCTCTGCTCTGTGCCTCTTGGCATCCTCCTGGGCACAGAGGCCAAACTCCTGAGAAGAAAGAACTAGGGCAATGGATTTTTTTTAGTTCAGATTTGTTTTCTCCTTCAAGTTGTGAAAATATAATAAAGAGAAAACTCTTGGTCTCTTGTTTTCACCCATTTTTTCCTGTTGTTTTTGTTTTTCTGGGCTTTCACATCTCTAAATACCCTGAACGTGACAATTTAATCGACGTGTAAAATCCACACTGCCTCTTGTGTTCCTGGAACAGTTGTCTTGGGAGGCAGGCAGCAAGTGCAGGGCCTGAGAGCACACACAGCCTGGGAGCCGGCCCCCTGGTCTGGAATTGGGTCTCTGTGTGTAATCTCTGGCAAGTCAGGACCTTCGGTTTCTTAGTCTGTAAACTGGGCTCATATTATGGCCCTCACGGGGTAGTGACTGGAACAAAATATGGGCCTTTGATAAGCGCTTAGAAAAGTGCCTGGCAGGGCCGGCTTCATGGGCGTGTGACCTGTGCTAAGAAGGGCCCAGCGCTTGGTTTAACGCTCTGCTGTCATCGTCTTGAAATTCTTTTTTTTAATTTTTTAATTTTTGATTTTTGGTTAGGAAGATTAGCCCTGAGCTAACCTCTATTGCCAATCCTCCTCTTTTTGCTGAGGAAGATTGGCCCTGAGCTAACATCTACGCCCATTTTCCTCTATTTTATGTAGGACTCCTGCCACGGTATGGCTTGATAAGCAGGGCGTAGGTTTGTGCCTGGGATCTGGACCTGCCAACCCCAGGCCGCTGCCAACGTAGAGTGCGCAAACTTAACCCCTAGCCACAGGGCTGGCCCCGTCTTGAAATTCTTAATACGTTTTTAACAAAAGGCTCCACATTTTCATTTTGCACTGGGCCCTACAAATGATATAGCTGTAGCCTGGCACATAGCAAGGGCTGTATACGTGTTAAATTCTGTGTATAGTTGGTGTACACATGCAAAATTTCCTTGTGCTGTACGCATAGGATCTGCCTATCACACACATTGTTACTGTGTTATATCTCATTACAAAAGTAAAAATCGAATTCCCTGGGTGAGGCCCGAGGCATGGGGTGGCACTCACAGCCGATGAGCATGACGCAGATAGAGAAGACCTTCTCAGAGTTGGTATTGGGTGAGACGTTGCCAAAGCCCACGCTGGTGAGGCTGCTGAAGGTGAAGTAGAGGGCCGTGACATACTTGTCCTGCACCGAGGGGCCCGAGGCTGGGTCGCTGCCATTGTAGCGCTTGCCGAGCTGCACGCCCAGGCTGTCCAGCCAGCCAATCTTGGGATCCAGGTAGGGCCGCTCCACGTTGCCAATGGCGTACCAGATGCAGGCCAGCCAGTGCGCGATGAGCGCAAACGTGCACATGAGCAGGAAGAGCACGGCCGCCCCGTACTCAGAATAGCGGTCCAGCTTCCGGGCCACGCGCACCAGCCGCAGCAGCCGCGCCGTCTTCAGCAGCCCGATCAGGGTCGTGGTCTGGAGGGGCAGGGAGGAGGCCACAGGGCTGGGGGTCAGCCCTTGAAAGGCTGCTCTCAGAACCACATTTCTTCGCTTCTGCATATGGTCACACTGTCATTCAACAGACACTTATGGAGAACCTGCTCTGGGCCAGGCTCCCGGCAGCGGGGAGCAATGCGGGACCTTAAGGAGCTCTCAGCCTAAAGTTGAAAACAGTGTTGTGGTTGTTAGCATAGAAGTCCAGGGGGAGCACGGAGGAAGGGGAGGTCAAGTCTGCAGGGGCAGGGCAGAGGAGGCTTCATAGAGGAGGTGACACATGAGCTGAGTCTTGAGAAACAAGGCAGGGTCTCCAGGCAGACAGGTGGGAGAGGGAGAGGGAGAGGGAAACCACATGTGGTGCTGCAGCCTGGAGCACAGAGACGAAGATGGTGGAGAAGTGAGAAATGAGCCTGAAAGGCGGGCAGGGGCTTCTCCTGTGGGCCTCAGGGTCCATAAAGAGCTTGGCTTTTATTCCAAGCCATTGGGGAGACATTGAAGGTTCTGAGGACAGGGTCAGATAAGTGACAGGGTTAGATAAGTGATTCTGTGTGTGTGTGTGTGGGTGTGTCGGGGAGGCTGGCAGGTGTACGGCTGGGGCAGAGGTGGGTAAGAAGGCCACTCAGTGTCCAGGCAGGGGCAGTAGGGTGGGGAGGAGGCGAGAGGACTTGGGGATAGATTTGCTGGGAGTGGGTGGGCATGGGAGCAGGGAGTCACGATGGACATTCCCTGCTGGACAGGCTGTGGTGACTGGGGGTGACGGGAACACAGAAGGCAGAGCTGACTTGAGTGGAAAGCTGATCCCAAGGGAGTGGAGCAAAAGGACATAGTGGGGCTAGAAGCTCTGAGAAGGGCATGAAAGTGCCCTCATGTCAGCCATGGGAAGCAGAGAGGGCAGAGTGAGGGGCTTGGGGTGAGAAGCGGACAGGCTGCACTGAGGGAGCAGCTTGTAGATTCCGTTTCTAAGTTCAGGGTAAGTGTGGTTTAGAAGTCAGCATGAGGGGCTGAGACTACAGGAATGCCCGTCCCAGAAGGGGCGGAATTCTGGAGCACAGGGAAGGCACCCAGGCCTGGGGCACGGCCTCGGCTGCTCCTTCTCTAGGGCTGGGAGATGACAGATGTCTGGGGTCTCCTTTCCACCTCTACTTGCTTTGGCAAAGGGCTGTGGGGCACAAGGGATGGCCACAGCAGCTGGCCTGAATGGGGTTTGCTCACCTCATCAGAGCCGGTGCGGAAGATGAGCAAGTCGAAGGGGATGGCGGCCACCATGTCAATGAGGAACCAGCCTTTGAAGTAGTGGACAGCGATGCGGCGGGGGTGGCTGACCACCTCGTCGTTGGTGTTGACATAGGTGGTGCGGAAGTTGATGACAATGTCCACCACAAACATGATGTCCACGATGAGGTCCACCACAGTGAGAGGACTGCAGGTGTAGCCACAGTCCCCACGCTGAGACTCGTCTTGGTCACTGAGCAGGAAGGCGGCCGAGTAGGGAGTGAAGACGGCTGTGTAGATGACCAGCAGCAGGATGAGCCAGTCCCACACGGCCTTGAAGGGGCTGTAGTGCAGGAGGGTCCCACGGTGGATGCGTGGCGCCTGCAGCTTGTACTCTGGCAGCACGTCTGCACCCAGGGACAGGACCTGGGGGTGGGGGCCATGGGGTGATCAGCAGGGAGGCCGTCACAGGTGAGATGGGTCTGGGTGGGGTGAGGTCATAGGGGTGAAGCTTGGGAAGGGAGCTGTGGGAGAGCTGGGTGACAAGGGATGTGGAGGGCAGAGGGCAGGAGGCAAAGATGGGGCATGTGTGAGGAGGCAAGTTCATAAGGGGACAGGAGTATTGGGAGGAAGTGCAGAGGTAAGGTGGGGTACAGCTCTGTCCACAGTGATCCCAGGTTTGAAGCTCACAAATTCCCTCTGAAACAGGCCGGCCTTGAGTAGGTAGAGACAGGGCTGAGGGAGGGGAGAGAGGAGGACAGAGGAAGGCCAGGCTCAGGGTCATTGTGGGCATGTTCCAGAGAAGAGCCCAGATTGAATGGGTGGCTGGGGGGCTGGTCAATCCTCTCTGGTGGGTTTGGGAGGTTCCCAGTAGTCAGGATTCCTGATAGGAACAGGTTACCCCCAGAATAGCCTCTTGATTCCTGAGGCCCTGTGGAGCCTAGACCAGTGAGGGCCCTCCTGGGGCCAACTCTCCGAGCCTTCCATGGAAAAAGTCAAATTTGAGAGTGTGTAGCTGATCTGGGCCCTCGACAGGTCCTGGGCACCAGGGAGCCCTGACTACTTCGCACATGTCCAAGGGTTTTTTTTTTTTTTTTTTTATTGATGTTTTAATGGTTTCTAACATTGTGAAATTTTGGGTTGTACATTTTTGTTTGTCCATCACCACATATATGACTCCCTTCACCCCTTGTGCCCACCCTCCACCCCCACTGCCCTGGTAACCACAGTCCAGTTTTCTCTGTCCACGTGTTGGTTTATATTCCACATATGAGTGAGATCATACAGTGTTTGTCTTTCTCTTTCTGGCTTATTTCACTTAACATAATACGCTCCAGGCCCATCCATGTTGTTGCAAATGGGACGATTTTGTCTTTTTTTATGGCTGAGTAGTATTCCATTGTATATATATACCACATCCAAGGGGGTTTTGATCACTACATTCAGCTGAGGCCCCTCTGCTCTGCCCCTCCCACCCCCCACCTTGGAGACTACGGCCAACATAGGATCACCAGGACCCAGCCCAACATGTCCAGGCTCTGCCCAGCTGCCCAACACAAGAGACAGCTGGGGCATCAAGAAGGTCATGCGTTTTGAAGCCAGATCTCCCAGGTTGATCCCAGGTCTGACATTGCTATATGTCTGTCTCGGGGCAAGTCTTGCAACCTCTGAGCCTTAGTTCCCTGGTTGGCAGAATGGGATCATGAAGGACATCAAACTCCATGGGGTTGTTGTGATTAATTGAGATGGTGCATCTTGATGGCACGTGCTGCCCTATGTGATGATTGCTCCTCTCCACTCATCCTGTCAGACACTGCCCCAACAAGGATGGCACCTGAGGGGTGTCCTATTGACCTTACCACCACCAGCAGACAGGGCCCGGCAGATGGTCCCGGTTTAAGAAAATCAGCAATGTAAGGTTCTAATCTTGCAAACCAGTTCCATTAACAGATGGGGTCACAATAAGGAAGATCCAAAAAGGACTGGTTTCATAGTGTCCCTGATCTACCATCCAAACCCCTAAGAGGGACCAAAATGTCCCCACCCTGCAGTGACCTCTTGCTCAGCCTTCAGACCTCGGTCCCTATTTTGCCTCCCCAGGAAGCCTCCTCTGACCCTGCACAGACTTGTGGACCCTCTTTTTGGATTTTCTCCCTGCCCCTTGTAAACACCTCTGACCACAGGGTTATTCTCCACTGAACTCTAGGCTGCAGCTCCTTTGTCCAGTAGGCCCATCTTGTATGCCCAGCACTTAGTCTGCATGGGGACCAAATGAGCACTGAAAGCTGGAGCTGTCACAGCCACTCCCTTCCTTCCTGGATTGCTCAAGACCAGCCAAGACAAAACAGCAAACCTTGGGGAGCAGGAATAAGGCAGCAGGAATTTGAGAGGGTGAGATGAAAGTGTCCACTTCCTCAGGGCCCCAGACAGTGGTACCATCTCCCCCACCACACAGACCTCCATAGTCTCCCACCGCCTCCAAAGACAACATGAGGGCCCTTCCTTGGCAAAGCCAACCCTTCCCAGTGTCACCCGGAGCTGCAGGGCCCTCAGGATGTAGGAACTCAGGTACGGGATCAGAGCCCTCCAGGCCCTTTAAGTTCTGGTTGAGGCCAGTGTGACTTCCCTGCTCTGGGCCCATGCTGGCCCCATCCGTGAGCCCTGTCAGGCACCTCTGCCACCTTAGGGCCCACATGGGGTGGGCTAGTAAAGCCAAGAGAGGCTGGAATGCAGGACAGGAGCAGGCAGGTTGGGTGGGGTCAGTGACCACGGGCCCCACCAGGCCTGTCAGTCTTCATGGGCAACTCTCCAGTCCAACACCCCCGTCACCACTGCCGCCAAACTGAGAGCCCTGGGGTGAGCAGCTAGCTGGGCTTCCCAGGGTCAGGCCATCGGGCCACCTGCCTGACCTCCGAGGACCCAGCCCTGCAGTCTTGGGTCCTTCCTTCCCCAGGGTTCTTGTGCTCCTCATGGTGCTGAGTCACAGTGAGTTTCTACCCTACCCAGTCCAGCACAGACTGTGCTTCAGGTGAAAAAGGGGCAGGGAGGAGAAAGAGCTGCTCCCCATCCCCCCATGAAGGCAAACCCCAGGGGAAGCCGGGAGTGGGCCCACTCCTATGCCCTGCACCCCCTTGCTCAGCCCAGGCCTAGGCCCCCCTTGATGCCTCCTGGGACTGGCACTACTCAATGTCAAATGCGTCCTCAGAGACCAGGCAGTCCAACTCTCTCCTCCAGACCAAAACCCTGGGGCCTAGAAAGGAGATAATGTCCCTTGCCCTCAGTCACACAGTGAGTTAGCAGCAGGGCTCTTTGCATTTCCCTCTGGAGAGGTCAGGCGGGGACTGGGGCATCAGGCCCCATGAGAAGGAACAATGGACCCAGGGAGGTTTGCTTTGGGCTGGCCAAGGAGGAGCTGAGGGAGAGGGAGGCATTCGGGGCCTGATCCCTAGGAAGCTGCTCAAAGAATGCTGAAGATGTCAGCACTGCCTCCCCTCTGCCTAGAGTGCAGAGGGATCCTGTTGTGTGTCGGGGAAGGTGACTGTCACCTCAGTGGCAAGGGGCAGGAGCAGGGCTGGGGGCCTCTGGCCATTGCTCCTCTCAGTATGGCCCTGACACCTCCTCTCTCTGCTTCTCCTTTGCTGTGACTGGCAGAGCCTTGGGTAGGCCCCCCTGGTGGCCTGTGTGTTCCCGCCTCCCAGGCCTAGGAGGTGGCACTATTCACAGGCTCTGTTGACCCCAATCTCCCCTGGTCCAGGAGCTGGGCATCGGGGTGGGGGCCTCAGGGTAGGTCTTTAAGGCTAAAGAATCAGACTCAACCAGGACAGGAGGCCTGGGGCTCAGACCAGACACCAGGGGGCTGAACAAGCCAGCTCCCTCTGCTTGTCTAGGCTCCAGAGGAGCCCAGGCCCAGGGCCTGAGAGGCCCGGCACAGCCCCATCCACCCTTCCCTGCAGGCCGTACCTGGGTGACCTTCTCGGTGACATTCTGGGTCCGCTCTACCACCTTGTGGGGTGCGATGATCTCAATCTCTGTGGTGGAGCCCGAGCGGTGCTTCTCCAGGTTGAACTCCACGAAGTTGAGCGTGAACTGCGGGATCTGGCTGATGGTCCTGTACTTGACCCTGCCTGTGCCAGGCCCCTGTGCACCTGGCCTGCCATGAGAGCCCTCTGAAACCAGGGCCAGGGTCAGAGAGGCCAGGGCCAAGGGACCAGCTGCTCCACCTTGTGCCCCCACTCGCCCCCCTCTGCTATCTGCACCCCACCTCACCAGAGCCCAGGAAGCTCTGGGACAGCAGGCACTGGGACAGGCTGCGGCTCCCTCTCTTGGCCAGGAGCTGGGCCAGGTCCTCAAAGTTGAGGATGAACATGATGACAGCCCCGTCCTCATTCTTCACGGGCACCACGTCCACCAGGCAGCGGAAGCTGGAGGCTGCAAACACCATTGGGGGGTCACTGAAGGGGTCCTCTCCTGCAGGAACCTGGCCAGGGGAAGCTAGGGAGCGGGCTGGGTTAAGGTCAAGTTAAGGGCAGCCACTAGGGTGAGAAGGCCTGGACAGTGACCAGAGTTATTGCACAGAGGGTTGGTGACACTGCCCAGCAAGTGCCCCACCCACAGGGCAGAGGTGGGGAGAGCAGCTAAGCTGCTCATGAGGAGATAATGTAGCATTGGGCCCAAGTCCACACTCGGCCCTCAGCTCAGGGCTTAACCTTGAGGTTTGCTCCTGCTGTAATTAAAGCCCAGCAGATGGGGGTGGATTAAGTGGGGAGGTGAGGTCAGGCATTCTACCCCCATGTAGCTCTGACTAGCCCTGGATTCAGCTGCCATATTCCCATCCCACAAAGATGCCCTGCTTCCTTGACGCTGGAAGGAACTCGTTGTTGAGAACACACGAAGCGCTGGGCATTAAGCCAGTGGGCACATTAGGTCTTGAGCTCCGTGGTGGAGCCCAGTGGATCCTTGTGGGGAGGCATAGACCCCTGTTCTGCCAATGAGAGCCAGGGGTTCTGAGAAACTGACTTCCTGGGGCTGGGAGGGGACACGGAGCGGGAATCCTTGGGTTCTCAGTATACAATGGCTTGGAGAGGACAAGGGGCTTGTCCAGGATGAGGATGCTGGAGTGAAGGCCAGTCTGCTGTTCCAGGCCTGGAAGGGGCGCGAGGTCCCAAGGCAGAGGTGCTGGGACTGGGAAGGAGGCAAGTAGTGGCCTGGGATCTGGAAAGGGAGAGAGATGGCAGTGTGGGGGCAGGACAGGCCCCTCCTGCCACTCTCCCCACCCTCTTGGGTAGCCCAGACCTAGCCCTTGGCCCCACTGTTCCTCTCTCTCTTTCTCTCTCTGGGCTCCAGGGTCTTGCCCACCCTCCCATAGGTGGGTAGAACAAAACAAGCTAAATCTGCACATCCCCCCAGAGCCCAGCCTATCGGTGGGTGTTAGGCCCAAAAAGCAGGATCCTAAGAGGGAGGGCCTTAGGTAAACACGCAAATCAGAAGCACCGCTGCCCTCCCTAAGGGCAGGTTTGTGTCTGTCTCATTTGTCTGTCCCGGGTGTTGTTTATTGACTGAGTGAAAGAAAGAATGTGTGCATAAATGTGAGAGGGTGGGAGGCTGGCTGGCAGGGGTATTGCTACTCTTGCCCTGACTCTCCATTCCGTGCTCACTTCTCTTGGCACCTCCTCACACCATCAGCACAGGGGTGCAGCTGAGCCGCCCCCATCCTCCCTCCCAATTTCCTCCCTGCGAGCAGGAATCTCCTGGATCAGATTCCCGGACTCCCAGGCACCAGGCAGCCATCTGCCAGCTGCTGCATTGGGCCCCGGGGGAGACATCCACACCAAGGCGAGGCCACCCACCTGCTTCTGTGACCCATTCCTGGGCTCACAGTGCTGTAGGCCTGCCTCCCAGGGCAGAGCCTGGCACTCTTGTCAGCCTGGGGCATGGCGAGGATTGGACACTGGGACCTAGCAGGGAAGCTTCCTTGGCTAGAGGCCTGAGACACTGTCCCCAAGGCCATCTTCTCATTCTCTCTGCAGAGATCTGGCCTGGCAGGGGGCAAGGAAAGGGCAGAGCTGGGCAAAGGGGCAGGGCCTCCAGGCTCCTGATGTTGCTGGGAGCTGCCAAGACCCAGTCTTTGAGCGGCTGTACCCACCCACTGATGCTGTCTTTGGAAAACTGAGGCTGGGAACGGACTGAAGACCAGCCCACCATAGCAGTGAGGGCTGGAGGGGGGCCATGCGTGGCATCCCATGCCCGACCTTCATGCTTGCTGCCTGTAGGGTGGGTAGAGACGGGAGACTATGAGGGTTTGGACAAGTTCACAGCATTCTTTTCCCCCATCCCTAGGCTGTCCTTGCTCATGAGTAACTGTGTCTGGGGGATCGGAAGTGGGTGGTGTGTCACCGAGGTTGTGCCCAGGACAGGTGGTGTTCCTGTGACCTTGCCCCGTCCCTGGAGGGGGAGCCACAATCTCTGCCTTGCTCTCCCTTCCAAGGGCTCTTCTCAGTGCCCATCTCTTTGACCAAGGGCAGCAGGTTTCTCTGCCCCTGGGACACCACACTTCTCTCTGCTGGTCTCTGCCTCTGGATGTGCTCCTTCCTTCAGTTTCTCATCATTCCCACCCCCCACCCCGGACCCTCACCCCTCCTGTGCAAGCCTCCCTATCATCTATTACCCCCATCTCTTTATGCACACCCCATCGGGCATTGTGTGGAGCCCTCGGGGAGGAGCCAGTGCTACGAAAAGCTGCCACGAAGAGGTGGCTGCTCCATACTGCCTCCTGGCTTGGTGTTTCTGGAATTCATGGGTGAGTATGTGGAAAACACCGGGGCCTCTGACCTCAGGCCTTGCCCTATCCTCCTTATCTAGAGCTAAGGACTGGAGGAGCCCCAGGTTTCCTCTAGTCTGGCTTGAGGATTAGGGGACTCTCTGGTTTGGGGTCATCAGAGAGGAGGACCTGGCAAAGTCAGGTAGGGCTGGGCCCCTCTGGGAGGTCCCCAGTCGGGGCAGGGGTAGGGTGCGGGAGATCTGAGTGTTCTCCATGCCCCCCACCCCAGACTCTCATTGGTTCTAGTCTTGTGGCCATCCCCATTCCTCCTATCTCTTAGGTTCTTACTTCTAGTAAAGGCAGATGGAGGAAGAGCCAGTTTCTCAGGGGTCTCTGAGCTCTGACTCATGGGGTAATTTTTATCAAGTGCCCTGGCCTCTTTGAGCCCAACTTTACATAGCTGCACAATGTGGAGATATAGGGACACAGCCTTCCACTTTGACTTGGAGAACTATCAGTAGATTATCCCTTTAGAGGAAAAGAGGATTATAAATCAGCTCGAGTTCTGTTCAGAACCCCTTCCCACCTCCCTGGAGTCAGCAAGAGGAGGTATTGACCTGAGGAGGGAAGACATTAGGATGCCTCTCAGCAGGACTATAAGACACATGTGAATATGATAAAAAACAATAATGTGGTCAGAGTGCACCACAAGGTGAACTAAGTTATCTGAGTACCACATCCTTCCCTTAAGGTAATGCAGGCCAGGAAGCTCCCTTTTCAGGCCAATTTCAGGCAGGTCCAGGTGGTCAAAGACTTGGACTATATGACAGGGAAGGGCTTAGGGTGGGGGTGGGGGTAGACTAGAATTTATGGGGCACCAGGTATGTGGATAATTTTCCCTTTTCACCCAGAGCCAGCCTCCAAGACTAGGTCCCTAGGGTCCCTTCTGATGGCTAGAGGATTCCAGCAGGGTTCTAAAGACCTGAGTCCTGATCTCAGAGGGTCAAGGCCTTGACCTCTGTTGCCTGCCCAGGCACATGCAGGGTGCCAAGGATACCCTAAGAGCCCTGATCTGAAATCCCTAGGAGTCTGGGATGAGCCCTCACCCCTCTGGGGCCCAGGTAGAGCTCTGGGGTCAAGAAGACGGATAGAAGACGACCTGTTGTCCCCCCTCATTTCCTGTTGTCCCATCCTGTTCCCCGGGGACCCTTCTCACTCCCCTGACTGTCACCTTCCTGCAATGAGGAGCGAGGAGGTGAGGTCACAGCTGTTAAAAATATTCTGACTTCATTAACCCTGTGAGTGCTGCCAAACTAAGGCAGATTCTTCCTAGTTCCCTAAACGCCAGACCTATATTCACCTGGAAGGCAGCAGCAGGGGACAGCCAGAGGGACAGCCAGGACTTGCCCAAGAAACACCCTGGATGCCATTAAACACACTCCCACACACATGCACACACACACACACGCTCACATTCACACTTAACACTCATGCTCCACACACACACCAGGCCCCTGTAACCCGGGCTCTCAGTGCCCCTCAGTCCCAATCCTGCCTGCCCTTTATCTGCACTCAGAGGGCCCGCATGCATGTCTTCCCTGGGGAGGGCCCTCTTCCGGGGCTTCTTTCCCCAAAATCCCACCTCTGAGAACAGAGGCAGTTGGGGTCCTTTCTCCCATCTTGGGATTACTCAGACCAGATATCTCTGAGGGAAGAATCCAGAGGCTTGGGGTCCAGTCCCAAGTTGGACCCCAGCAGTAGGATCTTGGGCAAGTCCCTTCTTTTTCTTTGGCCCCCCGTTCTTCAACCATGAAATGAAGGGATTTATCTAAGCTAGTGGTTCCTAAACTTGGCAGAACACCCAAACTGCAGGGGAGATTTTTCCAAATACACTTGCATGGGCCTTACCTCACACCTCTGAGTCAGCCTCTCTCTAGGGAAGGTGTGTTTTGGAAAACACGCCCCAGGTAATTCTGGTGCAGAACCAGATTGGGGGACCATTGATCCAGGTGTTTTCAAAAGGACTTTCAGGATCCTAGTTCCCACCCATCCCTCCTCCCCTCCCCGCACCGGTCCAGTGGAGACTCTGAGGTACTGGGGGGAGGGTCTCAAAGGGCTGCAGAACTCCTTATCCTCAGCCCCTGCCCTATGCTTGCAATAGACTTGGGCTGGCAGTAACATCCTAAACTGGATGAGCTCCAGATCAGGGCAAACTCCAGACCCTGTGTCCCCAAGGAGCTGGGGCTGGGTGAGCCAGACCCACCCCTCTTTCCCAGCCAGCAGCCCCCATGCCTTGCCTGGCCACAGAGGTCTTGAGGGGGATGACTCCTCCCCTAATCCCCAGAGCAGACAGAGATGAGGAAAGGTTAATTTCCGTCCCAGCTGCCTGACAGCTGGGGCTGACAGTGACAGAGTGCACAGCCAGGAGACAGGGGACATGGGGGAGGGATGGTGGAACGGGAGGCCCTGCTGAGGACCAGGACCAATCGGTGGCTCAGCCTGGTCCCTGGCCTCTGAAAAGGACCTCAGAAGGCATCGCAACCGATGTCCATCACTTTCCCCTACAGATGAGGAAACTGAGGCCCAGAGAGGAGATAGGATTTGTTTAGGCCCTTTGGTCCCTGGGTCACTGCCCTCCCCATGGCCACTCGGCTGGACAAGAGAGGGGCCAAGCCTGCCCTGCAGAACCAGTGGCTCAAGGGCACCTCACCATCCTTGCGGTAGTAGAGGATGTCCACCTTGCACTCCTCGGCCCCCAGCAGGGCCTGCGCCAGGCGGGACATGGCACTGCGCGGGGTGTTGGGGCCTGTGAGGAAGTCGCAGGTACACGGTCGCTGCATCACCTCCACTCGGGAGTAGCCGAAGAGTT
Organism: Diceros bicornis minor; assembly: GCF_020826845.1. Taxonomy (NCBI): domain Eukaryota; kingdom Metazoa; phylum Chordata; class Mammalia; order Perissodactyla; family Rhinocerotidae; genus Diceros; species Diceros bicornis. Next base: position 46,407,315 of record NC_080757.1, on the reverse strand, counting down.
CACAGAAGCCATCGTTGCAGTAAATGATGGCGCAGTTCTCCATCTGAGCATTGGCAATCAGGAACTTACGACCTGGGGTGGGAAGTGGGAGGTGGGAAGCCCATGGCAACCAGGATTGGGTGGCAGGGAGGGAGGGAGCATAGGGACTCTTGGCAGCAGTGAGGAGAGAAGTAGACTGGGAAGCAGAGCAGTGACCAGAATGAGGGAAGGGGGAGGTCAGGTCTGGAGAGGGTGGGAAGACCAAGGAGGCCAGAGTCATGGGGGAAGGTCATGGGACTCCTGGGAGGATTGAGGGGGTGGCTAGGAAGGGGGAGCAGGACAGTGACCAGAGAAATGGGGCTGGGGAGTCGGGCCTGGGGATTATGGGAAGACCAGGGCAGTAATGGGGTCAGTGAAGCAGGAGGAAGGCCCAAGACTTCCTGGAGGCAGCAAAGGGGTCAGGAAGAAGGAGCAGGGATGTGAACAGATGGGGGCCAGACCTGGGGAGAGCTCCTAGAAAGACCAGAGTGGGTAGGGTCAGGAGGTGAAAAGGAGGGAGGCAAGGAAACCTCTGGAGGAAGTGAGGGAAGCAGGAGGGGGAGCAGGACAGTGACAGAAGGGAGGTCAGGGCTGGGGCCCAAGAAAACAACTCGGGTGTGGGGGGAGGGGCTGCGCTCTGCCCCTCTTGCTCCAGCAGGCAGGGCGGCATTTCTGGGAAGCGGGGCCCGCTGGAGGAGAAGGTATCGGGGACATGAAAGCGAAGGATTTTGCATTCGGCATCCGGTACCCCCCACCCTGCTCCATTAGAAGTTAGTGCAGGGGTCCTGCCACTTTTGCCACCGAACCAGGACTCCAGATCGTCCCCCCACACCAACGCGCACACTCACTCTGGCCCTCGAACTTGCGGATGATGGTGTCCAGGTAAGTGTTTTGGGGCGCGACGTGGCCCCTACGGACCGGCATCTTTCGGCCGCAGCCTCTGCCCGCTGCCACCGGTGCCCGGCTCCCTGCGTCTCCGCCTGTCCTCGGGCTCGGCGGCGTCCGGCTCCGGGTTGGCGCCGCCCTCGGGGAGGGCCGCGAGGCTCGGTGCCCCGCCCACCGCCTGCGTCTACCGTCCGCTGCCCTCCCCGGCCCTCCCTCGCCGGCCGCTCGCCCCGCCGCCTCCCCTCCGCGCCCGCCCGGGAGCTGTCCGCGCCACGGTGCTGAAAGAAGCCGCGCGGTGGCGGCGGGCGGGGTTCGCGGGGCGGGGGCAACTTCTCTCGGACCCGACGGGACAGGGGCGGGGCCCTGACTCCTAGGGGGCGGAGCTGGGTGGGAGTCCCGCGCCAGGAATGGGGCAGGGCTTCTCTGAGGAGCTTCTGCTCTTGTCCCAATGGCCAGTGGCCTCAGCCCCTCTCGGACTCTCTCCTGGTACAGAAGGGCAGTCTTGACATTGCCGGACGAGTCTCTCAGGGAGCGGAGGGGGCGGGCAGAAGGGGCTGTTAGAGGCCTCAGGTGGTCTTTTGCTGAAGGTTTCTTTCCGGGTCTGACCGCTGAGCCTGACCCTGGTGATGATACCATTAGACATCTTGCCTGCTTTTGCCAAGTGCCCTCCAGCTGAGCCCCAGCGCCCATGCAGAGCTCCTAGTGGCAAGCCCATCCAAGACCTGGTCCTGGGAGAATGGAGTAGGAGTGCACATGAAGGTGTACAAGAAATATGCAATTAGGTGCTTTCTTCAGAGGCCTGAGAACTCTTGGCATACAAGCACTGCTTGAGAGGAAAACAGATTTAAAACCGCCTATTAGCAAGTGGCCACTGATAAAAGTGTCTGAGTACAGACTGAAAATGAATACACTAGAAGAAGCAGATGAGAATGGGGTGAGGTTTATTGAAAGAGGCTTCTCGCAGAGGAGGGAGAGAAGGGGACCACTGTTCACGGAGCATCTCAGTGGGCTTGGAGCATTTTGGAAGGTCCAATGACCAATTTTGAGCCAGACCTTGGAGGGCAGGCATTCAAATGGGGCATGCACCTTAGGCAAGGGCCCAGGGTGGAATCAGTGCAGAGGGGCTAAGCTAGGGGGTAGTAGAGGTGAGGTTGGAGAAAAAGGGATAAAACCCCTCAGATGCCATTTTGAAAGTCTAGATTTAATTGATAGACAACCAAGTTCTTCAGCAGTTAGACAAGAAGGAAATATTCTGGTGAAAGAAACTTTACAATGGCAGTGGGGAGGAGGATGGCCAAGGAGGCTTGAGGGGGTTTTGTTGGAGTTCAGGTGAGAGGCTTGGAGTCCTGGGTGGGGTGTGCCTTTGCCAGGCAGAGCCACAATGCCTGATGGGGGACTCACTGGCCACTGTGGCTAGGGGATGGGAGGGCTGCAAGTGTGGCCTCCTGGCGGGGGCAGAGTTGTCCTGGCTGCCCCTGTGTTTGGGAGGGCAGGCTGGCTGTGGAGGAAAGATGGGGCTGTTTCTCATGGGTTCAGTGTGTGAGGACCTGGGCTCTAAGGAGGGACTTGGGCAGTGGGACACTCATTCATTCACTATTCATTCATTCAAACATTTCCCAAGTCTGCTCTATGTGCCATGGCCTGTGCTGGCTGCAGGTGTTACACAGGGCCACACTCCTGATGGGTGTCCTGCCCTTACAGAACCGACAGCTAGTAATGGGGACAAATAAGGACATTACAGCTCAGCAAAGTAATAGCAGTGACAGAGCCATCAAATGAGGTTGCTGTGGAGCCTGCAGTCGGAGCAGGAGTGCTTGGGCTCAGCCAGAACTCAGGAAGACCTCTTGAAACCTGGGCAGAGGTAGAGTCCATGGAGATCTCAGCCTAGTCCCTCTGTCCCCTGAACCCCTGACTTCTGGGCTCAGATCTTTAATCTAGAGAGAGCTGGTCCCATCTTTTGGCCACCCTCCCACCAGCTCAACTGCAGCCCTGGTGCCTCCCCCTGTGGTTACTGACTGTGATGCTACTTCCCTTCGAGACTCTCCTGATCTCTAACAGGCACTGATTCTCAGCCTCCCAGGAGTTCTGGGGCCTCAGTCCAAACTCAGTGAATCCCCACACATTGGGTGTGGCATCCCTGTGGCGAGCAGACCCAGGCTGGAAAGAAAGGGCTAGAAGCGGCAGGAGCTGAAGCCTTCCCTCTCACTTCTCAGGCTTGTTCCTAGAGTCCTAATTTCCCAAATGTCCTTCCCACAGCTCTCCCTACCCGTCTTCCCCTCCCCCATTGAGCCTGGAAAGGTGCTTTTTGCCCTGCGCTTCATCCCCAGGGCAACAGGCCAGGCGGCAGGTGTGTGTGTTGAACAAGGCCATCTCTGGAGTGGAGTGGCTGGAGATGAGCTTTGTTTAAATATTAAAGAAGTCAATCATTAATCAAGCCTGGCTTGGTGCCCAGCTACCCACTGTCTCCATTTGGGAGGGCCTGGACTGGGGCAGGGAGGGACGGGGCGCAGTTTGTAAGGCACCCTGCATCTCACGCAGCCAACGAGCAGCTTTTGGGAGCTGGATTATGCAGCCCAACGCAAGGCGGGCCAGGGGATCAGCAGAAAGATATGCTCGCCAGTATACAGATCACAGCTCTCATGAACTAGCACCAATGATTTATACAGGAATGTCTGGTTCTACGTGAATACGTTTTATAAGGGGACGAAGCAGTGTTCTGTTTCTAACCAGAGCAGACACTCCTTGGGCACTGCAGTCCCTGTCCAGCCCCAGTTGGGCTCCTGAAGAAAACAAGTCGGTGTGATGAACCAGTTCTAGGCATGACTTGGGGTGGGGACTGGTTTGGAGGGACATAGTCACTGGGTCACTAAAACTGTGGTTTCTGAGCCCCTAGAGGAAGGAGGTTGGCCCGGGACCCAGAATCACACATACATGGAATCACACAGAGTCAGTCTCCCGTGCACATGGCCTTGCATACATGAGTTCACAAACACACAGTTACAACCCCGCATGTACCCAGATCTGCCACAACAGTACCCAATTGCAGTTGGGCACTATGCATGCAAGCTGCCCCCTCTTCAGCATCCCCCTCCACCCCTCTCTGGCTTGGCTGCCCTCCTCCTGCCCCCATAAGCCTCACCAGTCACACTGGTGTCTAGTCCCAGCTCCACCATTCAGCTTTCATCCACGGAGGCTTCCTGTTGTGCTGTGTGAAAATCCAAATGGTCAGGCTGATTGAGCACAGCATCAGGATGAGGCAGAGGCCCAGCAGGATCCACTGTCTTTTGACAGCCTGGCGGGGCTCCATGGCTATGCCTAGGAAGTAGGTGTTGGGTGGTGTCTTGAGTGTGTTAGTGTCCTGTAAATTGGTGTCCTGTATACTGGTATCCTGGGCCAGTGACCTTTTTTCCAGGGAGTGCAGCCTGCAAGCCAGCAGTAGGGCCACCAGGAACATGACAAAGCTCAGGGCCAGCAACACCCACTGCCCAAAGTTGGCCTGGTTAGGGTCCAGCTCCAGACTCAGGAATGTCACCTTGTCTGTGTATTTTTCTGCAAAAGACATGAGAGTCTTGTAGAGCAGTGAAACTGGGGAAGGGGCCCTGGGGTACCCTGTAGTGATCAGATATCGAACTGCCACTGGCCTTCTCCCTCAGCCTCAGGGACCTACCTTCCAAGCCACAGGTAAGGGCATTGCCTTGGAAGAAGGGTGAAAAAGAGGAGTAGAAGGAAGAGAAGGGGAAGTGGACACAAAGAGGGCTACACACCCCATGGTGCCCAGCAGTGGCTCTGTGCAAGGGTCAGGAGGCAAGGTGACCACCCTGTGCTGGACAGTGCACAAGGAAGCAACTGAGCCAGCGGCTGGTGCATGGGCTGTGGTCTTAGCCAAGGCTGCATCAGGTGCAGACAGGTTCACCCAGCAGTAGTGCTGTGCTCATTCAAGGCAGGTCATAGATAGGCTAGGGGTTAAGGCTGGGTAGGGGTAGGGGCTGGCCTGGGGCAGGCTAGGGTAGGGTTTGGGGCTAGACCAGAGCTAGGACCAGGGTCAGATTATCAAACCTTCAAAGTAACAGCTGAAGTCTGGCCAGCCCAGGATCTCCCCCTGCCGCACGTTCTCGGTGACCAGCCAGTTCAGCAAAGGCTTGAAGTAGGTCATGAGGGCCTTTGCAGACACCTCAGTCTGCCCAGTTATCTTCTCCAGGACCTCTGGCCAGGGCTTGCTTGAGCCCAGCTTTAGGACATCCCTGGGAGAGAGGGTACAGCTGTGAGCTGTGTGGGGGCTTCAGCTGGTGCTGCTGGGACCCCTCAGGATGCCCAACCCTGGCCCTAGGACTTTGCTAGTCAGACTCTTCCCACTGAGCTCAGCATAGTGGATAAAATCACAAGCTTTGAAATAAGACCAACCTGGGTTTGAATCCTGACTCTGTTACTCCGTAGCTGTGGGACTTGGGCAAATAACTTAACCTTTCTGAACCTCAGTTTCCATATCCATAAAGTAGAGATAATAAAAGTACCTACCTCCCAGGGTTGTTGTGGTGATTAAATAAACATAATGCTGGGAGCATAGTAGGCAGACAATAAATGTGAGCTGCTAATTATTATTATTATTATTATTATTATTACCACTACTGTGATGATTATTTCCTGGACTCAAACAAGCATAAAGTCTTGAGACACTGTTTCCCATGTGGTGCTCAGTGTCGTAGGCAGAGGCAGCGCTTCAGGCCTTCCTGGTCTCACAGGGAGTGTTTGGGAGGATTAGAGAGAATGAGCGTGGGATGTCACTAGTCACTGCCTACAGCCTGCACAAATGTCACTCTGTCCCAAGGCACACCCAGTGCGCAGTGGCAGGGGATGGAGGCTCGGGCTTGGCCAGCACACTCATGGTGAGGGGACAGAGTGTGCTGAAGCCAGGGCTCCGGGCTCCTCCACTCCAGGGTCCCCTGCGGAGACAGCGGTAGGTATATGTCGATCCTTCTCAACCTGCTGTTTCCCCAGCTGACCAGGAGAGAGGTGGGGCCTAGAGACCTAGAAGTCACAGTGTGGAGTCTAGACTAACAGGACCCAGGTTCAAGACCCAGCAGTGCTTTTTATGGGCTGCATAACTTCAGGCAATCAACTTCACCTCTCTTAGCCTCAGTTTCCCCATCAGTAAAATGGGCCCCATTAATACCTGCCTTTCACCCTGGTGAAAGTCACTAAATGGCGGTGAAAGAGGGCTTTGTAGCCTGCAGAGCCTCACTTTATACACATCACTTAATAAACAACTGGGAAAGAATGAGGTGAGGAGACTAAGGGTCAGTGGATTCTTGGCAGAAACCACTGAGGAAAAATGTAGTTAAGATCCTAGAGAAATGGAGGAGAAAAGTCATCAAGATCTAAAGACAAAAACAAAACCTTCCAACTAATTTTAAAGAGGATTTTATCAGATGCTGGGTCCTGGGAAAAAGGAAAGACTGAGTGGGGAAAAGGCGGACTGAGAATCCGCCTATTTATAAAGAGTCCCCAGGCTGGGACAAGAGGTTGGACCGAAGCCAGCTGAAGGCCCACGTGGGCAGCACGCGAGACTTGCAAAGGTGGCAGTGGGCGCTGCCTGGAGCCCTCAACTCCAATGCAGCAGCGGCGGGCCCCAGAGACAAGGTCAGCCCTGCCATGGCTGGCTGTGTGAGGCAGGGGGACTTTGGGAGGTTGGACCAAGTCCACTTGAGCCCCCTGTTCCCAGTAGAACCAGACCAGAGGCTGGCCCAGGCAATCACATTTAGGAAGATGAGTCAAAAGGAGCAACATCAAATTTTAAGATATATTAGGCAAAAGAGCAGCCAAGAATCTTGCCCTTCCCATTCTCTCCTGCAAGCACTCACCATCCCTCTCTCCTCCACAGTCCATATTCCATTCGGCTGCCGTCTCCCTCCTCAGAGCTCGTGACAGCCCCCTTTCTCAGAGACCTCTCCTCTGCCCTCTGCCCAGAAAATGGCGTTCAAAGTCCTAAACCTGGAACTCAGGGTCTTCCTTGACCAGGGGTCTAGACGATGACGCGTGAGGACTGGTGAGCAGTGACCAGTGATGAGTGGCAAGGCCTCTCCATGCTTTGGTGCCAAGTCAGACCCTGGGAGCCTTGTGCATCTGGGGGGGATTGGAGGGGAAAGTGGCAAGAATGGCTGAGGTCAAATGTCCCACCAATCAAGTGGGAGGAAACTCAGAGTTCAAAGTGAGTTGATAATCTAGAAAACAGATGCCTGCTATTTCTGACACTCCCGTGTTTGGGGACAGAGACCCCACCTTGTTCCCCTGCACAACATCCTCACCCTCTTTGCATGTTCACCAAAGCCCTTACTGCACCAGCTCCTTTCTTCTATTATGGTTATTGATTTATCCTGTGGTCCATTGCCCCCTGCTGGATGCTCAGCACGTGCACGAGTAAATGTTTGCTGAATGAATAAATGATGAGCAGCCAGAGACATGAATGCAGAGAACAGAGAGGTTCCTTATGTTCCACACGTTCAGAAAAGCTCAAACATGGGCAGTCGGCTAGAATAAACCCCTGTAGGTTGAAAAGATGGAAAAGCAAATAGACCTAGGAGACACTAGGCATGGAAGGTGCAGCCCTCCCTGGGAGCAAAGCCAGGGGATCAGTCCTGCAACTCCATCTGGCCCAGTGGTTCCTGACAAACTGCGTGGCGGAATCACAAATACTATGCTCGGGCTGGCCCCGTGGCTTAGCGGTTAAGTGCGCGTGCTCCGCTGCTGGCGGCCTGGGGTCGGATCCTGGGCGTGCACCGACACACTGCTTCTCTGGCCATGCTGAGGCCGCGTCCCACGTGCAGCAACGAGAAGGATGTGCAACTATGACATACAACTATCTACTGGGGCCTTGGGGGAAAAAATAAATAAATAAAATTATAAAAAAAAAAGTACTATGCTCATCAAATTTGCAAAGGATACTAAATTGTGTTGCTTTGTTAAGAGAGTGGGTGTGAGATTGAGTGTGCGAGTGTGAACGTGTGTGCGTGTGTGAGCGTGTGTGTGTTACCGGGAGGGGCTAAACAGTATCTCTGACCACAAGGGGCTACAAAGGAGGAAATAGCCTTTGATTACTGTAGGAGAGACTGCAGTCTGACACAAGGAAGAACTTCCACTGGAATATAAGCTCAGTGAGGCTCTGCTCAGGGTGCCTAGGGCCGCCAGGTGAGGAGAGGGGGCCCTGGGCAGGCTTCCAGCAGGGGAGGAGGGGAAGCCGAGAACAAATGAGGGGGAGGGCACTCACTCCAGGAGCTTCCCAGCCATCTTAGAGTTATAGATGTCACAACGGTGCAGCGGACCCATGTGGCCTGAGGCCTTGCACAGTGCTTCGTGGAGCTGGAACTGGAGCACTAGGCTGAGGAAGTACCTGGGTGGAGGAACGTGAGGGCAGGCTGGGGAGTGGGCGTTAGAGGTGGGAAGCCCAGGGCCACTTGGAGCCGGGAAGCTCTGACACGCAGTGGCCACGAGGGCCCACGGCAGCAGTCACAGCCTGGGTGGAGGCACCTTCGGCAAGGTCCCACCACAGGCTGGCCCTAGAATACTGCGGGGCTCTCCTCCTTAACCTTCTGGACCAACCCTTGCCTCCCTCTTTCCTGCCCTCCTCTCAGGGACAGCAGAGATGCTTGAGAATATTCCTATCAGCTCTGCCCTCCACACAGGACCTGATGTAAAGGCCCAAAGGATTCCAGAGCTTGGCCCTCAGAAGGCTGTGCGCTGATGGGAAGGGTACAGGGGGACATTTGGACCTAGGGCCATCTTGGAAATCCTCGGCCTGGTTCCCATGCCAACTCCCAGAGTTGGTTCTGCCGGCAGGGCCCAGATCTTTACCGTATGTAGGGCACGCTGGCCGAGATGTGGAACTTGGCACCCGGATCAAAGTCTTCCTCTGTCCGAGGCACAGGGGGGCACAGGCCCTGGTACTTCAACCTGGCGGGGAAAAAAGGGGCCTTGATAGTGCCGCCCGGGGGGGTTCTCAGAGCCTTTCCATTTGGAGCCTGGCTGTCACAACTGGACCTGGCTTGAGGGGCACACTTAATGTACTTTTATTGATTAAATAAGTGAGTTGAAAACTCATGGGTTTGGGAATCAGAATGAAATAATAAGTTGTTAACACTGACTGAGCCCTTCCTCTGTGCTGGGAACCGTGCTGAGCTCTCCACACAGCTCACTTGACACTGTCCTGGTTCTGGAGAGGACGAGCTAGGCGAGGTCCCTGCTTGCATCCTAATGATGGGGGATGTTGTAGACCAACCCACAAGGTCGTTTCCTCTAGTAAGAAGTGCTGAAAAGAAAACAGAGTAACATCCCTCTGGCTGGTACCATAGTTATTCCCATTTTACAGATGAGGAAACCAAAGTTTAGAGATCAGGGAGCTGGTGGCACGATGCAGAACTGGCAGACCCCAATAACTTTCAAGTTCAGGTCTGGTTTTGCCCCTCTGAGCTGTATGACTGTGGGAAAGTCACTGATTGTCACTGAGCCGTGTTGTTGTACAATGTTATCTGTAAAATAGGGATAAAATGACCCATCTTTGGGATGAGACAAAGTCTATCAAAAGGCTCATCATTTTATTGTTGGCTCACTGAAGCCTCTGAGCCCTCCTCTGGGGTTGACAGAGAGTCAGGAGCTTCCTCTCCCAGATGACAGGGGCTCTTCAAGGCCCAGGGTATCGCCTCCCCTCTCCCTCAGCCCCTGGTCTCCATCATTTGGGGGGTGGTGGGTGTGGGGGACAGAGGAAGGAGGAAGATCCCTGCAGGTGCCTCACATGGCTGGTGGGGGGTGCCCCTGGTAGGGCACAAGGTCAAGACTCTGCCAATTCCACCAGTGAGACCTGGTCCTGAATTCAGGGTGGTGCGGGAGGGTGAGAGGACAAAGAGAGATGTGTCCCCCTCTGCCACCCCTGTGTTGCTCTGTGACTGCGGGCTGGTCACACATTCTTCTGTGAATGTCCACGGGTTGTTTTAAAGTTTCAAATAAATATAAGGGCCTGGTGCAGAGCTAGCAGGCCCTTCACGGTTGCCCCAAACCACACTGTGGTCAGTAGACTTGAGCCGGTCAGTCTGAGGCCTGGTGGAGATGGAGCCCTGGCCACGGGCATTTATTATCAAATCAAATGGCCGGGGATTGGTGATGGGATGCCACGCAGGTGTCCCTTACTCAAGATGATGCTGCCTGACTGCTGGTGGACTCCTTCAGCAGCCAGCTCTCATCTTTGACATGCCTGGGGACAGGTGTGCGTGTGTGTTGGGGCAGCAGGAAGGGGAGCAGTGGGCTTGCCCCTCTCTCAAGGGGACTCTTTCCACAGGAGAGAAAGAGCTCAGGCTCCCAAACCCCTCTTCTTTTTATTTATTTATTCATTTTTTGTGTGTGTGAGGAAGATCAGCCCTGAGCTAACATCCGTGCTAATCCTCCTCTTTTTGCTGAGGAAGACCAGCTCTGAGCTAACATCTATTGCCAATCCTCCTCCTTTTTTTTTTTTTTTTCCCCAAAGCCCCAGTAGATAGTTGTATGTAATAGTTGCACATCCTTCTAGTTGCTGTATGTAGGACGCGGCCTCAGCATGGCCAGAGAAGCGGTGCATTGGTGCGCGCCCGGGATCCGAACCCAGGCCGCGAGTAGCGGAGCGCGCACTTAACCGCTAAGCCACAGGGCCGGCCCCCAAACCCCTCTTCTGCTGGTCCCACTGGTGGGAACAGAAAGGGAGGGGAGAAGCAGGACGGCCGGCCCCGTTGTCAGTGGTCAGTTCTTGGAGGAGCCCAGATGCAACCATTGTGTGAGCTTCCCAGTCACCCACGGGTTAGATAGGGCCACCACCAGGATCCCTAGAGAGGTCGGAGGCCTGCTCAGTGCTGGTGCAGATTCAACACGAGGCCTCATGATGCCCACGCTGGCCCTATCCACTTCAGCAGGGATGCTTCTGTCTGGTGACAGCAAACAGCTGACACTGTCCTGGGGCTTCCCCATGGCCCCCAGGTCACCAGCATTGTGCACCCAGCTCTGCCCTCAGAGGAGAGGGAGCAGCACTCTATGGCAACAAGTGGTACCCTTGAGGCTGACCTGAAAGCCCCACCCACACCAGAGGTGGGAGGGGGGCAGAGAGCCCTGGGCAGTGGTCCTCCCCACCTGAGGTTCCACCACTCCTGGTTGTAGACGTCCTTCTGGATGGTGCCATCAAAGACCTTCCAGCGAAACAGGTCCATCAGGTAGGCAAAGGGAATGAAGGCGATCTTGTCCAGGGCAATGCCCATCAGGAAGTTGACCTCCTCCTCTGGGGAAGGTGGGGCAGTCAGGTGATGGCTCCTGGTTCTCTCTCCCTTCAGCCCTGCCTGGAGATCCCTAGCTGCAACCCAGGCATGAGCTGCCCTCCTGTGGTCCCCATTACCTGAGTCCTGGTGCTGGTGGCTGACCAGGCCTCTGTTGAGCAGGTGCTTGTGGGAGAAGACTGAGAGGGTGATCACCGACCCCACGGCCTCTTCAAAGGCTGGGTTGGCGCCTGCACGGAAGATCACGGAGAGGTTCCTGTACTGCAGGAAGTACTGGATATGGCCCATCTGGTGGAAGATGGAGAGCAGATCTTCTATGGTCACCTCGGTGCACTTCTTTATCCTAGGGTTAAAGGGCAGGGGTCAAGGAGCATGGGGATGCCCTGGGAGAAGGGGAGATTTCTCCATTCAGACTCTACTAAGGAACTGGGCTGATTGGGCTGGAGACCAGCAGGGCCTTGGTTGCTGTCCTTTCTCACTCCAGGCCCCATATCCACCCAGTGGCCGAGCCCTACGCTCTCACACCCACCTCTCCCACATTGCCCTGGCTCCCACCCTGCCCACCACCCCTTGTACACACCTCCGCAGACAGGCAATCAGGTAGAGAGCGGAAAGAGCAGAGGAAGGGCCAGGGGGGCAGGAGTGTGGTGTGGGCTGCAGGGGGAGCACCTGAAGTCTTTGCTGTTGTAGAAGTCCCAGGCAGAGGCATGGCACTCCAACTCCCTCCCGTCGGTTGGCCTTTCCATCATGGAATTTTTCCAGAACTCGGGAGGGGTCGGAAGCAGCCCCAGGGAGGCGTAGAATTTTTCAGCCTCTATGAACATTTTCTTAGGCTTCCAGTGCTGTGGGGAAGAGAGGGTGCGTGGGCGCTGCCCAGGGGTGCGGAGTGGGCTGGGGCAGACAGAGGCCGAGCACTGACCTGTCCTCTCATGATCTTCGTGATGTCCTCAGGGGGCTTCTTTGGGAAGGGCAGGACCAGGTCTAAGATGTTGACCCAGGACTGAGCCCACATGTTCCCTGGAAGGGGAGTGGGAGGGCTAAGAGGAGGCGGGAGACCATCTCTCTCTTTCCTGGGCATCTGCTTGAGGGCCTCCTCTGCCCGCCCCACCTCTGTCACCAGCCCAGCCGGGGCTTTACCCAGGAGGTGGGCAGGGATGGGCCCCCTCAGGTCGATGAACTCGGGCCCGTAGTGGCGGTGCAGGGCCCGGCGCACGTAGGCGTGCAGGTTCAGGTAGAGCGGCTGCAGCTCCTGGTAGAGCTGCTCCAGGTCTTGCTCCAGTGTGTCAGACTCATACTTGGACCGCCACAAGGCCCCCATGTCTACGTAACCTAGGACAGGAAAGGGGGCTCAGAAACGCTCACCCCACTCTTCAGCCCTGGCCTGGCAGGTGGGAGACCCAGGCACCATTGAGGGAAGACACTTGATCTCCCTGATCCTTGGAGTCTTCATCTGCCAAATGGGAAAAATACCTCCTAAGGCCACTGTCCGTATCGGATGAGATCAGGGTGGAAAAGCATTTAGCAAAGTACATGCTCTGTACTCCTCACTGAGCCTGGTTGGAAATGGCCTGGATAGGGCCCTGTGTCCTCTCTCACCTGCCTTGAGCCTCACCCATCCAAGCCCTCACTGAACCGGCTTCTTTCAAATCCTCCCAAACACTGGCTGCTCCCATCGCCAAGCCAGGGATGCTTTTTCACTTCCTGCTTTCCTGGCTTGTTCCCATCTTTCGGGCCTTCCCTGACCACTTATCCGAAGCAGGTGTCTCCTGATTCTCTCTCTCAGCAGCCCCTTCCTTCTCAGCCTTCGTCCTGGGTGCTAACTGGAGATGTGTGTTTGCATGAATACTGTCTGCCTCCCAGAGGACTGTGAGCCCAGGAGGGCAGGCGCCTGCTCTGTCTTTTCACCTATGCATCCTCAGAACCTCCCCAGCACCCGTGCATAGTAGGTGCTCAATAAGTGTTTGTGGAACAACACAGTGAATGGACAACTTTTGCCCTCGCCAGCTGCAGGGCTCAGGTTCCCGCCTCCAGGTCCTACCGCTGCCAAGTCCTACCGCTGCCCTTCCCCTCTGCAGACTGGGCTTTGCCTTTCCCAGGCATTGCTCGGAGACTCCTGCGATGTGCCGTCTGCTCAGGCTGGTCTGGCTGGTGGTGGTGGTGTGTGTGTGTGGGTGGGCGGGGGGGGCGGCCCTCACCATTGAGCTTCGCAGCCTTGTTGCTGAGCTGCACATAGCGCTCGAAGGTGATGCGGAGCTGGCGACCCACAGCATCCCGCCAGCCCTGCCAGGCCCACAGGAGCTCCTTTTGGTCCCGGGATGTGGCCATGACTTCCTCGAGGTCTGTGCCAAGAAGAGGAGCCAAGGTGGTACCCCAACCCCCACCTGGTCTCACCACCCTAGGCTGCTCCCACCCACCCAACAAAGGAGCACAGTTGGGGCAGGGAGGAGGGTGGGAGTTGGGAGACTCCTGGAATGTGTTGGTGCTGGAGACTGGTTGGGCAAGGAGCAGGGCTTGGGTGCTCACCAGGCTCCAGGGGCAGGCAGGGACCCTCATTCAGGCACACCTGGGCCATGCTGTACGTCGTCTCCATGTAGGCCAGAATCTTGTTGTACTGGGGGGGCAGGTGTCACCCAGGGCAGGCCCGTGCCCATGGACCCACCCCCAGCACTTGCCCCACCAGCTGGGAGAGGCCGGCCTGGCTGAGGCATCTTCCCGCTGGCCTCTGCTTTTCTCCTCCCCCAGAGGAAGCTCTGACCCTGCCCCACCAACCTCCCTCCTGGCCCAGAAACTCTGGCTCCCCATCCAGCCAGCCCACCCACCCCTGGCTGGGGAGCATGTGCCTGGAGACCTGGGGGCTCCCTCCATCACCTCCCGGAGCTCGTCCTTGGGCAGGGCCGCCTTGTCTATGTTCTGCAGCTTACTCAGCATGCGCTTCACGACTGGGTCCTGGAACCTGGCAATCTTAAACAGGCGGGCTCGGGTGCCAAAGAACAGCATATGCTGGGACCTCTCCATGTCCTTGTGCAGCTAGAAGGAGGGTCACCATGTTTGTTGTGAGAGGTTGGTGGAGGGAGTAAGGGTTCCACATACAACTCCAGGGCCACGGTCCCCAACCTCCTCCTAAAGCCCACTTTAAGTGTTGAGAATCATTGAAGATTCGCTAAGAGGGAGAAGGGAGGGAACCTGATTCTCTAAAAGCAAGGAGGTGATATTTATAAGGGGGAAGAAGTAGGAGATTCTTGCCCAGAGAGCATTTAGGGCCACCAAGAGGCTCGGAGCTTGCAGCCTGCTTCGACATGTATTTTGGGGCTTCCTTCTCTCCTCGAGCTTCAGACACGGGGCAGGAGGCGTGGTTCCCCCATCCCTCCGAGACCCCTGAGAAGAGCAAGGAGAGAAGCGGCTGGGGTGGGGGCAGTACCGCACCATCTCCTCCCGGTTTTTCTTGGTGATGTTGGTGACATAGTTCCAGGAGGCCTCCATGAACTGGTTCCACACAACCCGGGTTGTATTCTCATAGAACTGTAGGAACGTCTTTGCCACGGTCTCATTGTAGAAATCGTCTGTGGAGAAGAGGGTGGGCATCATGCTATCCTGCAAGGGGCCTGCCCCTGCCTGGTCCCCTTGTCTGATCCCATGCTCCTTCAGGTCTCAGCCCCACCTGAGCTCTGATCACCCTCAGTCCTGAGCCACAGCAAGAGCTGCCCATAATAGAAGAGCACAAGTAGGGAAGGTCCAGGGCAAGTCCATCTTGCACCCATGACCAAGAGAACAGCAGAGCTGGGTGAGTCTGTGGGCCAATCACGATCCAGCTCCATATTGTGACATCAGGGGCTAAAGGGTCAGCCATGGAATGTCAGAACTGGAAAGCCCTCACTCACCTTCTGGTCCAACTGTCCCCATTTTACAGGTGAGGAGACTAAGGTCCAGAATGGTCAAGCCATACAACCTAGTTCACACAGCTAGTTAGTGGCAGAGCCAAGAGGAGAACCAGGGCTCTTGACTTTTAGGCCACAACTTGTTCCACTCTACTTGGTCACTTCTCCCTGGCATTGTAGCTGCCCTTGAACCTTGGCCAGAGATTGATGAGACCTCTCCCTCCACAGGCTGGGATCACCTCTGAGCAGGTGGATGAGATGATGGATGGATGGATGGATGGATGGATGGATAGCTAGATGCATGGAAGTGACATCTCTAGGTCTCTGGACTCTGGAAGCACAGTTGTCTCTCCAAGTTCTTCTGACTTGACTTCCTCTGTTCACATTTTTGGCCTTTTTCTCTCGCGAGGGATGTGTGATCATTCCCAGAGCTGTGCAGGGCCCTTCTTCCCTGTATCAGGAGAGTTTGCAGTCAAGGGGAGGCACAGAAGGTAGAGGGCTGTGAGGGGTGTGGGGAGGTGTGGCTGGCACCTTCCATTCAGGGTGCATGTCCGTGAGTACCAGAGCCTGGTTTGAGCCCCACCTGGCAGGACCCCAGCTCTCCGCCAGGCTTTGGTGACTCCTCAGTAGCCTGACACGTATAGTCTGGGGAGACCAGCCCATCGATCTCACTTTGGGATTCCTTCCTAGACTCACTTTCCTCCACACCCAGACTCCCTCCACCCTGTGTCCCCTTCACTCACCCTCCTCAGCCCAGGTGCACCCACATCCTCACACACGCCCCACCCCTTCCGAGAGCTGACATCATGACCTGAGAAACTGACCAAATAGCCCTCCAAAATAGGATCTGTTATGATCACAATTTATTTAAAACACGAGGAAAGAAAAAGAAATCAGTGACACTTCTGGTTAAGCTGGCCAACTGAGCTCTCAGGGAAGTCCTTCCTCCTGCTTCAGACGTATAGACATGCTTGATAAAACGTAGTATTTTTCTTTTCTTTTTTTAAAACTATAATCACCATGTGGTACATTACATCCCCAGGACTTATTTATCTTATAACTGGAAGTTTGTACCTTCTGACCACCTTTACCCATTTCACCACCCCTGCCCCCCTGCCTCTGGCAACCACCAATCTGTTCTCTGTTTCTATGAGTTCAGTTTTTTGTTTTTTAGATTCCATATATAAGTGATATCACACAGTATTTGTGTTTCTCTGCTTGCCTGAATTATTTCACTTAGCATAATGCCCTCAAGTTCCATCCATGTTGTCGCACATGGCAGGATTTCCTTCTTTTTTGTGGCTGAATGGTATCTCATTGTATATATATACACCACATTTTCTTTTTCCATTCATCCGTTGATGGACACTTAGGTTGTTTCCATGTCTTGGCTGTTGTAAATAATGCTGCAATGAGCATGGGGGTGCAGATATCTTTTCATGATAGTGATTTCATTTTCTTCAGATAAATACCCAGAAGTGGAATTGCCATCTGTATGTCTTCCTTGGAAAAATGTCTATTCAAATTATCTGTCCGTTTTTAAATTGGTTTGCTTATTTTTTTGTTATTGAGTTGTGTAAGTTCTTTATATATTTTGGATTTTAATCTCCTATCTAATACATGATTTGCAAATATTTTCTCCCACTCTGTAGGTTGCCTTTTTGTTTTGTTGATGGTTTCCTCTGCTGTACAGAAGCTTTTTAGTTTGATGTAGTCCCGTTTGTTTGTTTTTGCTTTTGGTGTCAAATCCAAAAAATCACTGCTAAGACAGATGTCTAGGAGCTTACTCCTATGTTTTCTTCCAGGAGTTTTATGGTTTCAAGCCTTACATTCAAGCCTTTAATCCATTTTGAGTTAATTTTTTTATATAGTGTAAGACAGTGGTCCAGTTTCATTCTTTTGCATGTGCCTGTCCAGTTTTCCCAATACTTTTTATTGAAGAGACTGCTTTTTCCCCATTGTATATTCCTGGCTCCTTTGTTGTAAATATGTTGACCATATATGTGTGGGTTTATTTCTGGGCTCTCTATTCTGTTCCATTGATCTACGTGTCTGTTTTTATGCCAATGCCATTCTGTTTTGATTACTGTAACTTTGTAATATCGTTTGAAATCAGTAAGTGTGATGCCTCCAGCTTTGTTCTTCTTTCTCAAGATTACTTTGGCTACTTGGGGTCAAATCATAGTATTTTTTAAAAGGCAAAATACAGAGCTGAGACGGAAAGTAAGAAAGGGAACTCTTCAGATGCTGGGGAGACAAAGAGGGCTCATGCAGCAGCGAGTGGGGGCATCCACGTGGGAGATCAGAGTGCATCCACGCCCAAAGGGCTGCAGCATTGGTGCCCATGTGGGGATAGTTGACCACGGTGGAAGTAATGCCTCCATGAAACTGAGAGCCAGCAGATGGCTTCCTTTCCCAGGGAGCCTGCAAGAAGCAACCATGAAACTCACCCTGGGGGGCTGGCCCTGTGGCGTAGCAGTTAAGTGCGTGCTCCACTGCTGGCAGCCCTGGTTCGGATCCCTGGCGCACACCGACGCACCGCTTCTC
Organism: Diceros bicornis minor; assembly: GCF_020826845.1. Lineage (NCBI taxonomy): Eukaryota > Metazoa > Chordata > Mammalia > Perissodactyla > Rhinocerotidae > Diceros > Diceros bicornis. The sequence continues at coordinate 46,389,710 of NC_080757.1, read as the reverse complement.
AGGCCGTGCTGTGGCGGCGTCCCATATAAAGTGGAGGATGATGGGCACAGATGTTAGGCCAGGGCCAGTCTCCCTCAGCAAAAAAAGAGGAGAATTGACATGGATGTTAGCTCAGGGCTGATCTTCCTCACAAAAAAAAAAAAAAAAGAAAGAAAGAAACTGACCCTGGGGACATCTTCACAACCTGGTGTGTACATGGGACCATGCAGGAGGCTGTTCACACTGCAGATGGCTCATAGGTCAAGATTACCAATGCCATGAGGGTCAGTAATGATCCCTAGCCCCCACTGAGCACATTCCAGGTGCTAGAGACCCTTTGAGGGCTTTTAGTATATGAATCCTCACAACAAACCCATGAGATAGGTGCTGTGATCGACAACCCCACTTTACAGATGAGGATATGGAGGCACAGAGGTTGAGGAACTTGCTCACAGTCACATAGCCAGCAAATGGAGATGTGACTCAAATCCACACGGTTTGGTTCTGGAGCCTGTGCTAAAAATACAGACACAACGAATGGAGTAGACCACACCGGAAGAAGGAGAGCAATTGGAAAGGGACTTAAAATACAGTCTTTATATCATATACAAAAATTAACCCAAAAATTAGGATTAAAGTACAGTCTTTATATCATATCCATTAGGATTAAAATACAGTCTTTATATCATATACAAAAATTAACCCAAAAATTAAGATTAAAGACCTAAACCTAAGAGCTAAGACTATAAAACTCTTTGAAGAAAAGAGAGGAAAATCTTCACGACTTTGGATTTGGCAATGATTTCTTAGACGTGACACCAAAAGCACAGGCAACAAAAGAAAAACCAGACAAATGGATTTCATCAAAAGTAAAAACTTCTGGGCCGGCCCCGTGGCTTAGTGGTTAAGTGCGCGCACTCCGCTGCTGGCGGCCCAGGTTCGGATCCCGGGCGCGCAGTGACCCACCACTTCTCTGGCCATGCTGAGGCCGCGTCCCACATACAGCAACTAGAAGGCTGTGCAACTATGACATACAACTATCTACTGGGGCTTTGGGGGGAAAAAAATAAATAAATTAAAAAAAAAAGTAAAAACTTCTGTGCATCAAAGGACACTAACAACAGAGTAAAAAGGCAACCCACAGAATGAAAGTAAATATTTGCAAATCATATATCTGATAAGTAATTAATATCCAGAATATATAAAGAAATCCCCAAACTCAACAATGAATAAACAAACAACCCAATTCCAAGATGGATAAAGGACTTGAATAGACATCTCTCCAAAGACGACATATAAATGGATAATAAGCATTTGAACAGATGCTCAATATCACTAATCATTAGGGAAATGCAAATCAAAACCGTGAGATACCATTGGATGGCTATTATTTAAAAAACCCAGAAAACATCGAGTATTGGCCAACATGTGGAGAAGTTGGAACTCTTGTCCATTGCTCGTGGGAATATAAAATGGTGCGGCCACTGTGGAAAATAATATTGTTGTTCCTCAAAAAGTTATAGAATTATAGGGGCCGGCCAGGTGGCGTAGCAGTTAAGTGCGCGCGCTCCACTTTGGCGGCCCAGGCTTCACAGATTCGGATCCCAGGCACGCACTGATGCACCGCTTGTCAAGCCAGCTATGGCGGCATCCCATATAAAGTAGAGGAAGATGGGCACAAATGTTAGCCCAGAGCCAATCTTCCTCAGAAAAAAAGGAGGAGGATTGGCATTGGATGTTAGCTCAGGGCTAATCTTCCTCACCAAACAACAACAACAAAAAATTATAGAATTATCATATGATCCAGAAATTTCAATTTGAGGTATATACTCAAAAGAATTGAAGGCAGGGACTTGAACACATATGATGATGATGGTTGCACAACAATATGACTGTACTCAATGCCACTGAACTGTACACCTAAAAATGGTTAAAATGGTCCATTTTATGTCATATACATTTTATCACAATTTTTAAAAAATACATGTCTTTAAAGTGTTAAGAGAAGGAACAAGAACTTGTGGAGCAAGAATAGGCTTTTGTGAAAACACAGGCAGTTTGAAAGAAATAGAGATACAGAAATGAAAAGTATAGTTATTAAATTGGTAAAACAAAAATCTCGATGGATGGGTTAAGCAGTAGGCTGAAAGGCAGGATTAAGGCCTGAGAAGACACAGCTGGGGAAATTGCCTGGCGCACAGGGCAGAGAAAGAGAGGAGAAATACGAGCTAGAATTAGGAGACACAGAGGACAAAATAGAAAACTCCAAGCAAGGTCTGTAAGAGTCCCAAAGATGAGAACGGAGAGGATGAGGAAGGGCGAAATTCAAAGAGATGGTGGCTGAGCGTTTCCAGAATGGAAGGAAGCTGAGTGCCCCAGGTGAACAAGATCATTGCACTCTCAGGAAGAAAACTGTCAACGGTGCGGGAACCATGAGGAAGTTTCCTGAAGGCACATCAGGAGAGGCGAGCGTTCAATCTAGCTGTCAGTGAACTGCTCTGGACCTCTTTCTCCATCTGTCTAGTGAGAGGCTGATCTCAGCTTGACCTTCCAGCTCTCACAGTCTGCCACTGGGGATGTTTGAAGCTTAAGGCAGATATAAAACAATCTTTAGCAGGAGCTGATGCATTCATTATAGAGAGGAAACTATGTACTAGGAATTTCTATGTTATCTCATTTGATCTCAGCAATCATGAGAGAGTTTATAAGAACTGAAAATGGAGGCTCAGAAAATGGAAGTAAAGCACTTGAGGTCACATAGAGAGTAAGTGCAGAGGTGGGCTTTGGCTCAGGTCTAATCCAAAGCCACTGGATTCACTCATGTTCCAGCCGAGTGGGCTGGGATGGGTGCGGGCAATTGGAGGAAGGGTGGGGATTAAGAGGAGGTGGGGGGATCAGAGAAGCTGTCCAGCAACCATAACCACCTTTGGCCAGCATAGGTAAGAGCTGGTCACCCAGGAACCAATGCCTGGCAGGCGCAGCACAGGGAAGGGCTCAGACTTCAGGCCACTGGTAGAAAATGCTGGAATGGCCCCTCTTCCCACTGTCGCTACCTCCTTCCCCTCTGCTACCTAGACGAGGCCTCTCCTCACTCACCCAAGGAAGCAGAAACAGGAGCCTGAACAATTTTAATATTTCAAAAGACCTAGTGGATGAGGCTGGTTAGGCTGACCACAATGTAAAGTTTCTTTGCCCTCATTCTGCAGCTCAGACCTTTGGGTGTTGAATGCCAGTGCCCTCACACTGCCCGCAAGCTCTGAGAGGCAGCATGAACCTCTGCAGTTCACAAGGATAGGAAAGAGGGTGATGTGACAATGACCTTTGTCTGGCAGACAGAGAGCTTTCAAAACATCAGGCTGGGGAGGGGGTAATTAAAGAAATCTTTGGTAGAAGAAGGCTTGGAACTATTTAGAGGATATGTTTATAAATTCCATTGTCCTAAGTAATTGTAAACTTCCACCCTCTTGCATATCTCAAATACCTCAACTCCACATCCTGCCCCATGGAACAGGCCTGTACAGCCAAGTCTACGTGCAACGCACACACAAACAGATGTCTACACAGACACACTCACACACAGATGCAAACACACACACACACAGATATACAGATACAGACACACACAATGGCAGCTGGAGATTGGGGGGGCAAAAACTGTGGACTAAAGGATATTGGGGGACAGAGATTGGGGGCTGGGCCTGGCTGGGGTCAAGGTACCACTAAGGCCGGGAAGAGGCTCAGGGTCCTGATAGAGGGGGCCAGGCTGGCAGTGGAAGCCTCTGGCCCCAGAAAACTGACCGACTTCCCTTTGGCCAGGTTCCAAGTTTGGCATATAAATATCTGAAAAATAGATCTAGTCATGTTAACTGGAAAAAGGACACACCTCTATAAATACAGTGTGATCCCATTTAAAATATGTGCTGAGAAAAAAAAGGCTGGAAAGATATATACCAGAATGTCAACAGTGCTTATCTCTTGGTGTTGATATAAAGGACGTTTATTTTCTTTATAGTTTTCTGTATTTTACAAATTTTCTATCATAAACATGTAGATAAAAGTTATAAAAATGGCCCTCAAAATGATACTCCTTCAAACCCATATTTGCCTTCCGAGGGAAGGCTCAGGGTGAGGGCGTGTGCCCGGGGACAGGGAGGTGGCCTCTGGCAGTTAATCCCCGCATGGGGGCTGGCTACTGCCATGCTCCAGGATTTAGGGCCCTTCTCCAGCTGGGGCGAAGGGACCTGGCCCTGGGACCGTGGGCAATACTCGAGTGGTTCTGTCCACTTTCACAAGTGGACATGGAGCTGGTGCAGGCAGGAGCCTGAGGTGACCACAGGGCCAGTTCTGCCCCCTCAGTGAGTCAGGCACTTGCAAGATACTCTTCCCCAGGGAACCAGAGGACAGCCAGGAGCCTTCCATCTGGGGACCCAGCCACTTATGGGAACAGCTGGGGCAGGGCGCCAGTATGGGGCAGGGCTCCCACAGCACACGGAAATATAAGACCGGTAGCCCAGAAGGTCAGCTCCCACTTTGCTTCCCAGAATCCTTCTGGGTTGGTGCCCAGGCCGGGCAGGGGCTGCCTGCCATGGCAGGACACTGGCAGGCTGCCTGGCCTAGAGGCAAGACAGGAGTGGGCACCGGGTGGTGCTGGGGCCAGAGTTCTGGGGCATTTTCCCAGGCTCTTCTTGGAGGAGGATAAAGACACCCAGTGAAGTGACCCGCTTGACTGCCAGGAGGTGGGAGAGTGTCCCTGTCCCTGTCCCTGGCTTCCCCGTGAGGGACACAGACTCAGATGGGGAGGGCAGGACCTTTAATTGTATTCACAGAGAGACTGGGAGGGGGCTCCATGGAGGTGGCCTGGTGCCCAGGGCCTGGGGGGCAGGGACTGCGGTGGCTCGTGGTCTGGAGGATGGATTCTCAGCACAGGACTGGAGGTGGAGGGCGGAGGAGGGACGGGGCTGGAGGAGGAGGAGGGCGGGCTGGGGTGAGGCGTGACAGGAGCTGCGGGTCCTCGGCCCACCGCATGCCCCCACCCGAGTCTCTCGGTGGCGGACGCTCCCTGGCAGGCCTGGCCTGGCCTGGTCATCTCAGGAGTGTCTCAGCTCCACTTCGGAGCCGAACTGGGGCCCACGGTGGGGCTGGTGGATGCTGTGGTGGCGGATGCTGAAGAGCCGCTGGGTGAGGCCCACGGTGGCCACCAGCAGGGCGATGCCCAGGAAGAGCAGCATCCACTGGCCCACGCGGGCCTGCTGCTCCCCCAGGTTCAGGCCCAGGAAGTTGACGCGGCCGGTGCCCGGGAAGGAGCCTTCCGAGCGAGCTGGGCAGGGGAAGCAAGGAGAACAGGGTGGAGGGCGGGCGGCGGGCAGGGCTGGGGCTCATTTAGGCCGGCTTCCCTCTCCTTGCTCTGAGGTCAGACTTGAACCTGCCTGAACTGGGGAGGGGGCCCAGCCCTGAGCGAGCTCAGGGACTAGCGGGGCTGAGGTGGGGTGGGTGGTGGTACCGGAGTTGGGCGTCCAGTTGTACTGCGGCCAGCCCAGCTTCTCCCCGTGCCGCCCGTTCTCCGTGAGGAGCCAGTCCAGGAGCGGCTTGAAGTAGTTCATCATGGCTGAGGCGGACATGTTGGGCTGGCCCGTGATCAGCTTCATGGCTTCCGGCCACGGCTTACTGAAGCCCAGCTTCATGGCGTCCCTGGGGGAGCACCAGAGAAGGGAAACCGAGTCAGAAGGACAGGTGAGGAGGCTCACTGCCCCTCCTGCCCCGACCTAATACCCCCTCCTCCACACCCCATCTCCTAGCCTGAACTTCCCTTAGGGATTGGAAGGGCCTGGGCAGGTCTGGGGGTGGGGGTGGGGGTGGGAGGGATGACCCAGGCCCAGAGGGCTCTAGCTCTCTGCTAGAGATGGCACACCAAGGTGTGGCACAGGCTTCGTCTGGGAGTACCCAGCCCAAGCGCCAAAATGGCAGGTGTTCCCAGAAGAGCCCCCCTGGGCTCCTCAAGGCTGAGGGAAGTAGGTCAGAGCGTGGAAAACAGTCAAAAGAAGGCCAGAGAAGACTCACGCCAGGCGCTTCCCTGCCTCCTTGGACTGGTAGATGTCACACTTGTGCAGGGGGCCCTTGTGGCCAGCCGCCTGACACAGTGCCTCGTGGAACTGGAACTGGATGACAAAGCTGACAAAGTACCTGCAGTGGAGGGAAGGTGTGGCACGGGGCGGGGTGGTTGAGGGGCCCGTGCCGCTGAGCCCCAGCCACCTCCCACCTCCCACTGCAGTCAGGATGTCAGGGCGAGCCCACCTTGGCCCTCAGAGTCATCAAGGCCCCTTTCACACCTCCCACGTGTGAGGCTGCCTCCACGTCTTGGAAGGGCCTGCTTTGAGGAGCTCTGGGGGGTCACTCATGGGGGAGGAGGGTCAGGGCAGAGCACTTCAGAGATTTGGCAGGCTGCTTTGGAGGCAGTGAGGTCTCTGTCCCTGGGGTACATGCAAGTAGAGGCCAGGAGTTGCCCAAAGGGTCACATGTATCTGTCAGGGTGGTCTGGGCAGGGAAGCCAGCCCAAATAATCTCCTTTATCCCAAAGCAGCAGGAGTTCCCTGGTAGAAATCTGCCAGTCACGGCCAGAGCAAGCTCTCCAAGTCTGGAGAGGTTTTTTTTTTTTTAATCATTTTATTTATTTATTTATTTTCCCCCCAAAGCGCCAGTAGATAGTTGTATGTCATAGCTGCACGTCCTTCTAGTTGCTGTACGTGGGACGCGGCCTCAGCATGGCCAGAGAAGCAGTGAGTCTGTACGCGCCCAGGATCTGAAGCCGGGCCGCCAGCAGCGGAGCGCGTGCACTTAACCGCTAAGCCATGGGGCTGGCCCTGGAGAGGTTTTGAACGTCCCAAACTGGCAGCACAGTCCTCCTACTTTGAATGCTGGGCACAAGCCAAGTGCCACTGACTTTCCTGGCTTTTTCTAAAAGTTCTTTGCCAAGGCTGCTGGTCAGAATTTGTAATGTATTTCCTTTGCCCACCCTGCCCAGAGAATTATCTGTGCTAAGCTCGGAAGCTAACCGTCACATGGGCCTGGCTTCTGTGTGAAAGTGAGTGCCAGCTTGGAAGCCTGGAAGCCAGTCGAGAAGGCAGGTGGAGGCCCTTCCTACAGGTCATCCTGGGGCACTGTCCAAGTCAGGCCTGTTCCAAGGTGCCCTTGAGTCTCCTTGGTCTCCTGCCCACTTCTGCTCTCTGGAGCATCTGAGCAGGCTTTCTCTCTCTTCCTGGACTCTAGGGGACAGAATTCACCCACCCCACACTTATTTATTAGGTCTTGACTATGTGCTGACGTCATGCCAGGTGCCAGGGTGGAAAGGTAGCCATGGTGGGCATGAGCCCTCTCTCGCTGGGCTTTCAAGGACCACCAGACAAGCGCTGGAGGTGGCCACACCCCTCCTGGGGCAGGCATCACTGCCCTCTGCACCTTGCCTCACAGCGGCCTGAGCTATTTGTAGCCCAGGGGCACCTGGAACCTCACCCTAAGGTCTCCCCTGATCCTTTCCTCCAGTCCTATAATTACCCTTCCTAGCCCTCAGCAAGTGCTCTCCTGCAGCACATAGAAGGAAAGAGACTGGGCTGGGTACATTCATGCTATGGCTGCATGACTCACAGCGCCAGTATGTTGAGGCATTCCATTTAAGAGAGGAATTTAATAATGGTAGGTTGTGGCCACCATTTCCCAAACACACTGTGTACGCCAAGTATGCTAAGAAGTTAACTCTTGCAGCAATCCTGTGAAATGGGATTTCATAGGTGAGGAAACTCATGGTCACAGACACTGAAGAATTTGTTCAAGGAAACAAAGTAGTAGAGATGAGATTTGAACCCAGTTCTGTGTGACCCCAAGCCTGTGACCCCATGTCCCTAACAACACAGCCTCCCAGTCTAACTGGGTCTCTAATCCTAGCTTTAGTGTATAGGAGGTCTTCCAGGTACAACTCAAATTAGGCAATACGTTCAATATGTAGTAAAGGAATCACAATCTTGCTTAAAAAACAAAACAAAAGCGAATAGCGCTCAGGTCATGACCTAGCCATGGGACATGGTTAATGTTAACGAACCATTAATGGTCTTGTAACCATTAGCCAGTTATGGTGGAGTTTCTGTTTTCAGCTGTCTGGAGGGTAGAGGCTCTCGTCATATCAAAAGAGAGAAACAACGGTCAGCCTTGGTTGCAGGCGTGTGGCCCAGGCACAGTGTGCCATGCAGCCGGGCCCCTCAGGTCGCCCTGAGGGGTAGCTCCTGACAGGACAGCGACGGCAGTTTGAACACTAAGTGGCAGGCACTGCCCTCCTCCCTTTCGCGTTGTTACCTGATATAAGGCACACTTGAAGGAATGTGGAATTTGGCCCCTGGGTCAAAGTCGCCTTGAGTCCTGGCTACTGGGGGGCAGAGGCCCTGGTACTTCAGCCTGTCAGAGAGGAAGATACGTTGAAGGGAGGGTTTGGGGAGAATCAAGGCAGGGAGAGTTGGTGTTTTTGACTTAAAGGATGGTCCTTGCATCTAGGGGCTATGCTGGGCACTCCAGACCCCTATGTGCTGTGCCTCTGTGCACAGTCACCCCCTACATACCCCATCACTTACACGCACACACACTAAGACCCATGTGTATGTACACACACACACACAACCCTAGACGCCACATACACAGACGCACTTAGCATGTGCACAAGGGCACAGGCACCTGCACACTCACACAGACACCCAAAGACACCCATGGAGACTCCTCCACCCACACTCCCACGGGGGCATTCTAGAACCTGAGGCTCCACCATTCCTGGTTGTAATTCTCCTTAGTGATGCTTTTGTCAAATACCCTCCAGCGCCACTGGTCAATGAGGTAGCTGAAGGGGACAAAGGCGATCTTGTCAAGTGCCATCTTCATCAGAAAGTTGATGTCTTGCTCTGCCAAGAGAAGGGAGCCCAGTTGTCAGATCTGTGCCTGCCTCCTGCCATGTCCTAGCAGCTAGGCCATGATGGATGTGCGATGGGTGGAGAAGGGAGGAGTGGGCTGAAACTCTTTGGGTCCTGTGACCTGCCTCTAACAGGTCTGTGGGTTCCATCCTCCCGGCTCACCCTGCTGGTGGCCCCATTATTCCCCATTTCTTTGTACCAACCTCTGCCTGTGGCCATTAAGTCCCCTCTCCCCACCTCCCAAGCTCACTGCCCCTTCTTGATCCCCCACCCACCAGGATCTCCCGGTCCTCTCTCACCATATCCGCCACCCTCGCTACTCAGCAGGTTGATGTTGTATAGGTGCTTGGGGGTAGACACTGAGAGGGCCAGCACGTCCCCAATGGCCTCGTGAAAGCCAGGGTTGGCACCCTCCCGGAAGGTCACAGGCAAGTCCTTGTACTGCATGAAATACTGTATGTGGCCCATTTCGTGGTGGGCCACCACCAGGTCCTCCATGTTCACAGCAGTGCACTGCTTGATCCTGGGAACACGGGGGTGGGGAGAGGGTGTAGAAGGGGGAAGTGAGGAGCCCTGGGCAAAGGGACCTGCTATCCTTACTGCATACAGAGCAGACTCCCATCACTGCTATATGCAGGGAACACAGCATTATGGGAAGAAAACCCAAAGGAGAAATGGAGTAAGCCTGAGAAAGAGGGAATCAGGGGGGTGGAAGCCCCTAATGTATGGTCATTCATGCCATTCCTCTGCCTCTAACTTCCCAGAATAACTCCAGCCCACACTGCCATATTGCATTCTGATTGTGCAAAGTACTTGCTCTAGAGGCATTGGGACACTCAGTTCTGGTCAGTGCAGGACTTTCTAGGATGTGGGTCCTGGGTTTTTCATGTACACGTTTTGTCTCTCTGAAGACTTAGGCTTCCTGAAGGCAACAATGGTGTCTGAGCTATTGTGCATCCAGTGTGCCCAATACTGGCAAGCATATTCACTCCAGGATTTCTTATGGCCAGGACTGAAATGGCATCTGCAGAGCTGTCCAAGCCAGAGGGTTCACCGCCCTCTCCATCCTTCCTCATTCTCTTATGAGCCAGTGAAATACTCCCTTGGATCTAACCAGAGCCCTTTAGCTCAGTTGACCCCATTTTTCTGTCATTCTATTGGGAGGGGGAAGAGCTGCCCAGCACCCTGGTTACAATGAGGTTGGGGTCTGTTCACTTTCTCCTATGACTCCCCATACAAAGGAGTACTCCAAAAGAGCTCTCACCCCCTTGATTCTGTCAATGCCCAGCCCTACAGCTGCAGTCAGTCCTCATGCCTTTGAAGGAAGGGTGCAAGGCCAGGAGATCCAGTGAACCCTGTCTGGTTTGTTCCAGGCTCTCTGTGTCCACTCTTCTCAAAAGAGACACTTCATCAGCTGTGGCAGATCATCTTTGCCACTTTCCCCAAGAGGTGGGGTCTTCCTTCCCTTCTCTTGAATCTGGGTTGGCCTCGTGACTTGCTTTAGCCAATAAAATGTGGCAGAAGTGACTCTGCCAGTTTTGGACTTAGCCTTTAAGAGACTGGCTGCTTCTGCTTTCACTCTGGGGGATGCCAGCTGCCAGGAAAGAAATCTGACTGCCTGACTACCATACTGTGAGGAAGCCCAAGCTAGCCTGGAGAGAGAGATGTCCTACCAACCCCAGATGCTCCAGCCATCTCAGCCCAGGGAGCCAACGTGTGAGTGAAGAAGCCAACTCGAACATTCCGCCCCAGCATGCCACATGGAGAAAAACAGAGGAACCCAACCAATAGCCAGAACCAAGGCCCCGGAGAGATGGCGCCATTCAGCTATTCCAGCCGTCTCCAGCCATCAAAGCTACCCCAGCTAAGGTCTCCATCATTGCAGAGCAGGGACAAGCCTTTTCCACTGTAATGCCTGAATTCCTGACCCCTAAAATCATGAGCATAATCAATGGTTGTTTTATACCACTAAGTTTTGGGGTGGTTTGTCATGCAGTAATAGATAACTGAAACACACCTCCAATGAAGACAGCTTCTGAGCCCCTGTCAGCGGTGAGGGTGGATCTGTGCGAAGCCCCCATGTCCTCATGTGCCTCCCTGTGTCAAGGCACATGCACCCAGGGAGAGGGCCAGCTGTATGCAGGGGCTGCTCTGGAGTGAGGGAAGGCTGGGCAGCTCACACAGTGCTCACACCCAGGACTGGGACCTTCGGCACTGGCCGACTGACCAAGCTGGCAGAGCTAGTCAGCACTTGAGAATACCCTCACCTAGTGGATGAGGTTCCCCTGCCAGAAGCCAATGGCCAAGCTGGGGCCAGGCCCAACATGCTTGACCTTCCATCCCAAGATCTGGCCCCCTGTACCTGTTTCTGCTTGCTCTGGCTGAAGGGATGGCAGTGGAGACGCTACTTGGCTCATCTCCTTGCCCACTGGACTAAGGCTAAGGTCTCCTGGCTGCAGCTTGGACAAACCTGAAGTCTTTGCTGTTGTAGAAGTCCCAGGCAGAGGCATGGCATACCACCTCCCGCCCATCGTTTGGCTTCTCCAGCATGGACTTGTTCCAGAATTCAAGGGGCACAGGCAGCAGCCCCAGGGAGGTGAAGAAATTGTCCGCTTCCTCAAACATCCTTCTGGGTGTCCAGCCCTGCAAGCAGAGGGAGCTCAGCTAAAACTGGGGACTATGGGGACAGGTTGTGTGGTGCAGCTGGGGAGAGAACTGGGAGAGGGCTAAGCTAGATGGCACTCTGGAATCAGAGGGCCCTTTCCCACCCAGGCAGGGGCCTCTCCTCCCCTGTGCCCTGGGGCTGCTATGGAGGAGCAGGAGGGCGAGGAGGCCGGTGCGGACCTGCTTTATCATGGCCTCCGTGGCATCCATCTTGGGGGCTGAAGGGAAAGGCACCACCAAGTCATAGATGTTGGACCAGGTCTGCGCCCACATGTTCCCTGGAGGTGGGTAGGGAAAGACATGTGGAGAGAGGAGAGACAGATGTTACTTCTTAGGCTCAGCACTATCACACACGGAGAGGGAACCAGATCCCAGTCCTGTGAATCATAATGGTTTCTCTTGAGCATCTACTGTTTGCAGATTGTGCTGGGCATTCGACATACATCATCTTCAGTTTGCACATCCAGCCTACAAGGTCGTTACTGTCCTGGCTCACTGGTGAGAACCTTGCTGGCCAGCAGGGAGTCAAGGTGGTCCTCACTGTCCATGAGCAGTGAAGACAGGTGTGACTAGCAACTGTGTACAAATGCAGAAGCCTCAGGTCCCGGGAACGTCTATGCACATGTGTTCACCACTTACTGAGAGTTAAGTAACCCGCCTGGGGGCCCACGGCTTCTAAGCGAGGGGGCTGGGTTTAAATGCAGGCAGGCAGGCGCACTCCTGACCAACCACTGCTGTGTCCCCTCCAAGTCACCTGAGATTGGCTTATGTGGTTGCCTGGCAAGAACCACACTCCTTCAGGAGAGGTTGATGCCTCTGCATTTAGGGTAAGAGAAGAGAGCCCAGTTCTCCAGGAGTGGAGAAAAGGAGGATATTCTGAGTGAGTGGAAAGGTCTAGAAAAAGATTGGGAGAGTCTTTTGTAGCCAAAGGAGATTAAGCTTGAGCTGACATCAGGTGGAGTCTAAAGTGCAAACCAGTGAGAGTTAAGAGTGAGTGAGTGAGTAAGAGAGCGTGAGCTAGCCAGTGCCTGGCCACTCCGATCACCAGCGGCTGAGTTCTAAGGCCCAGCTCCACTCCAGCTCCCGGACCCCCTGGGCACATTGCTTCCCCTCCCGAGGTCTGTGTTTCTCAGCCATCAAGCTGATGTCCACTCTGATGTTCCTTAGTCTTACCAGAGAGGGATCAAGGATGGCTGGTCTCTTGGGCTGCAAAGATCCTCCAGGCTGAGTAGGAACTAGACCCAAATCTGGACCAGCTTCTGGGGTCTCCCTCATGATTTGTAAATGGTCTGTGGCCCCATCGGGCCTCTTTGTTCACAGTAACAAGCTCCCCCGGAATATGTTCCTGATGGCCCGACAGGGACAGAGACCTGGTAGCCTCTACTTTGCTCCAGTCCCTACCATCCTTATTCTCTTCCACTGCCTACTTCATGCATTCATGGCATTTGAGTTTATAGTCCCTGAAAAACGGGGGTCCAAAAGTTGAGGTGGATCTACACTCTCAAGACTCTTCTCTGTTCTCCTAACCCCTGTAGCCTGAACGTTGTGTCTGCCTTTCTCCTCCTCGCAACTACTTTTTCCATCTGTTAGAACCTCTCATCTTTCAAGGCTCTGTTCACATGGCACCTCTTGGGGAGGCCCCAGCTCCCACGCACAGCCCCTTCCTCATGCTCCTGTATCATGCTGCCTCGAACTGTGATGAGTGATGTGGTCTCCCTGTGACAAGATTATGAACTCCCCCCAACTGCCCCAGCCATGGTGACTTGCACTACATGGATCTGTAGCAAATGTGGCACCAGACGCAAACAGAGGGCTTGTCTCCTAGCATCCAGCCCCTACTCCACTCCAGCTTTGGCAACATTCCCTCCAGGCTCAAGTCTTTTCACTCTCCCAGCCTGAAGTGCCATCTGCAGACCCTTCCCAGCCTGCCCTCTGCCTTCTAGCCAGCTCTGGTCCCACCCTCCCTCATACTGGGGTCTGCCTTCATCCCCTCCTCATGGCCCAGCACTTGCCCTCACCCAGCAGATGAGCCGGAATGGGGCCCTCCAGATTGATGTGCTGGGGCCCATAGTGGCGGTGCAGGGCCCGGCGCACGTAGGCGTGCAGGTTCAGGTAGAGCGGCTGCAGCTCCTGGAAGAGCTGCTCCAGGTCTTGCTCCAGGGACGGCATCTCGTACATAGATCTCCACGAGTCCCCTGCATCTGCGTAGCCTGCGGAGGGGACACAGTCAGGCTCTCTAAACACCTGGCCATTCCCTGAGCACCCCTTGCCTCCTCCAGGGACCTCCCTCTCACCAGGCTTAGGGTCTCCGAGGACCTCTCCGAGGGCCCCAGCAGGGCTGGGACCAGAGAGCCAGTGATGCCAGCTGGAGGGACTCACCATTGAGCTGGGCAGCCTTGTTAGCAAGCTCCACGTATCTTGGGAAAAAAGGGAAGATGGACCTCCCCACCTTGTCTCGCCAGTTCTGCCACGCCCATAACAGTTCTTCATATTTCCGGGATGTGGCCATCAGATTTGTCAGATCTGGAGGGCAGGGGTTGAATGGCTTGAGCCCTCAGCCCTTGGCTCACCTCCCACCTCCTTCAGAGCTGGAATAAAACTGGTGAGATCATGTAAAAGGGACAGTACAGGCAGCACGTCTGGTGAAATGGGAGAAAAGGTGGTGCCCTTTCTACAGGGGCTCCCAGGCTGTCAGATGGGGGCTTGGTGCTGCATGCATGTAATCTCAGCCGATCCCCGGGTTTCAACAGCCCTGTGATGGATGTGCTTGTTTCCACGTGAGCGGTTTGGTGACATGGCTGGGTCTCCCAGGAAGTAGCTGAACTGGGGAACAAACCAAAGGCCCACCATTCCCTGCTCACCCCTCCCTGGGAGAAATCGCCTGCAGGTCAAAAGACCTGACTTCCTGTTCTAGCCTCCCACTGACCCCAAAATCACCTTGCAATCACAGGACCCCTCTTTCCCTATCTATAAAATGGGATAATTCCACCCTCACAGTGGGGTGAAAATCGAACAGGAGCACAAGGACCCGGAGCAGGGAGGGTGCCTCGTTCATCTCTGTGTCCCTGCAGGGACCAGGGCATCCTTCACAAACTGCAACTGAACTGACTGAATAAAAGAATAGCTGTGAAGACCAAGTACAGAGAACCATCCAAGCATTGTCAGAGAGCCAGGAAGCCTGGCTTTGTGTCCTGTTGAAGCCACTGACCACGTGAGTGGCCTCCTTGATTAGGGATTGTATGGAGCTGACATCCACCTCGCAGAGCTGGGATGAGGATGGCATGAGCTCGTGTGTTGATTCTGAGGCTCCACACAGACCAGTGGTGGCATCCTTTCCCGCCCGGGCCTGGCCTGAGATGGAAGACTGGATGGCTTCGGGCCCTGCACCCCTCAGTGACCTGTGCTCGCTCCTCATTTCGGAACATGGTACGTGATATCTACTTTTCACAGAGAAAGTACATTCAAATTAACTTTCTTTGGAAAAAAATGTATTTGGATAATTTCACATCTGTCCTCTGCTGATGTGAGTGTTCTGCTTTTGTGGGTGCTTCTTATTCTTACTAATGGAACTGACCTGATGGCCCAGCCCTGGATTAAGGGGCTGACTGATAGGGGTGCTGAAGGCCACACTCCCTTTAATGCTCTTAATCCATAAACACACACATGCGCGCACACGCACGTGCACACCACACGCACACACACAGGCACACACATGCAGACACACAAACATACACACACGCACACGTGCCCCCCAACACTTTGCGTGCCTATCCACATCCACAACCCGTAGGCCAAACCCTGTCCCAGGAAAACTTTCTCTCTCCTGTTTATTTTCCATTTCCCCTCTATTTGTCATTGTTCTAACGTGGGAGTTGGGCGCAGGGCCAGGCAGAGACTGTTTCTGGGTGGAGATTCATCAGGGAGAATGTTTATGCCTCTGGCTCTCCAACCCTGGGAAGGGTAGGTCAGGAGGGAGGAGGGGGTGTATCTGTGTGCAGGGACTTGGGTGTTGAGGGTGAGCTCCCTCAAAAGGGAGAAGGTAATAAGGCCCAGCCAGTGTGGAGACAGGACAAGTGGGAGCTGGTCCCTCCTTCCAGCAGGAAGTGGCTGTGGAGAGAGTGAAGCTGAATGGCATGAAGTTGGCTTCTGCAGGCTGTGGCTTCAATTTCTTGGGTGGGGGTAAGGAGGGACCAGAGAAGGTGGGAAAGACAGGATTGGAAGGAGCACGGAAGGGAGATGCCTAGAGTTACTATCCTTATTTGGGAGTCCAAGCCCTCAAAAGGCAAATTTGAGAGACAAATTTGAGATACCCACTGCTCTGCAGAGCAAGGTACAGGGAGGAAAAGAGAGAAGGGGAGAGTCTGGAGGAGGATGGAGAGGGAACAGATGGGTGGATCCAAGGGAGGGGCAGTGGATTAGGGCAGAGATAAGCAGGGGCTGCTTCTGAGTGGTGGCAGAGAAGCCCCACTGGTGGAAAACAGAAGTGAGGTTCCTGGGCACGCTGACCCAAGAGTGAGGCACGCCTGACCCCCCTTTCATGGGCCAGCACCCCTAACACTGGGTCCCACCGCAGCCTCCCCAGCCCCTCTTCTCATTGCCCTTGTATGCTCACCGGGCTCTAGCTGCAGACAAGTGCCGTTGGCAAGGCACACAGAGGCCACGCTGTAAGTGGTTTCCATGTCCAGCAGGATCTTGTTGTACTGCAGGAGGAGGAAGAGAGGCAGCGAGCTGCACCCCTTTACTACCTGCTACCCCAGGCACCATTCCAGAGGGGGGCTGTGGAGCTGGGGAAGTGTGTTCCCAAAGGTGCTGCCTTCTCAGTAATTCTGGAAGTGTATGTCAACATGGCAGATGTCACAACTTGACAAATCAAGGAAGAGGAAGCCACATGAAGGCCAGACTCCGTACTGGGCTCACTCCCCAGCTAGGACCTGGTCCTGACCTTGGATCCTCCACTCCCTGCTCCCCTCAAGCCACACACCTCCTCCAGCTCCTTGACAGGCAGTGCTGCCCGCTCTAGGTCCTGAATCTTCTTTATCATCCGCTTCATGGTGGCGTTCTGGAAGTTGGTCACATCAAACTGCCTGGCCCAGGTGCCGTACTTGAAGGTGTGGTTTGCCATCTGTATGTTCTTCTGCAGCTGAAGGCACAGGGGTAACCGTGTCATGAGGCCCAGGAGCTTTGGAGAGGCCTCTGAGGAGGAGGTGCCATGGGAGAGCCGAAGGGACTAGGGGTGGCGGTGAAGGGGGCAGATTCATCAAGTTGCTGCCTTTGCCTATAAAGACCCTCTTCAACCTGGACTGTCTATAATGTCCTGAATGCAGTACATGGCCCTCAACAGATGCCCACAGTTGAGCAAGTCATATCCTGGCAGGGGTAGAGAATAGGAAGCCCACCCGGTATCTTTTTTTTTTTTTAAAGATTTTATTTATTTATTTATTTTCCCCCCAAAGCCCCAGTAGATAGTTGTATGTCATAGCTGCACATCCTTCTAGTTGCTGTATGTGGGACGCGGCCTCAGCATGGCTGGAGAAGCAGTGTGTCGGTGCGCGCCCGGGATCTGAACCCGGGCCGCCAGCAGCGGAGCGCACACACTTAACCGCTAAGCCACGGGGCCGGCCCCCACCCCGTATCTTAAGGGCTGTTAGGGTGGAGGCAGCTTCGTATTAGCTCTGTGCTTCTCTGAGCCTCAGGGTCCCATCTGTAAAATGGGAATAAGATCACTGGTTTTGCAAGGCTGTTAAGGAATAAATGAGGCAACAGACGTAAAGCGCCAAGGAACAGGGGCCAGCACACAGTGCTCTTCAAGAAACGCTAGTCCTCTGTGGTTCACCTTGACATAAGCTGCGCTCACCACACAGGCGGGGATTGGGGTTGGAGGGGAAATGTAGCCCTCGCTGTGGTGGCAAATGGGGGCTTTCAATCTTTTCAAAACCAACTTTAGCATCATTTATTTATGTGCCAATTATTCCATTATTAACAACAGATTGTTAATGAAAGACAACTTGTTTGGGCATTGAGCATATGCCCACTCAAATCTGAAATTGAGTATTCTTTTCAATATTCCATTTGAATTTTTCACAAATTCCAACAGCCTCCCCTTGCTGAGGTGACACCAGGGGAGGGAGGGAAAGAGGGGGCGGCCTGCCCTGCCCTGCCCTGGGTTTTGGAGGATTGGTCGCTGGGGGGAGCACGTGTGTGTGCTGTGTGTGTGCATGGGTATGGAGCGTGGAGAGCGCCCCTACCAGGATCTTACTGGCCTCTGCACTGATGTTGATGTTGTAGTTCCAGTTGGCCTCGGCATATTCGTTCCACACCACCTGGGATCTCCGGTCATATTCCTCCACAAACTTGCTGGCCTCAGCCTCATTGGTCACCAGCTCTGTGGGACAGAATGGAGGGAAACAGACAGGCACCTCTTGCCCTCTTCTGCGGTTTGGCCAGAGCCCCACCACCGCCCCGCCTCCCCACCCCATCATGCCCCTGCCGCGCCCCAACTGGTCCCACTTGGGCTCTGGGTTGTCTGGTGGCTGGTTGTTTCCTGGTGGGTTGTTGTCTGGATGCTGGTTGTTGCCTGGCTGGTTGTTCCCTGGTTGATTGTCACCTGGCTGGTGGCCTCCTGGCTGGGGACCAGCAGGGGGTGCCCACAGCAGAGCAGGAGGAGAAGGAGGCTGGGCAGTCCTGGAGCAGCCCAACCTTGGCCCATGGCTGCAGGAGAGCAGAGCCCTGCAGCCACTGCCCCCTGGCCAATAAGAGTGGAGCCTGCAGTGTGACCTCATAGAGCAGTGTGGCTGGCCAGCCTGCCCCTGGAGGCCTCAGATCTGAGCACACTGTCTCTAGAATGTTGGGGAAAAGACATTCCCATCCCCCATCAGGGCCCTGCTGATGAGCTCAGGGGGCTACCTGGCTGTCCAGGGCAGGTTACCAGGGCCCAGCTGGGAGGAACTGACAGGGAACCTGGGTCCAGAGCCCAGAAGTGAGAACTCACCTTAGCGCCCCACCCCACCCTCACTCAGGGCTTTACCAATGCTCTCCGGGTAATTGTTGGGCATCGGTGGGTACCACTGATATTCTGGCCAGCCTAGGACCTCGCCATTCTTCTTGTTCTGCTCCTGCAGCCACTGACTGACCGGCTGGAAGTAGTTGAGCAGTGGCTGAGCATCCAGGGCATCTGAGCCGATCATATCCCTCAGCACCTCCTGCCAGGGCCGTGAGGAGCCTGCCTGCAGCAACTCCCTGTCAGGCAGAGCAGACACAACGCACAGGGGACTCAGGCCAGCGTCCACTACTGGCTCCCTGGCCCACCTGCCCCACCTCTGGCCATATCTGCCCCCCACTGGACTGCAAGGACAGCAGCATTAAGACTCCGGGGCCTAGGATCTCTGTGAAGGGGGCAGGGGACCTTTGTCTTGCCCCATGACAGCCAGAAGGCCCAATCCATCAATGTTTGATGAGAGAAAGAAAGGGGGAGGGAAGGCACCCTCCCCAAGTCCAGCCCCTTGGTGCCCCCACTGCAGCAGCCAGGTGCCTTCCAGACACGCCCTTCTCCAGCCTCTCCCCTCACCCTCCACTTGCCCTCCCTTCCCCCCACACACCGGAGCTTGTCCCCTGCCCGGGTGGACTGGTAGATGTCACACTGGTGCAGTGGGCCCTGGTGGCCTGCCTCCTTGCACAGGGCTTGATGGAACTGGAACTGCAGGATAAAACTCACAAAGTACCTGCAGGCACAGAGTGGGCATTAGGGGGGATGGTGGGGGTCCCTTACCCAGGCAGCATGCAGCTTGGACAGAGGTCAGACCAGGGGCTGCCTTGGCAGGTGAAGGGAGAGCCAAGCCTGGCTCAGGAGAGAGACCCATTGGAATTCCAGGCCCTGGGGGCGGGGGGTCCAGAAGAGTATGGGGATGAGCCCTGGGAATAGGAGGGGGCCAAGATCAGAGTAGGGCGAGGGGGACTAAAGGTGTGACAGAACTGGAGGGCAGGAGAGGGGCAATAGTACCTGATGTACGGTGTCACATTTGGGACATGAAACTTAGCTCCAGCATCAAAGTGGGTTTCGTTTCGGAGAACTGGAGGACAGATCCCCTGATATTTGGTTCTACAAGAGGATGGTTAAATTGTCTTAGGACCTAAGGGTTGCACATAGGCTGATTTAGCTTTTGCAGAAAAGGTAGGCATTCCCACCCAGCCATCCTTTCCCCATCCTGGTGAATTGGGGAAGACTTCCTGGAGGAGGGAGTTTTAGGCAAGGAAGAAGCACGTGGTGGGTAAAAGGATGGAGGCATTATTGGAGAGGAGGGCACTAGGACTGATCAAGGCAGGAGGCTCTTGGCTGCCCAGGAGGGTGGGAGGGCCATTGGGGTCAAGTCCTTCCTGATCCCTCTTTGCTCACCGAAGATACCACCAGTCAAAGTTGTAGCGGGAAGGGGGGGTACGCCCACTAAACACCCCCCAACGCCACTGGTCCACCAAGTAGCCAAAGGGCAGGAAGGCAATTTTTTCCAGCGCCATCTTTAACAAGTAATTGATGTCACTTTCTGTCAGGAGATGAGATGAGACGAGAGAGGTCAGAGGGAGAAGGGATACCAGCTAGGATGGGGAGGGCCTGGGGAGGAGCCAGGAGGAAGTGAGGCTGGGCAGATGCAGAGAAGGGAAGGCTGGCCTTCGAGACCATGGGGCCCCAGTTGGAAGAGGGCCCTTGGGTAGTGTTGAGCTGGGACTCAGGGTGGGCTGTGAGGCTCCGGGTGGATCCCCACGCCTGCCTGACCCGGGGCGGTGAGGCGGAAACAAGAAGGGCAGATTGGAGCAGGGGCAAGTGGAGTCCTGCCGTGGGATCGAGTGGGGTTTGGGTGGGGCTGGGCTGGGTCCTCTCCACCTCCCCTACCTGTGTCATTGGTGACATGGTCCAGCAGGCCGATTTTGTACAGATGTGCAGGAGTGGAGACAGAGAGCGCCAGCACATCCCCGATGGCCTCGTGGAAGCCAGGGTTGGCACCTTGGCGCAGGGAGACAGGCTGGCCCTTGTACTGCAGGTAGTACTGCACGTGGCCCATCTCATGGTGCACCGTGGACAGCTGATCTAGGTTGACCCGCGTGCACTGCTTGATCCTGGGGCGGGCAGAGAGCAAGGGTGACAGTGAGGACAGGGCAGGGCAGGGACCAGAGCGTGGGGAGGCTGGTGCCTGAGAGAAAGGAGCAAGGAGCTGGTGGAAACATACATATCCTTTACCCCACCCCAGCCCACACTCAGGCCTTTCCCCTCCATTCCAAGGTAGAGCTGACTACTTGTCAAAGTTGCCGAGGGAAGGCAACCGAATGGCAGCCCTGGAATAGACCCGGCCCCCGAGCCGGTGTTGGGGCTGGGGTAGAGGCAGGCCTGGGAACTGGCTTCTCTGGCTGCCTACTCTTCCCAGAGCCTCAGAACCCCCCTAGTCCCATGTCTAGACCTGAAGTCTTTCCTGTTGTAGAAGTCCCAGGCGGAAGCATGGCACACCACCTCACGCCCATCGCTTGGTTTCTCCAGCATGGACTCTGCCCAAAACTCAGGAGGCATGGGCAAGAGCCCCAGAGAAGTGAAGAATTCCTCTGCCACCCGGAACATGTGTGTAGCATTCCAGCCCTGGTGGTGGGGTGCGGGTACAGGTCAGGGGCCAGCTGCTGGGAGCTCACTGTGGCTGCCCCGAGGGCAGGTTTGGGGTCCCCCATCCAGGTCAGCTCCATGCCCATAAAGGCCATCTCTGCTCTGTGGCCTCCCTTCCCAGAGGTAAGGCCCCCACTGACCACAAAAGTGGACTACTGCTCACATCCCACCAGGGGGTCCTGAAGGGAGGGGCTGGCACCTCACCCAGGACTCAGACCCCAGCTCACCACTTGTACACATACTCCGGGCTGCTGCTATATAGAATGGGAGGGACCGAGATCCCTACCTAACATGTCTCCTTCACGTGACCTCTTCCCGCCCCTCTCCCATGTCTGACTCCCTCCTGTTGCTCCCACCCTGGCCTGATCCTGAGCTTACCTTCTGCACCATAGTACTGGTAACGTCGAGATTGGGTTTGTCAGGGAAAGGCACCATCATGTCATAGATGTTGTCCCAGCTCTGAGCCCACATGTCCCCTAGACAGAGGAGGGGAGCCAGACAGCTTGGCTCCATGCCCAGCCAGCGCCTGCTTCCCCATCGTGCCACTGAGCAGCACCTTGGGCCCCAGTATCTGGACCCTGGGGCACTCTAGGGCAGCAGCCTGCTGGGCTGGCTGAGGCCAGGAATCTCACACATCAGTCCCACCCACACTCCCAAGTGCTCCATGTTCCCCAGGGCTGGCAGAGGCCAAGTGTAAGCCCAAGTGACGCTGCCGGGGTCCTTTCGGACGGTGCCGGGGTCTCTGCCTCCCAACCCTGAGGCAGGGCCACAGGGCTTGCTTCCTGGGACACAAAGTAGGATTATTATTCCTCCTCCAGTGTGACTCCTCGCTCTGCCTTTTACTAGTTCTCTGCCCTCTGCCAAGTCACTTACACGCCCTAAGCCTCAGGGTGCCCAACTGAAGAGTAGGAACAGTGACAACGAGGATCGCCTGTTTTACGGTGGTGGTGAGCGAGCTACATGGGCTCATGCATGTGGGAGCCAACGTGTGGGCTCTAACGTGAGACATGGTGAGGATGATCCCTGGAATGTGTGTGGAGGGAAGGCCAGGTCCTTACCCAGCAGGTGAGCAGGGATGGGTCCCCTGAGGTTGATGTATCTGTCCCCGTATCGGCGGTGCAGTGCGCGGCGGACGTAGGCATGGAGGTTCAGGTAGAGGGGCTCTAATTGATGGTAGAGGTGCTCCAGATCCTCCATGAGGGTGGGCGACTCGTACCAGGAGCGCCAGTAGGCCCCCGTGTCTGAGAAGCCTAGTGGGGGTGGCATTGGGGTGCAGCTCAGGCCCAAGTCTCTGGCACCTTGGCCTCCCAGCTACTACTTCGCCATTCTCCTGGCTTGGAGTCTGTGAGTCTGCTGGCTAGCTGGAAAGGATGGCATGGGGGTTGCCACTCTACAATTTTCTAACTAGGGATTGCTCAAACTCCAGCTAAATAGATCCTGGAGAGCATGAGAGGTAAAGATGAATTCTAGGGCTGGGAGGAGGGCCAACAGGAGCAGGCAGGAGGGGCAGTGTGAGGGCAAGACAGCAGCCTGGTGGAAGGCAGACGGGCTCAAACCCAGTTCCGCCATCCACTACCTGTGCGACCTTGGGCCAGTGTATGGAATCATCATAACAGATGCCCTGTCTGCCTCAGGGGTTGGGACTCAGTGGTGACAGCGGATGGGAGAGCATTTTGGAAGCTGGTGAGGGTGACACCCAGACAAAGGAAGGGGCAGGGCATGCTCACCATCCTGCTTGTAGGCCTCATTGCTGAGAGCAGTGAAGTTCTGGTACAGGGGTTTCAGCGGGATGCCCACAGTGTTGTGCCAGCCTTCCCAGGCATATAGCAGCAAGGCATAGCTTCGAGAGGCAGCCAGGATGTTGGTGAGCTCTGAGACATAGGTCAGCAGGGTCAGTTAGGAGATTTCTCCGTTGAAGTCAGCAACAGCCTTCACCAAAGCTCCCACACTGGTCCTCACCATCTCCACCTGCTTCCTCAACATCATGATACCCGCAAAGCCAATGGCAACCTTCAAGCTGGGTGGGATGGGCTGGGAGCTATACAAAGCCAGCACCCAGCAGGTCCCTTGTCCCCAGGGAAATGATGATCTAAGGTGGTTGACACAAAGAAGACATCCAGAGACCAAAACCCAGACAGACCCTTCAGGACCCATTGGATGGAGCGCCTGACCTTAAGGCTGCCTAGTAAATGGGGGTCAGGGGGTGGGGGGAGAGGAGGAAAGTATAACAGAAGCCAAGAGGGGTCCAAGGCCTGTGGAGGGCTCTTGGGGGAGAATAAGAACCCATAAAAGGGGAAACGAGGCAGCCAGGACAAAGGCCACTGGTGAAGGGAGAGGACAAAGCACACAGGGGGGTGGGGCTGGGGGCCGGAGATTCCGGAAGTCGGTTTGCCAGGAGAAGCAGGGGTGTGGGGGCGTCTGACAGTCCAGCCCCAGTTGGAGGTCAGTGCCTTGCCACTCTCTCTGCAGTTCCTTTTGATAAACATGCAGCAGGGCGATGGGGAAGGGTAGGAAGCACCAGCAGAGACAGTAGAGACAGGACGGTACCTGGGTCCAGGGACCAGCAGGTGGCAGCCTTGTTGGGATAGCAGACCTTGGCGGTGGCGTAGATCCTGTTCATGTTGCTTAGCAGAGAGTTGTACTGGGGAGTTACAGTTGAGAAAATGTTAGCCATGAACCCCCAGAGAGAATCTGGCTACTCTCCTCTTTTTGCTGGGAGGAAAAGGAGGCCAGGAGAGGGGATGTGGCTTGGACAAGGCCACTTAGTGGCACTCAGAGCACTTCTGATCACTAATGCACGGATTCCCCTCCTGTGGAGGCAGCCTGTGGAGGCAGCCTGTGGAAGTGGAAACACATGTCCTGAGAGTCAGGGATCGGGGCTCAAGTCTGAGCTCGGCCACTACCTTGCAGTAAGGGCAAATCCCTCTCATTCTCTGCCCTTGATGTCTTCTCAGTCCTTCTCAATTTTTCTAAGGAAGCCCATAAACCAAACTGGCCTATGGAGAAATTTCGAAAACCCCTGTTTCATCTTTTACTGGTAACTTGAATTTGCCTTCTACTCTGTAATATTTGCTTTAATATAAAGTAACTTCCCACCCAATCTCCAAGGAAAATCAATGCTCAGGAAGCCATTCTATGCCTACCCAATAGTCAGGGTCCATACCGATCCCAGGGTCCCTCCCTGCCAGCCCCTTCCCTCCATCACAGTGGGGCACTAGGAGGCACCCCAACCACTTCTGCCTCCATCCCTCAGGTCCATGGGGCCCACCTGCTGGCGCTTCTCCAGGGGCAGGTTGGCAGAGCCCAGGATGCGCACACCACTGATGACTCGACGCAATATCGGGTCACTGAAGTTCTGCCAGATTGGGTCGTATAGCTCCTTGCACTTCTGGCCCCAGACCTCGGCAAACTCCTGGTTGAGCAGAGCTGCTTCCTCCTGTGGGCACCAGAAGGGCACCGGAGGGTATACTGGGGAGGCCCCGGCGCTGGGGGAGGGGAGACAGGCCAAGGGCTCCCGGAGACTGGGGATGGCAGGAGCACTGCTCCCTCCTCCTGGGCCCTCGGGGTCAGGAACTGGGGGACTCTGCCTCAGCGGGGCGGTGGAGCAGAAACGAGGCAGGGAGAGGAGCGGGTGAAGAGACAGTGATGAACGGAGACAGCAACAGTGAGAGAGGGGTAGGTTGCGGCCAGAGAGGACGAGGGCCCGAGCAGAGCGGGCACCCTCAGCGAAGACTGCCGCTGACCCAGCCCGATGTCATCCCCGGGCGCTGCCAACCAGGGGAACTCGGTGTCAGAGGAGCCAGCCTCATCCATTCGGTTCCTATGCCGGGCACAGACCATGAGCCCAGCACCGTCCTAGGGCGCCCACTGCCAGTCTGATGGGGCGGGGTGGGGGGAGTCCCGCGGGCTCCACTCGGCTCCCTCGGCTCACGGGCGGGGGGCGCGCGCCCGGCGATGACTCCCCGCCCCCCAGCGCCCGGCCGCAGGCCTGTGATTGGGCGCCCGGGCCCCGCCCCCCCCCCCCCCCGCGCCGGGCCCGCGCGCCCACCTGGAGCCGCGCGTTCTCCTGGGTGATGTTGATGGCGTACGCCCAGCCGGCGGCCGTGCTCTGGAACAGCACCTGCTCGGCGCTCGCGTTGAAGCTCTGCGCGAAGAGCTGCGCCCCGTCCTCGTCGGCGGAAAAGTTTCCGGGCTGCAGCACCGGGTCGAGCGCCAGCGCGGGCGGCGGCGGCAGCAGCAGCAGCAGCAGCGACAGGAGCAGCGGCCGCAGCCCCGGCCCCGGGCGACCCGGCGCGGCCCCCATGGCGCGGTGCGCGGTGCGCGGCGCTCTCCTTCTCCCGCGCCGCGCCCGCCCTGCGGATTATAAAACCCGGCGGCCGCCACCGCCTTCCGACACACCCCCACCTCCCCGCCCCGCCGCGCTTCCTCCTCGGCTCCAAAGTCCCTCGGCCGCGCGGGCCTTGCGGAGCGGGGAGGGGACCGACGCTTCCTGGCCCTCCCGGGCAGGGGCGCCGGCCCGGGGAGGTGCCGAAGTGGCCCCCTGCGAGATGCAGCCCACGGGTGGCGGATGGGGCTTAGGTCAGGCTCTCGCAGAGGAAGCTTGAAAGGGGGACCCCCCCACACACACACACACTTCCGAAGCTGAGGGACCCAGCAGTTTGCTGGAACACCCACGCCGGCCCTCTCCTTGCCATCACACAGCCTCGGCGCAGGGACCCGGGAGCCCAGCAGTCTCTGACGCTCAGTCTTCTGGCCTCACCGCCTCAGGCCTCTCTGGGCTCCAGAGTGACAAGGTGGGGAGCTGTCCGCAGCATCGCTAGTGCAGCACGGATAGGGTTAACGATCAGTCGCTCGATCCAGCTTCTTCACCAGGCCTTTAGGGGAGGGAGTGTGGTCTGCGCTGGCTGGTGGAGAGTTGAGGCTTCGGCAGGCGCCCGGGGGAGGCGCTGCGGAGATGCTCAGAGCCCTCGGCTCACCTGGGGACTGGGTTGGGGACTACCAGGAAAGGGGAAAGAATGGAGGGGCTGTTGGGGGGGGGGGAGCACAGAGGCACAGCAGCGCTGGCACACCTGCCCTCTTCTCACTGGGGACACAAGCTGTCAGTCGCTCATGCAGAAACAACCACACAGACTTGGAGCATTTGGGAGCTACAAAGATGAGCCTAGAGATGAGAACAACTCCCTCATTTGACAGATGAAGAAATTAAGACTCAGACAGGTTGAGTGGCTTGCTCCAAGTCACCTCAGGACTCCACATTCCCCATCAGTCTTTTCCTGTCTCATCCACGTGTCCCTCCAAGTGACAAGCACAGGGGAGGGAGAAAAGTGGCATCCTTTTGAGGTGGTGGTAGAGGCTGAGGGTCCTCCCCTAACTCCGCAGCACCATGGTGTCTGTCCCCAGAGGTGGGAGGACCCTACACCCTAGCAGACACCCTGACAAGGGTGTGGGAGGGGATGATGGAAGAAGCAGAGGTTGGGCAGAGGGAGCAGGGAAGGAGCCAGTGACAGCTGCTTGGGAGTCCCCAACCCATTCAGCTGCTTGAGGCCAGTTGGGAATCACTTGGACTCCTGGGCATCTGTGTATGGGATGGTGCCTGGGGCTGAGGGACACATGGGTTCACCCTGCTGTATGGAGTGTGTGCAGGAGGCTGTGTGAGCTGAGTACCCCCGAGATGATGTTGAGTTGTCAGATGACACGGTGCCAGGGAGAAGTGTGGAGGAGGATGCCGGTAGAGGTGGGCACAAAGGTGGCTGCCTCAGCCCTAGGGGGAGGGGAAAGCCAGGTGTTGTCAGTGTTGTCATTAAACATGGTGGATGGGGGAGAGGAGGGAGGTGAGAGGAGAGCTGGGGGCCCTATGGGACACCAAGGGACACCAGTGCACTTCAGGGCTGGCTAGGTGGATGCCTGTGATCAGAGCCGCCCTAGCGAGGGCGAGGGGCCAGGCTGAGGCTGATGCAGTGAGCCTGGGCTCTCTTCCTCCTCAGAGCCACCCGGTTCTCAGGTGGTCCTAACAGCTTGGTTTTCTAGGCTTTGAGAACAATGGGCCTTGAGCAAGTGAGCTGCTGTCTTCCGGGAGTGAGCAGTCTCTCACTGGTGGAAGCTTGGAGGGGGCCGGGCAGGGGATTTTGAGAGTGACACTCCTTCAGGTCCTGAAGGAGGGGTCCTGGGTAGGGGGAGGATGGGTAGAGAAGAAGAAGAGCCTTTGGGCCGGCACCGTGGCTTAGCGGTTAAGTGCACGCGCTCCGCTGCTGGCGGCCCGGGTTCGGATCCCGGGCGCGCACCGACGCGCTGCTTCTCCCGTCATGCTGAGGCCGCGGCCCACGTACAGCAACTAGAAGGACGTGCAGCTATGACATACAACTATCTACTAGGGCTTTGGGGGAAAAAAAATAAATAAATAAAATTAAAAAAAAGATTCTTTAAAAAAAAAATAAGAAGAGCCTGAGGCTTAGCTTGTAACGAGGGAACCCTTCTCTACTACCAGGACAGAAACCCCACGGAAAGCAGGATGGAGGCAGGTTTCAGTTGGGCCTCCCCTCTGAAGAGCTCCTGAGCATCCTGTCTAGGAGGATGGTACAGCAGGCATCCCATTCTGCTGGTCCATTCTCGGGGGCACTGTGACGATGTCTATAGAACACCTGGGTTAGGGACTCAGGTCAGCATGGAACAGCCTCTGCCTCACTGAAAAATCATAGAAGCAAAGGCTAAATGGGGTTGGGAGATAATCTAATCCCCTAGTTTACATGGAGCAAACTGCTACTAGGGCTGGTTGGAGGCGTCACCCCGCACCTCCCTCATAGTCATATTTACTATAATGGCTTGTGGAATTGTACAGCTTCCCCGCCAAACCATGAGTTCCAGGAGGGCAGAGACTGTGCCTTATTCTCTGGTCTTCCCACTGCTTCGCACAGTACCTGGTGCAATGTAAGCCCTTATTCAGGGAAGGTCATGTGGACTGAAGGAATGACCAGCATTCATATTCACTCTCCAGGTGGCCAGCTCACAGCCTCCTGCAAGAATAATGCAAAGAGCCAAACCTCACTGACTTGGAATTTGCAATAATACAGACACTGCAAGCTTGATCCCAATGAATAAAAGTTTAAGTTAACTTCTGTCTCTATTTTTAGGTCTTATTCATGAGGGAGAGGGATAATAAAAAGAAGAATTTACCTTACATTTGGCTAGCACTTTAGACCTTTCTAAATTTTCCTGTGTAAATTATCTAATTTGTTATTTACAGTAACCTTGAGAGGTAGGAGAGAGTTAAGGTCCTTTGTTCAGTCAGCTACCTCTCAGCTGCCATCAAAACAAGGGAGGGGGTTCTGAATCTTGCAGGAGGATGTGATTATGATGAGGCCAGTGCAAAGAGCCATGGAGGACTGACCAACCCGAGGAAATGCAGTCTGCTTGGGAGATCGCTCCCTCTCTCCATCTCTCTTCCAAGGAAGAACAGGTCACCGGGTACCACAGTTGGAAAAAAATATCCCTTAGAAAATATGCCCAATAATGGAATAGAATCGAGAATCTAGAAATAAACCCTTACACTTATGTTCAATTGATTTTTGACAAGGGTGCCAGGACAATTAATGGGGTAGGCAAAAAGGGAAGAAAGTCTTTTTAACAAATGGTGCTGGGACAACTGGATTTCCACATGCAAGAGACTAAAGTTGGACCCCTATCTCATACCATTTACAAAAATTAACCCAAAATAGACCACAGGCTTACGTAATGTAAGAGCTAAAACCATAAAAATCTTAGAAGAAACATAGGTATAAATCTTTGTGACCTTGGATTAGGCAATGGTTTCTTAGATGTGACACCAAAATCACAAGTGATAGAAAAATTAGATAAATTGGTCTTCATCGAAATTAAAAACTTTTGTGCTTCAAAGGACACTGTGGGAGATCAAGATTTGGCCACCCTGAAATACATCTCTTTACCTTGATTGTTTTCTCTGATGGACATTTGACCTCCCCCACTAACTGCCTAAAGAATTTGACATAGTAACTCCTTCCTGGAACAGATCTTCTATCTGATGGCTGTAATATAATGTAAAATAGATGTTACAATAGAAAAGGCACCAACAACCCCATCTTATCAGAAATTCTGTCTCTCTGGCCACATTCTCTGGATGGCCCTGCGAGGAATTGCCAGACAAACATTGACATTTATAAGGGAAATCTCCATTTGTAAAGGTATCTCCCTCTCTGTATTGGGAAGAGGGGGGATGACCTCATTTCTAGAAACTTATCAATGTGGAAGGTGAGGCCTTAAATCTACATAACAACCTTACTCTTGTTTACAGTGCTTTAGTGGTAATCTCCTGTAACTGACACCCCCCACCCCCAACATCCTCCTTTGTCTGTAGCTAAAGATGGTATTTAAGATGAGAATTTCTGCTATTGTGTTGAGAAATGCAGCGTCCCTGGTTTCTCCCATGTATACATGTTATTAAACTTGGTATTATTTTCTCCTGCTAACCTGTCTTGTTAATTATTTGGCCAGCCATAAGAACCTTAAGGGAAAGGGCAGAGGG
Organism: Diceros bicornis minor; assembly: GCF_020826845.1. Classification (NCBI taxonomy): domain Eukaryota; kingdom Metazoa; phylum Chordata; class Mammalia; order Perissodactyla; family Rhinocerotidae; genus Diceros; species Diceros bicornis. Next base: position 46,359,952 of record NC_080757.1, on the reverse strand, counting down.
GGATTCTCCCTCTTCCCCTACAACACCATCAAGAAAACAAAAAGACAACCCACGGAATGGGAGAAAATATTTGCAAAGCATGTATATGACAAGGGACTTGTGTCCAGAATATATGAAGAACTCTTACAACTCAACAATAAAAAGACAAATAATTAAAAAATGTGCTGGGCCGGCCCCGTGGCTTAGCGGTTAGGTGCGCGTGCTCCGCTGCTGGCGGCCCGGGTTCGGATCCTGCGCGCGCACCGACGCACTGCTTCTCCGGCCACGCTGAGGCCATGTCCCACATACAGCGGCTGGAAGGATGTGCAGCTATGACATACAACTATCTACTGGGGCTTTGGGGGGAAAAAAATTAAAAATTGTGCAGAGGATTTGAATAGACATTCTCCAAAGAAACACACAAATGACCAAAAAGCGCATGAAAAGATGCTCAACTTCACTGGTCATCAGGGAAATGCAAATCAAACCACTTCACACCCACCGAGATACCTGAAATAAAAAAGACAGACAAAAACAAATGTCGAGGATATGGAGAAATTGGAACCCTGATACATCGCTGGTGGGATTGTAAAATGGTGCAGCCACTTTGGAAAACAGATTGGCAGCTCCTCCAAAGGTTAAACGTAGAGTTACTATGTAATCCTGCAATTCCATTCCTAGGTATATATCCAAGAGAACTGAAAACATGTCCACACAAAAACTTTTATATGAATGTTCAAAGCAGCAGAATATCATTCACAATAGCCCCAAATTGGAAACAACCCAATGTCCATCAACTGATGAATCAATAAACAAAATATGGTGTATTCATACAAGGGAATACTATTCAGCCATAAAAAGAAGTGTTGATTATATGCTACAACATGGTTGAACCTTGAAAACATTATGCTGAGTGAAAGAAGCCAGTCACAGAAGGCTACATATTGTGTAATCCATTTATATGAAATGTCTAGAATAGGCAAATCTGTAGAAACAGAAAGTAGATTAGTGGTTGCCAGGGGCAGGGGTCAGGGGGAATGGGAGTGACTGCTGGTGGTGTGAAGTTTCTGTGTGGGCTGATGAAGATGTTCTGAAATTAGTGATGGTTGCACAACTCTAGAAACCAGTGAATTGTATACTTTAAAAGGGGGAATTTTATATGAACTATATCTCAATAAAGCTCTTATTAAAAAATATGCTCTTATTAAAAAAATGTTTACTTCCATCATTCTACGTTCATCAAAGGATCTCCTGATTATTGATTGGCTTTCAGAGGAGCCCTGGTTCTCTCACTGAACACCCTCCGTGCTTAGCCAAAACCTACCTACCTCTCAAAGCCCAGCTCACGTCCTGCCTCTAACATGAACAGCTGTAGCTTCCTCAACCCTTAACTCACGTGGGCACCAAAAGCAAGGTGTAGGGGAAATAGCACCAGATTAGGAGCCAGAAAAATCTGGGCCACACTTACAAGCCTTATGACCTGAGCAAAATAACCTCTTTGAGCCTTTGTTTCCTCATGTGTAAAATGACTGCAAACATTTCTACCCATCCTCTTCCTAAGAGTTGTGGGAAAATGAAGACAGATCCTTTGTCGGTCATCACACAAAAACAAGATGTTATTAATATTATCAAAATCACTGGCTAACAACCTTATATGCAAGGCACACGGCTAGGAGAGAAATGCAAGATTATTGCCTTTAATGTGAAAATTGGGGTGAGAAAATTAGTTCTCCAAGGCTAAGTGCTTAAGGCTGGTATAAATAGTAGATGCTAAGGAATCGGGAGGAGGATGGCTCCTGCGGGCTGGAGGGGCCAGGCAAGACAGCTTCAGTTGGAGGAAGGCAGGGTTTAGCTTCAGAGAATCAGAGAGGGTCAGCACCACCAGGCAAAAAGCTGAGCCAAGTGTGGAAGTGGGAATGACGAGGATGCTTGGAGGCCGAAGTGAGTACGGTCTGTTAGACTCCAGATCAGCACTATCCACTGGAACTTTCTCGTGATGATGGAAATGTCTGTCCAACAGAAATATAATGAGCCACGTATGTAATTTTATATTTTCTAATAGCCACATTTTAAAAAGTAGAGGCAACATTCATTTTAATCACATATTTTATTTAAACCAATACATCCAAAATATTATCATTTCAACATGTAATCAATATAATTATTATATTTTACATTTTTTGTGTGCTAAGTCTTAAAATCTGGTGTTCTTTTTACACATCTCAATTTGGGTTTTTTTTTTGTGTGTGAGGAAGATCAGCCCTGAGCTAACATCCATGCTAATCCTCCTCTTTTTGCTTTTTGCTCACATCTATTGCCAATCCTCCCCCTTTTTTTTCCCCAAAGCCCTAGTAGATAGTTGTATGTCATAGCTGCACATCCTTCTAGTTGCTGTGTGTGGGAGAAGCGGTGCGTCAGTGCGCGCCCCGGATCCGAACCAGGGCCGCCAGTAGTGGAGCGAGCGCACTTAACCACTAAGCCACGGGGCTGGCCCACACATCTCAATTTGGATGCTAAATTTTCTTTTCTTTTTTTTCGGTAAGGAAGATTAGCCCTGAGCTAACATCTGTTGCCAATCCTCTTTTTGCTGAGGAAGATTGGCCCTGGGCTGACATCTGTGCCCATCTTCCTCTACTTTATACATGGGATGCCGGCCACAGCATGGCTTGATGAGCAGTGCATAGGTCCGTGCCTGGGATCCAAACCTGTGAACCCCAGGTCGCCACAGCAGAGCGCATGATCTTAACCACTATGCCACCAGGCCCCCGGGATGCTAAATTTTCAACAGTTAGAGCGAAATGTAGTCCTACCAAAGCAATAAAGTTGTATTTAATGGAAATATAATTATACTGCTTCTATTTTTTAATTAATTAAAATTAATTATAATTAAAATCTGGTTGCACTGGCCACATTTCAGATGTTCCATAGCCACGTGTGGCTAGGAGTTTCTGCGTTGGTCAGCACAGCCCTAGAGCTAAGATGATGCCGGTAGATTGCAAGACTGGAGTTGGAGACAGCTCCACCTCTCCTGTCTAGACATCCCTGGCCTCCAGGTTCACACTCAGCTGCCTTCTGGAAGTATCTGTCTGGGGTACGGATTATGATGGTCCCGATGATAAGACCTCTTTACCCCAGAGGCCACTCCACCATGGAAACGTGGAATGCTAGCTTAGCAAAGTACTTTAAGGCTCACAGAACCCAGTTGCTTCCAAATGGGATCCTGGACCCATAGGGGTCCTTAAAGGTGCTCATGGGAGTCTGATTACCATTTTCAATACCTCAACCCATTTAACTGAAACCATACATTTCCCTGAGGTACGTCTGTCTGCACGGTTACCCACAGCATCCTATTCCGTGCTTTCGGTTGACATGAGAGCAGCTCCGTTGGATAACACCAGTGCTCTCTACCTGATCAGAAGCTTGGCTGCTTTACTTAATTCAACAAGTATTTACTGAGCCCCTGTTAGGGCCAGGCACTTCTACGTGCTGGGGACTTGGCAGTGAGCTAAACAGAGCCCAGCTCCCATAGAGCCGACATTCTGCGCCCATCTCTGTGGGTGGCAACAAATACAACAAATAAATATGTGTTGGGGGATGATAATGCTATGTCAAAAAGTAAATGAGGCCGAGGGGGTTAGAGTGAAGGGATGTGCTATTCCACCTCGAGGCAGTTGGGGAAGGGGGGCTCTGAAGGGATCCAGGGAGCAGCCAGTGGACCTCTAGGGAGGGCTTTTCAGTGGAGGCACCAGCACCTGCAGGAGCTGCTCCCTGCCTTTGAGGAACAGCCAGGGGGCCAGTGGGGCTGGAGCAGAGGAAGCCAGGACCAGGCTCAGCGAGGAGCACAGACACGCGCCCAGAGCATGTTTAGTCTTGTTGCTGGAATACGGACCTGGTTATCCTGAGATGAAGACTCAGTGGAATTGTTAGGGTACTGGAGACAGGCTTTCATTTTTTAAAATGTCTTATGTAACAGATATAATATAAATATGTATGTATATATGATATCTAAGGTATGTGTAAGTTATGAAGCATAATAAAATGAACACCCATAAACCCACTACCCAACGTTTCTCTTGTCTAGCTGAGTCCTGTCCTCCTTGGTCCCATCTCCTGCCCCCAAATGACTGACTCCCCTGAATGCTGTGTTTATCAATCTCTTCTCTTTTAAAGGATAATCTCAGTACTTTGTGTATATCTTTAAACATCACACTGTTTAGTTTTGCTTGTTTTAGAGCTTTGTAAAAAGAGTGTCACCTAGCTATGTGCTAAAGAGAAATGAAAACACATCCCTGTGCAAAGACTTGCATGCAAAGCAACATTATTCAATGTGGCCGAAAAGTGGCAGCAACCCAAATGTCCATCAACTGGTGAATGGGTAAAGAAAATGCGGTATAGCCACACAATGGAATATTTGGCAATAAAAAGGAATGAAGCACTGAATCATGTCACAACGTGAACTCCAAAAACATTATGCCAAGTGAAGGAAACCAGACACAAAAGATTACATATTGTATGATTCCATTTATATGAAATGTCCGGAAATTCAAATCCATAGGGACAGAATATAGACCAGAGGTTCCTGGGGCTGGGGTTGGGGATGGGGAGTGACTGAACATGGGCATGAGAGTCATTTTGGTGGTGATGGAAATGTACTGTAATTAGTGTGATAGTTGCACAATTCTCTAAATGATCTAATAATCATTGAATTGTACACTTAAAATGAGTGAATTATGCTACAACATGGAAATGTAAATTTGATGAAGCTTTTTTAAAAAAAGCATCAGATTAGAGTCTTTGGAGGCTTGTTTTTTCTCTTTCTGAGACTTTACTGGTGTTGTTGCATACTGCTGTAGTTCATTTATTTTCACAACTCAATAATAGTCCATAATCTATCATGTGATTACACCACAGTTTATTTCTCCAGTTGCCAATCCTATCACTAGACATGTGAGTTACTTCTTGTTTTTTGCTGCTACAAAACAATTTGCCAGTAACATTATTGCACATGTCTCCTTGGTATACATAAGTAACTTTATGTCTGTTGAATCTCATAATAAAATGTCAGGGCTTGTATACTGTATGTCTTTTTTTCACTTCATTTTTTAGGAATTCGTTTTTATTGTATTTTACAAAATTATTACTCCCACAACAGATTGAAAATTAAAACAAAAACAAAACTGGTCCTCATCACAGTTTGAAAAATATTGCTCTAGGGAATAAACTGGGAGTAAAATTGCTGGGTCAAGGGTATGCAGATGTTCAAAGGTATGCAGAAGTTCAAGGGTGTCCAAATATCAAACTGCTTTCTAAAATAGTTGTACTGATTTGTATTCCCGCCAGCAGTGGATAGGAGTTCCCACATTGCTCCATATCTTCACCAGCACTTAGTATTGTCCAACTTTTTAATTTGTGCCAATTTTGGGGGTATGACATATTTTCATTCCTTTGTTAATGAGGTTGAACGTTTTTTCATATGTTTATAGGGCATTTGTGCTTTGTCTTCTGTGCTATTCCTGTCTGTTTCCTTTGCCCATTTTTTTTCCTGTTCTTATCGATTCATGACAGTTCTTTATATATTCTGGATACTAATCCTTTGTCATTTAACTGTGTTGCACCTGTCATTCCCAGTTTGTGACTTGTTTGAATTTTCTTGAGGTGTCTTTTGATAACAGAAGGTCTTACTTTTAAAGTAGTTGGATTTTATCTATTTTTTCCTTTTTGGCTAGCACCTCTTTCCTCCTTGCAGATCATGCCGTTTTCCTGGTCAGAGCCCCTTTGTGGCCCCTACTGAACCGACAAGCTCCAGAGCAGAGCATGGACAGTCCTTTTGAATCTGCACCCTCCTGTCTCCAGCCTCATCTCATTTGTATATTCAGTAGTTTATTCTGGAGCTTATGTTTCCACCCTCAAGTCCTTCCCTGCTTCAAAGACCTCCATTTGTCTGCTCCTAGAACCCCAGGTCATTCTTCAAATCCCAGCTCCGGCACAACTTCCTCTTCCTCTTCTTCCTCTTTTTAAAAATAGTCTAGGGCCGGCCCCATGGCTTGGCGGTTGGGTGCGCGCGCTCCGCTGCTGGCGGCCTGGGTTTGGATCCCGGGCGCGCACCGATGCACCGCTTGTCCGGCCATGCTGAGGCCGTGTCCCACATACAGCAACTAGAGGGATGTGCAGCTATGACATACAACTATCTACTGGGGCTTGGGGGGAAATAAATAAATAAATAAATAAAAATTATAAAAAAAATAAAAGTAGTCTAGAGGTTTTTTATTTTTTTTACACCTATTAACCACAAAATCCTAGGGAATGGGTTCCAGCAGTTCAGGCTCCTTTCCAGCGGTTCTCACAAAGTGTGCGTCTCTGGATGGAGCGGGCTGGCGCTTCAGTCAAACCCAAGTACCTTTCTCTTTGGCTTCCTTCTTTTTCTGATCATTTTCCTTCACACGTTTCAGAAAGCTATCTTGGCTCTTGGCGTGCTTAATATGCTCACTATGTACAGTAATTCTCTTGGCAAGAATCTTGCCTTTAACTTGTTTGTTTACAATGATGCCAACAGCATGCTGGATAACACTGCAGACTCTTGCAGTTTTGCCATGGTAACATTTGGGGCATTCCTTTTTGAACAGTGCCCATTCTCTTGATGTTAACAATATCACCTTTCTTATAGATTTGCACCTACGTGGCCAAAGGAACAACTCCATGTTTCCTAAAAGGCCTTGAGAACATATAGCCTCTCTTCTTTCCCTTCGTGTTGGTGATCTTGGCGAATTACTGGAAGATGGAGGTTCTGGCTGAAAGGCACAACCTCCTCTTCTTAGAAGCATTTCCAGACCCCCAAGGCTGAGTCACTTCTTCCTCTGATCAGTGGGCCCCAAGCCTGGCTAAGTATCAGATGATTGATAGAACACAGGTTTTTAACTATTAAAATGGGATAATTTTTACATTGAATAAGTGCAATTTGTCAAAGAGATACAATATTTAAAAACATGAGATTCCTTTACAACGGGATGTTCGGGAGAGGAAAAAAGTTTAGGAACCACTGCTCTCTTGCCAATGGTGTCTATGATATCCTTGACATCACTCTGCCTGCATTTGAACATTTCCAAGGACAGGAAGCTCACTAGCTCGGTGGGCTGGACTGCTCTAGTTGTTAGAAACTGCTTTCTGGTGTTAACTATGTCTCCCGCCTCATCATTTATACTTATTGTCCTTCACTCTGCTCTCTAAAGAAACACTTAGTGAGTCTTTTCTCTTTGACACTACCACCCTCCAACATGAGAGGTAGCATCCATGGCTATCCATGTCTCCTTTTCTCCAGGAGAAACACATCACCTTCAGTGATTCCTGGGAAGAGATGGTTTCTAGCTCCTCCAGCACCTGGTCATTCTCTTGTGAACGGATTGTAGATTTTCCATGTCCCTCATAAACTGCACACCCATGTTGGAGGAAAGCCTGAGGGCTGGTCTAACCCGTGCAGAGGGGCCCTGATCCAGTTAACGTGAGTCTATTGGTGCAGCCAAAGAGGGTCGTGGCTGTTCTGGCAGCCTCCTCAGCCCCGTGACTCACACTGAACCCGGGAGTTGATGAAAACCCTCGGATCTTTTTCATGTGAAACATTACCGGTTTGTTTCTGTGAATCTGATTTCCCCCTCTAAAGGCAGAGCATCTACAGAATTCAATCTTACTGCTTTGACTCAATGCTCTTGTCTTTTGAGAAAGCTTCTTTAACTTGCACGTCTCCTTTTAGCTCTCCTCCCAGCTTCATGTCAAGGATAAATTTAATAAGAAAGATTCTGTTTTTTAAAAAAAATGTTGACAAGCACAATGCCCTGTGGCTACTAAATATCCTTGGACCCTGTCTCTATTGCACTCCGTCTTTGGGGTCTTGGGCCTCCGATTTCCAGGAAGCAGGGCCAAGGGGAAGGTGCATGTCTTCACTCCAGGCCCAGAGTGAGGCCAGCTTCGCCATGGCTGCGGACAGTGACGATCCATCTCCGCCTCCCAGGCCAGGAACGTCCGAGAAATCTTTGACTCATATCTGTTCTGTGTCCTATTGCCCAATCTTGCCTGGTCGTCACTAAGAATATCTCCCTCCTTTTCTTTTTCTCCTCGTTCCTCCGCACATTTCTCCTGAGACCACTGCGCGCGTGCCGGAGATGGTAACCCCACAGATTCCCCGGATGTTTAACAAGCAATTCCCAAAGAGGTGATGGGCCCTGAGCCCTGGCTAGGGGTCTCGCTCGGGCTGAGCCCTGAAAGGAGGGGTAGGAGTTGATCAGGCCAGTCGTTGGAAGGCTCACTTTTCAAGCAGAGGAAACAAAGAAATTTCCACTGGTCAGCACTAGGGTGTGAGCGGAGGCTGGAAAAGCCAAGGTGGGCGGTCAGACGTCCTCCTAAGGAAGGTTCTAGGCTGGCAGTGCCATGACTGCATTTGTATTTCAGAGCGATCAGCGAAGATAAGTAATTAGCTACCTCTGAAGTTGGCAGGAGAAGACAGCAGCCTAGGGCCCCCCCAGACACTGAGGAGAGTGATAGATTCAGGGGTGTGCAGAGGGAGGTGAGACTGAAGGAGGCAGCAGCTGATGGGATGGAGGGGGAGGGATGAGGGGAGATGAGGGGGGTGATGATGCCTTGCAAGGCATGTTCCTAGGAGGGGTACATTCTAGAAGCAGGTTTGGGTAGTGAGAGGGCAAGGAGACGAGGACTCGGTTTTGGAGGGCACTGGTCCTTCGCCGTGAGGAGGTGGGTGACTGAAGAGCTGGCTCTTCTTACTCCTGCCGCTGCTGGGGTCCTCTGGTGCGCTCCGCCTCCTGTGGCCACAAGATGCTTTGTCCCTTTTCTCTGCCTGCCTCCTGCCTCTGGGGATGCTGCTGGACTGGGCATCCACCTCAGAGAACCTTCAGGAGGTGTCGAGTCTCCCCTAACTCCCCAAGCCCAGCCTATTCATAAACTCACCAAGTTTTCCATCTCAGTCGCCATGGGGTCAGTGTGGGAGTGGTAGGAGAGAGCTGCCGGAAGAGGACCAAGGAATATTCAAAATACTGCCGAAGACCCGGGAGGGTGGGCTCAGAGCCCGGGTCCTCCCGCGAAGCCAGGCCTGGGATTTGCCCTGATTGTGCCTCCTTCTTCCATTTCACCAGCATTAACGGTCTCTTCTACGCTCTGGGTGCTGTGTGGGTGCCAGGCATAGGACAACGTATAACAATATACATGCCACGTCTATTGAGCCAGGCATCTAAGCGCTTTGCATATCTTATTAATTTCAACCTCCCAGCAACCCTAGGAGTTAGGTACTATTTGGTTCCCACTTTACAGATGAGGAAACTAAGGCACAAAGAGGTTAGTAAGTTGACTAAGGTCACACAAGGGGTGGAACCCAAATGTGAAGTTGGATAAGTGCCCCCACTGTGAGCCCCTGCACTGTCCACTCCTTCTCCACCTTCCAGAATGCTCTTGCCTCGGTCTACTCTCACTGGACAAGTGTCAAGTGTCATATTCTTTAGAGTCAGGATATTCTGATTTTTAACCCCAAATCTTAAACCCACTTCTCTTGGCTTTGCCCCTACTGAGGTTATCTCTGCCGTGGTCCCTGCGTGAACGGGACAGGACAACACCCTCGGCAGTCAGCAATGAAGGGAGAGAAACAAGAAGAGTGAGACATATGAAACCAACAAGCACACACCAGCCAGGCTGCCAGCTGTCCTTTCGTGGCCACAATATCTTCTATTCCAAATATCCTTTCTATTTTTTTTGTAGTTAAAATATTACTTCTCTCATAAAATGGTGGTGAGAGAAAATGACATATATATTTTTAATGTCCTGACTTGGCAAACTAAAAAATGTCTGCAACTCTAGTCAGATTCCATTTTTTTCCTGACAGTTCAGTGATCACAGAGGCTGGCCCCACTGGCGTGTCAAGCAGACCCTGATCTCTCGGGCCCCTGGGTCTTTCCTGCCTTCTATTCCTTCTGCCTGGACTGCCCCCACCCCCTATTGCTCAGTCATCACCCATCACCCCTCAAGGCGTGACCTGACCTTTCTTCCTCCAAAGCACAGCCTTGGCATTCAGCACAGCATTCAGCGAGTAGGACTGCCACCACCTGCACATCTGTTTCCCATGGAGCTTTGGGACAGCAGACATGGGCCACCACCACATTCACATTTCCAGAGCCCGGAGCAGCCCCAGCCATCCATGTACACGGCAGGTCTGCTGAGAGCCTGACTGGAATGAATGTATTCTTGCCTCCTTTGCGGCAGGTATGAGTGTGGTGGTGGTGAGGGGCTGTGTGCCTGCCCGGGCCTCAGCATTGCCATCCTCTCCTACTCTGAGGGCCCAGCTGAGTGCCAGCGAGCCCTCACTAACCCCACTGGGGCCCAGCTTGGAGCTGGGGCGGGGGGGGGCTTGGGCGCCTAACTGGCCCTAAAGCAGCACCCAGCACCTGTGTGTATCTTACTGTGGTTGTGTGGCTCTTACCCATTGTTCCCAGAGAGGGGACTAGGAAACCGAATGAACTGCCCACGCTCTGGAAGCCCAGGGAACCTCAGGTCAGACAGGAAGACAGAGACGGAGGGAAGGGAGAGACTGAGAGAGGAACTGAGAAAGAGAGAGACAGTCAGAGAGAAACAAAACAGAGCCTGTGGTGGCAGCAGAAACAGAAACATGGGGGACCCACAGAGAAGGGAGGGCAGGACGGACAGCTGCCATGGGAGCGGCGGTGGGGGCCTGGAGCTGGGGGTCTGGCCAGCCTCCCACTGGGCTGGCAGAGAGGTACCTCCTGTGGGCCTCTAACACGGTCTCCATGGTGGGACCCAGAGCGTGGGAGGCAAATTCATCTTTGGGGTCCACTCTTACCTCTAGATGTCCAGGGCCCTGGCAAGGCCCTCTAAATGCCCAGGACCCCTGAGGGGCCTCCAGCCCTGTTGGCAGACCTGGCAGCATCCTGCGCCTTGCCTGGCCTCTCTACCTCTCCCCGAGGGCCCTTGCCACCTCATGTCACCCCCTTGAGAGCGGGGTGGGTGGGTCAACCAACGTGCGTAGGAAGAGGAGAGAATCTGAGATGAGACCCTTCCACCTTAGCAGACCTTCTCTGATGGTCAGCAAGCAAGAAAGGCCCCGCGGCTTCTGGCAAGAAAACTCTCCATGGAGGAACCTGGAGGGGGCCGGGCTCTGGAGAGGACCTAGTTGACTAGGGGAGGGCTGGCGCTGGTGGCTGTGTGTGGCTGATGCTGACCTGGCCACCTGGGCCCTGTGGGGATGTCATGGGGGCCCATAAACAAGGCACTGGGCCACTAAAGAGCTTAGGAGCTGGGGTTTCCGGTGTGGGCCCACGGCATTTGCTGGTGTGCAGCTGGGTCCTGGCTCCGTGGTGAAGCGAAGCCATCAGGACTGAGCCCTGGGGCAAAATAAGCCCTGGGGTGGGGGGGTGCTTGGATTTATCAGGTGAAGAGAGGCCCAGGCACATTCCTGCCTCCAGGCCTCTGCCTTTCCCTTCTCTTCCCTCCTGGAATTACCTTCCCCTAGATCTTCACGTGGCCTGCACCCGCACCCTCTGTCCTCAGAGATCCTTCCCTATCCTCTAGACAGATAAGAGCACTTAGAGTCATACTGTTGGAATGTGACATTGCCCCTGAAGCTGCGAAGCACTACTTGCTGACACGCCTCTGCTGACACCACCCAAGGCTCTGGCCACCCCTTCACCCCAGGCCTCACATTTTGCTCCCCTGGGTCTTCCTTGCTCTCCACAATGCCCCTAGCACTTACAGAGCAGGTCCCCCGTGTTTGTTGATTGACTGACTGACCGACTCAGGGAGAAAAGCATGGATGTGGGGATTGAGGACACGGCCAGGATGCAGGCTCCTCATGCTTTCTTTCCTGGAGGGGAGAATGGCCCAGGTGAGGGAGATGCTGGGGCTGGGCTCTGATGCCTCCTCTCAGCTGCACCACCAGCCGCAGGGGCAAACCTTCTGGGCTGGATGAGGGGAGCTTGGCGGTGCCCTACCGACTGCGACCTGATGTCCAGATTCTCAAGTGTGTGATGGATGTGGTCAGTGGTCAGACACAGTTACAACCACGGGCCTGCAGACACTTCTCAGACGCCCCAGGAATTGCTGGTGGGGTCCTTGCTATGGACCATTTATCTTCAACCTCCGCCCTCTCTAGAGACCTGTTTACATTGCTGCTCTCCTCTCTGTACCCGCAGCTGATTGCTCCTCTGTTGGGGGCAGAGGAGCACGAGATGGAAGGGTGGAATGATGGTAGCCACGCACATTCCTGCACATTCCTGCCTCGGGCTTCTGCCCTTCCCTCCTCTTCCCTCCTGGAATTGCCTTCCACTAGACCTTCCCATGGCCTGCACCCCTACCCTCTGTCCTCAGAGAGCCTTCCCTAGCACTCTCTCCCTTGCTTTCTTTCTTCACAGCACTGTTGCTGCATGCAATTAGGTTTCTGTGTGTGTGTGTGTGTATATGTGTGTACATATGTACGTGTGGGGGATCAGAATTGGCGACCTCAAAATACGTCTCTTTACCTTGATTATTTTCTCTGAAAGAAACTTTGACACCCCTCCTTCCCCCGCCCCCCGACCCCCAACTAACTGCCTAAAAGAATTTAAGATAGGCCTGTCCTGGAGACAGGCCTTCACCATAGATAACTCTGGGTATGGTTAGACTGGGAGGGTCCTTGCTGAACCCGTTCTTATCAAAGCTCTGAAAACCAAGTAAAAGTAGTAGTTACCCTTTGTAAGAGACATTTACATCTACAGCGGAAATCTCCATTTGTAAAGGTATCTCCTGGGGGCCAGCCCAGTGGCGCAGTGGTTAAGTGTGTGCACTCCACTTTGGTGGCCTGGGTTTGCAGGTTTAGATTCCGGGTGCAGACCGACGCATCACTTGTCAAGACATGCTGTGGTGGTGTCCCATACAAAGTAGAGGAAAATGGGCACAGGTGTTAGCCCAGGGCCAGTCTTCCTCAGCAAAAAGAGGAGGATTGGCATCGGATGTTAGCTCAGGGCTGATCTTCCTCTCACACACACACCCACCCACACAACCACACACACAGAAAAGGTTCTCCCTCTGTGTACCAGGAAGAAGGGGGGATAACCTTATCTCTAGAAACTCTTATCAATGCAGAAGGCAAGGACTTAAATCTGCATAATAACCTTACTCTTGTTTACTGTGCTTTTCTGGTAGTCTCCCATAGTCGACTCCCCCCACCCCCAGCATCCTCCTTTGTCTTTACCTGAAGATGCTATTTAAGATGAGAACCTCTGCCATTTTGTCAAGTTACCCAGTTTTTCCCGGTCTCTCCCATGTATACACGTTATAAAGCTTTGTTTGATTTTTCTCCTATTATTCTGTCTCATGTCAATTTAATTTGTAGCCCAGCAAGAAAGGACCCAGAGTAGGTAGAGGATAGTCTTCCTTCCCTTCATATGTATGTGTGTCTGCATATGTTGTGTGTCTGTTAGTTTACTTTTTAATGATCTGTCTCCCCCACTTCACATAAGTTACAGGAAAGCAGTGACTTTGTCTTATCAATTACTGTCTCTCCAGGGCCTAGAACAGTGCCTGAACCAAGTAGGTGCCCAATAAACCTTTGTTGAAAGAAGGCAAAGAAGGGAGGAAGAAAGGGAGGAAGGAAGGGGGGAAGGAAGTGAGGAAGGAGGGAATTGAGGAAGGAAGGAAGGAAGAATGTGAGGAAGGAAGTGAGGAAGGAAAGAAGGCAGGCAGGCAGGGAGGAAGGGAAGGAGGAAGGGAGGGAGAGAGTGAGGAAGAAGAGAAAACAACTTCCTCCTGATCACTCCCTCCCCCAAGGGCTGCACAGAAACGCACTGTGGGAAAAGCCCACTCCTTTTGCTACCTCCCACCTTCGGTGCCTAATGCTGTCATGCCACCTCCTGTACCAGGCTGGTCCCTGCAACTGCTTATCCATCCTGCATCCTGTTCCCCTGGGGCCCAGCAGAGGTAAAAGCTGACTTGACTGTCCTGATTCTCATCGCCTCTCCACCCATGCTGTGGTGTTATCTCAGCTTGTGGGCAGGTTACTCTTGTTTGTTTAAGTCTCGTTTTCCCAGACTGGACCAGCCTTGGGGTCAGCCTGGGACCCGCAGCCTGTGACGTCCCTCAGCCCAATCCCTCAGCATTCTGGAGGTCCCAGGTGACTCACTGTCTTCATCGGTGGCTGCAGAAGCTTTGTGGCCTGTCCCCCGCCTCGCTGCCACTCCTGCCACCATTGCTGCTGCTTTTCTGGCCACGTCTGCTGCCCCTGAAGCTAGAAGACACGTTTTTCTCCCTGAGTGCTTACAGCTCCATTTTAAGCTCACCAAAGCAGCCATGTGCTTTCAGAGTCTGAGTAGTTTTCTTTTCACGGAAGTTGGCACATGTTCCTCAGGGCGTGGGCCTGATGATGCCACCCCGAGCTGAAGGGTGCTCTCAGCCTCTGTAGACCAGTCAGGGCTGTGTCTTTCCATTATGTATTTGCCACCCCAAGGCCAGGCTTACTTCCCAGAGCTGCCGCAGGCTTTGGCTCGGGCATGTGGATTCTGACAGTGGCCGGGAGCCCCAGGGCGTACTGGGTAGGCCTCCTCCACCTGCTGGCACAGCTCTTGCTCCTTTAGCTCTTTCTTTAGCAGGAGCACTCCTGCCCCCTCCCTGCTGTCCCTTTGCCAGGTTAACCCCTGCGCATCCTGTAGCTCTATGATTCCATGTCACACACCCCAGAAGTCCTCCCCGACCCTCACACCTGGGTGAAGTGCCTTTCTATGCACTGACTATGCACTGACTGCTAATGAAGGAAGTAAAAATTATATTAAAAATTAAAAAGTTACTACCTTAGAGACAGGCACCTCCACGCCCTAAGGATTCCTGATGTAAGGGGGAACGTTTATCGATCCTGACTGACTCTATTCATGAAAGACCCACCCTAAACTGTTCGGGGAAGAACTGAGAACAAGAGAGTGCTCCAGAGGGATAAGTTTGGGAGGGTCGGGGTGGAGGGGGTCCAGATGGGGACGCGTGTGTGTAATCTGATAATCGCTTCGCGCCATAGCAATTCGCGCCATAAAATGTAACTGTTTAAATGTTTTAAATTAGCCAATCATGTAAGACTGCGCCAACCTTTTCCCGCTTTGTGCTCCCAAACCCTATATAAGAATTTGCCCTTTAAGGTCCGGGGTCGACTCCTCTGTCTCCTGCGAGAGATACGTGTCGACCCGGAGCTCCGCTTAATAAACCTCTTGCGTTTGCATCAAGCTCGGTCTTCTGTGTCTGTGGGTCCGCGCCTTCCCGAGACTGGAGTTGGGGTTTCCTTTTTGGGATCCTACACTAACACATGAGAGAACAGGGCTGTGCCTGTCCTGTTCATTGTGTCCCCAATGTCCCCAGCACCTGGCACATCAAAGGGACTCTCTTTGATAAAAACTGTTGTAAAGAGTGAATGAACTTTGTGTGTTTGCGTCTTACAGTGCCTTAGGACTGCGGAATCTCTATGCCTCAGGGCCTCTGCTGCCCAAGGCCTGAAGCATGAGCTGAACTGGGGTTAACTGCGTGTTCAGCCTGCTGGAGGTGGGGAAGCTTTGCCGGGAGGGGTCAGAATGGCTAGGAGGCCCCTCTCCTAGCAAGGGCGGGATTGCCAGAAAAAATACAGGACACCCAGTTAGATCTGAATTTCAGATAAACAACATTTTTAGTATATTACATGTAGTATGTGAGACGTACTTATGCTAAAAAAATATTAAATTCAAATTTAATGGGGCATCCTGTTTATTTTCCCCCCTCTTTCTAAATCTCATAACCCTAGTAAGAACAGATGTGATCAGCCAGGTGCTCAGGGCATCTGAGGTCCTGTTTACGAGGTACATTCTGCTCACTGTCTTTGTTCTTCCTGCTCTTTAAATGTTTTTGGCCAAAGAACAGGATAAGTGCAAGGTGTGGTTTCCCAGAGCTGTCCCTAGCACACTTAATCCAGGGTATCTCCCTACGTCTCCATCCCAGCCCCAGCTACTGGACTGGATGGGCAGGGAAGGCCTTTCTTAAGAGGGGAGTTCAGGTTGAGATTTGAAGGAATGAGCCAAATGATGATGGGGAACAACATTCCAAAGGAGAGGTGAGCGTGAACTTGGTGAGTCTGAGGAACATGAAGGCTAGTGTAGCTTTTTGACTGCGGGAAGGGAAAGGTTTGCATGGAAAATGCCCTGGGTCACATCCTCTGTCCCCAAGAAAAGGCCTTAGGGCTGCTCCCTTGGCCTATCCCTGCCCCTACCTGTAGGGTGGATACTTCTCTGGCTTCCAAGGCAGGAGTCTCCGCGGCAGGGAGTGGGGAGGAAGGGAGTGTGAGCTTTTGCCCATCTTGGGTTGGGGATTCTGGAGCAGGGTATAAGGCCACCGGGCCCTGGTGCTTGACTGCAGCTTGGTGGGATCACCTGCTCTTTAAAATGGTTGGGTGGAGCCATGAGCCCTTAAAGCTAAGTCCCCATGAGGCTGGCCCCCATGGAGGCACCCTACCTCACTCAGAGCACCACCTCCATCCCCCCCATCCCCCTCCTTGAAGCAGACCCCTGAGAGCACTGCTGGCCGGATGTGCTCTCCCTCCTAACGGGAAAATGCTGCAGCCAAGAGCTGCAGGGCCGTGGTGGGGAGGACCTGAAGGGGCCCATACTCCTCAGCAGGAGTCTCTCTCCCCGCTTTGGAGGGGCTGAGAGCCCTGCACTGGGAAGTTCAGCACGCACATCAGGTTCCCAGGGAGGCTCTGCTCCTCTGACGTACTGCCCACCCCAGTCCTCCTTCAAGCCCAAATACACAGGCCAAACAATGGGAAATGGCTCGGTTCCACAGTCAACTCACAAGGCATTTGTTGCCCGCTGTTTGCCTGTTGGCACGCTAAGGAAGCTGTTTCTTAATTTAAAATGTCCATTAACTCCCTCCAACTGGAGAGCTACCCCAACAAAATTTATGTTCTTGGAAGGTTTAAGCTTGGTCACTTTGAGGGGGTGGACCCAGCTGTGTTTGCCCCATCAGAAGGTGTGCCCAGGGCAGTGGGCACTCTCAGGTGTCTTGCCATGCGCTTGAGAGTATGTTCTCTCTGTAAGGGGGTATTGGGTCCCCAGGGCCATGAGAAGCCCACAGCGCAGGGGGGCGGGTGGGGGAGGGGTGTCCCTCTGCTGAAGGTCATTTATGTCCCCACGGGAGGAAACCCTATTTCCCTCCTACCTCCAGGCCCTCGGTGAGTCTTGCCAGGCAACTGACAGGAAAGAACCTTTTGTTCCCAGCTTGTAGGAAGTCTGAGCTGGGTTTGTTATCTACCCACAGCATTTCCTGGATGGGGGCCTGGACCTGGCTGCAGCAGGGGCTGGCCCCTAGCCTTTGCCTTGGCACCCTTCGCGTTTTTTTTTTTCAAGTTTATTTTTTTTTGTTGTGAAATTTTTGTTGTACGTTATTGTTTATCAGTCACCATATAAGTGCATCCCTCCACCCCTTGTGCCCACTCCCCACCTTCTAGCCCCTGGTAACCACCAAACAGTGTTACCTGTCCGTGTGTTGGTTTATCTTCCACATACGAGTGAACTCATGTGGTGTTTGTCTTTCTCTCTCTGGCTTATTTCACTTAACATAATACCCTCCAGGTCCATCCATGTTGTTGCAAATGGGATGATTTTGTCTTTTTTTTTGTCTGAGTAGTATTCCATTGTATATATATAGCACATCTTCTTTATCCAATCATCGACTTTATCCAGTCAAGAGACACCTGGGTTGCTTCCATGTCTTGGCCATAGTGAATAATGCTGCAATGAACATAAGGGTGGCACCCTACATCTTGGTTGGGGCAGGGGAGGATGCAATTATCCTCAGGTTAGTTTGCCTAGGGGGAGGGGTGGGTAGTTAGTCTCAGGCAAAGCCCCCTGGCTTGGTTAAAGGGGGCAAAAACGTAGCCTACAGTGTGTGTGTGTGTGTGTGTGTCGGGGGATGGAATTGGGGAAGGGGTGAGTCCAGCCTTCCTGTAGAGTGACATCTTCTCCCTCGGGGCTGCAGCGAGGGCCAAGGCCCCGCCGTGTGTGACACCTAGCGGCCACCTGAGCCCGGGGCGGGGCCAGAGGAGTGAAGGGAAGAAGGTTGCAAGGAAGAAAGGGAGGGCGTGGAGGGAGGGGATCAGGAAGCAAGAAAGGGAGGGCGTGGAGGGAGGGGATCAGGAAGCGCGGAGACGAGGCCAGGGCAGCGCGGCTGTTCTCGGCCGGCATCCCCTCCCCTCTGCTCAGGGCCCGGTCTCCCCCGGCCCTTGCCACCGCCCCCGCGAACCAGGCAGCCCATCCCCTCGGCCTCGAGTCAGGCCTGGGCCGGGAGGGCCCCCCACGAAGACTCCCCCTGCGTCCCCGAATGTGGGGGCCCCGGAAGCCAGGTCGCGAGGCCCGGCTTTCGAAGGTTACTCGCGAGCTCGGGTCCAGAAGGCCGGGGTCACGGGGCCGCGGCTCTCGGCCCTCAGCGCCCTGCGCCGCAACCCCCGCCAGGCGGGCGTCCAGGTGCGGACCCGGGATCTGCGGGACCCGACCCCGTCCCGAGAGCGGGGACGCGCCGAGGCACTTCCGGCCCCGCGCCGCGTGACCCTCCCCGCGTCGCTCGCCTCGCGGCCAACCCGCCGCCGCCGCCCGGTCGCCATGGCGACGCCGCAGCGCCGACGCCCGCGCGGCTCGCGGAACCGGCCGAGCAGCCGGGGCGCGGCGCCGGGAGCTAGGGGCGGGTCGGCGGCGCGGCGCTGTGGGAACGAGCTCCGGGCCCGGCGCCTGGCCAGGTAGGCGGCCCGGGCCGGGGGTGCGAGCCGAGCCCCGGCGCGGAGTCGGGCTGGGGGGCAGGTGTGCGGGGTGCGGCGGGCCAGGTGTGTGCGGTGGGGGTGGGGGTGGGGGTGGGGGTGGGGGGCGGGGGTGACGGGCCAGGTGCGCCGGAACAGGCCTGGTCACTGGAGCCGCAGCGAGTGTTTCTCCTTCCCTCACCTGCTGCCAGCCCTGACTCGCACCTCACCTGCTTCCCCGGGCTTTGGGCCACCGAGCAAGGCCCCAGGTTAAAGAGCGTGTCCTGCTCTTCCTGGAGCCGTCAGCCTTCGGCCCCGGGTGGGCCTCTGTGCCGTCTCTGCGGAAGTTACAGTGGAGCGGCAGGTGACCCCAGGTTTATCTGTGGGCCCACGGCTAATATTTTGCGGTGTTCTAGAAACAAGGTAGGGTAGAAGTGGATCAATCAACGTTTGCCACGACTGTTCTTTTGAAACCTGAAACCGAGACTCCGCCTCGCCTCTTTCCTCTTGGGTTGACATGTCTAGCTAGGATCCCTTCCTTGTTCTCCTCTAACATCCCAGCTGCTGGGTGTGAGAGGAGGATTTTCTCATTTGGGAAATCCTTACTCGTTGGGTTGGCTTTGGTGGGCCCTGAACTGTGGGTGCAGAACTGAGCTGAGGAAGGGATCTGCTGCTGCCTTTGACACCTGGGTAGTGGCAGGGCCGCTCTCTGCCTGCCCTTTCCCCCAGGGACCCTGGAGGTACAGACACATCTTCAGAGGCTGCCACCCCCCCTCCCCCAAGTCTTTCTCAGTCTGGTGGCCCCTCTCCTCTCATTCACTTTACCCTGGCAGTCTTGGAGGATTTTCTAAGAATTATTAAATGAAGCTCCGTCTTAGGACACCCAGATTCTGTTCCTTCCTTTTCATAGCGAATGAAAAAACCCAAAGCTTTGTCACCTTCTCATAGATAGCTTGATTTCTTTTGTGAAATTGGAGTGAGGCAGAAACTTGTCAATGCCAAGGTGAGCCCTGTACAGAGAGAGAGCTGCTACAGTCCTGGAGCCTCCTGCACCCGGAGTGGAACCTCTCTGCTTGTCCCACTGCTTCCCTGCCCTCACCTCCTTCCCTTGCGGGCGGAGCTTGGGCTTCTGCTAATAGGAAGTGGCACTAGAAGGCTTTGGTGGAGGAATCCACCCCAGATCCAGGGGTTTCTGCCCAGTGGGGGGACTGATGGTGGACAGAAGGGGAGTGTGGATTTATTAGAGGGGGTCATGCTGTCTGATGCCGTCTGGCTCTGTGGCCCCAGACCTCATGTGTCAACAGCTTCTGATGTGTGACTCTTCCTAAGGTGCTGTTAGGACCAGATTTAGTTTTTGTTAGATTGCTATTTGATTGAATGCCTACAGTGTGGCAGGCACTGTGCCAGGTACTGGAACATATTTATCCCACTTAGATTGCTACAGGCCAGTAAGGTGGATCTCAGTAGTCCCCTACCTTGTGGATGATGAAGCAGGCTCAGAGAGGGCACTTGGCTTGCTCAAGAGCACACAGTCATAAACAGTGGGACTGGCTTTAAAATCACGTCTGTCTGACCATGGCTGCATTGTGACTTTCATGGGCCCTAGGCACTTTTGCCTTGGTGGGCCCCTTCCTCCATAAAAAAAAAGAAGAAAAAATTGTATTTTACAACTGTGTTGGTATAAAGACAAATATAATCCAGGCTGGATTAAAAATTAAAACATTTCCTTCAACCATAAAAGTTTGTTTTTTCTCCTGATTTTAGCATAAATCGTAACATTTTTTTGTGGGTCCCACAGGATTGGGGGCCCTGGCCCTGAGCCCCCTGTACCTAGTGGAGAACTGGCTCAGCATCTGGCTTCGAGCTCTGCTTTCTTCCTGGCAGCTGCTTGGGTGCCCTGCCTAACAGCTCAGCCCTTATTTTGCCTTCTCTTTCATCACATTCTGGGACATTCTAGGACAATTGAGCCGTTTCTTCCCTCACGCATCAAGAAAAGATCTAGCCCTCACCCGCAACACAATCTTCTCTAATCCAATTAAAACCTGGTTGTGGATAAGGAGGGCTGTGGCCAGGCCAGGCTCCCTGCCTTCAGGCTGTAGGACATGTGCAGAGTCTGGTCCCCATAATGAGATTAGGCCTGGTGGCTTTTTAATGAAACACGGTGGGCCTGGGGAGGGAGAGTGGTGCTCAGCACGTTCCAGCCCTGCGGGTAGCTCCTGTCCCTGTTTGATTGCATTAAGTGGAGTCTGACTGCCAGTGTGTGTGGGAGGGAAGGGGTGACTATCTCAGCCCAAGGTTCCAGAAGCTGCCAGAGCTGTCAGCCCTATCCTGTGCTCTGACAGAGGAGGGAGGGTGGCTGTGTAAGCGGCCCCATGAACCCCTTCTGGTTCCAAGACTCTGGTCTGCTGGGCAGAGGAAACCTTTGGGGTGCAGAGTGGCTGCTTCCAGGCCCTTGATGCTGCTGCCCACACTTCTGCTCTGGGAACACAGGAGGCCCCAGAACAGCTGGTGTTCTGGGGGGACCAACCCAATTAGGAAGGAAGGGTGAGAGTGTTCTCGATGTCCAGACTGGGAAATGAGGGAGCCTGATCCAAAGGCATGTGCTTACCGGGGAGTGAATCTCAACCGATTCCTAGGTTTGAGGATACAGACGTGTTTGTGGGTAGGTCAGACTCCAACCAGAGTCGTCAAAATATGTTCTCTCTTGGGGCTGGCCCAGTGGCGTAGTGGTTAAGTGCACACACTCCGCTTCGGCAGCCCGGGGTTCACAGGTTCAGATCCCGGGCGCGGACTGATGCACCGCTTGTCAAGCCATGCTGTGGCGGCATCCCATATAAAGTAGAGGAAGATGGACACGGATATCAGCCCAGGGCCATTATTCCTCAGCAAAAAGAGGAGGATTGGCAACAGATGTTAGCTCAGGGCTAATCTTCCTCACAAAAAAAAAAAAGAAGTGTGTTCTCTCCTCAGAGTGGGAAGCAGCCTCTCCTTGCACAAAGATAGGTTGTCAATTATGTTGATCCGAGTAAGCAATGGGGGAATGCTGTTGCTGAAGGAATCTTTCAGTTTTCTTCTGTAAAGCACAAAACCACTCATATGTCTTTTTTGTGAATCTGGATTTTTCACACTTAGATCTTATTGACTGTGAGATCACCTGTAGGCAAGGCACAGGCCTGCCCCAGGGAGGATGGTGTTGCTTCGCGTGAGTTTTCCTGCCACCCCTCATACTTGGACTTAGAATCACCTTCAAATTGGAACGGGGCATGGAGGAGACAGCTCGGGGCTCCATAATTCCAAAGGTCCTTCTTTATCTCTGGCTTCCTCCCAGATGCCTAGTTACCCAGGCCATATGGACCAGGGGAGCTGCCGTTGGAGCAATTGACATGAAGGTCTTCAGCTGCTTTGCCCTCCTGTCACCCCTTCTCTCTTAACCATCCGTCCCGTCTTGCTGCCTTTTCTCCCAGGAGAGTCCACAGGAGACACCAGTGCTCCATGCCCTGGTGGGTTTAAACGACCTTGGGAGCATGGCTCCCCGAGTAGGGGTTAGGACACAGGAGGACTGGCGTGGGACAGGGAGAGACTGCCTTGGAGCCTGCTTCAAAGCAACTTCCTTGGCAAGTGCCATTCAGATTGTCAGTTGGCTTCAGTATTTGGAAAGCATGACAGCTCTGCCTAGTTACTGGGCAAAGCCACACCACCAACAGACAACCAGCTGCTCAGAGCATGCCACTTGAGTGTATTAAGACAGGGAAACTGTCTTCAGTGTGTATAGAGGAAAGTGTTCCTGAGTTTAACTCGGGGCTTGAATTCTTACTACCCTTTACTTAAAAAAGTGCATTTGCTCTGCATCTTGTCTGTAAGCCCCTTGAGGGCAGGGACGTGTCTTATCTGTAGAGCTCTGGCATCCAGCAGTGTGGTCCAGTAGAGTAGGTGCTCAACGAACAACTGAGTGGAGCAGCTATGTGCTGCTGATCATTTTGAGCAGCTATTTGCTACTGATAGTTATCCTCTTTGGGCCCCAATTTCCTCATCTGTCAAATTGGGATAATAACTCCTATTATAATGTTATTGCAAAGATTAAATGGGAGAATGTGGGAAGTGCTGAGTGTAGAGTAGGGGCGCCCCAGCCAGCCCAGAGGTCCCTTGTCCTCCCACGCATGTAAGCACGCATCTCCATTCCACCATTGTGGGGTACAGTTGGCATTAGGGTTCTGACTTCCGAGAGAACTCAGGATGTGAATTTACAGTGTAGAACGTTGAAGCCACATGTGCATTTTCCAATGTGCGTTTTCTTTTCAACACCACCAAGCACTTCTCTAACTCTCAGCGGACACTGATTGGGTGTCCTGTAATTTAACCCAATTCTGACACTGTCTACCTGGAGATGGCATCAGATCCCACAGGTTAAGGGTTCAGTCCCACAAGACTGCTGACCCCCCTTTTCAGATGCCAATCCCAAATCTAGGTTGTCACCTGTGCTGCTAACCAACCGGCTATAGATAAGAGGTTCCCACGACCCCCTCTTCAAGTCCAATTAATTTGCTAAAGCAGTTCACAGAACTCAGAGAAACATTTTATTTACTAGATTACTAGATTACTTTTATTATTATTATAAAAGGATATAACTCAGGACAGCCAGATGGAAGAGGTACATAGGGCGAGGTCCAGAAGGGTCCTGAGTGCGGCAGCTTCTGTCCCCAGGGAACTGGGTTGCACCATCCTCCCCAGGAAGCTCTCCGAATGCCGTCCTTTTTGGGTTTTTATGGAGGGTTTATTACACAGGCATAACATTAAATTATCGGCATTGGAGACTGAACTCAATCTCCAGCCCCTCTCGCCTCCCCAGAGATTGAGGCGTGGGACTGAAAGTTCCAACCCTCCAATCACAAAGCTGGTTCCCCTGGCAACCAGCCCATCCCTAGGGTGCCTAGGGGCTTTCATTAACATAACAGAACATTAACATAAAAGACACCTTACTGCTTTCTTCGTTGGGAAATTCCAAGGTTTTTAGGAGCTCCTTCCCATATACTTATTATAAATCACAATATCACAGGGGCCAGCCCCGTGGCCTAGTGGTTAAGTTGGGTGCGCTCTGCTTCAGCGACCCAGGGCTCGCAGGTTCAAATCCCAGGTGCGGACCTATGCGCTGCTCACCATGCCATGCTGTGGCATGGTGTGGCATGCTGTGCCATGCTGTGGCATGCTGTGGCATGCTGTGGCGGCCTCATATACAAAATAGAGGAAGGTGGGCACGGATGTTAGCTCAGGGCTAATCTTCCTCAGCAAAAATAGGAAGATTGGCAAGGGATGTTAGCTCAGGGCCGATCTTCCTCACCCCCCCAAAAAAAACCCCAATATGACAGCTACAAAGAGTCTCATTAGGAGATTGGTTGGGAGGGAAAAAAGCTAGCTCTGGCTTGCCTCACCACTGAGTAGCTCCAAGATCCTGGAGCGACAATACCTCTGTCCTTGGTATTCTTGGCAGAAAGAAGTTTCGGCAGGTTGACCAGTGGCAGAGCATGTTCCTTCTGTTCCTCCTAATTCAGCGTTAATCAGATTCTGACTGCGCCCCAGGCTCTCTGGGGATGAATCTAATAAAGGAAAGGAGGACAGCATCTCTCTGTTCAGTAAATCTTTCCTGTTAGAGTTGGGGGAAGGATTAGGTGCTTGAGGATACCCAAGGAAGAGTAAGACGCACTCCCTGCCTTCAAGGAGCTCACAGGGTACTGAGAGGCACACACGAGCTGAACGTAAGGCAGAACGCCAACGAGGGTAAGTCCGCTCCAGGCCAGCCTCGGGGACGCAGAGGAGGGGGACAGAGTGATAAACAAAATGCCCATTTCAGGTCGTGGAGCAAATGGATAGAGGCAGAGGGTGAGTGGGGGAAGCGGAGGAGGTGGCTGTGTTGCAGAGAGCAGGGAGCGAGGCTGGGGGGAGTGTGAGGTGGAGGGAAACAGCAGGTTGTGTTAGAGCCAGCGAAGGACTCAGAGTCTCCTCTGAGTGGACTTGGTAAGAAAACAGTGGGGGCGCCAGATGGAGAGTGAGTTAGGATCCTATTACAGAGTTGGCATTTCACCAGCAGGCAGTGGGCAGCCCTTTGTGCTGGGTGGGACAACATGACTTGGGGTGCTGGCTTTGTCCCTGTCCCCAGGGACAGGCAGATTGAAGAGAGTAGAGAGATGGCACAGAAGCTCCATGCTGGCTTGGGTGGTGACAGTGAAGATGGCGAGAGCCCTGGGGGAGAACCCCTAGGACTCGGTGGCCTGTCTGCGGAGGCACCGGTGCGGGGACTAGGAGAAGGGCAGCTGCGTTAGCTACCTGCGAGGTCAGGAGAGGACTTGGATACGACGGGAAATGAGTTTGACTTGGGCTGTGCTGAGTTTGAAGTGTTTGAGGGATGGCCAGGTGCAGATGTTAGTGGACAATCAGAAATGGGGTTTATATTTGGGAAAGAGGACAGAACTGGCACTAGATTTAGGAGTCACTGTATAGAGGTGACAGATAAGGACAGAGGCAAGAGTTCCAGAAACAGGGGTTCACTCTGCCCAGGGCTTTTGGAAATAGGTGTTCCCACCTGCCATGGGATTGTTTCTGAAAGGTGATTTCACAGAATTTATCAAAAACCTAAAAAAAGAACATAGCCCTTGCTGTAGGATTCCATTACTCCATTTAGGAATGAATTAGACAAGTGTGTAAAGATGATCACATAGTGTTTATTTAGTGAAAAACTGAAAGCTAGCTAAATGTTTAACAACAGGGGATTAGAGGATTGCTTAAAACATGGAACAGCTGTACAGTGCAATACTGTGAAGTTATTAAAATGATGACACAGGGCCGGCCCCATGGCTTAGTGGTTAACTGCGCGCGCTCTGTTGCTGGCGGCCCGGGTTCGGATCCCAGGCGCGCACCGACGCACCGCTTCTCCGGCCATGCTGAGGCCGCGTCCCACATACAGCAACTAGAAGGATGTGCAGCTATGACATACAACTATCTACTGGGGCTTTGGGTGAAAAAATAAAAAATAAATAAATAAAAATTAAAAAAAAAAGATGACAGATGTATATTCACTGACATGAAAAGATATGCATGATCTACCATTAAGTTAAAGCAGGTTAGAAATTGGTATGATCCTGTTTCTATAAAAGAATGTATGTTTCTGGAAGAAAAGGAAGTAAGGATATAAATCGAAATGTTGATTACTTGTAATTTCTTTCTTTTTTTTGCTTTTTTTTTTTTTAACGGTAGAGTTGCCAACAGTTGTCAGACGTGGCAGAGAGAATTGGGGGGTAAAGACAGCCCGGTCACCAGGAAGACAAGGCCAGGCGGCCTGGAAACTAGCTCTTGAGCACTTCCAGGGTAGCAGGTGTGTGTCAGGTGTCAGAGGGTGACCCAAGGTCTGTTCATCAAACATCTCTGCTCAGTGTCATTCTCTGCTGATAACGAGGGAGAAGCAGGACGTTTCCGCTGCTGCTGGGAGAGGTGGGAGCAGTGGGGAAGAGGCAGCCATCGAGGGAGGGGGCTATTGACTGCTCTGCCCTCTGCAAGCAGTGGCAGTGCCTGTCTGTGGGCACAGGCCACTGCCAGCAATAAGGCAGAGCAAATGGAGACCATGCTGTTCATCACCCGCCTCCTCCCCCCGAATCCCCCAGGTGCCTCTCCTGCCTGGTGTGCGGGCCAGGGCTGGGCTGGGGCAGGAGAACCAGCCAATTCAGGGTGAAGAGGTGGCACAAAAGTCATCCTGACCCTGGGCGAGGATATGGAAACACTGGGGGAACTGGGCAGAGGAGCCAGGAAAGGCGCTTGCCATGTGGCCCCCTGAGCAAGGCTTTCCCAGACCTCCTTGAGCCGTCGTTTTCTGATCTGTGGAATGGGTACAGTAACGTTCCTGCTTTACTGTCCTCTTATAGGATGGTTGTGAGTTAAGTTTTGTGTATGAAACACCCCATGAGCTCTGAATGGTGAAGTCTCACCTTGTGGGTCTCATTTCTGAGGCCTTCGGTTTTGGAAACCTCACCTGAGGGAGGAGTGCAGGCCCAGCCCGGCCTGGGTGTGGAGGAGGAAGAAGAGGAGGGAAGGGAAGCAGGCTACATGGCTGCTCCTGTGTCCTGTGGCCTGTCAGGCAAAGCGGTCAAAGGAGGTTTCCTGACAGGCGTGGTGGAGGCTGCTCTGGGGGCTGTGCCGGCCCGGGGGGCGGCCGGACTCCTTATCTCCAGCTTCGAGCTTAAAACTGGGCACGGGGGAGGTGGGTTCTCTATTTCTCACCCCAAATGTACTTTATGATCCATCTGGAGGAAAAAATGTGACTAAGCCTGTCCCTTCAAGGAACTTGTTCACGTCTCTGTATTTCCCTGTGAACCCCACCTAAGAAAACCCAGGGCCTCAAGAAACAAAGTAAAGCACAGGCGTTGGGCCCTCCTTCTCTTGCCAGGATTCTGGGGACCTTTACTTGCATCCTCATTGCATGTGGAACTCCTGGCAGCTCACAGTCCGGGGTCGGGTCTGTCTTGGGGGGAAGGCTGGGCCCCTCCTGCTGAGCTGCTGCTGAGACTTGGGACCGTGGAGGGGTCTTGGAGGTGGGACAGTGAGCACTGCTTTAGCACAGGGCCTGGGGAGGGGGGCAGAGAGGGAGGTGGCAGGGGGTCGGCACTGGGAGGCCAGAATGTATTTTTTGGAGGTTTGGGTTGCTCCTCTGAGCTCTGCCATCTTTCCTGCAGCACCTGCCTCAGCATGGAGAGCCGTGCCAGCATGGCACCCACACCCGGAGCACTGCCTTACTACGTGGCTTTCTCCCAGCTGCTGGGCCTGACCGTGGTTGCAATGACTGGCGCGTGGCTGGGTCTGTACCGAGGTGGCATCGCCTGGGAGAGCGCCCTGCAGTTTAATGTGCACCCCCTCTGCATGGTCATAGGCCTGGTCTTCCTGCAGGGAGATGGTGAGTCTTGCCCAGTGCTCCCTGGGAACCACTCCTCCTGAGACAGGCAGTTTGCAGGGACCCTTATCACCCCTGAGGTCTCTTGCAGTTTGACAAATCTTAGATTCTGGAAAAGACAGTCAGAGATGGAAGCAGGCTTAGAGCCTGGGGACACTGTGAACCCAACTCAGGGGCCCTGAGGTGGGTGAGTGGCAACTCCTTTCCAACCTGTCCCAGGTCTTTCGCCTCCTGCTTCTTCGACAAGGAGCATCCAAGCATGGGTGTGCTTCACAGAGCAGAGGCCCAGTGGCTGGTGTGAGCTGAGGCTGCTTCTGTAGGGGCAGTTTGAAATTGGGGGACAAATGTGAGCACGTGTGTGTGTGCGCGCGCGCGCGTGTGTGTGGGGGTGGATGTTGGCCTTGGCAGCGCCAGGATTCCTCTCTCTGGGGAGCAAGGCAGTGCTTGGCCCCGCCTCTGCCTTGGGGTCAGTGGGCCATGGCCGCCTCCTTCTGGTAACAAGAAAACTGGATCTGTATCTGCTTGACCCATTCTTCCTAGAGGTGGTCCTGGTGACAGCCACTCCCTCAGCAGCAGAACCTAAGAGGCATTCCCACCTGGCCCTGCCCACCTCAGCCTGGTGAGGGGGTGATTAGCTTGGGATCACAAGGTTCTGCTTTGGGAACCAGGGTTTTCCCAGCCAGGGAGCGTGCTTGCTGAAAGTAGTGAATATCTGATCAGCCTTCAATATTGAACTATTTGAGAACCATCATAGCTAAAAGGGGAACTCAGAAGCTTGGTGACACCTCGGTGTGACTGCACGATGAGCCTACAACACAGCCCGGAATATATAGGGCACTTGACAGGAAGGTAGTGGGTTAGTGGGGTGAGGGGAGAGGGAAGTATGGGGAGTGGGGGATGGAGGCTAGGGCACAGGTAGCCCGAGGGTACCCTGTCCAAGGGCCCCTGCTGGGCCCCACTGAGCCTTGTTTTCGCTTCCATTTCCTGTGGCTGGGGTACCTTGACAAGCCCTTCACTCAGATCACCTTGCCAGCCAAGGGCAAGCTCCTCGCTGCCTGGGACAGGAGGGCCTTGAGCTCAGGTCAGTGCTCTGACATTCCCTTTCTCACTCACCAGCCCTGCTGGTTTACCGTGTCTTCAGGAACGAGGCCAAACGCACAACCAAAGTCCTGCACGGGCTGCTGCACGTCTTCGCGTTCATCATTGCCCTGGTGGGTGAGTTCCTGGGCACAGCCTTCCTCCCTCCCAACTTCTGACTTGGGGGAGTAGCTGCTTTACGTGTCTAGTTCCCACTCCAGTTCTGTTGTAGTCCAACCTCCCCCTCCCCCTTCCAAGCATCCCGGGCAGGGACACTGGGTGCTGGCAGCCATTGAGCTGGGACTAGAGCCCAGAAGTCCTGGCTACTTGGGTTTCCCTTGGGTCTCCTCACCCCTCCCTTCCCTGTCGCCTGTCCTCACATGACCCCTTGTCTCTGGTCCAGGCCTGGTGGCTGTGTTTGACTACCATAGGAAGAATGGCTATGCTGACCTGTACAGCCTGCACAGCTGGTGTGGCATCCTGGTATTTGTCCTCTACTTTGTGCAGGTGAGTCCTTTCAGCCCCACAGCCATGAGAGAGGGGGCGGGGGAGGGGAAGCAGGACTAAAACAGTACGTGTGCCACAGAAGGGTCCATTTTCCAGGGTGTGTGCCCAAAGGTGAAAGAGTTCCTTTAGTACAATTGGATGCTGCCTTCAGATTCTGAAACGGGTACAGAGCCAGGATTTTACAGGCGAGGGTGCCTAGATCCAGGCACCCTTCCAGCTGACGTGGCACATGTGTTTGGCCACAGGCCCGGCCTTTCAAGTGTACAAGTGTGATGAACTGAGACTGGGCCTCAAGTGCTGGGGCCAGGACCTTTCCCATACGTGCTCAGTGCTCCCCACACTGCTGCTAAGATGGAGGAAACCAAATGGGTGAATGGAGGGGTTCGCAGTCCTTGTGTGGAAGCATCCTGCTGGGGACATCTCCGGTTGGTTAGACTGATGGCCGGCTCAGTCTCTGGCCCCGCCTTGCCTTTCCTTCTAGTGGCTCGTGGGCTTTAGCTTCTTCCTGTTCCCTGGAGCTTCGTTTTCTCTGCGGAGCCGCTATCGCCCCCAGCACGTCTTCTTTGGTGCCACCATCTTCCTCCTGTCGGTGGGCACAGCCCTGCTGGGCCTGAAGGAGGTGCTACTGTTTAAACTTGGGTGAGTATCCTGTGCCCTCTGCTTCCCTGGGCATCTGCCTTCTGAGCCAGCTTTTTGTGGAGTTAGCCAAGCAGTGGTTTTTCTCTCTGGGTGGGGGGCGGACGTGACATCTTTCTGGCCCAAGTGCGAATGGCGTTTGGCCTAACAGTGACCCCTTGGGTGGCGTCTCCCTTCCACCCTAACCCTGCAGGACCAAGTACAGCACGTTTGAGCCCGAGGGTGTGCTGGCCAACATTTTGGGCTTGCTGCTGGCAGGCTTCGGCGTGGTGGTGCTCTACGTCCTGACTCGCGCCGAATGGAAGCGGCCACCCCAGGCGGAGGAACAAGCTCTCTCCATGGACTTCAAGACGCTGACGGAGGGTGACAGCCCCGGCTCCCAGTGACAGCCTGCTCTTGTCCTGTGGGGAGGGACTTGGCTGTGGCCAGCCGTCTCAGGTCTGGGGGTTCTGATAGGTGTCCTTCCCACACCCTGCTGAGGCTGTCTTCAGATCAGTGGCTCCCAGGAGGGGCTTGCCGAGTGGGTGGGGAGCGAGGGGCAGAGTGCCTCTTTGGGCGCTGATTTCTGGGGTTTAGGGCTTGGCCTCCTGTGCTTCCCCTCCTCACTGCTGCTTTAGCATCCTGTTAATCATGCGCAGACCCCTGCCCTTCTTGTCCCCGTCAGCTCTTCAAATGGAGAAGCTTTGGGTAGGCTTTTGGGTGGTTAGTGCTAGTTGCGGAAGCTCAGATCCCTGAAGGAGATGGAGAGCAGCTCTCCCCTCGAGGCAGCGGATGCTGGGCCAAGTCCAGGGGCTACAGAGAGCAAAAGGCTGTGGGAGAAACTTCGGGGCCTCAGCGACAGGCCTGGCAAAGCCAAGACCTGCTTTGTGTAACACTGAATTCAAACCAGGAGTCTTGCTAGCCTGAATAACACGTGGTATGAATGGGCCCAGTCTTTGGCGGTGGAGCAAGTGATATTATGTGTAAAATATGTTGGTGTTCAGAGCAAGGTTCCCCAGATGAGGGGAGGGACTGGCCCCTGGCAAGCTCTGGAGATGTGGCTTTGGCCCAGCTGGGTCTTGAGCCTTCCCTTTCTTTAACCCTTTAGCCCCAGGATGGCTTTGTTGGGAGAGGGGATGGGGCACAGGACTTCAGACAAACCTGCCTTGGCAGCTGAGGGCAGCCGAAAGAGGAAGAAGGCCCCCTGCCTAGGCTGTCGTGGTTGGTGGGTTCCCTTGCAGCTCACTCCTGCAGGGGCTCCACACCCCAAGGTGGCCTGTGCCTCAGCCACCGAGCTCCCGTTGTCCCCACCCTCACGAGCTAGCTCAGGCACTGCTCTGACCAGAGGCTGAGGGCACAAGCCTTTTTTAAAAAAATGAACACCTGCTGCTGTTGCCCCCTTTCCCGTTTGATGGGGAGGGCAGAGGCTGCCTGCTTCTGTTCAGGAGGAAAGCCCCCTCCTCTCTTAGCTGGGGCCCATCTTTGCAGGAAATTGGGACTGAATTGGAATTAGATTAATCCTCCCAACCCTGTAAGTGTCTTATGCTGTTGGATGAGTCACTGTTTGGCTTTGGTTTAGAAATAACGTGATTAGAGCATGGATCTTGTGTTTCCTGGACTTGGTGAATGCTCTCTCCTTGTTTTCCTCATTTTCTGGGCTTTGAGGAGCATGACACAGTTTGAGACAGACACAGTTTATTTAAATGAAGAAATTAATAAAATTTCCAAATCTGACTACTGTTTTTTTAACAGTCGCCTTTTTCACACCTAAATGCTGCCTTGGAGAAGGGGGCTAGTTTCCTCTACTGCTCAGATTTCTAATACTCGGCTTTTGCCATGGGTCCTGCCTCAGGCGGTGCCACTTCTCAGAGCGGGTGGCTCTGGCCCAGCGCCCTCCCCAGCAGGGCTGCCTAGGCTCCTGTTGAGCCTTCCCCCCCCCTGCCCCCCCCCCCCGTTTAGATTGTATGCTCTGCAAGGGCAGGGGCTCCATCATCAATTCTTTCATCACCTGGCACATACTTGTATAGTCAAATGTTTACATGTGGGAAAACTCCACTTAGACAAACCACAGTACAGTGTATCTCCCTTGCCAGAATGCCACATAGAGAAGTGGAACCTTAGATTTGCTATAAAAGTCTGTAAACTGTTCTGTTTGCCAAAGTATATGTTGGATGACTAAGGAGCCAAAAAGCCCCCGGAAGCTGACCCACGGTGGTTTGTTTTGTTTTGTTTTCCCTGTGGCCAGTCTTCTGTGAAGTACAATGTAGTGTTGGTGCAACAGATGATTCAATAAATGTCTACAGCAGATCTTTCGACCGTTACCTTCATTTACTGAGGCAATAAAAGGAGCCAGCGCGTTTAGCAGAGTCAGATACGTGATGTTCGTTCTATGAGGGCTGAGCGAAACTGAATATCCCCAGGCCGGGCACAGAAGGTCAAGTGGTCAATGGTATTTATCATGGCACAGGCTCTGAAATGGACAGTGGCTGTCCAGTCTCTGGACCCAGTGGGGAGGCTCTTCCCCGTGGTTACAGGAACCCTCTTCTCAACCCAGAGTGACCTGGAGAGGGAGCTGTAAGAACCTGATAAGGGCCTTGGCAAGAAATTCCCCTCAATATTCAATTAACTTTTCTCCTTTTTAAAAAGTGTTTCTTCATTGCATCAGAAGAAGAGCACACCTTTGAGAACAAGCCGAGATTCTACTTGAGATTGATTACTAAGGGTCAGGCAGATGTGTTCATGGTAAAGTTGGGTGGAAGCTCCTTGGGATGTCCTGTGTGCTCCTGAAAAGCGCCATCACTTAACACAACTTCAGAACTTACTGAGGGGGCTCACTATTTAAAGGGACCCTACAGCAAATCCTCTGAAAAGGTAAAAATCCTTTGGTAACATGAGTTCTTACTTCTTAACATTCACTTTATTTTCCATATTGTATCTGGTTTCTAATGTGTATGAGCCAGAGCTCAAGAGGTCTTTCTTTGCTTTATGCATCTGTAGTCTCCTAAATCAGGTCTTCTCTGTGGACCTTCATTTGCTTAAAAGCATGCAAAGCACATGGCTTGAGACATGTCACAAACTGATCTCTCACTCAGGATTAGGGCCGGCTCTCGGGTGAGCAGAGGCATCTTGACCCCGTTAGTGTGCCATCTCTTCTGGTTTTTGTTCTAGCCTCTGAATTTTAAGGGTCTCTGTGTTTGTGAATATTCACATGGTCCCAGACAGGAGATGATAGCTCTCCCTCCAGAGGGTTAGTCCTTTACCTCCTCAGGGGGGACCTCACCTTCTTACTGGGTTTGGAACTCCTAGAAATCCCAAAGTTACTCCTCTTGACCTTGGCATAGAGTTCTTTCTCCAAAGAAGTAACAAGTAGCTTTCTCCAAGCTTCCTTCTTAAACCCACTGCCTGTGCTGCTTCTGGTGTCATTCAGATTGCTTGGTTTTCTTAGATCTCCTTCTGAGGAAGGGGGCAGCATGGTAGAGAGGAAAAAGCTTTCCGGGCAGATCTGAGTCAGAGTCCCACCCTTGCCTCCATGACCTTGAGCAATTTAAACTCTCAGGATCTGCTTCCTCATTTGTGTTTTGCAGAGAGCAATGTTGTCTGTCAGGTTGTGTGAGGAATAGGTTAGAGAACATATGTAAAGTCCCTATCACAGTGTCTGGGACATAATGGGCACCTCAAGAGAATGGCCCATTACAATGGACTCTGCACCACCTCCCTTTTTACCATAGGGCCTTCCAGACATGACACCCTTATTATGAAAGCCCTGTTTTTAATTCCTGGGAATGAGAGGACTCAGTTTCCAAGTTTCTCCATACTCCTCCAGCTTCCATTTTTATTTTTTTTGTGAGGAAGATCAGCCCCGAGCTAACATCCATGCCAATCCTCCTCTTTTCGCTGAGGAAGACTGGCCCTGGGCTAACATCTGTTACCATCTTCCTCCACTTTATATGGGACGCCGCCACAGCATGGCCTGACAAGCGGTGCATCGGTGCACGCCTGGGATCCGAACCCCGGCCGTCAGCAGCAGAGTGCGCCCACTTAACCGCTATGCCATGGGGCCGGCCCTCAGCTTCCATTTTTTAAACCTGAAAGAGGATAACACTGTTTCCCCCACCCAATCTCTGCCAACCCATCACAGCCTACGGAAGGGGAGTCCAGCTTACCATGTGCATGCGGGCACAGTGGTGCATCGAACTATACAGCTGCTGAAAGGCACCTGTTAGGGAGTGAGAATACCAAAGGGAAGAGAGTTTGGTTTGGGACTTCTGAGAATCTACAAAGAATTTGCTGAGTTCACTGTCTGCTGCTGCTCTGAGTGGCATTTTAGTCAGGTTCAGGGCAAATTCCTTTTAAGAATTAGGTTTTTAGGAATCACAACCTTTCATCTTTCTTCCAGTGTCCCCAAGAATCCTTAAAAAGCTGGAGTTTTTGTCAACCACTTATCTACTTTTGATTCTTAATGAAATAACTGGAACAACCCAGGAATGGTTTTCAGATTGAGCAGGTGGTTACTTCCAGAGTCCTCTCTCTCCTCTTTAAAGGCAATTCTGGCGTCCAGCTGTGGTGACTGTGCATGTCGAGTTTTCCTGCTTCCCCAGGTTGGGTTGTTGAGGGGAGACGGATGTAGTTATACAGCAGGGATGTTTGTTCGGGACAATCTGGTGTCTATAGAGAAAGTGGTCTCCTTCTTTGCTTGTCCCTCAAGTAGACAGAGAGGTAGCAGCTAGGCAGGAAAGGCTGCAGGACTCAGTGCTGGCTGCTTTTTAAAAAAAGGTATTGAGTCTCCGGCCAGTTGCAGGAAATCTACAAACTTTCCATTTACAATGCAGCTGCCTAGCTCTCTATATGGCCAGGATTCGAACTTCTAGCCAGACTTCTCAAGAAAAATAAAGCCACTGGAAGCAGTGGGCTTCCAGCTTTCACCAAGTTAGCCTTGGGAACTACAGCTAGGGCTATCCCCTCTCCCTCAGGCATGCAGGCCTTAACCATAACAGCTCTAACTGGCAGCCCACTTTGGCCTGGGATTTTGGTATGGTAGCTGGGTTGGGGGGTGGCCTCAGCTATTAAAATGAAACAAGGAGAAGGGCTCAGTGCTCCCTTGGTATGGCTGGAGAAAAACTCTTCCACTGAAGAAAAAGCCTCCTTTTCTCAATGAATACAGTAAGCCTTTGCTGACAGGCCATTAGAACCATCTTTTCTTGTCCTCCGTTCTCTCGAGTGCCTACCCAGTGTCCAGCTCCAAGCAGGTGCTCAATATCTGCACTGAGTGAATAAAAGCCTGAGGCGGGACTCTGAATGTCTTACAAGAGACCAAGCAAATCATCCGGAATTTGGTCTTCGCCTTAACCTGCCAAAGTCATCCTTGGGGGAGGCTTCCTCAGCACCACAGGCCTCAGTGAGGGTGGGCTTGAGAGTCAGCTCCCTGGAGAGGTATTGTAATGGAAGGAGAAAGCACCACAACGCCATGTTTTTCCAAGTGTTACCCATTTATAAATAAGTACATTTGCTTTCATACATACAGTTCATTGTACAGATGGCGATCTGTATACATGGGCAGGAAAATGCATTCATTTAACTTTTCACATCTATCTCACACAGCTCACATGTACAGACAATAAAACTGCTCAAGCAAGTACAGCAAAGGAAATGTCTTTCCTTATACACAGGGGGCTAGATGCCTCTGTTGGGTGTGGGACATCCCCACTGCACGAGTTCACAACTGTGTGGTGTTCAATATATCAGGATAGAGAACAAACATGCGTTGGATAATATACTGTACAGAGAAAGTCCTTTACATCTGAGTTATAGAAAACCTAAAGGAAAACTAAGTGCATTAAAGCTTTTTCCAGCAAGTGTCTTGAAAGGACAGCAAAGAGGAGGAAGAATCGAAATCATATTAGTACAAATCACTCTTTAATTGTAGACTGTACATGTCTATACTGATTAAAATCATCTTGGATTTGGAGGAGACAGAACAGAGACAGAGATGATGTGCTAGATGGAAAGGAGGCCATGCCTGAGAATGGCACCCGCCCTGAGCCTGACGAGGAACTGGCCCCACTCACCAGGAATCAGCCAAAGGAAAAAAACAAAAAAATGAACCAGAACAGGAAGTGTAACTTACAAGATTTCCAAAATAACCTGTGAATGAAGTAGAGATCTGGAGCTGGCATTTCTAACTCTTTTTTCCAGTAAGTTGGTACACAATAAGGCAGGTACATTCAAGTACTGAATTTTCCAGAATTAATTCTCTGTCTGGTCCTGGGGACTGAAGGATTGAATCCCCCTAACCAGATGTTCTGGTTAGTGATTAGGCGAAAGAAAAATCCAGCCAGCAAGTGCTACAAAAACAAAGCAGCTAGGCTCCTTCCTTTCCACAGAGTACGTCTGTCTGAAAAACGAGAGCAATGCTGGCCTGTATCTACACGCATCCAGCTAAAACCCGACAGATCAGCTTAATGGAAATATCACAGAGTCAGCAGGAAGAAATGAGATGATATGGGTGAGGAAACATGAAAGTAACACTTGATTTTTGGTGTCCAATTATGCATTCATTTGGTACTGACTTTCAAAGCTCTGACTGTGGCCATTATGTGACCACAAGCATCTCAGGGTGGTTCAGCTGCTGTGAGGCATTGGACACCGAAATGCAGGTTAACAACACTTCAGCCCTTGAGTGGTCTGTGTTATAAAAGGAGTTGATGAAGACCCAGTGATTATTCAAGTAGCTCTGCACAGTGGCTCCACCAGCCCCATTGTGCTTGTGTCCAGGCCCCCAGCCAGCCACCTTTTCTCGGGAGCAGCCAGAGCTGAGTTCAAGGCATTGCATGGTGAAGGTTTCCATGACACGTCTTTGTAGGTAGCTCTTACCCCTAAGCCCTTTGTGTTCATTGTTGTTAGTCATGGTAGATGGTCACTCTGGAATTCCTGGAGGAAAAGGAGAAAAAGCCACACCTCCCAGTGTGCATGCACCAGGGCAGCACAGGCATTGGTGTGGAAGCAGCAGCAGGCTGCCTTTGCAGGTGAGCTTCTTGAGAAGTGGGCAGCCCAAAGACAGACAGGCAGGGACAAGGGTGGGCACATCCTACCCCCTGGGGGAGCCTGTTCCATTCTGTGGCAAAGATTCAGTGAGCAACTGGTTTTGTCCAAGGCATTTCTGCAGTAGAAAAAGAACTATCTTTGAATCAAACCATCCAACTGAGACACCTCTGGAGTTATAAAAGTTGGAGGCCAAGAGGAACTGAGAGGGGTGCTCATGGGGAAGAAAGGGATCTTCCACATACCTACCCATCCACCAGAGCAAGAGTTCTAGTCAGCCTTCTCCCAGCCTCCGCCTGGCTGAATCAGGTCCAAAGCAGGTAGTGTTCAAAGAGCTTATCTTGCCACAACTGGTACAGATGTGTGAAGATCCCTTTCCAGGTCTTTGTTCCCTCCTTCCTGAACCCTCTGAGCCTAAGGGCTTGCCTGCTGCCCTGGAAGCGGCTCCTCTAGGGGAGATGCTGCCATTCTTTGCTACCAGACAAGCCTGGTGCAGAGCCACAGTGACACCTGGTGGTAAAGTATGGTGAAACAAGGTGACATCCACATAACCCACTGAATAAGACTAAAATCTAAGGAAAATACTTATGGATATTAAATTAGATACTGATTAATTTTTCTATTGGGTACATCTCTGAAATATAAAAATACCAATATTTAGAGAGGGGTTCATAAACTACTATACAATATAAGGACTGAGAATACCTTTCTCTAACCTGTTCTGTTTACAATAATTTAGGAAAAGTGTTTAGTAATCCAGGCTTAACTAAATTAGCAAACTTGTATTTCTGGACAATGACCTGGGGTACTGTACATGATTCTAATTAGTGGAATTTTCCTGAGCCTTCGAGTTTAAGTTAAACACATCTAAAAAGAGGGGCACATGGGAGAGGAACAAGAAGGGTTGTGCTCTATTAACTTGGGACTTTAATAGTGCACGTCTGCAACCCGGACAAGATACAACAGCAGATACAAAATGGTCTCCATTTTGTCCATGCCAAATTCTCAGTTACACAGGTTTTTCCCTTTACTTTGTAAATAAACATTAATTTTTAATTGTTAATTGTGTGCCTTACTGATCCAGTAAATAAAGTAACCATGTCTCAGGAGTCCCTAAGAAAATTGCTGGAAAAGCACTTTAAAATCACTGCAAATATTTTTTGTGTTTAAAAATTCTTAATCTTTTTGATGCTTATATACAACAGTTACGTCTTGTGCTATAAATGTTTTGATCCACTGCTTGATTTCTTTCCTTTTTTTCCCTTGAAAAATACACTGAAAGACAAGAGCGGTTTTGCTATTTTCTAATGAAGACATTACTCACACTTAAATATCCAGTATTTATCAGAGTTACAAATTCAAACAGTAAAGTGCACCCATTTATAGACATGATGTGATGGAAACCCATTAGTGCAAGAATTCTGGGAACAGAACGTACAACTTGGTGAGAAACCTGTAAGTTTAAGTTTGTCACCGCTGTCTCCATCTCAGGGTGATGTGAATTGGGTGGGTGGAACTCACCAGTTTCATTTGAAAAATTTCCCCCCACCTGAAGTCAGACATTGATTTCAGCAAGTGTGGCTGAGGAGGGGGCGTCTCTAAGATACAGTACCAAGATCGTCCCATGGCAGTGAAGTAGCAAAACAGGGCACAGGCAGTCCGCTTACAAGGAAAAACTTTGTCTCCTGCCCCAATAAGGTTCAGTTGGCATTTTCTAGTCAAAAACAACTGGCGCCCAGTAGTGATATTCACTCTCTCTTACAATGGCTAAAAAAGAATTGTGTTTTGACTGTTGACATTTTAGGTGTTTTGCCCAATAAGGCATAGACCCTAAATTTCCTGTTTGTCCTGGAAAACTGAAAGAAACCCTGGGGAGCAGCAGCATTAGTGGCGTATTTGTAAAACTACAGAACCTGCTCACCCACCTAGATAGGTGAGCACAGGTGGTATATGTGGTGTTCCAAATAAGCAGGAGCACTTTTCTAAAAGATACTGAGAAATTTTTCAAAATGTAGCAGCAGCTCCTCAGTGAGAGGTGGTTAAAAGGGGATAAGAAGCAGAGCCCAACAGGGCTGAGACCTGGACAGAGAGAGCTGAGAGGGTGCTGGGCTCCTGGCTGTAGGCTGATGCTAGAGCTGTACATTCTATCTTCCTGATGAGAGAGACAGAGGGGAGAGAAGAGACGAGACATTGATGTCCACCCTGGTCTAGTTGAATAGGAGATAGTCCTTAAGCATCAGAGAGAGTGGAAAGAGTCTGGGTCTTGAGTTAACCCAGCTGTTTGCTTCTAGCACAGGGAGACAAATCCTGTCCCATTTCAGGCTTGGCGTCCCTCTATTTGGCAGAATCTAAATTAGTAAAGAAATGTTTCTGATCTTAGCTTCATGCTCCTCATGTCGTAATGATACTTTCAGAAGACACTTACTATTATAAGCAGGTCTGGTCACATCTGGATTTTTATTCAGGAAACTGCCATTCCTGTAAGTCCTTTGCTAACAAGAGCAGAATGATTCCTAATTCCTAAGAGAACGAATTCTCTTTTGTTTAGTGTGTTAAACTTTAAGAGCTGATGTGCAGTCAGTACCAGGCCTATGCTAAGGCTTTGGTTTCAGTGTTCTTGCTGTCCATCTTATGCTGGCCTCAGTCACTCAAAGGACAGGTTAGCAAATGACCACAAGACATAGAAGATGTGTGGAGGGTGACTGGATCAGAACACTTGCTGTCTATCTCATGTGCCCCCACCCGTGGCTGAAAGGGGTCTTTCTTCACCCTGAAGTACTTTGCTGTGTCTGGTTTTCAAATATCACTCCACAAACACTCCTACCCAGAAAAAGAAAAGAAGAAACAATTCCTGTAATAGATAATGAAACTACAGATCTCGAAATGGAATTAGACAACACCTGGCACAGAATGCAATGGCCCTGGGTGCAAACTCGGAATAAGTCTTACAGTCCCATGAGAATTCAATTTGCTTCTCAAACAACCAATTTCTTCACTGTACCATCTGGGTTTAAAATAGGGGGCCAGTAGAACAAAATCTGGCTCTTAGGCAAAGATCCAACTAACAGGATTATTGCACCAATCAACCTTCAGGAAGAGTTTGCTTTTGGTGGAACATGATGCTCAGTGATGTATCAGGACCTAAAAAGTAGATTTTTCCAAGACAAAGATTTTCTACAGCCTTTCACTGAGAATCCAGAACAGTCTTTCTTTCTCTCTCTCTCTTTCCTCATATTTGTTTATTTCCTGCCCACCCATGGAAAATCAGTAGCTTTTAATGGTTAATTTAGCTAAAAATCTAAATAACTCTCAGTGAATTATTTTAAAATACCCATGATTCTCACCCAATTTCATTGGCTGACTGAAATATTTAAAGGGCTGCTTTGTTTTCTAAGTGTTCCTAAGATGCCTTTTGGGAAATCAAGGTAGTGACATTTCAAATTATATTATTTTTTTCCTTCCAATTTAACAGACTTATTTTTTCTCTTTCTCCTTGATCCCTTGACCATCACAGGAAGACCAGTAATAATCTAAATGAACATTGTAGACCTGATAACTGCAGGGAGCTGGCAGTCCAGGGGAGGAGACCATGGCACAAGAATGCACTGGGGGCTGGCTATTTGGATAACACTGGATAAGAATGCAAAGGCAAAGGGGCGTCACACTCTTTCTAAAGTTCCTAGAAGAAAACGAACAAGAACATCTTACTTTTGTAAAAAAGGAGAGAGACGTCTGCACAACAAGAACATCAGTGAAAACGATTGTCTCCTGGAAAAAGCTGACCAGTGTGTCTGATCTCCCTGGGTTAAAGCACACGGCACAACAATCTCCTCGTTGGCATCTGAAGGAGGGAAAGAGCATGTGGCTGGGGCACAGACAAGAGAAACTGAAGTCCTGGCTCACTGGAGGCCAGCTTCCCAGTCGGCTGCATGCAAAGGATTTCAGCATGTGGGCTGCCACCTCTGAACACCACACAGAAACTACATGAGAAATTAAGCCAGAGAACTACCTCAAATGTGGAAACCAAGCCTGAAAATGTGCAATGAAAACATGGGTCTCACTCCAACAAACGTCTTTTAAACATTAGACTCCACAAATGGTCTCTTTGGTTTGATAGGGGATGTCTGCCCTTGTCGAGAGTCCCGGGACAACTGCCTGTACAGGTTGTCCTGGTATGCCTGAGCCACAGGGAGGGTCCGAGCCACCTTCACGTCAGGATATGAGGAGGCCTGACTGACTCTCTCCAAGAGGTCTCCACGGGACCCATTTGCCAGTATCCCATGGGGGCTGTAATAATCGTCCTCCAGCAAATGGCCATTCTGTGCATTGTTGGTTTTGTTATAAAAGGCAATGTTGCTGATGGATGATGGTGGACTGAAGGACTCAGGCTGAGGCAGGTTGCCTGGAGATGTGGGACTGAGAACGGTATCCACTGATGACACTGCCCAGGTCCGATTTTGCTGGTGAAGGTGGGGGTACTGTTGAGTCCGGGCTGTTTTATCTATGATCCCCATGAATGGTGTGGTCCTGGATCG
This sequence comes from Diceros bicornis minor, assembly GCF_020826845.1. NCBI lineage: Eukaryota > Metazoa > Chordata > Mammalia > Perissodactyla > Rhinocerotidae > Diceros > Diceros bicornis. Next base: position 46,318,500 of record NC_080757.1, on the reverse strand, counting down.
GGTGGGCTCACTGGGGTAACCTCCCTGAGTGGGAGACACTGGCGACAGCTCGTCACATGACCTATCATATGCCGGTTTTAGTGGGATCTCCATTTGCTGAATCGAGGAAGATGGCCGGAAGGTAGGAGTTAGGTTGGAGGTGGATGAGATACTATTGCTAGATGGAGAAAAGCGAAGGCCTACACTTTGGGAGTGCAGCAATGGCCTGGGAGTTGGTGGATGGGGTTTGATTTCATTAGGGTTGACACTAATAGGTCTTCTGATTAGATGTGACACATCAGGGGAACCTAGTTGGCTAGAAGAACGCTCCAGATCTAGTTTTGAGTGACAGACTGGGTAATAGGATGCGGACTGGCTACGCCCAATCTGTGGTGTCTGGCTGTATCTCATGCCACCTCGATAGGCTGAGGAAGGTCGCTGTGGAAGGTCTTCTTTGGTCAACCCTCCATGCTGACAAATGGCACCTGCACTCAGGCTGGCCTGGACATGCTGTACGGGTCTCCCATCCCCTACTATCCCCCCAATTGACCCTTGATAAACCAACCGGCTCTGACTTACTCCTATGTCTCCTTGTGAAGACTGGTATTTACTAGCCATTGAATGGGCTACTTGGCCATAGGCCCCTGTGGAGATGACAGTGCTTGAATGAACTGCTGAGCTGGGCTGATTGCTTCTCACAATCTGGGCCTTGGCAGGCTGCAGCCTGAGCCCCTGCTGGGGAACCGCCACAGGAAGCTGAGGCATCTGGTAGGGTCGCTGGGCCATTTTGGATAATGGAGATTTTGGTCTGCCAGGAAGCTGACTAACATTTGTTTCTTGCTGATAACGCACGGGTGAACCAGACTGAGATCTATAAACATTCATGCTTTCAGCTGGAGGGCTGGCCCGATACTGAGGGCCTCTACGGAGAGGGGAAGGGGGAGGGCTCGGGTACTCTTTGCCCTGCCCTCCCATAGGAGGGGGGCTGAAGCGGTAAGATCCACCCTGATGAGCGGGCGAAGTGTGTGGTGGGCTAGGCCTGTAATGAGAGTTCTGGTGAGTTGGAGAAAGAGCAGGTGAGGTGGACTGATAGCCCTGTCTAGTGGGAGAACCTATAGAACTACTGGATCGAAAGTCAAAAACCTGATGAGAGCCAAGAGGTGAGCTAGAGATGTAGGCTGAGTCACGATGGGCTGGAGAAGAAGGTGGGCTCTGGATTATTGGGAGCCCCTGACTGGGCCGAGCCTCTGTCTGGAGGCCGATGGAAACATTTTCAACATCCTGTTCCAGGTACTCCTCCTCGAATATATCTTGAACAGAGTATATATCTTCTTGCTGTGGTTCAGGTTCTGTTTCTTCTGGTAACTGCTGCTGAGGCTGCTGCTGTGGTGGCTGCTGCTGCTGTTGCTGCTGCATCTGTCTACACTCTTCCTCCACTCTCATCAGAAGTCTCTGGATCTCACGGTTGTTTGGACATAGCTTGATGGCCTCGTTCAGGTCCTCTAACGCTGCTGCAAACTGTCTGCTTGACAAAATGTAAACACAGGAACTGGAGTTATTCTGAATCAACAGGAATTACCAAGAGCTGAGAACATGGTCACTATTTCAGAGAACTGTGGTAGCATCTGTGGGAATATGGAGGGTTTTGGTTTCGTTTGATTGGTAAGGAAGGAAATAGGTAGGCTGTCATTCTAGAAGAGTCCAGAATGATTCCCTAGCCCATTCAGCCTCCATCTTCCTTCTGGCCTCTCTGGGATTAGTGGAGAAATGTCCCCATTTTGTCAGTCCAGCCAGGCCCTTCAGGAAGATTCTCTTAGTGCCCAAATGCACACCAGGCAGTATGAGGTTGGGTGGGGTTGTCATTTACAGGGTCACTGTCAATTAGCTTAGGAACAAAACTGTAACTACAATATTTAAAAATCTTGCTGATCCAGCAGAATTTTTTCTTTATATTCTTGACATTTTGGCTCCAATTTTCAGGCCTGTTCCATCGTAGGCAAGAGCTCTGTCTTCTGCCCTCTCTACTCCTTGCCCCACAGCACTGTTGCTCCTCCAATCCACTACATCAAAGCTCAGCAGGTATTAGGCTTGCTGACTGGGCAACTCAGATCTAATTTACAAAGGAAGACACAAACTGTCAGAGGTATTCCCATCCTCTCTATTAATGTTGCCTGGAAAAGGGGCAATTTGCCTTGCAGGGAGGGGATAATCCGGGGGTAAAGAGAATGTGATAGTCAAGCTTCTATAAGAACTTGGTTACTCCAGCTAGTGCAGACTAATATCATTGCCCCCGACATCACTAGACTTAACCTGGGTCTGATTTTCAGGACCATATCCCCACTGGTCACAGTAGTGAACTTGAAACAGTTCTTTCCCATGCAGAGCTTGGGAGAAGGGCGGGGCGCTGGGCAGGAGGCATCAATGACAGTGACAAGTTATCCAAAGATCACTGATGGCAGGTTCTAGGTCCTTCTGGAGACTTTCCTGCCCATTGGCCAAACCACAGCAGATGGGCATGAGGGATGGAGTTTCTCCTGGGTCCTCTCAATCCTGGCAGCAGCACCTCCTGTTTCCATGAGGGTGTGGTATGGTGTTGCGGGGAGAAGTTTAGGTGAGGAGGTTTGATGCCACCAGACTTGAGAAGACCCCAGAAGGAAGACTAAATAATCCAGGGATCCCCCAAATGCTTATTGGAAAAGAGGAGCCTGTGATATAAGTGACCCATCCTACTTTTCCCTCTACAAGGGTCGGGAGGATGTTTTGTTAAGTGATCTCCTCTTAAGTCACTGGTGTCTCTTTATGCTATCTGCTTTGGGGGTTAAAAAGTGATTGAGATATGGCAAAGGTTTCTCAGAAGAAGGTGCCATTCTCCAAAAATGAAAAGGCAGTTTTCTCACAAAATCAAATTCTCTCAATCTCCATTGCCCCAAAGATTTGCCAATCTTAAGCTGAGTACTGTGCTATGCGAGCCATCCCCAAAGCTTGGCCCTAAGAGTCCTCAGGGATAGACACATTTGGGTACAAATGCCCCAGGATGGCCTACATTGCCTTGGCCAGATTTTCAGAAAAGAGACCTCTTGCTTTTCACCCTCTCTCTCTCTCCTCACCTGCTGCTGCGTTTTGCCCTTGCTCTTGCATAGTAAGCTTCATAAGATTTCGGTTTCAGCTCCAGGGCCTTAGTAGCAAATTCCTCCGCCATTCCAAAATCCTGTCATTACAATAGGTGTGCAAATGAGTCATTGAAGAGATATGAAAAATAGACAACTTGGGAATAAAACAGATTATATGTACATTTCTTTGACATTTATGGATGGAACACCTGGGATTCTTGACATGCCTGGCATGGCTCTAGCCATGTGGCCTAGACTGAAAGTTCCTTCTGCCTTTGCCCTGAGTGGCCCTGCAACCATTCATGGGAATTTATCTGCCCAGAAGTATTAAAATACTTTTAATTTGCCCTCTTTCTGCCTTTCTAACAAAGTTTTTTATAGCCCAGAAGCCAAATGTTAACCCAATGAAGCTCCTGAAGTCGGAAACCTGAACTCTTGTTACAGACACGTGTATGAGGCAAACACACACATCTACACCTCATGTGAACTCTCATCTGACCCCCCACCTTCCTGCTGTACCCTTTATTCCTTGGTTTTCTAAAGGATGAGTGAAATTCAGGAGGATGGGGTCTGTGTAAAGGAGAACTAACTTACTCTGGAGAAGGACGGAGTAGGGACGTCAGGTAGACTTGGGTTCAACTATCTAGTCTGCTTTGTAATCCCTCAGGGCGTGTTGTGTGTTTTCTCATCCATACCTACTTCACAGGTAAGATCAAGAGCAATAGAGCATTTGAAAGCCCCATACACAGTTCCTGGCATGTAGTAGATGCTCAATAAATGGTAGTTTCCTTCCTATTTCACAGATGCTTCTCTGGCCTGTTCTTTCTCTTAACTGGTTCCTTACTTAGGAAACATTTAAAATAAAAAAAATAAATAAATAAAACAAGAGAGAACCCTGGCTGTGACTGGAGTCTGTGCTGTCACCTCACCTCTTGATCACTGAGGCTCCCTGGAGGAACATGGTCTCATCTATCCTCATTCTGAGAACCCCTGGGAACAGGGATCATGGGAATAAAGCTATAGTTTTTAAGATACTCTTACATACTAAGCTAAAAGGGAAGGTTTTTCTCCTTTTTTTAAAGCCACACAAAACCATGGTACAGCCACAGTAGCCTCTGGTTACACTTGTGATTCCTCAAGCAGAAAAGAGGCCTTAGGCAGAACAAAGGCCCTGGGGGCATAGGTAAAAATGGGGGAAAAAAAAATTAATGGGCAATTTTCTACCTAAGGAGACAGACTTCAGGTGCTTAGCGTAGTTGGTCACAGGAGGTGATTAACTGTTTCTGAACACATGTGGAACTAGAAAGAAAGCAGCCTATCCTATAGGGTCATCTTCTATCTCTATTCTGTTTTCAACCTTATCCTTTAATTTTTTCTTTTGGGACAATCATTATTTCTGGGAAGTTTAGAGTATTTTTAAGAAGTAAATTATTTGTTAGGCAAAAAAGAAGGCGGCAGGTTGATAGCAGCTCCTGAGCTTTTTGCCTCGTTCTCACTAGCTGGTGTTAAAGGAGGCCCATGGTGCCGTTTCTTCTGTTTCAAGTAAGCACCTCAATGCCTTCCCCAAGGCATCCCCTTCCCATGGGAACCGCTACTATACCCCCACTCTCCTCAACGCCTGGGGCCATAACTGTGTCCTCTGAGACCCCCAAGTCTGTATCAGGGCTCTTTTCATTGTCAGGTTTTAGATGGATGATATGAAGGTCCTATATACAAACAATCTTTCTGGAATTGAGAGCAGATCTCTTGCCACTGAGGCTGAAATATCACTTCTGTACAGCTGAGTTCTTTAATGATCAACATTCCTGTTTGGCTTGGATTGTATCTATGTCCTGAGGAACTGTGAGACCTCAGGCTGGTGGATGTCAGAGATTCCTGACAGGATCTTAGCTATTCCCAGTATCTGAGAGAGAGTTCTTGGCCCAGGAGTGTCTGCATGTCAAGGCTGCTGAGGGCATCAGAGACTATCTGCAAGGCAGGCAAGAAGGACCAAGGACTACCTAGGAGATAATAAAGGACCAGGAAGAATTCTAAGATTCTCTGTGTGACAAGAAGAGACATGGCATGCTAGAATAAAAAGATGAGGAAAGAAGTGAAAAGTTCAAGATTAGCCTTAGAGATTATAGCTTGAAGTCCATGGTCCTGAGGCCTCTTTCCAGTCCTTCCTTAAATGACTAGGGGGTCTACCAGAAAGGCAGGGAATAACTAAAATTCATATCTAATTGCAGCTGGAATTCTAATGACAACTGCTCTCACATTTTCCCAAAGACCAGAAAATTGACTTGGGGGTAGGGGAGGATGATGATGGTATTCCAATCACTTTCAGTGGGAATTATGAAAATTCAGAAAGCTACAAAGTGCCCACAGCATTAACTTTTTAACAGTTTGAGATACGGATTGTACTTAGACTTGATTTTTTTCAAATCGCAAATGTCAGTGCTCTGTGAAGGACAACCAAGTTCCAAATGGGGCAGAGGAGGATTTCAGGGGCCTGGTAAAAGGTAGTGAGTGACACGGACTGTCAACTTCCAGGATTGCAGAAAGGAGCTGGGATGAGAGGGACTTACGTTCATTTTCCTGCGACACCGTGAGAGGTTGAGGAGAAGAGACACCTTTAGCTCCCGGAAAGTTTTCAAGTCCTCACCAAACCCTTCTCTAGGGAATTTCTTCAGAGCATACTGGTAGCGCTGGGCTGCTTCCTTTACTTTACCTTTCTGATGGGAGTACAAGATGGCAAAACACACAGTTGGTCTGCTGAGCAGCTGAGGACGTCTGTTCCCACTCCCTTCCTCCTCTCAGTTATTACTAGGGGTTAGCCCTCCCAAACACCAGCGTAGAGAGTGGCTCTGGCTCTGATGGTGAGAGCAGAAGGGTCCAGTCTTTCCCACAGGAAACTCACCTTGCAGGAAGGCAAGGTTGCAGGGGATACCCAAGATACAAGCCGGAGAAACAGAGCCTTGGCATGTCAAAGGCCCAGGACCTCAGCTTCCCAACTGGATTCTCGGGGGACTGACTGTTCATTTCAAAGGAACTTTTTCTTCACCTGATCTCCATGGTATACATATCATTTCCTAGCCCCAAGCACTCCAAAGTTATTACTACGTCCTTAATTTTGGCTTGTCTGGAAAACTCTTCTTGTTTGATATTCCACCTTGCTAGTCCTCTAGAAGAGGCCATTCCCTTCCTCACAAAAACTGTGGGTGCTAAAACAATCTAGCTGTTGCTTCCCTAATCTCATGGCATAAAATAAAATAAATCAGTTTTCCTCTTGTGTTTGGAAAAGGCCTGGAATAGGTTGGTAGTAGAGAAGTGAAGTTTAGAATTTGTGAGTCTATCTGACTACGTAGGAGGGGTTTTTCAAGATGAAGTAAATCTACGACCAACCTAGGGACCTGGTTACAGGGGCCTTGAACTTTTCTTACATTTTGTATCTGAAAATCGATAAGCTGAGCCCAGAATGATGCAGGAGGCATCTCCCATTCCTTTAGGTGATCTGTATCCTCTCCATTCCTTCTCTATAGCTGCAACTCCATCAGGGAGCCCCATATTTTATTTTCTCTATAGCACCTTTCATTAAGGAGAGATTTGGAGTCTTCCAGGGTAGAATTCTGGGTGGGAACAGGAGTAGCTCTGCCTATTCTCATTAGAAGGTAGGACTCCTTGTCTTGGAATATCAGAAGTTATGTTATAACCAGGGCTTATATTCTTGAGAGCAATGCCATTCTCAAGTCCATAAATATGGCAGCTAGAGTAATGAGGCCCTTCTTTGAAGTCATATGAAATCATTGTTAGGTCAGCACTCAAGTTTCCTAGAAGCCTAAGAGTCCTAGATTATCATGACTCTCACTCAAAGAGTCCTCAGGAAATACAACTCTGCTCCCAGGAACTCTGTATACTCCTTACACAAGGGGAATAATGTGCTTCACAATCATTTCCTCATCTTCGGGCCTGGGGATGTCTCAGTGATGCCTGCTGCCAAAAGCTGGGCTGGATTTGTATTTATCTTTAGGAGAAGATGATTCAGCTAATCTTAACACAACAAGGTAACTCTGACATGGAATGTTCTTAAGGGATTTCCTATAGGCCGTGGGAGTTTGTTAGGGTATGGAGCTTTCAGCTTGAATTGTAACTCCATACTTGTTGTTGTTGTCCTTCCAGTGAGTGACTTCAAGCAAATCTTATAATTGTTATTTGTCTCAGTTTCCTTATCTTACTCAGAGATGCTGATAAACTATTATTACTACAGACTTTTTAATCTATGTATATATTAAATAAGAAACCTAAGATCAAGGCCTCTTTTCCATGGACTAGAAATATCTGTACTACATAATTTTACTTCTACTTGTCCCATGAATTTCCAGGTCTCACTTAGCAGATTCCAAATATAATCTACATAACTGCCTATTAGTGATCAGGTAAAACTAGGTCTTTAGGTTGATCAGCTGTAGGCATGTGTAGGCTACTCTTTCTCTCATCGAGAAGGCAAAAACCCACGATCAACTTATGCACCTGTCACTGAGGGATGGCATTTTCCCTTTGCCTCTAGAACCAAGGATGAGAACTGTCAAGACTTTGGTACATTCTATATGTAGAAAACAGTCAGTGGCTATTTCAAGGAAACTTTGTTCCCCTCTCCCCTCACCTTATAAAACGAAACTTTGTTCCCCTCTCCCCTCACCTTATAAAACATGTCCCCCTCTTCCATCAGCTTGCTCAAGAGGATGATCATGATGTCTGGTTTGGAGGTGGCCATCGCCCATGTGGCTGGACCTGTAGTGTACAGGATGCATGATGGGTAAAAAACTCATACAATGTAAGGGTGGTAGGAAGCTAGGTGAAAAAAACATCCTGGGGGAATTTCTGCTGAGAGAACAACTTGCTCCACAACAATTTCCTCATCTTTTAGACCTGGGAGTATCTTAAGGACTCCCACTGCCAAGAAGCTGCATTGGATTTGTATTCACCTTAAAATAAGAATATCTGAACTGTCTAAGCTTGCACATAGAAGGGCAGCAAAGTCTACATGTTGCATTTTGGTAGGCAATGGCTTAGTTTGGAGTTATTTTAAACAAGAAAATTGGGAGAAATGGTTTATATTAAATGTCACCATACGATTTTAAAAATCCAAAAAGGGTAATTTATTTTAGAATTTGGGACTGAAAACCCCTAACTGTTTAGTCTCTTAATTTTTAAATATGTACTTTGCAGAAGGGAAACCATTAAAGACTGTAAAGGCTCCCTTAATTTATAAGTATCAAATGGACTCCCTGGGATTTGCTTTGAACCAGGAGCACAGTTCCAATGTCAAACAGATGTGAAACAAGCCAACATTAGTGAGGACTACTTTATCCACAAAGAGAAAGAAAAGGTTAAACTGATTAGTTTACAGATGGCTGAATTATTTACCAACTAAGCTTTTCAGGGTTAGTTATCAAAAGTTCAAGTTATTCTCTACAACAGTCATTAAAAAAAATCTTCTTTTAAGGTGAAGTAAATTAAAAGATTAGAGGTGTAGGGAACTCATGCAGGCTAAATCAAAGAGGAGAAGGCAAAGCTGACCAAGCCATCAGACCACGCCTGATGCTGACAGCGGTGAGATATACCTCGTGGGCGACTCGGTAACGTCTGACAACCTTCAAAGAAAGGAGAAAACAAAAAGTTGTAGGAGAGGAAAAAAAAAAATGGATGAAGGTGAAAAAAAAAAAAAGAAGGAAAAAGCAGCAGTGAGAGGCAGGCAGCAAAAAGCCAGCATATCAGCCAACCCTTGTCTACAGGTCTGTGGGATGGGGGAGCAGATGGGACAGCAGCAGCAGGGGCTTGAGAGTCTGAAGCACATACAGAGCAAGGGAAAGCAAAGGCTCACGGCAGTGCAGGGATCCAGGATGCTCACAGGGTGGGGCTGGTACAGAGGCGTTAGCACTAAGATGTACTTAAGGTCAGAGCAGCCTCCTGGCTAAGGCAACTAGGGGCATGGCAGGTAACTATGCGGTATTGGACACAGGGTAGTATAGACCATGGCTCAGATGGTGCTTTCTCTGGGCCGAGAGACTTTCTGTTTACTTGGACAATAACTGGGCCAGGGTAGAGGGGAAACTATATACACTCACAACAAAAACCCAGGGCAGCCAGACCACTGGACCACTCTGGCCCCTGGGCACAGATGGCCAGCACCTTCTTCCTTTCTCCTACCTATCTTGGCTCCTTTCTTCAGAAGAGTGACAACAACAGAAGTGTTCCGGCACCCCACTGCCCTATCCAAAGGGCGCATTCCGCTGTAGTCAACATGCTCGATCATGGCCCCGTGATCCACCAGGAACTGGACCTAGGACATGGATCAAGCAGAGTGGTTAACACAAGTGCAATGGCCCAGCACTTCTCCACTGAGGGCTCCGGCTGCTGCCTGCCTTTTATTCAGCTGCTGGTCTGAAGCAGGCTGGGTAGCCATGGTATTTCAGGCTGTACCTATATTTTCATCTTCAATGGTGTTTTGAATATTCCCGCCTTTAGCAAGTATAGATCCGAGACTTCATATCACTAATAATCAAAATGTTATTCTACCCTCAACCCCAGATAACATTATGGATGGAGAACCTTCCCTATCCCTACTACCCTAAGGCTTGTTTAAAGACACTCACCACCTCAGCATCACCATAGAAAGCTGCCAGATCCAGTGGGGTGCGGCCATTCTTGTCCGCATGGTCTGTGGCAGCTCCATTATCCACCAGAGAACGAACTACTGAGAGATGACCCTTCAAACAAGCCCAGCTGAGGGCTGTCAATCCTTCTTTGTCCATTAGAGCAATGGAGGCACCTACAAAAGCAAGCATAACACAGGGCTGAGGAAACATGAAAACCATGAAAATTCACAGCAGGAGGGAAAGCTGCTACTTAAGGTGGACACTCTGCTGAAGCAGCTTGTCTCTGGTATGTGAGTTATATTTCAAAAAAATTGTTAAAAAAATGGATCCTACAAGCTGTCACTAGAAGAGAGTCCAGTTGTTTTACTGGGTATTCCAGGTCCTCTACAGTCTATCCCAAGCTTACTCTCTATCCTTAAGTTTCATTCCTCCACTGTGAGAATCCTCTATTTTGGCCAAATGGATGTGCTCACTGCCTCTAGAATCTCCCATAAATATTCCCATATCCCCACTTTTGGTTATGTTGCTCTTATGTGTGGAATATCTTTTCTTTCCCCATGGCTTGCCTCACTTCTACCCATTCTCTAGGAACTATCTCAAATCCCCCTGTCTCCAAGAAGCTTCTCCCGGTTCACTGTTACCTCATCTTCAATCTGCTTAACATATGTCACCTTATTCTGTTATTAATCTTTTTTAATGTATCTTACTTGCATGTAGTAAATTATCAATGAATGTTTTCTGAACTCAGTGAAAGTCTTTCATTTATAATAGTATCAATTCCTTGAGAGATTCTCATAAAATAGGAGCTCGGTACATGTTTATCATTGATTATAGTACCAGGCCACTTCTTCCTCCCTAGAACGTGGGTGAAAAGGACTCATGGGGAGAGACTGAGCCCAGGCCACAAAGGAAACTGGAGTTTAATTAAACTAGTCAGCTTTCAATAACCTCGGCCCCACTCTCTTAGCCCCTTTTATATCCTGCATCTGCTCCCCTTCAACATTTCTATTTTCATCTGTAAGAATCAAGCATACTTGACACACTGTTTTGTAATTAGTCTAAAATTCAAAATACATTTAGTTCTTAGCCTAGATTGTAAGCTCTTGGATGGCAAAGAGCCTATCATTTCCTTGCTAGTTTTGAAGAGTACTTAAGACAATTCTTTTCACACAGTTGGCATGTCATACTTATTCACTAAATTAGAGATCAACTTACAGTACATGGAACACTTTCCAGGCTGTCTCCTCAGCTGGACAGGATTCAGATGTCTGATCAAGCTTAGGATCTGCCACAGCCAGGCTTAGGGTCCACCCAGCAGTTATCTGGCCTACCTCCTTTGTATCCCAAGAGGTCAGATAACCAGACTTTGCGGCTTCCCATAGCAGGAGGAAGGGCTGGAAGGTATCATATCTCTAACCCTGATGAGAGCTATTTATGAACTCAGGGGTTATCTTTTATAATGGTGTAGTTTGCAATTAAAACCTTGATTCTAACATGGAATGAATTTGAATATGGGACAGAATTCAAGGAGTTTTCTCAGATGCAACATCTATAAATTCCCTGGACAGAGCCTCTCGGGGTGGAAAAAGCAGGTTGAGAAGATTCTGGATGTATATTACAGAAAAATTGGTTTTCCAAAAATAAGGAGAGCTGGAATTTAAGAGATTAAAAGGAGATACATATGAAATAAACCCATATGTTTAATTTACTTCCAAAATTCAATTTGTAATCTTCCTCTTCTTTCTTTTCTTCCCCTTGCAGTTAATGGAATCACAGTTCTCCCAAACATCCATCTTAAAACTCTGGAGTTATCTTCATCTTGTCCATCCTTCTTCTTTCCTACATGTAATCAATCTTTATATCCCAAACCTTTTTGCACTTGGCCCTTCTGTTCTAACAGCTACTGCACCTGGATTAGGGCCTATTTTTTTTTTTTTCTTTTGAGATCAGCCCTGAGCTAACATCCATGCTAATCCTCTTCTTTTTGCTGAGGAAGACCGGCTCTGAGCTAACATCTATTGCCAATCCTCCTCCTTTATTTTTCCCCCTAAAGCCCCAGTAGATAGTTGTATGTCATAGTTGCACATCCTTCTAGTTGCTGTATGTGGGATGTGGCCTCAACATGGCCAGACAAGCGGTGCATCGGTGCGTGCCTGGGATCCGAACCTGGGCCGCCAGTAGCAGAGCGCTCGCACTTAACCGCTAAGCCATGGGGCTGGCCCAAGGGCCTATTACCTCTCATCTATTCTATTGCAATGGCTTCTAACTGATCCTCTGGTCCTCTATAATTCCTTCATCAAATCTTACTATTCACACCACTGCCAGAGTGACTTTTCCCTTTAAAGCACAACTCTGGCATCAATTCCCTTTGTAAAAATCTTGAAAGGTTCCCATTGCCTTCAGAATTAAGTCCAAACTCTTTTAATCTGTTCCTTTTCAATTTCTTTCTACATACATTTCCAATTTTATTTCCCAACAGTCCTCATATACTTCACTAGACAACTCGCATATTTCCTCAAACCTGCTGTGTACTGTTCCTCCTCCTTGACCTTTTCATTTACATTTTTCCCCTCCCTAAATACAGAACATTTTTCTTATTCAAATTTCAAAGTCTGTCCTAATCTAACTTAAATACCTTTATCTGAGCACCTAGGATTCTCTGCTTTTTAAGATAGTTATCTTTGTTTCATCCCTTCCTTGTCAGATTAGATATATCCTTTAAGGGCACAGATTATACTGTATAATTTAAAAAAGAGGGCCAGCCCAGTGGCTTAGTGGTTAAGTGCGCTCCGCTACTGGCGGCCAGGGTTCGGATCCCAAGCGCGCACCGATGCACCGCTCCTCCGGCCATGCTGAGGCCGCGTCCCACATACAGCAACTAGAAGGATGTGCAACTATGACATACAAATCTACTGGGGCTTTGGGAAAAAAAGGAGGGGGATTGGCAATAGATGTTAGTTAGCTCAGAGTCGGTCTTCCTCTGCAAAAAAAAGAGGAGGATTAGCATGGATGTTAGCTCAGGGCTGATCTTCCTCACAATAAAATAAAAAAAAATAAAAAAGAAATTACTCATAGTTCCTAGCATAGTGTTCTGCAAATAATGAAGGCTAAGTAAATGCCTGTAGAATTCGTTGATTTAGTGAAAGTTTCTGATTTAATTGTGAAAAAAATGAAACAATACAAAGACCAGAATGTCTGCAGTGGTAAGGGAGAACAAACTTCTGGCATCTGTGCCTGATGAGCTTCTACTGGCATGTGGCAGACACTGTGCAGCTATCTAAAGGTTATCAGTGGCTGAAGAGGTCCTGCCTTTTCCAGGGACTCAGGCTGTTCTGGGATATTTACTCCTGCCACATCTTATCCTGAGAATCTAGGCACATCCCCCTTTCTTCCCCAGCCCCCTCCTAGCAGAAGTGAGAACAGATATCATGAAACCAGATATCATGAAACATGATATCTGAAACATATCATGAAACATCATATCATGGTATCATGATATCAAGATATCATGAAACCAAACTTGTTTGGTGGCTTGTACTGGGGAAGCAAGAACCACTTTGCACACCGGGAGAGCAGTTCTCTGATTCTTACCCAGCCTTGTGAGTCGGAAACAAATCTTCTTGGGAAGACACAGCTAAAGATCCAATAAGTCTCTAACTCAGTTGCAGTTTCAAATCTTAGAAGAAACCTCATTTTCTTCCTAACTCAATTACCCTCAGCTGCTCTGGCCTGGGCATGATTCTTCAGGAGGCTGGTTTCCTTGAAGTGCACGTGCTTGAGGATATAATTACAGGCACACTTTGTTTTATTGAGCTTCACTTTACTGTGCTTCACAGATATTGAGTTTTTTACAAGACCCTCCACCAGCAAAAAGATTACAACTCGCTGAAGGCTCAGATGATAGCATTTTTTAGCAATTAAAAAAATGTATATATTTTTTGGTGAGGAAGATTTGCCCTCGTCTTGCTGAGGAAGATTGGCTTTGAGCTAACATCTGTACCCATCTTCCTCTATTTTGTATGTGGGATGCTGCCACTGCATGGCTTGATAAGCAGTGCGTAGGTCTGCACCTGGGATCCCCAGGCCACCAAAGGGGAGCACGGGAACTTAACCACTATGCAACTGGGCTGGCTCCAGCAATAAAATATTTTTAAATTAAGGTATGAATATATTTTTTTAGATATAATGCTATTGCACACTTAACAGACTACAGTATAGTGTAAACATAACTTTCATATGCACTGGGAAACGAAAAAATTCTTGTGACTTGCTTTATTTTGATATTCGCTTTATTGCAGTGGTCTGGCACCAAACCTGCAATATCTCCGAGGTATGCCTGCATAGACGTGTATGTCCAGTTAACTAATAGGGATGGCTAACTGGAATGGAGTGATTAAGGCTGGTCACAATCACACTACCTCCTTCTTCATGTAAATGCTCAAGCTCCACTAGATGGTACTGTAGAGTTACCAGTGACTTGACCTTTCTATTATGGAGGCCCACCATCACTTACCACTGTTTTGCACAGGTGACTGAGGTCATAGTAATCAAAAGGAGTCTGAAATGCTTCTGATGGTGGTGTGACCACAATCTCCTTTAATTTATTTCCTATTCACAGGGAATATGGGAATGTTGGTAAATGTCAAAAGGAATTTATTACAACAGGAGGATAATAACATCCTGATTCCTCAAATAGGGTCCCACTGTCAGCAACTGTCTTAACCTTCATTTGCCTCCTTTGGATATAAGAAAAATATTAGTTGTGCAGGCTTACAAAAGAATTGATAAAGTTAAAGTCAAAATACAATCCCTGGAAGATGAACATTTATTGAGTGTATATTAAAAAATCAAAGTTTGGAGATTACTGACTTGAATTAAAGAGTTTAGAATATGCCAATTTGATCAGAATACCAAAAATCCCTCAAGCTATAAGGAAATAGAGAATGTCAGAGTTAGAAGGGTCCCACTGCACATGAAAGGAGAGGAACTGGACTTTTATTTTCTAACCAGCTGGATTAATAACATCTATCCTTAACATCTCTTGGAATCCATCACTGGAAATCATGAGCTCCTTGAGTTATTATAGGCACTGACCATCCAGTTCTGGCATCCCAGGACTCACCTTGTGCAAGAAGAAAGTCCACGGTTCCTAGATGGCCTTCGGAAGCAGCCATCATCAGGGGAGTACGGCCCTGCTTGTCTGCCATGTTGACATCAGCTCCATGGGTGAGTAAAAGATCAACAATCTGTAAGTGCAGAGAAACAGGTACCAACTAGCCAGGAAGAGCTGCTGAGCAGTCCCACGCATGCTGGCCCTACACTGTGTGAATGCCCACTGCTGTACAGGTGAGTCAGCTCTACATGTAACTTTCCACTGCAAGAACCCCCTCTAGTTCCAGCACAGTCCTGGTACCATGTGATTTGATCTGTGATTCTCTAAGGCACAGCCAAATGAGAAGAATTCAACTCTGAATGTTTTACTTAGCCACTAAGTAAAAAAGAAGATAACAAAGGCCAAGATGTAGACTAAACAATCCCATAATGGAAGCTCCAACACAAGTCACTACCTAAGTCAGGGTCATTTTATTGACCTCTAGGAGTTGCAAACCTGCCTGCAATGAATATTTATGACCAAACTGAATACAATCAAGTGCTCTGATAACTCTTTAGCACTGTTTGGCTTCTAGAGACTTTTTTCTACTCAAATATTTCCAAAGATTATTACCGATATGCTTTCTTTTCTATCCTAAGTGTATAAATTAGCATTTATTCAGAATCCAAACATCTGGAAAGATCGCATAACTTGAATTTACATACACCACATTTTCTTTTAGCAAGTCTGAGACACCCTGCAAGTAAGTGGTTAGATCTGTTGAGATATGAACCTTCCAGAGAAGGTGTGGATACTCTGAAATGTGAGAAAGATGTCATTTCATGACCAGGCCAAAAGTAGCTAGTCCTTCTATACAATATAGATTACGATGATGATTTTGAATGTTAACTTTCTGACATATTCTCAGTTAACCAGAAAATTAATAACAAAGGCCCAAATCCTCAAACCTGATGACAGCTGGGTAATCCAAACTTTGTGATGTTTTTTGCTCTCTGCTTCAGAAGTTCCCACTTAGGACTCACCCCTGGCTGAGGGACTGGAAGTAGGTACCCTGCTTACCTGCCAGTGGCCCTGGCGAACAGTGCTGAATAGGGGCACTGCCCCTCGGCGGTTTGGCTGGGCTACTGCTGCCCCTTGTTCCAAGAGCAGACGACACACCTCCAGTTTACCCCTTCCGGCTGCAGCTGTCAGGGCTAAGGGCAGAGAACACAGACTTAGGACAGGTGGTTCTTGCCCTCTCCAGCCTTCACGTTAAGCACGGCGCATATCTGTGTTTGATGAATATAACTGCTACTTTATCTCCAAGAATAATGATTTTAGGTACCTTTGCCATGAAGGAAACTTTTAAAGAAAAATAACGAATTAAACCACATTTAAATAGGCTTACAACATATAGAGACAACTATAATAACGAATTTATTGAAAAGTCACCTTTGATCAAACTTATGTGGTTTCATTTTTTCCTACTCAGACTGTCTTCTCTGCTTTTGACCTATCTCTTTTTTGGTACCTCTTCCTAGCTACAAATCTTTTACTGGTCTATGTGTGGGTAGAATGTAGAAAGAAAGGCCTTTTCAGAGTAAGGTCTTTTTTAGAATTAACTAGGAACAACCTCTGGCCAACCTCTACTGCTGGGCCCTTAAATCCCAAGAATCAGGAATTGCAGTCTAAAGGCCTTGGGCCAGTTTTCATTTTTTTTCTTCATTAGTTTCTAGACAGAAGTTTCTAGTACACTTGCAACCATTTTTATATTAGGCTCAGAATTGTTCAAGGTAATAGTCTTAAAGATGAGAGAAGAGGTATGACAAAGGCTCTTTTCATCTGAATATAAAGTAATGGAGTCATAGATTTAAAAAAGCTGTAGTGTGGGGCCGCCCCGGTGGCGCAAGCGGTTAAGTGTGCGCGCTCTGCTGTGGCGGCCCGGGATTCGCTGGTTCAGATCCTGGGCGCGCACCGACGCACTGCTTGGCAAGCCATGCTGTGGCGGCACCCCATATAAAGTGGAGGAAGATGGGCATGGATATTAGCCCAGGGCCAGTCTTCCTCGGCCAAAAAAGAGGAGGATTGGCAGATGTTAGCACAGGGCTGATCTCCTCACAAAAAAAAAAAAAAAAAAGCTGTAGTGAGTATGAGACACAGCAGGAAGCAACTTAAAACATTCTTCTTTTTGTGCTATTGTCTGTTGTTTATGATCTTTGCTACAGTGGAGATTCTATGAATGCCTAGTTCATCCTCTGAGTATTATTTTAACAGTAGTAAGAGGAATTTAGAGATATACTTTCTACTAAGTCCATACACGAACAAATACATATTTGTCTCATTTAACTAGGGGATCTCAAATGCATAGCTTTAGCGTTTTAAAAAACGGATAAAGGTAGGGAGGATGGTAAATATTGTTAGAAGATGGCAGGAGTTATGCTTTTATAGAAAGAGGATAAACTTTTTTTCCAAATAGACTTGGAAACTTGATGTGGTGGTTAGCAGGTCCTTTCTTTATTATGCCCATTTACTCCAATGACAAATCAGAAAAAGATAATATTTGGCAGATGCAGATATTTCAGTTTGCAAATGTTGGTGTCTAATCAGGGAAGTAATTGAAATTTCAAATCAAATGGTCACTTGTAATTTTTTTCATTTAAGTGCAAATTATGGCATTTTGTCTTTGGTCTTGGCCAAATTTATCCACAACTGACTCATATGCAAAACTCAAACTACCTGTAATTTCCACTAAGATAAACTTTCAAGTAATCTTTTCTCTAGGATAAGAAGGGCTTATGAAGGAAAATGTGACAATTTTAGAAGATATATTCACTCTTAAATTAGATATATCTATGCCTTGTCTTATGTGTATTTTCAGTTTTATTTTTGAACTCTTAACATTGGCATTGCTGTCCTATTCCTTACAGAAGGGCAGAGGCTTGGTCCTATCTGAGGTGAGGGTCATTTCCAAGCCCTGAATGGATGAGTACAGGTAGTGATGGGTATGATTATTTACTTGAAAAAGAAGCTTTGTCTCTTGTTCTTTAAATCAAAGTGATCCTTCCTCTTTTTCAAGTTCATATTTCTAAAAGTTCAGAAAAAAATCTTTAGTTCTTGGGTCAGAACACAAGAGTAGCTTAAGAAGTTGACTGGAAATCATCCTATTGTACACCCTGAACTTAAACAATGTTATATGTCAACTATATCTCAGTAAAGCTGGGGGAAAAAAAAAGAACCTGACTGGGTTAGACACACATTAGGAACCATAAGAATCATCTCGTTGGTACATAAAATAAACGATTTGGATCTAACTCTCACGTTCTTATCCCATTTAAAGTAGCTATTAGGTGATAAGATGATAATGTCCTGTGTATGGGGGGCCAAATACATTCTTTTTCACAAAAGAATTTATAGCACCCCAGAGAAAACACAGACAGTACTTCAGAATCAAGCCTCTTACCAATGATGCCAGTTCATAGAACATAGTTGAAAATTCACAACCAGTGCCGATCTTGAAAGCTAAACTTATACTGTCCACTCTAACCTGGAGTTATTATTGCTCTGGCTGGACAATTTCAACCCACTGGATAACACGTTTATATGAGAGGGAATGTTCCATTTGGCCTTTTTCTTTGTTGCTATCATCTCTGTTGCTTAGGTTATGATGTAATTTGGCAGGAATCTCCAGCTGATAGCTGGACATGGTCATTAACACAGCTGGCCAATTTCATCTCAAAACAACAGAACTATATAAAATGGGATCTGTACTTTTCAAAGTCCAAGAGCAAGGAGTTGCTTTGGCTGGATTTTATGTAAGTCTTATCAAAAACTGTTAAAACTTTTTCAAAGAAAGAAGATTAAGGTAAAGCCAGTTCTGCAAACAACAAACTGATTATTAGAGCAAACACAGCAGTTTGGAGCCAAATCTCTTCCTAAGAGACCCATAACAGAATTTGTCCCCAGCATCTGACGAGATTATCTGACATCAATGGTCCTTTTTCAAAGGGAAACATCTAAGGAGTTTGAAGAGGCAGACAGGATGCAGCTCAGAGTTGGGGAAATAGCCAGTCTGCTTGGATGGAATGCTGACACTAAATAGAATGCAGTGAAGAAAATGGTCCTTTTGCTTATCTATTTTCAACCTTGAAAGAGTCCAGTACACACAGGTCATGTAAGACCAATGGGAGGGAGGTGGTTGGGGAGACATAAACTAAGCACGGCTATCCAAAACAACATCAATTAGGTAAACAGTTATTGAGCTATTTGTCACTGTCTCTGCTCATAAGAACTGATGGTTGAGTAAGGATAACAGACAAACAAATACATTACTATACAGTGTGATAAGCACAACAGAGAAAAGTCCATGGAGGTAGCACAGAGGAAGAAGTGTCTGAGAAGGTCTCCAGGAAGAGACGACAATGTGAGCTAGATGCTGAAAGAAAAATAGGAGACTTACAGGCATGTAAAGACAAGGGAGAGGTACACTAGGCACAGGAAAAGCATGTATAAAGGCACTGAGGTGGGAAACAGCATGTTTATTGTTATTGGAGTTACTGGAGAACACAGGCAACAGATGAGGCTAGAGATCATGACTGGACTTTTTATGCTACACTAAATAACTTAATTAATGCTACAGGTGGTCAATGAAGCAGGAAAGCGACAGGAACAGATTGTGGTTCAGAAAGATCACTTTGGCTGAAGTCTGGGAGATGAATCACAAAAGGGTGAGGCTAGAGACAAGATCAGCTAGGAGGCAGTTGTAATAATCTAGGCAAAAGATGATGAGAGCATGAATTAAGGGTATCTTGTTTATTTTGTGAACTCTCACTTCTTTTGGGTCATGGGATGGCTCAGGCAAGAGCTGCTAGAAGCTTTTAATGCTGGTCCTGGTCTGTGCCCATAAGACAAGGGAGAGGAGGGAGTGGTGAACAATCTTGTCACCTTAATTGTTTTTCTTCTGAGTTTTTACATAAGAAGTCTGTGAAAACCCTGTGGTACGGGAGGGGTCAGCCAGATGGTAAAAGCTGGATGTAGGAAGATGTTATGTGGAAGGATAAAGAGGCTGCAAAAGGAGGACAAAGGCAACTAGGATGTTCTAGTGATCTGCTTTTAGAAAATCCGATATAGAAAGGTTACATCTCAATTCATATTTCACTATATGCTAAGAGATATTTCATTGATTCTAAGATGCACTTTCTTCCCTTCGAATTTTTTTTTTGTGAGGAAGTTCAGCCCTGAGCTAACATCCATGCCAATCCTCCTCTTTTTGCTGAGGAAGACCGGCCCTGAGGTAACATCTATTGGCAATCCTCCTCCTTTTTTTCCCCAAAGCCCCAGTAGATAGTTGTATGTCATAGTTGCACATCCCTCTAGTTGCTGTATGTGGGACGTGGCCTCAGCATGGCCGGACAAGCGGTGCGTCAGTGCCAGAAGCCGGGCCACCAGTAGCGGAGCACGCACACTTAACTGCTAAGCCACGGGGCCGGCCCCCTTCCCTTTACAATTTAACATCTCTGAAATGAGGATGCATCTTACAATTGATGTGACAATAAAGAATTGTGTCAGTTTAATAGGCAGAGGATTTTTTTTTGTAGTGGCACATAAAATAATGGTTATATAGTTTCTTACAGTTAGTGGTGTCTTATTAGATTCGATATAGTAAGTGATACAGATTGCTGGAAACATCATGACCATCGTATTTTCCTTAGGTAAAAATTTAGGCCAGGGCTGCAGATATGAGACCCCAACCAGCTGCAGGTCATAGACCTTCATTCACTATATAAGGGAAATATACATAAGATTTTGTCATTAGAGGAAACATCACAATTCAATGGGTCATTATAAATTTTAAATGATTATGTGCTATAAGTTAGAAAGAAACATGTATACTTAGTAAACCCATCACTATAGACAGAAAAGCAACTTGCGTCTATTCTATACTAGCGGTGAGTTGTAGGGACATAGCAAAGACATTATTTCCCAGAAATTTTTCTGAAGTCAAATAATTTTTTATAGATCTATAAATTATATTATGAATGCATTTCATTCTAACTCATATTTAAATAGCATTTTATGTTTATAATGCTGAAATTATTTCATATAAATATCAAGTTAAACACAACACAATTCTGATTACAAGCAAATTGACATGAAGCTTTGATTTTTTACAATCTTGAGATATGGTACCTATGTGAGAAAATTAATGTAACAAACTTTATTGCACACTTTAAAGCATGAAATATTTTAAAAGTCCCGAGGCCATAAAGTTTTATTCTAATGAGAAATTCACATCAATAAAAATAAGTCTTCCACTCAGTTCACACCCTTCTTGAACATTTTCAAGGAATTCTTTCAAGTATAGCACTATAATGTGTTTGATATTCATCACTATGACTGTTAGTCTTATAATTTCTATCCATTATCAACATTGGGCCACTACTTTTTTTTTTGTCCTCCCCAGTGGTTACATGTGCATGGCCTGGCAGACAGAAGTCTGTTGGGAGGTACAACAACCCTGTGCTGGGGAAGGCTGTGCTGATAGGAGCAATAAACCAACACATCCCTTCTGTAGCTGTAGGTCACAATATGCATATTCCAGAATTGCTGATGTCCTGGTCAGTCCCTTCCCCGCAGTCTATCCTCTGGCTTCCCTCAGGGTGGGGTCCCAGAGACAGCAGCTGTTTCCAGCTGCACATTTTCTTTTAATCTGTCATGGGCTCTTAAGCTGCAGCTGCCTGGCATCTGCTCTCTTTGGCTCTTACAAGGGAGAGATTGTTTGAGAAGCAAATTCCTGAGCTTTGGCCCATTCTACACGATGTTAAAGAAGCCATGAAACCTATATAAGATTTTTGCATGTGTGGAAACATCACAATTCAATAGGTAATTGCAAATTTTGAATGAATTCAAGTATCTTCTCTTATTTTTAATAACACTCTGACCCTAACCAAAACACATACCCTTCTTACTTAGTGAAATAGTCTCCCTAAATTGGCCAACTCAATATTGGTCTACTTCTCCTGGCAAATATGACACATATCTGTGGTGACTCTACAGTTTTCACTGCTCTAGTTTCATAAGAATACATAAAAGGTTACTAATGTTTCTCTAGATGTTCCAGTTTAGACCTGAGGGAAAGACAACAATCATTTCCTGGAAAGGCCACAAGGAAGAGGCTTCTGTTTGTGTAGTAAGCACCAAGCAATATAGAAATCGTTTTGCTACAGACCAAGAGGGATTGCATGGGGCTGTGCCTTGTAGGGTGGTACTTTCATTTTGCATCCAGATGGCAACTTTATTCATAATGTATCAGTTTAACCGTGTCAGATATCACTCTGCCATGAGAACATTTGGTTAAGCCAGAGGTATGGATAAAAATTTAACCTCCTGGTTTACGATTACAGGTGGAAAGAGTTATTTTGATGGAGGAAATACTTATTCCTAACTGCTACAAGGATCACATAAAAAAAGAGAAAGTCCACAACTATTTTCTGCTCTTGTTTGGCACATTGTAAGGAAACTTTCAGTCTTTCAAAATATTTGGAAACAAGAGCGGAGGAAAGTTTTGTTTGAAAAGAGACTCCAGTGCTAATGGTATGGAGAATCCAAAGGGAAAGAAGATTGAAAGAAGGAAATTGCTTGACTTTTTATTTTGGCTGAATCTGTCTCCAATACAAAAGCCATAAGGCAGAGACTACCAAAGGTACACCAGAGAAAAAGTCAGGGTGGGAGATGCAGAGAGTCTCTCCACACATTCATGAGAGAAGAGAGTAATGTCCATGAGAAGTACCTGTCTCTCCCCAGAGACTGTCAAAGCTGTTGATCTGTGCTCTCTCCACTTCCTCTTCATCTTTTTCTGGAAGATCAAGTAGGTAGGAGACAATCTGAAACAAGAAGTTGTGTCAGCTCAAACTTCAGGTAGAAAACTATGCTATTGACACTAGCCTATGAGGTTGGGAAGATACTTGGATGATCGGTGTCACGAAATCTCTTACACACAAAAGGAATCAGAACTGACTGTCCTAGCAAAGAAACCCAAAGTTGCCATGATGAGCATTCTATCAGGTACAGTTTACATGTTTCTCTTGAACACAATTCACTTATATAGCATGTGATTTTAAAAAATTACATATTTCTCATATTTAAGTTAAAGAAGCAATCCCTCATCCTCCCAATAAAAATACCAATAAATAAACAGAAAAAAATCAATAAACAAAAAACAAAAAATAAATATGGAGAAAACTGAAGGCCTGTATTTCCTCAGAGTAGAGAGATTATCTTCTTTTTTCCTCTCAGAAGTACATGGACTGTTCTGGGGGTAGTAAAGAGAGAACGGCTGCTAACAACAAAGGAAAGTGATGGCTCTGTTTCCCGGAATTTGACTTTAGAGAGAGGTACAAAGCCTCCCACAGATAATAAAAATTCCACTTTTACTAAATTTTCCCTTGGTGACATATCAGGTCAGTTGATAGGGTAGTTGTATCACTGAACCATCCCATGCAGTGATGAGCCGACTTGTACTGGCCCATGAAAGCGGATCGTTCAATTTTAAGGAATTTTGCAAGCTGGTTGTTAAAGATGTTCATTAAAAATTAAATACCAATTAAATAAATCATATTAAAAACAAAGGCTAAAAATATCAAATCTCATAACTTCCTAGTTATTTAACTACATTT
The DNA here is from genome assembly GCF_020826845.1 of Diceros bicornis minor. Lineage (NCBI taxonomy): Eukaryota > Metazoa > Chordata > Mammalia > Perissodactyla > Rhinocerotidae > Diceros > Diceros bicornis. The sequence continues at coordinate 46,295,009 of NC_080757.1, read as the reverse complement.
TACTATTATCTAGCTCTTGGAGTTACTTATATTTATTGTCTCTGTATGGTGGAAATATTACATAATGGTGTGCTACTGTGTATATCTTGTCCCAACTTTGTGTTCAGTGATGTCACACTGGTAGCCTGAAATCAGTCAGAGTGGGAGTGTTTACACGCTGGAAATTGGCAAACATTACAAATCAGAATTTAATTTACTACTAAAGCTGAAAGAGGTTCCAGTTTAATGAATATAATTTGTATGAAGGTGAGAAGTAGTGTAACAGTAGGTCACACATCAGATTTAATGACAAAATTATTGGGAAAACAGTTAGCAAATTGGGGTGCAACTCCATTTATCAAATCATGGTTGAGTTGCAATCATAGGTTGGCTATGGATACAAATTTAGCAAAAATCAACAAAAGCATTCAATTAACAGTATTGTATATTTCATTACTATTTGTAAACTCTGTGCTACATGTTCTTTATAAGTAAAAAAAATTTATCTTTAAAGTAAGCTTTATAATAAATTTAAGTATGTAGGTACACACACACACACAGACACACACACACTCCTGCTCCACTCCACTCCCTTACCCAGAGCTGACTGTTAAACATTTCCTAGCACACTACCAATCCATATATTTTGTCACTATATTATTACTATCATTAATAAATAAATTAGCAAAAATACCATTTGTATAGTGTTTAACAGTTTACAAAGCACTTTTCATACCAGCCTTGTAAAAAAGAATTTATTAGCCTCACTTTACTGATGGGAAACTAAGGTTCTAAGAGATTGGATAAATTGCCCAAGGTCCAGAGCTACTGAGTAGCAAAGCTAGGACTCAAACCTGATCCTTCTGAGATTCCAAAGGTTGTGCTCTTCCCATTCCACATGCCTACGCATGTGAACACAGGTCAACAAAAAATCCCTCTGAGTCTAGTGTCATTGTCTGTTAAATAGGGGTGGAAAAATGGGGAGGAATTGGATTAGATAATTTCCAAGGACCTTTCCAACTTGCATGTTCTATGCCCATAACTCTAGGTACCTCAGCATTTGATATTTCAAGTGCTTTGGGGAGTTTAATCTTCCTATTCCTCAGAACAAGGACCAAAAACCTAATTCACATTAATTAGGCTAGCAATTTTGTAATAATGCAACCCTTTTCTCCCAGTTTCCTAGGTCCTTCAATATATAGCTTGAAAAAAAAAAAAACCCCAAAACCTTATCACCTGCTTTCTTACCTCAGTGTAACCCATGCTGGCTGCAGCAATGAGGGCCTGTTGGATGGCGTGACTCTTTTTAAACACTCCTTGCTGCTGGCCAGCCATTGTCCAGTCACACTGAATCAAAAACTTGACAACCTCCAGATGACCTCGGAGTGCAGCATGGACCAAAGCACACTGTCCGTTCTTATCCAAGTGATCCACCTAAGGGGAGGGGACAGAGAAATCTGTTTGAACAAAGACTTGTTGCTGTGCTCCCAATCTAGTCACATTAGCCCATTGCACATGTCTGGACTACTAAGATTCATCCCTTCCCATTTCCTGAACCAATCTCTGAGAAAATTTAGAAGATACTCTCCTACTCAGGCTAGATCATCACTGAGCTATGACTCCGGTAGATGCCCCTCTTTTCATAAGGTCAGGCTTTTGTTTTCATATCAAAATAAACCAAAAAACAAAACTCCCAGCTCCAGCTTTGTTTTTCTGAGGTAATTCTCCTTTGTCTTCAAATAGTTCTTTTCAGACCAAGATTTGAAAGACCTGTAGCTCTGTTGGCACAAAAAACCATCTTTGAAATCATGAAAGGGAAGAAAAACATTTTGAAGCTCAAATTTTTTGGTCTTCCAAAGAAGCAAAATATCTTATATCATGAATCACACATTTGATCACCAAGCTTTGGCAAAGGCCACTTTTCTCTTCCAGTGGGAGGGAAGAATCTCAAAGATCTGGCCAAAATGGCTACAGGTACTTAGAGCCTATTGCTAGGCTAAGTTTCAATAGCAGTTTTTACAATTGCAGTGTTGGTTACAAGTTTAGGCTGAAAGAAGAGCGTAATTAAGATCAATCTACCAAAAGGTCCCTAGCCACAAGTTTCAATAGGTGAGTAGCCTTTTCTGGCAGGTAAGCAGGTTATCTTCCAGTGGTAGTTGAAAGGTAAGTTCTGTATCTTGTTCTCCTCAGCTTTATTTCCACCCAGCCATCCATATAACAAATGTTTACTGAATGCCTACTATGTGCAAGGCACCACATAGGATAAAAAGGTGAATAAGATAGTAAGAGATTTCTGCTCTCAAAGACTTTCAAACAGGGTAGGGGAGATGCGAACAACATGACAAAATCCTGTCCAACAAAGGAGTATGTAATAAATGTCATAAAGAAAGTAAAAGTGCAATAAAATTTCAGAGAATTCCCTGCTAGAATCAGAAATGGATTCAGAGGGAAAGGTGCTACAGTCTGAATGTTTGTGTCTCCCCAAAATTACATGTTGGAATTCTAACCACCAAGGTGATGGTATTAGGAGGTGGGGCCTTTGGGAAGTGATTAGGCTATGAGGGCTGAGCCCTCATGAGTAGAATTAGTGTCCTTATATAGAGGCTCCAGAGACCTTGCTTGCCCCCTTCTACCATGTGAGGACACAGCGAGAAGGTGCTGTCTGTGAACCAGGAAGCTCTCACCAGACACTGAATCTGCTGGAGCCATGATCTTGGGACTTAGCCTCCAGAACTGTGAGAAATAAATGTTGTTTATAAGCCACTCAGTCTATGGTATTTTGTTATAGCAGCCCAAATGGACTAAGAAAAGGTCTATCTCAACTGGCTGAGATAGGAAATGATTAATTCTAGTTTTTGTCAGGGTGGGATACATGAAGGGGAAGTTTAAACTACAAAGTTGAGAAGGTCTTTTGGGACCAGAGTATAGATATTTTTGAATACCAGGCTAAGTGGTCTAAATTTTAATCAGTAGGTAACGGAGAGTCACTGAGAATTTTCACGCTCAGAACTATATTTTCAAAAACTAAGGGGACGAATAAAAGGAAGCTTGGCTCCTTGGAGAAATGGTTGATTCCCCGGCTGGAGCAGTAATAGTAAAAGATGAGTTTGGAACATCTTTTGGTGTCAGAAAGTACAGAAGTGCTCATAAAATAATGGGAGGAAGTTGAAAGGACACAGGAACCAACTTGATGGAGCTCCTAGTGGCCAAATCTGGGAAAATTTGAGCAAGAAAATAAATAATAATGGCAATGGCTTATAGATCATAGTATAAAGTAAATATCCAGAAATCCATAGATAAATAACTGAATAAATAAATACACGGAGGAGAAGGGACAGCTCTTCTTTACAGTAGAAATCCAATTAAATGTTGAAAGAATGAGGGAAACAGAAAAATCACCATTAGGCAAACAACATAACAATAATTATTGCAGCAAGAATCATTGATGAATCCTAAATTTAGTGGACAAAAGCATGAGAAACAAGATATCTGCCTAGTTTCAAATCTCTCCCTAAAAGATAATTCTTAATTACAAAAGGAAAAACGGTAACTTCAGAGTTGAGAAACCTGGAAGACACTATCTTAACCAAGTAATAGGAGTTAGCATCCCCTGTAATAAGACATATCAACATCATTTACCTCCTGAAGTGCTGAGTTAGTAAGGGCATGACATCACTTCTGTGGTATCCTTGCCAAAAATATATAAACTCAGTCTAATGATGGGAAACATCAGTCAAATTAAAATTGAAGAACACTCTACAAAATACTTGGCTAGTATTCTTCCGTATTTTAATGCTGAAGCCATGGGAGAGAGTATGAGGATGGAGAAGACAACCAGAGGACAAGATCTTAGTGAACAGCTATATCAGGAGAAGCAATTGAGAAAAGCAACCAGAGGGACAGGAGGAGAACTAGGACAACACTGCATGTTTTGAGAAGGGTGAGGCCAATACTGCCAATACCATGGAGAGGTTTAGAGGGGTGAGAAATGAGAAAAGTTGCTTTATTTGGTGATTGGTAGTTGTTAGTGACTTTTGAGAGAGTAGCTTCAGTTGAAAGCCAAGAGGCTGGGGTGGTACCTTTTTTTTTAAGGATATTACTTATTAGGCACTGCATGAGATTAAAAGAGACTTCATCTAGTTTTAAAAAGGCGTTATCACTTTTAATTCTCACACTGACCCTATTAATCCTTTTCATAGATGAAAAAAGTGCCACTGAGAGAGGTTAAATGACTTGTGCAACCCCTCATAAAAAGTAAGTGTGAATGCAGGCTTTGAATAAGTTTTAATTCCAAAGTTTATGATTTTAATGACTTGCCTCCTCTTTCTCTCATGAAAGCTAGACTACAAGTGGTTAGGGAGGAGTAAGGAAGCAGAGGCAGCAAGTAGAGATGACTCTTAGGACAGATTTGGTGGACTTGGAAGGGAAGAGATGGGATGGATACCAACTTCTGGTTAGCAGGGAAAGAGGGAAGTTTCTCTCTCAGGTTAGAGGACCCACTCGTAGGTTTGTAGAAATTGAGAAAAAAGGCAGTGTGAATTTAGGAAAAGAATGAAATGAAAAGCGAGAGAATGAGCAACACACTGAGATAAAAATATAAGTGGAGGCAATTACTTTGGAAAGGAAGGTAAACACTTCCTTTTTTGAGGTAGAAGTAAAGGTGAGTGTAGGAAAGGATTAATAGAATTTTGACATGAAGGCACATTGAGATGAGCTCAATCTCAGTAATGTGGGAGGGCAAAATAGGTTTGATAGGGTCTTGAAAAGAGTACAAATGATTTACTATCTGCTCTGGGGAAAATGAGAGATGAATAAAATGATAACTGAGCAGCAGAAAATCAGCTGAGATTAGAACATGAATTTATAGCAATAGCAATACGGCCCCATTATCATTCTGTTTCTAGAGGTGTTCATTCAAATGAATGGGACATTATAGGTGGACCATCATTGTAGCACAGAAAACATTTAAGCTTTGGGATTTCACTAAGAGTTCCAGGCCCCAGTTCCCCAAAAAATCTCAGGAGTCCCACTTTCTTCCCTGGTAAAAACATTGGACACCTCAGAATGAGGTCATACATTTTACTTATATTTCACTGCGAAACCACCAAAATCATCAGTTTGTTTTCAGGACTGAAACAAAATACCATGAAACTACAATATTTTTTTGAGACCAGCATTTTTCTTTTCACCAATATTTTGAAATTGAGTTCTTTTATATCAGTAGCTCTTGAGATACTATAAAGCAAACACATTTTTAGAAATGTTTTCAGACATTTAAAATATACTAACAGAAACACTTCTGAGTGCTTCTGGTCAGTTTGAGTATTAATAGGGAGAATCATCTTCTCCCCATACCTCTGTGGTGGTGGTCTTCAAGAATAGGATGAGGGAGTCTGGGCTCTGTTCATATCCCCATGGCTAACTTTTCTTTTTTTTTTCTTTCTTTTTTTTTTGTGAGGAAGATCAGCTCTGAGCTAACATCCGTGCTAATCCCCCTCTTTTTGCTGAGGAAGACCAGCTCTGAGCTAACATCTATTGCCAATCCTCCTCCTTTTTTTTCCCCAAAGCCCCAGTAGATAGTTGTATGTCACAGTTGCACATCCTTCTAGTTGCTGTATGTGGGACGCGGCCTCAGCATGGCCGGAGAAGCGGTGCGTCGGTGCGTGTCTGGGATCCGAACCCGGGCCGCTAGTAGCGGAGCACGCGCACTTAACCGCTAAGCCACGGGGCCGGCCCCTAACTTTTCTTCTCTATACATGCAAGGCTTAGCATCTGCAGGTACCATTCAGTTCAGACTTCCCATGACAGTCTCCCTGCTCCTCCACTTCTCCTTCCTTACTCTGAGCTCAACAGAGAATTTCTTCGTTGTTAGGTAGGGACTTTTTGTGGCTGCTGATAAATGCAGTTTCCTAAGTGCCTCTCAAAGGTTTAGGACTGTGTCCAGATGCAGCATGGAACTGGCAATGGCAAGTGGGCAAACACTGGGATGCACACAGAGCTAGGACTCCCTTTGATCTGTTCCCTAATACCTAGACTCATGGGGTGACACAGCAGATAAGGAAGACTCTATAGCAGGAAGAAAGAACAAGGGAAGAAAAGAAAAGCAGCAGTCGGGCAGCCATTACCTTAGCCCGTTTCTTGCACAGCAGCACAACAATGCTCAGGTAGCCTGCTGCTGCGGCATAGCCCAGAGGAGTCAGACCGCTTTCAGAAGAGGCATCCACATTGGCCCCAAACTCCAACAGCAGGGCCACCATTTCCGTGTAACCAAGATGAGACTGGACACATAGAATTGGAGCATTATTTAAAACCTCTGTCCGGTAATTAATGTTGGCACCTCCCAAAATCAGCAGTCGGCTGACCTAGAAATAAGTAAATAAATAGAAATAATACTCAGACAAATATCAGTCACATCCTATTAATCAGCCTTTATTAAGTTATCTGGGACTCCACAAATAGTAGGAGCATTTAGTAACTGCTTTATTTTATAATCTTCTTTTGTTCCTTTTTCAATACCTTGCCTTTGGAAAGGAATGTAAAATGTCTCCTTTATATAAACTGCTCAGAAACTAGAGCAAATGCCACCCATACTGTAGTGCTGAATGTAGTCCTGTTAGTCAGAAAAGCTCCTATCAAAACAAAGGCTACCGGAGGTCGATTTACTCCCTAGATGCAGCAGGACTGATCGTACAAATCAGAGTCAGCTTATAGGTGAACAGGTTTAGTCTTCAATTCACAGAATAAATTGTAACAATTAAAATATATTAAATTATCAATAAAAGACTAATTAATAGGAGACAGTCTAAGGTAAGTAAATATCAATTAAATAGCCACTTAAATGTCCTTCTAATTTTATTTTTTCATAGTTAATTCTTTAATCTGTCTGTAATATATATGCATTTACCTTTATATTTGGAGTGTAGAGATTTCGTAAAGATGCCAATGCCATGGAAAGACCTTCTGTGCTATAGGAGATCCAGAGACCTTGGAGGATTGAGGATGATACACCAACTTTTTTACTCAAACCCTTGAAAAAGAAATACAAAGACAATTAAATTATTAGCCCAGCTAAAAAGTACCATCAGTAGTAAGTTAGTGGCCTCCAGGTTTGTGGTACAAACAAGTGATAGTAAAGTCTTACCCTAACAACATCCATGCCCCATAAAACCAATCCATTGATGGGAACAAAGACTAGTCCTGTAGGAACAAGTTAACTTAAATTGTCTCTATCTTAGCAGTCTCTGGCAACAAATCTACTTAATACCTCTCTTTTCTGCTTTATCTGGATGTAATTTTTTCCCCCATATCTTTTCAATTAGCCTTCTTGAATCAATCTCTTAAACTGAAGTTAGTAAAATGTACACCGTGATAGAGATAATGTAATGTGATCATTGATCTCCATCTCATTTTCTTCCTGAGCACTTGGGAAAACTACATTTTCTAGTCTCCTTTCCAGTTAAGTGGGCCATGTGACTAAATTCTGGGCAGAAGTAATACGTCATGTCCAGGCTGTATCCCAAATCTCCTGAGTATTTCTCCACACTTTCTATTGTTCCACTTGACTGCAGGTCAGATGCAGGGGATCCAGTGAAGGATTCTGAGGCCCTAGGCGACTTCAGAACTATGACATGGAAGAAGCTTGCCCAATGATCTGTACTGGACTGCAAAGTAAGTGACAAATAAACCTTTATTAAGTCATCGAGATTTTGCAGGTTTGTTGTAGCAGCTAGCATTTCTTGCCCTGACTAATACACCCTAAAATGATCCACATCTGTTCATCCTCAGAAAAAAAACAGGTTTTATTGCCATCAGCAACAAATTTTCTTGAGTATGGCTGGCAGAGGTCCTACTGCATATACTAATATTTGCCCCTTTCACTTGGGCTTCTCTAAAAGGAAGTTAGAATAATTTGTTTTTTAAATTTCCTGCCGTTAGGGCAAGACTCCGGCAATCATTTTACTATTCTGTCAATATCTGGGTCAAGTGAGCTAAAGCAGGCAATCCTGAGGGCAGGAATATTTAACAATGAAGCTTGGGACTTAATAAGTGGATCTGGGGAGGTATTCTTTTTAAGAACTTAAGTTACTTCTGCTTGCTTTGTTCCTTGAAATGCAGGTTGTTCTTGCCTAGAACACCTCCTTATGGTCAAATTAGCAACTCATGCCCATACTCTCCTTCTCCCACGACTGGATTATTTTGAAGCAAATCCCAGACATCTTATCAGTTAATATTTAACTATTTCAGTAAGTGTCTCTAAAAGATAACGACTCTTTTTACAACATAGTCCAACATCAGTATCATACCTATAATAAACAAGGATTCTATAATATCAAACATCTAGACAGTGTTCAAATTTCCTGGATTGTATCAAAAAAAAGAAATAAAAAGTTTTTTTGCTTTGAATTGGGATCCACATAAGGACCATACACTATAACTGGTTTAAAAACATTTTAAGAATGTAAAGGAAAAATTAGATATTCTTCTATTAATTTTTTAAACAAAATATTGTGGACATATTCCATACTTGTACACATATTTTTGCCTCATTCTACTTCAAGAGAGATGTAGTAGTCCATTATATGGATGCATGATAACCATAATTAATTTAAGTCAGGCCCCTAGAGATGGATATTTACGTAGTTCTGTTGCTTTTTCTCATTATTACAACAATGTTTCAATAGTCATCCTTGTACATATATCTTTTTACACTTGTGTAAGTATATCTGTAGGATATGTCTCTAGAAGTGGATGCTTTTGTATTTTGTGCCAGTTTGACATGGCTTTGTCAATGTGGCTGCCTGTGTCTAAACATTCCCAACATGAAATCCACAACTTGACAAAATGAGGAAGCACGATGCTAACTATGTCTATTCTTCCTCTCCTTCCATCCTATCCTAATTATAAATGATGGACAAGAGGGTGAGCCAAAAAGGCCGGGCCAAATTCTGATGCAGCAGATCTCTGGGTTCCCAGAATACAATCCCATGCTGGTAGACTGAAACAAAATCTAGTTTTAGCCCTTTATACCCCAAGGAGATTATTCCCACTTTTATCCTCCTCCATTATTTGAAAATGCTACTAAACTTTTACATTATCCATTTTCTCTCTGGCCTTGAAGAGTTTGAGCTCTGCTCTGAATCTCTCTATTAGAGTATCCATCTAGACACCAAGAGAAGAATCAGAATAGAATCAGAAGAATATGAATAAGACTGAGAAGAATCAGAATAAGACATCACATTTTCTGACTGCTTATTACTTCAGAACTTCTTTTCATTTGTGCTAATAAGAGGGACATGGATGGCAAACTCTCTCATTTGGCTAATCAGTTCATATGCAAACAAATACAAAAAACTGAAGTAAATCCATTGTTAAGTAGTTATGATTGTTTATTTCGACATATGAGATTAAATATTTCCAGCTCTTTTTGGAAGAATTCCAGGCGCTACTCGCTCAGGGCTGGAGTCCAGACAAATTAGGTTCTAGAGCTCACCTCCACTATAGATCCTGAAAACCAGGAAACTTAGCTCCAATTCCCTATTTGGGCCTCAGTCTCCTAATTTAGATTATGTGTGGGCCTCATCAAGACCATTTGAGGAACAATAAACTATATTAACCAATTAGACAGAAAAATCATTAGAAAGAAACTAATATCCATAGTCCAATAGAGAAAACTTTTAGCAATGGAAGACATGTTTTATATACTATGATGGAAGGAAAAAAACAAGGAAATCTAACATTTATTCAGTATTTTCCATGTGTCAGGTTCTATGCTAGGGGGGCCTTTTCATATGCTCACTCCTTTAATTTAATCTAATCTCCATGACAGTACTATGAAGTAGAATTTATCACTATTTTTACATAGGAGGAACCAATTAGAGAGGGTGAAGTAATTTGCCCAATGTCTCACAACTATTAAAAAGTAGAGCTGGAATTAGAAGCCAAGTCTTTTTTTACTCTAAACTTCATGTTTCTTCCATTACACTAAGTTAAAAAAAGTAGATGTACCTGAGAAAAAGGTATATCTGAACTCTTAGCTGCAAAAGTAGCAAAGAATAGGCAAAGCAGCAGATTGCTGGCTTCTCCCTTTACCTTTAATTCCAAACCATTCTCCCTTCCTGGGCCTCTTTTCCAAAATTGTCCTTTTTTATCCCAATCTGATCTACTCCTATGGCTTTACTCTTATGATTTCAACTAAGCATTATGTGCTTCTTTTCCAACTATGAAATTTAAAATAAAACCATGACTATGACCTGTAATAGTCAATTATCTCTTAAACATTGAGTTAAGTGGGATTTCTTGGATATGTTCACTTAATCCAAAGAATTATCATGAATATTATCTTACAGAATAATAATGCAGCACCAGTGTTTATTAAAGTCACACGGGGGCCGGCCCCGTGGCTTAGCGGTTAAGCGCGTGTGCTCCGCTGCTGGAGGCCCAGGTTCGGATCCCGGGCGCGCACTGACACACCGCTTCTCCGGCCATGCTGAGGCCGAGTCCCACATACAGCAACTAGAAAGATGTGCAACTATGACATACAACTATCTACTGGGGCTTTGGGGGAAGAAAATAAATAAATAAAATTATAAAAAAAATAAAATAAAATAAAGTCACATGGCAATTCTCCTTTTGCTCAAAGTCTCTGGCATCAGAGGGAGTTCAGAAAATGATGTATTTAGCTTCTCTGAAAGATGTAGCAACTCATTCCTCTGCTCAGGGCCTACAAGTTTAGATTTAGTTTTCTTGAATGTAAATTGCCTCTTTCTCCTGTGTGATACCCAGGACAGTTTCAGTCATTCAGGGGTACCAAAGGAATTTTAGAGAAAGCCTAAGATGTTTATAGAGAAAGGCTGGATGTTCCCAGAATGCGGAGCCATAATTTTTGCTCAAGGGGACTTGGGCGGACTTCCACTTCCGGTAACAGCGGATCTAGTTTGGACGAATATTCCTGCTAAGGACAACTAGGAAAAGCTGTACAAAATTTAAAAAACATCTTCCTTGAAGACATGGGAGAACTAACAAGTTGGAGAAGAATTACTGGGCCGGGATCTAGGATAGGATGGAGCCCAGGAGAGCAGTTTATAGAGCTGCTTTCCCCCTGGGTGTGTTTGCTAATTTTGAAGAGTTAGCGAGGAACACTTTTGATAGCTTCGGTGTTTTTAGGGCAGTGTAACTATTCTGTATGACATTGTACTGGAAGATGCATGAAATTATGCATTTGGAAAAATCCGTAGTACTGTACAACATAGTAAACCCTAATGTAAACTATGGACTTCAGTTAATAATAATGTATCAACATAGGCTCATCAATTACAGCAAATTTACCACATCTTGCACTGGTGTGCAAGATGTCAATAATAGGGGAAACTGTGGTGGGGGGAGTGAGTATATGAGAACTTTCTGTATTTTCTGTTAACCTAAAATTGCTCTAAGAAATAAAGTCTATTAATTAAAAAAAAAAAAAAAAAAAAAAGCTTGGATTCTGCTCCAGAACAATGAATGATAATCTCTGGGAGTAAGGCTCAGAAATATGTGTGTGTGTTTTCTAAAGCTCCTCAGGACAATCTAATATAGAGGCAAGGTTGAAAACCATTGATCCAGAGCTATAGATAAATCTCAAATAGGTGAAGTTGAGTGAAAAGAAAAGTTATAGACTTATATGAAGAATATGATACTATTTATGCCACCTTTAAAAAACATAAAATAATTCTGTATATTGTTTATGAAAACATACCTATATTGGAAAAGTACAAAATATGAATGAGAAGAACACATGCTTACTTTAGGGTAGAAATTATCTTGAGAAGGGAGAGAAATGGGGTAAGAGAGGGATGCAAGGGGGGTTTCTACTATATGTTACATTTTCATTTCTTACAAAAAAGAAAAAGATTTGAAGCAAACATGAAAAACTCTTTAACATATGTTAAATCTGGTAGACAATATTTGATTATTTAGTTATCTGTGCTTTCCCATGTTTGAAATATTTCATTATAAAATAAAAATAGGAATAGGGACGTTTCTTCCTCTAAGATAAGAAAAAGGTAGGTAAGAATTGATGACGATATAGAGTGATTTATTGGAGAGAGGAGGAGAGTAGTTAAGAGAAGTCACACTCAGTGGCTTTGATTTTTTCAGTGACTCATAAGTCAGGCTGTTTGATGAGTTAGTTGAGTTGGTTAAGAGTTAGAGGAAAAAGAAATGGGAAAAGGAGCTGAGTAAGAACAGACTTTGGTAAATGAACTTTAATTAAGTGGTCCGGTAAATGGACCGCAAAGCAGCTCTCAGAGTCCCAGTGAGGTTGGAGTAAATACACAGGAAATAAGCCTGAAATACAAAACTAGACTCGAGGATTTGGAGTATTAGCTTTATTTGTACCATAGACTTGCTGTACTGATTTCTTCTGCTTGGTGGGGTTGACCCTTTGCTCTAATGAGGTACGGGAGGAAAGAGTTTCAGTTTAGATAAACTCAACTCAACAAAGGTGACAGGCAGGACCCCATTACCAGGCAGGATGTAGCCAAAAATAACCCATAATTAAATTCTGAGCTGATGGAGAGAACTTTAGGTTCAGATAACTAGAAAAAGTGTCTCTTCAGTATCCATAACTATTGCTTAGGCAAGAAGGTATCTCTTTTTGTCAGAGATAAATGGTGATGAAGCCCCTTCCTTAAATATCTGTTAGAATTTAAATTTATAACACTGCTTACCAGCCCGTAGAAAGCTTGCTCAGTATTTTTGAATACTTTAAGAAAAAAGGGAAAGCAGGAAGAAATAAGAGCAATCTCATCTAAGAGATCTTAGCTATGGCTCAGGATCTTAAGATCGTGGCAAAAACTAACCCTGGGACTTACCCAATAAGTTTCTTTAAGGCAAATTATTTACAGATATATCATCAGTGATCCACTGGTAGATATCCAAGAGTCTCAAATGAATTATTACTGTTCTTAACTGAGCATCCACATAGACATGTTTGGTTATAATAAAAGGATCCTGGTAAACAAAGGCAATGGTGCCTTTTACTGTAGAGGAGGAGCTGGCATACTGTGGCTCAAGGCCAAATCCAGCCTTCCACCAGTTTTTTTTTTTTTTGTGTGAGGAAGATTAGCCCTGAGCTAATATCCGATGCCAATCCTCCCCTTTTTTCTTGAGGAAGATTGGCCCTGGCCTAACATCCATGCCCATCATCCTCTACTTTATATGGGACGCCACCACAGCATGGCTCAGCAAGCGGTGCGTTGATGCGCGCCCGGGATCCGACCCTGCAAACCCCGGGCTGCCGCAGTAGAGCGCATGCTCTTAACCGCTGAGCCACCGGGCCGGCCCCTTCCACTGGTTTTTATAAATCATGTTTTATTGTAATATGGCCATACCCACTCATTTCTGTATTGTCTCTGGCTGCTTTTGAGCTACAATGGCAGAGATAAGAGGTTTCAAAAGAGACTATGCAGACTGCAAAGCCATATTTGCCAATCACTGCTGTAGAGGATGCTAGGTAACCTCAAGTGAAAAGGTGATATTACCATCTGGAATTTATGGTTGTTATTAAGTCTTACTATCAGGAAAGAGATTATTACTAATAATTTTGGTCATAAAACATTGTATTAGATATATTTCTAGTACTTTGCATTTTATAATGTACCTTTTTCTATATATCTTATATCTATGATCCTTACAATACTCTTGAGAGTTAGATATTGTTACCATTTTACAAATGAGAAAACTGAGACTACTTAAGTGGCAGAGTCTATACTTGAAACCATGCTTTTTGACTGACGTCCAAGAATCCTTCTTCTACTCTTCAGATGCCTACTTACAGCACTTTTTCCACCCGGCCAATAGTCCTGCTCTAGTAAGAAATGTTACAGGGTTGACCAACCAAAGAAACATTTTAGAGGGCAGCCTTTAGGGAGCTAATCGTGAGTACTCCGAAATCTCCAGTAACTAGACTCAACCCAGTGAAATACCCTGCATTACAAATTGGATTTAAATATCTCTGGCCACAATGCACAAACATCCTGCTTTCTTTCCATAGATTACAAAGAAATCTAAATGGCAATTAGAGGATTACAAAAGAATTATAGGTGCTCAACATCATTGGTCATTAGGGAAATGCAAATTAAAACCACAATAAGATACTATTTCATACCCACTAAAATGGCTAAAATAAGAAAGACAATGTCTAACAAGTATTCGCAAGGGTTTGAGAAAACTGGAACCCTCATACATAGCTGATGGGATTTCAAAACAGTGCAGCCATTATGGAAAACAGATTGGCAATTCCTCAAAATGTTAAATATAGAGTTACCATATGTCCTAGCAATTCCATTCCAAGGTATATATCCAAGAGAACTGAAGACATGTCCACACAAAAACCTGAACACTAACACTGTGAATATACTAAATGCCACTGAGCTGTTCACTTTATTTTATTTATTTATTTTTTTGTGAGGAAGATCAGCCCTGAGCTAACATCCGCGCTAATCCTCCTCTTTTTGCTGAGGAAGACTGGCTCTGAGCTAATGTCTATTGCCAATCCTCCTCCTTTTTTTTGCCCCCAAAGCCCCAGTACATAGTTGTATGTCATAGTTGCACATCCTTCTAGTTGCTGTACGTGGACGCAGCCTCAGCATGGCCGGAGAAGCAGTGCGTCGGTGCGCGCCCGGATCCGAACCCAGGCCGCCAGCAGCGGAGTGCGCACACTTAACCACTAAGCCACGGGGCCAGCCCCTGAGCCGTTCACTTTAAAATGGCTAATTTAATTTTAAAAAAATTTAAAAAGGGAAAAATCTGTATGCCAATGTTCATAGCAGCATTATCTACAATAGCCAAAATGTGGAAATAACCGAAATGTCCAACTGGTGACTGGATAAACAAAATGTGATGTATCTACAAAATGGATTATTATTTGGCAGTAAAAAGGAATCAAGTACTGATACATGCTACAACATGGATGAACCCTGAAAACATTATGCTAAGTGAAAGAAGCCAGACACTGAAGACCACGTATTGTATGATTCCATTTATATGAAATGTCCAGAAAAGTCAAATCTATAGAGACAGAAAATAGATTAGTGGTTGCCAGGGACTGGGGGAAGCATGGGGAGTGACTTTAAATGGGCACCAGGTTTATTTTTAGGGCGATGAAAATGTACTAATAGTGGTGATAATTACACAACTCTGTAAATACACTAAAGATCATTGACTTGTACACTTAAAATGGGTGAATTTTGTGGTATATAAATTATACCTCAATAAAGCTGTTAAAAACAAAAAGAATGAAAAGGACTCCATAGCCAGCTAAATATCCAGAATTACAGACCCTCAATCTCATATTTTTAAGATGAGTAATGACATTATATGCAATTTTTCATCAATAAAGATGAAATAAGGGAAATTCAAAATTAATTGAAAAGAAATATAAATTGGACTTATATGTAACTGCGGATTGGAAGTTGTAAGTCGTACTGGTTATAACCATAGAGTCTGTCTTTGCCGTTTCATGACCCTCAGCTGATGGGAACTGAGAATTTTAGCAGTCTGGGAGAAGCTAACGTCTAGCAACAGGGAGCACTCTGCATTGAAAGGACCCTGAAAAGTGCACCTTCAGGAAAACCATAGTCCAAGTCTACATTCTTCAGTTCTCAGTCGTGTCATCACCATATGCTGTACACCCAAGTATTTATGGCCTGAATCACACATGGAGCCAGTCTTATCTCAGGCAACCATGTTGTCTGCAGCAACATAAGATAAAACTATATCAATGACAGGAATGTATGGTTTAAATGTAGGTTTCCATGTACTGGATAAAGTCATACTGGGTCAAATGAAACTTGAGACTTCAAACTTCATATCATTTATCTGTTAAAGTAGTGTTTATTTTATGGTGCAGGAAAGACAGCCATCAACTTCTTTGCATCTGATCCTAGGCAGACGGTGATGCTAAAAGCTTACATGTTTAAAGCGGTGATGCTTAACACTTAAGTTACTTTCTTATCTAACTGAAGGATAATGATCTTAGAGTTTGTAGAAGTAGTAGATACTTTTTGGTCCACTTGAAATTGGAATGAGACACGTTGCCTGTTATTTTAGTCCTACTCTGCTCCCACTAAGGTCACTGAGTAAGGTCATTTTTGGTACAGTGATTTGTTAGATAAGACATTTATGATTCAAATAAAGGACTGTGGGTTTTACTTTTGCTTGATGAACAGGCTTCTCTGGCTGTGTGCTTATATACTGGGAAGAATTTGCTAGGCTCTTGGAGTTGCCCTTAATGCCATCTTTCTCTCTGAAGAAAACTTTTATCTGTAACAGTATCCCTTGGGGGAAGTCCAACACAGAGAACTGTTCAAGATATCTATATTTCTCAATAATGAGGCAGGAAAAGCACTCTGAAGAGATCGTAGGGATTGGAGGTAGCAGATGCAATAGCAAACTGTGGGCTAGAAAAACCAGAACAAATTTCTTCCTCGACGTTCGTGCTTTAGATACCATAACTGCTATCTAGACTATAAATTCCTTGAGATTAGGGACAGTATCTTTTTTGCTTTTGTATCCCTACTACCTAGCACAATGCCTCAGTAAGTGTTGAATAAACAAATGAACTCATACATGTGCAAACAGATGGATTATGTGTCCTCCTCTGGGTCCTCCATTTCAGCCTTGGGAATGTTGAGAGAGAGAAGCTGGTGCTGTAGACTTCTTAAAAGTTTTGAAACTACTGGGAGAAAAACTGGGATCATAATTTGAACAGAGAATGGGGGAAGTGGCTCAAAGGAAGGTTATAGTTGGTTCCAGATAAATAGTTCGAAAATCATAGCACCAGGAATATTAAAATCGTCATAAAACAATTATAACAAAATTGAAAGAGTAACTGTTTTCGGTGATTTTTTTTAGACATTGTGGAAACCTGCAACCGATTGCTACAACATGACTGTCTTCAGGAGATGGTAGGTCATATATGGAGTACACACGTATCTGTATACCCACTTCTTACCTAAATGATTATACACGTACATTTCCTGGAAAGCCTAGCAATCCACTAAACTGGGAGAGGACAAATGTGGTTTTCTTTCCAAAGGCCTACAGAGGAACAGGCCATAAATTTTAGGAGATGGACCAACTTTGTAACAAATTAATTTTAGAAAGCAGGGACTACACTGAGATAACAGTAGCTTCATACACCCTGTGTTAAGGAAAGACTTCTGGAGATGAAAAGAAAAAAGCCTTCAGCTTCTCTAATTACCTTAAAAATGTGTGCTTTGAGGATGTGATGTCCCAGTTCAATAGTCTGCTGTCGGTTTAGTTTTCCCTCTTGGCGGGAAAACCAGAAGGCAAGTAATGTGTGTCCACTCCTGCAAAGAAAAAGAGACTCATTTTAGAAATTCTAATGCCCCAATTCTGCTTTGGGTGGGGGACTGTTCAGGTTTACCTATACCTCTAGCAAAACTCTGTCCCATTCAACCAGTTTCTTAGGGACGGGCACCTGCTACTGGGCAAATAACCGGTATTGAAAGGTTCCTAGCTTTTACCAGTCCTTTACCCAAATCACATGTGTGAATATCACAAAATGTCATTTCTAGTTGGCTTACACCCATCCCACACACAGAGGGCATTAAAAGATTTTCACTTTTATTTTCTGTGTCAACTCCTCTTATTTCACCCAGGCTTTAAATGTCACTATTCCTCAGGATCTCATTTTTGGTCCTAGTCTGTCCTCTCTCTCCATTAGCTCATCCATCCTCAGAGCCTTTACCGCCACCTATATCCTATATCTTTTCTCTATCTAGTCTTCTCAGCTTTAGACCAATACACATCCAACTATCTATTGGATTTCTCCACCGGGAGGTTCTATAGTACCTTAAACTCAACATTCCCAAACCAGATTAACCATCTCTTCCCCAAATGAAGTTTTCTCTGATCAGCCTCTACTTTTCCCTGCAGTCGAGAAAGGGGAGCACTTTCTCTTTGGTACTACCATTATAGATTGTATATACCTCTAGTACAGTATCTACCACACTATTACATGCTCTCTCCTGTACTAGACTATAGGTTTCCTGATGGCATCCATCCCCGACTATCTCCTTGCTAACAGCTCCCTGATCTTTTATGAGAGAAAACCCCTTTTTTCTGCCTTTGCATGTTGTTTTATCCATCCATGGCACCCAGAACTGCTGCAGCCCTGCTGTAATCATGTGATCAGCTTGCCTGAAGACAAAGCCAACAGAAGGGCTAAGCTAAGAGAACTGCAGAAAAATAGAGCCTGAACTCTGAATCTACAGCACTAGAGGTGGCTCTAATTTTAGACTTACTGTTATATGAAGTAATAAATTTCTTTTTTGACCCATTTGGAGTTTTCTGTTTCTTCCAGCTCTAAGCATCCTAATGATATACTCCTTTAAGTGTGAATGTATGTTATGTATATATGTGTCTGTGTATGTATGTAAGATAAGTGTGTATAATAGGGTTCTGTATATTTCTATTTACATTCTGAGCTTCTGTTCTCCAGAGTGCCTAACAGAGTATTGCATATAAGAATTCTCAATGAAACTTTCTGGAGGCAAGAGAAAATTAGGCATTAAAGAAAAGACACTGGATCACCTTCAGATGCACGTTCTTACCACATGTGCTCTAGCCTGTAGAAACTGTGGACACTTAGAACTGTCTCCCTACTCCTCACTAGGTTAGTGGTCAGCAGAGTTCTGTATGCCACTGGTAACACAACCCTTTTTCTCCTTTCACGTGGAGTGTCATGGAAGAGGGAAATGAAACCGTTATCTCAGTTTCAAGTCTAATGAATTAATCAAACAGAAGGAAAAAGTAGCAAGTGAATTTTTGTTGGTGACATTTCCCTGAAAGGAGGCCCGAATGCCTACTGGATGATTTTCTCTCATACTGAACACTGGCTACTCTGCAAGGTTTAACATTTGAAGATACCTCACACCAAAGTCTGAAAACCAAACACGTTCTTTATTTCTTGTTTTTTTTTTTAAACGTTCAGTAAAGAACCTGGAGAATAGAGAATAGGACAGCTCCCATCTTACATAGGAATCATCTTGGAGAGATTTCATTCCAATAAGACTTTAAAAAGAAATTCTACCATGTCCTAACCTTGAGCTTCACCGAACTTCTTAATTCTGGTGGATACCATGCCACTTTCTTTGATTAGATAAGATAAGCCATAATGGAAAGGAAGTTACTTAATCGAGAGAACATCTCAGACAAGTGTAGCCTGCATGGAATCAATCATCAGTATCATCTGAAGGTATGAGCCCAGCGTCATTTCACACTCACAAAACCTGGGAATTGCTACTGAACATTTATTTATCCCTTGAAAGCCCAATTTAGTTAGCAGGCTATTTTAATACAGCATAGGTAAGTTAGAAGATAATGAGAAGCATATATAAAGTGCCCTTTCTCAAGTTCTCAAAATTCTATCCAGTTAGTAACACTGAAATTATTTTAGTCTCCCTGATGTAAGAATTATTACTTTAAGTGACTCATCCATGGTTGTACATAGTGAATAGAACTCCTGAATACAGGCCTCTGATCCACTACCTATGCTTCAGACCACTAATGAGAATCGATGACTACCAGGATTAAGGTAAAAAACTCATGTCTGAGAAGGAAATGTATTTTCAGTTAGACACAGAATTGACTTGGCCCTAGTGCTTTCATTTTACTACCATAACTAAGAAATCCTGGTAAAATGCTTGCATTTCTCTAGCATGCATTTCAGCTAGCAATAGATGATAGTGCTTGCTTTGTTGTTGTTGGTTAGGCACTGAGGAGAAACAGCAAGCAATACAGGTCAAAGAAAAGATGAAGATGACAACTGTAGTTCATTTCTTTTTGGATACAACCATATTACATTATTTATAAAAGAATGGTTTTGATCAGTTCAATGGACTCAAAGCTTATGGTGTTCAGGACACAAATGGTAATAGCAATTTACATTATATGCTGGCATTTCCATTTGTACCTTACTGTTCTGATAAAATATGGTGTCAGTGGTTAACCTATAGTCTGAATGTGTTATATTACACTTGTCTATATTTATTTCTAGTTTTCTTGTCATTTGCTCACTCCTGAACCTCATTCCTTTTGACTCCTAGCCTCATCGTTCTCTAAGATCTCCAGTAGCCTCTTAATTGGTTCTCTTTTAGCCTTTGATCTTTCTTCTTTCTTTTTATTTTCTCCCTCCAGCATTAGGCCCTATTGACTATCTCCCATGAAACTCTCTTCTTTTGACATCTGTCACATTTACCCTGGTACTCTCTCTCCCATTTCCTTCAGTGACGTATTCCCCATTTATTCCCCATTTATTCCTCTTTCTTAGGTAACTCTCATCTAGTCTTCTGGCTTCAACTCTCACCTTGATGTGAATGGTTCCCACGGTGACATCTCTAGCACTCAGATATCGTTTTGCTTCTCTAACTGCCTGCTGGATCCCTCTAAGTTCAAATGACAATTCAAATGACCTGTCATATGACACTGTTTGAAGGTGAAGCTTTCCCTCAAAATCAAATCCCCTAAGACTTCTTTATTTTTAAAAATATTGCCAGCCACTCAGGTACAAGACCCAGCAGTTGTTTTTCTCCTCCCTCTACCCTTTCTCTCTTGGATAATTGCAAGAGCCTCATTCTCTCCACTGCTCCTGGGCCCATGCCAATAATCTACATTGCAGAAGGCTGATCAAATTCTGTTCAAAATTCTTTAATGGCTTTACATTTCCTCCTATACATAATCTAAACTCTTTAGCATGGTATTCAAAGGCTCTCCATAATTTGTCCCTTGTCTATTTGTCTGTCTTTACCTACTTTTCTTGTACTTCTAATTTCAGACTGACTAAATTATTTCAGGTTTTCAAACATGTCTTCCCTCTTCCTGGAGTTCTCTTCCCTGTTTAGTTCATTAGGCAAACTATTTCTCATTCTTCAAGTCTCAATTCACACCATCTCCACTACGAGGCCTTCCCTGGTTCCCCCAGACAGAGTCAGGGCAGTTTCCTTTAGCTTCTTGTTGTA
The DNA here is from genome assembly GCF_020826845.1 of Diceros bicornis minor. Taxonomy (NCBI): domain Eukaryota; kingdom Metazoa; phylum Chordata; class Mammalia; order Perissodactyla; family Rhinocerotidae; genus Diceros; species Diceros bicornis. The sequence continues at coordinate 46,274,007 of NC_080757.1, read as the reverse complement.
CGTGGTACACATTCTCCATTACAGCACCTACTGCAGCATGCCGTGTTTGCATGTCAGTCTTCCCACTAGACTGTATTGAGGATAGAATGTTTTTTTTCACATATGTACTTCTAGATAATAGGAATACATATTTGCAGAATGAATGAATTAAGTAATAATACCTTACATTTGAACACTACCTTATGGTTTTCAAAATACTTGAACACTTTTTTAGATTCTCACAAACACCTATACTATAGACTTATAAGTAAGTATTACTCCTAATATTATGGTGGAAGATTGACTGAGACTTAACAAGACTGAAGGACAGATCCTAGTTCACATGACTAGGATGTACAAGAGATGGAATGAGAACCCAGGGTCTTCTGAAACCTAGTTCCATTACCATACTGACAAGATTAGCAACTTGGTTTTCATTTCTGGGCACATTTGTGTGAAAAAGTCGACTGATGTAAAGAACAAATTTATTTGTATAGCATAAACTCTGAATTCTTATCATAATTAAAATCAGCAACTGTTAATTTTGATATTTTTTGATTGGCATTTTGGGAGAAAATAGCTAAGAAACAGAGAGAGCCTTACGGTGTGACATGTTAGCCCTACAGTTAGGCATGACAGAACATAACTATGTTTTCCCTCTATAATTTAAGATGATGGTAATCAAAATCAAGTTTAATGTGGGTTCATATGTGCTTATAAAGACCAATGGTAGGGGGCAGTGGTGAAGGCAGAAGAATTATTTCCACATAGCTTATATAATGAGATCACCTTGTGATTCAAAGTAACCCTGTGGATTTCCCTGCTTGCATTCACAGTGCTGCCTCTTTGTCTCTGAAACAAAATCAAATAGACCTCTGCTCAAATTCTAGTTCTGTCACTTATAAACTTTATAACCTAGGACAAGCTATTTAACTTCTCTGTAAGACAGGGACAGTAATACCTGTGTCTCAGGACTGTGGCGGGAATTAAGTGAGATATATTAAGTGAAATGTATTTTACATTTCTTTTGTATCCTCCATAGTCACTAGCATAGTGCTATACTAAAGGAATGAACATTAACCAGAAATGACTTTTAAACACATTGGAAGATGAATGTTAAAGTGAATAGAACTTTAACGTGTGCAGCAGGGTGAAATATGATATTCTATCCTCAACCCCAATCCTTACCTCTCCACACCTTGCCCCACTAACTTTATAGCCAGAAGGGAAATCCACGGATTAGGGAAAAATTATTGGGTACAGATGTCATTAACTGTCAGTCAATGCAGGAAAACTTGGTAATATAACTTCAGGCAGAGAGGAGGAATAAGAACAGAGCTCACTGGTCCCTAAGAAGTAAAGTAAAAATTAAGCTAACAGGAGGAATATAAATTTCTTATGTAGATCAGAGGTTTTCAGGAGGATCTTAAGCCTTACATTCAAGGTATATTTGATTTTAGATATTTTGAGAATCAATCACAGGTCAGAGTTGAAGATTCTTCCCACAGGACTGTTCCCTCTCCCCTATCCTGGATACATATGCTCTGACAAAAGGCAGAGAAGGTAGTATCCAGAATAGTAGAGGGTAAATCCTACTTCCATTCTCATTAGCAGGCATCAGCAGCCCCTTGATAATGTATTATTGTAGACAAGTGATCTACTCACCCTTGGCCAACTATGGATTAGAAAGCAGTGAGGAGCTACCCTACCCTTATATTGTTTCCCTATAACTCAGGAGTTCAGAGCTATGGAGTCTTTTAGAGAAAAAACTCTTTCTAAAGCAAGAAGCACCCTCTCTTTCCCCTGCCCATTTAACAGTTTGGAAGTTGGATAATAGTTGTTTTACACAAAATATACAATGACACTATGTTTGTTTTTCTAACAGATTTTCATTTAGCACCCCAGGGACATAGCTAGTCTTAAAGTTTTTATTGGTAGTACTGGAACATGCTAACAAATGGACTTAAATATTTTCAGCATGGATGTTTTCTCCTTTGTTCTTGTCATAGACACTAATGTGTAGTCACATAGGTTTCATTAGCTTTTGTGATGACAAATGCGATATATAACACAATGTTTCAGAGAAACAACACTTAGGTGTTTTGATATTCTTCTCTGTGGTGCTCCGATGTGATCAAGAGGTATAGTTAGAGCTAGCTGTCAAGGAACTGCTTACAATCTAAAGCCTATCTTATAATTTGGGCTGAAATAATGTGTGCTGCTGTGGAATGTCTTTATATTATAGAGGTAAATGTGGGAAATTATTTAGGGAGACCTAGTGGGATTAGAATTATGTGGCAGAGATGGCTAGCTGCCTACAAATGATTTGTGCTCCCTTCCACAATCAAAAGTTGTTGCTGGGAAGTGGCTACTTTGCCAGGGACCTTGCATTCACATTCAAGTGGGGTCATGTGACTGAGTTCTCACTAATGGAATATAGGCAAAAATTATATTCATCACTTCTTACCTGGCTCAGAAAAATCTTCTCCTTTGAGTTTCATGACCTTACTTTCTCTTCTTTCTCCTTCTAACTCTAATATTACCCTCGTAAATTATTATTTGGCTCATCATTTTCTTCTAGCACTTAAATGTAACCATTCTGTTTTCATGCTTTTAAACTTCCTGTTTTATATACTCTTATCTTGGGTGATCCCGTTTAGTCCTATGGCTTCTACTGTTAGTTATTTGTTGATAACTCCCAAAATCTATAACCCTGTGCCTTGAGCTTTCTCTTTTCCTATTTTCCAAAGTCACATTTCTAAATACATTTGTGCATCTTCCCTTGGAGGCAATTCATTATAAACAGGTCCAAAATAGGACTCACTTTCTCCGCATAAACCTGTTCGTCCTCCTGCCTTTGCTCATGCTAGAACTCCTCCTCCATTAAGAATGTTCTATGTTGGTCAGTAGCTTCACTATCCTCCACCATTCAAAATAAGTTTTGAAGTCATTTTGATCCCTCCATCCTTACCTTCCAAACACAAAAAAAGACCAAGTGCTTCGGAGTATCTCCAAAATGCCTCTCCCACATTTACGTTGCTCTCTATTCTCATATTGCAAGTCTTGACATTTCTCACCTAGACTATTGCTATAAATGTCATAACTAGTATCCCCACCTGCAGTCTCTCCTCTTCTTCAACCCATCTTCCCCACACCACTTGTCAGAGCTATTTTTCACATCCTCCGAGTTATCTGATCATTGTCTCTCCTCTTCCTCAAAAAGTTATAGAGACTCTTTGTTATCTACAGAATAAATTGTAAAGTCTTAAACATAGTATTCTAGGCTTTTTTTCCGAGTGACACTTCCTATCACTCTTTCTGACCATGTGTCTTAGTCTCTGTTCAGTTTCTCACAGTTCCCCAAAGGCATTTCATATCTTCACACTGCCCTTTGCTTCTGCTCCTGTTACCTTTTCTTGCCTGCCTACAGTGCTCTCCCACTCCAGTGCTGCTTAATGGAATCAACTCATCCTTCAAGGCTGAACTTGAATGTCACCTCTGCTGCAAAGTATTTCCCCTTTGTCTAGGTTCCAATGGGATTTGGTACTATGGCACTATTGTTGGTTGCTATGTGTCTGACTTCACTTTAGAGCGTAATGGCTATAGTGCCAGGGGGTGTCTTATTCATCTAAGTTTCCCTAGTGTACAGCACAGTCCATGGTGTAGAGTAGAAGTTCAATAAAATGCTACATGAATAAATAAATACTAAGCAGATGGGAGACTTGCAGATCCACTTTCCAATTCACTACCCAATCCAGCCTTGAATTTGCAGGCATCTCTGTTGCCATTGTTCAACTGTGTGTGACTATGACTCAAATATTGAGAATAGATTGACAATCCTGATTTTTTTTTACCTCTCATCCTAAAAATTCTGCCTGCTGTTAAACTTTGGTGGCTGCTGCCTTACAGTCTGCTTGTTGTTATCATTTCTCAGCAAATGATGCCCACACATCTGTGCAAAAATTCTTTCCTCCATCTTTAGCTTATCAGTCAGTAACTGCTTTGGCATGTTCATTCATGGCGTTCTCAAGGAACCTGAATACAAAATACATTTCTAGTCAGCTTGTTTTACTGTTTCATATTCAATGTGGAAATGAAAGAGCCTGATGAAAGTAAACTATAAGTAGCAGACTATACATAAAGTATGCCCAAGATGTACCTTTGCAGAAATGGATGGAGCAGCATTATTATTATTATTTTTTTTGGTGAAGAAGATTTGCCCTGAGCTAACATCTGTTGCCTGTCTTCTTTTTTTTTTTTTCCTGCTTGAGGAAGATTAGCCCTGAGCTAATATCTGTGTCAATCTTCCTCTATTTTGTATGTAGGTCACTGCCACAGCATGGCTGATGAGTGGTCTAGGTCTGAGCCCAGGATCCAAACCTGCGAACTTAGGCCGCCAAAGCAGAGCATGCCAAACCCAACCATTACACCATGGGGCCGGCCCCTCTTTCTTTCTTTTTTTTTTGTCAGGAAGATTGGCCCTGAGCTAACATCTGTTGGCAATCTTCCTCTTCCTGCTTGAGGAAGATTGTACCTGAGCTAACATCTGTGCCAATCTTCCTCTATTTTTTGCATATGGGACACCATCACAGCTTGGCTTGATGAACCGTGTGTAGGTCTGTGTCCAGGATCCTAACCTTCGAGTCCCAGGCCACCAAAGTGGATTGTGCAAGCTTAACCACTACGCCACCAAGCCAGTCCCCTATTTCTTTTTAAACATAGACTTTGGATAGGAATTTGCTGCTTTCTCCCTTTTTGCCTCATAGTTTCCTACTGCCCTTCTGTTCTGTTAATGCATCACTGCCCCTAGGAAAATGGCCACCTCTCCTCTGATGATGAAGTCTTCAGGCAGTTGGCAGTTCTTCATGAGGCAGAAGAGCTATGACTCCATTGAATTGTCACAGTTTGAAATATCAACAGTAGGCACTGAAGATTTATCACGTCTCTCTTCCTCCTCCGTGTTCCTCAGCTCTTGTTTATACCTCTAGTACAGCACTCTGCCTTGAATTATAGCTAGTTATAAATGTGTCTGTTAAAACCACTAACCTATAAGTTCTGGTAGACAGATCTATCTTACTTATATTTGTGTCTCTTGCAGTGCTTAACACAGAGCCTTGAATATATTACTTAATAAATGTTCATTGAATGCTTGTTGAAATGCATGTCTTCACTTACTCCTCACGCATGGTAAGAGAGTGAACAAAGGACACTGTCTATTGAACCGTGAGAAGAGTTTCTCAAAGATTTTTAGTTGTAAGCTTAAAATTAGTACCACTTGTCATTCCTCTGTTCATTCATTAATTTGATACTTAAAAAAATATTTACTGAGTGCTTACTGCATGCCAGGCACTCTATTAATCATTATGAAGACCAAGGTGAGCACGATAGAAAAGGTTCCTGACCTCATTGAGCTCACTCACATTCTAGAGGTGAAAGTGGACAAGAAACAAGTATTCACATACAATAAACAATAAATTGTGATAAGTGTTAGAAAGTAAAAAGGTTGCTATGATAAAGAAAACCAAGAGGGACTTACTTAGATAAGGTGACAAGTGGAAGTCTCTCTGAGGAGGTGGCTTAAGCTGAGATCTGAAGGAGGAGCAAAAGAAAGTGAGCTCCAGATGGAGAGAACTGTTAAGCGCAAAGGCCCAGAGGTGGCAAAGAGCTTAGCAAGTTCTAGGAACCAGTAGATGACCTATTATGACCAGAAAATTGTGAATAAGAGGGAGAATGAATAGGCTCAATTTAGAGAGGTAGGCAGAAGCTATCTTTGTAATACAGGACTTTGAAGAATCTGGCTTTGATTTTATTCTAATCACAACAAGAAGCCACTGAAGGATTTTCAGGAGGAGGTTACATGGTCTGATTTGTGTTTTTTAAAAATCACTTTGGCTGCTGATGGAGAATGGATTGAAGGGGAGACCAATTAGGAGGCTAATGTAATCTACATGAGAGCCTACGGTGTGGTCATCAGAAATGGAAATAAGAGGATACTTACAAGTAAAATTTGGGTGGTAGAACCAACTGGATATGCTCATGGTTACAGTAAATATGTGTCTTATGGCCGTGGGTTCTTATAGTTGAGAGGACAGAAGGCTATTAGTGTTGATTTTACCAAATGTGGAGATCTATCTGCTTTTGCAAGTCTCTAGAGATAGCTGGGTAAGTTGCTCTACTCAGAAAAAAGAAAACGTACTGTCATTATCTCACTAAGCTGGTGATAACTCCTCCTGATTGTTGTGCCATTAATCTTGGTTTGACAATCTAGGAAAGTCTGCAGGATTTCCATCTTTTCATTCAGCCAGTGTTGCTTCAGAGACTCATTAACAGGACAAATTAGCCTCCATTTCCTATGCTACTTTCAGTACCAAAAATTTCCCTTAGTCACCTGTTCTACTTGCTCCCCATTTTAGATTTTTAGGTGAAGTTGTTTTAACCAGTATTTGCTATACCAGGCATACCAACCTTAAAAAAAAGTTGTATACGTGTTTTTAAACACATGAAGAAATATTAATTTCTTGTAGCAAAATCAAACAATATAGGAGAGTATAAGTCCTTTGATTTTCATTAGTTGACTCTTCTGCATGTCTGCCAAGTGACAAAATGATGCTCTCTCTCCCTCTTGTCATAAGCAGAACTATTTCTCTGTACGTTTATTAATTTAGCAAACTTCGCATGAGTTTTTATGACAGTAAGAATAAATAGTTATCAGTTTTAAATGAGTTTGGAGAAGAATTCTGATTACCAGATTTTTCCAAACTTTATTTTGTATTTGGAAAAGGAAAAAAAGTTATTGCTGCTCATCTTCAAAAGTATAAGTTTTAAATATGGGAACAGTTTGCCTATTCAACTAATAGATGTGAGTCCCATGATTTATGCTGAGAAAAAACAAATTTGTAAGGTTGAAGGACATTCATGCCTTGGCAAACTAGACATACTTCAAGATATACATTAGACTTCACGTAATTTCTCCCTTGCATTATATCATAAAACCATGATCTTGGGTCACTAGAGTAATAACTCAGATTTGAGTCTCAAATTTATTCTTGATGCCAACAAGGAGTCAGAAACTGGATTGGATAATAAGGAAAAAATACTTATTGGCAAATTAGACAAATCCCCAATAATATTACAGATCAATGAAGTCTCTCCCTGGAAATCACAAATCCAAATCATGACATCAGACGACTGACTTCGTTTCAGTGGTAGAAAAGAATTAGAAGGGAAACAGATTTTGACTCAGAACAGAGATTAGACAGCTAATATTTCCAGGCAGGTAAGATCATCTACTAATAGTCAAGTGCTAGTAAAAGATGTTTGGTACACCTCCCTTCTCTTTAATTCCTCCAACCTCCTAAGGGCTGATTTAGTTCCAGGAGCCCTTTTTTCTTCCCATGATCCATCACTGTGCTGAACTCTTTCCTAATGCTTTTGGAAAACAGAACCCAGCCCCCAATTTAAGGATTTGTTGTGGGAGCCTGCAATGGCTATCAGGAGCAGTAACTTCGAGTTTGTGCTTCAGCAAGGGCAAGGTTAAATGTCGTCCTGCCTAGAGGCTCATGTTTGGATTAAAAAACCAAACAAACAAAATCACCATAACCCTGCAATTCACCATTTTGTGGTCATTTCAGATCCATGTATTCTATAAGAGGCCAGGCTGTACAGGTCCCTAGCACAGCGTTAGTTTTCCTTTATAGGGAAAAATGCCCTCTTTTTTCCCTTGGACAAACTGGTTCTTCTCTGACATGCTGCTTTGTGGCATGGGTTTTGGAGCATCAGGTCTCCAATGTATAATTCACTGACTAACATGGACAAATAATTAGGAAAAATCTCAACAGAACATTTATCATAAGCAATTACTCTGGTCACAAAAAATCAAGTAAGCACTCAACCATCCCCACAGATATAGGCAGGACTTGTAGAGCCTTCTCCCTTTTCTACCTGCCATAAAGTTTGCTTCTAGGTCAACCCAAATTAGGCTTCCAAATCACAACCGCATTCAGTTGTATCAGCTCCATACTCATTAAATAAAGTTCACAACAAGCTTCCTCTGTTTTATTCAAACAGTTAAAAATAAGGCAGCTGAGTCTTCTAATCTCTGCATCAAATATACATATATATGTCAAAATGTTGATCTGAGAGCTGTTTCTAGGGAAGGGGAGGCCAGATACATGAAAAATAGAGATAATGAGGAAAGGAAACAGAGAAACGAGTGGGGATTTATTCAAGCCTAGCCTAAAGCTATGTAGAAATATTAAGCAGTAAGTGGGCAGCACTATAAGGCTGGTGACCCCCAACTGTCTACTCTAGCAGCCTCAAATTTCAACTATCAAAGTCATTAATAGGTTGGATAACAAAGGCTGGTGATTTCTCGCAAGCACCTTACTTTAAACGCACAAGTTGCTTCGAATGGGTTTTCTACCTCTGTCTTATTAGCATAATAGCAGAGATTAGTTTATTAGATTAGTGAGTTAATCTGATATCTCAATGCCCAAGGGAATAAAATATAGGATAGATAAATTTCTGAGTATGACAGAAGTATGACAGGGATGAATAATGGGAAATAGAAAGCAGAATAAGGTGGTGAGGTCTAAGGTTTGTGAGTGCTTCAAGGGGCATACTTTTATTTAGAATGTAAATCCAAAATCTTAGAATTTTTGACGTGATAAAAGATTTTTCAGTGATACTTCGCTTAGTTTGATACACACACACACACACATATACACACCCCATGCTGTTACCAAGCCAAGAAAAGACAGCTATTAACTCATTTCTCTCCATGACAGTTATATGTCTATGCAACATTAGGTCATTCTCTCTGGGATGTCAATTCTCTGCCCTGATTGTGGGACAACAGGCAGTCTGATATTTAAAATAAAGAAAACCCTATCTTAGCTGTGGCAATGACCTCTGGCTCTGCTATTTCCTCTTTCCAGCACCATCCTCAGATTACTGACTCTCTTCAGCTTAACAGATGTTATCTCTCTGGGTGGCCTATTTCTGATGAAGGTCAACTACTTTTTGGCTTCAGTAGAATATTTTCAACTGTGTCTAATTCCCTAATAAGGTCAACAAGTTCAGAGTGAACAAATGAGTGTTGAAAGCCCAGGCAAATGGACTAGAACAGATAGAGATGTTCTATTGCTTCTGAGAGCCCTCCTTACAGAGATACCCATGTCAGGTACCGGCCTACCTAGTGTGATTTCAGAGGCATTGAGTTGGTCTCCCCTGGTCTACCACAATATGTTACATGCTCTAGAGAGAAGTTGGAGAAAATGTGGAGAACGGAGTGGAAAACAATGTACAGGAGGCAGAGGCTAAAGGCCACAAAGACAAACCCTGCCTGGAGAGAGTCCTGCTAATCAGACTTGCCTGAAATGGAAAGCAATTACAGCTGGTTTCTTTGAAAGGCCAGCTTGGGCTTTGCCAATATCATTAAATTCCTAGTGAACTTCCATCTCATTGACCCAGGGGGGTCTCAAGCTCTGAGATCAATACTTTAGTAACAAAGCTGGTGCCAGACAGTGCTCAGTAGAAGGCTGAATTCCAGCTGAAATGAAATGTAAGGAAGCTTTTTTGATAACTCCTGGTCCTGTTTACTACTTTACTCTCTGCCATTAAGTGATATATGATGATCCCTCAGCAGCCCTGAGCGTTATTCAATCACCAGGGAACAGACTACAGAGCATTTGAAGTTAGAAGTGTTTGCTCTTCTTGTCTCAGTGCATTAGCCTGTTGCCAAAATGCTCCTAGCTGATAAACAATGTTGAGAAGGTAAGCCTGTAAAGCCACACTAAATAAATAAATAAAACTGTATTTTCTCCTTGGGGAGAAACTCTCCTTGGTCTCCTTGGGGAGACCCTGAGGGTTTCATCCGTTCTAAGGATACTGTTAATTCAGTGGTAGTCTGGCTGCCTTGCACCTCAGCTTTCAATCCTGTGAGACGTTCCAGGATGAGAGAGCAGATCAGCTAGCAAAGTTTCTTTGGAAACTGATTTCAAAGTGTTTATTAAGCAATTCTAGATTGGTCTCTTTTTCTTAAATATGTGCTTGCCAATTCTATGTATTAAGCATCAGCAGTAGTACTAGTGGGGTTTATAATAAAATCCATTTGGGAATGCCATACAATTCATAAAAGAGACTCAGACTCAGTTTTGTTTCGTTTTTTTAAATCTTGTGCCCCCAAATGCTAATAGCAGAAGAGTGTTGCTGCCTATCAAATTAGCCACAGGATTTAGTTAAGATATAACACCGGAAGGGTCTATTACTGCAAAGAGAGGAGAGGAAAAAGAACATACCCTGAACACTTTCTTTGTAGTCTCTACTATTCTAGGCATTATCTCACTTATTTCTCAACAACTCTAGAAAATATTATTCCTTTTATGTAGACAAGAAAAATGTCTCAGAAACATTACATAACTTTCCAAAGGTCACAATTGCTAGAAGCGGTAGGATTTATATGCGGCTAATCTGACTCAAAAGTTCATGTTCTTTCCACTAGAGCATGTTTCTTTAAAAAAGTTTCCCTCTTAGGCGAAATAACCACAAAATCTACTGCCTGGCTTAATATCTTCATCAGAATCTGGAACTAATTTTCTAATGAACCAGCATGAAGCAGGCTGAGGAGTATGCCCACAAGCACAGTTGTCTTTAATAAGGCCTGGTGAAGACAAGTCACAAGAGTAATAAAACCCCAGCCTGGTCAGAGAGGTTTAGTCTCTCTGATGAGTCACAGCAAGAGGCTTAGGCAAATTTGGCCTATCTTCTTTCTGAGCCAGAATTAGCTCTGCATTTGCCAGCTATGTTGTTGGTGTCTTCTCTGTTTCCAGGAAATCAGGAATATACCTGATTTTGAAAACAGCAACTTTATTGAAGGAATAATTATTGTAAAAAGGTAGTGTGGAGGAGTAGAAAGCACACCAACTAGGATGCTACAGATCTAGGTTCTACCCAAGAGAAAGGCTAGAGTTTCATGTTTAGTCTGGTTTGTTGAGCTGCGAAAGATTCTTAGGTCAGGGTCAAGCTCATCGGGAAAGAGTGCACGGGTACATCAGTGATGTCTGTCATGGGTGCAGGGTATGGGAGTGGTGATACATACCATATATTTGCCATCCCTATTCTAGTCCCTCCTCCTTTTTCCCACCTATTAACTTTATGACTTAAAGTGATTCAGCATCTTAAGGCCTTTGCAGTAAAATGGGAATAATGACACCTTATGTATCTCAAGGTAGAGTGGCAACATCAGCTGATCTCTTCAAGTCTTTTTCAGCTACGAGGTTTAAGATACCATTTTCCAGTGTAAATTTTAGCAGCGGCTGAGCTTAATGGGGTTAGTCACAGTGACTTTAATAACGGTATGGCTTTTAAAAGGGCCATCACAACTTTTAAATGATTCTAAGTCAAAGAGGTGAACAATATATCAATTCTTTCTTCATATCTGAAGAACACAGGAAGTCTGTTAAATGGCTAAATTAATTATAGCCTGGGATCCCTAGGGGGATCAGAGAAAATTATTTAGGAAAATACAGGAATGTAGTGAAGCATTTTAAATATGCAGATTTTGAGTCTTAAGGAAATAACATGGTGAGAAAATAAGTTAGTTACCTTCATTATAGCATTGTCTTGAGAAGAAACAGAGATGATGTTATGTTTATGTGAAATGTTCAACGAAGAACACTTCTCATTGCTTTCATTACCCATGCTCCATGCAATAAATACAAAATAAGCTCAGAATTGCTTATTACAGATCTATGGCTTACCTGGGATCACAGAGAAATTTGGTTTTCTCTCCTTCTTCTCTCCAGATAAGCCATTCTCGAAAAGAAGGATGTACAAACATACGAGTCATGTCTCTGCGCTTGATTAGGAACATGGAGAGGTTCTCCATTCTCTGCTGAAAATCCTCCCATTCCAGTGTGCCTTCAATGCTACCAGCATTGATGGCCTGGAAGATATGTTCATCAGTCAGTGGGTGGAGAGAGGCTACTGCCACATTCAGGAGAGGCATCACCCGGTCAAAGGAAGACTGGGTTGGGAACTTCATATTGCACTGGAGTAGATAAACCTCAGAAAGCGAAACAGGAACTACTTTGTAGCTAGAGCTCTTTAACACTAGATAGCCTTTCTCTATGAGGTCAAATGTGAGTTTCAGGTATAGATAGGACCCTTGACTGAGCGTCTTGAGATGAGAACTGAGTTTGCCAAATGTAGTATTGTCCATTTTGCCATTAAGTGAAATGTTATTCTGGATCTCTGAGCTGCTGTGTATCCGGTGCAGGATGTAAGCCTGCAGGTCCTGGTCTATGGCTTCATTCTCTTCTAGTCGATCCAAAAAAATCCTATGGAAAGGCAGCAGCTTGGTAATTTCCTAAAACAGATGGAGAAAGAGAGAGAGACAGAAAGACCTTCAGTTTCCCCTAACTCTTATAATAAACTGTGAGGTCCACAAATTTATTCTGAATTTCTGAGTGGCCAAAGAGGGAAATACGATCAAATACTAGTGTCCATAGATTAAAATATATTAGTTGCACAGGAGGGATACAACTTTTCCTAACATTGAGACTTAAAATAATTTTTAAGGGTCTTCATGAAGGGTACTTTAGGATTGATTTAATGGTCAATATTCTAAATAACACTCCTAAAATGGAGTGCCATAAAATTTTTGTTGTAATTTTTCTCAGTGTAAACCATGGCATAATATCAAAGTACAGTTCACTAAGAGAAATGTGTAAGGACTCAAAGAATGCCATATAAAAACGTGGCTTTCTAACTCTCCTAATAAAATAACTATATTTTAATATAGGCCTTTTGGAGATGCCTTAGCCCAAAGAAACACTTCTAATAGTGGGAAGCTTGGTACCTTGGTGATATGCTTGAAAATTATATTGGGGGAAGGTGATAGTGCTTTGTGGTGACTCCTATGCTCTGGATTCCATCTTTTCTTATCTGCTTACAGACTTTGCTCCTGGAAGTATCCACTCTCTCTCCTGTATCAATTTCTTCTCTACTGGATCACACAAAAGACCCCATATTCCTCCCATGCTATATCTCTGTTCCCATTTTTAGCAAAACTTCACAGAAAGGTTTTCTCTACTTACTATCTCTAATTCTCCCCTTCCCAGTCTCTCCTCCATTTGTTGCAATCAGACTTCAACTCCACCACTTCACTGAAATAGTTCTTGTCAAGGTTATCAGTAATCTTCACCTTGCCAAACCCAATAATAAAGTTTCAGTTCTCATCTTCCTCAGCTTCTCAGTAGTATTTGACAAAGTTGATCACACCTTTCTTTTTGAGTCACTTTCTGCAGCTTGCTTCTAACAGCACGTTTCTCTCATTTTCTGTTTAGCACACTGGCCACTCCTTCCCAACCTTTTTTGCCGGCTCCTCTTTCATTTCTCAGTCCACCTGGGGCTCAGGTCTCCATTCTTTTCTCTTATCTAGCCACTCTTACTCCCTAGAACAGCTTATTTGGTCCCATGGTCCTAAATATTATCTATATACGCAGATGATGCTTAACTTTATGTTTCCAGCTTAGTCATCTCCCATGAGCTCTCATCTTATATCTGTCTACTCAACATTTACACTTGGATGTTTCATAGACAAACTTAATGTGACCAAATTAGAACTACTGAATTCTGTCCACCACAAAACCTTCCCATAAATGGTATTACCACCGACCCTACCACCAAATCACAGGAAGTATCTGTGATCTTTCTCTTTTCCTCAAACCAGCATTTGCCCAGTTGCTCACCAAAACCTCGTGCTTCATTCTTGCATTTTCTCTCTTGCTCACACCCACATTCAGCCCATCACCAAGTCCTTTTGACTCCCCTTCAAAATACAGTCCAAATATGATCACTTCACAGGGTCTCCACCTTTAACACACTAGTCTAAACCACCATTACCTTTCACCTGTACTTCTGCTTCCTTTCTCAATTCCCTACATTTTATTACCTATACAGCCGTCAGCCAAAGAAATCTTTTAAAAAGGTAAATCTGATCTCATCACTTTACAAGGCTCCTTGGAGAGGCCTAATCCACCCTGACTAAAATAACTCTCATCTCCATTTATTCCTTTAACCTGTTTTATGTCTTCATAGCACTAATACTATCTACAATTTTAATATGTTTAATTTTTTACTTATTATTTGCATTCCTCACTAGAATATAAGCTTTATTTATTTATTTCTATATTTTTTTGTGAGGAAGATCAGCCCTGAGCTAACATCTGATGCCAATCCTCCTCTTTTTTTATGAGGAAGCTTGGCCCTGAGCTAACATCCGTGCCCATCTTCCTCCACTTTATATGGGACACTGCCACAGCATGGCTTGACAAGCAGTGCGTTGGTGCGCGCCCGGGATCTGAACCGGCGAACCCCAGGCTGCCGCAGCCGAGAGCTCGCACTTAACCACTTGCGCCACCAGGCCGGCCCCAGAATATAAGCTTTATGAGTGCAGGGATATTGTCTGTCTTATTCATTGTCATATCCTCAGCTCCTAGAAAGTGGCTGACACACTTGAAGGACTTAAGAAATGTTTGTGGAAATAATGAATGATCAAATATGAGGGTTCATTTTTTAAGACATATGAGTTATTTCACTATCAGATCTAAATGAAAATAATGTTTAAAAATTCTTAGTTGAAGTGAATGAAGTATCTGGGAGGTAATTGCAGGTCTTGATTTATGAAGACACTGAAATTTGGACTTTGTAGATTAATATGTATAGTACTTTTCCTGCTGTTTGGCATAGCTGAAAAATTAAAGTTATCTGCTCTACTAAGTCATACTTAAAATACCTTTTGAGATTGCACATGGCATTATGTGAAAATATGAACGAGGCTAATGTCTCCCAAGCATACGTTTAGTAAAACTAGACAGAGATTGTGTTCTTGCAAGTTTCTTCTATTTATCCTTCATCTTTAATAAACAAGCTATTGACCAATAATGGTAGATTATATAATTTTTAGTTGTAAAGATGCATTTATGTTGATTCATCCGCATTCTTTAACTCAAATTACTTTGAGATAATAACAAACATCTGTAGGTGGTGGCCAGGATCAGAAGTATATTTTCTGATCAAAGAAGGCAGTAAAGCTAATTGATCAATATATAGGAATAATACTAAGTGCCTGGGAGAGTGGAAAAGGAGGGAGCTAGGACTATTTTCTGTATATAAGCAATTGTTATGAGAGGGTTGCCCCAAAATAGTGGGACGGGTGTATAATGTGTGAGATTTTAATGTTCATCAAAAGAGGCAATGGTTTAGGGGAAAAAAAGGTTGAGGCACCCTGTTCCAAACCAAGTGTGAATATGTAAAGAATGGGAGACACCAACTCAGCTAAAATGAAGATGGTAGAGAAGGTGGAATCATTTGTCCTTAGCCCATATATCTTTACAGACTTAGTTCCACATTCTTGGTTCTTCTTCCAGGTCATTAAGTGTTCAGTGAGTGAGCAGAGAAGGTCATTTAAAAAAAAAATCTTATCTCCCAGGTTTAGTAAATTTAATCTAAATCCATTATATTGCCAATATTTCTTAGAAGAAGGCATACATAGAAGAAAGTCCACTTCATGCTATAGAAAAGTTGTTCCAGTAGAAGCAGAGGGAGGAACTAGAAAATCAGACTCTAGACTGTAGACTGAATTGAATTTTGCATGACATTAAATGATAAAAAATGTAAAACAAAAGTGAAACAGTAAATTAGTGTTAGGGACTCTATTTGCATTGCTGTCCTCAGGACAAAGTCTAGAAAAATGGACTTTCTTTTCATGCTATTTTGAGGGACACTTTATCAAAACTTATTGAGAGCAATTGGAATGGGAATCTGAGCTAACAGGGCCATGTAGAGAGATTACTCTCTCTAGAACATATTTCTTACTGTCAAAATAGACTTTTTGGGAATTATTCTTGCTAGTGCTCTAGGACATGGCAGAGGTGTAAAAAGAGTTATCACCAAGGGAACAAGGACCTAGAACTTTTTCAGTTTAAGCACTCTCCAAGGGAAATAATTTATGGTCCAAAAGCAAGCAAACACATACCTGTAAACTGGTCCTAACTGTTACAATTAGTTTGAGCCAGGAAGGAAATTTTCCAATCATTTTACTCAGAAATGATACAATTGTATCCCCATAATCCGGTTTGTGAAATTCTGCTTCATTTAATCCATCAATTAAGATGATGAAATCTTCATCTGGGATTTTTCTCTCTGAGACAGAAAGAAACAAATTACTTAATAATTACCAAGTGGATAAGTGAGTTCTTTTGGGGTCTTTGATCATGTATCTGGAAAAAAAATATTAGAAAAGGTCTCTCATGTGTTTACTGAATGCTCAGGGTACATAATTTATTAAAAAGACAGGGGCCAGCCCAGTGGTGTAGTGGTTAAGTTTGGTGTGCTCCGCTTCCACAGCCCAGGTGTGCAGGTTCGGATCCTGGGTGCAGACCTACACTACTCATCAAGCCATGCTGTGGCAGTGACCCACATACAAAATTGAGGAAGATTGGCATAGATATCAGCTCAGGGTCAATCTTCCTCACCGAAAAAAAAAAAAATTCATGTAGTGAATTCATTTTGTTTTTTACCAGGTGTGAAAGCTTTTGTCACACATATAATATAAGATATAAAGTATATGAATCATCGTCATTTCCCCCATGTTATGAGATGTGAGATAGCCTGAGCATTGCAGTTATGAGAATTTGCACATGGAAATTCATTTTTCTCTCATATCTGAAAAAACTGAAAAGAATGTATTTTGTTTTCTTCTATCTGATAGCAGTAAAGAGAATAGTATCACATGTTCCTTCAGGAATTTCCAAAAAAAAGGTTTAATTTGAAGTCAAAAGCAGTATATAGGACTACATGTGAATGTGTAGTGGGAAGGAAAGGATGGAGGAATAGAGAAAAGGAATCCTAGCCAACAGACAGATCTGAACTAGGCAGGCTGGATCACAAGATCTTACAGAACTAGTAGCTTCCTAGACTATTCCTAAAGCAGTTTCAATGAGACCAGATGCTTGAGTGATCTTCCCAGGGGAGGAGGAGCCATGTGGGGAAAGCCAAATAAATATCTGCTATTTTCGTGTCCAGTTCCCTCCTGGACTCTATACTATCATAAACTGACAAAACCAGTTTATCTTTAGGGCTAGGCTGAAGAACAAGGCTTGGTGAGATTTCAGGCTTTCACTCTCATTAAATGCTTATTGATTCTGGAGTACACTGAACAATTAGAAATTAAAAAATCCCCAGGTTGAATGAACATTGTAGTATAAATGAATTGAGTAACAAGTAGAAGTTACTAGTTAGTAGGATTTTACAGGTTCTGAAGAGAGGAAAGCAGGGGTAAGAGAGCAAGAAGTCATGGGTGCCTGAAATGGGAAACAGGTTATATCTGAGGAGGAAAAAGATGATGCAGCTGGGGACAGAAGGAAAAGTCTGTGGACTTCAGTATAAGATGATCTCTTTTAGTCTTTAAAAGAGTCAAGACCAATTGAAACTCTACCTATTTTGGTTTGACATGTGAAAACATACAGATCTTTTTGCATGATTAAGAAGTCTTTGTATTCTTACTCTCAAGTTCAAGCTTTATATAAAGGAATTTAATTTTAATATCCTAAGTACTATAAGTCAGTTCTCAAATTACGAAGAGTTTTAACTACTATTTTCATCTGGTGACTTTTTAGGAAGAGAAAGGAATTATGGATTCCAGCTCTAACTATTAACGATGATAATTAATGAAATGGCATTCTAGATGATGTAGCACTAAGAAAACACATTATGTCTTTAGGGAATCCAAAGAATTAAGGACGAGAGAGGAGTTGCTTGGAACTAACTGAGATTTATCCAAACATCTGGGGGCTCTTATGTTCTTGATTTTGAGGACCTTGGCTCCTTTAAGCTTCATTGTGTCTTTAATTTCCTTAGAGGAATTTTCTAATTGTACTCTGCTTGGCAGATATAATAAACCTATCTATTGCTACTGAGTAGCATTACCTAGCCCCACCCAGTGGTGTGCTAGAGCTGTCCTGTACTGTTTCAGGAGAGCCCAGTGCAATATTTTCAAGAGCTGGTTGGTTGTTAACCAGCTGGTAGCCTGAACTCGGCCAAGGTGGGAATATTTATTCACACAATGGAAACTGGCAAATGTTACAAATCAGCCCTCCTCCCCCAGCTGGCTGTTAAAAATGTACCAGTACGCCACTGTCTCCACCACTTCAATGATACCTCCTTTAACTTTACCCAGCCTCCTTTGTAAGAAAGTTAGATTTTCAAGTGGAGAAAAGACTGATGATAATGCATCTGTTGAGATTTTCTTTGGGAAAAACATTTCAAACATTCTCAAGCCTAAAGATCAAGAACATGCTTTAAATTATGATCTAGACATTTTAATAAATGAAACAATTTATTTGCTAATAAAATTAAATTTTCATTTGCATAAATTCCCAGTAGATTATACTATTCATCCCATGAGTAGACAATATATTTCTTTTTTTTGAAGAAAGGAATATTTGCCCCACTTAACCATGATCATTATCTTATTCTAAATCTTGGCTTTTTTTTTTTTTTGAGATTCCCTACCTTTGGAATTACTTAGAAGTCATCTATTAACGTGAGTGACATATGAGGTGTCAAAAATATTTCATCTGTTAACAAATAAGAATAGCATATTTATCTAAGAATATAGTTTTTAGGATTTAGAACAATAAATGCAAAGAATTTCCAAATGATACTAACATTGTAAAACAATGAGAACTATTCTAAAAAATTTCCTTTTCCTTTGTTAAATGACGAGGTTTCTCAATTATCACTTTAACAGGTGAGACCTTAATGATCTTTAGACTGTGGCTTTCAAATGCAACCAGCTTTACAAGAATGCTTCTGCAAGTTTATTTTCAAACTTTTGTAGGTTGTTTAAATACACACTCTAACTCAGTAGCTTTGAAAAATTTTTACAGGCAAACAAAAATTAAAAAAAAAATTGGGTACCAACACAAGATTGCTACTTCGTATTTTGCCACGTAAGAACATTTCAAGTACAACTACCATTCACTATCACCGTTATTTCATAGAATAAAAAAATATTTTAACATTAAAAAAGTAGGAGGAACATAATCTATTTAGCCTTTACATACATGTACATGCAAAACTACATCTATATCCACACAAATTCTAGGCTGTTTCTATTTTCTTCTTTTGTCATGGACTAATGAGAACTTTAAATGGATTGGTGCTTAGGAGCCACTGTTCCAGCCAACAAATCCCTGGAAAGGTTTCCTAAGCCCTTTAACCCTTATTTTTAATCCCTTTGAGATATATATTCTCCAGGGATTCCCCACTGCCCCCACTGACATGTACATTTAAATACTTGAACTGTCTTCCTTAGTAGTCCCATTCTAAGTCACCTACTTGTGTGCCTGAGAGAAATAAGAATTATAGACACTGCAAGACAAGATGGTAGCTAGTACTAAAGTCAGAACTGAATCTTAGTGCATGAGATTCTATTACTGGTGTATTGTATAGGAATTATCAAAAGTGAAAAGAAGGCTCATATCAGACAACATTTTTGTTCACAAGAGCTGCACATTACACGTGAATTTTCTTCCTTTTAGTTGTGATAACAAATTATCTCTCTTTTCATTTCCTATTGGTGGTTGAAGTAAAAGCTCACTGAGAAACTTCAAAACTTTTCATTTGTTTTACACGTGTGTGTGCATGTTTTTTAGTCACCGCATTTGTAGAACCTTAAAGTATTGTGAAAAATATTGACTCTCATTTTTTACAGAAAAATGTATAATTTAAAATCTAGCTTCTGAATCTAAATTGGAAGTGTTTTCCACTGAACTTTCCATGAAAATCTGAAAGAACTGAAAGACTGAAAGAAAACTCCAGCTACCTTTAAAAAATTCTCTATTTTAGGGGCCAGACTGGTGGCATAGTGGTTAAGTTTGCGCGCTCTGCTTCAGCGGCCCGTGGTTTGCAGGTTCAAATCCTGGCCGTGGACCTACAAACCACTCTTCAAGCCATGCTGCGGTGGCATCCCACATACAAAATGGAGGAAGATTGGCAGAGGTGTTAGCTCAGCGACAATCATCCTCAAGCAAAAAGAGGAAGATTGGCAACAGATGTTAGCTCAGGGTGAATCTTCCTCACCAAAAAAATAAAATTCTCTATTTTAAAAATTATTATAAAATTTATATACAGTTAATTGTGAAGATTTTAACTGTACGCTCTGATGAATTTTGACAAATACATATACTCAAATATATGTAACTGACATCCTGATCAAAATATAGAACATTTCCATCATTCTAGAAAGTTCCCTCCCAGTCAATCCTCAATAGGCAACCACTGTCCTGATTTATATCACCATAGACTACACCTGCTTCTTTTGCTTACATAACGTTTTTGAGATTCATCTACCATGTTGAGTGCATTATTAGTTTGTTCCTTTTTATTACTAAGAATTATTCCTTTGAATGAATATACTACAATTTGTTTATCCATTCTTCTGTTGATGGACATTTGGGTTGTTTCCAGTTTTTAACTACTATGAATAAAGCTGCTATAAACATTCTTGGACAAGTCTTTTTGTAGACATATGTTTTCATTTCTCTTGGGTAAATACATAGCAATAGAATTGCTTGCTCATAAGGTAGATTTATATTTAACTTTATAAGGAACTGCCAAATAGTTTTCCAAAGCAGTTGTACCTATTTTGATAATCCCACCAGCAATGTATGAGAGTTTCAGTTGCTTATCATCCTCACCAACATTTGATGTTCAAGTTAAAAATTTTTAACTATTATAGTGGGAGTAAAATGTCTCATCGTGACTTTAATTTGCATTTCCCTGATGACTAATGATGTTAAACACTTTTTCACATGCTTATAGGCTATTTGTATATCTTATTTTGTGAAGCGTCTAAATCTTTTGTCCATTTAAAAATTGGATTATTTATCTTATCATCATTGATTTATAGGAATCCTTTAGGTATTGTGGATACAAGTGCTTTGTCACACACACACACACACACACACACTGAAGTATTTCCCCCTCCTGTCATTTGCTTTCCCTTTTTCTTAGTGGTATCTTTTGTTGAGCAGATATTTTAAATTTTGGTGAAGTTTAATTTATCAATTTTTTCTTACACAATTAATGATTTTTAATGTTCTAAGAAATCTTTACCTACTCCAAAGTGAAAATATTCTATGTTTTTTTCTATTAGGTTTAGAGATTTAGCTTTTATACTTAGGTCCATGATCTATCTCAAATTAATTTTTGTGTATGGTGTGAGGTAAGGATTGAGATTCGTTTTTTCCATTCATTTATCCAGTTGTTTCAGTATCAGTTGATGACAAAAATTCTTTTTCAAAATTATCTTGGCAGCTTTGAGCACATCACTGCCTATCCTGATTAGCTTTATATTAAGTCTTGAAACCAGGTACTGTTGTTATTCTAATTTTTTCTTTTTCAAGATTGTTTTGGCTATTCTTGGTCCTTTGCATTTCTAAAAGATGTCAATTTTTACAAAAATATCCTGCTGGGATTTTGATTGGGATTATGCTGAATCTATAGACCAGTTTGGGGAAAAACACTCATCTACAAACATAGCATATCTTTTCCATTTACTAAGTTCTTTAACTTTACTCTGCAATGTTTTGTAGCTTTCACTGCAGAGGTGTTACAAATCTTTTCTTAAATTTATTCTTAAGTATTTTGATGCTATTGAAAATGGTATTTGTTCTGGTTATCAAACAGCTGTATCAAACAAATCTACTGCTATATCAAACAGCTAGGGGTTAATGAAACGTCTGGGGGCTGGAATCATCTGGAACAAAAAAAAGCACATGTTTGGTGTCAGGACTGGAACGAATTGAAGACTAGAACAGTCAACTGGAACACTTAGACAAGGCCTCTCAATGTGGTTTGTACTTCTTCAAAGCGTGGTGAACTCTGGGTAGTCAGACTTCTTACATGGCAATACATGCCTCCAAAAGCAAGTGTTTCAGTGAAGAAGATGGAAGCTACATAGGTTTATGACCTAGCTTCGGATGTCACACAGCATCACTTTGTGGTATTCTATTGGTTGAAGCAGTCACAAGCCAGCCAAGATTCAAGGGGAGGAGACGTAGGCCCCAAATCTGGCTAGGTGGAATGTCAAAGAATTTGCAGCCATGTTTTAAAACTGTCACACTACTTTTTAAATGTCAGTATTCAATTGTTTGCTGCTAGTACAGAAATACAATAAATATTTGTATATTGACCTTATAGCCTGAAACTCTGTACCTCACAGTTCTAGTAGGCTTTTTTTTCCCTTTTGTAGATTCCTTAGAATGTTCTAGGTAAACAATCATGCTGTCTACAAATAAAGACAGTTTTACTTCTTCCTTTCCAATCTTTTCATTTTTTTATTTATTTTATTTATTTATTTTTCCCCCAAAGCCCCAGTAGATAGTTGTATGTCATAGTTGCACATCCTTCTAGTTGCTGTATGTGGGATGTGGCCTCAGCATGGCCGGAGAAGCGGTGCGTCGGTGCGCGCCTGGGATCCGAACCCGGGCCGCCAGCAGCGGAGCGCGCGCACTTAACCACTAAGCCACGGGGCCGGCCCATCCTTTCCAATCTTTATACTATTTGCTTGTTTGTTTTCTTATTGTGCTAGCTTGAACCACCAGTGGAATGCTGAATGTTGAATGTTAAGTGGTGAGAATGAGGGAACATTCTTGTCTTGCTCCTGATGTTAGGGGGGAAGTAGTCAACGTTTCATGCATGTTTTTTGGAGTTGTCCTTTAATAGACTAAATTTCCTTCTATTCCTAGCTTGCAGAAAGTTTTTATTGTTAATTTTAGTATTTTGTCAAATGCTTTTCTGCATTTATTGAGATTATAGATATATACATTGTATATAAATATATACTTATATAAAAATATGTAGATTTTCTCCTTTATTCTGTTAATATGATGAATTATACTGACTAACTTTCAAATGTTAAACTAATGCTGCACTCCTGATTGAGTAGGACTAATCAATTTGCTTTTAGTTTTTTCAGGATTTTGCTGTTATAGGCAAGAGGAGTACTGGCCTGTAATTTTCTTTTCTTATAAGATCCTTATCATATGTTGGTGTCAGCATTATACTTGTCTAATAAAACGTGTGATAAAACAAATTGAAAAATGTTCCTGTATCTTCTATTTTCTGAAAATATTTGTGTAAGGTTGGTATTATTTCTTCTTTAAATGGTGAATACAATTCATCAGTGAAACTATCCGAGCCTGGAGTTTTCTTCATTGGAAGATTTTGTTTCCTTTAAAATTACAAATTAAATTTAATAGATAAGGGCTATTTAGATTTTCTATTTCTTCTCGAGTCACTTTGTAAGCTGTATTTTTTTAAGAATTTGTCCAATTTAAGTTGTTGAATTTACTGTTATAAAGTTGTTCATAATAATCCCTTATTTTTCTTTTAGTGTCTGTAGGAACGGTAGTGCTATCTCCTCTTTCATTCCTGATGTTAATTTGTGTTTTTCTCTCATTTTCTTGATCAACCTTGTTAGGAGTTTGTTTATTTTAACCATTCATTTTTTTTCTATTTCACTGATGTCTGCTCTTGCTTTTATTATTGTCTTCTTTCTGTTTACTCTAGGTTTATTTTCCTCATTTTTTCTAGTTAAGTCAGAAATGCAGACATTGATATTACATTACAGGCATGCCTCCTTTTATTGCATTTTGCTTTACTGCACTTCACAGATGTTGTAGTTTTTACAAGACCGTCCACCAGCAAAAAGATTAAGACTCACTGAAGGCTCAGATGATGGTTAGCACGTTTTTGCAATAAAATATTTTTTAATTAAGGTATGTACTTTTTTTTTAGATATAATGGTATTCCACACTTAATAGACTACAGTATAGCGTAAACATAACTTTTTATATGCACCGGGAAACCAAAAATTTCATGTGACTCACTTAATTGCCATATTCATTTTATTGCAATGATCTGGAAACATACCTGCAATATCTCTGAGGTATGCTTGTACTCAGTTTGAAATATTTTATAATTTCCTTTGTGATTTCTTCTTTGTGTCATGGTTTTTTAGAAGCACGTTGTTAAATTTCTAAATATTTGGAGATTTTATTTTTATTGATTTCTAATTTAATTTCATTATCTCAGAGAACATTTTGCGTAAGATTTTAATGTTTTGAAATTTTCAGACTTGTTTTATGGTCTACAATATGGTCCATGTGCACTTCCTAAGAATGTATATTCTGCAGTTAGTTGGTAGTGTTCTATAAATGTCAGTTGGATCAAGTTGGTTGACAGTGTTATTCAAACCGTCTATATTCTTACTAATTTTCTGTTTACTTGTTCTAACAGTTACTGAGAGAGAGATGTTAAAATATCCAACTATGATTATTTGCCTATTTTTCTCTTTAGTTCTCTCAGTTTTTGGTTCACATATTTTGAACCTCCATTTTTAGGTGCATACACATTTAGGATTATTTTATCTCTTGATAAATTGGCCCTTTTATGTTTATCAAATGCCCCTCTGATAATACTCTTTGTCTTGAAGTCTACTCTGCCTGACATTAATATACCCACTCCAGGTTTCTTATGCTGCACGTTTACATGGTATATATTTTCTATCCTTTCACTTTCAATCTGTGCCTTTATATTTAAACAACCTCTTCTGTATATAGCATATGGTTGGGTCTTGCTTTTTATCCAATATGACAGTTTCTGCCTTTTAATAGAAGTGTTTAGTCCATTTACATTTAATGTAATTATTGATATGACTGATTTTGAGTCTATCATTTTGCTTGTTCCATCTTTTTTTTTTTTTAGCATTAATTTGTATTTATTGATTTACCTATTTTTTATTTTTTATTTTTTTTTATTGATATTTTAATGGTTTCTAACATTGTGAAATTTTGGGTTGTACATTTTTGTTTGTCCATCACCCCATATATGACTCCCTTCACCCCTTGTGCCCACCCCCCACCCCCACTTCCCGGGTAACCACAGTCCAGTTTTCTCTGTCCATGTGTTGGTTTATATTCCACATATGAGTGAGATCATACAGTGTTTGTCCTTCTCTTTCTGGCTTATTTCACTTAACATAATACGCTCCAGGCCCATCCATGTTGTTGCAAATGGGACGATTTTGTCTTTTTTTATGGCTGAGTAGTATTCCATTGTATATATATACCACATTTTCTTAATCCAATCGTCAGTCGAGGGACACTTAGGTTGCTTCCACTTCTTGGCTATGGTGAATAATGCTGCAATGAACATAGGGGTGCATAAGCCTCTTTGGATTGTTGATTTCAGGTGCGTTGGATAGATTCCCAATAGTGGGATGGCTGGATCATAGGGCATCTCTATTTTTAATTCTTTGAGGAATCTCCATACCGTTTTCCATAGAGGCTGCACCAATTTGCATTCCCACCAGCTGTGTATGAGGGTTCCTGTTTCTCCACATCCTCTCCAACATTTGTTGTTTTTTGTCTTGGTGATTATAGCCATTCTAACGGGCGTGAGGTGGTATCTTAGTGTTGTTTTGATTTGCATTTCCCTGATGATTAGTGATGTTGAGCATCTTTTCATGTGCCTATTGGCCATCTGTATATCTTCCTTGGAGAAGTGTCTGTTCATTTCCTCTGCCCATTTTTTGATCGGGTTGTTTGTTTTTTTGTTGTTCAATTGTGTGAGTTCTTTATATATTATGCAGATCAACCCCTTGTCAGATGTATGTTTTGCAAATATTCTCTCCCAGCTGGTTGGTTGTTTGTTCATCTTGATTCTGATTTCATTTGTCTTATAAAAGCTCTTTAGTCTGATAAAGTCCCACTTGTTTATTTTTTCTTTAGTCTCCCTAGTCTGGGTAGGCATGTCATCCGAAAAGAATCCTTTAAACCCAATGTCAAATAGTGTGTTGCCTATATTTTCTTCTATGAGTTTTATAGTTTCAGGTCTCACCTTCAGGTCTTTGATCCATTTTGAGTTAATTTTTGTGAATGGTGATAGCACATGGTCCACTTTCATTCTTTTGCATGTGGCTGTCCAGTTTTCCCAACACCATTTATTGAAGAGACTTTCCTTTCTCCATTGCATGTCCTTAGCACCTTTGTCGAAAATTAGCTGTCCGTATATGTGTGGTTTTATTTCTGGGCTTTCAATTCTGTTCCATTGATCTGTGTGTCTGTTTTTGTACCAGTACCATGCTGTTTTGATTACTATTGCTTTGTAGTATGTTTTGAAGTCAGGAATTGTGATGCCTCCTGCTTTGTTCTTTTTCTT
Source organism: Diceros bicornis minor (assembly GCF_020826845.1). NCBI lineage: Eukaryota > Metazoa > Chordata > Mammalia > Perissodactyla > Rhinocerotidae > Diceros > Diceros bicornis. The sequence goes on along the minus strand of NC_080757.1, from coordinate 46,247,736 downwards.
TAGGATTTCTTTAGCTATTCGGGGTCTTTTGTTGCCCCATATAAATTTTAGTATTCTTTTTTCTATTTCTGTGAAGAATGTCACTGGGATTCTGATTGGGATTGCATTGAATCTGTAGATTGCTTTAGGTAATATAGACATTTTAACTATGTTTATTCTTCCAATCCACGTGCATGGGATATCTTTCCATTTCTTTATGTCATCGTAGATTTCCCTCAATAATGTCTTGTAGTTCTCATTGTATAGGTCCTTCACCTCCTTGGTAAGATTTATTCCTAGGTATTTTATTCTTTTTGATGCAATTGTAAATGGTATTATCTTTTTGAGCTCTCTTTCTGTTAGTTCATTATTAGCATATAGAAATGCAACTGATTTTTGTAGATTGATTTTGTACCCTGCAACTTTGCTGTAGTTGTTGATTGTTTCTAACAGTTTTCCAACAGATTCTTTAGGGTTTTCTATATATACAATCATGTCATCTGCAAATAGTGAGAGTTTCACTTCTTCATTACCTATTTGGATTCCTTTTATTCCTTTTTCTTGCCTAATTGCTCTGGCCAAAACCTCCAGTACTATGTTGAACAGGAGTGGTGAGAGTGGGCAGCCCTGCCTCGTTCCTGTTCTCAGAGGAATGGCTTTCAGTCTTTCCCCGTTGAGTATGATGTTAGCTGTGGGTTTGTCATACATGGCCTTTATTATGTTGAGGTACTTTCCTTCTATTCCCATTTTATTGAGAGTTTTTATCATAAATGGATGTTGTATCTTGTCAAATGCCTTCTCTGCGTCTATTGAGACGATCATGTGGTTTTTATTCTTTGTTTTGTTGATGTGATGTATCACGTTGATTGATTTGCGGATGTTGAACCATCCCTGCGTCTCTGGTATAAATCCCACTTGATCATGGTGTATGATCTTTTTAATATATTGTTGTATTCGGTTTGCCAATATTTTGTTGAGGATTTTTGCATCAATGTTCATCAGCGATATTGGCCTGTAATTTTCTTTCTTTGTATTGTCTTTGTCTGGTTTTGGTATCAGGGTGATGTTGGCCTCATAGAATGATTCAGGAAGTGTTCCATCTTCCTCTATTTTTTGGAATAGTTTGAGGAGGATGGGTATTAAATCTTCTTTGAATGTTTGGTAAAATTCACTGGAGAAGCCATCTGGTCCTGGACTTTTATTTTTTGGGAGGTTTTTGATTACTATTTCAATCTCTTTACTTGTGATTGGTCTATTCAGATTCTCCATTTCTTCTTGGTTCAATTTTGGGAGGTTGTATAAGTCTAAGAATTTATCCATTTCTTCTAGGTTGTCCAATTTGTTGGCATATAATTTCTCATAGTATTCTCTTATAATCCTCTGTATTTCCATGGTATCCGTTGTAATTTCTCCTCTTTCATTTCTAATTTTATTTACTTGAGCCTTTTCTCTTTTTTTCTTAGTTAGCCTGGCTAAGGGTTTGTCTATTTTGTTTATCTTCTCGAAGAACCAACTCTTTGTTTCATTAATCCTTTCTACTGTTTTTTTGGTCTCAATATCATTTATTTCTGCTCTGATTTTTATTATTTCTCTCCTTCTGCTGGCTTTGGGCTTTGTTTGTTCTTCTTTTTCTAGTTCTGTTAGGTGTAATTTAAGGTTGCCTGTTAGGGCTTTTTCTTGTTTGTTAAGGTGGGCTTGTATCGCTATGAGTTTCCCTCTCAGGACCGCTTTTGCTGCGTCCCATATGGTTTGATATGGCATGTTATCATTTTCGTTTGTTTCCAGATAGTTTTTGATTTCTCTTTTAATTTCATCAATGATCCATTGGTTGTTCAGTAGCATGTTGTTTAATCTCCACATTTTTGTCACTTTCCCAGTTTTTTTTTCCTGGTTCATTTCCAGTTTCATAGCCTTATGGTCTGAAAAGATGCTTGTTATGATTTCAATCTTCTTAAATTTATTGAGGCTTGCTTTGTTTCCCAACATATGGTCTATCCTAGAGAATGTTCCATGCGCGCTTGAGAAGAATGTGTAGTCAGCTGTTTTTGGGTGGAGTGCTCTGTATATGTCTACTAGGTCCATCTCGTCCAGTTTTTCATTTAAGTCTAATATTTCTTTATTAACTTTTTGTCTGGATGATCTATCCATTGCTGTAAGTGGGGTGTTAAGATCCCCTACTATTATTGTGTTGTTGTTGATTTCTCCTTTTAGGTTTGTTAATAGTTGTTTTATGTACATTGGTGCTCCTATGTTGGGTGTATATATATTCATAAGTGATATGTCTTCTTGATGGAGTGTCCCTTTTATCATTATATATTTCCCTTCTTTGTCTTTCTTAACCTGTTTTATCTTGAAGTCTACTTTGTCTGATATGAGTATGGCAACACCTGCTTTCTTTTGTTTGCCATTAGCTTGGAGTATTGTCTTCCATCCTTTCACTCTGAGCCTGTGCTTGTCTTTAGTGCTAAGATGTGTTTCCTGAAGGCAGCATATTGTTGGGTCTTGCTTTTTAATCCATCCTGCCACTCTGTATCTTTTGATTGGAGAGTTCAATCCATTTACATTTAGGGTAATTATTGAAATATGAGGGTTGAATGTTGCTGTTTTGTCACTTATTTTCTGGTTCTTTTGCATTTCCTTTGTTTCTTGTCCCATTTGTTTTGGACTGCCAATTCAGTTTGGTTGTTCTGTCTTATGATTCTTCTAGTTTTCTCTTTGTTTATCATATGTGGTTTTAATTTGATTATTTGTTTAGTGGTTACCTTGAGGTTTGGGCGAAAAATCTTCTGTATGAGATAGTCCATTATCTGATAGCCTCCTATTTCCTTATACTAAGTCAATTCAGTCACTTTCCTCTTCCCCTTCTAAGTTGCTCTTGTTATACCTTATTCTATCTTGTGTTGTGGCTGTGTGTTTACAGTGATGAGGTTAAATTTATTTTTGGTGAATTTCTTCCTTTGATCTTTGAGTTTAGTATTTAAGTGGTTGCTAACCTATTCCGGTAAAGATCTACTATTTCTCTGATTTTGTCTACCTACTTTTCTCCTTACTCCAAGCTTTGTGTTCCCTTTCTCTTCTTGTTTTCAGGCCTGAGGGCCTTCTTGAGTATTTCTTGTAGTGGCGGTCTCGTGGCCATGAACTCCCTTAGCTTTTGTTTATCTGGGAGAGTTACTATTTCTCCATCATATTTGAAGGATATTTTTGCTGGATAGAGTATTCTTGGCTGAAAGTTTTTGTCTTTTAGTATTTTGAATATATCATTCCAGTCTCTTCTAGCCTGAAAAGTTTCTGTTGAGAAATCCGCTGAGAGCCTGATGGGAGTTCCTTTGTACGTTATTTTTTGTTTTTGTCTAGCTGCCCTTAATATTGTTTCTTTGTCGTTGACCCTGGCTAGCCTTACCACTAGGTGTCGTGGTGAAGGCCTTTGTCTGTTAATATATATAGGCGTCCTGTTGGCTTCGCTTACTGGTATTTCCTGCTCCTTCCCCAGATTTGGGAAATTTTCAGCTGTTATTTCCTTGAATAGGCTCTCTGTTCCTCTTTCCCTCTCCTCTCCCTCAGGAATACCTATAATTCTTATGTTACATTTTCTAATAGAGTCCGATATTTCTCGGAGTCTTTCTTCATTTCTTTTTAGTGTTAGTTCTCTCTCTTCTTCCATCTGGAGTATATCTGTATTCCTATCCTCTAAAGTACTAATTCTTTCCTCCATATTGTCAGCTCTGTTCTTTAAAGATTCCAGATTCTCCTTTATCTCCTCCATTGTGTTCTTCATCTCCATCAGCACTGATAGGTTTTTCTTTATGATTTCAATCTCTTTTGTGAAGAAACTCCTAATCTCATTTAATTGTTTGTCTGTGTTGTCTCGTATTTCGTTGAGTGTTTTTATGATAGCTATTTTGAAATCTCTGTCATTTAGTTTATGGATTTCTGTGTCTTCGGGGTTGATTTCTGGGTGCTTGTCATTTTGTTTCTGGTCTGGTGATTTCATATATTTTTGCATTGTGGTTCCTGTGTTGGTTTTGATTTTCCTCATCCTGGAAGTCTCTGGTTGCAATTTCCACCTGCCGCCACTGTCTGGTGGTAAAGGGCTGTGTAGTCTAAGCCCCCTGCGCTCTGCCCCAGTTTTTCTGCTGCGATCCGCAGTTTTGTTTTGTTTTGTTTTGTTTTTTTTCCCCACTGCGATCCACGGGTCCAGTCCAGTTTATTCAGGTCTGCCTCGGACCGCTAGATCTGGTCGAGCTGCAGACTCCGGGTTGCGGGGAGGGGGGAGCTCTCTCTTTTGCCCTCTGGGTCCCTGACGTGGGAGGCTTCTCGTTTGCCCCTCTTTATCCGCTCTCTGGGTTGCTCAGATGTTGATGGTAGCCCTGTGGCTCCTCTGAGCCCTCTGTGCGGGAGTTTCCCACTGGCTGAGAGAGCCCGAAGAGCTACAGTTTCCCGCCGAGGGCCGCCCCTCCCCCCTCTCTGGGAGCCGCGCGGACCGGATCGCTGATCTGATGGGGAGGGAGCGGAGTTCTCCTTACCTCTCCCCACTTCCTCCGGGGGCCCAGCACGTTCCGCTCTCAGATGTGCGGCAGTGTGGATCCCTCCGCTCTAGCTTTTCACTGTCTGGGATTCCGTTGTTGGTCTGTGGCTGTTACATTTGTTGTATCTTGTGGGGGAAGAATTCACGGGAAAGCTCACTCCGCCATGATGCTGACGTCACTCCTGTTCCATCTTTTTTTAAAACCAATTTTTTATTCTGTTCTTTTCTTTCCTGCCTTCTTTTGGGTCAATCAAATAATTTTTAGTATTTCATTTATTTTATAAATTGTGTTTCCAGCTATTGATCATGATGGTGATTTTGTTTTAAGAGTAAGAACAAAGGAATTAGACGGAATAATGAAATTCTCTTAGAACAGTATTTATCCACAGAGATATCTAAAGCTAGTTATGGACACCTAAATGAGCAGCAGATATATATATATATATTTCTTTTTTTGTGTGAAAAAGATCAGCCCTGAGCTAACATACATGCCAATCCTCCTCTTTTTGGTGAGGAATACTGGCCCTGGGCTAACATCTGTGCCCATCTTCCTCCACTTTATATGGGACACTGCCACAGCATGGCCTGATAAATGGTGCATCAGTGCGAACCCAGGATCCGAACCCGGGCCATCAGCAGCGGAGTGCGCGCACTTAACCACTATACCACGGGGCCGGCCCCTCTAGTATATATTATAACAAAATTATAAAACACATGAATTATGGCTGAGAATCTGGAGGTGAGTCTGCAAGCATTTGGATATCCTCCTTGAATTAGCCATGAGATGTAAATCTTTGTGTCACTGTCCTTCCTTCAAGGTACCCCTATATGTGAGCAATTTCTATGTTCACTTACTTGTTCCAAATTTATTCCCTGAAATGTCTACTATGTTCAAGGTGAGGTAATCACTATGAAGGATAATAGTTGAATAAGAAAAGATCCCTAACTTCAATAGCATACAATTTAGTCAAAGGGACAGGATAAATACAGAAATAACTAACTCTTGTAAAGCATAAAGTATAGTGTCTAACATATAGTAAATGTTCAATAAATGCTAGTAATAAAATTTTAAATTCTTATTATACATATAATAATGTATTAAGTACCATAAGCAAGATATAAAAAACCTAATGTCCATTTGGAAGGAAACTGTATCTTGCTACAGTGGGGCAGGTGGATTAACAGGTATTTCATGAACAAGGTGGCCTTTAAGATGGTCATTGAAAGATGGGTAGAATTCTGACAGGCAGAGATGTGAGGAGAAGGTATATTAAGGTATGTGAGAAAAGCACTAAAGCAGAAAACCAGAAAAGACCAGGAAGGGAAGTAATACATATGTGATACAATGGGCAGTTGAATAGCCTTTGGGATGACAATGGTAGGAATGAATTTGAGATTAATGAATGTGAGAAACATCACAAAGGCAGAATTAACAGGATTTAGAGATTGACTGAATGTACAGAAAACATGCTTAAAAATATTTGTGGAGAAATTCCAAGGTTTAAAAAAGTCTAGGGTATGGTAAAACTAATAGGAGAGGTATAGACAGAGGTCATCAGAGTTGAGAAGAGAAACTTTGATATCCAAGTAACTAGCATGGAGGTTGAAATAACTGAAGACGGTGGCCAGGAGAATAGAAATTATAATCATTTTTTCTTATGAGTACCTCTGAAACCCTCAAGAAAGGTATATAAGTCTCACAGGAATAAACAGGATTGCTCAAGAATCTCACGCTTACTCAAACCCTTTTCTTTGGCTTCCAGCATTGACAAAACATTGTTAAGGGGATGGGGCAGAGACGGGTGAAGGAAGAGATGGTTGCACTGAGGCCACAGCCAACATGAGAGTTGCAGAGGAAAAAGGGAAAAAGGCATGAGCATGAGAGGGAGACAGATTCCATTTCACTTTTTCCCCACTTTTAAAAAATATTTTATACCTTTTAAACACCTTTTAGTGGACAATTAAGTGATTTTTAGCATATACACAGAGTTGTGCAACCACAATGTCATTTCATTTTACCTAAACTATGGAGTAATAAAAAATATCAAACATAAAGACTGATTCTAACCATGGAAACTCCACAACACAGAGTTGGAGCCATGGCTTTACTGATTTATTTGAACTCCACAGAAAGGGCTGGAAGTTCTTTAGTGGAGAAAGTGGAGAAAGATACTTTTCTTGTATCTTTAGTACAAGAAAAATGCATTATATTTGGAAATGAGAACCAGAATTTTTATAATAAAAGGAGGAAATAGCTGTTCCTGCAGAAATTTTTATTTTTTCAAGTAAAATCTTTTATCTGTTACTGTATCCTTTAGGACATCAGCTATGGAACATTTAGTTTTGGCAATGTGATAAAAATAATCATTTCTATAGCATTCTGCAGGTAAACCTGGGCTCCAAAGCCCCCACTTTTCACCTTCTTTGCACCTCATCTGTACCTTTGTGGAGATTCTCCAGGGGCTCCAGGACTCCCCTCCGGAAGGAGGCCATGGGGTCTTGAACACAGGACCGAAGGCTCAGCATGCTCTGTAGGTGAGGCTCCCGAAGAAGCTGCTCCCGATAGGCTGCCAGCTGAGGTGAGCGGCAGAGCAGGGCAGCAACATTGTGGACAAATTCCGGTACCAGGCAGGTGTAGGCATTATCTGCTTGGCAATAGTGATAGGCAACCACCTACAAAAGAAAATTGAGAAAGCAGACAGGTTTATCAGTAGCAAGAGCAGTAGCCCTGTTATTATATAATCATTCTCTAACACTGTCTTCTGTCTCCCCATTCCTCAACTTTTTCAAGTAAAAATAAAAGCTGCTAACTCAGAAAATGCCTGATTTACCTAAGATCAGATATTTGACACGAAATTTCTATTGTATACATATGATACCATAATTCACAATTAAAATTTATAAATACAGACTGAGTTTTCCCTTTGGATTATTAAAAATAGGAAGCAAGCCTGAGAATAAAGATTTACATTAATCTCTCTAATATTTATTCAGCATGGAGCAATACAGAAAGAGTCTGATCTTATAACAAAGCATTAGGAATAAAATAATCAGAGAAAGAACATGTTAGTCGTAACAAACACATATGCTTATAAGTCATCACTTTTTAAATTATAATCGCGTTATAAACCACATTATAAAAAATAAATAATTCAGATTTAAGAATTATCATTAACTATTTTCTGAACATCCAGAGATAGAGAGAATCAGAATTAGATAACAGGAAGAAGGAAAGGAGTGAGATTTTTGTTAGATGCAGGTCTTAAATTTAAAGAACTCAGAAAACGTATGAGTCAATATCATCCAGGGTCTGGGCTGTCTAGCTGGAACCTGGAGTCTTAAACTCTGGTTTTTTGTTTGTTTGAATTAGCACAGAGCTCACTCCATAGCTTATAGTTGTTCTTTTTGCCTCAGGGGCAAGTCGAGAGGATGATTTTAATCTAGGATCACTCTGCTAGCTCAGTCTGCCCACAAAAGTGATGGGATTGGTTAGATAACATGAATTTAGCTGGGAGATTCAGCTGAAATGTATGGAAAGCACCTGGCATTGTGCTCAGCACATAGTTAAGTGCACAGTAATGTTAGCTGACGCCACCATCATCACCATCAGCCCCTTCTCCATCTCCTTCTCTCATCATCATCATTGTCATCATCAGGGTTCTGTATACTCTCTCCTTGTCAGCTACTAGGTTTGTGCCCATAGGCATTTGCAATTTGCCTTAGGGGCATTCACAGACACACTACCAGGACTCCAGTTCTTCAGTCTTCTCTTAGAGAACAGTCATCCAATAAGTGTTCTGCTTTGAAAAGACTCATAATATATAGGTATGGTCATCCTAGCTCTTTAACAAATGCTGGAAATGTCACTGTTTTTTAAACACCTGAAATCTTTCTCATTAAACATAAAAAAAATTGAACAATACAGGAAATGTTAGTACAGATATAAAGCTGAGGATAGTACACATATAACTTACATTGCTTGTGAGTGAAGCAATGGTGTCTGAGTATAATATGGAAGTAGAAATGAAAAGTTGTATTTAAAAAATCTCTACTCTTTTCTCTAGATAGATTGGTCATTGCTTTATTTAAAAAAATCTCTACTCTTTTCTTTAGATAGATTGGCCATTGCTTTATTACCTATCTTTAGCACAATGTAAGGAATCCAAGGAGAAAACTTGGCAGCAATTGATCTGTCCTCTCAATGAATAGTGAATGTCAGTGGTTATGTCCACGTGGATCTAAATCTCCACTTTATAAAAAGCAAACAGCAAACCTCTGAATCAATATGAATTTTCATCATATTTTACCTCAATTGATTTCACATATCGAGGCGAAGCACTGCTGAGCAAATTAGCTGTAACTTACCCTTTATCTAAAGTAATGGGATATAAGTTTGAAGATAAAAATTCTGAAATTTAGAAAGAAGCTTCTTTTACTGATTTCATTAAAAATCATCTGTGCTCTTGGCTGAATGAAGTTTTATCTAACAAAGGTCAACGCTAAAGTTGCCCCTGCTGTGGCTGCCTTTCTTTCTTTTAATTTTAAATATTTCTTTGGCATTCCAAATATAAAATCTCAATTCCTTTGCAGAATTCAGGCAGAAAGACCATTTAACTTCTTCAAGAGATTTGCGCCGTGGCTCATAATAGGTATTTACTAGACATTTCAAAGTAGTTATAGTTATAGAAGTTATAAATGTATATGTACATACAATCTGTCAAAAACATTTGGTACTTTCCCTAAATTATCTATTGACATTATCTACAACTTTTCCCATGTATAAAAATAGGAAACAAGCCTGGGAATGTAGGCTTTTTCTTCAGTTTCTCACTGTACCAGTGTTCAGTGATGGATATTAGATCACTCTCTACAGCTCTGAGGAAGTCATCATGGCCACCCATACTTAGTCACTATTATTCCAACTTCTTGGAAATGGTTCAGAATTAGTCCACCCCCAATAAATCAGCATGTAAAACCTTTCTCCTTGGTGAATTCTTGTCTCTCAAAATGACTTGCTGAAATTTCAGTTTCAGCTATCTCTTTCTTACATTAGTAATTTTTTTCCATGTCAAGTTTTTCTCATGTTAAATCCTTAAACTCTTTATTAAAATAATTTTATCCAAAATATATTTTATATGATCAGAATTGTATTAATTCTTTGAAGAAGATAGCGAGTAAATTTTAGATTACTTTTGTGAAAAGGGCAGGTTTGTAGGCTATACTGACAAAAGAAGACTGGAGGTCAGTATAGTCTTGGGTATAAAAAGCTTCTGACTTAATGCTGTACACAAGAAATGATAAAACTAAGCATAATCCTCATCAAAGGCCCTAATCAAATGATTGAGTGGCAGCAAGTGTCAGGCTTGTGTTAAAAAGTCTAAGGCCTTCCCTCTCCAAAGACCATTTTCTACTTCAAATGAATAATCTGTGACAGGATTAAGCTAATCGCACGTAAAAAAAGGCAGCTTTGAATATCTGGAATTTATTTAGACACAAAAATTTAATTTACATAATGACTGGCATTTGTATCATTTAAATTCCAATGTATCCATCAATGGATGAATGGATAAAGAAAATGTGGTATATATACACAATGGAATATTACTCAGCCGTAAAAAGAAGGAAATCCTGCCGTTTGTGACAGCACGGATGGACCTTGAGGGCATTATGCTAAACGAAATAAGTCAGAGAGAGAAAGACAATTACTGTATGATCTCTCTTATATGCGGAATCTAAAAAAGCCGAACTCATAGAAACAAAGAAAAGATTGGTAGTTGACAAAGGTGGGCGGGTGTGGGGTGGAAGAAATGGGTGAAGGTGGTCAAAAGGTACAACTGCCAGTTATAAGATAAATAAGTTCTGGGGATGTAATTTCATGTGACTACAGTTAACAATACAGTATTGTATATTTGAAAGTGGCTAAGAGAGTAGATCTTAAAAGTTCTCATCATAAGAAAAAATTCTGTAACTATGTGAGGTGATGGATGTTAACTAAACTTACTTAATCATTTCACAATATATACATATATCAAGTCATTATGCTGGACATCTTTTTTTTTTTTATTTTGTGAGGAAGATCAGCCCTGAGTTAACATCCATACCAATCCTCCTCTTTTTGCTGAGGAAGACTGGCCCTGGGCTAACATCTGTGCCCATCTTCCTCTACTTTATGTGGGACGCTGCGACACCATGGCCTAACAAGCGGTGTGTTTGTGCGCGCCCGGGATCTGAACCCGGGCCACCAGCAGCGGAGCGTGCACACTTAACCGCTACGCCACGGGGCCAGCCCCTCTTGTACATCTTTAATACAATGTTATATGTCAATTATGTCTCAATAAAACTGGAAAAAAAAGCACTATGAGGGAGAAAATATAAGGTGCTGGGACAACATAGAGATGGGGCATCTAAGTAAGTAACTTAGGAGAGCCAGAGAAGGCTTCTTAGAAGTAGTAATATTTAAGCTGAGATCTGAAGGATGAGGAGGAGTGAACTGAGGGCAGTAGTGTTCCAGGCAGAGGAAAAGGGTATGTGCAAAGGTCCTCAGGCAAGACACAGCTTTACACTTGCAAGGAACTGAAATTAATTTTAGTGTGGCTAGAGTGTGAGTGAGTGGAGAATGGTGGGAGATACGACGGAGCAGCAGTTTTCAACTGGGGGTGCTTTGCTTTCAACTTTGCTCCCCAGGGGACATTTGCCAAGGTCTGGAGACATTTTTGGTCATCACAACTATGGGTTGGAGGAGTGCTACTGGGTAGTGGGTAGAGGCCAAGGATGCTTCTAAACATCTTACAATAGGACAGCCACCCAAACAAAGAATTATCTGGCCCAAAATGTCAATAGTGCTGAGGCAGAGACACCCTGGGCTAGATTCAAAAAGTAAAGGCCTTTTCATTACAGTTCATGTGATGTTTTAAGAAAGGAGTTTGAATTTCATTCAAGAGAATGAAGAGCATTTACAGGTTTTAAGTAGCAAAAACAAATACATGATTTAGAAAGATTACAGGCTTCAGTATAAAGAACAGACCACAGTTTATGCATTCATTTAACTAATACATGTACCACGCATTGTGCTAGCAGCAGGGGATACAATGGTGAACAATTTAAACACCCACCCATTTTAGTGGAAGAGAGAGATTTAAAAAAACACTGAAATTGACAAACAAAGTTGTTTCCCATATTCAGCATCCTGAACATAGATGAAATCTGGGTCTGAATATAAAATTTCAGTATTAATTTTTAGAAGAAAAAAGTCCTAGACAAATTTTATAAAACATCATCTACAGGTTGTTATTTAGTTTGGATCTCATTTCTCCTAAAATGTAAACATTTTCAAAAATAGCCAACTGCAGCATAAATCAAATCTTACACTTCATTGTTGTCATTTTTTGTTTTTTTTCCTCTGTATATATGTGTGTGTGTGGGATCTCTGAAGTCTCCACATTATGCTCAACATGCTCATATTACAGGATTGCTGAAATGGTTACTTCTTTGGCTGACAAATACGTGGCTACTTTAATAGTAGCAGCAACAATTTCAGGAACCACGATCATTTAACATCCCCCTGATTTAGTATAGAACTAGTCTCTTCACAAGGATGACATTTGATTTTTTTCATACACAGATTTCGTTAGAAAAAAAAACTTTGCTTTTTGTGTCTCTTTGACACTTCTTAAAATTAGCTGGTTTCTTTAATTAGCTTATTTCAGATGTATTAGCTTCTAAATCTAAGGACTAAGCCAGTGACAACTTATCTAAAGTAACAGGAGCTTCTAGTTGCATGAAAGTCTTTTTTGAAAAAGAATTTTAGGTCAGCAAAATGACTGAAAGGTGCTCCCTCATTATAATTTTCTTGCTTTAAAGCTACATTCAATTATTGATAGATTTTTTCCAAAAGAACACTGAACAAAAATCCTTCCTGTTACACTAGAGAGACAGCATAGTATAGTGGTTAAAAGCATGGACTCTGGAGCCTGCCTGCCTCAGTTTAAATCGTGGTTCAGTTATGTACTAGTTATCTCAGCAAGTTATTTCACCTCAGAGCCTCTGTTTTCTTATCTGTAAAACAGGGAGAATAATAGGACTCACCTCATTGGGGTGAATACTGGCTCTGAGTCCTAGCCCTGTCATTTACTAATAGTATGACCTTGAGAAAATTAATCACTGAAGCAATTTCCTCATCTGTAAAATGGGAATAATAATGACCACCTCATAGGGTTAAGGTAAGAATGAAGAAATGAACAACAAATATAAATAGTACTGAGTTCAATACACATTAAGCCCTCAGTAAATGTAAGCTAGCTTCTTCTTGTCTGGTGAATTCTGCATGTATGACCACTTGGTAGTAACAGATTCAAAACCTGGAAAAGCTATAGTTATAGCTAAATTCACATATTTAGAAAGACCCTGAATGAGATCTCTGTGCCCCTCTACTGCAATTACACTTCAGAAGAAATATGTAATATTAACTGGAAATACATTTAAGGGATGCCGACCTAGCAAAATCTGTTACTTCAAGTGGAAAGTGTTTCTTCAATAACTAAAGTTGTTCTAAAGCTGTGACAAAAAATCTTCAGTGTTCTCAATTAAGTAGCAGCACAGGAAGCAGCAGGAATACTATGAAACACCAATGATAATTACTGTTATACAAGAATTGACACTAAGAACTTTGTCTATCAAATCAAGAGGTTTTTCAAGGACACTTTTAACTCTCATATTTTAGCTTACTTCATCAAAATACTGATTTGAAAATCTTACCGAAAAGATAAATTTCTGCTTACTGGTTTGTTATAGATGAGAAGCAAGATTGTTGGCTTCTGCTCTATGCTTCTACAGCACAAACTTGTATACCTTAACTGTAACATGTGGCACAATTATTGGGATAATATTCAAGGGGCCGTTTTGTATACAATGTTTAGTATCAATTTAAAAATAACCCATCTCTAGGTACAAACAGATGTATTTATACTTTACTTAAGGAAGAAATAATCATAAAATTTAAAATATTTTCCTGTGTAAGTGTAAATAATCACTAATTTCCTACTTTCAATATTTAACATTTTCCAAATATTGAACATACACATCAATTTTAATCCAAGGGGACATTTCTTATACAATGTTTAATATAAATTTAAAAATATCCCAACTCTAGGTGCAAAAAAAGATTTATTTATATTTTGCGTAAGGAAGATACAATCATGGAATTTAAAATGTGATCACTTCTCAAGTAAGTGTAGTCACTAATTTCCTACTAACAATATATAAAACATTCTCCAAATATTAAACAAACATCTTGGGACTTTTTCTCTTGATGAGAGAGAGACTAAGAATTGACCACGCAGGGAGACTTAATTCTCCGAGCTCTTTTCAGCACTCATTACCACCTGACATGTTATATATTTGTTTACTGGCCTTCTCCCACCACAAGAACATGGCTACATAACAGCAGGAGTTGTGTCTGTTTTGTTCACTGCTTTAACTTCAGTCTTGTATTACAGGCATTCCAAACATACACTCTAAGTGAATAAAGGAATGACTGTGATGATGGAAGCTCTTCAGCATTCATGTATTTCTAAGATAATATTTATTCTGATGGTTCTAAGGGAGAGGTGGGGGCCAGTTTACAGAGGGAGTATTTAGAAAAAAGTGGAGATGACTTTTAAAGTTGCACTGAGTTAGCAATGAAGATGGGGGAAATCTCAGACTGTTTTCAGAAGCCCACTGATAAATGGGTGTGCACCAATGAGTGGAGACAATTAAAACCATAATTGGGGGAAACACGCTGCTTCTGGCTCTGAGCTCAACTGGATTTCAATGAAGAAATTAGAAGCTGATGATATTTTAGATGACTCTTTGTTTTTCATTACCAATTAACCATGACAAGAGACTTCTTTAAGTACTGGAGACAGACATTTTATACTCTGTTCTTCCCTGGAAAAGCCTCAAAAATAAAAGGAGAATAAGAAACAGAAATTCAAACTCCATCTATAGGGATATCTGTCTATAATCTTAGATTATAATATATAAAGATGGAAAGTGAATGTAGGATTCATAAATGACTTAACAGGAAGAAGAAGGTGAAACAAATGCCTGCTGGAGGTAATAACAGGAGAAGCCAAATCATCTGTAAAACCTCAGAAAAGCACAGGAGTTAGAAGCACCAGGAACAGTGGAAGACGGGGGTGAGGAAGGGAGCTGACAACACAGAAATTATTCAAAGTTCATATAAGGAGCAGTGAGATCCCCAGATATCTATCCTCACCCTGCCAAGCCAGGTGACTACCTTCCCCAACACCCACAGGAAAGAGAATTATATTCACTAGAGAAAGTCAACTAGAGAGAATCTAGACTTAGGGACACCAAACACAGAGTAGATAGGGATCAGGTGCAGGACTGAAACAAGGGGCTTAAGTAAAAGTCTGCATACCGAATGGTGAAACTCCTGCCCTTTTCTCCTGCCTAGCTCCAGAATGCTGGTACCCAGGATATATACCCTCCAGGGAGAAGATTGGTAGATTCTTTGCTAGAGAAGATGAAGAGCACAAGAAAAAAAACTTATGGACACTGACTTTTGAGCATTTCCAATAAAGGTTGGCAGGTCATCTTAATGCTCTATAGTTAAGCTCTCTATACACACAAGGTTCCAGTCAGTTTTTCAGTACCTAACCATTAAGGAAGAGATAAGAGAACGTACTGTATCCATATAGAACAGGATGCTACAAAAAAGAAGGGACAACTGGGGAAAAAGAAAGAGCTATTGGAAATTAAGACTACGACAGCCAAAAAAATTTTTTTGTGAAACGATTGGGAAGTAATATTAAGGAAATCTCTTAAGTGTGGATTAAAAACCAAAATAGAAAAACAAAAGTAAAGAAAACAGGAGAGAAAAGTTAAGAAAACTAGAGTATCAGTATAGGAAATCTAATTTTTGATTAAAAGAAGTTGTAGAAGAAGAGAATAGAGGAAACAGTGTGGAGGAAATTATCAATAAATAACACAAAAGCATTTCTTAGAATCAAAGAATATTTCCAGGGCTTGCTAGGTACCAATAGAATAAATGAAAAAAAGACCCAAGAACAACAGTGATAAAAAGAAGACCCTAAAAGCTTCTGGAGAGAAAAAAGATACATATAAAGAATTAGGGGGGCCGGCCCCATGGCTTAGTGGTTAAGTGCGTGCGCTCCACTACTGGCGACCCCGGTTCGGATCCCGGGCACGCGCTGACGCACCGCTTGTCCGGCGATGCTGAGGCGGCATCCCACGTACAGCAACTAAGAAGGATGTGCAAGTAGGACATACAACTATCTACTGGGGCTTTGGGGAGAAAAAGGGAAAAAAAGGAGGAGGATTGGCAATAGATGTTAGCTCAGGGCTGGTTTTCCTCAGCAAAAAGAGGAGGATTGGCATGGATATTAGCTCAGGGCTGATCTTCCTCACCAAAAAAAAAAAAAAAAAGAATTAGGAATAAGAATAGTACCATATTACTTAATAGCAATATTGAAAGCTCAAGACAATGGAGCAATGCATTCAAAAGTCTGAGGGAAAATCTTTTTTTTTTTTTTTTTTGTGAGGAAGATCAGCCTTGAGCTAACATCCAATGCCAATCCTTGTTTTTTTGCTGAAGGAGAGTGGCCCTGGACTAACATCCATGCCCCTCTTCCTCTACTTTACATGGGATGCCTGCCACAGCATGGCTTGACAAGCGGTGCATTGATGCGCGGCTGGGATCCAAACCTGTGAACCCTGGGCCACCACAGCGGAGCATGCGCACTTAACCACTGTGCCACCGGGCTGGCCCCAGGAAAATCATTTTTAACCTAGAATTATATTATGTCAAACAAATGGTAACCTATGAGAATGGAATAAAGATGGTTTTAGAAACATTAAGTCTCAAAAAACTTATCTCCTATGCATTCTTTCTTAGGAAGCTACTGAAGGATGTGCTTCACCAAAATGAGGAACAAAATCAAGAGAGATGATGACATGGGATCAAACACAGAAGAGAATAGGAATTTCCAGGATAACAACCAGGTGGTAAGCCTTGAGAGCATCCTAGGTCCAGACTGAGCTTAATGGAGGGCTCTAGGATGAATGTCTCCGGGGGAAAAACGTAACTGATGGAAAATTGTATTAAGAGGAATTTTACAAAGCTATTAAGGGTTATGGAATGACAGCCATAGGTTTGAAGAAAAATAAGCAAATTTTAAAATGAGGCATTTAATAACCTCAGGAAAAACAAAATTGCTCAAGAAGGAAATGTTATTCTTGATTCTACAATGAACCATGTTTGCATAGTATTAATGCTGAAAATACTATAACATGGATTCAGACAAAAATCGTGATATAACTGTACTGAGATGTTGGAGGGAGGAAGGAAAAATTCTCACCATCCATAATAAGAAGCCATAGATAATGTGGAAAACTGATGAGAAAAGTTATAGCAGTATATGAATATTATTTACGAACATGGAGGTAAAGATCACAGAAACAGCCTTAAGAGTTGAAAGTGGCTGCCTTTGGGGAGAGGTTGGGTTGAGGAGGGGAAGTGAATGGCTGGTTTTTATTATAAGTCTTTGAGCATTATTCGATTTTCCAAACTATGTGCATATGTTACTTTGATAAAAATAGAAATTTAAAACCCAAACATATAAAAAATATTACAGACAGTGCAGTATAACAGGAAGAGTTTTGAGCTAGGAATGAAAATAAAAAACTATCGATTACTTATACTGTGATCTTGAGTAAATCATATAACTTCTTTGAGTCTCAACTTCCTTATCTATTCATTATGGGACTTTGGTTATTTGTAAGGGCCTTTCCAACAACAAGGTTCTGATTCCATAATAATAAAGTATTTTTCTAGGAACAGCAAAGAAAGAGAAACTTTTCTCCATCTTCTCATGGTATACCTGTACATATTTTTGTTCACTTTGCCAAGGGTCTCCCTACCTTTGCCCCCTTGATGTTAAAATGGAACTAGCAGGCCCGCAACCTGGGAATCCTATTGTACCTGAGAGGCTAGTCTCCGCATAGCTTCCTCCTGCCGCCTGCGCATTTCTGGAGTTCCTGGGCAGCTTCCACTGGTGATAGATGAGTGGGCTGAAGGTGGCTGTGTGAGTGACAGCTCTCTGTTGGCATCCACATCTGGATTAAAAAGATGAGATAGTTTGCATCACATAATTATAAAACTCTGAACCAAAGAAAGGTTAAATTCCATTTGTTCTATGACCCAGCAATTCTACTTCTAGGTATGTACCCAAAAGAAGTAAAAACATATGTCTACAAAAAAACTTGTAAACAAATGTTCAAAGAAGCAAAATTCATAATAACCAAAAAGTGGAAACAACCCAAATGTCCATCAAGTGATGAATGGACAAAATGTGGTATATCTATATAAGGAAATATTACTTGACAATAGACAGAAATGAGACAAAATATATGCTACAGTATGAATAACCCTTGAAAATATTACACTCATCCAAAGAAGCCAGTTACTAAAGACCATATATTGTATGATTCTATTTATATGAAATTCCCAGAATAGGGAAATCCTTAGGGCCAAAAAGGTAAATTAGTGGTTACCTAGAGGTGGAAGTAGGGAGTTAGGGGGAGAATGAGATTGACTGCTAGCAGGCATGGGATTTCTTTTAGGGGGAGCGAAAATGTTCTATTAGATTATGGTGATTGCTGCACAACTCTGGGAATATATTAAAAAACAGTAAATTGAAAATTTAAATGAGTGAAGTGTACGGTATGTGAATTGTAGCTTAATAAAGCTGTTTTAAAAATACCATTTTGGGGCCGGCCCCATGGCTTAGTGGTTAAGTGCGCACGCTCCGCTACACCAACGCACCGCTTCTCCGGCCATGCTGTGGCCGCGTCCCACATACAGCAACTAGAAGAATGTGCAACTATGACATACAACCATCTACTGGGGCTTTGGGGGGAAAAAAATTAAAAAAAAATTAAAAATTCCATTTGTTCTTGTTATTTAGAAAATGTCTTTCCTACTACTAGAAAATATAGACTATATTTATGAATAAAGATCATACTTTGAAAATGGGTATCAAAATAAGTAGACTGTTATTTGATGGTCAAGAGCTATTGAAAGATGGAGAATAGGGGAAGGTGGTCCTCATTTAACTCCCTACCAATAGGACTGAACTGAGACTTCTTCCATCCAACTGGTAGAGTAAATTCCCTGGTCACTGGATAGAGTTCTGAATAATTGTATGAGGGTAAGTGCAGGAGACGGCAGTGAAAAAGCCTCAAGAAATGTGTGAGTTGCGGTAAAGTTCAGTCACTGTCTGTCACTGTATCATTTCTGTTCATCCCTCTCCCCACCCCATTCCCCATTATCTGCTTTTGATTTTGTAGGTAATTATTGTCTGAATACCCTCCGTGTTCTAGCTATTTCCTTTTGGAGATGATTTCTTTTTTGTTTGAGTGTCTTTACTTTCTGTTTGGTATTTAGAGAACAGGAGAAATAAAAGTTAATAGGTAGGCAGCAGTCAGTGTGCACAGCAAACTGGCAGAACAGACTTCTGAAATGAGCAGAGTAGGGAGGGTAGGGCTTACTTACTTAACAGCTGTTTGGGGGCTTGGCAGCTGTTGGCAAATGCCAAATCCAAACAATAACTACATTGAGACTTTCAGTGATAGGAAAATATAGTCTTGTATTAGACAGAGCTTCCTAACTACCGCGCTGAGCATACTTGTAGTTAATGTAATAATGCCCGAATTACACAACAGGTCTATTTTCACAAAATGTTTTTGTTCTTTGTGTGTATGTATTGTGGAGTTGGTGATGATGGTGGTGGTGGAGACTGATGTGGGAGTCAGGTTTGGGAAGGGTGTAGGCGGAAAGCAGGATGACAGGCTAGCGCCTGCCTTTACAGCTTTTCTGTACTTTCCCAGGGAAATGACAAGGAGGGGGCGGGCTGGGGGCTAAATGTCTGTGGGGGAAGGACAGAACCAGGCAATGCAGTACTGCAGGCTAAACTGCTCACATCTTCCACAGCAGTACTGCTCGGTGTGGAGGAGGCAGGGGCAGGAGAAAGAAAGACAGATGATGCAGAGATGGAAGCTGGGAGCTCCAATAATTTTCCACTTGTTTCCATTGCTACAAATACATCATTGGTATCACTGACTGAGGGTTAGAAAAGCCAGTGGGATTCCAAATAAACCTATTCAAGCTTAATGTAAACTAAACTCTGTAAAATTTAAGCCAACTCTCTCTATACAGACATCATTCTTACTCATTAAAGAAAAAACTCCTGCTACTGCCAGTAATGTTTCCAGTGCTGGCTCACACAGAAATAGATTTATGCTGAAAAATAACTTGCGCTACATCAGTCACTTATTCTTGACCCTTCTTAAGGACTAGTGGTTCAGTTAAGATGGAAGAGGTAGAATGCAGTTTGGACATCAACAGTTTACAATAAAAATTATTTTGTCCAAGGCAAGTGCTGATTCTGTGTAATTCTGATAAATACATAACCACACACTCTATCTCCTTTGACACCTTTTCAAGTTTTGAAAGTTAACCATCAGGCCAAATTCACAGTCTCAATATATGGACATTCATCTCATGAATGAGAGTATCTAAATATTTTTAGAGTTTCTCTGGAGAGAAAAGGCAATGGATATTAAAAGAATAACTTAACGAACTACCTGTAAAAAAAAACCTCCACTTTGGGGAGCACCTGGACTGTTTTCTATTAACTCTTGCTTTCCTAGGCTTAGAGTAGGGGACCTCCAGGGAACTTTGCTTTCTGAGAAAGCAGTTCTTCTTGCCCTTGGGATTTATCCTCTGTCATACATGATTCTACCATTCTATTATCTGCAACAGTGATATACAGAGGGGTCAGAGTATTAGCTATCTGGTTTTCTTTCTGACTCACTCAAATAGTTAACCTCTTAGATTACTCAGATAAGAAGTAGTTTGATGTGATATATAAGCACTCAAAGGAAAATACTGGAATAGTTGTAGAAAATTACTTTCAACCACTAAGATGTTCTTAGAATCACAGAACTTTAGCACAGAAACAAATCTTAAAGATCACCTAGTCCCACTTCCTCATTTTACAGATGAGAAAACTGAAATTTAAAGAATTAAAGGAAAGTTCTCAAGGTTACCAAGTATAGTCAATTTGAGTGTTGGGACTCAAACTCTTGGCTCTTGACTCCTATGATACTATGCCAATCCACCTTAGAAAAGCTTCATGTAGAAACTAAGCATGATATTGCTCTTAAAAGAAGAATTCTTTCATACCAATTCTTACCTACTCTGGTAAACGGGGACTCTTGATTCAACCAATTTTCTTTCTAGACATTAGTTCTTTTTCTACATGTTATATATCCATAAATTTACCAGAGGCAATCTGCCTACTTAAGGACATGAGATTGCTAATTAATTTCAACAAGAAGCCAGGATGTTTGGAGGGTGTTCAATGAGTTCCTGTTGAGTTTCTAGCACTGTGCTGAACTCTGTAGCTATGATCTTAAACAAATCATTTATACTGGCTGCTATCTGAAAATGTGTGGTGAGCTAGACTACTGATTTGGACTAGCAGAGCCATAGTTTCTTTTTTTTGTTCTTTTGTAACTAATACAAGCCAGGTAGACTGGTTCTATACATAGTGTGTACAGGAAGAACATCTCTACATTTCCTTTTATCTCCTTTACTCAAGTGAGTTTCTCTAATAAGGAGAGGCAGTATAGCAAAATGGATAAGAGAATGGCCTCTGAAACCAGACTGCTTAGGTTCAAACTCTAGTTTCACCATTTACTGACTATGAAACCTGGGAGGCTTACTTAACCTCTCTGAGCCTCAGATCACTTATTTGTGAAATGAAGATAACAGGAACTACCTCACTGAGCTGATAAGAGCATTGGATGAATTAATGTTTGCTAAGCTGTTAGAGAGTGCCTGGAACTAAGGACCATAACTATTTTAAAAATAAACAAACAAGATCCTAGTGGAGATTGTTAAGCTGTGCCCTGCCTATGGTGAAAGAAGCACGAATATATATGAAATCTGAGCATCTTTTCACAAGGAATCAGGAGAAACCCTTCAAGGACACAATGAAGTTCAAGCCCGAGCAGTACGATACTGACATAAAGAAAACGAAGGCTACAAACAGGTTGTGCTGGCATGTAACAGGCAGACATGGGCACAGGCTGAGCAAAAGCTGACACTGATGGATGCAAACGGCTCTTATAAGCAATTGCTGTGGTCATTATCCAAAGGACAGACTAGTCAGACAGCTAGTAGGAAAGAGTCATAAATTTATTCTGAGAGAAAGGTTTTTTCTGTCACACTTAGGTGACTGCTGGATATGTGGGTTAAACGTAAACAGAGTATTATACTCTTTCCCTCAACTCTGAATTAATGGTCCTCACATGCAAGTCAGGTTTTACAGACCACAAAATAAAAGGATATGAAACCTAATATAAGTATGTCAGAAAACATTTTGGAGCAACAAACAGGGAGATCTTTAAAAACGAATACGTACGTTTAGGGGAGGCATGTGGGCTGTCTGAGGCGATCTGTCTCATCCGTGTACCATGGCAGCTGAGGGCCACCAGTCTGGAAATGATGGCAGTTTTGCCAAACCCAATGTTTCCCACGATCACTACTCCTTGGTTCACGCTGGCATTTGAACTTTGAAGTTGAGCATCTATTTCGTGGAAAACCCAATCCCGGCCAACAAACACTGACTCTGTAGTGATGCTGGGCACTTCAAAGAGCAGAGGCTTCAGGGAGATATCTGGAGGCCTATAAGGTGCAAAGCGAACTGGAAGGAATAATAAGAGAACACAGAACTTAGGCCAAACCATCAACATCGAGAAAAATAAAGAAAAAAAGCAGTGTGGTTTAGGAGACCATTAGAGTTACAGTGCGATGGTATTCTGGGTTATTTAGAAAATAATAAAACTCTGAATTTTGGTTCTACACACAAAAGCAACGGCAGATGAGCTACAGCCATTTGATACTCTAGTTGGCAGAACACAAACACTGTTAAAACAGTAATGATTTACGGAACAGTCAGAAATCAGGGTGATAGTCAAACTTATTAAACAATGGGGATGGCCTGGGCACCAGCAATCAGGATGAATGCAAAAGTAGTAAAGAAGCAGGGTCCTTAAGGCCTCCTTCTACGCCTGGGGATCACTTTTTAATTGTTGGATTGTGGGGAGATGTAGGGTTGGAGTTCCTGGGGGAGAGGCCAGGCTGTGGTGGGGCATCCAGATGGCTGATGGCATCAGCTCTTTACCAACCAGTAAGGACGTATTTCAACATTTAACAACCAACATGGCCATACCAGTACATATCAGTTGAAAATCAGTCCTGTAGAAAAGAATGTAAAGAGGACTTGTCTGTTACTTTAATAATACCAACGAAAACAGTAACTCCTTTAAGTTCATGACGTTATTTTTCTCTAATCTAGCAGGTATATTATTAGGGGAAGTAAAGCCTCTAAAAGTGTTGATGGTTTAACAGGTCTTCAACATGTTAAGCAGCCAAGGAAGCAGAAACCAAACTTTCACCTAATGTCTTTGCACCTGTATTGCTTGTATAATTAAACAAACAAAACAATGTTATTTGGCTTATATACACGTCTGACTTTTAAGGAAATAAATAGTAAAATTTAGCAACACCACTTTCACTTCAAAATCCTGCTTCTGAGAACTTATTCTAAGGAAACAAATAAAACACACACACACACACACACACAAAGTTCTTTGCAGCATGTATGGTGTTAGGATGATTTAAAACACTATAGTATACCAACCAAAGTTTTTATAGCCATTAAAATATAAAATATTGAAGATTTTGCAGAATCATGGAAATATTTATGATATAAAATTTAATGAAATAGGATACAAAACAGAATGTATATTATGATTATAACTTATAAAGCATACGCATATAGAAGGTAATATGCAAAAACCAAAGTGGTGAAGAGATGACATGACTGATATACATATATTTTTTTTTTTTGTGAGGAAGATCAGCCCTGAGCTAACATCCATGCCCATCTTCCTCTACTTTATACGGGATGCTGCCGTGGCATGGCTTGATAAGCAGTGCATTGGTGTGCGCTCGGGATCTGAACCTGTGAACCCCGGGCCACCAAAGCAGAGCGGGTGCACTTAACCGCTACGCCACCCGGCCAGCCCCATGATAATATTTTTAATTACAAATATTTAAAAGAATTTTTCAATATGAATTTTAGCTATATCAAAAAAACTTAAAAATGAATTGGTTGGTATTTTACCCAAGACAAAAGAAGCAAATATTTCAATCAAGATCATTGATTCTTCTGTCACGGAATAACCACTGCCCAATCCAACAATTAATTAAACTACATCAGTTAAGTGAAAGAAGCATATATATTCTGGGTATTTTTCTCCCACAATCATTGTGTATACATTTTTTAAAAGTGAAAAAAAGTATATTTAGTTTAGAATTTTAATTATTTTAGCTGTTGTACAACAATTAAAAAATACATATATAAGAAAATAGATATAAAATTGGCTACTTCTGCGAGGACAGTCTGAATGCCAGGCTGAATAGTTGGTTTGCACTTCCTTTGGTGATTCATTTAAGTGGATCTAATACTAGTACAGGATGACAGGAGAAGGAAGAGTCAGATTGGTGACATCTAGGAGACTCCTCACTGCAATGGTCCTGGCAAGATGTGATGAAGCCCTGAACCAGGCAGACACTAGTGAGAACGGAAAGAGTGGAGGTATGTATGAGACTTGTCAAAAGATTAGACGTGGTGAGAGAGCAACAGGAAGGAGTCAAAGATTTTTCCAAAGTTTCAAGTCTGATGGATTAAGGAGCTGAGGAGCCCTAAAATCTCAATACATCAAGAAGAGATTTACTGTTGGATAGAAATAGCTTTCCTGCTTTCTTTCTGTAGGCTTCCCCCCTAAATATGAATTAGGGACAAAGCCTCAACATCTGGATGAAAAGGATTAAATCTTTGGATACATCAGAGGGATGCTCAAATTTAAATTTCAACTGAGGCAAACAAAACGATTCAGTCAGTTAACTTCTATACAAAAATCAAAGAGCCATACCAACATTCTTCTGTGATCCTGTGAACAATTTAATTTTCTCCAGATCAGGAAGGAGGCAGTTCTATACTCATTCAAGACCTCAACTCTGGGTTTGAATTCTACAGAACATCAAAATTGGGCATAAATATTCTATTTGTTTCCTATATTTTATGTAGGCCACTGAGATGAGGACTATGTGTAGAATAGAGGTCTGAATGTCCTAGACAAGTTAGCTGACAACTATTTTTACATTACATAAAGAGCAAAGAAACTTAGATGAGTTTCTCTAAGCACTTGCTCACACAGGAAAGGGTAGTCAGCTGAGAAGAGCAAGGAGCTCACAACATAGGCATTAACAAAGCAGAGGTAGTAAAAAAGAAAGGGACCTATCTTCTCATCCGCTATTCCTCTGGTAGCCCTAGCTTAGAATGGAATGACCAGTGCCTGTCTGATGAGAGAAAGGACCACCATATCACTCCTCTACATAAAATCCTCCAGTAGTTTTCCACTGTATTAGAATAAAATCAAAACTCCTGCTCATGGCCTTCTAGGCTCTGTATGATCTGGTCTCTGCTTACCACTGCCTTCCTCATCTCACATCACTTCCCCGTCACTCTATGCCCCAGCTATGCTGGTCTTTCCATTTCTTTCCCACCTGCTATTTTGAGTGCTTGTGATGTTCTTTCCTTGGCTGTTCACATGGGAGCCGTCTTCTCATTGTCATATTCCAGCTTAAATGTTATTTTCTTGGACAGGCTTCCCCTCATAATCTTTTTTTTGTGTGTGTGTGAGGAAGATCAGCCCTGAGCTAACATCCATGCTAATCCTCCTCTTTTTGCTGAGGAAGACCTGCTCTGAGCTAACATCTATTGCCAATCCTCCTCCTTTCCCCTCATAATCTTTTAAAGTTGGTTTCCTTATCCCCCATTATTCCTTTTTAGCAGCTTTTTTGTTTCTCTCAGAGAATTTATCAAAAATAGTAATTCCTTTATTTTCTTATCACATATCACATTCTGACACAATGTTATTTATTCTTTTTTTCTTGCTTATTCCTGTCTCCTTAACTAGAACTTTGTGAAGGCAGAAACCATCACTGTATCACCAACATATAGTCTGGGATAGTAAAGGCTCAATAAATATTTGCTGAATGAATGAATATCATAGAAGGAAATAAGAGAGCTTTATTAAAAGAACTTTTATGTATTAAGAGAGGGAAAAGGTGAAAGAAGTGTTTTGTCATTTTATCAGAGCCCACATACATCTCAAGATTATAATTAAAATGAAAGTTCTCGCTATTTAGTCAAAAATTAAACTTGCCCTAGCAATCCCAGTCTGTCTCCAAGTCTTGTGAATTTGTTCTTTGAAAGATCTCCTATTAGTGACCTTTGTTCACTACCAAATGGTTCCATCCTAGTTCAGGCTTCTGTTACTCTTCCGACTTCCTATATTGCTTCCTTAACTTCACCTCCTGCCTCAGCCACTCCATTTAACATATTCTATCAGACTAATTCTTTATTACTATGATTGCATCATGTCATTTACCTTCTAAAATCTCCAATGGCCAAGTTTTCTGCCATTTCCAATCTAAACTCCTCACCAGATTTTGAAGGGTCTATGTAACATAACTCAACTCTATCATCTCCATTCCTCACAACCTCGGAGTGCCATTTGAGGTAACCTAGTCAGTCTCCTCAGAGTACCTTGATTGAGTACTTGACTGAGTACTCCTCAGAGTATGCTCCATTCCAGTCCTTGTGCCTTAGGGCAGGTTGTCCCTCTTACCTGAAATGCCTCTTTTCTTTTATTTAAACCCTGTCTATATGTTATGATCCATATTAATTTTCATGTTCTCTACAATATTTTCCCTAATTGAGTCCTCATTCATTTTCCTGTTCCAAAACTAAGTTTATACCATACAATTTAGTGCTTATGTTATATGCTGATTTACACTGTTCATTAACATTTTAAATCTTGTTTTTCCAACCAGATCATAAGCTCTCTAAAGGGAAAGATAATGTCTAGCACATTTTAAAGCATAGAGCAGGGGTGAAAGAGAGGAGAAAGAAGGAAAATCATATTATTGAGTACCTTCTATGTTTCTGGCATGGTATAGGTTTTTATAGAAATTCTCACAAAAATTCTTTTTTTGTTTTTATTGAGGTGAAATTCACACAACATCAACTTAACCATTTTAAAGTGTACAATTTAGTAGCATTTAGTATATTCACAGTGTTGTGCAACCACCACCTCTATATAGTTACAAAACATTTTCGTCACTCTAAAAGAAAACCCTATACTCAAACAGTCATTCTCTATTCCTCCCTCCCCCAGTCCCTAGCAAACAACAACCTGCTTTCTGTCTCTGTAGATTTACCTATTAAAATATTTCACATACAATATGTGACATTTTGTATCTGTCTTCTCTCACCTAGCATAATTCAAGGTTCATCGATGTTGTAGCTTGCATCAGTCCTTCATTCCTTTTTATGGCTGAATAACACACATTGCACGTATATATCACAATTTGTTTACCCATTCATCCACTGATAGACATTTGAGTTGTTTCCACTTTTTGGCTATTGTGAAAAGTGCTGCTATGAACATTCGTATACAAGTATTTGAGCACTTGCTTTCAATTCTTTTGGGTAAATACTTAGGAATGGAATTTATAGGTCATACCGTAATTCTATGTTTAACTTTTTAAGGAACCACTTAACTGTTTTCCATAGTTGCTGCACCATTTTACATTCCCATCAGCAATGCACAAGAGTCCCTATTTCTCTACATCCTCAACAACACTTATTTTTTGTTTTTATTATAGCCATCCTAGTGGTTGTGAAATGGTATCTCATTGTGGTTTTAATATGCATTCCCTAATGACTAATGATATTGAATATGTTTTCATTGCTTGTTGGCCATTCGCCTATCTTCTTCAGAAAAATGCCTGTTCAAGTCCTTTACTCATTTTTTAAGTGTGTTGCCTTTTTGTTGTTGAGTTGTAGTTCTTTATCTGTTCTAGATACTAGACTCTTACCAGATACGTATGATTTGCAAATTTTCTTCCATTCTGTAGACGTCTTTTCACTTTCTTGATAATGTACTTGGATGCACAAAAGTTTTTAATTTTGATAAAGTCCAAATTACCTAATTTAATTGGTGGTTGTTCCTTGTGGCTTTTGGCATCATAGCCAAGAACCCAGTGTCCAATCCAAGGTCATGAGGATTTCTATGTTTTCTTCTAAGAGTCTTATAGTTTTAGCTCTTATATTTAGGTTAGGTAGTTGATCCATTTTGAGCTAATTTTTGTACACAGTGTAAGGTAGGGGTCCAACTTCAGTCTTTTGCATGTAGATATCCAGTTCTCCCAGGACCATTTGTTGAAAAGACGATTCTTTCCCCCAGTGGATTGAATTGGCACTCTTGTTGAAAAGCAAAGAGCCATCGATATATGGGCTTATTTCTAAACTCCCAATTGTATTATATTGGTCTATATG
This sequence comes from Diceros bicornis minor, assembly GCF_020826845.1. Classification (NCBI taxonomy): domain Eukaryota; kingdom Metazoa; phylum Chordata; class Mammalia; order Perissodactyla; family Rhinocerotidae; genus Diceros; species Diceros bicornis. The sequence continues at coordinate 46,219,668 of NC_080757.1, read as the reverse complement.
TGTATGCTTACGGCAGTATCACAGTGTTCTCATTACTGTAGCTTTGTGGTAAGTTTTGAAGTCAGGAAGTGTGAATCCTCCAACTTTATTCTTTTTCAAGCTTGTTTTGGCTATTCAGGACCCCTTGTAATTCTATATGAATTTAAGAATTGGCTTTTCCATTTCTGCTAAAAAGGCTGTTGGAATTTTGTTTGGGATTGTGCTAAAGCTATAGAATGCTTCGGATAGTACTGATATCTTAACAATATTAAGGCTTAATACAGATGGTGTATAGAAATACAACTGATTTTCGGGGGCTATTCTGCAACTTTGCTGAATTTATTCTCCCTCTTTCACTTTCTCTTCTCCTCTGGGACTTGCATAATGTGTGTGTTGGTAAACTTAACGATGTTCCACAAGTCTTTAAGGCTCTGTTCATTTTCCTATATTCTTTTTTCTTACTCCTTCTCAGATTGGATAATTTTAACTGTCTTATCTTCAAATTTACTGATTATTTATTTCTTCTGTCTACTCAAATCTGCTGTTGAACCCCTCTGGTTAGTTTTTCATTTCAGCTATTGTACTTTTCAGCTCCAGAATTTCTATTTGGTTCTTTTTTATAATTTCTATCTCTTTATTGGTATACTCTATTCATTCATATATTGTTCTCTTGGTATCCTTTAGTTTTTTGTCCATAGTTTCCTTTAGCCATTTGAGCAAATTTAAGACAGCTAATTTAAACTCTTTGTCTATTAATTTCAATGTCTTGGCTTTGACAAACCATCCTCAGGGATGGTTTCTGTCAATTTAGTTATTTTAGCTGAACAGGCCATACTTTCCTGTTTTCTTTGTATGTCTTGTAATTTGTTGAAAATTGTACATTTTGAATATTATAATACAGTACCTCTGGAAATCAGCTTCTCCCCATTCCCCAGGGTTTGCTGTTGTTGCTTGTTGAGGGTCACAGTTGTCCCTTTTAGTGACTTTTCCAAACTATCTTTGCATAGACTCTATTCCTTGTTGTGTAGTGGTCACTGAAGTCTCTGTTTGTTATTTCAGCAGTCAGCCTTTGATCTGACAGAGATTTCATTAAATGCTGAAATTTAGCCTTTTTCATCATTAAGCACTCTCCGGGTTGCTTTAAGTTTTTGATTAGATTCCAGAGTTCTGAAAAAGTTGATTCTGTCAGACTTGTCAGCTTAACGGTTGCTTCAGTGCAGGGACTGACTCTTGGAGCTCCTTACTCCACCACTTTCCATGATGTCATTTGATAGTAGGGGGATGCTAACCACTCAGGGGGTTTCCTGAGTATCTGAGTGCCCTTGGTGGGAAGACACTCAGACAGACATGCTGAGCTCTGGCTCAGCAGTGATAGGACTCTCAGGGAGGAAGGAGAAAAGAGAAGATCAGTTGAGTTAAGTTGAGTCTAATTAGGCCTGGAGAAACCTAAGGTCTCACAGCTTGTTTCAGAACTAGAACCAAAACCTAATTCTGACTCCAAAATCCAGGGATTTTCTATTATATTATGTTGCAACTGCTCTATAGGATGGCACTATTAAATCTGAAAGTGACATGAGTTATCTCACTGATGACCAGAAATGATTAGGCTTAGCTGACTGGCCAGGCTATCTTCCTTTTCCTTTACCTCTGCTGTACTTCCCTTTAGGAATTGCATGCTTGGCCAGAAATGACCTTTCCAGAGAAAGAAGAGCTACTGAGACACTCAGTTGCTTTCTAAACTAACAGATTTTTCTCTTCAGGTCTGAGACTTCTTTACATTTTGTATCAAAAGAGGCTTTCATGAATGTGACCAATGCTAATTTGTAATATGGAATAAGTAAAGACTCAATTTAAATGCTTAAGTTTTTGAGAAAAATTCTATTAAGATAACTTGATCTCATGTTGATGTAATCATCATATTTTATTCTACTGAGAAAGCTTTGACATTTTAAAAAGTTATTTAAAAATTTTTCTAAAAATGTAATCAATTCACAAAAGCCTCAAGGGAAGAACAGACAAAATTAGCCCAGTACCATATGGTAAAACAACTGTAGACACCAAGAACAGCCTAGAAACAATTTCTGTACCTCAGAACCTAAGGCTTTTGTCAGATCAATATGATAAAAGAAAGCCACACTTTCTACGTACCAATAATAAATTTAGGGCCTATAAACAAGAAAGCACTTTGGCTGGCACTGTGGGACATGGAGGTAATGAATATTCTCTGTGGAGTTCATATTCCTAAATAAATGTGTCTTTGTTTGAGATATCAGCTGGCTACCAAGACATTTTATAAGGCAGAATCCACTGAAATAATCCAATGAAAAATTACCACTCCAACTATAGCTGAGCTAAGGGGAAAAGATGAGCTAATCCATACCATTTAGTAACAGATGTAGCTCTCTTATCCTCTGAACCCAAGAGATGGCAGTCCCAGGGCAGCAACAGAGCAGGAAAACCATCCCATCCTCTCAAAACATTCCAATGAAGTATATTGATATCTGTAATTTACTTAAAAATTCGTAACAAATGATTAGTGGATAAAAAGAAGGGTAGATGGATACATATGTGATAAAATAGGATAGTAAAATGTTAGTGATATAATCAAGGTGGTAGGTATATGAGTGTTTATTGTAAAATTCTTTCATTTTTTTGTATATCTGAAAATTTTCCTAACAAAATGTTGAAGGAAAAAAAACACAAAAAAGAAAAACATTCCAATAGGGCACACAAATAAGACAAGCCTTGGAGAGCAGTTTTTTAAAGGGATTTAATAACCACTCTAGGCTCAGATCAGTGTGTGCCTCTCCTCAATGCAAAATAGGCTTGTGGCAGACAAATGAATTCTCTCTAGGAAACAGTCTCTGTGAGACCATCAATATGTATAATTATATATCTAGGCTTATAGAGAAAACTGACCTTTCTTTAATTAAGGCAAAGAGTAAACATTTAAAAAACAAACAAAAGTACATTAGGCTAACAGATTAGCTTGCCCAAATGCAAATATAAACAGCTGCAGCAAGCGGAAAAGGGGAAGGGGAAGTAGGGGCAAAAGAGCTCTAACTGGATTTAGACTAAAGCATATTTACTCATGGAAAACAACCATGAATCATCTTAAAAGAAGTCAGTCACAGGACTGGCAGAAGAAAGGGTGTGTGTAACACAGCCAAGGGCTGGTGCAAACAGGAGGAGAGTTGTATTTCCTCACATTCTTCCATAACGACTGTAAAGTCTAGCCTGGAAGCACCTCTGTTCCTTAGAACAAAAGATATTTTCAGGCTTATTCTTAGGGTTCATGCCAGGCATTCTATTCTCTACACAGAGCAGAGGAAAACCACATGTGCTTCAGACACAGCCTGGTATCACATTAGCACCAAACATAAGTCAAAAAGCACATTTTTTCTTAAGAAATACTTATTAGGGGCTGGCCCTGTGATGTAGCGGTTAAGTGTGTGCGCTCCACTGCTGGTGGCCCAAGTTCGGATCCCAGGCGCGCACCGATGCACCGCTTGCCAGGCCATGCTTGGTGGCGTCCCACATAAAATGGAGGAAGATCGGCATGGATGTTAGCCCAGGGCCAGTCTTCCTCAGCAAAAAGAGGAGGATTGGCAAGGATGTTAGCTCAGGGCTGATCTTCCTCACAAAAAAAAAAAGAAAAGAATTATTAAATCATGGCAGGGGCTCATTTGTCTACTGAGTTCCTAGAAGGCTCACTCTCCCATAATCAAAAGTCAAATCTGTTTAAGGTCTGTTGTTTAATTCTTGGTGCACAGTAAAAGGACTACAGTGGGCAGCTATTCCTGTCTCAGGAAATGAGTTTTTGAAGAATGTAAAGCAATTTGAAGCAGGTCCTAAAAGACAATCTAAAGATAATAGTCTGAGAAATGTTCATTCCAGGTAACTTCTATTAAAAAAAAAGATTAAATAAAGCAGAATAACTTTTTGGGTCAGCAGGGAAACATACAGTAGAGTAGGTAAAACTGTGGACTCAGAGCCAGGATGCCTCCATTTACACCCTCTCTCTATTACTTACTAGCTGTGTGACATTAGGATAGTTACTTATGCTCTACATATCTTGTTTTCCTCCACTTTAAAACAGGGATAACAATGATACTGTGAGGATTAAATGAGTTAATACATGTAATGTGCCTAGGATGGTGTCTGGTTGTTAACTGTGTTAGCTGCTACCACTATCCACATCATTAAGCCAAAAACGACATCCAGTGCAACCATAATCACCCACCTCCAGCACACATTTATTTAAGTCAAAACCTAACAAAAAAGGATATTGAGAACATACTGACTCTCTTTGAGCCCTCTTCCCTTTGAGGCTTCTGACTTATCTCCTTTCTTCCTTTCACTACCTGACATTTTGAAATAGCCACGCTTGCTGTCTTCACCTCCCCATAGCAATAACTCATTCTAGACTGGTTTCCTCCCATATTACTCTGCTGATATTGTTTTGGTTACAATCACTAAAGACTTTCTAGCTGTTAAGTCTTTATGCTTCTTAACCACTCCTCAGTATTTAACCCTTTTAACTAACCCCCACTTTTTGAAATACATTCCCTTCTTGGGTTTAACATGACAACACTTTCTTCTAGTTCTGTTTTTGCCCTCTCCTCCTGATATATCTTTAAGGATTCCTCCCCTGCTGCCCATCCCTAAAATATTGCCAATCCCAGGTACTAAATTTTATTGTTTTTTTCTTCTTCATGAGCCCCCTCAGTAATTTCAAAGGAATAGATTAATGGCTTTCACAACTATCTAAGTGGTGATGGTTTATATTTCCATTCCAGACCTCATTCCTAAATTCCTGTACAACATTTCCAACAACTTAGAAGAGTTATCTATTTGGAATCCCAATAGAAATCTCAAACTTAAAATGTTTAAAACTGAAGTTATTTTCTCACTCACCTTAATCTATTCTTTCTCTTCCATTTGTTATGTCAGTTAATGAAATATCACCATCTGCCTGGTCTTCCAAGACAGAAACTTGGGACTCACCAGGATTTCTTCTTCCTTAACCTTTACATCTAATTTGTCACAGGTCCTATCAATTATTCTTGAGAAATACCTCTCAGATATAACTCCTTTTTTTCTTTTCCCATTCCACTGCTACTTATAGTGATATAAACTTGGAGGAGCTGCTGAATCATGCTCAACCTGTTTTGTCACCTATAAAATGAGGATAATAAGAACATCTACCTCGTAAGGTTAAATGAGAAAATGTACATAAAATTCTTAGCTCAGAACCTCAATGAATGATAGCCATATAGTTTAGGTTCTCAACATGTCTTGCTTTTACTATGTACTTAAATGAGCTTTTAATGAATAACCTTGCATCCCACATATCCCTTCTGAATACAGCCACCAGATATATATAGCTGACATGATCATGTCAACCCCTACACTTTTACCCTCATTATCTCATCAACTTACCCTACCACAATCACCCAACCTAGTTAAGTCCTTATTACTAGTAAAGTTCTTGTCATAGGGTATGTACATTCAATAACATTCAATAAATGAATTCAAGAATGAAAACAGTGAATATGAATTTTCCATTCTCAACTGCAGAGAAATGTGTATAGACTTGGTTTTGGTAGACCAGGAAGGCTAGAGGAAGACAGTTATAGGATGCAAACCCAGGTCTTTGAAAATCACTGCTCTGTACCATAACAATAAAAAGAAATGAAACATTTGTTCGCCACTTTCAGGGATACATTTCTGTTTAAAGGCTACTGTCATAAACAAGAGGGCCATTAAATAATAGGGCAGGGAAGAAACTGTTATTTTCCAAGCTCTGTGCATATCATAGGCAAAGCCTGGATGCTGGCCAAGACACTGACAATCAAAGAATAGTATTCCTACAGGAAGCAGGGGGAAGGGAGAAAATGTGCTTTAGAGTTAGTGTCCAGAAAGGACAGGATATATTTTTTCAAAGACTATTTTTCCTTTCTTTTAAAAAAGTGACTGAGAAGGCCAGATCCAAACACATCCATTTAGAAACTAAGATCTTGCTAATGCTACGTGTGAGATTTATTGTTGTGCAAATAATGAACATACTTAATTTTTCATTATTATAGGTAGAGTATGTATTTTAGTTTACAGAAAACCCAATTCTAACTACCAAGCAAGTCATTTTCTTTCTTTCTTTTTTTCTTTGGTGAGGAAGATCAGACCTGAGCTAACATCTGTTGCCAATCTTCCTCTTTTTGCTGAGGAAAATTGGCTCTGAGCTAACATCTGTGCCCATCTTCCTCTATTTTGTATGTGGACGCCTGCCACAGCATGGCTTGGTGAGCAGTGCATCAGTCCACACCCGGGATTTGAACCTGCGAACCCAGGGCTGCCAAAGCAGAGAGCATGAACTTAAGCACTATGCCACCAGGCCGGCCCCAAGCAAGTCATTTTCTAATGAGATGGGTTTATGCTCTGGTCTACTTCATCTATAACTTTCTTTTTAAAAATTTAACATGAATTTTCACTTCTGGCCAAGATGGAATAACAAAGACTAGTTTTACCTCCCCCAAAACAACCCCCAAACAAACAAACCTCTACACAAAATATATGAAACAATAGTTTTCAAGACACTAGACATAGGCAATGAAAAATTGTGATCCCTGAGAGATGGAAAACAAATGAGGCAAACCCTATGCCCACTTACTGAGTTGACAGAATTTTCAGGCCACGACGCAGGGAGGGAAAACCCAATCAGATTCTGGCAGACTCCCTTAATTGAGTAGATGGAGCTGAGAATCCAGGGAGACTAAGACAGTGACTGTTCAAAGGACAGAGTACTGGGAAGGAGACAGCTGTACAGAAATAATACTGGAGATCTGTGGAGAGTAACCCTTGAGTAACCAGCAGAGTACTGACTGGCACATGTATGGGAGGAAACTATCCAAGACCGGAGAAAGACCTATCAAAGAGAATTAGAGAGAAGAGTGCTTGCTATTCACATAGGGCCAGGAATAGTGCCCATTCCTACCAGCCCGAATGAAAACCTCACAATTGGTACAGTGGGTAGAATATTCAGAAAAGTCTTGTCTCAGCAGTATAGAATAATGGAGTGTGTAATAAATATTGTTCAGGTGCTACCCAACAAATCTTAAAGGATGACTCAAAAGTGATCATACCATTTCCAAATAACTTAATCACATTCCAGAAAAAAGTTGAATATTTATAAGAATACAAAAATATCCAACACTGAATAAGGTAAAATTAACAATGTCTGGCATCCAAACAAAGATTATCAGGCAGGCAAAAAAGCAGGAAAATATGGACCATAATTAGGAGAAAAATAAATCAATTGAAACTGACCCAGAACTAGCACAGATGTTAGAATTAGAAGAGAAAGATATTAAAATAGTTATTATAACTATATTCTACATGTTCAAAAGGTAGGGACATGGAAGATATAAAAGACTCAAATCAGGGGGCCAGCCTGGTGGCATAGCGGTTAAGTTTGCACACTATGCTTCAGCGGCCGGGGTTCGGGGTTCGCAGGTTTGGATCCCGGGTGCGGACCTAAGCACCGCTTATGAAACCCATGCTGTGGCAGCATCCCATATAAAGTAGAGAAAGATGGGCATGGATGCTAGCCCAGGGCCAATCTTCCTCAGCAAAAAAGAGGAGGATTGGCAACAGATGTTAGCTCAGGGCTAATCTTCAAAAAAAACCCAACCCAAATCAAACTCTTAAAAAAAAACCTACAACATCAGAAATTAAAAACACACTAGATGGGATTATTGACAGATTTAACATTACAGAAGAAAATATGAGTGACCTTGAAGACACAGGAACAAAAACTATCCAAAATGAAACACACAGAAAAAAAAGAATCCTCTAAAATAAAAACAGCATCAGTGAACTGTGGGACAACTCCAAGTGGCCAAATATAGGTGTAAGTGGAGTGCCTGAAAGTGGAGGGACAAAAGATACATTTAAAGAAATAATGGCTACGAAATTTCCAAATTTGATGAAAACTATAAACTTACTGATCCAAGAAGCTCAATGAAAGCACAAGAAATATGAAGAAAACGACATCAAGGCACATCAGAATCAAATTGCTCAAAGTCAGTGGTTAAAAAAACCTGTCAACCTAGAATTCTGTACCCAGTGAAAATATCTTTAAAAAATAATGGTGAAATAAAGACTTTTTCAGATAGCTTAAAAAATGGAATCACCAGCAGAAATACAATACAAGAAATGTTAAAAGAAGTCCTTCAGGCAGAAGAAAAATGACACCAGACAGAAATATAGATTAACACAAAGAAACGAAGAGCAACAGAAATGGTAACTACATGGATTAATATATAAGATTTTTTCTTTTCTTTTTTTTTTAATAACATCAATTATAATTTTATTTATTTATTTATTTTTTCGCCCAAAGCCCCAGTAGATAGTTATATGTCACAGGTGCACATCCTTCTAGTTGCTGTATGTGGGACGCAGCCTCAGCAGGGCCAGAGAAGCAGTACGTCGGTGCATGCCCGGGATCCGAACCTGGGCCGTCAGCAGCGGAGCACGCGCACTTAACCGCTGAGCCACGGGGCTGGCCCAATAAGATTTTTTCTTAATTTTTAAAACTCTTTAAAAGTTTAAAACTGTTTAAAAGTTTAAAAATAAAAGTCATAAAACTGACTTTCATATCGTGGGATTCAGAACATTCACATAAGTAAAATGTCTGACAACAATTATATAAAGGCTGGGAAGAGAGAAATGGAAATATACTATGATGTAGAAAAGAGTTAACATAATAGGTCTGAGACTGCTACCCTAAGAAAGCCTGGTTGCAAGGCTGGCCTGACGTCTGGGAACACAGATTTTGAGAGAATTCCCACCATTTCTAGAACTAGTAAGAGCATGTACAAACAGTACAGTTTATGCTGAACACTTGCTTTTCTTCTGTGAGTCTGGATTTTTGGTATGTTTTAGGCAAGGAGATCTATGTGACCACACCCCAGTAAAAATGTTGTGCATTGAATCTCTGAAGAGCTTTTCTAGCAGACAATATTTCACACATGTTGTCACAACTCATTGCTGGAGGAATTACGTGCATGCTGTGTGACTTTATCAAGAGAGGATGCTTGAAAGCTTGTGTCTGGTTTCCTACAAACTTTGTCCCATGTGCCTTTTCCTTTTGCTGATTTCGTTTTGTATTCTTTCACTGTAATAAAGCATAGCTACGCAAATGACTAACGCTGAGTACTATGAATCCTTCTAGTGAATCACTGAACCTGAGGGGCACTCCTGACACAAGTACTGTAAAGTATACATGAAATGGTATAATATCACTTGAGGGTACACTGTGATAAATTAAAGCTATATACTAAAAATAATAAAGTAACCACACAGAGAAACAAAACAAAGAGTAGAGCTAATTAACTAAGGACATAATATAGACTCATAAAAATAATCCAAAAAATGGGAGAAAAATAGGAAAAAGTGGGAAAAGAGAAAAAGGAATATATAGGAAAAATAGAAAACAAATACCATAATGATAGATTTAAACCTACTCATATAAAAAAATTAAATAAATGCAAATAGTCTAAATATACTAGTAATGGACAATTAGAAATTCAGATGAAAACAATACTATATAATGGAATAAGAAATATGAAATACTGAAGGATAAATATGAAAAAATATTTTCAACATCTGTACACTGAAAACTACAAAACATTGCTGAGAGAAATTAAGGAAGACCTAAATGAATGGAGAGATATATTAACTTTATGGATTGGAAGATTCAATATTGATATTGGAAGAAGTCAATTTTCCCCAAATTGATTTATAGATCCAATGCAATTCCCATCAAAATTCTAGCAGGCTTTGTAGAATTTTACAAGGTTTCACATGGAAATACAAAGAACCTAGAACAGCCAAAACAATTCTTAAAAAGAACAACAACATTGGAGGATTAACAATACCTGATTTCAAGATTTATTATAAAGCTATAGTAATCAAGAAGGTGTGGTATTAGCATCAAGATAGACAAATAGAATGGAACAGAAACAGATCCATACATATACAGATGACTGATTTTTGACAAAGCTGCAAAAGGAATTCAGTAGAGGAAGAAAAGTCTTTACAACAAATGGTGTTGGAACAACTGTATATTTATATGCCAAAAAACCCCCACTTTGATACACATCATGCACCATATACAAAATTAACTCAAAATCAATCATAGACCTAAATGTAAAATCTAAAACTGTAAAACTTCTAGGAGAAAATATTTGTGACCTTTGATTAGTCAAAGAAATCTTAGATACAACACCAAAAGAACGACCTAGCAAAGAAAAATTCATAAATTTGACTTCTAAAAATTTCTGTTCTTCAAAAGATACTGTTAAGAGAATGAAAAAAACAAGCCATAAACTGGGAAAAAATATTTCCAAAGCACAGATCTGATAAAGGACTTGTATCCCAACTATAAAACAAACTATCAAAACTCAGTAATAAGAAACAACCCAATAAAAAAGTGGACAGAATATATGAACACACACTTCACCAAAGAAGATAACTGATGGCAAATGAACACAGGAGAGATCAATTATAAACACAATGTTATAAAGCAGATATCTAAAACTTATTCATCTTGCATTTTATAGCCATTGAATAGCAACTCCCCATTCTCCTCTCCCTGCAGGCCCTGGCAACCACCATTCTACTTTGTGCTTTGATGAGTGTGACTACTTTAGATACCTTATATAAGTGGAGTTGTGCACTATTTGTCCTGTGACTGGCTTATTTCATTTAGCATAATGTCCTCAAGGTTCATACATGTTGTAGCATATGACACTATTTCCTTCTTTTTTATATGTACATGCCACATTTTCTTTATCCATTCATCCACTGATGGACATTTAGGTTGTTGCTTCCACCTCTTCACTATTGTGAATAATGCTGCAGTGAACATGAGAGTGTAAATGTCTCTTTGAGATCCTGATTTCAATTCTTTTGTATAAATATCTATGTTGGATTGCTGAAATATATGGTAGTTTTATTTTTAATTTTTTGAGGAAACACCATACTGTTTTCTACAGCAGTTGCACCATTTTACATTCCTAACAACGGTGCACAAGGGTTCCAATTTCTCCATATCTTTGTCAACACTTGTTATTTTCTGTTTTTTTTTTTTTTTTTGATAATGGCCATTCTAACAGGTGTGAGGTGATATCTCATTGTGGTTTTCATTTACATTTCCCTGACGATTAGTGAGGTTGAGCATCTTTTCATATATTTGTTGGTCATTTGTATGTTTTCTTTGGAGAAATGTCTATTCAAGTCCTTTGCCCAGTTTCTAATCGGGTTATTTGTTTTTTTGCTATTGAGTTTCAGGAGTTCCTTATATATTTTGGGTATTAACCCCTAATCAGTTATATGGTTTGTAAATATTTTCTCTCATCCTATAGGCTGCCTTTTTACTCTATTTTTTTTTTCCTGAGGAAGATTCACCCTGAGCTAACATCTGTTGCTAATCTTCCTCTATTTTGTATGTGAGCCACCACCACAACATGGCGACTGACGAGTGGTGTAGGTCCACGCCTGGGAACTGAATCCGGGACACTGAAGCAGAGCGTGCCGAGCTTCACCATTAGGCCGCTGGGGCTAGCCCTCTATTTCTTTTTAAGTACTTTAAAATACAGATGTCAAAGTAATTTCTTTCAATTATAACTCTTTTACTTATGGGTTCTAGATATCTTTGACATTAGAATTCAACTTTTCTCCCTTATCTTAAACGTGATTTAAAATATGTTTATTTTTCTATTTCTTCTTTCTTAATTATTCTACTTGTCTCTCCTGTTATGGTCCAGTTAACATGGCTAAAAACACTTAGTCGCTGTCAGTGACTCCATATGGAAAAGTGTCTTACTATACATTTTATTGTGTTAACTCTCAACTGGCACAGAAGTGATTTTAGTCTGTTTTTGAATGAACTGATAAAATTCATTAAGTATTGTCATTTTCTCACACATTATCTTGGTATATATGCTCCTTTACTTCTTGTCCATCACATGTTCTATTTCACAGTCCCTCTGGCAGTGTCCAATTAAAAACAATTCTTCGGCTTTTCTTAAGTATCATCAGAGTTCATTTTTTAAATAATTTTTTGTATCGACGTCATAATAGTTTATAACATTTTGAGATTCCAGTTGTACATTATTATTTGTTAGTCACCATATAAATGTGCCCCTTCACCCTTTGTGCCCACCCCCCAACTCCCTGCTCTGTGGTAACCACCAAATTGTTCTCTCCGTCCATGTTAGTTTATATTCCACATATGAGTGAAGTCATGGGGTGTTTGTCTTTCTCTGTCTGGCTTATTTCACTTAACATAATACCCTCCAGGTCCATCCATGTTGTTACAAATGGGACGATTTTGTCTTTTTCTACGGCTGAGTAGTATTCCATTGTATATATATACCACATCTTCTTTATCCAATCATCTGTTGATGGAAACTTGGGTTGCTTCCACTTCTTGGCTATAGTGAATAATGCTGCAATGAACACAGAAGTGGACAAACCTCTTTGGATTGTTGCTTTCATGTTCTTTGCATAAATACCCAGAATTACGATAGCTGCATCATAGGTATTTCTATTTTTAATTTTTTGGGGAATCTCCGTAGTGTTTTCCATTGAGGCTGCACCAGTTTGCATTCCCACCAGCAGTAAATGAGGGTTCCCTTTTCCCCACATCCTCTCCAACATTGGTTCTTTTTTGTCTTGGTGATTATAGCCATTCTCAAGGGTGTAAGGTGATATCTTAGTGTAGTTTTGATTTGCATTGCCCTGATGATTAGTGATGCTGAACATCTTTTCATATGCCCATTGGCCATCTGTATATCTTCCTTGGAAAAATGTCTGTCCATATCCTCTGCCCATTTTTTGACAGGGTTATTTGTTTTTTTGTTGTTCAGTTGTGTGAGTTCTTTATATATTATGGAGATTAACCCCTTGTCAGATATATGATTTGCAAATATCTTCTCCCAGCTGGTGGCTTCTTTTCATTTTGATCCTGGTTTCCTTTGCCCTTGTAGAAGCTCTTTAGTCTGATGAAGTCCCACTTGTTTATTTTCTCTTGTTTCCCTTATCCAAGTAGACATGGAATTCGAAAAGATCTCTCTATGATCGATGTCAAAGAGTGTTCTGCCTATATTTTCTTCTAGGAGTTTTACAGTTTCGGGTCTTACCTCCAATTCTTTGATCCATTTTGAGTTAATTTTTGTGTATGGCGAAAGATAATGGTCTACTTTCATTCTTTGCATGTGGCTGTCCAGTTTCCCCAGCACCATCTATTGAAGAGACTTTCCTTTCTCCACTGTATGTTGTTAGCTCCTTTGTTGAAGATTAGCTGTCCATATATGTGTGGTTTTATTTCTGGACTTTCAATTCTGTTCCATTGATCTGTATGTCTGTTTTTGTACCAGTACCATGCTGTTTTGATTATTATAGCTTTGTAGCATATTTTGACGTCAGGGATTGTGATGCCTCCAGCTTTGTTCTTTTTTCTCAGGATTGCTTTAGCTATTCGGGGTCTTTTGTTGCCCCATATGAATTTTAGTATTCTTTGTTCTATTTCAGTGAAGAATGTCATTGAGATTCTGATTGGGATTGCACTGAATCTGTAGATTGCTTTAGGTAGCATGGACATTTTAACTATGCTTATTCTTCCAATCCATGTGCATGGATATCTTTCCATTTCTTTAAGTCATTATCGATTTCTTTCAATAACATCTTATAGTTTTCATTTCAACAGAGTTAATTTTAAAGGTGATAAACCACAAACCTGTCTTCTCCAAAACTGTTTTTTTATTTTGATAGTTTCTGTAATAGACAAGGATGATGGCAATGATAACTGTAAGACAGAGAAATGACATTATCTGAGCTGCATTTTGGAAAGATGAATTTCGCAGCCAGGCATTAGCTTGATTAGAATATGGAAAGACTAGAGGAGGGAGATAAGCTAATTAGCTGTATTGAGAATGGAGAACATGGGAAGAATGTGAGAAATTCTGTGAGAGTAGAATCCTCAGAGCATTGTAACTGACCGGATATAGGAGATAATGAAAATGGTGATTCAAAGCTGACTTCAGGATTTAAAGCCTGAGTGAGAGGAAAATTGAGGTACTAGTAATAGAAATAAGTAAGTAGGAGCTGGTTTGAGCTAATGAATCATGGTGGTGACATCTCTGATCATAGGCCCTCCTGAAAGGACAGCCATCTGGCAATTAGTGTCTATATGCAGCTCTATTTCCCACCCCTAACACCTCAGAGGACTGAATATTTACAATAAGCCTTGTTACTATTATATTACAATATCGCTTTTTATATTATATTATCTGTGACATTGTATAGCATGGTGGTTAAGAGCACAGGCTCTGGAGTCCGCCAGATATGGAACGAATCCTGGCACTGCCTTACTAGACATGCAACCTTAAGCAAGTTATTTAACTTCTTGAAGTCCCAGTTTCCTTACTAACGCTACTTACATCAAAGAGTTGTGAGGCTTAAATAAGAACATGTTTAAACCTATTAGCACTGTGCCTATAAAGAATAAGAACTCCAGAGCCAGCCTGGTGGCCTAGTGGTTAAAGTTAAGTGCGCTCCGTTTTGGCGGCCCGGGTTCAGTTCCTAGGCGTGAAACCATACCATTCGCCTGTCAGTAGCCATGCTGTGGCGGTGGCTCACGTAGAAGAACTAGAAGGACCTACAGCTATGTACTGGGGCTTTGGGGAGAAAAAAAAAAGAAAAGAGAGAGGAAGATTGGTAACACATACTAGCTCAGGGTGAATCTTTCCCAGCCAAAAAATAAATAAATAAATAAAGAAGTAGTTAAAAAAAAAAAAAGAATAAGAACTCTAATAAATGTAAGCTATCATTTTTATACCTGTTTAAAAGTGTGCCATTCTCAACATCTGTCTTAGTGTTTTAAGAAGTCCATTGTATTTTATTAATGTGGGGATAAAAAAGGAGATAAGGCTTATTTTACTCTGGAAAATAATACTTCTGAGTCTTTGAATAACTTGTATATTAAATTTCAGCTTTCTAACACTGGTGACATAGGAAAATATTTGTTGAGAAAAATCTGGAGTCATTGCTGAGTGAAATTTTCAGGAAGGGCACAGAGATCTTTAGAAAACAGTAAAAGAAATAGGGAAAACCCAACTCTCTCAAATGTTGCCACTTTTTATGTTTCCTTGCATTTAATACCTCAAAATGTAGGAAAATATAAAAACAGTCAAGTTTTTAAAATGTGAAACATTTGATAAAATTATGTAACTATGTCAACATAGTTTTGTGCTATTAGATTGTTGACCTTGAAGGTGAGACATAAGATTTATTTTTATTGGAGCATCAAAACTGGCTAATTATTTGAAATTTAAGATCAAACATTTTTAAGTGAACTTTCAGCGATGAAATACCTATAGCCTTATTTACGAAATTCTCCAGTTCTGTATTTTATTAGTATCTGGGGAAGTTATTCCATTAAAAAAAATCTTTTATATACTACAAAATTGGAAAGCTTAGATCATTTTGCTGAATCAAAAAATGTTTGCAAAGTGTTACCTAAGTAAATTTATTGGCATTGTGGTTACTTTAATACGGTTTAGTTCCTTTTAGAGAAAATAATGACAGAAAGATTAACTGGGAAGCTGATTCTTTAAATCTAATTTAGATCAAAATATCAAAATGGCTTAATGGTTAGTTATTTTTCTTTATTGCACTTAAACCATTTAAAAATATTTTCAGGGGCCGGCCCAGTGGTGTTGTGGCTAAGTTCGGGGTGCTCCACTTCAGTGGCCTGGGGTTCGAGGGTTCGCATCCTGGGTATGGACCTACACCACTTATCAAGCCATGCTGTGGTGACGACCCACATACAAAATAGAGGAAGATGGATACAGATGTTACCTCAGGGCCAATCTTCCTCACCAAAAAGAAAGAAAAAATAATAAAAAAAATATATATGTATATATTTTCAGTGATTTATTCTTGCAGAACTAGCTATCATGATTAGACCTTGTTTCATGTTACTCCATGTTACTCCACAGCCTAGTGTGTTATTTAATGCAAGAGGTCAATACGTGCCTGTTAGAAGATTATGTGGTTTATAGACTCTTCTCTTTCGCAAAGGTTATTTCTCCCTTGCAGGTCTTGTGGGGGGAACTTTGTTGTATATTAGCTACTGTTTGGGTTTTCAAACTTTAAGATGGAATTTATCAAATAATCCTGCTTATATAAAAACTAGATCTGTGCACCTATCTGGAACTACTTTAACAAGTAGTGATCTGCCTAAAAAAGTCACAGCCAGACTATTCCAAAAAGCATAAGCTAGTTTCTCGCACACATTCAAAGACATCCAGTTTGAGTACTGCATTTCAAATATTAGGGTACTTTGCAAAAGAGCTGGCTGGGGGTGAGGAGAGCAACCTCATACAAAAACTAAAGTTCACAATCTCCTGCCTAATATTTATACATAGGCAGTTATGTGCATGCAACCTTATTTCTGGATTTTGAATTTACCTAAAAAGAAAGAAATTTAATCTTGTAAAAATAAAACAATGAACAATGACATAGAAGAGACCAATGGAAATATTCTCTTGTAAATGTGAGAGCCAGCCAGGCAATGATCAAGATGACTAAGGAACCTCAGGGATGTGTGACTCAGTGGGCTAATGAAAGAGTATTAGCTTCATGACACGCATCTTAGTCATCTCCATAAAGGATTCATTGTTTTGGAAAAGTAAGGGACTCATAATGGTGTGAAGCACTGATTTTATTTGATAAAAATTCAATTCTATGCTTTGACAAAGCCAAGTTAACTGTGGCAGGGTCAATTTCATATAAATTCTGCCAATGAGTCAAACTATCATTGGCACATACACCCCCCCAACCTAGCATCTACTAAAGCAGCTATTAACTAAACCCAAAGCCTGTGAATGGCCATCTATACAATGGGATTTAGTAAAAGTCCTAAGGAAACCAACATATATTGAGAAATAAGTTTTAATTAGGAATGTGTAATCTCTTTAAGCAGAACAGTGTGATTACAATTTAACACCAGGCAGGTTAGTCTTATTTAATAATTTGTTGTTAACTCACCCCAAGTAGCTACTATTCGAAGTCATGTTATGATTTGCTTTGTGTATTTTAACTCCTCCTGGTTCCCTTTATATATTCCATCATAAGATTTATTACATTTATCCATAAAAACCAACAACCTCTTTCCTTTTACTAGGCAGCAAACTTAGTTTCTGTCTTTCTCTGATGAATAAGAGATTCCATTAAGATGTTCAGGAAGAGTGACAGGTTTCAAGTGGATAATTTCTAGCATAACTCGACATTAACACAATGGTGATTAAATTTTAAAAAATGGATCCCAAAATAATTCTAAAAACTTGAGTTAGAAACTTTAATAAGGTTTAAAATTAATATCTGTCAAGGACATAAGGCTTTCGGACTAGAAAAGGCACTTGTGGTAGGTTAGCTAGCTCTATGCTCTGCACTAGTACACAATCTTCTATAACTATTTTATCATTAGAGCTCAAGCTCTTGGATGGTTGACAGCTAGGAATCTACTAACATGCTGCAATGGGATCCTGGTCAGTGCACTTATGTGACCGTCTCCCCATTGTTGGGCTGGGTCTCTGGAAACATCAATTTTGGTAGAACAGTTGTTCAAAACAGCTGTCTTGAAAAGTAAAAAAAAAAAAAAAAACAACAAAAAAAGACTTTTTACTAAGGAAGCAAGTGTTAATGTTAATATCCCACTTGAAGATCCAAATTCTAGCTCAGATGTTACCCCAGCAACTTCTGCTTCAACAGTCATAAGACTACCATTATGATCAAACAGTTGAAGTTACTATTAAGGTAACTGTTAAATAAACTATGCCTGTACTCTTAAACCATGTTCAAGGACAACTTCTAACCAATTCTCAAACTACACTTTTTTACATTTCTGTAAGCAGATGTAATGGCATAAAACACCTTCAATTACAATAGTATCCTCTAAACCAGTGGTTCTTAAAGTGTGATCTGGCAACCAGTGGGGGTTCTCAAGATACTTTCAGGGGGTCCACAAAGTCAAAACTATTTTCATAATACTAAGAGGTTGTCTTTTTCCACACTCATTCTCTCACAAGTATAAAGTGGAATTTTTCAGAGCTTATATGATGTTAACACATAATGGATCTACTATGGTTTTTAAAAAATGAACAGATATTTTAGCAATTTCTCAGTTTTATTTCCTAATAGGGTAAATATCAATAGCTATAACTCATATAAATACAAGGTTTTTAGGGTCCTCAATAATTTTTTAAGTGTATAAAGGGGTCTTGGGACAAAAAAGTTTGAGAACCACTGGTCTAAACAGAATAGTGCAAGACTGCCTGTATGTAGTGCCCAATAAATGCCAGCCACCTCTTCAGACGTATATTCAAGGGATATTACTTCAGATAATCGCTATACTTGGAATCAGTCAGTAAATTTAGATACACTGGATACACTACAGAGTACATGACCATAACGACCTTCTCTGAAGATCCAGGATCATTTAACACCAAAATTATGATTAAAAAACTATTTCACAGGACTTGTTTGAGTAATATTTTAAAATATAGAAAGATATACCTCTAATGTAGAAAGATATCTCTTAATGTATACTAAAAAATGTTTTCAATCACTTTATTACTTTTTTAAGGTAAACTTGTTTTACTTCAACCACAACCAGAAGAAGAAAAAGATATAAAACTGAAATGTGACTGCAACTTGTATGTTCCTTTAAATAAAATTAGAAAGCATGATGTGACATGTTTTTTAAAAATATTCTGGTTCTACAATAAAGTGCAATGTTTTGGATATAATAATCACAAAGTATAAAGGCTTGCCAAGCAGGTTCATAGAAACAGAAGGAAAGTCTGTCTAAGTTTGCTTTTCTTTCTTGTTAATGTGTTTTAAGCTATATCATAAGCCATAGAGTTCATTTGTAAACAGTAATCAAGATAACATGTTACTTTTTGAGGGAAGATTATTGAATTAACTGAAGATTACTGAAGATAAATTGAAGTATGCTAATTTTAGAAGTCAAAACACTGCTTAGTAAACACCCAGTCTCTTATGGATTAATGCACTCATCTGGATGGCATGTTCTAACCATTTAGACTGCTAAAAAAGAAGAGCTCTTGAAAGAAAAGACAACTTTAAGGAACTGAAACACTAAGATCATAGCACCTTTATCAATGGAAAAACTCCATCTTTAAATATTAATGTAACCAATAAGTTGAGACACTATCTGCAAGGGATATGAAATTAGTTTTGTTAGGAATGCATTATTCAGGCAGACAGCTTCCTAAAGATTTAGGTATGCTTTGGAAAGATCTTTGGACGTACTTGGGTTTTACTGACTATTAAAGCTGAAGCTCAATGCAATGGAAAAGATTTTTGCTGTATTCTAGATACAACTGATATCTGTATATAAACATCAAGCTCATTAGAATGCATTTTTTAAAGATCTTACTAAATCTTTAGACACTAGAAGCAGACGTGTGCAATCCAGTATCAACAGAACCCAATGTGAAGGATTCTCAAAATACACAGCTGCAATCTGTCAATTAATTTTGTTTTCTATGTAGTATAAAATTCATTATTCAATGACTAGCAAAGCAGAAAATAAAATCAACAATGTCATGTATGTTTTTCCATAATGAGATGCAAGGTGATGCCAATATGGCAGATTTTCAACCAAATCCGAAGGTCTACATATATCAGTAGTTGTGTCCAATCTTCTTCATTATGGCTATGCATTCTGGTCTCAGCACAAATCATTTATTTGGTCTTTTGACTAAATTTATTCAGGCTTTGCATATAATCAATCTACTAGCACTAAAGTATTCCTTGACATAATTCCACTTTCTGGGCTGGAACTACACAATCGCATATACTAAGCAACTAGTATGTGGCTAACTGAAGAAATGGCAAGCAGGATGGATAGGATTAGGAACTAAAACTATGACTGAGGCCATCAACTCACTATTGTTGATGGTAGGTATGGTAATTGTAGCAAAACAATCAATTATTTTATGCTCCTAGTTGCCTAGCCATCATTGAAAAACTGTCAGCATAATGACTTCCAGAACGGACAGCAGGCATGTATGAATCCCTTCTTGTGTGAATTATGCATGTGGTGCTATACAGGTTAGAGCAGGTCAAAGGACAAGGGGTGAGGAGGAGAAAAAGGAAAGATGAAAATTTTAAGATCAAATAAAAAATGTACTCGATGAAGTGGAGCTATGGATTATTAGAAACAGCAGACCACTTGTTAAGGCTATCAGATAGTTCGGTTCATTTTGAGCAAATAAGAGGCACAAGCAGAGATACTAATAACAGGCTTCTCAACTAGACTGTGGTTGTAACAAAACGAAAATCTTTGAAAAGATCAGGTTCCTGATTGTAGAAGCATGTAGCACGCACAGAGTATAAAGAAATTTTTCCCACATAATAAAGGATAAGTTGTTTAGATGTTGCCAGGACAGGACTAGAAGCACGGTCTAAAACTCCAAGAAAATAAAAGTATTGTATGTTACTAGAAATGGCCACTGGAATGAAAACGAAATAAATTCTCTAGCAAAACCATGATTATCAGCACCAAGTTCACCTGCAATATGGCTAGGGCTGAAGTTGGTCAAAAATCACTTCTGAAATCCAGGACCTTCCCCCCATCACATCAACCCTTTACACTTGTTTTCTTTCAGATTTTAAGGAATCAATGCCTCTGACTCTTGGTAATTACAATGTCTTTCTATGAGTACAATATATTTGTGTTTATCTTTCTCTTCTACTGTTACAAGCTCACTTCTTAAGAGAGGCTTAAATAAGTGTGGAAATTGGAAACAAAGGAACTTTTTGCCTATTGCTCATTTCCATTTTCCCCTGAGCATTCCCAGAAGCCCTCCTGTGGTTCTAACCTCTTAAATCCTGTTGTGTGCGAGCACCACCCATGCTCTGTCTTGGCATTCGAAGAGAAGTTCTCAAAGGTGTATGTCTCTGTTCATCCAGGTAAGCGAGGTCCTCCAAATGGGCAGAGCTTGTGGCTGACAAGACAGAAGAGTTTAGTCAGAATATGCAAGTTTAGAAAGCTTTCAGTTAGTCTGTATTTCTCAAACTTTGGAATCAGAGCTTACTCCAGCAGATACATCTAACAAGAGTTTTTTGAACTCAAAGTCCTCATCTGTGTCTAGAACATATGCCAGCAAAACATGTCAAAAGTTGTCTTCATCTCCTTCATCACTATCAACTACCTGAGCTTATGGAGAGTATAGCAACAAGTTGGCAAACATATTAGTACCTAACAACAAAGATATTAGTCTTTGCTTCTTTTGGGTTACAAATCCCATCCGTAGAACAAGACATAAATATCATCAGTGGAGAAATTTGTTCCAAATTATATTGAGCTGTAAGAAAAACATAAAGCTCTATTTTCTACATTTCCCTTTATGGTAAAAAATGAAATCTGAAAACAATTTTCATGTGTGTGGGTATATGTATATATTGGAAAGGTGGGCATCTGGGACAATGGACAGAGAATTGCCAAACAGCATTTAGGGAACTGCCAAAGTCCATGAATTCCGAACAACATTTTATTGCTCTCTGAACATAATCAAGCATCTATAAATCCTTTAACCCCTAACCCAGCCACAAAATAGAGAGAGAAAATGGCAGAAGATACGGGGAAAAATGGGTACTGGCATGGCTATATATTCAGAGCTGTTGCGTCCACTCACAATGAACCAAAAAGTGAAGAAATCAAGAATCAGGAAGCACTGAAGACAAAATAGTTTTTAACAAAAAAGAAAAAAAAACCCATACTTCTGTCAGAAAATGGTTAGAGCTTATAAATTATTAATTAAACCATTAATTCAATTTGTTGCCAACTATGCAAGATCCTGTGCTGAGGGTTAGTTTCGTCATTCAATGACACTTACTGAGAGCCAACTAAGTGCTGGGCACTGCTCTTGGTGCCCTCTCTGGCTTAGTTGCCATTTACCTCTGGTGACTGTTGAGTGGGTGAGAGGAAGCAAACTGAGATTATTCTTTCTTGGCTGCTGAGCTCCAATGAAGTATTGGCCATAGCCCCAACCAAGATAAGACACAAGCAACAATAAAATAAGGTGGATTATGGTAAGTGGCACAAAGAAAGTCACGAAGTGCTCTATGAGCTGAAAAAGAGAGAGAGAAGATGGAGAACACAGAAGAGAGGGAAAGGAAGAGAGAAAAGAATAAGAGAGAACAAGTGCAAGAGATGTATGTTCCCCATATCCTCCAATTATTGCAACTGTCTTTATTACCTGGGTCTATTGGAAACCTAGACAAAAAGAATGCATCCAAATTATAGATACAGTTTCTATAAGGAAATAAAGGTCTTTGAAAGCTTGTCTAGGGAACTTAAACCAAGAAAGGGAAGTGCCACATTACACACCAGAGGGAGGAAGAGAGTATCAGAGGAATAAAAGATAATCTTGATTTCCACATTCTGAAATTAAAACTATCCAGAAAAGATAACTATCTAATCTTTTATTTAAAAACACTGAGACAATGACTCTTACACCAATCCCACTGGTATTCTAATGTGGGTCTATAAATTAGTTCTTTCTTATGTTTAATATAATCCCTCCTGCTTTAACCAAAGTCTATTTTCTTTTGTTTGGTTCTTTACCCATAGGTGTGTAGCTACCAAAAAAAAAAAAAAGGAAACCCCCGGGGTCCCATCCCCACAGAGTCCTCCTTGGAGCTCAGAAATATTACCATCAGCTGAGCAGGGCCCCCTTCACAGAGATCTGAGTTGCAGCTTTGCGGGGCCTTTCCTCCAAGCTTTGACAGTAAATCGCAACCTCTTCTCCTTGTCCCACAGGCTCAGAGGTGGTAGCTGCTTCCTGCAGTTGTGAAGTCCATGATACCTCAGTGTTCTCTTTTTACCCTTTCAGTTCTTTAAAACCTAGTTAACAATTCTTTATATATCAAATTTTCTGTTAAAATAACTGTGGTTTCTCTCTCCTGGTTAGCTCCTGACTGATATGGCATAGAAAATAACTAAACAGGAATCTCTTTCAATATGTGATGTTGACAATAAAGCAATATCACAGAATGCAGATGTGAAAGGAATATTAAAGGTCACTTAGTCCAAAGGTCAGCAAACCAAGGCCTGTGGATGAAATGTGGTCTGCTGCCTATTTTTGTAAATAAAGTTTTAGTGGAACACAGCCTTGCCAATTCATTTAAGTATTCATTTACAACAGAGTTGAGTAGTTGTGACAGAGGCCATATGGCCTGCAAAGCCTAACATACTAACTTTTTAATAAAAAGTTTCCTGACCCCAATCTAGTCAAATCCTCTCATTTTACAGATTAGGAGACAGTGGAGTGACTTGTCTAAAGTGAATCACTCACTTAAGTAGGGCCAGGCCTGGAAACCAGCTGTCTTCCTCTCTCCATCTGCTGAGTGCTATTTTCATCGTACTCTTCTCTACGTTTAAAGCTAAATAATTTAATTCTTTCTTAAAAGGCTTATTTTTCATCCCTTATTCATCTTTGTCACTTTCCCTCAACTCTCTGTTTTTTACGGCTTTAAAGAACAGTAATCAAACTTGGGCAATAAAGGCCTTGCTAATGCGAAGTAAAGGTGCCCTGAATGTCATAGACTAATACATCTCTGCACTTCAAATATTTTCCACAATAAGAAACAAAAGAACAAACAAAAGTCGCAAATTTGTAATTTTTTTAATAAGAAAAATACTGATAAGGTACTTTTTAAGCTGATAAACTGAAGAGTAACATGAAAAGAAGATCAATGACAATGAGAATCTTTTGTTTACATTAAAACAAAATTCAAATGAAATCTTAACAGCTGGATGAGTGACAGAAGTTTTCGGTTACCATTACGGCAATATTAATGGCACAATTATACAATTTTAAAGCAAGGTTCTAGCAGGGTTCTTTTACTAAAATGGTTCTATATGCCAACACTAAAATGGTCTGATACGTTTTAATAAAAAGAGAATGTATATTTCATTAATAGGTAGAACGGTATAGAAATACACAACATGGAGTGAAGCAAAAAGCTGTTTTGAAGAAACGAGAGAAAAAAGCCTAGCGTATTTCTTTTTCATATATTATATCCATCTACAAATCTGTTAAAGATTAAACTAAGGGAGAGCTATACTTTGAGTACAGATTTGAATTAAACAGCAGTTACATAATCCATTTTAATTTCTTTGTATTAAAAAAATCTTTTGGCAAGTACTTTTAGCCACATCCTTAGTTTCACGTATGACTTCTTATACTTTATGAAGAGCTGCTGGCAGCTCTTGTAATATAAATGTTTAGTGTGAACTTAAGTTTTACTAAATTTACCATAGTAATTCCCAGGAAAATGAACATCAATTGTTCTATTGCTTTATTTCACAAAACCAAGAAATGTAGTAAATATATTTTGGAATGAGTACATTTCTCAATTTTGGACAGAAGACATCAGAAGAAAAAGACAAATACTGCGAATACTGAGCTGAATGAATAGTTCATTCCTTCACAAATCCAAATCTTTATAGGCAAACTGAACTAAGGAAAAGCAGTGATATTCAATATCAAGTGCAGTAGCTCTGAAGCAGGGCTTAGATAGATCCGAAATCTGCCAATGGGGAACTATTGCTTTAATCTGGACTGCAATTAAATTATGGTCAGTGTTACCTAAGTCTACTAAAACATTCATTCTTTTTCTTATTTTAGCAATTAATATCTTTTTTGTTGATCTCTGAATCTATCACTATTTTATCAAATAATTAAAAATAATTTTTACTGCCTTTTTTTCCTTAATAAATCATTATTTTCCTTAATCCCATTTTCAGTTTCTTTCTGCTTCATCATTTTCAAAATTCTTGTCCCTTCAAATACATTATTTGAAGACATATGAGACAAATATTAGAAAGATCAGCTAGGGACCTAAAATTCTATTAGCTGTGGCCCTTTGTTCTACTAATTGTATGTAGTTGTACTCTCCCTAATAGTCACTTGAATCTTTTCCATTTGCAAGCCAGTTTCTGAGAAAAAGTCTTTGTCATACTTTGTCAAACATCTCACTCTTCGTCAAACTTTGCTCAGGCTGCACTTTCTCTGCTTCCCTGACTGATCCCCCAGTCAGAATTAATTGCTTCTCCCTTTCAGCAACCACATACGTATATTGCTAATTAGAACTTGTGTTATTCAGCTAGTTGTTTACATGTCTGTCTTCCCTTATTAGATTACAGTAGGTTCTTGAGGGCAAGAAACAATGTTTGATTTATCTTTGATAACCCTATTCCTTCAGAGTAAATCAGAGTGCCCTGCACATAAGGCTCAACATATAACTGAATTCCAGACTAGTCCTGCTTAGAAATCTGGCTCTATCCTCACCCTCCTCATTGCTCTGCTTAATGCTTAAGAGACATCACTATGGTAATATGCTTGGCTCCAGTGATGTTCATATAATCTTCTTCCAGGTGCTGCTGATCCCACTTTTACTTTTTTCTATAGCATATATCACTTTCTATCATAGTATACAAATTACTTATTTATTATGTTTATTTTACTTTCTCTGGCTAGAATGTAAGCTCCATGAGGGTGGGAATCTTTGTTTTGTTTATTGATGATTCTCAAGCACTTTGAACAGTCCCTAGCATATATAGTATATGCTCAACAAATGGTTGTCTAATGACAATTTAACTTACACTTTGTGTTTGATTACATTTAAACATTCAACAAATAACAAATTAGGCTTTGTCTTCATGGGTTATTTGAAAGCTAAGGATAAAGGAAGTGGCTATAGCAACAATGCCTTGTACATCATCATCCATAAAACACCAATGATAAATCTATAGGGACACATATATTCCCACCTCATAGTGGTACTTTTACTGTGAAATTGTACTGGGAATTTTTTTTGAGATAATTCCATCAAGTTAAATTAATACTATAATAGTTAATGAATACATTCTAGATACAAGTATAAGACATTAGTAGGTAAGTTAAAGTAAACTGAAGAAATAGGAAAAACATATCAACAATAAAAAATTTTATGTAAAAAGAAAATGTTTTAAAAAGTAAACCCATAAAATCTATGTCATTAAAAAGCCTTGTTTTCAGAGAATGAAGAGGGAAGTGGAAGAAGAGAGTATATATTTTTTTGAGATTTCATCAGATTGGAACAGCTGACTCACTTATAGAACATTTAACTGACACACTTTTTTGAAGTCAAAATAATTTAATACACAAGTGAGCAGAAAAAAATCCAGCAGACAACATTTGGTACAAAACATTCCAGCGGCAACTCCACATGGAGTTTGGAACCAGTTTGAATTGTTTCTTCTTCTATCAGTTGCCACTAATGCAAAGAGCTTTTAGTAGCACAATTGTCATTCTGGCTGACCTGAGCAGGAAGCCTGGAATGACACTTTATGTTTGCTACAGCCTGGGCAAGAAGCCACTCTGCTGTCCTTAGACCCTTGAGTCATAAAGCCAACATTCTGACTGCTGAACAGTCCAGTTTTGATGTTCTGTAAAATCCTCATTACAGTTTCTGTTTGGATTCATTTCAATGCCCCAGGGTTCCCATTTCGCATTTACCTGATTCTTAAGATCCTTTTCTTAGGAAAATGTGCAGCTCCAAACATTAACAAGTAGAGGATGAGAGTTTATATTCTGACTTGTGTTGTTTGTATGTTTCCCTGATAGACTCCTCATTTTCACACAAAGCACTGAGGACAGCTGTTGCAAGCGAACATTTCCTGCTTCCGACTTCCCTCCAATTCATTGCGAATCTCATTTTAAGACATCAAGAATGACCATAGACAGCCTACTCTCTGATAACTTCTGCCATGCAACCGCAAGTCCACAAGGGTTCTCTACTTCCTTCCAACACAGTAAGCTTAAAAATAAATATGCCATAGTGGCTTACATTTTTAAAACAATAAAAGACAGTTTTTATTTTTTCATATTTTAGAATTTTAATTTAAAGGTGTATAAACATCTAAATTTATATTCAGAAAACTGAGCTACTGCAGGAAAAACCCAAGCCTTAATGCTACAGACTGCCAAAACTCACCTTTAATCACTTCATCATTCGAGTTAAAAGTTTTTATGTTTTCAGTAAATAGTACCATTTTCATAAGTGGTATACGGAGCTTTTAACTGGTATATCTAACTACAGACTTCACTTGTTTGAGTCTTTATGTTTCTAAAAGCATACAGCTAAATCTAATTGGACAATATATTTATATTTAATCAGACTTCTATTTTAATAGTTAATAAAAAGCACATGTTTAAAAAATTTTCATTATATATATATTTCTTCCATTTATGTTGTACATGAGTTAAAAGCTCAGAAAAAATTTCTGTAAAATAAATCACCATAAACCTATGCATATGTGCTGACTTTATTCCCTACAAGTAAAAGTGTTATAAAAGCCATGCGTCCTTTCCATTCTTTTGAAAATCAAGGTTCTTATGGGATAACATAGTTTTATTCTTTAGAGTTCAATCCAGCAGCAGCCTCAAGGATTTTAAATAATTCCTTAATAATTTCCTGGTCCTGCTAGATGTGGCCCTATAAAAATGCCAGCGAGCTCGGGCAAAAGAGGGCACTTCTCTTCCCCAAGTGGGGAGAAGTCTAAAACACAGCAAGCAAGGAACATTTAAACAATTATTCCCCTAGGTTTTTTTTTAAAGTGATGCAAATGGTACTTTCACATCATTATTCAACATTATTTGGTCTCTAAAATAAACAATTATATTACTCATACTGAGCTAAAATTTGAAAAAGAAGAGAAATTTAAAAGATGGATTTGAACAAGGCCTTTGATTATTGGCATTCATCATCCCCTGCCCCGCCCCGCAACTCTTTCTATGCCTAGAACAATTTAATAACCATAAATATATTGGATTTTCCCCCTATTTCAAGCTCTTCTCATATTTGAAATCCTCAATTCTTGTTCACCAACCAAAAGGATCTGAATACTTGATCTTCCTCCAGTTTGGGGAACCACTTCTATGTACACATTAGAAAGTAAAGGAAAATATGTATATGTAGAGCTAAAATGAGAAGAGAGGACCCTTCTGAGCTAAGAAAATTTATTTTAAAAAATGACTTAGACATCTATTCATTTAAGCTACCAGAGGCTGTGGTCTTATCAAATATTTACACACATTATACAGTTAGCAGGGTAATTCTCTGTGAAAGTAATTTTATTTCTCTACATCCTGGAAACATTTTCAACCTATAATCTATTAAATTTTGAAAACAATTGAGTCATTTGGTTTATAGCTCACTTTCCTGCCTCTCTGTGAGGCTACTGAAACCATGGTTTCCAGATACATAAAACAACCCAATACAAACCATTCCCTAACCCATGACCTATGACTGACAAAATCCTATTCTCCAGGACACATCTATCTGGCTTCTGATTGTGCATTTACCTTTTACCCTTCCTTTGAAGAAGCATGATCAGCATTGCTTAAGAATGTGAAAATCTCTGCTAGCCAGAAAGGCCAGTATTAGGGGATGACCACTGTGATAGGTGAAAAAATAATCAACAATTAAGGTCCACAGGCATAACAATTTAGGCTAATGTTATCTCTTATATCTTTTTTTAACATGGGGGAGGGGCAGGAGAGGGAAAAGAAGAGGGGAGAAAGTATTAAAGTGTGTACAGGAAATATTTTCTAATACTTGAGTTAAAACAAACTCCAATAACAAAGAAAAATCACTGTTTTATAATACTTGATATAAACAGTATACTTTTGATTAAAAAGATAAAGAAAAAGCATGGGCCATAAAAGAAAAATTCGATAAATTGATGTCATCAAAATTTTTGTGCTTCAAAATAC
Organism: Diceros bicornis minor; assembly: GCF_020826845.1. Taxonomy (NCBI): domain Eukaryota; kingdom Metazoa; phylum Chordata; class Mammalia; order Perissodactyla; family Rhinocerotidae; genus Diceros; species Diceros bicornis. The sequence goes on along the minus strand of NC_080757.1, from coordinate 46,190,770 downwards.
ATCAATAAGAAAACTAAAGATAAGCAATACACTGGGAGAAAATATTTTGCAAACACATCTCTGATAAAGGTTTGTATCCAGAACATACAACAAAATCTTACAATTCAATGATAATAAGACAACCCAATAAAAAAATGTGCAAAAGGTTTGAATAGATATTTCACCAAAGAAGATACATGAATAGCTAATAAGCACACAAAATAAGCTCAATATCATTAGTTATTAGGAAAATGCAAATTAAAGCCACAACAAGATAGCATTTCACATCTGTTAGAAAAACTATAATAAGAGATAAGGCAATAAGAAATGGTAGAGAGGATGTGCAGAAATAAGAATCCCCATACATTGCAGGTGGGAAGGTAAAATGACAGAGCCACTTTAGAAAACAGTTTGGCAGTTTCTTAAAAAGTTAAACATAAATTTACCCTGTGATCTAGCAATTCTACTCCTAGGTATCTATCCAAGAGAAATGAAAACATATGTCCACCCAAAGACTTGCACAGGAATGTTCACAGCAGCACTATTTACAATAGCCAAAAATTGGAAAAAACCGAAATGTCCATCAACTGGTGAATGGATAGATAAAAGGTGGTATAGCCATATAATAGAATACTATTTGCAATAAAAAAGAACAAATTTCTGATACATGCTAAGCAAAAGAAGACAGACACGAGTGACTACATATTGTATGACTCCATTTATATGAAATGTCCAGAAAAGGTATATCTACAGAGATAGAAAGTAGATTACTGGTTGCCTGGGGCTGGGGTGGGAATGAAATTAACACTAAATTGACATGAGAAATCTTACTGGGATGATGAAAATGTTCTAAAACTGTTTTATGGTGAAGGTTGCATAATGGTAAATATACTAAAAATTACTGAACTGAGTGAATTACTTGAAACGTGAATTTTATGATATGTAACATATGACTCAATATACTTGCTTTAAAAAAAAAAGGTAAAGAAAATTCACATAGAAACTTCTGCTTCAGGACTTTACCTAGGCTACCACTGAACTAAGACAGCAATTAGAATCATTTCTGGCCAGTCTGAGTACTGACCCTAGGTTTAAGCTCTCAATAAGTAGAACACTTTTAAGTAAATTATCCATTTGTTGAAGTTATTAGGTTATTTTTAATCAACACTAAAAACAGGTATTTCGTCAAAGATCTAGTTGTGCCACCTAGGACTGCTATTTCTAAACCAAAGACAAGGGAAAAACCCTTCTAGAAAGACAGGAGCTTATATACACTTTATATACATATATATATTTATATATATATTTTTTTGGTGAGGAAGATCAGCCCTGCGCTAACATCCAATGCCAATCCTCCTCTTTTTGCTGAGGAATATTGGCCCTGGGCTAACATCTGTGCCCATCTTCCTCTACTTTATATGGGAAGCCGCCACAGCATGGGTTGGCAAGCGGTGTGTCCATGTGCGCTCGGGATCCAAACCTGCGAACCCTCGGGCCGCCGAAGCGGAGTGTGTGCACTTAACTGCTACGTCACCGGGCTGGCCCCTATACTTTATATATTTTTTAAATTGAGGTATAATTTACATATATAAAGTATATAAATCTCAAGTGTATAGCTCAATAAATTTTAATATATGCATACTGATGCAACTACCATTCAGATCAAGATATAAAAGGTTCTAATTGATATTTCCGCTAAAGGTAACCACTACTTTAGTTCTATCAACATAGAAGTGCCATAGTTTTGTCTGTTTTTCTAAACTTTACATGAATATATATACTTCACACAATACGCTCTTTCCGTGATGTTGTCTGTAACATCTTTTTCATCGTTGTATATAATTTATTTATATAGTCTACTGTTGATAGGTATTTGGATGATTTTCAGCTTTTGGGCATCATGAATAAAACTGATAGGAACATTCTTATATTTGTCTTTTAGTGAACATAAGGATTTACTTTGGAAGGTCATCCTATGCAGGAGTGGAATTGCCTGGTTGTAGGTAACATGCATATATACCTTTATATGGCTTTAATAGATATTGCCGAGCAGCTTTACAAAGTGGCAGTACCAATTTACTAATATACTCCCATCAGCATTGTACGACAATTTCAACTGCATCACATCATCACTAATACTTGGCATTGCCACTTTTAACTTTGAATTTTGTGGGTATGAGTATAGCACTATCTCATTGTCAAGAACTGAGAAGGATCTCATATTTTATCCTACTTCTAAGCTAATATGCCTGGATGCTGGAAGAAGACATGAGACATCTAGGTCAGAGATGAAAGAGTTTATTCCTCAGAGGAATAGCAGTAGCCAGATTATCAACATTTGTGCCAGTTCTCCCTGCCCCAATTCCCACAGGGCAATACAGAGGGCTAGGTGGTACCTGCACATGCAGATGGTTGCATTATGAGAGAGGCGCTCTGTGCCTACAGATTAGTTTGCATTTCTAGGATTTTATAAAATGCAATCATGCATCTAGGAATCATGTAGTATGTACTCTTTTTTTTATCTGGCTTCTTTCACTCAGCATAACTATTTTGAGATTCATACATGTTGCAGTATCAACCGTTCATTTCTTTTATTGCTGAGTAGTATCCACTGTAAGGATAGACTATAATTTGTTTATCCATTCACCTGTTGATGGGCAGGTGATGTTAACAATTTTGGGCATTACAAATAAAGCTGCTATGATCATTTGTGTACATCTTTCTAAGAACATATGCTTTCATTGCTCTTGTATAAATCCTACTGATTTTTAGACGTTACATGACTCTTACATATATTATAATCATATATAGATAGATAATGTATATTATATGTTACACACATAATATGGATATTATATGTATAACAGATATATTTTAAAGAATCACAAGTAGGGGGCTGGCCCCGTGGCGTAGCGGTTAAGTGCGCGTGCTCTGCTGCTGGCGGCCCGGGTTCGGATCCCAGGCGCGTGCCGACGCATTGCTTGTCAGGCCATGCTGTGGCGGCGTCCCACATACAGTGGAGGAAGATCGGCACGGATGTTAGCTCAGGGCCAGTCTTCCTCAGCAAAAAGAGGAGGACTGGCAGATGTTAGCTCAGGGCTGATCTTTCTCACACACACACACAAAAAAAGAATCACAAGTAATATTAACTTTTGGAAAGAGGTATTAGGCAGAGAGAAGAGAGTGGCTTTTCCTTTTCTTTTTGTATTTTTTGTTTGAATTTGACTTTTTATTTGATTTATATATTATTTAATATATACGCATCTTTAATTTCTAGAATATGTCAGCAGGAATCACTGGGCAAGGAGATTATGGCTCATTTTTTGTTTTGTTTTCTTCTTCGTATCATTCTGTATTTTAAAAAATCTAACAAATGTTATTTTTTAAGGTAAAAACAAGAAAAATCTTTCAAGCCACTCTCTCAAGTCTATTGATATAGCCTTTAACCTGGCAATTCATTCCCTGTAATTCTGCACAATATCAGAAGCTTTTAACTGTTTTCTCTAACTCCAGGCTTTCCTCCTTCAGTCTATCCTATATGGATGAATATAGTCATTTTTCTAAACTGCAAATTTGATAATATGGCTCCTGTTTACACTGCTGTCTATCCACAAAATAAACCCAACAGTTATCATCAAAGTACATAAAGTCCTTGGTATCACCTTGCAACATTATTTTCTACCATTCCTTTTGTGTACCCCCAGGTTCTAGTCATGCAGAAATACCAATAATGTGCCAAGTTCTTTAACTTCTTGGTGACTCCTTCCTCTTTTTGCTTAGTACTTCTTGTGAATTCTTATTTGTCCTTTTCTATGATGTTTTCTATTCCTCTCTACTTTCTCTCTTTACACTTAGATGCTTCCTCCTCTGTGTTCCTAGGGTACTTTATAAATTACTGTATTATAGCATTTATCACATTGTAGCTGAGTATATTACAAAAACAACAATGGATGTTAATTAGAATTCCCTCTTGTAATTCTCCATAAAATTCTTATCTTAATATTTGCTTCAGTCACCATTCCAATGGATATGCAAAAGCTTACTGAAGTACAACTGTAGACACAATTATGTTGATGCCTATAAATAGTAAAGTGGTTAAATGGCAGTTAGCAAAAAAATATACCATGAGAAGTAGTTTGGAAGCTGAAACAACTTACAAATTGGATGACAATTCCCTGAAAGTTGATGACAATTTAAAAGATTTTATTAAGTAACTAGAATACCAGCTCTTACAGGATAAAATTCTAAATAAACTAAAATCTTACAATCCATGTAAAGGAAGAATATACTCTTCACCTGATAAAACGTTGCTTGCTTTGTAAATTTTTTTTTTTTTAACATATTTCCAATGATATTTTTACCCGGTGAATAAAATAGCTGATACAGAAACCTGGGTTCTATTCTCTGCAATACAGTTACACAATTTCTTCAATATCTACTAGTTAGAGAAATAAATGATAACACCGATACTTCCGGAAATGGCCTTATGCCAATTTCTGGAAGGCAATAGTGTTAGAAAGCTTTAGAGACAGTGAAGGAAGAATCATATCTGGCTAATTAGTCCTGGAAAACTCTTTGTAAACCCTAAGGTTAGTATTTCCATAGGGTAAAATAATAAATCTCTACAGACATTTATGCTCAAGAAGGGCAAAATATTTTATAATCTTTTCAGTAAACTAAAAAGAAGACAAGAGAAGCTCATATTTATGTCTCCTACTAAGTGCTCAGTGCCCTTCTCAAATAATAGAGCCAGAATTTTTTTAGAAATCATTGCAGCTTAGTTAGGAAGTAAATTGGGATGTACCATTAAGGTTGGTAGCTATATTTCCCCATTTTTATAAATGCAAAGATTTAAATGCTTCCCTTCTGGAAAGACTGAATTTGCCCAGTACTTTCTCATGAGTTACAGCATTCTAGGATTCTAATATGACATCATGGTTGGGGATCAACATATTTAAAAAAAATTTTCTGTCACTCTATGGAAGTGAATAATCTTGAAAAATTACTATTAAAATCTTCTACAGTTACTGATCTTCCAGATGAGCCATTCTCTCCATAATCGCATCCGATGACAGATGCTGATGATCTCCCAGAGGAAAGAACAAAGATTAATGGTTTCCAAAAGGTACAAAAGGAAAATGGGAAAGGCAAGAAGCATCACACTATCATTTGCATAACATAAATAATTACATCTGGGAAATAAGAGCTCTTGTCTACAATAAGGATTTTCTTATCTTGCATCAGTGAGACAAACCTATCCAGGCATTCATCAGGCAAGTAAGAAAGACAAACATAACTTTGATTTTGTAGTATGGACAAAGTCCAGATGATGATACATTTTGAAAATGTCAGAATGCTCAACTATTCTGCAAAAGCTCCTGGTCTGAATTATTAAATAGCAACTTAGCTGTATAAAAAATATCCCTTGACATCAATTCTGAACAGCTGCTAAAGAATAATGACTCCATATTCCAGCCACTTAACCTTCTGTATCATTCTTTTATGACTGAGACTGCTAGTGGTGGGAGTTGTTCTTTAGCAAGGTAGGTACCTGGTGATTCTTCTATGATAAGATAGCCAGGGTATTGTGAAAATACTGAGCTCTTGGAATGGGGAAGTTGAACTATTGCCTGCCTGCCACTCTCTCAAACTGTGGATGATGATTTCTGATAATACAAATTCTACTGAAATAATGCTTCAATTTAATAATGTTTTTTAAAACTAGAGTTTTTAAAAACTAAAACCTCAAACTGAAATCCTTTCAAAGACTTCTGACATGAGAAAAAAGACTTTTTTAGCAGTTTGACAATATACTTTATAGACTCTGTTTCTGATTTTATGTGTGCTTTTATATATTTTGGGGGCAGAACTAAACAACCACTTGAGGAACTCGAGCCTTCCCCCAGGTTAAAAAGATATGCCCATGTATATTACCCAAACACAAAAGAGTAGGTTAGTCAAAGAAGATGAAGGGAAAATTTAAATACTATTAGAGCAGAATTTATGTTCATTTCAATAAATATGCTGGTAAAATGATCATTTTTTAAGAAACCTTACCTGCTACTGAATTTGGCCGTGGCATAAGATACAGAGGAATAGACTGTACCGATTGTGATAAAACTGTTTCCAAATTCCTCTCTGGGATCTTATTCAGACTATAGGTGGAAGCCGTCATGTTTTCATCTACTCGATATAAACAGGAATCCATGCTGGATTTTTGAGACTGCCAAGGTTTTAGGTTTCCTCCAGATCCTAATTCTTTACTGCTTTCCCCAACATATTTTGTGCGTTCCACATTTTCAGAATAGCTTGTCAATGTAGCTGAAAATAAGAGCAAAAAGAATTTATAAAACCACAAAAAACCTCACAATTAATCTGTTCACTACTATCCAAATTTGTGACTAGATAATTAGAATACTAGAAACATTATTTTAAAAAAGTTACTGATGATCATTTCATCTCCACCATAAAGTTTAAATAATTGACACCAAAATATAACTCTCTCTCACATCTCTCTCATATATTTACTTTAACAACTCTATTTAAATTAACTAAACAAATTCATACATCATTGCTAAAGCACCTACAACTAGAGCCTATCAATGCCAAAAATTTCAGAATTTCATCAAAAGGGAATTTACATAATTTTCACGGATTGCTGGAGAGCTCCAGAGGTCTCAGCAAGATCTTTATATTCTTTTTATCCTGTATTTTCCCTCATTTAAATTTATTTCCTGGCCCTTTATATGTAGCAAAGAATTAGAAAAAATAAACAGTCCCTAAGTAGAAGCTAATACAGGAGCAAGAATCTGTCCAACAAGGAAACAATACAGGGCCTTCTTGAACAGCTACCCTTTGTAGCTCTAACCCTATACATGTAAGTCCCTTAATGAAATCAAACAAAAACTGAAAGGGCTTCTAGAATTTTACCTAGTCTTATGACTAATTATAAACAGGAAAATTTTCACCAACTCTAGAAATGGAAGGATTAAAAACATTAAAATCTAGATTATAAAAATCTTAGCAATAATTATAAAACAAGAATAAAAGATGTCATCCCAGAAGAGTTTTTATATGTTAGTTCATATTCTTTTCTTACATTTTATTTTTATTTACTTATTTATTTATTCATTCATTCATTCATTTATTTTTGTGAGGAAGATCAGCCCTGAGCTAACATCCATGCCAATCCTCCTTTTTTTGCTGAGGAAGACCGGCCCTGAGCTAACTAACATCTACTGCCAATCCTCCTCCTTTTTTTTTCCCCCTTTTTCTCCCCAAAGCCCCAGTAGATAGTTGTATGTCATAGTTGCACATCCTTCTAGTTGCTGTATGTGGGACACTGCCTCAGCGTGGCCGGACAAGTGGTGCGTCGGTGCGCGCCCGGGATGGGAACCGGGCTGCCAGTAGCGGAGCCTGCGCTCTTAACCGCTAAGCCACGGTGCCGGCCCTATCTTCTTACATTTTAAATGTACCTATTGTTAAAAAAGAAGAGACCTAAGTTCATGAGGTAATTTCCGTGATTCTTTTTAGTGAGGTTTTATCTGTGGAAATTTAAACAGAGTTCTGGACTTTGTAGTAACAAGAGAAGAAGATGAATTACAAAGGGTTACACCCTGGTTGCCTTCCAGCCTTGCTAATCTTTACTATAATATGTCCTCCTTGCATTTGAGAATTCAGTGCTGCCAACTGGTCTCTGTATCCTCAGTGATATTAGGGAGCCCAGTTCCATGGCAACATCTCCCTGTTGTTGCCAACAACTCATCAGAGAGAGCAGGCAGCATTAGGCTTCTCAAAGATTCCAGTGCTCCCCACTCCCACTTAGTCCTGAGTTCTCCTTTTTATATATTGCTGGATTCAATTTGTTAGAATTTTGTTAAGGACTTTTATGTCTATGTTCATGAGAGGCATGGGTCTGTAGTTTAACTTTTCATGTAATGTCTTTGTCTGGTTTGGCCTTAGGGTGATGTTGGCCTCATGAAATGTTCCTTTCACTTTAACTTTCTGGAGCAGTTTGTGTAGAAATGGTATTATTTCTTCCTTACATGTTTGGTAGAATTTACCTATCAAGGCATCTGGACTAAGAGTTTTTCTTATGGGAAAGTTTTAAACAACAAATTCAATTTATATTTAACAGCTATAAAGATATTCAGGTTATCTCTTTCTTCTCAAATGAGCTTTGGTAGTTTGTCATGTTGAGGAATTTGTCCATTTCATCTAAATTGTCAAATTTATTGGCATAAAGTTGTTCATGACCTTCCTTTATCATCCTTTTAATGTCTGTGGGGTCAGTAGTGATGTCCCTCTCTCATTCCTGATATTGGTAATCTGTGTCTTCTTTTTTTCATGATTAATGCGGCTAGAGGTTTATCTACGTTATTGATTTTCTTGAAGAACCAGCCTTCAGTTTTATTGATTTCCTCTACCATTTTCTATTTCATTGATTTCTGCTCATTATTTGTTTATTTTGGTTTGAATTTCTTCTTTTCCAAAATAAGCATCTAATGCTATAAATTTCCTTCTAAGCACCTCTTTAGCTGCAGTCCACAAATTTTGATGTTTTGTTTTTAGTATAATTATAAGTTCTAAATGTGTTCAGTGATAGTACATAGGTATATATTTGCCTTATGTGTGTATGTGTCTGTTCTTTTTAAACATACATGCTTCTTATCCTAATTTCTAGAAATTGTCTCTTACTTTAAAATATGTTTAAACATTTTTCTTTCAGTGAAATTTGAAATATAATTTCATTTGGTGTAAAGATGTGGTGATTCAGCTGGCTTTGTAATTCTTAGCTAGAAGTTTGGAGTTCACACAGCTGCTAGGGTCAAGATACTGAAAGCCAGAGAATGAAAACTCCTATTTCCCAGAGGACTTATACACTTGTAAAATGTCTTTTATTCAACCACTTGTCTTTCATGCTTTTTTTGCATTGTGTCCCAGCAAAAGTTTTTATCATTAGATCCCAAATCAGAGTTGGCTAAGATTTACTCGGATCTGTGTGGTCTTACCCTGGTAGATATACCAGAAATATAGTCCTTTTCTCCAAATAAACGATGAACACTTTCAGTAGGCTCCAAAAACTGGAACACTACACCTTTAAAGGTCTGAGAAGGTAGTAATGGGTTTCACTATCTTCAATATTTCAAATAATTTATAAATAATATGTTTACTAGTGACTAGTTAACTAAAACATCAAGCTTCTGTAAACTTAGCTGGAATTACATCAAGGGTGACAACATTAGTAATCTCATTTTGAACAGAAGCTTTGGCAGAGATATACATGTTTGATAAATTAAAAATAAGAAATAAACTATTGAATAATAAATAGAGTGATGCTGAAGATTTTTTCAAAAATATGGGATCTATCAACAAAAATTATGAAAATCTTGATTGGTGGTGGAAAGGTTTGAGAAACTTTGAGTTAATTTGTGGCACAAAGACAGAATTATTCAGTGGCCTATAGACCCTATTTTATTATTTAAACACCAACTTTTTTTTTAATAAAAAAGAGCTTTTATGGTCATGGTATTTAAAAGCAATGACAAAGACGACCTCTAGTTTTCCCAATTGAGAAGAGCATTGATGTCATTTTCCACTGCCATTGTACTATTTGCATAAACCAAACCTGTTATTACATAGTTCTCTTGTTTTTCAAAAACAAAGCCCAGAGTATTCCTTGCCCTTTTGCACTAGATAGAAATGTACCTACTCCCTGGCACTCCCCTACTCCATAGTATATGCTCAATAAATATCTGCTGAAAGAATGAATGAATTAGTTTTATTGAATGCTCAACAGCACAGAATCTTTCTGGGGCACAGAAAGAGTGTAAACAGACAATTCACATAAAATACTAGAAGTAAAACTCTCTGGGTAAACATTCTCATTTAGGAATTTTGTGCCTTTTTGCTTCATTGATGATTTTCACAGAACTTGGTGATGTTTAGTTAGTTCCATTCACCCAACTAGCCAATAAACTTTTATTGAGCAACTAGTATGTGTCAGGACAGAGCAGTGAACAAGATAGGTCCTAAATCCTTAATCCCAGAAGAACAATTCTGTGGCAAAAGAGGCCATACATAGAAAAAATGAAGAATCACAAAATGAAATGCTATTTTGAATAATAACATGCTAATGTCTGTATACTATTCAATTTTATGGATGTATCCTATTTTACTCAACCATTCCTCTATGGTGAGATATTATGATATAATTTAAGGTCATCAAGGTGACTAAGCGTCAGAGAATACAATGATATTTTGATTTATGTGGTTACTAAAAGTTTCAAAAGTCCAAAGCCCATGCAGTCTATATGCCAAATAAGCTGGCCTACATGAATTAACCACTCATATTTGCAAAGTTTCTATGAATGGAGTTGAAGAGGAAGACACGGCTCCCCATTGAAAAATAGACATTTTTGTTTTCTACTAGACCTAATCTATCTCTATTTCTATTTCTATTTCTTTAGACCTAATAATTCCCAGGTGGAACAAAGAATAGTGGGAAAATAATGAGTTTCAAGTTACTGAAGAGATTCTCCTGAGACTTTCTCCATTTTCCTTCCTTGATATAGAAAAAAAAGGCTATCTCTACATGACTCATCTGTTTATACTGCCATATAAGCCAGGAGGAGCTACTGTGAAGAAGCAGGAATTACAGGCTTACAAACAGGCTTATTGTGAATATAATTAACTCCACATATTTTAAAACAGTTTTATTGAGGTACTATGACTTACATACCATAAAATGCACCCATTATAAACGTACAATTCAATGATTTTTAGGAAATTTATAGTGCAATCATCATGACAATTCAGTTTTAGAATGTTTCCATAACCCCAAAAGTTCCTTAGTGCCTGTTTCCAGTTAATCTCTGTTCTCATCCTAGTCCTAGGCAACTAACGATTTCCTTTCTATGTCTATAAATTTGCCTTTTCTGGAATTTAATACAAACAGAATCATACAATATGTAGTCTTTATGTCTGGCTTCTTTCACTTAGCATAATGTTTTTGAGGTCAATTCATTTAATAGCCTTTATCAATAGCTTCTTTCTTTTTATTGCTGAATAGTATTCTACTGTATGGCTATTCCACATTTTGTATATCCATTTACCAATTGATGGCTATTTAAATTGTTTCCAGTTTTTGGCTATTATGAATAATGCTGCTTTCTTTGTATGTATGTTTTCATTTCTCTTGGATTAATTCCTAGGAGTAGAATTGCTAGGGGCCGGCCCAGTGGCTTAGCGGTTAAGTGCGCGCGCTCTGCTGCTGGCGGCCCGGGTTCGGATCCCGGGTGCGCACGGGCGCACCGCTTCTCCGGCCATGCTGAGGCCACGTCCCACATACAGCAACTAGAAGGATGTGCAACTATGACATACAACTATCTGCTGGGGCTTTGGGAGAAAAAAATAAATAAATAAAATTATAAAAGATTCACTTCTTTAAAAAAAAAAAAAAAAAGAATTGCTAGGTCTTATGAAAAGTTTATGTTTACCTTGTAAGAAAATGCCAAATTGTTTTCCAAAGTGTACCATTTTACATTCCTACTAGTAATGTTGAGGGTTCTAGTTTTTCTACATCTTTGCCAACACTTGGTACTTTTTTTTTTTTTTGGTAACAGCCATTCTACTGGGTGTGTAGCAGTCTCACATTGTGGTTTTAATGTGCATTTCTCTCATGACTCGTGACACTAAGCATCTTTTTGTGTGCTCATTAGGCATTCACACATCCTGTTTGACGAAATGTTTATTCAAATCTTTTGTACATTTAAAAACTGGTTTGTTTGTCTTCTATAATATTTTAAAACTGATACTAATAATTTTTATCTTGATTCACTACTCTAGTTTTGTTGATAAAGACTAAATTTTTAATGCCAGATAATAGTCTTAGGTCATCCATCTTGAGACAGAATTATTTTAGAACTATGCACTGTTTTGTAATAATTAGGACCAGGGGTTTTGAAGTCATACAGACCTGAACTTGAATCTCAGCTTTGCCTCTTATTATCTATGTGACCTGGGACCAATTATTTTTGAATCTCAGTTTTCTAAGTCTAAGAAAGATTATACTATTATGTAAGATAGAACTATTTTACAGCCAGACTGGGCCAGCCGTATTCTTATCTCTGGGGATGCCTGGAAGTCTGGTACTGACTCAGCCAAGATAAGGTCAACTGGGATAACTAATGATTTATAATTTGCTGTTTCAACTTTGAAACTCCCCTGGCAGCACCCAGAATTAGTTGTTTATTGACAGCTTACATCTGGAGGACTTAGCCTGACTTGGCTATGTGACCAGAAGGGCATAAAAATCTTCACTGTAAACTTTTGGGGAGCTTCCCTGAAACCAAGATTCCTTGTACAAATCTTGGTGGTTTATATTCTGGAAACAGAGCACACCCTATTTGATTAAGAAAGGACCTGGAGAGAGGAACCTGGAAGTATGTTGGGTCCTCTGTGCTTGCCTGCATTCTCTTTTGCCTGCTGTATTGTATCTTTACTAAAAGCTTTTTGTAAGTATTCTCTGTGGAATCTTATGCAACCTTTCAATGATCTGATCCTGTGAAATCTTTACAACTATCTTCTTATACAATCATTATAAAGATTAAATAACGGTACCTGGCCCATAGTTTGTACTCAAAAAGTGGTGGTTATTATTATTATATTAGTTAAGTCAATTATGCAAGGGAAAAGCTCTGTTTGGTCTCCTTGATCATTTTAATGGGCAGTGTCCAGACTTCTTTAACAAACATGCCACAGAATATAAATATAACCTTATAGCTAACAAAAATTTACTTAGTGCTCAGCAATTAGTGAGGTGGGAAGGATGACAGAGTCACTAGCACAATAACTGGAAAAACTTGGTAGTGAAGATAAACCCGCACATTTCTGAAAACAGCTTGGGGAAAACATGAAAAAATAACTCAAATTATCTAATGTTCAGTTTATGACTCAGAAGGGTGACTTTTAAAATGTGACAATTTGGATCAAACAAAGAACACGTAACATCCTACTGAAATATACATTACTAAAGGAACAAGGGGCTTTGATTAGGAGCTTCTGACTTTGCTTTTTAGTTGCTAATATAAAACATTAGGAAAACATAATCACTGAACAATGGGCATTGCCACAGACACTTCATCTTTGTAGGTGTTAAGTGATATAAGGCTACAAGATACAAGACCAAATTTAGCAATAAAGAAAAAAAATCCTGAGATTTGATTAAAAGATGGAATTCAAGAATTATACCCTTCTGGAAAGAACTGTGATCTCCAGATAAATAAAAGGCAGAAACAAAATGGATCCATGCTTAAATTCACTTTGCTATACAACCATACCAAAAAGAAGCATTGTTAAAACTTAACATGAAAAAGGAATAGGATAGAAAAATGATGTGTATCTCAGAGGCTACAATTATCAAGATTTTTGCTTGAAGCTATGTATATAACCTGATAGATTATATGTACTTAGTGCTATCTAGCTAGGCACATATATAAGACCATTATACTAATAAAGTTATACCAATAAAATAAAAAAGAGTCACAAATATAAAATTACCTTGCAAATACCTGACAATCATGTCAGTGATATTTCAACACATATTTAAGAAAGGTTGTATATTTGAGGAGAGAGAAGCTATGATTGGAACAGAGAATGCTTTCTGTGGTAGAAATTAAATCACATCAGGAGTGAATCCAGACTAAGTAGAATCAAAGAAGTAACAGTTATTTAAAACCTTTCAGAACCCTAGAGAGAAACTTTTTATGTTTAGAATACTTAAAAATTCAGGAACTCAGCATTTCTAGTATCCTGATTCTCATAACTAGGATTCTACATATTTTGGTATGCTTTAGGAGTCATACAGTCCTGGCACATAAATGGCTAAAATTCTGATAGCTATAATTGCAAAATGTAATGCATCAAAAGGGATCACACAAAACTGACTGAATATAAAGGAATTTAAAATAGATAATTTAAATGAATATATTTAATAACTCATGTGCTTTTTGCTGATGGGGTAGGATTTAAATATGGAGCACTAATAAACAACAGACCATCTTAGTTTTTGTTTGAAATAATGTAAGCATGAATAATGAAATATGTAATTTAGAAAAGCAGATGTTTTTATAATCAGAGGGGAAAATACTTAAGGTATATTTAACAGTTAAGGTAGGCCAGCCTTGAGATTTGCAAGGTAATAACAATATCTTTGACTATTATTACTTACGCCATAAACAATTTTCTTACAACTCAAATTGCATTTTAAAAAGTAAAAACTGAAGGGAAACAATTTCTCAAAATAAACTTCTCATATATAATTAGATAACTATTTTATAGTTGAAATAATTTTATGACCAGATTATCATTCTCTTTTTTGTCTCATAATTTTGCAAGCAAATCTGTTTCAGTATTTATACACATTAAAGAATGGAAGTTCATCATTCTTCAAATAAGATCTATTATCCACAAAGGCACTTATTTTTACAAAGAACACAATTTTGGAAATTTATCAGAAAAAAAAGAGGAGCACTGCCTGCTATAAGTCAAAGCAGGATCCCTTTTTTTAAAAAAACTTTTTTACTGATGTCATAATAGTTTATAACACGGAGAAATTTTAGTTGTATATTATTGTTTGTCAGTCACCAAATAAATGTGTCCCTTCACCCCTTATGCCCACCCCCAAACCCCCATCCCCCTGGTAACCACCAAACTGTTCTCTCGGTCCGTGTGTTAGTTTATCTTCCACATATGTGTGAAATCATGCGGTGTTTGTCTTTCTCTCTCTGGCTTATTTCGCTTAACATAATACTCTCCAGGTCCATCCATGTTGTTGCAAATGGCTGAGTAGTATTCCATTGTATATATATACCACATCTTCTTTATCCAGTCATCAGTTGAGGGACATTTGGGTTGCTTCCACTTCTTGGCTATAGTGAATAATGCTGCAATGAACATAGGGGTGGATAAGCCTCTTTGGATTGTTGATTTCAAGTTCTTTGGATAAATACCCAGTAGTGGAATAGCTGGATCATAAGGTATTTCTATTTTTAATTTTTTGAGGAATCTCCGTACTGTTTTCCATTGAGGCTGCACCAGTTTGCATTCCCACCAGCAGTGAATGAGGGCTCCCTTTTCTCCACATCCTCTCCAACATTTGTTGTTTTTTGTCTTGGTGATTATAGCCATTCTAACAAGTGTAAGGTGTTATCTTAGTGTAGTTTTGATTTGCATTTCCCTGATGATTAGTGATGCTGAACATCTTTTCATGTGCCTATTGACCATCTGTATATCTTCCTTGGAAAAATGTCTGTTCATATCCTCTGCCCATTTTTTGATAGGGTTGTTTTTCTGTTGTTCAGTTGTGTGAGTTCTTTATATATTATGGAGATTAACCCCTTGTCGGATATATGATTTGCAAATATCTTCTCCCAGCTGGTGGCTTCTTTTCATTTTGATCCTGGTTTCCTTTGCCTTGCAGAAGCTCTTTAGTCTGATGAAGTCCCACTTGTTTGTTTTTTCTTTGGTTTCCCTTATCCAAATAGACATGGAATTCGAAAAGATCCCTCTATGACTGATGTCAAAAAGTGTACTGTCTAGGTTTTCTTCCAGGAGTTTTACAGTTTCAGGTCTTACCTTTAAGTCGTTGATCCATTTTGAGTTAATTTTTGTGTATGGCGAAAGATAATGGTCTACTTTCATTTTTTTGCATGGGGCTGTCCGGTTTTCCCCACACCATCTATTGAAGAGACTTTCCTTTCTCCACTGTATGTTCTTAGCTCCTCTGTCAAAGATTAGCTATCCGTAGATGTGTGGTTTTATTTCTGGGCTTTCAATTCTGTCCCATTGATCTGTGTCTGTTTCTGTACCCGTACCATGCTGTTTTAATTATTATAGATTTGTAGTATATTTTGAAGTCAGGGATTGTGATGCCTCCAGCTTTGTTCTTTTTTCTCAGGATTGCTTTAGCTATTCGGGGTCTTTTGTTGCCCCATATGAATTTTAGTATTCTTTGATCTATTTCCGTGAAGAATGTCATTGAGATTCTGATTGGGATTGCAATGAATCTGTAGATTGCTTTGCGTGGTATGGACATTTTAACTATGTTTATTCTTATAATCCATGTGCCTGGAATATCCTTCCATTTCTTTATGTCATCATCAATTTCTTTCAATAATGTCTTATAGTTTTCATTGTACAGGTTTTTCACCTTGTTGGTGAAATTTATTCCTAGATATTTTATTCTTTTTGTTGTGATTGTAAAAGGCATTGTCTTGAGTTCTCTTTCTGTTAGTTCGTTATTAGAGTATAGAAATGCAACTTATTTTGTACCCTGCAACTTTGCTGTAGTTGTTACTTATTTCTAATAGTTTCCCAATGGATTCTTTAAGGTTTTCTATATATAAAATCATGTCATATGCAAACAGCGAGAGTTTCACTTCTTCATTGCCTATTTGGATACTTTTTATTCATTTTCTTGCCTAATTGCCCTGGCCAAAACCTTCAGTAGTACATTGAATAAGAATGCCGAGAGTGGGAACCCTTGTCTTGTTCCTGTTCTCAGAGGAATGGGTTTCAGTTTTTCACCATCGAGTATGATGTTGACTGTGGGTTTGTCATATACGGCCTTTATTGTGTTGAGGTACTTTCCTTCTATACCCATTTTGTTGAGAGTTTTTATCATAAATGGTTGTTGGATCTTGTCAAATGCTTTCTCTGCATCTGTTGAGATGATCATCTGGTTTTTATTCCTCATTCTGTTAATGTGGTGTATCACATTGATTGGTTTGTGAATGATGAACCACCCCTGTATCCCTGGTATAAATCCCACTTGATCATGGTGTATGATCTTTTTAATGTATTGCTATATTCAGTTTGCCAATATTTTATTGAGGATTTTTGCATCTATGTTCATCAGTAATATTGGCCTATAATTTTCCTTCTTTGTATTGTCCTTGTTTGGCTTTGGTATCAGGGTGATGTTGGCCTTGTAGAATGTGTTAGGAAGTATTCCATTTTCCTCTATTTTTTGGAATAGTTTGAGAAGGACAGGCATTAACTCTTCTTTGAATGTTTGGTAAAATT
Organism: Diceros bicornis minor; assembly: GCF_020826845.1. Classification (NCBI taxonomy): domain Eukaryota; kingdom Metazoa; phylum Chordata; class Mammalia; order Perissodactyla; family Rhinocerotidae; genus Diceros; species Diceros bicornis. Next base: position 46,173,706 of record NC_080757.1, on the reverse strand, counting down.
CTCCAGAGAAGCCATCTGGTTCTGGACTTTTATTTTTTGGGAGGTTTTTGATTACTCTTTCAACCTCTTTACCTGTGATTGGTCTAGTCAGATTCTTTATTTCTTCTTGATTCAGTTTTCAGAGGTTGTATGAGTCTAAGAATTTATCCATTTCTTCTAGATTGTCCAATTTGTTGGCATATAGTTTTTCATAGTATTCCCTTATAATCCTTTGTATTTTTGTGGTATCCATTGTAATTTCTCCTCTTTCATTTCTAATTTTATTTATTTGAGCCTTCTCTCTTTTTTTCTTAGTGAGTCTGGCTAAGGGTTTGTCAATTTTGATTATCTTCTCAAAGAACCAGCTCTTTGTTTCATTTATCCTTTCTACTGTATTTTTTGGTTTCAATTTCATTTATTTCTGCTCTAATTTTTATTATTTCCCTCCTGCTGACTTTGGGCTTTGTTTGTTCTTCTTTTACTAATGCTGCTAGGTGTAGTCTGAGGTTGCCTGTTTCGGCTTTTTCTTGTTTGTTAAGGTGGGCCTGTATTGCTATGAGTTTCCCTCTCAGGACTGCTTTTGCTGCATCCCTTGAGTTGGTATGGTGTATTTTCATTGTCACTTGTCTCCAGATATTTTTTTATTTCTCCTTTAATTTCTTCAATGATCCATTGGTTGTTCAGTAGCATGTTGTTTAGTCTCCACATATTTGTCACTTTCCCAGTTTTCTTCTTGTACTTGATTTCTAGTTTCATAGGATTATGGTTGGAAAAGATGCTTGATATGATTTCAATCTTCTTAAATTTATAGAGGCTTGCTTTGTTTCCCAACACATGGTCTATCCTTGAGAATGTTCCACGCATGCTTGAGAAGAATGTGTAATCTGCTGTGTTTGGAGGGAGTGCTCAACAAATATCTATTAAGTCCATCTTGTCTAGTTTTTCCTTTAAGTCCACTATTTCCCTATTGACTTTCTGTCTGGATGATCTATCCATTGATGTAAGTGGGGTGTTAAGATCCCCTACTATTATTGTGTTGTTATTAATATCTCCTTTCAGGTTTGTTAACAGTTGCTTTATGTACCTTGGTGCTCTTGTGTTGGGTGCATTTTTATATATTTATAAGTGATATGTCTTCTTGGTGGAATGTCCCTTTTATCATTATATATTGCCTCTCTTTATATTTATATATTGCCTTTATATATGCCTATATATTGCCTCTCTTTATATATTGTCTCTCATTACCTGCTTTATTTTGCAGTCTACTTTGTCTGATATAAGTATGGCAACACCTGCTTTCTTTTGTTTGCCATTAGCTTGGAGTATTGTCTTCCATCCTTTCACTCTGAGCCTGTGTTTATCTTTAGAGCTGAGATGTGTTTCCTGGAGGCAGCATATTGTTGGATCTTGTTTTTCAGTCCATTCTGCCACTCTGTGTCTTTTGATTGGAGAATTCAATCCATTTACATTTAGAGTGATTACTGATATATGAAGGCTTAATGTTGCTATTTTATCATTCACTTTCTGGTTCTTTTGCATTTCCTTTGTTTCTCGTCCCATGTGTTTCAGACTACCAATTCAGTTTGGTAGTTCTGTATGATGGTTTTCTTAGTTTTCTCTTTATTTATCATATGTGTCTCTGTTCTGATTACTTGTTTAGTGGTTACCATGAGGTTTGTATAAAAAATCTCATAGACTAGATAGTCCATTTTCTGATGGTCTCTTATTTCCTTAGACTAAGTCGATTCCATCCCTTTCCTCTTCCTCTTCTAAGTTATTATTGTCACAACTTATTCCATCTTGTGTTGTGAGTTTGTGTTTAAAGTGATGAAGTTATATTTATTTTTGGTATTTTCCTTCCCTTAATCTTTGATGTGATAATAAAGTGTTTGCCAACCTATTCTGTTAAAGAGCTGCAACTTTTCTGATTTTGTCTACCTATTTTTCTCCTTGCTCAAAGCTTTGTATCCCCTTTCTCTTTTTTTCCTCAGGCATGAGGGCCTTCTTGAGCATTTCTTGTAGTGGGGGTCTTGCGGCAATGAACTCTTTTAGCTTTTGTTTATCTGGGATAGTTATTATTTTTCTATCATATCTGAAGAGTGTTTTCGCTGGATAGAGTATTCTTGGCTAAAAGTTTTTGTCTTTGATAATTTTGAATATATCATTCCACATTCTCCTAGCCTGTAAAGTTTCTGCCGAGAAATCGTCTGATAGCCTCACAGGAATTCCTTTGTATGTTATTTTTCTGTTTGTCTTGCTGCCCTTAATATTTTCTCTTTGTCATTGACTTTTGCCAGCTTTACTACTATATGCATTGGAAAGAGTATTTTCATGTTGATATATTTAGGAAATCTACTGACTTCATTCACTTGTATTTCCAGCTCCTTCCCCAGGTTTGGGAAGTTCTCAGCTACTATTTCTTTGCACAAGCTCTCTGCTCCTTTTTCCCTCTCTTCTCCCTCTGGAATACCTATAACCCTTATGTTGCACGTACCAATTGAGTTGGATATTTCTCAGAGAATTTCTTCATTTCTTTTTAGTCTTACTTCTCTCTCCTCCTCCATTTGGAGCATTTCTGCATTCCTATCCTCACTATTGCTAATTCCTTCCTCTGCATTCCTAGCCCCAATATTGCTAATTCCTTCCTCCATATTGTCAGCTCTGTTCTTTAAAGATTCCAGATTTTTCTTTATCTCCTCCATTGTGTTTTTCATCTCCAACATTTCTGATTGGTTTTTCTTTATAGTTTCAATCTCTTTCGTGAAGAAGTTCCTGATTTCATTGAATTGTCTGTCTGTATTTTCTTGTAATTCGCTGAGCTTTTTTGATAGGTATTTTGAATTCTCTGTTGTTTAGGTTATAAATTTCTGTGCCTTCAGGATTGATTTCTGGGTGCTTGTAATTTTCCTTCTAGTCTAGAGATTTAATATATTTGTGTATACTGCTTGAGGGCGTGGGCTTATTTTTCCTCATGCTGAAAATACCTGGTCGCAGCTTCCACCTGCCACCACTGGGTAGGGGTCAAGAGCTGTGTATTCTGAGCCTGCCACTCTGGCTGATCCGCTGTGCTGGTGCTCCATGCCAGGGGAGGGGCTCTTTCTTTCACCTACCTGATCCAAGGGGCTTCTTGCTCTTCCCTTGCTATCTGCTTTCTTAGGTTGCCAGCTTCATAAAAACAGACCCGCAACAGTTCAGTCCCTTCCATGTGGGAATTTCCCACAGGCTGTGAGAGAACTTGGAGAGCAACAGTTTTCCTGCAGAGGGCCACTCCTCTCCCTCTCTCTCTGAGAGCCACGTGGCCCCAGTCCCAGGGTTGCTGTCATTGGGGAAGGAGAGGAGATCTCCTCTTCTCCTCCCACTTCCTCTGCAGGGGTCCAGCACCTCCACCTTCTGATGTAAGGCTGCGTGGGTCTCTCAGATGTCTTTTGTGTTGTTTGAATGTCCTATGTCGGTACATGAATGTCCTTTTTGTTGTATCTTAGGGGGTAGAGTCTAAGGGGGAAAGCTCACTCCACCATGATGCTGCCATCACTCCTGGGACACCTTTTTTTTTTTTTTTTTAGTGAGGAGGACTAGCCCTGAGCTAACATCTGATGCCAATCCTCCTCTTTTTTCTTGAGGAAGATTGGCCCTGAGCTAACATCCGTGGCCATCTTACTCTACTTTATATGGGACGCCGCCACAGCATGGCTTAACAAGCGGTGCGTCGGTGCACGCCCGGGACCCGAACCTGCGAACCCCGGGCTGCCGCAGTGGAGCGTGCGCACTTAACCGCTTGCGCCACCAGGCCTGCCCCACCAGGATACCATTTTTAATTTTCAGAACCTATGAACATTTACTCTGACCATTCACTGACATGTTAAGCTTCCCCTTTGAAGATAAGTACTTGTAAACAGATTTTGTCTGATCTGTCAGCACTAGTCCCTTCTGGTTGGATGAACATATTTCTAAAACTATTTTTTATGTATGGCAACAGATGATATGTAGTTACAGACACTCTAAGAATATCAGGAGAAGAACCAAGGAAGAGGCTTAGCTAGGGATTTTAAAAGTCATTTTGGCAAAATTAATCATAAAGAGAACTTAAGAGAATAAAATTAGTCAACAGAAAATTCTAATCTCTACTATTTATTCAAAATCTAACAAAGTTCCATCTTGTACCCCACAGTCACTCTAAGCACTGCCAAAAAAGTAACTGAAAGTGCCAGGTCAGTCCTTTATCCCCTTCCCTTCCACCCTTAAGCCCTCCTTCCTTTTATAAACATTTACTCAGCACCTACTATGCTACCACATGCCAGTCATTGGACTATGTGATACAGATACCGATGAATGAAGCACAGTTTCTGCTAACAAGAACTTAGTCTAATGGTGGAGAGCAGGCTCAAAAAGTAATTATAATACTCTGTGTTAAATGCATGACACAGATATGCACAGGTATTACTGGGAACATGGAGGAATAATATGTATTGAATAGGAGTTCGAGTAAAGAATTGAAGAGAGGCAGTGGTAGTAGTGGTGACAGAAGCTGAATCTTAAAAGATATGAAGGGGTTAGTCAAATGTAAGAGGGAGAGAGGAGATTACAGACAGAATGATCAATATGAGCAAAAGCATAGAGATGAAAAAAATTGCAATGTGTCAGGTAACAATAAAGGCTAATGTTGCTAGAACAAGGCTAGAAGTAGTGGGAGAGAAGGCTGGAGAAACGGGCCAAGGTCAGATCAGGAGGGACTGGGCTTTATCTTATAGGTAAAGGGAAGCCAAAAGAGTAATATGATCAGATTTGATTTTAAGGTAGTTCGCTTCATTTTATAGGTAACAGAATCAAAGGAGTAACTGATTTTCAGTTAATTCACTTTGGTGGCTGTGTGAAAAAGAGACTTAGAAAGGACAAGATGAAAAGCAGAGAGAATAGTTGGATTTATATTAATCCAATTCTAAGATAAAGAGAACTATCAAGTCAATACTAGGAAAATTGAAAATAAAATATAGAGATGAGAAATAGAGGGGGGAGGGAGGTGGCAAAGACTCCTCTTGGCTTTCTAGCTTGGGTTGCTGGGTGGGTAGTGATGTCACTATAAGAGAATATTTTGGACAACTTTATGCTAATAAATTTGAAAAAGATAAAAACCATAACTAAGAAAACTTATTCAAAAAGAAAGAGAAAGGGGCTGGCCCGGTGGTGTAGTGGTTAAGTTTGCCCGCTCCGCTTCAGCGGCCCATAGATCGTGGGGTTGGATCCTGGGTGCGGACCTACACACCACTCTACAAGCCATGCTATGGCGGCGTCCCACATACAAAATAGAGGCAGATGGGCACAGACATTAGCTCAGGGCCAATCGTCCTCAGCAAAAAGAGGAAGATTGGCAACGGATGTTAGCTCATGGGCAATCTTCCTCAGCAAAAAAAAAAAAAAAAGGAAAGAAAAAAATGTCCAATAGCATTCAATACATTGAAGTAGTAGTTAAAAAAATCTGCATGAAGACAACATTAGGTCCAGATTATTATTATTATTTTTTTTTTTGGTGAGGAAGATCAGCCCTGAGCTAACATCTGTGTCAATCCTCCTCTTTTTGCTGAGGAAGACTGGCCCTGAGCTAACATCCATGCTGATCTTCCTCCACTTTATGCAGGACGCCGCCACAGCATGGCCTGACAAGCAGTGTGTTGGTGGGCGCCGGGGATCCAAACCCAGGCCACCAGCAGCAGAGCACGTGCACTTAACCACTACACCATAGGCCGGCCCCCAGGTCCAGATTATTTTAATGGCAAATTCTATTGAATATTCACGGAACAGATAATTTTAATCTTCCATAATCTATTGGAGAGTTTAGAAAAAGAGGCTACTCGTCATCATATTTTATTTCTGTATTTTATTTAGTTAAAATACTTAGTTTAATGATTATATCTTCATAAAGACTTCTCATATAAATAAATCACAAATTAGAAATTTATTATGCTAAATCCTAAGGGTATATAAGAATTATAAAACATAAGTCCTGCATTTAAGGATTTGTAATAAGTTTTGAAACCAAAAAATCTAAGTCCTCTAACCTTGTTCCTTTTTTCAAGATTGTTTTGGCTATTTCGGGTCCCTTGAGATTCCACATGTAAGGATAATTGTTTCTATATCTGCAAAGAACTTTGTGGGAATTACGATAGAGATTTCATTGAATCTGTAGATTGCTCTGAGAAATATTACCATTTTAGCAATATTAAGTTTTCCAATCCATCAACACAGGATATATTTCAGTTTTTTTTTTTTTTTTTTTGTGAGGAGATCAGCCCTGAGCTAACATCCGCCAATCCTCCTCCTTTTTTTTTTTTGCTGAGGAAGACGGCCCTGGGCTAACATCGGTGCCTATCTTCCTCCACTTTATATGGGACGCCACCACAGCATGGCTTACCAAGCAGTGCGTCGGTGCGCGCCCGGGATCCGAACCAGCGAACCCCGGGCCGCCGCAGCAGAGCGCGCGCACTTAACCGCTTGCGCCACCGGGCCGGCCCCCAGGATATATTTCAGTTTTTTAAAGTCTTTTTAGATTTCTTCAGCAATGTTTTATAGTGTTTAGTGTATAAGTCTTTTGCCTCCTTGGTTAAATTTATTCCTAAGTATTTTATTATTTATGATGCTATTATAATGAATTGTTTTCCTAATTTTCTTTTTGGATTGTTCATTGTTAGGGTATAGAAATGCAACTGGTTTTTGTGTGTTGATTTTGTATCCTGCAACACTGCTGTAAAAATATTCTTTTTATGTACTCAGTATTTATTTTAAATGAATAAATTCACATTTTGATATATATTCATTTAAGTAGTAGAGATATACTTAGTTGTCATAGCATTAACATCTGCCATTACATCTAAACAAACAAATATGTTGATTTGATAACCTTTAGAAGGAAGCCAAATGAGGAAGAAATAATTTTCTTTATTCCTTAACTGTTCCCATTTTCCTGGCCTCTTCAGCTTTTGTCATTTATTGACCAGCCTCTCTTCACCCCTTCCTCAAAACTTGTATCTTCATTGCCTTTGGTAACATTACACTGCCCCAGTTCTGCTATCTGTCTGTGAGTGCTCCTTTTTTGACATCCACTGCCTCATTCTCCCACCTCCAATTCCCTGCTCAATTTGAATGTGCCCTAAGATTCTGTGCTCAGTCCTGTTTTCTTCTCTTTTCATTTCTTTTCTTCAGATTCTTTATTTCCCAAAACTTCACTCATTTCCATTTGATTGACTCTGCTTAACAAGTATATAATAGGCAATAAGTATATGAAGAACTGAGAACCTCCATGAAACTCTACTAGTTCAGTGAGGAATAAACTTTTTCTGAACCATTTCTGTTGGTAGATAGATGATGTTAGTGAATTTACAGGAATAAGTAGAAAGAATTTATTCTATCCACCCTTTCTTTTATTAGGTAATATCTTTAAAGGAGTGGTTAAGCAGGGAGGGATACATTTTATTTTGTTTACCTTTATTTCTCTCTCCAGCATCATTAAAAAGAGGACACATTTTACATATACATTTCAACAACACAAAAGCAAATTTTTAAAAACCTTAAGCTTGTTTAGTTATTTTAAAAAGAAAAAAAAAGACACAATGATTAATATAAAAACCAACTCACCAATGATACCACTATCTCTGCTTTCAAGGGTGGAGCTTGGACTAGTGACAGCCCCATAGCTGCAATCCTTGGCAGTTGCATTCGTACTGACAGGCGGGAGAGTGGAGCAGGGGCTACTGGCTGGTGGAGAGGCAGTGCTGCTAGTCAAGGTGGAACAGGGACTTATCCGCTGGGTGATTGCTGAGGTCTGAAAAATGGGAATGAAAAATAATATAAACTTATCAGCTGTTAAAGTAAAATATATCTGATGGTAAAACATATGCTTTGGATGAGAAAAAGAAGAAAATCTACACGCACAGCTTTTGTATCTGTTAGGTTCTATTTGTTTTTGCTTTCCAGGATAAGAGATTCTGCTTTCTACAATTAAGGTGCAACTTGATAAATTTAACATAAGCAGACTGTGTCCAGTTTTTCTTCCTAGGAAGTTTCCAGTGACAAGTATTCTTTATCACTGCCATGAATTAATAGAGGAATTTTTTGCTAACCACAAGTTGTCCTTGTCATTTCCAATCAATAAAACTTTCCTGAAGGCTTGGAACTTTGTTTTGTTAATAATTTTCTTTGGATAGAAAAAAATTAATATTTCTGCAGCCAAGAAGAAATAAAAATAGGTTCTTAATGCAAATAAGTGGCTGCCCAAATAGAATAAATGAACGCAGGAAAAATGCCTTATTCTAAAAGCTTGTCTAATAAAATAGATCAAACAATATTAATTTAATACAAAACTACACTATTTATCTGTAGAAACTGATTACAGACTGAGATCACTTTGTATCCTGAATGATTCTTACACCTTAGGTTACCTCTTTTTTAAGTTTTGGACAGGAAGGAATGAATAATCACCAAAAAGATTGATGCTAATATATTCTGGTTTACCTAATTTAATGACAACTCACTTTTCTATAGCTCTTTCTACCCAAATAAATTACTGAAATAATGAATAAAAGTATATTTTTTTCAAATACTAAAGAAATTTTATCCTTTTCAAAATGGTAAGTGATCAGTGACAAAATTACTTGAAGGAGCACTAATGATAAATTTGACATCTTTAAATGTTAAATTTAAAAGAAGCCTTTCAACTTCTTTACATAGAGTCTTTATTTACACTCTCTCTGCTAAAATTGAAGATTTACATTTAACAACTTGACTGAAAAATGTGTTGATCACTAGATATGAGAATATTAAGGCTCTCTGACTCATCCTAAAATGATTTCCAGATGGAATTCCTTGTATTTAATTATCTGTGTTGAATCCAGGTTCTTTTTTTTTTGGTGAGGAAGATTGGCCCTGAGCTAACATCTGTTGCCAATCTTCCTCTTTTTTTGCTTGAGGAAGACTGTCGCTAAGCTAACATCTATGCCAATCTTCCTCTATTTTGTATGTGGGATGCCGCCACAGCATGGCTTGATGAGCGGTGCGTAGGTCCACACCCAGGATCCGAACCTGCGAACCCCAGGCTGCTGAAGCAGAGTGTGCCAACTTAACCATTATGCATCCAGGCCAGCCCCTGAATCCAGGTTTTAATTTTAATTTAAATGCTATAACCAGGTCATAAAAGATACATTACTTTCAACCAAGCATAAGTGACAGTCTCAGAACCCTGCAACCAAGTAAATCTTAACAATAACATTAGGAACTGATTTTTCTTAATAACACAATAAGCCCCCAAATCTATGCCTTCTCTCTTCTATTGTGTAATTTTTCTCCAGGGGAGGAACGAGTTTCAATTTCTTTGTAATTGCCTCTATTTTTATAAAATGATATTGGTCTATCAGAGCAATGATTTTTAACGGGATGCAGGAGAATCACCTGTGGAATGTAAAGAAACAAACTCCCCTACGAAATTGACAGATACTGAGCCCCACCCCAGACTTATTGAATTAGAATCCTCCCTAGTAGAATCTGGCATTGCAATTTTTAACCTCCTCATTCTCAGTTTAAGAAATATGTGGGTAGATGAAATGAACTGTACTCTGGTCTTTTACATTAGATATATCTACACTCATCCCATGTTGGAAAAGTTTCATTTTGGTACGAATCTATTACTTCTATAGCAACTCATTTCTGTTTTTAGACAAAGATTCTCAGCCTGTTCTTTGAGAAAGGAAACTGTATTATATGCATAATATAGCCAATTTGGATGGTAAGCCCCTAAATGACACTTATCTTTACTATGTTATTTTTTGCAAAATAAAGCATATATCACAGAATGTATGCTTTAAAAGCTTTAACTGTAAAAGCAAAGCTTAAAGATCAAGCTGTTTAGAAAGCAGAAAATTGTTCATGGCTTATGAATTAAAAGGTGGGCCTTATATTTATTTAAGGAGGCTAATTAATGAGATACAGAAGTCTCTTCTAGGTACAGAAAGACAACATTATCTACTCTCCATGCTGTAGGCTAAAATGGACATCTAATCAAGCCACTCCACTTCCAAAACCTTTCAGCGGTTTTCCCATTGTCCTTAGTGTTCTCCAGAGGGATCCAAAACTCCCAATCTGGATCTCTTAAAGGTTCTACAAATACACAAGATAAGAACCTAATGATGGAATTAATAAGGGAATATCTTCTAGGGAATACCCCAGAAACTACTGAGAGAAGAAAATATAGCAGTCAATTTAATATTCCTTTCAATACTTTGTCTTTTGCAGAAAAAAGATATATGCTGACTTGCCTGTGCTGGATTCTGTCATTACTAGTACTATTCTGAGGACACCATTACCATAGGGTCTTCCTAAACAAAGCAATCTATCTTTGTTAGTATGCTGTTTTGCTCAGAAGAAAGTCACCAAATGAACATGACCTCCTACTTCTTAATAATCTTCCTAAAACTAGCAATTCCAATGATCCATTTAGCCACTTTCTTCTGTGGTCCCAAGATAATTCATGGTATATTATATTCCAAGAAGGCTATCATTTAGCTTCATTATTAATATTTTATATTTGTTTAACGCTTTATAGTTTAAAAAATTTTTATATATTATTTCATTTACTCATTATCAACCAAGTATGAGGCATAATGAATATTATTTCCCCTATTTAAGAAATGTGAAAATGAAACTGCTCTAAGTATGAAAGCTATGAAGTAATTTCCCCAAAATCATACAGTTCCTGCATATATTTATATACTAATTATATTGCATATTATTTTATACCTTTTATTTATACGGCATTTTATAGCTTACAAAGTGTTTCATATTCATGATTTAACTTGATTCTCACAACAATCCTGTCACATGTTATTATTCTGTATTATGCTGGAACAGTATGGTGTAGCTGTTAAGAACAGGTTGTAAAAGTAGACTGCCTGGATTTGAATACTATTCCATAATTTTCTGGCAGAGTGTTTCCATTTTTTTATCTGAAAATTGGAATATAAATGGACCCTACCACGTTGGGGTGTAAGGAAGTTTAAACAAAATAGTGCAAATAAAGCAATTAGTACAATGATTAGTACATAAGAAGCATTTAATAATTGTCAGTTATTACACATGAAAAACCTAAAGCTCAGAATGGTTAAGTGACATGCCCAAATTTACAAAACTGTAGGTGGTAGAGCTGGAACCAGAACACAAATTTCCTACCTCTTGGTTCAGTGATTTTTCCATTATATTATATCACTTTAATTACATTAAATGAATGAGACTACTCATTTATTTTTTAGGACTATTTCATTCAGTAAATGCACAAGGCACATGCCACAGACTTGTGACTTTATTCAGAAATCACTGCGACATGCTGTGACATGAAGCATCTCAAAAATAACCAAGTATAAATTTTAGCACCTGAAGAAATATAGCTTTTTAGAAACAGTAGGATCCTTTGCAAATATTCAGACTATAACATCACGTTACTTGGTCATTATTAGAACAGTCACATTTTGGTGCTGGCCCGGTGGCATAGCAGTTAAGTGCATGCGCTCCGCTGCGGCGCCCCAGGGTTCGGATCCCAGGAGTGCACCAACGCACCGCTTGTCTAAGCCATGCTGTGACGGCGTCCCATATACAGTGGAGGAAGATGGGCACAGATGTTAACCCAGGGTCAAACTTCCTCAGCAAAAAGAGGAGGATTGGCAACAGATGTTAGCTCAAGCCTGATCATCCTCACAAAAAAAAAAGTCACATTTTAACTTGACATGAATATCAAGAAATAAAAAGTAAAATAGGTGTTTACACCACTATTAAAAAAGCCCTACATATATATTATTCCCATTTTTCATGCACAGAGCAGAGCATACTGCCATGATTACAATGTAAATTGATAAAAAACAATCATCACTCTCCGCCAGCATGAAGCTTACATTCTTGTATGAGATACACACAAAAAACCCCCACAACTAAACATGTAATGCAATAAATTAATGATAAGAACTATGAAGAAAATAAAGTAGCAAGATAAGGGGATATAGTGATGGGCAGGTGCTATTAAAGTAATTAAGGAAGGCCTCTCCGAGGAGGTAACATTTGAGCAGAGCCCTGAATGAAGTGAGGAAGTGAGTTACATGGGAAGAGCATTCCAGTATAAACAAATGTTTTATGTGTTCGAGGAATGAGAAGAAGGCCTGTGTTGCTGGAGAGCTGCAGATGAAAGGGAGACAGGTAGGAGATGATGCAGGGGAGGCAGAAAAGGGTAAGATCAGGTAGTGCCTTTCTGGCCATGGTAAAGATTTAGGTTTAATTCTAAATGTGATGGGAATACAGTAGAAGATTGAGAGCAGAGAAGTTAAAGGATCAGATTCACATTTTACAAGGATCACTCTGGCTCTTGTGTGAACAGACTACAGAGCGGCAAGAGTGGAAGCAGAGACCCATTAGGAGGCTGTTTATTCATACAGTAAATATTTATTGAGCACCTACTAACAGTAGACACTGTTCTAGGTGCAGAGGATACAGGAGTAAATAAAACAGGCAAAAGTTTCAGGCCTTCTAGCCTTATATTCTAGTAACTATCACAATCACTCAGGCAAGAGATGACAGTGACTTGGACTTAGATGTAGCAGTGGAAGTAATGAGAAGGGATTAGATTTAACATACATTTTGAAGACAAAGTCTACATGATTTGCTGAAAGAGTGAATGTGGATTATGACGGAAACAAGTCAATAATGGCTCCAATGTTTTTGGCCTAAGCACATAGGTGATACTATCTACTCAGAAAGGAAACACCGCAGAAGAAGCAGGTTCTGGAAAAAATGCAAGGGTTCAGTTTTTTTTTTTTTTTTTTTTGTGAGGAGATCAGCCCTGAGCTAACACCCGCCAATCCTCCTCTTTTTTTGCTGAGGAAGACGGCCCTGGGCTAACATCTGTGCCCATCTTCCTCCACTTTATATGGGACGCCGCCACAGCATGGCTTACCAAGCAGTGCGTCGGTGCGCGCCCGGGATCCGAACCAGCGAACCCCGGGCCGCCGCAGCGGAGCGCGCGCACTTAACCGCTTGCGCCACCGGGCCGGCCCCAAGGGTTCAGTTTTTGACATGTTAAGTTTGAGATGTACCTTGGACATACAGGTAGAAAAGGTAGTAGGCAGCTGGATATACAGAACTAGAGTTAAGGGGAAAGACAGGGCTTGAGATAATTCAGGAGTTAAGATAGTATTTAAAGAACTAAGAATGGAGTTTCGGGGCCAGCCCTGTGGTGTAGTGGTTGGGATCGGTGTGCTCTGCTTCAGCGGCCCGGGTTCGCAGGTTCGGATCCCGCGCATGGACCTACACCACTTGTAAGCCATGCTGTGGCAGCAACTCACATACAAAATAGAGGAAGACTGGAATGGATGTTAGCTCAGGACTAATCTTCCTCAAGCAAAAAAAAAAAAAAAGAGGAAGACTGGTAACAGATGTTAGCTCAGGGTGAATCTTCCTCAGCAAAAAGAAAAAAAAAGAATGGAGGAGTTTCATTATCATTAGAATCACTGGGCACCTGAACTTTATAAAAACTGCCTAGGTGCTTATAATGTGCAGCCAGCAAAACCAATGACCTAAGGAGTGAGAATATAAAGAATAGAGAAGTCTGAGGAGAGAGCTCTGGAACACCTGAACATCATCCACATGATCTACAAATATATTCAAATAATCCTTTATTACTTTATTATACTACAACACTAACGTATGACAGAATCTTCCCCAATATTAAGGATATGCGATTTGACATTAACTTGTCATCTTCTGAATAAAATGATCCACTATAGGACAATCATTTTAAAGATTAAGACCATGGAAATGAATTAGTCTAGTACCTCCTTTGCTACATTTAAACTGAAAAGAAAGGAAATAGCCAAAAGAAAAAAATCTATGAAATAATTTTTTTCAAATTTCTGACATTTTGAAATTTCTGAGATGAATATTTAGTCACTTTTCAGATTTGCGACTATTCTAATATATGTATTCAAAACTAAAACTGCTTTTTGCACACATCTTTAACTATATACTACAAGTTTGGTTATATTTTGTTTTTATTATTTCAGTTGAAATATTTTCTAATTTCTTGTGATTTCTTCTTTGACTCAAACGCTATTTAGAAGTATATTATTATCCAAACATTTGGGGGATTTTCTAAGTTATCTTTTAGCTATCATTTTCTAAGTTATCATTTTGTAATTGATTAATTCTACCATGGTCACAATAATTCGAATCTTTTGAAATTTGTTGAGACCTGCTCTCTGGATCACCATATCACCAACTGGTAAATAATCCATATGCTCCTGAAAACAATGTGTATTCTGAAAATTCTGGGTGCAGTGCTCATATATATGTCAATTTTGTTTATTGGCTTATTTACTTATTTCCTCATTCATTCAATAAATGAATCAAAACCTTAAAGTGGCTTTTTAAGCCTAAGAATGAAACTAAAAGATGTTTCATAAACCGAAAAAATATAGTGATTATAGAAAATTAAGTTGTATCTCCAGGGCTCAAAAGGCATTCAACAATTGGCATTATTCTTCTCAGAACACACATATACACGTTCCCCTGCACCATTTTCCCTTTCCTGGTATAACAGGCTGATTTATCCCATGTTTCCCAAAGTTGATAGCAAGCAGTTTACCTGATTTTCATCCTGTACTTCCATGTTGTATTGGTCACCTGGCTGAACTTCTGTGACTTTCTCTCCAAGGAGGAAACCCAGACGAGTCATGAGTGTGTTTGCTGCCTCATCTACAGAGGGAGGGGGGCCAAGTTCCTGTTCAGCATCACCTGTAACAGGAAGACATTGAAACACATGAATCTTTCAAAATAAAATGGCTGGGCTCTGCAACTATTCTTCCATTCAGTTTGGTCATTTCCTTTGTTCTTAACATTCTAAATCCAAAATTACAAGGTCCTTGTTCTAGAAGTTGATTTTCCCACTTTCACGTAATATAATTGATATATAGTCTACTCGGATTACCCTCAAGTCATCTACTTGAAACACCTGAGTTTGAAAGAATGTTTTTGTAACTTACTGAATAGAAAAAGTTTCCCATTTCTTCGACAGTTAGCCTTTCAATACAGTCCTAGTCTTCGGATCTAGTTTCTAGCCACAATCGCCACCTTCTTTCAGGTTCTTTTATCTTTTTCTTTTTTTTTTTTTTTTTACAGTTTGTGTGAATATTCTTTTTTTATTTTGAAATCAATTCAAACTTACAAAAAAGTTTCAAGAATAGTACAAAGAATATTTTTTTCCTTAACTATTTGAAAGTACAGACACGATGTCCCATCATCCCTAGATAGTACGTATTTCCTATAAACGAAGACATTCTTTTACATAACCACAGTACCAGAATAGAAATCAGGAAACTGACATTTTACATTATTATGATCTTATCCATAGACCCCATTTAAGTTTTCACATTTGTCCCAATAATGTCCTTTCTAGCAAAATGATCCAATTCAGGATGATGCAATGCATTTAAGTTCTCAGTTTTCTCTCTTTTAACCTGGAACAGTTCTGCAGTCTTTCCTTAACGTTCATGACCTTGACACTTTTTTTTTTGTTTTTTGTTTTTTTTTGGTGAGGAAGATTAGCCCTGAGCTAACATCCGATGCTGCTCCTCCTCTTTTTGCTGAGGAAGATTGGCCCTGGGCTAACATCCATGCCCATCTCCCTCTACTTTATATGGGACACTGCCACAGTGTGGCTTGACAAGCAGGGCATCGGTGCGCACGTGGGATCCTAAACCGCTAACCCCAGGCCGCTGAAGCAGAGCGTGAGCACTTAACCGCTACACCACCGGGCCAGCCCCTTGACACTTCTGAAGATTATAGGGTAGTTGTTTTGCACAGTGTCTTTGAATTTATCTCATGTTACTTCACGATGTGATTCAGGTTATGCATTTTTGGCAGGAATATCATAAAAGTAATGCTGTGTTAACTTTGATCACTTGGTTATGGTAGTGTCTGCCAGATATTTCCACTCTAAAATTATACTTTTTCTCTTTGTAATTAATAAGAATGTTGTGCGGGGATACTTTGAGACTACGTAAGTATCCCATTCTTCAACAAATTTTTAAGCTTTTAAAAAAACATTTTTGTGGTAAAATACATATAACAAAATTTGCCATACTAACCATTTTTAAGTGTACAACTCAGTGGCATTAAGTACATTCACAATGCAGTGCAACCACTGCCACTATCCACGTCCAGATTATCATCCCCAAAAGAAACTCTGTGCCCATTAAATGATAACTCACCATTGCCCCCTCTTACTAGCCCCTAGTAACCTCTATTTAACTTTCTGTCTCTATGAATTTGTGTATTCTAGGTACTTCATATTAGTGGAATCACACAATATTTGTCCTTTTATGTCTACTTTATCTCACTTTGCATAATGTTTCCATGTTGTAGCATATATCAGAATTTCTTTCCTTTTTATGACTGAATAATATTCCACTGTATGTAGATATCACATTTAGTTTATCCATTCATCTGATCCTGGACACTTGAGTTGTTTCCACATTTTAGGTATTATGAATAATGATGGTATGAACATTGGTGTATAAACATCAGTCTGAAGCTCTCCACAACAAACTTTTACCCACTATTTTTAGTATCCTTAATATTTCTTGGTTGAATTAATTATTACCATGATTGCCAAATAGTGATTTTTCTAAATCCATTACTGTTTCTACAGGTTAGTTTCTCTTCTTCGTCCATCCATCCATCCATCCATCCATCCGTATGAACTCACTGATTCCTATCTTATTCAATGTGTTATTATCTGTTACTATTGTTATTTATTTTGTTGCTCAAACTGTGTCAGATTTGGCCAGGGTAAGCCCTTTTGACTTGGCTCCTGTAACCTTTTGACACATCCCTGTCATTTTCTGAGCACTTCTTTGCTTTCTGGCACAAGATGTTCCAGGCTTATCTTGTACTTTCCCTGACCTAGCCCTGAAATTAGTCCTTTTTCCAAGAAGCCTTGATTCTTTTTAACAGAGAAAGGTATTTAGAATATCAGGTATGCTCACTGCTATTAAGATGTCACTGTCTTCCAGGTGCACTCAGTGGACAAAGTTAGTCAGTATATTCATACACATATATTCATATATGTATACATACATACACATACACATGTATATGTATATATACATACACAAATCTTAACATTCATTTTTATTTGTGAATTCATACACAAACACACACCCCAAAACTTCACAGTGATGCCTCTAATTCCAATTCAATACCATAGGGTTAATTCTAGTTTTTTTCCTTTCCAAAGTTGTAATTCTCTTCTCCAATAGTGAGAAACCCAGCTTTCATTATCCTTACTTAATCTATTCCCCCTACCTGTAACAAATTTCACTACTGCTCATTGCCACCCTGCACACAGATGCTCTCCTCACCCTGGTTGGGTTCCTATCCCATGCCAGATATGCCTCAGCTACCACTTTACCCACAGTCAGGGTCATTTTCAAAAACTGATATATAATTCACATGCCATAAACTTTATCCCCTTAAAGTGTACAATTCAGTGCCTTTTAATATATTCATAAAGTTATGCAAGAATCACCTCTCTCTAATTCCAGAATATTTTCACCACTCCAAAAAGAAACCCCATTCAAATTCATTTTTGCCCTGAAATTTAGACCCTAAAATTCCTGATCTCTGGCATTCATTTTAATCTTCTGCTTCCAAACTGTTACATTCTTTCCATACAATTAGATTTTTAGGTTCTCTTTCTATTTAGGCTATTTTTCAGTGGTTATTATAGGAGTTATTCTTTTTCAAATCTTTTCACTAAGGGATGCTGACCAAAGTCAATATGAGGTTATTCCTTGAACTCACTGTCAAGATAAATTTCCAAATAGAGAATTTATAGAAGTCATATGAAAAGAAGCCAGGAACTCAAGATGATCTATTCTAAATGTGATGCAGAAATAATTTACCTAAACTGAATATCTATTTACATTAACTTGATTCACTGTAAACATTTTTTTCAGGTTTTGTTTTACATTCAGATGCATTTAGTCTAACCTTATAACAATCCACAGTAGCACAGATCCTATAGGACATTATAAAAACTTTTTTTGAGTCAGATATATCCTTTTAGCATAGCAAGCATTAGCTATAGTGTCATCTGGTTTGATGCCAAAATATGATAGCTTCTTAATTTTTGAGGCTATTCAGTATCACACTAAACCACTCCAAATAGCAGGAAAGTGAAATTCATATTATTATTCAGTTTAACATTTATCTCAACTTCTCTGCTAAAGTCACAAGCTGGGGGTCAGAAGAAAAGACTGTATGTGTATTTCTGTATACTATTATTGCTTGCTCTCAAGCATTTCATCTGTGGAAAATTGATATAGAACTCTCATTGAATTTATGTCAGAGTAGAAAAACAGGCTCTATTTTCCCTTCCCTACTTCCCCTCCAAAAGGCAACATAAATAGATTTCTCTGCCACAGAAGTAAGAGAATCAGTAGGATTATTTTTACATTACAAATATTTAGATTTATATAGTTTTCCCCCCCAAGAATAATTGAAAGCTTCATACTCCTTGATAAAATAAAAAGGTAACTACTATATTCAAATTCATAAATTACCCTTTTCCTCTCCTATACATTAAACTAGTTAAGCTTTTCCAAATTCTTCTTGGCATATATTCCTGATCTCCAGATATTCTGGGGCTCCATTTCACTTTCGTCTAGAAAGTTATCCTGATAATTACCAAATATTTTCTAAGTACATGTTAACACTAGGTACTATGACATCTTGAGCAATTCTTGTAGTACAGGTCAGCTGGTCATAAATCTTTGTTTTAATATGTCCAAAGAAGTCTTTATTTTGCCATTATTATTGAAAGACATTTTTTCAGGTTATAGAATTCTAGTTTGATGTATATCTATATATCCATACCTAGTTTGATATATATATTTTGTGCCAGAACTTTAAAGATTTTGTTCCATTGTCTTCTAGGTTGAATTTTTTTCCAAGGAGAAGTGGGCTGTTATCCTTATCTTTGTTTCTCTATATGTAATTTTGTGTGCTTTTTTCTGACTGATTTTAAGAGTTTTCTCTTTTTATTAATTTTAAGCAGTTTTATAATGTTGTGTCTTAGTGTAATCTTCATGCTTCTTGTGCTTGGGACTCACTGAGCTTCTTAGATCTGTGGATTTAGAGTTTTCATGAAATTTACAAAATTTCTGGCCATGTTTTCTTCAAATATATATAATATATTTCTTATATTTATATATAATAAATATATTATAAATTATAAATATTATGTTATGCTATATTATGGCATAATATAACATATATAGCATTATATATATAGTTTGGTTGTGCTCTCTCTCCTCTCCTGTCATCCTTCCGGGACTCTGATTACACATTTATTAGGCTTCTTGAAGTGGTTTCATAATCCACTTTTTCAGTCTTTTTTCCTTAAGTGTTTCACTTTTGATAGTTTCTATTGCTATGTCTTCAAGTTCACTCATCTTTTCTTCTGCACTATCTAATCTGATGTTAACTCTACCCACTGTATTTTTTATTTAAATCTCTAATACTGTAATTTTTATCTCTAGAAGTTCATATTGGGTCATTTTTATGTTTTCACATCTATAACATACTATTTCCTCTATCTTTGTGAATATATGGAGTAAAGTTATAACTGTTTTATTGCTTCTGTCTAGTAATTCTATCACCTGGGTAATTTTGGGGTTGACTTCGATTGATTGATTTTACTCCTCCTTATAGGAAGTGTTTTCCAGCTTCTTTGCATGCCTGGTAATTTTTTTTTTGTAAGGAAGATTGGCCCTGAGTGAAGATCTGTTGCCAATCTTCCTCTTTTTGCTTGAGGAAGATGGTCCCTGAGCTAACATCTGTGCCAATCTTCCTCTACTTTGTATATGGGACACCGCCACAGCATGGCTTGATGAGTGGTATATGGGTCCACACCCGGGATCTGAACCCAAGAACACTAGGCTGCTGAAGTGGAGCACACGAACTTAACCACTACGCCACAGGGCCAGCCCCGCCTGGTAGTTTTTTGATTGGATGCCAGGCATTATGTATTTTTTTACTTGGGTGCTGCTGGGATATTTTTGTAATCTTATAAATATTCTTTATATATATATATATATATATATATATATACACACACACACACACACACACACACATATATACACACACACATATATGTATACATATATATATACACACACATATATATACACATATATATACACACACACATATAAAGTATTTCTAGAACTTATTGCACTTGTTTTTCTGTCTTCCTTCTCATCTTTTAGATCTTTGTTTAATCTTTACATAACCCTGTTAATTTCTTTACAGCACTTACCACGATCTATAATCATCTTATTTACGAGTTCACTTATTTTATTGCCTGTCTGCCCAACTAGAACATAAGCTCAATGAGCAGATGGATCCTGTTTGTCCCTTTCACTGTTTTATCCATAGTATATAGTGTACTACCTGGCATATTATACATAAATAAATCTTTACTGACTGAATAAATAAATTAGCTCTTCTATATACACCAAAAAGCTTTATGTGTTTTTCTCAAATATAAACTTTTTTTTTTTTGAGGAAGATTGGCCCTGAGCTAACATCTGTTGCCAATCTTCCTCCTTCTTTCCTTTTTTCTCCCCAAAGCCAAAGCAGATAGTTGTATGTCATAGTTGTACATCCTTCTAGTTGCTGTATGTGGGACACTGCCTCAACATGGCTTGATGAGCGGTGCGTAGGTTGGTATGCAGGACCCAAACTGGCAAGTCCCGGGCCACCAAAGCTGAGTGCTCAAACTTAATCACTACACCACTGGGCTGGCCCCATAAACTACTCTTTAAATAAACTTTTATCTTTAATCGTAGCACAGAATATGTGTGATGTTGGTGGCAGTACCAAAGGACAACTCCAAGGGGCTCTATAATATCCAACAGTTCCTCATCCCCCTACCTCTGCTCACCTAAGGTACTCTAACATGAAATCTCAGGAAAAAGCTGTGTTATACATCAATCTGTTCTCTGTATCTATGAGCTTGGTTTTTTTGTTTTGTTTTTAGATTCCACATATAAGTGAGATCATACGGTATTTGTCTTCTCTGTCTGACTGATTTCACTTAGCATAATGCCTTCAAGGTCCATCCACATCCACGTTGCTGCAAATGGCAAAAAAGATGTTGTTGCAAATGGCAACAGTTTCTGATTAAAATGCTAAATGTTATTCTGAAGATATCTATAATAAAATTTAGAAGTCCCTGACCTCTTTAGATTTCACAACACATTACTACACTACACACAAATGGCAGGCAAGAAGCTATATGGGAAAATGAAGGAGTGGTAAATCAAGAAAACAAGGGAAGTATGGTGAGAAAGAGAGAGATGATTTGAAGGAAATGGAAAAGGCCTTTCTTGTGCTATATTATCATATCATATATCATATTATAACTGCATGCATTATTCACAAAAGTCCAAATGTTACTCAATTAAGAAAGAGAGTAGAGGAAAACAAACCAAACTCTTCCTTTTTCTTCTAAGCTCTTATACTCATGTCACTATTATTCTTACTGTATCACTCTATTCTCTTCCTTGCTTTTCTTCAATGGTCTTGATAGAGGTTGAAAAGAAACTAATATTTATTATCTTTAAGACGTCCACAAGTTCATATACTTTATATACACTGAAGTATTTATGGGAGAAATGATATAATGACTGGTTTTTGCTGAAATTACTCCAGAAAAAAATGGGGAAGATACAGCTAAAACAAAGTTCTCAAAATTATTGAAGCTAGGAAATGAGTACATAGTAGTTCATTATTCTATTTTCTACTTCTATGAATATTTGGAATTTGGGGAAAAAAAAAACTATGCAAGGATGTTTCTTTTGAATAACTCGAGGGTTCTCTACTGGGGATAATTTTGCCCCCAGCGAACATTTGGCAAAGACTGGAGATATTTCTGGTTGTCATAACTAGGGGGAGAGGTGTTGCTTTCTGGCACCTAGTAGGTAGAGGCCAGAAATTCTGCTAAACATCCTATAACACACAAGAGAGCTCCCCATAATAAAGGATTATCTAACCCCAAAAGTCAATAGTATTGAGGTTGAAAAACCTTAAACAGCTAGGATGATCTTATCCTTTAAAATCTGTCAAAGTGGATGAACTCTCAACACACAGTCAGTAGGCAAACAAGTGTCCAACCCGTTATTTCTGAGTATTCTCAAAGTTACTTCAGTTTCCGGCTTACAATGAATTTTTAGTCTTTGGGCTGTTTCCTTCCTGAGTATGAGGTCTGTTTTCTGCACTACCAGATTCTGATATAATCTTTTCAGTCTTCAATAGACCTTAGTCTTATGTTGGTGAATGGACAGGACTTTATTGGGGTTACACTGTGGGTGTCAAGGGTGGGAGATTATATCAAGGCACAGAACAACTTAAATAAAACTAAAAATATGATATATCTCATATTTTTCACAGATTATCTTTTATTAATTATAATAACAGCAGGCACATATGGGCATTAACTATATGCCAAGTACTGTTTCTAAGTATTTTACATAAATTAATTCATTTAATTATAACAACTGCCCTGCGAGGTAGGCACTCTTATCCTCATTTTATGAATAAAGAAAGTGAAGTGCAGAAGTGATAAGTAACTTACCCAAATTCATGTGGCTAGTAAGTGGCTAAGCCAGCCGATCTGGATCTAAAACTCAAGCTCTAAACCCTGAAGTCATACTGTCATCCCCAATTCCATTCTCTCACCATGTTGCTGGGCATTGCTTCCTACCTCCCCTCTGCCCAGGGTATTTGCTCAAAACTCTCAAAATTCCTCTTAATTCCTCATACTAAATATTTTACCTAACTTTTTGTCTCATCCATGACCAGCCTGGTGATGTGAAGAGGGTGTCATCTTCATAACCAAACATGCTCAATTTAGCTATGTCCCTAAACAAAGATAGTACTTTCCTTGAGTGGAATTCTACTGTGACTTCTTTAATAATGATGAATTTGGAGTATGATAAACACAAAAAGATGGCTGGTAGGTTGTTGGAAAATAATCACTATGAGACTATTATACACAAAATAAATTATACAGCATTCATACATTACTCTGATTAAAACTATTTAAATTTATAGCTCTTGGTTTCATTTTGGCTACTTGGGAGCAGTGTATTTATGTATTAGTCTTTGCCCCCAGACTAATGAATGAGCAATATAGCACCATAAAAACTAAAGGATTCTAAACTTTACATGAAAATGGAAAGGTCCAAGAACAGTAAACAAAAAGAGGAATGACTTCTATTAATATCAAGGTTTAATATGATGCTAAAGTAATTAAGACAGGGTATGGTTGACACAAGCATGGATAAAAAGACTAATGGAACAGAATAAAGAATCCAGAAGCATATCTATACATATATAACCACTTTATTTAGGACAAAGGTGCCACTGCAATATTTTAGTAACAGGATGGTAGTTTCAAATTGGTGATGGATCAATATGATATGGATAAAAATGAATCCTGTCCCTACTTCACACCACACACAAAAATCAATTCCAGATGGATTATAGACCCAAATGTGAAAGGTAAAACAATAAAGTTTCTGGAAGATAACCTAATAGAATATCTTCATGACCTAGGACTAAGCAAAGATTTCTTCAACAGGACACAAAAGGGACTAACCACAAAAGAAAAGATTGGTAAAGTGAAGTTTATTAATAAGAAAAACTTCTGTTCACCAAGAACATCATTAAGAGGGTAAAAAGGCAAGCCATAGAGTGCGGAAAGATATCTGTAATTCATATATCTAACAAAGGCCTTGTATCTAGACTATATAAAGAACCCCCACAAATAAGAAAAATAAAGACAATCCAATTAAAAGACGGACAAAAAAAATCTATACAGGAATTTACAAAAGACGATATTCAATTGACCAATAAGCATATGAAAAGCTAGGAAATGCAAATCAAAACCACAATGAGATACCCTACATACGTGCAGTGCAGAATAGCACACAAAACAAACAAACAAAACACCTGACAATATGAGATAAAGGAACACGTAAACACTGCTGTACTGGTGGAAATGTAAATTGGAAGCATCAAATTTGGAAAAATTTTTGGGGCCAGCCCGGCAGCATAGTGGTTAAGTTCGTGTGCTCTGCTTCAGCAGCCCAGCGTTTGTTTGCTGGTTTGGATCCCAGGCATGCACTTACGCACTGCTCATCAAGCCATGCTGCGGCGGTGCCCCATATGTAAAGTAGAGGGAGACTAGCATGGATGTTAGCTCAGTGACAGTCTTTCTCAAGCAAAAAGAGTAGGATTGGCAACAGATGTTAGCTCAGGGCCAATCTTTCTCATAAAAAAAAAAAAAGGAAAATTGGAAAAATTTTTATGCTGAACATACTGAAACCCTATGACTCAGCAAGCCCACTATTAGGTATATATCAAAAGAAAAAATACGCATAGGTGCATCAGAATATTTGCAACAAACATTCATAGGAAAACAGTTCATAACAACCAAAATTGAAACTGTCCATCAACAGCAGACATACAATGAAATATGACAATAATAAAAGAGAATCTCACAAACATATGTTGGACAAAAGAAGAGAGACTCAAAAGAGTACATACTAAATGATTTCATTTATATAAAGTTTGAAAATTGGTAAAAGAAATAAATAATTGATAATGGCAGTCAGAATAGTGGTTATGCTTGTAGGGAGTGGATAGTGTTGCAGAGGAAGCATGAGCAAGGCTTCTGAAGTGCTGGTAATGTTCTATATGTAGATTTACATAGTGGTTATATGGGTGTGTTCAATTGATAAAATTTCATAGACCTGCATAATCATGATTTGTGTACCTTTCTGTATTTATATTTTAATTTTAAAAAACTACAGAAAACATATTAAAGACACAGGACACTGGGTTTGAGAATGAAACAATATTCACAATACCTGTTTTTCTTTTTCCCTCCAAGAAAGAAGTCTAGAATTATGAAAAAAGAAACAGTGCTATATGTATTTAAAAATTTCGTATAAAATTAAAAATTACTTGACCACTCTTGTAACAGTTAACAATTTGAAGTGGATCAATGACATAAAGATAGAGAGAAACCAATGTATACAAGAAATATTTTATAAGTTAAAGGAAGTGCTAGACAGCACAGAGAAAGAAACAAAATTGTCTTGGAAAGGTGGAGAGAGGAAAAAGAGGGAAGAGGCTCTTGGAGGAGGCCATACTAAAAATTCTTATAAGAGTTGAGTTTTTTTTGTTTTTTGTTTTGTTTTGTTTTGTTTTTGTGAGGAAGATTAGCCCTGCGCTAACATCCATGCTAATCCTCCTCTTTTTGCTGAGGAAGACCGGCTCTGAGCTAACATCTATTGCCAATCCTCCTCCTTTTTTTTCCCCCAAAGCCCCAGTAGGTAATTGTATGTCATAGTTGCATGTCCTGCTAGTTGCTGTATGTGGGACACGGCCTCAGCATGGCCGGGGAAGCGGTGCGTCGGTGCGTGCCCAGGATCCGAAACCGGGCTGCCAGTAGTGGAGCGTGCGCACTTAACTGCTAAGCCACGGGGCAGGCCCTAAGGGTTGAGTTTGATTTTTCAACAGTAGAGTTAAGGAAAAAGAGCAGAGGGAACAATTTTTAGATTCAAAGTCTGTATGACTTACCAGTTCAACAGAAATACAGAACTCTAAGATAAAAACTGATTAAACATAGCATATTTAAGGTTGTTTTAAAAAAGTGTTTTAAGTTTGTTTCTGGAATAATAATATTGATAGTAGTGCCAGTAGTAATAACAATAACTAACACTCATTGAGACATTACTATCTGGTACCTTTTTAAGTGCTTTACATGTATTAAATCACTGAATTTTCACAACATTCCTAATCTTATAGATAGTAAAAGTGAGGCACACAAAGATTAAGTTCTTGCTTGTCCACAGTTACACAGTTAGGTAAGTGACAGAATCAATATTGAAGTCCAGGCTGTCTGGCTCCTGAGCCTGTGTTTTTTAACCACTTCATTATTTTGCGAGGAATATGTGATTATTGAGTACAAACTGTTTATATGGTTATTTTATTTATTTTTATCTTTAACAGTATCCAGTAGAATTATCTGATAGACAATATAGGAAAGCATTCATTAATTCAATAAATATTTACTGAGTACTGTGTGTCCAGCACTGTGTTAGGTGTTAGATACACATTTATGAACAATGGGCATAGTCCCTATCCTTAAGGAGCTTATAGTCTAATGGGGGAAAATAGAAAATAAATAAATTAATTAAATCATAGTAAATTAAACTCTGTGAGAAATATAATGCAGGCAAGAAATAGGATGTTGTAAAAAAGCAAGTGCTGAATATTTCAGAACATTTTGGTCTTTATTTTTCTCGATGACATCAATTCTCCTTCCAGAGATGGTTTACGCTTTACATTTGCAAAAGTGTCTTCTACTTACTTAAAGTAGCCAAACTGCAGAGGGATTAAACAATGATTAAAACTGTGCCAGGAAATGAATGTCTAATAGCTAATGTATCCAAATCCCTAATCTGTATTCCTAACATGGCAGGCTACACATAGTCTAGTTCCATAAACTCTCTTAATTCCCCGCATTCTCTTAGCATTTTCACATCAGGCTGTTTACATTTTCCTTTATGACCTGTTAATTATAAACTGCTTGTTCTCATCTATTTCAAGACTCAGAAATTTGTACCACATTTAATCAAATAAAGAAACCCATGTTTTCTCTCTAACAGAGTCACAAAACGTATGATTAGCTTGGCCCAATTGCCAAAGGAAGCCTGGTTATATTTTCATTTCTTAGTTCTTAAATGATTACCTAAAATTTTCCTTTTCTGATGAATATTGGAAAATGGTTCACTGCTAAAAGCAGGGGCTGCTATTTGTCACAGTAAGTGCTGAAGCTCGCAGGGGAGCTCTTCCACATCCTCCAAAAACTGAGCTCCCGAATGTGAGAATCACTGCCCACCAGCGATGAAGAATCAAAGCAACCACCAATATCTCCACTCACGGAGTGGCTGGCTTGAAAGCATTCCCCTACACTTCTTACTTAGTTCACTTGGGCATACTTGAAGAAGAGAGGGAGGAAACAGATGAAACAACTGTTGAAACTGGGGGATGGATACGTGGAAGTTTCTTTGGGTATGTTTAAAACTTTACATAAAAGGTTTTTTTTGGCTTGGCCACGTGACTTTATTTGGACCTTGGAATGTTATGAGCTGAGGCTTGAAATGTGCCTGTGCAGTTGGGCTTCTGTTCTTGTGCCCTAGTGATCCACCAGGAGAAGAGCTTCTCTCCGGCTGATGCCCCTCCAGCCTGGGCTCTAGAATAAACACACACAGACCTGAGCACAACTTGAACTCTAAAGCTGTTCAGCCAATGTGCAGCCTGAAACACAGCCATTCCAACCAATACTTGCAAATCCATGAGTAAGAAAAAAATTGCTTATTTTTGGTTGCAATAAGTTTTAGGGTGATTTGTTACACAGCATTATTGTGAGCATTTAATTTTTAGATAGTTAATTTTACTAAAATACAACCATAACTTAATTAGCAGACCACAATGAATCCCTGGTGATTTTTCCTACCATGTATTATTTTCTGTTCAATATAACCACTCTCTTACTCACCTTCATACCTGCTCACTTCTAGTTGCCATCTTACTCCAGATTCTATTCTATTTCTTATTCATCTATTGATTTTCTCTTTTTAAAGATATAATTTACATACATAAATTATACTCCCATAAGAATACAATTTAATAAATTTTGACAGATATATACATCTGTGAAACTTCCACCAAAATCAAGGTACAGAACATTTCTATCATCCCCAGAAGCATCCTTGTGTCCCTTTGAAGTCAAACCCTCTCTCAACCCCTAGCCATAGGCAACCACTGATCTGTTTTCTGCTATCTTAGATTAGTTTATATGTTCTATAATTTTATACAAATAGAAATAAACAGTATATATTCTTTTTTTGTTTGGCTTCTTTCATTCAGCGTAATGTTTTTGAAATCCATCCATGTTGCTGAGTGTTTCAACTGTTTGTTCCTTTTTATAGCTGAGTAATAGTCCTCTGTACGGATATATCACATTTTATTATTTGTTTCCTGCTGATGGACACTGGATTCTTTCCAGTTTTTGGCTATTACATATAAAGGTGATATGTAATAGTTTTTGTGTGGATATATACTTTAATTTCTCCTGGACAAATACATAGGTGTGTAATGGCTGGGTTATAAACTTTAAAATTTTTAAACTTTATAAGAAATTGCCAGTTTCTAAAGAGATTGTTCAGTTTACACTTTCACAAGCAGTGTATAAGAGTTCTAGTATCCTCACCAACACTTGGTATTAAGAGCTGTTTTGATTTTTGGCCATACTAATGGGTCCACAGCAGTATCTCATGGTTTTCATTTGCATTTCTCTGATGACTAATGATGTTGAGCATCTTTTCATGTGTTTATTCGCCATTTTTATATCTTCTTTTGTGAATGTCTCTTCACATCTTTTGTACATTCAAAAAATTAGGTTCTCTTCTTGTTAATTAGTTGTAAGAGTTCTTCTTCTTTTTTTTTTTTTGTGAGGAAGATCAGCCCTGAGCTAACATCCATGCTAATCCTCCTCTTTTTGCTGAGGAAGACTGGCCTTGAGCTAATATTTGTGCTCATCTTCCTCCACTTTATGTGGGACGCCACCACAGCATGGCCTGACAAGTGGTGCGTCGGTGTGCGCCCAGGATCTGTACCCGGGCCACCAGCAGCGGAGCGCATGCACTTAACTGCTACACCACGGGGCCAGCCCCTGTAAGAGTTCTTTATTTTGGATATCTGTCAGATATATGTATGCTAATATTTTCTCCTATTCTATGGCTTGGCTTTCGCTTTTCTTAACAGTGTTTTTTGAAGAGCAGATGTTTTTACTTTAGATAGATAAAGTTCAACTTAAAAAAATTTTTTTTTTATAGCTCATACTTCTTATGTCCTAGCCAAGAAATCTTTGCCTACCCCAAAGTTGCAAAGATTTGCTCCTAGCTCTTACATTTAGGCCTACAATACACTTTAACTTTTGTGCATGGTATGAGGTAAGGGTTGATGTTCATTTCCTCACTGAATTTCCCTGACACCTTTACTGAAGAATAATGGAAGTCCTTTAACTTTGTTATTCTTTGAAAAATTGCTTATGCCATTCTAGGTCATTTGCATTCCATACAAATTTAGAATCATGTAAATTTCTAATTTAGAATCATGTAAATCTTGTAAATTTCTAAAAACACTTTTTTCTTGGGTTTGCGTTGAAGTAATTTTGGGGAAATTACTATTTTGACAATACTGAATCTTCTAATCTATAACTATATCTCCATTTATTTGTATCTTTAATTTGTCTCAGCAATGTTTTATTTATAATTTTTAGTGCACATGTTTTGTTAAACTTATCCCTAAATATTTCATGATTTTGCATGCTACTGCAAATGAAATTTGAATGAATTGCTTTCAGATTTAACTTTCCAATTGTTCTTTGCTAGAATATAGAAATACTACTGATTTTTATATAACGACCTCATGTCCTCCTTTTCCAAACTTACATGAACACATTTATATAAATGTAATTGGAAAAGTATGTTGCAAGTATTGGTTTGTGTTTGTGTATTGCTCTGCTAATATATAAACATATTTATATAATATAAAGGTAGTTAAGAGCTGGGGAGGGGAATCTCCACATTCACTGTGGAATACTGACATATCAAGGTAGGTTATTAGCAGCTTACTTTACACCAGATTTGGGAGAAACAATGATGAGACACTCAGGAATTAACTATGTCTGGCATTAGGATGCTTAAACAAGAAAGGGAGATGGACAAAGACTACCTTCTGAATTCCTCAGGCATGTCCCTAAATATATACAGAAACCTTCTTTAGTGTTCCTAGGGGCAACAATTTGGCATGGGACACTGAGATGCCACTTAGAATGTTTTCGAACTTAACTCCAGGACTCTGGTTCTGAGTTCTTCTGCAAGAAATAACTTGCAGAGTGAGATTATAGCAACTATGTTGTTCCAGGTGAAATACTGTTCTTATCGTTTTTGTGACCACAGGTGCTACACTATTGTTCTCCGAAAGTGTAAGGAATCCAGTTCCAACACTCTTTTTTTTCTGTGCATAAGTCTGAGTCTTATGCACAGGTTTGCTTATGCAAACCAAAAAAGCATTTCTTTAGTGTGTGTTTTTGTTTATGTTCAAGCATGGAAGTCATATATGTTCTATGTTAGAATACTATAACTATATGAAAAAAGGTATGGAAATAAATGAAAACCACCCAAATAAGAACAAGCAAAGGCTATTTATTCAGAGCTTGATACAGCAAGGGAGTCAGCCACCATCACTTGCACTTGGCAGAGACTCAAAGGCAGATAGAGGAGTGGGAAAGCTTTATAGTGGAAAAAAAAGGGAAAGGTTTCAGGTATATCCTGACTAGAGGCACTTGGCATGGAGAAGTTGAAGCAGGCTAACTGGAAGCAGGGGCATCCTATGTGATTGGTTAGGTGTGCATACTTAGCTTTCTCCGGTTGGTCCTAAAAGTGAGGGCAAAAACCAGGGAAGCTGTCAGTTAATAATCTAGCACCAGTCATTTTGTTCCGAGTGTTACAGGAGTTATTGTTGCCTTCCTGGACTGGTTGCTAAATATAGTAATCTCACTTCCTACAAGTCTGACTTGTACTTGGCTCCTGGGCTAGTTGCTGCAGATTGGGGTCAGAGTTCTATTTTTATATATGGTCTGGCCATTGTATATATATTCAGATTCTCAAAGGATAGTGTTAGGTTTGTTCAAGTACTTCTTTTCCCTGATCATTGAAGATAAATGTGTCACATCTGGTTAGCAGATAATATTTTCCTGAAATCCTCATTCTCGATTTTATACTCATTGATTATGTTCTCTAATTACATTTATTACAATTCACTCATAGCTGATTGATCTCAGTTGGCTGCCATGGCAGAATTCTGATCCAGTGAAGCTTTATGCCCCTTCCCATATGCTAGTCACATTGGCCTTGTATATAGCCTTCCTTCCATAGGAGAAAGTTTAGCAAGAATTTAAAAGAAATAAGATACAACAAATCAAAAAACCACTGAAAGAAATACCGCTCCCCCTTTCTTGATATCATAGTAAAATTGTTATAAACACAGATTATGAAATCATGCTTCCAGCTGCTCAAGCTTATGAGCCCCTTTGCAGTAAATCAGAAAGTCATAAAACATATTCTTAGTAGAGAGAAAACTATGTCATTTACATATATTTATAACATACTAAATTTTTTCATTTTGCCTTCCTCTGACTTTTTGGGTTCATTTCACTCATTCAACACACATGGAATGAACATCTACTATCTATTAGTCACTACACTGAGCACTGTGGATACAGTGGTAAGCATAAGGGAGAAAATGTATTAAATTGTCCAGATGGGTGTTTTTGATAATTTTAGCATTTATTTTTTTTCTTGTTTGGATATTTGAGAAGAAATGATTGAGGGATAAATGTTATTCAAAAGCTTTCATTAGAAAAACGTTGTAATGATTCAACTATAGTTTAATTCTTTCTTTCTTCTCTCTAGGGCAAATAGCATATCATCCATGTCTTTATTTATTTATTTTTTTTTTTTTTTATTCCTGGAATGTTTATTACAGTAACATTGGTTTATAACATTGTATAAGTTTCAGGTGTACATCATTATACTTCTATTTCTGCATAGATTATCATCCATGTCTTTATAAAAAATGTTACTTGGTTAGGGACCAGATAAGGCATTTGCTGTACTAGAGAATTCATTGTATAAAATAAATTTTAACCAAGAAAATAAGCATCATTGCTCTGATGAGGTACCAGAAAATGGCATCCATATTTTATGCCCTTTACTGTAATGGAAGTTTTACTTGTACACAAATGAATTCTAACCAGTGTTCTCTCACTTTAAGACTTACAAATAAAAAAATTATTTATATAAAACAAATAATACCGTTAGATTTTAAGGGTAGCCTTCTGTTCTATAGTACCAAAGATGATTTACATGGATTAATAGAAGAGTAAGTCTTTAATAATAGAAGAGTAAGTCTTTAATATTAGAAGAGTAAGTTGAGGCATTTTGTGGTAAATAGAAAAATATATTATGTGGCTTTTGATACTCAATGTTTTAATAAAACATTAACCAGCAGATAAGAACATTTCTCTTAAAATTGGTTTGCAACAGAGCCTAGCAATAGAAAGCCAAACTGCAGTAAGCTTGTGTCTCATGATCCTCTTCAAACATTAAAAGAAATTCTCCAATCATTTTGCAAGATGACTCCCACTTTCTATTCAAATTTTTCTTCGGGAAGCAATATAAACATCAGTTTTGGCTACACACAATTATAATTTAACTACTATGGTTACTGTAGAAGGTGAGAAAGCAGAAAACATAATAATGCTGAACTTACCTCAATGATCTATGAAATACATTTGGGATTTGTAGCTGGATGAAGCAGACATTTTCCTCCCCAATCTAA
This sequence comes from Diceros bicornis minor, assembly GCF_020826845.1. Taxonomy (NCBI): domain Eukaryota; kingdom Metazoa; phylum Chordata; class Mammalia; order Perissodactyla; family Rhinocerotidae; genus Diceros; species Diceros bicornis. Next base: position 46,141,099 of record NC_080757.1, on the reverse strand, counting down.
TGGTAACAGGTCAAATAACGCCATATGGAGATCAGAGCAGAAAAGCAAGTTTTTCAACAATTCAGTGTCATGTGTAATATAACCACAAGGGGCAAAACTTGTCAAAATTTTTACGTAAAATACTAATTTCTTTGCGATTTAGTTTCTAATTCCAAATAGGAAACAATTAGCTCAAAGAGATGGACCATGAACCAACTCCAAAAGCCTGTTTGAAAAGGGAACTTTTTATATTTCAAGTAATCAATTGGCTAATAATACCATTTCAATTTCTTATTATACAGCTCCTAGAATTTAAGGGGACTGGTTTGTCCAAAAGGTAGTGTTCTAAGACTGTTTTAGTGTACAGTCTGTTACCCTCTAGCTTCATGGGGAGCACAGAATGGAAAAATAAAGATGCTCCTTTTATATACTTTAGAATGTGTATGCAATCTAAAAATATAAATGCTATAATTTTTCCCCCAATTAGGTCCCCCTGATGGTGGCAGGGACCTATCAATAATTGGAGACCTTCCAGCTGATGACAACCAATAAAAACTGGACAAAATATATTTTAAAAATCTTTTAAAGACCTAACAAGATGATGACAAATCAAGACAACAACAGGCAGAAGATGGAAATCCAGAATGGAGATCTTGCGTAGCACAGAGGGCTGCTTTAGCACTGGGGGCATTTGTTAATGGGGAAATGATTGAGAAGCTGAGCTGTGCTTTTGGCTGTCTCATAAGGTCAGGGGAACAAAACTGGAGTCTAGCATCCACCAAGAGTGGGAACTCTAGTAAAACACTCCGCACTTTGGGCTTGAAACCTTTAAGAGCTACACCCTAGGAATAAAGATGAACCAGAAGTAAACTAGGTCTTGCAGTTCTGATTTGTGTCAACTTATTAGCCTGGAAAACCATGGACTTCAAACCATGAACTTGGATTGAATTGGTCCCAAGCGGCAAAGGCAAATGAAAATCCTCTCTAGAGAAAAAAAAAAATCATCATCCTACCTTCAGATTATTTCTACAAATCTTTTCAAATATTAAATACAGCACAAAAAATAATTAGGGGTATGAAAAGACAAGAGAATTAGCAGAAATAGTAGGCAAAAGAAAAGTGGTAAAGGTGATGGGGTTAGAGTACTGTAGTTAATCTCTTAAGATAATTCTTAATATTGTAAAAATGTGGTAGAAAAGAGCTAGAGACTACGGGAAGACGAGTGGTGGAGATGGAGGAAGGAGACAGCGGAGGAAGAGTTACAAAACTAAGAGTCATTTGATGATTACAGTGTTGAAGATGGTGAGTATTTCCCTAAAATCACTTAGAGGTTATTGGCTGAGGAAATTCTCCCTTAGTTCTTTGCTTTTCAAAGTAACTTCACATTTCAATTGTTCAGTCATGCATAATACTTCCTCCTGGGGTAGCTAAACCACAGTAGCTAACAACAAATGATATTCTAAACAATAGCATATGTAAGCTAATGGAGGATCTAAACCAGGAACTCTTGATCTGAGGTCCTCTGATACATGCTCTTTTGGAAGTCTGTGAATCCCTTGAAATTGTATGTTTTAATAGGGAGAAAGTAAGGGAAATGTTCATTCTTCCATCTTCCAGTTCTTCTTTGCCACCCCTTAAAAAAATTAACGACTCCCAGTTACCCATAGCAGGAATTGCAAACTCAAATACCTTCAGGATACAAGCAGTTTTAACATATCTGGCATGGCTAGCAGTAATGGTAGTAGGAAATGATAAAGTGTATGTTGAACTGTAGACTATCAGCCAGCCTGAAGGCATTCTAATTCTAATTTTTTAAAATGTGCTTGCTAAACAGTTTTTTGATACCTTCTCTAGAAAAATCTGTCTACTGTTTTAAAGTTAAATATTAAGTTGGAGGTTAAGATGGCGGTCTGAGATGTTTTCCATAGTTCTAAGAACCATCTCTCAATATGGAGGGTCCAGAGGGCAGAAATGGTCCCTAGAGGTAGATGGGAAAACTAGATCCATGTTAGGCTCTTGATGACACAGGTCACAGTCAATTCTCAACTGGGGAGAAAAACTGCCTAAGTTGGGGCAGGTGCACAAAAATCTAAGGAATCTTTAATCATAGGACCCCATTCTCTTGAAAGGGAAAGTGTTTCAGTCTCTCCTACTTACCCTTCCTTTCCCCTCCCTCCTTCCTAAATTACTGTCTTCTTTAAATTAACTCACCTAGGGCCTAAGTTAAAGAATCAACTTTTAGAGAATCTCTCTAGTTGCAAAGGGAAGTACTTAGATGGCTAACTTTAGGGTATGAAATGGGAGTTGGCAATAACGCAACTTCGTTAGAACACTCTAGTCTTTGATTCTTATTAATTTTGGTTTGTTCAGACTAGTTCTCAGATAAACGTTTTATTAATTTTTTTGAAAACCCAGACAATATGTACAATTTTGTACGTAGGTGCAATTTTCTGGAGAGGTTGTTCATAAATTTCAACAGTAATCGTTTTGCAATACATGTATCAAATCACCATGTTGTACACCTTAAACTTACACAATGTTATACATCAATTATATCTCAATAAAGCTGGGAAAAAAAAGGAAAAAATTATGCTCTCTAAAAAACAATGATAAGAGCCAGCCCTGATGGCCTAGTGGTTAAACTGTGGTGCACTCTGCATCGGCAGCCCGGGTTTGGTTCCCAGGCGTGAAACCACACCACTTGTCTGTCAGTAGCCACGTGGTGGTGGTGGCTTACATAGAAGAACTAGAAGGACTTACAACTGTAATATACAACTATGTACTAGGGCTTTGGGGAGGAAAAAAAAATAGAGGAAGATTGGCAACAGATGTTAGCTCAAGGCTAATCTTTCCCAGCAAAAACAAAACAAAACAAAACAAAAAAACAATGCTAAGTAAATTTATCTACTTAATCTTTAATAATTCTATACTCTTTTAACCGAGATATACACAAAGAAACGGGGGAAAAAAATCCTCCAAACACACAAACACACACAGTGGTTCTCCCTTTTGCTATTTAGGAATTAAATTTTTATAAGATTAGGGACTCAGCATTTTAAAAAACTTATTAGTTTGGCACTTAGCTAAGAGAAGAGGCTTTTAAATGCTTATAATCTTCCATCACAACTTCCCACTATTCTGTTTCTCGGAATCACTGGAGAGACAGAATATATAGAAAGTACTCATTGCTTGGTAACACTTGCACTAGTGCTTCCTTGCCTAGATAATTGCCCTCAATGTACAAGAAGTACTACATGCACATCGATGTACGATGATGACTATTTGGCTGAAATGAAAAGCCATATCTGACAAACTCAAGAATTTTAAGTACTTCACTGAAATCTCTAAGACTGATGTTTCTCACTGAATGTTCCCTTGGGTCTTACATTGAGGTTTCTAACATCTGCTTTGAATAGATATATGTTTGAGATACAAAATATGGTCAAGATGTGTTACTTCTGTAATATAGTATTTCTGTATTATTTCCTTATTGGCCTGGATTTCCTCACCCACAGCACAATTCATTCTAACGTGGAAAGCAAGGCATTTACATACTGGTCACAGTAAGAAAAGTATCCTCAAAAGTCATGTTTGTCTAAATAGCAAACTTATTCTATGCTGGCTTCCGAATCTTGGATTTATTCTAGAAACTGCACACTTAAATAATGTGATATAATTACCCAGGCTTTAAGAGAAAATCACCATTCTAAGAAGAAGTATTTCACTGTATGGTAACAGTGAGTACAGATTAGGCAAGGGAAGAGACCTACAGACAGTCATAAGCAGAGTAGTGGTAGAGTTCTGAAAAAGGATGAGACCAGGAATTCTGGTGAACCAGGAGATAAAAACCTTCAAAGAGTAAGCGGTATGACCTCAGAGTCTAGAGAAACTGCAACAAGGAAGGGTAGTGATTGGTACAGTTTGATGATGTGAGATTTAAAGTTGAAATGTTAGGGAAGAAAGTAGGAGAATGGTCTAGAATTGACTCTCCTGGGTCAGCTCTTATGAGAATGTTTGAGTATGTTTCATATACTCCTGATTCGTTTTTCTATCCTTAATATCTAATATTAAATATCTCTAGTATTTACTTCTACTTTTTATTCTGTTTTCCTTGTTTGAAAAATGTTTCAATTTTTAGTAGCTGTTATTATTTCATAGTTGAGAGCTTTTCTTCATTTAATATTTGTTGAGTACTATATAGCAGACACTGGTCTGAGTACTAGGGATACAGTGATTAAAAAGCTGAACAAGTTCCATGTTCATAGATCTTATAGTTTAGAATAGTTCAGCATAGTTCATTTAGCATATACTAACATCTCAGTTCCCTGGATCACAGTTTAGGAAATCCCATTCTAAGTAAGGCTGTCTATACTAATACAGTAAATCTAGTCTAAGATGGTAACTGGATATAGTAATTTTCTATAATGTATATAATATGGTTCACGTATTTTTTTTCAGCATGAATATGTTTAAAGACTAACCACATGTTATTAGGGGGAATAATGTTATACTTTGAAAAATTTTTTTTGAATAGTGGTAAGAGAGAAAGGTACATTTCAAAGTGGTGGTAAGTTATTTTGTTCTTTATTCTTCCTTTCTATGTTGATCAAGAAAAATAAATCAGTACTAAAAGATAAAACCAGCAAATGTTAGCTGCAACATCAGAACCTTAAATATGGCACCATGAGACAGATTTTTCCAAGCCCAAACCTCATGAAAGTGGGATAATTACTTTATATTACTTAGTTCTTTTCAGTGAATATATATTTTTATATTTATTTTCAGTGAATATATATTTTTATAAGTCAAAGCCCATTACAGTAAACCTAAAGGTACAATAGCACTGAAGATATAATAGCATTGATTAAAAATTATTTAATAGTCAGTACAGATTAATCTAAAAATTTGTAATCTGTAAATAATTTGTAAAGATTGAGCAAGGGAAAAGACCTACAGATAGTTATAAGAAGGGCAGCAGGGAAGTTCTGAATATAGAAAAGACTAGGATACCAGGAACACTATGGAACTTTTTTATTGGAAGGCAAGGATGAGAAGGATTCATGCTTCCAGGTCACGGAATGACACAATCAAATATGTAGAAAAAACAAGCAAAATTCAGTGCTTCATTTAAACAACTTTCCTCAAAATTCCAATTTATTCCCTTGACTGCGTTGGACCCGGTGATTTTCTTCTAACAAACAGAATATAGCAAAAAGTGATAGAATGTCACTTTGGAGATTATGTGTTATAAAAGACTGTCACTTTCATCTTGCTTGCTTGCTCTCATGAAGCAAGTTGCCATGTTGTGAGGTGCTCTATGGAGAGGCCCACATGGCAAGGAACTTAAGGTGGCCTCTAGCGAAAAGCCAGTGAGGAACTGAGACCCTCAATTCAACAGCCCATAAGGAACTGAATCCTTCCAACAACAATGTGCGTAAACTTCAAAGAGGAACCCTCCCCAGTTGAGCCTTGAGATGACTATAGCCCAGGCTGTCATCTTGATTGCAGCCTACGAGAGACCCTGAGCCACAGAACGCTAAGCCGCATCTGGATTCCTGACCCACAGAAACTGGGAGATGATAAATGTTCTGTGGCTCAGGGTCTCTCGTTGTTGTTTTAAGCTATTAAGTTTTACGGTAATTTGTTATATAGCAATAGATGATTACTACAAGGACCTATTCGCAAGGGTACTCAATAATAATAAATAGAATTTAACCAAGACTCCCCACAAGTCTTATAAATTTAAATGTTATAAATAACTTCTAGATAAGGAAAAACAAAAAGACAAAGAGGATTTTAAGTGACTTAAAGAATGATAGTGGCGACATTAGATACAGAATTCATAAATCTCTAGTTCCTTGGTTATCAAAAAGGAAGTCAAGAACACCTTTCTGTCACTTCCTGTTCCCACAGAATTTTTCATGAACATTGGACTGCAGGAACATATGTACTGCTTAGGAAAAGAAAAGCATAAAACTACATTTTTTTTTTCAGAAATAAATTTATAATAATATCCACATGTGAGAGATGTTATTAGTCATAATAACTGATGTTCCAGACATTGTGCTAAGTAAATTATGTGTATTATCTTATTTAATTATTACAAATACCCTATGGAATAAGCAATATTACAATCTTCATTTTACAGACGAGGAACCACAGGATTAGAAAGATTAAGTAATAAAAGTTATACAGCTAGTAAATGCAACAGCTAGAATTAAATCTAAGTTTGTCTGATCCTAGGGCCTGAGCTATTTACCACTATGAAAAACTGCCTCCATTAAAAAAATAACCAAAACCCAAACAACTTAGTATATATACACAGACTGTTTGTAAAAACAGGCCAATAACTACAGGTTATAGGTGTAATTTTATCCTCTTTGAGAAGCACTCACAAAAAAGATATGATAACCTTACCCACAGCATTCTTAGATAAAAGGCAGTAAAGGCTCTAAAACATTATAATAATTGTAGCTAAGATTGATATAGAACTAATTATGGATCACATCATTGTTTTTATTATTTTACGTATTTTAATTTATTACATCTTCACAGCATTCCTATGGTGTAGGTAATATTATAATTCCTATTTTACAGATAAGGAAATTAATCACTCTTATGGTTAAGTAATTTGCCCAAGGTCTCACAACTAGTAAGTATTTTATGTATTTGAACACAGGCAGTCTAGCTCCAGTGTTGGTAGCCTAAACTAGTGCATTTACTCTAAACCAGTGCATTTTTCTGCCTCAAAAACCAAAAGTTAAAATGGTTTTCAGAGTTAATGGAAAAACTGCCCATTTGGAAATCTAAATTATGGATCTAAGAACCACATTCATGGGCCGGCCCCGTGGTTTAGCGGTTAAGTGCTCGCGCTCCGCTGCTGGCGGCCCAGGTTCGGATCCCGGGCACGCACCGAGGCACCGCTTGTCCAGCCATGCTGAGGCCGTGTCCCACATGCAGCAACTAGAAGGATGTGCAGCTATGACATACAACTATCTACTGGGGCTTTGGGGGGAAAAAATAAATTAAAAAAAAATTTAAAAAAAAACCACATTCATAGGCCAAGTCTTTAGAATTTGTGACGCAGAACACCTTGAGAAAAGTTAATCTAAAAGTTAGTGTGATGAGACTGTTAATCTTTTAAACAATGATAAAACATAAATCAGGAAAACTAAAAATGTTCAAAGTCAAAAGTTTTATTCAACAAAGCATCTGTCCACTGAAATAACTTTCTAACATGTTAAGAACTTATTAGTAGATAAGGACGTGTGGGGAAGCAAAGCTATCCTCTCCATATTCTAGTTCTTTGGTATGCTTAGTTTCATTGCCAGTAATCAGGCAGTATCTCTCATACTTAAAATATACTGAAATTATTTCTGTTTACCTCTCTGCTTCCGATTTCTACTTTCTATAATGATTTTCATATCCTGATTACAGTAGCACTGCAGTTCAATTATTCCCTTCATTCGACTTACAAGTCGTCTGCTATCCAACTTTCAGCATTTTTTTTTTCTGGTTCTAATATTTGTAGCATTCACACCTTTGTTTCATTTCAACGTTTACAGCAGTCTTTCTTTTCTCCTTTTTTTGGGTGTAGAAAGTATGTGTCAGACTGCTTTGAGAATTTGTTATAGAAAGAAGCACATATGCATATGTAGAATAGTGTTTGCATATATTTTTAGGAGTTTAGAGCCCCCTAAAGCTCACCAATTTAACTCAGGTTAAAAATCCTCCTTTACACTTAACGTGTTTACAATATAGTAGACAAAAGGAATACAAACACAATGTTAACAGAAGATGCGAATTACAAGAAAAAGGCTCCTGGTACCCAGACGTCAATCAAAAATCATATAGAGGGTTTTATTTATAAGTATAAAATTCATAGCAAAACATATGAAGCATGCCTAACTATTTAGAATAAAGATAAGATTTGATAATGTTTTCAGGGAAAAAAATGCAAGGAAGAAAATGAGAAAACAAAATCATCCTTTTCTTTTAAATGGAATGACCACGACTATATAGCAATTGGGAAAAGAGGGTTCAAGGAACTACTCACTTTATATAAAATATTTTTTTCATCTATGGTGGCTTGTACTTGTGCTATAAAATACAATGCTGATAAGAAATCCAAATGAAAAATCCTTTACAAATACAAAAAATATGTAAATAAGAATACACACCAAATAACCATCATAAAACTCTCTTTCATTCTTGAGTTTCAAATACATCCTAATTTTGTTGTCACCTTAAATAACACTGTCCTTTGAAGGACAGTGCCATTTTTAAAGAGATTTAAAAGGATCTATTATAAAAAGATTAATCTCAAATTTCTCTGAAAATATTTGGTGTAGATAAAAGCCTGTCTATTTTCAGAAAGCTGGTCTAGACTTTGGCCCTTAACCTTGCACATGGAGTCAGAAGTCCTATAAAACTGTCAACTTGGCCTGCCATCTGTGTCACGGTTCTACACTTGAAATTATGTATTATTATAATGTGCAACATAAAAACTTTAAAAAACCAAGATATAAATAAAGAGTATCACCATCCTTTAGTGGCATCTGACTACTGAAAAATTTCAATACAAATTCATTGCAGAAATTTTAGAAAATGAAAAGTATAATGATGATAATGAACAATAATAACAGGAAGGGTATTAAAATCTCTTCTTGTTGCCTGACCTAAGCATTTGGCATATACATTATTTTACTTAATCCTAACAACCCTATGAGATAGACCTATCGTTAAAAAAAAAAAGATCTACTTTTATCACAATTTTATAGACAAAGAATTTAAGGCTATGAAAGTTACACAGTCACACAACTAGTAGGCGACAGAGTCAGAAATTAAACCCAGATCTAACTGCAGAACCTGAGCTCTCATTCACTAATACGTGCTGCCCAAGAAAGAAAATTAAAACCACCTATAATCCCACCAACCAGACACAACCACTGCTAACATGAGCATTTTCTCGCTAATCCCACTCTCTCCTCTGACTTCCCAACAATCCCAATTCTCTCTCTCTTTAGGCAACCAATGTTAGTTTGGTATATTCTTTCAGACATTTTCTCCTACGAATGTGTATTCATGTATCTATACAAATACATATTTAATTTGTTAAATTACAGAAATAACGTCATGTTATACATAATGTTGCTGTGACAGGAAACTGAGGCACAGAGATGTTACAAGACATGCTCAAGATCACAAGACTAGTAAGGGGGGCTGGCCCAGTGGCTTAGCAGTTAAGTGCACGCACTCTGCTACTGGCAGCCCGGGTTCGGATCCCAGGCGCGCACCAACACACCGCTTCTACGGCCATGCTGAGGCCGCGTCCCACATAGAGCAACTAGAAGGATGTGCAACTATGACACACAACTATCTACTGGGGCTTTGGGGAAAAAAAGGAGGAGGATTGGCAACAGATGTTAGCTCAGAGCCGGTCTTCCTCACCAAAAAGAGGAGGATTAGCATGGATGTTAGTTCAGGGCTGATCTTCCACACACACACACACAAAAAAAACAACAAAAAAAAAACAAGACTAGTAAGGGGAAAATCAGAATTGAAGCACAATAAGACACATTTAAATAAAAATGACCCTGAACCATTATATCTTTTTTTTCCTGATTATTTAGAAAACACTTTAAGGTCTTGTGCTATATCTTAGGATCATCATATAATAATAACAAAATTAGGTAACATTTACGAGCATTTACTATGAACCAAGCATTCTGCTAAGTGCTTTATATTTATTAATCTGATTTAAGATTATTATCCCCATTTTTACAGATGAGGAAACTGAGGCTGAGAAAGATTAAGTGACTTGCCTAAAATCACATAGCTAATAAGTAATGATGTAGGCAGAAAAGTTAGATGTAGAATCAATCTGTTCTCTTATTTTGGGGATTGTTTTATTGAAATCACCGATATCAGCTGTTTACCCTAAAAACAGAATATAGCGCTGTCTCATACTTAAAAACGGAATTTTCTGCTTTTTAATTTAGGGGTAGGCAAGGAGTGTTTATGGAATTTACACAGTAATAGAATTAAAGGCAATGTATTTCTGGATTACATTGTGTCCACTTCAAGAGTTCAATAATAAATCCTGCTTGTGACCCTACACCAATCACTTAAATTCTTTAGGTCTTAATTTCCCCACTGTAAGACAGTTATCCATCACAATTTACTTAACATTCCCTACTCTGGTAGTTCATTTATGTAACAACAGTTATATATCAGTCATTTCCATGGTTTCAGTTACAGAACCAAAACATACTGTTTACTGGTATTTTTCTCACATTTTCTGCAAACAACAAATCTAATTTGAGGAATAGTAAAACTTAAATTAGGTACTCTGAAATCTAATGCTATGTAGACTGAATTTCTCAATTTATTAGACAAATATTTTGGATCATTCAGCTCTATCCCAGTGTAGCTTTCTCCAGACTTTGCAGACCAAACATCAATGACTTGCTCTGGTTTGCTCCACAATTTCCTTTTACATGTAGGACAACATTGAAAACTAGACATGGGTACACAAATACCAGGTACAAAAAGACAAACCAAGAAAAATATATGTCCATTTCTCTGACACAAAAGTTTTATTCTTCCAACCTAAAATACATGCACCAAATGGTTGAAGTTTAGATAATGCAGAAAGAACATCCCCAATTACTCCTCAGAAGTCAACAGCAAAAATGAACACTATAGATTTCCAGCACTGTTTATTGGATTGCTTATAAGCAGCCTGCAGCAGCCATGTAACCCAGTTGGTTCTCAAAGTGTGGAACCTCAACCAGCAGCTTCAGCATTACCTGGGAATTTGTTAGAAAAGCAGGCTTAATGAATCAGAAATTCTGGGGTGGTACCAGCAATCTGCATTTGAACATGTCCTCCAGGTAATCCTAAAGCCTAAAATTTGAGAACCACTGCACTAACCTTTAGCTTATGATTGTTGCCTCTGTGAGATATACTATTTTCCTAAATTTTCATGTGATAATGAATAAAGCAGGTGGACAAGAAGATATCAGAACACTAGCTTTAATTGTATTATTATGTATGAGTATGCAATAAAATATGATCATTGTTCTATTACTATATCCTGTGTAAGAGAAATTCAAAAAGAATGGATTGTTATTCGCTTGCTTTATGAAGGTACTGAATACATTTGTTTATCATTAATTTTTGGTACTATGTAGAAGTTAATAGCTTCAACCCTCAGGTCACTACTCATCTCAGTAGAAACTTATTTTCAGAGTTTAATAACTTTATTATAAAAGAGCAAATCACTAAGAAGTTTCTGTGCTTTTAACCTGTTTCAGATAAGAAAAGGAAAGACTGCTGAGCATGGCAATTAACATTTTGTCAAGATATTTTAGTTTTTTCCTGGTTTTCTGAAAATCTTAGCTGACGTTTAGTTTGGTTCAATTCCAATCCAGTAAAGAATTCATGCTTGTGGAAAATATATGTAAATAAGAACATGGATAAGATTTTTCATACTGATTCAGTAATGGCATTCCAACAAACAGCAGCTACCTTGCTTCTTGACAATTACAATAGCCAGATTAGATTAAGGATGTGAGACAGGCAAACAGGAAGTAAAAGATTAGTCTCCCCAACAATCATTCTGATTTGCAAATCTGGAAAAAACAGAAAGGCCTTTGATAGGGCTTCTCTTCCAAAACTCAATGCAGCAATAGAGAATTCGTGCATTTATTTATTTTACTTTATTACACTTAAATTTGCAGGAAGAAATGGAAAGCACAATATTCCATTGCCCAAGAAGTGTGACAATACCTCAAAACACGAAAAACATTCTTCTAACAACGTGCTTCAGTGCCATTTAAAGAGCTATTTTGTTCCTTTTAGAAATAGAAAAGCTGGTTCCTAACACATAACTGTGATTGACTTAAAAATGAATAGTCATCTACAATAGTGGATGAAGCCCAGGGTTCTGCACCCTGAAAGCGAAATCCCCAAGGTCTTTCAATATTCAAAACTGATTCATAAAATCAAATGTCTCTGATTTGGTTTTGCCCAAGGTTTCACCTACTGTCTTTTTTTTTTTTTCTTTTAACATATCTTATCTGGCTTCTAAGGTATATTATCCTGACATTTCAGGTTAGAGCTACTGATATTTTTCCTAGAACTAAAAATCATTTTATTCTGCCGACCCCTAATGCTGTAAATATGTAGTGGCTGCATTCACTGTGGTTTAACATCAATTTTAACAAACAGAAATAAACAAAAGACCTAAAACCAAGTCTCCTAAGGTCCTTTACTAAAGTTCTGATCTGTGTACTCAACTAGAGCTGTGAACATTTCTGCCACAGCTCTATAGACTCACTGCAGAGCGAGTGTAAAGGATGTTGCCAGGCAACTCATCTAAGTTGAGAATAATCTAAGCATTGATAATGAGTCTGTCAGTTTGGCTCCCACACAAGAAGGATTTTAGCGAACTCCCACATGTGCTTACAGGCCATTCATGACAAGAGGTATTTCTAAACGTGAGTGTCCAAGAGTTCAAATCAGAAAGCTATAATGTTTCTTTTCAAATTCAAGTTTAATGTTTCCAACATCACAACTATTTTCTATAACTGTCCAGAAATCCAATAGGGATTAGGCAAAATAGGTCATATATAAAGTGCTAGTGTTGAATTAACACTTTTATTCATATCTTTAACATTCCTGTTTGCACAAGGCCAAAGCAAAATTTCAAGTATCTCAAATCATGAAAATCACCCTGAAAACTATTTATCTACCAAAATTATTTTAACTCTTTTGAAAGTTATCTTTGAAACTATTTTCAATACTTACTCTCATTATTTATATCAATAGTCAAAAAGGATGTTCAGTAAAAAGTATGTTCTAATAAGGAAAATACGTGATCAATTGCAAAAGAGGTAACGGATATGTTTTTATGAATAGTATACATGCAAAATACTGCTCTGCTGGATGGACCTGATCCAAACCTCCCTCTTTCAAAGCACACACTTTGCATGCATGCTTACCAGGGCAGTATGCATCCACGTCCAGTTTCTGAGCTGAAGTGAGAGTTGGTGAGCCAAGCTCGGATTCTGGAATTCGTGGGCTTTCAACAAACTTTGCCTTCCTCAGAGGGGCTAAGGACAAAAGAAGAGACAGAGAGAGAGGGAGAGGGGGGAAAAAAAAAAAAAGAGAGAGAGAAGAAAATAGAGAGGAAGGAAGAAAGAAAAAGGAAAGAGAAACAGAGGGAAAGGGAAGGGGAAAGGGAAAGAGAGAAACATAGAGGGGTCATGAGTAAGGGGAACAGCAGGCAACAGATGGAAGCACTTAAATGAACGACACACTCTGTCAGACTCAGATCAGGTTACCCTATTTTTTGTGCCAGAAAAAAAAATAAATGGCATTCTTCATAGAGGAGATGGGTCTTGCTAAAAAGTCACCACAAACTGGACAAGTTAAAATCTAATATTCAAAACTATGAGCATAAGGTGTAATTGTCTATTATCTGTAGCTATTTTCTCTCTCTTTATAAAACAAAGAGCCTTTTTATTTTGTCTTCTTTTGCCATTAAATATAGGTATTAACTGAGGAAAGTACAGAACTATGTTTTAAGATTTTGTTTATAATAATTGTAATCAAAGGTTTTCTTTATCCAGAAATAACTACAACACTGTTGTGATTAAATACCGTAAGTAGGATTGATTTACCTAGCTTAACAAGGAAAGCAATCACCTGACTGTTCAACTATTGAGATAAGAAGTCAAAACTGCTAGTGGACTAAAAGATATTAACTAGGCCATGCCAGTTTGACACTGGATGCTAAACAGATGTGATTTAGTTACAAATATAACCATGAGGTCTATGGAATAATAACATTCCATGTCATAGAATCCATTCATTCTTGTAAGGAATGAAATATAAAGTATAATTCAAAAACAAAGTTTTACTTACTGAAAGCTCGTATAAATTTTATTTACTGATTTTTAGGGGGAACAGTTAAGGAACACTATTGAAATACATTTAAATAATCAGTTAAATATATTTAAAGCTAAAATTATGAAGACTGCTTTGGCACTTTCAAACTGAGTTCTATTAAATAAACTATAATAGGGTGCAAGTGCTTAGCACAGTATCAAAAGTTTCAGTTGAACCTCAAATTGATTTGTATGCATTATATATTATTGGCATAACTATAGGTGTCAAAGACATGTGAGTGCTTAAGATCACGTTACTTTTTTCAAAAGTTTCTGCATGTTCTTCAAAATCCTCATCTATTACTGATGCACAAGAGATTCTAAGTTATTCCTAAAAGATCCTCTAAAAAGTAATATAAAACTTTGTCATTATAATGACCAGAATTCTCCTCTACTTTCTTTGGAGGATAAAAATAACAAAGTATTTTAAAAATATAGAAAATACTTTTGAAATGTGCCAATATCAAAACCTATAGACAGCTAAATCACAATTTAAATCTTAGAGTGTGTATGTATACTTTAAGTGCATATTAAAAAAATAAAATAAAGCCTGTTACTATCTCCATGGCAACAGAGGCTTAAGGGTGCTAACAGAATGGCTTTCCACCAAAAGTAAGCTTTGGAAGAGCAGAACTCTCACCTCTGCTAAGAGTGTAATATTTGAGCCTATTTTTTAAAATCACTATCACAAATGAAGATTTCAAGTGATTTATATGCGTATCTGCTGGCTACTAATAGCCAATATTAGAATCTCTTTCATTATAATCTCACCAATTGATTCAAAAACAATGAAACACTTTATTTACCCAATATTGCTTAGTACTGGAGAAATTATTATAATTTAATTTTGAAAGCTCTTAGGTCCTTAGAATTTTATTAATACATTGTCATGGCAACAGAATATCTATTTTACCTGCTGAGTTCTGACAAAGACAGCACTGGTCCCCACTCAAGGGACTCCAGATATCTAAAAATCTTAATAAGAATTTTTATGATGAAATTTGGATTAGTAAACAGATGGAAATCAGCAACTTAGGGTAGATATGTAAGGAAGGAACTGAGGGATGGCAGGAGAAATTGAGGGAGAACTGAGGAATGTACAGGAATTATTAGATGGAGTCGAGGAGAAAAATCAGAATCCTAGAGATCTGTGAAGCTCAATGCCATGTAGACTTCTCTATTTTCCCTTCTCAGGGAATTCCAACTGAGGTTATCTTTATAGCTCATAGTGGGCACTTAATTCTTTTTTCTACCTTCATTTCTCCCTCATCCATGGGATACTGTATGTGACTAATAATGAATTTGAATTATTTTTTTAAGGTAGATTATAACATTGCTCTCATCCAAGTTATAGAACAGTAGCATTATCTGTAAGTCAATCAAACAGGGGCGGTACAATCACATGTATGACAGATTGCCCAATAGTCTTAATACTGCTTGGTGGAGAATATAAAAGGTCAACTTGGAACACAGTATTTTGCTTGGAAACCTAGAATTTTAAGATACTTCATTGTAAAAAATGGTATGTAAGATGATTCAGATGGATAAGAGAATTCTATGTCAAAAAGGTTTACCATATAGTAAAAAAAAATTAAAAAGTGGTTGAAATGAGATGGGTAGGACCCTAAAACCAAACCAAGTATTTTATTGTGGTGTAAGAGGTAACAGGAAACTACTGTTCTGAGAAGTGATCAGCACCAACACTAGGAACGTGATTCTTATAAGACACTTGAGTTTAGGAATCTGGCAGAGGTTGAGAGGAAGGATGCATATCAGTTAAGAGTATGGGCTTAGATATTTCAAAGATTTAGGTCTTGGCTCCAGTACTTATTAGAAGTAAGAAACTGGGCAAGTTACTTAGCCTTTCTAAGCCTCAGTTTTCTCACAAAGTGATAGGATTGTTATGAGGCTTAACTAATTTCAAGCATGTAAAGTACTTAGCACAGTGCTTGGATATGGTGATATAGCTCACCTATGAGTTTATTAAGACATAGAGCAGGGAGAGCTACGGCCATGTAAAACAAAGTAAGCAAGTGGTTTCAAGACATTGTTTGGAGAGGCAGTATAACATGGTAGCATAGCAGTGAGGGGTTGGAGGGCATAGGCATTAAGGGTCTGGGCTCTGAAACCAGAAAGCCTAAGTTAGATTCCTTTCTCTTTCACTTTTTCCTAGCTGTGAGAACCTTTCTGTGCCTAAGTTTCCTCATCAGCTATTTGAGGCTAAATACAGTACCTATACACATGGCGGAGTTGTGAAGATTATAATAATTAATTCAAATAAAATGCTCAGAACAGTGCCTAGCACAGAATAAATCCTCTGTAAATGGTAGCTGTTATTATTATTATTATTTTTGCTGCTGTTATCATCATCACCATCACAGATACAGCATGATTTGGAAAGTCTGAATTGTGTGTGTGTGGGAGGGCAGGGGTGAAAAAAAAAAAAATCTAAGATGCCCTGGGGGATGATAAGAACAGTGATATCACCAACAATTTTTTAAAAATTGAGAAGGAAATAATGTTGAAGAAAACATGTTATGCCTTGAAGGTGGTAGAATACCAAAACCAAAATGATCTAGGTTAGACAATGAGAAATATGTGGTACAGAAAGAAAGTTAAACGGTATGATTTAGACTGCTGGTTCTTAAAATATGGTGCCTGGACCAGCAGTATAGCATCACCTGAGAATTTGTTAATAATGCAAATGATCGGGCCCCACCTCAGATCAGCAGAATCAAAAACTCTAGAGGGTGGGGGCCCAGCATTCTGTGTTTAGCAAGACCTCCAAGTGATTCTGATGCATGCTAAAGTTTGTGAACACTAGATTGGAGAAAGACTTCTATAAATACCATGTGCATAGCAGATCACTAAGAAGACTTTCCTAAGAAAAAAATTGTAATAAAATATAAATCAAGGTCTCATCTCTGAAAGTCCCAGCAAATATAAAGGCTTTAAAACACAAATTTCTAATAACCGTTGAAGTATTTGTCTTTGATAAAGGTTATAGCAGAGGGGAATTTTTAGGAGGAAACTAGCACAAGACTCGATAATCATGGGAGAATGGTCTGAAGGCAGAGCAAAATAAAGCAAAGATCAGGAAAATGAGGATGGAAGGATAAATATAAAGATGAGCAGAACAACATAAAGTATCAAGAAAGTACTTTGACAAAATTGATTTTGAGATAAGCATATTCAGTAAGGTTAATCTAAAGACAAATTTGTGAAAGGAGAATAAAAAGATTTTAGCTATAGGCAAGGAAAAGAAATACAAGGCATTCAAATTAGAAAGGAAGAAGTAAAATTATCTCTGTTCACAGATGACATAATCTTAAATATAGAAAATCCTAAAAATTCCATCAAAAAACTGTTAGAACTAATAAATGAATTCAGCAAAGTTGCACAAACACAAAAACACACTAACAATGAACCGTCCAAAGAAGAAATTACGAAAACAATTCAATTTAAAACAGCAACAAAAAGAATACTTGGGAATAAACTTAATCAAGGAGGCTAAAAGACTTGAACACTGAAAACTACAAAATGTTCTTGAAAGAAATTTAAAAAGACACAAATAAATGGAAAGACATCCCTTGTTCGCCAACTAGAAGACTTAATATTGTTAAGATGGCAATACTACCCAAAGGATCTATAGATTTAATGCAATCCCTACCAAAATCTCAATGACATTTTTTGCAAAAATAGAAAAACTCATCCTAAAATTCATATGGAATCTCAAGATATCCTAAATAGCCAAAACAATGTTAAAAAGAACAAAGTTGGAGGTCTTACACTTCACAATTTCAAAACTTACTATAAAGCTACAGTAATCAAAACAGTGTGGTACTGGCATAAAGACAGACACAACAGACCAACAGAATAGAACAGAGATTCCAGAAGAAAACCCTATGGTCAAATGATTTGACAAATGTACCAAGATCATTTAATGGTTAAAAGATAGTCTTTTCAGTAAATGGTATTGGGAAAATTCGCTATCTACATGCAAAAGAATGAAGTTGGACTCATCTTACACTTTATACAAAAATGAATTCAAAATGGATCAAAGACCTAAATGTAAGAGTTAAAGTTATAAAACTCTTAGACGAAAACATATGAAGAAAACATTTGAACTACGTAAGTGTTAAGGAAGTAGAGAAAAACAGTAAAAAATTTATCTGGAAAGAGAAAACTATATTTTAAAAAGTTTTAACAAAGTTTTCACAGGCAGAATCTTATATTCACAATATTTTAGTTCCTAAACATTTATTAGAAAATAAACCTTTGGGTACCATGAATTTCCTGGAGGGAGGGTGGAGTGGGAAAGAAGGGTAGAAGGAGAGACATTATTTGTGACACTCTGTATTTCCTCCTTCTTAATCCCCAATCTACGGTGGATTTAAAATCTGGAAATAGGTGGGAATAGCATCCTTCCAATCTATCCAATGTCCTGATTACTTCTTGTGATTGTGCTTAAATGGACATAAACTACACCTTGAAGAAAGAAGGAATGCCAAGGAGCTTTTCCTTTTTAGTTATGCACCTCCCTCAAAACAGAGAGATCAAAAACAAAGTTAAAAAAAATAAAGAGAAGAGAAAGAAAAACCAAAAGAATTCGATAATTTGACATACGCTAGATGTAAGTGAAAAGTAGATGAAGAGAAAGAACTGTAATTCACATAGTTCCTTGCTTTTTTGCAAGGAGAAAGTATCTATCTATTGAAAAGAAAAAACATATAAAACAAACACCCTAGATACAATGCAGAAAGAGGAAATCAAAATTCGATCTGACAATCTTTATCAAATAAAGGCTAGTCTACTGTAGAAATAGTTTCTAACTCATTATAATAGAAAATAAAACTTTATCATTCTAAAACCAATTACAAAATTAATATATAGCTGTAAAGAATCTTTCCAGTTCTTTTTTTCTGATTCTTCTATGAAAGTGTAAAAAATGAAGTATATGTTTTATAAACTTCCCTTTTCCCTGCATCTTCCCCACATACCATGTTATCTTCCTTAGTCTCCCTACTCTCCCAACTCTAAACTGTTGCTGCATATTGTTTTACACCCATGTTATGCTGTGAAGTATCAAATAATTGGAATGCATTTATTTTAAATCTGAATAAAATAATATTAGTATAAGTAGAAATACAATATGCATATATTTTCTTGACAACGAACTATTAGAGATCTGATTTCTTTGAAACCTATACAATTATAAGTGAAGTATAAAATGTGTGCAGTGTGGAAAAGTAAAGTCAACTATGTTCACCAATACTACAAATATCAGTTTGTGTGTGGCCACTAGTTATCCATGATGGGCTCTCACATGAACGTTCCCTGTCTCTGTTGATCATAGTGAACAGTTTAACGAAGGAGGAAATCAGAATTCATTTTATCTGAGCAAAAAAGCAACATTACATAATTTTACCATTTCCAAGAGTAACAGCAACTTTATCTATTTTTTTTAAAAAAATCGAAAAGTAGCTGATCAGCACCAACTTATGGCACTATGATCCCACTGAAAAGAAGGGGCTCACTTGAACATAATGCAAAAACTACAGAAGCTATCCAAGTGCAGAGAAAACGTTCTCTCTGACTTTCAGTCTGTTGAAAACAGCAATTTGAATATCAAAATAAGTTCTTTCAAAGAAAGTACCTACTACCTGAAGACTTTAATACTAATTTCCTAACAATGAAAACAAAATACTCTAAGCGAACAAAATCTAAATAACTGAAATGCCATTAATAATTTTAAATTCATAAATAATTCAATAAACGATGGAACAACTACTCACTAACAGTGACACAGCAAACTGCTACAGAGAAATTAAAAAAAAAAGGAATTTCAGAAGGTACATTGGCATACTTATTTATCTGCAAGTAACAACTTCAAAGCAATGGGTTATCACAAACTTATTCACAAAGTTGTCTACTGACCAAAATAAAGAGGTTGCAATATCACGGCTAAATGCTGCACTTTCTTATAGTTGTGAGGTATAAATTCATATATAGACACATATTGCTGAAAACTCTAATACAATTATGAATCTAATTTATTCCTATTTAATTTTTCATATTTAAGGTATCCTCTTATTTAAATAATCTTGTGAAAAAACACAACATAACAAAGGTTGCCCTTCTACTAGAGATGCTAATATGTAAAAACAAAAATAAAGGCAATAGGATACATTTTAGGGATTATCATAATCATTTGACAATATTAGGATACTTCACTAACATGAAAATTGATATTTACTCAAAATGTAAATTTAATGCTGAATGAAATTTTCACAAAGACTGAAATTTTTAAATTGAGAATTATTTTGTTAGAAAACTGCATGTAACCATTTGTAAACAAATTCCATAAAATGTATGAGAGATCTTCCATTCAATCCAATAAATGCTCAGCTTATGCTTTTAAAAAGTTGAAAAAGAGTAAACTAAACCTCAAATCAAGCAGAAAAAGGAAATAATAAAGATTAGAGCAGAAAGCAATAAAACAGTAAATAAAAAATTGAGAACTGCAATGAAATCAGAATTTAATCCTTTGAAAAGATGAACAAAATTGAAAAATCTTAACCTAGACAGACTAAGAAAAACAGCAAACACACAAATTACCAAAATCACAAATGAAAGAAGGGCTATCACTGTCAACTCTACAGAAATGAAAAAGATTATAAGGGAATGTTATGAACAACTTTATGCCGACAAATTAGATAGCTTAGATGAAACAGACAAATTCCTAAAAAGATATAAATGATCAAAACTGATTCATTAAGAAATGGAAAATCTAGGGGCCAGCCTGGTGGCGCAAGCGGTTAAGTGCGCGCGCTCCGCTGCGGCGGCCCGGGGTTCGCTGGTTCGGATCCCGGGCGCGCACCGACGCACTGCTTGGTAGGCCATGCTGTGGCGGCGTCCCATATAAAGTGGAGGAAGATAGGCACAGATGTTAGCCCAGGGCCGTCTTCCTCAGCAAAAAAAAAAAAAAAAAAAAAAGAGGAGGATTGGCGGATGTTAGCTCAGGGCTGATCTCCTCACAAAAAAAAAAAAAAAAAAAAAAAGAAATGGAAAATCTGAATAGATCTATAACATATAAGGGAATTGAATTAGTAATTAAATGTCTTCCCAAAAAGAAAAGCCCAGACCTAATTGACATCACTGGTAAATTCTATCCACTACTTAAAGAAGAAATAACAGCAGAAAATTAGGGAAGAAGTTGGGACAGGGGCAAATGACCTAGAAAAACAGGTTATTTTAGATACATGTGGCTAGATTTTATATCAACAGTCTATAAGAAATCTATAGTGATATTTATTTGATTTATGAATTTAGTTTATTCTTATTTAGTTTAATCATTTAAATAAACATCATCACACTTTGTTTTAAAAATTAGTTAATATGACACCATTTTAAGTTTTATCACATAAAAAAGTTTTTAAACTAAGCTTTTTCCAACACTATATCGATTGATGATAGTTTTCTTATAAAGCTTTACAAAAAAAATTATAATTTTGGTCTTAACTTATTGGTAATTCAAAGCAGAATGAAGTATAAGAAAATCTTGTAAAAAGAGCATTTCAATAGTAGAGAAATATGCTTAAACTTTGTTTTAGATCACTGGGAAGAGGTAATTCTGCCTGGGACTTGTACAGTCTCTTTTGTTAGTTTGTGAAACTAACTTCTTGCTAGAGCCCAATTCTAATGCTAGGGGGTACATAATCACTCTAAAAACAAATATTTCACTTTCAAAAAAGCTATGTAACAAGCAATAAAATTTAACAGCTAACATTTGTGTAACAGTTTTACACTTTTATTTACATTTTTACCTAAATTCATTTGACCTTCATAATTTTTCTACGAGGAACACATTAACCCTGTTTTGTAGATGGGAAAACAGAATCATAAGATCTCTTGCCCAAGATCACAGTATTTAAGTGGTAGATTACACACTCATATCCAGGTCTTTTGATTTAGAATATTAAACTGTTTCATTTATAATAGCGTTGTTCAAGGCGTGGGGCTCGAATTAGGAAGAGATGATTTTAAATGACCTATAAAAATGGCAGTAGAGGGGCCAGCCCAGAGGTGTAGTGGTTAAATTCACATGCTCTGCTTCGGTGGCCTGGGGTTTGCAGGTTCGGATCCCGGGCGCAGACCTATGCACTGCTCATCAAGCTATGCTGTGGCAGCATCCCATGTAAAAAAAAAAATAGAGGAAGATGGGCACAGATGTTAGCTCAGGGCCAATCTTCCTCACCAAAAAAAAAAAAAAAATGGCAGTAGAGCCAGCTCTGAGGGCCTATTGGTTAAAATTCGGCGTGCTCCGCTTCGGTGGCCCAGGTTCAGTACCCAGGCACGGAACCACACCACTTGTCTGTCAGTAGCCATGCTGTGGTGGCGGCTCACACAGAAGAACCAGAAGAACTTACAACTATACTCAACTATGTACTGGGGCTTTGTGGGGGAAAAAGGAAGAAAAAAGGAGGAAGATTGGCAACAGATGTTAGTTTAGGCCGAATCTTCCCCTGCAAAAAAAAAATGGCAGAAAATAGCTTTGAATTACATAGTACGGTAGACTTTACTAGTGCCTACCAACATCCTGGCCTCCGTTCTTTTCTAGGCACAGGGGTGACTACAATTGCCAGCTCCTGTGAAGTTCAGGAAGGACTATGGGACTGATTCTGGTTTATGAAATAAGAGCAGACGTGACATAGCTCCTGCACGATTCTACAGTCTGTCTCTTTCTCTGGCACAAAAATCACAGAGAGTCTCATGTTGCGATAGTGGAGATACAAGACTGAAGCAGTCTGGGTTGCTGTGTTAGTGCATAAAGGACAGCTGTTCTGGAGAGTTGCCCAGGCTTGCCTGATAAACTAGAAATAGACCTTTGTTGTGTTAAGCCACTAAGATTTTAAGGTTGTTTGCTATGACAGCATAATCTAGCCTATTCTGACTAAGGAAATAGCTACAGTGTTATTCCTTTTTCAATTATCTTTCAGTCCTTCTGAATATGTCAAGAAGAAAAGTTTAATGTGGTGCTAATACTAGCTAATTCTTTTTAACAAAGAGGGAGAAGAGTTTAGCTTCAGAGCCATTTGAAGGTAAAGTATTTAGCCAGAATTAATGTTCTAGTTAATCTTATAGCATGTGATACTGATTTTCCAGTTTGACGAGTAATGTAAAGTTTCTTTTAAAGTAAATTTATATAAATAAAAACATGAAATTCAAAGAAAATGTTAGCTAAAAAAACGTATAGTTATAAGAAGGTATGACAAAAAACATGAAGATGCTATGCTAATGAATGAAATTTCAGAAACAATGCACTGTACCAAACTGTATCTCGATAGGGTAGCTCTTGATTTAATCCTCTATTTTCTGTCCATTCTGTATTGAGTTGTGAGCAAAATATTTAGGTAACTGCATCTAAACTGGTATCCAGTACGAAGGGATAGAACTGATAAAATATTTTTAGATAATAAGAATAATCTACTATAGTCATGATTGGGCTATTGGTTCAGCATTAAAGACAATAAGAAAATCAGGAGGGCCGGCCCCGTGGCTTAGCGGTTAAGTGCACGAGCTCCGCTGCTGGCGGCCTGGGTTCGGATCCCGGGCGCGCACCGAGGCACCGCTTCTCCGGCCATGCTGAGGCCGTGTCCCACATATAGCAACTAGAAGGATGTGCAACTATGACATACAACTATCTCCTGGGGCTTTGGGGAAATAAATAAATAAAATTATTAAAAAAAAAAAAAAAAGACAATAAGAAAATCAGGAGGGCCGGCCCCGTGGCTTAGCGGTTAAGTGCGCGCGCTTCGCTACTGGCGGCCCGGGGTTCGGATCTCAGGCGTGCACCGATGCACCGCTTGTCAGGCCATGCTGAGGCTGTGTCCCACATACAGCAGCTAGAAGCATGTGCAACTATGACATACAACTATCTACTGGGGCTTTGGGGGAAAAAAAAAAAGGAGGTGGATTGGCAATAGATGTTAGCTCAGAGCCGGTCGTCCTCAGCAAAAAGAGGAGGATTAGCATGGATGTTAGCTCAGGGCTGATCTTCCTCACAAAAAAAATTTTAAAAAAAGAAAAAAAAAAAAAAGAAAACCAGGAGATAACAGGTGTAAATGGAGAAAATAAATTAGTAAGTTAAAAAAAAGACTTCTCATCTGAATAGACATAGTCATTTGAGCAATCTAGTCCTTTGATTAGATAATCAGAGCAGTCTCCTATAAATTTTTTTGGCATCTTTTTGGGAGGGCCAATCCAGTTCTACATACTTATAATAGCCACTGATGGCACAGTCAGAGGTCAAAAGTGGGCAAAGAGGAAGCAAAGAGTGAATCAGCTGTACGTACAGTACACAATCTCTGAAGAATCTACATAGAGGGTTAATTTAACGTGGCATCCTTAGTCAAGTGTGGTATGTCCATATAGAAAAGCTTTAGTTATTTTGTTAAATTGAGAGTAAACCATGAGGTCGTTCTTAGATGTGAATTGGTGATTAGTGAGTTCTAATACTCACAGTTTCTAAATTGTGCTACTACACTTCAAAATACGTGAAAGGTCTCATCTGCTCACTCACCAAACTTGGCACAGAAAGAAAAACCTTTGAAAAATTTGCCTCTGGTCATGAAGAAAGAGAAAAGGAAAGACAGATAAGATGGAGAAGAAGAGCAAGTATTTCGTTTCAGGGAGACAGAAGGAAGGATACAAATTAACAGGGAGCTAGGGACAGGATGTGGGAGTACGCAGATTAAAGCAGCCCTTCCAAGAGTTCAAGCAGAACAAGAGCTAGCACCAGAGCCAAAAGGAAGAGAGCAGTGTTTTCATCTTAATGAACTGGTGTACATAAAAACTGGTTGAAAAAGACTAAAGTTGCTTAAGCTCACTTTTAGACTTACATATTTGCAAAAATTATGGTCCTCTCTCAGAGACATACCACCGGTTACAGTATAATCATGTTTCCTCCTCTATTAGGGCAGGCCAAGAGCTAAAACAAACAATCCTAAAATCTCAGTGGCTTAAGACAATAGAACAGAGTTCTCACTCAATACAAGTGTTCAATAGGAAGGTCCTTATCTTAGAGCCTCAGAGTTCTCTGGTGGATTCTCTGCATCAAGCTAAAGACCAGGGGGAAAAAGGGAAGAATTGAATATATATAAAGGTTTTATAGCATAGTCTGGAATTGGCATACGTTACTTCCATTCATATTATTCAGTTGCATGATACACTTATCTGCAAGAAGGCTGGAATATATAGTTTAGTTGTGTGTGCAGGAGGACAAGGGGAATAGGTTTTGGTGAACACATAGTATTCTTTGCCATATTCTACATAACAGCTTTGAAATTCATAAAAGTTAGATGCAGAACTAATGAACAAAGCAGGAAATTCTGTATAAATTTAGCCCCTTTTCTTTTAAGTGGGCTGAACATACATCATCAAAAATTAGGATCGGCCTAAATCTACACATTTTTTTTTCATTCAAATATAATGCTTTAGAGTATGGTGCCTAGAATAGTGTCTGGGATATAGTAGTTGGTTAATAATTATTTGATAAATGAATAGTATATAGTAGAAAATTAAAGCAAAGACAGGCATTACAAATAAGAGTTTTAATAAAGCAAATGTTTTAAAAAGTGAGTTTTGGGCCGGCCCCGTGGCTTAGCAGTTAAGCGCGCGCGCTCCGCTACTGGCGGCCCGGGTTCGGATCCCAGGCGCGCACTGACGCACTGCTTCTCCGGCCATGCTGAGGCCGCGTCCCACATACAGCAACTAGAAGGATGCGCAGCTATGATATACAACTATCTACTGGGGCTTTGGGGGAAAAATAAATAAAAATTAAAAAAAAAAAAGTGAGTTGTAAAAAGCACTCATGGGCAATACACATGTTAATCACAAAATAAATCACCTCACCAAGAGACTCAGACTTTCATAAAACAAACATTGTATAAATCATCATCATTATAATTAGACTATAATATTTAATTTCTAGCTTTAATGACTGGATTATTTTCCATAAAAAATATTCAACAAAATATGCTGAGAACATATTTGAGCTAAAAGAGAAACACTAGAGAAGACACTTTGGCTGTGTCCGAGCTCTTCCACATCCAGGGATATTTGAAGGATGCATTAACAAAGGAAGTCAAAATCCTCTTTATTCTTGACTTTCACCAGGAAGGCTAAGCAGCTGCTTTCCGACCCTCCAAGGCATGTTAAGTCACTGATGGATCAGTCTGATCCTTTTGAGCCTTTTTTTTAAAGCTTTGTTTAGGCAGGTCAGGATAACTTGTTACTCTAAGGCTAGTTTAGCCCTGTTACCGAAGTCTTTCCTTCCTTGGATCTCTACTGAATACTCCAGGTTTTTAACAAGATCTCTACACTCTGGCTGGTCAGAATGAAAAAGATCTCCCATTCTTAAGGGAATTCTAAGAATTGTTCAGTTTATAGCTCCCTGGTACTTATTCTTTCTTCAGCCTCACAGAGTCTCACCACTCCCCCTCCAAGCACAACTCCGTATAAAGTTAAAGACGCAAAAGGATCCCTATGTAGTTCTGTTTCTGCTTAGCTCCCTGTTTTTCAGTACTCTGTAAATTCTAGTTTCCTTGGCTTCTCCAATTTCTGATCTCTTTTTCCTCAGTTCAACAAGACTGTCATTCTCTGCCTGAGTTCTCCATCATTGGGAGAATACCTTTGGGCAAAAAGCCAGGGTACACGTAGTTTTCTCCCCCATCCTTTCTCTCAGGGATCACATTACCATGCCGTCAATTATCCAATGTCTGAAAACAGTTTTTTCTAGTGAGAGGACAAGTCCAGTACTGATTACTCCATCATAAGGGGAAGAAGTCTCTCATGGTGTTCTTTTTTTCCTTTTTTGGTGAAGAAGATTGGCCCTGAGCTAACACCTGTTGCCAACATTCCTCTTTTTTTTGCTTGAGGAAGACTGGCCCTGAGCTAACATCTGTGTCCATCTTCCTCTATTTTCTGAGTGGGTTGCCAACACAGCATGGCTCGATGAGTGGTGTAGGTCCATGCCTGTAGGTCTGTGCCTGGGATCCAAACCCATGAACCCGGGCTGTTGAAGCAGAGCACGCCGAACTTAACCACCACGCCACCAGGCGGGGCCCTCTCATGGTGTTTTAATTTGCATTTTCCAGATGTTTATTATTCACAATGTAGCTGACAAAACACAGAACCTTTGTCTGTCTTACATACTGCTGTAGCCTTAGTAATGCTTAAAATAGTGTGGGGCACAGAGCAAGTACTATTATTTGTTAAATGAATTAATTAATTATTTAAGTTTGTCTACATATTTACTGAGGTATAAATGATCTGTTTATGTCCTTCACCCATCTTGTGATTAAGGCCTAAGAAAATTGGTGATTCTAAGTTATACCCAAGGTAACTCAAGAGTAAGTCTGTTCCTCCCACATAAGTTCTATTTTCATGCAATTATGTTGTGTTACACAAAAGAATACACTAGACATATTGATATATAGACAGACTATACAAGCAATAAATATGGATAAATACAATATAATAAATAAACATGGTGCTCCAAAGAAAGTTACTCCAAAAATAACTTCTAGGACATCCCTGCAAGACATTACTTCAATGGAATTTTGAATAAATTAAATAGAAATTCTTATTTCAAGAAGAAATTGGGATTTAAATCTTTGTTTACTGTATACATTATTACAAAGAAAAAGGCAAACTATGTAGCCTACAACTCGTTGCAAACGTCATCTCTTTACTGCAGTGAATGGCAAAACTCAGGGTGTATGAGATAAAATAAGGCAGTGCAGATTTCAATCAATTTCAATATCTTTGCATATACAAATCAATAAATTTGAGTTCAGAAAAGCCTTTTAAATATGCTAACACAATATTCAAATACCAATTAGTTAAATGGTATTAGGTTTCATTTTCATACATCTGAAGAAGCGCTAGGTTTTTGATAATATAAAAAGGAGTTCCAAATTTCAAAATTTTGGATATGTTGGCTAATGTGTGATTACTGGTTTATTTTATTATTTTATCTTATCTTATCTTATCGCATCTTATTTTATTTTTTCGAGGAAGATCGGCCCTGAGCTAACATCTGCCAATCCTCCTCTTTCTGCTGAGGGAGACTGGCCCTGGGCAAACATCCATGCCCATCTTCCTCCACTTTATATGGGACGCCTGCCACAGCATGGCCCGACAAGTGGTGCGTCGGTGCGCGCCCGGGATCCGAACCGGCGAACCCAGGGCCAACCCAGCAGAGTGCGCGCACCTAACCACTTGCGCCACCGGGCCAGCCCCAGATTACTGGTTTACGGATATAAGCAATTCTATATATTTGTCAAGCCAACTTCTGAGTTTTAAAGTAGCTATGTTACAGAACTACATTAAAATTTAAAATAGTACATAAACATGTTTCATCACAGGAAAATTAGACAACACAAGAAGTAAAAATAATGCAACTAAAAATTATCAGAATCCTATCTCTGTTAAAGTTTCAGAGCATATGGCTTTTCCTATTATTTTATATAAAATATTAATGCCAACAAATACAGTTAAAAATGACTGATGACTTCTCTTTTTAATATATAGCTTTTGAAAGAAATACTTAGACCCTAAGAGTGGCAAGTGAATTCACTGAGCAATATTTTACATAAAGTGAGACAGTATGATGCCCGAGAAGAACGTATCACTAAGATCAGAACCTGAACATTAGGCACAATTTTTCCCTTGTTAAATAACTCGTACCTCAAAATATAAAATGTCTCAAACAAATTTTACATATGTAACTTATAAATACATATTTATATATGTAATTTATGCAACAATACAGACATGTGGTATGACTGTAAGGCATGAGGCCAGATGTACTTGTAAATATTCTAAAAATGAGTTAACATGTCTCCATTTCTCCCAAATTAGAAGAAATAATATACCTTTTAAGACAGAAATAAATATTCTCTCTATAATTCATATCTTCTCATCATACACCCACGAGAAAGTAGGGGGAAAGAAATAGTACCATAAAGAAAAGAACACAGTGATTAAACGAAAGAGCTTTAAAGTGAGACTTGTGTATCACGGCCTACATTATGTGGTCTTCAACTTTTCCAAGCTTGGATTCCACTTCTTTAAAATGTGAACCATAATCTCTCTCTCTGAGTTGTTATGAGGATTAAATTTAAAGAGTAAAATGTAGATAAGGCTAAAAAAGAAGATATTAATATTTATTATTCTTTGGAAATAGACAGCTGAAGCATAATGTGCTACTTAAGGCCAGAGACTGAGCTAACCCTGGAACAGAAATCAAAACATATATCTTTGATTCATGGATCAACCATAATGCACGCAATAGATGCTCTGTACATCTCTAAACTAAGTGGCCTATGTAATCATAATAATATGTCACTTATCTCTCAACGTTATTGTAAAGATTTACATGAACTCATCTTTGTAAAGCAATTAGTATAGTGCCTTGCACACAGAATGTGCTCAATACTAGATGTTGTTGTTGTTATTAGTATATGATGATGATGATGATGTGATAGGTAATGGAGGAACATAGAGATGTACAAAGTAAATTTTAAGATGCTGATCAGAACGTTTGGAAGGGATCTAGAAGGGATGATTTATGATGTCAGACTGCATAAGAATTAATCTACTCATGCCTCTTGACTCAGTTCTGTCTCCGTATCTCCCCACAACCAAAAGGATAGCTGTTATTTAATGGATGAAGTTATTCTCTTCAGTGGAATATGTATTATAAAAAGAGTACTAGTACAGGTCCTCTTCTACTTATGATAGGGAAAGTACAGTATGTTGAAGAAGAGGTATTTTTTTTTTTATTTTATTTATTTATTTTTCCCCCAAAGCCCCAGTAGATAGTTGTATGTCATAGCTGCACATCCTTCTAGTTGCTGTATGTGGGACGCGGCCTCAGCATGGCCGGAGAAGCGGTGCGTCGGTGTGCGCCTGGGATCCGAACCCGGGCCGCCAGCAGCGGAGCATGCGCACTTAACCGCTAAGCCACAAGGGGGGCCCAGAAGAGGTGTTTATAATATGAGAAAGTAGAAGCCAGTTCCTTTTTGAACGTTTTACAAACTATGATTTAAAAGTATGTTGTTATATGACATTGGATACAGAATTCTGGTATTATAAATTTGAGGTATACATTCCATCCCCCCTCTATTATTTGTGCTTGAATAGTCAAACTCCATCAGATTATAAACTCTTCGAAAGCAGGGACTGTAGAATAATTATCTCATAATAGTGTTTTGAGAATGACATGTAATGCCATCACACTGCTGTCTTCTATCTTGCAACAGCTACCAATAATGGCTGAAAATATGCTGACTAGGTACAATAATATAAAATTCTTTAGAAAAAAATAGTTTTATAAATACTGAAGAACTGAGAGAGAAATCGACTTGATAGTAAGCATGTAAATAATGATCAGCTATCATTTACTGACAACTCCAAACTGATTTCTCCAGAAGGTCTAGGGTTAACAAAGAAAGCAAAAAGTTAACAATTAGGAAAGGAAATTCAATCATCTTTTTTCTTTTTCAAAACTTCAGGAAAGTACACTGAAGAGGATCCTAGGGAGTCAATGTGGGAGGCATAAAACTGCTGCTGTCTGCTTAAACATAAACACTGAGCTAGACTGTAATAAAATTCTGCAAGGATAGAAACAACAAATTAAGTCTTTGTCCCATGGACAAAAATGACTACGAAGACATTTTCAAAGATTGTGTGAGGACCAATTTCTGGCTTGTTTTTGGAATGTGCAGTTGCTACTAATTTTATAATAAGGAACTCACAACAGAGAACACTTCACTACCCACTAACTGTGGGTAAAGAACATTTCTCTAACGTTAGAATATGTCAGCAATTCCCTGTCTTTGTGACAATACAAGTTGCTTTACATCTCCCTGAAACCTTGAGATGATCTGACTAAGAAGGAATAGAGAAGAAAATAAGATAATGATTAATTCCTGAGAAGAACACAGTATGGAAAGATGAGTTGCCTATTCTGATAGAAAGTAAACCATTAAAAAAGAGGGTTAACCAGAGGAATAAAACTATTGTTCTACCAGGCAAGGCTTGCATTTAGAGGTTGAAGCGGGGATTTTTATTCTGGCTTCCCTTAAATAAACAAAGGCATGAAATACCGTTTGCTTTACTCTTCTTGGTTATGTGTTAGTAAGAAGGCTGGTCTACAAATATGCAAAAAATATACACTGATTTAGCTTAGAGGTCTTTCTTTTCTTAGGGTTTTTATTAGTTTCCTCCCACTCCTGCTTTTTAAACGAATAAAATATATTGCTCTATTCACCATATTACTTTCCTTAAATTTGAAAAACATCTTGATAGTAGGATGGAGGTAGAAGCAGTGTTACACAATACAGCAAAGAGGAATGGAAGCCAAAAAGTAAATCTCAAATTAAAAAGATTATAAATTTTTCTTATGATTTCTGTTATTTTAATAATGTACCTCACTGGATGTATGGAAAAGAGAAAACATGTTAAGTATGGAACAATAAATGGTAAGGAAAAGAACACTAAAATCAAAGTTTCTACAAAATTTGGCACTAAAGCTAAATGTCAGCTTCCCAATGCATTAATATTTCTATGGTTAGAAATAAATAACTTTAGAAAGTATCAGTATTTATGAAAGATAAAAAATCTCAAAATTCTATTGGGAAGGTTTTGCTTCTCATATAGCTAAGTAAGCTTCTCTACCAGATGGACCCTCTAACAGATAACAACTAAAACTCTGAACAAAGACAAAAAACAACTACCTCAAGGCCCTAGAGATTGAACACAATAGACAGATTCTGGAGGAGAGCAGTCAATTGCAAGAAAAGATCAGATTGGGATGAATTTCTCATTTTTTCGGCTTTTGGTCTACAAGCGGACCACAGTCAGCACTGCATGGGGTCATTAAAGCTCCAACAGAAAACTTATAGTTTTTCTAGTCTGAAGTATC
Organism: Diceros bicornis minor; assembly: GCF_020826845.1. Classification (NCBI taxonomy): domain Eukaryota; kingdom Metazoa; phylum Chordata; class Mammalia; order Perissodactyla; family Rhinocerotidae; genus Diceros; species Diceros bicornis. The sequence goes on along the minus strand of NC_080757.1, from coordinate 46,109,173 downwards.
AAAAGACAGAGTTTGTGGCAACAACAGTCACTGAAAAGTGAGGGGAGGAGGATTTCCAGAAAAGAGAGAGAGAGAGCTACAGGAAGTAGAGTCTAGATTCTGTGTATAAACTCTGCTCAAACCTCTCGCTGATTCCTGAACTGTGCATGCGTGAGGCAGACTGGCTAAGGATAAAACAACTGAACTGAACTGATGCCCAAGAGACAGAGTTTTCTACTGAGTCAAACCAAGTTAACTGCCTGCTAAAAGAAAAATATTAACAGTCTTTGAAGGAATATGACAAAATCCAGAGTATCCACTAAATAAAATGTCCAGGATATAATACAAAATTACTCAGTACATGAAAAACCAAGAAAACGTGACCGTTTACCAAGAGAAAAGATGGAGACCAACCTTGAAACACTCCAGATATTGTCATTAGCAGATGAGGAATTTAAAGCAGCTATTACAACTATTTTCAGCAAGGTAAAAGAATATATTCTCTTAATAAAAAAAGAAAGGAAATCTCAGCAGAGAAATAGAAACTATAAAAAAGAAACCAATGGAAATTCTACAACTGAAAAAACATAATAGCTGATTTAAAAAGTCACCAAATGGGTTTAACAGCATATTTAAATGTTTAAACATGACAATTTAAATGACAGTTTATAGTGTGTGTATATATTTATATATATATGTATACATGTACACACACATATATATAGTATATAGTAAATCAAAAATAGTTTAAAATGACAGAAGAGTCAGTGAATTTGAAGATAGATAATGGAAATTATTCAATCTGAAGACTACAGAGAACAAAGATTAAAAGAAAGAAAACAAAAAACGTCAGGACCTGTGAGATGATATCCAAAGGTCTGACACATATGCAATTAGAGTCTCAGAAGAAGAGAAAATGGGGTAGAAAAAATATTTGAAGAAATAATGGCTAAATATCACAAAACTGTAAAAAACAAATTTTTACAATCAAGAAGCCCAGAAACCCTATGCAGGATAAATATGAATAGAACCATATTATGCTTGTCATATTCAAACTGCTGAAAACCAAAGAAAAAGAGAAAATCTTGAAAGCAGCCAGAGAAAAACAGTTTATTATATACAAGGGCCAACAATTTGAATGACATTTAACATCTAACATCAGAAACTATGGAGGGCAGGGGTGCTCACAACATCTTCTTACAAAGTGGAAATCAAGAATACTGTCTTATATCTGATGGAACAAGAAATATAGAAATAAAAAATAAAGTATTGATGGTTATAACCAATAAAGCAAAAAACAGTGACATAATTATGTCAGGAGGAAAGGTGGGAGCAGTGCAAATAAGGTTAACATTTCATTAGACATATTTAAAACTGATCAGTCAAGAAATTTCAGCAGAAGCATAATAATTTAGAGATATAGAGGAAACCACTAGAAGAAACAGCCAAAAGCATTTAAGTGATTGTCCCCCAGAGAAGTGGAATTAGGAATGAGAAAGGATGAGGCTGGGTACTACAGCTTTTCACTTCAAGCCCCTATGTACAATTTCACTTTTTAAAAAATCATGTGTATATATACCTTCATTAAAACAAGAACACATAAAACTATTAGGGAACTAATGTTTCTCCCATTTTAAAATTCTGAAACAAATAAGTATTTATGGAGTAACTGTAACATGCAAGACATTAGGATAGGCACCAAAATCTGCTTTTTCTCTTTCTCAATACCTAGTCCTTTACATGATCTATACAGAGCTGTCAACAAGACAGCTGGATTTACTAGTAATAGTTGGGAGCTCATAAGAGAGTTCTGAGTTCTTGATATCAGCATATGGATGATATTTTAAAGTCATGGGAATGTATTAGATCACCTAGAAGACAGAACGAGTAGACATAGAAATCGTCCAATACCACATTCTTCTCAAGTCACTAGACTTCCTTTAACAACTTACGGTTAGGGGCCGGCCCCATGGCTTAGTGGTTAAGTGCGCGCGCTCCGCTGCTGGCGGCCTGGGTTCGGATCCCGGGCGGGCACTGAGGCACCACTACTCTGGCCATGCTGAGGCCGTGTCCCATGTACAGCAACTAGAAGGATATGCAGCTATGACATACAACTATCTATTGGGGCTTTGGGGGAAAAATTAATAAATAAATAAAAATTAAAAAAAACCAAAAAACAAAAAACAACTTATGGTTAGGTCTAGCCCCAGCTTCCTATCCATGCATATTTTGTCCCTATCCTGTTCTGCTATAGTAAATGGGTCACACTGGGTTATTTTTCCAAAATATTACGAGGAATATTCCCCCAAATCTCTCTCCTCCTATGCAATAAGATATTGTAGTTTAGGCTTTGAAATTCTGAATAGTCCATGATTCCAAACTCTTCTGAATTTTTTACATATTCATAAAACACAACTAGTTTCTCTTCATATTATCATGTGTTTTCTTTTTTTTCTCTTCTCTCACTAGCAATTTTCTTAAGAGTTTCTTATTCATGAATTGATGTAAATTTTCATCTCTGTCTATAATGCTTTCATAGTATTCAAAAGTTATCTTGAAGAGCCTCCAAGAACCCATGTTCCTGATTTCTCATTAATGTAAAAATATCATGAAATTAAACTCTATAATTTAGAGTGTTTGGTAATTTACTTGAAGAGGGACTAATGTTTATATTTTTAAAATATTCTGGAGAAAAATAATTTATTATTAATCAAATTTATAGTGTCAATATTATGTGGAAATATGTAATTAATATGTAACATAATCATTGATTTACACCATCTCAAAATATCAGGGGTAAATATCTAAGAATCCTCTCTATATCATAAGTCAAGTGTTAGTAAATATGGCGTGTAGGCCAAATTTGACCATCTGCTTGTCTTTTATGATCTTTGAGCTAAGAACGGCCTTTACATTTTTTTTTTTTAAGATTTTATTTATTTGTTTTATTTCCCCCCAAAGCCCCAGTAGACAGTTGTATGTCATAGCTGCACATCCTTCTAGTTGCTGTACGTGGGACGCGGCCTCAGCATCGCCGGAGAAGCGGTGCGTCGGTGCACGCCTGGGATCCAAACCCGGGCCGCCAGCAGTGGAGCGCGCGCACTTAACCGCTAAGCCACAGGGCCGGCCCAGAACGGCCTTTACATTTTCAAATAGCTACATTTTAAATGGTTATATAAATACCTAGATAATATCCTTGATTTTGTCTCTTCGTAGGCAAAGCCTAAATTATTTACTATCCACTCCTTTAGGAAAAAGTTTGCTGATCTCTGTCATAAATGGTCCCTCCAGTTTGAGTGTAACTATTAATAATAAGCAGTAAAAGTCAATTTTATCTTATTTTTATTTAGTCAAGTAGCAGAACCTTTACACAACAAGTTATCGTAACATTTTCATCACACAATCTGTATTACTAGGTGTACTACAATGGTTTAAATATCCATTTAAAAAATTATATTCATCTCTGGATAACTGAAAAAATGTTTAGGGTATAGAGAAAATGAAAAAGATAGGAAAATAAACATGTCACTTTTAACCAATAGTCTTGACTTTTTTTTTACCTTCTAATATTTAGTTCTCTTCCTTTTTTTCCACACAAGAAAGAATAAAATCAGCTACATTGATAACAGGCCATCATGAGGCATTCATCAAGAAAAAACTGCCAAACTTTCAACTTTAGGAGCCTTATTAGAATCTAATAACTGGTGGTGGTAATGTCATCTAAGTCTCCACTACTCCCACGGGAATATTGATATTTCTCTTTGTTTCTTTTCTCTTTTTTTTTTTAATTTTATTTATTTACTTTTTCCCCCAAAGCCCCAGTAGATAGTTATATGTCATAGCTGCACATCCTTCTAGTTGCTGTATGTTGGACGTGGCCTCAGCATGGCCGGAGAAGCGGTGCCTCGGTGCGCGCCCGGGATCCGAACCCAGGCCGCCAGTAGCGGAGCGATCGCACTTAACCGCTAAGCCACGGGGCCGGCCCCCCACGAATTCTTTAGTAAAGCAGGCTCAAGAAATTAAGAGCTTTGCAGTTTTCCCCTACAAGGTAAGTCTATCTTATAGCCAGCCTGATGTGTAATCCTGGCCAAAGACTAATTTGTTTGCTGTCCCAAAAACTTTATATCCAGTCTGTTCAACTACAGAGAGAACAGCTCGGTAGCATAACACACATAGGATAGTCATCTTGTTTTAGATATAATACAAAGGCACCTACTGCCTGGGAAGAAGATATCCCTTTCCCATTGACCTCAAAATAAAGTACATGGTATGTAATTCTACTTGAAGCACTGTGATGAAACATACCTTCCTAAGGGGCTATGTTGTCTAGATAAGTGAATCTCAAACTTTGGCATGCATCAGAATCATTTAGCGGGCTTATTAAAACACAGATTGGTGGGCCCCACCCTCAGTTTCTGATACAGTAGTTCTGGTGTGGGGTCCAAGAATCTGCACTTCCAAAAAGTTTCCAGGTGTTGTTGATGCTGTTGGTACTGGTCCACAGACCACACTTTCAGACTTACCACTCTAAATGATCTCCAAAGTTCCTTTAAAATTTGAAAGCTATAAAATAATATTATAAAAAAAGTCTTGAAAGTAAGTTGTTTACATTTGATTTGAACACCCATTAATTCTGGATATTTGTATCAGCCCTGTGATGAAATCAAATTCACATACAAACCCATGCCACTGATGCAAAATAGAAAAAAACAAAACAAAGAAATTTTTTTGAAAAAGCAATAACGATGTGATATTTGGTAAGAGATACATGTTTAATCTTTTCCTTCCCTTTTTTCATGGGGTGGGAAAGGGACTGTTCAGAAAGAAAAACAAAAACATACAACCAATCAACAAATAATCCTGACCTTTTCCTTTTCCCAGATAGCTTTTATTTTATACATCCTCAGCCATTATAGCCATGGACTTTCTACATGGCAAATTTTTTAGTCTAGATTTTTATTATAATCAGTTTTATTTTAGCCTGAACACTGATGTAGCAGTAATTGCATTCTTCTTGCTTTTAAACATTTTACTTTATCAAATTGTTCTATGAGCTTAAAAAAAAACATGGTAGAGGGGCCAGCCCGGTGGTGTAGCGGTTAAGTTCGCATGCTCTGATGCTGCGGTCTGGGGTTCGCAGGTTCAGATCCCAGGTGCGGACCGATGCACTGTTTGTCAAGCCATGCTGTGGCGGCGTCCCACATAAAGTAGAGGAAGATAGGCACAGATAGGCATAGCCCAAGGCCAGTCTTCCTCAGCAAAAAAGAGGAGGATTGGCAACCGATGTTAGCTCAGGGCTAATCTATCTCAAAAAAACAAAACAAACAAAAAAAAAACATGGTAGAGAACCAGTCTTATATTCCTGCTGTTATAATATATTTCATAGCAATTTGGTTAGAGCTATTTTCTCTAAAGTAAATTCCGTTTAGTCACAGTTCTTGAAAAACCTTTCCTGGGTTTTTAAATTCTAGTCAGTATTTTGGATCTTCTGATCTGCTCCATGTTTCTCAATTTCAACTCCCTGAAGCTTACTGTTCGTTGATGCCATCTGACTCTTGCAAACTTCGCTAAATTCATTTTCCCAACTTTGAAGGAATAAAAAGTTAATATGTTTTGTTTTTAGATTCTTGAAAAATAAACTGATTATTAATTATTCATAGATTTTAGTGGAGTTTTGGCTTATCAATGTAAGCTGCTGTGAGGTATGTATATTACAACAAATATTTCTAAATTTAGTGTTTTAGATATGATTCCAAGTGTACTAAATCAGAACTTTAAATTCTTAGGGGAGTCTCAAGGCAGAAAAAACTATTTTGCTCTTAATAAAGGATATGTAGAATTGCTTGGTAACAATATCCATAATAAAAAATTTTATTATTGTATAGATTTCATTATAATATAAGTTAGGTTAGATCATGTCCCCTGAAATGTTAACAGACAGTAAATTGAGAGACTTACAAAGTACTGTCAATATTGACTCCTTTAAGAAAGAAATTAATAAGCAGCAAACAAAAGACAGTAAATTTTTTACTGTGTTACCTGAAGGAAAAAAAATTTTAGTTAAGATGAGAGAAACATTTAAATAGTGAAGGAGAAATATAAATAGCTTTCCCAATTTTATCTCCTATTTTATAATTGTTTAGAAAGTGGCAACTATAATTTATTTTTTCAGTTTAACTGGACTCGTAACAACAGGTAGAATACTGTAGCTACAACGCTAACTCTCTTGCTTTTAGTTGTTGCTGTGTGTTTTTGTGCACAGGTGTACTTTAGATTTACTAGCTCTATCACACATTTCTATACGAGCTTTCAAAATTATTTACATTGTTAGTAATAAAGACGATTTAATAAAGACGACTTAAAAATTTTGTATGTCTAACAGTAAGCATAAACTATTGGTTTGAGCATAGGTAATATTCAATGCCCACTATATGCCACGCACTGCTAAGCCCTTGGCATACGCTGTTTGCTTATCCTAATAAAATTCTTACAAGGCAGCTACTCTCATTATGCACATCTTATAAATGAGGAAATTGAAACTGGAGAGTATGAATAACTTTTAAAAAGTCATACAGCTAGTAACTGGTAATGCTGGAACCTGAACTTTGCATGTCTGACTACAAAGTCCAGGAACTTAACTACTTCTGTAAACTGTCTTAAAGTATGCACTTACACTCAAAGGAACAGAGGATTCTTCATACACAGCTCTCTAGTTTGATAGAGGGCATTTAGGCTCAATGGATAGGAGGTGACATATTACTAAACACAAATCTCCACTCACATTTAAACCTGGACCTAAGTCATATAGACATAAGACCAGAATTCATAGGTCTATTCCATACTAATCTATAGTTCTTCTCATGATTCTCCCAAACTCAGTTGGGGTTATGAAAAAATATGATGGTAATATATATACCAGAAGTCCTCTTATCCTACACTGATAGGGACTAGTAGTTGATCAGTATCAAAAACGTTGGAAGAAGTGAGGAAGACAAAAATGATATATGTATGAAACTCTTTAACTTAAAATATAAATGTACATTTACTCATCAAATCTTTGATGTAAGGCCAAGGCCTTTTTGTTTGAATATGAGTTTCAATTTTTCTTTCTGTCATAGACTGCACTAAAATGCACAGTCTGTTTATTTTCTTTAAAATAAAAGAAAAACTTAGACAACCTAAGTATAAATGGATTTTTAAAGTGTTTCTTTTTAATTGAATAAATTTGACATGTAAAACTGTACAAGTTTAAGGTGTACAGCATGTTACTTTGATACATTTATACATTGTAATATGATTGCTGATGTAGCAATATTTATCACATTACATAATTATAGTACAATATTATTGTCTATATTCATTATACTGTGCATTAGATCTCTATGGCTTATTTACTACTCATTACAAGTTTGTGCTTAAACACCATCAATCTTACCCCCCCATAACGTTTTCACCCTAATTCATTACAGCATTTTTTTTCAGTAAATCATCTTTACTGACATTTCAACCGATTTTTTCCAAAGCTTTTTTTGTGTGTGTGTGAGGAAGATTAGCCCTGAGCTAATATCTGATGCCAATCCTCCTCTTTTATTTTTGCTGAGGAAGATTGGCCCTGGGCTAACATCCGTGCCCATCTTCCTCTTCTTTATATGGGGCACCGCCACAGCATGGCTTGACAAGTGGTGCGCTGGTCCGTGCCCAGGATCCGAACCTGCAACCCCTGGGCCGCCGCAGCAGAGCGTGAGAACTTAACCACTACGCCACTAGGCTGGCCCCTTTCCAAAGCTTTTAACATAGTTTTCCTAGAAACAATAATTTTTATAAATGTTCTCTTTCTTGCATTCATATTTCATTAGTTAATCTTTATATAATTTAATTACATTATCATAATAAGTACAATGGGCATGAATTTAACTGCCTCTCAGTAAGCACATGCCACCACAGGCATAACAGAAGTACCTGGGTGTATAAGAAGGTAGCCACCTGGCCTCTAATACTCACCTTGTGCTGACAACAGTTAGTAGGTGTCAAAAAGGGAAAGGAGACATTAATTAATCCTGTGATTGGTTAGGTGAAGATCAGTTTAGAAAGCTTCTCTTGTAAGTGGTAGAGCTAACCTACACTGCTCAGGGCACAGCTACATGCAGAATGCAGATGAGAACATAAGACTAGACTCAGAAGCCTAACTGAACATCTTCAGATGTCACCATGCCTGTAAGGCATGAACTGTTAAAATTTACATTTGGAAATAAAACACAGAGTATAAAACCCTGCCAATCCCCTATAGTGACATATGAGAGCCACCGTCCATAATTAAAAGGACAGTTATGACCTAAACAGTGATGCAATGGGAAATTAAAGCATGAACAGACTTCCACAAGAAGGAGTTATTTACACTTTTTCATATTTCATTCTCTAAAACTATACTATTTTTTGTGACATTCTACTAGCTATATTCTCAACAATAAACTATTTGAGAAGTGTCAAAAGCAGTGCTAGAAACATAAAACAAAACCATTTCAGACAGATAAACATTGACAAAAAATGCCTTTTCAAAATCCAAGACATAATCTAGGAAAAATTATATAGTTAGAATTAAAATTAAGTTAGAAGTAGAAGAGGTAGCTCATAGTTCAATGTCACATTGCATAAACAAATGAAATATTGTTTAAAACAATGTAAGTGTTATAAACTGGATATTAACATATTTATAAAAACAATGATTTATCCCCATAATGGGGGAGAGTAGAAAATACCAGACATTTGGTACAATGAAGAGAATTCCACAACACAATAGAGAAGACCTTGTGGTGTGAACAAGAAAATAACAGGAAATTTTTAGTTTGGCTGTTTTAAGTTTTGCAAATTTTTCAGTTTTGCCAAACTAAATCTGACCTTTTTTGGTACTTAGAAACTTAGTCATAACTGCAGTATGTCCCCAGCCTTGGGCTTAGGTAAGCTGACCTCATACATCAGAGCAATTTTTCAGTAAGAAGTTCTTAAATCAGGTCAAAATTGGCATGAAGAAAGCTATTTCTTACTTTCCTAGGCACTACTATATCTTCAGAGAAAGGATCCTAAGAATTGGGGAGGAAAGGAGAAGCCTGACTCATTTGTTATACCTACTAGCCTCAGTTTAAAAGTGTTTACCATCACAAGTCTGATCAATAAAATAAAATGGTGAGTCAGGCATTTTCAAGATTTCACTTAAATAAAACCTTAGTGAGCAAAGGCTCTTAACATTATGTGAGGGTTATCTGTTTCGGCCTGCTTAGCCAAAGGCATTCAAGCTAAGAATATTAGTGAAGCCCTAGGTAAGAATGTTTTATTGATTTATTCAACAAATGTTTATTGAACACCTACTATAAATATTTACTATATGCCAGGCATTGTGCTAAAGACTGAGGATATAATAATAAAGAGGATAAATACTGTTTCTGCCTTGTAAGGAGACAAGACATAAGCTACACACATACTAAATAATATTGAACATTAACAATGACTGAGCAATTATGATCTGAAACTGTTCAAAGTATTTGACTCATTTAATCCTCACAACAACTCTTATGAAGTAGATACTATTATTATCTGTTTTTTATAGATAAGGAAACTGAGGCACAGAAAGGTTAAATTACTTGCCCAAGGACACAGAATTACTAAGCGTCAGTGAGAAATCAAATCCAAGCAGTCTGGCTCTAGAGTCCACAAACTATGTCATATAGCCTTTATGCTAAACTATATTGCTAATTAATTTAAAACATATTTATAATAAATGCTAAAATGGAAAAGGCCACTGTGCACTAAATGTATAACTTTACCATAATTCTAAGCTTCTCATAATAATGACAATATATTTATTTATTCATACTTTTTAAAAAGGGGGTTCTTTTAAATTAAACAAGGTGAAATAATAAATTTATCAATTGTTTTAGTTTTAATATGAAACTAGTTTCCACTGGAAGTAATATAAATTCACAATGAAATACTTTGAACATTAATGATTGCTGTACCACAGAGACAAGTCAACACCAGTACCATTGCTGTTGGCAACAAGATGTTTCTAAACCCAAGCATGCTTTACACCTTCTGATCAGAGCCCTAACTACTCTCTGCTCACTTTAAAAACTTAACCTAACAAGTAGAAGTAAAAACAGTTTCCCTTCTCACCAGAGGAAAAATGGGAAAAGTAAAGAAAGGTACAGAAAAAGATAAATAGGGTCTTGCAATTGCCAGTAAATGACATCGTCATCAATTATTACTATTGAGTACTTACTTGTACTAGAGGCTGTTGTAAACATTTTACCTATAAAACCTTATTTAATCCTTACAAACCCCATGGGAGTTGTTATATCTATTTCATAGATGAGGAAACTGAAACACAGAGAAGTTGTGTAACATACCCAATATTACAAAGCTAGTAAGTGGCAGAATCTGAACCACTACACCATATCGCAGGCATTAATGTAAAGCAGTCATCTCGCTTTAGGGATAGCCTTGGCTATGTAAAAATAAAAATGGGAAATTTAGGGGCTGACCCAGTGGCGTAGCAGTTAAGTTCACTCACGCCACTTTGGCGGCCCAGAGTTCGCAGGTTTGGATCCTGGGTGTGGACCAACGCATCGCCTGTCAAGCCATGCTGTGGCGGCGCCCCATATAAAGTAGAGGAAGATGGGCACGGATGTTAGCCCAGGGCCAATCTTCCTCAGCAAAAAGAGGAGGTTTGGCAATGGATGTTAGCTCAGGGCTAATCTTCCTCAAAAAAAAAAAAAAAGGGAAATTTATTGGGGTGATGATGCTAAATGGAGAGAAACTTACTTTATCTTCAAAAGTCTTGAAGAGTTCTATATGTGACTATATATTATAGACATCAAAAAACAACTAGAACTCTAGAAAGCATATTTGGCTGTGAATTTCTCATTAGATGTTTCCTTCTCCCATCTCCATTCCCACCTGTTTTATATAGTCTCTCTCCCTTTCTCCTCTTTAAAGAAAAAGAATACAATTATTTGCCTAATGCAGACCACTGCAGCCCAGAGTTTGGACGATGGTTCAGAAAAGCAAAAAAACAGAATCACATAACAACAACAGATTCAGGATCCCATATGAATTTGTATTCTTGCCTTCTATGTGAAGTTGAAAATAGCAATTAAATATTCTCTAAAACCCTCTCAAACCTCAGCTTTCGTAATAGTTATACCACTTGGTTCTCCCAATATTTTTCAGACTGCCCCTTATTTATCTCATCTGTCTTTTAACACCGGTTTTTCTCCTTTGGTCCCTTAAGTGGATATTCCTTAAGGTTTACTTCTTGACCCCTGAGGGTAAGTAGTGAAATTACAGAAAGACCTAAGTTGGAATCCTGATCTCTTATACCTAAACTGTGTAATGGTTAACCTGATTACGTCTTGTTTTTTTCCTCTATAAGATGCGGGCCATAACTTTTCAAATTGCTACTGAAAAGATCAAATGAGTTAAAGTGAAAATGCCTGGTAAATGCTCATGAAATATTCATTTCCCACCTTTTATGTTTATTTGTTCTATTCTCATTCTTAAGAGATTTTTACCTACTCTTAAAGTTTTAACTACTCTCTATGGGTATAACTTCCAAATTTATATCTTAAAACCTCACTTCTTTTTAAAGTGTAGAAACCACATTTCCACTCTAATATCCTGCTATCACCTTGAACACAATGTGCCTCATTCTCTTGAACCAGCTGTCCTAATCTCTCTGTTCCTATTAATGAGGGCATCAATTCCCATTCTTAAAGTCTTGGAATCATCTTTGACAGGTCTTCCATAATCCTGGATCAGTCACCAATTTGCTTATTCCTCAAAATCTTTTTCACCTTGTACCTTTTCCACTGCTACCATGTTAGTTTACCATTGCCCCAAAGGCCTCCTCAATCCAGTCCCGGTTTTCTCTTCCACAGCATCCTTTACAAAACCTCTGTTCCAGACAAACTGATGTATTTACCATTTGAATGCATCCTGTACACCACAGCTTCAAGTTTTTACTCAATCATTTCACTTTCTAATCTAAACATAATCTTTTCTCCCATCAAAAGAAAAACAAACAATTCTTCAAAATAGTAAAGCACAACTTATCTGGGGAATTTGAGTAAAATGTAATTTTTCCATAATCTTCTGGAATGCCAAGATGACTGCTGTCATACTTTGTTCTGCAGTTATCCATTCTTCTTTCCTTCTAAATGACATAAGTTCCTTTAATCACTCATTTCCCTAAGTGTGCTCCTTGGAACACTTGCTCGTTGCACATGATCTTGTAAGAGTTGTGTAAGAGAAACTAAAGGGTCTGTTGTCAAATAAGTTTTAGAGATGCTAGATAAAACAGTTAAATGAGTTTCTTTACTGCGGGACTTCTCACAGCTTTAAAAAATCCTAAACTGTTAGTTTCTCCACCATCATTTTTCTTTATTTCTGACATGAACGTATTCCTTTCTCATCTCACTACAGCTTGACCCAGCTCTATACTACTACTCACACTTTTGAACTAAGTAAGCTTTCCAGCTTTAATCAGATTCATCTTTCATCCCTGCCTTTTGATTCTCAATCTATTTCTCCAGAGAAATACATCCTTCTTTTATTTCAGGATCTTTATTTCCTAAAAATGATACCCAGACCAAGAGGTCTAAGTAGTACATCTTAAACTTTGGAATTCATACAGATAGGTAGCAGTATATTGAGGTATGCAAATTTGTAGGAGAAAATGTGGCATATTTGCCTGCAGAGTCAGTTTTACTTAAAGAATTTTTTGGAAAACATTTTTATGATTAAAAAAACATAGAATGTAGACTATTTTAAAAGAAAAAAATATGAGACTTTCAAGAAATCTCCAGGTTTGCTTTTGGATGACCTTCTAGGCTACATCCCACACTCCTCTGGTATACATTCAAATTCCTCTGTCCTAAAGGGACTCCAAAGGAAAAGTCCAAGAACCATGAAGTAGGCCAATGGAGAGGAAGGGTAGAGAAGAGAACTATTATTACTTAGAGCATGTTTCCTTTTTGCTAAGTACTATACTATATTCTTTACATATATTATCTTTCTCAATGCCTACAATGACACTACAAAAAGGTATTATTTCATTAATTTTTAAAGAGGAGAGACTTCAGAGTGGTTAACATGTCCTAAGCTGCAAAGCTTAACAAGTGGTTAAAATGTTTTACTGTATAATGTTGGAGTGATAAAGAAGACACATTTATTATAGAAATACTATGACTGATTTCCATGAGAAAAAAATAACTAGGAATCACTCTTTTAAAATAATTTATCACCAGTGTGAGACTTTTGGATTTACTGTAGGTCCTGACAGAAATGAGGTATCTATTTCCTAGTTAAGGCTTATTAGTGGTACTAACAAATTTCCAGATATTCAGAAGCATCAACATGTTTAAGTTTTAGTTAATGGAAACTAAGGAAGAAAGTCTTTTATATTTAGAAATTTTATATATTATTTATTCACTAGCACACTTCTTCCCAAATAACAGCAATGCCTACTATCAACTAAAATTTTACAGTTATCTGATAAATGAATAATATTGAACAGACTTCAAAGGATTTCAGAAAGCAAACCTGAAGATGTCAAACTATTTTGAAATTTGAGGGGTTAAATAATAAGCCCAAAGCATGAGGCTTAATTTTTTCACAAAACGCTGCCAGTTAAATCCACAACTTGAATCTTTATATACTGATGGCTCTTACTTTAAGAAAACCTAGAATATGATATACAGATTCACCAAATCAACTTACTGCAGAATTTCTCAAAATAGGGAGCTTCACTAGATTTTAAATTAGACAATTTCCAAACAAACAAACAAATATGCTTATATACAACCTTTCAGGAATATATCCATTGGGCAAGGCCCCAAACATAAAAAATATTACAAGATGTGCCAAGGAAGATTGCTTTAAAATGAATAAATCTGTTATTAAAAATACTATCCTTATTAAAAAGTACCCAAATCAGTCTTTGTTATTATTAATAAGAATTACAGTTTCAGAGATAATGGAATACAAAATCCTTTGTATACATACATTTGTGAAGATAAATTAATCATAAGGAGTGTTTACTTACAATATACACAGTTATTAAATATACATAAATTTTAAAATGCATATTTTCTTTCATGGCAATGGTTATAACGTGAATATTCAAATTATTTAATCTGTTAATTACACGCTTTCAAATAAAAGTAAAATCTTTTCACTAATGACAGATACGACAGTAAGTATAAGTGATCAATACTTTCATTATCCTTTAATATATTAATTCTCCCCATTTAAAGGTTTCTTAAACATTCGGCAAAGTCATACATATAGATCTATAGGCAAAAGTGTCAAAAATGGAAGAAATATAAATCAAAATGTAGCAATGACAAAATAACAAAATCTTCTTTTCCCCAATTGTGTAAAAAAAAATTTTTCTTAAATGTCTGTTTTTTTTTTTTTTTTTTTGTGAGGAAGATCAGCCCTCAGCTAACATCTGCCAATCCTCCTCTTTTTGCTGAGGAAGACTGGCCCCGGGCTAACATCCGTGCCCATCTTCCTCCACTTTATATGGGAAGCTGCCACAGCATGGCTTGACAAGCAGTGCGTCGGTGCGCGCCCGGGATCCGAACCCCAGGCCACTGCAGCGGAGCGCGCGGTTAACTGTTACACCACCGGGCCGGCCCCCCTAATTGTGTAAATTAAAGGAACCTAGTTATGTCCCTAAAGTATAGCTTCTCTGAACAACATGCATTTAAGAAAAACAATTCAGGAACATAAATAACTGAACTAGCCCAAATGAAATGCCTTTTTCTTTTGTGAGGTGGCTTAAGATCCATCTAAATATTCTGATTTTGAAAAACCAAGTTCCTACTTCTAGTACATTTCTAAGTTACCATGGTTAGCTGAAGAACTAAAAAGAGAAAATAATCAAAAGTCAGAAAACGGACAGAGTCTTTTGAGAAAATTCAACCTATAAATTCAATTTATCTTAAATTGTTAACTACCAAATAGTCTAAAAATATAAGAATGGTAAATCTCTAATTTACCTTTCTCAGCTGGGAGAATAAACAATATAAATCAGCATAACTAGCAAATAATGTCAAGTTTAAGAAAAAAATCCTTAAACTATGTAAGAACATCTATTTGTAAACATTCCAGTTAACGAAATAAGAAAGATTTGATGTATTAAGGCATGCTTACAAAATTCTGTTTCCACACTATTTTTAAGTATTTTACCTATAAATAGGAAGTAGAAATCTATTCTTGAATCACAATCTAATAAAAAAAGCAATGTGGCCTTCACATTTACATTAAAAAATTGAGTTAATAGCTTCTTCACAATGAGATATTAAGTTTTAAAATATGAAACTATTTAAAAAGATTCATACATACACAAAGTAAAAGAACACACAATTAAAAATTAAATAAATGTGCCTAATGACATGTCTTAACGGCTTCCCTGAAAACTAAGTGTCAAATTCTCTTAGGTTGCGTTTCTTTTTCTACAAAGCTCAAAGTAGGCCTTATAGCTCAGAAATCCATGTAATACACAAATACTCCACTCATTGTACTCACAGGCTTTAGTTTTTCTTCCTCATTAGTCACTACTATATAGTCTTTTCTCCAGAAAACCTGAAAGGCTTCTTCTTATTCACTGGTCATGTTATCAGGTCTGATACATCAGTAATAATCCACACTTGAATCCTCTCCAGCCAGCTCTTCAAACTGCCCAGAACTTACTGTGCGTTACAGGTGATACTTCTTATAGCAGATGTTGATTATGGTCCCAAAGCACAAGTGATGCTCCCAAAGGAGCTCAGAACCCCTAACAACATGACTTGCTTCTTTTTGTATCCAGAGATGCAATGTGGTATTTGTTGTGAACAGCTAATGATTTCAGGAAAGATTACATAGATGAGTTCTTTTCATTAGATTGCTTGGCATAAGCTTATCCTTTCAGAACACTGCAGCAAATATAGACTGTATGATTCCCTTAGGAAAAAAGTATTTTTATATAATTTTTCTCTGTGACGCAGTTTAGTTTACCCTTCTGTCAGAGCAAACTGCTGGAAGAACTTGGCTTAGGTTTCTAACGGCGCAGCGTTAACATAGTGAAATGATTCACGGATGTTCTTAACATTCAGGAGTAACACGGAAGGCTAGCAATGCAGCCCAGGTCCAGAGCTGATGAATGGTGCAGTGCTGCTGTTGTCATAGCAACCGAGAGGAAAAAAGCAGCACCATATAAGGAGCTGTGACATGGATTCTGGGAACAATTTATATTAAAAAGCTGTAAGCTCCTCATGCCTTAAAGGTATAAACTCCTCTCTTAACTGATTCCTAATCAGATTTTACTCTTCTGAATTCCTAAATCAGAGCTGTGTGAATATACACTGCAAAATACAGTAACTAAGTAGACACTACCAAAAAACTGCATATTGAGGTAACTAAAAAGATGAATAATACTTTACCAAACTAATACTATGTGCCTATGGTATCTTCATAATCTATTGGGTAAAATGGTAAAATTAGACAGTGATAAGTAAGGACCTGTCTAGAATGTGAGATAGCAGAAAATTTATTTTAAATACTTAGAGATACTAAAAACTCAATTAAATGCCTTTCATTCAGATGGTAGCATCAGATACACCAAAACTGCACAACCATCAACTGATTGACTAAAATAGTAGCAATGGTACCAATTTCAAAGAGAGGCATACTACCTCCTGTATTTCTTCTAGATGCAGAAAGGTTCAAAAGACACTAACTTCTCTGAAAATACTCATAGCCTTCACTCATGATCAAGGAAATTCCTTGTGTCAATCACTGGTGAGACAGGGTTACTGTTACATCCCATGCTTCTGAAGGCCTGTTCCTACTGGGCCTCGATAATCCTGTCATAGTTTCTCCTTATCTCCCAGGAAGAGATAAGGAGAGTCCTTTCCCTTCCAGTGGACAACAGGATAGCTTCAAAAAAGAATCATGGGAGAAGGGGGAGTTGGGAAAGCGTGAATGCATGGATTTAGCAGTGGTAATAGTACTCTCTCTGCAGTATTCTAGACATGGCTCTGAACCGACTTATACAGAAAAAAAATCTTTCATTAGGCTTTTGAAGCATGGTCCGTGGATACTATTCATCTATTTAGATAGGGCAATTCTATATGAAATTGTTCTATATCACATCAATGTATGCTTCTTTCCTATCACCACATATTTAATGAAATGTTCAGATACAAAGTAAAGCAAGGGCCGGCCCCGTGGCTTGGCGGTTGGGTGCGTGCGCTCCGCTGCTGGCGGCCCGGGTTCGGATCCCGGGTGTGCACCGACGCACCCCTTCTCTGGCCATGCTGAGGCCGCCTCCCACATACAGTGACTAGAAGGATGTGCAACTATGACATACAACCATCTACTGGGGCTTTGGGGAAAAAAAGGAGGAGGATTGGCAATGGATGTTGGCTCAGAGCCGGTCTTCCTCGGCAAAAGGAGGATTAGCACGGATGTTAGCTCAGGGCTGATATTCCTCAAAAGAAAAAAAAAGAAAGAAAAAGAAAAACAAAGTAAAGCAAAACAATTAGGTAAATTTATTACATTGTTCTCTTATGTGGGCAGCACTGACACCATAATAATAATTCTGGTATAATTATATATTTGTTAGTCATAGACTTATGATGTATTAATCTCCATAAATGATGATAACCTCAATAAAATATGAATAAAAAGGACTGCAATGTAGTAGGAAGGACATGCACTTGACTAGTCTTTTGACCGTAGTTGTAATAATGGCTGAGTTCCCTACTAGACGTAACCCTGGGTAAGTCACTTAATTTGATGTGTTGTCACTGCTAAACATTTTTCTTGATGTTGACCTCTTGCCCCCCCAGAACTCTGCCTGCTGTCTGCTCCTAGATTCCCTTGGATTAACAGGTTTCCCCCACTTCCTGTGACACACAATAATTACCTACTGCTGATCGCCCTAATGTTTAGGGTCTATTTAGGCCTCTACTTAATGATTGCTACTAGACTGTTTCTTACTAAATTGCCTTCTCCACCTCAGATCCTAGGAGTCCCTGGTTTGACCTTTCATTGGGCCACCACTCTAATAGCAATGCTGGATAAAGTCAAATCTACACTTCAAATTTTAGGCAAGCATTCCTAAAAAAAAAAGCAGAGTAAAGAAGCTATTAGCCAATGGTTAGTAATTCTAAAAGGAATATAGCTTGAGAACATAGATTAAAAATTAAAAAGTAATTTATACAATCACAAATGTATGAAATAATATAAAGAAATAAATATGGCCGTAACAGGAATTTTCTGAGGGAGATGGATTTGCATCCAAAAAAGAAATACACAAAGAAAGAAGGACATAATCAAAGATGAAGAGTAGAAAATCCTCTAATTATATTATCAAGAAAGAATCAAGCCCCAGCTGAGAAGAGCTATGTTTTTAAGATAGCAAAATGATTGTTGAGATATTTTCAGAATAAAAAGATGGATAAGGGAAGGCCAGATCCAGTGCATGGGAAAGATAATAATAAAAGTAATGATTTTGTTATAAGCTTCCATTTACGAATCAGCAGCTATGACCTAAACTCTGTACTAAGTTCTAATCCATACAATACCCTATGAGGCAGAAATAACAACGATATTATAATACAGATAAGAAAACATGCTTAGAGTTTATAAGTGACTTGACCAAGGTCAAACAGCTAATAAATGGCAGAGTCAGGGCTTTAACCCAAGTATAATCAACTCCAAAGTTTGCCATGCTTAACAACATCCTGCCTACAAGCAAGAGACACAAAACGATTACTTAACTCTTATTTTCCTCTAATCTTCTCCACTAAGGAAAATTATATTTAAACTAAAAAGGGTAGAATAAACGTTAAGAAGTCACAGAAGTCTAAGTTATCAGTAAAAAACATACTCGAAATCCAGGCCCACACAATTTACATTTGAGTTCTAAAAGAACATGAAGACAGGAACATGAAGCTACTAACTGCAGTCTTTGTAAAACGCTGCAGGAAATTAGGAGGGCTGCAAGATTAGAGGGTGGCAAAATATGGATATTAAAGGAAAAATACCCACTAAGAGTCAATACAGGGACACAAAGAAAAGTAATTCCAAAATAATCTCATGTCCATTATGATATGGTTACTAGACTAGAAGATAAGGGAAATAACACAGATATAGTACCCTCCTGATATTGGCCAGGTCCAAAATGAAGTCTCTTAAGCTAGAGAAGAGTAGACATGATGGTGGCTTTCCAGGATAAAAAGAATTGCCACATGAAAGAGGAGATTCATTTATGTCACAGAGCTCTAAAAGGCAGAACTAGGACTAATGGGTGGGAGCAACAGGGAAGATTTCTATTCATGTAAATTACAAAACTGATGCTTAAAACTATTCAACAAAGGAAGAGGCTATGTTACAAAGCAGGAAGCTTGCATTATTGAAAGTTTTCACACAGAAGCCATTGACTATCCACTTAGATTGCTGAGAAAATGAAATTTGTTCACATATATAAAGCACCTAATACTGTCTGGAACATAGAAACAGTTCAATAGACATTATTTATTATAACTATTACTAATATCATTACTTCAAAGTTTAGTAAGACTTCCCCGTAAAATCATCTGAGCCTACTGAATCTCAGGGATCTTTGATTTTTTTTTTTTTTTTAAAGATTTTATTTATTTATTTTTTCCCCCCAAAGCCCCAGTAGATAGCTGTACGTCATAGTTGCACATCCTTCTAGTTGCCGTATGTGGGACGCGGCCTCAGCATGGCCGGAGAAGCGGTGTGTCGATGCGCGCCGGGATCCAAACCCGGGCCGCCAGCAGTGGAGTGTGCGCGCTTAACCTCTAAGCCACGGGGCCGGCCCGGATCTTTGATTTCTATGGTTACTGGGCTCGTCACATTTTTACGCTTACTTGAGTCAATTTTACAGTTGGTTTTCTTCTATTTCATCTAGTTTTTTATGTTGTTTTACTATAAAGCTGCATACTATAGTCCCTTATAATAAAAAAACACTATCATGGGGCCAGCCCGGTGGCGTAGCAGTTAAGTGTGTGAGCTCTGCTTCAGAGGCCCGGGGTTCACAGGTTCAGATCCCGGCGCGCACCGACGCACTGCTTGTCAAGCCATGCTGCAGCAGCGTCCTATATAAAGTAGAGGAAGATGGGCATGGATGTCAGCCCAGGGCTCATCTTCCTTAGCAAAAAGAGGAGGATTGACATCGGATGTTAGCTCAGGGCTAATCTTCCTTACAAAAAAAGGAAAAAAAAACATTATCAGTGGCTATTTCATTTCTTGTTCTATGTGTTGCATACACTATTTATCTTTTCTCTCTCCTCTCTTTTTCACTTTGATCATTCCTGTCAAAGATTTTCTATTCTCTTAGTCTTTTCAATGCACTTGTTTGTGGCTTCACTGATCAAGAATTAGTTTTTTAGTTTTATTCATTTCTTCTTTTAATTTCATTAATCTCTTCTTTTATGTTTACTTGTTCTTCTATCTTCCTGAGTTAAATAATTAGTAAATTTACTTTCAGTATTTGTTTTCTGATAAAAGCATTCAAAAATACATACAACATATATATACACACTGGAAAAAAGAATAAATCAATTATATGTATGTGTAAAATTTCCTGAAGATATAAACCATGTTGAATTTCAACTATAACAATTAGAACATTCTAATAATTAAAAACATCAAAAACAATATGAAGTAATTGCCACTAATTTTATGTTATATTGGTATTGATAGAACTAAAGTTATAAAATATGTAATAGAAAAAATAAAATGTCTATGCCTGCAATTTATGAACTAAGGCAAATGTAAAACTAGAAAAATGTTAACATTACCTTTAGGAACCAGAATGATTTCAAGTTACTAAAAGGGCTACTTTTGAAGGAATTCATTTCAACACTTATATTACCACTTTCCTAATAATAAATCATTATAATATAATGGCTAAAAAGATCCTGTACCGTAATAGGTAGTTTGTCCAAGTTACTTGAATTATAAAGTAAAATCACCTACAAAACTATAATATTTGTGCTATTAGATTGGTAAAAATTGCATCAACTTTTAAACTATGAAATACTTCAAATCACCAATACAGATCAATTATTAATCCCCAAGCAGCAAAGTAGCAGTAAGAAGTACATAAAGAATAATATAAAAGAATATATTATCAGTTATTAGCTAATACCACTGACATTACTGAGAAGGCCTACAGAAAATATTAAGACTTGGTATTTAAATGGACTAAGTCATCACTGTTATAGTCACACTGCTCACAAATATTCACTAAATTAAGTCTTTTTTTCTGAATATCACTCCGATTGAATCTGTCATTAACAGAGTAGAAAGTATGAAACTATTAAGCCCAAGAGCTATGCAAAGACTACTGTGGCAAACACTATGAAGCTGTTTATTCAGCCTCTTCTAACTTGTGTTTCTATATTACTATGGCTGGAAAGCCAAACATCTACATTTCTAAGATTCCCCGAGTTAAGGTACAGACACGCGACCTAAGTTTTTACCAATCAGATGTACCCTCCCATGCCTTCAACAAGGAAGTGAGAGAATGCCATATGTGGGGAGATCAGATATTCCGGCAAACTCTAAGGTGGAGGCATCTGGTTCCTCTGGGGCAACTGTGATAGAGGCAGTGCTGCTCCTTTAGGATTGTAGGGTGGTAGGAGCTCCTGGCTGCATTGTGCAGGACCTCCTGGAGATTCTGCAAGCTATCATAACCCTTTACTAAATGTCTTTCTGTTTAGACTAGCTGAGACAACTGTTTTCTATGATTGAGATCCTAACCAAATAACTACTAAGAAAAAGAAACTAGTGGGTCAGCTAACTAGCTTACCAGTTAAATTGTACATCAAAGAAAAGAACACATACTAGGAATCTTTTTTTTTACACAGATGAAGCCTAATAATAACAGCTTCACAGGAAAATTATAGAAAGCTCTTCGTGGGAATTATCTTCATTTGTAGCATATGCTATAATTTTCCTAGGAAGATTCTATTTTCCTCTAGAAAATATTAGTCTTCGAATGAAAAATAATACATTATAGGAGGTAATGACCATTTAGAGAGATACAAGGAGATGGGAAACTGAGTACAAGTTTATAAAGACTTCTTGTAAGTTGGTAGTGACAAAGTACAGTTCTATTGAATAGTACTATGTGGTTTCTTAAAATCTTACATATACTTGGCTAAGTCAAATTAGACCCTAAAATGTACGTGTCTGAGTCCAGAAATTCCTTTACACTACTGATCCCCAACAGAGTAGCATATAAAAAGAACATCCTGGTAAATTCCACAACCAGGTTGACAGGTTAGTGATGTGATTTCTAAGTTCACACCATTAAATCCAAATTAGAAGAGGATGAAGAACTGTAACAGGTAAAAATAGAGTAGTGAAAACTGACAAATGCGATTAAAGGGAAAACAGAAAAACTGTAATGGTTTGGGCACACTCGTGTAGGAGCAAACTGCCATATCGTCAATAGGTCACCTAAGATATATTATAGTCTAGTTCAGTTTTTCATGTTCACAATAACAGCTCTAAATCATCAAGAAAAGGTTAGATTAAGTTCAGCATAGAAGTAAACACATTTTTAAAACGCACTCTTCCAAAATGTTTTTTTAATGATTTAAAGAGACAAACTCTTAATATTAGAGCAAAACAATAACCTAAAGTAACTCCTCAGAGCAGTGGTTCTCAAACTTTAATGAACAAAACAGATTGCTAAAAATAGAGATTCTTAGGCTCTAGCTTTAATGAGACAGAATCTCTGAACTGGGGTTGATTAGGTAAATTTGGATACTCAGGAAGTTGCATTTTTAAAAGAAGTACTCCTGGTATTTCTAATGCAAGTGGTCTAGAGACCACACAGTGAGAAACACCATCCATGAGCATTTTACATAGGCGAAGATTTTACTATAGTAAAAGTCACAAATTTGATCTCCTCCTTTTTTCTTTTTTTTTTTTTGGTGAGGAAGATCAGCCCTGTGCTAACATCTGCCAATCCTCCTTTTTTTTTTTTTTTTTTTTGCTGAGGAAGACTGGCCCTGGGCTAACATCCGTGCCCATCTTCCTCCACTTTATGTGGGATGCCGCCACAGCATGGCTTGCCAAGCGGTGCCTCAGTGTGCGACCGGGATCTGAACCGGTGAACCCTGGGCCGCCACAGCGCAGCACGCGCACTTAACTACTTGCGCCAGCGGGCCGACCCCTCTTCTTCTGTTTTTCATGCGTGCACGTGTGTTTTGGAGAGGACGTAAAAAATTCAAAAGAAGTATCAATTATTCAATGTCTGTGTGCTAAGCTGTGTCTACAGGTATCTCATTTAATTTTCTTAGCAACTGTGTGAAGGTAAGTTATTATCACTTATTTGTATTGGAGGAAACTACAGAAAGCATAAATTAACTAACTTGCTTCACATAACACAACCAGTAAGAGGCAATGTTGGGATTCAACCTAGTTTAACAGCAAAGCCCATTTATTTTCACTATACTTGTGGTTCTCATACTTGAGAAATGGATGAGGAGGCTCAATAGGTGGGCCTTTGGGCTCTTCACTCTTGTTTCAATCCTATAAAAAAGCCACCGCTTGTGCGTTTTGTTACCTGAAGCCAAACGTACTAATACACTGCTCTTCCAAGTGTTAAAATCATTTGCTTTTTCTATAATAAGGCATAATTTGTGTATGTGTGAGAAAGTCTCCATATACAAATCATCTAATCTAACAGAAATGAAACCATTTCATAATAAAAATATAAATGATTTGTCATTTTGGCCCTTTCTCCATTAAAGGACAGTTTGCCATTTTTGCAAACTTACCCTAGTAGTGGTTGAATAAGAGGTAGGAAGACAAGACTACTATATTTCAATGGAATATAGATGGCAATACCACAGCTGCTATAACCAATTCTGCTATAAATAAATACTACAATACTATAAATACTTCCACTCTGTATGAGTGACTTCCATTCCAATATGACAAAAATTAGTAGAACAGAAAATTATTTTCTTGTATACAAACTCTTAGGTTAAGTTCTTATAAAATGTAAAAAGAACAGACAATTATTTGCAAATCCAGTGTGTGTAAACATCACAAAAGGATTCTTTATGATAATATATGTTGACATTTAGGTGCTCAAAATATACATACTGTCAAAGATTCTCTCCCTGACTAAACTTGATCAGGCTCCTCTAAGCCCTCTTTTCCACTACGCCTCATCCTTGGGCCTTATCCTCAAACCTGAAGCCTAGCCCAGTGGTAACAATCCTGCTAAGTCAGTTTAGCGAGAATGCCCCCACCCCTGATATCTGATGCCCCCAGTCCGTCTTCAGCAAGAATCCTGTTAAATTGGTCTTAGCAAGAATCGCTCTACCCTTGATGTCTCCTCTTAGTAATTTTCCATCCACAGCCACCCTCCCCACCTTTCTCCACGGCCATAAATCCGTAGCTGTCTTTAATGTATTCAGAATTGATCCCAGTTCTATACTAAGGTCTCTTTCCCCCTATTATAATAATTCCTAAACGAAATCTCTTTTTTACCACTTTAACTACTGTCCAGCTCTGATTTTCTGACTTACGATATTGAAATTATCTAAATTGCATTAAGTAATAAACCCCTAACATTCTCTACTTTTGGTTTAGAAGACTAAACCAAAGACAGGGCCAGCAAAAGAAGTAATGGGAGTAAGAGCCCCCTTTTCTCCACTCCTACCACTGAGTAAATCTTGAGTTTACAACAGCATAATCTTTAACCCATAAAACCAGAGAATCTAAATTAGAAACAGTAGTTGAATGAGGTTCAGACCTAGTTTAATTAGTACTATTATTCCAAAGAGCTTCAATGTTTTCATATACCTATTCTCATTTAACCTTAAAAAATATTTGGTAAGATACTTTATCCACATGGAAATTAAAATAGAAATATCTAATGTTAGCATCGATGGAGCTTAGACTACCACATATGTCTACTATATTTTATTTTTTTTTTTTTTGTGAGGAGGACCAGCCCTGAGCTAACATCCAATGCCAATCCTCCTCTTTTTTGCTGAGGAAGACTGGCCCTGGGCTAACATCCATGCCCATCCTCCTCTACTTTATACGGGACGCCGCCACAGCATGGCTTAACAAGCGGTGTGTCGGTGCGCACCCGGGATCCGAACCGGCAAACCCCGGGCCGCCGCAGCGGAACGTGCGCACTTAACCACTTGCGCCACCGGGCTGGCCCCTGTCTACTATATTTTTAATCTAACAAAATTCACTATAATACATATTGAATTCTAATATTTTTCCTAAATTGCAAGCTATTTACTCATGCTACAGTATCACAAGTACGCTGAAATAAATCAGACTATGTAGACTAATATAATTTCTAGGCTCTTTATATTTTCAAATTGGCTTTTCAATAATTTTCTCAAGACTATATTTCCATTTAATCCAAGATAAAAATGAGAAGAAAAGTAACACTTATTCAATGTTTATTATATGCTAAGTTGTATGTTTAAGAAATCTTATTTAATCTTCACAGGAACCCTGTATTTTTTTCTAATAACAAAATTCACTAAAGCACATCTTGAATTCTGGTGTTTCCAAAAATTATTCTTATGTGGGGGCCCAGCCCTGTGGTTAAGTTCGCGCGCTTTGCTTCAGTGGCCCAGGGTTCATGGGTTCAGATCCTGGGCGCGGACCTACTCAGCCCTTATCAAGCCATGCTGTGGCAGGCGTCCCACATATAAAGTAGAGGAAGATGGGCACAGATGTTAGCCCAGGGCCAATCTTCCTCAGCAAAAAGAGGAGGATTGGCAACAGATGTTAGCTCAGGGCTAATCTTCCTCACCAAAAAAGAAAAAGAAATTATACTTATGTGAAGAATATATTATAAGTACACTCAAATATATCAGGCTATCTAGACTAACATTATGTATAGGCTCTTTCTTTTTTTTGGTGAGGAATATTGGCCCTGAGCTAACATCTGTTGCCAATCTTTCTCTTTTTGGTGAGGAAGATCGGCTCTGAGCTAACATCCGTGCCCTTCTTCCTCCATTTTGTATATGAGACACCACCACAGCGTGGCTTGATGAGCAGTGCGTCGGTCCACGCCCAGGATTCCAACCTGCGAACCCCGGGCCGCCAAAGCAGAGCACGCAAACTCAACCACTACGCCACTGGGCCCTGTATAGGCTCTTTTTTTTTTTTTTTTTTTTTTTGTGAGGAGATCAGCCCTGAGCTAACATCCGCCAATCCTCCTCCTTTTTTTGCTGAGGAAGACGGCCCTGGGCTAACATCGGTGCCTATCTTCCTCCACTTTATATGGGACGCCGCCACAGCATGGCTTACCAAGCAGTGCGTCGGTGCGCGCCCGGGATCCGAACCAGCGAACCCCGGGCCGCCGCAGCGGAGCGCGCGCACTTAACCGCCTGCGCCACCGGGCCGGCCCCCTGTATAGGCTCTTTTTAATGTCAAAATAGCTTTAAGCGATTTCCCAAGGATGTCTCAGAAATAAGTCAACGATTTCATTTCATCTATGATGAAAAAAATACTTTGGCCGTGGCTGACATCTAAAATAACTAGGCTGCAGCATGATTAGATTGCTTATTGTGACTTATTTACCATCTAAACTGGATTGCCACAGGGTCATTCCAATCTATTGGTAGCAAGTACTTTTTGACTCAGGCCAAAAATTTTTTTTCCCAGAGACTAGATAAGAATCCATTTGACATCAGTATATAAAGGTTACTCCTCAAAAAAGTAGAGGGACTTACTTAAGGCAATTAAATAAATTATTTGAAGGTCACCTTCCAAAGGCTCAAAACTCTTATTTGATAGAGCTGATAGAAAGTCATTCAAATCTCTTTTAAACTTATAATAATAATTGTTGCTAACATTTATTGACCACTTACTCTATGTCAAACACTGTTTTATGAGCTTTACACATACCAACTCATCCAATTCCCTTAACAGTCCTATGAGGTAGATACTATTATTATCCCTGTTTTAGAAACAAGGAAACTGAAGTACAGAGACTTTTAGCAAATTTGTTCAAGTTTCTACAGTTAGGAAATGGCAGTCAGGGTCCATTTTGTTATATTGCCTCATGAGATTTTGGTATTTACACGTGGTAAAAAATACAAACACTATGGAAGGGTATACAACAAAATTTATGTCATCGCTCTCCCATTTTTTATTTATTTCTTTATTTATTTTGTGAGGAAGATCAGCCCGGAACTAACATCCATGCCAATCTTCCTCTTTTTGCTGAGGAAGACCAGCCCTGAGCTAACATCTATTGCCAATCCTCCTCCTTTTTTTTTTTCCTTTTTCTCCCCAAAGCCCCAGTAGATAGTTGTATGTCATAGCTGCACATCCTGCTAGCTGCTGTATGTGGGACACCGCCTCAGCTTGGCCTGACAAGCGGTGCGTCAGCAAGCGCCCGGGATCCGAACTCGGGCTGCTAGTAGTGGAGCGCGCGCACTTAACCGCTAAGCCATGGGGCTGGCTGCCCCCTCCCATTTTTGAGTTAGAGTTATCGTATCTCCACATGACCACCAAATGTATGTGTGTGTGTATGTTTGTATATATAATTTTAAAACACCAATGGATTACTATTACTGATAAATATTTAGAGTTTCATTTTTACTATACAAACAATACTATATATATATACACACACACATACATATATATACATTTCAAACTTATTCAAATTTATTTGTAAAATAAACTGTTAGCAATAAAATTGCTGTCTCAAGGACTATGTGCATTACAATTTTGATACATACTGTCAAACTCCTCACAAAAAGTTGCACCAATTTACACCCCTACCAATAGTGTGAATACTCAAAATTCAACTTTTACTAAATTTACAGTGTACATAATAGGCAAACAGTATAAATTAGTAAGTGTTGAATAAATGAACTATTGGCACTCCTAATTACCTATACTTTAAGAAGTATGCTGAGGGGCTTTATGATATTATGAACAAAAACATCTTGAAAAGAGCACTGAATAAGAAACTAGAGAACTGTGGCAACTCCATTAACACAGATAATTAGGGCCCACAGTGTATCTCTGCACACTCTCTTCCACATCTCCCTCAATGCACAGCAATATCCAACTAAGCCAGCTTGCCTAACCTCTAGGTCTTCTAGTTTCCCTTTACTGGTTAAACCATTTGGCTATATCTTCTGTTACTTGAAATAAAAAAGTCTTAACTGATATACCAGATGCCTTGGGTGAGTTAGTTAACTTCTCTAAAGCTCAATTTTTTCATTGGTATAATGAGACAAATTCTGGAGTTTAAGGGCCTGGATATTAATCTTGGCGCTGACAGCTTCCTAAGTTGTATTACTTCGAACAAAATATTTTAGCTCTGTAACACTTAATTTACTCATTTGTAAAATGGAGACACACGTGAAGAATATATGAGCTAATATATATATGTCACACAGTGGGGCATTCAAATGAGAATTATTATTACTATTACTTATTAAAAAGTATGACTTTTAAAACATGCAAAGTTTTAAAGTTCCAAATGGTATCTAATGTTAGAAGTAATTTTTAGAAACTTCTCACCAAATTTAAACCAACTATGTTAACAATAACAGCTAACACATTCTGAGCACTTAATATTTGCCAAATACAGCTTTAAGCAATTATTAAGCAATGTGATCATAGTGGGTAGACATGACTACCTATGAAGTAGGATGTATTGTTTTCCCCATTTTACAGACAAAGAAACAGAAGCACACAGTAGTGAAGTGACTTTCTCAGAGCTGGAATACAAACTCAAGCAGTATGACCACACAGCCTGTTTCTCTCTTACCTACTTTTATTGTACTAACTTGTTTTGGTATTGAATAAAGCAAGGTATACCTATATATATGTGTGTGTGTATACATATATACACATATATTTAATATATATACACACACATATAACATATATACACACACATATATAACATATAACACACACACACACACACACACACACACACACACACAAATAAATTAGTTTTCAAGCTCCAAATTACATGTCTTTATTCTTGAGCAGGTCTTTCCCCATTCTCACTCCCTGAAGACTAAAGATAAGTCAAAGTATTTGGAAATGGAATGGACCTATTTCTGCAAATGGGTCTTATACATCTACCGGAAAGACTAAGCTAAATATGTTAAGAATACAAAGGTTATATAATAATAATGATAGGAAAAGGTTACTCTTCCATTATATTTTACAAGATAAAACAAAAAAAGATCGTTTTTCCACCACTCTATTAGCTTGTTAGAAGCTGAGACAATGACTATGTAAAGATCGGGAAAATATATACAAGGTTAACGAACATGGGATATTCTAGACCCTTATACTCCATTCTTTACTCTTGCCACCAAGAGTCAATTAAAAAGTAAATCAGATCATATTACTTCCCATTCCAGCTCTCCTTACCATGACCCTAAAAACTGGCTTCTGCCTACCTCTTCAACTGTTTTCTACTATCCTCCCCTCTGACTTATTCTGCTGAAGCAACAGTTACTCCCTTCTTTCCATTCCTTGAACACGTCAATGCTGCTTTCTGCTTTAGGATTTCTGTTCTAGCTGTTTTCTCTGCCTAGAATGCTCTGATCCTAGATCTTCCCATGGCTGGCTTCTTTTTGTTATTCAGACCTCAGTTCAAATATCTCCTCCTCTGATTCTCCCTGACCACTCCATAGAAAGAAACCCTACCTCTACCCCAGTCTCCCTCTATCCCATTTCCTATTTTATTACCTTTATAGTACTTGTCATTATCTAAAATTATTTATTTATTGGCTATATGTTTATTCTCAGTCTCCCTTCCAACTGGAATATAAATACCTTGAAGGCAGGGGCCTTAAGTACCTATTTCACTACTCTATTAAGTGTGTCTTAGAGCAGTACCTGGCATACTGTAGGCCCTAAATAAATATTTATTGAATGATTAAGTAAAAAGCACAGAAGAATAATAAGCAAACTACCTTGACTACAGCAGAAACAGGGGACTAAATATTAGAAAGTCAGAAAGAAAACAGAATAAGATGACTCTTCTGGCCCTACTTATTCAGTTTGATTGGTAATATGAATACAAGGAATATAAGGCACTTGGAAATTTAAATGCATGGAAATGGAAAAATTAGTAAGTGTAGCCCTAATGGTCAGATTAAATTAATGCATTTTGTTAAGAACCATTCTCTGGAGGATTTTCCTTATGGTCAGCTAATCTTTCTCCATTCAATTTTCTTTTTACTTATTTATAACAAAATATAATTAGGAAAGGAACAATAACTGATGAATAATCTACTAAGATTTTTAATTTAAATTTTAAAGTAATTTCATTCCAGGTTAAACCAGAAAATTCTTATCATCTGCTTCACTTGGCAGAAAATTGGCCACAGGAAAATTTTCATGGTATCCTCTTTTAGGAAACAGATTTCTTTCATTCAGAAAATTAAAAATGCACTTTCAATCTTTAAATTCTTCACAATCCTATAGCCCTTCACAATCTCTTCAGCAAATAAAACTATTTGAGAGGATACATATACTTCAAACATTGTAAAATTAAAACTGAATATTTCATACATTAACCAAGTATACCTCTTATTACTGCTTCCCTGTTTCACCTCTGTGAAATCAGGCATGTTATTGACTAAATATTTATTAGTCATTAAATGTATTATCTGTTATTAAATGTATTTATCTTTTAATAAAGGTTGCCTATATTAATTTGAAGTTCAAACTGGGATAGGCAAATGGGACAGGAAAGTGATATCTCCAAAACCTCAGGCAATCCAGCTAACTTCTATAAGGAAACCGAATTTTTCTTGCTATTTCTTCCAACGTGTATGGTAAAATGAAGCACATCACTTGCCAACCATCAGATTTGATCATTTGTATTTTCAGTAATCAATAATACCTTAAATTGCAAGAAAAAGGGGCAATGAAACTTTTATTCAAGCCCAATCACATAAAATTTATCCTATTTTCAGACATCAGAAGGGAATAAGTATTTTAGTAAAATGCTACTAACCTATTTTACTGATTTTTATCTAATGACCCAAATATCAAAGTAGATTCTGACTTAATTATTTAAAGATGCCTAAAAAACAATAAACAATATAAGAGGCATGACTTATGCTTTGTGGAACTACAGAATAAAGAAACACTATTATTTTCATTAAAATTATAAACATAGTAAAAGTTTCATTCAAAATAGACTGAAGAGTCTAAAAATTCTATCTTCTCCTCTCTTCTCTTATTTTCTTTTGAATTGTCACATGATAATCAAACCTCCCTACTGCCTAGCTCAATGCCAGACATACAAGAAGTAGTCAATATATCCTTTGTGAATGATTTAATTTCTTGCCTCCATGCACATAACGCATCAATACCAGTCAACTTACTGACATCAGATATATACTGATAATGTTAAAAGAAATCTAACAAAGTGACCTGGGCTTACATATTTTCATACGTGTATCAATCAACATATTAAAATTTCTTTCCTGAAAAAGTTTAAAAGGACAAAAGTTCATTTAATAAACACACAGTTTCACACCTAACAACTTGATATGAATGGGCAATACACATTGTGAAATCATACGCAAGTCAATGCAAACCACAACTTATGAATTATATAGTAAATATCCTAAGAAGTTGGAAGAATGTATGATGGAGGGAAAAATATCTAAATCAGCTTTTAAAAATAGATATGAAATATACAGATCAGAATTTCAAACAAAAATATGACTGATGTACCTTTGCTGAACTATGAAGCTCCTATTATCCTAAAATTATGATGTCTCCATCTGTTAATCTGACATGAACAAGCTGATAAATGACATCAGAACAACAGTGTATTCTGGCAAAACTATAAATTTCCTGAAAGCCTACAAAAATATGTCCACAACAGATGGATCATTTAGGAAATAAATACATCAATCTGTCAAACTGAGTATTATTCTAATTCCCAAAATTAAAATCAGTAGAAGCTCCACTTTTCAAGAGTCTGTGACATTAGGAAGGCCAAAAAGGAAAAATCTCAAGATGCACGTATACATATCTGATATGACCTAAGTGTCATACTCTTAGGTTTCCTGTTAAACATACTAAGTTTAGGTAAAGTCCTTACCAGTTAACTTCTTCACAGGTTGGAGCCGAACACTGATAGACTGATGTGTGAGTAAGGGGGAGGATGGAAGAGAGCGAGACATGCCCTCCATAATCCGAATGTGCTGCATACCTTCACTCACTGGAAGTGGTGGGACGGCGTAGTCTGGCTCAAAAGCACAGTCGCTTTCTGTGGAGATGCCACCTGTTAAAAGAGGAGGATGGAATAAAAGAGCTGGTGAGAAAAGATTCTTCCTTCTCTATTAAAATTTATCTTTTAGGATGATTCAGAACAGCATATAGTGATATTGATTTTCACTGTGAAAAGCCAAATAGGGTATTTTCCACACATACATTCATTTCTTTACTTACTGGGTACTTAACTCCAGGTCTAGCACTAGAAAATTTGAACATGGGTAAAACAGGGTTCCTCCCTGTAAAGGGCTGACTGTCTCATGAATGATGCAGTCATATAAAAAAAATAATTATAGTACAATGCAGTAAGTGTTACAATTAGAACAACAGTCTTCAATTTTTTTCCTTGATAAGACAAACATGAAAGAAAATATTCACCTTGACAATCCAATATGTGTAACTGTTAGTAGGATCACTGTAACTCTTTCTTACTTGCCTTCTCCAAGAAAGTACATGAAAATACAAGTGGGTAAGACTGACACTATATAGTGATCTTTGAATCTGCTCTAACATTTTAAAAAGAGTAAATTATATGCTGTTTACTTCCACTTCTACTTCTGGTAATGGCAGATTATGTACGTCAGCCCAACTTTTCCCTAAGAAAAATTAGAACTATATATATCTTAAAATCTTCCTGAAGGCACTGGAGAGTTAATAGCATGATGAAGAATTACAAAGAAAAGACTGAAGCCTGGCATTTGGGGCTACTTTTTCCTTAGTGGCATCTGAGAGGCTAAGGACTTACTGACAGTTAACAGAGCTAGGAGGACAGATATGGGAACGCAGGGAGAACCAAGTTGTAAAGGGGCAGCTGGTAAAACTCCAACACTTTTGTTTGGAAGCACAAAGGGCTACACTCTAGGAGTAAGTATGAATCAAAACTAGACTGGCCTTTACACGACTGAAGCTCAGCTCCAAATGTCTAACACAAAACTAAATTAAGGCAATCTTGGATTGCTAGTGCCTGCCAAAAATAAACATAAATCTTCTTAGAGGAAGATAACATCATCATAGGTCTCCAATTATTTCCACAATTTTTCATATATAACATCTGGTCCTTAACTAACAATAACAAAGAGATAAGATACCATAAAAAAGTAAATCAGAAAGATCATGCAAAAGAAGTAGTCTCACAGGGGATACAGATTATGGAATGAGGCACAGAATTTAAAGTAGTGTGCTTAACATAAAAAGATTAAAATACTTAGGAATAAATTTAACCAAGGAGGTAAAAGATCTACACACTGAAAACTATAAGGCACTGATGAAAGAAATTGAAGACGACACAAATAAATGCAAAGACATCCTGTGTTCAGGGACTGAAAGAGTTAATATTGTTAAAATGTCCATACTACCCAAAGTGATGCACAGACTCAATGCAATCCCTATCATAATTCCAATAGCATTTTTCACAGAAATAGAAAAAACAATCCTAAAATTTGTACGGAACCACAAAAGACCTTGAATACCTAAAGTAATCAAGTAATCTTGATCAAGAAGAACAAAGCTAGAGGCATCACACTTCTGATTTCAAGTTATATCACAAAGCTATAGTAATCAAAACAATTTGGTATGAGTATAAAAAACAGATACATAGACCAATGGAACAGAATAGCGATCCTAGAAATAAAGCCACACATATACGGTCAACTAATCTTCGACAAGGGTGCCAAGAATACACAATGGGAAAAGGATAGTTCCTTCAATAAATAGCGTTAGGAAAACTGGATAGCCATATGTAAAAAAAAAAAAAAAAATGGAATTGGATCCTTATCTCACACCATATAGAAAGATCAACTGAAAATGGGTTAAAGACTTAAACATAAGATCTGAAATCATAAAACTGCTAGAAGAAAACATAGGGGAAAAGCTGCTCAAAACTGGTCTTGGCAATTTTTTTTTGGATTTGACATCAAAAGCAAAGGCAAAAAAAGCAAAAATGAACAAGTGAGACTACATCAAACTAAAAAGTTTCTGCACAGTAAAGGAAACCATCAACAAAATGAAAAGGCAACTATGGAATGGGTGAAAATATCTGAAAACCATATATTCAATAAGGAGTTAAAATAAAAAATATACAAGGAGTCATATTCAATAGCAAAAAAACAAATAACCTAATTAAAGAATGGGTGAAAATGGGCCAGCCCCGTGGCTTAGCAGTTAAGTGCGCACGCTCCGCTACTGGTGGCCCGGGTTTGGATCCCGGGCGTGCACCGACGCACCCCTTCTCCGGCCATGCTGAGGCCGTGTCCCACATACAGCAACTAGAAGGATGTGCAGCTATGACATACAACTGTCTACTGGGGCTTTGGGGAAAAAAAAAAAAAATAAATAAAATTATAAAATAAAATAAAAAAAAGTTTGTTTTTTTTTTGTGGACTTCATGTTACAATATTTATTGTATCAATGTTACATTCCTTGGTTATGATCATGATAGGGTGTCTTTGTTCCTTTTTTTTATTTTTTTTTAATTTTTTGTTTAGCAGTAACATTGGTTTATAACATTGTAAAAATTTCAGGTGTACATCATTGTACTTCTATTTGTGCATAGATTACATCATGTTCACCACCAAACTACTAATTACAACCCATCACCACACACATGTACCGAATTACCCCTTTCACCTTCCTCCCTCCCCCCTTCCCCTCTGGTAACCACCAATCCAATCTCTGTCCCTATGTGTTTGTTTATTGTTGTTATTATCTACTACTTAATGAAGGAAATCATGCGGTATTTGACCTTCTCCCTCTGACTTATTTCACTTTGCATTATACCCTCAATGTCCATCCATGATGTCACAAACGGCTGGATTTCATCGTTTCTTATGGCTGAGTAGTATTCCATTGTGTATATATACCACAGCTTCTTTATCCTTTCGTCCCCTGATGGGCACTTAGGTTGCTTCCAAGTCTTGGCTATTGTGAATAACGCTGCAATGAACACATGGGTGCATGTACCTTTACAAATTGGTGTTTTCAAGTTCTTTGGATAAATACCCAGCAGTGGGACGGCTGGATCATATGGTAGTTCTATCCTTGATTTTGTGAGGAATCTCCATACTGTTTTCCATAGTGGCTGCACCAGTTTGCACTCCCACCAGCAGTGTATGAGAGTTCCCTTCTCTCCACATCCTCTCCAACACATGTTGTTTCCTGTCTTGTTAATTATAGCCATTCTGATGGGCGTCAGGTGATATCTCATTGTAGTTTTGATTTGCATTTCCCTGATAGTTAATGATTTTGAACATCTTTTCATGTGTCTGTTGGCCATCTGTATATCTTTTTTGGAGAAATGTCTGTTCAGGTCCTTTGCCCATTTTTTAATTGGGTTGGTAGTTTTTTTGTTGGTAAGATGCATGAGTTCTTTATATATTTTGGAGATTAAGCCCTTATCAGAAGTATGGTTTGCAAATATCTTCTCCCAATTGTTAGGTTGTCTTTTCGTTTTGTTGATGGTTTCCTTTGCTGTGCAGAAGCTTTTTAGTTTGATGTAGTCCCATTTGTTTATTTTTTCTATTGTTTCTCTTGCCCGGTCAGAAGTGGTGTTTGAGAAGATGTTGCTAAGACTGATGTCGAAGAGCGTACTGCCTATGTTTTCTTCTAGAAGTTTCACAGTTTCAGGTCTTACATTCAAGTCTTTAATCCATTTGGAGTTAATTTTTGTGTATGGTGTAAGGTAAGGGTCTACTTTCATTTTTTTGCATATGGCTATCCAGTTTTCCCAACACCATTTGTTGAAGAGACTTTCTTTTCCCCATTGTATGTTCTTGGCTCCTTTGTCAAAGATTAGCTGTCCATAGATGTGTGGGTTTATTTCTGGGCTTTCGATTCTATTCCATTGATCTGTGTGTCTGTTTTTGTGCCAGTACCATGCTGTTTTGGTTACTACAGCTTTGTAGTATATTTTGAAATCAGGGAGTGTGATACCTCCAGCTTTGTTCTTTTTTCTCAGGATTCCTTTTGCTATTCGGGGTCTTTTGTTGTTCCATATAAATTTTAGGATTCTTTGTTCTATTTCTGTGAAAAATGTTGTTGGAACTTTGATAGGGATTGCATTGAATCTATAGATGGCTTTAGGAAGTATGGACATCTTAACTATGTTAATTCTTCCAATCCAAGAGCACGGAATATCTTTCCATTTCTTTGTGTCTTCTTCAATTTCTTTCAGAAATGTTTTATAGTTTTCGGTGTACAGATCTTTCACCTCTTTGGTTAAGTTTATTCCTAGGTATTTTATTCTTTTTGTTGCAATTGTAAATGGGATGGTATTCTTAATTTCTCTTTCTGCTACTTCGTTGTTAGTGTACAGAAATGCAACTGATTTTTGTATGTTGATTTTGTATCCTGCAACTTTACCATATTCGTTTAT
Source organism: Diceros bicornis minor (assembly GCF_020826845.1). Classification (NCBI taxonomy): domain Eukaryota; kingdom Metazoa; phylum Chordata; class Mammalia; order Perissodactyla; family Rhinocerotidae; genus Diceros; species Diceros bicornis. The sequence continues at coordinate 46,072,467 of NC_080757.1, read as the reverse complement.
TACTTCTAAAAGTTTTCTGATGGATTCTTTAGGGTTTTCTATATATAAAATCATGTCATCTGCAAATAGTGACAGTTTCACTTCTTCCTTTCCAATTTGGATCCCTTTTATTTCTTTCTCTTGCCTGATTGCTCTGGCTAGGACTTCTAGTACTATGTTAAATAGGAGTGGTGACAGTGGGCATCCTTGTCTGGTTCCTGTTCTTAGAGGGATGGCTTTCAGTTTTTCACCATTGAGGATGATATTAGCTGTGGGTTTCTCATATATGGTCTTTATTATGTTGAGGTACTTTCCTTCTATACCCATTTTATTCAGAGTTTTTATCATAAATGCATGCTGTATCTTGTCAAATGCTTTCTCTGCATCTATTGAGATGATCATGTGATTTTTATTCTTCATTTTATTAATGTGGTGTATTACGTTGATTGATTTGCGAATGTTAAACCATCCCTGCATCCCTGGAATAAATCCCACTTGATCATGGTGTATAATCTTTTTAACGTATTGTTGTATGCGATTTGCTAGTATTTTATTGAGGATTTTTGCATCGATGTTCATCAGTGATATTGGCCTGTAATTTTCTTTTTTTGTGTTGTCCTTGTCTGGTTTTGGTATCAGGGTAATGTCAGCTTCGTAGAATGAGTTAGGGAGCTTCCTCCCCTCCTCAATTTTTTGGAAGAGTTTGAGAAGGATAGGTATTAAGTCTTCTTTGAATGTTTGGTAGAATTCACCAGGGAAGCCATCTGGTCCTGGACTTTTATTTTTGGGGAGGTTTGTGATTGCTGTTTCGATCTCCTTACTGGTGATTGGTCTATTCAAATTCTCTACTTCTTCTTGATCCAGTTTTGGAAGGTTGTATGATTCTAAGAATTTATCCATTTCTTCCAGATTGTCGAATTGGTTGGCATATAGCTTTTCATAGTATTGTCTTATAATCTTTTGTATTTCTGAGGTGTCTGTTGTAACCTCTCCTCTTTCATTTCTGATTTTTCTTATTTGTGCCTTCTCTCTTTTTTTCTTGGTGAGTCTAGCTAAAGGTTTGTCAATTTTGTTGATCTTTTCAAAGAACCAGCTCTTGGTTTTATTAATTTGTTCTATTGTTTTTTTGGTCTCTATTTCATTTATTTCTGCTCTGATTTTTATTATTTCCCTTCTTCTACTGATTTTGGGCTTTGTTTGTTCTTCTTTTTCCAGTTCCTTCAGGTGCATTGTCAGATAAAACAAATAATCTAATTAAAGAATGGGTGAAAATGGGCCAGCCCCGTGGCTTAGCAGTTAAGTGCGCACGCTCCGCTACTGGTGGCCCGGGTTTGGATCCCGGGCGTGCACCGATGCACCCCTTCTCCGGCCATGCTGAGGCCGTGTCCCACATACAGCAACTAGAAGGATGTGCAGCTATGACATACAACTGTCTACTGGGGCTTTGGGGAAAAAATAAATAAATAAATAAAATTATAAAATAAAATAAAAAAAAATTTTAAAGAATGGGTGAAGGAACTGAACAAACATTTTTCCAAGGAAGACATACAAATGGCCAACAGGTACATGAAAAGATGTTCAACATCACTAATCTTTAGGAAAATGCAAATCAAAACCACAATGAGATATCATGTCACACCTATTAGGGCAGCTATTATCAAAAGGTCAAAAGATAACAAGTGTTGGTAATGATGTGGAGAAAAAGGGAACCCTTGTACACTGTTGACGGGAATGTAAATTGGTACAGTCATTATGGAAAACAGTATGGAGATTCTTCCAAAAAATTAAAAATAGAACTATCATATGATCCAGGAATCCTACTTCTGAGTACATATCAAAAGGAAATAAAATTACTATCTCAAAGACATACTTGCACTCTCATGTTAATTGCAGCATTATTCACAGTAGCCACGATATGGAAACCACCTCAGTGTCTGTGGACGGATGGATAAAGAAAATGTGATTTTATATACACATATATACATACACACACAGGAATGTTATTCAGCCTAAAAAAGAAGGAAATCCTGACACTTGTAACAGCATGGATGAACCTGAAGGACATTATGCTAAGTGAAACAAGCTAGACACAGAAAAACAAATGCTACATAAGCTCACTTATAAGTGGAATCTAAAAAATAAAGTTGAACTCATATTAACAGAGTAGAAAGGTGGTTTCCAGGGGTTGGAGGTGGGGGAAAAAGGGAGATGTTGGTCAAAGGGTATAAACTTTCAGTTGCTAGATGAATAAGTTCTGGAGACCTAATGTATGGCATTGTGACTACAGCTAATAATAATATATTGTATACTTGAAATCTGCTAAGAGAGTAGATCTCAAGTGTTCTCACTAAAAAAAAAAAAACAAAAACAAAGGGGAAGTATGTGAAGTGATGGATCTCTTATTGAGCTTGATTGTGGTAATCATTTCACAATGTATACATTTGTCAAAACATCATGTTGTACACCTTAAATAAATACAATTTGTATTTGTCAATCATATCTCAATAAAGCTGGGGAAAAAAGAGGAGGAAATTTAAAAAACGAGCACATAATCTTACATGAAATGATGATAATGTGGTCTAAACTGAGAACTAAGATTAAATCAAGTGTCTCACCTAAGGTTCCCAATTGTGTTACAATTGTAATTTCATCATATGTAATTCTAATTCACTTAAAAAAGTGCTGTGGTATGTCATGTATTATAATTTAATCAGTCTCTTGTTAATGGCCACTTATGCAGTTCTTTCTGTAGCATTTCTGTAGATCCTAGATATAGAATTACTACGTCAAAAGTACTGAGAGTTTCTATTGAGAAATACTGACCAAATGCTGTATTAAAAGCCTGTGTCATGTTGCATGTAAAAAAAAAAAAGTAGCATGCTCAATATTTGAAAAAAATAAAAGTTTAGAATTTTGGCAATGAATTAAAATTATGAAAATAAAAACTCAATAGATGGATTGAAAAAGATTAGACACAGATGAACAGAGAATTAGTAAACTAGAAGATAAAACATTTGTGCACCAAAGGACACTATCAAGAGAGTGAAAAGATGACCCTTAGAGTGGGAGAAAATATTTGCAAATCATGTATCTGATAAGAGTCTAGAATCCAGAATATATAAAGAGCTCCTACAACTCAACAATAAAAGACAAACAATACAATTTAAATAAACAGGCAAAAGACCAGAATAGATATTTCTCTAAAGAAGATATACAAATGGATTATAAGCACATGAAAAGATACTCAACATAATTAGTCAATATGGAAATGCAAATCAAAGCTACAATGAGATACTACTTCACACCCACTAGGATGGCTATTTAAAAAAAACAAAACAAAAAATGGACAACAAAAAAGTGTTGGTGAGGATGTGAAGAATTATTCATAATAGCCAAAAAGTGGAAACAACTCAAATGTCTTTAACTGGTGAATGGATAAACAAAATGTGATATATCTACACAACAGAATATTATTTAGCAATAAAAAGAATGAAGGCCTGGTTCATGCTACAATATTGATAAATCTTGAAAACATTATGCTACATGACAGAAGCCAGACACAAAAGGCCACGTTATAAGATTCCATTTATATGAAATGTTCGGAACAGACAAATCCAGAGAGAAAGTAGACTAGGGGCTGCCAGGACTACCAGATGGGAGGAATAGGGAATGATTGCTTAATAGGTACAGGACTTCCTTTTGGGGTGATGGATCAGTGATTGTTCCACAACACTGTAAATATACTAAAAGCCACTAAATTGTAAATTTTAAAATGGTTAAAATGGTGAATTTTACGTCAACAAAAAAATTTACATAGAAATTTAGCACCTACTCACAAATTTATTAAAACCAGAAGCCTAGTAATCATTCTTAATTTCTTCCTGACACATCTCTTTGCAACAAATCCACTGGCAGTTCTGCAAATTATCAACCTAAAATAGATTTCAAATCTGCCATGTTCTCTCCATTTCTCCTACCACTACTATAGTCTAGATCACTATTATCTTTCCCCTAAACTTCTGTTGGTAAAAATCTAGGATTTATTCCTTATCCTTGGATTTTAGAAATTTTACCAGGGTATGTCTTAACTTTTTTCTTCTCATTAGTCTCTAGGTCCTTTCTTTTACTATGTTGACTAATTCTCTTCCAATTGTTCTTTTTTCTCTTTCTGGAACTGTGATCAGATGGATACTGCATCTCTTAGACCTATTTTTCAAGTCTCCTTCTCTCATAACAGATTTCTAATCTCTGGGCTTTCATGAAGAGACTTGAAACTGATTAATATGGAATTACAGTATTTTACAGGCTTACAAACAAAGAGGCATGCCACTAGTGCAGTTCCCTAACTGAGGAATCTTTTTATTGAGAATAATCAGCATTAGATTTTTTTAAAGCAATATATCTAAGAAGAATGCATTTGATTTAGTGAAGCACTTCTTTTTACTTGAAATGTTCCAATGTTAAAACTTAGCTGATAATTTTAGAATCTAATAATACTCCTTAAGGAATAGTACTGCAATTAGTCCAGTCTGGATGTCCTAGTTTACTTTTCTGCTTAAAAATATTTTCCTCCATCTTCTCTGTCCTATAAATTGTGCTTGAACTCATTGTAGCTACAGAGAAAAAAACTAAAAATACATGTTTCAAGTAAAGAAAAGTACTGGAAAGCATTCACAGAATTTGATGATATTAGTCAGTTTTTCTTGGATAACTAGCAACCTCAAAATCTCAGTAGTCTATAACAACATTTACTTTTATGCTCATGAGCCTGCAGATTGACTGTAGGTCAGCTGATCTAGGTTGGGCTAACAGGTTCAGAACCACTCGATGTGTCTTTGATATTGGGCCTAGTCACTGGAGAGGCAGTGAATATGTGGGACATGCTCTTCTCAGGGTAGATCACAGGGGTGCAGGAGGCCAAGTCAAATCAGAGGAGCATATTTAAGACCTCTGTTCACTAGCGTTTCACTTGGCCCACTGCAGTGGCAACTACTGAAAAGATACATAGCAAAAGGAATGGATGTGTAATTTCATAACAGGAAGGAAGTGAAAAATTGGGAATCCAACTTACTATGCATGTAAGATAATATTTACTGGTACACCAAATTAGTCAATCTTCATTTTCTACCTTTTCTTTTCCCTACCATTTTTCCTGCTTCAATCAACCAAATGGCTAAAATCAAAAACCAAAATGCTAACAAAACCAAGTGCTGGGAAGAATCAACTAGAACTCTTATATATTGCTGGTGAGAATACAAAATGGTATGCAACTTTGGGATACAGTTTGGCAGTTTAAATATAAACTCACCATATGACCCAGCAATCCAATATCCAGACATTTACCCAAAAGAAATGAAGACACATGCCCCCCCACCACACACATTCAAATAGCAGACTTATTCATAATCTCTAAAAACTGGAAACTACTCAAATGTCAATCAACTGGTGAATGGACAAACAAATTGTGTGATATACATACAATGGAATATTACTCAGCAATGAAATAGAATAAACTAATGAAATATGCAAAAAAAAATCCAAAAAATAGATGAATCTCAAAAGCATTAAGCCTTAAGAAGCCAGAATCAAAAGGCTACATACTGTATGGTTTCATTTAAAGAATATTCTGAAAATACTATTTTAACAGAAAACAGATCAGTAGTTGCCAAGGATTAGGGGTGTGGGAAAGAGACTGACTACAAAAGGGCATGACATAACTTTATATGATGATGGAAATTTCCTTGATTTTAGTGGTAGTTACATGACCATATATGTTAGTAAAAATTCACGGTACTATACACTTAAGAGGGGCAAATTTTACTGTATATAAATTAAACTTCAATAAACCTGAGTTTTAAAAAACCCTACAGTTCTTTGTGTGTGTGTGTGTGTGCGCGCGCACGCGTGTGTGTGTTTGTGTAAGGAAGATCAGCCCTGAGCTAATTCCGAAGTCAATCCTCCTCTTTTTGCTGAGGAAGATTGGCCGTGGGCTAACATCCGTGCCCATCTTCCTCTACTTTATACGGGACACCATCACAGCATGGCTTGACAAGCAGTGAACCGATCTGTGCCCAGGATCCAAACATGTGAACCCCAGGCCACCGAAGTGGAGCACATGAACTTAACCACTACGCCACTGGGCCAGCCCCCCAAAAAACCTTACAGTTCTTTATGACAATATACTAAGCGTATACTTGTGATTTGCAAACTTTTCTGATTGCAAGTTTTATTTCAATGAAAGTCTATTCTTAAAAGTACACAGAAAAAAATAATAGCATAGGTGATTAACTGGCCCCCAAAACAAACATAGGCATGTCAAACATAATATACGTAATAATAATGCATAACCTGTCAAAGGGTTTTCATACTTCTGAAACAGAGGGGTTTGGCCTGAATTATTCTTTTTTTTTTTTTTTTGTGAGGAAGATTAGCCCTGTGCTAACATCTGCCAATCCTCCTCTTTTTTTTTGCTGAGGAAGACTGGCTGTGGGCTAACATCCATGCCCATCTTCCTCCACTTTATATGGGACACCACCACGGCATGGCTTGTCAAGCGGTGTGTTGGTGTGTGCCCGGGATCCGAACCGGCGAACCCTGGGCCTCCGCAGCGGAGCACGCACCTAACCGCTTGTGCCACCGGGCCGGCCCCTGGCCTGAATTATTCTTAATGTCCTTTCAAGGCAAAGTTTATACAACCAAGTCTGCAACATTCTCACAAGTTCATGTATTAATCAAAAATGAGGCAGAGAAAGTTTAATAACTAAAATAGGATCACACAGTCAATTAGCAGCAGAAGACAATTAGAACCCAAAATTCTTACCATAGTCTATAAATCCCTACACGATCTGGCCCCACCTAGTCAATTCTCAGACCTCATCATACCTCCGAACTTCTCTGACATCATCGTTTCCCACTTTCCCCCTCAATTCACAATGCTTCAGTCACAATGGCCTTTCAGTTCCTTGATCTGGCCAAATTTATTCTCAACTTATGGCCTTTGCCTGTTTCTTACGCCTAAAATGCTTAGTCCTAGTATCTTAGCAAAGCTGGCTCTCCTTTGTCTTAAAAAGGTCCTAGCTCAAATGTCAGCTCCTCAGAAAGGCCTACTAGGACTAATTTAAAGTTACCATCCACTCTTTTCCCCACCTCTTATTCTCTATCACATAATCTTATTTTATTTTCTTGACAGTATTTATCATGCCCTGAAATTACCTGGTTCTTTTATTTGTCTCACTCCTCTAGAATAAAAGCATAACAGTAGGGATTTCCTCTCATGTGTTTATTGTTCATGCCCCTTGGCCTGATTGAGACCTGGGTACCGAGGTAGCCCCTGGGTACGGGTGGCACAGCTGACTTAGGCCTCCAGTCTTCTGTGGGGGCCCAGCTCTGGCCCTTCCATCTGCCTGGGATGCTCTGCCCTAGGGTCTCCTTCAGTGTTTCTTCTCACAATCCCAGTCTCAGCACAGAAAGAACATCTTTCTGGGGCCGGCCCCGTGGCTTAGCGGTTAAGTGCGCGCGCTCCACTATTGGTGGCCCGGGTTCAGATCCCGGGCGCGCACCGACACACCGCTTCTCCAGCCACGCTGAGGCCGCGTCTCACATACAGCAACTAGAAGAATGTGCAACTATGACATACAACTATCTACAGGGGCTTTGGGAGGGGGAAAAAAAAAAGGAAGGAGGATTGGCAATAGATGTTAGCTCAGAGCCGGTCATCCTCAGCAAAAAGAGGAAGATTAGCATGGACGTTAGCTCAGGGCTGATCTTCCTCTCTCTCTCTCACACACACACACACACACACACACACACACACACACACACACACACAAAAGAACATCTTTCCTTACAGAGTCTTTAACCCACTGGCTGGGATCTCCAGACACAGCTGAAGAAAAGTAGCGATAGCAGGCATCAGGGAGGGAAAACTTCCAGCTTTTCACTATACTCTATACATGAATGAGAGGCAAACAGAAGTGAATCTTAGATAAATTCTATGAATGTAATCTATATGGAAAAGCATTCAGAAGGAGCACTAATCTTATTATGCAGGAGAGGAATCACAGAGGAGAGACAAATCATGAATGTAAGGATTCTAAGAAAGCCTTCAATAACCATTATTCCCTTTAAAGACATGGGAGAATTCAAAATGAAGAGAAATCCTTCAAATAATTTCAGAGCAGGAGAGCATCTGGTATATAGTCATCCCCAAAATATATATAAGATGGCACACCGGAGACAAACTCTATTAATGTAATCAGTGTGGAAAACTCTTCAGAAACATCTCTAGTCTTGTGGCTCACAAGAGAATACACACTGGGCAGAAACTCTATGAAAAAGACTACAGGAAAGCCTTCAGCAGGATCATTCATTTTACTTATTTTTTATTTTTTATTTTATTTTTTTCTCCCCAAAGCCCCAGTAGATAGTTGTATGTCATAGTTGTACATTCTTCTAGTTGCTGTATGTGGGATGCGGCCTCAGCATGGCCGGAGAAGCGGTGCGTCGGTGCGCACCCGGGATCTGAACCCGGGCCGCCAGTAGCGGAGCGCACGCACTTAACCACTAAGCCATGGGGCCAGCCCCATTTTACTTCTTAACAGAGCATCCACACTGGGGAAAAACTCTACAGATGTAGTGACTGAGAAAAAGCCTTCAGTGGGAATATTAAGCCCACAATGCCTACGTGAATACACGCAGGAAAGAAACACTGTGACTATAATAAATTCAAAAAAGACTTCAACAGGAACTTTAACTTTACTGAACACATATGAGTACATCCTGAGAAGAAAGTCTATGAATGCAGTGACTGTGGGGAGGTTTTCAGAAGTCACTCATCCCATGGGAAAAATGTAAGCACATACACAGAAGAGAAACCTACGTGTAATGAATGTGGGAAAGGCTTCAATGATCTCTCTTGCCTTTACAGACATATGAGAATTCATACTGGAGAGAAACCTGATGAATATATACCATGTGGGAAAGCCTTCAGCCCAAAATATTCTCGTGTTCTACGTAAGAGAATTAATACAAAGAAACAAATCATATGACTGTTTTACAAATATCAGTAAAGATATATATTTGAAAAACAGGATTAGGTTCCAGTTTCAGGAAAGATGAAATAAGCATATCCACTTTTACAAACCCTTGAAAGGATGCATAGAGCTCATTTCCAGTTTCCTAAGAGGGAGGGGAAAAAAATCAACTGAGACACACTGGTGAAGTTCACAGTTCAGGGGTACAGACTTACCAAAAGACTGAGATCTAAGCATAGGATTACAGAATGATTCATTTCCCCCAAACCTTATCATTATATTACTATTTGCCACAGTTCATTTTACCCAGTACATCAATGTCCACCTTTCAGCAGAAACTTACAAAGCATACTAAATGGCAAAAAACATAGTTTGAAGAGACAGAACATGCATCAGAACCAGACCCAGATATGGCAGGGATGTTGGAATTATCAGACTGTGAACTTAAAAAAATGAAATACCTGGGTATAATTCTAACAAAATATGTACAAGATCTATATGAGGAAAATTACAAAACCCTGATTACAGAAATCAAAGAAGATCTAAATAGATGGAGAGATATTTCATGGTCATGGAAAGAATCAATATTGTCAAAATGTCAGTTCTTCCAAAATTGATCTAATAGGTTTAATGCAATCCCAATCAAATTCCAAGAAGTTATTTTGTTGATATTGACAAACTGATTCTAAAGTTTATATGGAAAAGCAAAAGACCCAGAATAGCCAATTCAATATTTAAAAGGGAAGAACAAAGATGGAGGACTGACACTATTGAACTTCAATACTTACTGTAAAGCTACAGCAATCAAGGCAGTGTGATACTGGTGAAAGAATAGACAATAGATCAATAGAACAGAATAGAGAGCCCAGAAAAAGACCCACATAAATATAGTCAACTGATCTTTGACAAAGGAGCAAAGGCAATGCATTGGAGAAAAGATAGTCTTTTCAACAAATGGTGCTGGGACAACTGGACACCCACACTCAAAAAAATAAATCTAGACACAGACCTTATACCATTCACAAAAAAATTAACTCAAAATGGATCATACACCTAAATGTAATATGAAAAACTATAAAACTCCCAGAAGATAACATAGGAGAAAATCTAGATGACCTTGGGCATGACAGTAACTTTTTAGATACAACCCCAAAGGTCTGATCCATGAAAAAAAGAATTAATAAGCTAGACTTTATTAAAATTTAAAACTTCTGCTCTGTGAAAGACACTGTCAAGAGAATGAGAAGACAAGCCTCAGACTGAGAGAAAATATATGCAAAAGACATATCTGATAAAGGGCTGTTATCCAAAATACACAAACTCAACAGCAAGAAAATGAAAAACATGGTTAAAACACAGGCAAAAACAAGTGTTGCAGAGGATGTAGAGAAAAGAGAACACTTGTACATTGTTGGTGGGATTGTAAATTCGTGCAGCCACTATGCAGCTATATTTACAGTAGCCAAGATATGGAAACAACGTAAGTGTCCACTGATGGATGAACGGATAAAGATGATGGCTATGTGCGTGTGTGTGTGCGTGTGTATTTTATATATATATATATAGTGTATATACTATTTGTATATATACATGTGGTGTGTATATATACACATATACACATATATATACACACACACACCATATATATATATTCTATATATATATCTATACATACACATACATATATATACACACACACAACAGAAAACTACTCAGCCATGAAAAGAACAAAATCTTGCCACTTGCAACAACATGAATGGACCCCCTGAGGGTATTATGCTAAGTGAAATAAATCAGAAGGAGAAAGACAAATACTGCATGATTTCAATCACATGGAATCTTATAAAAAAACACAAACGACAACAAAACAAAAACAAACTCACAGATATAGAGAACAGATCGGTGGTTACCAGAGAGGAAGGATGTTAGAAGGTGGGTGAAAGGGGTGGAGCGGGTCAATTGTAGCGCGATGGATGGCAAGTAGACTTGTGGAGATGACTACTTTGTAGTGTATACAGAAGTAGAATTATAATGTTGTACATCTGAAACTTATATAATAATTTAAAAAATGGGCAAAAGATCTGGACACCTCACTAAAGAATATATACAGATGGCAAACAAGCACCTGAAAAGATGCTCAACATCATGTCATTAGGGAATTAAAAATTAAAACAACAGTGAGATACCACTACACACCTATTAGAATGGCCAAAATCCAAAACACTGACAACCAAATGCTGGCAAGGATGTGGAGCAACAGGAAATTGCATTCATTGCTGGTGAGAATGCAAAACACTACAGCTACTTTAGAAGTGGCTTACAAAACTAAACATACTCCTACCTTGCAATCCAGTAATCGTGTTCCTTGGTACTTACCCAAATGAGCTGAAAACTTATATCCACACAAAAACCTGCACATGGATGTCTATAGCAGTTTTATTCATAACTGTCAAAAGTTGGAAGCAACCAAGATTCCCTTCAGTAAGTGAATGGATAAACTGTGGTACATCTAGACAATGGAATATTATTCAGCACTAAAAAGAAATGAGCTATCAAGCCATTAGAAGACATGGAGGAACCTTAAATGCACATTACTTAGTGAAAGAAGCCAACTGGAAAAGGGTACATACTGTATGAGTCCAACTGTATGACATTCTGGAAAAGGCAAAACTATGGAAACAGTAAAAAGATCAGTGGTTTCCAGGGATTGGGAGGGAGAGAGGGGAGATAAATAGTCAGAGTATAGAGATTTTTAGGGCAGTGAAACTACTCTATATGATACCATATGGTGGATACATGTCATTAAACATTTGTCAAAACCCATAAAATGTACCATATCAAAAGTGAACACTAATGTAAACTAGGGACTTCGGGTGATGATGTGTCAATATAGTTTCATCTATTGTAACAAATGTACTACTCTGATGCAGGATGTTAATAGTGGGGGAGGCTGTGGGTATGTGGGTGCAAGAGGCATATGGGAACTCTTTATACTTTCCACTCAATTTTGCTGTGAATTTAAAACTACTCTAAAATATAAAATCTATTTTAAAAATTTTAACTATAAAACATAAAAAATAAACCAAAAAAGAATGCATAAAGTAGCTATCTGAGGACTCTGAAAATAAACAGTAGCAGGCAGGCTGGGAAAGGAGCACAGAATATGAAGTTCCACTGAAGTGGTGGTGAGTTTACCACGTTTTTTCCTCAAGTATCACCTGGCCTGAATTCAAAGGCAGCCAAAAACTGAGAAGTATACACTGGGCACTTTGTTCTTGGAGAAAAAGCTCCAAGAAAATCCTTCCCTTTCTGGTGAGGAGCAGGAAAGGTTGCACTTATTGGTCTGAGAGACTAGGAGAAATCCCTCTTTTTTCCCTTCTCTTCTATCCCAGTCTTCAGGCAATTCTATGGCAATAGCAGCACAGAGATGGTAGTAGTGACTGGGCAGGCACCTAAAACTCTGGGAGAAGGGAACCCTTTTCTCTGACCCCAAGAATTGTGACCCAAGAGTGTAAGGCAAATCCTCATTGCTTTTTTTCTTTCTCTGCCCTTTTACCACTTGATCTGGTTACGGATACATCTGCAGGAATTGAACAGCAAATGAGAAAAGTAGAGTCCCTATATTTTAGCCAGAGTACTGGGAAGTAGGGGCCTGGGGAGCTGGAAAGTGTTGGTGAAACTGGGGTGAGGAGGGATACCAAGAAAACAATAACATCAAGTTGTGTATAAACTTCTGGGCTCACCTCTGAGCTCTGCCTGCATAGATCTGACCCTAAACAGCATACCATAGGCTTTGAGAACAAAGCAACAAGATATACCACCACTCTGGTCCCAGAACGGTCAATGAGTCACATACATGGGACTGACCTAAATAGTACTGCAAATGCTTAGAAAATTGAACTGACATTGGAACCACAGCCCCCAGAAGACAGGTGGGAATTTGTGTCCTGAATATAATCTGGTCAACTGGCCAGACACAAATCAACCTTATCCTGGGCCGGCCCCGTGGCTTAGCGGTTAAGCGTGCGCGCTCTGCTGCTGGCGGCCCGGGTTCGGATCCCGGGCGTGCACCGACACACCACTTGTCGGGCCATGCTGAGGCGGCATCCCACTTACAGCAACTAGCAGGATGGGCAACTATAACATACAACTGTCTACTGGGGCTTTGGGGAGAAAAATGGGGGGGAAAAAAAAGAGGAGGAGGATTGGCAATAGATGTTAGCTCAGGGCCGGTCTTCCTCAGCAAAAAGAGGAAGACTGGCATGTATGTTAGCTCAGGGATGATCTTCCTCACACACAAAAAAAAAAATCAACCTTATCCTTAGGATTTCAAGCAAACCCAGGGTCTCATATCATATCACATTCAAAATGTCCAAGATATAATCCAAAATTATATGGCATATGAAGAAACAGGAAAATCTCAACATGAGAAGGAAAAGTCAATAAACAGATGTCATTCCTGAGATTACAGATGATAGAATTAAAAACCAAAGACCTTCACGCAACTATTACAATAATGCTTAAGTAAGTAAAGGCAAACGTTCTTGAAATGAAAGGAAAGATAGAAAGTCTCAAAATCTGCTGTGTATTTTACACATACAACACATCCCTTCAGACCAGCCACATTTCAAGTACTCATTAGCCATATGTGGCCAATAACTACTATATTTATTGCACAGTGAAGTTCTAGACCTATATCCAGAATCAAGTTCAATTAGTCTCTAGAGTATATGGTAAAAAGCATGATCCAATCACTAAACACTGGAAAGATCCAAGGGTGATAACTCTTACCACATCCCCATTCAACTCATCTATTTGGCCTGAGCAGAAGATAGACCAATCTTGGAGGATGACAGTGAACTTTTGTAATTTATTTAGGTTGTGACTCCCACTGCTGCTACTGTTTTAAATGTGGTTTTGTCGCTAAAGTAAATCAACTTATCTCTGGCACTGGGTTTGCAGCTATTGACCTGAGAATGAGATCATCATAAGCAGTATACATTCAGCTGTCAGGGTCCGCTATACATTTTCACTGTCCTACCTCCTATTAATTCTCCAGCTCTAGGCAATAATCCAATCCACAGGGACCTTAACTGTCTTTCCATTCCATAGGGCACCATGCTGCTCTACTACACTGAAAATTTCATGCTGATTAGACTTGGTGAACAGGAAACAGCAACTGATCTAGATACTAAAACACACATATGCCAGAGGGTAGGAAATAAATCCCACAAAAATTCAGAGGTCTTCCACAGTGGTGAAATTTCTGTGAGCCCTATGGTTTTAAGCAACTGAAGATATCCCTTCCAAGGTGAAAAAGTTGCTGCACCTACTCCCTCTTTCTACTGAGAAAGAGTTATAATGCCTAGTAGACCTCCTTGGATTTTTGAAACAACTCGTACCTCATTTGGGTACACTACCATGAACCATTTACCAAGACTGCTGGATGTGAGAGAGGCCCAGAACAAGAAAAAGCTCGGCAACAAATATGGGCTGCTGTGAAAGCTGCTTTGCCACTTGGGTTACATAACCCACTAGATCCAATGTTGCTTGAAGTATCGGTGGCAGATAGGGATCTTGTATGGTGATGATTGCAGAACTTTAGATGAATCTCAGGGCAGACCTCTAGTATTTTGTAAAAAAGTTATGCCATCCTGTGCAAACTAACTATTATCCTTTTTTGTAAAATAGCTTTTGGCTTACCACAGGGCCTTAGAATGAGTGCCTGACCATGGGCCACCATGTGACCTGGGCAGTCCATCATGAACTAAGTATTGTTGAACCAACAAAGCAATATATGGTTGGGTGTGTACTGCAACACTTAATTATCAAAAGGAACGGGTATACATGAGATCAGGTTTGAGCAGGTCCTGAAGGCATAAATAATTTGCATGAACAAGTGGCCCAGATGCCCACAGTTCCTAGTTCTGCTATATTGCTTCTTTTCTCTCAATCTAGATATATTTGATCTCATGGAGAATTCTCTATGACTTTTCACTGAGGAAAAAAAAATCAGGCTTGTTTACTGACAGCTCTACATGATAACATGCAGGTGACAACAATACTACAGCTCCACTCTGGGTAGTCCTAAAGGACAGTGGTGAAAGGAAACTCTTTCAGTGGCAGAAATCTGAACAGGGTACCTAGTTGTTCATTTTGCCTGGAAGAAGAGATGACAGAGGTACTGTTCTATAGTAACTACGGACAGTGTTTAATGGTATGACTGGATATTCAGGGATTTGGAAGGAATGATTAAAAAACTGGTGACAAGGAAATCTGGGGATGAGGTATAATGACAGACTTCTTTGAAAGGGCATGGAGTATGAAGCAATTTATGTCCCCTGTGAATCCTTACCAAAGAGCAAACTCTGCAGACAAGGTACTTAATAATCCAGTAGACAAGATGACCTGTTTGGGGGACTCAGCCAGTCTCTTTATCCAGCCACTCTATCCTTGCCCAAGGTCTCATTAACAAAGAGGCCATGGTAGCAGGGATGAAATTTATATACGGGATTGGCAATATGGACTTCTATTCACCAAGGCCGATCTGACTACAGCCACGGCTGAGTGTCCAACCTGCCAACAGTCCAAGCATGCACTGGGGAAGAGGTGGGTGGATGCCCCCAACATACTGTACCATTCATGGGACGGTGAGTCAGTTAGTCATCTCTCTACTCATTTCTAGCCTCTGGCGATTTCCCCCTCCTTCTTAATAAATCAACTATGAATTTAAAATAAATATTATTTATAGTGTAAAGGTTTTCAGGTTGTCTAAGTCTGCCCCCTTGTGGGAATCAGCTTTTCAATCTCTCACTAGGATTAAAACTTATTAAATCCAACCTGCTCCTCAAAAGAAACAAAACAAAAAATGAAAAATGTATTTATTCAGTAATAATTTTGCCTCAAGCTCTACTAATAGATTCCTTCCTCATCCTTTGTTATCCAATTGTTTATGACCCTTCATTAAAATTTATAAAGCTTTTCAAAGATGTTTTTATGATTTTTATCTCTTGCCAGAAAAATTCAAACAAGAATGTTTTAAATCAAAATCTTTCTAGATGTCCAACATACCTTTTCCAACACTTTTAGTTGCCATGCTTTTATTCCTTTTCTTTCATAAATATGGATAAGCAAGGAGTGGCTTCTACAAGTCTTCTAGAGTTAACTAGGCCAATTATCATAATGCTAAGTAGGACACTTAATATGTTCTGACACAAAATGTGCTTGGGGTTGCATATTCCAAGAGTTTAAGATTTTACTAAATAAATTATAGTCAATCACTTTGAAAATCTGAACACTCATAGGTTAGGAAATGGTGGAATAAATTATGAGTTACTTATGTTATAGACCATTATACAGATTTTAAGAAATTAGAATTTAAGTACATTTCTGGAGGGATGGCCACAATATACTGTTACCTGGGGGAGAACAGAAATAAAACTGCATTTTACTTTTAAAAATCTTCAAACTAATACACACACATAAATACACATCCTTGCATGTGCTAGTACAAGCTCAGGGAAAAATATGCAAGAATACAGATTGAATGTAGTTAATATTGGCTACTTTAGGGGAGTGGAAGAGGAAGAAGCCCTAACATATCTTTTTTAAATGTCTACATTGTTTGGTAAAAAGCAATTTTTTAATTAATAGAATTATTATAACTCACATTAAAAAATACAAAGTATGACTAAAATATATAAATCACATTCTGACACATTCCAGCACCTCAAGAAAATTAGAAATTGTTGGCTAGAGGGCCAATTTCAAGTTTAATTTTATGTAAAAAGAGGGTTACACAAAGAATAATCAACAAGTTAAATCTCAGAAGAAATATAGGACTAGAAATAGATACTTCAGAGGGATTTATCATTTAAAGTCAGATCTTTTCTTCCAAGTCTTATTCAACCATCAACAAACAAATTTGTATTTTAAATATCAGAATGCAAAGGTTCTAAATACATACTACCAACAATACTGATCTGAAACTTTTGGTGTAGATAAGTTTAAAGCCTGAAGTATTTTCCTACTGAAAATAACACCTACTTCACAGCATTATTCTGAGAATTAAATGAGGATTATATGAAAGCACCTAGCCCAGGGCCTGACACATATGTATTATTAAATGTTAACTTTATTTTCTTTATTCCTAAAGCAATTTATGTTGAAAGCTAAATGAGTTTATGAGAATGATAAACTACTAAAACAACAAAATAATCCTGTACATTAGTGATGTCATTATACCAGATATATTCTTACAGTGAGATAAAGAAATGATACACTGAATAGTGAAATAATTTTCCTTTTCATTCTATATAATAAAACACTGTTGGTTTAATAAACAAATCTTTGTAACTTACCAGACTGAAGAATACTCTGTGTATGTTTCAAGGGCACAAACATCTCATTTCTACTAAATACTTTACATATTTGCAAGGAAAGAAAAAGGATCAGAAGGAAGCATATTTGACAATTTAGTACACTATTACTATAGACACACCAGCATGTACTAATCAAATAAAATTGGCTACAAGTAATGGAAATCATTCAAAGCCAAACACTGTACACAGTTTCCCAGTCTTCCAGCATAAGCTGCTCAAGGGCATTATTACACCAACACACATGTTGTATATCAGAGCCTAATGCCTGCATAATGCTATCTTTGCAAAAGTAAATCAAAATTGAGTTTCAACCATATCACATTGGCTCATGCACTTTATCTAATATCTAGAACCAAATAAGTTCAGTTTATGTATAGATGAACCCTAATGAAAAATCACTTAATGCAGAAAATGAAGCTAGTACAAGAAAAAACAATTCTGATTAAGCAACCTGTGATTCCTGAAATACAGAACCAGAATTCCTAGAATTCATAAGCTTCCTCCATCAATTTGATGGCCTAAATGCAAGACACTGGCACTGTGCTAGATGCAAAAGTCCTACCATTAATGAACTCCTAGATCACTAGGAAATATAGAGATCCAACAGACAAATAAGACCAAATATGGTAAATAATATAATCTAATTATATTCAATATGCTATATTAGAAAGCAGAAAATAACCACCTAACCTTAGAAGGCCATACTGGGCTTAAACTGGCACAATTAGTTTTACAGTCATATTTCAAAAGCCTCATTTTACAAATCAGATAGTCTGACAAACTACCTACATTCAACGAATTTCTCACACTGCTTTACTTTTTCAGTTAGGTAAGTAATAGAAGTGAATACCAGATCAATATGTGGCCTGGGCATATCCACATACATTCCCAAGCACACTAATTGCTAGATATTCATTCATTCTTTCATTCAACAAATACTGACAAATCTTTACATGTAAGTATTCTAGGACTAGAGTGGTGAACCAGACAAAGTCTCTGCTCAAATGAAACCCATTTTCTAGTAGTTGAGACAATAAATAAGCAAATAAAAAAATAAATAATTTTGGGTAATGATAAGTATTATGAAGGTTAGGGCTGGGTTTTTTGGTAGGATGATCAGAGAAGGCCTCTTTGACATAAGCAGAAACCTCTATAGCCCTTTAGTCAAGAAAGAGCAAGTGCACCAGCCTTGCAAAGAAAACACTAGACATATTGAAGAAAAAAAGCCAGCACAGATGAAACAAAGTGAACAATGGAGGGAGTACACAGAGTTAGAGAATTAGGCAAAGGGAAACTCAGGCAAGGTCATGTAGGGAATGATCAAGACTCTGTGGAGTTTATTCTGAATGTGATAAGTAGCAATTGAAGAATTTTTTTTCAAGTTTGGGGAAATATATGATTTGATTTGTTTTAATAAGAGCACTTAGCTATCAAAGGGACAAGAGACTATATGTCAGCAAGAATGGAAATAATGTTAGGACACTATTATAGTAGTAAAGGAAAGAAATGATGGTTGTTTAGACTAAAATGGCAACAATACAGGTGGTGTGGAAATGACAGAAAATATATTTTAAAGAGAACAAATTCTTACAGCATTATAAAACAAAACAAAAAGCCAACAATGGAGGAGAAAGGTTAAGAAATCCATGGAAGACTGAAACTAGATACAATTGGATTGAGAAAATTATAGCCCAGAGCATGTGTAGGAGGATAACTGAAAGATGAGAGCGTTTCTAGGACTGTTTTAAGCACAGAAGCAAGAGATGCAAGGAGCAGCAAGTGCCCAGGGGCAGCAATCTGAATGAGGAGGGTGGGATCTGAGTCAGTGCAAATAGTCAGGCCATCTCTCATCTCCTACATGTGATAAGCAGAAGACATCAGAGGTCTCTGCCCCTAAGCTGGAACAGTAAGTGTGGCTATGTTTGAGGAGACACAGGAGAGAGCCCTCATGCCCAAAGGATAAGACACTTCACCAGACACTTCACCTCACATGTCTGCTATTATCTTTGGAGAAAAGATATTAAATAGAAACCGTATCCACAATCTGGCAGGGCAGATTATCAGGCATTATACACCTTTATAGGCTTATCAGTTATTTAAAGTTAGTGTTTGTCCTGAACAGCCTGGCATCTGCTATGGTTGGTTGATATTTACGGCATACTAATTATTAAATATCTTGAATATCATCCCTCCAGACAGGCAAGCACAAAATAAAATGCAAGGGCTCTGGTTCTGGGTTAAGTTGGAGTAACTACACTCTAACTTAACTGAATGTAACTAAAACCCCTGAATGTAACTGAAAATCCTGGAAAGAATGATGGAGCAGCAATCTGAGAACTCTGGAAAGTAAATAGTAGCAGGCAAATTGCGGAAAGAAACCAGAACTCGAAGGACAACCAATTCAGTGGTGCATTTCCTATTGTTTTTTCTCTCCTCAAACTCCAAGACTGAACTCAATAGAAATCCAAATCCTGGAACCGCACACCAGGGATAAACAGGAAGATACAAGAAAAGGCCTCTCTTTCTGTTAAAGAATATGAATAGGAAGGGGGGGCACCATATGGGACTGAGTGAGTGGGGGAAATCCCCTGGCTTGTTTCTCTTTTTACCTTTCTCTTCCAGCTCTGCCCCCAGGCAATTCTAATTCACTAATGGCAGCTGTAGCTGAGGTGATAGGTAAACTTCTGAGAGGGGAATCCTTTCTAACCAGAGGACCAGTGGTAGAAGGAGTGTGAAAGAAGTGCAAGGAGAAATAGATAAATCCACGCTTATAGTCTGAGATTTCAATATTCCCCTCTTAATAATTAAAAGAACAAGCAGACAGAAAATCAGCAAAGATATGGAAGACTTGAACAACACTATCAATCAGCTTGACCAGACTGACATTTACAGAATCTTCCATCCCAAAAGGGCAAAATACACATTTTTTTAAATGCATACAGAACACTTAAGATAGATCATTTCCTAGGCCATAAAACAAATCTCAATAACTTGTGATTCATAGAAAGTGTGTTCTTTGACCATAGAGCAATTAAGTTAGGAGTGAATAAGAGAAAGATATCTGGAAAATTCTCAAATGTTTGGAAACTACATCCATACCTTTCTAATTAACACACAAGTTAAAGAAAAAATCAGAAGGGAAATTACACAATATTTTGAACTAAATGAAAATGAAAACACTACTTATCAAAGTCTGTGAAATGCAGCTAAAGCAGTACATAGAGGGAAATTTATAGCAGTAAAATTCCTATTATTAGAAAAGAAAGTTCCAATATCAACGACCTCAGATTCTACCTTAAGAAACTAGAAAAAGAAGAGAAAATTAAACCCAAAGCAGACAGAAGAAAAGAAATAATAAAGAACAAAGCAGAACTCAGTGAAATAGAAATCAGGAAAGCAATACAGATAATGAATAAAAACTGAAATTGATTCCTTGGATCAATAAGATTGATATATCTCTATCCAGAATGATCTGGAAAAAGAAAAAAAATACCCAAATTACCAATATCAGGAATGAGAGATGTGAAATCACTACAGATTCTACAGATTTTAAAAGTTTAATCAAGAAGAAATAAATAATTCAAATAGTCCTATATTTATTAAATAAATTTAATTTGTCTTTTAAAACTTTCCCACAAAGAAAATTCCAGACTCAGCTGGCTTCCCTGAGAAATTCTATCAAACATTTAAGAATAAAATAATACCAATTCTACACAAAATATTTCAGGAAATTGAAGAGGAGGAAATACCTCTCAACTTTCAACTTATTCTATAAGTCTAGCATTCCCCTGATACCAAAATCAGACAAAGACATTATAAGACAAGAAAACTAAAGGTCACTACCCGACATGAACATAGATGCAAAAATAATTTAAATATTCTTAGCAAATCAAATCTATCACCTGACAAAAATAAGCCACACAGGCCAGATTTGCTCACCTTACTTTAGAGCACAGCTTCCCAACCATAATGGTCCAAAGTAAATAACAAAAATATTGGTATCACACTGCAGTAAGCTGATAAAATTTACCTAGAGGTGACTAGTACGGACTTCAGCTACCCCAGATCCTGCCTCAAGTACTAAGGATTTATTCTAATATCTCCTTTCCTACACATTATTTGTTTTCTCTTGAGTTTAGAACTTTTTTCATTTATTTTATGTATTTATCACTAATTCAACCCTGAGCCTTTTGTCAATTGTCTAAAACTTTTCTAAAGATAATTAAATGCAAAAGGTTTCTGTCAATCTCATTTTCCTGAAGACAACTCTCCTAGAGGCTTCTAACCTACTCCAATGCGGTCTGGTTGCCCTCTATCCCTGTCTTTTCACTGTCATCCTGAAGATTTCTTTACCTTTCTCCTTTGTTGAATTTCCTATTTCCTGTAACCCATTTCTTTCTTTTATTTGGTAGACTTTCTCATTTTGATGAATCACATTCTCCAACAGATTCCTAAGAAAGGGTACAAGGCAGGCAAAAAAGAAATGCACGTCTTAAAACATCTTACTTTTATTCTTATATCTGATTAATAGTTTCAATACATATGGAAAACTAAGGTTGAAATTATTTTGAGGGTGATGCTCCATTTCTCACTCAGTTTCTAATGCTACCACTGAGAAGTCCAAAGGCAAGTGATTCTTGTTACTTTGTATATTACAAGTTTTTTTCCTCTCTGGAAGCATGAAAGATCTGCTTGGCCCAATGATTTGAAATTCCACCACAATTTGTCTTAGTTTGTGTTTATATTCATCCATTGCACTGAGGACTCTTAGTAAGCCTTTTTCAACCAGAAACTTCATGTTCTCTAGTTTAAGAAAATTCTCTTGAATCATTATGTTGATGATTTCTTTCCCATTTTCTCTGTTTTTTCTTTTGAGAACTACCATTATTTGAACAGTCACGCGTCGCATAACATTTTAGTCAACGATGGACCGCATATACAATAGTGGTCCTATAAGATTAGTACCATATGGAGTGACATCAGCATCATGACAGAGTGAGTTGTCTTTGTCTCTCCCCTCTAAGTTACAACCAATAGGACATTCACTGACCAACAAAGGACTCCTTGCAAACCAGACTCCCAGCACACCAGAACACCTGAGAGAGCCATACATCTATACATTGAAGGTGGGTGGACTGGACCTCCAGGAGGCAGTAGAACTAGGGGAACAGCCCCCTCCCCCGCCCCCTACCCTGGTGGTGGCAATCCAAAATGCAGAAACCCTCAGCAGTGGCAGTGGTGCCCTAACCTGAGGTTTCAAAAAGCATATCCACAATGGAGACCAGAGGCTGCAGGAACAGTAATGGCACTCGAGGCTCAGCCCCTGCCACTCCTCCAGCAGTAGTGGGTGGTACCCTCAACCTGATGTTTCAAGAAATCCAGCACTGCTGGTGAACCAGCCCCTAACTCCTCCCCTGGCAGCATGACTCTGACCCTGGTACTCCCAGAAGTGAGGGCTGCATCCAAAACACAAATACCTCTAGCAGTGGTGGTGGTTGCCCTGACCTGAGGTTTCAAAAAGTGCACTGGAGCCAGAGACCAGAGGCTGCAGGAGCAGCAGCAGCCCTCATGGCTCAGCCGATACCTCCCCGCACACAGTGGCAGAGGGTGCCGGTGACCTGAGGCTTCAGGAAACACAGCAGCACTCCTGGCTTAGCCTCTACCCCTCCCCCAGCAGTGGTGGGTGGCACCTGCAACCTGAAGCTTCAGGAACCACAGCAGTACCTGCAACCCAGCCCCTAGTGGTGGTATACCCAACACTGGCCCACCAGCAGCAGGGGCTGCATACAAGACCCTGGGTCCCTGGCAGTGGTAGCGACACCCATGAACCTAGCACCCCCAGCAGCAGTGCTGCCAGCACCCCCAGACAACCCAGGAGCAGCAGCACAGGTGGTGCATGTGGCAGCAGCACCCAAGCCTGTGGAGAGCCTGCAAAGAGCCAGTGGGGAACATGATATGCAGGTGATAACGGAAGCAGCAGAGGTGCTCGCAGCCTGCTGACCCCAGTGGCAACACCCGCAACTACAGTGACATCATAAGCAGCAAGGAAGCATCAACCTCAGAGACACAAGTAGCTCAGGGAGGTCACTAACGAGGCCTCTGGCAAAGGCATATTTGAGAGGCATGAGTGTAGGCTTTCAACTACAACCAGAAGCTGTTCAGAATCAAAGTAACCAAAGCCTTACCCAAATAAAAGATTTGTTTACATAACACAAACACGCTAGCAGAGGGACAATTCATCAAGCATCACGAAGAACTACAGCAACACAGTAGCACAGAAAAAAAGTGACAACTCTGCAGAAACTAAACAAAGTTACAGAAGACTGCAATCTAACTGACAGAGAATTCAAAATAGATGTCATGAAGAAACTCAATGAGTTATAAGAAAACTCAGAAAGACAGTTCAATGTGCTCAGGAATAAAATTAATGAACAGAAGGAGTAGTTCACCAAAGATACTGAAACTCTAAAAAAAACCAAACAGAAATTCTAGAGATGCAGAACACAATTAATGAGATGAAAAATAAAGTAGACAGCATTGGAAACAGAGCAGAAGACATGGAAGACAGAATTAGTGAGCTGGAAGACAGAAATACAAAGCTTTCAGCAAGGTGATAAATAGACAAAATCAGAAAATTGCAACTCTATATCAGAACAGGTTAGTAAATACATAATTATAACATAAAGGCTAAAGAGAAAGAAATCATCAAAAATAACTATAATCACTTCAATTTGGTAGTGAACTAACAATACAAAAAAGGATAATCTGTAACAACAAAAACATAGAAAGGGAAAGAGGAAAAGGACGGAACCTGCATAGGCTAATGGAGATAGGATACTATCAGCAGAAAAGGACTATCTCATCTATGAGATCTTTTATACAAACCTCATGGTCGCCACAACAGAAAAAATCAGAGCAGAGTCATAAAACATAAAAAAAGAGGAAACTGAGAAACACATCACAGAAAACCACAAAACTGAAAGGGCAGAGAGAAATACAAGGAAAAACAAACAATGGAAATATAGAACAACCAGAAAACAAAAGATAAAATAGCAGTTTTAAGTCCTCATATATCAATAATCACTCTAAATGTAAACAGATGGAATTCACCAATCTAGAGTGATGGCTAGATGGATTAAAAAACAAGACCCAACAATATGCTGCCTACAAGAGACACATCTCAGCTCTAAAGACAAACATAGGCTCAGAGTGAAGGGACAGAAGATGATACTCCAAGCAAATGGCAACCAAAAGAAAGTGAGGGTAGCCATGTTTATCTTAGACAAGATGGATTTCAAGACAAAAAGATAACAAGAGACAAACAGGGACATTATATAATGATAAAAGGGACATTCCACCAAGAAGACACAACACTTATTAATACATATGTACCTAACACAGGAGCACCAAAGTATATAAAGCAACTATTAACAGACCTAAAGGGAGACATTGACAGCAACATAATAATAGTAGGAGACTTTAACACCCCATTTACATCAATGGACAGATCATGCAGACAGAAAGTCAACAAAGAAACAGTGGCCTTAAATAAAACACTAGACCAGGTGGACTTAACAGATGTATATAGAACATTCCATCCAAAAGCAGGAGAATACATATTCTTCTCAAGTGCACATGGAACATTCTCAAAGTAGACCATGTGTTAGGAAACAAAACAAGCCTCAATAAATTTAAGAAGACTGAAATAATATCAAGCATCTTTTCCGACCACAATGGTATAAAACTAGAAATCAACTACAAGAAGAAAGCTGGGAAAGTCACAAATATGTGGAGACTAAATAACATGCTACTGAACAACTACTGGATCAACGAAGAAATCAAAAAATACCCGGATACAAATGAAAATGAAAACACAACATACCAAAACTTATGGGATGCAGCAAAAGTGGTACTAAGAGAGAATTATATAGTAATATGGACCTTTACCTCAAGAAACGAGAAAAATCTCAAATAAACAATCTAACACTATACCTAAAAGAACTAGAAAAAGAAGAAAACAAAGCCCAAATTCAGCGGCGGGGGGGGAATATTAAAAATTGGCACAGAAATAAATGAAATAGAGACTTAAAAAACAGTAGAAAGGATCAAGGAAACTAAGAGCTAATTCTTTGAGAAGATGAACAAAATTGGCAAACCCTTAGCCAGACACACTAAGAAAAAAAGAGAGAATGCTCAAATAAATAAAATGAGAAATGAAAGAGGAGAAATTACAATGGATACCACAAATACAAAGGATTATAAGAAAGTACTATGAAAACTTATAATGAAAAACTATGCCAACAAATTGGACAACCTAGAAGAAATGGATAAATTCTTAGCATCATACAACCGCCCAAAGCTGAATTAAGAAACAGAGAATCTGAATAGACCAATCACAAGAAAAGAGACTGAAATAGCAATCAAAAACCTCCCCAAATACAAAAGTCCAAGACAAGACTGCTTCTCTGGTGAAAAAATTCAAATACCAAACATTCAAAGAGGAATTAATACCTATCCTTCTCAAACTCTTCCAAAAAACTGAAGAGGACAGGACGCTTCCTAATTCATTTTACAAGGCCAACATTACCTGATACCAAAACCATACAAGGACAACACAAAAAAGGAAAATTAGAGGCGAATATTGCTGATAAACATAGATGCAAAAATTCTCAACAAAATATTAGCAAATCGAATATAACAGTACATTAAAAGGATCATATACCATGGTCAAGTGGGATTTATTCCAGGGACATAGGGACAGTTCAACATCAGCAAATCAATCAATGTGATATACCACATTAACAAAATGAAGAATAAAAATCACATGATCATCTCAATAAATGCAGAGAAAACATTTGAAAAGATACAGCATCCATTTATGATAAAAACTCTCAATAAAATGGGTATAGAAGGAAAGTACCTCAACATAATAAAGGCCATATATAACAAACCCACAGCAAATATCATCCTCAACAGTGAAAAACCGAAAGCTATTCCTCTAAGAACAGGAACAAGGATGCTGACTCTCGCCACTTTTATTTAACATAGTTTTGAAAGTCCTAGCCAGAGAAATTAGGCAAGAAAAAGAAATAAACTGTATCCAAATTGGAAAGCAAGAAGTAAAACGGTCACTATGTGTGGAAGACGTGATTCTATACATAGAAAACCTTATAGATGGGGCTGGCCTGGTGGCGCAAGCAGTTAAGTGCACGCACTCCGCTGCAGCGGCCCAGGATTCATTGGTTTGGATCCCAGGCATGCACCGACACACCGCTTATCAAGCCATGCTGTGCCGGCGTCCTATATAAAGTGGAGGAAGATGGGCATGGATGTTACCCCAGGGCCACTCTTCCTCAGCAAAAAAAAAAAAAAAAAAAAAGAGGAGGCTTGGCAGATGTTAGCACAGGGCTGACCTTCCTCACAAAAAACACCAAAAACAAAACAAACAAAAAAAAAACCTATAGAACCCACCAAAAAACCATTAGAAATAATTAACAAATACAGTAAAGCTGCAGGGTACAAAATCAACACACAAAAATCAGTCACATTTCTATACACTATTAACTAGCAGAAAGAGAAAACAAGAATACAATCCCATTTACAATTGCAACAAAAAGAAGAAAATACCTAGGAATAAATTTAACCAAGGAGGTGAAAGACCTATACACTGAAAACTATGACATTATTAAAAGAAACTGAAGAAGACATAAAGAAATGGAAAGATATTCCATGCTCACGGATTGGAAGAATTAAAATAGTTAAAATGTCCATATTACCTAAAGCAATCTACAGATTCAACGCAATCCCAATCAGAATCCCAATGACGTTTTTCACAGAAATATAACAAAGAATCCTAAAATTTATATGGAACAAGAAAAGACCCTGAATAGCCAAAGCAATCCTAAGAAAAAAGAACAAAGCCGGAGGCATCACACTCCCTGATTTCAAAATATACTACAAAGCAACAGTAATCAAAACAGCATGGTACTGGCACAAAAAACAGACACACAGATCAATGGAACAGCACTGAGAGCCCAGAAATAAAACCACACGTCTACGAACAGCTAATTTTCAACAAAGGAGCCAAGAACATACAATGGAGAAAGTAAAGTCTCTTCAATAAATGGTGTTGGAAAAACTGGACAGCCACATGCAAAAGAATGAAAGTAGACCATTATCTTACACCATACACAAAAATTAACTCAAAATGGATTAAAGACTTGAATATAAGACCTGAAATCATAAAACTCCTAGAAGAAAACATAGGCAGTACACTCTTTCACATTGTCTTAGCAGTATCTTTTTGAATACCATGTATCCTCAGGCAAGAGAAACAAAAGGAAAAATAAACAAATGGGACTATATCAAATGAAAAAGCTTCTGCACAGCAAAGGAAACCAGCAACAAAAACGAAAAGACAACCCTACCAACTGGGAGAAAGCATTTACGAATCGTATATCCGATAAGCAATTAAAATCCAAAATATACAAAGAAGTCATACAATCAACAACAACAAAAATGAATAACCCAATCAAAAAATAGGCAAAGGATATGAACAGATATTTTTCCAAAGAAGATATATAGATGGCCAACACACACATGAAAAGATATTCAACCTCATTAATTATTAGGCAAGCGCAGATCAAAACTACAATGAGATATCAGTTCACACCTATCAGAAAGGCTACTCTTAAAAAGACAAGAA
This sequence comes from Diceros bicornis minor, assembly GCF_020826845.1. Lineage (NCBI taxonomy): Eukaryota > Metazoa > Chordata > Mammalia > Perissodactyla > Rhinocerotidae > Diceros > Diceros bicornis. Next base: position 46,044,370 of record NC_080757.1, on the reverse strand, counting down.
ATAACAAGTGTTGGAGAGGATGTGGAGAAAAAGGAACCCTCATACACTGCTGGTGGGAATGTAAATTGGTACAGCCACTATGGAAAACAGTATGGAGATTTCTCAAAAAATTAAAAATAGAAACACCATATGCTCCAGCTATTCCACTTCTGGGTATTTATCTAAAGAACACGAAAACACTAATTTGAAAAGATACGTGCACCCCTATGCTCACTGCAGGATTATTCACAATAGCCACAACTTGCAAGCAACCTTAAGTGCCCATCAATGGATAAATGAATAAAGAAGATGCAGTATATACATACAAATGGAATACTACTCAACCATAAAAAATGATGAAATCGTGCCATTTGCAACAACATGGATGGAGCTTGAGGGTATTATGCTAAGTGAAATAAGTCAAACGGAGAAAGACAATTACTGTATGACTTCACTCATGTGGAAAATAAACAAACACACACATAGATAGGGAGAACAGATTGGTGGTTAGCAGAGGAGAAGGAGATGGGGGGAGGGCAAAAGGGGTAAAAGGGCACATGTGTATGGTGATGGATGGAAACTGGACTTTTGGTGGTGAACACGATGAAGTCTACACAGAAGTTGAAATATAATGATGTACAACTGAAATTTATATAATGTTAGAAACCAATGTGATCTCAAATAAAAAAAAAAGGTTACTACCATATAGCCTATGCCGGTAGTAGGCTATACCCGATAGGTTTCTGTAAGTACACTCTATGATGTTCATACAACAATGAAATCACCTGACACAATTCTTAGAACACATATCCCTGTTGTTAAGTGACACACGACTGTATTAAAATTCCTGAACTGGTCCTGTAGAAACTCAGCACTCCGCAGGTCTTTTCTATAATCTTTGTCCTTTCGCTCAACTTTTTCAGAGATTTTTTTTCAACATTAATTTTCTAATACCTCTACAAGGCTTTTGATTTATGCTATCAGAATTTTAGTATCTAAGAGCTTCTTTTAAAAATCAGAATATCGGGGCCGGCCCGGTGGCGCAAGTGGTTAGGTGCGCATGTTCCACTGCGGTGGCCCGGGGTTCGCCGGTTCGGATCCCGGGGGGCGCACCGACGCACCGCTTGTTAAGCCATGCTGTGGCGGCGTCCCATATAAAGTAGAGGAAGATGGGCATGGATGTTAGCCCAGGGCCAGTCTTCCTCAGCAAAAAAGAGGAGGATTGGCATTGGATGTTAGCTCAGGGCTGGTCCTCCTCACAAAAAAAAAAAAAAAAAAAAAAAAATCAGAATATCATCCTTTTATAGTATCTCCTTGTTTCATAAGTGTATTATTTTCTCATTTCCCTGCGGATGTTAATAATGGTTCTATTATTTTCCTCTGCAAAATTTATGTTTTCTCCAAGTTGCTTTATTCTGTTTATTTTAATCTCTATCTTTCATACATTAGAGGGTTTCCTAAAATATCTAGTAATCTTTGGTTAGTTGTGCATATTTCAGAGAAAGAGACTAAAAGGATGATTGGGAGCTTTGACACATGGAGTGATCTAGCTGGGCTGTTTATTTAAGGAATCTCTGATGACTATATTTGTGTATAGTCAGAAAAGACTTTTCCAACCTCCTGCCCAGAACGTGAAGGCCTAACTGCCAGCATTCTGGTAGCCCAGCAGGACAAAGACAGCTGGGGTCCAATTCTCCTATTTTCAGTATAGGACTCCTGCCCTCAACTATGTCTGGTGTCTCCCAGTGTGTAGAGTCTCTATTTTGCCCCTCTCCAAAGAATTAATTTCTGGGCTCTGCCAAGGTTAGGGATGGGGAGTTGGGCACTTGCCCAACTGACTGGTTAGCTAAGTTTGAGGAGAAAGTCCCAGAAACCAAGTGCTTCTTCAACTGCCTTTCAACCAGTCCTCCTTTCACCTCCACCTCCACATGTTGACATTCTTGAGTTTTTTGAGGCTTCTGGAGGGTAAATCAGGTTATTTTCTTGCTTTTCTCTGCTACTGAGTTTAGGGTTCAGTTTTCAATTATTCATATAGTCTCTAGTTTCTAAAATTGTGTTCACATTGGCTCCTCTCCAATCCCCCTTTACTGATCTTTTAGTGGGTTTCTGGAAGGAGCAAAAGTAGTGTGTGTTCATCCCGTCTCTTTATTCCTGCTAATATGAATTGTCAGTCATTTCAACTCATTATAGATGGCTTTGTATTTTTTCTTTCTTTCTTTTGAATAAAGAGATATTATAAACAAAATCTCTAAGAAGGTAAGAAATATGCTTTTACTATCAGTTAATTCTGATAATGATACAATTTCTGGTGACTTCTAAATTAGATCAGGTAGTCGTGCTCAGGATCATGGAAATCACTGGTTTTGTTGTGATTAAGTTCAGTTTTTGTTATTAAAATCCAATTACACTCATAAATTTTGAAAAATATTTTAATTGACACAGCTCAGAGGGCATAAGATTAATAATCTCCCACATCTGTATCTGTGACATTTAATAAAAATTGACATTTAATAAAAATTAGTATAATTTTTTTCTATTAATTTATACTAATTTCATTTTTAGAGTTTTACATACATAAGCTCATTTTCTTTTTTTCCCACCCAGGTTTATTGAGATATAATTGACATAGAACATCCTGTAAGTTTAATTATGTTGTATAACACATATACAATGTATTGATTTGATATACTTATATATTGCAATTCATTTTCTTTCCTAATTTCTTTTTTATATTAAAATACATTTAAAGGGGAAAAAAGTGAAAAATCAAATTCCTGACACATTTATAATACATGCATATTATTTAAGAATGATTAAGTGCTAGTATAAGTTAAAATTTCCAAATCAACCTGCATGTATTATTCCTCTTTTTATTCTGCAACAAACAATTTTATAAAAATAGTACAACTCTAAAACTTAGAAAGAGCAAAGTTGAAGAAAAAAGGGAACAGGATTATGGAGTAAATGAACTAGGAGCTTTTACAGGATTAAAACACTGCACGTATATAAATCTAAGCTTTATTTTATTTGTAAGTAAAGATTCTCTAAAAACGAAACTCAGTAACAACTGCCTGAAATTTTGTAATATATTTATCAGTTTGGGTTCTCAATTCTCATTCTCTTGGAGATCACTTCATTCATTCAACAATATTTATTCAGTAATTACTATATACTAGGTACTTGTTATTGGCACTGGGAATACAGCAATGAACAAAATAGATAAAAATCTCTGCCTGCTCATGGAACATTCATTCTAGTTTTGGACAGAGAAAATAAAATAAATAAAAAGATGATAAGTACTATGAAGAAAAAGGAATGTGGGGGTGCTAGTCATGCAATTTTAAACAAGTTAGTTAGGAAATACCTATCTGAAGATTTCACTGATAAAGAATATTTTTACCTAGTTTGGAAGTTGTCACTTTAAAAAACCAGTAAAAAGCCTATGATAAATTTTAAACAGAAAAGGAAAATAAGTAAGAAGATTCTAATTTAAGACAGCAATTATAAACAAAAAACGTTTCTTCTGAGAGAGCTAAAGCAACAAATATTGCATTAATAAAATTTTTAAAAGCCAGTATGATAATACTCCAACAAATGTTACCCTTAAAAATTTACTTTTTGTTATATTCCAAAAGTGATGTCCAGACACAGCACAATGCTCCAAAATTACTTAAAATCTTAATATCATTTTTAAAATGACATTAGACCATTTTTCATTTTCTTTTATCTTGAATAAATGACATCATATAGAACTTTTAGACTGTAACATTTAAAGCCCTAAATGAGGAACTAAAACATATAAACTAGACCCAGTGGAAACCCTAGTCTTCAGATTAAGTACTGGAATAGCTAACTAAAGGAACAGCTGACATCTTTTCTTTTAAATTTAATAGAAATTTACCTTGCCCAGAGCGGCTCTGGCGAGAGTCTACACTTGACTGTCTTCGATCCGGTGGTTCCTCGCTCCCTCCATCTGCATAAAATCATAAAGAGCATAAGCAAATAGATAAAGAAACTGACGTAATATCTTCTATAGTGCCATCTATATCTTAAAACTACTAACTTTATCATTTGTTTTTATTTCTTACAATCTCGATGATTAAAACATTTGAGGATTTTTCCTATATAAATCAAAGGTTCTTACATTTATTTTGTGGAGATGTTTTATACTCCCCTCTGAAAGTCTAAAGAAAGTGAAGGTGTTCTTTCCCTATCCTCATATACACTCTACTTTGCATATAATGAAGCAATGCCATCATTCACAGAATTCTAGTTTAGAAGCCTTGATTCAAAGCAATGTCTAAATTAATTACAGCCACTTATTTGTCTCAAGTACATCAAAGAATCCCTAGGGCCATGTGTTTTACCACAATAAAAATTACATTTACATGTTTTTTGAGAGATAACAATAAAATTACATAATAGATGAAGGAGCAATATAAATCAGAATCAGAGAAACTCAGAAATGAGGAGACAGAAACCAAGAAAAAATTAGAAATAAAACAAAAATAATTTCAGTAATAAAGACTTAGAAGAAATGCAAGAGCAAATAAACATAACAAGATCTTAAAAGAAACAGAAGATAAAAAGGAAGAAAATCTTCAACAAATTTAAAAAAAAAGAAGAGATTAAAAAGGTTTTGCAGGGGCCAGCCCAGTCATGTGGCAGTTAAGTGCGCGCGCTCTGCTGCGGCCGGGGTTTGGATCCCGGGCGCGCACTGACGCACCGCTCGTCAAGCCATGCTGTGGCAGGTCCCATATAAAGTGGAGGAAGATGTGCATGGATGTTAGCTGGGGGCCAGTCTTCCTCAGCAAAAAGACGATTGGCAGGTGTTAGCTCAGGGCTGATATTCCTCACAAAAAAAAAAAAAAAAAAAAGGATTTTGCAAGAAAGTGACAAATATGGGATAGGCAAACAAGGTCCAGCATGAGGATAAAAATAGAAGTCCCTAAAGAAGAAAACCCAAGTGAGAGAACAGAACAATTACTAAAAACTATAATTCAAGAAAGCTTTCCAAAAACAATGTCTATGTATGTGTAATATAGTTATATATTGTGTAAATACATGTATAAATCCACACACACGTACATATATACATACATATATATATTTGAAACTGCATATTGCAAGAGCACCCGGTGTACTTGAGATAAGCAACTTATATCAATGCACCAAGACATTTTCTACTAAAATTACTGGATTTTTTTTAAAAAAGGAAAAAAATCCTTTGGGCATTTAGGCAAAAACATCACATGATTTATAAGGGAAAATAATAGAAGAAAATGGAATATATTTAAAATACACAAAGAAAGAAAATTTGAGCCAAAGATTTTACACGCAATAAAACTTACTTTAAATAAAGAGGAAAGACAAACTGTTATCAACATGCAAGAACTCTGGGAATATTGTTCCCATGAGCTCTTCCTAGCTCTACTAGATAACTAACCTCAGGCAACCAAAGTGACTAGAGAGATATCAAAATAAGGATTGGTGGTGAGCATTAAATATACAATTGATCATAGAATTAACACTAAATGAGAGTTTTTAAACGGAGAGATTATAGTATGTAATGGCTATAAGATCTGACAATGTAGATACAGTATAACTATAAACAAATCGGAGAAGAATGGAGAAAGCATAAACAAAAAAATTTAACCGATTTCAGTAATCAAAATTGTTGGTGGTAATGTTCTGAGACCATTGTATTTATAAAGATGGATAAAGCAGATGAGTAATTATGGGATACTCTAATGCTATCATCTCCTTAAGAATCAGAACTCTAAGTGTGGAAGAAAGGAACTATAAATATAATAATATAGAAGAAGTCAACTAAAAATTCTGTAGTATTGAATCTATATTGGAAATATCAATATGATCTTATAAGTCACAGGTATATTCTAGCTCTGTCCACTGAAAACACCTAGACACAGTGACTGATCCAGTAGCAATGATCATCCCTAGTGCCCAGATTGTGACCTTGAAATGCCATTTTCTTTTTTTTGTTTGTTTTGTTTTGGTTTTTTTTGGGAGGAAGATCAGCCCTGAGCTAACATCCATGCTAATCCTCTTTTTGCTAAGGAAGGCCAGCTCTGAGCCAACACCTATTGCCAATGCTCCTCCTTTTTTTTCCCCCCAAAGCCCCAGTAGACAGTTGTATGCCATAGTTGCACATCCTTCTAGTTGCTGTATGTGGGACGCGGCCTCAGCATGGCTGGAGAAGCAGCGTGATGGTGCGCGCCCGGGATCCGAACCTGGGCCGCCAGTAGCGGAGCACGCACACTTAACCGCTAAGCCACGGGGCCGGCCCAAAATACCATTCTCCATTAAAAGAAACCAGGACTTCTGAAAGAACTAGCTGGTCTAGCAAAGGAAATGTACTAGATGAACCTAGAACATCTTGACATACTCAATAGTAAGGAAGCTACCAAAGACAATGTACAACTAAGGTCATAGCAAAAAGACTCAGTGAAGAAGCTCTCACTGGCCATGAGATCATAATGATGTTTTAAAAACACCACCACACGAACTGGTCCCTTCTGAGGGACCCAGTTTGTTATCTTGAAAAACTGGTGAAATAACAGGAAAAAATTAAGCAATTCATCATCTATTTCCCATATAAGCTATACTAATAGCCAAAGAGTACATAAGAGAGATCTCCATATAAAATTATTCCAGATAATAAATGGGAAACAAAAGACAGAATTAGAATATCACCATTTCACAACTTGCAATGAATTAACAGCTCTAGAGGTATCCAGCATCAATGGCTAATAACATGAAAAAAGAGTAAAAACCAGACATGTGCCTCCTGATGACAGGAACACAACTACAGTTTTGCCAAAGCAATCATACCTGAGTCTGGTCAAACCTCTGAATCTATCTGTTTTCAGGAAAAACAAGGACAGAAGAAAATGTTGAATTGTTCCTGAGCATACAATCAACAAAATTTGGACTGTGAGAAATTCTACAGGTCAAACAACCCAGGTCTTTCAACAGATAAAGAAAAAAGATAAAGTAATATGAGGTCTTAAACTATCATGGAATAAAGATTCATTTTATCAAAATAGAAAACTATACCTAGAAATCTATGGCATCTTATGTCAGGTACTAGGATGTGTAAATACAGTCCTAGTCTATTTTCCTTCCTAGAGAGCATTTAATTTTTCTATGCAAGTATCCTTCTTCTCCTTTACTTGGGAATCAGTTACAATGAGCAAAACTCATCTTCAGCCGTGTTTTAAAACTTTCATTTTTCTGACATTTCTATGTGGATAAAATTATATATATGCATCACATTCTCTATTTTAACAACAAAACATGCCCTTGAAGTATGTGAGAAGTAATATGAATAAAATATAAACATTTCCCCTCACCAGCACTGTCTTCCTAAACAATAAAAGGAGAAAAACAAACAAAAAACAAGGCTTCAAATAGTATTAAATTTGCAGGATCTGCAGAGTGTCAGCATAGCAATAAAACAACTCATAGGAAAAATATAGGCAAGAAATGATTTAAGACATAGTTTTCAGTCAGTAAGCCAATGCAAGACAAAAAGTCACCAATTTTGACACTATCATAATCGAAAATGTTTTAACTGCCTGAATTTTACAAATTAAATCAGAAATACATTGCAGTAAATTTGAACAATTCACTCCTCTAAGACTGAAACCTTAACCATGTCTTACCCCAGTGGAGACTAATCATAAAAGTTGAAATTAACTCAGGTAAAGTAAACAGTTAAAGATTTTTTTAAAACAATAAACTCACCACTGCCCCAAGATGGTGTAGAAAACAATTTCAACCTCTTTAAAAGTGTTTGTTACGGTATGCTTATGGAACAAATGAATCCATTATCCAAAATACCAAGACTGCAATGATATACAGTACTTTACATGTTTTTGCTTTGCTTAACACACAATTTCTTCAGTACAGATAAGACCTCCCACATATAATACTTACATCTACATTTATGGACAAAACAGAAGACCTTCAGTCGTCAAGCAAGTCAAGTTATTTGCATAATACTGATTACCTCACCCTGGAGTGTGGAAGGTAGAACAGGGCTGTGTCTGTGAAGTTACAATTTACTCACCCAACTTGAATTAAAGACTTACTTCAAATATACTGTGAACTTTTCAGGAGAACCCACTGATGTAACAGGTACCGAAATAAAAAAGAAAAGACCTGGCTGTCCAATTCAAGCGCTAGCTTTTAAAAATCAGAGCTTAGATTTCCTGGATTCGAAATAATCAGAGAACATTTGTTTTTTACCAGCATACTGAGTTAAATCCAGCAAGAAATATAAAACAAAATACCTTTAATACTGAGAAACATTATTAATAGATTTCCTATTTATTCCCATTATTTCAAAGTGGAAAATGTGACAAGGAGAATTTACCTCAGAAGGTTGACAGCTTTCAACTCAGGTGTATTAAAGCACTAAACTAGTCCTAGTAAAGAAATACCAACTATATACAGGGATATTCAGTATTCAGTGATTTCCTACGAAGGAATTTAAGTTAGAGAAAGTCTAATAAAAACGTGCCTAAACAATTCCAAGAAAAATGTTTTCTTTCCTGCAAGTAGGGGATACTTTAAATGATTTTTCTTCTCAACCCAGGATCAAAATATCACAGTTGAAAAATAAACAACTTAAGTGACCTTGAATTTGGTACCCAAGCCCATCTTTCGTGTGCTCAGCCAAATAATGAGATAGACTAAATATCAGATTAGATTTTATGAATTAAAATTTTGAAATTGGTTATCTTCAATCCTCCTTTAGAAACTTAAATATACAACCCTAATAGAAGAGGTGGAGAGTATTAAAACTGCAAGGAATATAACACACATAGATTAAAGTTTTACTATTTAGGTATGATCTCTGGTCCTTTTTATTATTCAGATATGAATCTGCAAGAATTGTATACACTTAATGCCAACAAGGGCAGACATGAATTGAAGGGCATGCATGAAATTTAAAGAAAATGCAAAACGAAGGACCGGGAACATAACCCAGAATTATTTATTAGCCAAGGCACGCTTATGAAGAGGTACATAAATAAGATGTTCCCTGGCAACATAAGCACTCGGATAACCAGAAAGATGAAAAGCAACTCATCTGTTTGGGGTAGAAAAGAGAAAAGGAACCAGAACTTGTTCAGTACCTATTTTCTGCTGGTGACGGTGCCAGTAAGGTCTTTACAACATTATCTTATTTAACACTAACGATAATTCTATGAAACAAGTACTATGCTGATTTTATTTTACTTTTTGCTGAGGAAGAGTCACCCCAAGCTAACATCTGTCGCCAATCTTCCTCTTTTTGTCTGAGGAAGATTTGCCCTGAGCTAACATCTGTTGCCAATCTTCCTCTATTTTCTTTTGGTATATGGGTCGCCGCCACAGTATGGCCACTGACAAGTGGTGTAGGTTCGTGCCCGGAAACCAAACCCAGGCTGTTGAAGTGAGTACACCAAACTTAACCACTAGACCACCAGCCCAGCCCCCTATTTTAAATGTAAGACTGAGATTCAGAGAAGTAAAGTGATTTTCCCAAAATCACAATGCTAGTAAGTAGCAATCCTAAAATTAAAATCGTCTGGCTTCAAAATCTGTGTTCAAGACTCTCCATTGCCCTACTACAACAAAGAAATCATTAAGGTGGTGGTCGGGGGGTATATATTCTGAAAGTGCAGAGGAGAGAATCTGCTGTCAGAAGAGAAAGATGAAGAAAGAAGTCAAGAGTAAGTCCAATATTTTTGGTCCAAACAACAGCTCTGCAATTTACTGATATAGGAAAGTCTGTGAGAATAGGTTTGAGGATGAGAAGAGCATTTGGAGCTCAGTTTTGGACATACTAATTTTGAGATGCCTATTAGACAAATAAGCATAGATGGATATACATATGCCATCAGTACACTTCTAAACTGTACAACATCCTCAAGGAAGGGAGTATAGATGAGACAGAGAGACAGAAGAGATCAGAAGACTAAGCCTTGAGACTGAAACCAACATGTACAGGCTGGGGATATGAGGAGAAACCAGCAGACAATAAGAATTAGTGGCCAGAGAATAGGAAGAAAACTAGAGGAGTACAGAAGTCAAGTAAAGATAGGGTTTCATGGAAAGGAAAAGATCAAATGCTGATAGGTCAAGTAACACGAAGACTGAGAATTGATCATAAAATTCAGTCAATGTAGATGATTTAGCATGGTTCTTGCGGAGTGGTAGGGGTGAAACCTGATGGGATTAAGTCCAAGAGAGATAAATAGCTTCTGAAAAAAATCTTGTCTCTCCCTAGACATGGAAGACCACCCATGGAGACCCTGTATATTCTGGCTGCCATCTTGTAAACACAAGGGGAATAAACCATAGGATAAAGTTACCACTACGTAAATTATTGTAGAGAGATGGAAGACACCGAAGTCCTTGTTGGACACTGAATTACTGAAGAAAACTACCCTATCTCTGGACTACAGTTATATAATCCAATAAATTATCTTCATTTCATAAACCAGAGGTCAGTAAAGTAGCCCACAAACCTAACCTGGCCTGCCATCTATTTTTGGACAGCTAGTGGGCTAAGAATGGTTTTTACATTTTTAAATGATTGAAAAAAAGTTAAAAGAATAATTATTTTGTGACACAAAAATTATATGAAATTCAAGTTTCAGTGTCTATAAATAAAGTTTCATTAGCACACACTCATGATTACCCATTTACATACAGTCTATGGCTGCTTTTGCACTACAATGACAGAGTTCAGTAGTTGTGACAGCGACTATATGGCCTGCAAAGCCTAAAATATTTACTATTGTCCCTTTACAGAAAAGTTTGCTAACCCCAGCTACAAGCAATTCTGAGACAAATTTTCTGTTGCTTGCCAAGATAAAATCCTACTAATACACTCCTCTATACTTTGGCAGCACCAAACTACTTGATGATATTCAAAGAGGAAATGCATTATAAGGCCTCCATCAATTTATCCATACTGTTTCTTCTGCCTAAAAGTAGTTACCTCTACTTGACTATATAAGAAAATTGTATTCAACATGTATTAATGGTGCTTGGTGCTTAGCAGAGCTGAGTTGGACTCAATCTTTGAACTACAATTATTTATATAACCTTATGAAAATTAATTAAATTCTCTGAATCTCAGTTTCCTTATCTGTGAAATTGATGTAGTAATGCCCTATGGAGTTGTGGTGAGAAACAAATATAGTAATGTACATAAAATATAGCATGCCATCTGGCACTAAGTAAACACTTATTAAATGATAACTGGAATCTTCATCTATCATCATCATGATCAACAACATCATCATTTTAACAAAAGACGGCTTAAATGTCATTTCCAATCTTCTCTATAAAGACTTTCTGAATGCCTATCAGGAAGATTTAATTGTACCCTCTTCTGTGCTTCCGTAGCACATTCATACAGATCTGTTTTACAGCACTGTCACACTATAATAGTTAACTATTCATATGACTCTCTCTGAACCGTAAAATGTTCAAAGCGTGCCTCTGAAAGACTTTTTTATCTTGGGATTTTCAGTGCCAACTTGGAGTCTGGGATGGAGTGGGTATTCTTAAAAACACAAATTGCTGAACTAATTTTGTCAAGGACCAGCTCTAAAATTAATGCATTCATAAAATCAAGTTCAAGAAAAAAAACAATAAGTGGTAGTGATGTGGTCTGAGATACATTTACGGAGTTCAGTGTTTTCCTTTTCTTATCCAAACTATCACTATAAAAAGAAAAGATGAGCAAGCAGCATTATTCCAAAGCACTCTGACCTTATCTCCCATAACAATCTCAATGATCTCTATTTATCAATAAGAATCTTCACAGGTAAGCCCAGACATACCTAAAAGTGATTTAGTTCTTAAGAAAACATCTACTGTGTCTCTTCTTCTAAAAAGAAAGCATTCTACACCAAATAAAATATACTGATTAACATAATGCCATCAGTACTATAACTAATATTTTTCAAAAGTATACTACAAAATATTTTCAAAGCTTACCAGAATATAAAAGTGTCAAGTTTACAGGTTTTCACAGACCTAGCTTGTATACTCTAAACCTAAAAAAGAAACTATGAAGAGTTATTAATCTATATTTGCCTAAGGCATCCAAAATGTCCCAGAAAGTCTGATCAAGCTCAAGAAAGTTCTGCTAAACACAGAATGTTTTGATTCTCATGATGTAGCTATGCATCAATGATGATGACTAATAGGAAAACAAAGCAGACTTGCTAATTGTAAATGGAGCAATCACCAGCAATAATGTCAGTATTTTAAAAGTTGATGACTGTGCTTTCAAGGTGCACAATAAACATACAAAATGTCAAGCCCAACACTGAATTAAATTAACAGAGTAACTCTGTTAAAAATAAAGGTGTCTACAATGATATATTTTTTGCTTGTTTTCTTTTAAATAAACTTTATTTTAGAATAGTTTTAGGTTTATAGAAAAGTTGCTAAGATAGTACAGGGGGATCCCGTAAACTCTACACTTGGCTTTCCATCTACATTTCCAACTACATTTTAGTGTAGTTATTTGTCAAAACTAATGAATCAATATTGATAGATTATTATTAACTAAAGTCTACACTTATTTAGATTTCCTTAGTTTTTATCTAATGTCTTTTTTTTCATTCCATGATACCACATTACCTTTAGTCATGATGTCTCCTTGGGCTCCTTAGACTGTGACAGCTTTTCAGACTTTCCTTGTTTTTGGTGACCTTGACAGTTTTGAGGAGTACTGGTCAGGAATTTTGTAGAATTTGCTAGACTCTCAGTTAGGATTTGCCTGATGTTTTTCTCATGATTAGACTGGGGTTACAGGTTTTGGGGAGGAAGACTATAGAGGCAAATTGCCATTCTCATCATATCAAGAGAACAGTCATATGCCACACAAAGACGTTTCAGTCAACAACAGACCGCATATACGATGGTGGTCCCATCAGATTAATACCATACAGCCTAGGCGTGTAGTAGGCTATATACCATCTAGGTTTGTGTAAGTACACTCTATGATGTATGCACAATGACAAAATAGACTAACGATGCATTTCTCAGAACGTATCCCCGTCGTTAAGCAATGCATCACTGTACATACTATCAATGGCATGAAACTCAACTAACTAAATAAATATGTATACACATACACATCCCCTATATAACTAAATGAAGCTCTAGTTTCTTAGACTGTGCCAACATTAATGACAATAGCCATTATCTATTTGGTGTTTACTATGTGTCAGGCACTATGCTAAGTTTTACAAATTTATGTCACTCAATCCTCAATAAAACCTTATGAGATAAATATTAATTTTCTTTTTAATAGATGAGGAAACAGGAGTTGAGACTTTAAGCAAACTTGGCCATAGTTGTAGAGTTAGTAAGTGCAGGATCCAGGATTTGAAACTAGGCCTGATTCTAAAGCCTGTTCTCTTCTCCACCGTTCTATTTCACCTCCCTGCAAAAGGGAATATAGTTTATTTTCACATCTATACAGAAACACACCACGACATGTTAGAGAGCTCTAACAGTACAGGTGTAGAAGACTAAAAGAAGATGAAAAAATTCCAAGGTGAATTTGAAATAATCTCTGATTTCAAACTTCTTTCCCTCCAATTGGGTACTCAGTATAACTCACTCAAATTCTTGAGCTTAATTTAACAGTTTCCTCTACATAGATTTTCTTAGTAAGCATAGATACGCACTTAGATTCTTAGATTCAGAGAATGATAGAGCTAGAAAGAATTTTGAGTTTCTTTGTTTGTGTCAATTTATACATTTAAAATATGTTCTGTGAAGCTGGAGTTTTGAAAGAAGTCCAGCATAGCAACTTACAACAGTTAAAAAATATAATTGAGGGGCCGGCCCGGTCGTGTAGTGGTTAAGTTCACACACTTCACTTCAGTGGCCCAGGGTTCACGGGTTCGGATCCTGGGCGCGGCCCTACACACGGCTCATCAAGCCATGCTGTGGCAGCATCCCACATACAAAAAAAGAGGAAGATTGGCACAGATGTTAGTTCAGGGACAATCTTTCTCAGGCAAAAAGAGGAAGATTGGCAACAAATGTTAGCTCAGGGTGAATCTTCCTCACCAAAAAGAATATAGATATATATAATTGAATGTCAACAATAAGTGTATAAATACAAACATACTTAATTTTTGGTGTTCTGTGTTGAAACTGGACACTGAGGAGGATACACCTGAGTCTGAATCTTGGCTGCACATTAGATTGATCTAGAAATCCAGGGATTTTTAAAAATCCTTATGCTCAAGCTACCCTGCAGATCAATTAAATAAGAATCTCTGAGAAAGAGATCTGGGCATGCATATTTCTTTAAAACTCCCTGGATGATTACAATATGCAGTCAAAGCTGAGAAACGTTAGTAGAGATTAAGTGGTACTGTGATATAGTTTATGAACTAGACCCATCTGAAATTTTCCAGTGCTAACAGACAGATGCTATAGATAAAAGATACTAATTGTACAGAAGGATACGATAAATTGAGGGCAAAGGTTACATTCATAGGCTCACTCTCTGATCTCTTTTTTTCTGTTTATTACTGATTGTGCTTTATTTTGGTGACTTGGGGGGTTTGTGGACTAAACTGGGATAATACTGTGTAATGTGGAAAAGGGCTTAACCTATAGTTAACTAATCTAAATTTACTCCTTTGAGCTGGGCTTGAAAAGTTATACTACCAAGATGATGATGTCATCTAGATGTAAATTTTCCTAGGATTCTAAAAACAAGAATAGCCTCTGCTTCTTCACATTAACCTGGATCCCAGGGAAGCCACAACTTCTAAGTATGAGAAGGGATGTCTGGGTGGCTTCTAAGTATGAGAAGGGATGTTCGGGAACAGTACCAGATTTTACTTGCAAAGATAGACAGGAATAAAAGAACATGGTGCACTTAGGGAAATTAAAGAGTTTGGTATGGCTAGAGCACAGAAAGTATGGGGAAAAGGCAGGATATGAAAGTAGAAAAGTTGGCAGAGGTATAATCACAGAAGGCATAATCATTATTCATGATGATCAATTTGAACTTTATCCTGTAAGTGTGGGGAAGAAAATGAAGGGCATTAAGTAGGGAGTAGCATGATCTGATTAGTGTCCTCAAAAGATAAATTTGGCAAGTGTATATAAGTTGGCCCTATGAGGTCCTAGGCTAAAGGCAAGGAGATCACTGCAATAAGTCCAGAGGAAAGGAAAGCCTGAATAAATGTGCTAACATTGAGAATAAAGAAGAAAAAGTAGGTTCGTGGCATATGTGGGATGCAGAATTGCAAAGACTTTGTACTCATTTGAAAGAATTCTTTCTAATCACTATCATCAACTTTCTTTTCTCTTTCTTCATTGAATCCACTCCCATCAGGCTCTTGCCCACACTACTCCAGAAAATTCACACTTACCAAGATCTCCTATAAAGTCCATTGCTAAATCTAATGGTCATTTCTCAGTTTTCTCATTTTTCTGATTTATCAACAACATTTGATGCAGTTAACCATTCTCTTTTCCTAGAAGGTTTCTCTTCACTTAACTTCCAATATACCATACTTTCCTACCTTTGTGGCTCCTTATTTTTTTTGGTGAGGAAGACTGGCCCTGAGCTAACATCTGCGCCAATCTTCCTCCATTTTGTATGTGGGATGCCACCACAGCATGGCTTGATGAACAGTGTGCAGGTCCACGCCCAGGATGTGAACCCGTGAATCTCAGGCCACCGAAGCAGAGCACGTGAACTTAACTACTATGCCACCAGGCCAGCCCCGGCTCCTTCTTCTCAGCCTCCCTGCCTTGTTCTTTTACATCTCCCCAATGTCTTAATGTTGTAGTGCCCCAGGGGTCACTTTTCCAATCTGCACTCTTTACCAAGTACATTCCCTTGGTTATCCCAAACAGATTCATGTTTTTATGTTTCATCTACATGCTGATGATTCCTCTAGCCTGGATCTTTTCCATGAACTAACTCAATACTTATGAAGCTGCCTACCCTACACCTCTACTTTGAATATCAAACAGGCAACTCAAAATTTAACGTCCTAACTTCATAAACCTGCTCCTCTCACAATCTTCCTTATATCTGTAAGTAGCAACTCCATTCATTTAGTTGCTCATGTCAAAAACCTTGGAGTCATCCTTAACCCCTCTTTTTCTCTCACATTGCACATACAATCCAACAGTTAATCCTGTCAGCTGGACCTTCATGATATATCCAAACTACTTCTCACCCTTTGCTACTTCCACCCTGGTCCAAGCCACCTTCATCAATAACCTGGTTTCTCTGCTTCTGCTGCAGCCTGGCTTCAATCTATTCTCAGCACAGCAATCAGAATCGTTCTGTTAAAACACAAATCAGGGGCCAGTCCAGCGGCATAGTGATTAAGTTTGTGCGCTCCACTTCGGCAGCCCAGGGTTTACAGGTTCAGATCCCAGGTGCAGACCTACAGACCACTCATCAAGCCATCCTGCAGCGGCGTCCTACATACAAAATAGAGGAAGACTGGCACAGATGTTACCTCAGGGACAATCTTCCTCAAGCAAAAAGACAAAGATTGGCAACAGATGTTAGTTCAGAGCCAATCTTCCTCACAAAAAAAAGAAAGAAAAAAAAAACCCTCAAATCAGATCATGACACTCCTCTCCTCAAAACTCTTCAAAGATTTCCCATCTTAATAAGCATAAAAGTCAAAGTCCTTAGATCAAGGTGCTACATGATCTGGCCCTCATTACCTCTCTGACTTCATCTACTACTCTTGCCTCTTTGACTTCACTGAAGCATACTGGTTCCCCTGGTGCTTTAAACACTCCAAGAATGTACCCATATCAAGGCCTCTGCCTGAAATACTTTTCTATCAGATATCAGTATGGCTTGTTCCTTCATCTCCTCCAGGTAGGTATCTAAATGTCCCCTCAACGATGCCTTCCCTCACCACCCTACCTAAAATCATACTCCCACATGCACCATATTTACATGGGCATACTTTTTATCGCTCCCCTGCTTCACTTTTCTCCTTAGTAGTTATCACTAACATTTTATATTATTTTATATTATATTATATTATTTATCTTAATTTTGGCCATCTTTCCCACTAGAATGTAAGTTCCACAAGGACAAATAATTTTGTAGTCACTGTTCTATCCCCCATGCCTAGAACAGTATCTGATATATAGTAGGTGCTCAAACAATAGCTGTTGAATTAATTAATCTGCATGAGTGAAAGGGAATTCTGGATGCCTTAGAATTCTTGATTTGGGAATTTCATCGGAATGATTATAATGCCATTAACCAAGATAGAGAACAGAAGATGGGGGAGTGGGAAAGAGAAATAATAAGCCACTTTAACCAAGGATTTGATTTAAAAATCTGATTTAATCTTAACCTCTATTTTGCACCTCATCAATTCTAGATCGAGAACTAGATGGAGGGAAACATGAACAGCCAGAAGTGAAATTATTTAATTCCTTGATTTTTTTTTTTTGAAAACCAAATAAGTTATTCTCAAACAGGAGTTCTGTAATGATTCTCAATTCTCAACCAAAACATTTATGTTTTACATTTAAATCCATTATTCTACTAGGGAGTTCCTCATTCATCTATTTGTGTGAAAATTGGAAAGGTCCATCCATATAATGACTGCCTTTTTGCAATTTTATACCCCAAACTCAAAATATCCAAACCTGAAATTCTAATTTTTTTTTTTTTTTTTTTAGAGTTTATTTATTTTCTTTCCCCCCAAAGCCCCAGTAGATAGCTGTATGTCATAGCTGCACATCCTTCTAGTTGCTGTATGTGGGACTCGGCCTCAGCATGGCCGGAGAAGCGGTGCCTCGGTGCGCACCAGGGATCCGAACCCGGGCCGCCAGCAGCAGAGCGTGCGCACTTAACCGCCAAGCCACGGGGCCGGCCCCTCTAATCTTCCCCTCATGTCTCCAAACCTGATATTCTCTATCAGAGCTCCCATCTCAATGAATCCATCACCAAATATTGTTGATTTTCCTTCCTAAATGTCTCTTGAATCCATCCACCTTTCTCCATCTCCAACTTGCATCCTTTCCTATATCCATTCTCTTCTAAATGTTTATCCACAAAGCAACTGAGTAATCATTTAAAAATACAAATCTAACCATTATCCCATTTAATGTTTAAAATGTTTCAACAGTGCTCGCTTCCACAGCACATATACTAAAATGTTTAAATGATCTCCCAACAGAATAGATAAAAATTCTTAACATGGTCTATAAGGTTCTACTTTTCCAGCTTCATTTCTAATTAGATCTCCCTTTGTTTTCCTAATATTGGCTTTCTTTCGATTTCTGATCTCTACCCTCAGGATATCTACAGCAGAAACCTGAGAAACAACTACTACGTACCAGGGGAGTCAGGATAAAATGCTTTTCACCCAAAATTCCTGCCTTCGTGTTAGAGGGCATAAGTAAGCTTCAAAGACTAGTAATAGAGAATTTTTATTTTATGTCACATAGTTCACAATAAAATAAACACTTATATTCATTCCTCTTAGTCCCTAAAAAGATAGCATGATAGCTACTGATAGACTAAAAATCAAATCTCCTCCTCCCCACTTCACTCCCAAGAAAAGGCACATCTTTCTGTTTTGACTAATAAGTATGTTTAAATGTACTGACACTCATTGAAAAAACCAAGATAATAAAAAGCCAAAAAATCATGTATTACCTATATATGCCTCAAATTTTTTAAAAATACATTATACTTTATTTATCCTATATACCTAAATAATACTTTGTTGTTACTGGTTTATATTTATATATAAATACATTTTTTAAAGTACTTAGCATAATACCATGCACTTGCGGGCACCTAATCTTTACCATATTATTTGATTGTGATAATGACAGCAATGAAAATAAACATTTGAGAGCAAAATGTTTTAAGGAAAAAATGCTATTAAATCCAACAACATGACCTTGGTAAATGTAATATACAAAATTCAAAAACAATATTCCTTTCCCTAAACTTGTCATTAGTAAAGTTCTTACTAGAGTATTGCCATTTTGCATTGTTCTCCTAAGGAACTAGGAAATGTGAATACAACAACGATTAAGAGGTTGAATAATAGGAATCATTAGGATCAAGTAGAAATATAGAAATATTTAATCAAAGAATAAAGAAGGAATTGAATAAAGAACCCAGAAAACAGACTTGTATGTAAATAAAGGAACCTTGTACATGAGAAAGAAGCATTATAAAACATTGGAGAAAGCAAAGGCTATTAAAAACAAATAAGGGGGAAAACTGCCTTTCTCCATATGAGAAAAAATAATTAGATCCCCTTCTCACACCATAATCCCATTACCAAAACATTAAAGGGAAACAGAAAAAAAAGAAGACAAATCAGGGGCCAGCCCAGTGGCATAGCAGTTAAGTTCGCGCACTCCGCATCAGGGGCCCAAGGTTCGTAAGTTCGGATCCCGGGTGTGGACCAACACATCACTTGTCAAGCCATGCTGTGGTGGTGTCCCATATAAAGTAGAGGAAGATGGGCATGGATGATAGCCCAGGGCCAATCTTCCTCAGCAAAAAGAGGAAGATTGGCAATGGATGTTAGCTCAGGGCTAATCTTCCTCACAAAAAAAAAAAGAAGAAGAAAAAGAAGAAGAAGAAAAGTCAGGGGCCAGCCTAGTGGCATAGTGGTTAAGTTCACGTGCTCTGCTTTGGTGGCCCAGGGTTTGTGGGTTCAGATCCCAGGCACAGACCTACGCACTGCTTATCAAGCCATGCTGTGGCAGGCGTCCCCCATATAAAGTAGAGGAAGATGGGCACAGATGTTAGCTCAGGGCTAATCTTCCTGACCAAAAAAAGACAAATCAAAACGTACTAAAAATCTGAACATGAAAAACAAAACTTGAACCATTTTAAGAAAATATAGGAGAATATATCTACGACCTCTAAGGAAAGATTTCTGAAACAATATGGGGAGAAAAAGAATGACAAATATGAATAAATTAAAAATTTAAACTTCTATTCAACAGGAGTTTAGTTTTAGTCTTATAACGAAAAGCAAGATTTTAAGACAGGACAGAGACTGAGAGAAGATATCTGCAATAAATGTCATAGACTAAGGATCAATCTGGAACAGGGGTCTATGAACTTCTGTAAAGAGAATAAATATTTTAGGCTTTGCAGACCATACGCTGTCTGTTGCAGCTACTCGACTCTGCCGTTGTAGTGCAAAAGCAACCACAGACAATATCTAAATAAATGAGTGTGGCTGTATTCCAATAAAACTTTGCTTATGGACACTGAAATGTGAATGTCATATAATTTTCACATGTTGTGACATTTTATTCTTCTTTAATTTTTTTTTCTGAATCATCTAAAATAAATGTGAAAACTATCCTTCACTCACAGGCCACACAAAAACAGGTGGTGGGCTGGATTTGACCTATGGACTATAATTTGCTGAACTCTGTCTAGAATACCCATAAGTCAATACGAAAATGATAAGTAATCCAAGAGGACAATGCATCAAGGATATGAGGAGGCTATTAACAAAAGAGGAAATCTGAAAGACCAATAAACAAACGAAAGGATATTCCACCTCACTAGAAATTACGGAAACAGAAATTAAATCAGCAGGATATTACCTTTCACCTATCAGACTGGGGAAAATGAAGAAGTCTGACTTTATGAACGTTGGCAAGTATACGGCAAAACAGGAAGTCTCAAACACTTCTGAGAAGAGTGTAAACTGGTACAGTGACAAAGGAGAGAAATTATCTAGTAAAAGTGAAAATGCAAATAACGTATATCCTGGCAATTCCACATCTAGGTATAGCCCCTAGAAAAACTCTGATGGGTGTGTAAGGGTATTCACTGCAGCATTATTTGTAATAACACAAAACAAAACAAACATTGAAATAAACTCAAATTTCTATTAGGAGAGAAATGGATAGAAGAAATGTGCTCATAAAATTGAATACTATACAATATATAAAAGAAATAAACCAAGTCCATATACACCAACAAGAGCAAGATGCAGAACGATACAGAGAAAATGATACCACTTAGCAAATTTTAAAACACACACACACAATACTAAACTAAAAATTGTTCATGGATAGTTTATATTGGGATTTTTAATTTCTGATAGAAGAGATTCAAACACCTTTGTTTTTTTTTGTTTTTTAACAAATTCTAAATCTGTCTGTATGAGTCTATGTATTATCTATGTCTATGTGTATCTGTGTTAGGATATGGTTACAGTAATGAGAACTAGTGAAAAGCCATGCCGTATTTTCTTTTGAAAGTTATGAAGATTTACATTTATGAAAATTCATTCTTACAGCAAAACAGAAAATGGACTAAAGGGTACTGAGACTGGAAATGTAGTAATTTAAGTGAGAAAAGAGGAAATTCTAAAATAAGGAAATGAGAATGGAAAAGGAAAAGAGAAGACAAAGTTGAGAAATATTCAGATGTTTTAATCAACTGGACTTGACTGATTAAATGATGGCAGCCATTCTGGGGAGTGTAGAAAGCTTCATGTATTTTCCAACTGCTTCCTGAATACACTAGCTATGGGCTTTTAAATAGCTTTTAGAATGGACATCTACATTAGCTGATGATGATAATGGGCCATCAGCTATAGCTTAGTGATAGAAAAAGGATTTTAGGAAACAAAGTATCAGTAAAGCAATTTTGAAAGAGATGTAGCAGAAAGGTTTTCTCCGCTCTGCAGTTTCTGCCAGATTATATACACTACATAGGCTCCTGAGGACTAAGGATACTGTTGAATACCAACACATCTTAATCTTCAGTTACTGGAGGAAGAGATGATGAAAGAGTTCGGGACCACACAAGCACAAATCCTGGCTACAAGACTTAACTGTATGACTTTGATCAAGTCACCTAACTTCTTTTTCTCTGCCTGTTTCTTCATCTGTTAAATGAGTGAAATAAAATAACAGAATTTATCCCATAAGGTTGTGAAAATTAAATGAGTATAATTATGTATGTATTTATGTATCTCTGTACACACACCCAAAAATGTTTGCTATTATTATTCATTCATCAATTACTAGGCATCCACTAAGTACTGGGGCATTGCACTATGTGCTGGAGAAGTGGAGTTGACAAATTTACATTGTCTCTTTACAGTACATAGCCATTACACTGTGAGAGACAGACATGTGAGCTAAAGCGCTGTCTTTGACCTAAGTAATTAACAACTCTTGAAGCTGTTTCTCAATTTATCTGAGCCTATCAATACTTTTAATGTCATTTAATCTTTCAACAAATGCTAAAAATCAATGGAAAAGTTACGGTAATAGAAAAATCTTTCCTAATATCCAAATCTATGGATGTTGCCGTTTTCTAACCTATATTTTCATTCTTATCTCTAAATTTTCTCGTTATTCTATTTCTTCTATCCCTATAAAAGATCTAATCTAAAAGCATCATCAACAAATAAATCTAATGCTAATCTAAAAAATTCATAAATAAATAACACTCCCAGAAACTTATCTCTAAATTTCCCCCCAATTCTAAGAATTTATTCATTTTTTATTTTTTTTACCCTTAACCACACTGTTAATCAGAAAGATTCATAAATAATATCCTCAGAAACTACCTGGATCCTAGAATTACAAAGACAATGATGGTTAAATGAACATTAACAAGAGTTTTTTATTGCTTAGTTGAAAATGAATTACTCTCTATTTATAGCATAAATCTTTTGTTTTCATGCTGTAATAAAGTATTTGTACATTTTAATAAAATGATGTTTCTTTATTGTCAAAAGTATCTAGTACAACAGTCATTCCCTCATCAATTTACTTTGTAACATTCTCCTTCCACAAAAGATATTTTAATTGCATCCAGCTCTCTATCGCAAATTTACAGTACTAAGCCTTGCCAGCCATTTTGTTTTCGGCTTGTAACACTAGCAGCCAGCTGCCTTTAGCCTAACTCTATTAGCATATTGGATAATTTAGAAAATAAACACAAATATGGAACCTAAAAGATATATTTGGTTTTTATCAGAATATATCTATACATTACATATTACTCTTCAAATATGCTTTATTTTACGATGCTTCACTACTTCCTTTCAACATAATTTATTTTCTTAATTTAAGTGCTCCTTCTTGCTCACAGTAATTTTTCCCTCCTCCAGATCCCATAAATTAGGTTGATCTATTATTGTTTAAATATAAGAATTTTCTAATTTTAATAAACTACAAGTGTATTTTAAATATGTTTTGTAAAAGGATAAAAGGGTTGAATATTTGGTACTGTAATTTACAACTATATTCCAGCAGACCAACTAGCCAAGAATAACACATACATAAAAAGCTAACATATATTGTTCTCACATCTCAAGGGTGTTTCTAATAGCCAGCAGACAGCAAACAATTCTCCACTTGTTTTGACTTGCACCAGCCTGCTGTTTGAATGTCAATAACAATGTGTCCTCACCAAGTATCACTGAAGTCTTAGATGACAAGTTATCTAATGCAATTTTAATATGACGGGGAAGGGTGAGGCCAAAGAGTTCCTATTAGTGTCCTATTCTTCAGAACTCTTTCCCCTCACATCCCCACCCCCCCCAACAAGTCCCACTCATCCATATTTAATAAATGTTCTGAAATTATATTATTCATTAACCCCTTCTATCATTTAACATAAAACTCCTTTCAGACAGACTCTTCTAGTTCATTAAATAACACTATTAAGAAAGTTTTTTAACTTAATAAAATACACTCCCTTGAAGTAACAATAAGCAAAGCAAAAAAAGAAGGCTGAAGGAGAAAAAAAACCCGCAAGGAAATAAAATGCTTAAAGATAAGGAATACTGAACTACTTTAAGAACTTCATTTTCTCTTCCAAACCCCTCCCCGTCTCCAAGGCATTTGTATGTTTTTACTGTGACGCTAACTATCCGGGCTGCTGTAGAAGCCTCTGGTTAGAACGGATTTCAAGGCTGCTGTGACTTGTGAGGAACCACCAATCAGATTTCTTTGTTTCATCTGCAACATTCCATCAGGGTTATATAACATTTTAGATACATGAAACATTCTAATAATATAGTACATTTCAATCTATAGTTAGCTATTTATTGTCACTAAATTTGGCACATAAAAATCCCATATTATTCTTCTGTTTTATTCAATAAAATCAAAGGAATATAGCACAGATGAGTTGTTTTCTTTTCTTCTTGGGGAGAAGATAGAGTGAATTTGCTTTGTCTAAAAGAAACAGTATTTGAAAATATAGAATATGAACACTCTTCAAACTACTAAGATTAATGCTGATTCTTCTTATTTCTAAGGTAAAGTGGGTGAGGCAATCCAGCACAGTGGCAAACAGCCATATAGTTGTTAATTCTCATCACATACAACATGTTGTTAGCAAAGAATAAAACATTATACATAGATTTTAAACTCAGACTTAATCTTCCGCAAAATTGTTTAAAGCATAGAAAAATTAAGTATTTAAAATGCCTAGATAAGTATTTTCTCAAACAAGAAAATGTGAACTCTAAACGTCATACCTCAATACAACACCCATAATACTCACAGTATACCAGCAGCATTGTTACCTATATGATCAGAATACTTGCAGTACACTTGTACCGGAACCATACAAATATTTTTTCTTTCCCTCTGCTATAGATATGCTGCATAACTTAAATACTGCTCTTCTGTGCTATTAATATAACAACTCAGATATCCAAGAACACATTAAGCTGGAACCTGTGAATCTAGTATATTCTTTCTTTTTACAACTCAAAGGCATCCCACATATGATGGTTACAAATCAGCACAGGATTAAAATAGTGCCCAAATGCATAAAAAAGCTGAATCTGTTGGGTGTGGCTTAAGTAAATATATCTTGTCTCAACTGGACAGCTCCCCAGTAACATGCAGCCACCGAAACCCAAAATACATGAGGACATAAGTAAAGTGCTTCCGGGAGTGGGTGGGAAACTAAACCTCCATGTTTTTTTCTATGCTTGATGTTCAATTGTTTCTATACTGTACTTCTAAAATGACAGTGCTGAGCATTGCTCACAAAACTAAGGACAGAGAAATTTTACTTGTCCTACTTCTCTCATTTTATACTCACTGTCTACATCATGGCCGTTCTTACAAACACTTTGCTTTCATAAAAGAGGTAATCATTTAAATCATGACTATGTGCAATGCGAACTCACACTGCATTACAGTCATCAATAAAATATGAAGTGTCAACTCCAGTGTTCATTTTACTTATTTTCCATCTCACCAGAGAATGCTCTAGGAATGCTCTCTACTATTATAAAATGAACAATATAAGGAAAGAGACATTGTAGGAGCTGCGACAAATGTGCAACAGAGAAAATATAAAACCTCTAAGTGCTTACTTACTTTTTAAAAAATATAGTATTAATAGGAAAAAACCCTTCAGGTATATGTGTGTGTGTCTATACACACATTACACATATTTAGTACAAACATAAATCTGTTTATAAGTTACCATGCATGCATTTATTAATGCTACATATGCAATATACTTGAAACCTCTATATATAAGAGGGCATGCAGATTTCAAAACTATACATTTTCATTCTTAAATAGCCATAATCAAATATTAAAACAGTTAAGGATATCTGACATACTGAACTATACCCAACCTTTTAATCTTGTTAAACAATTTTCTCTGCTATTCAGTGTAGCAAACCCACCTTTGGATCATATTGACGGTTATTTATTTCCCATGCCCTCTACGTGCTGCAGCATTTTGTTTGTCTTCTGGACAGTGGAGAAATCGGCAGAACAGCAGTGAAGGAGTGTACTGGAGTCAGCAGAGGCAGTGCCAGCCTCCTACTGCAGTCTGTATATTGAACGCACTCAAACCCACAGGTGCCTACGTAAAATCCTCCAGCTGCAGCCTGCAACTTAATGTTTCCTTCAGCAGCAGATCTGTATGCTACTTTCACTTTGCTCTAACCCAATAAGTGGACAGGATGCACAACAGTGTGCATCTTTTAAAAACGAATCTTACATAAAATACCTACATAGACATTGTCTCTATTAAGTAGCCAAAAATGAGACTTTTTAAATCAGAAGGATAATCACCAAAAGAGAAACACATTTCTAACATTTCGTAAATTCTAAACCGATAATTTAAGAAAGTATAACATTAAAAACTAATATATGGTGCCGGCTCTGTGGCTTAGTGGTTAAGTGCGAGCGCTCCACTACTGGTGGCCTGGGTTCGGATCCTGGGCACGCACCGACGCGCTGCTTCTCTGGCCGTGCTGAGGCCGAGTCCCACATACAGCAACTAGAAGGATGTGCAACTATGACATACAACTATCTACTGGGACTTTGGGGGAAAAAAAATAAAAAATAAATTAACTAATTAAAAAAAATAAAAAAATAAAAACTAATATATGATGTATCTTACATCTTCTTACATAAATAGCTTATGAAAGTAATTTTTCACATATCCTAAGTGTGTTATGTATAAATGCATAAAGAGGTCTGCCTCTAACCATACCTTTTCATCAACAAATAATCTATTGATAAGAAGAAAATATAGAACTTACCTGTTAAAGGCAAAGTGAATCTAAGTAAACCAATGTTCAAAAACTGACAGATGAAACAAGAAAGAGGCTCACAATCCTTTCACATAAACTTCAAACATATACACTCTTATCCTACCAGAATTATAGAATTTAAAAAATGGGAGAAACTTTAAAGAAGACAAATAAATCTCTTTAATTTTTCAGATGAACAAATTAAGAACCAGAGAGGTTTAAAGCTAAAGTACCTTTCCCAAGGTCACATAGCCAGTCAGTAGAAACTTGATCTTCTAAACACATCTTTTAATAAACAATTAATAACTACTGAAACTCACCCAAGACTAAATAGTAACCTGAACATTCCTATAACTATTAAATTAAGTTTGTGGTTTAAAAAAACCTTTACAAAAAAGAAACCTCCAGGCCCAGATGGTTTCACAGGTGAATTCTACCACACATTTAAAGACATAACATGAATTCTACACAATCTCTTCCAGAAAACAGAAGAAAAGGAAACACTCCCAACTCATTTTTTGAGGACAAAATTACGCTGATATCAAAGCAGATAAAAACATTACCAAAAAAAAAAAATAGAGAGAGAGAAAACTATAGACTAATATCCCTCATGAACATAGAAACAAAATCCTCAACAAAATATTAGCAAATCAAATCCAGTAATGTATGGAAAAAAAAAACCAAAACAATACACACTATGACCAAGAGGGGTTTATCCTGGGAATGCTAAGCTAGTTTAATATGTGGAAATCACTCAATGTAATCCATCATATTAATGATTCAAAGAAGAAAAATCATATGATCATATCACTTGGTACAGAAAAAGCATTTAACAAAATCCAACATCCATTCATAAAAACTAGAAAACTAGGAATAGAGGGGAATTTCCTCAACTTGATAAAGAATATCTACAAAAAACCTATAGCCACCATCGTGCTTAGTGGTCAACTGAATACTTCCCCCCCAAGATCAGGAACACGGCAAGTACACTCACTCTCACCACTCTTAGCCATCATCATACTAGAAGTACTAGTCAGTGCATACAGACTAAAAAGGAAGAAATAAAACTGTCCTTATTCTCAGAAGACGACATTGCTCACTTAAAAAATTCAAAGAAATCTACCAAAAACAAACAAAAAAATACCTCTTAGAAGTAAGAAGTGAGTTTAGCAAGGTCATACTACAAAGTTAAAAACCAAAAGCAATCATATATATCTGCTTATTTATATGAATATTATAAATATATATGAATATTTATATATACTTTTATATATTAGCAATATACAATTAGAAACCGAATTTTTAAAAACAATACCACTAACAACAGATAAAAAAAGAAAAAAAGAAAAGAAATACTTGGGTATAAATCTAACAAAACAAATACAGGACCTGTATGCTAGAAACTACAAAAGCTGAGGAAAGACATCAAATAAGACCCAAATAAATGGAAAAACATATCATGTTCACGGACTGGAAGACCCCGCATAGCAAAGATTCAATTCTACTCCAATTGAGCTATAGATTTAACACAATTCCAACCAATATCCCAGAAGGATTTTTTTTATAGATACAGATTCTAAAATATATAGAAAGGCAAAGGATCTAAAATATTTAAACCAAGTTTGAAAAAGAACAGCAAAGTTGCAGGAATCACACTACCCTTTGTTAAGATTTACTCTAAAGCTACAGTAATCAAGACAGTGTGGTTGGTATTGGAAAATAGAAAGAGAGCAGTAGAACAGAACAGGTGGTGCAGAAATAGACCCAAATGAATAAGTCCAACTGATTTTTGACAATGGCGCAAAAGCACTTCAAAGGAGAAAGAACAGTCTTTTCAATAGTGTTGGAACAAATGCATATACATATGCAAAAGACAAACACACATATCAACTTTAACCTCACACATTATATAAAAAATAATTCAAAATGGATCTTAAATCTAAATATAAAACTATAAAACTTTTAGGAAAAAAAATAGAAGAAATCTTTATGACC
This sequence comes from Diceros bicornis minor, assembly GCF_020826845.1. NCBI lineage: Eukaryota > Metazoa > Chordata > Mammalia > Perissodactyla > Rhinocerotidae > Diceros > Diceros bicornis. Next base: position 46,015,802 of record NC_080757.1, on the reverse strand, counting down.
CAGGTTAGGAAGAGTTTTTAGATATGATACCAAAAGCATGATCCACTAAAAAAAAGATAAATTAGACTTCATCAAAATTTAAAACTTTTGCTCTGCAAAAATCACTCTTACGAGAATAAACAAAACAAGAAAATCACATATCCAATAATGGACCTCTATCTAGAATATACAATGAACTCTCAAAACTCAAAAGAAAACAAACAACCTAATTAAAAAATGGGCAAAACATCTGAACAGACATTTCACTACAAAGGATATATGAAAGGCAAATAAGCACATGAAAAGATGTTCAACATCATTAGCCATTAGAGAAATGCAAATTAAAACTACAATGAGATAACACTACACATTTAATAGGATGGCTAAAATAAAATATATATTGACAACATCAAGTGCAAGCAAGGATGTGGAACAACGGGAACTCACTTTTTTTGTGTGAGGAAGATCAGCCCTGAGCTAACATCCATGCCAATCCTCCTCTTTTTTTTTGCTGAGGAAGACCGGCCCTGAGCTGACATCTATTGTGAAGCCTCCTCCTTTTTTTTTCCCTTTTTCTCCCCAAAGCCTCAGTAGATAGTTGTATGTCATAGTTGCACACCCTGCTAGTTGCTGTATGTGGGACGCCGCCTCAGCATGGCCTGACAAGCAGTGCATCAGTGCGCACCCAGGATCAGAACTCAGGTGGCCAGTAGCAGAGCATGCGCACTTAACCGCTAAGCCATGGGACCGGCCCCCACAGTGGGAACTCTTACACATTGCTGGTGGGAAGGAAAATGGCACAGGTACTCTGGAAAGTAGTTTGGCAGTTTCTCATAAAGTTAAACATACACCTACCATATATCCTAAAGATTGACCCTAGAGAAATGAAAACTTATATTCACACAAAAACCTGTACATAAATGTTTATAGTAACTCTATTCATAATTGCCAAAAACTGGAAACAACCCAAATGTTCTTCAGTGGGTGAGTGAATAAACAAATTGTGATACCTCCATACAATGGCATACCGCTCAGCAATAAAAAGAAACTAACTACTGCTGGACGCAACAACTTGGATGAATTTCAAAGGCATTATCCTGAATGAAAGAAGCCAGTCTTAAAAGGCCGTATTATTCCATTTTCCATTCTGGGGGGAAAAAAAAAACAAAAAACCCCAACCACAGAGATAGAGAATAAATAACTCACTGGTTTCTAAGATTAGGGATGGGGGAGGGGTGTGACTAGAAAGAGATATCATAATGTAACCTGTACCATCATGTATACTAAATGTGGTGGCAGCTACACACATCTACATGTGTGTTAAAATTCATTGAACTGTATACACACACACAAATTTTACCTTATGATAAGTTTTTAAAATTTCAACCACCGCTGTGTGGTCATGACTTCCAATTACAGATCTCTTACTCTGTCTTCTCCTCTGGGTCCCTAACCCATCTATCTAACTTTCCCTGGATATCCCATCATTATCTCAAACTTAGTATCTCCAAAAATTAATTCATTACATTTCTCCTCAAACCTCAAAAGAATGGCACTCACCAATCACCCAGTCATCAAAGCCAGAAATGTGAGTGTCATCTTTGAATAAGTTCTGTGAGTTACTACATAACTAGGACAGTAACTTGATCTATAGTACTGCTATATCTCCAGACACTCTAATGTATCTAGCACATAGCAAGCACTCAGTAAATATTTTTGCTGATTGAATGAACAAATGAATAAATAAGACTACAGCTCCTCCGTCATTTGACCCACACCCAATCAATCAAGTTCAGTTGATTCTTTCTTGACATCTCTCCATCCCCACTGCCACCCTCTTATTTCAGGTCCTCATTATCTCTCATCAGGACACTGCTGCAATCACTCCTAAAGATGACATGTGTTGTTTTGCCTGCCCACCATCACAGACCCCTTTCTTGGAACTGCCCTTTTCCAACTACTAATTTACTCCCTCCTTCTGCCACAGTTGATTTCCACTGGGGTAAGGTACCTAACCCAAACTGAGATGATCACAATCCTTACCCAAATCCTAGTCCAAAGTATCACTGATTTGTCCAGAGGTGGACACCAGACCTAAGTTAGGCCAGAGTTAACCTACTCATGGGCATATGGATTTGAAAACAAAACAATTCAGTCGGTATACTCCTCTGGGTGCCTGAACTGTAAGATGTAAAAGTCAAGTGTTGCTGGTAGCTATGTTCCACTATTTGAACTCAATAGCAGAGGAAACTAATGCTTAAGGCTAGAAAAGAATGAAATAGACATGCAGAAAGAAGCAGACATAAGAAATGGGAACCAACTAAAGTCCCAAGCTACCTGTATATAGTTCACTAAATGTGTCAAGCTCTCTCTCAACTTCATGCCTTTATACTTGCTGTATCTTCTGCCTGAACCTTACTTTTCCCCATTTCTCAAATTGGGTAACTAATATTTAGACTCCATGATAGTCACTACCTCCTCCAAGAATTGCTGCATTTCCCTCCAGTCTGAGATGGAGTCCTTCCTCTGTACTCCAATAGTATCCTGTGCAGAACTTTATCATAATACTTCTCACACTATATTTTAATAGTATTGGTTCACTTATACCATACAGTATAATCTGGTAGGGGCCGCATCTTATATCTCTAAGTAAACTGTATCCCTCAGTACTTTACCCGGCCCATAGTACGTGCTCACTATATACTCAGGGATGAAAAGACAAAGCACAGAGAGGGAAGGAGGAAAGAAGTATCTAAACGGTATCTAACAGTACTTTAGCTTCAGAGTATGAAATGATTGGAAGGTTAACAGAAAGGAGATTTACTAGTAGTCTGGCCATGAGTCTTCAAGATGGGAACAAAGAAGAATGGCAAAGTAACACAATTCTCTGAGTAAAGAAATGACTGCACTGACCAACTAGTACCTGAATAATATCATAGGTGATGGAATGAGGCATTGATGCCAGCCCCGATATCAGTTCCCCTACATTAAACCCAGCATATAAAGCACTTATCCCCTTTCCCTGCCTCTCTAAGTTACATTCATAGGTAAATATTGGTTTTTTAAACCTTTGTTTCCCTGAACTTTACAAGCCAAATTGAAGTTACAAATTGTTAGAGCCCAGGTGGCCTCATGATAACATTTTGGCTAGCTACGAGCCCTTTGAAGTTTTATTACAAGGAAACTGATATCCAGAGAATATCAAGAAGCTGAAGCTTCCCAGACCCCAACTCCTTGGCTTCCTGGCACCAGAATCCACCATCTACCACGGAGGCAGACAACCAAGAACACCCACCTGCGGATTCTCTTATCTCACCATTCTCCTCCCTGCAAGCAGCCTCACAAGGCCAAATGCAGGCTGATGGGAAGGCGCCGACCTGCAAAGCCACAGCTCCCCCTCCCCTACCTGAAACCTCAAATAAAAACCCCTACCTTTTTTCCTTCGGGGAGATGGACCTGAGTTCTAACTAACTCCCATCTCCTCGTCTGGCTGCCTTTCAATAAAACTCTTTCCTTGCCATAAGCCTGCCATTCCTGTTTTTATTTTGGTCTCTCTCTTGCGTGGTGGGTAAAGGAATCTGTGTTTGGGCTCAGTAACAGCATGAGGTAAATTTTTAGAGCAAAAAAGTACAGCCAGGCATTATTTTGAAAAAATTAATTTTTTTTTCAATATTGTCTTTCTGCCACGAGCATCCCCTTTTCAAGCAGCCAAGTCTTTTGTGGTTAGGGTGTGAGGTGACAGCAAAAAAGCACACAAATCTGTTCTGAATATTTGAGTTTGAAAAATCTGGCCCCTTATAGATACAAAAAGGATTCATATCATTTAAAAAAAATATTCAGGAGAAAAATTAAGTAAGAGCAAATCTCTCATCCATTCCTACTCCAGACTAGAAAAGAATTCCCCTGGTCAAGTACAGTCATAGAAATCTATCTTCTAGGATGACTGGTTGGTTTGTTTCCCAGGCAAGGCCTCTTATACAGTAAAACCATATGGTTAAGTGCCCAGTCTTCAGCTTTGCAGGTCAGAAACCAAGAGTTTCAAAGTGGATAAGACTCAAAGAGATTGATTCATACCATAACAGCTCTATATCACCAGCAAACTATTTGGGGGCAAATATGGGCTTGTTCTTCTAACTCTTGGTATGGGAAAGACTGCTAATTTTAAAAATAAACAAACAAAACCCATAGCTAGGTTAGTAAAACAAAGTGGCAGACTTCACTGATTGCCTACCTAATCCCTTCTTTCATATTAACGGAATCTGATTTTATTTTAGATATTTCCTTTAAGGGAGACTGCTTCTCTCCCTAGCCTCAGGAGGTGAACCTTAATTAGTAAATCAATCTTAATAACAACAGTTGCAATTCCATTAATTGGTTTAAGAAAGGTTATGTGCTATAATTTGGCCAATGGGATGTGAAGCAAATGGGGGAGGGGGAGAGATGGCTTTCAGGAAAGTCTTCTTTAATCTTAAAAACGGACCTAAGAAAGGGCCAGTTGTTCTACGAGTCTTTGAACAATGCTGTGTGCAGATATAAAAGTTGAAGGTACGGCAGTCCTCTTGCAGCTATGTAAGGACAAGCCTAAGAACAATAACCAATATGCTGAAAATGGCAGAGCAGAAAGATGGAAAGAAACCGAGTCCTTGATTATGCTGCTGAACTTCAGAATTAACTTATCTATAATCACCATACCTCTGGAATTCTTTATTATGTGAACTTATAAATTTCCTTCATATCTCAGTCATTTTAAATTGGATCTTTGGTAATTCTAACCATTCTAACGGCTACAACAGCAAATAAAACTGACTAAGGAAAAGACTATACAGGATCTAATCAAATTTAAATTTTAACATAAAATTCTTATTTCCTCTAGAAATTTCAAATTCAATAAATCTGGGGGCAAGGGTACTGAGTTTAGATGTTAAAATCTTTTTTACTCACCAGTTTAAAACCCTGCAATGGCTCCATTGTGGCTTTAAGGCTATAATCCAAACTGTTTAGAATGGCATACAAAACACTTCATTAACTGATAAGTCATTAACTGTCCATCCTTTTTAGCAACTTTCTAACTCACCCTAGGTTCCAGGAATAGAGACTTCTTCCAGTTGCTAGAAGGCACCATATAGTCTCTTATATTCATCTACTGGCAAACGCTACTTTCTCTATATGAACCCCTAACACATACTTATCCTTCAAAGCTCAACTTGCATTCTCCTCTCCTCCCTGCCTATCCTCCAACTGTATTATCACTGTTGGTTTAGGAATCTCTCTCCTCTAAATAGACTTTGAGCTCCCTGAGAGTAGGAACTATCCCCAGCATGTATCACAAAGCTTGATACACAGTAAGCACTGAAAAATCTTTGTGGAGTGCTTTAATGAACCACATTTGGGGACAATCATAAGTTCTTTCCATTACAGTATTAGATGATGCAGATTTATAAAATATATTCATCATCACAGAAAGTCATTGAACAGCACTATTTTATAAGGTTGCTAATTTATTTAAAAATGATTCAAAACTAGTTTTATCTGTTTTAAAAACAACAAAATATAGGACAAAATAATGTTATGACTTTTTCAGAAAATTCATGCCATGTGATAAATATTTATTAAGAAACATGGACCAAGGATACTAAATGGATAAGAGATGTCTCTGTTCCCAATAACATTCTTGGTCTGAGCAAAGACTACTACCTAAACGTTTTACAATAACCATAAATGATCTTTACCAAGTTCTTTTCTAACCAAAACTATAGGCTCCCTAAAATAAAATCTCTAGTAAGCAAAAAAGAAATCATCTCACAATTTTCAAATTTTACACATATTTCAGGTACACTAAGCAATATATGAGTATAATTTTGGTTAAAGTATTTAATATAGTGCAAGGCACATAATAAATACTCAATAAATATATGCTGAATCTGAATCAACTGTATGCAGAGATAAAGAATGTATTTTCCCAAGTTTCATATCTTTATATACATATAAAAAGGATATTTCAATACCATAGACTCATCTGATAGTAAAAGCATCTTGTGTTATAGAAAAAGAATTAGTGTCATAGTCATATCTTTATCATATACTTTTTTATTAATATTACTTCACTGATATATCCTATTGATTACGTTTGAAATAATTTTATAAAAGTTATTTCATTTGAAAACTGAACTATGGAGTTACCATGCAAGACTTTCAGTCTCATTCTAACTGTAAAGACGACATTTTCAATGTTACTTGCTCCTTCCAATTTACTAAAAGTAAAAGATTAATGGTGGTTTAGGAAAAAAACAAAACAAAACCCAGCTTGTTCATCCTTGATTTAGAAACATGACCAGCTTACTTTATATCTTGGTAAGGAATTAAAGATCCCTTTGGAACTCCTCTTAAAGAAGCAGGATTTTTGATGGCAAGGTACTTAGGAATGAAAGAAAGAAAATCATGACTCCAGGTCAGAACACTCTGAATCTGGAAAAAAATAAGTTAACCTATTTTCTCCAAGAAATCAAATAAAATCTGAATATAAGAAATCTATGAAAATGGAGTGCAGGGTACAAAGGCTGTTTTTAAGGTCAAATTTTTGGTTATTGATTTTCTTTAAGGTAAGACATATAACTTATACCTATACTGAAGACACTTCTCACTTATAGAAATGTATTGTAGAGATCCTTGAGAACAAGTCTATGAATGCTATACCCTAGCAATTTTCAAAAGATACTTTTCTCCTTTTAGCATCTCACTCATTTCTTGGCTCTATAGTTAACCTTTTACTATCATGAGTGCATGTATATATTTTTATTAAAATTCCCATATATCATGAGACAACAGAAGTAAGCATGATTATATGATACATGAGAAGAGCAGGGGGTGGTATAGAATACCACGAATTTGCAAAAGCACAAATCTACAATCTAGAGTTTTCTTTATTTGAAATATTTAAATTTTCTAAGAAAACAAAAAACTACATATATTCTGATGAAAAATTTGACAATGTTAAAATAATTTATTTTTTTAAGTTGGTGAAAGCATTACTATATATCAAAATATGCTGTATGAAAAATAGGGCATTAAGAATATTTTTTAACTTACTATTTAAATCCTTTTTTAATTAAAGACGAGAATTTACTTCCTAAATATTTATTTTTCTTCATGGCACACTCTCAGGTTTATGAATATAGAATTATAAGTGGTACATCTGATATATACTTGGATTTTTAAAGTAACTGATCTGCAGGAACAATGGTCCAAAGTAAATCAGTTTAAACAGTTTAATCTTTTTTAAAAATTTGTTTAAAATATAATAAGCCTGGATTAATAATCAAAGAGTTTTATGAGGGGAACTTTCATCAATACTAAGAAAACACTATTTTAAATTTCAAGCATCTTGCACAAGTTGAGGATAGGCAGAAAACTAAATAGAAGAATGAAAATTTACTTTTTTTAAATTGGAAAGAAATAGTCACAAAAGGGCTTGTGCTGACAGCATAAATCACACATAGCTTTCTCTGGCTTCCTTCTTCAACAACAATAAAGGAAACAGTAAACTATGAAAGTACCAAACTATAAAAGTAGACAATCATGGAAAAGAATCTTTAGGCTGAAATATTGCAGTGCAGTGCTAAAAGGGCTTGTAACATTAAATTGTCCTAAAGTCCAGAGGAAGTATAATCCCACAGCTCAAATAAAGGTAAATTAGAAAGGAACCTAGAAGAATGGAAACAAACCATGGAGTTAAATAAATTAAACTCAGAAGCAAAATTCAGTGCAATTTTGGAGTTATTCATTCAATATATGATTCATTCAATATATGATTGGAGTTATTCATTCAATATATGATTATTGTGTACCTAATATGGGCCTGAAATAAAGCAATGCCACCAGTTAGCGAGCATCTCTAGCCAGAAATTTCAGAACAATTTCCTCCTATTCTTTTCCTTTCTCAGCCACTCTAGTAACCAAATCCTCTCTATTTTACCTCATAAATGTCTTCCTTGTGTAACCTGTTTCTTTATTTCTACTCTCACTTCTTTAGCCTTTCATCATAACTAATATCTCCTTACTGCAGTCCATTTTATCTACTTAATAAAATGTATATTTCATCTTCCTTAAAGTTATTCATTTTAAGGGTTATCTTCCTTAAAATGTTATTCATTCATAAAACAAATATCATTGAGTGTTTACTATGTGCCAGGCAGGTGCTAAGGATACAGCAGCGGAAAAGTGAATGAACTTGTGATGAAATTTGTATTCCAGTAGGAAAGATAGATAATAAAACAGAAAAACAAGATATATAATAAGATAAATAGTGATAATTGCAACAGGAACAAAATATAAAAGGAGGGATCAAATAAAAAGCAGGACATAAAGAAGGAGTTAGAGTCTTAAATCTGGTAGCCAGGAAAGATTTCAATGAGGAGATGACTTCTAAATAAAGTTCCCAGTGAAATACGGGAGCTAACATTCCAGGCAAAGGGAATAACAAGCTTAACATTTCTAAAGTAGGAGAGGCTAATGTGGCTAAAAAGAAGTGAGCAAGAACATGAGGTACAGTTAAAGGAAACGAAGGCAAATGTAATCAGGAACAGATCTTATAGACTCCTGGAAGGACAAGGCTTCTACTCAACTTATGGCAGTCTCTAAAGACTGTATTCGGCACTTCATTGCTGAAATTTCTCACTATGGCCTTCACTACTTGCCATTCCATTCTGCCTAACAACCCTCTTTCCCCACTTGCCCATCCTCAAATACTCTCTGTTAAGCCAGTAAGAATGGAAGAGAAGACATCCACAACTAAAAGGGAGGCATTATCTAACTTAACTCCTCCAATTCTAATCTTCCTATTTGCCACTCTAGTTGAGAATCCCTAATAGTTGCAGAAATATTGCAGAAATTTATGGGCAGAAAAATGACTGAGACCAATGTTCTACTGCATGCAAAATTTTTAAAAAATTAACATCAACTGTATTCACATACATTTAATAATTGAGAAAGCCACAGGGAGATACTAATGTTAATAAGTTTACATTTAAGGTGATTTTTCAAATAATAAACATATAAGAAACTGATGAATCAACTCACAATGCACCTATATTTAACAAGTTTCCATGAAAAACAAGGAGAAAAAAACCAAAAAGCCAAAAGGCACACACTTTAAAAAAGTAAAATCTCTCTCAACTACCATATGAAGCCACCAAACTCTTTGCTACTTGTTGTTTTGATACAATCCTTAGCAATTTGAGATCTCTTAATATCTGACTTGCTACTTCAAAGAAAAAACATATAGTTTTCAGATGTCAGTTTAGACTTAATTCCAATACTAACTGTCTCATTTATTCAGTGACAGCAACAAATGAAGAGTGAGAATTCAATGGTTTCTACTCCAGTGGCTGTCTACTAGCTGTAGACACTTGGGAAAGTCTCTTTATCTTGGGCAAATCTTTTCATTTCTCATCTGTAAAATGGAGCAGTATTTGCTATACAGATTAAATGAGGTAATACATGTTGCAGTCCTTTTCCTTTGTGAAATATAGAACACAAGCAAATGTAAGGTAACTGTTACTCAACACATACGTCATCAAAGACAAGAAGTTCACATGACCTCTTATATTCTCTTTCAATGAAATGTACATATATAAATGTAAATATAGCGACTGTATGAACTGATGGAGGGATAAAAGGTAGTGTACATTCCTTACTCTTAGGATAGTTAAACTATATTAGGGAAGCATTTCTAGAAAGTTCATAAGCAATACAAGGCATTACATTATTAAGTTTCACGTTAGAAACATAGGCAATAAGCACTATAATACGTGAAGCAAAAGAGTGATCACTGTGAACCAGAATGAGATATAAGCTGGACTTTAATGATTGACTGAGTAGGATTTAAAGAGTTGACTCAAGTACAAATAGCAAGCTTATTCCAGACAGGGTGAATGTCATGATCAAAGGAGTACAGAAAATATAAAGCGTTAAGAAGACTGACTTGAATAAAGTAGAAAGTTTCTGCATAAGAGTCATTGGAAATAAGGCTAGAGAAGTTAGGTGAGGTCAGGTCCTGCCAGGCTAAGAATTTTCTAATTAGTACCTTAGGAAAATTAATACTGCAGCAGGGTGAGAGTGAGGGCAGGTGATGGTGAGTCAGAGAAAATAGTATATTTATTCAACAAATATTTATTGACCTGTTAATTTCCAGGCACTATTCTAGATGCTGGGAATAAGACAGTCAGTGAACTTGTCGGACTTACATTTATTGTAAGTAACCCAAACCAAGTAAACAAAGAAAATATCTCAAAGAGTGATATGTACTATAAGGATAGAAAGGGTATAATTGGATGGAGTTTGAATATAGTGGGGACTGAGAAGAAAGACCAGTGAGGAGACTAAGAAGAAAGACCAGTGACTGTTAAAAAAAGAAGGTTGTAAACATGTGTAGGGGCAGAGGCTATTTGGGAAATCTCTGTAACTTCCCCTCAATTTTGCAATGAACCTAAAAGTACTCTAAAAAATAAAGTCTATTAAAAAAAAAAAAAAAGAAGAAAGTTGAGAAGGCAGGCAGTATTTATATTATCATGGGCTCTGGAAGCTCAGTGAAAGACTTTGAACTTTATTCTAAGACCTACCAAAATCTTTTGTAGGGTTCTAAGATTAGGGTTGATATGATCTGATGAAGTTTATTCAAGATCACTAATATCATTTACTTAATCAAAGCATGGGTAGTAGGAGGAAGATTGGTTTGCCATAGGCAGAGACTCCACTGAGATAAAGAGAAAGCAACAAAATTTTTAACAACTGTGTGAACAAGTCTAGGTTTGACAGTATAGAATAGGGGTCAGCAAATTTTTCTGTAATGGGCCAGATAGTAAATATTTCATTCCTTGTCCCAACTACAGACTCCCACTCTTGTAGCACGAAAGCAGACATAGACAATACATAAACAAATGAGTATGGCTGCGTCCCAATAAAATTTTATACAAAAAAACAGGTGGTAGGCCAGATTTAGCCTGCAGGCCATGGTTTGCCAACTCCTGGTATAGAAGGTGAAGGAACCCCAAATTCAAAGCTAGATCTCCCTGCCCACTGATTCTCCACACAGTACTTCTACCAAGTTCATGGTGGCAACAATCTGGGGGACTGGAAGCTTGACAATAAAGTTGAGCGAGATTTCATAACCAGATGAATCCTGCTAAAGGGAGAGGACTGACATACAGACACAGAACAGACCTCACCCTAGACATCTGAAATACATGCGAACGGAAACAATCTAAACTGCAACCTAGACCTAATCCAGTTCAACACTCCATCAAATCCAAGAGATCAGATCCCCATCATAGCTGTCTTATATAAGAAAAGGCTTTCCCTCTCTAGGGAAAAATATTATTTACTCTAGCCTTTACAGTTCTTTTAAATACAATGTCTGAAAAACAACAGAAAAATGCTGAGATGTGTGAAGAAGCAGGCAAATGTGATCCATAATCAAGTGGCAAAATAATTAATAGAAGCAGAAACACACATAAACTAGATATTAGACTTAGCAGAGACATCAGCTATTAAACTATTATTTTTAGCTATTATGTATAAGTTAAGAAAAAAGAGAGAGAAAAAATGGATGAAAAGATTGAAAATTTCAACAGAGAAATGGAGTATCTTTAAAAGAACCAAATGAACATTCTATAACTGAAAAACACTAAGTTAAGAATTAACTGACTGAGCTTAAACGCTGACTGGACACAACAGAAGAAAGGGCAATAAACCTGAAGACAGGCCAACACAAATTAACTAAAGAGAAAAAAAATGACTGAAAAATAGGATAGAAGAAATACCTTAAGAAAGAATGGCTAAGGTTTTCCACAATTGATGAAACCCATCAACATACAGACTCAAGAAGCTCACCAAAATCTAAACAAGATAATAGCAAGAAAATCACACACATAGGCGTCTCACAGCCAAATGCTAAAAGCCAAGATAAATTAAAAAAAAAATAATTTAAAGCACCCATACCAAATTAAATAAACAATAGGTCACATCACATTCCATGGAAAAAACAATGAGAATGATGGCTGACTTCACATCAGAAACAATTATGAGTCAAAAGATAACAGGGGGCCAGCCTGGTGGTGCAGTGGTTAAGTTTGCGTGCTCCACTTCAGCGGCCCCAGGTTCGCAGGTTTGGATCCCGGGCACAGACCTACACGCTGATCATTAAGCCATGCTATGGCAGCGTCCCACATACAAAGTAGAGGAGGATTGGCATAGATGTTATCTCAGGGCCAGTCTTCCTCAACCAAAAAGAGGAAGATTGGCAACAGATGTTAGCTCAGGGCCGATCTTCCTCACCAAAAAAATAAATAAATAAAAATAACAGAACAACATCTTTAAAGTATTGAAAGAAAATAACTGCCAATCTAGAATTTTATACCGAGGGAAAATATCCTTTAAAAACGAAGACAAAAGAAAAACATTATGAGAAAACAAAAGCTGAGATAATTCATTGCCAGCAGACTTACACTTCAAGAAATGCAAAGGAAGTTCTGCAGGGTGAAAAAAAATTATCCCAGATAAAACACCATTTTGCAAGAAGGAATAAAGAATATTAGAAGGGATAAATATATGGATAAATAAAAAAGACATTTAGAAATCATCTTAAAGACTACTGACTACTTAAAGGAATAGTAATACAATGCATTGTTGGATATATACTATAATGGAAGTTAAATAAAAGACAACAAAGAGTGGCACATAAATAGAATTAAATATCATAAGGTCCTTACAGTGCTCATAAAATAGTAAAATAAAAATTCAAGTTAAACAATAAAAAGTTAAAGACACATACTGTAATCCCTTGCATAATCTCTTTAAAAAAATTTCCAATAAGGTACAGCTAAAATACCAAGAAAATGAATAGAATAAAAAATATTTGTTAAATCCTAAAGAAGACAGGGAGGAGGGAAAAAAAGAGGAACAAGAAACATATGGAATGCAAAAGAAACAAAAAGTAAGATGAGAGACTTAAACCAAGTCATATCAACAGTTATATAGTCAATGTAAATGAACTAAATATACTGTTTAAAATTAGAAAATCAGACTGGATTTAAAAATAACAACAAGACAAAACTACATGATATTTACAAGAGAGACAACTTAAATACAAAATACAGACAGATTTAAGGCAAAACTATTAGAAGTTCAACTAAGCAAAATATTAACATACAGGAGCTAAAAAATTAGTAAAGTTTACTCAATAAGTATAGTAAACTTTGTCCTAATCAACAGAAAATGTCTTGTTTTCCAGGACCCATTAGACAGTTATAAAATCTAATCAAAACTCAGCCAAAAAAAATAAATCTCAATACTTTAAAGCAAGAGTTAGCAAACTTTTTCTTACAGAGCCAGATTGTAAATATTTCAGGATTGTGGGCTATACAGTCTCTATCACAAATGGGTGTGGCTATGTTCCAATAAAACTTTATTTACAAATACAGGTGGCTTGCCTAAAGAAGGTAAGCTCACCAATCACTACTTTAAAGAGAAGAAAATGAACAGTCTACATTTTATAACCACAGTGCCTTAAATTAGAAGATTATGAAAAAGGGTTAACAAAAAAAAAGTCAATCTCTTGGAAAATTTTAAGCTGATTAAATTACTCGGGTCAAAAAGAAAATCAACTGCAATTACAGACTACATAAAAAGTTAATAATGAGAATATTATGTATTAAAATTTATAGAATACAGCAAAAGCTGTATCATAGAAAAATTCATAATGTAATGAGAAGAAAAATAAAATTAGTAAATCTAAGAGTTGGATCTTTTGAAAAAGCTAATAAAACAGATAAGCTTCAAAGCTAAGAGACAGGAAATATTAAAATATTCAGTATTGAGAAACTGAATTAAATTCAAATGAATACAATATGTATAACTATATGCAAATAAATTTTAAAATCTCAATGAAATGGACAATTTTCTAAGAAAATAAATTATCCAAATTGCCTAAGGAAAACCTAATTAGAGCAACAACAATAAAATAGCAAATACTGTCAAAAACTACCCAAAAAATCCCCAACAAGCCTAGGCTAGTCATTTTTATGTCTGAGTTCTACTAAATTTTCAAAGAATAAATAATCTATATGATACATAAAGCAAAGTAAAAGACGAAAATCACGAGAATTCATCTTGTGCAATTAGCATAACTCTAAAATAACTCTGAAAAAATAAGATGAAAATGAAATAAATGTGAAAACATGAGTGTTAGTGTATGTGTCTATCTGATGAGAAGCGCTATTAAGTTAACTATTGAACTGCTACAAGTATCTGAAATATAAGCAAAACCAGTCGAAACAGATTTGTTTCAAAATGCACTTTCAAGGTTCTTGCCACTTTTTTCACTCTTCGGTCACATTTATTTTTACAGCCCACTGTCCTTCTCTAAAAGAGAATCCTTATTCTCTTTTATACACATTCTGTCACTTCTTCTAATGACTTTTCACCTCAAGTTCCATGACAGCCTATCTTAATTGGCAAGGACAAATGAATTTCATAAGGAGTAAATATCTCAACAGCCAACCACAAATTGGGCAAATTGATGGGCAGAGAAACAGAAAAGGAAACAGCAGTCAATAAAAATATGACAGGTTTGGGTTTTATTAGAAAAGATTTTGTCGCTCTATAATTAAATAAACAAAATCCTTTCCTCATATTAAAGAGGAGTGTATTTTCTAACGAAACTTGTTAGAACAGCTTACAGAAAAGGTAAAAACTCTTGAAAAACTTATGTTGTAATTTCATGATTTATTAGTGAAATAAAACTTACCATCCCTAGAAGAAAAAAGATATATTTTCACAGTATAAATGTATTTGCATTAAATACTACTATACATATTTCTTTATAGTTTATTATGAACATTCATTATTCAGAGACCAACAAAGATTTTAATTCATTTCAATGCCCAAAGGACAAAAATTACACCACCACCACTAGTAACAAATGCTTCTAACAAAGTGCCCTATTTCCACAGATGAATTGATTTTTGCTCAGAGGATAGTTAAAGAGAATTTAACTCAAACTCAAATATCAAGCAACCAGTACACTACCCAGTACTTAGTGATTAATGAATAAATACCTGTTGACAGAAACCAAAAGCATGATCTATAAAAGTAAAACTTGATAAACTGGACTTCACCAATATGAAAACCTTTTTCTCTACAAAAGACCCTGTTAGGATAAAAAGACAACAGACTGGGAGAAAATATTTGCAAATCACATATCTATCTGACAAAGGCTAGACTACGTAAAGAACTCTCAAACTCAACACACACAAACAAAAACAAACAAACCAATTAGAAGACAGCCAAAAGACATTAAAAGATATTTCACCAAGGAAGACATACAGATGGCAAATAAGCACATGAAAAGATTCTCAATATCATTAGCCACTAGGAAAATGCAAATTAGAGCCACTCTGAGATACCAGTACACATCTATCAAAATAGGTAAAATAAAAATAGTGACAATATCAAATGCTAGGAAGGATGGGGAGAAACTGGATCACTTATACATTGCTGGTATGAATGTAAAAAAATGGTATAGCCACTCTGGAAAAGAGTTGGCAATTTCTTTAAAAACTAAACTTGCAACTAAAATGTGTCCTGGCAATTGCACTCCTGGACATTTACCCAAAAGAAATGAAAACATATGTTCACACAAAACTCTCTATCTTTCCCTTTATGACCAGCAATTCCATTCCTAGATATAATCCCAAAAGAACTGAAAACAGAAACTCAAACAGATACTTGTATGACAATGTTCATAGCAGCATTATTCACAATAGCTAAAAAATAGAAATAACCTAAGTGCCTGTTAATGGATGAATGGATAAACAAAATGTGCCACACACATACAAAGCAATATTATTCAATCACAAAAAAGAATGAAGTTCTGATACATGCTACAACAGGAATGAACCTTGAAAACATTATGTCAGGTGAAATTAGCTAGACACAAAAGGACAAAATAGTATGACTGCATTTACATGAAATATCTAGAAAAGGCAACTTCATAGAGACAGAAAGTAGATTAGAGGTTATCAGGGGCTGGAGGGAGGGGGGAAATGGGGAGTTACTGTTTAACGGGTACAGAGTATGGTTTGGGGTGATGAAAAATTTTGGTACATAGAGAGTGGTGACGGTTGCACAACACTGTAAATGTAATTAATGCCACTGAATTGTATAATTAAAAATGATTAAAATGGCAAACTTTATGTTTTATATATTTTACCACCATAAAAAAACTTGAAAAACTCAGCCCATGGCCTGTGATATCAGTGCAATGCCTAGCAGAAGGGGCATCTCAACAGTCAACAGCACAGGATCCCCACAGAAAACAACTCCTACCTGAGATGAGCTGATAAACAAACCTTAGAAAACACAAGAAGAAGTGATCCACCACGAGCAAGTCATAAAATATAACAGAAGAAACAGAACCCTAAGCATTTAAGGTAATATAACAACATAAGAAAACATCTAACACCTCCATTTAGCTCTAGCTCAGGTCTCAATCAAGGGCAGACTCTGACTGAAAATTTAGAAGGTATCTTTTGGTCATAATGGTAGTGAGAGACCTACAATGCACTGGACAATTCCACAAAATGGAGTAGCAATAATGCTCTTGCCTCATTAATACCACGGTTTTCCTGGCTCTCTGTCCTAGGCATATCTAGCATATTTGTCTAACTATGTGAGTATGTATTTAATTTTAATACCTTATAAGTCATATTCCCACAAAAATCAATTACTCTTTTTCATCCTTGGTTATTCTCATTTATTCTTCCATATAACTTGAAAGTTATTTTACTAAATTGAAGATGAACCTGCTGTTTTCCTAAATGGAATTGCAATAAATTTATGTGTAAATCCAGAAACATGATGTCTTTCCATTTGTCCAAGACTAATACACTTCAATAAGGTTTCTTGTCAAATCTATTCCTGAGAATTTGACAGTTGTTATCATTGCGAATGTAATTTTTTTCTCATTTACATTTCTAATCAGTAAATACTGGTAGAGCTAAGAGTGCCAACCACCTCGTGAAATTACATTAATACTTCCAGTAGATATTTACTGGATTCTCTGGGGTTTTCACCCCATTTAAAAATAAATATGACACTATCTTTTCTTTTCCAATATTTACACTAGTCACTTTATTTTCTTGTCTTTACTATATAATAGAACCTCCCAAACAATTTTGGAAAAGAGTGGTAATAAGAGAAATCTGTATCATGTTTCTGTTTTAATGGAAACAGCTGCTACACTTCTTTGTTTAGTATGATGTTTAGCTGTTGGATTCGGTAAATAGTCTTTATTATAATTGAAGTATCCTTTTTCTCTTTTAACGATATTTCTAATGGCTGCTCAGCTTTATAAAATGTTTTTTCAGAATATAATGATAAAGTAATGTGGTTTTTAAAATTTTTTTTAAGTTAAAAACTTCTGTTGACTTTATGATATAGAAATATCTTTGCATTCCTGGAATAAATTCTACTTGTAGTACATTATCAGCAACTATTTATATTTAACTATAAGTTTTACTTACTTTGTTCACTTTTCTTTCTTCATCTCGAGACTTCCTCACATTTATTTTTTATTTTGCTAGGAGACAGCCTCAAGTAATTTTATTTCTTCCAATGGCTGTGTTATACTTAGGGTACTATGCTTTATGAGTTCTCAAATATCTGAAATTGACAGTATTTTCCCCCCTCATGCTTGAATGATGATTTACCAAAACAATGACACAATGATACCAGATAATGGAATTACTTATATCAAAGAAGGCTACTTGAACTTTTACCAATTACTAGCACGATTTTAAATAATAAAGTTAAGACAAAAGTTAAGAAAATATACATAAACATTTAACTTTTAGAAAACATAGAAATATATATATTTTCCTTATAACTCATAATTGAAAAGAGCCACACAGTTGTCTTTTCACAAAACTTAGGAATACCTAGTTCTACATGCATCAGAAACAATTTTCACTTCATAAATCTGAATTAAGTTATAAAATTCAAAGCTGATATTCACACGTCCTTAGGGGGAAAACTTTGCCTGAGAAAATTCATTGTTATTACTTGATATAAATCTATTTGTGTAAAATATTTATCTAGTGGCCCACACAAAAGTTCAGATCAACTTCTAAAAGACAAATTAAAACAGGCAACTTCCCTTTATGACAAATGCTTTTTAACCTAAATACTAAGTTGGTTTCCTAAAACAAAACAAATGGTTATGCCTATGAGAAAACTTACCTTATTAACCTTAAAAATAAGCCATGAGCCAAAGTTAATATAAAGAATAAAGTATCCACCCAATTATTCATTAATGATTAAAGGAAAAATTGTAATGATAAAAAAACTAATGATGTCATTCCACACACATACTTTTTCTTTTAATATAAAATTTATTCTTGCTTTGGAATTCTTGCTTTGGAGTACATTTGGAAAAAATGTACTGCTTCTCTACAGAAAGAGTTCTTTCCATATAGAATACAAATCACTATTTTTATAACTACTCTAACTTCTAACTACTCTAAATTATAAAAATTTTAAATGAAAAACCACTGAGAAGAATAATACTAGAATAAGACCCCCCAAAATCATTACTATAATTAGATATGCAGTAAATCAAAGAAATTAGCTTGAACACTACAGTAAAATCTTGACATGTAGTTACTCAAAAGTCTAGGATATAATAATTTGTAATTTTGCTAAAGCACAAATTTGATGCTTACTTCTAATAGAGATAGCATGTAGAAATGAGTCACTTATCTAGTACTCAGGTCAAAAAGACTATCCAGCATCTGCATCTTAATATGGCTTTATTGTTTTCTACTATTTATCTTATATGAAGTAATTGTTATGAAGTGATAGAAAACACTAGTGCTAGTGTCAACAGTGAACAACCAAGGTGTCTAAGAAAATCATAGTTCTAGGCCAGAAAACAAATTTTGGATAGACCATTTCTTTAAATGTCAAATTTGGAGGCAGCTTGGATCTCTGTGTGTGTGTGTGTGTGTGTGTGTGTGTGTGTGTGTGTGTTTGTAAATATAAAATCAAAGAGTGACCAGTGGGGTAATGACAATTAAAATTTGTCTTCTGCCAAACCCAATCAATTCTGGGAAGACATAAAAACTAAATGAAATGTAGTTCTCTGGATTGGATTCTGGAACAAAATGAGGACATTAATGGAAAAACTAATGAAATCCAAATAAAAGTCTGGAGTTTAGTTAATAGTAATGTACCACTGTTGGTTTCTTAGTTTTGACAAATGCACCACAGTAACATAAGATGTAACAATGGGGAAACTGGGTAAGGGGCATACAGGAATTCTCTGTACTATCTTTGCAACTTTTCTGTAAATCTAAAATTAACCCGAAATGAAAAGCTTATTTTAAAAAAATAACTAGGCACAGGAGGAAATAAAATAACATTAGTAAAAGCCAAAAGAAACAGACAATAGAAACAGACACTTTTAGAGTTATCAAACACAAACTTTAAGATAAATAAATATATAGACTTACTATGTTCAGGGAGATAAGAGACAGATTGAGAATACTGGCAAAGAACTGAAAACAATAAAAAGAAACAAATGGTGTCTACCTGCAGATTGTTTTTAAGTTGAAAGGGGAAAATTAGTATCCATATAGCAGAGAAACTGGACAGCACTGTGATTTGGTCATCAAAATCACTTATGAGTGACAGATGGACATTGTGTACCTCCAGCTGTGACATTTTATGTAACATTCAAATCACAGAGACATAATCTGAATCTAATACAAAAAAAAAAAAAATCAAACCCCAAATTAGAAGCATTCTAGTTTTTTAAAAAGATACAAAACTTTTATTCTTTAAAAATGTTAAGAACGGCTGAGAAAGTTTTTCAAACTAAATGAGAGTAAAAAGACAAGAGAAGTAATGCAATATCTTATCTTGGACTGGATCTTGGTAAGGAAGGGGGGAAATTCTATAAAGGAAATTACTGGGTAACTAGAAAAAATTTGGAAAATATATGGTAGATTGGATAAAAGTATTGTATCAATGTTAAATTGTCTGAGGTTGTTAACTGTACTGTGGTTATGTAAAAGAATCTCCTTGTCCTTAAGAAATAACACACTGAAAAATTTAGGAGTAAAGTGGCATGATGTATTTAACTTACTCTCAAGTGATTTAAAAAAAAATGAGTTTGGGGCCGGTCTGGTGGCATAGTGGTTAAGTTCCCACCTTCCACTTCAGCAGCCCAGTGTTCCCAGCTTCAGATCCCAGGCACAGACCTATGCATCGCTTATCAAGCCATGCTGTGGCAGGTGTCCCACATATAAAATAGAGGAAGATGGGCACAGATGTTAACCCAGGGCCAATCTTCCTCAGCAAAAAGAGGAGGGCTGGCAACAGATGTTCACTCAGGGCTAATGTTCCTCATCAAAAAAAAAAAAAAAAAAAAAGTGATTGAGAGAGAGGGTGGAGTGGGGGAAAGAGGGAGACAGAGTGTGTGCATACGTGTAGAGAGAGAATGATAAAGCAAATGCAGCGAAAAGTTAATAATCTGTGAATCTGCGGAAGAGTATGTTAAGTTCTTTGTACTATTATTGCACCCTTTCAGTAAGCTTCAAATTATTTCCAAATTAAAGCAAATGGAAGTTCTAGAACTGAAATATACAAAAACTAAAAATAGGAACTGAATACAGTTAAGAGTAGATCATAAACCAATGAAGAATGAATTAGTGAACTATAAGATCAAAAGAAAATATCCAGCATGAGGCATATAGAGAGGAAAGGATAGAAAGAGAATGTAAGAGACATAGATGATATGCATGTGGTCTATCAAATGCATAACTAGAGTCCTAGAAAGAAAGAAGAGAGAGAAAATGGGAAAAAAATTAAAACATGAAGAGATAATGGGTAATAGCTTTCCAAAACTGATGAAAGACATCAAGCCACAGATTCAAGAAACCCTACAAACATAAATAAATAGATAATAGACAAAGATAGACAAAAAGAAAACCACTCCTAGGCACATCAATGTAAATCTGGAAAACTAAAAACAAGGAGAAAAAAGACATATCGCCTTTAAAGATGCAGCAATAGACCGACAGCTGACCTCTCATCAGAAATAATTCAAGAAGTCAGAAGACAATGAACAATATTTGAAAGTACTAAAAGAAAATAGCCAACATAGAATTCTACTCCCAGCAAAAATATCCTGCAAAAAACAAAGGCAAAATGAAGATATTTTCAGATTTAAAAAGAGCAAAGTAAATTTGCCAGATGAAGATTCCAACAAAAGTAAATTATAAAGGATGTTCTCAAGACAAAATGAAAGGTGATCCCATCTAGAAAGTGGGAGATGCAGAAGAAATGCAAATCAATGAAAAAGGTCAAATGTGTGGGTAAACTTAAATAACTTTGACTACATAAAGCAACAATAATAACGTCTTGTGAACTTTAAAATACATATGGGTGAAAAAAATATAAAGCTCTTGCTCTGTCAAAGAAGTGGGTAAAAGTACCAATTGACATCAAACTAACTGATGTTTTAATCTTCAAGGCAACCACTGAAAAATTATAAGAGTGTATGATTTCCAAGACAATAGGGGGGAGATGTAAAATAATAAAAACTGTTGTGATCAATTCAAAATAAAGGAAGAAAGCAGAAGGAGAAAGCATAGAACAGGCAAGACAAGTACAAAGCACATAGTAATATGTTATATTTAAACCCAAATATATCACTGGTTGAATTAATGCAGATGAATCAATGTCCCCCTTAAGAGAAAAAAGTTGTCTTAAGGAATAAAAAAAGAAAACTCAACTAGATGCTATTAACAGTATAACCATATAGAAATGTTAAAGTACAAGAATGGAACAAATCATACCTTGCAAACACTAATCAAAAGAAAGCTGGGATAGCTATACTAAGATCAGACAAAGTGAACTTTCAAACAAAAGGCATTACTAGAAATAAAGAGGGACATTTCATTATGATAAAATAGTCAATTTACCAGGAAGATATAGCAATTCTAAATTTCAATGTATCTAATAAGATAGCTTCCAAATATGTAAGACATCAAGACAAAAACTGTCAGGAACTAGAAGGAGAAAGAGACAATTCCACAATCATAGTGTAAAATTTAATCACACCTTTCTCAGTAAATAATTTTTTAAAAATAAGGATACAAAATATTTGAGGACCACCATTAACAAAGCTGACCTATGGTACACCCAATAACTGCAGAATCCACATTATTTTTGGGTGCATTCAGAACATTCAACAAAATTAATCATATGCTGAGCTGTGAGGCAAATCTCAATAAATATCAAAAGAATAAAATAATACAGGATAGGTTCTCTGATAAGAGTACAATTAAGCTAAGCTAATAAAAAGATAACCAGGAAATCACCAACTGTTTGGAAATGAACAATTATACTTTAAATATCTATGGATCAAGAAGAAATCACAACGGGAGTTAAAAAACATTTTGAAGTGAATGATAATGGGTATATTACCAATGCAAACTTATAAAATGCAGAAAAATTAGAAAACTGAAAAGAGTAAAAGAATATAATAAATATCTACAACCCAATAACAGAAAACAAACATTTAGCAGATTTCTCTTCAATATTTCTCCCAAAAAAGTACATACAGTTTTAGTGTGAATTTACCCTAAAACCCTAAGAATTACCCTCTTGTTCTTAAAAAAACATTAGAAACTTCATGTTAATGACTGTAAAAATCTGCAATTTATATTTCACTTTCTGTATAATCCTTTCAGGACAGTTCCTATTTTTATAGTCTCATTCCCCAAAGAGTCCTTAGGAATGAAATAATTTCGCATGATAACTCAAAAAGTAAATTTAGGTCTAGAAGGTTTTTAATGAGTATTGCACAGAAATATTACACTTGCATATATTAGAAATAAATATTTTTCCTTCACAAACTTTTTCTATACCTGACTGTTCCTGATCAATATTCAAGTGTTCCTACCTTTTAAAAAAAGAGTATGACAGCCTATAGGTATATAAACTTTCTTTTTCTAAATTAAATAAATGATTTAATAAATAATATATAAGGTGTTGTAGCATTAATTGAGATCCCTAAAAGAACTTCCTCTTTTAAAATATCACACAGAATAAATGTAGTGTAGTCACTTACCACTTGATCTGTTTTTACGACTTGATTTCCCTCCAGTAAGAAGCATCTTGAGACTATTCCGAAACATGGTTGTGCTACTCAAGTACTCACAAAACTGTAAAAGAAAATGTAGAAGAATATGTTAGAAAAGTTGATTTTCTATTCAAAATACTACTAAGAATTAATTTCAGACACAGTGACATCAGCATCATGGTGGAATAAGCTGTTCCCTTTGTCTCTCCACCACTAAGTTACAACTACATGGACATTCATTAACCAGCAGAGGATTCCCTGCACAGCACAACAGGACGTCTGAGAGATCCACATAGCTCTGCAACTGAAGGTGGGTCGACTGGATCCTCAAGAGGCAGTGGAACTAGGTGAGCGCATGCCTCTCCAATCCCAGTGGCAGCAAGCTAGGTAACAGATCCTCACACAGCAGCCAGCATGATTGTAATGGGAAGCGGGGACAGCCCAGCCTACACGAACAGGTTCAGAGTTGTACCATGGCCTGCAGGAGTGACCACTGGCACGTGCAGCAGCAGTTCCACTGATAGGAACACTCAACACCGAGTGGCAGCTCAACCCCAGTGAAGGCACCAGCCAGCAACCACAGCGAAGGCGAGAAGGCACCCCACCCACTCAGAGGGCACCACTGCCCACAGAGCACGACAGCCTGTGACTCCGACCAAGTGGTGGTGCAGCACAGAGCAGGGGAGAAGTCGACCCACCTGTTCAGAAGGTGCCCCTGCCCCTGGAGCAGAGCAGCCCACGGGACCCATAGAGTGGCAGCTCAGCCCCCGCATAGGCTCCCCTCCCACCTGGAGCTCAGAAGCTCAGCCAGTCTCCTGCCAAGCACAGAGGCTCCACCTTTGGTGGCCAACCTGCTCACCCAGCGCAGAGGCCCTGCCCATGTGAACGCAACCTACAGAGCAGCTGAAGCCAGCCCTCGGAAACAAAGAGCAACCCTACATGCACAAGTTCCAGCAGACGGGGCAGGATCAGCAAACAGAGCTCCTTCTCCCCCTGAGCAGCGGCAAGTGGAATCTGCAACCTGACACTGCAACAAACGTGCCAGCAAAGGATCAATTCATCAAAAAGCATGAAGAACTACAGCCAACACATCAGAGCTGAAGGAAAATACAAGTCTCCAGAAATCAATTATGAAGTCACAGAAAGTTACAATCTCAATGACAGAGAATTCAAAATTGCTGTCATAAAGAAACTCAATGAATTATAATAAAACCCAGAAAGACAGTTCAATAAGCTCAGGAATAAAATTAATGAGCAGAAGGAATACTTCATCAAAGAGAATGTAGCTCTTAAAAAAAAAAAAATTCTGCATATGAAGAACCCGATTAATGAGAAAAAAAAATAATCTAGAAACCCTAAAAAATAGAGCTGATGTTATGGAGGACAGAATTAGTGATTTAGAAGACAGAAATATAGAAATGCTTCAGGTAGAGGAGGAGAAAGAACTAAGATTTTTAAAATATGAAGAAATCTTTCAAGAAATATCTGACTCAATTAGGAAAAGCAACGTAAGAATTACAGGTATTCCAGAGGGAGAAAGGAGCAGAGAGTTTGTTCAAAGCAATAACAGCTGAGAACTTTCCAAACCTGGAGAAAGAACTGGACTTGCAAGTACATGAAGCCAACAGAACTCCTAATTACATCACTGCAAAAAACACCTTCTGCAAAGCATATAATAGCAAAACTGGCAAAAGTCAATGACAAAGAAAAAATATTAAGGACAGCAAGGCAGAAGAAAATAACCTACAAAGAAACCCCTATCAGGCTTTCAGTGGATTTCTCAGCAGAAATTGGACAGACTAGGAGACAATGCAATGACATATTAAAAATACTGAAAGACAAAAACCTACAGCCAAGAATACTCTATCCAGTGAAACTATCCTTCAGATAGGATGAAGAAAGAAAAGCTTTCCCAGATAAACAAAAGCTGAGGGGGCAGGCCCCATGCCTTAGCGGTTAAGTGCACACGCTCCGCTGCTGGTGGCCCGGGTTCGGATCCCAGGCATGCACCAACGCACCGCTTCTCCGGCCATGCTGAGGCCGCGACCCACATACAGCAACTAGAAGGATGTGCAGCTACGACATACAACTATCTACTGGGGCTTTGGGGGGAAAAAAAGGAGGAGGATTGGCAATAGATGTTAGCTCAGAGCCGGTCTTCCTCAGCAAAAAGAGGAGGATTAGCATGGATGTTAGCTCAGGGCTGATCTTCCTCACAAAAATAAAAATAAAAATAAAAATAAATAAAATAAAATAAAAACAAAGGCTGAGGGAGTTCATCACCACTAGACCTTCCTTACAAGAAGTGACAAAGGAAGCCCTCCTACCTGTAACAAAAAGGCAAAGGTTTACAACCCTTTGAGCAAGGAGATCAGGTGCACATTATTATATATCAATTTCTGTATAGACTGCATCAGGCTCACCACCAATAGTCTAATTTTTATTTGTCACCATACATATGTACCCCTTTACCCCCTTCTCAAACCTCCCTCCCCTTCCCCTCCGATAACCACTCATCTGTTCTCTTTATCCATGTGTTTATCTTCCACATATGAGTGAAATCCTACACTGTTTCTCTTTCTCTGGCTTATTCTGATTAACATAATACCCTCGAGGTCCATCCATGATGTTGCAAATTAGACAATTTTGTCCTTTTTATGGCTGAGTAGTATTCCATTGTGTTTATATATATCACATCTTCTTTATCCATTCATCAGTCAATGGGCACCTGGGTTGCTTCCACGTCTTAGCTATTGTGAATAATGCTGCAATGAACATAGGGGTGCATAAGTCTCTTTGAATTGTTGATTTCAAGTTCTTTGCATAAATACTCAGTAGTGGGATAGCTGGGTCATATGGGATTTCCATTTTTAATTTTTTTGAGGAATCTCCATACTGTTTTCCATGGTAGCTGCACCAGTTTGCATTCCCACCAGCAGTGTATGAGGGTTCCCTTTTCTCCACATCCTCTCCAACATTTGTTATTTTTTGTCTTGCTGATTATAGCCATTCTATACGGGTATAAGGTGATGTCTTAGCACAGTTTTGATTTGCATTTCCCTGATGATTAGTGATGTTGAACATCTTTTCATGTGCCTATTGGCCATCCGTATCTCTGCTTTGGAAAAATGTCTGTTCAGATCCTGTGCCCATTTTTTGATCAGGTTGTTTGTTTTTCTGTTGTTGAGTTGTGTGAGTTCTTCATATATTTTGGAGATTAAACCCTTGTCGGATATATGATTTGCAAATATTTTCTCCCAGTTGGTGGGGTGTCTTTTCATTTTGTTCCTGGTTTCCTTTGCCTTGCAGAAGCTCTTTAGTCTGATGAAGTCCCATTTGTTTATTTTTTCTTTTCTTTCCCTTCCCCAAGTAGACATCATATTTGAAAAGATCCTTCTAAGTCCTATGTCAAAGAGTGTACTTCCTATATTCTCTTCTACGACTTTTATGATTTCACGTGTTACCTTCAAGTCTTTAATGCATTTTGAGTTAATTTTTGTGTATGACAAAAGATAATGGTCTACTTTCATTCTTTTGCATGTGGTTGTCCAGTTTTCCCAACACCACTTATCGAAGAGACTTTCCTTTCTCCATTGTATGTTCTTGGCTCCTTTGTCAAAGATTAGCTGTCCGTAAATGTGTAGTTTTATGTCTGAGATTTCAATTCTGTTCCATTGATCTGTGTGTCTGTTTCTGCACCAGTACCATGCTGTTTTGATTACCATAGCTTTGCAGTATATTTTGAAGTCAGGGATTGTGGCGCCTCCAGCTTTGTTCTTTTTTCTCATGATTGCTTTAGCTATTCTGGGACTTTTGTTGTTCCATATAAATTTTAGGATTCTTTGTTCTACTTCCATGAAGAATACCATTGGGATTCTGATTGGGATTGGGATTGGGATTGGGATTCCAATATATGTGCCTGGAGTATGATTCCATTTCTTTGTCATCATCGATTTCTTTCAATAATGTCTTACAGTTTTCAGTGTATAGATCTTTTCTTTCACCTCCTGGGTTAAATTTATTCCTAGATACTCTTTTTGTTGCAATTGTAAATGGGATTGTATTCTTGAGTTCTCTTTCTGTTAGTTCGTTATTAGAGTATAGAAATGCAACTGATTTTTGTAAGTTGATTTTGTACCCTGCAACCTTGCTGTAGTTGTTAATTATTTCTAATAGTTTTCCAACAGATTCTTTAGGGTTTTCCATATATAGAATCATGTCATCTGCAAACAGAGAGAGTTTCACTTCTTCATTGCCTATTTGAAAAACTTTTATTTCTTTTTCTTGCCTACTTGCTCTGGCCAAAACCTCAAGTATCATGTTGAATAAGAGTGGTGAGAGTGGGCACCCTTGTCTTGTTCCTGTTCTTAGAAGGATGGCTTCAGTTTTTCCCCATTGAGTATGATATTCGCTGTGGGTTTGTCATATATGGCCTTTATTATGTTGAAATGCTTTCCTTCTATGTTCATTTTACTGAGAGTTTTTATCATAAATGGATGTTGGATCTTGTCAAATGCTTTCTCTGAATCTACTGAGATGATGATGTGGTTTTTTTCCTCATTTTGTTAATGTGGTATATCACACTGATTGATTTGCAGATGTTGAACCATCCCTGCATTCCTGATATAAATCCCACTTGATCACAGTGTATGATCCTCTTAATGTATTGCTGTATTTGGTTTGCTAATATATTGTTGAGGATTTTGCATCCATGTCCATCAGTGATATTGGCCTATAACTTTCCTTCTTTGTGTTGTCCTTGTCTGGCTTTGGGATTAGGGTGATGTTGGCCTCGTAGAATGCATTAGGGAAATGTTCAGTATTCTTCAATTTTTTGAAGTAGTTTGAGAAGGATAGGTATCAAATCTTTGAATGTCTGGTAGAATTCTCCTGAGAAGCCATCCAGTCCTGGACTGTTTGGGAGGTTTTTGATTACTGTTTCTATCTTTCCTTGTGATTAGTCTTTTCAGATTCTCTATTTCTTCTTTTTTTTTGAGGGAGATTGGCCCTGTGCTAACATCTATTGCCAATCTTCCTCTTTTTCTTTTTTCTCCCCAAAGCCCCAGTATATAGCTGTATATCATAGCTGTAGAGTTGTAGCTCTTCTTTGTGGGATGCCGCCTCAGCATGGCTTGATGAGAGGTACGCAGGCCGCACCCAGGATCCAAATCGGCAAACCCTGGGCCACCAAAGCAGAGCACGTGAATTTAAGCATTAAGCCACCGGGCTGGCCCCTCTATTTCTTCTTGATTCTGTTTTGGGAGGTTGTATGAGTATAAGAATGTATCCATTTCTTCTAAATTTTCCAATTTGTTGGCAGATATTTTTTCACAGTACTCTCTTATAATCCTTTGTATTTCTGTGGTATCTGTTGTAATTTCTCCTCTTTCATTTCTAATTTTATTTATTTGAAATGAATTTATTTTTTCTTAGTGAGTCTGGCTAAGGGTTTGTCAATTTTGTTTATCTTCTCAAAGAATCAGCTCTTAGTTTCATTGATCCTTTCTACTGCTTTTTTGTTTGTTTCAATTTCATTTATTTCTGCTCTAATTTTTATTATTTCTCTCCTTCTGCTGACTTTGGGCTTTGTTTGTTCTTCTTTTTCTAGTTCTGTTAGGTGTAGTTTAAGACTACTTATTTGAGATTTTTCTTGTTTGTTGAGGTGGGCCTGTATTGCTACGAATTTCCCCCCTTAGAACCACTTTTGCTGCATCCCATGTGAGTTGGTATGGTGTATTTTCATTTTCATTTGTCTCCAGATATTTTTTGATTTCTCCTTTAATTTCTTCAATGATCCATTGGTCAGTAGCATGTTGTTTAGTCTCCACATATTTGTCACTTTACCAGCTTTTTTCTTGTAGTTGATTTCTAGTTTCATAGCATTATGGTCAGAACAGATGCTTGATATGATTTCAATCTTCTTAAATTTATTGAGGCTAGCCTTGTTTCCCAACATACGGTCTATCTTTGAGAATGTTCCATGTGCACTTGAGAAGAATGTGTATTCTGTTGATTTTGGATGGAGTGTTCTACGTATATCTACTACATCCATCTCCTCTAGTTTTTCATTTAATTCTACTACTTCTCTGTTGACTTTCTGTCTGGATAATGTGTCCATTCATATAAGTGGGGTTTTGGGGTCCCCTACTATTATTGTGTTGCTGTTAATTTCTCCTTTTAGGTCTGTTAATAGTTGCTTTACGTACTTTGGTGCTCCTGTGTTAGGTGTATATATACTTATAAGTGCTATGTCCTCTTGGTGGAGTGTCCCTTTTATCATCATATACTTCCCCTCTTTGTCTCTCTTATTATTTTATCTTGAAGTCTGCTTTGTCTGATATAAGTATGGCAATACCTGCTTTCTTTTGTTTGCCGTTAGCTTGGAATATCTTCTTCCATCGCTTCACTCTGAGCCTGTGGTTGTCTTTAGAGCTGAAATGTGTTTCCTGGAGGCAGCATATTGTTGAGTCTTGTTTTTTAATCCATCCAGCCACTCTGTGTCTTTTGATTAGAGAATTCAATCTATTTACATTTTGAGTGATTATTGATATATGAGGCTTAATACTCCCATTTTATCACTTGTTTTCTAGTTGTTCTGTATTTCCCTTGTTTCCCGTCCTGTGTATTTCCTACTGCCACTTCATTTTGCTGTTTCTCTATGATGGTTTTCTCATATTTATCACTTGTGTCTCTGTTCTAATTGTTTAGTGGTTACCATGAGGTTCGTATAAAAGATCTCATAGATGAGATAGTCCATTTTCTGATAGACTCTTATTTCCTTAGTCTCAGCAGGTTCCATCCCTTTCCTCCTCTCCATCTAAGTTATTGTTGTCACAACTTATTCCGTTTTGTGTTGTGAGTCTGTGATTAAAATGAAGTGATTATAGTTATTTTTGATGCTTTCCTTCCCTTTATCTTTAATATTATAATTAAGTGTTTGCTAACCTGTTCTGATTGGGAATTGCAATTTTCTGATTTTGTCTATTTATCTCCTTGCTCAAGGCTTTGTAAACCCCTTCTTTTTTTTTTTTTTTTTCAGGTATGAGGGCCTTTTTATTTTTTGTGGGAGATGGGGGGGTCTTGGGGTGATGAACTCCCTCAACTTTTGTTTATCTGCAAAAGTTTTATTTCTCCATCATATCTGAAGGATAGTTTCACTGGATAGAGTATTCCTGGCTGAAAGTTTTTGTCTTTCATAATTTTGAATACATCACTCCACTCTCTCTTAGCCTGTAAGTTTTATGCTGAGAAATCCGCTGAAAGCCTGACAGGGGTTCCTTTGTAGCTTTTCTTCTTCTGCCTTGCTGCCCTTAGTATTTTTTGTCATTGATTTTTGCCAGTTTTACTAATATATGCCTTGGAGAAGATCTTTTTATATTAATGTAATTAGGAGTTCCACTGGTTTCATTTATATGTAATTGCAACTCCTTCTCCAGGTTTGGGAAGTTCTCAGCTATTATTTCTTTGAACAAGCTCTCTGCTCCTCTCTCCCTCCCTTCTCCCTCTGGAATACCTATAATCCTTATGCTGCATTTCCTAATTGAGTTAGATATTTATCAGAAAATTTCTTCATTTCTTTTTAGTCTTAGTTCTCTGTCCTCCTCCATCTGCAGCATTTCTATATTTCTGTCCTCTAAACTGCTGACTCTGTACTCCATAATATCAGCTCTGTTTCTTAAGTACTGCAGATTTTTCTTTATCTCATTCATTGTGTTTTTCATGTCCAACATTTCTGAATTTATTTTACAGTTTCAATCTCTTTTGTGAAGAATTCCCTCTGTTCACTGATTTTATTCCTGAGATCATTAAACTGTCTTTCTGAGTTTTCTGTAACTCACTGAGTTTCTTTATGATAACTATTTGGAATTTTCTGTCATTTAGATTGTAAATTTCTGTGAGTTAAGGACTGATTTCTGGGTACATGTCATTTTCCTTCTGGTCTGGACTGTTCTTCATGCTATTTGATGGGGTGAATTTTTGCCATTGCATAGTGGTCATATCTGATTGCAGATTCCACCTGCCACCACTGGGGCGGGAGGGGGAGGGAGCATCTCTGTTTTCTGAACCCTCTGTGACCTCTGGCAGATGTGCCAGTCTATTGGAAACTGTGCTGATAGGGATCATGTGCATTTTCCTGCTGGCCTCTGCTGCTTTACACACATATGCACAGGTGCTCTGGTGGGGATCCCCTGCTCAGGCCATCAGGCTGAGCTGGTGTGACAGGCGGTGGGGGAGGGGCACTTTCTTTCTTGTGTGTGACCCTGAGTGCCCCAGCTCTGCACTCACTGTCTGCCCAGCCTGGTGCAGACACCCCCACAATTGCTTAGCCACCTTTGTGTAGAGCATTCCCACAGGCTGGGATGCAACTCTTAAGAGTGCAAGCGTTGCTGCGGAGGGCTGCCTTCTCCCCCTTCTCTCAGGGTCACAAGTCAGCCACTGCTGTCTGTGGTCCTGTCCCTAGACCACAGCCACACAGGACGGAGAGGAGATCTCCTTACCTCCTTCCACTGCCTCCTGGGGGGGGTCCAGCACCCCCACCTTCAGATGTATGGCTGTATGGATCTCTCAGATGTCTACTGTGTTGTGTCAACATCCTCTGTGGGTTTATGAATATCCTTTTTGTTGTATCCTAGCAGAGAGAGACTAAGGGAAGAGCTCACTCCCCTATGATGCTGAGGTCACTCCTTGACAGATTTTCAAGAGCTAACTTTTAAAAGTCTGACAATATCAAATATTGACCAGGATGGAGAGCAACTGAAACTCTTAATACATTGTTTTAGGAGTATAATAGTACAATCGCTTTTGAGAAAAGTCTAGATTTTATTATAAAACTAAGCATATACCTAATGTCTGACTCCACCTCTTACATATTCACCCAAGACAAATTAAAACATATGTGCATAAAAAGACTAGTACAACAATTTTGATAGCATCTTTATTCATAACAGCCAAAACTAGCCCAGGTGTCCGTCAATAGAAAAATGGATAAACTGCGGCATTTTTAGTAGTGAAGTACTACTCAGCAATAAAAAGGTATAAATTATTCATATGTTCAACAATATAGATAAATCACAGAACATAATATTCTGAGCGAAAGAACTTTACATAAAAGTCTACGCAGTAATCTATGGTAGAAAAAAATCATAATAATGGCTGTCTTTTAGGGGTAGATATGAGGATTACCTGAGAAAAGGCATGAGGAAACTTTATAGGATGATGGTAATATTCTGTATCTTGAGGGAGCTTGGGATATACAGATGTATGCATTTGTCAAAACTCAACAAATGTTCACATCAGATTTATGCATCATATTACACATAAATTTTACTCAAAAGAAAAAAGTAAATAAATATTGAACTCTACTTAATGATACTCATGCTTAAATATTTAGAGGAAAGCATACTGATGTCTCCAACTACTTTGAAATTCACCCAAAAATAAGATGAAATGAAGGATGGATAGAGGGATGGGAAGGCAGACATGTAATAAAGCAATTATGGCAAAGTGTTAACAGTAGATTCTAAGTAGTGGACATACATGTGTTAATGTCAAAATATGTTAAATTTTCTATACACTTGAAAATTTTTATGTAAGGTAAAAACACATTCACACAAGGGAAACTCTAGGCCCAGATGAGCAACAATGCATTCTACCAGCATTTAAGGAAGAAATAATACTCATCTTACACAAATTGTTCCAGAAAGCAGAAAAATAGGGAACATTTCTAAACTTGGTTTTCCAAAGACAGCATAAGCTTGATACAAAAGTCAACAAGGTTGTTACAAGAAAGAAATATTACAGACCTCTCTTTTGACATAGATACTAAATTTCTAAACAAAATATTGGCAAAATCAAATCTACCAATATATAGATCAGGACCAAGCGGGGTTTTACCCAGAAATGCAAAAATGATTTAACACAGGAAAATCAATATAATTTACCACATTAACAAGAGAAATAAATCATATTATCAGATGAAGTGAAAGCAATTGATAAAATTCAACACTCCTTCATGATTTTAAAAAAACTTGTACAAAACTAGAAATAAAAGAGAAGTTCCTTAATATTATAAAAGTGTATCTTTAAAAAAACCTATAGTAAACATCATACTTAATGGTGAATAACTGAAAACATTCCCGCTGAGACTGAAGAATGTCACCACTTGCACTCAACACAGTCCTGGAGGTCCTAGCCAGTACAAAAACAGTAAGAACATGACATAGAAACTATAAAGAATGGCAAGAAAGAAATAAAAATGTCATTTTCACAGACAATATGATTATTTACTTAGAAAATTTAAAAGAATTTATCAACTATTAGCAAATTATAAGTGAATTTAGCAAGGTCAATAGATAAATGTAAAACATAAAGACATAAGGTAAACACCAAAAAGTAACTTACCCTTTTTATCAGTGAAGATAAATACGGTGACAAATACTAAAAAGAATATTTCAAGCATTTATGAAATATTCCTTTTATATATTCATCTTGAGTGTTATTCTTAGGCTTTTTCCCCCCTAATCTTACTTTTAAGAGACTGAGTAGAAATTCTAAGTTTGATAAGTACTTACTTCACTAATATTTGAAAGACTTGAAAAAATTATGTGTTACATGTAAGGATATATATGAAATATACTTCATGTTATAAAATATACCATGAAATTTAAACAGTAAATCTTAAAACTCTTCAATTTGTATTTTCTTAGAAAGAATGAACAACTATTTTCTTATGTATTAGATTCTGTGTGTATACAAGTGAGAAAAATATATACTATATACATGTAAAATATTCTATGTATATGATCTCCTTTAGTCCTCATCAAAACCCCCTTAAGACAAGTGATCTTTGCTTCATTTTAAAGAAGAGGAAGCTGAGGTAAGGAAAAGTGAAATAGCATGCCCAGTTATCACTAATAAATGCTTAAGGCTGTATTTGAACCCATGCTCTTGTCCTCCTCCTCAGTGCCTATTCTTAAATAAGGAACACTTAAATCTTTTTAAAACATTAACTGAAACTACAAAGTTTCTAAATCTAGTGATCCAAATTAAAAGTCTCAGTATTATTATTTCATTTTGTTCTTGTTTTTTAAAATATGTATAATGCTTTTTATTTTGTGTGGCCCTATCACATACTTTAACTCACTTCACTTTGATCTAGTGAGTTAAAAAAAGAAGTCCTGTTACAGGTTGGCATTAGTCTTTGCAAATGCACCAAGAAAAATTATGACAAAACTCACTGGGGTGGAAAAAAAGAAAAGATACCCTGCTTTAGTGGACACTATGATGTCCCCTTTACAGATCCCCATTACAGGATCAATGCACCTGTCCCCCAGGTGTTAAAGGGTCAGAACTGCTCCTCCTTCTCCAGAGAATTGCTCTAGGCTAACTAGAGCCACCAATGACTCATTAATACAGTGGTGCAAAAGACCAACTCCTTTAACTCAAGGGGAGACAACTTTTGTGGTATGATTTATGTTCCAAAGCCCTCACCCATCTCTTCCTATGCTTTATTTTTATTCAAATACTTATCTTGAAATGATATATTTTATACTTGTTTGTTTATTGTCAGTTCCTCCACTAGAATATAAGGTCCATGTGGGCATGAAATTGCTTGTTTAACTGCTGCAAGCCCATAACTGGAGAGAAATGTCTGGTAAACAGTAGGTGCCAAATAAATATTTATTGAATTAATCGATTATATTTCTTCAGTCTGTATATTACTGAACCAAACCAAACAAAACCAAATAAACCCAATACACCAAACCAAACCCCTTGTACAGAAACCTCATCTTACTCTTTTTATCCTCAATGCCTAGGTCATGGGAAGCTCTCAACACTTAAATGAGTAAATAAATAAATGAATAATTGAGCAAAGACTTGTTCATCAATTATTCATTTAGTAAAGAGGAAAGAGGGCACAATATAAGTAAGTTTCAATAGACAAGAACAGGTTATGAATTAACTAGAACAACAGGGACTACCTAGGATAATAGTACACCAGGTATAGTTAGGGAAAGGCACAGAAATTTTAGGCAAGTTCAAATTTTTATCTGATGAAAAACCACAAAAATTCTAGTCATACTTCAAACTTTCGCCTAACTCAGACCTTACTAATATATATGTATACTTCTTCAAAGTTTCAAAAGGAAAAAAATGTGTAGGCACAGACTATTATTAGAATGACAAATTTTAAAATTTACTAAGACTAGGAGTCAAAAAGAATAAAAATCTCACATCTAAAAGTAAACCAAAATAACATTCTAAAGTTAACTTAATTAAAAAATGATGATAGGTGGGATAAATTGATTATGATGATGACCATTTTTTGAAGTATAAAATTTTTTTCTTTGCTAATCCTACACCATTTTATAAAAATTGACTGAAATGTATAAGGAAAATTGACTGAAATGTATAAGGAATGAAATGAAACATAAAATACTTATTTAAAGCTAATTATCCATCTCATAGTTAACATTTTGATAAAATGACTTCCTTAGTCAAGTTAACACACCACTAGAAAATTTATTGTAATAAAATATTAATATAGAAACTCCACAAAATTGAAGCTAAGTGGGAAATGGCAGTTTGGATTTAATTGAATTTATGACAGTAATATATGGCTAAATTTCATCCTACTTTTCCAAATTTTATAATCAAATTTTAAAATGTTACTCTCTCAGGAGAAATCATCAAATTCCTGGCAAGTGAATACCTGGCAGGAGGATAACAAACAAGCCGTTCACAGGCCCCCAATCATTTCTGATTGTCTTATACTTACTGATTTGAACATTATGTTATCTACGTGGTCCCTAAGCTTTTATGTTTATGACAGCTGGTCTAAACCATTCAGGAAAAGGACTGACTATTCTCTTAATGGTCCACCAAGGCTGCAGACTCAATATCTTATCTCAGTATCTTCTTGCACTATTTTATTAGTGGACAATCAATTTTCATTTTCAATGTTCACCCCTCCTGCATATTTAAAGCCCTTTTCTTATCCTGTTAGTCAAAAAATGACCACAATACCCCCTTCATAAAAATGTTTATAACAACGTGATCAAATTAACTATTAAGCACGTCTGCAATATTCAGACTAAATAATCTCAGTTTTCCCTTTAACTTTTCTATAGAAGACGTTTTCCACTGTATTAGCCAGGTTTTTTTTTTTATCTCTTTTTCTATATCATTTTCCATTTTGAGTGGTTTGGTATTATGTTTTATTCTCATTTTTGGTTTTGTGGTGGATTGGCTTATTTTTTTCCTTTGTTTTCCAATTCTAGAAACAAGTTTCTTGACATTAGAACTATGTCTAATACACAAATTATACCATTAAAATGCTTTTCAAGTCCTATAGGACCTGAAGAAAATGTTTCAAATAGTAAGAAAATAAAAAATAAGGAAAAGTAATAAACTTAAGATATTGTCTGTGGAATTCTAATTATAAAAACAAGAATGCATACTGATCCAAATGATTAATTATTATCTTTCCTTATCCAGGAAACCAACAAAATCTCTTTTTATGATTCTCTTCACAATATTAATTTGGATATTGCCTCCAGAGTCCCCTTGAAAACAAACCTGTTGGTGTTACTATGAAAAGTAAACTACGTATCTTTAAAGTAAAAGCTACTCATTTTCAAGCATTTATAAACCTAGAGCTTCCCTTCAGAGAAATTTTTGTAAGGGAACAAAACACACACATACACACATTTACTAAACATCTCAAAGAAATTTTTAAACATTACAGGAAAGGATGCATTGATTAATGACACAGATATGATGGGAAATGTTGGAAAAAAGTGGTAATATCATTTTATAATACATAGTTTTAATGAAAGATATGCTAAGCAATTAAGTACATATCTGTGATTTTAAAAATGCGTATTTTTAAAATATCTAAAAGATAGCATAATTCCCTATACAGAAAACCTCAAAGAAAACACGGCAGAACAACATAATTAATGACTATATAGTTGCTTAGTGTTTATTTAGTATATGTTTATCCCACTAGACTATAAAAGCAAAACCACCACTGAAGACCTAGTACCTGGCACAGTAGCTAGTACATAAAAGGCATTTGGGGCCAGCCCCAGTGGCCTAGTGGTTAAGTTCAGCATGCTCCACCACTTCAGCGGCCCAGGTTTGGTTCCCGGGCATGGACCAACACCACTCGTCTATCAGTGGCCATGCTGTGACGGTGGCTCATATAAAACAGAGGAAGATTGGCAACAGATGTCAGCTCAGGACAAATCTTCCTCAGCATAAAAAACAAAGGCATTTAGTAAAAATCTGCTGAAGACATGAGAGGTTCCAAAAAAGGGAATCATGAATAATCTCACAAATAGGGAAGAATGGAAGACCTCAAAAGAGTATATATATAACTATACTGGGAGAAGTAAATAACCAGTGACAAGTACAATAATGTGAACCACAAGAATACTGGGTATAAAGATAAATCTAGCAGCATGAACTGGGGCTTTTGAAAAAGGTAACGACCCTATGTCAAAAAAAAAAAAAGACAGGGGCTGGCCCAGTGGCGTAGTGGTTAAGTTCACACGCTCCACTTCAGCAGCCTGGGGTTCACAGGTTCGGATCCCAGGCGCAGACCTACACACCACTCATCAAAAGCCATGCTGTGGTGGCATCCCACATACAAAATAGAGGAAGCATGGATATTAGCTCAGGGACAATCTTCCTCACCAAAAACAAAACAAAACAAAAGATAACAATAATAGGACCAGACCAAGAAAAAATACAAGAATCATTTGTCTGCTGTCTGGAAACTGC
Source organism: Diceros bicornis minor (assembly GCF_020826845.1). Lineage (NCBI taxonomy): Eukaryota > Metazoa > Chordata > Mammalia > Perissodactyla > Rhinocerotidae > Diceros > Diceros bicornis. Next base: position 45,977,836 of record NC_080757.1, on the reverse strand, counting down.
ATGTTTTTCCATCTCTGAAAGGCACGTTGAATGACTGGTATATTATCAAGAATCGCTTTCCATTAAACACTGACTGAGGTAAATTGCCAGATGCCTCAGATACATTCCATGAAATAATTTTGGAAATACCTACAATAATCAAAGATAAAAGAAGGTGAAAATTTAGGACCAGGAAGGATTATGGGAAATCTAGAGTACCCATTATAATATACAATAATCATAAAATGTCTGCTCATACCAGAACTTTTCCGAACAAATTATATCCAGAAAAGTCTTTGGATTGAACAAAATTACCTGAGCTCTGTCTACAGATAATCTTTGATAATTCCCCTAACTGATAAATTTTGAACCGCACTGAAAAGCTTCAAATTATGCAATCTCATTCAAAATTGGAGGGCAAAGGAAGGAACGTAGGACAATTAATTTTAAGAGACTCAAGTAAAGGGAGAAACTGATGATGGGCTCCAGAGCCAGTTTTGCATATATTACAAGTACTATTTAACTTATGAAAGTTCATTTATACAAGACCTATAAACAGAGGTCATAAACTGCCTTCCCCTTTCTACCCATTCAAAGCTTCTTCAGTCAGCACCTAAACTGCCCTGTAGCCAGTACTTGGAGATAGCTGACACAATATCTCTTCACCTCAGCACCCACCCCCATCCTTCCTCCCCATTAGGCTAAGTTGTCTAACTTCTAAATTTCAACTAAATCAAATATTTTGTCACAGATAGGCTATCCAGATAGATTTACAGTTGAGTGAGTTCTTAATCCATCCCAGATTCTGGATCCTTATATCATAGGCCAAGGATCAGTATGTCCTCAGTTTGCCACTCCAACCCAACTACAGCTGCCAACATCATCTGAGCTCCTGCAGGCTGCATTGCCTAGGAAACAATGTGAGCTAACCAGAGAAGATAATAGGATTTAGAAAAGATCTTGAAAAAAATTGCTTTATTATTATACAATGGTATGTTCATTGTAAAAGATAGAAAAAAAAAATAAGAAAATAGAAACATGCTGGAATTTTCTAAAAGAATGATTCAACAATGAAATAAATTATCACTAATACATCCTTGTTCGGTTCTCTTATTTCTTTGCCCAAAGTACTACATCATCTTTCAAGAAGATATAAAAGAAGTTTGGAGACATCAGCTTTGCAGTCTTTTTTTGTTTTTTTAAGCTCTCATAGAACACATTTGAGAATACAAGAATTTTCATTCTCTACCCAAAATGTCAAAGAGAAGAATATTGCCAGAGGAAGATGGGCACGGATGTTAGCTGAGGGCTAATCTTCCTCACACACACAAAAAAAGAAGAATATTGCCAAATGAAGACGTTTCACAATCATTAGATGAGATGATGAACACAAAAAGATAGATGGCAGCACTCTAGACTCTAATGGTGAAGGTGAAATGGATCATGTAAGGGAAATCTCAGACTATGAGTCTTTGGATCACCGTACCATAGATGAATTTTCTCACACTCAAGAATTGACGAATGAATCCTAGAAATTCAAGGTTGGTTCAACATACTGAAAAATCAATCAATGTAATACACCATATTAATAAAAACAAAAACTCTAATAATCACCTCAATAGAAACAAAAAAAGCATTTTACAAAAGCCAACACCCTTTCATGACAAAAACACTCAACACACTAGGAATAGAAGGAAACTTACTAAATCTGATAAAGGGCATCTATGAAAAACCTACAGCTACCATCATACTTAATGCTGAAAGACAATGTTTTCTCTCTAATAAGAACAAGACAGGGATATATGCTCTCATCACTTCTTTTCAACATTGTACTAGAAGTTCTAGCCAGAGCAATTAGGCAAGAAAAAGAAATAAAAGGTATACAAATTGGAAAGGAAGAAGTAAATCTATCTCTATTCACAGATATCATGACCTTATATACAGAATCTAAAGAATCCACCAAAAAAACTATTAGAGCTAATAAACAAATTCAACAAAGTTGCAGGACACAATATATACATTAAAAATCAGTTGTATTTCTATACACTAGCAATGAACAATCCAAAAATGTAACTATCCAAAAATGAAACTAAGAAAATAATTCCATTTACAATAGCATCAAAAACAAATTTTTAAAAGCTTAGGAATAAAGTTAGCAAAAGAAGTATAAGACTTGTACACTAAAAACTACAAAACATCATTGAAAGAAATTAAAGAAGACCTAACTAAATGGAAAGACATCCCAGGTTCACGGATTAGAAACCTTAATATTGTTAAGATGGCAATACAGTCGGCCCTTGGTATTTGTGGGGGATTGGTTTCAAGACCCCCACAGATACCAAACTCTGGGATACTCAAGTCCCTTATATAAAATGGCAGAGTATTTGCATATAACCCACACATATCCGACCATATACTTTAAATCATCTCTAGATTACTTATAATCTTATATAAAAACATATAATGTAAATGCTATATACACAGTTGTTATATTTTATTGTTTAGGGATTAATGACAAGGAAAAAAATCTGTAGATGTTCAGTACAGATGCAATCATAGGCCTTTCGATCCTCGGTTGATTGAATCCTCGGGTGAAGAAACTTACAATATGGAGGGCCAACTGTACTCCCCAAATTGATCTACAGATTGAATGCAATACCTAACAAAATCCCAACAACCTTCTTTGCAGAAATTCAGAAGCTGATCCTAGAATTCATATGAAAATGAAGGGGACCCAGAATAACCAAAAAAATTTTGAAAAAGAACAAAGTCAATAAAGGCCCCACAAAGGTATCCACATTCTAATCTCTGGAACTTGTGAATATGTTACCTTACATGGTAAAAAGGACTTTGTAGATGTGATTAAGCTAAGAACCTTAAGATAGGGAGATTATCTTAGATTTGATCCAAGTGGGCCCGATGTAATCACAACAGTCCTTAAAACAGAAAAAGGTTGCAGAAGAGTCTGAGGAGGCAAAGGTCAGAGTGATGCGGCCACAAGCCTAGAAATTTAGGTGGCGAGCAGACACTGGAAAAGTCAAGGAATGGATTCTTTCCTAGTGCCACCAGAAGGAATACATCTATGCCAAAACCTTGGTTTTAGCCCCATATGATACCCATTTCAAACTTCTGACTTCCAGAACTGTAAGAAATGTAAAATAATACATTTGTGTTGTTTTAAGCCACTAAATTTGTGGTAATTTGTTACAACAGCAGTAGGAAATCAATATGATCATAATAGCAGCCAACATGTGTAACATAGTTACTACCATATAACAATTTTTCAAACACCTACAAAAGCATGCAGAGTTGCCACGCTATTAATGTGGCTATCCAAATGCTGTTATTTAAGAACTGTTTACTGTACTACTCTCTATATCTTTTTATATGTAACAGCAAAGTTTTCAGTCCTCAGTGAAAACACTTGACCTTTCTTTTTTTTTTTTTTTTTTTTGGCACCAGTTTAAAGTGATTCTCTACTTCTTACAGCAAATTATTCCACATCACTTAGCTCAACAAACTGAAAGACATAGAACTAATAATACACTCAGTTGTAACAAAAATAAACTTCGCACATTGATCGAAAATTTACACCATATCAAAGGAGTTCATAGGACACCAGAGTCTCATAACATACCACATAAGAACAACAGCATTGGGGCATGCCATGATGTGCAAAGGGCACAGAAACCTAAATCTTGGACTCAAATCTTGCTATCAACCTATACAATCTCCAAGTTTTCTAGTTAGATCACCAGACAGAAAGATGGGCACATAAATGAAAATCTGGCATGCAACGGTACAAAAAAATCTACATAGAACCTTTTTCCCCCCTAGATTTTAGGTAGTGATTTCAACAAATGTAGCCATAAAAATTAAGGCTTCAGAGTCCTAGTTATCAGTCTCCTCTAGTCTTTAGTTTCCTCTCTGTCCAAATGAGAATTCTTGATTTATCATTTCAATCACTCTCCCACCAAAATCCCAAACTCTCTTGCCCTTTTGTTCTCTGGTTCCACATACCATACAAAATCAAAATTCAAGCTGATTCCAACTATACCAAAGCTGCTAAGCCATACTGCAGAAAGCCATATTATTAGTCACTGATACACTAGAAATCTATGGTTACAAATTTCTTTTTTTTTTTTTTTTTTTGCTGAGGAAGATTCGCCCTGAGCTAGCTAACATCTGTGGCCAATCTTCCTCTATTTTGTATGTAAGTGGCTACCACAGCATGGCTGATGAGTGGTGTAGATCTGTGCCCAGGAACCGAAACCAAGAACCCGGGCCGCCAAAGTGGAGCGCGCCGAACTTAACCACTTAGGCTACCAGGCTGGCCCCTATGGCTGCAAATTTCAACCGACCCTTTCCACCGTTCAGCAATCTACTGTTTTTCTCTAGTCAACTCCCTCTGAACATTCTTTGACCTCACATTTGTACCCATCACTCTCAGCCAATGGTTTCGGCTCCTATAACACAAAGAAAAATATAGGCCATCAAAATTATCAGAAAGAACTCCTTCAACTGCCTACAACAAACCTATAAAAAGTCCATTAACACACACCTTCTCCTCCTATGAAAATAAATCTATTCTTGTCAAATTCCCTACCTTTGCTCTGTATCTACCCACCTGCATTCTTTCTGGGACCTTTTATACTTTGACTTCTGTACTTTGAACGTCTTCCTTTAATGGCTCCTTCCATAAGCATTTCACTATGCTCAAGATCCTCTCATCTTTAAAAAATAAAAATCCTCTCTCAATGCCCTGCCTCTCCAGTTCATCCATTGCCATTACTCTGTCACCTATTATCTGGATAATCAAATCTCACTCCAGACCTCTTTTCTGAACAACTTTCCTCTAGTATTTTCTAGCCCTGTAAATTGACATTGTCACTAAGTTGTTCAATCATCCTTTATTCTTTCTCACTTACCTAACTTTTCTAACCAGTCAGCATGTACCTTTACCCATGCCCCAGACTAGGTTAGCTCCAGCAATTATAACTCCCAATAATTAAACACCTTGTTCTTGACCTTTTATAACACTAATAAATTACAATCTTTGACTTCCACACTAAATATATATATATATTTTTTAAAGATTTTATTTATTTATTTTTTCCCCCCAAAGCCCCAGTAGATAGTTGTACGTCGTAGCTGCACATCCTTCTAGTTGCTGTATGTGGGACGCGGCCTCAGCATGGCCGGAGAAGCGGTGCGCGCCCAGGATCTGAACCCGGGCCGCCAGCAGCGGAGCGCGCGCACTCAACCGCTAAGCCACAGGGCCGGCCCCTAAATATATGTCTATTCCATGAGGCAATGGACTATGTCTGTCATGTTCATTGCCACCCTTGTACCTGTACACTGACTGGCACAATAAATAATGAATGGCAAAGCCAAGGCCAAGCCATACAGTATATCTGGTGATAAACATAGATAAATATCATAAATCACCATGAGGCATATTTTCTAAAAATATTGCAGAATAAAGGGAGCGTGTATCCACTCATTCATTCAGCAAACATTTACTTGGGTGCTACCATGCACCAGGCACTGTCCCAGGTGCTAATGGTACAGTAATGAACAAAAAAGTAGTCCCTTCCCTCACGGAGTTTATAATCCAGCTAATCAAAAGAAAAGGATGCCCTTTAAAAGGAGCTAATTCAAATCCAAAAGACAATACAATAAGATATGGCCTCTATAAAATAGGGACAAGAAATAATCATTTTTTTAAAACACTGAAATTAAAAGACAAAAAGGGAGATAAGTAATATAAGGAAGGTTTACCTAAAAGGTAACACACGCATGCACGCACACAATTAAAACTCACAGTTGAGATATATGAAGAAGAGCTGATACTGTGAAAAATCAATCAATTTCACAGTGCAGGGGGAAAGCTTGATATACTTTCCCAGAATTCAGAAACCAGCCCCTGGTAAACAGTAATCTGCTTTCAGTTCCTATGGATTTATCTACTCTAGATATTTCATATAAATGGATTTCCACTTATTTTAAAATATTGTAATTTATATTTTTCTTGGAAAAGTCGTTTCATCTAATTTTTCATTCTTTTAGCCAAAACTTACGTGAATATTCTCTTATTCTTAATCTCCACCATATCTGTGGTTGGATATCTTTTCTCTCCTGCCTTCAACTAAGAGTTATTTCCTACTGTATATCAAGCAATATTCTAGGTGTTAGAGACATAAAGCTTTAAAAAAAAGCCCGACAAGACTTTTGCTCCCCAATTTAGAAGGGGAAACAGATAATAAATAAGTAAACAAATGAATACATGATCTAATTTCAAGTAGTGAAAAATGCTATGAAGAAAAATAAAGAAGGGTAATGATTAGAGAGAGAGAGAGGGTGCCATTCTACACAAATGAGATCAGGGAAGGTTTCTTTGAGGGGATGACATTTGCAGAGATCTGAACGAAGTGAGGAAGTAATCTTTCAGAATGTGTTTGAAGATCCAGGCCAGAGAAAAAAGCAACTGCAAAAATATTGAGGCAGGAAGGAGGTTGGCATGTTCAAGGAACAAGAAGGCGGCCAACATGGTTAGAGAAGAGTAAGAAGGAATGGTAGAGAGGTCACAAAGGCAGCCAGAATTCAGATTATAAAGGGCACTGTAAATCCTGGTAAAGACTTTGAATTTTACTCTCAGTATGATGGGAAACCATTACAGAATTTTGATGAAAGGTTGCTCTGTGAAGAATAGACTGCAGGGTGACCAATTAGGAAGCTTCTGGAGAAGCCCAAGTAAGAAATGATGATAACTACCTCTAGGATAACAGAAATGACATGCTAACGGGTCAGAATTGCTATACACATTTTAAAGGTAGAACTTAACAGGATTTGCTGATATGGTGGGTGTGAGGTATGAGGCAAACAGATTAATGATGTTTATAAATATTTTCTCCTTTTTCCTGGTCAGGGATTTACCTATTTTATTGTTCTTTTCAAACAACCAGATTTTGGGTGTATTTGTTAAGTCTGTCTTAAATGTTCTGTTTCATTGACTTTTGCTTTCATATTTTTAAATTCCTCTCTTTTCCTTTTTTTATTTATTTTGTTGCTTTTATCTAGTTTCTTGGGTTCAGAGTTTATTTCATTTATATGTTGTGGTCTTTAATAAAATTCATTTTAAAACTGTAAAGTTTTCTTCAAATACCACTTGGATATTTCCCATAGGTCCTCACAGACGTTCATTTCTATATAATCTATCATGTCACTTCTGATTTTCTTTTTAACCCAGGGGTAATTTTAAGACAGAGTTCTAATTTTTTTTTTTTTTTTTTTTTTTTGCTGAGGAAGATTCACCCTGAGCTAACATGTGTTGCCAATCTTCCTCTTTTTGTACGTGAGTCACCACCATAGCATGGCCACTGACAGACAAGTGGTGTAGGTCTGCGCCCAGGAACCAAATCTGAGCCACCAAAGCAGAGTACACCAGACTTAACCACTAGGGCACTCGCACTGGCCCTAAGACAGAGTTTTAAAATTTCCCATGTGTTAAGGTTTTTTTTGTTCTGTTTTAGCTTTTCCTTTTGCAGTCACTATATACTTTTATTATTTGGTGGTCAGAGAACGTGCTTCTTAGATTTCTGCTTTGGAAAATTTGAGATTTTCTCTGTGGCCAAGTACATGCTTAGTTTTCATAAATGTTCTATTGCTTTTTAAACGTACACTCTTTGTTTATAGGCAGGGGTATGATAAAAGGTATTCAAGCATAAGAAGAGAAGAACTGTACTAGATGACCCTTATGAAAAAGCAGTGTACCACAGTGATTAAAAGTATAGACTCACTGCCCTACCAATTCCTAGTTATGTTATATTGAGCAAGTTACATAAACTCTATAGTTTACAGATGGCTGTGAAGTTAAATAATTCATGTAAAAACTTAGTATAGTGCCAGGCTTACTAAAAAGCCCATTATATATTATTTTTTACAGTAAAAGCCCATTAAATATTGGTCATGACTGAGCCAGCTCTGATGGCCTAGTGGTTAAAGTTCAGCACTCACCACTTCGGCAGCCCGGGTTCACTTCCCAGTCTCAGAACCACACCACCCGTCTGTCAGTTCCCATGTTGTGGTGGCGGCTCACATAGAAGAACTAGGACGACTTACAACTAGGATACACAACCATGTACTGGGGCTTTGGGGGAGGAAAAAAAAAAAAAAGAGGACGATTGGCAACAGATGTTAGCTCAGGGCAAATCTTTCCCTGCAAAAAAATATATACATATTAGTCATGATTATTTGAGGAGGCTTCAAAGCCTTATGTTGTATAATTATTTTATTATTGAGATTTAACAAAATGAAGAGATTTATGGAAATCAGATTGTCAAATATTCTTCTATCTCACCTTTGTCTAACTCCTACTCATCCTTCAACTTGCAGCTCAGATATCTTCCAGAAGATTCCCATGATCACTCCCTGCCAAGTTCTAGTTACTTGCCCCTCCTTTGTCCTTTCCTTATAAAACACTTATGATATTCTATCATAATTGCTTTTTTAACTGTCTCCTCTACTAGCCTATCAGCTCTATGAAGGGAAGAACTAAACTATCTTTCTATCTTTGTACCTTTTGTCTCTAACACATAAAAGGCGCTCAATAAATATTTGCAGAACAAACAATAAACCAATACTGTATTGTAAAACAGTATTGACTAAAACAGTATTGACTAAAACAGTAATAACTGTTTTAACAGAGAGAATAAGTTGCAATGACAACATCTCTCCCTAGTCCATCCCCTCCCAGGCAATTACCAATACACACACACATCACAGCACACCAAGATCCTGATCCATACAAAGCCAGAATATAGACACTATCAGTTAAATAATTCACCAGAGTTTTGCTCTAAGAGGCAATAGATATTAGCAAGATAAAGATTGGTTTATCTTGTCAATATATCATTCTGAGACTGAACCAGCTACTTACAGGACTTGAAGGACCCCTATTCCTATTTTGACAAAAACACCCTTGTTAGTGGAAGAGGCAGAAGTGGTTTCAGAAAGACACATTATTGTGTTCACAACCATAATAAATGCAGTGAAACGTGACTCGTTAAGCCACATCTTCTGGAAGGTGGGAAGCACTTGCAGGCCTCCTGGGTAAGGGTATCCTACCTAGTTTCTGTTACTCTGCTGTCTAAAACAGCATGTCCTGACAGATTATACTCATCCCAAGAACCCTCCCACTTGTTGGAAAAGGAACAGATCAAGACATAACCTTTGAAGTCCAAACTGGAACTACTCAGACTCCACACTGCCTTATACTCAACCCCATAGTGCTGCTTCAGCTATCTCCTACCTTCCCTGACCTGTAACCACTGGTCCATCTAGAGCCAGTTCAAACAGACCCCATCTCTTATAACAAAGTGATTAAGGAGTGTCTTTCAAAAAAACTGCAAAGTCACAAAGCCAGAGCATGCATAAAATAAATCATGACCTGAAATGCCCTTGGAACTAAAGAGCCCTCTCCCCATGGAACCCAAGGACAGGGACACGACTGGAACTGGAAAGGCAGACTCTTATCAGAAGCGAGGGGTCAGGAAGATCCGGTGTTAAAATTCCTTCCCCACCTCATCAAAAATATTTAGAACCCCATCATAAATATTTAGAACCCTGTCATAAATGTTTAAAACCTTACCATAAGTGCCTGAAGCCCACCAATCAAAGCCTGTCCCACCAGTGGTTCCACGTGCCAGCCTGTTCTCCCTAACCTCTTAAATTTCACCCCAAATTCTGAATTGAGGAGATGGATCTGAGGGCACACGCCCCCTGTCTCCCTGCAGACCGATCTTGTAGAATAAAAGCTGATTTCTTCCCCCAAAGGCTGATGCCATAATTAATTGGCTTGTTTATGTGCATCAGGCAGAGAACGCCAATTCTGTGTGGTAACAACGGTGGTGGGTCAGCAAGTAAAGGCTTCAATGAGAACAAGAGCCATAATAAATTCATTATGATGAACAAGCCACAACCATTTTTCAGTTGGTCTATTTGCTGCACCTGGCTCACACACCCCCCCCCCCCCCCCAAAAAATCTGAATGGGCTGAGGCTCTGGATGAACATGGTGGAAAGCCTGGAATTTCTAAAAGAAATCCAGGGTTAAGGAAGTAGAAGTCACTATTTCAGCAGTATGCCCAAACCCTCCACGCCTGACTAGCACTGATGCACAATTTGGTACCAACTGTGATCCTGTGATTTTATAATAAGAAATATATATTCTGTCTTCATCCACTGCTCCTGGCATATAGCTCCTAAAACCTTTGGAATTTCCTAAGAGAGTGATAAAGGTATCTTTTGTCATGTTAATGAGATGACTTCTGGAAAGCCCCTAGGCAACCTAAGGATGGGTGCCGGTTGCCAGGGGAACCAATCAGGTGATTATAGGAACTCTCAGTCTCACCCCATTTACTTCTGGGGGAAGAAGGGAAGGGCTGAAGGTTGAATCAATCATCAATGGCCAATGATTTAATCAATCATGCCTGTGTAATGAAGCCTCCAGAAAAACCCCAAAGGATGGGGGTTTAGAGAGTTTCCACAAGGTTAGTGAACACATAGATATTTGGGGAGAGTGGCGCACCCAGAGAGCATGGAAGCTCTGTGCCCCTTCTCACATATCTTGCCCTACGCATCTCTTCCATCTGGCTGTTCCTGAATTACATACTTTTATAATAAACCAGTAATCTCGTAGTAAAACGTTTCTCTGAATTCTGTGAGCCACTCTAGCAAATTAATCAAATCCAAGGAGGGGGTCTTGGGAACCTCCAATCTACAGCCAGTAGGTCAGAAGCACAGTTGACAACCTGGACTTGGAATTGGCATGGGGGGGGCGGGGAGCAGGCAGTCTTGTAGCACTGAGTCCTTAACTTGTGGGATCTGATGCTATTTCCACGTAGATAGTGTCAGAATTGTGTTAACTGCTTGATGGTGTTGGAAAAAACACACATTGGACTGACCAACTACAGGTCATTTCAGATATTAACCCCATATTGTTGGTTACTGAATGGGGTGCAATATCTGGCCAACATCCTGATATATGCTCTGTATGCTAATTTTATACAATCAGACGCTATGAGGACCAGGAGACCACCACCTACATGTCTTAGCTGGCAGCTTCCTAAAGGTGGTGATACACAGTTTTGATTTCAGCAATTTTCCAAACTAAAAAGAGGGAAGGGGATTAAAGAAGCAGTTATGAGGCAGGAGTAATGCATTCCCACTCCCACTTTCATGAGTGGAAATATATTTTGTGTAAAAAGAGAACAGTAGTTGGAGTTACAGAACTCCCAGGAATTTTAGAGCACATATTCACAAGACTGCTCTGTCACAAGCCAATTATGTAAGGGACCATATTAAGTTTCTTTTAAAAGCTGGCATAACAACCAAGTCGTAGCATCTATATAAATACTCAAACATCTAGTGGAGACATAACTATCTGGAAGGACTTACAAAGAATAGGGGAAGCAATTCTTTAAGGTACTCCCATCAGTTAAAGACTCTGCGTAAAAAGGGAACAAATTCAATCCTCATTGGTTTAAACAAAATAGAGAATTTATTGTTCATTTTAGAGACTAACCCAAGGGTAAGGCTGACCTCTGCTGCAACCAAGGCTCAATGATATCACCAGAATCCAACTCTTGGCTTTGCTTCACCTACACTGGATCTATTCCTAGCCTCTGCATTGTGGTCCCCAACAACTTTAAACTCATATTATCAGCATACCCAGTCCAGCAGAAGAGAACAGGGTCTTTGTTCTGAGATTCACCCTGATTTGATGGGTTAGGTCAGTGTGTACCACTGAACCAAAGCAATGTAATGCACTGACTGGCTAAGGCCTATGTCACGTCCTCCACCTCTATGGATGGGGATGTAGCCCACTCAGGACAGGTGAACAGAATATCGAGGAATGGCATCTCACACTAAAATTGAGGCTCTTAACCAAAGGGAAAGCAGAATGTAAGCTGAGGAGACAAACAACAAATGTCCACCACAGTGCTATAGTGCCTACAGGAGACAGTTAAAACCATCACTTGGATGAGTGTCAGTTCTACCATAACTCAGTTAAAGAAGCTATGAGGCAGACACATAATTTCTCAAACAAGGAATAGACACAGAGAAGCTTTTGCCTCATTCAAAGGCCTTATTGCACCAACTCTAGAGAAATGATATGTGAGAGGTTAAGCAGATATTACAGATAGATTACATGGCTCTCACTAAGCCCCTTGCCAACTTGACCAGAGAGAACCTGGTAGGCCTTAGCATCTCATATCAACAAGAAAATGGCAGGGGCAACTGTGTATACTTGAGAGGCAGGTACTTAATCTATGGACTAGTTTCAGGCAGAGACGGGAAAGGCCTGCAAGCAGCAATTTTGAACGATGGTGGATAAGTCAATGCCCCTACAATGACTTTTTACAACCCCGATAAGCCTTTGCACAATAACCCTTTATACACCCACCTTGGATGACTTAGAGGACAATGCTGTATCAAGATGATTCACAGAAAATAAACGTGTGGTATTCCCTATTCGGAAACCATCCAACAGGAAGACTAATATACCATTAATAAGTTCGAGTTTTATCACTGAGGTAACTTATTATCCAAAAATGTAAGGAGTATGTATAGAGGTACCCACATATAGATTGATAAAAACCTCATATACAGGTCCCTACCAGCATTAAATTGAGTATCACAGGGCAGCAATAGTATAAACTATGATCTCAGTATTCATTACTGGCAGTGTATAATCAACAGCCCCCACCCCTAAACCACTAAGGCAATATCTAGGAGGAGGGAGGTAATCTGGGTTCTGTATATGTGTCTAGATCAGCTTGGATTTACATAACCTTAAAACTTCAGCCATTGCTCCCAAATGAGAGAGGAATATTGTTACAAAGTGGGAAGATTTGTAGCGTCTTACAGCAGTAAAGGGGAGAAAGTGAACAGTGAACTCTTCTGATAGGAGAAACTAAAGGTAATAATGTTCTGTATTCCAGGAATGGCAGAAATTATCACTAATTAATGGGATATCATATAAGGTACTACAATGCTCCAGTAAATGGGTTTTGGAAACACCTGTACACTATCTCAGAAGTACTGTCCAATGTTGCAGATGGATACCTGTCAGCTTATATAGTACAACCAAACCAGGGCCAGAACTGGCAGGGAGAAGAAGGGAGGGGAGCCATCCTTGCCAACTGACACTAATAAACATAGATTACCCAGTGATGCTCCAAGTGGGAGCAGAGAAGAGCCTCATTCACTGACCATGTTTAACACATATCACCATTCCATGAGTGACCAGGACACACTGATCATAAGGAGAGGGAAGGAATACACAGTGCCTTAGGGTGGGGTCCTTAGTTACTTCTCAAAGAAAAGTAAGACACCTCCCACTACCACACATGGAAGCAAAAAGTTCCCTTCCACAGACTTGAATGCACAAGCCTCAGATTGTGGATTGTGCCTGTGATGTATCTAGGGAGCAAGAATATGAAAATGGGATCAGTACTGCAGAAGGATGGGTAAAGGATGGGGAGAAATCTCAGTTCAGTAGTAGAACAGCAACACTTCCTCCGGGCCAGGGAATGCAACCAAAATTCTGATCTATCATGAGTTAAGGGTGCCCAAAAAGGGCACTTTCTATGTGGCTGACAATGCCACAGAGTAGTGCCGGTGAGGCATACACTCTACTGACTAAAGGAGGAAGGAGAAGTATTCCCTTTTACAAGGATTCACAGGACTCAACTAGGGGAAGAATGAGAGGACTGAGTCTTCTCACCTATGCCTACCCATCCATCTCTACTGATTCAAGTTGTTTAATAGTTATTGGTCTATTCAGGTTTTTTATTTCTTGAGTCAATTTTTGCAAAATATTTTTTAAGCCATCTATTTCATCTAAGTATTACAATGAACTTAAAGGAATATGGGCAGGAACCAATAGTGTTTACCACGGAATGGAAAAGCCCTTATCTCTTAATCACTCTTTCATATTTTCCATCTTTTTATCTATCTGCATTCAAATCTATCATCTCAGATCACTAATTCTCCCTTGAGCCATTTCTACTTTGCTAACTTCACCCTTCCATTGAGTATTTTCCCCTTCTATGCTGTATTACATGATGCTACAAGAAAACAAGCAAATCATGTTATAACAGCTAATAAACCATTGCATCTTTCATAATACAAATATGCGACATGTTTTATTCCATTCTCCTTACTATGTGCCATTTTGAAGTATATTATTTTTCTGAATGATGTCAGTACATTTCTCATGTTCCAAAACCTAATTATATTTTTCATTTCTAGGAGTTCTATTTGGTATTTTTCAAATCCACCTGATCATTTTTGATAGTTTCTTCCTCTTTTCTCTTTCGATTCTCACATTATCTTAAACATTTTAATCATACTATATATATGAATATAAATAAATATATAAGGAACATATATTTTATAGATGTAACTTTACTTTATATTGTTTGCATTAATACCACTATCTGAAAGTTTTGTAGGTCTGGTTTTGTTGTTTCTAATTATTCTTAACTCATGGCAGTTTATTTTCCTGTGTTTTGTGAATTTTTGTGTATGTGTTCTCTATTCTCGCCTTCTAAATTCCCCTTGCATACATGCTGGAGTTACTCAATCTGTCTTCTGCCTGAACGTCTCTTTCATATTTTCTGTTTCTTTATCTCTGTATATTTCTCCACCAGTCCCCCACATGGATGGTGAAATTACAGACTCCATGTTTGACCATGGTGTTCTCAGCATCATGCTAGTGGCTCTGCTGTTTCTCACTGCCATAAGTGAGTAGCACTTCCTAGTTACAACTCCGGGAAGTCAGAGTATTGTTTCAGGCCAAATTATATAAACAGATAATCCACTGGAGAAATACAAATGGTAGACAATTTGTTTAAGTATGGTAATCAGGAAGATGAAAATTAAAAGAACAACACTCTTGTTCACCCACAAAGCAGGTAAAATTTTAAGATTAAAAATATCCAGTGAGGGGGCCGGCCCCGTGGCTTAGCGCTTAAGTGTGCGTGCTCCGCTGCTGGTGGCCCGGGGCTCAGATCCTGGGCCCGCACTGACGCACCACTTGTCCGGCCATGCTGAGGTGGCGTCCCACATACAACAACTAGAAGGATGTGTAACTATGACATACAACTATCTGCTGGGGCTTTGGGGAGAAAAGGGAAAAAAAAAGGAGGAGGATTGGCAATAGATGCTAGCTCAGGGCCGGTCTTCCTCAGCAAAAAGAGGAGGATTGGCATGGATGTTAGCTCAGGGCTGATCTGCCTCACAAAAAAAAAAAAAAAAAAAAAAGAGGAAAAAAATATCCAGTGATAGCACAGTTCCAGGGAAATTGGTGTTCTCATAATATTATTGGTGAGATCATAAACTAGTAAAATCTTTTGGTGGGAAATTTGACAATATCTATAAAAATGTGGAATATATATACTTTTGATCCAGCAATTTCATTTTTGGAATCTATATTCAAATACCACACAAAGATGTGTGTGTATATGTGTGTATTTACCACGTGCCAGACACTGTTAAGAACTTTACATATATTAATTTATTTAATACTCACAATAGTCCTGTTAGTAGGTTACAGGTTGGATAAACATCAGACTCAGTAAATCTAGGCAGTGTGGTCCCAGTAAATTCCACATAGTCTTTACTCTCAATCATCTCACTGTAATGCCTGCACAACGATGCTCATTCTAGTAGTGTATGAAAAATGAAGAAAGGCACAGATGTTTGTAGCAGCTTTATTCATAATTGCCAAAACTTGGAAGCAACCAAGACGTCCTTCAGTAGGTGAGTAGATGGATAAACTACAGTATCCAGATAATAGAACATTATTCAACACTAAAAAGAAAATGAGCTATCAAGCCATGAAAAGACATGGAGGAAACATAAATGCATACTATTAAGCGAAAGAAGCCAATCTGAAAAGACTACATACTATATGATTCCAACTATATGACATTCTGGAAAAGGCAAAACTCTAGCAATAGTAAAAAGACTAGTGTTTGCTATGGGTTAATGGGAAGGGAGGAATGAATAGGCCAAGCAGAGGATTTTAGGGCAGTGAAACTACGATGGTAGATACATGTCATTATACATTTGTCAAAACCCATAGAATATATACCACCAAGAGTGAATCCTAATGTAAACTATGGACTTTGGGTGATAATGTTGTATCAATGTAGGTTCATCGATTTTAACAAATGTACCACTGTGGTGTGGGATGTTGATCATGGGAAAGGCCAGATGAGTGTGGGGAAAGAGAGTACAGGGGAACTCTCTGTGGTTTTCTGCTCAATTTTGCTATGAATCTAAAACTGCTCTAAAAAATAAAGTTTATTGTCGTTTTTTAAACATAAGAGAAGGAGGGAGGGAAGAATGAAGGAAGGGGGGACTCATTATTAGGGAAATGATTACATTTTTGACATATGAAATACTATGAACTATGGAATATTATATATGATTTAAACCATATGCAGTATATCTATTCTAAGATGAAAAATTCTCCAAGCTTTATCCTTAAGTGAAAAAAGGCAAGTCATAGGGCAATATGTATGGTATGGTCTTATTATAATTTTAAAAACTATGTATTTATTGACTTGTATTAGATATATATTTAGAACTGTGGAGCAAAACTTGTGAGAGAATACAAACAATACAGTGGTTCCCAGAGGAGATGAGTACAGTACTGAAAGGGAGATAAAGGTGAAATTTTTATTAAATATACATTTATAATTTTTAAAAAACTAATAATAAATAAAATTCAGTGTAACATGTAGTACATTCACCATCTGCCTAGTTCTAAAACATTTTTATCACCCCAAAAGTATTTATTCATTATTGATGTCAGTATAAATTTTTTAATTATTCATTAAGTCACTAGAAATTTTCTGTGAATCCCCACAACGCAGATAAGATCTCAAAGGGTGAAGGATGAGAGAGCACTCTAGAAAATCTTTGCCTTTCAAGTTGACTGCCTCTTCAAAGAGTTATCCCACCAACCTACAAAGTCTCAATGCATACCCAGAGGCATATACATCAAAAAAATCCAAAATCATGAAAAAGGAGTTTAAAAGTTTAGATCCTTTTAAATATATCCATTTTCTAATAAAAGATGTTAAAGTTACATTATAGAACCATTTTGTCACCAGTTCAGTAAAAGGTCAAATGAAAAGAGGAGTATTCACAGAACTACGACTACCACTTCCTGCATCATTTCCTTTCCCTTGGTTTCTCCAAACCATATAATAACCCAGTCCAGCATGCCTGTGAAGTTAAAATTAAACTGCTATTTTAGAAGACTAAGTCCAGGCACTAAGCATTCTTATAAATAACATCAAGAAACAATCAAAACACACACAAACACAAAAACCTTATTTTAGTAAGATATATTAGCTAAAATTCTTTACAAATTATATTCTTGGGCTTAGGAATGCTTCTCTACTTCTAAAATACACGAAATAGAGATGGCAAGGCTCCCTCAAATCTTTTTCTAGTACTAACCTACAAATAAATTTTAAAAATAAAATTTCTTCTGATCTTCTATTTATTCAATGTTTATTATGAACTAAGTACAAGGCCTTGAGCAGGTACTAGAGGAAATTTTTAAAAAGTTAATAACAGTTCCTGTCTAAAAGGAGCATTCAGTTTGGTAATGAGAGTTAAGGAAAAGTGAACCCAAGAACAATTCAAGATAGAAGGTGCTAGGAACCACAAGAAAAATAGAAAGTATAATGGGAGTTTACAAACGGGAGAGATTACTTACAGGTTTAAGTAAACAAACATTTCTTAAGTGTTTACTATGCACCCAGCATGCTGGATACTAAAGAGAGCAACATTGCCCTGCCCTCAAAAAACTCAGAGCCTAAACAGGGGAACACGAGACCTTACAAATGATAAATTTATAAAATTTGTAAAATTCAGTGATAGAGGTATTCACAAAATGCAAGATAATACAAAAAAACTACACACGCTTATCTACTCACCTTTAGATAGTGGGTGAATATAATCCTAGTGAATTAAAATAAAATTATTCTGCTGGCTTATTGATATAATTTTTTAGGGGTTAAAAAATACTTAAAGAAAAAACTATAAGTGACATCCTCTCATTATATCCCCTATTTTAAAAATACAATCACAAAAATCATTATCTTTATAAGCACAGTTATTAGAACTAAGGATGGCTTCTAGGGCAGTTTATGCAAGATACTAATTGTCAATGTTAAACATTCTTAGTGTCAAAACACTAATAGGACTTAAAACTAAGAACAGGAATCCATCTATACAAATACATTCTTTTAATTCTCAAGAGAATGAAGCTTCAATTGATATAAATAAAGCATCAATAATTAAAAAAATAAGTTATTGATGTAAGTACAGAGAAAGTCAAAAGAAAAAGTAAGTATAGGATAAAGGTAAAATGTCAAATGGAGGCAGGAGCAAGGGAGGAAGAGGATCCAGTAAATGTTGGGTCAAGTGGCTAGCCATTAAAGAACAAAAGGGAGGGGAGGCCAGCCCAGTGGCGTAGCAGTTAAATCTGCACGCTCCACTTCAGTGGCCGGCGGCCCGCGGCTCACAGGTTCAAATCCCTGGCCTGGACCCGACACACCGCTCCTCAAGCCATGCTGTGGCGGCGTCCCATACAAAGTAGAGGAAGATGGGCACGGATGTTAGCCCAGGGCCAATCCTCCTCAGCAAAAAGAGGAGGATTGGCATCACATGTTAGCTCAGGGCTAATCTCCCTCACCACAAAAATGAAAAAAAAGAAAAAAAGGGGGGAAAACAGATTCCTACTTTTACATACACAAAAATAAATTCTAGACGTATTAAAAATATAGATATAAAATATTAAAAATGTAAACTATAAAAATAGTAGACTCACAAAATAGAAAAACCCATCCTAAAATTTTATGCAAAATCACACAATAAAAGCCAGAGGGCTTATGGAAAAAATAGGGGTAGGAGCACAACACTCAAAACTACATCAGTAACGCACTAAAAAACGAAAACTGGTAGGAGCTAAGAAAAAAAGTAGCATAATTGTACACAAATTAAATGGCTAAGAAATAAACACTACAATAAATATGGCACTTTATCTTGAAGACCTTGTGGAAGTGAATGTCAGAAGGGTTGTAACTTGTGAGCTGTTATGAAGCGGTGGAAGGAAGGAGGGTTATCAGATGCCACATAGAAAGTCATAACACCAAACGTGGATAAATATAACTCATAATACATGGTAAACTGAGGTAGCTGGTAGATGTTGGAGGTGCGTGCATTTTGTGTATTCCTACGCAACCCGTTCCAGCTGGGTGCAGTTTTCTGCATTTACCTAGTGTTTCTCACAGAGGATACTGTGCATAAGCACATGCAACTCCCATTATGCTCAAACTATTCCCTGATCTAACAATCACATTAGAAGAAATTCATATTTTCAAAACAAGCAGTATGGCAGAGCTGACTATATAAATGCTCATGTCTACCAAAATACAAAAAAAAAAAAAAGAAAGAAAATACTCAAATCTCAATTCTTTGAGTTTTGAGGATGGAAAATAATTTATTGTTTTCTAATGAACATTCTTAGAAAGCAATGACTAGACAGTCTCAGACAGTGCAATAAGGTAAAACTAAACAAAAACTGTCAATAAACTCATAATTTTGTAAGCAATTAGCAGAATGTCTACAAAAAAGTAATCAGAGCAAGAAAGTAGGTCCAGTCTGAGACATCCTGAGAACAAAGTAATCTGATTTCCCAGATATCTGTCCCTTATCTTGCAATAAAAATTATTGCTCTCACTAAGCAAAAATATCACATGTAAATCAAAAAGACTGTGTTTAGTAGAGACTTACTATATTGACTATGGAGGATATCAATCTTCCTAACACGCTTTTTTAATCATGTTACTTCTCTTATTTCTACGTTTTAGTCTCCTGACCCCCCTACCCAAAAAATCTCACTTTCTCTCCAATGGATTGTGCACTGTTTTTACCTCCCTACTGCATCTTCTTCATCATCACAGTAACAGATAATAGTTATTGAAATGCTTACTATTGTGCCAGAAACTGTACAAGCACTTTAGGTGTATTCATTCATTTAACCCAAAAATCCTATGAAATCAGTCTTTTACAGATGAGAAAACTGAGGCTTCATGGGGTTAAATAAGTTGCCACAAATCATACACTTAGCAAATAAAACAAGTCAGAATGTGAAAATCTGACTCCAAAACCTATGCTTGTAATCACTTCTGCCATATATACTATGAGATAATGTTTTTCTTTAAATTCATCTTTATATCTATAGCATGTAGCTTACTGTCTGGCATGTAAAATTCAATAAATATTTTCTGAAAGGAGGATAACTTTAGTTTAATTATTCTACATTCAAAGTCCCCCAATGGGAGAGATGAGGAAAGTCCCACTATTCCTTAATGCAAACCTTCTTCCCCAAACTATGATCACTGGGATCCACAGCACTTGAACCCTGGCAGTGGAAAAAGGAGGAGGAGGAGAAGAGAACTTAGGCTTTTCTCCCAATGTAAATAATAATTTCTACTTGTTGTAATATCTCCACCTACACATATCTTATTATAAGCCCTTCAACATGTTTCTAAGCAAGCTATACAAACACGTTTTAATGAATAGTTACCAGTAAGACTAAAAAAGAAAAAAAAAGGTGGCCAAAATAAGTATATAAAGCACTAGTATTTGCAAGTAAAAAATTAAAAGGATATAAAGCAAAATGAGGACTATTATGCCAATTTGAGGATAAATTTATTCTTAATAAAAACATTTATCAAAATATCAGATTGGTGACACTTTATGATTTGATACATTAGGTTTTTTGGTCAGACATGCTAATGAATATTAGTATTTAGGCATGTGATGATCATAAATCACAGAACACTAGTGAACTCAGTAAAAGAAACCTGGAATGAGCTTTGTGACAATTCTCAGGTTGTTAAACATTATTATATCTAGTTTAATTTGAAAAGTCAGCCACAGTCCTTATAAGAATGCTTGTGATAATCCTCTATCTGAACAGATCTCAGCAAAGTTATTCACAGCATTCACAGTTTACCTTGATTCTGATATAAGAGTCTCATCATTTTTACATACCCAAAAGATCAAGCATCAGGAACCCCCTGATACTTACTATAATTTTAAAAATATCAATAAACTAGTCTAAAAGAGCATCACATTTTATGAAAATATCTTAAATGCTATTTATACAAAATCTTTACTTAGATCAGACTGCTAAGTGGACAATATAAGGAGACCATGTAACGTAATGGAAAGAGTATGGTTTTTGGACAGAAATTTACCTACGTTCATATCCTAGCTTTATCAATTACTATCTGTGTGACTCTGTACAAGTTACTTAACCTCTCCGACTTCCAGTTTCTCCTCTGCAACAAATATGACACCATCTATCTTGCAAGGCTGTTTTAAGGAATAGAATTGTATGATTGCATATCACCTACCAACTGCTAAAGTTGCCTACCCCAAATTCTCACTCTCTTCCTTATTAACAGAACACTAATTTTGGATAAGGCAGTAATGTGCCAAAAATATCCACTTCCCAGACTCCTTTGCATCCTATGGTAGCCATGTGACCCAGATGTAACCAATGAGATGAAAGCATAGGCTCCTGAACAAGGATTGAAGGAAAACTACTGTTTTGCTGATAAAAGGCTAAGATGTCCGAGGAGGAAATAGCAATGTTGCAATTCATAAGGCAAAAGCCACCCTTCAAGGATAGCAGAGAAGAAACATAGAAGGAGTCTGTGTCCTGAGGTCACTGTGAAACTGCCATAAACCGTGGACTACCTATATCCATATTTCCTGTTACCTGAAGAAAAAAATCCTACTTGATTAAGCCATTGTATTTGAGTTTCTGTTACATGCAGCTGAACACAATCCTAACACAGTATGTAAAAGCACCTAGAGAAAGAATCCAACACCCGGAAGATCAGTAAAGGCAATTATTCCACAAAACTTCTCATTTAACAGGTGTTAAATTATTCATCAGTAAAGTAGTGTTAAATTATTCATCAGTAAAGCAATGAAACAGTGGGATGTCACACAGTAACACACACACAAGCCAGTTATTTAAACGTGGGGGCCAGCCCCGTGGCTTAGCGGTTAAGTGCTCGCACTCCGCTACTGGCGGCCTGGGTTCGGATCCCGGGCGCGCACCGACGCACTGCTTCTCCAGCCATGCTGAGGCCGCGTCCCACATACAGCAACTAGAAGGATGTGCAACTATGACATACAACTATCTACTGGGGCTTGGTGGGGGGGGGGGGAGGATTGGCAATAGATGTTAGCTCAGAGCTGGTCTTCCTTAGCAAAAAGAGGAGGATTAGCATGGATGTTAGCTCAGGGCTGATCTTCCTCACAAAAAATAAATAAATAAATGTGGGGTTTATAATGTATTCATTATGATAAAAATTCTATCAGTAGAGGATCAAAGAATGAATAGCTTTAATCAAGAAAGGTGTCCTTGATGAGGCAGAAAGAAGAAAAATACAATTGGGTGAAAATTCTATTATTATAGCTTTTAAGTTTATTCACTAATATTTACAGCATACCCACACCACAGTGTGCAAGTCCTAAATGCTATAGAATGAACTATACGAATTTGAGGCAACTGTTAGAAATTAGATGGAAAATAAAGGTCCAAATAAGAAGGAGGGAGGGGCAAGTAAACACAACTAGAACTAAGGATTCTATTTCAGATAAAGTAAAATTTTAAGTGGAAAGTTAATGACAGATAAAGATTAAGAAAAATTTTAGTTATTTTTTTAAACAAGTCATACTCTTATCTTAAAATAATGAAATAAATTACAAAATGATAGTCAAAAGATAATAATACCAAAATAATTTTCTGGACCAGAATATAGAAGAGTATAGAGGGTAATATGAAGCTAAGTCGTCAGAATAAACAGGTAATACAATAATGAGAAAAGGGGGCAGACAAAGGGTAAGGATAGATCAAGACTGAGTCAAAAGATAAAAGTAGGGATAAAAGAGAGACAAAGCTTTAAGGACAAAGCTGAAGTTAACCCACTTACAACTTTAAACCCCACTCACCTACACCCTGCCAGATCCCTTCCTGCACCTAAGCAAACTTATTATCACCTTTAAATCTTTTCTTCTACAAATTACCCCAGCCCTCCTCCTTAATATTATCCCTTTTCTTCTCCTTGTGAATCCTGCAAGATTAAAATCCTATTTTTTCTACCAATTTTTTTGATAATCTTCACATGCATTCATAACATTTAAACAACTGTTCTAGATGTACTCTACTATAAAAGACATTTTAGTTTTTCCTTCTTCTGATTATGAGGCATGATAAAGTTTGAGGACCTACACTGAAAAAAAGATTTAAGCCTTAAGACTTAAAGAGTTCTGAGTTCCAGATAGGACTAATTAATCCATTCAACTCATTCAACAAGTAATTACTGATTACCTACTATGTGCCAAACACTATTTTAGGTACTGAGAATACAGCAAGAAACCAGTCAGCCATCCCTGCCTTTAGTGAGCTTAGAGTCTATATAAACATTTATATAAATAAGTAAGTAAGACATAGTATGCCAGAAAGTGACAAACTCTATAGGGAAAAAAAAGCAGGGAAGGGAGATAGCAATATTGGGGGTTGAGGGAAAAGGAGGTTGGAGAGTTGGAACTATAAACAGGATAAGCAAAAACCCAAAGAAGATGATAAAGTAAGCTATGCAAGTACCTGGGGAAAGAAAATTCCAGGCAGAACAAACAGTAAATGCAAAAGTCATAAGCCAGAAGCATGCTCAGCTAGTTCAAAGAACAGCAAGAAGGCCTGTGTAGCTAGAGCACAGTGGATTAGGGGCAGGAGAGGAGTTAGAGAAGTAGATGAAATCAGAGACATGACTTGAGCCACAATGTGCAGGGCTTTATTAGCTCTTATAAGCACTTTAGCTTTTATTCTGAGTGAGATGGCAAGTCATAGGGCAGATATTAAGGAGAGGAATGACATATTTTAAAAAGATCACTATGGCAGTTGAGTTGAAAAGAAACTATAGAAGCAAACCAGTTAGGAGGCTGACTACAGTAATCCAGGTAAATAACATTAGTAGCTCGGACCTGGGTGGAGGTGGTCAGTAGTGGTCAGATTCTAGGTAGGGCTTTGAAAGTACAGCCAATACATCTCCTGACAGATTGGATACGGGGAGTGAAAGAGAGAAATCAAAGATGACTTCAAGTTTCTGAACAAGTGGAAGAATGGAGCTGCCATCAACAAGATGGAAAAGACTGCAGGTAGAACAGATGAGGAGAGAGGGGAAAGGAATAGTGAGAAGTTCAATTTTGGGCAAACGCTTGAGTGTTCTATTAGACATCCAAGTAGAAATGTCAAGTAAGCTGCTGGATATATGAGTTTGGAATTTGGGAAAGAAATCTGGATTGGATACACACATCTGGGAGTTATCAACATATAGACAGTAAATAAAGATATAAGACTGAATGAGATTATCAAGGAAGTGAGTGCAGACTGAGTTCATATGAGATGAGGACTCAGAACTATTGGTATAGCAACATGGAGGTCACCGAAGTCCTTGATAGGAGCAGTTTCACTGGAATGGTGAGGGCAAAATGCTGTTTGGAAGGGGTTTGCGAGAGAATGTTCTCCAACAATACAAAAATGCATACACAAAGATTATTCATTATAGTATTATTTTTTACTGCAACATACTGGCAACCACGTAAATGTTCAGACACAGGAGACTGCCTAAATAAACCATGGAGTACTACATATAACTGTAAAAAAAAAAAAAAAAAAAAAAAAAAAAGGATAAAGACCTCTATAAAGTAATATAAAATTATCTTCATGACATACTGTTAAGCAAAAAAAACCAAAATGTGAAAGAGTATTACAGTATGCTACCTTTTCTGAAAAAAAAGAGGAAATAAGAAAATATGCATGTATATGCTAATTTTTGAGAAGAATAAACACAGAAAGGATAAACCAAAAACATCTGGCAGCCAGGCTATAAAGCAGAGAGAAATCTTCCTCATTTCAGAAAGCTTAGGGCTCAGCTGTAAAGCACAATGAGATCTCTGAAAACTTGCCAGTGTTAAGATACCAAGCCCTCTTGACACCACCCTCAATACATTTGAAGCTAATGGTGAACTGAAATAAACTACGCTACAACAAAGCCCAGTCACAGGTCAGATAAATCAGATTGACTCAGCCTCCCACTCTAGTTACTAGACAGAAGTAGCAACATGCCCTTCTCTGGAGGACTGAGGTATTTACCCCAGTCTCTACTGTTCTTTTATACAAATTGCCTAACGTATGATCAAAAGTTAGGAGATTCCAAAGAAGTAAGAAAATCTGACCTGCACTAATAATCAACATTTTGCCTCTCAGTTTCAAATTCATCCTTTTTTGCCTGCTCTGTGAAAACGGATCTGAGCCCTTTAAATATTTTTTCCTCTGCTGGCTGGCACAATATTAAGCTTTGTCAGTAGAAGTCGCTGGAGAGACTTTGCAGGAGAAAAGAGTTTTTGTTTCTGGATTCCAGTGTGCTTGCTCAGCAGGCTCCTGCAGTGCACATAGTTTCTCCAGCACCTGGTTCCTGCAGCACAGGCAGCTTTTCCAGCATCAAGCTACTACAGCATGTAGTACACTATAGCTTTTCTGGTGTCCTGCTCCTGGACTGCATGGTGGCCAGGAGTATCCAGCAGCCAGCACCTTCCCCCTGCACCCTCCCCCTCTGGTAGTTTTATAGTGGAGTACCGTTGGTGAGATACTTCCCCTTGTATAGATTTCTTTGGCAGAGTGGATTTCCAGCAAGTTCTGGAGGGCAGATTTCCAGAAAGTTCTGCCAGTATGGCATCACAGCAATTTCTCTGCCATTCAGTGAGTCATGGACATGCTCTTTCCAAGAAAGTCTGAATGTCAGCTGGGGGCTGGGGAGAGCACTTTTCCTTAGACACTCTATCTCAGTCTAGGAGTAGTGGCTTCTCCGTGTATCTACTATTCTTATATTCTCTTTACTTCTTACCAGCCAATCCCTCATTACTCCATTTCCCTGTTACAGTTAATAATTATTTATATTAAATGTTTGCTATTAAAATTACTATGTAGTGTCTCTCTCATGACAGGACTCAGACTGATACAGAAGCCAAACCAAAAAATACTTAATGTATGATTCCATGTATATAAAGTAGAAGAACAGGCAAAACTAATTTATGGCAGTAGAAGTTTAAAAAAGGGTTGCTTCTTGTCTCCCCTCTTGGGGAGGAGGAAGGAGGACCAGATAGAAAGAGGCATGAGTAAAATTTCTTAGATGATAGAAATATTCTATATCTTGTTAGTGGTAATAGTTACACAGACGTATACAACTGTCAAAATTCATTAAATGATGGGGCCGGCCCTGTGGCGTAGCAGTTAAGTGTGCGCATTCCACTGCTGGCAGCCCGGGTTCTGGTCCCGGGCGCGCACCTATGTACTGCTTGTTGGGCCATGTTGTGGCGGCATCCCATATAAAGTGGAGGAACGTGGGCACAGATGTTAGCTCAGGGCCAGTCTTCCTCAGCAAAAAAGAGGAGGATTGGCATGGATGCTGGCTCAGGGCTGATCTTCCTCACAAAAAAAAAAAAAAGAAATTCATTAAATGAAAAATATCTTTGTATTTGATTCTTTATAAATCATACCTTAATTAAAAGGGAAAAAAAAAAAAAGAAGAATCCAAGGCGCCATGGAGAAATGTCTAATTCTACTACTGGGGTAGGAAAGCAAAATATGAGCCTGGAATATTATGTTGTTCCAAAATGTAAGGAAGTACTCAAAATAATGATCAGGGCATGTAACAAGGAGCCAGCCTGAAGATGCTCCCACTGGGCAAACAAGAAACAATTTGAGCATCAAAATAAATGATAGAAATAGATCATAACCCACTAAATAAAGCAGGAACCCATGAGTTCATATTGTTAATTAAGGAATGGAGGCAGGGAGTCTTAGCTAGCTTTTCCATAGTAGAATATCAACTAATAAGTAGAGACAAAATGGCTGAGTTAGAGAATTATCATTTTGCAACCATCCTAGTAATAATTAATTCCAATGAGAATTATTAATGATGTAAAACTGGTGAGTGAAAGTTTGATGAGCAACAAGAGATTTATATAATTTCAAAATATATTCCAACTATACTACAAAAAGAAAATAGTAACTTTACAGTGGATAAACCCGGTGGATACCACCTTAACTAAGTGATCAAAGTTAACATTACCTATAATGGGTAAAATCAGAATTATGTGCCTCCTGAGAGGATGCACTAAAAAGGACTACACGTTATGTAATATTCTTGCCCCAAAAATATATAACCTAATGAAACAGATAAACCAAGACAAGGTATACTCTACAAAATAACTGACCGTACTCTTCAAAACTGTCGATGCCAGGCCAGCCCCGTGGCCCAGTGGTTAAGCTGGGCATGCTCTGCTTTGGCGGCCTGGGTTTGCAGGTTCAGATCCTGGGCATGGACCTACACACCACTCATGAGCCATGCTGTGGTGGTGACCCACATACAAAATAGAGAAAGACTGGCACAGATGTTAGCTCAGGGCAAATCTTCCTCAAGCAAAAAAAGAGGAACATTGGCAATGGACGTTAGCTCAGAGTGAATCTTCCTTAGCAACAACAACAACAAAAAAAGTGTCAATGTCAAGAAAACACAAGAGAGGCTGAGGAACTGCTCCAGGTTAAAGACTAAATTCACAACAAAATGCAATGCATGATACTGGAATGAATCCTGGGGGCGGTGGGGAGGTGCTATAAGGACATATTGGGAAAAAAGACAAAATTTGAAGATGGACTGTGGAATCGATAATAGTATTATATCAATGTTAAATTTTCTGATTTTGATAATTGTATGAGATGTATGAGAATGCCCTTGTTCTTAGAAACAAACACTGTAGTATTTAGATGCAAACACATGATGACTGCAACCTACTCTGAAATTATTCATGAAAAAAATATATATGTGCATAGGCAGAACAATAATGCACATGTTAACAACTGGTTAACCTACATGAAAGAAATTTTTTGTACCATTGTTCCAAATTCCTTGTATGTTTTCATTTCAAAATATAAAGTTGAAAAAGTAATGAGAGGAGAGGGGCTGGCCTAGTGGCATAGTGGTTAAGCTCACACGCTCCACTTCAGCGGCCCAGGTTTCACAGGTTTGAATCCTGGGTGTGGACCTACACACCGCCCATCAAGTCATGCTGTGGCAGCATCCCATACACAAAATAGAGGAATATGGGCACAGATGTTAGTTCGGGGCTAATCTTCCCCAGCAAAAAGAGGAAGATTGGCAAGGGATGTTAGCTCAGGGCCTATCTTCCTCACCAAAAAAATAAATTAAAAAAAGGAGGAGAAAAACTGGAGCATTATACACAACTCTTGAAGGGTTTGCTACAAAATGGAACAGAGAAATTAGGTGGTAACTGGAGGGGAAAGTGAGGTCAAGAAAACTTTTTCTTAACGTGGAATAAATAACATGTTTGAACACTGCTGGGAATAAATCGGAGAAGAAAAAAATAAAAGAGGAAAGAATTGTTGAAGCAATGTTCTTGAGTAGGCAAGAGTGGATGTGACCTAGTGCACAAATGGAAGAATTGCCTTTAGACAGAAGTATGCTTAGTTCTATGGTAACTGTCAGAATATGCAAATGCTGGTAGATGAGTAGACAGACTATGGGATTCTACGAAAGTTCTCTTCAACTTTTTCAATAAAGTAGGAAGAAATGTCATTAGCTGAGAAAAAGAATGGAAAGAAGTATTAGAAGTGTGAGATGAGAGGAAAAAATGTGAAATAATCATCCATTCATTCTCCCAACTCCTAGACTAAGGATAGATAGCATGATTACCTGGAAGCATTAGGGTTCCACTTCAAGTCTGTGATCATGAATTTAAAATGAAACCAGTCAGTAAGGTTGTGTGGTCTTCACCAACCACATTCAGCTTC
This sequence comes from Diceros bicornis minor, assembly GCF_020826845.1. Taxonomy (NCBI): domain Eukaryota; kingdom Metazoa; phylum Chordata; class Mammalia; order Perissodactyla; family Rhinocerotidae; genus Diceros; species Diceros bicornis. The sequence continues at coordinate 45,948,812 of NC_080757.1, read as the reverse complement.
ATGGGTGCAGGCATGGAACAGGTGGAAGGCTGGATTTAACTAAGACTGTGGCTTTGGCACAGCAAACACAATGAATCAAGGAAGAAAAAATGGGGTCAAAGGTATGTGCAAGGAAGAATTATGATTATGACCGATTTAAGCTGAGTAAGGAAGGTGAGTGAGACAGTGAAATAGTGGTAGAATCAATGGATTAGAGGTTCTACTGGGGTTAAAGGACTATTGAAGTCAGGGTACTAGACGGAGAAAGATGTAAAGATAGCAACTGGTGGTCAGAAAGCGGGATGCACGAAAATGAAATTATGGAGAGATTGCAATTATTAGTCAAGATCTAGGGTATGACTTTGGTAATGAATGACTTAGATAAGACAGAAGACAAATCACTGAAGGAGATTCAAAGAACAAATTAAAAGAACTGAAAGATCTGAATGTTGAAAAAATATCTACGTGACTAAAACTACCAAGAATTGAGATCAGAAATAGTATTGGTGAGAGAAAGGAGGAGCTGGAAAAAAAAAAAAAAAAGTAAGAAGGAAAAATCGTGTGTAATAAAGAATTTGGCTGGCTTTCATTCCGAGTTCCTGGGATCTAGCCTCTAAATCCTGGGAATTTTCTGAGTGACAGGCGTGTCTTTGTTATTCATGGTGGGCCTTGATAGTTTATGCTAACGAGATGACTCATGGTGGGCCTCTAAATAGTTTGTGCTGATGAAATGACTCATGATGGGGGCTGGCTACACCAAAAAGACCAACCAAGTGATTAGAGGGCTGGGGCTTTAAGCCATTGTGATATCAGCCTGACCCCCAGGGTGAAGACGGGGACTGGAGATGGAGTTTAATCAGTGGCCAATGATTCAATCAATCACACTTACATAATGAAACCCCAATAAAAACTCTGGACTCCAAAGTTTAGGTGTGCTTCCTCGGTTGGCAATACTCTGTGTGTACTACTACACGATTAAGTGCCAGGAGGGTGACTTGTCCTGAATCTTGAGGGAGAAGACACCAGAAGCTTCACATTTGACAGCCTCCTAGACCTTGCCATGTGCATCCCTTCTTTTGGCTGGTTCTGTTTTGCATCCTTTTTGCTACAATAAAATTGTAATCATAAGTATAGCACTTTCCTGAATTCTATGAGATGTTCTAGTGAATTATCAAACCTTAAGGAGTAGTGGGAATCCCTAAATTTGTAGCCAGTTGGTCAGAAGTGACGGTGACTCTGGGAACCCCCAAGCTTACAGCTGGTGTTTGGAATGAGAGTAGTCTTGTGGAGGGCTGTGCCCTTAACTTGCGAAGTTTGGCCTAACTCCACATAGTAAGCATCAGAAGTTACTGTAGGGAATGAACCAGGAGACACAGTCAACAATAATAATAAGGGGTTGTAGTAAATAAAATCTGATGACACGAGATTTAAAGCTAGAGAATTTGAGGTAAGAGAGAAGGAGAACAATTTGAATGCGGTAAAGGGGAATAAAGAGGATATCTACTCTATCTCCAGGTCCAGTGGTATGAGGGTTATGAGAATAAAAAAAGGGAGGCAGCATCACTTGAGAGGGCAGAAGAGGAAGTAATGTCCATAGGAGAGATAAAATTCCTTAGGTATTTCAAGTTTTATAGGTTTTGAAGATGAGGAGGAATCAGTGAAAGAAATTCACTAAAATGGAGCATCCAGTGACAGAACAACCAACACACAGTGGTATCTTGGAAGCCAAGACTTCAAGGAGGAGAGAACAACCAATCATATCAAATGGTGCTGATAGGTCAAGCAAGACAAAGACTAAGAAACAACCACTGGATTGAGCAATGTGAAAGCCACTGATGACTATAACAAGCAGTTTCAGTGAAATGGTGGGAGAGGAAGACTGGTTGGAATGAGTTCAAAAGAGAATAGAGATCTGACTTTTCAGCACTCTGGAAATCAACTAAAGGCATACAACAAACTAAGAAGTGTTTATTTAAGCAAACCACTTAACTTGAGGTAAGAAGGATGTAAACCTGTAGTATTTTTGCCTGGGACTACTCTCATTCTCCCCAGTCCTATTCCCAAAAAGCAGTAGCTCAACCACGGTGGGACAGGCCATGAAAACCAGTGGCTTTCCTGCCACTGCCCAACAGGGCTCAATTTGTAGCACTGCCAATTAAAGTAGCCATCTCAGTGGGCAAGTGAACAGGGAGGACCAGCATCTCCACTAGCCTCAGGTTGTAGTCCTACCTGGAGCAAGCAATAAACTAATGGACTATCTGGGGATTAATTAGGAAGTTTCAGGTGGTGAGACAGCCATAGAAGGTTGATAATCCCTCCTCATACTCCAGATATTGATTTTTTACTGTGCCAAGACAATTCAATGGAAGTAAGGATAATCTTTTCAACAAACGGTGTTGAGGCAACTGGACATGCATATGCAGAAAAATAAACTTAGATCTTTACCTCACACAATATACAAAAATTAACTGAAAATGGATCACAAACTCAATAATTCCACTATTAGGAATCTATCCAAGAGAAATTAAAACATATCCACACTGAGGCTTGTACACGAATGCTTACAGCAGCATTATTCATAAAAGCCAACAACTGGAAACAATTGAAATGTCCATTATTTGGTGAATGGATAAGCAAAATGTGGCACAGCCATATAATGGAATAATATTCAACAATAAAAAGGAATGAAATACTGATAGATGCTCAACATAGGTTAACCTCAAAAACACTACACTAAGTGAAAGAAGACAGAAGCAAAAGACTACATATTATAAAGCAAAACAAAACTATATATTGTATGATTCCATTTATATGAATGTCCAAAAGCCAATTTACAGAAACAGAAAGCAGATCAGTGTTTGCCTAGGGCTGGGAATGGAGACTGAATGCAAATAGGCTCAAGGGAATTTCTTGGGGTAATGGAAATATTGTAAATTGGATGGTGGTGATGACTACCTAACTCTATAAATTTACCAATAATCATTCAATTATACTCTTAGAATGGGTGAATTATGTGATATGTAAATTATACCTCAATAAAGCTGTAAAAAAGAGAGAGAGCGCTGGATAAGATAAGGATAACTGTTTTGCAGAGTCTGTTATAAATGAGAAAAGAAATGGGGTGATAGCTGGAAGGAGAAGTAAGGTCAAGAAACAGTGTAAGATGAAAGAAATTATGTTTTTATGCTATTGAGAGCAATCCAGAAAAGGAGAAACAAGAAGAATTGCAGGAAGAATATCCTTGAGAAAGCGAGAAGGGGTAGGCTCTAATGGACAATTCGTGGGAATGGCCTTCAACAGAGGAAAAGAGTTAATTCACAATAACTGGTAAAGATGCAGGTGGTGGGAAAATTGTTTCTACTTTCTTAGTAAAACAGAAAGCAAGGTCACCAACTGAAACAGGATGGAAAGCGAAATGTTGAAGATTTGAGTGCAAGGGAAAGATATAATCATCTAAGCAAATGGGAGTGTGGAAGAACTAGAATAATACAGTAGGGGTAGCTTGGCAGCACTAAGCAATGAATTTAAAGTCACTGGGTACTAGCCAAGAAATTGAAGTCAACATAGTTATTCTGCTCCAGCCATATTCAGCTACAAGCGTACAAGTGTAAAATAGGTACACATGGTTTTAACCAGGGTAGAGTTTTGCCAGGCAAGAACAAACAAGGGAGAGAGGTCAAGGGGATTGAGGATAGATGCAGGAGAGTGACTGTAACGATCCATGAAATCCAGGAAATGAGGACATGAATGCATTCAGAAACAGTGAAAAGGTGGTAAATTAAAAGGTCTGGGTAAGATCAAAGAATTAAGGTTGTTGGGTACTAGAAGAAGTGAGCCAGAAAAATTGGAGGTGGTAGTTGGAGAATAAAATGCCAGAAATTATACTATAGAAAGTTGTATTTGTTGGTAATAACAGGTTCTAAGGCACTGACTCTCAATCTTGGCTGCACATTAAACTCACCTTGGAAAAGTGTTAAAAATAACATCCCAAGCCACATCTCAGAATAACCAGATCAGAATCTCAGGGAGTAAGTCTTAGGCACCTATGGTTTTTCAAAGCTCTCCAGTTAACAGAGACAAACTGAGGGTTTAAAAACATCTGCACAGGATATGCCATAGAAGTGAATGGCTCAAGTAGAAGACAAGATCAGTAAAGGAGAGGAAGTCAAGAGGCCAGAATATCAGAAGGATCACCTGTATGGATACTGAAATCACCAATAATTACAAATAGGGTAGTAGAAGAGTAGCAGTGAGCCCAGAAGAAATCTAGAAGTAGCTATGAGAAATCAAAGGGAACACTTAACCCATCTCCATAGAAGGAACCACCACTTAAGAACTCTTCAGGGCAAGCAGGGCCCTCAGCGGAGAGCTAAATTTCAGTTAGAGCAGGAAGGTAATAATGTTTAGAGAAGAGGTTACAGATAAAGAGAGTTTTGCAGATGACTGACAGTGAGCTCCATAAGCCACAAGGAGGGTTTCATGATCATAAAAGGGTGAAAACTGGGATCAGGCAAGAGAGATGAAGGAAAAAGAAGGTCCAGACAAAACTACTGAGCAGAATAAGACCAAGAACTCTCAGAAAGCAAGCCGCTACATTTTTAAACGCTACACAAAAACAACAGAAGAAAAAGCTCTGTGAAGTTAGAAAAAGTTTTCCTGAACGCAGGTACATTCTAAAAGAGTTTTTAAATTAATTTCAAATAAAAATGAATCACAGAAAAGTATCAAGGTCAATCCAATACAAAGTTATTATAAGAAAAAAGAATAAGGAGAATAATATCCCTACAGACAATGAAGGCATGCCAGAAAGACATACCCACATAACAGATCAAAACTGTAACATGCTATTTCACAATGAGCTAAAAGACCTTACAAAAATGACACAAGACACGAAAGAACAACAGATATAAGAATTAAAAAACTCAAAATGAGATGACATAACTCAGGAAAGAATTAAAAATAAAAGGAAAGGATCATTCCAAAAATGAAGACAAGAGCAAATAACAACAGACAATCCCTTAAGAAAAATAGAAGGTAAAAAAAAAAGGAAAATTTTAAAACTCAAAAAGAGATAAAAAAGACTTGAGAGAAAGTGACAAATATTGAAGATAGGCAAAGACGACTGAACATACAGATGGTAGGAACCCCTGGAGAAGAAAATCAAAGCAAGGAACAGAACAAATAGTAAAAACAATAATTCAAATAACTTTCCCGAAATAAAAAAAATACTTGAGGGGCCGGCCCGGTGGCGCAAGTGGTTAAGTGTGCGTGCTCCGCTGCGGCGGCCCAAGGTTCCCCAGTTCGGATCCCAGGCACACACCGACGCACTGCTTGGCAAGCCATGCTGTGGCGGCATCCCATATAAAGAGGAGGAAGATGGGCATGGATGTTAGCCCAGGGCCAGTCTTCCTCAGCAAAAAGAGGAGGATTGGCAGATGTTAGCACAGGGCTGATCTTCTCACAAAAAAAAAAAAAAAAAAAAACTTGAAACTACATTTTGAAAGAGCACAATGTGTACCTGAGGATATCAACTCAGAATGACTGAAATGATTTTACTATTATTATTAAACTTAAACATTAAAGAACAAGCAAAAAAAAAAAGAAAAAATGAGGTCAGAAAGGGGGAAATACAGAACTATACAGACAGGAATTAGAGTCTAGGAAATGAGAAATAAACTGGCAGTATTGGGTTTCTCATGATATAAAAGGGATAAAAGTGCATAACGAGATTAGACCTGATAATCTCAGGGCACTTAAGGGTGGCAAGGTTTGTGTAGGAGATAAAGAACAAGTTACTTACAAAGGAAGGAGAATCAGACTGGCATCAGACTTATCTTTTGCACAGAAGCTTGAAGACAGGGGTATAAGGCATATGTGCTATATAGGAAAAAAAGGATTATGATCCAAGAACACTATAGCCGGCCAAGATATCATTCACTGATCAAGATAAAAAGAAAGGCATCTTCACTCAAGCAAGAATTCAGAAATTATGCCACATATACTCTGAAGGACTTACTTCAACATTTTACCAAATGCTCTTCTGGCATCTATTAAGATAGTCATAGGTCTCTTTTTTCCAGTCTCCACCACTCCTAGAGTTGTAGCTGGCAGTACAGATATGGCCAAATCCAAGAACAATGTCATATACAATCAGTCCTAGAAATGGCTTCAGGAAATTTAGATCCTAAGGAATGCATATTTTGCCAACAAGCACAACAAGAAAGGCCTCAAAAAGATTCAGGCCAATGTTTCAAAGGCAATGAGCACCTGTGCAGAGACCAACAAGGTGCTCATTAAGCCCAAAGTAATCAAATACAAGATCTTAAAAGGTGTCAGCCCTAAACTGGACAGGCTCACCCATATCATCCACCCCAGTCTCTGGAAGTATGCTTATTTCCATACCGCCAAGGGTACCAGGCTTTGGCAACCAAAAGCCAGTAGTAAGGTCAAGGTCAGAGCCAAGGTCCAGGCCCTACAAAGTCCCCCCAAAGACTCTAGAAAAAAAGGCTTTTGTCTATCAACTTTGAGGATCAAAGAATTGTACAAAACTTGGACTACTGTCCCCATGGGCAGGCATCTTCCTATGCTACTTTGTATAAATGCAATACAAAGTCCCCAACTCACCCCAAAAGAGAGAGAATCACATAGTTTTTAACTTGTAATTTGTTAATAGAATAAAGTAGGTTAATATTAACTGTCCTTGCCTTCCTGGAATAAACTCTACTTGATCGTGATGTATTGTCTTTTAAATACACTGCTGAATTTATTTTGCAAATATTTTATTTAGAATGTTTGCTTCTCTAGTCATGAGTAAGAGGAGACTAATGTTGATAACAGCAAAAAAAGAGGAAAACAATCTTAACGTCCATTAGTTGGGGAACAATAGAATAAATTATGGTGTAGTACGCAATGGAATGTTATTCAGCTTTTTAAAATTAATTAGAGTTCCATTTACTAAACTGGAGAGATAGCCATGATATATTCTTAAATGAATAAAACAAATTACAAAAAGCCTGTACATATGTTTAATGTTTTTGAGCAAAATAAAGCAAGTTAGAAAAAGCCTGTGTATATATGCTTAAATGTTTTTGAGCAAAAAGAAAGATACTGAAAAATACTCAAAAGTGTTGGTTAATGTTGGCTACCCTACGGAGTAAAAGTGGAGAATGAAGAGATCTGAGGGAAGAGGAAAATATTAACTTTTTCTTTATTCACCCCTGGTTTGTATATTTTAGTAGCTGCAAGCAGAGTATTACTTTTGTAATTTTTTTAAAAAGTGGGGGGGGGGGGACGGACAACAGTTATCTATTATAAGTAATGATAGTTAACATTTGTTGACAACTAATAAATGGCTACCTTTTACACAAAGACAAAAATAGAATTCAATTATCAAAGGAAGGAGAGGAATCATTATGAAGTTCATTTATTTAAAAATACAAAACAATCCAATCTGAAACCAAAGTTGCATATAAGTGGTCTTTCCCAAGTGCATTAAGCAAGATGTCTTCAGGATGAACTAGTTTTTATTTTGTAACTAGCACAAACTTGTCAGTTCATGGATATTATGACAACTAAGAATAAAACTAAGAGAAAGTGAATGAAGTCCATTTAAAGAAAAATATTCAATGAATAATGGTACAGATGATACACAGATTAGCAGAAATGGGCCAAATGTTACAGAAATAATTGAAGCTTGGAAAAAAAACTGATATTTTGATAGTTACCTTGTTATCTATACTAAAGAAAGAGGCACAATCACTTTTTCTAGTGATTATTCTACACTGTATATTAATAGAGAAGTCCTTTTTATTAAGTACATCACAAAAGAAAACCAACCACCTTGACTGTCTCATACAAATTTTTAAAAAACAAAAATTATAAAAAGCTATCCACATGGAGCTGGGGAGATGGGGGAGTCGGGGGAAGCAAATAAGGTTATCACACAGAAAGCTCCAGTTATTCACAAAAGTGAGGGATGTTTGTAAAAGCTGAAAACATTTACATGATCAAATTGAAAAAAAAATTTGTCAAAGGCTCACTGTCTCAAGAAATGCTATGGTTTGCTATTTTATAGAGATTAAAAATTAATTTTTTGTCAAGTTTGTAGTGCTTAAAGGGAAATAGGCCAAAAAGAAATGCATACTAGGAGTCTGCCCCAACTCTCTCTCTCTCCTAAGAGTTTTTATTTTTTTTATTTTTTGCTGAGGAAGATTCACCCTGAGCTAACATCTGTGCCAGTCTTCCTCTATTTTGTGTGTGGATCACCGCCACAGCACGGCCACCGACAAGTGGGGTAGGTCTGTGCCCAGGAACCGAACCTGGGCCGCTGAAGCAGAGCACACCAAACTTAATCACTACGCCACGGGGCTGGCCCCAGAGTTTTTAAGTTTACAGTTATTCAAGAACTTTCTCTCAGCTCTCATCAAATCCTTCACAAAAGAAAATTTCAGGACACAAATAAAGTAAACCAGTAGCTAATTACCATGGGTTTTTAAAATGTTTTGCAAGGCTGAAAAGGAAAGCGAGACAAGATAACAAGGAAAAGCTGGACTGACAACACTAGTAAAAAATTGTGGGGAGGAGCTGTATGAAGCACACATCAAAAAAGAGAAATCCAGGACACCTTCCAAAGCCTAATAAAAATTACCATTTATTAAGTACTAGATATTGTCCTAAGAATTTTCACTGACATTATTTCATTTCATCATCATCAAAACCCTGCAAGACAGGTTTTAGTCCCTCATACAGCTAGTAAGCGACAGAGCAATAATTCGAACCTGTTTTCATGATTCAAAAACTCGCAAATTCACATTCTTTCTACTACACAATGGGTCTCATGATTGTAGAATTTCAAAAGCTTCTCACAACTGAACAACAGTATTGTCATCCTAAAATACAGGAATATCTGAATAACAACTTCCAAAGAAAGTCTCTCTTCCTCTTTAAAGCCCTGAAAAAAAAGAGCTATGATTCTCTGATGCTCAAGCAGGATTTGGGTACATAGTAAGTCTTCATCTCACATGTCTACCAAAGCTAATTACCTTCTTTCACCCATTTCACAATCCTCGGGAGCCCAACAGGATTCCACGGAATTTGAACAGAAATAGAATTCTAGAGTAGAACCAATACCCATCAAGCTTCCAGAGCCTGACTAGTTGTGTCTTAACAAATTTCAGCAATGAGAGCTAGAAATTGTGGGACCCCAAAACACAAGATTAGGAACAAAGGGCTAAAAGAGACTTCCTTCATTTAGACAGAGGGAGTTTACTGAATCTGAGGCAGATTCTCCGCCTAAAATGATTAAATCACAATATCTCCAGACCCACTCTCATTTCCAAGTTTAATAACTAACTAATCTACTTATAAGGTTGGAACCAGAGGTGGGGAAAGGGCATTTCCACGACAATAAAAAACTGGTGCCATATTTCTTCATGTTGTCAATCTCTATAGTAATCAGATAATTCACGTGATATAATCAGATATGATAATGCAAGCAGAGTATTACCAACAAGGAAATAAGCATAGCTACCTGGTCCAAAGACGTGCTTGGAATAACAAAAGTTTTCCATTATTATTGCTTATACTGTATACTTATTGTGAATTTTATGTCTGCAATACTTGCTGGTATGCATAAAGAGGAATATATAAATCAGTTTTCCTTTTCATAATACCTTTGCCACCTAAAGAAAACAGTAAAACTTATCAACATTAGCCAGCAAAACTTTAGGGAAGTGATAAACATTAATACATTATTTTTTTAACTATATTCTTCCCAGAGATAGAATAAATATCTAGGACATAGAATTCTGAATTACAATTTTAGCTTTTATTTAAGGAAGAATATGAAATGTTCACCTTCAACTGAGAGACTACAGTAGTAAAAGTAACTACTTATACACAGCAGGTAGTCAATAAATATTTAAGTGAATGGTTTAATGTGTTAATACATTGCATAAAAATTCCCCAATTTTTCCAACATAACTAATCTAACTTACCTCATATACCTTAAACACAATGTGTATATAACAAACTAATACACAAAATCAAGGGCTTTTTTCATATAACAATGATCTTTTACGCAAAATATGTATATGAGAAACTGGGACCTGAGCAAACAAAGAAAAATGTTCTCTTATATGCTGTGCTCCAAACCTCTCCACTTGGGATACTTCTTCTTTTTTTTTTATTTTTATTTTTTATTTATTTATTTTTTTCCCCCAAAGCCCAGTGATAGTTGTATGTCATAGTTGCACAGCCTTCTAGTTGCTGTATGTGGGACGCGGTTTCAGCACGGCCAGACAAGCGGTGCATCGGTGCGTGCCCGGGATCCGAACCCGGGCCGCCAGCAGCAGAGCGCGCGCACTTAACCGCTAAGCCATGGGGCCGACCCAGGGATACTTCTTCTAAGAAAAAGGAATAGAATCGAATAATACACTTTTTCAGAAACTTCTTCAGAGCTAGACATAATACAGGTGTCATAAGAAGGTACAACAGAAGTCAGTCAGATAAATCAGTAACAAGGCAAAGTGGCCAATCTTTTCCTAGTAAATAGACAAAAGCAATGATGACCTGCAGAGGCCTTCAACAGACATAGTTGTACCTCCAACTCACGACATTCAATGAACATCTAATGGACAAAAACTATATAATAGATCAAAGACTGGTAAACATTATCTGTAAAGGGCTAGATAGTAAATATTTAGGCTTTGTGGGCCATATGGTCTCTATCGCAACTACCCATCTCTGCCATTCTACTCAGAAAACGGCCATAGCTAATATGTAAATAAATGATCATGGCTATATTCCAATAAAACTTTCTTTATGGCCATTGAAATTTGTATTTCCTATACTTTTCACATGTCACAAAGTATTATTCTTCTTTTGATATTTTTTCAACCATTTAAAAACATAAAACCATTCTTAGCTTGCAGGCCATAGAGAAACAGATGTTGGGCTGCATTTGGCCCATAGGCTGTAGTTTGCCAATCCCTGTAATATACAATGAAAATAATTCAGCTAAAATTCACACAGAGAACCTCCTAATCTTCCTCCCTCCACCCTAGAAAATACAAAAAAAGAATAAAATTTCGTTTATCTTAGAGTTAGTTTTAATTAGAGTCCAGGAGTTACTCAATAATATTCTAGACGGGGTGTGTATGTATGTATATTCCTCTACACGTACCTCCTAATGCCCAGAATTTCCTCTAATTCCACAATAAGAGATGCAGTTTCAAAGACATAACTCAGATAACTATCAACAATCTTTATTCAATAAGTAGATAGTGAGCACCTACTAGGTACTAACTACGCTAATGCTGAAAAGATGAAAAGCCATAGTGCCTGCTTTCAAGAAGCTCACAGAGTAGTGATAAGACAGACATATAAATAATTAAAAGATGATGTGACAACTACTATAATGTTCATATTTAACAGGTGCAATGGAAGAATAGATAAAAAATGGCATACTCAAGGGCACTCAGGAGAGTAAGGAAAACATTCTTCACTCAAAAGATACTATTTGGGCCAAAACACAAAGGCTAAGGAGCAGTATGCCCAGAGAACAAAAGAGAGGAGAGTAGTCCATACAAAGAGAATTTCATACATAAAGGCATGGAAAAGTAAGAGAATATTACATATTGAAGTAACCACAAGTAGTTCAGTATTGCTGAAGCATAACTCTGAAGAAGAATGTGGCAGGTAATGAGTCTAAAGAGGAGACAGGGATCAGATCATGAAGAACCTTACATGGTTTTCTAAGAAGTTTCCATTTTATCCAATAAGTGATGAGGAGTCACAGTAAGATTCTGAAGAAAAGAGTGACATGACCAGATGACCACGTTAGAAAGAGCACTATGGCAGCAAATACGAATGAAAGAAAGGTAAATAAACTTGACATAAATGGTAAAGATGTCTGTCTACTGGGCAATCGGATTTTTAAAAACCACACCAATGAGATTATTCACTACAATGCAACTACTCAGTTTAAATGACTGACATCAGAATCTCTCATGTTCTGATAAAAATAAAGAAGTTTGAGAGGTAGGATATATACCATGCACAGATAAAGGCAGAAATTGATTTTATGGGGAAAAAAAGGGTAAAGAAACGCCAAGATTAAGACTAATACTGGGCCGGCCCCGTGGCTTAGCAGTTAAGTGCGCGCGCTCCGCTACTGGCGGCCCGGGTTCGGATCCCAAGCGCGCACCAACGCACCACTTCTCCGGCCTCGACGCACCACTTCTCTGGCCATGCTGAGGCCGCGTCCCACATACAGCAACTAGAAGGATGTGCAGCTATGACATACAACTATCTACTGGGGCTTTGGGGGGAAAAAAAAAAAGGAGGGGGATTGGCAATAGATGTTAGCTCAGAGCCGGTCTTCCTCAGCAAAAAGAGGAGGATTAGCACAGATGTTAGCTCAGGGCTGATCTTCCTCACAAAAAAAGAAAAGAAACAAACAAACAAAAAAGACTAATACCAACTTAATTCTTTTGCCTCTTAAACCTAGTGATATTTACCTTCAACTATTCAAAGACAAACAAAAGCTGAAAATAAGATATTTTTGTAACGTGTGGCCCATAAAAAAGCAACTTATCTGACAATTATAACATCCACAAACACAGTTTTCAAATTATTTACAAATAATTTTTTAAATAAAATAAACTGACCTCATAAAAATATGTTTCCAGAAATAATTATGGTATCATAATTACTTATTTACAGCTTTCTGGAATAAGAAAGATCCCTACCAGAAACTTTTTTCACTTATTGTATCCTCAACCTGCTTTAGCCTTCTAAAATTCAGTCCCAAATTTTTTGTTCTCCATCTAATATTACCTTGAATCTTAAATACTCAAGGTAAAATATCCTCTAAAAGAAAGAAAAAGGGCCACTGGGTGGAAAAATATAGCTGTTAAGTCTTTAACGTCTTCTTTTAACCTATATCTCTCCACAGATTTTTAAAGAAACTCACCAGGGATATGTACTCTCCATCACCATATACACATCTCCTCAATTCATTTTTTTTAATTGTTAATCTTCATCTAATACAAGCTACTACTTCATCTAATACAAAGTTACTACAAAAGATGCTATTCAAATAAACCAAGTGATAGTTTTCATGGTATTATAACCAAGACCAAACTATTTATACAGTATTTATACAGTGCCCTCTCTCCAAATAATAATAGTATTTGATGACTACAGGCATTCAATAGATATGAAAATGCTGAGTTTCAACTCATTCACAGAGAAAAAAAAAAAGTCCAAAAAATTAAACCAGCTTCCAAACTATTTTATAATATTTGTTACCTTGATCAGACTAGTGCTAGAAAAGTAAGCAGCTATCTGCAACAGCTTGTTCTAGCTCCTTGAAATAAAATCTGAGTACTATCAGTAAAAATATTCCAGCTAACACTGGTTATTCTGTGTACGTACAATCCAATACAATTCAACTAGTATGCCTAATCAGTGTGTCTCAGAGATTCAATTTTAATTCTATTGTAAGAGGAAGAAATATAACAAGGAGAGAATTTTGATGCATTTCTTTTATGCACACTTGTCCTATCTTCTATCTAATCAATATCAACTACCCTAATATTCTCCTTTTGGAATTACTGGTTTAGTATATATATACTTTGCAGGCCTATTTCCTTCTCCATTCAAAATAATGCACAGAGTCAGTCAGAAAATACTACAAGAGCAATGGTATTTATGGGGACTAGGAGGAAAAAGTTAGAGAGCTAGCATGAGACAGTCAAGAATCAATGACAGAAGAGGGAAATAATCTACTAATGTTTAACAATGTTAGTAAAATTTTACAATAAAAATGCAAAACACCAAATTAGGTTTTATAAGGGAAGCATGCTAAAATGAACTATCAACCAATATAAACAGAGAGCATGATCTGAGTCTATGACAATTTATTACATATACTAAATTATGTAAACATACACCCTGAATAAGCCTTAGCCATAATCAAATTATACTGAATTCCCTTATCAACAAATATGTATAAAAATGAAGGAAGTGTTTGATTATATGAGATACGTGATTCACAGAATGGCAGAAAGTTTGGCTAAGAGAAGAAAATAATTGTTACAAGTGTAGGAGGTAATATTCCATTTCTTAAACTGTGTGGAAGGCATATGAGTGTTGGCTGCCTTGTTATTCTTTATACATTTTTTGTGTGTGTGTGTGAGGAAGATCAGCCCTGAGCTAACATCTGCCAATCCTCCTCTTTCTGTTGAGAAAGACTGGAGGTGGGCTAACATCCGTGCCCATCTTCCTCCACTTTATACGGGACGCCGCCACAGCATGGCTTGACAAGCAGTGCGTCGGTGCACGCCTGGGATCCGAACCGGCAAACCCCGGGCCACCACAGCACAGCGCGTGCACTTAACCGCTTGGGCCACCGGGCCGGCCCCTATACTTCATACATTTTTAAGTATTATTTCACATGTGTCAATATCTATAAAACAATGATTAAGTGTGAGAAAAATCTGAGCAAACAATTGTTGATGGAAAAGGTCAAATGTACATACGCATCCAATCCATTTTTGTTAATTACTTTTAAAAATAAATAGAGATCATAAAAATGTGAGTAGGTAGGAAAAATAGATCATTTCTCCTTAATTTCCCTAGAGAAAACTAACAGTAAAGGTTTACTGGTGCTTTTAAAGAGACAGTAATCTACACACACAGAGATCTATATACTATCTCTTTAAAAGCACCAGTAAACCTTTACTGTACACTATGTACATAAACATACACACACATGTACAGTCAAACTACTTGAAAGTAACTTTCTACCTCTAAAGGTCCCCCCCCAAAACCACCCTCCATCACAAATATTTCCTTAACCACATAAAAAGTACTGATATTCCTCTACTCATCATCCCAGAAGTAAATTACAAAAATAAATTCCTGAAGAAAAACGTTCATACTATAAGTAACTATATTTGGTGTATTTGTAGGCTTAACATTTACGTGTCTTACTACTTACTTACGTTTACCCACATCTATAGTATTTGCTTTATAATGGGCACCTGCATTTGGATGATGTCTGTCAACAATAACTTGATTGAGAAGGCAGTATAGCATACTGGTGAAGAACACAGAGTGTGCAGCCAGAGTTCCTGAATTGAAACTCAGCTCCTCCACTTGCTAGCTAAATTATCTTGGGCAAGTTATTTAACATCTCTGTGTTTCAGTTTCTCATCTGTAAAACGGAAATAACAGTACATACCTCATAGGGTGTAGAAACTGATTAAAACATGTATAACAGGACTGGCATAGAGTAGGTGCTATGTAAGGGTGAGCGAATAGTACTAGTACTACTACTAGTAATAGTACTGCACCATCTTCCCCAAACATACTGAGGACATTATTAGCAATTTGAATTACTGACTAAAATTAGATACTATTAAAAATACATATTAAATCTGAAGCCTGATTAACAGTAAGTTTAAAGCCCTGAAACTTTGAAGAGAATAGGTGATTAATAAATCTACATAACCACTCTATCAAGAACAATCTGAGGAGAGCGGTTTCCTGAAGTGCAATTATCAATTTCTTCCCTTACACAAGGGGGCAGTGATAACAAGAAAAGAATGGGGCTCTACAACACCTCTTCCTACAGACAGTAGGGGGTGGCAGTACATATGGCTTACAGTCAGAACAAAACAGGAAGACCCAACAGAACTGCTCTTTATTCTCCTCTGGCCCTCTCTTCTCTGCTTTAGCCCCAACATAGCCTGAAGGTGAGGGATATATCTATAGAAAAGACTAAAACCCAAAATTAACCACCAAGGAAAATTCAGTTTTGTCTTTGAAGCAAATGATCCCTTAATGGTTGAATTTGGATCCAGGAGGAAGCCAATCAGTATGTATTTTCAGATTCTCTGGCAAATTACTTACTGTTCTTATTATAAGAACAACATTCAGGCAAGTAATTCAATTTCTCTACAAGAATTATAACATAAAATACTAAAATCTCATCAATAATTAACTATATCCTAATGAACACATCTGGATATTTCTGCTTGTTTCATAGTATATAGACACTCATTGAATGTATACATATAAGTTATATTAAATAGCTCATGGAGCCTTCTTTTGTTACTTCTGAAATTCCAGCTATGTTCTGACAATCCTCTGAAAATACAGTTGTTCTTAAATGGAAGTCACCAAGTCTTGCAGCATGTGAATAATTTCATAAAGACAGAGAAAGGGGATAGTTAATATTTTATTTTGCTCACATTCCTAGGATGATCTCCCTGGGAAATGCTGCAAGAAGCACTCCACTGACAGTATCCATGTTGCTGCTTTTTGTGCCACATTTACTGTACTCGATTTTTTTTCCTATTCTGCCACCTCAACACCAAGAACATGCAAGAATAGATCACTACTGTCATTCACTGTAATTAACCATTGCAACAGCTTTTGGCTCCAACCCCTCAAAATGCCTGAAAATTTATCCCTTTTGTTCACCATATTGTTTTGTTTTCCTCATTCCAGATATTTTCACCTGTGTAAAAATAAAGGGGCATAAACGAAAAAAAATGCCCTTTGCCTAACGATCCTGAACTCAGAATTATGGTCAAGATGTGGGTTTGGGGTTTTTTTCTTTCTTTCTTTTCCTGGAGAGGAGCAAACAAGAGAATGAAAGACACCAAAACACCAAATCTTCTTCCTAATGTTAATTATCATTGTTTATGTTTTGTGAAAACCATTTTAAACATTCCACACCTAGAATAGAAGACAGGATACAATTGTATCAGTGCTCTACAAGCTGACGGCAAGCCTGGAATTATTTCAGCCCTATTTTTTCTTTCCCATCTCACAACAAGACACAATTTGCTTTTTTTTCAAGTGGGTGCTATCTCCGTTTCAAAAAATAGCATATCATAGCTCCTCTCGATTTCCTGTCATAAGATATCTAGCATCGAGCCTTATTAATCTTTTCTTATACTATGCCTCCTTCCTCAGAAGAATTATCAATATCACTAACAACACTCCTACCATGAATTTCAACGCCACATAGGCCAACCCACCCTGAGCCTTACCTGGCAGGCACATTTCACAACTACTTTTATGCTGCATTCTAGGGGCACATTCTGCAACTCGTTCTGCACCACATTCCCTGCCACGTTTAGCAATCTGCCTCCCTCTCACCCAGGTCCTCGTCATCCGGAGACTCTCTCGGTACCAAATTCCATGACACCTCCGGTGACACCCAAGTGACCAACCCCAGACTCATCTGAAGCCACCCTGAGTGCCACATCTGGAGCTAACCTTCCCCACGCCTTGGCCACCGGAGGCACTTCGGCTGCCCATTTCGCTGTCTCCCCGCTCGCCCCCGCCCCTCTCCCTGGAGCCGAGGCGTTGGAGACGAACGCCCCTGTCACTGAGCAACCTTTCCTTCCCCGGCTCCCCCGGTCTCTTACCTGCCGCTCTGAGGGGCTCGGTGCACCTCAGGGTCCAGACCCAGTCCCTAGGGTCTCCTGTGAGGACCGCGCCGCCCGCCGGCGCCGCCCGCGATTCCCAGACCACCTCGCTGCGCTCCGATGCCTGCGGTGGGTCTGCGCCCGAGAAAGGCGCGGCGGGGCCTCGCGGCCGGCGAGCGCAGCCCGCGGCGGTCCTCCTGTCAGCGGCGGCGCGGGTGCAGGCTCTCGCCCCTCGGCGCGGCGACGGCGGCGGCGGGCGCCTCGCTCCGCCTGGCGCGCGGCACAGCCGGGAGGTGAGCGCGAGGGGGATGGGAACGGGGGCGGGGCCGCCCAGAGGAGGCGCGGAGGGCGGCGGCGGCGGGAGGGCAGCGCGGGCGGCCCGGGGCCCGGGGCTCAGAACGCTCACAGCTTCACCCCGCCCGGCGGGCAGCTCGCGCAAGGCGGCTGTGCCAGCGGGCCCCGCCGGAGCAGCGCGCCCAGCAACTCGCGCCGGGCCGGCCGCTCGCTAGCGCCGCCGTCGCGCCGGGGGCGTCGCACCCTGCGAGGCCGCCCGCAGCCCCGCCCCCTCCGGGCTGGGTGGGGAGGAGCGCGAGCGCGGAGGGAGAGCGCGTGCGTGGGGGCGCGTGCGTGGTGGAGCGCGCGCCCCCGCCCCCTCCACAGTTTGGGGGTGGGGAGCGGCCGAGAGAGAGAGTGGAGACCGAAACCTCTGCGCGGAGAGGTTGGGCCCAGGCTCTGCCGCTCTGTGAGGTCTGGGCATTTCTCGTTTCCTCAGGGGGCTTTGGCTGGTGGGGTCGATGGCATTTCGTGGGGAACGGGGGAGGGAGCTGTATAGCCGACAAGGCCCTAGATAGTTAGGCTCCTCCCTCAGAGGTGACGTCACTCTCGAGGTGCTGCTGCTGTCACGTGCGCCCACTTCAGGCCTGTCCCTCCTCTTTGATGGCCAGAACGTTATTCTAGATTTCCCCACCTTGAGTCCCTTCACGCACGTATCACTTCTCAAGTCCTCGGACCTTGCAAATGTCAACTATTCTTTCCCTGATGCTCAAGTGTAATCCGTAGACGGCTTCAGAATGCCACAGTTGGCTGTGGTGCGAATCAGAATGAGGTGCAAAACCAGCAATGGGTGGGTGAGGGGAGGGGAAGAATAGTGGAGAGAAAAGAGAGAGACTATGTCATCTAGACTAATAGCTGAAAATTCACCAACCACAGCTTGAGAGCCTGAGGTGAAGTTGTGACGCTGCTTCCGTCACTGCCAGGTGGGACAAGAAGTAATGTGGTTTTAAGAGCTAGTCTGCAAGACACGGAAAGCCACCTCATTAAAGCCTCCTTGAAGGTCATATTTCCCCCACTACCCTCCACCTAGATCTTCTTCCTCTTTACTCTTCCTTTCCCTTGCATCATAAAACAGCAACTGTGGAAGTCAATCTGGACATAAATGTTTTCGTGTGCTGTTAAGATGATGCAAAGCAATCACTATTACATACTCTGCCTGGCTAGTCTTCCCTTCCATAAACTGAGACGACCTTTCGTGGTCATCCATTCCTAGTGATTGGAAACAGATGCACCAAATTACTTCAGTCAAGGAACGTCTATCTGTGGTGTTTCTAAGAGAGGTTTGTTTGTTTAATAACAATCCTTTGAATCTACTTCATCCAGGAGTTTCTTTGGTTTTTCAAAAATTAGTATTAATTTCAGAATCATACAAGAAATTGAATATGAAGCCATTTCCAACAGCTAGTCTCTACAGTCAGTGCTTGAAAAGTAGAGCTAGAGCAGCTTTGAATACTACAGCTAAAATGGCAAAATGAAGGATTGGTATATGGAATCTTTTGGTGAGAATTCCAAAAAGTTAGATTACTCTAAAACCTGTCTATGATGATAGAGACAAAGTAGTGATTACTTATGGGAGAATTGATGGAGGGGGGCAGGAGGGCACCTTCTGGGTTGCTGGAAATGTTCAATAGCTTGATCTAGTTAATGATTACAAGGGTTCATATATGTGCAAAAAGATTTGTGTGCTTTATTGTATCTCAATTTTTAAAGTTTTTAAAAATTGCAAACATACAAAGAAGCATTACAACGTCGTCATTATTGGAGTGGGGAAACCTAGGTTTGAATCTCAGTGTCATCCACCACTTACTAGCTATGTGACCTTCAGCAAGTCTCTGAGTCTTCTTCATCTGTCTCATCTGGGTCATGATGCCTCACAGGATGATTGTAAAGATTAAATGAAATTATGTTTGAAAAATACTTAGAGCCTGGTATATAATAAGTGCTCAGGAAACAGTAGCTATTATGTTATTCTTCTTGCTCTCAAATTTACCTTATTTAATTCTCCTTTGGTCTTTTTTATTTACTTTAAAGATTACTTTGTATCTAAGGCTTTGCCTGTGAGTTTCACTGACGCTAATAACATTCCTTCCCCCAAGAAATAACAAAATGCAGTCGGGGTGTAATGTGTTAGTTTTCAAACTAGTTCAAGTGCCGGAATTTAGAAATTATGGTGATCATTGTGGAACACCATGAAATACTGATAGATTTAATTCTGCCATATGGACTTGACACAATTTTACTAGCAGTAAATCTGGCTATATTATGTTTATGCAGATCTCCCACATATTAAAAAAATAATGTATTTTTAAGAAATAGTATGTCCGTGTTTTTCCTTTAAAATTTGCTTGCAACTTTTCACAAGGTAGAAAGCACCACAAGTTTAATAACAGCTCACAAAATGAAAACCTTTAAATCCATTTTTCCTGGAAATTAGAAAAACACTGTAATTGCTCAATTTTAGCTGCAGATCTCTTTATTGGATTTTCCCACAGTAAGCTCTAATAGCCGTGACCCACAGAGTCTCTTGCTCTGATGAAGTGAGTAACTTTGACTTGCTGTCTTCATCATGCTTCCAAAGATCAGTCTCCATTTCTTTTGGCTGACCTTTCCCAAATCCTGTGTTCACACTGGGCAGTGCCAGTGCCCAGTGGAATGAACTCATTGCTTCGCTGTTTTGATCATCCAGCATGATTCTACTCAGCCAGTTCTCTTCCACATAGTTCTGCTGTTAAGTCTTGCAGTTTGCTGCCACACTCTAACTTTGTGGAGGAAAGTCTGTCCCTGACAGAGGCAAAGGTGGGATTCAGTAGGGAGGGAAATCAACATTGTAGAGAGAAGACACCTCTGTTCTCAACTCCTCTCCCTGATTTCCTTTTCTGTCACTAATACTTGAAATCCTGAGAATGCCAATTTTTTACCTACTAAAAATCCACGCCATTCAAGATGATAATTTAATCTCTAACTTAAACTTGGAAACATAACATATGCCATGTAAGAGAAACCTGCAAATAATTGTCCATAAAGTAGCCCAACATTATCCTATACCTCCCAAATTGTCAGTGCCATCTATACCATTCAAAATGCCCTTTTTTGGTCTATCAGCTCTGCATAATTACTCACCTCTGCATATGTCTTCCCCGGGCACCTCTAAGTCTCATAAGTAAACCATCAGGCCCACCTTTTTCTATATGTTTCTCTGAACTCCCTCCCTATTGAATAAAGTATAATAACATCCACCATTGATTGATTTCCCACTGGCTGCAAATACTTTACTAAATGCCTTATATATACTACTTCATTTAATTCTCACAAAATCCTATCAGGTAAGTAGTATTATCTCAATTTTCTGGATAAGGGGGAACAAAGAGGCTCTGAAAGGTTAAATAACCAGATCAAGGTCATGAATGGTGAATGTTGGGCAGAGCCACAGTCTGAATCCAAACGTAAACTTTATCCTCTATCAGTTACCTTCAGGATGGTGCTATATAAGATGTAAATGAGAACACAAAATACATCTTTATAAAAATGTGAACTATGTTACTCAGTGAAAGTATTTTTGAAAAGTTGATGTAAAAGAGATCTGTCTCACTGATTATTTTTCGTAATCTCATTTCTTTTTTATCTGCAGTTGATGACTTCTAACTCAATACCTTCAACATTTTCCTTTTCCCCACCAACCCTCACCTCAGCCTTTTTTTTTTTTTTGTGAGCAAGATCAGCCCTGAGCTAACATCTGCCAGTCTTCCTCTTTTTGCTGAGGAAGACTGGCCCTGGGCTAACATCCATGCCCATCTTCCTCCACTTTATATGGGACGCCGCACACACAGCGTGGCTTGCCAAGCAGTGCGTGGGTGCGTGCCTGGGATCCCAACCGGTGAACCCCAGGCCGCCACAGCCGAGCGCATGCACTTAAATGCTTGCGCCACTGGGCCGGCCCCCCTCACCTCAGCCTTTTGATGAATATTTAATAATTTCCATTCATACAGGTGCAAATAGCCAGTAGACAGATGGAATTTGGGTGAGAAAGGGGGAAAAAATGAATACTTACGGAAAGGGAATATAGCACAGGTGTTTAAGAGCAAGAACCCTCGACCCAGACTGAAAGCACTCAAATCCTAATTCAACTATTTACTAAATGCGTGACCTCAAGCAAGTTATTCTAAATTTCTAGATCTCAGGATACTCATCTGTAGATTGAGGATTAGAAACTATACCTACCTTACAGGGTTGATGTGAGAATTAAGTTGGTACAAGGGGTAGTACCTGGCCCACAGCAAGTCTCTATGGACTATTATCGTTTAATGTAACAGGCCTATTCCTAGGCATTTCACATATGTTATATTATTTAATCTAATCCTCATAAAAACTTTGTAGGATTGGAATTATTATTCCCATTTTACTAGATGAAAACACTGAGGCTCAAAATAACTTGCCCCATGTCCCACAATAAGAGACAAAGTCTGAATTAAAATGGAGATGTAGAATATTTGAATAGAAAATGAAGATTTTCACTACAATTAATAGAGCATACCACCTATCCTAAGAATTATGTATCGAAATAATGGGGAGGAGGAGATAACCCTAAAATATAGAAAATGGGAGTCAGAGAGTAAAACATTAGCATCACTGCCCAGAGGAGTTGGGAGTGCCCTGGGCTCTGGACTCAACCTGCCCAGTCTTTGGTGGGCATATACCTGTTACGGAGCTGGATACAACTGGCTCACATAGCTTAATGTCATTAAACATTTAAATCCTACAACCTACTCTGATTCTTGCTTACTGAATTTAGATCCACAAGATCTTAAACTCCACGAAAACAGGGAACGTGTCTGCCTTGTTCACAGCTATCTCTCTCACATATATCTGGCATGTATATGTAGAGCATATATATATATATATTCAGCATCTATTTCATATAGAAGCTAAATCTATATTTGTGAATTGAATTCGTTAAATAATCAAGTATATCTGTAAAAAAGAGGATGGCAAGATTGTTCACACCAACATAAGCATTCTAATCCATGTACAATTTTCCACTGTAAAATTAAAAATTGGCCTTCCGGAAAATATAATAGTTTCTCATGATTTCAGTTACTGTGAACCACCCTCTCAAAGTCCAATCAACTCTAGGTTATGGACAGGCTAGAATTTGTGGACCTGCAAAACTAAGGACAAGACTGTGGACCAAGTTGACCTTTCAGCCAACCTCCCTCAAAGAACCTTCACCTTATTGTCATGCTGTTTCAATTCATAACAACTTGAAACTGTGAAATACATTCATTTACCATTAAAAATCAGACATCCTAGATTATGCACTGAACCTTGAGAAACACCTTTATTTGGGGAAAGTGGGAGTCGGCAAAGGACACAGAAGCAACAGGCGGAAAGCACATGTGTATGTGTGGTACTACTTTAGGCACAGACCACTTCCTCATGTCTCTACAGAGTTTGAAAGTATTTAGTATTGATAATGTAAATTCTATAAGAGACATTTGGACTGGAAAAGGAGTGTA
The DNA here is from genome assembly GCF_020826845.1 of Diceros bicornis minor. Classification (NCBI taxonomy): domain Eukaryota; kingdom Metazoa; phylum Chordata; class Mammalia; order Perissodactyla; family Rhinocerotidae; genus Diceros; species Diceros bicornis. Next base: position 45,925,540 of record NC_080757.1, on the reverse strand, counting down.
TTTCCATTTGGAACTCCCCACAAGTGGACCCCTAGTTTATTTCCTATACAGTTTCTTAATACATTCCTAGTAACATATACAAAAGTTGATTATGAAAAAATTAAATATACTGCATATTACAAGAGCATTTTTCCCCCAGAGAGCTGAAAAATAGTACTCAATTCCTAATTGCAACTCACCTTTAAGATACGATCTTTGATAAAGTATTTCCAGCATGTATTATATTTTCTAATTTTGTCCTCGTTAATATCTACCTGACTGAGGCTAGAGCCACCGCTTTGTGTATAGCTAGTGACTCCATCTTTGCTCAACTGTATTAAGTTTAGTAAACCTATACTTCTTATTACTAGTATCAGCATTTTCAATTTTTCATTTTCTACTGGTATTTATAAATGGTGGTAAAAAAGAAAAAAAGTAATAAAGTATTTAAATAATTGCATGAACAAATACCAAAAATGGTGATGCTGCTGAAAATAAACTCTTGACTAGTAGGCTATGCCACTGTGTAAGAGCTTAAAATGTTCATTTATCAGCAAATGCATGAATGTCACAACTCAGTGTAGTAAAAAATGACTGAGGACTGGCATTGTATAGTTTGAGTTGATCTAAAATTGAAATTGTAAACATTGATGACCACCTATTTTGCATTCATAGTTGACACATTTTTTTCAAGGACAGCATGCTAAAGAAATTACAACACTGTCATCTTCAAGGGTATTTATTGTGCCCAAATGCAAAGATGATGCCACTGATCCACCACTAATAAGATGTAAAGTTTGAGTTGATTCTCCAATATTGTATGGGTTTTATTAAACCTGCCATATCTCCTCATTCAAAGCACCTAAGCAGTTATAAGACAGTTGTTAAATATTAGGAGGGGCAATCAGCAGCAAAGGGAGAATGATTGGCCTTTACAGAGAATGACTACACAATCATGGTTTAGTATCACAACCCTTATCAATTAGCAGTGTGTAAAAGTAAAAGTAAGAATACAGAAGAGTTGTACAAATTGTCTTTGTTTTCTTTCATATAATAGAATACACTTAATTTCTTTTTAACCAAAAGAGGCTTTAGACAAGAAATGATTTTTTTTTAAATATAAGAGAATTATAGCTTTGTTAATGTGAAATGTATAGAGGTTTTAATTATTAAAAAGAGGTGGAAGGAAGAAAAGATAGGGGAAATGAAGATTTCAACTGGACCTTATCCCACACATCTGAAGCCCAATTAACAATTTCTCTAGGATTAGCCAACCAAGCCTGACACACAGGGTGAAAGGAACAAAAGAAAGTAAAGGATCAGAATTCAGTAGAGGAAAAGGAAAAGGGTCATTTTAATGTTATGTTACCAACCTAATAATTGTAATGAAACTTCATTTATGTGGAACTAGGCTATCTGACAATCTCATCTATCTGAAGCACAGCAAAGAACCAGAGAAATGAGGAGATGGAAAAAGACCTCTGCAGAAACAAAATAGAGATCAGCAAAGTCCATGCCTTAATGATCATGCCCATTACTCCTAAAGATTCATTGAAGCCCTTTCTCAGAGGCTATTAATTTTTGCTTGGATTCAATTTCAAAGACCTGGCAATCTAGTTTCCAAACTCATAAAAAATTAAAAGCAGTAAACTGTAAGAGGGAAGAGAAACTATCGTATGCAGGCTATCTACTATCACACAGTGAGAAAAGAAAACTTGAAGTCTGTAAGCAGGGTACAGATGAAAAAAGGCACAAAAATTGACTTAGTGATCAAAAAGCACAGCAATTTAGTGCCTTTAGCATAGGAGAAACAGTCCTACATACCTCTGTAGGCCTTGGGGAAGAAATTTTTAAAACTGACTCTATATTAACCCTGAATAATCAAGAAAATTAAATTACATTCAGTGTAAAGACATTCCTTGAGTTATGCAGCACTCAACTTTATGTAAATAGTTCCATAAGGCATGTAATAAAATTTTGAAGATGTTGAGAGATTTTATATCACAGTGAGAAATGTAAAGAAGTCAAATGTACAAATGAACACCACAAAGTATGCAAGGCCAGAAGTTGCAGGTACAAGGAGATGATGGCCCTCCACGGTCAGTCTTGCACGGCTTTTGTTCCCATGCAGATTCTCACTGCATCTGCGTGTCTTATGACACTGCTATTTGTTTATGCCCCATTTTACTTTCTAATCATGTCCAAATAGAGGCTGATAGGAAGAACGCAGGTCCAGTTTGTAAGAGTAAGTAAATTGAAAAAAACATAAAATATTAAAACTTTAAACAAGTATGAAGATATTTTCAACTTACCATAATTTTGTGTTATCTAAGACCTTTCAGGAAATATCTTTATTATGCATAAGATAGAGAAATATCACTTATAGGAATATATTTTAAGGAATAATCCAAAATAGAACAAAGATTTATGCACAAACATGTTCATCACAGTAGTATTTAGAATTTTGAAAATTGAAAGCAATCTAATTACGAACCTTAAAGAATGGTTAAATAAATTATGGCACATAAATATTTAATGGACAATTGTGCAGCCATAAAAACTATACTTTTATTAGTCAGGAAATTTGTATGGCATAATATGAAGTTAAAAAACAGGATACAGAATTATATATGCAGCATAATCTCGACAATGTACAAAATATATGGAAAGAAGATGAGATGAAAAGATCTCATTAATAATGGCCACACACACAAAAAATTTAATTTTATTTATTTATTTATTTTTTCCCCCAAAGCCCCAGTAGATAGTTGTATGTCATAGCTGCACATCCTTCTAGTTGCTGTATGTGGGACGTGGCCTCAGCACAGCTGGAGAAGCAGTGCATCGGTGCGTGCCCGGGATCCGAACCCCGGGCCGCCAGCAGCAGAGCGCGCGCACCTAACTGCTAAGCCACGGGGCTGGCCCACAAAAAAAATTTAAACCTAGGAAAAAACTATATGTGCAACATCTACACAGAGAAAACTATAAATATTCACTGAAGGAAATAATAAAACTGCATAAATGAAAAGGCATACCATGTTCCCCGATGGGAAGACTCAATGTTGTAAACATGTCATTTTACCCAAATAATTTACAAATTCAATGTAATTCCAATCAAAATTACAATAGGATTTTTAACAAAATTGACATGCTAATTCTGAAATTCTTCTGGAAGAGTACATACTTAAGGATAGCTAGACTTTTTTTATTTTTGTTTATTTATTTGTTTATTTATTTTTCTGCTGGGAAAGATTCACCCTGAGCTAACATCTGTTGCTGATCTTCCTCTATTTTTTATCCCTCCCCAAAGCCCCAGTACCTAGTTGTATCTTCTAGTTGTGAGTCCTTCTAGTTCTGTGTGAGCTGCCGCCACAGCATGGCTGCTGACAGGCGAGTGCTGTGGTTCCGTACCTGGGAACCGAACCCAGGCCGCCAAAGCGGAACACACCAAACTTTAACCAGTAGGCCATCAGGACTGGCTCTAGACATTTTATAAGAAGTATAATGAGGGGCCTCTTCCTACCACATATCAAAACATATCATACAATCACAGTAATTAAAGTGTGATATTGGCTCACAAATAGAAGAACAGATTAATAAAAGGGAATAGATCACCAGCTACCGACACAAACATGTGGAAGCATTTCAAATAATTGAGAATAGGTGTTGGGACAATTTGTTATCCATTAAAAAAAAAAAGATATATCTCTTACATCACACCATTCAAAAATTAATTAACTTCCCCTTTCCAGCAACTGGTATGGTCAGGACCAAGGCCTGAAAAGGCAGCCCAGCCAGCATGGTGGAGGCCAACGTGGCTGGGACTGGCATAGCTGGAGCCAAGCAGGCAGCAGGCAGCAGGTGTGGGGCTGAGGAAATAGCCAGCATGGCAGGGAGATCTGTTATATATAGGGATATTGGGCAAATAAGGATTTATATGGAGGATGATGAGAGCAGGTTTCTCTCTGTCAGAGAAGGGAGTTACAGGTAGGAAAGTGAGAAGCTTAGAAGGAACTCTGTGATGTTGGGTTGGAGAAATTGGTGTGAACTCAAAGTTTTACATCTGTATGTCTTGATTTGGATGCTTGTGCTAAGGTTATATAGAAGCATGCCCTTGTCTTTAGGAAATACACACTGAAGTATGTAGAGGTAAGGGCTTCATGTCCCCAATGGATCAGATGTCTCCAATGGATCAGAAAAAATATTGTATGTATATAACATATATGTGGGGTGGGGGAGAGAGGGGAGAGATGAAGCAAGTGTAATGAAACGATAACAATTGGGGAATCTAGGTGAAGAGGATATGAGAGTTTGTTACGCTACTCTTGCAACTTCTCTAAGTTTGAAATTATTTCAAAATTAAGTTTTAAAAATAATTTCCAGATGTATCAAAAATGTAAATAATTCTACTTTTTGGAATCAATCCCCTAAAATACTCTTATATGTACACAAAGATGTTGTAGGTGTATACGAGTTCTTATTTCATCATTCTTGATCATAAAGAAAAATTCTAAATATAAGAAATATGCATCAATATGGAATGGCTAAATAAATCATGGTATATCCATACCATAGAATGATGTGCAGGCATAAAAAAGACTAAGGTAAATTTATATGTACTGATATGGAAAGATCTCCAGCATATATTGCTAAATGGAAAAGCAAGTGATAGACCAAGAGGTAGAGTATGATCCCATTTATGTTAAAAAATAACCTGCTATGAGTGTGCAAGTGTGTGTGTGTATGTGTATCTATGCCTATAAACAAATAAAGAATGGTCTGAAAGAACACACACCAAACTATTAGCAATGCATAACTCTAGGTAAGGCGAGTAGTGGCTGTGTAATACTTTCATTATCAGTTGAAAAAAGCCTAAGTACAAAAAGGCAGGAATGTATACAATACATTCTGAAAGATTTCCTTTCGAGATGATTATAATATTTAATGCTTGGAATTACCTTTGGCTATCTGGAAAATTCCTAGTCCAAACCCCACATATAGGAAATTGGCCTTCCAGTGGACTGTGCCCAGGCACATTTTATCATTAACTTAATACAGAGTCAGGCAGCCTGCTGAGCCACTCCCTGCTTGCCGGGCCACCGTCCAGAAGTGAATTCCCTTGCAGCTCTTCAAAAGGAGGTCAAACAAGTCCCCAGGGACTCTCAACAGAAGGAAGTTGCCAAAGGCTAAATTTGGCATCGAAGTCAGGCCCTGGACTGGGATGAACTGTGCCAGCACTTTTCAGTTATGCTTTCAAGACCTTGATCAGAATAGGCAGGACTAGATAGCTGTTTCCAAGAGTGGCTTAGCAGCCCAAATTGGAAACAATTGTTCAAACCAGAGTTTTGGGGCGAACCTGAAAACGTAAAATTCCTCCTCTACCTCCTTGACCCCTATTGTCTCTCATTTGAAGGATATTTAAATTCCCCTTCTTTTCTCTTGCTCCAAGCAATTTATCCTGGTGATAATTCCTGCCAACCTGATCAGATCCTCAGGTTTTTAATTTTTCGTGAGGAAGACTAACCCTGAGCTAACATCCGATGCCGATCCTCTTTTTGCTGAAGAAGATTGGCCCTGGCCTAACATCCGTGCCCGTCTTCCTCTACTTTATATGGGACACCGCCACAGCTTGGCCTGACGATTGGTGCGTCGGTGCGCGCCCAGGATCCAAACATGCGAACCCCGGGCTGCTGAAGTGGAGCTCGCGCACTTAACTGCTGCACCACCAGGTGGGCCCCAGATCCTCATTTAGCCCTACTTAAGACAGGAAAGGCAAGCTAACGAACTTTTTTTTTCCCTTTTCCTTTTTAGGTGTACATGGCCAGTTTTGTATTTAAGTTGCTTTTTTTTTTTTTTGGTGGAGAAGATTGGCCCTTAGCTAACATTTGCTGCCATCTTCCTCTTTTTGCTGAGGAAGATTGGCCCTGAGCTAACATCTGTGCCAATCTTTCTCCATTTTGTATGTGGGATGCCACCACAGCATGGATTGATGAGCGATGTGTTGGTCCACACCCACAATTCAAACCTGCGAACCTGGGGGCCACTGAAGCAGAGCACGTGAAACTAGCCACTATACCACAGGGCTGGCCCTGGCCTTTTTTTCTTATACAATATTTTATTGAGTTGTAATTCACATGCCATCAACTTCATCATTGAAATTATACAATTCAGTGTTTTTTAGGGTATTCACAGGGTTGTACAACCATCACCACAAATTTTAGAACATTTTATCATCCCCAAAGGAAACTCTTCACCCATTAACAGTCCCTCCCCATTTCCTCTCAACCCTTCCAGCCCTAGGCAATCACTAATCTACTTTCTGTCTCTATAGATTTGCTTATTCTAGACATTTAATATAAATGAAATCATTCAATATATGGTCTTTTGTGTGTGGCTTTTTTTACTTAGCATATTGTTTTTGAGGTTCATTCATGTTGTAGCATATGTCAGTACTCTATTCCTTTTTTTTTTTAAAGATTTTATTTATTTATTTCCCCCCCCCCCAAAGCCCCAGTAGATAGTTGTATGTCATAGCTGCACATCCTTCTAGTTGCTGTATGTGGGACACGGCCTCAGCGTGGCCGGAGAAGCGGTGCGTCGGTGCGCGCCCGGGATCCGAACCCGGGCCACCAGCAGTGGAGCGCACGCACTTAACCACTAAGCCACGGGGCCAGCCCCTCTATTCCTTTTTAAGGCTGAATAATATTCCATTGTATGGCTATGTCACATTTTATTTATCCATTCATCAGTTTATGAATATTTGAGTTGTTTCCACTTTGGGGCTATTGAGAATAATGCTGCTATAAACATTCATGTACTTGTTTTTGTGTGGATATATGTTTTCAGTTTTCTTGGGTTTATATCTAGGAGTAGAATTGCTGGGTCATATGGTAACTCCATGTTTAACTTTTTGAGAAACTGCTAAATTGTTTTCCAAAGCAGCTGCAGCACCATTTTACATTCTTTTTGTGTGTGTGTGTGAAGAAGATCAGCCCTGTGCTAACATCTGCCAATCCTCCCTTTTTTTTTTTTTTTGCTGAGGATGACTGGCCCTGCGCTAACATCTGTGCCCATCTTCCTCCACTTTATATGGGACGCCGCCACAGCTTGCCAAGTGGTGCGTTGGTGAACCCCAGGCCGCCGCAATGGAGCACACGCGCTTAACTGCTTGTGCCACTGGGCCAGCCCCCATTTTACATTCTTACCAGCAATGATGCAGGTTTCAATTTCTCCATATCCTTGCCAACATTTGATATTTTCTGTCCTTTTGATTATAGCTATTCTATTGAGTGTTAAAGTGATATTTCATTGTGATTTTGATTTGCATTTCCCTAATGACTAATGATGTTGAACATATTTTCATGTGCTTATTGGTCATTTGTATATTTCTTTTGGAGAAATAGCTATTCAAATCCTTGCCCGTTCTTTAATTGGGTTGCTTGTCTTTTTATTGTTGAGTTGTAGGAGTCCTTTATATATTCTGGATAATAGGCCCTTATCAGATGTATGGCTGCAAATATTTTCTCCCATTCTGTGAATTATCTTTTCAGTTTCTTGATGGTATAGAGGAGGAGGAGATAATAGACAGTGACTGTTAGTGGGTAATGAGTTTCTTTTTCAGGTGACAAAAGTGTTCTGGAATTAGATAGTGGTAATAGTTGTACAACTATGAATATACTAAAACCCACTGAATATACTAAAATGGTGGATTTTATGGTACATAAATTATATCTCAATTTTTTTTAAGTATAAAAACCATTTTAAAAAGTGTGAGCTGGGGACCAGCCCGGTGGCGCAGCGGTTAAGTGTGCGTGCTCCGCTTCAGTGGCCCGGGGTTCACAGGTTCGGATCCCGGGCGCACACTGATGCACCACTTGTCAAGCCATGCTGTGGCGGCGTCCCATATAAAGTAGAAGAGGATGGGAACGGATGTTAGGCCAGGACCAATCTTCCTCAGCAAAAAGAGGAGGACTGGTGTTGGATTTAGCTCAGGGCTAGTCTTCCTCACAAAAAAAAAAAAAAGAAACGTATGACCTGATCCACCTGACTTTAAACCTGATGTCACCATTCCATTTGAGTTTAACAATTTTTTACTGATACTGCTAGATGCTGAGATATAAAGATGAAAAGACTTTGCCTCTACTTCTCAAGAGCTCAGAGTCTAAAGGGGAGACCTTTACACATACACACTTCATTTTAGTTGAACTTGGTTAGCACTAAGATAGAAGTGTGCTTTGGGATCATGAGGGCCATAGTCAGAAAGCTTAGCTTCATTCTAGAGGCAGTAGGGAGCTGTTGAAAGTTTTTAAGCTAGGGATTGACATGATCAGTATTGTGTTTTAGACATATCATCCTGGCACAGCTGTATTAGAAGACTGATATGAAGGCAGCATGGCTAGTATCAGAGAGATCAGTTAGGAGACAATTGTAGTAGTTTGAGTGAGAAATGGTGGAAGCTTGAATGAAATCAGTGATGGCGAGAATGGAGAAGAGGAGGTCAGATTCAAAAAATATTTAATAGGGCCAGCCCCGTGGCTTAGCGGTTAAGTGCGCGCGCTCCGCTGCTGGTGGCCCGGGTTCGGATCCCGGGCGCACACCGATGCACCGCTTCTCCGGCCATGCTGAGGCTGTGTCCCACATACAGCAACTAGAAGGATGTGCAGCTATGACATACAACTATCTACTGGGGCTTTGGGGGAAAAAAATAAATAAATAAAAATTATTAAAAAATAATAATAATTTAAAATTTTGAAAAAAATTTTAATAGGTAAAACTCTATAGGACTTGGTGTAATGACAAGTGAGGGAGATGGAAAAGTCTGGGATAACTCACAGATTTCTGGCTTGGGTCACTGGTTGGATGGCGAAGCCATTAACTGAGAAAAGGAGTGTAAGAAGAGGAAGTTTGTTGGCTCAAATAATGAGTTTAGTTTTTGACAATCCTTGGTATAAGACGCCTGGAAAATGATCAAGTGGATGTGTCCAGCAGGCAATGTAGTTTTAATCTTTCTCTGATGCAGTTTCCTGATCTATAAAGTGGCAGCACTGTAATGAGGACTAACAATTTTATATATAAATATATATATATAATTTTATATATATAAAAAATTCTGCAAGCATTTAGGTATTAGGGGTATTCATCCAATCTGCTTTGGGGAAATTGCATACTCTGTTAACTCTTTATTAAATATGTGCCTAGCTTTCTTCAAGAAAACCTACTCAGTTGTATCAAGGGCATATTTATTTTTACAGGTGCAACTTCATTTAAGCCAACTCAGTGAAAACACAGATGCACCAAGAAGATCAGTCAGAGGGTGATAATTTGCTGCCCCCAAAGACTCAACATAAGATTCTTTTAATTAGGCATTCCTCCTAGGGAATATAAACCAATTTGCCTTAGAAAAATTAGACAGATAAATTTCAAAAATAATCAAAGCTAACATTTATTTTGTGCTTGCTGCATGCTAGGCAAAGTGCTAAGCTCTTTATAAGTATTATCTTTTTTATCCTCACAATAGTCCTATCGAGGTAGATACTATTAGCATTCTCATTTTATAAATAAAGAAATGAAGACTTAGAGAGATTAAATAATAGAACGAAGATCATTAATCTGGTAAGCAGTAAAGTCAGGATTCAGACCCAGCTTTCTCCAACTTCAAAGTACAACTTCATAACCAAGAACTATTATTTTATATGTAAAGCCGTGGTTATATGCATTTAGATCAATTTAATGATAAAAATAACAATCTGGTCTGATTTATGTGGAAATTATTGACCCTTCACTATTGCGTTTATATCCTTATTCTTCTTTAGCATTCCCAGTTAATTTCCAGATGCACTCTCTCATCTTCATGTGAGGTCCTGTTTTCTTCCTGTCTGTCTTCCCATCCTCTCATAGTATTTTTCTATTCAGCACACAAATTGGACATGTTTGGTAAACAAGGAAGGCTTTCTTTGAAATAGCAACATTTATGGTATCTCTCAGAAGGCCCTTTCTCAAACTCATTCTTTATCTATGCTCCTGGATTCAGGACTGCTGAACTTTCTGTGGCTCAGCCTGGTAGCCCATCAACAAGAAAACCTATTGGAGGAGGAGGAAGGGCCAAAGCAAATGTATATTCATGATGAGATGGGCTGTGGTGCCAGAGGAATTTGCTGAGTGGGAATGGAGAAGTGAAGAGTCATTTGTTCTTCATAAGAGAGCATGGCTATGTTTTTTCCAGAAAATGGAAAGGAAGCCTGCTGAACAGGGTCATCTCTAGCACTGACACATGTGAGTATGTAGAACACCAGAATTCTTCACAAGACGGGGCTAGGCTGGCAGTCACTGCCAGGGGCTAGCCTAAATTGTGTTTGAATGAAGGCATTTCTGGACTCCTCAGACCCATGTAGTTTGTTTAGGCAAGCAATAATCCCTGCCCATGGTTATTCATCTGAATAGTGACCAGAAGTTTTGAGAAAAACCTTGCCAAAGGACAGAACTTTAAATTAACTTAATATGCAGATTGTTTTTTGAATTGTTGGGCTGAATTTATCTTTTCATGATGGGAAGGTACCTCAAATAATCAGGATGCATTGTGTTCAGGATCTAATTTCCCAAATGTCAGCATGCGATACATTTCAAAAGTAATTCACTTTGCAATGTGTTTTTCCCACTATACTCATATAGCAGAAATTATTGCAAATAATAGCCTAGGAAGCTGGGACCGTCATTATATCAGCTAAGGGGTCTGACTGGGTTGTTTACAGTGAGGGTTATTTCTATGGAAAAGAGAAAGTGAATTCCACACTATTTCAAAAATAAACATATTTGATGTCTTCTATCGACTGCCCCTCTGCCTTTCTCTAGCTTCACATATTCCTTCCATTCATCAAGCCTGTCTGTATACAGTTGCCTGAACATGACTTACTATTTTGCTTCGCTGCTTTGCATGTTCTCTTCCCTGCTTAGAAAAATCTATGCCCCTTCTCTTCCATATATTTTCATCTAACCTTCAAAACCAGAACATACCTCTTTTCACATGCCATCCCTAATAATCACATCCCGGATGTGATCATTTATTATTTTTAGTTTCCTTATCTATTGTACTATACCATATTTTCTTGCAGTTATTAAAATATTTCTTTGGATTTCATCTCAATTTGTTTCATGTGTGTATGTTTTAGCCTCCAGTTAGATTTTACATTGTCTGGAGAGCTCAAGAGCTGTGCCTTTTATTTCTTTAGCATCCAGGAATAGTACATTGTCTCACATTAAATTGAAATAAATGCCTGTGATAAACTCCAACCAGCCTTATACATTTGACAATGATACAAAGAAAGTGTTTATTAAACAGGCATCAAATAAATTTCAAGAGGTTAAAGATGTAATGTGACATCCACTCTGTCCCTAGTGGCTCTTTCATCTAAGGAGTTATTAAAACTTTTCTTGTATATGTTTATAGTACAGGCATACCTTAGAGATATTGCGGGTTTGATTCCAGACAACTACAATAAAGTGAGTATCGCAATAACGTGAGTCACAAATTTTTTGGTTTCCTAGTGCATATAAAAGTTATGTTTACACTATACTGTAGTCTATTAAGTGTACAATAGGATTATATCTAAAAAAACAATGTATATACCTTAATTAAAAAATACTTTATTGCTAAAAAATGCTAACCATCATCTGATCCTTTAGCAAGTCATAAAGGTGGAAGGTCTTGTAAAAAACACAGTATCTGTGAAGTGCAATAAAGCAAAGTGCAATAAAACGTAGTTGCCTTTATCTAATCTCAGGATAACAATTTATTAACTAGTGGATGGAAGATTCTGTTCTAGAAAACAATAAGGTCAGCCCACTCATTAGCAATTTATTCTTCAACAAATTTAATTACTTAACAAACATTTATTGAGCACATACTATATAGAAAACGTATAACAGACACCTTGAAAGAACTTTAAGTTTGCATTCTATTTAGAAACCAAGAAACACAAAATGAAATAAAAATAAAAGATAGAACAAAAGGTTGTCTCAGTTTCAGCTCTGAATAAGTGACCCACACAACATGGTGCTGAGTTAGAGCGATGGAAGAGGAGACATAAATGAAGAAGTATCCAGTGAACTCTTCCTGAAGATGTTGTGATGTAAATTTGGCCTCAAAGGATAGGCAAGGCAGAGAGCAAAGGCACGAAGAATGGACATGCCATGTTTGAGTGACAATGGGTGTTTGGTCTATCTGTATGAAAGGCTACATGAAAAGCTTTTTTTTTTTTTTTTTTAATTGATGTTTTAATGGTTTCTAACATTGTGAAATTTTTGGGTTGTACATTTTTGTTTGTCCATCACCATATGTATGACTCCCTTCACCCCTTGTGCCCACCCCCCACCCCCACTGCCCCTGGTAACCACAGTCCAGTTTTCTCTGTCCATGTGTTGGTTTATATTCCACATATGAGTGAGATCATACAGTGTTTGTCTTTCTCTTTCTGGCTTATTTCACTTAACATAATACGCTCCAGGCCCATCCATGTTGTTGCAAATGGGACGATTTTGTCTTTTTTTATGGCTGAGTAGTATTCCATTGTATATATATACCACATTTTCCTAATCCAATCGTCAGTCGAGGGACACTTAGGTTGCTTCCACTTCTTGGCTATGGTGAATAATGCTGCAATGAACATAGGGGTGCATAAGCCTCTTTGGATTGTTGATTTCAGGTGCATTGGATAGATTCCCAGTAGTGGGATGGCTGGATCATAGGGCATCTCTATTTTTAATTCTTTGAGGAATCTCCATACCGTTTTCCATAGAGGCTGCACCAATTTGCATTCCCACCAGCTGTGTATGAGGGTTCCTGTTTCTCCACATCCTCTCCAACATTTGTTGTTTTTTGTCTTGGTGATTATAGCCATTCTAACGGGTGTGAGGTGGTATCTTAGTGTTGTTTTGATTTGCATTTCCCTGATGATTACTGATGTTGAGCATCTTTTCATGTGCCTATTGGCCATCTGTATATCTTCCTTGGAGAAGTGTCTCTTCATTTCCTCTGCCCATTTTTTGATCGGGTTGTTTGTTTTTTTGTTGTTCAGTTGTGTGAGTTCTTTATATATTATGGAGATCAACCCCTTGTCAGATGTATATTTTGCAAATATTCTCTCCCAGCTGGTTGGTTGTCTGTTCATCTTGATTCTGGTTTCATTAGTCTTATAAAAGCTCTTTAATCTGATAAAGTCCCACTTGTTTATTTTTTCTTTAGTTTCCCTAGTCTGGGTAGAACATGAAAAGCTTTTTAAACACCACAAGACATCATCATTATTATTGTTTGAAACAATTGATACTAATTTAGATGTTCTCTTTTTGGTGCTGTTTTTTCCTTCCTGCCTTTCTGGTCTTCTAGCTGGGATTCTTTTGACTTCTACTTGAAGAATTCCTTTTATTACTTCTTTTAGTGCATGTCTGCTAACAGTGAACTCTCTAGGTTCTTATTTTTAAGAAAATGTCTGTTTAACCTTAATTTTTGAAGACTATTTTTGCTAGGTATAGAATTCTAAGTTTGCTGCAATTTTTTCCACTCTTTAAAAGATGTCATTCCATTGTCTTCTGGTTTCCATCATTTCTGTTGGAAAAGTTAGCTGTCAGTTTTACTGTTGCTCATTTGGAGATAATATGCCTTTTTTTCCTCTGGCTAATTTTAACATTTTTACATTAGCATTTAGTTTTCAGTGGTTTGACTAGGTGTGGTTTTCCTTGTATTTATCCTGCTTCAGATTCATAGAGCTTCTTGATTCTGTGGCTTAATGTCTTCTGTTAATTTGGGGAAATTCTTTGCTACTATCTCTTCAAATATGGCTCCTGCCAACATTCCTTGTCTCCACTCCTTCTGGGACTCCATTGACAATCATAATAATATCTTTAATCGTGTCCCATATGTTTCTTATATTCTTCTCTCTATGTTCCATACTTTTTTCTCTGTGCTTCAATTTGGATATCTTCTACTGACCTATCTTTTAGTTTACTAATCTCTTCTGCTGGGTCTAATACTGTTCAACCCATCTGTTGGATTGTTAACTTCAGTTATTTTTCAATTTTAGGATTTACAATTAACTCCTTTTTTATTAATACCAATTCTCTGGTGTAACTCTCTATCTTTTCAGCTAATTCCTTAAAAATACTAACCACAATTTTTTTTTTTAAAGAAAGCCATCTTTCTTTTTTTTTTTAAAGATTTTATTTATTTATTTTCCCCCCAAAGCCCCAGTAGATAGTTGTATGTCGTAGTTGCACATCCTTCTAGTTGCTGTATGTGGGACGCGGCCTCAGCATGGCCGGAGAAGCAGTGTGTCGGTGCGCGCCTGGGATCCGAACCCAGGCCGCCAGCAGCGGAGCGCGCGCACTTAACCACTAAGCCACTGGGCCGGCCCCACGATTTTTTTTAATTGTGACTAAATAAATAATACAAGTATGTTTGTGCCCTGTAGGTTTATTTCCATGGTCTGTTTTGTCTCTTGATTTTCAGCCATTTGGCCCGGTTTCCTGGCATTATTGGTTTTATTTAATTGAATGCTAGACCTCGTATATGAAAAATTATAAGACTCTGGATGAAGGTATTATCCTCCACAGAAGAGTTAATTTTTCTTCTGGCAGTGAGATAGACTTCAGGCATATCATCTTTATCCAGGTAAGACTAGATTGCCCTAATTCTAAGACATAGCCCTTTCAGGACTCTTAATTAAAAACCTTGTTTGTTTATCAGAGTCCTTTCTCCTTGATGGACACTGTGATGGTTAATTTTATGTGCCAACTTGACTGGGCTAAGGAATGCCCAGATAACTGGTAAAACATTATTTCTGGAGGTGTCTGTGAGGGTGTTTCCAGAAGAGATTAGCATTTGAATCAGTAACTAAGTAACAAAGATCACCCTCACCAATGTAGGCAGTCATCATTCAATCTGTTGGGGGCCTAAATAGAACAAAAAGGTGGAGGAAGAGTGAATTCTCTCTCTCTCTTCTTGAGGTGGGGCATCCATCTTCTCCTGCCCTTGGACATTGGTGCTTCAGGTTCTCAGTCCTTTGGACTCTGAGACTTACACCAGCAGGTCCCCATTCTCAGGCGTTCGGCCTCAGACTGGGACTTACATGATCAGTTCTTCCGGTTCTCAAGCCTTCACACTTGAACTAAATTATACCACTGGTTTTCCTGGTTCTCCAACTTGCAGATGGCAGATCATGGGACTTCTTGGCCTCCATAACCACTTGAGCCAACTCCTATAATAAGGTCTTGTGGCTGTGGGTGGTTTGTACCCTCCCAAATGTATTTTGGAATTTATGGGGATATCTTGTTACCTAGTTTTCTTGTAAATGTTGTTCAAGGGTTTTAAGTTTTGCTATCCAGTTTTTCTCTCTGTGTTTATATAAGGATTCAGAGACAATGAAAAACTATGCTACTGATGCTGTCGTCTTCTCGGAATCCTCGTGAGTTAATTCAATTATAAGCATATTTTGTGTTACAGTCCCTTTGGGAGACTGCTCATAACTTATGGGTGTTGACATCTTGCTTCTACTTGGGCCTGGGAAGGTTAAGGGCTTTAAATCTTAGCTGTTTATGATACCACAATTAATGACCAAACATAAGGAAGCTAAAATATGAACACAGTAAATTGCCAACTTACACGAATTTTCAAAAAACATTTAAATTTAATTACAGCAGAAATATTTCTGAGGATTTGGGGATTGTTTTTAACAATAAATAAAAGAAACCATTTGTGTATATATTCTCAGAATGAATACAATGCAGCTTTCTTTTATGGGGTACATATACATAAATTACTTGTGTACAAGCTCCACTGGATATAATACATTTGCATATATTGTAAATTTTATTTTAATTTTATTACTCTTGTAGTCAGGAAATTGTAACAAGTGGCAAAAAAATGATTTTCAGTGGGCAGGCAGTCAATCGATACTCTAATTAGCTCTAATAGAATCCAGCGTGGACCTTTAGAACTAGAAAAAGCCTCAAGTGGTCATCTTGTTCAGACCTCAGCCTCAAGAATCTTTCTAATTCAATGTGTTTAAGTAGAGACAATTAACAATTAAAAATTAACAATATCTATAAGAAATGGGTTTTTGGTCTTGCTGTCTAGTTTTGCTATCGGATGAACTAAAGTGTAGTGACAACAAGCATAGCAGATAGAAACAATACTTAAGCACAACTTCAAAAAAACATAACAGAGCTATGGTAACTAGGAAACAGCAGCACAGACAGTGCATTGAAAAGGAATAGTTGAGGAGCAGGGGTAACTCTAGGACCATGTTATGATGCTATGCGTGTGGCATTGCACACAGTTGCCATAGCTACAGGACTGCACAAGCTGTAGACACACAGACCCTATGTACCCACCCATTCTGCTGCCACTGCTTTCCGTACCTGCCCCTCTGAGTTTTCTACAGCTCCAGTGTAAGGAGAAAAAGACCATATGGCTTATATCAAAATATTTTTTTCAGTTCTAAAAATCAGAATACCAGAGATTCAGAGCAGAAGGCAAGGAATCATTGGAAAATGCTTATTTCCCAAGAGTCAAGAGGCTTCAGAACATCCACTCCAGCAGGAAAGGCTGGTGACCCTTAGTCGCTCACCGCCATGTCTACTTTCATGTTCCTTTTTACCCTCTCTATTCCTTCCCTGACTACACAGATCCTGTCTCTCTCTCTGCCTTTCCCACCCCCAACTCCCTATCTTGACAGCAGCATCGGGGAGAGTAATAATATTATCAAAGGAATACATGTAGATTGAAGTGGTGGAACAGGGATTAGATATTTTGGTACTCTGTTTTCTTCCAGAGGGATTAAAGAAATGCTTTTGGAGGCCACTGCCAGATTTAAAGCAAAACCAGGGTAACCTAAAGAAAAGAAAACAATGGCTGTTGAGGGTAGGGAGTGGGGAGAAGAAAAAAGAACAGAAGAGGGAAGCATCTTGTGTGTAATTAGGGAGGTTTCTAGGTATCACTGTGAATTTTGGAGTGGGGAGGGTGCCCAGGGAGAACATCTAATTTTCTCTGGTGTACTCTTCCTGGTGAACTAACTGGTATTTGGTCAACTAGGAGACTTACTTCTTTACATTCATGGATATAATGTGAATAAAATGGCTTAGGTACTTTCTAGTTCTATTTTGGGGATTTCACATGAAGTGAAGTCTCCAGACATTTAAGCACACATTCTTTTTCTGCTCATCCCATATAAACCAACCCAATCCTGCCCTAAATATCTAAGATGGTGTGCCACAGAGGAGAGATGGCTTTGCCATCTGCATTAGTTTCCTAGTTAGTTATCGCAACAAAGAATCACAAACTGGATTGCTTAGAACAGCAGGAGTTTATTGTCTTAGCGTTCTGGAGGCTAGAAGTCTGAAATCATACTTCCTTTGAAACCTGTTGGTGAATCCTTCGGTGCGTAGTCCTAGCTTCTGGTGGTTTGCCTGCAATCTTTGATGTTCCTTGGCTTGTAGACACATTACTTCAGTCCTGCATTATCACCTGAGGTTCTCCCTGTGTCTCTTCACGTGGCATTCTTCTTATAAGGACACTAGTCATATTAGATTAGAGGCCTACCCTACTTCAGTATGACCTGTTCTTAACTAATTATGTCTGCAATGACCCTGTTTCCAAATAAGGTCACATTCTGAGGTACCGGGGGGTTAGCACTTCAACATATCCTTTTCGGGGAGACACAGTTCAACCTGTAACACCATCTATCCTATCTGAGTTCAAATCCAAGCTCAGGCACTTATTAGCTGTGTGATCTTGGGTAAGTCACTTAGCCTCCCTGAGCTGAGCTTTCCTCTTCTTCTTTTTTTTTTTTTTGTGAGGAAGATCAGTTCTGAGCTAACTTCCGTGTCAATCCTCCTCTTTTTGCTGCGGAAGATTGGCCCTGGGCTAACATCTGTGCCCATCTTCCTCCCCCTTATATGGGACGCTGCCACAGCATGGCCTGACAAGCGGTGCCTCGGTGTGCGCCCGGGATCCGAACCCAGGCCACCAACAGCGGAGCGCACGCACTTAACAGCTGCACCACGGGGCGGCCCCTGAGCTTTCCTCTTCTATGAAATGGAGTGGTGGGGGAGGGCATAATACCTACCTCACATGGTTGTTGCAGCAAAGGAAGAGCAGCAAAGGAGAAGAGAAAGGAGCGCATGTGGTGGAGAGTGACAGAGAGGCTCTGCAGACTTGCCCTTTCATAGGAAGAAGCACTTCTGTGCCAATGAGTGAATATCAGAGTACAAGGGGTAAGGTGTCAGGCTGTGTGGTCAAAGATGGGTCAGCGAACTCTTCCCATGACCCTGTGTGGGTCAATTTAAAGTAAAAAGCATTTGATGTTCTTTGAATTCAAAGGCAGGGCTGTAGTTAGTGCCTTGCATTTGCCTCGAGGCTACCTCATGCCCCACCCTGCTCTGTGATAAGGTGTGCTCCCCCATGTGTCCCAGGGTACTTGCTTCATGTTATTCTTATGAGGTTCAGTGGTGCTAAGTATCGACACTCTATGGTTCATTTGTTCATTCTTTCAACAAATATTTATTGTGCAACTAGTATGTGCCAGTATGTGCCTCAGTATGTTCTCACTGAGGAAATAGAACAAAGTAAAGAACCCACTTTAACAGAGCTTTCATTAGAGAGGGGGAGACAGACAATAAACGTGTTGATTTCTAATGCCAGACAACTATACATACTATGAAGAAAATAAAGCAAGGTAAGGACATAGAACATTAGGGGTGAGGGTGGTCAGAGAAGGCCTCCAGGTATAGAATTTGAACTGAAACGCCAGGGTCATTGTGCTCTCTGGGGAAAGAGCACTCTAGGCAGAAGGAACAGTAAATGCAAAGACCTGAAGGCTGGAAGATACTTGATGTATTCAAAGAGCAGCAGGAAGGCCACTGTGGTTGGAGAGAAAATGTGTAAAAATTTAATAATAAAAATATGTAAGCGAAATTTCACAGAAATTATAGGAGGCAGTATGATATGGGAAAAAGATTCTGGGCTTTAAAGCCCACAAGACTTGAGTTCAAACCCGAGCCTACCATTTACTAGCTTTCTGTGCTTGGACAAGTCATCTAACATGTATGAGCCTCAGTTTTCTTACCTATAAAGTGGGAAAACTGAGAGTGTTGTAAAGTGAAAATGAGATTCCAAATGAAGTTTGAAAAAGGATGGGCTTTGGAAAATAGATTTGTGTTTGAATTCCAGTTCTGTACTTTACTTGCTTGGTAGACATAAGATTGAGATTTGGCTTCTTCACATATAAAATGGAAATAATGATATTATGTAATAGGATTGCTATGAGGATTTAACTAGATGAAGTATGCTTTTATGTTCTGCAGTTTCATTATTATGTGTCTGATTTTGGATTTGTTTTTATTTGTCTTTCTCAGGACTCAATATTCTCGTTTAATCTGAAGACTCATCTCTTTTTTCAATTCTGGAAAATTCCTATTCATTAGCTCTTCGGCTGATGACTCTTGCCTCTGCTTACCGTTTTCTCAATATCAGTCAGGATGGGCTATGTTATGCTGCAGAACAAACAATCCCAATATCTCTGTAGCTTAAAACAACAAAGTTTATTTCTCATACCTTCTACATGTCCATTGAGAATTGACTGGTGGTCTCTGCTCTGCGTTGTTGTTACTCTGAGACCTGGTTGATAGAACAATCACAACCTGGAATGTTGCTGGTTGCCTTGGCAGAAGAGGGGAAAAAAGAGTGTGATGAATTGTGTATTAAGTCTTAAATCATCTTCCCAGAAAAGACATGTATCATGTCCACTCGCATTGCATTGACTAAAGTAAGTCACATGGCGGCACCTAAGTTCCAGGTAATAGGGAAGTGCCATTATTGCATGTGTCCAAGAGAAGAACAGAAAATATTTGGAAATCAGCAATAATGACTACCATGCTCTCCTTCTGGGACTCTGTTAGATGTATATTGGATTTGCTTATTCTATCTTCCATGTCTCTTAACTCTTCTTTCACATTGTCCCTTTATCTCTTTCTGAGCTGCGTTTCTTTAAATAATTCGTGAACTATCTCTTCAGCTATATCTAGACTACTATTCACCTAACCACTGAGTTTCAATTTTTAAAAACTACATTTTTTATTTGTAGAATTTTTTTCAAATCTACCTGCTTTTTGTTATACTGTCCCTTTTTTGCCTAAGAATTCTATTCCTTCCTTTATATTTGTAAACATTAACTTTCTCTCAGATTGACGTATTATTTCTAGTTCTAGGAGTGCAAATCCTCCTGTGAATTATATCTGCTGACTCTCGTGATTATTTGTTTTCTTGCCTAGTTTATAAATTTTTATTACGAGCTCATCTTCAGTGAGGATAGTCCCATATTCCCTGGGTTATAGAGATGTTCCTTATAGGGCAGTTTCACATTTGCCTCTGCAAAGGCACTATGGGTATCACTGGATTGGACAAATTCTCATGTTAATGCCTTAGCTGGGATCACAGAACCCCATGGGAGGTGTGAGATCAGACCCAACACTCCACTCACAGGTCTGAGGCCTTGGGTTCTGCTTTCTCGCGGGTAATGTCTTTACACATTGCCTTGGGTAGATATCCAGCTTTGCTAATACTTCCAGAGGCTGGTGAGAGGAATTTTTGTAGCTTCCATTTCACAAATGGTGTGGACCTTTGTTATCTGGGGCTGGATACAGGTAGCTGAGGCCCAACCCCCCTCAGCATGGGCCGTGCAACCTGCACTCCACAACTCATGCTGCCATTGGAACACCACTCCCATCCAATTAAGGCTTATTGCAGGTTCCAACATCCCAGCAGCCATTCACTTTTTGTTCCCTTTTATCATTCTTATTTTTAGACCCTTCTCCATTTCTAGGACCTGGAGATACCTTTTACTCAATTTGAGCTCATTTATGTAAGAAAAAAATAGTTTATTATATTTTAAGCAGCATTTCTATGTGCTTAGACTTGGGAATGGGGTTCTCTTAAATTACCTCAGTTCTCCATATTTACCAGAATTTCCTATACATTTTAAGGTGAATAGCCTTAAAATGAATGAGTTCAATAAAATGATAGCTAGTAGGTTATGAAGAGTCAGGAAAGAGTTTTTAAGGAGGGGATACATGAGCATATACATATGGTCGAGGATAGAAACCATGGCCAAGGGAGGAACGGCAGATATGGGGATGGGAGGGAAAAACTGCATAGGAACAAGGCTGGAATCAAGAATGGGAGATTTTGGGATTTGAAGCACAGATAGAGGGATTAGCTTTAAATGGAGAATCATCACCTCTTCCTTAGGAAGAGGAAAGTGGGAAAGAAAGGGTGCAGGTTTATAAAAGTTGTTGGCGAGAGTCTGGAAAATGAGGCTGGAAAGCCTATTTTCTCTAAGGTAGGATGGAAGGTGAACAGTGGAGCTGGAAGCCTGGGGAGTGTTGAAGCTTTGCAATATCAGCTGTGAGGAATACGAGAGTAAGTCAAATATGGACATATAAAGGGACTTCCAAATAGATAAGCTGAGGTTGGTAACCATGCATTTATAATGCCACCAACACAGTGGCTGGGTATTTAGGGCTGGGTAAGCCCTAAACTGCCCACGTTTAGGAGTAGAGAAGTATGTGGTTGGGTTGGTGGAGGGTTAGAGTTTGCAAGGCAGTTGCAGATAAAGGATAATCAGGTAAGGGAACAGAGGATGGGAAGACAGTGAATGAAGTGATGAAATACAGAAACTGGGCTGACCATAAACTAAACCCATCCTCGAACAGTAATGTGAAAATGGAGCAAACTGGGCCATGGTTAATGACACAGCCCCAGTGACTCTGGAAATGGCAACATCACTCAGGGTGCAGTGTTACTTTTGTGATCAGGTTTCTTCCTATCCCTTAGGTAACAACTGCCCTGTCATTGTGGTGACAAGTACTCTCTGTTTCTGCTTTTGCTAATCTTGATACATAAATTCGCTGTCTCCATAAGTCTCTAAACTCCCCCAGAGAGCACGTGGTTGGCATGGCCAGTATTCACCCCTATTGGGCAGAGCTCTTGTACCAGACCATTACATAGGTCTTTGACCTGTGGATCAGGCATCCAGCCTTGGCCCACTCAGCTGAAGCCAAGGGGATGGGATCACACGGCAGGCATGTACTTGATGCATAGGAAACCTCCTGGAAAGGTCTAAGACTTTCCACAATACTTTCCAGAAGGAATAAAATTGCAGGCAAAACTTTTCTCATAAACATTGGAATAGCATTTCTCCCCTTGGACTTCGTAATAGATCTCCATCCATTTCTCCAGTTCTCACTTCTCTTCAATTTGGGGAGCTGGACACAATTCAAAAAATTCTCTATATAGATCACCTAACTGTGTAAGTTGCATATGTTATATTTGCTTGGAATTTACTCCATCCACACACCCTATTTACATACACATATAAATAAGCTCATATACTCTCTTTTTTTTTAACCTCTGGCTCCCATTTTGAGGAAGAAACAAATTTTCTACACCTAATTTTCTTTCTGGCGTGCCATCACAGTAGTAGTGTAGAATCTTCCAAAGTGTGATAAAATGAATAGTTTCAGTTTCAAGGTGGGATTTTTACCACTTAATATAAAACATTCTGGCAATGTTTACCAATTTATATTATCTAGAACAGGGCTCTGCAAACTTTTTCTGGAAGGGGCCATGTAGTAACTATTTTAGGCTTTGCTGGCTGTATCACAATCACTGTCTATCACAACCACTCAGCTCTCTCGTTATAGAACTAAAGCAGCCATAGACAGTATGTAAGTCAATGAGTGTGGCTATGTTCCCATAAAACTTTATTTACAAAAGCAGGCAGCAGTTTGAGCTTGGCCCAAGGCTGTAGTTTACCAATCCCTGATCTAGAGGATAATTATTTATGGTTTCTGCTGTTTGGCAGGATAACAGTTGAATCTCATAATAGTAGTGGTTTTTCTAACAGATGGCATGGAGGTTCACTGTTCTACTGACTTTCCTTATGTAGATTAAGTTATACAATAATAAATAACTGAAGGTCACCACATCACACAACTCTGGAATCATGCAGTGCATAGCCTGTGTGGCCATATGCAGCAGCTCTGAATGTATTTAAAGTGATTTTTCTGCAGTTCCAATTTGAGACCAGACTAAGGCAAAGGAATAAGTAATGTGTTCATTCACTTATCCATCCAACGTATTGGTTCAGACACTGTAACAACTGCCAAGGACACATAAATAAATCAAACAAGGTCCTTGTCCTCAAGGAGCTTATGGCTTAGTAAGGTATATTAGTTTCCTAGGGCTGCAATTACAAAGTACCACAAACTAAGTGGCTTAAAAAAACAGAAATTTATTGTCTCATAATTCTGGAGGCTAGAAGTCTGAAATCAAGGTGTCAGAAGGGTCATCTTCCCTCTGAAGCCTGTGGAAGAGAATATTTCCTTGCCTCTTCCTTGCTTCTGGTGGTTTGCCTGCGATCCTTGGCATTCCTTGGCTTATAGCTCCAGCTCTTCAGTTTCTGCCTCTGTTGCCACATGGTGCTCTCGTCTTTTGTGTCTGTGTCTGTCTCTTTTCCTCTTCTTATAAGGACACCAGTCATAATAGATTCAGGGCCCACCCTACTCCAGTATGACCTCATCTTCACTTAACTAATTACCTCTGCAGCAACCCTATTTCCAAATAAGGTCACATTCTGAGGTTCTCAGAGTCAGGAATTCAATGTATCTTTTTGGGGAGATACAATGCAGTCCATAAGGTAAGAAAAAATGTGAAAACTTATGGTTTCTGTGCTGGAAATCTGTGTCAAGTACAGGGTGAGGGCAAGGATAGTGGAGATAAGTTTTACCTGGAAGCATCAGGAAAGGTTCTATAGATGAGGTGAAGCTTGAGCAGATTCTGGAAAATGATGCTGAATGTTTGCCAGGTGCAAATGGGGTGTAAGTTGGACCTGGGGAATGGAAGAGCATCCCCTGCAGCAGCAAGAACAGAGGCAGTAAGTAGTGCGACATAACCCATTTCATAATATTCCACCGCGACCTGAAAGGAGTTTAGGCTTCCTGTTTTCCCGAGAAATAAAAATGAGGTCTAAACACCTTGGCTATTTGATGCGTCTATGACAGTTATTCAAGATCACTGGCAGCTCCAGAATTTCAACATAGGAGGGGCTCAGAGAGACAATCACATTGGAAGGCGGGTGACTAATCAAAGTTACATTTGCATGGCTGTTTTTAACTTAATTTTATTTACTTTGCCTGGTATAGATTAATAAAAATAGCATTGTTGTCTAAAGATGCCTTTATTGGCACTTCACATAAAATGGAGAAAATATCAATTGTGTATTTCAAAGAATAAGCACATTCAGGGGTGCCTTAGGGGGGCAGTGATGGAGACTATGAAAAGGGGCAAATCCACCTCCTGGCCAATCACGCATTTACATCCCTTGGGCTTGAGTGTTGTTTCTGTTCCGGGCACTGTGCTAAGTGATTAAATGCATTATATCTCATTATCCCCAATTTACGGATGAAGGCAATGAGGTTAAGAGAGGTTAAATACATTGCCCTACTCACACAGCTGGTGATTTCATTTTAATGATAATCTAAAATACCATAGTAAGTGCATGAACTAGGATTTTGCACTGTCCAACACAGTAGCCACTAGCCACATGTGGCTGTTTAAATGGAAATTAATTAAAAATGTTGTCCCTGGGTCACACTAGTCCCCTTTAAGTGCTCAATAGCCACATGTGGCTAGGGGGTACCAGACCGGACAGTGCAGATATAGAACAGTTTCATTAAGCATAAGATGACCACTTTATAACTGAGTACTGCCTCATGATTTTGCTCATGTTTGCTTTGTGTTTGTGATAAAATTGGCACAACCTATCGCTCTCCAATTGTCCCACGCAAATGAGAAAAGAATACAATTGGCCTTAGTATGTGAATGATGCATTACCACTGTATTAATGAAGGTAATCTAATAGTTCAAATAAAGAAAAATTGCATTATAAATGCACCAGAATCAAAAGAACCTGTCCTGTGGCAAACAGTACCATGTTTGCTTTGTAATCAGTTATATAGTTTCAGCAAAATAACATCACCCATCTCATTAAATTAATATTGTCAATTTAAATATCATTGGCTCCGTAGTTTTGTTTAAACTTAATCTGAAAAAGAAAAAGGACTTTAGTGTATAAGAACTATAAATATTAGGAGTTTGCACCTAGTTTTATTTTTGTACATTTTAAGATAACATTATACTAAAGATAATTTAAGTAAATGTAAAGATTGGGGGAAAATTTTCATTCCTCCTTGGAAGAGGTCATTATATTACTCAAGATTGAGAAATGTTGTGAAGCCTTTAGAAAGAGTCTGAACACATCACCTGTAACACAGTCCCAGGCCCTACTGAGCTCACGTGATTGTCGGTATTCTATCAAATCCAGATTAACTACAGCACCCCTGGCACCAGTATACCATAATTCTACCCTGGGATAGATTACGATACCAACTGCAGCAGCTGGCAAGGCTTCGCACTCACGAAGTATTTTACTCCACAATTTTCTAGTTGCCCCTCTGTTTTAGAATTCAATTAGTAAAACTTGATTTACACTATTTGTAAATATAGAATTTTCCACCACCCCTTCATAACTCTTAATACGCAGAAAATGTTTGTAGTGAGGAAGGAGACCACAAAGCAAGACTTAACGCTTTTCATTTTCTGGCACATGAATATTTTTTCTCTCTCTTAATCAGATCAACTATTCTCAAGCACCTCACTGAAGGGAAATAGGACTCGAGCATTATTTCCATTACCACTTCACAACGTTTTACTGAAAGATTTCGTGTCTTCTCACTTAATCTTCGACCTCCAGCTTTCTCCTTGAAATCTGCGGATGAATTTCACACTCTCCAGGACAAACACTGCTTTCCTCACCAAAAATGAGAAACAGAGGCATATCTCGACTGGGCTATCTCATTGGATGCACCCCAGGGCTACAGTCAGCTCAAGCTGGTCTTTTCGCTGTGATTGCAATAGTCAGAGAAGCCCATTCAGGCAACTTCTATATCAATGGGGAAGTAAACTATTATTTTTAGTGCTATTGTATATTATATTGAGACCTATTTATGTTGTTGCACTGTACATGTATCCCCAGAACCTTGACTGAATTTCTTACCTCTTATTTCTGAAAAGTGCTTGGTAAATATTCCCACTATTACCTGCAATGTGAGACTTAAAAGAAGACACACCTTCTTATGTATGTGGCAAATAAGCTAC
The DNA here is from genome assembly GCF_020826845.1 of Diceros bicornis minor. Classification (NCBI taxonomy): domain Eukaryota; kingdom Metazoa; phylum Chordata; class Mammalia; order Perissodactyla; family Rhinocerotidae; genus Diceros; species Diceros bicornis. Next base: position 45,899,301 of record NC_080757.1, on the reverse strand, counting down.
CAAATCCTTTGAGCCAGAAGGATACTATAAAGTGCTAAAAAAAGTGCTTACCACCTTTTAAAATACCCCAAAGATATGCAAACTAACACTGAGACGGGTTTTAAAAATCCACTTCCCTCTACTTGAGAAGATGTTTCTGGTTGTTGAGATAAGTAAAGCTATCTTTTACTCAGATTTTGCAAGTGAAGTTAATAGTAATTGTTAAAGTTCAATCATGCTAAGCTAATAATAGTAGTCACCATTTATTTGGCTCTTACTCTGTACCAGATACTATACCAAGCTATTCATATGTATTAATTTATTTATTCCTTACAACCATTTAGTGAAGGTAGGTAGTATTATCTCTATTTTACAGGCTTAAAAAACAAAGACAAAAAAATAAGGAGCCTTAGAAATTAGCCTGAGGTCACATAGCTACTAAATGTTGGAGTCAGCATTTGAATCTTATTTTGTGTGTGTTTGTGTGGAAGATTAGCCCTGAGCTAACATCTGCTGCCAATCCTCCTCTTTTTCTGCTGAGGAAGATTGGCCCTGGGCTAACATCCGTGCCTATCTTCCTCTACTTTATATGGGACACCACCACAGCATAACTTGACAAGTGGTGCGTCGGTGCACGCCCAGGATCCAAACCTGCGAACCCCTGCTGCCGCAGCAGAGCACATGCACTTAACCGCTACACCAGCAGGCCAGCAGCCCCTGGAGTCCGAATTTGACTTCAGAACTTCCTGAAATCCCAAGCCCACACTCTTAGCCTCCCAAGCAATAATCCAGTCTATTAAGTATAATAAAGATATATATTAATAAGCTATATTCCAGTTAATTTGTTGCTACTTCTCAACCTAAGCATTCTGATTTTCAATATTTACTTCCAAGTTACAGGAAAATTTCAAGACAAAATGTCTCTATGGTCAGTTATAGATCATTCTTAAGGTATATCTCAGGGTGTCGGCAACTCAAATACCCCCTTCACAAAGTACCTTTTTTCTCGCTCTTAGTTCATAGGGTTTGGCCCTGAGTCCCCAAAGCACTTTCATCTCACGTCAGAGAGTCCTTATGAAGAGAATGGATGCCCTTTTTCTTCCCAAGGTGAGCTCTCAACAGCGCTCTGCAATCATGACTTCACTTCTTCAGTAGGGTCACCTTAGCAGGAGAGTTCAGCCACCAACAGCTGGGCATCCATGGGACAAGAGTGAAATAATGAATTACCCACTTGAAAATTCAAGGGGAATTTTGAGGGCCTAGATTTTTTCCAGGTTGCTTGGTAAGCATCCTAATTTCAGTTAATAAAAAATTACTGCTCTTTAGAAAAACACAATCAAAGTTTAAATCCAGGTTACTTTTAGAAGATCTTAGTATTTATTTTGAGTATTATTAGGTAAGCTTTGATAATTAACTCTGCAAACCCTAAACTAGCCTGTTTGTTGTGAAAATAGCTATGTTCTCCCCACCCTGCCCCTGCCTTCAGGCCCAGGGGCAGACTCAGAAAGCCTACCTACCCATTATTACTTCTTGTCCCTTATCAGTTTATTTAGGGGAAAATGTATCCCCAAAGAAAAGAGTTACAGTCTGGCAAGTACGGACTGGATAATTATTTCATATGCTGTAAAACCTATTCAATAAAATTTATCTAGTATAGAATTTGTGATGTTTGTTATGAACTGGTCTAAAATTTGGATTTGCACCATGAATAAAAAGGGTTTGCTAGGCAAATAAATAATGTTTACATAATTGTAATTTGTAAAGAAAAGAGGATATTAAACCTGAAGGAAAAAAACATGTCTTTTATTATGGACTGAATTGTGTTTTCCCAAAATTCGTATGTTGAAGCCCCAGCCTCCAATGTGATGGTATTTGGAGGTGGGCCTTTGGGAGATAATTAGGTTTAGATGAGGTCATGAGGGTGGGGCCCTCATGATGGGATTAGTGCTCTTATAAGAAGAGATCAGAGTGCTTGCTTGCTCTCTCTCTCTGATGAGACAGCAAGAGGTGGTTGTCTGCTAGCCAGCAAGAGAATGCTCCAGAACCTGACCATGCTGGCACCCTGATCTCAGCCTTCCATCCTCCAGAAATGTGAGAAAATTAATTTTTGTTGTTTAAGCCACCCAGTCTGTGGTTGTTTTGTTATGGCAGCCTGAGCTGATTAATACATCTTTCATTACTTTAGAAGCACCTATTTGCATGCAAAGTTAATAATTTTACAGTTACCATTTGTATGTGTGTTCATTAAAGCAAAACTGATAGGACCTCTCCTTGGCAATGCTTTTATGATACTTTTTACCTTGGAAGTGATAAAACAGCCTTTTAAAAAACTGTATAATGCAACTTTTTCAATAGTTTGGACAGAGTGGTAGCCAATTAGTCAGGATTTGTGAAGTTTTCCTCTTTTGCCCAAAAACTATAAGGAAGTTATAATGTATCATAGCAAATGAAATGTTATAGCCTATAAGACTCATGGGCATAGTCTCACAGCAAAATTTTGTGTTTTATTGTAAGAACATTAAAATGGAATGGATTTATGTGGATAACTATTGAAGCTGGGTATTGAGTACATGGGGTTCATTGTATTCTACTTTTGTGGATATTTTAAAATATTGATAATACAAAGTTTTAATGAATACATACATACATACGAGCTACATATGAGCTAATGGGTAGACAAATTCACTTTGCAATATAAGTGTGGTTGCTTAGTTTTGTTTTGGTTCATAACCATTTAAAAAAATGGAAAATAACCTCCTGGCCCCTTTTTGAAAAGTACAAACTGCCAGCTGATTTGAATGGGAGAGAATGTTTTACACTCTATTTTCACAGCTGTCTTATCAGTTTCCTAAACTCAATTAGGGTGGAGCACAGGAATTTCACTATGGGGGGACTAGAGGCTTTGTTGTTGTGGTTTGAAGATAACGATATCTTCCCAGGCTAAGCTTTTGGAGTGAAGACATTTCCAGAGGGTGAAAAAAAAAGTAGGGCCTTAAAGATGTCTTCATAGAGTTCACAGAATGGTTGAAGCTCAACAGTCTATGGAGAACTTTGCCAGCCTTGTGGGAAAATTATTTGGTATTCAATTGTTTTCACTTGGGCACTTTCCCAGACTATGCATAATTCGACTAGATAAAGACTCTCCATTCCATCCTACCCGTCCTCCACCCTAAAATTCCCTGAACTCTAGGTGTGGCAGGCTGGCTTTGTTCAGGATGAAGCAGGGCAAGAGCTATCAGGTAAATAAGGAAAGCACCTTTTCAGTATTCTTGCCTGCTGACGTCATGGCTGTGTTCTCTTGGCTTTAGTGTGGAAACGAGAATTTCCACAATTTCAAAGGGAGTGTCTGTTACTGTTCATTACTAGCTGGATAATTATGTAGGTTCTTGACCTCTTTACGCGATCTGGATTTCCATGCCTGTGAGATATGAATTGAGCTGAGGACTTTATGAGAAGCAGAAGGAATTTTTTTTTTTTTTTTGCAGAGTTTTCATTTTACTCATAACCTAGTTTTAGACTGGAGATGTGGGTGGTGAGCATCCAGGCCCTTCATGAGGCATTACACAATCTATTAGAGTTATAGAGTGTGGATAGAAAAGTGCCTATAACCCACTTTTAAAAAGTGTTTCATAATATAGACTCTGAAACCCTGGCAAATTCTTCAGGGCATGGAATTATTGACACTGTTTCTTGAAGGAAGAAAAGAATTCTCAAAACAATTAAATACTCATTGCTCCTGCAATTCATAGGGTAGAAGGGGAAAGGAGAACAAGGGTGACAGACTAGGGGGTGCAGAATGCTTTGCTTTGGGACCTGTCAATCATTTATTGGTTCAGAGGTTTGGACCCCAAACCTAGAAAAAGTTCCCATACTCAGGGGATTGCAGTTGGTATAACTGTTAGATTTATCACAACAGATTTTCATCAGAAATTTTCATTAAAATGAAGGCATATATTAAGGTCTTGTCTTGCCCTTTGTCTCTCCAGAATTTGAAAGGTAAACTTGTTGTCTATGCTTTCATCATCATGAACTATATTTTGAGAGCTCATAAGATACGTAGCAGTGTCATTAGGCAGTTGGGAAAAGTTATATAGAAGTTTATGAGTCATAATGTTTCTGCATTTCAAGGATCTTATCTCTCACTAATTTATTAAACAAATATTTGAATGCCTACTATGTGCTAGGCACCATTCTAGGTGCTGGGCATATGGCAAAACACAAGACAAGGTTCTAGTTCTCAAGGAACTTGCATTCTAATGTGGATAGACCCAAATGGAACAAATAGGAAGCTATGCTTTTAGTTTTCCAAATTGTCTTCTTTGGGTCTATGTTTGGAGGAGATGGAATAGGTGACCCCTAAAGATCCTCCTCAGACTGTAATTTATCCAAAGACTATAATGATTCCAAAGCAATGGAATGTCAGGTAGTAATAAGTGCTAATATGAAAATAAAACAGGACAGGGTGATAGAGAGTAAACGAGTGAATGTTTTAAATTGGGTGGTAAGGAAAGGCCACTCAGAGAAGGTGACATTTGAATTGAGACTCAAATATTGGGAAGAAGCCAACAATGGAAGATCAAGGGAATTCATATTCTAGGGAGAGGGAGCAAATAGTACAGAAGCTCCAAAACTTAACATGCTCAAGGAACAGAAAGATAGCAAGTATGGCTGAGGGCTTGGAGAGTGGGAGAGGGGGTGATCCGGTCAGAAAGGGGCCCAGAAACCTGATCATGTAGAGCTTTGAAGCCCAGATTTTATGCTAAACAAAATGGAAAGACATCACAGGGTTTTAACAGGGAGTGGTATTATCTGATTTGCATTTTATTTATTTTTATTTTATTTTTTTGCTGAGGAAGATTCACCTTGAGCTAACATCTGTGCCAGTCTTCCTCTATTTTGTATGTGGGTTGCCGCCACAACATGGCTGCCACCACGTGGTGTAGGTCCATGCCTGGGGCCCAAACTCAGGCTGCTGAAGTGGAGCGCGCTGAACTTAACCACTAGGCCACAGGGTTGGCTCCTGATTTGCATTTTAAAATGTTACTCTGGCTATCATATGGAGAACAGATTATATAAAGTGGCTACAATAGTAACTCCGGTAAGAGATGATGGTGGTGTGGATGAGGATAAAGATGGAGAGAAGCAGACAGATTTGGGATATTATGGAGGTAGAGTAAAGCAAATAGCACTTGTTGGTGGATTCATTGTGGGGGCTGAGGAACTGGATGGTCTCCAGACCCCTGGCTTGGGATCCTGTTGGAGGTATTTGCCAGATAAGGAAAGCTGGGAGAGGAGTAGATCAGGCTGGAGAAACAACGGTTTGCCTTGGGGTATGTTAATTTGGAAAATAAACATCCAAATTATATGTGAAGTAGACAGTTGGTTAAGAAGGAAGGTTGCGGGGGCCGGCCCCGTGGCATAGCAGTTAAGTGCACGCGCTCCACAGCTGGCGGCCCAGGTTTGGATCCCCGGTGCACACTGATGCACTGCTTGTCAGGCCATGCTGTGGCGGCATCCCCTATAAAGTGGAGGAAGATGGGCACAGATGTTAGCCCAGGACCAGTCTTCCTCAGCAAAAAGAGGAGGATTGGCATGGATGTTAGCTCAGGGCTGATCTTCCTCACCAAAAAAAAAAAAAAGAAGGAAGGTTGGGGCTGGAAATATAAATTTGGGAGATATCAGCATAGAGAGTAGGACAAGAGCCGGTGAAGTGGATTAAAGAGAATGAGAGGTGAGAAATGAAGACAGTGGCTGCAAACAACTTTTTATAAGACAATGCTGTAAATGGGGAATAGAAAAATAGGGTTGCAGGATCATGTGGCATCAAGAATAGGTTTTTAAAAAATAGTTACAATTTTTTTTTTTTAAAGATGGAGTAGTAAACCATGTTTGTAAGCTGATGAGAATGACACAGGACACGGGGGAAAATTACAGTCTGAGGAGGATCTTTAGGGGTCACCTATTCCATCTCCTCCAAACATAGACCCAAAGAAAGAAGACAATTTGGAAAACTAAAAGCATAGCTTACTATCTGGTATATGTGTATTGCAGACTTTGGGAGAGGAGCAGTACAGAAAGAGAAGATAAGCATGGAGAAAAGGGGATTAGGGAGGGTAGGAAAAGAAGGAAATGGGATCTTAAAATAGTTCGGATCCCGGCCACGCACCGACGTACTGCTTCTCCGGCCATGCTGAGGCCGTGTCCCACATACATCAACTAGAAGGATGTGCAGCTATGACATACAACTACTGGGGCTTTGGGGGGAAAAAAATAAATAATCTTTAAAAATAGTACAGGGTCAGAAAATATATCTGTGGGACTTGGGGAGGGGGCTGAGGAATGAACGAGTTATGCTTCTACCTTCTAGAGACAAATTTTTCCAGGAGACATCGTCAGTTAAGAATGGTGCTGACATAAACTCCTGGCTCCACTTCTTGCTGGAGGAGAGCGAGTTTTGGAACTGCTCTGTGCCTCAGTTTTCCTCACCTGAAATATGAGCTGAGAAGTGCTTACTTCATGGGGTTAGTGTGTGAATTAAATGAAACCATCCTTGTAAAGCACATGGCACACCTAGCATCATTCTAGACAGTCCAGGTCTTTGGGCAAATGCTGCTTTAAGTTTCTTGAGGCCAGGGAACATGTCTTATTTTTTAACTTTCTATGGCACCTAATATATATTAAGTGTAAGTAAATTTTGAATGCTTGCCTTCTTGTTTCTCTCCTTTTTTCCCCCTTTTTGCTGTGCTAAACTCTACATCTCATTTCTAGCTTCCTGTCCACCAAAGCCTGCTTCAAAACTCACCTGCCTTCCACCTCTTGCTGCTCCCCACTTTACCTCGTGTCCCTTCACACTTACGTTTTTGGTCTATAGACTCTTCTTGTTGGATGTAGAATCATAGAACGTCGGCATGAGGTGGGGCTTTAGCTTTATTCTGTCGTCCTTCCCAAAGCAAGAAAGATTTTAATGATCACCTTGATTAAAAAGAAAAGTTTAGGGGCTGGCCTGGGGGTGTAGTGGTTAAGGTCACGCGCCCTGCTTCGGCAGCCCAGGGTTCGCAGGTTCAGATCCTGGGTGCACAGCTATGCACCACTCATCCAGCCATGCAGCGGTGGCATCCCATATAGAAAATAGAGGGAGATGGGCACAGATGTTAGTTCAGGGCTACTCTTCCTCAGCAAAAAGAGGAAGACTGGCAATGGAAGTTAGCTTAGGGCCGATCTTCCTCACAAAAAACAAACAAAAAAAGCCCCGAAAGTTTATACCAACACTAAATTTTCCTTTGTCGCAGAATACGTATATAATTTCTCTTCTTGGTCTAGTTGATTAACTCCACAGAGATGGGTTCTCAGGAAGCTCTTCTACCCAAGAGAGCAGTTCAGCCCCACATCAATTTTTGACATTCTTAGTCCATTTCACTTGTGTGTGTGCATCTGTCTGTCTGTGACCGCCCCAATTAAAATGTAAGCTCCCCAAGGACAGATACCCTGCCTAGTTTTCTTTGGGGAAAAAAAAAAGTTTTATTATGAAATATTTCAGCCAGAGGAAAAAATGGAAGTAAAAATGAAATATACAAATGTGTATATTCCATCCAGTTTAAAATATGACCTGCACAATTGTAACTGCCTGTGTCCCCACCCTCCCCATAAGTAATCTCGATCTTGAATTTTGTCTTTATCATTCCTATGCAGATTTTTATCCCTTGATTGCATATGTATGAGTCCACATCAAGTTCTGCTTTCCTAGGGTTTCTGGTGTGAACACATGGTAGGTTCTCAGTCAAAGTTCTTTGAACGAATGACGCTTGTTTTTCTTGAGAACAGGAATGGGTCTTTTCTTTCCTTTTCTGTTACTCTTCCCAAAGTCTTTCTCCCCTACTGGGTGATTTGGAGGGTAAAATAGGGACTTAATTATTGTTGACCTATATAAAATCTATGACATAACTTAAAGCTATCACACCAATTCTCATGGTGTCTGCCTCTAATAGGGACAGAATGTAATATTACAAAGTTAGGTAATAAATCACCTATGTATAGAGGGAGGGGGGTTTATTGGGAACCCTACCAGGTACCATTTGTGAATACTCTGTATCATATCTGCTTTTCTGGGTACTCCTCTTTCTGCACAGGAGAACATGTTCTGCTTAGACTCTGCTCATGAGAGGCCCTTGCATAGATCTGGTAGGGGAAGAGAAGGAGAAGCCATTGTATTTGGGAGATATGGGCAGAAGTATGGGCAGCAACAGATGGGCTGGCTGAGGTGGGATTTTGCCTACAGCTTTTGGGGGTTCTGAGAATCTTCCCATTGGTTCTACAGGCAGCTGAGATCAATGGCCGTGGCTCCCGTGTGATCCCTGCATTTAAAGATTTCCTGAAAGAGATCCTAACCAATGTCCCTCCTGCAGCTTTCCCAGAGTTGTGAAAGCCTCTAATTCCCTGTGTTAATCCCCTTCCTGTTTGAAATACCTGGAGTGCTGCCTTTTCCTAACTGCACCATGACAGATAATAGGACCTAGTCCACAAGCTCCATTGGAAACCCTAGGAGAATAGAACTTGATATAGAGGTTCCCTAAGGCCTCAGAGCAGTTAGGATGGGTCCTTGACTCTGGGAATTGCGAGATCTTTAAGTTATCACCCAAACCTATGCTTGCGGGATCTGAAGAAACAGGGTTCGCTGGTTCGGATCCTGGGTGCACACCGAAGCACCGCTTGTCAAGTCATGCTGTGGCGGCATCCCATATAAAGTAGAGGAAGATGGGCATGGAAGTTAGCCCAGAGCCAGTCTTCCTCAGCAAAAAAAAAAAAAAAAAAAAAAAAAAAGAGGAGGATTGGCAGATGTTAGCTCTGGGCCAATCTTCCTCACAAAAAAATACAATAAAAATAAAAACAATTAACATTGAGTCTATAAAGCTGTATAGAATCTGAGACAAAATAAGTGAGATATAATGAATTATTTTAATGTTTTATTGCATACATGTAACTGCATAGAATGTATCTGAAGAACACACAAGAAACATAACAAGGCAGAGAGCTAGGTGGCTAAGAGACAGGGGTTGGGGAAAGACTTACTTTCACTGTATATGCTCTTGTACCTTCTGAATTTTATACCATGTGCATGTATTATCTACTCTAAAAACATATTTATGTTTAATAGCAACAATTGTCTACTGTTTTCTGTGTACTGATTTTACAATCATCAGATTTTAAAAAATCACAAACTCTGACAAGGTAAAATGTTGATCATGAAATGAAGAAACAAAACTTACACCCACTGCTTATAGGATTTTGTAGAACTACTTGCAGGGGGTTGGGGAAGGTGTCAATTGGTAATGTCTAATATAGGTAAAAGTGCACAAACCCTACAGTTAGCAATTCCCCTTCTGTGTATATATCCTGGGCAAACACTCATACATCAGGAGAAAAGTACAAAGATGTTCATTATAGTATAGTTTATAGTAGTAGAAAAACTGGAATCATAAAAATTTCCGGTAATAGGGGAATAAATAAATTGATATAAAAAATGAAATGCTACTGAACCTCTTAATCTCAAGTTTGCATGCCTGATGCACAGTAAACCAATCACTGAGACATTGGTGATGGGAGATGAAGAAAGAGTTATTCAAACTGGCCAAAACAAGAAAGTGGGAGCATGGGTTCTCTCAAATCCACCTTAACAAGAGAAGAAAGCAGGGGGGTTTTATAGAACTAAGGGGCTTGGCAGGAAGAATTACAGAGAAACAGGGGTAATCTTTCACTCCAGAGAAGCCCTTAGGCAATCTGACTTCTGGGCATCAATGGCAGCTCCCCCTGGTCATCTGGTGATCACAACCTCCCTGAAAGCATTCACTTTCTTTTGCAAAAGAAGCTTACAAAACTTCTTGACCCCTGAGTCACTCCTCAGGTTAAGCAAAAAAACTTACTGAATATCTACAGTAACCCTCAGGTACCCAGCTTCAGAAATACTATGCAACAGTTAAAACAGATGGCCTAGCTCTATAAATGTCAACAAGGATAGTCCCCAAAAATGTATTTTTGAGAAAAGGAGCTGCTGAATGATATATACAGTATGGCAGCATTTAGGTAAATTCTAAAACACACATACTAATAATAAAGTAAAAAAAAAAAAGGGCTAGAAGTGTTCATACCTAACTCATGAGAGCAGTGGCCTCTGTTAAGAGTTAGAGGAGATAGGGATTGGGATAGAAAACAAAAGAAACTTCATCTTTATTATTCTACTTCTTTTTTTAAAAATGTGAAGCAAAATGATAAAATATGTCTTTTTCATTCTGGTAGTAGATACAGTTTTATATTTTCTATGTACTTTTCTATGGTACTTTTCAAAATAATAATTTCAATTTCCTAATCTCCCCCCCATTCCTCAACCCACTGCGGTCTGGATTGCAACCTGCATCAGTCAGGATCCCAGCAGGAAACAAAGGGTGCTCTCAAATTGGGTAATTTAAGGAGAGTTTAATATAGGAACTATTTACAGAGATGCTGACAGGCTACAGGGAAGCCAAAAGAATAGTGCAGCCCGGCAGGGGCTGGTAACAGCAGGAAGCTGTCACTACCCTATGCCTGCAGGGAAAGGGAAAGGAGACTTTACAGGAGCAGGGCCTGAGAGAGTACTGTGTGGAGAGGGCCACCCACCAGGAGTGGTGGCCTTCATCAAGGAATGCAGCAGCCCATGGTGAACCACCTCAAGGGAGCCAAAGAGAAGAGATACCTCAACCTTTCACTCCTCCCTCCCTCTGATTTCCTGCTGGGAATTCTCCATTGGCCAAGCCCAGCCTGAAGCCAAGGAATCTGCTGATGCTGCCCATGCAGGTCAGCATCCCCAGGGCTCAGAGCAGAGACAAACCGAGGGTATCCTCAGGCCCCACCATATCTCACGATGTGTGCCAATGCCTGCTAATTGTCAAATCCAGGAGATGCTTGAGGTTTTTTTTTTTTTTTAACTTAGTTTCTTGGTTACATTTTACAACTGACGACTTCTCTATTATCCCTCCTCTAGTTTTCCAACTGACTCAAATAACTCCTTGCTAGTCTTGGTCACTGGAAACTCTTTCTCAACCCCTCTCAAGTGTTAGAACTCTCCAGGTTTCTATTTCTGACCCTCTTTTCCCACTCATTCACTCCCATGCACTTAACTCCGACTTTTTGCTGATAAAGACTAAAATCTTTATTTCTAGCTAAGACCTCTCATCTCAATTCCAGACTTATTTTTGATAATAACATATGACTATCTCATAGGCATCTCAAAATCAGCACAACTAAGCCAAACACATCTCCTTCCCCTATAGACACCAATAGCAAGTCCAGGTTGTTACTTGTGCTTCTGACAGACCAGTTGTAAATTAGAGGTTCCCATGACATCCTCCTTGGGTTCAATTAATTTACTAGAGTGGCTCCCAGAACTAGGGAAACCAGTTTACTTACCAGATTACCAGTTTATTACAAAGGACATTAAAGGATACAAATGAACAGCCAGATGAAGAGCTACATAGGGCGAGATCCAGAAAGGTCATAAGCACAGGAGCTGATGTGCCAGTGGGGTTTGTGGTACACCACCCTCCTGGCACATGATGCCTTCTTGTTCACTGACCCGGAAGCTCTCTGAACCCTGTCCTTTCGGGTTTTTATGGAGGTCTCATTACACAGGCACAATTGATTAAATCATAGGCCCTTGGTGACTGAACTCGATCTTCAGCCCCTTTCTCCTCCCCAGGGGTGGGGTGGATGTGTACTGAAAGTTCCAACCCTCTAATCTTCGTTGGTTCCCCTGGCAACCCACCCCCATCCTTAGGGGCTTTCCAAAAGTCACCTCATTAACATAAACTCAGTGTGGTTGAAAGGGGCTTGTTATGAATAACAAAAGACACTCATTTCACCTTTGTGCTCTGAAGCTATTTCAGGAACTGAGGATAAAACTAAATATTATAACAAAAGATGCCCCGATGGCTCTTAATAGGAAATTACGAGGGTTTTAGGAGCTCTCTGACAGAACAGTGGACGGAGACCAAATGTATATTTCTTATTATAAATCACAATATTACAGGACAAAATTTTATTCTCTCCTAATTCATATGTTGAAGCCCTTAGCCCTAACATGACTATATTTGGAGATAAGGCCTTTAAGGACATAAAGTTAAAAGGTCACAAGGGTGGGGCCCTAATCTGATAGGACTGGGGTCTTTATAAGAAGAGAAACACCAGAGCTCCCTCTCCCCACTCTGCATGCACAGAGAAGAGGCCATGTGAGGACACAGCAAGAAGGTGGCCATTTGCAAACCAAGGAGAGAGGCCACACCAGAAACCAACCCTGACGGCATCTGGATCTTGGACTTCCATCCTCTGGAACTATAAGAAAATAAATTTGTTGTTTAAGCCACCCCGTCTGTGGTATTTTGTTATGGCAGCCCAAGCAGAATAATACACCTGGGATAGAGGCCAGGCAGTAATATTTTTTATAAACTCCCTGGGGGATTCTTTTTTTTTTCTTTTCTTTTTCCTTTTTTTTTTTTTTTTTTTTGTTTTGTGAGGAAGATCAGCCCTGAGCTAACATCCGTGCTGATCCTCCTCTTTTTGCTGAGGAAGACCGGCTCTGAGCTAACATCTATTGCCAATCCTCCTCCTTTGTTTTTCCCCAAAGCCCCAGTAGATAGTTGTATGTCATAGCTGCACATCCTTCTAGTTGCTGTATGTGGGACGCGGCCTCAGCATGGCCGGAGAAGCGGTGCGTTGGTGTGCGCCCGGGATCCGAACCTGGGCCGCCAGTAGCAGAGCTCCAGCACTTAACCGCTAAGCCACAGCTTCTACTGGCATGCCAGAATAATTAAGGGGATCAGAGTGGGGTGGCTGCGCCCCTAGTAGTCATCAGCTTCTGATAATCTCACCTAAATATTTATCAACTCGGCCACCTCCTCTCCATCAGCATTGTCCCTGTCCTCCTGTGCTGTAGTATGGAGGTTGGTAAACTACCGCTCAGGGGCCAAATCTGGCTTACCCGCTATTTTTATAAAGTTTTATTGGAGCACAGTCACACTCACTGTTTGTTTACTGTCTATGGCTCCTTTTGCACTACAACAGCAGAGTTGAATATTTGCAACAGAGACCATGTAGCCCACAAAGCCCAAACTGCTTACTATCTAGCCTTTTACAGAAAAGGTTTGCACCCTGCTTTAGTAGATGGCTGTCTTCTAATGGTGGTTAGGCCAGAGACCAGTCATTTATGTGTTAGTGCCTCATTGGTCCAAAAGAATCAACATCCTTCACAGTGTACCCAAGCCGGCATTTACAGAGCACCTACTATGTGCCAGACTCTTTGGTAAGAAGCAGGGATGCAACAATGGACAGGAGAGCCGTATTGCCCTCACACTTCAGCAAAAAGGGCCCCTACCATGGGACCCTCACTTTAGAGGGCTATGCATACTACAAATACACAAATAAATGAAAAAACACATGGTGCACCTGTCACTTGGGCCCCCATGCCCAGCACTGGCACAGCATGACCCATTAACTCTAAACAACTACTCTTGCAGTTCACACCATTTAGGCCCCAAGAAAATGCTTCCCTACATCCCTGGCAGTATGTCCCCGAAACTAAAGATGACTGTGTCAGAATGTCACAAAGGTTTGTGGGTTGTGCCACTGCTAATGTTGGAGGAAGATGCTTCTTTGGCATGCAGGCAGGATTTGAGCAGTGGAAGGGCTTAGGGAAGAGAAAAGGCAAGTAAGTTGTCAAATCCTTCCTTTCAGGGTGAATGCAATAGATCGTTGCAAAATGCAGTATGATTTCCCGGTGGGGCTGATGATCCATTTTCTTGCTTCTCTTAATCTTTCATTTTGTAGTTCTGAGGGTACTTATGAAATGGTATGATAATAACTATATTAAACAATTCACATAATACCTGCATATGTGGGTCTATATATAACATGAAGAATGATACCAATTCTTTACATCGTCAACCCATAGACATTGCACACTAGAATTGGAATCTTTTTATTTATGTATATATTTAATAAGGCTTCATTAAATGTTCACAAAGTTAAATTTAAAATTTAGCTCTAAATAATTTTGATTTTAAATTAACATTTAATTATACTTTTTATTTTGCCTTAATAGTTTTGAATAATTTGGAAGAAAAAAACATAAAATATTCATGTTTTGCTTTCTTATTTTTACTTTAATTTACTTTTTTGATGAAAATAATCCAAATTTTGTGTACTTTAATACAATTTTATTTTTAATCCTTTAGAGTATTATGAGCAATTGAACATACATTATGTGAAAATCTAGATTATAATAACATAATTAGTGGTTTTGCCGAAATGAAGACAAGAAAAATAAATTTTATAAAATAAATATACAATAGTTCTTAAATTGTGTGTCATTTTCATTACTTCTCTAAACATCATTGGTCTATTAGCAGAACACTCATACATTCACAATAATAATTAAATTGTCTTTAATATTTTGCCAACTTTTAATCACACCAAAATCATAGCTTTACATGTATTTTTCACCACATACAAAGGAATACTTGTCAAGGTAAGAGTATAAAGGTATTTTATTTAACTGTTAACTTGTAATTTATAATGTGGTTTATAACGCTTAAATATTTAAACAAATGGTACGTGGGACTTTCTTTATACTCGTGCCCCAGGGCCCACAAATGGAGAAGCAGGCTTTTGAGATAGACCAGTCTCTGTCCTCAAGGAACTTACAATCTAGTAGGGGATACAAGTAAGTAGGTCATTGTAGTTATTGTTGTGATACAACAATAGAGTGCTATGGAAACATAGGGGATGGGGTGTTGGTCAAGGAGGATTCCTGGAGGAAGTTATTTCTAGGCTAAGAGCTGAAGGATAAGTAACTGTTAACCGAGGGAAGGGGTGGAAGTGGAGAAAGGACATAAGAAGAGGAGATGAACAAGTGCAGGCAGAAAGAACAGCACACGGCAGGGGCAGCAAAGTTTTTCTATAAAGGGCCAGATAGTAAATATTTGAGGCTTTGCAGGCCATGCAGTCTCTGTTGCAACTACTCAGCTCTGCTGTTGAGTGTTGTGTGTCGTATTGTTGTATGTATTGTAGACAATACGTAAATGAATAGGTGTGGATGTGTTCCAGTAGAACCTTATTTACAAAACAGGCAGCAGTCTTGCAGATCCTAGTTTGCCGATTCCTTCATATACCGGAAGGCCCAGAGTTGAGAGAAAGCATACTTGAGAGACTGATAGATCAGTATGGCTGCTGGAGTTAAGAACAAGGCTGCAAAAAGTAGATAGGAGGAGTCCGGATGCAGAGACTGGACAGGTTGCTGCTGTAGGCATCCTGAACTAGGGTAGTAGCAGGTAGAGGGAGAAAAGTGAATGGTTTGAAGAGAGATTCAGTGAGTGGTAGTAGGGAGAAAGAGGGAGGGAGACGGTCAAGGCTGACTCCCAGACTTATGGCAGACAGTAGGTAGATGGTGCTGGGGGGGTAGGGGGGTGGGAGACCTGAAAGAAGCAGATTTGAGAGGAGGGTCAGGAATAAGTGACAGGATCTATTCTCTAGAAGGTTCAGTTCAGCTCCTGCCACACACACTTGGCTATGTATATGCAGATATTTCTTTGTCGGAAATGTGGTTGGCATCTTCTATGAAAGTACGATCTATAAATTCTGAGAAAGTCAGAGGCAAACTGAACATGCAGAGCTAAATACCTTTGTAATGACAATCCTGGGGAATAATTACTATTGACAGGTTTTCTCTAGACTATAGGGACTGCAGGCTTTAGTTACTCTGGTTCCCTTTTATTCACAACTAATTTAACAACAGCACAAGGACCCAGTATCTGCTGTTAACAATAGCCAACTTGGTCAGGAAAGACAGCATCATCCAGGCAGTAAATCTGGTCAACCAGATGGATTGGCACTTCAGACATCAAGTGTCCCAAGATGCAGAATTTGCTGCTGGCTCAGGGACGGGAGTGGAGGGTGGTGATGTTCCTGAAACAGTGCGCTGGAGAGAGGTGGGTGAAGGGAGCAGGCTTGTTGAGCACTCCTTGACACATACCCTCACTGGGGTGGGTTAGCTGTAAGTGTTGTTCATCTATCAAGCCAGAAAAGAGTATTGTTTACGCTGCTGAAACAATTGAGAGATTCTCTGGATGTGAATTTATGGGCCTGTGGCATTTGTCATCAATCAGAAGTATACTCAATACAGCACCTGCCTTAGAACAAATGCTCCTGGGGCTATTCAAGGAGCAGTGGCCCCAATGACACAGCAGGAAGCAGGTGCCAGGTGGTACCTCTTAGTGCTTTGACTGGAGTGTCATAGGCCTCCATCATCTCACCCGGGTGACAGCCTCCCTTATTCCTCTCTTTCTCCCTTCCAACCCATTTTCCACCAGGCTGCCTGAGTGACCTTTTTAAAATGTAAATTGGATCTTGTCACTCCTCTCTTTAAAAGCCTTTAAAGGTTTCCCATTGCGTTTAGTAGAAAATCCAAACTCTTCACCATGACCTACATGCCTGCCCACTGTGACCCAGGTCTCCCTCTCTGGCCTGTCTCCTCTAGATTCCTCCAGCCCAAACACGCTGACTTTCTCCCAGTTCTTCCAATACTCCAAGCTCCTTCCCACTTTAGGGTCTTTATTGTTTCCTTATTCTAGAAAGCTCTTCGTACGCCTCACCCCTAACATGGCTGGCTCCTTCTCATAGTTCAGATATCCACTTAAAAATCACCTGCTCAGAGGGACATTTCCTGATCACCCAGGATAGGTTGGGTCTCCCTCTCTTATTCTGGCATGGTACCATGTTCTTTTTTTATCATAAAACTTGACATCGTTTATAATTTTTCAATTTATGAGTTTGTTTATTGTCATCTCCCCCTACTAGACTATAAGCTCCTTGGAGGCAGGGACTATAATTAATTTGTTCACCGCTGTTCTCCCAGAGACTAGCACAGTGCCTGGCACATGTATGCTCAATTTGTTGAGCAAATGAATGAGTAAATAAAAAGCCATTCAACTAATCCCATCAACTGATAGATTCATCCATAAGTGTATATGTCCATGTGTGTAAATATACAATTTCTATTCTGGTTTCCTGTTGCTGGATTACAAACCACTAAATTAAGTGGCTTAAAACAATTTAAGGGCCGGCCCCGTGGCTTAGTGGTTAAGTGCGTGTGCTCCGCTGCTGGCGGCCCGCGTTTGGATCCCGGGCACGCACCGACGCACCACTTTTCCGGCGATGCTGAGGCTGCATCCCACATACAGCAACTAGAAGGATGTGCAGCTATGACATACAACTATCTACTGGGGCTTTGGGGGAAAAAAAAAATAAATAAAATTATTAAAAAAAAAACAACTTAATATTTTCTCTCATGTTCTGTGTATTCAGTGGTCTCAGTTGGGCAGTTTTTCTTGGGATAGCTCATATGTGGTTGCAGTCAAATGGCAGCTGGGGCTGGAGTCACCTGAAGTAACAGTTGATGCTGGCTATCAATGGAGAGCACGGCTGGGCTAGCAACTAGAGCGCCTACACAAGGACTCTCCATGTGGCTTCTGCTTTCCACAGTTTGGTGGCTGTGTCTAAGAGGGAGGTGCCAAGGGAGTGTCTCACTGTGTCTAGGAGACTCTGGCGGAAGCTGCCAGGCTTCTTGTGACCTAGCTTCACAAGTCACACAGTGTCATTTAAGACATTCTAATAGTCACAAGTAAGTCACAAGGTAGCCTAGACTCAAGGGAGAAAATTTCACAAGGGCATAAATACAAGTACTGAGAGGCATGGTTCATTGGGGGCCGTCTTTGCACACCAGCTGCCACCATCTCTTATATCATGATTATGTAGATGTTTCTATTCCTAGTTTACATTCCTTTGTTTATTTCTCTTAAGCTCTTGCCCAAACCTTCTATAATTTGTGTCCGTTTATGCAATGACACTTATTGGTCAAGTGGAGCATCTCTTCCCCAAGTCTTCAGAGGGCTGAAATTAGTCATTCAGTTTCTAGTGACTCCAGGAACCTGGTGTACATTTTGGATGCTAACTTGCTGTGGGAGGAGCAGCAGTCTTTCTGTGCCTCTTGGGGTGATGGGAGAGAGGCCAGTGCTGCTGGTCAACATCCAGGAATCTTGGTGCTCACTGTTCATTGCTGAGAGCAGTGCACTGACCCCAGCCAGCACTCGCGGCATTAAAATCACTGGCTTTGAGAGCCAAGCCCGAGGAGAATTGAGTTTGGGCTAGTTTCAAGGGGAGAAGATGCCAGCCCTGTCTCAGTTTTGCCTTGTAGCTAGTGTTTTTGTCCAAATGTGAAAAGCTCTCCCTCTCCACCTCTCTTGCACTCCCACAACCCCCTCCACCTCCTTTTCCAAATGTCCTTCCAGCTGCTATTTTTGATTCCAGCCTCAAGGCAAATGTTTCACTGTAGCAGAATTACTGTAAAATTCCTTCCTGTGCTCCCACAAATAATGGGACAATTCCCTAGAGAGGCCCAGAAACCTACCACTTCAGAAATGGCCCAAAGGCAATCCCAAAAGGCAGATCTAAGGAAACAGAACCATCATAAAAGGTTATCATCAGAGGGACAGGTCAAGCAATATGACTGTTTTTAACGGCACTGGCTGAATCTAGGTACATTTTCTTTCTCTTTTGTATATCAAGTCGGTTTCAAAGCACCAAAGACAACTGAGGGGCAGAAATTAGTATTATGAAGTTTGCTGATGGGCCTATAAACATACAAACCTGGAATATAAAAAGAATTTCAGTGGGCAGTGTATAAACAAGGAGAAAATCTTATCCAAAAACAACCTGAAAAACTGCAGAGGAAGCAGCATCCTTAAAAAACAGTGAATCATAAATCTTTTTTTTTTAACTCCTCTGATGGACAGAGAATATGAAAAAGGACTAGCATGAATACTGATGATAGGTATTTCCATTTCACTGCCATTTCAGCATGTCTGGGGAAGGCCTGAGGATGGTCTGTGTCAAGTTTAAGTAAGGCTATCTGAATCATCATGAAAAGGAATCCTCCAATTAAACACTTCTGGAAGTTTGTGTGTTGTCTTGAAGCAGTGCTCCTGGTGGCTAATTGGTTATTCCCTTCATGCTTCAGCTATTGAAATATACATTTCACTTCAAACTCATTAGTTCGGTACTAAGACAAGTTCAGATAGGCACCTTAATTGAATCCATTTTAAATTATAAAAACAGATTGTTTATTGGATAAGAGAAAAAAATATAAAAGTCCTTCCTAAGAAAAAGAGTCAAGTCAGAATGTAATTTCCAAAAGTTGATGACAGCCAAGTGTTTCCTGCAGAACTCTCCCAGGGGACAGATAAGTAGAAAGGTGGAGACTTAACGAGGATGAATGTTTAGGTGTTGAGTGGATTAGGCCTCAATTCCTCATCCCTCTCTCTCTCCATGCCCCTTGCCATATGACATCAGGGTATGAGAAAGGCCTGCAGATCCTCCCCACAAGGGAAAGGGTATATTTTCCTACCCTTTGACTCTGAGTTTGGCCATCTGATTTACTTGGTCCAAAGGAACATTCACACATATGATGCAAATAGAAGCTCAAAAAAGCACTTGCTCAATTGGACCTGCCGCTCTGCCATTGCCAAGAGAAGAATGTTCCCAGGCTAGTTGGTTGGTCCCAGGAAGGGAGGAAAGACATGGGGCAGAGTTGCCCTGCTAAGCTTAGTCTACAAGAGAGCCCCAGCTGACTGCCCATGCATGAGCGAGCTCCATCTAGATTAGCCAACCCCAACTAATGCCTAGATGCATGAACTGTAATAATAAGGAATTATTATTATTATGCTAGATCACTATTGTTATGCAATAATAACTAACCAGTGGAGGTGTTATGGGATCATATTGGCTCCCTAGGTAGTTCTATAACCTCAGAATAGTGCTGATATAAGGGTTAATAACCAAATGAATCTACAAAGACATTAGTGGATATTTGCATAATAGGCCCACCATTCCTACCCAAAACCACAGAAAGCCTTCCCTAGTCTAAGGAAAGATCCTGAGACTTTATCTGAAAACTCTGTCTTGGCTTAGGTTTCTCCACAAGCTGACGCTAAGATAAAGATTCAAATGCAAGTAGTTTATTTAAACGGTGTAAGTGTGGGAGTGGGTGATACAAAGAAAGAAAAGCAAACAATAAAGGATGTGTTACCAAGCCAGCTACTCTGAGCAACTGGAGCTTAATCCCACTGGGCAAGTCTGAGAACCAATGGAGAACATGTCTCAGAGTAATCCCATCCAAAGGATGGGGACCTGGGATATTTCTTCAGCTTCTGCCAGTCAGTCACCGGCTAAGGGCTGCCACAGCAGGAATAATATCTAGGCACTTCCAGCCAGCCACACTAGCAGTGGCCAGAGAGCACCCTCAGACAAGGAAATGTAGATGCTGGTGATTGTAAGTCTGGTAGTCCTGCCGCAGAAGTGGTAAGGCAAAGGGATATGGGTGGGGCATTGACAGCCTCTGCTGCTCCTTTGTTCTGGTTTTACCTCAATTTGGAGGGCATGAAGCCATGGTAGGTTGGGTGCTAGGGTCAAGCATGTGCAGGTAGGATTGGAGTAGTGGGATACCATGTGTCCTGACCAAAGCAACGTGCTCCTCTGCCTGCACAATTTCCTGTGACTTCTCCAGTCCTTTCTTATATCCTGATATCACATTCTAGAGTGTCCATTCCACTGGGGTGAAGATGGGTGACAACACCCATGACTGGCTCTTATTGCAGCTGCCCACAAATCTGACAGTTCAGGTCTGTCTGGCCCAAGGAGCAAGGAGATTGATGCTGTCCATGAAATTGGAAACACAGGCCCTGCAATTTTACAACATCCAAAAACACGGTGTCAGATTTCCTTTTAAAAACAACCATCCAGTGTGATAAGTACAGTCACACCTAATACATAGTAACTGTGGGTTCAAAAAGCCATGTATGTTGATCAGTGCTCCTCAATTTTTTTCATCAAAGTTCCAAGATCAGCAGAGAAAAGTAAACCGTGTGCCCCAACCCTGCTGGTAGCCCAAAGTGGGTTTATTTGAATATAAAAATGTTTTTTTTTTTTTTTTGGTGAGGAAGATTGGCCCTGAGCTAACATCTGCCAATCCTCCTCTTTTTGCTGAGGAAGACTGGCCCTTGGCTAACATCCATGCCCATCTTCCTCCACTTTACATGGGGACACTGCCACAGCATGGCTTGACAAGCGGTGCATCGGTGTGCGCCCGGGATCTGAACCAGCAAACCCCGGGCCACCACAGCGCAGCACAGCATGCGTGCTTAACCACTTGTGCCACCGGGCCAGCCCCTAAAAATGTTTTAAATTATTTAACATCGACTGTTATGGACATGAAGTTTTTGTCTGCCAGCATCCCTTCCTTGGAGGAAATCACAGTCTTCCCACTGCATCATTTCCATGGGGCTACCATTCATAATGGTTCTGATCCCTGGTCACAGGGCTGGGCTGCTGACACAGGATAGGCCAATCATGGCACCCCAGTGGCACATATCTCAAGCAAGGCCCAACTGCAGTGTCTTTTTTAAATAGGTGTATAGGTACGAGGAGAAAGAAGTTCATTTTCTTCTTGTGGGTGGCTAAGTAAGGTAAATAAGGATCTCGAGTTGCCAGCAATCATCTTAACTGCAACTTGGAGAAAGCCTGCACACATAATGAGGCCAAACAGAGCAGAAAGATGAAAAGAGAACTAGAGTTCTGACAACATCATTGGAGTGCCTGTATCCAGCCATACCTGAAGCTTCATGAGCTTCCCAGTCAAATGAGCCCCTCCAAAAAATAAGAGGTGTGTTTGCTTAAGCTAGTGCATTTGCAATTGAAAGATTCCTAAACTATTTAGTAAAATAGACATTCCAGAAAAAGTGCCTTGTTTATCCTGTGGCTTCATGCTTCCCAGCACATTGTCATGTATCCCCTAGGAATGTGTGAGGCCTTATATCTTTATTTCAGAGATGCTTTAACTGCACCTCTGACTTCTTCAAATCTGCATTGATTCTGAAAACGATTACTCTAAACTTCCCCAGCCCCTCCCCAACCTGAACAACCTGTGAAGAGTTTAAGCTCTTTGCTGGGTCATAGCCCCAGCTACTCGTTCCCGTTCACTCTAGCACTTACAGGTTTACTCCCATGCCTTCTTGGATCCTCTGCTATCCACTTAATATCACTCTGTGCACGGACATCACTCTTCCCTGCCTCCCTACCCCTACCTTCCTGATTGTAGACAATCTAACCTTTGAAAAATCAAATCCATGAGATGTTAAGAGAGAAACTTGTGACAGATTTCTGGGGTCAGAGCAGAGAGGCATATGCCAGGGTAGCGTGCCATCGCCAGAGCAGACTGGGAAAATCCCATGATGTTGAAGCAGTGAGTCTGGTTTTCAGGAACAGAAGGCAAAGGCAGGATCCCAATCCCGACGCAACAACCACAAAACATTCCTCTTTTATTAAGAAACTATTGTATGTGTAGCACTATACTTAAGTGCTACAGGAGCACACAAAAGAAGTAGTAGACAGGCCCTACCTTCAAGGCAATTTTAATTTAGCTGAAGGATAAAGTAAAAGTTTAGAGAATGATCACGAGGTAAAACATAACTGAGTGCGTGGCAGAGCAGAACAAAGAGTAACAGATGAGTAATAAGCAGATGTGGTAGAGGGAATGGCTGCGTGAGGTGAGTTCTTGACAGGGGGAGTCTTGGAGGAAATGAATCTTGAGCCAGGCCCTGAAAGAAGTAATTGACAAATGTAAGCTCTCCAGCTGGCCACAGGGAAGAGGCTCCGTCTGCAGGAGTTGTGTAATTCAAATCTGCTCTGACCTGTTTGTCTGTGAAGACGCAGGCCAACTCTATTCAGCCTTTATCTGTAAGGCTGCACAAAACCACTGTTTTGGTCAAAAGAATGCAGTAGTGTGGCACTGGGCACACCCTGTAGATGATATCATGGCTGTAGATCAAAGTCAGGCTAATGTCACCTGCAAGGGAAAAAGACTTAGAAAATACTTTGTATTATGCTTTTATTTAGCCTTCTGTTTGCAAGGTTAATTTTTAAGATAAAGATTTTCATCTTGATTACAACTCTTGGTAAAAGAACTCATTTTAAAAGTCTGATTCATTGCAATGAAATGCAGGACTTATGGCAATACAAATTCTTGTTGATATGGTAAATGGGCTAATTGAAGCAGAAGTCCTCTATAAAACACAAACAAACAAACAAACCTACTTTTTGCCTTAGGAGCAGAAAGATAAAGAGAGACATAATAAACTAGTTTGCAGATTGTTCTCTCCTTGGAGGAGATATCAGCTAAACCATGGTCTTTAGCCATAACAAAAACACATTTTTAAGTTTCTTGCTTATTCTGGCAAGATAAAGATAAGTTGTAAAGAAACCATTTCTATTAAGACTGACAAGACTAGAAGCTTTGGCCTTATTGCTATTGTTAAAGCAATCGAGAAATACTATTTCATGCTAATTTTGCTGCCTTTTTAAAGAGACTTTTGAAACCATAAACAAAAAAAAGCCCATAAAAAAAAAAAAAGACGATAAGCTGAATTGGAAGGACAAGTTCCTCCTTGGCAGTAAGTGTCAAGTTACATTGTCCCCTGTCTGTGGATAAAACAGAGAATGGGGGCTGCCAACCCCTTACTTGACAACCACTACAAAAATTTAACAATAAATGAAACTGACAGTCTACTTCAGGAGATTGGGAACACATCTGAACTTCTACAGAAAGACAGCGGGACTGGAGTTCATTTCCCTGGATAATGGGCTACAGCAACACCTAAGGAAAACAACGATGGGCACATATTATTTCCAAGGCATTTGTAACCTGCGCTCTGGTTCCAGTCTTACCGCAGAACCAAGATCAATTTTCACATCTTTTCACTAAATGGATGGGATGTGAAATTACTCCCATTGACAATAAGCATTCTCAAGGGCTCCTGTAATTGTGCAGCCCAGCACAGCAGAAAAGAGCACTAACAAAAGCCCATAGACAATTGGTTACCATCAATTTCATCTGGTGCTGGCACATGTAACTGCCGTAAAAAATGAGGTCTTGGGTAAAGCCTATTCCTTCCAAATCCAACCAGCAGAACACAGCCAGCAGGTGACTTCTTCTCCAGCAATCTTTGGAAAATTTGTGTACTCAAATCTAATCATAGCCAGGATTTGTGGGCTGAGAAACCAAGGATCTAACCTCTTGCCTGGTAATTTCTGCACATCAGCATCCCCCTCCCCCATCTCACTCTACTCCTCCCATTTTTTATTCTCCATTTGTGAGATGAGTGCTAAATGACCTCCTTCACAATGGACCATAGTGGACAGCTTCATTTTCATTTCCATCTTTAAAGGCTTGACCTATGTGGGATGCTTAGATTGGAGACAGCTCCTGGCTCCTGCCTTATTGGTTTTGTCTCAAATGTACTGGTCTGTATAACAGAGACAAAGAATGAACTCACTGTCGAGGTGAGTTAGGACCCAGGCAGAAAGCCTGATGGAGTATGGATGTGAGAGATACTGCTTGGAGTCTCCCGACTTTAAATTGTCTTGCAGCTACCAAAAGCTGATCCAGCATTAATGAAACATTATTCTCAGGAAGGTGCCCATAAGGTCAACTTCCTCACTGTTATAAGAATTATTTATTTCCGCTAAAAGATTCCATCTAATTCAACCAAAAATAAATTTAATAAAAAGCTCTTTATATGCTTGTGTAAATATAACAAGTAGGAAGTTTCTATTTTGACAGTTTGACAATAAAGGTATAAACAACAGGAAAATAATTCTCATGAAGTACATAGAAAATTGGATTAAAAATGTTACAAAATCAGGTTCACCTTTTGGAAGTTCTAGTTTGGGATCTGGGCAGTCAGTCTAACAAATGAGAGGCACATTTCTTGCATTCCTTTGCCTGCCTGAAGTTAAAAAATAATAATAAAATGTTCCTATCCGTGTTTGCTATCAAAGAATTTCCTTTTTACAGTCCCAGAAAACCGGATAGGAGAAGAAAACCAACATTTACTGCATGTCAGACATTATGTTATGTTAGGTACTTTATATACAGTGTATATTTCACAAACGTTATTTAATTTTCAAACCACTGAAGAATTATTAAACCCCAAGGTATCTAGCTCCTAAGCTTGAGCTCCTCCCTCTGTATTCCATTATGGCACACAGTTGCCAATTTTCAAAGAAAGAGAACACAGTAAAATTTACTTGAGAGTAAAACCATAATGAAAATAATTCAATCGTCTATTGTGATCACAAAGGCACTTCAAGTTTTATTTTTCTAAACAACAACTATCATGGCTTGGTTTTATCTTATTACTTTTACATCCACTGTAGTTAAAAATAAAATAGGTGTAGGTTAGGCTAAATCTATACTGATCTTATGTCATTCTAATATCAAATTATTTACTTAATTGCCTTTCCTAATAAAATAAGAGGGCAGAAAAAACAGTAATTATTTGAGCCTTTTTGTTTTGTGGATTCTGTATAGTATTTGGTATTATGTACTTCTTTGTATAGACCCGTTATAGCCTGCTCTCAACATCTGGGTCTGAGGACTTTAAGCAAAACAAAAGTATGGGCCTTAATTCTCCCAAACAGACATTTTGTTTTCTATTTAACTGTGAACTTAGATAATAGTTGGCAATATGAACAGGATCAAGAAGCGTAGAGAAAAATTTGTGATTCGCAGCTGCTTAATTAGAAAGATTCCTAATATTAAAAGGAACTAAGGAATCTGGAGGGTACATCCCTAATTTCTGAGAGCAATGTCATGCAAAACCACCAGTATTCCCCATAGAATATTACTTGAAGACTATTAAGAGAAAGATTGCTTTTTTTTTTTTTTTGGTGAGGAAGATTGGTCCTGAGCTAACATCTGTTGCCAATCTTCCTCTTTTTGCTTGAGGAAGATTGTCCCTGAGCTAACATCTGTGCAGTCTTCCTCTATTTTGTATATGGGACGCCATCACAGCGTGGTTTGATGAGTGGTATGTAGGTCCGTGCCCAGGATCTGAACCAATGAACACCAGGCTGCCAAGACAGAGCACATAAACCCAACCACTATGCCACTGGGCCAGCCCCAAAGATTGCAATTTTAATGTATTTCTCAAGTTTATTTCTATCATCTTTCTCTCAAAACCCATTTTGCTTTTCAACTATGTAATCTCTGTTAATTTTGTCACCACTTTTTACATCTCCCTTCCCCTGGAAATTCTAGTATGCCACCCATTACAAACCTCCAGTTGTAAATCATTGCTTGTTGTGAGTTTGAATTTTGTGGAGATAGAAAAAATACTAAGAACCACTTCCCCAGAATATATAAGAATTTAGTATATGATTGAAAGTGAATCTCAAACTAATATGGGAAAGTCTAGAATATTCAACAATCCATACTGAGGGAAATGAATTTTGGAATTTTTGGGAAAAAAATGGTTAGAGCTTCCCATCAGAATTTGTACCTCATACATTCTAGAAGGTTTTTAAATAGTGTAAAAACACAGAAAAAAACACAGAAAAGATAAATTTGGTTACATAAATATTTAAACATCTGTATATCAAAAAATCACAAACAAAACTAAAAAGGCAATAATAAATTAACATAGAACAGTTTGTAATGATTATGATGGAGAAAAGGTTAACAACCTTCATATTTAAAACATTCTTACCTATTGATGACATGATCGCTAATGTCTCAGTAAAAAAACTGGGCAAAGGACAGGAACAGATAGTTGTGAAAGAATACAAATGTCAATAATCATAATTTTTATTTTTTTATTTTTTATTTATTTTTTCCCCCAAAGCCCCAGTAGATAGTTGTATGTCATAGCTGCACATCCTTCTAGTTGCTGTACGTGGGACGCGGCCTCAGCATGGCCGGAGAAGCAGTGCGTTGGTGCACGCCGCGGATCCGAACCCCGGGTCGCCAGTAGCGGAGCGCACGCTTTTAACCACTCAGCCACGGGGCGGCCTAATAATCATAATTTTTAAAAATAAGAACAAGATTAGAGTAAGCTTAAGTAAGTTAAAGTAAGCTTTGATAACAAAGATTAGTGAGAAGGATGTCATATCTCCCTTAGAGATTACTTTTCAAAGAAAAATACTTAGGGGCCGCCCCGTGGCTTAGCGGTTAAGTGCGCGCGCGCTCTGCTACTGGCGGTCCCGGTTCGGATCCCGGGCGTGAACCGACACACCGCTTCTCCAGCCATGCTGAGGCCACGTCCCACATACAGCAACTAGAAGGATGTGCAACTATGACATACAATTATCTACTGGGGCTTTGGGGAAAAAAAGGAGGAGGATTGGCAATAGATGTTAGCTCAGGGCCAGTCTTCCTCAGCAAAAAGAGGAGGATTGGCATGGATGTTAGCTCAGGGCTGATCTTCCTCACAAAAAAAAAAAAAACCTTAATGAGAATTGTATTCCTTACTATGTCATATTTAAATGTTTATGTATGAGATATAATTGACATAATATTATATTAATTTCAGGTGTATAACATAATTCAATATTTGTATATATTGCAAAAATATCACCACAATAAATCTAGTTAACATCTGTTGCCATACATAGTTACAAAAAGTTTTTCTTCTTATGATGAGAACTTTTAAGATCTGTTCTCTTAACAATTTTCAAATATGCAATACAGTATTATTAACTATAGTCACCATGCTGTATATTACATTCCCCTGACTTATAACTGTAAGTTTGTACTTTTGACTCCGTTTACCCATTTCCCCCACCCCCAAGGCTCTGCCTCTGGCAACCACCAATCTGTTATTCCTATCTATGAGTTTTGGGGGTTTTTTTTCTTTTAGATTCCACATATAAGTGAGATCATGCAGTATTTGTCTTTTTCCATCTGACTTATTTTACTTAGCGTAATGCACTCAAGGCCCATCCATGTTGTCACAAATGGCAACTTTTCTTCTTTTTTATAGCTGAATAATATTCCATTGTAAGTATGTGTGTATATATATACACACCACATTTTCTTTACCCATTCATCCATCGATGGACACAGGTTTCCTTCATATCTTGGCTAGTAAATAATGCTGCAATGAACATGGGGGTGCACATACCTTTTCGAGTTAGTGTTTTTGTTTCCTTTGGATACACAGCCAGAAGTGGAATTGCTGGATCATATGTAATTCTATTTTTTATTTTTTGAGGAACTTCCTTACTGTTTTCCATAGTGGCTGCACCAATTTACGTTCCCACCAATAGTGCACAAGGGTTCCCTTTTCTTCACATCCTTGCCAACACTAATTTATTGTCTTTTTGATAATAACTATTCTGACAGGTGTGAGGTGATATCTCATTGTGATTTTGATGTGCATTTCGCTGATGGCTAGTGATGCTGAGCATCTTTTCACATACCCATTGACCATCTGTATGTCTTCTTTGGAAAAAAGTCTTTTCAGATTTTCTGCCCATTTTTTAACCAAGTTGTTTTTGTTTTTGTTTTTGTTTTTGCTATTGAGTTGTGAGTTCTTTATATATCTTGAATATTAACCCCTTATCATATACATGACCAGATATATAATATTTTCTCTCATTCGGTAGGTTGACTTTTCATTTTGTTGGTGGTTTCCTTTGCTGTGCAGAAGCTTTTTAGATTGATGTAGTCCCACTTGTCGATTTTTGCTTTTCTTGCCTTTGCTTTTAGTGTCAAATTCAAAAAATTATCACTAAGACCAATGTCAAGGAGCTTACTGCCTATGTTTTCTTCTAAGAGTTTTATGGTTTCAGGTCTCAAGTTTGTGTTTAATCCATTTTGAGTTTTTGTGTATAGTGTAAGACAGTGGTCCAGTTTCATTCTTTTGTATGTGGCTGTCCAGTTTTCCCAACACCATTTGTTGAAGATATTGTTCTTATCTCACTGTATATTCTTGGCTCCTTGTTGTAAATTAATTGACCATATATCCACGGGTTTATTTCTGGGCTCTCTATTCTGTTCCATTGATCTATGTGTCTGTTTTTATGCCAATACCCTATTGTTTTGATTAATAATCATATTTTAAAATATAAACCTCATTAATAATTGATGATCACAAATTAAAACACATGTTTTTAACTTAAATTTAGTTAAGATTTTAACAGACAATACATGGATATCAGTATGTTTCTATATGAAATGCCAAAGTGGCAGAACTTTTCTAGAAAGCTTGTTGACAATGACTTCATCCAGTAATCCCACCCATGGAAATTAATCCTAAACAAATAATCAGAGTTTATCACATAAAAGCAAAAAATTAGAAATAATATAAGTTACCAAAGCCAGAAAAATAATTAAATATATAATGGTAGATCCATTAGATAATTTTATGCAGTCATTAAAGTCATGCTTTCAAAGAAAAGTTAATGATGTAAAATATTTCAATATAACGTTAGCTTTAAAGAGTAGAATACACGGGCCGACCCCATGGCTTAGTGGTTAAGTGCACGCGCTCCGCTACTGGCGGCCCAGGGTTTGGATCCCGGGCGCACACTGACGCACTGCTTCTCCGGCCATGCTGAGGCCGCGTCCCACATACAGCAACTAGAAGGATGTGCAATTATGACATACAACTATCTACTGGGGCTTTGGGGCAAAAAAAAAAAAAGGAGGAGGATTGGCAATAGATGTTAGCTCAGAGCCGGTCTTCCTCAGCAAAAAGAGGAGGATTAGCATGGATGTTAGCTCAGGGCTGATCTTCCTCAAAAAAAAAATAAATAAATAAAATAAAAAAATAGTAGAATACAAAATTATATACAATAGAATTTCAATTTTGTACAAAGTGAAAATAAGCTAAAATATTGAGTGATTTTTTTCCTCTGGATAGTGGAATGAGGGTGATCCAAATTTTTTTCTTTGTGGTTTTCTATGTTTATAACAACAAACATTTCTTTCTTTTATAATGAGGATTAAAAAGCTTTTTTGTTGTTGTTGTTAGGAAAATAGTATGTGGGGGATTCGTGAAAACTTTTCTTTCTATTCCTACTGCCAGCACAAAAAATAGGGCTATTTCATATAGAATCAATCAACTAAGAAGCACTTATTGGGGGCCGGCCTGGTGGCGCGGCAGTTAAGTGTGCGCATTCCAGTTCGGCAGCCCGGGGTTCTCAGGTTTGGATCCTGGGCACACACCGACACACCATTTGTCAAACCATACTGTGGCAGTGTCCCATATAAAGTAGAAGAAGATGGGCACAGATGTTAGCCCAGGGCCAATCTTCCTCGGCAAAAAGAGGAGGATTGGCAACGGATGTTAGCTCAGGGCCAATCTTCTTCACAAAAAAAAAAAAGAAAAGAAAGGCATTTATTGGGCTAATCACTGAGTTATATCCTACTAGGGGCAAAATAAAGAAACATAAGTCACATTATCTGGCCTCAATTAGCTTAAAAACCCAAATGAAGAATTTCTCTTGGGTATCTATTTTATGTGTAGATAGGTGATGAGAACTAAACAATCCCCCAAACTCCCCCCAAAACGAATTTTCCACTGATGTTGTTGATGCAGTGTACTGCTTCTATTATGTAAATCTCAGAATTCTGATCTTAATCATTGCTCCCCTAACTGTTCTGCCCCTTTGTTCCCTCCTCCTTTCCTGTTCTTTAACCTTTTTTTTTTTTGTGAGGGAGATTGGCCTTGCACTAACATCTGTTGCCAATCTTCCTCTTTTTTCTTTTTTCTCCCTAAAGCCCTAGTACATGGTTGTATATCATAGTTGTAGAGTTGTAGCTCTTCTATATGGGACGCTGCCTCAGCATGGCTTGATGAGCACTGAGTAGGTCCGTACCCAGGATCCGAACTGGCAAACCCCGGGCCGCCAAAGCCGAACTCGGGCACTTAACCGCTATGCCACCGGGCTGGCCCCCACCCCATTCTTTGATATCAGTTCTCTCTACTTCTAGATTCCTCTCTAGCCACACTTTCCCCAAATATATATAGCTCCCAAGCCTTCCATTAGGTGTCTGCTAATATAAAACAACACATGTCAACATTTATCTAACTGGTTGACAGTGCTTGTTTTTACATTTCCTTTTGCCAAGAACTGGGAAGGGTCTGAGATTTCCTCCTACTTGCAAATTAAAAATTTAGCCTATCACATGGGCACAGATGTTAGCCCAGGACCAATCTTCCTCAACAAAAAGAGGACTGGCAACTGATGTTAGCTCAGGGCTAATCTTCCTCACCAAAAAATAAAAAAAAAAAAAAAAAAAAGAAGTTAGCCTATCATAGTTTCGTGGATGCTGGCAGAAGACATAAGACTTCTGGGTCAGAGAGAAAAGACTTTATTACTCACAGCACATCAAGCAGTGTGAGCTTCATGATTCCATTGGTTCCTCTTGCCCCCAAAGTCTCAAAGAGCGACACAGAGGTATCCTGGTGGGTGCTGTGCACACAGTAGATTTGCCTCAAAGCTGAGAAACCTTGAGTTTAGGGACTCTGAATTTTTATAATGGAGTACAAGCAAACCTACCCAAACTTTGCCCTGGAGGAAGACATATTATTATACTTGATAGTAAACAAACCTGTCCTTTGTTCCAGAAGGAGATATAATCTCTATATTCTAAGGCTCTTTAACTGTACAAATATCCTTGAAAAGATAGTCTGGGACAAATATCCTTGAAAAGATAGTCTGGGACCAAAGCTATCAAAAGCTATTGTGCCTCTGCTCACAAGACAGGGAGAAACATAGGAGACCCATGGAGAATTGTCTCTCAGCATCTTTCCCAACATTTTTTGGTAATTTTTTATTTTGATAAAATTTCAAACTTACAAAAAAGTTGCAAAAAGAGTGTGAGGAACTCATTTATACTCCTCTTTTTGCCAATTACATTTTGCCCCATTTGCTTTATCATTCTCTCTCTCTCTATATATATATATGTGTGTGTGCATGCACACAATGCATGTGCACATCTTCTGAGCAACTTGAGAGTAAGTTGGAAACATCATGCCACAAGATGAAGGTTTGTCCCCATGTTGGTGATGTTAAATTTAATCACTTGGTTAGATGGTGTCTGCCCCATTTCTTCACTGTAAAGTTAGTATTTTTCCCTTTGTAATTAGTAATTTATTGGGAAATACTTTGAGACTATGTAAATATTCTGTTCCCCTCAAAAAACTTACCAACTGGTTTTGGCATCTGTTGATGACTACCTAACTCCATCATTTCTTCTGTAGTCATCAGTTGCCTTACTACTATAAAGAGCAGCTTCTCTTCTCCCACATTTTTTCATTTATTTGCATCTGTATGGACTCATAGATTCCTATTTTATTGAATAGGTTATAAACTATCACTACCATTCTTTATTATGATGCTCAAATTGTCCCCGATTTGGCCAGTAGGAGCTCATTCAAGCACTCTCTGGTGCAACGAGATCTTCTAGGCTCGTCTTGTACTTTCCCTATTTCAGCTTGGAATTAGTCTTTTCTCCAATGGTTCCTTTCAGTGGAAAACAATATTTTGAAACCAAGATCTTAGCTCTTAATATACCCATTGCTACTAGTGTGATATTGTTTCTGGGCTCTCACAGAAAGCAGATGCACACACATGAAATCATGAGTTCATATTAATATCTCCAATTCCAAATTCCAAACCAATACCAC
This sequence comes from Diceros bicornis minor, assembly GCF_020826845.1. Classification (NCBI taxonomy): domain Eukaryota; kingdom Metazoa; phylum Chordata; class Mammalia; order Perissodactyla; family Rhinocerotidae; genus Diceros; species Diceros bicornis. Next base: position 45,866,719 of record NC_080757.1, on the reverse strand, counting down.
AGGATACATCCTTTTCTTCTTTGAGATATAATTGACATATAACATTGTATTAGTTTTAAGTGTACAATATAATGATTTGATATATGAATATATTGAGAAATTATTACCACAATGAATTTCGTTAACATCCATCACCACACAGTTACAAGTTTTCTTTTTTTTTTTTTTGTGATAAGAACTTTTAAGATCTACTCCTTAGCAACTTTCAAATATACAATACAGTTTTTCTAACTATAGTCACCATACTGTACATTACATCCCCAGGACTTATTTATCCTATAACTGGAAGTTTGTACCTTTCAACCCCCTTCACCCATTTTGCCCACTGCCCCCCCACTCCCCACCTCTGGTAACCACCAATCTGCTCTCTGTATCTATGAGGTTTTTTGTTTTTGTTTTTACATCCTTTCCATATTAACTCTGTTCTCTATAATGAGAAGCCTGGATCCCATTTTCCTGAATATATTTACTCATTTGCAAGACACAGCAAAAAGTTTCAGAATTGCTAACCTGTACCACTGTGAAAAGCAAATCTACTAGAGTTCAACATTGTTTACATTTCTGTTATAAGGTAAAATTTACATACAGTGAAATGTACAAATCTTAAATTACAATGTAATGAATTTGACAAATGCATACATCTATAAGACATAGAACATATCCATGACCTTGGAAGTTCCATTATGTCTCTTCCCAGTTTATCCTACCTCCTTTCAGGCTACTACTTTCCGACTTTTTCGCCATAGATTATTTGTGCCTGTGCTAGAGTTTCATACAAATGGAACCATACGGTATGTACTCTTTTGTGTCAGGCTTATTGTGCCCAGCATAATGTCTCAAACATTCATCCATGTTTTTGCATATAACAGTAGTTTGTTCCATTTTATTGCTGAGTGTTCTTCCATTGCATGAATATACCAAAGTTTTAAAAATCTGTTCTCCTACTGATGGATATTTTAGCTAGTTCCTATTATTTACTGCTATGAATAAAGCTGCTATAAATATTCTTGTACAAGGCTTTTTGTGGACACATATTTTCATTTCTCTTGGGTAAATACCTAGATTTGGAATGCTCAAAATCATAGTACAGGTTTATTTTTTTATTTTTATTTTTTGTGAGGAAGATCAGCACTGAGCTAACATCCATGCCAATCCTCCTCTTTTTGCTAAGGAAGACTGGCCCTGAGCTAACATCTATTGCCAATCCTCCTCCTTTTTTCCCCAAAGCCCCATAGATAGTTGTATGTCATAGTTGCACATCCTTCTAGTTGCTGTATGTGGGACGCGGCCTCAGCATGGCCGGAGAAGCGGTGCGTCAGTGTGCGCCCCGGATCGAAACCGGGCGCCAGCAGCAGAGCGCAAGCACTTAACCGCTAAGCCACAGGGCCGGCCCCAATAGTATAGGTTTAAATTCATATTTGTGCGAAACTACAAACTGTTTTCCAAAGTGGTTGTACTGTTTTACACTTCTATCAACAATGTATGAGATTTCCAGTTGCTGCAAATCCTTGCCAAAATTTTGTATCATCAGTGTTCATAACGTTAGCCATCCTAGTAGGTACGTAAAGGTATCTCACTGTGGTTTTAATTTGTTTTTCTCTGATAACTATGATGTTGAACACTTTTTAAAATATATGTGTATTGGCCTTCTGGATATCTTCCTTTGGAAAGTGTCCATTCAAATCTTTTTTAAAAATAGCTTTATTGAGATACAATTCATATACCATACAATGTACCTATTTAAAGCGTACAATTCAATGGCTTTTAGGAAATTCAGTGTTGTGCATCCATCATCACAATCAATTTTAGAACATTTTCATTACCCTAAAAAGAAACCCCACACTCCTTAACTGTCCCCTAATAATTTGTCTATCTCCCCCAGAACTAGGCAACCACTGATATACTTTCTATCTTACAGGCTTGCTTATTCTGGACATTTCGTAAAAATTGAATCATACAATATGTGGTCCTTTATGATGTGCTTCTTTCACTTAGAATAATGTTTTCAAGGTTCATCCATATTGTAGCATGTCTCAGTATTTCATTTTTTTATTGCCAAATAATATTCCGTTGTATGGATATACCACATTTTATTTATCCGTTCATCAGTTGATGGACATTTGAATTTCCACTTTTTGGTTTTACAAATAATGGTCTATGAACATTAGTGTACAAGCTTTTGTGTGAACATATATTTTCATTTCTCTTGGGTATACACCCAAGAGAAATCATATGGTATGGATCATATTGTAACTCTATGTTCAACTGGTCGAGGGACTGCAAGATTGTATTCCAAAGTGGCTGCATCATTTTACATCCCACCAGCAGTGTATGAGGGTTCTAATTTCTCCAAATCATTGCCAACACTTGTTATTATCTCTCTTTTTTATTATAGCCATCACCATCCTAGTGAGTGTGAAGTGGTGTCTCCTTGGGGTTTTGATTTGCATTTTCCTGATGGGTGTCTCTTCCAATCTTTGCTAACTTTTTATTGGGTTGCCTGTCTTCTAATTAATGAGTGGTAAGAGTTCTTTATATAGTCTAGATATAAGTCCTTTATTAGACATGTTTTGTAAATATTTTTTTCAATCTAACTTACTTAATTATTGTCTTAATGGTGTCTTTTGAAGAGCAAAGGTTTTGATTTTGATGAAGTCCAATTTATCACTTTTTTCTTTTATAGATATTTTCTTCTGTATCCTGCCAAAGAAATTTTTGCCTACTTTCAGGTCTTGAAGCTATTCCCCTTTGCTTTATTCTAGAATCTTTGTATTTTTAGCTTTTTACTTTAGGTCTGTGATCCATCTCATATTATTTCTGTGTATAATGTAGAGGGTAATGTTTATTTTTTTTTCATACGGCTATTCACTTCTAGCATCAGTTGTTGAAAACTTTCCTTTTTCCATTGAATTTCTTTGGCATATTTGTTAAAAAATTAGTTGACCCTATAAAAGTAGTCTAATTCTGGATTCTCCATTCTCAATATGTATTTTTTGTTTGTTTTCAGTTTTACCGCACTCCTCATTAGGAAATCTTAGCCAAAATGGTAGTTAAAATTAACTGGTCCATCAGCTTTGGGAAAAAGTATAAACAAGAACAGTTTCTCTGGTTTAGAAAGTACAGTATTGATGAACATTAATCAGTAGACTTTTTTCAATTTTATCAATTTAGAATTGACAAAAAACACTGTATAAGTTCAACTATATTGAAATACTCTGTATAGCATAATGATTTGACTTATACATATTGTGAAATGATTACCACAATAAGTTAACATCCATCATCTCTTATAGATAGAAAAAGATGTTCTTTTTTTCCTTGTGATGAGGACTCTCAGGATCTACTCTTCACAAGTTTCAAATATACCATTCAGCAGTGTTAACTATAGTCATCATGTTGTACATTACCTTCCTAGTACTTACTTACGTTATAGCTGGAAGTTTGTACCTTTGACAACCTTCATCCAATTCCCCCTCCCTCTACTCCTCACCTCTGGTAACCACAAATCTGATCTCTTTTTCTATAAGTGTGTTTTTTCTTTTAGACACCACATATAAGTGACAGTAAGACAGTATTTGTCCTTCTCTGTCTGACATTTCATTTAGCCTAATGCCCTCAAGGTCCATCCATGTTGTTGCACATGGCAGGATTTCCTTCTTTTTATGGCTGAATATTCCAGTGTGTGCATGCGTGTGTGTGTGTGTGTCTGTGTACACCACATCTTCTTTATCCATTCATCCATTGATGGACACTTAAGTTGTTCCCATATCTTGGCTATTGTAAATAATGCTGCTATGAATATGGGAGTGCAGATATCTTTTTGACACAGCATTTTTGTTTTCTTCAGGTACTTTCTCAGAACTGGAATTGCTGGATCATATGGTAGTTATATTTTTTAATTGGAGGAAACTCCGTACGGTTTTCCATAGTAGCTGTACCAATTTACGATCTGACCAACCGTGGATAAGGATTCCCTTTTCTCCACATCCTTGCCAGCGTTTGTTCTCTCTTATATCTTTGAGGATAGCTATTCTAACAGGCATGAGGTGATATCTCATGATTAGTGATGTTGAGTACTTTTTCATGTATCTGTTGGCCATTCATATATCTTCTTTGGAAAAATGTGTATTCTTTAATTGGATTGTTTTCTTGCTATTGAGTTGTGTGAGTTCTTTATATATTTTGGATATTAACCCCTTATCAGCTACAACGTTTGCAAATATCTTTTCCCATTCCGTAGGTTATCTTTTCGCTTTGTTGATGGTTTCTTTTGCTGTGCAGAAGCTTTTTAGTTTGAAGTAGTCCTTCAAGTTTTTCTTTGATTTTGTTGCTTGTGCTTTAGGTGTCATATCCAAAAAATTATTGCCAAGACACATGTCACGTAGCTTTTTTCCTATGTTTTCTTCTAGGAGTTTTATGGTTTTTGGTCTTACATTTAAGTCTTTAATCCATTTCAAGTTAATATTTGTGAGTAGTCTAAGATGGGGTCTAGTTTCATTCTTTTACATGTGAATATCCAATTTTCCCAGCACGATTTATTGAAGAGATTTTATTTTCTCCATTGAATATTCTTGGCTCCTTTGTCAAATATTAGTTGACTATACATGCATGTGTTTATTTCTGGGCTCTCAATTCTGTTTCATTGGTCTATGTGTCTGTTTCTATGTCAATACCATATTGTTTGATTACTATAGCTTTATAATGTAGCTTGAAATCAGAAAGTGTAATGCCTCCTGCTTTGTTCTTCTTTCTCAGGATTGCCTTAGCTATTCAGAGTCTTTTGTGGTTCCATATAAATTTTAGGATTGCTTTTTTCTAACTTCTGCAAAAAAATGTTGCTGGAATCTTAATAGGGATTACATTTAACCTATAGACTGTTTTGGGTAGTATGGACATTTTAACAATATCCTTCCAATCCATGAACATGTGATACCTTTGTATTTATTTGTGTCTTCTTCAACTTCTTTCATCAATGTCTTGTAATTTGTCAATGTAGAAATCTTTTACCTCCTTGATTAAATTTATTCCTATGTATTTTATTGGTTTTGATGCTATTGTAAATGGGATTGTTTTCTTTTTCTTTTTCAGATAACTTGTTGTTAGTATATAGAAGTGCAACTGATTTTTGTATGTTAATTTTATATCCTACAACTTTACTGAATTTGTTGATTAGATCTAACATTTTTTTTGGTGGAGTTTTTAGGACTTTCGATATAATATCATGTTATCTGCCAATAGAAACAATTTTACTTCTTCTTTTCCAATTCAGATGCCTTTTATTACTTTTTCCTGGCTAATTGCTCTGGCTAGGACTTCCAGTACTATGTTGAATAGGAGTGGTGAGAGTGGGCACCCTTGTCTTGTTCCTGATCTCAGAGGAAAAGCTTTCAACTTTTCACCGCTGAGTATGATGTTAACAGCAAGCTTGTCGTATATAGCCTTTATTATGTTGAGATACATTCCTTTTATACCTAATTTGTTAAGAGTTTTTATTATGAATGAATGTTGAATTTTATCAAATGTTTTCTCTGCGTGTATTGAGATGATAATATTTTTCTCTTTCATTCTAATGTGATATATCACAGTGATTGATTTGCATATATTGAACCATCCTTGCATCCCAGGGATGAATCCCACTTGATCTTGGTGAATGCTCTGTTTAATATGGTACTGAATTTGGTTTGCTAGTATTTTATTGAGAATTTTTTCATTTATATTCATCAGGGATTTTGGCCTGTAGTTTTCATTTCTTATAGTGTCCTTTTCTGGTTTTGGTATCAGAGTAATGCTGGTCTCATAAAATAAGTTTGGGAGTATTCCTTCCTCTTCAATTTTTGGCAGAGTTTGAGAAGGATTGGCATTAATTCTTCTTCCTTCCTCCCTTCCTCCCTCCCTTCCCTTCCTTTTCCTTTTTTTCCCCCCAAAGCCCCAGTAGATAGTTGTATGTCATAGATGCACATCCTTATAGTTGCTGTATATGGGACATGGCCTCAGCATGGCCGGAGAAGCGGTGCATTGGTGTGCGCCAGGGATCCGAACCCAGGCCGCCAGCAGCGGAGCGCGCGCACTTAACCGCTAAGCCACGGGGCTGGCCCAATTCTTCTTTAAATGTTTGGTAAAATTCACCAGTGAAGCCATCTGGTCCTGGGCTTTTCTTTCTTTTTTTTTTTTTGTGGGGAAGATCAGCCCTGAGCTAACATCCATGCCAATCCTCCTCTTTTTGCTGAGGAAGACTGGCCCTGAGCTAACATCCGTGCCCATCTTCCTCTACTTTATGTGGGACTCTGCCACAGCATGGCCTGACAAGCGGTGTGTCAGTGCATGCCTGGGATCTGAATCCAGGTAGCCAGCAGCGGAGCATGCACACTTAACTGCTACACCACGGGGCTGGCCTTGGGCTTTTCTTGATTGGGACACTTTTGATTACTGATTTAATCTCCTTAATGATAATTTGTTTGTTCAGATTTTCTATTTCTTCCTGATTCGGTCTTGGTAGGTTGTATGTTTCTAAGAATTTTCCCATTTCTTCTAGGTTGCCCAGTTTGTTGGTGTATAGTTGTTTGTAACAACGCCTTTTATGATCCTTTGTATTTCTGCAGTATGAGTTGTAATATCTCCTTTTTTAATTATAATTTTGTTTATTTTCATCCTCTTTTTTTCTTGGTTATTCTAGCTAAAGGTTTTGTCAATTTCTTGTTTTCAAAGAACCAAATCAACTCTTAGTTTTGTTAATCTTTTCTATTGCTTTCCTGTTCTCTATTTCATTTATTTATGCTCTAATCTTTATTATTTCCTTCCTTCTACTAACTTTGGGCTCAGTTTGTTCTTCTTTTTCTAGTTCCCTAAGGTGCAGAGTTAGGTTGATTATTTGAGATCTTTCTTGTTTCTTAACGTATGCATTTATTGCTATGAACTTTCCTCTTAGAACTGCTTTTGCTGCATCCCATAAGTTTTGGTATGTTGTGTTTCCATTTTCGGTTTTCTCAAGATACTTTATTTTCCCTTTAATTTCTTCTTTGATCCATTGGTTGTTCAGGAGAGTGTTGTTTAATTTGCATGTATTTGTGAGTTTTTCAGTTTTTCCTCCTGTTATTCAATTTCTAGTTTTGTACCATTGTGGTTGGAGAAGATACTTGGTACGATTTCAATCTTTTTGAATTTAAGACTTGTTTTGCGACAATATATGATCTATCATAGAAAATCTTCCACATGTGCTTGAGAAGAACATGTATTCTGCTGTTATCAGAGTGTTTTGTATAGGTCCATTTGGTCTACAGTGTTGTTCAAATCTATTTTCTCCATATTGATTCTCTGTGTGGATGATCTATCCATTATTGAGAGTGGGGTATTCAAGTCCCCAGCTATTATTGTATTGCTGTTTATTTCTCCTTATAGTTCTGTTAGTTTTTGCTTTATGTATATTTAGGTGCTTCAATATTGGGTGCATAAATATTTACAGTTGTTATATCTTCTCGATGGATTGATCCCTATATCATTATATAATGACCTTCTTTGTGTTTTTTTTTTTTACCATTTTTAAAGTCTATTTTGTCTGATATAAGTATAGCCACCCTTTTTATGTTTTTTTTTTTTGGTTACCATTTGCTTGAAATATCTTTTTTTCATCCCTTCGCTCTGTCTTTAAGGCTAGAGTGAGTCTCTTGTAGGCAGCATATTGTTGAATCTTGTTTTTTAAATATAGTCAGCTGTTCTATGTCTTTTGTTTGGAGAATTTAATCCATTTACATTAAAGTAATTATTAATGGGTCAAGATTTACTATTGCCATTTTGTTAATTGTTTTCTGGCCATTGTAGATACATTGTTCCTTGTTTCTTACCCTGCTGTTCATTTTGTGTTTTGATGTCTTGGTATCAGTATGCTTTGACTTATGTTCTTTTGTGTAATTACTACAGGTTTTCCCCTTGTGGTTACCATGAGGCTTACATAAAATATCTTAAAATTATAACACCCTATTTTGAAATAACAACTTAACTTCAATAGCAGTCTTAAATTTTGCACTTTTACTTCTCCTCCTCACATTTTAGGTTATTGATGTTACGATTTACATATTTTTTATACTGTGTAACCAGCAGATTGTTGTAGTTATGGTTATTTTTACTACATTTGTTTTAACTTATAAACTAGAGTTGTAAGTAAATTACACACCATGATTACTATATTACAGAATCTAACTTTAACTATATATTTACCATTACTGGTGAGTTTTACATTACCTTCTTATGTTTTTATGATGTTAATTAGCATCTTTTTACTTCCACTCAAAAAACTCCCTTTAGCATTTTTGTAAGGCTGATCTAGTGATGATGAACTCCCTCAGCTTTTGTTTGTTCAGGGAAGTCTTTATTCTGCCTTCATTTCTTTTTTTTTTTTTAATTTTTTATTTATTGCAGTAACATTGGTTTATAACATTGTATAAATTTCAAGTGTACATCCTTATACTTATTACATCATGTTCACCACCCAAATACTAATTACAACCCATCACCACACACATGTGCCGAATTATCGCTTTCGCCCTCCTCCCTCCCCCCTTCCCCTCTGGTAACCACCAATCCAATCTCTGTCTCTATGTGTTTGTTTATTGTTGTTATTATCTACTACTTAATGAAGGAAATCATACGGTATTTGACCTTCTCCCTCTGACTTATTTCGCTTTGCATAATACCCTCAATGTCCATCCATGTTGTCACAAATGGCTGGATTTCATTGTTTCTTATGGCTGAGTAGTATTCCATTGTGTATATATACCACATCTTCTTTATCCATTCGTCCCTTGATGGGCACTTAGGTTGCTTTCATGTCTTGGCTATTGTGAATAACGCTGCAATGAACACAGGGGTGCATGTACCTTTACAAATTGGTGTTTTCAAGTTCTTTGGATAAATACCCAGCAGTGGAATCACTGGATCATATGGTAGTTCTATCCTTGAGTTTTTGAGGAATCTCCATACTGTTTTCCATAGCGGCTGCACCAGTTTGCACTCCCACCAGCAGTGTATGAGAGTTCCCTTCTCTCCACATCCTCTCCAACACATGTTGTTTCCTGTCTTGTTAATTATAGCCATTCTGACGGGCGTGAGGTGATATCTCATTGTAGATTTGATTTGCATTTCCCTGATAGTTAATGATTTTGAACATCTTTTCATGTGTCTGTTGGCCATCTGTATAATTTCTTTGGAGAAATGTCTGTTCAGGTCTTTTGCCCATTTTTTAATTGGGTTGTTAGTTTTTTTGTTGTTGAGATGCATGAGTTCTTTGTATATTTTGGAGATTAACCCCTTATCAGATGTATGGTTTGCCAATATCTTCTCCCAATTGTTAGGTTGACTTTTCGTTTTGTTGATGGTTTCCTTTGCTGTGCAGAAGCTTTTTAGTTTGATGTAGTCCCATTTGTTTATTTTTTCTATTGTTTCTCTTGCCCAGTCAGACATGGTGCTTGAAAATATGTTGCTAAGACCAATGTCGAAGAGCGTACTGCCTATGTTTTCTTCTAGAAGTTTCATAGTTTCAGGTCTTACATTCAAGTCTTTAATCCATTTTGAGTTAATTTTTGTGTATGGTGTAAGGTAAGGATCTACTTTCATTTTTTTGCATGTGGTTATCCAGTTTTCCCAACACCATTTGTTGAAGAGACTTTCTTTTCTCCATTGTATGTTCTTGGCTCCTTTGTCAAAGATTAGCTGTCCATAGATGTGTGGGTTTATTTCTGGGCTTTTGATTCTATTCCATTGATCTGTGTGTCTGTTTTTGTGCCAGTACCATGCTGTTTTGGTTACTATAGCTTTGTAGTATATTTTGAAATCAGGGAGTCTGATACCTCCAGCTTTGTTCTTTTTTCTCAGGATTCCTTTAGCTATTCGGGGTCTTTTGTTGTTCCATATAAATTTTAGGATTCTTTGTTCTATTTCTGTGAAAAATGTTGTTGGAACTTTGATAGGGATTGCATTGAATCTATAGATGGCTTTAGGAAGTATGGACATCTTAACTATGTTAATTCTTCCAATCCACGAGCATGGAATATCTTTCCATTTCTTTGTGTCTTCTTCAATTTCTTTCAGCAATGTTTTATAGTTTTCGGTGTACAGATCTTTCACCTCTTTGGTTAAGTTTATTCCTAGGTATTTTATTCTTTTTGTTGCAATTGTAAATGGGATGGTATTCTTAATTTCTCTTTCTGCTACTTCACTGTTAGTGTATAGAAATGCTACTGATTTTTGTTTGTTGATTTTGTATCCTGCAACTTTACCTATTCGTTTATTACTTCTAAAAGTTTTCTGGTGGATTCTTTAGGGTTTTCTATATATAAAATCATGTCATCTGCAAATAGTGACAGTTTCACTTCTTCCTTTCCAATTTGGATCCCTTTTATTTCTTTATCTTGCCTGATTGCTCTGGCTAGGACTTCTAGTACTATGTTAAATAGGAGTGGTGACAGTGGGCATCCTTGTCTAGTTCCTGCTCTTAAAGGGATAGCTTTCAGTTTTTCACCATTGAGGATGATATTAGCTGTGGGGTTGTCATATATGGTCTTTATTATGTTGAGGTACTTTCCTTCTATACCCATTTTATTCAGAGTTTTTATCATAAATGGATGCTGTATCTTGTCAAATGCTTTCTCTGCATCTATTGAGATGATCATGTGATTTTTATTCTTCATTTTATTAATGTGGTGTATCACATTGATTGATTTGCGAATGTTAAACCATCCCTGCATACCTGGAATAAATCCCACTTGATCATGGTGTATAATCTTTTTAATGTATTGTTGTATGCGATGTGCTAGTATTTTGTTGAGGATTTTTGCATCGATGTTCATCAGTGATAGTGGCCTGTAGTTTTCTTTTTTTTGTGTTGTCCTTGTCGGGTTTTGGTATCAGGGTCATACTGGCTTCGTAGAATGAGTTAGGGAGCTTCCCACCTTCCTCAATTTTTTGGAAGAGTTTGAGAAGCATAAGTATTAAGTCTTCTTTGAATGTTTGGTAGAATTCACCAGGGAAGCCGTCTGGTCCTGGACTTTTATTTTTGGGGAGGTTTGTGATTACTGTTTCGATCTTCTTACTGGTGATTGGTCTATTCAAATTCTCTACTTCTTCTTGATCCAGTTTTGGAAGGTTGTATGATTCTAAGAATTTATCCATTTCTTCCAGATTGTCGAATTTGTTGGCATATAGCTTTTCATAGTATTCTCTTATAATCTTTTGTATTTCTGAGGTGTCTGTTGTAATTTCTCCTCTTTCATTTCTGATTTTACTTATTTGTGCCTTCTCTCTTTTTTTCTTGGTGAGTCTAGCTAAAAGTTTGTCAATTTTGTTGATCTTTTCAAAGAACCAGCTCTTGGTTTTATTAATTTTTTCTATTGTTTTTTTGGTCTCTATTTCACTTATTTCTGCTCTGATTTTTATGATTTCCCTTCTTCTACTGATTTTGGGCTTTGTTTGTTCTTCTTTTTCCAGTTCCTTTAGGTGCATTGTTAGATTGTTTATTTGAGATTTTTCTTGTTTATTGAGATAGGCCTGTATTGCTATAAACTTCCCTCTTAGAACCGCTTTTGCTGTATCCCATAAATTCTGGCATGTCGTATTTTCATTTGTCTCCAGGTATTTTTTGATTTCTTCTTTGATTTCTTCATTGACCCAGTCGTTGTTGAGTAGCATTTTGTTTAATCTCCACGTATTTGTGGGTTTTCTGATTTTCTTCCTATAGTTGATTTCTAGTTTCATACCGTTGTGGTCAGAAAAGATACTTGGTATTATTTCAATCTTCAAGGCCACATGGACTTGACTGAATCCTGAGGCATGGGGCTCCCTGGATCCTTGGGGGCATGATCCCTGCCTGGCAGAGCTGAAGAGGCAGGATCACTGTCCCAGTGGGTCCAGAAGGCATACCATTGAACCAAAGAGGATTACTTTTAAGCCTTAAGATCTGGTAGAATTTGCCTTGCTAAGTTTTGGACTTGCTTGAGACCCATCACCCTTTCATTCTTTCCTATTTCCCCCTTTTGGAATGGAAATATCTATTCTATGCCTTTCAGCAACCACAAAAAAAACCTACGATAGCTAACATTACACTTAATAGTGAATGATTTAAGCTTTCCCCCTAAGATTGGGAATGAGGCAAGGGTGTCTACTCTCACTACTCTCATTGAACATAGCGCTGGAAGGTCTAGCCAGTGCAATAAGGCAAGAAAAGGAAATAAAATGCATACAAATTGGGAAGGAAGAAATAAAACTGTCTCTATTTGCAGATGATATGATTGTCCACATAGGAAATCCCACAGAATTTGCCAAAAAAAAAGAACCTTGTGGAACTAATAAATGAGTTCAATGTGAATCAAGGTCATGTGACATAAAATCAACCTACAAAAGTCAATTATTTCTATATACTAGAAATGAACATGTGGATACCAAAATTAAAAATACAATTTATTAACAGTCGCCCAAAAATTGCTTAGGTATAAATCTGACAAAACAAGTACAGGACTTGTATGGTGTAAACTATACAATATGATGAAAAATATCAAAGAAGATCTAAATAAATGGAGAGATATTCCATGTTCATTGGTTGGAAGACTCAACATAGTAAAGATGTCAATTTTTCCCCAAATGGATATAAAGGTTTAATGTAATTCCTATTGAAATCCCAGCAAGATTATTTTATAGATATAGACAAGACTATTCTAAAATTTATATGGAAAATCAAAACAAAAAGCTAAAACAATTTTGAAAAAGAAGAATAAAGTAGGAGTAATCAGTCTAACTGGTTTCAAGACTTACTCTATAGCTAGAGTAATTAAGATTGCATAATATTGGCAAAGAGATAGACGCATTAGACACATATATTAATGGAATAGAATAGAGAATCTAGAAACAGACCCACACAAATATGCCCAACTGATTTTTGACAAAGATATAAAAGCAATTCAATGGAGGAAAGCCTTTTCAAGAAATAGTGCTGAAGCAATTAGATATCCATAGGCCAAAAAAAAGAACCTTGACCTAAATCTCACACTTTACACAAAAATTAACTCAAAAAAGATCATAAACTTAAATGTTAAATATAAAATTATAAGATTTTTAGGAAAAGATATAAAATCATTGGGATGTAGGGCTACACAAAGAGTTTTTAGACTTGACACCAAAAACAGGACCCATAAAAGGAAAAATTGATAAATTAGACTTCATCAAATTAAAAATTTTGATCTGAGAAAGACTCTGTTAAGAGGATAAAAAGACAGCTCTGGACATATTTCTACAGAGAAAATATTTGCAAGCCACGTATCTGACAAATGATTAGTATCTAGAATATATAAAGAATTCTCAAAACTCAACAGTAAAATAAGCAAAAATCCAATTAGAAGATGGTCAAAAGATGTGAAGAAGACACTAAAGAGGGCAAATAAGCACATGAAAAGATGTTTAATATCATTGACCATTAGGGAAATCCAGATTAAAATCACAGTAGGATACTATTATTTGCCTGTCAGAATAGTTAAAATAAAAAGTAGTGACAACATCAAATGCTGGCAAGGATACAGAGAAGCTGGATCACTTATATATGTTGCTGATGTGAATGTAAAATAGTACAGCCACTCTTGAAAGCAGTTTGGCAATTTCTTAAACTAAACATGTAACGACCATATAACTCAGCAATCACACTCTTGGACATTTCTTTCAGAAAAACAAAAATGTATGTTCAGTTCTCACAAAAACCTGTGAATGCTAATTGCAGCTTTATTCATGATAGCCAAAAACTGGAAACAACCCAGATGTCTTTCAACAGGTGAGTGGTTAAACAAACTCTGATACATCCAAAATACTACTGAACAATAAAAAGGAATGAACTATTGATACACACAACGACCCCTGCATGACTCTCCAGAGGATTATGCTGAATGAATAAAGCCAATCCCAAAAGGTTATATACTATATGATTCCATTTATATGACATTCTTGAAATGACAAAATTATGGATTAGCAGTTTCTAGGGGTTAAGGAGGTGATGGGGGTGGGAGAGAAGTGGGTGTGGTTATAAAAAGGCAACATGAGAAATCCTTGTGGTGAAAGAAATGTTCTGAATCTTGACTGTATTAATGCCAATATCCTGGTTGTGCTATAGTTTTTTGTTTGTTTGTTTGTTTGTTTTATGCATATAGCACTTTTATTCTTTTGAACTATTTCATTAGGGTAAATTCCAAGGGAGTGGGTTACTGGGCACGAGGTTTTGGAGCTTTATGGCTGTATTAAGTATTATTAATTTAATTTTTTAAAAAATTTTTTGTTTATTGCAGTAACATTGGTTTATGACATTGTATAAATTTCAGGTGTACATCATTATACTTCTATTTCTGCATAGATTACATCATGTTCACCACCCAAATACTAATTACAACACATCACCACACACATGTGCCAAATTACTCCTTTCACCCTCCTCCCTCCCCACTTCCCCTCTGGTAACCACCAATCCAATCCGTGTCTCTATGTGTTTGTTTATTGTTTTATTATCTACTACTTAATGAAGGAAATCATATGGTATTTGTCCTTCTCCCTCTGACTTATTTCACTTTGCATAATACCCTCAATGTCCATCCATGTTGTCACAAATGGCTGGATGCCATTGTTTCTTATGGCTGAGTAGTATTCCATTGTGTATATATACCACATCTTCTTTATCCATTCGTCCCTTGATGGGCACTTAGGTTGCTTCCAAGTCTTGGCTATTGTGAATAACGCTGCAATGAACACAGGGGTGCATGTATCTTTACACATTGGTGTTTACAAGTTCTTTGGATAAATACCCAGCAGTGGAATCGCTGGATCATATGGTAGTTCTATCCTTGATTTTTTGAGGAATCTCCATACTGTTTTCCATAGTGGCTGCACCAGTTTGCACTCCCACCAGCAGTGTATGAGAGTTCCCTTCTCTCCACATCCTCTCCAACACATGTTGTTTTCTGTCTTGTTAATTATAGCCATTCTGACGGGCGTGAGGTGATATCTCATTGTAGATTTGATTTGCATTTCCCTGATAGTTAACGATTTTGAACATCTTTTCATGTGTCTGTTGGCCATCGGTATATCTTCTTTGGAGAAATGTCTGTTCAGGTCTTTTGCCCATTTTTTAATTGGGTTGTTAGTTTTTTTGTTGTTGAGATGCATGAGTTCTTTACATATTTTGGAGATTAACCCCTTATCAGATGTATGGTTTGCTACTATCTTCTCCCAATCGTTAGGTTGTCTTTTCGTTTTGTTGATGGTTTCCTTTGCTGTGCAGAAGCTTTTTAGTTTGATGTAGTCCCATTTGTTTATTTTTTCTATTGTTTCTCTTGCCCAGTCAGACGTGGTGCTTGAAAATATGTTGCAAAGTCCGATGTCGAAGAGCGTACTGCCTATGTTTTCTTCTAGAAGTTTCATAGTTTCAGGTCTTACATTCAAGTCTTTAATCCATTTTGAGTTAATTTTTGTGTATGGTGTAAGGTAAGGATCTACTTTCATTTTTTTGCATGTGGCTTTCCAGGTTTCCCAACACCATTTGTTGAAGAGACTTTCTTTTCTCCATTGTATGTTCTTGGCTCCTTTGTCAAAGATTAGCTGTCCATAGATGTGTGAGTTTATTTCTGGGCTTTCGATTCTATTCCATTGATCTGTGTGTCTGTTTTTGTGCCAGTACCATGCTGTTTTGGTTACTATAGCTTTGTAGTATATTTTGAAATCAGGGAGTCTGATACCTCCAGCTTTGTTCTTTTTTCTCAGAATTCCTTTAGCTATTTGGGGTCTTTTGTTGTTCCTATAAATTTTAGGATTCTTTGTTCTATTTCTGTGAAAAATGTTGTTGGAACTTTGATAGGGATTGCATTGAATCTATAGATGGCTTTAGGAAGTATGGAAATCTTAACTATGTTAATTCTTCCAATACAAGAGCACGGAACATCTTTCCATTTCTTTGTGTCTTCTTCAATTTCTTTCAGCAATGTTTTATAGTTTTCGGTGTACAGATCTTTCACCTCTTTGGTTAAGTTTATTCCTAGGTATTTTATTCATTTTGTTGCAATTGTAAATGGGATTGTATTCTTAATTTCTCTTTCTGCTTCTTCGTTGTTAGTGTATAGAAATGCAACTGATTTTTGTATGTTGATTTTGTATCCTGCAACTTTACCGTACTCGTTTATTACTTCTAAAAGTTTTCTGGTGGATTCTTTAGGGTTTTCTATATATAAAATCATGTCATCTGCAAATAGTGACAGTTTCACTTCTTCCTTTCCAATTTGGATCCCTTTTATTTCTTTTTCTTGCCTGACTGCTCTGGCTAGGACTTCCAGTACTATGTTAAATAGGAGTGGTGAGAGTGTGCATCCTTGTCTCGTTCCTGTTCTTAGAGGGATAGCTTTCAATTTTTCACCATTGAGGATGATATTAGCTGTGAGTTTCTCATATATGGTCTTTATTATGTTGAGGTACTTTCCTTCTATACCCATTTTATTCAGAGTTTTTATCATAACTGGATGCTGTATCTTGTTAAATGCTTTCTCTGCATCTATTGAGATGATCATGTGATTTTTATTCTTCATTTTATTAATGTGGTGTATCACGTTGATTGATTTGTGAATGTTAAACCATCCCTGCATACCTGGAATAAATCCCACTTGATCATGGTGTATAATCTTTTTAACGTATTGTTGTATGTGATTTGCTAGTATTTTGTTGAGGATTTTTGCATCGATGTTCATCAGTGATATTGGCCTGTAATTTTCTTTTTTGTGTTGTCCTTGTCTGGTTTTGGTATCAGGGTAATGTTGGCTTCGTAGAATGAGTTAGGGAGCTTCCCACCCTCCTCAATTTTTTGGAAGAGTTTGAGAAAGATAAGTATTAAGTCTTCTTTGAATGTTTGGTAGAATTCCCCCGGGAAGCCGTCTGGTCCTGGGCTTTTATTTTTGGGGAGGTTTTTGATTACTGTTTCGATCTCCTTACTGGTGATTGGTCTATTCAAATTCTCTACTTCTTCTTGATCCAGTTTTGGAAGTTTGTATGATTCTAAGAATTTATCCATTTTTTCCAGATTGTCGAATTTGTTGGCATATAGCTTTTCATAGTATTCTCTTATAATCTTTTGTATTTCTGAGGTGTCTGTTGTAATTTCTCCTCTTTCATTTCTGATTTTACTTATTTGTGCCTTCTCTCTTTTTTTCTTGGTGAGTCTAGCTAAAGGTTTGTCAATTTTGTTGATCTTTTCAAAGAACCAGCTCTTGGTTTTATTAATTTTTTCTATTGTTTTTTGGGTCTCTATTTCACTTATTTCTGCTCTGATTTTTATGATTTCCCTTCTTCTACTGATTTTGGGCTTTGTTTGTTCTTCTTTTTCCAGTTCCTTTAGGTGCATTGTTAGATTGTTTGTTTGAGATTTTTCTTGTTTATTGAGATAGGCCTGTATTGTTATAAACTTCCCTCTTAGAACCGCTTTTGCTGTATCCCATAAATTCTGGCATGTTGTATTTTCATTTTCATTTGTCTCCAGGTATTTTTTGATTTCTTCTTTGATTTCTTCGTTGACCCAGTCGTTGTTCAGTAGCATTTTGTTTAATCTCCACGTATTTGTGGCTTGTCTGATTTTCTTCCTATAGCTGATTTCTAGTTTCATACCGTTGTGGTCAGAAAAGATACTTGGTATTATTTCAATCTTCTTAAATTTATGGAGACTTGTTTTGTGGCCAAATATGTGATCAATCCTGGAGAATGTTCCATGTGCATTTGAAAAGAACGTGTATTCTTCGGTTTTTGGATGGAATGCTCTGTATATATCTACTAGGTCCATCTGTTCTAGTGTGTCATTTAAGGCCAATGTTTCTTATTGATCTTCTGTTTGGATGATCTATCCATTGGTGTAAGTGGAGTGTTAAAGTCCCCTACTATTATTGTGTTACTGTCTATTTCTGTTTTTATGTCTGTTAATAATTGCTTTATATATTTAGGTGCACCTACACTGGGTTCATAGATATTTACAAGTGTTATATCCTCTTGTTGGATTGTTCCCTTCATCATTATGTAATGCCCTTCTTTGTCTCTTTTTATAGTTTTTGTTTTAAAGTCTATTTTGTCTGATATGAGTACTGCTACCCCAGCTTTCTTTTCATTGCCATTTGCGTGGAGTATCTTTTTCCATCCCTTCACTTTCAGTTTATGAGTGTCTTTAGGTCTGAAGTGTGTCTCTTGTATGCAGCATATATATGGGTCTTGTTTTTTTATCCACTCAGCCACACTATGCCTTTTAATTGGAGCATTTAGTCCATTGACGTTTAAAGTAGCTATTGATAAGTATGTACTTACTGCCATTTTTTAACTTTTTTTTCTGAGTCCTTCTCTGTTCCTTTCTTCTTCTATACAGAATTGATGGTCTCTTTAGTTTGACCTCTGTCTGAAAGCTCTACTCTTTAACTCCCCTCCTCTCTCCTTTTATGTTTTCGATATCATATCTAACCTCTTTTTTGTGCATTTGTATCCATTACGTTCTTATCATGGAAATAGATAATGTTTCCTATTTGTGGTCTTCTCTTTTTCCCTTAAATCAGTCCCTTTAACATTTCTTATAGCACTGGTTTCTTGTTGACGAACTCCTTTAATTTTTGCTTGTCTGGGAAATTTTTGATCGGCCTTCCATTTTGAATGATAACCTTGCTGGGTAGAGTATTCTTGGCTGTAAGTTTTTTCCTTTTAGCACTTTAAATATATCGTGCCACTGTCTTCTAGCCTGTAAGTTTTCTGCTGAGAAGTCAGCTGATAGCCTTATGGGGTTTCCTTTGTATGTAACTTGACTTTCTCTTGTGGCTTTTAGGATTCTCTCTTTATCTTTAATTCTGGACATTTTGATTATGATGTGTCTTGGTGTGGGCCTCTTTGGGTTTATCTTGTTTGGGGCTCTCTGTGCTTCCTGTACCTGGATGTCTGTTTCCTTCCTTAGGTTAGGGAAGTTTTCATCTATTATTTCTTGAAATAGATTCTGTGCCCCTTTGTCTCGCTCTTCTCCTTCCGGGACACCTATAACACGGATGTTAGTGCGCTTGATGTTGTCCCAGAGGTCCCTTAGACTGTCCTCACTCTTTTTAATTCTTTTCTCTTTTACCTGTTCAGCTTGGGTAATTTCTTCTAGTCTTTCGTCCAGCTCGCAGATCCGTTCTTCTGTATCCTCTACTCTGCTTTTGAGTCCCTCTAGTGAATTTTTCATTTCCAGTATTGTATTCTTCATTTCTGATTGGTTCTTTTTATAGCTTACATTTCTTTGTTGACATTCTCACTGAGTTCATCTATTCTTCTCCCCAGATCAGTGAGCATCCTTAACACTCTTCGTTTGAACTCTCTGTCAGGTAGGTTGCTCATTTCTGTTTCACTTAGTTCCTTTTCTGGGGTTTTGTCCTGTTCCCTTACTTGGAATGTATTCCTTTGCCTCCTCATTTTGCCTCTTTCCCTGTGCTTGTGTCTACGTATTAGGTAGGTCAGCTACGTCTCCTGCTCTTGGATAGGTGACCTTATGTAAGTGATGCCTTAGGAGGTCTGCAGTGTGCTTCCCTCAGTTCTGAATGTTCCAGGGGTGACCCCTATGTGGGCTACGTGTGTCCTTCTGTTGTGGCCTGTTTGCTCTCCCTGTAGGCGCCCAGGGAGGCCGAGTTATGCTCCTGGCCAGCTGTTGTAATGCTCAGCTGCTTGTACTTGTTGTGGGCCCTTCAGTCTCTTTATCAGGTGTGGGGAGCCCCAGCACAGTTGGCTGCAAGTTCTAATACCACATTTGTGTTGCAGTATTCCTTTTAAGTGAGTAGGCCCCCAGCGTGGCAGGTTGTTAGGCTCAGGGCCTTACAATTGCTATAAGCCTCCAGCCTTTGGGTCTCTTGTCAGCTCTCTGAGGATTGCAGTTGGGTGGGGCTGGCCTCAGGCACAGGAGCACCCAATTGTTTCAGGCTTTGGAAGGTGGGGCAAACCTCCTATGTGGGTCTTTGAGAAGCACAAGTCTTCTGCTTGTCTGCAGCTGACAAGCCCTGCCACCCACAGGTCCACACACACAGTCAACACAGTCCTGCCCTGTGTGCGTGCCCCCACCTCCTGAAGCGGACCCAGTCTCTCCATGGCGGGAGCCCCACACTCCACCACCGCCCCACACTCTCCACCCGCTCCTTGTGCACGTCCTGCCCCGCTGAAGTCAGCTCAGTTGTCAGGCAGCAGAGAATCCAGTCACCAATCTATGCAGGCCCACAAGTTTGCCTGAGGGCTTGTTGTTGGGTGGGGCCAGTCTCTAGGGTGGGCTGCCTGCTCTGGCTGAGCTGGATTAAATTGGTGCTCTAGCGGGTGGGGCAGACCCTGGGCTAGCAGGCCCCAGGGAGGACTCCAATGGCATCTGTGTCAGCACGCCCACACCAGGCCACAACAATGGCCGCCACCAATGTCCCAGTCCCTGGAGAGGTCTCACCCCTCACCGAGATGCACTCAGGGCCTATTAGGTGAGTCTCTTTTCACCACAGCACTGTGCACCTTTCTTTCTGGTGATTTTAGGTTGCTTTCTGAAATGGGTGAGTGTGCGTGTGGGCCCTTTAAGAGCCAGTTTTAATTTCTTTGTGAACCAGCTATTCTGGGGGTACTCCCCAATGTTTTAGTAGCAGGTAAAGTCAGATATTATGCCACTCATCTCGATTGTGCTGGGTCCACAAAATGCCCACAGCAGGGGCGCTCCCCGGCTCAGGGCCCTGCGCCTCCAGGGAGGCTGCGTACCTGTGCGCTGCTCCCAGGCAGCCGTCAAGCACTGCGGCTTGTGAAGGTGGCGTTTCTCCTCTCCAGAAGGGAGTTTCTGCCTCTTCCACCTCAATTAGAACTGTCCGTTGTTGCAGGAGTTCCTCTTATCCAGTTTTCAGTTCTGTCTCAGGGGTAATTTTTCCATGAGTAGTTGTAAATTGGCTGTGTCCGCGGGAGGAGGTGAGTTCAGAGTCTGCCTATGCCTCCATCTTGACTTCCTCCCTGCCTTCATTTCTGAAAGACAGCTTTGCTGGGTATAGAATTCTTTGTTAACAGTTTTTTTCTTTCAATATTTTGAATATATCCTCTCATTCTCTCCTGGCCTAAAAAGTCACTATTGAGAAATGTGCCCATAGACTTATGAGGGAACACTTGTATGTAACTTCTCTCTTGCTAATTTCAAAATTCTTTGTCTTTGACAATTTAATTATAATGTTTCACTGTAACCCTCTTCTGGCTCAACCTGTTTGGGGTCCTTTGGGCCTCATGGATCTAGATGTCCATTTCTGTCCCCAGGTATGGCAAGTTTTCAGCCACTATTGCTTCAAATATACTTTCTGTCCCTTTCTCTTTCTCTTCTCCTTCTGGAATTCTTATAATGTGGATATCGTTTCTTCTGATTGTGTCCCATAAGTCTCTTAGGCTTTCTTCACTCTTTTTCATTCTTTTTTCTTTTTGCTCCTCTGACTGGATAATTTCATATGTCCTGTCTTCTAGGTCACTGATACTTTCTCCTGCCTGGCCAAGTCTGCTTTCGAAGCTCTTTATTGAATTATTCCATTGTTGTATTTTTCAGCTCTAGGATTTTTTTTTTTTGATGGTTTCTATTTCTTTGAACATCTCATTTTGTTCATGCACTGTTTTCCTAATTTCATTTAGTTGTCTAATCGGTAGATTGATATCACATTTCCATATGAAGAATAGCATTATCACAGCAAAGAAATTTTATAATTATAATTTGGTAATGATCAAATACACTGTCACTCTTTTAAAAATAAACTAATATTTCCTTTTTGGTTATTTTTTAATAATTACAAAGTCAAAAATACATTAACAGAATCAATAAATGGTAGTACACCTAATAAACTCCTTTTCATGGATCCAAAGTAGGTAATATTTTTCTAGTTACAAATTCTCTTCTGGGATGTTTCAAAGGCAAATTTAAATTGCAAAAAGTAAAAATTCAAAAACACTGCAAGAAAGAAAAGCCTATTACTTTAGGTACATAGCTGTGCTATGAAATATGCTTGATAACCTGTACCTGTGAGGATTGCCAGTTGTGTGTGTGCACACAAGCACAGTGGAATTCACCACATGAGAGAATAGGGGAATGAGGGTGTCCAGCTCATTTAGCTTTTTTGAAAACTAGCAGGCAGACTCACCAAGGTGTTCAGGGAATGGTGTCTTTAAACACAAAGACATAAACATAAATAGGATGTGGGAGAAACACCCCAGTTTAGGAACTGGGTAGGCCTAGTTTTGAATCCTGGCTCCACTACAGCCAATCATACTCCTCTGAGCCTCAGTTTGCTCATCTATAAAGTGGTGGTAAGAATACCTAAGTAGCAGGGTTGTTGTGAGGATTAAATGAGATAAAATGTTAGTAACTTGTGGTTAGGAATAAGGTTTTCACTCATCAACACAGCCAGAGATGTCTGTCTTCTTTCCTGCCTCCATTCACTCTTAAGGGGGTAGTATGGTCTCAAAGACATGAGTTTTAGAGTCATTTGGACTCCAGCTAGGAATCCTGGCTTATCTACTTAAAAACTTGTGATCTCAGGCAAGTTATTCAATGTCCCTGAGCCTCAGAGTTAAGAATACCTACCACATTAGATAAATGTGCAGATTAAATCACAAGGTTTATATTTAGCTCCTACCACTTGTAAAAGATATTCAATACGAACTATTCTGCTTAAATGTGAATGACCTCACATGCCATAGGCAAATGGGGAATTGGTATAACATGGAAGTCATGTTGGTTCCTATGCAATTTTTTTCTAGCATGTTAATGTTTTGAAGCAATCAAAGGCAAGCTTTCTCACAGTAACTACCTCTTTAATAAGACCACTCTATGAAAGTGTTAAGGAAAAGCTGAGAATACACAGAGCTGCCTTGTTTAGCTGCAGAAAGTGACTGATTTAGTGACTTTAGGAATCACTGTGTTATCCTCATGTCAAGCTTTCTGGAGAAACTGAGGGTGCAGATGAAGAAGATGTGAGGATGATTTCCCATTAAACGAGAAGGACAAATTAGTGAAGAACACTACTCCTTAAATCAAATATTTAATTTTGATGAAACCGGTCCCTATTAGGAATGAATGCCCTCCAGCATTTTTATCTCAAAAGAAGCACCAGAAGCCCCAGGGTTCAAGGCTGGGATGCAGCATGCATATGTTTGTGCAAGTTGAGGTTTAGCGGGGCGGCTAATATTTTGTTAGTTTTGACATTGTTTTTGTTTTTGTTTTTGTTTTGATGAGGAAGATTCACCCTGAGCTAACGTCTGCTCTCAATCTTCCTCTTTTTGTATGTGAGCTGCCACACAGCATGGCCACTACAGGCTAGTGGTGTAGGTCCACACCCAGGAACCAAACCTGGGCTGCCGAAGCCAAATATGCTGAACTTATCCACTAGGCCACCCAGGCTGGCCCTTGACATTGTTTTTGTTAGTGCAAAACAATGTTACAAAGTTGCATAGATTCTGAGTGGTCTGCCCCAAACCTATTTTTTTCCCAGCAGCCCAGTTATTTTCAGTGGGCTATTTTGTAAACCTTGGGAGCTTTTCAGGAACACAGAGATGGTGTTACAGCAGACACATCTGTATATGTTCCCTTTCCCTCTAATGGTTCTTATATACTCAATGTAAAAAATCTAAGCAATATAAAAGTGAATATATAATATAATGAAAATAATGCAATATAATGAAAACGATGGCTAATACTTATTGTGTACTCTTTACAAATGAGTTAACACTCATTTAATTCTCATAACAACCCTGTGACCTAGGGGCTGCTATTTCACCCATTTTATAAGTGCAGAAACTGAGATTTATAAGTAACAAGAGTAAATTGAGATTAAGTAATTTGCCCAAGATCACACAACTAGAAAGTGATTGAGTGAGAATTAAAACCTGTGCTTTTTCTATGCGTTTAAAAACACTCCATATTAGAGGCCGGCCCAGTGGCGCAAGCAGTTAAGTGTGTGAGTTCTGCTGCGGTTGCCCAGGGTTCGATGGTTCGGATCCCGGCGCGCACCGACGCACCGCTTGTTAAGCCATGCTGTGGCAGCGTCCCATATAAAGTAGAGGAAGATGGGCACGAATGTTAGCCCAGGGCCAGTCTTCCTCAGCAAAAACGAGGAGGATTGGTATTGGATGTTAGCTCAGGGCTGGTCCTCCTCACACACACACAAAAAAACACTCCATATTATCTTATTTTGTTGGTTTTTTTTTTTTTTAAACATAAATGGGGGGCCGGCCCTGTGGCGCAAGGGGTTAAGTGCGCGTGCTCCGCTGCGACGGCCTGGAATTCGCTGGGTTCGATCCCAGGCGCGCACCCATGCACCGCTTGTTAAGCCATGCTGTGGTGGCATCCCATATAAAGTAGAGGAAGATGGGCACGGATGTTAGCCCAGGGCCAGTCTTCCTTAGCAAAAAAAAAAAAGAGGAGGATTGACATTGGATGTTAGCTCAGGGCTGGTCCTCCTCACACACACAAAAAAAAACATAAATGGGATTATACTTACATTGTTTCTTTAACTTACAGGTGTTACCCTATTACAAAGCCTAAGTAAAGAAAAGCTGTTAGTAATTCACAGCTATTTACATTTAACACGACTCATGTTTCATTCCAAGAAATCAGGCTCATCAATTATTTGCATTTGGTAACATGTTAATTATACAAATAATCAGCCTTGAGACTAGACATGAACATGAAAGTATAATGAATAGTTTTGCTAATCGCTCTTTTCTGTTATGGACAGTCCCTGATCTGAAGTATTAACAGCTCCAATATTCAGCTTGCTAAATTCTCTTAACTTTCACTTCATGGAAAAGTCCAAATCAGGAATGGCAATTAGATTTCCTCTGTTGTGCCAACCCTAACACATTGATTATAACTGTTGGGAGCACTGTGTTGAGAAGCATTCTGGGCCCCAGGGGAATCACATTGTGATTGATGAGTCTGTTTGCCACAGGTGAGAGTATGGGTTGGCAGCAGGTGAGCCAGATATTTGCCATCTGTGGCCTGAATGTTGAGAAACTTCCTTCAGCCTTGGAGGTCGTAGCATCATACTTTCTGTTCCTTCTAACAATCCTACAGACATGCTGTGTTCTGGGGCGGGGATATGAAAATGAATCAGACATGGATTCTGTCTCTTAATAAGAAAGGCATAAATGGCCATACACAAAAAGTGCTAAGTGCCCTAAAAGTAATAGATAGTGTTATATAAGGGATGAGAGGAGAGAACGGATTATCTATAGTAACAGGAAGGCTGGGGCAGAGATGAATCAAATGTCCCTTCTGAGGTGAGTCTTAAAGGATAGATAGAAATGGGGGGTGGGGGTGAAGTGAGGAAGGCTCAGCTTTTTTTCCATTTTGGGCAGATGATGAATCACTTGCTGTAACAAGAAAAAAGGAAATGTGAAACGGGCACGTACGAGGGAGGAGTTCAGCATGGCTGGAATGTAGGAAAATAAAGGAAGGGAAAGTTGGGAAACAAGGGCAGGCCCAGGTTGTGAAGGGCCTGGGAACGCCAGATTAGGAATGTTCTAGAACAATGTCTCTCAAGGTGTGTCCACAGGATGGTCATAGTTTTTACGTAAAAAAGGATCTCCAACTATGTTGGAGAAACATTGAATTAAAACTAAACAGATTTCTATACCGGAGTTTTCCGAGCTTTTAAAATGCTAATGTACAGCAGGAATTTCCACGAGGGAGCTGTAGTTTGCAAAAACTCCAAACTTAGTGATCACACACGTGTTTTTCTTGGAGCTCCTCAGGAGACTGGTGTTCTGCGGGAGCTTTATGAAGGTAACGGCCGTATAGTGGTGTGATACCCACAGACGACACATTCAGCATTACCCGCTAATTGACCAACTGGCTGATCTAGGAACCTGCACTAGTGTTGCAGGAAGAGGGAGAAAATTATTTGCCCCAAAGAGGGCATCAACCCCCCTCCTTCCCTGTTTCCCCCTCCACTTCATTGTTATAAGGATCTGCCGACCTTTTTCAGCCAGGCCCAGTTGCACTGCTCTCTCTTCTGGAGCTCAGTTCCTGCCCTGATAAAACCTTGCCTTGTTTCAGGGCTCTAATGGTGTCCTGTTTTGAATCTCCCATCTGTCATCCCGGATCCCAGACATGCTGCCTGCCCTGCCCTCGGCTGCCTGATGCCCCTTGACCCCTCTCCAGACCTCCTGGACTCTTTCTTTGCCACTGCTCTGACCTCCACATACTTTGAGTGCTTCTGGTCCTCCTGGTAAACTTCGAGATGTCCTGCCTCCAGCTTCTCACAGCTCTGGGTGACTGTGGTTCTGGCTCCTGCCACTTGTTCAGAGATGAGGCACTTATGTGCTACATTCTGGGGAGCTGGGCTCTGCATGCCCGATAAACACCCTTCTGCCACCTTTCCTGGTTGCAGTGGCTTCCAGGTGAGGTTCCATAATTCTGCTTGGGAGGGATGAGCAAGCAGCCTCTAAATTTAACTTCATTTAATTATCCCCTGTGGAGGGGAAAAATCTTAGCAGTGACATGTTTAGAGCCACACTCCCAAGAAGCTTCAGTCGATTTGGCAAAATTAGGTGGGATCACAGAACAGTCTAGAAGGGGGAGTGAAATCTCTAAGTTTTTAGAGATCACCAGGCTCTGTTGGGTGTTCAACAAGAAGCCAACTGTGGTGTGATTAAATGAGGCTGGGTGAGTGGGCAAAACCTTGGCAGATAAACTTTGCTGGGAATAAGAGCATGACAGGGAGGAAAAGTACAAACTGGAGAAGATGAGATGTTACCATTATGAACCAGCTGTTGTGACCCAGAAAAAAGACTTGGGATTCATTACAAGAGGGTGCAGCAAAGACTGAGGTCCCAAAAGGCCTACCAATTTTTGGAAATTGTTAGGAAGAATAAGGAACAAAAACACAAAGAAAATATTACCTTACCTTTGTAAGGAATGTGCAGTTCTGGTTGATGTATTTCAAGCAAGAAATTTCAAGCTATCAAGGGACTGGAGGGGCTTCTGTATAAGGCCAGGGTGGAGGCTGGAAGCTGATGGGATATGCTACAGTCTAGAAAATCATGAAAGGCATGGATGATGTGAACATTGACCTGACCAAAACCCACTTAATAGAAGTAGGAGGTATCCTGAGATATTCTCAGGATTTCAAGCGAATAAAAAGTGGTTACTAAATGTATGGAACTCATTACCCTCCAAGAGGTAGCATAGGCTGAAAATAGAAATAGCTTCAAAACTGCTTACATAACATCGTGGCCGCTAGAACTATTATAGGTTACTGAGGGAAATCTGATTGTTGTAGATGAGATAACTGGGAGGCCAACTGTGTCTTCCTAACACACAGCCTCAGCCTCAGTGGAAAAGATCTTGGGTTATGCCAATCTTACTTAAAAAAAAATAAAGTAAGATTGCCTATGTGAATGTGTGTATTGTCATATTATCAGGTGCCTACCTTATATTAGGTATCTGGCTAAGTACTTGTATATACATTATCTTTAATTCTTACGATGCCACAAGAATAATAATTACCCCCATTACCTAGATGAGAAACTGCTCAGAGAGGTTAAATAATTACTCAAGGTCACATAGCCAGTAAAGAGAGGAGCTGGGACTTGAAGCCCAGGTGTATTCTTAATGGCAATACTGCCTCTCATCTCACCCATTTCTATGTTTTTCTGTCCTTCATGCCTAAATTTAGTCTGAAACTACCAGCTAAAATTTCAAAAATGGTGCTTTTGTCCTTTGCTCATTGCTAAATAAAATGACCTCTATCATTGCAGGACCAGTGCATTTGTTCATATTCCTCTAAAGTTCAAAGTACCCAGCTGGAGAGAGGGGAAAATTAGGGTCCTGGGGCTGAGATAAGAAGGGGACTGGGAGGCCTAAGAGGGGTCAGGCATTTCATGTGTTCTCCCATGGAACTCTCACGACACCCATTTTATTTATTTATTTATTTATTATTTTTTTTAATAAATTCATTTATTTATTTATTTTTCCCCCAAAGCCCCAGTAGATAGTTGTATGTCATAGCTGCACATCCTTCTAGTTGCTGTATGTGGGATGCGGCCTCAGCATGGCTGGAGAAGCGGTGTGTCAGTGCGCGCCTGGGATCCAAACCCGGGCCGCCAGCAGCTGAACGTGCGCACTTAACCGCTAAGCCACGGGGCCGGCCCCTCACGACACCCATTTTAATTTCCATTTTTGAGTTGAGAAAATGGAGTCTTAGAGCAATTATGTAAAGTACCTAAGAGTCCACAGTGCACAGGAAATAGACCCAGCAGTGAAACCAAATCTCATGCCAGAGCTGCCTCCCTGGAAGAGGGAGAGATATTCCATCCCTGCTCTCTTTCCTTATAGGAAAGCAACCTCAGGGGTTACCTCCATTGCCACAAACTCCAGAGGGCTCTCTGCTCTACACTTTTGCTAAGTCCACTTCTGGCAGGGGCGGAGGAGTTCCGTGCCATACAGAAAGTCTGGTTGGAATTGTGTCTGTTGAAGGTATTTGTATCAGCCCCACCCCTTACCTTGTCAACATTTTTCTTTCTTTCTTTCTTTTTTGTTTTTTTTTGAGGAAGATCCGCCCTGAGCTAACATCTGCCAACCCTCCTCTTTTTTTTGCTGAGGAAGACTGGCCCTGGGCTAACATCCATGCCCATCTTCCTCTACTTTATATGGGACGCTGCCACAGCATGGCTTGACAAGCGGTGCCTCGGTGCGCACCCAGGATCCGAACCGGCGAACCCCAGGCCGCCGCAGCGGAGCGCGCACACTTAACAGCTTGTGCCACCGGGCTGGCCCCTCAACATTTTGCCTAGTCGGCTACAGTGCTGGTTTTTAATAAGACAGATGGATATTCTGATTCCTCTAACTCAGAGTGTCTCAACCTCAGTATTTTGACATTATGGGCAGGATACTTCTTTGTTGTTGAGGGCTGTCCTTTGCATTGTAGGATGTTTAGCAACATCCCTAGTCGCTCCTCACTAGATATCAGTGACCTCCCTCTCCCCCACCAGGTATGATAACCAAAAATGTCTGTAGACCCTGCCAAATGTCACCCGGGGGCAAAATCAGCCCTGGTTGAGAACCATCGCTGTAGCTCAAGGGGGCTGCATGGTCTCCTTGCCTTTCTACCAAAACCCCAACAACCAACTCCCGTGCCACCCCCCCCACCCCACCCCTGGAATGTAAGCCCCAGAGAGGTAGTCAGTCCGGTGACACCTGTGGTTGGAGTCTGGCTTTTCTGGTCTGGGGGGGTGGGAACACAGCACACAGATTGCTGGCCCTGTACTTACTTGATGCCCCCACGAGACATGAAAAATGTAGAGCTTTCAACGTGCAGATGGCTCGGGCTGCTTAATTACCAGCCGAGAGCATGCTAACATTTTCCTCCCTCCCCCTGCCTGCAACAGCCCGCCAGGAGCAGTGGAGACATTAACAACAGGGAGCAGTTGCCCTTTCCTGCATCCTTATCACACATTAATTATTTTATTCTAAAGAGACAAAGTAGAGAGACTGTAACATATGATTCTGACGACAAACACTTTAAAAAAAAAAAACTGTCTGCTTTTCCTAGTGACTAGAGCATAGGAGCTGGTTGCTAAGCAACTGGGAAACTGCAGACTCCTGTACTGGCCATGCTGGTTTCGGAAATGAGCCATAAAAGGAATTCCCCAGTGAGAAGGGATCCCATACCATTGCCTGGTTGCCATGGACACCATATATAAGTGATGGATCCTGGGTTACAGGCCCTGCTTAAGAAAAAATATGTTGCCCCTGCTTAAGGCTTGAATGGTATGAGAAAGGTATGGAAGGCTTCTTCCCCTACATTATCCATGCAGGCAGATCTCAGCCCCTTTCCCACGTGCTCCCCTTGAAAGAGAGGTCTGAATCTAAGTGGCTGAGACATTCCATCCAATTTCAGCTCTGCTTTTATTTAATATGTTCCAGTCTTTGCTCGAGTTGGAAGGGAGTCTGCAATCTGGATAGCAAATTTTTAAGCAAGAAAAGATGCCTCGGGTGGCAGACAGGCTGTCTGTCTGTCTATCATGCACCCCTGTTTTGGGGCCACACAGTGCCAAGATCAGGCACAAGGGCAATTCTCTATGTTCACACATTCTATTGGAATTTTGCAAAGCAAGAGAGATTAGCAGAGAAAAAGACAATAGCCGTGACTCCAAAATGAAATTGGCATGTCAGGCAGAGCAAGGCACACAATAGGCCACTGCAATTCTGTCAGAAATTAGAAACAGACTTCAGATAATAGGAGTGAAAAATGTGAGGCAAATATAAAGATGTGGAGCTTAACATACAGAGATGTGCAGGTTTAACTGGGCTTTCTAGGCTAAACGGTAGAACAGATAGGCTTGTTATAACCTCACAGACTATATCCTCAGGGACAGGAAACTTGGGACACTAGACTCTAACCCCCCAGTGTCACAGATGAGGAGACTGAGGCCCAAAGAGCGGCAGTGATTTGCTCAAGGTCATAGAAGACAAACATTTCTGAATGGTGGCCTGTAAAGGCCAACTCTGCATTTTTAACATTGCTGCAGAACAAATTACCCCAAAATTGAGCAACTTAAAATAACACTTATTATCATACAGTTTCTGTGGATCAGGCATCCAAGAGCATCTTAGCTGGGTGCCTCAAACCTGGGATCTCTCATGGGCTGCAGTTGTCTCGAGGCTCAACTAGGGGAGGATCACTCACATGGTTGTTGGCAGACCTCAGGTCTTCACTGGCTGTTGGCTGGAGACTTCAATTCCTTGCTACATGGGCCTCCCAGTAGGGCAGTTTACAATATGGCAGCTGGCTTCCTCATATCCAAAGAGAGCCTGAGATGGAAGCCACATGTTTTTAACCTAAGCTCAGAAGTGATATCCCGTCATTTTTGTCATAACTTATTCACTAGAATTGAGTTACTAGGTCCAGCCCATACTGAAAGGGAGGGGATTCCATGAGGGCATGGATATCAGGACATACGGACCATTGGTGGCCATCTCAGGGGCTGCCTACCACAGTAGCCAAGTGAGCTTTCTGGATCCAAACTGTGAGTGAGAGAGATTAGGGTGGGGATGGAGCTCCTAACTGGGCATGGGAGATGAGAGAGGGGAGAGCAAGTGGGCCTAGGAAAGGGCAGCTAGGGGAAGCTAAAGAGAGAAGAGGAGATGATAGATAAATAGGAGGAGGAAAATAGTAGCAGAGAAGGAAAAGAGAACCTGGTAGAGTGGGAACAGAGTTAGGGTAGGTGAAGGGAATTGGGGAGTTGGAATGAAGAGCATAAATGGTAAGAAAATAGAGGAAATAGAATGGAGGATGGAGAGTGAATTAGAAGTGTAAGAAGGAATAAAGACCAGGGAGAGGAGAGTGGAAATAGGAGAGGCAGAGAACAGGGAAGCAAGGAACAAAGAGCTTAAGCAGACAGTGTAAGAGAACAGTGGGAGAAAGTGTTAGTGAGAGGCGAGTTGGTGGGAAAAGTGATGGTTGGAAAACTCTACAGAAGAGATGGAGAAATGGGGCTGTATTGTGGGGCTGGGACAGAAGGCAGCAACTGAGGAAAATAGCAATGACAATAGTAGTAAAGAGTGATTGAGTGCTGTTATTGATAGCATTTCAGAAATGAAGAAATTGGATCTTAGAAAGATTAAGTACCTGCCCAAGGCTGTACAGTCAGGAAGTGACTGTAGGTGGTTGGAAGCAGGGCATCTTGCCAGGCAACAAGCCCCAACCCTCACAGTCATCTTGGTCAAGACAGAAGGGGGCTGAGGGGTGGGGAGTTTCCTCTCTTATCCTCACTATACATGGATGTCAGCTCCTGTCTCTTCTGCCACCCCCTAGAGTCCCCTGTCCTAGCACAGATTTAGAAGGCTAGATTCCTTGCTGGTAGCAGTAGGCTCATCAGAACACCAGGTCCAGGGTGAGTGCCTCAGTTTGTCAACTCTTCTGCTAGATTGTGTCCACATCTGCTAAGAGCCATGAGGGCACCATGTCTTGTTCTTCAAATCCCCACCGTGCCTTGCACTATTTTGAGCAGGAATTTAAAAAACTGTGGAACTGAACATTTACTTCTACTGAATCCAGTGAGAAATTCTGCTATTTTAACTTATTAGCTTCGCAGCCAAGTGGGAAAAGATGGGCTCCTTCCCCTTGGTCCAGCTCTTCACTAGCTGTTAGACTCCTTATCAGTAAAATAGACAGGTTGACTAGATGATCTTGAAAGTCTTTTCTAGCTCTAAAACATCACAAATTATGTATCAGGGACTAGAATTAGGAGTCAAAGTAGAAATGGTCAATAGATCTGATACAGAAACAGGCTGCCACTTAGGCAAACTTGATATAGAACTGTTCTGGATTCCATTTTGCCAAGATGCCAAGCCATCAATGTGTCTCTCAAGGGAAGTTCAACTTCACTCTTTTGTAGCATCTGTGTACAATAGAGACTCCACAAGCTTAATTCTCCTCATCACCAAGATCCCTCTGTGACTGTGTTAGGAACTTTGACTCATCAACCCTCAGAACAATAGGAAACCAACTGGGACACGATTGGTTCAGCTGCCAAAGTGCCATTAGGGATAAAGAGAGCAGCAGGACTCACGGGGACAAGAGGTTCTAGGACCTCCACGAGATATTGTGGGAATTAAGATGCCTGAGTTTAATCATACTTTTTAGTTTTCAGTGTTTGGAGCTGGTATGTAGGAACAAAGGACAGTGTCACATACCTCTGGCCACTACCCACTTGGGCCAGTTACAGATGGTCTGCCTACCTCATACTGTGGCCCATGAGGTACCCAGGTCTATGCAGGCACTTTCAAAAAACATCTAAGGGGCAAGCATCTGCTAATCATGGAAATCCACTGATGGTATATTCAAGACCAGCTTGAGAATAAAGGCTGTATATATTTGCCTCTATATCCTCCATCTACTGAAAATGATGGATGAGAGCATTTTGAAAAGGCTTGATATTAATCTATTGGTTGTAGCCACTGGTTCCATTTCTTAGTATTCTGCATAAAGAAAATATTTAAGGAAATACTTCACGTTCCTAATAAGTCTCTAAAAATCCTTTTTTGATTTGCAGAAAGTGCATATAGAAGACACTTACCAATAAAGAGTAGTTGTTTTAGTGACTCTCAGGAGCAATGGAGATTCTACTTCCTTACATATACTCTGAGAAGCTAAATGTCGCAGATGTGTTGGTGTCCTGCCCATAGACATTTACATTTCATCCATTTACATTTGGCTTGGCTTCCAACCTCCAGCACTTACAGTCCAAGAGCTTTCTTGGATTTCGGTAGCCCCTGCCCACTTAGAAGGTAGAAGTGCCGGGAAATTAACCCCAAGCCCCTCCCTGGAAGCAGCCCTCAACCAATGACTGAGGTATTTATACCCCAGCTCCCTCCCCCTCAGGTGGTATAAATCTGAGGTGTGTCTTCTAAACTGTCTCCCAGAGATCCCCAGCAGGACTGAGCCCCACCTGCCTACAGTACTAACCTGCTCCATGACATATCTTTTATTGACTTCCTTTCCTTCCTTGGATCACTTCCCACTCCCGTACTGGTGTTTCCTGGCATTACTTCCCTAATAAACTATTTGCACTTAAACCCTTATCTCATGGTCTGCTTCTGGGGGAACCCACTGCTGCTAGGGCAATAGGAAGGAACAGAGAAAAATGATTGTTTTTTAAGAGAAGGATTTCTATAAGCAGTGTGCTCCCATGGTGCATTTAAGAGTTTATTTACAGCTCATTCCCTTCCTTTACAGAAATGTTATGGGATAGATTAGGTAAGAAGTGCTGCCAGTCAGAAATGAAGATGAAGCATCTCTGAAATGGTCATAGAGGTTACTAGAAACATTGACTTGATTTACAAAACTTCTATTTACTCATGACTTTCCTCGGTTAGGAGAAATGCAGCATGCCTGTAGTGATAACCATTACAGCATCCCTTGAGACTCATGTCCATGAAGTCAGACTGACTTGGGACAAGGGGCTTTTCAGAGGAGACAATGCTGGAGGTTGGTGGTGCCCACACTGGAACATCTGGTCCCAAGGCTGCCCAAGTGCAGAGGAATGGGGGGGGGGGTCAGAGACATTGTAACTTGAAGGGCAACTGAATAGGAAGCAGCTTACAGCATGTGGGCTCAATTTTCCTCAAAAAGCTCATAATATAACTGTCAAAAATGGCACTATGAACCCAAATTATAAGATCATTATGTTCAGTCCCAAATTCAACACAATAAAGGTTATTTGCTCTCATGCCCTAGCAACCATCTCATAGAGGGGAGAAAAATACCATACAAAAACAAAATGTAAACTCACAAAGCAGTAATAAAACTAGCACACAACTATTCATTTCAAGTCTATTTTGAAAAGCCTTTGATAATACCAGTAATTCCCCGTAAAGCTTCTATTCTCTTGCCACAATTCCCTTCTGGAGACAGAAAAAGATTTTGCTGTTCTACAACCATTCCTTTTAGGGAGATAAAGTCCACTTTATTTCCCAATTTTAAATGTTTGTCATTCTTAAAAAAAAAAACTAAAGAAAGAAATCCTGACCACCTATATCCAGCTAAACCTACCACATAGGCAGGGCTTAGTGGCAATATCAGTGTGAATCATCCTGTTTTGCACAACAAAATTCATTTAATGTTCTTAACGAGGTGCTTAAATGTAGCCCAAGAGCCTTGTCCACAAGATGCAAAATGTTCCAATAAAAAGTAGAGGGCCGGCCCCATGGCTTAGCGGTTAAGTGCACGCACTCCGCTGCTGGCGGCCCGGGTTCGGATCCCGGGCGCGCTCCGACGCACCGCTTCTCCAGCCATGCTGAGGCTGCGTCCCACATACAGCAACTAGAAGGATGTGCAGCTATGACATACAACTATCTACTGGGGCTTTGGGGGGAAAATAAATAAATAAATAAAATCTTTAAAAAGTAGAAAATTCAACCAATCGTCCACCCATTTCCAAATATTCTGATGCTTCATAGCATGGAGGCTGAGCAGTTCCTCTGGGTGCCACTGGCAGGTTTACCTACAACAGAGGATGGAGGCGGAAGGGGCTTGAGACATTTTTGGTTGCAAGAACAGAAATCAACTTAGACAAGCTCAAGTAAGAGAGCAACGGTTGTAAGATCTCATGGACCCAAAGGAAACGCTGAGCAATCAAGACTCAGGAAGAGAGGGAACCAGCAGCAGTTGCTGTGGAGGAGTGAGGTGGTAGAGAAAGGGGAGGCAGAGCTGTGTGCAGGAACAGGTGCCCCTAGAAGGGAGTAGGCAGGAAGGCAATTAGTCTCTTTAATATAGGAAGACAAAAAGGAAAATAAAGAGGAATAGAAGGTGGAGAAAGAAGTAAAATAATAGGAACCAAAGAGAAAAGGAAGATATGCATAAGCTGAGGAGTGATGAAGTGTCATTAACAAATGCTTCAGCCAGCAGTCACCAGCTCACTGGTGCTGAAGATTGGCCATCCCTAAAGTAGAACAAGGCTGAATAACCCTGAGAGGTTGCAAATACAAAGCCCTTCCAATGTACCCAAATTGATCACTCCAATTTACATGGAATTGGTAATTCTAATTTACATGACTTACATTCAGATTTTATGGATGATTTTTGAGATAAAGTTGTATTGAAAGGATGTGCATGATCTTGATGAAGTCCATGTACTTTTTTTTTTTTTCATTTTTTGCTGAGGAAGATTGGCCCTGAGCTAACATCTGGGCCAATCTTCCTCTGTTTTTATGTGGGTCGCTGCCACAGTATGGCTGCCAACGTGTGGTGTAGGCCTGTGCCCAGGAACTAAACCCAGGCCGCCAAAGTGTAGCACGCTGAACTTAACCACTAGGCCATGGGGCTGACCCCATGTACTTTTTTGTGTGTGTGTGTGTGTGAGGAAGATCAGCCCTGAGCTAGCATCCGTGCTAATCCTTCTCTCTCTTTTTTTTTTTTTTTTTGCTGGGGAAGACTGGCTCTGAGCTAACATCTATTGCCAGTCCTCCTCCTCTTTTCTCCCAAAGCCCCAGTAGACAGTTGTATGTCACAGCTGCACATCCTTCTAGTTGCTGCATGTGGGACGCGGCCGCAGCATGGCCGGAGAAGCGGTGCGTCGGTGCACGCCCAGGATCCGAACCCAGGCCGCCAGCAGCGGAGCGCACGCACTTAACCGCTAAGCCACGGGGCTGGCCCTCCATGTACTTTTTATACTTAAGTTTTAAAGCTTTAATAACTTGGCTTACACATATGATAGAAATAATCCACAATTGTACTTTGGGCTCTCTGTTTCTTTCAGTTTGCTTCACCAGGTTTATTTTCACATATATGGTGGCCGTTGTTCATCCCAAGATATATGCCTTAAACTTTAATAAATCAGTACTTAAATTTCATTTCAATTTTTTTTTTTAAAGATTTTATTTATTTATTTATTTTCCCCCCAAAGCCCCAGTAGATAGTTGTATGTCATAGCTGCACATCCTTCTAGTTGCTGTATGTGGGACGCGGCCTCAGCATGGCTGGAGAAGTGGTGTGTCGGTGTGCACCCGGGATCCGAACCGGGGCCGCCAGCAACGGAGCGCACGCACTTAACCGCTAAGCCACCGGGCCTCATTTCAATTTTTATTAGAAATGTTTCCTGAATACCTATGATGTTAAAAGCACTGCACTAAGCACTTATATGGATAGAGTTGAATAAGACATAGCCCTGCCTTTATGGATCTTGTAATTTGAAAGTGGAGGAAGTAAGTGGAAGGGGAATTAGACACAGTTAGACATATATACTAGTAACTATAAGACAATAGAGAATATTGTCTGCTTCAATGCAGGTCTTCTTTAAACCTCTCCCAGCTCTCTGATTGGAGCCTTTGGCCACCCTTCATCTGTTCTACCTCCCCCTAATCTCTTTCTATCTAAATCCTACCCATCCTTTCATCCTACTCATTCCATAACCAAACAGTCTTGGCAGATCCTTCCATAGCATGTGATCTCTTTGGAACCTCTGCAGCCTTTGTTTATTCCAGTATGATAGAAGTTATTACTGGAGGCTAAGTGGTGCCTTTAAAATACCCTGAGTCCACTGACCCAGTGAAAATCTCTCAGGGAGACCCTGAACACTGTGAAAATTTGCCTGAGCTGCTGGGCACCTGGGCACCTTTTGCCACTCAGACACACTCTGCTCTCATTTCTGGCTTCATTTGGGACTTCACATTTTTATTTCTCTCATAAGAGTTCTCCATGCTTTTATCAGCCTGGAGAGAAGGGGTTGGGGAGAGAGAAAGGGTGTGTGTGTGTGTGTGTGTGTGTGTGTGTGTATGTATGTGTGTGTACCAGAGGGAAAAAGTAAACTCTGATGATCTTGCCAACCCTCATTCCTTCTCTTGCCTTCCTGTCCATAGCTGCCTCTCAAAATCCAGGTGAGAGAGCCTGCTACACACCACACAGGTGTTGATGGGTTCACACATCTCCATCAGCCCTGTCCTTGGAGAGAGGCTGAGCACCGAGGACAAGTTTGGCCTGGTGACAGTGAAGATACTCTGTGGTTGGCCTTACAGGACAGTTTATCACTCTGGAAACCTGTCCCTGGAGGTTTGGGTGTAATAGCACCTGCCTTCACTCCCTCAGCCTTGATTACAATGGTGGTAGGGATCAAATGCCCAGGATTTCCCAGTCTGCCTGTTGCCAACATCAATACTTGCCTATTACCCAAGGGTCCTCATGATACACCTCTGGCCTGCAGCCCAAGTGCCATGGGGGTAGTAATAAACTCTTACTGCTTTGTAAGTGGAGCCTTCAGCACAGACCCTGGCCAAAAGCACTTGATTCTTATCAGAGGCTGAAAGACAGGTTTTACTGGAGTTTCTATGCCCAAACTTGAAAGGCAAGTTCATCTGCCCCTTTACTCTATACACATCGGGTTCTGTCTTATTCTTGAGAAAAGGTCAAATGCCCCACTTCCATAATGACTAGAGATCCCTGTGTGGCCTAGTGGCCACTGGCTGCTGGTCACTAGAGCAAGGCTGACCAACTGTGACAGTTTGCCTGGGACTGAGAGAGCTCCTGAAACTTGGGACATTCAGTGCTAAAACAGGAAAGTTCCAAGCAATCCGGGATGAGTTGGTCACCTTAACTAGAGCTGATCCCTGTCCTCTTAGAGCAGCTCCTCAGCATCCGTGGGACCTACAACTCAGCCAAAATCCCTGGGGGACAAAGAAAGAGCTGGATCTGGAACAACCACAGGCCGCAGCTGTCCATTGCCTTGTTCAGGACTCTTGCTGTGTTCAGAGCCCTTGTGTGTACATAGGATAGTGTTTATCCTCCTAGACTTGGATAGGGAAGGAGTGAGAAGGAACAGGGATTTTCGTCACCACATACCTGGACCATATTCCAAGTCTTCTCAAAATGGGATGTTGATAGTTATTTGTAGATTGAGAAATGTATGATTAGTACAGAATTGGGCCAGGGACCTGGAACACCTAAAGCTTCCTTCCTTCCATCATCCACTCCTTCCTGCAGGGTCATGAGGGAATCTATACTAAGGACAAAGTGAGGCAAAGGGACACTCTAGCTGGCATTTTGGCCCCGAGCCCTATTGTCAAACTCCAGTGAACTGGCCTGGATCACTGAAAGGGCTCCCTCTGTCTAACTCAGAACAAAAGCACAAATCCAAACCTCAGGTCAAATCACTCCAATGTGAGGAAAAGCCAAGCCGGGAAAGTCACTGGTGAGCAGAGCTAAAGAACGAGGCAGCGGTACATGAGCAAGAAAGTATTTACCCCAATGGCCAAGGCCAGGTGGTCCTCCTAGCCCCAGGGCGTTGGGGGTACCAATTGGGCCTGACACCACAAACCCCTGCCATCCCTCAACCCCCTGGAAGCACTGGCATCCAAAGAGAAACAGTGCCTGGGTCTCCACACCATGCTTTATTTTTCTGGAATCCTTACAAGCATAGTGTCCAAATAAATTTTGAGTCTGGGGACCCTTATGTCTGTTTTTTTGTTATTTTTTTAATCCCGCCTTCCGCACAACAAATGCCAAGCACAGAGTTAAGCACTGAATTGCTAGAATGAAATGGCAGGACACACTGGATTCTAGATGTTATATCCACCCTTCTCTTGACCTTGCAGACGACACTACTTATCATTAAAATAACTTTTTAAAGTTCAGACAATGAAAACACAAGCAGCTGGAAAACCAGAAAAGTAAAACAGTTGTTTTGGCGCAATATTACCAGACACTGAAAAAGAAATTTGGGTTTCATTCCTTGCTTTTGCCTTTCAGAGTCAAGAGGAGCAGAGGGAGTAAGACTTAGACAAACAAGCCTCATGGGACCAATAGGATTCCAGAACCTCTGCACTCTGAGGAGGGTCACCGTTCCTTGACCCAACCAACCAAAGGCTGCCGATTACCCACTGGCTTGCAGCAGGATCTGCAGGAAAACATCTTCAAACCACATTAATCTGGGCTAGGGATGGAGCGCAAAGGACAGAGTATTGAAATATTATCTGTGAAATGTCTCCATTAGAGGACATTGCAAAGGAATTCTATTTCTTTCAATTAGATGCATTAATAAAGACTAATAGCTATAAAAATGGGTTTATGCTGAAGGCCTGGCAAGCTTTTATCAAGTAAATACTCGATCATTGGTGTTCAGGTACTATAGTGAGGTAAGGCACTGGACTGCATTCTCTTCTTATTTGGCCACTAACTGGCTGTGTGCTCTCGAGCAAATCACGTATCCTCTCTCTGCTCCATTGTCTTCATCTGTAAAAGAGGATGTAGGCCTAGATGGCGGCTAAGATCCCTTCTACCTCTGACATTATATAGGATGGACACTATTCAAGGGCTGGGGCAAAGTTCGTTTGTTAAACATTCCCTCCTACTGTCTTTCTGCCCTGTGGCCTTTTTTCATAGTGTCAAATTCTTAATTAGTACGTTTCAAAACATGAAGAATACAAAGCTATACTGTACATTTGGGAAGAATGAAGGTTTATCTTTTAGAGCAAAGAAATAGAGCTTGCTTAGGAGTCTAACTGAAGCAAGTCACACCCCCACAAAAATGAAATGGAAGCAAGATCATGAAAAATCTGGGACTCTGTGCAAGCAAAGAACAAGTACTGTGTTGGTATTTTTAAAAAGATTTTCATTCCATTTGCAGCACCTTTGTGCTTCCTTTGTGGATTTCTCCATCTTTTTCAGCTCTACAATGAGCTATTTTAAGACTCTGTTTTCCTTCTATACAGTAGTACTGTTCAGATAGGCAATTTAATTGTCATCACACATTTTCTTAGTCTTTCAAGACCTTTTGTTATGGTGAAATAATTTTAGGCACACCAAGGACATATCCATTAAATACTTTCCTTATTTCACTAATGAACTATTGTGGGTGGTAAAAATTAATTTCATTCCACCCATGGTACATATCTGTTAAATTTTTATCGTTGTGAAGTGAAGGTTGCAAATAACCGAAATCAAATGAGAGTCTCCTCTTAAAATGTTAAGTCTGTCGTTTCATTTACGCCAAGATGTATCTGAAGAAAAATCTATAAAAATATGTCACAAAATGAAAATGGTTCAACAGGTCCAATCTCAGGGTTAATGTTGCAAACGTTTTTACAGGCTGGACATGCTTAGGAATTGGAAGGCCCCTGTGTTAATAGATTGGAAGAGAATCTTCTGAACAGATGTGTTTAAGCTCATCCCAACGGGCAGATTAGACATTAGCACACTTGCTTAAAGCACAGTACTGATGATACCAAGGTCCTGGATTGAATCTCCATACAGCTCAGCCAATATTGCTCCGTTCCATAGCTCAGGCTATAGCCCTAACACCTCTCTGCCATTTCACATTGTACACACCCCTATGGGAGGTCACACATGAGAAGGGTAGAGGACGTGGATGGAGTTAGGCAAACCCTTCCCCACAGCATGGAAAGGAACTCCAAGCACAAGCTCTACTAACTCAGGGCCAGGGAAGGCGCTTTGACATGTGAGGGACAACACATTATAACAATGACGGGTCAGACCCATTAACCCTGGTTGGAAGGTGTATAAAAAAGGAAAACAGAAACCATCCTCATCCCAGTGATGACAATTATGATCCTGTTGTTAAGGGGTAGGGGGGGATCTGCCTTCAGAGAAAAAGGGCAAAAGCCAGAGTTCTCTTTAGGGAGACAGGACAACTGTCACAAGGCAAGAAAGGTCCAAGCCCTGTCCCCAAAGATAAGTATTTCCAGAACTACCAAGGATCTTGAAAAATGTGAAATTGGGATTGACTAGTAAGTGCTTCCTTATTTACAATCAGTCCCTTCTAGAGCCAGCTCTGATTTACTTAAATGACGGTCAGTGCCTTGGGTAGGAGTAGGCATGCTGGTTTCTCTTTAGCCAGATTGAATTCCAGTTTCTGCCTTTAAGTGTGTGCAAACTGCTCCAGAGGGATTCGTGGGCCTGGTGCTCTAACTCTGCTACCCTTTTTCCTTTATCTCTTCTTCTGGACTTTTCTATTTCTCTCCTTTCTTTCTATACCTCAAATGATAGATGAGAGGACACAAGAATCCATGATAGCAAAAAGAAGACAGTCTGAAAGAAGACTGACAAAAATCCCCAAATTCATGTACTGTGGCCTAAGGAAAGTATGATGGAGTTCATACCGATGCTGAGTTTAGGGCTTACCAACACGACCAGGAAGTTCAGTGACGACTTTAAAGGAAAAACGAAAACGGGAATGACAAGGCAGTTGTCTTATTTTCTTCATTCTGTAAAAATAAGTATTTCATTGTACTTCCATACACAGACACACACACACAACCTAATACCTTTATTTTTTTATATATTAAATGGCAGTGAGCCATGAAAGACCATAGAGAATTATAAGTGGAATCTGCCTCAAAAAAAAAAGATTTTTCTCCTCAAGTGACAGTAATTGGATACATGCTATTTTTAGATGAAATATATCTAACTAATGTCCAGATGTGATTCTACTACATGAAGAGAAAAACAAATCTATCTAAAGCACTGAGCTGTACTTGAAAACGTTTTTTTCAAAATTTCTGGTAATAATAATTTATAATGGAAAGACTTAGACACGCAGCACTGACCATCAGCCTCTGCAGCAGTTTCCCTGGGAGCAACATCTGCACACATGGCTTCAACATGGAGACAATCCCAAGGTTTACATTCCTGATTTAATTGTTACTAACTCTCTGGGATCGCAACTTGTCAGCAGTATATTTCCACATGAGCATAAAGGAATGAAGGAAGAGGAACAAGAGAATCAGGATTTCTGTGCTAAGCCAGTGGGGTACTCCAAGGGCTGTCACCTTGAGAGGTCATCTGCTTGTTCAAATGCTGCTGTTTCTGCTCCAGACATTCTTGGAAGTCCTCATACTCATTCACTCAACAAATATTTATTAAGCACAATATTTATCAATTTTCCAAGTTGAGCATAAAGTGATGAGCAGAACAAACAGCCTCAGCCTTCATGCTTATAGTCGAGTGGAATTTCTTTTGCAGCCTAGATTACAAGTTACAAAAGACAATCAATCTTATTACTTTAGTGACACAAATAGTGGTGTCGAGTTGGATCACAGTCTTCATTATTGTGCATGACCCTGAATAGTGTCTGACCATTTGAAAAAAGCCAACCCTTGAGATATAGTCACTGAAGATATTCAAAATAATGTGATACAGGCTTTAAGAGAAGAGTTAAAAATAAATTATTGGGCAATGACATCATCACGGGGATCAAGGCCTGGCCTCTCCAAGTGACTCATTCTGCAGTTGATGCTCCTACAAGGGAATAAGGACATCCTGCCCAGGGACAGCGGCAAGGGGGAAGCAGGCGTGGCAGGGAACTAGGTGGGCCAAGTCCAATCCAAGCGCAGACAGGTGATAAAATCCCTGGATAGAGGAGGGAGTGGAGCTCTTGTGGGGGAAAGAGGCATCAAATGAGGGCAGCATCAGAAGGGTTGAGCCCAGACGGGTGGAGAACCTTGGCCAAGTGTGTAAGAGAATCCATCCCAAAAGTGGATGAGAAAGTGTAGGAACTAGGTCTGCAGCCAGGGCACCAGAGCCCAGGGGACTAGAAATATCCCGGTTACCCTAAACAACCTGGCCGTTAGGAGGTAGACAGCTGATCGGGTCTTACCTAGGGCTAGGAAATGGCCTAGCTGCATGGCTTCATGGTGCCGTGGAAGTGTCTGGCACTTCTACTCCTGCTAG
This sequence comes from Diceros bicornis minor, assembly GCF_020826845.1. Taxonomy (NCBI): domain Eukaryota; kingdom Metazoa; phylum Chordata; class Mammalia; order Perissodactyla; family Rhinocerotidae; genus Diceros; species Diceros bicornis. The sequence goes on along the minus strand of NC_080757.1, from coordinate 45,823,505 downwards.
GAGCAGCCACAACTACTTTAAAACCTTCAAGGCTATCTGGTTGGCCCTTCCTTTGTCCCAAGAAGATGAAGAAGCCTTAAGGATAACTATGTACTCATTATGGACAGTCAATAAGGGGTTAAGATGAAACAGGGACTAACGTCTTTATTTGACGTGATTTCTTAAATATCCAGTAGCCATCTAAAGATGTACATATATGAAAAGATCCTCTTTTCATAATTGACAAATCATATGCACTGTTTTTCAGTTGAGGTAGGTTTTTCTTCAGCATTCGAGATGGATTTGCATGTAGCCCTATTAACTCTCCCACTCCAAATCTCTCACAAGTAGCCCACTCTGGAGAGAAGTCTAGCTGCAACCTAGAGTGTGCCTTGTAGGCGTGAAATAGAGCCGATCCAACTGATGAAGATATCAGTCCTGCAACGACAGTTTCACTCACATTATACTCCACAACTAAACTAACTGGAGAGCCAGAGTTTGCTTCCTTTCCCTTCTCAAGAGCCACCCCATCGGGATAATCTTTTAAGCCTAGCAGATCAGAAATACACTTGTCCTGTGCTCCTTGGCACCTTGGTTAATGCTGCTCCCCTGTAGGGATGCTACTGGTGTTTCTCTCGATCTCCACCCCAACGCCCTGCTTTAGACCAGTGGTTTTAAAATATATCTCAAATATACATCTGTGGGATGGTCTGGTGGGTGGGGACCAGGCTTCCCCCACTTTGGTGTGTACAGAGCTGCTCTTTATTTTTAAAATCAGTTTTCTAAACTAGTCTCCATGCAAAATTTTGTTTGACAAAACAAAAAAAAAATTGGAGGAGGTTCTATTATATATTTATTTTTTAAAAAGAAGGGGAGGGGCTTGGAATCACTGTTCTAGAAAAAGAGTCAGCAGTCATTTTAACCACATGTGAGATGAACAGGGCTAGGCAATGGGGTAAGAAAATTCCTTCCATGGCCTGTTAAGCCCTAGGCCTAGACAAAAAAGAAAAAAAAAATTGGAAATACAAAAAAGAAGAGGGAAGTCAGAAAGAAAAAGATCAGCTGCTACAGTAATGGTTTGGGGGCCTTTCTCCCCAGAAAATGCGCACACACACATATTTACCTAATACTTTGCAAACAATCTGTAGGACTCTGTGGATCGTGAAGTCCTTCACCTAGGGACCCAGGTTGAAAACCTCCATGGGAAGGCATACACCCAGAGAAACAACCTTAGGTTGCCCCATCAGTGACATAGGGGGTGCCTGTTGTGAGGGCAAAAATCTAGATTCTTGATTTTTCTTTAATATTGCTTTGACCATTTTACCTAATTCTCCTCATATAGTTGCTGTGAACCAGAATGAACCACATCCAAAGTTTTGAACGCGGACTTTCAAATATTTTACTCAGGATGCTCATCTGATTTAATAGCATCTGTTGGCTACTCTCCAATCCATATCTTTGGATCTCTAATCAGAAGAAATAATGTAATTGTCAGTTTCAGGTAAAGTCCACCACTTGCCAAATGTGTTTCAACAGTTGTCATATTAATAGCTCTCCTTGGAAGCACAAACAATTGAGGTTTTTGCTGGAGATATCCAAAATTATTTGGTTATTTTAACAGCAATAGCCTCCTGGTGTCATCCTTAAACCTCTCGTACTCCCTTAGGCCTTAATTGCTGTTGACACCGAAACTTTTAATTAGTCTTCTATTTAGAACCCTCAGACCAAGTAATCCACCAAGTCCACACCCTATCATGCTTGATCATTACCCAAAATAATCATTGCCTTTCTGGCCATCTGTCTTCTCTTGCACTAACAAAGGAAGGTTTAATTCCAGCTCAGAATTTTCCTTCTGAGTTCCAGCCTCACATATCCAATGGCTTACTAAATCACCACTTATATATCCCAAAGACAACTTAAAATCAACATGCCTAAAGCTGGACTCTTCTTTCATCCAGATATACTCCTCTACCGTCTACATGCACCCACCACCATACACACAGTCCTTGAGAGAAAGATATTTGGACTTCTTCCTTCTTCTTGACTCTCACATCCACTAAGTGTTAAAGTCTTAATGATTTCACCTCGTTCATAGCTAAGCACTTTAGTTCAGGTCTTCTTCATCTTCCTTCTGGATTACTGCAACAATTGGCCTTCCCAATTCCACTTTTAGCCCCTCTCCCCCAACTCTGTTGCCAATGACCTTTCAAAATTATAAATCTGATCTTGTAACCACTTCTTCTTAAAATCCTTCCACAGATGCCCCTTGCCTTCAAAATGTTAACCAAAATCCTTAGCATGGAATTCAATGCTCTTTATAAACTGTCCCATCTGTAAATAATTCAGTATGTATCTCCAAGCCATAAAGTTTTTTTGTTATTGTTAGTCTAGCCATAACTTCATACCAGACAGAATATGGGAACTACAGGAGACTCAAACAGAGCCTGTGTACCTGCCCCCATCATCCAGGATATTGGAACCACCAGGGTGCCCTTGCTACAGATGAGCTGTATTCTGGATCTCTGAGGATGGCCCTTGAGTGGCGGTATTTTTAACCCTCCCTCCAGGGGATTAATGCGAGCAGTTGGCTCCTGCCAAACTCTCCATTCTCTTCTCCCACTCTCTGCCCTTGAGCTCTGTGCAATGATAAACTGTAGTTTTGAGGACCCAGAGTCTTTACCAGCTTCCCTGGAGGTTTTGCCCTGCTCCACCCTCTCCCCTGGTCTCGCACCTGGGTCCTCTGGGCTCCTTGAGTGCTCTGGCATTGCCACACTGGGTGGATGTTTTCCATGCATATGTGTTTGTAGTCTTCAATAGACATATCTTCTTGAGGTCGACCAATGAGCAGTGTGGACTGCACTGAGCCAGAGGCTCTGGAGTCTGGGAGGAGGCGGGCAAGATATCCCTGGGGTGGAAATTCAAGAAAGGCCTCCTGGTAGGAGTGGCCTTTGGGCAGGGCCATCAAAGCAGGGTGGGATGTGTGGAGACCTATAATTGGGCTTGCTCCTACCTGATTAGAGTCCTCTGAACGCCTGAGGTGTTTTTTTCCTCTTCTCCACCCCTTTCCCTACTTTAATTAAAATGTGATCTTCTGCATCTTGAGGGTGGTTTAGAGCATAGTCTTTAGAGTCTGAGAACACTGGGCTTTGCACCTGTGTGGTCTGGGGCATGTCAGTGGACCTCAATGACCTTGGCTTCCTCATCAGAACTGGGAATAATGGCACTTCATAGAGTTGCAGTAAGCATTAAATGGAATGTTTTAGATAGAGGCAACAGGGAACCACAGAAGGTGACCAGATGAATAGTTATCCCCAGTTTGACCAGCTGTTTGTCCCGGACATAGGCCTATGTCCATGGATGCTCTGGCTGATGAGATGTCTTTCCCTAGCATCCCATGGCTTTGGGGCTTCCAGGCTCCCAAGCTGCAGAGTCTGGGCCTCCAAGACCCCAGATTCCCACAATCCTGAGTACCCATGTAACCAAGTATCCATGCCAGACTTGGCCCCAGGCGCTGGGGGGCTTGAGTCAACCAGATGTTTGTCCTGAGCGGCCCAGGGCCTTGGGGCTCCTAGGGTTCAAAGTTCTGGGATCCTGTGCTGAGGTGGGCTAGGAGTAGGGACCAAGCTGGACCACTCTTTATTATGACATCTGTCATATCCCAAGCAGCAAAAACATTACATGACTCTTCTTAATTAAATGTTTTGAGATCATTGTAGATTCATATGCAGTTATAAGAAATAATACAGAGAAATCTCATGTAGCCTTTACCTAGTTTTCCCCAATAGTAACTTCTTATAAAACTATAGCACAAAATACACAATAACACAATAATAGTGGGGGACCTTAACACTCCACTTACACCAATGGATAGATCATCCAAACAGAAGATCAATAAGGAAACATTGGCCTTAAATGACACACTAGAACAGATGGACCTAGTAGATATATACAGAGCATTCCATCCAAAAACCGAAGAATACACGTTCTTTTCAAATGCACATGGAACATTCTCCAGGATTGATCACATATTTGGCCACAAAACAAGTCTCCATAAATTTAAGAAGATTGAAATAATACCAAGTATCTTTTCTGACCACAACGGTATGAAACTAGAAATCAGCTATAGGAAGAAAATCAGACAAGCCACAAATACGTGGAGATTAAACAAAATGCTACTGAACAACGACTGGGTCAACGAAGAAATCAAAGAAGAAATCAAAAAATACCTGGAGACAAATGAAAATGAAAATACAACATGCCAGAATTTATGGGATACAGCAAAAGCGGTTCTAAGAGGGAAGTTTATAACAATACAGGCCTATCTCAATAAACAAGAAAAATCTCAAACAAACAATCTAACAATGCACCTAAAGGAACTGGAAAAAGAAGAACAAACAAAGCCCAAAATCAGTAGAAGAAGGGAAATCATAAAAATCAGAGCAGAAATAAGTGAAATAGAGACCCAAAAAACAATAGAAAAAATTAATAAAACCAAGAGCTGGTTCTTTGAAAAGATCAACAAAATTGACAAACCTTTAGCTAGACTCACCAAGAAAAAAAGAGAGAAGGCACAAATAAGTAAAATCAGAAATGAAAGAGGAGAAATTACAACAGACACCTCAGAAATACAAAAGATTATAAGAGAATACTATGAAAAGCTATATGCCAACAAATTCGACAATCTGGAAAAAATGGATAAATTCTTAGAATCATACAAACTTCCAAAACTGGATCAAGAAGAAGTAGAGAATTTGAATAGACCAATCACCAGTAAGGAGATCGAAACAGTAATCAAAAACCTCCCCAAAAATAAAAGCCCAGGACCAGACGGCTTCCCGGGGGAATTCTACCAAACATTCAAAGAAGACTTAATACTTATCTTTCTCAAACTCTTCCAAAAAATTGAGGAGGGTGGGAAGCTCCCTAACTCATTCTACGAAGCCAACATTACCCTGATACCAAAACCAGACAAGGACAACACAAAAAAGAAAATTACAGGCCAATATCACTGATGAACATCGATGCAAAAATCCTCAACAAAATACTAGCAAATCACATACAACAATACGTTAAAAAGATTATACACCATGATCAAGTGGGATTTATTCCAGGTATGCAGGGATGGTTTAACATTCACAAATCAATCAACGTGATACACCACATTAATAAAATGAAGAATAAAAATCACATGATCATCTCAATAGATGCAGAGAAAGCATTTAACAAGATACAGCATCCAGTTATGATAAAAACTCTGAATAAAATGGGTATAGAAGGAAAGTACCTCAACATAATAAAGACCATATATGAGAAACTCACAGCTAATATCATCCTCAATGGTGAAAAATTGAAAGCTATCCCTCTAAGAACAGGAACGAGACAAGGATGCACACTCTCACCACTCCTATTTAACATAGTACTGGAAGTCCTAGCCAGAGCAGTCAGGCAAGAAAAAGAAATAAAAGGGATCCAAATTGGAAAGGAAGAAGTGAAACTGTCACTATTTGCAGATGACATGATTTTATATATAGAAAACCCTAAAGAATCCACCAGAAAACTTTTAGAAGTAATAAACGAGTACGGTAAAGTTGCAGGATACAAAATCAACATACAAAAATCAGTTGCATTTCTATACACTAACAACGAAGAAGCAGAAAGAGAAATTAAGAATACAATCCCATTACAATTGCAACAAAATGAATAAAATACCTAGGAATAAACTTAACCAAAGAGGTGAAAGATCTGTACACCGAAAACTATAAAACATTGCTGAAAGAAATTGAAGAAGACACAAAGAAATAGAAAGATGTTCCGTGCTCTTGTATTGGAAGAATTAACATAGTTAAGATTTCCATACTTCCTAAAGCCATCTATAGATTCAATGCAATCCCTATCAAAGTTCCAACAACATTTTTCACAGAAATAGAACAAAGAATCCTAAAATTTATAGGAACAACAAAAGACCCCAAATAGCTAAAGGAATTCTGAGAAAAAAGAACAAAGCTGGAGGTATCAGACTCCCTGATTTCAAAATATACTACAAAGCTATAGTAACCAAAACAGCATGGTACTGGCACAAAAACAGACACACAGATCAATGGAATAGAATCGAAAGCCCAGAAATAAACTCACACATCTATGGACAGCTAATCTTTGACAAAGGAGCCAAGAACATACAATGGAGAAAAGAAAGTCTCTTCAACAAATGGTGTTGGGAAACCTGGAAAGCCACATGCAAAAAAATGAAAGTAGATCCTTACCTTACACCATACACAAAAATTAACTCAAAATGGATTAAAGACTTGAATGTAAGACCTGAAACTATGAAACTTCTAGAAGAAAACATAGGCAGTACGCTCTTCGACATCGGACTTTGCAACATATTTTCAAGCACCACGTCTGACTGGGCAAGAGAAACAATAGAAAAAATAAACAAATGGGACTACATCAAACTAAAAAGCTTCTGCACAGCAAAGGAAACCATCAACAAAACGAAAAGACAACCTAACGATTGGGAGAAGATAGTAGCAAACCATACATCTGATAAGGGGTTAATCTCCAAAATATGTAAAGAACTCATGCATCTCAACAACAAAAAAACTAACAACCCAATTAAAAAATGGGCAAAAGACCTGAACAGACATTTCTCCAAAGAAGATATACCGATGGCCAACAGACACATGAAAAGATGTTCAAAATCGTTAACTATCAGGGAAATGCAAATCAAATCTACAATGAGATATCACCTCACGCCCGTCAGAATGGCTATAATTAACAAGACAGAAAACAACATGTGTTGGAGAGGATGTGGAGAGAAGGGAACTCTCATACACTGCTGGTGGGAGTGCAAACTGGTGCAGCCACTATGGAAAACAGTATGGAGATTCCTCAAAAAATCAAGGATAGAACTACCATATGATCCAGCGATTCCACTGCTGGGTATTTATCCAAAGAACTTGTAAACACCAATGTGTAAAGATACATGCACCCCTGTGTTCATTGCAGCGTTATTCACAATAGCCAAGACTTGGAAGCAACCTAAGTGCCCATCAAGGGACGAATGGATAAAGAAGATGTGGTATATATACACAATGGAATACTACTCAGCCATAAGAAACAATGGCATCCAGCCATTTGTGACAACATGGATGGACATTGAGGGTATTATGCAAAGTGAAATAAGTCAGAGGGAGAAGGACAAATACCATATGATTTCCTTCATTAAGTAGTAGATAATAAAACAATAAACAAACACATAGAGACACGGATTGGATTGGTGGTTACCAGAGGGGAAGTGGGGAGGGAGGAGGGTGAAAGGAGTAATTTGGCACATGTGTGTGGTGATGTGTTGTAATTAGTATTTGGGTGGTGAACATGATGTAATCTATGCAGAAATAGAAGTATAATGATGTACACCTGAAATTTATACAATGTCATAAACCAATGTTACTGCAATAAACAAAAAATTTTTTAAAAAATTAAATTAATAATACTTAATACAGCCATAAAGCTCCAAAACCTCGTGCCCAGTAACCCACTCCCTTGGAATTTACCCTAATGAAATAGTTCAAAAGAATAAAAGTGCTATATGCATAAAACAAACAAACAAACAAACAAAAAACTATAGCACAACCAGGATATTGGCATTAATACAGTCAAGATTCAGAACATTTCTTTCACCACAAGGATTTCTCATGTTGCCTTTTTATAACCACACCCACTTCTCTCCCACCCCCATCACCTCCTTAACCCCTAGAAACTGCTAATCCATAATTTTGTCATTTCAAGAATGTCATATAAATGGAATCATATAGTATATAACCTTTTGGGATTGGCTTTATTCATTCAGCATAATCCTCTGGAGAGTCATGCAGGGGTCGTTGTGTGTATCAATAGTTCATTCCTTTTTATTGTTCAGTAGTATTTTGGATGTATCAGAGTTTGTTTAACCACTCACCTGTTGAAAGACATCTGGGTTGTTTCCAGTTTTTGGCTATCATGAATAAAGCTGCAATTAGCATTCACAGGTTTTTGTGAGAACTGAACATACATTTTTGTTTTTCTGAAAGAAATGTCCAAGAGTGTGATTGCTGAGTTATATGGTCGTTACATGTTTAGTTTAAGAAATTGCCAAACTGCTTTCAAGAGTGGCTGTACTATTTTACATTCACATCAGCAACATATATAAGTGATCCAGCTTCTCTGTATCCTTGCCAGCATTTGATGTTGTCACTACTTTTTATTTTAACTATTCTGACAGGCAAATAATAGTATCCTACTGTGATTTTAATCTGGATTTCCCTAATGGTCAATGATATTAAACATCTTTTCATGTGCTTATTTGCCCTCTTTAGTGTCTTCTTCACATCTTTTGACCATCTTCTAATTGAATTTTTGCTTATTTTACTGTTGAGTTTTGAGAATTCTTTATATATTCTAGATACTAATCATTTGTCAGATACGTGGCTTGCAAATATTTTCTCTGTAGAAATATGTCCAGAGCTGTCTTTTTATCCTCTTAACAGAGTCTTTCTCAGATCAAAATTTTTAATTTGATGAAGTCTAATTTATCAATTTTTCCTTTTATGGGTCCTGTTTTTGGTGTCAAGTCTAAAAACTCTTTGTGTAGCCCTACATCCCAATGATTTTATATCTTTTCCTAAAAATCTTATAATTTTATATTTAACATTTAAGTTTATGATCTTTTTTGAGTTAATTTTTGTGTAAAGTGTGAGATTTAGGTCAAGGTTCTTTTTTTTTGGCCTATGGATATCTAATTGCTTCAGCACTATTTCTTGAAAAGGCTTTCCTCCATTGAACTGCTTTTATATCTTTGTCAAAAATCAGTTGGGCATATTTGTGTGGGTCTGTTTCTAGATTCTCTATTCTATTCCATTAATATATGTGTCTAATGCGTCTATCTCTTTGCCAATATTATGCAATCTTAATTACTCTAGCTATAGAGTAAGTCTTGAAACCAGTTAGACTGATTACTCCTACTTTATTCTTCTTTTTCAAAATTGTTTTAGCTTTTTGTTTTGATTTTCCATATAAATTTTAGAATAGTCTTGTCTATATCTATAAAATAATCTTGCTGGGATTTCAATAGGAATTACATTAAACCTTTATATCCATTTGGGGAAAAATTGACATCTTTACTATGTTGAGTCTTCCAACCAATGAACATGGAATATCTCTCCATTTATTTAGATCTTCTTTGATATTTTTCATCATATTGTATAGTTTACAACATACAAGTCCTGTACTTGTTTTGTCAGATTTATACCTAAGCAATTTTTGGGCGACTGTTAATAAATTGTATTTTTAATTTTGGTATCCACATGTTCATTTCTAGTATATAGAAATAATTGACTTTTGTAGCTTGATTTTATGTCACATGACCTTGATTCACATTGAACTCATTTATTAGTTCCACAAGGTTCTTTTTTTTGGCAAATTCTGTGGGATTTCCTATGTGGACAATCATATCATCTGCAAATAGAGACAGTTTTATTTCTTCCTTCCCAATTTGTATGCATTTTATTTCCTTTTCTTGCCTTATTGCACTGGCTAGACCTTCCAGCGCTATGTTCAATGAGAGTAGTGAGAGTAGACACCCTTGCCTCATTCCCAATCTTAGGGGGAAAGCTTAAATCATTCACTATTAAGTGTAATGTTAGCTATCGTAGGTTTTTTTTGTGGTTGCTGAAAGGCATAGAATAGATATTTCCATTCCAAAAGGGGGAAATAGGAAAGAATGAAAGGGTGATGGGTCTCAAGCAAGTCCAAAACTTAGCAAGGCAAATTCTACCAGATCTTAAGGCTTAAAAGTAATCCTCTTTGGTTCAATGGTATGCCTTCTGGACCCACTGGGACAGTGATCCTGCCTCTTCAGCTCTGCCAGGCAGGGATCATGCCCCCAAGGATCCAGGGAGCCCCATGCCTCAGGATTCAGTCAAGTCCATGTGGCCTGCTGAAACCCAGGTGGTGGCCTCAGCGACCTCTGAATTGCCTTTGGGATTCTTCTTCCTTTTTTTTTTTTTTTGAATAGCACACATTTGCAGCCAAATAGCTCTGTGGTTTGGTCATTGTAACGGTCTTCTTGTCTTCTTCCCGTCCCTCTCCCTCTCCCCCTCTTCTTCCACCACTCCCATCATGAGGGCCCCACCCTCACAACCTCATCTAACCCTAATTTCCTCCCAGAGGCCTCATCTCCAAATACTATCACATTAGGGGTTAGGGTTTCAAAATAAATTTGGGGGTAGAAAATTTAGTCCATAGCATTGTCTAAAAGTTTTCTGTCTTGGTAGGCTGCCCCTTTCCCAATCCTTTGGCTAGAGACAGCAGGCTTTTGTTGAGGTTTTCTTGTCTACTCCTGTTGGCATTTCCAGGTTGCTGGCTTCTTCAGCTCCAAATCTGGGATGTATGAGGCAAAAAGGAAACTCAAGAAACTCACTACCATATTGTTCCTCAGGTCCTGATGTTCCTAGCCATTCTGCCTTTTCTTCACCTTTCAGTCTTCTTTTGTTGGTTTTATATATAATGTCCAAGGTTTTTAGTTGTCTTTAGTGGCAGAAACAGGGAAAAGTATATCTACTCTACCTTCCTGTCACTTCAGTCTTTTTAAGGATTCTGTTGGAGGGCTGTGCCATAATTTACTGATGAACATTTAGGTTGTTAGTAAATCTAATTTTTTCCTACTAAGAACAATACTGCAATAAACAAGGGAGTTGTGTGTTTTTCATTTCTATATCATCAGGGCTCAGTAGCGCCAGATCACATAGCAGGTAGCTAATAAATGTTTATTGAATGAATGAATGCATTGTGACAACTGCCAACTTTATCCTTTACCTAGTGTGCACTTAATTGTTCCATCAAAGATTCTTACCACGTCAAGAGCAGACTTGAAAACCTCAACAGTTAAAACTGATATTGACTAAAAGTTAACTTATTAATTGATAAAGACTTGATATATGCCTTCTCCATCAGGATTTGCATCTTATAGTGGGAAGAACTTAGCTTTCTATGTATGTATGCAAATATGATTTGGAGGAAATACATCAAAACAAAATCCCAGTATTAACTCTGGGATTATTGGTGATTTAAATTTCCTTAGTGTTCTAAATTTTCTATAATTACCACACATTATATCTGAAAAGAGTAAAACAATAAAAATCATTCTAAGGGTAAACTGAAAAGCTTTTAAAACTCAATGGCCTGAAGCTGTGGTCATTGGTGGAGGGTTTGGAGTATCTGTAAATAACATCATGCTGTCTATTTACTGGTAATCCTGGCCCTGCATTAACTTGAGAATAGAAGTAGAAGCATAAGTGGGATGTATCACTTCATCAAAAACATCGTGGTGTCTAAGAGAAACAGGCCTACAGGTAAACGGAACAGAAGTTCCACCCAGCTGTACTCCACACGGGTCAGATGAGTGAACGACATGGGTGGCAGACTAATGATACAAAAGCTGGCGTTTATTGAGGCCTTACCTCACATCAGGTACTGTTCTGGATGCTTTACATGGAGCATTGTCCTCATAACAACACTTACCCCATTTTAGAGACAGAGGCAGAACTGCCTTATGTTGATTGCCCTAAGTCACACAGCAGCAAGCAGAGGAGCTAGGATTCAAAGCACAGGTCATGTGGCTGCAGAACCCAGCTTCTTAATTTCAAGGGTGTCAAGAAGGCCTCCGCTGCCCTAAAAATACCTTGTCTTCCAGGCATTTCTTGATATGTCATACTTGCCAAAAGCAGCATTAAGATGCTTCTGGATGAAGGGAAATGCAACTAACGTTGCCTATGGGAATTCTGGGTGCGCAAGTACATCCCTGTGACATTTCCCTGGCAGCTCACCACTGATTTTTCCACTCCCACTACTTCTGGAACATTCCCCGTGATTTGCTTTCATCTTTAACTTTTGACCATTACTAGACCTTGCCTTTGGAATGGGTCCCAGCCACTTCATCAGTTACGCATCACACCTCCTATGGTCCCATCCTTAGATTCTGTTCTAGCTGCTTCTCATGTTCATCCATATCTTTAGTCCCTCTGCTGGGGGTTGACAATACTAGAGATTTATTTCTCTGGTTTTGGTCACTGTGAACACATAGTATTCCTAGAGAGGTACATAATAGGAATAGTGTACCTTCCTATGGTACCTAAATACACAATAGGTACTAGTGTACCTCTAAAGTATATTAGTATTTTCATAGTAAACCCACACTAAGGCATAATTTCCTGGGCCAGGAAATAAGAATAGACTATGAATCTGTTAAAAATGGAGGGGATGACTTTTGATGATGATGTTGGTTATTTGAGTGATACTTATGAGGTTCCAGACCCTTCATACATAGTGTTTTATATATATAATCTTCACAGCCTTGGCAATGATATCATTTCCCTTTTACAGATGGAGAACACAAGGCTCAGAGAAGTTAAATAAGATTACATAGCCAAGATTCAAATCCAGGTCTGTTTGATTTGCAAACCTAGAGTTCCTTCCCCATTACTATGCTTGTTAGGCATTGGTGGAGGAGCAGAAAAAGAAAGGAAAAAGTTAAGGCCTCCATATATTCTCTATATATACAAATATATTATAAGCCCCTTACTGGGCATCATCTACCAATTTTTTGGCCATTAAGCGACATTCATTGGCTCACAGACTTTAGTTGATATATTTACACACACACAATGCATTTCTTGAAAAATAAAAATGAGATTCCGCCAAGAATCACCAGGAAAAAAAAACTAAACAAAATTGACTCTGCCCAATGAACACTAACTTCAATGCATAATATTTCTTCTGTGCTTTCTAAATGTTTTTTGCAGAAAACCAAGTTAACATTTCACATTTGGACAATTCAGATTTCGAATTCTATTTGGTCTTTCTAAGGCTGGAAGTAAATAGTTGGGTTGTACTTGCTTGCTCTAGGCCAGTGATTCTCAAAGTGTGGTCCATGGGCCTTAGGGATCTCTGAGGCCCTTTCACCGGTGTCCACAAAACTAAAACGATTTTCACAATAATACTAAGATGTCATTTGCTTTTCTCTGGGTTGAAATTTTACTGGTGTTACGCAACAATGCTGGGTAAAACTGCCTGTGCCTTAGCATAAATCAGGGCAGTGGCACCAAACTGTACTAGTATGAAAGGTCCTTTGATTTAAGAGAATGGAAAGACAGGCCACAGACAGGGAGCAAATATTTACAAAACACATATCTGATGAAGTATCCAAAATATACAAAGAACTCTTAAAACTCAACAATAATAAACAACTCAATTAAAAAAACAGGCAAAATATCTCAACAGACACCTCACCAAAGAAGATACATAGGCAGCAAAATAAGCACATGGAAAGATGCTCAACATTGTATGTCATTAGGGAATTGCAAATTAAAACAACAATAAGGTACTATTACATACCTATTAGAATGGCTAAAATGAAAAAACTGATAATACGAAATGATGACAAGGATGTAGAACAACAGGAATTCTCATTCATTGCTAGTGGGAATGTAAAATGGTACAGCCAGTTTGGTGACAGTCTGGCAGCTTCTTACAAAGCTAAACATAGTCTTACTAGAGGATCCAGCAATCATACTCCTGGGTATTTACCCAAATGAGTTGAAAACTTATGTCCACACAAAAACCTGCACACAAATGTGTACAGCAGCTTTATTCATAACTTCCAAAAACTGAAAGCAACCAAGATGTTCTCAAAAGGTGAATAGACAACAACTTGTGATACACTCATCAATGGAATATTATTCAGCCATAAAAAGAAATGAGGTATCAAGCCATGAAAAGATAAAAAGGAGCATTAGGTGCACTTTGCTAAGTGAAAGAAGCTAGTCTGAAAAGGGTATATGCTGTACAATTCCAACAATAGGATATTCTGGAAAAGGCAAAACTATAGAGGCAGTAAAAAGATCACAGGTTGCCAGAGGTTCAGGGGAAGAGGAAAAGGGATGAATAAGTGGAGCACAATGATTTTTATGACAGTGAAACTATTGTGTATGATACTGTGATGGTGGACACATGACACGCATTTGTCAAAACCCATATATATATATCACAAAGAGTGAACTCTAATGTAAACTATGGACTTTAGTTAACAATAATGTATTAATATTGGCTCATCAATTGTAACATGTGTCACACTAATGCAAGACGTTAATAATAGAGGAAACCGGGGGGGGGTGGATATAAAAGAGTCCTATCTGTACTATCTGCTCACTTTTTTGTAAACCTAAAACTGCTCTAAAAAATAAGGTCTGTTAGTTTTAAAAAAATGAAGTCCACTGACAGGATTTCAGATTCCTCATTGCCACTAACCTTTAAGAAACTACCACTCGTCAAATTTGGGTTTGGGATCAAAGAAGAATATCCATAATTATTTGAAAAGCTGTTAAAATTCTCTTTTTTCCAATGATATATCTGTGTAGGGCCAGATTTTCTTCATATACTTCAACCAAAGCAACATATCACAACAGAGTGAATGAAAAAGCAGCTATGAGAGCCCACCTTCTACTAAGTCAAGCAAAATCTAAAACAATTCCTCTCTTCTCACTATACTCTTTCTTTTAGAAAATAGTTATTTTTCTTTCGAAATGTTATGTTAACACGTAATGATGTTTTCACATTATATTTAAACAAATAAATAAATACTTTTAAAATGTCTCAGTTCTCATTTCTTTTTTTTTTGTGAGGAAGGTCAGCCCTGAGCTAACATCCGTGCTAATCCTCCTCTTTTTGCTAAGACCGGCTCTGAGCTAACATCTATTGCCAATCTTCCTCCTTTTTTTTCCCCCAAAGCCCCAGTAGATAGTTGTATGTCGTAGTTGCACATCTTTCTAGTTGCTGTATGTGGGACGCGGCCTCAGCATGGCTGGAGAAGCGGTGCGTCAGTGCATGCCCGGGATCCGAACCCGGGCTGCCAGCAGCGGAGTGCGCGCACTTAACCGCTAAGCCATGGGGCCGGCCCAGTTCTCATTTCTTATACAGTAAATATTGATGGATATAATCCACACAAACAAATGCTCTTTGGAGTCTTCAAAAACTGATGAGTATAAAGGGGTCCCGAGACCAAAAAGTTTGAGAACCGCTGTCCTGGGCTTATGTGGTCTGGTTAAACTTTAATTTTTAGGCTATTTTCTGGACCATTTAACAAGTGATATACTAATAGCAGCTGCATCTAATAGTTAGTTACACAGAAGCTGCCAATATCCAGAAAGTGGCCATCAGGCTGGTCAGTGTATGAGGAAAAATGTGTGTGCTAAGCATATCTTTTTTCAAGCATGAATTTGGAATTTGTTCAATTTTCATTCTTCCATTATCTTCCTTTAAAATGAAACATTTCAAAGAATATAATAAAACATGAAGGTAAATAAAAAAACAGTGCAAGTCAAATTTATGGTGTCAGAACATAAGGCTTGCTATTACAGCTTTTAATGGCAGATAGTTTACAATAAACATTGGGCTTAGCCTGGTAGAAAATAGTCACAGACAGGAGGTAATTACTTGTCCATCTTCAAGCATCAGAAACTTTGGAGTCCCTCCAGCTGAATAATGCAGATCTGCCAACTGTCACTCATTTGGACTAACATGCTTTTTTTGTTGTTTTAATTAAACTGGAAAAAAAGAACATAAGATAAACCTCCCTCTGAAAGTGCTAAAATTCCATGGATGGATAAATCCATGACCCATCCTTTTACACGGTATTTATTGGTCTTGAGTAAATCACATAGACACCCATAAATAGAGTCTATGTGGGAAATGGAATGTATACAGTGTTAGAAAGGGCCCGATGCCAGCAAATCTGAATATTACAGTGAGGGTTCTATAAACAGTAAGAGAAAAACAGCTAGATCCTCATACAGATAACAAGAATATAAATGGACCTTTTAATGAGCTTTGCATCATCACTTATGAAATAATAAATATACCCAAACAGAGATAAAAAGAGGAAGAACAAAATTATGCAAAAATTCTGTCATTAAGATATGTGGGCAGCATGGCTCAAAATAGAAATCAAGCAGCTTTCCAAAGACTTGAAGGTTTTAGATAAAGAAAATGTAATCGCTCTAATTCTTGTTTCATCCTGTTCCCTTCAGCTTTTGTCAGAAACTGTTACCCACTCCTGGTGTTTTGAGGACAGTGGAACTCTTCATGGAAATATACCTGAAACAGATTCTCACAAGTACATATTCTAATTTTAAGTTTTTTACACGTAATAAAAGACTGTGGCAAAATTCAAGTTTATGTGTAGGGAGAATAACCAAGATACAAATGACATACATATTTTACATTAATCTCTAATGTGCTTCACAAATAATTTACATTTATTTTTTGCTGTATAAATACTTCAGATTAAAGGGTAATTTAGCATCAACTCTTAAATTGTTAACTAAAAAGCCTTCACTTGTTACTATTAACACCTTAAATTATCTCAAATCAAGGGCTCTCGTCGCACTGTGTACTTATCCAGGTGTTTTCTTCTTGAAATGAAGAATGTGGGAAAGAGTCTGATTTTTATTTGGATCATCATTGCATTGGCTAAGAGGTTGCCCTAGTGCTACAATAGAAACTTCCATTTCATTTTTACAGTGAATGAAAACATTTTTCCTTATACGGCCGTCTATTCCGTGGCAATGCCAGTAATAGCCTGGCTCGTTATATGTTCAAAAAGAATTTAAAAATAAATTATACTAGATCTTATGAACTGTAGTGATCTCTACTTTCAATTTCATTATGAAAATTTATAACACCTCACAGGTGCCACACCCCAAAGAAATAATGCGGACAATGAGAAAGTGAATAAACTGAAAGGGAACTGAGGCGCTACTTCTCGACTATTTTTCCTTCTAGTCCTGATGTTCACTTTCATCAGCTTCACAGGGTCTAGGGCAGGAGTAAGCATGATGGTACTAGGCCAACATTTTGTAAACCGATTAAATTCAAGATTGAGTATGAAGAAGTCTTAGACTTACTTAAAAGTTTGCGCTAGGGAGGCTTATAGATAGAACAGAGCTCAGGAGTGGGCTTTCTTTGACCCTTAGAGTGTTTTTCTAAAAATTGAATTAGTTGCCAACATTGACAAATCAGGATATTTCACAAAAACAGAAACAAACACAAATCTGCATTTCTGTCTTCCCAAGCAATTGGGAGGTCTGGCAACACAGCACCTATGTCGTTGTGCCATGGCAATGAGGGCCGGAAGCTGGGCAATGGCGAAAGTTCTACCCTTCCAGGGTCTCCACAGCCCACCTTACTCGTGCACGTTTCCTGCTTGACATTCAGATAGGTGTGCGTGTGAGGCCCCTGTTAATGAGCCACTCTGGCTTCAGCTGTAAGCCGAAGAAAAGACCGACCAGACTCAGGTGTTTGCTCCTTTGGGGTTCCTCCCTATCCCTTCCAATAAGACTCTGTATTAAGTATAGAGTTTCAGATCCCAATTGGACTTAAAATGGGAGGCATTTAGGGCCATTGTCCCAGATCAGAATCACTTCAAAGTTACCACTGATCTGAAGATTTTCTGGGAAATAAGGGTTCAGAGCCTTTCCTTGAAGTTTATGTCTAATCTAGGTTGAGCTGGGTAATGTATCTCAATTCAAAATGAGAGTAATTCTGGGATCAAACAGGAAAAAGACCCATGATGGAGGTATTATTGAAATGTTTCTCTATATATGAGACGGAGTTGAGAAGAATACCCGGATTCTGGGCCCCCTCTGCCTCTGACAAGCTGTAGGACCTTAGGTGAGACAATTAACTCAGCCTCTGTTTCTACATCTATAAAATGAAGGGGGATGTTTCTGCATTCAGAACCCAGGCCATACATCAGAATCACCCAGAGGGGCCGGAGGGGACTTTAAAAAATACTGATTGATGCCTAGGCCCCTACCCCAGACCAACTGAATCTGATTCTCTGAGATGAGGCCCAGGAATTAGTATTTTCCAGATGTTCCTTTCTGTGATTCTGCGGCACAGAGAGGGAAACAACTCAACATGTTCTCCAAGGCTCCTTCCCATTCTCCAATTTTGTGGTCTCAGGGCTTGGGAGCAGGTGCCAGGAGAATAGCCATTTGCCCTGTTAATTTCTCCTTTATGTCAGATTGCCAGCAAAGATTATTCATTTTACACTAAAAAAATATATGTGGAGGTGTAGTCACAGCTTTTCATTTTCATTAAGGGACTAAAAGACGCCTGGAGTAGAAGCCCAAATTTTAACACCCACTCCTTTCAATTCACTCCCCACAACCATATTCAGGTCGTCACTTGTCCAAGGGGCATTGATTCCCACATTGTAAATATTTTTATCCTGACAAGGTATCTAAATTGTTGCCATTTAAAAGATACCAAGAGCTTCACGGTGTAACAAGGTAACCACCAGCCACACCATGAACACCTGAAATGTTGCACGAACACCAGAAATGTGACTAGTCCTGATTCAGATGCACTAGAAGTGAAAAATATACACTGAACTTTGCATATTTAGTACCAAAAAAAGTAAACGATCTCATTAATAATGTTTACATCAATCACATGTTGAAATGGCAGTATTTTAATAAGTGGGTTTAACAAAATATATTAAAATTAATTTCACCTGTTTCTTTCTACTTTTCTAAATACAATTACTAGAAAATTTTAGATTATCTAGGTGGCTCACATTATATTTCTTTAGGACAGTGCCGACTAAGAGGTGTCCACTTTCTGGGCCATCCGGTGGCCTAGTGGTTGAGTTCGCGCTCCGCTTCGGTGGCCCAGGGTTTGTGGGTTCGGATCCCGGGTGTGGACACGCACACTGCTCATCAAGCTATGCTGTGGTGGCGTCCTACATATGAAAACGGAGGAAGATTGGCACAGGTGTTAGCTCAGGCACAATCTTCCTCAAGCAAAAAGAGGACAATTGGCAACGGATGTTAGCTCAGGGCCATCTTCCTTACCAAAAAAAAAATGTGTCCACTTTCTGAAACTTTAATTGAAGTTTATCGTGTTTAAAAATGACAGCTCCTCAGAATGAACTAAATTAGCTTTGAAAAACATTTATTTAACAGTCTTTACTGCACAGGTTCCTACAAGGGGACTATTTTTAATAGAACTGACTAAACCTACATGACCTCAGCTGGATGGGGACACACAAATCAAAAGCAGTGCTTTATGCCAATTGGATACTTTTGTGCACCAAATACGACCCCTGGGAGAATCCTAGTGGAACACTACAGGGAGAATGCCGTTGAGGTTATTGATCATTTCCCGCTTCCTTCCACCTGACTATCTACCTGTTCACCTTGTTTTCCCCATTCACGCACTCATTTATGCCGGTTCTGTCCCGAAGCAGGAAACATGCAAATGGTAAACAATAAAGTAAATAAGTGAGCGCATTAGAGGAGACAACAGCTAAATGTCCCACTCGCCTAAACGTTGTTTTTCATCCCTGGTGTCTCCAATGCCTCAGAGCAGTTGTTTCTGCAGTCTTGGATTTCTAGCCAAAAGGCCTCAGATTAGCAGTTATCAGGCCCCTGCCCTGGCCTTATCGTACAGCCACAATAGAGGGCTAAGAGGGGAAACATGTCAGACGGAATGCTTGGAAAGAGGGCCAGCTCTGAGTGCAGGAAGAGTAGGCAACTGTCCAGAATACGTGAATTCAGAGGTGCCAGGACCACTCCAGCACACTAAGAAAATGCTTTTCTCCTCAGCTGGCTGCAGCTCTTTTAGCTTAGGGCTGCAAGGCCTTGTAAAGGCACGTGCTCCCAGGTGCGCCCAGTATTAGACATTTACACCTAATGCAAATATTTTTCAGATCACTTCAACGCAATCAAGATGGACTATGTGTGGCTGCCCCAAGCAGATTTGATAAGACTGTCAGGGGCCCCCTCCAGACAGGGAGGGAAAGAAACATGTGGGAGGGAGGAAGAGGGCAGAGACAGGAAGGCTAGGAGAGCCGACACTAACGTCACCCACTCCCGGTCTGGCCAGCTCTGGCACTAGAGAAATATTTCCGACTGAAGGGACTGACGCATCAGCAGGCAGCACTGAGCAGAGCCTCGAGCAGTACCTGGAGGCACTTCATTCCTCACTGCGAGAACCTTTCTCTCCACTCCTCTCCTCTCCTCCTCACCCGCTCCCAGGCCCACACCTACCTCTATTACAGAGCTTCCTCCACGGGCTTATTTACTTTCCTTCCGCCCCCACAAGCACAAAGACGTGTCTTACTCCTCTGGGAGTCCCCGGAAGCTAGCACAGCACTTGGCACTTAAGTGCTTAATAAGTGTTTGATGAATGAATACATGACTATACCTCCCTGCCTCATTGGGGGCAAGAGGAGAGTCTGTCATCCTGCCAATGGCACTCGATTCCTAACCTCTGCATCAAACTATGCCTGCATTTCTAAACCCTGGACACAACATTCTGAAACAAAGATGAAGGGAAAGAGGCGTGGGACAGGTCGGGGCATGAAGATACTGCCACCCATGTGCACACATGCCTATTTATATGCTGCCAAAATGTTCTCGGCCCTTGCTCATGGGCCTGCGTTACTGTTTTACCCCCGACCTCAGTAGGTTTCTGAGAAAAACCATCATTAGGACTTGTTTTGCTCTATCTTGTATCAAAATAAACAAAAAGCAGAGCATATCAAAACCCTACCCCCACAATAGTAGATTATTATACTTTTTAACAAACTGACCCACCACCGTTTTCCAGTCCTTGTGATACGCTGCAAGGAAGTGCCTGGCACTCAGAAAGCTCAAGGTTCCAGCAACAGTTGTGTGGCCTTGGATAAGGAACACAGGGTACTCTTTGTCCTCTGGCTTCTTCAGTGTGTTAAAGGAGATAATGGTATATTCAATGGGTATGAAGAAAGCTTAACATTGGTCTGCATGAAGCTCTTTGAAATGCATGAAGGGCACTACAGTGTATAAATTTAACACTTGCCCTAGTGTTCACTCAGAGCCCTTGTCTGAGCATTTAGAAAATCTCTCTGTGGATGTGTACATACACACACACACACGAATATATTTAAAATTGCTTAATTGCTTTTAAAAATTTTAAGTAAACACGCTGAAATGGTTATGAGGCATCTGTACAACGTATCCAATACAAGCCTGCCACAATAAGAGCTATTTGAGAAACTAAATCACATCAATGAAAGAATAGCAATGAGTCAATTGATGAAATATTGCATTAGCAATGGCCTCTGACCCCCTAAGATGCCAACTGAAAGCTTTCTCCTCTTTGTAATTTAATCATTTTCCAGTTAAATTAATTTCTTAAAATCCACTCAGATAAGCCGCCTATGTTAAACACACACACACACACACCCCTCCAGGTGTAGGTGAAATAAAGGACAAACCCTTGTGTTGTGACTCTACCTCTGCTTTATTCTGGAAATGGACAATATCCTGTTTCTTTTTTCTATACCTGACAAGAGTTTTCCATAACTTCTTCCTGCTAAAGTGTGATGTCAAGGGCCCTCAAATACCCCAAGACAGAGACCAGTCACCACAATACAGAACTATGAAAATGCAGCCACGCGGGGCCCTGCAGTGTGTGCCATACAGGCTGACGGGCTTTCCTGAAAGAAAAAAATTGTTTTAATTTATTTTAATGCAAACTAACTGGCTCAGAAGGTGGCTTTGCAAAGGTAGCAACTTTGAGAAGAGCGCTAACAAGCCCGCCCCGCACGTCTGTGCTCGGGCTTGCTGGTAGAGCGTACTCCACACACATCCAGGAATTTGTTTGAGGACTGAGCGTGGTTAAGTCATGTTTTAAGAATGTTCTCTCATTATCCTGACTCAGAGGGCGCAGTGAGCCACAGAAGGGAGGCTGCACAGTGATACCTTCTGTTCGTCTGGTTTTCAAGAACTGCCTTCCACTGTTCTGATGGTTGCAGACTGATGTCACCGAGGTTAATTCCTTCGCGTCTTCTTTTCACAGAGTCAGAGCAAGAGCAGTTTTTCCTGTTGACATTTTCTTAAACTGTGTAACCTGGGTGTTAGGCTTGTTGGGGGGGGGAGAGTGGGGAGAAGAGTATCAAGGAGAAGGGAGGGGAACCAGAGAAGGGACAAGCACAGAACCAGAGGAGAGAACCGACAAAAAATGATGAGCCAAGAAATTTGTTTGGGAAAAAAGAAATCTAAGAGCTGTGGTTTGGCAAGTGACTCTGACTCTTAATGAGAAAGGCAGAGAGAGAAGAGAGGGGAAATGGGCATGAAGAGGGGAGGGGAAAGGAGAACAGAGGAAGGAGAGGCGGAGAACAAGACAGGAAGAAGGGAGGGAGTCAGAGAAGCAAGACTCAGCGTGTGACATAATGCCTCAGGAAGGGACATGGTGAGGAAATACACTGTACCAAGAGACGGGAAGCTAAAACTCAGGACAGACTCCCCACTATGGGACCTCTGGTCATGTCAACGTCCTGGAACTAGGAGAAATATCCCTGATAATTCACCTTTAATCATCTCATCTCATGCCAATGGACAAACACATGCTTGATTGACATTTTGAAGTTTCCTCAAAGGCTGGAGTAGGGATCACAAGGTCATAACTATCAATTCTGGTGAGGAAACTCCTCATGGGTCTCCACATGGTATGTCACACACACACACGCTCACATACACACATGCACACATAGGCACACATACACACTTTAGAACCACTCCATGGCTTTCCATTGTACTTAGAATAAAACCCACCCCTGGCTCTTGCAACCTCACCAGCCTTTCCTCACAACAGTCTTCCAGCCATACTGGCTTGCTTTTGGTTCCTTGAATCGCCTGAGCTCTCTCTCACCTCCAGACCTTCCCAAAGCTATTTCCTCCACCTGTGCCCCTTCTCCATCCTCAGAGGACTGGCTCTTCTTCATTCTTCAGGTCTCACCCAGAGAGGCCATCTTCAACCACGTTGTCTAAATAGGTTCCCTCTTCCCCATCGCCACCCCCAGTATTCTGTCCCTGTACCCTATTAGTTTCCTGGCACTAATTATCATTTGTCAGTGTATATTTATTGGTTTGTCTACACGTAAATTGTCCTTAACACAGTCAAATATTTGTTGACTGAGTGAATGGATAGAATGTTCCAGATTCACTGATTTGGGAGGCACAGCTTTGAACACTAGCAGCGGTCCCCAACCACCTATCTTTAAACGTCTCCTCCTCCTCCCTGTTGCTCCACATCTAGTTCCCACCTAGGCCTTGAAGCTGTTCCTGCTGCCTGTGAGTACCCTGAGTGGACCACCCCCTAGTTAAAGGGGAGGTGAGCAGCTGTCTTTGGGCGGGGCAGAGGCATTGAGAAGCCACAAAGGGTTAAAGAAAGAAATTAGAGTTAGCAACTAATCTGATGCTCCTTCCACACAATTAGAAAAGCAGAAAGAGAACCACAAAAGAAAGATCACTGAGGAGAAAAGAGTGCGGATGTTAGAAATCTTCTGTGTTAGGGATGAGGGCTCCTCTGTGTGGTACGGTCATCTGAGGGACCCCACTCCATCCCAGTGAGTGCAGAGGCACTCCACAGAGCAACATCCCCGTGACTGCACCGATCGGGAAATCGGTGATTAGAAAGGAGGCCGCCTGTCTCCCAGACAAGCGCTGCTCCTGCTCCTCTATCAAGCTGCCTTCTGTTTGTGGCTCTGCTCTCCCCCTCGCTTGCTGGGCACTTTTATCCAAACAAAACATCATGGAGTAACATCCCCTTCATGAGGGTTCAGGAGTTGCTCATTACTCATGTTCTCTTGCTCTCTTGATGAAAAGGGTTTTTTGTTTGGCCCGAGTATTTATCTGTCCAGAAACATGTTTCATGATCACATGATGCTGTCACAGCTTTCTGAGGCCTGAGTCTTGCTCAGAGCTTCATGATCAGTCCACAAATTAAACTCCTGGCCAACATGTATGGTTGAGTTTATCCAAAGTCCAAACAAATCAGATACTCCTTCTGGACAGAAGTCAAATTCTTTCCTTTGGCAATAATTTCTCAGAAATTCAGAAAGCAGTATATTTTATGTTCTCAAAGTTCTTATAATCACATCCAATCTTGTGTCAGTTGCATCAATTGCCATAATGAAGGGTTTTGAAAAGTCTGAAGCTTCCAAAATGGGTAAAGAAATCGAAGCTTGTTTGAACTTTTGAGAAATATCTCAACACTGTAGGATCCAAAAACTTTAATGTGTTTGCCCTCTCTTTGTAAAACAGCACAATGGACCAGTTACAATTCCAAATGAGGAAAATTCTAAGGGCTCCCCCAAAGGACATGCATTTTTTTAATTAATTGTAGGGAGTTTGCCAATCTCTAACAGAGTCTACTTTATTCCACAAGAGAATCAGATCTCAAATATTTGGCCTGTGAAAGCCCAACAGGCATTACTAAATTTCATATAGTTCAAGGATGGCTGCAAGCCCCAAATTGACTACACCCTCACAATTAGGGATGAGGTCATAAAATGTCACTCTCTGAAATTCAGGATAAAAAAAATATGTGTAAAATTAACCACCATGATATTAGTAACATAAGATTAGCATTTTAAAGAAATAACAA
Organism: Diceros bicornis minor; assembly: GCF_020826845.1. Taxonomy (NCBI): domain Eukaryota; kingdom Metazoa; phylum Chordata; class Mammalia; order Perissodactyla; family Rhinocerotidae; genus Diceros; species Diceros bicornis. The sequence continues at coordinate 45,798,998 of NC_080757.1, read as the reverse complement.
GCCTTTGGAGATGTTTTATAAATTTATGGGTGAAGTATCTTGGTGTGTCCTCAGATCTCAGCAAGGAGAATTAAATCTACACCAAGTAAGTAATAATGATGGCTACTATTTGTTGAGCAGCTATTATGTGGCAGGCACAGTGCCAGAAATTTGCACTTGCAATTTCATTAATCCTCACAAGAAGCTGGTGAGGAGTCTCCACCCATCCCCATTTTAATGAGGAGAATCTTGAGGTGTGACGGAGGATGGAAGTTGCTCACTACCACACAGCGAGTGCCACTGCTGGGTTTCTAACCCAGGTCTTTCTCAACTCCAAACTACGTTCTTAATTATGTTAAGAGAAATGGTCCCGTGAAGTTGAGCAAAAAGGCAGTTAACTGAAACAAACATGTTGCAGAAGTCTCCAAAAGCTTTGAGGTAAATAATCCAAATCAGTTTTCCAGACTGAAACATCTCTGGAGGGAAGGAGGTTTATTCCTTAAGGCCTCCTCAGCCGGCTAGAGATATCCCTTAAGAACACTCAATTCCCTTTGATCTAATTCAATAGTCACCAAACCTTTTGATCTTTAATTTGATCTCCTGTGGATGCCTTTCCACCTGGAGGGAGGACCTTTTGCACATGACCAGGACTGGTCAGCTGCCAGCTTTATTCTCTGGCATAAAATAACAACTTGGTCAGGTGGAGGACATTTAGTCTCTGCAGAGTGGAATTATTGGGAAATCAATTCCTAAAAAGATCAGCTCTGAATGAACTAAAATTGCATTTCTGATCCTACAAAATCAAGGATCCAGTCTTGGGTCTTCAGTGATGTCCATCAAAATGCATACATAGTCCAGAGGGCTTACCTTGAAACAGCCTGCCAAGCTCTCTAGCCATCTTAATGACATCGATATAGGTCCACTTTTAATGAGTGACATTAAGAGACTGTCACACTGCATACCCACAGTCTGGCCAAATATTCCTATGGGATGAACGCAGAACGTCACAACAGCCCATGGCATATTCAGTTAGCCAGTTCTTAAAATTAATCAGATGAATCCCCTGCACGAAAGGGTTCTAGAGGAGAACCCATAAAGCTTTAAAGGACTCACATGCTCACAGTGCCCTTCTCAGAAAAGCCACTCCTAGAGATTCTTTCTGTAAACAAACTGCCAGGGCTCACACCTCGTGCATTGAATGAAGGCAACTTGACCACACTGGCCTCAATTGACGAGAACAGAAACCCATTAGTCATGGTGAGGCCCAAGGGAAAACGACCATGTTGTATATGAGGGAGGCCATCTGCTTCTGAGGCCACATGGCATGAAGCTCTATGCCCATCAGGGGAGCTCCTGATTAGATAGTGACAAAGAGACCTGGTTAGACTTTCTCTCTTAGGAAGAGGAGATACTAGGTACACAAAGAGAGCATGGGTTGTTCCAGATCAAGTGAGTAGCTGGGCCAGGTCTCCGTGAGGCTCCTGGACATTCCAGTCTTAGAAGCCTTGGGAGGCTTAGAATGCATAGCTTCCCCTCTGGACAGCTTACTCTTTGTACTGAATTAAATATTTCCTTCAAAAATGTGATTTCTGAAACTTCATACATGGTCTACTTCAGAAATTTTATACTTGAAGTTGCCCTTTTCAGAACTCTTAGATTAAACTAAAGAACTTCTCGATGCTCATTTGCAATCCCCAAATATCTCAATCCTTAGAATCCACTATCTACTTAAATCTAAGTTTTTTTCTTCACTTATTCATCATCTACGAGGGATACTATGCAAAGGGTAACGAAGAGTAGGATCCTTTCCTCAACCAGGAATTGTGTCTCTTCCTCACTTTAATATTTCTCTTGCTTAGCACTTTGCTTTTTAATGCTAGAACTAATCTTATTTGTAATTTACATGCCAAGCTTAAGTTTACTTATTAAACACTAAACTTGGAGTGGCTCAATAACTTTTTACAGGCTGACCTCTGGCACTCCACCCTCTTTCAAGGGCACCATGATTCTTTTCATAGAACTTAATTTTCAGAAACACTTAAAATGTAGAAGGGTTTAAAACTGAGATATGAAGCAACGTCTCCAAACTTTATTTAAAAATCTTAAAATATTTATGGTTTACACCCGTGTGCATTAAGTAAAATCTTAAAATATGCCTCAGAAAGTAAAGCTACTGATTATCGAGTGCTTACTATATACCAAGTATGATGTTAAGTATTTCATTTGTTCTGTCTCGTTTAATCCTCACAGCAATCTTCTGAGGTAGATATTATTATTTTATATAGCTCTTGAAGTGGAAGGAGAAAAATCTGGTACAATATGTACCCAGGTGCTTTTCTTACTAGTAGGCACCATCAGGCCATTGGGAATGGGAAGCCCTGCTTTTTAGCCCTGGTCTGCTACTTACCATGTGTCCTTGGGCATGTCACTTCTCTTCAACTGTCTCACCTGGGTTTCAACTTCTTCTTCTGTTAATCATTAATAATTACTAATAATTAACATTAATCATTATAATTACTTTTATTTAACAGGGGTCCTAGCTCCAACAGAACAAGCTCTCTATCATTTCACTATTATAATTTCAATCCAGTGTGTCTGAAAGATTTTGCATCTTTAGGCATCTCCTTTTGAAAGGCAAAAACCGAGAGGAGAGGTCTTAGGTTAGTACTTATCAGTTAATGCTTCAATGTTTTAATAAGGATTATTTGATAGCCAGCTGAGAATAAGAAGAGAATGTGGCTTGGGCTATGGGGGGTGGAAAGATATGAAGGACTGCTGGAGGACCAATGAAGGTTGGATGACAAAGTGCCAAAACAAAGACTTCGCTGAAGTACATTTTATCTGGACTCTGCCTGGCTCAGGTTATGCCTTAGAAGGTGGTGTGAAGGCAGGGAGTAATGTTCAGTGTGTAACACATTGTCTTGTCTGGCTGAAGTATGAGTAAAGACGTGCTGAAGGAGGAAAACCAAGAAATCCAGCCGTGGGGGAAGACACAGGGAAAGCCATAGTTAAGAGTTTGGAATTCATTCCACAGGGAGTGAGGAACCTTCAAGAGCTTCTTAGCAGGGGACCAATGACATTAGGCCTATGTTGCTTATAGAAAAGCGGGAATGGTGGGGATAGCGTATAGAAGACAGGGGCCTAGGGTGTGGTTAGGAGGCCCTTCTAATAATCCAGTTATGGGGTGATGGAGCCCAAAACTAAGGTGGTGGTGGTAAGAATAGAAAGAAGAGTGTAGCGCTGCAGGAGACATGGACGCCAACTGGATTTGGGGGATTGTTGAGAAGAAGACATTCAAACCACAGACACCTAGGGATTCTGGGCATTGATGAAAGGTCCAAGAATTTCTATTCTCCTTTTTCCCCATTTTCTATGCAATCAAAAATGCCCTAACTTGACATCAGTTGGCAAGTTATTGAGTGCCGAAATATGCAAAACATATGGAAGATTCATCTTTGCCTCTGAAAACCACAGACAGAAATAAAACTGGCAGAGAGAGAGGGTGAGACTAGCCCAGGTCTTGGTGCCTTCCTTCCAAATCTGGGCACTGGTCTAAACCTCTAAGAACCTCTTTCCTTGGGAAAGGCAGGGAAGATTATTGATAACCATGAGATAACTGGGTTCTGATCTTAGTCCTGCCGCTGACGGGGGTACCTTCCTTAATCATTTATGTCTTCCCTTTTTACGTTAAATCAGACATTTCAGAGGTCCCCTGAACACCTCAAACTTCAGGGCTGCACGATCTTTCCCTCTATCCCATGTACTGCCTTTAATACTATTTTATTCAATTAAAAATATTTTCCCCCCTCGTTTTCGAATCCCATTCTCTATAAAGCACAGCACTGCTTCAGGGCAGGTGCGATGGCCTCGATATCTGGGTCCGGGCTTGGACATCAAGACAAAGCCAGTCCGCCTCTTTCTTCAGCATCTCTTCTCCGCCCGCCGCCATCATCGCTTTGCCTCCGCGACCGCATCCCGCCTGGTTCCCACGGCAACCGGCGGGGCGCCCACGTCGGGGCTCAGGACCGCGCGGCAGCAGCCCCCGCCCCGCCCCCACGGCACCGCGCTCCCGCGCGAGGAGAGAGGAGGCCGGGTTGCCGAGGAAACGGGAGGACGCCAGGCAGCCGCCCCCACCGCCTCCGCCCCCAGAAAGCCCGGCCGCCGCCGCGGAAAGCTGCCTCCGGGGAGAAGGAGGAAGAGGGGCCGGTAGAGGGAGGAGAGAAGAGAGAGGAGGAGGAAGAGGAGCACAAGGACGGCCCCCGCGCGATTGATGGGCGGCTCCTCCGCCCTGGACCAGCCCGCCTGCCCCGCCCCTCGGCCCCTTTAGCCGCTCGCAGGGGAGAGAGGACTGACCCGCAAGGTAACGGCCCGGCTCCGCCTCGCCCGCCCCGGACGCACCCGCAACCCAGCGGCCACTGGTCCTCCGAGGAGGTGGGGGAAGAGAGGAGGACAACCTCTCCTTTCGACTTCCACGATTCTGGAGGGAAATCGGGCCTGAAACCCGGCGGCCTGGTCTCTCTGGGCTGGCCACAGCCCCGTCTTCTTCTGCCCCAAAGAGGACAGGTTTGGGGGATTCTGTGATCATTTGTACACTGGCAGCCGCCCCGCACCTACAAAACTTCCCTGCAGACTGCCCTGGTCTGCAAGTCCAGGAGAGGTATACACGGACCGCGCCCCCTCTGGCTTCTGAGCGCGAAATTGTTAATCTTGTTATTGCTGAGAGCACCGAATTGCTTGTCAAGCCTGTGACATTACCAGCCACCCACCAAAGTTCCCCAGTTACACACTGAGTCCCTCTCTTCTGGGCTTGACGGTCAGTGTGTGACCGCCCATCTCTTTCACAGTTTCACAATAACATGAAGAGTCACCCTCGAATAGCTTTTCTTACAAGTCCTTTGCAGCCCCCGAGCCCTTGATTTCCTAAGACAAATTGGCTAGAAGAGTCAAATCATCTTCCCCGCTTCTACCCCCCATCCCTCCTCTTGGGTCACAATATTCTCTCAGTAGCAGAGTGTTAGGAAAATTGGGCCCAAATCACTCATCTTTGTTACTTATACTCAACACATTTTTTTTTTTTTTTTTTTTTTTTTTTTGTGAGGAGATCAGCCCTGAGCTAACATCCGCCAATCCTCCTCTTTTTTTTTGTTTTTTGCTGAGGAAGACGGCCCTGGGCTAACATCGGTGCCCATCTTCCTCCACTTTATATGGGACGCCGCCACAGCATGGCTTACCAAGCAGTGCGTCGGTGCGCGCCCGGGATCCGAACCAGCGAACCCTGGGCCGCCGCAGCGGAGCGCGCGCACCTAACCGCTTGCGCCACCGGGCCGGCCCCACTCAACACATTTTTATAAGTTAAGATTTTAAAACTCATAACATTTTTTTAAGCTAGGATTTAAACAAATCCTGTAATCTTTGTCATTACCAATTAATTAATTAATTGTGTAAAAGGATGAACAAGGTCTCCTGAACTCCCTCTTCCCAGCACTCAATTGTGGAAAAGGGGGAATTTATAAACCTGATTGTCAGGTCTTAATATAGCCGTTTGGATTTTGGTTCAAAGGAAACTTCAGCCTAAAGAGGGGCTTAAATTTACATTCTTCTCTATTGCTGAACCAATAAAAATTTCGCTTTAATGATATTTCTAATATGAGAACATAGTAAGAAAACAGTGAGGGCCGGCCCGGTGGCTTAGCGGTTAAGTGCGTGGGCTCGCTGCTGGCGGCTGGGGTTCGGGTCCCGGGTGCGTACCGACGCACCGCTTCTCTGGCCAAGCTGAGGCCGCCTGCCACATACAGCAACTAGAAGGATGTGCAGCTATGTCATACAACTATCTACTGGGGCTTTGGGGGAAAAAATAAATAAAATAAATCAAATTAAAAAGAAAACAGTGAAATACCTTATTAAAAAAACTCCCTTCAAATCAATTCTTTCAACAAATGTGGCCATAAAACAGAAAGACATACAATATATGTGTGATTTTTTAGAGAACTGAAAGAAATATATTCTGCCATCAGATTCTGTTCTCCTAAGTCAGGGAAATTCGATTTGAATTCATTGGAAATTTACACTAGAGAGGAATGCATATGTCACAAAGTTCTTAGAATATTCCTCATTGAAATTTCACAGATATGTAGAATTTTGAGGCCAAGAAGAATCATTCACTCCTGCTTTCAGCAAAGCAGGACTCCCTTCTCTCCCCACATGCCTCCTACTCCCTTCTCCTTTCCTTCTCCCTCTCCCAATTTAATATAGCTTCTTATGTTGATTGCTAAAGCACAAATCTGGCACAATATATTATCACCAGAGACTTAAAACAGAAGCGAGCATGACCATGAGTGGATTTTAAATCGAGAAGCAGTTCAAAGGTGAGAAATAGAAGAGAAGACAGGAAGCTATTTTAGAAAACTGTGCCTTGACCACATTTTATTATCATTCTCCCGCCTCCACCTGTCTGTATTTGCTGAGGAAAAATTTTTGGCTTCAAGTGGCCATTTGGTTGAGTGGGCCCACAAAGCCTACTCCACAAAGCCACAAAATCCACGAATTAAGCATTATCTCCTATGGATTTATTTGCATACAGTTATTTCTGTTTCTTGTTCATCCTGGTCAGTTTTTCAAACCTGTAGTCAAGTATAAAGTTCAAGTGACACTTCAGAAATGTGGAGAGTGTTGGCCTAAACTGTGGTGATCTACCTACCATCTCCTTGATCTATCTCTAATAATTTGCTTCCTTGGCGCCTGTAGTGTTTGTTTAATCTCACAAAGTATTGATGTGTTTAAATAAGAAATTACATGTGGCACCATGATACTTCTAAATATTCATTTAATAGTAAATTACAGTAATAGTAAGTTTATGGGAGGGTAAAGAGACTTTTGTAGGCAACTTTATAGTCCTTTATTTGGTAAGTGATTGTGAAGTCAAAGGTAACCTGGCTTGTAATTCAAATAGTGTTATTTCCTACCTATTTAGACAAAGTTATTTCATGGCTCTTGACTTCAAAACCTCCTTAAAATAATGATGCATTAAAGCCAGGATATGTTAGCTGGCTTTTCTATGTCAACTTTGTAACCAAAATGTATCATCCAAGTGGATGCTGGGATGTGCCCTTTCAGTGACCATTAACATATTTTCATTGCGAATCCTTGTGTTCCCTGCATGATCAACATTCAGACAGGCTTCTGTTTCCAACAGTAGCAGCAGGGGTTCATCTTTTGCTTGTTTTAACATCATCATTTTCTGAAAACTTCATTCTATGCAGATACATATTCATATGAAAAGTTAAAAATGATCTTTTAAAATATAACCCCATAAATGACTATTAAAATGCTCAGAGACAAAATTTAGGTTTTGTGTATAGACTTTGGAACTACCTATTGGACTATATAGTTTCAGATTCTGACTCTCAAAGACCAACTTTCCATGCTTGAGAGAAAATAACCCCGGAGTTAACAACAGCACGAGTTCTCCCTGTTGCTCAGGGCTGGACGATAAACCTCGCGAGATTTCATAGCGACCAGACCAGACACTGGGTCTGCCGTTGCACACGCAACTGAAAAAACCGGAGAAGGAAAGGGAAGCTACGGACTGTAGACGCCTGGGGGCAGGGATGTGGTCTGTCTTACCCTGCTGTTTCCTCAGAGCCTAGCGCAGCACCTGTCACATGGTAGTCAGGAAAAAATACGTGTAGAAATAAATGAAAGAGCTTCCCTAGACAATAAGCAGGAAGAATGTGGGAACTTGGATGACCTCAGAGATGAGGTTTAGCAGACTCTTTATTTTTTTTCATTGAGGTATAATTGACATATAACATTATATTAGTTTCAGGTGTACAACGTAAAGATTCGATATTTGTATGTATTGCAAAATGATCCCCAGGATAAGTCTAGTGAACATCCGTCCAGCAGACTCGTTATTAATAGGGCCATTTAATAACTTTGTGAACTTAAAGATTTTGGCCATAAATTTAGGCCACCCCAGTCAGAGCCAACTTTCTTGAAAGCATTGTCCCTACTTCCTTACCTCTCGTTTACGCAACCCACTGCAATCTGTCTTCAGCCCGGCACTGCACTGAATGCTCTCACCAAGGTTATTAATAACCTCCTTGAAACACGCTCTTCTCGACACTGATGAGACTGCACCCACCTGGTAGTCCTCCTGCCTCTCTGGCTTCTTTGCAGAGTTTCTCTTCAGCTACCTGTTCTTAAATTTTAGTGTGCCTCCGAGTTTTGTCCTGGGTCCTGCTTTTCTTTTCAATATTCATTCCGCCTTCAACTTCAGTTATCACCAAAATGCCAGCGATGCCCATGTCTTTACATCTCTGATCAGCTCCGGAGCCCTGTGACTAACTACTTGCTTGACATCTCCATTTGCTGTACTCCAGACACTTCAAATTCCATGTTATTTTCTCACAAACCTGCTCCTCCTTCCTCCTCCGTGTCTGAAGGAATGTTGGCACTAAACAGCTAGCTGCCCGAGCCAGTGACCTGGGCAGCTTCCTCCATGCTTCCCTCTCCTGGCCCATCTGTATAACCACCAAGTCCTGATGATTTTCTCTCCGAGTATCCCTTGAATCCATCATGGTTGAGTGTGGGCACTGCATGAGACTCCAGGTTCAAATCTCAACTCTTCCACTTAGTAGCTCTGTAACCTTAGACAAGTTACTTAATCCCTTTGTGCCTCAGTTCCCTCATCTGCTAGACAGAGATATAGTGCCTGCTTCATAGCATGGTCATGACGATTGAATGAATGAATATGTGTAAATGCTTAGAACAGTACCTAGCGCTTCCAGAGTCTCAGTAGCTATGATCTCCTCCTCCTCCTCCTCCTTCTTCTTTCCACTTTTGCTACCCAAGTCTGGTCACCATCTTATCTCATCTGGATTACTGTAGTGTATTCCCAGTGGTCTTTCCACTTCCATTTTTATTCCACATCCCCTCCCTCCATCTATTCGTCATACTACAGCTGGAGGGACCTTTTAAAAACTCAAATCTAATCATTGGCTCCCCGGATTGGAACCTTCCAATGGCTTTGTATGGCTCTATGAGTCATGACCTTCAAGGTCCCACCCAAATTTGGGGCCCCTGCCTCTCTTCCAGCCCTTCTGGTGCTGTTCTCCCCTCTCTCTCTGCTCCAGCTGCACTGGCCCTTCCTGTTCTTCATCCACACCAGCCCCTTCCTGCCCTGAAGCTTGTATACCTGCTGTCCTTCTGTCTGAGATGCTCTCTGTCCTACTTCTTGCCTAGCGCACTCCTTAGCAAACCCAATGTCATTTCCTAAGGAAAACCTGGCCTCCCAGAGCAGGTTATGTCCTCCCATAATAACACTCTCTCAAAGAACCCCATACTTTTCCATAGCACTCATCACAATTAGGGTTTACTTGTTCAGTGTCAGTCTTGTTCCACCCTAGACTGTAAGCACCACAAAGGCAGGAGCCATGTTATCTTGCTGACATGACTGCTATACCCCAGTGCCCAGCATTGTGCCTGGGTTGGAACAGGGCACAATAGTTGTTGAATAAATGAATTTCAGTTCCCAGCGGCTCATAACTTTGGTCACTGCTAATTTAGCTAGTTTCTTGGGTGTTCTTTTTTGTCGTGTTGTAGAACTGCATCTGAATCAGGTGTCGGTCAGTCTATCTCACTGTGAATAACCAGGACAGGATCACTGAAGCCCGCTGATGAATGTGGCTGCATTATTTATGCCTGGAACAGGAGGGCTGTAAGGGCATCAACACCAATACAAAGAGTCCTTTCAGTCTGAAAGGAGCATCTGTGCCTTTCAAACAATGGAAATTAGATTAATACGGGAATAAAAGCAATTATACTAAATAAATCCAAATATGGCAAAGCAACAAAGGATTATATCACAGCACATTTACTTATCTTTTATATGCAGGTCAGGGATTAAGAATCATGTTGCATGAAGCAAGAGACAGGCAGAAGTTCATCAGTGATGTTCAATATCTGCGGGACATGCAGCATAAGGAGGACTCGGAATATCAGGTAATTGCAGAAAACCGGAATTACCTTCCACTTTCACTTACAGTATTATGAGAGAATTCAGGATACAGTATCAGTACACAATAAGCAGTAATAGTTTTCTAGAATCCAAAACCCACCACTTATTAGGTGTGTGACCATGGAAAGCCACTTTATCTCTCTGAGTCCCAGTTTCCTCATCTGTAAAGTGAGGATAATAATAGTACCCACTTTGTAATATTGTCATGAAAATTAAATGAGAAAACCTTTTAACAGTATTTAGCACGGAACTTGGCACACAAACCTTGTCAAAAATGACATTAGGACTTAAGTGTGATAAACAAGCTATCAAGAAAAAGACACTAAGGAGTTAACTAGGTTGCCCCACCATTTATAAAATAACATGCCCTTCCATTGTCATCCTGCCAGAAGAAAGGTGGTTAGCACCTTCTACAATAAGCTAACTATTCGTCACCCTAGTTACAGTGTTTACGTGCAAAAACAAAACAGACAGGGAGCCTGGGGGCTCTGATGCAATTACCCAGAGCTGGCATAGGACAAACTTGCCAGACTGGGTGTGGGATTTTGGGAACAGTTAGAAAGTGTCGCTCAGCTCCCTGGCTGGAGGTCAACCCTCACCAATCGAGGAGGCGTGTCCCTAGCCTCGGCTGAGGATTGAAAAGTGCTCCTTCCCTAAGGAAAACACAGAACTGCTGTTATCAGGTTTTTCTCCTTCGTAGCAATTTCAAATATAACCGAACCTCCCGGGTCACCAAGGAAACCAGACCTATCTCTGTAACCTGATTTCACCTTATAGCACAGCTTAGCTGTGGAGCTGGAAATGGAGTCAGCAATTTCCTCCCACAACTTGCCAACCCACCTACAAGAGTATAAAATTGAGGGAATTTCTATAAAATAAGAACGTAAACATCCGAACTGGTCACCCTGCAAGTCCGTCTACTGTTCACAAAAATGCCTCTGCCACCTGCCTTGTGTTTGGAAATTCCTGTTTGAAACTGTCTCCAGAACAGGCACATAAGATGATCAATCTTATTATTTTATGGTCTCTGCTGAAAAAGATCACCCAACTGTGTGGCTTGGAGCCACTACAGTTTTCGTTTCTAATCTCAGTTGGTCTTTCAACACTGTCTTTGTAGATAACAATACTTATTAAGTGCGTACTATGTCCTGAACAAAGTCCCTTCTCCCTCGGAGTTCTTATTCTAGGATTGAGAAACAAACAACACATACAAATAAATAAATATGTAAGATAGTTTCAGTAACTGATGAATATCATGAGGCAAATAAAACAGAGGTCTTGAGGGTGGGTTTGATGCTCCCTTACACAGGTAGGGAAGCCTCTTTGAGGAAACAACTTTGGCTGTGGAAGTAAATGATGGGAAAGAGCTAGCCAGAGCATCCTGAGCAGAAGGAAAGCTAGTGCAAAGGCCCTGAAGTAGGAACTAACTTGGAGCATTGGAGGAAACAAAAGAAGGCCAGAGTGGCTGAAACATGTTGACTAAGGGAGAGAGTAGAACAAGAGGTAGGTAGGGTCAGATCACATCCAGTCTCGCAGGACGAAGCTTGGTATTAGGAGTGTATGCTCATCACAATGAAAATTATTGGGTGATATTAAGCAGGGAAGTGGTATGATCTGACTTACATTTTTAAAAGACCTCTCTGGCTACTGTGTGGGGAAAAAAGAAGGGGCCAGAGAAGCAGCGGAAACTCTAGTAAGGAAACTATGATAGAAATTTAGGAGAGAAATGATGGCAGCTTGGAACAGGGTGGTAGGAGTGGAGGTGGTGAGAAGGGGCCTGACCCAAGAAATAGAAGTAGCACAGACATCTTGCTGAGAGATGAAGGGGGGAATGAGGGAAAGAAGGGAATGAAGGATGACTCATTTTAACATGTTTACTTGTCCATCAGCTCCCTCTGTCATCATCACTATTTTAAACTTTTCTTTTTTCAAACCTCCAATCCCCGTACTTTCAACAAAGAACTTTTCTTCCTGTTTTACACACACATGAAAAGAAACAAAGAACCCAAGGCCATCAGATGGGAAGCCACATAACTTCTCCCCTTCCATTCCAGGCTACACACCCCATGTAGCCCTCAAGTCTCGGGGATGAAGTGACACTGTCCCTGCTAGTGCCCGGCCTGAGATCTTGGTCCATGCCCCTCTGTCTCCAGGCCCTCTCTATCCGTGGACTTCCCATCTGTATCTTTGAAATTTCCCTTCTTCTCTTTGGCTCAGCCTACAGACATGCTCAAGTCTCTCCTATACTAAGAACAAAATCCAGCCTAAACTAAGAACAAAAGAACAAAGCTGTCTGTGGACCACGTGTCCTTTTCTAGCCGCAGCCCTGGCACTTTGCAGTCTCCAGATGTCCCCAAACAGTCAGCAACATTTCTATCTCCACTTCCTCCCCTCTCATTCACTCCCTAACCCAATGCAGCCTGGCTGCCACCTCAACTCCCCGAAACTGTTTTCACTAAGACCAGTGGCCAAATTCAGTGGACAACTTTTTAGTCTTTGTTTTCCGAAGCTTTATCTATATTTGACACTATTATTGCTTTCTTCTTGAAACATTATTCCTTTGGCTTTCTGACATCACACTCTCCTGATTTTCCTTCTGTTTCTCTCACGTTCTTCTCCCTCCCCTCAAATGTTAATTCCCCTAGGTTTCGATCCTCAGTTTTCTTCTAATTCATAAGGTTTCTGTGACCGATCTCATCCCCTCCTGTGGTGTTAACCACCACTCATATACTAATGACTTGTAATCCTGCATCTTCCCAAGGTGTCAGAATCACACGCACACCTGCGTGCTGGACATTTCCATCTGGATGTCTCACAGGCACCTCAGATTCAGCACGTCCACGATTGCGCTCCACATGTCCATCCCCCTGCCACCCTCCTCTCTATGCCCTCTCTGATGATAGTGACCTAAGCCTTCCCTGACTCCTTTCTCTCCCTCACCACCCACATCCCACCAGCTACCAAGTCCTGCCGAGTATACCTAAAAGCTCGTGATCTTGTGCCTTCCTTTGTATCCTCTTGCCACCACTCTAGTTCCAATCTCCATAGTTTCCCTCCAAGACTATTACAATATCCTATAACCAGTCTTCTTGCCTCCAGTCTTACTATCTTTCAGATTGCTTTCTTGAAATCTATCTAAAATGTGACTTTGACTATGCCGTTGGAATACATGAAACCCTTCAGTTGTTTCCCCTCATTTAAAGGCAGGTCCCAGACCCAAGAACCACAGCAAATCCAGCCTAAACCTCAACCACTTCTCTAATCTCTTCTTCCCCTTTCTTTACTCTCTTGACAAGGGTGGTGAAGACCATAGTTTTAATTTAGAACTAAAGGGAACCTCTGTGCTCTCATAGCACTCTTTTAAAAAAAACAGCTTTATTGAGGTATAATTTACATATCATAAAATTCACCTGTTCTAAGTGTATAATTTAATGACTTTCAGTAAATTTACCAAATTTGCAGCCATCACCATCATCCAGTTTTAGAACATTTCCGTCACTCCAATACCAGAGCATCCTTTTCATACCTGTTTCATATAGCTTATGAAATTGTATCAAAATTGTCTTTTGTGTGACTTCCTCAAACTGGACCACAGCTGCTTAAGGGCAGGGTGGAGTCTTGCTCTTCTCTGTTGAACTGAACACCTTGTCATTGATGAAAGCCAGCATTACCTAACTTGACCACCACCTCTGTTTATCAGACTTAGATCCAGCTTACTTGTACCTATTCCTAAAAGTCAAACCCACCCTCACTGAGCATTTTCTTTTTTTATAATTTTATTTATTTATTTATTTTTATTCCCCCAAAGCCCCAGTAGATAGTTGTATGTCATAGTTGCACATCCTTCTAGTTGCTGTATGTGGGACGCGACCTCAGCATGGCCGGAAAAGCAGTGCGTCTGTGTGCACCCAGGATCCGCACCCGGGCCGCCAGCAGCAGAGCGCGCGCACTTAACCACTAAGCCACGGGGCTGGCCCTCACTGAGCATTTTCAAAAGCACTCATCACAAGGACTGCAAAAAACAAATCTGGTTGTCTTTAATATGTTCTGAGTATTGTTGAATTAAGTATATAGCAACCCACAGAAACTACTTTGAAGGGAACAGTGATATGAGTTAGTTATATTATTTAATCTATCCCTTGCCTTGTTCTGGAAATGATTTAAAGTAGGGGTTTAAGAATGAATTGCATAACTTTAATGATCCCACAATAACTTGGTCCATATATGACCTATATATGTATATGTATATTTAGATACTTTACTAGGTAGACTTTCCTTTGGGTGGACATTGAAACCTGGGTCGTCGATGAGCTTGGCCAGTTACTTATAGAAATCCCAGCTTTTGCTCAGTGCAGTACCTGCTTGGACACTAGGGATTTCCCATTTCAGGGTGTACAGTGTAAAACCTAATAACTAGATATGACTCCCAAATCATATACGTTTGCCACATATGCCTTCCTGTGCTTGACTCACCTTTAATGGACTGGCTCAAATTGAAGCCCTTAGAAACCTCCTGTATACACTATCCTGCTGCATCCTAAAATATGCTAAGTGTTGGTGTGCACCAAATTAGCAGGGCTTTTACAGGTCTGTGTGCTAGCAGCAGGAGAGGAAGGTTAAAGCCCCCTGAGTTATTTTGATGCTACTCCTTTCAGTGGTTGGGTGGGACCCTTTTGAGGAAACAAGAGGAAATAAACATCTATTTGGCATATTACATGCTATTTCAGAATCTGGTAACTAGTACATAATTATATGCCATCTCAGAATTTGGCTCTGTTTCTTCAAGGGTGTTCATGCTGCATAGCTTTTTTTCCCCTTCTTTTGGTCAAATGTGTTTATGTAACATGAGGCAGAATTTAGCCATTAATGTCCACTGGAAAGCTGGAAAGAAAGATTACACTTGGAATTTCAGGATGATTTTCCATAATCTGTCAAATGGGTTTCATTTCACATCACTTATTCATCCTGACTCTTTCAAGTGCAGATCAAACAGCTGAACGTGTCCACATAAAACTTATTCAAGGACATGATAGATGACTTTACCAGGTGGCAAGGGTTCAGGAACCATCCACTCAGGGGGTTGAGGGAATGGAGATAATTCAAGTTCCCTTCCCATGGATTCACCTCTGAGGAATGTGTTTCTCTACTCTTCACAGCTAACACAGGAAAATAAATTCACTTGAGGTGAATATCATGTCAAACTGTTTTACACCTTTGATTTCTTAACCTCTCAAAACTAATGAACTTTAATAATGTCACTGATGATAATTAAAGCCCCAAACTCTGGGTTGTGTGTGTTAGGTCATAAGAACAACAACAAAAACCAAACCAATTGAAGGCAGTGGCAACTCCCACTTCTCAAAATGCTTGTGGAGTTCAAGTAACAATACCCTTGATGGAGGCCATTGTTGATTGAGATGTAGTGTTTCAATGTCTTTTATACCAGAGTTACAGTTTCAATGTCTTTTATACCAGAACTATTAGGCCGGGAACTGTTCCTGTGGTACATGGCTTCTTAAGGCACCAGGAGCCTGGATGATGACTAGAAGGAGGGGACTGATAAGAAATGAAAGAAACTCTGGGCATCCCTGTGGATTCAGAACGCTGTAATGCCGGAGAAAAAGCAGTTTACAGAGGGACCCTGAATGACTGAGAGCACAATCTGCTCAGCTGGCTGCAGGGGGACCAGACCTCTCCTTCTGGGGCAGAAAAACAAGGGTGAACCATAGGCCTGGACAGAAAGATTCTTTCTTCTTCCACAACTGAGATCAGAGTCACATTACTTGGCAAAGGCTGACTTTAGAAATAGAAGTAAACCAAGAAATGGGATTAGAAACAACAATTAAAAGCCTAATAATGATGATGATGATGATGGTGATGGTGGTGATGCTGATGAGTACCTTTCATTGAACACTTGCCCATGGACCAGTCACTCTGCTAAGCATCTTACCAACAGTGCCTCGTACTCTCCCAACAACCTTGCAGCACAGGGACATCTCCCTCTTAAGATGAGGGAAGTCAGAATCACTGGAGTTAGTCAGCTTGCCCAAGGCCACGATGCTAGAAAGTGGCAGAGTGGGCCTTTGTCCTGTTTACCAGTATTGAGTTGCAGTGAGTCACAAAACCCACGTCATCCCCCACAGGCGTGTATGTACCTTCTGTGTTCTGCCCCCACGGTGGTAGCTTCTGCACAGAAGGCAGCCTGACTGCATGTGCTGCAGTCAGAGGGATGAGCGTGGGGGGGTGGGGACGTGGGGGGAGAAACACCAAAGAAGAGTGAAGGAGGAAGCCCTGATTCTCCCTAGAAGGAAGCAATAAGAAGTTACCTGAAGCCTTCAATTTCAAGACCGCCCTCAGCCAGTTTTGTCACATGAACAGAAACTTATTTATAGCAATCTAGCTCCAGGCACGTGAAACTGAAGGGGAATATTTTTAGAGTCCCAGGGTGTGGGGAGCCCCTGGTGATGATGAATTACGAATCCTTCCTCCTCTCCATCCTGTGGATTTCGCACTCCTCTGCCCCTGTCACTTCAGGACCCCCAAAGTAGAAACGACATCAGCATCAACAACAACAAGAACTCATTCATCTTTCCAGATAACAAGAAAACTAGCCCTTGGGGGGAGTATGGCTAGGTTCTTGCTGTTTCTAGGACTGGAAGCCTGGACTTGGCTCTGTTCTATGTTCCTTCTCCTCAGCAAAGCTATACCTTCAAGAAGATTCATGTTTGACTTACACAGAAAGGTTGCTTGGCTGTCTCAAGATAAAAATGAGGAAGTCCCTACCTTGCCACTGGTTTGTTCCCCTGCTTCTCTATGAGAGGAGGGATAAGGAACCAGAGGGAAAAACATCTTTTTTCCAACATTGCAAACCATTCTATTCCTCCTCCCCTTTTGGTAAAGAAATATTTAAGTTGCATGCATTCTTGGAGAGAATTTTCAAGAAACACTCAGCCCACAAGAATTCTGTTCATCCCACAAAGTCTGCCTCGGTCCTGCGTGCATTTGCTAACACCATCTCCTCCACTTCAGTCCGTCAGCATTTTCTTCCTGCGCCTTTAATACCAGCAGGTTAGTATAACACAGACATCTGCCGCTTCAGGAAACACCACTCCGACCAGGGCTCCTCCCAAACAGGAGCTCCATCGGAAGTCATTGTAAAAGGAATAGAAAAAAGGAGGCCCACGTTTAGTCGAACTTCACTAAGCTCTCCAACTAACTCCCCAAGGATTTACCTTCGTTTATTTTATTATTTGGTGTTTCCTTGTTTAACTTATTTATTATAGTTCCTGTCCAGTATTTTTTGGGTTTTCTTGTTTAAATTATGTGTTAAAACAAACACTGTCCAGTATTTATTACAATGGCTTACTGTCTATATGGTATAGTTTTTGAAAATAAGATTAACTGTGGGACAGAAAAAAATATATATATATATTTTGGAGTGCTCTCCCTTTCCAAGCAAGCTGGGATGAAACTGCACTTTCTCCTGGGAATCCAGGACACCACCTGCTGCAGGTGACCACCTGGCCACTGTGCATGAGCCCAGGGGCCAGTGCTTCACCTGCAATTCAGTTGTGAAGCACAGTATAACTGACTCTCTTCCCAAATGCAAGTGGGAAATGTTTTGTTAATATCAGGTCATTTCTATTCTTAACCTTGGAGTGTAATATTAGGCTTTCCCCATGGCGTGAAATGCTGGCAAGTCCTTCTACAGTGTAACTATTTTGGAGTATCTAAAATATCAGTTGAAACCCCCATAGCACATTATGGGGGTTTGTTCAGTCTTGGGTTTGTTCAGTCTCAGTACTGGAGGAGAATATTTTGATACTAGATTTTATTTTAAAAAATGGACAATTATTTTTGTTGGTCATTTAATTTTTATTTTTTCATTTGGGAATTGGTATTTCCCTCCAAAACAAAAACGCAATTCAACTAACGCTAAATGCCAGATGCTGGGGGATTCAAAAGAGAAGAGGTGGTCCTTACCCTCAGGTTCTCACTGATCAGCAGGAGAAACAGGGTCAAAAACAAAACAACTAAACGCAATAGGAAAAAATTGCATGATTCAAGCTATGTATGTGTAAAGGATCATTAATTCAGCCCAGGGAAGGATAGCAAGTCAGGGAAACTACAGTGAAGAGATGCCATGAGCCGGTTCTTAGATCATCACAAGGCATTCCAGGCGGAAGGCACAGCATGTGCCAGAGCTGTCCTCTATGGGAATTCTTATCCTGTAACTAGGGTGTAATCCAAGGGGATAGAATGAAGTGGAGGTGAGTATGAGGGAGGAGCTAAGAGAATGAGAATGGGAAGAGCAGTTCATACAGTGCGTTAGGTACTACCTTCCTACCTAGGCAACTGTTAGGTAAATGCCTGACGAAATGCCTCTTAGTATTTATTAAAGCAATGACTAATATTTTTGACCTGGCATTTTGGGCAAAGGGAAGAGAGAGTGATACCTGGGTGAGTGTCTTCACACTTGGTAACAGGTATTGATGAACGCTGGGAAATGTATGCCGTGTATTTCGTGTTCCTCATGATAGGAATTAAGCATCAAGGTATCAAAGCTGGTTGTGAGAGATTAATTGGGTGGTTACCAGAGCGGAAGGGGGAGGGAGGAGGGCAAAAGCGGTAATAGGGCACATGTGTACGGTGACGGAAGGTAATTAGTCTTTGGGTGGTGAACATGATGTAGTCTACACAGAAATTGAAATATAATGTACACTTGAAATTTATATAATGTTATAAACTATTGTTACCTCAATAAAAAATAAGTAAAAAGCTAGTCGTAGACCTAAGACAAAGAAATATTTTTTGTTCTCCAGGCTTTTCTGAGACGACAGGAATACAGAAGAGATCCAAATGAGAAGAAACGAGATCAATTTTGGGGGCAAGAGACAAATTTTGAGAGATCCTGGTTTTCAAGCGGGTCATCTTCCAAACAGGTACTTAGAACTTTGGGAGACATTCTCTTGCTGCCATGTGTGCATGCGCGCGCACGCGCGCGCGTGTGTGTGTGTGTGTGTGTGTGTGTGTGTGTGTGTGTGTGTGTGAGACTTAGGAAAAAGCCGTCTCAAAAAGGAGATGTTGAAGAATCCTAACGGTCAGGGCAGGGAGCCAGGGTCGGGGGCAGGAGCTCTCCTCCTGGGTACCGCACCCGCCGCTCCTCTGCTGTGTGTCCTTCCCCCTTCACCCTGCTTGCGCCTCGCTCTTCTTTCCTATAGTCTAACCCACTGCATTGCCAAGTCTAGTTTTTATTTTAAATGAAGAGAGTAAAATGCAGTAATAACTGCATCAGGTAATAACTAGCAATTGTTCAAATATTTTTGTCTAGGATGATAATAACAAATAATAAGACCAATATAGTGGCAATATGATGATGACCATGATGATAGTAATAGGTATCGTTAATTGCATGCTTACAACATTCCAGCACCATGCTGAGCACTTTATACGTATTAGCTTAAGTCTCATAAATCTATACATAGTTGCTTCATTTTACAGATGAGAAAACTGAGCCTTAGAAAAGTTAAGAAACTTTCCCTAAGATTTCTCAGCCAGTATGTGGTGGAGTACGGATTCCATTCCAGGCATTGTGACCCCAGAGAGGGTGCTCACTGAGCTACACAATCATATTTCATGTTTAAGATCATAGCTGCGTAAGAATTTTACTTATCCTATGTCAGCACCAAATACCACAAGCTGCATTCAACACCGGTTGTTAGCATGGTGAATTGATTTAAGATGAGTAATATGCCTTTTATGAATTTCTATTTAATATTTCATGGCTGAAATACACTTTCGAGATGGACTCTCTCTTTCCTGTCAGTGGTGTGGATCCCTGAGATAGATCCAGGATACCTGATATCAATCAAGTTCTTGTTGGGATTTCGTCTCTAATCTAGGATATTCACACTGCAGTTATTTAATGTTCAAAAGACACCTTAAAAACATCCGTGATTGATGTTTATAGATGCAGATGTATCCCTGGGAGAGATCTCTCCTCCCTATTAAGAAACAGAAAGTCACACGAGAAAATATTTCACCTAGAGTCTGAAGGTGAAAAAGACCATCTTACAATATTGGCAGCATTGAGAACACGTCGCCTTGATCTTTTCCTGTTACTCAAGGACTAAATATAATGCCTGCTGCTGCTTAAACTCAGGCAGTGGGATTAATCCAAAAATTAAACCTAGTTTGGCCAGAACAACACATTTTTAGCATTAAGATAATTTCTCACATTTTTCACTTAGAAACAAAAATCAAGGACAGATAAAAAATGTGATATCATTTAAATCAGAGTAGCATGTAGCAATCTTCCTGGATTGGAATACGGAATAGATGGGCAGGTGGCTTCTTCTGTTTGCGTGCAAAGACTCATGTGCATAGTCATGGCCATTTTGTATGGCAATATTCAGGCATTTGGGATTTTCTAGGACTTGAAGTTTTCATGCTGCTCTCCATAAACTTTGGGGGACAAGCTGGGGACAGATTCCTGTAGTTTTCTTCTTCGTGCTATAAAAATTATTCATTCTTTCTTTAAATCATCATTGCAAAACACTCAGGCCACATTTTCTGAAGGAAATAGTTGTACATATAAAAGTAATTATGAAATAAAGACAAAAATATGTGGCAAAATGCATAAAATTGGCAATTTCTATTCTAAAGTACAAGGACAGAATTTTTCGTGTTTGCACCATGTCACCCTACCTCAGTATGTTAGAGAACTCGAAACAACATTGATTACATAATCTCAATTTTTTCCAGATAATGATATCCCAAGGGTTTGGGCCTTGATTGTACAAGCACCTTCAAGGTCACATCTTCTCTATCAAGAAGAGTGACAAAATCAGAATTTTCCACAGTGAAATTCTCCTCTGCTTTGCTCTCTGTGTTACAGATATTCTTTGGGGGTTACTGGAGGGTTTACCTCTGGAAACAAAAGCACAGGAAGGGCAGGTGAGAGGAAATGTTACTGAATGTCACTCTCAACAGCCATCTGACTTGTGTGCTCATAATGCCCTCCCTCCTAGCTCAGTCCTTGGCTTTCACTTGGTAGGAATGAAGCCGGAGATTCCATACGAGACTCAAACCAGATCCTGGATCTCTTCAACCCCTAGGACCATGGGTTGGTTTGGAGATTTCCCCTCTCAGGTTTGGACCCCTACCCAAATTTCTATGAAAATCTGGCGGTTCATCACCCTTTATAGTCTGGGCCTGCCCTGCCCTATGTCTAATCCTGAGGGAATGCAGAACGTATCAAACTTCTTTCTACAGGGTTCTCAATGCCAGGGAGGTCCTGGAGCTAGTCTCCCAGAGGAGGCTGTGAATAAAAATGCTGACAACCTCTCAAAGGAGAACACAGGCCAGACTGATTCAATTTCCAGAACTTAGTGTACTGAATGTCCCTTCAGGCACTAGAGTTACAAAAGAGCCTCAGTCGATCAGAAAGGGACAGGAGAAAGATATAGCCCAGTGAGACGGCGTAAACCCCCCTAAAGCCCTCCTCCCTAGGTGAACATTCCCCTGAGTAATTTCCTTCTAAAGATTGCTATGGCTGAAAACTCTCAGGAACATTTTGGCTCAGATTTGTGAAGTCAAGTTCATTCTCTGATTGAGTGGGTAGTATGAAAGTGGATTGGTTAATCCATGGAAATTTTTCCACCATACAGTGACTACGTGAAGCATGCCACCACTGAGCCTTGCTGCTCATATTGCAATTTCCATCACTTGTTCATTCCTTAACCCAGTCTCAGATTGTCACAATTCTGATGGGCCTGGAGCAAGTGAGGAATTTACCATCAAGTAACAGATCCAGTATCAAGTTATGGTTTCCAGACACCTGCCTAGAGGTGGGCAGATGCCCAAATGCACAGTTAACGTGGTGTCTGCTCCATCATGGCACAACTTCCTCGCTACGACCAGTGCCTTTAACCACTGGTTAGGCAGAGGTTGTGTTAAATCTAAATCCGAGATGAAGCAATAACAATCAAGCCTGTGCTGAGATGTTCTTTAAAGTGGTACCTCCTAAATACGTTTAAGTTAATGGCGTGACAGAGCAGAAAGAACACATCATCAAGGGTCAGCTCTGTCCCTCATTACAGTGTGAATTCAGGCAAACCACTCTACTTCTAAGCACTTCAGTTTCCCATCAAGGAAATACTCATTATGCTTATTGCATGGGATCATTGTGAGAACGAGTGAGACTCTTAAGTGTCATACTAACATTAGATTACATTATAAATTTCCTTGGTGTTCAACTATTCTTGCAAATGATGCTCCAACAGGTATCAGTGGAGGAGCAGTTTCTGAAGCTTCTAGAATACCTTCTTTCGCCTCAGCCCAGTCCCAGGCCGTGTTTCTAAAAGCCAACCTAACGTAGCAACTTAATTTTAGACTCTTTTCAAAGTTATATACAATCTTCTGAACTGTTTAATCAGATTAGAATTTAACAGGGAAATAAACAGCAGCTCTACATAAACCAAAGAAGTCGGATGATTTAACAGACTAAAAAGGAAAGCAGTTTCTCAATATGAAGAGGAAACAGTGTCCTTCCTTCACAGGCTCCCCCAGGAAAGCTGCTGGTCTAGAAGAGCCTGCTGTGATTGACGGGGCACCAGGATATTTCACCCTCTCAAACCTTCAGAGAAGGGACAGGAGCCCTGATTTCCCCATAGAAGGTGATGAAAATGATTAGCCCAGGACTCAGGGGGCAGCAACCTTTTATGAAGAGAGACCCTTCTCATCTTCCAAGATCCTGTATCCTTGCTGGAAGGGTCGCTGTTCCAAATACACAAACCTCAAGGACTGAGGACACGTTGTCACTGCATTTACTTCATTGGCAAAGCAGGTGGAGATCAGCTCTCAGTTTTTCAAGAGCACCGTTTGCTCTGCTAATAGGAATAGGATTATTGCCCTTTCACCATCAGCAATCAAGCAACTAAATATTTAGATTCCTGGTCACAAGGACACAGCGTTACATTGGAAGGAGGCATAGGCAGTTAACCTGACACCAGCAGCAGCTGGCTCTGCCTCAGGCCCTGCTGGGTGGGATGTTTACATCAGTGAGATCACCTGAACCTCCCAGGAAGCAAGGTAAGCTTAAGTCTGAAGGCAGTTACCCAACATAAACATTTTAATTGTTTTGTCCATGATAATCCACACAAACTTTGAAGGTTAAAATAAAGCCTCTTCAAGTAACCTGCGGTGGCTTAAAAAGTCAAAATGTCTCTCCATACATGACAGCAGCAGAAGTCTAGAACTGTGCTGCCCAATGCAGTGGCCACTAGCCATGTGGGGCAATTTAACTTTAAATTTGAATTAATTAAAATAAAATTTAAAATTCAGTTCCTTAGGCTCACTAGTCACGTTTCACATGCTGAGTAGCCACATGTGGTCCATGGCTGCCACATTGGGCCGTGCAGATACAAAACATTTCCATCATTGCAGAAGGTTCTATAGGACAGCACTGCTCCAGACTGTGGTCAAATCCAAAACACAAAACAAGACAAGACCCTGGGGGCCAGGAAGGGGTTTTGTTTCCCAGAAACTGGTCCTGCACAATCCACAATACTGTGCTTTGCATACTGCAGCTCCTTGCAAATGTTAGCTCTCTGATGATGATTCAGCTGTCCATGAAGGCTGGCTCCATTTGCATTTTGTGTTTTTCTACGACCTGGGTATATTTGCATGACTCCTTTCATTACCTATTTACTCAGCCTATCCTGCCTGTGAAACCTTCAGCTTCTTCTCTTTCAAACGGCTCTTGGGGAGTTGTTCTCCCATTAATCTGTCAGTGTCAACCTACCAACACCCTTAACAGTGTCATGAAAGCAGCCACAGCTTAGCACATGGCATATGCATTCCGTGAGTCACACTTTTAATTTTCTCTAACTTCTACTTATCCATTGTCGGATTCCTTATGGGTTGGGCCTCCTGTCTTTCTGGCCCCAGGCCTGTGTGTGCGGATGAGGCAGGTCACACATGCACACACCGGTTCTAACTGCCAGAGGGCCCCACCCTGGGAGGCTCTGAGTCATCTCTAACACCTGGTGTGGTGTTTGTCACAGCCGCCCTCTTGACTCGAGCTGGGATTCTGCACCCTCGAGGTGCACCTGAGTAATAACGCAGCTCTGCACACGGCATCTCAAGCCTGAAATGTCATGGAGAGGGAATGTGCAGCCCACGGTTTGACGATTGTGGATCTGTGGGAATTTTCATTTGTTTTCCATTTTAGCTGTTGATCTGTTTACCACGGCATGTCCCACAAGCCCCTCAGACTCACGACGCTGAATGCATTGTCTGCTCCCCTCAAATTGGTTCTTCGACTGAATTTATTTCTCCACAAGCCAGAATTCTGGAAATTATCTTAGACTCCTCCTCCTCCTCCTTCTGCTCCTCCTCACAATTCACAGCAATCAGACCCCAAAGCCGGACTGGCTTGGCCCCTCTCTCTTGAACCTGTCCACTAGCACCTCCCTTTGCAGGGCCCTGGCTTTTCTGCCTGGATTATGGTAGGAGTCATTTCCCCAGTGGTTCTGCCTTCGCCTCACCCATTCCAGCCAGTCTTCCAGGCTGCAGTAAGAGTGATCCCTCTAGAAGCAAATTGGATCATGTCACTCCTCTCTTAAAAATTCTTTAGTGCTTCTCCCTTGTCTTTGGGATCAGGTTCAAATCTCTTAGCATGGTACTCAAAGCCCTTGATGGCCTGACCCTCAACTCTGAGGGCACCTCCTCTGGGAAGAGTTTCCAGAGCTTCTCTTGGGGGTCAGGTGACTTTGCTCTTGTCTCTCCTTTGTATTCCCATAACAGCCTCTGGGCTCAAGTCAGCCGGGGTCCATCTTCCTGTCTGCCTCCTCCCTTAGGCTGGAGCTACTCAAGAGCAGGTGTGTTTATGGTTGTATTTCCAATGTCCACCACATAGTAGGAGCTCAGTGAATATTTTGGGAACATGCACATGTTGAAGTCGTAGCGATATAGCCATAACAGCCAGAATAGGAATCCTCACCCTGAGTGAGAGAAGAAAGCATATGCTGTTACTCAGCGTGGTGAATGCTCCCTGACCTGGCTTGAAATTGTTGAGAGACGAGTAGTTTGGTGAGGCTGCCAATGTGCAAAGGCCAGTTTGGGCTTGAAGATTAGTCAGTTACAATCAACCCTTTAGAAACCTCAGCACTGGTGGTGATCAGAGTAACCAGCTAAAGAGAGTGTTCTTTTCTTGGCATACCACTCTGCAAAGGAACAGATGGCTTCTTTAAAGCTCTGGGTAAGTTCCTTTTGTCACAAGTAGGCAAGAACACAAAGACGTAAGAACAGTTGAGTTGGAGCTTTCCGTGGACAAAGGAAAGTCAGAACAGCCCGAAGTTGACCCAGGACTCACTTGTACTTTGTTACAGAGGTCCTCTTGTGGTTGAATGTTCTGCCAGATAACTCACCAGACTGAACTGGATATCTCTTTTGTGATTAGATTATAGATTGATTGGAACTCTGGTGTGCATGCCACTCTGGGCAAACCAAGGTGCTGGAGGGCCTTCAACAGCATTAGTGGAGCAAACGAATAACAACTGTATCTTGGGCAAAGCCAGCAATGCTTCATTTCTCCTTCATTTCTGTGCTTTGTCTAAATTCCACTAGGTAATTTTAAAACAGGGCATGGCAGTAAAATGGGGCAACTGTCAGTTTAAATTGCAGCTGCTTCCAGAATGTTGTCCTGCCTTTTTCAACAGATAAGCAAGACAGCCTAGAGTCAATCCTTCCACCAGGGGGATTCTGCCATGCGGCTGCGTGATACAAACACCAATTGTTACCCCGGCTCAATGAAATTGTCGGTGCTGAGAATTGGTGGCCTCTGACCCAAAGAGTTCCCTGTGTTAACTGGACTCAGTAGCTCAGAAATTGCATGAGAGAAGACTATTAAAGTGGCTTTTCCCCATTTTATGTAGTGCTATGTATTTCAGTTTACTACATTTTATTAAAATTCTCTACTTTAAAAAAAATGGTTCTAATTAATTCTAAAACAAACAAAAAAAAGTTAAAACCCAATTAAAATTCAGATATCAATTTTTTTTCAGTTGCAAGATTTTATTCAGGTGCATACCTACATTAAACATAATTTATAACATACAACATTTCATCCCAAAACCTTCTTTTCTTTTGTTTTTATTTTGCCTTATTCATAAACCTCTTGTGTCCAAGACACTGTGTTAGGTGCTATGGGGATATAGTAATGAATAAACTGTGCCCCCGCCCTCGGGTAGTTCACAGTGCTGGTGAAATAAGATGTTATGTGAATAAGATATCATCTTACACCCATTAGAATTGCTATAATCACCAAAACAAAAAACGACAAATGCTGGAGAGGCTGTGGAGAAACGGGAACCCTAATCCACTGCTGGTGGGAATGCAAACTGGGGCACCCTCTATGGAAAACAGTATGGAGATTCCTCAAAAAATTAAAAATAGAAATACCTTATGATCCAGCTATCCCACTACTGGGTATCTACCCAACGAACCTGAACTCAACAATCCAAAGAGGCTTATGCACCCTTATGTTTATTGCAACATTATTCACTATAGCCAAGATGTGGAAGCAATGCCAGTGTCCCTCAGCTGATGACTGGATAAAGAAGATGTGGTATATATACAATGGAATACTACTCAGCCATAAAAAAGACAAAATCGTCCCATTTGCAACAACGTGGATGGACCTGGAGGGTATTATGTTAAGCGAAGTCAGTCAGAAAGAGAAAGACAAACACCGCTTGATTTCACTCATAAGTGGAAGATAAACTAACACACAGACAGAAAGAACTGTTTGGTGGTTACCAGGGGCAAGGGGGATGGGAGGTGAGCACAAGGGGTGAAGGGATGCATTTATATGGTGACTGACAAACAATAACGTACAACAAAAATTTCACAATAAAGAAAAAAAAATGTTATGTGAATGCCTACAGTGCAAGACCATATCAGATGAGTGCAATAAGAAGGCAAGGGGAGGGCCGGCCCCATGGCTTAGTGGTTAAGTGCGTGCGCTCCGCTGCTGGCGGCCCAGGTTCGGATCCCAGGCGCGCACCGACGCACCGCTTCTCCGGCCATGCTGAGGCTGCGTCCCACATACAGCAACTAGAAGGGTGTGCAGCTATGACATACAACTATCTGCTGGGGCTTTGGGGGAAAAATAAATAAATAAAAATTAAAAAAAAAAAAAAAGAAGAAGGCAAGGGGAAACCTGGGAAAGCTTCATAGAGGATGCAGATTTTCAGCTGGATCTTAAGGCATGGGCAGAATTTGAGGAGCTGGAAGTGGGGGTGGGGAGCTGAGGTAGGGCAGATATTACAGGTGGAAGAAAGAGCCCCGGGGCTGGCCCTGTGGCACAAGCGGTTAAGTGCGCGCGCTCTACTGCGGCAGCCCAGGGTTCGCAGGTTCGGATCCCGGGCACGCACCGATGCACTGCTTGGCAAGCCATGCTGTGGTGGCATCCCATATCAAGTGGAGGAAGATGGGCATGGATGTTAGCCCAGGGCCAGTCTTCCTCATCAAAAAAAGAGGAGGATTGGCAGATGTTAGCACAGGGCTGATCTCCTCACAAAAAAAAAAAAAAAAAAGAAAGAGCCTAAGTCAAGGAGAGATGGGCACCTTTGGGAAAGGGTGAGCAGTCCAGTCTCCTTGCAGCACAGGAAATGTGTATCAGACCTCTTTTCAGAGTTCCCCTCTCTAGGAGGCACTGTTCATCTCTCTCCTGCACCCCTTCCTCAGGATCAGGAGGCGGGGGATGCCCTTCATGTTTCCCGATGCTGCTCCCAGACCACTGCTCCCCAGGCTCTGTTGGAGACACTGGTCCACTGAGACTTGTGCTATTTTACTACACCATCTCCTCGCCCTCATCATCCCCATCAGTCTGCTGGCCACTCTCCCTTATTCAGTGAAGACTAGCAGTAGCTTGGTCTCTGTCCACCCCATCTCCTGATCTCCTGCTACAATCCCAGATGACTTCAGCATCCACCTGGATAATCCAGCCACACCTTGGCTTCTCAGTTCCTGATGCATTTTAAGTGTCCCCCTCTATTCCACTCTACCACTCCCCACAGCAGCATATCCTAGACTGTGTAATCAACCAAAAGGACTCCATCTCCAAAATCTACTGATCCTCATCAGCCTTCCACCTCTCCTGTTCAGCCACCTCTATGACGACATTTTTTCCTCCTCTTGGGAACCTCTGGTCCATTGGTTCCTGTCTCTTTGCCCTCTCATTGCCCCTCTGTACTGACTTTTCCCTTCCTAAGCAGCCTAGGTTCTGTGTTTGATCCTCTTATTATTTCCCTTGCCCTTAGTCTTTTTTTCACACCTGTCTGGCAAAATCTCACCCATCCATGGTCTCTGGACTCACGACCCAGGCCACTGGCTACTTAGGGAGAAAAATTTGAAAAATGGTTCCACTGAAATGTCACAGCCACCAACCTCCTGGAACTCCTCAATACTGCCCAGTTGCTCTGGTCAACTCTCTCTTCCACTTCAAACATTCTTCCCTTTCCCCAATCTTCAATCCTTCCTCTCTTCCACCCTACACCATAGGGTCCACAGATGGAAGCTTCCTCAGCTCATTGCTGCCCGACCCAGCCACCTCCTTCCTTCTGCACCACCCTTCCCTCATTCCCACCTCTCTCCATCTGTGCTCAGGATCCCCCTCTCGCCCTCCTCAAGACCCTTCCTCCATCCATCATCCCTTCCCTGCCTGCGTCTCCGACTCTGTACCAGAGCCTTCCCATCAGCATTTAGTCATGATCTAAGGTCTCCTACCAAAAAAGAAAAACAAACCCAGAACAGCCCTTCCTTGATCCCACATCCCTTCTACTTATTTCTTCTCCTTCACAGCCCAAGTTCTCCAAAGAATTATTTACACTGACTGACTCCATCTCCCCACCTCCTACTCACTCCTCAACCCACTCCAATCTGGCTTCCACACTTGTCATTCCACAGAAATGGCTCTTCGTCAGATGACATCCGCGTATCTGAACGCAGCGGGTCTCTTCCGGTCCTCCCCGCATTTGACCTTTCGGCAGCTTTGACTGTCCGGCCACTCGATCCTCCTCGAAGCACTGCGTCCCTGAGCTTCTGCAAAGCCACATTCTTCTTCTGGTTTCCTTCGTTGTCTCTGAGGCAGCTCCTCATTCTCCACTTCTCATCCTCCTCCGCTCAGGCTCTGAGTCCTGGAATTCCTCGAGGCTTGGCTCTCTTCTCACTCTACACTTGGGAGTTTTATCCTATTTTTGTATCACAGACCTCTTAGGCGGTATGGTGAACACTCTAGATCCTCTTCTCAGAATAATATTTTCAAATGCACGAAATGACACATAGGATTTCAAAGGAAACCACTTTTATTGAATTAGTCGTCAAAATATTTTTAGAAATCTGATTCAGTAATATATGTGCTTCTTTATTAACACATTAAATAACAAGTGATGGGTGTAAAGGGTATTTTGAGAGATCTGCAACAAACTTAATGAAATGTGAAAATATCTGTGACTGCTATTGGTGACAAAATCACAGGTACTGCTAATACTCCTGTGGTTTGTTGCCTGCCTTTGTAAATGAAAGATTTGCTTAGGTTTCAGTTAGAGGTTAGTGGAAATAAAGATGTAACGTTTTTCCCATCCAAGTTCAGGAGCCACCCCACAAAAGCCCTGCTCTATACGTTCTCCTTAGGTTATCTCATCAAGATTTTAACTGCCAAAGTCAAGATGTTATTTGCCAATGACTCCCTACGATCTATATTTCCAACCCAAATCGCACTTTTGATCTCCAGGTCTGAATATCCAGCTGTTTACTCAGTATCTCTACTGGAATGTCTGAAAGACACCTCATACTCAGCAGGCCTGATGCTCAAGTTCCCAGTCTGGCCCTTCAGTCTTCCTTTTGTTTGGTATCATCAGAATCAGACACTTTCTCTCCTCCTTACCCTCATATTCAATTCATTGCCAAGTCCTATCAATTTTGCTTCTCCAATATCTGTTTAATCCATCTCTGTGTTGTTCTCTGCTGTTACCTAGTTAAGTTACTGCACAGGCCTCCTAACAAGTCTTCACACTTCCACTCCTGCCCCCAAATCCCTCTTTTGGTACCACAGGTGGAGTGATACTGACAAGTGGGTCAGTCACTTTACTTGCCTGCTTAAACCCCTTCTGTGCCTTTCTGTGACTTTTAGAATGGGGACCAAAGTCCATCATGTAGCCAACAAGGCTCTGCAGGATCAGGCCCTCCGTACTGCCGCATGCTTCATCAATGCTGGCTTTGGGTCCTCTTATATGCCAGGCCACCTCCTGCTAAGAGTCTTTGCACATGCTGTTCCCTCTTCTTCCAACACTCAACCCGCCTTCCCACCATGCCTCAGATCTCAGCTCAGGTCACTTCCTCAGAGATGTATTCCCCAACTTCCCTCTCTTACAACTAGATCCATATATTTCCTTTTTAAAAAATTTATGACTTGTAATTTGACATTTATTTAATAATTATTTGATTAAATGATCTACCTCCCTGCCGAGGCTGTAGTCTCTGTAGGGGCGAAGTCTTTGTTTCACTCATCCTATATCCCAACATATGTAGTTACATTGCCTTTTCCAGGGAGGTTCCCTGCTAGTTCACTTTATGCTCATCCTAAAGCACCAAGTGTAAGAAAAGAGGTATCTTTTTTTGTGTGTGTGTGAGGAAGATCAGCCCTGAGCTAACATCTGCCAATCCTCCTTTTTTTTTTTTTTTTTTTTACTGAGGAAGACTGGCCCTGGGCTAACATCCGTGCCCATCTTCCTCCACTTTATATGGGACACCGCCAGAGCATGGCTTGCCAAGCAGTGCGTCAGTGCGCGCCTGCGATCCGAACCGGCAAACCCCGGGCCTCCGCAGCGGAGTGCGCGCACTTAACCTCCTGCACCACCAGGCGCCCCCGAGACGTATCTTTTAAAATTTATCTTACATTGACGTTGCTGTATTGATCATTGATCTCTCATTGTTACCAAGTGATATCATGAAGGGAACGATTTTTTAATCTAATGACGCTTATTTTGTTAATAACTGCGTTCCCACAAAGTACCTAGTTTATCCTGGCAGCCCTGCAACGTCTATATGTCTAGATCTGTATTTCTGCTCCATCTCCCCCCAGTATTTCACTCTGAGAGCTTCAAAACACATAGAAAAGTTGACAGAATTGTGCAGTGAATATCCATATACCCACCACCAAGATTCTACGATTGTTGACATTTTGCTCTATTTGCTTTATCTCTTATCTATCCATCTATCCATCCATTGATCCATTTTGTGTTTTGGTGGATTTCAAAGCGAGGTGTAGACATCAGTACTCTGCTCCTCTGAAAACTTCAGCGTGTACATCATCAACTAGACTTGAATATTTGTTTATGGTTTTTGTGGTTTTGATTGTTCATATTTTTTTCCATTTTTTGTTTTACAGGTAAAAATTATCTGCAGTGAATTGTACAGATTTTAAAAGTAATATTTAAAGAGTTTTGACAAGTGCGTGTAACCATGTAACCCAAACTCCCATCAAGTTTCCATCACCCCATGAAGTTCCCTCATGCCCCTTCCTGGTCAGTTCCTGCCCCTGTCCCTCTCAAAGGCAACCACTATTCTGAGTGTTTTCACCATAAATTAGTTTTGCCTTTTCTTGTTACATTTTTATAAACTGTTTTGAGTTCAACTTTTAAGTCATCTCAGACCCTTTTTAGAAATATGTGGAATATACATTCTAAATAGATGAGATAAATAAGTGAACCTGTATAATAATTAAATTAAAATTACATACAAGTTACAAATTAAAATTATAATCTTCTCCCAAAATGCCAAAGACTTTTTAAAAAAGATAATAGTTGGCAAAGTTATGTAGAAACTGGCATTCTCATATACATTTGGAAAAGTAGATTGGTACTATATTTCTGGAGGACAATCTGGGACCAAAAATTTAAAATCTTTGTCATGCTTTTAATCTACTAATATAAATTCCCACTTTGGGGAACTCAAAGAGATAATTAAAGATGTGCATGAATACATAAGAATATTCATCATAGCACTATTTATCATAGCAAAAAGTTGGAAGCAACATACATGACCAACAGAAAGAATTATGATAAATCCATACAATGAGGAATATATTCTAAAGACAAAGAGAAGTGCCAAGAAAGAATAAACTTTACTTAGTGGGTTTATTCTTGGAGTAATATTTGTGTTATAATTCTGAAATTATTTCATGTTTATTGCAGAATAATAAATATATTAATATAATTAAGGCGTAAAGATTTTGTATATAAGAGAAAAAAGATACAAATATAAGATAAAAGGAAGGAAAAACCCTACGTAGTGTTAAATTTTAATTAGAAATATTGCTGTGAACTCGTGATTTTTTAATGACATATTTCTAATTAATTCCATTGAAAAGAGTTAAGAACAATGTCGCTCCAGTAGCAATGAACACACCTATCATGCAGATGTTGATTCTAAATACCATTCTCAACTAAAAGGAACAGAACTTCTTGGAGAAACAGCTGATTCCAGGTCTGAATTGACAAAGTGCATGGTGAAGCTATGATATTTTCTTGTACCAGAAAGCAAAGAAGTGTTCAAAGACCCAGTCAAGAGCCAGCTTAAATTGACTCCCACTCACCATTTTTGGTACAATTTGAGCATTAAAAAATGTGATGAGATAATTGAATAAAATATATCCTTGAGAACACAATGCTAAATAAATAAATAAATAAAAGAGAGAGAATGGGGGGAAAGGAAAGTTCTTTAGAGAGGAGTGGTAGCTAACAATTGTAGAAGAAATGCTAGAGTTAGAAAAATCATCATTTTGGTACCCCAGTATAATTATCAACTTAGGCAAAGCACATCAAAAGATAACTAAAATAATTTGGTAAAATATTGTTTATGTATAAGTTATTCAGTGTCAAAGAATCATCCCATAGATTACCTACTAATTACAAAGGGAGGAAATGTACCTATACACTGGAGAGGTCTGGCAGTCACCACCTTCCCCTAAAGAGCAAACAGTGCTGTTAGGCACTGGTGTGATGTTATAAGGAAGGACACCACATCATTTATAGAATATTCATACCAAAAATGATGAACCTGAATTTTATTATGAGCAAACAATCAAATTCAGAACATAAGAACTTCTATGAGGCTGGGACTCTTCAAAACAGTAAAAATCATGAAAAAGCAAAAAGGGCAGAAAACTAAAGAGACATTATAACTGCATGTGGGCCTGCCCTGTGGCTCAGCAGTCAAGTGCGCGTGCTCTCCTTCTGCTGGCCCAGGGTTCGCGGGTTCGGATCCTGGGCAAGGACCGACGCATCGCTTGTCAAGCCATGCTGTGGCAGTGTCCCATATAAAGTAGAGGAAGATGGGTGCAGATATTAGCCCAGGGCCGATCTTCCTCAGCAAAAAGAGGATTGGCAACAGATGTTAGCTCAGGGCCAATCTTCCTCACACACACACACACACAAAATAACTGCATGCAATGCGTGTATCTTGATTGGATCACAGATCAAAACAAACAGCTAAAAAGGTATTTTGGGGCCAACTTGGTTTGAATATACTCTACTATATATATATAATATATATTAGCTAATGTTATGGAACTATTAAATTTTCTTAGGTGGGTTAATGGTGGTGTGGCTTTGTAGGAGAATGTCTATTTTGATAGGAGTTGCATGGTGAAGTATTTAGGTGAAGTATCATGAAGTCTAGTCACTTTGAAATTGTTCAGAAAAAGGATATACATATATAGAGAGAAAGCAAATTGGCAGGTAAAGGGTAATGAGTGTTGTCTGTACTATTCTGTCAGTTTTTCTGTAGAGCTGAAATTTTTCAAAATAGGGTTGAAAAAATTATAGAAAACTATCTATTGATGCAATGTATTGTTAATTGAAACAGTGTGTATGGTACAATTCTAGTTTTTGGTTTTTTTTTTTTAAAGATTTTATTTATTTATTTTTCCCCCAAAGCCCCAGTAGATAGTTGTCTGTCATAGCTGCACATCCTTCTAGTTGCTGTATGTGGGATGCGGCCTCAGCATGGCCGGAGGAGCGGTGCGTCGGGCACCGGGAATCCAAACCCGGGCCGCCGGCAGCAGAGCGCGCGCACTTAACTGCTAAGCCACGGGGCCGGCCCCATACAATTTTTCTAGTTTTGTAAAAAAAATTTATACATATGCATAAACATATGTGTTAGAGTAATGTTAGCTGTCATAACAAAGGGACCAAAAATGTGATGACTCCAACAACATGGAAGTTTACTTCTTGCACCTATGATGGACCAGGTTGGATGAACCAGATCAGCAGGCAGCTCTCCTCCACTCAGACTTGCGAGGACTCAAACCGATGATGGTTCTGTTGTCTTCAGCACGTGCCTTTCAAAGTTGTTGCCCTTCCAGCTGAGGTGCAGGGCCAGAGATTATTTCTGAAGCAGGCTGCACACCTCCCTTCTGCTCACACTCCACTGGTGAGACTTTCCTCCTGAGGCTGGACCTAGTTGCAGGGGAGGCTGAGACATTCAGTTCAAGGTGGGTGGCCACGTCCCAGCTTCAACTCTTATCACTTGAGAAGGGATTTCAGTGGAAAGCTAGTAGTCTCCATCACAGTCAAAAAGGAGTCTAGGGGCCGGCCCAGTGGCGCAAGCGGTTACGTGCGCGCGCTCCACTGCGGCGGCCCAGGGTTTGCCGGTTCGGATCCCAGGCGCACACCGACGCACCGCTTGTCAAGCCATTCTGTGGCAGCATCCTATATAAAGTAGAGGAAGATGGGCACAGATGTTAGCTCAGGGCCAGTCTTCCTCAGAAAAAAGAGGAGGATAGGCATCAGATGTTAGCTCAGGGCTGATCTTCCTCACAAAAAAAAAAAAAAGGAGTCTAAAAGAATACAGACCAAGATATTTGCAGTTTTTATTTCAAAGTTAGTGAGGTTTTGAATGTTTTAAATTTTCTTTCTTTATGCTTGTCTTTATTTTTACATTATGAATATACATTTCTTTTGTAATAAAGACTTCCGCTCTACAAAAATATACCATTGAAACTACAAAGATGTTATTTCCCTGCAAATTTATAGGATGCTTTGTTTTCTCCCTCTGAAAGAAACATACAAGATAATCTTAAATACCACTTTAAGCATTTTTCTGTTCAGAAACCTTCAGTTGGAGCCCATTCTGTATCACATTGACTCTCAATCCTTTGCTTGAATGTCAAAGCCCCTCACAATCTGACCCCACCCTGCCATCCAGCTTTATTTCTCTCCTCTTCTCCCCACACCCTCTGCTCTGGCCACTTGCCTCACTGTCTGAGAGTCAGGCCACACTTGTTGCTCTATGCATACCTCGGTTCATGTGCTGCCTCCAGCCTAAGTCAGTTCCTACTCATCCTTCAGGTTCCGGAAAACACCATCTCCTTCATGAAGCCTCCCTTGACTTCTCACCCTTTTCTGTGAGTTCCTTTGAAATTTAGAATTCCACCCAACTTATCATTTAACTACCTGTTGTTTTGCATTTTGCTAGTACAGTGTAAATCTTTTCTCTCCCATTGTAGCTTCTTGTTTTTGTATTCCTTCATAGTGCCTAGCAAGGTGTTGAAGGCATAGTACGTGCATATGATAGTTCTCGATTAATTCTCATGTTTTTTGACCTATTATTTTGAGTAGGAGGTATTTTCATGAATGATCTCCATTTGATGGCCAAGTCTTTCGTGTTCCTCAGATGTTCCTCTCAGATAAAAGGAGACTATGAATTCAAATAAAGGATGAAGGAGAAATATATTGTAGAAAACCATACCTGAAAAAACCCAACTGAGGGCAATCTCAATTTGCTACTAAACACTACAGTTTTGTGCTCAAATTTTTAAAATCCAACATTTTCCTTACCCACTGTCCACCACACAGAACTCTGTCCCAGAGAACCCTATACACACTTGTCCCCAAAAGCATTAAAATGTGTGGTCACCACCCATATAAACCAGCAGTGATTTCTGCAGCACACAAGGAATTAATTTGCATTGTGAGAAATACCTAACAAGTGTCAGAAAACATGTCATGTTCGCCATTTCCGTAGCTCACAGGCCTAAGTTTCACCCAGAGGCCGTTCCGTAGTGGGACGGATAGTAATCAGGAAGCAAGCTCTGAAGTCCCACAGGCCTCTCCTGCAGAGAGCAGACCCAGTGGTCATCAAACATTATGAAGACTTTAACTACTGAAGCCACTGTTGCTCTCAGATGAGTGTCTCACGCTGGCTAATTCCAACTTGCTAGCATGAGAATAAGAAAACATGGCAAGCAGGAGAGCCTTCTCTACAGAAGTTGATGGTAGAGACAGGTGTCTGTGATATTTCTGCACATGGCAGCCCAGCTGGCTCCAAAAAGCATCTTGTGGCAAAATGGAGAGCAAGGGCTTCCACTGCGAATCCTGCTCTTGCCCAGCCTCACCTGGCCGCCATGTGTCAGGTGGCAGAGATAAGTGGGGTTAAGCAGTAGTTTGATTCAAGTAGGTGGTACCTGAGTCAAAAAAATCCAAAAAAAGTTAGTGACCTCTGTTCTTTATTGTTGTTCAAGTTTACAATTCTGGTAAGCTCAAAATTGTGCTAAACGTGGGAAGGACTTTGCTGCTCTTAGAGTTTTTTCTGGGCAAGAGAAAGTTTAGCACAAATAGCACTCTGTGTAGAACATGCTAACTTGATATTTCTTGACTACACGAACGTACCTGTCCTATCCAGAATGCTATATATACAAGCTGCTCTCAATTCCCTAAGGCAGTTTTTGTGTTTGAAGCACAATTTGAGTGTGGACTTTGGGGACAGCACTCTGAAGATACTCATTTGCACCCACAGTCCCTTGGCCACCCTTCCCGTGTTACAATTTGAGTGTTGAGGTTCACTTCCTTGATCATTCTCTCTCATAATCTCATGAGAATACGTTTATTTACAACGTAGTGAACACACAGTCTTTCTCCGGCACCAGCCTGACACTACTCTTTGCCTCTTCTCTCATTCACGGTAAGTTGTGCCCTGATCTACATTATGTCATAAGATCCGCTCAGCTCAGCCTTCCATCACACGACACATGGCAAAAATGGGTTTTGTACACATCGATCAAAATTCAGTAGCACACCCTCACAGCTTGGGGGTGGGAGGGAAGTGGCATACAAGTTGAGAAGCAGTTTCCTGGGTCTTGGAAATGAGCTGTATGGCAAGAGTTGGAAAATGACTCCGTCTTTTCAGTCCTTTACTACTTTGGTCTCTTTGCTCTTCTGAGCATCTCTGTTCATTGTCACGTTGCCACTTCAGACTCAACATTGTTAGGTCCCAGTTTAAAAATCTAGTTATTCTCACATCCCTAGGAAAGGCATCCCACGTCCCAAACCTTGGGTCTCCATCTTCCAGGGGGTCTATCTAGAACTATTGTAATGTTACTAAGTTGTTACTTCAATGCCCAGTGCCACTTATATCCCTAATGTCAGTCCCTTCTCCCAGTGTGAGTCTTTCTCTGAACTTTGGAGAGAGCCTAGCCCTGGGCAAGATAATATCTCTACTTTATTATGGATGATGCCAGAAGAGCAAGTTGGGGATGTTTGGAAAAGGTTAAGTCCAAAAATAATAATACTCTAGAAAATACTAATTTTGATAATAGCTTCGTTTAGTTAACATGGCTTTATTAGGACTTGCTCATCAAATCACCAGTAGAGAACTTAATGTCTATGCATGTATCATGTAGTTTGGTTTTTTTAGTTTTTCTTTTTTTTTAATGTTTTAGGCTTTGATTTCGAAAGATAGAGCTGCTTTTCTTCACCCAAAAGAATAGCAATGTGCTGTTGCCTCCACCTCAACATGACATTTCAACTTAAGAACATATGGGGAAAGAAATGAAAATTGTAATTACTGCTCAAAATGACAAGAGGAAAAGACATAGTTTTAAAATCAACTTTAAATCCAAATAATTTAATTATTATTGTTTGAGAATCTCTAAATGTTGTTAAATATTTGCCATTAGAGCTTTAGTGTCTGAAAAAAAATTGTACCATATTTTCTTAAGACTAGATAAATGTCAAATGGCTATTTATAAGACTATCATAAATTATACCACCTTTGGAAGAAACCAAGGGTCCAGTGTAGGAGCTGACCTACCTCTCCGTGTGTATGTCTTTGGAATAGGTGAAAATCCAATAGAAGTTTTAATTGGGGCTTTTAGTTTTGGTTTCAACAGTGGGTAGTTAATGTTCAGTAGTTAGCTAGTTGATTTTTAAAATGGCTGAACATGAATGAATGGCTAGTTGCAAAAGCCAACACTTAGCATGGTACTTACTGTGTGCCTGGCCCTGTTCTAAGTGCTATAAACATATTTTAACTCATTTATTCCTCACAGAGCCACCAAAAGGTAGACACTGTTGTTCACAGATGGGAAAATCTGACATGCAGAGAACTAACGAAAACTAACCCTATGTCACTCAATAACTACATGAAAGAGCCA
This sequence comes from Diceros bicornis minor, assembly GCF_020826845.1. Lineage (NCBI taxonomy): Eukaryota > Metazoa > Chordata > Mammalia > Perissodactyla > Rhinocerotidae > Diceros > Diceros bicornis. The sequence goes on along the minus strand of NC_080757.1, from coordinate 45,760,503 downwards.
GGATTCACCTCTAGGAAACTGGGCTCCAGAGTCCTAAATACTACACTTTTGTGCCAGAATGAGTTATTACAACTTCCCACACCCAAGGATCAGCCTCCCTGGGTAATACTATGGGTTTTCATGAGAGAAGATAGGTGAGAATGGCTGAGTACATGAGAGGACATGAATAAAGACACAAAAAATTGAAGTGATTTGCTTAAGATTACTCAATGAAGCAAGCAGGAAAAGATCCAGTAGCACATTCGTAAGTATTATACTTCTTGCCATTGTGGCTTTAGTTTCCAACCAACAAAACACGCACTTCCAGCTGCAATTTCTGGACTCTTAAGAATGATTACCAGGGCCGGCCCCATGGCTTAGTGGTTAAGTGCGCGCACTCCGCTACTGGCGGCCAGGGTTCGGATCCCGGGCGCGCACCGACGCACTGCTTCTCTGGCCATGCTGAGGCCGCGTCCCACATACAGCAACTAGAAGGATGTGCAACTACGACATACAACTATCTACTGGGGCTTTGGGGGAAAAAAAAGAAGGAGGATTGGCAATAGATGTTAGCTCAGAGCCCGTCTTCCTCAGCAAAAAGAGGGGGATTAGCATGGATGTTAGTTCAGGGCTGATCTTCCTCACACACACAAAAAAAGAATGATTACCAACTGGAAATAAGGTTGATGGAACCAGGAACCAGAAAAGGATGTACTTGGAACACAGGTGCACAATTCCATACATAATAGGCATGGTTTAATTGGCCAAGCTTTCTTTCCTCTTTGGTACTACTAAAGGCTTGAGGTTTAATGAATGGTTGAAGGAAGGATAAACATGGCTTAACACTCACCTGGTAAAGAGTCTCTTCACCAACTCCTCCCAACTCACCACTGCCTGGGGCAAGCAAAGAATTCTAGCCCTGGCTGGGGGTGACAGGGGTGGATCCACCAGTAATAGTGGACCCCTGCTCCTAATGCTGTGACCAAGAATATCGGTACTCTTAGCCCAGAGCATCTTTCCTGCTTTTCTGTTGGCTGGAAATAAAGGGCTGAAGACTAGATCCCTGTGTGTGTGAGCAGGCTTCTCCACCCGCTAACATGAGTTATTTGTGTTGGGCGGTTTGTGGAAGAAATTTTATCCCATGCTCATTGATGCTTTTCTTGCCTATGATGATGGTAGGCATCATAATTAAAATTTTCCCACATTTCCTTCTCTAAGAATGGACAGCCCATCTCATGTTCAGAAATGACCTAATGTTTCATCTTTGACATCTCAGAAGAATTTTCAAGGATTTTGTTAAATTCCAGAATCAAAAGGGAAAAGGGAGAACAACCAATTCATTATGTCCTTCCCTTTTCCTGTCCCTTTATCTCGGGGTGGTCTGTTTTCTGAAAATGTAGGGAGAAACAATAATTATTTGTTTGAAGGCTGTATCCAGACTCTAAATTACAAAATAAGATCTATAATCTTGGAGGATAATGATCTGTCCACCTGTAGATTTGTACAGACTTCCGTAGAGAAGACTGACAAGTAGGGGACTTGTTTTAGAGTTTAGTTTGTCTTACATTGCACCCAATAATTCAAAACTATTCAGAGGACTCTCCTGAGTCAGGAGCCTTGAAATGAAAATGCCACAACTGTCAGCAAGAACGATGAGCAAGATCAATACACATTGCCACAGCTGGGGAGGTGTGGGGGACGTTAACTTAGCGTTCCGTGTCTGCATTTTCAGAGGACTTTCCAATACTGGCCTCAGGCGCAATGTAGAATTTAGTGACCACCCCCCCAAGTCCCCAAGGAGGGGGAGGGCACTTTGTGGTTTTGTTTGTTGCAGAGTGTATCGCCCAGCAAATCATACTAATACCAGGGCCTAAAACTGTTAGGCAGGACTTCAGTCTCCCTTCAAGACCAGATTTCTCATAGTCGTTTATATTGTTTTCATCCTTTCTTTGGTGGGTGTTTAAGTGTGGCAAAGTATAAAAACTATCAAATGCCTGGATGATTTTTATTGCTTCGGCAAGGCTGTGTTGAGATATTTTGACACTGCAGGAATCATGATTTGTCCATGCATAGATTTATACTGACTTCTTTCTGGAAGACTGACAAGTAGAGGACTTTTTAAAAAATTTGTCTCTTATGTTGCATCCCATGGTTCAGAATATGAAACTGAGGTCTGATTTATTCAGTCCAAACACACTCTAAATTTCCTTTTCATTGGCAAGTATATGATTAACATAAGGACCATTTTTCCTCATGCACCCCCAAAGTAGTTCAAATAACAAATAGCAAGAAGTTTAAAAGCACTGATTGTTTCTCCTGCTTTCACACGTAGCTTTTAACATGAGCTGTTATTGGTCATCAAATTACTTAAGGGTCAGAAATGCATTCTTTTCATAATGTTCTACAAGATGGACTCATAGATGTGCATTCTTTTTATAATGTTCTACAAAATAGACTCATTAACTTTGCTATTATTTCTAAATTGATACACCCAGTCCATCAAAATCTCACTGGTGAAAGTGTGTAGTGAGCATGCATGGCAGGATGCTCCGGTGTTATTGCTGGAAGGGTCCCTGCATTTGGCTTGTCTCTTTTTCCTCTGCCTAGCAAAGATGACCTACTTGGCCACTGATACTCAGACACCTTTCATTTTTGGTAGAGTTCTGGTGAGGAGGATCCTCTAGCTGAACCAAGATTATCTACCAAGAATTCTGCGGTTAAGTGTGATTCCAGACTTCCAGCAATTGACCAAACATCAGTCAAGCAGAAACATAAAAGTACCATGACTGCAAGGAAACCAGAGAAAGCAGACCCTGGAAAACCCTCTCCAGGTGAGTGACTGGATTATTGAAATTCACAAAATCTAAAATCCCAGGATTGAAGGTAATGACAACAATCAAGTTGGTGCTATTGGTTACACCTAGTGTGTTCCAAGTGGCTAATTCATATTTTGGAGTATCCAATGATCTTATGCAAATGGTAAAATTCATTTCAGAGTAGAATATCAGGCCAAGGAGGCATGAATTATGCAGAGTAACTGTCTCCACTGCCCACATTTTCTGCCCAGTCATTGGCTTTGTGTGGCACTCGCCTACAATTGCTGCCTTTTTATCTTCCTCACCCTTCTGGGGGGGATAAAAGCATTTGGCCCCAGGTATCAAGTTTTGTGACTCAAGCGAGGGCATGAGGAGAAGCTTTCAAAAGCATCCGAATGACATAATTTATAGCCGAGAAAGAGAGTAATAAAGTCCTCCAGTTCTGGGGTTGTACTCTTTGGGAGAAAAGGGGCTTGATAAATCCTCCCTTTTGTGCAATTTGGTAAATAATTCACTCTTTAGCTGCCTTTGAAGCAAAGACCAGTCCTCTGCTCAAGGCAGGAGTGATTCAATAGTATCCAGAAAGGGGATAAATTCAACTGAAAGTTTAGAGTCCCTAGGGCTCATCCCCATCAAAGCCAATATCTGTTAGGACAAACTTGACTCCTCTGGGAAGTGACATCGACGTTGGGGTAACTAGGCAGAAAGGTCTGCCTTCTGCCTGCAGTGGAATGGAAATGATCCAAATTAACTGCCGAAGAATTCGTAAATAGAGTGCAATTCATTTAAATCCAAATCACAACTACTTTCTAATCCTAACAGCTCCTGTCATGCAACCACCCGTCCAGTTAAGTCTTAATGCATTTTTAGAAAACAGTGGCTCTCACTCAGATTAACCACCCACATTTTATTGTGTTAATGAAGTAAAAAACAAATTGACTTCTGAAAAGATGTTTTTTCAGGCAAAGCCTCAACTCTTTTTCCTTATTTAATCAGGGGGAAAGTATCATCGTAGTTAACAATTTCTCATTTTGAAGACTTTTAGTAGGAATTAGGTTTTTAATTCAACTGTTTAAGAATGAAATATGGCAGATAAGATCATTCCCCAAACATTTCAGAATACATGTTGTAATTTATGGAATTGAGGATGTTTTTAATAGCAAAAAATTAAATTTAAGTTGAAATAATGCAACTTCATTCACTCGATATAGTTTTGAGCCTTCCTGCCAAAACTGGGTAGCTGTTTGCATGGTGTGCTTTGTCATCTGTGGAGAAAAATCATTAAAATGAACAGTGTAGGCCCACTCAATGATTTTAGTTTGTCTAATTAATACAGATGTTTTCCCAACTGAGCAAACTCCACATGGAACTTACAACACTGACAAAAAGGGAGAATTAATTCACTTTACATTCCATAGAACATCAAATTTGAAGAGTACTAGACTGGAAAACACCAAAGTTTAGACAAGAGAGCCAAGTTGGCAGAAAGATATCTATTTCATCAAATGAGGAATGTTATTTGTAGCAAAGACCTTTAAAAACCACCAGCTTTATTGTCATATTATGGCCCTAGACCATGTCCCAGACCCAAGCAGCCATGCCAAGCAGCTGTGGTCCAGCTGTCCAGCGAGTGTAGCCATCCTGGTGATTGATGTCAGTTGCTACAGAAGCCACATCAGTTGTGCAGCAAACTGGGTTGACCATCAAGATGGCTAAACACAAAGCCTTGGTGTGTTAAGATCCATTCATTTCACATGTGGTATAGACTCGCCCTCAGAGTTCCTTACTCAGCATAGCAACATGAGAGCCCAGAGACACGGCGAGAATTTAAGCTGAGTGTCTTCGGGAGAAGTTGAGTTGAAGAGTGGTGACAACTCAGAAAATTCAGACAAATGTTATAGAAAAAGAGGATTTGGGACTTGAATTATCTGGACATATTGATCCAATTCACCAGGTAAATTCATAGTTTCTTACTTTTCTTCACCTCTGTAGAGAAATATTTTCCTAAAGCTTTTTTGGGGGTGATCCAAAGTTGGCAGTGAACCACTAAAACTCTTTCCCATGTCAGATCCAAGATTCTCTGCAAAATTGAAGCATCAAACACAATGTCCCCTTGTGACATCTGCCTGTTAGGCTAACTTTCCCTTCTGTGTTATGCCAGACTTTTCCCAAATAAAGTAATACAGCTGGGGAAGGTGGCTTGACTGACATGCAAATCTATGTAACGACAATCAATGTCACAGAAGAGTTTTTCCTTATATATGAACTGCCATCTAGAACCACTAAGACAGCTATTTACAATATAGGAACCATCAGTGCCCTCTACAAATAGATTTATAACTGAGTAGGCATCAGATTTTCATTGTTCCTCACACTCTTTTAGAAGGAATTCACACATTTTAAATTAAGTTCAGATAGTCCATGGAGCAGCTTCTAAATGAGTTGGCTTGTGACTCTCCTTGTTCTGTCTCTCCATGTGCTGGGGTGTAAGATCGTGGGCAAGTGCTTTGGAGTCAAAATGCTGGGATTAGCATCAGGGCCCCATTTCTTATTTGCTGTATACCTTTGGGCAAGTCACTTCTCTGTGCCTCAGTTTCCTCATCTGTAAAATGAAGGGTCAAAACAGACCCTACCTGCTGGCGTTGCTGTGAAGATTCAATGATATAACGTATGCTCAGCTGTTAGAACAGTGCCTGACACCATAAGCACTGGGTACATTGTAGCCTGATGATATCCAGCACATGTGAGCTGTATTTAGTAGGGAGAATGGACTAGAAAATTTTGTTTTCTTTGTCTTAATGTTGTCCCCTCCCCCCAATCTTTTTTTCTTTTACCAAAAATCAGAGTTGTATTTTAAAAATCCTAGCATAAATCCAGGTACAGACACTTTTACTGCACTCTGAATTTCCAAAGCAAAGCACCAAATGGAAAAAGATGAATAATCAGAAACCATTCAGCAAGCCAGGGATTTGCTTTATCTCCAAAAAGACGTGGAAAGTTCAGGCAGTGAGTCAAGACCCAGCTAGGTCTGAAGGGCAATTGATTCAGAAATCTTATTTCACGATCATGGTGAACACTGATGCAGGGTGAGACATAAGCCTGGCCGAGTTACATCTTCTTCTTTCAGAATTCTGTGTGGATCAGAGAGGAGCAGAGCAGTCAGCAGGCCCAGCGAGTGCAGGGAGACGGGCAAGTGCAGGGAGCCACCGTGGCCTCCGACAACTGGACTCCTGCCTGCTCCCAAAACCTCTCCCAGCCCCAGCCTGAGTTGAAAAGGAGCCACCTCTCCTTTCCAGGACAGTAGAGGCATCCAAAGGCCATTGTGCTGTGGGGTTCTGGCTCCTGGAGTCCTAATGCGCTCTCTTCCCCAGTGCCAGGCACATGGGAAGTGAGTGTGCCCTCTCCTGCCCTTTCCTCTCACCTAGAGCTTGGGCAGAGTCCCTTAGGTATGTGCCAGGAAAATGGATCTGGATGAAGTCCTGTGAGCCTGCTTCCAAAATCTTGCCCTTTAAAACAAAACCAAACGTTCTGAAATTATCCTCACTTATTATTGAGTTCAATGTTAGTCATTACCAGATTCAGATTTGTAGGAGTAGTGAAACCTATTCAGCCTAATAGTGGCTTATTGTGAAGATGTGTTCTTTAAAACTAAGAAAAAGCAGTGAATTCAGACTTAAAAAGATAACATCTAAAATAACTATGGTCTTTTTTGGATTGGGAAATATTTATTTGAAGAGCAGCCTGGAAGAGAAATTTGAGGGCAAAGCCGAAATCTTCATAACTTACCTTGCAAATAAATTCTATTGAAGATTTTCTCTGAATAGCCAAGATTAATGGGTTTCCAGGCAAGTCCATTGGTGTCCAACAACTTTCCAAGCTATCTGCCCAAGTTAGAAAACAACCAACGTAAGTGAATGATCCCTTTTTTTTTTTTTTTTGTGAGGAAGACTAGCCCTGAGCTAACATCCTATGCCAATCCTCCTCTTTTTGCTAAGGAAGATCAGCCCTGGGCTAACATCCGTGCCCATCTTCCTCTATGAATGATCCCATTTTTATAAAGAGAATCGTAATTCTCAGCCCATGTATGGTAATGCTTCCAAGACAGAGGGGCTCGGGGTGTCACAGAGCCCAGAATTTGAAGTCCTGGCTCAGAATCCTGGTGTATCACTTTATAGCCCTATAAATGTGAACGGGCAACTTCTCCAAACTCAGTTTCCTCATCAGTAAAATGGAGTTATTACCTACCCAACCAGGCAGACAGGAGGACTAAAATCCTGGGTCTAGTCTAGGCCTTAGGTAAAGGTCAATCCCCAATCTTCCCTCTACTTATGAAGCCTGCTCCCACCACCATCTGCTGTTCCAGGGTTACCATCTTTATAAGAGAACTGTTCAACCAGAGAAATCTTCGTTTGAGATATAAGAGATGTTATAACTTGACTATTAAAAATTTTAACTACTTGATTGTCAGTGAAGTCATCCATTTATCCAGTACCTGTGGGATATTAGCAAATACATTCAACTGCCCCCACTGTCCCAGGGTGTAAGATTCCAGAGTGCATTGGTTTTTTCATCCATCACTCATTCATTCAGCACTTCAGCATTCATTTACTGCATGCTTACCTGCCAGGCACTGCGTGGGTGCTGGGGATACAGAAATAAAATCCAACGACCTGCCCTCCAGGGGCTCACAGCCTAGTGGGAGGGCAGGACACCAACACACCCTGACCCGGGTAAATTCTAAGAGCATGTGGGGAGGGGTGTGTGGGGTAAAAATCCTGAAGGACAGGGGATTTAGCCAGGTGAGGAAGGCAAGAAAGATGTACCGGGCAGGAGTGTGCAAAGGCGTGAAGGAGAAGAGAGAGCAAGGAAGAGGGAGAGAGAGAGACTGACAGACGGACATCAAGGAACTACAAATAGTTTAGGCCGTTGTGCCTCAAAGTGTCCCAGACTAGGAGCAGAGGCCTCATCTAGGAGCTCATTAGAAATACAGAACCTCATGTCCCAACCCAGACTTACTGAATCAGAACTTGCATTTAACAAGATCTCTGCACATTTGAGTTTGAGAAGCTCTGGTGTAGGGTCAGGCTACAAATTAGGAAGTGTAGAGTATAAAGTTGACACCCTATAGGTAGACAAGGACCAGGTCCCCACGGCCTTGAATGTCATGCTGAAGGCGATGGAGCATCAATCAGGGAGGAGTCTAAGCAGGGAAGTGATGAAACAAGGTTGGCATTTTTCAAAGCTGACTGTAGGGAAAGGGGACTGGCTGAGAGGGTGAGGCAGCCAGACACAGGCCGAGAGACCAGAAAAGCAGTAGTTGCAGTGGACCCAGAGAGAAATGAGAGAGGCCTGACCTGGAGCAAAAACAGAGGGGATATGGAGAGGGCCTGGGCTAGAGGGAGGTTTAAGGAGGTAAACCTGGCAGATCTTGGTGACTATTGGGTGTGGGGATAAGGAAAAAGGAGAAATCAAAGAGAACTTGGAGTTCTGGCCCAGAAAACTAGGCCAGTGGAGGTTGCCTTTGCTAAGGCTGGGAAAGCAAGAAGAGGGTGGGTCCCATTCTGTGGGGTTGTCGGGAGGGGCAGGCGGGACGGCCAGGAAGAAATGCCAAGAAGCACCTGAGTACCCAGGTCTGCTGCTCAGCAGAGAACTCCCGGCTGCCAGTAGGAATCCAAGGGCCTGTAGTGAGTAAGAGGTGGCTGAAACCACAAGAGTGTCTCCCCAAGAGAGTAGATGGAGTCAGAAGAGAGATGATGAAGGAAGCTTGAGAAATAAGAACAGTTAAGGGAAGGAGGGAGAAGACAACTACAGAGAAATGATCCGAGAACTAGGAACCGCTCCAGGAGCCGAGGGAGGCATTTGGAAAGGAAGGAGTGGATAATAGTGTCAGCTCCTACCAAGGATTCAAGCAAATAAGGACCGAGACCCCTCCAGCACAGGTAATGGTTTCCAAGTGGATGGTTACAACAGTGGCATCTTAGAGTTGGAACTGATTTTAGCTGCATCATTTCCCAAACTTCTCTGATGATGAAAATCACCAGGGAGGTACTTAATTAAAATACAAATGCCTGATTCCCTTTCCTGGCCCAGAGCATCAGAATCTCCAACAAAGGGGCCGGCAAAACTGTGTTTTTAACAAGTACTACAGATGATTCTCATCATAGAGGTTTGAGCAACTGTCTCAGAGCCTTGCTTCTCAAAATTTAAAGTTCATGAGAAACACCTGGGGACTTTGATAACCTGCAGGTTGTGATTCAGTAGGTTTGGGTGGGCTGAGACTCTGCAGTTCTAAGAAGCTCCCAGGTGATGTCCATGCTGCTGATCTAAGGCCCACCTGTGGAGGAGCCAAGGCTAGAGAAAACACAGGTCTCATTTTGCAGATGAGGAAACAGTTTTCAAGAAGGTAAGCAGTTGATCCAAGGTGACCCAGCTGGCTGGTGGTAGAGCTGAGAGATTTGTCACTCATGAGGGGGTCTCTCTGGATCGTGTCTCCATCAGGCGCCCATGTTCTACCTCCAGCAAGGTGGGCAGATTGAGTGTGAAGTTAGTGAACAAAGCATTAACTTCACTTGGACACCTCCCTCCTCCACCTGCTTTTCCCCCTGGTCCTTCTCCCTTTGCATGATCCCACCAGGATCTGTCCGCTTCTTTTTCTCTTCCCAAGCCTCCCCTCTGCAGCCGAAAGGCCAGATTAGGGCATGACCACAACCTCCTGCCAGGGGCAGCTGGAGGATTGGCGGGGGGAGAGCCTTACCTAAGTGAGTCCCTGCAGGCCACCATATGTTGCTGCCAGTACAGCTAATTAGACTGGCTGTGGGAGATGAGAAGGGACCGAGAGCTCCCACACGGGAACTAGTTGAGGGAGAACTTTGCATCTGTTGGGGATGCCAGAGACTATTGGCTGGAAGACGGTATGATGGTGACGCCATTTTCCTGGCTAACCCTTCAAAGACTTTGAGATCGAAGCCAGGTGCCTCTTGGGCAGAAGCCAGGCCTGCTTCCCCCATGACACCTGGAGAAGCCACCCCCGAAGAGCAATTTTTGAGTTCTGATTCATTCACAGACTTTTTTATGTCCTTGCCCACCGTGAGTGCTGCTTCCTGATTGCTCTTTTTCTTTTGTGCAGGTGACAGCAGCGAGCACCCCCTGTTCTGTGTTGAATATTCCCCTTACTGCTCCGTCTTTGCTTTCTCCCCTGTCCTGCAGCCCAGTACCAATTACTGCTGCCTCCTCCTGCCACTAGTGCCACCCGCCTCCCCAGTGGCCCAGGACCCTTCCCCCCAGCTCCCTCCAGTTTCCTTTCCCTCCTTCATGAGCCCCACTACCTCCTCCCCGGGACCCATGCATGAGTCTCCAGCATCCCTGTGCTACTTCCCCGTCTCCTGCCCCACCCCGGCGGAGACCCCCGTGCTGTGCCTGCCCGGCCCCAGAAGGCCCAGTAAAATTTACCTCGTGTGGTAAGCCACCCTCAGCAAGGCACACAGCACAGTGGAGTCAGGGAGAGGGGGACTTCAGGCTTCCAGAAGGCAGGTGGACGGGAGAGGGGCCAGAGGGCAATGCCATGAACAAGACCAGGAGGTGTGGTGTGCAGGGGAGCAGAAGACGAGACAGCTGCTGCCACTTCACTCAGCCTTCTTCTAGCACTAAGGAGCGAGCGACCAATAAAATCCCGTCATCTCTCGAGACTCATTTGGTTTTTTCACTCCTGTGTCTGGCACCCTGTGGAATGCTACCACCAGAAACTGAACACGCCCTCTGTGTCTGATCATACCCTTGGCTATGTGAACGTGCGCACACCGGGACGGCCCTGAGAGGGTGGCACTGGGGGCAGGTCGTTGGGAAAGCACACGCTGGAACTGAAAACCCATTCAGAACCCACTGGGGAAGGACAAATGAAAGGGCTCAGTCGCTGTTTACATTCCCTTTCCTGCCTACTTATTAGGCACTACGTTTCCCAAAATCACAAATTCTACCTCCTGGGTTCCAAAATAAAACATATTTATGGTACATAATTAAGCTTTAATTAAGATCTCCTCTGGGTTTTTGAGACAACGCACACTTCCAGCACACTCAACCAGGCAAATAGACGCGGCCTATTATTTGTGACTGTACAGAAAGCTGCCTATTACACCAAGGCAACGCCGGCTCTTGTGATTAAGCTGTAATTCTTCCCATGATCTAAAGGAAGCAATAAATTTTTTTTTAAAAGGCATCTCTTAGAAAGAATCTGGGCACCTCCTAGGCACCGGGCATCCTAGTCAAGATAGTGTGGGGGAGGGATAAAGATTCAGGAATCGTATTTTCTCTTTCTCTTTCTTTTCGACTTTGTCAAGAACTGTGTCTGTGTATGGCAAGTGATGTGAGGAATCGAACAATTATCAGATGCATGGAATTAACATGGACCATTAAATGGACTTGGTTCCCAGTTGTCAGTGTCTTATATGAATATGAGATTTCTACCTTTTTTTCCTTTCCCAGTCGAATTAAGAACTATTCAGTCAACAATTAGTGTCCCAGCATTGTCAAGAGAACTGAGGCAGACACCTTTCATCTAAACAGCTGTTTGGTTTCTTTGCCACTGGAAGGGTCACCTTGCTCAGATACTAGAAGAAGAAGATATGGGTTTCATGTTGTCCAAAGCAAACCACAGTCTTCCCAAAATTCACCGAGAAACTTCAAGATGTTGAGTTGCCTGGCAATGAAACTCCTGAACACAAACTCCTCCCTTCTCTATTGTAAGGCAAAAGACCTGTCCTACTACCTGAAGAGGAAGTTATATTTCATCTTCCAGTGTAAATATGACTTGGTCTTCCTGCAGATTAATGTGTGTACCATGCTACGGTGAGGACCATCCTAGAAAAGCCCCAAAGTTCTGAAATTTGGTTCACTTTTGGGTGTGGGTGGGGTGATTAGGAACTGGACTCCATGTACATACAAACTACGCCGTCTAGGTTGCCTCACTGATGACTGCAATTGCAGATGCAGAAGAAGGAATATTTCACAAGAGTTTGCTTTCCATGGAATCTAAAGGGTGACAGGGAAGAAGTCAGCAGTGCAGCCAAATTAGATTATAATCTTTAAGGTCAGGACCAAAAGATCTTACTCATCTTTGTGAACCCTCAAATTATTGCCTAGCAAAAGCACACAGGTATTTGTTGAACAAATTATAATAAAAAGAGAGTTGCTATTTACCTTTTGGATTTTATAGAAGGATTGAGGGAGAGAGTCAGGAATGAAGGCTGCTGAATAAGTTATTTTCAACCTATGAAGACTGCATAACAATAAGTTTCTGGTCAAATTCAGTTCTCTCATGGGAGTGACTTCAGATTTCCAATTATTATTAGTAGTATTGTTATCACTGTTTATGGTAGAAGCAGCAGCTACCATTTTTAGCTGCTAATATGCACCAGATACTGAATTAGGCCATTTATGAACATTATTGCTAAACTTTACACTAACTCCACAAAATAGGAATATTCCCCTTTTACATTTACAGATACTGAGGTTCAAATTGCCAAAGGTCAGAGGATCCTACCTGCACTACCAGTGGTGATTTCTTCACTGCCAGACCTGGTAAAAAAATCTCCAGTCGTTCAGCTTTATTACTTTAGTTTGCTGAAAACTTGTAGTGGAGACGTGGTAATGGAAATCACTTTGGAAATTACTTAAGAGATATGATGCTTTGAAGAAAGCACTTTTTTGAGTAAGAAAACAAAATAACCTGTTATCTTAAGCCATCTTGGGTGTTTTGCACAAGAAAAAAATTGTTCCACTTTTGGAATTCTGCATAGTTTCGGCTGAATGCATCTTCTCGAGCCCTGCAGATCATACTAGGTGGTTATTATTATTTGTTCTTCAGGAGAGTGTGAGGCGACAGGCTGGCTAAGACAGGGTCCTCATCTTTAAGGAGCTTACAGTCTGTTGGAGAGAAAAAGACACACACATTAGGCACTTCTAGAATATGTAAATGTTAAAGGCCATAAGATCCCTGAAAGTTCTGACCAAAGCAGAGTCAGAGCAGACTTGGTAGATGTAAAACCAGAAACAGACCTTGAAGGACCTACTGGCTGGCAGACCATCTGGGAGGGTCATTCCCCGTGAGAGTGTGAGGGAGTATGGGTGGGTGGGGAAGTGGGGGGCTGTGGGCAGTGTGAAGTTCTGCCTGGGCTATGAAGGAAGTTTGAATATTCCACTGGGATTCCTGCTGGGAATCAAACTGAAATCCTTGTGACCAGGACTTGTAGGCTAAGTCAAATGCACACTGGACTTGGCCTGAGCCCTAAACCTGCTCCTTCCCTGGTCCTCCCTGTTTCTTCCTCAGCAAATAAGAATCCTGCTGCTTCCTCCTGTCAGATAGGTGAGAGGCAGGAGGCAGCTGCTGACTTCTGAGAGCTGGGGAGGGGTGAGGCCTTGGGTGATGAGGCAGAAGCCTCTGGATGGGAGGAATGCAACTCTCAGTGCCGAGAAAGTGCCTCCCCCATTTCCTCTGTGCTGGGTTCCTTACTGTAAAGCCCCTGATCCCTCTCTCACCCTCCTCCTCTCATTCTCCTCTTGGTCAGTGAAATCATGTTTAATCACCACTCTACACCCTCCAAAGAATATAGTCTCTTTTCTGTAGAACCCTCTTCTTTCCTTTCGGTCATGCCTACAACCTTTCTGGGCTCTACTAACTTACCCTAAGCTGGAACTGACACCACCAGCAGCTCCCCTCTTCTAGTAAGTTCCCTGTGGAACATGATATCTCTCTCTTGGGGCATGGAACCCACTACCTTCCCCTCCTGGGGCCTGTTAGAAGTAGGTAGTGCTTAATCACTTTATTGAACTAGGCTTCACGGGCTGCCAAGGAGAACTTTTATTCCTTTCCTGAATCTGGATGCAAACCATCCACACAACCACAACTTACACTGTGGAACATAAATCCACTTGTCTGGACATGCCAAAAAGGGCTGCTCTCGCACACAACTCAGGGACCCCTCCCAGATTTACCTCTGTGGCCTGCTGGCTATGGCGATTTGTGAAATTTCTGAACTGTCCAAAAGGGGATGAGCCAGGAAAATTCTCTTGGAAGGATTTAGTCCAGATATTCACATTTTAACTGCCTTATGAACTCCAGAACTTGTAGAGATGCATGGAAAATACTGACACTCTTTCCCCAAACTCACATGCACTGATGCTTAATACACGTGAAGAAGAAACTTGAGATTCTTCATACCAATTAGCAACCTAACTCAAAATGTGAATTTTTAAAAATTATTCATTGGGAACTCAATCCACATTAGCACTCCAGCTACTGCCTTCCTGTGAGTGTATCATCCCAGCGCAGTAGTGAGTAGCACATAGGAAGAAAAAGATTCATGGTCCCCAGATGCTCATAACCTCTCTGGAAGGCCATGTTAGCTGCTAATAAACAACCTGAGGGTATGAATATACAGGTATACAAAGGAGGCTGTGATTCAAACTTGGATGAGGACTTGGGGAGCAGGGCCTTTGTGTGTCCCAACTGTAGAAGGCTCTTGACAGTTTTACCAACAGGCCCATCCCACTATCAATGAATTGGAAGCTAGAAACTTCTTAGCAAAAGGAAAGACCTCAACAGACTGCACTGCAGGAGTCACGAGTGCTCGTTAATGGTGATAACAGCCTTGTGAAGTAGGTATTAGTGTTTCTATGTAACAGATGGGGAAACTGAGTCTTCAAGAAATGAAGTGATTTGCCCTAGCTCACGTGGCTACAAAGTCACAGAACCAGGTTTTAAATCCAACTCTTCTCTGACCTCCTGGGTCCTCTCTTAGTGCCTTCCCCATTGCTGGCCCTTTAAGCATTCTTTATGCAAAAGATGTTTTCCTGTAAAAAATTAATTATTGAAAAGATTTTGCACCTTTCAGCAGCCCAGGTACCACAGATTTTATCAAGGAAGAGGTGGCCGAACCTGGAGAGACTGACTGTCAGCCCAGAAATGCAGAGCCCAAGAGTGCCTGGGGACAGAAGCAGACAGAAATCGCAGCTGCTGGCAAAGGCGCCAGCCCTCAGGAAAGCAGGTAAGGACACATGGCTCATGCATCTTGGTCCTCAGAGAGGAAACCTGATTCTTGCTGTTACCTGGTGAAGTCTAGATGGCTTTTAGAAACTTGTGCTTTTATATGAAGGAGATTGTACCTTAAAATGAAATGCTTGAAAGATTTTAAAAGCGAACTATTGGATCTAGTTTCCTTCTTCAAGAGAGGCTGGTGGGAAAAGGCAGGGCAGGGGGAGTTTATTTTTCACTTTTCTCTGTCATTACACTATAAACACGACTGTGCACGGTTTTGAGTGGATGCTGGCTGTTAGGCTACCAGAGAGGGCATTTGGGTGTTGGGGTCAGGTAGGGGCGGGGGTGGAGAAGGAGTCTGTAGCTCTGGGGAGGTCTCACCTGGCCACCTCCTACCCACCTGCCAGGAAATGAGGATGGGTGTCTGTAGGTAGCAGACTGCTCACCTCCCACAGAGATCTTTTCCCCTCTGATCCAGGGCATCAAAATCTTAATGTGTAAGAAATAACATCAAAATGAATATACGCTTTATTTCCAAATGTTAGTTTGGTGGACACTTCCTCTTTCAGTCCTGAGCATTCATCCTAAGACCCAAGCCATGCTGCTCTGCTAACCATGTTACCCTCTCCTGTGGTAGCAGAAGGAACAGGACATAAGGAGCCCCCACAGGACTCCAAGGAGAGTGACACTTGGCAGCCAACCTTGCCCCAAACCTGTTCTTCCCCTTGGGGAACCACTGAGCATCACACTTTCTCACCACCTGAGGAACACAGTAGCCTTTATTTTAAAAATATGATATATGCTGTGGTGGACACATGTAAATTAGAAGATGGTAGTATTTGGATGGCCATTAGAGCCTATGTGAATCTCTAGCAACTAGATATCCACAGGCCCTCCAGGGATCTAACGCCTCCTGTCGGGAAGGGCAGACCTCGCTTCTAATTCCAGCTCTTCTTCCTCCCAGTTGTGGACGCTTGGGTGGTCAAGCAGCCACTCGGGGTTACAGTTCCCTTGTCCTAACATGAAGATAATGAAGTCTACCTCATTGCATTGCTGTAATTAACTAAGTGAAATGATATATGACCAGCACCTGGCTAGAGCAGGCGCCAAATTATTGTTCATTTCTCTCCTGCCACCTCCCCAACAGCCCTCGATGAACTCTTGAATATTACTTGAAAGGTGGGGTTCCCCATGCATGCAATGTTCCTAGACCCATGAGGCTCATACAGTCCTCCACCTGCACCCAGAAGACATCTTCCATCATCCTGAGATCTGTTGAGAATTTGTCCCAATTTTCTATCATACCCAGGGCTCCTTAGCTTCCTTATTTCCTCACTAGTCTCTCTTTAGTTCTTTTTCTCACATTCTAGAGTGGTTTGTATAAATTGGAGTAGGAGCCAGATGTTTGAATTGTATCAGTGAGAGACGACGCAAATGTGACAGAGGTAATATATAGAAAACTCTTACAAATCGATAAGAAAAAGATGAATACCTAATAGAAAAATGAGGAAGAGCCATAACAGACAGTTTCACAGAAGAAATACAAGTAGCTAAAAAACATTTGAAAAAAAAAGTTCAACCTCACTAAGTAATAAATGTAAATTTACACGAGAAAAATTTGGCCTGCCAAATTGGCTAAGATTTTTAAAATAATAATACTGGTAGTGAAACTAATAACCAATATTTCCTGGGCATTGTTGTGTCAGATGTTATGCCAAGTCCTTGGCATGCATTGCTGGTGACACAATTGTGAGAGAGATGCTTTCATATCCTACCTGTAGGGAACTTGGTACAAACTGGAATTTGGCAACATATGAAAGGAATTTGGCAACATATGTGAAAGTCTTTAGAAAGCTAATACCTTTTGACCTAGCAGTTCCACTCCTATGGATCTATTCTAATAAGATATGCAGTCAAAGATGTATGAGGAAGGACATTTATCACAGTGTAATTTGTGACAGCAAAGATCTTGAAACAATCTATATATCCAACAACAGGAGACAAGTTAAACAAATTATGATACATTTACATAATATACCCTTATACTGTAATAAATATCATGTTCTTAAAGAATAATTAATGGCAGGAGATAATGCTCACAATCGAATATTTACGAAAAGAAAGCAGGACATAAAGTTGTATATACCCAAATATCCCAATTTGGTTTTTAAAAAAATATTTCTAGATAAGAGAGCCCTGGGTTATAAATTCCAGTGCCTTCAGGGAGCAAGCGGATATGGGAAGAGAAATACATAACAAGGGCTGTGGGGTCTGTGGTAAACCGGAACATACGTGCTCCACCTAAAGACAGTTAACTCAGTGTTCAAACGCTGAGCCAAAGAAAATCTCACAGGGGTCTTGAGTTTACAACCCACTGAACTCCAGGACAGTAGCAATGGTCATCTGAGTTTTGGATTATGGGTGATTTTTATTTCTTCTTCATCCTCTTCTGTATTTTCTAAATTTTCTGCAATAAACCTCTACTACATTTATAATCAGAGGAAAACAATTAAAAGCATATGGCTGTCAGAATGTAGGAAACTATTGGTCAAGCATATGAAGAAGTCTAGACCAAAGACATAATCTTAGGGCAGATGGACGCTTTTTCTGGTTTAATCTCATTGCACCTAGAACATTCAGTTGCACCTAGTTGAACTCCTAGAAATGGCAGGCCCTCCATTCACAGCTGGATCCCATGCAGGGCCTCAGAGAGGCATCTGACAGCATCTGTAGGGCCTAGTCTATGAATAGCACAACCTGGCACACCAAGTTGGGTGTTTATTCCCAGCCCTAGAGCTACTGAAGTCTGCTCCCTATTTGATAGACACAAGAAATAGGGTTAAAATAGCATAAATATAGAATGGTAGTCTGCCACCTTTAGGACACACACACACACACACACACCCCCCCAGGGAAGCGCTGGTTGAATTTTTAAAGAGGAAGGCAGTGTGGTGACAAGGAAGGGCGAAGATGCATCTCCTGAGGTGTTTTGGGGATCCACAGGAGCCGCAGCGTGGCACTTAGTCTGAGACTTCTCCTGGCTTGGAGGCCAGTGTCGCCGGGTGACAGCTGGGGGGCTTCTGTGAAATAAGATTATGGTTCCTGTTGAGTTTCCAGTTTCCGTTTTTCAGAGGCTGCCCTAGCTGATTCTTTTGCCCATGAGGTGTCTCCCAAACTAAACTGGCTCAGGGCAGAGGGGGCAGCTCCCACCATCCAGCAGGTTCTGTGTGTTCAGGGAACGACCAACAGGTTCAGATTCCAGCTCTTGTTAGCTAATCTCTGAGGCCCTTCATCAAATTCAAAATAAAAATTAATCAACCAGAGCCTACACTTCTGACTCCTCCATATCACTTTTTCCTCAAACACTTGTGAGGAGAATTCTTTTTGTCACATAGAGGCATTTGTTCCTCAAAATGCGATCAGCCCAGTCTGGGGGTTCACACCAGCTCCACTCCTCTACATACACAGCCAGATGATCAGATCACCCTGGAATTGATGCACTTCTCACTGCCATTTGTAAAACCCATGAGGGGCCTGATAGGAGAGCTTAACTGATCTCTAGAAGAGCTGATGAGTAAAGATTCGCACCGCATCGCTGAGTGTCCCATGCAGTTAAACGATAAAAGAGGCTTACGGAGTATTAGAATGTTAGAAACTTAAACTGGTGCTCCCCTGGGAGGCACCTCAATTAAAGTGAGTCAGTATTGACTTGGCCCTTGGCTGAGCTGGACGCTCCGAGGATTTGCATTTCACCTGCTTGAGCTGTTACCACACAGGCCTCCCCGAACCTGTGGAGTCCTGTCCACTCTGTAGTGTGAATCACTTTAGAAACTGAATGATGTGGACAGCAGCACCTCATCAGATCCTGAGGATAGCAGCGAGCGGAGCAGAGGTGGGGAAGGCCGATGTCAGGAGGGACCAAAGGTAAGTGGAATCAGAGAAGTACTTTCAGTGTCCTATCCACCTTGAGAGGGTAAAAAACCCTCAAGAGCACACACACACGGCGATGAATTAAATGGATTCTTGTTTTCACATGGAAACAGAAAGTCCAGCCAGTTTCTTAAGGGGTAACGCAGGGTAGTGGTTAAAAACACCAACGGTGGTATCAGGCAGGCTTGAGTTCAAATGAGCACTCCATCACTTACAAGAAATATGATCTTGGGTAAGTTATGTGACTTCCCTAAGCCTTGGTGCCCTCAATTATAATGTGGTGTGATTGTGGTACCTGTTTCATAGGGTGTGAGCCTAAATGTCTGTATGTAATATAGTTAGCATGATGCCTGACTAGTGCAGTATAAGCCCTCGATAAGTGTGCTTATTCATTATTTTTATTAGGCAAGTTTTGACCAAGTGATTTCATCAATAGAAATTCCTACCCATTTGGATACTTGATCTCTCTCCTCTCTCTACATCGCCACATCCCTTAGATTCAGTGGGGGTGGGGAGGAGACTGGGAGAATTCTGTTATAGCCAGAGATTACAGATTGACTAGGGGCTAGTGACAAAGAGAAGATAATGATTTCATGAGAGATTTATAATTTTTATTTGCGCTAAGTAGTAAATGTAACCAAAATCATCAGTGTAACTGGGCACCAGCTTCTAGAGCCTTCCTTCCAATCTTCCAAGGTAGATTGTACTTTTGTTAAGATTTTGTGAAGCTGTGTGTGAAGCAGGAATGTCATAAATGTATGTTGAAAGAATTCAGATGAGGAAGCACTGGTGGTTTTCATAGAAGTTATTCCTGGAGTGCTGGTTTTCCTTTTCAATAAATACTGGAATGAAAAGCATCATTTGAGAGATTTAGCCATCGTCAACCTTGACTGACTTGGGGTTGGACAGTCTTCCTGAAGCTTCTGCAGCCAGGACCTGTATCCTCAGAGTCTTCTAGTTTCCCCAGAACCAGCCTGAGCTCCCCAAATGTACAAAGGAGAATTCAGAAGCAATAAAATGAAGCCAACTCTCCTATACTCCTCTTGTACCTCCAGCCATGTTGACCATGCATAGTTTCTTCTCTAGGGCTTGTTTGTTGCCTTAAGGGATCCTCACCTTTGGTGTTAGGGGTTTTTCATCCATGAGCACCTATAATAGAATGATAAATTTGTTTTTCTTAATGCAGATCCAGAACCCATGTGGGCAAGTGACACTAAGCTGAAGAAGCCAACTCTAGAGAGAAGAAACTTAGTCCCATCCTCACAGCTCATGACAATGACTGAGAACACCCCTGAGAGAGCCAAAAAAGGAGACCCCAGTGGTCTTTCCCAGAATGAGCCACATCTAGCTCTATCTCAGGCCTTCCAAGGAACAAATAGTCCTCAAGTGTTGAGCAAGTCCTTGAGGCCACCACTTATAACCACTACCATGAGAGGGCCAAGAAGGGCATCATTTAGGTTCAGAGATGAAGATTTTTATTCCATATTATCACTAAACCCTGGAGGAGAAAATGATGACACCGAAGAGGAAACCCACGTAGAGGAAGAGCGTTTGTTGCTTGGTATGCAATCATCCCGTTCTCCTTCCAATCATAAGAGAAGTAGATTTCCTGGAACATCGGCCACTCGGGCCAAAAATAAAAATTTTGAAGAAAATCCTGAAAATTGCAGAACTAATTCTGTAAGAAGAAGTGAGTCCGGTCATAGCTCATTAAGAATAAGCAATGCAGTGGAGCCAGGGACAGAGCAGCCTTCTGTCGGACAAAGGATGTTCCAAGATCCCGGGCTGCCTGATGGGGGGTCTGCTAAAGAGAATGACAGTGGTGATAGTGAAAATGAGAAAAAGACCTTTCATTCCTGGGACCCCAAATCCGAAGCCAGTCTAGATGATGATCTCAATGCTGAAAATGTATGTAGTGATTGTACTTCTGTGGAAGATAGGCCTGGCAGCCATGATTATGAAAGAGACTGGCAAGCCTATTTAAACAATTCTAGCAGTTCTCTTGACTGTTTTCTTTCTGGTAGACCAAGAGCTCCAAGATCATCAATGAATTCATCTTATAACACTCCTGGATCATTAAGGCATTCTGCTCTAAGAGATGATATTCCGGTAGACTTGTCGATGTCATCTATTTTAGTTCACAGTTCAGACTCAGAGGGAAACTCCAGGCTTAATGTTCGTCGACCACTGTCCCCCATTAGAAATAGGAATCCATTTGCCAGTGCTGAAAACCACAGTTATTTTCCAGTAAACAGTGCACATGAATTGGATGTCAGGGGAGCAGAAGATATTACTTTAACAAGCCGATCTCAGGAGGATCAATTATATACAGAAGATCTCTTACTAAATCGTCAAAGCAGCTTGTCCTTAGTGGAGTCTTCCAGCTCCTTCCCACCAAGAATGAACTTACAAGGCCACTTGCATGTGCCTGGCTCCCTGCAAGAAAATATACCTTTTTCTTTCTTTACAGTGTCTGATTTCTCAAATCAAAATGATAATGGGAACAGAATAGCTGTCTCTGGTTTCACAGATGAAAAGGAAGCCACTAAAATAAAGGAAGACCCTGAGAAACTCAAGAAATTGCAAGAAAGGTGAGGAATTTTCATAATTATATGTATATACATATATATTTTGTATTCCGTTTTTCCAATGCTGAAATAAGCAGTACTTTCATTACAGGGTCATGGGAATTTTAAGTCATAGATAGGCCCTTCCTTGACATTTCAATGATGGCTTATTTCAAGAAAATTGTCTATTTTGCTGCTTTTGAATTACATGTATCTATAAAGAAAAGTTCGGGGTTCCGGCTCAATTTCTTCAGTATTCCCAAAGTGTTTTTCCCTTGAATACTGTAACTTTAAGAAAGGCAAGTTTCCTAGATATATAAGGGTTTCTGATGCTGCACAGGGCTAGCTCTTCTTGCCAGCAATTAGGAACGAAGATTTTTTACAAAAAGGTTGCCGTCTCCCCAGAGAATGAGACGTTCAGCACTTGAAGTTCACCAGCTCTCCCTCATGGCACTTTGCACAAATCCAACCAACAGTTCTAGAATTTGAATCTTCCAAACTAAAAGGCCGTTCCCAAACAGTTACCATAGTTACCTCAGTTCTCTGAAGGGCCGTGCTGGGGTAACCACAGCTTCCATTTTATAGGCTCTTTCTCATGCATGAGAGAGAGAGAAATAAGATCTTTTTCGAATTGCCCTTTCCTTTGATCTTTCCTTTCTTGTGAGTTGGTATTGGGATATTTCACAACTATGGAATTTGATGCTTTTTAAAGCCATCATTAAACACCATGGCAGGATTCTACCATTTCATTTATGGAAGGTGTTACCATGACTTAATGGTGGCTTACTGATCTGGAAAGCTATTCTTTGAATGAGATCCCTCTTTGTGCATGTTAGTATGGCTCATGTGGGCCATTAATTATCCTATGGACATTCATTTGTAAGTGGGAAAATTCATGGCAATGAATTAGAATGCAAAAAGGAGGAAAAGATAGAACATAGAATGCGTACATACTCCTATGTCTTTTATCCAACTGCAGGCATGAAGGAACTTTCTAGTTAGCAGCACCTTTTCTTTTACATATTAAACAAACTACCAGAAAACCAACCAACCCATCCTTAAGGGCCAAAAGGCTTCATACCCACCCGTCCTCACCCACCCAAAAATATGGCTTCAGACCCACCTGTCAGGAGTCTGGACTTCCACCATCCCAAAGTAATATGTTTGGGCTACAAATGATTTCTTCTTAAAAACTCATCTACCTCTAAGCATGGTAATGCATTAAACAGCTATTATTTGTGTACTATATCAGACATTCTCTTTTTTCTGTACATAATAAACCTTATGCTTTTCTTATTATTTCAAAACTGTTCATTGTAGAAAATATTAAAAATATAAATTTAAAAGAAAAATCACCTGTAACCCTTTAATCCAGAGATAAGCTCTGTTAAAAACGTAGTTTCCAGTCTTTTTGCATACAAACACAATTTTTAGTAAACATTGGTTTATATTTTATGTCACACCTTATTTTAATATTTCAAGCCCATTTCTCAATGCCACTTACACTCTTTTAAATGTTTTCTTTTGGTTAGTTACTTTAATACATACAATAAGTATATAACATGTGTGTACACTCTAGAGAATTAGGAACAAAACAAAACCCAGACATCCCTGTGCCCACATTCCAGCTGACAGAATGTTCTGGAGCTTGTGAGCCCTCATCCATCCTATCTCCTTTCTCCCTCCCTCATCTCCTCTCTCCGGACCCCCTCCACCCCCAGGAAATCATTCCTGCATTGCATTTCTCACTCCTTTGCTTTTTATCTTGTTGTTGGAAGTTTTTTGCTTTATGGTTTTACCATATATTACTCCTAAACAATATAATAGTGTGAATACTTTTGAATTACTATTATTTTTGAACTCTGTATACATGGAATATCTATTCTTCTGCAACTTGCTTTTTCCTCTTACATTTTTAGCAAGATGCATCCTTGTTGATATTTTTGGCTTTAATTCATTCACTTTCACCGCTACAAAGTATTCTGTTACATGAATATACCACAATTTAGCCATTCTCCTGTCGTTGGACATTTAGGTTCTATATTGTTTTCTGCAAATAGTGCTGCATGAACATTCTCGTAAATGTCTCCTGGTGCACATGAGAAGAGTTTGCTGGGATGTTTATCTAGGAGCAGAATTACTGGCGGGTAGCACACCTTCCACTGTACTAAATAATGCCAATTTATTGTCTCATCAGTGATGTATACTGTTATACATCCTTGCCAGCACTTGTATTGATTGGCTTTTCAAATTTTTGCCAGTCTGATGGGAGTCAAATAATATTGTGGCTTTAATTTACATTTTCATGACTGTTAATGAGGTTAGGCATTTTATGTGCCCTTTTAAATGGTAAACGATCATTTATGTTTCCTCTTCTGTGAAAATACTTACTTATGTCTTTTGCCCATTTTTCTTTTAGAATATTTTTCTTTTAGGAGTCCTTTATGTATACTGGATACTAATCTAATCCTTTGACAGTTATGTGTTAGAAATATCTTTTCCCAATTTACAGTTTGTCTTTTCTCTTTCTTGATGTCTTTTAATGAAAATAAATTCTTAATTTTAATGTAGTCAATTATATCCATCTTATTTATGGATTGTGATTTGTATGTGGTTGTCTAGATTGGGAAATCCTTCCCTAACTTGGGGTCCTTATAATATTCTTCCTAGTTTCTTCTAAAATCCCTGCAGTTTTGCTTTGCACACTTAGGACTTCACATGAAATGGATTTTGTAGTTAAATGTGAAGTCATGTTTAATGTGTGGTGTGAGATATGCTTTATGAACACACAGTTGTCCCAGGATCTCTCCCTGCTGACCCGCAGAGCCACCTGTGTCTCATAACATAACTCTAAATGTGTAAGTCTGTTTCAAGGCTCTCTGTTCTGTTCTATTGGTCTTTTTTTTTCCCCCTAAAACAATACCACATCATCTTAAGTGTAGCTTTACAAGTTTTGATAACTGATGGTGCAAAGCCTCCTTCCCCACTTTGTTCCTTAGGAGTCCTTGACTATATACATTTAAGAATCAGCTTGTTGGGATTTTCATTGGAATTGCCTTGAATCTATAGATTATTCTGGGGAGAACTGATGTCTTGGAGATATTGAGTCTTTTTTTATTAAACATGGTGTATCTCTTCTTTTGTTTGTGACCATTATGGAAAACTATAATTCTTTTTCATTAAACTTCCCTTTCTTGGGGAAGAAGGTATCTTAGGAAACTGAGCATGTACTTCTATATCCAGAGCAACATCCATTTCTCCCTCTCTTTTGATTTCAGTCTCTAGCCAGTTTCCTTTCCTTGACCAGACAGTCCTCAGTCCCATGAGGACTCTAAAGAACCGAAAAACAGCCTTAGCCTTCTTAAACCAGCGCCCCCCACCCCATGAACATCAACCAGCTATTCTTCACTTACCATTTAGAGACACAAATTTTGCTTACATCTGCTTACATCTTTGCATATTTGCTTACATTTTCATTAATTCTGCCTTCATCAGATTCCAGCAGCTTCCATTCTGGAATGTTGGCATAATTTGTTGGCAAGTGTTGGGTTATTGGTGAGCTCACCTCCAGGTTCATTGGTTCATCATTCATCCCAACCAACATCTATTCAGTGGTCTCTATGTGCAAGTACGTTGCCCGACATTGGATGCCTTTTCGAGTTTGCAGAACAGGTTCACCATCATCATCACATCCAGTCTGCCCACAACCCTGTAAAGTATGTAGCTGTAGTATTATTGTCGCCATGGCTTTACAGATGAGGAAACAGAGACCTGGGAAGCTTAAGTAATTTGTCCAAAGTCGACAAACTCACAAGTTTTAGAGGCAAGCCTCAAATCCGTGCCTCCGATCGCAAATCCCATGTGCTCACAACATACCACACCACTGGATTCCTCACAGTGGCCATGGCAGGGAGAGGGGCTCCCAGCCTTTCCCACAGCTCTAGATTTATGGGAGCAGCTCACATGTGTCAATCACTGCAGAGGAGCCTAATTGATAGAAGAATTCGTGCACCCATTATCAGTAATCATACTTGGAAGAATTTCCAGTAGGGCCAGAGGGAGCAGTGGGTGAGCCCCAGAGCCCTGGCAGGCAAGGCATGGGGGGATTGCGCCCTCTTTCTTCCCCCATTAACACCCTGGGAACTGGTATTTGTGGAAACTGCAAATGTGGAGCCTCCTGGTCACGAGGGCTTGTTTTCCATTTAGTCTCCTGGAGGAGGACTCCGAGGAGGAGGGAGACTTGTGTCGCATCTGTCAGATAGCTGGGGGTTCCCCAGCCAACCCCCTCCTGGAGCCTTGCGGCTGTGTGGGAAGCCTGCAGTTTGTTCATCAGGAGTGCCTGAAAAAGTGGCTGAAAGTGAAAATAACATCAGGTAGGTGGGGAAGGAAGAGCGGCAAACGTGCCACGCCATATAATTAATACGAGACACCACAGTGTGGAACTCTGAGCCTTGACAACTGCTCCCTCTCCTCCACCGAGCAGCAGCTCCAGGAAACGTGGCCGCCGAACCCAGTACTCTTGCTCACAGCCGTGACAGATAGTAGCGGGACTAAGCGCTGTCTTCAAATTAGGGGGGGAATGGACTTATTTCCAAGTCTGAGAGAAGAATCCTGACCCCTGTGCTATTGAATTTTACCCCTGCTTGAGGCCTGAGCAGAGATGCTAAGATTGCCTCCCAGGAGGAAGGAAACTAGAAATGGGGTCAGCGGTTGAACCTCAGCAAGCACACAGCAGCCATACCGGCGAGCAGACACCTGGCAGAAACAGTTCTGCTTCCTTTTATTTGTGGAGAAAGAGGGTGTCACCTAAGAAACTGAGCAAAGCTGCCTTTTTGCAGTAGGGGTAGGAAAAGAGCACTGGTCAGATGTGTGTCGTGATGGATTGTAATTAGTATTTGGGTGGTGAACATGATGTAATCTATGCAGAAATAGAAGTATAATGATGTACACCTGAAATTTGTACAATGTTATAAACCAATATTACCACAATAAAAAAAAAAAGGAAAACTAAAGACTTTATCTTAGTATGTTGGAAATTCAGAAGATTTTTTTCCTATTATTTTTTTCCTTTTTGGATTTCTCGATTAAAAAAAAGTTTGTTTAAAAAAAAGAGCACTGATGGAATTTTCTAGAACCATATTCGATAAAGAGATTTCCATGTGCTGGTTTTGTCAGCTCTGTCTTTAACAGATTTGTAACTGGGTGTGAAGCCCCTCCTCGACTCCCTGGGGAAGTTATAACCTAAATACAGCCACATCAGGTAGGTTGGCTGTAGTTTTCTTGGCAGAGAACAGGAAATTTCTTTAAAACATGGTTTTAGGAATGAGAGCAACTTGAACAAAAAACCATAGAACACCAAAGAACAACTCACTTAGAAAATAACCGCTGTGTCTTTTAGACACACCTCTCTGCAAACTTTTTACCCCATGGCCAGATCCTATTTCTCTGCTCTTCCCTGTTCTCCTCCTTGGTTTTCATTCTTCCGGGCAGCCTGGGAGACCTAGGAGCTTTACCCTGTCCCCATGGGGTGTGGCTGCGCCCTCTCGCCAAGAACAGCACACCATCTAATGAGAGGAATGAACATGTGGGATGATCGTATGAACTGTCTCTTCCCTGAAGCCCTTTTTCCACAAATGCATCTTCCTGAGCATGAGAAATCTAGGACCACTGCCCAAGCTGCTCACAGGCATCTCCACACAGTAGGCAGAGCGCTCAGTCCTTCAGAGAGCGAAGAAACAAGTGGATTTTGGTTGCTAATGACTCTGCCATGCAATGCTTTATCTTACCAGAAATTTGGGACAATTAAGCATAGAGCACGGAAAAAAATTACTCATGAAATGTTTGATGAACGTGCTGCTAAATGCTTGTAAATGCCAGTGCTAGTATGAGTATGTTGAGCAGAATTAGACTGGAAGACACATGGGACATTCAGTAGCCTAAAGCATTCCAGAATGATGCTAAAAAAAAAAATCAAGCAAACAAAATGTAGATAAGGGATTACTATTCATCTTTGTCATTTGAAATTCTCTATTATTTACTATATCTTTACATGCCCAGTGGGGAAAAATAGAACTGGGATATAAAACTGTACAAACCCTGTCTTTACTAAATAAATGCAGGTAACTAATTAGTCTTCTATTTTCTAATGCATAAAATAAACACCAGTACATCATTAGCCAAATGCAGCAACTACACTGGGGGAAAAGACGTATGGCAGGATGTTTACTCAGACATAACAGCCACAGTTCTGCATCTTCCACTCTTGCATTGGGGAATAGGGTAAACGGAGGAAAGATGCTGACCTAGAGTGCACGTTTTTAAAAAAAGAAAACAGCAACCAAAGAAGCCTTCTCATGTTTCTTTTCCCAAACGGGGCTGAGCTCAGGCTCAGGTGCTGGCCCCAGACACTGCTCTGTTAGTCCCCACACATGGCCCCTGGCTCCTCCCTCTCCTCGGATGGGAAGTCACCTGGGCGGGAGTAAAGGCAGATTTTTAAGCCGTAGATTGAAGATCGCTTCTGCCATCAATTTGGTCCTCACTAATTTATTTGCTTGGACTTGTGTTAGGTCTGCCAGAAAACAACAACAACAACAGGCCCAATATTCCCTCTTTTGGCAAACACCTGTGTTACAGACTCGCAGCCTCCCTATAGCAATGCCAATTTTATGAACCAGTATGTTTATATTTAAATAGAAAGCAAGACCTATTATTTAAAAGTCATGAGTATTTCACTTATATGAAGTTTGCATAATAATGAAAATGATTACAAAGGAAATTTTTCAGATCTCAGATTCAAGGTCATTTTCTACAGAAGATGGCTGACTTGAAAAAGAAGGTCACTGAAACTCAGAGTTCTTAACACACAGAAGTTTTCTCTCAAAACGTCAACACAAAAAGACCCAAAGAGTGAACACAGAAAGACCCAGTGTTATATGTAACAAGGAATTCTTTAATTTAAGGAGCGGATCTGGGCGCCGTGAAGACCTGTGAGATGTGTAAGCAAGGCCTGCTTGTCGATCTGGATGATTTTAATGTGACCGAGTTCTATCAGAAGCACCAGCAGTCCCGGGTAAGAGATGCTCACACCCACTCGGCCTCCGCAGGCCAAGGTCGGTTAGTGGTGCGAGGCGGGAAGAAACGCTGTCCCTGATATAAGGAGTGTAGACAGCTTGTGCAGGGGGTGAGTCTGGGAGTGTCCATTTAGCTCACTTCTCTGAGAAGGTCTGTTACTAAATAAGACCACTGGAGGGCTGGAAAGTCTTGGTTGCCCTGGGTTGAGGTCCCACTGTGTCAGGGACAAAAGTAGGAAGCTGCGGTAGCCAACTGGACACACAGAAATAACAAAACGTCTGGCAAGCTCCATGCCCAAATTTGCTGAAGTCATTTAAGTTTAATAGCAGCAAGAGAAAAAAAAATCAGGGTCTTGGAGGAAATGGTCCCCAATTTATATATCAAGTAACTCTGGGGTAATAAGGAACTGCTTTATTCAAAGTTGATAAACATGTAGTAAGCGCCTACTGTGTGCTTTTTAACACCTAGTGAATTAACTCGCCTGGGGCATTTGGATTGCAATTCCAATACTGCGAAAGAGTGAGTTAACCTCAGGTGGGAGGGGATTTATGCCCAGGATAATAGTTAATTGCCCAATGCTCATGCAAACAGTCTTCTATTTAGAACTGCACTGCCCAAGATGGAAGCCAGAAGCCACATATGGCTAATGAGCAGGTGGCTACTTCCAATCAAGATGTGCTGTGTTAAATACACACTGAATTTCAAAGACTCAGCACAAAAAAAAAAAGCGTGTAATAAGTCACATAAATAAATTTATATTAATTATATGTTGAAATGATAATATTTTGGATATATTAGGTTAAATAAAGTATACTGTTAAAATTAATTTCACCAGTTTCTTTTTACCTCGTTAATGTGGCTACTAGGAATTTTCAAATTACATACGTGGCTTGCATTTGTGGCTCACATTATATTTCTATCTGTGGTGCTGATCTACAAAGTACCTTGCACATAATAAGCAGTCAATAAATATTTATCAAATGAAAATAGCCCATCATTACCATTATAATTTAAGACTGACCTTCCTCATAAAGTGATTAGACAAAATGATTAATAATCACGACTGTATAGCACGTAATTTTAAAACTATAAAATCATTGTTAACAACTAAATGTTGCCCTTAGAGGAGTCACTGCGGCTTTTGGATCAGCAGCCTGTATCCAGACCTCTTTTTTGCAAATAGCACAGCTGAGTCAAAATGGTGCATGTGAGTCTGGGCAACTCTGTAGTTACTTTTTTAAAATCCTAAGGCTGCTAGACAAAAGAACGAAATATTGGTAATAATGGGGATTTGAAAGCACAACCAATAAGTTTGATGTAAAGGGCCTAACGCCACACCAACATTGCAGAGACTGAGGATCAGGAAGTGGAAGGAAGGGAGGGAGGGAGGGAGGAAGGAAGAAAGAAACAATTTCCTGAGAAATAAATTCAGTATCTTTATTTTATTTTTTTCCCCCAAAGCCACAGTAGACAGTTGTATGACATAGCTGCACATCCTTCTAGTTGCTGCATGTGGGACGTGGCCTCAGCATGGCCGGAGAAGCGGTGCGTCGGTGCGCGCCCAGGATTCGAACCCCGGGCCGCCAGCAGCGGAGCGCACGCACTTAACCGCTAAGCCACGGGGTCGGCCCTAAATTCAGTATCTTGAACCCATCTATTTTGAGGGTCTTGAATCACTCAGTGAGGCCTAAGGGTCTCGAATCACTTGGTGATAAACCCCGGGCACTGAGATCTGAGATGAAAAACAGAAGCGACTCACATTCTTGAACCCTGAGGATGTTGGAGTCAAAATATTGAAAGGAACCAGGCTTTCTGAGTGCCTGAGTTCAGGGTACCAGCCAGGGTGCAGACAGGTTCCGCGTGGTCATCTCAAAGAATCGATTATTTCAGGAAACGGAGCCTGTCAGAATTCCTGAGAAGGAGGTGTCCAGATGAGGCCAGGTTACCCGGAATACTACCAGAATGCTCTGCAGACATCACAAACACCGTGCAGCCCAGGGGAATGCCTTGTCTAGTAAAGACCCCTTTTGGCCCAAGCATTTCCACATTGTTCTCCCTCTGCCAGGCTGCTTCTGTCACCACATACTGTTGGTTTACCAGTGGTATGTGTAGAATTGACTCACTAACAGCAAATTTTTCCAGTTGTACAAAACGTATACACTCAAGTAGCCAGAGGCAGGCCACCTCACCAAAAAGCATACCAGCTTTGACTAAGATGTGAACCTAATTCCTATTCCCTTCCCCAAAGTTACCATGTGACCTTGGGGAATCTACAGACTCTCTGGATCTCAGTTCCCTCATCTGTGGGAAGTGGGAGACGACAATTCCTACCTCACAGGGTTGCATGTAGGAAAGGACCCGAGTACATTGCCTAGTACAGTGCCTGTGCAGAGAGGCTCTCAGCAAACGAGAACTGCCATTTGACAGCCACACAGGTGCCCAAGCTCTCTGGCACTCCAGGGAGAAAGCTAAGCGCACCAGGACTAGAGCCCATCACTGAATAAAGCCAACTGGCCCACACAGGGTCGTACCCAGATCCTTGGCCTCACTGCCTCCTACCAGCTGAGAGAACCAGCTACAAGCACATTCCAAAAAGAACTGTGAAAATAATCGTGTCAGCTGACATCTGGGCAGGAAAGAGACCGTGGCACACTCAACAGGGGTGAGTGAGGGAGAGCTGAATGAAGGGCAAAAATGTGGGCAGTAAAAGAAGTCAATCAGGAATGACTGAGCATACTAAGACTGGCAATGTGACCACCTTAGGCTTGAAGTGACAAGGGGAGGGGGATTTAGCAGGATCAGGAGAGCCATAGCTATAGGAGACAGGCACCAACAGCCTGTGACCTTCAGTAGAGGAAAGCAGCCATTGCCACACCACTGCCCAGCAGAGAGGGAACAAAGGAATAATTACCCCAGCTTCTGTTTCCTCCTGCCCTCTGGTCTCCTGCCAGGGCCTCCCATTGGCCAAACACAATGGGAAGCCAGAGGACAAGGGAGCCTAGCTCATGCAATCCATTGAGATCAGCCTCTAAGCCACAGAGAAGGGTGGAAAGCAGACCCAGAGGGGAAAATGGAAAATACCCAGCACAGTAATTACTCTACATGGAAGCAGAAAACAGTCTAAATTAGTTTCAGTGAAAACTTGACAGGCCATCAAAGCCTTTTGGAAATGCCCTTCCTTATAATCACAGGTAGAAACTAGAATGACAGACCCACCCTGGTTGGAGAACAACGGTCCCAAGAACCAACGTGCAACATTTATCTGCTGACAGAAGGCAGTGGAGGGCTCACACTTCTACAGCAGTTCTGACCGTTCAGATGGCCTATTGGGAATTTAGTAGTGCCTGTTTGCTAACAGTCTGAGTTAAACTTGAGACACTAGGGAAGCGTGACTTAGAAGTCTAGGAACTCTCCACGGATCTCCACGGATCAAGACCGAGTAGCTATTGTTTCACGCAAAGATATGGAGGATGTAATACACGCTCGGCTCGTCCCTGGTGGGGTGACCCCTCGGCCTGGCCATGAGGTTAGCGTGTACACCTGTGCTTCTGAGGTCCAGGCCCCTCCCCTGACTCCCACACCTTGGCTCATCCAGGCCCTCTTAGCCAACCCTCAGTGCCATTCACTCCTGGCAAACAGGGTCCCTTCTTGAGAAGTAGGGTAGCTGGTGCCAAATGTTGACACGTACAAAGAAAGAGACAGAACTGAAAGAAGCCTAGAACTGGCTTCAGCTCAGTGTGGCTCTCAGTTGACCTCGACCAACTTAACTATCTAACTCACTAATTTATTTTCTTATGCATTTTTCCCATTTAGATTTTTTTTTTTGCTTTCCTTTAATTATAGCAACCATAAACATACCACAATCTCCCATAGTTAAAATTGACATTTAGCTGAATGTCTTTTTTTATTAAATGCCCAAGCCCAGCCCCAGAGATTCTGATTTAATTGGTCTGGGATGGGGCCAGGTATCAATTTTTTTTTTGGTGAGGAAGATTGGCCCTGAGCTGACATCTGTTGCCAATCTCCCTCTCTTTGCTTAAGAGTGGCCCTGAGCTAACATCTGTGCCAATCTTCCCCTATTTTGTATATGGGTCACCACCACAGCATGGCTTGATGAGTGGTGTAGGTCTGCGCCCAGGATCTAAACCTGTGACCCCGGGCTGCTGAAGGGGAGCAGGCCGAACTCTATCACTATGCCACTGGGCCGGCCCCTCAATTTTTTTTTATGTGTGGCAAAATACACATAACATAAAAGTTTAACTAACTAACTTTGAAAACACTTATTGAGTGTCTACTATCAGGTACTGTGCTGGAGATACCGTGGTGCCCAAGGCCAACACCATCGCTGCCTTCTAACAGGGAGACCATAGGAAGCCATAAGCCTGATGGGGGAGGATCAGAACAAGGGATGGGCAGGCAGCTGCAGGGACAGCCACAGAGGGGTCTGCCCTGCTTTTGGGACCAAGGAAGGCCTCCCCGTGGAAGAGAGGTTTAAGAGCAAGAAAGAAAAAGAGGAGGGAGCCCTCTGTCCACATGCCCTTGAGGGCGAGGTCTGAGACATCTCAAACAGAGACCTCCCTCAAGATCGGACCACAGATGGGGGTCATGCCCTTTAGGTGGTCTCTGAGGGGATGGAGGGGCTCTGATCAGAGTATGTTTCCCTGGTTTGGTTCTATGCGCCTGAGTAGGAGCAGAGTGAATGTGGCCCGTGGGCCCTAACAATGCACTGGATCTGATTACTCCTATGTATCTCAGACAGGGGGTGGTTCCCATAGGGGCCCTGTACAGTCAAGGCTTGTTACTGGGCTTTGAGGAGCTAGATTAGGAACTCCTAAAGGCTGTCTGGAGAGCGGCCCCATGAGGCTAAAACAGCTGTGGGGCCCTTGGACTTGGTAACCACTTTGGGGAGGCTGGCTCCTGGTGGTCCAATCATAGGCCTGTCAGGGCTTGTGGCTGTTCAGCTCTCTTTCCCTCCTTACTCAAGGACGCCTGAAAATTAAGCCCAACAGGCATTCTGCACCCACTGCCCATCTTTTGGTAGGGCTGCCTGTGAAGCAACTCCACATCTCCTCCTGTGAGTATGCTCTTTAATCTGGAAGTAGGAGCCATACTTGGTTCCAGTTGGGACACTCAGTTTTTGAGTGGAAGGAAAAACTCCTGGATAGTAACATGTAGATCTCAAAATAACATTCCAGGCTCCAAAATGGACCGGGAGAAAACAGGTTTAAGAAAAGTTTAAGTCACAGGTTATACACTCAAATGCCATAGAGGCCAAGTAGGTAACAATTGATCAGAATCTTCCAAGTGTCACACAATAGGGAGTGGTGGCAATTGTGACAAAATGGAGAGTACTCTCCCCAACTAAAGATGTTCATTTCCTTCCTTCCCATCAGAGCACGTCTGCAGGCCAGATTCAGCTTATTGGCTGCCAACTGTTGCTCCTCAGTTTAGAGCAGTGGTTCTCAGATTGTGGTTCCCAGACCAGCAGTATCAGCCTCATCTGGGAACTTGTTAGAAATGCACATTCTGGGGCCCCACCCCAGACCCGCTGAATCCGAATCTGGGGGAGGGGGGAAGGTGGTACCCAGCAACTATGTTTTAAAAGGCCCTCTCAGTAGTTCTGATGCATGTTAAAGTTGGAGCTACTGGAGTCAAAATTCTTGGCTGAATGGGCCACTGTCTGGTCCAAAATTATGCATTTTTTCCTCATTTTTTCATGTGTACATGTTTATTGAACACACACTATATACCAGGCACTGGGCGGGGCACTAGGAGTACAGGAGCAAACACAGCACATGTGGTCCTTGCCCTGAATCCTACGTTTAATTCTTGCCTCTTGTCAGATGGTTTTGTTTTCTGAAATGCTAGGTCCACTTGTGTTAGCTCGTCTTGCCATGAGGCCTTGGAGAAACAGGCAGTACGGAGGTTATTGTGTTTTCATAAATGGAGTCACTTTGGTAACGCACAGTTAAAACTCTTTGCCCAACGTTGTAGCACTTGATGGCCCCAGCCTGCCTATTCAGGGGGCCCACACCCACTGTGTGATGGAGATGTGCTTCTGCCATCCTGGCCCTGCAGCACAGGAGGGTCTCAGCCGGCCTCTGGCTGTCATTGCTCTGAAGCATAGGCCTGGTCTCGCTCCATCTCAGCCATGGACAGATGTCCTTGGACACACACAGTCACCTAATCACCCTCACACCTGGGAGCATTTCTTGAACATATTTGAAGACTTGATGGACCGTTCAGCCAGGCTGTCTGCTTCTTTGAGTGGACTAGATTGAGAATTTCCACCCGTAGCAAAACTCTTGGTGGAAATGAATATTAACAAAATGAAGGAGGACAGGAGAAAAGAAAGAAAAACATCTGGCAGGTGGGCTGAGCGCTCCAGAGCTCTAGTCTACTGCTTCACAGGCCTCCTCCCTCTCAAATCTCCACGCCCTCTTCCCACCATGCCCTGCACATGGTGTCAAAGTGGGATGCGATTGGGTCACGAGAGGGGTGGGGCATGAGTAGCTCCGATAAATAAGGCTCCAAAACCTGGCTCACATTGCCCTTGCCCAACAAATACCCTGGAACTCAAATCCCTCCCACTTGTGGCCTGGAGTATAAAGGGTGACTCCGAGTGGACTGTGAAACGCCTGCTCTGATTGGTCGGCCCAGCCCCTTTGTCAGCATCGCAAGCTCTGTGAAGGGCAAGGCGCACACAGCAAGGAGCCGGCCAATGAGATTTATGGCACCGTGTGACAGGTTCCTTCCCACAGACCAGAGAAGAGACACAATCTGCCAGAAGTGACTTTTCAAATTATCTGCAGAAAACATTAGTGGATATTTTCCCATCTGCACGCCTCCGGGCCTTACTGAGTCATGAAAAGTAAATGATTTCCCTGAATGGTTTGACAAACCTGATAGTTCCAAGCCATTTTCTAGCTGATTGATGTGCCATTATGCATCCAAGTGTCTATGAGCATAAAGGCTTACTGGATAAGAGAGTGCTGGAGAGAAAGCCGCCGGCAGCTCCAGGAAGCAGCCACAGCCACCAAGAGACGCACACAAGGGACAAGGCTTGGTTTGTGTGGAGGAGCTAAAGGGTAGGCTAGGAAGGCTTCCCAGAGGAGGTGGCTTGCGAGACAGACCTTAAAGGAGGCACAACTTATGGGGAAGGTGGGAGGAGGCAATTAAAACAGAAAAAAGTGAAAACAAGCAACTTCCTCTCTGCCCACTCTAGGCCAAGGTCAGAAGAGCACAGAAAACATGACTGAGGGCTAAAAATAGGAGGCTGACTGCTAAGGACAGTTGATGAGAGCCTTTAAAGAGGGGACTGTAGTACAGTGGAGAGGCCTTGAGCAGTGACCTTGGGGCCAGTTGTCACCAAGATAAGGAGTTGGCCCTGATTCAGAAGCAAGAGCGCATCTGTCCTTGCTCAACTTGGGCACCTTTTCTGGCAGCTATTTCAACCTGGAAGAGGTGTGTTCTGCGCCAGCTTCCCAAGCTGCCCTCGATGAAATGGGAACAGGGAGACGGGCCTGTGAATCCCCTAGGGCTGCTGCAGAAGGAAGGAAGAGGCGCTGAGGTGGTCACTGTGTCCAGTCCAAGCTTTGGCTATCCTGGGGACACAGTCACAGTTCCAAGCATCCCCAAGGGTGATGTAAAGGG
This sequence comes from Diceros bicornis minor, assembly GCF_020826845.1. Classification (NCBI taxonomy): domain Eukaryota; kingdom Metazoa; phylum Chordata; class Mammalia; order Perissodactyla; family Rhinocerotidae; genus Diceros; species Diceros bicornis. Next base: position 45,724,459 of record NC_080757.1, on the reverse strand, counting down.
CCATGCCCTCTGCTGGGGATTTTAGTCCCCTGGGGGCTTCCTGAGCACCGGCTGGCCCATCGACAGATGGGGGATTAGAGTGGCAGAGGGAGAGGAATCGTTACTAATGCCGCTAATTTATTGAAGGTCTGTGAAGGGTCCACAGGGTGAGGCCTAGCAGCACAGACCACCAAAGGAGCTGAGGACAGAGGAGCCGTGGTCAGCCAGATGGCCAGATCCTCCCCATGTACCTCCCTACATTCTAAGCACCAGTGAGAAAAATAAAACACAACACACCCACCAAGAAAAAGCAACAACATGAACAAGTGCAAGATGCAATGTACAAAATAAAGACAAATGCTTAGGAGCAGAGAGTAAAGAAATGATTGGAACAAATGAGGTTCATCAGGAAGGCTTCCACAAGGAGGTGACGTTGTGGCAGCTGTAAAGGAAGTTTTGGACACAGCCTGGTAGAAAGGTGGGAGAGGGGCATTCAAAACAGAGGCACAAAAACAAGCCAACAGACCAAACAAGGAAGAGCATGAGCAAAGGCCTTGAGGTTCACAGTGTCACCCGAGACCCTGCCAGGCACATACTCTTTGGGAGGTAAATGGTAATAGACCAGCCAGGGCGGGGGCCTTAGGTGAGACCATCGTTAAGTCCAACTGTAAAGGGAGATGCTCCCATGGCATGTGTGTCCTAGATTCTCCCATAGAAAAGTTTGCTTTCCTAAGACACACGTCTCATCACGTTTACTCCTCTGCTCAGAGGCCAGTAGCTACATACGCACATACAGCATGACGTCCACAATCCTCAGTTCTGCCTAATACGGTCCCACCTCACCATCTCCCCAGTCCATGCCAAAATTTTTTTAAAAATCTAAAACCCCTTCCTCATATACTCCAGCCACACCAATGAGTAGGAGTTTTGCCCAACACTCTGTTCCCTGTGCCCCTAGGCCTTTGCTGGCATCCTGTGCCTCTGTCTGAAAGCCACCTACCAGAGTCCCTCCCACCCTTTAAGGGCCATCAGAGAAGCCTCCCCATGTCATACTCAATCTGTCTCTTTCCTCCCCTTTGTATCTGCATCATAGCACTTGACATATCCAGCTGGTACTAGAGCTGTTTATGAGCAAGGCGCTCTCCCATATCAGATGATGGGGTCCCCACAGGGAGCTGAGACCTTTTGCCCTGTGTTCCTAACAACACCCAGCTGAGGGCTTTGACATGTAACTGCCCAATAAATATTCATGACGTGGGATTGAGCCTGGAGCCTGGAGCTTTTTCCGGGCGTCCTCCACTAGGTCGTTAAGGATTCCAGGATGGCTGCCTCCACCCTGGATCCCCTCCTGCTCTGTTCTCTGGTCCCCAGTTGGGGCTTGGGCTCTTGTCCCATTTCTTGTCACCTCTTGGCCTTGTTACCCTCCACCCCATGATTTAGATCAGAGATATTTTCCAGATGAACTTAAGACCTTTCTTTTCCATATTTAGGCACAAAATGAGCTGGTGAATTCAGGCCTGTACCTGGTGCTGCTGCTTCACTTCTATGAGCAGAGTTTTGCAGAAATCATGAGACTCAACTACAACTGGCTTGCGAGAGAGAGGGTAAGTCTGGCTCCGACCCGGACTGTCCAGCAGCAGTCTCAGAAACCTTGCGGTGTTGTTTATTAGATGTGCAATCTGTTAAGGTCCTCACGGTCACTTGGTAGGATAGGGCACTGTCATCATTAAGACTAAGACTTAGTGGCTGCTAAGTGTATGCACAGTGGCCCTCTGGCTAAAAAGTGAGTGATAATCACATAATTGCTTACTATTAAATATGAGTAGTAATTAAATAGTTGTTAATGGTCATATAAGCAAGTGAGCCTCCAGGGATATTTGCCCCCAAACTAGAGGCCAGAAAGGCTGCTGGGCTGGGTGTGCATTATGTGTGGGCATGCCCACTGCCCAGGCATGAAGGGTCCGGGAAAAACAGTGATCTTCCCCCACAGGAGGGCTGTTAAGGTTGCTTTGGATCCCAGGGTACGTTATTCCAGCATGTGTGTGTGTGTATGACAAGAAATAAAGGTGTTGATGGTGTCACCATTTGTCATTAGAGAAGTGACAATGTATTTACCAGGAATGATCATCCGTGGCTGCCCTTCCTTTAACAAGAGAACAGGGGGCGCTCTAGAAGGCCGCGTGGTGTGGAAGGAGAAGCTCGGATATGCTACTAACTGGAGCCTGGTCGTAGCAAAGTCAACCAAAATGTGGGAGGTGGACAGGACAACCTCTGAAGTGGACAGGACAACCTCTGAAGTGGCCAAGTACACTTGGTCATTGTCAAGTCAGAACCCTGAGCCCCAAGGGACTTCCCTCTTGATTAAATGCCTCTCTGTGGCTGGGCCAGGAGAGACCACTGGCAGGCCAGAGGCGCCTCCCTCACCTGAAGACCATGCCAGGGGCTGATATGCTTTTAGTGTTTTGGGTTCCCAGTATACCCCTGGCGGCTTGAAACTTGACTTCTGCTCACGTCAGGAGGTCATGACTGGAAAGCAAGCCAGTGCGGCAGTGGACAAGCCACCAATGGTACCACGAGGAAGTTTTAGTAACATTGCCATACGATCCCATGCACCTTTCTTTCTCTTCTCTTTCTTCTCTCTCCCTCTGTCTCTCTTTGTGTCTCTCTCCTCTTCTACCTCAAGTGGACAAGAGGCATCTGCCAGGAGTGGTCACTGCTTGGAGGTTGGAATTTGGTGATTCCCAGTGTTCTTTACATTGCCACAGACCTTGCATGACTGGAGGCTGTTGCCACCCATTTGGAGCCATCCCTATTAAAAACGCTGGGTTCAAACTATTAGTCGTAAGAATTCTAGATTTGCCCCAACTTTTTTTCTGGCTTAAATTCTCCCCTTAGACCCTGAGCTCTCAATTGAGAAAACAGGCTGGGTCTCTGCCAAGATATCTCCTCAGGAATCTCACCCTCTTGTTGACCTGGGCCTGTCCTTCCTTTAACTCTTCCGTAGTTTTAATGGTGACATAAATTCCTCAGAGAAATACATTTAAAAAAAAGAAAAGAAAAAAAAAAAGTACAGGAAGCAGGAAATGATCTTTTGTTAACATTTCTGTAAACTCATTTTCATGATTCCACATCTTTTTAATGAACTTTTTATTGCACATTGAACTTCAAAGCTCCCAGGGTTTGATATAGGTTACAGATGGCCACAGCGTCAGCAAGCTAATGCGAGCAACATTAGCCTCCAAGACAGCAAAGCAGACACGAGAAGACAACAAACAGTACAACCCAATGGATGAAAACCCAGGCCCTAAAGCATTGACTCTGAAGAATCTTCTGGTAAAACTATCCTAGAGAAGGAATAAGTGACACCAGGAGCAAGCTGGGAACCAGGGCAGAAGGAAGCAGAAAAAAGATGGGGCAACACTCTTCTCTCACCACAAGTTTACATTTAACTTGAGAAACCCTGAAATAGATCTCGCCCCCTAAACCACCAAGCCATAACCAGTAAAAATAACCAGTTAAGAGGTACCCAAGTGGAAGGAGGAAAACAAATGTCTTTTGTCAAATTCACACTCTTCTGGATTTGAGTCTCAGTATTTTGTAGAAAATACTCAGAATCTGAGGGTAACATTTAGCCAAAGAAAGGCACTACATTAGGAGAGAAACCCTCCTTCCCTCTCCTTTATCTACAGAACTGGAGAACCCATGCACGTTGGGTTTCTTGGTTGTGTCTCATTAAGACACCCAGTGATGAATGCCTGTTCATGGTGATGATCATTCATTCACTCATTCATTCACACCCTGGCCTGTATCAAGCGCTGAGGTAGGAATCAGGGAAAGTGGCTATGAGACATGATGCCATGATTTCCCTTTCTTTGAGGAGCTTATGAGCAGGTTGGAAGATGAGACTTACATAGTTATAAAAACAGGAAACAATTGGAAAGTAGCACTTGGTCAAGAGACTGGTGGACCCAGTGAATTCCTAGGGGCTGTGAAATTGACAACACAAGATCTTCCCTAGTTGGGGCTTCCTGGGGTTTCCAGGGATCCCATAAACAAACAATTTATCTCCCCAGTGAGATCATGAGCTATTTGAAGGCAAAGCCAGTCTTCTACACCATGATGCTGGGCACACAGTGAACTATATTTGACTACTGACCATATCTCAGGCACTATGGATGCCAGGAGCATTGAGTGGCTACAGAAGTGCTAAATGATTGCTAAATAAGGATGTCGTCTGATGCTTAGGGGGTATTCATCAGCAACTTGGGCATGGACCCCTTATTTCTTTTGTACCCTACAGTCCTTTGGTGCCTAGAAAATTGAGCACCTGGCACATAGTAGGTGCTCAATTACTTTTTGATGCTCAAACAATGAACAAATGAACCAGAACCTGCTTCTTCCAGGAGGCAAGTCTTGAGTTTTTTGGAGAAAGTAATAGTACAAATTTGTGGAGAGAAAGGTATTCCAGGTAAAGGAACACTCCCAAGTTCAAGGTACATTCATTTATTCAAAGACTTTCTGCATGCCTACCTATGTGCCAGGTTCTAAACTAGATTCTGTAAATACAAAGATGATTAAGACACTCTTGCCTATAAGGGACTCAGAGTCTAAAAGAGAATAGACATGTAACCAAGAGTATCAAACAATGTGCCTTGTATTATAATAGAAGATCGAGCCAGATGTGAGGAACATAGAGCAGAGTTAGATGACATGAGGAACCACCATTCTCTCCCCCTCTTCCACTCCTTCTCCAGGACAGACTCTCCAGGCAGGGTCTTCAGGGACATGAGGAGCCACCATTCTCTCCCCCTCTTCCACTCCTTCTCCAGGACAGACTCTCCAGGCAGGGTCTTCAGGGACATAAGGAGCCACCATTCTCTCCCCCTCTTCCACTCCTTCTCCAGGACAGACTCTCCAGGCAGGGTCTTCAGGGACATAAGGAGCCACCATTCTCTCCCCCTCTTCCACTCCTTCTCCAGGACAGACTCTCCAGGCAGGGTCTTCAGGGACATAAGGAGCCACCATTCTCTCCCCCTCTTCCACTCCTTCTCCAGGACAGACTCTCCAGGCAGGGTCTTCAGGGACATAAGCCAATGTTTCAGAGGCCTTGCTTTTAGTGCAATTAGGTTGTACTCTTTGCCATCAGTCTTTCCACTACTTTGGGAGCCTGGTGGCAAAGCTGCTTCCATTATTGCTCTCATCCACTGATCAGCTGAGGAGGTGATATTTGAACTGAATCTTAGAGAGTTTGGCAGGACACGGGTAGGTGGGGAGGGAAAGAGCATTCCATGTAGAAGGAAACACCAAGGCTTAGAGACGTGAAAAGACTTGCATGTTTGGGAAAGGCAAGGAGTTGAGTATGGCTGGGGCTGGCAGGAAGTGAGCCTGCAGGTGTAGGCAGGGAGCAGGATGTAAGGGTTCATGTGTAGCTCTGGAAGGCCACGAAAGGGTTTCTAGCCTGGGATTGGCAGGCCAGGAAATCTGCATCTTTGAGAGATAACTGGAGCAGCCATTCGGAGGGTGGGCTGGAGGGGGAAGAAACCAGCTGGGTGGCTGTTGCAATGGGACAGGGTAAGGAGACCCATGTAGGGAGCGCTGGAGATGAGAACAGGCTTGGGTGGGCACCGAGTGAGGTACGGCCTGAGGAAGCACTCTCCATTATTCTCTGCAAGAGCTCAGCAGGGAATTAGCCTTTTCTCACTTCAGATGCTCATGGTGGGAGCATCTCCAGAGAACACAGGACTGCACCAGCCTCACCTGACCCCACCTGGCTCACTCTTTAACCTGATACGGACACTGGGCTGGCTTGTGTGTTGAAGCTAAATGAACTTGCCTACCCTCCCCTCTCTCCCTTTCAGCACTCACATGGGCCTGGAGCTTTCAGCATTCCATTATTCAGGGTCTGTGCCCCCAAAGTCCCCCGTCCTAGGCTTTCTCCTAGCCACAGGTCTTGTCTGTACCATGTTCTCCATTCCCCCCAATGAAATGTACCTGTACCCTGCATTCCTCTCCCTGCCTGCCCATGGAAGCTTCCCTATATCCCTTAGGTGCCTGATTCACTCAACTAGGTAAAACAATAGAAAGAATCCCGTCAGTGTGCTAAAGGGCAAAGGGCAGAAGGGAGCCTAGGCCTTCCCCAATCACTACAGTGCTCTGGGGGGGGGGGGGGGGGGGGAGCCCTCCTTTGTCTTCTGCCCCAGGTGTGCTGTATTAACATTTCACCTGCAGGAAAACTGTCACCTGTATGAAACTAGGGGGGAGGGGAGAGCAGTAGCTGGCCTGGGAGGCAGGCAGGGTCTTGAAGTAGCTCTCAGATGGTCCTCGGTCCATTCAGGTGTGAAGCTGGATGGACTTTCTCTAGGCCCTCCCCATTCACACCATTTCTACAAAACCAAACTCTTGCCTCAAAGGACCAAATCTACCCAAAATATGGGAAGCCCAGGCTTGGCCCACAGTTGGGAAAACCTCCCTACTCACCAAGATGGCGTGTCCTGGTGGAGTGTGAGAGTTGGTTTAGATAGAAGTGATCGCCTGGCACAGGCAAGAGGCAGGATGAGGTCGTCTCAGCAGCCCAGAGAAAATGGAGGCGTGGTTGGCACAGTCCCAATGTGTAATTTACCAGGTAACCAGGATTGCTGCTCTAGAAGAAATTCCATCCTTCTGCCCTCCCCCTGGCCTGCGGGTGAGAGGCACCCAGGCCAAAGCTGCCTCCACCTGGCCAGGCAGCTGCCCCAGTAACAGTGTCCGGCACCCCTTGTTTTGTCCCCCAGCCTGTCACAAAGCCCCTCTTCTCCCAGGGGAAGAGCACCAGCCCTCTGCACCGGAGCCCGCATCCTTGCAGCCTGGCACAATGGGCTCCCATGGAGTACACAGTGTTTCTTATTGTGGCATAAAATGCCATAAAGTCAGAACAAAGAGGGAGCCCAGAGCCTTGATGGGCCTGCTGCTTCCTGCCGGGCGGAGAATACAACCGATTGTTTAAAAGCCAGTGGTGAGGCAAGCGGCCAATTAGCTCGGGCCTCACCCCCAGCCTGTAAATGTGATTCGGACCATCAGAATAGGATTCTGCTACTCAGATCAATTGCTGAAAGGAAGCAAGTCTGTTCACACCGCCAAATTTAGAAGCCCTGAAACAGCAGAGGTGGCCTGGGTTACCGCTGTGGCTGTCTTTAGGTGTCTTAGGACGTGGCTAAGCCCTGCAGGTACTGAATATCAACACTGCCCTTGGCACCTCCGCTGGATTTCTCTGCCCCTTTAAGGTGATGTAAGGGATTCCTAGAACATTCCTGAGACTAGGGAATTATACATCTGTTCACAATTGCTTTGGAAAAACAATTCATTTTTCATTGTCTTCTTTCTCGTAGTTGTCAAGAAATTACCCACAACCCAGGCCGGAAGAAAATGAAAGTAGGTTTGGGGGTCAGTCCTGCCATTTTGAGGGCTTTTGCTAATTTACTCTTTTTCTGTCACTGTGTTGAACCTAATACTGTGGAAGGAAGTACTGACCACCACCCAGAGGCAAAAATAACCCCACAGAGCTTGGAAAAGTCTAGCTGCAGCAATCAGGAGGGGAGTCCAAGTGTGCTGGAGGCAGAACAGATAAGAATTTTAATTCATCCTGAAAGCAAGGAAAGGGGCCAACCAAAGGGAAGATGGTATCATTGGGCACAGGATGACTTACTGCGGGGCTTTCCTTTCCCTTTGCTGGGATTCTCCAGCATCCAGTACTTGGGAAGTCTCTCAGGTTTTCTTCTAAACCCTGGAAAGGGACTGTTTAGCCATTACCAAAAGGCACCATATTCATTCACAAGCTAGTTTTGGATTTATTGGATTTTCTCACCATTAGGCCCAATCAAATGGGTCTGCTGGATTCAGAGGTTGAACAAGAAAGACAGGTCTCCTGAGAAAGGTCCCTCAAAGGAGGCAGGACAGCTGTCTTCAGACAGGCTCATTATCCCATAGAAAAGCCAGCGGAAGAAAATGTGCTTAATTAAAGCAGGAGGGCTTGCAGTCAGACGCAGGAAGAACTTCTCCTTCAGCAGGGAGAATAAACATTACAGTGAATAGAGGGAGATGTGACAATTGCATCCCCAGAGGCTCTTCTGGGGAGAAATTTTACAACCACCTGCCAGAAAAGGTTTAGAACAGTGATTCCCACGCTGGCTTTGCCATCAGAATCACCTGGAGAACTTACCAAAAATATAGATTCCTGCGCCCCTCCCAGAGATTCCGATTCAGGCCATGGGTGGGCCCCTGGTGATCCCGACGCAGCCGGTCACACTGATGCTTTCGGGAACCCCCGAAGACCTGCCCGGAGCAGAAGCTGAACCGCTCAAAGCTCCACAGGGTGGGGCCCAGAGGACGACCCTAGAGAACCCACTTTATTGTTCAGGGCACGCAGTCCTGAGAACCCGGGCTGACCATTTTCAGGGACGCGAGGGAGGCCCTTCCCTCCGATCACAAAAGGAGCCCAGAGGGTCCCGGTCCTGGGCGCGACCGCGGGAGTCAGCCGAGCCGGGTGAGGGCCCAGCGCCCCCTCGCGCCCTGGCAAGGCCTGGGGGCCACTCCGGGCGGCCGCCCCGGACACCTGGCATTGTCGCCTGGGCCGACCCAGAGCCGTTGCTCCCCTCCGGCAGCCGGACAGAGAGCGAGCGAGAGGGACCGGTGAGGTCTAGAAAAGACCTTTGTGTCGCGGGCGCACACACCCCCCTCTGGGGAAAAACGCCTCGGCGCCTCGCCTCGCACGTCCTGATCGCGGCATTTGGCGAGAGACCCTGCTCCAGAACGGGCGTGACAGTGAGCCGACCTCGGGCGCCAGGACCGGAGAGAGCCGGGTGGCCCGAGGCTCGGGGCAGGGTCTCGGCGCGGCGCCGGGCCGCGCCCCTCCCCAGCCCCCGCCCCCGAGGCGCCCGCGCCGCTTCCCGGTTCCGGGAAACCTGCAGCGGCCGGGCGCGTCCGGGTGGGCTCGGCTGGGCAGCGGCGACCCCTAGTGCCCCGCGCGGGCCGCCGCCACCCTGCTGCCCGGGGAGGAGCTGAGCGGGACGGAGCCTTCCCCCAGGGGCCAGGCTCCCGGATGGGGAAGGGACACCCCGGCCTCCAAGCCTGGCCCCAGGGGAGACTGATGTCTCTGGAGGGCAGGAGCACAGTATCCCTGGGGTGGTGCTTAGAAAGCAGTCTCCACCGAGGCGACCCTGCGGGCCCAACCTGCAAGTGCTCTGCGCTGCGCTGCTGCCCTCCCGCGTTGCTCCGAGGCAGATGGTCCCCTGATCGTCGTTTATCATCCTTCTTCAGGAAGCTGGGACTAGCTTTAGGATCCACTCCCTCACCCGCTCCAGTCCCAATGCGGGGTCAGCCATTTCTCCCCTGGAAATGAGGTCTAGGCCCTCTCTGCCTGCCCCTACCCCTGCACACACCCCAAACGCTGATTGGCGCAGCCGAGGCAGAAGAGAGCCCTGCACAGAGGGGCAGCTCTGGCACGCTGGTCAGACGCAGCCTTTGCCTGGCTTTCCGCCAGAGCCATGATCAAGACAAGGGCCAGGGCAACCAGAGGCAGATGCACAGGCCTCCCACCCTCCCCCGGGGCCACACTCTTCTTTGGTCCCCAGCAGCCTGGCAGTGACTCGCCTGATTGGTAGCACGTTGTTAAGAGGGGTTGCCAGAGCTGAGTCAGAGCTGTGACCTGCCGCCCTAGCTCAGTTCAGGTAAACGGAGGAAAAAAGGCAAAACATTAGGGCACACCAGGTGGCACAAGGAGATGCCAGCCTCTCTGTAGCTCTGTGGTGCCCATGCCAACAGGGCACCCCCTCCCCTGCACCTGAGAACCAAGGCCACACAAATGCCACAGATGGCACTGAGGTAAAGGCAGCTGAGGAGAGTCCTTGGGTGGGTGTGCCCAGGTTTGACAACCTGTCACACAGCTCTGTGACCCAGTCCTCTGACAACTGCTCCCTAGCTGGCACACGACTGTCACCACAGCCAAGTCCAAGGCCAGGGACAAGAACAATGCCTCCTGCAGCCATCATCAATACAGGTGTGGACAGGCGCGGGGAGGGCCTTCACGCCAAAGGCTGGGCCAGAGCACCGCCCCCCACCGTCCCCTCCACACGCACAATTCAAGGCAGCTAGCTTTGGGGGAAAGAACAGGATGGGTGAGGGAACAGTGGCAGCTCATGGGGTTGGGGCTTCCTTGTGGCAGAGGTAGAAGCTGAGAGGGTCCAGATAGGGATGGGGGGATGTCAATTGCTCCTGCTCCTTGCCCTTCAACAGTCAGAAACCATTTTCAAATAGTCAGGGAGCACTCACTCAAGCCAATGGGAAAAGACACATATTGAGAACAAGAGTTTCCCTGAGAATAAAGAAGAGCCCCCCTACTCCACCTCTTCTCCTCAGACCCCACTGCCTCTTTGCCCTCCCTCCTTCCCATCACATGATCTTCTGCTTCCAGCCATTTGATCCCTGAAAGACTTCTTAAAAACTTAGGTCAATTCCCCGCTCCCTGACAAGTAAGGAAGTCAGAGTTTACGTGGGGACATTACCCTCAAGGAGGCTGGGCTCCTCCAGCTATTCAGCATGCAGACATTCGCTGCACCAGGCCATGTGGCGATGTGGAGATGACTAAGATGCTTTCATTGAGGGACTTACATTCCAGCTGCCCTGGCCTGGCTGGAAGCCCAGTGGGGCAGTCTAGGGATTCCCCAGCCCCAGACTGCGGGTCTCTGTTCCCTACACTGTTCCAGGCACTGTAGTGTGTGTGCGCGCGTGTGTGTGCGCGTGCGTGTGTGTGTGCGTCTGCTGAGGCTGGGGTAGGGCAGGAGGGGCAGCAATGCCACGCCCCTCTGTGACAGATCCCCAAGTCTGCTATGGCTCCACAGCCTGAGAGATCTTCTTGCTTTCCAGATTCCGAGTTGGGAGATGGAAATGAAAGCAGCATTTATCAAAGCAACGGCCGGGTCATCTAGCGAGGGAGCTGGCTGTGGAGCTTGGCAGAGACCTATTCCCCCAGCTGCCTTTTCTACATCCCCACGCGCCTCCCTTCCTCCTCCTCTTTACTGAAACTGAAACCAATGTGTTCGCAGCTATCATTTTCACCTTGTGCCACTCTCTTCTTGGGGTCTGGCTTGAGCATATACGGACAGCAACAGTGACCAGCCCAGTCCCAGACAGCGCAGGCCAGGCAACCTGGGCTGGTTGAGCCCCCCTACAGGCTGCCCTGCTGCTGCCCAGAAGCCCAGAAGCCCAAGGGGATCCAGCAGTCCCGGCAGGCCCAGTAGCCTGGGGTCCCTCTGCAGAGGGTCCCTGTTCAGGCCTCACTCAACCCTGAGTGGAATTGCACTGCGTAGTCAGTAAACTGACTTTATTCATCCAGCTTCGTTTGTGCTCGTTCCCGTCTCCTTGGACAAAGGCTCAGGGTCTCAAACTCGGAGGAGAGGGAAGCACATCTCACAGCCCCCACCCCACCTCCACTTCTCCTTACTCCCACTACGAGTGACACATCCTGGACTCCTTGGGCTGGGACAGGCTGGATGGCTGGCTGCCCATGTAGGTACCCACTTAGAATGGATTTGGTGTGTGGACTCCACACTTTTCTCCTAATTACATCTTACGGCCCAAAGACCAGATCAAGACTTGGGGTGAACTGAGGTCAGAGAAGGTTAGTGAGAAAAGAAAAGTGGGTGTTTGTGTGTGTGAAAGAGAGACAAACAGAGAGACAAAGATAGGTCAACAAATAACGAAAGATGGAGGGAACGAACTACTGATCCATGCAAAACATTATTCTAAGTGAAAAAACCAGACACAAAAGACGACACACTGTATGAGTCTATCTATATGCAATTGCTAGAAAAGGCAACACTAGACAGACAAAGATCAGTGGTTGCCGAGGGATGGGACGGGGAGTGGAGATTGACTGCAGATGGGCTCCAGAGGGCTTTTTGGGGTGATGGAGGTGTGCTAATGCTAGTTCATGGAAATGTTCACACAACTAGACAAATTTACTAAAGCTCCTTGAACTGTGTACTTCAATGGGGGAACTCTATGGTATAATTGTAAAATAGACCTCAATAAATTTTCTAAAAAATGGTGGAAAGGACAGAGGAAGAGTGAGAGAGAGAGAGAAAGGTGAAATGAAGAGAAAGAGGCATTTCTTCCTCCCACCTTCAAGGCTCACCCTCCTCAGACCAGGGGCGGCCACTGCAGATGTCACTGCAAAGGGGGTCCCCAAGATGAATTACGGTGCCAGTCGGGTTTTAGAAAGGCTAGACCTGAATTAGCTTAAAATCTTGTCCCACTCCTCTGATATGTTCCACAGTTTAACAGTGACTCAACTACCGCAAACAAGGAGATTCAACCAGGCAGCCTAGATCCAAGGTCCAAGATCCAACAAAGGGACATCTTCGGATGTTGGTAGAGCCTAGAAGGGCCACTCAAGTGGAAAATATCTCCCTGATGTAAATAAAATTCCTAAAACCTCAAGTTCCTCCATTCACAAATGGAGCCCCAAGTCCTACTCATTCTATGACAAAATGCGCCTTGATTTTTTAACTGAACTTTAAAGTTGACTGAAGATAAAAGATTTGTCCGGGAGCCAATACTGAGAAATGTCTAAGAAGGGACAATGTGTATTTAAAAATAAGTTTTATAGGGGCTGGCCCTGCGGCCTAGTGGTTAAGTTTGGTGCGCTCTGCTTCAGCAGCCCGGGTTTGGTTCCTCGGCATGGACCTACACCACTCATTGGTGGTCATGCTGTGGCGGTGACCCACAGGCAAAATAGAGGAAGATGGACACAGATGTTAGATCAGGGTGAATCTTCCTCAAGCAAAAAGAGGAAGATTGGCAACAGATGTCAGTTCAGGGCGGACCTTTCTCAGCAAAAAAAAAAAAATGAGTTTATAGAGAGCTCAGTGGAATCTGAGGTGGCCATGTAAACATTCTGACAGGCCAAATCAGCAGGTAGGATGTGACAGTGTTTGAGGCAGCTACCCTGAGACTGTCACAGGTTGACGTCAGCCAATGTTGGGTTTTTGAGAACAATTTCAAGGATTTACCCACACACCCAGGAGCGCCTCCTAAGAAGTCTGGGGTGGGAGAGAGGCAGCAGAACAGATATCTACCCACACCGTCAGTTCAACCTTGCTGCAGCCCAGGTGTCACCGATGGGGCTTCTCATGGCCTGAGGTGCCAAAAGGTCTGCGTCTCTTTTATTAAAACGTAGTAATCAAAGGGCGATCTTTCCCCTCTATATCTGGGTAAATGTTGCCAGGATCTATTAGAGGGTGAGGCACAGTGCATGGGACACGGGGTCTTTCCAAGCCTTTGGCTCTTCACAGAGCCAGCATCAGGACCCTGAAACGTTTACCAACCATCAACTATGTGCCAGGTTGTGAGGACACAGGAAAAATGCACGACGCCCACCCTCTTGGAGCTCAGTCTTATATGGGCGATAGGACATATATAGAAAAAGCCAAAGTAATAAGAGCCTACGTGTGCCACTTAGAGGGCACCTCTTATGAGCTGGGCCTGGGGATAATTTTTACGTTTATCTCTCATCCTCGCAATGAGCCTGTGAGGCAGATATTATTAACCCTTGTTACATGGGAGGAAACCTATATTAGGGTTCTTCAGAGAAACAGAACCAATAGGATATAGAGAAATATATAGAAAGAGATTTATTATGAGGAGTTGGCTCACATGGTTACAGAGGCTGAGGAGTCCCACGATCTGCCATCTGCAAGCTGAAGACCCAGGAAAGCTGCTGATGTAGTTCCAGTTCAAACTAGAAGGCCTGAGAGCCAGGGGAACCGACAGTATGAATCCACGTCCCAGTCCTAAGGCCCGAGACTCAGGAGCACCGATGTCTGAGGGCAGGAGAAGATGGATGTCCCAGCTCAAGCAGAGAGAAAATTTGCCCTTCCTCCAACTTTTTGTTCTATTTAGGCCCTCAATGGATTAGACGATGCCCACCCACACTGGGGAGGGTGATATCCTTTACTCAGTCTACAGATTCAAATGCTAATTGCTTCCAGAAACACCTTCATAGACACCCAGAAATAATGTTACACCAGCTCTCTGGGCATCCCTTATCCCAGCCAAGTTGACACATAAAATTAACCATCACAAAACCTAACCTCAGTGAAGCTAAGTGACCTGCCCAAGTTTACAAAGTCAGTCTGCCGGCCAAGGCCACACTCTTGGCTGGCCTGAGAGAGAGGGTAACATCCTTAACCAGCTCCGGAAGTCAGAGGAATAGGTGGTCACCAGGACCAGGGGGGCAGCAAAGGCTTGTAAAGGAGAAAAGCAGAGGGGTGGGGGAGGGAAGGGCAAGCGGGGAGCACACACAGACATAGGGTGTGGTGGGAGCAGCTGGTGAGAATGGAGTCCCTGGGCAGGGGAGCCAGAGGACCCCGAGGCCAGGACACAGAGCTGAGTGTCCACACATTGGCAGCAGGGAGCTACCAAAAGCCACCCACCAGCCTGGTGAGATGAGGCGAGTGGGACCTAGCCGAGAAGGCAGTAGGAGAGAGAGGAGAGCACCCCCTTGCTACAGTGCCTTGGGGTGAGTTGACTCCCCTTGGGGAGGCGAGTGTGAGCTTTAAAATATCCATAATAATGTAAATGTCTAATACATCCACCAAGCCCCCACCTCATTTCTGTGCATTCTTTGCAATTCTATGCACTGTGTCCCATGGTCCTACCCCAGCCCAGGCTACCCAGGTACGCTTCCTCCACTGCCTTGGAAGGGAAGCCATAGAACAGAAGGAGACAGGTCGTGCCCAGCTTTGAAACTCAAAGTAGTCTCCTGAATCTCTCAGGAGAGAGGATAGGTTGAGACCAAGTTCTCTAGTCTCAGAGCCTGACTGCAAGACAGCAGGGGGCTCTCCAGTGCTCGCTGCCCACCCCCCAACACTTCTTATAGAGCAGAGGGTGTGGAGGAGAGGTGGCATAGTAAGTCTTACCCCAATTTGTGCCTCAGTTTCTTCATCTGTAAAGGGGGACAATAGCAACTACCTCATGGTGTGTTGAGAGGATAAAATGAGTTAATTCATGGTAAGCAGTTAGAACAGGGCCACACATAGTAAATGCTCAATAAATATTTTGATTATTATCATTATCATGGAGGAATGGCATGTCTGAGACTGTGTCCTGAGCCCCCCACAGTATGGGGAAAGACACCATCAAAAAGTTTCCCAAGTCCCAAAGAGAGATGCAGAAGGGCATCCTGCATAAGCAGCAGAGACAACCACTGACCCAGGACCAGATTCCCTGGACTCTCCATCAGAGCCCAGAACTTAGAGGTGCCGGGGAGGAGAGGAGAAAATGCCAGCTGGACTAGAAAACCTGAGATGACCAGGATTTCCCTGAAACAGCTACAGCTAAAGTTCTGTCATCAGCCGACATCAGAAGATTGTCAATTTTTTGATTGACTGCCAGCAGCGAATCCATTTCAAGGAAGAAATGCCTGCCTGCTGCTCTACTCCTTCCCTTTCTCCAGTGCTGGCACCCTGCCTGCTTTTCTGGACAAGGAAGGACTGAAAGCTGCAGCTCAAGTGGTGCTGATTCTGTGCGAGTCAAGATGGAAGCGTCTTTTCCTGGGGCTCTTGGCAGCCCCGGCCCCTAAGATCAACTTTCATCTCCTGGTGATGCTCCCTCGAGGCCCCTCCTTCTTTCCTCCAACTCCTTTCCCCTTTCCTCCCTCTTCCTGCCGTCCCTTCTTGGGGTCCTCCCTCAAGATGCAATTCTTTACCTTGTCCCTGCAACAGACTCAGGCCCTAGTGCTCTAGGCAGCTTGGCAGGGCTCGGGCTGCTCCGTTCCAGAGAGCCATGTGGTGTGGCTGGCCGGCTCCTCACCCCCGCGGCCTCACAGTGCTGCCCACTGGGCCAGGCCAGCTCCGCCAGGACACCTGGGAGGAGGCCATCTCTGCTTGACAAGAATAGGCTGCGAGGAGGCCTGACACCGTTCTCTGGAGAGCGGCCCATTCTCCCATTCATTCATGGATTCAGTGAGCTGTCACTGAATGTCCAGGTGGCCAGAGCTGAGCTGGGTTAGCCCTGCCAGTGAAGGCTGGGCTCCATGCCTGGCGTACAGTGCCCTTTGCCCAGCCCCACCAGGATGGGTCTCAGGGCATTCCCCCACCCAGCAAAGATGGCACATGGAGGAAGTGTTTAGTGCTTATTGAATTGAAATGAACAGAAAGAAAGAAGGTTCTGCCACGTACTCTACCAGAACCAGCACTGTCCTGGAGCCAGAGACAAATGGCTTTCCTCCTGCCCCGATGGAACCCCCAAGCAAAAAGGCTTAGAGCAGGTCTATGGGGAATCCCCAGGTGCCTGTGAAGCTGTCTGAAATGCTTTGGGGTGGGGCGCAGGGCTCTGGCGAGGACTGCAGCCACCCGAGGAAAGGAGGGAGGAGCAAGAACAGGTATTTCTGGGGTGATTTAACCTCTAGACACTCACCTGCTGCTGCCCCAGGCAGCACTGGGCATTTGGGGGCCTCAGTTCCTCAGTGGATCCTCCCACCACCAGGAGCCTGTGACCCTGCCGTCACTCCTCAGCTTTTCTTCTCTCCCAGGGCAAGGGTCAGCAGCCAGCTTCCCAGGGGGCTTCTGCCCCAGGGTGGCCCCCCTGCAGCCTGGTCAAGCAATCTTTGAGTTGTGGGTAATGGCAGTGCACTCAACTCACAAAGGGAGCTGTCCCCCAATTTGGAGAGCAAATCACTTCAGGGTGAAGTGGATTAATCACTAAGGACCCCCCATAGGATTGGGGCTCCCTCCCTGAAGTGACCAGACCCCTCTGCTGGTCCTGCTGCTGCCTGTCAGGAGAGCGCTGCTGGGGCTGCAGAGAGGGTACAGTGGAGGGGGCTTCAGGCTTGGCCTCAGAAAAGCAGCTCACGAGCCCTCCCTTGGGGCTCCCCGACTCAGTAAATGGCACCCCACTTACCCTGCTGAGTGCGTATCTTTTTATATCATTTAGGTTTTGAACCACGTGGCAGTACTACCTATTCAGAAAAGTAAAAACTTGTTTAAAAAAATCATGAACCAGGCAAAACTTGCACGCACGGGCACAGAACCTGACCACTGCTGCAGTCCTGACCCAAACCACCATCTTCAAAGGTCCATCAGAGTAGCCATTCCCACTGACTTCCCACTATACTTAAAGTAACATCTACGCTCCACCTCTGCCTTCGAGGCCTTGGGCATCAGGCTCCTCCACGCTCCTCTTCCCCACGCTCCAGCCAGCCTGGTCCCCCTGCTGTCCTCTGAAGCTCCAGGGACCCCCACAGCAGGCCCGCACTTGCTGTTCCCCTGCCTAGGACCTGGTCTAGATGTTTGCATTGCTCACCCTGACCTCCTTCAGGCGCTGGTCTCCCTTCCTCTGGTAAGACCCTCCCTGACCACCGAGTCCAAACTGGCACCCTGCCCTTGGCCTGCTTCAGTCCTCACAGCACCAGCACGACCTGGCGACCCGGCCGGAGTGGAGCAGCCTTCCTAGGCAGGGCCCTCTCTTTGTTTGCTGCTCTATTTGCAGCTCAAATATCCTGAATGAGGAGTGAAGGCGAGTCAGAGCACGGTCCTGCCCTCCACTCCCCTGCCTCTGGGTGTTTCAGAGCCCTAGCTCCCCAAGGACAGATGTGCGCTTTCTCGCAGCTCAAAGGCAGGTCTGAGGCTGCCCTGGAAGGACGATGTGGAACCCCCACCCAGGGCTGGCCTGGGCACCTTGAATGCTCCCCTGGGAGCCACAGCCAGAAATAACAGTTAACAGCGGGTGTTGATGGGGCACTTACTGCAGGAGCTCGGAAGCGCTGGTCTAACCGCTTTGCACAGGTGATCTCATTTAACCCTCAGCCATCCTTACAGCAACCCCAGGAGGCAGGTCCCGGTCTCCCATTTTACAGCTGAAGGGTGAGCCAGGCTACCTGAGCCCAAACAGCTGTCACGGCTCCTGCGCGCTCACCCACACACAGGTCCCAGGAACACCCAGAAAGGTGAGGTCCCGGAAGAAGAGATGGGAGTCAGAGTGTCTTCCTGGGGCCCAGACATAGATGCAGAATGGTACAGACTGCAGAAAGAACGCAAAATGCGAGCTCCAAAACCAACATTTCTCTCTGAAGCCATGTGAGGAACAAGGCTCACGACAGAGCAGGACGCCTTCTCTCTCAAGCCTCTTAAAAGTGTTTTATTTGTTTGCTTTTCTTTTTTCTTGTTTTTTAACAATATTGGCACATTTAAAAAATTAAGAACTACAAAAAAAGGACCATGTCTTCGAGTCTGTGTTCACATTGTCCTGCGCCATGGCACCAGGACTGGCCGTTCATCCACCTGGGCTGGGATTCCGGCCTCTCGGAAAGGCACTGGGTCAGCTCCCCTGCACTGGGCCGCTCCGGGAGCTCGGGCACCATTCCTCTGGGCCCCACTAGAGGGCAGGCACCTGGGGCTGTCCCCAGGCTCCCGCTTCTCTGGAGGCCCCAGGACTCTGGCAACCCCCTCTGCTCTCTCCAAACCAGAGCCAGGAGCTGGAAATGTTAGGGAACTTATTTTGGTCCCCACAGGGGACTCTTTAGGGACAGAGCCCTGCCCCCCCACCGACAGGAGACAAACACCCTAGCCCAGCCTGGTCACCCCCAGGAGGTTAGGGTGTTTCTCCCTAGTCCTGTCTCGAAGCTCAGCTGACACCACAGTGGTGCCCTGGTTCTCAGGCCCAACCCAGGCCCCTCCTGCCACGCCCCATGGCCACCCCAGCAGGCACAGGAGTGATAGATGCTCAGCCCCCTCAACTAACCCCCCAAGAGCAAGAGGGCTCCCCAGATCCCGGGGCCCTGACTCTGAATGAAGAACTGGGTGAGAAGCGCGGAGAGGGGACAGGGTGAGGGGCTCAGAGCTGAGGCTGCCGACTGGGAAGGAGAGAAGCGATGGGGGCTGGCTGAGGGCTCAGGGGAGACTCCTCAGGCTCTGCAATGAGAAGGGGGTCCTGGGGCATGGGTCAGCAGGCCTGGGCAGGGGGTCCTGAGGAGAGAGAGGCAGAAGGGGGCTCCCATCCTGCCTCTGGTTACCATGGGGGCACAGGCCCAGGTGACAAGACCTTGGCCCCCAAAAAGGGAAACACACCATGCTGCACTCAGCCAGGTCTCAGCCCAGCCCTCATGGGAGGGAGGGACCCCACCAGCCCAGGCCCTGCCCAGCCCCAGCTCCAAACAGTAGCTCCCAAGGGCACCCCTCCATAGGCCATCTGGACTGGCAGCTGGTGGGAGGCCGGCTGACCCAGGGCCCAGCCTCCCCAGCTCCTCCTCCCCAGCCCTGCCCACGCCCTTGGCTCTATTCCTGCTGCTCATTCATTTCCATGTCGGACACCAGGATGTTCTTCTCAGTGGCCTCGCCAGGGCTGGAGGAGCTCCGGCTGTAGCGGGCGCCTTCGAAGGCTCCACGCTCAACGCTCTGTCGCCGCCGGTAGAGGATCAGAGCTGCGGTCAGGAGGACCAGAAGCAGCAGCACCGCCATCAGCACCACCACCAGGGCTGCCGGGTTCTCTGGGAGCGCTGCTGCGGCCAGATGGACACTCAGCTGAGAAGCACCACCACTGCCGGGCAGCCCGCCCGCCCACTGCCAGGAATGAAGGGAAAAGGAGGAGAGGTCCCTGCCTTCGACTCACCTGATGGGGAGAAGCTGCTCTCCTCAGCTGCGGAGAAGAGGGAAGGACCAGTTAATAACAGCAGTAGTGATAACAACAGTCATAACCAAACACATATAGAGCACTTCCTGAGTGCCAGACACTTTATTAATCCCGTAGGTACTGTTATTATCCCCATTTTACATGAGGAAACTGAGGCCACAGAGTTTAAGCAACTTGCCCAAGGTCATGGAGTTGGTAAGTGGTTTGGCTGGGACTTGAACCCTGTCTGTGCCCTTAACCACTACAAAATGACAGGTTTGCTGTCTAGTTTGGAAATTTGTAGTAAGAGCCAGTCCTTCCTACAGACCAATTCATCCCAAGGGAGGGTCCCATTGGCTCCAGGCCTGTCTGCTCATGCTCTCCCATCCTCCGTGTCACGTGCAGGATGAGAAGCGGCCTTGACTCCACCCCAGCACCAGCTTCGTGGGGGCAGAGGGAGGCTGAGCGGGTGTGCCTGCCAGGGGCTCGCTCACCTCGAGGGAGCTTGCAGACAACGCCCATGGTGATGTTGGTGCAGGCGCCGGGGCGCCACAGCCCGCTGCTGCTCTGGATCCAGTAGCAGCTGTTGTGGCTCAGCATGCTGGGGCCCAGGCCAGGGGGCCCCCAGTTAGAGTAGTTCACAGCTGTGTTGTCCTGCCAGACCAGGGTGCCTCCTATGGGAAAGAAGTCTCTGAGGGGGTGTGGGGGAGGGAAGACAAGGTGGAGCAGAAGTAGACGGGAGAAAGCAGGCCTGTTCTAGAATGAACTCCCCCCTCTCACAAGTCCTTATCCCCACCAAATCCTGGTGGAGGGCATCTCCCCTACTGCCTGAGGCCCTACCCTCCCCACCCCACACACAGGGTACCCACCTTTGGGGTTGAAGTTCATGCCCAGCCAGGCACCCCGACTCTGGCCCTCAGAGCTCTGCAGGTGCTCCCAGACGAACACGTTCTCCATCTCATCCAGAATGGACAGGACTGCCCCACCCGCTGGACACAAGGGAGGCCCATGTCATGGCAGATAGATTTCCCTGGGGTAGCAGAGGCCCCCAGAGAGGCCCCAGCCCTCCCTTCTGGCAGCCTGAGCAGAGGATGGTGTGGCATCCATGCGTTTGTGTGTATGTGCTTGTGTGTATGTGGTGGGGGTGTACGTTTGTCAATGTCACATATAGTCTTTGTGTATTGGAATGTGAGGGGGCACTTATATGTAAGTGCTGCCCACAGGTAGAGTGTAGCATGGGGACCACATTCATGGGGTCTATGAGCGTCCACAAGAGGGATCACCACCTGAAGTGCCCACGTGTGGGCTCTAGCCTGCCCTGGCCTACCTCTCTGGCAGCGCTGCAGCGCCTCCTTATGGCCCAGTAGCAGCTCCATGTGGAAGGAGTAACAGTGCTCCCGGAAGGGAATCCATGCTGAATCGGCCAGGCCCTGGGGACAGCTGCCATGGTAACTTATTCTTCTGGGAGGAGGGGGCCCTGTGAGGATGCAGGATTGAGGAAGTGGCCCAGAGTCCTCCCCAGGACGGCCTATACCTTGCCCACCCTTTGGCCCGGGCAAGTGGGCACTCACCACTGTTACCTCCACACACAGCCCCCTGCAATTTGGTGTCGCAGCTGGTGGTGCGCCAGGTCCCATCCACATCCACGTAGGCACAGCCCCCTGCCTGCTGAGGCTCCCCGTCCTGCCAGCTCATGTAGCTCAGTGGCTCCTCTGAGACCCAGGAGTACCGCCGGGAGCCCTGGGCACCAGGAGGCCATCAGGGTGGAAGGAAGGGGACCAGCTGAGGGGTGGGAAGGGGCTGCGGGTAAGGCAGGGGGTTAGGAGGAGACAGGGAGGGAAATCAGGGGAGTAGACCCAGCCCCAGGGCCAGGATGAGTGTTGGGAGCCCACCTCCTCACTGGCCAGCCCGATCCAGAGTGGCGTGCGCAGCCCTCGGGCGGCCTGCGTGAGGAAGGCCTGGGTGTAGGGGTCAGGCACGTGGGCCAGGCTGGCATTGCGGCTCTCACACAGCAGGAGGGCGTCGTGCCAGCGCAGCGGCTTCTGCAGCAGCCGGAAGGTGCCGTTGAGGTAGGAGAGCTCAGTGCCCGGGGCAGGGGGCAACGCTGCTGGGGATGGGCTCAGGGAGGGGTCTACGGGGAAGGGGGCAGGGCTCAGGCTGGGCTCTGCCTCCCTCACCTCATTCCCAGGCGTGAGGCCGGGGGAGCGCCAGACATCAGGCAGAGACCAGGTCTCCTCTGGGCACAGTGCTTGGCACAGACTAATACTCAGTAAGTGTCAGCCACTGTTATTAATAATACATTCTTGCTACTAAATGGATGAGCAAGCTAGAGTCTTGACCTCCTCCTACCCCAGGAACCCAGGGCAGAGGGACACATACATGGAGGTGCAGGTGCCTCAGACACAGAACCTCAGGTTCCCTGACACTCCACATGCCCAGTGTCTAGCTCTCCTGGTCAGCCCTCCATACCCACAAACCTTCCTCCTGAGACCCCTCAGTACTCAGTGCCTTTCTCTCTGATTGGCGCCTCACCTTTCTGCCCATCTGCTTCCCAAGCAGATACTAGACTCTGGGGGTGGCCCCAGGGGTCCCCTGAGGCCAGGGACCATGTTTCATTCCTCCTGGCATGGCCCACAGCATGGAGCCCAGTGCTAGCGTTCCCAGGTTCACTGGTGACACGTACCTGTGCCCTTCTGGCAGATGAAGCCATGTGTCTCCTCCGTGCAGCTCCGATCGTCCCAGCGGCCAGTGAAGTGAGCTGAGGGGCTGTGCAGGACCACCGCACAGCTGGTCTGGGGAGAAGGAGCTGCTCAGGGGAGTCCCAGCAGCTGCCCCCACCTCGTGCCACTGCCCCCAAAAGCCTGCACTATGAGCCAAGAGGCTGGAAGAGGAGTGAAGGCCAGTGCTGCAGGCCAGGGCAGCTGGGGGGGCAGAGGAGAGAGTGGGGAGGGGCTTTCTCACCGGTATGTTGCCGCTGGGAGCCGGGCTAGGGCCAGAGGGCTCCCCAGGTGCCCAGTTGGTGTACAGCAGAGGCTCCTGCTCCACCCACTGGAAGTCCCTCTGCGAGGCATGGAGGCCAATCCAAAGGTCAAAGGTCACATTGGGCAGGCTGGCTGTGATGAATGCTAGAGTCCCCCAGAAGAGAAAGTTATGAGTGACAGGGCAGACCCCTGCTCGCTCTGCTCTAACCATTTGAGAGACTGTGTCAGAGGATACTGGGGCCTCCCCATGGCCCTACCTTGCTCTAAGGGGTTTGCAATGGTGACCAGTTGGGCCTCTTGCTGTTCACAGGAGAACTGTGCCTCTGACCACTTCACCCGGTCCTGGGGGTCCTGGCCCTGGATTCGGAAACACTGTGGGGCGGAGGGGGAGGCGTGATATCCAGCTCCACCTCCCTGTCCCACAGACCCAGAGACTGCTGCGTACCCTCAGGGGGAGGCTTTGGGGGCTGTGAGAGAAAAATATCAGAACCAGGACATCTGGGTCTCCTTGAGCAAGGCTCTAGCACCCTCTCCACCTGACACGGCAGGTTCACAGACACTTGCTCACACTCTGGGGAATTTTTATGTGGAAGGATATCTTTGGGCCACCAAAGGCTCTACTACCCATGACAACAGCACCTGGACCATGCATGGGGACAAGATCTGTCTTGATTTCAGCTAAACACCTTCCTAGGTGTTATCTGAAATCTGTTATTTTGCCCTATGAACTTACTGTTCATCTCTAGAATCCTTTTATCATTATGTTTGAATAATCTTGGTTAGGCAGCAGCTTCTAACTCTGTAATTTTACGGTTCTCTTTTCCCACCTTTATCACCTCCTAAGGTTAAAGAAACAACCCTGTATGGGAAATCTTTTATCAAGTGAAGGCTATTTATTTATTAAATGAATGGGGGCCGGCCCCATGGCTTAGTGGTTAAGTACGCACACTCCGCTACTGGCGGCCCGGGTTCGGATCCCAGGCGCGCACTGACGCACTGCTTGTCGGGCCATGCTGAGGCCGCGTCCCACATACAGCCAACTAGAAGGATGTGCAACTATGACATACAACTACCCACTGGGGCTTTGGGGAGAAAAAAGGAAGGAAAAAAAAAAGAGAAAATGAATGATTTCCAGTAATTTTCTGTTCAGAGGCAGTGTGATGGGGGAGAAAGAAGGTAAGGAAGCTTTGGAGTCACAAAGAGGGGTGGGGGAGGTGCCGCTCAGATTCTGGATCTGACTTAACCTTTCTGCTCTCAACTTTTCTGTAAAATGGGAATAAAACTGTCTTTGGGGGTTATTTTTAGGATTAAAAAGAATAGTGCATGCCACAGAGTAGGTGCTTAACAAATGAAAGCTCTTACTACAAATGATTAGATCTAGTGCCAGCCTACTGATGCAAATGTCAGATTGCAGGTAGAAAATTGTTAACCCAAAACTAATGCAAGAATTTTTTGGAGATCTGTCACAAAGCCGATGCATCTGATTTCACAGATGTAGTCCAGAGCCACTCTGAGGCCTCCTTTAAATAACAAGTAAAATTAGTCATAACATTTGAAGCGCAAGGTCACATCAGTACCACTAAGAAGTAGCAGTTAAAGGGAGGAAGTATTTGGTTCCATCCAGTGAACACTCGGGGCCTCCCCACCATGTGCAAGTGTGTTAAGTGGTATGTCAGGTGCCAGTGGCCCTGCCCTCTAGGAGCTTAAAGCTAGTGGGAGAGGCAGACTCTTACATGCTTTACCTACATCCAAACACCATGGGGCTGCAGGGGAGCGCAAAGAACTAGTAAAGCAAGATGTCTGGGGCCAGGTGGTGAAGGGGCAAACAGCCTTGCATGCTTCCAAGGCTTTCGACAGAAGAGTAACTGGTATCATTACAATGATGCTGACGAATTAAGAAAGAGACCAATTACATATATAAAATATATTCTCTTTTATATTAGGTGGAAGAAGCCATGAGAATAAGTTTTTGGAAAAGTTTAATGATGCTCAAAATACAATACTGAGAAAAAAAAGCTGAATACAAAATTACGTTATTGAGCATGATCTCAATTATGTGGAAAAAGGCAGGAAATGGAGTAACAAATATTGATAGTGATTATCTCTGGAGAGTATGGGTTTTATTTTCTTTCTTCTGTTTTTTCCAAAGGTTTAACAATACACATGCCTTTTTTTTTTCTTTTAAGATAGGAAAAGTATAATATTCACTTGAATATTGTGAAGAGAGTAAGAACTCTGACACTAAGAGGCTGGCTGCACTCCAATGCACGACAAAGATTTATGGGTTATATTGTCTAGTGTTAACTAACCTAATCCTCACAATGGGGCTAAGTGGTCTTACAACGTCCTGCAAAAAAAGCACAGACTGAGACTCGTACTACTGATGCCAGCACAACTGAGGAAGTGGTGCCCTTCTCTTCCTGGGATAAGCTCTTTTCAGCCACTAGGTGGTCTAACACGTCTGATAAATCAGCCCACCAGTGTGAAAGTAACCACTTTTGGAAAGAAACTCACACTCTAGAGGGAAGGTTTTGAAAACACGTTTAGAAGCATATCCATTCTGATTAATTTCATTGGCCCAGACTTTCCTATCTGCACACTCAAAACACTGGGGAAGAGAATTTTCTAACGGTGTTTTCAAAAATCTGCCCAAGACTTTTTTTTTTCCAAACCCTCTTGATCAAGTCTTCTGATTAACTTATGAGGCAGATTAGTTTAAAATGCAGAAATTTACTAAGCAATTTTTCGACAAAAACCTTTGCTTAATTGGTAGAATGACTGAAAAATGGAGAGAATGACTTAGAAAGCCCAGCCAATGATGGATGAACTTTTTTCACTTCAATCTATTTGTCTTCGTGAGACAACTTTTTAATCTACAACAACCATTAAATTCATGTTTTAAAATAATTTGAGCTTCAAACAAGACCCGTGAAGTCATGAATCACAAAGTGTCAGACCAAGATTTTTAAAAATGATGAAGTATATGCAATTACTTTGTTCTTATTAAAATTAAGTATTAATAATTATAGTTAATTTTTGAGTGAGCACAAAATTTTGTTTCATACTACTAATAAAAAATTTTTTTTAACTTAAAAATACTATTTTTAAACCTTTAGCGTATACTTTATAGTGTTTTGTTCTCGTGCATATTTTACTATATATAATATTAGAATGGAAGCAAATATATATATATTTTATTTACACACATAATGACGTAGACACACATACTTTGTACCTTCAACATTTTGTTTTACTAATAGGAGTTCATTACCAAAATGTTTGGTGACCACTGATCTAGAATGCTCACCTAACCATGTGGACCACCTCACTTCCCAGTGGATTAGAAGATGTTACTGCACTGAGTTATTTTCCAAGGAGTCTAGCCCTGGCCTTGGGGCCAAGTAGGAGAGAGGTTGGTGGGTACAGGCAAGAGGCCATGACTTTGACGTTGCCAAAGAGCCAGGACCCCTGAGGCTCGGCCTTTCCAAGTTCACATCCTCTCCCCCGACTCCCTTGGGTGCCCCCTCCCCACCTCCTACCTTGTTGAGGAACTGGTTCCAGCCAGAGGGACAGCCCCCCAGGGCCGTGGGCGGCAGGTCTGGGGGCTGCATCTTTCTGGTGCTGTTGCTGCGCTTGCAGATGTAGGGCAAGCCTGTGAGGCACCTCTGGTCTCCCCAGTCCTCTGCAGAAAGGGGAGGGGAGTGGAGTCACCCCCAGGGCAGGGCAGGGCTGGCAGCACCCTCGCCTCATGCTCTGAGAGGTGGCTGGGCTGGGCTGGGCTCAGGCCTCTGTATCCAGCTCTGAACTCAAGTCCTCTGTGACTGCGTGGAGGACCATGGGGATAGACCCTCCCCTCTCTGGGTCCAGCCCTTCTTGGGTTGTGGGAACAAAGAGAATGAGAGGAGACTGATGGGCCCTGCCCAGGCTCTCCTGGCCCTCTCTCTGCCCCCATCTGGCCCTCACCTCGACTGGCCGTCATGTACACGCACTTCTTATCCTTGCCGATGGGCCGAGGTTTGCCGGGTGCCCAGGAGATGAAGTTTATAATGGAACCATCTGTCCACCTGCAATGGCACCAAGCAGGCGTGACTCCAGCATTGGCCTTGGGCCCAATCTCCCCGTATGCAGCAATGAAGGCCTCGGGACAGGGGGCAGGGAAGGGCCCAAGTCCAGGGGCTCAGTGGCTGCAGGCTGAAGAGTGGGGGTACCGAGCTCAGTGTGGCTGGGGACCCCAGGACGGTGCCTCCAGGTAAGGCCCAGCCCTCCCTGAGCATTCACTTCTCTAACTAGAGAAGAAGTCTAAGAATCCCAGAGCTGGGATCCAAGGGCAACAGTGTGCTCAGATACTCGTGTGCTCCTGGTCCTGCCTGCCTCAGGCGCCCTCATGCATGGTAGGTGGGCACTGAATACAGAGGCCCCTCTGGACATCATATGTTCTTGCCCATGTCTTGAGGGGGACTCATTTATGAGTGACCCCAGCATAATGTGAGCTACAATTATTTAGTGCCCAATAATGTGCTGGATGCTTTGCTAACGACTTTACGTATCTTATTTTTAATCCTCAGAGCAATCCTACCAGGCAGGCCTCATTATTCTCATTTTCAGATGAGAAATCCAAGGCCCAAAAAGGTTAAGTCATTTACTGAAGGCCACACAGCCAAAGAGGAGCAGAACTGGATTCAAATCCAGTTTGAATGTGAGGGTGCGCCCCTCCCCAGCTCCTGTCTGGGGTCTAGGCTGGCCATCCAGGCATGCGCCCCCTCCCACACCTGCTGCCCCAGGAGAGCGCCTACCTGAAGCGCCCGTCACTCTCTGCGGTGTGTAGGCCGATCCACCAGTGCTGCTCCTGCCCCCTGGAGAACTGGGGAAGCGGGTGGGCAGGTGAGGGTTGGCAGGGCCTTTCCTCTGCTCCCGGGCCCGCCCATCCCCTACCCGCAGCCCCCGGCTCGTTCGAGTGTCCACCTTCTGCAGGTTGTGCCCCAGGAAGTCCAGCTCCGCCTGGCTGTGTACGGAGGCCAGCTCGGCCTGGAACCACGTGCAGATGCGCTGCGCCTGCGCCCACGCGGAGTGGTGCTCGAAGAACTTGTACTCCGCATCCTGGAAACGCAGCCATTCCCGCCGGCCTGCGGGGGCAGCGCGGGCATGGGAATGGCGGCCAGGCTGGGGTCCAGGGCAGGCGGGCCTGTGGCCCACAGGACTCCGGGCAGGCACCGCTCCAGGCTCCAAGCCCAAGCTTGCCCCTCCTTCGAGACGGAGGCCGACAGGGCTCCAAGCCCCTAGTTCCCTTTTTGTCGGCTCGGACTCCTAAGCCCCGAGGGGATGCCCTTTCCCCTCTCCCGCCGCCATGGGGAGCAGGGTGGGCAGCGGGCCTCACCTTGCGGGCTGACATCGGGCTCCCGCACGTCCGCACCTATGGGGACAAGAAGGACAGAGGCACTGCGGCGAAAGGAGACCCTCCCCTGGATCCCCGGCCCCGCCGCCCTTCGCCCCATGCCCCGTCCCCCAGGGCCACCCCACCCAACCTCTAGGGATCTTGCAGATCCAGTCCAGCTGCGTATCGCACTGCATGGCCACCCACTGCAGAGAGGCCAGGTCGAGCACTGCGCAGCCCCGGATGTCGTCGTCGTCGTGCCGGCTCCGGTCGAAATTGTGGTAAGAGAACTAAATAGGTCGGGGTAGGAGAGTTCTCGGGCACGAGGAGCAGGCTGCTCCCATTCGCAGACCAGACCAACAAGAGGCCCGGCCTGAGCTGGGAACCCCCAACCTGGGCTGGACGCCCCGGTCCCCCTTAGTTTGCCTGCCAGCTCCAGCCAGAGACCCTAGCTCTGCTAACCCTCGCCCACCTCCCGGCCGGTCCCACCCTGAAACCACGCCTACAGCCAAGGCCCGCCCACCTAGGCCCCGCCCGCCGGCCGTCCCGCCTACTCCAGGCCCCCTCACCCCCAGGCCGTCGCTCCACCGCCAGCTCTGCCTCCCTCCAGGGTCTCGACGGTTCAGGCCGATCCAGAACCAGTGCTGCTCGTGGCTCTCAGGCTCTGACTCACTTCAGCACAAGCCGGGGGTGGGGACAGAAGAGACGGCGGATGAGATGAGCAGGAGCCCCTTGCAGCTGTGACCTGGGCGGTCCCGAGGGCCTGGGGCCTCTCCTGGGCTTCATGCTCATGGGGCAGTACGCTATTGGGCCACCTTTAAGAAGTTCCCTCCCCAGAAAGAACTGGGGAGACCTGGACTATGCGCCCAGCTCCAGGTGTGGTGGGTGGCTTGGCTCCCTTCCCTTGCTACCCTTTGGGACCGGTTTGCCCTGCCAGCGAGACTGCAGGCTTTCACTTGAAGGAGTTTAGGAAGTCGATGGGGATGGAGCATAGACCTGGGCTGTGGAATCAGATACACCTGGATTCCCGTCCTGGTTCACCCATGGACCAGCTCTGTGACCCTGGGCAAACAACCCAGCCTTTCTACCAACCCACAAGGGTCCATGATAATGTCTACTTTGTAGGGTTGATGAGAGGATTGAATGAGGATTAAACATTTAGTGTAGTACCTGGTACATGGTGAGAAGCGATCAATGTTAGCTATTATAATTACTCTTCAAATAATGTAATCCTAATGTTTGCTGGGAGGAGATATCCCTGGAATTAAGATCTCAGGAAGCCTCGATCCATTTGGATTTTTCCCAATGCTAAGGGGTTATAGGTGCTGTGTGTCAGAGGAGGCTGGGAGCCCACAGGACAGAGATGGGGTCTTGGAGGGACCCCATGGGCAAATGCTCACTTTTTTAGGCTTTCTCCTCCCATCTCTCGGGAAAAGCTGTTTACTGAGGAGCGTGGATTATTATGGGATGTGTATTATGGGGGAAAACATTCAACTTGGATCAGCTTGCAGAAGATTTTGCCATGAAGAAGGAGGGACGGGAAGGGCAGTTACTTGCGTACAAGTCTGTGAGTCTGAGGGGATGTTGCTGCCTCTATGACGCTGGTGAGCAACACAGGGTCCCCAACTCCAGGGGAGGAGAGGTGGTCCTGGCACTAGTGGCAGATACGAGGTCATTCCAAGCCCTCAGACAGCCCTCACTGGGGTCACCTTCACCCTGCCCTGTGCCCAGCAAAACCAAGAGCCCCACACACGTGCACGCAGGCCATGGTCCCAGGCTCAGTACCCGAAGATCTTGTTAAGCATGTTGGCCACAAAGTGCTCCTCCTCATAGCTGGCCAGGCTCAGGAGCTGGGCCCCCAACTCCTGGCAGGCCCCCTGGGCCTGGACCCAACTCTTCTTGTCCTGCAGCCGCTCCGAGCCAAACACCTGCAGGAGCAGAGTCCAGTTATCTAAGCTATCCCCACCCGCCCACCTTCCTAAGGGACATGTGCCCTCCTGTGACAGCAGTGGGGAGGGGTGCTGGGGTCTCACTGGACAAGGAGTCCCGACTAGCTAAGACAATCCTCCTTGTCAGAGAATGAGCCCCAGGGGAGGGGAGCCGGCACTCAGTTCCTAGAGAATGCCCCCTGCCCGGTCCCCCTAACCAGTGTGAGGTCTGGCTCTTATCCCAGCATAGCCACAATTTGCTGTGGGCAAGTCCCTTCCCTCCCCCCGACCCCGACTTCAGTTTCTCCATGTAATAAAAGACCCTGGACTACATCAGTGGCTCCCAAACCCAGCAGGGTTTAAAAATACAGATTACCAGGCCCACCCCATCCTTCTGAATCCCAATCTCCATAGTGACAGACTGAAGATTTTATTTTTATGAAGCTCCCCAGGCAATTCTGAAGAGCAGCCAGCCTGGCCCCAACGTTTGGGAACCTCTGAACAGATGATCTCTCTGGTTTCTTCAATTCCTCAAATGTTTACTGACCACCTACTATGCACAAGGCCTCAGAGTCCACTGACAAGAGTTTCATGAGGAATTCTCTCTGTCTGCAGGCCACTGTAGGGAAGTCTCCCGGGGGCCCACTGTGTGAACCGCGGCTGGGTCCCACTGGGACCACACCCCCAGGTGAGCTGCCTCTTTGCTCCTGTCTCTCTCCCTCCCCCCACGCCAACAGGCTGCCCACCTTATAGCAGTGCCGGAGTTTGGGGTCTGAGGCCCAGCCCTGGGGACAGGAGCCGGTGAGGCTGGGCGTGGGGTCTGGCCCGGGCAGTTCAGGCGTCACTGGCGTGCCCAGGCTCTGCCGGCAGATGTAGCGAGCCCGGAACGCGGTGCAGTTCTTCACCTCCCACAGCCCCATGGCGCTGCCCGTGGCCAGGGCCACGCAGCCCCCACGGCTGTACCCTGAAGGAGGGAGAAGGGAGATGGAGGGCTCACGGTCTGACCTTCCCCCACATCACCTCGCGGCACCAGCCCAGACCTCATACTGGGAACCAGCTTGGCCATCTCTGCAAAGACACGCTCTGTGGGGTTGGGGCCCAGGTGGAAAGAAGGGAATGGAGGCCGAGTCCTAGCTCTGTGTTTACTCCTGTGAGATCTTAGGCAAGCTGCTTAACCTCTCTGGGCCTGTTTCATCATCTACCTCATTAAGTGACTGAAAGGGTTAAAAAGATAATGTGAAATGGTAATAATCATAACAGCAAGCACTTGTCTTGCACTCACTACTCAGAGACCTTTACATATTTTAACTCATCTAAGCCTCACATGAACCCTGTAAGAAAAGTACCATTATCCCCATTCGACAGATGAGCAAACTGAGGCTCAAAGATGCGCAGCTAATAAACAGCAGAGTCAGGATCTGAGCCAGGTAGTTTGCTCCAGAGCCTGTGCTCCTAACCATTTCACCACACGATATGAACAATCAATTACTGTGAAGCTCTGGGTCTCGGTTGTGGCAGGACGGGTCCACCATCACCTCCCGGCTTCACCAAAGAAAGTCAAAGAAGGGGGCTGACACAGTCCGTGGAGGAGGGGCTCACCAGGCTGGTCCCGGTTCCAGTGGGTGTACATGACCTCATCCCCACTGAGCCAGCGGAAGGAGCCGGTGCTGTTGAGGTCCTGCAGGGCGGTCCAGAAGTACTCGCCATCCCAGTTGTAGATGAGGCTGCTGACAAAGGCCTGCTCGAACCTATGGAAGAGAGGCTGGTCTGGGCAGGGAAGCCTTGCCCCAGGAGATGTGCGGGACCAGTAACTTGCTCAGGGAAGTGGGGACCCCTGGGGGCCCTGCAGGTGACAACCCAGCTGCCCCTTCTACTGTCTGTGCTTCCATGCCTTGCTGAGAAGAAAGTAGAGGAAATGAGACAGAGCCAAGGCCCGTCTCTCCTGGGCACGCAGCCCACACCTATACCTGCCCCTGCCCCACTCTGGGGTCACTTAATAAACAATTCATTCTTGTGACGATATTAGAAAATGGCCCCGAAGCAGGTGAGGCTCAAAGAACTCCAGGTCCCTCTGCACTTGATGGCAGAATGCTACCCTGTTTGGTGGAGGGGCCACATTAGGCCAGGACATGGGCGAGCACTGGTCCCGGCACCTGCCCCCTCCTGTACCTGTTGGTGATGGTGACCAGCTGAGAGCCGTGGTCGGTGCACAGGCGCCGGGCCTCACTGTAGGTCACTTGGTCCTCACCCAGCCAGTAGCAGGATGGGCTGTGCCACGTCCAACCCTGGCTCAAGAGAGTGCACAGAAGAGGGGCATCTGTGGGAAAGGCTCTCCTCCCTCACCCCTAAGTCCTGGGGCGGGGGGATGCCATCAGTGGCATCACTGAATGTGCCACAGGCTTGGGCACAGGACAGAGGAGACTGGTTTGCCACCAGAGATGGCTGTTCCTGCGCTGTGCTCTGCACCTGGTCACTCCACACTGCTGCTCCCACCACTACACACAACTGCCAGACCAGGGGCGGAAGCATGGCCCAAAGGTGGCCAATCCAAAGGCAGCCAGTGACCTGGCACGTGGCCTGGCGCAGAAAGATGTGGCCCATCGGACTCCTCTCTTGGGCATTTAAACCAAGAGACGCAGCAGGAAAATTGCCAGCTGGCTGGGAAACCAGAGCTGATAAGCTGGGAGAGCTGCCAGGGTGTGGAGGGGCCTGAGTAACCTTCGAGGGGCCAGGAAAAGCTGGGGTAAGGGGAGCATGCAGCTGCGGTTGCGGGGCAGGGGAGGACGACGACACGGATGCACTGTCAGCAAAGCCGCAGATGAGAGAGCACTGCTCCAGGAGGCCTGGTGAAGCTTCACCCCACAGACCCCTCTCCCTTGGGCCATCCTGAGGGCTCTCTGCTCCTGCCCTGCAGATCAGGAACGGAAGCTCAGAGAAATTAAGTGACTTGACCTTGTACACAGAGACAGTACAAGGTGGAGCCCGGACTTGAACCCACACCACAGAGGCTGTGCCTGTCCTCGCGACAGCTCCTCCTAAGATGACACAGAAGCCTGCCAGGGCCTTCGCCTCCAGGCGGCCTTGAGGGGGGAAGCTTGAGGGTGGGCTTGAGGTTGGAAGAAAGAGACACAGCCCCATGGGCAAGAGTCAGAGAAGAAGAGAAGCAGGGTTGTGTATATGTGTCTGTGTGTGCATGTCTGTGTATGTGTATGTCTGTGTATGTGTGTATATGTGTGTGCATATGTGTCTGTGTCTTTGTGTGTGTATGTGAGGGAGGGGTCCCCCTATGCCCAGGGCTGCATTAAGACCCCTGGCTCTCCCGGGGTGTTAACCATGGCTGCCGAACACCCCCCCACACACATTCCAGGCCAGCCCTGGTGCCCGGGCAGTTAATAATTCCCACCCCCACCTCTACCTCACCCAAGCCAGGACAGAGCCCCTGGGCCAGTCTGACCATGCTGGCCCCCAGACACTTCAGCCAGGCCCCCGTCTTCTCTCTCCCTCCTCCCCAATGGAGGTCAAGCTTGTTGGCATTTCCTGCTCCTCCCCTGGAGGAGAGTTTGGGGTGCAGGTGGGGTAGCGTGTGGTAAGGGGGTTTAATCCAAAGGAAAACAGAGCCAGGAGCCAGACTGGCAGCAAGGGGCTGGCAGGAGGAGCGTGGCCTCGGCAGATGGAGCCATCAGGGGCCAAAACACCACAAAGTGTCCTTTATGAGGGCACGCAACCTCCTCATATCTGTCTACACCACTTACACCCCTGGTCGGCTGGGGGCCGGGGTTGGGGGGCTGGAGGAGGCAAACGGGTCAATCACCCACTCTCACCTTCATTCATACACTCACTCCCCCGCTCACCTATCCCCCCATTCTATTCTAATCCCCTCCCTCCCTGAACATCTTCTGGAAGCCCCTGGGGCTGGGAACACAAAGGAGGGAGACACCAGACTGGCCTCATTCCTCCAGATGGACAAGCACACACTACATCAGATGTTGTGGTGTGGGCCAGCAGAGAGAGGTGGCAAAGCAGGCCTGGGGGTGCAGAGGACACGGGCTCACCCAGCAGCTTCCACTCAGGTGATAACTGGGCCAGACTTGGGGGCCTGCCCACACCCATCGCCTGTTCTCTGCTGTCTCTGGGAAGTGGCTTCCCCATGGAGAAGGGGCTCAGGGCTGAGCATGGGGAGCTCTACTTCCTCCCAACAGCCCCCCACCCCACCTCATCTAACATCACTCCTTCTGGAACAGAGCAGTTTGGAGAGCGGGAGGAAAGGGTGTGCCAAGGAAGGGAGGATGCCACGGGAGGCTGCAGGATTCCATCCACCCCCTCCTTCCCCTGGGACCCCCTCTGGCTGCCCCATCCAGCACCCAGCTCCAGAAGCACCCTCACCTTCCGGCAGCCATGGTCCTCCTCGGTGGCCCCCTGGCTCAGCTGGCCTGCCTTCTTGCAGATGGATGGCAAAGACTGGTTACAGGGACTGTCATTCCAGCGACCCTCCTAGGGACACAGGGTGAGGGACAGTCTTATCCCCCTCCCCCAAATCTCCCAAACCCTTCATAAAACTTGGTTTCTAGAGCTGGCCCTGCCACTGACTTGCTGTCTAATTCTGTGCAAGAGGTTTGACCTCTGTGTTCCAGGCTGTAAAATGGGGAGACAGGATTAGTTCTGTAAGCCTCACAGGGTTGATGAGGACAGAGAGTTGCTATGCAAATGCCCTAAAACTTCAACAAGCACTGTCTAAGGGAAAAGGTGCTCTTTTAAATTATTTATCTCATTTCATAACCATCCAGGACAAACTGGCTAAGACTGTCAGGGTAACCAATGGCAGGACAGACAGTTGAGACTCCTAGTTCTGCAAGAGGTCCAGCCAGTCCCTGCAGATCCAGGGTGAGCGGAGACTGCGTGCCCAGACCCACATCTCAGCTGATGGAGCTGAAGAGGAACTGAGTCCCTGGCCTCCCCACACTCCCTAGCCCTCCAGAGTCCCAGCCCACCAGCCAGCGTCTTGTCTGCCTTTAGCTCCATCCAGAGCGCAGAGGGGTTTGTGTGTCCCAGCCCCCAGGAGAATGCCTGGCATGTAGAGACACTCAACAAATAACTGTTTAAATAGCAGCCCCTATGCCAGATGGCTCTGATTCCACAAGCCCTGGCACTGTGTGCAGCCTCTCACGGCAGAATGTCCTATCTGTCCTGGAGTGGGCAGTCTGTCCCTCTGGCTTCATCCCTTTTTGAAGAGTCTCTCATCTCTGCCTGTAGCCCTGCATCAATTCCTTCATCTTCCCACACCACGTGCGAGCCAAAGCCATGGCAAAGAGTCATCACCCCACAATCTCAGGAGACAGGACCCTGGGCGGGGGAGGGCTGGCGCAGGGGCTGGCACAGAGCCGCCCCACCTGTGGAGCGTGTCCACACAATGTGAGTTCAGATGCCACCTGCCAGCAGGGAAGAGCAGCTGGCAGGAGACCGAGACAGCACCGGGCAACGTCCTCAGGCTTCACGAGAATTAATTCCTTTAATCTTCCCAATGACCCTCTGAGGTTGGCACCTTTAGTGTTCCATTGACGGAGGAGAAAGCCAAGGCACAGAGAGGTTAAGTAACTTGCCCACAGTGACCCAGCTAGTTGGAGGTGGAGAGGAGATTCAAACCCTGGCAGTCTCTCCACGTGGAAGGTTGGTGGGAAAGAGGGGGCTTCTGAGAGGCAACGGGGTGGTGTTACAGGCAGGCTCCAACAGTAGGACATCCTTCAGCTGGAAGAACACGAGGAGGGCAGGGGTGTATTGGGGCCCTGTGATAGGGAGAGGGGGTTCTCACCGGCCCCCAGATGGTGACACAGTCCTCCAGGCTGTCCCGGAAGTTGTTGGGCTCAAAGGGGTGCCAGTGGGTGAAGCTCACAAGGCTTCCGTCCGACCACTCGAAATTCATCTGTAGTTTCAAATCGTTGAGGCCAATCCACAGCTCCTCCACCTCTGGGGGTGCAGCAGGAGAGAGGGGAGAAGGGACACTGAGAGATCAACCGCAGCCACCAGCAGGGGAGGGAGGGACGGGCTCTGAGCCTCCTGGGCAGGACGGGATCACAGACCGGTGGACAAGCAGACCTCACCTTGCTTGATCTGCTTGGTGATGAACTCCAGCTCGGCCATGCTGTGGATGCTGAGCAGGTCGCCCCCACCCCGCAGACACGCCTTCTTGGACTCCTGCCAGCTGCGCTTCTCGGCCTGCAGGCGGTAGCAGTGGCCCTGGAAGGGCTGCCAGCTGGGCTCGCACTCTACCTTCACGTTGGCCCACACGTCTGCAGAGACCCACGAGGCCGCTGCTCAGGGACCAAGCTAGGCACCAACCCACTGGGTGTCAACACAGGCAGGGCCCTGAAGTCACCTCCTCTCCCAACCTGTCCCAGGTCAGCCCTTCCCACTAGGACAGGTGTGAATGCTGAATGATGCCGAAAAGACAAAACCCTCCAGCATTGTTGGAGGCCCAGAGGCAGGGCCCTGGGAGATGGTGGCAGATTCCACCCAAGACAGGACAGCCTCTCCGGCTGGGGCTCTCAGAAAGAGATGGGCAGGGATTCAGGCCAGACCAGCCCTGAGAACCTCAGTTTCCTCCTCTGTAAATGGGGTTTCCTGCTGTAAGATTCAAACTTCACTCATGTGCACCTTGCTTAATATATGAAACCACCATCATTGTCTCAACACCTATTGAGTGTAGACTTGGTGCTGATCCCGGCAGTCCAGGATGAAGGGAGTGGAGAGATGGGGCCCACTGGGTGGGCGGCTCGTGAAGTCACTGTTGACTGGCAGGCACCCCACGCTAGGATTTCCCTTCTTGCTCCTTCCCCTACCCCCAGCTCCTCTCCTTGCATCCCAGGGCTGAGAAACCAATGGGTTCCAGGCCCTTCCTCGCCCCCACTTCCATGCATTTCAGGTTCACCCTCTAGGGATGGGGTTTGAGGGCAGCTGAGGCAAACAAGCCCTCACTTGGGCCTTGGCAAGAGAAAACAAGACTTTGCCAAACCACCCACAATGTCAAGCTCAGGCAGGATTCTGCCTGGCTGGGTGGGAGAGCTTATGCCCACTCACCCCAGACTGGGATTCTGGGAGACACTCCAGGGTCCAGCCATACTGTTTTTTGGAGAGCCGACAAAGTGGGTAGGGCTGAGAGCCTGTGCAGGCTCGCTCCTTGGTTCAGGACCTGTCAATCATCTCTTGTCACCACTGAGCTAAGACCTGAGGCTCCAGGCCCAGACAGAACGGGAGTTTAGTGGGTGTTCAGACCCAAGGGGGCCTGCTTTGGCCTGTGGGAGGAAGGGAGCTCAGGAAATGTGGATGCTTTGCGGGGGCACAATGATACCTGCCTTCGAAATGACATGCCTTGAGTGATGAAAGCTGGAAGGCAGAACCCACCCAAGAAACCGCCTAGAATATATGCCCATGCAGAGATGTGGGCTGGGATGAAAGGGGAAGTCCAAGGCCATAGACATATCGGCAAGTGTGTGAAGCCCCAGAGGAGGCCTAAAGGGGGCACAATGGGGAGATCCAGGGGACAGAGGACTTGGCAAGGGGCCAGTCCCACAGAGGGTCACAGATACGCTAGGCCTGCCCACACTGGGGCCCTCCTGTGGGCCCTCCTTCCTTCAGAAAACAGATCTTGGGAAGATCTGGAATTCGTGCCTGCCCCAGGCTCCCTCCAGCTAGAGGTGAGGTACCCTAGACGTGAGGCGCTGATGTTTGAAGGCTTTGCTCCTGACCCCCTAGGAGGTAAGAGGAGAAAGCAGTGGCTGACAGCCCTGATCCATCTTTGGCAACACTTTAGTGGGCAGACGCAGAAGTTTCACGCTGTAAGCTCTTTACTTTCTGTGGGTTGTGATTTTTTCTGGTTTTGACATATTTTCCGTATACAAATCCCCTCTTCACCATTCCCAGGACTACTGGATTACTGCGGTAGCCCCTCCAACCTACACTGACAGACATCCGCTGCCACCTATGCAGACGCGCCTTTGGGCCAGGCCAGGTTACAGCTTTACCACCTCTGCGAGAGTTTCTTCTCAATTTGCACCTCAGAGACTAAGGTGCTTGTTGCCCAAGGCCACACACCAGTGAGGGGCAGAGTCCCCAGAGCGGTGCCCTGCCCATCGCCCCGGCTCCTCCACAGGCTCCTAGAGCTACCTCTATCCCTATGAATCACGAACGCGAGCAAGAGGTTCCCTGCCTTAAAAACCTGCAAAAGCTCCTAACAGCCCATCTGGCCCCACCCAAATTTCACCTTCAGGGACGGGCTGCAACCTGCCTTTCTGAACTGTTCTTCACCATGCCCTCAAAGCCAGTGCTTCTCAAACTTATCTGCACATGAATCGCCTGGGGATCTTGTGAAATGCAAGTTCTGACAATTAATCTGGGGTGGGGCCTGAGAATCTGCATTTATAACAAGCTCCCGGGTAATGCTGTGCTGCTGGTCCAAGGACCACACTATAATTACTTAGAGTCTCTACTCCAACCAGACTGCAATACTCACCATCCTTAAAGCCGCTGTGTACTTCCAGGCCTCCACATCTTTGCACATGCAGTTCCCTCTGCCAGGAATGCCCTTCCCTCATACCTCTTTACACTTACACTCAACTTGAAAGGCCCAAATCAAATGTCACTTCCATGAAACTCTCCTTAACTCTCCGAAGCTTAATCAATTTCTTCTCTAGATATCTCTTCTCCCCTAAAATTTATTACATGTATTTTTATAATAGTTCATAATCCTGGATATTCCAATTGTGTGTGGAGATATCTGTCACCTCCAGTAGAGTGCGACCGCCACAAGGACACCATGAGTGACGAATGCCAGCACTTAACACAGTTGTCAACAAATGTTCCCTCAATGAATTAATGGCATATTCCAATTTGTTGAGACTTTGGAGAGGATCAGAGTCATCTTGGCTGTGCGGCTGGGCTGTGCCCCGATGAGCCCCACCTCCACCCGCCTCAGGGCCAGGGCTCACCAGGAGGCGGGGGCTCGGCAGTGGCGTTGGGCTTCTTCTTGCACACGTAGGGCAGCGCGATGCTGCAGTCGCGGTTCTGCCAGCCGCCCGAGGACTCGGTGCGGATCACTCCACAATTCTCCTCGCTCGGGTTGTCCGGCTGATCTGTGGGGAGGGCAGGGTGCCAGCACCCCAGGAGAGAGAAACTCACACCCGGCCCTGGAGCCCTGCTCAGAACCTCCTGCTCCCCCTCTCCCTCCCTCGCGAGCCTGGGCCAACTGCAGCACCCCCTCACTGGGTACCGCGGGGCCCTCACTGCCTTCTCACTGGGTCCACATCGTCCTGAACCCTCTACTCAGCAACTGGTACCAGCCCCACCCACCTCCCTGGCCAGGCTGCTGGTGCCCTGAGAGACTGGTGCATGCGGCAGAGGGGGTGAGAGGGGGCAGCAATCAGGTCCACTCCCCAGGCCCTGTGCCCTGGGGAAAGGGCATCAGTTCCTAATCCAGACAAAGGCACTGCATGAGCTAGTGGGGCCTCCCCCAGGAGGGGGTGGAAATCTGCCCCCTTCCCCCCACTGCTGGCCTGGAGTAGGGGAGGAGAAGAGTAAAGAGAAGGCCATGCACCTGTGGGGTCCCCAGGCTGCCCTGCGCCCCGATCCCAGCGCCTCACCACTCTCCCAGTTGAGGTACTTGAGGGGCGAGTTGTCCGACCACTGCCAGCCTCCACTGGTGTCCAAGTCATTAAGGCCAATCCACAGTGTGGAGCTATAGCCAGTGAGGAGCCCTGACAGCAAGACGGTGACAGTGAGAAGGGGGTCACCCCATCCTCGGTCCTTCACTCTGCCCCCACCAACGGCATCCTTAACCCCCAACAGCAGAAAGGGCCCAGGGCCCTCCAAAGGTGGGGAGCAAGTCTCAGGCTCCTGCCACCCTGCCCTGCCCCCAGGGTGGGTCAGATCCCAGCCAACCAGCTTGGGACCCCAAGGCTGCCCTGCCACCTCACCATTGATGTAGGTCTGTTCATGGATCTCGGTGATGCTCAGCAGATCCGCTCCCTGCTGCTCGCAACTGGCCCAGGCCTCCCTCCAGGACAGCGTGGACTGGAAGTTAAACTGGTAGCAGCTGTCGGTCAGCTGGTCCTTGTCCCAGAAGGTCTCACAGTCGTTACCTGCCACCATGACAGCCAGACATGGGTCCCTC
Organism: Diceros bicornis minor; assembly: GCF_020826845.1. NCBI lineage: Eukaryota > Metazoa > Chordata > Mammalia > Perissodactyla > Rhinocerotidae > Diceros > Diceros bicornis. The sequence continues at coordinate 45,684,403 of NC_080757.1, read as the reverse complement.
CCCATCCTCTCCTTCAGGGCTCACATGGGGGTCTCTCGAGGAGTGCAGAGACTCCACACAGGCTGCTCCATGCTACAAGGAGGGGCCGCTTTTCACTCTAGTCCTGAAAGTTCCGCCACCCACACTGAGGCCCCTCATGGCCAGCCTCCCACCAGGAGCCACCCTGGCCCGCCCGCCATGCCCTGCTCTCACTCTTGATGGGGCAGAAGCCCCAGCGCTCATCCTTGCCGTAGTCCTGGGTGGTGGCGCACCACAGATGCCCGTCCTCGCGGCCTGTGCTGGTGCAGCCATGGAACCACTGGTTGTCATACTTGAAGGGTATGGTGCACGGCTTCCCGTGGGAGTTCCCCTGGATGGTGTAGACCTCTGCAGCAGAGGGGAGCCAGGCCCTTGGCATCTGGACCCCAGAGACTGCCCACCCCCCTCACCCACCTGAGGGAAAGTCCCTATAACCCAGGGCAGGGGGTGGGGTGGGGAGTGGGAGGCAGGGATCAAGAGTGGAAAAGGTGGCAGTGGGCATGACAGTGGCTTTAAGGCTCCCTCTGCCATCAGGTCAGCCCAGGAGCCCGGGAGAGGTCCCACTGCTCATCCCATAGGGCTGGGAAGAGGTTCCCTCAATGCCCCTAATGCCTGTCCAAAATCCAGCTGGGTGAGGGGGCCTCCAAGTCATCCACAGAGGACAGAGCCTGAAAGAATCCCTACTCAGCTCCCCAGCCCAGGGGCTCCACGCCCCCTATTGTGTACCCCTCCTCCCCAAGTTCCCCCTTGGAACTCAGGGTGGCTTCCAGGAGAAGGACCCCCAGGATGGAGCTGCCCACCACGAAAGGCCCCTTGCTGGGTGACGCCAGTCCCCGTTCACCCCTGCAAAATGGGGATCAAGACATCTGTGGGGTTTACCTTGGGGTCTCCCTGGAGAGTGGGCCTGGGGAAGGGAATTTTCATTTAATTTTATTTTATACACTTTTGTACTGTTTGAAGTCTTTACAAGCATGTATTAACTTTGTAATTTTAAAAAAGTAAATTAAATGTTTTGAAGTTAATTTTCTTAATTATTCAAAAGTCCTTCCCATTACAATTAAAGCTATGACTGCCAAAGGTCTGTAGAGGCCAAAGGCCTGTCACCCCAGAGTCTCTCCCTCCATGGCTCCAGGTCCCCTGACACCAGAGGCCCCGCCCTCCCCTGCAAGCAGCCTCTCACCATAGTAGGGCCGAGCACATAGATCCTCGTCACTGCCATAGATGCGCCACTGGCCACTGCGGGTCTGGTCGCCGCGCTCCAGGGTGCCAGCCTTGGATATGTTGCCGGCACGGCCCCCCAGAAGCAGGGACAGCTGGTCACCCAATGTGCGACAGTGCCAGCGAAGATTCAGTGCCTCCCGGTCACATTCGTACATGCCCAGGGAGGCTGTGGTGTTGGTGCCCGGCCAGCCTGTGCCCAGGCATTGCATGGTGCCCAGGTTGAAGAGCCGGTTTCGGGAGACCCATTTCCAGCGCTGGGCAGGAAGGGTGGTGTTGCAGGCTGGCGAGACTCTGACTTGCCCACCCTGGGCCTCCAGGCAGCCCTGCAGTCCATGGCTGAAGATGAGGAAGACGTTGGGTTCTGGAAGGGAAGGGAGGCCATGAAGCCATCACATGGGCTCTCCTGGCAGCCCCTGATGGCCAGTGCCGCCTACAGACACTGACCATGAGCCCAGGACTGGGTTGTGAGCCTTCTCTCATATGATAAATCACTCAGTCCTCACTCAGACCTTTGAGGTGGGGGTGAGAGGCACCACTGTGCCCCTGTGCCCAGCTGAGGCACAGCCTGCATGCCAGCATCTGTTTTACCCCACGGCCACCTGGAGGAGCAGGCTCAGCCCTCCGTCCCACCCCCAAAAGCAAATCCAACTCCACATGGCAATTTGGGTACTGCAGACTTCTCTGACGACCTCCTGAGGGGTGGTGGAGGCATTTACACCACATACCACATTGCAACCTTTATCCCGATCTCTTATACAGCTTGGCTTTTCTGTCAAAGTTCTCTGGCCTGGAGTCATTTGTCTCACTCCCTGCCCCTCAGCTTCACTGGCTCCATCTTTTCCTCCCGTCTAGAATCTTCCCAAAACACTCACCCCCGATACCCAACCATTCATGCCCCCCATAACCATTTCACTCATTTTTCAGACAGCATTTAGCTCTCTGCTTCCCCAATCCTGCATCTTCTCACCATCACCTTACTGAACATTCCATGGAAGACGGTGAAATCCCACCTGCTCCCAGCACCGACTTTACAGGTTAAGAAATCGAGACTTAAATTTATAGAAAGTAGATTAGTGGTTGTCTGGGGGCGGGCTGGGGGTGATGGGAATGGGGAGTGACTGCTAAAGGTACACGGTTTCTTCTGAGGGTGATGAAAATGTTCTAAAATTAGCTTGTTGTGATAGTTGCACAACTCTCAATATACAAAAACCCAATTAATTGCACATTTTAAATGAATTTTACGATATGTGAATTATATCTCAAAGCTGTTATATCTTAAAGCTGTTATTATATCTCAAAGGTGTTGAGAGAAAGAAACGGAGAGAGAAAGGAAAGAGGAAACTGACATGAATTCAGAGACATGAAGTTACCTCCTCCCAGTATCACACAGCAGTAAGCAAACCCAGGTCTCCCTGACATCCACGTTCACCACCTCCCTCTTGCTCCTCGGCTGCCCCTTAGCACACAACACACACATCCCAGTCTCCAAAGAACTTTTGCATCCATTAGCCACCAGCTCCTCAGGATGATTTTCACGCCTTGAAAACATGAATTTGACTGCCAGGGTTCAAATCCCAGCTCTGCCACTTAATGTGTGACTTGGGTAAGTGGCTTAAACCTCTCTCTGACTCAGTTTCCTCATCATAAGACTATTGTAGGGCCGGCCTGGTGGTGCAGCGGTTAAGTGCATGTGCTCCGCTTCAGTGGCCTGGGGTTCGCAGGTTTGGATCCCAGGCGCGCAGGTTCGAATCCCAGGTGCGCACCGATGCACCGCTTATCAAGCCATGCTGTGGCGGCGTCCCATATAAAGTAGAGGAAGATGGGCACGGATGTTAGCCCAGGGCCAGTCTTCCTCAGCAAAAAGAAGAGGATTGGCATCCGGGGTTAGCTCAGGGCCGACCTTCCTCACACACACACACAAAAGACTATTGTAAAGGTTAAATTAGATAATACATGTAAAGTGTCTGGAACAGGGTCTGGTACATAGGAACAGCACTATAAATGTTTATTTTTATTATTATTGTTATTATTCCATGTTATAGGTAAAGAAATTGACTTAGAGTGGTGAAACGGTTTGACCAGTCACAAGGCTGGTAAGAGATGGGGCAGGAATTTGGTCCCAGTCTTCTGAGTCCAAACCCCAAGCTCTTTCTGCTCTGCCATGCTGGCCTTATCATCCCTCTACAGGCCATTCTCCAGGGCCAGCCAGAATGATCTTTTAAGGATGTAAAAAGTTCTAAAAAAATTTTTAAATAATATTGGAGTATTGAAGGTCATCAAGAAAACAGTGATGAATTCAATGACATAATAATGTTTTTCATGGGAAGAAAAATGCCATAAAGTCAAAATTCAAATGACAAAAATATATGTTACTTAGTAGAGGCAAATAGTTTATTCCCTAATACAAAATGAGCTTCTACAAAAAAAATAATAAATTATGAGGAAAATACCAACAACTCAGTAGAAAACAAGTAAAAGATACGTATACACAGCTAAAAAAAAGAAATGCACTTGGCTATAAATATTTGAAATGACAGCCTCACTCATAGTAAAAGAAAAACAACATAAGTCAGATAAGTCTCTCTCCTGCTTAAAGTCCCTCACAGACAATTCATCATTCTTCAAATAAAATTCAAATTCCTTACTATGAGCTACAAGATCCTACATGGTCTGGTCCTGACCACCAGTCTGATCTTTGATCATATTCCTCATCTTTGTTCAAGTCACACCAACCTTCTTGCCTTTCCTTGAACAGGCCTGACTCTTTCCAGCCTCAGGGCCTTTGCACTGCTTCCTCTGCCTGGCATTTCACACTTCAAATAAACGTCACATCTTTAGAGAGGCCCTCCCTGACCTCCTAAAGTAGCCGCATAGTTACTCTCTAGCCTACTGCTTGATTATAATTCTCTTCACAGAATTTATTATTAACTGATTTTTTTTTTCAACATCCGGGTTATCTGTGAGTCTGGGTCTACTAATTTTTCTCTTGATTATGGGTCACTTTTTCCTTCTGCCTGCATGTCTAGTGATTGTATTATATCCTGGACATTGTGGATAATATTATCAAGAGTCTGGATTTTTTTTATTATACTCTGGATGCTGTGGATGATATGTTATAGGGAGTCCGGATTTTTTATTTTTCTAAAAAGAATGTTGAGTTTTGTTCTGACAAGCAGGTAAATTACTGGTGGATCACCTGGATCCTGTAGAGTCTTGGTTTTAGGCTTTGCTAGGGTGGGGTTGTTTTGGTTTTGCCTTTAGTTTTAGGGTGTGGCTGTCAGCCTTGGGTTTAATCACAAGGTGAGGCTTTTCTGGAGTTTCAGAGGAAAACCTAAGGCAATTACCGAACCCCTCGAACTTGGTGGAACTTGAATTCCACATTCTGTTTCCTCGGCACCAGGCGGCAACTGACTCCTCTGCTGCTGTTTCTTGCTGGGTTCCTGGGAGCCTCACTCTGCCCACGCTCAGTTTAGGAGCCACTCACGATCTGAGGAAGATTTGTAGGAGGACATCTCTATGGCTTCTTCCTTTCTGGAATTTTCCCTCTTGATTTTTAGCTTTTCTGGTGGCCCCAAACTCTGAGCAGTAAAACTGCCACTTTCTGTGTGAGCTCCTCAAACGGGGCAGTGCTCAGGGTGGGGGGGCGGGGAGGAGCTGCTTAAATGAGCCACTCTCCTTATCTGCTCCTTTTCTTTCAAGGACTGTTCCCTCCCCAGCATCTGCCTATTTCTGATTGCTCTCCAGCACCTTCAAACCACTGTTTGACCATATATATGTATATATATATACACAGAGAGAAAGAGAGAGAGAGTGTGTGTGTGTGTGTGTGTAACACTGGCCCTGAGCTAACATCTGTGCCCATCTTCCTCTATTTTGTATGTGGGACGCCACCACAGCATGGCTTGATGAGCAGTATGTAGGTCTGAGCCTGTGATCCGAACCCGTGAACCCCAGGCTGCCAGAGCAGAGTGCTCCAACTCAACCACTATGCCACTAGGCCAGTCCCTGTATTTTATATTTTATTCTCAGTCAATGAGCATTCTTGGCCAGAGCGTGAGACTGATCCACGCTACCCTGTCATGTCCAGGACCAGACTCGCTATCTGACATGCTGTTGTTTATTTTCTGTGTCTCCCTTGTTCATAGGCTCGCAGGGATTTTCTGTCTTCTCCACCGGTACCTATAACTCTGCCTGCCACATAGCAGTGCTTAATAAATCCTGGATGAACAAAAGAATGAAGGGATGGATCTCATGCCTAGACAACAATCACAACCCACCAGTCGAGCTTTCTGCTCCTTGTGCCAACTGCCAGATTAATTTTCCTAAGGCAGAGCACCCACAGCTCCTGTCACTGAGTGCTCAAAACACCAGAGTGGGAAGGCTGGTGGGGCAGGGACACTGGTTGCTCTATTCTTCGACAACACTGGGATGTGGGTTCTCTCTGGGCAAGACACAGGTGACTCCCTGAAGGACCACTAGGGCGACTGCCACAGCTAATCCACCTCCCTCGGGGCTGCCTCCCCTCAACCTGCTCCTTCCCCTCCAGCCACCCTCTAGGAACCATCAAATGGCCCCAGGACTTGATCCAGGCCTGCCAGAGCCTCCTCTAGGGACTGGGGATTTGATTCTCAGAAACCCCACTCCCGTGAGGAGAGGCAGCAGTAACAGACAGGCAGGGGGTAGGGAAAGGGCCTGGGACCAGAAAAGGGAGAAGATCGTGCTTGCTTCTATAGATGCTTCTCAGAGGTAGGACTGGATAAGGTGGCCCAAAATGTCACAGCAGCTCGGGGGGCAGGACCTTCCCTGCTGCCCAGCCAGAAAACCACACGTGGACTAAAGCAATTCCAGCCAGGCTGTGCAGTCGTAACAAATGGCAAATGAAGGTCCAAAAGAGGTCTGTGTCAGTCAGGAGAGGCAATTCCAGGATCAGGCCACCCTCCCCTCACTGAACAGATGAGGAAACCGAGGCCCAGAGAGGGGAAGAGACTAGGATGCCCAATCACAGCATCTTTCAAGGCCTCAGCTTCCTCCTCTGTCACATGAATCATGGCTGCAAGTCCCCCACTCCCTCTGACGTCCTAGGTTCTGGATTCAAGCCCACAAATCTTCCTGGAGCACCTGCTATGTGTGTGGCATGTCCCAGGCAGTGCTGGGGCCATGAGGCCATGAGGAAATACCCAGCACCGTGCTTGTTAGAGAAGAACAGTGGGCTTGGACACAGCAGGACATGAGGGCAAACAAGCCCTTGAAATCCATGTGTCTGGGGGCGAAGGAGGGAGCCGTGCCTTCTGGGCGTGGGGAGACTCGCTGAAGATACTGAGGATCCAGGGGAGGCAGAAGGTAAAGAATGCGGGTCACAGAATGGCCTTGGCAGTAAATGAGAAAACGAAGAGGAATTTGGGAGCAGAGGGAGGCCTGTAGGAGAGGCACAGTGCAAAGGGGAAGCTGAGAGGAATTCTTGGAGGTGGATCCTAGGGACTCTGCCAAGCTGGGGGCAGGGGGGCTCTTGGGAGAGCATTTTCCACCCAAAGTCGAGGGGTGGTCCTGGGCCCTTGCAGAAAGGCTGTATCTCCAGGGCCCAATGGAGGAAGAGTTCAAGTCCAGCCTTGGCCCAGCTGGAAATGTTAAGGGGAGAGGGGAGGGAACAAAGGCATTTTGAGACTGACTCTGCGTTCTCTGCATCCGTGCTCTCAGCAAGCATGCAGGAAGTGGAAGGAGCTCAAACTACAGAGGCCTGATGCCCCCCGTCCTGAAAAGGACCCCTCCAGGCTCACCCACCTCCCCGCCTCACTCCACACACCTGGGAGCATCAGGTGTCCGTGCAGGGAGTGAAAGCGCCCCTCACTAGGACCTTGTATGGCTGTCCTCCAGGACAAAGAGGACCTCTTGGGTTTTGTTGGCAACACACCGTGCCTAGCACAGTGCTGTGCACCAAGCTGTGGCTCATTATGTACTTGTTCAGTGAGTGCACCGAGCATCAACTGGATGTCATTCATCTATCCATTCACCCAACAAATATCTATTGAGAACTTCCTAGGTGCCAGGCATGGTCCCAGGCACCGAGGGTATGGTGGTGAGCAGTACAAACATGATCCGGCCCCCATCACCATGTGGTCCGGTAGGTGCCGGGCTCTGCGTGGAAGATAAGGAGATGATAACAGAATCCTTGACGTCACTAAGCGGCCCCTGCCCATAGTCTCTGGCTTTCTGATTCTGTCTTCCCAGCCCCTTCTTCTTACTATTCATAAAGAATTTTCCTGCACCTGTGGCTATGTGAGCGGGGACAAGGCTCACTCTTTGCCAGTAACAGTGTCCATCCCCCGGCTGCAGTGACTGGACACATACCTCACACAGGGCTGATCAGAGTCCCCCCGGAACACATGAAGTTTCCTTTCTCTGTTGAGACAGCTACAGTAGGGCTGCCAACGGCCATGTTTCCTACCTTGAGGACAAGACCTTTCTGCTATAGGCAAGAAGCGGGTAACACAGAAAGAGACGCAGAGCTGAGAGATGGAAGGAAAAGTCTGAGTGGTGCTGGACGTCCAGGCAGTCCCCGAGCTCCTGTGGCTCTTCCCTCTGTCCTGTGAGTCACTCAGGATCACTTGCAGCCTCATTCCCTTTCTTTGCTGAGCTTGTTTGCACTGGGTTTCTATCCTCGGAACCAAAAGAATCCTGATAAATGCACAACCCTACATCTTGGAGCCAGAGGCTTTCTCGCCATCTGGAACCCTGGCCCGTTCTCTCTACTCCCCTGGAGGCCATTGTTCCAGGATCCTCTCTGACGGTCAGACCAGGACTGAGCTTCTCAGACCTCCTGCAGCATCTGGGCCATGTCAGAGGAGCTGCTTGGAGGCTGGACTCCCAACCCCACCCTCCTAGTCACCTTTCTGGTTGCTCCCCCATTGGCTTTCTCACTCAAGCAGATACATATTTATGAAGCCTGTACCAGGTACCATAGGGAAATTAGACTATCCGGCCTCTGCCCTCGGGATGTTTACAATGAAGCTGGAAAGGCAAAACTCAGGAAGCAATCCGTGAAAAAGTTACAAGCAACATATCAACAAGTGTGCAAACCTGTCAGGTCTAATTTATATTGCACGGCTGGGGGTGAAGATGTTGGGTAGAAATACATTTTCCAGATACCTGAAGTGTGACAGGAATCTTTCGATGCAGAGTCCGCATTTCCTTGCTTCTCAGACATCCAGGTCATCACCCTGGAGATGTCTTCCTGCTCGCAGAGGCAACCGTGTTTTGAAGCTATCTGCCCCACACTGAGTACCCCGACTCCTCTCTCCCCACTGACGGTCATTGTGGCCTCCTTTCCCTTCCCGTCTGCTCTAAGGTACACGTAATGCTTTGGTGGAGTCCTGAGGCTGACGGCAAAGCCTCACGACCGTCTGTGTCTCGGGAGCAGACCTCTCAGCTGTCCCTGCAGCTTCCCGGACTCAGCCCAGCAGCGGAGGCAGCCAGAGGTCTGACCTCAAGGAGACGGCTGCTCTCCACTACAAGCTGAAGACATCATGCTGAAGGAAGCTGAGGGGAAGTTAATTCTAGCACAGTGCTTGGCACGCAGCAGACTCGCAACAAAGACCAGCAGAACGAGGGGCATGTCGAACAAAGCCCTTAACGGCTCAAACACAGACAAGGATGAGGAGGGAGTTCCAAGTTGGGGGAACAGCAGGAGCAAAGACTGGGGGCCCAGCGGGCAGCCGGGCTCAGCTGCTAGAGAGCTGGGGACCAAGGGCCAGCTGGTGAGCCCTGGGAGCTGGCCAGATTTGGTCCTCCAGGGTGGACTCCAGCCGCTGAGCCTCACTGCAGTCGGTCCCCCTCCCCAGGCCACGCAGAGGCGAGGGGTCATCCCAGGGAGAGCAGGGCCGAGAGCCAAGAGGAGCAGCTGTTTTCAATGAGCCACTTGGCCCTGAGGCCAGGCCTGGAAATGTCCGAGTCAGCAGAAGCTGTCAGCCCCGCCCTGCAGAGGGGCCAACCCTGGGGACCTGGCACCCCACCCTGCACCACCCTCTGGTAGAACCTCTGTACATGTCCATGCACGCACACTGGACCTGGATGGGGGGCGGGGCATCCCTTTCATAGCGATGAGGGAGTCACGTGACATGGAGGCCCAATACTCTGTCCAGCTGTGCAGTATCTCCACCAAAATCCTGAGCTAATGTGGGCTTCCCTCTACCCTCCACCCTCCAGGCCTTTCACACGCTCCTCCCTCCTCCCCAACGGCCCCCCCCATTCCAGCCAGGACCAACGCCATTCATTGCGTGTGACTAAATCGAACACACGGCCCCATCGAGGCTCCGTCGCTGTCACAAGCATGCTTGTGTGTACTGTCTCTCCAGCCGCGGTGAGCTTCCTCTATCATTCATTTCTAGACATAGTTTTCTCCCCGCTTAAAACGTATATGCTGCAAAATGTGATATGCTGTTGTTCTAAGTAGATGTTAAAGCAAACCCTGGCAGGGAATGGGTTAAGAGGTGAGCTTGTTACCTCCACGTAATAAATGCAAGACAAGGAGGAGATGAGGAGGTGGTGGGGAGTGGGAATTCGTGTAAATTCGGAAAAGCAACTTTCACCGTCCGCGCGGGTCCCCCGGGTCCCCCAGGTGAGGCCGACCCCTGGGGCTCTCTGGGAATGCAAATCCTCACTCGCCCTAGCCTCTTCCCTGGGGATTTAATGGCGTTTGATCTCATCCCCTGCTGGCTTTTGTCTTCAGAAAAAAGCATCACAGTTTTTCGGCCTGTCCTTTCCCAGGTTCCATCTTGCAGGATGGAGGGCAGCCGCCGAACTCCCACAGGCCGGATGGTCGGACCGGGCACCGTCTGCTCCCGGGCCACTCCCGCGGCCTCGCTCCCCTGCCCTTTCCCCTCGTCTCTTCCTCACCGGAGCATCCCAGGGGCGGGCACACCTTGACCCCTTCCTCCCTCACCCCCACCTACAAGACTTGAGATGCTGGGACCCACGCATCCTCGGAGTTCTGGGGCTTCAGGATCGCTGAGCCCCCTCCGCGGTGCACGCCCACCTCGGCCACGTATCCCCCACCCCCCGCGGTGCGCCCCCTCCTTGGCTATGCGCCCTCCCCCGGGGTGGACGCCCACCTCGGCCACGCGCCCCCCGTTCGGTGCGCCCCCTCCTCGGCCACGAGCCCTCCCCCCGCGGTGCACGCCCACCTCGGCCACACGCCCTGCCACCGCGGCGCGCCCCCTCCTCGGCTACGCGCCCTCACTCCGCGGTGCGCACCCTCCTTGGCCATGCGCCCTCCCCTCGCGCCGGGCCGCCCAGTCCATGCGGCGTGCCCTCCCTCCACGGCGCCCCTCCTCCGCGGCACGCCTCTCCCCAGTGCACCCCCACCTCGGCGACGCGCCCGCGGGGCGCCCTCCCATCACTGTGCCCGTCCCCGCCGTGAGCCTTCCCTCCGCGTCCTCCCTCCGCGATGTGCCGCCCCCCTTCCCGATGCCCCGTCTCCGCCGCGCCCCGGGGCGTTTGGGCGCGGAGCCTCCCCCGAGGCCCCGAGGTCGGCCGGGCTCCCAGCCCAGCTCTGCAACCCCGGGTCTGCGCGGCCCGCGGCCCCCGGCGCCGTCGGCTACCCCGCAGCCAAAATAAACAGACCAAAGCCACTTCCTTCCCCGGGGGGCAACTTGCACAATAACGGCCGGCTCCGGTCGCGGCAGGAAGTGGTTTTCTGGGCCAGTACAATCCCTCCTCACTGACCAGGCCGCGAAGGGCGGAATTCAGGAATCGGGCCGAGCTGGGCCGAGCTCTGCGTTTGCCATTGGAAGGGAGCGGGCGTTGGGGGGTGCGGAGGCGCGGAAACCACCTGCCCGCTCCAGTGATCCCACACCGACGGCAGTGCCCACCCACTCATCAAAGCAGGTCCCGAACCTCTGCTGAGCCACACGTGTTTTATCTATCTGTGGGAGGGAGTCGTGAGTAGATTATTTCATAAAAGCACTGACAGAAGAGCCTTCTGGGGCCCCAGCACAGCACCAGCTTAGGTGCTCCATACCTGGTTGACTGAGGATGAATAAATGAATGAGCGAGAGAACTTATTAGGAGGCAAATTTAGAGAGAGCATTTTTTTTAAATTTAGTTTTGACAAAGTGACTGGCGGCGGGAGGGGGGGGCAGTGCTAACCTAAGGCTAAAATATGAGAAGCCCCCTGCTCACTGCAAAGTCAACAGAAATAAATAAATAATCTCCTTTGGGCCTTTCTGTCTTTTCCAATTTTTCATAGTGAAATAAATATTTTTAAAAACGTAGATACTCACAAAAAAGAAATGTGTAGAGAGTTACACTGAAATGTAATGATTTGTTTGTGAGAAATTGAGGTTTCAAATATAAACGATTCACAAGAAACATTTTATGAATAATTTCTAGGTAATGGTCCTTCAAATAACGCAGAAAAAAGGGTAGGGATTCCCATCCCCCTGGGTAGGAGGTCCGCATTGGCCCAGCGCCCCTTGAGGGCCCAGGTTCTGTCCTTGGTCTCTCCATGCCCTGGGGGTTTGCCTGGATAGTCTGGACTCACGATAAATATCTGTCAAATGACACAATGAAAATGAACTGAGGGATCTTAGAATTCATCTTGTCAATCCTTTAGAATGTGGAAACAAACACGGAAGGGTTAGGTGACTTGTCTAAGGATAACTCAAACAATACAACCATGACCTTTTCATTAGGATTAAAACTTGTTGAAGTCTTGTATTTGCTTATAAAAGTTGACCTTATAATTTATTGTCTCATATTGAGAACAAAAAGGGGAATTCGTAATAATTACACCAGTACAACAAGCTTGAACCAGGACTGCCCCAGGCAAACTAGGACATATGGTCACTTATGGAAAGAGACACAAATTATGGTACAAGTTAATGTGTATCACATCCTTAGTACCAGGCACTGGGTTCCAAGGCTTTCTCCTTAATAATCCTCTCGTTAATCCTCATAGCCACCCACGGAAGTAGGTAAAATTCCTGTCTCCATTTGACAGATGAGGAAACTGAGGTATTAAATAACTGAGAGATCAGACATCTTGATAACACAATTAATAAAGGGCAGAGCTGGGATGGGAGGCCAGGAAGACTGGTTCCAGAGCTGAACTCAGTAACTATTGGAGGTACTTGAAAACTGTTAACCCACAGGTTAAGTCGTATTTGGCCTTCACAGTGTGTGAAAGAAAAGTGAGCCAACATTTAAAACTGAAGATTTCACATAAAAATATGGACTTCCAGCTTCTCTTGGAAACACTGGGAGGCCTGACAACCCTGAGCCAGTGTGCCTGCAGGGAGCCAGACCCAGTTTCTGGGTGGAGCTGCCCACCTGGGAGAGGGCTCAGCGGCTTGCTAGTCCCTACCCATCTCTTTTGCACCCCCATCCCAAAACTGAGGTGGAATGAGAACAGCCTTGTATTACTATGCTGGCACCACTGTTTTTATCAGCGTGGAGAAACATTCTTTAGTATCCTGGTCTCCATTAAGAATGACCAGAGGGCTATGACTATTTCAAAACTGAAATAAAAGTTGGGGGGGGGGGTCCTCCAAATTAGGATCCACTGCCCTGCAACCACAATTTCCCTGTGACACGCTGCATTCCTTTCATGAGATGTGTCTGAAACACAGCACAATGTCATTCTGAGAAATCATGACATGTGTCATAACAGGCTTTTGCTCTACTCACTGGCAATTCTCTGACCTTCTGATGTGGCCACACTTAAGGATGTGTTTGGTTCTAAAAGCAAAGCATCGCACTCTTTCGTCAAGTGAATTTAGACTCTTTTTTGCTTGGGAACCTTCAGGATCTCCGTAAAGCTACATGCCCAAGATCAAACACTCGTGACTTCTGCAATGACAGGCTGATGAGGCCTTACCCTACCTTCTCCGGAGGCACACTGTGGAGGGGTTAGGAGGGCGGCTCTGGAACCTGGACCCCCCCTCTCCCCCCGCCAGGTTCAAATCCCTGCTTGGGCCCTGGGGCTGGCTGCCTCACTTCTGCCAGCCTCACCTGGGAGAGGACACTAACAAGACACTTCTCATGGGCTTCTGGGAGGATTAATCGAGAAAGCACTTGAAGACAATCTGTACCTGGTAAGCACTCAGGAGCAGAAGGCCGCTATTGCTTTTTGATATTTAAGCAAGAGCCTCTGCCCTGACTGGGGCCGTGAGCCCGAGAATCTGTTTGTTTCACAGCAGAGAGCCTGGGAACCAGGCTGAGCAGACACTGCAATCTGGATGAGAGGAAACGGTAAGAGGAAATGAGGCCAAGGACTCGAGTGTTCAAGCTGCTCTTCAGAAGAATTAAAAGAAAAATAAATCCACAGTCCAGATGTGGAGTCCTCCCCCCACTTCCCATGGGTGCCCTGGCAACCATCCTTTGTGGCCTCTGAACTTTTGCACCCCCCCCTCAGGTGTGCCGGGAAGGGAGGTGCAAGGAGAAGAGGCAGTGGACAGTGTGTCAGAGGAAAGTGGGGGGATTTCTGGGGGAGTCAGGGCAGCCCGGGGTGTGCTGCTCTCCTCGCCACCTTCTGGTTCTGCAGAAATAAACGCCAAGGGCAGTCGGAAGGCAAAATGAGGCCACAAAACACGCAGCTGGAAGGGAGAGTGCAAGGCCGGGTGGCGCCCGTGCCACTTGAGCTGGTGGATGCTGGGACAGGAGGAGGAGGACAGAGTCTGCATGGGACCCTCCTCGCTGGGCCCCAGGCAGTCACGCGGCAGTGGGGCCCCTAACCCACAAGACTGAGAGGAGGAAAGGCGTGGGCCAGTGCAGGCTGAGACCCCAGATCCAGCCCAGGAGTTCAGGTTCTGATTCTGCCATTACAATCAAAATGACCTTAGGGGACTCTCTTTTCTCACCTGTAAACTGAATTACAAAATACTCTCCCTGCCTCTCCATAGGCTCCTGGGGAGATCTACAGGGAGACATCCACAGGAATACTGACATGATTTTTTTAGGGTCTGTCTCTCCCATTAAACAGTTCCTTGAGAGCAGGAGCTGTGTCTTATCCATTCGTCTCCCCTGTGCGGGGCATACAACAGGTGCTCCATACATGCGTGTTGAACTGAGGTGGAAAGGCAAGCTGCCCCATGTCCTATGGGTAAGGGTTTAACATCCTCTAAATGCTATCCTCCTTAAAAACTAGTCTACGTATGGACAATGAATAGAAGCAAATAACGGAAACATGAAATTATTTGTTGTGCCAGGAGTTTGGGATTATGTGTAACTTTCTATCATATTATTATAATGTTTCCAGAGTAAATAAAACTGAGAGAAGGGAGACACAGGGGGCATCTTAAGATCTTTGAAGGAACCAAACCTCTCTCTATTTCCCGCAGAACCCAACTTTGTGTTCAGTGTTTGGTGACAGCCACAAAGGGTCATACAGACAACACCCCACTACCACCACCACCACCGTGACATCACCCAGACCTACAATAACACACCACTCGACCTACTAAGGAATGTCTGCACTGGTCCCTCCAAATTCCTTCTCTTTCCCCATCCTTTCACTCCCTTTTCCTGATTTCTTCCATACATTTTTAGGACCATGTAAAAAAAGTACTGCCCTTACAACCATCACTGTTCCTCTGTCCTTGATACTAATAGTGGCGTGGTTAAGAGAGCTCAGGCTCTGGATACAAGGCTGGGTTTGAATTCCTGCTCTTGAACTAGTCATTTGACCTCTTCATCCCTCAGCGTCCTCATCTGTTCAGTGGGAGAAAATATCCTCATGTTTACTGCACGTAACAGTTACCGAGCATATGCGCCAGGAGCCGTGCCTGGTGCTTCCTGCCGAGTGGTTGGCAGGACTGGTTAGATCCTGGATGGGAAGGCCTCACCTGCACCACACAAAGTGTGTTCACAGTAATAGTAGCTCCAGGGGAGCAACCTTTCTGGAGGAGAATTTGGCAACATATATCAACAGCATTCAAAAGCACAAACCCTTTGACCCCAGAATTCACTTCTTAGGAATTTAACTTAAGGAAATAATTAAGAATCTATGCAAAGACTTAGCTACACAGCATTATTTATAATAGCAATGATGGGGGAAATTAATGTCCAACAATATGATGTTGACTGAGTGAACTGAAATATACTCATGTAACGGAATACTATGCAAATAAGAGAAATTCATTTATAAAAGAGTATTTAAACATGAATCGAGGTTCATATTCTAACTGAAAAAGAAAACTGAATGTATACTATGACTTTATTTCTATTTTATTTTAAATTAAGTAAAGTCTGAAAAGACATTTTTGCATTCTTGTTCTTAAACTTGGGTGTCCAGATCAGCACAGGAGCTTGTTTACAACGCAAGTGCCCAGGCCCTACAGCAGACCTACTGCATTAGATCTCAGGAGGAAGGAATATCTGGATTGTAAACAGGATTCCCAGGCGACTCTGAGGCACACCTGAATTTCAGAAGCACTGTATATGCCTGAGTGTTAACAGTGGTTATCACTGATTTATGGGATAGCTGGTGATTTTTATTTTCTTCTGTTTGCATTCTACAATTAACATGTTTGGTAATTAAAAGGAGATAGAGAATATGTGTCTGTCCTTTGTTTCAAATTTAACCCTACGTGACTTCTACGCTGAACTCAGCCCATCTGGAAAGGGAGGGTGAAGGAATAAACCAAAAGAGATGCTTCCTGGGAGAGCCTACAGATGGGTGAGACCAACCAACCAATCCTGGTGCCAAGGAGCAGAGACCCCTGACAACAAGGAAGCTGAGTGAGTTCAGAAGCGTTACGTTGACGCAGGTAAAGCCACTTTCCCAACCCAAGTCAGGATCCCCATCAGTCTGCAGGCCTGAGCGAGGAGTCTAGTGTGCCAAGATGCATACAGAGGCATCTATAGCAGTGAAAATGAGAAATGATCTGAATGTCCAACAAGGGGTGAGTTATGGTACATCTGTACAATGCAATCTTACACAGCCAATGGAAGCGTTGGGTGGAAATACATTGATGACACAGCACATGAAAAAAGAATGTTACAGATCAACATGAAAACGTCTCTGTCAAGTTTTATACAGGGAGGAGGGAGAGGAGACAAGACATAATTTGGAAAGATATTCTCCAAAATGTTAAAAGTGGCTGTTTCTTATGATGAAATTTCAGGTAATTTTTCTTTTTTTTGTAACTTTTTCTGTATTTGAATTGTATACTATGAATAGGTATCATTTTGTACAATCACAAAAATGTATTCTTATCCTGAAAGAATACATATGGAACATTGTCTTTTTGCAGGCTCATTCAAGTTCACTAACTGAAGCTCCCCACAAGTTCAGATGGGCTGCTCTGGGCTGAGGGAAGGAAGGAAGGCTAGTCAAACAGAAAATGGAGGGGCATACAAGGGGGTGAACATGGGCCTTCCCATGAAGGAGAGAATCCAGTCTAACCCAAAGGGCTTTATAAACCTTATTAAAAAGGCCAAGTCTGTGGAAGGGGAAGGATAAAAAAGATACTCCCCAAATAAAAACTTTTAAATGAACAGTGAACAGGGGAAAGATATTTCTCCCAAATATGGCAAGAAGCTCATATAGGCCAATGAGAAAAAACAGAGACCCAGATCATTTTAAGGTGCTAAGACCTGAAGAGAAGATGATCAAGGATGTGAAGAGAGAATTCACAAAGAAGAAATACCCATGTCTAATAAGCCTATGGAAAATGTTTAAAGACACTTGGAATACTGATAATGTTCTTATTTGCTGGATCTGAGCATTGGTTACCTGGGTGTGTTCAGTTTGTGAAAATTCATTGAGCTGAACATTGATGTGTTCACTTTTCTGTACTTATACTCCAAGAATTAAAATTTTTAAAAGGGATGGAGACATTGGGTGGGGGGAACAGGGAGGCAGAGGAGAAGCACACGCGTAGATATAAGTATTGTAACGTTCTCTGTCTTGGATTGGGGGTGGGTTCACAAATGTTTATTATATTATAATGAATACCTATTTATTTATAAAATTAAAGAAGGCCATGCAGGGAACCAAACAGACCTGGATTGCATCCCTTGCTCTGTCACACACTAGATATGTGATCCTGGCTCTCAGCGTCTCTGGCTCAATTTCCTTACCTGTGAAATGGAGGAATGTGAGGATTAAAAATGTAGTGTATGTGGAATTGCCTAATACTGACCCTCGCAGACTTTATGTGCTCAGTAAATATTCGTGTGGTCACCATTTCTCATTTGTTGCACAAACAACGTTATATAGAAACGTAATAAAGTTTTTAAAAAGCAGGAAGGGTTCTGAAAGCCTACCCTCTAACTCACGGCGCCTTTCCGATCTGCACTTGTCATTCACCGCTTATAGAATTGTGTACCCTGCTGTTCTCTAAATGCAAATTTGTATTACAGCGTTTCAGTCCTCACCCGGCAAGATCAAGAGGCTCGCATTTGGGGGGCTGTTAATGGAAAGAGCTGCGAGGCGGGTGCCTACACCCGCGAACCAGCTCTTGCTTGTGCGAACCGACTGCATCTGCAGAAAACCCGCTGAGGGTTTGCACCGTCCGCAAGTGGGGCAAGCCCAACTCCAACTGGTCCTTTAAAAAAACGACGGGAGGGGCAGCCGTGGAGCAGCCCAGGAAAACCGCAACCAGGGTCTCAGCGCCTGCAGCGGCCCACCCCACATCCACGTTTCACTCTCCGCTTCCGCAGCCAGGCTGTCTCCGTTGGGCCCACCTCAGCCCTGAAGGACTCCCTTCTCGCCCGGGGCGCCGGGAAAGGCCCGCCCTCCCCGCCAGACCTGATTGGCTCCGTGGAGTCACGTGCTGCAGGCTTGGCCCACTTACGTGACCAGAGTGGAGAGCGCGCTGCTGGAATCACGTGGTTGGAAGGGAATTAAAATTGCTCCCTGCTACCCCATTGCTGAAAATTACAGACATGTTTAAAGGAAGAAAAAAAGCCTTAGCTATAATCACCCCTGTTAAACAATATATAACATAGTATAGCAGACTATGATATATATGTAACATGTTAAATTATGGTGTGATTTTTCTACCAATTTTATCTGTTTATCCAAAATACAATTTATTATATATACATAATATATATATACAGCCACACATCCATACAAACGTTTTTTAATCTTGTTTTTGTACTTATATTTCAGCAAAAGGATTTTTCTGTGTCTTTAAAAAAATTTTTTTAAACCATTTTAATGGCTGTATGCTATTTCGTGATGTGATATACTGCTTTTCATTTACTCATTCCCTAGCTATTTCTGGTCTTCATGTTGTCAAGAGATTTTTCTTAATTATAAATAATGTTGAACATATTGTTACATCAATCTTTGTTGGCACTACTGTGCGAGGTGAAAATCGTATCTTGATTTTTTTTTTAATTACTAGTGATTACAAACATTTTCCATAGGCTTATTAAACACTGGTATTCCTTCTTTGAAAGGCTTTATTGTCTTATCTATTACCATCTTAGGTAAGCTACTGGAGGTTCCTGTGTTTTTTCTCATTGGCTTATATGAGCTTCTCACCATACCTATTACAGATATTGCTCCCCTGTTTGTTGTTCTTTTTAAATTTTATTTGGGACCCACTCTGGTCACAAGGGTAATAACCTACTAAGGGTAACCACTCTCATGATTTCAAATAGCACAGATCAGTTTTGCCTCTTTTTGTGTATTTTATACAGATGGGATCATACAGTATGAACTCCCTTGCATCTGGCTCAAGGTTTGTGAGCTCCATCCACACTGTTGTGTGTACTTGTAGACTGTTCATTCTCACTGCTGTGTAATATTCCATTGTGTGCAGATACCACAGTTTATCCCTTCTATTGTTGATGGGCACTCGGGTATTTTTCAGTTTGGGGCTAGTTTTCCGTTTTGGGCTATTATGAATAGTGCTGCTATGAACAACTTTGCTTTTTTAAGAATATAGTTTAGGTTCCTTAGATTACTAAATACAAAGAGGAAAAGGTACGTTTTTTAGTGCAGAGATCTGGGGGACACCATCTAAACCACGTGATCAAAATTCACATCACCAGTAAGGGAACAAGCCAACTTAATGTGATACAGTGGGAAGGACACAACATCCCCCATGAAGTTTTCTTTCCAAACATGTTTCACATGAATTAAATGATTAAACAATCAGACAAATTTAGTCTGCCGACATTCTACAAAACGACTGATCTGGAGTCATCAAAAATGCAATACCTTAAAAGACAAAAAGGCCAAGCAACTATTCTAGATTCAAGGAGATTGAAGAGACATGACACCAAATTGAATCCTGGATTTGAAAAACAGCTGTAAAAGGGGCCGGCCCGTGGCATAGTGGTTAAGTGCGCGCGTTCCGCCGCAGGCGGCCCAGGTTCAGGTCCTGGGTGCGCACCAATGCACCACTTGTCAGGCCACGCCGTGGCGGCATCCCATATAAAGTGGAGGAAGATGGGCATGGATGTTAGCCCAGGGCCAGTCTTCCTCAGCAAAAAGAAAAAAAAAAAAAGGATTGGCATGGATGTTAGCTCAGGGCTGATCTTCCGCACCAAAAAAAAAAAAACTAGCTGTAAAGGACATTATTGGGACAACAGGAGAAATCCAAACATGGATGGCATATTAGAAAACATTACTATACTGTTATATTTCTTGAATGTGATTATGGTATTATATTGGAGAATGTCTGTTTTTAGTTGATACATGGTGAAGTATTTAGGTGTGAAATGTCACATCTACAACTGCCTCAAAGCTTCACCACACAGAAACACGCACACACCCCTACACCCACACACAGAGTGAGGTAAAGCAAATATGCCAAAATGTTAACAGTTGGTGCTTCTGGGTGAAGAGTATATGGGTGCTCACTGCATTACTTTTTCCTACTTTCCAGTGGTTTGAGAAAGAGTATAATACCAATGTAGTGCTCTGGGATTTTTCCCCATTCAACAGTATGTCTCTAAGACTCACCCATGTTGATGCACATAGCTGAGGTTCATTAGTTCACTGCTGCATTATATTTCATTGCATGTCTATACTCTGTAATTTATTTATCCATATTTCTTTTGATGTGCATTTTAATTTTTGTTTTCGCTATTATAAACAGTGCTCCCAAGCTCTTTCCAAACCACCAATGCTCTCATATCCTCAGACCCTTCAGAAACAAGGTTAAGGGCCGGCCCCGTGGCTTAGCGGTTAAGTGCACATGCTCCGCTGCTGGCGACCCGGGTTCAGATCCCGGGCGCGCACCGATGCACCGCTTCTCTGGCCATGCTGAGGCCGCGTCCCACATACAGCAACTAGAAGGATGTGCAGCTATGACATACAACTATCTACTGAGGCTTTGGGGGAAAAAAAATAAATAAATAAAATTATTTAAAAAAAAAAAAAAGAAATGAGGTTAAGCATCTATGGGTTTATACCAGAAAATCTTTTCCTCGGGGACCAAGATTGACTGCAAGGCTGTTTCCTGTTGAATTCCTACTTGACCAGGATGGTCTGACTCAGGGTTGTTCTCTCTGCGGTCAGACAGGTTCCCGACCCTATGTGTGAGATTTCAGAGCAGACTGTTGCTTCCATCTTTCTTTTAATGAACTTAAAAATTGCACCTAAAATGAAATCAGTGAACATTTTACTCTGTTTACATTGCTTTACATTTTGGGGGGATTGTTCTCAAAATACAAGCTTCATGGAGGCAGGATCCACACCTGGCCTGTTCACCATGTGCTGTGTCCTCAGCACTAAATACCATGCCTAGCACATTGTCAGTGCTCAGGAAAACAAAAACAAAAATGAAAACAAAACGGTTAACCAAACGAATGAATAAATCAATGTCAGTGATCAGGCATGCGTCTTCACTTAACTGTTACCGGGGTGTGCATGTTACTTTGGAAGACTGCCTTGTGGTCATGAGAACTTTCCTTCTTAGACATATTTCCATGTACTGACATTAGCTGTATATCTGTCACTTAGAGCTAAATTATCTGTCATGTTAAGATACCTCAGTTTCTTCCTTAGCCATACTCTTACTGTCGGGCATTTAGATGGTTTCCAATTTGTTTTGCTACTATAAACTGCACTTCTATGAACATTTTTTTCCCTTTGGGATTAATGCCTTATAAATTCCCAAAAGTGGAATTATGAGGTCAAGGGATATGAAGTCTTACATATCTAGTCTGTTACATATTGTCTGCAAGACTGAATGCTGAAAAACTGAACCAATTTCCGGTGCCCCACTCATACATATTGGTTTTCTCACAGCTCTGCCAAGATTAAGCGTTCTGTTTTTACTAGTTTAATTACATATTTAAAGAAAGTTAATTTATTGAATTTCTAGTGATCTTTGCACTTTCTATGTGACAGCTTGCCAGGAGAATTTCCTCGTTTCATCAGCTATAAATTGAAATTAAAGTTTTGAATTATAATCAGGTTGTCCAATGACATTTCAAAGTAAAGGTTCCTTTTCCCATTAGTGTGTTTCTTATGCTTTGTCTCACATTAAGTTCTTATAACAGTTTAAGTCTACTTCTGGAATTTATTCCAGGCCATTGGACTTCTTCTGTTTAATTCAATGCCATATGTTTCTCATGACTGTGACATCATCTAGAACTCTGGAAGGATAACTCTCCTTATTACCTTTCTACTACAAAAAAAAAAATCTCATCACAAGAAAAAACATTTTTGTAACTATGTGAGGTGATGGATGTTGACTAAACTTATTGTGGCAATCATTTCATAATATATACATATATCAAATCATTATGCTGTACACCTTAAACTAATACAATGTCATATGTCAAGTATAAGCTCTTTGAAACACTTGTCTGCTCTTTTGTTTGTTTCAGTAAATACTTACTAAATAATACTGTGTCTAAGGCACTGGGCTGGAACCTGAGAAAGGATAAAAAGGCCCAGCCCAGAGGTGCTTACAGCCCAGGAAGGGAGGAAGTGGCTCCACCAGGCGGGTGGCAATGATGAAATGCAAGAGGAGTCTGGAGAGAAAGGCTTCTTCCAGCTGAGGGCAACTCAAAGGCCTCAGGTATGAGCTTGGACTCAGAGACAGACCTGTGGAAACAGGTGCTCCTGGCAGAGAGAAAAGCATGGGCAGAGACTTCGCTGGGCAGAACTTGGGGCGTCTGTGGGCGACGACACATAGCTCAGTCTGACTTGCCCAAGGGGTTGAAGAGAGAGGCTGGAACCTGACGACGGACAGCCTCAAATTCTCAATTCAGAAAGTTTAGACTTTGTTCTCTTGTCGGTTAAAGCTACTCTTTAGGATCACAAATGTGGCAGCACTGTCGGCTCTGGACTGAGGATGGAGGGGAAGACAGGAGGCAGAGAACACAGATGCAAACTGCACCACAAAGGCCACAGGAAGGGAGAATTTTCAAAAAGTGTCCATCCATAGTGAAGCAGTTTTTTTTTTTTAAAAAAGACAGTATGTCCTTACAATGGAATATTGAGTACCATTAAGAATGTGGCAGGGGCCGGCCCCGTGGCTTAGCGGTTAAGTGCGCGCGCTCTGCTACTGGCGGCCTGGGGTTCGGATCCGGGGCGCGCACCGACACACCACTTCTCCGGCCATGCTGAGGCCACATCCCACATACAGCAACTAGAAGGATGTGCAGCTGTGACATACCACTATCTACTGGGGCTTTGGTGGGGGTGGGAAGGAGGAGGATTGGCAATAGATGTTAGCTCAGAGCCAGTCTCCCTCAGCAAAAAGAGGAGGATTAGCATGGATGTTAGCTCAGGGCTGATCTTCCTCACAAAAAAAAAAAAAAAAGAATGAGGCAGCTTTGCAGCCTGTCATGGAAAGATCTCCAAGAATATTATAAAATAAAATTATTTTATTGTTATCATACAGTATAAAAAGTGGTCCTATTTGTGTAAAGGGAGTTTTTGTGTGTGTGTGCATATGCATAAAAAACAGAAGATTACCCTACAGACTCGACAGTGGTTACTGCTCAGGTGTGGGTTGAGGGGAGGGAGGACTTCCAATTTTTTACATTTTACTTCCTTATGATCTGTTTTCCGCTGAGCACGCGTTAAAACTGAGGCTATCGATAACATCCAAGCTGCAAAGTGAGGCCTGAGGAGGGTCACTGAATTCAGTAATTAGGGAGCCTAACTACCATGACCATTGGGAGGCAGCAGGCTGCAGTGACTGGGTGGCCAGCAAGCAGAGGGAGGACGACCAACCATCTGGCTTGCCTGGGACTGTCTGCCTTTTCACACTGGAAGTCCCGAGTCGCAGGAAACTCCTCAGCCCCTCAGCAAAGGTTAGCTTGAGAAGCTTCACGATGAAGAAAAGTGAGGAGGGAAGGTAGTAAGTTAAGGAGTTTGAGGAGTAATGACAATTGAAGATGGGTATTTTTTTTTTTTAGGATTTAAATTTACTTTCAGGAAAAGTATGGTTACTTTTAGGCACTTAAGAGTAGTTAGCAAAGTGTCACCAAGAAGTGATGGGTTTAGACTTGGCTTTGATTTTTAAAAAAAAGTGGCTGTAGTTAGGACTTTGTATGTTGAGGACTATGTTTTTTCATATTTAAGTCCCTTGATATTCATGTTTTCTTGTCCTAATAATAATAAAAATAGCAATAACTTAATATTATTTGCTAAGAAATGACTCTGTCCAGCATTGTACGAGGCATGTATCTCATACATATATCATCTCATTTCTGTGTAATTCTTTTTTTTTTTTTTTTTTTTGTGAGGAAGATCAGCCCTGAACTAACATCCGTGCTAACCCTCCTCTTTTTTTGCTGAGGAAGACCGGCTCTGAGCTAACATCTATTGCTAGTCCTCCTCCTTTTTTTCCCCAAAGCCCCAGTAGATAGTTGTATGTCATAGTTGAACATCCTTACATTTGCTGTATGTGGCACGCGGCCTCAGCATGGCCGGAGAAGCAGTGCGTTGGTGCGCGCCCGGGGTCCAAACTCGGGCCGCCAGTAGCGGAGCGTGTGCACTTAACCGCTAAGCCACGGGGCCGGCCCTCTGTGTAATTCTTACAGTACCCCTATGAGGGAGTATTATCTTATGTTTCACATTTTATAAATGAAGAAACTGGAGTCTCTGCCCAAGGTCACATAGCTGGTGAGTGGCATTAATTACAGGCCCACCAATGCTGTCCCAATTTACATTTCCAGAGGACTGAGAGGAGGCAGGAACATTCCCGCCATACCACACTCCCGCCTAAGTCTTGGGGAGCACCAAGTCTACACTGGGGAGCACCACATCCGCCTGCCCTTCCAAACACTCTCTGAGGACGTTGGGAAAGCCTGGGAGACTGGCTTCTTGTTTTTCCCTCTAGGAGCTCCAAGCGCACCACAGCAGCTTCCCATCATGTTCTCCTGGAGGTGACCCCGGAGGAAGAGAGAAAAAGAGGGGCGCCTCTTCGTTCCGGGGGTTATCCTTGTGTGCGACATCCGGCTGCTTGCCTCCCCTCAGCCCAAGAGGCAGTGACCAGGACCCTTCAGCATCCTTCTCAGGATCCTGAGTTTTCAAAGAAGGGGCAGTGGCAGCCAGGGAAGAAGAGAGGACGGGATCCCAGGCACAGGGAATGGTGTGTGAAAAGCCTGGAGCGGGGGGAAGGAGTGAAGGTTCAGGGAGGACAGAGCAGAGCATGCTGAGGAGGAGAACGGGGGGAGGTGTGGGTGGCCTACTGACCTGGGAAGGAGAGGAAGTTTCATAGCCATCATCTAGCAACACAACCAGAGCAGTGGGGGGCAGAATGCAGAGTTAGAGGAACTGAAGTGGGGGGGCAGGGGAAGGGCTGAGGTGAGGCAGAGAGCAGGAGCCCAGCCAGAGAGGTACAAAGAAGAGGGGGAAGGGCAGGAAAGGGTCTAACCACTGGAGTTCCACGTCGGGCCGTGTGTGAAGTAAGGTGGGGGGCAACCCAATCTGTCTCCTAAGGGGCTGGAGCTGGCTGATGCCACTCCACGGCCTTCACCCAGTCTGTTTACTGACACAAACCCTAGCTGAGGAGCAACTAGGATCTGCAGCCCAGGGTGAGTTCCAAGAGGTGCGTCACTACTCCCATGGCCCACCCCACCCAGATTTATAGGATCCAGCCATGGGAAAGCGGCCCCTCCCCGTCCCAGGAACGACTAAACAGGAAGAGACACTTCCTATTAGCAATGTTCAGACCCTCAAAGTCCAGGGACCCCCATTGGAGGTGCAGGGGGAGGTGGGCTCAGAAGAAGACAGGACACAGTCATCCCTGCTCTCAGCACTACAAGGACTCAGTCAACATCTACTGACTGACCAAACGAACATGAATCCCTGGCCTCAGGGAAGCTGTGGTGCTGGGCTGGGGCCCCTTCGGTCACTCACTTATTGATGCCTCCTGGAAGCGGACACCTCAGATATCCTGAAGACACTGAGGGGGACTCCGTCCCTGCCTCTTGGGCCCAGTGGGACTGGGGGGAGAGACAAGTGCCCACGCTACCCTCTTCCTAGGGTTCCTCTCAGGAGGGCACATCAAGAGGATGTTCTGGGGGGCTTGGAGCTATGGGGAAAAACCCATAGAGCTGAATTTTCTAACCTTTCCTAACACATACCCTCGCAGTGCTTAATTTTACGGAGATGCAGTGTGGTCTGGTACTGAAGTGTCCAGGCTCAGCAGCCACACCTGGGTTCGAATCTCACTTTTACCACTCTCTAGTGGCATGGTGGTGTGGTCTTGAGCAAATGACTTAACATCTCTACTCTGTTGACTGCAGTGTGTAAAATGGGTGATAATACCCTCCCAGGTTGTGAGACGCAGAAGAGCCATTGTCTGTAAAGCTCTTGGCCGGGCGCCCAACACATGGATAGTGGCAGCCATTGCTGTTATCACTTCGTCCCTCCGCAGGGTGGAACAGGGCTCCTACTTAATGCTTAAATTAGTAGTGAATCCAAATGAATACTCTTCTGAGAATTTCAGGGTACTTCTGAAATCATCTCATCGGCCCAAACACCGTACCATGCAAGCATAAGAAAGCCAAGACTTCTCAAGCGTGAGTAAATGGAGACCAAGACCCAGGCTTCCTCCGCCCCTGCCTGCACCCTTATCTTGTCCAGGTGAACCCGGAGGAAGGTCTGATCCCAGCACCAACCACAGCTCAGCTGGGCACCACCCTGGCCCTGGCAGCTCACAGAACGCAAGCGGGTTGGAGCAAGGAAGATTGAGTTTTGTGGTGAGAAGAGGGCGGCTCTGAATTCTGTGACTCACCAGAGCTGGGCCAAAAGGGCAGGCGATCTGTCTGGCGGACTCTGGCTGTAGAAGCAAGTACCTGATGCCTTTCAAAAGGAATGCCTCCCTCCCAGTCCTTTAGATGGCAGAGTCGGTCCCCAAAAGAAGATTTCCCAAGGTCTCCTCACTCCTCGACCTGGATGCCCGATCCCTGGGGGGCCCAGCAATCCTCTTTCCAATCTGCACCTCATTCCTCTGCTCGGAATCCCCAAGAGGTTCTCCAGGGTTTGCCAGCCAGCAATTCACTCTCCCATTTTGGCCTCTCAGGCACGTGGCCAGCTTCCTTTTCCACTTGAGCCTCTCCTCCACCCCACTCAGGAACTCTCTACCCCAGCCCAGCAAGTTTCCACATAATCCCCAGAACAGCCCAGCCCACCTTCCTGGTCTCACCCTCTCTGCTCCCCTCCCTGCCTCTGCAAAGCCTGGTCCCACCCAGCTCCCTCCAGAGATCCTCCATGACCCTTTGCCCCACCCAGTTTTTCTGTCTGTAACAAAATTTTCTTTTCTCTCAAGATACATCTTACACTCTTCCCTACCTTCCCTTCTCCCAGAGTATTTTGCTCAGCTTTGAGCAGTGAATGCTACAAAAAACGCATCAATACGGCAACTAACAGAGGTCTTCCAG
Organism: Diceros bicornis minor; assembly: GCF_020826845.1. Taxonomy (NCBI): domain Eukaryota; kingdom Metazoa; phylum Chordata; class Mammalia; order Perissodactyla; family Rhinocerotidae; genus Diceros; species Diceros bicornis. The sequence continues at coordinate 45,657,358 of NC_080757.1, read as the reverse complement.
CCACACGCTTTGTGGGCACTCCACAGAGCTAGAGAAAAAATGGACTCTGCCATCCCCCACCAAGAAGGTGCTGCTGCCTGCGCCCCTTGGGCGCTGCAGTGCCCCATCCTCTCATCCACAGGGCTCCCCTACTGGTGGTCAGGATACCACCCACACGCATCCCCCCTCCCCAGGGTAAGTTTCATCCCAGCAGCGCTGGCCTGCCAAGCCAAATCCTATCTCCCACAAGCATTTCCTGGGGCCATTCGGATCCTGGTGCTGGTAAATTCTTCCAGGTGACCACCTCATTCATCAGGGACAAGGGCATGAGGAAGGAATTCAGCCTACAGGAGGAGCATTCTGGGACAGTACCTGCAACAACCTCGCCCTCCTCTGCTCCACTGCTGCTGTGGAGACCAGGCCACCCCCCCACCAGCTTCCTCCCCACCCACACCTAAGCTTCTTCAGGGGTGACAAATGCAATGCCACTAGGAAGGGGCCCCCGCAGGGCTGTGGGGGCTACAAATCCAGAGAGACAGCCTGAGGGGGGGCGAGGAAAGCCAGGAGGAGCTGAGGAGGCAGAGGGGGCACTGCAGGCATCCTCCCTGACTGGGCCTCTCACCAGGCATTTCCAGCTCCCTCTGTCAAAAGCTCCATGGGGGAAAAGGCTGAGTCAGCACTCTGGCCACGACTCTCCCAGGGCCTGGCTTTAAAATGTGCTCTAGGGCTCTTGGAATGGCCATCTTCCTCCACCCCTCCCACCCTGCCTGCCTTCTGAGTTCTTCACAGAGGAGCAAGACAGGCAGGAGTGAGGCCAGCAGGGGACAGCCTGTGCCTTGACCTGCAGTGGGGAGAGAGTTACTGCCTGGTTTGTGTTTGCAGGTGGGTCTGGAATTCATCAGGGGGCTCTGCTGGGTGTGAATATGGGTCACCCTGGCCCCCACTTCTCCCATCAGCACAATCGGGGCAGATACGTGTCTTGGTCGCCTACATCAACAGGACGGGCCAACCCAGCAAGCACTGGCCATGGCTACAGGCCCCAGACCCTCCAGGGGGCTGTCTGAGCTTTGCACAAAACTGCCAACACTGCATTGACTGTCCTCTTTCGCTCACCCTCATCCCCAAATTAAACACAAAGCAAGACCCGCTGGGCCCAGCACTGGGCTGTAATAATTACACTCCCTGGCCATTCCAGCTTTGACTCCTGCAAAGCTCCTTTAGCTCTTAGATTCTTGGTGAGGCGTCTGTCTGTCCCCACACTTCACTGTCACCCTTTGAAAGAGCAGCAGAAAGATAAGGCACAGCTTCGGTTTTTTGTTTTCTGTTGGTTGGGTTTTTGCATCTTTAGCAGCTCTTTTGCCGCCCAAGATCTGTCCACTCTGGAGGGGTGCCAGTGTGGTCAGGGCCGCTCACATCACACCACACCCACACCCACACCCACACACGGTGCCCAGCCTGTCGCTGCATCCTGGTGGCACAAAACTGCCCCACAGAGCTACATTCAAGCGGTGCGGATGCTGCATGCCACAAGCTGTCCTTGAAGACCAAGTGTGGAAAAGAAAATACAAACAGCTCAAGATGCCAGGAAGGGCGAACAAGCCCTTACGAATAATTCGAAAACAGTAATAACGCATCAGTCCTGGGGCAGAGCAAGGAGACCGGCCTGGGGACTCCTGGCCGGTGCCTCTGGTTCCCCTGGGCGCGCCCTGCAGGTCCCGGGGCCAAGGGCAGGGCCGGCGCCGGGTGGTCCGGGAGGGCAGGCGCGAGGGTCCTCCCGGAGCCCGCCCTCTTCCTCCCAGGCGGCTCGAGACCCCCGGGCTCCCCTCCCCCGCCGCCCGCCACATCTGGTTCCACTCAGATCCTCCCCCACCTCCAGGCGCGCTCCTCCCCTCTCCTCCCCCGCTTTCCGAAAAGCAGAGACGATTTTAAAAGCCCAGTCTCACACACACACACACACACACACACACACACACACACACGCGCGCGCTCCTGGAAAAAAAAAAAAGGGGGAGGGAAAAATCGAGAGAGGCCCGATCTCCGGCGCTCCCCCCGCCCGGCCCCCGAAGTTGGCCAAGTTGGCAGCGCCTTACCCGGGAGGGCGGCGGCGGCGTCCCCAGAGGCGCCGGGGCAGCCGAGGCGCAGACCCCCGAGGAGCAGGAGGCAGCGCAGCAGGTGACGAGGCCAGGACGCGGGGGCCAGCCGGCCTGGCCCCATGCCCACGGCGCGGCGCTCCGGGGACGCGGGGACCGAGGGCGCACCGGCGCGGCGCGCGTTGGCAGACCTGACGCTGGGCTGTGAGGACCGCCCGCGAGGGGCTCGCGTCTTCCTCCGGGTCGGGACGAAGTGATGCCTCCCGGGGAGAGGAGGGAAGGAGGAGGGAAGGAGGCAGGCCGGGGGGAGGGAGTGCAGAGGGAGGAGCGCAGAACCCAGGAGGAGGGTTTGAGGGGCAGAGGGGAAGGGAAGCGGGCAGTGTGGGAGGGGAGGGGAGGAGGCGCGTGCGGGCGCGGGGCTGGGGCCGAGACTGGAGAGCGCCCAGTGGGAGAGAGAGGGGAAGGGGGAGGGGAGGATCCGCGGGATAGACGACGACCCCGCGTGCGCTCTTGGCCTCGCTCTCCGTTTCCCTCTCTCTCCCCGCCTCGCCTTCCCTCTCTTCTCTGTCCGGGCCTGGAGCCCCAGACGCTGCGTCACAACTCCCCGGCTGGCGCGGGCGGGGAAGCCACTGCAAAACTTTCCGCAAACTTCACGGCGTGGCGGGACGTGGGCTGCAAGGCCGGGCGGGGCGGGGCGGGGGCGCGCGGCTGACCCAGGCGGCCAGACCCAGGCTGCTGGCACCCCCTCTATCCCGCCTCTTTCTGCCGAGGATTCTAGCCGCCGAGCTTTCGCTATTTCCACGCCTAGGAAAACCGCTCCCCTGGTCTGGTGGGGAAGGGGCGGAGCCCAGGGCTCCGCCACCCGGGCACAGATTGGGGGAGGGGGAGGCAGGGCCCCTTTGCCCTGTGCGGAGCGCAAACAGTTGCACGTCTTGTTTTAGCATTTGCGTGACCCCTGTGTCAGCGTCCCTGGCCCAAAGTTGAGGTTGTTGCTAGTTAGGGCTGTATCCAGAATCCTGGGGAAAATCTGTCCACTGGACGTCCCAGAAGACAGACATCATCACTCTCACCAGCAACCGGACTGCTGGCGGATCGCAAAGGACCAAATGGAAATTTCATAAAAGGGAAAACAATCCAGTTATTCCGTATTATGCAACAGGTCACCATGGCGCAGAGCAATGGATTGGAAGTTAGGATGTTGGAGTCCAGACCCACCTCTTGATTCCCTAAATGACCTTGAAAAAGTCGCTTGGGATCTCCGGGCTCAGAGATGGTCTGAGACATTTAGAGACCCTAAATGCAAAGAAGATTCACATTCTCCCACCATGAGTAATCAAATAAAAACACTATAAAACTGTAATATAAGTTTTATTGTTTCCTGTGCTGTCCACCTGGGTGCTATTTTTGGAAATAACAAATTCAAAATGTTTTTCTCCTGTTTTACTACCCCTGCCTTGGGTAAATCATTCCCCATCTCTGCAATGAGGGTGAGGGGCCTGAGATGCTCACTTAGCTCTCTCCATCTCTGCTGGGCAGAGATTCTTGGCAAATGTCAGTCCAGAGGCTGCAGGGCCCAGAAGTGAGCACCTACTGAAATCCCCTACAGTCCCCAGAAGGATTCCCACTATCCACGCTTCGGCCCTAAAAAATGGTTAACAGCCAGGCCAATGAAGCCCCTGGCACTCCATAGCTAGCTTGGGCAGGTCTGACAGAGCCGAGTCCCTCCTGGTGACTGCTGCTCACTGCGCTGTGGGACACATCTTGGTGTGGCATGTCCTGGGATCCCAGTGCTCTGCAGGCTACTGACCACTATGGGGCTGCGTCAAAGATCATCTTCTTGGCCTCCTGTTTCTCCAAGTCCTGATATCTACAAGGGGTTTAAAGATTTGTCAGCTTCAGCTAAGCTGCCCTCTCTTTTTCTCTGAGCAGCCAAAACACAGGATACTTCTTCTCGAAGACACAGGCTTCCACCTGCTTGCTTATCTCTGGATGTCCTGGCCACAGCCCTCACCAAGGAGTCCCCTTTCCCCTGAAAGGGGACTCCGGCAGGGCTCCCACGGAGCCCTCCAGGTTCTGGAGCAGGGTTGGATCTCGCTTGGTTTTGGCATTCCTCCCACCAGCAAGGCAGAAGCCAACTACTTGACATCAGCGTTGAATGACGTGGGCCCAGAAAGTCCACCACTTGCCAGCACCAGTACACTGAGTGCCCAGCACACAGGAGATGCTTGTTTCTTCATTCACTCATTCGATAACCACTGATTGCTAGCCCCGTGCTAGCTGCTGGAGAAACAACAATGAGCAGAGTCATAGCCCAAGAAAAGGTTTTGGTGGGGAAAACACACAATTTTTGCCATATGCCAGGCAGAGCAGACTGATGCTCAAGGGCTGAGGAGCACGAAAGTGCACTGCACTAGCAGGGACAGATGTTTGTTCAAGTCTCTGAGGCCCTGTTCTAGTCTCTGCAGAGGGTGAGACTTCCTGCTCCAGCATGCCAGAGTTACACACTGTATTCTGCTGACTGTCTGTCTGGGCCCACATCCGCGGCCACCATCTGTCTTAGATCTTGAGCTCGCAGGGCAGAAAGCTGGGCCATGACTGGGCAATTCTCCCTGTGGAGAATCCAGCCCAATCCCCCACTGCTTAAAGATCCTGTGCAGGATCAGTTGTCAGCGGAACATGCCACAGTCTGCAGGAGTGCTAGGTGTTGTGAGAGGGCTGGGGCTTTCACAGGAACCCCTCACCAGCACATAGACCCTCATCTACTTCCAAAGGGCAAGGCTCGTCACTATTCCTGTGAAAGCCCAGTTGGACAGCCATTTATTAAGGGCCTACTGTGTGCCAGGCATCAGGCTGGGTGCTGAAGACTTAATGAAGTCTATGACCAGTCCAGGGATTTTTGCCAAGATGGTATTTGCTGTAGTGGAATCGATACTGAGGAATGGCTCTCCTTCAGACACTGACTGTTAGCCAATCTTCTGGGTCTTCTGATTTCCTCAAAACCAGTTTAGTGGAAGGAGCAGAGACTTTGGAGTCAGAGAGACCCCAGTGAGAATCCTTGCTCTCCCACTTACTAGCTTTGTGACATGCACTGAGTTACTCAACCTCTCTCTGAGTTCACAATTCCTACCTGTAAATGGGGCAACAGTTCCTACCTTGTCTGGAGAATTAAATGTCATGTATGAAGGCATGGCACAGTCCCTGGATAAAGATGTTCAGGGAAGGTTAGTCCCCTCCCTACTTCCCATCTTCCTTTGCCATTTGGACATCAGGGTGTCTCCCTTTTACTCCTTACGCTTCACCCTGCCTGCCTCTCACCCCGACCCCCACCCCACTGTCCATGAGAGCTGCACAGGTCAGTTTTATCAGGATTGCAACACTGGGTGTTTTCCTTTGCCTGAGAGAACAATACAACCTCTCCTCCTTGTCTGAACATCTCCATGTTTAACTGTATACAAAAAGGATATTCTGAAGTGTAAACTAATCCAGCTAGAAGTATCTCCATGCTCACTTTAGCGGGCTAATAAATGCATTACCATAAATAGCCCAGCATTGGGCAGTGGGGTGAGTCCAGGCCTGGGGGTCAGAGTTGAGTTGGGATTCCAGCTCTGCTATTCACTAGCCACATGTCCCCAAAAAAGCCACTTCCCTTCTGAGTCTCAGGTGCCCTTTGACATACAAGGTTTGGTATCATTACTCACTGTGCTTAGGGTTCCTCTCACATTAGTCTCCTCTTCCCTGGTTCTGGGGCTCGGCAGCCTCTCCAGCCAGAGTGCCCAGGGGAGCAGAGCAATGCCTGTGGACACCCCCGGCAGGCCAGGCCTACAACTTAAAAGCTTAAGAAAGGAGAACACAAGACAAGGAAGAATGCAACTGGACGGCCAGGTAGGATAGGTGGATATAAAGAAAGGAGAGACATGGTCAGTCCTTACCGAAGGCAACCAGAGAAGGGGTGTGACCCCAAAAGGCATCCGAGATTTCCCCACCCTGCACCTTTCTATGCCAGGGGAAAAGTCTGGCTAAGCACAGGGCTGGCCTAGGCAGATCCTACCCTCTCCCTGGGCTCCTGTGTCTCACACCCTTGGATCTCCACTCAAGCAATGTGCCCTTCGAGTCCACGTGGCTACCCCCTCGTCCACCGCACTAAAGATCCCAGAAGGGACTGGGCGAAAGGAAGGAAGAAGGCAGGCTTGGGATGCTTACAGATCCAAGTTTCAAGGTTTGCTCCACCTCTTCCAGGTTGTACGATCTTGGGACAGTTAACCTAAAGGAACTATTTCTCCCACATTTACATTACTGGGGAATTTTCTGGCTGGTCTGCCTTCTCCAGACTGGTCTACCATAATGGCCACAAATATAACCTAAGAAAAATTCTGCCCACCTTCCCTAGGTTCTTTCCCTTCTCTCTTTTGTTGGAGAGCACCTAGAAGGGGCCCCTGCTCTCTGGAGCCCTGTTGAGTTTGTATCCACTCCCCTTCAGCCCAAGGCCTGTATTAGAAGACTTCCGTTAAAGGGACTCCAAACCCCAGCACTTTCTTTCCCAAGGGGTAGGAGATAATTACCTCAGGACCTCTTCCAGGAAGCAGGAAGCGCCGACTTCCTCTCCACAAGTCCAGAAGTCTAGACGCGGACTCCCAGTTGAAGGGGCCACCATGGTAAGGTAATGTCCACAGCTATCGGCAGAGCCCTGAAGTAAGCTCAGAGCTGGGGGGCTCAAGACTGAGCCCAGGTTGCAGCAGGGGTCACAAATCAAATGCATCTAGGATCCTCACTGGCTCCTGTCTCCACTCAGAGGCTTTAGAGGTCAGGAGCAAGCTGGCCGGTGGCGGTTCAGAGAAGGCAGAGGTTGGCTTGAGGCACCCCAGCAAGGAAGAGGTGACTGGACTGCAGAGCCAAGCTGAAGAACTAGCTGCAGTGGGTGGGATGTAGTTCCCAGAACCTTCTACTGCCCTACTCAGCTGGTGCCAGAACAAGGGGAGAGGGACGTCACATCACCCTGTCTGCCCTACAGGGGCCTCTCCAAACCTGGAGCTGCTGTTCTTCTGAGCCTGTCCTTGAACTGAGGATGGGGCTGAGTCAGGTGTCGAGGCTACACTGGTCCACAGCTCTGGCTGGGCTGGCAGCTTCTGCATCTCCCTGTCTCCTCAAGATGTCATCTGAGGCTGTCCCTGGTCCCTGTCTCCCTCTCCCCACCTCAGTAAGGACAGGCAGGATGAGGTCTCTCTAGTCTCAGTTCTTGACCCTCCAAAGCAAAGCTGGGCCCAGTCCCTGCCAACAGCCTTCTGTGGCTCTCACTGATCCTAGCCTGGAGGCAGAACAGGCGGGAGGTTTGCTCTGCAGAGAGGCAGAACCTCCCCTGATCCATCCTTTCCTAGGCCCCTAGTGGAATAGAGCCCCTGACCAGAACAGGAGCCAGATGGCTGCATCCAGCTGGCCCACCACCGCCACTGCAGCTCCAAGAGGCTGGCCAGACCTTACACAGCCCCCAGTGAAGCAGCAAGAAGTGGACTGGGGCACCAATGGGTAGTGACCAGTGTTTTAAAAGTGAAGTAAAACAGTAAATATCAGAACTAAGTTCTATTCTGTGAAATGTATTGGGTTGAGATAAGTGTTTTTTACTGTGTGTGGGTTGCTATCAAACAAATCTGAAAAACACTCAACAAACTGTTGAGGATCTGGCACCAGCTATGCAGGCTCCATGGCTGTCCCTGTCCAGCCCCAATCTGTTCACTCCCTAACCAGACTTGTACCTAACACACTGCCCCAACCTCCTCCTCAGTCTCACATCTGAGGTCCCTCACCACCACCTGTCCAGCCCTACTGCCCCTTCTGTGCACCATGCTGCAGCAGGCCAACTATTTGTCATTCCTTCACCCAGGCCCTGGGCTTACCGAGGGGCCAGCTCTCGTGGTGCCAAGTGAGCAGACATGGGACAAGGCAGTGAAGTAAGGGAAAGGCGTACAGGCGCTGTGAGTCCACAGGAAGGAAGACTGCAGGTGACGCTCAAGTTTTCAAAGATGGTCAGATGGCCAAGGCCTGGAGCTGTGAGAGGGCATGGAGAGGTCTTGGCGTGACCACCATTCCATATGGGAAGACCACAGAAAGTGTGAAAGACCCTTTGCTGCCAACACTGCCCCTTCGCATTCTATTTCATTCTGCCCATCTTTCAAAGCCCAGCTCAACACCATCTCCCAAATCCCCAGGGACATCATCTTGCTCTTACAGAATTTCTCAGCTCCCAGCTAACATTTATCACATTTAGCTTCTAAATGATAACCTTCCTTAAAGCAGGAGCCAAGTCTGATGTACCTTTTTACCTCCCACAGAGCCTAACCCAGCATATTATAAACAGAAGACTCTCAACAGATGTCTTTTGAGTGGATGCATGAAGTTCAGTGGCTCAGAGTGTGAGTGCCTGGCCCAAGGTTACAGAGCAAGTTGAGAGTTGTGACCTGAATGCAGTCCTCACTAGGGGCTCTCCTGACATCTTGTTCTACCAGATTCGAAAACCGGGCACAGTTTTGTCTAGTTAACGTGGGCTGAGGAGCAGGGTTAGTGTTAAGGTTGTGGGTAGGGTTCTGAGAGTCTGCAGAGGGAAAGAAGCAATGGCTCCTGAAATTAACTTGTAGGCAAACACCTTCCTTTTCATGCTTCCCAGCGGCATGCCCTTCTCTTAGGGCACAGGGCTCTGGTCTGACTCTATGACTGGCTTCCTTCAAGGAACAAGCCAAGGCCTGCACTGAGGGGCCTTCTAGGTCCTGCAGACATCTCTCCAGGGGCCCCTGGGACACTGAGGAAGCATCTAAGAACACCCTCTGCTTTTTACTTTTTAGTTGCTGAAACATCTTGACATCTCCCACCCCCTTCAACCTTACAGTGACCATGAGGAAGTCAAGGCAGAGGATCTTCCCACCTGTCAATTAGGACACACGAACAGGAAGATATAGAGTTGCCCGAGGCTGGGTCAGGGCAGGATTTTTGCTTCGTCATCTATAAAGCAAGATGACAAGATCAGATAACTGGGGAACCTGAAGCACAAATGTTCTGTGAAGCCATGCCCCAATTTTCCCACCTAAGTTCAGTTCCAGCCCAGGACTACACAAGCTGGTCCTCCAAGTAGATTTCGAAGGGCTAGCCATGAGGGGCTGGGACGCAGTGAAGAGAGCCCGGGGTGGGGTGGTGCCCTAGATTAGGATAAGATATGCCTCCAGCTGGGAGCCGAGGTGCAGCCTTCACTCACAGTCTCTGCCCAAGGATGGCACTCAGAAAATCCACCTCGCAAAATTTTCAAGCCTGCAGTCCCTCCCCATTCGATCCTGCTCACCAGTCACCAAATCTCTGTGGGCCTCAGTTTCCTCATCTGTAAAATGCTTCTCCCTTGCCTGTGCCTAGGCTGTGAATCCACATAGTTGAAGCCACAAATTTCTCTGCACAGCAGCAGTGCCAGAGCCTCTTCCCTTTGCTGATATTGCCCTCTGCGCCTGCCTCCCCAAGGGTGAAAAGGCTGGACAGCACAGGAGGCCACCACAGTTGCAGGCTGTGCCTGGAGGCTGATGAGGCTGAGGTAGCGTTCTCTAGCTGGGCACTTCCCTCCACACCCAGGAGGTCTGACCAGTGGCCAGGGATGGGTGGGGCCAAGTCAGCCAGCCAGCTGCTCTCTGACCTCTTCACACCACAGGGTCTCTTGCCCAGTGCCTCACACATACACATGCACCCCTTCACCGACTCCAGCAGCCTGTCTCGGGCCCCTGCAGAGCTCCCTCAGCACAATAGGGCTCTTGTATTCCCTGCCCCAACCAGGTCCCAGACCTGCTCCCAGGCCTGTTTTCCCAGCCTCTGGCAGGTTCTCCCAACCCACCCGCAGAGCTCAGCAGCAGCCAGAGTCCCTAACCACTCCCTCCTTAACCCTCCTCCTCTCCCTGCAACCTCTCTATACTCTTTCCTCCCCCACCCCTTCCAAAGAGCTGCAGTCCAGCCCAGGTCTCAGCCCTCTCCTACAGCCCTGGACCCCTCAGGTCAAAGAAAAACGTGATACATTAATTCGCAAGAAGGTACTGGTAAGCTGTTATGTATTTTAACAGAAGGCCAAAGGTAAGAAGCTTTGCCCAAAGAAGTGAATGATTCTTGAGTGTATTGTCGTATAAGGGATGTGTTGTAGGGCCCTCCTGGGGCTCCCCATAAAAGAGCATATGTAAGATAACATTTTTATTGCTAAACACAGAAAACAAAACAGTCGTCTCCGTCTTTCAGCTGGGTGAGCTTAGACAAGGCCTGATAGCTACTCTCTCTGATTGCCCCACCCTTACTGTAGTGGCTGACAGGAAGGTCAGCAGGACTTGTGACCTTCAGTGCTCGTGCCATCTGGGACGCAGATAATAGTGCTGGGGGGCTTGAGAACATGCATTTCTAACAGGTTCCCAGGTGACGCTGATGCTGCTGGGCTGGGGGCCACACTGGCCTAAAAGATGCTCCTCCCAGACTCAGCCAGAAGTCTTGGATCCAGGGTAAGAGAAGACTGCTAACTTCATAGGATAGGGGTTGATATTGAATCTTAAGCCAGAGAAGAGGACTCCCGAAAGGTGTGCATCCCTTACCCAAGGCAAAAGGACCTTCTGACAACCTGGTGAGGAGAAAAGCTCTGAACCTCAACCAGCAAACTTGGGGTTCCAGACCAGCAATCCCACTTACTGGATCTTTTGATCTTCTTTAAGCCATAGTTTTTGATTCCCCTCGTATGTGCCAGGCACTTTACATACCTATTTCCGCTTCTTACTACAATCACGCAAGGAGATACCCCTGAAGCTTGCAGAGGTGGGATTTGAACCAGACCTTATTCTAAAGCCCAGACTCTTACCCACTAGCTTATTTTGCCTTAAGAAACTAAAACAAACATGGGGCCAGCCCGGCGTAGTAGTGGTTGAGTTCACGTGCTCCGCTTTGGCAGCCCGGGGTTCGCAGGTTCAAATCCCAGGCATGGACTTATGCACGGCCCATCAAGCCATGTGTGGCAGCGTCTCACATACAAAAATAGAGGAAGATGGGCACAGATGTTAGCTCAGGGCTAATCTAGCTCAGAGCCAATCTTCCTCACACACACAAAAAAGAAACTAAAACAAAATAGCTAATTTTAGGAAGCAGGGACTTCCCATACCCCAACTAGTTTGTGTACCATGTCTCTCCCCCACTTACCCCGGGGCAGATTTTAATTACAGACAAAGAGAGCTTGGGCAATTAGAATGATTAAGGGAGGGAAGGAAAGATTCTCAGAAAGCAAAAATCGCCAAGGTGGGTCAAGGTAGTTGTAAACTTTGCCTTCTTAGAAGCAGGGAGCTGGACCTGAGGCTTGTTTCTAGGTCTAGGATTCTAGGAGATAACTATGTTTAAAGACAGTTATTTTCTAAATTAAGAAACACAAGAGCTCCTTGACTGCTAATCTTCTCAGCTGGAGGAAAACCTGTCCTTCCTGGACAAAAAGGAAGGAGGGACACAAACCCTCTAAACAGACAGCAGACGTGTCCAGGTCAGCCACAGAAGTGGAGTGCATACGGTTCTTACTGGTAATTCTCCATTTAAAGCTGCTCATCTCACGACGGCAGATTCGGAGCCCAATTCGTTCCCCTTGGACACCCCCGTATTCCATCCCTTCCTGGGGCCCAGTGCCTTCACCCCTGGGTTGTGAGCTGACGACTGGGCCTTCCCTCTACTGTTCACTGCTGTATTCCCACCCATGATCATGGCTGTTGGCACATCAGAGATACAAAAGGTCTTGCACGAATCAATACATTCCCATCATGCCTGCAATATCCACTGGGACTCGGCCGGCTACCAGGATCCCCTCTCTACACCCTAGATGGTAAGGGCTCTGTTTGAAGCTGGAGAACTAGAGTAAAATCAAGAGGCTGGGAAATTCACTTCTTAAAACTTATTTTAATATCCTCCCCACCCCTCAAATTGGGAAAGGCCAACACAGTCTGGCTGGGTTTCATTACAAATTCATACACATTTTGTCATTGTTTAAAGTAAATCAACATTGTGGCAATAAGGGATTATCCTTGGAAAAAGTGAAACCCATATTAACAAAATATGACATGGAAGAACCCCACTTAGTGATTTCATTGGCTACTTAAAAGTCTAGAAAAGGTCAGCATTCTGGGGGTAGTCCATGCAGTGGAAAGAGGTCTTGGCCAGACTCAACCAAACCCAGTCAGCCCCAACCAGGCCCCAGACCCAATAAAAGCAAGGGGAGAGGGCGTCCCTTCTGCAGGGACGAGGGCAGAAAAGGTAGATCAACAAATCAAGTCCTGCAGCTTCACTTACAAGCCCATGGGGAGAAGGAGGCAGGAAGTTAGAGGGAAGGCTTAGAGATGCAGCATTCTTTCAACTTTAAAAAAAAGTAAAAAAAAAAAAAAAAAAAAAAAAAAATCCTGCCAGATCATTGAATGAGAGGGAGGAAAAAAAGGAATAGAACTTCATATTTTGAGTAAGTTTAAACACGATCTTAACTTCATCCATCTAGTTACGTATGCCTACACCATCTGTTTGGTGTTGTGCTCATCCTTTGAGACCCCACGGGTATTCTCTGCTTAGGAGCTTGAAAGTAATGGCTAAAAAAAGGTACTATACACACACACACACATATATCATGTAGGCATACATATGTGTGTTTGCGTAAGTGTGTGCACGCACTTGTGTATAAATATATATTGCAATAAAATAGCTTTAGGAAAGCTGGGGGCACCAAGGGCTCTGGTGCTGACTTCCTTCCATTCAGAGTTTCACAACACAATACCTACCCATGAACTTCTCTCCAATTTGGAATACTCCATTTTCCCTTAAGATCGCCTGATACAGGGGAGATAGGGGCAGGTCCACAAAACAAAGGTCTTAGAAAATGTGTCACCAGTGCCACATGTAAAAGAAACATCAGAGTCATGAGTTATTTGAGAGCTCTTGACCCTTTCTGCCTCCCCCCGCTGCCCAGGGAACTTGCATGCCTGAATGCTGCATCTTTAAATATTTCTGGCTGAGCCCTCTTGCCACATGTCAGTAACATTCCAAGCTGGCTACCACATGTTCAGGCTCTGGCCTCCTTCCTTTTCTACTGTTGAGTGCTCTGCTGTTTCAAGGGCACAGGGGAGCCATGCAGTGCCCATTGTAGCTCCATCGTCAGCTAAGCATACATCTCAGAAACACCCACATTTTTAAAAAAATTAGTTCTAAAAGAATGTTCATATTTAAAATAACCTATTTCCCTTGAGATTATTTTTAAACTCCACTTGATGAATCTATTAAATAAAGTGAGTTAGACAAAGTGTGTGTGCACATGCACACACAGACACACACGCCAGCACACACCCACAAAATTTAGAGGACTGGAGGTCGTTTCCTGTCAAAAGATCTAAGAAAGGAAAGCTTATGTGCTGATCAAGTTTTAATATCGTGGTTAACAAGAAATGTACACCGTTCAGCAAGCACACAGAGACTGTGGGTAGGAACTCCTGATCTCGGGAGCATTTAGCTCCTCAGCGCATTTCTGCCTACCTTTAGAACAGTTTCAATGGTTACTACATTCAGAGAATCCAAGAGGACTGCATGGACAGATGAACCTTTATTTAAAAAAATAGCACTTCAAATAAATTAAAAGGGACAACCATCAAGTGTTCAAATTGTGAAGAAATAGTTGAAAACCTAGAGAGACTCCAAGCTGCAGTCTTCTAACCTCATTCTTTGTCCAATGGCAAAAACCCACACATCTCAGTACTCCCACTCAATTTTTTCCCTACTGAGATGAGGGAAGCAATTGCAAACAGGAGACCAGACGGAGGAGAAAGCTGCATCTGACTGGAATGAACATTGCCACGTACTTGCTAATACGGGTTTCACTTTATGACCAAATGTATTCTTTCAAAAATAAAAAAGGGGGGAGGGAAGCTGCATGTTTTTAAAAATTGAAATTATTTAGGGATAAAACACTAACTCTAGTGCCTTTAACGGGCAATAGCAACTTTTTTCCTCCGAAGTCAAACACCATCCCCAGCTGAGCCTTTGTGCTACAAGCTTTTCAGGAGATGTTACCTAAACTTTATTAAAAGAAAAGAACAAGTTTAAATATAGACACTGGACTAGCCCAGTCTGTATTTTCAAGTCCACATTCTTCATCTGAAGCACTGCATCAGGGACCCCCCTGAGTCTGCATGTTTTCAAGTTCACAGTACATGGAACCAGTTTTTCTTTTAAATTTTTTCCTCACTCAGAGCAGCCACACGCAGTGGCCGATGACGCCGGAACCTCAGGCACGGCCTTTTCCTATGAGGCCTGGCCAGAGCTGCCCAAGGTTTCTCCTCAATGAGAATCGATGCTGTCATGCTCTATGGATGGGAAAAAAGCAAGAAAATAAAAGCACCTGGTACAGGTTTCATGAGATCCATTCGGATTCGCTATGTTCCAAACCCGCTGCTGAATGCCATTTGTCCACTTTGTGCGTGTTGAACAGTTTGTGGCCTAGGAGTGGGTCTCAATTCGAAGAACTGTTATTGGACGCCCCAGAGGTTGATGCAATAGCAGCTCCAGCAGGGCTACTTGTGGAGACCGACTTTCGGATGTGAGGCAGCAAGTAGGGGTCACAGGCCAGCTGCTGGACATCGATGCGGTCCTCCTTTCGGTAGGCCAAGCATCGTCGAATAAATGCCTGAAAGGAAAGTTTCTTGAAGAAGCCTGAAGCAGATAATCCTGGCACCCCAAGACGGAAACCTGAGGCTCTGTAGCAGCTGCCAGGGCCCAGAGCAAACGTCTCCTAAAGAGAAGGGGCTTCGAGTCTTGCCCAGAAACCACCAGGCAGACCTGGAGAAGATCAGGAGATGCACTGGCAGCGGTACCTCTCTGTGGCCACTGACTCCTTCCTAAACAGAGGCGGCTGAGGCATTCCTGAGGGGGAATGGGGGCATAACCTCTAAATACCTCTGCCCCCAAAGCACAAAGACCAACACAAAAATCTCTCTTCGCCGTAGCTGGTTTGCATGGGCACAGTCTAACTTCATGGTCTTGCATCTACAAACCATGGCCTCAAGTGAACGTCCTGAGGAAGAGGGAATTGTAATGACAAACTACCACCACACGTAGGGTGAGGAGTCCGACACTGACTAAACTACAACGTGTCACAGAGTGGTAAATCCTTTCCCTATGTATCTCCTTCTTCCCTGAAAGGTCAATAAGCAAACGATCAGGCACATCCCTAAATAGTAAAGGGAAACCTGAACAGGACTTGTCTCCCCAAGAATACTGAAGACATAAAAACATACTGTGAGTGGGGTTTGATTTTGGGATCGTAATTGACTACCAACATAGAAGTTTCCTTTGTGCTAGGTGTGAAGTGCTATGTAGTCTCAGTTTCTACAACTCTTATCATAAAGGCCCTTAAACAGATTATCTGTCTTTTTGTTTGTTTGTTTTTTTTTAAGATTTTATTTATTCATTTATTTTCCCCCCAAAGCTCCAGTAGATAGTTTTATGTCATAGCTGCACATCCTTCTAGTTGCGGTATGTGGGACGTGGCCTCAGCTTGGCTGGAGAAGCGGTATGATGGTGCGCGCCCGGGATCCGAACCCAGGCTGCCAGCAGCAGAGCGGGCGCACTTTAACCGCTAAGCCACGGGGCCGGCCCAGATTATCTGTCTTTTTAACCACAGTTCTACTTAATCAAAGTCTTGTAACATAATTATTTCAAACAAATGAATTGATTTTTAAAAATCTAAAATATCATTATCACCCAAAGTCCATACTTTACATTAGGGTGATGATGCCTTCATGTCGGTCCATTGATTGTTAACAAATGTACCACGTTGGTGCGGGATGTTGACAGTGGGGGACACTGTGCGTGTGTGGGGACAGGGAGTATATGGCAACTCTAAACTTTCCACTCAATTTTGCTGTGAATCTAAAACTGCTCTAAAAAATAAAGTCTATTAAAAAAAACTAAAACATGAAATGATTTTCTATTTTTCCCACATTTAATTAATAAAACACAAAAGTATAATACCAATTCTGGTTTTCCAAAATCAAAGACACCTATAGGTAGTTGGTTGATTAAAGCATTTGGAAGATAAAAACAAATTCACAGAACTGAACATAATAATCCTTGGCCTTTAAAAATGAACCTTTCTTAGTGAGATACCTGGAACTGGAGTTAAACAGGTTTTCTTGGGTTGGATACCGGTCAAATAAACTCCTTTTACTTTGAATTCTCTTTCTACAGTTACAGTCTAGGCTTTTGAAACAGCAATCTGTTGCCCTGAGTAAAACCTTCCAGTGCTTTCCATCACATAATCTGCCCTGCTGCCTCTCCTACCATACTCCCTTCTGGCTCCCTGCCTGCCCTGTGGGTCTACTAAGCTCACACTCACATCTGAGCTTTACTCACTTCTCTCTGTTCAGAATATTCTTCTCCAAATCTACACACAGCTCACACCTTCACATCATTCACGACTGCTCAAAACCTCACTTCATCATTGAGGCCCTCCCTGACCATGCCATCAAAAAAGGGGTTCCCACCTCTCCACCTCCTTACTCTGGTTTATTTTCTTCATAACATTTATTACCATCTGGAATGTATCTGTTTTTATTTATTGTTTGTCTCACCTAGTGGAAGGTAAACTTCTTAAGGGCAGGGAGCTTGTCTTTGTAGTTCATTGCTACATATTCACAGTTCCTTCTCCACCACCTAGAACAGTAACTAGTGCTTAATAGGCACTCAATAAATGTTTGTTGTGGGATGAGACGGGGAGTACAGGGGTTGAAGAAATATGCATTTAGAAGGAGGAGGATGTTTTTAATGGCTCCTGAATTTTCTATTGAATAATGCCTCCACTATTACCCAGAGAAATAATACAGAAAGCAAAGCAGTCATTTCCGCTGGCCAACGGGTCAAAACTTACCTTTGCTTCAGGCGTTACTACTGGCTTTGGTGGGAACTGCACTTCAGTAGCTTTAAGAATAGTATTTTCTTGTAGGATGTCTTGTTGGGACTGGTTATGGCCAAAAGGCTATCATATAAAAACAAAACAAACAAAAGTGGGCCTCTGGTTAAAATTAATGAGAACACAATTCAAAACCATAGGGAAGGGAAAGGAGAAGACGTGTCTCAATGAGAACTGCTAGAAGGAACTTTGGAGATTGTCTCCTCTAATTCTCTCATTTTATAGATAAAGGTGCAAAGGCTCAGAGCTTAAGGAACTTGCTCACAGTCCAACATCTAACATAAGGCAGAGCTGGGACCAGAAGCAGCATCTGCTATATCCTAGTACCTCTGCTAAGTTTTGCTTACAGCAAAGAAGAGAAGATTCAGGGCGGGAACCAGCAAACTCTTTTGCTTTGAGTGATACCTGTGGGCTTAATACATATGTG